>NC_090933.1:37216157-42216157 GCF_040938575.1 Ambystoma mexicanum
GAAGAGCGCGATTGCCTCCATCTTGTCTGGGCGGAACTCCAAGATCATACCCAGCTTGTACCACAGCTCCCTGTCGTACCAGGCTAGTATCACCAGTGCATTGGCTGCCTAGATAGTGGACGCTGCGGTGTAAATCACCTTCCTTGCCATGGTGTCCATTGTCTTTCCTCGCTGTCAGGAGGGACTAAGACGACCAGTTAGCCAACCGTTTCCTCACGGCCACTGAAATCCGGTGATGGTTGCGACCTCCGGCACTACTTCTCCAGCCTATCCCGTTTGGCCAGAGCCGTGCAAGGGTTCTTCAAGAGGGCCAAGCTCTCCTCCCACAAGTCGTCCATGAGGGGCACCGCCATGATTGTCTCCCTCTTGGCCTCGCACCTCTGGTACAAGAAAACCTCCTTCCTGGTTTCTTCGTCCGTCGTGGCCGTATCCGTCCCTGTGTGTTTGGGTCGGCCTGGGGGGGCTGGGATATGGGGAGGGGAGGACCCGACGCAGATGTGAAGGCTGAAATGGGGGCGTCTGATGAGGCTTCCTCTTCTACAATGGCAGCTGATCAGGGGCCTGGGGGACCACTGGAACTGGCCCTGTGGCATCCTCTTCTGGACCTCCGAAACCAAGGTGTGGAGGGTCGACAGGATGTCAAGAGATCTCTCGGCTGAGCGGACGTGATCGGAACACTAGACCCCACGCTGTAGTCATCGCTGCCCTCTTCCAAATCCTCTTGGACTATGTGTAAGGATTCCAGGTCCTAGACATTCATGGACGAAACTAACATGGTTTGGGCCATGGCCTGGGACTGACCTGGGGCCTCCTTGCCCGCCCCTTTTTTTTTTTACACCCTGAGGGTCCGGAACCAGGTTCTCATATGGTGTCCTCTTCTCCGGCGTGCCAGCAGCCTTTGCCAAAGTCATTGCGGTGGTTTCGCACCTCAGGGGAAGGGATACCTTCTGCGTTGCAGGGGCTACCTTCACTGGGTCAGCCCCCTTAGCCTTTGTCAGAGCAGACGCCACCAACTTCATTAGACAAAGTCTTAGCCTGTGCCGATTGGGCCTCATTGGCAGTTCAGCCATCTCCTCTGTCTGCGGCTTCTCTAGCTTCCCCCACGCCGGGTTGTACAATTTCCTTTTTGAAGAGGAGCTTGATTGCTGGCTGGCAATGGAGGTGGAGGGTGAGGTCAATCGCGCCCTGTCCACCACCGGACCGGCTTCCGAAGCAACCACGGTGGACCCGGACTTGCGGTTCTTGGCCTTGTCTTGGGGCCCCCACGGATGAGGTGCCCTCAAAGGACTTAGAAGTCTGCTCCTCGGACAGCCTGTCCAGGGCGAGGCATGACCATGCTCTGAGCAAAGGCAGATGCCTTGGCATTCAACCACGCTGTAACGCTCACCTGAATCCCTCGGAGGCGCAGGTCTGGGCTGGGGGTTCTCGGAGTCTTCTAGGGTCACGCGCAGGCCTCGAATGCCACCCTGGAAAGGCCCTTTCCTCACTGAGATCTTGATCTGAAGGGTGAGGTGCCTGCAATTATGAGAGCAAGGGGTTAGTATGGATATATAAGCCTGACTGGGTAAGCTGCCTCCCCTTCCTGGTACTCCCAAGTAGTTCGTAGGCTAAATGTGCTCACCTTATGTAGGTGAAAGCGGAGCTCTCCATCCTGCGTCTGTGCAGGGGCGCCGAAGCCAGTTACTTCACTGGTTAATTGTCCAGCCTCTTGGTTGCAGAGGATGAAGATTTGGAGCTAGGCCGTTGTTAGCAGCACGAACAGCGGTTGCTTGAATATGGAGGTCCGGAGAGCGATGGAATGGCGAAGGTATTGCAGGCAAGTAAGTAGAAAATGTCAATTTGAAGTTAAAAGCACTTCTTAATGTCTCTTTTCCTTTTTCAGGTCGCAGAAGCAGCTGGGTAGAAAAATGGATGTCGAGGAATGCACGAGGAGTGAGAAAGATGAGCGCTGCCCAAAACACGTGCGTATAGATGGAGTTTTGTATTTCTTAATGATGTCCTTTTGTTTTGCAGATGCGAGTAGCAGCGTCGGCGGAGGCGAGAAGAATGCAGCGCAGGTAAGGAAAGTTTCACGGAGGTTTACTAACCAATGTCTTTGCTTCCACAGGGTGCCGGAAAAAATGGAAAGCTGCAGCCCGTGGCTTGAGATGCACCGATGGACTGGGTAAGTGCTGCACTGGTTTTTATCTCGTGCTAACCTGGTGTTCTTTTCCCTTTTCAGATGCTGCTGAAGACGAAGATGGTATTTCGGAAGGTAAGATTGCGGATTTCTCTTCCCCAGATGCAGAAGTTGAAGATTCTCTGGAGCTGACATGGTGAGCGTCCTGCTGCTATTGCAGAATAACGCGAAGCACGTTGCTCTGATCAGGCGTGGTTTAAATAGCTTACTGGAGTGCTTAGGTGTCTCCTTCCACAGCAGCCTCGCCCAGGTAAGAAGTCCCAGCTTCCAGAATAGTTCCAGTATCCAGTCCCAGGGAGTGGTGCTGGCCACACCCAGAAGGTAAAGTAGTTCCAGCCATGGATGGATGAGGATTTCATCCTGCAGGTGAGTGAGCAGCATGGTCTGCAGCAGGTAGGTCCACCCAAGCACCATTCCTTACGTCCTGTGCCGGGACTGGGTCCCCTTATGAGCCTGGCGCCACTGGCGCCAGGACAAGGTCCATAAGGCCCCTATGGGAGCCGATGGGTGCCTGGAAATGAAGTTGTGACCCAGCTTCCGAGGCAGTTGGGCTAAACCTGACTCCTTGGAGGCTGCGGTCATGACACACGCCACCAGTTTACTGTGCCTATCCGTCGTCTTCTTGGAGAAAGCGAGGCATACCTCGCATTCTCCTTCCATGTGGTCTGGATGCAGGCAGTAGAGGAATTGCAGGTGCTGGTCTTAAACACATTCCGTAGACCGCACTTGGTGCAGGACTCGAGGGGAGCTGAAATTCACCGACAACTGATACCCACTGTCAGCAGATGGAAAAGCGAGTATACTGGCTCTTTCGGAACAAAAATAGAACCCGTTTCCTTCGAAAAAATGTAGAAGTAGCTTGCAGAACAAACTCAAGGACTCCCAGCACTGAAGCGTGCAGTAAAATTCTGGAGGTGGCTGCGAGAGGAGGAGCTTAGGGAGAGGACATCGAATGGTTTAAAAGAGAAATACAGTTTTTAAGTGAAAGTGAAACTGTTTATTTTACTGAGGATTCCCAGCCAGGCGGCTGGGAATATGAGCATGTGAATCCATGCCCCATGCTGGAGAAATACGATTACAGTGAGCAATGTTTCCCTTCTGAGACTTGTGGATCTGCTTAGATCACATGCTATGCATAGATTAGCAAGCAGTATCTGGAGAAAGAGGTGCGTTGTGAGAAGGTACAGCAGTAAATAAATGTTTTAGCACCGCTTGTCCCACGTGTGAACCTGCTTCAGAAATGTGCGTCAATGCAGTAATGCCGAGTAAAGGTATGTATGGAACCCCATGTAGCTGCTTTGCAAATGGCACCTAGAAGAACGTTTGCAATGAATGCCAAAGTAGTCCCTGTACCGCTGGTAGAGTGAGCTCTTGCTGTGAAAGGCAGAGTTTTCTTTGATACAGACTATCAGAGGCGTATGCATTTCACTATCCATCTGGAGATGGCGTTCTTTGAAATGTGATCACCTTCCCTCCCAGGTGCTATGAAGACAAACAGTTGATCTGTTTTTCTTAGCGGTTTTTACTGGTTTACTTAGTACAAAACTGCCTTCCTTACATCCAGTGTATGGAGGTTTTCTCAGATGAGTTGGATGGATTTTTAAAGAAAGCAGGTAGTTCAATGGATTGGTTAACATGAAACTTGGATATTAATTTAGATGAAAATCTAGGATGTTTTCCTTGTGGATAACAAAGAAAGAGTCTTGCACTGATAAAGCTTGTAGCTCACTAACCAGTCTTTTTGTGGTGATGGGTACTAGGAAAGCTGTCTTGTATGTTAGGTGTTTGAGGTTGGATTTGTGCATAGGCTCGAAGGGTGGACACATGAGCTTTGAGAGTACATTAAGATCCCAACCTGGAGACGGTTTTGAAAGGGGGTGCGGGGGTAAAGTCTCTTTACTGCCTCCATGAAAGGGACTTTCCGACCAGGACATCTTGTTTTGTGAAGTGGTGTACGCGGAAAGAGCTACTAGGTGAACCTTGATGGGAGTTAAATACTAGGCCAGAGTCTAGTAAGTGGAGCATGTAGTGAAGAATGTGTGATGGGGTTCATTCAATAGGCTTTACATCTTTTGACTGGCACCATATTACAAATAATTTCCATTTGTTGAAGTAGCAGCGCCTGGTGTTAGGTTTGCATGCCTCCCTGAGGATATCCATACACCTTTGAGGTAATGTTACATGTCCAAATGCTATGATTTCAAGAGCCAAGCTGCCAAGTTCATAGACCGAGAATGTGGGTGGAATGTCCCCCTGTGCCGAGATAGCATTTTGTAGGGGCACTGGCGTTTGACTGGTTCGCACATCAGCAGTTTGAGCAGATGTGGAAACCAGCGTTGTCTCGCCACATAGGAGCAACCAGGATTAGAGTAGCTTGTTCCTGGTGCATCTTGTGCACTATCCTGCTCAGGAGTGGTGTTGGTGGAAAAGCTTACACAAATTTGACTGACCAGCTCATCCACAGGGCGTTCCGCTTGGATCTGGGTTGGGGAAACCTGGATGCGAAGTCTGGGCATTGTGCGTTTAGATTTGTGGCCAACAAGCCTAAAGGAGGATAACCCCAGAGGGAGAAGACATTGTCTAGAATTCCTCTGTTGAGTTGCCACTCGGGTAGAGGATTTCTGCTTAGAGTCTGCCAGAGCATCAAGTTCCCCTGGAATGTGTTGAGATACTAGGAACATGTTCCGCTTGAGTGCCCACTTCAACATTTTTTGGGATAGCTTGGACAGACTGAGTGCGTGCCTCCCTGCTTGTTTATGTAGAACATGGCAGTGGTGCTGTCTGTGAAGACTTGCACCGTTTGGCCTGTCAGACGCAGCTGGAAAGCCAGTAGGGCTTTGAGCACTGCTAGTAGTTCTAAAAAGGGAGATGTTGTTCTGAGCTGTGATCTGTGTCCACAGGCCATGCACTGTATGGTGAAGGTAATGGGCTCCCCATCCAAAAAGTGAGGCGTTTTCTTTAACAGATTTTCCTTTGACCACCAGTGAAGTACTTGCACTAGGGTTAATGAAAAGACCACTAGTATCGTCCCACTGACCACCTGCCAAGACCCTTGTATTTAACCACTCTTGCATTGGGCGCAAGTGCAGACGTACATGTGGAATAAATGCAGGGAGCCATCATCCCGAGCAAGCAGACTGCTTTGCGTAGGGCTATTTGGCGACCGGCAAGATGAGGTATTTGCAGCAGTATGTTCTAAACTCGGTTGAGGGGAAGACTAGCCCCTCTCTTGTCTTTATGATGGCTCCTAGGAACTGCTTGGTTTGGCTTGGAACAAGACTATTTTTTTCTGGTTGATTGAAACCCCACCAATTGGAACAGAAGGTTGATTGTTCTTTGGATATTCTTTTTGCAAATTCGAGGGTATTCCCCGGTTATCAGCCAGTCGTCCAGATAAGGGGACACAGATTGATTCTCTACGTAAGTGCACGGCCACTATCGACAATACCTTGGTGAAAACCCTTGGAGCTGAGGCTATGCCGAAAGGGAGCACCTTGAATTGGTAGAGTTTTGCTATTTTGAATCACAGGAATTTTCTGTGCGCTGGGAACATTGAAATATGTAAGCATGCATCTTTCATATGCAATGTTGCCATGTAGTGTCCCTTGTTTAAGCAGTGGGATTACTTTTTGTAGCATTGTTATGCAAACTTTTGTGGCTTGACCTATGCGTTTGAGGCACGCAGGTCTAGGACAGGGTGCATTCTAAGGACTTTCTTTGGCACAAGGAAGTGTATTGAATAGTTACCCTTGTTTACGTCCTTTTCCAGCAGTGCTTTGGCCTCTTCTAGCAGAATGTGTTGCTCCTCCTGCATTGTTCGTCTGTCTTGGCGGGTGGTTGGATGTCTCAGTAGGAGTTAGATGCAATAGCCTCCCGCCATGGTGGAAAGTACCCACTTACCTGTCTGACATGATCCCCTCCCATGCATGGGTAAATTGACAAATGCAACCTCCTACTGAGGCATGGGTGGGGACCTGGAGCGGGTGGTCATTGCTTTAAGAGTGGGCGGGGGGGGGGTGGATCCTCTGGTTGAGGAGGCTCTGCCTCTACTCCTAGATCTTCTGTGGCACCTTTGAAAATCTGGCTGGGAACCCCGAGATGACGTTTGTCCACCCAGACTATAGTTGGAGGACCTCTGAGTTTTGTCCTCGAAATCAGTATGTATTAAACATGCCTCTTTGCAAAAAAAGGTTTGCTAGTTAGCTGACCCAGTGACTTAAGAGTGTCGTACTCTTCTTTAGCATTTTTCTGTATGTCCTCGACTGCTTTCCCAAATAAGGCATTTTCTTCGATTGGCATATTGAGTAGGGTGGCTTGAGTTTCCAGCTTAAAGCCAAATTGTCTTAACCATGCATGGCGCTTAATAAGTGCACCCTCTTACTATAAAGCCTGCATTATCTGCTGCGTCCAGATAATTTATCAGGATGCAGCTGCCACCTGCTTACCCTCAGCCACTGTTTTTAGGAGCTGTGTTTCACAGGGCTCTGGGATGAAGTCGATTTGTTGTATTATCCTGTCCCATTAATGGCAGTTGTACCTTGCCAAAAGCGTGGAGTTATTAGCAATTCGTACTTGGTATGCAGCCGAGTACGAATATGACAATGCATTACTTACCGTAAAAGCATTTCTGATGGTTGTATCTGCTTAGATTCACATGCTGTGCATAGGTCCGACATCCAGTGGTCACTGCGGAGTATTGCATTTTGTTTTTCGTAGTCGAAAAAGGGACGTCGACAAGGCGTGTCTGTAACACTATCCCTATAGTGACGTGTGTCGTACCCACAATCCCTCACGCGTCGAGGTCCCTCTGTTTGTATTTTTCTGCCCTGAGGGAGCCTTCTAGACGTGAGTGAGTACAGAAAAGAGAGAAATATAGAAAGATGTCTATGTTCCTTCCATCCAAGCGGGGAGGAAGGGTGGGCGCATGTGAATCTAAGCAGATACAACCATCAGAAATGCTTTTACGGTAAGTAATGCATTGTCTTCTGATGTTTGTTAAGCTGCTTAGAATCACATGCTGTGCATAGACTAGCGAGCAGTACCCGGAGTTGGCGGTGGGTTATGAGAAGGAACAGTAGAGAAAAGATGTCTTAATACTGCCTGCCCCACCTGGGAGTCAGATCTAGAGTGTGCATCTAGACAGTAGTGTTTTGTAAAGGTGTGCACAGAACTCCAGGTAGCGGCTTTGCAGATGGACTCAAGGGGAACATTTGCAATGAATGCTATGGACGCCCCCGTGCCTCGAGTAGAATGTGCTCTTGGCCTAAAGGGCAGTTCTCTCTTAGCAAGAGTATAGCAGAGAGTGATGCATTGAACAATCCATCTAGAAATAGTGGACTTTGAAACTGCATCCCCTTCTCTTCCTGCTGCCACCGAGACGAAGAACTGATTAGTCTTCCTCAGTGGTCTGGTTCTTTCCATGTAGAACATGACCGCTCTGCGCACGTCTAGTGTGTGCAGAGTCCTTTCTCCCAAGTTGGAAGGGTTTTGAAAGAACGCTGGTAGTTCTATCGACTGGTTTACGTGGAATTTTGAGATGAATTTTGGGGCAAATCTTGGGTGAGTGCGTAGAACCACTTTATCTTTGTGAACTGTAACAAAGGGGTCTAGAACAGAAAGAGCCTGTAGTTCACTTACTCTCCTGATGGAGGTGATAGCTATTAGAAAAGCAGTCTTAAGAGTGAGGTCTTTAAGAGATGCTTTGTGCATGGGTTCAAATGGTGAGCCCATGAGTTTGGTAAGTACCACGTTAAGGTCACATCCCGGAGCTGGGTCAGCAATCGGGGGGTGAATTCCCTTTATTCCCTCCATGAAGGCCTTTATAACAGGGATCTTCCACCACGATACCTTGAGTTGGGAAGTGGTGTATGCAGAAAGTGCCGCTAGGTGGACTTTAATGGAATTGAACACTAGACCTGAATCCAATAAGTGGGTCAGGTATAGAATAATATGTGTGGGAGAGCAGTCAATTGGGTTGATGCTCTTTCCTCTGCACCAAATGACAAATCTCTTCCATTTGCTAGAATAGCAGTGGCGAGTGTTAGGTTTTCTGGCCTCCCTGAGGATGTCCATGCATCTCTGCGGGAGCTGTAGATGTCCAAATTCTATGATCTCAGGAGCCAGGCTGCTAAGTTCATGTTCTGGGGGCATGGATGCAGAGTCCTGCCCCTGTCTTGTGACAGCATGTTGTACGGGCAGGGGAGTTTCACTGGGGGAGATAGAGACATCTCCATCAAGTGAGCGAACCATGGCTGCCGGGCCCACATAGGAGCCACCAGTATCATGGTTACTTGTTCCTGGTGCATCTTGTGCACTATCTTGTTGAGAAGGGGAGTCGGGGGGAAAAGCGTAAACAAATCTCCCTGACCATTGAATCGACAGACCGTTCCCCTTGGATTGGTTCTGGGGGTACCTGGAGGCGTAACTTTGGCATTGTGAGTTCTCCAGGGTTGCAAACAGGTCTATTTCTGGGAACCCCCATTGCGTGAAGACGTCGAAGACGATGTCTTCGTGCAGTCGCCATTCGTACTCTTCGGGCAGGGGGAAATCTCTGCTGAGTTTGTCTGCCAGCAGATTGAGTTCCCCTGGTACATGTTGTGATAGAAGGAACATATTCTGTTTGAGAGCCCACTTCCATATGTTTTGGGCCAGTTTGGACAGTCCTGGAGAGTGGGTTCCCCCCTGTTTGTTGATGTAATACATGGCTGTGGTGCTGTCTGTAAGGACCATCACTGTCCTGCCCTGTAGGTGTTCCTTGAAGGCTTTTAGCGCCTTGAACACCGCTAGTAGCTCCAGAAGATTGATGTGTTTGGATGCTACGTTCGGAGTCCACTCCCCGTGAGCAGTTTGATGGGATAGGTGAACCCCCCCATCCTGTGAGGGATGCGTCCGTGGTTAGAGTGGCTTCCGCCGCGGGTTTGGCAAAAGGTTTCCCTTTTTCTAGGTTTTCCTTTGTCCACCACCGTAGCGAGAGAACCAAGGCCTGCGAGACCACCACTAGATCGTCCCATAGTCCGCTGGCCTGACACCACTGGCTGTTGAGCCACTCCTGCATTGGGCGCATGCGCAGGCGCGCGTGAGGTACCAAATAAATACACAACGCCATCATGCCTAGCAAGCGCATTGCTTTGCGTACCGTCACCTCTCGACCGGCCACATATTGAGGGATCTGAAACAACATGTTTTGGACCCTCTCTTTGGAGGGGAAGACGAGGCCGTCCTTTGTTTGAATTAGAGCCCCTAGGAATTGTTTGATTTGGCTGGGGTCTAGACTGGATTTCTTGTCGTTGATGGAGAAGCCCAACTGGAACAAAAGGTCTACAGTCTTCTGGGTATTGGAGAAGCATGTTTCGTAAGAATCCCCTGTTATGAGCCAGTCGTCGAGGTAAGGGTAAACTGGGATGGACAACCTGCGCAGGTGGGCCGCTGCCACTGCCAGTACCTTCGTGAATACCCTTGGTGCTGATGCTATCCCGAAGGGTAGCACTCTGAACTGGTAGTGTTTGCCCTCTATCATGAACCAGAGGTATTTTCTGTGCGCTGGCAACATTAAAATATGAAAGTATGCATCTTTCATGTCCAATGTTGTCATGTAATCTCCCTGTGATGGCAGTGGGATTACTTCCTGTAGGGTCACCATACGAAACTTTTGGGGTTTGATGAACTGGTTCGCTGGGCGCAGATCTAATACAGGGCGCATGGTTAGGTCCTTTTTGGGTACAAGGAAGTACACTGAATAAATACCTTCCGTTACCTGAGATAGAGGCACGACCTCTATGGCTCCTTTTTCCAGGAGTAGTTGTATTCTTGTAGAAGTATGGCAAGATGTTCCGGTGACATGCGTCGTCCCCTCGGGGGTTTGTATGTTGGGGAACTGTTGAATTCGATGCAGTATCCGTGGGCTACGGTGGAAAGTACCCAGCGGTCTGACGTTATACCCTCCCATGCTGGAAGAAAGGATGTTATCCGGCCCCCGACCGGTGTTGCATGGGAGGGGACGCGAATCTTCGCGTCACTTGGTGTTGTTAGGGGGTTGGGAGCCTCTGGGGGTGGACCCTCGCCCTCTTCCTTTGCCCCGGCGCTGTCCTCTTTGGCTGTACTGGCCACTATTGGTTTGGAAATTGGTGGCAGGGTACTGTTGCTGCTGGTTTTGTTGTTGGCGTTGGCCATGAAAAAAGCGTTTATTGCCATAGCCGCGCCTGGTAGCGGGCTTAGAGATTTGGTCAAGAGTTTTGATCGTATCAAACTCTTTTTTAGCCATCTCCAGAGCCTCATCCACTGCTTTCCCGAAGAGGT
Source organism: Ambystoma mexicanum (assembly GCF_040938575.1). Classification (NCBI taxonomy): domain Eukaryota; kingdom Metazoa; phylum Chordata; class Amphibia; order Caudata; family Ambystomatidae; genus Ambystoma; species Ambystoma mexicanum. The sequence goes on from NC_090933.1 coordinate 37,226,632, forward strand.
TTGAGTCTTCAACAGGTTTATTTATTAAAGATGCCTGTGTCTCCGGTTTGAACCCTGAGTTGCGCAGCCATACGTGTCGTTTTAGGACTATTCCCTGAACTAGGGAACGTCCCGCAGTTTCTGCCGCATACAGAGAGCTCTTTACAATACTCTGGTTGACCTGGGTTCCTTCGCCAATAGTTGAAAGCAGGCGTGTACGTAATGATTCCAGCGCTTCTTCGGCGTCTTTGCGCAGTTTGGCCCACTGCGCGTCCGCATAGCTAGCGAGCAAAGAATTGTTGTTGGCAATTCTTGCTGAAAAGGCGGCCGAGGATGTAATTCTTTTTGCAAGGGCATATAGCCGCTTGCCCTCCTTGTCAGGTGGTGCCTCACTGGTGGAAAGTGGTACCCCTGCCCTCTTTCTTGTGTTGGTTACTACCAGGGAATCCGGAATGGAATGTCCCCTGATGTACAGCGGGTCTGAGGGTGAAGGAGTGAAAAGTTTTTCAATTCTAGGATTAACCCCTCAGATTAGTGCGGGTGTGGACAGCGAAGGGATGATTCTTCTCTTCACCAAAGCGAGGAGGGGAATTGTCTGACTGACCGGGGGTTTCTCCTTAATTACCCTTTCTACAAAGTCTAATTCAGGGGAGAGCTCCCCAGTGTCCAGTTCGAAGTGTGCTGCTGCTCTGCGCAACAGGGCATTAAATGTGGGTTGATCGTCAATGGGAGAGTATTTCTAACAGGTGAAATGTCGGGAGGATTTAGGTTTAGGCCATCAGTGTCGGAATATATTGATGGTGATAACCAGGGGTGAGAAGGTCCTTCTTCTGGATTTTCCCCGAAGCCTTCTCCTACCAAGTCTGGGCTGTCTTCCAGACCTTCCTCCTGGTTCAGTCCGTCTTCCTCGTCCATAAAATCATCCTCTTCCTCAAAATAATGTTCTTCCCCAGTGAGGTCATACACACTGTGGAAGTCTGAGGCTGTGTCCTGGTGAGGATTGACTAATCTTGGAATTTTGGCCCTGGGGTCCTCCTGAGGCCCTTCTCTTATTCTCTTTGGAGTGGGAGGGTTCTGGGCATTCATAAACCTCTCCATTCTTTCCATGCAGAGATGGAGCCTTTCCATGGTTTCATGGGGTACCCCTGAGCGGTCTAGTGGGGGAAAATTGGTGTCTTGTAGCTGAAAACAACTCGACCTCTCCCATAACGTCGAGGAAAGTGTCCCGTCGCCCTCCGAAAAGCCTTCAGGTGTGCTAGGAATCCCTTCGATTGAAGGAGATCGTCCCTATGTTTTCGGCGTGTCTTTCGACCTTTGCGTAGCGCTCGACGTGTCTTTCGGCGTACGCTTGTGGGCGTCGGCTACCACGATCCTCGCCAAGCTCTCAGTGACTCGTTTGTCAGCGGAAAGCTGTGGTTTCGACGTTACGGGTGTCGAACGCTCTACGGCGGTATGCGCTTTCTGCTGATGCGCTCCGGCCGATGATTTGGGGGCGGCGCCCTTATTTGCCGAAAGCCCAGTCGCTGGTCGCGGTTGCGAGAGGGGCTTCGAACCCGAACGGTCCGAGGAGGCCGCCGGTGAAACCTGCGACTCCTTGGGCGCTGATGCTCTCTTTGCCTTCGGCAAAGAGGAGCCATGGGTTGTGTGCTTATGTGTGGTCTTGCGTGCGTCAGTGTCGCCGGGGTGTTCATCCCCATAAGCAGGGCGTGAGCCGAGCCCGTCGGGGCCGGGGACAGACGACGAAGCGCGTGTGCGCTCTCTAGGGGGGTTTACGACTTCCGTAGCGGAAGTCGTGGTATCACGTTCCTCGTCACTGTCGGAGGTAGCGACGGTGGGTGGAGCGTCGGCCTTCGACATAGCGTAGGCCGCCCACCTTTTAACCTAGGGTCTTTTAGAGTCTTCGGCTTAAGAAGCCGACAAGCCGTGCAACCTTCCTCCTTGTGATCGAGGGGCAAGCAGCGGTTACACCGTGAATGCTTGTCTTTCCAAGTAAACTTGCCCTTGCAAAGCGGGCAAAACCTAAAGGGTGTCCTCTCCATAGCCGAGGCAATAAAACGTGATAACCACCCCAAGGGAAAGGAAGGGGAAAAGGAAAGGCATTCTCAGAAAAGATTAGAGATGTCCCACGACCCCCACTCTCCCTACTGTATATGGCCTGCGAGGCCAGGCCACGTGTTCGGCAACGCCGAAGGATCTCCTCCTCTCGACCCCTCCGTCGAAGATCGTGCTCGGCGGAGACAGCTTCACAACAGCGTCGAGGGGGGGATCGATATGTTCTATATTAATATACGAAAACGACCAAAGGTCGAGGAGATGAAATTTGCAATGTCTCTCGAGGAGCTCCGCGTAAAGGCGACCAGTAGCTGGGCGGAAAAAAACAATCTGAGGGTCCTCGACGCGTGAGGGATTGTGGGTACGACACACGTCACTATAGGGATAGTGTTAGACACGCCTTGTCGATGTCCCCTTTTCGACTACGAAAAACAAAATGCAATACTCCGCAGTGACCACTGGATGTCGGACCTATGCACAGCATGTGATTCTAAGCAGATTAACAAACATCAGAAATTATTTTTCTCGCCTTATCAAGAGGGGGCTTCAGCAGAGGCTAAGGGTGTGCCCGCTCTCTTTCTTGTGGAAGTTATGACAAGAGAGTCAGGTTTTAATTGACCTTTCATGTATATAAGTTCGGAGGGGTTTGGAGGGTGGCCTGAACATCTTTTCAATTCGGGGGTTAACAGCCCTCGTAAGGTTGGGGGTGAGTAGAGAAGGCGGAATTTGCCTCTGGATGGACTGCAGGAGTGATATAAACTGCTGCAGACATTTTATCCACAATGATGTCTTTTACAAAGTCTGTCCACTTGTCCTTCTTGGTAAACGATCTTGAAATGTTCAGCAGCCTTTAGGAGGAGCTCATTATATTACAGCAGTTTATCCACAGGGGGGAATCAGTCACAGGTTGATCATGGTGGTCCGGAGATTGTATGATGTAGACATCATAATACTGGTCTGTGTCATATAGGTCCACTTGGTCTGCTAGTGAACCAGGATTTTGAGAGCCTGAAGTGTCAATTTAATAGAGATCCTGGGATATGTCCTGCAAAGTGCATGGCTGGGCTGTGTCTTGTGGTTTTTAGCTGCCTCCCCTTGTTAGAGCCCTTGGAGGTTGAACAGTTAATCAGGGCGAAAATCAAAGAAGACTACAAAACATGACATTTGCATTATTTTGTCGAATTTTTCAGGGTTCGATTGGGTGGACCTTGGAAAACCTGTGGGAACGGGGGTATACATACTCTCTGATGTAGAGGATGGTTTATGCTGTATGGCCCCTGAAAAGGGGGAGAAAAAAAAAAGGTGGCAATTGAGAGGGGAAGAGCGAGCAAGAGAGGGCAAGCAAAAGCAAGCAAGGGCAAGAAAAACCGAAACAGATCTTTAGCCTTTAAATGATGACATTTAGAGAGTAGGGGCGTTGAAGATTTTGAATTTCTTTGACGGCTTGAACTCAAGAGACAGTGTCTGGGACTTTTTTTTTTTTAATAAGCTTACTCATATTTGAGCAATTGGAATGGGCCGAAGCATCTTTCGATGAGGGTTTTGAGGTTTATTTGCAGTATCGGGGACAGACTTCAATGTCTGTTGTGGGGGCCTGTTATGTGGCGATCACGATGGCCCAGAGGACAGGGATTTTTCAGACCTTCCCTTCGACACTGCGTGTGGCTCAACGGTCGACGAAGGGGTCCACTGTCTGCTATGGCAGTGTGCTTTGAGTGGCATGCAGTGTGGATGCCTGAACCGCTGGGTGTCGTCTCCGTAGAAGAACGGCCTGTGTGATGGGAGTAAGGGGCTTGCACGCGGGAAACAGTCGGTCCAGATCGCCCTCTGCGTCACTTAAGACGCTGACATCGCTGGAGGCTCCCTCCACGTCCATAGCGGCAATCGGCCTGCATGGCGTGATGGGCCCATCGCTTAGTCTTACGGTCCTTTAATGTCTTGGGCTGAAAAAGTTTACAAAACCTGCAATGTTTTTTGGGGTGGTCCCTGGGGAGACAGAGGTTACACAGCTTGTGTGAGTACTAAGGAAACTCCCTGTTGCAGGAAGGGCAGCATTTAAAGGGTTGTGTTTTCCATACTGCGAAAAGATGGCTGCCCAGTGATGGAAAAGGAAGAATAGGGAAATAGGCAAGTAAAGAGGTTTTGACCTCCCCCATCTCTCCCTACTGTGAAGGTCCGAGACTCTTTGAATCCTAAGTAGGCCACAGTCGAAGTTCGTCAAGGCGGTCCAGGAGTCGTTGAATCTGTTCCTGCAAGCCATCGCTCAAGATCTTACGGTGGTACGCCCGTCAAAAGGATATAAAGAAATCTAAGTTTCAAAACTTGTATAATCAAAGAAAGAAGGAACTCTGCAACTTGGGACCAACTAGGATGGCGGGAAGACATTATCTGAGGGACCTCGATGCGCAAGGGTTCATGGGTACAGTGGACGTCACACTAGGGAAAGAATTAAAGACCCACCCTGCCGACGTCCCTTTTAGAACTTGGAAAACTCCATGTGCAATACTGCAGCTATCACTAGATGCCAGCATATGAAAAGCATGCCATTCTAAGCACATCCACAAGGATCAGAAATGATATGTGGTGTAGGCATGGTATCGAAAGGTCGACAGACACAAGGAAGCAAATTTGTAAAACCTTTATGAAACGATCCAGAGGCAGATAAGTGGTTAAAGTCCTTTATATTTATGGATCATATGTACACTCCACCAGCATCTTCTCAGGTTCCCTCTTAACCGACAAACAGTCCTGCATCCTTTCACTTACATTCTAGATTCCACATTCTATGAAAACATTTCACATATAGGAGGATGCTACACTTCTCCCTTTTCCACAATACAGAAAAACGATTTACAAAACAACCATTTACAATTTACATAGAGTTACTAAAACAAAAGAACTAAAGCTGTATGAGAATACAAATTTGGGCAATTCCATCTAGGATTGCAGTAATGAGCATAACTAACATCTAAAATGTGTATATTCTCTTTGTAAACATTTTGATTACACATCTCTCGCCTAACCTGCACAGGACTTCCAACCCACCTGTGCACACTGTAGACCTTCCACACTCACCCATTCGCCACCTTTACAGGACCATGTAATCCTTTTATAGCTTCTAACGGTTTAGACCATGTCAAATCTCCTTTCAGTATGCTGTTGGGAAATTCTATTTGCACCCAATCCCCTTCTTTGACTGCACATTTCTTTCTTTGTGGCCTTCCTAAAATCAAAGCTAACTTTATTGCACATCTGCTTCTTTCTTATCTTCTTTTTGACCACATCCATGTCAATGTCCTTCAGGCGTGCTCTGTCCAAACACGCTGGGCAAACCTTGGTATGGGGTTTTCTCCCCCTTAACATTTCAAAAGGGGACACTCCAGTGGTAGCATGAGGGGCTTTTCTGCAATCACCTCCATCCAAAATGGCAGATCTGATGCAGTCCTTAATCATTCTATTGAATATTTCAACCATACGGTTAGGCAAAATTGTATGTAGTAACCCTGTGGGAGACTACACCAGCCTTGACCTCTTGGCAATAGGTAACCCAACCTTTGGTATAAGTGTGTACTACACAAGTTGGTAGAGTGACTGAGCAGCCAGGTTTATCTCAAGAGGGGTCAATGTGAGCTGTAGGGTTGCAACATAGTTTCACAGTGACAAGTATTCAAGTAACACTTCTACTCAAGGTTTCTTGATAAAATAATGTATTAATTTAACAGTCAGTTTTTAAAATAAGCCTTCTTTAGAAGGGAGCAATTGGCAACACTAAAAATACACTTCAAAATACACTAGTTCAGTAAAGTAAGTAGATACCCTTTTGGGATGGCACACAAAATGTCCTACATCCTCAGGTGACTTCAATAGCTAGGACACTGTGGACATTAATATATCACTTATTACCCTTTAACTGTAATACTGATGTTGGGGCAAAAAGGAAAAGGTTAGGGAAGGAAACAGGTTTCTCAAACAGTTATGCACTTTAGAACACCCAAATGCAATATAGATTAACCCTTTCCCAGCTATACAAGTAAGGTATGTATGACTTTTTGAAGGGATAGTTAAAAACACGTCAGAGGTTAGAAGCGTCTTCAAGGATCCAAGACAGCCAATGTCACTTGAGCAAAGTCTCGGGGAGCTGAGGCACTTCTTGAAGGTAAGTAAAACATCTTGCACAATATTAGAGAGTTTTGTTGAAAAGGAAATCACATCACTGTTGGGCCACAGGCTGGGAGGCTTGTGGAGGAGCAAAGATGCAAGCAACTCTGCACAAGGCAGCCAATGCAAGTCTCAAGTGAGAGCAAGCAAGCTACACAGCTAAGAGTTCACAGTACCTTAAGTCTGAAGAAATGCTTCCAGCTGGCTTCTGTTCCTGTTGTAGGTCCTGCAGATCCTGTTCCTGGGCCTCAATCGTGGGGACAAGAGGATGTCCAGGGACTCTAGCACTAAGATTTGAAGGTCGGAAGCAGCAATGGGCAAAGTTCAGGTTAGCAGCACTTCGCGGTTTTAGCTTCTCGCAAATAGCACCACTGCGGTTCTTGGACACCTTATGGACTTTCCTTGCTTCTGGGGTCCAGCACTCTGTTGAGGTGGCCCAGGCTCGGTCAGTCCTGCTTCGAGGGAGTCTGAAGATCTTCCTGAAGCTTGGGTTCTGCTTAAAAACAATGCACTCGATTCTGGTGTTCCTGTACCCTGGCACTTGGTTCCTGCAACAGCAAAGGAAGTACCGCCAGTAGAGAGAGGTTCTAGTCTAGTTCGTCTTGGGGTTGATTGGTCCCACCAACACAAGTGGAGAAGTCGTCCTTTGCAGGGCTTCTCTAATCGAGGCGAATTCAGAGCTTCAGCAATGCAGCAGGGCTTCACGGGGCAAACCAACGGCCCAGGAGTTGCAGCAATCGTCTCTTCCAAGTTCTTCTTTGGAACCTTCGTCCAGTGGTCAACTCTACCTTCCTTGCAAAAGATCTCTCCTTGTATGCAAGTCTCTGCCATTCCACTCATAGCAGGGTGGCTGTCCTCCAAGGACAGTCAGCTGGCCAATAATCTTTGGGTGCATTCCTGTAACCAAGGAGACTAAGCACAGGAAGTTTTCGGGATCCTCGCTTGCTTCCTGCCCTGCCAGACACGCTAGAGCCAGAGGCGGGTTTCACCAGTGAAGCCTGCCAAAGACGAAACGTACAAAGGGACCAAACCTTTTGGCACGCAGAGTAAATCTCAAGAAAGACCTTTCCAATAAGAAATGGCGAAAAAAGAAGACCGGGCCATTTTGACAAAATGGGCACCCATGGGTAGTAAAGTCAATTTCACCTTACTGCTCTGGGAAACAGTTATTCAAGCGAAGGTATTTAAAACTTCGCAGAAAACCAAAGGACTTCTCTGTGACATTGGCATTGAGGGTGCTGTGTGCCACAATTTAAAAAGATGATGCCGATGGAGTTTGTGAGACTCCATAACAAAAAGAAACACAAGGTTCAAATCAAATAAAAATAAATTATAGTGGGGAAAAAGGTCCAACTCGCTCTGGGATAAGTCCTAGAGTCCAGCAAAAGAGATGGGGGTCTCCAGGGTAGACGGGAATTAGCACATTTCTGAGACTTCTCCCCAACGCATACCATTGGCTTCTGGGTGATATATCGAGCTGGTTTCATGTTCTATGCCATTCATTTTCAGAAATTCCTCCATTTCCTCTGAAACAAGTTGAACACTGTTACGCTCACCTGGTTCCCACGGGGGTGTCGACCGGAACTGGGCCGCTGTTTCCACCAGCGTGACGTGTAGCGCCGAGATGACTGACTGGACTGGCCCGCTCAGCCTAGTTCGTCTGGCTCGCAAGAATATTCTGCACAGGAGAAGCGGAATTAACCACCCGTGGAATTGAGTGTCAACCCACCTTCCCCACTCCCGTTGTCTTCCCACAGATCACTCTTGATGGCCCCTCCTTAGTCTCACCTGATGGTTTGGAAGGATGAGCTCTCCATCCTGCGTCGACCGCAGGTGCGCCTTGATGACCAGTTACTTCACTGGCGTAGAGGAATTGGTGAGTTCCAATATTGACTCTAAAGTCCAATTATTCATAAGAGTTCAAATGTCTGATCTTCACTCTGTCCGATTCCTTGCAGGTTGCCGATTAATCCACTCGAAGATTTCCAAATGGCAACTGGTAAGATTCAGGTAAGTCTATTGTGGTTTTCCCCTTAGGGGCCGGGGTACGGCGATGAAGCAGAGTTGACTACGCCGACCCGAGATGAGGTGAGTACCCCCCGTGGTAAATCAGGTAAGTCCTTGGCGGTAGCTTGTATAGCCTTAGACAGTCCCCTTGCTCACCTTGCTGTCTTTGTCTCCTTAGGTGTCGGAGGGCGGCCGCGAGATGGAGAGCGCGTGATGGAATGCTGAAGTACCGCCAAGCAGGTGAGTTCAGCGCGGCGCCATAGGAATGGGAAGCGATGCTTCAAAGACTTCTGTCTTTCAGCTCTGTGGCGAGATGGATCAGGAATCAGGTAAGGATTAAAGTTAAAACTCCTGTTCTAACCTTTATCGTTCTTTTCTTCTTGTTTCAGGAGTCCCAGGACTGAAGCGGGCGTGGCTGAAGACTGGAGCTGCTGAAAAAACGGTGAGCGTTACGCTGCAGCAAGCAGAATAACGCGAAGCACGTGTGGCTGTCCGGGCGTGGTTTAAATAGCCTTGGAAGAAGTTCCAGGTAAGTATTCTTCCACAGCCCCACCCAAGTAACAAAATAGTCCCTTCAGTAAAACAGTCCCTCCTAAGCCTCATTTGGCTTGAGTCTTCATGCAGCATGGTCTGTCTCAGGTGAGTATGCAGCATGGTCTGCTTCAGGTAAGTTATCAATAATGAGCCTGGCGCCAGGACTGCACCCAAACAGCCCCTAACTGGGGCTTTTGGGCATGCTCCAAGTGGCATGATGCCTGTTTCCAGGGCTGCTGGGCCTGGTCTGGTCTTCCGGAGGCAAGCATCATGACAAACACCATTATCTGTTGTAATGGTAGAGGGGTAGCCTTCCGTTCTAGAGCTTTCATCAAGAAATCTAATATTTCTGGCACACGCATTCCACGGCCATGAAATTTCTACCCAATGTGAAAGGATATCCACCAACACAATGCAAAACTTAAATGTTGCCAGAGTTCTTACTGGTTCCACAATATCTAGACCTACTTGTTCCCAAGGCACAGACGGAACCAACATCAAAGTAATTGGTTCCAGTCTAGTGACAACATTTGGCAGTGTCCTCACACAGTGCACAATTTGATGGCCCTGTGAAATTGCAAATCCATACCTGGCCAGCAATATCCTGCCTTATTAATTGCTTTGTTTTTAGTCATTCCCTGAGGACCATCATGTGCTGTTTCTACACTTTTCTCTCGTGCTTCAATGGGAGGAAACAAGTTGTCTCCTCTCAAAACCATTCTATCTTTTATGAAATTTTTGTTAAAGATCTAACAGCATCAAAAATTACTCGCATTCTAATCTCACTACTCTTCACTCCACATTCAAGCCTTTCCTTGACATCAACTAACACTGCATCCGCTAGCATAGTTTCACGCCATTAATTCTCTGTCACTACCTCTTGACTGACATTCAGAGCTTGATCTTCCCTGTCCTTCTCATCCTGTTCATCTTTAATCACATTTGTCAATCACGAGAGACAATCTGCCGCTTTTTTTTTTTTTTTTTTTTTAACGGCTGCCAGATACTCTATCTCCCAATAGTAATCCTGCAAACTTGCAACCAACTGCCGAATCCTAGAAGATACTTTATCCAACCTCTTTGTAATAAGAATCTCTAGCAAAGGTTTGTGGCCTGAACGTACAGTAAATCTCAAACCCCACTGAAAAGGACGAAACATTTCAATAGCCCATCCGATTACAAATAACTCCTTTTCAATTATAAAAAGCAGTTTGCTGCACCCCTCAATACTCTAGATGCAAAAGCAACTGTACACTCCCCTCCTTCACTCTTCTGAGAGAGTACAGCACATAGACCATGGTTACTTGCATCAGTCGTTGCCACACTTTTCCTGGTGGGATCAAAACTGCTGAACGTGGGAGCTTTGATCAATGCCATTTTAATCTCTTGAGACTCTGTGTCACACTGTTCACAGCACACAACACTGAAATATTGCACCCTTTTTAATCAAATTCCTCATGTGAATAGATTTACTTGCCATACCTGGTACACATTTTGAATAACATTCAGCCATTCCAAGGATTGACACTATCTTTGTTTTGTCTGTTGAACTGGGAAAGTTCACAATATTGTTTACTAAATCAGGTTTGGGTCTAATGCCTTGCTCAGAAATCTCATGTCCCAAATATTGGATAACAGTCTTACATGTATCCCTACTTACGGGTAAACGTGCATTAATTAAAATATCTAGGACCTTCCTTAATCTTGTAGGCTCTTCACATCTCTCTCCATACACCAAGATGTCATCCTGAAAACAGAGGACCCCTTTTATGCCATGAAAAAATGTGATACATAATGCGCTGAAATACAGCTGCAGCAGATACCAAACTAAAAGGCATGCGCCTCCCTGCATTGGAACAGACCGCTTGGAATATTAAACTCTGATATTTCTGGAAGACGGTGCAGAATAATTTGGTGAGAGGCGGACTTCTGGAATTCAGGGGTTTTTCACCCTTGATGGTTCCTAGCATCTCTGTTATATTAGGTAAGTGGTGTCTGGTATGGCAGATCTCAAATCAAAATCTTAATTTACCATTGGATTTATGCTGATTCATGTTAATGCTCTGGGCTTGGCAGTCTCGCACTGCTTCAACCCACTATTGCCTTACGCTTGCTTCGGGTTCATGCGTTAATTAACTTTTAAAGACTGCAGTGGACTAATAGGAAAATCATTTACCACTTCAAATAGGTTACCCATAACTAATTGGAAAGCGGGTCTGGCAGCAATGCGCAGCTCGCCTTCTTGCTGTCCTGCTGCAAAGTTAGGGTGACGGAGCTCGGAGCAACGGAGCTCTGGTCCAGCACCAACTTTCCAGTTTAGAGGTAGGCACAACAATACAAAAACAGCAGTAGTTTGCAGGCAGGAGGGAATGTCACAGACTTCACATGGGTCCAAACAGTGTTGATCATCACTGCCAGTGAACCGATTCGGAGACAGTTTAAGCTGTTAAAGTCCTTTTTATTGGAGAATGCTACACTTCACTAACTTGAAAAGGGGTTGGAGATTTCCTAATTGGACCCATTTCTAAATGGGAGCAGTCTCAACAATTACTAAGTCAAAAGGTAGTCAAATATCCGTCAGTCAAAATAATAAAGAGGACTGTCAAGCCTATGCTTGCCTTCACTTTCTTCTAGAACAATAATGTGTACAGGGGATTGGATCATTAATAAAATAGTGAGTCAAAATAATAACAGGAAGGCAATGGAGCTATCCCATAGCTCCCTTGCCAAAGCTCGAGTTAGTTGGGATTCAACAACGATCCTTGGGTTCAAATAGTCAACACAAAGTTCCTTCAGGTTTCTACAGGCTTTCTCCAGACTTTCTCATCAATTTCTCTCAGGAATTCTGTTGCTCTGGTTTCATCAGGGGTTTTCTTCCCCTACAATTCCAACAACTAGACAGTTCAATGTTTTCTCTTTACATCAGATTCTCTTGTAAAAAAGAGTTCCCTTCCCCAACAGTTCTGAACAAACTCACCAACTGTTCATATTAGAGACTTTCGAGAACACACAGTTTCACTCAGCCTTGTGCAGGACCACTCCAATACCTTGGCTTCATGGGATCATGCCCCTGGCACTCCATCACTTCTATCACAGTTCACAAACAGGGCCGTGTCCCAGTCACTCGCTATCTTCTTTTGCAGTTACAGCTAACACTTTCCATCTCGCGCAACTTCCCTCTCATCCTTTCTATTGTGCTCCTACTTCAAGCTTCACACAGCTCCCATGCACTTTCAACAGACTCTTTCGACAAAACGTTTAAATTTACATGCAACCACTCTGTTTCCTTCGCTTTCACGTGACAGCTCACAACGGACAACTGAAGCTTTCTCTTAAGCGCGTCTTTCATCCTATGCATGCCCTCCACTTGCAACAAATTATCTCCAACACCTTTGCGTCTTTAACCAACCGGCTCCCATCTCACTTAAAATCAACGGTTACAATTTCTTGAGCGTAGCTTTTGCAGTTCTGTCATGTCGGGTGCTCCTCGCCTGCCCCTCAAACACTCCTGGGCTGCCTCGCTGGCCCAGGGGAAACAAGCACCTCTTCAAGGGCTTCCCTTCAGAGATCAGCATATCACGCAATCCCCTTCTAGCTCCTTGGAGAGAGGGCAACCCTGCCACGCTTTCTCTAACCTTCTCAAACCACGTGCTCTCAGTATCTCAGCGCTAGGTTCTCCGACAGCAGATCTCTGGGTGCTCAGGCTTTTCCAGTCAGCTGGTTCTCTAGTTCCTTCTCGGGCTCCAACTTGTTTGTTCTTTTTCTTGCATCTACTCCTTTTATACACCTGTGGAGTATAAACAGGCTTCAGGCAGTTACAATCTTCACCCAGTGCCCGACTTCACCTGACCTGGTTAGTTGGACATTCATGGAAATAGAGTGCCTCCAAATGTAGCCTTTGTTTTAATGGCACTGTGGTGTTTGGGAAAGGAAGAGTATACTGGTGAAATGCTCCTCTTCCTCGTTTCTGTCCTTTAGTCAAAGAAATGGGTAAAGTGGGTCTCTGTAGCACAGTAAGCCATATAGGCTGGTAGGGGGGCGTTCAAGAGAGGGGACGGGAATACGATGTCTCAATTTTGGGTAATCCCTCCCCAATCCCAGAGAACTAACCCCAGGAGACCCTCCATCACTAGTCCGGCCCCAGGGTCGGGATCCAAAAGCAGTGGCCCTCCCCTGGCCACCTGTTTAGAGGATCCCCTGGCAGTGGGAAACACCCTCAGGTTTTTCACATAGTCCACAGCAATAACCCTAACTAGTCTTGGGGTTTGTGGCCAAAAGTTCAAAGTTTCAAAAGAGTTTTTGAAAGTTGGAAAAACTTAGGGGAGGTATCCTGAGGATGTGAAGATGGTGTTACACTCACCTGGCTCCCACAGGGGCGTCGCTCTGAACTGGACAGCTGCGGCCTCCACCAATGTGACGCGTAGTGCCACGATGACGGACTGGACTGGCCCACCTAGCTTTGTTTGCTTGGCCCATAGGAATATTCTTCTGCAAATGGAGAAAGGGAATTAACCACCCGTGGAGTTGAGCGTTAACCCTCCCCCGCTCCCGCTGTTCTCCCCCCCACTGATCACCTTTGATGTCCCTTATAGTCTCACCTGATGGTTTGGAAAGATGAGCTCTCCATCCAGCATTGAGCGCAGGGACGCGTTGATAACCAGTTGCCTCACTGGGTCGAATGAGTTCCAGAACAATACAGACTGAGATTCCTGGCAAGACGCCGTAAGTATGTAGTTCGTTAGAGTTCAAATGTCTGACTTTCACTCTTGTCCGATTCCTTGCAGGTTGCAGCTTGACCCTAGCGAAGAGTTCTTCGTGGCAACCGGTAATATTCAGGTAAGGATTTGTATTATCCAACACAGTTCGATAAAATAATGTCAATATGTAACCTGTTGCTTTCTCCCTTATTCAGGAGCTGAGAGAAAATATGAAGTCTCTGGGAATAATGCCTCCGGCGGAAAAATCAGGTAAGTATTGTGGTGAGGAGGTTTCCCCTGGTTTGTCCCTTTGTTTCACATTGCTGTCCTTTCGTTTCCCCTGAGGGGCCAGGGTTCAGCGAGGATGCAGTGGAAGCTGCGCCGACCCATGAAGAGGAATAATACACCCGGTGGTAAAATCAGGTAAGTCTATGGGGGGTAACTAATATTGCCTCTGTGTATTCCCTTGGCTCACCTTGCTGTTCTGTCTTCCGCTTAGGTGCCGGAGTGTGGCGGGAGCTCGCAGAAGGATGCAGTGGAAATAACCTTTCTTCCAGCTCGAAGACGCGATGGATCGGGAATTCAGGTAAGGATCAAAAGGTATTGCTCTTATTCTAACCTTTTCTCCCCTTTTTCTAGGAGCTCCGGACTCCAGGCGGGCGTGGCAGAAGACTGGATGCAGGCTTGCAGGCACGGTGAGGGTAACGCTGCGGGATGCAGAATAACATGAAGCGTGCGCTGCTCTTCGGGCGTTAAATAGCCTCCAAAGTAGTCCCAGGTAAGTATTCCTCCCCAGCCCCACCCGAGTAAAAAAATAGTCCCTTAGGTAAAGTAGTCCCTTCCAAGCCTCCTTTGGCTTGGAGCTCTTGCAGCATGGTCTGCATCAGGTGAGTTTTAAACTATGAGCCTGGCGCCTGTGGCGCCAGGACTGCACCCAAATAGCCCCTAGCAGGGGTTGTTGGGTTTGCTTAGTATAACTTGATGCCTGCTTCCGGGGTTGCTGTACTTGGTCAGGGTCCCCGGGGGGTAGGCTTCATGACAGATGGGTCCAAAAGTCAAAATGAAGGCAACACGTTCAGCCAAGAGTTGTAAAACCATGCAGAAGTTCTGCAAACCTTTAAAAGGGTGGAGATAGGGGTACCAGCAAGTGTTGGTGTAACTTACCACCCATACTCAGATTGTTCCTAAGACTTTGCAGGTCGGTGGAGGGTCGCCTGAGGTAGGATTTTCCCACCATCGGTCCCAGTCGCAGATGGGTGCAGGCAAGGTTCCGCTCAGGTTCAGGAGCCTGAAACCCGTCCCATTTTAAGAATGCACCAAACGCTGATGCAGGCCTCTTCTAGGCACTCGACCAGATGCAGGAAAGCCTGTTTCAGGGACGGTCAGTGATGCACGGTGACAGCAGGAGTCACAGATGTCACAGTCGAATAAAGGCTCCTATCTCGGCATCAGTGAATGCTGGGGTATAAACATTTTGCAGGAAGGCTACTTGCTGGACAGGGGGGAAGGCCCCTGGAGTTGCAGGGCGAAACTCAGAATGGTGACTCTTCTACCGTGGTAGCCCATACGTTGGTCAGCTCAGTGGTTGGTCCATGGACACTTCCGAAGACTCCAACTTGCTAGGTTACCAGAAGACGTTGAAACTGGTTGCTTGCACCGGTCCAGGGGGGTCAAAGCACCGATGAGGGTCTTCCGAGATCAGTAGCCAGACAGGGCTCCACTGGGACTGCACCAAGAATACAACAGGATACTTCGCTCCTCTTCAGATCTGGAGAAATGGTGGCAGGACGCCTCTTAATAAATTAATATGAGCACCGAATCGCAGCCCAACCAATAGATACACACAAGCCACTGGTTCAATCAGACACCACTGTTGGGGAAAACCCATACGTACACTCCAGACATACTGAAACCAGTTTGTGTATCGGGAACAGTCAGTCCCAACCCACATGCTGGCTTCCAGCCTACACTAGGCCACAAAAAGCACTACTTTCCCAGGCAAATTCATGACCATGAACAGATTTTTCTGGCAAGGCAGAAAGAAGTTAAAAAGACGAGCTGGCCAAAGAACAAACGAAAAACCTCATGGCACGGCTGTTAGGCGAGTTTTCCTAAAATCGGACTGGCAGTAAGACTTTAGTAAGCTATACCAGTGGTTTGCCGATCCCCCAACTCTTGGTTTCAGTCATTACTAGCTCAGGACCTTGGTAGAGTGGCAGAGCAGTCAGGCTTATCTAAAGAGGAAGAAGTGAGCTGTAGGTAAGTACCCAGAACCTTAGTTAGACCGGCACAGCAAAGAAGCACTTACACTTCTAGGTATATAAAAAGTATCCATTTATTTTATTTACACCAGAATCACTTTAAATACTTGCAACGTTTATGTTCGAACACCTAGGAACACTTGCTAATACACTTCAAAAGGGCACTTTCATTGGTGTATGTTTGTGGCTACATTTGTAGCAACATTAGAAAAAGAAAAGACAATGTTATCCTAATATCTGTTATTGTGCTCTCATGCGGTTTTCAACCGTTTATACGTTAATGCATTTACTCTGCAAACACACATAAAAGTCACTTAAAAGGGTGGAAAATGGTTAAACATAAACTTAAAGGTTCTAGAGAAGTTTTCTACGCTTAGTAAATCCAAGAACTCAACACTAGCTAGCTAAAGGCAGTTCGAAGAGTGCTTGAAGTCTTGACAAGCAGCGAATTACGAGAAGTTTCTGTGGATTTCTTTCAGTTTCTAGTGTTATTGAACCAGCCAGTTACCAACTAACAAGGGAGACCTTAAAACAGACACGAGAAGGGGACACAAGCAGCAGCTTAGGTCTGAGGTAAGGGGGGTTGCCCTGGACACCTCTACTTGCACTCCAACGATCTGTAGTGACTTCTTCCAATCAGGTAAGCAATACCTTCTTCCCATAGTACCTTAGGTTAGAAGAAAATGTTTCTGCTGGATTCTCCGTGATGTTGCAGCTCAGGACCATACCTCCAGATTCCTTGGTCTAATGACGAAAGGCAGGACAATGGACGGGATATCTTTGAAGCAGTCTCTAGGGAGGACCTTTAGCACGACTTTCAGCAACTTCTGGTGTCACTCTGCAGTTTTGGCACCTTTTCTGCAGCACCAACAAAGGACACAGATTGCCCAGTCAATCTTCACTTCCTGCAGTCCAACTCTGTTGTGGGGGGTCTGGGCGAGTTGGATCGAATCTCTGGAAGGTTCTTACGGGTTCAGCAAAGTATTTGATTGATTTGGCCTTTCCACGACGATGCACTTGAAATGGGCAGCAGCTCTCCTAGTATTAGGGTTATGCAGCTTTGGAAACTCCTAGGACCTCGGGAAATGGCTCGTTTCAAAGTTCGTCTTGGGACTGGTTGTTCCCACCAGCCAAAGGAAAGGAGTCGTCCTCATTGGGGCTACTCTGTCGCACAGGAAACTGGGGGTGAGAAAGCAAAAACAAAGAGGTGATAGCTGGAAGGTTTAGAATGAATCTTAACCACTGGGATTGCTCTGGGCAACCCTCCAGACCACCGTTCTTCGCCTGCCAAGCCATTACAGAAGGGGAAGACCATATGCAAATCAGGCTTGGCCCCACCCCAAAAGGGGCAGTCCAGCCCAAACTGCTAGGTCACATCCCTTCTGCACGAGACCACAACCATCCCTAAACATGTTTCGCCCTTGTTGGGGCTCATCAGTGTGGAGTCGCTTGGGTCTCTAGGCCCAGCAGGCACGGGACCTACGTCTGGGCATACCCGTCCCAACTCGGGGTGACAAAGCAAAAACAAAGAGGTGACGGCTGGAAGGTTTAGAATGAATCTTGACCACTGGCATTGCTCTGGGCAACCATCCAGACCACCGTTCTTCGCCTGCCAAGCCATTACAGTAGGGGAAAGACGTGCAGAAGGGATGTGACCTAGCAGTTCGGGCTGGACTGCCCCTTTTTGGGTAGGATCAATCCTGATTTGCATATGTTTTTTTCCCCTTCTCTAATGGCTTGGCAGGCTGAAAAACGATGGTCTGGAGGGTTGCCCAGAGCTTTGCCCGTGGTTATGATTAATTCAAAACCTTCCAGCCATCACCTCTCTGTTTTGCACAGGAAACTGGGACAGGACAGCAGTTATCACTTCACGGTGTTGCAAAGAGTCTGCAGGCATCTCTGGTCATCTTCATTACTTCAGCTTCCAGTGGTCGACTTACTTTCCACTCCAGAAGCCTCACTTTTTAGACAGATGCAGCACATACTCTTCTGCAATCTCTCAGCATTTTAAAGAAAGGGGCGTTTGGTCTGGCTGTCCAATCGGGACAGCCAGGCCCACTGAGGGAGCTGGACCTATTCAGGCACTCTTGCAGACAAAGGACAGGGGGTGGAAAACTCCTCCCCCCCACTTCCTGCCTGCCCAGACACTCTGGAGCCAGGTGGGGATACCCAAGGGTTACCGTCAAATGCAGAACACACACAGACTGCCCCCTCCCAGAATGGTAGAAGGTTTAACAAAGAACAACCACACTAATAATGGTGAAAAAAGGGTGGCACCAGGTTGGTGCTTGGGTATCCCTGTTGTGCATTACCGGGGCTATGGACATAGCATGCAGTATAAAAAAAAAATACACAATAGTTGGTAGAACACGTCCACTGCCATCTGCCATCCAGCAGGTGATCGTCTATGTGACTAACAAGCCACAGGAGCAGAGAGAAGGGGGATACTATGTATCCCTTTGGCACTCCACTGAAGGTGGTGTGTGCCAATCTATCATGCCATAGAGTTTGGGGAGCGATACAACATACCTCTCCGTTCTTAAAAACTGTAGTTACTTGAGGATATAGAAAACGAATCGAAGTAGGACCTTAAGTCGTTTGTGGTTGGAACGCGCTCGGGGACCAAAGTCCATGTATGGGATAAGAGTTCAGTTTAAAATAAGTGGGTGCATTCTGCAAGGTTAGGATTTAGAAAGGTTGGCTGGGCCACAGTAAGCAGCCCAGAGGTCAAGCAGGTGGGTGCAGTTGGTGGGTTAGTATAGAGAGCTAGTGCGGGAGATTTGATGTGTGCCCAGCTAGACCAAATTATCTTTGTAGGTTGTCGCTGTATACTAACGGCAGAGGTGTTGAGGTACATCAGGCGTTTGTGTGGATGACTATGCGAGCTACTAGTAACTAAATTGAGCTTGAGTATGCAATTGCGGCTGCGCATGCAGGTAAACTGCTAGGTGTTTTTGGCAAAAAGTCCTTGCGGATGGCATACCTGAGGTGAACTTTCATGATGCGTTTTTGGTTGATAACTTATGGTAAGCTTGAGCGTTTGGGTAGTGTGTGGTAGTCCAACAACTGGGTTGAATTGGGCATGGTAACCTTAGTGAGGTTATGTAATGAAGGGAGTATGCTATGTGTTGTTCAGGACGTTGCACTTGTTCTTGTCAGGAGAAATACACCCCCCCCCACATTTCAAACTCCAGCCTTCGGTTTGTAGTCTCACATTACCCGGGTAATCCCTGGCTAGCCCATAGGCTTTCCTTAGCTCACCTACTTGTACATTAATGTTAAAGGATATTTGTATTGGGCACCATCACCACCGGAGTGGTCCCCTGGCACTCTGGCGGCTCTGAAAAGGGAAGGGGGGGTGAGAGTTAGTGGAGAAAGCAGGAAAAGTGCAAGAGAGCAGTGATGTGCCGTTGGCAGCCTCAACATGGTTAACACTGTTCGCTGGGCTTGGGGTGTTTTCCGGTCGCTAGCCGGTGTGTGCTGTTGTGCGAGTCTATGTGCTGTTTGTTTTGTTGTTGCGGTGTAGTGAAGTTTGTGCGGTTTGTTGTGGTTGCGTTTGGTTAGAGTTTCAGAGATATAGGCAGAGGGGTGACAATGTTAGTGGATTGGCTATTGGCAATAGGGTAGTATAAAACAAAAGTACCAACCATAGAATCACTTGATTTTTTAGTACTCTATAATCCGGTTTCCTTCCCCTTTTTTTCCCCCGATTTGTCGTTTGTGAATATGGTTACTAGGATTTTGCCTCGACAAACAATATTGTTGTATAAAATGATGTGTACCTTGTGAGTGTTGTAAATAGGCACCTCTTTATTTGCATTACTTTTGCACCTTGCACTTTGGAAAAGGTAGACCCCATGGAGGCTTCTACCATTATATGGATGTTTATGCACATGTCACTTTAAAATCTCCCAAACTGTTTTTTATTAAGTTTTATGAAATTGTTTTTAATAAATTGTGTATTAAAGATATTTGTGTATGATCAATTAAATTGTGCCCTGGTTGAATTCTCCATGCACACCGATCTAAGGATATATGATGTTTAGGGAATGTAAGTGACTTATCCCCTATGAGTCTAGCAAATTACCTTTCCTGACCTTAATGAAATAGGAAGTCTATTAAGATATTTTTGTATCAGGTTTACTCCCCACCTCTTTGACGTCGGTCATCCCTCCTATTTTGAATTAGTAGGCAGAGGGGTGACATTTGTAGTGGATTGGCTATTGGCATCGCTGACTAGAAGCAATGTGCTGAATTTCCACGTTCTTCTTAGGTGTGGCGCCCGAACATCACTGCATGTCTATCTAGTTCCGGCCCCAGTCGATATTCACAATCCCTTCCATAAATGATGCCTGCCAATATTCACAACTGTGTCCAAATTCGGCCCTGCCCACCTTTTGGAACCGGTCTATATGTGCAGCTAGCTGGTGTTAATGATTACATCGGAGTGTGGCACATGCTAACATTCAAATTTCTCGATAAAACGCGGGCTAATGTCCACGTTTCCGTCTAAGCAAAGCACATGTTAGCATTCACAATTCTGTCCAAGTGTGGCACATGCTGACATTCACTTTGTGGGACTTGCTAACATTCAAAATCCTATCTAGATGCGACGCAGGCTAATGTTCACAATTCCATCTAGGTGTGGCATGTTCAAACAATCATGGTTGCAGCCAAGTGTGGCACATACTAGCATTCACAGTTCTATCTAGGTGTGGGACATGCTATCATTCACAGTTCTAATCTAGGTGTGGGACATGCTATCATTTACAATCCTATCTAGATACGACACAGGCTAATGGTCACAATTCTATCTAATGAGTTTCCTACTAAACCTCAAAATTCTATGCAAGTGTGGTACTTGCTAACATGCACAAATATGTCTAGATGCGACGCAAGGCAAAAATTACAATCCTGTCTTGAATAGATGTATGTTGATGGTCGGCAATTCTATGTAAGCATGGGTGTTGTAAGTGTTGTTCACCTGGCAGTTTATGTTTTGGATAAGGTAATGTAAAGTGGCAGGGCTTTCTGGAGTAGAGCGATTGCTAAACTCCCCACCTTGCCACACTCACTTTTTTGTTGCTCACTGGCTTCCCCTGCAGACACCTGCAGACTTCTTGGAGCCACCAATGTAGGAGCTGCCCTTTGCCTTGGGGCCCTTAGCCAAAGGGGCTGCCGGGCAGAGCACTGCCCTGGAAAGGTGGCTTAAGAGTGAGCCAATCGGGGAGAGGCGGTGGGAAGGGAGGAGGGAGGGAAAGCAAGGAAAACAGTACAGGAAGGGTAGGGTGGCAGAGGAGCAAAACAGGGGCTAGGGGCTCCCAAAAAAAACAAACAAAAAAAAAAAACACGAAATTGGGGATTGCAAGGCCCAGGAGGGTCTGGGCTGGCATGCAACTCATCTGCTAAGCATCCAAAAAAATAGCTTCTCAGGAAGAGGACAGGTGGACAAAATACAGGGAAGCAGTCAATTCTACTAATCTGAGGTGCACTGGCCACTATTACTTCCTAAAAGGGCAATCACTCCCAACATAGGAAAACAAGGAATAAAAATACAACAAAAAAAGGAAGCAAGTGACTCAAAGAATGCTGCCCCCCCTTCTTCCACACAAAGCTCCATGGATATGTTGGGATCAGTGGTACCCTAATGTTATGTGACGAAACCCCGGATGATGTTATTTCTGCCCGCAGGGAGTCCCACCCCATGAAGCCAGGGAAGTGAGGCCACTACCAGATAGTTCGCCTGGGGGTGGTACAAAGCGGGTTGATCCCATTGGGAGGAAAGTCCCATACGGGAAAAAGTGACTCAGGAGGAGAGCATGCTATCCCCATAGTCCACCTAACCCTAATCAGCCTTCCTCATTAACCCCCTTCAACATCATCACCAGTGCTTTCATCAGTGTCCTTAAGACCAGTAAGTTAGGGAATACCGACACGAGGAAGAGGCCAACTGACTAACTAGGAGTCCTCGGGATCAGTACTCAGACGAGGAATTGGTGTGAAATCATAGAGAACATCTCTGTCAAACAAACTGAACAGTCTAGTCTTTTTAGAATTACTATTGGCCAAGACGCAGCTGAATAGAAGAGGGAAGTTCAACCACAGCCAGTGATCCGCCCTGGTGGCTTTGCAAGGGAATCTCAGCCATGCCGTGCAGGAAGGGGAGAGTGCTGTGAACCAGGAGGTTTGGGTGTCCGCCCTGAGCTTGCCATAGGGAAACCAACACCACGTTACGAATGGAGAAGTAGCAGCAGTGAGAAGCCGGTCAGAATGCTACGAGGAACGAGTACCAGACTCAAGAGTGAGGAAGTCATTTCACATTCAGTGACCAGGGAGCTGCTGAATACCCCCAGAGACGGAAAAAAGACCTGGGCGAAGTAGCCATGAAGACACCAAAAGGGTACCAGGTCTTAGAGGGTGCCAAGGGGCATGGTCATAAAAGGGGTTTGGTACCCTAATAAGCATGGGCGCTACCCTGGCCAATTACCAAAACTGATACAGCACGGTAAAACTTCAAAATAAAAAAGGAGCCGGCGCACTGGGTCGGAGACCATAACTGCAGCACAAGGACAACCACCTCCTGGGTCATTCCTATTCGTGTCAGCGCTAGGAAGGTTAGTGAATCCAATCGGACTGTCACAAGAGAAGGGAAGCCTAACAAGCCTGAGAAATGCCTGGGGACGGGATACATTCCCCTCACCATTGTGGAACTAGTAAAGCAGCCAATAAGAAGTGGCCAGTTCTCTCTGAAGGGAACTAGAAGCAACCCTGGAATCCTATGGTTTGGGACATCAAAACAATCTCAAGAACATTTGAGAACATTAACTTCGTGCTTTCCCTCGAAAAAAAGAAATTCCGAGCTGGGAAAGAGAATAATCGCCAGATCTCATGGTGGAAGTTTAGCCATGCGTCACACTTCAGAGTGAAATGTGAAGATTAACCATAAATTCCCACTTATAGTGAATTATGGAAATTAGTCATTTGAATTAACAGATAGGACGGTGTAGATTAGCCACTGTGAAGCAGACACGGACAACAGATTCAGAGTTCAAACAAAAATCTTTATTAACTAAATATCAGAGTGGTGCAAGGCCTAACATGCCCTATACCAAGGAGGGATTTCCCTACCTAAATAAACTAAGGCTAGTGCGAGTCAGCAAGTTCAACTTAAAAGTCTGTCTGTGTCCAAAACCTATAACTGCCCCCACAACTAAAGCTAAACAATGTGTAGGGATGTCCGCAAACAGGGTTCAAATTAAGGTTCTGAACTTCTTCCAGCTCCAAGCTTGCTCTGGCCCCTCCCCCACCTCTTCCCCAAGTTAAAGACAGTTCCACAAAATGGCCTCAGTGTTCCCTTCCCCAAGTTCAACAGTTCTTCAGGCTTCAAATTCAGTCAACTTGGTTAGTTTGCTTTTTCCTTCTAATCACTTCAACAACTTTAGGCTGCCCAGCCTCAGCCTTTTGACTTACCTTTGTCTTGGTCAGGAGCAGTTGTCAGACCACAGGATCCACCCATTACAGGTCACGCAAACGATAACCCTTGGCACTTTACCACAGTTAATTCTCTCTCATAGAACTTGCTTAACACAGGTTTCCTTACTGCATCTGTGTTACAAGGCCACTTGTTCTTCTGGTTCACTTTAATGGCTTTCTGCCTTTACCAACCTGTGACTCACACTTTCCTTTGTTGTCTTTCTCCTGTTCACCATCTTGCTTTCACAATATCCAATAGTAGTTTGTTTGTTGCTCTTTTCACTTTGTATGCAAATATTGTCTCTTAAAATTCATCTTGCTCGCAAGCACATATTTTAATAGTGCGACATTCTCATATGTTTTCCTTAGTTCAGCATTCAAGACTTATTAAATGCTTGACAACTTGTTCGGTATTCAATAGTTCACTTTCGGTCCACAGACCTCTCATCTATTCTTGCTTGACCAGCATTCAGCGTGACACATCATGCCCCCTGGATAGCATGGCCTTAGTGAACCTTCCCTGTCACTCACCGGTATGCGGCCGCTTCTCCGGGTGCTCTAGTTTTTCTCTCGGGTCCTCACTTGCTCCTCACTCCCAGGGAGCTTCAGCGAGCAGCACTCGCTCCCTCTTTGAATCTCCATGCAGCAGTCAGCATTGTCTCTGTGTTCCCCACGCCCAACAGGGCACACATGGCAATGGGATCTGCTCAGCTTCAGACCCTCTTGCAGCCTGCTCTGGTCTCTGCATGTTTCTGGCTGCTCTGCAATAGGCGTCCTGTTCACCGACTCGTAATCTGCCTGCTCCAGCTCGGATTGCTGTACTCCCCTGAACTGTTGGTTCCCTTCTCACTTTCCTTCCCTTCTCACTTTCTCTCCATTTATAAACCTGAAACCATTTAACAGGGTGCAAGAGCTTAATTAACATTGCATGACAATAGTTATTGGGACATGCCTGACCTTCACACCAATCCTCAAGACAACCTCCTTGTCTCAGTACCAGAGTGGTGAAATGACAAGCTAGTGTGCACTACTCCTAGGCGCCTCTTCCTCGTCCCAGTACTATGGTGATTTGAATGAGGGGAAAAGAGGGGAAGTGATTGACAACAACCTATAAAAAAGGTAGGGGGCAGGGCAAAGTTGGTTATCACCAGAAAAGGAGGCACACAATGTCTTGCCTGCAGATTTACTTTCCCTAATCCCCAAGGAACCCTCCACCCAGGTGATCCTCCTTCGCATCTTCACCCCCAGGGACAGGATCTAATAGTGATGGCCTTTCTTTGGCCACCTGATAAGAGGCCAAGTAGGGGAAGTAGTGAGGATGCCATCCGATTCCACATAGAACTTAGCAAGTAGCCAAAGCACTCCCCACCCTGCTTCTACTTCCTCAAACACACCACCCACACACTATACAAAGCCACTGGGCTAGCCAACCTATACATGAACACAACTCAAACAAGCAACACACAAACAAACCCGGACACGAGTTTACCCGTACAGACGCAACAAGCCACTGCACACAAACCTAAATACAAGCAATCTACAAAACGCACACAGACACACCCCAACATACATACATACATACTCTGTACAACATATGCACTAAGCCCCTTTTCGAGGATGTGGACCATCTTGGTATCGCCTACACTAACTAGGCAGATGAAACTCAGATTCTCTTCCCCCTTTCAGGGAATTATGTTAAGGATTTGGCCTTGGTGAATAAAGTTTACCTCATTACAGATGGTGCCTCTGTGCCCCTCGCCGCCATTGCTCTGCACGAGGAGCACTACTGATTTGAATGGCCGCTCAGCATCACTAGCGACGACCTACGCCTGACTTCCTGATTGCCCGCCTACCTGCATTCGGATTAGCCAGCAGTGCTCATTTCTGCCCCAATCATCAGCTGGCAGGCAAAGCCGGCCCACCTTCGGGAAGGCCCATGAAAGAAGGCTTACACCCTGTCCAGAGCCGACAGAGCCCAGGGCTAGGACCTCTACCTGCTCGTTGCGCTATCTGCTACGTACCCACACCACTGCCTGGACTCCTCCTGTATGGTAAGCCCCCGTGGCTCACTTACTGACTCTTTCTTTGCTCTGATAATCCCACTGCCTGTTATCACAAGCGTTTTTATACACACGCGTCTACTACCCAAAGTGTATTCCGCCACCTACGGCACCGCTGCATCCTATGCTGCAACACACAGCCGCTCTTCACACAACATTACTGCCTTTACACTACGTTTCACTACTTGCTTATCTGTTAACATGCATTACCGCTCCTTTTTAATCAATGCATGCAGATAATATGCTCCTTCATAACTGTATTTAACTTTCTGCACACCTCTTTATATTTTATCTCTGCAAAGTTATATTGTCATTACTGCATCGCCGCTTGTTTCCTTAGTTATTCACCTGTCTATTCACATGTTGCTTAGCGCGTTACTCCTATTTTGTGTGCCATTAATATTGCACCACGAAAGCTGGCGCCTTTGAGTGTCTCGTACTTTGCAACTATTCCCCCTCCACGCACTGTTCCCCCTCTACACACGTGTTCCCTTTGCCTGCTTTGCATCTACATATCACCGCAACAATGTCTACATGCTGCTTGCTGGACCCCCCCTTCCTCCAACCTGGTCCTATTGACCTGTCCTTGGCCCTGACTTCCTGCAGCCCGCTATCTAGCTCTTCTAGCACGCTAACAAGTAACCATGCTACACTGCGTATGAGGCTACTAGACTGAATGCCATCCTGCCTCATTACCCAAGCACCTTTGCATAAATTGCGCTAGATTGCATTTCATTATGCATCTGCACCACTTCATGCTAAACACCTGGCTAGTTCCTTTTGTCATCTCTACTGCCTGCACCTGCATATATGGTCCTCCCACCCAGCATAGGCCTTGTGAGATACCCAAGCTCACTATGACCCACATAGTCAGCAATATGACTCACCTCCGTTCATTAGGTCATAGGGCACCCAGCCCTGTCCTTGCCACCTTGTGCCACAATATCCCCAACACCACGACATTGCCTACCCCTTGCAATCCATACTTGGACTTACCTGCGCGGTGGCTGGAACATTTCGCCACTAAACCAACCTTGCACCTTGATCCGAAGGAATTCAAGACTAGGCTCAAGAGTCTTCTGCCCTACCTCCCAACCCCAGAGACACTCCCTGCCAACACAGTCAACCTCTGTACTCCAAAGTCCATCTTCTACACAGCTTCGCAGAAACGCTATATTCTCACATCCTAATGACACCATCAAAGTAACTCTGATTAAAGGTGCCATGATTAATGCCAGGTCACTCCCTGCGCACGCTTTAGACATTGCTGATTTGATCACAACACAAGACCTTGACTTCCTAGCTATAACAGAGACCTAGCTACATGCTGCCTAGGGGTATTTATTAGCTCTTGCCATTCCTTCTGGCTACACTATTATCAGATGTGACCATAACACTAATCAATCTAAAGGCGGAGGTGTCGCCTTCATCCACAAAATCTCCATTGGCATCACAAGCATTAGCTACCAACAAATCCATTCTGCAGAACTACTCTCGGTCAAACTCCCCATCCCACCAAATCAAACGGCCACATTCCACCTTATATACCGTCCACCTGGACCCATCTCCACCTTCTCAGATGACATGTCCATCATAGCTGATAAAGCCAAAACTATATCTCAAATCATCTTACTTGGTGACTTCAATCTTGGATTCCAAGACCCTAACAACCCTGCAGCACTTGATCAAGCCAACACTTTAACTGACTTGGGCTTCATCCACCACATCACTGAACTTACTCATTCCAAACGGAGAACCCTCGATTGGCTAGCTGATTAACTGCTGCATCAATCTTCCGGCCAATTTACCATGTGCATGGTCAGACCATCACACAATTATCTTTAATATTAAAGCCATAGACCAATGCCTCAAACAATGCATTGCCCCTGCCATCCAAAAAGAAATAAAACACAAAGGAAAAACTGCTCCCTCTTATTCTCCCGCTACTAAACAACGTTGCATCATCATGCACCTATCCTACAGTATTAGTTGACACCTTTAACCAGTCCATGCTTAAAGCACTGAATACCATTGCCCCAAATAAGCTTAGCAAACACAAACCCCGAGCTCACCTTAACTCGTGGTTCACCCCACATTCAAGAACTCCGCAAAGCAAAACGCCCTGCCGAATCGCGTTTGAAAAGTCACCACTCTGACGCCAACAAAGACTACTTAACCATTGCGTCCCTTAACGAAAAAAACTATTTTCCAGGCTAAAAAAGATACTTACAACAGTTGCATTATGTAAGCCAAATCTAACACCAAAGAGCTCTTCAAAATTCTCAAAGAGCTTGAATCTCCTGCAACCTAGTTCCTAGGTTCAAACGAATCAAAAACGGGCAGCAACAGCTTCCAAGTGAAAGTAGCCCAACACTGGAACTCCCTACCTCCCGCCTTAAAATCACCCCAATCCTACCCCCACTTCAGACGCAATTACATTCAATGGATAAAGAACAATGACAGTTAAAGCACAGAGAATGTAACCTGTAGTTTGTAAATATGTATATCTGTAAATTTGTCTTCATCACATATATTGCATATATTATAACTGTTAACATGTATGTACTCACTGTAAATACTGCATAGCAATGTAACCAAGATGAGAATAACCTTGATGCTCAAGCGCAATTATACCTTCTGGTCTGGCGCGCAATACAAATGAATAAAAACTAAACCTCCCAGGACACCTGTAGTAAGAACAGTACATGGTGTACAAATATACAAGCTGCTCTCCTTGGTAAAATCGCCACTCTACAGGCCAAAATTAATGCTAAATAAGCTCATCTCCGGACTGACAACCAGCTACCTCCTCCCACTCGCACCACCACCTCCTCCAACTCTACTCACAAGCCTTTCAGTTTCACACCTCTCAGTACCATTGAGGTTGAAAACCTCATGAACAAGCTTAAACAGTCAAATTGCCAAGGCGACCTGTGCCCTGCCCTTATTAAGCAAGCGACACACGAATTAGCCCCTTTAATCACCACCTTCATAAATACAGCTCTCAAAACAGGCATTGTCCCTGACAATCTAAAAGATTCATGGGTCATTCCCTTGCTCAAAAAACCCTCTCTTGACCCAAGTATACCGACCAACTACAGGCCTATCACTACGGTCCCCTTCCTGCTTAAAATCCTGGATCGCGCTGCCTACCTCCAGATACAGGAGTACTTTGAATCAAACAAACTACTTGGCCTTAGACAATCGTGTTTCCGGCTGAGGCACGGAACAGAAACTGCCCTTATCGATCTGAAAACACAAATTGAGGACTTTAAAGACAAAGGGAAACTGGCTCTGTTGCTCCTACTGGACCTATCTGCAGCCTTTGACCTGGTCAACCAACGCATCCTTTGTCAACACCTCTCTTCAGCCGCCAATTTTTTCTGACTGCCACATCCTGGATTAGATCATTCCTTGACAATAGATCTATGCGGGTCTTCTCCCCCTCCGCGGCCGCTAAGCCCTCACCTGTTTTTTGTGGCATTCCCCAGGGTTCCCGTGTGTCGCCTACACTTTATAACATGTTCACCAAATCTCTTTTTGATATTCTTGACTATCTGGGTGTCTCCTACACAAATTATGCAGACAACACCCAGATACTCATCCCCATCACTGAAGAACATATGGTGGACACCAAATCACTGAACGACGTCTACCTGGTTATCCAGGCCTGGATGTATCAACGTGAGCTTTGTCTTAATGATAAGACTGAGCTCCTCATCCTTGGTTCACACTACTATCTTAGAAAACTTGACTCTGCATTCAAGTCTTTTATCATCGACGGCAACACCATCAATGTGTAGAACGACACCAAAACCCTTGGCCTCTACCTAGATTCCACCTTGTCACTTCCAGCCAAACCAATTCTGTTACATCTGCCTCGGCCTTCACGTGCAAACCTATCACTGCTTGCCGCTCCTTTCTCTCCACAACTAACTGCATTATCTTAGCCAGAACTCTTGTCATGTCCAAGATCGACTATTGCAACACTCTTTATCTGGGGACTAGCCAACGGAGCCTAAACAAGTTGCAGGTCACTCAGAACGCCATCAGGGCAGCCCTCAACATTTCAAGAAATAATCACATATCAGACAGCAGACGTAACCTGGGATGGCTTACAGTAGCCCAGAGAATCTCACTGAAAACCCTGACCCTCACTCATAAGTGTCTTTCTAACCAGGCTTCTACCTATCTCTCCACTCGATTTACACCCCACACTTCCACTCACCTGCTGAGATCTGCCCAACCCAACTGTCTCGTCCTCCCCAGGTTCCAGCTGCAGAAAGCAGGTGGAAGAAGCTTCCCGGTGCTAGCAACCAAATTATGTAACTCACTGCCCACTACACTCAGGTTCAAACCTTTTTTCTGAGCCTTCAAATGTAAAACTAAACTTGGCTATATGATTGCGACTATTCCACTAAGTAGCGGCCCTACACACTACCTAGACCTTACTTTGGCCATTTCCTATCATATTCTGGCACACTCCTGTATATAACTGCTATTGTAAATTTTGATTGCATCTGACCTTTATATACCTACTAATGTAAATTATGATTGTATATGACCGAATTCTCGTGTTCGTTACATATTTTCCTCTGTTGTTTATACCTGCACCATTTCATGTTTGTATGCTGTACTTGCCTTACATGTCTAACCTAACCGAAGATATGCGCCCAGATGCCCGAGGCCCAAACTCGCTTTACAAATAAAGAAAATACAAATCATCCAGGCATGGATGGCAACTCATCGTCTATGCCTGAATGATGCTAAAACAGAGCTCCTCATCCTGGGTACCCCCACCAACCTCAAAAAACGATGCCGAGAATACTCCTCTTTCATAATTGATGGTAACCTCATCAAAGTGGCCACTGAGGTAGGTTTTTACCTTGATTCCACTCTCACCTTTACCCAACAAGTGAATGCCATGGCCTCGGCCACCGCTTACACTTGTAAACCTATCCGAACTGGCAAACCCTTTCTCTCAGATAACAGCAGCAACATCCTGGCCAGAGCCCTTATCCTCTCTAGGCTGGATTATAGCAATGCCCTCTACATTGGCTCCAATAAATCCATCATCCGGAGAATCCAAACACTACAAAATAATGCCCCTAGGGCAGCCCTCAGCGTGGCTAAGAGAAATCGTATCAGAGATTAGGCGCCAAAATAACTGGCTCTCAACCCATGACAAAATCCAGTTAATAACTGCCTCACTCACCCACAAAGCCTTGAATAACGCGGCTCTTAGCCATCTCTCTGAGAGATTCCATAGAAGGACCTCTATCAGACCCTCCAGGCTAGCTAACACCAACTGTCTCTCCATTCCCACATATAAACTCTCCAAGGTCGGAGATTGTAGTTTCCCTGTCAAAGCAGCCCAACTATGTAACACCTTGCCACCCTCACTCCAAGAAGACCAACTCTACCAGAGCTTTAGACTTCGCTACATCAACTGTCTCAAAGCTCTGATCACCAAGGCCCGTACCACCTGAAGCTACCCCTTGCTTTTATAGTATGCCTACTCGTGCGATTATTTTCCTTGTGTGTATTGATTCACATTTGTTTTTATAACTGTACCATTGTCCCATATCTGTGTGCCATTTGTAATTTATTCTGTAACCAAGCTGTGCATCTCCTTATAACTTCTCCACCCCGATACCCTCGGGTCTGGCGCGCATTACAAATGAATAAACATACAGTCGCACAGAAAAAATCCCAAGCATTGGACCTTACCCGTACGGATACAACAAGCCACAGTGCAGGGATCCTACCATGTTCAAGCCAGCAGACGGACGTTTCTCCTGGTTCTAGACCTATCCTAACATTTTTCCCTCACTAACCAACTCAGTCCTCTTTCTCGCAGAGCCACAGGAGCTCCTGGAGCATGCCCTTGGGTGCTATCAATGCACAGATTAAACCAACATAACATAACACCAAAAACTGTTTATTTTAAACCCTGGAACTTTTTTCTGTTAACTTTATTCAGAGACTGCAAATATGGGAAAAGGGAGCCATGTGTACCCAGAAACCAATCTCATACTATATAGTCCAAAAGTCAAAATCAGAAAGGCATTACTTTGGACCAAAACCACACATAGGTCTTTTAAAGTTTAGTTGGAAGTGTAAGAGAAGGAAATATGATTTTGGATACAGGACAGAGGACTTTTGCTTTGGAAGGACATACTGACGTATTCATTAGTATCGGTTGCAGCAGGGAAACCCATCTTAGAACTAGGGTCAGGTAGGGTTTTCTTTCTTATTTTATCACCAATAAAAGTCTATATCCAGAAACATGCCTCGTTTGCGTGATCCTCCTCCTTCCACACACCGTTACAGTTATAAGTGCCTAAAGTTAATTAAAAATATATATTTTCATTTGCATGCACGATTGGGTACAAACAAATCTGGATTACGAATAAACACCTTTTTTGGGAGACTCGAGATATATATTTTTCCTCGGCTCAAAAACACTTCCATTTGGGAAAGGGAAAGACTTACTTTACTCCCTAAAAATATTGTCCTCACAACTTCTATACAATTGAGAGTAAAATAGGCTGTCCTTCTCTGGAGACCTGACCACAAAAATCACTTTAATAATTTATATTTGGTCTCAAAATCTAGGTAATAAAAGGTTTGCAAAATTACAAGCAATATCTACTTAGCGAGCCCTTTAGAGGATCATGTGTAGGCCTCTACTCAGCTAGGTAGGGTCAGACGGTCTATTGGGAGGTGGGTGGGGGTTATTATAGGGTTCCACAGGGCAACGTAGACCTACTATTAACTCAGCCAGGTTTTCATTGAGTATTTTCAGGAATATTGGAAACTAATGTGATTCTGATCAACTGAGCAACTTGCTGGCTCTGGGTGCCCCCAATTGGAAGTATTGGCCTGATGTCATCATTGGGACGAATGCTAAAGCTATAGCATGGCCTTAGGCCTAATGTGTGCCTTCATAAGTAACTTCAGCTGATGCTGCCATTATCCAGTATCTTACGTTATTTAATGACACATTTACATGACAGAGCATTGTGATTTGGAAGAGCTAGAGAGTTGCGAATGCACACAACTATTTGGAGAGGGAGAAGGATAAAGAAAAAAAAATACAAAGTTTGCTTACCATACATCATGGTCCTCTCCTTCTGTAAATGTGAGGAGGCGTTTCCCAAAATAAAAGAAAAATACTGTTAAAGTTTCATCCATTTACACAATTAGTAAGGCTTGCCTACATAGATCATGAAACAAACACCAAAATGCCTTATAAAAAAAGGAATAAGTGAACCCAATTCTTAGAGTCTGCAAGTAATTGTAAATGTGATGTGTTGCCAATTCAAATTAAATGACAACCACAAAATCAGTCCAACTTTGCTAGTACATTTTCAACAAGGAATATAGGGTTGTTAAGGAAGTTTTCCTAAGTCCTACTGGTAGTAAGACTTTATTAAGCTACCCCCAGTGGTTTGTAGATCTCCAACTCTTAGCATCAAGCTGTACTAACATAGGGCCTTGGTAGAGTGGCAGAGCAGTCAGGCTAATCTTAAAAAGGAAGATGTGACCGGTAGGTAGGTACACTGAACCTAGTTAGACATGCACACCAAAGGAATTCTCTTACACTTAATAACATAAAATTATATATTATATACACCAGAATCATTTTAAATACTTTAGACAATAAAACTTCGTAATACTTGGGAATACACTTGAAAGGACACTGTTTGCGGTTACATTTGTAGCAACGTTAGAATCGAAAAAAGACAAAGTTATCGTATTATTGGTTATTACGTGCACCTGCGGTTTTGAACAGTTCATACCGCAATGCATTTACTCTGCAAACACATAGTAAAGTCTCTTAAAGGTAGAAAAATGGTTAGTGTAACATTAGCCCGATTCAAGATTCGGGGGGGGGGGGGGGTGGGGGATTTCTTCACCCGGTAAGTCTGTTAAGTGCCAAAACGCAACCCTAGCTAAAGGCAGTTCAGAGAGGGCTCAAAGTCTTGACAAGCAGCAGAATATAAAGAGTTCCTGCAGATTTCTTCTAGTCGCTAGTGCTATAGCAGCAAGTTGGCAACTAACAAGGCAGACCTTTTGAAGGACTCGAAGAGACAACCAGTAGCTTGAATTTGCAGGTGAGAGGCGGTTACCCTGGGCACCTATATGTAAACTCCAAAGCTCTGGAGCGACTTCGCAGAATCCGGTAAGCAATACCTTTTTCTCCACAGTACCTTAGGTTGTAAGAAAATGTTTGTGCTGGATGCTCCGCAATGTTGCAGCTCTGGACCCGGCCTCCGAATTGCTTTGTCTGATGACTGAAGGCAGGACTATAGATGGGATCTCAGCAGAAGTCTCAAAAGTAGGACATGTGGCATGCCGTTTAAGCAACTTCTTGTGCCACACTGCGATTTTGGCACCTTTTCTGCAGCACCAACAAATGGCACGGATCGCCCAGTAAATCATTTTCACGTCCTGCAGCACCATGCTCAGATGAGGGGTTTGAGAGAGTTGGATCTGATCTCTGGAGTGTCCTTACGGGCTCAGCACAGATTTGGACGGATTCAGCCTTTCCAGGACGATGTGCTCGAAATGGGCAGCAGGTCGCTTGGTATTGGCATTCTGTAGCTCTGGAAACTCCTAGGACCTCGGGAGATGGCTCTATTCAAAGTTGGTCTTGGGACCGGTTGTTCCCACCAGCCAAAAGGAAGGAGGAATCCTCTTCTGAGCTCCTCTGACACACAGAAAACAGTGTCAGGAGAGCAGTGGTCGCTTCACTGTGTTGCAAAGGGTCTGCAGGTCTCTCTTGTCATAGCCTTCATCGTTACTTCAGCTTCCAGTGGTCGACTTGCTTTTCACTCCAGAAGCCTCACCTTTTATACTGTTCCAGCACACACTCTTCTGCAACCTCTCAGCTTTTTACAGAAGTAACTTACCCCTGTTAACATTCTTTAGACTGGATGTTCCTCCCGAATATTCCTCATCTTTGATATTCGATATCCAGCTTCAGCTGCTTCGGAAAACTTATTGCGGCCGAGGGCCTTGTGCGTCAATGAAGTCAAATGTCCCTCGAGGGCCTCCAGCTCGAGGATGTCATTGAAGGCATATATAGCAGGTGCAGCGCCTGTTTGCGTCAGTTCTGTTTTTCTTACAGTAGAAACTACCCGCATAACCACAGGTTTGCTCATACTCAACTTTGAAGGAAAGCTGTAATAGCATGGGGAATTCTACAGTGGGGTAGGCTGTGAGGGCGAGGAGGAATACGTGGGGGGGGGGGATAAGGGGGGAATAAGAATTTAGTTTTCAATGGTTTTCATGAACCAAATGGAGAACAGCTTTCCAAAAGTTTCCATCCCGACTGAGGGAAGACTCAAGGCAGTAATATTTTGTGAACGTATGAATAGCAGACCACGTCACTGCCTCAAAAATATTTGTGATCGGTACACCCCTTTGCAGGGCTGTAGAGGTAGCCATACCCGTGGTGGAATGTGCCCTTAATTCTTCCGGAGGATACTTGCCCGCCAGTCTGTAGCCTTCCGAAATTGCCAGAATGAGCCACCTGGATAAGGTCTGTTTTGCAACAGCCTGACCTAGTTTGTGAATTGTATAGCCTATAAAAAGCTGATCGTCAATACAAACATTTGATAGCCTAGATATCTAAAAGCTCAGAGCTCTGCGTGGATCCAATCTAGGTAATCTCTCCTCCTCTTTGCCAGGATGAGGTGGAGAATTGAAAGTGGGTAAAACAATGTTCTGCCCCTACATGAAAATCAGAAATGATTTTGCCTAAAAATGAAGGCTTAACCCCTCAGAACAACCCTATCCTTATAGAAGATAGTAAAGGGTGGCTTGGATAAAAGTGCCTGTAATTCACTCACTCTACGGGCTGAAGTTAAGGATCTGCGTGAAATGACCAAATGCAAAAGTCTGACTACCAAAAGTCCCCCCCCCCCCAGACACCCCAATATATATATATATATATATATATATATATATATATATATATATATTACATATTACATTACTCACCGTAATCGTATTTCTGATGCTTGTATCTGCTTAGATTCACATGCTGTGCATAGGCCGACATCTAGTGGAAGCTGCGGAATATTACAGTTTGTTTTTCGGAACTCGAAAATGGGCGTTGACACAGGGGGTGCCAGTAATACTATCCCTAGTGTGATGTCCACTGTACCCAAGATCCCTAGCATGAGGAGTAGAGTGAGTACAGATAATCCAAGCAGATAGAAGACTGCAAGCAACCATGCGCCTTCTCTCAGAGGGGAGGAAGGGTGGGTCGCATGTGAATCTAAGCAGATACAAGCATCAGAAATACGATTACGGTGAGTAATGTATCCCTTCTGAGGCTTTTGGAATCTGCTTCGATCACATGCTGTGCATAGATTAGCGAGCAGTACCTGAAGGAGGTGGGATGTGAGAAGGGTCATGAGCAAATAAGTGTCTTAGAACCGCTTGTCCCACTTGTGTAGCTGCCTTGGAATGGGTGTCAATGCAGTAATGCTGAGTAAAAGTGTGAATAGAGCTCCAAGTAGCTGCTTTGCAAATGGTGTCAAGGGGTCCATTTGCAATGAAAGCCAGAGTGGCCCCAATGCCTCTAGTAGAGTGGGCTCTTGGCGTGAAAGGCAGAGTTCTTTCAGAGAGTGAGTAACACAGCTGGATACAGTTAATAATCCACTTCGAGATGGCACCTTTAGAGACACGATCCGCCTCTCTGTCTGTATCTACGGAGACAAACAGTTGGTCTGTTTTCCTTAGCGGTCTGGTCTTGTTTACATAGTAGAGGACCGCCCTACACACATCTAGGGTGTGTAGTTTCACCTCAGCCGAGCTTTGAGGGTCCTGGAAGAAAGCCGGAAGCTCGATGGACTGGTTTACGTGGAATTTAGATATAAACTTAGGTGAGAACCCAGGGTGTGTGCATAAAACTAGTTTGTCTTTATGGACAGTAAAGAAGGGATCCTGCACTGACAGAGCCTGAATTTCACTGACCCTTCTTATAGAAGTAATAGCTATTAAGAAGGCCGTTTTATAAGTTAGGTGTTTGAGGCTGCTTTTATGCATGGGCTCGAAAGGAGGGCCCATGAGTTTAGATAGCACCACATTAAGGTCCCACCCTGGTGGTGGGTTTGAAATAGGAGGGTGAAGTCTCTTTACTCCTTCCATGAAGGCTTTAACTACTGGTACTTTCCACCACAAGACCTTGTTATGGGAAGTGGTGTATGCCGACAGGGCTGCCAGGTGTACTTTCAGCGAGTTAAAAACCAATCCTGCATCTAGCAGGTGGAGCATGTATGTAACAATAGTGGAAGGAGTGCAATCAACTGGGTTGATTTGTCTACTCTGGCACCAGATAACGAATCTCTTCCACTTGTCAAAGTAGCAGTGCCTTGTGTTTGGTTTCCTAGATTCCTTTAGGATGTCCATACACCTCTGTGGTAAATTGAGATGTCCAAACTCTATGACCTCAGGAGCCATGCTGCCAGGTTCATTGAGTTGGGTTGCTGATGCACTGTTTCACCTTGGTGCTGGGACAGTAGGTTGTACCAGGCCGGAAGTTTGATGGGCTCACACACCGCCATCCTGCGTAGGTGTGGGAACCACGGTTGTCTTGCCCACATGGGAGCAACTAGGACGAGCGTCATCGACTCTGTTCATCTTGTTGACCACCTTCCTGATGAGGAGTTGGTGGAAAAGCGTACGCAAACATCCCTGACCAGTTCATCCACAGGGCGTTCCCCCTGGG
Organism: Ambystoma mexicanum; assembly: GCF_040938575.1. Taxonomy (NCBI): domain Eukaryota; kingdom Metazoa; phylum Chordata; class Amphibia; order Caudata; family Ambystomatidae; genus Ambystoma; species Ambystoma mexicanum. The sequence goes on from NC_090933.1 coordinate 37,263,599, forward strand.
AGTCTGGTTGGGGGAACCTGGATGCAAATCCTGGGCATTGTCTGTTTTCGCTTGTGGCGAATAAGTCTATAGTGGGGAAACCCCACTGAGAGAAGATATCTTCTACGACCTCTCTGTGTAGAACCCATTCGTGTTCCTCTGGGAGGGAGTCCCTGCTCAGAGCATCCGCTAGGGAATTGAGCTCCCCTGGAACATGTTGTGATGGCAGGAAGATGTTCCGTCTGAGTGCCCATATCCAGATTTTCTGGGCAAGCTTGGACAGATTTGGTGAACCTCGTTCAGGAGGGGTTGGTTATCGACAGGGGAGTCGGTAAACAAGGCTTCCTTCTCTACCGGGGAATCTACTCTGTAGGTTTCAGGGTCTTCCTCTTCTTGGTCCTCATCCCCATAGTAGCCCGTCCCGGTTTGCTCTTCTACCATGCCAAATTCTTGGTCCTCACCAAAGGAAGTCTCTCCTTGATACTCTGAGTATGGCCGTGAGTATGGTTGTACATCGAAGGGGTCCACAGACCTCATAGGTGTCTCAAACCGGGGCTTCTTACTCGGGGGGGGGGGGGAATAGGATCATTAGAGCCTGAGGGTGTAGCCCCTTGTGGATTATATGAAAGGAAATGGTCTGGATTTTTATCATAAAAGACTGCCAAAGAAGACATCCTTGACATGACCCTATCTATGTCATCACTCGACCATTCTTTGGAACTGGGAATGACTCTCTCAGAAAGTCTAGGAGACTTATCCTGAGTAGATTTGCTGGTTTTAGAAATAGAAGCAGACTGGGCTTGTCTGTCTGTTTAGGATGAGTGGAGTGTTTCACAGGTGTGGAAGAGTGCAGTGGCTGCTTCTTCTGCTGTTTTCCCCCCTCCCCATGAGTGGAAAAGTGTTTTCCCTGTCCCTTTGTGGTTCCGGAGGTTTTCGACGCCCGGCGTCGAGGATCGGGGGTAGAGTCCCTGTCCTTTGAACGTGGGGCCGTGCTGATCTTGTCTGCGGGCTCTGACTCCTGGAGAGCGGCCTGGGGGTGGAAGTCGTCTTCATCCTCCGACGATCGAACTTCTGTTAGCTTAGGGAGCGAGGCACTCTTGGCAAGAATGGATGATTGCCTGGAGTCATGCGGCGATCTCGATCGAGAACGCCCAGAGGACACCGATTCGGACCGTTCTCTATGTGCCTCTTTCCGAGAACTCGACGTCGAGTCTCGGTTGGACTTCGTGTGTTTTGTGCGAGTGGTGTGTGAAGCGCTTGTGTCACCGGGGGTCTTCCCCATAGCCACCCTGTCGGACGACCTTCCGAGGTCGGGGACCTGCGCTCGGCTGTCTTACAACGCCATAATGCCCTCGCCGTCCGAAAGCACAGCGTCGCTGCCATCGCTGAAGGCGCCCTCCGCTGCCATGGCCGCCTGCCTGGCGTGGTGGGCCCAACGCTTCGTCGAACGGTCCTTAAGTGTCTTAGGTTTAAACCTATTGCACGCTCTGCAGTTCACCTCGGGGTGGTCCCTCGGCAAGCAGAGATTGCAGCGGCGTGCCCGTCGACCCAAGGGTATATGCGATTGCACTTGGGGCAGAATTGAAAAGGGGTACCCTCCATACACACCTTGAGGCAGCGGGCTGGTAAGTGTAGGAAATGTATAAGGTGTAGCTATATACCAAGAGTGTAGAGTATGTCCAACCCCCCACTCTCCCTACTTGCGGGGCCGAGGCCAGAGGCCTTCGAAGGCCCGGGCCGAGGCCAGAGGCCTTCCGAGGCCCAAATCCGTCGTGCAGCAGCCGACGGTCGAATTCTTCTCTAAGCCGGCGTCGAGTGTCGAAGTTAGACGTTGGGATGGGGAAAGGATGTAAATTAATCGATATTTTAGCAAAAGTATGGCTAAGGCCAGGGGACTCCGCAAAATGCTTCCGACCAGTATGGCGGAAAAAAACAATCTGAGGATCCTAGACGCGTGAGGGATCTTGGGTACAGTGGACATCACACTAGGGATAGTATTACTGGCACGCCTTGTGTCGACGCCCATTTTCGAGTTCCAAAAAACAAACTAATACTCTGCAGAATCCACTAGATGTCGGCCTATGCACAGCATGTGATCTAAGCAGATTCCACAAGCCTCAGAGATAGATATATATATATATATATATATATATATATATATATATATATATTTATATCTCTCTCTCTCACTGCTGGAAAATGGGGGTCGGACTTTGGGGGGTCTGATTTTTTTGCATTCTGGAATTTCGTACAATACCGAAGTTAATGCTACCAAGAGAATGGTTTTAAATGTTAACTTTAGAAGACATGAATGCTAAGGTTCTAAGGGTTAACTGCTGGTAGTCTCAAGCAAGATATTTTGTGCTGTGATGTAGTGTGTGCTGCCAAGACTGTACCTTAAGTGAATGTTATTGGGACTTTTACAGCTCCGCTACCATTGTCCTCGTCTCCATGCGCTCCGGCAGGTCAGAAAAGAAAGGGGTCTGGAAGGGCTTAGTTAGTGGGATTCAGAGGGAAAGGAGCTTTGATGTGCTGTTGGTAGCTTCAGTTTGGAAAAACAAGACACTTTGCTGGTTTGTTTGTTGGTGGATGACGTTTGGTGTGCAAGTGTTCATGTGGGTTACGTGTGGTTGATTTTAGGGTGTTGTGTAGGGTTTGTGGAGGTTTTAAGTTTTGTCTGCAAAGAGGTATGGGTGGGTTTGCTACAATTCAGCTAAAGGTAATAAATTGTCTACCCCAAGAAGTCAAAGTGAAATGCCCTGGCAACACTCGTGAACATAGCCAGGTGCAACCAAGTAGCCACATTCAAAGTTCAAGCAAGTGCAATACACTGGCTACCTCTGAGGATTCTTCTGAGTGCAATGCATTGGCTACCCTTTGCAGTTCTAGACTGAATACATTGGCTACTGTGACTAATCTGGGGATGTTGTCCCTCCTCTCATAGGGGTGTAGGGGGTGGGTGGGAGAAGATCTTTCCCCATAAGACTGTGTCCACAGTACAATAGTCCCCCTGGGTGTGGATCGTATGGGGAAGGAAGCTCCCTATGGGATTGGTGACGACTATTCTCAGGGAACGCATTATGCCCCTGCCTTAATACACCCAACCCCTTCTTTAATATCCAACCAACCCCCAACCCCTCTTGATGTAAAGCCAATGTGCTCTGTTGCCAAGTCAGGCACTTTATTATACCTGACAAACCTGAAACACAACAGAATACCAAACGTCTTACATCTAAGTACTGTGAAAAGGAAGATGGCCTGGCGTTCCGAGTATCACTCAGGAGAAGCAAAGCGAGTGATCTAGCTTCTCACGACACTAGAACCCTGTTGGCCCAAACAAACACAAACCAGCACGTGAGTTGAAAAGGAGCTCAGTTGGAGAAACTGCTGGAGCCGTGAACCGGGCATGCTGTCAAAAGCCAAAGGGGAAGAATCCGCAAAGCAAGGAGAACCCGAACCTGGTCAAAGCTGGAAGAACTACTCTGGCTCCTACCGATACATACCTCTGGGCAACCCAGGCACCGGCAAACTGCCTGTAAGGCATGATGCACAGCTGGGCTGTGATACACTTGCAGAACCGCTTCAGACCTCGCCATTCACCCAAACACTACCCGAGCCTCAAAGAGCAATGCAGCTGTTGGGAAAATGCCAGTGTCAGGTTTCCACTGAGTATTCGAATTAAGAAGGGTCAGGGAACAGAAGGAATGCTGGAGGAGCAGAAGAGGTGCAGGGGTCAAAGGATGGTGCTGAGTATGAGGTGCTGGTATCCAGTCAAATTTACAAAAATGGCAAAATAAATGTACAAATGGTTATTCCTTTATTTTATGTTTTCTTTTTGTTTCGTTATTAAAAAAAAATGTGTTGATCGAGGGGTCGCTCCCCCTCCCGCCCCATGTATAAATAAAATAAAAATAAAAAACTCGACAATATTTTGTTTGGCGTTTTGGTGTTGAAAAAAATGGCATTTCGAAAATGTGACGTTCGAAAATGTCACTATGCGCCTGAGGTGCTTGGCAAAGATTTTTTCCTGAACATTATGCTGGTGTAGTACCCATCTAAGATGGCGAGGATGACTGTACGCGTTCATTGACTAAAGAGTGACAGTGAGGTAGCATGGAATCTTGAAAACGTTTCTAAACTGCCTTTCGCCTTTCATTCAAGCAATGAACAGGAAGGTCACAGCAACCAGAGAAAATTTGTGAAAAGTAAAAAGGTACTCATCTGTGGGAGTGATTAACTCAAGAGCTAGAACTCCACGAAACTCCAGAAGATTACCAGCAGGACTAAGGTAAGTGCTGCCATTCAATTGTAAACATGAGTTTCAACGTGTTTAATGTTAAAAACTTACTTGGCAAACGTTCTTAAAATAATTAAGATACACAGAAGAAAGTACTTGTTGAACGTTAAGAAGCAGCGTGATGTCAAGTTTTAAATTTAATTGCTTCTATAAATCAGTTTTTAGGATGGTGGGTGGTCTAAGGAAAACTCAAAGATTTTAGTGGTGCACGTCTGTTAGGAAAGATTTCTCTTTAGAGCAAACACCCTTCGTTCCATTTTTATGGATTCTCAAACTTTTTGCTTTCATTTTTTAATCTGAACAGAACTTATTTTAGTGAAGTGAAGCCTCCAGCTTCACAACACTGGCTTTTGCTCATTTATCATGGGGAAACTGACATGGCTCTCAGGCTGTCAGGACTGGGAAGACATGCATTACTCACCGTAATAGCATTTGATGATTGTATCTGCTTAGATTCACATGCTGTGCATATAGTATGACATCTAGTGGTAATCGCGGAGTAGAACAAGTACCAACTGGTAACGTTCGACTGGATGTTCCTCCCAAGTATTCCTCATCTAGGATATTATTATCTCACCAGTTTCGCTGCTTCGGAAACACATTCTCGGCAGAGGACCCTGTGCACGATGTAGTGCCATCCATGTCCCTCAAAGGCCGCCGTGGTGATGTCACCAGTAGTACAAATAGCTTGTGCCGCGCCCGTTGGCTTCAGTTCTGTTTTTTCGTTGTAGAACTCGAGGAACCGTCCAGGCGTGCCCCAGACTGTAAGCTCTTCGGAAACGCAGAGTGCAATTCATGTAAATTGTACAGCGGGTAGGATGGGATGGGCGATGAGGAATACGTGGGAGGGACATCCAGTTGAAGAACCTTAACAGTTGGTAAGTAACTTGTTCTTCGAATGGATTGTGTTCTCCCACATATTCCTCATCTATGATAAACTACCAAAGCAGTGATAATATTGGCGGTGGGAGTACCATTTAGTCTCATGAATGGTATTAAGTACTGCCTTCGCAAAAAGGACTTCTTGGGAAGAAGAAGAGTCTAAGCAGTAATGCTTAACGAAAGTATGAATTGATGCCCAAGTTGCAGCTGAGCAGATGTCAATTACAGGGGCTCCCTTCTGGAGAGCCGCGAAAGTTGCCATGCCCCTCGTGGAATGAGCCCCAAGCCCTTCCGGCAGTTCCTTTCCAGCTAGCCTGTAACATTCCAATAGCTAGATTAAGCCAGTGGGATATAGTCTGTTTAGTCACCACCAATCCCAATTTAGGACTGGTATAACCCACAAAAAATTGGTCATCCTGGCGTAAATTCTGCCATTTTCGTTAAATAAAAACTCAGAGCCTTTTTGGGTTTAGTCTATGCAACCTCTCCTCGTTGCCCAAATGAGGAGGAGGGTAGAATGTTGAGTGTTATTTTTTGTGACCAGTGAAAGTCAGAAACTGCTTTCGGCAAGAAAGATGGTTCAACTCTAAGGACTTATCCTTATGAAAGGTAGTATACAGAGGTTAGCATGTAAGAGCCTGTAACTCATTAATTACAGGCTGATGTTAGTGTCACAAGGTCAGTTTTCCGTGTTAAAAGCCTTAACGGGCAGGAATGTCAAGGCTCAAAGGATATACATGTTAAAAACTTCACAAGATTCAAATCCCAAGCAGGGACCTAAAATGGTACTGGAGGGTACACGTTAGTGAGCCCCTTCATGAATTGCACAAAAAATAAATTTTGGAATAGGAAACCTCTTCAGAAGAGCGCCTAAAGATGGAAAGCGGAGGTAGGAATCCCTTTATTGTTCCAATCTGGAGCACCAGATTAGCCAGATGCAACTGGAAAAAAAGCACCATAGGAATGCCATATTGAAAAGGGTCCACATTCTTGTCTTTGCACCAGTTACTGAACTTGTTCCAACGACACTGGTACAAAGACTTGGTTGTTGGCCTTCTGGCCGAAAGCAAGATCTCCATTATGTCGTCCGAGCGGTCCCAATCCTTATATCTCAGCCTCTCAAACCATGCGTGAAGGCCAAGTGCCTTGACCTCTGGATGGAGAACCCAACCTTCGCCTTGCGAGAGAAGATCCTCTCTTTGTGGAAGACGTATTGGAGGGCAGATGGACATGGCCAGAAGGTCCGGGTACCACTTTCTCTTGGACCAATCCAGAGCAATTGGGATCATGGTTTTCCTGAACTTTATCAACCTCCTGATTACATGAGGAATCACGGGGACGGGAGGAAACGCGTACAGGAGTGGAAATTGCCAGTCCACTACGAACGTGTCCCCTAGAGCTCCTCTTGGAGAAAATTCCCTTGATCAGTAACGATCAGAATTCAGATTGGCCTCAGACGCGACCAGATCCACTTGAGGGGTTCCCCAAAGTGTGAAGATCTCTTGAAAGACTTCCTGAGCTAGTTCCCACTTGTGTGAGAGACTGCTCTGCCTGCTCAGAGCATCCGCCGTCGTGTTTTGCTCTCCGGCTAGGTGAACTGCTGATAGAGATTCCTTCTTGTCTGCCCAGAACCAGAGCTGCATTGCCTATGCACAGTGGTAGTGACCCTACGCCTCCTCTTGTTAAGGTAGTACATGGCCACTGCGTTGTCTGTCATTATCAGGCCATTATTTTCCAGTACAGCAAGCAGAAAAGCCATCAGTGCTAATCTGATTGCCCTCAGCTCCAAAAGGTTGATGTGTAATTTGGACTCCGATGGAGACCAACGACGGCTTATTGTCAGTTTGTTGGTATGGGCTCCCCACCCCGTGAGTTAGGCGTCCGTCACTACCGTTATCTTCGGCCATGGTTGCCAAAAAGGTTATCCCTTGAAAATGTTGTCCTCGCAAGGCCTCCAAATTAGGTCCGGAGCAACTCTGCTCAAACATGCAGAAGATCTGACATGTTCTCTGAAAATTGGGACCACCGAGTTCTGAGAGCCCATTGAAGGGATCTCATTCTCAATCTGTCCTCTGGCACCAGAAAAATGCAGGATACAATGAAGCCAAGCAACCTTTAAAAAAAAAAAAAAGTGGAAGGCCGGCAGATGCTGGGCATTACGGAATTTTGCTACCATCTGCTGAAGGTGTTGAGCTCTCACCTCGGGAGGTGAGTGTTAGGGAGAATTCTCTGTTTAGGCTGAATTTCCTAACCTAGTGAGTCCCTGTTACAAAGCGAGTGGGAATAGACTACACAATAGACAAATGTGAGGTTGAACTTTGTTTTAATAGTTTCTTATTTCCTTTTCCCTTGTAACATGGGAACAAACAACATTGGCGAATAATTAGGTTACTCTTGACTCTGGTGGCTCCTACTTTCCTGGATCAGTCTTTTTGCTTCTCTTGACCATAAGCTTTTGATGAGAGGAGTAATGCCCTTATAACTTCCTGTGCATATCTTCTATACTGCTTGACCTCCTCCAGATTCCCACGTGGCCTCTTCTATAACTTCCTTTCTCTTTACAGTTCCCTTGACCCCCTTGTGGCCTCGTAACAATATGGATAGGGCGCTGATTCTCTTATTGTCAATGTCTTAACTTTTCTGCCGCCGCTCCTGACGTCGTACCCGATTGTCCCAACCTCCTTCTCCTCACCTCATTTCATGTCACAGGCTCTTTTCCTGCTACTCGGCCGTGGGAGGGAGCCTCTGCTCTGCAATAGGGTGTTACCCTATTACTGTACCTCCTCCGGAGTCAGCGTTAGCTTCCTGGGTCTTCTGTCATCGCTATTTCATTCAGCCTGTGCCGGTGCAGTCGCACAGCTGATCATACGGCTTCAGTCGTCGTAGCACTGACTGATTCCTCCTCCGCAGCAGCGGCCGTTTCGATGCGGCTTCGCGGTCTTCGTCAGGCCGCCGGGCGGACTCCTTAGCTCCTCCTCCGCAAAGGTGGGGGCCTCGACACTGCTCTGCGGTGTCCTCCCAGCTGATCGACCTCACAGCTGATCTCCTCGCTTCAGCTGTCTTCGGCGAGCGGACTCCTCCGCGAAGGTGGGGCTTGTTACCGCTCCTCTTCCCCTTCTCGGCAGCGAGCCGGTCCAAACTACGGGGCTCCGTTGGCAGATGGAGCGACCCTCTTCCCACACGGAGTCTCTGTCCCTCTCTCACGATTCTCCGCTGAATCTTTGCTACAAACTATGGTAAACTATGACAACTTCACAAGATGCTCAACGGGAGCGTATCTTGACTTAACCTTCATGGCCCCTCTGTCTCAGTAGGCCCATTCATATACGATTTCCTCCTCCGAGGTAGCCTTTTCCTCCTCACCGTTCTCGGCAGGCTAAAAAACAAAAAAACAACAAAAAAACATCCAGTATTAAAGTAAAGCACCTTCTTAGGTCATCTCTTTATCTCTCATTGGAGCTCTCAGATGTCTTTCCCATAGCTATGGCCCTTCCCCTCACTTATGACCTCATCCATGTACTCTTCCTGCTTAGCATAGGCCTATGGGGTTTGTAGTTAATTGGCTCTGATATATCTCAGCCTCCTCTGGCCTCATCACAGTCCCCCAGCAGCTTTGCTGGATTGTTGGTGTTTATTTTTTTCTCCTGCCAAGAGTGAGACTCTTTTACCCTCACTCTTGGGCATGATTTGAGTGTGTTTCTTTGACACTAGATTTGTTTAATGGGCTATGGGGTCTTTTACTCCATAGGGCTTCATGTGTTTTTGTGATGTGTGTTACACAGCACCCTCAGTGCAGTAACACAGGGGTGTCATAGTGACCCCCCAGTATAGACTCCATACCCTGGGACCGACTACTGTCTCCCAGGGCATGTAAAGTCACCATTGACTTTACTAGTCTTAAATTCTGAACAGAACCAGTACAAACCATCATATTGTGGACGTACTGGCTGGGGCAATTCGATTGCCCTGGGGTCTGTTAGTCGAGGGGGCACGTCTCCGTCCCCCCTGATCGAGTTTTTGCTGGTGGCAGTGGATACTACTTTTTATATTCAACCGTGAATATTTCTCTATGAGATTTTCCCATTGTTCGAGGCTACTATCTTTAGTTATTTAATTACGATAGCTTCGAACATACCGCCGGTTTATTTAATTATTATTAATTCTCCGGTTGGTATTTTTTGCCAAAACTCGGTTCTAAAATGGCGTTTGTGTTCTCTTCTGTGACTCCAACCCAAGTCGAGCCCTTTGTTCCACTTTTTGGCAGGCTTCTCCACAGAAGCCCTCCAAAGTGGTGCCACTCTGTCTGGGGTACTTAGGAGGGGTGGAGGGGGATTTAGGCACCCTGGACTGAGTTGCCTAGGCAACTCAAGTCGCACTCCGTCCTGATTGGCCCAAGTGGTGAGCCAGCCGACTCACCACGTAGCATGTTTGAGTGACAGCTAGGCTGAGTGACTGGGGGTTTTCGGCATAAAAGCAGGGCTTTGGGGACTGGAACTTCAGAAGTTGCCACAGGACCTAAGAATCCGACTAGGGAGAAGCTGAGCCGACCTGCCACGACAACACCACCGGTGGAGCCCTGCTGGACCGTCTCGCCACTTTACCCAACGACAGAGGAGATCTCCCGCCGGAGAGTCTTCTTCCTTTGACTGGTGGGGATAACCAGTTCACCGTCTTTTCGCCTTCCCGACGCATCTCGTGGCCGCCTTGCCTGTGCCAAGCACCCCGGCAACCGGAATACCACGTTTTACCACGACCGCGAAATAAAGGGTAATACCTTTAACCGGAAAACTCTGCGGCTGGTTTCTTCCCTGGCAGTGCAACGACCTTCATCTTTCCTCCAAATCGAGATCTTCTCTTCCCCTGGACGACGACGAGACTTGCACCCGCTGCCAGGAACAACTGCCATCGCTGGAGGATCCTTCCCACTTAAGGTACCGTGTCCCGCCTGGCTTCCCTTGCCACCGACTGTACGGGGTAGATTTAGCCCCCGGCTTTCAAAACCTGGGTTAGACTGGGACACCCTGGCTAAACTTTTCTGAGCCTCTCTAAACTCTTTTCGAACTCTCTGCAAGACTTTCTAAGCCTAGTGTAACTGTGATCTTGGGCGCATTTGTGCTCTGCTCTCTCTAAGAGTGGGCCCAGCCTATGGACTTTGGCTCACAAGTGACTTTTGCTCTTCTGCCTTGCTAATAGTGTTCCTAAATCTTAGAGTGGTGTGCCTTTCCATATTCTGTCTTTTTCCCTCCCTTTTCATAAACTTATTGGAGTGCCATCTATAGTGAAGCACTCACCTCTGTATGGAAATAAGTGGTGTTAACTAAGACTTATCCGATAAGGAATAAGGGTTGTATATATTATAATAGTAACTGTGTTTAGAGTGGTTTACAATAAGAGTGCTGGAGTGTTTCAAACTGTGTGTTTTTAAATAAATAATTATATACTTTGATACCAAAGCTCTGGTCAGTGTTTGCTTGTATTATTGTATCTGAGTGCCTACTGTGTATACTTTGCATACTGCCTAACTCTTGAGGGAAGTCTGACTGCTCAACCACAGCTACCAGGTAAATCTGGGTGGTACAGACTGCTACCAAGTGGGTTTACTGCTAACACCTGTAGTCCTAAATCTTTTGCAGTGTTCCCAAAGGGAACTGCACAGGTTTCTGCCTAACAGTGAGGCTTTCCCCAATGAAGTATCCAAGACCGCTCCGATGAATTGGGAGTCTCTGGAATGGTATCATATGGGACTTCTTGTAATTGAGGGAGAAGCCCAGAGTAGGGTTGTAAGTGATAGAGTTGTTCCTGGGCGTGTTTGGGTGAACGAGTCCTGATCAACCAATCGTCCAGGTAGGGGTAGACTTTAATCCCCCCCCCTTCTGAGGCTCTCTGCCACTACTGCCATCAACTTGGTGAAAACCCTCGGGGCAGACGTCAGCCCGAATGGCACAACTCGAAACTGATAGTGAGAACCGCCAACCGCAAACTTCAGGTACTTTGTGCTTGATATGGATTGGCACATGTAAGTAAGCATCCTGAAGGTCCAAAGATACCAACCAGTCCTGAAGTTGGAGAGCCTGCCGGATCTGAGAAAGGGTTACCATCTTGAACTTGTCCTTCCTGAGGAACTTGTTCAAGTTTCTTGAGTTCAAGATGGGTCTCGATCCTCCGTCCTTCTTGGGAATCAGAAAATACGGGCAATACCAACCCTTGTTCCTCTCCGCTACAGGTACATGTTCTATTGCACCTTTCTCTAGCAGGGTTAATATTTCCTGCACAAGGAGCGGATCTGGAATTTTGACAGCTGGTTCCCGGTGGATGATCCTGTGGCCTTTATAGAAAAGGAAGGCAGTAACCTTCAGCTACTGTCTCCAGTGCCCAAGAATATGAAGTAATGTCCCGCCATTCGTTCAGATGTTGAGATTCTGCCTCCCACTGGGGTCTTGTGAGTCAAGGCCTCAGAGTGGCTTAGAGGAGGCTGCATCAGTGGCTGAGGGCAAAGATGCCGATGCTGGGGCTGATTTAGCACCCCTTCCTTGTTCACCACGAGGGAATTTTCCTAGTCTTTTCTGTACAGCCTGTCCTCTTCCTCTACCAAATGAGGAATAACGAAAAGAACGACCTCTCCAGGAAGATGAGCCTGAAAAAGATTGCCGAATAGAGGCGCTAAGGGACTTACCCGCCGCCTTCGAGGTCTGCAGCTTCTCCAAGCTTTCATCCGCCTTATGGCCGAACACCCTCGAGCCGTCGAAAGGCATGTTGAGTAGTCTGGCCTGCACATCTGGTGTAAACCCTGACTTTATCAACCACGCAAATCTGCGCAGTACCGTGCTTGCAGCCATGGATCTGCCAATGCCATCAGCAGTATCCAGTCCCGATTGGAGACAATCGCCGATCGCCTCCATGGCATCTTTAACTATAATCAGAAAGCCTTCCCTCTCTTCGCCTTCTGGAATATTATGTTCAGCCGCCAAATTAACAGTCCCACAGGGTATGGGTAAACCTGGATAGGGTACAGGTAACATTAGTGTACTTTAGGGCCATACTGGCCGAGGTAAACACCTTGCAAGCCCAAGCGTCCACTTTATCATCGCAGAGGTCTGCACTTACCCCTGCACTTGCCACCAGCTGGCCGTACTTTTACTTTGTTATTATATTTTCCCATGTTCTGCACTGTCGCCTCCCCATGCACTTGCGCGATCTGAATGACACCTGGCCTAGTAGGATTGCGGTCTGTCTTCCCTCCATTTCCTCCTCCCTTGCCTCGTCGCGCCTTGAAACACTTGTGTATAGGCACGTTATAAATGCCATACCATATCTCTATATGAGGGAATAGAAGGATAGGCTTACTGTCTGGTGGAAGTCGCAGTCTGGACCACCAAACTCAGGTGTAGGGTGTTTACTAAGATGATCAGGGTCACTGCTTGGTCTATACTTCCTGACAAAGCCATTGACAGCCGAGCCAGATTCAGGAGTCTCCCAGTTAGCTACCACCTTCCTTTGAAGGGCCTTATGAAAAGGAAGAACTGGGTCTTTTTGTGGACCCTGGTCCAGGATGTCTGTCATGTCATCCTGCTCGAAGGTTGGCAAGGCCCTACTTCAACCAATGTAGTCAGTGACCCCGTTCATAAGATTCCTGTACCCTGAATCTGAATGGTCTGAAGGGTCAGGTTTAGCAGACTACAACTCTGGTGATGTATCTAGACCTCTGGCAGAGTGGGAGGAGTCGCAGAGATCTTTCATTCTTGACTCAGGGTCAATTAATTCTTCAGCCACTTCTCTAGTGCCAAATCTGACCACCAAAGGAGAAATATCCTACTCCGAGGCACGTTCCTACTCAAAAATAGAGGACAATGACCTAAAAAGGCCTGACTTCGGTAGAGGTCTGAATATTTTCTCCTGAACCGGAATTTGCCTCGAAGGAATCATCGAAGGCGTCGACGTCTTTGATAAGGGAGTAAATGTCTTGGACTTCGGTGTCAAATCGATCAGCGCTGATTGAGTCGATGAAATAGACGCATGTTTCAACGTCGTCAGCTTCTTTTCCTGTAGCAGAGACAGACTCCACTCTCGGGTCGAAACCTTCGACACTTTAGTGTCAGGTCAAGAATATCGAGTTTCCAATTTACTACTCGATTTAGCCGAAGTAGTTTTTGACCTTCCTGAGTCATCCAAAGGAGCGACCGGTGTCTGGCTCTTGCGATGCTGTTTTGATGGGTTTGTGCCCGCATTATCAAAGATTCAGAAAATGTCCACCCTAAAAGCGTTCCACTTGCTGGGGGAATTCGACTTAGTCAGGCATCGTATTACCTCAGTGGGTGTAAGAGGGAGACCTATGAGGTCTTCTTCGCCTTCTTGGAAGAAGACGAAAATTGTCTCGACAACTCCTCGACCGAGACCTCTTTGAGTTCTTATGCCGAGTAGAATCCTTTAACTCACCGGACTCTTTATATTTCTTCAAAGAGTCCTTCAAAGCTTCCCTCCCCAACACCAATTTACCTTTGCATTCCCGAAGAGCTTTTTTCAGTCAAAGACAGCGAGCCGCAGTCAGTCCGATGGCCGGAATCCAAACACCAAAGGCAGACGCTGTGAGGGTCCGTTATCGACATTTTTGCCTGACAGTCGTGACATTTTTTAAAACCCGATTTAGGGGTAAAATGGGTCAAAGAGGAAGACATTTTTTCTTGAGGAAAAAACGAAGCACGCAGTTATCTCGAAGCACAGCTATCGGAAAAACAGAACTGAAGCCAACGTGCGCGGCACAGGCTATTTCTACTACTGGTGACGGCAACACACCACAGCGGCCTTTCGAGGGACATCGATGCAACATCGTGCACAGCACCCTCTGCCGAGAATTTCTTTTCTCGAAGCAGCGAAGCTGGCGACATACGAATATCATAGATGAGGAATACGTGGGAGGACACAATCCATTCCAACTGCATCTTTTTTTTCAAGGATCAAAAGGGGACGTCGAGTTGGGCGTGACTAGCACTATCCCGAACGTGACGTGTAGTGTACCCAAAATCCCTCACGCGCCGAGGTCCCTCCGATTGGGTTTTTTCGGAGGTGAGGGAGCCTTATGGTCAGCGTGAGTACAGAAGAGCGAAGATGTAAGATGTCTATGTCCATGTTCATGTTCATATCCCTTCTACTCCATGAGGGGAGAAAGGATGGGCGCATGTGAACCTAAGCAGGTATAATCATCAGAAATTGTATTACGGTGAGTAATGCATGTCTTCTGATGCTTATGAATCTGCTTAGAATCACATGCTGTGCATAGACTAGCGAGCAGTACAACTGTAACGCTTACCTGGCTGGACTCCTCGGGAGCGTAATGAGCTTTGAGTCTGTTGACCTGCTACACTGAAACCTTTAGATTCCTTTCCTGTTAAGACACAGATAGAATACAGGTACTGTAGTGATATGAATGGTGAGAACTAAGAGTTAAGGTCTAACTTCACCCAGAAACTAACCCCCTTTGGTTAGCGAGACCACACACCCTCCTCACCTGCGTTTTATATTTATGGAGCTCTACATCCTGCTGTGTAACAGGGGCACGTTGCAATTGGGGTTCTAAAGATTGGAATACTGTAGAACTTTGGAAGACTCAGAAGGCAAGTGTCTGAAGTAATGAGTCTCTTGACAGGAAAAAACAAATCAGGATAACAGTTGTCTTTCTGATTTTAAAAGTGTTCTAGTTGGAGAGATCTCTCATTCTAACTACTTATTCTTCTTTCTCTTTGCAGGTTCATGGAGGAAGATGAGCTTTGCTCAAAGTTCTAGGCGTAAGGAGAAGAGAATGGACCCTTATTTCTTATCGAGAGTTGGCGCATGTGCTACAGCTGAAGCGCCTATTCAAATAAGAGATTTCATTATCCAGGAAGGATCTTTGGTTGTGGAATGGTTGCACGAGTAATTAGGAAGAGAAAATGTTGAACAGCGTGAATTGGTCTCATCTGAAAAGACTGCAACCTTCTACTGCAAACCGCGGTCATCTACTGTGAGGAAAAAACTCTGGAGTTTGATACATATGCATGTAGAAATGATCTTCACCTTAAACTCTAATGTTAGTTTTAACTAAAAACCTTTGTTTTCTGCAGGTCATCGGAATGCTGAGAAAGCCTCTTGTAAGGTGCTGTGGATGCGAGCGAGGACTGAGGTTTGAGGAGGCGGACGAAATAATATTCAACTGAATGACTGCGGCGAAGGAAAACTTCAGTCGGGTAAGTTTTATCTGTGGTCTCTGGATATGCTGTAAGCAATTCAAAGTATTTATATTTCTTTTTTTTATTTCTTCAGGTTCTGTGAGCACAAGCGCTGGTAGCGTTGTACCGCGGTCAGCGAGTTAAACGCGAAGCACGCATTCCAGCGGGGGCAGAGCTTAACTAGCTCTCTATGATAAATGACTAGCTCAATGCTGCCGCTTGTCCATGACCCTTTAGGCGAACATTGTAGGAGTATTAAACCGCTATTGTAATCCATGGGAGTCAATGGTATTTAAATGGGGGGAATGCCATATGTGCCAAGCTAACACCCACCTTTGACCCGCTGATCTATGCAATGTATCCCGCCTGGCCTGAACACCTGAATTAAGACGAAGGACTCTGGCTGTGATCATGACAAGTACCCAGAGATGGTGTTGCGATGGGTGAAAGAACAGTAGCAAAGAGGTCTTAGCACGGCTTGTCCCACCTGAGAATCAGACCTAGAGTGTGCATCTAAGCAGTATTGTTGTGTAAAGGTGTGTACAGAACTCCAGGTTGCTGCTTTGCAAATGGAATCAAGAGGAACATTTGCAATGAATGCTATGGTAGCCCCTGTGCCCAGAGTAGTGTGCGCTCTAGGCGTGAAGGGTAGATATCTCTTGGCAAGAGCGTAACACAGTGATGCAGATAACTATCCACTTAGTCCTGACTTTGTCATGCATCTTGGATATTGACCACTGGATGACGACCAACCACCTCATCCTCAACCCTGGGAAAACTGAAATCTTAGTTTGTGGGAAAACAGCCCTCCTTCTCCAACCGATTCCATGGCCTCGATCCCCAGGAAAAGCACTGCCAATTACAAATGTGGTTAAAAACATTGGATGAAAAGGTAAAAGGAGGGCACTATTATAATCAGAAGAAGTGAATCTGGTTGCGTTGAGTAGTCAGTAGATTCCAATGAGCAGACTGTGCAAAGTCCAGAGACACCTAGACTATCACAAAAACAAAACTGAGAGGAACACTCAGCTAAACAGTCGCTCACAAGCTGTCCCCCTAGTGGGGTTACTGCAAAACTTTACAAAAGTAGGGGTGAAACTCCTGCAGTGTATCCTGGTATGGTCTTCAGACTGAAGTTGATATTCAAAGTATACATCAGTACTCCAATGTACTAAAGGAAAGTAATTTATTCTTCAAGAAGGAGAGGCCAGCTGTGGCTTGAGAAGAGTTAGAGAGATGTAGTGCCAATGCATTTCGGAGTATTTAAAACTCTTTCTTCAGGGCTGTGCATAGGCCGACATCTAGTGGAAGCTGCGGAGTATTACAGTTTGTTTTTCAAAATTCGAAAGTGGGCGTCGACACAGGGCGTGCCAGTAATACTATCCCTAGTGTGATGTCCACTGTACCCAAGATCCCTCACGCGTCTAGGATCCTCAGATTGTATTTTTTCTGACTTGAGGTAGCATGAGGAGTAGCGCGAGTACAGATAATCCAAGCAGATAGACAGAAAGGTAAGACTACAAGCAATCATGCGCCTACTCTCGGAGGGGAGGAAGGGTGGGTCGCATGTGAATCTAAGCAGATACCAGCATCAGAAATACGATTACGGTGAGTAATGTATCCCTTCTGAGGCTTGTGGAATCTGCTTAGATCACATGCTGTGCATAGATTAGCGAGCAGTACCAGAAGAAGGAGTGTCTTAGAACCGCTTGTCCCACTTGTGTATCTGCCTTGGAATGGGTGTCAATGCAGTAATGCTGAGTAAAAGTGTGAATAGAGCTCCAAGTAGCTGCTTTGCAAATGGTGTCAAGGGGAACATTTGCAATGAAAGCCAGAGTGGCCCCAATGCCTCTAGTAGAGTGGGCTCTTGGCGTAAAAGGCAGAGTTCTTTCAGAGAGTGAGTAACAAAGCTGGATACAGTTCATAATCCACTTCGAGATGGCACCTTTAGAGACAGGATCCCCATATCTGCCTGTAGCTACGGAGACAAACAGTTGATCTGTTTTTCTTAGCGGTCTGGTTTTATTTACATAGTAGAGGACCGCCCTACGCACATCTAGGGTGTGTAGTTCACCTCAGCCGAGCTTTGAGGCACCTGGAAGAAAGCCGGAAGCTCGATGGACTGGTTTACAAGGAATTTTGATATAAACATAGGTGAAAACCTAGGGTGTGTGCGTAAAACCAGTTTGTGTTTATGGACAGTAAAGAAGTGATCCTGCACTGAGAGCCTGAATTTCACTGACCCTTCTTATAGAAGTAATAGCTACTAAGAAGGCCGTTTTATAAGTCAGGTGTTTGAGACTGCTTTTATGCATGGGCTCGAAAGGGGGTCCCATGAGCTTGGCTAGCACCACATTAAAGCCCACCCTGGTGGTGGGTTTGAAGTCTCTTTACTCCTTCCATGAAGGCTTTAACTACTTTTACTTTTCGCCTCTGTGCACTGAAAACACTCACACCACAACCTCACGCACAATAACCCGCACGCACAATCACTTGTCAACACTAATTGCAATTGTTTTATGACCATGTTTGTTTACATAGCCATGATAAAGAATTTTTTGGGTCGCCTTTGTTCATGAATAAACTGTGTCCATACGTATGCAAAAATAAAAACCACTGCACTACAGATATCGGTGCCATGACTTACTGAATGAGCTACACGCAACAGCCCAACTAATCCATTGCCAGGAACGACAGGGTTCCCCAAACCACCCCACCCCACCCCCTTTTTTCCAACTGCATCACATTCAGCATAACAGTTTTACTAAGTGAGTAATACCTTCTGGTGTAATATACAATTACTGTTGCTTTTAAGCTCAGTAGAACAAAAAATAGGGAACACGTTACTTACCTGTAACTGTTCTCCAGCATGGGTCTGGCATGGATTCACATGCTCATGAATATTCCCTGTCCTAAGGCTGGGAATCCTCTGTAAAAGAAAAACCAGTTTCAGTTTCATTTCTGAACTGTCTTTCTCCTATAAGCCAATCACTGAGCTCTGGGTCATACTGCCCCCAGCCAATGACTGCCCTCTACCTAAGCCCCGCCCCAGGCAGCCATCTTCAGATTTGGTAGCAGTTAAAGTGGCAGTAAGAATAAAAGAAGAGCCGCAGAAGGGTAGGCGGGAGAGTTTGCTTGTGTATCCACGCCAATAAATAATACATAGCAGTACACACATGCACAACCATGGGAGGTGACAAAGCTCAACAGAAGCAATCGCTTAACCTCCTCACCAGGCTCACCTTCAAGTAAACCGGCAGCGCAGCACTGCTTTGCTGTCTTGAACTCCTCCCTGGAATCCCTGTCAACGCAATAGAATTTCACGAAGGTGTGCGTCGACCTCCACGTCGCAGCCCTGCAGATGTCCAGCAGAGGCACACCAGACAGGAACGCAGTTGTAGCAGCGATCGCTCTGGTAGAATGGGCTCTCAGACGGACAGGCAGCAGTCGGCTCGCCAACCAGCGACAATGAGTGATACAGCCGGAGAGCCAACTGGAAATGGAAGCCATGGGCAGGGTCTTTCCATGGTTCACAGGACCAACGTTCACAAAAAACTGAGAAGTTTTCTGGAAACTCCATGTGCGGGCCACATAAAACTTTAGCGTTCGGGACACATCCAGCGAGTGCAAAGTCCTCTCAGCCAGCAACGAAGAAGTCGAAAATAAACAGGTAACACCAAGGGCTCATTGAGAGGAAAATCTGACGGAACCTTGAGCATAAAGGAGGGGTGCATCCGCAGCACCACCCTCGTCTCATGGAAAGTCAAATAAGGTTGTTTGCAGGATAGGGTCTGAATCTCACCCAGAGGTGATGGCCACGAAAGTTGTCTTCCACGACAAAAACGTAAGCAGAGCTGTGTGCATAGGTTCAAACGGGGGGGGCTCCCCCCATGAGCCTAGTCAGCCACTTGAGTTCCCACGCCGGGACCGGAGCCTTCACCGGCAGGAACAAGCGGAACAGTCCCTTGGTGAGCTCCTTGACAAGCCGGTGCGACCACAGTGAAGACTGTCCCAGAGACCTGCTGTAGCGGGCGATAGCCGCAAAATCTATCTTGATAGAGCCGTGTGCCAGCCCAGATTTAGCCAACAACCATAAAAACAGAGGCACTTGAAGGGTTGTGACACTTAGGAGGATCGATAACCTGCGATCAGCACCAGATCGCAAAAACACTTCCATTTGTGCCCACAGCATTTCAAAGTCGACAAAGCCCTGGCCTTGGCGAGCACCTGCCTGCAGTCCTCCGGAAGCTCGTAACCACCAAACTCTAATGCTGCAGGAGACAGGCCTTCAGGTTCAGCGATCCCAGGTTGTGTTACAGAATCACGCCTCCTTCCCTGGCGAGAAGATCAGCGACCACTGGCATCTTAACTGGAGGGGACGCCGACATGCTGAGAAGCTCCGGGTACCAAATCTGTATCTGCCACGCTGGTGCGACGAGGATCATCCTGCACCGTTGCCGTCGGGAGTTGACTGATAACTCGAAGTAGTAGTGGCAGCGGAGGGAATGCATGTAGAAACTGGCCTTCCCAAGGGAATGAGCATGCGTCCCCCAGGCTTCCCGGCTGGGGGAATCTGCTGGCGAACCTCTGGCACTTGGTGTTCGTCGCCCTCACAAACAAATCAATCTGGGGTCTGCCCCATTTGAGGAAGATGCTGTCCCCACTTGATCCTGCCGAAGCTCCCACTCATGGCAAGAATGTAGCTCCCTGCTGAGTGTTCTTTACTCCTGCCAGGTGAAACGATGTGAGATAAAACCCCTGGGCGATGGCCCAGAGCCACAAGTCCTGCGCTTCTTTGAAGAAAGCGGCGATATGGTGCTCCCCTACCCATGTGTCCGGATATGTTAAACATTGTGGTGGTATTGTCCGTGAAGACCCTCACCACTTTGCCCTTGAGGGATGGCAGAAAGGACTTGAGGGCCCAAAACACTGCCCGCAATTCCAGAACGTTGAGGTGTAGCACCTTCTCCTCTGGGCTCAGAAAATCCACACCCCCAGCGATATTGGAGCATACGCCTCACCACCATATCGCTGGACGGAACTCATCAAGCACAATCCTGTCCTGGAAGCCTCCGGACACCTGGACCCCAACAGGTGTTGAGGAATTCCTGCAGAGGGTGCATCCGCAGCCTGCAGAGCCGAATCAGGTATATGCAGGACAACATCATGCCGAGTAGAGACTTGATGGTCCTCACCGCGGCGACCCTCAGTGCCAACAGCCATTGCACCTTGCCCAAGATGGCCAATATCCTTTCCTCAGACGGTGACGCCAGGCAGTACAAGGCGTCGAGCCTGGATCCCAGGAACAGAGCATCCTGCGATGGAGACAAGCAGGACTTTGCATAATTCACTGAGAACCCCACATCTGTCAGCAGACGGACCATCTTCGATGTGTGGTCGACAGCTATGTCCTTTGAACTGGCCCGGATGAGCCAGTCGTCCATGTAAGGGTACACGTTCATCCCCTATAGTCGTAGATGGGCTGCCACCAGAGCCAGGCACTTGAAGACTCTGGGCGCCGACTTCAGTCTGAAGGAAAGAGCCTTGAACTGGTAATACTTCCATTGAATGTTGAAGTTCAGAAACTTGTGTTTTCGGGACGTGGAAATACACGTCCTCTAGGTCCAACAACGACAGAAAGTTCCCCTCCAGCTGGCCGAGCACATGCTGCACCGTGACCATCCTGAACTTCTGGGACTATGAACTTGTTGAGCCATTGTAATTAGAGGATGGGCCTCCAGCCCCTGTCATCTTTCTTACGAGAAAGTACCTTGAGTAAACTCCGGAGCCCCGGATTTGCTTTGGAACCAGCTCTATCGCCCCTTTTATTAACATGGCCTGACCTTCCCGTACTAGCTGAGGTGTGTTTTTCCCGTCACGCCACCGGTGGTATTTGCTGACACTCGTCGGAATTCTAAGGTGTGTTCGTGGGCAAGAGAGTCCAGCACCCATCAGTGGAGATGGTCTCCCACAACGCCGAAATTCACCAGCCGGCCGCCCACAGGGGTGCATGGGTGTGGGCTGAACATGCTGGACGGTTCAATCTTGCTTGGAGGTCGAAGCACCGCCTTGTGGATCCCGACGACGATGGCTGCCCCCTCCAAAGGCCTTGGAGCAACCCCGGTTGGCTTCCTATGTCGAGGAGCGGGAGGGTTGGTGGTAAGAGGATGAGCCCCCGCCTAACCCCTTCGAAGACCTGTTTGACCACCCTCCTGAGGGATGAAAAGACGGCAGCCGCTGTTGCAGAGTGCCGAGGGCATGGGCCGTGTCGATCTGGATGGCCTGGGAGGGATTCATCGACGGCCTTGCCGAATAGGTTGTCTATGTCGAACAGCATTTCCAGAACCCCCGTTTGGACCTCCTGAAGTTGGTGGCCTTAAGCCAGCCACAACGGCGAAGGAACTCTCCATTTCCCATCTGGCGGAACCCTGTGTTCACGATGTCCAGGGCCACAGTGATGGCATGGTCCAATGCCACCTTACTATCCTTTTGGATCTCCAAGGTCTCAACCCGCTAGTCTTCGGGGAGGAATTCCAGGATGGGAGCCATCTTGTACCAAAGCTCCCGGTCGTATCTAGCCATGATAGCTAGGGTGTTAGTGGCCTTGACCGTCGCTGCTGAGTGGATGACCTTTCTACGCATGGAATCCAATTTCTTCCCCTCGCTGTCCGGGGGTCCAGATGAAGACGCAGAGCCCGATTTCTTCCTGGCGGCTGCCAAAACCACTCAGTCTGTGTGCCTAAGTAGTTATCCCCATGGACGGTGTCGCCGTCGTCCGCCCTGGTCAACTTTTTCCTCGTCATGGTCACCCTGAACGGTGTGCGGTGTGGACGGAACTGATCTCCTCCTCGTCCAACGAAAACCGTTGCCTGGATTTCTTCTCTACCACCCCCCGCCCCCTTTTCTTCGGGTCCTGAGGGTTCGGTCTCGGGCTGAGTTCTGGCATCCTCGTCTCAGGAGTCTTCGCAACCGGCCTGGACGAAGCCTCCATCCTGGGAGGAAGAGCCACTCTGGCCGCCGTCGGGGTACCCTGGCCCGGGTCAGCCTGTATAGTGTTCGAGAGGGAGGCCATCATCAACTCTATGGAAGAAGACAATTTGGCCTGATGCGTCTGGGCCTTCACGTGGAGGTCGCCACCCTTGTCCTGCTTGGCCTTCTCCGGTGTCTCCTGCAGCTTCCCTGGGATAGCCGACCTCCTCTTGGACGAAGAGCTGGAGCGGTGGCTGGAGACGATGCCGAAGGAGATGATGAAAACGCCCTGACCATTGCGGGACGCGCAGCACCGGCGGGGTTGGCCTTGTGTTGGGCACCCAAGGGTGGGGCGCACTCAAAGGACTTAGAAGCCCGCTCAGGTTAGCTGGATCCGGATTAGACATGCCCCCGGGATACACCCAGGGTAGAGGCCCTGGCCTTGATCTACATCGCCAACTGGTGGTGTCGATCCTTCATCGTGCGCTTGGCAAAGCCACAACAAATCTCACAATCTTCTTTATGCGTCTAGTGCAGGCAATACAGGCACTGGGAATGCTCGTCATCCGTGAACACATCCCGCAAACCTCAGCTGAACACAGCTTGAAGAGGAAAGTACCATACTTCTCATCAGACATGATCCACGCGGTGTAAGCCTGAAGAACTTCTGAAAACTTCCAAGAACATTCGACGGATTCAGCCCTTGAGGCTGAGAAAGATACCAATAAACAGGTCCCCATTAATCAAAAGGATAAATGGATGGAGCACACAGGCTCGATTGACTGAAAAATGGAGTTCTATCAAAAAGTGAAAAAACATAGAAAAGCTTAAAGAGCATAACGCGAGGACTCCCAACACTTGAACATGCAGTAAAATTCAGAAGATGGCTGCCTGGGGAGGGGCTTATTTCATATTCATGAGCATGTGAATCCATACCAAACCCCATACTGGATGAGTTAAGCAAGAACTCTTTAAACTCATTAAGACTTGCACCAGGCAGGCCAAAGTCAGCTAAACCTACATAACACCTTTTAAAAAAGGGCACACAGCTATTCTAGGCAGATAAAATCTAATGTTGTAATCTACCATTACAATTGCTTTTGAGGTCAGTGGAACTAAGGTAAGATACCCTCAGGTCTGGCGCGCATTATAAATAAAACAAACAAATAATAAGAAATAACTTTCTAAAGTATTTTAGGCTGGCCCAAGGCAGACCAGGCTAAGTAAAACCCATATACTTTTTAAAGGAGCTACCAGCAAATTAAAGGTAGGTATAAATCTAAGTGTTAGCAGCTACATAAAACAGACCAGGGAAAGCAAAACCCGATGTTACACTTTAAGAATGACTCAATGTTATTCTAGGTAGGTAAAACCCGAGGCAGACTTAGTTTAGAAAGGCCATACAGCAGATAAGGGGAAAGCAAGACTCAGTTGGTGAACTTCCACACGAATATTCTGGAAGACATACCAACAGCATTACTTTTGGGAAGAAGCACAACCAATTCACAGGCGAGTACACACATTCAAGGTAATTAATAACTATTGTACCTGTTCACAAGTAAGTACACTTTAAAACACTGGTTATATTTTTCAAGGCAGATTCCTTTTCTTATCCTCCAGTCCTTCCCTATTCTATTGCACGAGTTCTCTCAGAAGAGGGACCGTAGTGTTCTAGGTGCGAGCTGTAGGCAGGGGGAGATAGGGTTCAGTTGCAGAAAAGGTCCGAGTTCCTGTGGAAGACTGTTCAAACGAGTAAGTAGTTCACTTTAGAGTAAGTGTCCAGGGACTTCTGAGAAGACAGCCTAGGAGGATTCCAGCAGTGGGCCTGGGTGAACTGGAGAAATGGAGGAGAGCACTACTCCCAATCACAGAAAACACACCAAAAGCTTTGCAGAAATCACAGGTTTAATGTAAGTAAATACCCCAGCCAACAGTAACTCAGCACAGAAGAGAGTCACAGCAGGAAGACTTTGGGATCTGCAGCCAAACAGGACTTTGGAAGGGAGTTTGCATCAGGTATCAACGGAGAAGGCTCCAAGCAATAGTTTCTTCATTGCTGGATTTGGCTCTGGTTTTGGCGCCCTTTTCAGGAGCCAGGAGAATACTGAATATCACTAGTCCGATTCTCATCACTTGCATGGTCCAGCACACTGCTGAGGGGACTTTCCAGACTCTATTCACGTCTCTGGAGGTCCTGCAGGATGCCACCAAAGTTTCAGCTCGATTCAGAAGACATTGCACTGTACACTGGCCCGAGGTACCAGGGTATTGGGGTATTACAGCCCCGTGGGATAGTTCAAAATGCATGCCTTCTTGAGTCTAGTGGAACTAACCAGGCTCTGGGTTGCAGTTTTCGGAGTAGCCAAGTGTTGGAAAGGAGCTAGCGCCTTTCTTCATTTCCAAGCGCTTTAGAATTAGGCAATTGTATTTGGGCAAGACATCTATTACTATTTCTAGGCACCACAAAAGACCAGGGGGGAGGAGGGCATTAATAGAGGGAAGTTATTTAAATTTAAGGTGCATTAGCTGAATGAATTTTTAAATGTTAAAGCTTATGCAGTCCTTAGCACATGACTTAAAAATACTCCCCCCTACCTTCCTGGAAAGAATGTAGCCTTTGCTCAAAAATAGACTACAGGCACCACTGTGGCACTCTGCTAGCGCTGGCCAGCACGTAACTTAGCAGCTGTTTCCGCTACATCAAAAAACGCAGGTAGTCTGGGGCTCATGCACAATATGCAGAAATATGTTAAAGTGAGGTTTTAAAGGAATAGTGCGCTCAAAAATATTACTGTCCCGAGGGTTCGGGCATGGGCTTTTAAGCATACGTTGATCAAGCGTACAAACTTTTCCTATGCACCTTACTGCAGTTTTCCTCTTTTGTGCATATGCGAAATCAGGAAGCAGGGCGCGGCCATCTTGTGATAAACTTATCAGTTGATGCATCGCTCAAGGTGGACTGCCCTGGCAACACTAAATCATATCCCCTGATCCTGAGATCACTGCATGTTTTGTGTCAACATTCTCTGCGCTTCAGCTAATGTTGTGTCTCCATGGAAATGGCAGGACGCCCCTTTCCTCAATAAGTATAAACAGACCGCTTCTCAACAGACGGGCATGCTTTTATATTCCTTTCACTGTCTTTTTTGAGTATTCTGTGCCTCGTTTGTGCTCTCGTCACCTTTGTTGCTTGTAGCCGTGCGAACAGATACCAGTACCATTACTATAAAAAAAAAGAAATTGCTCCATAATGTCAACAATACAGCCCTACCAGTACGATCCCGGAGTATTCCAAGGCAGAATTACTCGAAAGAAAGATGTGCAAACAATGGGGCTTCGGGCGACAGTTGGGAGGACGATTCAACAGATCAAGAGCCTGAGCCTAGTCGCATGGACTGCGTTTACACCTGCTGTACCTGCAATCGGTGCGCGCTAATCCCAACCGAGGAGGAGAACTGCTGCTGCCGAGAAAACTCTGGATGCTTGGCCTACATATCGGAGAGCGAGACACGGCCGCAATGCGTTACCAAGCTGCCAGACTTGAGGGGCAGCCTGCCTCACACGGTCCGTGTTGAGGATTAGGATGGTGCTTACGCACAAACTTCAAGCAAGTTTGCCCTCGCAATCCAAGTAACGAATAAGTGTACTCTAGTTGTGATGTCACTTAGGCCACTACCGTTTCAGGTTTGTCTCCTATATTGTCTTAACTTTGATCCATCAATGCCACACGAATGTAGACTTGCAATTCTATGCATCACTTGCAATTTCATAGTGGTCTCCTTATGTTTATTTCATGTACAGCCATGAAGCAATATTTCTTTGTGTCCCAAATGTAATGGAATGCATAGTCGTTCAATATTGTAAAGTGTCTAGGTAACATTTGCACTGGCAACAATGCCATTGGATACACAATTTGTCATTTTCAACTAAGGTTTAAAACACTTATCTTGTTCATTTAAAAACAGTTTGTATCTTTCTCTTTCACAGGTGGTACAGGCTGGTGGCATATCGTTCGTTTACATGGTGGCTTCATGGAAGGCTTGGACACCGCGTTCGACGAGTAATACCCGCCTATGTCGTTGGTGCCATTAGAGAAACTTTCCCCAGTGACAGCGGTTAGTACAGGGGATTTTCCCACACTGTGCTGCAACCAGAAGTTTTTAATGTGTAGTACATATGTGCCATCAAAATCAGCAACAAAATAAAACAGAACTTTTATCAATGGTTGTTTCAGTGAATCAAGTGTGTCTCCATTCAGCACTGTTCCGGCCCTTTCCTGCACGCCTCATGCCCACCCATCCCCCGTCCATTATCAAAGTCAGTTGGCACCAGTAGATGTGCGCTGCCCAAGGGGATTGGCAGGGGTGGGAACTAGGGGTGTCACGGTATTAGTTTTATGACGGTACAAAAACCTTCTTGCCAAATGACGGTATATCATGGTTATCGCGGTATAGCAGGTGGAGTTAACTAATCTTAAATATTTTCTAAAAGGTCATAAATTGTCAGATTTATCATCACAAACAAAACCAGGCACCCAGGGCCAGAATTGGGCTTTTCAACATACTTTCCACTGAAATGCCACCCCTTGCTTCCACCAAACAAACACACGTGTGGAGAGGAGGAGGGGCGGGGGGAGCCCTGCTGCGCCTGGCAAAGCAAACTGAATAGCTTTTCTTAAGTGGTCATTTCAGCTTTTAGCCCCCCCACTGGCTACTGGTGAAGATGAACATGTTGCCATCTTGATAACCTGCATGCCACAGATCAATGGAGTCTGATGGTAGTATACGCTTGTGCGCATACACACACACGCACTCTCTCTTTACGTTACAGCCTTTAGTTTACTTGAGGGCCAAAAGGTGTTCAGTAATCACGGACATGTTACACTTTGGTATGGCAGCAGGGAATACCCACAGAGATGAGTAAATTTCACTCTGTGACTTATTATATGTAAATTCAATGATGGAACCAGGGAAATCCCCCATTGTCATATGTTTAGAAAACATTATCCATTATAAATATATAAACCCCAAACCGCCAACCCAAAGTACACCCTTTTCCTTCTTGGCACTGTATTTATTCTTCCTATTGCTAACATATTGGGCATGTGTGGTTTATGGAATGGCATTAAAAACTGCTCCAACTGAAACTACTTGGCAGACGGCACATCCAACAGTGCAAGACCAAGACTGCACAGCACTTGCTTACTGCAGCCTTTCCAAATCAGATTGAAAAGCACGCTTAACGGTATGAACGGTATACTGGTATAAACAATGTGACGGTTATTATTGTTCAATTAAGTGGTTCACGGTATCTTTAACGGTATACCGTAACACCGTTACACCCCTAGTGGGAACAGCCAAGGTGCCAAACACCATGCACACTTCAAAAGGTATCTTCCGTGCAGGGGCCGTTCTACACATAGCCTAGCCAGACCCCGTGTCTCCAGGCATGATCCCCTTGAAGCAGGCTGCGCCCCTGCTATCCACATAAGACCACGCCATATAAACGTCATTCATTCACATACACACCCACTTTTCTAATTCTTTATAAACCACTTGATATTTATCATGAGAACATTGTTAACACTGCGAGTCAGATCGTCATCGTGATACCAGTGAACATCTCCCTGTTCTCCTGCTACCAACTACCCTGCTTGGTGAATCTGTTAGTTGGTCAAGGTAAGGGCAGGTCACCTATTCAAATCTCCTAGATCTTTAAAATTTCTATCTATTTCGAACAAACGTACCCAGTAGTGTAATGTTCATTCATCTCAATGCCATTGACTTGAGTTTAATTTGTTATCGATATAAAGCAATTGTCAATTGTCATCAGTGTCAATTGGGATCGAATTGCATCCTTCGCAGACTGTCTATAAGCATGTTTCCTTTTGATGCACGATAGGACATTCAAGGGACGAGTAACATCAATTGTGTATGAAAGTTATCCTATAATACAGCCGGCTACGCTAGAAAAGATTTTGCTTCGGTGACCAAGACATAGATTGCATAGGAAAATGTATGATATCATTCCAGCTTTCTCACGCTTTTATGCAAAGCAATTATCTAATAATGGTGACTTTTTTTTAACAGAATTTCTAACAATGCCTGCATGTACCATTGTCTGCAACACATTGTGTGTGTTCAATTTCTTTGATCCATACTAAAACAAGTACTGTTTTACAAGGTGATTCTGGTACGCCGACCAATTATATCATCCTTCGGAGCTGATACAGAGCCAGAGTTATGCGTACTGACAGTTCCCTCCAATAAAAGAAAGTTGGTCCTAGATCTGATACCATTAGACATTGGCATTATTATAAACAAGGATCTTTTGAAAATTGCTTTAGTGCAACATTTCAATCAGTGGGTTTCGCACAGTCATCTTTCATCGAGTAAACTAGCCATCAATCAGGTATAAATCTAAATGTGTATTTTGACTAATTGACGTACACGGTGT
This sequence comes from Ambystoma mexicanum, assembly GCF_040938575.1. NCBI lineage: Eukaryota > Metazoa > Chordata > Amphibia > Caudata > Ambystomatidae > Ambystoma > Ambystoma mexicanum. The sequence continues at coordinate 37,292,381 of NC_090933.1, forward strand.
ACAAGGGTATCTGTGTAAGCCATGTACGCGATGGAATAATTTGATTTCAAATACGAATGACTTATTTATAACATTCTAGGGATGTATACAAGATCGGGAAATAGAAGAGGAGGCATGTGGATCAGAGTTGGTGGACCAGCTTGCTGGTGCAGTAGTTACAGTTAAGAAAGTTTCACGAAAAACCAAGAAAACTACAGTAATTTACAAACAATTTCAAACCGTGCTTTGTGTCGGTTGCTTCATAACATGCTTTTTCTAAAGTGCCATACACTGTATGTTGGATTTACACTGAACAGGTTTTTCAAACCGGTCTTCTAGTTGCCCAATGGTGTACGAACTATGCAGACACAGACAGCTACAGAAATTAGAGATGCTGATTGCCAAACTGATTTGACCATGGAGCAACAATTATTTGAGGCGCAGCATGTTCAAATCAATAAGCAGACTTGAGATGCTTTAGCCCAATGGCCAGAAAATGAATTGAATGTCACCGGTGAAGCCAGCAAAGTGTTGTTGGACAATTGCTACAATGCGAGAGCTCCACCAGATGAAGATGAAACTGAATTTAATGAAGATGCTTTAGAATTGGACACAGACCACTTGACACAATCGACACCCGTCAAAAAAGGGCCACCCAAAAAACAAATAATCAACATTGTTTTCTCCAATTCGTGTTCAAGCAGCAGAAGCTGAAATAGAGACTGAAGCATCAACACAATTGACCGAGGAAATAGACAAAGAACTCTGACGTCAGTCCAACTGGACAAACTGTAGTAACAGCAGTTGGGTCAGAAACAACATTCATGCAGGATGATAGTCTAATAAAGGAGCCCAAATACATTGTATGCGACAGCTGCTTGATGGAGATTATAATGATGCTGAAATGTGTGCATCCAATGAGAGGAAGTATGCGTGTAGCCATTGGTGAATGTGACTCGTGTATCACAAGGCAGTAACCTCAAAATACAAGCCACCTGTGAAATGCTCCATGCAAAATGTTCATGATCCGCTCAACCAATGCTGGGGAAACTACCAGCTGGAAATCTACTGTGTGCAGCTGCTTTACTTTTCAGTGTCTCTAGTTTCAGTAAGTTGTCCAGTTTTGTCAATTTGTGGGACTCCAGTTCTTTTCTAAAACGCAGTACTACAAATATCAACGTGAATATCTATTCCCTGCTATTAGTGAAGCTTGGAAAATTGAACAAAATGTCTATTCAAAGTACATTCTCTGAAAATTGGTTCAGGCTAGCTGGCGATGGACTGTTTGACAGCCCCGGATTTTCAGCAAAGTACTGCACATATCACTTTCAGGACATGGAAACAAAAAAAATTGTGAGTTCGGTGGTCGTGCAGGTGTCCGAAAGCAAATCCTCAGTGGCCATGGAGAAACTTGGTTTTATAAAATCTCTGGAAGATCTCCATATCGAGGGGAATGCAAATCGACCTCATAGCCACGGACAGACACGTTTCAATAGCCAAGACAATGAGAGAGCAGTTTCCAAATATTCGCCATCAATTTGATGTATGGCACGTTGCCAAATAAATCATTAAAAAAATCTCAGCTGCAGGGGGGAAAAAGGTTCTGAAAATATTTTACAGTGGTCCCAATCCTTCAGCAAGCATCTTTGGTGGAGCTCCAAAACTTGTGATGGTCTGTGGAAATTCTGCTAGAAAAACGGCGGTCACTAATGCACCACTGTTCCAACTTTCACTCTTGGACAGAAAACCAACATTTCCACCAATGTGCACATGGCGATTTGTCGCCGGAGCATGAACAGAAGAGGAAGTGTTTGATTCCATCTTCACCTCCACACAAAGCCCTTGAGAAGATTGCGTTTGATAAAACTCAGATCTGAAGGGACTCACAGAATTCTGTCACACCGGAGATTTGGAGGTGTTCCACAATATGTGCCTAAAATACAGGCCAAAGAGATTGCATTTCGGCATAGACACGATGCAATATAGGACATTAGTAGCGCTATTAGCGCATAACGAGAATGTAGGGCTTGAACAATCGAGGACTGCAGGAAACTTTGGGATGCTTCGCTACACAATGGCATTTACGAAAAGAAGCAGAAAATAGGTGGTCAATCCAATATATGAGGAAATGGAATTCGATTTTGTGAAAGATCTTATTATGACTGTCTTGGAGATACATACTCACGGAATCTCACGCGATTTTGTTACGAGGACACCTACATTGCCACAAAACATTACCAACGTGCCCTGTCCACCTAAAGCAGAGCTCGTGGAACAGTTCACTTCCAGGTACAAATGATTACCATCTGTATTTTTGATCAACAATTATTAAGTGTCCAAATAAAGCATTAATTTGTCTTTTGAAATCTATCCTCTTTGTCAATATTTTTTTCAACAAGTACCATTTTTACGAATGCCATACAATGTAACCCTGTGCTTTCACACTTCCCGGTTTCATCGAGCTACTGTGGGACCTTTACTGATCTCTGGAGGGCCAGATGGATAACAGTATGAAAGCTACTTTGGGGTTCTGCAGTTGCCTTACCGAAAAGTTACCCAAATAGCTGAATAATAATTCGTCTCACAAAAGGGATGAGATCTTGAGATCTAGGCTAGATAAGATACTTGGCGCACAAGAACTACTGACTGAGCAAAACAGAGCTTCAAAGTGGGTTGTTGGTGAGAAATAGCTGCACTCTGGCCAATATATTCATGGGGGCATGTGTTGGGGGTTGTTGCTAATGTAAGGAAGCAGTGGGTCGGTTGAGCCCCCGGCCCCCATATATTATACGCGAAAGTGACACCCTGCTCTTGCACTCATGGGAGACTCCTCCTTTGCTCTTCTGCTGCCATGGGGAAGAAGGCCCTGACATAAGCAGAGGTGGGGCTATTGCTAGACACACTTGGATTCCATTTTGTGTACCCTCGATGCCAACTTTGGACTAGGCCTCATTCTGTCATTGCAAAGTTTCCCCTACCACTCAACAGCGCCGCAAACAGCGAGCACTGACAGCCCCCACAATTTTACTCCTGTGTCTCAAGTCCCTTTCTCATGGATGCGCCGAGACAAAATGTTGCAAACTAAGAATGTATGAATTTAAATCTTCCTCTGAGATCACCATCCTGTGTGTGTCAGGGCCAAACCATGACTTGTAGTTGTTCATCCCATCAATTGTTCTCCTGCACCTCTCACCCCCGCTGCTGGAAAATTACTGCTTGTTCAACCTTGTGCCCCTCTAAAGCTATTCTTTTCATGTACCAGAAGTGTGACCTTTCCTTGCTGACCACCCCAGAGTGCCTCCCAATAAAACAAGACCCCAATCACAGTATATTCTGCCCTAAACTATCATGTGTCACTCCACCCCCTTTCTAGCTCTGATGTGCCAGACCTGTGAGCCATCAATACCCATCCGCGCTGGTTGCCTCAGGGGTAAGGCCCCCCCCACACCCTTCACCTCTCTAGTGACCCAAAGTGGTATAGTACAAGCACACGTGTGCAATTCATAGGCCTCTAATACCAGCAAACAATTTCTAATGCCACTATGGTCTGAAGGTCTATTGGCTCCCATTCTGAGGGAAGATCAGCAGCTTTGATTATTTTGCTTGCGAGCAGAGCAAGCCCACGCATCGCACACAGTATAAGGTTCAATTGTTTTTCGACCTTGAGAGAAATGGATGATTCCGAAAGGAATGAATGAAGGGAGGGGTGTAATAACATCAAATATGATAAGGTTCACCATTCCGAAACTGGACAAAGGAATATGTAATTTCATTTTATGAAAAATCGTTGATCTGAACGGAGTCTCTGCGTTACGCCAAGAGAATATAAATGCCTAATATAATTTAAGTTTTACTTCAACGATTTAATAGAACGAGTCAACTTATTAGCCGACCGTTATTGCTGGCTTACATTGTAGTGGGTTATTCTTTGTGGCATACTGCAATGAAACGCAAATACAACCTGAAGGTGTACTTTTTTGTCCTTGTCACATGGCCAGTCCAGTATCGAGATGCATTTGTAGTCCACCACTGGGTTCCCCCAGGTTCAACGCCAATATTTAATTAAAATGCCGTCTATGTGTTCTTCAAATTGTAGCGTCAGCTTCCGTGTCCCATTTCGAGCAGAGCATACTCCATAGCACTAACCTCTGAAGCAAATTGTAGACTACTTTCCACGTTGCTTTCTCTGTGTTCCCATTGTTCCACGTCTGTGTTCATCATTAGTTAACACAGGGCCGAATTAATGGGTAAAATGATCAATTGTAATAAAGATCGGCTACTGAGACACATTTCTGTTATGTTTTTCAAACAGCTACATCCTGCCTTTCTGAGATTGTCCCCCTTGTAAGGGCAGGATGACAGTTATGGACGGAGCCATGCCAAGATCCGGTGACCAAGTCAAGATTATTTAAGCTCCCCCCCCACTCTCCCCACCTGGCATAAGTCTGCAGGACCAGGGAGCTGTTAAGAGACAGAATATACCGGTCGGGAGCAGAGTCCTTCGCCCATCCTCACTTCTGAGCAGATTAAATTGGTTATCTTTTGCAAGATAGACTCTTGGCCTTAATTCACTAGAGGGGTGAATTCATTCTAGTGTGAGCCTAATTAAGGTACAAACTTAGAATTAGGGGTACCCTTACAGGGACTCCCTTTAAGTTGTGACCCCCACGTGATCTCAGTCTTCGCCCGTACTTTGCGAAGCCCAGGTCTAGTCACCAGACAGGAGACACGCCCATCTGCAGAGAGCGGTCCCCCAAATCAAACAACAAGTGTCGCCTGACCAGTTTTAGTAGGAGCCATTTTAAAAGAAATCCTCTCCGCTCACTGAAGCAGGGCGTGGCTCCAGAGAGAAAGACAGGCCAGCTTTGTAACAGAGGATACTTTAGTGAACACGCTACTCTTGCAAGAAATAACAAGGGGACAAGTATGTATGAATGATAAGCATGGTGATGTGGATGTAGTAGGAGGTCAATGGAGTAGATTGGATAGGATTTTAGGTGATGTGGTCAGAAATAGATTGGCTAGGTGGTGGGTTATGTACTGAAATTGTCGTATATTTTTGTTTTTCTACTTTTTATAATGGAAAACAGGATCCTCAGCTTGTAAAGGACTGGGGAGTAAGGGATCCTCAGCCATAATATGTTGAGAAGGTAGTACAAAACATTATTCTTGTATGAAGGTAAAAGCAATGGGACCCTCGGCATATTAAAGAACCTGGAAAGGTGGCATTACAAAAGATAAGGAAAAAAAGAAGTGGCTCGGTGTAAAGGAATGGGCCTGGATTTAAGTAAATAATATTTGTATATTTCAAAATCAATTTATAACTTTTATTCGGCCAAAAAAGGCCATCAAAGTACATCTTAAAAATACATTTGGTGTGCAAAGTTAAAACAGCCATCAAAACAAAAAGAATACAACCAAACAAAACGTTTGGCCCGTGGTCAGCAACCACCTCCCCATGTCACTTACGGCACCCAACGCGCCTTGGGCCCAGAGTGATAAGATTTGACCCAGAGAGTGGTTGATTACCAATGTTGTGACCCAAAGGGGACAGGTGTCCAGAATCGGGGGGGAGGAACCGACTGTAATCCCACTTTGTCTCGTCCGCGCATGGCTGTTGCATTTTTCCATAACATCCCTGACCAAATAGGCGTCCCTTAGAACAAGTTTGACAGTGTCCGATTTGGCAGGGCATAGGGAGAACCTAGTACATTCTAGCAGAGAGCCCCTCGACACAAACCCACAGTCCCCCACATGCTGCATCCAGTAAAGGCACTTATTCAGAAGGGCATATATTTCCTCTTGCTGTCTTTTGTGGTAAAAAAAAGGAAGGAGGGTGGATGAGTGGGTGAAATTAAAGTGAGAAAAAGCAAGGGGTAGGGGAAAAGTGGGCTGATCTGTATTTTTGAAGCCCATGCAGTATAGCAGTAGGGTCTAAGTGAAGCATTAGGGACGCGCGCAACATTATGGAAGAAGAAACCCCAATAAAAACACATGCATAGGGTACTGCCACTTTAGTGTGACAGAATAAATAAGTACCATAAATAATGGATAGTAGAAACAAAGGGGGCGGGGGGTGGGGGGGAATTGTCCTGCTCCTGGCCAGAGCATGGCTCCCATAAAAAGATGGTGGAAAAAATGTCCATCTTTTTAGCAGCAAAATATAAAAGGCAGGAAATTCCAAAAAAGAAAAGATTCTAGATCTCTGGCAATTATTTGAGGATATGAAAGATCGGAAGGTGAAAAAGATCGAATGTAAAGGGATATACCCCCTGTAACGCCTAAATCGGCAGTAGGGTATACAAACCCGGTCTATAAGCCTCCAGTAGTAGAGTGTGTGTCAACAGGACTAGCAACTAGTGGTTGGGGGGAGGGGCGAATCAAGAGCTTTTGCACCTCCACCTCCATATAACCCATTCACAAGTCCTGACATGCCCGTAGCATCAGTGTACCCAGAGGATCCACAAGAAGACAGTCGAGTTAAGAGCATTGCGGGAAAGATTAGTCAGGTTACAAGAAACCTGAAGAAGCATCACCAAAAATAAAATGTACCAGTACAGAAAATAGGGTTTTTTTGTTTAGATTGAACCCTGGGGCAATGAAAAATGTTTGTTGAAAAAGATGGGGAGAGGGTATGGACAGCCCTGGGACAACAAGTAAGGGAACAATTAACATCAAGGTGGTAGAAATAATGAAGAGGCAGGGCAAGAAGATCAAGGAGAAGAAGCAGTGAGAAACCTGTATCCGCCACAGGAGGCAGTCAGAAGGGATAGACCAAGAAATAGACCAGATTTAATGGTGGTAGTACAAGATCAGAACAACAACAAAATAGCTAGGCAGATGCCTCTTATACATAAAGGAGTAGGGATAACGAAGTCTGTGCCATGGCCTCAAATGGACAAATTATTTGATTCCATTTACAGGCGGCGCAAGTAAATGGATTTATGAATTTGAAAAGCAAACTGCAAGAGTACCTTTAGCACTAGGAGACCTTAAGAGTTTACTGGTCGCCATAGTTGGGAACCAGGCTGGGGACATATGGTTAAGGGCTGGGTACCCTGGGGTAAATATTGCAGATAATGAACATGATGGGGCAGCCTTTAATGAGGTAGGGGCAAGGGTATGGGGCATCGCTCAGTCCTTTTCTATCGCCAGGTCAGAGACCATTAAGCAATAACAGAGGAACCTTATTAGAGGGGACGGCGGACGGGCGTATGGAGGAAAGGGGACTATGGACTAGGAGTAAGGTGGTCACTAAGGTGAGTAACCTGGTTATACTCCTACTCCTGTCCCCTTTCCTCCATACCTATGGGAGATTCCCAAGCACTCCTCACAGGAACTACGAGTGGGTGGAAAACCCCCTACCGAAAAAGGTTCTTCAGCACAGCCTGGCCAAACTGAGCATCAGTGATGAAGCTCAGGTCTAGGCAATAATGCTTACAAAAAGTCGATGAGGAGGCCCAAGTAGCCGCCTTTGCGATGGTCTCCCAGGGGACATATTTCTGAAAGGCAACTGCAGCTGCCATGCCCCGCACCAAGTGTGCATGAATACCTTTAGGAGACTGCAGTCCTTGGACAGTGTAAGACTCCGTAATACAGGCAGCGATCCATCTGGAGAAAGTCGCCTTAGAGGCCTGCTTATCTTGTGGATTACCAAAGGTCACTAACAGTTAAAAGAGGTCCTAAATTCGGAAGTTCTGTCCAGATAGAACTTAAGAGCCCTTCTAACATCCAAGCAGTGCAGAACCCTTTCCGCTTCTGAAGCAGGGTTCGGAAAGAAGACCGGCAGGGAGATTGACCGATTTAGATGAAAATCAGAGACCACCTTTGGCAGGAAAGAAGGGTTTGTCCGCAGGACCACCTTATCCTTGTGAAAAAACAAGAAGGGATGCGCCACCGACAAAGACTGGAGCTCACTCACAAGCCTCGCTGAGGTAACTGCAACCAAAACCAACACCTTCCACAACAGGGGCTTGAGGTCCACCGTGGCCATTGGTTCGAAGGGTTTATGGCACAACGCTGTAAGGACCACATTTAGATCCCACGACTGGTGCGGATTACAAACCGGGGGATAAAGGCGTGTCAAACCTGCAAAATGTCTGTTAACCACTGGATTAGACAGAGTAAGAGCATTGGTCCGTAGATAGGTAGGCGGATACCGCCGAAAGATAAGTTCTGCAAGACAGAACTTGAATTCCTGACTCTGCTAGGTGGGATACAAAGGACAGTTCAGTATCAATTGTAGCCGTCCTTGGGTCCAGTTGTTTGTGTAAACACCAATGACAGAACCTGAGCCATTTGCTTCTGTACTGTGACCTAATCGAGGGTTTCCTGGCTGCCTGAATAATGCGCATGTTATCCGCAGACAGGTTGCGATATTCTAAAGACCTGAACTCGGGCACCATGCCACCAAGCTGAACGATTGTGGGGAGGGGTGCCACAGCTGTTGATTCCCCCCCCCCCCCCCCGTGAAGAAGATCAGGACTCACCGGTAACCTGATCGGGGGACACACCGACAGGTGTATAAGTTCTGAGAACCAAAACCTGGCCGGCCACCACAGGGCTAGGAGTAGAAGAGAAAAGTTCACCGTGTTCTTCAGCTTGCAAATCGTCCAATGAATCAGAGGCGGGAAAGCATAAGCCCTTATGTTGTGCCATGGAATCTCGAAAGCATCCCCCAGAGAGGAGGCTCCCAGCCCGTTTCTGGAGGCATACAGAGGAAGTTTCTCGTTTGCTGCTGTCGCGAAGAGTTCCACTTCCGGAGTGCCACAACGCAGGAAAATCCATGAGAGGATCTCCGCCTTCAATTCCCACTCGTAGCGGACTATCGTCCGCCGACTGAGGGCATCTGCCGTGACATTCAGCTGGACCGGAATGTGTACTGCAACTAGCCAGACACCATGACGAACCGCCCACTCCCAAATCTGGATGGCCAGGTCCACGAGAGGGGGAGACTTGGGGCCCCCTTGCTTGTTGATGTTATACATTGACACCACATACGGACAACTTTGTTGGCAATGATCAGCCTGAACACCTTGAGCGCTAGGAAGATCGCCAGAAGCTCCAGATTTATGTGGAGGAGCTTGTCCTGAGGCGACCAAAGATCCGAGACCTGAAGAAGATCCAACGTCACACCCGACCCTAGAAGGGAGGAGTCTTTCGTGACCGTCACCATAGGGGCTGGGTCCTGAAAACCTGCCCCCCACTGACAGGTTGCTGAGAGACAACCACCACTCCAGGTCCGCTCTCATGGAAGCCGGAATCATTATAAACTTGGAGTCCGGATACACAGCCGGACTCCAAGAACGCCGAAGAGCCATCTGAGTACGCCTCATCTTGAGAAGAGGAAGAACAAACACGCGCATAGCCATGAGGCCCAGAAGCCTCTGGAACCACCAGGCCGACATGCTCTCTGACTGTGCAAACATCCGACACGTGGCCAACAGATCCGCCATTCTGTCCCAGGTCAGGTACACTGCAGTCGATCGGGTTCCAGCGGAAACCCAGGAAAATAAAGTCCTGCCAGACCGTCATGGAAGATTTCCGCCAGATCACTGACAGCCCAAGATGGAACAGGAGCTGAAGGAGAGATGAAGATTACATGCGGCTTTCAACGGGCAAGGGCTGCATAAGAGCTAGTCGTCCAAATACGGATACACATGGATACCCTGCAGACGAAGATAGGCCGCAATCAGGGTTGGATTGGCCACTCTGCCTTTCGCCCCATAACCGGGCGGAAATCGTCCCTGGGGAGTGGTGGCCAGTTTCTGGCCATGCTTGGGCCGGTTTGGAAGAAGAAAAAAAAAAGTTTAAAAAAAAAACACACTTTTTTTCAAAAAGCCTTTCATCCTTCTTAAATCGATAAATGAGTACCAACTCAGGTTGGGTGATATTGTATGCATATTTGTTCTATAAAAAAGAGCTTAAGTGTAAGTGCTATACAGTAACATAGTAACATTATCATTTGGCCTTGGACGTCTGCTTGGATTCACAGTAATTTAGTGTACTTAGGAACAATGCCATTTGATGCTTCTTCCTGTTTTGTCAAGGGGTGAAAGGTCGTGTTTCATCGCTTCCCAGGATGTCACTTTGGGGTGGGTCAAATGACATCACTCCCGGTGAGGTCTTCAGAGGTCAAAGGTCATGAGGGGTGAGCCTCTTTCTTTGAGGCGAGTGATGGGCCACTATTTTTGGGTGACCAGGCCGATTGCTTGTCTCAGTCCAACCCTGGCCGCAATCACCGACATCATCTGCGTGAAGACATGCGGCGCCGAACTGAGGCCAAAAGGAAGAACTCGAAACTGGAAGTGCTCCTCTCCCACAGAGAAATCTCCTGTGGGGATTCCAGATCAGAATATGCATGTACGCATGCTGAAGGTCCACCACGCTGAGCCAGTCGCCCATCTGCAAGGAGGACCGTATCTGGCCGGGCGTGATCATCTTGAATTTCTCTTGGGGTTAGGAAAAGATTGAACTTGGAAAGGCCTAGGATGGGCGTAGGCCAGCCTGGATGGGTTTGGGCACCGTAAGCAGCCGGGAGTAGAATCCCTCCGCTCGCTCCCCAAGGGGAAAGGGTTCCACAGCTGAGGTCCAGCAGTTTCTGAAACTCGGCTTTTAGGGCAGACGATCCCGACTACTGGAAAGGATAGTTGAAGGGTGGGGTAGGGGGGTATGGGTAAGCAGAAGGCCGCCCGAGCGACTGACAAGACCCACCGGGCCTCGGTGATGGTCTGCCACGCCTCCCAATGAGACGCAATACGTCCGACCACAGGGGTCTCGTGCGAGAGCATAGAACCCTCATTTGGCAGGCTTTTCAGTGGTGTTACCACCTGAACTTGAGGAGGAGGCTGAGGAGCGGGAGAAACACTGAATCCGTTGCTGCCTCCGGCGAGAATTACCCAAAGGGGTATCGACTTGTGGGATTTCCGATCTAGAAACCCTCTGAAACCAGAGGAACGGCGGCTTTATGACAACAGTCTCTCGGTTCTAAAAGGAGTTTTAACCAGGACGGACAAGGAGTTAGCTGTCTGGATGCTGTTCTTTGTTTTGGTCAGCTCCACATCAATTGTGGAATGGAAAAGCTCCTTACCGTCACACGGCAGGTCCAACACCTTGTCCTGCACCGCCTCTTAGAACTTGGTGGCATGCAACCAAATCTTCCAGCTTCTCGACCGGAATGAACTCGAACTCCGACAGACCTTTCCACATTTTCATATTCGCCCCCGCTAACACCAGTTCTGCATTGGCCTGCCGGAGCTGCAGGGCCGAGTTAGCAAAAATCTTCCTCCCAAGGGAGTCGAGGAGCTTGTCTCTTTGCCCAGGACCAGAGTAGCCGTCGTAGAAGATGATGCTGCAGGCCTGGACTGTAAAGTGGCCGCAGCCACCACCGTGGAGGAGGTGGGTGGACAAAATGCTAGGCCATCTCTTCCAAAGAATACAGCCTGTGTCGTGCGTCAATTTTCATATTGAAAGTCCAGAGTGCGGTTTTTCCCAGACCCTACGGACCTCGGCCAAAACGGCCTTCCTGCAAGAACAGGCCGGTGCGCTGCGAAGGAGACAAGGTGAACGCCCCCGAAAGCACACCCTACTGTGGAGCGGGTGCCTCAGGCACTGGAACATCCAAAAGGCACATCATGTCGAGTATCCGGTCATGAAAAGCTCTAATCGAGCAGGGCTGGTCTTCGCTGTCCTGATCGCCCTGCGCTTCATCCGATAGGTCAGGGTCCTGCTGAACCGTGTCAGGAACCGCCTTGTCCACTGGGGACAACAGAGGCAAGGACGGGCGGGTCGGGGGAGGCACTGTAGGCAATGGCGGTGCCGGCGGAACCACCGAGGCACGGGTGGAGCCGGAGGCGCAGACAGGCATATCTCCCTAAAAAGACCCTTTAAATACCCCATCATGGGTCAGTACGAATGAGTACATGAAATTTGCCCAAAAAAAAAAAAAACAGTCCTCCTGAGAAAGCTTTGGAGCTGCCGGAGAAGGCCTCTCATGAGGGGGATAATTCCACGGACGCAGAGGGGAGGGTTGCCAAGCCGGCCCATCCTCTGAAGTGTCCACATAAATCAAGGGTGCCGAACCCACAAGCAGCGAGATGTTATGCGGAAGGGGCATCCGAGCGTTCCAGCCGTAAACTGGACAGAACGGGTGCGCAAAAGGAACCTTATGTTCACATACAGAACCGCTCCCCACACCTGAGGCTGATGGCCTAGTTGTGGGATAAGTGCCCAAAACAGGCGCCGTGGTAGTGGTGGGAACAGCCACCATTTTGCCGTCACCCGAGGGTAACTGCAGTACGTGTGGAAGTGAGGCAGGGGTCCCCGTCGGTGGATCAGGGGTCTTCATTTTAGCCTTTACGCAAGGAACCTCAGCTGAGCCGGTACTATGTGGCCTGGAATGTTTTTGCGACATACCAATAGCCAAACCAGCCTTCACAGGAAGGACCTTGGCACTGCTGGTAAAGGAGAACTTCCACTCCATGCCCCCTCAACAGTTCTGGCGTCGCCACAAGAGCAGGAACGGTGAGAAACAGCTTTCACCGATAAGGCCTTCTCAGGGCCCCTCAGAAATATTGATTCCCTTATCCTCTGCACGAGGGACCTCAGTCCCAAGTCCGGTCGCAGCCTTTCCAGCGCAGGCCTCGAACATGCGTTCGTTAACACCAAGCGCAACCAAGGCCTCCGGACGCACCCCAGTACTTTTGAGGGAAGCCGATAAAGAGGCCTCAAAGCGAGCTCCGGTACCCCACGACTCAGAACTAGGTCTACAAGCAGCCCCCACAGGAGGGGCCTCTGAGCATACTCCGGTATCCACAGGCCCCTTACGGAGACCCTCAAAGAAAATTCTGGTACTATTATTAGGCCAAGAAGGCACCTCGGGGCAAGCCCAGTGATAGAGCGGTCAATGCTCCTCCTGGCCCGGTAAGACCCCAGGAAAGTGTCTCGCGTCCGGGGTGCTCTGAAAAGTAAAGAACTTACCAGGAGTTTCTTCTTTTCGTCAATGAAAGATTAAGGAGAAGTACATCGAAACACCTCCCACCGCTCTAACCGACGTTGAAGTGCCCGGACCGAAAGGGAATCACAATAAAAACAGTAGTCCCAGCGGTAATCCGGACCCAAACACTCTAAACAAAGAGGAAGGGGATCCGCCCTCGCGAAGCGTCGATTACATGAGGAACAATATGGAAAGTCTAGTTTAAACGACAGACTATTATGCAATTGCTAGCGAGAGCCAGAGAGGAGGAAAAAAGGAAGAAATTCTTCCGCAGATGCAAGTGCGTCCAGTCCCGAACGAGTGGAGAAAAGGACTGATGGACGATGCAGAGCTGAGATGGGCGGGGTTACGGCCGCGTGCTGTGCCCCGCGCAGAAAGAGAGGAAGGACTAAAAAATGTTGCAACATTTTTGAGGCTTTTTCAAAATGATTCGGTCCCGTCCCATAGGACAGAGGGATGTCCCATAAGTATGGAGGAAAGGGAACGGGACGTAGGAGTAAGGGTTATTCTTAAGTTACAGGAAATAAGGTGCGTTGAGACAGGAGGGCAATGGGAACATTCGGTACTATTTTTCTATTTTATTGTAAAGAGGGGATTACCAAAAGAGGTCCAGAAGGCACTAGATAAAATTGTTGTAATTGAAGCGAAAGGGTGGCCAGAGATGCAAAGTAGAATAGTCCACCATTGTAAGAGAATCAAGGAGCAGGATAGGGAGACAGCCCAGAAGCGGCAAACGGATGAGGCAAAACTAGTGGAAAAGAAACTAAATCAGGCTGTTGTCCAACCACCAGTGATGACACCGGTTCAGGGGGAAAGAACAAGAGACACTCAACAAATTGTGAATTCCACAATTGCAGCACTTTGGGGTGGAGGACAGTACCCCAAACGACAATGGCAGTATGAAGGAACACCAAGGGGAAGAGGAGTAGGATTTCGAGGAGCAAGAGCAGCAGGTTTTGGCGGGATAGGGTTCGGGTAGGAGGATTGGCAACATCACAGTGCTGGCATTGCGGGAGATGGCGGTATTTTGCAAGAGAATGCAGGAACAGGCCTGGGTTGTGATTCAATTATGGGTCATTAACCTTCGGGGTAGGGACTCCAAGGGCCTCAAGGAATGGGACTATTTGGGCGAGGGGGTCAAACTCTATTTCCTTATGGGGCTGACAGGCAAGGGCAACTACAGAAGGGTGAGGGAACACAGTTTAACAGGATGGCAGGGGGAACAGGTGCCCCATTCCAAGGAGTTACAATGGCGGGGGGGGGGCGTTTTTCATTCCCTGGGACAAATACATATTCTGACTAGGACAGCCCACAGAGCACTCGCGTGTCCAATCCCATTGGCAACCGTACACCCTGAAGAGGAGCCCTTGGTGGAGGTATAAATAGGAAACAAGCCATTTATATTTATGGTAGATTCATGTGAAGGAACAAGTTACTTACCTGTAACTGTTGTTCTCCAGCATGGGTCTGGCATGGATTCACATGCTCATGAATATTCCCCGTCGTCAGGCTGGGAATCCTCGGTAAAGAAAAAACCAGTATCAGTTTCGTTTCTGATCTGTCTTTCGTAGTAATAACCAATCACTGGTCTCTGCGTCATACTGACCACAGCCAATGACTGCCCTCTACCTAAGCACCGCCTCTGGCAGCCATCTTCAGATTTGGAAGCACGTGAAGTGGCAGTATGACCAAGTGAAGAGCCGCAGAGGGGTAGGCGGGAGGGTTCGCATGTGAATCCATGCCAGACCCATGCTGGAGAACAACAGTTACAGGTAAGTAACTTGTTCCTTCTCCAGCATGGGGTCTGGCATGGATTCACATGCTCATGAATAAAGAATACATAGCAGTACACACATGCACAACCACGGGAGGTGGCAAAGGCTCAACATTAAGCATCACATCAACTCAACATTAAGCATCTTACCTCCTCACCAGGCTCACCTCAGGCGAACAGGTTGCGCAGCACTGCTTGGCCGACCCTGGACTCCTCCCTGGAATCCCGGTCGACGCAGTAGAATTTCGTGAAGGTGTGCGTCGACCTCCACGTAGCAGCCCTGCATATGTCCAGCAGGGGCACACCAGATAGGAACGCCGTGGTAGCTGCGATCGCTCTGGTGGAATGGGCTCTCGGACGGCCAGGCAGCGGTCGGTTTGCCAACCGGTGACAGTACATGATACAGCCGGAGAGCCATCTGGAGATGGAAGCCTTCGAGAGAGCCTTCCCCTGATTGACAGGTCCAAAGTTCACAAAGAGTTGTGACGTCTTCCGAAAACCTTTCGTGCGGTCCACGTAGAACTTCAGCGCTCTAGCTACATCCAGCGAGTGCAAAGTCCTCTCAGCCGGCGACGAAGGCGACGGGAAGAACACAGGTAACACCAAGGGTTCGTTGAGATGAAAGTCCGACGGTACCTTGGGCATGAAGGAGGGGTGCGTCCTGAGCACTACCCTCGTGTCGTGGAAAGTCAAGTACGGGGCCTTGCAGGAAAGGGCCTGGATCTCTCCCACTCGTCGTGCGGAGGTGATGGCCACGAGAAAAGCTGTTTTCCACGATAGAAACTTCAACGGGGCCGAGTGCAGAGGCTCGAACGGAGGTCCCATGAGCTTGGTCAGCACCACGTTGAGCTCCCACGCCGGGGCCGGAGCCTTCACCGGCGGGAACGATCTGAACAGTCCCTTCATGAACTCTTTCACCAGACGATGAGACCACAAGGACGTCCGGCCCGTGGTTCTGGTGTATCGGGAGATCGCAGCAAGATGAATCTTGATGGACGCGTGTGCCAGACCAGCTTTGGCCAGCGTCAGCAGGTACGGCAGCACTTGGGGAGCCGTAATCCGTAGAGGGTTAATCTTCTGTGCGTGGCACCAGACAGAGAACCTCTTCCATTTGTGTCCGTAGCATTTAAGAGTCGAGGACGCCCTGGCCTTTGCAAGAACCTCTCTGCAATCGGCCGGTATGTCGTATCCTCCAAACTCTAGCGCTGCAGGAGCCAGGCCTGCAAGTTCAGCGACTTCGGGTCGTGGTGGAGGATGGCGCCTCCTTCCCTGGAGAGTAGATCCGCGTCCGCCGGCAGCTTGATTGGCGGGGACGCCGACAAGTCCAGAAGGTCCGGGAACCATATCTGCCTCGGCCACGCAGGTGCGACGAGGATCATCCTGCACCGTGACCTCTTGAGCTGGTTGACGAGCCGGATTAGCAGAGGCAAGGGAGGGAACGCGTAGAGGAACAGGCCCTCCCAGGGGAACGAGAAAGCATCGCCCATGCTCCTCGTCTGGGGAAACCTGCTGGCGAACCTCCGGCACTTGGTGTTCGTCGCCGTCGCGAACAGGTCGATCTGGGGTGTGCCCCACCGTCGGAAGAGGCGATCCGCCAGATCCTGCCGTAGTTCCCACTCGTGGCACGAGCGCAGCTCCCTGCTGAGTGAGTCGGCGATGGTGTTTTTTATCCCTGCCAGATGAAACGGCACCAGAAGAATCCCTTGGGCGACGGCCCAATGCCACAGGTCCTGCGCCTCCTTGGACAGCGCTGGGGACCTGGTTCCGCCCTGTTTCCTGATGTAAAACATGGTGGTGGTGTTGTCGGTGAAGATCCTCACCACCTTGCCCTTGAGGGACGGAAGGAAGGACCTGAGGGCCCAAAACACTGCACGGAGCTCCAGGACGTTGATATGCAGGGACTTCTCCGTCGGGAGCCAGAGTCCCCTTGCGTGCAGATTTTCGGTGTGCGCTCCCCACCCTTCTAGGGAGGCATCCGTGGTCACAGTCACCTGGTGGGCTGGGGTCTGGAAGTCCATGCCCGCCGTCAGATGCGCGCGGGTGCCCCACCACCGTATCGCTCGTCGGAAACTCTCGTCGAGCTTGATCCTTTCCTCGAAGCTGCCCGTCGTCTGGATCCAGCGCGCATCCAGGAACTCTTGCAACGGGCGCATCCGGAGCCTGCACATGGGAATGAGGTAGATGCAGGAAGACATCATCCCGAGGAGGGACTTGATGGACCTCACCTTGGCCGCGTCGGCCACCAACATCCGTTGCACCTTGCCCAAGATGGTCCTGGTCCTCTCCTCCGACGGGGAGGCCAGAAGGGACACTGTGTCGAGCCTCGCTCCCAGAAACAGTGCGACTTGCGCGGGCACCAGGTGGGATTTGGCGTAGTTCACGGAGAATCCCAGGTCCGTGAGGAGTTGGACGGTCCTTGCCGTGTGGACCACGGCGAGCTCCCTCGTCTTGGCGCGGATGAGCCAGTCGTCCAGGTAGGGGTAGACGTGAATCCCCTCGCGGCGCAGCTGCGCCGCCACCGGTGCGAGGCACTTGGTGAAAACCCTGGGTGCCGACCGTAGTCCGAAGGGAAGGGCTTTGAACTGGTAATGACGCCCTTGGACCACGAATCTGAGGAATTTTCGGTGCCCCTTTAGGATGGGAATGTGGAAGTAGGCATCCTCCAAATCCAACGACGATAGGAAGTCCCCTTCCTCCAGCTGACCCAGGACGTGCTGGAGGGTGACCATCCGGAACTTCTGCGCCTTGATGAACTTGTTCAGGCGTCGCAGGTCCAGGATGGGGCGCCATCCTCCCGTCTTCTTCTTCACGAGGAAGTAACGCGAGTAGACTCCGGAGCCCCGAAGCCTCTTTGGGACGAGTTCGATGGCGCCCTTTCTGAGCATCGCCTTTACCTCCAGGAGAAGTTGAGGGACGTGAAGTTCTTTCCTGGCCACGGGGGGGACGCGCGGGCACCTTCTTTGAAACTCGAGCGCGTGGCCCCGGGCCAGGGCGTCCAGCACCCAACGGTCGGTGGAGATGGACTCCCACACGCTGACGAAGCCCGCCAGCCGGCCTCCCACCGGGGTGCTTCGGTGGGGGCCCGACCCCACGGCCGGTTCAATCCTGCTTGGACGCGGCCTTGCCTCCTTGGCCTCCTTGGCGACGACGGCGGGGTCCGCCAGACTTGCCTCGTCCTCTGTAGGCCTCTTGCGACGACGAGCGGGCCGCTTGACGGTAGGAAGCGAAACCGCCGCCGGAACCTTTGGAGGCGCCCTTGCCTCCGCCGCTCCGAAAGGGCGTCCGCCGTTGCTGCAGTACTCCAAGGGCCCGGGCCGTCTCAGTATCCGCCTTGATGGCCTGAAGGGAATCGTCCACTGTCTTCCCAAACAGGTTGTTCCCGTCGAAGGGCATGTCCAGGACCCTGGTCTGGACGTCCTGCCGAAAGTCCGTAGCCTTGAGCCATCCACGACGTCGAAGGCAAACGCCGTTGCCCATCTGGCGGAACCCAGTGTCGGCGATGTCCGTCGCCACGGTGATGGCGTGGTCCGAGGCCACCTCACCTTCCTGCAGGATCTCAAGGGCCTCCGCCCTCTTGTCGTCCGGCAGAAAATCCAGCAGGGGAGCTATCTTGTACCAGAGTTCCCTGTCGTAGCGGGCCACGATAGCCAAGGCGTTGGCCGCTTTAATCGTCGTCGCCGCCGACGAGATGACTCTACGTCCCATGGCATCCAATTTCTTTCCCTCGCCGTCCGGCGGGGAAGTCGACGTGGAGGCCGCACCCCCCCCCCGCTTTCTTCCTGGCTGCCGCGGAGACGACGGAGTCCGGGGTAGGCTGCGCCCGGAGGCATAGGGGGGCCGAGTCCGGGACCCGGTACTTTTTCTCGTACCGGTCTCTTTTCGCTGGCGTCGTGGAAGGGTTCTTGAGGAGGGAAAGGCCCTCATCCCAAATGTCGTCCAACAGAGGCACTGCGAGGACCGTCTTCCTCTTGGCCTCGCGCCGTTGGTAAAGGAAGCCTTCCTTTTTCTTCTCCTCAGGGCAGAGTTGGAAAAGCTCGGATGCCCTGGCGATCATTGAGTGGAACGATCCAATCTCGTCGGGCGGAGAAGCCCTGGTGGGAGGCGACGACGGAAAATCCTCGTCGTATGCCTCGTCGTCCGTACCCGTCGCTGCCGTGTCAGTCCCCGTATCATCCCCTCGGGTGGACGGGGAGGAGGGCTGGACGGGGCGCGACGGTTGAAAAGGAGGCGGTGGATGGATCCTTCTTTTCTTGGTAGGGGGAACACCAGAAGGTCCCGGTTCTGGATCCCCCGACGGGAGAGGTTCCTCCGTCGGTAACGGTAGTCTCGTCCTTATCTCGGAGCATAAGGACTGTATAGCCAACAAAATGGCCGCTGAGTTGTCTTGCGGCGCTGGCAGAGGGGAATCCGACGGGCGAGCAGGGGCCCCGTCGGTATCCTCGACGATGTCGTCGTCGTCACCTGCGTCGGGGCCCATTCCGACGGGCTGGTCTTGTTCCACGCCTAGGCCGTGGCTTAAGACCTCGATCAGCTCCTCTTCTGAGGTTGAGGCCGAATCTACGACGACGCCCTGCCCCCCCTTCTTCCCCACGGAGGGTTTCACGGGGGTCCTATCGATGGGCACGAAAGAAGACTCCCTCCGAGGAGGCAGGGAGATTCTGGGCCCCGAGGCCGCCACCACTGGTGCAGCCTCCACAGGCTGGGCCAGGGCCGCCGCGACCGTTTCGATAGAGGGCTTGGTCGAATGGATCAAGGCCTTCACCACCTTAGGTGCGCTCACCGCCTTATCCTTGAGGGAGGGGGCACTGCCACGCTCCTCCTCTGCCTTAGAGCTCGACCGGGGCCTCTCCAGGAGCTTCGCCGGGTGCTCGGCCTTCCTCTTACCCGACCCAGAGCGTTGGCTCGTGGTTGATGGTGCCGGGGAGGGTGCGCCCTGCCTGGCGCCCGTAGAGCCCGACCGTTCGGCGCTCCCGGTGCCAGCGGACTCGCGGTGCTTGGCCTTATGTTGGGCCCCCGTCGCCGGGGCGCCCTCAAAGGTCTTAGAAGACCGCTCAGATTTCTTCTTCTTCTCGCCAGACGGGCTCTTACCCTCCAGCCAGCTGGCGAGACGTTGATGGCGGTCCTTCATGGTCCGTTCCGACATGTTGCCGCAAAACGCACAGTCCTTCTCCACGTGCGTCTCGTCCCCATGAAGGCAGTAAAGGCAGAAAGAGTGTTCGTCCTCCTTGAAGACGTTCTGCAGCTGGCATCCAGGGCAGGCCCTGAACAGCTTTCCGGGCGTCGAGCTTCCCTTCTCCTGGGCCATCTCCGAGACCGGGCCTGAGAAGCTTCTGGAGTCCTCCGAAGTGTAGCTCGACGAAATCTTCACCCTTGAGGGGCACAGATGAATCCGACACGGGTCCCCGTTGATCGGATGTAGGATCGGTGGAGCTTGAGGCTCTTTTGACCGAAAGAATCGAAGTTTTTGTGAAAAAGCGCGAAAAAATAGCACTAACGCTCGAGAGCAATAGCACGAGGATCCCAACACATGAACGTGCGGTAAAAATCTGAAGATGGCTGCCAGAGGCGGTGCTTAGGTAGAGGGCAGTCATTGGCTGTGGTCAGTATGACGCAGAGACCAGTGATTGGTTATTACTACGAAAGACAGATCAGAAACGAAACTGATACTGGTTTTTTCTTTACCGAGGATTCCCAGCCTGACGACGGGGAATATTCATGAGCATGTGAATCCATGCCAGACCCCATGCTGGAGAAACTAAATCATGCCTCATGGAGGGGATATTATCATTATTAGGTAAAACTCTTGACACACAGGGATTCTCTGAGGCTATTCCTATGGTTCTATACAATAAGGATATAAAAGTTGGAGGAAAGGTAGTACGAGCCCCCTTGTTATATTCAGAAAGAACCCCCGTTAACTTGTTGGGAAGGGATCTGCTCAGCAAACTAAATAGAACTATATAATTCACATATGAAGGAGCAGTGTGTTCCACTCCAGGGATGTGTGCAGCCCGAGCAATGGTAATCAATGCAATGGCAAAGGAGGTAGTAGTCCGTGGGGTTCCTGTGATCCCAGACATATTGTTCTGTGGTATCAAGGTATTAGCAAAAGCAGTGCCTCAAATTGCGACAGAATGTTGGTGAGTGCACACAGATTTTATTTTCCAACCAATGGTGCCACCTGAGGGGGTGGCAGGAAAAATATTGTCATTAGATTTGCCAGGACTAGTAGTGTCAGACAAAGATTAGTCATAAGTAGAACAGACCAGGACGGGTGCGAATGGCCGACAGTACAATTGAAGGAAATGACAGATGAAGAGTTATTTGAGGACAGTGGGCAAAAAAGGGGAAATCATTTTGTTAAACTGCATCCCCTTTGATATCATGGTGCAGTATAGGATGGTACTGTGACCTCTGATGGAAGTGGTGACCAGAACAATTATGGACTGTTCATCCACAGGAGAACAAGTTACTCTCATACCTGGTAACGTTCTTTCGATGGGATGGTCCAACGACGTATTCCATATCTATGACAGACTCCCAAAGCAGTACCAATGCAAGGAGGTGGGAAAAGAATTTAGAAAACAGAAATTTAGAATGCCCAATCAAATTGCGGAGTAAAGGACCGTCTTGCCAAAGGCCAGATCATGCCCCCGGATGGAATCGAGGGATTAGTGACTTACAAAAGTATGTACCGAAGCCCAGGTGGCTGCATCACAGATGTTACGACTAGGAACACCCCTATGCAGGGCAGTAGAGGCAGCCATACCCCTGGTAGAAATGGCCCGTAAGCCGGCCGGTGGGTCCTTACCCGCCAAGCGGTCACACTCAGATAACCAAAATAATCCAGCGAGACAAAGTCCGTTTCGTCACAGCATGTCCCAAACGCTTTCCAGCGTAACCAATGAAGAGCTGATCGTCCACTCTGACCCGGGACATGCATGAAATAGAAAAGCTTAATGCTCTCCTAGGATCAAGCCTATGGAGCCTCTCCTCTTCCTTTCCAGGATGTGGAGGATAAAATGCCGGAACAACCACCTTCTGGCCTAAATGAAATTCCGACACCACCTTCGGAAGTAAAGGAGGACGAACTCGAAGGACAACCCTGTCCTTATGAAACACAGTGAAGGGTGGCTTAACTGAAAGTGCCTGTAACTCACTCAATGAGCAGAAGTGACCGCAACTAAAAACAGTTTTAAGAGTTAACAGTCTTAAAGGGCATGAATGCAAAGGCTCAAACGGAGCATCCATAAGAAACTTAAGAACAAGGTTCAAATCCCAACCGGGCACCTGGAAAGGTGACGGAGGGAACACATTAGTGAGCCCTTTCAGAAACTGAGAAATTAAAAGGGATTTTAAAATATGAACCCTCTTCAGACGAGTGCTTAAATATGGACAGCGCTGCCAGGTAACCTTTAATGGTACCCACTTGAAGGCCCCTGTGGGCCTAAGAAAGAAAAAAATACAGAACCATGGTAATGTCACATGCAAGGGGATCCACATTCTTAATCCTGCACCAGTCGCAGAACTTACGCCAACAGCAACGGTACAGGGACTTAGTTGCGTGCCGTCTGGCCGAGAGCAACACCTCCATCATGTCTTCAGGGAGGTCCCAATCCTTATACCTCAACCTTTCCTAAACCAAGCGTGAAGGTTGAGGGATCTGAACTCTGGATGGAGAATCCGACCCCCCTCCAGTGAGAGCAGATAGTCTCCGTAGGGAAGACGACGTGGAGGGCAGATGGACAAGTCGAGAAGGTCCGGGTACCACGTCCTCCGGGCCCACGCCGGAGAAATGAGGATCATCCGGGAACCGAACCTGCAGTGGGAATGACCACTCCACCACGAATGCGTCTCCTAAGGCTCAGTTTGGAGGAAATTCCCGCGAGCAGAACCTCTCGCACTTCCGGTTGACACTGGAGACGAAAAGATCCACTTGAGGGGTCCCCCAAAGGGCGAAGATCTCCAGGAGAATCTCCTGAGCCAACTCCCACTCGTGAGAGATTGCGCTCTGCCTGCTCAGAGCGTCCGCCGTCTCGTTTTCGTCTCCTGCCAGATGAAGTGCTGAGATCGAAACTTCCTGCTGGATTGCCCAGAATCAGAGCTGCATCGCCTCCCTGCACAGAGGAAGTGATCCTGCCCCTCACCCCCTTTTTGTTGAGGTAGTGCATGGCCACCGTGTTGTCCGTCAGGATCAGGACATTCTTTCCTCGCACAGTCAGAAAAGCCTTCAGGGCTAGCCTGATGGCCCTCGGCTCCAACAGATTGATATGGAGTCTGGACTCAGACGGAGACCAACGACTGATGACTCAACTCGTTGGCATGAGCTCCCCCATCCCGTGAGGGATGTGTCCGTCACGAGCGTCACCTCCGACCAGGGCAGCCAAAATGGAGGCCCCCCCATCAGATTGCCTTCATCGGCCCACCACAGAAGGTCCAGGGCGACCAAGGACGGCACCTGAACAGGGTCCGACATCCTGCCGGAGGGACTGAGACCACTGGAGCTTGAATGCCCATTGCAAAGATCTCATCCGCAACCTGGCCTCCGGCACCAGAAGAATGCAGGATGCCATGAGGCCGAGCAGTCTCAAGAGCTCGAACGCTGGGAGACTCTGGGCAAGTTGAAACTTGTGCACCATCTGCTGAATGTGATAAACCCTCACCCGGGGAGGGAAACACTGCCCCAGGGACGTGTCGAGCACTGCTCCGATGTACTGGAGCCTCTGAGTTGGTGTCAAATGGGACTTCTTTAAGTTGAGGGAGAAGCCCAGCTTGTGGAGGGAGTGGCAGGTGACTGACAAGATGATCCAGGACTTGCTCGGGAGAGTGCGCCCTGATCAATCGTCCAGGTAGGGGTAGACGTGAATTCCCCCCCCTTTCCTGAGGTGCGCTGCACCACAACCATGAGCTTGGTGAAGACCCTCGGGGCAGAGGTCAATCCGAACAGCAGGACCCGAAACTGAAAGTGTGAGTCGCCAACCGCGAACCTCAGGTACTTCTTGTGCTTTGGATGGATCGGTACATGAAAATAAGCATCCTTGAGGTCGAGAGACACCAACCAGTCCTGAAGTTGAAGGGCCTGGAGGACTTGAGAGTAACCATCTTGAACTTGTCCTTCCTGAGGAGTTTGTTCAAACCGCGCAAGTCCATGATGGGTCTCAATCCCCAGTCTTTCTTCGAAATCAAAAAATAAGGGGTATACCATCCCTTGTTCCTCTCCGCTACAGGCACCAGTTCTATGGCGCCTTTCTCCAGCAGGGATTGAATTTCCTGCGCAAGGAGCGGATCCGGACTCTTCAAAGAGATTCCCTGGTGGATTGTCTTGAGGCCTCTGCCGGAAAGGAAGACAGTAGCCATGGGGTATGATCTCCAGAACCCACACATCTGAAGTAATGGCTCGCCACGCTACAAGATGCTGCGCCAGCCTTCCCCCAACCGGCGAACCATGGTGCATGGCCTCATGACTGAGCTGAAGCGGCTGCGGCGTTGCCCGAGGGGAAAGAGGCAACAGCCCGAGCGGCCTTGGCACCTCAAGTAACTTGTTTTCCACCTCTGGCATTCCTACGGTGGCTCCTTTGACTGGCAGCTCCTCTCGCTTTACCAAAGGATGAGTAATAACGAAAGGAACCTCCCCTCCATTGTTGTCCCCTAGGACAAAAAGGCAGAGGTTGTCGAACTGCAGCGCCCAACGACTTTGCTGCAGCTTTTGAGGTCTGTAACCTCTCAAGGCTCTCGTCAGCCTTGCTGCCAAAAAGATGTTCCCAGTCAAAGGGCATGTTGAGGAGCCGGGCCCGCACATCAGGAGCAAACCCGACTTCCGCAACCACGCAAACCTGCGTATCACGGTGCTTGCCGCCATGGACCGGCTGACACAATCTGCCATGTCCAAACCCGACTGAACGGCCTCACACATGGCATCCTTGCCATCCTCAACCATGGCCAGGAAACCATCCCCGTTCATACCCTTCGGGAATATGTTCAGTCGCCAAGGAAACAGTTCCACAGAGTGTGCGTGAAACGAGACAAGGCACAAGTGGAGTTGGCCGCCTGAAGCGCCATACCCCTCTGCAGAAAACACTTTCTTCGCCCAGCCGTCAAAACACTTGTTGTCCCCATCAGGAGGGATGGTAGGGTACAACGCCCGCTTTGCCGGGCCGTAGCCGCCTGCACCTCCAAACTCTCCGGAGTAGGGTGCTTGGACAAGTAGTAGGGGTCACTACTGGCTGGGCAGTATTTTCGCGGCAAAGACTTGCTCACTGCCGGGAGACTCTACGGAGCAGTCCAATCCGCCGCCACCCTACTCTGTAGAGACATATGAAACGGCAGTACCGGGTCAGTTGGTGGACCAATGTCGAGGCTATCCGTAAGGTCATCCTGAACAAACTCCCCTGGGGGAGCAGACCTTTCTAAGTACTCGGTGACCCGTGACATAAGGCGCCGGTACGAAGAATCGCCATGAGTGCCAGGCTCAGGCCTACAAAACTCCACCTCCAGAGAGGTGTCCAGCCCACTAGCATCATGCAGGGACTGCCTCAGGTCCTCAAACTGGCTATGGCCCGAGAGAATCTCGTCAGGCACCATGCCATCATCAGAGCCCTCATCCACCTCTGAAATGAACTCCAGATGGCGGTACGAAGGCACAGAACTGGAACCAAAGCCATGCTTGACCTTGGCCAGAGCCTTTCTAGGTGGTTCCCGCGAGCCACGGGGTACCTCCGTCGACACAGCCCCGAAAGGCTTCGAGGGCGTCGAGTGAATCGGCGCCGAGAGAATCAGACGTGGCGCCGACAGCATCAACGGCGTCGACACAGGCCTTGAAGGCGGAGCCCCGAACGTGTCCCTCGACATCCTGGGCGCCGAAGGCGTCGACGACTTCCTCGGAGGCGGAGCCTCGAGAGAGTCCGTCGACGACCTCGGCGCCACAGGCATCGACGTCTTCCTTGAAGATTGCACAGGTTCACGCGGTCTCAAGCGCGTCGAGGACCTGGACCGGGCATGCCGAGACCGATTCCCCTTGTCCGAGTGGGACCTTTCCCGCGAATCGTGACGACCACCCGAGCCCGAAGGCGTGCGAGCGGCATCTCTCGGCTGATCACGACCAAGCCCACTCGAAGGAGCGGACGGACCAGTAGCCTCCGATTCGAGAATTGCCAACATTTTCTTCCCGAAGGAAGCCCATTCCTCCGGTGTCGCATGCTTGGTGGGATAAGCGACCTGCCGACGGGCGGAGTCCTCAGATGAGGACGGGGAAGTTGACCGATGACGGCGCTTCCGGGAGTGCCTCGAAAAGGCAGTGGAGTGGCGAGACTGACTCCGGGACCGAGACCCACTGGACTTCCGACGACGCGGAGAGTCGCCCCTCGAGTCCGTCGAAAGCCCCGCAGACTTAGACTTCCGGGGCTTGGACACCTTACCTACCGATAACCTCTTGCGCTCCCGCAAGGCTTGAGACGTGAGCAACTGGCAGTTGAGACAGTCATCCGTGTCATGGGCCTCCCCGAGGCACCAGAGGCAGACGTTGTGCGAGTCCGTGGCTGATATCTTGGACCCACAGTCCCCGCACTTCTTAAAGCCCGGACGCGGTGTGGAAGACGAGGTAGACATCTTCACGAAGAAATAGTTCACAAACAGGTTCGAAGAACCGAGAAAGCAACAGAAACTCCAAAGAGTTAGACGCGCCGAGATTCCCGAAGCGAACACGTTCGCGGAAAAAACGGAACTGAGGCTACGGGTGTCGTGCGTCCTACTTATAACATCCAGTGACGTCAGCCATCAGAGGAGGTCCGAGGGCGGCGTATCAACGTCATTGACGCAGGAGCCGAAGATTTTCCGAAGCAGCACAGCTGTGGTGATTACTGTCATAGATATGGAATATGTTGGAGGACCCAATCCCCTCGAATGTTGGGCTACTGAGAGATGTGACCACCCACTACAGATTACAATGAAGTCAGGAGCAGTACTCCCGAGGGTGTGACAGTACCCGTTGTCAAGGTAAGCAGAGGAAGGGATAAAAAGGCACTATTCAAGCTCTTAGAGCAAGGGATCATTGTGCCATCCAGGTCCCCGTGCAATACGGACATATAACCAGTCAAGAAAGCAACAGGGGGTAGTTGGAGGATGATTCAGGATCTACGTCCTCTTATAGATATGGTGCAGAAAGAGTATCCAGTAGTCCCGAATCTGGCAAAAATCCTATGTAGCATTCCCAAGACAGCAACATACTTCACAGTGGTGGATCTAAAGAATGCATTTTTCTCAATCCACTTCACCCTGATCCATGGTATCTCACTGCATTTACACATTGTCAACGGCGCTTTGAGCACACGAGATTACCTCAAGGGTACTGTGAAATTCCAAGTACTTTCAATAGAGTACTGCATGCTGACTTGGGAAATATTCAGGTACATTGCACAATCATCCAGTATGTGGATGATCAGCTTGTATGTAGTGAAAATGAACCACAGTGCAGGAGGGATTCGGTTGCATTATTGGAATTGCTGGCTCACAAAGGGTACAAGGCAGATAAAAAGAAGAAGCCACGATACTGCCAACAGGAGGTACTATAGTTGGGGCAACTAATTTCTGCAAATGTGAAACACATTGCCAGATAGCCGTGGCGCGTACTGCTGCTGCCCTAGGCCCAGTACTGTCAAATAAATGCAGTTTTTGGGCTTATATAATTATTGTAAAGCATGGATCCTAGACTAAGCAGACTACACAAAGCCACTGTTACGAAGTCTCAGAGAAGGACAGAAAGCAAAACATAGTAAATTAGAATGGACTGAAGAAATGACTAGACAATTTGAGGACCTGAAAGAAGTTATTTGCACGGCCCCTGTTTTAGCAACTCCAATTATACACAGGAGTTTTATTTTCCCACTCTGATGGACAGCTCTGGACAGCAGCATTGACCCAAGAGATCACAATGGCCACAAGCCGTTGGCCTATTATAGTGGGACGTTTGATTCAGTCATGCAGGGACAGATCACTTGCGACAAGCACTCGCAGCAGCTGCATTTGCGAAAGAAAAATGTTCCACGATTGTCATAGGGTGCTCCGTTACCTTGTTTGTGGAACATTCATTATTCGCCATTTTGGTAAAAAAACAAATCAGCTTTGACAACTCAGAGATCCTCTGCATATGAGATTATAATAGCATAACCTCATTCATATAGTCAGGTGTAGGACGGTGAATCCCGCCACATTTTTGACAGAGGCATCCACTGATGACCGGAAAATGCACGACTGCTACATACGAGGGTGATGAGTAGGTTAAATCTGAAGCTAGAGACAATGCATTAACAGAAGGAGACACTATATGTTGATGGGTCATCAACAATTGACCAGGAGACAGCACAGAGGCACACATGGGCGGCAGTGGTACGCGGTAAAGGAGGGGTGGAGGAGTATGAAGTTCTGATCATGAAAAAATTACCTATGCATTATTCAGATCAGGCAGCGGAACTGGTCTTTCTCATTGAGGCATTGAGAGCCTCTAAAGGGCAGTGTGTCACCATCAACTCAGACTCAGTATATGTCATGACAACAGTGCATGCAGGTCTGTCTCGGTGGAAGAGGAGAGGGTTCGAAGAGCAGATGGCTCTCCAGTGCAGCATGCAAGGCTGTTCATAGAATTGATTGAAGCTTTATTATTGACCTGTGCTGTGGCAGTCGTCAAATGCGCTGCCCATACTAATGCCACTGATTAAATCTGTAAGGGCAACGTGGCTGCAGACCAGGCAGCCAAGTTGGCAGCCTATCTCCCAGATACAATGTTAACAGAATGCACAGTGACCAGCCCTGCAGAGAGTGAGACGACAGTTCCATACATAGCACTGCCTAGGCGTTGCCTATATCTCAGATTATAGAGTTGCAAGGGAAAGCGCCAGAGGGGAAAAAGGAGCTATGGTTGTGAAAGGTATGCAAACAGTCTCCCACTGATCTATTGTGGAGACAGGAGAGCTCTGTGAAGGTGGTGATGCATTTGAGCAGCTCCATCTCGCTCCCCTCCCCCACAGCTATAAACATATTGTGGCAGATATTCAGGAGAACCGGTTTGTGCCAAACCTCCAGGAGAGCATTTAAAAAAATAAAACGCATTGTCTTGACATGCCAAGGTTTCAGCACAGGGATGACATTAAGAGGTACATTACCTCACCATATATGGCCATTCTGTGAACTACATATACATTAGGCAGATATGGGGGACAGGTGCAATGGTTATGGGTACCTTATTGTGGTAGTTTGCCCCTTTTCAAGGTGGGTGGAGACAAGACCATGTGCACACCCAGATGCAAAGTGTGCAGCACGGTTCCTGGTCAGAGGCGTTTCCACGATGCGGTGTGTGCGAAATATTGAGATCAGATAATGGCACACATTTCTTTAATACACTATTTCACCATGTTGCAGCGCTATTGGGCATAAAACATCAAATTTGCTCAATTTACCACCCTCAGTGTGAAGGAGTTAAAATATTGGGTGCATCTCTCAGATGTCCGAAGAGCACCTGAGACAAAGCAAAGCTCAATAAGGATCTAGTAACAGAAGAACACATTTTGAAGAAAAATGTTTAAAAAAAAAAAATCCATGAAAGTTATTTTCTTCCTTTTTTCATTTTCCATTCTTTTTACTGTTTTTTTCCTATTTTCAATTTTTAAACTCTTTCTCTCCCTCCTTATTCTCTCCCTTTTTTGCCCTCTCCCCCTCACTTTCTCTCTGATCACCTTTTTCCTCCTCTCCAGGAATAAGCAAGGATGCCTAACCAACATATTCCAACCTCTCTATTATGTAGAGATTAAGTTATGTTAAATTTCATTTATTCTAGAATTTATGTAGTGCATTTTTTTAGTATATTTTGTAGGACACTGGTCGTGGTTGTTGGAGTGGATGAAGGTTTGTCTGTTATATGAGATGGCCATATAAAGGGGGGCAGGGGGGTGGACAGTTGGAAAATAATGCTGATATAAATATATTTATGACACAAAAACACAATCACAAAATCGCTCACTTTTTGCCAGCCACCCCTACAAGTTATTTTAGGCGAATGAAACGGGATTTACGGATGACGCATGATTTATATAAGGGGCTGGGATTGACGCCCTTTCTGATATCCAGAATCCTCCAATAGCTGGTACTCCGATATGCACACGGCAGGAAGGAATGTAATCAATGAAAGCTGTTACGTGTGTGCACTTATCCCGCATGCATCAGGGGCTCCTAAAGATCTAGTTCCACATCCAGTCCCAATTACAGAGGCACAATGCTTTGTACAACTTGCACTATGCAGGATAAAGGACACATTCCAGGCACAGAGCGTGCAGTTGAGGAGCATGGATCTAGACCAGTGGTATTCAAACTGTAGGTCGCGACCCCCTAGGGGTCCGCGGGTGCATCCCAGGGGGGCCCTGAGAGCTCAGCATGAAAAAAGATTTTTTTTTTTTTTTTTTTTTTTAGATTGGAAGAAATGGGCAGGGGTGGCCCACATGGGCGGGCTGAAGCATGAAACTGTCTCAGGCAACAATGAAAAAGTGGCCCACAGTTGTAAATGGATATTCATTCCTTTAGTCACAGACTGGGTCTCATTACTACTATGGCGGACCAGTAACAACGGTGCTGGTAAGCTACCGGCACCGTTGCTACCGTTCCACCATAGTAAGAGTTGTGCTCGTGGGTGCTTGACAGCCCCCGCCAGGTCTGACCTCAGCTCGTCGGATGCACCAGCACCGTTATTAACGGTGCCGGTGCATCCAAGCTCCCCATTCCCATTTGAGCCATATGGGGCTCGAATGGGGATCTACCGGCACCTTCGAAAGGGCAATCATCATGTCCGCCTAACTCGGCATGACCTAGTAATTGCCCATTCGCGGGTGCCAGACCCGGATGCAACTCCAGTGGCAGCCGTGCCGGTTTTACCGGCACAGCTACCGCCAGAGTAGTTATGAAGCCCACTGTTTCAATAGTACCCAAAGGGGTGCTTTGTGTTAAAATGTAAGTAAATTGTGATATATTCAGCAACAATGGTCAACATTACTAACTGCATAGTTAAGTAACTCATCAAAATGGTCCACATTGGCCAAAATGGTGGCCCATTTTGATTGGCCCAAACTAGCATTTTACATTTTTGGTACAGGCATTGCCCTATAGGCCTGTCCGAGCCTGGCGGCTCATCCATAATGGCAAGAGGCGCCCACCCAGTGGCCCCTCACCCATTATGGAGGAGCTAAGGAGCCAGCCCAGTGAAACAGTGAGCACTCCCTCAGCTGCTTTATCCAGCTAATGGAGTGCTCCTGGGCTGGCTGAACTGTCAAAGGGAAACACTGTTTCCCTTTGACAGTTCAGTTTAGTTCCCCAGCCGCACATGCTCACTGAGCCATGCAAGTGCTGGGGCGTTTTGCTTCGCCAGCATTGCATAGCTCATTGGAAATGCTGGCTGGGGCACTGCATGCCTGTATGTCCGAGGGGGAGCTCCTGCGCCTCCTCGCACATACGGACAGAGCAGCTGGAGCAGGCCGTTTCAGCACCCACACACAGGCCAATGCAGAAGGTACGTTTATGTTCATTGTTTTTATTTAAACATGTGTATGGATGCGTTATGAGTGAGTGTATGGTGATGGATGCTCATGTGAATGATAGAGTGATTGCTGTATGAATGTGCAGCGCCTTGCATATACACATAATCATGTTCATTGTGTTAGGACCAGTGGGGCCCAGGGGACAGGGATGGTATCTTTTTACCGGACATCTATCATTCAAAACCCTCTGCCTTGTCCACAAGGCTTTCTGGGGCCTTGGTCCAAAATACCTTCAGCTATTCCTCCGCAAATACCTCCCCTCTCGAGCTCTTCACTCCTCTACCTCCAACTCCCTCAGGGTCAGTCGTTTATCAAAGAAACGAGCTGGGGGTAGATCTCCGTCTTCGGCTGGGGCCTCCCTCTGGAACAGCGCCATGCCACTCTAAAACTGGAGGAGAACCATCTTTCTTCCTGCACTTATCAGACCTACCCTGTCTGCTGCCTTAAACGTAGCACTTGCAAATTGCTGGCTGCACTACCACCGTTTGTTGCCTTTATTATTTATTTATTGTTATTTATCTGTTTCTCCTCTGCTTCGCACTTTCCACTTCTCCCCCCTTCCATGCACTTTTCCCCTCACACTTGCGCGTTCTCAATGTCACTGGGCCGAGTAAGATCGCTGTTTTATTCTCCTCTGTTCCCCTCCCTTGCCTTGTCACGCTCTGAAACACTTTGTGTACGAGCGCAATAGAAATAAAATATCAATGCCTGCCCCCTGGACTCCCAGCAACAATTGCAAACTGTTTGGCTATTTACCCATTTTTTGTTAAAAGTATGCTCTACAATGCAACATTTTAACCTATTATTTAAAAAAAAATTCACAGGGGGAAACCCCCCCGAACCTCCCCTTAATGCCCCTCCACTTAAAAAAGATTCACCAGCTGCCACTGGCCCTCAGACTGTGTTGGGAACGGGATGGGGGAACCGAGGGACTATGGTGGGAGCACAATGGGCGGGAACCATGGGATAGTGATGGGAGCAGAGTGGGGAGAGCCCTGGGTGTGTGATGGGGTGGGGAGAGACCAGCGACTGGGTAGGAGTGGGATGAGGGAGCCCAGCGACTTTGATGGGAGCAGGTGACGGCGCGCAATATATACTGTCCATTTGGCATTTCTGGGGGGTCCCGACCTGCCCAAATTTTGCTCAGGGGGGCCCTGGCCAAAAAAGTTTGAAGACCACTGATCTAGACCCACCGTTATGCAATGGCAAAATAAAATATCGCCAGTGTCTACAAGTACCATATTTTTCCTTGGGAGGTTATTCACATGTCAACAAATGGCTGGCAGGGCACCAGAGTGACGTGCCCTGCAGATGGACTGATCAAATACAGAGGAGAAGCTTTAGCCCAAATAGAGACTAAGTGTGCGCAAATATGGTCCCCAATACATCACAGGGATGACATGGATTCCAACAATGGAAAAACCAGTGCGAAGACAGACACATGAATTATGAACTTTGCTTCAGCAATGAAGGAACAGTTCCTGTTGGGGCAAACACACAGTGCAACCACACTCTTGTTTGTTCCCTGATATGACGAAAGGTACAGCAGCGATGATGGATTACTAATGGGTTTGTGGCCGACAAGCCTACTTGCACCTCCCACCCTCGTGGAGGGGCAAGCGTTAATTGGCCATCCTGCACTCAATGCTACTAGTAATCCTGGAAAAACACCTGACGGGAGAAGAAATGCCTGTCAAGGTGCCAACAGCCACCCCAGCACCTAAAGAAGCAGAGACTTGCAGACCACAGAAGAATTTGGTATGCTGTCAGAAAAAGGACAATTTCAAAAGCAGGGAAGAAAGAAGAGATCAAACTATGTCTCAAAGGACTTTTCCACACTACTCAGAGGAATACCCGACGAGCATCAGCTTTTTAGCTCAGCAGAGACATTCATCTCGACTCCAGGGGAACAAGCAGCCGCTAACGCCAAGTGGGTCTAGACCGCCCAATGGGAGCTAGTCCAGCTGGCCAATGACACAGAGAATGGGTTCAATGCGATCAAAGTAGAGCTTTGTGCATTGAGACTCAATACGATGCAGAACGCTATATGTTGGATCTGCTGACAGCCATAGAACAAGTGCGAAAAAAATTGGGAAGCCGCTGTTGCAATTTTATACCCCTAGAGGATGCTGAGAATGGGTCACTATGTCGTGTCATTAAGGCAGTGCACAATCTAGGTGTTCAAATGAAGACAGAAGGTAGAGTTCAGAACACGGATTGGTCATCGCTTGCCTTTGATTGGTTCCCGTCATGGCTAGGGGCAGCAGTAAAAATACTGGTGCCTGTGATCGTATTCTTCTTGGTCCTCTTCTGCACGTGCAAACTGGGTCTCCAATGTTGGGTTCATATAGTCCTTAATAGTGCAAAGATGATGGTATCAATTGGGAGGGGTGTTGGGGGGTGGGTAGGGCTATAAACACCGTGCCATACAATAACCAGCAAAACTCATACTAATATTTCTCAGATTGTAGATATGTCGGGTGGGGAGGAGTTTGTTACTGTAGAAGTAACGAAATGAGGGAATGTTGGTAAGGTGCTAGCGCCTTTCTTAATTAGCAAGCGCTTTAGAATTAGGCAAGACTTCAGTTAATTGTTTTTGGGCAAGACTTTGGTTACCATTTCTAGGGACCACAAAAAACCAGGGGGGGCATTAATAGAAGGCAGTTATTTAAATAGAAGGTGCATTGGCTGAACAAATTTGTAAATGTTAAAGCTTACGCAGTTCTTAGCACATGACTCAAAAATACTCCCCAACCCTGCCTCCATTTTTGGAAAGAATGCAGCCTGTGCTCAAAAATAGACTACAGGCACCACCGTGGCGTTTAGCACTGGCCAGCACGTAATTTAGCAGCGGTTTCCTGTTCATCAAAAAACCCAGGTTGCCTGGGGCTCATGCACATAATGCAGAATTATGTTAAAGCAAGGTTTTAAGAGGGATTCCTGGATCAGACAAATATATAAGAATAAGGGGTGAAGTGTGAAGATTATGGCGGGAAAGTTTATACATAAATGTTCATAATATAGCAAAATGATGAAAAACGAATGTGACAATCTATTTTTGCATAGCCTTACATTATGATAAGTAGCCTCTCCCAAACAGAAC
This sequence comes from Ambystoma mexicanum, assembly GCF_040938575.1. Classification (NCBI taxonomy): domain Eukaryota; kingdom Metazoa; phylum Chordata; class Amphibia; order Caudata; family Ambystomatidae; genus Ambystoma; species Ambystoma mexicanum. The sequence goes on from NC_090933.1 coordinate 37,326,802, forward strand.
TCCAGCCATAAAAGAATAAAGATTGCAGCACCCCCTGTAAGGGCAGGATGACAGTTTTGGACGGAGCCATGCCAGGATCCGGTGACCAAGTCAAGAGTATTTAAGCCCCCCCACCTGGCATGAGTCTGCAGGACCTGGGAGTGGTTGACGGATAGAATATACCGCTCGGGAGCACAGTCCTTTGCCCATCCTCACTTCTGTACAGATTACATTTGTTATCTTGAGCAAGATAGACTCTTGGCCTTAATTCCCTACAGGGGTGCATTCATTCTGGTGAGCATAATTAAGGTGCAAACTTAGAATTAGGGGGTACCCTTACAGGGACTCCCTTTCACAGGTCACTTAGAAGGAAGGAAGGGCAACAGCAGGCTCTCCAGTTGCTGGAAATGGTCTCAGCCGCGTTTTCTTAAATTACTCTTCAGATTCAGGTTCAGTGGTCGACTACCTCTTCAGCTTCCAGGATCTGAGTTTTACGCAGTAACCCAGCCAATCAAACAGACGTGCAACTTTCAAACTGGGGGGGGGGGGGGGGCGGGGGGTTTGTCAGTCCTTTCAGAACAGCCAGCCTCCCAGTGTGAACTGAATTCTCAAACGCAGGCTGAAAAACAAAGGGATGCAGAGTTTGACTCCTCCCTCGCTTCCTGCCTTCACAGACTGTTACGCTCACCTAGTATCCACAGGGACGCCACCCAGCCGGGTTACTTGCTGGTATGCTTCTCAGCTTTGCCCAGATGTGGTCTGCGGGGAAGGTTCCGCCTGAAAAAACAGGAGGACTGTGTTCAAGTCTGACCGACCGGGGTAAGTATCCTTCATCCACCCCCGTATGATTTCAGCCCCTGTGGGGCCCTCTCCTCACCTCGTGGTAGAGTTAGGCATTCTCTCCGTCCCACCTTCTTTGCAGGGGCGCGTTGTCTTTCATGGGCGTGTGCGGTCCAGTTACTTCACTGCCGCCGGCACGTTTGATATTGTTCAGGTAGGTATTATTGCTGTTCTTTAGTTTTGTTGCTATCCTGCATGCCTTTCTTTGTTTAACATGTCTCTTTTTTCCCTTAGGTATGCAGAGCTTCAGCGCGGCTAACTGGCTTGGTTGAGCCCCGCTGGTAAATGATGGCACATTAATGGCGCTATGATGCGGTAAGTAAGCGCTATGCGCAGCGCTGCAAAGTCTTACCTTTGCTAACCTGCATTTTCCTTCCTTGTAGGTCGCGGTGTTCTTCAGCGCGAGTGGAATGTCCGGAGTGGTGCCAGCCGAGAGGCGACCAGCAAGGTAAGCCTTTTGAGCAAAAGAAGGGGGGTCTGGGAAACTCTCTACCAGCACGAACACAGCCCATTGACTTGTTCTTGGGTGAATGGCCCCTGGGAGAGTCTCAACCAAGTCTTTAGCTCACTGTTCTTTTCACAGAGAAGAAATTTCCCTGCATATCAGTCTTTGTCCTGCCCAGAGACAGTCAAGCACCGAAATGCTAGGCAATTCTCCTCTGAACAAGAGTACCACAGCAACTTGCAAATGTCTCCATCTTCCTCTTTCAGGTCGTTCTGTCGGGGAGGTGTGCAGATTCGAGGAAGCTGTTCTCAGTAGCTGTGAGTGGCTAAAGATGAAGACTGCAGGTAAGATACTGCTGCTAAGGATGTTCCGTTTGTCTCCTTGCAGGTTCTGCTTCTCCGAAGTTCGAGGGAATAGCTGGACACGGTGAGCGTCACGTTGCAAGCTGCAAAGTAACACAAAGCGTGTTGTCTTGCTCGGGTGTGGTTTAAATAGCCCCAACAAAATAGTTCAGGTAAAGTAGTCCCTAGGCTACCACACCCAAAACACAAGACCGCATAGCTTGGTTCTTAAGAACCAAGCTATGCGGATGCCTCCATGTTGGCTGACAACACAATAAGTAGTTCCCAAGCAAATGTTTTTCATGGTGTATGAGCCTGGTGCCATAGGCGCCAGGAGTGGCCCCAAGAGGGTTTTGGAAGAGGATGCCAGGCTCTAGAGACCCGAGTCCTGACTCCACCTGGCCAATGGGGGTGCACCGAATTTGTGAAAAAGGGTTGACTGCCATGAGCCATTTAAGTTAAGCTTGTCCCTGTAACAGTGCAAGTGAGAAAGGGGATACATTGCATCTCCCAATCTCTCCACACAAGGTGGAGTGCTCTCGTTTTCAGCTAACAAAATCTAGAAGGGACAGAAGAACAAGTTACTTACCCATTGTAATGTTCTTTCGACTCGATGTTCCTCCCATATATTCCTCATCTTCCATATTTCCCAATATCCAGCTTGCTGCCTCTGAAAACTTGTAGAGGGTGCTGCGCGTCGATGCCTGGACGAGTCGATGTCCCTCAGAGTCCTCAGTATCAACATCAACGCAGGCATAAGTAGCACGTGCAGCAACCGTTGGCCTCAGTTCAGTTTTGAAGAGTGGAGCACTGTCTTGTGTTTGACAGTTAGTACCCTTGAGGGAACGTAGACTGCAACCGCAACTGATGTTTTACTGCGGGGTAGGCTGGGAGGGGCGATAAGGAATACGTGGGAGGAACATCCAGTCGAAAGAACGTTACCATGGGTAAGTAACTTGTTCTTCGAATGGATTGTGTCTTCCCACGTATTCCACATCTTTGATACAATCCCAAAGCAGTTTACATAATTTGGAGGGAGTAAAAATGTACGTGATCACGTTTGCACAGATTGCAATACTGCTTTTCCAAAAGTAGAATCTTGGCTGGTGGAGGAGTCTAGACTGCAGTATTTCGTAATGGTGTGCACAGACGACCCTGTGGCAGCTGAACATATATCCTTTATCGGAACTCCCCTCGGCGAAGCAGACAAAGTTGCAACACCCCTGGTCGAATGAGCTCTTAGATGTTCTGGAGGGTGTTTACGGGCCAGTCTAACATTCCGATATGGTTAAAACAATCCAAGTTTGCTTGGTGATGGCTAGACGCAATTTGTGACCTGAACAACAGGGTTGGAGGGTAAACATTAGTTAAACCCGTTAAGAATTGAACTACTAGAGCAATCTTAAAGTAGGAGGCTTCCTCTGAAGTGTGCTTAAAAATAAAAAGCGCTGCCAGGTATCCTTTGATGGTACCAATCTGGAGCCCCAGATTTGCAAGATATAATAGAAAAGATAACACCATCTATGTATTACATGCGAAAGGATCAACATTCTTATCTGTACACCAGCTGCAGAACCTATTCCACCGACAGTGGTATAGAGATTTGGTTGCTGGCCTTGTGGCCAAAAGCAAAACCTCCATTACGTCGTCCGGGAGGTCCAAATCTTTGTATCTCAGCCTCTCAGAAAACATGTGTAAGGCCGAGAGTCCAGATATCCGGACGGAGAACCCCAACCCTCCTCTCGCGAGAGAAGAGCCTCTTTGTGGAAGATGAATCAGAGAGCAGATGGACAGGTCCAGAAAGTCCGGGTACCATGTCCTCCTGGCCCAGTCTGGAGCAATTAGGATAATGGATTTCTGGAACCTCCTCAACCTCCCGATTACGTGAGGAATGATGGGGATTGGAGGAAACGCGTACAAGTGGAAATTCCCAGTCCACCATGAATGAGTCTCCTAGAGCTCCTCTCGGGGGAAATTCCCTTAAGTAGTACAGTTAGAACTTCCTGTTGGCACTGGTCGCCAAAAGATCCACTTGAGGGGTTCCACAAAGGGTGAAGATCTACTGAAGGACTTCCTGAGCTAATTTGCACTCGTGGGAGACTGTGCTCTGCCTGCTCAGAGCGTCATGTTCTTCTCTCCGGCTAGGTGAAATGCTGACAGATTCCTTCTTGTATTGCCCAGAACCAGAGCTGCATTGTCTCTCTGCACAGTGGTAGTGACCCTACACCTCTGTTGAGGTAGTACATGACCACTGTGTTGTCCGTCATTATCAGGACATTCTTTCCCCGTACAGATGGCAGGAAGCCCTTATGCGCCTTCTGATTGCCCTCAGCTCTAAAAGGTTTATATGTACATTGGACTCCGATGGAGCCCAACGACCCCTGATGTTCAAGTCGTTGGTATGGGCTCCCCACCCCGTGAGTGAGGCATCCGTCACTAGCGTCATCTCCGCCCATGGTTGCCAAAACGGTTCTCCTTTCAAGATGCTCGACAGGCAAACCACTGAAGATCCAGTGAGAATGTTTGGGATTTGTAGGATATCTGACATTCCTGAGAACTGTGACCACTGGGTCCTGAGAGCCACTGGAGAGGTATTCTCAGGCGAGCCTCCGGCACCAGAAAAATGCAGGATGCCATGAGGCCGAGCAACCTCAGAAAAACCAAAGGCCGGTAGACGCTGGGCATGCTGGAATTTGGTAACCATCTGCAGAATGTCTTGAGCCCTCACCTCTGGTGGTGAGACTTTTCCCAGGGATGCATCCAGGACTGCTCCGATAAATTGGAGTCTTTGTGATTGTATCAAGTGGGACTTCTTGAAGTCGAGGGGGAAGCCCAGCTTGTGGAAGGAGCGACGGGTGTAGCCGGGATGTTCCAGGGCCTGTTCCGGAGAATGAATTCCCCCCCCCCCCTCTCCTGTGACTCGCTGCCACGACCGCCATTAGCTTGGTGAAAACACTTGGGCGGAGGTCAGCGCAAATTGCAGAACCAGAAACTGATGAGAACTGCCAACAGCGAACCTCAGGTACTGTCTGTGCTTGTGCTGGATCGGCACATGAAAGTAAGCATCATGAAGGTCCAAGGATACCATCCTATCCGGAGGCTGGAGGGCCTGAAGGATCTGAGAAAAGGTTACCATTTTGAACTTGTCCTTCCTGCGGAACTTGTTCAAGTCTCTTAAGTTCAAGATGGGTCTCAATCCTCAGTCTTTTTTGGAATTAGAAAATATGGGGAGTATCAATCCTTGCTCGTCTCCGCTACAGGTACTGGTTCTATAGCACCTCTCTAGCAGGGTTAAAATCTCCTGCATAAGGACCTAATCTGGAACTTTCAAAGAGTGGCTCCCTGGTGGATGATTGAGGTTTTTGCAGAAAGGGTAGCAGCAACCTTGGGCAACTGTTTCCAATGCCCAAGCATCTGAAGTAATAGCCTGCCATTCTGTCAGATGCTGTAATAACCTGCCTCCTACTGCAGTCTTGTGTACAAAGACCTCAGAGAGGTTTTGGGCCAGCTGACGCAATGGCTGAAGGCAAGGCAGCCGCTGCTTTTGCAGTCTTAGTACCTCTCCCCCGTCCAGCAAGGGTGAATCTTTGAGCTGGCTGTCCTCTGCCCCTTCCGAATGTGGAATAATAGTGAAAGGACCTACCCCTCCAGGGCGGTTTGGAGTTTGCCTTATTGCAGCTCCAAGGGATTAGGCCACAGACTTTGAAGTTTGCAGTTTCTCCAAACTCTCATCAGCTTTATTCTCAAATAAATGTGTGCCATCAAAGGGCATGTTGAGAAGTCCGGACTGTACCTCTGGGGCAAATCCTGCATGGTTGTGGATCACTGTATTAACTGCAATGGCTCTGCTGATGCTGTCAACAGAGTCGAGACCAGTCTGGAGGGATTCGCACAGAGCGCCTTTCCAAATCATTGACCATGTTAAGGAAAGCGTCTCGTTCCTCCCCTTCGGGGATATGGTCAGCCGCCATAGAAACGCATTCCCAAAGGGTATGGGTATATCTTGCTAGCGTAAACGTAGCATTGGCTGATTTTAAAGCCATACTGCTGGCAGAGAAAACCTTCTTGGCCATGGCGTCGTAGCATTTATCCTGCGGTATCGTGGTATAGGCATTTTGTCCGCCTGAGGAAGTGGCTCCTCACAATACCAGGCTTTCTGATGTACAATGCTTTGAGAGGTACAGAGGGTCAGAACTATAAGCTCTGTATTTGGCTGTTAGTTTTTTATTAAAAGCCGGGACAACTTCAGGAGTTTACCAATTGGAGGTCACACTCCTCTGCAAAGCCTGATCGAAAGGGACAATTGGGTCCTCCTGTGGCCCTTTGTCTAATAGATTGGTTAAATGGTCCTGTTCAAAAACAGGCATGGGTCTGGACCATCCCATATACTCCATGACCCTTGTCATGAGAGGTCTGTACATTACTCCATGGTCTGCTTTCCCAAAATCAATTTCAGGAGAAGTATCAATCCCACTCGTTTCATGAAGACATTTGTGCAAATTCTTCATGTAAGGTTCTCCGGACACAAGTTCATCCGGCACAGATGGTGTCCCATACTGCGATCCAAAGAGTCTTTCTTCCTCAGAGGACTCCTCTGCGTCTTCATAAATTGAAGAGTGTGTGTTAAAGTACTCTGTACGTGGTTGAGGTGTGCAAGTTCTTTCAAATGAAGTAGGTGTTATGGAAGTCACAACAGGAGCTGAAATTGTTGACGTGAATGGCCTCGACACAAGTGTTGATGGATTTGATGGTTTCGACAATGGCTTCAACCTTAACGTTGATGTCTTCGACGATTGTGTCGAAGGGACTGACATGGGGTGCCAAGTAGGTCAATGCTAGAGTAGTCGATGGCTTCTCCATCGGTACCGGCGTCGAAGGCGCACTTTTCGGACCCGTAGTATAGATTTCCTTCAGCATCGATATTTTATGTTTTGAGGAGGCTCTCTCGACTAGGGAGGAGATCGCTCTCAAGGAGGTTCGATGGCCAGGTCTGAAGACTCACAGCTCTGGTGCTTCCGAGGTCCTTCTACTGGAACCTCGCCTCTAGGTGTTATCGAGGGGTGGCAAGGCCGTGTTCTCGAATACCATTATACAGAGTCTAAACTACTCCCACTAGGCTAGGGTACTAGATTCTGAAGGGCAAATGACTTGTTTCGGGAGAACAGGATGAAGAAGTGGACGCCGACGTATGGCTCCTCTTTTTCCATGCCTTGAAGACTAGGAATGATGCAAACCACTTCTTGAACTGAGGCGTTTCGACCTCTTTTGACGAGGACACATTGGTCTCGACTAGTCTGACGATTTTAGTTTAGAAAGGGTACAAGGGGATTTTTTAGGCTTACCTTTCGCCTACTTCCCTCTACATTATCTCAAGGGCTTGGCCATCATCGACAGTGATTATCATTTGACCCAAAACACCACAGGCAAATTCTGTGCGAGTCCGTCAGAGGCATTTTAGCACCGCGGTCCCGGCACTTTTTAAATCCCGACTGTTGAGTGGACGCCACAGATGAAGCCATATCGTGACGAAAAACTCGATTTTGCGAAAAAGATATTCTGACTAAGATCTAGGTGTTACCGAAGCTGTGAAGCAAAAAAAAACGGAACTGGGGCCAACAGGCGCTGCGCGTGCTACTTACACCTGCGGTGATGTCGAGACAGAGGCCTCTGAGGGATATCGACTCTATCCAGGCATCGACGCACAGCGCCCTCTACTGAAGAAAAAAAAATTGTTAAGGGGAAGCAAGCGGGATATTGGGAAATATCCAAGATAAGGAATATGTGGGATGACACAATCCATTTGAAATATCCCTTCTACCCTTAGGAACTTCAGTTCTCCCAAGGTCAGCCAGAGAAAGTAAAAGGGGAGCCCAAATAGCAACCCTGTAACAATAAAAAGGTATATATGGTTAGTAAAGTTCTCTTGACTGCACCTTTCCTTCCATCTTTATGGAACCCCCAAACTTGGTGCTTTTGTTTTTGAATCGACTTGTACTTTTTGCAGTGCAGTGAAGCCTTCCGCTTCACTACACTGGCTTTTGCTCATATGTCATGGGTAAAATGACATGCCCTTCAGGCTGTCAGTACTGGGAAACTGTGTCCCTTAGTCGTGTTACTATGTTACTATTTTTGGTTACCTTTGTATCACTTGTGGTAACTTATTGTGCACAGCAGCTTACACTGGAGTACAACGGGGTACACTATTTTGCCCTAGATGAAAACTCAGGATTCTTTGGTTACTCTAGGTGTAACCAAAGGATAAGCTGTTGGCAGCAGTGACTTTTTCCCACTTTTCGGGACTTTTGTTTGTTTTAGCCTTACTGTGTTTACTGCGTTTGGATACGAACTGTGGCCACTTGTCAAACATGGCCACGCCAAAAGATATTTTGCTTGTCCTTTTGCCATCTTATTCTTTAGCCTTCTTCCTGTCCAGAGAGGCCAGGGAAATCCTTCTAAGAACATCCAGTGCCTGGGAAGGCAGAAGCATTTGGCTGGCCACTGGAGGGCTGTGTGTGTTTGCTGGCAGGATGTGGGCTGGGACTGTCTGGTGACAATACAAACTGGTTTCAGTGTGTTTCAGTGGCATGCATGAATGTTCCTGCCAGTGGTCCTCATTGGTGATGCCGGTGTCACCGTTCCGAGTTTCGACCTGGAACTTGGGGAATCCTAAACTGGCCCTAGGAGACTCTCCTCTACGAAATTTCGGCATCCTAGCCTCGAGGGCACCAGAGATGGGAGGAAAAGTCTGACCACAGCTGCAGAGTCCCTTTGCGTCGCCATGCTGCAGTGACCAGCGACCGAAATAGCTTATGTGACCCAAGTCCATTCCCGAGAGGGGTCCAGCATTGTTTTTTGCTGCAATATTCCATCGAGAGTCCAGGCAACAGTGAAAGACATCAACTGGAGATCAGCTAGAACCTGCAACCCCAGTGAATCGAGGACTGCGACTTCGGTGGGAAAAGCAACCTCAGACCCTCTTCCTTTGTCCTGCCAAATCTGGGGCAGAATCTGAGTAAGAGGGCAATTTGCAGAGCTTCTTACCTACCTCTATACTCCCATTATAAGTCAATGGGCTTATAATAAACCTCTATTGTAACAAGTGTGGTTTGCCAATACTTGCTTGCGCAAGACTTCTAAATGTTGGGGCTACTTTTGTTGGCTAGTTTAACTGGTCTAACCAGAAGAACCCTTTACTGGACCCCAGAGACCCGAACTGCATTTTTTCCTACTTCAAATATTCTGTGGAACATTTACCTGAACTATTGGGCAAAAGGCCCGAGACAACTTGGGGCTGGACAATTTTGGTTAGGGACCATTCTCTCTGGACCTTGAGTGCATAATACTAATCTAACCTTTCTTTCCTTTGCAGGAGTTTGTGATATGCATTATTCCCTATAGTAAGTGAATGTATATATGTATCTATGTTTATTAGTATTGTGTGATAACTACTTGCTAGTAGTAATTTTTCTATAGTGTGTTTTGGCCAATAAATAACTATTTTTATACATCCTGTCTAGGTGTAACTTGTAATTCCCTCTGTGTGACCTCATTGTGGACCCTTTACCAGCTCACCACCTCTGAAGAACTTAGCCTAGACCGCATGTCACAGATACCTGAAATGGTTTGGCTACAGCTCCCCAGAGTTGTCCCGGTCACAATATAAGTTGGCCTTCTATACATCTGTCCACCAGAACAGGCCAGAGTATAGAAAATCTAAACCAAAAGTTGTCGAAGAGGATAAAATTAAAAGGACCATATGGAGAGTCTTAAAAATGACACCCATAAAAAGAGTAAAAGGATCTGCGAGTGTGGAAACGGGTTCCCACTCACCGAAGTATAGGAATAAAATCACTAGTCCAGCTAAAACTTCTGGGGTTCTCACAACTGAGGTAGATTTAGCACCGAGGTTAAAGTCTTAACCAACAACTCCCTATATGCGTTGCAGCATTGGGCCTGGGCGAATGGTATGGACAAACTCCCAACCACACAAGTCACGCACTCAGCCTCACAGGATGCACACAAGCCTTAAGGTAAGTATTACCCAAGACAAAACTGTACCTCAGGAGTGGGTGCCTTCAAGATGCAGTAGCTAAGGGCCCAGTACCTGGATTCTTGGTCTGGAGACAAACGACGTTGACACTGGATAGAACTTGCAGCAGCAGTTGTCAGAGGCGGCTCTCGGCAGAGGTGTCTTCATCCTTTCTCGCAGCTCTGCAGGTTTGGCGCCCTTTGAAGGAGCCAGATGAAGAACGAATATCACTAGTTGGATTCTCTTCACTCTCTGTCCTGCACTCTGGTGTGGGGACGTCAGGCCTTGAAATGGAGTCTGTGGAAGTCCAAGAGTCCACCAAAATGCAGGTCTTCTTGAGAATAGTGGATCTCACCAGCCTCTTGGGAGGAGTCGTTGCATTCAGAACCCTCAGGTCGATTGGAAGGAAGGGTTACATCGGGCTCTGGATACACATCAGGCTCAGCGGTCACTGGAAAAGGCTACAGCCGTCGTTATTTATTCTTAATTATAAGGCCCCGAAGACAGGCCCGGAGGCATAGTGGCGCCAACAACATACAATACAAAAAAAACATAAAAACCATCAGAATCAGATTCTCATCAACTCAAAGATAAAGTGCCACCTTAGCAGAACAGAAGTGTCTTAACTCCAGCTTTGAAAGCTCACAAGGATTGGCACAATCTCAAGTCTGAGGAAGAGCATTCCAGATTCTTGGTGCCATGAAGTAAAAAGATCCTTGTGCCACTATGCAAAGTTTGTCCCGAGCCGTCTGAAGACCACCCATATAATTAAATATCAATGCTCGTCGGACGGGTAGCCAGGAGATGTGGCTAGATAGATAAACCAGGCTTAATGCAAAAAGACATTTCAGAGTAATACACATTAGTCGAAAAGGTATCCTGCTGGCCATAGGAAGCCAGTGTAATGCGTTCTGTTTCGATTTGGTTCCAGTGGTCGACTTGTCAGCAGCTTTCAGTATTGTAGTATTTAACAGGAACTACAGCACAACTTCTCCAAATTTTCCCTGCAGTTTTCAGAAAGGGGCGGTCTAGGTGTCCAATCAGGACAGCCCGCCTACCCCAACCCCCATTTGGAATTGGTTCCTTTCATGAAAGGTAAAAGCCAAAAGGGCTGCAGAGTTATGGATGCCTCCCTCATTTCCTGCCTTCTCAAACATTCTGGAGCCTGGCCGGAGAAAACAAAGGATTCCTGCTGAAGACAAAACTTCAAACGAGGTCCTTCCTGCAAAGAATGTCATTAGACTACCACAGAAACCACAAGCAAATGAGGAATGGTGAGAAAAGAAGGCGCTCACCATTGTAGCAGAATGGTGGCCCTTCTGAGCATTACAGATGCTGATTTGACTGCCGCGAAGAATAATGGCTTAGAGTCATAAACGTAGTTACACTGCCACCAGCCATTCAAGTTAACTTGTAATTGTAACAAACAAGTCACCAGGTAAGAAAGCAAGGGGATACATTGCATCTCCCCCAGCACTCCACATAAGGTTGGGTCTGCTGGCTCACTATATAAAATGTAAAGGCGATGAAAATCCCTCTTTACCCCTTGGTAACAGTAGTTCACCCAAGTACATTAAAGAGAAATTACAAAGAAGCCCAAAGGGGCAACCCAGCCCAAGCACAAACTATAACTCCAATCACACACTATCAGGAAACATGAAAAGATCACCCATTAAAAAAGGAATAAAAGACTAGGTGGGGGGGGGGGATTGCCACTCACCTAGGGACGAGGTATAAGAATGACTAAGTCTAAGCAAAAAGTCCTGGGGTGGACAGAGGTCAGGAAGATCATAAATAAGAAAATGTTACCACACAGAGCCCACGTGGCAAAGATAAGTTTGGGTGTATTGGTGTGGACTTCTCACCTGTGTTCTGGTATTAAGACTCAATGAGTCTACTAGGAAGTTGTGAACCCCTGGGATATGGGGTGCTTGTATGCATAGGTCCCTTTAAATTATCAGTGACAAACGTGTTTATCTAGGGTGGATAGCTGTTTTTAATTAGTTCTTGCAGTTGTGTTGTCTGTTTGAATGAGGATGTTCTTTCCCTCTAGAACATTGTGGAAGGAAAACGATGCCAGTCAGTTTATGTTGTCGTTTTGTTTTGCTGTCCAGTTCCCTTGTATAGGCAATGAGCCCCACATCCAGCCAGTGATGCACCCGTAATTCTCATTTGTGGCTGTGGGGACATAAAAGATCTTCCTACGATCATATTGCTTGGGGACCACCAAAGAAGACTTGTTTGCGACACTAACACTAGATCATCCCACTGATCTGTTTTTGTGTCCATTGTTCCGCTAGCCAAAGTTATTATTCACATTATTAGGAGTGCCTAGGGTATTATGAATATGGAGGATGGCATCATGCCTAGGAGTCATGACTTCCAGACCGATATCTGACCTTGCTTGAAAATGGAAATTGTTGTAATGCACCCTTTAGGGTGTTGGGCATGCGGTCACTGTTCTGGTATTTAGAACTGCCCCCAGGAAAACCTTCTCTGCGCTTGGGGCGAAACATAACTTTCTCATTGATTGAAAAGCCTAGGCTGTGTAACAATTGTACGGTCTGCCACTCGTGCATCCCTTTCCGTTAGAAGCCAATCGTATAGATAAGGGTATACTGGTATGGCCTTGAGGCATAGATGTGCATGGACCTCTGCAAGCACCTCGGTGAATACATGAGGTGCCAAAGCAATTCCAAAGGGAAGTAGCTTGAATGGGTAGTGGTTGTTCAGTAGTTTGAAGCAGAGGTATTTTCTGTGACTTTGGAACATTGAAATATGGAAGTATGCATATTTCAAATCTATTGTGGTCATAAAATGTCCAGCTTCTAGTAGGGTTACGACTTCTTGTAGCGTCATCCTGAACTTGAGGTTTTCACTTATTTGTTTGCTGGTCTTAAATCCTGCACTAGTCTCAGTTTCGTCCTTTGGCACCAGAAAAAAAAACTGTATATTCCTGCGTTTACCCAATGTGCTGATACTTCTTCCATTGCTCCCTTTCAAAAGAGTTCTTATATCTCCTCCAGTAGAACCTTTAGGTATCCCAGAGGGATGCTTTCCTTCTTGCGTTGGTCACACAGTTTTCTTAATAGCTTGATGCATTGCCCTTTCTTAACTCTAAGACCCATTTGTCTGATGTTCTCCCCTTCCATGTTTGGGTGTAAGCCGATATGCGACCTACTGGGATTGCATGGGAGGCAACAGTTACTGGGAGGTCATTTATTGGCAGGGACTGCGCCTCTAGAGGCTTACCCTCTGCCACGTGCTGTACCCCCGCGGGAATGAAGCATGGGCGAGTAGCCACCAGTTTCCAGAGTGTGTCTGCTCTGAAAAGTGGAGATACCCTTGAGAGTGATATCTGGCGTGGTGTAGGACTGCGTCCAAAAGGGTCACCTGCTCCCAAAATGTCCCCTCCATTGGAAGCATCTCCCTGAAATCTGGTTCAGACTTTTTAGGGTGTTGGGTTCATTTCTAACTTTTTCTATAGCTTGGTCTACGTCTCTGTACAGAGCAGGCAGTCATCCTTGAATGGTTTGTCAAGGAGGTTGGCCTGCGTCTTGGGTTTGAACTGAGCCCCTAAGCCAAGCATGTCCCTTTAAAATGGTTGCCCCCGTTATAATTCTGTCTGCTGACTATGCAACGTCAATGAGTTTTTAATCAATGCATTTGGGCCATTTTTCCCCTCTATCATCTTTAGATTTGCTGATCTAGTAGGATCAGTGAGTTGTCCCATCTCGTCCCATTGATCTCATGTGCAGCCGATAATGCTATTCTCCTACCAAAAGCATACATCTTCTTCTTTATCGGGTGGAAATTCACTTTTAGATAGAGGTGCCCCCTCTCTTCCTAGTGGTTATTTCTAGGGAATCCACCTTGAGCTGGTCCCTTATGTAAAAGGGGGTCAGTAGATGCTGATCTGTATCAATTCTCAATTGTAGGGTTAATGGGTCTAGTCTGCACTGGGCGTAAAAAATATGGTGCAATTCTCTTTTTAACATGTTTGAAAGATACAAAAGCCTGTGATGCGGTCTTCCTTTCCTGGATGACGTCCTCAATGATGCCAGTTTCTTCCTGTGGTTCCTGTATTTGTAGGTTAAACCTTGATGCTTCTCCATTTAGTAGAAAAGCATATAAAGACTTGGTCCTACGTACGGAAAGATGAGGTAGGAGGTTCTGTCTCTTAGAGATGGCAGGGTGTAGTCACTGGGATGAATTTCCAGTTTTCCATTGTCCTGTCTAATGCATTGCCTTTTCGACATGTTGCACCTCTCAGCGTTCATTGGTTGCACTGCTGATCTGGTCTCCATGCTCCGATGGAGATTTTGGTGAATTTGGGCCTCGATTAGGCCTAGACAGTGGTTTCAACAACTTCGGTGCTGGGGGAAGAAAAAAACAATCTGAAGACATCAACGCGTGAAGGATCATGGATACCTGTACACGCAGAGTAACGATAGTGCTACAGGTACTCCATGTCAACAGCCCTTCTTTCGATTTTGAAAAAACAATATGCAATATATAATACTTTGCACCAACCACATGATAGCAGCCTAGCAAAAAAGGACGTGAATCTAAGCCGATTCACTAGCTCCATAAACAGGCAGTCTGTCACAGGAAACTGGGAAGATGGACTGGCTTCCAATTTGGCCAAGTAGGATACTGACCCTGATGCAGAGTGATAATCAATGGCAGTTAGAGGATACAATTTTACCTAAACATCACAATGCCCTTATAAATCTCAAAGTGAGCAATAAATTGAACATTTGAGTGGATACCAATCTGCAAGATGCATCTATTTAGAGAATTACATTTGATTTTCCAACCAAAGACAAATAGACAAGTAGTTCTATTGTTCAAGCATTAAAAAGCTGCATTTGTTGGAAATTTCAATAAATTGTTCCACAGAAGCCTTAACAACATTACAGAATATCAAGACAGTCAATATGAACTTATGGCATTACCCTTCTATGGCCCTCTCCTTTAAAATGGTCCTGAAGATCCACTGGTGTGCGACAAGGAACTTCACATACCTAATAAACGAGGAAGTGAAATCAAGCTGGTTAACATTTTGCAACAGCAAACAATGAAAATCTGAACAAGAGGGCACAAAAAACCTTCCTCCTATTAAAACACTGTAAGCCTTAAGAGGCATTGAAGATAAAAATATGATCTGCAACAGTGAGTGAAGGCCATAGACAGTGAGATTTCCAAAAACACTACCATTTCAGAAACAATGATAGCAGAACAATCAATACACTTTATTCGTAGCAATCTGAACCATTAAATTGCATGCACAATAATCACAATATGTATAACGTAAACACTCAATGTGATAAAACCAGTAATACAAAAAAAAAATCATACTAAACCATGGTTAATATTCCTAAATACACATTTTGTAGAACATATTCTCAGACAAAAATATTTTTTAAAAAATCAATAAAACTATACCACAAACGTTAAAAGATCAGTGAGCAATCCTTTGATTGACAGGAATCACCTACGGAATGCAATTCATCAGCTGGTCTCTTAGTTTGAGTGCCCGCCTTAGGTACATTCGAAGAGTCCAAGCAATCAAAAAATGAGTCAGCCAACAGAGGCGTACACAGCTGCAGCTCTAGCCTACATTGGTAATGCTATTATGAAGCACAGCTGTCAGACAAGTTTTTTCTAATCTTTTAGTATATGGTACATAAAGAGCACATGCACCAAATCTTCCAGGGGGTGATTCCATAATAAGCAATTTACCTCATGAGTATTGATGTACTTCTATTATGCCATTTCCAGGTGATCGCCTGAAGATGTAATGGGTTAAATCTCACCCTATTTTTCCAGAACCGCTCAAATGTATAATTAACCAACAATAAATTATCCAAAATATTGTAAGGTGATAGAACCCAGCAGGTTAAAATAGCTATTTTTGCAAGTTATAAAAAATAAGACCTCAAAATCCCCTTGCTTTCAGACCCTACCAGCTTTGTAATGTTTATTGGATTTGAAAAATAACCAGCAGCATTCATAATGGGCCAATATTGCTTTGCAAATAAATTGCCAAGGCACGGGCATACAATTTGCCTCATGGAAGGTTACATGGTTTAATATTAGACCATATTTTTTTATTTACTTGTGTATAATCAAAATACGATTTTTACAAGATCTTGACGTAGTCAATGAATGTAATGGAGAATAATAACAGAAGAAAACAAAAACAAACAGAAAAAAAGAAAGAAAACACAGAAGCAAATGAGGCAAAAGCGGAACAGACAGATCGTAAAAAGAGGAAGCGACAAACACCGACACAAATTCCAACACAAATTCACCAGAAGTTTTGAAAAGCGTGGACACAAAATGTTAGTCCAATGAGTTTGGTCGTCATTTGATCTTTTTTAAAAGGCAATTTCAAACAGCTTTGCCGTGGCAATGGTCCATTTTGTGTTTTCCCCAGCGATCAAACGATTCACCATACTTCCTCTTCTGCATGGACAGGTCTGCACATAGAGTCAGGTACACTGCTCTTATCGCATTTGGGGACACTGCATCCGAAGGTGTCTTAGAGTTTCGGAGTCTCGCATAGTATGCGCTCATTGATGTTAGTCTAGTCTAATGGCTAAAATTTCACGAGCTAGGAGCAAGTTCAGATGTGCTCTCAAAGGTTTTCATCAACCGTTTGTCTGGAAATTTAATGCAGTGGGCCAAAGGACTTTTTGATTTGTTGAAGTTTGTTGGCGGATGTTTTAAAAGTTTACTGGCTTCTGCTTTTTCAGATGTTGCAATCCATTCTTGGCATTCCATTTTGAATTGGACTCTTTGCGGGTTTACTTTCAGGTCGTCTTCAGTACAAGCTAAGTCACTCAACTTGGCTTTTTGATCCTCCACCCATGTATTGAGTATTTTACAGTGGCGGCTTTTAATCTCTTCAGCGATCACCCTGTATATAGGTAAGCTGTCAAGCAGCAGAGTTTTCCTATATAAAATTGCAGAGTACTCTGCTGCACTGTTGCAGCGAGGGAGAGAGGACCAAGTTCCCGCCTAATTAGTGCCATTGAGATCGAATTAGGCAGGCCGAGAACAGATTTCCACAGGAGGCCTTCTAATTTAGGCCAAAGTGAGGATGGCATGTTTAGAGTAGCGTCCATCCCATATGTCAAAGTCGGCACCACTTTTCCCTTGTAGAACTGTATAACGGGGAATAGAGAAAATCTGCCATATTTCTTATCGATTGCTCTCATTTGGGCTGCTAGGTTCTTTGTTTTTTCCCAAAGGGCCTGCTGCATTTTCTGCTCTTTTGCAGAGCCATCAATTAACACCCAGAGGTATTTGAAGTAAGGCACCACTTCAATTTTGGTGCCGTCCATAAACCAGTTGAAGTTGTTTTTGTTCTTAGAAGGATGTTTTTCCAAAACCAAGATCTTTGTCTTAGATTTATGCTTCCATGTAGTGTGCAAGGTTTGTTAGCTGGCGTTGGAGACCAAAGTGTGTCTGATCTAGTAAGATCAGATCATCTGCGTACAAGATGCGCGATACAGTTACATTGCCTATTGGGGGGGGGGCCTTGTCATGGTTTCTGAATCCTTGTAATCGCCCAAGAAGGCGACAAAGAGGGCTGGCGCTAGATGACAGCCCTGCTTTACTCCACATTCCGAAGGTATTTCATCTGACACTAAACCTTGACGGCTCAGACAGACACGTAGTTTGGTGTTTGTATGGAGAGTGATCATCGGCTCTAGAATTGCGCAGGGACAATTCCACGTTTTCAATTTACTCCACAATATGAGTCTATCCACTTTGTCAAATGCCTGAGACAGGACTAAAGAGGCCAAAGAGACTCTCTGAGCGCCTGCCTTGAGGTTTGATTTTATTATGTTCAACAGTAGGATATTCACTGCTGTGCTTCAATTTATTGAGAAGCCTATTTGAAAGGGGTCTGAGCTCAGCGATGTTGTGGCCCAGTTCTGAAACCTTAAGTAGCAAGATGGCAAATATCTTTTCGATAATGTCTTGGAGGACAATCTGGAGGTAATTAGCCGGAACTTCTCTATTGCCTCGCTTAAAAATTGGAACCACAACTTCTTGCGTCCAGGAGCTCGGAATTAACTTTGCTTTCCTGCAGTGGGTAAAGATCTTGCTTATAAAATTGGTCCATTCCACAGTGTGTTTTCAAATCGATGTTCGTAAGTCCGTCTGGGCCTGGTGCTCTTGATGTTTTAAGTTTCACTATTGCTCCTCTTGTGTCATCTTTGCCTGTTGAATCAATCCATGGTGCTTCTGTATCTGAATCGAAAAATCGCAGTTTGCGTGGGGTGGGAACAGCAAACAGGTTTAAGAAGAATTTTACCCACTTAGCTTCCGGGACTGCTTTGGAGAGTTGATTCTCGGAGGAGTCAGATTTTTTGATTAGCACCAAGAGATCTCGCGATTTCTGGTCATCAAGTGTTCTTAGCATGGCCTTAGAGTCATTTTGGTAGAGATTGTGTCTGTAGTTTTTTAGCCAGGATTTGTAGATCTTCTCCTGATGCCAATTAAACCAGGCCTTTTCTGTGTTATGCATGGTGGCATTCTTTTCAGTTTCCTCAGGATGATTCTTTTTTCAACCATGCTTTTGTCATACGCGTGACTAGTCTTGGTAGGGGCTTTCTTTCCTCCTTTCGTAGCCAACTTGAATTTCAACAAGAAAGAAAGGTAGTCAGGTCTTTGTAGAGGGAAGTTTGTTTGGAGCTTCTATTCTGTATTTTTCCGTAAGTTCTTTTAGGTTTGAAGCAGTCAAGCGAAGCCGCGTTTGTTGGCGATTTGCTTCCACATTCGATGTATATGTTTTATTTGGTGGGCAGGTGAAGGACCAAGACATTGTTAAGTTGTGGTCGCTTTCTTTAGTTCTTATAACTTCGAACGACTATGTTTGAAAGCAAACCGTGGGAGATTTAAGTAATCAAGAGTTGCTTTTGAGTTATCCCGATCCCATGTCGGGAGCATGGGTTGCCAAGCTTTCAGCCGTGCCACGTTAAGGAAATTTTGAGAGTCAATTGAGTTCAGCCATGACGTTCCTCTTTCTTCCGTCGATGAGTGCGTAGACTGACTGTTGGGACTAATGGAGCTTGTACATTTGTCTCAACATATGATTGTGTGCATGATGTTTTAGTCAATGCAGATGTCAATGACGTCTGCTAGTGAATTGCAGAAGTTTGCAGTAGATGATTTCTGCGGGTTCCAGTATAGATTGATAATAGCTAACTGTATCGTGGTCCAGTGTTTCAAACTTGGGTTTGGTACCATGATGTTAAAACCGCGAGAATTCCATATGATTCTACCAACTTTTTGATGACCCTGATCCCCGATCCCAGGCGAACCGCCAGCAATAAGCCGGAAGAAGGGCAGCAATCAGGCCTTTTGATGCAGGGGATATCTCAATAGAGAAGACGTCTAAAGAGGGCTTCTCCGCCAAACAGGTTTCTTGGAGGCACAAGATGTCAAAAGCCCCCCCCACCCCCCAATTCTTGGTCTTCTGGGTTGGTTAAGTGAGCGTGTCCTCTGGTGATCCATATGCCCATGCTTAGAGCTTTTTTGGTAGAGTCTTCCAGTTCATGCTGGGGTGACACAAACCAGAGTATGTCCTTAGATTGTAGTTGCTATCTACCAGAGTTTGTGTTTAGGGCTGCTTGTAACCATTTCCATGGGCCCCTCAGAATTCTCTTCTCACTTTGTTCGGGCGATGCAGCTCTACTGTTCTTGTTGTCGAGTTGCGCATGTCCTTTTGTTATCTCCAATTTGTCCCGGTGGGCAAGTCGCTTGGAAACTAGTAAGCAATTTCTGTACATAGTTCTTGTCAAATGTTTGTCGCTTCTTTTATTTTCACTCTTGTTCCGTGCACAATGATTGGTAGGTGCCCACCTTTCTGGCTGATGTCTGTTAGGTCTTTGACGATTATTCTCTCGAGATCTCAAGTTTGTCTTGTGTCACTTAGAGTTGTAAAGATCTTCAGTTTATGATATGTAATGATTGTTTTTAGTCCGAGTATTACTGGACTTAGTTTTACGAGACTCCTCATATGATCCTGGAAGTTCAGAGAATAAAGCCGGCACGCTCGAGATCGTTAAACACTTCTAGTGGGACATCTTGAAGTGCAGCAGCTTTGATGTGAAGGTAGGCTTTTGCTTTTTGCTCTCTGTGATATAGCTCGATTAGAGTGAAGTCTTCTGTTCTTAGTGATCGCAGCTTGTCTATTTTCCCTAGTATTCTGAGCACCGATTTTCTATTTAGGACCATGTAGCTATCTTTGCACGATGATTGTTCCAGTTTGAAGATGCGAGTTTCCCTTGTTGGTTTTTCAGCAAACTTAGACCATGGATGATGTGTCTGATTGACCGGTGAGATTTCTGGTAACTGATGTTTTTGTGCTTGTGGAAGATCTGACGAGTTGCTAGCCTCGAGGATGGGGGACCATTTGGTTGCTCACCGGGTGTTGGCACACCTCGTGCGTCAAACTGGCAGAGTGAGTTTCGTCTGTGAGGAGCTGTCAGAAGATAGCTGGATGTTGTCCTTCATGGTGGTTGCCAATGTCGTCCCTGGGGTAGAGGGACCACCTGCTGGTATGTTTTTCGAGCAACTACGTTCCAATACTTTGGCATCAGTCTCCCAGTGTTGCGTTACGTCTATTAAGGCACCAGATGCTTAAAAAATAAAAAATGTCGGCCGACCTAGGAGAGTTGGTGAGATCCAGGGTCACTTGGTCGCCCCTGGTGCTTGCTTGGTCAGCTGGTAGAGTGAAGATTGGTTGAGTAGGGTCTTCAGCCGAGGATCGGACTGCTAAGAAGTTGGCTCGCCTGCACCCGTTAGTCGCAAGGCTTGTTCTTGAGTCGTGTTTCAGAATAGGTTTAGAGACAGATAGGCCAGAGTTGGACAATGGGCTTGTTACTCGAGTCGCTCTCAAGACCGTTTTGTTGAAGATCGGAGCGATTCCAAGACAAGAATTGTCAGTAGGTGTATGCGTAGCTTTTCCAATGCCGACTACAACGTCCAGCTGGGTCACTGTTCTGGGGTTTATTTTAGCTTCTAAACACGCAAGTTTGGATGCCCATAGGGCAGGTTCGTGTTTTTAGTCTCTATAGCTGGTATGTAGCCCTCAACAAAGTTAAGTTTTGAAAGCATGTTAAATAGCCGGCAGGAGTCAGTAATTCAGGTTGAATAAAATAAGGGGTTTATTCAGGCATTCAGAACTAAATTGCAGCTTTTGTAACTCATATTACGAATAGTGCAAAGTAAATAGGCTTCTCGCTGGCACTGTGCATTCAGAACAAAAGTAAAGAAACGTCCCGCCTCGGGTTTGCCTTCTTTAAATCAGAGTTCAAGTGTCCCGGGCAGAAAGATATAAACGAGAACGAGGAACAAAAACTTCAAGCGTGCAATGTTGGCTTTTTAGTCCTGCGCCTTACTTGCACTGGACATATCACTGAGCCTTTCCCTTCTTGCTGCCGGCTTTTTCTCCTGAGCCGTGTTTGAACAAAGAAGAAAAAAAAAGAATGAAGAAATCACCACCACCAAGAATGTTCCTCCTAGACCGGCGTTGTGCCCTCGCAATCAGAGCTCAGGTTGGAAATGCCACAGGAATTCCAAGAGCACGTCTTTCTTTTCGCTGTGGTTTTCCAGATCCCTGGTTTGAATGTGCGGCTGTAGGGGCTTCCTCAGTCCCAGAGGTAGATTGACCTAGTATGCCCACTCGAATCCACTGACGTCCGGGCTCCACTCCTCTGCGCCCGCACTCGGCTCCTAGATGAAAGAATCGGGAGCGCTAATGAGTTCCAGGTGGCCGCTTTTAACCGCACATCCCTCCACCCTCTTCACCTTCAGGTGTGCTCAATTCTTTCCACCTTTCCCCAGTCAGCCCCTCCCTTCCATCTCCACCTCCCGAGGCGTTGGTTTTTCCATTTCTTTATTTTTACAATGGCTCAGTGCAACTTCCCTATCCCGTACTTTGCCCACACCGTAGCTCCTCCTGCCACGGCTATAGGGAAAAGGGAACCTTTCCTTCCTGGTATGCAACCCCCTTTTATTCATTTTTGTTTTAAAAGGAATAAATGTGTTTTGACCCAGAGGCATTATGGGAGATGTAGTCCGTGGTCTGACATCTACTGTTGGAGAACTGCCTGAAATTCCTAACAGTGACATAGACCTTTCTTGTGTTATTAGTGGGAGTTACTGCTCTTGGTGACTCTGGATGTCATGCCGCCGTCATTTGGTGGCCGCTGGCGGTTATGGAAGGCTTGGCGTTGGCGGCGCCATTAGATGTTCCGTGTGTTTTTTCTTTTCACTTCCTGGTTTGGCGGTCTAGTCTTTTTTCTTCTGTGTTACTTTTCCTTCCGCTTCCTGGTTTATCGGTCTAGCCTTTTCTCTCGTTTCCGTATTTAACCACGCCTCTCTCTGGGCTCTGTGCGTTGCAACTAGTTTCTTTTCGCTTTGTTGCCGTGCTACTGTGTTTCCTGTACTTCCCCTATTACCTGGTTTTCTCAGTAACTAAAGCAGTGATACTTTCTACTGCATCTTCCCTTCCTTTGTTCCCGTTTACTCCGTTCTATAGATTCCCGTTCCTTTCGGGGCTCTTCTATTCCTCCCTGTTTTCCGGATCTCGTTCCGGTATCTGGCAGTGGTGTGTTTTCCTCCATCCCGGGTTTTCCCGGGCTTCTCATGCTACAACTTCAAATACGACAGCTTGACTGCTTCGGAAAGACTTTCCTGTCTTTTACCTGCACTCCGGACTCTCCAGTCAACTCCTCCAGCACGCATTTGTTATCAACAACATCCGGCGAGAGGTTTTTTTTTAAGCGGCTGCTTTTTTCCTCTCTTCCTGGCGTCTTCGGGACGGGGCCGGCTGTTTTCCTGTTTATCAGGGAATCAGGGTGGCTTCTTCCCGCGGACGACCTTATCTCTTCACAAAGAAGAAAAGACCAAAAGACAAGTCCTACAGACGAGGAAATCATCTGGAAGAAACAGGTGAGGAGAAAGGGGAGGAGGACATAGACTTATCAGATTTGGAGGAATCTCCGTTGTATCCCAACACTTGTGACAGTTTGCAACGCCCAGAAGAGAACACTATGTCTATCCCGGAACAGGTCCAAGACTTGCTCGCTGCAATGCAGAATGTGACGTTAGAATTACAGGCTGTGAAAGCCGAAAACACTGCTTTGAGGCAGCGTGTCGATCACTTTGAACAGTCCCGGAATGATTTGCCTCCCATGCCCTTAGCCTGCGGTAAATACGATGGCTCTCCGGCTAGATTCAAAGAGTTCATGGAGGCATGCATAATCTATTTCACTTTCAGACCACAAGCATATGCCTCAGACTCAGCCCGTATAGGTTTTCTAATTTCTAACCTTACGGGTAACGCCCTTTCGTGGGCTACCCCTCTGGTGATCGGTGCCAGCCCTTTACTCCAAGATTATGCCGGTTTCACCGCCCACTTCAAAACGGCTTTTGAAAGGCAAGAGTCTGCGGCAGTCGCCAGCGAAATGCTACTGGATATCCGACAAGGAAGTACGGACCTGCTGACATACATCTCCCGTTTTAAACGGGTGGCTGCTGACGCAGGCTGGCAAGAGAACGCTCAGTTCACCATCTTCCGGAGAGGATTAAGGGAGGAACTCAAAGATGAATTAGCAAGGGTTAACCGACCAGCTACCTTAACCGATCTGTGGTCAACTGTTATTCAGCTTGACTTCCGCATCTCAGAACGACGCTCTGAACGTCGAAAACAACGTGGATTTCCTGCTTCACTTGATCCTGGATTACCCCCCTCCTCTCCCACCTGTACGTCAAAAGAGGAACCAATGCAGATTGGAACTACCTGAGGGCCACTCACCCCGGAAGAAAGAAGAAGGCGCAGAGATCACAACCTGTGTATGTATTGTGGATCAAATCAACATATACTTAGAGACTGTCCAAACGTGCCTCCCAGACGTTCGGGAAACGCCAGTCCTCGGAACTAGTTGGGGCAAGTTACCGAGGGGGATTACCTGGTCCCTTCGTCTCTTTATCGGTCACACCCACGCCGTCCACAGTAGAAGACAACCGTCTGATGGTAGTCGGAGCGGAATTAAGCTTCTCTCAGCAGTCCTATGAGGTTTTGGCACTTCTGGACTGTGGTGCTGCCGGTTGCTTTATGGATTTGGTTTGGGCGGAAAAGGTTGGCATTCATCGTTTGCAAAAGGACGAGGATCTTAAAGTGGAGGGTGTAGATGGTAGACCACTCAGCTCGGGCCTTATTACTCATACTACACCTCCTATGCAGATGAAGATCCTACATCACAACGAGACCATTCAATTTGACCTCATCCGAGCTGCACATTTTCCATTGATCCTGGGAGTCTCGTGGCTTCGGAAGCATAATCCGACCATAGATTGGACAAAGAATCAACTGTCCTTTACATCAGCCTTTTGTCGTAGTACATGTTCCTCACAGAACCAACATACTACGGTTCATGTTTGTCCGGAATTAGACTCTAGTTCAGAGACACTTAAGGTAAACAGTATTCCCAGAGAATATCTCCGCTACCAGGAGGTATTTACGGAAGATGGTCCTCAGAAGTTACCACCTCATAGACCAGAGGACTGTCAGATCGTTCTCCAGCCCAATGCAGTTGTACCTTTTGGAAGGATGTTTTCTCTTTCTCTTAAGGAAAAGAAAGCACTTAAAGAATACCTGGATGCTAATACACATCATGGCCTGATCCGACCTTCGTTTTCTCCTGCTGGGGCTTCGCTTTTTTTTGTTCCAAAGAAAGGTTCCGAAGAGCTTCGCCCTTGCATTGACTATAGGGGTCTTAACCAAGTTACTCTCAGAGATAGGTATCCCATGCCACTTATCGGAGACATCCTAGAAGCTGTTCAAGGGGCGAAGATCTTCTCTAAGATTGATTTAAGAAGAGCCTACCACCTTTTGAGGATACGATCCGGTGACGAATGGAAGACGGCTTTTCGCACTCCCTTCGGACACTATGAATATTGTGTTATGCCGTTTGGTCTTGTCAATGCTCCATCTGTATTTCAGAGATTCATGGACCGCATTTTCTCCGATCTACTTTTTCATTCTGCTGTCGTCTACCTCGACGACATATTGGTGTATTCTAAAAACGCTCAACTTCATGCTAAACATCTCCACCAAGTCCTTCAAAGATTGCAAGACAATCTACTCAAGGCCAATGCTGACAAGTGCATTTTTCAGGTCTCCGAGGTCAACTATCTTGGCTTTATCCTGTCTTCAGAAGGTATTCGCATGGATTCCGCTAAGACCGACGCCATCTTGCAATGGCCAACACCCCATACCATCAAAGACGTCCAAAGGTTTTTGGGTCTAGCCAATTTTTATCGCAAATTCATCCAAGGATTCTCGGATCGAGTTCTTCCCCTTACAAGGTTGCTAAAGAAGTCATCCATGCCCTTCTCCTGGTCTTCTGAGGCAAACCGGGCTTTCCAACTTCTCAAGAAGGAATTCTGCTCTGCCCCGATACTTCATCAACCAGATCAGAATCTAAGATTCATTGTGGAGACTGACGCCTCTTCTGCAGCAATTGGAGCAGCTCTCCTACAGGAACACGGGGAGCTAGAACATCCCGTTGCCTACATGTCCAAAACACTGAACGACAGTCAAACACATTATTCGGTGATTGAAAAAGAACTTCTGGCCATGAAATCCGCATGCGAAGAATGGCGACATCTCCTACAGGGAGCTACTCATCCTTTTGAGATCAGAACAGATCATAAAAATCTTAAGATTCTGCAGAAGATGGAATGCGTCAACTCACGTCAAGCTCGCTGGGCACATTTTTTCTCCTAATATGATTTCGTACTTACTTACTTACCAGGTTCCAAGAACATACTTGCTGATGCCCTTTCCAGAAGATCAGTACCAGACAGGGTTCTGAAGGAATTTCCCAGCCTCATGCTACCAGACGTTAAAGTGATCTGTTCTGTGGATTCGTTTCTGGACAGAGTCCGTGAGGTCACACGATCCACTAACCCTCTTCCGAAGGATCTATCCATGCAAGATGGTTTATGTTTTCAACAACAACGACTATTTCTACCAGACAGTATCTCCCGTCAGTCGGCATTAAAATGGTGCCATGATGATCCAACAGCGGGACACAGAGGTGTAAAGAACACCTTGGAGTTGCTTCTTCGCAGGTTCTGGTGGCCTGGGATGGTCAAAGAAGTTACAACCTACATCAAGTCATGCCCGGTATGTTGTCGATCAAAATACAGCACTCAAAAGGCAATAGGGCTTCTCCAACAACAGGACCCTCCGAAGAGACCCTGGTGCGTTATTTCTACGGATTTCATCGTGGATCTGCCACCTTCAGAAGGTTGTTCATGCATCATGGTGACGGTCGATTGCTTTACCAAGATGGCACATTTCACTCCTTTGGCGGGTCTTCCTACTGCAGCCGAGATGGCGGCTGTGTTTGCCAGGGAAATATTCCGCTTACATGGTATCCCGGACAAGATTATCTCTGACAGGGGATCTCAGTACACCTCGAAGTTCTGGAAGGAACTTTGTGAAAGACTGGGTATGGAACGAGCTTTGTCATTCGGTTTCCACCCACAGACCAATGGACAGACAGAAAGAACGAACGCCACTCTGGAGCAATATCTTCGGTGTTTTGCTAATGCCCAACAGGACGATTGGGTTAGTCTGTTGGTTACTGCAGAATTTGCCTATAACAATGCAGAGCACAGTGCCACTGGTCTCAGTCCTTTCTTTTGTTCCTATGGTTTCCATCCCAACTTTATTCCTTCTCTCTCTTTTCTTCCTTCTACGACTCCATCTGTTGATGCCCTACTTACCAGTATCTCGGATGCTCACAAGTCTGCCACGAGTTGCTTGCGAGCTAGCAGTCTCCGATACCGGTCTTACTGCAACCTTAAGCGCCAGCCGGTTCCGGCATGGCGTAAGGGCACCAAGGTCTGGTTGTCTACTAGGTTTCTACCTCGTTGGCTACACCCCTCTAAACTTTCACCTCGCTATCTGGGTCCTTTCCCTATTCTACGCCAGATCAATCCTGTGGCTTTTCGTCTCCAGTTGCCGAAACATATGCACCGTCTCCATCCGGTGTTTCATTCCTCCCTCCTTAGGGAATACAAGAGTGATCCCTACCTTCGCGCTTTGCCGCATGATCCAGTTCCCAAAGTGGTTCCTTCTGATGAGTATGAGGTAGCCTCCATCCGGGACTCCCGCTATCATCAGGGTCGCTTGGAGTATCTCATCCACTGGAAAGGATATCCGCACTCAGAGGACTCCTGGGAACCGGTGTCTCATGTTCACGCTCCAGCATTGATTCAGCGGTTTCACCGTCTGTTCCCGGGTAAACCGGGGGGGGGGGGGGGGGGTGCCGCTTGGGAGGGGGCATACTGTCATGCCGCCGTCATTTGGTGGCCGCTGGCGGTTATGGAAGGCTTGGCGTTGGCGGCGCCATTAGATGTTCCGTGTGTTTTTTCTTTTCACTTCCTGGTTTGGCAGTCTAGTCTTTTTTCTTCTGTGTTACTTTTCCTTCCGCTTCCTGGTTTATCGGTCTAGCCTTTTCTCTCGTTTCCGTATTTAACCACGCCTCTCTCTGGGCTCTGTGCGTTGCAACTAGTTTCTTTTCGCTTTGTTGCCGTGCTACTGTGTTTCCTGTACTTCCCCTATTACCTGGTTTTCTCAGTAACTAAAGCAGTGATACTTTCTACTGCATCTTCCCTTCCTTTGTTCCTGTTTACTCCGTTCTATAGATTCCCGTTCCTTTCGGGGCTCTTCTATTCCTCCCTGTTTTCCGGATCTCGTTCCGGTATCTGGCAGTGGTGTGTTTTCCTCCATCCCGGGTTTTCCCGGGCTTCTCATGCTACAACTTCAAATACGACAGCTTGACTGCTTCGGAAAGACTTTCCTGTCTTTTACCTGCACTCCGGACTCTCCAGTCAACTCCTCCAGCACGCATTTGTTATCAACAACATCCGGCGAGAGGTTTTTTTTAAGCGGCTGCTTTTTTCCTCTCTTTCTGGCGTCTTCGGGACGGGGCCGGCTGTTTTCCTGTTTATCAGGGAATCAGGGTGGCTTCTTCCCGCGGACGACCTTATCTCTTCACAAAGAAGAAAAGACCAAAAGACAAGTCCTACAGACGAGGAAATCATCTGGAAGAAACAGGTGAGGAGAAAGGGGAGGAGGACATAGACTTATCAGATTTGGAGGAATCTCCGTTGTATCCCAACACTTGTGACACTGGATCACTCGACTTAACTCCCTGGTGGGAGTTTTCTTGTGGTTTTTCTGTTTTGCCTGGCCATTGCCGGCCAGTCCCACGGGAACTGGGGTTTCCAACCTCACAATGCATCATTGTAAGCATTGTTGGGTTGTCTTTGGTTGAGTCATTGATTGCTTCATAAAGCTTGCCAAACGGGGCCAAAGGAATTGTTACTGCTGACATTACTGTCAGAAAATCAGATTTCTTATTTGGGGAATCTTTTTGTGATTCTGCTGGTAGTTAACTTAGTGTTCTATTTTTGGGTGGGGTCTGAGTAATATCTTCAGTGATTTGATAGAGGAGAAAATATTGACGTTGCGGCCAGGTGACTGTCCTCTGCGTCTGGAATTTGTATTGGTGGCAGTTTCTTTGCTCCTGCATGCTTTGGGTTCGGGCATGTGACTTCATGTGACGTGCCCGTTAATGTGCTGACCAGTTCGGGTCGCTGAAAGTGGACTTTAGCCCATGCTTGACAACTCATCTGGCCTACTGTGACTGCTTCCTGATGGAGGGAGGAGGGAGGTGGGGGGGCGGGGACAGGCGGGCTGACAATGTGGCCTCGCCACCTGCGCGGTTAACAACCAGGCATGGATAAGCCACAAGTACCTCTTTTGCTTTTTCACCACCAGAGCAGCTTTGATCTTTTTGCCCCTTATCTAGTTGGTTATTTGGTAGCCACACATTGCCACCCATTTGTTGACTTGCCAGTTGAGAATCGCTTGGCGAGGGACTTAAAGTTTGCATTGAGAAGGCAGTGCTGGAAGGGAGTCATTATGGTTGCTGGAGAGGTCATCTGTTTTCCTAAAGTGGCGTTTCGTTGTTTGCCTCCAGAATTTCTGCATCAGATAGTTCTGCTTCTGTGTCCAATTTTCACTTACACTGCTTTTTGAAGAAGTTTAATAAAGGGCTTGAGATCAGTGGGTTAGGTAAAGGTCTCTTGCCAGAAACAGCTTTGTTTGTGTCAAGTTGATTTTTCTTCAGAACTTTAGGTGCAATTTTTTTTTCGTTTTTTTCGCCTCTAGTATCCGTTCGAGGCCCCTTGTACTTTCCACTTCCTCTTTTTTTTTTATATACTATTTTTTTCACAGTAGGAGCCGACGTGTTTTTGGGTGTTGATGCCTCTATGATGGACCTCGAGAGGTCAGTATTTGAACAGTCGTTACTGACCCCCATTGATGTTGCTGGTTCGTTTTGTTCATCCTGATCGGCTTCAGCGTCAGGTTGTAGAGCGTCTGGCGCTGAGGTCACTCAATTTGAAAGTAGCTTTCGGTCGTTTGAACTTGACTCATGATTTTGGGGGAACGTGTTTGGGGGGGCCGCTGCGTCCACATGCATTTGGGCCATCGCCCTGAAAAGTATGCTGCCAGATGCACTGGGTAGTTTTACAGGTTGGTGTGTTTCCTGGACGAAGTCCCGGTAAGGGACCACCTTTGATGTGGTCGTAGCAGCTGCCCCCTTCTTCAGGTGCGTACTAGACAGTGTCTCTAAAGAGGTTGTTCAGCTGTGGTTGTTCGTCATTTTTACTGGTTTATTGGTTTGGTAAATTTGTTGGTCCAGGACCACCATTTTAGTTGTGACCATCGAAACGCTGTCCCCAACACTCCTCCACTCGACTGGATCAGGGTCCAACCGAGATAGTCCTTCAACCTTCTCGGTTGGTACACCTGTCGCAGAAACGGAGATCTGGCGAGCGGGAGGGCAGGGTGATCACTAACTGGATGCTGTGCTTCGGGAAATGCATGAGAAGGAGGTGGGGCAAAGACAGGCGTACCCCACCCACCTGCAGCGGGCACAGGTCTGATCTCTCCAGCCTCGCTACCACCAACACTGACAGAGCAGAGACCTACTTCAATTGCTCTGAAGGCCATTTTCCTTCTACTTCAAATTAGTTTAAATGTTTCAGAACCGGTTAGTGTGAAGTATAAATTATTAAGTGTTTTACCAAGAAACCTTGAATGTGTCTATTTGAATGCTTGGAATTTTAGACCTCTGCGAGCCCATGTAAGAGACCAACACTAGTAATTATGAAAAAGCTCTCCGATCAGTGTCACAGTTTTGTGTTTCTAGATCAAAGGCAAACAACTATGGATAGATGTATTCCTTTTTTCTGTGCTCCTTTGAATCAGATTTCAGGACTCAAGATATTACTAAGATATAGGGGTGATTCAGATATCTTCCAGCGCATGTTATCATGCAGCCCGGACACTAGATGAAAAATCAACATAAAAACAATATTTAAAAACTGACCTTTGTTAGAGATGTTATTCTAACCGGAGCTCTGCCCTGTTTTACCGACCTACAATTTCTTTGCTGTGTGCAAAGCTGATTTCATGGTGACGTCATTGAATGAGACCATCAGGGTTTATCTGTGTTATTTCAGATCTAAGAATTGATTTTACTCTTTTTATTCTTAGTATAAATCTAACAGTTTGTCAAAATTACAAAGCAGCATTTATCCTTGAGTTTTATAGGACTACTTTTATTGCCCCCATTGTAGGTGGTTGAAAGTATCAAAGCGCTGCCACCTCCGTTTTGTTGGCAAACAGGTGGCGAGTGATGTGGGAGTTGCTGTTCATCCAGCTATAGAGGACAAAATATTGTTTGTTTTTCCTCTTAATGCAAAAAGCCACATCTTTGCTATATATGTGGATGGACAGTTACCTTTTTATGCTGGCTCTTATGGGCAGCTGCTGTTTCCAGATGTTCAGTGCTCTGACCCACTTTCTGTTAAGGGCCGGCAGGTATTCACGTTGCCATGTAGGAACATGTACCGCGTTGCATGCGGCGGGCATACGCTGTGAAAGAAAGTGCACTGTGATGCTCAATCTATTCCTAGTTTGCTAAATTGGGGCATTAACGTCTCGAATAAGTCATGCTTATCAGCTTACGGTCTTGAGCCTCGGCGATGCGTTCCATATACCTTAAGCTGCTTAATTGCAGTTACTGTGAGGAATCCGAGTCACCCTGGCGGATCATGCGACTTATAGCATCACATTAGTGACTATGCCGCTATTATTCAATGCAAGTGCGTTGTATCGTGCGCCATGTTAGAATTCTACTTCACTGTGTATAAAACAGATCGGTCGGTTGCGATAGTAGGATGCATTCTGCTCGACTTGAAATATTACATAGAGTGGCATATTTT
This sequence comes from Ambystoma mexicanum, assembly GCF_040938575.1. Lineage (NCBI taxonomy): Eukaryota > Metazoa > Chordata > Amphibia > Caudata > Ambystomatidae > Ambystoma > Ambystoma mexicanum. The sequence goes on from NC_090933.1 coordinate 37,357,838, forward strand.
AGACAGACATTACCAATTGTAATGCAATCGCAGGTTGTGGTGGTGGGTAGGTGAGAATAGTCAAAGATAATATAAATTAATGAATGTAAAGGTTCCACTCGATTGAAACATTTAGACCATTCTTCACGTTACCTAAATTAAAAATCTATTTCTGCTCTAGTTTTCTCAGAGCAAGGTCTATGTCACCCACTCTGGGGTGATATTGGATTGTTTGAATTATGAACCAAAATATGTTCATAAAGTGTGCAGTAGTGGTTTGTCTACAACCCAGCTTTTTTTTATTTTTATTTTTTTAACACGCGGGATGCTCGCAGATTCTCTGGCGTATAGCCCTTTTGGTCTTGCCTATGCACAGTTAACCGCACAGGCATTTAATGCCCTATATAGCCCATTTAATGAGGCAATTAGTTAATGATTTTAACTGCTGCATTCGGCCATTCAGGTTAACAACTTTTATATCTTTCGTCAGGCTACAGAATGAACAGTTGCCGCATTTGGAGTGACCTATGACTGGTGGCAGTTGCCATAGGGTTGTTGGCAAGGGAGGTTTTTCTTTTGGTTGCTTAAACGTTTGTATCAACTTTAAATTTGGCATTCTTTTGAATGCAAAGCGACGTTTGTTAATGTTGAAATCGTCAGTGTGTAAAATCCCCAGTTTTTAAAGATGGTGGCTTGGTAAGCCAAACAATGCAACAGGGAGGCAGGAGGCAGCCCACTCGAACAAGGCCCACGACGAGGCACCCTCATCACTTCTACCTTTCTTTATTCTACTCTGCGGACCTGCAGCTGCGACGCAGATGCTCTCCTGCTGCTTTCCTGGCCTATACAGCTCATTGGAACCTCTGGGGTAAGCCTGGTTGTTCCATTTGAGTGTGTGCTGTGGCAATTTACTTTTGGGCAAATTTGAAACAAAATTAAAGATACTGCTTTTGAAAATTCCATCTTTCAAAAGCGCTCAACGAGAAATACTGCGGACATTGCTTGTCCTTCAAGGCATTTTAAAACCTTTTGTCAGTTTTCCTGCAGCCTTTGGCCATTGATCATGCCTTTCCATCATGGCTGCCTGTTTCTTTCACCGACTGTCTGGCCTGGACTGGCCTGCTCCCCGCTCCCATTGGATGCTCATGGCTTGGCCAATCACTGCAACCGGGAGGCAGGAGCCGGGCCATCCGAACAAGGCCCACAACGAACATCCCTGTCTGCCACTGAAATGCTGTCCCTTGCCCCCTCCCAGGTCCCTTTGATGTCTGTTGTGCCTGCCTCCATGCCTGGTCCCGTCCAGCTGTGCCCCCTGTTAGGGAGAATTTCTCAAAATGTGCTAATTCCCTCTACATTGGAGCCCTCCAGCTCTGTTAAACTTTGGGACTTATAACTTTTTCATTCTGTTCGTTTTCTGTGTTTATTTTCTTTGTTATGGAGTTGTCTAAAACTACATAGGCATCATCTTTTCATTTGTATCACACCGCACCCTCAGTGCAGTGACAGAGAAGCCTTATAGGCTGTGCCAAGGTTTAGATACCTTCTCTGGGATAAACTACTGTTTCCCAGAGAAAGTAAAGTTAAATTGACTTTACTAGTCTATTTAAATTCCTAGACCCAGCACACCCCATCTTACAATAGAGTGCTGGAGGGTTTACCCAGTTTCCCTCCGCCCCCTCCCCATGTCTAGAAACTCATGTAGCAGTCCAATGCTACCCTTTCCTCTCAAAATGGCTGGTGGCAGTGGTTTTACAACGAACTACCATGATTTTTCCTGACCGCGAACACTGGTAGCATTAAATTGCGGGAGCCATGTTTTTCAAGATGGCGTCTGAGCCTCCTTTGTTTAAACGGGCCCGGTCTTTTTGCACCATTTCTTTCGGAAAGGTCCTTCTAGAGTTTGTCTCTGCATGCCAAACTAGGTTTGGTCCCTTTGTTCCTACGCCTTTGGCGGGCTTCAGGACTGAAGACCGCCTCTGGCACCCGAGTGTCTGGGGTGGGCAGGAAGCGAAGGAGGTGCCGAAACTCTGCGTTTAGTCTCCTAGGAGACCCAAATGCACTCTGGCGTGCTTGGCTGGCTGACTGTAAGGACAGCCACCTTGCTGGGTGAGTGGCAGCTAGGCTGGAATGAATGGGAGAAGAATGTTTAAAAGGCGAGTCTCTTGGCTTGGAAGGCAGAGTCGACCACTGGAACGAAAGAACCGAAGACAAGCTGGAAGAGGACAGCTGCTGCAACTACTGGACCATTGGTTTGCCTGGTGGAGCCCTGCTGCAGGTCCGAAACGCCAAGTTTATCTCGACAGAGAAGCCCTTCAAGGACAACGACTTTTGAGTTGGTGGGACCAATCAACTCGTAAGCCACCCGGATACCATTCTCAGAGCTGGTTGTATTTTCCTCATAGTGCTGCAGGAAACCAAATAGCCAGGGAGGACACCAGTTTGTGTGCTTGAAGACAGCTACCAGAATTGAAGGTTTGCCAGCTTTGGGATCAGTCCCTGTGCAGTGTAGGAGTCCCCCGACGTCGTCCCTATTGTCCCCACAACTGAGGGACAGGAATAGCGAGATCTGCAGGAACAGAAGTCTTCAGCTGCATCTTTTTCTTCAAAATAAGGTACTGTGAAAACCCAGCTGAGAGAACTTACCTCTCACTGCGAAAGTTCGTGAAACTTTGGCAACTTTCAGGGCTAGTCAGTCTGTGACCCGACAACTCTTTCTTCTGAGAACTGCTTCCGAGAACTGTGGCAAAGACTTTTCCATTGATCTACCAGAGCCGTTTTTACCTATACAAGCCACTAGCTCATTGACTTTGGCCTACCTGTTGCATTGGACCAACTCATCTGATGAACTCAAACTATTTGCACTGTTTTAAAGTAACTTATTTGTTTTATCAACTTAAGCCTTTTTGCTCCTACTTCAATTGCTCTGAAGGCCATTTTGCTCCTACTTCAAAGTAGTTTAAATGTTTCAGAACCGGTTAGTGTGAAGTATTGTAGGATATTTGTGTGATATTTATTGCCTAATGACTGCGTAATAAATTATTAAGTGTTTTACCAAGAAACCTTGAGTGCGTCTATTTGAATACTTGGAATTTTAGAACTCTGTGTAACCTCGTTACAAGCTCACATTCCCTCTTGAGAGAAGCCTGGCGGCTCAGCTCGCTACCAAAAACTGTGTGGTACAGACTTATACCAAAGGTTGGTTTTGCTTACACCTGTAGTCCTAGTTGTGTGTAGTGGTCCCAAAGGGTACTGCATACAAACTTTGTCCAACACCCCCTCCCTGGTCCCCCGTGATGCCCTTTTTTGCCCCCCCACCCCTCCCTGGCCCCCCATGATGTCGGTTTGCCCCACCTCCTCCCCCTTTCTGGCCCCTCATGTTGTCCACCCTGTTAGGGAGAATTCCCTCTTTAGGCTGAATTTCCTAAACCTAGTGTTTTTTTTCTCCTGCCAAGAGTGAGACTCTTTTTCTCCCACTCTTGGACATGATTTATGGTGTTGCTTTGTCAATGTGTTTTATGGGCTATGGGGTCCTTTACTCCATAGGGTCTCATGTGTTTTTACTATGTGTGTTACACAGCACCCTCCGTGCCGTAACACAGGGTGTCATAGTGACACCCCACCATAGACTCCATACCCTGGCACCGACTACTGGCTCCCAGGGCATGTAAAGTCACCATTGGCTTTACTAGTCCCAAATTATTAACAGAAACTAGTACAAACCATCATATTCTCGACGTACTGGTCGGGGCAATTCGATTGCCCCGGGGTCTGTTAGTCGAGGGGGCACGTCTCCGTCCCCCCTGATCGAGTTTTGGCTGGTGGCAGTGGAAACTACTTTTTATATTCGACCGCAAATATTTCCCTATGGGATTTTCCCATTGTTCGAGGCTACCAACTTTAATTATTTAATTCTCATAGCCTCGAACATACCGCCGGTTTATTTATTTAATATTAATTCGCCGGTTGGTATTTTTTGCCAAGACTATTCTAAAATGGCGTTTGTGTTCTCTTCTGTGACTCCAACCCAAGTCGAGCCCTTTGTTCCACTTTTTGGCGGGCTTCTCCACAGAAGCCTCCAAAAGTGGTGCCACTCTGTCTGGGTACCACAGGGGGTGTGGGAGGGGGTTTAGGCAACCTGGACTGAGTTACCTTGGTAACTCAAGTCGCACTCTTGTGTGATTGGCCCAAGTAGCATGTTTGATTGACAGCTAGGCTGAGTGAATGGGGGTGTGCTGCATAAAAGCAGGGCTTTGGGGACTGGAACTTCAGAAGTCGCCACAGGACCTGAGAATCCGAACAGGGAGAAGCTGAGCCGACCTACCATGACGACACCAGCGGTGGAGCCCTGTGGAACCGACTCACCACTCCGACAACAGAGAAGATCTCCCGGCTGGAGAGGCTTCTTCCCCTGACTGGTGGGCACAACCAGTTTACCTTCTTTCTTCGCACCCCAGATCGGTTTGAGGTCGAATTGCCCGTGCCAAGCACCCCGGTAACCGGATAGCCACTGAACCGCGAATCAACGGACTGCTCCTTATACCTGAGAAACTCCGCGGCTGGTTTCTTCCCTGCCTGGCAGTGCAACGGACTCCTGTCTTCATCCCCGACGAGATCCTCTCTTCCCCCGGACGAAGCACCGACTTACACCCGCTGCCAGGAACAACTGCCCCCGCTGGAGTGGTCTCACCATTTTAAAGGTACTGTGTCCACCAGGCCTCCCTTTCTAAAGATTGCTACAAGGTAATAATAACTCCTTAACCTTTTGGACTGGGCTGGCTGCCTTGACCCTCTAACGGTACCCTCTCTTTGATCCAACTCCTTTTTGAACCGTTACAAGACTTTTGTGCACTGCAACCGCGTGACCTTGGACACATTTCGTTTGGATCCTCTTAAGCGGATCTGGCCTACTGACTCTGAATTCCTAGTGTTACTTTGCCTTCCTCCCTTGTTGTGTTCGTGAAAAAGTGTTGGGATCTGTTTCGATTTATTCTCTGATTTTCTCTCCCTTTTTAAAACGAATTATTAGAGTGCCATCTACGTCAAGCGCTCACCGCTGTCTGAAAATAAGTGGGGCTTTACTTAAGACTTGTCTAATATTCTTCTAAGGGAGTGTATATCTTTTAGTGACCATGTTTTTGAATTGCTTACTATTAGTGCCTGTGTGTTTTTCTAGATGTGGTTTTAAATAAATAATTATATCTCTTTTACACCAAGCCCTGGTCAGTGTTTACTTGTTCCATTGTGTTCTCTTGACCTATTGTGAATACTCTGTGTACTGCCTAACTCTTCTTGAGGGAAGTCGGACTGCTCAGCCACAGCTACCAAGTGAATCTGTGTGGTACAGACTGCTACCAAGTGGGTTTACTGCCAAACACCTGTAGTCTTAAATCTTTTGCAATGGTCCAAGAGGGAACTGCACAGGTTTCTGCCTAACACTGGTGTACAGCAGTGGGATTTGTATTGAGTATACACTTTAGAGTTCTTGTTGAACACTTTAGGACAACTAACCACAGAGCTTAGCACTAAGAAGCTGATTTTCTAACTATGTCTGCTATGGAGAGTTATACCCTAGAATCATTGTCTGCCAAAACTGCTGATTGCTTAGAAGTATTGTGTAGACATAAGAATCTCTCTGTGAAGGGCAAGAAAATGGAACTTATAGAAAGATTGTTAGAAAACCAAAGTCTGGGTGGTACAGAGGAATCTCCCCCACCCCCCTGGCAAATGTAGAAAACAGTGATGGTATTGATCTGAATCAAAGTCTTGATAATGAGTCAGAAGAGGAAAGTGAACCTAATGAAGTTAGCCACTATGAGCCTCCGTCTGCCTTAACTACTGTACCTACTGGGCCTATACCAGGTCCCACATGTAACCCTGCTTATTTTGAACTTGATAAAGTGAAGTTTGAATTAGAGTACAAACATTTTATTGCTCAATCTGAAAGAAACCAAGAGCTAGAGTTCAGAAGAATGAATGCCCAGGCTGAGCAGAAGCAAGCTGAGTTAAGACTCAGAGAAACAGAGCTTAATCATGAGCTAGAAATGAAAAAGTTGTCTGTGGAAAATGCTTCTCTCTCCTCTGTTCCTCTAGGAGTTCCAGTCCCAAAAGACCCCGGATGCTTAAGGAATTAGTGGGTATGTATGAACCTAAGTTGGATGTGTTGGATTGGTTAAAAATGTTTGAGTATAACCACGGGCTCCAGGACATCACAGGGAATGAGTTACTTCCCTGGTTGTTCTCTAGGCTTCCCCCTGTTGCAACTGGTGTGGTAATGGAGTTGGGGGAGGTGGATAAGAAGGATTATGAATGTGTGAAGCTAGCTTTGATGGCTAGATTTGGGAAGACCCCTTCCCAGAACCTTAAGAGGTTTTAGGACCATCAAAAAGCATGATGGTACCCCTTGGGCTACCTGGGAGAGTGAAAGTGTGAAAAACCTAGAGGGATGGATTAAGGGTTACAGAGTTAACACTTATGAAAGAATGAAGAATCTTGTAATGTTGGAGTCAATTTATGATGCCTGCTCTCCTGAGCTCAGACAGCACTTGGCTGATTCAAAGGAATTAGATTCCAGGAAGTTAGCTAAGGCTGCTGACTTGTGGGTTGCCAACAGGGCCACTCACAAGGATTCTGGGGCTACTCAGAAAAAGGATGAGGGAAAACAGCCAAAAAAGGACTCCAAAGAGAATTCTAATACTGCAAATTCCAAAGAGGGTCCCAAACACAACCAAAAGGGTAAGCCACCAGGGAAACCAAATCAGGCTAGTGTACCTCCTGGTGCCAAACCAGAAGGAGGTCAGAACAAGCCACCATTCCAGAAAGCATTTGGTAAATGCTTTGTTTGTGGCTCTACTGACCATATGAAAGGAGATCCCAGATGTAAGGGTAAACCTTCAGGGGTCCAGCTTGTCTCCTTAGCCTTCGCTCCAGAGGAGAAGTACAAATGGCAAGTGGAAACTTTCTATTACTGGCTGATGAACCCATTGGAGTCTCAGCCAGTGTTTCTTTAGTATCTCTGGGTTTGTGGGAACTGCACAGGTTTCCGACTAACACACCCCCCCAACCCACCCTGCATTGCCTGATCTCTTCCTTCCCGCTTTCCCCCTCCCCCTTATCCCTTTCTTCTACCCACCCACCACACCTTATCACTGCGGGAGTTGTCTTGATTCACTATGGTTTTCATCATCCCTGACCTGTTGCCCAACGCTTGGATTTGACTTTATGGACACAGTGACTCTTGGTGCTTCACCTTCTCAACTCTCATGCTGGACCTCCCCTGCATCTCGTACTCGGGGTGGCCATGAATCATGCTGTGCCCATCATCATGAATTCTTGCTTACATTTTCTGTTCCCTTCAACATTGTGTTTTACTGACCTCTGCAACTGCATTTGCCTGCTTCTCTGCTCTTTTTTTTTATTCTCCGTTCTCACCTCCTCTCCCCCGCCCTCCCTTACTTTTTTCTATGCACTTACTCTATCAGAATTGTCCCTGAACCTAGTATGATACCAACAAATGTTTGTCTCCTCCCCTTCCCTTACTTGGTCCCCCCCAGCTCTGTCTGAAATGTTGTCAGGCCGAGTACGATAGACACTTCTTTTGTTGCTATCCCTCCTTTCTCCGCCCCTTCTCCCTTACCTCTTAAATCTCCGGCTCTGCGAGAAACTTTTTCAGGCCTAGTATGGTAGTCGCCTGTCTGTGTCACAACCCTCAGCCCTGATCCCCACTGGCAAGCTCATTGGCCAGGTGGAATCAGGACTCGATTCTCAAATAAGGCCTGGCATCCACATCTCAGGCCCTCTTGGGGCCAGTCCTGGCGCCTTTGGTGCCAGGCTCATGCACAGTGAAAGACATCTGCTCAGGGAACTACTTTACATGGAGACATCCACATAGCTTGATTCCCAAGAACCCATCTATGCAGTGTAGTGTTTTGGGTGTGGTGGCCTAGGGACTACTTTACCTGGACTACTTTGCAGAGGCTATTTAAACCACACCCGAACTAGGCAACACGCTTCTTGTTACTTTGCAGCTAGCAACGTGACGCTCACCATGTCCATCTTACTCATGAGCCTGGGAAATCAGAACCTGCAGAAAGACAAAACATCGTTAGCAGCAGTATCTTACCTGCGATCTCCATCCTTCACTGCTCGCAGCTCCAGGGTAGCTCTGTTGGATCTGCGCTTCACCCAGCGATCTCCATCCTTCACTGCTCGCAGATCCTGGGTAGCTCTGTTGGATCTGCGCTTCGCCCGGACCAAAGGACCTGAAAAAGGAAGAAAAGACATCATCAAAGGAGGTATCAGACATTTCAACCACAAATTGCTTAAAAAAGACTTACCTGGTTGATCGCCTTTTGGCCGGCATCGCTCCGGAAACCCACACGTGCTGGGAGCACACCACGACCTACGAAAAAAGGAGAAAACACAGGTCAGCAAAGACAAGACATTGCTGCGCTGCGCAAAGCGCTTACTTACCGCATCATAGCGCTTATTATGCGCCATCATTTACCGGCGAGGCCCATCTTAGCAAGTTCGCCATGCGGACGCTCCGCACACCTAAGGGAGATAAAAAGAGACATTATCAAACAGAGAAAGACATGCAAGAATAACAACTCAAAGAGCAATAAGACCTACCCGAAAGACATTACTTGGGCCGCTGTCAGTGAAGTTACTGGACCACACACACCCATGAAAGTCAGGACAGAGAGCACGCCACCTTCTACAACGAGGTGAGAAGAGGGCCCAGAGCTGCTGAAGTCGCACGGGAGGTGGGGGAAAACTTACCTTGGTCGGCCAGTCCTAATCACAGTCCTCCTGTATTTCCAGGCAGAACTTCCACGAGTAACATCCCAAGGAATCATTGAGAGGATACCAGCGACCAACTGGCTGGGTGGCATCCCTGTGGATACCAGGTGAGTTTAACAGTCTGTTCCCATTTCCCTCCCACACACTCCCCGCCTATCTGTGTTTTAGCTCATGCACTATCTGAAATGACGCCAGGCTGAGTATGATAGTATTCTTGTTGTTCATGGCCTTGTAAGAATGTAACTGAATTTTCCCTTGTTCCCTCCCTTGCCTTGAAGCACTTTGAAACACATTGTGTATAGGCGCTATATAAATAAACTAGCATATCATAAGGGAAAAGTATGTCACATTATTTTCTCAGACTGCTTGAATTGTTTAGTGAGGCAAGTATGCCTGCTGATGTTGTGTGCTTGGTTTTGTGATCTTCTGATCGTGTGTGGTGGATATCCACGGTCTTTAAGTCCAATACTGAGTTGTTTGCTATTCGTGTCATAATCTTCCATCTTGCTACAGCTACGTCTAATACAAAGTTATTGCCTGAAGGGTAAGTTTTCCCGCAAGCTTTGAGGGTGAAAGCTACTAAAAAAGTAGTAAGGTGTTTTTGTCCGTTGTTTTTCTGAACAAATTGGTGTCCAGTTTATTTTCAGTGGATCTATAGATCTCAAGATCCAAAAACTGAATTTAATCCAGGTCCATTGACATGGTGAACTTAATAGATGACTCCTGTGCGTTCAGCCAAGTTAGGATGGAGCCCAGAGTTTCCATACCTCCACTCCACAGCATGAAGTAAATCACCCATATATCGACACCAGGTTTTTATATGGTTTGAAAAGTATTTGTGGTTGAATAGGCTGATTTCTGTTCAAAGTTGTACACATATAAGTTTGCCAAATATGGAGCAAAGGTGGCCCCCATGCTTGTACAATGTTGCTGGTAATACATGCCTTCAAATAAAAACGTTTCAGGGCCAGTCTAATGCATTCGGTTATAAAGTCAGAAGGGACTTTAAGGTCTTGTCTTTTCTGAAGAAAAGTGTGCATTACATAGACAGGCCATTTGTGGAATGCTTGTATATATAGCGCTTCCACGTCCTTTGAGACAAGAAGTTAACCTGAAAGCCTGAACATGGCAGTTAAAATCATTCACTAATTGCCTCACTAAATGGGCTATATATGGCAATAAATGCCTGTGTGGTTTACTGTACATAGGCAAGACCAAACGGGCTAGATGCCAAAGAATCTGCAAGCACTGCTCGTGTGTAAAACACTGGGTAGTAGACAAACCACTAGTGGCACACTTTAAAGAGGCAAAAAACAACCATATGGACATATTTTGGTTCATAATTCAAACAATCCAATATCACCCCTGAGGGGGTGACAGACCTTACTCTGAAAAAAGTAGAGCAGAAATTGATTTTTATTTTAGATACCGTGAAGAATGGTCCAAATGTCTCAAGCGAGTGGAACCTTTTTATCCATTAATTCATAACATCTTTGACTATTCTTACCTACCCACCACCACAAAATGCAATTGCATTGCAAATGGTAATGTCTATGTCTAAGATATGCCACACTCTGTAATATTTCAAGTCGAGAAGAATGCAAAATATCATTATAACCGACCAACCTGGTCTATACACAGTGAAGTAGAATTCTAACATTGCACACTAGCATTGAGTAATAGCAGCCTATCCACTAATTTAAGTCATGTGATCAGCCAGGGCAACGCAGATTTCTTAAATTAATTGTTACTAAGCAGCCGAAGGTGAATGTTTTAATAGAGTGGAATCTCACCATGAATTAATTCATATCATCTTTAATCCCACTAGTCTGACTATTTTCACCTATTCCGCACTACTACCTGCGATTGCATTGCAATTGCTAATGTCTAAGTCTATGATAGTGTATATAGAAAATGCCACAAAAACAGCTACCCGCCTAGACGCGTACTAGGCGTGTCTAGTTGCAGACAAAAAGTGCTATCTTTGATGTCAATCGATTAATTAATCATCGATTAAAACAAAAAAGGACTCCACAGCTGTAACTGTTTTGTTTACTAGGTCTATGATAGGCAATTCTCTGTACTATTCCAAGATGAGCAGAATGCAGCTTACTATAAGAACCGACCAATCTGGTTCATACATAGTGAAGTTGAATTCCTACATGGCGCCCGATACAGCGCACTAGCATTGAAAAATAGCAGTTTAGCCACTAATGTGATGCTATAAGTCACATGATCCACCAGGGTAACGCAGATTCCTCACAATAACTGCAATTAAGCAGCTTAAGGTATACGAAACTCATCAGCCGAGGCTCAAAACTGCAAGTTGATAAGCATGACCTATTTGAGTCGTTAATGCCCCAATTTAGCAAACTAAGAATTGGCTGATGGTGGTGGTGCCATGCACTTTCTTTCACAGCGTTCGTCCGCCGCATGCAACGCGGTACGCGTTCCTACACGGCACCGCGACTACCTGACAGCCCTTAAAGTGCAGTCAGATCACAGAACTTCCGGATACACCAGCTGCCCATAAGAGCCAGCATAAAAAGGTAACTGTCCAATCCACACACAGTAAAGATGTGTCTTTTTGTATCAAGAAGAAAAAACAATGTTTTCTCCTTTCTACAGCAACTCCCACAGCACTTGCCACCTGTTAGCCTACGAAACGGGAGGTAGCAGCGCTTTAATACATTTAACCACCTACAATGGGGGCAATAAAAGTAGTCCTATGAAACTCAAGGTAAATGCTGCTTTGTAATTTTGACAAACCTTTCATTTTTATGCTAAGAAGAGTCAAATCTATTCTTAGATCTGAAATAACACGGATAAACTCTGATGGTCTCATTAAATGACACTACCATACATTCAGCTTTACACAGAGCAAAGAAATTGAAGGTCGGTAAAACAGGGCCGAGCTCAGGTTAGAACAACATCTCTAACAAAGGTCAGTTTTTAAATATTGTTTTTATGTTGATTTTTCATCGATCGAGTGTCCGGGCTGCATGATAACATGCGCTGGAAGATATCTGAAGTACCCCTACATCTTAGTAACAATGTGTGTCCTGAAAACGGATTCAAAGGAGCACAGAAAAAAGGAATAGATCGATCCATAGTTGCGTTTGCCTTTGATCTAGAAACAGAAAACTGTGCTGACACTGATCAGAAAGCTTTTTCATAATTACTTGTGTTAATAGGTCTCTCAAATTTGCTACTAACATCACACTTAACAAAACTGTTTTTGAATAAGCAAAAGATAGGTGACAAATTGTTTGGAAGTAACTTGCTTATGTTTATCTTGGACACAACATTGAATCTTGTGATCCTGCTTAGCAACACCAAATAGTCTTATACTGTATTGACTCTCAGTGCTCACGACTAATGTGTGTAAATGCAGGGTAGCTTCCTGTGGAATCTGTTTGTTCTACAAAATACAGCCTTGCCATAGCCCTGAAAGCACTGGCAACCATGAAGTGCAGCAGCCCGATTAACTGCTCTGGACATTTCATAGATCTTAATTTTGACCAGAGTAACTTGATTAACCTTGTTCAAAAGTGAATCCAACATTCAAAAGCAATATATACACACCATCTCTTTGAGGTAGATGGTATTCAACCCAATCAGGTACAAATTCATGGTTTGTTCATTTGCACTGAAGCCCTCTCCAAATCCCAGTTGGCCAAGTGCTAAAATTCCTTTGGTGTCTACCGATGTTTGAAACCTAGCCGGGGCAGCTTTTGCAAGAATTTTAAATGTTGAATGGAGATGAGAAATAGGTCTATAAAGACATGGGTGACCTTCTTAGGGACCCATTTTATATGGACAAATCACTCATTTCTAGGAATTGGGTAGATTGCACGAAGCTAGCATAGAATTGAAACCAAAGTTACCAATAAGTCTTCTAGACTTCTGAACAAATGAACTGGGATTCCGTCTGGGCCTGGACTTCCGTTTAGGGCCCGTTTTCCAATAGCCTCTCAAATGTAATTGTAAATTCAAGGATCAAACTCATCTAAGCAATCTCATTGGGCTGCAATATCATTAGTTCCTAAGGTAGAAAAAAAAAAAAAAATATCACAAAAAACCATTGCAGTATAAATTGGTAAAATGGAATAAAAAGGTTAGACCCCTGGGGCACACCACAGGTAGACAGTGAGATAGAAGAAAGGAAGGACTTGAGCTTCGACATGGGAGGGTGGATCAGAGAGGAAAGAAGTCAGCCAGGCCACAGCCTGATCAGTGAGACCCAGGTTGTCACAGACGGTTGAGCAGGATGGTATAGTTGCCTGTGTCGAAGGCAGAAGAGAGATTGAGTAGGATGAGTTCAGAAAGGAGGTTAGAGTAAAAGGTTGGAGAGCATGTCTTCACGGATGTTCAGGAGAGCAGTTTCCATGCTTTTGGCAGCTCTGAATCCTGACTGATGGTCATGGAGACAACCAACAGAATCAGTGTGAAGGTTAAGCTGTGAGATTGTCAGCTTTTCCAGGAGTTTGCCCAGGAAAGGAGTGATGGCGATCGGGTGATAGTTAGCAGGGTAAGAGGGGTCAGCTGTGGGTTTCCCGAGAAGAGGGTGCACATAACAGTGCTTCAGAGGGGAGGGGAAGGCTTCTGAGGCGAAGGAGAGGTTGCAGAAATCAGCCAGAGCAGGAGCAAGGGTGTCAATGTGGTACTTAATGGTTTTGGAAGAACCGGTTTTGACGAGAAGCCAAGAAGATCCGGACTGGTCTGGAAACTTGTCAGGGGAGAAAAGAGGAATGGAAGAGAAAGAGGGTGGGGGGCAGCTAGAAAGTTAACAGAAGGAGGGGGGAGGGGGAAGGGGACAAGGGTGGACAGGATGTCCTGGGTTTTTGAGATGAAGTGAGAGGCAAGGATCATGCAAAGGGCCTGGGAGGCGAAAGAAGAGGTAGAGACTGCAGCAGGGTTTGCCAGCTCCTTGCAGAGTTCGGCCAAGTTGTTAGATGCTGTAGAGACACAGGCATGGATGTTGGATCTTTTCTTAGAATGGACAAGGAGCCTGTATTGCCCTTGGAGCTGGCAGCAGGCCAATTTGTCAGAAGATCAGCAAGAAGCCCTCCATGAAGGGTAGCTAGGTCAGAGTCATACCAAGAATTGCACTTGGCTTTGGGCTTCAAGCGGAGTCTAATGACGGGGGCAAGAGCATCAAGGGTATCAGAGATAGAAGAGTAGAGCATGGAAAGGGTTATGTCAAGATGGGAATCGGCCCAAAGCAGAGGGGAGGGGCGGGTGGGTCGGGGAGAAGATGACGGCGAAAGCCTCAACTGACACAAGCTTCATGGGCCAGATGTCTAGGAAGATAGGTGGCAGTGTTGCGGTTGGCTTGGCCTGGGGGGTAGAGAGGGAGAGATGGGCGGAAAGGAGGAAGTGATCACTCCAGGAGAGAGCAGTGGTCCGAGGGATGGAGAGGGGGAGGTTGGAGGAGATCAAAACATCAAGCGTATGCCCTGCAGAGTGAGTCGGGCCAGAGGGAAGAAAGGGAGAGAGAATCACAGAGGTCACGAAAGAGTACAGAGGAGGAACAGGGAGCATCTAGATGGATATTGGGGTCACCAAGAAGGAGGGGGTTGAGTGGTTGAGGACAGGCGGGAGGAGGAGAGGTCCGCCCACTCAGAGGAATGAGGAGATCTGGCCAGGAGGCCGATAGATGGTAGCAACAGTAAGAGTGGCCAGGAGAGAGAGAAATCTTGCAGAGAAGGCATTGGAAAGAGGAGTAAGTCTGCATGGGAATGATAGCGGCAGGAATCCACTCAGGGAAGATCAAGGCTACACCCCCCTCCGTACCTGGTGGATCTGGGTGCAGAGAGGATCTTGTAGCCTCAGGGAGGAGAGTGTCAAAGCTTGTGACAGAGATGGCTGTGAAATAGGTCTCCGTGAGACCGAGGAGATGTCAGAAGAGTGTTTGACGACATAGTGAGAGTTGAGAGTGGCAAGATGAAGGTTGCCAGCCTTAAAGGACTTCTGGGGGTGGGGGGGTACAGATCAGAGGTACGCCCTGCAGAGGTGGAGAAGGAGCTCGAGAGGGGCAGAAGGGAAGAGAGGGCACGGTAGCCAAGGGGGAGGGCAGAGGGAGGGAAGCCAGAGCGGGGATAGCAGGAGATGAAAGGAAATGCATGAGACAAGGGAAGAGTCTATCAAAAAGGAGGAGATTGGCCTGAGGGCTTTGGACCATGAGGTGCCATTTAGGTAGACATTAATGATGACCTTGAAGGAGTCGAAGGGGGCCCATGAGGCCTTCCCAGCAGATGCCACCATTAATGGGTGAGGACAAGAAAGGACAGAGCACAGAGATCATATGAAGAGTCCATAGATCTGGTGAAAGAACAACAAAGAGGTTGTCAGTGAGGGTCTATCTGGAGGAAGCGCTGGAGTAGGCGTCAGCAATGGGGAGAACAGGGTTAGAGGCCAAGATCTACTTTTTGAACTTCTTCCTGCCAGACTTAGAGAAGGGAAGGATAGTCGATGGAGAAAGAGTAGATAAAGCCCAGAAAGCGCCATATGTGAGAGAGAAAAGGACAGCGGGGCAGAGTAGAAAAAGTAGACCGGTGCAGTCATCGGGCCATCAGGTTACAGGGAAAAAGCATAGTACAAGCAAGGGCACTGAAAATTTGCAAAAACACAGCTGGATTTGATTGTAAGCTACATGCAAAAAAACAGCTAGATTTGAAATACAGCTAGATTCAGAATGCTAGAAATGGGTGACAATGCAGTGCAGTCAAGACTAAGCATGGGAGACAAGCCGAGAAGGAAGTGAAGTCAAGAGAGGGTAGGAGTGTGACCAGAAGGAGGGAAATAACCCATAGTTAAGGAGGTGTGAATGTCATGGTAGTCCAGGTTCCTTTGAGGTTTGAGGTAGCAGCATCTTGAATGCTCATGTGCAGGGGTTCAGGAAATTCCCAAGCAGTGGACAGGGAGCAGACAGGAGCCTTCAATGCGGGTCTTTGACCGCAAGGGCAACCTCCCGGTGCTTGGCTGATGGCGAAATGCCAGCCAATGGGAGCAGGAGCAGGCTCAGGCCACGATCACCACAATGGGGAAAGAAATCTGGGCGGCCATGCTGTAGTGGCCCTGCAGGTGCAGCAGCACTTCGATGCAGTAACAGTAAAAAAAGGTTTCAGTGGCACAAAACGTGTGGCAGAATTAACGCAGCACAACACAGTGCATAGACTGGTAGCATAAACAGAACAGCCAGGCTTATCATAGGAAGGAGAGAAGGCTGTATGAAGGTACAAAGAACTTGAAGAATACCAAGGTTTAACAGAAACACCACCAACCGTATGTATCATAAAAAATAAAGGATTATTATAAATACAAGTTAAGACAAAATAAATCCTGGGGGGCTGGTTAAGTACTTGGATTTATAAACACAATATAAAAAACAAGACAATGCTTGAAAGTACACAGAGCAAAGCATAAACCTTGTTCAGAAAACAAACAGTATTTCTAGGCAAGTCAAACCTGAACAAACACATTCAGTATAGGACACCCATTCATGGGGCGTAAAACCATACATTACTTTCTGATTACTTTTAGTAATACAAGGGTAGTAGACTAGCAGTTGTGCAGTGACACACACTTTGTGAACTAACCTGCAAGTACACTTTTCTGAATAGTGGAACGCTAATTCAAGGAGCAGTAGAAACCTATAAGCGCATTCAAAGTAACAATTTTACTAGGCGAGTAAGACCTTTTGGAGCAATTTACAATTACAGTTCATTTTCAGCTCAGTGGAACACAGACTAAGGTAAGCAATAACTTTCTAACTTGCTTTAGGACGGCCAAAGGCAGACCAAGATAAGTAAAACTCATACATTTTAAAAGGAGCTATAAACAACTTAAAGTTAGGCATAAACCCAAGAATGTTTTAGCATCTGTATAAAACAGACAAGGGAAAGCAAAATCAAATGTTACACTTTGTAGGTAAAACCCAAGGCAGACTTATTTTAGACAGGCTATTTAGCCAGTCAGGGGAAGCGAGACCCAGTTGAGGAACTTGCACACTAATACTCTGGAAGAAATAGTTAAGTGAAGCCAACAGCATTACTTTTGGGAAGAGGCACAACCAATTCACTGCTGAGTAAAATAACCTTACACATACTTTCAGAATGGTACAACACACATTCAAAATAACTAACTGCTCACACTCAGAGTTACAGTTACCAACTAACTCTTTAACAAGTATACTTATTATATATTTTTCAAGGCAGAAACCTTTCTTATCCAGTCCTTTCATATTCTATTGCATGAGTTCTCTCAGAGGCAGAGGAGGGACACTAGTTGTCTAGATGCCAGCTGTAGGCAGGGCGAGACAGGGTTCAGTTGCAGGCCAAGTCAGAGTTCCCTTAGAAGATTGATCAAACAAGTAAGTAGTTCACTTTAGAGTTAGTTAGGGTCCAGGGACTTCTCAGCAGACACCCTAGGAGGATTCCAGCAGTGGGCCTGGGTGAGCTGGAGAGGACTCCCAATCACAAAAAAACCCCAAAAGATTTACAGAATCACACAGGCTTAAAGGTGTGTAAATAACCCAGCCAACATAGTACATCAGCACAGAAGAAGAGTTGCAGCAGGGGAGACTTCACAATCTGCAGCCAAAAACATGGTTGATCGATTCCTTTGTCATGAAGACGGAAAACAGGACTTTGGAAGGGATTTTGCAGCAAGGATCAACGGGGGAAGGCTCCAGGCAAGAGTTTCTTTGCAGCTGGATGCAGCTATGTGGTTTTGGCACCCTTTTCAGAAGTAGAAGGCAACTGAATATCGTTGGTTGGATTCTCGTCTCTTGCAAGGTCCAGCACTCTGTTGAGGGGACTGTTGATTCACGTCTCTGGAGGTCCTGCAGGATGCCACCAAAGTTTCAGCTCGTTTCGAAGACTACACTGCACACTGACTGGAGGTATTGGAGCCCTGCAAGGTCGCAGCACGACGTGGGATGGCTCAAAATGCAGGTCTTCTTGAGTCAAGTGGATCTCACCAGGCTCTTGGTCGTCATTTCCCTTGGAGGGAAGAGTAACAGCAGGCTAGGGTTAGACAGCAGGCTTTCTGGTCGCTGGAAATGGTCAGCTGCGTTTTCTTCATCTTTCTCTTCAGACTCCGGTCAGTGGTAGACAACCTCTTCAGCTTCCAGAATCAGACTTTTATGCCAGAACCAAGCCAATCAAACAGACGTGCAACATTAAAACTTGGGGGAGTTGGCAGTCTTTCCGGGCCAACCAGCCTCCCAGTTTGAACTGGATTCTCATAGTCAGGGTGGAAGTCAAATAGCTGCAGAGGTTTTGGCTCCTCCCTCGCTTCCTGCCATCACAGACACTGAGCCCGGGAGGGTTTGAATGAGGTTTCCCATTGAAGATGAAAATCACACAAAGTAATTGCCCACCCTGGAGGTCATGGGAAAGACCAAGGAGGGACAAAAAAATGTGAAAATGGCCAAAAAAGAAGTCGGGCTATTTTGGTAAAATGGGCCACCGTGGGTGCCTTTACCGCATCTGTGAAAACAGCCTCCGGTAAAGGAGCAGCAAATTTGTTAAGTTTCACTGCAACCAGCTATTAAGGAACGCTTGTACCAGAATTGTTACAGTGCTAGTGAGAAAGTGGATAAATTGCATCTCCCCAGCACTCCACATATAAGGTGGGGTGTACTGGTTTTCACCTAACAAAAAGGTAGAAGTGATAGAAATATCCTTCCTACCCTGGAGAACTAGTTTCACAAGGTTAGCCAGAGAAAGTAAAAAGGTCAGCCTAAAGGGTAACCATGTAACAATAAAACAGGTATATACCAAAAGTTGTGAAAGTGGATAAAGTTAAAAAAAGGTCACTACAGAGTCGTAAAAATGAAAACCAAATAGAGTAAAAGGATCTGAGAGTGTGTAAAAAGGTTCCCACTCACTGAGGTTTTGGGAAAAATAATCTACCAGTCCAGCAAAAAGTTCTGGGGTTCTCACAAGTGAGGTAGATTTAGCACCAAGGCAAAAATCTTACCCAACACAGTCTTGTCGCCAATCATTCACCAGCGACTTCTTGATGCACAAAAATAATCAATTATAGAACTGCCCTGATCGCTTTTAAACGTGAAGCCTCCTGGAACAATCGATCTGCCATTGACAGAACCCATCCCCCCCGCCCCCACACCACACCACCATTTTAATAGCCAGGCATTTATTGTCAGACCCTTTGCATTAGCTCTAGGATCAATCATTAAAGAAGGAAGGTGAAGAGTGTAGTTCGCTGTATTATCAACAGTATTATTCGTTGGAACCATCCCTTCCTCAATCCCACAAGGTGTTGTGAAGGGTCTGCACCCCATAAGTATGCATCTTTCCATCATTTGTCGTCTTCATCTGACTGCAAACGCTTACGGTGGAAGGTGACCATCTCCAGACACGAAAAGTAACCTCCTGCACCCACGACCCCCTTGGCCTTCCTCACCCGAATCAAGTGCAGAGGATTGGGTCCCAAACGGATTCCGAAATACCTGTAGTGGTATCTGGAAGAACCCGAATCAGGGGGTGAGGGGTTTAAGGGGTTTAAGTTAAGATACCGGTTTGTCTCTTCCCCCCGTCCTCCATAGGGTTACATTAAATGTAAAGCACTTGCCCCCCACTACCTCTGGTGTGGACTCTGGTCATCGAACCTGGGCCAATCACCCTTTCCTACGTCTCTCCTAGTGAATAGGATACAGTGGAGAACTTGCTCGATTCAGGGGAAAAAAACAATAAATTAAGCCCTTTATTAAGCACCACCACCAGCCCCACTACATTTTGACTTTGACTCACCTGAAGTTCTATTCTGGAACTACTCGCCTCTATTGCACTGGTAACTAATTCATATGCAATTCTATTTCTAAAGTGAACGTGTAATGTGACTGAGCGCCGGCCCCAAAGAACCACTCCAGATACTGGAATACGTTCCAAGGGTTAACTTTTCTAACAATCAAAATAGCAGTTAAGGCTTATGTTCTTGGGGTGTTTGGCACTAGGGTTGTCCCTCGCTAACTACTACCCCAGCCTTTTCCTCCTCCATAGCTCAGGTGTGTGTAACAGGATGTTAGTAATATTGCAAGGCAAGATCCCTATTGCCTGCGTTTCTTCCTTAAGCTAAAATGGGGTAGGTTGGCATTTTTTTTTTTTTTTTCAGTTTTATCAAATAAAAGAAAGAACACAGTGCTTCTGTAAAGTATTCTTATCATCAAATAAAAACATTATACAGTCAGCAGTTTGCAAAGAGTAGAGCAGGCTAAAAATGGTTAAAACATTTCTTTATCGATAACTCATCTCTCAGTTTACTAGTACTCCTATTATTCAAATTTAAAATACAATATTGCTTTGTCATTTCATCTTAATTACATCAACATATTAAAATCTTCACACTTAATTAAATAAAATCCAGGCTAATACCAGAAACTCACGTCCCCCTCTCCCAAAGTAGAAGACAACTCTCAAAATGACAGAGGTGGTATGCCATGCCTCCCAGCGGTGGAGCTGCAGGTTTGCTCGCATTAAGCAGATCTAAGCCGAGTAGCAGGAGTTAAGCAGCCTCCTTCCAGACATAGAAGCTTCCCCCCGTAAGGACCAGTGAGGAAACGCCACATCCAGTGCTCCAAAACAGGTTGTTCTGAACATTTAGGATTTCTCCAACAAAAGCAGAATAAGCCTTTTGATAATACACTTTCAGTGCCGGGCACAGTGTTAGGATGTGTCTGCTGGATGCCGCTCCCAAGAGCAGAGCCTACATAATCCATCCTCTAGACACCAATCCAGCACGCTGTGTATTTGTATATTGGCAAAATGTTAAAACAGGGTTAGATGATGAATTACCTCATCCTCTCACGACATACTTATTTATTTTGTAAATATGTACAAAGACCCCGAATAGGGAACCCCTGGTGTGTATTTTCACAATAACGTTGTCTATCATGCCTTTTTTGTATGGTTACAGAACTATCCCAAACCATGTTTTCATCTCGATTTGGTTCCAATAAATCTGGCATCTCAAGTACGCTATCCATGGAGAAATCAATATTCCTACAATGGCCAAGTGCTACGTTCTCCAAATCCCACAAAAAGTTAATGGGATACTCACAGCCCAACTTCTTAGCCATTAAGCCCAGCAGTTTCCGCAGTTTCAATAAAATGTATAATTTACGGGCACTCTGGCTACTTAAACTCTGTAAAGAAGAGACACCTAGCTCAAAGCGTAGTCTCTACTGGGTTAGTTCAGAGCACATTTAAGATGCACCCAAGTATCTTGCCCTCCAAACGATCCAGCCAATCAACGTGTACTACTGATAGTAGTTCAAGGCCGAAAGTAATGGCCGGAAATATACTAGTCTGGTACATTTTTATTGTGGCTTCTCGATTATTCCCACCTAGACTGGTGGAGAAGCATGCCACTTAAGTACACAAGGGAGCATACAAATCGCTATAGTAGCGTTGGCTGAGTAAGCAGAGCAAAAAACCCAGGTATACATAGCAATCAACCACCTCCAATTTCCCTCCATTTAATCTCCATACGAATGAGCAACATTGTCTAGTTGCATGGCCACTTATCAACACCTCAGTATTTGAAATATTTACACCCAGATTATTTGCCCTAGCATAAAAAGGAAAGGGTGCTGTAGTCCGATGGGTGTACGGTCCAAAAGGACTGTCGTCAGCATACATTAGACAAGGTACCTCCTCTGTTCCAATACAAGGCGGAAAATTGTCTACCCTATCCAAACATGTGATCAAATCTGAAAGATACAGATTATAAAGCAGAGGTGCTAAAATGCACCCCTGGCAGTATCAATTCTCTGTTAAGCAACCTTCCTGTGTCATACGCACCGAAACAGTTATGTCATTAGTTAGAGCTTTGGTGTAATAAAGGACATCGGGGTCCAGTCCTCATTTCGAAAGCTTGCTCCAAAGGGTCAGACAAACCGTGCAGAACGCCTTGGAGTAATCAACGAAGCACAGGTATAGTTTACTCTTACAGGTTATAGTGTCAGACACCAAAAACGTCAGTGAGCCATTATCGTCAGTTGTACCCTCAGTCTGGCTTCAGAGTAGCCAGAGGCACAGAAACTGCTCTCCTGAACATCCATGAAGATCTGCTCTCTAATCTCGACTCAAGCCTTCCGTCGGTCCTCATCCTCCTGGACCTTTCATCTGCCTTTGACACTGTCAATCATGCCATCCTGATCAATCGACTGAGAACCTGGGCATCACAGATCAGGCCTCGAGTGGTTGACCTTTTTCCTCGCAGACGCAACCCCCCCTCTAGACTCCCCCCCCCCCAAGGTCTAACTTCATCCTTTCTCACCACCACCTCCCTCTCCACATGTGGCATCTCCAAGGGCTCCAACTTCTCTCCCTGGCTCTTTAATGTCTACTTGGCCCATCTGATTTCTACTTTCTCCTCTAACTTTCAGTGTTATGCAGAGGATACCCAACTCTCTTTAATACCCCCTCAGCCGCCTCTACTCTCTCGCTCATTCCCTCATTCACAATTGTCTATTGTGAGGAATTTATGCTGACAAGTAAGAGACACAAGTGATCAATAAAAACCCTTGAACTGTGAACAATGAAAACAGTGTGCGGGCTGGAAAAACACCTAATCTAAACGGAAATCTAAGATGGGGCAAGTGTCAACCATCAAATGAAAAATAAGGTAGTCCTAGTGGCGTTGTCTCAAAACAATAAAGGGCCTATACTAAAACCTATTGCCAAGCCTCACAACGATTACAAAAAGGGGTGAGGGATATTTCTCATGAAAAGAAAAGTGTTCTCAAAGAATAAGTCAGGGTGCGGCTGCCTGGGTCTTCCTTCCCCACATTTTGTGCACACGGTAAGGTGGCAGCTTAGAGCACAGTACGGTCTCGGGCTTCCCCAGCACAAGACAACAGTTCCAAAGGCAGCTGTCAGGACCAAAGATGGACAAGTCGCATTTCCTCTGAAAGTCTCTTGGCTTCGGGGCCCAATGTGTTCAGATAACAAAAACATTAACAAATGAAAGTTGTTAGGGTGGTAACTATTCACCCCTGGGTCCCCCCTTCTGCGTTGACAGCTTCTTAATAGTATTTCTCTGTTACAGTTCGAGTAGGGTGAGTGCTTCACCCCTAGGCCCCCCCTCTTTTCGGGCGGACCCTTGCTCAATAGTATCTTTGGATGATATCTTAACTCCTTGTATCTCCCTCATCCGGGCTCGGACCCTTCTATTTCTTAATTCCCTTTACTCTTGGGTTCACTTTTTCACTCCGTTTATCTGGACCTTTAGACTTAGTCCCTCTCCTTTGGCGTCCCTCCTTGGCGTCACTATTGCCTTTTTGATGCTTTCAAATTGGTTCAAATGTTCACAGGATTCAAGTCCCTTTCCTTCATTCACCAAGTGGTATTCACTTCCCTTATTTTTAGCCAACTTGTGGATCAAAGTCTTTCGATTGTACGGGGCTTTTGCTCGACCCTCACGTATGACCACCTTGCTTCCTTTGGCTGCCTTTTTAGGGTAATTTGGAACATCTGGCGGAGGGTTCCGGGGATGAGCGGCATGACAACTGAGTCACTTGTGGGCTCTGGGACCAGATCCCGAACCTGGATAGGTTTGAGACGTGGTTTGAAGCGGGTCCGACGAGGATGGGACAGCTATGGAGGGAGGGCCATTATATCTCATTGGTGGACCTGGTGGGGGCACTGGGAATTGGAAAACGGTCAGTGTTCACATATTTGCAATTGAAGGGTGTCAATACTGCCAAACGATTCCGAGAGCTCATCCCGCTGGAGAAGGCCCTAGACTCGCACAGGGAAATGAAAGGTTTTATTTCTTCCCTATATAGGGCGTTGGTGGGGGCAGAGAAGGGCAACACAGAGAAGCTCAGGACTAAATGGCAGGGGAGATAGGAAAAGGGGAGCCTGATTATTGTATATGGCCCTTCAGGCAATTCTGCAATATAATAAAGGGATAGGGCCAACTAGACCAGAGATGACAACTGACTATTGTTTAAATCAGAATAGTTTTCTGTTTATTATCCAAATACACATGTCATGAAAAAAATCGGCTCCACAAACCAAATGCAATACATCCCTCCAAAAACCATTCATTCATAACTCCTCCATACAATAATCATATTTGCAAAAATTAAATAAAACAAGGTGATACTTTGTATATACCACAAATAATAAATCAGACAACACTCGATTGTTTTACAATGTGCCCCTCTGTTGGTATTCAGGGGTTTTTTGAAAACTGTTAACATGTTTCGGTTAAGTTTTCTCACGAGGATGAGACAGTCCCCTCGTGTATTGACTTAGTGTTCAACCTTCTTCAGGACAGGAGAGCAATCGCCAATTTGGCGTTGCCTCTTGGTGAAAAACCAAAGGTAGGGGGTGTGCGGCAAGAGAGCCTTAAATCTAAAAGTAAAAAAGAATAAAAAATTGTCATCTCTGTTTACTCAACAAACTATTTACTTAGTATCTAAATACAGTTCTCTTAGTTAACTGTATATAACCTGCTGACCTCCTCTGAATCTTTCAGGGGCTGGCGAACCGGTGTGGTGGAATCGATCCCGTGGTGAATGCTTTCAACAATGGCGCTTCACGTAATGGATGCCCTATAGTAAAAAGGACATGTGTGTTTTAAAATTCAGAAATGAGCACCTACTCGGGTCATTCACAAATAATGGGTTGGTACTCACTGTTATTCTCAAAAGGAAAATATTTTCTTTTTTCTTATTTCCAGATCGAAAATAGTGCAAAATAATTCATTAAAGCAACTGCGTCTTTAAAAACGCCTGCGAAGGAGAAAACAAAGCATATGAAACATGCATTAACTGCTATGTTTCAAAGAGACAGCAATCTGTCACTGTTAGGTAAACTCCAGCACAATCACGCTTTGAAAAAGGGGGAACACTTACTTGAGACAGCCGTATGTTTAATCGCGGTTACGGCTCACTGGCAAGAAGTGTAGCAAGATTTACGGCCGTGAACCGAAAGGCTGCCTATGTAAACAACAGACACAGAGCGACATGATTAGTGTCTGTTCATTAAACTTGGTGCACCTCGGCGCTGCCGTTTATGAATATCATTATTCTCTTACCTTGTTAAAGGCGAGGGATAGAGTCCAGGACCCTGCTGCACAGTCAGTAGTCTGCGCTCATGTCGTCTGCCAGAGTTGTGTAAACGCTGTGCAGGCATGCGCTTTGACCTCGCAAACCAGTCGCTTGGAATTATGGGCTTCGTAGTATATAGTGCTATGGTGACATATAAAGGCTGATTCACATGTCACTGCCTAGGAATCTCGTGCATCCATCGTGAAATTATTCTATTTGTCGGTCTTTTAGTTATGTGCTTACTGGCTCACCATCTGCCAGAAATGTAGCTCACCGTCTGACAGACTCGTGTAAACGCTGTATAAACATGCGCTTTGGCCTGAGAAACCCGCCGCTTGGGATTGTGGGCTTCGTAGTGCGTAGTGTCACTATGGATGATATAGTATCATCCGTGTTCAAATATAATAAGATGTTGTAATGTAGAGACTGATTCACATGTCTCTACCTAAGGAGCGCCATCTCGTGCCTCCATCGCAGGACTTATTCTTCTTGTCTGTCTTTGAATTATGTGCTAGGTAGCTCACCACGCACGCATGTTTTCCTGATTTGGCGAGGGGATAATACATCTCTCCTCGCGTTTCACAAATGGTTGAATACTTGTGATTTGAATATTAAATTTACCATTGAATGGAGTAAAGAACAAGTAAGCTTCCTGGATTTGATGATCAGAAAACAAGGGAACAACTTAGTCACCTCACTTTATAGAAAAGCTACGGATAAGAATACCTTATAGCACTATTCAAGTTTTCATCCAGAGAGTCTCAAATTTAATCTTCCTTACGGTCAATTTTTGAGAATCCGACGGAATTGTACCGATAAGGATGATTATAATATACATGCCACACAACTCAAAGAAAGGTTGGACACACGGGGGTACCCCAAACGTCTGGTGAAGAATAATCTAAAAAGAGCTGCGAACACAAACAGAGAAGTTTCTTTACAAGGAAAGGACAAAAAAAAAAAAAAAAAAAAAAATATCGAACGATAGATTGGTTTGCGTTACCACATTCAATCCTATTAGTAACGCCATTAGAAAAATAATCAATCAGAATTGGGATTTGGTAAAAAATCCCGGTACATTATGTCAGAAACCAATGTTCGCCTTTAAACGTAACTGTAATCTAAGACAAAAATTAGTTCACACTTATCGAGAGAAACCTAGAGATACCACCATTATGAACCAATGGGGTCTGCCTCCCATTATTGGCCATTATAAATGTGGTAATTGCAGTGTCTGTCCACTTACCGAGACTAAACACAGTTTTCAATACGGGAATAAGACATGGGTGATGAAAAACCACACCAACTGCTGTACAAAGAATGCAATATATGTGATATCTTGTCCATGCGACCTACTGTATCTAGGGAAAACGGTCAGAGCAGTGAAGGTCCGCATTGGAGAACATCGCTCTTGCATAAGAAATCACACCCCTGATAAACCCCTGCTGGAGCATTTCAAGAGGTTCAATCATAAAGACACAGAAATGAAGTGGTTTGTGTTACAAACTCTAAATCCAAAATTAAGAGGTGGAGATATGGCAATGGCTCTACACCGCCTTGAACAGAAATGGATTTATTCTCTAGATACAGTACAACATGGGTTAAACATTTCGGTAGAGTGGAACGTACTAAACAGCATTTATCTCCCTGTAGCCCAAACTACCCTATCCACAATACATTGCACACGACAGCGCCTCATTGGTGCGTAGTTTTCTTCAACTAGTGAGGAGTTTTTTTTAAACTTCATCCACTATGGGCGACTGAACTTTTCACCTACCTATCAAGGAGTAATCACGGGAACACGCCACCCACTAGGGTGGGGTGACGGGGATCCCGGCGTGCGTGGTGAGCTACCTAGCACATAATTCAAAGACAGACAAGAAGAATAAATCCTGCGATGGAGGCACGAGATGGCGCTCCTTAGGTAGAGACATGTGAATCAGTCTCTACATTACAACATCTTATTATATTTGAACACGGATGATACTATATCATCCATAGTGACACTACGCACTACGAAGCCCACAATCCCAAGCGGCGGGTTTCTCAGGCCAAAGCGCATGTTTATACAGCGTTTACACGAGTCTGTCAGACGGTGAGCTACATTTCTGGCAGATGGTGAGCCAGTAAGCACATAACTAAAAGACCGACAAATAGAATAATTTCACGATGGATGCACGAGATTCCTAGGCAGTGACATGTGAATCAGCCTTTATATGTCACCATAGCACTATATACTACGAAGCCCATAATTCCAAGCGACTGGTTTGCGAGGTCAAAGCGCATGCCTGCACAGCGTTTACACAACTCTGGCAGACGACATGAGCGCAGACTACTGACTGTGCAGCAGGGTCCTGGACTCTATCCCTCGCCTTTAACAAGGTAAGAGAATAATGATATTCATAAACGGCAGCGCCGAAGTGCACCAAGTTTAATGAGCAGACACTAATCATGTCGCTCTGTGTCTGTTGTTTACATAGGCAGCCTTTCGGTTCACGGCCGTAAATCTTGCTACACTTCTTGCCAGTGAGCCGTAACCGCGATTAAACATACGGCTGTCTCAAGTAAGTGTTCCCCCTTTTTCAAAGCGTGATTGTGCTGGAGTTTACCTAACAGTGACAGATTGCTGTCTCTTTGAAACATAGCAGTTAATGCATGTTTCATATGCTTTGTTTTCTCCTTCGCAGGCGTTTTTAAAGACGCAGTTGCTTTAATGAATTATTTTGCACCATTTTCGATCTGGAAATAAGAAAAAAGAAAATATTTTCCTTTTGAGAATAACAGTGAGTACCAACCCATTATTTGTGAATGACCCGAGTAGGTGCTCATTTCTGAATTTTAAAACACACATGTCCTTTTTACTATAGGGCATCCATTACGTGAAGCGCCATTGTTGAAAGCATTCACCACGGGATCGATTCCACCACACCGGTTCGCCAGCCCCTGAAAGATTCAGAGGAGATCAGCAGGTTATATACAGTTAACTAAGAGAACTGTATTTAGATACTAAGTAAATAGTTTGTTGAGTAAACAGAGATGACAATTTTTTATTCTTTTTTACTTTTAGATTTAAGGCTCTCTTGCCGCACACCCCTTACCTTTGGTTTTTCACCAAGAGGCAACGCCAAATTGGCGATTGCTCTCCTGTCCTGAAGAAGGTTGAACACTAAGTCAATACACGAGGGGACTGTCTCATCCTCGTGAGAAAACTTAACCGAAACATGTTGACAACAGTTTTCAAAAAACCCCTGAATACCAACAGAGGGGCACATTGTAAAACAATCGAGTGTTGAATTTATAATTGTCTGATTTATTATTTGTGGTATATACAAAGTATCACCTTGTTTTATTTAATTTTTGCAAATATGATTATTGTATGGATGAGTTATGAATGAATGGTTTTTGGAGGGATGTATTGCATTTGGTTTGTGGAGCCGATTTTTTCATGACATGTGTATTTGGATAATAAACAGAAAACTATTCTGATTTAAACAATAGTCAGTTGTCATCTCTGGTCTAGTTGGCCCTATCCCTTTATTATATTGCTAAATGGCAGGGGGACCTGGGCCTTGAAGTGGATGACACCCTGCACCATGCAACGCCTCTGGGGCATATAGAACCTCAATTGCATGTCAATACAAGCTTCACACGATTACGTTGCTGCACAGGTGGCAGTATGTCCCAGTGTGACTCTAAAATGTTTCCGGGGGAAGAGTCCTCTTTGATAGCATGAATGTGGGGCGCAGGCCGATAATTGGCATACGTGGTGGGGTTGCAAGCAGGTTCAGATTCATGGGCATGAAGTGCTAGGGTGGATTAAGGAACCGGATGGGGTCCTCCGGAGAATGACAAATGTTGGTTCCATTTGGTTTGGAGGGGAGTGAAGGGAATATACCAGCCTGCTGCACTTGCCACATTTTTTGTTACTGGCGTGTAGAGCGTGCCTGGCAATGCAGTGGAAGAGGGTGTCGCTGCCGGGTAAACTAGTATGGATAAACATAGGGAAGAATATATACGTGATGGCGAGAATCACAGCAGCCATACATGGCAGAGGTGTGAATATTGAGGTGGAGTGGGAGGAATTTCGGCTCCGGTATAGGTCTGTGGAAGCGGGAGAGGAAGGTTACAGATTGTCGATGGGAATAGAGATGAACTATATCATCATGGGATTGCAATTTATAATGTGTAACAGTTGGGTGAATAAAGGGTCCATGGGAGTGAGTGCCTAACATGTGGACATACAAGCCAGAATTGGGAAGGCCCTCCTATTGGTGGTATTATTTGGGTCATGCAGAAGTGGTGGGGGTTAGGAGGGTTTGGGGAGAGAGATTTGAAAGACATATGGGCTATGTAACAGTAGGCATTAAACAGATTTTTGTGGGACAATGTTGCATGCTTGGCCATGCCGTAATTTGTAATGTTAATAAAGTTTAAATTAAAAAAAAGTTTAGTACCCCAATAGCTACCATATTAATACATTGGTGTATGACTGCTGTAGCGCGGATTGCACATCTGTGAAGCCAAACTAAAAATTGCAGTTGAACTAGCCTACTCCACAACACTATTTTAGGGTGATCATCAGAGGGCCAAACTGTGGTATTCAAAAAAGGTGCATTGGCTAACATAAGGTTTGCAGTGGCAGGGGTGCTTCAGTAGAAGTCTTTCTGATGACAAAAATAAAGTCAGAGATCCTAAAATTCCTTAAATAAATGTAAAAAGTGTAGGTGCAGAATCCTCACTTTATAACTGTGCCTTTGATGTTGGGAGAAGGAAGATGAGGTAGAGAAGCATTGGGAATCAGGGTCACGGGAGGCATTGGGGGCTTGGAGCAGGACTGCCGCCAAAACCCAAAGAACCAAGACTAAAAGACAAACAATGGATCCAGAGTCAAAAGAGCATGGGAAGGTGTAAGCAGTCAAAGCCTAGGGGTTTTGTGTGCAAATATTTGTTTTGTCTGCTTTTAGTTTTGGTTGTAGTGCTGGTCCTGTTGCATGGTCTGCAGGCAGAGCCCCTGAAGGTGGCTCGATGAAGAACCTTGGTGAGGACTAAATGCTACCCACAAAGTGCAGACATGACCGATCAATCAGGAAGCGCAATAGTGATCCCTGAAATACTGGCCACCAGTATGTTTGGGCGAGGACAACGAGCTGAAGGACAGGAGGCAGCATGGTGCCACGAGGAAGAGTAGCTGCAGAGGTCTGAGCCATGATGCCCCATGAAGGGGCAGGAAGATTTGAGAAGCGCATAACACCACTCAGGTTCCTACAAGACGCCACAGACTACCCCCCCCCCCAGGTCCAGGAAGCTGCAGAGAGTACCAGCAGGCTGCAGGTATGCATGTTTGCGATTCCTGCTATAACAAGAGCAAACCTGAATGAGGATTCAAACACATGGCATATCACAGTATCCAATTCAGGGGTGAACTGTGTGAAGTCCCTACAGCCACTGGTGAGGTTGTTGCGAGCCCGTTATGCGGGCTGGCGGTTTCCATGGCGGCTCGCCTCGCATGGAGGCTTACAGTCCCAATCAACCCGTGCAGAGAGGGCATCACCCTGCAGCACAGCATCTCTTCGGATGCGCAAGTAAAAGCCACATTCACAGAATTAATGATGCTACTCAATCTCACCTGCCTGGTCTGCAAGCAGTGTTTTTCCTTAGATGTATTATATATATATATATATATATATATATATATATATATATATATATATATATATATATTTTTTTTTTTTTTTTATTTTTAGTTCTTGACTGCACACTTCTACGATTCTACTAGTGTTTTGTATTAGGCGCACAGGAACATTTCGGCTACAGACTTCTGGACTGCTTTTGGGACTCCTGCAGGCTTTGTTAATCTCTGATTTGGATTTGAGAACAGATTTCCATGGGAATCTAAAGACTCCTTCCTCGAGTTAAAAAAAAAAAAAAAAAAAAAAAAAAAAAAAATTATAAATAAAAAAATACACATTACACCCCAGTTGCCCATCTGGATTGAAGTGCCCTCATCAGCCCATTCAAACTTGTTTTTTCGCGTTTTTTCTAAGGAGCGGGATTCTGACCCATGGACCTTTGTTACCACTTTTTCCTTGTCCGCTTGTACAATCCTTGCCAGATAAGAGTTGGTCCATTAGGATACTGGTTGGCAATTGCACGTCCCCCACCTACTTGATTCACACCCCTGTTCTTGGTGTTCTCTCCTACAAACTGAGGGGGTCCTCTTGGGGCCTTCTCAACCCTAATCCTCTGCACATGCTGTTTTCCAGGTCTATGTGGTGGGTTGAGGACGACGGTCGGTTACCTTCACAAAGTCAGATTGCTGCAGACCATTACAGATTGAGTAGACTCTCCTACTCCCAAAGGGCAACAGAACGGATGCACCCCCCAATTCCATGGCTGCTTTAAACGCAAGCCATTGCCAATCTCAGAACAGAGACAATTTCTGCCCTTACTGCTCTGAATCAGCGCCTAGATGCCTTACAAAGCTCAACACAGGAGATTATCTCCTGATCCAGAGTTTGATGCCCGCTTCGCAGGCAGCAGCTCGGGCTGCACCCACTGCTCCAGTGATGCTGCCACAGCCATTCCCTTTGTATACCCACCGAACATTTCTAGTGTTTCCAAAAAGGTACAGAACCTTTACCAATCAAAGCAAAATACACTTGATTTGCCATCTCCCTGCTTTCTTGGATGGTACAACCAAAGCAGTGTTTGTCCTTTCCGATTTGGGAGGACAGGCAGCTGCCTGGGCAAACAGTCTGCTTGAAGCCAATAGTCCTGTATTGTATATATGATATATGATATATGATATGGCATTTATAATGCGCCTATACACAAGTGTTTCAAGATGCAATGAGGCAAGGGAGGGGAAACAGAGGGAAGACAGACAGCGATTCGACTAGGCCAGGTGACATTGCGCAAGTGCAGTACCTAGGATAACAGTAAAATACATAAAGACAATAAATAAAAGTGAGGCCAGCTGTTGGCAAGTGCAAGGGTAAGGGTAAGAACAGACATCAGGTGTCAAGTGCTAGGAGGAGCTGAAGGGATACAGAAACAGTCCAAGTGCAAGGGTTGCCAGGGGGCAGTGTAGGTGTGTAGGTATGCAACTGGCAGGAAGGCGACCTGGGCCCGAGATCAGAGGGTAGCCAGTTAACCAGTGCAAATTCAGATTTAGCCAGGAGATCAGCAGGGGAGAGGAGGAGAGAAAGCACAAGCAAAGAAGAAGGTCTTGAGGTGCTTCCAGAACTGGAGATAGTTCTCCTCAAGATTCAGAGAGGCAAGGAGGCTCTTCCAGATGGAGGCCCCAGAGAAGAATGATCTACCACCAACTTGCTGCTTGGAGAAGCGACTGACCCTGAGGGAGTTGGAGGCGGATGAGCGGGGAGCTTGAGAAGGAAGATATTTAGGAAGAGAGAGTTGAAGGTATTGAGGTTCCAGGCCCCAGAATGCCTTGTGGACAATGCAGAGGGTTTTGAGCTTAATCCTCGCCGCCACTGGGAGCCAGTGAAGAGATTTCAGTCCTGGAGAGATACGAAGATTCCTGCCTGTCTGAACGTCTGATCAAGCTGTAAACCCCTTGCTGCGTCCAGCCTTGAAAAGCTTGGCGGAGAGCAGAGAAAGAGTGCCCAGCTCCCCTGAACCTATGCAAATTGGTGCGCTTAGAGGCCCTCTTACCCGAGAAGAAAGGGAACATGACATATCTGCAAATCTCTGGCTCTACTGTGGTCAATCTGGGCATTTTATACAGCAGTGCCCCAAGAGGCCCAGGAAACAGATGGAAAACGACTTGCCTTATCTCAAGAAAGGGCCATCTGTACGAGTCTCAGCACATCGGTTTTGATCAATTCCGGGGCCTCCGACTGTTTTATGAGCATGGCTGTTGCTCAGCAGAAACAAGACACCACAACAGAAAAGGACCACCCTGATGCAGCTCGTGCAGTAGACGGTACTGCTCCGTTTGTTGGCCGATCACTGCCACACACCCAGCTTCTGCTCCTGACGGGGGCAATGAGGAGAAATGCTATTTAGAGGTAAGCAAGGGACTCCCAAAGGGGTTCATGCTCGTGAAATTTAGTAGCAAGTCGAGTGATTTGAAGTACACCGTTTTGATGGGTCCTTTTGTTCACTATAGGCTAAATGCTGACCTAGCCATTAAGTGGACAAAAAACCTGGGATTGGGAAATCCCTCTGGAGACTGTAGGTCCTAGATCCTGCCAATACTCTACCGATTAGTTATATGAAGGTTAAGGGTTTGGAGTTTTTTCTGTGTAGAGGTAGATCTCACACCTGTTGAATTACCCACTCCTATTTAAAACTCAGAGCTTTTCGGTTTCCATTAGATCCAATAAATGACCAGCAAGACAGAAATAACAATCTTTCTAAAGAGAAAGACAATCTGGTTATGGGACCGAGGTGAGGACTTAAATTGTATGTTAATGTTGTCCTCCCCGGGTCACTTTGGGTGTGGCTTAGGGTAATACTGTGCACATTAGGGTACGGTGAATTTAGAAGTGTCTTAAGAGAATGAGGCTAAGTTCTGGCTAACTCTCTACACCACTGTGAAAGTGAAGAACAAAAATTGTAATTGTTAAATAAACTTGGAAACATTTATTGCTACAAGTTGTAGGCACAAGTATATTATGAACTGTATACTTGATGCACCCCAATGGTGATTAGGGATGGCTAGGTTTAGTGAATTAACCAAATATGCCCATGTAGTAATGCGTTTATGTTTGTATGTACCCTCAGTTATAGGAACCGGGACCATAGAGGAAAGAATTGAGAAGTCTACAGGAAGCACAAGACACATTTCTGCCCCTGAAGAATGTCCAGTTAATTGTAACATCAAGGACAGAAACTTATATAAGTTGGGCTAATTTTTTACGCAGTAGGAAGCAAGAGAAATTAAGTTGCTACTGAGTTGTGCTTCAAGTATTTGAGAAACTGGACTGTGTGGTGGAATAACTACTTTTAACATTGTATACTTTGTGGTGTATATGTTTTTCAAATGTTTTTTTGATACTTGTGCGATGAAGTAAATTAATTAAAATATGACATTTTAGTAAAATTGTTGGTATACGTTATTAATTAGATTACATACAGCCCACATTTGCTTAGAGGCTGTTGGTAGTGTTTAGATTTCTGAGGGTAACATGTTGTGTCATTAAGTATGTATATGTCCCTTCTTTTGATGAAATAGAGGGGGCGATGAGGCACCAGGAATAGAACACATTTGTCCTAATATCGGCCCATTTTAAGGTCATCCTTGGTGCTCCCTGATTGCAGAAGCACAACCCTGGCATTGATGGGGTGACACAAGCCATCTCTTTTCATTGTACCGAGGAGTACTTGGCTCCACAGAAACACCCTCTCCTAGCCAGGCTGCACATTATTGGCTCCCTTGACACTACTGGATCCAAAGACTACATGAGCTACCAAGATGCGTTTAGAGAAAACATCTACCCCGCACACCCCCCCCCCCCACCGGGAGCACGACTGCCCCATAGA
This sequence comes from Ambystoma mexicanum, assembly GCF_040938575.1. Taxonomy (NCBI): domain Eukaryota; kingdom Metazoa; phylum Chordata; class Amphibia; order Caudata; family Ambystomatidae; genus Ambystoma; species Ambystoma mexicanum. The sequence goes on from NC_090933.1 coordinate 37,392,213, forward strand.
TCTGATCCCCCAGGGACAAAAACCCTCTTGGCAGGATCTATTCCCATCCGTTACTGAAGACCTAATTGGATTATTCCTCACAAAAGGAATCGATCCGTCCATCGACTTGTCCAGCAGTCTCACTGTTCCTCTTCATCCACAAGCAAGTGTGAGACATCTGGCCTGGATTACTACACCCTCAACGCAGAGAGCATACAAAATAAATTGCTACCCTTTACCTCCTGGACCAGAGTAAACCCACCCCCATCTTCACCAAGCTTGATTTGAGGAGAGTATACAACTTTGTGACAGTGAGACCAGAAGATGAGTGAAAAAAAGCCTTTTCACTCGATACGTTTTATGAATATCTTGTAATGCCATTTGGGCTTTCCAACTCCCCTGCTACCTTCCATGTGATATCCTGGACTATTTTGTCACTGTGTATGTAAATGACATGAATTCATTCCGATTCTTTGAACACCCACATCTCCAACGTCTGCTGAATCTTACAGAGGTTACAAAATAACCAGTCCTCTTTAATGTGACGCAAGTCGAATTTGGGGGTTCCCCGATAACACCAAGGAGCCGCTTACTTGAGTCAGAAAAACACAGGCTGTTCGATTGGCCAACCACGACTAATCTATGGACTCTACAATCCTTTCTAGGCTTCGTAATTTTTTTTTTTTGTTTAATTTAAAATCGCTGCTTCCTTCCGTATTTAGTTTGGGCTATTAGGTGTCGCTTCCACACCTACAGGCCTAAACTATTGCAATGGAGTATAGCTAGGGAGGAATGACATGAGGAGGCACACAGCCTGCAAATGTTTGGTATGCGCCCACCCACTGACTGTCCGCAGCCATGCTAATCCCAATAGCCATTCCTACCCAGTTCCTGCCTCTCCCAGCAAAAAACACTTCCTCATGGGTACTCTGAGCACACTTATCAAGCCTTACCATCAAACTTTACACTGCAAGTGCCTTGCAGTATTTTCTTAAAGCAGTCAAAGTTAATGATGAATTGGAGTTGTAAACCCACTACTGGTGTAATAAGTACATCTTACCAGGTCTGCCTTCATTCACTCGATTTATAAGCACTCTGTATCCTTCACTGAAGTCCTGTTAAAAACAAGCATTGGCAAAGGCAACAGTTTTAGGTTGTGTAAGCATTAGGCATTTGCCAGGAACTGCTATTAGATGCACAGGCACTTTACCATTTTGCAACTGCTACCATCAATGGCCAGTTAATACCACTATGGCCGTGCCTGGCAAGTGCCTTCCCCGTGCCTTCACAAAAACTCAAACAGTTGGCATTTCCAATGCTGGTCTTCTTTGGCCACTCCGCTTACAGCGTTGACCTGGCCCTCAATGCCTTTTTATTGGTCCTCTGTTACTCACCAAGCATTCGACACCTTACAGAAGGCGTTCAATACAGGCCCCTTTCTGCAACATCCAGTCCCGGAACGCCAGTTGATTGAAACAGACGCTTCTGTGACTGCCATGATCTCACAAAAGTGCCCTGCACTTGTAGATTAAACCAGGTGTCTTTCATGTCCAGTAAAATTGCTGTTACAGAATAAAACTATATAGTCATGGAGCGCCAACCTATTGCAGTTCGTTTAGCATTACAACATCGCAACATCATTTACAAGGAGCACAACATCTGATCCTGGTGCGTTTGGATCAACAAAATGTACAAGCATAGTCTTCAATGAAATGTACAAACACAGTGGCATCGGTTTTTCCCACCATTAGGACTTCATCACACAGAGTAGGATGGCTTCATGGCAAGTCTGTCGTGCAGTCTCGCCTTGACAGTGGAATGACCTATACATAGTGAGTCTGCTTCCATTCTGCCCTCGGTCCATAGAGCAAAACAATCTCATGAAATGGCGGTCGTACCAGCAACCAGACAGTGGCAGACCTAAACACAGATTTCGTAGATTGCATCCCTTTTATACAAAAGGTGACTTTTCCTACCCAAGGAAACACCAGCGAATAGCCCGCTGCTTGTCATGACACTAGAATAGCCACACCCCAGCCAACAGAAAACGCTTGAATTGCTAAAACCGTGTTGGTGGCCCACCATGAAGAGGGGACACCATTATTTCATGCATGGCTGCCCAGTCTGTATCCAAAGAAGGAACAGTCATTAAAAACCTGTAGGTTTGTTGCAAAAGATGCCCATACTCCCCACAAATCTTGGTTCTTAAAGTCAATGATTTCATAGTTGACCTCCCTAATAGTGAGGTGTTCGATACCATCTACCACCCACAAGAACATGGGCAGGCAAATAGGAAAATCAGACCATTGAACAATACTTAACGCTGCCTTGGTGTGCAATAGCAGGGCTTCTAGTACTCCCTTCTGGCATTCGCTGAATTTGCCTACAACATTACTCTCCATGCATCTACTGGGTGTTCCCATTTTTTTCATGCTTTGTACAGGCAGCACTCACGTTCCCTACCAGTAGAACCCTTCTCAAAGTTTTACCGGCTTAGGAAGAAGAATTGGCTTCGCAAGCTAGACTTCACCAGCACATGTACACAAGTAGATTGAGGTGTTCGATAAACCTTCCAAAAAGCATTCATACAACAGTGCCCTTTGGGAGGTCAGAGTAGACCAAACCGTAATTGGAGTCATTTGTCACACCTCAAATACTAAGCTAGACCAAAACCAAAATGGTCAGGATGTAGCACTTTTAAAATTGCATTGGTAGTCACTTTGCTCGCTCAGAGTGAAAATGGCTACCAATGCTGTAAGAACAAAACAGAACAGTAGAGCCTCAAAAGTAGACCATGTAGCTGCCAACAGCAGACCCAACACGCTAAGTGGGTGAAAGCGTACCCTATAGAAGTGCATGTCAGCAAAAATAAAGTCTACAAACCAATAAAAGCAGAAAACAGTTGAGGGGAGTAAGCGATGACCGATAGATATGAGCAGATACAGATCTGCTAGAATAGAGAGTGGGGGTGGGGGGGGGAGATTTATCAGATGAATACTTTTTATTGAACTAACCATCTCTTGTTTGGCAAAGACTGGTATGTGTTGATATTGATATTTTATTTCTATCGCGCTCGTACACAAGTGTTTCAGAGCGCGACAAGGCAGGGGAGGGGAGGGGAAAAGGGGAGAACAAAACTATCTTACTAGGCCCAGTGAAATTGAGAACGTTCAAGCACATGGGAGAGGGGGAGGGGCGGGGAAAAGTGCATGGAAGGAGCGAGAAGTGGAAAGTGCGAAGCAAAGGAGAAACAGATAAATAATCAATAAATAATAAAGGCAACAAACAGTGGTAGCGCATCCACCAATTGGCAAGTGCTAGGTTTAAGGCAGCAGACAGGGTAGGTCTGATAATTGCAGGAAGAAAAAGGGGGGGCTGTATAGGTACAGATACAGACCCCAGTTTAAGGGGTGGCCCGGAGGCAGCGCAGGAGGGTGGCCGGTGAGCAGGAACCTGGGCCCGGAGGAGAGAGGGTGGCCCAGTGCACGGTGCCAAATGAACAGATCAGCAGGGGAGAGGGGGAGCGAAGGCAGAAGAAAAGAAGGTCTTGAGGTGCTTCCGGAACCAGAGATGGTTCTCAAGTTTTAGAGTGGCAGGGAGGCTGTTCCAGAGGGAGGCCCCAGCCGAAGACAGATCTACCCCCAGCTCGTTTCTTTGCAAAACGACTGACCCTTAGTTAGAGGAGAGAAGAGCTTGAGAGGGGAGGTATTTGCAGAAGGATAGCTGAAGGTATTTTGGACCTAGGCCCCAGAAAGCCTTGTGGACATGCAGAGGGTTTTGAATTTAATCCTTGCATCCACTGGGAGCCAATGGAGGGATTTCAGAGCCGAGAGATACAATCCCAGGGCTTGAGGCCAAGGACAAGTCTTGCAGTCCTGTTCTGGATTTGTTGTGGAGAGCGGAGAGTAGAGGCAGGTAGATTTAGAAAGAGGATGTTACAATAGTCCAACCTAGAGAGAGCCAGAGCTTGGGAGACCATGAGCTTCTGGGGGAAGGAGCAGAAAAGGCAGAGTACCTCTGAGGAGGTGCAGTAGGAAGTTTTGAGTTTTTAGAGACCTCAGAGATGTGAGCGGAGAAGGAAAGGGTGGATTCAAAGTTGACCCAGAGGTTTTTAGCCGCGCAGGTGGGGGTAGGAGGAGGGCCAAGGGAAGCCGGCCAGAGTGAGGGGAAAGGATGGTGAAGGTGTGCCGATGAAGAGCATCTGTCTTGCTGGCATTCAGACAAAGATCATTGGCTGCACACCAATCTTGAATGGCAGTTAGGCAACCTGAAAACCTTTGACCTTACTTGTAGAAGATTTGGTCTGAAAGAGTGATCAGACGGTGTGGGTTCTTTTTAGGCTTCCCAAGAATGACTACCAAGTGATCTTGGATGTGAATAAAGGTGATTGAAGTTATGAGAGCTTGTGTCAACCTACTGTAGTTACTTCTATGTTTTTCTCCGTGATTGATTCCTGTGTGCCTCTTCTCATCCAACTGGGGACCGGCAGGCTTTAGCCGGCCCCCTCACCAAGGCCCCGATGCCTTCGATAGAATCATCCTTCTTCGGTATCACAGAGCACGAGGTCCTGCAATATCTGTTCTTGCCATCTTTCCATCATCTGTGGCCGTGTGGGGCTGCTGCTGCCCCCCACCTTGAGATAGGTGCACTGTGGTGACCTGCTGTACCTCCAGGGGCTTAAAGAATAATTTTCTGCAAAAATAGTAAATTTGGAAAAAGAAAAGTTTAAAATCATTGTTCAATAACAATAATTGCCGCGCATGGGACGGCCAAGGGAGGCTGGCCAGAGAATGAGGGGAAAAGAATGGTGGAGGATCTCAGTCTTGCTAGCATTCAGACAAAGATCATTGGTGGCACATACTTTTTCCATTCCGGAAAAAGTAAGCTGTTACATGATGCATAATTACAGTATTTCTACTGTAAAAAACGCTGCATGGTCTCAGTCAGTAAAGTTTAGGTTAGTGTATCTAAATCTCCTAGTGAAAACTGTATTATATTTTGTTGGTAAGGTGCATCATATTGACAAGTTAACACTTAAAAACGTACATGATCACATGGCTAAATGCTGTTGATGGCAAATGTGATGAATTGCAGGATTCAGTCACTTCTCCCAAGGGGGAGCCTTTCCCTGCCAGACTAGCGAGGGGAGACCAGCACTCCCGTTCCACCGAGGAACTCTGAGATACTCACTCCAAAACCATCAGTGACAACTAAACTTCAGAAAGACCAAGCCAATGTTTGTTACGGTGTCATCAAACCAATGGTATAATTCGGGGAAAGTATATTTTGAGAGAACTATGAAAAAGAAAAATGCAAGAGCAATACAGATCACTCCAGCATCAAATACTATGAAGAGCAATCAGGTGATATTACTCAAGGGAAAGAGAAGGACTGGGATCCTATGCTGGGGAAGGCCCAGCTGCGAGTGATGAAGAGAAGGAGGAATCTAAAATGTTCAAAAATAGACATGGTGATTTGCTGCATCGATATGCTTGATACGGTCTTCATACGCTACTTCACCAATAAACTACATTTAAAAAAAATGTATTTTAAAAAAGCGACGACAAAACCAAAAAGGGACAAAGGGACAGGGAGAAGGAAAGACATTCTTGAAAAGAATAGAAACCCCCAGACTCCACTCTCCCTACTGTATAGGGCCGGCCAGAAGCCCCGACCATGCGGTCGACAGCGTCAACCAGAGCCCCAGCCGTCGAAGTGTGTTCTTTCATCGTCTTCGGCGGTGGTGGTTCAGGAAACAATAGTCGAGGAGGGGACCAGAACAAATATGACCGGAGGTCAGAAAAGATAATATTGCAATTTGGTAAGAGCTCTGCATAAGGCAACCAGCTAGCTGGGCGGAAAAAACCTATGTGAGGGAGCTGGACGCGTGAAGGATTTTGGGTATATTACATGTCACATTAGGGATAGTGCTACAGGCACGCCCATGTCGACGCCCCCTTTCGATCCTCCAAAGACAAGATGCAATACTCCACGATTACCACTAGATGTCAGACTATATGCACAGCATGTGATTCTACGCAGATTAACAAGCATCAGAAACTATATTATCCATCTAGTTTGCCCAGTTCTGTCTGCTATGCCATCCACTCTGCCTAGTCTTACTTTCTTTGCTCTTATAAAATGAACGCACACACAAAAGGTAGGTAGCGGTTTATGCAAAGTAGTGATCAATTGTTCCATCCAATCTATACATCTACTGCAATACCTCCAGAGCGAGCGAGCAAGAGAGACACACAATCCGGAGACTGGGAACACAAGTGGAATCTGCAAGTAGCCACCTGCATTTCATGCCAGGCCTCTGCCCACCTTTCACCCCATTCTTGGAGGCGGTGCCCTGCGTCCGACTACCTCATGGGACTAAGACGAAGAAGAGGGCAGAGGAGGCATGTAGAAGTAAAAGACAGACAAGTAAGCCTAATAGCCTTTGAGAGGGTCAGGCAATTAGCACTAAGGGCCTGCACCTGAAGTCAAGCTACATAAAAGGTTGCAGCAGGAAGATGGAGCAAGAGCTGGAAGGCTGGCAGTAGAAGGAGAAGCGCATGAGGCTGGCAGTTCATGAGGAAGTGTGATCACTTAAGGGACGCCGGGACGAGAGAAGAGCAGATTTGACCTGCAGGTTCAGAGTTGGTCCTGTGTTCACAAACCCCGTCGGGCAGTGGCTGCACTGCAAGAGACTTGGCAAAGGGAAATGTTTCCCCAGGTGGGCCTAATAGTTGTGACTGCAAAGCTGAGGTTGTGCAGCAATCTGAGACCTGTGTGCAGAGCAGGCCGAGGGACAGAAGAGAGAAGGAGACTCCTCGTTGTCAAGGTCGGACTGGAGACACCCAAGTCTGGAGAGGGGCGTGGGTCACAAGAGTGCCTAAAATAGTAGCAGCAGGAAGATAAGTCGGGAAGTGGAAGCTGCATGCAAATGCAGTGTTTTTGGGGCCGGTGAGTGAAGCTCCGTACTCCAATTCACTGAAAACTCCTTGTCGGTAACTTACCAGCTCAATCAGAACTCGCAGCAAGTACAAGTTGTTCATTGCCCTGGGAAGTCTTTAACAACAAAGGAAATTTATTACTCGTACGCTTAAGTGCTTGCGTATAAGAATAGCTTTCTATTTTCCATTGTTGCACTAATAACTTTAACGGAGTTATCGCGTCTCTCCAAATAAGAGGGAGAACGCTGTTTTCAATCACTCGAAAGGTAGAAGACCTTCACAAATTGTTACAACGATAGCACATGGATGATTGCGATTCCCGATCCAAGTTAAAGTATCATTCTGTATGAAAGGGAATTTAAGTCATACTGTTCTTCCAAGTCAAAATTCTCCATTATAGAGTGGCCGCATGTACCAAAGTCTGTTTCCCATGTGAAACTTTAATCTTATAACATACAGAAAAGGTACATTTTAATTGTAGAAGTTGCTGAATTAAGAGAAGAGCAAGCACTACACAAGCCAGGAGGTGAATCCTTTTTGTGAAACCTTCCCCATTAAGATCCATCCACCTATATTTTGAAGTTGTCAAAGTTGTTACAAATCCAGTGTCCTCTGATACAAGGGTGACAAGATTATCCAGAGCTGGCAGAGTGGCAATACAGATTTGGGGTAGCCAAGAAGGTGAACAAAGCTGGGGAAGTGAGCTTGGTGCTTGTAAAGATCTGATTTACAATCTGTAATGCAGAGACTGTTGCCGTCGACAGTCTGGAAGCAAAGACAGATTACACTGGTAGCTGTAAGACAGTAAGAAGAGGCAAAGAGGCTGCCCCCTTCATATGCCATAGGAAGGGACAGTGCCTTGCCTACCAGTGGAGATCAAATGAGTTATCTTTAAGTTGCCTAACAAATCCTAAAAGTACTGAGTTGCAGCACAAACGGTGGTGGTCTATAATGTGGTCCGTGAACATTACATTGAAGGTGACTGAAGCGGTTATAAACTGAAGCAAAGGAGCCGGCGTCCACAGTGATGGTAGCAGAAGGGGCTTGTTGATAGGAGATCAACACCCTAAGAACATCATCCTGAGAAGTTATGCCAAACACGCTGCAGAGGTTACAACACATGGACATTTGTTGAAGCAGAAGAGGTACTTAGTTTTTGAACTTTGTCAAGTCTATCCTGGAAGGAGGTTATCCAAGATTACCATTGGTGCTGCTTTCTTTGCTGAAATTGGACACTGAACTTCAACAAATGGAGAAAGGAACTGCTAGCAGTGGATTTTTGTTTGGGTGAACTTTTTAACTTTCAAGAACAGGTTCAACACTTTACTTTTATTTGTGAACACTTGGAGAAATTGACTTGGGACATTCCTGGTAAAGGGATCTACCAGGACAAGCGGAAGTCCCTGGTAATTTGACAATCATTTATTTAGGTTTATTTTTTAATATTTTGTTGTTTAGTTTGAGGGCCCGTTTTGTGTATGCTAGGAGATTTTCCCTTAGAACCTAGACTAGGTAGAGAACGCCTTGGTAGAGTAGTTCTAGTTTGGTTTTCTTTGCATTTTCTTTCATTAATAAACTGTCAAATACTGAAATAACTACAAGGAGATGTCCACCTCGCATCACTGACCCCTCACAGAGCACAGGACTAAAATGGTGTGCTTGGGCCTACCTGGCTCGTGCTTGAGGACCTTTAGCAGCAATGTATTGAACACTTTATTGAAAACAGTTGATATCAATGACAGGCAACTTTACTTTAACCTTGGGAACATTTTGATTTATGAAACATCTGAATTTCTCCTTACACAGCAGATGATAGGACAAGCATACAATATATGGGAAACTGCCCTGTACAACACCAACTTCATCCGTGTGCACAGAACCTTGCACTGAACACTGTTTTCAGACTCTTGGTCATATTTATTTGTGTGCATTCATGCGGCTACACTTTACATTTCAAAGACACTAATTTCATGTCTTACTTCAGCAGTAAACAAAAAGGCTGCGTTGTTATTCATTTTAGGTCTCGTTACAAATACCTTCTGGTCACACTAAATATAGTGGTACAAAATTGCTAATCAAATATATTTGTTTGCTAATCAAGAAAGGTTTAATTCGCAAAAGATAATCAATTTTTCAAAACTAAATGTATGCCTTGGAATAGCATTGACATTTGTGAATTATAAAGCTCCAGTGACTCACTATGCAATACTCAACTTGGAGGGAGCATACAATAGCAGACTTTATGTAGCTGGATTGCAGCAAAACTCAGAAGGTGCTAATGTAGCTAACAAGCTGGGCATGAACCCTTTAGCAACTTGTAAAACCAACACCCAAGCTAGCATTTCAGAAAATAATTGATAACTTACCTCACAAAACAATATCTTTTTCTCCTCCTCCGATTTGCCATACTTTTCGTGAGGAGGATGGGACTTCAAGGCAAACAAGTCACTCATTGTCCAATTTGAAACAAAGAACACTGAAAGGACAAAAACAAGCATTTGTCGATACAACTTTTATTCAAAAGGCAGCACAAATGTAAACAGCCATATAAGTTAAGTTCATTATTTGTTGCAGGAGAATGAAGGCAGACTCATCCTCAATCTTGAAACTGCTTTAGCATTAGTAAAATAATCAATTACGGAGGACAGCATCTCACAATAACCTTCAGATCCATTAAGCAGAAGTGTGAATGCATCAAGACAAACAGGTTGGTTAATAAAACATTTGAGCAAGTGAGTGGCGGTGCATTTCAGTGAATACACATTGAAAAGGACTTTATGGGAGGCCACCAGGGAGTCATCGCGGGCGCTCGCGGCCCGCCGGAGCCCAGTGCAGCAGAGCAGGGGGAGCCCCGGTAGGCCTGGGACTCGCCCACCCACAGGTGAGCGGCCCGAGCGGGGTGGAACCCCAGGAGCAGGAAGACCAAAAGGTGTGGACTGTGGACCGGGGGCCCCGGACCCCACCCCCTCCCCCAAGAGACAGCACGGCCTGAAGCGGGGGTGACCAGGGTGCGAGGCCCCCGCCAGTAGCTGGTGGGGCGTGTGCCCGCCCAGGGGTGCCCCCCCCCAGGATCACGGCGCGAGCCACAACGTCCTTTCCCCCCTTGGACTGGAAGGTCGGGCCCCCTTGAACCACCATCCCCCCCCCCTCAAGGAGACCGGAGGAGGCCCCAGAAGACCACGAGGCGCTTGAAAAGGGTGTGAGGCCCCTGCCTGGGAACAGGTGGGGCGTGTGCCCGCCCCCCCCGGACTGTGTCACCCCATTCGGGACATCTTTGGAGTGCACAACCCAAGTAAGGAAGGACTGGCCAGCAGGGGACCCCCCGCCGGGGCCGCGGGCTCCAGACGACAGGACACAGAAAAGAACCACATGAGCTGGAGGGAAGCCTTGCAGAGATACCGCTTCCAGGAGATTGTAAGAGGTGACAAAGGCTTAACCCGCGAAGGGACCATGGCCCAATCTGGGGACGCCACCCCCTCCTCGGCGGCAATGGAAAGGGGCTTTGCCTCGATCCTACAGGAAATTAGGGACATGCGGTCCGACATTGCCCAGAAATTTGAAAAAATGGACCAGAGGGTGGATAAAATTGAGGACAGGCTGCTACAGGTCGAATCCAACCAATCCTCCATAGCAGTCCAAGACATACAATATAGCATGAGGCTGGAGGCCCTGGAGAAGAGGGACGAGGAAAGGGCCCGGCAGATGGATGATTTCGAAAACAGGGAGAGGAGGAACAACCTCAGAATCTTTGGAGTGCCCGAAATGGAGGGGGAAACTGAGAGGGACGTCACCCGAGCAGTACGAGACATCATCACTCTTGTTCGCGGAGGAAATGACAACCGAGCTAACTTTCGACAGGGTGCACAGGGCGGGTGGCAGGGCCGGGGCTCCCCGGTCGATTCTGGTCCGGTTCCACTACTACTCGGAGAAGACGAAGGTGTTGGAGGAGGCCAGAAAGGCTAGGGAAATCACCTACAACAACGCCCAAGTCTCCACATTTCAAGATCTCTCCGCCTACACGCTGGCCAGGCGTAGGATGTGCCGCCCTCTCACACAGGTGCTTAAGGAAAAGGGAGGGCGCTACAGATGGGGCTACCCCTTTTCCCTGACTTTCGAATACATGGGCCAAAGATCGACCCTGATCACCGAAGAGGACATAAGGGGAGCCATACAAGAATATACAGTGGACACGAACCCCCGGAGGGGCCCATCGGGGACGGAGCACGGGAGACCCGGTGGCCCTGGTCCGTCCGGCGAGAGGAGAAAGCGCACCGGCGCAAGGAAATTCAGGAAAATGAACACCCCCTCACCATCAAAGGACGGAGAACGTAACGACTCTGAGGACTGAGCACGGGGGCACCCTGGTGTGCCCTGGTCGTAGGGACGCAGACTCAGAGAATTCACTATTATCAATGTCCCTACGACCTGCAAGTAGGTGGGGTTCGCAGAGGGGTCACAGACGCGGGGGATCTTAGGGGGCTCAAGGAGATGAGCTTCTAATGCAGATTGCCTGGCCGAGGTGGGCAGGCTGGTGGTTCGGCCAAAAGCCAGCGATGGCAGAACTACTTGGCTGGACGCCGGGGCGGGGGGTGGGGGGACCACAGGAGTTGGGGAAGTTCAGTTACGGTTCGGGGAAGTGGGGCAGTTGGGGTTTTGTCTTAGGCCCACCCGGGGAGAGGGGGCGGGGGGAAAAGGGGAACACAGAGTTGATACAACGGAGCATACGGGGAGGAGCGCAGGGAAGGAGTTGACAGAGAGAGAGGAACATAGTGACCATGGCTGACCGTTGCCCGCCCTGGGGGTGGGCTCACTTAATGTCCGTGGCTTAAATACCCCCACCAAGAGGTCCCTGCTCTGTAGGGAATTTAGAAGGGCACACCTGGATTTTCTCTTCGTGCAAGAGACTCACTGGCCACAGGGGAAGAAGCCCAAAATGCGGGGAGGGGGAAATTGGCGAGGTTCACAGTGCATCCCACAAGAGCAAAAAGAGAGGGGTCGCCATCCTAGTAGCAAAACATGTGGGCTTCGAGAATGAAGCCACGCTGAAAGACCCTGGGGGCCGTTACCTGCTGGTGCAGGGGTCCCTGCAGGGGGCCCCACTGACCCTAGCTGCCATCTATGCCCCAAACGAAGGCCAAGCCCAATTCTGGGAGGAGGTGGGGGACAAACTCAAGTACTTCATCCATGGCACAGGGGGATGGGGGGGAACTTCAACATGGTTCTGGACCCCATCCTGGACAGGAAACGTGCAGGCCCGCAGTCCTCCAGGGCTGCGGACGAGATCATGGCGCGCACCTTCCAAAAAGTCAACCTAGAACTGGGCCTGTTGGATAAGATCCCCGTCCCCAGAACAGACTCCCCCCCCCCTTTTACATACTACTCAGCCATCCACACATCGTTCTCCAGGATAGACTACATCCTGGTGGACGAGACCCTACACCCATTTGCCTCGGGCCACAGGGTAGACCCCGTCCCCTGGTCTGACTACGACTTGGTCCGAGTCACTATAGCAAGGGGAGGTCTATACGAACGCAGAGGGAGATGGAGGTGCAACGACTCCCTGTTAAAGGACGAAGTCCTAGCCCAGGAGGTCCTCGAGGCCATCACGGAATTCTTTGAACTTTATGACAACGGGGAGGTGGGTTCACTTACCCTCTGGGACGCCTTTAAGGCGACCTTACGGGGAACCTTGATTAAAATGGGAGCCCAGAAAAAAAGGCAAAGGGAGGACCAAGAAAGGTACCTCAGGGAGAAAATCGCCTTACTCCAACCTGGGGGACCCCCCACGGTTCCCCTAGACCGCGATCAGGTGACCGCACTGGACAACTATAGACTCCAATTGAAGGATCTCCTTCTCCACAAGACGGAGAGGAGTCTCCAACTGGTCAAACAAAAGTACTATGAAAAAGGGGACAGGGCGGATAGGATTCTGGCTTGGAAACTGAGGGAGGTGCAGAGAAGCCGATTAGTGAAAGAGGTTAAGAACGAGGTGGGAAAGGTAGGCTACGATACGCCCCACATTGGCGAAGCCTTCCGCCGATATTATGAGAAACTATATTCGTCCGAGTATAATGGGGAGGAGGCGGAGATGGTGGGGTTCCTGAATTCAATCCAGATCCCGGCCCTGACCAGGGAGATGGCAGAGGGGTTGGAGGGCCCTGTGACCGAGGACGAGGTAGAGCGCGCGATTGGAGGGATGAAGGTGGACACTTCCCCGGGCGAGGACGGTTACTCGGTTTACTTTTACAAAAGGTTCCGCTCGACCCTTTCCCCCCACTTGGTAAAAGTGTTCAACGCGGTGCTGGAGGGGGGGTCCCTTCCGGACTCCATGATGGAGGAAATTATTGTGGTGCTCCCCAAGGACGGCAGGGACCCTAGGGAATGCTCCTCCTACCGACCCATCTCCCTGTTGAATGTTGATGTGAAGATTCTGGCCAACGTGCTTGGGGGACGGTTGGAGGGGGTCTTGCCGAAGCTGGTCCACGGCGACCAGGTGGGATTTATTAGGGGGAGACAGGGCTCAGACAACATCCGGAAGACTACAGACCTGTTGCACTATGCCCAGGGGTCAGATTTGGACGCGAGCGTCCTGTCCCTAGATTCGGAAAAGGCGTTCGACAGGGTGGAGTGGAGATTCATGGAACTTACCCTCCAGAAAATGGGCTTTGGTCCACACATCAGGGATTGGGTGGCGGCTTTATACAGGGCCCCTAGGGCCAGGGTCCAAGTCAATGGCAGGTTGTCGGAGCCCTTCCCCCTGTCGCGGGGGACAAGACAGGGATGCCCACTCTCCCCTCTAATCTATGTCCTCTCCATGGAACCCCTAGCCATATCAGTCAGAGCTCACTCAGAGATTAAGGGGATTAAGAGGGGGGGGGTGGAATTTAAGCTCTCCCTGTTCGCAGATGATATCCTGGCTTATTTAGTAGACCAGAGATCCTCGCTCCCCCCGCTCCTCTCCCTGATGGCTACCTTCGGGCGTTTCTCTGGTCTCTTGATCAATGCGTCCAAATCAGTCCTGCTCCCCATGAGAACCCGGGCTTGGACGCTCTTGCCAGCCTGGAAGGAATAACGGTGGGGAGGGCCTCCATTCGATACCTGGGGGGGGGGGGGGGGGGGGGGGGGGGGGAGTCCTCACCCGGGACCTAACCAATCTAGCCCCTGCTAACTACGACCCCGTTGTGTCAGGAATCACTGCAGATTTAAGGAGGTGGAGGTCAATGATCCTGTCTTGGTACGGCCGCATGACGGCTGTGAAAATGAACATTCTCCTGCGACTACTATATCTTTTCACCGCCCTCCCATCTGTAGTCCCTGACCGGACCTTCAGAGTCCTTCAGAATGCGGTGCGGGAGTTCATATGGCAGGGCAAGACCCCGAGAACTGCCAATAGGGTCTTGACCTTACCGAGGGAGGAGGGAGGGTTTGGGTTGCCAGACTTTCAACTATTTCCGGGCCGCCCAGCTGCGCGTCCTCCTAGAACACATGAAAGAGGGGATGGGCACTTACTGGTCATATCTGGAGGACATGGACGCTCACCCACTAAAGATTCGAGACCTCCTGTGGGCCCCTAGCAAGTTTATTCCGAACAGACTCAAATCCCACCCAACCCTGTGAGTCTTCTGGACGATCTGGAGGGAAAGCCCCCAGACGGCACACCTAACATTGTGGCCGTCACCGATGTCCTCTCTCTCTGGGGTCACCCCCTCAAACTGGGAAGCAGGGTGTTCCGCAACGCCCAGTCGTGGTCCGACCTGGGAATGGAGTGGGCGGGGCAGATGTTTAGGGAAGGAGAATTCCAGCCATATGAGGAACTGAGGGACGCCCTCAGTCAGGGGTCCCTCTCCATATTTGAATACATCCGCCTGAAGGGAATCCTGTGTGACCAGGCCTGGGGCCAGAACCTGAAAAGACAGCTGACCCCCTTCGAGAAACTGCTGGACTCGGCAACCTCCAGGAAGGGTGCGGTATCAGGGATGTACAAGCTACTGAACATGGTTAACCTAGGGGAGAGAAGGGGGTTCTGGAATGACTTAGTGGGGGATGAGATCTCGGAGGACGCCTGGTCGAGAATATTTAAAATAGCCTTCCATGGGAACTTATTCACGGCGGACATGGAACACAACTTCAAGATCCTACAGGGGTGGCACAGAGAACCAGTGAAGTTGGCTAAAATGTACACGGGAGTGTCCCCCGCATGCCCAAGGGGATGTGACCAGGTCGGTACGAGAGGGCACATGTGGTGGCACTGCCCGAAAGCTCAGGCATACTGGGAGAAGGTGAGGGGCTGGATCGCCGAAGTTTCTGAAGAGCTTCTCCCCCAGGACCCCTTGACAATGCTGCTGGGCCTCCCCCCGGAGGACACGGACATACCCCGATACCCTAGAATGTGGGAGACGATGTTGAGGGCGGGAAGGGTTGCACTGGCCCAGAAATGGAAGAGCCTGGAGACCCCTTCGAAGGAGGACTGGCTAAAAAAGGTAAAAAACATGTTCCTGATGGATAAACTGACGGCAATGATGAACAATGACTTGGGCTCTTTCCAAACAAACTGGTACGGGGTACAGCAGACATGGGGCTGGGATGTGCATTGATCCTCAGGAGGGACAAGGAGTGGACAGGGCCCACGGGCCGGAGGACGATGGTAGTTCATCAGCCATTCAAGTAGTCAACGCTCTCGCTCTTCCCGGAGCTCCAGACTTTCGGAGCTTTCATAGCGGCTCCCCAGCAAAATGTTTCTATGGGGACTGAGTTTTATGTTTTTTTTCCTTTTTTTTTTGGGGGGGTGGGTGCGCTAGTGGTGGGGGGGATTTTTGGGCCTGTTACTTGCACAATTTGTGAAAATGTTTTTGCGCCTTTTGTTATATTATGAAAATGCCAATAAAACAAAGTAAAAAGGACTTTATGGTTGATGCACAAAATAAAAGGCCCATACATTCACCAGTTATGGCCACCAGAAGATAAATGAAACCATAAGTCTGCCACCACTTGTCGGGTGCGTACACATGACAGCTCACATTACAGACTATGGAAGAATCTGTTCTTTCAAATATATTAGGCATTTCTTTTCAGTTGGACCTCAAATTAAAAGGCAGCCCCAAGCAGTGCTAAGGTACTAACTGATTTTGCTCAGATGTTTTTGGACTTTATACCCTGCACAATCTGAGTGTATGTTGTGAGAAACTCATGGTGGCAACAGTAAATACCAGAAACAAGTGAGCACGGTTCAAGGGTGTTTATTAAACTGTATAATGGGTGAATAAAATGCCTAATCTAAAACTAAATCTAAGATGGGAGCAAGCTACGACCACAAAATAAGTGGCATTTTGTCAAACAAAAAGGGCCCATGCTAAAAAAAAAAAAAAAAAAAAAAAAAAAAACCTATTGCCAATCCTTACAACTAAGTTACAAAATAGTGCGGGATAATGTTCAAGAAAAGAAAGTGTTCACCAGAAAATAAGTCAGGATGATATGGCGGGGTCCCTTCCCCATGTTTTTTAGCACAGGACAAGGCAGGGCCATTGAGCACAGACAGTTTCTTTCAACAATGCCAGGACCTTCTGGGGCCAAGCCTCTTTCCTGCAAAGTCTCTTGCCTTAGAAGGCCGGCTGAAACAAAAACAAACATTCCTTTGGTAATCTTTCACGTTGGGCGATTCCTCTTTGTCCCTTTGTATCCCCTCAGCCAAGCTCTGATCCCTCTTGCAATGTTGACCTCCCTCAGTCGGGTTCACTACGGCCTTTCACACAAATCTTTCAGAAGTCTCAATGTCTTTTTAAACAGCTATCTATTGTGGACATCCCTCAGCCGGGTTCACACTTGTCACAATGTTTTACGGGTACATCACTGTTTATCCTCAATTTGAAGGTATCCAACTGTTGGGTTCACATTTGCCAGTTTTACAGTGCAATCACTTTTCTCCAAGATGTGAAAGACTGTCTAGTGTACAAGGGGTTTTGCTCGACCCTCGTAGGACCACTTTCTCCTGCCTCTTGGTTTTCTTAGTTCAACAAAACAACCCAAAAAAAGGCTTCAGTTGAGTCCTTCAAATGAGCGCCACGCGACACCTTACCACTACTGCTGAACCTCTTGCTGGGGTTTCTTTAAAGTTCATTTACACAAGTTCTTTGTTCAACAAGGTCACCGCCTGCAACCTTGGGCCCAGCATAGTTCGGTTTTACCCTCATTTTCTTCAACTCACTGGCTGTGCTGAACTGTCAGTTTTCTTGTCTTGGGAGTCGAGGACGGCACCACAGTGGCATGTGCTTCCCCCTGCTTTGGCCATCAGCGCAGGGGAGCCCTGTGTGCTGTTGCCACCTGTCACACCACACGCCAGCTGGAATTCCCAGTTTTATGATTTCCCTTTCGCAGGTCCGAGTTGAAAAAGGCCAGGGCTGTTGTCCCTTCGTCATCCCTCCATGTCTCTCCTGGTGCGTTCGGCCTTGTTCAAAGAGTACTCTGCCTTTTATCCCTTTGTGGGGGGGATTGTTGGGGGGAGGGGGAGGGGGGGAGGGCTCAGGTGTGCGTAGTTATTGTCAATTGCCTGACTCTGCTCTGGCGTTAGTCAATTGTCTTTCACGATGTAGGAAAGTGTTTATGTCGGAATTGTGTCCCCATTGGGGGAGGTAAGGCTTCTAAGTATCCTACGGGGTAGGATGTGGAAGAGGGGTTTAGAAGGAAGGGTGTACCGTGACTCGCCCAGTGGTGTCCCACTTCCACTCCCTGAATAGTACCCATCCAGGTGATCCTCCCCCGCTGGTCCACCCCCAGAAACTGGATCCAATAGCGATGGCCGGTTCCTGGCCACCTGGATGACAGATCTTTGGGGACTAGCAGGTGCAACACCTTCAGGTTCCTCACAATGTGCATGCAATTTGCATTTGCATATGTGGCATCATGTGCAGTGCAAAGTGGAGTCCAGACTATTGTTCAGTTAACATAGCAGTGGCTGAGGGGAAAAGTGGCTTTAGGAACCCTTATTGGTAAATATATGGGGGTTTGTTACACAATGCAACCATAATGTACCCTTTATTTCTTTAACCTACAAATGTCACTAATTTTCTAATAAGCTTCAACCATATCGCCAGTACCCACTGAGCATGCATAGTGGCAACACCATACCCAGGGCAGGACCTTCCATCCAAACATAGGCACCTAATTTCCTCTTTGTTGCCGACCTCTAAAAGGTCTTTGGCCTTGTCCACCCTGGAAGCTCCCATCGTTCGAGCTACCCGAACTGTATGACGTGTAACCTTTCCTGTTCTGTTTTTGTTGGCCATAAACTCTTTGTTGTTGAACACCAGGAGGTATATAGCCATCCTTTGTATATTGATAGGCACCTTCATGTGTAAAATGTATCAGAACCTTTTTCATCCGTGCGATCCCATCTTTGGTACAAAAACGGTTAAATTCCATCATCTCACGTGTAATCTCATCCAGGCTTTTTTATATATTTCCAAAAGGTACTAATTTTTTTAATGGCTTCTTCCATTGTTTTCAGGTCTCCCATGATTTTTAATGTAATTTCTCTTGCCGTATCGATTATTAGGATTACCCAATCCCTGCCACATTTGTTGGCTATGTAGCTCCATTGTATGGCAAAATCCTTATGGTCCAAAAATAGACGTGGTTCGTTACGCACGATTAATCCATTGGGTAAGGTGCCTGACCGTAGGTACTCAAACATAATGGAACCATGTAATTCAGTACATATTAGTCTCTTCTTTATTTGTACCAGTTCCTCAGGTTCACAGACAATGGTCCGTCCCCTTCCTCTGAGAAGAACGATACTTGAGCCAGTAGCTCTTCCACATATTTTGCATCATAGCCCTTTGTTTTATCAGCCGCCATTAGTATTACTTGTCCTGTGTTTCCACCCGACTTAACACACTGAGAATGTCTTTCGACCACTTCCACCCGATCCGAACCACTAGTCTTCCCTTCACGTTCTCAATTACTACATATACACCCTACAAACTGTCTCACAGGCTCACCTGCACTTAAAATACAAAAACCAAAAGGAGACGCAGAGCTATTGACGTTTTTAGATCATGCTCCTTTGAACCTGGTCCCCCATTCGGACCCGTGCCATGCTCGAACCTGGTCTGAGACCCAGAGCATCCATAAAGGGTATGCCCCGAGCCCCTCCACCCAAAAAAAATAAATAAATAAAAAACACTGCATACCCCACAACCATTATTCGCTCTTCAGTAACACCCGACCTTGCACCCGTTTTGATCTATCCCCCAAATGAGGCCTCAGTGAGAAAGAGAGGAATTGCCTCCCCAATCAACAGCTACCTGTACTACAAAAGAGGGGAGGGCAGCAGACTTTCTGGATCAAGGTGGGGTTGACGGATTTGTACCAATATTCACTTGTTTTACATTATAAGTTATGATTTCTGGCATGTGTGTCAGAAACTGGCCTTGCATAGTTTTTAGGGTAGTTCTAAAAAGCTTTCAAGAGACCAATGGACACCTCTGTGGACAAATCCAAGGAGTTTGTCACCTCAAACCAGGTGGAACTAAGAAAGAGCATACTACAATTATGACCTAGGGGAGAGGGAAAGCAGGATACCACTGGAGGTGAAAGGACAACCCCTGAGAGGGACACAAATCACCATTCCTCCCCAATCCCCGAAACCTTTATTGGATATGTGGGAGCCGAGATGCAGAAGAATCCTAAACCCCCTTTTGTAAAGGCTGATTTGGTTTCTAATCCATGCGATTCTCAGTCCTCATAGTGGAAAAGCTGAGGCCCCAGCTCCACATAGGAGCATCAGCTAAAGAGCCAATCGAAAGCACTGCAGAGAAGAGCCCACAGAACTCAGGCCTGCTGGAGTATTGATCAGGCAGACAGGCCATTGTAGCCGGCAGTCTATGCTGCGGGGAGGGAGCCGCCCCAAAGCAAGGGAGCAGCCGCAAGGGCCCGGCAATGCGGAAGGGACTGGGATCCCGAGGAGCGCAGAGAGAAGGGAAGCAGCAACCACAAGCCTGTGCAAAGCAAACAGGAGACTACAGCAACGGACGCGGAAGCCAGTTGACAAGGAACACTGCACAGCAGAAAGACCCCAAGATAGGGAGAGCACAGTGAAGACCCAGAGTGGAGGGCAAGAGTGTGACAAACCCTGGTGTGGGGAGACCACAAAGAAGCCGTAGAGTGGGTAAAGAGAAGAGAAAGATGAAACCTCAGAGTGGACTGCGGAAGAGAGACTAACCCCTGCAGTGGGGGAAAGAACAGAGGTGAAAGACAGACAATTCCAAGCATGGGGGAAAAAATCCAGAAATCTCAGAATGTGTAAAGAGAAAACAGAGCCCCAGAGTGGGGAACAAAGGAAGAAACCACAGGGTGGGGAAGAGACAAAGGATTCGAGGCATACAGTTAAGAGACACGTGTGGGAATCAGAAACTAGCCACCGTCTCTTATTCCAGCAATGGCCCAGAGTATGCCTTGGTTGTGTTTGTGTTTTTCTTTTCAGAGGTACAGAAAGAAACCAGGTTGGAATAGGATTCTGCACAGAGGACTTCATTCATCCAAGACAATCTGACAAGCACCCTTTTGTTTCTTTTTAGAGTAGCGCTTAAGAGACTTAGGTAACGAGTAGGCCTTTTAACCCATTTAACCTTGAAGAAAGAATAAAACAGTCTGTCTCCCAATGTTCACCTACCCCACGCCCAATAATAATGGGCTCCTGTCTTCCGTTGATCGCACATTAATGGCCCATCCCGTCGAATATTTCCTGCCTTGGCACATTGGCCTCCCAATGTGGTCTCCTTTGTCCCTCACCTTTTCAATAACGTTCCCCCTTTTGTGCATTCATGCTCTGCATTCCAGCGACACTTCATCCCTCCATGGTCTCCATCTTTGCCCATGCCTCTTCAGTACAATTCCCCTTTTATTAATGCACAATTCCCCTTTTATTAATGCACATTCAACTTTGTTGTGGCATAACATACTTTGAGTATCCTGTGTGTAATTTAGTTTAAGGTGCAGGATGTTCAATTGGAGAAGGGGGGGTGACGAGTAGCTCAGTCTGAAGCCTGACCCCACCCTGCCCCATGCCCCACCCTGCCTGGGTGAAGCTTGCTTTGACCATACTGCACCTATTCTGTTCTAGGCAGGGCAAGCCTCGTTACATATGACTTGATTGTTTGAACCACTCGCTAACCCGCTCACCGTTCTACCTTATTTTATACTGCTCCCGGGTGCCCCATTAATTTTATCTGCTGAGTTTTGCTACATGTGCCAACTGTAATAAGGTCACTGCTGCCCCGCTAATTTAGCCCTAGTGTGCCCAATGCAATGAATGCCCTACTGCGTTTTTGTGCTCTCCAATGCCCAATGTTAATGTATGTGAATGGCTACCAGAAATCACTCCATATAGTGTGAACCTAATCACTTATAAAGGACTCCAATGTGTCTAACTGAGATTAAACTATTTGCCCAGGATCACACTCAGCACAGCAAGGATTTAACCCAGTCTGAAATGTAAGCACTTGACCACACATCTTCCAAGCTTTGCTTGATACAAATAAAGTTTGGTATTTCAAAATACAGTATGATAGAGTTCACTTGCAAATTGACTAACTGCACCCCCTGACAACTGGTTAACCCTTGAAGAAGCACGTTAAAGCTAAAAGAAGAGCACTTTATTTATATTTCACCTCTGGAAAGGAGAAACAAGACCCAGAACGCACATAATGAAAGCTTTTACCATCCATCCATCCATCTATTTAATGGCACTGTACTTTCATCCACATTGAAATAAATTGTGTGACCATGGTTTGTGGAGATTCTTTGTCAAACTTCCAACTCATTATGTATGAAGCTAATATTTGAATATGGACATAGAGCAAACTTTTAAAAATATTTTAATAGGGTGTAAAATGTGCAGTTGCCACTGGCCATTGGCTAGAGATTTTACCCTTGATGAGAAAGAAAGGCCACGGATGAAGGAGGGGGGTCTGCAGGGAGTGGAAGTGGGACACTGAATGGTGAGTCGCAGTACCCCCTTCCTTCCCCTTTTGCCCATCCTACTCCCGTAGGATATGTAAAAGCTCTAACCTCCACTTTCCTATGCAAACACTTTCTCACACCACGAAAGACAATGGACTAACACCAGTGCAGTTTACCTGACATGCCCCAACACAAGGGTCAGGCCATTGCCGATAACTACGCACACCCGACAGCACTTTCCCTTTCCCCACAGGGATGAAAGGCGGAGTACGAGAGCACACTACGAGCAAGGCCGAAAGCACGAGGAAGCAGCTATCCCAGGACAGCAGTTCAAACAAAAGAGAAAGGTAGAGGAAACCGAAAAGGACGACAAGGAGGGAATTGCCCTCTCCCTTTTCAACCCAGACCCGCAAAGCCTTCATTAAAGGAACAGTAAGACCGGGAATTACAGCTAGCGATCGGTGTGGTAGATGCCTACGGTACACAGGGGCCCCCACCGCACTGATAGCCTGGGCGGGGAAAAGAGCGTGCCGGCGTGGTACCATCCTTGACTCCAGCGGAAGAAAAGCCAACGAGTTCAGCAAAGCCTGTGAGTCAGAGGAAAAGTTAACCGGACTGTTAAGCTCATGGTTACAGTAGCAACATTTGCATAAAGAAAAGATAGACAAAAGTCTTTTGTGAATAACAGAGGTATCAAGGTTAGAGTGGTCCGACACCGGGCGCGCTCATTCAAAAGACTATGAATGCCTCGCTCCAGAACAAGGACAACGTGGCTGAACTGAGAAAACTACAAGAACCAAGAAGCCTAGGGGAGGCCTGGGAGAGATGTCAAAGTGGTCATACAAGGGTCCAGTCAAACCCCTTGTACATTCGAAAGTCTGACACGTGAAATGAAAAGCTAAAGTAAACTGCATTATGGTAACCAATGTGAACCCGACTAAGGGGTGTCCACAGTGTGACATTGGTCTGAGCCGACTGTGGGTTGCTGACATTATGAAAGGGATCGGAGCCCTGCTGAGGGGGATCCTCAGGATAAGAGTCACCTGACCTGAAGATCTATAGAAGGAATTGTTTGCAATACATCATGCCCTCTGAAGCAAGAGACTTTTCATAGAGACACTTGAGCACAGAAGGCCCCGATATTGGAATAGGAACTGTGAAGTCAGGCCGGAGAAGGCCCAGAAGTGTGCTGTGCTCGAGAGTCCCGCCTTGACCCGTGTTTCAAACATGGGGAACGGAGACCCATGGCTACAACATCCTGACTTATCATTTTGAGAACACTTCTTTCTTTGTCAACATTATCCCACGCTATATTGTATTTAGAGATAAGGACTGACAATAGGTTTCTCCTAGTATAGGCACTTTATTTTACTATTTATTTTTTATTTATTTATTTAATACATTTGTTACTCGCCCAGACCCTGGGGTATCACGGCGAATGGATACAGAAGGTAGTCAATTAATACACAAAGTTACAGTTTCAAGACAGTAATATTTTTACAGACGTTACAATGGAAAATATGGTCCTAAATCAGATTACAATTGGTGAGATAGTTCAATATTTATTGAATAACCAGGTTTTCAGAGCTTTTTTAAAGTTTTGTAAAGATTCCTCCTTTTTGATGCTTAGTGGAAGGGCGTTCCAATGCGAAGGGGCTAGAACTTTGAAACTACTTCCTCCTGCTCTGCTATATTTGAATGTGGGAACTTCTAAGAGGGCCAGATTGTTGGATCTCAGTGATCTGCAAGCCATTTTGTTTTTGATAGAGTTGTTGAGGTAGCTGGGCGCTTTGTTAGTGGTGCATTTGTAGACAATGCTAAGGGTTTTGAATATGATCCTTGCTTCAATAGGCAGCCAGTGATTTTCTCTTCTAATGTTAGAGATATGTTCTGATTTCTTTATCCCTAGAGCCGCTCTAAGGGCTTTATTCTGCAGTAATTGGATTTTGTTTATATTGGTTTTGGATGTTCCCAGGAAGAGGATGTTACAGTAATCTAGTTTTGTTAGGATTAGGGCTCTAGCCAGAGTGATACAATTTACAGGGGTGAGATATTGGCGACTAAGAGCAATAAGTTTTGCTGTGTAAGCTGTGGATGAGGAGAGGGCTGCTATTTGTTTGTGCATGGAGAGGTTGGCATCGATGTAGACACCTAACGTTTTGACTTGTTTAAGTACTGGGATCTGGGTACCGTCGATGTTAATGTGGGAGTAGTCCGGCTGGAGGGTGCTTAATCTTTTTTGGGAGCCCACAATGAGGATCTCCGTTTTCTCATCATTTAAACAAAGACTGTTCAGGGCCATCCAGTTTTGGATTATGGAATAAACTTTGATGGTGAGGGTGTCTTGGGTGTAGTCGCCTGAGATAGGGATGAGGATCTGTGTGTCATCTGCGAAATTGGTGTAGATGACACCCATATCGTCTAGGGCTGAGAATAAGAGTTTGGTGTATGCATTATAGAGTGTGGGGGATAGGCAGGAACCCTGGGGGACCCCTAAGGGCACTAATATGGGGTCCGCTGCAAAGTTCCCAATGGCAACTCTGGATGTACGGTCCATAAGAAAGGATTTGATCCAGTAAGTGGCGTTGTTGGAAAGATTAAAATCTTTTTTTAGAGTGTTGCATAGTTTGTCATGATCTACTAGGTCAAATGCTGCTGATAGGTCCAGTAGCAGTAGTGTAGCTAGTTTGTCTGAGTCTCTGATAGCGTCTAATTGGATTTTTAGATCCAAGAGTGCTGTCTCAGTACTGTGGTTAGGCCTAAAGCCTGATTGTCTGGCTCCTAGCAAATTATTTTGTTCTAGGTGAGTTTGTAGTCGGTTATACGCTATTTTATCAATGATTTTAAGTAGAAATGGGACAGTTGTTATGGGCCGGTAGTTAGTAGGCACTAGTGGGTCTAGCGTGGGCTTTTTTAGAAGGGGGGTGACCCAGGCTGCTTTAATGCTGATTGGGACCTGGTTGGTGGAGAAGGAGGCATTTACAAAGTTGGTGATTATGGGCGTGAGGATGGGGGCGCAGAGTTTAATTAGGTGTGCTGGGAAGTGGTCTCCTTTGCAGTTGGAGCCTTTGAGTTTGGCTATAGTCTTAAGTACTGTATCGTGAGAGACTGGTGTGAAGTTGAAGGAAGGGGCAGTGTTTACTCCGGTAGTGGAGATCTGGTTGGCCGTGGAGTGTTTGTCGGATAGGAGGTTTCTTTTAGAGATAATTTTGTTTTGTAGTAATTTAATCTTAGTGTCTAAGGCATCTTGGATGGTGGTGCACCATTCTTTGCTAGGTTTGACTGGGTTAATTATAGGGATTGGGTTCTCCAGCTCCTTGAGTATGGTGAATAACTCTTTGCTATCGGAGGACGCATTACTGATTCTTGTGTTGAAGGCATCTGCTTTATGGGCGATGATGGCTGATTTATAGGTTTTGTTTGCCGAGTTGAATTCTTCCAAAGCTTCTGGGGTCTGGTTTTTCTTTAGGCGGTGTTCAAGCGATCTTTTAATTCGTCTGAGGGCGACTAGTTCCTCATTGAACCAGAAGGAGGATTTTTTGTCTTTACGTTTAGTTTTATTAACGCAGGGTGCTAGGGCGTCTATTGTACTAGTAAGAGAGTTGTGGTAAAAGTCTGCCAGACTCCACTATGACTTATTTTTTTGCTGGTCGTAGCTTGCTCCCATCTAAGATTTAGGTTTAGATTAGGCGTTTATCTCACCCATGTTTGCAGTTTAATCAACACCCTTGAACTGTGATCACTTGTGTGTCTTGCTTTCATACAATGCCTTCCTTACAACTGGGACAGGTACATTAAAGAGTATACGCAAAGTGAGAGAGGGAAGAGCATGTGTAAAAGAGGAGGGCCGACGCAAATATTTGAGGTCCCCTGTGCCAAGAACACAGGAAGGAGGTGGAGTGGAGCACAAAGCACGTGAAATTGGCGGAAGAGACAATGGAAGCCCAGTGTGTATGAAGCCAAGACAGCTGGAGAAAAAAGCTTGGTCTTGGCATGACCACAAAGCAATTGTGGTGGGCAGGCGGCCCATTCAACTACACCAACACCACTCGACGGAGAATGCACTAAACCTTCTGTTCGACCGTATCGGCATTATGAAGCCAAATGGAGGGAGAAAAACCGCAAAAAGCAGACGATGTGGAAAGCAAACCAAGAGGCAACAAGGAAGGAAGGAGAGGGACCCAAGTATCTGCAAGCGCCGGAGAGGAGCCCCAATGCTGAAGGTACCTGGAGAATGGTTTACCGGGAAACCCAAGTGGAATCCTAGCATCAGAGAAAATGGTCCCAGCATCAATGACAGAACTGGGAAAATAAAGTTGATAAAGTTAAACTGTGTCAATGTGATAAAGAGAAGGGAAATCCGAAAGAGTGAGGGAAATCGAAACGGAATATCACTACCTTGGGTATGCTGGGGCTCAGTTGGCGGAAGGGGTGGGAGACCAGCTTTTCTAAGAATTTCCCCAAGGAAGGGGGTGATCGAGATGGGGCCGTAGTTAGTTAGTTTTCAGGAGGGGGCGCACAAGAGAGTGCTTGAGGGAAGAGGGGAAACCCCCGGTAGCGAAAAAGTGATTGCAGAAATCAGCAAGTGCTGGGGCCAGAGAGCCGATATTGTCCTTAATAGTTCTGGAAGAACAGGGGGAGAACTGTTTGGAGGAGACCATCATAAAGCAGACAACTCTAGTGACCTCAATGGATGTGATAAGTGTCTCGGGAGAATAGCTCAGGGGTAACGTGCCCGCCTTGGAAGCAAGACGACATGGAGCAGCACAGGTTTGATCCCTGGTCCGCGCTCAGAAACCTTGGGTATTAAATTATAAATAACCAAATCATATCTATCATATAGTGGTCAGTCAAAATCTCGAAAACAAAATCTCGAATGACAAAAAGCCCGAAACAAAAATCTTTAAAAAAAATATATCGATTTTTTTATTTATTTATATATGTTTTGGGGGTCAGGTAAGTAAAAAAAGGGGTAAAATAAAAAAAAATGAAAAAGGGGGGTTGGGGGAACCCCCCCATTTTGGAAAAAAACTGAAAAAAAATTCGATATTTTTTTTTTCGGCCTTTTGTATTCGAGATTTTTTTTTTGAGATTTTTTTTTCGAGATTTTGACTATAAACCCTATCATATATCATATCAAGGCGAAAAAATGCAAAAAGGGAGGAGGGGAGAAAATGAAGACAGTGCAAGTTTTTGCAGCGGAGTGTGTGGCCAATGCATTGCCGAGGGCCTGAAAGGGAAGAGGCGAGGTGGAGACTGCGGAAGGGTTATCCAGTTCCTTGCAAATTTTGAGTCCAGCCGTGTTGTTGGATGCACCAGAGACGCAAGCCTGGATATGTGCCCTTTTCTTGGAATGAATGGAGAGTCAGTATTGCCTTTGGAGAAGGCGAGAGGCCAGTTTGTCGGAGGGCAAGCCTGAGGTCTGCACTTGCATTTCAGGTCTGCATGGTCAGAATCGTACAAGGTGTTCCGTTTGGTGGCATATTTCAGATCCTCATGACTGGGGCAAGAATGTTGAGTGTTATTGATGGCAAGATGGAGGTTGCTGAGAGCGGAGTCCGAGGTAAAGGCTGCAGTGGTGGGAGAGGGGAGAGATGAAGGTGGAGGTGAAGGCAGCAGCTGACACTCGTTTCATCGGACGGATGTCCGTGAACAAGGTTGGCAGAGCTGGGGGAGGTGCGGTTTGGCGGCAGAGGACCCAGGTGAGAGGAGGGAGTGGTCTGACCAGGAGAGTGGGTGGTGAGTGGGGCAGAAAGCAGAAGATCAGTGTGGATAAAAGCATCAAGTGTGTGTCCAGCCAAGTGGGTAGGACCACAGAGGGAAGAATGGAGAGGGAGAGAGAGAGGTGCAGACGTCACAGAAGAGAATGGACGCTGTGATTGAGGAGTCAAGGTGGTTTGTGAAGTCACCCAGGAGAAGGAGTTTAGAGGTAAAAATGAGGAGAGAGAAGGAGAAATAAGCCCATTCTCAGAGGAACAGGGTGATAGAGCCAGTTGGCCTGTAGATAGTGGCAATGGTCAGGGAGGAAGTGGAAGAGATGACCAGCTTGCAGACCAGGCTTGCGAAGGAGGAGTATGGCTGGGTGGGTATCAGGGCAACCCCACCGGCAGCATGGTTAGGGTGAGGCTTCGAGATTATCTTGTAGCCATCAGGGAAAAGGGAGTCAAAAGCAGTGACTGAGATGGCATTGCACCACGCCTCGGTAAGAGCGAGGATTATAGTTGTCGGCAAAGTGTGATAGCAGAGCGAGCATTAAGCGTGGCTAGATGCAGCAGGTCACTGCCTTTGAAGGTCTTCCGATGAGGGGTTCCCGGATCTGGTACACCAGTCAGAGGGGTGGTGTAAGCAGGGGGGTGGGAGGGGGACACAGAGAGGAAGGTGTAGCAGGTGTAGGAAGGCAGTTGATGAGGGACGGCAAGCGCTGGTCGTAGAGGAGGAGATGGTGCCACTGCTTAATGATACACATGGACGATGAGAAGACCGCCAAGAGTACTCCCCCCCCCCCCCCATCTAGTGCCACCGAGTGAGAGTGAGAGTGAGAGGGAGTCAGTCTGGAAATTGCGCTGATGTAGGTGTCTGCAAAGCCTAGACCAGGGTTTGTCATCAGGATGTCAAACTTTTTCCTTCCAGACTTCGAGAGGGAGGATAAGTGATAGTATAGCAGTTAGAATAGATGATTATTATTATTTAGGAGAGATGGAGAGTGCCATAGGGGTGGTGGCGAGATAAGGATAGAAGATAAAGGAGAGATTGCACAGCAAACTCACAAGGCAGCTTAGTAGCCAAAAAAGCGAGAAAACAGATGCAATAGAAATACTGGAATACCAAAAATGGGGGTGTGGAGTTGTTAAAAGCACACCCAGATTCGAATTTACCATAAAACACAGAAATGCATCAAGACATGCTCAAAAAGGGGCCTTAGTGTGGGCCTTGGCGGGCGGGCATTTGCCTGCCTGCTCCCATGACTGGTCATCAAGAGTCCCCGGCGGGCGGGCCAATCACTGATGCTGCTTGTTAGGCTAACGATGCGCTTCATGCGACATAGGATTCATGGATTATTGTAATTGAATGCAATTGTTATATAGGATTGATGCCTAACCAAAATTGTTCATAAATTACGAATTTTGGAAACTGCAGACAATTTTTTGTTTTCCTTTTTCTTAGTGTTTGGTTGTTTAAGTGTGGTATCTTTAATTATTTTTTTTGTATTTTTGACAGTATGGTATGCGTGTGATATACGCGATTATGAGTGTAGTTGAGATTGAGCAGTGTGTGGGAGAAACTTGTGTGCTCTAAGGACAGGACTATATGGGGTTATTAGTATAAATATGTGGCAAATGTATTCTCTTAGAATTGTTATGCTTTTTTTAATAAATGTTTACTTTGAAAGTCCAATTCAATTTAAGACAAACCTGCATGATAATTTTTTGTCTGAATTTAATTGATTAACACGGCCATAAGGCACACCGTTTGTGCATGATTCAGATAAGGTTTTCATTGTGCCTTAGCCCTATAGAAGCTTTAGCTTTACCTCCTTTGTAGTTTATGCACTTCATGTGTGCAGATGGTGTCAGCCATGTTGAATATAAAGGCCCAGGCAGGGTTCACAAGACCAGATGGGCTAAAATTGCATTAATTGTGTTATATCCGCAAAAATGTATGTGGCAAGGAGCCTAAGCTCAATAGGTTGAGTGTTAGAAGCAAAGCAGACATTGAGACACAGGACATCTGGAAAGACCAACAGCAGATTGGAGAGGTGGAAATGGAAAAGGTGAGGCAGGCGAGAGGCAGGCGAATGACACGTGACAAAGGAAAAAAGATTAACTGGAATGGTTTATTTCTCTATAATAGTCCCTGAAGAAGGTCAAGTGTGACCGAAATAATTGGACATAAGAGGGAGGTTGCAAAAGGCCTGCTTCATAATGGTCTTTTGCATAAAAGCAATTTTGTGAAAACGTATACAACTTTGAGCAGCATTCAAAAATATAAATGAAAGACTGAAATTAAATGGAGAAAATACAGTGGATTACCACTCGTGTCCTTCCAGTCATCTGGCACACCTCACCCAGACTTTTAGCATACTTTCAACCACCCCATTATGCAAAAGGTTTGGACCTGGCGACAGGACCAAATAACTAACAAATTCATTACTCAACATTACAAAAAACAACACAGATGTGCCCACCAACCCAAACTCAGACAATATTCCTCCATATTGTCCTACTAATGAGGCCAGGCAAAGTCAGGCAGACCCAACCCAAACACCTGCAGCCAATTAACCAGTCCAAGTTAACCAGTCCAAGGTGTATAAAGGGAGGATGCGGACAGAGAAAGAAAGGTTGCTCCTTGGAAGCCAGGTGGGAGGCTGCAATGCCGACTTCCAGCAGCGGCAGAGGATCCCTACCAAAATCCCAAGCCCTCAGAAAGCAAGACTGGGGACAAGAAAGAACAGTTCTTCCAAGGCTGCAGCAGACTCAGAAGTTGAGCCAGGAGGCTATGCGAGTGGTAGAGTGCTTACCAGAGAGCCAGGTGAAAAGATTACACTTTGCAAGAGCAGCTGGAAGTACTAAGAGTGCATTTTCCTTATTCAAGTCCTCAACTAACTATTTGTTTCCCTCCTCGTGAATGACTGAGTTGAGGAGGTTTGCTAAAACAGAAGATAAATTCTTGAATGATACATCCAGTGAGTTATCCACAGAACAAAAGTCTGGTTGTTTGAAAAGTGTTTACAAGGAAGGCTTGCGCCTGACTGAGGGGAGCCGAAAGAATTGTAAAATGCTGAAGTTTGTCTTAGGAGGGAAAAAACTGCAAATAGCTAAGAGAGCCATGCTTCAAGGAACAGGTTTGGGCGTCCTAGTGGTCCCAGACATCGCTAGATATTCCCTTGCAGCGCAGCTCTCGCAGGCCTTCACATGGCAATCCGCCACCAATCAACCATGCTGTAAAAACATGAGGAGGACTGGACTCGGGGCATTGTGATGTGTGGGATGCTCCACTATCATCGCTCCCACACATCACAATGCCCCGAGTCTCCCCTGATTCTGGACCAATAGCTTCCACCAGAACTACAGTTGAAAGTTGGAGAAAGGTGGCCCGCAGATGGGGCTGCAAGAGCACTGTGGGACCCAAAACCCCAATCTGGAACAATCCGGACTTCTCCCGGGACTGCCTCTGAACGGATTTGAGAAGTGAAGGAGGGCGAACTGAACTAGATAGACTGTCAACGGAAGACCACTAACATTCGAAGAGTGTAAAAGGACATTCCTGGTAACAGAAACGGAAAGATTACGTTATGCGCAACTAAGGCACTGATTGTCCCAAAGCAGCATTAAAACAAATCGGGGCCACGGCACTAACAGCACTAGAACGCACCTGACAGCAAATGCCCCTAAAGGCAAGGTATAAACCCTATATAGGCTATTAGACAAAACAGACCTTGGAAGAAAAAAAAAATACATGCTAAAACAGGAAAAAGATATAGGAAAGGAACTGAAACCAGAGGAATGAGGCACAAGAGCTCAAAATGTATCACAAACAAAGAGGGAGCGATTAAAGTGTGCTGTAGATGGTACTTAACCCCAGAAATCCTTAACAAGAGCAATCCACCAGTCCCAGCACAGTCCTGGCGAGGCAGCCCGGATACAGGTACCCTATTTCCCCTGCTATGGTCATGTCCGAAATCTACATAGTACACTTGAGCAGATTCGGCTAATCACAGGGCCAAAAATCCCATGGGACCCAAGGATAGTACTGCTGGGGGACACATTTGATGGGAAATTCCCGCTATCCGGTCGATTGGCGGAACTATGTACTGCTGTGGAAGCACCCTGAAGGGTCTGCAATCCCCACGTGGTGGACAAAGTGCTGGGGCACAGTGAGCGCGAAAAAAAATACATTTAAAAATCACAGCCCTCCTACATTATGCTGAACAATTTCTGGGTGTGACTCGGAGGCCCACCTCCCGATGGATGGCGAAGCAAGACTAAAGGGAGACCCAGGAACCACTGTACCATGAAGCATCCAACCAATCAAAAAAAATCTATAATAGAGAAGAACCCCGGACCCAGCACACTCCACATTTCGGCTCGAGTCATGAAAATACTACAACAAGACACTATTGATCTAGAACTGCCTCAATAGTTGCCTACCCATGTTTATTCACGACGCTGCCGCCTCCCCCAATCCTATTTCATTGCGTTGTTATATTTTATTAGTTCGTTTTCCTTTTATTTTTGCTCTTGGTTTGTCTTTACCACATGTTGCAGAAAGTGTCACAAAGGTTCGAACCCGATTGAGGGAAACCGAACTGCATATGAAATCGAATTAAAACAATTCCCGCGCACTGTCAAAAGATTTTGACGCAGAAAGGAAAGTTTGGAAAATGTGATAAATGGTCAGATCCCGGCAGAGGGAGACTGATTAAACAGTGCGTTAAAACGGATCTGAGCCCAATTGAGGAGGGGACTGGGGGGGTGGGGGAATCTGGGGTGAACTGTGAATCACCAGAGAAATTGGATACATGAAAATCCTACGAGCAGTGTGTTAAAGGGGATCCGAGGTGAATGGTGAAATTGTCCTGTGCTGAAAATGTAGGGAAGTGAGGCCATCGGCCTGTATATCCCCGATAAATTATTTCCTGAACACGTCTTTCTTTTGCATATCCCACACTATTTGTATTTAGAGGATTGGCAATAGGTTTATTAGTATAGGCACTTATTTTGACTAGACACCACTAGGACTGCGTATTTGATGGTTGTAGCTTGCTCCCATCTTTAGATTTAGGATTAGATGGGCGTTTTTCAAACCCTTTTGAGGTTCAATAAAACACTCTCGAACTGTGATCACTTGTGTCCGTCTTACTGTTTGATACCATGCCTTGCTTTCAGGAGGTATGAAGCACATATGAGGGTCTTCTTGAGATCAGGCAGTGAACAGGGCTTCACTTGAGTTGATGCTGGTTAGCTGCAAGTTTCACGCTCGGGTCATCAGCAGGCTGCTCTTCTTCGTAGAGAACTTGGCTCCAATGATGATCTGAAGAACAACTTCAGGAGTCCGTTTAGCAAATATCTGGACTGAAAGCTCACCCAACAATGGTAAGGATCTGCACCATTGAAGCTGGCACTGGCTAGCCATTCATGGATAGTGACTTGCTACAATGTCTGTCCGGCAACAGGCACCCGGTTGTGTACTGGGACCAGATGGTCCCAGTCCACACATGCAGACTCGCACACAAACCGCCTTTTTGCCCAGGAACGCAGCAGCTTTCCCCAGTAAAGAGCTTCCCACACATAGCAATTCCAGGCTCAAGAAGGCAGGAAGAAGGCCACAGAACAATATGGCCAAAGGACAAGCAAAAGCTTTGTGGGACGGTCATCTTCAGTTGCTAGCCACCTTTGGAAGCCCTTTCCATTAAATGAAAAAGTGCACAAGTAAAGTTCGAAAACGTAGTTAATAAATAAATGAACAATCTGCTTTCTGGTTACATTTACAATTAAAAGCTGGCCAGTTTCCCCATTAAAAAAATAAATAAATTTTTTTTAAAAAAAGCAGAATGATTTACTTGCCTCCAAAAAGCCAATCCAGGTGTTAAAGCAAAAAGAAAGGGCGCCCCATAAAAAGAAAAAGAAAAAGTCTATAGGAGGAAAGCAGCAGAAAGAAAATCTTTCTGAACACTCAGTAGAACCGATTTTGAAGTGGGCATAGATTTGCAAGACAACTGCTGATATTTCATGTCTTTCAGTTGGAAATGTCCTACAAAGCTTAAGAAAAGCTAAAGGTTATGCTGAGAAAAGAAATTGATTGCTATGTCCTTAGCAAAGGATGCTGTGTGTTTGTGTCTCAGTAAGGCTGTGACTTAGGAAATGGGCAGTGCTTGCTCGTCTGAGCATATATTGAGTATACAGAGGTCGACAGTTAATTTGAGTCGCGAGTTCAATAGGAAATCGAAATTGCTAATTTTTTTTAACCATGCAACAAATTTAGCCAACATTTTGCAGACAACAGCCAGGCCCCCTAAAACCGGAAAAGGGAAGATTCAGTAAAACATTCTTAAGAATACATTTTTTTTAAAAAAAAATGTAAAAGCACTCCATCGAAAACTGCTGGATGGATTTGGACCAAGTCTGAAACAACTTGTACACAAAGCGTTGACTCGCAAACCATTTTCTTTTATCCTGGCCAGTCATTTTTTTATTATTTGACGGAGGAAGGATTGCCCCCATTCTCTCAAAACATATTGCTATCCCATGATGCATTGCGGCAGAGGTCATTCAGAAAATCTGCCATCTAAAAATGTGAGAGATAACTGACTATACCAACGCATATATCGGAAAACAAAAACGCAGAAAATTGTATTTGGAGTCAGGAAAACTAAAATGGTGGGTGTGGGGACCATGTGAAATGTGGGTGGGGATCATGCGAAATTTGGGAGTTGGAGGTAGGCTAGGGACAGAGTTTGCAGCACAAACATTTTCCCGTAGCCACAAATATTTGGCAGTGTACCCACAGCTAACGGAGAAGACGAGATTGGCAATAAAGTGCGTGACATGGAACAACAAGTGTTGGAGGCAAATGGGAGTTTGTGGGAGTGGGGGGGACCTGGCATGAAGGAGAGGGGCGGGGAGCATTTCACCCAGTTTGTTTTCCCCCAATAATCGCGACTGTTAACTACAAATCACAACTTTACGTAGTTCACTACTATTATAGCTGCAGTTATTGGGAAAAAGATATTTAAACAAATATTTTGGACAGGCACAGTGAGGTAGACGGTGAACAATGATTGGGCATGGCCAGTGGCTCTGTAGCATTTTCAACGGCTGAAGACCTGGTAGTGTTGTTAAATAATACAGTGGCCACCGTGATTTACAAAATACAGTGGGCACAGCAAAGGCCTTGGCTAGTGGTCAGTTACTTATTTAAAATATACAGAGGGCACAGTCGAAGGGCAGGGGCCACTGGTCATGGCTAGTGGCCAGTGAGCAATTTAAAAAACATACAGTGGGCATGGTCGAAGGCTGTGGCTTATGGCTCGTTAGTGTTTTCAAAAAAAGGCTGCGGCAAGTGGTTCTTTATTTAGAAGACAGTGGGCAAGGCCGAAGGCGACAGCATGTGGCAGTAAAAAATATACAGTGGGCATGGTCGAAGGGGCAGAGAAAAACTATAGTATAACAAAATCCTTGAAATTCAATGAAAATACATAAAAATGCCCTTGGTGACAAAACAAAGCAACAAAACGCTTGAAATCAGTGCATTGGGAAACTCTGGGTCGGCTTAACTCAATGTGTTCCCGTTGCAAAGTCCAAGAGCACATATATATTATAAAAGAAAGGATTCACAAAGCCATACAAAATGGCCATATGGGACATAAGGCATTATGGGGGAGATCATTGGAAATGCGCCCAGTTAAGCCAGTCTCGAGTTTCCCAATGCGCTGGAGGGGTTTTGTTCCGTCGCCTTAATTGTTCTTTTAAGTTTTTTTCTATATATATATATATATATATATATATATATATATATATATATATATATACACATATATACACACACACACACACACACACACACACACACACAGTACTTTTTGTTTACAGAGCTAGTGGTACAGATTAACAATGGTTGCTTTGCACATCCACCTCTCGATACACATGAATAATTTGTTTCCAAAGCGCTGCCATATAGCACAAAAAATCCTAACACACATGCACACTGCCGTCATTTTCAGCACCATTTTTTATTTCAGAAGCCCAAATGTACAAGGAAATAGCCCAATCTGGCAACCATGGTAACAAAGTACCCAAAAGAACAAATGCGATCAGTTGATCCTTGTAGCAACATTGCAAAGCTAATACAGCTCCCTGCTTTCAGACACCCTTTTTTCCTGTTCAGATTTGGTATTGGGCATAGTACAGAACAGAGTTCAACAGAAGGAAAGCAGAGCCAAAAAGAATTGAGTGCTTGTCTTGAGAAAACTTTATTATACCATCCCATAGGAATTTTGATACGTTTTAGCTTGAATACCACACCCCCCAGCTTTTTAAGTCTTTGAAATAACAAGGATCGTGTTGTAAGATGTACGATTTCCTATACTACATATATTGATGTAAAAAACATTTTCACTGTGCATTATTGAAGCTAAATGTCCAATATTTATATCTGTAACATTGTGCATTAATGTATTATGTTCCTTCGAATGTTTAAAAATCAAACAATTTCAGTCAGTTCAATGTTAGAAAAATATCTCCATTCATTCCAATTATGAACCAAAATTCAATTGATTTCCATCAATTTGAGTTACATTCAGATAATTGAAATTCTCCAACATTAACTAGGATGGGTCCTTCAGCCATATCAAATCCATTATCGTTTGTCCAATAATCCCACTGGATACTTGCGCTCAATCGTTGACCTTACAACTCTCCAACATGCACTTGAAACTAATGGGGAAGAGAGCAACCCAGGCAGGCAGAGAGGCTTTTTTTCGCAGACTGCATTAAAGTGCACTCCAATTGCACCCCCAATACACATTCTTTGGAGCGACCACCTTAAGATATCATTTGTGGCCCATGATCCAAGGCAAGTACATGCAACCCACATAAATCTAACTCCATTTCATAGAAGATCCTGGAAATGCTTCAAAATCATGGACCTCACACAAGAACGGAATCCACAAAAACCACTCTCCTGGTCACACTTCACCAGAAGAAATAATTCAGCCACTCGAAAAAAATTGATCACAGAAGCTCTAGCACCAAAGAAATGATTTGCTCCTCCCAAAAGAAAAAGGGACTGCCAGGTGGTTATGCCCACCTCAGAACCCAAATAGGAAACTAGAACAAGCTTGGAGGAAGTTTTACAAATAAGACCAAATTGCATACCAAAAACAGAAATGACTAAGGCAGAAATCCTAAAACCAAAGAAACTGCACTATGGCAAACGCATCTGTGCACAGAAAGATGTTCAACATCAATGAGATTAACAAACCAGACATCTTGCAATAACTCCCACCCCCCAGTCCCTTGCAGAAACGACGACCTTCCAAACATCGATTTCTGATTTTAAAAACACCAACATGTCATCAATACTAAGTTCAAGAACATAAGCAACAATATCATAAACAGCCCCAACCCAAGAGGCAAGCAAAATACTGAACTACTTCACACCAATCTTGACAGAAGACTTCACTAAACCAGGGAAAAAAAGCAACAAAGCCGGCTAGCCAGTACACCTTTGCTGACCACACATCTACAAGAACATCCTCAGCAGAATACTTCAGCATGCTCATGAACGATCCACTGAAAACAGGAATGTGCCCAAGTGTTTCAAAGCTTCCTACATCAAACCACTTCTCAAAGATCCCACAGGAAACGGACAACTCCAATTACAGGTTTAAACAAACATTCTTTATGTAGCCAAACTGCTAGAGAGGGGGGAATTGTTTTATTTTTTTTTTACTTGGGTTTTTCTTAAAAAAAAAAAAAAACACAATCAGCACTACTCTCCATCTAGGACAACCTACAAAAAAAAAAAACTCAAGACTCCAACATCACTTCCGCCCCTATATTAAACCTTTCAGCAGCTTTTCACAGTCAACAATGCAATCATCTTCAAAAGGATACAAGAGGTAGGGATAATCAGCTGCACTACAGTGGATGAAATCCTTACTGGCAGGACGAACAGAAACCTCCTGGTTACCACCCTTTAGCTCAACATCACACAATGAATTGTGGGGCTCCACAAGGATCGTTACTCCAACCACTACTCTTCAACATTTACATGAACCCACTTAGAGGAACACAGACTCAAATGCTACAACTGTTCATTCGATATTTAAAACATCTACAAAATCAATATCAACGGGTACAGGGGCCTCTCAATGGATGAGCAACAGCTGCCTCAAATGCAACTTGGACAAAACTGAAATCATTATCCTATCAAAGAACCTCTCCATATAACCGCATAAAGCATGACCTGCTGAAATTAGAACCAGGAAGTAACCAAAGTAGTTTGGGAAATCTCTGAATTTTGACGAGCAGCGACCCAACAGTGGAACCTACCAACTTGGAATGCCCGACTACCTCACCAAACAACGTAAACAGATCTAGGACATAGGAGCAAGACGCCTACGACTGAGCAAGAGAGAACACATCACACCCGCAGCTAAGGTCCCTACCAGTCCGGCTACCAGTCAAGAAAAGGATCCATTTCAAAATACTTTGCATTTTTCAAAGCAATTCACGACCAATGAGCAAAATTCATGCAAGAAAAACCTCCAACTACAGGTTGAGAATCTAGAAGTAATATGCTTCTTGAACCCAAACAATATTTGAAAATTAAATTAAATGATGACTCAGCCTTTTCAAAACATCTCAATGAAACATGAAGGGAATACGCATAATAGAAGAACGACTGACTTTCAAGAAAGCATTAAAAACATGGCCCTTTCATTTG
Source organism: Ambystoma mexicanum (assembly GCF_040938575.1). NCBI lineage: Eukaryota > Metazoa > Chordata > Amphibia > Caudata > Ambystomatidae > Ambystoma > Ambystoma mexicanum. The sequence goes on from NC_090933.1 coordinate 37,430,534, forward strand.
CCTACCTAACTCGTTAAACTACGTCACATGGGAAAAGAGAAACATACAGTTTAAAGCAAAGAGGTACAGCAACACGTTCTGGTTCTTGGCTCGGGATTTCTGGGCCACGTCATCCCAGCGGATTGGACCAACAGTGAAATTGACTAACATCAGGGGTCAAAAGAAGGATTTGTGGAGCAGGAGCTAAAAGCAGCTCCTTGGCACCCGCCATCATCCAGTAAGCAGGTGCCAACTTTGGGAGCTAGGAGTTAGGGCATAGCAAGTTGGAAATCGCTATAAAAAGTATTCATTCATTTTGTCATAGCGCCTTTCACCATAATTATGGTAGAAAAGTTTTTTGTTTGACTGCGGGAGGGACCGGAGTCCAGAAATTTGGGAGGTGTCAATATGCGTGTATGCATTTCAGCCATTAAAGTTACGCGAGGGTGGCCAAGACCCTGGTAGTCACGCATGTCTAAACAGAGTGTGTATGGGTGCAGCAGAGGAATGTTATGGACTAAAAGGGGGGGGGGGGGTAATTGTGTTTAGGCTATAGATGTGGGAAGCTACAGGTGGAATTTGTCAATACAGTAACTTCATTCTTATGGCAGAGGTGATGCGCAATAGTGTTTGTGTATGTTATATGTGCGTGCAGAGTGTGTGGAATGAAACTGCCTTCCAGGAAATTCCGAAGGTGCAGTGTGCAAGGGAAGAAATTAGTTAACTGTACAAACAACAATGACCAATTTCTGGGTTCTATCAATGTACAAGGAGCATTGCTGCATTTCAAATGCGATTAAAGTGCTTGATGAACGCATAATACTCGCCCTCTGGGAGGTTCTTAGTGAAATAGATTGCTATCCCTAGTTCCTTCTAGTGTGAAAACCGGGACCCTATTCCATGGTTACATGCAGCGGCCTGGCCCACCATCCTGTGCTTTGGATTTAACTGCAGTGCCAACCATGAGCAAGTGGTTCGAGGTGCCTGGTTGTCGTCCTACGGCATGATCAGAGTGATTTTCCTAAGGTGCATTTTAAGTGCAAATTTATTGACGCCCCTCCAAGCCCATATGGGTGCAATACCTGGCCCACTGTCGGGGTTTGTTTAGGTGCGAGTCGCTGGAATGACTACCCGAGTCCTCAATGTGCATTTGGCCCTCCACAAGGAAGGTTGGATGGCAGAAAAGGGTGGTTGAAGGGAAAGAAAAGGCTAGTAGCCAAGATGGCCAGGCTGGGGGTGTGAAGGACGAGGGGAGGGTGCCTGCTGGATGATATGGTTGTGTTAGGCGGGGAGGTGTTAGGCGGGGAGGAATCAAGAGGTTGGGGTGGGGTGGGGGGGCAGGACAGCCAGGTTTTGAGAGCTTTCCTGAAGGCAAGGTGATCCTTTATGAAGCAGAGAGCGAGGGGGAGGGTGTTCCAGAATGTGGGTGAGAGGACAGATAAGCAGGTGCCTCCTAATCTGGAGAATCTGAAAGGAGGGACTACTAGGAGGTGTGCAGAGCCTGATCTGAGGTTTCTGACGAGGTGGTAGTGGGTGAGCTGGTTTTGGAGGAATTCTTGACCTTTCTTGTGTATTGTGCGGTAGGTAATGCACATGGCCTTGAAATAGTTAATTCGACTGATCTGGCAGCCGATGGAGTTTCCCCGGGTGCGGCTCTTGGGGCGAGAGCGTGGAGGAGCCTTGCTGCAGAGTTTTTAACCCGTTGGAACTTTCTCAGTTGGTAAGTAGGTGCGCATAAGTAGAGGGAGTTAGAGTAGCCTGCGCATGAGAGGATGATGGCTATGATTGCAGAAGCTCTATAGGGGTACGAGAGATCAAAAAAGATCCGCAGGTGGAAGGTGCACGATCTGGAGAGTGCATCGATTTGACGGGAAAGGTTAAGGTCTGAGCTAAAAGTGCATCCAAGGTTTTTGACGGAGGGGGATGCAGTGGGGGCGGTCCTAAAGAATGCTGCCAAAGGATAGGTTGGCAAAGAAGAGACGTTTTGCCGCAGATTAGGATTTAGTTTTTTCCGTGGTTGAGGAGCAGGTGCTTGTTCGTCATCTAGAAGTCAATGTCCGAGAGGCAGGACAGGTCTGGGTGGAGTAAGGAGGGAGTTGGGAATCTTAAGGGTGATCTGGGGTGGAGGGAGGAGTCATCAGCATAGTTTCAGGAGGAAAGACTGTGGGAACGGATGAGCTTGGGGAGCGGCGAAAGGTAGACATTGAAAGAGGGGTGGAAAGAGGGAGGCTCCCTGGGAGACTGGGCCGTGCGGCAGAGGAGAAAGGATCGAGACAGACGATTTAGGAGCGGTCAGTTAAGAAAGAGGAGATCCTTCTGAGGGCGGTGTCCCTTATGCCAAGGTCCAAGCCTGTTTGTAAGGATGAATTATTTAATCTTATTGAAGGCTGCCGAGAGGTCAAGGAGGATGAGAGCAGCGCAGCCCTTAGAGTCTACTAGTCTTTTCAGTTCGTCCCAGATAGGGACTTGGGGGGATTCAGTTCCATGGAGGGGTCTGAAGCCAGACTGGGCATGGTCTCTCTCTCTGTGAGAGGCTGAGCTGGGAGTAGGCCTTGGGGGCTAGTAATTCGGCTAAAAAGCTGTTGGATGTGGGGAGGCAACGGGAAGCAAGTAGGGGGGATCAAGAGGGCTTTTTTAATATTTTTAGGAGTGTTTTGACTGCTGTTAGTGAGCGGTTCATAGCGAGGATACTTGCGCAAGTGGAGGAGAGGATGTATGAGAAGGACCGGTGGGAGCTTGATGGGCGGCTATTGGAGAGAACTTTGAGAACTGGGGGGAAGAGGGTCCGAGTTAGGGGCAGCAGAAGGGTGGCTGTCAGTATAGGGGTGGACAGGTTGCTCGTTTAGCATGGATGGCGAGGTTCCCATCAACGGCTGGAACAAACGTGTTTCTTTTATGCCGTGACTTCCTGGTCACGCGATGCCTCAATGCTTGCCCCCGATTGCTGGGCTTGCGTCACGTGACCGACGAGTGAACACTGCATCGCTGGGGGGCCAGTAGGGCACCGAGCCGCCAAAGGCAATCGCGGCCTGCGGTTAGGCGTGGTAGAAGCTGGAGGCAGGTGCAACTGCTGCCGGGTCTGGCCCCCGTCTGGCCCCCAGCGTGCTGCCTCGGCGAGGTGTGTGTGATTGGTTGCATGACAATTTGTAAACTAAGACAATAATTCAAAATGGCAGGCTGCCCTTTAGCGGGGACTGAGGGGCACCCTACACCGCCAGATAATGTTCTAAAATACTGGGGGTGGACCCTCTCCCACCACACCAAATGCAGGAGGGGGGGCATCTCATTCAGCCCTTCCTGGGGGCAGATAAGGGGGGTGGTTCTCATGCAGCTCTCCCTGGGGTTACATGCCCCTTCCTAAGAGCAGATAACTGCCCCGAGGGAGGGCTGCATGACATGAACCCAAGTCCATTTTGGGGGGGTGGGGGGAGGGGACCCCACCCTCCCCAACACCAGCCATGATTTTTTTTGCCCCCCACCCCTGGGGGCAGATGGTCACCCATCCGCCCCTAGGGGTCTCCATACATGTCGCCCCATGCTTTAGTGCCACGGGGGGGGGGGGGCTTACCTTGTAAGCAGCCCCCCTCCCCCATACTACAAAGACATCCCTGGTGTCTAGTGGCACTGCTGCCCCCGGTTTGAGAACCATGCGCCCAATCCGGGAGCAGCAATGCGTACACAAAGGGTGTCGTTGGAAAGGGGAGATTCGCCCCTTTCCAATGACACTTCCACAAAAAAAGTTCCCTGGTGTCTAGTGGTCCCCAACCCCCTCCCTCCCCCTGATTCATTTTATGATGGGTTTTTACTACTTTTTTTGCCATCCACCCCCAGGGGTCTCTATACATGCGGCCCCATGCTTTGGGGCCACGGAGGGGGGGGCGCTTACCCAATAAGCTTCTTCCTCCCCCTCCAAAGACATCGCTGGTGTCTAGTGGGCATTGCTGGGCGCGGATTGAGTGCTCTGCGCTCAGCAATGCTTTCCAACGACATCTCCCTCGACCGCCGGCTTGAAATACAGCCGGAGATTGAGGGGGAGAAAGGTGAACACTCACTTCTCATCATTTTCACCGCAGCAGCCCGAAGTGGCTGCTGCAGTGAAAATTACTTTCACGTTGGCGTGCTTTGCGCATGCCGACGTGAAACTGAAGGTAATCCAGCCCCCTGGCAGTGATGGGGGACCTCCCCCTCACATAGCCAGCGTGCCGAAAAGGACAAGCTATCTCGCCCTTGGCACTACGGAAGTAATTCCAAGACGTCCTTGGCACTGAAGGGGTTAAACACTGGGCAGTTGGTTTATGTTTACTAAAATAACCATCACAACAATGATTCAACCCTGTGCCCCGGCACCAGGATATCCCTCACTAACTATCCATACTGCTGCAAACACACCACACAACAAACAAACTGTATCATTCCCAACACCCCACACTGACACCAAACAGCAAAATTCCAAATATCCTCCAATAGTAAGACGTTCAACACACTAATAGGCCAAAGCGACACAATTCCTCCAAGAAGGACTCTAGGGCCCACCGACCTATACTACCTAGAAACAAACCCACGCAGTGACAGGTTTTTCCAAACAAACTACCAACACAACAGCAAAAGCAGTTGTGCGCACTCTACACCATCCTCTCATTAACACACCCACCCCTTCCTCTTTCCTCCAGTTTTGCCCGAATACCTGGAGACCATGCAATGGCAGCACTGCGCAATATAAATTCCATTAACAAATCCAAAACGCAAATTTCAGCATTATAGAGTGTTAGGATCGGTTTTCTGAAGTTCAACTAAGGGCTTAGTAAAACCATTCAACTGAGACAGCACAACTCCACAAAACTGAGTTAAGGGTAGTGTAGACAGAGCAACCAGGCTCATTTTAGGAGTGAGAGAGGGCTGTAGAATCAGTACAAAGAAATTGTATTATACATATGGTCCAAAAAACACTGACAATGTATTGTAAAATAAAGGGTTTATTTTATATACAAGCAGACCAAGAAATTTTTGGGTACGCAAGTACCATCATAAAGCATATAAACACAACACTAATCTTTAAATACACAGATCAAAGCACATACCTTATTTAGAACACCTCACAGTATTTCTAGGTAAGTCAGACCTTTGTCTACACATTCAGTATAAGGCACGACTATTCTTGGTGAGTGAAACCATATATATTAATTCCTGGTTGCTTTCAGTTATACAAGGGTAGTAGACCCTGTCAGTTATGCAGAGACACTCAAGAAGGAAATCACAGTCAACCAACTTGCAAATATACTTTTCTGAATAGTGGAAGACAGATTCAAGGAACAGTTATACCTCTACTACTCTTGTGATACTCACCTAGTTGTGTGTTAAGACCTTTTTGGTGTAATATACAATTACATAGGCTTTTCAGCTAAGTGGAACAGAGGCTCAGATATGCAAGAACTCTACACTAATTGTGTATGCACCAGGCAGACCAAGGTTAGCTACACCTAAAGGAACACTTTTCAGAAAAGGCACACAGCTATTCAAGGCAGGTAAAACCTGTTGCTGTAATATTACAGTGTTTTAAGATCAGTGGAACACAGATTGAGATAAGCAACAACTCTTCAACTTGTTTCAGGATGGCACACAGCTAACACAAGGTAAGTAATACCTATATACTTTTTAAAGGGGCTATCAGCAAATTAAAGGCAAGTATAACGTTAGGCAGACTTATTCTGGACAGGCTAACAGCATGCCAGTGGAAGCAAGACCCAACTGGGGACACTCATACATGTATCCTAACAGGAATAGAAAAGTGAAACCAACAGCATTACTTTTGGGGAAGAGGCACAGCCAATTCACAGGTAAGCAAGTTAACCTTATATATACACTTTTCAGAATAGTGCAACACACATTCAAGGTAAGAACTTTAACTGTGCACTGAATTACAGTTACCAACCAACTTCTTTTACAAGGAAGTCGCTTTTGAACACTGATTCTTTGAAGCAGAACCCTTCTCTTAGCCAGTCCTTCCCTTACTCTATATCATGAGTTCAATCAGAGGCAGTAGAGTGATTCTAGCGGTCTATGTGCCAGCTGTAGGCAGGGTGAGATAGGGTTCAGTTGCAGGCAAAGTCATAGTTCCGGAGGAAAACTGTTCAAACAAATAAGTATTTCACTTTAAAGTTACTTGAGGGTCCAGGGACTTCAGAGAAGACACCCTAGGAGGATTCTGCAGTGGGCCTGGGTGAACTGGATGAGTGGCCTCCCAATTACAGAAAACACCCCAAAGCTATACAGAAATCAAATGGCTTAAAAAAGGTAGTTAAAACACCTCAGTCAACAGAAGAATAGTTGCAGAAGGAAGACTTCAGGATCTGCAACCAAAACTTAGTCGATGGATTCCTTTGTCAAGAAGACAGACTTTTGCAGCAGCGAGCACGAAAGGCGGCGCCAGGCAAGAGTTTCCTCGCAGCGGGATGCGGCTCTGCGGATTTAGCACCTATATCGCTAGTCGGATTCTTGTTGTTTGCCAGGGCCAGCACTCTGGTGAGGGGACTTTTCCGACCAGAATCGTGCCTCTGGAGATCCAGTAGGATGCCCACGAAGTTTCTGCGAGATTCGGAAGACTGTGCACCGCACAATGGCTGCGACAGAATCTTGACGCTGTAAATATGGGTAAGATTGTCCCTCACATTGCATCTGTAGCCACTCAAGCGGCGGGAGTTTATTTCGCAATGCCTCTAAAAGATGTGTCCATATCAGACAACATGTTGAAGAATCTGCCCTCTACGGGGCCAACATCAAATGCAACAATTCCTATGCGTAATAGTCCCCTGGATGTGGCAGTCATTGAGTTGGAGGATAATGACTGACTGTTTCAAATAACTTACTTCCAGAAAATCTTTCAGGTTCGCCTATGATGTTTTCAGACATCAGTCACAGTACCGTAGAATCCGTTTCCTCCGCTGAAATCCTTGCACCGATCAAAGTTCAAACTAATAATCATAGTATCAACACATCTATGATTATCACTCTGATAAACTGTTAGGAGCGACATTGCAGTCAATGAATCTTGCAATTCAGTCACTGAGCAATATCTCTCAAACATGTGAGCAAAAATTACACTCAGGATGAAAAATCCTCCTTTGGCAAACTTCCAATTCCCCTCATGTGGAATTAATGTCCACCATAAAACAAATCTAAATCCAATCCTCAAGACTGCTACATCATCTGTTGCATGTCAACAGATTTCAGGTCCCCCAGTGCGTAGGACCTCAAAGGTACTCCACAAATTAAAGCTCTTAAAGAGACCTAATACGCACTACCATGCATTGATGGCATTGTTTATGATGTCGTAGCAGACATTGAGATCATACCAAACACCAAAACCATAACGCCCGACGTAGTAGCAGTTGAAAATAGTGCTAGTGAGAACCACAAAAATATTTTCACGTCAGGGGTGCAGGAGAAAAAAGGTCAAGAAAGTGGGCCGTACAAAACTATCCAAAAACCAACAAGTTCCTAAAAGTACAGGGAAGGCCTCTTCTAAACAATTTTTCAAAGCCATTTCGCTGCCAAAGGGAAATGTGATGGCCTCTCAAGCAATTAAGCAAAAACATCTGCTTCAATCACAGGCCAGAACAAATGGAATTGTTAACTTCCTTCCAGCCCAGGCTATGAGTTATCCACCCTTGGAGGACTAATGGAGAAAATAAGCAACCAAAATTCCTCAACCCCAATCCCTTAAGTAAGGAGCCTATGGCGCCTGGAAAGGTTGCCATTCAATCTAAACATGCAATTGTGGTAAATGATTCCACACCGAGTGCACAGAGCTGAAATTCGTAAAGCAGTAGACGCTTATCTTTTTCTTCTTCTTCCTTTTTTACTTATAGAGCGCACGGTCGCCGAGGCATCATGGCGCTGGGGAGAGAGAGCTAATCCCACAAAAGGTGGCCAGGAAGAAAAATTAGAACAGGATAGTTTTAAGAGCTCTTCTGAACCTGAGAGGACTGTGCGCTTCTTAATGTCGGTGGGAGGTTGATCCAAAGTGTAGCCGCAGCAATAGAGAAGGATCTGCCCCCGATCCTTTCACGGTTGAACTTAGCGACAACTGGAAGGTTGGTGGCCGAAGAGTGCAGAGCCCGTGTAGGGACGTAGCGAATAAATTTCGCTTGCAAGAACTCAGCTCCTTGGCTATGAACCGCCCTGTGCACAATGTACAGGGACTTAAAAGAACCCGCTGACCCACCGGAAGCCAATGCAATTGGCGGATAATGGGGAGATGTGGGCACCATAAGGGGTGCCCGTAGTCAGCCTAGCCGCCAGATTTTGCATGCGCTGTAACCGCTGTATTAAGCCACAAGGCAGCAACAAATACAGGGAGTTACAATAGTCTAGGCGTGAGAGCACTAGCGCAGCCACCACAGGTGGGCGGAAGGCTTCAGGTATCATAGGTAGTGCCCTCTTAAGGAGCCTGATCTGGTGAAGGGCGGATTGACAGAGAGCCGGCACTTGATTAGACATGGAGAGGGTGGCAGAAAGTATGACGCCCACATTTCTCACTTTATCAACTGGGCTCGGAAGCGGGCCCAGCGAGGAGGGCCAAAGATTTGCGGTCCACAGTGAGGAGTCCGGAGGGCAGCCCACCACCATTACCTCTGTTTTGTCGCCATTGAGTTTAAGCCAATTCTGGTCCATCCAGTCACCTATGGCACTCAAGCAATCATGAAGGCACGGCGACACCCTATCCTGGTCTTGATCTAAGCGGATCAGGATTTGAGTATCGTCTGCATAAGAATAGCAATTGAGGGAGAAGAAAGAAAAGGGAGCATGGCCAAAGTTTGGGTGCGGTCTGAGAGAAAAGAGGCAAACCAAGCGAGAACATGGCCAAATATACCAATCTGAGCCAAACATGAAAGCAGAATCTATTGGTCAACCGTATCGAAAGCGGCTGACAAATCCAACAAAAACAGAGCACCTATCCCACCTGCGTCAACAGGTTTGGACATATCGTCATGTACCGACACCAGTACACTTTCCGTACCTCTCCCTGGTCTACAGCCAGCCTGAGCGGAATTAAGAATTTTAGAGGCTTCCAAGAACAACGACAGGAGGGGAGTGATGAGACTCCAGAAGTTTAGACAGAAAGGGGAGTAAAGAAATTGGACAAAAATTAGCAGGGACCGTAGGGTAAAGTGTGGACGTCTTAAGAAGGGGAATAACCCTGGCCGATTCGAGCTCCAGCGGGACGAGGCCCGATTGGCATGAATCATTTATGGCCGAAGTAATGTCTGTTAGTAGATCTGGGACTATCTTTTTCATAATAACAACGGGAATAGCATCCTCAGGAGATGAAGATTTAATTTTCAGGATGGCAGCTAAGACCTCTTCTTCGCTAAAAAGAGGAAAAGTGGACCAGCTAGCAGACAGCTCAGTAGAGGATGCAGATGCAGGTGTAATAGCAACTGGTGTCCTTATTGCAGAAGATTTAGCAATGTTTGAGCGAATCCCATCAATTTTGGTGATAAAGAAAGACGCAAGATCGTCGCATAGCTTTTGAGGGGGCTTACCCCTGGAAGTGAGGGATTCAGAGGAAGCTAAAGAATGTACAACACAGCTTTAGGCTGACACAAAGCATCTTCAATTTTCTTTGAGAAAAAAAGGATTTAGCCAGCTTAACCTCAGCCAAATAATTATTTAATTTGTAGGAGTCTAAGTACTGGGTTATAGCTGTTACGCCACTTCCGCTCTAGCTGTCCGAGTTTCAGACGGGCGGATTTAGGCTGGTCGGTAAACCAGGGTTGAGGGGGTAATCGACGCCCTTGAATTAATTTAAGAGGAGCATGCAGATCTGCGGCAGCCAGAAATGTTTGGGAAAGAAATTTTTAGAGATAATGGCCTCCGAGAGGCACAGTCGGTAGCTATTTGGGTGCTTAAAGCCTTAGTATCGACCGAGCGCCAGAAACGTAGTAGAGTTTTTGGCAGAAGTATTTTGGGGGGGAGGATTCACAAGTGTAAAAGTACAAGATACCAAATAATGATCAGACCATACCACTGGTTCGATGGGACCAGGGCATAGCAGTTCGTCCTTAACAAATATAAGATCGAGCGTATTGCCATGAGAGTGGGTGGGGGCTTGAATCAATTAGTGTAAGTGTAGATCCGAGAAACTATCAAAAAGAGTAGTCAACTCAATAGGCCTTGGCAAATTAAAGTGCAAATTGAGATCCCCTAATACCACTAAATTGGTATATTGCAGATTCAAACTAGCTGTGAGGTCAGCCAGGCCTATCTCGAAGGAGCCTATAGGACCAGGAGGACGGTAAACAAGCAGAAAATGAACAGTACAGAGTGGTGAAATGACCGCTTTCAAAAAGGAGAGCTTCCATATCAAGCGTGTGTAAGCACGGCAGTTGGGTGAGCACATATTTGCCCTGAAAAATAACCGCGATTCCACCTCCTCGTCTGGGGGGTCGGCAGTCAAAATGGGTAATAAGGTAGGAAGGGGGAATAGCTTGAACTAATGCGGGTGCAGAACTGGGAGTAAGCCAGGTTTCAGTTAAACATAGGAAATCTGGTTGTCTATTGGACAGTAGGTCCCAAATTTCCCCAGTGTGAGCTGGAAGGGACCTGGTGTTCAACAGTAACAGTGTATGAGTTATCACAACAGGCTTTGGATCATCATAAGTGGTTGCAGCCATGTAGGTCGTGGAAGGCAGATCATGAAGCCAGCCAGCTGGCCACAAGGTGCCTGTAGGGGCAATGGAGAGTAGACAACCTCTCTCAAGTACTCCCACCCGACCCATCCCGGCACGGATGGGCACAGATGGGCTTGCCTTAAGCGCACCTTCAGCACGCTGGTGGCAAGACCGCTGCGCAGGCGGTCCTGCACATATGTGCAAGGATCGGCCTGAGAGCGAGGCAGGGGGCGGGACAAAGGGCACAGAAAGAGGACTGGGCGCTCGTCCTCTCCTCATAGGCACAACCCTGCCTGCCGAGATTAGTTTGAATGCGGCAGCATGTTTAAAGGTCAAAGTAAAGCGCTTCTTTTTCCCTGCCTTATATGGCGGGATTTATGCCACCATCTCTTTCTCTTCCTGCAGATAACACTCTAAAGCCAGACTTAATCAAGCCTCAGCTTCAATCTGATCCAACACATAAAAAGGACAATCAGGAGTTAGCATCTGGTCAAAGTAACCCGAGGGCAAAATGTCATGCATGCTGGACATGGTCCTACCTCCTACGCTCGTAGAACAGCTAGACCGTTCTATTCCAAATGGCGGTTGTTCTATACGTTGCCGGGAAAACGACGTTTGCACTTTTCACGTCGCTAACTTCACGTGTATTCTGCTTCGTCACGTGAACTACGGCATTACGTATTTAAGCAGCGTGGAAACTTCACTCGCTGCTTCGGATCGAATCATTTGGCGTTGTGTAGCTGAACCTCCAGTCTGCATCCTTGCAGGTTACTACAGCTACTTTTTGGGCCTTCTATAGCGTGTTTTCCGCCACACGCCGATTCCTGGAGCTGTTTGGTTGCGTGTAAATCCACACGCGCACGCTATCATCAAGCGCTGCTGGCCTGGACTGCGTGAATCCTGCTCGCGTGTAAATCCACACGCGCACGCTATCTTCAAGTACGGCTGGACTGCGTGAATCCTGCTCGCGTGTAAATCCACACGCGCACGCTATCTTCAAGTACGGCTGGCCTGGACTGCGTGAATCCTGCTCGCGTGTAAATTCCACACGCATATATATTGTCTTCAAGCGCTGCTGGCCTGGACTGCGTGAATCCTAATCGCGTGTAAATCCACACGCACTTTTCTTCGCGGCTGTACAGAACCGCGTGTACTTTGGTTATACCTTAAAAGGAACGCTATTTCCAACTCCTTCACCCTTGATATTAAGAGGGGGATTGATTCATTTCTATACTTTACTCTACGTGGGAAGGAAGTCCTCAAGGATAATTGGAAGGTCAGTGAACAGTACTTTGGACGCTATCCTGTGGTGCATCAACCCAGTATCTAGCGTGAGCCTCGTTCCGTTTGGGATAAGTCTCCCTTACTAATCTTCCCTTCCTTGTCGTTTGTTCTACCTTGGATTCCTCAAGAGACTCTGCTGGATTCATCTGCCCTAGACTCAAGGTCAGTGTGTGCATTCATGACATTTTCTATTCCATCATACCCAGGTTGGGGCAGTTATTCATGATACTTTATTTTGTTCTAGGCTGACTTCCTATACCTTACCCACGCCCTTTCCAGTGATCCATCACTCTGCCTGTTTTACCAGTCAGAGAGTTGTATCATTTGGAAGGTCTTAACTTGACTTCACAACTATCAAAACGAGTGAACAGGGATCCGGAAGACCCTACCACCTGTATCCTTTTGAGTACCGTATCCTTTTCAGTTAATACTGTGGTGCTCTCCGACAGAATCAGAAGCCATGGAGGGTACGGATCCTTTAGCGGTTTTGACTCAGTTGATCAGCGATTTGAGAAATGAAATGGTTACGGCACAGGACATGTTACGGCATCGTATGGACGATATGCAAGACGCCATGCACGGTAGTCCTCAGGGAGCACAGGTTCCAATGGCCACTGCATCTGGATCTGGGACTATGACACCCCCACAGGAAACTATTAATGTGGTTATGCCCACTCAGTTTCCCTTGGCCCCTCCGGAACGGTTCACTGGTGATCCCAAAACCTATAGAACCTTCGTTAATCAGTGCCGACTCCATTTTCTTTGCCGTCCTACATCTTTTCCTGACCTAACCACAAAAGCAGCATTCGTGCTTTCCCATTTAGGGGGCACAGCTGCTGCTTGGGCTAACCCTTTGTTGGAAACAAATAGCTCTTTGTAGTACGACTGTGACGATCTCTTGGCTGCTATGAGTAAAGTCTTTGACATGCGTTTTGCTACTATAGCCATGGATCTGGAGTTACTTAATCTACAACAAGGCAATCAGCCTCTTTTGCCTTACATTGCCCGGTTCAATCAACTAACAGCCGAAACTCAATGGCCTGACGGCAAGAAAACGGCTGTTTTCTACAAGGGTCTTTCAGAAGAACTGAAAGATGCCTGATCTACAGTTCCGGTGGTTCCTACGGGATTCACAGAGTTGCTCGATTTGGTTTTACAAATCGATGCCCGAAGGAATGCTCGGAAAGGAGAGAAAAAGCCTTTCATGCAAGCCTCGGGGCGTTCAGAGACACCGGCAGTCCTCTCGAACGACCCCGAACCCATGCAGATTGGCGTCGTGAGAGGCCGGTTGTCCAATGCAGAACGAGAGAACCGAAGAAAGAACCATTTATGTATGTATTGCGGTTCATCCGAGCATTTATTGGCGACATGTCCTAAAAAACCCATCAAGCGTTCGGGAAACGCCAAAACTCGACAATAGCAGGAGTCCCTATGTCGAGTGTTTCATCGGACTCCAGTACCATTCCTAAACACGCACCCGTAATTGTTGAGGTGACGTTACGTTGTGGTGAACGAGAATTGGTTTCCAAGGCCATGGTTGATTCCGGAGCCACCAACAATTACATAGACATCACATATGCCAAGAACTGTTCCATACCCCTTGTAAACAAAAACAAACCTGAAACGGTTAATACCGTGGACGGATCTGTTTTGACTTCTGGTATGGTAACCCAGGAGACGGTATCAGTTCAGATGACATTATCGAATAATCATTCAAAAGAAATCGTCTACGATGTCATAGCTGCTCCGCAGTACGAGATCATACTTGGTCTTGCATGGTTAACCCTTCATAATCCCGCCGTTGACTGGGTTTCGGGATTGCTCCAGTATCCTTCGATTCATTGCAATGAACATTGCTTTACCAGTCAGGAGGTGTCAAACAAGCAACACATATTGGCCTCTATGGTGGGAGCTTCAACTATCAGCGTGGTACATCAAAGCGACACTACCATACCATGCGAATACGCTGAGTAAGCTGATGTCTTTGACAAGGGCCAGGCAGAACAATTGCCTCCCCATCGACAGTACGACTGTCCTATTGAATTGATTCCTGGTGCCAAAATCCCTACAGGTCGTTTATATTCCCTGATCCCAAAAGAAGACGGTGTGTTGAAAGAATACATTGACAAAGCTTTAGCGATGGGTTTCATACGGCCATCACAATCACCTGCTGCGTCTCCTCTATTCTTTGTTCCGAGGAAAGAGGGAGATCTAAGGCCTTGTATTGATTACAGGGCACTTAACAACATCACCATAAAAAACCAATATCCTTTACCACTGATAAACGTTCTATTGGATCAATTAGGTACTTCCAGTTACTTCACCAAATTGGACTTGCGAGGAGCATAGAATTTAGTTCGCATTCGTGAAGGCGACGAATGGAAGACCGCTTTCAAGACACAGTATGGTCTTTACGAGTATTTGGTGATGCCTTTTGGTCTGTGCAACGCTCCCGCCACTTTTCAATTCTTCATGAATGATATATTCAAAGATATAATGGACCAGTTTGTGGTGATTTATCTGGATGACATTCTGATCTATTCATCATCTTTTTCGGAACACGTCAAACACGTTTCTACAGTCCTACAAAGACTCAGGGAGAACCTTCTTTATGGGAAAGCCGAGAAATGCGTCTTTCATTCACAGGAAGTGGAATTCCTGGGCTATGACATTACCAACCTAGGTGCTCGAATGAGCCGTTCCAAGGTGAAGTCCATATTGAATTGGCCGATTCCACACAATGTCAAGTCATTACAGTCTTTCTTAGGCTTTGCGAATTTTTATCGCAGATTTATTCATTCCTTCTCCAAAACAGTAGCTCCTTTGACGGCCATAACTAGTTCTAAAGTTCCTTTCTGTTGGAACCCAAATGCCCAAGCATCATTCGAAAAGTTGAAAGAAGCATTTACCACTGCACCCGTGCTTCAACATCCAGATCCAGATCGCCAGTTTATCGTTGAAGCGGATGCATCCAGTGTCGCTACTGGAGCGGTACTCTCACAAGTCTGCACAGAAACCAAGGAGGAGCACCCAGTGGCTTTCTTCTCTCGCAAACTTACCCCATATGAACGAAACTACACCGTCACTGAGCGGGAACTGCTGGCTATCAAGGATGCCTTCCAAGAATGGCGTCATCATCTTCTTGGGGCCAAACATCAGGTGTTAGTGTACTCTGACCATAGAAATCTTCAAGCATTCAATCCATGAAATGCCTTACGGCCCGACAGGCCAGATGGCATGTCTTTTTTGCCCAATACGATTTCCAGGTCACATATCGTCCTGCCCGAGAACACGTTAAGTCTGACGCGTTGTCCCGTATGAGTGAAGAGGCGAAGGAAGAAGCACAAGTACAGAATCAGTTGTTGGCAGATCATGTAATATGTAGTTGTTCTGTTCAACCATCCTTAAAAACCGAAGTACAAGAGTGGGTGAAAAATCATCCACAAGTTATCCAGGATATGAATCTGGACGTACATAACGGTTTACCATTCACACAAGGAGTGCTCTACCTACCGACGTCTTCAACGCGGAATAAAGCCCTCAAGTGGAATCATGATTCCTTGATCGCAGCCCATCCTGGACGGAAGAAAACACTAGAACTACTCAAAAGATGGTGCTGGTGGCCGTCCATGTCAAAAGATGTCATAGATCATGTATCAACTTGTTCTGTATGCATCCAATGTAAAAACACTCCTGGTAAACCAGTGGGCTTACTCCAGTCCCTACCTGTACCTAACAAACCATGGGACATGATATCTATGGACTTTGTGGTAGAACTCCCACCAAACCAGGAGTACGATACCATATGGGTTGTAGTGGAGTATTTCACTAAATTGGCTCTTTATATTCCCTGTATTGGTTTACCAACCGCTGCTGTTCTGGCTGACCTATTCATCCAACATGTGTTTCGTTTCTTTGGTCTACCGTCAGTAATCATTACGGACAGGGGCTCACAGTTTGCGTCACGCTTTTGGAGAGCACTAACCTCTGCATTACTGATTGATGATAGAATGTCCAGTGCTTATCACCCTCAAACCGATGGACAGACCGAAAGAGTCAACTGCACTATGGAACAATATCTGCGGTGTCTGTGTCTGCAGTACCAATCGGATTGGCTCACGGTCCTGCCGGCAGCTGAATTCGCCTATAACAACTCCTATCATAGTGCCATAGGCACTTCACCGTACTATGTGCTTTTTGGACAGCACCCCCGATCAATACCTTTGGATTCCAGCTTGTCTTTGGATACTCCTGCCGCAGGCCGTACCTTTCGTGATCTGAAGAAATTACAGAGGAAAGTGAAGCAGCAATTAGAGCAGGCTAAAAGACGCGACAAGTTCTATGCCGATGCTCATAGAATACCCGCACCCGTCTACAAGGCTGGTATGAAAGTATGGCTGTCCACTAAGAACTTGAGAATTCCAGGCAAAAAGAAATTATTGCCTAAATACATTGGTCCGTATGTAGTGCTCCAAGTAATTAATCCGGCTGCTGTCCGTCTGGCTTTGCCACAACGATGGCGAGTGCATCCCGTATGCCATGCGTCACTCATGAAGCCATGTTCTGAAGCTACTAGATTGCCTGTACGGCCTGTTGCTATTTCTGTGCGGGGTTCAGATGAATACGAGGTACAGGACATACTGGATATGAGACTACGTTCTGGTAGGCCGTTTTATCTGGTGGACTGGAAGGGCTATGGTCCCGAAGATAGGTCCTGGGAACCTCTTTCTAATATTCATGCTCCTGCTTTATTGAAGCGTTTTCACACGAGAAGGGGAGAGGTTGCCCCTTTGGGGGATGGCACTGTCATGCATGCTGGACGTGGTCCTACCTCCTTCGCTCGTAGAACAGCTAGACCGTTCTATTCCAAATGGCGGTTGTTCGATACGTTGCCGGGAAAACGACGTTTGCACTTTTCACGTGTATTCTGCTTCGTCACGTGAACTACGGCATTACGTATTTAAGCAGCGTGGAAACTTCACTCGCTGCTTCTGATCGAATCATTTGGCGTTGTGTAGCTGAACCTCCGGTCTGCATCCTTGCAGGTTACTACAGCTACTTTTTGGGCCTTCTATAGCATGTTTTCCGCCACACGCTGATTCCTGGAGCTGTTTGGTTGCGTGTAAATCCACACGCACACGTTGTCTTCAAGCGCTGCTGGCCTGGGCTGCGTGAATCCTGTTCGCGTGTAAATCCACAAGCGCACGCTATCTTCAAGCGCTGCTGGCCTGGACTGCGCGAATCCTGCTCGCGTGTAAATCCACACAGGCACGCTATCTTCAAGTACGGCTGGCCTGGACTGCGTGAATCCTGCTCGCGTGTAAATTCCACAAGCATATATATATTGTCTTCAAGCGCTGCTGGCCTGGACTGCGTGAATCCTAATCGCGTGTAAATCCACACGCACACGCTCTTTTCTTCGCGGCTGTACAGAACCGCGTGTACTTTGGTTATACCTTAAAAGGAGCGCTATTTCCAACTCCTTCACCTGTGATATTAACAGGGGGATTGATTCATTTCTATACTTTACGTGGGAAGGAAGTCCTCAAGGATAATTGGAAGGTGACAGTGAACAGTACTTTGGACGCTATCCTGTGGTGCATCAACCCGGTATCTAGCGTGAGTCTCGTTCCGTTCGGGATAAGTCTCCCTTACTAATCTTCCCTTCCTTGTTGTTTGTTCTACCTTGGATTCCTCAAGAGACTCTGCTGGATTCATCTGCCCTAGACTCAAGGTCAGTGTGTGCATTCATGACATTTTCTATTCCATCATACCCAGGTTGGGGCAGTTATTCATGATACTTTATTTTGTTCTAGGCTGACTTCCTATACCTTACCCACGCCCTTTCCAGTGATCCATCACTCTGCCTGTTTTACCAGTCAGAGAGTTGTATCATTTGGAAGGTCTTAACTATCAAAACGAGTGAACAGGGATCCGGAAGACCCTACCACCTGTATCCTTTTGAGTACCGAATCCTTTTCAGTTAGTACTGTGGTGCTCTCTGACACAAAAATAGCTGCGCATGATCCACCCCGAGCAGCACACTTTTTAGAAGACCACACAAGTGACCTCTGGCGACCTCCTCACCTGTGATTACTGGTATTCAGCAGCTGAAGGAAAGGCAGGTGTATACTAATCCTGGTGTAGGACTGACTGACATGTCTAGAGCCATCATGCATCTAGTTGAGAGCGTGTTGGGCAAATTACAAGGCCAAAATTCTTTAAAAACTCAGTGGAACTGAGCACGAAAACACATGATCCTGGGTTAAAGAAAGTAGTGATATCCCATAGGAAGCCCCCAGCTGCTCATTCCCCGATGTTGGCGTGTAGAATGCCCCCGCTAACTCAATATGACCTAAACCGAAGAACGGTGGTGGCCATCTTCTCCGAGGTGCAACAGTTGGAGGACATTGTCTCCTCAGATTTAACATTAGTTGAATTTACTACTAAGGGGCATTGAACTCTGCAAGACTCTGGATGAACGCAGGGGTAAGCCAGGATTTAATTTGGCAGGCGAAAGAGGACCTATATAAGTTGGGATTTGCACTCACTGTTGAACCAAGAACGGGGCCTCTCAAGCCCCTGAACAGTGATCAAGGGAGCCACCGGTTACCAAGATGTCAACAAAATCTCAACCGAGTAAAACGCTGTGCAATTGCCAGTGTATGCCCAACCAGAATTAACTAGATGTGGAGGTGGGTTCGGGCCATTTGTCTCTCTTAAATTGGAAAACAAGAGGATTTAAACATCTCCTCAACACTGATCTAAGTAAGATAAGTAAATGGGATATAGTCCTCTTTCAAGAGACCTGGCTCACCATACCGCCCCCCCCCCCCCCCACATCTAAGAAAATCACGAAATCCACCTAAATCCTGCCTTTAAACCTGTATTAGGTAGACCTACGTCTGGACTGTTAACAGCTGTGAAATTGGGGAAGGGTTTGTCATCCAAATTTTGGGCAGCGCCTAATAAGTATATGTTGATGGTCAAGGTGCTGTCCTCAAAGAAAGAGTATGCAATCCTAAATGTATACTGGAACTCGATTGCAAGATCTGATGATGTGTTCTTTGGAGATTTGAATGCCATCTTGGATTTGGTAGCTGAAGACCAAAATGCCAGATCCCTTGTGTTAGCGGGAGACTTAAAAATTGAATGGCGAAAGTAGATCATCGCCACAAAGAGACACTTGAGATGGAATTCCTCGGTTCATGCTAGAGGTCTGCATATGCTTAATGGTACTTTTGCCACAGACGTTCCACCAGTAGAGACATGGCAAAAGGGGGAAAGAGTACATCAATAATAGATTACATATATGTGAACTCTGTATTATGGTCCTCTATGAAGAACTTTCGTTTGATTAAATCTGAATTAAGTGATCATAACACCCTCACTGCTGAATGGGGGGCCTGGGTGGTTAATGAGGTTGATCAACCTAAATCTGAACAAGGCTGTTTTGTGTTGAATGTTGGTGGTAATCGTCTCTGATGAACGGAGAACGATCTGGCGCTTTTCAATCGATTGTTAAGCCATGGTGAATCAAGCAGTACTCTCAGCTTGGAAATGTGGGGATGGTATATTGTGATCTAATACAGGCATTCCAGCAGGGAAAAGCAAAAATAAAGCCCCCACTGCGCCCCACACACGCAGTTGCAGTCAGAGAAAGAAAAGCTCAGTACCGCTCAGAATTGAGGCATCCGATTCCTGCTTCCATTAGAGACGAGTCAGTAAAAGTAATTAAAACACGCTATAGAAATTGGATTAAGGGGCGCCAAGCATCGTATCAACAAGATGGTGCTAATATGCTTAAAATGTTAGCGAACAAAAACATCTCGAAAA
Organism: Ambystoma mexicanum; assembly: GCF_040938575.1. NCBI lineage: Eukaryota > Metazoa > Chordata > Amphibia > Caudata > Ambystomatidae > Ambystoma > Ambystoma mexicanum. Next base: position 37,450,303 of record NC_090933.1, read on the forward strand.
TGTGCACTGTAATAAACCATTCAGTAGTAGTGCCCAAAATAGTCATGCAGTCGACTGCAGTGCACACGCATGCATAGGTAACTCATTTTACGCAGCTATATGCACCGGTCAAGGACAGTAAAACCCTTGAGCAACTAAAGATACATATTGCCTTCCATCTAACGTTTGAGCAATCTGATATTTTACATCTTATTAGAACATCCAGTAACTCCAAAGCAGTTTGGCCGGATAGCCTATCTAATCATGTCCTGAAATGTGGTCCTCCATATTGCATAAGAGTTTTTCAGTGGTAAATTTGACGCAGACTTTACCCAGGACATGACTCAAGCCATCATGGTACCCATTTATAAAATAGGGTAGTTACAGGCCCATATCACTTCTAGATGTACCTGGCAAGATTGTTTGCCGGTTAATTCTTAGAGAGTTGCAAATATGGGTCAGAAGTAAAAAAAAATAATTGATCCCCTACAAATCAGGTTTCGTGAAAGGCTTGGGTACTATTCCAAACATGCTTTCATTGATGATGATTCAATTACAGCATGCCGATAGAAGTCGGCCGTTATATTTGGGATTCATAGACTTAAGATTCAGTTGATAGGGTCTTGCTATATAGTAAGTTAAAATAACATGAATGCCCTGACTCGCTAATTTTGTTGATAATGTTATTCCACATGAACACATATATTCGAGTCTGGGTCACTTTGGATGGTAAATTATCTCCCATAATCGATACACAAAGAGGCTTGAAACAGGGTTGTGCATTAGCCTCGTTTTTGTTTAACTTTTTTATATTACATATGGGTGCGGAGTTTACAAACTGTAATGGTGATCCCCGCAGATTAGGAGACCAGAACGTTCCTTATCTTCTATATGCGGATGATTTGGTGCTTCTATCAAAAACCCTGTAGGGACTTCAACGAATGCTGTTACGATGGGCTCTTATGTGCATTCGAATAGTTTAGATATTAACACAATGAAAACCCAACTTGTAATCTGTAGGAATGCACATAGTGCCAAGAAATGCAAGTATACATGGCATTTTCAAGACTGTAAACTACTTATTGTTTCCCCAATATAAATATCTAGGGGTATCAATTCACAACGTAAAAACTATGCCGCAAGATGCCGTAGCATTTAAGAACAGACTTCAGAATATAACATCACAAACGAAAGTACTAATTAATACATTTGGGAAATTCAAATTGTTCTGTTTTATAAAAATAAGGTTTTGCCCATCATGCTGTACGGTGTAGAAGGTAAAGTTACCAAAAAAGTGGGGCATTTTGGGACTCCCTGGAGTCAAATTATTCGAAACAAATATGACATCTACCCAGCAGCATCCCAATAGCTGTGATACGCCATGAATTTGGTCTTCACGCCATGTACTCGCAGGTGACATGGAAACAGTGTGCTTTACTTCATAACTGTTTGTTGGGATTTGAAAGAGACAGCATTTTAGAGGTAACAACTTACCATATACTTCGGTCTAGAAGCAGATTTCTTGTCACCTGGCTTAACCATGTGTTTAACAGCTTAGCCGATGCGGATGTTACAATTGAGTTGCTGATGACTAATCCTGATCGGGCAAAAACTAAGATCTATCAATTAGATGTAAAGACTCTTGTTTGGCACCAAGAGATATGGAGTCATGGCAGACTACTTGGTGAAATGTCCATCTCCCCATATACGTGCAGAATATTTAAGGTTTAGATTAAATTTATGGAATACGCTAGATGTTCTGTGAAAAAGAAAAATGCCGTTACCTGAACAAAATTATTGTTGATACCGTCTTAATGTAAAACAAACAAAGTGAAACTTTACAGCACTTAATAGTCGAGTGTAATGCATTAATAATGGTTCGAGTGAAATGTTTCGACAGGGTTGATTACTATACAAGATTATATGGGGAGTGACCAAATATGGCAATTGTTATTTTCAAATCCACGCCCAGTGGTTCAAATAACCATAGTGCAATATTTACAAATAATTCTACCTCCGTGTAAAGAATTTTAAAACTGTTGTTGGTTAGTGGTTTTGTGCAATTGTTCCTTTATTTCTTACCTTTTATGGTTTTTGTTTTTATGCGTTTTAGGGTTATGTACCCACATTGTGATTTGGAATATGTGAATGAGAAAAAGATAAATATCTGAAGTTGTTAATTCAACTAAACAAATAAAAAAATGTTTTGAAAAAGCAAGCCAACCTTCTGTGCTAGCCCGGTAATCCGAGATTCGGAACACGCGACAACCCTTTGACAGGTATATTTAGTAGTGGTGAATTTGTTTTCTTGAGATCCTGGCCAAAACTTTCTGAGAATGTGCATTCACTATCAGTGTGACTTTATCCACAAATTAAAAAACACCAATCATTAATATAAGCAGTGATCAAACAAACACAATTATCTGGATTTACAATTAACCCAACTGTAAACATTTGTTTATCTGTCTCACCATTCCCTCATTTATTTTCCAAAATTAGCATTATTTTCACCCCAGCCCCACCAATAACTTTTGTGCATGAAACCAAGACACTTAAGTCGCTTTTTTTTGGAGAAGAGGGAGCCAACGGGTATACTTTTTTTGCACTATGGGCTGCTAATTCGAGGTCACAGCAGGTCAAAAGAACTCTGTGACTTTTGGCACAAGTCAGTAAAACCATTGAACCAGATTAATGGACCGCTTTGCATCTAAAACAATCATCACTACAGGAACGTAATTACTTTGCGACACCTTTGCGGCCACGAGTTTTTTTATGTGGACCAAACCCGAGAGTGGCGGGACAAATGGCAGCAATGCTGTTACATCAATTCAAACAGTCTGAAAGCCACGCAGTCTGAATGAATTTACATAACCAATTTTAATAAATACAATCAGGGTGGCCCCCACATTAAAGGTCTGTCAGCTCCTTCCTCTGCCAAGATTGTAGTCAGGGTTGCATATTAGACACCATTCATAAGGTTGGGCAAAGAGAGACCAGTTACAGCAACATCCGTATCCTATTCTTTCTCTCGTGAAAACAAAGACTGACTATCTAGTTTCTGTGTGGGGATGCAAGAAACACAGCAGAGACTAAACTCGATTAAACCATGCATCCGTAATCAGACAGGAATGATATCGAATCATGCAGCTCAGACATAACAGAAGTTTGTTTAATCGGCGAAGTCCCTCGCGAGTATGAGAGATCGTCAAAAGGTTGACAGCGAGAGCAATAGAGAATATTTTCCTCGCCCCCGAGATCACACACAGCAATACTTTACAACCGCAGGCTCAATCAACACTCTAACCAGCACTATTTCGCGTTTAGAGTGTGTCTGATGGGCATGGCAATGCAAGGTCCCACACAATGCAAACTGGTAACCGCGCTTCTTACCTGACGGGCCAGCAACGGAAGACGCTCAGGCAAGTCACTACTCTAATCCTCTCACAAACACATTGAAAACGTCGTTCGCGTTATTTCCGTTGCGCAGAAAAGGTATCTTCAGACTGTGATGCAGACGCACATCCGGTTGATAGGCAGAGGGTTAAAGAGCCGTAGCACTCAAGTCTGCTTTCTATGTCTATGTCAGATCGGCGGCGCACGGCCGGAAGAGGCTTGAAGGAAGAAGAAGAGTCTGTAAATATATATGGGCCGGGCTTGGGGGTAGTGGGGTGCGTGAATCCCGCATTGCCTACCTTTCTTTTTGGTTTGCCTTCCGTGTACAGTGTTTCAGTGCTGACCACTCTGATAAAACAAAAAATCCTCTTCACGTATGGCAGATCAGCCCCAGGGTTAGAACCTCGCTTAGATATTGATGAGTTCGCGGATTGTTGGTTGGCTTGTGCTTGGTATATCATCACTTTCGATGGGTGGATGGGGATGTATAGAGTCCTTTGCCACATTATGCATTAATGCTTTCCGCGCAATTGCATAGAAATGCCACTAGAGATCATTGGGGCGGGGCTGTGGTTAGATAGTGCCTCCAGAAGTTTTGGTTTACGATTACCATCAGATATAGTAAGGATTATCGATTCAGGTTTCTTTTCAGGCCCCTGAGGCAGGCCAGGGTACACCCACGATTAGGTACAGGTTGTGTGCACGTAGGAAAGAAGGAAGATGGGAATACGATTCATGCTGCAGGCAAAAAGGTTTTGACTTCTGTTTCTCACTTTTCTGCTTCATGGTGGGTCTACGCCTCCTCCCAACACATGGGCATTGAATTTGCGCTTGCCAGAGCACTGGGTTACCATATGTTAAAGAGATTTTCCACAATCCTCTGCCGAGGGATCTGAAGAGCACTATTGTATTGTGCTTGTCTATTTTATATAGCGCCTTATACCATTTTTATAGTCTCAATGTGCTGTTAGTGTGAACGCCCTCGAAGGACCGAAGTTGAGAGCGTTGGAGGTCATGGAGTACTGTTAGGCAGTGCCCCAGGCGATTTAAGTAAAATGCGGAAATCTCCCAGCGCGCCCCTGGTTTATGCGGGGGGGGGTGGGGGGTGTGGGGTGCACATTTTTTTTCTCCCTGCTCTGGCCACTGAGTAGGGAGTTAATCACTGTAATAAGGCGCTCATGCTGAAGCATGAGCGCCGTATTCTAATGAAAACCGCCTCGCTCCTGCATCGGAGCAGGGAGGTAATCATCTCAATAACCTATTGTTATTAAATGTGCCCACCGCAGCGGACGCATTTAATAACAATAAGGCGCCTGCTACGCCTTCTCCCACTACGCCAGCTCTGGGGAGCCCTTGAAAGACTCCCCAGAGCTGGCATGGCAGGGGGGTTATGGCTCCGCAGGCAGTCGCCCTGCGATTAGAATGCGTGTATGCATTTGGCCGAAAAAAAGGTGTAGCAGGCCGGGCTCTGGTATAGAGCAACCCATGCGGTCTGGCATGTGGATAGATCCTGGGAGGAGTCGGCAGATGGTGTGAGTGCTAGAGACTTGCTATATGTTCAGCGTGCCCAAATTTGTCATAGGTCTGGGCTGCATTCTGCTGTCAGAGGTGTTGAGGCGTAGTCTGGTGTAAGTAGGTGGAGAATTATTTGAACAGCACGACCACATTTATTTTGTCATAGTCCTTGCTGTATACTGATGTGTGCAGGTAGCCATACCTGCAGCCATTGGGGTGTTATACGTACCATGCCAAAATGATGATGTTTTTTTTTTACTGGGCGCCCGCTAAGGTACTTGACTTCTTCTGTCAGTTCTTGTGGTTGTGATAAAACAGTAAGCAACAGTGACTATCCCAAGTGGAACAAAAGGGTGTCCACCAAGTTGAACCAAAACACTTCCTCTATGGGTAACATAGCCAAGCCGTCCAGCTTCACTCTTAAGGGTGCATGGCTGGTATCAAAGTGTCCCATACATAAATAAATACACCAATGTATATACATATATTAACTATGTTGCTAAAGTTAAACGATTTCAAATAAGTACTTTAAAATATACTAACATAAGTATTTTGCAAAACAGTCAAGGAAAAAGATAATCCTGCTTCAATCCAAGATACATAGTATAGTAGTCTAACTAAAAGTGAGAGTTATGCTTCTATCAGTCATAAAAAGCAGGGGTTAGAACATTAAAACAAACGGGCCAATACAACCGACTATAAAATTGGAATCACTTCGGCCTTTATACATCACATTTCCCACCGGGGACAGTATGACTTGTTATATTATACTACATTATTAATGACTGGTACTTTCTAAAATGCTATTGTTTGCTCTAAAAACAACATTGCCCTATGAGGAACCTGGCAAAAGTCTACGTTCACGTGTCGTGCTCCGCAGATTCCATCGGTAGCCCGAGCGACCAAGCCGACTTCACGCCTCTGAAGAAAAATAGACTTTCTTCCCGAGAGCACCACCTGAAGGGTAGTACAACCTGTCAGGCCGAGGGCTGGGGCAAAAAGGCGGGACAAACAGCAGAGCTAGAAGGGAGAAAAACAAGGCAACTCTTACACACTGTTTTCTGGCACGTATGCCGATCTCCCACCCCCGCAATTCCCCAATCTTACCTGTGCGTGTCCCTGGATTGACGGTATACCTACTTATGTTATGACACAAGCTGGAATCATGGATGATACTGGTAAGAGTCTCCAAAGTAATGCAGGTGGTGCTGATTGTACAGAGTAATCCCTGATACAGGTCGAACAACGACGCAACTGAAGGAAAGATGAGGAGTCCACATTAACTTCAGAAAGGCGTCCTTGTTGTAGAGTTAAAACCCTTGAGGAGATCCCTGACCCGGGTGGAACAAGCACGCAGCTAAGACGGGTAGCAATCACAATCTACAGGGAAGCAGGAGAGCCTCCTTTACTGTACTACCTACATCAGCAGAGCGTCCAAGGTAGTATCTGAACGTGAGAATCAGACCACAACCTTCACTCAATCAGCAGAGCGTCCAGTAGAGTGAGATGCGGGCAAACAGTAATCCAATGGTAAGTGTGTTTGTTTGTTTTATTATTTATATTGCGCACCAGACCCGGGGGTATACAGACGCAAAGGCATAAAGAGGGCTGATCAGCTTAAAATGCAAGGTAATCAATACTGTTCCCAGCTGATCGCAGAGTACCAGGAATCAAGAGCGCAGAGATTGACACAGAGAGAAGTCACTCCACGAGAGCTGGGGAGAAGGAGTGAAGAGGGCAAAACACAGGTCCTAGACGAAGGAACTGGAGCAGGGAGAAAGCCAGCAAACAGACTTCAAAAGTGGCGTGCGGGGCGAGGTAACAAGCAGTCCGAGTTTTACTGTGTGAAGCACAAAGAACGTCTAAAGCACAGAACGTAATCCAGAAGCAGGGTCAAATGGCAGGCAGGAGTTGAAATACCAGGAATCAAGCAGACAGGAAAAAACAGACCAAGGAGCGAAACGCTGCTACCGTAAGGAGACGGTTTAGGAGCAGCGAGGTCTGAGGGGGTGTGGCCTAAGTAGGAAGATTCCTCAAACGAGGCTTGGAACGCTTGAGGGGGGCGCTCGGGGCAATGACAGAGTACAAGGCCAGCTGGATCCCATAGTGCCCTAACAGTGTTGGCGCTGATGACCTAAGCGCCAGGGCAAACGCGGGAATCGCTTGCCGCTGTGCTACTGTCCTCGGCTCCTACAACAAAGCAGCGCTAATGAAGTCAGCACAGCTGGTGAGTTGGGGAGACTGATACCAGACCGATCTGTGTTGAAGCCAAGATTGCAAGTGGCAACATTGTTCACTTCAGCGTTCACTATACAGTGTATGAAGCGTATATGATAATCAACGCAAGTAAAATTGAACAGATGAGTGATTGATCTTTGAAGCCAAGATACGATACCTTAGACAGAGTGGTCCGGCACCACATGCATGCTTATTCGAGTCTCTGTAAGGTATCCAACTGAAAGGGTGCAAAAGAGTGACAAAGAATTTTGAATCAAAGTGATCCTGCAAAGGGTCAAGCAAAACCCTGTGTACAATCGAAAGTCTTCGATGTTAATAGCGTAAAGAAAGTTGATGAAAAAGTTAATTGAAGTTGGTCCGAGCCCTGCGGAGGGAGATCAGCTGAGAGCTTTTGGTTAAAGCAAGTTTGAGTTAAAATGGGAATTAGTCTGAGCCCGGCGCAGGGAGACTAATTGAACATTTTTGTCATGATCACTGCTTCCAAGGAGTCAGGACCAGCCCAACGTCCTTGGAAGCAGGCCCCTAACCCTGATCCTAGGCACCAGCCGGTCCCCACGGGGACCTTTTGGACCTTGTCCTGGCGCCGGTGGCACCAGGCTCATCAGAAGCCTCGGTCCCGGCACTGGAAGCGCCGGGATCATCATTGGTGTGAAGGTGCTTGGGTGGACTTACCTGCGGCAGACCATGCTGCTTACTTACCAGACTCTTAGAAGTCCTCGGTGAACTGGGACTACTTTCTTACCTGGGTGGGGCAGCTCCACTCCCTGGATACAGCACTGGAACTCTTCTGGAAGCAGGAACTCTTTTCTTACCTAGGCGGGGCCGTGGAAGGAGATGCCTCATCACTCCTAGGCTATTTAAACCACACCCGATTGATGAAACGTGCTTCGCGTTATTCTGCATCTGCAGCAGAACGCTCACCGAGTCTGTTCCAGCCTTTCTTCTTTGGATCCTGAACCTGCAAGAATTATACTTACCATTCCTGTACCCGATCAACATCAGCACCTGCAAAAGACCAGAAACAACAGGTTAGCAGAACGAACTTTAACACGCAGTGCTTACTTACCTGATCCATCGGCAGCGGCCGTGTCTCACGCTGCACCTTCGCCGGCAAAGATAAACAGCATTTCCATACTCACTGGCACGCTGTGCATTCCGGCTTCTTCACGCTGCATCTTCACCTGCAAAGATAAACAGCATTATTCTACTTACCGGCACGCTGTGCATTCCGGATTCTTCACGCTGCATCTTCATAGACAACAGCAGTGTTACACTTACCGGCACGCGGCGAATTTCGGATTTCTTCATTCTGCATTGTCGCCTGCAAAGACAAAGAAAGAGACAGTAAGAGCGCTTGCCATACTTACGCAATTCCAGGCGCTTCACCGCCACGCATAAAAAGACTATAAAGACTAAAGGTGTCCAGAAACTTACCGGTCGTGCAGACAACGACGGTACCCATCCTCTGAAGTCAAGAGACCAACGTTTCACCAGTGAAGGAACTGGCAACGGCACCCTGCACTAGACGCAGATGGAGAGCCCAGCATTCACCTATCTAAGGTGAGCACGTTGACCTGGGAGGGGGGCTCAACAGTCAGGCTGGGAGGAGAGAGATAGGGACATTCACAACCCAGACCTTTAACCCCCATATTATTTCACCTGCAGAAACCTCACCCTTCGAGTCCGACACACAGTGCGGAGAGGTTCGACCCCAGAAGCCAACCGAATCCTGCACATCACGTTTCGTGTTACAGACACCTTCCTGCCAAGACCCGCGCCTCCGTGGGAATCAGGTGAGCGTTACAGAACGCGAAGCCCACCACAAAACTCCTACCCAGGCGCAATGGTAACCTCAGATACTGATCAACTAGCCCAGTTGCTTGGGGAATTAAGAGCAGAAGTACATGCAGCTCGCCAGGAAACAAGCTCTCTAAGAAGAGAACTGATAATTTATAAGGAGCGAACAGAGGACCTTGCTAGGCAGTTGTTACAAACGCAGGCAAGACAGACACCTTTGCCCGTTCCAGGAGGGAGTTATCCTTCTGCATCAGCTTCAAATCCAGTGCAAATCAATCTGCCCGGTAATGTGCCCTTGGCTCCGCCCGAACGCTTTGCTGGTGATCCAAAGAAATTCGCAGTGTTCATCAACCAGTGCCGCCTGCACTTCTTATGTCGACCAGCTGCATTCCCAACAGACCAGGCCAAGGTGGCTTTCGTGCTTTCTTATCTCGGTGGCAGCGCTGCAGATTGGTCGATCCCTTTAGTCAACCAGGATGATCCGGTTTTACACGATTTTCAAGCCTTCCAGTCCAGCATGGAGAAACTGTTCGCAAGACATGCACAAGGGCAGGCCTTGGACAATGAACTTCTCTCATTACGACAGGGTAACCAAGACCTATTGACTTATATAGCCTCTTTCAATAGACTCATAGTGGAAACACAATGGCCCGAGGACAAGAGAATAACGCTTTTCTACAGAGGCCTGCGTGGAGAGCTCAAGGATGTGCTAGCGCAAGTTGTGAATCCTCCACAAGAATGTTCGGACTATATTGACTTAGTTGTCCAACTGGACCATAGACTACAGAACAGGAAGGCAGATCGTTCCAGATTTGATACCCGAGTGTTTTCTAAACCACAGACCTCGAATAAGGGAGCTGACACTGTGGAACCCATGCAAATAGGGGGCATGAGAGGACCTTTAACCCAGAAAGAGCGGGAAAGAAGAAGGCAGCTGCAATTATGCCTCTATTGCGGTAATTCAGGACACTTTTTCTTCGGGACTGTCCCGTGAAACCAGCTAAGAAGACTGTAGGAGCCGCGGATACCTGTACCACAAATTCTGAGCAGGGAAACGACCTCGCCCGACAAGAGTAGAGGTCCTCTTGCCGAGCGTTAAGATCTGTCCCGTGACCTCGCATTTCGTGATACCCATGGTCCTCATTAGTCCTGAACGTCCGGATCGTTTGCATGCAATTGAAGCTTACATTGACAGCGCAGCAATCGGTAACTATGTGGACCGTGAAATGGTATCAAGGATGAATCTACCCCTTGTCCCTAAGGCAGTAAAAGACGTCATCAATACTGTGGATGGCACGGAGATAGCCTCCGGACCAGTAACGCATGCCACCCAAGAAGTGACTTTGTTGAGTCACAATGGACACCGGGAGAGAATAGTGTTCGATGTAATCAAGGCCCCTCAGTTCCAGATCATTCTGGGAATCCCTTGGTTAGAGAAGCACAATCCTCAGATTGATTGGCGAGCAAAGACGGTTCAGTTTCCAGAGTGTTCTACCACTTGTTATCCTCGACCTGATGTTTCACTAGCGGCGATCGCTTCTGAGGAGATTCTCAAATTACCTCCCGAATACCAGGAGTTCCAAGACGTCTTTCAGAAGGATCAAGCTAACACCCTACCTCCTCATAGGTTTCACGACTGTCAAATAGATCTGATACCTGGAACAACTCCTCCTTGCAGCAGGATCTATGCCCTCACCGAGCCAGAGAACCTTCACCTCAGACAGTACCTGGACCAATACCTAGCTAACGGGTTTATCCGTCCTTCAAAATCTCCAGCTTCATCGGCTTTGTTCTTCGTTCTGAAAAAGGAAGGAGACCTTAGGACTTGCATAGATTACCGCGCCCTGAATCAGATCACTGTTAAAAACAGATACCTGTTACCTTTGATCCCTGAACTCCTGGACCAAGTCAAAGATGCATGTATATACACAAAGCTGGATCTCAGAGGAGCCTACCACTTGGTACGAATCAAAGAGGGCGATGAATGGAAAACGGCCTTCCGCACCAAGTACGGGCTATTCGAATATCAAGTGATGCCCTTTGGACTGTGTAATGCTCCTGCTGCTTTCCAATATTTTATGAACGATGTCCTTAGAGAGCTCATTGACGTGTGTGTAGTTGTCTACATTGACGACATCCTTGTATATTCATCATCTGAAGAAGAACATCAGCGACCCGTTAAAAAGGTTCTCGAGAGATTGCGTCAACATAGTCTTTTTGCTAAGCTTGAGAAATGCGTTTTCAACGCAACGGAAGTCGAGTTCCTGGGATTCATATTGTCACCTAACGGAGTCCATATGGATTCAAAGAAAGTTGATGCAATTATCAAGTGGCCATCACCAACCTCTGTAAAAGGAGTTCAAAGCATGTTAGGATTCGCTAACTTTTACCGCAGATTCATTCCTGACTTTTCCCGGATAGTCCAGCCCATCACCGCTCTGTTGAAAAAGAACAAACGTTTTGAGTGGTCTTCTGAAGCGGAACAAGCTTTTCAAGACTTAAAAGCTAAATTCATTTCTGCACCTGTTTTAAAACATCCTCGCCCAGAACTTCCTTACATCATGGAAACGGATGCTTCTAGTCTTGCTATGGGAGCAGTGTTATCACAAAGAGATTTGGTCACAAACCAACTACATCCGGTTGCCTTTTGGTCCCGCAAGTTTTCGCCTCCTGAGATCAACTATTCAATTACAGACAAGGAACTTTTGGCCATCAGATCGGCCTTTAAAGCCTGGCGGCATTATCTTCTTGGAGCCAGACACACAGTCACCGTAATGACTGACCACCGCAATTTACAATATCTAAAGACAGCCAAAGCTCAGTCTTACAGACATCTTCGCTGGGCTCTGTTCCTAGCAGAATTTGACTTTATAATTACTTATCGACCAGGTAGTAAGAACGGAAAGGTGGATGCCCTCTCCCGGATGGGAGTAGATGAACATTTGATCAATCCAGATCCAATACCCATAATCCCAGAACAAAGGATTTTGGGTTTGGTCAGCACTCAATCTTTTGAAGACATCAAGACCACGGTGAAATCGCTCCTAACTCCGACCGATTTGCAGGACTGGCAATTAAAGGGAAAAGAATTCTCAGTAGATCAAGACCTACCATATTTCCGAGGACGATTGCACTTGCCCTGTGAGAAACTACAAAAACAAGTAATCTCCGGTTATCATGATTCTCTAATGGAGGGGCACCCTGGCATTACCAAAACCATGGAAAAGATTAAAAGACATTTCTGGTGGCCATCGTGGAAAAGGGATATTAGAGACTTTGTAATCTCCTGCGGTGTGTGTGCCCAGAATAAAAGTCAAAAGCAAAAACCAGCCGGCCTATTACAGCCACTTGACATTCCTCCCTGTCCATGGCATACCCTGTCCATGGATTTTATCACGGACTTACCTCCATGCTTGGGATATACTACCATCTTAGTAGTCGTGGATCTATTCTCGAAAATGGCTCACTTCATACCCTTAAAGGGTCTGCCTTCAGCCTCAGTATTGGCCCGGGAATTCTTGGCAAACATCGTTCGCTTACACGGTTTTCCTTCGGTTTTAGTCTCCGATAGGGGAAGTCAATTCATCTCCCACTTCTGGCGCAGTTGCTGTCGTCTAGCCCAAGTTGATGTAAGACTTTCGACCAGTCACCATCCTCAAACTGATGGACAAACCGAAAGGACAAACCAGACATTAGAACAATATCTACGCTGCATGCTCCAACAAACAGAAAAACCCTGGAAGGACATTCTTTGGATCGCTGAATATGCTTACAACAATTCGACTCATTCTGGAACCGGGAAGACTCCTTTTTTCCTATTATATGGACACCATCCTAGAACCTCCAACCTGGATCCTCCCCAAGAAATTGAAGCACCTGCTGTGCATCACTTGCATTCGGAGATCACCTGTGCCTTTAAGGAAGCCACTGCCCATCTGCAAAGAGCTAAAGCTCAATTCAAAAAGGCAGCCGATCGGCACCGTAAAGAGGCCCCTCACTACGCTGTAGGAGATCAAGTCTGGTTATCCACTAAGCACCTGCCTTTAAAAGGACCCCGCACTTTCATCCCGAGATACCTTGGGCCCTACCTCATATCTGCCATAATTAATCCGGTGGCTGCCAAATTGGAATTACCTACGCATATGAAAATACATCCAGTATTCCATGTCTCCTTATTAAAACCAGTACAACCAGAAACCCGATTGACTGAACTCCCAGAACCCGTTTTGGTAGACGGAGAACTCGAATTCGAAGTGAAGAACATCCTAGACTCCAAAATTTCCAGGTCTAAATTATACTATCTGGTTGATTGGAAAGGATACGGTCCCCAGGAAAGGTCTTGGGAACCCTCAGAACATGTCCACGCACCTCGTCTGGTCAAGAGATTCCATCTGAATCACCCCGACAAGCCAAAGCCCCGGGAAAGACACACTTAGGAGGGGCCTTGAGGGGGGATACTGTCATGATCACTGCTTCCAAGGAGTCAGGACCAGCCCAACGTCCTTGGAAGCAGGCCCCTAACCCTGATCCTAGGCACCAGCCGGTCCCCACGGGGGTTTGCACCTTTTCCTGGCGCCAGTGGCACCAGGCTCATCAGAAGCCTCGGTCCCGGCACTGGAAGCGCCGGGCTCATCATTGGTGTGAAGGTGCTTGGGTGGACTTACCTGCGGCAGACCATGCTGCTTACTTACCAGACTCTTAGAAGTCCTCGGTGAACTGGGACTACTTTCTTACCTGGGTGGGGCAGCTCCACTCCCTGGATACAGCACTGGAACTCTTCTGGAAGCAGGAACTCTTTTCTTACCTAGGCGGGGCCGTGGAAGGAGACGCCTCATCACTCCTAGGCTATTTAAACCACACCCGATTGATGAAACGTGCTTCGCGTTATTCTGCATCTGCAGCAGAACGCTCACCGAGTCTGTTCCAGCCTTTCTTCTTTGGATCCTGAACCTGCAAGAATTATACTTAACATTCCTGTAACCGATCAACATCAGCACCTGCAAAAGACCAGAAACAACAGGTTAGCAGAACAAACTTTAACACGCAGTGCTTACTTACCTGATCCATCGGCAGCGGCCGTGTCTCACGCTGCACCTTCGCCGGCAAAGATAAACAGCATTTCCATACTCACTGGCACGCTGTGCATTCCGGCTTCTTCACGCTGCATTTTCACCTGCAAAGATAAACAGCATTATCATACTTGGCACGCTGCGCATTCCGGCTTCTTCACGCTGCATCTTCACCTGCAAAGATAAACAGCATTATTCTACTTACCGGCACGCTGTGCATTCCGGATTCTTCACGCTGCATCTTCATAGACAACAGCAGTGTTACACTTACCGGCACGCGGCGAATTCCGGATTTCTTCATTCTGCATCGTCGCCTGCAAAGACAAAGAAAGAGACAGTAAGCGCGCTTGCCATACTTACGCAATTCCAGGCGCTTCACCGCCACGCATAAAAAGACTATAAAGACTAAAGGTGTCCAGAAACTTACCGGTCGTGCAGACAACGACGGTACCCATCCTCTGAAGTCAAGAGGCCAACGTTTCACCAGTGAAGGAACTGGCAACGGCACCCTGCACTAGACGCAGATGGAGAGCCCAGCATTCACCTATCTAAGGTGAGCACGTTGACCTGGGAGGGGGGCTCAACAGTCAGGCTGGGAGGAGAGAGATAGGGACATTCACAACCCAGACCTTTAACCCCCATATTATTTCACCTGCAGAAACCTCACCCTTCGAGTCCGACACACAGCGCGGAGAGGTTCGACCCCAGAAGCCAACCGAATCCTGCACATCACGTTTCGTGTTACAGACACCTTCCTGCCAAGACCCGCGCCTCCGTGGGAATCAGGTGAGCGTTACAATTTTGTTGAAAGGATCTGAGCCCGGCTGTGGAAGATCCGGGGTGAACCGTGAGTCAGCCGAGAGAATATCCTACGAGAATGTGGATGCATGAATATCCTACGAGCATTGTGTTGAGAGGATCTAAGCCCGGCTGAGGGGGATCCGAGGTGAATAGTAAATCGCCTGAGAAACGGAATACTTATGAAATCCTTAGAGGAAAAGAACTTATTGTTTGTCGCATCAGGCCCTCTGAATGAAGAGACTTTGAAAGGCAAAGAGACTTGGGCACGGAAGACCCCGATGCTAATGTTTGACCTGTATCCTCGTGCTAGAGAAGCCAGTGACTCTGTTTCTGCAGGGAAGGGAGGCCAACGGCCTGAACATCCTGACATATCATTTTGTTGACACTTATTTCTTTTTCGTAACGCTGTTTTCCACACTATTTGTATTTAGATGTAAGGATTGGCAATGGGCCTATTAGTATACGCCCTTTTATTTTGACAAGACACCACTAGGGCTGAGTTATTATTTGATGGTCTTAGCTTGCTCCCACCTGTAGATTTAGGATTAGATAGGTGATTTTAAAACCCTTTTTGAAGTTCAATAAACACCCTTGAACTGTGGTCACTTGTGTCTGTCTTACTGTTGATACCATGCCTTCCTTACAGTACATATGGATCAGAGAACATGCTCCCATTAACCAGCATATTTGCACAGTGACTCTCAAGATGTGCAAATATAATATGCAGGCTGTTTGCGGGAGAATGCAGAATGTCTAATGCGTGAACTTGCATCCTAAGCGCTAGCAAAGCGGTTGCTGTGGTGATTGCAGTTTGTGAGGAGTAGAGGATCGGAGGCTGGGCCCTTTGCTTTGGGACTTACCCTTCCGAGTCCTTGGGTTTCAGGCTACGTTGAGAGTGGCAGCAGAAATTAGAATATTTCCTTGTGGGCGGCTGAAAAGGAGCAGCACTGGGTGTGCAACACTAGGCCTCATTACGAGGTTGCCGGTAACCCCGAGGTTGGTGGTTGGCGCCAACCCCGTAACACAGTTTCCGCCGCCTGAGATCCCGGTGCCACCAGAACATTACAATTCCCGGGATCTCAGGCAGCGGAAATCGTAAATCCCCATTCCCATAGAGTCGCATAGGACTCTATGGGAGTGGGGAGACAAAAGTACAGGCACCGTTGGTAACGTTGCCCGTGCTTCCGTGAAAACTGTGCCTACTGGGACCAATGCACCTGTCGGGTCAGAGCCTGCTGGGCGCAGAGGCCTCACCAGGCATAGTTGTAGTCTGCTGGTTCTGAATGGGTGCTGGTACGTTGATACAGGCACCCTCAGTTCCCGACCAGCAGACTTGTAATGAGGCCCACTGTTTCTGCCTTTGAGGCTTGAGCTTGTGTTGGTATTCATTCAAGGACAGCCAGAACTCTGACACGCATATTGTGGAGATTGTGGATTTTTCTCAACAGAATGTAATTGACTAGGGAGAGGTGCTCCCAGCGTTTTTCACGTTTTCTGAGTCACTCGAGCTATTTGGTGAATGCTCAAATGGATACTTGAAATTCATTTTGAAATTCGCCTCTTAACCCTTTGTAATCGTTAACACCGTGAACATTTCAAGGTCTCCAAGCATTGACTGGAAAGAAAGTGAAACCAGGCCATTACGATTAGTATGGTAACTTGAAAAAGGTTTTCAGTGCAGTCACAAGCCTATAATAAAACGAGCTAAAAATCGTTATACTTGATGAAAAAGAAGTGCCATGGATGAGTATGCTCGTCCTTTTTGCATAGACTTGCATAATAGCCTGGCACTTCAGGGGTTTAGAGCCAAGTCAATTGTAAATGGCAGCTGGGCTGATCTTTTTTTTTCTTTTTCTTTTTGAACAGCTGTCAGCTGTTACCCAGTCTAACCACTGAATTGGGGGCTGATGCGCAGGTTGTGCGGTGACTGGCCTTTAATCTGCAATTTGTAAACGGCAGGTCACAAGCCTTTGAGCCGCCCCATGCTTCAGGCGAGTGCTCGTGTACCAGTCTGCTCTTTCTGGGAAAGGCTGGTACTGCAGCTGGTGTTTTGCTTTTAGTTGTTTTTGTTCTTTTCTGTGGTCAAGTGACTACAGGACCTGCAGGTGGAAGTCGGTGACTGTAGACTAGACTACCCATTTTGTGAGAAGCTATTCTTCATTTGTTTGTTCGGAGTACTACTGGAGTACAACCAGCGACAATGATAATCACAAGTTACTGACATTGACATTGAAACCATGCGTCTAGGCAGGGTCAGGATAGTCCACGAGAGACTGCGTGTAAGTGCTGTTTAGATTCCTATTTTCTGCCAACTACTATTTTATCTAAAGATATGGCTTACGCCTATGCACTCTGGAGCAAGGCGCTGGTGGACCCATTGTCCCTACCGGTGGGGGTTTGCCCTGCAAATACTCCTCAAATGGAGAATATTTGGTTACAACTACCCTTGTCGGTGCTTTAGGAATGGAACCCAAGATTTGCTCGCCCCCTATGCAACCGTTAATTGTGCATGACATTACTGCTATGACTTTGCTGGGGTGTTTATTGGTTTGAATCGTTTGGACAAGGTTCTGCTGCATATTGCATCAAGAATGGTGGCAAATGTTACAACCAATGCAGCGCAATATTTGTTACCGATGGGTTATGTGTGAGAAGGCAAGAGGGAGGTATTTTTTAAATCTGTTATTGAAAAGGCTGTGCTAAACAAATCTGGTTTCGATTTGACAGCTTATACGCCCATGAAAGTAACTGGTTTTTCTACAAGGAGGGGGGTTCAAGGAGTGATGGAAATGGGAAGGCGACCCTCAGATCACCAAGCGGTAGAGAACTGGGCTAGGCTCCCATGGAGCTCTGGCCACTAAAGCTAACTTGAATTAACTGGAGCAAGGGGTGGGCTTGGTTAAATGGGCTGTGCGTACTTGGAGCACCGAGGGTTCCAGCATCTTTTGCAGGGGTTGATCCAGTCAGATGTGTTTATGCTGTAAGAGACCTGGCTTACCTCAGTACCCGTTTTGGAGGGACATTCAATTGTTGCTTCCCGGTCATTGCAGGAAACTAAAGGTCACCCTTTTTCAGGTATACTTACTGCTACGAGGACAAAAGGAGAATGCAACTGTTGGATTGGAAAGCGCCAAATCCTTATTTATTGGCCACTCAATTGGTTTGGACCGCCGCTCAGTTAAAAAAAATTGGGGACCTTTGCATTGATTAATGCTTACTGGGATACAGCAGCTCTCTCTAATGTGGAGTTTCTGGATGCGATTGCAAATCTGTTAGATGCTTGCTTGATAGACTTTGCTATTTCGGAAAATCATCATTGCAGGTGATCTGAATTGTAGAAGTATTTTGGCAGGTAACCTGGATTCTACAACAGCTGGGGGTTTATCCAATACTTACCAAAGGGGCCCTTTACGGCTTACCCTGATGCAGGAGCGAGGTCTTATTATGATTGACGGTACTATCAGGGGAGATGTCCCCCCTGTAAGAAACCTGAATGTGTCTCAATTATAGTCCTCAGGGCTCTGGCATCCAGGTGGGTGTGCAGTGAAAAAGTCGAAAACATTATGTCGAAAGTCATGATGTCGGAAAAAGAAATTTGAATGTTTTATTTTTTTATTTATTTTTGGGTTCCGCAAGTAAAAAAAAAGGGGTAAAACAAAAAAAAAATTACAAAAAAGGGGGGCTGGTAGGGAACACCCCCATTTCGAACAAAAAAAGACATTCACATTTTTTTTTCCGACTTTTCTTTCGACATAATGTAATTCGATATTATCACTATAAACCATCCAGGTGGCCAGGATACGACCATCGCTATTGGATCCAGATCCTGGGGGTGGACGAGTGCGGGAGGCTCACCTGGATGGGGGTCCTTGGGGAGTGGAAGTGGGACACTGGGTGAGATGCGGTATCCCCCTTCTTCCGACACCTTTTCCCTATCATATCACGTAGGATACTCCCAACACTGCTCCCCACTCCCGCTTTTCCGACACAAACACATTTGCACACTACGAAAGAAAATGGACTAACACCAGAGCTGTTTACCTTACATGTACCAAAACAAGGGTCAGTAAAAGTCAGGCAGTTGACCAGAATCACACACACCTGACAGTCCTTTCCCTTCCCCACAGGGATAAAAGGAAGAGCACAAGAGCACAATACGAGCAAGGTAGACTGCACAACGAGAGAGCTAACTCAGCACGGCAGTTCAAGAGGAGGAGAAAGACGATGTGAACCGAGAGGGTGACAAGGAGAGAAGCGACCTTGCCCTTTCCAAGCCAGGCCTGTGAAACCTCCACGGAAGGAAATGTAAGGCCACGAACGATAGCCAGCGTGTGTTGCAGCAGATGTCAACGGTACACAGGGCCCTCCTCCGATGATAACCAAGCCAGGGAGAGACACTTGCTATCATGGTACTGTCCATGACTCCAGAGACCAGAAAAGCCAAGCGGTTCATCACAGCTGGTTGTTAAGATGGGTTTCTGAACTTTGACCTGGTGGGCAGAGGTTCAGAAGGCCAGCCTAGTTTCTTGGAACAGGTTAACCTTTTGGACATGACAGACCAATCAAGGTCGCTTGGCGGTGGTCAAGACTAGGTCTCGGGAGGGGTGAGGGTGACTGAAAGACCTCAATGAGCGCACAGAGTAAAGGACACTTCACTCCTAGTCTGGTGTAGATATATTAAAAATACAAATACATTTATTTCAAGACCTGTAGTTTCAACACACAAATCGAATCACAGTAATGCTATTAAGCCAACACAATCCTATCTAAATGCATATATACAAGACCACTGGGGTCTAAAGGTTTAATGCACGAAATGGGTCCACAACCTAAAGGGGGAGGAAGCAGGCAGTGCAAATAGTCTTTAGCCCCTTCTACATCCAACACACTCCCAACTAAAGGCAGTCCAATCCCTAAGATGAGTGGAGCCTATTGCTCAAATGTACTTGCACTGCTGGCGCACGTAGTAGTTCAAATGGGCAAAACGGGGTCTCTTCAGGGGTCTGTAGCAGCTCAGGAAGGTGGGTGAGGTGAAGAATAGGTTCACACTATTCGAGGAGGGCCTCCACTTGAGGGCAGAGTCGATTTCAAGAGTTGGGAATAGTTTGCTAGTTCGCACTAACAGTTGGAAGGAGAGCGATCCCCAGGGGCCACTCGTGCGTAAAAATGGATGGAGGTGCTAGGGGCCACAAGTTAGAGTTGCGATTACTCACCGACCGCCCCCCCCCCCCGGCGCACTCCGGACCAAATTTTGGCAGTCGAGTCCACTTCGGTTGCAGGTTCAAGTGCGGCAATTTGACGGCTCTGCAGCTTTTAGCAGTGAAGATACAGTGATGATTCCCAAATGGGACAGTGGCGATTTTCTCTGCTCCTGGTGGATAGATCAGGCCAGTTTCACTGCAGCAGGCTTCAGGGGCAAGAGGGGCACAAATGCAACGCACCTGCAAAGTTCGTCACCATGGCTGGGCGACACGGTAACCGCGTATACTCTGGTTCTGGCGCACTCGTCTCACTTCAGACTTGCATACGAAATTCGGTGAGAGGGTGCCGTGAACACAGCTAGCGATCTACCAAGTTTCGAGGGCCTCCTGAAAACGACAGCGGTATCAGGGCAAAGAGTCTGCGTAAGCTGGTCAGGCCACTGGTTGGCCCACGGACACTTCCGAGAAGGCTTACTTGCAGGTTTTGATGACAGTGCCGAGAATAATTGGTCCCACTATTCCAATGGGTCGAAGCGTCTTTGCAGACCTTCTAGGACGACCAGATTCAGAGGGGTCCCATGGGACGACAGCGGGCTCAGGGTGCCAAACCTTCCAGCGGTTCCTCGAGTCGGTTTCTTAGTTTCAGGGAACTTGGATCCTATCCTTCGTTCAGTGAGAAAACCAGAGATCGAAATGGTATGGGTGTTTGGGGCCTTCTCTTATCCAGAATCTCCTTCGAGCCCAAACGAAGAGGACCCAATTGGAGATCTGCTCACATACAGGCATACCATACATGGACCAGTCGCGGACTGTGGTGGTCCCAGGCATTCACAATACTCCACACTCTCTGGCACCCAGGGTGTGTATTGGGAACAGACATCCCTGCCCACATCCTGGAGGCACACACGCAAGGCATGCAGAAGCCCACGAAAGCTTGGCGTTTCATTGGGAAATGCATGCCCAAATAAGGACTGACATGGGTCGGCTCGACCTGGGGAAGGTGAAGGGGCAAGATGGCCAAAGGAAAGGACAAAGAACCTCGGGCACAGCCATTTTGGAACCAGGCCACCTTTTGTGCCAATCGCGGTTTACCTGGCAGGAAAGGGTTAAAAAATATGCAACATGATAAGCTGCCACCAGCCCTTTCCAAGGCACATCTGCACTTCTCCTAAAAATCCTTCGACAGTATCTAGGGCCTTTGGAAATGACTAATAGACCCAGGGCACCAGATAAGGCGAGTACCAGGCCTTTTTACGCATACAAATCTAGTAAATATGCCAGCTTTATTATTTTCCTGGGTACATTTACACACAGGTTTGGAGCAGAGGGCAGTGCAAAGGTCAGGTACTTGACAGAAACCAGAAGGCTTCTTGTGAACTTTATCTACATGGATGTAATTGCAAGCCACCTCTGAAGCCTTTCAAAAAAATAAACTGCACACTGATAAAAGGAATGGTTTCTTTCCATTCAGCTTCAGAAGCACTGTACATGTTTTCTTAGAATTTTAGGATTGTATAATTAATAAGATGGAAAACTAAGTTGCAATTGAGAATTTTCTTTCTTTTTTTTTTAACAAGTTATGCTTTTTTTCCAGTGAAAGCAAACCAGTATTGCACAATTGTATTTTTCAGAGTTCTGGTGCTGCGTGCATAATCATGCAGAGGCAGATCATTTTTACATTTCTAATTTAATTTGCAGTCTAATTATAAAAACAGTGTGTATAATGCTGACTACACACAGTCTAGTTTACATCCATTCAACCTTGCAGTCAATGGGGTACATTACTATAAATGGTCAGTGGCAGCAGAGTCTTTGCTCAAGGGTGAGTAATTGTCATTACAATGGTCACAGGTGTTCAAGCCTCTCAAATCTTCAACACTACAAATAAAACATCCAAAACCTGACTCTCAAGAAAGTGCAAGCGCTGTTCAAAAACAAACAAATGAAAGTTACATTGGTAATTGAAATAGAAACTCAGCAAAACCTGTCCCAGTGATAATCCAGATAGGTATTTAACTTTATGTAGCGCTTCATAAATGGTTTGTAATACCTCTAGGTACTGTGAGCATTATACCTCAGTCGATACTCAGTTAACCAACCTCTGAAGGATGTTAGCCAATAAGATAGCTCAGCCAGTTGAGCACTCGTTGCTGCAATCTCTGCGAGATCTGTGGGTTACAGGTTTGAATCCCGGCAAGTCCAACTCCGCCTTTCATCCTTTCGAGGTCGATAAAGGAGTACCGACTTTGGTTTGGTGTTAATTGTGATAAATATGTTCTATGTACAGCGCTTTGCCAAAAGAGCTATATAAATAACCGTTTGACCACTAGATTAGACATAGATTTTAGCATGGAGTCCTGGCCTCTCTGCACTGTTGTATCATAAAATTGGCATACCGTTAGGTAGTAATAGCTCCAGGAAATTAGGACTTTCATTAAACCTCAAAAGACAATTCTGCTATCTAATCTCAAAATACACAATACAAATTCATATATGCTTTACTATATAATTGGCTAGGTTTTTGTGATTTCAACATTTAAATATATACAGGAGAGATCAAATGGCCAGAAATAATGAAAGGTGTATTCTGTCACAATGCAGAAAGCTGCCGCATACTAATGATTACCATACAGTTTTTTCACACAGCGGCTGGATGTCGCATACATTTTACTCTCTTGCGATGGAGAAAAGTCATTTTTACTCTCTTAAAATCACATTTACTCTGAAAGTTTAAAAATAGAGAGTAAAATACTCCCACCTCAAAATCTTATCTGGAGCACTGAATAGACCCAAGTGCACTGTACTGGAAGGTACATTGAACACTTGTTACCGAAAAGTTGCAACATTGGAAAGGACTGAGGGACACAAAGTCTTGCAGTACTGACAGTCTTGAGGGCATGTCAGTTTCCCCATAAAAAGTGAGCGACAAGCCCAGAGGAGTGCAGCAGAAGGCTGGGCTCCTCCTAGTAAAGTCAGACTATGGTGTTTAACATGAGCAAAAAGTTGGGGGGAGGGGTGCACAACTGGAGGCAAAAGTACACATGAAATGCAAATCTTTTCTAACACCAGTAAATCGAGGGGAAAACCAATAAGAAATCGAACTGTGTTGAGCGAAAGTAGCAAACAGCTAATTGAAGAAAATACCAAGAACTGTTAATACGAGAGGGGAAAACCAGTTACAGAGGGTTCCAGCACCACGTGGGTGCTCACTTGAGAGACTCTGGGCGAATACCCTATTGTTGAAACTACTGATACCAGAAGGCCTTGGGAAAGGCACGAGAAAGGGGTGAAAGTGTTCATACAGGGGTCTAGCAAAATCCTCTGTATAGTCTTTGAACAGCAGATGATTGTAAAACTAAGGGAAGTGGATCCTGCATCGTAAGAAAAGTAGAAGGAACTGTATGATTGGCAAAAGTTGGAAAGAGTGAACCCAACTGAGGCCTGCTGAGGGAAAAGGGCGAAGCCTGAAGTCCTGATGAACCGTCTGTTGACAAAAGTGAACCCTACAGTGGGATGTCCACAGTGAACTGTTTAAAAAGACATTGAGATTTGTGAGTGCCATAAGTGAAGTTGATTTGAGGAAGGCTGTAGTGAACACTACGGAGGGAGGCAAACATTTGAGAAGGGTCTGAACCCAGGAGAGGCGGATCCAAGGGTGAAAAACCATCACCTCACCGAGATATGAAAACAACGGAAGAGATCCTTTGAATACAGGCCAGAGTGAACCCGACGGAGGGAGGCTGATATTCGAGGAGGGACTGAGCCAGGAAGGGGGTGAATCGGGGGTGAAGAATCGTCATCCAAAGTGCAATCGGAAAATAACTTCTGTTTTGATTTTGTATAAGGGAACTGTTTGTGGATCTGAGCCCGGACGACAGGGTTCCAGGAGTGAAAAGGCATCACCCAACGTACAAGCAGAAAGAAACTTTTTGTTTATTTTGGAACACATAAGGTCCTCGGAGGCAAGAGACCTTTTGTAAGAAAAGAGACTTAACCACCAAAGGTCCTGATGGCCGAGAGCTTAACTGTCGCATCCTGCTGGGAAAGCTCAAGCGTGTGCTGTGATCAGGAGTCCCACCTTGTCCCATGCTGAAAACGTGGGGAGGGGAGTCCCCCGGCTAACACATCCTGACTTATCATTCGTGAACACTTCTTTCTTTCTTGTGAACCTAATCCCACACTCTTATTTATTATTTATTTATTTATGTATTGTATTTCGTTGTAAGGATTGGCAATAGGTTTTTCTTAGTATAATTTATTTGACAAGACGCCACTAGTACTGCCTTATTATTATTTGATGGTTGTAGCTTGCTCCTATCTTAGATTTAGGTTTAGATTAGGTGGTTTTCGAACCTACCTGTACATTTTAATAAACACTTTTGAACTGTGATCACTTGTGTCTGTCTTTACTGTTGCCACCATAGTTCCTTACATATGCTGTCAGGATTGGGATATGATTCACCTGATAAAAATTGAAACCTATGCTAATAATCTTGGTACTATCGGAAGGGGAAAATAAAATACTTGATCTCCTAGATTCCAACTGTATATCCACACTGAAAGAGGTGCTATTCTCTCAGTTGCGTATTCCACCTAGTCAACAGGATCTTTTCTTTAAAATGCAAGTATTGTTACCACGCTTAATCTTTCCCATTACAACATACAGCCTTGGGACTGAATAACCCTCAGAAGTTCGACCTGTATTCTCTTTCATCAGACCTAGTGCTCTGAGCCCCTCTACCTCTGAACCCGCTTTCTTTTATGGTACCCAGTCTTCTTCCGTTGCGGGACCCATCCGGGTTAATAACAAATTTTCCCCAGCCTACATCTTCGACAGACTCCGAAAATTGAGAGGATTTTGAAACCTTATCCAAGGGAATCGAGACCTGTTTCTCTTCTGATTCAGATACCACAGAAGGAACCCTTAAATCACTGCAGAAAATGGCCGACTTAGCCAACATCACCGCCCAATTAGCGGCCCATCAGATACAGGCAGAAAATGGGCTCCATGAAAATTTAACAAAGTTAATTGAATTGCAACAAGGCCATTACCACCACAGGGCGTACTCCAACTATATCTTGAAGGTGAAGATTTAGGATTTCTTTTTCTTCTAAATTGCAAACGCCTAGGCGACCAACGCGGATGGGAAGAGAACCTGCAAAGATGCTACTTGGGTCCCTTATTGAAAGGCGAACTCCAAACGTCCTATCAACTACTTAACCTTGCACAGGGAGTCACCATTCTATCCATCAAAGAAGGGTTACTAAAAAGAGTGGGGCAGACCTGTAATGTTTAGCAACACAAATTATGGGCCATAAGGTTAAACCCAGGAGAAAACCCTTTAGAACTGGGTGAACGCATTAAAAACACAGTGGCCCTATGGATTAGTAACCAGTCCTTAGAAGAAGTAACGGAGATAATTACCTTAGAACAATTCATAATTCTTTACCCCCTTTTTTACAAAAATCTGTCCATCAGTTAAATCCGCCTACTCTAGCCACGGCCATTGAGACTACACACAACCATTCGGATGCAGCTAAACATTTCCGTTTGATCCATCGATGGGAAGAACGGAAAGACCATAAGTCCATCCATCGAACTCCACCTCAAGGAGTAGATAAACAAGGGGGGGCTACACAGGATCCAGGTAGGAACACCACAAGAGGGACTAGAAAGCAGTACAATTGATCCAAAGGCTAAGAATGAAAGTAGAAAGGAGGAGTTAAAAGGAAGCAGACCTCCTCCTCTGGTCTGTTTTTCCTGTAAACGGGGCATCTAGTTAGATACTGTCCAAAGAAAATAAAGGATGAGCCCATGGAAATAGCCTGTTTAAAGGGCAAAGAATGGGAAGAACCTGAGGAAGAGCTAGAGACTTTTAGCATTTGCATGTGTCAAACTCCTGATGATTTTACCTATGAAAAGGACTGGGTGAATGGGAGGCAAGTGAGGGCCCTGAGCGACTGCGGTAGTAAGCAAACCGCTATACGGGCTGATTTAATTATAACAAAAGATCGGGACTACGCGGCCCTAGTTGGAGTGACATGTGTACATGGAGATAATAAAGTATACCCTAAAATACCAGTACACATTGAGATTCGAGACGAGTCCGGCAAAATATCAGATATAATTCCTGAATTTCCTGATGTTATTCTAGGGCGGGAATACCCTATCTTTTCTACTCTCTTACAGGAGTCTCCACCCCCTTTTGAAGAGTTTCTACCCCAAAGATCATGGCAAACGAATGACTACACCCCCAAACTCCCCAATATGGGACTGGGAAAATATTGCAACCCAAAACAGCCCTTAAACCCCAATTCATAGGCTATTGTAAAGAGAAAGATTAACCCACTCCACCTCTACCTACACCAACTACAACTAACCACTGGAATATGCAAGTGTTCCTGGATATCTCTCTTCCCTGTTTTCTTCCCGGTCTTAACAACCAGAAACCTACACAAAGTACAGACATATCTAACTCGCCTAGGGGAAAGGTATGTGAAAAACATGAAGGTGTATCGCTTACTAGTGCCCGGGCATCTGTCGTCCAGGACACGACCATCACTATTGGATCCAGTTCCTGGGTGTGCACCAGTGCTGGAGGATCACCTGGATGGGGGAACCTAGGGGAGTGGAAGTGAGGCACTGACAGGTGAGACACGGTATCCCCCTTCTTCTGTCACCCTTTCCCCATCCTATCACATAGGATACTCAAACACTCTGCCCCCCCCCCCCTCCCTTTTCTGGCATCAACACTTTTGCACACCATGAAAGACAATGGACTAACACCAGAGCCGTTTACCTGACATGTCCCAAAACAAGGGTCAGGCAATTGACCAGAATATCACACGCACCCAAAGCCCTTTCCCTTCCCCACAGGGATAAAAGGTGGAGCACAAAAGCACAATCCGAGTAAGGCAGACCGTACGACGAGAGAGCTAACTCAACACAGCGGTTCAAGAGGAGGAGAAAGACGGTGTGAACCGAGAGGGTTTCAAGCGACCTTGCCCTTCCCAAGCTAGGTCTGTGAAACCTCCACGGAAGATACAGTAATACTGCAAACAATAGCCAGTGTGTGTTGCAGCAGATGTCACGGTACACAGGGCCCTCCTCCACTGATAACCAAGACAGGAAGAGACGCCTGCTACCGTGGTACCGTCCTTGACTCCATAGACCAGAAAAGCCAAGTGGTTCATCACCGCCGATAAGTCGAGGGGAGAACCGATAAGAAACTGAACTGTGTTGAACGAAAGTAGCAAACGGCTAATTGAAGTAAATGCCAAGAACTGTTAATAGAAGTGGGGAAAACCAGTTACAGAGGGGTCTGGCACCACATGGGTGCTCACTTGAGTAACTCTGGGCGATGACCCTATTGTTGAAACTACCGATACCAGAAGGCCTTGGGAAAAGCGCCAGAAAGGGGTAACGGCGGTCATACAGGGTCTAACAAAATCCTCTGTACAGTCGAAAGTCTTTGACCGGCAGATGATTGTAAAACTAAGGGAAGTGGATCCTGCATCATAAGTAAAGTAGAAGGAACTGTATGATTGGCACACGTTGGCAAGAGTGAACCAGATGGAGGGAGAACGAGGGCGAAGCCTAAAGTCCTGATAAACAGTGTGTTGACAAAGGTGAACCCAACAGGGATGTCCACAGTCAACTGTTTAAAGGGACATTGAGATTTGTGAGTGCCATAAGTGAAGTTGATTTGAGGAAGGCCGTAGTGAACCCGATGGAGGGAGGCAAACATTCAAGAAGGTTTTGTGCCTGGATCTCATGATGCCTACCCCCGGGGACCCAGACCAAGTCCAGCAACCCCAGAAGCAGGCATCAAGCTATCCTAAGCAAGCCCAACAACCCCTGCTAGGGGCTATTTGGGTCCAGTCCTGGCGCCTATGGCTCCAGGCTCACATGGAGAGTCAGTTCTGGCACCATAGGCGCCAGGCTCATAGATTAAAACTTACCTGATGCAGACCATGCTGCAAGTGCTCCAAGACAAAAGAGGCTTAGAAGGGACTACTTTACTTGGGGACTATTTTTTTTACTCGGGCGGGGCTGGGGAGCAATACTTACCTGGGACTACTTTGGAGGCTATTTAAACCAGGCCCGAAGAGCAGCACACGCTTCGTGTTATTCTGCATCCAGCAGCGTAACGCTCACTGTGCCTGCAAGTCTGCATCCAGCCTTCTGCCACGCCCGCCTCGAGTTTGGAGCTCCTAGAAAAAGGGAGAAAGAAGGAGAAAAGGTTAGAACAAGAGCAACACATTTGATCCTTACCTGAATTCCCGATCCATCGCGCCTTCGAGCTGGAAGAAAGAAGTTATTTTATGTGCGTCGCCTCGCCTGCTGCAGCGCCGCGCTGAACTCGCCGGCCTTCGCAGCATCTTCACATTCCACTGCATCCTCCTGCATGTTCCCGCAGCACTCCGGCACCTGAGGAGAAGACAAGAACAGCAAGGTGAGCCAAGGGAATACACAGAGGAATATTAGTTGCCCCCCCATAGACTTACCTGATTTTACCACCGGGGTACTATTCCTCTTCACGGGTCGGCGCAGCTTCCACTGCATCTTCGCCGAACCCCGGCCCCTAAGGGGAAACAAAAGGACAGCAAGGTGAAACAAAGGGACTAACCAGGGGAACCCTCCTCACCACAATAGACTTACCTGATTTTACCGCCGGAGGTATTATTCCCCGAGACTTCATACTTTCTCTCAGCGCCTGAATAAGGGAGAAAGCAACAGATTACATATTGACATTATTTTATCGAACTGTGTTGGAAAATACAAATCCTTACCAGAATACTACCGGTTGCCACGAGGAACTCTTCATTAGGGTCAAGCTGCAACCTGCAAGGAATCGGACAAGAGTGAAAGTCGGGCATTTGAACTCTTAAGAACTTTATACTTCCGGCGTCATGCCACGAATCTCGGAGTCCATATTGTTCTGGAACTCACCAATTCCTTCGAGCCAGTGAAGCAACTGGTTATCAGCGCGCCCCTGCGCTCAATGCAGGATGGAGAGCTCTTCTTTTCAAACCATCAGGTGAGACTAAAAGAAGGGACATCAAAGGTGATCTGCGGGGAGAACAGCGGGGGTGGGGGGATTTACGCTCAACTCCACGGGTGGTTAATTCCCTTTCTCCATTTGCAGAAGAATATTCCTATGGGCCAAGCAAACAAAGCTAGGTGGGCCAGTCCAGTTCATCTCGGCCCTACGCGTCTCGTTGGTGAAGACCGCAGCTGTCCAGTTCCGATCGATGCCTCTGTGGGAGCCAGGTGAGCATAACACCGGAAGAGGGGGATACGAGGGTGAAACACCATCACCCCAAGATTATTTCTGAATCTGCCTCTGCCATCCCCAGCCTCCTTACCTGCGGTGTTCCTCAGGGGTCCTGTATCGCACCTACGCTTTACAACCTCTTCACAAGGCCCCTGTTCAGCATCCTGGATTCCCTTGGTATATCTTATACCAACTAAGCGGATGACACAGGTACTTATCCCACTCACGGGCGACTACCTAGCAGACACCAACACCCTCACCACTATCTACTCTACCATCCAATCTTGGATGGCAGAGAATTTGCTCTGCCTCAATAGTGACGTGAAAAAACTGAACTCCTCATAGGGTCACCCTTCACACTGGGCAACCTCGGAGATCAGTACGCCTCCTTCACCAATGATAACATTCCTATCAAGGTCTCCAACCATGTTAAGACACTCGGAGTCTACCTGGACTCTGACCTGTCCATGGACAGATAGGTCAATGCTATCACCGCCTCTTCAGCCTACTACTCCAAAATCCTCAATGCTGCCAGGCCCTTCTTGGCCCGCCAGAATTGCCTCAACATTGCCAGGGCAATTATCCGGTCAAGGCTAGACTACTGCAATGCCCTTCTCGTTGGGACCTCCAACAAAAACCTGGCCAAATTGCAGCTAGCTCAAAACAATGCACTAAGGGCAGCCACAGGCACTGCAAGAAGAGACCATATCTCCGAAATCAGAAGGCAAGCACACTGGCTCCCTGTCAAAGAGAGAATTGTCTTCAAAACTCTTGCCCTGACCCACAAACTTGCCCCTCCCTACCTGACCAACAGAATTACAAGGAACACCCTTGAGATCATGCTATGCCAACACGATTGTCATGCCTAATACACCAAAGGTGCGCGCTGGTGGCTCTAGCTTCCCCACCCAAGCAGCCATGCACTGGAACGCACTGCCACCTCACTTAAAACTGATTGAATCACACCTAGCCTTTCGCAAGGCTATCAAAACTAGACCTTGTCTAAACTGAATATGAAATATGACTCTGTATCAGCCATTTCCTGCATATGTGCTTGTTACCGTGTAACCATGAGCCCACTGGGCACCTGCCTGTAATCTTAAGTCCGTTTATCTTCTGTAACAGCACCTCGATGCCTTATGGGCTGCAAGTGCACTTGACAAATGCAAATAAATAAATAAGTTATATGAAAACAACGGCAGAGATTTTTTTAATACAAGCCAGAGTGAACCAGACAGATGGAGGCTGATATTCGAGCGGGGTCTGAGCCAGTAAGAGGTGGAAGATGGGGTGAAAAGGCATCACCCAACATACAAGCAGAAAGGAACTTTTTGTTTATTATTTTAAAAACACATTAGGACCTCAGAGGCAAGAGACTTTTTGTAAGAAAAGAGACTTACCCACCAACACCCCTGAGAGCGGAATTGTCGTCTCATGCTTGGATTTTATTTTTGTAATGGCTAATATCTTTACCTTGATTGAGACATGTAGAGTTACTGCAACTGAAGCCAGTGATCATAACATTTTTTGGGCAGATTGGTTGATCCATTTGAGCAGACAGGAAGTCGAATTCTACACTCCAAAGTTGGAAGTGAACAGGGGTAGAAATTGCCTGAGATGGTAAGATAAAGCCCTGTGCCATTTGAGGTCCCATTTGGAGGTTGGTCTTACTGGAAGAGGATTGGGCGAAGGAGCTTGTATTGACAGCTACATTCCTGCGTTGAGTGTGTTTTCCCATACCAACTCTATGAATAGTAGGTTAACCTTTAAACATAAACACACGTTTGATAGTATGGTTCAGAACAAAAAAACGCACTTTATCAGATTTATGGGCCTTATCCAAATCTAGATCAGTAAACCGTTGCAGATTAAGAAATTAAAACAACAATTTAAGACTTGGTTGAGAGGCCACAAAAGCAAAATGGCGCACAGGGTGCTGAGCTAATGCTGGCTGCTATCTCTAATAAAAATTCTTCTCAAATTTGGCACTTATTGAATAATAGGTTACAACAGCTCCCACTCAAATTAGTACGATTGTGGAAGAGGTTTGTTTGGGGCATTTTAAGAACTTGTCTGCTCTTCCCGGGTCCTTGCATCCCATATTGGAATTTAATCAAGGGGCAGAATAGACATTACAGTTTCAAGATGAGCCCCAGAGCCGGACAGTCTTTCAAATGTAATGTTTGAATTACACCCGGAGAGCTGGGCAGAAATACTGTTGTTGTTATTCCAACAGGTGTCTGGGTGGAGGTATATTCCAGAGTCCTGGTGCAAAAATTGTTGTACCAATTTTCAAGAAGGGCGACCGCACTAGCCGACAAGTTCTAATCGCCCTTCTTGATGCACCCGGAAAATTGTTTGCCTCCATCATCCTGTGGGAATTCCTGCAATGGGTGAGAGAAAGCTTGAGTTTTGAATTACATCAATCAGGGTTTGTTGTGGACATAGGTACATCTTTAAATGCTTTTCTTGCTGGGGGTTTCAAAAGAAGAATGCTGCTGCAGAAAACATCTTTGTATGTAGCATTTATCGATTTTCAAACCGCATTTGACTGTGTGGATAGGGAACGTCTCTGGCAGAAACTTGCTGCAAGAAACTGCCCTGCATGCTTGATAAATATCTTGCACGGTTTATATAGCAATATATCTCTGCAGGTCCAAATGGACATTTCTGCTAAGCTTACTCAGCCGATTCCTACCTTGCGGGGCCTGAAGCAGGACTATATTCTGGTGCCTGCCCTGTTAAATATTTTTATTTTGGTCTTGGGGCAGTTGCTAGAATCTGACAGAACTCTTCCACCCAGATTGGCCGGTCATCCAATGCAATAGTGACTCTATGCGGATGATCTGGGTCTTCTGGACCAGACCCCAGTGGGTTACAGCGCCAATTGGTGGCTCTGGAAAGCTACTCTGAGAAAAATGGTTTCAAAATTAATGTTTGTAAATTTAAATGTTTTTAAAATGTTTTCCTAATTGTAAAAGTGTTTAAACCCATATTCAAATAGTACATTTATAATGACCCGATGGTATTGTTAAAGAGTACAGGTTTCTGGGCATTTTTGTAAACACAGACTCAAAGAACCTTCAGAATATCAGCCCTTAAGACGCAAGGGCTGTTTAGCGGCAATATAGGGGAAGTTTATCCTGAAGTGGTATGGTCAATATTCAATGCACCCTATTTAGACTTTATACAAGCGGAAGGTAGTTCCTATCTTAACCTATGGAGCAGAATCGTCTGTAGTAATTAATGAGTCAATCTGGAAGGAACTAGAAGGGATTTTTGGGGAAAAAGTTCTATGGCTGCCTCAGGGCACTCCGATTCAATTGGTGCGTCATGAATAAGGCCTTTTATCTCTATCCATTATGGCTAAATGGAAAGCCCTTTCTTTTCTGAGTAAATGTCTATTGAACGAGATCCTGTGGTTGTGTTGGGCAAATAAATGGGTTTTGTATATGAAATAAGTTGAAATGGATAAGGAGCTTTTGCTGATCAATCAATCACCATTTAGGTTTTGCTTTTGGAGGTTGACTGGATTACGACCTGTGAGCAATGTGTAAATTATAAGGCATTGGTTAACTTTTAAAGATGAAGTAAAAGCTTTTAATACTTATCCAAGTTATTTGGAAAAGATTCCAAATGCCATGTATAGAGGAACAGTTTTAAGGCTCAGATTGAACCTAAACCCACCATAGAGGTGTTGGCGGCTCGTCAAAACTGGAATAAGAAAGACAGGTGCTGTTGTTTTTGTAATGTACCAACCATTGTTGTGTCTTTGAAGCATCTCTTGTTACATTGTCCCATAATAGCGGAAGCTAGATCAGTATTTCCTTGGGAAAATTCTGCAAAATTATTTAACACTGTCTGAAGAAATTATTTGGGTATTGCTGTTTGGTGGCCAATGTGTTAGTGTGTCCTCGGCAGTGGTTACATTCTTGAAATATATTGGTTTGGATTAAGAGGTTGGGATCTTATTTTAATAATACAGTTTAAGTTGACAATGTACTGAATTTCTATGAGTTATTATCGTTATTATGTAGAGGGTAGGAGTTGTTTTTTGATTTATTTAATAAGAATTTTCTTTTGTAAAGATGAAAATGTAATGTGATCTGATTGTTAAGGTTGAACTGTGTTTAACCAGAGACTCTTAATTAAAGAAAATAATAATATGATTTGGCATAAGCACTTAACTTACAAGGAAAGTCAGCAAGCTCCTCGCCCACAATTGCTGTCACAGGTACTGTCCGTGCTAAGCCTGCATATAGGACAGTCAATGATGGGGTCTGTGAGCTGACACCCTTGGTGGTATTATATTATAAGTAAAAGTAAAGACAATGCACACAAGTAACACCCCCTGGGATACCAGCGAAGCCCACGAGCCCTGCTGATCAAATAAGTACCCTGAAAGGCTATAATAGCAAAGGGTGTACAACTTAATACATAGAACTCTTTACAAGGGACAAGTAGTAGTAGTGCTTACATGACAGAAAGGAAACCTAGAAATTCACACAGGGCCAGGACAATACCGCACACCACAGCTAACCAGAGAGACTCAAGGGGGACGTGTAGGGGGAAAACCACAAATATACTCCAGGAGGGAGTCCAGGAAGAGGAGCCGGGAAAACGCATTTACTAGCCCAACCCTCCGCTCCCCGTCAAATGAAGAAAAGGCTGTAGAAAGAGAAATTCACTTAATGAGGCGGGTCTAAAGGATAGTGTTTACATTGCAGAACGGAGCAAAGTCAAGGAACTATAGAGCGCAGACAGAATGGGCTGCACAGGAACAGGAAAGCAGAGGAAACCAGAAAAGGAATCCAGGAAGCAGAAAATACTACTTAGCACACTACATTTAAAATCCAGGGATCCAGGAGTAATTATCTAGGAACTAGAACCTAAGAATAAATAACCAGGAACAAGAGACCAGCCATAAACGGGAACATTGCGAACAGGACCAGTGCTGAACTGAAGCAGACAGAGGCTTTTAAAGCCGGCTAATGATCTCATGCCTCAGGTGTGATGTTTTGTAGCACCTGCCAGTCACCAGTGGTTCTTATCCACCTTCCAACCTTGTCCTGCTAGGCTGCGTTTGAAGCAATGGGCAGAGCTTTCTAGGAAGCGTAGTCTTTTCCATAAATAAGAATACTGGCTACCAAAAACCCGAAGTGGATCCGGAAAAGAATTGAAATGGAAAATATAAATTTAGACCCCCCAAATCACCATGGCAATAAGTCATAAGGTTTGGAAGTAAAGCCCAATAGGTAACCTATTCTAAAACATTCCCTCACGCAGCTGATTCAAAAGCAAACTGAGCTATTGCTAGTCATATTCCGGGAGGGTGGCTGGCTGTCCATCTCCATATTTGATTGTTGCAAGCTCCTTTTATTGAGGGGCTGTGGCAACAGTGAGCCTGGATCCTGGATAAAAGGAGCAGAGCTGGAGCCAGAAACTAAGTCAACCCCTGCAGCTGAAGAGAACCAAAGAAGACTCCTACGAAAGGACGCCAGAGTATTATTTGCACAGCCAACTCTCTCACATGGAAAACCTCAACCTTCTCAACAGAGAAGGCCTCTGGGAGGTGCCTTCCTCCCTTGGACTGGTGGGAACAACGAGTCATCCCCTGCTCGAGGTACATCACCTATCCTGGGTTTTAGTACTGTGCATCTCTCCATTTCCTCTGCAATCCCCATTTTCAGCTTGCCCCGATGTAAGTAGTCTTGCTGGCCTAACCGCTGGGATTCTTCTTGGGCATCTCTCTGCTTGATCCTGGAAACCTTCTCTGCTAAGCTTCACTGGAAGTGGAGCCTGTCGCGAACCCAACGTTTAACAACCGAACCCTTTGAGTGTCTCCTGGCCCTACCTGGTGGTCAAAGAAATGTGTATTGGGTCAGTTCATCTGTGAGGGGCTCTTCTTTGATGTGGGATCGAATCAGGGTGTCCCCTCTAGCTGTCAAAGGTCTCTAGGGGAATCAAGACAACTGGTGGTGATTGCCCTTGAACCTGCAACCCGATGAACCTACATGACTACCATAGCAGTGAGGCAAGTCTTCCCCAGCGACTGTTTCTACCTATATGCAGTTCAGGGGCCGTAGATCCCTTCTATCTCTTGACCCTTCCTCCTTACCCCACATTGGGTTTGCATTGGGCGCAAAGTCCTGCATAACCAAGCACTGCCCAAGGCAGTGGCATCCGGTCAGTACTTTGAGTATCATCTGCTTGGACCAGAGGTGTGGTAGTCTCTTCCCAGAACTCTACAATGGGACTTAATTGACTCGTTACCTCTACAATAACTGCTGTCTTTGTCCTGGACTCTCTAGCTTATGACCTCTCACAGACCACTTACCTTTAAATCTCATGAACTTTCATGGGTCATCTAAATGTTTCCAGAGACTCTTGGTAGACCAGGGCTGGACTTTCGAACGGCCAGCAATATAGTGTTGCAGTACCTTCTAAGTGTAAGGCCTATGTTCAAATGTGCCAAGGACGAGTATTCTTGTCCTTTTTGCATAGACTTGCATAATAGCCTGGCAGTTAAGGGGTTAACCACTATCTCCCTACTTTAGCTTATGCATTTTATTGTTTGATAACTGTTTGTGATAATGACGAACTGTGTAACCCATAATAGGTTACCAACTTTGACCTATACATATGTGCATGGTTATCTTTACTTTTGAATATTTAAAGTGTGCTGTATTACATTAGCATTATTTTTGTACTTACCTGTATGGGTCTTTATATTTTCTATTTCTGTAAAACTATACTAGACAAAAGTGCCCCCTTCCTCCTTAGTTCAGCCTTACTGCGTGGTCGGTTACTTAAGTGAGTATTATAGTTCACCTGGAGTTGTGAAAGCTTTGCTAACCCGAGGTTGTTTTTCCAAGTGCTACGAAAGGTACTGATAACACATAGCAAGGAACAGATCAGGGCCCGGGGACAAGTGCTCATGGCACTGGTTATTGAGAAGTTGTCTCAGGAACACAGAAGAACAGTGAGTTTGGATGCCAAGTCTAGAACCGACTAGCTAGGATTCAGGATTAAGGGCATAGGCGCTCAATCCCAGAAACGTTCCAGATGAACAAGGGCACAAGAGGACTCGTTGGAGGACAACCTGCAAGGCAGAAGATTTGGCAGGCAAGAGAATAGCATTGGGAGCACCGAAGAACCTGGCCGATGTTCCAAGTCAGCTCAGTGGAGAAGAATGGTGGCAGCAGCAAAGAACAGTCAGAAGAAGGTGGAAACAGTAGGAGGCAACAATGGACATCCCAAAACGTATACGAGGCAGAGCTGCAGTAAGCCACTCGATTTCCAGGCCAGATATATCCCCCACCCCCTCGATGCATCACTTCTTTATTTTCTCATGCCTACTGTTTTCCGACTCAGTGTCCCTTTCAGTATGGCACCGGGTCTCAGACCCATTCTTGTTCACTTGTGGTTTTCGCCAGCAATGTCCCAGGAGCTCTAATTCGCTGTTGTGGTCTCCCCAAACCTCATATACGGTTTATTTCAGCGCTCAGTATATCAATTGCCCCAGCATCCCAATCCCTCTGCATGGGC
Source organism: Ambystoma mexicanum (assembly GCF_040938575.1). Classification (NCBI taxonomy): domain Eukaryota; kingdom Metazoa; phylum Chordata; class Amphibia; order Caudata; family Ambystomatidae; genus Ambystoma; species Ambystoma mexicanum. Next base: position 37,487,122 of record NC_090933.1, read on the forward strand.
TCACTGGTTCTCAGTGGCAGTTTCAGGTTCCTTTGCGTCCTCTGACTTAGGCTATGGTCTGCTGTTGGGTCTAGCGGATGCCTTGCTTGCTTCCTGGTCTCTTCCACGCCTCTGACTTTCTCCGACAGCTGTCCCGGTTAACAGCATCTCTACGGCAGACCTCCATCTTTTGGGCTTCTTGGGACGGCGTCTCAAGTCTCTTGACTCCACAATGCAGGCTGCTTATTCTGGCTATGCCTTTCCGCGTTGGGAGCAGTGAGTCTCTCGCCATCTTGACGCTTTCTGTTTTTAAACACTGTGTCACCTTCTGGTTTCAACCAACAACTAGAGTGTGTCTCTAGTTCTGTGCTCCATATTGCTCCCCTGCTCCTCCTCATCTGTCTTCTTGTAAGGAGAATAGGAGAAAGGCTCACAGTCCTTGTAAAGCAGATGGATTGGATCTATATTGCAATATGTCATATTGGTTGGTCGAGTCAGAGAGTAAGTATGGCCTGAATGAAAGAGGGGATACCGGGGATTGGCCAGTGGGTTTTCCTCTATCCCACGAGGGTTACCTCCCCCCCCCCCCCACATGGTGCTCCCTCATGCAGCCACCCCCAGGGTCTGGATCAGGTAGCGGCTGCACTTCCCTGGCCATATAGGAAGAGGTTTTCCCCACTGAGAGAGTGGTGATGGTGCTATATTCACCACACTATTTTGTATCTTTGGTAGTTTAAGTATTAACACAAGAGGGGCTGAGAGCCAGGCCTCAAATACAGGATAAGATGGTCAGTAGTGTCATCATCGTTTCCAAAGTAGTGCACAGGCATCCAACTGACACTGCACCAGCTCTACCAGTCTCTCTACAGCAATTAATCGTTGCAGGACTCTCTCCAACCCAGCCCAAAATGCCCCAGCTCAAAGGCTTACCAGAGAGTTGTCAGGGCCCTTGTATCAAGTCACATCCCATCCTTTCCTCGTGATTGTGATGCAACAGAATCCCAATATGGTACTTGACAAAAAAGTTACCACACTGGGCTCCTTGGGCCATAGGCCTAACACATAACCTGTTTGTCACTCCCCCTTTTGGCCTTCTAGAGGCACAAGCCTGATATGTGGATGGTTGTGCCACCACTGATCTTGCAAAGGGACCGACCTGCCATACAGAGTTTCAACTGGACTACACCTACTGTGACTGACACTAACCCCATAGCTTTGTGCACTCCTGAGAATTCTCCAACAGGATGTCCCGTTTGTTTTCTTTCCCTTCTCTTCAGTTACACTGACCCCTGCCCTATGTAACACAGTACCTTTAAGGCCTTGAAGACTGCAATCTATGGGGAGTTCAACATCTAATACGTGCCTCTCTGAGTAAACTTACAAATCAGCTACACACAGGCACAGATGGCGCTGTCTTTCCAGTAGGGACTATTTAGGCTGTTATGATGTAATGTTTTTCAAATACTTCATTCTGTCCCCACATGAGGAAGTGGTGAAATACCACAAAAGCTCACAAAATAGCGTACTGTTAGTCGAATTAAGATTTCGACTTGCTGCTTTCATTTAGATCAAAAATATATATAACACATCTGATACTGTCTCCAACTTTTCAATTAATATAACCTTTGCGTTTATTATACCTGGGTAATCTAGGACTACTTGTGCATAAAGTACAGAAAGTTGTACACATCTAGCTCTTTAATTTGAAATACATTAAGTGTAAATGTGCAATGGGAACTCGCATGCCATCATCTGTCCCTCTCTTAGCAGTGGAAACCATGTCTAACAATTTGTTTGAAAAATGTGTTGAATACATTTCAAGCAACTTTAGCTAGGCACACAATCTTCTAAGGACTCTTCATGAAAGTGATTTTCTTTGGGAATTCGATAGTGTAAGAAAGGCAATGGTAACAATAAGACAGACACAAGTGACCACAGTGCAATGGTGTTTATTGAACTTCAAATTAAAGGGTTTGAAAAACGCCTATCTAATCCTAAATCTAAAGATGGGAGCAAGCTACGACCATCAAATAATAACACGGTATTCCAAGATGGCGGCGACGAGGAGAGGATGTGCGTGAGCGGAGCTCCGTCCTCTTCCCCCATCAGCCGCGCCAATAAAGCATCACCATAACGCAGATAGCGGTCCCAGCGCCCCCGCTCGCAGCCTGGAGGTGAGGGAAAGAAAGTGGATCGGTAAAGTCGAGTCCGTCGCAGCCCCGTGGATTCACAGAAGGTGCCGGGAGAAGAGTTGGAGGCGGGCGCTGTCCGACGCCGGAAGAAGCTGAGAAAGACCGCAGGGCCCGGGCCCTGCAACAAGACCGATCCCTGGGAGGAAGCGTGGGCGGCCCTGCAGACACAGAGACGGAGCTGCCAGGAGAATTGAAGGCGGGCGCTCTCTGAAGCAGGAAGAAGCCGGGAGATAGCACGGGGCCCGGCCCCGCAACAAGCAAGATCCCTGCGAAGTATAGTGGGCGGCCCAGCAGATGTAGAGATGGCGCCGAAAGAAGAGTGGAGAGCGGACGTTCCCTGATGCCGAAAGAAGCCGGGGGACACCGCGGGACCCAGGCTCCGGAGCGCGCCTGATCCCCGTGAGGAAGCCGGGACGGCTGCCAGGGCGCCTGCGGGGCTCCCCCCACCCAATCGGAAGGACGCTGGGGGGTGCGGCGGCTGAAAGGGAGCAGAGGAGGCCACGTGGTCTGCTGGAAGCAGGAGGTGCAGCCCGCGTGTGTTATGGAGGAGACCGTGACCTGGATGATCGCCGTGGGACACTCGTATGCCCCAGGCCCCGGGTCGCATGTAATGCGAACCGATGGAGGGCCTGGGAGGTTAGGCGCAGGGTGGGGGTAGAAGTGGCGAGAAGGGCACAGGGAGGGGTGTCCAAATGGCGCCACAATAAACAAAAGCCCAGGAAAGGGCAGGAAGCAGCACACGGGAAAGGTGTGAAAACTAACAGCAGGGGCCGGGAGAAACCCGGCCCCCAGGAAAGGAACAAAGAGCCAAAGGGGTATAAATACACCAGGAAAAGGAAAGAAGGAACAAATCGGGTAAGGAGCCCACCTCTCTCGGGTGAGCTCCTTAAGGCCTGAGGAAGGGAGAAGAAAAACAGTTTGCTCCTGGGGCTCACTGGTTTGTTAACTCTCTCACTTGGCAAGTGAAACGGTTTGCTCTTGCGGGCTCACTACTTGTCAAGCATTAGTCCTACCGTGGTCGGGAAGCAGGTCAAGCAAGGAGAGAGGACTGCCGGATGAAGCAAAGCGCGTGGGAGTAGCAGGCTGGGTGCTGTGACCAGGGTACAGAGCGGAGGAATAGTCCACCGAGAGGAGCAGGCAGCCACGAGCAGCGACCATCGTACGGTGCCGGGGGGGAAGACCAAAGGCCGCGGCGGGGCCGCCGTAGAAAAGAACAGACGAGCAGCAGGTGAGCCAAGGTTTTGAAGCTCGAGTGAGGTGGCCTCGGAGGCAGACCCGGCAGGAGGAGGGCCGGCTCACGGGGACACACAACACGAGAAGCCCGCGAAACAAGCGCGCTCGCTTCCAGGGAAACAGTTAACAAAGGGGCGTGTCCCAATACCAGAGAGCAAGCCAGCCGGAAGCGAAAAGAGCCCGGGATTAACGCTTTCTACTGCATATCCCAGTTTTTGTGGGTCGAGCTACTAAATTGCTCCGTAGCTCAGTATTGGTATACCGTAGTTAAAGTCGAGTGCAATGCATCAACCAAGTGCTGCGTGCTTTGCCCTGTCTTTAAAGTGTCCGCGGAGAGGTTTTAATAGGAAAAAACACATGTTTGTTTGGCTTGTCTGCCTCACGTAAGCAGACAGGATGTTTGGCAAGGTGGGATTGTTCATGTTTCAAAATAGTGATTAACCTAAGGATAAGCGCTCAGTACATACCATTCTTGATTCGGAACAAATTCTTCACGTTTATGGTACCAACAAACCTATTCTTTATAGTAAGTTCCCTTTCATGTGTGGTCCGGTATTCTCCCGCCTTACTGCTGATTCAACCCAATTAGGTTAGGTCTCCTGTGTCGCATAAAAGAAAGTGCAGGCTGTTCAGCTAAAGCAGGATCACCGAACTACCAGAAAATCTGTACTGCTGACATTGCAGATGCACAAATACATCGGTATATATCTGTACAAATGCATCTGTTAAATACAATGTGGCGGCACCCGGTTTATGGGGCAAGTAGGCTGTATCGCATGTTTGGCAACTACAAATGGCAATTTAACACTCCTCCGTTAAGTAAGCAAGTTTTAATAGTTTTGAGACCGAATAGGAACGAGATCTTAATGAACTCGGGCCATGACCTCCATCACAATGGTTCATATACAAAAGGGCTGTCTGATCGGAGCTCCGCTGCTTGTACAGGACTTGGTAACATCTGTAGCTCCTCTCGGATCAGATAACAGCATTGGTACAATGGTAGAACTCCTAACACATAAAGAGCAAAGCCGCAAGGCGGGGCACGGCTGCATAGTTCAGCTCAGGCCTGGCAGAGGAAGACCAGCACAATTAATTAAAAGGTCAGCGCAGTGGGTCAGAGAGGGCCATTAGAGCCATAAGAGGGTCTGCATTATAATCTGAGGGTCGTGAGTTCGATCCATTCCGGGCACTGTTCAGGCCAACCCAACCATCACGGCAGTAGGTTGTTGCGCAGCGCTATATTTACTTGTGCTGTTTCAAACGGATGGGTTAGCTGAGGTGGCGAGTGCACCTGCGGCTGAACCAGAACTCCTCTGTTGAAGATAGTAGAAGAACAGAAATGATAATAACAAAATAAACAATGAGAATTGAAGCAGGGTAGGATATTAAGGATAACACTATTGCGGCAGAGATTACTATCAAGGTTACTACAGTTACACTGATAAATATAAACAACAATTATTGTTGAAGTGCTCTGAAGAGGGGAGGTCGCAAGAAAGCACTTTTAAGGACCAAATAGTATTATGGACAGCCAGGCGGGAAGCTAAGGGTGCAGCCCGACCGCCCACAGATTTCATGCAGTAACGGATCCTAATGCTTAGTACAGTGGCGGGTAAATTATGTGGGTCTAAAGGACAGGCCCCAGGGCAAAAAGCACGCAACAAGTAAATAGGCTGTCCTCACATAGAACTCTTAGGTTTTGAAGGCTGGTAAAACAAAGGAGGTGTCGGTCAGGAGTAGTTGCGCCATGATAGCGGGGCCCAACAAGGGGATTATAGTGGAACAGCCAGCGGGGTGAACGAGGGGGATCCCGCCAGAACCATCCATACGGTAACACCGACTGGCACGCTGCATCAAGGGGTGCCACCCCGCGCGCAGTGAGGCGGCTAATGTGGGGTGAATAGCGAGCGATCAACATATTGGCGGAAAGCCTGCCTATATATATATGGGCGGTTTGTACTAGGGGTTGGTGCAAGGGTAGAACTTCGGACTACAGTCCATGAGGTGCTGAGCGCAAGGGGCTATCGGTATAGAATTATTTTCTTATGAAGGGGTATGTCACGAAAAAGTACAAATCACTCTCAAAGAAGAGGGGGAATACCAGTGTCGGTTGGGTGATATGGTATGTAAAATAGGTTGGAGAGAGAAGGTTCAAAATGGACACTATAAATCATCTCTTCAGCCGGTAAAATAGCTGAGTGTGTTCAGCCCTCGCGTCTCTTTGGGGTACTGCAGTTTGCAGGTTCGAAGCCAGCAAGGCTACCCCAGCGTTTCAGCTTCCCTAGGTTGAGAAAGGATACCAACTATGGGTGGGCGAGAATAAATAACAACCCAAAGAGGAGAGGGGATGCAGCAGCAGAATTTGACAAACCAGGAGAAGCACAAGGGAAACAGGAGGAAGAAAGCTGACAGGAAATAAGCTAGGCAAGGTGAAAATAAAACGGCAGAGCAAAGGTGGCAAAGGAATGCAGCGGTTGGGCCAAGAAGGCTGGAAAAGTGTTGGGGGCCCAAGGGGTATGGGGCATCCTGCGGAAGGAGGACAGGGCAAGGGAAATGTCGCCTTTGCTGAGTGAAGAGACCAGTGGCAGCGAATCAATGACAACAGGAGAGGGGGCACTACCAACAGGACAGAAGAAAAATTGGAAGCACATTGTAAAGAGGTTAAGATCAGGCATCACTGGTACGGGTAAGTCGCCCAGAACCAGCGACAGAAGCGGGAGAAAGCCGAATAAATACAAGGAGGAAGGGGTTTCCACAACCGAGGTAGAGAGCAGAGAGGAGGAAGAGAGGGACCCCTTGGAAGCATGGGTAAAATGGGAAGGGGTACTAGGTAAGGAGAGAGAGAAGGGTTCTCATATAGAAGGGGCAGGCAAGAGTGCAGGGGCAGGTCCAATTCCACAACCAAGGTAGAGTACAGCAAGAAGGAACAGTGGGATACCTTTGGAAACATGGGTAAAATGGTAAGGATTAATAGGTAAGGAGAGTGAGAAGGGCTCTGGCGTTGAACGGCAGGTAAGAGCGCAGGGGCAGGCCCATTGCCACCAGGTGACCCAGGGAATTTGGGGCACAGCCCGCAAAGGGGCACCAACGGTATTACAAAAATACCCAGAGGATGGATGGGCATTGTTAACCTAGCAACAAGGGGTCTTGAAGGTATACAAAGCATTAAGGGGGGGATACACGAAAGGAATACGACCGGGAGTTGAGAAGGAAATGGACGGGTGCCCGGACAGAGGGGGGGTCGAGGAGAGTTATAATCAGTACATGTTTAACGGTTTAAAAGATGAAAGGGACCACAGGGTCCAGGGTTCAGGAGGGCAACAGGCATAATAGGAAAATAATGTAGAAGCAAAGACGGGTAAAACAACAGGGGATACGATAATAACAACAAAGAATCGTTTGAGGTCAGGGCAACAGAACCTTCAGGGCAGTCAATAGGGGATACAGAGAGGACGGCAGAGTAGCAAAGTAACATACCACCAACGGCTCAAGGGGGTTGTGCGGGAAATATCGGGAAAACATAGCTGGGAACTTGGAGCATAAGCAGAAGGGCAGAAAAGGGGAAATTCCAAAGTGGTCAATAAAAACAGTTAATGGCAAATCGCCTATCAACCATGAGGAAAAGTTGGTGATAGGGCAACAGTAGGCAACTGTACGGCAGAGAACGCCCACACCAGGGAAGGCATGGGTGCCACGAATAAGCATCGGAAATAATGAAAAGGTTAGCCATAAGGCTGACTGGAAAAGGAAAATATTACCACGTGTAAGGCAAGAAAATAACGCCCATACCGGGAAAAGCATGGGTGCCAAGAATAAGCACCGGAAATAGTGAGAAGGTTAGCCATAAGGTTGACTGGAAAAGGAGAATATGGATAAAGAAAGAACGGTTGGCCAAAAGGTCGACTCAAAAGAAAATAGGAAGGAACACACGGTTGGCCAAAAGGTCGGCTCCAAAAAAAAAAAAAAAGCAAAACACACAGGGAACGGAACGGGTCATCGACAAATTGACCAGGAACGCCCTGACTTGCAAAACGGGTAAGCAATATAAAAAGCATGTGAAAGATGTATTGACGGAAACAGGAGCAAGAAATGTGGGGGATATCTCAACTGAAAAAATGTGTGAACTTTTGGAGAGGGCATTTGCCAAAGGTAAAAGAAAAAGCTGGGCGGCAGCGCATTTGGCTGCAGTGGCATACACTACAAAAGCGGCAGGCATGAGGGATCCAACAAACAGCCCTAGAATAAAATATGCTTTGAAAGGTTGGGCAAAATTGGAGGGGAAAAAGCTAGACAGTAGAAGGCCAGTAAACTTTGGGAAGTTAGTAATATTGCTGAGAATATGAGAAAAAACATGCATTAACGCATATGAAACAACTTTTTTCAGGGCAGCATTTGTGCTTGCATATTATGGGGCGTTTAGGGTGGGTGAGCTGGTAGCCAGTAACACAGTGGCAGGGAATGGGCTGGTTTTAACTGATTTTAGCATAGGAAGCAAGGGCATGTCAAGAATGTTAAGAAAATCTAAAACAGACCAGGTGGGTAACGGGAGAGGAATAGACCTCTACTGCAGCAAAGAAAAAGATCACTGTCCCAGATGCATAACCCAAGAATTCCTAACCATCAAACCAAAGATAGAAGGGCAGCTGCTAAAAACACAAAAACGGCAGCGCACTAGCAGGTACCAATTTCAGGCAGTTTTAAAGCGGGCAGTTGACAAAGGAGGTGGGAATCCAGCCGAATTTGGAACACACTCATTCAAGGGAATGGGTGTTTTGTTTTTTTTTTTTCTGACAACGTGTTTAGGGCACTCCGGGAACAGGGCTGTAGGTAGTAGTCTTTTGGGGGGGACCTGAGCGGGTGGGTTAACACCCACTCAGGTGTGGCGGCATGTGCCCAGGAACGGAGGCCCAAGGGGTAACAAGGACTCCATAGGAGCCTTGGGCATCTCCGGAGCTGGACACACGGTGCCCAAAAGCTTATGACAATTATTGTTTTTTTTTTGTTATGTATTTTCTGTAAGAAAATAAAATGCCTACGGCCTATGATTTTTCCACAAACATAATGGGTCTGTGATATTATTATTTAGGTAAGGATATGATATATGAGCAAAGGGAACCCACAGTACTCAGCCTATGCCCCAGGCCCCGGGTCGCATGTAATGCGAACCGATGGAGGGCCTGGGAGGTTAGGCGCAGGGTGGGGGTAGAAGTGGCGAGAAGGGCACAGGGAGGGGTGTCCAAATGGCGCCACAATAAACAAAAGCCCAGGAAAGGGCAGGAAGCAGCACACGGGAAAGGTGTGAAAACTAACAGCAGGGGCCGGGAGAAACCCGGCCCCCAGGAAAGGAACAAAGAGCCAAAGGGGTATAAATACACCAGGAAAAGGAAAGAAGGAACAAATCGGGTAAGGAGCCCACCTCTCTCGGGTGAGCTCCTTAAGGCCTGAGGAAGGGAGAAGAAAAACAGTTTGCTCCTGGGGCTCACTGGTTTGTTAACTCTCTCACTTGGCAAGTGAAACGGTTTGCTCTTGCGGGCTCACTACTTGTCAAGCATTAGTCCTACCGTGGTCGGGAAGCAGGTCAAGCAAGGAGAGAGGACTGCCGGATGAAGCAAAGCGCGTGGGAGTAGCAGGCTGGGTGCTGTGACCAGGGTACAGAGCGGAGGAATAGTCCACCGAGAGGAGCAGGCAGCCACGAGCAGCGACCATCGTACGGTGCCGGGGGGGAAGACCAAAGGCCGCGGCGGGGCCGCCGTAGAAAAGAACAGACGAGCAGCAGGTGAGCCAAGGTTTTGAAGCTCGAGTGAGGTGGCCTCGGAGGCAGACCCGGCAGGAGGAGGGCCGGCTCACGGGGACACACAACACGAGAAGCGCGCGAAACAAGCGCGCTCGCTTCCAGGGAAACAGTTAACAAAGGGGCGTGTCCCAATACCAGAGAGCAAGCCAGCCGGAAGCGAAAAGAGCCCGGGATTAACGCTTTCTACTGCATATCCCAGTTTTTGTGGGTCGAGCTACTAAATTGCTCCGTAGCTCAGTATTGGTATACCGTAGTTAAAGTCGAGTGCAATGCATCAACCAAGTTCTGCGTGCTTTGCCCTGTCTTTAAAGTGTCCGCGGAGAGGTTTTAATAGGAAAAAACACATGTTTGTTTGGCTTGTCTGCCTCACGTAAGCAGACAGGATGTTTGGCAAGGTGGGATTGTTCATGTTTCAAAATAGTGATTAACCTAAGGATAAGCGCTCAGTACATACCATTCTTGATTCGGAACAAATTCTTCACGTTTATGGTACCAACAAACCTATTCTTTATAGTAAGTTCCCTTTCATGTGTGGTCCGGTATTCTCCCGCCTTACTGCTGATTCAACCCAATTAGGTTAGGTCTCCTGTGTCGCATAAAAGAAAGTGCAGGCTGTTCAGCTAAAGCAGGATCACCGAACTACCAGAAAATCTGTACTGCTGACATTGCAGATGCACAAATACATCGGTATATATCTGTACAAATGCATCTGTTAAATACAATGTGGCGGCACCCGGTTTATGGGGCAAGTAGGCTGTATCGCATGTTTGGCAACTACAAATGGCAATTTAACACTCCTCCGTTAAGTAAGCAAGTTTTAATAGTTTTGAGACCGAATAGGAACGAGATCTTAATGAACTCGGGCCATGACCTCCATCACAATGGTTCATATACAAAAGGGCTGTCTGATCGGAGCTCCGCTGCTTGTACAGGACTTGGTAACATCTGTAGCTCCTCTCGGATCAGAGAACAGCATTGGTACAATGGTAGAACTCCTAACACATAAAGAGCAAAGCCGCAAGGCGGGGCACGGCTGCATAGTTCAGCTCAGGCCTGGCAGAGGAAGACCAGCACAATTAATTAAAAGGTCAGCGCAGTGGGTCAGAGAGGGCCATTAGAGCCATAAGAGGGTCTGCATTATAATCTGAGGGTCGTGAGTTCGATCCATTCCGGGCACTGTTCAGGCCAACCCAACCATCACGGCAGTAGGTTGTTGCGCAGCGCTATATTTACTTGTGCTGTTTCAAACGGATGGGTTAGCTGAGGTGGCGAGTGCACCTGCGGCTGAACCAGAACTCCTCTGTTGAAGATAGTAGAAGAACAGAAATGATAATAACAAAATAAACAATGAGAATTGAAGCAGGGTAGGATATTAAGGATAACACTATTGCGGCAGAGATTACTATCAAGGTTACTACAGTTACACTGATAAATATAAACAACAATTATTGATGAAGTGCTCTGAAGAGGGGAGGTCGCAAGAAAGCACTTTTAAGGACCAAATAGTATTATGGACAGCCAGGCGGGAAGCTAAGGGTGCAGCCCGACCGCCCACAGATTTCATGCAGTAACGGATCCTAATGCTTAGTACAGTGGCGGGTAAATTATGTGGGTCTAAAGGACAGGCCCCAGGGCAAAAAGCACGCAACAAGTAAATAGGCTGTCCTCACATAGAACTCTTAGGTTTTGAAGGCTGGTAAAACAAAGGAGGTGTCGGTCAGGAGTAGTTGCGCCATGATAGCGGGGCCCAACAAGGGGATTATAGTGGAACAGCCAGCGGGGTGAACGAGGGGGATCCCGCCAGAACCATCCATACGGTAACACCGACTGGCACGCTGCATCAAGGGGTGCCACCCCGCGCGCAGTGAGGCGGCTAATGTGGGGTGAATAGCGAGCGATCAACATATTGGCGGAAAGCCTGCCTATATATATATGGGCGGTTTGTACTAGGGGTTGGTGCAAGGGTAGAACTTCGGACTACAGTCCATGAGGTGCTGAGCGCAAGGGGCTATCGGTATAGAATTATTTTCTTATGAAGGGGTATGTCACGAAAAAGTACAAATCACTCTCAAAGAAGAGGGGGAATACCAGTGTCGGTTGGGTGATATGGTATGTAAAATAGGTTGGAGAGAGAAGGTTCAAAATGGACACTATAAATCATCTCTTCAGCCGGTAAGATAGCTGAGTGTGTTCAGCCCTCGCGTCTCTTTGGGGTACTGCAGTTTGCAGGTTCGAAGCCAGCAAGGCTACCCCAGCGTTTCAGCTTCCCTAGGTTGAGAAAGGATACCAACTATGGGTGGGCGAGAATAAATAACAACCCAAAGAGGAGAGGGGATGCAGCAGCAGAATTTGACAAACCAGGAGAAGCACAAGGGAAACAGGAGGAAGAAAGCTGACAGGAAATAAGCTAGGCAAGGTGAAAATAAAACGGCAGAGCAAAGGTGGCAAAGGAATGCAGCGGTTGGGCCAAGAAGGCTGGAAAAGTGTTGGGGGCCCAAGGGGTATGGGGCATCCTGCGGAAGGAGGACAGGGCAAGGGAAATGTCGCCTTTGCTGAGTGAAGAGACCAGTGGCAGCGAATCAATGACAACAGGAGAGGGGGCACTACCAACAGGACAGAAGAAAAATTGGAAGCACATTGTAAAGAGGTTAAGATCAGGCATCACTGGTACGGGTAAGTCGCCCAGAACCAGCGACAGAAGCGGGAGAAAGCCGAATAAATACAAGGAGGAAGGGGTTTCCACAACCGAGGTAGAGAGCAGAGAGGAGGAAGAGAGGGACCCCTTGGAAGCATGGGTAAAATGGGAAGGGGTACTAGGTAAGGAGAGAGAGAAGGGTTCTCATATAGAAGGGGCAGGCAAGAGTGCAGGGGCAGGTCCAATTCCACAACCAAGGTAGAGTACAGCAAGAAGGAACAGTGGGATACCTTTGGAAACATGGGTAAAATGGTAAGGATTAATAGGTAAGGAGAGTGAGAAGGGCTCTGGCGTTGAACGGCAGGTAAGAGCGCAGGGGCAGGCCCATTGCCACCAGGTGACCCAGGGAATTTGGGGCACAGCCCGCAAAGGGGCACCAACGGTATTACAAAAATACCCAGAGGATGGATGGGCATTGTTAACCTAGCAACAAGGGGTCTTGAAGGTATACAAAGCATTAAGGGGGGGATACACGAAAGGAATACGACCGGGAGTTGAGAAGGAAATGGACGGGTGCCCGGACAGAGGGGGGGTCGAGGAGAGTTATAATCAGTACATGTTTAACGGTTTAAAAGATGAAAGGGACCACAGGGTCCAGGGTTCAGGAGGGCAACAGGCATAATAGGAAAATAATGTAGAAGCAAAGACGGGTAAAACAACAGGGGATACGATAATAACAACAAAGAATCGTTTGAGGTCAGGGCAACAGAACCTTCAGGGCAGTCAATAGGGGATACAGAGAGGACGGCAGAGTAGCAAAGTAACATACCACCAACGGCTCAAGGGGGTTGTGCGGGAAATATCGGGAAAACATAGCTGGGAACTTGGAGCATAAGCAGAAGGGCAGAAAAGGGGAAATTCCAAAGTGGTCAATAAAAACAGTTAATGGCAAATCGCCTATCAACCATGAGGAAAAGTTGGTGATAGGGCAACAGTAGGCAACTGTACGGCAGAGAACGCCCACACCAGGGAAGGCATGGGTGCCACGAATAAGCATCGGAAATAATGAAAAGGTTAGCCATAAGGCTGACTGGAAAAGGAAAATATTACCACGTGTAAGGCAAGAAAATAACGCCCATACCGGGAAAAGCATGGGTGCCAAGAATAAGCACCGGAAATAGTGAGAAGGTTAGCCATAAGGTTGACTGGAAAAGGAGAATATGGATAAAGAAAGAACGGTTGGCCAAAAGGTCGACTCAAAAGAAAATAGGAAGGAACACACGGTTGGCCAAAAGGTCGGCTCCAAAAAAAAAAAAAAAGCAAAACACACAGGGAACGGAACGGGTCATCGACAAATTGACCAGGAACGCCCTGACTTGCAAAACGGGTAAGCAATATAAAAAGCATGTGAAAGATGTATTGACGGAAACAGGAGCAAGAAATGTGGGGGATATCTCAACTGAAAAAATGTGTGAACTTTTGGAGAGGGCATTTGCCAAAGGTAAAAGAAAAAGCTGGGCGGCAGCGCATTTGGCTGCAGTGGCATACACTACAAAAGCGGCAGGCATGAGGGATCCAACAAACAGCCCTAGAATAAAATATGCTTTGAAAGGTTGGGCAAAATTGGAGGGGAAAAAGCTAGACAGTAGAAGGCCAGTAAACTTTGGGAAGTTAGTAATATTGCTGAGAATATGAGAAAAAACATGCATTAACGCATATGAAACAACTTTTTTCAGGGCAGCATTTGTGCTTGCATATTATGGGGCGTTTAGGGTGGGTGAGCTGGTAGCCAGTAACACAGTGGCAGGGAATGGGCTGGTTTTAACTGATTTTAGCATAGGAAGCAAGGGCATGTCAAGAATGTTAAGAAAATCTAAAACAGACCAGGTGGGTAACGGGAGAGGAATAGACCTCTACTGCAGCAAAGAAAAAGATCACTGTCCCAGATGCATAACCCAAGAATTCCTAACCATCAAACCAAAGATAGAAGGGCAGCTGCTAAAAACACAAAAACGGCAGCGCACTAGCAGGTACCAATTTCAGGCAGTTTTAAAGCGGGCAGTTGACAAAGGAGGTGGGAATCCAGCCGAATTTGGAACACACTCATTCAAGGGAATGGGTGTTTTGTTTTTTTTTTTTCTGACAACGTGTTTAGGGCACTCCGGGAACAGGGCTGTAGGTAGTAGTCTTTTGGGGGGGACCTGAGCGGGTGGGTTAACACCCACTCAGGTGTGGCGGCATGTGCCCAGGAACGGAGGCCCAAGGGGTAACAAGGACTCCATAGGAGCCTTGGGCATCTCCGGAGCTGGACACACGGTGCCCAAAAGCTTATGACAATTATTGTTTTTTTTTTGTTATGTATTTTCTGTAAGAAAATAAAATGCCTACGGCCTATGATTTTTCCACAAACATAATGGGTCTGTGATATTATTATTTAGGTAAGGATATGATATATGAGCAAAGGGAACCCACAGTACTCAGCCTACGCCCCAGGCCCCGGGTCGCATGTAATGCGAACCGATGGAGGGCCTGGGAGGTTAGGCGCAGGGTGGGGGTAGAAGTGGCGAGAAGGGCACAGGGAGGGGTGTCCAAATGGCGCCACAATAAACAAAAGCCCAGGAAAGGGCAGGAAGCAGCACACGGGAAAGGTGTGAAAACTAACAGCAGGGGGCCGGGAGAAACCCGGCCCCCAGGAAAGGAACAAAGAGCCAAAGGGGTATAAATACACCAGGAAAAGGAAAGAAGGAACAAATCAGGTAAGGAGCCCACCTCTCTCGGGTGAGCTCCTTAAGGCCTGAGGAAGGGAGAAGAAAAACGGTTTGCCACCCAACCCACCCTACAAAAGGAACGGAAGGAGAAAGAAGCAGGCAGGAGCTGGAACGCCGAGTACTTTCTTCGGTACACGGTCCCAAAGCAAGTCGTAGGCGGCATGTGCCCAGGAACGGAGGCCCAAGGGGTAACAAGGACTCCATAGGAGCCTTGGGCATCTCCGGAGCTGGACACACGGTGCCCAAAAGCATATGACAATTATTGGTTTTTTTTGTTATGTATTTTCTGTAAGAAAATAAAATGCCTACGGCCTATGATTTTTCCACAAACATAATGGGTCTGTGATATTATTATTTAGGTAAGGATATGATATATGAGCAAAGGGAACCCACACTACTCAGCCTATGAACAAAGCGGACGGAGCAGACCTACGGCGAGGTGAACATCAGCACACAACAGGAGCCACGGCATCGGAGGGAAACCCTACAACAGAGTAGCCCAAGCAGACGGAGGCAGCAAGAGGGGACACTGCTCCTCCTCCACATCAGAAGGCACATTACTCCTTGGACAGCTGGAGAGGCACAGCAGAAGGGGAGGACAGGGGAGAAAAAGGGAGCAGAAGAAAGATTAGGAATAATCTCCTAAAAAGAGGTGCATACAGGACTACAGACCAAAATAAGGGGAGGCAGATCCCCGGGGAGAGTAGGAGGAGACAAGCGCGCATGAGCATTGGGGGGGGGGGGGGGGAACCCCACTAAACCTGTTACGCCCCGGGAAGGGAGACCTAAATTTCAGAAGCCGCACCTAACGCAGGGGCTACCATCAACTGCACCAGGGAGCACAAATTGCCTCACAGAGAACAACCCAGGCAGGATCTGGGCACAAAAAGATAAGATCTCAGTAGAACAAAAAAAGTTGATCCACACGAGCTGCCCATAGCAGGGGCAACACACGCGCCTGGACAGCGGCAACAGATGAGACCAGTGGGAACACGGTGGCAGTGTTACCCAAATGTATAACTGCATCTATGTCCAGATCCAGGGAAAAAACTGCGCAACAACCACAACAGTCACCTCAGAGAAAACGGGAGCAGCGCCTCCATCAACTGTGGGGAACAGAAATAAGTACAGCAACAGTCTCAACGAGGAAATGAAAATCAAGAAGGGCAGAGCACAAAGGCGGGAAACACCGAAATGGAGCCGGGGGACATGGCAACAAAAGAAGATATGAAAAAGTGGTTTGCGGAATTCCAGGCACAGTTCATGGCCAATGTGCAGACCCAGTTCGATACTATAAAAACGGACATGAGACCACTGACTGGTACAAGAGCTCAAGACCGAGCTAACTTCTGTGGGGTAGAGAACAGATACCCTGGAGAAAATCACGCAAAATCTGGATGAAGAGGTGCAACAGCAGGTGGAAATCCAGGAACAATTGCTGAGACGGACCCACAATTTAGAACTGCAATGCAAAGACTTGGAAAACCGCTCTAGGAGGGCTAACATAGGAATTAAGAACATGTCAGAAACAGTGGAAGAAAGAGATTTAAAAGAAGCAGTCCAACAGGTTTTCAAGGAGATCCTAAACGCAAGCGAGGAAGAGGAAATTGCAATTGACAGAATACATAGGGTGGGCCCCAAGAGAACTGGAGAACCAGGTGCAAGACCCCGAGACGTGTTGGTGGCCTTATCCTCCTATCCTCAAAAAGAACAAATTCTCCATCGAGCCCAGACAATGGATTATATAAGAATGAATGGGGAGGACCTCCAACTTTATCAGGACTTGGCTCAGTCCACATTGCAGCAACGAAGGGAGATGGGCCCAGTGGTAAAGGAACGTTCGTCAAAACAAATTAGGTACAAGTGGACCTTCCCATTCGGCTTGCTGTTCATGTGGGAAGGGAAACAAAGAAGGGTAACTTCACGTGAGGAAGGGAAGCAAATATTGGGAATACAGGACCAGGAAGGACCAAGCCATAGAGGACGGATAGAAAAGTTCACTCCGAGAAGATGGGAATGGAAGAGGACTGACAGGAAGGCAAAAGGGCCCCAACCAAAGCAATGAGAACCCATACAAGACTCGCAAAACACCACAAATCCAGTGACATCACAACCTGCTCAGAATCTAACGGTAATGTGGGGAGCAGGACCAACCTTCATATAGGGGCGGCGGGGGGGGGGGGGGGGGTACTGGGTCTTTGCTTGGAACCGGAGGGGTTTTAGGATACCCCACAAGTTATCCCTGAGTTTAAGTGGGCATGGCGCGGGCGGCACAACGCCAGAGCGGTCATAGGAACCAGAGTCCACCTCAGGGCAGTTTAGGGGGGGGGGGTATATTGTTCGAGCAAGTTGGGGGTTGCTCAGGATGGCGGAAGTTCAGTATACGGGAATGATCAAACGAATCTAGGTCCTGCCCGACGCAAAAGGAAGCAAAAATCCAAAACGGAACAATGGGGATAAAAATTCTAACATATAATATCCGAGGCCTAAATTCCCTTGTCAAAAGGAAGAAAGTGGAGGCCTTCTTAAGGCAAGGGAACTATGATATACTGATGCTCGAAGAAACACATATACAGGGACAAGATAAGAATAAAATAAAATTGAAGGGCTGTAACGTGATCATACAGGCTAACACACACGAGAAAAGAGCAGGGGGTCATGATAGCCATTCGATTCGAGACAAACAGGGGAGATACCTATTCATTAATACGAAAATAGACAGAACCCCGATCACCCTGGCAACCATATATGCTCCAGACTCGGGCCAAGATGGTTTTCCTAAAGAAACATTAGACAAATTGTAAACATTTGCCGGGGGGGGAAATCATTATGGGAGGAGACCCGAATATAGCGTGGGACCAGATCCGAGATAGATCAGGACCCAGACAACAGGGACAGGGAATCCCGTCAAATGCATTAAAGCAGAACATTTCTTACCTATCCCTGGAAGACGTATGGAGACATACCAACGCCACCCAGCAGGGATACACATACCTTTCACATATATATGGGACAATGTCCAGGATAGATTATCTTTGGGTCACAACGGGCCTATTGGGCAAAATACGAGATTCACAAGTAGAATCCATCTCGTTATCAGACCATGCCCCCCTCTGGGTAGAGATAGCTATATTTAATAAACCACCGGGGCTGTGGAACTGGCGACTTCTGGAGGAAATAATTAGGGACCCGTTGCTGAGAAACACTTTGCGAGAACATATAATGGAATACCTAGAATTAAACAACCTTCCAGAAATCTCTATAGAAACACAATGGGAGGCCCTAAAAGCAGTCACCCGGAGACACATAATAGCCCTAAAGAATCAAAGGTAGAAACAAAATGCCCAATGGGAAAGGGAACTAGAGGATAACATAGCAAAGATCCAGGTAGAACTAATGCAGAAACCCACCCCAAAGCTGCACAAGGCACTTGGACATGTCCAGGGCCAGCTAGACTCCCTTTGTACGAAAAAAGCAGAAAGACAACTCTTATGACTGAAGCACTGGTACTATGTAAAAGCCAATAAAGCTGATGCATATCTGGCTAGAAAACTTAAAGGGCAAAGACAAGAGAAGGCGGTAAAGGTGTTGAAGAATGAAGGAGGGGAAAGCATGACACAAACGGAAGACATAGGCCACATATTCGCACAATATTACCAGCAGCTATACATATCTGACCACACTGAGGAGAGGTTACAAACCACATACTTGGAAGGCATCGATCTCCCAACGGTAACAGAATTGGACAGACAAATGCTAGGCGAGGAAATCACGCAGGACGAAGTCATGATAGCGATTAGGGATCTCCCAAGGAATAAGGCTACAGGCCCCGACGGTTTCACTGCACAATTTTATAAATCATGTAAAGACATACTCACCCCCATACTAACAAATCTATTCAACTCCTTTAAGAATAAGATCAATGAATGAAGCCAAGATGTTGGTTCTCCAAAAATCGGGAAAGGATCCTCAGCTCCCTAGTTCTTACCGCCCCATTGCCCCAATAAATCAAGACGCAAAGTTATACACTAAAATACTGGCCTCCAGACTTAAGCAAGTACTCCCAAAACTCATCCACCAAGACCAAGCTGGGTTCGTCCCAGGTAGACAGACACATGACAACATTAGGAGAGTAATACACCTGATGGAAAAATCGTGAATCAAGCAATCTCCGGCGATAGTTCTCGCACAGGATGCGGAAAAAGCGTTCGACCGAGTAGAGTGGTCACTCCTTTTTAATATATTAAGGAAGATGGGGGTGGAGGAGACATACATCCAGGGTAAAAGCAAATTACAACTCCCCCAACATACGAGTAGCAGTGAACGGGAGTCTAACGAGTAAGATACACATTAGAAGAGGGACAAAACAGGGATGCCCGCTCTCCCCTCTATTATACGCCATTTTTTTAGAACCGTTGCTGGAAAGGATAAGGGCCAACAAAGACATCAAAGGCATAGACATGGCAGGATACTCGCACAAAATAGCAGCATACGCGGATGACATGTTGGTGACCCTGGGGGATCCAGAGCATTTTCTCCCACACTTGATGCAGGAAATTGACACATTCGGAGCAATTTTGGGACTGAAAATAAATAGACAGAAATCAGAACTCTTAGCTCTGGGAGGAGATACCGCACAAACCCAAAAAATGGCAGAGGCTTTACATTTCAGAGTGACGAAAACTGGGGTGAAATACCTGGGAATAACACTGACAGGGAAAATACAAGATTTATTCCCACAGAACTACCCCGCAATCCTGCAACAAATCAAACGAGAAACAATTAAATGGAATCCCCTATCAATATCATGGTGGGGCAGGATAACGGTAATTAAAATGACTATACTCCCAAGGCTGTTATATCTATTCCAAGCCCTCCCAATTAGAATCCCACCTGCCTTTTTCAGAGCCCTGACAAAAACTATCATGACCTATATTTGGCAAGGGAAACCCCTGAGAGTATCAAGGACAGTCCTCACTGCCCCAAGAAGTAAAGGTGGTTGTGCACTCCCACACTTTAAGAGGTACTACGAGGCAGCCCAGATGTGGGTACTAAAGGAATGGATACCAATCGAATCACAAAAAGTATGGGCAGCCCAGGATAAAGCGGTAGCGACAACTTCCACCACACACCTGCTCTGGGTAGGGAAGAAACACAGACACCCAATTGTACAAATTAGTGAAATCATGAAAACGGCACTAGAAATATGGGACAATGCAATACAGAAAGGAACACTAACAAAAGATCCGGCTCCCTTCATTCCTCTCTTTGGTAATCCTAAATTCCCTGCAGGGTTGGAGAAAGGGGCGTTCCTGAAATGGGAGATAACAGGTTGTAAAATGTTCGCAGATCTGTACGAAGATCAAAGCATAAGATCCTTTGCGGAATGCACATCCTTGCTAAAACACAGCAACACAGACAAATTCAGGTACGACCAAATAGATCACTGATTGGACACACCGAGAATCAAAGAAGCAGTGTCAAGGGAGCTAACTCCGTTTGAAAAATACATTATGACAAACACAGGCTTCAAACAATTGTCTCCATCTATAAATTTATAAATACCTCTGTAGAAGAAGTAAAATGGAGCTACATCAAAAGATGGGATTGCACTTTAAACAATACCATCACCAAAGGGCAATGGGAATTTATATGGAAAATGATTCCAAAATTGACAACAGCCATTCAAACAAAAGAGATGTGTATGAAAATCCTCTTGCAATGGCACTACTACACGCCGGAAAGGCTAAGTCAAATGTTCCGGAATGCCTCAAAACTATGTTGGAGGGGTTATGGAAGTGAAGGAACTTGGAGACATATATGATGGGATTGCCCAAGATTACAGCAATTCTGGGGAGAAATCAAGGCACATATGAACTCGATGTTCCCGAAAATGGGTACGATAGGGGAAGA
Source organism: Ambystoma mexicanum (assembly GCF_040938575.1). Taxonomy (NCBI): domain Eukaryota; kingdom Metazoa; phylum Chordata; class Amphibia; order Caudata; family Ambystomatidae; genus Ambystoma; species Ambystoma mexicanum. Next base: position 37,507,636 of record NC_090933.1, read on the forward strand.
GATATGGATGTGTGGTCTGTGGGCCCCCAAGGACAAGCAACTCACCAAGAAACAAAAACAGAACATTATGGAACTTCTGATAGGCGCATGGCTGGAAATAGCCCATAAATGGAAACAGAACCATCCGCCCATATCCATAGACTGGATAAGGAGGGTATGGAACCATGTGGCAATGGAAAGGCTAACCTACAACTTACAAGGGGCCCATCAATAATTTCGAGATGAATGGGGCGAAATACTGGACTATATGGAACAATGGTGCCCACACAAGATAAGGATTTTGGATATGTTTAATTAGAAAACCACGCTGAAACTGCGGACAGGGTGACAGGAAGATGCAGACATTCCCAGAGGGGGAGTGCAGAGGGGGTGGGGGGGATAAGGGGGAGTTGTAAACTTTGCAAATAACCAGTTGTAAAACCAATAAAAAATATTTTTAAATAAATAAATAAATAACACAGTCCTAGTGATGTCTTGTCAAAATAAAAGGGCCTACACTAAAAAAAGATTGCCAATCCTTACCTCTAAATACAAATGTTGTGGGAAATAATGTTATGTAAAAGAAAGAAGTGTTCAAGAAATTATATGTCAGGATGTATAGGCCGTTGGCCTCCCATCACCACGTTTTAATCACAGGACAGGAAGTACACTCACACTTAGCACAGTGTTGTGCACAAGGGTGCAGTTCAAACTTTAGCATCAGTGCCTTCTGTGCCCAAGTCTCTTTGCCTTTCAAAGTCTCTTCTTTTAGAGGGCCTGATGCAACAAACAATAAGTTCCTTTCCTCTCGGAATTTCACACATACTCCGTTTCTCAGGTGATGCACTATTCACCTCGGATCCCCCTCAGCTGGGCTCTGATCCGATTTAACACAATGTTCAATCAGTCTCCCTTTGCCGGGCTCAGACCAATGTAATTCACCTTAACACACAACGGCCCTCATTACAACCCTGGCGGTACGTATCGGCCATTACCGGCATGGCGCAAATAACGTGTCTGTGCTGGCCAGAGACCGCTAAAAGCGGCACATTGAGTTCTCGGGCACAAGCGTTGCGCCATGCCGGTAATGGAATCACCGCCATGCCGCTAAAGGGTGTAAAATCCCATTTACCGGCATCGTCTGCCGTGCAAATAGCACCTCTGCCACCCTAGCCATCGACATTAGTGGGAACCGCAATTAGCGGGAACCGCTATTAGCGGTGACCATAAATAAGCGGATCCGGAAGTAGCATCACCGCACAGGAACGGGAAAAAGCATGGCGGCCATCTTTAAAAACACAATCCATTGCCATCCTCTGTTACCAGTAGACACCTGACCCCCACACTTCCACAAACCTCCTACACCACCCCTTTGACATCACAATGCCTAAAGTTTTGAAAAAGACTGTAGATTGGCTGCGCCAGGAGCGCTTTTCAAGGGAGGAGCTAACAATGTTAGCCGAAACACTCCAAGAGCATGCTGATGTTGTGTTCTCCACGGAGATGACCAGACCGGCGCTGCAGAGAAAAAAGGCAATATGGGGCATGGTCGCCCAGAGGGTCAGTGCCGTTGGCACAACACCCCGCACTGCCAAACAATGCCGCAAGCGGTGGGACGATCTACGTCTCCGCGTCAGAAGCATACTGACGGAAAATCGGAATCTCGGCATGGCGACTGGTGGAAGTGCTGAGTCGCCCCTTAAACTACAGCCGTGGGAGGAGATATGTGCCGCCACCATAGGCACGGAGAGTATTGAGGGAGTTGGGGACATGGAGAGAGGAGCCCCGACATCAGGCGATGCAGGTAGGTGCCTCAAGTCCGACTATGCCAATCTCACCACGATGATGTCCAGATGATTGGGAAGTGCAATGATGCATACTAGGGTCCACCGGACACATTAGCACAAGACTGCCTACAGGCAGTGCTGACCCCCACCTTGTACACATGCATAATGCTCCCCGTTTCTGTAGCTACCCACATGCCTCCATGCATCAACCACCTAAGAGTGAGGCTACCTGTATGTCACTGCCTCCAATGTGAACCATCCAGCAATCAAAATGAATGCAGCCATCACAATGCCTGCTCAATGCCCGTAGACCCATCACTAACCCTCTCCCTCCTTTGGTCCACCACAGTCTCACATTCGGACAGCACCGAGGATGACACAGGTGGAACCACTGCCAAGAGGGCCAGGGCCGAAGAGGCACAACACCGTCCCTCCACCTCAGGGGGAAACGAGGAAACCCCAACAACAGGAAAAGTCCCACAGCACAGGGCACGGCTCCGATGGCTACCAAGTCCACCACTTTGGCTCCACCGGCATCCACCATCTGCCCAGTGTTCTCCACCGAAGGCACTGGATCAGCAGAAAGCAGCACCATCGGTGAAACTGCTGCCACCGCAGCGATCTCCGACAATGAGGAAGGGGATGTTGATAATGTTGTGAGTCCCCCCACTGTCGCCCTGCATTCCCCCTACCTGTCCATGTGCAGCCAGCATGACGACCTCATACAGGGGCTATCTCCTGGAAACTCTTTGCCGGTTACTCCCAGCCCAACCGCACATGTGCAGGAGGGCAGCAGTATAATGGACACGCCACAACCATCAGCCACAGGCCACAACACCCAAGAGGCAATGCATGAAATCATTACGCGCCAACAGCAATTTACAGCCCTGTTGACACAGCATGTCACAGAATGCACCAGCACTAGGGATGAAATGCGGGATTGTGCTGCTACTCTTAGGTCTGCTATTGAGTCCAGTTCTAAGGACATTTGTGCTGAACTGGCCGCAGTGCGGCACATACTTTCTGAGTTAGTACAAACCAATGCGGGACATGCGTCCAAGTGAGCAACCCACTTCTTCCTCGGCTGCCAGTTCAACCAGAACCAGCCCTGTGCGCAGATCGGGCAGGAACCTGCGGTGTACCGACAGGGGTGCACCGGGTGCTGGGAGCGGGGGATGCCATTAGGCGCAGTCTTGTGAACTGGTGCCACATGATGCACTTGTGCACAGTCATCCACACCATGTTTTGGGGAGTAGAGGGGGGAGTGGGTGTGTTGGGGAGTAGAGGGGAAAGGAGGAAGGGGGGGAGTGGGTGTGTTGGGGAGTAGAGGGGGGAGTGGGTGTGTGGGGTGGTGGGTGTGTTCACTTAGATTTACCTTTTCAATACACTTTTTGGTTATGCAGAAATCACATGTGTGGACATTGCTTATTGTGTACGTGTGTTTTATTGGTTAACAGTCTACAGTGTCCATGTCCCTGACACACCCATTGCCCCAAGTGCCATCTCCATGTGACACCCCCATCCATGTGTGCTAGAAGATTTGGTTGATCAGAGTCCGACGCATGTCACGTCCCTCCTGTGCATCGCTTCCACCCTGAGGTGCTGCCCCATCCCCACCCTCGTCATCCTCTTCGTCAGGTGGTTGCTGTTCTGCGTCAGGGGGCAGGGGCACATTCCGTCTGATGCACATATTGTGTAGCATGACACATGCCATGACGATCTTTGCCACCTTCTCATGGCTGTACAGGAGTGCCCCACCAGACCTGCTGAGGCAGCGAAACCGTGCCTTCAAGAGGCCAAATGTCTGCTCAATCACCACACGGGTTCGTGTATGGGCACAATTATAGTCCTCCTCGTGCCTGTTCTGTGGGTTCCGGACTGGGGTAAGGAGCCACCGCTTCAAGGGATAGCCTGCATCACCTGCATGTGGGCAACAATGTATGTGTAAGTCAACTCATCATGTTTGACCTCATTAAGTGACACCATGGCATGCATTTATTTCTTCATCTGAACCCCATTTCCATGCATGAATGGAGTCACACGATGTGACTGCTATGTGTGTATTCCTCTAATGGACTGTTTTGCATGTCATTGATTAGTGTGCGCTGGGGGGGGGTCCAGTGGCTTGTGAGTGCACATGCACTATGTCAGTCCACGACCATTGTTTCTGTGATCTTGCAGATGTCCAGTTATTTGGATGCTTTCATCCTGGCAACATTGATGTCAGCCGCATGATGCACTCACTACGCACAACAAATGGTGTCATGCAATTTCGTTGGGCCTCTGTGTCAGTGTGGTGGTGTATTGATGTATTTGACCCTCATGTGACTCCTTTGTACGCAGTAATGGGGGACTGGCCTTTCAGTTCATGGTGTTTTGTGGTGTGTATTGGCTATAGTCGTTGCTTGTAGCTGCATTTTGTTGAGGGGAATGCGGTCTGATTTGGTACAGTGCACATACAGATGTCTGTGGGATGGTTGGGACACTGCTTCATTCGCATGGTAGGGCTGCTTACATCTTGCATTATGTGGTCAGGTGTCAGGTTCAGTCTGGGCTGCCTTTGGGGTATGAGCTTGCTCCATTCCCTCTGCCACTCGCAGCTAGGTTATGTATGCATCTCCCCCCCCCCCCCCATCTCAGCCAGGTGAAGTATGCATCTCTCCCCCTCCCATCTCAGCCAGATGAAGTATGCATCCCCCCCCCCCATCTCAGCCAGGTGAAGTATGCATATCTCTCCCCCCCATCTCAGCCAGGTGAAGTATGCATCTCTTCCCCCCCCATCTCAGCCAGGTGAAGTATGCATCTCTCCCCCCACCCCATCTCAGCCAGGTGAAGTATGCATCTATGCCTCAATCACCTACCCACATCACATTTCCGTGAGCCTAACATGCGACTCACCGAGAAGCCAGGATCTCTGCCCTGCATGTTGCTCCATGTAGCGTGGAATTGTGGAGTTCCGCAGGACCATTGAATCATGGGTTGATCCGGGGTATCGAGCACAACCATGTGTGATGATCTTGTTTTGAGTCACATACAATTTGCACGTTGATTGAGTGGTATAGCGTACGGTTGCGGTACGCTACCTCCATGGCATGTGGGACCACCAATTCCACATGGGTGCAGTTGATGGCACCAATGCAACCAGGTATGCCGGCCAGTGAATAGAAACCCACTTTGGTGTTTGAGATCTCCTGGGCAGTCCGTGGTAAGGAAATGTGTTTGTCTGTGTGCTTGAGGAGGGCATCAAGCACTTGGTTCAACGTACGTGAGAATAATGGTTGTGAAATGCCATGCAGTTGCCCCACTGTGTGTTGGTAGGTGCCTGTGGCCAGGAAGTGGAGCACAGACACTACCTCCAGTAGGGGTGGGATGGCGGTGCGTGTTTCAATAAGGCTGACCGTGTCGTCATGTATCATGTCCACAATGGTGGTGATGGTGTTCCGGTCCAGGCGGTACAGGGTGTGGATCTGCTCAGCGGTTAGGTTGAATGGACTGGCTCTGATTCGTGGGATTGGGGGCTGCCTGCGTGGTGGCACTGGCTGTGCGGGGGGGGCATGCTGGCCCTGCCTTGCCCTCCTTCTCCTCCTGCGACTCCTCTGTGCTGCCTGTTGTTGTTCTTCTTGTAGTTGTTGTTGTAGCACTTCCACTGCAATCAGGTCCTCCAGCCCCAGCATTGCTAGTAGTATTGCATTCATTGTGGAGTGTGACTGGGTGTGGGTATGGGTGGGGTGTGCTCCTTTTGTGCTTGCCCAGTCTGTATTGCCTCCACCTGTGCTGATTGAGAGCACCTGTGGCAGCTGGGAACACTGCACATGGCCATTTACGGTTGGTTTGCGATGGCGGTATTAGCACCATGGCGGTAAGGTACTTTACGGCCTTCACAAAGGCGTTATTTGCATGTCCATGTGACTTCTAATGTTCCCCACTTAGCGCCATGGCAGTATTTACGGCATGGGGGTCACGTGCCCGCGCCCTTGGAACTTTTACCGGCACTGTTGATTACGGTGCCACTATTAGCGCTATCTCAGGTCATAATCGGCCGTAGCGGTAAGCGATGCTGGTAATCCTTTACCGGCATCGTTTTTCACTTACCGCGAGGGTCGTAATGAGGGCCAACGTATTCAAAAGATTTCAATTGATCTCCCTCATTCGGGCTCGGACCAACTTTCTCTATTTTGTCATCAATTCGTTTGGTAGTGACAACATCGCAGACTTTCGATGGTGCACAGGATTTTGTTTGAATCGTCGCAGGACACCTTCGATGCACAGTTCTTTGCCACTCTTTCAACTTTCTCCACTCCTAGCTGGATACCTTACAGTGACCTTAGAATGAGCATGCAGGCAGCGCCGGACCACTCTGTCAAAGGTATGGTATCTTAGTTTCAAGGTTCAATCACTCATCTGTTGTTCAACTTCAATCGCGTTGGTTATTGCATGCGTTTTAACACACTGTTCGCTTCAGCACTCACCACACACTGTTGCTGCTTGCAACCTTGGCTTCAGCACAGACCGGTTTGGTATCAGTCTCCCCAACTCACCGGCTGTGTTTATTTGACTTGTACTGCTTTGTTGTAAGAGCCAAGGATAGTACCACGGCGGCAGGCGATTCTTCCCCGCCTTGACTATCGACGCGGGAGGGCCCCTGGTACCACCGACACACAATACAGAATTATTCAGCCTGCTTTCCTGGCCTTAAGCTTTCTATTCTGGAGGGTTCCTGAAAGTAACGGTTCTTCATCTAAAAGGTCAAGGGCACTTCTCACCTTGCAATCCCCTTCTGTTTAGTCGTCTTTCTCCCCATGTTAAACTGGCATCTTGGAACTGCTGCTTCCTCATGTGTTTTGCCTTGCCCAGAGAGTGCTCTCGTGCTGCGCTTTTTATCAGTGTGGCGCAGTGTAATGGAAGTCAGGTGTGTGTGTGATGGTCAGTAATTGCCTTACCCTGCCTGACCATTGTATTGGGACATGTCAGGTACATGGCTCAGGTGTTAGTCTGTTTTCTCTCATAGTGAGCAGTCTGTGAGAAAGTGTCTGTGCTGTAAAGGCGGTCTGGGGGGGGGGCTGAGTTCCTAAGTATCCTACCTGGTAGGATGGGGTAAAGGTGTTAAAGGGAAAGGGATACCGCCTCTCGCCATCCGGTGTCCCACTCCCCGAAGACCCCTCGCCCAGTTGATCCTCCCGCACTGGTCCATCCGCAGGAACTGGATCCAAAAGTTATGGCCGTGTCCTGGCCACCTGGATGACAGATCCCTGGGGACTAACGGGTGAGACACCTTAAAGTTTATCACAGTGTTTGGAAACACACTGAACAGAGGTATAATATGCTCTATTAAATCATAAAAATTGGATAGGAAGTGGGGAAGATGTAGGCTAGTAGCCAAATTGCAGACTTTACAACCATGAACTCAAGTATCAGATCCTGGCTTCCCCATTTGACCAACACTGTTTGTCCTTGTGCAAATCAACGCTGGTATAAATTACAATATTACACCAGAAAGATGGTGGGAAGTGCTATGGTCTCTTGGCTGAAGCTATAATCCTGGAAATATGTTTAGCATAAAAATGTAACTATGTTTAATTTGCTGCTTGCAACCAATGTGGACTTTGTTTTGCAACCCCGATTATAGAAAACATTCTGATTACTGTTCTGTTAAATCAGTATGCCTTTAGCGTTTTGTAGTCTTAATACTTATTATCTTTACCCATAATCGATTACTGATAATGAACGTGCTGCAGCCTCAGGATTCAATAGGAATTGTTTAAAAGCATAAACTGGCACCTCAAGAGGATAATTTGAAATAATTTCCGGTGATGTCACTGAGGGGTCAACGGATGTGTGAAGTCTAATTTTGTGAAATAATAGTTCTGATTCTTATCCCATTTTCCTGTTTGTTAAAATGGTGTGATCTGGAGCAAATATATCCGAATGTGCTTCACCTTTTTTTAAAAATCTCTCAAATGTGGGAATGCATAGAAATAACTTAGCTGGACACCAGTACAAAGTGGTATTACAGATTATGGAACTAGAAGAGTGCATCCTATACTTGGCTGACTTTCTAAATCAAAGCCATTTTATTCTGCTCAATTTACTGTATATCCCTGTTCTTCAGTTCCCTTTGGTTCACAATGTTTTTAGTTTTCCCACTTAAAATGAAATGTCCAAAGTGCACATTTTGAGCACCTGCGATCGCATGTCGTGAATTTGTTAGGTGGTGATAGCCTGTTGTTGTGTTGGAGCATTAATGGGCAGTTATTATTATTATTATTATTATTATTATTAAGCAAATGCGTGGCCTGGGGTGGCACATGCTCCCCCTGAAATCTGATTGGCCACCCCAAGTTCCATCCCATTATTATGTCTCTCACACACACACACTTCATGCCACCTCTGCATAAGTGTGTGCCCCACTTGGGCCACCCATGTCAAGAGTCTGAAAATGCCACTGCACTTACGGATTGTGCCAGTTAAGTAAAATATATGTCAGCTTGGCTACTAGCACTTAAGTTATTTAATTAAACACACCTGGAATGTGATTTTTCTGATGGCAGTTCTGTGCTCATTAGAAGTCTGTAAATTCAAGAATGGACAAACAAGAAATATTTCTCAATGTGTGAAATTTCCCACAAACATAGTTCCCTGGTTGGAGTATATTTTGCACACTCTGAGAAACCCGAGGGTGTTCTCACTCCTAAACCCCGTGGATCCTCTGTGCAGGTGGCTAGGGAAAGTCCATCGCTCTTGGATCCCGACCCTGGGGGCGGCAAATCAAGGGGGGGTCGCTTGAGTGGAGGGTCCTTGGGAACTGGGACTGTGGTGTCCTTGGGCGAGACATGGTATCCCCCTTTCCCTTATGAAAACCAACCCAAACCTTCTCCAACCTTTTATGGGTTGTTGTAAATCAGCTTCCTTTATTTTCCCTCAGTCACACCATTCTAGTACCGGGACTAGGAAGAGACGACTAGGAGATATACATACCAACATGCAGCTACACCACTGATGAGGAAGAGGGCCACGGAGGAATACCACTGCAAAGACCAGGCATGTCTCACTAATAAGCCTAAGTATAGTCAGGTAATTGAAAGAGAGGACTCACACCTGCAGCTCTTTAACAAGCCACAGGTATATAAAAGATAGGAAGCCAAGAGAGTAAGGAGATCGAGAGAAAGGCGAGACACTGCTGGGAGCCATCATATCGAGACCTGCCGTGTGAAAAGTGCTGGAAAATGGGGATTGCAGAAGCTCGCTGTCCGGGCTGGTATGCCGTGGGAACAGGAGTTCTCTAGAGCAAATTCAAGGCAAGACAAGGCCGAGTGCTAAAGTGCCGGCCTTCTATTGAAGAGGCAGAGTGCTCGTTCTGTCGTGGCGCTGTGAGAGCATGGGAGTGTCTCACGGGCAGAGGAGGAAACCCTGGAGGTAGTCAAGTAAATCGTGGCCAGTGCGACAAGCGGGAAGCCTGCAGAGGTGCTGTCAAGGAAATATTGATTGTTAAAGTACACATTGTATCAGAGTGGTCACGTGGGTCTGAAAGGAGCAGAACACATTTTTTGAATGTCTGTCTGAATTGTTCAGTGACTAAACAATTAAGAAAGCAAAGCAATGGAAAGTAAAACTAGAACTTTTGAATTTTGAACCTACTAAAACTGAAGTTAAAACTGAATAAGAGTGAAATAGAAATTTATTGAATATTGAATGGAATGAAACCAAGTCAAGTATAAATGAATTACCAAAGAAAATAAGTGCTTCTGTTATACATTTTTTGGAACTTGGGGAAGGAAACCCCAGTGCTTCTGTTGTGTACTGCCTTAAACTTGGGGAAGGGAACACTGGGTTCTGATTCAGACTATTTCTTTTGGTTCCATGTGTTAATATCCCTGCTAAACTATCGCCATACAAAAATATCCCCATATTTTCACGTCAATATTAAGGCATGGAAGGAACCTGCAGGGGATACCCCTGCAACCCCCATATTATTTTAAAGGGAGCGGGGGACACCATTTTTGGTGGGGATAATATTACCTGATACTGTCATGCCTGCGCCATGGGCGCATACATTGGCGATCAATATGGACTAATTGCTATTCATTTTTCTGCGGAGAACTCTTGGATCAACCGTTGTTCACTTTTTGGACCTTGTTTCCCATTTGCGAGACTTTGGTGCTTTTCTATTTTTCCCAACAAACTACACTTACCACAATGCACTTGGCTATAACTATCTATTCCTTGCCATTCCTATTCGTCATCACCGGAACTACAATCCCCAGAAGCCCTAGGGATCAGCTCTGCTTCCACCAGCTCAGGAACAGAGAGGGAGGAGGCAGATTGTATGCAGGTGTGACCAATTAGCCTGCCTCTGTGCTGGGCTGGGCGGTATAAAAGCTGCTGCCTGCAGGAGCACAGTCTCTTGCATTGATAGTCCTTCCAGCACCTTTTTGCTTCGAGCTACAAACTTTTGTATGCTGTTTCCTGCTTACACCTGCTTTTGTTCCAGTGCCCTGCCGGGCTTTCTGCATTGCAGCCGATCACGCTCTGCTGCCTTCTACCTTCCGCCCTGGCCCTTCAGGGCTCCAGCCTTGCAGCCGATCACGCTCTGCTGCCTTCTAACTTCCGCCTTGGCCCTTCCGGGCTCCAGCCATGCAGCCGATCACGCATTGCTGCCTTCTACCTTCCGCCCTGGGCCTTTTGGGCTCCCTGCCTCAGCCCTGCTCCTCTGGGCGTCCTGCCTTGCAGCCTGCTACACCCTGCTGCCTACAACCCTAGCCTTTTGGGCTCCCTGTCTCACAACCCTACACCTCTGGGTGTCCTGCCTTGCAGCCTGCTACACCCTGCTGCCTACAGCCCTAGCCTTTTGGGCTCCCTGCCTTGCAGTCTGCATCTCTCCGCTGCTTACAGCCCTTGTCCTCTGGAACCCCTGTCTTGCAGCTTGCTACACCCATCTTCCTTCAGCCCTTGTCCTTTGGGCTCCTTGCCTTGCAGCCTGTTTCACTCCGCTGCCTACAGTCCTTTTCCTTTGGGCTCCCTTCCTTACAGCCCTGCTCCTTTGGGCTTGCTCCTTGCTGTCCTGCTTCTCTGAGCTCTCTACCTTGCACCCTACAGTCCTCTGCAATCCACAACAGTTTACCTGCATTTATTACTTTCAGTTATTGCAGCCCCCCTGTTTCCTGACTGCTGCTCCCTTGCTTTCTTTCTCGTTTTCAACCCTCAGTTCTTTATCCCTGTCCAATTCAGTTATACTGCTTTCCCTTCATTTCCTTCTGCTAGTTTGCTCATCGACTTCCCTATTCCTGGATTTGTCTGTTATTGTCTTCTCTTGTATCGTTTGTAGACCCCTTTGTACAGGGCTTGTCTGTTGGTTTCCGGCAAGCAACCTCTGCCCCTTCCCTTGTCTAGTTTCTGTGTTAGACACCCACAGCTGTTGTTCCCAGCCATGAGCAAACAGCGTGGGCCTCTGTTATAGCAAACTGTGCAGAAGGCTAGAGTTTTTCCTAAGGTCCGTGGAACACTCTTCCCCATATCTAGCCGGTCAAGTGGCACAGCGAGTAGAGCGCTCGCTTTGACATCGGTGCAGAGCCTGCTGACGCAGGTTCGAATCCCGGCAGCGCCAAACTCAGCGTTTCATCCTTCCGAGGTCGATAAATGAGCACCACACACCGTGGGTAATAATAAGCAGCGCTCAGATACCTGAGGGTTCGTAGCGCTATATAAATGCCGAATTATTATTATTAATTATTATTATCTGCATACACCCCAAAAGGGAATCCATTCTGTTGTACCTTATTTCCTTGCTACACTTGCCTACTCTTTGTTCTCTTTTTTACTTTCAGCTGTGTGTGTACTTATCTGTCCACCTTACTTAGGCACAACCACCCAAGACCTACCTGGGTGCCCTGTGCCACTCTTAACAGAGTGCCATCCGTGACAGATACCTTCCTTTTTAGTCTACTGAGGATACATTTTGAGACTGTTGTGGAACTGTTTCACACTTGGGGAAGGGGGCTGAAAAGAAGCTGAGAGCTGGAAGAAGCTCAGTGCATTGGGTTAAACACTGTTTTCATTGTTGTTGCTGACATCCCAACAGATTTAGTTGTGAGGGCGAGTATAGGTTTTGGAAACGGATTCTTCAGTTGAACCGTTGACTCAGACTTTCCTTAGTTTTCTTTAGGTAGTGACATTCCACCTTAGATTAGGGCAAGTTAGGCCTTTTACCGTTCAGACATTTAAGTTAATAAAAGTATTTATTTTGACATTTTAATCTGTTGTCTGTGTCCTTCTTCATGCCTTCACAACACATGCATTTCAGAATTGCTGACTTTGGATAGCATGAATGGCATCTAGCTGATCATGCAACTGTCTAATGGTAATTGAATTTTTTTTAATGGTTTCGAGGGCCCTGTCTGTAATTTGAATTTGAAGCAGTCTTGCTGGAGATGGCATTTTATCCTTTCTCCCCTTATTCCCAAATCATTAGGAGACTGATGTGCAAGGGCAGCAATGGACCCCAGAAGCTAACAGAGGAGGTGTGCAGGGTGCGTTTTAGCTTACATGGTTTGATGGAGGCATTCAGGGTTTCTTGAAATATAAAAACCATGCATGAAGCAGGTAGTTTCTGGTGGAAGGCCTGTTCTGGAATAAGGGGTCATGAGATGACCTTTGGGAAGAACGTTGGCTCTGACTGCACAGTCTTCACAAAAAAAGTTATATATCCCTTTAACTGCCTCCAACAGCAGCTGTAGGGAAATTGTAGATATATCCGAGGTAAAGGAAGTGTAAAAGCAAGGGTAAAGATAGAGGCAAGCGTGGGGTCTTTGACATTTAGTATCCCTATGTAATTCCTGTCTCTGTAAATGTTGGAATGCTGAGTTTATGTGCTCCCTTTTGCAGAATTGGTGTTCTGAGGCTCTGCTTCATGGAGGCAACAGACAGGGAAGCCATGTCCACTGCGGTGCAGCGTGTGGCAGGTATGCTGCAAAAGCCAGACCAGTTGGATAAAGTGGAACAATACCGCAGACGAGAGGCACGCAAGAAAGCATCTGTTGAAGCCAGGCTTAAGGTATTTAAATAACAGCCATAATAAATAGAACATCTGACATATTTCTTACATGCTCACTTCTGTCGTTAATATCATGAGTGCCTTTTTTTCTATGATTTGTGCTATTTCACACTTCTTGCAGCAACTGACAAAGGTTCATCCTTAAAACTTCACACATGCGTCTTGTAGCTTGACTTGAGAATTCAGGGCGAGCTGTTCTACATGGCATGGCATTTTCTCCATGCTCCCCGGTTGGTTTTCAAAACATGCTTCTCTGCCAGGTCTTGAGGGTCATTGTCCTTTAACATATATGTAAAAGGCTTTTGAGAGAAACGGCTCTACCGTAATAATGGACATTTTTGGCCTAAATACAATTAAAATGAAAGACAAGATGAATGCTGCCTAGTAGCACTGGTGCCAATTCCTTGTAAATGCGTTATTGCTCATGTAAAGAAGGCATGGTATCAACAGTAAGACAACACAAGTGACCACAGTTCAAGGGTGATAATTGAACTTGCACAAGTATGTGATAAACGCCTATCTAAACCTAAATCTACAGATGGGAATAAGATGCAACCATCAAATAATAATAATAATGCAGTCCTAGTGGAGTATTGTCAAATTAAAAGGGCCTATACTAAAACACATATTGCCAATCCTTGCCACTAATTTCTAATTTACAAATAATGTGGCGTAATGTTCATGAAAAAGAAAGAAGTGTTCACAAAATAATATGTCCGATGCACGTGCCGATGGCCTCCCTTCCCCACGTTTTCATCACCGGATAAGGCGGGTCACTTCAGCCAAGCACACACTCGGCTTCTGTGGCACAAGGATATAGTTACATTTTCCCAGTTCACGACCTTCTGTGTCCAAGTCTCTTGACGCAGAGGGCCTGCTGTACCAAAACAATATGCAAAGGTTATTTTCCTTTCACCAGTATTCAACTTGGGTATTCACCCTAGATCCCCTCAGCTGGGCTCAGTTCCCTTTCAAAACAAGGTTCAGATAATTATTTTTCGGATGACTCGCAGTTCATCCCGGATCCCGCTCTGCTGGGCTCAGGTCTGTTCCTTTTGTTCAGTTAGTCTCCCTCAGCCAGGCTTGGACCATTTGTGATGTACATTAAACTATTGAAGACTTTCGAATGTGCAGAAGGTTTAGCTTGGCCCGTTGCATGACCACTTTGATCTCAATATTTATTTCTCTCACACTCCGCATCAGTTGGATACCTAACAGAGACTTTCGTATGAGCACCCACATGGCGCCGGACCACTCTGTGTATGGTATCTGTTCTTGGTTTCCCAAAGCTCAATTATAAAGTTCAACTACTTCCCTTGGCTCCCAATTGTATTCGAGTCACTCATCTAAAACGCTTCATACACTGTTCTCTTTATACAATTTTGCTGCTTGCAATCTTGGTTCAAACCACAAGCTGGTTTGGTTTCAGTCTTTCCATCTCACCGACTGTGCTGTCTTTTCTGACACTGCTTTGTTTAGGAGCCAAGAACAGTACCACGGCGGCAATCGCTCCTCCCTGCCTTGGTTATCGATGCAGGAGAGCCCCGAGCACCTCCGACACACTGTGTAGGTTTGATCAGCCTTTGTTCCTGGTGTTCGGTTTCTTACTTTCTAAGGCTCACAAAAGTAACGGTCTTTACAGGTCAAGGGTACATGGCTCTGTGTAACCCTCTCTGGTCTTGCCGCCTTTCTCCTTCTATTAATCTATCATCTTGGAGCTGCTATTTCCTTGTGTGTTTTGTCTCGCACAGAGTGTGCTTTTGTGCTCCAACATTTATCTTGGGGTGGGGGTGGTGGTAGTGTGGTGGAAGTCAGGGGTGCGTAATGATCCATAATTGCCTGACCTTGCCTGACCATAGTGGTGGGACATGTCGGGTATACGGCTCTGGGGTTAGTCCATTGTCTCTCACAGTGAACTGTCCGTGAGAAAGTGTTTGTGTTGGAAAAGGGGTTGGGGATGAGTTTCTAGGTATCCTACCTGGTAGGATGGAGAAAAGGTGTTATTAGGAAGGGGATACCGCATCTCACCCTCTGGTGTCCCACTTCTACTCCCCGAAGACCCCCTCATCCAGGGGATCCTCCCACACTGGTCCAGCCCCAGCAACTGGATCCAAAAGCGATGGCCCTGTCCTGGCCCCCTGAATGACAGATCCCTAGGGACTAGCGGGTGGGACACAGTCAGGTTTCTCGCACTCAGCACTGGTAAAGGATATCTCCATTGTTTGAAGAATGGTACAGGTAAATGATCAGAATGTGGGGAAGCTCTACTGTTGGAAAAGGTAGCAAGGAGTGGTAAGAGGTGAATGTTTCTTAAGACCCCTCTGGGAAGTAAAACACTGAGGCCTTATTAATAACATATGGGCATGAGGGGTTATGTTGGATCAAAAGAAAGGATAAAGAACTTTATACAGTTTGATTATTAGACTGAAATACTCTGTCTTTACGTCAACCTTGTGCTTATTAATGCAATTGTTCACATTGTATTTTGCACCTGAGGATCTATAACCTGATTTGAACATTGTGTTGCAAGTGCGCGAGAAGTCCAGTCACAACAGCTAGTAGTGGAGACTCGCTGCTTACCCTTGTTTTTACTGTGAAAACAGTGTTTGGTTTACTTGGGCTGGTGGGACTCGCCTGCATCATCTGATTAAAGGAGGAGGACACTTGAAAAGTAGACCCGCCATGTGGCATTGCATGAGAAGTGCAGTCACAGCATTCAGCACAGGCAGAGCAGCAATGACTGCCAGATTTAGACGTGGGTGAGTTTTCACATATTGCTTCTTTCCATGCATTATCATCTTTCGGTATGTATGGGCTTAGGAATAAAAGCTCGTCTAATATGCCACGCAATAAAACTCCTAGCGATGTTTCTCCTATGGTTAACACATCTGCCATTCTTGCCTCTTCCAATCAAAGTTGTACTGGAGAAAAAAATCACATACTTCTTCGCTTACAACTCCCATTTAAACAATCGGGCAACATGGACAACTCGTATGAGGAAGTCATGACCGATTGTGCTTCAACCGATAACAGGCCTGAAGATATTATTACAGAAAATTCTGTCTTGCAGTCAATGGTGGGCCCTTCACAAACATCTAAGGATCTGGGTCAAGATGGAGAAAAGTCCTCTCCTTTGGAGGGCCTGCCGAACTCTGTTAG
The DNA here is from genome assembly GCF_040938575.1 of Ambystoma mexicanum. Taxonomy (NCBI): domain Eukaryota; kingdom Metazoa; phylum Chordata; class Amphibia; order Caudata; family Ambystomatidae; genus Ambystoma; species Ambystoma mexicanum. Next base: position 37,523,608 of record NC_090933.1, read on the forward strand.
ACCCGCCTTCTTTATTCTTTGAGCTTCTCTCTGTGAAACGCTCCCCTGATCTAACTCTGTACCATTTACCGTCTGCTTGCCTTCGCCTACGCTTCTAGTTCATGGGGAGGACGACTCCTGCTTGGGTATTTCTTCCCTGTCTGCGCTCAGTTTGATCATCAACTCGCTTATGAGACTCTGACACGATTTATTGTCAACAAGTCTCTCCTACAATCCTTAGTTGAGAAGGTCTCAGTGGTTGAAATATTACTGAAGGCTGAGGAAAAACAGCACAACAAAGCTAACGCTGTTCACGCTGTTTGTGATGCTAGTAAGTCCCTTGCGGGCTCTAAGATGAATAATGTTAACTTAACTAAGGCCTCCGTTCACTATGAGCCATGTGACAATTTAATTATCGAAATCGCTGACCCTCACGATGCTGATGACAACCAAGAAACTAAGGAATGTACTACCGTTGCCAGATCTGATACTACAGAGCCTCCTAAAGTCCAACTGGTTAAAAAAGGAAAAACCTCCCCCAAATCGCTCGCTTTACCATAATGGAGGCTCCAGAAAATGTCTTAAATCTTTAACTAGTTCTTACCTTGAAGATTTTAATGATCCTATAGAAACTTGGAGGTCCGTGGATTTCAGGAATAGGCAGTGAATACCATCGTACCCGCAGTAGCGCTCCGATTTCATTCGGGGAGGACGACCCAAGATCGGTGCATGGCGGCTACTTCCATTGATGCCCCGGGGCCTATGCTCTCCCTGGAGGTTGCCATGGTGCCCGAGAGACACTGCAATGCGTCGGCGCCTGCCGGGAGTCTGGAACAAAACAGCAGCAGTCGCATGACATTTCAAAGTCGGGTGACACGCTCAAACGGGAAATCGCTAACTGCCTGCAGCATATAAGGAAGAGTACCCAAGCAATGGTGCCTTTCAACGTTTTGTTGTCAGCTTCCTCGACTCCAGCGTTCTTGTTTGCTTATTGTGGGTTTCCTGGTTACCTGAATCACTGGCTCGTTGTTCATTAGACCGCCTCTGGATGTTCCTTTGTATTGGCAAACTGTATGTTTTCTGAACTTGGCTCTTCCTACTGGATTGCCTCTGGACATTCCCATGTTGCATTGGTGGACTGTTTTCCTTGGATGTTTCTTTCTTTCTGGATTAAGTGACATTACTTATCCCTGGAACTGTGATTCCGTATCCTTCCCTGCACTCCTATTGTGGTATGCTCTCACCCTGAGCTGGGTTTTTTCCACCTACGTACCACCTTGGTGTTGGTTCTCTTGTATCTGCTGGTAGGTAAGAACCTAGTTGAGAAGATTTCTGTTCAATGGGGAGGGACGAATTGTGTAACACTGGTTATAACAATATTTTTTTCCCTTTCAGCCACCGAGGATCCAGCACAGTATTTCCAGTTCCAACTATGGTCCTAATGTCTGGCTAGGAAGATTTTATTATCCTCTCTGGCTGGTACTTGGGAACACAGGTATAAATTCACCTGGGATTACCATTCACAAGTGGTGGATAACTCTCTAACATTATCATGGATAGCTTTCAACTGAAAATATTTCCAAGGGCACGAAGAAGCGTGAAAAACATCTAAAAAGAACCAAACTAATAGTATCTCAAACAAAGGCTCAATCTTACAGTTCCTAACAGGTTGAGCTTCAGGTCAGGAAACACGTAGAGCTCAATTGGAAATCATATGGATTTGAGGCAGACAACTCTTCCCCTGTGAGGAATACAGTGGTCATTAAACGTGTCTCCACGAGCTACCTTGCACACTGTCTGTTTAAATCTGAATGTGGCTGATATGGAGACTAGTTATCAACAAGCCATGTCCTGCTCCTCTGCCTGTTAAGAAACACAGTGTTCGCATATTGAAGTATGTATTATGAACAGACGAGGCTAATTTCAACCCAATCTCTTATGCTTACATCTCTTCTGAGCGCCCGCCCCCTAAGTGTTAGCTATTAAATCTGATAGAGATCTTCTTAGCTCCCAGGTTTTGTGTCTGGAATTTCTTCCTAGACTCTTCTGACACTCCAATCATCTTGAATCGTTCTTATTTTCTGTGCCTACTTCATAACATCCGACAGCTCTATTAATTCTAAAGACATAGACTTAGTGGACTTCATCAAAGAGAACCGGTTGTACTTAGTTTCTCTGCACTTAGTCAGCAATAACAGCGGACCCAATAGTGAACAGCTTTCACTAAGCTACGATGTACATTGCTTCAAGAAGGGCACTTGGACTAACTCTACTAGTACTCACACAACTCTTGATTCATAATATCCTTCCTGGAAAGGAGATGACGCTCTATCCTTGGGGAAAATAAACATTAGGATGACTAAAAATGTGGTGCTGGGATTTCATCGTTCATTTTGTTTGGAGGGGAATGACCCAGAGCATCTATTTCAGAAACAAAATTGGTCATGGCTGTCCACCTCCTTGAATACCAACAGTCTACCTTGCCTTCAGTAATTATTGTATGATTTTGACCTCATGGAATACCAGGGGTCATTCACACCTATCACATTTTTGTCCTTCAAGCATGAGCCTACCCCAATTACACATTGTGCTTTTACAAGAAGTTTGGTTAAGGGAAAGCCCTGTTATGGATGGTTTTAGTGTGCTTTTACAAAAAGCACACCAAGGCTACAAAGCTTGCCTTGTTGGAGGTCTGATAACCGCCATTAAGAATGACATTGGCCTCTCCCCTGATATCTGGTGCAACGATCCTTGTAGTATTGTTGAGTAAACTTTGTAGGGCTAAGTGAAACTTGGAGGCTTAACCAGGATATATTGTTACGATTCAATGTATACTGGAATCCTGTTGCCTCTATTGTTGAGTGTTTTTGCACACTTTATCAGATTTACTATGGGTTTGGTTTAATGATAAGAAACATATTATAATAGCTGGTGATTTTAATTCTAATATATGGATTTTGTAGATGCTTCCCCTTTTAACTTTGGGGAATTAGATATTGGTGTAAGGGGCAAAAAGAACATGGGAGGTGAAACACTCATGTCCATAATTAATGTTTTGGGCTGCCACCTTTTAAATAGGGCCTTAGACGTGGCAAATTCCCCGAGTTCCCACGTGGTATCGGGGTTCTTCTGCCTCTGCTCTTGATTATATATTTGTTAGACCCGGCCTATTCGCTAGATACAATAACTTGCAAATTCTTAAAACAGACCTGCGCAATCACTGCTTGCTATTTTCTAGCTTCCTAATTCATAGGTCATTGACCTCAAGAAAGCATTGTATATCAAATCCTTCAGTTAGTACTTCTGGCAATCATGTTAAATGGACACTTGGAACTGCCAGGCTTCTGAATTCAAAATTAGGGAGGGTCCATGAATCCCTAGCCTTTTCTCAAAGAGATGGACTTTATTCACCATCAGTCTTCCTGAGCTTCATGCATAGATCAATTTAATATAGGTTTAGGTTTACAATCTATCTTTTGTCTATAGGTATGGCATCCAGACCACATGTATATGACCAATAAGTTCAGTTGAGGGGGAAAAAAAGCTGCAAAAAGCTGCACATTTCTTTGAAGGCTCTGCAAAAAAGTATATTCAAAGCTTCTGATTTCTTGAAAAATACCTGAAACGGTACACAAATTGGCTCAAGATGCACAAAGTTGTCTTGCTGCATAGTAAGTGTTCTGATGTTACACCTCTTGGCAAATAAGAACACTTTGGAATTCTGGAAGGTTGTACATGGAAAATGTAATAAACAAGTGACATTTCAAGCCAACACAATAAATGAGTTGGAGTGGATGACATACTATTCTAGTTTATACAAGTTATCAGAAGAAAAATCTAACTATAATATCGAACCCCTGACTGATCTTTGGAACTTAGTATTTGTGTATGAGAACATTCTTCACCACACTAAGCTGATCACGAGCTCTGGGTCCGGAAGGACTCTCAAACCTGGTTATTTAATTGAAACCTTATCTTTGGGCCGAAATCATTGATACACTAGTTTAAAAGGTTGCAATATCCTGAGCCTTGCCCGATTCCTGGACAAAGCATATTTAATCCCTGTATATAAGAAGGTGAACCGTATGAAGCCCTTCTGCTAAAACAGGTTATTACTTGGGCCTCTGGCTCGGGCAAGGTAGATGCGTGTCACTAAGGATTTAGGAAACATCTGGGGACTCAATTGAATGGTACAATCTTGAGATTCCTTCAGCGTCTGGCATGGTCCAAAAACAACCAGTATATGCAGCATTCATAGAGCCTTCAGCTGCATTTGATATGGTTAGCAAGAATAGGCTCTGCTGGAAGCTTCATATTTGGAACATACTGTGATGAATCTGGTGGAGTCATTACTGATTTTCTGGCAGTGACCCCCTCCCATGTAGCCAGGGAACGGCAGTCGCTACCTGATCCTGACCCTGGGGGCAGCTGTATGAGGGAGTATCAAATGGGAGGAGACAACGTCTGGGGAAATGTCATGCTTCATCAGGTCGGACATGGTATCCTCCATTTTCCCCTTGGAAATACCCTTCCCAAATTTGAAACCCTTATGGCCTATTGTCAGGCATCTATCCCTTTTCCTATGAAGAATAGGGAAAACTGTTTCACCAAACCTATATGCCAACCTTCCACCTTTGGCCTGCCTTGCCAAACTGATGAAACCACCCTTTTCAAATGCACCTGTCAATCAACCAGAACTAACTTGCCATTAAAAAACCTTTTGAAAATGCTCATCCAAGTTCCTTAAATCAGTTGTCAACAATGGACTTCTTTTTCCCGGAAATCTCAAAATACTGTGTCGAGGAAGTGGTATCAAGCCATGTGGAGTGAACTACAAGCTCAGTGAGCGCTCTAGAGGTTGCTCGCATACACCTGTGCCTGGGAAATGTAAGCAGCCAGAACAGGGTCGAGTTCTGCGGTTGCGGCTACAGGCGAGCGAGAGCTATAATTCTCCGCGAGAAATGGAGAACAGTAAGGCTGATAGCGGCATCGTTGAGCCAGACAGCTCACTGACGGAGAAGAAAGAAGCTTCTGCACCAGAACACGCTCAGAAACGCCAGGAGCCGGTGAGGGACTCCTGGGCATTTGCAGGTAAAAGAAAGCAGCGCTTCACTTACCAGAGCCAAGAAGAAAGCAGACGTGTCAAGTGGAATCCACAGGGGAACGAAGTAAAAACGGTTGCAAGAAGGAAGCAGATGGAAACTGTAAGGAAGGCATTATATCAAATGGCGAAGACAGACACAAGTGTTCACAGTTCACAGGTGTTTATTGAACTTCAAATGGGTTGGTTAAACGAATATCTAATCCTAAATCTAAGGATAGGAGCAAGCTACAACCATCAAATAATAGCACAGTCCTAGTGGAGTCTCTGTCAAAATAAAAGGGCCTACACTAATAAACCTATTGCCAAGCCTTACTTCTATATACAAATGGTGTGGAACAACAATGTAGGCAGAAAGAAAAGTGTCAAGAAATGATATGCCAGGATAGTTGTGCAGTTGGTTTCCCTGCCCCACGTTTTCAGCACGGGACAAGGCGGCACGCTTGAGCTTCACACATTCTGGTTTCTGGGCTACAAGACAACCGTTCAAAGTATAGGTATCAGGGCCTTCTGCCAGTCTCTCTCCCAATGACAGTCTCTTATTGCAGAGGGCCTGACGTAACAAACACCCAAGATTCTTTCTTATCAGGATTTTCACATTCACAGGTTCGCAATTGGTCTCCCTAGTTCGGGCTCGGACCACTGATCTCCCTCGTTCGGGCTCAGACCCCTTTGGCACAATGTTCACAATTGATCTCCCTCGTTCGGGCTTGGACCACGGATCGCCCTCATTTGGGCTCGGACCCCTTTGTACCAACACCAAAGACTTTCGATTGTGCGATGGGTTTTGCTTAACCCGTCGTAGGACCACTTCGATTCACTCCATTTCTTAATCTTTATCTTTTACTTTCGTTTTTGCCACTTCTTGGTTGAATACCTCACTGAGACCTTCAATTAAGTACAATTGCGGTGCCGGACCACTCTGTCACAAATATTGTATCTTTGCTACAGTTCAAACATCCATCAGCCATTGGGCTTTTCTTGCATTTTTCGTCACACCTGTTAACAATTTTTTATTTTTTTACACTCTTTATACAATGTTGCTGCTTGCAACCTTGACTTCAGCACAGACCGGTCTTGCATCGATCTCCCCCAACTCATCAGCTGTGTTGATGTTTCTTTGATCTTTGAGCCAAGGACGGTACCATGGCGGATGCTGCTTCTCCCTAACTCGGTCAACCATGCAGGAGGGCCCCAGGTATCTCCGACACTTAATACATGAGTCTTCAGTCTGGTTTCCTGGCCTTACGCTTTTTAATGCAAAGGTCTCTAGAAAGTAACAGCTTTCTGCCGGAATGTCAAGGGTATCTACCTCCCTGTGCACCCTTCTTGGTTTGCCATCTTTCTTCCCTCGTTCGGCTGCCGTCTCAAAACTGCTATTCCTTTGAGTGCTTTGCCTTGCTCAGAGTGTGCTCTCGTGCTCCGCTTTTTAACCATGTGGGGAAGCTTGATGGAGGTCAGGTACGAATGGTTACCCGTAATTGCCTGACCATAGTAGTGGGAAATGTCAGGTATACTGCTCGGGGTCAAGTCTGTTTTCTCCCAGAGTGGGCTGTCCATGTGAAAGTGTTCATGCAGGGAAAAGGGGGGGTAGAGTTCCCATAAATCCTACCATGTAGGATGAGGCAATGGTATTGGGAGAGGGATACTGCATCCGTATCTCGCCATCAGGTGTCCCACACCCCGAAGACCCCATACCCAGGTGATCCTCACACACTGGTCCACTCCTAGTAACTGGATCCAAAAGCGATTGCTGTGTCCTGGCTGTTAGGCAAGATTGTATGCAGTACCCTTTGGGTGCACTACAACAACCCTGACCTGGCAAAAGGAACCCAACATTTAGTATAAGTCTTACTACACAGGTTGGTAGTGTGGCCGAGCAGCCAGGCTTATCTCAAGAAAGGTCAATGTGAGCTGTAGGGGAGTTACGAAGAGATTCACAGTGATAAGTATCCAAATAAACACTTACACACAATGTTTCCTGAATAACCAATTATTAATTTCTCAGTCAGTTAGAGTAAGCCTTCTTCAGAAGGGAGCAATATAAAAGTAACACTCAAATACACTTCAAAATGCACACTCTTAATAGCTATGGTGCTGGGGACATCAATATCTTACTGTTGCATTTAGAATACTTTTAAAAATTGGTTAAAGGAAAAGGTTATTAGAACAAACAAGAGATCACAAATCTTCTTAAGCAGGCAAATACTTTTAGATCCACTAAGCAGAGTCATTCAGTTATAACAGGTTAAGCCAAAGTCAATGAGCAACAGTCTTATATGGGCTGAAGCACTTCTGGTAGGTAAGTAGGAATAGTCTTTGCACAATGTTTTAGAAGTCTTTGAAGAAAAGAAGAATCCATATAGGGCCACAAGCGGTTTAGACTTGTGAGTAGTAGAAGATGCAAGCAACTCTACAACAAGAGGTAAGTTCTCTCGGACTTTACAGTACCTTTGTATTGAAGAAAACGTGCAGCAGATGACTTCTGTTCCTGTGAAGCTCTGCGGATCTCTCTGTTCCTGGGCCTCATTTGTGGGGACAAGAGGGAGAACTTCTGGGGATTCCTTCACTGCAATGGGAAGGCCACCGCTCGCAACTGGCAATCTTTCCAACAAGTGGCACTTCAGTGTTTTAGCTCCTCGCGACTACCGCAAATAGCAACACCACAGTTCCTGGCTGTCGAGATGGACTTTCCTTGTTTCCGGCGTCCCGCACACTCGGGCTCGGTCAGTTCTGCTTCCTGGGAGTCCGGAGGATCTTCCTGGAGCGCTTGGCCAACTTAAAAGCTAAGGATCTGTATGTGTCAGAATGGCCAAACAAAAATTGTCCTGTGTCCAAAGTTCTATTCTGACCCTCACACTATAAACTTAACTCTAAGGTGAAGATGGAAATGTATTTAACCTTGGGGGGGTTTAGAAAAGTGTTCATAAAGGAAGAATAAATGGCTCAAACAAAATGTTCAAGGATAAAGGTCCTTGCTCCAGTGGGTGGTTCCCCTTCCCTGGATTCTTCTTTACTTCTTGATGTTTTACACATAACACTTCTTTGGCCCTCTCTTGGTCAACAACAACACTTGCACATAAAACTGTCTGGCTTTATAATTTTGGTTCTTTCAGGACACCTGGTATATCGTTCTGCCAGGTGTTTTTGCATCTTCGCTCTTGATTAACACAATCTCTTTTCCCATTCCCGGTACTCCATCTCAGGACTGCTTTGGATCTTAATCAATACAATCCTATTAATTGCCTGGTATACTCTCCTGCCAGAACGTCTTGTTCTCACACACATGCAATTGCCTGGTATACTCGCCTGCCAGGGCTTCTGGTTTTCACACACTTGTAATTGCCCGATATACTCTCCTGCGAAGTTACTTGTATATCTTATTGGATAATGTATCCTGTTGATGTATTATTCTCTCCGTGTTTCCCATGTTTTTGTACTGTATGCATTCACACATTTGAAGAAGGGCTGTTTGTAATTGAATTCCCCCTTTTACAATATGTTAATTCTTTCTGTGTCTCTCAGTTATGTTGTTTACAATCATTTGCTCTCACTCCGCTCGCTGATACACCCCGCTATCGCAGCTGCTTTTGGGTGGACACGCCGTCTTTTGATGGTATTCCTGGATTCTCTCGGCGTCAGTCAGTGAAGGGCTCTGTGAGCAAACAGAAGGTGTCTCACCCGCTAGTCCTCAGGGATCTGTCATCCAGTTGGCCAGTGTTAGGCATAATTCTCAGAAATGTGCTAATACCCTCCACCTTAGAGACCCCTAGCAACTTTGCCTGGAGAGAGTAAGACCGTTTTCCCCACTCTCTCATGTATTTTAAATGTGATTTCTGAACTTTGTATTTCTTTTGGTTATGAAGCCCGACAAACTCCATAGGTATCATCTTTTACATTGTGTCACACAGCACCTTCAATGCAGTGGCACAGGGAAGTCTTATTTCCCAAAGGTTTAAAAACCCAGCAGACACTATCTTATAATTTACCGTAGGCTGCGTTTGCAGCTGCTCTAAAGCACCCAATGGTGCCATTTTTGTCAAAATGGCCCGGTCTTCTTTTTTCACCATTTATTTGTGGAAAGTTCCTTCTTGAGATTTACTCTGTGCGCCAAGCCAGGTTTGGTCCCTTTGTTCGCTTTGCCTTTGGCGAGTGAAGCCCGCCTCTGGCTCCAGGGTGTCTGGGGTGGGCAGGAAGTGAGGGAGGTGCCCGAAACTCCATGTGCTTAGTCTCCTAAGAGGCCCAAATGCACTCTGTAGTGATTGGCCGGCTGACTGTCCGGCAAGGACAGCCACCCTGCTGGGTGACTGACAGCTAGGCTGGAATGAATGGGAGAGAACTGAATAAAATGCAAGGCTTTTGGCTTGGAAGGTAGAGTCGACCACTGGACGAAGGAACCGAAGAAGAACTTGAAGAGGATGCCTGCTGCAACTCCTGGACCGTTGGTTAGCCCAGTGAAGCCCTGCTGCTGTGCTGAAATTCCAAATTCGTATCGACAGAGAAGCCCCTGCAAGGACGACTTCTCCCCTTGAGTTGGTGGGACCAATCAACTCCAAAGTAAGCCACCTGGACATTCTCTCGGATCTGGTTGACTTTCCTCAGAGTTGCTGCTGGAAACAGAATAGCCAGGGAGAGGAACACCAGATTGTGTGCATTGCTTTTAAGCTGACCTAAAGCTTTTGGAAGATCCTCCGGACTCCCACAAAGCAGGACTCACCAAGCCTGATCCCCCTCAGTTGAGTGCGGGACCTCAGATGTGAGGAAAGTCCACCTTGACAGCCAGGAACCACGCTTTTTGCTATTTTCTGCACCGCAAGGAGCTGAAACGCGAAACACCCACTGAAAGTAAAGTTTGCCGTTGCCAGCTTTGACGGTGCCAGTACAGTGCAGGAGTCCCCCCGATGTCCTACCTCTTGTCCCCACGACTGAGGCCCAGGAACAGTGAGCTCTGCAGAGCTGCACAGGACCAGAGTCTTCAGCTGCATCTTATTCTTCTTTACCAAGGTACTGTAAAACTAGCCTAAGAGAACTTAGCTCTTACAGTGGAAGTGCTTGTAACTTCTGCAACTCAGAAGTCTAATCAGCGTGTGGTCCTACATTTGATTCTTCTTGTTCTCAAAGACTCCCAAGAACTTGTGCAAAGACTTTTCCATTTACTTTCCTAAAGTGCTGCATCCTATACAAAGACTTTGGCCTATTGACTTTGGCTTAGCCTATTGAATTGAATGACTCTTGTAAGTGCTATCTGAAAGAATTTGCCCTGGTTATGACTATTTGTAATTTCTCGTGTTCTAATAACCTTTGCCTTTTACTTACTTTTTAAGAGTATTCTTCATGCCAACAGTAAGATATCCATGTTCCTAGCATCCTTGTAACTGAAGTCACCTGTGGGTGTAGGTTGTGTTTCTGGACCATCCCAAAAGGGTCTTGTCTGATTCAGAAACTCAGAGTGTACAGTACTGAAATATATTTGTGTGTTACTATTCTATTGCTGCCTTCTTCAGAAGGCTTTATAACTGACTGATAAAGAAATTATTAATTGTTTATGCAAGAAACCTTGAGGAAGAGTTTATTTGAATACCTGTAACTGTGATCTTTGTGTAACTCCACTACAGCTCACATTTCCCCTCTTGAGAGAAGCCTAGCTGCTCAACACGCTACCAAAACTGTGTAGTACAAGCTTATACCAAAGGTTGGGTTGCTTATACCTGTAGTCGTAGTTGTTTGTAGTGTTCCCAGAGGGTACTGCATTCAAACTTTGCCTAACAAGGCTGAAAGTAAACAGAGGTTAGCGCCCAGATGAGGGGGAGCCAGGTTGAAGAATCCTCACCCAAAGTAAGACCAGAAAACGAACTTTCATTTTGTTAAAGGAACGTTTGTTTTGTTATTGAATATGTCAGGCCCTCGAAGACAAGAGACTTTCAAGAGAAATGAGACTTGGCCATTGACGGTCCTGATAGCTGCAAGTGGAACTGTTGACCTTTGCTGGCAAAGCTCGAGTGTGTGCTGTGCTCCTAGATCCGACCTTACCCCGTGCTCAAAACGTGGGGAAGGGAGATCCAAGCTACAGCATCATGACATAGTGTTTGTGAACACTTCCACACACTTTTTGTATTAGTTATAAGGTTTGGCAATGGGTTTCTTAGTGTAGGCCCTTTTTATTTGACACAACTCCACTAGGACTGCCTTATTTTCATTTGATGGTTGACGCTTGCTCCCATCTTAGATTTAGGTTTAGATTAGGCATTTTTCAAACGTGCATACAATTTAAGAAACACCCTTGAACTGTGATCATTTGTATCCGTCTTTACTGTTGCCATAATGAGTTCCTTATATATGGCGTCAGGCGTGGGATCTGATCCAATTGATACTAGTTGGAGAGCCCACTTTTATGAAGGAAGCCCTAATAGAGATTTATATATCTTATCCTCAGTATTAGAGAAAGAGCAAAACATCCATTCTCTCCAAGGCGACTCAGACATCTTGGAGACAAGAGGTAAACCTTATCTGACCCCTTTTTCCATCAATGGGGAGAAATCTACAGAAAGCCTGACGCCACCCTTCCAGCCCTTGGAACAGAGAATTGGAGTCAAATTGTTCCCTCTTACCTCTCAAGCCATCATACCTATCCGAAAGAATGTTGTGGGCAACACCTATTACCTTTTCTGCCCTTCTTTCCCTGATCTTCGGGTGGGCATGAGCCCAGCCCCACCTCCTTCTTCTACTGCCGCTGTTCGACCAAATCTTCAAAGCTGCCGTGACAGCAGCTTGCTGCCTCACACTGCCCGACAAGGCCAGAGAGGCCATCCATGCCGGCATCTACCTCCTACATGGCCAGAGAGGCCACATTTACCGCCATCTACTTCCATCAGGCAGGGGATGCCCCATTTTAGCACAATTTCGCCTTTCCGCACATACACATAATCTGTGATCCGTCTAAAATGGCTGCCTTGAGCTTTTGTTTATAGGTTGCTTAGCAACCAGTACAATGCGCATTGGCGCGCTTCAGTATTTGTTTGGACCGACCCCACCGGATGGCGTAAACCGGCCCGCCCACTGAAGGCACGCTCCTAAAGGCACTTGCCTGTCTGTGCCTGTTGGTGACGGGAGGGCTGCCTGGCCACCTATTTCGCCTGCTACCTGCAAATGAACTATGACTTACTGATGCAGCCTAATTGAACCCTGCGGTAAGACATCTGTCGGTAAATCCGCCCTGAAAACTAATGTACTGTGCACACAAATAACAATTCTACTCGCTGCTGACATTATATTGCATACTACTAGTACTTTACCCAGCAATACCGTACGGCATTCATGTCACCTTGTCTTCCTCAATCGACACCCCTCTCAATTAGTTTGCACACTGCTGTAATTGGCCTATGCTCACTTTTCGCCTGTCACTCTCCCTACTGCTGTTCATACCTCATCTCCATACCTACTTCCTAATGCCTTTACTGCCTAATTTGCATTATATTACGAAACTGTTAAGATTCTTCATGTGCCGCATCTCAGTTGGCATTTTGCTTCATATATTGCTGACCCAGCACTATGATTTTTACTAAATAACCATTCTCACTACTCAGTCACATTCCTAGCCTGACTACATCTGCTATCATCAGCTGTTATCTTTTATTATCTTTGGGTGCACACACTAATATGAGCCGCACATTTAAGCCAACCGCCTTCTAATTTTGAGATAGTCACCTGTATAACATACCCTGATACCCGACTCCCTATTTAGTGATTATACTTGAAATGCAATGTTCTCACCACCTGCTCACTCGATTGCATATTGACTGCATATGTGTATGTACATCATAATGTCAAACTAATTCGATAGCTCGTATGCATGTATTTTAAAACGACCACAGTGCTGTTTACTTGCACCCTATTCCAATTTGAATATTTGTTTGCACAAGGTGTATTTTATCCCTACTATATTGCCTATCACTACCTGAATTCACACAACCATTGGAGCAGAATAACCCATCATTGGCCGCTGCAACGTTCCACCCACAGTCCAGCCTAACGCTACATTACTACTGTGCATATTTACCTACCTTGTTTAAACACTATTGAACTTAGACATGCATCTATCTCTCCAAGCCATATCTTTCTTCTCAATGGGCATGCTCTGTTTTGAATTTGCCCATACCAACTCTTACTACAGCTATTTTTCACCTGGCACCTATGATGGACCCCCTACCAACTTCAGAGGATCCCACATCTGCCTATCTATGGCATCCAGCCTCCCACCATCTGTCCTTATACGGCCAATAAGATTCCTACCATCATGTCTACACACTGAACCTATACTCCCAGTTAAGTTAATACCTCCATGTATATGCACTGAACCGAAAGCTCAACATATGACAAAAGCATTTGCCAACGACATGGTTGTACCACCCTACGCTATCACTTCCCTCAGCAATTCCAATGACCAGCAATCTCAGTGAGCCACACCCACACCACTGCCATCTCAACTAGCCTTACCTAAACCATCGCCCACCTCACCGTGCTCCACGCATCTCAGAAATCACACACTTATCTCTAGACTCCCACAACGGCACATTGCCCCCATCGCAAAAGACAACATTACAGAAACCCATACCCAAGCCAACCTAACCATTACACTTCCTGCATATGAGCACAGCCCAAGGTTACTTAAGAGTAAACAAGACAACATGGTACCGCCAATTAAAGCTGGTCTCATCAATGAGAGATCCCTACCGGCACACGCATTAGATATCGCCTACTTTATAACACTACACAACCTCGATTTTGTTGCCATCACTGAAACATGGCTTCCTAAAGCCTCTGGACCATCCCTTGCCCTTGCAATCCCAGACAACTATTCTATCATCCATACTGACAGAGATGACAGAGTAGACAACCCCTCTAAAGGAGGAGGCATTGCCTTCATTTATAAAACATCAGTAGGTCTAAGAAATGTCAATAACCCACCTATGCCGTCAGCAGAACTATTATCTATCAAATTACCTACATCCACTATCACAATTCTCCTCATATACCGTGCACCAGGACCGATCACCACCTTCAAAAACGACATATCACTTCTGTTATCCACTAACACCAAAAATAATTCACAAGTCATCATTTTTGGAGTCTTCAACTTAGGCTTCCAAGACACTGAAGACACCAAAGCTTGTGCCCTTATGGACACAATCACTGAATTTGGCTTCACACACCGTATAACAGAACCAACCCACAATAAAGGTAGAACCTTAGATTGGTTATTGTAACATTGATATCCTATCCAAAACTCCTTGTGCCTGGACCGACCACCATCTAATTCTGTTCACTATTAAAGACTCCTTGCCGCCCAAACCACAAAATCATGCACCAGCCATGCCGACAAGAAATAAACGTAATCTGACCATTGAGAAACTAATACCATTACTCCAACTGATTATTAACCCTACCATGACTCTCTCAGATCCTACAGCCTTAGTCGACTTGTTTAATAGTACTATCACCAAGGATATCAACACACTTGTGCCACTTAAACTACGCAAATCTAAACCTCGCACACACACCACCACCTGGTAAACCCCACACCTCAAAGCGCTCAGGAAACTGAAAAGAATATCTGAGACATTATGGAAGAGCACCCTATCCCCAGCAAACAAAGACCATTTCACTGCAGCTTCCTTTTAACTACAAGGTTGCCATTACCCAAGTAAAAAAAGATCATTACAATGACCGCATAACCAAAGCCAAGTCTAGCACTAACAAACTTTTTAATATTCTGAAAGATTTAGAATCACCTGCCCCACTTCCTGACACCTATACCAAAGATACGCTGTGGTGCATAAATATCCAGAATGCACTCCAAGACAAAATGACCATGCTCCGAAACAAAATAGAAACAAAAAATGAAAGTAGGACACACTTGGCACCCATCTTCTCCTACCAGGAAGGTGCAACCTCAATTTAACTTCACGCCCCTCTCTGTCAAAGAGGTTGAGACTATCATCCTGAAACTTAAACCGTCTAACTGTCAAGGAGACACTTGTCCTGCACCTCTCATTAACAAGGCCGTGAAGGAACGGGCCCCCTTCATCACATCTGTCATTAACGCATCATATAAATCCAGCATAGTACCTAACAATCTGAAAGACGCATGGGTACTCCCGCTTCTAAAAAAAAAACAAAAAACATTTTTAGACCCTAACAATCCATCTAACTATAGACCTATTATGACTGTACCTTTTCTACTAAAAATACTGAACCGAGCGGCCTATTTGCAGATACAACATCACCTTGAATCTAATAATTTGCTAGGCCTTAGACCATCAGGTTTCAGACCCAGACATGGGACTAAAAAAGCATTGATCAACCTTAAGACACAAATCCAGACACTGAAAGACAAGGGAAAACTGGCCTTGCTTCTTTTACTTGACTTATCAGCAGCATTTGGTTTGGTAAACCATAACATTTTATGCAAACACCTCTCATCTGCTGCAAACTTCTCAGGCCTCTCTAACGCCTGGATTCAGTCATTCCTTAATAACAGATCCATGAGGGTCTTCGCGCCCTCAGCCTCTGTTATACCTACTCCAGTTACCTGCGGGGTCCCCCAGGGGTCTTGTGTGTCTCCAACGTTCTACAATGTGTTCACCAAGCCACTATTCGATGAGCTCTATTATCTAGGTGTCACTTACACTAACTATGCGGATGACACCCAGATACTCACCCCCATCACTGGTGATTACACTGTGGATAGTAGGACTCTCAATGATGTTTACCTCATTATACAAGCCTGGATGGTGAAGCATGTGCTCTGTCTTAATGACGATAAGACAGAGCTGCTCATCCTGGGATCTCCAGCCAATCTGAACAAATTGGATGGGTTATTCACCTCCTTTTTAATATTGACAGCAATATAATCAGTCTCCAATGTCGTTAAAACGTGGGGAATTTACATTGATTCTGCACTAACCTTAACGAGACAAACCAGCGCCATGGCTTCATCTTCTGCCTACACGTGCACGCTCATAACTGCTTGCCATCCTTACCTGACTACAGCTAATAGCATCACAATAGCAAGAGCACTAGTCCTCTCTAAGTTTCACTATTGCAATGCGCACATCTCAACAAAACCTTAATGAAATACAAGTCCTGCGAAAACAATGCCAATAGGGCAGCCTTGAACATCCCTAGGAGACAACACATCTCGGATATCAGACACTCAATAAATTGGCTCAACATTAAGCAAAGGATCTCCCTTAAAACCTTGTCTCTCACACACAAGTGCTTATCTAACCAGGCACCCATCTACTTGTCCAACAATATGACCCGCTAGACTACAACATGGCCCTCCAGAACCGCCCAGACGTACTGCCCCAACATCCCACGCTTCAAGCGACAAAGAGCAGGCGGGGTTCGTTTCCCAGTCCTTGCTGCAAAGAAATGGAACGCCCTCCCGCTCTCACTAAGAGAGGAACCTTCTTATCTTGTATTACGGAAAAAGGTTAAAGTGTGATTTCATGAGCAAAACCGTGCCTCAACCCCATAACTGCAACCTGCTTTGTAAACATCTCTGTAAATATCTCTGTAAATGTTGCCTGATGTATATATGTAGCTTTGATTGTATTATACTGTTGTATACTATGACTTGTATTTGTATGTAACCTACATGCATAGCGCCCAGATGCCTCAGGGCTTGGCACGCTTTACAAATAAATAAACTAAACTCTAGATTTGTTACAGGGAAGGGACAAAATATTAGTTCCACTACAACTAAGAGTAAGGTGTCCCTTAGGCTGGTCCTTCTACATTTTACCCTGTAAGGAAGGTGTGAGGAACTCCTGATGGCAACAAGTAAGACAGACACAAGTGATCACAGTTCAAGGGTGTTTATTGAACAATTAATGCTTTATGCGGGTTGGAAAAACACCTAATCTAAACCTAATTCTAAGATGGGAGCAAGCATTGACCAGCAAATGAAAATAAGGCAGTCCTTGTGGCGCTGTATAAAAATAAAAAGGGCCTATAATAAGAAACCTATTGCCAAACCTTACAACTAATACAATAAGGCTGCGGGATGATTTTCAAGAAAAGAAAGAAGTATTCTTAAATTATGTCAGGATGCGGTAGCCTGGGTCTCCCTTAACCACATTAAGGAGGGATCTTGGAGCAGAGTACAGTCTCAGGGTTCTCCATCACGAGACAACCGTTCCAATGGCAGCTCTCAACTCCTTCAATGGTCAAGTCTTGTTTCCTTTGAAAGTGTCTTGCCTTCAGAGAGGCACTGATCAGTTATCCTGAATCTCCGAAAGGACCGTACCCACTGTGGATCATATACAGCCATATCACTTCTAAACGTTGATACGAAAATACTATGAAAGAGAATAGCACTGAGACTGGAGAGAAGCGTCCTTAATATTTCACACCCGGACCAATGTGGCTTTGTAGGGGGGCGGAATACCTCTATGAACATCAGGAGGCTACATTTTATAATGGAACATGTCAAACATTTGGGACCCCAAATACTGCAGTGGATTCAGTTACTCTACGCAAGCCCTCAGGCAAGGGTTAAAATGGGCAATTGGATATCTAGGAAATGGACACTAGAAAGGGGCACCCGTCAAGGATGCCCGGCATCACCAATACTGTTCGCCCAAGCACTAGAACCTCTGGCAGGATACTTTAGGCACTATATACAGTAGACCGGGATCAGAGGACGAGATGTAAGGCACAATATCACTATACACAGATGATGCTTGAATATATGTGAGCAATCCAAGGGTGAATGTCCCTGTAATATTGGAGGTACTAGCCAACTTCAGGAGGTTATCAGGCTATAGCATGAATAAGGAAAAATCCATGGTGTTCCCGCTAGGATCAATTCGCGCACAGCCTGTGGATTCACTTCCACAATGGGGAATTCAGTGGGAAATGGAGTCCTTCTGCTACTTGAGAAACCAGTTTTCCACGAATTGGTGGAGACCTTTATGTTTAATAATGGGAGGGCACTGTCCAACATAGGGGACTATAACATTTTGTAAATCTCTGCCTCTCTCTCTAATCGGGAGGGTAGCCCTGTGCAAAATGGCGAATCTACCCAGGTTGCTTTATTATTCTATTAATATCCTGTATAAGATCTAGAAAATATTCTTTAAAATGCTGGATGCCAACATAGGGGAACTACTCTGGGGTTCGAACAGGAGAAGGGTGGCATTAACCACCCTGCGGAGGTCATACTTAGAAGGGGCACTTACCTTGCCAGATTTTGAGGCCTATTATGCAACAGCCCAGCTGCAAACAGCCTCCAACTGGGTAGACACACCGGAGGGGGACCTGAAACGTCTATTAGGGAATTTCCCAACACATAGGAAAGGGATCGAGCTATTGTGGGACCCGATCAAAGGTATGGGAAAGAGTGAGAAATACATAGTACCAAGGGAAATTTGGAAACCGATATCGGGGAAATTACAAAACCGCCACCCATATAACCCAGATTTATCATTGAGCTTTGACCCTGTACTAAGGGGAATATTGACTAACTTAAATTGGTCCAGATTACGGCGTAAAGGGTGCATGAAACTGGGGGATCTC
Organism: Ambystoma mexicanum; assembly: GCF_040938575.1. NCBI lineage: Eukaryota > Metazoa > Chordata > Amphibia > Caudata > Ambystomatidae > Ambystoma > Ambystoma mexicanum. The sequence goes on from NC_090933.1 coordinate 37,542,269, forward strand.
TATGAAGAAGGGAAACTGCTGCCATTCCAAGAATGGTGCCAACAGTATGATATGCCCAAAGGGGCTTTCTTGAGTTACGCCCGATCGTGAAAAGAATAGCTACCCTGTGGGCAGAGACCCCAGAGGAACCAGAGCCTAGCTCCCTTATGCACCAGATGCTAAATGCCAAACACGGCAGAGGACTGATCTCGCGCCTGTATCTGCAGATGGGGGAACAAAAGAAACTTCCAGAATTAGCCGTTAAGACCAAATGGGAACGGGATGTTGGGAGAGTGATACCTGAAGACCAGCAGGCTAAGATATGGGAACAAACTTGCAAGGTGTCGAGAAATGCCAGGTTCAGGCTCAAACAGTACAATCTCATCCATAGAGTATAGATGACACCATCCAGTCTCCACATGATTAACCCACAACACACACACACATACCTGCCTTGCGTGTAAGGAGGCCTCGGCTGGCTTTTGGCACATGTTTTAGGATTGCCCTAAAATCAGAATATTCTGGGAGGAAGTAATGATCACCACCAACTCCTGGATCCATAGTGAATACACTTGCACACCGGAAACGTGTTTGTGGGGGATACTACACAGTGGAAAGAGAACTAAAACCAAAAGGAAAATAGTAGCTTTCCTGCTCCTATTTGCTAAACGCGGGATTGCGATCTCGTGGAAAATTCAGGTGGGCCCATCGACAGTTATGGCTGAAAGATGCACATTGTTGTGGGATGGCTTTCGTAAATCTCCCCCCGTCTCACCTGGGATCGCTTCTTGCTCTGTTCCGCGGGAGGATTCCTCTTGTGGACGGATCGGGTCTTGTATAGACTCGCTCGAGTCTCATCCGGCTGCAGAGTGCGTTCAGAGTTCCGGGAAGGCCGCTGTTCCAGGATGTCCAGGAAAGTAGGTAGCGGTCGCTAAGAATGGGGATTCCAGGAACAGATTATAGGAAAGGGGTGAAGGAAGGAAGAAGGAACCGGGATCTAGGATAGTGGATTCGCCGAACAGCACACACACGTCAAGTCACTACCTAATGATAGCGTTGAGACGCGCGGGGCTGTAGGGGCTTGGCCAATTTATAGAACGCACACAGCACGACGTGGAAGCTGGTGCGAGGCAAGTTGTTTGTTGCGGCCATGTTGGGAGTAACAAAGAATTCAAGCCCCGGCACGATAAGGACCAGGAAGTCCAGAAGGGGCAAGTTCTATGTGTCATGACAATGGCAGAGATGGAATTACTCGGAGATCAGACCCCAACAGAAGCAGGGGAGGAGAGGGGAAATAATTGAGGACAAATGCTGAATGAACTAACGAATACGCCTGACTTACACCCACCATTATGGGAGACATAGGGAAATGGACCTACTGAGAACCAGATACTAGTCCCTACTCGAAATTGGACTAGATACAGAGGTGTTGATCTGTATTACTGCTATCGATTTAAACTGCCCGCGCCTGTGGAGTTAACAAGCGCAAAGTCTTATAGTCCCGCATCTTGGACTGGAACATTTAAGGTGCATGTTGAAAAGTCTAGGTTTACAGTGTAAGGTTTGAAAAGTTTAGTACCCAAGTAAAGCTTGATACGCTGTGATATTGTATGCATTTGCTAGAATTGTAATGGTAATTGATGCTGTCACTACTTTATCAATAAACAAATTTAAATTAAAAAAAAGTCTCTAGCCTTCGAGGGCCTGACGTGTCCAATATAACTAAAACAAAATTTAATTTAACTAAATGAACGTTTGTTAGGGTATAATGGTTCACCACTGGGTCCCCTTCTTCTGGGGGCCGACCCCTCTCAATTGAGTTTTAAAAAAAACTTTCTTTATTGAGTGATTCACGTCTCAAGGCATTTTAATAATACAGTATCATAGTGAGGTGTAAAAGCAGAAGCACAACATATACAAATTGTTAACAAGCGGCCAGCAGGTCTTTCCCCTCAGCAAGAGGTTAGCAAGAGCCGGGCACTAGGAGAGGGCTCTTTTAGGCTCAGTGGTAGGAGGATCCGCCCGGGTTGGGGGCCAGTACACTTCCTAGGGTTATAGCCCCGCATCTTGGGTGTCCGAGTCCGTAGGTAGGCCACGAAGTAGCCCCATTTATTCTTCGGCCTGTTCTGCTGACCACATAAATAGCCATATTCTTTATCAGTGTCACTAAGCCAGACCAAATCTATGAGCCAAGCCCTGATCCCCTAGCGGATTGGGCGGTCCATATCCTCAGAATACATCTCATAGCGACTATAATGCATGTCGTAAGCATTTTCCAATGCTGTTAGGGATACCGGAAAGCCAGCCAAACATGCAGTACATTATTTCCCATGGCACTGTGCACCATAGAATTCTGGAGACCGTCTCAACAGCCCCTTCCTAGAAGCTTAGGGCATGCCAACATCATATGGAGAAGGTCCGCTGGATCAGCTTTACACTTCAGACAACTACTCGCCCTGGTGCGATCAAATCAGTGTATACGTGCTGGGGTTAGATACGCTTTGTGCAGGGTCTTGAATTGGATCAACTGTAAGCGAGTGTTGAATGCCCCACTAAGGTGTATGCTAACAGAGCAGTGCCCATTGCTTGTCAATGAAGGAAACCCCCTGCATCCTCCTCCCATCTTCGTTTACACTTCAGGGCCTCCCGGGGGGGTTGCCGCGTTGAATTAACCCATACAATATATGGACCACACCTTTCGACGCCTGGGAGCCCACTATGAATTTCAACAACTGGAGTGTGGGCGGCATGCTGGGGAACGATGGGCACTACTCCCTAAAGGCAGCTCTGATTCTGTAGTACTGTAATCTGCGCTGAAACCCCACTCCCATTTTTTTGGAAACTAGCTCCTGGGTCACAAATGTTCCCCGGGTATAAATCCGCCAAGAGTTCAATCCCTGCTCCCCACCATTCCTGAACTATGGCTTTGTCGCATGTTGGTGGCAGGCACTCTGTTTCATAACTGAAGGCCCGGGTTGAAGGGGATATCGACCCGCAGCTGCTTAAGAGCCCTGTTCCATGTCTGTACCATACACGCCACTGAAACGATTTTACCTTTATTCAGCACTCTCCTAGACATCAAGATTCCTTGCGGGGTGAACAGACATACTGAGCACCTCCTTTATGCTCACGTGAGGGTAATATCGGGCTGCCGGCATCCAGTAGGATGTGAAGTATATTTGTGCTGGGAGGATGTATAGTTCGATGTCGGGTTTGGGGGCTTCCTCACACCTCTGTTTTCCCAGGGGAGAACTAGGGTATCCCAGATAACACACGGGTTCCGTGAGTGCCAGGCCAGCCTGACCAGCTGGGCATTCAACTCAACGAAGTAGCTTACTCCTGGCCATACCGGCATGTTTTGGAAAATGTAGGGTAGTTTGGGGACCACCACCCTTTTTAGCGATCGCTATCTGACCCAGCAGTGAGGGGGGGAGTTTACACCACCTCTCCAACTTGGACCTCCGAGCGTTTAGGTACACTATATGGTTTTCCTCCAGCAACGTGAGGGCATCACGACTAACCTGCACTCCCAGGTAGCTGACTGACTTCTGCTCCCACCTGTATCCTTTGGTACTTGGGGACTGTACTGTGGCCTCGTTCAGTGGGAATAAGGTAGACTTTGACCAGTTTATCCTCAGCCCCGAGGCCTGTCCAAACCTAGCAACCTCCTTGCGATAGTGGTTGCAAATTGGTCGCAGGATCTTTGAGGTACAGAATGGCGTTGTCTGCGCACAACGGCACCAGCTCCCTAGCTCCACTCAGCGCCAGGCCTCTCTGCAAATGGAATTTCCGCAGCCGGGTTGCCAGTGGCTCTATTGCAATGCCAAAAGTAATGGTAAGAGCAGGCATCCCTGTCTTGTTCTGCGGCCCAAGTCAAAAGCCTGAGATCGCTTGCCGCCTAGCCCAACTTGAGCGTTCGCACCAGCATTCAGCAGTTGTACAGCCGTCAGGAAGTACTCTGAAATGCCCACGTGTGTGAGCACCTCACAAAAGGTAGCTCCACTCTATAGAATCAAACGCTTTCTCCATGTCGAGCAGCGCCGCCACTGCTTGCACTTTGGGATCGATCTGGACCAGGATGGCAAACAACCTACGCAAGTTAAGTGAAGTCGATCTTCCAGGTATAAAGCCTGACTGGTCTACATGAATAATACTTGAGACGTACAGGAGCAATCGGTCTGCCAGCACCTTAGTGAAGATTGGTTCAGCAGGGAAATAGGGCGGTATGAGCAGCAGTCCAGGGGGTCCTTCTCCGGTTTAAGAATCAGTGTGATCACGGCTTCGCGCATGGTTGGGCGGAGCCGACCCACCTTCATCCCTTCCTCCCACACCGACAGCAGGTGCTGAGCTTCCCCAGGGCCCAGCTCTTTATAAAATTCAGCCGATATCCTGCCTGTGCCGGGCGCTTTGGCGGAGGGCAGAGTTCGTATTGCAAGCTGTTAGGCAGAAACCTGTGCAGTTCCCTTAGGGACCACTGCAAAAGATTTAAGACTACAGGTGTTGGCAGTAAACCCACTTGGTAGAAGTCTGCACCACCCAGATTTACCTGGTAGCTGTGGCTGAGCAGTCAGACTTCCCTCAAGAAGAGTTAGGCAGTATGCAAAGTATACACAATAGGCACTCAGATACAATAATACAAGCAAACACTGACCAGAGCTTTGGTGTAAAAGTATATAATTATTTATTTAAAAACACACAGTTGAAACACTCCAGCACTCTTATTGTAAAATCTTCTAAACACAGTTACTATTGTAATATATACACCCCTTTTTCCTTATCAGATAAGTTACAGTAAAACACCACTTATTTTCATACAGAGGTGAGCGCTTAACTAGATTGCACTCCAATAAGTTTGTGAGAAAGGGAGGGAAAAAGACAGAATATGGAAAGGTACACCACTCTAAGATTCAGGAACACTGTTAGCAAGGCAGAAGAGCAAAAGTCACTGGTGAGCCAAAGTCCAAAGGCTGGGTCCACTCTTAGAGAGAGCAGAGCACAAATGCGCCCAAGATCACACAGTTACACTAGGCTTAGAAAGTCTTGCAGAGGGTTCAAAAAGCGTTTAGAGAGGCTTTAGGAAGGTTTAGCAAGGGTGTCCCAGACTGACCCAGGTTCGAAAGCCGGGGGCTAAATCTACCCCGTACAGTCGGTAGCAAGGGAAGCCAGGCGGGACACGGTACCTTAAGTGGGAAGGATCCTCCAGCGGTGGCAGTTGTTCCTGGTAATGGGTGCAAGTTGCGTCGTCGTCCAGGGAAAGAGAAGATCTCGACTTGGAGGAAAGATGAAGGTCGTTGCACTACCAGGGAAGAAACCAGCCGCAGAGTTTTCTGGTTAAAGGTGGTACCTTTGTTTCGCGGTCGTGGTAAAATGTGGTATCCCGGTTGCTGGGGTGCTTGGCACGGGCAAGGCGGCCACGAGGTACGTCGGGAAAGCGAAAAGACGGTGAAACTGGTTATCACCACCAGTCAAAGTAAGAAGACTCTCCGGCGGAAGATCTCCTCTGTCGTTGGGAAAAGTGGTGAGGCAGTCCAGCAGGGCTCCACCGGTGGTGGTGTCGTGGCAGGTCGGCTCAGCTTCTCCCTCGTCAGATTCCTAGGTCCTGTGGCGACTTCTGAAGTTACAGTCCCTAAAGCCCTGCTTTTATGCAGCAAACCCCCATTCACTCAGCCTAGCTGTCACTCAAACATGCAGGCTCACCAGTTGGGCCAATCTGGATGGAGTGCGACTTGAGTTGCCTAGGAAACTCAGTCCAGGGTGCCTAAATTCCCCTCCACCCCTCCTAAGTACCCCAGACAGAGAGGCACCACTTTGGAGGGTTTCTGTGGAGAAGCCCGCCAAAAAGTGGAACAAAGGGCTCGACTTGGGTTGGAGTCACAGAAGAGAACACAAACGCCATTTTAGAATCCAGTTTTGGCAAAAAATACCAACCGGAGAATTAATATTAATTAAATAAACCAGCGGTATGTTCGAGGCTACCGTAAATAATTAAATAAAGATAGTAGCCTAAAACAATGGGAAATCCCATAGGAAAATATTTGTGGTTGAATATAAAAAGTAGTATCCACTGCCACCAGCCAAAACTCGATCAGGGGGGACGGAGACGTGCCCCCTCGACTAACAGATCCTGGGGCAATCGAATTGCCCCAGCCAGTACGTCCACAATATGATGGGTTGTACTGGTTCGGTTCAGAATTTAAGACTAGTAAAGTCAATGGTGACTTTACATGCCCTGGGAGACAGTAGTCAGTCCCAGGGTATGGAGTCTATACTGGGGGGTCACTATGACACCCCTGTGTCACTGCACTGGGACGCGCCAGATATTTGACTACACGCTTGGCAAGGTTATTAAAGCGATCTAATGCATCCTTCAATTTGGCTCTAGTGTCAGTCCCAACGATCTCCACCACCATGCTCCTGTGGCCCTTGATTTCTACCTCTGTTTGAGGCAGTTGTCTGCTTATAATTTTCAACATTCCCAGCTTTAGGGAGGGGTACCCACCACGCAGGACTGCCTTGAATGCCTCCCATACGGAGCTCATCGTGGCGACTCTGCCCAGATGCTCCCGAAAGTATGACTTGACAAGGCTAAGGAACTCCCTTTTAAACACTAAGTCTGCCAAGGCTGCGGCCTGGAATCTCCAAAAGGGTTGAGAGACACCCCCAGGATCTGAGTCCAGGGACCAGAGGATGGGCGAATGGTCAGATAACGTTCTGGGGAGAAGTACGCAATTGGTCGTACTTTGTACTAAGGGTGGACTCGCCAGGATATAATCCAGGCGCGTAGAGGTACCATGAACCGTTGAATCGAATGAGTATTGCCTCCCCTCCGGCCTTAGAAGCCGCCACACATCCCCCAGCTCACACAGGCACCTCTGCCCCGCTTCCGCTGCTCGGGTGAACGGGGGTGCGCCCCGTCCGACCTATCTTTCTCTGGGTTCAAGGTGCTATTGAGATCCCCGCCCATACGATGTTGGTATGGAGGTACTTGTGGCATCTGAATAGTAGGGAATCAAAAAACCAGAGGCAGACCACGTTTGGGCCATATATATTAACAAAGGTCACCAGCGTGGACCGCCAGTATCCTAAGTTTCTTGTAAAAGGGTTTAGCACCTTGTCTCTAACAGCATTGGATCACCTTACAGGGCCTTCTGCGGTTTATTCGAACTGAGCACAGCTCTCCATAGAAGCAAAAGCATATGGAATAGTAAAGACCCGCCCTTGTTCTCCCTCTCGCTGCACACCAGTTACTGTCTGGGAACAAGAGATGAAAATCATTTTGTTTAACAACACCCAACACCCCTCCCTCCCTGACCCACCGACCAGCCTCTCAGAACCCCACATAACACCCAACCTACCCACCCCCACCTACACTGCTCTCCCCAACTAGCAGTGACATGTCCCACCCTCTCACCCTTCCCCAGCCCGCATGTTACCATGGGACACAGCCGGGGGCACCGGACTCCGCTGCCTAATTACCCGCCCGCTGCTTCCGACCTCAGGAAGAGGCCATAGCAGAAATAACACTGTACAGCAACTGGACTAATTTGTTACATGGGCCTGCATATACAGCTCACCAGGGAAAACTCTGTGTCTTGGACTTTGTCGGGCCCAGGATTACTAACAATTGTATCCACCGAGGGGTCCGCCTGCCCCCATCAATAGCAATGTCTTTCCCTGGAAAGCTACTCATGCGGGCAAGTAGCCCTGTCTCACCACAACACCCATCACTTCGGAAGTGAATCCAGGAAGTCCTGCACCGCCCAAGGATCCGTGAAGAAGTGTGTTTAGCCTCCTTTTTGCACCCGCAGTTTGGACAGATATAGCATGGCATACCGGAGTCCACGATCCCAGAAGGCCCGTTTTGCCGCCAAGAAAGAGAGGTGAGGGGGGCGTTGTTGAGCAGCTGAGGAAGATGGCTGCCTAGTCTGGGAGCTCAGTTCTTGCCCACCAGATTGTCCGTTGTATCGGCGCTAATCTGCACTATTCTCCCAAGCTGGTGCCACGGTTTTGCTGCTGGGGCTCTTCTGCTGCTGTGGCCAAAATTTGGAGAAAAAACGCAGCCTGTATCCTGAAGATTGGGCGACTGTGCCCGCTGCGGCCTCCCATCCTGCGAGTCCGCTCTTGACGCGGGTGCTCCCCCGCCTGGAGGCGCGGCAGTTCTGGTGTCCTGGGCGCTGTCACCTGCCCTCTGCCTGCTGCGCTCTGCTTTGCGTTGGAGCCCTCCCTGTGGCCGCGGCCTGGAGCACGGGCCAACAACATCCGGCGCTTCGGCCGCAGACGTGCCCTTGCCTCCCCGGAGCTCCTGGGCGGGACACGATTGGCTGTGCGGGGTGGCGGCCTGCTCTTAGGTGCGGGTGCCGGGCTGAGGGACCTGCGCTCATATACGCAAGCGCGCGGCCCCATCGCCTGTGAAGGCGGGGCTCGCCGAAGCAGAGCTCCGGGGGGCGGGCTGGCCCTGCTTGCCGCACGAACTCGACACAAGAACTGTGCGCCCGTGGCTCACGGAGCTGACCCCCGCGGCTGCCTGTTTGGATCTGGGCTTCCTGGCCTGCTGAGCCCCGGCTGACAATGCTCCCACTGAACTCCTGCATTGCGCTGACGGACACGGCAGAGGAGAGGAGCCCTCACACGCTGACCTGGTGAAGCCGCGGCCTTGGAGCGGGTCTGGATTCCGGTGGTGGTGCCCTCGCTATTTGCACGGACAGATCTACGCTGGCAGCACGCGGGATAGCCACCTTATACGGCTGAGAGGTGGGTGCTACTGGATGGGACTTCTCGCCCTGCCTCATCCTAAGAGGGCCTCTTCCCTCCCCTCTGCCTGCCTTTACCCAGTGCACTGCCTGCATATAAGCTGGCTCTGCCTCCCCCTAATATTCTTTGCCAGTGAGATCTATGTGGCCGGCGCCTTCCGTACAGAGACTGGATTTAGTGTCTCTCCTTCGCCGCCTTTGCGGCTACATGCTCTCGCTTGCCGGAGCGCTCGCACCACACACCTGCAAATCTTAAGGTATTAAAGAAAGGGGAGGAACTCTACCGGCCTCACGGGGGACGCATTGTCTGGCGAGACCAACCATACCTGGGTCTCACTGCTCACGCCGCTCCCTCGCCTTTGGCCGCGGCGGGGCCTCGGTGGGGCTCGGCGCTGTACGGGCCGCCGGGCTTGGTGCTGGCGGCGGCTGCTTCCTCATCAACGTTGTGTCGCATGTTACCCCCTTTTAGAGGACTGTTGCCACTGCTCTCCTACCTTTCGGGCTGCAGGGTCCCGTCCTCCGCAAATACCTACCTCACCGCGTTGGCTGTGATTATTACCCAGAGCAATGTCTAACGGAGCACGTGGCGCTGGCAAGGTGGGGGCTATGGACAAGTTTGCCAAGGCGACGCCCAAGGGATACCAGGCGTCGTCCACTTCAGCTCAAGAGGAGGCCGACCTCCTGCCCGACCCCCCGCAACTGGACTTGGCCGGTATGATTGAATCCATGGCCAAAAACTTTGCTGCCATTCATGAAAAGTTAGATGACATAAATGCGAATGTGGCTTCATTAAGGGCTAAGCTTGACCGACACGGGACCAGGATCACCGAAGTGGAACAGAGGACTGGCACCACGGAGGACAATGTGCACGTTCTACAAAACAGTGTCAGAGCTTGTCCAAGATATGAAACAAGTCAAAGCTAAATGCGATGACCTTGAATCGAGGTCGCGAAGGAATAACATTAGCATAATTGGGGTTCCCGAATCTGCACTCAAAGGGCGCATAGAGCTGGCGGTTGAAAAACTCATCAAAGACATCCTGGGTGACCCCGATCTTTCGCCATTCTTCACGGTTGAAAGAGCTCATCGCTCCTTGGCACCTCGGCCACTGCCGGGGGATTTGCCCAGACCTATAATAGCAAAACTGCTCAGCTATAAGGACAGGGAACAGATACTCCGATTGGGCAGGGAGAAGGGGGAATTAAGGCTGGATTCGCAAATAATCAGGATCTTCCCTGATTTTTCAGTAGGGGTGCAGATGGAGAGACGCAGATTTACTGGGGTGAAGAAAATGCTACGGGATAGGAAGATCGAGTACGCAATGCTTTTCCCCGCACGCCTTAAATTTACCCATCGGAACAAGCTCTACTTCTTCACGGTCCCGGACGAGGCTGTTAAGTTCATCGAGGCGCGGATCCTCCCGTGGTACCGATGGACAACGATTAGGACCGGACGTTCGTTCTCCTCTTGTGATTCTGTCTTGATACCCTTCAGTACATATGTCCTTGCTTTGTAATCTCACTTGCATTAGCCGAGCTTCAGTTCATGTTGTTTTATCGAAATTAGTATCACTAATGGTGGGCGGAACGGCAGCGGTGGCCCCCACTGCAGCTGCAATTCCTGTAGAGTCTAAGTGTTTGTGTTTTTGCCCCGGTTGGGCGTCTTCCCAAGCATTGCCGAGTTGGGGATGGCATGCAACAGTTCACTCTAAGGGTGGGTATCCACGCACTGCTAGTTGGGACAGGGCGGTGAGGGTGGGGGGTTGGAAAGTTGGGGTAGGTTATATTCAAAATTGCGTAGGGGTTGAGACCGGTTTCAAAGGGCGGCACTGTTGTGCTGGGGAAGCACTCATGGTGTTTATCAGAGGGAGATCCTTTGTTTGGGATGTCACGTAGACTGCCTATATGGCGATTAGATGATGTCATGGAATGTTCAGGGCCTGACAAATTTCACGAAGTCTCGTGGGATCGCGGCTACGCACAGAGGCATGGGGTCAAGGTACTCCTACTACAGGAGACACATGCCCTTAAACACCTATCATCAAACATTGCACAGACTTGGGGTCTTAATAGATATTACACCTAATACTCCACCCAAGCTAGGGGAGTCCTGACCTTTATCCATAAGTCAGTCCATTTCACTCTCTGCTCATCCCACATAGACAAGGAAGGTAGATATGTGATCCTACATTGCACCTTGGCTCACGAAGAATGCTTACTGGTCAACATATACGCGCCCAATACTGACTCCCCCGAGTTTATTGACTATGTGACTGCCATACTCATGAGATATATAGACGTCCCTATAATATGGGGGGGGGGGCACATGAACCTGATAATCGACAATGTACTAGACAGGACTACTACCACTCGCAGAGCCACATCACGAGCGGCCAAACGTCTCCTCATGCACATGGACTCTCAATTTACATGATGTATGGAGAACGCTCCACCCCCATGAAAGGGACTACACTTTTTATTCAACAGTACACGATAGCTCCTCAAGAATAGATTTGTTCCTCTTGTCTGGCAAACTGGTGGGTAAGGTCTCAAGTGTCACGATCCTTGCACGCACGCTATCTGATCATTCCCCCGTGCTCCTACAGATCCAACTCGGCAATACAACGCCGGTGCGACCCGCGTGGCGTTTCAAATCCACCGCCCTATCTGACATTGTCTTCAAAGCCGAGATCCTAGCGGATATAACCACATTCTTTGAAAAGAACAATGCAACCGACACGCGCGAAGGATTAGGTGGGAGGCTTTTAAGGTTTACATCAGAGGGATGTTCATCTCTAGGGAAGCGGGGGTCCTGAAAGCTATAAGGCAAGCCCTAACCACCTCTGAAACTAAACTTAAAGTTCTTGAACAGGAGTACCTATCCACTTCGTCCCCAGCAACCCTAGCCGCGATCAGATCTGAACTGGAAAGGTTTGAGTCGCATGCCATGAGTGAGGTGCAATACTATGCTCGCCCTGTTGCTGCCTGTAAATATGGGGAGGGGGACAGGCCAGGTAGAACCCTGGCCAGGCTGGTGCGTGCGGAGACTGGTAAGTGCCGCATTGATAGTATTATAGATGGGAGCGGAGTGAGACACTGGTCAGATCAGGTCATACTAGACACATTCACTAGCTTTTACGCCAATCTATATGGTCCCCAACCTGAACACTCGAACCAAGACCTAGACGACCTGCTGGAGGGCATTCCTATGACCCTTATCTCCCAAGAAACCCGGGAGCGTTTAGATGCTTCGTTCACCCTTGAGGAGATTGTTCAGGTAATATCAGACCTTCCCAAAAACAAGGCGCCTGGCCCGGATGGGCTCACTTCTGAGTTCTACCAGGAACATGTGGCTATATTGGCGCCGGTTCTGCATGGGGTCTGGGCCGAATCACTTCGCTTGAACAGCCTCCCCCCTTCCCTAAGGGAAGCCTTAATAATAGTTCTCCCCAAACCTGGAAAACCCCCGGATGTATGTGGGTCCTACAGGCCCCTATCCCTTATTAATACTGACACGAAAATCTTTGCGAAGATAATCACAAACAGGTTTCTTCCTTTCATGTCCCACATGATCCACGCAGACCAATCTGGTTTCACCCCGGTCGGTCCACGGCGCTTAACATCCGCCGCCTGTTTAATGTGATGGCCAGAATTGACCTAAGCGCTGATGCTGTGGCGGTAACTCTGGATACCCAAAAGGCTTTTGATATGGTCTCATGGCAATATCTGTGGGCCGTGCTGGAGAAAATGGGAGTGGGTCCAAATATGAACTCTTACATAAAACTTCTATACACGGAACCACTAGCTAGGGTCCCTGTAAACTCTGTTCCCTCCTCTCCCTTCACGCTACATAGGGGCACTCGCCAGCGATGCCCATTCTCTCCCCTCCTTTTTGCACTCGCTATCGAACCCATGGCTGACCACGTAAGAGGACGGCACAGCAATAAAGGCATTCGATTGCTGGATGCACCAGAAATCATCTCACTATACGCAGATGACGTGCTCCTGTATATCAGAAATCCCTCCACGTATCTGGACCCGATCATCCGGGATATTACCAAAATAGGCGCGTTCTCAGGTTTCACAATCAACTACTTTAAATCTGAAATTTTCCCTCTTACTGTGGCAACTCAACAACCATCTTGTGAGTACCCCCTAGGCTGGTCCCCGGGTGGGGTTAAGTATCTTGGAGTACAGATATCGCTAGCCAAGCCCTCCCTATTGACAGACAATTACGAGGCAGCGGCTCAACTTGTCTTCTCCAGGTTCTCCAAATGGCGCAATTTACCCCTATCTCTGGCGGGTAGACTCTCTCTAATAAAGATGGTAGTGGTCCCCAAGCTCTTCTATGGCTTTGTTAACGTACCGATCTGGCCCGGGATACAATACTTTAAGAGGCTCCACGCGGAGTGCGCACAATTTCTCTGGCATCCAGGTTCGGTCTGCAAGAAGTGGCAGCATATGACGTTGCCCTATGATAAAGGGGGCTTCACAGCCCCAGACCTTCGCTTGTACTGGAATGCAGCACAGGCCCAACACGCCTCCCATTGGTACACGTTCCAGAATCCGGCCATACATGTAAAGCTTGAGAAACTGGCGGGAGGACGGACCAATATCATGACCCTGTTATTGCACCGCGCATTCCAATCAGACGCTCAGGCAGACCCCGTGGTCACCACGCTCAGGGCTTGGATAAGTATCCTAGGCTCTGACCAGGAACAACCCCCATACTATAAGTGGCTTCCTCTGCGGAAGTTTCCCGAACTCCGCCCCCCCCCCCCCACACATGACCAACACCTCGTACACTACTGGGAAAATCTGGGCTATCGTGCCCTTGATGACCTCTTCCCTGATGGGGCATTCATCACCCCTCAAACATGGCACCCTGAACACTCCAATTCCTCGCTTGAGATGCTGCAGTATTACAGGCTTAGAGCTGCAGTATGAGCTATGTGGCCCTCATACTCAATCGAACCCCCAGACTCTCCCGAAATACAATATATAGCAAACTCCGGGGGCGCCAAAGGTATAATATCCAATCGGTACAAAATGCGGCTGAATAAAAATGCGGAAAAGTCTCTCAAACCACGTGAAGCTTGGGCTAGGGAACTTGGAACGGAAATCACAGACGATCTTTGTGGCACAATGTGTGCGGCACAATGTGTGCACACACACGCAGGGTCTCCCTTAGCGCTAGATTCCGCTGCATACAATTTAAGCTCCTCAACAGGCTCTATTATACACCGTACAGAGTGGCGTCATTTACAGGTACCTCGACTCCGGCGTGCCCTAAATGCAAATCCTGCGAAGCAGATCACATACACATGTTCTGGTCTTGCCCCGCTCTCAACACGTTCTGGGTGGCGGTGACAGAGGCGCTCTCCGAGATAGTTGGTTCCCCGGTGAATATGGAGCCACTTGCCCTATTGTTTGGTGCTTGGGAGGGGGAGGAGGTAAGGAAAATGTCAAAATTCTTGAATGTAAGTGGCATTGTGGCCAAAAGATGTATATTGCAATGCTGGAAGCGCCGCAATCCCCCCACTTTTATGATGTGGCTGAAAGCCCTTACCTGGACACAAATGTGCGAAGAAGAATGCATTGGATCCCTGCCTTCAACATCACGTCCCAAAAATGTTTGGTCGGAATTCTGTAGCTACTTGAATAATAGAGATGAAGTGGAATGGAGTTCAACTCCCCTACCAGTACAGCCCGACACGCCATGTGAAGTGTAATTTTCTCTATTGGTCTGTTCTCTTTTCTTTTTTTGTGCTTATTGTCGCCTCTCTGAGATATCACTCGTCATCAATTTGAGATGTTCATTTTAGCTATGACGTTCTGCTGCTTGTGTGGTTATGTTGTCAGCTCATTGCTACGTAATTTGTGCTATGCCTGTCTTAACCTTTATGCCAATAAACAAAAGTTTAAAAAAAAAGAAAGAGAGGCGAGCCTTCTTGACGGATGGCGTGAAATCTGGATAGAAGGAGATCCTGACGTTCTCATAGGTGAGGTCTCCCAGCTCTTAAGCTCTGCGAAGAATTGTGTCCCAGTCTCTATAATTCAATAGACGAGCTATAATCAGGCAAGGGCTTTAGCCCGGCCTAGGGGCCACCTGCGACACACGATGGGCCCTCTCAACCAAAAATTGTTTTGACAACGAGGGTGCCTGCAGAACGTCCTTTATACATTTGTTCATGAAGACCGCCATGTTTTGGTGTGGAATAGACCCCGGGACCTCCACCACTCAGATATTGTTTCTCTGAGATCTTGCCTCCAAATCTTCATTTTTATCCCTAATAGCCATGTCTTCCCTCTGGAGCGAGCGGATTTCTTGTGTTACTTCCCCACTCGAATCCTCTAGAGACCCCACTCGGTGCTCCTACTCGGATATTCGTCCACTCTCCATCTCAATGCGCTAGTGCATCCGTTCTGCCTTATATGCCATACTGTCCAGTTTCGTGTTTATGGATGCAAACCCTGGGTGCATTTCTGCCAGCACCAGATTGAATTCTGACTTTGGAGTACCGCATGTTGACTTCCCCGGGGCCTCGTCCTGTCCAGCGAGGGATGGACTGCCAGTGTTGTTGCGGGGAGCCAACATCTTCTTGCTCCCCCCTGTTTAGGCCCTCCTTCTGGGAGAAAGGCAATCAGGATTGCTGCTCAATGCCTTTGGCCATATGTTCCTCCCCTTCGCTCTTCCGAGTACTTTCCAGGGGACTACTGCACTCACTTCCCCTGGGCGGGATGATCTCCGTTATCGTAATCGTGAAGTACCTATGCCGCCGGTTGCTGAGTTGGTTTGGCACCCCTTTTTCCAGTAGCAGAGTTCTCTGGGGTGGAATGCTCCTTAGTCCTTGGACGCACGACCCGTAATGTACAGCAGGGTCTGATGTCACCCCGATATGGTCCTGGCCCCTTGAGTGAGGCCCCCAGCGTCCCCGGTAGTCCCGGGGCCCGGAGTCCACACCAGCAAGCTGTAGGTCTTTCAACGGTGTGGATGCCGCCCGGTCTCCCCCCACCCCTGTGCAAAGCTCAGTGCAGGTGTTGTTTAGGTGTAGCCCACATTGTTTAAAGATGGCCTGTCTCATAGGAGGCGGGCGTAGGCACAGTCGCCTCCAACTTTTTCAAGGTCCTGTGCAATGGGCCCGCCTGGCACCCCCCAGTCCAGAGTAAATGCAGTTGGTTACTGCTGTGCCAGGGGCCTCCTGGGAGGGGCGGCCGTGCGTCCTGGTTGACTATGCAGTTGTGGGCCTCCAGGTTGAGGGACTTCTCACAGTGAGGGTTCTGCTGGCATTAATTTGAGGTGACTGGTGTTGAGGCAATAGGAGCCCTGCCCAGGCCTTCTCGTGTGCTCACCAGTATCAGTGCAGGTAGTGGTGGTTCCGGCCACACTGTCTGAAGCTGCTCCGAAGCACACATCGGGGCTTGGATGTAGTTGCGTTGCTGAAGGACTGTGCTCTTTTGCTCCACCTTTTATCCCTGTGGGGAAAGGAAAGAGCCGTCAGGTGTGTGATTTTCAGGTTAATTGCCTGACTTTGCCTGACAATTGGGACATGTCAGGTAAACCGGTTAAACATTAGTGCGGTTTTGATCACAGTTCACAAAAGTGTTAGTCTGTTGTCTACTATATCGGGAGATAGTGTTGGTATCTGAAAAGGGGGAGGTAGAGTTTCCAAGTGTTCTACGTGGTAGGTTGGGGAAAAAGGAGTTGGATGGAATTATAGCTTTTGTACCAGAGGGTTCGTCAAACTTAGAAGGGTGAGACAAACATGAATGACCGGGAATTATAGCTTGAAATAGACAAGGGGGATTACAAGGGAGATTGTGGGAATTGTAGTGTTTCATCTGAGAAGGTTGGGAGTGCGGGAAATAATAATCGGAGGGACGGGGAAACGAATGACTAGGAGTATTCGCGCAGGGACCAGAAAAACAAACATACTGAGAGGCATGCTTTCTGAGTGTGCCAAGGTTTGGGGCCTTAGAGGATTGGTTCTGTATTGGGGAGGGGGGTCGTTGGATTTGAGTAAGGCAGATCTTTTAGGTGAAAAGGAGGTTGAGTTGGTGCAATCTGTAAAAACTTCAGGAAGCTTGTCTTCCTCATCCCTTTCTTCGGCATAATACTGAGTCTCACCTTGGATATTCCCCCAAGCATAACCCCTACCCAGGTGATCCACCCCCAGGAACTGGATCCAAAAGCGATGGCCGTTTCCTAGCCACCTGAATAAGGGATTCCTGATATTTATCTGGGAGAATACCCTCAGGTTTCTTTCAAAGGCCAAGTGAAAATGTTACCCCTTTTTTCATGCGAAGACAAATTCACCTTTATCCTCCTGAACTTTTCCTCAAACCCCATAAAAATCCATAGGGGAGACAAAGTAGTGATCCTAGTATATGAAACTCCTTGGAAACCACCTAGACAGAACCCAACATATGAGACTTACCCAAAAATAAGCTCCTTGAAACCCTTTCTTACTATTCAAAGGGAAATGGAGAGAGAGAGAGCGCGAGCAAGGGAGAGAGAAGAGGAAAACCCAAACGGGAATATGCAAGAAGAACCATATATTAACCAGGAGGGCCAAAATCTAGGGACCCATCATGTCATCAAAACATTTTTTAGCCCCCTGAATAAGGACAGAAAAAGATTATCTCTGAGTAATTCAGAAACCTCTGATGGTGAACAATGCCTATTTTGTGGGGAGTGGGGGCCACGTTAGGGAGATCTGCCCCGACAAGCTAGAGGAATAGTTAATGGACCCCTAGAGAGAGAAAAGGAAGTGAAAGAACTCCTAAAATCATCTCCACTGCAAAATCCGAACAACCAGACAAGGGTGGAAAACCTCAGCTGTAATAATCTTTGGATATTCGAAGGGGACGACCAAACCGGATTCTATGCTGGAAAGCATGGACTGACAATCTGGATGTTCCACGGAGCAGTCTCCTGGTGAAACACCTCTGCCCAACCAGCATAGGGTAAGGGTATGTGAAAACCTGAGGGTATTTCCATAAGTAGATCTCAGGAATCGGTTATTTAGGTGGCCAAGAAAGAACCGTCTCTCTCAAAGTCCAAACATAGGGGGTAGACGACCCGAAGAGTGTCAGGAATACAGGGAGGAATTCTGGTTCTATCGTGCAAACATCAAGAAATAAATAAAGTTTCCCGTTCTCGGAATATTAGTTGTAAAACAAAATGCTCTTCCGTGTGTGCTAAACACAAACGCTGTGTTTTCCACCTTACAGGATACCCACAAATGTATGTAAATAAGCATTACATCTCCTTTAAGAAACGTTGGCAGTTGCCTTGGATATTGGGAAGCTCCCATTAGCGTAACTACGACATCACGTGCTGCTCATGTGAGCGCCTGCTCAAGCTCCTCCTTGTAGAAGTTCTGTGCTTCTGATTTTTGTGAAGTTACGTTTATTATACTCTCTTCTGTCTCCTGGTTTTGTGATTGCTTTTGCTACGTTTTCCTGGACTTTCTGTATTCCTGTGCCCTTGTCTGTTTTGCCAAGGTTCCTGCTGACTTACCTGAACTGCTTTGATCCCGGACTGTCTTAAGGAATTGCTTCATCTCATCCTTGGATTCATCTTGCCTGCACCGTTGCTGACTCGGAGTTCCTCAACGTTTTTGCCCCTTTGCTTACCTCTATGGAGAACGCTTACTGCCCGCACTGAAAACAAGACTTGGAACTCGAACAAAGGATTGCTACTTACCAAATCCTCCGAAGGCACGAAAGAAACTACTTACTGGATTCTATTTGCTCACCTTTTCCCCCAGCCTGAGGGTTTTTTCTTTGCTCTCCCTAACAGTACGAACTAGAGACTGCCTTGGTACTTGAGTGGGGAAGTGCGGAGCGTCCTCGTTTCGTCAGGTTGGACTAAGTGGGACTTCCTGGCCATAGGCATCCACGTTCCGTCAGGAATAGCCCATTTTTCTCTGGAAAGACCTTTTTGGCTGAATGGTGAATGGTATTGCTTCCTCCTAAAGAAGAGTTGAACTGAATATTGGTAAGATCGACTCTTTTATTTTCTTGGTGTGCCTTTCATTACGCTGTACTTTCCTTAATTCATTCAGACTATATTTTTCTGTAGGTTTTTCTCTTTCTATTCTGGGAGAAGGCATACAGCTTTCTGACCTCTTTGGATCCCTGTAGTCATTAGATCTGAGGTTAGTGTCTTGAAAAAGTCTTGGTTACCATCAGTTTTCTGCCAGGTTTTGTGTCCACTAATTACAGATTTCTTTGTAGACTCATCCAATACCGATCCACTCGGCCTCCACTCCTGTCCGGTTACCATCCTGTCTGCTGTTCCAGTTCGGGTCCATTCTCCCGAAGAATACACTCCTGAGTATTTTGGTTTATGTAGCCATACTCGGGGGTCTATTGTTAGGCAGAATTCATTGCCTACGCTACGGGGGCAAGTTATCCAGACGGATTCTGACCTAATCAGAAGCCACTTCACATGGACCCGAACAAAACTCTTTCCCAACTCATGCAGTTGGTATCTGACTGATGTGCTGATATGACCGCAGCTCATATTGCCATGCAGCAGCGTATTGATGCCTTACAGGCTGGCATGCAACCTCCAGTTAACATGGAACCAGATCCTAACCAACCATCAGGTTCTGATTTCGGCCAAGTCAGACAAGAAACGGGCCCAGTATATATGACCGCCCAGTTTCCCCTTGCTCCTCCTGAACAATTTAATGGAGACCCCAGGACCTTTCGTACCTTTCTAAATCAGTGCGTTTACATTTTCTTTGTAGACCTTATTCTTTTCCCGATTCTACCACAAAAGCTGCGTTCTTGTTATCACATTTAGGCGGCACTGCTGCTTCATGGGCAAATCATTTGCTAGAACAAGGCAGTCCTTTATTATTTGACTGTGACGCTATCATAGAAGCAATGAGCAAAGTCTATGATACCAGGTATAAGACCCAGGCTACGGATCTGGAACTTTTGGGGTTGCAACAAGGCGACTCATCTTGATTGAACTATCTGGCTAAGTTTAACCAACTTGTAGCTGAGACAGGGTGGCCAGAGGACAAGAAAGCATCCTTATTTTATAGGGGTCTTTCTGATCCTCTCGAGGATATCTTGGCTACTGTACCTATAGTACCGGCCACATTTCCTGAACTTCTTGATATGGTTCTTCAAATCGACGCCGTAAATCTGAAAGGAAAGGGGGGAAGGGTTTTGGTTCCTGTGGCCATGACCTCACCCGCTCCTGTGACAGGGGGTCCGGAGTCTATGCAGCTCGGAGCTGTTAGAGGTCCTCTCCCTCCCCAAGAAAGGGAGCTGCGCAAAGAAACAATTTATGCTTTTATTGTGGCTCATCGGACCATCTGCTAAAGGAATGTACCAAGAAACCCAAGCGACAGGGAAACGCCATAGCTCGGCAGTAGAGGGAGTCGATCTACCGAGCACCAATCTTTTTGACTCTATGATTTCACAAACTTTTACCATTCCTATCAGTTGTTCGTCCTCCGGCGAGCAAGAATGGTTCACAGATGCTGTATTGGATTCTGGTGGTACTGGCAACTATATTGATAATGCCTTTGTCAGGAGACTAGGTATTGCAGTTATCTCCAAAACGCATCCCGAACAAGTTAATGCTGTGGATGGATCTACCCTGCTTTCAGGTCTTGTTACTGAACAAACGGTCGAGATTACTATGATTATGTCCAATGGACATCAAGAACTTATTAGTTTTGACGTGATTGCTTCGCCTCAATACCGATTGATTCTTGGGCTGCCCTGGCTAAGACGTCATAACCCTATGGTTGATTGGCATTCGGGTGAGGTAGATTTTGTCTCGGGTTATTGCGAAAAGCTGTGTTATCCAGCTGATTCCGAACCATATTCTCCTTGTTATCCATTGGGCAACGCTTCAGCAGCTATAGGGGCGGTTCTATCTACTCCTATGCCGAGGGAATACGACACCTTTAAGGACGTCTTTGATGCCAAAGGGGATGAAGTGCTTCAGCCCCACAGACCTTATGATTGTCCTATTGATTTGGTGTCTGGGGCTAAAATTCCTTCTGGTCGTATATATTCTTTCTCTCAGAAAGAAGATAAGATCCTGAGAGAATACATCGACAAATCATTACATTCCGGTTTCATTCGTCATTCACGTTCCCCAGCAGCTTCACCTCTATTCTTTGTACCAAAGAAGGAAGGGGACCTGCGGCCCTGTATTGATTATAGGGCCTTAAATGCAATAACTATTGGAAATCAATATCCAATACCTTTGATTTCGGTCCTTCTAGACTAATTAGGGTCCTCAAAGATTTTTACTAAGTTAGATCTACGTGGGGCATACAATTTGGTCAGAATTAGACAGGGGAACGAATGGAAAACTGCTTTCAAAACTAGATATGGTCTATTTCGAATATTGCATAATGCCTTTCGGTCTATGCAATGCACCAGCTACTTTCCAACATTTTATCAACAATATTTTTCGAGACATTATGGATCAGTTTGTCATTGTATACCTTGACGATATTCTTGTATATTCTAGTTCGTATGAGCTTCATGTACAACATGTCACTCAAGTATTGCAGCGCCTACGAGATCACTCATTATATGCCAAATTGGAGAAGTGCATCTTTCATGTTCAGGCCATGGAATTTCTAGGTTACGAGATCACTGATCAGGGCATATGTATGAGTACATCTAAGGTCAGAGCAGTTCTTGATTGGCCAATACCCAAATCTTTGAAAGAACTACAGTCCTTCTTGGGTTTCTCTAACTTCTATTGTCGCTTTGTACAATCTTTTTCTGAGATTGTTGCTCCACTTACAGCGCTTACAAGTTGTAAGAAAAACTTTGAATGGACTTCTGCAACCACTAAAGCCTTTAAAGCGCTCAAGGAGGCTTTTACCTCTGCCCCTGTGTTGCAGCATCCCGATCCCAAACTGCCTTTTGTTGTAGAAGCTGATAACTCTGAAATAGTGCTGGGGGCTATCTTATCACAGCATTGTCGTGAGTCAAAAGCACTCCATCCTGTGGTTTACCACTCTCGGAAACTAAATTCCCATGAACGGAATTACACCATCACCGAGAGAACTGTTGGCAGTGAGAGATGCCTTTATTACATGGAGACACCATTTACTAAGGGCCCCTGCACCGATTCAGGTATTCACGGATCACCGTAATTTAGTGGCCTTGCAGTCGGTCAAATGCACTACTGCCAGACACGCCAGATGGCATGAGTTTTTTTCCATGTTCGACTTTACGATCACTTACAGGCCGGGTTCCTGGCATGCTAAGGCTGATGCCTTATCGCGTATTCAAGGAGTTACGGTACCACCAGCTACGCAAAGGTCATTATTGTTACCTCATCATGTGGTATGTGGTTGTACAGTGTCTTCTTCAATGAAGTCAATGGTTAAAGCATGGGTCGAGGGTAATGTTCAAATCGTTTCAGATATGGGTATCACTGTGCTAGAAAACTTACCGTACATAAATGGTAGGATTTATTTACCCGATGATCAGACTCATACGTTGGCCCTTCGATGGTGTCATGATTCCAAGATAGCTGCCCATCCTGGTGTAAGAAAAACTCTATAACTTTTGCGTCGATGGTGTTGGTGGAAGGACATGTTATACACAGTTACACTTTACGTCGCCACTTGTGCAGTGTGCGTTCAGGGCAAGTCTGCTCACTCAAAACCCAGGGGACTATTACATCCTTTGCCTGTTCCAGGGATACCCAGGATAATGATTTCCATGGATTTTATAGTAGAACTCCCACCTACTCAGGGTTTCGACTCAATTTGGGTTGTTGTAGATTTTCTCACCAAATATGCCATATTGATTCCATGTAGGGGTTTGCCTACGGCCCCTGTTTTGGCGGCTCTATTTGTGAAAGAAGTGTTAAAGTACTTCGGGCTGCCGAGTATCATAGTCACGGATCATGGCGCTCAAATCACCTCCCGTTTTTGGAGGGCTTTGACCAAATCTCTGGGTATTGAGGACAGATATTCCAGTGCCCATCATCCTCAGACAGATGGTCAGACGGAGTGACTCAATGCTACCCTTGAACAGTATTTACGTTTTTTATTAATCCAACATCAAGACTCTTGGTTATCTGTTTTGGCCATGGCGGAATTTGCGTACATTAACTCAATTCATTCTGCAACAAACCATTACTCTGTTTTTTGCTCTTTTTGGTCACCATCCTCGTACACTTCCTCTTTCTCCTGTTACGACGGATGGCAATCCTGCTGCCCGCTCGTGTATTACTGATCTAGTCGTGGTACAAGCTACAGTTCATAAGCACCTTTTTAGAGGCTCAACAACGCACTAAGATGCATGCGGATATTCATCCCTTGAGCTCTCTGAGTTATAAGAAAGGTATGAGGGTTTGGCTTTCCACAAAAAATCTGCGAGTGCCAGGACGTAAGTGCTTGTTGCCTCGATTTGCTGGTCCCTTCCTGATCTCAGAGATTATAAATCCTGTGGCGGTACGGTTGACACTTCTGGATTCCTGGAAGATCCATTCGGTATTCCATTTCTCTCTTATCAAGCCCCTCCATCATGCTACACAACTTAATGTTCAGGATCAACCCCTACCTGTGGTGGTTTCGGATGAGTATGAGTTCCGCCGGATCTTGGATACTAGAGTTTCCAAGGGGATACGTTTTTTTTTTATTTGGTCGACTGGAAAGGTTACGGTCCTGAGGATAGGACATTGGAGCCTATAACCAATGTGCATGCTAAGAATCTTCTAGCTGATTTCTGGGACTCCCGGAAGGGAAGGAATTCTTTGAGGAAGGGTACTTTCCGGAATACAGGGAGGAATTCTGGTTCTATCGTGCAAACATCAAGAAATAAAGTTTCTCGTTCTCGGAATATTAGTTGTCAAACAAAAGGCTCTTCCATCTGTGCTAAACACAAATGCTGTGTTTTCCACCTAACATACCCACAAACTTATGTAAATAAACATTACGTCTCCTTTAAGAAACGTTGGCAGTTGCCTTGGAGATTGGGAAGCTCCCATTAACGTAACAACGACATCACGTGCTGCTGGTCATGTTAGCGCCTTCTTAAGCTCCTCCTTGTAGAAGTTCTGTGCTTCTGATTTTGTGAAGTTACGTCTCTTGTACTCTCTACTGTCTCCTGGTTTTGTGATTGCTCTTGCTACGTTTTCCTGGACTTTCTGTATTCCTGTGCCCTTGTCTGTTTTGTTTGCCAAGGTTCCTGCTGACAAAACAAGACTTGGAACTCGAACAAAGGATTGCTACTTACCAAATCCAAAGAGGCACGAAAAAAACTACTTACTGGATTCTATTTGCTCACTGTTTCCCCCAGCCTGAAGGTTTTTTTCTCTGCTTTCCCTAACAGTACGGACTAGAGACTGCCTTGGTACTTGAGTGGGGAAGTGCGGAGCATCCTTGTTTCCTCGGGTCGGACTAAGTGGGACTTCCTGGCCATAGGCGTTCATGTTTCGTCTGGAATAGCCCATTTTTCTCTGGAAAGACCTTTTTGGCTGAATGGGGAATGGTATTGTTTCCTCCTAAAGAAGAGTTGAACTGAATATTGGTAAGATCTACTCTTTTATTTTCTTGGTGTGCCTTTCATTATGCTGTACTTTCCTTAATTCATTCAGACTATATTTTTCTGTAGGTTTTTCTCTTTCTATTCTGGGAGAAGGCATACAGTTTTCTGACCACTTAAGATCCCTGTAGTCATAAGATCTCCGGTTAGTGTCTTGAAAAAGTCTTGATTACCATCAGTTTTCTGGCAGTTTTTGTGTCCGCTAATTACAGGTTTCTTTGTAGGCTCATCCAATACAGATCCACTCAGCCTCCACTCTGGTCCAGTTACAATCCTGTCTGCTGTTCCAGTTCGGGTCCATTGTCCCGAAGAATACACTCCTGAGTATTTTGGTTTATGTAGCCATACTCCGGGGTCTATTGTTAGGCATAATTCATCACCTACAGTACGGGGGCAAGTTATTGAGATGGATTCTGACAAAGAGAGTCACCTGGATAAGGGAACCCCGGGTTATACTTAGGGAAATGCCACAGGTGAGACACGGTACTATTGTCGTAAATCTCCCCTCCGTCTCACCTGGGATCGCTTCTTGCTCTGTTCCGCGGGAGGATTCCTCTTGTGGACGGATCGGGTCTGGTATAGACTCGCTCGAGTCTCGTCCGGCTGCAGAGCGCGTTCAGAGTTCCAGGAAGGCCTCTGTTCCAGGATGTCCAGGAAAGTAGGTAGCGGTCGCTAAGAATGATGATTCCAGGAACAGATTAGAGGGAAGGGGTGAAGGAAGGAAGAAGGAGCCAGGATCTAGGATAGTGGATTCGCCAAACAGCACACACACGTCAAGTCACTACCTAATGATAGCGTTGAGACGCAGGGGCGTGGCCAATTTATAGAACGTCCCGTGTGCGACTTGGAAGCTGGTGCGAGGCAAGTCGCTTGTTGCGGCCATGTTGGGAGTAACAAAGAATACAAGCCCCGGCGCGATAAGGACCAGGAAGTCCAGAAGGGGCAAGTTCTATGGGTCATGACAGCATGCCTCCTCCGAAGACCTGTTCCACCAGGTTTGCCCGGGTGTATGAGATGGAATCTTCTAGGCAGTCGAGGGGTATTTAAATTAGAAACTGGTTCCCAGGTTCTCTCGTTAGGAGGGTATCCTTTCCATTCAACCAGGTATTGAAGTCGACCCTGTTTATACCTGGAATCGCATATTCTGGACACTTCATATTCCAGCTGATCGTCCACAACAACAGGACTGAGTCTGCAGGATTTTCGGGAAGATTGGATGTAAGGTTTCAATAGGGAAGTATGAAAGACTGGGTGTATTTTCTTCTAGGAATCGGGTAGCTTGAGTCGGAATGAGACAGGATTGATGACTTCCTTTATGGAAAATGAAATGGTCCATAGTACCGAGGGGCCAATTTGTTTGGCCGTAGATGTCGCGGTAATAGTTTTGAGGACAACCAGACTTGATCACCAATAGAATAACAGGCCGCTGATCTTCTCTTGGAATCCGCATAGAGCTTAGTGCGTGTTTGAGCCTCTTTCAATTGTTCCTTGGCTTCCTTGTGTATGTTGATGAGTCTGTATCCATGAGTCGAGAGTAGGTACTGGAGTGGGATGTGGAAGAACAGAAGGTAAAACGGACGGGTGAAAACCTTCACTGCAATAGAAAGTGCTGACCTTGAGTGCTGAGTGATCGGAATTGTTGTAGGCAAACTCGGCCAAGGGTATGAGGAGAGACCAGTCATCCTGAACCTTGGTGGCAAAACAACGAAGATATTGCTCCAGAGTTTGGTTAACACGTTCCGTGGCTCCGTTGGTTTGTGGGTGATAACCTGATGAGAGAGCGCATTGGATCCCTAGAATACGACACAGATGTTTCCAGAATTGTGAGACGTAGTGAGGTCCTCGGTCCGATATGATCTTGGAAGGAAGTCCATGAAGACGGAAAATGTGTTCCAGGAAGATTCCAGCAAGTTCTGAGGAGGATGGTAGTTTATACAAAGGTGTAAAATGAGCCATATGGGTGAACAAGTCTATGGTTACCATGATGGTCATGCACCCTCGGGAAGGTGATAATTCCACAATGAATTCTGTAGCAATAAACTCTGATGGTCTTGTTGGCAGCGGCGGTTGCAGTAGAAGATCCACTGGTCTCTTGTTATCATGTTTGTTTTGACTGCAGACAGTACAAGCCTTGACGTACTGTTGTACGTCGGTCTTCATTCGAGGCCACCAAAACTGTCTTTGTATAAGACAGAGGGTGTTAGTTATACCACGATGACCGAAGTGAAAGGTATCGTGGTAGAGGTTTATTACTCTGTGTTGTAATTTCTGCGTAGGAATGACCAGTGCATTGTCCTTGAATAGATATTCTTCCTTGACTCTTAGATTCCATGGATTCTTCCTTGAAATATCCTTCCAGAGGTCAGAGGACTGGGTTTGCACTCGGATTTCTTCCAGGAGGTTGATTGCTTGAGCCACAAAGATAGTTTGGGGAAACATCTTAGGGTAGGCCTTGTCCTCAGTGGCTGCGTAGTCTGGACGTCGCAATAAGGCATCAGCAATCACGTTTTGTGATCCGGGAGCATGAGTGATTTGAAACTGGTACTGGGCAAAGACGTAGGCCCAACGGGCCTGACGACTGTTCCTACACTCCAACGTCTGTAGGATTTGGAGATTCCGATGATCTGTGCGGACCTGAACTGGATATCTAGCACCCAGAAGTAGGTGACGCCATTCAGTGAAGGCTTTGCGGATGGCCAAGAGTTCCTTCTCCAGGACGGAATAGTGTGTCTCACTGGGGGTCAGGGTTCGTGAAAGGTAAGCAATGGGGTGTTCCAGTCCATCCTCAAGTTCCTGTTTCAAGACAGCCCCTATGGCGTAGTTAGAGGCATACGTTTCCATTAGAAATGGGCGATTTATGTCGGGCTGGGTCAGGATGGGGGCTTGCGTGAACTCTGTCTTCAATCGTTGGAATGCTTTACCTTGCGGTGTAGACCAGATAAAGGGGGTGTCTTTCTTCAATAGAGCAACAATCGGCTGAACGATCTCAGAAAAGGTAGAAATAAACTTCCGGTAGAAGTTGGCGAGCCCCAGGAAGGATTGCACCTGTTTCACAGAAGTGGGAGTTGGTCAAGCCAGTATGGCCTTTACATTTGAAGGGTCCATACCAATTCCTTCTGGGCTAAGGATGAATCCTAGGTAGTGAACAGAAGTAACGTGGAACAAGCATTTTTCGGGTTTGGCTAAGAGTTTGTGTTCACAAAGTCGTTGTAGAACTGCCTTTACATGTTCTTCATGTTTTAGAGGATCCTTGGAAAAAATCAATGTCATCCAGATAGACAATGACGAAGAGGAACAACATATCAGAGAACACCCTGTCCATAAAACGCTGAAAGACTGCGGGAGCATTGGCTAGTACAAAAGGCATGACTAGGTATTCATAGTGACCAAAGGGTGTTCTAAAGGCTGTCTTCCATTCGTCCCCTTCCCGAACACGGATTAAATGAAATGGTAGGCACCCCGGAGATCCAACTTCGTGAATATTAAGGCTCCTCTCACAGCTTCCAGGATATCCGAAATCGGGGGCAGTGGGTACCGATCTTTGAGGATGCATTGGTTTAAGCCTCGATAGTCGAGGCAAGGTCGGAGTTCCTTGGTATCCTTCTTGGGAACGAAGAACAACGAAGCACCCGCTGGATATTTCGAGGGTTTTATGGTGCTGTTTTCAAGATTGGCGTCTAGGTATTCCCGAAGGGCCTTTTTCTCAGGTTCCCAAAGAATGAACATTTGGCTGAAGGGAATTACAGCTGAGGGATCTGTATCTATGGCACAGTCTTTTGGGCCTGTGAGTGGGTAAGGCTTGGACTATGGCAGTAGAAAATACATCAGCATATTCCTGATAGGCCTCTGGAACTTGTATGATATTGGAAACCATGAGTGGTGGTTCTTGGTCTCTTGGTGGTTCTTTAGGAGTTATCGAGGAGGGTTCCAGAGATAGACAGTGGGACATACAGAACTCTGAGCCCAGGAATAATGATCCTGCCGTCCAATTGATATATGGATTGTGCTTTTGTAACCAGGGCATACCCAAAACCATGGGGTAATGGGCTGATTTAATGATGTCGAATGTAATCCGCTCTTGATGATGGTTTATGGAAAGTTGGATCTCTTTAGTCTGCAGGCTTATGGGTCCTGAAGAGAGGGGTCTTCAGTCAATTGCTTCCACCGGCTGCATGGTGTTTCGTGTCTCGTACGGAATATGATGACTAACAACCCAGTCTTGATCAATGAAAGTTCCTATAGCTCCGCAGTCCACCAAGGCCAGAATGGGATAGGTCTTGTCTTTGGAGGGCGAGAGGAAGGCCTGTAGTATCACCAAACTGTTTTGTCCAGGAGAGTTAGAGGATGGAATTGATGTGGAGCAGACATCTCTCTCCCGACACCTCGCTCCATCTAGGATCGGGAGCTGGCGTTTCCCAAACGCTGTGGAGGGCTAGAGGGCATTCTCTAACAAGGTGTATATCCGAGGCACAATACATGCACAGGCCTGTGTGGATCCTTCCCATCCTTTCTTGAGGGGAAATAGGCCCACGGAAGGCTCCGATTTGCATGGGTTCCGGATCTATGTCAGGGGTTGGGGCAGAATCGGTTTTAACCGAGGTCTCAAGGGAATTCTTTTGAAAAGGTGTCTTGGTCTTTCTTCTTTCAGCCTTTCTTTCCTGGATTCGGAAGTCTTATCTGCATGGCTAGATCCATAAGAGCCTGGAATGAACTAGGACGAGCCACCCGGGCTAATTCATCCTTAATGTCCTTGTTTAGACCCCTGCGAAATAGAGTGAAAATTGCTTCTGAGGACCAATCCGCTTCCTTGGCCAGTTGTTTGAATCTAGTAACGTATGTTAGCATATCCCGATTACCCTGTCAGAAATCAAGTAAGCGTTCCTGAGCACTAAAAACCTGTTCTGGGCAGTAGAACATAGTCTTGAGTGCCTGAATGAATCCATCATAATCATCCAGGAGGGCATCCCCAGAGTTGACTAAGGGAGTGGCCCAGGTCAACGCGTTCCCTGTGAGGTGCGAGATTATGAAGTCCACCTTCGCCCTAGAGGTTGAAATATTAATAGGGCTTAAAAGTAAAATGCACCAAGCGACATGGGGATGGGACGTCCATTAGTGTCGGGACGGCACCCCCGGATGGCTGGGGCATGGCGTCTCAACAGGAATACACCCAGTGGGGGGTTCCCACGACCCGGGGCGACATCGGCCTCAAGCCAGATATAATGCGGGTCACGTGTCGCGCTGCTTCAAAGACTGCGGGCACGATACGAAAGTCTGGTTTCCTTGCAGTTGTTATGTTTGAATTGGACTTGGGGGGGTGGGGGGGCTAAGGGAAGAGGGGGGGCTGGGACAACGATAGGGGGGTCTGGGGTTTATGCACTTTTTGTTTTTTTGTGTTTTGTCTTTAAAAATGCTAATAAAACCAAAGTTTTTTTAAAAAAAAGAATGCACCAAGCAGGAATCCACGTAAGGATTTTGCCGATCCATCATATTTGTCTACCACTCCACCCAGTAACACACTGTCCTTGTTAGCGGGGTCGCGAGACAAAAGAAGTTGCCTTAACGCAGCATTATCAGCCTTTAAGTTCTGTGCTTCAGTTGTGAGCTCTTGCATGCCACGCATAAGGTCCCGGACTGCTTTCTCTATAGCAGTATCAGTGTCTGTTGTTTGGCGTCTCAAACTGTTGTAAATCTCCCCCCGTCTCCCCTGGGATCGCTTCTTGCTCTGTTCCGTGGGAGGATTCCTCTTGTGGACGGATCGGGTTTTGTATAGACTCGCTCGAGCCTCGTCCGGCTGCAGAGCGCGTTCAGAGTTCCGGGACGGCCACTGTTCCAGGATGTCCAGGAAAGTAGGTAGCGGTCGTTAAGAATGGGGATTCCAGGAACAGATTAGAGGAAAAGGGTGAAGGAAGGAAGAAGGAACGAGGATCCAGGATAGTGGATTCGCCGAACAGCACGCACACGTCGAGTCACTACCTAATGATAGCGTTGAGACGCGCGGGGCCGCGGGGGTATGGCCAATTTATAGAACGTGCCGTGTGCGACGTGGAAGCTGGTGTGAGGCAAGACGCTTGTTGCGGCCATGTTGGGAGTAACAAAGAATACAAGCCCCGGCGCGATAAGGACCAGGAAGTCCAGAAGGGGCAAGTTCTATGGGTCATGACAACTATACTGAGGGAAAAGAAGAGGAGGATGAAATCCCTGAGGCCTTTGTAGGCTACAATGCATCTGCCTCACCTCCTCCCATTCAATCGCTCCTACCCAGATCCAATGACTCCTCCGTACAGAACCAATCCCCTAAGATCTCCAACCTGCTTGCACCCGAAAATCATCTATCCCAGAATCCCAGTTTTCCTGCGTACTGCCTGAACATTCCCGGACATTCTTCTCCACGTCCCTCTGATGATTCTTTCCTGCACTTCCAACTGGCTCAGTCAAAACAGTGTAATCAACAACTACAGTTCCCACAAACCCTCCTAAACCCTCCTACTCCACAAACCCTACAAAACCTACCCTTCCGAAATCATCAAAAACCATAATACTAGGGTTATAATTCCATGTAACACCTCTTTCCCTTCCGACCCTGTAGGATACCTGGAAACTCTATTACCCTCTTTTTACAGCCCAAACACTTCTTTACATTCTGACAGAACAGACTGATATGAAATCTGTTAACCTGACATGTCCCGACATAAGGATCAGGCAGAGTCCGGCAATTGCACACACCTGACGTCCCTTTCCTTTCCACACAGGGATAAAAGGTGGAGCAAAAGAGCACAGTACGAGCAAGGTAGACCCCACAGTGAGACGGCTATCCAGGCCTGGCAGTTCAAGAGGAAAAAGGCAGCAAATATCGAGAAGCTGATGAGGAGAGACACGACCTTGCCCTTTTCGACAAAACCCTTCAAACCCTCTGCTGAAAGAAATGTAAGACCAAGGGCAATAGCCCAAGTGTGCTGTGGCACATGTCAATGGTACACAGAGCGTATTGTTAAGGATTTCAATCAGGCGACGCACACCTTCGTATCAGCCTACAATATAGTGCTCAATTGAGATGCCTTTCTCTTTATTTTATGCAGGTTCAATTTGAGATGATACACAACTCATCTCACACACCTTTTTTCAAATACCCCGGCTTACAATGGACCATGAACCAGGCCGGTTGGTGAAATTGCAATATTTATTTATTTTTAAAATTCAAAAGAAATCATACAATTTTTTATATGGGGCAGCAATCACCAATGGGATGATAATTACAATGAAAATGGAAACAATGTACTTGGTTAACCTTCTCCTAGAACATATACAAAGTGCAAGCGAATAGGATTACTGTTTGAATTAGGATAGATGGCACCCAAGATAAGGTTTCCCCCTGCAATGTTCCCTCAACCCACTATTAATCAGATTCTGAGTGGATAGAAAGAAGCAGCAGGTAGTCAGGAATATGTGACGGTAAACTGAATCAAAATCCGACCTTCCCTCACAAAATAAGAAGCAAATCACAAGGCAATAGGTCACCAAGAGCATACAATTCGAAAATGAGTGGAAAGTTTAAAACATGCTGCAGCCGAATGACACGTGAGAAAATTGCATTTCTTTTCAATTCCCGTTTAAAATGACCTAAACGTTTTTTTTATAAAAACTGGCGAAATACTGAAAATCGCAAATCTGGTTTTTAGTCTGGGGGAAAGGTGTATATCACAGGGAAAAAATCAAAGTGAAAGAATGGTGATGGCTGAAAATTTGGATGAGATTTTCAGGGTGGAATGGGGGTTCACTTTTAGGAAAAACAGAGCAGTTAAAAATAAGAAAATCGGTTTTGAAAGAAAGGCAAATGTTACTTTAACTAAATTATCTAGACTATATTGTTAAAGAGGAACACAGTAAGCTACAACGTTGATTCGCGAGGTCAACCTTATCACCCCAGTGCTCAACTTTAACTGGAAATTAGTTTGATTACTCAAAATATAACTAAGGGCTTAGGATTCACACAAGACAAAATTAATAAGACAAAATTAACAAGACAAAATTTCTAAACGCTAGCATTTAGAAATCAAGGACAGGGTGCACAGAGAATTCTAGCAGTTTTAACATGTTACCAGGGTATAAATAGGATAGCTTAGAGAGTGTAATACAATAGGGTCAAGATGGGGAGACTATCGGTTTCTCTGTGATGGGGAGATACTCCAGTCCATGCTTAGGTTTGGAATTTTGGAACAGCCAACTGGGTCTGGTAACCACTCGGCAGGCGCGCCTTACAGCAAACAGCTGGGCAATTCTGGTCACCGGATGGCAAGGACAGCTGGATGGCAGGGCTGCAGCGGGCATGCAGGTAGTGGGCATCAAGCCAGTCTGATTTCAGTATGCAAAAGGTACCACTACTTTCCCCTTTTTTAATGGGATTTTAGTGGGGTTTTTTCTGGATCAGTGGCCTTGCTGGGACAGGTTCAGCAATGATTTGGCCTTGCTGGAGTAGGGTCAGCAATGCTTTGGCCTTATAGTGAAATCTGGAATCAGCAAGAAGAATGGAGCAGATCAGGAATACAGCCGCAGGAAATTCAGGAGAGAGTATGTAGAGTCCTGTCAGGGACTCTTATTTATAATGCATAGGGCTGGCTTAGCTAAGCACGCCTCTAAACAACTGGATTGGTCAGTGTTAGGGAGAATTCTCTGTTTAGGCTGAATTTCCTAACCTAGTGAGTCCCCCAGCAGCTTTGCTGGATTTTTGGGGTTTATTTTTTCTCCTGCCAAGAGTGAGACTCTTTTACCCTCACTCTTGGGCATGACTTGAGAGTGTTTCTGTGACTTGCTATGTGCTTATGGGCTATGGGGTATTTTTTCCCCATAGGCTATCATTGGTTTTTGAATGTGTGTGACACAGCACCATCAGTGCAGTAACACAGGGGTGTCATAGAGACCCCCAAACATAGACTCCATACCCTGGGACTGACTACTGTCTCCCTGGGTCTGTAAAGTCACCATTGACTTTACTAGTCTTAACTTAGGAACTTAACCAGTACAAACCATCATACCGTGGAAGTACTGATAGGGGCAATTAGATTGCCCCTGGGTCTGTTGTCGAGGGGGTACTGCCCCGTCCCCCCTCGCCGAGTTTCTGGCTGGTGGCAGTGGATACCACGGAAATATTCCACCAGAATATTTCCCAATGGGATTTCCCATTGATTTTAATGCACCACTTTTTGGTGCAATGTTAAAGATACCGCCGGTTTATTTATTTAATATAAATTCACCGGTTGGGATTTTTTGCCAGAACTCGCCGCCAAAATGGCGTCTAGGTTCACTTCAGTAACCCTGAACCCGAGTCGAGCCTTTGTTCCACTTTTGGCAGGCTTCTGCACAGAAGCCCTCCAAAGTGGTGCCATTCTGTCTGGGTACCACAGGGGGTGTGGAAGGGGGTTTAGGCACCCTGGACTGAGTTGCCTTGCCAACTCATGTCGCACTCTGGTGTGATTGGCCCAAGTGGTGAGCCACCCCGCTCACCACTTAGCATGTTTGAGTGACAGCTAGGCTGTATGAATGGGGGTTTGCTGCATAAAAGCAGGGTTTTTGGGACTGGTTCTTCAGAAGACGCCACAGGACCTAAGAAGCCGAAGAGGGAGAAGCCGAGCCGACCTGCCAAGACGACACCACCGGTGGAGCCTAGCGGAACCGTCTCACCACTTTTCCCAACGACAGAGGAGATCTCCCGCCTGGAGAGTCTTCTTCCCTTGACTCGTGGGGACAACCAGTTTCTGCCTTCTTTTCGCCGCCCTGAAGCATCTCGTGGCCGCCTTGCCTGTGCCAAGCACCCCGGCAACCGGGATACCACTTTTTACCTCAACCGCGAAAGAGGGGTAACATCCTTTTAACCGGAAAAACTCCATGGCTGGTTTCTTCCCTGGTAGTGCAACGACCTTCAGCTTTCCTCCACAACGAGATCTTCTCCTCCTCTGGACGACGCCGCGACTTGCACCCACTACCAGGAACAACTGCCACCGCTGGAGGATCCTTTCCATTTTAAAGGTACC
The DNA here is from genome assembly GCF_040938575.1 of Ambystoma mexicanum. Taxonomy (NCBI): domain Eukaryota; kingdom Metazoa; phylum Chordata; class Amphibia; order Caudata; family Ambystomatidae; genus Ambystoma; species Ambystoma mexicanum. Next base: position 37,576,577 of record NC_090933.1, read on the forward strand.
GTGTTCTGCCCGGCTTCCCTTGCCACCGATTGTACGGGGTAGATTTAGCCCTCGGCTCTCGACCCTGGGTAAGCCTGGGACACCCTAACTAAACTTTTCTAAACTTGGAAAAACCTTTTCTACTCACCTGTAAAGACTTGTGACATTGTGTGATCTTGGGCATCTTTTCACCTGGCGTTCCCTAGAGTGGGCCTGGCAACCGAACTTCCTTGCTCCTCAATAGACTGCCTTTCTAAACTCACTGTGAATCTCTGGAAAGTGTTTTACCTTGCTGTTTTCATTACTTCTGCCTTTTCCCTCCCTTTTTAACTAACTTGTTGGAGTGCCATCTAACGTTAAGTGCTCACCTCTGTTTGGAAATAAGTGGTGTTAACTTAGACTTGTCCAACAAATAACTAGGGACGTACATATAAGTAATAGTGACTGTGTTTTGACTTACTTACCTTTTCTGTGCTAGTGTAATTTATGAGTGTGTCCTTTAAATAAATAATTATATACTTTTACACCTAGCTCTGGTCAGTGTTTGCTTGTACTACTGTGCCTCTGTACCTATTATGTATGCTCTATATACTGCCTAACTCTTCTTGAGGGAAGTCTGACTGCTCAGCCAAAGCTACCAGGTAAATCTGGGTGGTACAGACTGCTACCAAGTGGGTTTACTGCCAAACACCTGTAGTCTTAAATCTTTTGCAGTGGTCCCAGAGGGAACTGCACAGGTTTCTGTCTAACAGTCAGGGTTGATAGTCCACGCCCTGTTCTCAGCTGGCAGGATTTCAAGGGCAGGATGTCAGATTTATGATGTGAGTTTTACAATGTTCAAAAACCTCCCACAGTTACTTTAGCTAAAATCCAGTTTTGCCATATATGACCCATTTGTACAGTTGAAGCATCTTAACAAATTTATAAGCAGGTTCCATATTTTATGCAGAACATTCCAGTCCAACTCTGCCATCTGTAAGACATTGTTTCGCCCTTCTAATACTTTAGTCATTTTGAGTATGAAATATTCGGCCTAAAATTCTGTAACTTTACATGTGTGTCTGGATTATTGTCAGGCATGTCAGTATTAAATTTTACATTGACATCGGGTACACTTTCCTTGGAATACCCAATTCTCCGCCATTTCTGTTCCCAAGGTGTCAGTGAATGCTACAATGTCTTAAATTATAAACCACAAAATCACATTTAAACGGTTAACTTTTCACATTTTTGCAAAGTCCTGCTGCAGAGATAAGTCTTTAACATTTTTATTAATACATAGTCCTTGGAGGCAAATGTCAGTATTATTCCCCATATATGGGCATGCCTTTCCAAGGCTATCCCCTCAATCCAGGGTTGTCACAGGGATTTCCTTTGAAGCTTCCTGTAGAAGTCACGAGTTGGTGTGATTTTCACTTCGCAAATCCGTGTCCTAGAAGTTTCATTGTGAAATGGCTCTGCCCAGACCCAAGTCTGATCAGTATGTGAAGTTCCTTTGTCTTGGTCAGTCAAAGTTTTCCAACCTAGCAATTATCAGCCAAGTGTCCTGGAAGTTTATGGTGGTTCCCTTTTGGGGGAAGCCTTAGCTCTGACCAACTGGAATAACCTGTTTTGGGAGCTTGCAAAATCCAGCCCATGAAGTTTAACAGTTTGTTTTTAATTTTATTTTGTCCTAAATCAAAACAAGCCTGTTGAATAAAACAGCCTATATATGTTTCCCCGGCAACAAACCCCTTTACATTGCTAGACACGGACAAACTTTCATTCAACATTGTACTTTTTAAAACAGACTTTTTTTTCTGGTTTGTAAAAGCCCATTCTGACACATGTGGTGAAAGCTGGAATATTCCTTGCAAATTCGGTTTTGCTCTTCCCTCTGACTTCCCACACTGTTTTGTAGCTGTAGTCAGCTTGTTTTACACAACAGTCTGTACAAGGCAAAAGTCTTCATGAAATTGACATGTGCACAGAAAGCTATGATTTCCTTTTCAATCAGTGATTTTTGCCATTTTGTAGCAAAATGTAAGCGTTTCCCGTGTAGCTGAAGGAAAGCTTTTGTTGATTTTCTCAGGTTTGGCTGGCACAGCCTGTCGTTCAGGAATAAGGCTCTTTTCTGATGGAGCACAATGTGATATGGCTGGGCATGACCGGGTCTTTTTAATAAAGTTAGTGTGATGAAGAACAGGGAAAAATAGCATCAGAGCGGCATCATTTTAAAGGTGAAATATTCCCTTTTTCAATGGGTATTTTGGGCTTGCAGCAAAGCAGCGCTGCTTATTCACTCCATTTCTTTAAGACAAACGAGAACACACCCTAGTAGCCTCTCTCAGGGTGCTCCCTGTTCCATCTTGCCCAATGGCACTTGGTAAAACAGTGCAGCCGTCCTTTTGTCGCTCCAAAACACAGTTTGGGTGCAATGGTGCTCTCAGGAGCCAGCGCAGCCATTTTGCTGGTTCTGCTGAAGTGCAGCTTGGTGATGTGGCGAAGTACTGCTGAGTGGGTAAATATATCCTACAGTATCAACGCCGATAAGCCGGAGCGAGGGAAACTCGTGCTACCGTGGTACCGGCCTTGACTCCAGCTGCCATGAAAGCCAAGCTGTTCATCACAGCCGGTGAGTCGAATGGAGAACCGATAAGAACCGGGCTGTGGTGAATGAAAGTCGCAAAGTGAGAGGAGTGCAAAGAACTGTAAAATTGTAAAGGGAAGACCAGCTTCAGAAGGGGAACGGCACCACGTGGGTGCTGCTCAGAGAAACTATGGTCGATCCCAGTCTGAGTAACACTATAGATATCAGAAAGGGGTAGGAGAGCCGCCAAGATAGGTCAAAGTGATCATACAGGTGGTCAGGCAAAATCCCTATAAAGTCGAGAGCGTATGAACTATAAATAAAGCAAGGGAAGTGAATCCCACCACATGAGAATGCAAGGGAAGTGAATCCCGGACACATTGAAAGTATAAGTGAATGAGAAGTTGGCAAGAGAGAACCCAGAAGAGCGATACTGACGAGAAGGGGTGCAAGACCAAAGTCCCAAGGAACAGTGTATTGACAAAGGTGAACCCGGCTGAGGGATGCCCACTGGAACTGTTTCAAAAGACATTAAGATTTATAAGTGAGATTAAAAAGTAAAGAGGGGTCAGCACCCAGAAGAGGAGAACCCAGGTGTGAAGATCCCTCACCCAAAGTAAAACCAGGAAACAAACTTTCATTTTGTTGAAGGAAATTTTCATTTTGTTATTGAATAAGTCAGGCCCTCGAAGGCAAGGGACTTTCAAGAGAAACCAGACTTCGCCATCGACGCTCCTGATAGCTGCAAGTGGAACTGTCGACTCGTGCTGGAAAAGCTCAAGTGTGTGCTGTGCTCCTAGATCCCATCTTACCCAGTGCTCAAAACGTGGGGAAGGGAGATCCAAGCTACAGCATCCTGACACATTATTTTTGAACACTTCTTTCTTTTCTTGAAAACCATCTCACACACTTTTTGTATTAGTTGTAAGGTTTGGCAATAGGTTTCTTAGTATAGGCCCTTTTTATTTGACACAATGCCACTAGGACTGCCTTATTTTCAATTGATCGTTGACTCTTGCTCCCATCTTAGAATTAGGTTTATATTAGGCGTTTTTCCAACCTGCATACAGTTTAATAAACACCCTTCAATTGTGATCACTTGTGTCTGTCTTTACTGTTGCCACCATGAGTTCCTTACAGGACCCCCCCAGTAACGCCACCAACGAAGGAGTACATTAAGGCTCTGCTGGTGGAGCTGAAGCACGACCTCACCCAAGAAATACAAGGTCGGATTAATAAACTTGTGGAGTCGGTCGAGGACTTACAGGCTTGCACGGAATCACTCATAGCTGAATTGGAAGGGACGGCAGCAAAGCAGGCTCATGAGCAAGCAGTTCTTTCGCAGAGGATGGAGGCCCTGGAGCAGCAGCTCAAGGCAGTCCAGCAAGCGGAAGCTGAGAATCACTCGAGGCATAATAATATCGCAATACAAGGCATACCCAAGCTGGTGCAAGATTATGAGTTATCTTCATACATCGCGGCCCTACTAAGTTCTGTAATGTCTCTGCCGGAAGGTGAGGATCTGGTTTCAGACCGGACACATTGGGTATATACAGCGTTTCAGCTAAAAAATGCTGTGTCTGGACATGCTCACCAGAGTCTATTTCTTCAGCCAAAACGAACAGATAATGAGGGAAGTCCAGAAGCAGAAAATTGGTCACTTCAGAGCAGACCTGCTGCTGTTTCAGGAATTTTCGCAAGCCACCCTCTTTAGGCGCAAGAAACTGAATGTAGTGACGACCAGCTCATGTGACAGGGGTATCCCCTATAGATGGGGATTTCCGTGCAAGCTGCTCTTTGAGGTAAAAGGGGAGAAGTATATTGGGGCCAAAGAGGATGCAGCGGCCCTGATGGGGAGGGACTATGGTCAGGATGGAGAAGGCCAAGAGGATCACACCGACCTAAGCCAGATCCAAGGGAGGAAGTGGCCCCGGCTGTGCGGACCGTTGGGCAAGGGCAAAGGTAGACTTAACAAGCAGGGGGCCCGGTTGGATAATGAGACCTGAAGCAGAATTTTGCGCAGTTAATTAGGATCCCAGCTATTGATTGATCTCCTGTGGGGATTGGGGGAGGGGGGGGGGAGCGGGCCGACGGTTGATTAACCTTGCTTACTGGGGAGGGAAGCGTAACAATTAATTATGATGTGCCTGAATTCATGGAATGTGGTTGATGTTGGGAAAAGTGTTAACTTCCGCAGGATGTGGGGGTCCGGGGAGGGGTGTTAGGGGGAGGAGGGGCTCTGGGGTTGTTGGAAAGTACCTGCATGTTGGAGCATCTCATATTCTGGGTTTGATATACTCTTAGAGTTGTTCTTCTTTGATTTGTTTGATGTTTGGTTCGAAAATCTAAGTTGGATGCACACCAGCGCTCAAGTAGGGACAGTACAGGCTGGCGGGCTGACAGGGTTTGCTTGCCACCCGGCATGGAGATCTCAGTAGCAGAATCAGCTTGACCTGATTAAATAAGGTGACATCAACACTACGGCTGGATACATGGAACATCCGAGGCCTCAACTCCCCCATTAAGCGCAAGACAATCAGGGGGTGCCTGGGGACGTTGGGATGGGATGTGGCTATCCTTCAGGAAACCCATTTGGTTCCCTAAGACTAGAAGAGGCTCAATTGCAGGGGGTTCCGATGAGGGTACTTCAGTAGTGCAGGGGTCAAAAGAAGAGGGGTGGGTATCTTACTAAGAAGTGGAATCCCCTTCAATGTTGGAGTGGTCAAGGCCGACCCTGCAGAGAGATATTTAGCCCTACTGGGCACTCTAAAGGGTTTCCCATTGACAATTGTGGGGTTGTATGGAGCGAACGTCAACTGGGACCAGTTTTTTCGATATCTGGTCACAATTATACCAGGGTTCAAGGAGGGTGCTCTAATCATAGGAGGCGATTTCAACTGTGTAGTCAACCCACAAACCTATAAAACTTCCCCAGCTACCTAGGCAGATCTCCGAAACCTCAGTGCAATTGCGAGCATGCTGAGGGAGTTGGACGTGATTGAGGCCTGGTGTTTTTACCCCCAGGAAGAGCAGGATTTCACGTTCTATTCATCGGTGCATAAATACTTCTCTAGAGTAGACTTGATATTGACAGCCACGTCACTTGTGGCCAACACCGATTCGCTAGAATTTGAGACCATGCAACACTCCGACCATGGCCCAGTAACGCTCACATTGCAGTGACTCATGGCACAACCCTGAGAGCACGCCGTGTGGCAGCTAAACACTGCAGCCGCAAGAGATCTATTGATAAATAATGAAATGGGTGAGGTAATCAAAAACTACTTTCGTGAGAATGATAGTGGGGGCCTGGGGCTAATTTGGGATGCAGGAAAAGCATTTTTCGGGGGAACTGATGGGGAAAACGGCAGCCTTAACCGGGCTAGGACACAGGTGAAAGAGACCCTAGAGACTGAACTCGGGCCTGGGATAAGGAGCATAAAGTGAGCAATACCGTACAATCACTTAGGGCCCTTAGGGTGACTCGGGCTAAAATAAGGGTGTAGACGAAAAGGTGGATGCCTCTCTTTTGGTCCTCACCCCATATGCAGCGTCCTATTGGAGTAGCAGGTGAAGAGCTACAATTGGGAACCCATGCATGAATCCATGCAACATTCTGATACCGCGTTGAGTGTATGAAAGACGATATGCACTCAGGCAGCCATTCAGATTATACCCTCAAGTAGAAGCAGAAGAAGGATGCTACCAGGAAGGGTGCCCACTACCAAGATGCCAGAATGTGACTATGAGTAATATGGATGAACTCTAAGTAAAGTCTGAAGACAGAATGATGTCATAAAGAAGATGTATGAACCTATGCCGAAACAATATGAAAATACTTCAAACTGACAATGTAACTGAAGCACTACGGGAAACATGTACCTAAAGACAAAGTAATCGTGAATATAATAAGATGAAATAACGTGCTAACCAATAAATGTAAATATGCTGTAACGCAAAGTAGAAAAGGTACATAGAAGCTTGCTAAAAAGAGGTATACATACAATGTTTAGGACGGCCATTGGAAGCAAATGAGCGATGGACTGTTAACCTCAAAACACAAGCCTAGGATTGCAAATTGAAGAACTGTTGAAGCTGTTTTTGTGCACAGAATAAGGAGAGTACCATGGCCTGGGATCAAGAAGGATACTTGGGGAGATGGTTGCAAGACACAAAGGGAGTCGAAGGAATGGACCATGTGCAGAAGACCTATTTCTGCTAAGTTTAGGAGAGACAAGGACATTTGCAAGTGCCAAGTGTTGAACAGTCACAAGGGCAAAAGCCTATGTGGGGTGGAGTGAGCAAGTCTCTAAAGGCCAGAAAGGGTAATGGCACCCTGTTTAATAAAATCCAATTGTCCTAAATAAGAGGCTGAAAAAGTCAGAATCGTGGTCTCCTAACACGTGACTCGGAGGTCTAAAACAAGGGCTATTCATTAAAAACCCAGATTGATATAGTGGTCTGCTCCTACTTTCTCAATGTCCCAGAACAGCGAGCAGGCTACGAGTTCAACTACAAACAGAAGCCCTTGGCTAAGGATCAGGTCGATGACCTTCAAAGGACTAATTGGGAAAGCAATAAATGAATTTACGCATCTCGAGCGCCTAGGTTTCATTGTTACTCACATGCTGCTAAACAAGCCGAAGGTCCAAGGTTGATGGGATTGCCAAACGATCATAAAGCCTGCCACACACTTTCACATACAATGTTGCAGTTACCAGCCCTCTGCCATATTCTCTGCTACAATCAGTATCGCACGTATGTAGAAGTAGCTCAGGGCGTGTCCTACAGACCAGGGGCAGCCAATGAGATATTAACACTCCTATAATTCTATAAGTAGACATGTTCCCCTAATCCAATCCTTTCTGGTAGTATACTTTGCAAAATGCCATTTGGGATGACGAAATGAATGAAGTATGAAAAAGTATACAAATTATGTACAAAAAAAGGTCTGATTATTGCATGCATCTATTTTGATAGCTGTTCAACTCCCTGCTTTCTTTCATTGAGATTAAAGCAGTATTTTACCATCTTCCTTGGGTCTTTCCGGTTATTTGGTCTAAGATATTTACTGGTAATTCCATCTAGCGCATCCAAGGACACTTCAAAGTGCTAGAGCAGCTAGGGACGCTTCAAGCGGGAGCAGCGGCAAACTCCCTACTAAGCAATATTATTACACTGGGGGTGACGAGGCATACAAAATTCTAGTAGCCAAACTGAAACGAGCACAAACCCACAACAGGATTGCTGCCTTGCAGAACCGGGAGGGGGCCCTCTGCTGGGAGGAAGTAGCCAATGTCCGAATGGTTGAATCATATTTTACTGAATTTCTGGGGGGAGATGACACTAAGTGGGGGTAAGTGTTAGGCAGAAACCTGTGCAGTTCCCTTAGGTACCACTACAGGTGTTAGCAGTAACACCCAGATTTACCTGGTAGCTGTGGCTGAGCAGTCAGACTTCCCTCAAGAAGAGTTAGGCAGTATGCAAAGTATACTCAATAGGCACTCAGATACAATAATACAAGCAAACACTGACCAGAGCTTTGGTATCAAAGTATATAATTATTTATAAACGCACAGTTGAAACACTCCAGCACTCTTATTGTAAAATATTCTAAACACAGTTACTATTATGATAAATACACCCCTTTTTCCCTTATTAGAAAATCACAGTAAGACACCACTTATTTTCATACAGAGGTGAGCGCTTAACTAGATTGCACTCTACTAAGGTTGTGAAAAAGGGAGGGGAAAAGACATAATATGCAGGATTACACCACTCTACGACTCAGGAACACTATTAGCAAGGCAGAGAGCAAAAAGTCACTGGTGAGCCAAAGTCCAAAGGCTGGGCCCACTCTTAGAGAGAGCAGAGCACAAATGCGCCCAAGATCACACAGTTACACTAGGCTTAGAAAGTCTTGCAGAGGGTTCAGAAAAGAGTTTAGAGAGGCTTAGAAAAGTTTAGCCAGGGTGTCCCAGGCTAACCCAGGTTCGAAAGCCGGGGGCTAAATCTACCCCGTACAGTTGGTTGCAAGAGAAGCCTGGCGGAACACGGTACCTTAAGTGGGAAGGATCCTCCAGCGGGGGCAGTTGTTCCTGGTAGTGGCTGCAAGTTGCGGCGTCGTCCAGGGGAAGAGAAGATCTCGACGTGGAGGAAAGATGCAGGTCGTTGCACTACCAGGGCAGAAACCAGCCGCTGAGTTTTCCGGTAAAAGGTGGTACCTTTATCTCGCGGTCGTGGTAAAACGTGGTATCCCGGTTGCCGGGGTGCTTAGCACGGGCAAGGCGGCCACGAGATACGTCGGGAAAGCGAAAAGACAGTGAAACTGGTTATGCCCGCCAGTCAAAGGAAGAAGACTCTCCGGCGGGAGATCTCCTCTGTCGTTGGGAAAAGTGGTGAGACGGTCCAGCAGGGCTCCACCGGTGGTGGTGTCGTGGCAGGTCGGCTCAGCTTCTCCCTCGTCGGATTCTTAGGTCCTGTGGCGACTTCTGAAGTTCCAGTCCCCAAAGCCCTGCTTTTATGCAGCAAACCCCCATTCACTCAGCCTAGCTGTCACTCAAACATGGTAAGTGGTGAGCCGGCCGGCTCACCACTTGGGCCAATCAGGACGGAGTGCGACTTGAGTTGCCTAGGCAACTCAGTCCAGGGTGCCTAAATTCCCCTCCACCCCTCCTAAGTACCCCAGACATAGTGGCACCACTTTGGAGGGCTTCTGTGGAGAAGCCCGCCAAAAAGTGGAACAAAGGGCTCGACTTGGGTTGGAGTCACAGAAGAGAACACAAACGCCATTTTAGAATCAAGTTTTGGCAAAAAATACCAACCGGAGAATTAATATTAATTAAATAAACCGGCGGTATGTTCGAGGCTACCTTAAATAATTAAATAAAGATAGTAGCCTAAAGCAATGGGAAATCCCATAGGAAAATATTCGCGGTTGAATATAAAAAGTAGTATCCACTGCCACCAGCCAAAACTCGATCAGGGGGGACGGAGACGTGCCCTCTCGACTAACGGACCCTGGGGCAATCGAATTGCGCCAGCCAGTACGTCCACAATCTGATGGTTTGTACTGGTGCTGTTCAGAATTTAAGACTAGTAAAGTCAATGGTGACTTTACATGCCCTGGGAGACAGTAGTCAGCCCCAGGGTATGGAGTCTATACTGGGGGGTCACTATGACACCCCTGTGTTACTGCACGGAGGGTGCTGTGTAACACACATCACAAAAACTCATGAAACCCTATGGAGTAAAAGACCCCATAGCCCATTAAACACATCTAGATTCAAAGAAACACACTCAAATCATGTCCAAGAGTGAGGGTAAAAGAGTCTCACTTTTGGCAGGAGAAAAAAATAAACCCCAAAAATCCAGCAAAGCTGCTGGGGGACTCGCTAGGTTAGGAAATTCAGCCTAAACAGAGAATTCTTCCTAACAGTAAGCCAGATTCCTTTGAGACACGCTCCAGCTTCATAAATTATCAGAGAGAGGCAAAGCCTTGTTAGAAAGCCTGATCTCTACCCTGGCAGCGGATGCTGTCATCAGAAATCTTCCAAGTAACAAAGCACCTGGGCTGATGGCTTCCCAAAACTTTTACAAATGCCTCGGAGTTGAGCTGGTTCCCCAACTGGTGAAGCTGTTTAATTCATTTGGGACCAGGGGCGGGTCTCGGGTACAATGGGGGAAATCTTAAGACGTTGCTGATCCTGAAGCCAGGGAAATACCCAGTCGAATGTGTATCATACAGACCTATAGTGTTACTCAATTGCGGTGTTAAGATCTTTAAAACAATTCTAGCCAATAGGTTTTCTGGGATTCTACCCAAGTTGGTTAAGGAGGACCAAACCAGATTTATTTTAATTTTTTGGTACACTTGCCCTCACACATTACACCATCACAAATTAACAGTTTGTTGATACAGTTTCAATGACACTTGGAATGAACGTACCGAATCCCAGACCTTAAATATAGTCTCATATCGCATAAAGGGGACATGGCAGTGCAGTGAGTTTCGTACCTGTCGCACATAAGTTCAAGGTGAGTGGCATGGAGGTAGGTCATTCTAGTGGTGGGGACTGGGGCGAGTTCAGATCTTCAGCTGTGCGCCATAGATAAGTTTTGTATGGGCCCCAAATATCCTTTGGTCTGGATTCAGGGGGTTGCATTTGTGCCCATCGTTCCTCCATGTCATCAGCCCATACCACATCGCTCAGCCAGTGGTCCTTGTTCGGAGCATTCTCACTTGACCACCGTAAAGGATGCAGCGCTTAGCCAACAAAAGACAAAGTCTACCCACAGTTCTCGATGGAAGATCAGAAGTGTGAAATAAGCAAAGTAATGGGAGAGGGGTCACAGTTGTATCAGTCATTTCTGACAGAATCGCACACACATCTTTCCAAACGACCACAAGATGCGAACAGCCCCATAACATATGGAAATATTTACCATTGGGAGATTTACATCGCGGACATGCCCTGGTCCCCTGTCCAGAAAACAAGTGCATCCTATCTGGGGTTTAGTGGTATTGGTGTAATATTTTGAGTTGTGTTAGCTGAAATCTGGAATTATAAGACCCCCTGAGTGTCTGCATGCACATGTTTGCCTATAGCTCGCCCGAGACTTCAATCTGAAGGTCCAGGACCCACTTAGCTCGTACATTGTGATGTGGTGTGTGTGAGTGGGTATGAAGTAGGTGATGCAGGGTGGGGTGGATACTTGGTTTTTATTCTCACCCGCTGTCAAGACAAATTCTAACATGGGGTAATTCGGAGGCTGAATCGGGAAGCAGCTCTAACGTTACCTGCATGCTCTGCGCAGTCCAGCGTACAGCAACCACTGCAAGGGTTTGTTGTGGTTGGAACCAGGGGCATCCATGGTTTGTATGAAGTTGTCATCCCTGTACAGAGACCCCAATGTGTGAAACCCCTGATGCGCCCAGATGACTCACGAGCCTGCACCGACTTGTGGGAGTGAAGGGATACAGTACCAGAGTGGGTGATTCTCGTGGTATGGGTTGTGTGCGCCTGTCACTTCCCATATTTTACGCCAGGCTAATGCTGTGGAGCTTGCAGGGTTGAATCCACAGTTGTCTGTGAATCTATCTGGGAGGAGCACCGGTGATCGCAGGTCTCTGTCAACCCGCTGTGTATTGTTCTAGTTGTATATGGGGTGGGCCCTCGCAAAACCAGCAGGCCGCAAATTGCACCTGTGTGACCTTTCAGTATAGACGAACGTTGGGAGCTGCAAACCCACCCTTTTTGTTTGGTTGCTCTAGTGTATCCCACTTCAGTTGTACTGCCCCGAATGCCATATGAATCTGCTGCACTTGCTTTCTAGTTCTTGAAAGAATGGTCGCCCAGGCCATATCGGTATGTTGAGGAAGAAGTATAAGAGCTTAGGAAGAGCGTATAAGAGCTTAGGAAGGACAATCATTTTGAGGAGCGCTATCTTGCCTGCTATCATTATGGGGAGATGGATCCAACTGGACAGCCTAGAACGCAACTGGGTCATGTACTTGTCATAGTTACAGTCATATAGTTTTGAACTATGCCTTGCAACTGTTACCCCTAAATAGCGCATGGACCCTTAAGCCCACTTAAATCCCTGTAGGTCCGCAGAGCGGGTGGTAGTGTCCGTGAGGGGGCAAGGTTCAGATTTACTGCAATTTACCCTATGGCCCGACAACTTCCCAAAATGCTGGATGTCCTCCATAACAGGTTGTAGATGTTTTTTGAGGGTGTCGAATGTACACTTGTTTTAGCAGAACAGAGTTCTAATATACACTGGCTATAATCTTCAATTCAATCTTCCCTGCCTATATCCATCAATTGTGGCGTGCCTCAAGGGCCAAGTTTGCCCCTCCCCCTCCCTCCCAGTTCAATCTATACCTGCGGTGTCTCTGTACCCTTCTTAACAACATAACTGTGTATTTTATCAACTACGCAGATGACACCCAACTGGTGGTTGAACTGAGTGGCTGCCACAAGATTGATAATATTAAAATTGCTAACATCTGGGGCATGGCATGGCTGGAGGCTAATGAAGGCGTGAGCCCTTTAGCTCCTGCAGCCCTGAGACACAAAATAGCAGAAACCATCTTTCAAATGTACCGTTTTATGGCAGGATAATTGGGTGCGTGTATATGAGGAGATCTCCGATGTGTAATCTGGAGTCTGTGAAAAGCGGAGGAGCCCTGCAGTGAAGGCAGACTCGCAGCCCGACAAGGCGACTCAGAAGCCTAGGCAAGATGGCGATCCTGCCAAAGAAAGGGCAAGAGGAGTCACAGAGACCGTCTGCTACGTTCCGCGGAGAGCAGAACCTAGAAGCGATTAGAAGCCTGGTCCCAGCGGGACGAACCGAGTGAAGAGAAGCAGTCGGAAGAGCTCCCCCCACCACCCGGACAGAGGTGAGGAGGCACAGACACTGGGTGAAGGCGGAGCAGGGACACCAGGAGCGAGGTGGAAGCTGCCATACCCGCTGAATAGAAGCAGCTACCGGGAGAGGAGGCATCCAACGTGCGCCCCCCCTTATAGCACCTATACCATCTGTCCTTGTGGTCCAGCATAGCAGCAGGCCCCCGCATCGGCGTCACCCAGGGGGAGGCAGCCCTACACCGAGACAACAGCTGCGTCCCTGCACCCGATGCATGAAGAGACTGCAGCCGCAGCGGGGAAAAAGACCAAACGGCCCGCGGCAGAGCTGACAACGCCACAGTTCACCTTCACTCACAGCGGCGAAGCAGAGAATAGCCAGCGCCCCCCCCAAGAGCAAAGGGAAAACTACTAAGAGCTCAGCAGATGCAGGCAGCCCAGCGGGTCATCAAGGAGCAGGTGAGACACCCCCAGGGAAAAGCCGAATCAGCAGCCTGCAACAGATTATTTATTCCAAAGTAGTCCACAAGGAAGCATTGTGTTCCCCCCCATCCCCCGGGTTAACCTGAAGGACTGTGCTGCCTGACAAGGGAAAAGACATTGAATGGCATAGCACCCTATGGCATTGAAAGGCACTCTGGTTAAGGTGCTCACCTGGGAGGCTGCTGGAGCCAAAGAGGCCTGAGGTACTGGGCAGAGGGGTAAAGTTGGGCCTCAGGCCAACCGATCTGAAGAAACCGGGGCAGCAAATGCCAAAGCACTGACTCAAAAAGAGTGAAGTCTGGGGGAGAGCTAAACCAATCCAACATAGTCAGCAGAGGAGGTCGCCGACTTCTGTATCTTCAGCCGCAGCGAATCCCCCTGACACCTCTCTCCCACAACAACCTGTCTACAAACAAAATGATGTCGGGCAAAGCCAAAGACAAGATGATCACACCTATTGGAGAGATGCTCCAGCAGACTAAGTCGGCGGCAGACCCACCCCAAGCAGGGGAAGATGAGACCCAACCTGCCACAAGAGGTGACATTGTGCGTCTGTTTCAATCCATACAGAAGGAGATGGCCTCCACAATGCAAGAACAAAAAAAACTCCTTCCAGGATCTCTCTCGTAATGTGCTACAGAATGAAGCCAAGTTAGGCGAGCTGGAGACAGCCTTCTGTGATCAAGTCAATGTGCAGGATCAGCTGGAACAGAGAGTTGCCGCCCTGGAGGTGTACAGGCAAACTGCGGAATAAAAGCATGAAGACATGGAAAACTGCTCCCAACAGTGTATGGGTCCGAGGAGTACTCTGGGAGATAAAGGATTCGGAACTAGAGGACAGTATCAAGGGGCTGTTCCAGGAGATATTGGGAGGCGCAGGAGCTGATCTCAAACTGGACCGCACACACACAGTGTACTCCAACTTCCAACGAGACGGAATCTCCTCCCGGACTTGCTCATGAGTGTTCACTTCTTCAAGACAAAGGAACTGATTTTTCAGAAAACCGGGGACCAATGCTGTCTGGAGTATAAAGGAGCATTTGTAGAACTCTTTCAGGATCTCTCACAAGGTACGATCCAAAAGCGGCAGCTTATGGGACCCCTTACTAACTGGCGAGGAGACAAAGCGGTCCGATACAGGTGGGGATACCCCTTCCTCATCAGGTTTCAGCTAGATGGAATCCAGCATCAATTTACTTCCCTTTGAGCGGCGCTAGAGACTCTCAAGATAAAAGAAGTAGATCTACACCTGCCAGACAGCTCCCAGAGCTCCTCGACAACCCCCTGGTCGCAACCCCAAACAAGGAAGAACAGGAGGAGGGACTGTTGTACACCCTCAATGGATAGGCGAGAGAGAAGTCCAAACAAGGGGGCCTGACCAGAAAACGGAGCCTTGGTCAAAAGAGGCCCTAGGCCAAAAATGAAGCAACCTAGCACCCGATACTAGGAGGGAGAAGGGCAATTGGAGGTTTAGAGGTCGTTTCTGCTGACTGTGAACAGTTCTTATTCGATTTAAAGGGCATTAGGTGAACACTCCCTGTTTCAGGCAATGAGCCTGAAGGTTACCCCACAGGGGGTGGCTATGGTTTGGAAGTATTTCTTCGTAGTTTTTGTTTTTATTGTTTTTCCTTTTATTTTTCGGAGAATGGTGCAGCCCAGCAGAAGTCTGTATAGTAAAAGATGGGGTGTGTCAAACAGGGGGCAGTCATGGATAGTAGCATATGGGAGGATGGGGGGGCTGGAAATGGGAGGCAGGGAGGGTCAAAGGGTTAATCATGAAGAGCATTGGTGTGAGGCATAAGGACTTGGAGAGATGGCAGATGTGAAGGTTGTGTCCCTCAATGTTCAGGGACTGGACTCACAAAGGAAAAGAAAGTGTGTGTTGGCCAAACTAATTGATTTGAAAGCAGACATAGCCCTGATTCAGGATACTCATTTGCTGAATCAGGATTGGTGCCGTAAATCTCCCCCTGTCTCACCTGGGATCGCTTCTTGCTCTGTTCCGCGGGAAGATTCCTCTTGTGGACGATTCGGGTCTTGTATAGGCTCGCTCGAGTCTCGTCCGGCTCCAGAGCGCGTTCAGAATTCCAGGAAGGTTGCGGTTCCAGGATGTCCAGGAAGAAAAGTAGTGGTCGCTAGGGTTGAGTATTCCGGGAGCAGATTTAGAGGGAAAAGGTGGAAGGAAGGAAGAAGGGACCAGGAAACTAGGAATAGTGGATTCGCCGAACAACACACACACACGTCAAGTCACTACCTAATGATAGCATTGAGACGCGCTGGGCCGCGGGGCGTGGCCAATTTATAGAACGTGCCGTGTCCGATGTGAAGGCTGGTGCGAGGCAAGTCACTTGGCACGGCCATGTTGGGAGTAACAAGGAATACAAGCCCCGTCGCGATAAGGACTAGGAAGTCCAGAAAGGGCAAGTTCTATGGGTCATGACAATTGGCCACGGTTGAGATCCCGCTGCTTCCCCCACCAATATTTTGCATCCTCCAACCCAAAAAAAGGGGGGGTCGCAATGCTCATAGCTGGTTCCCTCCATTTTGAACAAGGGATGGTCCTGAAGGACCCGCTTGGTACATATACCGGGCTGACATTGCGAGTGGCAGGTAGGGATTTAACATTAGTCTCAATATATGGCCCAAATCAACACCAAGACCAGTTTTACACGCACCTAATTGTCCAATTTCGTCTCCCTCTCCTCCCCACTCTCCTCACCTGATCGGTAATCCTCCAATTCTTCCTTCTTGAGATGCCGACGTGAGCAGAAATCTCTCTTTGTGGTTGAAGATACTTGCCTACCACGAGAGGAAGCCACAGTGAATGCTTGAAACAAGCAGTCCTGGGACTCCTTTCCCGTAGTGGGCGACAAGGGAAAAAGCCTGGATGGCAGAAAAAACCCTTGCAAGGAATGAAGCCAAACCGGAGTCTTCCAAGGACAATGATGAAGCGTAGTCTGTAGTAGTAGAAGAGTAGGTTTCCGGCTAATACGGATTTGAGGAGGATGATGACAAACGATGATGGCAGAAACAAGGCAGAAAAACGCCTTGCAAGAAGGAGTAGTGAGAGAGACTGCAGCCGGTGGCAAGATAGAGCCGCAAAAGCTGAAGCAGGTAAAGCAAAAGGGGAGAAGAGAGAGAGAGAGAGAGAGAGAGAGGAAGAAGCCTCACTCGAAACTAGGAGAGGCGAAGGTAAAGGCACGGACCAAGCCGTGTTAGGGAAATACTAGCGTTCTCACCCAAAGCAGGAAAACAAAAACACTATGGGGGTTGCAACGCAGAGATTGCCGGGAGTGAGATACTGAAATACTTCCCGGCGACGCCATGTTGCCGGAGAACTAGACCGCGGCTGCACGTAAAGAAAGCAACGTGCTGGAACTACGGTCTGCGCCGGAGCCTCCAATGCGGAAGTATCCGCCAATCGGCCCGGCTGCGCATGACAGTATGCCCCCTCACAAAGCGAACCCCCCCAGGCTTACCCGGAAAGCACCGATGGAACCCAGTCAACAACCTGGGGGCATGAATGTGGGAGACTGGTTCCCAAGAGTCCTCCGACTCTGGGTAACCCTTCCACGAGACCAAGTATTCCAATCGTCCCCTGTAGAATCTGGAGTCACGAATAGCTGAAACTTCGTATTCTTTCGTACTACCAGAACCCTGGACCTGCAAGCGGGGAAGAGATCTTAGGTGAGGGTCCGGAAAAAAAGGTTTAAGAAGAGAGGAATGAAAAACAGGATGAATGCGACTGAGCGCGGGAGGCAATTTCAATCTGAAAGCGACAGGGTTGATCTTAGATAGGACAGAAAAAGGTCCCAAAAAGCGAGGAGAAAGTTTGGAAAGGTGAACCCATCGAGGCAGAAATTTAGTAGAGAGCCACACCTTGTCTCCCTCTTTCCAATCGGGACAGTCCTGCCGACCTTTATCCGCCTGTTCCTTGTTCCGGCTTCTGCTTCTTTCGAGACTGAGTTTTGCAGTCTTATGCGCCTCCGCAAGGGACTGAAGCACTGCTTCCGCAGTGGGAGAGTTCGTAGGAGTTGAAACCACGGGAAAAATGGTTCGAGGATGCACTCCATAAGTGCAAAAGAAAGGGGTAAGACCTATCGCGGAATGTGTAGAATTGTTATACGTAAACTCCGCGGTGGGTAACAGCGACACCCAGTTGTCTTGATGTCGGTTGGTATAGCATCTCAGATATTGCTCCAAGGTGGCATTCAGTCGTTCTGTCTGACCATTCGACTGAGGGTGGAAACCAGATGATAGAGCTCTCTCCATGCCAACTCTAGTACACAAAGCCTTCCAGAAGTTTGAGATGTACTGACTACCTCGATCGGAAATGATCTTGTCCGGCAAGCCATGTAGTCGCAAAACATCTCGTGTGAAGGTGTCCGCCATCTGAGTGGCAGTTGGTAAGCCAGGTATTGGGGAAAAATGTGCCAATTTTGTGAAAGCATCTATCGTTACCATAATGCAAGTGCAGGATTCGGACTTGGGTAGATCCACAATGAAATCGGTAGAGATGAGACCCCAAGGGCGTGTAGGCATCTCGGGTTGTGTCAGCAAACCTAAGGGCTTGCCCGATGGATACTTAGCTCTGGCACATATTGGACAGGCCTTGATGTAATCCTTCACTTCTCCTTTCATTTCAGGCCAGAAGAACCTTCTCGAAATTAGTTCAGTAGTGTTCTGCACTCCTCTATGACCCGAGGTAAGTGGATCATGGCCCAAATGAATGATCTTCTTACGCCAAGGGCCTTCTGGAATGTACAGTCGGTTCTCGTAAAACACTAAACCCTCCTTCTCGATATATTTTCCTCCTCGTAGCTTAGAAAGATTCATCTTTTCGGAAGCCAACGCGGTCTTAACTTCTTGAAAGAAAACATTGACAAGTCCCAGAATAGTGTTTCTTCTGAACATAGTCTCTCGAGAATAAGGGGTATAATCTCCAAGAACATCCTTCCTAGATAAGGCATCTGCGACTTTATTCGAGGAACCTGGTAGATAGGTAATATGAATGTCGTATCGGGCGAAAAAATAAGCCCATCGTGCTTGCCTTGAATTCACACACTCCATGTTCTGTAATGCCTTGAGATTCTTATGATCTGTCCTAATGAGAAAAGAATGACGTGCACCCATCAGTAAATGTCGCCATTCTTCACAGGCCAGCTTCATGGCGAGTAGTTCTTTCTCCAAAACCGAATAGTTCAGTTGGCTGGGAGACAAAGACTTTGAGAGATAAGCTACTGGATGTTCTATACCATCGTAGGCTTGAAGAAGAACCGCCCCTATAGCCAAGGCAGAGGCATCGGTCTCTACGATGAACTGTCGGTTTTGATCCGGATGTCGAAGAATCGGAGCGGAACAGAACAGTCTTTTTAAGTCCCTAAAACCCTGTTCAGCTTCGGGTGACCATAGGAACGGCCCTGAATCTTTCCTTAAGAGTCACGTAATGGGAAGCACTATCTCTGAGAAGTTTGGGATGAACCTCCTGTAGAAATTTGCGAGACCCAGAAATCTTTGTACTTCCTTAACACTGTCCGGGGAGGACCAATCGAGTACAGCAGTGACCTTGTCGGAATCCATGGAAATTCCTTCTTCCGAGAGAACATATCCAAGGTAGTGAACAGAGGGGGCTGCAAAAACGCACTTCTCGGGTTTGACCAGAAGTTTGTAACGTTGTAGACGCTCCAGCACTTGAGTAACGTGAAGGATATGTGATTCCAAGTCGGAGGAGTACATCAAAATATCGTCCAAGTAGATGATAACAGTAACCAGTAACAGATCGGAGAATAAACGATCCATAAATCGTTGAAAAATGGCCGGGGCATTCACTAATCCGAACGGCATTACCTTGTATTCGTATAATCCGAACGGGGTGCGGAAGGCCATCTTCCATTCGTCTCCCTCGGCAATGCGAAGCAAATGATTTGCGTTGCGAAGGTCCAGTTTAGTAAAGATACTGGCCCCCTCTACCGCCTCTATGATCTCAGATATGAGTGGCATGGGATAGCGGTCTCTGATTGTAACTTTATTTAGTCCTCTGTAATCAATACAAGGACGCAAATCGGTGGAGTCCCTCTTTCTGATGAAAAACAAAGAAGCTCCTGCCGGAGACTTGGAATGTTGAATAAGGCCGTTTTGCAAGTTGGTATCCAAGTATTTCCTTAAAACTTGCCTCTCGGTTTGGGTTAAAGAAAACATCCTGCCGAAAGGAACTAAAGCATTACCTTCCAACTCTAATGAGCAATCTTCAGGCCTGTGTGGGGGTAGCTCCGCAGGTATCGTCTCCTTGAAGACCTCCTGATAGGGTAAACAATAATGTGGTAATGCGTGAACCCCCACATGATCACTTGTTAACACCTTCGAAGTCTGGGCCTCCCCATGGAATGGTGCTGAGAGGCAATGTTGTCTGCAGTACATAGATGAAAAACTCAACTGGTTGCTAGTCCAGTTTACCTGAGGGTTGTGTTTGAGAAGCCAGGTAACTCCTAAAATTATAGTAAAGTGCGCGGCTCTAATGATGTCGAATTTGAGCACTTCTCTATGTTGGAAGATGGTAACTCCTAGTTCTTCCGTGGTATGGGTTATCAAACCCGATGAGAGTGGAGATCCGTCTACACCCTCTACCTTTTGATCCTCTTTGCGGGCTACTCTATGAAGGCCCACCTTCTCTGCCCAAAGAGTGTCAACAAAGTTTCCGGCCGCCCCACAATCCAGGAGGGTTAGGGCATCTATAGATCTTCCCCGGGATTCAATTTGTACCGGAATAACCATCAACCTGGAAACCTCCAAAGTGTTGGGAGCTGAAATGGAGAGAGAAACATAGGGACTGAACGGGTTGCAAATTGATCCTCGGAACCAAGTCCCTACTGGCGCCGAGGAAGTTTGTTTCCCTGTGACTTAGTTGGAACCACCGGACAATCTTTGAGCTGGTGCTGTTCAGAACCACAATAGGCACACAGTCCCTTTTCCTTTCTCCTTCTTCGCTCAGCGAATGTAAGTGGACCCCTGGTAGCTCCGATCTGCATTGGCTCTTCGAAGGAGTGGGAGGAGGTGTGAGAAGAGGACGTAGAAGCATTGGATGTATGATGGCTTGTTGATACGCCATGTTTGCGGCGTTCTGCTCGGCGTTCTTGAAGTCGATATTCAATCTGCAATGTGGAAGATAGCAGATCAGTGAAAGTCGGGGGGCGAGAGGACCGGGCAAGCTCGTCCTTAATCTCTTCTCTTAGGCCCCTTCTGAAGATGGTGTACTGGGCTTGTTCCGGCCAACCTGCTCCTACCGCCAAAGTCTTGAATCGGGATATATATGTTAGCACATCTGAGGACCCTTGCCGCACATCCAACAAATCCTCACATGCAGTAAAGGTTAGTTCCGGTCTCTCAAATGTCTGTTGCAACAAGGCTCGAAAGCCGGCGAAGTCATGTAATATGGGGTTAGCACTGATTACCAATGGCGTAGCCCAAGAAAGGGCGTTACCAGTCATATTTGAGATCAAAAAGCCTACCTTGGATTGATCGGTGGCAAAGGAACGAGGCCGAAAAGTAAAGTACACTACACAAGCCTCCATGAATTCTTTTAACTTCTTTGGTGAACCATCGAATTTCCCCGAAGGAAGCGACATCATCGGTAGTTCTGCAGGCGAAACCTCCCGAGTAGTGGCAAGTTGGCGTAGAACCACGTTTTCCGCCTTAACCGTCTGTAATTCTTGTGACAGGCCATGAACCGCCTTCCAGAGTTCCTGGATCTGTTCTTCGGCTGACATTGTTTTCTCCGGGCGCTGCAATCTGTCCAATTTCGTCTCCCTCTCCTCCCCACTCTCCTCACCTGATCGGTAATCCTCCAATTCTTCCGTCTTGAGATGCCGACGTTAGCAGAAATCTCTCTTCGTGGTTGAAGATACTTGCCTACCACGAGAGGAAGCCACAGTGAATGCTTGAAACAAGCAGTCCTGGGACTCCTTTCCCGTAGTGGGCGACAAGGGAAAAAGCCTGGATGGCAGAAAAAACCCTTGCAAGGAATGAAGCCAAACCGGAGTCTTCCAAGGACAATGATGAAGCGTAGTCTGTAGTAGTAGAAGAGTAGGTTTCCAGCTAATATGGATTTGAGGAGGATGATGACAAACGATGATGGCAGAAACAAGGCAGAAAAACGCCTTGCAAGAAGGAGTAGTGAGAGAGACTGTAGCCGGTGGCAAGATAGAGCCGCAAAAGCTGAAGCAGGTAAAGCAAAAGGGGAGAAAGAGAGAGAGAGAGAGAGAGAGAGAGAGGAAGAAGCCTCACTCGAAACTAGGAGAGGCGAAGGTAAAGGCACGGACCAAGCCGTGTTAGGGAAATACTAGCGTTCTCACCCAAAGCAGGAAAACAAAAACACTATGGGGGTTGCAACGCAGAGATTGCCGGGAGTGAGATACTGAAATACTTCCCGGCGATGCCATGTTGCCGGAGAACTAGACCGCGGCTGCACGTAAAGAAAGCAATGTGCTGGAACTACGGTCTGCGCCGGAGCCTCCAATGCGGAAGTATCTGCCAATCGGCCCGGCTGCGCATGACACTAATTCCACGTATAGCGCAATTCCCAAAAGGGGAGTTGGTGATGGGGTGCGGGGGACTTTAATTTGGTTCTAGAGGAAAGTGAGGATAATACAGTTACATTGACCCATATGGAGGTGGCTAAGGTGGCATCCCTCAAAAATCCATGGGAGACCTGGGGTTGGTGGACATATGCAGACATTTGCACACTTCCCAACGAGATTACACACATTATTCATATGTTCATCCGAGTCACTCCAGGATTGATTTCTTCTGGTATCTAGCCCACTTCTCCCAGGAATAACTTGAGCCACCATAGAGGTGGCTCTGGTGTCAGATCACAGCCCCATTACTTTGAAGCTGGACGGGTATGGGATGGGTGGAAGTAAATCTCTGGGATGAAGACTAAATTACTCCCTGTTGGCAGATCAGCTAATGTGCACTGCCATCACCAAGAGGATAGCCCAGTATTTCCAAGAGAATCTAACGGGGGAGGTGACCCGATCCGGGGTGTGGGAGGTGCTGAAACCAACAATAAGGGGCAAGTTAATTAGTTTAACCTCCGCTAGGAAGCAGGACATCACAGCCCAGCGGGTGAGGGCCGAAAACCTAGTCAAGGATTGGGAAACTCAATATAAGTTGATTGGAGCTAGGATGACAAACAGGCAGTTACAGGTAGCAAGAGCTGAATTGAAAGTGTTGTGGGCAGACGACATCTCACATAAACTACTTAAGATAAAGCACTTTTACTATAGCACCTCGAATAAGGCTTCCCAAATGCAGGCATACAAACTTAAGGCCCAACTAAATAGCGCAGCTATTTGGGGGGTTGAGGGAAGCCCACGGACAGTTACACAATGAGGCACCAGCTAAGATTGATCTCTTGACCCAATTCTATTCTGAATTGTTTGCAGCGGACTCTCTACATGGCCCGACTCAGGATGCGTTTTTAATGGAATCCCCCCTTCCCCAAATGCCTGAAACGCAAAAACGGGAGTTAGAATCACCCATAACGACAAAGGAGGGTTAACAGGCTATCCAAGCTCTCCCCAAGGATAAAGCCCCAGGGCCAGACGGGTTCTCGGCACTGGTCTATAAAAGGTTCTCGGGAGCCCTTGCCCCCCACATGGCAGAGGTGGTTAACTCCTTCGTAGAGAGTGGGTCGATCACTCCATACATGGGCGAATAAACACTTACTGTTAGCCAAACCCAGGCAGGATCCCGGGCTATGTGCCTCATATCGGCCTATAGCAGTTCTAAACTATGATGCCCGCATATTTTCCAAAGTACTGGCCACGCGTTTGGCAGGGGTTCTCCCATCATTAGTAGCAATGGACCAGACGGCTTGTCCAAGGCCATCAGATATTTAATATCCGCCGGACGATAGATCTCACGGCATGGGTACAGAAGCAAAAACAATCATTGGCACTCCTCTCAATTGACAGCATTCGACCGAGTAGATTGGGGGATACTTGGCCCAGGTTCTCACAGGATTCGTGTTTGGACTGGCCAATTTTGTCCTACCCTCCACACGGATCAAGGTGAACGGGGTCTTGACAGGTCCGGTGAGCTTGCACAGGGGGACTCGACAGGGGTGCCTGTTCTCCCCTTCTTTTTGCCCTGGCGATGGAGCCCCAAGCTTGTTTTGTGCGGTCTTCCGGGGACATTAAGGGGGTGGAGTTAGTGGGCTACCAGCACAAGTGAGCCGTCTATGCTGACGATCTCTTGTTTTACATGAGGGACTCCCTTACATCCTTACCGCACATCATCACATTGCTGGATAGGTCCCTGGGGGTGTCCGGTTTCAAGATTAACTATTCCAAATCCACGATCCTGAACATCAGAGAAACACGCGAAACAGTGGAGAGGTTATAAGCTAGCTTCCAGTTCACTTGAGCCTCACATTCGATGAAATACGTAGGGGTCCAGATAACGCCAAAACACACTGACTTGTATGCAGCAAACATCCCATCACAATTAGCAAGAGCCAGACAAGACAGGTCCTGGCAAGGTGGGGAACTTCTGACATCTCCTGGCTGGGTGGAATAATGGTAGTAAAAATGACCCTACTGCTGAGATTGTTGTACACATTTCAGGCTCTCCCAATCTGGATTCCCAAAATAGCAGTGAAAGAATTGCAGGCACAGATCCTTAAGTTCATTTGGGCCAAAAAACTTCCCAGCGCGGCTAGACACACGCTTATAACATCGAGAATAGTGGGGGGGGCAGGTGGGGCTAGCAGTACCGGCTATGGAAAGTTATCTCTTTGCGGCCCAAATTGACCCTGTTCTAGAGAGTCAAGCGGCTGAGACCAATCTGAAGCACTGGGTCACAATTGAGCAAGAAGAGCTGGGATCCCATATACATCACTGGTGTTGGCTCTCCCCTAGCATTAGAAAATTGGGCGGGCAAGGACTCCCGACAACAAACATTACACTGGAATACTGGGACAAAGCTGTACGACGGTATGTACTACCACTTTTACCTCCCCCATGACAGGGATTTGGGGCAATAGCAAGTTCCCCCCCGGGCCTGGGTAGAGGGTCACTCCCGCAGTGGTCAGAAGGAGGGCTTCATAGACTGGGACAACTGTTCCAGGATAATCTCCCCCTCACCTTCAACCAGTGTAAACAAGCCTCCAATTTGGGTACACGGATAGGTATGATTATATTCAGCTGAGGCACTGGATGTCACAAGCCAATGTAGCAACTCAAGGGAAGCAGAGTAGGACCACTTTTGAAGATCTATTCATAGGGGACCCCCCTCCCCACCATCAGTAAAACTGTCAGCCCTTTACAAAGTATTAAACTCCTAGAGGTTTAAAGCCCTGCATGGATATATGGCAAAGTGGGAGGGGGGTGTGGGCAGGCCCACTGACAACCTTGCATGGTATAACATCTGGATGAGGGTGGGTAAGGTGTCTCAGGCAGTTCAACTCAAAGAAAATGGTCTCAAAATATTGTGCAGATGGTATCTGACCCCGAGCAGCTGCATAAAATGAATCCGCAGCTACCCCCCAGTGCTGGCGATGCGGGACGTCCCCGGCCTTGTTCATTCACACGTGATTGGAATGCCCTCAAGTACAAAGATTTTGGGAGAGGGTAACGGCACAAATCAAAGAAATGTGTGGATTCGAACTTGAGCTTGACCCTTTGGTGATATTACTGGGCAATGAGGATTCTCAGGGTCACTACAAACTGGGGGACAAGAAGTCGCACCTGGTCACTCAACGATTAGTGGCGGCTAGATTGGTAATAGCAAAGCACTGGAAAAGCCAAAGTGAGCCAGACATCAAAGAGTGGTGGGCACGGATATGGTACGTGGCTGTCATGAGTAAAATCGATGGGGCAATGCAGGGGCGAATGTCGCAGTATCTGGCAGATTGAACCCCACTGATTGCTTATGTCAGTGCACATGATTACCCTCATGTTCATCCCAAACCCCAGGAAATATCATTCTTGCTAATCTAGAATGAATAGGAACTGCTCAACAGTAAGACACCATGATTGCTTGAATTGCAAATGCTAAGCTGTAATTTCTCATTCAGTATATTGATTTCGATATGATTTCGAATTTTTAATTTGGTAACATTTTGGTTCCTTTTCCCCTTTTTTTGTTTTATTTGTTTCTTTTCCATTTTTCTAATTTTTCTTTAACCTCTATTTGTCATTTGAAATGCAAGTCAAACAGAAAAAAGGTAACACAAACCTATTCATAATATCAGAGGCATGCATTTGAATAATAAAATATATACAGTATCCAAATATCTTATTCCAGCATTATTAAAAACTGTAAGTCCAATCCTTAACTTACTACTACAAACCTCTATTTTACAACATTATGTCAGACATTTAACAACATCAGACAGACATCACTGACAGACTTTAACACACAACACTGAACAGAAAATTCCAGTAATCTCCCTCTTATTGTGTTCAATCTATTATGTACTCAGTGAATCAACATTAGCTATATAACTCGTTGAACGGTCCCCAAATTTGAAGGTAATGTTCCTCTCATTTTTGTTTCTTTAGCATAACTTTTTCATAGTCAGATAAAATACGCACATCCATAAATCAATCTTCCACATCCGGCTTTTTCCTTGACTTCCACACTTTTACTATTTGTTTTGCCGCTACTACAAGTACCATATGTATCCATTCTTTACTCATATTGGCCATTTCACCTCTCCCTTTGTTTGATAATAAAATTGCCCAGTAAGATGTTCTTGGAAGTGTGTTCCCCAGCACAAGGTCTAATCTACCCAAGTCATCACTCCAGAAGTTAGCCCCCTTGGGCATGCCCATAGCATATGTAGTAAGGTGCCCCCACTAAGACCACATCCCCAACACAGCGCTTCATATAGAACAAATATACATACAATATCAACCAAACTTTATTGGTTCTCGTTTATCAACCTCACTAGGAAGAAAGGCTGAGTTCACCTTGCCGGGAGTCGAGCCTGCAACCTACAGATCACACACCTATTTTTCCAATTTTTTAACAGTTTCTCGTTGGAGATTTAATGCGCAGGCTCTATGAGCATATTGGACTGTGACTTAACATGAATACTGTAGGGGTTGGGCGGGAAGATGGACCCCCCCCCCCCCGCTTGTGTAAGATTAAGATGCAATACATTGGCAGTTGGAGTATGTTGTAAACGTGCTGAATAATAATAAAGTTTAAATTGCACAAAAAAATTAAATAATTGATAACATCTACAACATCATAGAGGCCTGGATGAAGGCTAATTGGCTTTGATTGAATGGGAGCAAGACCAAGTTGATGATCTTTAGCTCCCTTCAAGCTAGGTCTAAACTAAACCTGGACTACACTTCCTTTAAAATCAGGGATTGCCTTATCCCGGTCTCGGGGAAGGTTAAAACCCTAGGTGTATACTTGGAAGCGTCTCTGGGGGCTGAAGCACACGTGGCTTACCTAAAGGAAAACTGCCAGTATTATGAGATTGCTCAAATTTATTAGTCCCTATCTGAGTGAAAAGAACTGCATTACTATTGCCAGGGCCACTATCCTCTCCAGACTGGATTACGGCAATGCTCTTTTAGCAGGCGCTAGTAAAGGGTGCATAGAGCACTACCAGATAATACAAAATAATGCAGTGATAATCATCAAACAGAAAACCAGAAAGGAGCACTTCCCCATAGGCAGGAAGTCCCTCCATTGGCTAGCATTAGAGGATCGAATTACTTTCAAGTCCATGACCATTGGACATCGTTGTATTTACGGAGTAGCCCCCGCCTACTTGAAAAAACAAATAACCCTTTACATACCTGGCCGTTCCCTGAGATCTGAGGCTCAAGGCCTCATTGTACACACAGGAGTCAAAAGAGCGAACGAGCGAGGATGCTCCTTGCCTGCAAAAGCGGCACAAATATGGAACAGGATGCCATGATCTCTGAGACTGAGTCAAACCATATGACTTTCAGAAAGAAACTAAAAACAAGTATATTCAAGTAAGAGGTTTAGCGTACTCATTAAACCTTCCCTGCTGTCCCGTCATTGTTTGTAGTCCGTGTTTTTATGTACGCGCCCTAATGCCTGCAGGCTTTGGCGCAATAAAAAAATAAAAATAAAAGCATCAGCGTAAAGCGAGACTATCTGTGGTCCACCTGCTATTCTAATCCCTCTGTGCCCATGTCTGAGTCTTATCATGTCCGCCATTGGTTCAATGAAGATAGCAAATATCAGAGGGGACAATGGGCAACCTTGAGGAGTACCTCTGCAGATCTCAAATCGCGGGGAGAGCAACCCGTTGATATTAACCCTGGCTGTTGGTGCTGTTTATAAGCGGCGCAAAGCCGCAAGGAACCCCTGACCAAAGCCGCATCTGGTCCATACAGTGTGCATGAATCTCCACAAGACAGAATCAAAGGCTTTCTGGATGTCCAACGCAGCTGCCTCAGCTTGAGCCCCGGGTTCTGTCTGAGCTGGAATATTAAAAAGGCAACGTAGGTTCAATGTTGTGGCCCTGCCTGGGATAAATCCCACCTGATCCGGATGGAAGATGTGTGGCATGAATGGCATCAGTCGGGTAGCTAGTATTTTCGCAAACACCTTCACATCCGCGTTCAATAAGGACAGGGGCTGATAGGATCTGCATTGGTCAGCCGTTTATCAGCTTTTAATAAGACCATGATAACTGCCTTGTGCTTGGTGTCTGGGAGTGTTGAGGATCTGAGGGATTCCTGACAGACCTGATGAAGGTATGGAGCAAGGGTTCCCTTGTAACGTTTGTAAAAATCCTCAGAAAGACCTAAGTACCAGGGGCTCTCCCAGCTGGCAGCCGGTCTATCGCCTGAGTGATGTCAGAGACAGAGATCGGGAAGCCCAGTAGAGCGCTAGTATCTTGGGATATCTGACTAAGTGGAAGGGCATCTAAGAATGAATTGATTTGTTTCTGTGTGCATATGTCCCTATTGGCATATAAATCCTTATAGAACCCAGCTAAATCCTTGTTAATCGCAGCAGGAGTGTGAACCGAGATCCCTGAGGAGTTCATTGTAATAGGAATACACCAGGTACCATTCTCATGTCTTGGCATACAGGCGAGTAGTCTGCCTGGTCTGTCCCCTTCACCGTATCTTCTAGTGTGTCCTAAAGGTGTCCAAGGCTTCCTTGATCTGCACTAGTGTAACAGTAGAGGGGCTGCTAGCTAGTTCAAACTCCAAACCCTGCAACTCATTTTTGCGTTCAACTATGTTGCCACGGATGGTTTTAAGGACACTATTGAACTCCGTCGCCATCACTATTCCACGGATATATGCCTTAAAAGCTTCCCAGAGCACACCAGCAGAGTATACAGAGTGTATATTTTGATCATAGAATAACTGCACATGCTCATCAATGGTAGGAGAAAACGCTGCATCCTGAAGCGCCAGCGGTTTAAAGCGCTAGGTGCTGCGGGCCCTAGTGAGCAACGGCAATGTTAGGGAGATGGTGATTGGGGAATGGTCGGAGTAGTTGCGAGGTAATATGTTGGCATCTTTGACTCCACCTAGCAATGTGTAGGTGATAAGCCACATGTCGATACGGGAGTGGGAGTCATGACTGACAAATAAAAGGAGTAGGAACGGTCATTGTTAGGCAGTGCCTTCCAAGCATCTACCAGCCCCAGAGTATGCATGCCCTCGTTAATCACGGAAGCTGCACAGGTAGGTGCTTTGAGGTTGTGAGAGGATCTGTCCAGTTTCAAATCTAGAATTGTGTTGAAGTCCACCCGCCCCCACCCCCAGAGTATAGGAATTAGGGGGTATCGGTCCAGTTCCTCCTGGATTTCTGTAAAAAATTGGGGGTCATCGATGTTGGTGCCATAAACATTCAGTAGCAGTATTTCTTTACCTGCCAGGACTCCATACACTTTGTGTGTAGACTAGGCCATCGCCGAGCTTACCCGGCCCTCGATTGTAGGTGCGGTGTGCACCAAGTGCATTTTAAACAAACATAACAACCTCCTCCCACCCCCCACCCGCATCATCCCTAGAACTAGGAAGATGGCACCCCCCAAAAGACATCCCAGACTGTAGAGGCAACATTGCATGGGGGAGCTGAAGCACAGGGGATCCCGGGCCAGCACCGGACTTTGGTACAAATAAAGAGGATAGGTGTACACGTACTTCGCACTTGATTGCCCGGCCCGCTGACAACGCACCCTCAAACATATGTTAGATTGCAAATGTAAGGGCTTCTATACTTAACAACCTAGTGGGCTATGTCTCCCTGGTACTTGGTGCGCACTGTTCGGTGTACAAATAATCATAAGAACAGACTCGATAGGGCTGATAGGACGCCCCCACACAGATAAGTCTCAGGAGTCGCGCCTTTGCATTCAGGATGGCGGAAGCGTGTTGTCCAGAAACTTCATGGCCTCGTCGGGTAGTTTCAGTCAACACAAAGCTTGGCTGGGAACAGCATTGCATACTTTATGTTTTGGTCTCGTAGCCGCTTCTTGACCGCCACAAAGGATTTCCACTCCTCTTGCACAGCTACTGTAAAGTCAGGGTAGACATGGATTCTGTTGGACCCCAACATCAAATTTCCCTGTTCACGGGCTGCACTGAGGATCGCGTCGCGTTCCCGGGAGTTAAGAACCCAGGCAATAATGGGTCTCGAAGGTGCTCCAGGTTTAGGCCTGGGAGGCAGGGATCTGTGCTCTCGCTCAGTAGCGAACTGTGGAGATAATGCAGGGGGTTTCCCAGAAGTGGCAGTAGGGTATTCTCTATCCACTGCTCCAGGTTCTGTTCAGAATTGCTCTTGGGACTGCTATGACTCGAATGTTGTTAGGACAGGAGCGCAATTCTAAATCCTCATTCTTTTCTTTCGACCTGGAGTACACGTTTGGAAAGAGTAACAAGTTTGCTTCTCATAATCCTTCACTGTGCCCACTCTTGTTTCCGCATCGGCCAGGCGCTGATCAGTTTTGTCTATCCGAGTTTTGATGGAGTCAATATCGTCTAGCTTACTATGCACCTTGGCAAACCCTTCCTGCATGCAAGCCATCAACCCTCCTGCATACAAGCCACCATACGCTCAGTTTCCGTAAGCTCCAATGGCGCTGCTTCAGGCTTCATGACTGAGAACGCTCCGCTACTGGGCAGTTGTTTAGAGGTAGACTTGGTATGCTGGCTTATAGAGCTTGATTTTTAGCACTTCCCGTAGTCATGGCGTGCAAAAGTAAGGGGTGCAATCCCACTTCTCAATCAGTACCAAGCAGACCACCACTCTGGATTTTATTTTTTACATTTATATAGCGCACATACAGCCCAAGGGCATCGCGGCGCAGTCTGGTCACTCCGTGTGGTGGCAGTTCAATTATTTTCTGTTTGGTGTGAGGCTGTTGGTGGTGGAATTAACTCCCAGACTGTAGAATGGGATAAGGGAGGCCCTCCGAAATTCAATCCAGCTCTGTCTCAGTATAAGGTATTAGGAACAAAGGGCAGCATCTGCATAGCTGGAAGCGCCAGCTTTTTCCCCGGATATCAGATGTCTGACCCCACTTGGTTATTAGCTGAGGGCCGCATCAATCAGCCCCATCGTCGCCGCTCATGTTCCTCAGGGATCACACCCCTGCAAAACAGCACTCACCCTTTTGTAGAGGAATGTGTCGCAGGAGAGCGGTCTGCCCAGACCACAAGGCGCTGAACTCCATGAAGTGATAATTGGAGGAACGGGCTACCAGGAGCTTCCCGATGCTGCCACACAAAGCATGAGATAGTAGTGGTAAGGCGTGCCTGCTGGGGGCACCACCGTGGCCCAGCCAGTGGCACACAACAAGCCACCTCATTGTTTATTCAATAACTCTGATCCACAGGCGCTGAATGGTGAGGGAGACTGGGCTCTGGTCATGACGTGCCACCTCTCGCGTTATACATCACATAACCCCCTAGGTGATGGGCTTGTAGGAGAGGCACCTGCCACTAGGATATAGGCAGCGGGCTACCTCGTAAAGGAAAGGTTCAGCAATGAACGGGCGCACTCGGCAGAAGGAGTAGGGGTCTTTAAGTATGTAGCCTCAACCCCCAGTAGCTCACTGTGTTGAGGATCTTGCTTCCAACCCCAGTCAAGGCCCCAGCAGCGTAGCGGGCTGCGCAGTGAAAACAGTCTTTCATGGCTCATCATCTGCTCCGGAGCACGTAGAGACGCCGTCCCTCAATGTGGCAACAATCTAAAAGCGCGATTTTGATTTCTGCCTTCCGGGGACCAATCCGGATCGGAAAAGGGATCAAAGGCTGCTCCGGGTGTTGGGGATCTAGTCCAAATCGTATTTGTGCAGGAGGGAAGCAGAGAGAAGGCAGGTTTCGTGCCAGCCGGTCACAGGCAGCCTAGCCCTACACAGATGCGGCCATCTTGTCCGTTGTGCAACAGCGCCCCACACCAAACAGGGTTTATAATGGGAACGTCTGCATTTGATAGTATCAGGCGGGCACTGAATTTAATTGAAACAGGATTGCGCTCTTAGCAAGACAGTAATGCTGTCCCTAGACTCGAATAAAGCCTTGGACAGTTTGCCTGCAAGAGGTTTTGGGGAGTTATGGATTCGGTACACAATTCTGTAAATAGATGTTTTTCCATCTTCGCAGCTCCTTCCACACAGGTGAGGATAAACATGCAGGTCCAGTTACCATTAAAAGAGGCATAAAATGGGGTGCCCCCTGTCTCCGTTGCTTTTTGCTCTAGCAATGGAGCCGCTAGCTCACTTAATAAGAGAAGATCGGGACATCTCAGGCATTACAGCATGGAACAACCAGCACAAGATTGGCTTTATGCCGACAACGTTATATTGTACCTAAATGACCTGTTGCGGTCCGTCCCCAGAGCATTAGAGATAATTGAACAGTTTGGGGCCTTCTCTGGATTCTCTATTAAATATGGAAAATCAATGGGTATGAGCATTGTGGAACCAGACAAGGGCTTTTTAGACACCCTACCCTCCTTGCTGCTAAGCAGGGTGCCAGATCTATACCTCAGAAATTTACTTGACAATCGCAAACCAAATGCCAGGAAGATTTGGGAAAATGGGAGCACCTACAAATGTCTTAGCTGGGATGGTTGGCCGCGGTTAAGGTGTCCCTCATTCCTAAGTTGCTTTATGCGTTCCTCACCCTGTCGATTAAGATTTCAGTTAAACTCCTCTCGCAAGTACAGGGAAAGCTTTTAAAGTTTATTTGGGAAGGGAAGAGGCCCGAGTGGGCAGACAAGTGCTGCTGCAATCACCCTGGCAGGGAGGACTGGGGATCCCCCTCCCTCAAAGGTATCTCATAGCTGCTCAGGTTGACACCATATCGACTGCTGGGAGGGAGCTAGTAAGAAATGGGTGGAACTGGAACAAAGGGGCGACAGCGATACCTCTGGGTAATATCCCGTTTCTTACTCCCATGGTTTGGTAAGATGGAGGCAAACTCTTAACTGCGACAAGGCATTCCTGGGGTTTTGGGACAGCGGATACCAAATGTTGGGTCTTATTGTGGGTTTAGGCCCTCAGTATCCGGTACTGAAGAACTCCAACTTTAACCCTGCAATAAGGAACTGCCCCTTCACAAAATGGGAATTTACAGGGAAATTCAGGCTGGGTCACATGTATGCGGACTAGACCCCTCTGACAGCTGAAGCGTGTAAGGCTAGATTTGCTGTTGACGAAGGAGAAAGGTTCCGGTATAGTCAAATCCACCATTGGATCACAAACCGAGTTGTTGGGGATGGGGGGACAAGAGAGCCTAAAGGGATTGAGTTGACATTATCAGAGGGTATTAGTTCAAAATGTTCAACTACCTTTTTATAGGTGCTTGACCCGGCTGAAAATTCAGATATCCTACCCTATATGCTGAAGTGGCAGAACTGAATTGGGATTGATATCCATCCAGAATCTTGGTCACGTATCTGGCAAATAACCCACAAGGCGTCTCGGTGCACAACGATGACGGAATATGGGTACAAAATGTTATGCAGGTGGTATATGTCTCCCAGGTGTTTGCATGAAATCAATTCTGGCATCTCAGACAGATGCTGGAGGGGCTGCGAAGAGAAAGGAACACTGGGACATTTATGGTGGTCTTGTCCGCTTTTCCAACTGTACTGGAAGGAGATCCTCTCACACATTGGAGACCTCTCAGGAATTAGCCTCCCGCTGGATCCGAGAGTAATCATATTGGGGGACTCTGCTGGGGATGCAGGGTACCCGCTATGTGGTTAACAAGCACAGGTGGCAGCCAGATTAACGTTAGCTATGTCTTGGAAGTTAGCTGAAGGCCTGATAGTAGCTAAGTGGTGGGTCAGAGTATGGACACTTGTAGCATTGGGGACAATAACTGCGATCCTCACTGACTCATATCAAACTTTCCTTTTCATGTACTTATTTGGGTTTCCCTCTTTTGAGTAGGCGATTTACATCCCCTCTTTTTGCCAGCTGAAGAAAAACTTGATATACTACTCATCTCAGTTGATTAAAATGAATCGGGGGTGTATAGGAAATATTTAGTCCTGCCGGTATTCGATATTCTAAATCGAAAGTTGTACCCGCTGTAACTTATGGATCAGAAATTATCAATATGGAGCATCTGTCCTGATGGTACCAGTTGGAGGGTTTTTTGTGGAGTAGCTTGCTACGAATACCTACCTATATACCCTTTTGTGTTAATAGGTACTGTGAGAAACCTGAGGTTATTTTCACTCCTACTCGCCTGGGATCTTCTTCTGCGGTGGCCAGGGAAAGGCCATAGTTTTTGGATCCTGACCCTGGGTGTGTACAAGTGAACGAGAATCACCTGGGTGAAGGGTCCTTGGGGATTAGGAGTGAGGTCCCTGCAGGCGAGACATGGTAACCCCCTCTTGCTTGAGAAAGTCAACCTAACCTCCCGCAAGCTATTGCAATGGAATGGGCTATTACAAATCATCTACCTTAATTTCCCCACATTTTTCCTTTAACAGTACTGTGACAAGGAAGAGGTGATTAGGAGTAATGACCACTAACAACTCCCATGTCCACTGTAACAAGGAAGATGCCTGCTAAAAGCTAGGGGTCAGGCATGTCCTCTTAAAGTCAAGCAGAATTGAACCATGGTACACACCTGCAGCCTATTGAAGGACTATATGTGTATAAAATGAGAAACCAAGAGGTGAGCAGGGTGTTACGCTCACCTGGTTCCCACAGGGGCGTCAATCGGACCCAGATAGCTGCGGTCTCCACCAACGTGATGCTTAGTGAAGAGATGACCGTCTGGGCTGGCCAGCCTAATCTTGTCTGCTGGACTCGTAGAAGTATTCTCCTGCAAGTGTAGAAAGGGATTTAGCCACCCGTGGACTTTAGTGATGGCCCCCCCCAACTGTTCTCGTTCTCCCCACTAATCACCTCCGATATCCTCTCTTGGTAACCTCACCTTTATATTTTTAAATGATGAGTTCTCCATCCTGCATGGCATGCAGGGGTGCGTAGATATCAGTTACTTCACTGGTTTGAAGGTACTGGAGGAGTTCTGGAGGAATATTGACTCCAGTGTCTATAAAGTTCAAAGAGTTCAATATGTCCGATGTTCCCTCTTGTTCCATTCCCTCGTTAGTTGCAGCTGGGTCCAAAAGAATATTGCCTGGAGGCAGCTGATGGCGTTCAGGTAAGAGTCTGTATTACCAAACACTGTCCGGTAAAAGTTGCATGAGTTTAACTTGCTGTTTTCTCTCCCTTTTATAGGTGCGGCATAGAAAGATGCGGCGAATTAAAGGATAATACCTCCGGTGGTAAAGCAGGTAAGCCTATGGTGGCAAAGAGATTGTCTTTGTCGGTTTTCTCGGCTCACCTTGTTATTCCTTTTGTTTTCCCCCCAGGTGCTGGGTTTCGACGAAGAAAATGATGCATGCAGCGCCGAGTTGAAAGATGCGGTGGACTGGTGAGTATAACGCGGCGCTGCTCCTGGCGAAGCGACGCATGCTGAAATAATGTCCTTTCCAGGCTCGGAGATGTGCTGGGTCCAGAATCAGGTAAGGAATCAAATAATGTCCGTGATCTAACCTCTTCTCCTTTCTTTTGCTTTTGTCTAGGAGCTCTGGATTCGAGGCGGGCGTGGCAGAAGACTGGATGCTGACTTATAGACACGGTGAGCGTTACGCTGCTGGATGCAGAATAACACGAAGCATGAGCTGCTGTTCGGGCATGGTTTAAATAGCCTGCAAAGTATTCCCAGGTAAGCAGTTCCCCAGAACCACACCCTAGTAAAAAATAGTCCCTGTAATAAAATAGTCCCATCCAGGCCTCACGTTGGCTTGGACTCATTTGCAGCATGGTCTGCATAAGGTAAATAAAGTCTATGAGCCTGGCGCCTATGGCGCCAGGACTGATTTCTATGATGAGCCTGGCGCCTAAGGCGCCAGGACTGAATCCAAACAGCCCCCAGTCGGGAGTGTTGGGGTTTTAATGAGTATCTGATGCCTGCTCCCGGGGCTGATGGACTCGATCCGGATGCCCGGGGGTAGGCATCATGACAGCATTCCCCCCCCCCGCAGGCCCCTCCTAAAGTTGTTCTTCCCCTTGGCCCTAGCTTGTCTGGGAAGTCCCGATGAAATTTTTTTACCAATCGAGGAGCATGAACGTGTGGTCACTAGGTTCCCATGACCTTTCTTGTGGTCCGTAACCCTTCCAGTCGATTAAATAAAAAAGTCTTGATTTAACCGTTTTAGAGTCCAGGATGTTTTTTACCTCAAATTCAGGTTCTCCATCTATTAGGATGGGGTCAGGTGGTTTGGTTAATCTTGTCCCGGGTTGAACTGGTTTTTAGAAGTGAAACATGAAAGACAGGATGAATCCGGATATTAGAGGGTAATTCTAATTTGACGGCCACTGGGTTGATAATGGCCATAATGGTGTAAGTTCCCAAATATCTAGGATTCCTTTCAGAGGTATGTCTTGTAGCCAGCCAAACTTGGTCTCCGATTCGATATGGTGGGGTCTCACTTTTATGTTGATCAGCATTTTTCTTGTATTTCTCTTTTGCTTGTTTCAAATGTTTTGTTGCCTCTTTAAAAGCTTGTGTAATAGTAGAATGCAGATGAGTTACTGCCAGCATTTCTAAATGCTGGGGCGAATCGAGTTCTGAGGTTCGAGGATGATGTCCATATATGGTATAAAATAGGCTTTGTCCGGTTCCTGAATGTACAGAGATATTGTATGCGTATTCAGAAATCCATAAAATGTCCTTCCAATTACTTTCGGTTTGGTGGAGCATACAACGTAGGTATTGTTCAGGAGTCTGGTTGGTTCTCTCCGTCTGACCATCGGTTTGGAGATGGTGACTGGTTGATAACCTTATGTCGATTTGTGCCAATTGACAACACTTCTGCCAAAATTGCGAAATGAACTGACTACCTCGATCAGAGATCAATACGGAAGGAAATCCATGTATTCGAACAATATTTTCGAGAAATTCCTTGGCCAAGATTGAAGCACAAGGTAATCCTTTTAAAGGAATAAAGTGGGCCATCTTGGAAAAAAGATCCACAATAACTAGAATGGTGTTGAATCCATTACATGGCGGTAGATCTGTAATAAAGTCTAACGACAAAGTGTGCCATGGTGTGGGTGGAATATCTAAAGGTTGTAAAAGACCAGCTGGTTTCTTCTTTTGGCTTTTGTTCTGGGCGCAGATGCCACAAGACAGTACAAATGACTTTACATCTTTTCGCCTGGGTGCCCTTCCATCAGAGCTTTATGGTAATTGGAGATGACTTGTTCTTGTAGTTCCTTCTGTGGTAGAAATAGACGCCCTTGATAGTAAGGTAGGTCATTGACAACTGAATAATCTGGGCCCTTTTTAACCCAGTCCTGCAGGGCTGCTGAATCGAAAAGTTGTTGGAACTTTAAATGAATATCTTCTAAGGTCTGTAGAGTAGTTATCCCAAGATTTCTTTGTTCAGGAATTATAGGCACCGATTCCGGGTTCGAATATGCTTCTCCCATCCCAATTCGGGATAAAGCATCTGCCTTACCATTCTTACAACCTGGTCGATAAGTGATCACAAAATCGAATTCTGCAAGGAATAAGGCCCATCGAAGTTGACGCGATGATTGGGCCTTGGCTGTTTTTAAATACTGCAAGTTCCTGTGATCGGTGATTACAGTAATGGTATGCCTGGCACTGAGAAGATAATGCCGCCAAGCCTTGAAGGCGGATTTGATGGCTAACAACTCTTTATCGGTAACCGCATAGTTTAATTCAGGGGCCGAGAATTTTCTGGACCAAAATGCTACTGGATGAAGTTGACCGGTTTCCGGATCCTTCTGGGACAGGACAGCCCCCATGGCAAAACTGAATGCATTGGTTTCAACTATGTATGGGAGCTCGGGGCGTGGATGCTTTAAGACAGGTGCTGACGTGAATTTCAATTTCAGTTCTTGGAAGGCTTTTTCAGCCTCTTCGGTCCACAAGAAGCGTTTGTTTTTTCGCAAAAGTGCTGTGATGGGGTGTACAACATATGAGAAGTCGGGAATAAATCTGCAGTAGAAATGAGCAAATCCAAGCTTGCTTTGCACCCCTTTAACTGAACTGGGTGATGGCCACTTGAGAATTGCGTCCACCTTTCTAGAGTCCATTCAGACTCCTTTTGGAGTCAGGATAAATCCAAGGAATTCAACTTCTGTAGCATGAAAAACACATTTTTCCAATTTTGCATATAACTTGTGCTGGCGCAGTTTCTCAAGGACTGCATGAACATGCTTAACATGGTCTGATTCGGAGGAGGAGTATACTAGAATATCGTCTATGTATACGACAACACAGACGTCAATGAGTTCACGAAGGACATAGTTCATAAAATACTGGAAGGATGCTGGTGCATTGCACAACCCAAAGGGCATCACCTGATATTCGAATAATCCGTACTTGGTGCGAAAAGCGGTCTTCCATTCGTCGCCCTTCTTTACACGTACCAGATGATATGCCCCTCGGAGATCTAATTTAGTGTAGATGCAAGCATCCTTTACTTGGTCTAGTAGTTCGGGGATCAGAGGCAATGGATATCGGTTCTTCACCATGATCTGGTTTAATGCGCGGTAGTCTATGCACGTTCTGAGGTCACCTTCCTTTTTGGGCACAAAGAATAAAGCTGAAAATGCGGTGGAATTAGATGGACGAATGAAGCCATTAGCAAGGTATTGGTCCAAGTATTGTCATAGGTGACGGTTTTCGGGTTCCGCAAGGGCGTAGATCCTACTGCATGGAGATTGTCCACCGGGTATGAGGTCGATTTGACAATCGTATGATCTATGAGGTGGTAAGGTGTTTGCCTGTTCTTTTTGGAAAACATCCTGGAATTCTTGATATTCCTTAGGTAACTGCATGACTGGATTAGCGACTGTGGCCAGGCTTTTGTTCAAGGTTTTTTCTGGGTAACAGGTGTGTGCACACTCCGGGAAGGTTACTCTCTTCTCTCGCCAATCAATACAAGGATTATGTGTTTCCAACCAAGGTATCCCCAGTATTATTTGGAACTGCGGGGCTTTGATTAAGTCAAACAAAATAGTCTCTCGATGCCCATCTTGACCCAACAGTGTCATCTCTGTGGTTGATGAGTTACAGGCCCAGAGGCAATTTCAGTTCCATCGACTGTGGTGATGACATCTGAAGTGGTCTTTTTGCAGAGAGGTAGATTCATCCTAGAAGCCAATTCGTGGTCCACATAGTTTCCTACGGCCCCGCTATCAATGTATGCCCTAACTGCGTGCATACGTGATGGCTGCCTTGGATCAATAAGGACCATTGGTATGATTAGGTGCGAGGTCTGAGTGTCCTTCTTTAAGCTCGGCAAGCGGACCTCTACGCATGTCGGGCGTGGTCGTTTCCCGAATCAGGCTCTGTTTGATTTCTATCAGCAACTCCGAATACTTTCTTGG
Source organism: Ambystoma mexicanum (assembly GCF_040938575.1). NCBI lineage: Eukaryota > Metazoa > Chordata > Amphibia > Caudata > Ambystomatidae > Ambystoma > Ambystoma mexicanum. Next base: position 37,615,896 of record NC_090933.1, read on the forward strand.
ATGGTTTTATAGGGCAATCCCGTAGAAAATGTCCTGAGGCCCCACAGTACAGACACAACTGCATCTGTCGTCTCCTTTCTCTTTCTTTTTGAGTTAAGGGTCCCTTAACTCCCCCGATCTGCATTGGTTCGGATGCATCTGTTCCTTTGGGAGTAACATTGGGTTTAACCAATACCCGATTCTCGAACTTAGCTCAATCAGCTTTTCTATTCTGATGTTGGTGGTCTAGCTGGACCACTAAGTCTATATATTCTGCGCAATCCTGAGGTGGGTTCACAACTTGGGCCAAAACATATTTGAGTTCACCCCGAAGTCCACGATGAAATAATGTAATTCGCTTTACCTCTGGCCATCCGGTTTCCACCACCAACCTATTGAAGGTTGCGATATAAGTTAGCAGGTCCTGGTTTCTTTGTCGTAGGGATAGAAGTTCGTTATCCAGGGCCTGTCCCTGTGAATATCTGGCGAATAATCTTTCCATGCTCAATTGAAAAGACCTGAAAATCCCAAAGAAGAGGGTCATCCTGGTTGACTAATGGAATTGACCAATCCGCTGCGCTGCCACTAAGGTATGACAGTACAAAGGCTACTTTGGCTTGGTCGTTTGGAAAAGCTCCTGGTCTGCATAAAAAGTGCAAGCGGCATTGGTTCATGAACACAGCAAATCTTTTCGGGTCCCCAGCAAAGCGTTTGGGTGGAGCTAAAGGAATGCTCCCTGGTAGAACCACTTGCACAGGGCTGCTCGATGAAACGGGGATTGAATTCCCCCCAAGTCCAGGTAGTGGTGTTTGCCCGGCTTGGTTTTGCAGCAGTTGTCTGGCAAGATCATCAGTGCGCTCCTTTGACACAATCAGTTCTCTCCTGAGGGCATTAGTTTCTTGGCGCGCGGAGTGCACTTCTGCCCTAAGTTCTCCTAACAATTGGGCTAGTTGGTCGGTTTCTGAGGTCTCCATTACGCCCGGGTGGGGATTTGTAGATCGGCTTCGTGTTCTGTTACGCTCACCTGGTTCCCAAAGGGGCGTCGATCAGACCTGGACAGCTGCTGTCTCCACCAACATGATGCGTAGTGAAGAGATGACAGTCTGGACTGGCCTGCCTAATCTTGTCTGCTGGACTTGTAGAAGTATTCTCCTGCAAGTGGAGAAAGGGATTTAGCCACCCGTGGACTTTAGTGATGGCCCCCCCCCCCAAACTGTTCTCGTTCTCCCCACTAATCACCTCCGATATCCCCTCTTGGTAACCTCACCTTTTGTTTTTAAATGATGAGCTCTCCATCCTGCATGGCATGCAGGGGCGCGTAGATACCAGTTACTTCACTGGTTTGAAAGTACTGGAGGAGTTCCGGAGGAATATTGACTCCAGTGTCTATAAAGTTCAAAGAGTTCAATATGTCCGATGTTCACTCTTGTTCCATTCCCTCGTTAGGTTGCAGCTGGGTCCAAAAGAATATTGCCTGGAGGCAGCTGATGGCGTTCAGGTAAGAGTCTGTACTACCAAACACTGTCCGGTAAAAGTTGCATGAGTTTAACTTGCTGTTTTCTCTCCCTTTATAGGTGCGGCATAGGAAGATGCGGCGAATTAAAGGATAATACCTCCGGTGGTAAAGCAGGTAAGCCTATGGTGGCAAAGAGATTGTCTTTGTCGGTTTTCTCGGCTCACCTTGTTATTCCTTTTGTTTTCCCCCCAGGTGCTGGGTTTCGACGAAGAAAATGATGGAGGCAGCGCTGAGTTGAAAGATGCAGTGGACTGGTGAGTATAACGCGGCGCTGCTGCTGGCGAAGCGATGCGTGCTGAAATAATGTCCTTTCCAGGCTCGGAGATGTGCTGGGTCCGGAATCAGGTAAGGAATAAAATAATGTCCGTGATCTAACCTCTTCTCCTTTCTTTTCCTTTTGTCTAGGAGCTCTGGATTCAAGGCGGGCGTGGCAGAAGACTTGATGCTGACTTGCAGACACGGTGAGCGTTACGCTGCTGGATGGAGAATAACACGAAGCATGAGCTGCTGTTCGGGCGTGGTTTAAATAGCCTACAAAGTAGTCCCAGGTAAGAAGTTCCCCAGAACCACACCCGAGTAAAAAATAGTCCCTGTAATAAAATAGTCCCATCCCGGCCTCACGTTGGCTTGGACTCATATGCAGCATGGTCTGCATAAGGTAAATAAAGTCTATGAGCCTGTTGCCTATGGCGCCAGGCCTGATTTCTATGATGAGCCTGGCGCCTAAGGCGCCAGGACTGAATCCAAACAGCCCCCAGCCGGGGCTGTTGGGGTTTTAATGAGTATCTGGATGCCTGCTCCCGGGGCTGATGGACTGGATCCAGATGCCTGGGGGTAGGCATCATGACACAGGGTGAGAGACATGAGGAACTGTCGAGGCAGAGAGCAGGAGGAAACCCCAGAACACTGGCGGCAGCCATGGTGGAAGACGAAGTGGAGTCAGGACTCCGGCCCAACATCCCGAAGCCGTGGGAAGCCTCTGATACGAAGTGGGAGCAAACAGAGCTGCGGTGAAGCCAGAGCGAAGAGGATGCTGTGTCCGTCTTCGCAGGAACAGAGGAGCCGCCTGTTCTAGCCGAGCTCCAGTACACAGGCAAGTGTGGCTCGCGGAAACGGAAGCAGCAACGGGAACAGAGCAGAAAAGCAGCGAGAGCCACCGGAGGTGGAAGCTGACGACCGGTGAGTGCTGGGAAAGCCATTCATAGACCAGGTGCTCTTGGTGGGCTGCAAAAGTGTAGAACAGTGCAGAAGAAATAAATGCTTCATTTATAGAGGAAAAAGGGGTGGTAACCTGGTTACCTTGCATTTGTCAAGTACAAGAATTGTATTCTTTATGCAGTTGTTGTGCTTGGTTGTGAAAACTGTTAATTCATTTGGTTTGTTAGCTTATATACACCCTTTACAGGTACAGTCTGGCTTCATATATCCCCATGCAGTCAGCCGACACGTGTTTTGACCTGAAGGTCCTTCTCAAAGCTATGGAGTGCGGTCTGGTGCCCCCTGTGGTGTCTTTAGGTCGGTAGGGTTGGCTCTGTAGATACAGTGGCTCCTGTTGGGCTGTTAAAATTTCCCTTGAAGAAAGGCAGGCAGAGAGAGCCGTACACCGACCTCGGTGAGAGCAAATTTTAAGGGCCCACAGATACAATAGATGTGTAAGGTATGAAGTTGTGTATGTCTTTCTAAAGTTTTTGTATAACGATTTTGCTATGTTATTAATATGTGTAAGGTTTATTTTATAAACCATATCACAATATTAAATAAAAACATGTGTTTATTTTTATTTATTTACATATTTATAGCATCGCACGTAGCCTGGGGGTATCTAGGCGCTAGTTACTGTGTCAAGACAAAGGAGCAGTAGTGCAGTGTTGATTAGTTGAAAAGGTGGCTTTGCACTTTCTTTCAGAAAGTCAGGTAAGAGCGTTCAGCCCGCAGGTGGGGTGGAAGATTGGTGCAGAGGGTGGCAGCCCGAACTGGGAAGCTTACTCCTCCTGCTCGTTTGCGGTTATATCCCGGGTGCTCCAGGCAATGTTTGTAGGGAAGGCGATGTGGTCTTGTGGGGGCTTGTCTTTTGATCTTTTGGATAAGGTATGATGGTGTGTGGCTTTCTAGACACTGATGAGTGATAGATAGCATTTCTGAATTGTATTCTTTCACTTACTGGGAGCCAGTGGAGTGATCTTTGTTTCAGATACATGGTCATGTTTGCACAAATCGGTGGCTGCTCGGAGGGCATTGATTTGGACTACTTGCAGTTTATTCAGGTTTTTCTCTGAAGTGCCACAAAGTAGGAAGTTACAGTAATCCAGTTTAGATCACACATTGCGTGTTCTGATTTGCTGTTGAACTTCTGCATACAATGAAAAAGTTCTAAGTTTCTAGAGAACAAGAAAAAATAAAAAGAGCATTTTTGATGGTGAAATATGAGGAGGAAGATAGTCAAGTCTGCACTCCAAATGTAAACCTCCTCCTCTTGCAGTGCAGTTAATAACCAAAATCATACCTTTTGGAATGTTAACACAACCGTTTTCTGATGGTGCCGACTTGAGCTGCACAATAAGGACAGAAGTGAGATTTGTACCCATTTCCCTCTTGTCATTCAGTTCACATGCCATAAATTCCCACACGCAACCATTTCTATTTGTGAAGTTAATGCAAGGATAAATCATGTCACTATTTACATTTGGAATAGCATGTACTTGAAAGAACAGATGTTTTTCCTGTGTTTAATCGCTCCAGCTTTATATTTCAAGATTACCTTTATTCTGTTGTTAGTGATTCTGTATGGAAAGTTAGGTTATTTTTGGTTTAGCATATACATTTCGGACCCAGCATTACTGCATAAGCTCAATCTGGAAACTGTGCGCTATCATTTTATGTTATTTGATTCTGCGTCATTTAAGCAGATTTTCTTATGCTGGACATTTTAATGTCGGCTGCAGGTTTTGGTTCAAATTGTGATGTCCACTTCCATTAATTGTTCTCTCTGGATCACAACACTGACCTAAAAGGAATAACTTAATTGGTCACAAATCCTTCTAGGCAGCAATCCAGTCTCAATTGGATGGTGTGCGGACCGGTCTGACTCAGCTGCACAACGCGCTCAGTGACGTGAAGGACATTCAGGGATCTTTGGGGGACGTCAGTAAAGACTGGAGGCAGAGCATCAACACAATTGAAAGCCTTAAAGATGTGAAAGATGCTGTGGTCCAGCACAGTCAGCTAGCTGCTGCTGTTGAAAATCTTAAGAACATCTTCTCAGGTAACTCCCCTCAAAGCTCACTGTTTCATACATTTTCTCATCAAGTAAAAGCGTCTTTGATTTCTGTTTTATGGGATTGAGTCAGTGCAAACCCACACAATTCTTACAAATACTCTGCATGGCATTACAGCCGTCCTGAGACATGTTGGTGGATACCATGAAACATACCAGGGGGGCAGAGAAGAGATCATGAATGATGTAGTGATATCTGTTGCACCAAAGCATATATATTGATGTTTTATGCATCAGTGGTAGGGATAGACTCATTAATCTATCCCTTGCTACTTGTGGGATTCTTAAACTATTATGCTGTGTCAGCAACAGTTGTTTTGGTTTCCCCTTTATTTGTGAATTGATGAATCGTATGGTGATTTGGCATGGATGTTTTTATCAATGCATTTGCAGTTGTGCGGCCCTTTGTACCCTTGTTTGTAGTTTGATCACACAATAAGCTCTTCTAATATCAGGTCTTCAATTATCCCTGGTTTTCAATTGACCTTGGTGTCAGTTTTTGGATGAGTTGTTAGAGCTGTTCCAATTTCAGGCATGGGGCTGACTCTGTAATCATCTGTTTGAGTGGACAAAGTATTAAACCTGGTTGCTCTTCCCTTGTATCTTCTCCTGCTCCTGGATCAGATTTAATTTGTCCCTCATTACTTTCTATGTCATCTTTTATTTAATGGTACCATTTAGCCCGTAGGACTTTTAGTACAAAGCATAAAATAATAAAACAAATGCATGAACATATGTCATATTAATACCAAATAATCTTCATGATCCATTCAATGTTCATCCACATTTTCACAAATGGATACATTAAAACTGCATTATCCCCTTCATAAAAAGCTAACCAAATGGCTCTTGTGGTGAATCGGCAATGATTCCCCTAGCAAACCTGGCCTGGGACCCTTTTCATGTGGTCTAGGAAGGGCAGGCGGTTCCTGATCCACACCCTGCGGGGGTGGGGGGGGGGTTCTGCGGGAGGATCACATGGGGGGGACAGATCAGGAAGACTGGGAACCCCCCCTGTTTAACTTTATCTGAAATCCCACACTTCTAATGGCTTATTGCCAAATAAATGAAATGAAAAAACCAAATGTTATTGTTGAGGACTGTAAGTCCCATGATTTCTTGAGGAAGAGGGCTCCAAAGCAATGTTGCAGGAGTAGTCCGCCTGTTAAGGCTAATGACCCACACCTGAAGGAAGCAGAGAGGCTTAAAAGGCCCCCTCGGATGCAGGTCTCATGCGTGAGAATGTCCTCACCCCACGCCTTCTCCTCACCTGGGTGGTGCTTTCGGATTTCTTTGACGACTTCTTGACGGCCTTTATTGGTTTCTCTGCCTCATGGTCGTTCTTCTCTAAGAGGTAAGGACGTGCTCCCCTGGAGGCCCCCTTGACCGGGCGATGGAGCCCCAGGCAAGGGGAACTCTGAGGAGCCTCTTTCAGGGAAAGGCTTAAAAAAACCCTGTGATGGTATTTTCCAAAGGACTGTTCAAAATTCAGCCTTGCCGGTAAGTGATGAAAACAATTACAGCTGTAATTTCACTTAGCTGCTGAGAAGGATTATGCTGTGTCCATAGGTAACATAGCAGAACTGCAGAATCAGGAGAGCACTGTGTCACTTGAGGACAGCTGAACAAGAATGCAGTGTTTGAGGCAATGTTTCAGTGAAGCTGATGAGGGAAATGCAGTATCCTCCAGGATGGCTCTGCACCGCTGAACAAGAAAATGCTGTGTCCCCCAGAAAGGGATACAAAGTAACGGAACAGGATCCGTATCCAGATGGTAATGCAGCGGATGGGGAAAATAAGGTAGGAGAGTCCCAGGCAGAAGGAGAACACTAGACGAGAGAGAAAGAGAGAACTTGTGACCGTTCATAATAGCAGAAATGAGTGGCACGAGAGCAGGAGGATAAAAAGAGCAAAAGGGGGCTACTAAGGGAAAAGGTAGAAAAACACGATGGAGAAGCAAGCGTCTGACCATAGCAGTTATAATTGAGGTTTTAACATTCTCCAGCATGGGGTCTGGCATGGATTCACATGCTCATGAATATTCCCTGTCGTCAGGCTGGGAATCCTCGGTAAAGAAAAAACCAGTATCAGTTTCGTTTCTGATCTGTCTTTCGTAGTAGTAACCAATCACTGGTCTCTGCGTCATACTGACCACAGCCAATGACTGCCCTCTACCTAAGCACCGCCTCTGGCAGCCATCTTCAGATTTTTACCGCACGTTCATGTGTTGGGATCCTCGTGCTATTGCTCTCGAGCGTTAGTGCTATTTTTTTCACGTTTTTTCTCAAAAACTTTGTTTTTTCGGTCAAAAGAGCCTCAAGCTCCACCGACTCTCCATCCGATCAACGGGGACCCGTGTCGGATTCGTCTGCGCCCCTCAAGGGTGAAGATTTCGTCGAGCTACGCTTTTGGAGGACTCCAGAAGTTTCTCAGGCCCGGTCATGGCCCAGGAGAAGGGAAGCTCGACGCCCGGAAAGCTGTTCAGGGTCTGCCCTGGATGCCAGCACACGGACTGGCACACGCGTCCATCAAGATTCATCTTGCTGCGATCTCCCGATACACCAGAACCACGGGGCGGACGTCCTTGTGGTCTCATCGTCTGGTGAAAGAGTTCATGAAGGGACTGTTCAGATCGTTCCCGCCGGTGAAGGCTCCAGCCCCGGCGTGGGAGCTCAACGTGGTGCTGACCAAGCTCATGGGACCTCCGTTCGAGCCTCTGCACTCGGCCCCCTTGAAGTTTCTGTCGTGGAAAACAGCGTTTCTTGTGGCCATCACCTACGCACGACGGGTGGGAGAGATCCAGGCCCTTTCCTGCAAGGCCCCGTACTTGACTTTTCACGACACAAGGGTAGTGCTCAGGACGCACCCCTCCTTCATGCCCAAGGTACCGTCGGACTTCCACCTCAACGAACCCTTGGTGTTGCCTGTATTCTTCCCGTCGCCTTCGTCGCCGGCTGAGAGAACTTTGCACTCGCTGGATGTGGCTAGAGCGCTGAAGTTCTACGTGGACCGCACAAAGTGTTTTCGGAAGACGTCACAACTCTTTGTGAACTTTGGACCTGTCAATCAGGGGAAGGCTCTCTCGAAGGCTTCCAGTTCCAGATGGCTCTCCGGCTGTATCATGTACTGTCATCGGTTGGCAAACCGACCGCTGCCTGGCCATCCGAGAGCCCATTCCACCAGAGCGATCGCAGCTACCACGGCGTTCCTTTCTGGTGTGCCCCTGCTGAACATATGCAGGGCTGCTACGTGGAGGTCGACGCACACCTTCACGAAATTCTACTGCGTCGATCGGGATTCCAGGGAGGAGTCCAGGGTCGGCCAAGCAGTGCTGCGCAACCTGTTCGCCCGAGGTGAGCCTGGTGAGGAGGTAAGATGCTTAATGTTGAGTTTGATGTAATGCTTAATGTTGAGCCTTTGCCAACTCCCGTGGTTGTGCATGTGTGTACTGCTATGTATTCTTTATTCATGAGCATGTGAATCCATGCCAGACCCCATGCTGGAGAAGGAACAAGTTACTTACCTGTAACTGTTGTTCTCCAGCATGGGTCTGGCATGGATTCACATGCGAACCCTCCCGCCTACCCCTCTGCGGCTCTTCACTTGGTCATACTGCCACTTCACGTGCTTCCAAATCTGAAGATGGCTGCCAGAGGCGGTGCTTAGGTAGAGGGCAGTCATTGGCTGTGGTCAGTATGACGCAGAGACCAGTGATTGGTTACTACTACGAAAGACAGATCAGAAACGAAACTGATACTGGTTTTTTCTTTACCGAGGATTCCCAGCCTGACGACGGGGAATATTCATGAGCATGTGAATCCATGCCAGACCCATGCTGGAGAACAACAGTTACAGGTAAGTAACTTGTTCCTACCGCGCCGAATGCCGTAAGGACAGTTAAACGGCGGCGGCCATCTTGAAAGAAACACCTAGACCGAGTATAGAAAAACGTGGATAAACTTGGCGGCCATCAGAGGAACGCCATTGCTGCCACTTCTCCAAAGGGAGAAGCATGACAGTATGACCCTTTCTCCTCGGTGCCCCCCTGGCTTGCCAGGATGAAGTTGATGGAACAATCTAATCAGTTGAGGGGCCTTGAGGTGCCTCTCGTGTTCCCAGGTTCTCTCAGCCTCCGAATACCCCTTCCAAAGAATTAAATACTTTGTACTCCTGGGACTTCGGGTGCTTTAGGGTCTTGAGCCAGGGTATCCTACGCTGATGGGGATTAGGATGGTATTCCTTGAGAAGCGAAGAGTGAAAAACCGGGTGAATTCTCCTTATGCTAGATGGGAGATGAAGACCGAACGTCACTGGGTTAACTTTGGAAGTTATTTCAAAGGGTCTGAGGAATCTTGGAGCTCATTTTCCCTAGTGCACCCATCTGGGCAAGAATTTGGTAGAAAGCCAGACCTTGGTTCCTGGTTTCCACATGGGATTTTCACTTCTCTTCTTGTCGACCTGGTTTTTATGTCTTCTTGCTGTTTTCTAGCGACAGTAGGGCTGTCTTTTGGGTCTCATGAAGATTGGACAGCAATTGGTCTATAGCAGGAGTCTTGGTAGAAAAAGACAATTCGATTGGCAGATAACAAGGATTGTAGCCATAAGTACAAAAAAGAGGACTCCTCCCCATGGTGGTATGTTTAGCGTTATTATACGCAAATTCTGCCATAGGGAGATGCTCAGCCCAGTCGTCTTGTGTTTGATTACAAAAAACAACGTAAATATTGTTCCAGAGTAGCGTTGAGACGCTCCGTCTGCCCTTTGCTCTGGGGGTGATAGCCAGACGAGAGAGCTCTTCGCATTCCGAGCTGTTTGCATAAGGAAGACCAGAATGACGAGGTGAATTGGGAACCTCTATCTGAAACCACAGTGTGTGGGATGCCATGTAAGCAGATGATATCCCTGAGAAACACCTTAGCTGTCACGGGTGCGTTTGGGATACCGTGAAGGAGAGAGAAATTAGCCAGCTTGCTGTAGGAATCCACTGTGACCATCACGGCTGTATAAGCCTGAGAAGAGGGAAGATCCACAATGAAATCTGTTGAGACATGATTCCATGGTTTCTAAGGCATTTCTTCCTTTTGTAATCGGCCAGTTGGTTTGGAGGTAGAGTATTTGCCTGTGGTACAAACAGGGCAAGTCTTCACGTATGTCAGAACATCCTTGCATAAAGTCGGCCACCAAAAGTTTTCAGATACTAAATCCAGGTTGCCTTCTGGCCTTTATGTCCAGCCAAGGTTAAATTATGGCACCAGGGACATAACTCTGGTCTGAAGCTCAGTGGAGGGCAAAAACAACGCCTGGTCTTTGAAGTAAAGTATGTTGATCTTTTGCAAACAATGTTTGAAGGACACCTTTGTGGAATCTCCTCTGACCTCTTGGAGGAACGTATTCACCGTGGCCAAGATCTTCTTGCCGGGTAACAATCTCTCATGACTGTTGGATTCTCCAGTAGTGACTCCCAAACTAAGAGAAAGGGCATCAGCAATGGTATTATCCTTGCCTGGTAGGTAGGTTATGTCGAAATCAAATTGAGAAAAATAATGGGCCCAACAGGCATGGCGACAGTTCTTGCATTCCATTTGTTGGAGGAATTTTAAGATTGCTGTAATACGTGCACACCAAAAAACGATGTGTAACTCTCTGAAGCAGATGTCTCGATTCCAAACAGGCTTGTCTAATAGCGAGCAGCTCCTTCTCAAGGACGGAATAGTTGCGCTCTCTGGGTGTGAGTGTCCGTGAATAATATGCAACCGGGTGTTCCAAGCCATCCTAAGACGCTTGTAACAAGGCTGCTCCCAGGGCTCCCTCAGAGGCATCCGTTTCCACTATAAAGGGTAACGAGTGGTCTGGTTGTGCTAAAATGGGAACAGTGCTAAATGCCTTTTTCAAAGCACAAAATGAGGCGTCTGCTTTGTTTGGTCCACTCAAACTTGACCCCTTTCTTAAGTAAAGAGGTTATGGATAGGACCTTCTGCGAGAACCTGAGGATGAATTGCTGGTAAAATGTGTCCAGGCCCAGGAAGCGTTGAATATCCGTCACATTCCAGGGTTCTTGCCAGTCCAACACAGCCTTCACCTTCCTTTTGATCCATTTGAATCCACTTTTCAGAAAGGATAGGTCACTGACGGTGTCTCAAAACAGCATTTTTCCAGCTTGGCAAGTAATTGATGGTAGGGCAGACGATGAAGGACCTCTCGAACATGATTTCTGTGTTCCTGCAGAGTAGAAGAAAAGATGAGGATGTCGTCCAAGTAGACCACAACATAGGCATAGAGGATATCGGAAAACACCTTGTCCATAAACCGCTGGAACGCTGCTGGGGCATTGACGAGACCAATAGGCATAACTTGGTATTCATAGTGTTGCAGCAGTGTCTCTTAATCTGTAACAAATGATAAGCTCCTCTGAGGTCGAGCTTGGTAAAAACTGTAGAGCCCTGTACTGCTTCCAAGATAACCTTGATTAAAGGCATGGGATATCTATCCATACTGTGATTCAGTTGAGAACGTGAACATCAATACATGGGCAGAGTTCTTGCGTGTCTTTCTTGGGAACAAAAACTAATGAGGCCCCTCCCGATGATCTTGATTCTCGGATAAACCCGTTCTGAGATTTGCTTCTAGGTACTCCTTGAGAGCCCTTCTTTCGGGCAAGGATAATGGGTACATGCCGCAAAAAGATGCTGAGGAATCTGGAAGCAATTTGATGGCGCAATCTTCAACTCGGTGAGGAGGCAAGGAACAGGGTATTACATCCTTGAGGACCTCGAAAAAGTCTTCATATTGAGCTGGGATAGTCTGTAAAACCGAAGCAGTGATTGTTTTATCACCCTGTTGGTATGCTGGGATAGATTGCAAAAAGCAATGCTGCTCACACTAGGGGGAGTTGAACTGCATGGTGTTTTTAGTCCAATTGATGCCTGGGTTATTGCCGACACAGCCATGGCATACCAAGTATCACAGGAAAATGGGCTGTGCGGATGACATTGAATACCATGACTTCCTGTTCAGAAAACAGACACCTTGATGGCTTTGGTCGCCAATACAATGGGTCCTTAAGATAAGGGGGTGCCATCAACTCCTTCAACAGGAATAGGATTTGACTTTTCATGCAGAGGTATGTGGAGTTCTTGAGCCCATTGGATGTCTTCGAAGTTGCCAGCGCCCCGCAATCCAGCATGGCCAATACTTCTAACGGATTTGAGGTACCAACCTGCAAAAACGACCTGGAAAACCATAAATCGGTTATCTTCTGTTGGTTGAGTATTGTTACAGGGTCTGGAATCTTCTACCCCGATCTTCTCCCTGTTTAAGATCGGGATGGCAAGTTTCCCGAGCGACGTGGGGGAACCTCAGGACAGTTTCTTAGTAGATGCTTTGAAGACCTGTAATACATGCAGAGCCCTTGCTCTCTGCGTCTCTTGCGTTCTGCAGGTATAAGCACTCCTCTGGCTAGGCCTATTTGCATTGGTTCCTCACCTGGTGGGCGCTCCTGTGGTGGATGGGATGTCGGAGCGGGAGACAGATAGGACCTGACCTTTCTTCTTTCTTGGCAGCGTTCCGACAATCGCAATCGATCTGTAGAGCCAGAGTAGCTAGGTCCTGGAAGCTAGCAGGTCGGGAGGTCCTGCCCAGTTAATCTTTTATGTCTTTGTGGAGTCCCCGCTGAAAAAAGTCAACACGTACCATTGGACATCTGTGTACCTTGCTTGAGATGAATATTGAACCTCAGGTCTGTCATTCCTGGTCCGGAAAAGCTGAACTAAAGCGGCATAGTCGTTCAAGACTGGGTCTGCACTGGTGATGAAGGGTAGCCCATGCCAAGGCAGTCCCCACGAGATTGGATGTGCGAAAACCCACCCTGGCCCGATCCACTTCATAAGCCTTAGGGCGAATGGTGAAGTAAACCATAAGCCTTAGGGCGAATGGTGAAGTAAACTAGACATGCATCCATAAACTCCTTGAGCTGACGAGGGTGCCCGTCAAACTTGCCAAAAGGGAAGGTCGGAGGCGGCAGGTCTCCCCGGTTGTCATCAAGGAAAGTCATCTGCTGCCGTAAGGCTACATTCTCGGCTCATAAGGTTTGAACTTCTGCTGTAAGCCCCTGTAGGGCTGCCAGTAATTCTTTTTTGACGTTGCAAACTCCTATGCGTAAGAGTGTCCTCCCCCCGCGCCTTCTACTCACCTGAGTCCTCAGTGGTGCTTTCGGATGTCTTTGACTTCTTCATGCCGGCCTTCTTTGGTTTCTCTGCCTTGTGGTCCTTCTTCTTCTCGAAGAGGGAAGGACTTGCTCCCCCACAGTCCACCTTGACCGGGTGATGGAGCCCCAGGCAAGAGGAACTCCGAGGAGCACACCCCTTTCAGGGAAAAAAGCCTTCCGGCTTGAAAAAACCCTGTGATGGTGTTTCCAAAGGACTGTTCAAAATGCAGCCTTGTCGGCAAGTGTTGAAAATAATTACGGCTGTAATTTCCCCTAGCTGCTGAGCAGGAGTATGCACTGTCCATAGGTAACGTAGCAGAACTGCAGAATCGGGAGAGCACTGTGTCACTTGAGGAGGCACAGTGCAGCTGAACAAGGATGCAGTGTTTGCAGGCAAAGTTTCAGTGAAGCTGATAAGGGAAATGCAGTATCCTCCAGGAAGGATCTGTGCCGCTGATCAAGAAAATGGTGTGTCTGCCAGGAAGGGATACAAAGTAACAAAACAGGATCCGTAACCAGAAGGTAATGCAGCGGATGGGGAAAACAAGGTAGGAGAGTCCCAGGCAAAAGGAGAACACTAGAGGAGAGAGAACTTGTGACTGTTCGTAATAGCAGAAACGAGCGGCACGAGAGCAGGAGGATAAACTGAGCAAAAGGGGTGGTGCTTAGGCAAAAGGTAGAAAAACATGGGAGAGAAGCAAGCATCTGACCTTAGCTGGTAAAACTGAAGATGCAACGTGCCGCGCCGAATGCCGGAAGGACAGATGAACGTTGGTGGCCATCTTGAAAGAAACAACTGGACCGAGTCTAGACAAACATGTATAAATGTGGCAGCCGTCAGAGGGCCAATTTGACCAAGGGCAAAGCATGACAGCAGGCCATTAGATGGAGGTGAAGCTGAAGCAGTAGTAGCAGCAGCAGAAGGAACCCCCATTGTTGGTAGTCCAAACAAAAGTTGGTGGCAAGAGAGGGCCCCGGGACTACTGTGAAGCAGATTTCAGCTGCCAGTCCTGAGAGGGTCCTTTTCCCCCTGAATCTGAAGTGCAGAGGTTGCGCAGCAGAAAACATGAAGGAAGACTGCTTTTCCCCATGTGACCCTGATTTCAGAGACTGCGCAGCGTGAAGCATGCTGGAGACCATGGCTGGAAGTTGGCGTGCAGCTGAGTGTCTCAAAAGCAAGACAAGCTCAGTGAATGCATGGTGGGAACGAAGACCACTTCATTGAGGAAGTGTGTCTGTTCAAAAGGAGACAGAAGCAGTTAAAGTCCTGCAGCACGCAAAGGGAGTGAAGACCGAAGCCGTTGAGTGTTACCAAGGGTTGTGATCCCTTGCGCGAATAAAGGCAGGCAACTCTAGCTAAGAGAATCACTTGTGTGCAAGTGAAAGCAGTATTTCCTGACCGTTAATTGTCAGACGATGGAATGCCACAAAAGTAGTACTCACGTATGAAAAAAATCACTTTGAATTCTACTAATTGATTAAGAAAGTGAATGAAAGACTGGTAGTGTGGGCTTGAACGTGATTTTAAAGTGAAGGTTAACTGAAGTCATTTATGAAGCAGTAAAAAATATTGTAGCTCTAAACCTAAGTGAGCATCTTGACCAAGAATCTCATTGATGCTATTTTGATGAAGTGGATATTGTTATTCAAGGAAGAAGAGGAATCATTCTTATGACAAATTGAAGGAGCCAGGAACTGTGTTGGAACTTTGTTTCAAACCTGTATTTCCTTGTTTCTTTTTGTTGAACATTGGAATTCGCAAGTCGAACCTGGAGGCTCCTCCTCCTCCACATTCTAAGTGTGTTGAGTTAGTGTGCAGTCTGCAGTGAGCAGCTACAGTGAGAGGTTTGGAGCAGTAGCAGTTTCTTTCTCCCGCTCTGCAAGTCGAACATGGAGGCTCCTCCCCCACATTCTAAGTGTGGCGAGTAAGTGTGCAGTCAGCTGCCGGCTTGACGTGGGGTGAGGCTCTGCTACTTCAGTTTAGCTCAGCCAGATTCAACATAGCGGAGTGTGGTGAATTGTCATTTTTTTTAAAGTCTGTCTGCAGTTTACCATTTCTACTTTGTTTCCTCCCATATGTGTGAACTGAACACCGAAATAACGGTAAGTGGACTTATGCGCTTCAACAATATTGCTATTGTACTAATTTTCATTACAAGCAACATAAACAGCAGGTCCTCTCTCGTTTTTCCCTTTTGCAACAGACACACTCTATCATTTCAAGTGACTTTTTCTTTGAAAGTGAGAAATCGAGAAAAGTAACAAGTAAAACCAACGCAGTCTGCAGGGATGTTCCCCTTTGGTCTGTTGCAATATTACAGGAGCAACATCTTACGTACTCGCATGAATGCGATTCGAGACTCACTTACCTTACAAACAAAATAATTACAGCACCCTTTGGGATTCATTAGTATCTTTTTAATTGTTTTTAAGTTGCTCAGAACATATATATATATATATATATATACCGATTCATGCAAAAAATGTGCACTGAAATTTTCGGCGAAAGCGTGCGAATCACAGTGCCAGTGCGAAAATCGCAGCGAAACCCGCGCACAGCGATTCATGGAAGTCCGTGCGTGAGGAAATCCCAGGATGTGCGCCAAAATACTGCATGGTGCACGCTGGCGCACACGTCTTCAAGCCATGTGCGCTAAGCGCACATAGCGCGGCGCACACAACAAAAGTAGGCGTGACACGCGGAATGGGGAACAACGCGTGAAAATGAGGGCGTCACGGGGGAAGTACAGGAGGCAAGTGCGTGGAACGCCCACACGCTCGCCTACAACACGTATTCATGGAATCGAATAGGGCAAACCAGCACACGGGCAAAGACGCGCACAGGCCTAAACACATCCGCGACACGAAGGCAGGCGGTAGCGTCCCTGCGCATGAAAGAAATGTGCGCCAAAATGTGCGCTAACAAAAAGAACGTATATACAGCGATGATGAATGTCCCATACTGTGGCCCTCTAGGAAAAATGACGTGCAAAGGGGTACGCGACAAACACTGACACCCGCTGTGTGAAAAATAGCGTGTGCGTGTATTTCGGGGTGTGCGGGAAGTTTCACACGTGATGGGCCTTGGGCGAGCGGGGTACGTGTATTTCAGGGGTTTGCATGAAGTTTCACCCGCGATTTCAGCAGGATACGTGTATTCCTGGGGTTCGCGTGAAGTTTCACACGCGATTGGCCTTGGGCGAGCACGGTACGTGTAAAATCTGGGGTGCGTGGGAAGTTTCACACGCGATTGGCCTGGGTACGTGTATTTCAGGGGTGCGTGGGAAGTTTCACACGCGATTTTGCTGTCAGAGCGGGGAACGTGTATTTCGGGGGTGCGCGGGGAGTCCTACACGTGAATTGGCAGTGTGGGTCCCCCCAGGTGTCCCCTCTACCCCCTCCACGACCCCTGCAGGCAGCCCACAACACAGGGGACTACCCTGCACCCCTGGTCATGTCCCGCAGGCAGCCCATCCATCATGGGCATGCCCCCCAGCCAAGGCACATGTCACCTTGCAATATGATCAACAACTCCTGTCCCCCTGCACCCCCAACCCCCAGCAGTCAGGGGCACCTGCCAGCAGGCCCCCACTCATGTCCCCTTACACCCCCACCCCCCAGCAGTCGGGCCCCTGCCAGCAGGCCCCCACTCATGTCCCCTTACACCCCCACCCCCCAGCAGTCAGGGGCCCCTGCCAGCAGGCCCCCACTCATGTCCCCCTGCACCCCCACCCCCCAGCAGTCGGGCACCAGCCAGCAGGCCCCCACTCATGTCCCACACATGTCCCCCTGCACTCCCGCCCCCCAGCAGTCGGGGGCACCTGCCAGCAGGCCCCCACTCATGTCCCCTTGCACCACCACCACCCAGCAGTCGGGGGCACCTGCCAGCAGGCCCCCACTCATGTCCCCTTGCACCACCACCCCCAGCAGTCAGGGGCACCTGCCACCATGCCCCCACTCATGTCCCACTCATGTCCCATTGCACCCCCAGCAGTCAGGGGCACCTGCCAGCAGGCCCCCACTCGTGTCCCCTTGAACCCCCACGCCCCAGCAGTGAAATGGCGATTCCATGACACAAACCAAAAGTCAACTATGTACATCAACACATATCCACCACACGAAGGCAGGCGGTAGCGTCCCTGCGCATTAAAAAAATGTGCGCTATCAAAAAGCATGTATATACAGCTCTGATGAATTTCCCATACTCTGGCCCTCCAGGACAAATGACGTGCAAAGGGGTACGCGACAAACACGAACACCCGCTGTGTCAACAATAGAGTGTATTTCGTGGGTGCGTGGGAAGTTTCACACGCGATTGTGCCTGGGCGAGCGGGGTACGTGTACTTCAGGGGCTCGCGGGAAGTTGGGCTCGCGTGAAGTTTTAGCTGTGATTGGGCCTGTGTGAGCGGGGTACATGTAAATCTGGGGTGGGCGGGGAAGTACAGCAGGCAAATGCGCGGAATGCCCACACACACGCGCCAAAAAAGATGCGCTAATCCGGAAACATGTACGCCAGCAGGAAGCAGGCGTACGTGGACCCGCGCAGCATAAAAGTGCACGCAAACAACAAGCAAGCTCAGACGCCAGGATGAACATACCGTTCCTAGCAGCAGTGGTTGTAGGATACCGCAGGAGGAGGAGGAGGAGGATAGTCCGGCCCAGAATTTTCACACCCAGAACCAGCCTTTTTGGCATGCCTGATGACCAGGTGTATGGGAGGTACAGGTTTCCACCTCACATAATACTCGACCTGGTCAGTGAGTGGGAGGATAACCTCACATCACCCACCCTCTGTTCCCAAGCACTCAGCCCCCTGGAGAAGGTCCTCAATGTACTGCACTTTTTGGCCACCGGATCATTTCAGCGGACAAGTGCCATAGTGGGGGGGGGGTGTCACAGGCCACACAGTCACGCCGCCTACACCAGGTCTTGACCATCATGACTGCACGCCCATCAGTCCGCAGGCACATATACCTGCCCAGAACACCTGCAGAAAGGCAGGCTGTTGTCCAGGATTTCTACTGGGTGGCACAATTCCCCAAAGTCCTAGGTGCCATTGATTGCACCCATGTGGCCCTACGTCCCCCCAGGGCATCAGAGCACATCTATAGAAACCGCAAGCACTGGCATTCCATCAACGTGCAGGTAGTATGTGATGCCAAGGGAATCCTCACCTCAGTATATGCCAACTATCCAGGGTCCACCCACGACAGTTTCATTTACAGAATGTCAACCCTAATCCGGGACCTAGAAGCTGGGCGGCATGGAGATACATGGCTGCTTGGTGAGTATAAATGCCACAGCACATGCATTCATGCCAGATACTGAGTAATGTCACAACCCCACTGATACCCATCACCACCTCCCCAGGGGACAGTGCCTAACCTCTGAGCACCCACATGATGACGCCAATTCGGAACCTCACCACGCCACCCACCAGCCCCCCGAGGTAAGATACAACACAGCCCATATTGCAACCCGGGGCATAGTGGAGCGCACATTCGGAGTGCTCAAGTCACGCTTTCGCTCCCTTGACCGTTCTGGTGGGCAGCTGTTATATGCTCCCCCAGTAGTGTGCAGGATCATAGTGGCAGCATGTGTCCTGCACAACGTTGCAACACGCCGGGGCCTGCCGGTGCACATGGTGGTGCTCCCACATCCCCAACCACATTCACGCCCGCTGCGCATGGGAGGGGAAAGGGTACGGGGTGAGGCAGCCCGAACACAGCTGGTGGCTAATTACTTCACTTAGAATCTCACCCCTGTGGAGTGCACACAGCCCTGCCACATACCAGCTGACAATCAATAATGATGACATGAGGGACAGTCAACTGTCACAACAACACCATCCTGAGATTGGTCACCTGGAATTGTGACACAATGTGTGCATCACTACCTACAGAAACACCACCAATGCTGTGTCATCACACATGACACATATGCTGCTAAATGCATGACCCCCTTGCAAAATACAACATGAGAACAGTGCCAGGTCACCCAACCCCTCCCCAGCACCGCCAGCCAACACACCATGGCATGTCATGCTATGTGAGAGCAAACAAAGCAATCCCAAAAACATGACACAAGTGTCACAAAGTACAGTGTCCCTAATGGAAACTGGCCACACACAATATGCTCCTAGTAATGTTGAACTAACAACACACATGACCAAATACTTACCAACTAAACAATGCATCTAGACAAGTTCAAACATTTCTAAAACATGACGGTACTAAGTTAAAGTAGTCGTAGTCATACAACCTGAATATGTCACCACATCGCCCCCTTCAAACTGTAGTCTTGCAGCCTTCAAAACGGGTCTGTGTACTGCATACAACATGAACTCCACTTCCAAAGTAGACGGCCTTGTGAAGACATGAGGATGAACCTGCAAATTCAGAGGGAGACATAGAAGCAAAATCATACATTAATACACCATGCAGTGTACAATACAACAACAATATACACAAGGAATGTCAACACAGTATTGACTACAGACTGCCCACACAGCTCATGGGAGCCCAACGTCACTGTGTACATCACTGTCACTTGGTCACACCCTTGCCAGCCCATGGAAACGGGAAGCCGGAGGTGTGTGTGTCTCATGAACCCAAGCATCTAACCCAAACTCAGGACAAGCCTGCATTTGCCCAGACGGAATACAGTGGATGCCCACGGGAGCCACACAAGGCAAAACACTGTCGAATTATTTTTTTTAAAAAATCAAAAATGGCCATGTGGGGGCCGGTAGGGGCAGGCCACCCAGGAGGTCCGAGGACAGGGTGTGCAACAACAGCCACCTGTGTGGATGTTGGGGGGAAAAAAAAAACACCTCCATGGGCTCATGGCCTGCACGGCTATGCCAATGTGGGAGAATTGCTTCCGTCGCCCTCATGACCCTCAGCTGCTGCATCAGGAGGTGGTGGTGCTATGAGAGGCAGCCCACGCAAAGCCCTGGTATGGTCCTCCATAGCAGCAAGCATGTGGGTGTGGAAGGTCTCGTTCTGGAGGATTATAGTGCGGAGATCCCCATGCAACACCTGACGTGATGCCCGGATCTCCTCCCGAGTTGCCCGCATCTCAGCTGAGAGCTTACTTGTGAGGTGCTCCAGCCGCTGTTCTGCCCTAAAATTAGCGGAAGTCTCAAGCTCAAGAAGAGTCTGCCTGAGGTTATGGAGTTCTTCACTCAGGGCTTCCCTGTGGGCCTGGGACTCTATTGAGATGGATTGGCGCAGAGTCTCCAGTGCCGCCCGTCGGTCCCTGTTGGACGCCAACATGTCTTCCCTGTGTGATTGGCAAATGGAGTCTGTTGCCTGCTGTAGTTGCTCCATCTGCCTTTCAAGGGGGATAATGGAAGTGGCCACCCTCTCCATTGCCTGAGCCATCATTTCAACTGATTCTGACTGTTGGGTTGCCATAGCATACATGGAGTTCTCCCATATGCTATTGCCTGGTGGCGTACGGCCACCGCGCCGACGGGCACCACACCTGTTTGGGGCAAGGCGATGTGCACCTTGCTGTGCTGTCACCGCCCGAGGCTGTAGGACTGCATTCCCCTCTGATCTGCTGGCCCAGGAACAGGATTAGATGCTGTGGAGTGTGACCCTGTATCCGTAACCGCCAAAGGCGCCTCTACCAACACTGACATCCCCATAGAGGGATCTACCCCTGGTGCAGGTGGGTTGGCCAGAACAGAATCCCTGCCAGAAACACTTACCTGTGATGGCACATAGGTCTCATCATCCGAATCAGCACCTGAATAGAGGTCTGGGAAGGTGCACCCAGAGACACCCCTGGAAAGTATGGTCTGCAGGAGGAGTGGGTTCTCAACCACCACCACACCACGTCCCCCGCTGGTGCCCGGTCGTGCCTGTGATTCCTCCTGGGTCTGCACCATATCCTCAACCTCAACTGCATCAAGTGCATCATCCCCTGCAAAAACATGAAAGAGAAAAAATGGAAACAGGCATTAGCACCATAGCACACAAATAGGCCTGTCAAGCTACAGAACCAGTACATGATTCACACATGTCCCACATGACTATAACCCTCCCATGCCTGCACTGTCACTGAGTAGTAAGGGGAGGCAAAAGGCAGACACTGATTACACCAATATGGGAGAGCAACACATTTGCTGCATGCTGGGTAGCACTGCCATCACACATTGGCCTGTGATTGGCATGTCCAATACACATACATGACACATGGCAGCACACAGATGGCATTTAGCATAGCCATGGTACATTTGACAAGTACAACCATATGTCAGTGATTGAGTACTGTCACCCAATCATGTGAGATGGACATGATGATGTGAAAAATGCTCCATACTGGGACTAAGTACACATGTGCCACTCACTGCAAAACATGCAAGGTACAAGAATACAGTAATAGTTGGCTGATCTATTTTTCCTCACATTGACATCGCAGGAAACATCTGTCATTTTCCACATACAAACAGGCACTCATCTAAACATTTGTGCTGGCCAATTCTCCATCAGCCTGAATGGTCTCATTGTGTACATAACCAGGTAAAGCATTGCCCCGGTGTGGCCAGTAAACAATGACCAAAGCATATCACATATGTCACAATATGGTTGATAAATGTCTAGCAAAAAAGGGGAGAGTGGAAAATATTATCCTGAAGGCACACTTACAAATTCTGACCAATGTAGTTGCAAGATGGCAGTACAAGGTCAACTGCACAATTGTGGACCTAATAGGATACTGTGGGCAGAAGGGATGCAGTCATAGCCAGATACAAGGCACGTGATCCCATGTGAGGAAGGAAATGGGTGACCCAAAACACTCTGGAGTACACACTCTCACCTGGCACTCAATCAGAACCCGTCACCCAAAATACATACACATGCACTACACACACACGCATAGGCACTCACCGGACAATGCTTCGTAATCCGGTAGTTCTCCCACACCTCGGATCTGTTCCTCTGTGACGAAGGTCCCAGCAACAGACTCATGTTCAGTGATACGTGACATCTGATTTTTGTTTTAATGCTTCACTCAAAGTATTCTCCCCTTCTGTAAAAACGCCCCTTTGACCACATTCAACATCAGTTGTTTGTCCCATCACGATAGCTGTTGTCAGAGCATTAGCCCCTGAGTTTGTATGGGTCAAAGTAGTATTCAAAAACCGTGCACCCTCTTCACAGGCTAACTGTTGTGGATCCACTTTTCTTATACATTTTTGCGACATTTTGTTTCAAGCCGCATTGTTTTTTTTCTTGTTTTGTTTGGCCAATTTCTTACTCTGTCGTTTGGAAATTTTTACCTCAAAGACCTCGTTTGTTGAGTCTTCATTGAGCCGTTCTTTTCATTACCAATATCAGTGGCCTCTGCCTTTGTCTCATTAATCAGGCTTTCTGAGAGTATATCACCTCCAGCTATTTGTGTAGATGGAATAATGATTATCTCTTCCAGTGAAGCAGATTTATCCAGGACAGTTTTTACCTTGTCCCTTAGTAGCCCTTGGACATAGGCCATAATACTGGGAATTTCTTTATTTATTGCCTCAGCAAAAGACTCAGTTATATACTGAGGCATTTTCAAGAGCTCTGTAGATAAATTAGTCAGAGCTGCTGTCTGTTTTCTCATTTCCGATAGAAGCAGTCTGTTAAATATGCTTAGGGTTGCAATAAAATCCGATCCTGCACCTCTATCAGACACCAGATTGTTAGGTATAGCATCCGAGGCTAACGCATGCCTTGCCTCCATTGATGGACTAAATGGTGTATCAGCAAAGTCCTTGTAACAAAAGCTGCTTTCTTTCATCACATTAGGTTCCTCCATAACAACCTCTTCCACAAAGATATTATGCCTCCCCGCCAAAAACTCTGGTAGTTCCTCATCTACAAAGAGTGGTTGCGAGGGATCAATAGCATCCTCTATCGTTTTACAATTAGGGGAACAATCCTGCACGCATTGCAGCAAAGCTTCTTCCTCATCACTGATAACCGGAAGAGGAAGAGCAGCAGCCCGCGCCAAACTCGCACGACGTGTGCTGACAGCATTAAAAAAATCTGCTCTAATCTCTTTCATTGCAAAGCCCGCTTTCTTTTTCCCCATCTTCCGATCACAAAAGAAAGATTGGGATAAACTTAGTAGCCCACTTAAGCAGAGTGACCCTCAGTGGAGAAGAGAATCAGTTACATCTATCCAAATAGCACATATATGTATCAGAACCACCAGAGTCACAGCTTATTCTTACCAGCTAGAAGTCAACAGTGAATCTTATTCCACCATAGTAAGTCAACAATTGTGCTCCACCAAAAAGCAGTAAGTAACAAATGATAACATTAAACCAACACCTCGCACTACACACTACGCACTGCTCACAGTGACCAGTAAAAAGTGCTTTCTGGTGCTTCGTGGTGCGCGCGCAGGTGCGCTGCACCATGGGTATTAGTAGGCGGAAACAGGAAGACAGAGCAGGCAGGGGGCGGAGCCAGTGACGCTCCCTGCAATTCAAGGAAAGAAAAAAAGTAAGATGCTAGAATTGCCAGATACTTCTTACTATAATTCAATATTAGTCTAAAAGACCATACATAAGGATAGCATAAGTGTCCATAAGTCTGTATTTGTGGACAAATCCAGTGGCCAATAACGTTTTAAATACAGCCCAAGAACGCTGTGTAGTCCCCTTCAGGCAACCACGGTGTTGCAGTCAAAGATGTCCTCCTGGCGGCACGGCAGCAGCAACACATGAAAAAGGACCTCAGACTCCTCCGTCCGTTCCAACCAGTAAATAGTGCTTACTGGTGCTTCGTGGTGCGCCTCCTTATCACTAACGAATGCCAACCAGGCTACGGGCTCTAGATAGTCCGAGTAATCACTGGGATTTCGCTGACCTGTAGTGCCTCACGCTGCTTCCCAAACATCAAAGTCACTGCTTCAAGCGCGAACTCCCCACTGATCCGATATATATGTAAGGATATTAAAGCCATTGGCTTCCCTTCCCCATACAGCGGCACGCTTGAGCTTGACATAGTCTCTGGCTTCTCTAGAACAAGGGTGTAGTTCAAGACTCCAGCATCATGGCCTTCTGTGCCAAAGTCTCTTTGCCGTTCAAAGTCTTTTCTTTCAGAGGGCCTGATGCAACAAACAAATAATAAAGTTCCTGTCCTTTCAGGACTCTCCTACGTACACTTTAATCAGGTGATTTACTGGTCACCTCGGATCCCCCTCTGCCGAGCTCAAATCCACTTTAACACAAAGTTTGTATTTCACATATACACAATTTTCTTAGGATTTCCACGTATCCAATTTCTCTGGTGATTCACAGTTCAACCCGGATACCTCTCTGCCGGGCTCAGATCCATTCTAACCCAAAATCTTCAATTAGTCTCCCTCTGCCGTGCTCGGACCAATGTATCTGTTGTGGCACAAACTTGCTTTAACACAAAGCTCTCAATTGATCTCACTCTGCCTGGCTCGGACCAACATTATCTACTTTGCCATCAACTTTCTTTACTGTATCAACATCGAAGACTTTCGATTGTGCACTAGATTTTGCTTGAACCCTTTCAGGACCACTTGGATTCACAATCCTTTGCCACTCTTTCACTTTTGTCAACTCTCAGCTGGACACCTTACAGACCTTTGATTGAGCATGCACGCGTTGCTGTACCACTCTGTCAAAGGTATCGTATTTTTTGGTTTCAAAGTTCAATCACTCATCTGCAGTTCAACTTTACTCGCGTTGATTATTACACACATTTCATACAATGCTAGTTGCAACGCTCGCCATACACTGTTGCTGCTTGCAACCTTGGCTTCAACGCAGATCGGTCTTGTATCGGTCTCCCCAACTCACCGGCTGTGTTGATTTCAACAACACTGCTTTGTTGTTGGAGCCAAGGACAGTACCACAGCAGCTGGCGATTCTCCCCACCTTGATTATCGACGTGGGAGAGCCCTGTGTACCTCCGACACACAATGCAGGATTCTTCAGTCTGGTTTCCTGGTCTTACGCTTTTTATTCGGCAAGGATTCATGAAAGTAACGGTTCCTAGTTGAAAAGGTAATGGGCACTTCCTTCTTTGTGACCCCCCACCCCCCTCTGTTTTGCTGTGTTTCGCTTTGTGTTAAACTGCCATCTTGGAACTGCTACCTCCTCATGTGCTTTGCCTCGCTCACAGTGTGCTCTTGTACTCTGCCTTTTATCCGTGTGGGGAAATGTAATGGAAGTCAGGTCTGGTATACGGCTCGAGTGTTACTGTTTTCTCTTATATCGAGCTGTCCACGAGAAAATGTTTGTGGTGTGAAGTGGGGGGCTGGGTTTGAGTTCCTAAGTATCCTACCTGATAGGACAGGATAAATGTATTACAGGGAGGGGATACCACATCTCGCCATCCAGTGTCCACCTCCCACTCCCCGAAGACCCCTCATCCAGGTGATCCTCCCGCACTGGTCCACCCCCAGAAACTGGATCCAAAAGTGATAGCCGTGTCCTGGCTACCTGGATGACAGATCCCCAGGGACTAGCAAGTGAGGCACCTTCAGGTTTCTCACAGAAGGGAGGGGAATCCTGTGAAGACGGAGGCAGCCGACGAAGGTCCTGTCAGGGAACCAGGGCACCAGCAAGTTCCCGGGAGAGACTCTAGCACAGTGGGGCACAGTAGTGGGAGCCTCCCTGGTTGGGTGCTTGCAGCAGGAGCTGCCAGGCACAGAAGAAATTAGCTGTACACTACTGCCAGCATCCGTAGGAAGCGAGAGGAGCTGCCGGCAACCGACAGAAAGAAGACCAGAGTTCGAACAGGGTCACAACACAATGGAAAGGTGTATGCGGTTTAAGTAAGGCATGCTATCAAAAAGTGAAGACAGACTCAAGTGATCACAGTTCAAGGGTGTTTATTGAACTTCAAATGGGTTTGAACGCCTATCTAAATCTAAATCTAAGGATGGGAGCAAGCTGCGATCATCAAAAAATAACGCAGTCTAGTCAAGTCTCTGTCAATTAAAGGGGCCTATACTAATCAACCTATTGCCAATCCTTACTTCTAAATACAAAAGGGTGTGGGACAATGGTGTATGCAAAAGAAGAGTGTTCAAGAAATCATATGTCAGGACGGTTGAGCAGTTGGCTTCCCTTCCCCTCGTTTTCAGCACGGGACAAGGTGGCATATTTGAGATTCGCGCACACTCTGGCTTCTCGCCCAAGAAGATACAGTTCAAAGCACAGACATGAAGGTCTTCTGCAAAAGCCTTTTTTCCAATAACAGCCTCTTACTGTAAATGGTCTGTCGTAACAAACACATCTCAAAGTTCCCTTGCCATCAGGATTTTCACATGCCCAAATTCTCACTTTCAATGTTCATCTTGAGTCTCCCTCCCTCAGGCTGAGACCCCCTTTTTATCACAATGTTCAGGCTTGGTTTCCCTTGTTCAGGCTCAGTCCATGGATCTCCCTCGTTCGGGTTCGGATCCTCTTGATCTCAAGATCGAAGACTTTTGAATGTGCGATGGATTTTGCTTAAACCATCGCAGGACCACTTCAATTCACTTCACACAGTTATTCGCATCAATATTCTACTTTTGTTTCTCTTGGCGGGATACCTTACTGAGACCTTCGATTGAGCACATCCACGGTGCGAGACCACTCTGTTAACAGTATTGTATCTTCCTTCTCTAGTTCAAACATTCATCAGCAGTTTAGCTTTACTCGCGTCTTTCATCACACACGTTTAACAATGTTGGTTCTGGCGCTCGTTATACAATGTTTCCGCTTGCAACCTTGACTTCAACAATGACTGGCCTTGTATTGGTCTCCTCAACTCACCGGCTTTGTTGATCTTTCTGGTGCTGCTTTGTTCTTGGGGTCAAGGACAATACCACGGCAGCTGCTGCTGCTCCTCACTGCCTTGGTCCGATATGCGGGAGGGCCTTCAGTATCTCCGACACACAATGCAGGATTCTTCAGTCTGGTTTTCTGGCCTTGCGCTTTCTGCCTTGAAGTTTTCTTGAAAGTAACAGCGTCTTGCCGGAAAGGTCAAGGGTAATTTCCTTCTTACGAGCCCTTCTTGGTTTGATGTCTTTCTCCCCTCCTTCAGCTACAAACTCTAAACCGCCGTTCCTTTGTGTGCTTTGCCTCGCTCACAGTGTGCTCTTGTGCTCTGCCTTTTATCCGTGTGGCGAAGTTTAATGGAAGTCAAGTGTGAATGATTGTCAGTAATTACCTGACCATAGTAGTGGGACATGTCGGATGCACTGCTCGGGTGAGAGTCAGTTTTCTGTCCGTTTGAAAGTGTTGGAGAAGGGAAAGGGGCGTATGGGTCCCATGCATCCTACCTGGTAGGATGGAGTGAAGGTGTTACAGGAAGGGATATTGCGTCTCGCCATCCGGCGTCCCACTCGTACTCCCTGAAGACCCCTCACCCAGGTGACCCTCCTGCATTGGTCCACCGCTAGGGTCTGGATGCAAATGCGATGGTCATGCCCTGGCCACCTGAGAGAGAGAGATCTGCGGCAACTATCGGGTGAGACACCTTCTGGTTTCTCACAGCAGAGCAAAAGAGGAGGAAAGCAGCCGCCCGGAGGAGCCACCAGGGACCGTTGAGTGAAATCAAGGGAACACTCGAACTGGGGCGCTCCTGGGTACTCTTACACAGCAAATGTAATTGCTGATGTGTGAAGTACACCTACAATATATTGAAAGCAAAGAACAAATCTTATGAAATGCAGTGAAAAGTAAGTATTGAATATTGCTGAAGAGTGTGAAAGCAACGTGGTGAAGGAAAGAAAGCACCACAGAGTGAACTGGATGAAAGAATACATTGTGGCAAACCCAAAAGGCTGTCATGGAGAAAGCCAAGTGGATGTGCACCAGAGCATAGGGGTAATTATAAAAGAACCTGTGTGTGAAAGAAAGCCTGGGCTTACCGGTTGTGTAACCTGTAACGGGTGGACTGTGTGTTTTCCGACAACTGGGCCTAGACCAGGAATACCCTATCTGTGAAAGCCAAGACACCATACAGAGAGCAAACCTAAGTGTATGAAATAGAATGCTGAAGTGGAGCAGAAGAAAGCAATCTGTGTGAGCTGTCAAGAAAGCAAAAAGAGTTTTAAGTTGACCTGGAACTGTTTTTGAATATTAAAAGACTGAAACTTAAGTTTAAGTGGGCAAGCTGGAAAAGCTGACGTCTTGGGGAAGGGAAACTTAAGGCCTTATGGACTTTGTTGCTGCTTTAAGGAAGGGAACCTCAATGCCTCTCTTTTTGGAACTCTGCTGTCTTCTTGGGGAAGGGAACTGGAAAGTAGGCCCAGAGCTGGAAGAAGCTCAGAACTTTATTTGGAACACTATTTCTTTTGTGGCTGATATCCCTACACATTGTTTAGCTTTAGTTGTGAGGGCAAGTATAGGCTTTGTACACAGACTTTTAAGTTGAACTCACTGACTGAGACTTTCCTTAGTTTCTTTAGGTAGGGAACCCCCACCTTAGTATAGGGCTAGTTAGGCCTTCAACCATGATGAAAGCATCTTCAACCCTATTTTCTAGACAGCTTTGATGTTCCATAATGCAGGTTTTATCTTTTCTTTTGGTCTTGCGTATATACCGCAAGCCACAAGGGCATGTTATCATGTAGATCACATTGGTTGATTCACAAGTCATGAATTTATGTTGGACCCGTTTAGTTTTTAAACGTATGCCTACTCCTGTCGATTTTTGCGTCAACGTGCAAACCCCACACTTAGCGCAAGGAAAAGTGCCCTTTTCAACAGCTGGTAGATCCCACATCTCTGCGATGGTTTGTTGTTTTTGAATGCTGGGTCCAATGTCATTTCTCATAATCCAGTCTTTAATGTTTGAAGAGCAAATAAAGGTCTCTTTTTTTCTTGATTTACCTTATTAAATATTTGCCAATTTCGTTTTTTTTTTAAACTTGTTTTTTATTGATTTAACAAAGTACAACAGAGAGATACTTCATAGAATATATGGACAAGCATACAACAGTAAAATAAGACTTTTACAATATAACGTTTTACACCTGTAAGTTTAGGTTATACATATAACATCTGTTTCCCCCAAGCCCCATAATCTCCCCAAACCCCTCCTTTGTCACTAGTTGGCATATTTATGGTACATGGTAGGCATAGCACTATACAAGAGGATGCATGGTATTGCGAGGATGCACAAGATGATGGCAGGTTTAGTCAGTATTATAAAGTAAGTGCGGCTGTATTCAGTCTAATAACGTCGTCAGGTGACTGGAGTACTCTTTGGCCATTAAGGTAGGTCCATATACTTGAGGTGGAATTCAGTCCAGGCCATGTCGACCGATGAGCGCTCTCCGTGAAGGGCGGTTGTTAAGCTGTCCATACGATCTATGTTTGGCTACAGTGAACCATTCGGTTTTCGTTGGAAGGGTTATTCTTTTCCAGGAGGTAGCCAGGCAATCTCGTGCGGCCAGGAGTAGGCCGTTAACCATTTTTGGGAGTTGGAAGATGTCATCTTCATATTCTTTCAAGTCCGAACAGAACTAGTAGAGGAGCTTTTTCTCTGAATATGCCGTCTAGATCTTTTATCCAGCTAAGTACTTGATCCCAAAATACGTGGGCGGCAGGACAATCCCACCACAAGTGCCAGTAATTGGCCTTTGCACCACATCTACGGCAACAGTGGGGATCTGCACCTTGGTACATCTTTGCAAGTCCATTGGGGTCATATTGCGACCTGTTGAATAGTTTGATACCGTGCAGTTTGTATTGGCATGCAATGGAGACTTTTGCAGTTCAGCTGAACATTCGCGACCAGAGTTTGGGGTGTAGATTCCGTTGTAAGTCATCTTCCCTTCTATTTTTCAAGGTTTCAACAGAGGTATTGTTCACTTCCAGTAGGGCAATGTACATGGCTCCTATTATGCCTCTGTAGCCTTTTCCAGTGTTCAATATATTTTCGAATGGGGTGAGGTCCCTTCGCATTTTATCCTTCCACTTATTGTCTGCCATGACCCCTTTGAGTTGTAGATATGAAAGGACTCGGAGCGGGTTTATGCCTAGAGCGTCTTCTAGTTCTTGTATGGTCAAAAAGTTCCCTTCTTTCCATTGTATTGTATTGTATTCATTAGGCTTATATAGCGTTTTATACCAAAGCGCTGCACATTAACAACAACAGGATACATTTAATATAACAATAACAGTAACAAGAAGCAAATTACAATTTTGATTCAGTCAACAAAACAGCATGTAGAGCAATTTGACAGGGAAGGGGGAGAGAGGTGGAGCAGGGCAGCGAGGGAGAGGGGGGTAGCAGTTGGAGGAGGCAGGAAAGGGTGAGGGCGAGGATGGGGTGGGGGAAAGGAAGGGAGAGGCTTAAGGGGGGGAAGAGGGGAAGGGAGGGAGAGTGGGAGAGGAGAGAGGGGGGTTATCATGGCAGGGAATGGAGAAGGAGAGATTTAAGGGACGTGCGGAAAGGGGAAAAGGTAGGAATAGAGCGGATTGAGAGAGGTGAGGAGTTCCAGTGGAGGGAGGCCAGGAGTTGGAAGGAGCGGAAACGGGAGGAGGTACAAGGGGAGGCAGGGACAGTGAGGAGGAAGTGGTCAGCGGAACGGAGGGAGCAAGAGGGGGTGTAGAAGGAGAGAAGGGAAGAGAGATAAGGGGGAGCAAGATCGTGGAGAGATTTAAAGACTAGGCAGAGAAAATGAAATTTAAGTTGAGAGTGAAAGGGGAGCCAGCCAATGGAGGATAAGGAAGCGGAGATGGAGTCTCGGGGGGGAGAGGAGACAGAGGGTACGGATGGCAGAGTGATAGATTTGAGTGGGGCAAGATGAGAAGAAGGTAGACCAAAAAGTAAGGAGGAGCAGTAGAAGAGGCGAGAAAAGATAAGGGAGGAGATTAAAAGTTTAGTAGCATGGAAAGTAAGGGAGGGGTGAACTTTGCGAATATTATAGAGGTGGTAGCGACAGGCATGAGAGGTGAGTGAGAGGTGGCGGGAAAAGGTGAGAGAAGAGTCGAAGTGAAAGCCTAGGTTGCGAGAAAGTGAGATTAGAGGGAGGAAAATGAATGAAAGGAGGAGGGGAGGGAGGGGGAAGGGAGTTGGAAGGGAAGAAAACTACTTCAGTTTTGTCAGAATTAAGGCAAAGAAAGCGAGAAGACATCCAGTTCCATAGTTGGCCCTCTCTCTAATCCCGCCTCATACCAGGACAGAAATCGGTCTGGTTCTGGGAGTTTGTCGCGTATGCCCGGGACCCATATGTGCCCCAGTGGTGAGGGCCATGTTGTGATTCCCTTCATGATATATGATATGACATGATAGTTTATTTATATAGCGCCTATACACAATGTGTTTCAAAGCGCTTCAAGGCAAGGGGGGGAACAAGGTAAAATACAATGACATTCTTACAGGCCATGAACAGTAAGGATGTGAAATTAACTATCGTACTCGGTCTGACGACATTACAGATAGTGCAAGAGCTAAGACATAGATAAGGAAGGGAGGGGGAGAGTGGGAAGAAAATGGAAACAGACAAGGGACTACCGTACTAGGCCTGATGACATTTCTCGTAGAGCCAGAGAAAACAAAAGGTGAGGGAGAGGATTGCAGAAAGGGAGGGGAGGAACAAAACAACTACCATACTAGGCATGACGACATTTCAGATAGTGCTGGAGGTGGGGTGGGGAGGAAAAAAACAGAAATGGGAGGTTGGAGGAAACAGACGAGGTTGCTATCATATTAGGTCCAGGGACAATTCTGATAGAGTAAGTGCATAGAAGAAACTAAGGGCAGGAGATAGGAAAAGGATGGGCTGGGCTTGCTAAGTGGTGAAAAAGAGCGGCAGGCAGGAAGCAGGTGGCCGGCGCTTAGACCAGGTGACCTAGATCCACTTGCACCTGCTCCCATCTGCAAAGGAAAAGAGGCTGGAGGGCTCCTAAAGTAGGAAAAAGAGCAGCAAGCAAGAAGACACAAGGTGGGCAGGGCTAGCTAAGTGGTGAAAAAGAGCGGCAAGCAGGAAGGCACCAGGTGGGCGGGGCTTGCTAAGTGGTGAAAAAAAGCAGCAGGCTTTCATCTCTTTACCCGCTTTCCACACGTTCCATAATGTACCCAGTATGGGATGTTCATGTATCCTTCGAAGGAGTTTGGGTCTCGGTACCCAAGGCCATTCTCCTACGGTTGCGGCCTAAGGTGATGGCTATCTAGATCCACCCATTGTAGGTCCTTCCTTTGTCTGAAGTGTGGAATTAGGATTCGTAGCTGAGTGGCATTATAGTATAATCGAATTTCCGGGAGTGCAACAACTCCAACGTCTTTGCAAAGCCTGAGATGGGCATAGGAAATTCTAGGTTTCTTAACGTTGGCATCGATTTCTTAATTGTTGTGAAGAATGAATTCGGAATGCAGATAGGGAGCATCTGGAACAAGTATAAAAGCCTGGGGAGAAGGGGAGAACCACCATCTTGAAGGCCTTGAGTCTCCCCAATCAGGAAATTGTAAGTCTTTCCCATTTTCTAAGGTCGATCGCAGCGAGTCAGGGGGAGAAGGTGGGGGGGTTTGCTATGCATCAACACTGAGGTATCGAAGAGTAGTCAGGCTGACCTTCATACCCAAGGGTTGGCATCTCGATACTGTAGCATCCTTGCTGCGATCTAGGGGGAGAATGGTTGATTTTTCTGTGTTTATCTTGAGGCCTGCTAGTTGTCCATAAACCTTTATCGTTTCCATTGCTGCCAGGATTGAGGTTAGGGGGTTGACACCGTGCTGGAGTATGTTGTCTGCATAGAGGCCTAACTTGTATGTTCGGTCCCCAACTGTGATTCCCTGTACCGACTTGTTTTGTCTCAGCTTCTGGGCGAGCGTTTCTAGTGAGAGGACGAAGAGTATGGAGGACAGCGGGCAGCCTTGTCTGGTTCCCCTTTTCAGCCCAAACCATCTCGAATATTGTAACGCTCACCTGGTTCCCACGGCGGCGCGGCGTCGAAGGCGCAGATTTCTGAAGATGGACAGGAAAGGCCCCTCTATTCTGGCTTCCCTGGCTCGTTGGATACCCTCCTGTGCGTGAAAAGGGAGTATTACCAACTGTGGAACAATGCTCAAGCCTCCCACTCCCTTCCAACCCTCCACAATACCTCCTCCACGATTCCCCGTGAAGCCTCACCTTAGGGTTTGGAAGGATGAGCTCTCCATCCTGCTTCTGATGCAGGGGTGCGTTGAAACCCAGTTACTTCACTGGATTGAGGATTGATGGGAGTTCAGGGAAGCTTGACTGTTCAGGTAAGGCGCTGTAAAAGTTCTGTTCAAAAGTTCAAGCTTAATAATAATGTTCGTTGTCTAATTGCAGCAAGCGCTAATGCTTATGTCTTTTTCCCCTTAGGGGCCGGGGTTCGGAGTGCCGGAGATATGGCGCCGACCCGAAGTGAAACAGTTCTGGATGAGCGCTCAGGTAATGTCTTTGCATTCGCTCATTCAATGTCTTTGTCTTTTTTCCCCATAGGGGCCGGGGTCCGGAGATGCCAGGAAGCGGCAGGACCCGAAATGCAGTGGGAATAATCCAACAGGTAAGACTTAAAAGGAAACTGAGCTTTCCTTATTCCTTTTCTCCCTCTCACCTTTGTTCTTGTCTTTTTTCCTCTAGGCGCCGGGGCGTAGCTGAATCCGGAAGATCGCTGCTGAAGATGGAAGCGCCTTGCAAAGGTGAGTAAAATGCAGCGCTGCAGTGATCGAAACGAAATGCCTTTAAAATGATGTCTTCCTTTTCAGGGCCGTTGGAGAAATGACTCCGGGATGCAGATTTAGCAGGTAAGGGCTTTTCTTCTCCTATTCTCTTCCTTTCTTCCCTTGCAGGTGTTCCAGGGTGCTGGCAGGCGTGGCTGAAGTCAGGATGCAGGAGCTGACACGGTGAGCGTCCAGCTGCTAGGTGCAGAACAACGCGAAGCATGTGTGGCTGTTCGGGTGGGGTTTAAATAGCCTTGGAAGAAGTTCCTGGTATGTATCCTTCCACCAATCAGGTATGTATCCTTCCCCGACCACACCCGGGTGGTGAAGTAGTCCTACAGGTTAAGTAGTCCCATTCAGGCCTCAAGAGGGCCTGGATGAAGCAGCAAGGTCTGCATCAGGTAAGTGTGCACCCAAGCACTTAAACACATATCCTCTTCTATAAGCCTGGCGCCTAAGACGCCAGGACTGGGGTCCGCTATGAGCCTGGCGCCTAAGGCGCCAGGACTGAGTCCAAAGGGCCCCGACTTGGGCCCGCTGAGACTTCCCTGGGGAAAATGATGTCTGCCTCTGGGGTTGCTGGGCCCGGCCTGGCTCCTTAGAGGTAGGCATCATGACAGTACCCTACCTCAAGGCCCCTCCCAAGGTCTTTTCCTCCGGGGGTTTTGGTTTGTGCGGGAATCTTCGATGGAATCTTTGAATTAATCGTGGTGCGTGAACATAGTTACTGGGTTCCCAAGATCTTTCCTGAGGTCCATATCCTTTCCAATCAACAAGATAGAAGAGTTTCGACTTAACTATCTTGGAATCTAAAATGTCTTTCACTTCGAATTCTAATTCTCCATCAATTTGGACAGGGCCTGGGGGCTCAGACAGTCTGGTTCCAGGTTGTACTGGTTTTAGAAGAGATGCGTGAAAAACGGGATGAATCCGCATGTTGGATGGTAAATCGAGTTTAAAGGCCACTGGGTTGATAATAGCTTTGATGGGGTAAGGCCCAATGAATCTGGGATTAAACGTTCGCTGACCCTTGAGGGGTAGATGTTTAGTTCCTAGCCATACCTGATCTCCTACTTTTTAAGGAGGAGTTTTACTTTGGTGCAAATCAGCGTTTTCTTTATACTTTTTCTTGGCTTGCTGTAAGTGGGTTGTAGCTTCTTTGAAGGCTTGGGTTATTGTGGAATGTAGGTGATTTACTGCAGGCATCTCCAGGGTCAGAGGTGGATCTAGGTCAGAGGTCCGAGGATGGTGACCATACAGGGTATAAAAAGGAGTCTGTCCGGTTCCATAATGCACTGAATTGTTGTATGCATATTCTGAAATCCAAAGGATATCCTTCCAATTCAACTCGGATTGGTGTAACATGCACCGCAGATATTGCTCGAGAGTCTGATTGGTTCTCTCGGTTTGTCCGTCGGTCTGGGGGTGGTGGCTGGTGGATAACCGCACGTCTATTTGTGCTAGTTGGCAACATTTCTTCCAAAAGTGGGAGATAAATTGACTTCCACGGTCTGAGACTAATATGGAAGGGAAACCATGTAACCGCACTATATTTTCCATAAATTCCTTGGCCAAGGTGGAAGCTGACGGCAATCCTTTTAAAGGGATAAAATGGGCCATTTTGGAGAATAGATCCACTATTACGAGAATCGTGTTGTAACCACCACAAGGAGGCAGGTCAGTTATAAAGTCCATTGACAAGGTGTGCCAAGGTGCTGGTGGAATGTCCAAAGGTTGAAGTAGGCCGGCTGGCCTTTTCTTTTGACTCTTATTTTGGGCACAGATTCCGCAAGACAACACAAATGACTTTGTCTTTTCTCCAAGAAGGCCACCAGAAGTGGCGTTTGATCTTTTCTTCTGTTTTCGCGATACCGGGGTGTCCTTCCATTAATGATTCATGATGACGGGTAATGACAAGTTCCTGCAATTCTTTACTTGGCAGAAATAACCGCTCTTGGAAGTAGGGTAAATCATCCTTAACGGTGTAGTGAGGACCCTTTTGACTCCATTCCAGTAAGGCAGAAGAGTCAAAAAGCTGTTTTACTTGAGCTTGGATGTCCTCAATGGTTTGCAATGAAGTCAAGCCCAGAATTCTTTGTTCTGGTATGATTGGCACAGGTTCTAAACTCGAATTGGGTTCTTCCATGCCTATCCGGGATAAGGCATCTGCCTTACCATTCTTGCAGCCAGGGCGATAGGTAATTACAAAATCAAATTCCGCAAAGAATAAAGCCCATCAGAGTTGTCGCGAAGATTGAGCTTTGGCCGTCTTTAAATACTGCAAATTTCTGTGGTCCGTAATTACGGTGATGGTGTGTCTTGCACCGAGAAGATAGTGACGCCAAGCTTTGAAAGCTGATTTAATAGCCAGTAGTTCTTTGTCGGTAATTGCGTTATTGAGTTCAGGTGGAGAGAATTTTCTGGACCAAAAGGCTACAGGGTGTAGTTGGTTAGTTTCTGGTTCTCTTTGCGACAGGACAGCTCCCATGGCCGAACTGGATGCATCGGTTTCCACGATGTAAGGGAGATCTGGGCGCGGGTGCTTCAAAACAGGTGCAGAGGTGAATTTGGTTTTCAGGTCCTGAAAGGCTTGTTCAGCCACAAGAGTCCATTCAAAGCGTTTATTTTTCTTTAGGAGAGCTGTGATGGGTTGAACAGTTCGAGAAAATTCCGGGATGAACCTTCGATAGAAATTGGCAAAGCCAAGCATGCTTTGCACTCCCTTCACAGAGCTAGGAGATGGCCATTTGAGAATGGCGTCCACTTTCCGCGAGTCCATTCGGATTCCTTGAGGTGTCAGGATGAATCCGAGAAACTCCACTTCTGTGGTATGAAAAACGCATTTTTCGAGCTTGGCAAATAATTTGTGCTGGCGCAATTTCTCAAGAACTGCCCTAACATGGTTTCTGTGATCAGATTCTGAGGAGGAATACACCAGGATGTCGTCAATATAAACGATGACACAAACATCGATAAGTTCCCGAAGAACATCATTCATGAAGTACTGAAAGGCGGCAGGTGCGTTGCACAAACCGAAGGGCATTACTTGATATTCGAAGAGCCCAAATTTGGTGCGGAATGCAGTCTTCCACTCGTCGCCCTCTTTTATACGTACCAGGTGGTAAGCTCCTCGGAGATCTAGCTTGGTGTACACACGAGCATCTTTTACTTGGTCGATAAGCTCAGGTATCAGGGGCAAAGGGTAACGATTCTTAATCGTTATCTGATTTAGGGCGCGGTAGTCAATACAGGCCCTAAGGTCTCCTTCCTTTTTAGGTATGAAGAACAAAGCGGAAGAGTCTGGTGACTTTGATGGGCGAATGAAACCATTGGCCAGGTATTGATCCAAATACTGGCGCAAATGCAGGTTCTCAGGTTCAGTAAGAGCATAAATCCTACTACAAGGTAGTTGTGCATTGGGTACCA
Source organism: Ambystoma mexicanum (assembly GCF_040938575.1). Lineage (NCBI taxonomy): Eukaryota > Metazoa > Chordata > Amphibia > Caudata > Ambystomatidae > Ambystoma > Ambystoma mexicanum. The sequence continues at coordinate 37,652,960 of NC_090933.1, forward strand.
AGTCGATTTGGCAATCGTAAAATCGATGGGGAGGTAAGGTGTTAGCCTGCTCTTTCTGAAAAACGTCTTGGAATTCTTGGTATTTAGATGGTAGCTGTACAGGGGTGGAAGTTACAGAGGCTAGACCCATAGCTGGATTCCTTGGGTAACAGGTTGGTTCACAATCAGGAAAAGTTATCTTCTTTGCTCGCCAGTCTATTCTCGGATTATGTGTTTCTAACCAAGGGATTCCAAGAAGTACTTGAAATTGTGGGGCCTTGATCACATCAAACACGATTGCTTCCCGATGTCCGTCCTGACCCACCAGAGTGATTTCAACTGTGGAATGCGTTACAGGCCCTGAGGCTATTTCGGTTCCATCAACTGTAGTAATTACCTCTTGGGTTACTTTCGGGCGGAGAGGAAGCTTAATCCTGGAAGCCAATTCACGGTCTATGTAATTTCCAATAGCTCCACTGTCTATGTATGTTTTTATAGCATGCAACTGCTGAGGCTGTTTTGGGTTCACAAGCACCATTGGCATGACAAAATGCGAGGTCAAAGAGTTTGTTTTCAAGCTCGGCAAGCGGACCCCTACGCTTGTCGGGCTAGGTCGTTTCCCGAACCAGGTGTCAATAACTCGTTATCAGTGGCTCCAACTACCTTCTTGGGTGGTTTAACTGGACAACTTTGAAGAAAGTGACCGGAAGTTCCGCAATACAGACAAAGTTGCATTTTTCGCCTTCTCTCTCGTTCCTTCTGCGTTAATGGTCCTTTAACACTGCCAATTTGCAAACATTTTCGGAAACGTCAGTACTCTTGGAGTTAACGTGGGTCTTGATAGGTACTCTGGTTTCATACTTGAGCCGATCTGCTTTTCTATTTTGAAGTCTGTGATCAAGTTGAACCACTAAGTCTATGTAGTCTGCGCAGGCCTGGGGTGGATCTACTATCTGAGCTATAACATCTTTAAGCTCTCCGCGTAGGCCTCGATGAAACAATGTGATCCTTTTATTTTCAGGCCATCCGGATTCCACAACTTGTCTATTAAAGGTGGCGATATAGGACTGTCATGATCTCTGCTTCCAAAAGGTCAGGGTTTTCCCAACTCCCTTGGAAGCAGATCCATAACCCAGGTTCCGAGTGCCAACCAGTCCCAATTGGGACCTTTTGGACCCAGTCCTGGCGCCAGTGGCACCAGGCTCATAAATATGCCCAGTCCCAGCGCTGGAAGCGCCGGGCTCATAATGCTTGGGTGGACTTACCTGCAGCAGACCATGCTGCTTACTTGCCTGCCAGTTGAGCCTCTGATCCTCTTCTGTTTGGAACTACTTTTCCTGTTGGGTGGGGCAGGAGCCACTCCCTAGGTTCAGAACACTGGAACTCTTCTGGAAAGCAGGAACTCTTTTCTTACCTAGGCGTGGCTGTGGAAGGAGACACCTAAGCACTACAGGAGGCTATTTAAACCACACCCGATGGATGAATCTTGCTTTGCGTTATTCTGCATCCTCTGCAGCAGAACGCTCATCGTGTCTTCTGCATCTGATCCTGGGCCTAAGGAAAAAGGCTTACCATCCTGAATCCAGTCTTCAGCAACACCTATAAAGACAAGAAAGAACAGGTTAGCATTACTGTCTTCAGTGACAGCTCTTCACTTACCTGGTCCATCGGCTGTCACCAACGCCTCGCGCTGCATTCCGGCAGCTGAAAGATAAAGGCTTACCTACTCTTCGTGCGCTCCGGAGATCTTCACACTGCATTCCGGCATCTGAAAGACAAAAGCTTACCAACTCTTCGCACGCTCCGGAGGCCTTCGGCGCTGCATCCCGCATCTGAAAGACAAAACAAGGTGCGTTTAAAGACATTGGGGAACTTTAATACTCACGTGCCATTACTCCTTTCCACATCTAACCCAGTGGGTATTCCGGCACCCTGCAGCCGCTCCGAACTTGTACCTGCAAAATAAAAAGACAGTTAGAGCGCATCGTGAAGCAGGCAACAAGCGCTTACTTACATGCTTCCAGGCGCTTCTATTCATCACACGGGCTCCATCTTCAACTCACTTCAACCCGTCATCCGCCATCGCCGGAACCCTGCAAAACAAGAGACATCATTACTAAAGACTTTAAAGACATTAGAATTACTCGAAACTTACCGTTCGTGCAGTAAACGACGGCCGGCAGTCCTCTGAAGTCAAGAGGCCTGCTCCCCTTATCCAGTGAAGAAACTGGTTACAGCACCCTGCCCCGAGGCAGATGGAAAGCACAGCGTTCACTTACCTAAGGTGAGAGCGTTAACCTTTGGGGTTCTACAGGAGAAGAGAAAGGGAAGAAGAGAGAGACATTCCATAACCCAGTTCATTAATCCCATATTTTCTATCTGCAGACATCTTACCCTTTGAGTCAGACATACAGTGCACAGAGGTCCAGCCCAAAGAGCCAGCCGTGTGTTACACATCACCTTTGAAGATACGGTATACGCCCAGACAAGACCGGCGCCTCTACGGGAATCAGGTGAGCGTTACAAGGACAAAAGATCCTGATTACCTAGTCGTAAGGATAGCAGTTCGTTGTCAAGGGCCTGTCCCTGCGAGTGTCGAGCGAACAATCTTTCCATGCTGGCCTGGAAGCCCTGGAAATCCCGGAGAATGGATCATCCTGATTTACCAATGGAATAGACCAATCGGCAGCACAGCCACTGAGGTAAGATAGTACAAAGGCTACATTGGTCTGGTCGTTGGGGAAGGCCCCGGGCCTGCATAAAAAGTGTAAACGGCATTGGTTCATAAAAACGGCATATTTCTTGGGATCCCCCGCAAAACGTTCCGGCGGGGCCAAAGGCATGTGTCCAGGTAGATTGATTTGTACCGGGTTATTCGAACCCATTGTTGTAGAAATATCTCCGGAAACAGGTAAAGGAGTGTGCTCTGCCTGGCCCTGCAATAACCTTTTGGCCAGATCATCAGTTCTTTCCTTGGATAGGATTAGTTCCCTTCTGAGAGCATTAGTCTCCTGGCGGGCTGAGTGCACTTCTGCCCGTAATTCCCCTAAAAGATGGGCAAGCTGATCTGTCTCGGAAGTCTCCATAGCGCCCAGGTGGGAAATTGTGGTAAGGCTTCGCGTTCTGTAACGCTCACCTGGTTCCCACGGAGGCGCGGCGTCGAAGGCGCAGAACTCTGAAGATGGACAGGAAGGGCCCCTCTATTCTGGCTTCCCTGGCTCGTTGGATACCCTCCTGTGGGTGAAAAGGGAGTATTACCAACTGTGGAACAATGCTCAAGCCTCCCACTCCCTTCCAACCCTCCACGATACCTCCTCCACGATTCCCCGTGAAGGCTCACCTTAGGGTTTGGAAGGATGAGCTCTCCATCCTGCTTCTGATGCAGGGGCGCGTTGAAACCCAGTCACTTCACTGGATTGAGGATTGATGGGAGTTCAGGTAAGCTTGACTGTTCAGGTAAGGCGCTGTAAAAGTTCTGTTCAAAAGTTCAAGCTTAATAATAATGTTCGTTGTCTAATTGCAGCAAGCGCTAATGCTTATGTCTTTTTCCCCTTAGGGGCCGGGGTTCGGAGTGCCGGAGATATGGTGCCGACCCGAAGTGAAACAGTTCTGGATGAGCGTTCAGGTAATGTCTTTGCATTCGCTCATTCAATGTCTTTGTCTTTTTTCCCCATAGAGGCCGGGGTCCGGAGATGCCAGGAAGCGGCAGGACCCGAAATGCAGTGGGAATAATCCAACAGGTAAGACTTAAAAGGAAACTGAGCTTTCCTTATTCCTTTTCTCCCTCTCACCTTTGTTCTTGTCTTTTTTCCTCTAGGCGCCGGGGCGTAGCTGAATCCGGAAGATCGCTGCTGAAGATGGAAGCGCCTTGCAAAGGTGAGTAAAATGCAGCGCTGCAGCGATCGAAACGAAATGCCTTTAAAATGATGTCTTCCTTTTCAGGGCCGTTGGAGAAATGACTCCGGGATGCAGATTTAGCAGGTAAGGGCTTTTCTTCTCCTATTCTCTTCCTTTCTTCCCTTGCAGGTGTTCCAGGGTGCTGGCTGGCGTGGCTGAAGTCAGGATGCAGGAGCTGACACGGTGAGCGTCCAGCTGCTAGGTGCAGAACAATGCGAAGCATGTGTGGCTGTTCGGGTGGGGTTTAAATAGCCTTGGAAGAAGTTCCTGGTATGTATCCTTCCACCAATCAGGTATGTATCCTTCCCCGACCACACCCGGGTGGTGAAGTAGTCCTACAGGTTAAGTAGTCCCATTCAGGCCTCAAGAGGGCCTGGATGAAGCAGCAAGGTCTGCATCAGGTAAGTGTGCACCCAAGCACTTAAACACATATCCTCTTCTATGAGCCTGGCGCCTAAGGCGCCAGGACTGGGGTCCGCTATGAGCCTGGCGCTTAAGGCGCCAGGACTGAGTCCAAAGGGCCCCGACTTGGGCCCGCTGAGACTTCCCTGGGGAAAATGATGTCTGCCTGTGGGGTTGCTGGGCCCGGCCTGGCTCCTTAGAGGTAGGAATCATGACAAATATCCCCTGTTAACTGCTACGCTGGTTTTGGGGGCGGTGTAAATTGCTTTGTTCCCTTGTCGAAGCCTCGGGCCAAGGCCTATTTTCACTAGGACTCTATCCAGGAAGTCCCATGCCACCCTGTCAAACGCTTTCTCAGAGTCTAGCGAGAGAAGTGTTGGGTCATCGTTCTTGGTTGGTGGATCAAATGGAGCGTTTTCCTCATTGTGTCAGCGCCTTGCTGCCTGTAATGAAGCCCACCTGGTCGGGGTGTATTCATTTGGGTAGATGTCTCTCCATCCTTGCTGCAATAACTCTGAAATATATCCTTGCATCAATGTTAAGGAGTGATACTGGACAGTAGGAACCACAATTTTTGGTGTTTCTGCCTTTTCTTGGGATAACAGAGAGTAAGGCTTGGGCGAATGAGGGGGGTGCTACACTCTTTTCAATTATGTTGTTGAATAACAATGCTAGGAATGGAGTGAGGAGTGTGGAGAACGTTTTGTAAAATCCTGGGGTGTATCCGTCGTCATCAGGAGCCTTACCTAACTTCAGACGCTGGATGGCCTGTTTCACTTCTTCAGCTGTGATTGGGTTTTCTAGAGCTTCAGATACGGCAGAGGAGAGCGAGGGGATGAGTGATTCTGTGATGTATGAGTCTGTTTACTACAGACGACTTTGGTGCATTTGAGTAGAGGTCTTCATAAAATGTGGCAAATGCCTCTTGTATTTCTTGGGGAGTGTTGACTATTACAGGGGCATGGCCAGGTCCTGGTTTCTCTATTTCTTTGATCCAACTGTCGGTTCTTTGTTTCCGTAGTCGTGCCGCTAGGATGGCGTCCGCTTTGTTCGCTTTCTCATAAAATTTCTGTTTGAGAAATTGCAGGTTCCAAACTATTTTCCCTTCGAGAGAGCCTTTATCTCATTTCTAAGGTTTCTGGCCAGGCTCTAATTGGGCGAGCTCCTCTGCTTCCTTTATCTTGTGTCTAAAGTTAGTTTCGATCAGGGATCTCTCCATTTTCTGTCGGCCCCTTCTCTGGTGAGGATGCCCCTCCATGTAGCCTTGGCCGCCTCCTAGATCATCTCTGTGCGAAAGACCTGCCTGGTGTTAGTGATGAAGAATTGTTCAATCTCGGTTTCAAGTTCTTGTTTAAAGAGTGGTTCTTTCCCTAAGTGTTCGTTGCATCTCCATTTCGAGTTCCGGCGAGGAAGTTCGGTCCATTGTAGGTCCAGTGTGACCATATCATGGTCAGACCAGGAGATTGGATGTGTGTCGGAGCTTGTTGCGATGTCCAGTAGACTTTCGGTGATGTAAATATAGTCCATTCTTGTGAGGGTGCCGTGCAGGGCAGAATAGAAGGTAAAGGCTCTTTCTTCTGGGTGCATGTGCCTCCAACTGTCTAGCAGGCCATACAATTCAAGGGTTTCATGAATTTTTGCGGGTTCTTGATCCTGGGGGTTGTCTTGTGTGTGAGTTTTTGTCTGTCGGTCTTTGCTTGCATCCATCCAGGTGTTGAAGTCTCCGCCAAGTACTAGGTACCCCTGTGCATTGTTCAAAATCTTTTCTGCAGCTCTCTTCAGAAATTGGCCTTGATTAGGCATGTATAAGGTTGCAAGAGTGACTCGTGTATTACTGATCAGAACAGAGACCAGGAGACCCCTTCCCTCCACATCGGACCATGAGTTCAGGATCTGCATACGAATTCCCTTGTGTGTCAGGATTCCGACTCCAGCTTTCTTAACAATGTTTGAACTCCAGTAGGTGTCTCCTACAAGAGCACTTGGGATATTGCTTTCCTCTCCTCTTTGGTATCTGGTTTCCTGTAAGAACATAATGTCAATTTTAGACTTCTTCAATTCTCTAGAGATTAGGGACCTTTTCGTGGTGGAGTTCAAGCCTTTGACATTTATCGTGGATATTCGAAGGGTGTCCGGCCAACGTGCGTCAGCCATTAGTGCCATCAGTACTGATTGTAGTGTTCATTTGCCGTTGCATGCTCTTCCTTCCCATTGTATATGTATTCATCTCTTGTAGCATTGATTGTGAATCCTTTGCAAGTGACATTTGAACTTCTGCTGACCCTTTCAGTTCTCCCCTTTCCCTCTCCCCCCCTCCCCTGAAAACCCTCCCTTGATGGCACTCGCCCTCTGTCGGTCGTAGGATTCCAATGAGTCCAAGTCACCGGTGGGGTCTTTACCTCTGACCGCATTATGTCATATCTTCTCATCGGGTGCCCCCTATTTGCTATCGTTTAGTTGCCTTGGTTAATTTTGAGTTTGTCTGTGGTGGATCAAGAGCCAGTTGATATCATTTGAGCGCTGGTCGTGCAGTTTTATAGGGTAGTCATTTCATTTGCGAGCATGTTGTGCTTGAAGGTTTGCAAGGACAGGACCAGCAAACATCATCATGCGCTAGGCTCTGCACATTGTATCTATGGTTGTTGAAAGTCTCATGTAGGACATATGTTTTGAGACGTGGTAGGTGGTGAGGTGTTGAGTCTTCTGGACTTTCTCTACCCAGGTATTTTCTTTCTGTTAGGTCCTTTGAGCCGCCACTTCGGATTGTCGGCGCGGGCGTCCTAGGAAACCTGAGGAGGATTCCATTCCCTCGACCAACTCTCGGATGGCATTGTTTATCTCCGTGTCTGTGAAGAGCTTGTGCTTCTGGCCCTCGTATTCAAACATAATTGAGAAAGGGTATCGCCACCTACAGTGTACCCCTTTATCTTTGAGCCATTTGGTCAAAGGGGAACCGAGACGTCTTTTGGCGAGGGTAAGCGATGAGAGGTCCTGGAAGATCGTGATTCGGGCGGTATCCAACAGTATGGTGCCTTTTGGTTCTAGCCCTTTCCAGAATTCTTGATTTATCTGGATAATTGGGGAAGCGAACCAGTATTGATCGTGGGCCTCCATTGGGTCCACCTGCCCTGTGTAGTCTCTAGTTTCATAGTATCAATTGAGTCATCCTCGAAGAGAAGTGTGAGAATTTGGTGTAGTATGATCAGGTCTCCCTCGGTTTCATCTTCAGTTTCGGGGACTCCAAAAAAGCAGAGGTTATTACGCCTTTCCCTGTTCTCAAAATCGTCCATTTGTAACGCCATGTCTGATTTGCAGCGTTCTATTTCGGATAGGCAGGTATCTATTTGCATTTCGACTGTGTCGAGAGATGTTTGGTTGTGTTCAACCTCCTTAAGTCTGTCTTCAATATGATCAATTCTACTGTTGATTTTATCAACCGTATTGCCTATGTCTGTGCGCATCCCTCTTATTTCGCCTAATAGGGCAGCTATATCTCCCTTAGTCACCGTGGAATCTTTACTGTTGGAGGCCATATCTGAGGGAGTCCTTCTGTGTGTTTTGAGAGAATACAAATTGGGCTAGGCGGGTACTTGCCCCTTCTTGAGTCACGCGCCCCATGGTGTGTTTCTATTGTCTTCTGAGCCAGTTTTCCCTTTTAAGTAAACTGAAGCATGCTGTCCTCGAGGTCGGAAGCCACTTTCCTTGTGGGAAAAGTGTGTGTTGCATGCAGTGGAGCCTTGTGTTACGGAGTGTTTTCTGATGGGGTGCGGTGGTGATTGTAAGTCGATCTTGTTGTATGATCTACAGAGTCAGGGTGCGTCTTACACTGTATGTGCCTTATCTCCACATATGTCTCGGCAAATGCCTCTGTCATAGTTGTGCCTGCAGCTTTTCTACGAGGTGTGGCTCTCCAGCGATGGCTCCGGTGCAGTTTTTAATAGTTATTCCCCTCCCACCCCCATTTGTGGTACTTATGATCTCAGTGACGGAGGGCTTGCTGTTTTCTGCGAAGCGGAGTTTACGGAGGCATGCAAGTCATTTGGGTGGCCTCAGGGCTTCGTGTGTTCCTTAAAAGGGCCTCCGGGCAGCGGGAGCCGCTCTGTGTGTGGCTGCGGGCCACTCAGAAAACTGTTGTATTCAGCCAGAGGTTGGGGGGTGGGTCAGGGGTGTTTATCACCCGAGTGGGTTTTCCCGCTGTGAAAGTGCAGGGCGCAATCTTACTTGTGCCTCAGTTGCATTGTTCTGTCTTTGCCACCGGTGTTCCGATGCGATACAGTGGCGGGTAAAAGCGGCTCCGGTCATCCACAGCCGAGCCGTGCACTCCTCCAGTTCTGTTACACTCACCTGGATTCCACAGGGGCGCCGAACGAATCTGGACTGCAACGGTTTCCACCAGCGTGACTCGTAGTGAAGTGATGAGCGACTGCACCTGCCCACTTAGTTTCGTCTGTCTGGCACGTAGGAAGAATTTCCTAGAGTGGTAAAAATGGCAAGTTAGCTGACCGATAGGAGGAGGTTTAACTTCTGCTTACGTAACCTCCTTGTGTACTCTTTACTGTGTCTCACCTTATTGTTAGGAAGGATGGGCTCTCCATCCTGCGTCTGAATGCATGGGTGCGTTGAGACTTGGGTATCCAGTTAACTTCACTGATCCCGTAATCTTATGGCAGAGTTCCAGACAACAATGACTCAAAAATAAGTCTTATGCCAATCCTAAGTAGCATGCAATGCCTGCTTTCGAGTTCTGGTTGTCTTCTAATCCACTCTTGTACCATTTCATTATAGTGTTTTCCCTTGCAGAATTGCCAAAGACAGGTGTCTCTTCTCCGAGAGAAACTAAGTAAATGCCAAGGTAAGTTTCAGTATTTGCACCAAGCAAAAAAGTCTTAGCATGCGATATTGTTCATTCGCGTGATTAATTATCCTCTCTTTATTCTGCAGGTGCGGCACTTCCCTGGAGCGAAGTACGTTTGATGGTGATTCGCGAGACCACGAGTGAATATTGCCTCGGGTAAGTATCTTGCGGCGCGAGGTTGAATGTCTTTTAGTGAGGCGCAGCTCACCTGTTAACTTTTCTTGTTTTTTGCAGATGCGGCTGCTCCGGGAGCGATCACGTTCGAGTGCCTCGCTGGATCGCATGGACAAACAGAGCATCGGTGAGTATCACGCTGCGCTTATGCTATCTTGTATAGCGTGGGTAACTGGTGTTCCTTTCCTTGCAGGTGCGGAGACCCCCGGATGATTGCGATGGAGAATGGCAAGGCTCTTGTTCTAATCTGTTTTCCTTTTTTTCCTTTGCAGGTTCGGATCGTGAAGAACAGGACGGGCGTGGCTGAAGACTGGACTGGAGCTGCAGGCACGGTGAGCGTTACGCTGCAGGAGTGAAGAATAACGCGAATCATGTTCTGTTCTCCGGGCATGGTTTAAATAGCCTCCCAGAAGTAGTTCCCAGGTAAAGTAGTCCCTGTAGCACACCCAAAGAAAAAGTCCCTTAAATAAAGTAATCCTGTCAAACAGCCTCAATGTGGGCTGTACATGGATTTACCACTTGATAACTTGATTTGCCTGAAAAGGCAATATGAGCCTGGCGCCAACGGCACCAGGACTTAGTCCCGGAAGACCTTAGGCAATCCTTTGGGGCCTTACAGGTCCCCATGGGTGCCAGTACTCTGGGCAGACTGGTCTGCTCCTGTTGTCTGGGGGCCGGCATCATGACAGCACTCCACCCCACCCTCCTCAAGGCCCCTCCCAAGGTGATCTTTCTCTCTGGTCCGGGAAGTTCTGGTCAAACCTTTTTATCAGTTGTGGTGCATGAATATAGTCACTTGGTTCCCATGATCTTTCTTGTGGACCATAGCCTTTCCATTCAAAAAGATAAGAGTTTTGATTTGACCAACTTTGAGTCCAAAATGTTTTTTACTTCGAATTCTGGTTCACCATCTACTAGGATGGGCCTTGGTGGTTTTGTTATCCTTGTTCCTGGTTGCACTGGTTTCAAAAGCGAAACATGAAATACCGGATGGTGTTGCATGTTCGGAGGTAACTCCAATTTAACTGCCACTGGATTGATCATGGCTTTAATGGTGTAAGGTCCCAAATATCTGGGATTAAATGTGTGGGTCCCTTTTAGCGGTATGTGTCTTGAGGCTAGCCAAACCTGGTCTCCAATCTTGTATTTTAGGGCTTCACTCCGATGTTGATCGGCGGTTTTCTTGTACCTCTCTTTTGCTTGTTTTAAATGTTCAGTTGCCTTTTTGAAGGCCTGTGTTATAGTAGCATGTAAACTGCTTACGGCGGGCATCTCCAAGTGTTGAGGTGGGTCGAGTTCAGAGGTCAGAGGATGTCTTCCATATATGGTGTAGAATGGACTTTGTCCAGTGCTGGAGTGTAAAGAATTGTTGCAAGCATACTCTGTTATCCATAAAATGTCTTTCCAGTTGCCTTCTGTTTGGTGTAACATGCACCATAGATATTTCTCTAACTTTTGGTTGGTCCTCTCGGTTTGACCATCGGTTTGTGGATGGTGGCTGCTTCAAAGTCTTACATCAATTTGGGCCAATTGACAACATTTTCTCCAATTGTGAGATAAATGACTGCCCCGATCGGAAACTAGAACTGAAAGGAATCCGTGTATTCGGACGACGTGTTGGAGGAATTCTTTGGCCAGGGTCGAGGCTGAGGGTAAGCCTTTTAATGGAATGAAGTGGGCCATTTTGGAAAATAGGTCCACTATTACTAAAATAGTGTTGAACCCATTACAGGCGGGAAGATCCGTGATAAAATCAAGAGATAATGTATGCCTGGGTGTAGGTGGAATGTTTAAGGGTTGTAATAAACCCGCTGGTTTCTTCTTCTGGGCCTTGTTTTGAGCACAAATGCCACAAGATAGCACAAATTGCTTAATGTCTTTTCGCCAAGTAGGCCACCAGAAATGTTTCTTGATTTTAGCTTTGGTTTTTGCAATTCCAGGGTGGCCTTCTACCAAGGACTCATGATAATTGGAAATAACCTGTTTTTGCAGTTCCTTACTAGGTAGATAAAGACGTCCTTGGTAGTACGGTAATTGATCAATGACCGAATGATTTTCGCTTTTGTTTGACCAATCTTGTAAAGCTGTAGAATCAAGAAGATGCTGAATCTTCTCATGGATGTTGTCTAGAGTTAGCAAGGTAGTTATTCCTAGGATTCTTCCTCCCGGGATTCTGGGCACTGGTTCTGGATTTGAATATGCTTCTTCCATTCCTATGCGGGATAGAGCGTCTGCTTTGCCGTTTCGACAACCAGGTCGGTAAGTAATCACGAAATCCTATTCCGCAAAAAATAAAGCCCATCTAAGTTGACGAGATGATTGGGCCTTGGCCGTCTTTAGGAATTGTAAGTTTCTATGATCCGTAATTACCGTGATGGTATGTTGGGCTCCGAGGAGGTAGTGCCGCGAAGCCTTGAATGCTGACTAGATGGCTAGGTGCTGAAAACTTTCGTGACCAAAAGGCCACCGGATGGAGTGGACTTGTCTCCGGATCTTTTTGAGAAAGGACCGCCCCCATAGCCAGACTGGATGCATCAGTTTCTACCACGTATGGGAGCTCTGGGCGTGGATGCTTCAAAACTGGAGCTGAAGTGAATTTTTGTTTTAGATCTTGGAAGGCCTTTTCTGCTTCCTCTGACCACTGGAAGCGTTTATTCTTCTGTAATAGTGATGTGATGGGGGTGCACCAAATGTGAAAAGTCAGGAATGAACCTGCGGTAGAAGTTTGCAGATCCAAGCATGCTCTGTACCCCTTTTACTGAAGTGGGTGAAGGCCACTTGAGGATGGCATCTACTTTCCGTGAATCCATTCAAAATCCACTTGGGGTCAGGACAAACCCAATAAACTCGACCTCGGTAGTGTGAAAGAAACATTTTTCCAATTTTGTGTATAGTTTATGTTGACGCAATTTTTCTAGTACCGCACAACATGTTTCATGGATACACCACTTGATAACTTGATTTGCCTGAAAAGGCAATATGAGCCTGGTGCCAACAGCGCCAGGACTGAGTCCAGGAAGCCCTTAGGCAATCCTTTGGGGCCTTACAGGTCCCCATGGGTGCCAGTATTCTGGGCAGACTGGTCTGCTCCTGATACCTTGGGGCCGGCATCGTGACAGGTTCGCCTCGTTTGCCGTACTGTGGGAGCATGTTCTTCAGGTCGCCCACGGTGGGTCGCAGGGTATGGACCACTGTCTCTGCTGGACCCTTAGTTAGAAAGCAGCTTGCTATGGGAGGCGACCCCTCTGCCCGCCGTACCCACTTGGGTCTCCGGAGAACACTCTCGATGGACAAGTGGAAGCGTTGTAGTCTCTTCTAGCATGTCCTCGCTTCTGTTCACCGCCTTGTGTCTCGGGTGTACGCCTGGTCGAAGCGCGCCTCCCAGGGCCACAGTCTCTACACATGATTTTGCCAGACTTTGCGCCACTGCAAAGGCGCGACCTCGCTTGTCTTTACCTTCAGCGTTTCTATGGGGGTTCGGCTCCGATTTGAATCGGATTTTCGCTCAGTGGATGCCTCCGGCGTTCGCTCAGATGAGGAGCAGTAAGGGGGCTCTCAGTAATCGAGCAAATGGGGGCACATTTGCTTTTTAGGGAGTCAGGAGCACAGAGAGGCTTTAGTTGGCTTCCAGCATCCGTGCGCCCCCTGGTGGCCGTCCAATATTTGCCAATTATTTTAGCTGAAAATTCTTGATTTTATATTTGTGAAAGTTTTTACGCACACTAATCGTTTGTCATCCTTATTTTTCTCTGGGGTTTCTAATAGTTCTTCCCTGTTTTTATTTAAAGCTCTTTCTTGCCTTGCTTATTATCCTTTTTGGATGCCCTCTTCTAATAGTTTGTCAATGAGGATCGCAACATCTTTATTGAAGCTCTCTGTTGCTACTGTTTCATTTTATTTTGAGAAATTGTCAGAATGGTACATTGGGCCTCATCACGACTTTGGAGGGCATGGCTGCCTCCATGCCCTCCAAATAAGGGCATGGCTGCCTCCAAAATCTTGTCCGGGTCCCCTGAATGGGAAAATACCGGGCCATTCCGAGTATGGAGGGCCCAGTATTTCCTCCTTTAGGGAACCTGGGCCCGGTCCTTCCCCATTCCCATTCGAGCCCTCATAGGGCTCAATGGGAATGGAGAGGGAGCTCACAACGGGCCCATTACGAACGGGCCCGTTGTTGGCGCCCTGGTCCCCTCGCGGGACCCGCTATGGACGACTGGAAAAACCAGACGTCCAGAGCGGGTCCCGCGAGCGGACCTCATAATTGTGCGGAATGGGTTTAACAGCGCCGGCACTGTTAAACCCATTCCGCACAAGTTATAATGAGGCCCATTGTCTCTTAAATGGTGTGGATGATAACTCTCAAAATGCAAAAGCGCATTCGTATCCATAATCTTATGAAAGGGTTTTACCTTAAGTTTTCCCTCCTCGTGAAACAGTGATATCAAGGAAGTTAATTTCTTGTGAACTGATGTTAGTGAATTGCAAATAACGGCTTTGTTTGGTAATCCAACTGGTACAAGCCATTGTTTCAATTTCAGTACCATGCCAAATTATTAAAATATGGTCGATAAATTTCCTCGATATCACGATATTCACAATGAATGGATTATTTGCATTGTATCTGAATTACTTCTTGAATACCTCTACTGCCAAATTTGCTAGACTTGGAGCGATTGTAGCTCCCATTACTGTACCTTCTATTTGTTTAAACACGTCCCCCTCAAACTGAAAATAGTTCTCAGTGAGAGGCAATTCAGTGCACCAAAGTATAAATGAGTTTGGTACTGGATTCGTGCCATTTATCTCCCATGGACAAACTTTTAAGTAGAGGGTATCCAAAAAGGAGGATTGAGACATGGCATTGGACCCAGCATTCAAAAACAACTAAGCATCGCAGAGATGTGGGATATACTAGCAGGTAAAGGACACTTTCCTTGCGGTAAGTGTGGCGTTTGTACTTTGCCACAGAAGTAGAAATGGGTTTAAAAGCTAAATGTGTCCAGCATAAATTCACGACTTGTGAATGATATGATATGGCATTTATTTCTTTTATAAAGATCTACAAGATCACATGCCCGTGTGGCTTATGGTAGATAGGCAAGACCAAAAGAAAAGTTAAAACCTGCATTGTGGAACATTGACGCTATTTAAAAATAGGGTTGAAGATGCTCCATTAGTTAAGAATTTCATTACAATGAACCATAAGTGGAAAGAATTCAAATGGTCAATGTTATTACAGGTGAGGTCAACAAGTACAAATATGGACAGATATTTATTGAAAAAGAGCATCTCATTTTTCTAACTAAGAGCTGGCCATAGGGACTAAATTAAAATGTGGAGTGGCACAATGCCATTTAAAATAAAGGATCAGCTGTTGAGAGTTTTCCTTTATTCTGGGACCCTTTGAGGTATTTGCCTCTACATTCAAATTTGGGGGTCCTCTGTTCTTTAGGGGCCCAAAATAAATTGTAGTGGTTACACTTGGACTTGGGAAATAACCAGGCGGGGCCGATATGTACACTTTCACTGAAATTCCTGGTTTCCCTTTGTGTCATAATGATGCTCATGATGAGGTTACACTATGCAATAAAAACTGAACATAAATTGGAATAGTGGCTTTAATGTTTGAGCTTGTGTATTTTTATGAAAGTACACTGTTGTCTTGAATGGTTCTCTACGTTACAGTAATTAATTAACCGAAAGATCACTGTCTGTCATAAGGATCGCAATTACATTTCCCCTGCTCCAAGACGGCTGCTCCTTTACGCAATAGGAAGTAGAAACGTCCATGCAACATTATCACTTGACGTTCGGTCGCTGCTGTTAAAAGAAAAAAAAAATATTCAGCATCCGAAGTGGAACTCGGGACATGTCTTCTGATGGCGTTGATTTATTTGACAGGCAAACGGGCGAAGCGATTAAGTAAGATATAAGAATGACGTTTCTTGTTCTAGCCGTAAACATGCAATTGAGCATTGATCTCAAGCATGGCTATTAAATATTGCAGGAGCGCCATTGGAAACCACACAGTATCAAAGTTGATGCAACATCTTTCACTGAGGCAGTGCACACTGGGACAAGAGGGAGGACGTCTGGGGACTCCTGCACTGCAATGGGACGGTCACCGACTGCAACCGGCAAACTTCGAACAAGTGGCACTTCGGTGTTTCAGCTCCTCGCGTCTACCGCAAATAGCAACAGAGCGGTTCCTGGCTGTCGATATTGGCTTTCCTTGCATCTGGGGTCCAGCACTCTGTTGAGGTGGCTCAGGCTCGGTCAGTCCTGCTTCCTGGGAGTCCGGAAGATCTTCCCGCAGCTTTTGGCCAGCTTAAAAGCAACGCACATGATCTCGTGTTCCTCTCCCTGGCTATTCGGTACCAGCAGCAACTGCAGTGGAATTTCAACCAGCTCTGAGAGGATGTCTAGATGGCTTACTTTGGAGTTGATTGGTCCCACCAACTCAAGGGGAGAAGTCGTCCTTGCAGGGCTTCTCTAGTCCAAATGAAATTGGAGTTTCAGCACAGCAGCACGACTTCACCGGGCAAACCAACGGCCCAGGAGTTGCAGGAGGCATCCTCTTCAAGTTCTTCTTCGGATTCCTTCGTCCAGTGGTTGACTCTGCCTTCCAAGGCAAAAAGCCTCGCCTTTTATGCAGGTTTCTCCCAT
The DNA here is from genome assembly GCF_040938575.1 of Ambystoma mexicanum. NCBI lineage: Eukaryota > Metazoa > Chordata > Amphibia > Caudata > Ambystomatidae > Ambystoma > Ambystoma mexicanum. The sequence continues at coordinate 37,668,933 of NC_090933.1, forward strand.
TCATTCCAGCCTAGCAGTCAGTCACCCAGACAGGCAGGCGGCCAATCACTCAGGAGTGCATTCCTGTCTCCTAGGACACTAAGCACCAGGAGTTTCGGGCACCTCCATCGCTTCCTGCCCCCGGCAGACACCCTGGAGCCAGAGGCGGGCTTCACTCGTGAATCCTGCCAAAGGCAAAATGAACAAAGGGACCAAACCTGGTTTGGCAAGTAACCCCTCCAGCACCCTATTGTTAAGATAGTGTGTGCTGTGTCTAGAAAGTTACAAGTGTAAGTAAAGTCAATTTCACTTCACTGTTCTTGGAAATAGTAGTTTATCCAAGAGAAGGTATTTAAACCTTTGGGAAATCTGAAAGACTTCCCTGTGACACTGCACTGAAGATGCTGTGTGACACAATGTAAAAGGTGATGTGTATGGAGTTTTTCAGACTCCACAACCAAAAGAAACACAGAAAACGCATAGAATTTAAAGTACCAAGTCGGGGGGTGGCCTGGAGCGCCGACAATCCGGTCGCTCCTCTGATGGCCTACGTGGGACGCCCGCTGCCTTTCGTGCTATGATGCAGTTCCAGCACCTCTCTGCATAGCTGATTTATTGGTGGCGACTTGTTAAAACATGGGGCTTCCACCAATGTTTTTTCAGAGCCCATAATCCCCAGGAAGGCTAAGTAAAGTCCGGATTAGCCTGCGGCTTCCCCGCGGCCTCCCCGCCGGATAATCCAAAATGGCGAGTGAGACCTGCGGTCCTGTGAGGATGTTTTCAGCTCCTCTTCGAGCCGCGCTGCCGCATCCAGCCAGCAGCATACCCCCTGCTGGCCACCACCGGTACCCTTCTCCAGAGGATCCATTGCAAGAACCAGTCCATAGTATGAGGACGACCGAGGGGCCTGCTGCGGTGTCCCTTCTGCTTCTGCCTGCACCAGTGCCTGCGCCCTCAGACCTAGAGGCTCAGAGAGGTCCCCCAATCACGCTTGGAGAAAAGAGGTGCTCTGGCCTCGGCGAACACCCAACAACGCCAACCTGCGGTGTGCGGTCCCCTCCTGCAGCCCTTCCTAAATAATTATGGCCACCGAGCCCGCCTGGTCCACCTTCCTCTCCCTGACCCGCTCGGAGGGAGCAGGCTCTGCCGCGTCGAAGGCGCGAGCGGCACTACGACCCGGCTGGCCTGAGCTCTTGGAGGTGGGGGGGTCTGCATGATCTGCTCCCCACCCCCTCCTCTCTACCATCAGAGGACTCTCCAGCTTCTGGCCCCCGGATCCTCCCGTTGGAGCTCCTACCTCAATATTCTGGTGGGGACCGCCACCCGCCCACTCCCCCGGCACGGACCGTGGGTGCACTGAACCTGAGGCTACAAGGAGTGGACCTGACACAGCACCCCGAGAGACTGCTCGATCTGGGGCCAGGGGGGAACCAAACCTGCCAACCGAAGAATGGAGGGGGGAGACACCGCCCCCCCACCACTGCCCGCAGCCAATTGCGATAAGTGCCCTGGTAGACCACAACCCGGGGTTTAGCCAGGAAACCCTGGGACCCAACGTAACACAAAGCCGTGCTACTGATTTGACAAGGACCCCCCACTGCGGCCGAAATCCCTCACCAGGCTGAGCATAACCATTGCACACAAACAGCCTCTGGGAAGCCTGGAAGCCTCACTCTAACCCAAGTGTGCCCACAGCTCAGCTGATTACGGGCTCTCCCTTCCTCCTCCTTGCTTAAGCATCTCCTGGGGCGCCCCGGCCCACTCCTCAACTCCCTCCTTCTCTCAGCTGGACCAGGCGGGCTAAACAGCCCCACCAACAACTCGTAGGTGTGGGGGCCTTCCCCCTCACTAGCAATTCCACCACCCCCTCAAACCACAGTACTGCACTGGCAGCCATCTCAAGCTTCATGAACTCCCACTTACCTACCTTACGCTCTTAAGGAGCCGCCACACCTCCCACTTCATGAGTGGAGACGTCATGGCCAAACAATCCAAGTCTAATAAGAACAGGGACATAGCCACAATGCTGCTATCAACGGACAAGGGGAAGAAACAGGACCCCTCAACTCTGCGCCACAAATGATCACGGAAGACAAGGGGACCCCCGCAACCAGAAGCGACCTACTAGTTTTTATGGCTGATATTAAATCTAGTTTAGGTCCTGCATGACTGAACTCTCTACAAAACTGGAGCACACTGCCCAGGGTGACAGAAGCAGAGCAAAGATTGGGGAGGTCGAGGATCAAACCCAAGACCACACAACGGCCCTAAGCGAAATCGGAGCCTTACAGGACAAATGCGAAATCTTGGAATTCAAACAAGAAGACTTGGAAAATTGAGACCGATGTAACAACCTACGAATCCGGGGTATACCTGCCTCGATCCCAGATCAAAATCTAACTGAATACGTAGGGGACCTCTTTCAGTCCTTACTTGCACGCCTGGACAATTCCCAACTCCTGCTGGATCACACCCACAGGCTGCGCCCATGCCGGGGAGTGGAATCAGATTCCCTCCCAATGTTATCACCAGGGTACACTTTTTCACTACAAAAGAGGCCATCTCATCAATCAGCCGTACCCGGGACGAGCTGACCTTTCAGGGCTCTCCCCTCCAGATTTACCAGGATCCCTCCCTTCTCACGCTGCAAAAGACAAGGTCACTGAGACCCAAGACTCTTTCTTCTGAACCATCAGGTCTGTTATAGATGGCGTTTTCCAACAGTGCTACAATTCACCTACAAAGGCACTTTAAGGAAAATTAGCCACCTTGAGGATGCCGAACAAATCATGCACCCAACTTCACCTGGGACCTCCTCCCCGATAGCTCCTGAAACCACCACAGGCAAAGACCCTATGCCCCCGCAAGAAGAGAAACAAACTCTATGGACGAGATTCCCAAGAGACAGGAGGAAGAGATGACTTAACACTAGAGAAAAGTACATAGGCAAGAAAACAGGAAGCTGCCAATCTAAATGATGGGCCCTACAGGCCCTGCCCACCTATAATCCTATTCGGCGCAGCTCTGCTCCTCCTCTGGACCTGACCCTCTTTGGCCTCAGCAGAACGCCACCTACAAAGAAACAAAAGAACCGTCACCATGCTCATGGCAGCAGGCACCCCCACCCCACGGCTCCTGCCCATTTCCGAGGTACAATCCATCTACAAGTCCTTGGAATACCACACACAGTTTGATCTTAGTTTAGCTATGTTGGCTTACTTACGGTTATCTGGCCCAGTTGGCCTGGGGTGGCGCCAGACCTACAAAGCTGCTCCCCGATTGGTTAATACCCAGCCTCCCCATTGGAGGCATGGGCAAAAATCCCAAGAGCAGGATGGTAAACGGCCTCAAACTCTCTCAAACCATGGCTGACCTACACCCAACCCACTCGCCCCGCTTGAACCCAACAGCAACTTTTCTCCCCGCCCAGGAACACCGCACATTGAGATTCGTCTCCCTTTATGTCAGAGGATTAAACTCCCCCCCCCCCTGCCCCTTTAACGTAAATCAATCTTACAAAAGCTCCAGGATGAAGATGCAGCGATGGTCCTGCTCCAGGAAGCGCACCTACTACCAGCGAACTTTGGGCGCCTACGTTCGCAACAATTCCCGAGTAACTCATCGCCTCAAGCGGCACCAAGAAAGGGGGCCCAGCGGTTCTCTTTAGGAAGGGGTTACACCCCCACATTTTGGAAATAAAACTCTGCCCAGAGGGGCGATTTGTGGCAGTGAAATGCCTCCTGTTGGGCCAACTGCATGCCTTCACTTCGGTGTACTCCCCAAATACGGGACGAGTCGCATTCTATGAAGCTCTAAGCGCCAAGCTGGCTCCCTTTGCAGAGGGTCAAATGGTAATGGGAGGTTACTTCAACATAGTCCCAGACCCCATAAAGGACAAATCACACACACCTTCCTCTGGAGACGTTACTCTGGCCCTCGCACTGCTTTGCCTATTTAGGACCCTAGAGGTGGTAGACTCGTGGCGGGTGCTGCACCCCTCAGAGACAGATTTCTCCTTTTATTCCTATGCCCACAGAACATTCTCAAGAATCGATCTCCTCTCGACATCTCCGCAGATGCTCGCCTATACCAATGAGGTATTCATTGGATCAAGGATTCTATCCGATCATGCCCTGGTAACCCTGGAGATCCGCATTCATGACCCAACTCCCAACGCAGATGGTCACTGTACGACTGGATACTTAACGAGATGCCGATAAGAGACGCAATAGCAACATCAATTAAGAACTTCTTCAAAGAGAACCCTAACGTAGACACCTCCCTGGCAAATACCTGGGATGCTATGAAAGCGGTCATTTGGGGAGAGCTGATGGCTCGAGGAGTGGCATACCATAGGAACAGGCGGCAAACTCGCCTGTCCCTCGAAGAAGACCTCTGGAAAGCAGAAGACGCTCATTAGGAAAAGGGTTGGTCCCCCAAAACACAACGAGCAATCCGGATTGCACGGAAAAAAATTGAGGCCCACTACGCTGAACACACTGCACAATTACTGGCAAAAGCCAAACAATTCTATTATGTAAAGAACAATAAAGCGAACAAATTACTACTGGACAAACTTGCCAAAATAAAAAGGAGAAACACAATTATTGGACTACGTAACCCGCGGGACAAGATGCAATATTCAGAACTGGAGAAACTACAACTAGCAATGAATCACCTGACACAAGTGATGTCCACACCACCGTGAAACCTGAAGGAACAGACAGAATACCTGCAGAAAGCCGCCCTCCCCCAGCTGAAGGACTCAGCCCGAGACATCCTGAACTCGCTGATCTCAGGTGAAGAGGTCGAGGAGGCCATCAAATCTCTTAAAACCCGAGCTGCCTGCACCGACGGATATTCCACCAATTCTACAAGATTTTCAGGCACCAACTACTGATGCCATTGGTGAATCTCTTTAATTCCTTCAGGGAAATGGGCATGGTAACCCCCACCAATTGGCCTGCTGAACATTGATGCCAACATCTCCAAGGTCCTTAGAACAGGCCTTTCCCACATCCTGCCTGACATAATCCACCCGGATCAGTCTGGGTTCATTAGAAACAGAGCCACAGGCGACAACATCCGCAGAGCGCTGGACCTGGTAGACCTGGTCACCCTGGAGGCCTTTGGGTTTCGGCCAGAGTTCTGAACCATGGTCCTAGCGAACTATAAGCCACCAAAAACCCTCCTGAGGATCAACGGCACTCTCTCCGCCCCGATCTCCGTGACCAACGGGACCAGGCAAGGATGCCCACTATCCCTGCTCCTGTTTGCCCTGATCATGGTACCCTTCGCCCAAAGAATCAGACTGAACAAGCTCATCGAGGATCTCCAAGTTGGCCCCTTGCAACACAAACTTGCCCTATACACAGACGACGTTTTGCTCACCATCTCAGAGCCCTGTACCTCATTGAAACATGCCCTTGCTGAGATAGATAACTACGGCAGAGTCACTGGCTTCTCTATTAATTTTAACAAGTCTGCGGCCCTGCGGATAGGCCTAAACCCGACCGAGAAAGAAGCTCTGATCCCGCTATGCCCCATTCAGTGGAAGGCGAAGGCAATCCCTTACCTGGGGGTCCAAATTCCGGTGAACCCAAAAGACGTTTATCGTGTCAATTTTCCCCCCTCTCTTTAAAGAACTGGAAGACGACTTGAAGCGCTGGAAATCCCAGGAAATCTCACTAATGGGCTGCATCACCGCCTGCAAAATGAATCTCCTTCCCAGATTTCTATATGCCTGCTCATCACTCCCAGTTCCTATTCCACGGCCGGCCCTCCGGGACCACCAGGGGAATATGCCACGATTTATCTGGAAGGGCAAAAAACCCAGGATCCCCCAAAAAACAATGCTAGGGAATGCAAGATTAGGCAGTCTGGGGGTACCCGACTTGCAGGGATACCAGATGGCAGCACAACTAGCATGCACTCAAGCGTGGCAAGTATCCTCTGGTCGCCGTAGATGGGTGGAGCTTGAACAATCCCTCCTACCCCTCCTCCTACACTTCCTTCCACACATCTCTCCCCCTATGCGGCGGACAGGGGAGAGACTACTGCTATCTACTAGGCATACCATAGACATCTGAGACAGAGCCCTGAAAAGAAAAGGGGTTCCCAGAGGACTGAGCCCCTTATCGCCGGTATTCCATAACCCGACCTTCTCACCGGGAACAAACCCCCAGAACTTTAGAAACTGGATCTCAGGGGGCCTGGAGTCTCTGGGAAAACTGTTTGTGGGGGCGGGGGGTGGGGACTTAGCACCTTCTAACAATGCCAGGAAGCCTTCCAGCTTCAGGAGAAAGACAGGTTCTCCCATATCCTGCTTTGCCACTGGTGCTCCCGCCGCAAACCCGCCAGGCAGCAACCCGCCCCCCCACGGCACTGGAACTAATCCTTATGGATCTTCCGACCCGAGGTAAGATCTCTGCTTCATACAGACGTTTCTATGGAGACTTTCTGGCCTCCAAAACGCGATCCATGGTGCAATAGGAGGCAGACCTAGGCCACCCCATAGAGGATCAGACCTGGGTGGATATATGAACTCGGGCCCACTTATCATCGGCCTGCGTCACAAACGGGGAGTGCGCCTACAAAATCCTGCTGCGCTGGTACTTCCCCCACCCCCCTTGAGGCTCCACCACATGAACCAGACTCTTGACCCAGCATGCTGGAGACAATGCGGATAGCCGGGGTCCTTCCTCCATATGTGGTGAACATGCCCAAAAGCCCAACAATTCTGGAAGCAATGCTTAGCCACCATCGAGGAGATCACTCAAACGACGCTTCCAATAGAGCCCGAGCCTATCCTGCTGGGCGCCCCGGTTCCTGGAATTTACCCAAGGTCGGGAGTAAAAGCTAAACTGTTGTCCCAATGCCTCCTAGCAGGAAGAATAGCGATCGCCCGTCCCTGGAAATCCAAGGAAGGCCCACTGCTGCCCCTCTGGTGGGTCAAAATATGGGACATACTCATCGCAGAGAAGGTAGCGGTGGTGAAGGCAGGGAATCTTCACCGCTTCCAGAACATTTAGGGCCCATTATTTGACTATGACCTAAAATTTCCGGCCCTCACCTACAAACCCCAACAGGCCAGGAGGATCCTAAACAATGGGGGTATACATGAGGAGGGGGAAAAAGGATAAAGCAGGAGGGAAAACCCCAAACTGTTGAGACCCTGATCCGGGCCGGCATTCACAGTGGGGGTGTAGAGCGAGGGGAAAATTAAACTGAAATGCTGAGTTTATGTATAACTGTATTTGTTTTGCGGCCATCCTGCCTTGGTTTAAAATAAACATGTTTAAAAAAAAAAAGTACCAAATGCCAAAGTTCAGCAAAAGAGCTGGGGGTCTCTAAGGTGGGAGGAATTTAGCACTAAACTGAAAATTCTCCTTAACACACAAAGCAACATTTGTCCCGAGATTTTTTATAATATGGTGAATAGATCTTTGTTAACAAATACCTTTTTTAGAAATCAGAAATTTTAATGGAGCTGTTCTGTTTCTCAGTGAAAGGAAACTGCTGGAGCTTAATTACAACAAATGAAAAAATGCAGACGAATAAGTTACTTTTGCACTTGTGTCGTGTTTTTGGTGAGCACAAGGTGTGAGATGAGGTGTAAAGAGTTAAGCACCGACATATTTTTGGAAAAAAATTTTAGAATGAAGTGCCAATTTATGTGGCCTACAAAAATAGGTTTTCCTTTATGGAAATCTGAAGAAATAGCTACGGTTTTCGTTGCATATTTAAAATGATTAATGGACGCTATGTCATTTTGCAGGTCCTTCCAGATGAGAGAAATATTTTGTGGATTCTAGCGTTTTGTTTTGTCTATTGGTGTTGGGCAAGTTGCAGGGTGTCTTGTTGGGTTGAAGTACTAGACATGTTTAAACTGTGGATTTTGAAGAATTGGAACTCCTGATAATGGTTCAAGATTCAAAGAGAGGAACCAGAGCATATTGAGGCTTGAGATTTAATGCCACACTTTGGTTGCATTTCAAAGAGAACATAAATAACATGTTAAATGGTTCTAAAATACTCCAGATATCAGAATATGATCTCGATTAACGAGAATTAGTGTGCATTCTGGGAGTCTAGGGGTATAAAGAAATATTGGATGTTGTGCGAACCCAGAGGGTGTCTCACCCGCTAGTCCCTGGGATCTCGCTCTTAGGTGGCCAGAGCATGGACATCGCCTTTAGATACAGACCCTGGTGATGGACCTGTGTGGGAGGATCACCTGGGTGAGTGTTCTTTGGGGGGTGGGGGTGAGGCAAGCGATAGTAAGATGCTTTATTCCCCCTCTTTTGTTTATCTACCCCATCCTATTTTGGTAACGTGAGGAGGAGAGCTGGTTCAACTACCTTTATTCTTTTGAACACTGATTTCTCCTTTTGCATACATTTCTCCTTTTTACACTTTTTGTATAAGAGACAGGACAGGCATTAGGTTTTGTTTGAATAGGCCATTTTGATTTGACTGTCACCACATGGACTGTTTTGTTTATCATTTGATGGTTGAGACTACTCCCATCTTAGTTATAGGGCAAATTAGGACTTTATCCGACCCCAACATTTTCAATAAAGGTTTTACAAATATTGTATTCATTGTGTCAGTGTCATACTCATGATACCATGCCTTCCCTACGTATGGTGGCAGGAGGGGATACGACTCAATTGCGATAAATTAGGGGACCCTCAAATTTCAGAAACGTAATCACAGCGCCTCAGACCCTTCGACCGCCATGAAAGAATCCATAGGCTTTGACATTTGTAGCAGTAGAAAAGCCACTAACCCTCCAGTGAAAAGAGACATGATTCCCACAGACTTAGTCCTAATACGCCCTGATGGTTGTTATAGAAGATTGAGCCCGAAATCTGACCTGACCTGGAAGTTTGGTCTAGATGTCCTGGCAGGCATCAAAGATCCAGACTTTTGGGGAGACATAAAGGTTCTCCTACAGAACCATGGCGGAACTCCATTTGAAATACACTGTGGGGACACAATTGCACAGGAAATTCTGGAGAAGGCTCAATTTCCCTGTTTTAAGGAAGAAAGTGAACCAGAGGAAACTGAAGAGTAGCTTAGGCTTTGGAGAGGCTGATTAAACGCCTATCCCTGAGGCAAAGAGGGAAGAAGAACTTACCATTGTTCCCGATCTAGCCTTCGTTCAGCGAAATAATCCAGCACTTGCAGAGGCTTTCTTACAAGTGATTCCTCAGTGTGAGAAACCAGAAGGTGTCTCGCCCACTAGTAGCCGCAGATCTCTCTCTCTCAGGTGGCCAGGGCACACCATCACCTTTGGAGCCAGACGATGGGGGTGGACCACCAGTGCGGGAGGATCACCTGGGTGAGGGGTGTTCGGTGAGTGGGAGTGGGACACCTGATGGCAAGACTTGGTATCCCTCCCCCTGCAGCACCTTTTCCCCAACCTACCAGGGAGGATACGCGGGAACTGAATTGCTGATGAATGTTTGAACTTTGAGAAGGAAAGATACAATGCCGTTGACAGAGTGGTGCGACACTGCGAGTGTGCTCACTCGACGGTCTCTATGAGGTATCTAGCCAGGAAGTGGCAGATATAAAAGTTAAAAAGAAAATGAGAAACGAAATGTGAATCTAAGTGGTCCTGCGATGGTTTAAGCAAAATCCATTGCACAATTGAAAATCTTCGATTCTTGATAGAAAAAGGAAAGTTGTGTATAATTGTGAACATTGAAATTCAAGGGTTCTGAGCCCGAACGAGGGGGATCCATGATCTGAGCCTGAACGAGGGAGACCAGTTGTGAAATATTGTGTTAAAAATGGTCCTAGCCAGACAAAGGGGGTCCCGTGGTGGACAGTGAACCATCCAAGAACTTGCAAATGTGAAAATCCCAAAGAAGAAAGGAACATTGATGTTGGTTTGTTGCATCAGGCCGTCTGTAGTAAGAGACTTGGAATGATAAAGAGACTTTGGCACATACAGCCCTGATGTTTTGGACTGCATCTCTGTGGCCAAGAAGCTAGAGTGTGTGCGAAGCTCGAACGTGCTGCCTTTTCCCATGCTGAAAATGTGGGGAAGGGAAGCCTACTGCTCAACTATCCTGACATATCATTTCTTGAACACTTTTCTTTTTGTATAATATTGTTTCCCAAACCATTTGTATTTAGAAGGATTGGCAATAGGTTTATTATTATAGGCCCTTTCATTTTGACAGAAATCCCACTAGGACTGTGTTATTATTATTTGATGGTTGTATCTTGCTTGTATCTTTAGCTTTAGGGTTAGATGGGCGTTCTACCAACCTATATAAAGTTCAATAAATGCCCTTGAACTGTGATCACTTGTGTCTGTTGTGAGAAACCTGAAGGTGTCACCTTGACTAGTCCCCAGGGATCTGTCATCCAGGTGGCCAGAACACGGCCATCGCTATGGATCCAGTTCCTGAGGGTGGACCATTGCGGGAGGATCACTTGGATGGGGGGTCCTCAGGAAGTGGAAGTGGGGAAACCGGCAGGTGAGACGCAGTACCCCCTTCCTTCTAACACCTTTTCCCCATCCTACCCTGTAGGATTTATTTCGTTTTAAAACATCTTTTTATTCAACTTTTTCTTTTTTTTTTGTCTCTTCTTTTTCTTATACACATAATAACAGAATCACAGTGTAAGGTTAACGGTTACTGATCATGGTTCATAATTCAAAGACACAAGAACCCAACAAAAGAATGACAATGTATATTCCGTACCCCGATTCCATTATTTTCCCAGCTTTCGCATTCGCTCAACTCTGTCTCCTCTCATCCCCCATGTCGTGTGAATAGCAACTCCGGTTCTCAGGGGGGCTTCAAATCCGCCGAAGATTGTAGTTCATTTAGCAATTGGCTTCAGTCCACCACCACCCCATCTTCCAACATCGGGTCCCAGGTCCGTTGCAGGACATCTAACTCTGCTGTTCCCCTCCTGCAGATATCTCCCAGCCATTGCTCCAGAGACTGGGCCCTGGGGCTTCTTCCATGCTATGGCTATCCTCCTTTTGACTAATATCAGTATGAATTGGGCCAATCGCCTCTGCATTTTAGGACGTTTCTCACTAGGCAATGACCCCCATTTCTGATGCTTGTGAATCTGCTTAGAATCGCATGTTGTGGATATAGTCCGACATCCAGTGGAAATCGCAGAATATTGCATCTTTTTTTCGAAGATCGAAAGGGGACATCAACATGGGCTTGACTGTAACACTATCCCTAACGTGACGTGTAGTGTACCCAAAATCCCTCCGGCGTCGAGGTCCCTCCGATTTGTTTTTTTCTGCCAACCTATTGTTGTGCTTTTTGTTAGACTATAAAGGGGAACACCGCCGAATTACCTGTCCACAGCCGTCCTTGCACAATACATTGTTGGACTCAGACAGGCAAAGAATATGAGACATAACACCAGATAACTGTGATTTCAAAGGCTTCTTACAGACTATTTATTGTACAATATACGACTAGAAGGCTCTATGGGTAGGTAGGCATATAGATAAAACACCATATAAACAAATAATTTGTTAGATTGTAACATAGAAAAAAAAACATCTTCACCGTCGGTATAGTTCCAGAAGACGCCTTCATCTTGGCAACTACAACACTGCTTAGTCCCAGAGCAGGTAGGCAAAGAGATCAAGTGCACTAACGGGAATCTGGAGCGGAGAGTCCTCCCAATCCAGCAAGACTACTTCACCCAGGGATCCAAATTCTGACTGTGTTTGGCTTAAAAGCCTCTTCTTTTTATGGGGCTCTCCCCCCACCCCCTGCCTCTCCTAGTCATGACTGCCCTCGGCCGAAGAGCAGATCACAAGCAAAAGTGGCAAAGAGTGGAAAAAACCAACCAGAAGTGGAAAAACACCAACTCTTATAACCTTGTATTCATTCCCAGAAACCCATATCACTGCACCTGCGCTATGCTCCGACTCACTCCTTCAGGTCGTCCTTCGACGGACAATACCATAACTATTCTCCGCAGTAAATCCGTTCATTAGCAATATTTATGTGATCTTGCTTTTCCTTCTCCACCAAGCTACATTTCTGCACTGCTGAGCTTGTGAAATCTACAAAACACATAGGCCTTATTATAAGGATGGAAAGTGAATGTCCAACATGGACGTGCATCGGCGCCATGTTGTATTAGCACATAGGCATTGTACTGGTTATAGAGTTACACTTGTTATAGCAGCACATAAGCATTACACTGGTTATAGCGTTACACTTGTCATAGTAGCACATAAGCATTACACCTAGTTGGTCGCCTATGCAGAGCTCACAAGTTATATATTGCTAACTTTGTCGCCATGACCTACGGTCATCTAGTCTCCTGACTAATCTTCTTGACAACTGCCTCGTGAGCTTCCTGCCGCCAAAGACATCTGCACCTGCTCGGTGACTGTTCAATTGTTTGACGACTGTCGACCGCGTGGCCTCTGCCCTCCGACCAGACCCTTACGTTAGGGAGAGTGGGCCCTGGGTTTATTCTTCTCTAAGAATGTATTTCCTTTACTCCTCTCTTTCTCTTCTTCGTCTGGCTGCCACCACCCTCTGCTATGGAGAGGACGCCCTTTAAATTTTACCCTTCGTATAACGGCAGGTTTCCTTGGAAGGACACCCGTCGCTGATGCAATCAGTGTCTTCCTCGAGAACACGACGAGCGCTCATGCAAGTCCTATAAACTCTTTCGACCGAAAACCTTGAAAGACCGGCGGACTAAACGGGGGGCGGCCTTCACTATGCCTTTACCCCATTGGTGCCGTCGCTTCGGACGACGAGGAATCCTTCGGCAGCCATAGCTCCGAATTGGAAGCCATCGACATTTCGGCAGAGCATACAGGCTCCCAAATGCCCGTTCACAGCCCCAACAGACAGGCCACCAGCTCTGTTATGGGGAGTTCACACTCCGGCGACAAGGGCACACACACACCACGGGTACAAAAACACACAACCTCTAAGGCCTCTTTGACGGAGTTGTTGAAGCGCAAAAGCCAACAGGGGACCAAAAATGTTGATGCCGCCTTCCGAACCTCACGGTTCGGTGCCCTCAACGCAACCGCTTTCACGGAATACCACTGGGCATCTCTCTGGAATGGGCGTTCACCCTAAAAAACATACCGTCGTCGACACACCGTTCAAGGGTGCACAAGCACCTAAGGCCTCGGAGTCACCGACTGCGCCGTCCGGTGTGTTGAGTCCTCCGATTCAACTGCCGAAAATCTGCATATGCCTTGCGGCTATCATTTCGGCAGCCACAGAGCACAAGGGCACCCCTTGTTGTCGAGAGGAGTATTCTGAAGCCTCTATCTAAGGCCATATTGGGAAAATCACCCACTTCTGGGCAACCTTTTCCACCTCCAGACCCTTCTGCCATTTCCCTATGGACTAGAGAGAGATTTGAACAATACATGGACAAAATGGCCCAGTATATTGACTTTTCTGACAGGTACATTACACCCAAAAGACCCAGGGAAGAGGACTCCAACCCCATTCCTTACAATCTGCAGAAATTCCCCATCTCTGCACTGGGACACCAGGAGGATATCTTGATCCCAGAGGACCCAACACAGGAGGATACCTATGAGGACATGTATCTCTGTGCACAGGGATCAGGACCCATACTGGGATCAAGATCAGGTGAGGGATCAGGGCCCTTGGCAATCACCTACACATACCCCTGACCCAGACATCATCTGTCTAGATCCCCCTTCTTCGCCTCCACAGACGGATTTGTCACCTGTTGACGACCAGATGTTGTTCAATGCTATTTTAAAAAGAGCAGCCGATCATTTCCATATTGCAACACATGAGGCAGCTCCAGACTCAGACTTTGTTGAAGATATCCTCAAGGAGAAGCCTCTGACTAGTCAAGCCATCCCCTTACTGAACTCCATAAAGAGGCACCTGGCCCCTTCCTTACTGTCGCAGTCTCTCACACGGGCAGTCAACCCCCCAGGTCGAACAATTATTCCACCCATCACCTTCCGACCCACTCTACATAAAGGGTCATGCTACACCGGACTCCCTAATGGTTGCTACAACTCGGAAGCCCCTCCGGACAAAGACTGTTAAAAGCTTTATGTCCAGGGGAAACGGGTCACCGCCTCTGCAGCCTACTCTACTAGGATTGCAAACAATACCACTCTCCTGGTAAGTTACAGCTAAGTACAATGAGGCCTAGTCCAGGATGGCCTTCAAGAGGTCCAAGAGCCCCCCCGATCACGCCTGCTGGCGGTCGTGGCTGAGGGCAGAGAGGTTACCCATAACATATTGAAGAACACTCTGGACTCTGATGAGACCACTGGATGCACCCTAGCCCAGGGGACCTTACTTGAAAGACACGCCGTGTTAAAGAACTCCAGCTTTAAACCTGAAACTTGGGCCTCTCTAAACAAACCAGTTGACGACTCGAACCTTTTTAGGAAAGCTGTTGATGACTCCCTGGACACTGTGAAAAAAAGAACGCAAAACACTAAAATCGCTTAGCCAGATCATAGCTAAGCCCTTCCACCAGCGTGGAGGCTCTAACATATGCCGGTCCTTTCGTGGGCAATCTTTTTCCCACTCCCCCATGGACAGTACAGCTCGGGGAGTACTCCCTGGTCCTCTTCTAGTAACAACCAATATCAACAAAGAGGTCCTCATGGGGCAAGGGTAGAGGCAGGAATTTTACTCCTAGAGGCTCCCTGGCCTCCATCTCAAAGTGAATCGCCGGTTTAGGCCGCCTGCCACGCTTCCCCGGTCGGAGATCGCTTGTCATTCATCCACACCGGGAAGGGATCACATCAGACCAGTGGGTGCTAAAGACAGTTGCCCACAGTTACTGCATAGAGTTTCACCGGCCACCTCGATACCACCCACCGAAAAGCAGACGCCTGTCACCAGAACCCCTGCGCATCCTGCTGGAAGAAGTTCAGGTCCTGCTGGAAAAGGGTACCATAGAAGTCGTCCGCATTCTCCAGGTGAACAAGTGTACTTATTCAGTGTACTTCCTTGTACCCAAAAAGGATCTCCCCATGTGCTCTGTTTTAGACCTGCACCGAGTGAACAAGTATGTCAAACCTCAAAAATTCAGGATGACAACACTGCAGGAGGTAATCCCACTGCTGCAACAGGGAGATTCTATGGCCACATTGGACATAAAAGATGCATACTTTCATATTTCAATGTTGCCAGCGCACAGAAATAACCTCAGGTTTATGATAGAGGACACCTGCTATTAGTTCAAGATTCTCCCCTTCGGCATTGCCTCAGCGCCAAGGGTATCCACAAGGGTACAGGCGGTAGTAGCTGCTCACCTACACAGGCAGTCCATCCCAGTCTATCCTTACCTTGACGACTGGCTCATAACAGGGGATTCCTACAGAACATGCCAAACAAATACCCAGAAGACGGTAGATCTTCTCTTCAACTAGATGTCTCTATCAACGAGAAGAAATCCAGTCTAAACCCCAATCAAGTCGAACCGTTTCTGGGGGCTCTAATTCGGACCAAAGACGGCCCCATCATTACCTCCAACAAGAGGGTTCAAAACATGCCAGTCACCAGGTGCCTGTACGCAAGGCCATGCGACTGTTGGGGCTGATCGCTTCCTGCGTCTACCTAGTTCCTCACTGTCATGCGCCACCCTTGGAAACTATGGCAATCATGGAAACTCTGAGGTGTTCCACTACGTTAGCTTCTGTAGCTGCTTGCGCGGTCTAGTCTTTCTAGACCAAGATGGCGGCCCCCTTTAAACCACTGCATTTCCAGCAGTACGGTGCGTTGTACCTATGCGTCTTTGTGTGCAGGTAACGCTGTTGTTTTTTCCCCTTTTGAGCTTAGCTCAGCTTACCATGTCCTGTGGCTATACCCTGTCCGGGTCTCATCCCGTGTCTTGCTGCTTCTGTTTCCGCGCTTGCTCGCTGTGAGCGTCTTTGCCTCTTGGAATTAGCCCGCTGGCGTCTCCCATCGGCTCTCTTCTCTCCTCTTGTATAGTTCTGTTTCCTGGTGCTTCTCCCGTCCCTCTTTCGTTTTCCCCCAGCTCTGCGTACTTGCAGGCTTCTGGGGTCTTCCCTTTCTCCTTTTTTCCTTTCTGTGTACGGCACCCCTGTATTCTGCTCTGTGCTGCACATGTCCGAACTGCTCTCTCTCTGGTTCCTCAGTTCCATCCTGCTCCAGACGATTCCTTACCTCTACTGTGGGTCTGGGTGATCTCACTGTTCCAATCAAGGACTGCCTGCTCGGCTTGCTACCATACAGAGGAGACTTGCATCCAGCCATACAGCTCAAGTATTCCTCTCCACCACGGGTCTACGAGAGAAAGACTTACCCTTTCTACCTGGATCCCAGAAGGTGTAGGGTTTTTTCAGCCAGGAGGCTTTTTCCCTACTTCTGGGGGCTAGCTCCCGGAGATCCCCGCTGTCAGGTGTCTAATCCTTCAGGCAGCGTGGCCTCCGACGGAGCTCTCCCTTACTTACATGAAAAGAAGCCTTTGAAGAAAGACATCCTCAAAACAGAAGTAAGAAGAAGAAAGAAGACGGAACTACAAGAGAGTCACACAGAAGACACAGGTGAGGAGGAAGGGGAGGAGGATTCAGTGGCATTTGAAACGCACTCGTCTGCGCATGCGCCCCATGCAAGAGTGGCTCTCAAGCCAATGGTGTCAGGCCAGCGGCTGGTGAGATGATCTACTGGTTGTCTCGGCAGCCCTTGTTCAGTCTCTGTAGTGGTGGTCAAGGGAAAACCTTCTGCAGGCAGAACCTTCACCACACCCGCAGTAGAAGCCACTTTCACCAAAGACACATCCCTGACGGGCTTGGGGGCTCACCTCCTTCAATAGACAACTCACAGCGTGTGGTCCCCAGCGGTAGCATCCAGTCACATCAACCTGTTGGAACTGCTAGCAGTGTTCAAGGCCCTGAAGGCCTTCCAGACACACCTCAAGGGGAAAACAGTTGTGTACGAGCACGATACAAATAAAATATCATATCATATCCGCACGGACAGTACTACGGACATGTATTACTTAAACAAACAAGGGGGCATTGACTCTCTAGGGCTGTCCAAACTGTCCCAGAACATGTGGAAGTGGGCACTCAAACACAAAATGTTCCCCCTTTCACAACATGTTCCAGGAGAACTCCATCTTCTGGCAGACATTCTCAGCAGAGTCTCCAGCCCCCCCCCCCACAACCCCCCCACCCATAGAGCACGAGTGGCAGCTATAGAAGGACATTATACTCAACGTCTTCGCAGAATGAGGCTTCCCAGAGATCAACTTGTTCATCACTCTGGAGAACGCCCAATGCCCAGATTACACCTGCAGGTACCCTCAGAACTGCTCCAGTTGAACGGTCTTTGGATAACATGGTCAGGGAAATTTGTCTATGCTTTTCCCCCGATTCCTCTGCTCAACAGAAAAGTGCACAAGATGCACCAAGAGCCAGTCAGGATGATTCTGGTGATCCCTATTTAGGCCTGCCAGCCTTGGTTCTCTAATCTCAGGGCAATGTCCGTCTCACCTCCCAGGAAGCTGCCCTGCCCGTACAACATGGTGTCTCAACACCAGGGGGAAACCCTACATCCATGCCCTCAAACTCTCAATTTAGCAGCCTGGCTCCTGAGTCATAGAGTTAAGGCACCTCCAGCTCCCTCAAAGATGCATGGACATACTCGGAGAAGCATGGAAACCTAACACCAGGCATTGCTACTCCAGCAAATGGAAGCGCTTTGTCATCTGGTGTAGAGGCAAGGGCGTCAATTCTATTGAATGCTCACCTAAAAATAGTGTCCTGTACCTAACCCACCTGTTAGATTCAGGACTTGTTTACAATTCTGTAAAGGTCCACTTAGCCGCGCTTTCGGCATACACCATGTCCCAGAACAAGGTTTCATGGTGGAAAATCACTGTAATTAAAGCATTTATGGAAGAGGTAAAAAGTCTTCATCCCCCTATTTCCAACCTAACGCCCGTGTGGGACCTGAATGTTGTTCTTACCAGACTAATGAGGCCTCCCTTTGAACCAATGCACAAGGCTAGCCTCAAAGCACTCGCCTACAAGATCGCCTTTCTGGTGGCAATCACCTCTATAAGGAGAGTTGGTGAACTGCAGGCCCTTTCAGTTCAGGACCCATTCATCACGATTCACAAAGGTTTTTTTTTTAACATGTATTTATTCGAAATTGTGGGGACCCTAAAGAAAGGAAAAAACAACGGAAAACAGGCATCATTAGAGCATTTACAGTGTCTTCATTGCCCATATGTCTTCCACCCTCCCGTTCCCACCCTAACCCCAATGCAAACAGTAACTATTAACTAGTCTCAGTCACAGAAAGGATTGTGTGTTCCTTGGGTCATTCTGGTCATTGGTTGGGAGAGAGGCAACAGATGTCCTCCATGTGTATTTTGCAAGATTCTTCTGGAAATATCTGTGTGTCAGGGATCCGGTTCAGGGAGGTTTGTCATCTGGAGAGGAGAACAGGTAATGCACTAGTGCATTCCATGCTGTGATGTCTGTAGAGCTTTCTCTCTTGCCTGTTCTTAGTGACCCGTACCATACCGCTGTTTCTGCCATGGACCATCTTTCAAGATCTTTCCACCTTAACTCTATTCTCGGCCCATTTTCAGATTTCCACTTCATCGCAATTCTTCTTTTGGCTAGCACCCATGCCAGGTCAATCATTCTTCTCATCGCCCTATCTTTTCCGGGATACTTGTATAGCCCCAGAAGGCATGCTTCTGCCGACCATTCTGACCCTTTACCCCTTTGTCACGCAGGCGCCTTTCAATTTCTTGCCAAAAGGTGTGAATTATTGGGCAGGTCCAGAACATGTGTCATTGCACCACATCTCGGGCATCCATGTGTGTCTGCCGTTGGAAATTGGGAGGTCTTTCGGTGTGTCATATACGCCCTATGGAGTATGTCAAATTGTATCTGCTTCAGCCTGGCGTTTCTGGACACCTTTTTTGGGTATAGCATGACTTTTGAACACTCTCTTTCTGTTTTTTCTCTACCAAACGCCGCTTCCCAGGGGGCTTTCCCTCTGTGCAGGTTTTTGGGGATCGTTTCCAGGGGTACCTGGTATATCCTGAAGACAATAGTATCTGGGTTTCAGTTTCTGGAGGAACTGGCCATCTGCTTTTGAGGTTCTTTACCAGCCTGTTATATGTTATGTATTGGCCTTTGTGTATCTCATACTTGGCTACCAGTTCCTGAAATGCTAATGGCTCCCCTGTTGGGCACATGTCTCCCACTGATTCTAACCCTCTTTCATCCCAGTGTTTCCTACTATGCACCAGGTCTTCTCTATTAGTTCCATGTAGGGCTGCTAGTGGGATTTGCGGAGAGTAGGGCTCTTTTACTTCTAGTATCTTTTTTTGTTCTCCGCCTACCTAATTGCAGGAGCGGAGATGGGTCTTCATCTCTGGCCTTCCCTAACCCATAGTACTTATTTCAAGAGGTAGGGGGCTATCTTGGAGCTCATTAGTGTGTGGTCCATTGTTTCTGTGTCTGCCAGCCAGCCTGCTACATGTTGAAGCTGTCTGGCTAGATAATAAAATTCGGAGTGCGGGAGATGCAATCCTCCCTCTGTGTAGTCCCTGGTCAATATGTACAATGCCACCCTTCTCCTGCTGTGCCTCATATGAAACTGCTCAGTAGTGAATTGTTCTCTTTAAAGAAGATTTTTAGTATGAGGTATGGCATATTTACGGTAGGCGGGGGAGCGCTATCATTTTTACTAGTGAGATCCTGCCCATCACAGCAAGGGGCAGTTTACCCCAGAATTTGATGGATGTTTCTAGGCCTCTTTTCGCTTTGATCGTTTTAAGTTTGTGTTTTTTTTTGTTGGTATTGTGGCATATATTCATACCCAAATATCAAAAGGAATGGACCAACCACTGGAGACCAAGGCGGGGGAGCTGTTCTTCCTCTACTCCTATCCATCCCGCTAGCGGGAAGAGGCCGGATTTTGTTCTACTAATCTCTATCCCTGAGAGCGTCACAAGGTTTCCAAGTACCTCAAGGTATGCTGCAAGGTTGTCCTCAGGATGGTTAATGTAAAGCAGCATGTCATCTGCGTAGAGATATATGACATGTAGGGCCCCATCTACCGTCAGTACCTCTTCCATTAAAGTCTTCCTCATGAATATTGCTAAGGGTTCCAATGCTAGGATGTATAATAAGGGTAATAAGGGGCAGCCCAGCCCTGTTTGGTGCCTCTGCTAATTGTGAATGGGTCTGAGATGTGCTTCCCAGTGCGGACCCTCGCAGTTGACTTGGAAAAGAGCACGCGTATCCATCTCATAAAGTAGTTTCCCATGCCATATCGTTCCAGGGAGGCAAATAGCCATTCCCACCTTACAGAATCAAATGCTTTAATAGCGTCTAACGCTACCACCGCACAACCCTCTGATCTATAATCGCTTGGAGTCTCCTATGGTTCTCCATGGTGGCCCTGCCTAGAGAATATCCTGTTTGATCTGGGTGTATTAATGAAATAACTACTTTTTTAAGCCTCTCTGCGTGGACCACAGTGAGGATTTAGGCATCTTGGTTTATAAGTGCTATCGGTCTGAAGGACTCACACAATGTTTTGTCTTTGCCAGGCTTCAGGATGGGTATTATTACCACCTGTTCCATTGTTTCTGGCAACCTTCCTTTCTCATGTGCTTCCCTGAGGACCTGGAGCAGTTTTGGGGCTATTGAATCAGTGTATTCCTTATAAAATTCGGACGGGAGGCCGTCACTTCCAGGGGTCTCGCATGTAGGAAGTGCGGCTATAACTTCCTGTAACTCTATGGTGAGGGGTGCATCTAGCATCTCTATCTGCTCTGCCGTTAGCACCGGTAGACCTATATCCTCTAGGGTCTCTAGAATTTCTGCTTCTCGGGATTTCGGCAGTCTTCATAGAGGCTGCTATAAAAGTCTTTAAAGGTATTATTTATCTCCTTCTGCAATCTCCAGAGATTCCTGCATTCATCAGCTACCCCTATCTCTTCCCTGTTGTTTTTGTCCTGGACTAGTCATGCTAGGAGTCTGCCCAGTTTATTTCCCTGCCCATGGGATTTCTCTGTATACTTTGCGTAGCTAAAGTTACCCAGTTTGCCCCACTGCTCCATGCACTGTTGCCTGAGATTTATAAGTCTGCCCTCAATGTTCTCTACTGCCAGGTCTGCCCCTTCCAAATGTTTAATCTTGTCTTCTATCTTAGCTACCTGTTGTTAGGTCCTTCTGGATTTCCCCTGCTTTGGAGATAGCTGCTCCCCTTAAGACAACCTTAAAGGCATCCCATACTGTACTCATGTCTTGTACGCTCCCTGGGTTTACTTCAAAGTACTGTTCTACTCGGCGTCTTAACTCTTCCCTTAAACGATTATCTCGCAGTGATTCCGCTCTTAATCTCCAGGTGGGTATAGGGGCAGGATACCAATAGAGTGGCCATTCCAGTACCATAGGCGAGTGATTCGATGGTGTCCTACCTTCGTATGATACCCCTATTACGTTCCCCAGGTGCTCTTTCCCTGTGAATATGTATTCTATTTTAGTTTCGATCTTGTTCACACTTGAGTAGTGGGAGAATTCTCTCCTGTCCCGGTGTATCCATCTCCTTATCTCCTGCAGATCTAAGTCCTTCGTCAATGTGTTCGGAACTTTGGAAGGGGAGGGAAAGCAGACACAGTGTACTATCTGACCTGTCCTTGGATGTATCTAAAATGCAATTGAAATCCCCACTCCAGAGCCATATCATACCTTTATATGGGGTTAGGATGTTATGTTTTTACATCGAGCGGTAGAATGCTGTTGCATTTCGGTAGGACGCATAGGTATTAATTATGCAAGTATCTTTGTCCAAGAAATCCATGAATTTCGATCATCCTTCCCTCTTGATCTGCGTAAGTATTCAGTATCTGTAGTGGCACTCCAGGTGCAATCCATGTAATTGCCTCTCTGGTGTAATTGCTGTATGCAGACCCAAATCCCTTGCCTCTCCGCTTCCCCAGTATGTGTGTTTCTTTAGATCGCATCAGATGCGTCTCTTGCAGCATGGCAACTTGGACCCCTTTCCGACGTAGGTACATCATAACCCTCATCCTTTTGATGTAGTTGTTGAGGCCCCGTAGGTTTGACGTAGCAATCTTTAGCGTATCTGCCACCAGAGTCTTTGTCTCAGTGTTCCGTCCCATCCTCTACTGTCTGGCCAGGTATCTCTGCACTGTGCCCCCTGACACGTAGGTTCTGATTGATGGACCGCTCTGGCCTTCTGTTTTGGCCTGCTTTCTCTCTTTTCTATGTTCTTCGCCATTGTTGGACTCTGGAGGACCCTCTCAGTTGTCTCAGGTCGTGACACTGACCCATGGGTTCTTGTGATATTCTTGCTTCTGCGACTATGGTGTAACCTGAAAAATGCCACGAACAGTTGGGCACTAACATAACTTTCAACTTGCTGCCCATCAGTGTAGCCCCGTAGAGGCATCACCACCATTTGGCCCTGGTGGCTCTCAGGGGTCGTCTAAGTTTGTCTAGGTGTGGATAGGGAGTCCGGATTCCCAGACTCGGTGACCATTGGAACCGGGCTTGGTGGCAGGGCTGTCATGGTTGTGTCTTCTGTTGGTGTCTTGGATTGGAATGCATTTCTCATGTGAGCATTTAGAGACTACGAATGCCGAGTCCCCGCTTACATTGTCCCCTGTTGGTGGTGTCGACAGTTTTTGTGTTTGTGTATTCTCAGTGCTTTACTTGTTCTTTTGGGTGCCCTCTGTCTTTCCGGCAACTGGCCCATGTTATGTTGATCCATCCGCTTGTTGACGGACTCGGGTGTTTCGAAGAAGAGGGATTTTCCATTGTAAAGGATCTTTAATTTTGCAGGGTAGAGGAGCATATATTTGATGACTTTTCTTCTGAGCCTGTCTTTAGTCTGTATCTACTGGGCTCTCCTCCTTTGAACATGGATGGTGTAATATTACGATTCACAAAGATAAGGTGGTTTTGCGCACACACCCTCATTTTGCACCTAAATTTAACTCGAAGTTCCATGTAAACCAGTCCATAGAACTACCCACCTTTTTCCAGAACACCACTAACGTGGCATAAAGAAGCCTCCACGCACTGGATGCAAGGAGAGCGGTTATCTACTATCTGGAAAAAACAAAGCCACTTAGAAAAACAAAAGGGGACGCTGTCTCTAAACCTGCTATCACCAAGTGGATCGTAAACTGCATCACACTGTATTACACTCTTGTCAAGAGAGATTTACCCTTTGCACCTAGAGCACAATCTACTCAGGGCACAGGTGCTACCATAGCATTCATTACGGTTACATGTCTTTACCTCAAAAGATTTTCACTGTTTTTGTTTTTTTCCGAAAAATGTTTGACCGAATTTACATACATAAAGTGAAGAGTGTATACACTGAAACTCTTTTACCGTAAAGAGCTTCAGTATATAAACACTTCATTTTTTTTAATGTGAAATCATTAAATGCAAAAAATCGTTGCAACATGCACTCTATATGTTGACTTACATACAGGGCGCTGTCCAGTTCTGAAATTACTCGCTGACACTACACAAGTCTGTGTTGGCTAGTAATTTCAGAACTGGACAGCGCGTGATGACTTAAATACAGTCATCAGTGAAGTTCAACACTGGACAGCGGTTATGTATTTTATTGAGGGGTGGTCCCCTCGCAACCCCAGTTATATGCCCTTAAAAGCCCCCCAAACATTGGAGAGCTTTTCCATCTAAAAATATTTACTGAAAGACTATTTCATAGAATAATTCAGTGAATGATTATTTCTATGAAAATGTCTTTCAGTAAATATTTTTCGGTGAAAAAGCTCTCGATGAAAATGTTGTTGTTGAAAAGACTGTATACCGTTCATTGCAAATGTTTCTCTTTATTCCATTTGCAAAGCAGCAACCTAGAGTTCTGTACACACCTTTACACAACACTACTGCTTAAATACTCACTCTAGGTCTGATTCTCAGGTGGCACAAGCGGTGCTAAGACATCTCTTTGCTACTGTTCCTTCTCATATCCCGCCACCATCTCTGGGTACGGTTCGCTAGTCTATGCACAGCATGTGATTATAAGCAGATTCACAAGCATCAGAAGATGGGCACTACTCACAGTAATAGCATTTGTGATGATTGTATCTGCTTAGATTCACATGCGCCCACCCTTCCTCCCCTCGTGGATAGAAGGAACATAGACCTCTTACACCTTCTTTCTTCTGTACTCGCTCACGTTGACTATACGGCGCTCTCACGGCAGAAAAAACAAAACCAGAGGGAACTCAACGCGTGAGGGATTTTGTGTACACTACACGTCACATTACGGCTAGTGTTACAGTCACGCCCATGTCGACGTCCCCTTTCGATCTTCAAAAGAAAGATGCAATACTCTGCAATTTCCACTAGATTTCGGACTATATGCACAGCATGTGAATCTAAGTAGATACAATCATCAGAAATGCTATTACAGTCAGTAATGCATGTCATACACACTCTCGGGTGCATTCAAAACTGGAACCCAGCTCATTGATCCTTGACACCACTGACTGCCTGAAACTTGTAATGACCAATCATCCCCACATCATGTACCAGATCGCTGCCAGTCCAGTCCCGCATCTCGGACAGAGTGTTGTTCATTGCATGTAATTTCACTGGGTTACACACACCCTATGCAGGACATTGAACTGTATCAATTGAAATCTAGCATTTCTTGAGATGTTTGTGGATCTGGCCCCACCTTGCCCCCCAATCTGCCTCTGAGATCTGTTCCCCCACATCTTTTCCCCACTTTTCCTTAACTGCAGCTCCTCTAAGGGAAACAGCTCCTGCAGTGCATGATACATTTGAGAGATCCGAGCCCTTTCATCCCCGTGTCAGCAGCACTTGTATTCATGCGTTTGTAGTGGGTTCCTCCGGGATGACCGCCCATATTTTTGCTAAGCGTTTAACCATTGCCCCATAAGCTAGGAATTGCCCTCTAGAGATCCCATTTCGCTGTCTCCATTCCTCAAACGACATCATCTTCTCTCCTTCGAACAAAGCCCTCACCGAATCACACATTGACCATGACCATTTTGCATAATACTACTCTACCCATCAATGGCAATTTCTTCCAGAATTAGATTGAGTACCCTATCCCTGATAGTGCCCTACCCATATTATATATAAATGTCTCTTCGATATTGTGAAAGATCTGAATGCCCATATATCAAAACAACTCCACCTCCCATCTGAGTCCCCAGTTCGGGAGGGCCATGAGGTCCTGATTGCAAAGAACCCCTAATGGGAACAACAATGATTTTTCTCTGCTAATGCAGAAGCCGGATAATTTCTGAAAGTTGCTCAGTAATTGGTAGATTGTCTAACGGGTTTACCATGTACAGCAGGAAGTCGTCAACATATAGAGAGTCCACATGTCATACCCTTCCCACCTACCAGGATGCCTGCATCTCCTATTTCTGCCCTGAGATACCTTGCTAATGGTTCCAGTACCATTGAAAACAATGTTGGGGAGACCGGGCAGCCTTGCTGTGTCCCTCTACTTAACATCCATCGTTGTGACTGTACAGGAGTCGCAGCGACCAGCATATATTCTCCTAAAACCCATAGGCTCTCAACACTCGAGACAACCATTCCTATTCTGCGGAATCAAAGGCCTTCATGGCACCAGATTCAGCCAATGCCATGTCCTCCCAAGAAGCCCGAACTTGGTCCATTACATGATGCAGACGGTGGAAAGTCATTGTCGTTCTCCATCCCCCTATGAATCCACACTGGTCCAGATGTACCGGCTGTGGGGCCACACCGAATACGCTGGTAGCCAACACCTTACCCAGAATGTTCACATCGACATTTAACAATGAGATTGGGCGATTCGATGCGCACTCTTTTTGCTCCTTTAATAGGACCGTATCGCTTCCCGCATTGAGTCTGGGAAAATTCCTGTCTCATAGGCCTCATCGTAGACCTCCTTAAGTCGGGGGACCAGTAATTCCTCAAACCTGCAGTAGAATTCCACCGGGAATCCATTGCCTCCCGGAGCTTTGCCTTTCCCCATCATCCACAGCGGACTCCCCAAATCCCCCGTTTTTCGGTATCATCATCCGAGTACGTCCCTTCACTCTTGTACAAGGATTGATAGAAGTGTTTGAAGGTTTCATTTATCCCAGCCTGAATGGGGGTCAATTCCCCTATTTTGAATAATGGTGTGCAAGGTTGTTCCTGCCAGATCAGCCAGGCCAATAATCACCCCGTCTTATCCTCCCTCTGACTCCGATCATATTTGGAAAGTGAGCCATGTGCTACCCGATGAGATGCCAGAGCATCGGCTAGTTACGTCCCCCTATCCCGTCCTGCCACTATTTCCTGTTCCAAGTTAGTTATCTCCCCTTACAGTTTCCACAACTTCTCCTGCAGAGTCTTCTTGACCCCTATTGATTTAGCTATACAAATTCCCCTAAACGTGACCTTGAAAGCCTCCCAAAGGGTTCCCCACTGAGCCTTGATTAATTTTAAAAAAAAGTATTCTCTCTTCCCTCAGCGTGCCTCTAAATGTCCCCTCTTCCAAAGCCGTGATCGAGAGCCTCCAAGAGTTCAATGAGGACTTTCATCGTATCCCTCTCATGGTCGTCACCAAGAGCGAGTGATCTGAGAGGATCCTTCCTAAGTATCCATTTTCACTAAACCTGCTGAAATATTCTGTCCCAATAAACACATAGTCCAATCATGAGTATTGATTTTAATATTTTATTTCTATCGCGCTCGTACACAAGTGTTACAGAGCGCGACAAGGCAAGGGAGGGGAACAGGGAGAACAAAACAGCAATCTTACTAGGCCCAGTGACATTGAGAACGCGCAAGTGCATGGGAGAGGGGGAGGGGAAAAGTGCATGGAAGGGGGAGAGAAGTGGAAAGTACGAAGCAGAGGAGAAACATAAATAAATAAAAAAGGCAACAAACTGGGATAGTGCAACCAGCAATTTGCAAGTGCTAGGTTTAAGGCAGCAGACAGAGTAGGTCTGATAAGTGCAGGAAGAAAAAGGGGATGCTGTATGGGTACGGGTACAGATACGGACCCCAGTGCAAGGGGTGGCCGGGAGGCAGTGCGGGAGGGGTGCAGGGTGAGCAGGCAACTGGGCCCGGAGGACAGAAGGTGGCCAGGTGCACGGTGCCAAGAGAACAGATCAGCAAGGGAGAGGAGGATCGAAGGCAGAAGAAGAGGGAGGTCTTTAGGTGCTTCCGGAACCGGAGATGGTTCTCCTCAAGTTTTAGAGTGGCAGGGGGGTTGTTCCAGAGGGAGGCCCCAGCTGAAGACAGCGATTTACCCTCAGCTCGTTTCTTTGAAAAACGACTGACCCTGAGGGAGTTAGGGGTAGAGGAGCGAGGAGCATGAGAGAGGAGGTATTTGTGGAGGGATAGCTGAAGGTATTTTGGACCCAAGCCCCAGAAGCCCTGTGGACAATGCAGAGGGTTTTGAATTTAATCCTTGCATCCACTGGGAGCCAATGGAGAGATTTCAGAGCTGGAGAGATACGATCCCAGGGCTTGAGGCCAAGGACAAGTCTTGCAGTCCTGTTCTGGATTAATTGCAGTGGGCGGAGAGTAGAGGCAGGTAGATTTAGAAAGAGGCTGTTACAATAGTCCAACCGAGAGAGAACCAGAGCTTGGAATACCATGAGCTTCTGGGGGAAGGAGAGGAAAGGCAGAGTACCTCTGAGAAGGTGCAGTAGGAAGTTTGACTTTTTAGAGACCTCAGAGATGTGGGCGGAGAAGGAAATGGTGGAGTCAAAGATGACCCAGAGGTTCTTAGCCTCACAGGTGGGGGTAGGAGGAGGGCCAAGGGAAGCCAGCCAGAGAGTGAGGGGAAAGAATGGTGAAGGTTTGCTGATGAGGAGGATCTCAGTCTTGCTGGCATTCAGACAAAGATCATTGGCGGCACACCAATCTTGAGTGGCAATTAGGCAATTAGAGATGAGAGAGGGAGAGGAGGTGGCCGAGGGCAGCCTGAAAATGAGTTGAGTCTCGTCCGCGTAGCACTGGAAATTTGAGCAGAAAATGGCAATGCAGTGGGCGCGAGTTGCCAAGTAATGGTTTAAAAGCTAGTAGGATCCATGCACCCCAGTGAAGTAAGAAAAGCTGCGATCCTGCCCATGAAACCCCCTCCACAGTTCCACCAAGTCCCAGTCCTCCACGACGCTGTTTGCTGTTTTAGTAACTGTCATGATGCCTACCCCCGGAACACCAGGCCAGGCCCAGCACCCCCGGGAGCAGGCATCACGCCCCCGGGTAAAAGCCCAGCGGCCCTTTATAGGGGCTCTTTGGACTCTGTCCTGGCGCCGTTGGCGCCAGGCTCATAAGGGGAAGTGTTTGGTGCACTTACCTGAAGCAGACCATGCTGCACACTCACCTGATGCAGATCATGCTGCATGAAGAACCAAGCCAAATGAGGCTTAGGAGGGACTATTTTTCTGAAGGAACTATTTTGTTACTTGGGTGGGGCTGTGGAAGAATACTCACCTGTAACTTCTTCCAAGGCTATTTAAGCCACACCTGGACAGCCACACGTGCTTCACGTTGTTCTGCATCCCAGCAGCTGAACGCTCACCGTGTCTGCTCCTGCACCTGGACTCCAGCTACGCCCGCCTCGAACCTGGAACACCTGTAAGGGAATAAGAAGAGAAAGGTGAAAACCAAGAACTATTTCAACCTTCTTACCTGCATCCGGAATCTTCACCCCAGCATTCCTGAAGGAAGACTTCCATTTAAAAGCACCGCGTTGCTCGCTGCAGCGCCGCGCTTCACTCACCTGTTCCCGAGACGCCGCCCGGCTCCATCGCGGCTCTCAGTGCCGGTCGCCACATCCCTGCACCGCACCTAAGGGAGAGAAGAAGAGACAAAAGGCGAGCAAGGGAATACAAGAGGAAAGCCGGGTTTTCAGCCATATTACTTACCGGCTATTCTTGGTGAATCATTCCATATCTCGGGTCGGCGCCACATCGCTGGCAGGTACCGCACCCCGGCCCCTATGGGGAAAGGACAAAAGACATTACTGGGGAATTATAAAGACATTTAGAGGGGTCGCCCTCATCACTGACTCACCTGATTTACCCCGGCAATTTAACCTCTCAACGCATCGCCTTTGTTCTGCACCTGAAATAAAGGACAGAAAAAGACAGCATAAAAGGAGGCTCACACTTGAACCTTTGCATCTTCATACTTACGGCGCATCGCTCAGTAAAGTCAAGTGGATTTGCCAACGCCATTCTAAAACCAGTGAAGTAACTGGACAAACGCGCGCCCCTGCACCAGAAGCAGGATGGAGAGTTCATCCTTCCAAACCATAAGGTGAGCTTAAACCGGGGGTTTTGGAGGAAGTCAGAGGAGAACGAAGGGGGAAAGGGGGGAGCAAGTACATTATTCAGCAGACAGTTAATCCCCTTTCTCATCTGCAGAAGGATATTCCTACGGGCCAGACAAGCAAGATTTGGGGGTCCAGTTCAATCGGTGGTCCGAATTCTGCGCATCACGCTTGAAGAGGCCACAGCAACCCAGACCAGACCAGCGCCTCCGTGGGAGCCAGGTGAGCGTTACAGTAACCCTGATTTCCCTGTGCTATCCAAGCTATGGTTCAAGAGACAATTAAAATCCCACCCACCTCATATGAACAACCCCTCTCGATAACCTCCCACCAATTACTTGAACGATGGGAAATATTCTTCGTCATCGACATTGGGAGCATAATAGTTGACCACACGCATGTCTCTACCTTCCAACACCCCTAGAAGCGCCACCGTCCTTCCGGTCTCATCAGTGATTACCATGCCTACATATAGAGGTACCCACGCTGCTACACAAATCAGCACCCCTCTTGTGAGTTTTGAAAAAGATGTAACAACCACCGTCCCTCCGCACCACCTCCTGAGCAGATCTAGGTCTTTACGTGCCACATGGTTTCTTGTATCAGAGCCATCTGCACCCCGTGTCATTTTAATAACCCCCTACCGTTGACATTTCAATATTTTACCCAGTCCTCCATTCCAAGTCCCAATACCACCATGCCTACTACAGCGCTCCATTTCCCTCCCCATGTTTCTTCCCGTTTCGTCACCTCCCGTTCTGTGTATACCGTCTCATTCGGTTCTTTCAGCCTGATTTCGAACTTCAACCAACTAGGCAACCGTGCCCAACTTATTTTCCCACTCTCTGCTCCGCTTCTGTGACCCTCTCACACACCTTGCGAAGGTCCACCCTCACCAAGGACGCATCCACACCCACCTCCTTGATGTTCCCGCTCCAGGGTACCTACTCTTCGGGTCTGTGTATTTCTTAATTTGTTGCTGCCCCTTCACCATTGTTGCTGCGAACAGAGGCAGGTCTATCCTCAAGTGTATAGCGATGTATCCTTAGGGGTCCCCCCTGCTTTTGTGTTACAGCCGTACAGGTTCTTGCCATTACGAGACAGTGTATGTGTGTGCTCAAGAAATCCCCAATTACCGGGAGTATGTGCCTCCAATTCTCCAACCTCTCCTACAGTAGTCCCAGTAATGGGAGCCTCTTATGTGGTCCGATAGGGGTCGTAAAGATTCACCGCCGCACACCAGCCTGTATCGTTGTGTTGCTCTCACTACCCTGCTCCATGGGAGTCCCCCTCACCTCCAATTGTTGCGTCTCATTAATGTCTCTGGGAGCGAGGAGGAGGGGGGGCTCCGAGCCCACTATCATTCCACGGCTGAGCTGTTGCACCGCCTTTACACCTCTCCTGGCTGCAGCAAATGTTTATCTGGCACTGAGACGGGGGTGGGCTGTGGAGATCAAATGTAAGACAATCCGGGTGTATTCCAGTATCCCGCTTGCCACGGTTACCTGCACTCAGTCCTCCCACCTCTTGCCACAATGTCATAGCTTTGCGGGGCAGGCCTCCAGTCAATGGGTTCTTTCTGTTTTGCAGCATCTCCGTTCCTCAGAATCGATGGTGCCTTGCCTGCACCCTCAGGTGTTCAGCTCTGTTGCTCTTCTCTTGCGGCCACTGTTCTGTTCTGCATCCTGTAGGATGTCGCCACCCTGAAATTCCTTGCTGGTCAGATCGGAGCAGTATGGAGATCAAATTTGAGCTCACACCGCAGTGTTGTGGCCTCTCGGGCCAGGTCTCTCCGTCTCCCGTTGGGGAATGCAGGGCATGCAGGTACCCAGTCAGTGGGGTTCTTCCTGTCTTGCTGCATCTCCGCTCCTCTGAGTTGATGGTGTCTTGCCTGCACCCTTGTGTCTCCAGCACAGTTGTTCTTCCCTTATGACCACCGTTCTGTCCCTCTGTCCTGCAGGATGTTGCCACCCTCTAACTCCTTGCTTGTTGGATTAGAGCGTTGTTGGAACTGTTCACGCACAGAATCCACACCTTCCCTCAGTCCACACAGGGTCGGTTGCTGGTCCTTTAGTTGGTACGGGCAGCCATCTTGGAATCACAGAGCACTATGCTGATGAAAACGTGTGCATGGCCCCAGGACTTCGAGACACCGTCCCGCTCCACGATTACATAGAAAGTGGCACCAGCATACTCGCAGTCCTTTCCCAGCTTGTGGTAGTTATCTTCGTATTAGAAGTAGGATGTTTTAACAAGATTTCAACAGGCAGTCCGGGTGCCACAGAGCGCTATGTGCTCATGCTTTGGCTGCTGGCCACGCCCCTGTCCCCTTTAGGATATTTTGAAGCTCCACCCCACCCCCCTTTTCCGACGCAAACACGTTCTCATACCGTAACAGACAACGAACTAACACCAGAGCCGTTTATGTGACATGTCCCAACATAAGGGTCAGGCGGAGTCAGGCTATTTACAGTAATCACACACAACTGACGGCCCTTTACCTTTCCCACAGGGATAAAAAGTGGAGCACGGGGAAGCAGCTACACCAAACAGGCAGTTCAAACGGATGAGAAAGGCGGCGAGACCTGGAAGGACGACGAAGAGGGAACTGCCCTTGCCCTTTTCAGCTCAGACATGTGAAGCCTCCGAATGGGGAATTGCAAGACCGGGAGGTGGATCTAACGTGTGGAGTGACCAATGTCAACAGTGCATGCGGGCCTCGGCATTGATGACACAAGCAGGGAGGCTCGCAGACTACTGTGGGACCGTCCTTGACTTCAGAAGCAAGCCAAGCCAGCGGACCCAACACAATCGGTGAGTCGGAGGAAGCTGATAGCAAACCGAATTGTATTAAGCCCAAGGTTGCAAGTGGCATCTTTAGATCCAAGAACTTGTGTGTTTTTGAATTTTTGGGAAAGCCCGAGAAGGGCCAGCTGCAGAGTGGTCAGGCACCGTATGAGTGCTCATTCGAAGGACTCTCGCTGGCCCCTTTTTTTGTTGAAACTGCAAGCACCAGAATGCCCTAGGAAAGGGCGACGTGAGGTGTCAGAGTGGTCCTACAAGGGTCACATCAAATCCCTTTATGATTTTATAATGATGCGAAAGCCCCGTTGAAAACTGTTCGCATGAATAAAAAGACAAAGAATCAAAAATGACAGGCTAAGTCGACCCAGTTTAGTTGAAGGAAGTTTATGCAAACATTAACTACTCCCTTGAAACAAAGTCTCAAGTAGAGCGTCCCACCTCGATGTTGCTGTATAAAATGCAACATGACAATTGGGCGGCAAAGGACGGGGAGGTTGTTCGAATTAAATCAGTACTAGTTTTGAGAGTAAATGATAGTGCTGATCCTCCTAAAAAAACATTGTGCCTCCTTACGAGTTCGCTGACCCGGAAACCGCAGTTTCTGTGACAGTGACACCGTGGAATCAACGGCCGATTACGGCTTGTTGGTCACGCGCACCAGACCAATGCAGAAATGGTGTCGCCGCCGGCACGTAAACACCCACGGATATGGACATCTCTCCTAATCTAGTTTAGTACCTTCTCTGTGACCAGGTCAGTGGAGCTCGGCGACTCCTGGCACTGACTACTTTAAAAGACGTAAAAAACTGTTCACTCCCACTTGGGTATTATACGTGGTGCCTTGCAGTGTCTGTATTGAATAGTTGGGTATACCCTGATCTTCCCTCTTGCACAGCTATGGCTTATCCCCTCAGCATGTTGCCTCTCTAGATATTTGGTATAGCTATGTTTCCCCAGTCGGTCCCAGCAGCTCAGGCATTGTTGACGCAAGACCGCTTCCCTTGTTACCCTATCTCCCGGGTCGATCTAGGTTTACAACAGTGCTTGCAGTGCGTCCTCCACAGCAGACAATTCCCTGCACAACGTGACCGGAGTACCCCCTGTTGTGGCAATCACATTGCCCCTCCCCACCACTTTAAGGGCTTCCCGTAGAACACCCGCCCCGGGTACTCTGCCCACGTTTTGTTGAAGGTATTCCCTAATGCCGTCTCTCGTGGTCCCGGAAAGCTGGGTCCAATGGGGCCTTGCTTCTCAATTTCCACGTGGGATTTGGGGCCTCAGAGGTGTGTACCGCTACTACAATAGCAGTGGAACATGATTGGACAGCACTGTGCCCTTATACTCTACTGTCATGGGGTCGTCCATCAAGCCTTTCCCCACAAAGAAATAGTACAGCCTGGTATGGCCTGCGTGTGTGGAAGAAGCATGAGAGTAGTGTCTAGAGTTCGGGTGGAGCTCCCTCCAAATGTCAATCAATTTAAATCCTGTGAGTAGCGACTGTAAGGATTTGGTAGGCAGGGGCAGCTTCTGGACTTTGGAGTCTGATCTGTCTATGCCGGGGATTCAGGACACAGTTAAAGTCGCCCCCCCTTATGACAGAACCATTCCTGTAGGGGCCAAGCCTAGGGTACAGTGTCTGGAAGAAGGGCGCTGTGTTATGATTGGGAGCATATGTATTTATTATGGAGGTGTCTTCATTCTCTAAAAGCTCCTGTACAAGTACCATCCTGCCCCCATTGTCTGTGTGAGACTGTGTCACCTTGAATGGTACTGTAGGCGTTATCCAGGTCACCACAAACCGGGCATACGCAGAGTACATGGAGCCTACGAGTCCCCACCCCCATTTTCTGGTGAATGTGGCTTGCCTCTCGGGTGTCAGGTGGGTCTCCTGTAGTAGAGCTATGTCAATTTTGTGTCTACAGAAATAAGTGTTGTTAGGCAGAAACCTGTGCAGTTCCCTCTCGGACCAATGCAAAAGATTTAAGACTACAGGTGATTGGCTTTAAACCCAATTGGTAGCAGTCTGTACCACCCAGATTTACTTGGTAGCTGTGGCTGAGCAGTCAGACTTCTCTCAAGAAGAGTTAGGCAGTATACAGAGTATTCACAATAGGTCAAAAGAACACAGTAGAACAAGCAAACACTGACCAGAGCTTGGTGTAAAAGAGATATAATTATTTATTTAAAAGAAGCGCATCTAGTTAAACACACTGGCACTAATATCAAGCAGTTTAAAAACACGGTCACTAAAAGATATACACTCCATTCAACGATTAGTTAGACAAGTCTTAAGTAAAGCAACACTTATTTTCAGACAGCGGTGAGCTCTTAACGAAGATGGCACTCTAATCAATCGGTTAAAAAGGAAGAGAAAAGGCAGAGCAAAGATAGAAACAGATCCCAACACTTTCGGAAGAACACAGTAGGAGAAAAAGGCAGGTTAAAACCGTAAAGTCAAAGTTAACAAGGCCGGACCCACTTTAAGAGGCTCCGGTCGAAATCTGTCCAAGGTCACACGGTTAAGAGTGCCCAAAAGTCTCGCAATAGTTCAAAAGGAGTTGGATCAACAGAAAGGGACCAGTTAGATGGTCAAGGCGGCCAGCCCAGTCCAGAAGGTTAAGGGATTATTGTTACCTTGTAGCAATCTTTAGAAAGGGAGGCCTGGCAGACACAGTACCTTAAAATGGTGAGAACGCTCCAGCGGGGGCAGTTGTTCCTGGCAGCAGGTGCAAGTCGGTGCTTCGTCCGGGGGAAGAGAGGATCTTGTCGGGGAGGAAAGCAGGAGTCCGTTGCACTGCCAGGGAAGAAACCAGCCGCAGAGTTCTCAATTAAAAGGAGCAGTCCTTTTATTTGCGGTCCAGTGGTGAGTGGCTATCCGGTTGCCAGAGTGCTTGGCACAGGCAATTCGACCACCAGTCAGGGGAATAAGACTCTCCAGCAGGGAGATCTCCTCTGTCGTTGGGAAGTGGTGAGTCGGTTCAGGTCGGCTCAGCTTCTCCCTCGTCGGATTTTCAGGTCCTGTGGCGACTTCTGAAGGTCCAGTCCCAAAAGCCCTGCTTTTATGCAGCACACCCCCATTCACTCAGCCTAGCCGGCCAGCTCACCACTTGGGCCAATCACACAAGAGTGCGACTTGAGTTACCAAGGTAACTCAGTCCCGGGTGCCTAAACCCCCTCCCACACTCCCTGTGGTACCCAGACAGAGTGGCAACACTTTTGGAGGCTTCTGTGGAGAAGCCCGCCAAAAAAGTGGAACAAAGGGCTCGACCTTTGGTTTGGAGTTACAGAGGCGAACACAAACGCCATTTTAAAACCGAGTTCTGGCAGAAAATACCGTGAATTAATATTAATTAAATAAACCGGCGGTATGTTAGAGGCTATGTTAAAAAGTATTAGTCTCGAACAATGGGAAATCCCATAGAGATATATTTGCGGTTGAATATAAAAAGTAGTATCCACTGCCACCAGCCAAAACTCGACGAGGGGGGACGGGACAGTGCCCCCTCCAATAACAGACCCAGGGGCAATCGAATTGTCCCTACCAGTATGTCCACAATATGATGGTTTGTACTGGTTCTGTTAGTAATTTGAGACTAGTAAAGCCAATGGTGACTTTACATGCCCTGGGAGACAGTAGTCAGTCCCAGGGTATGGAGTCTATGGTGGCGGGTCACTATGACACCCCTGTGTTACTGCACGGAGGGTGCTGTGTAACACACATAAAAAAAAATATGAGACCCTATGGAGTAAAAGACCCCATAGCCCATGAAACACATAAACATTCAAAGGAACACCATAAATCATGTCCAAGAGTGGGATGAAAAGAGTCTCACTCTTGGCAGGAGAAAAAACAAACTCCAGAAATCCAGCAAAGCTGCTGGGGGACTCACTAGGTTAGGAAATTCAGCCTAAACAGAGAATTCTCCCTAACAAGTGTACTCTATTCCTTTTTAACAATGTTTTTCAGCCCTCGGACATTCCAAGTTAAGACCTATAACTCGCTAGCCATCTCCAAACAGTTGGGGTAAAGATGGCCAGTACCGCCGGTCCCCCTACACTCCCCTCCCTATTTTCCACACAACACAACCCGTCCACCATAAAAAGATTCCCTGCGCTGAGACTGATATTGGCAACACAAAAGCTCTGTTAACTTCCTGAACTAACAGCAAATGCCCAGTATTATTGCCCACACTCGGGCGTGCCCACTTTTCGCCACTACCTCCGGGTTTCCGTCCCAAAGGTGTGCGCAGCAGTTGGGCGCAGAAACAAATGCAGAGTAGAAAAAAAAGCAAAACCAAACTCTAGGGGTGGCCAGATAGCAGCTCTGGGATCGGTCTACTATTGCCGGTTGCTGAGAACCGATGAGGTGAGCAACCTGCCACTTGCACATTGTAGGCACTAGCTTCAAGCTCAAGGAGAGTGCCTGTTCCAGCATCAATCTTCTCTCAGACAAAAGTTGTGTTTTAACATAATCACACATTTGATTTTAGAGTGCGTGTGAGGTAGGCACAACTGTGAAGGGACCTTAGAGCAGTTGCTTAATTGGATTTATCGGAGAGATTGCGTCTTGTATGAAAATTCAAAATGCAGTACAGAAACTGGTGGAAATCTCATCAGGCTATTGCTCTTCAACGAGATTCTGAATCTATGCTGACCACTACTGCAGAGAAAAACAGTGCACAGATTTGGGCTCTCCTGAATGCTCTAAATCATGAGACCCAGCTGTTTCAAATTAATTCAATACAAGAGGCAGGCTCGGTTCAGTATTTATAACAGTTGTAAGCACATCACTCATCGGCTCATAGCCCGGCGAAGCACTCTTGGAGTACTGGAAATACTCTAGTATTTGATAAAGATGATCTCTTTGATCAGATATCTAAACTCAATAGTTCTAGAGCGCCAGGCCTTAGTGACCTCACCAATTTTATGTTAAAAGCCCACCCAGAAGCATGGGCATCAATACTCTTTTTCAATTTTTTCTCAGATTTTACGTTCTAAGCAAATTCATCCCACTTGGAAGAAGTCTGTTATAATCCCAGTTTAAATAAAAGGAGATTGTGGGTGCCCCCCGAGAACTATCGCCCAATTACACTTTTGGATGCGCCGGGAAAGACATTTGCACGGCTACTTCCAAGAGACTTTACTCGTTGGGTGCAGTCGAAAGTATTAATTCACAACTTCCAAACAGTTTTCGTTCCTGGTTTAGGGATGTCAATACATTTATTATCTCTTTCTCTAATCAAAATTTGTGGCCAGCAAGCAAAACGGCCCACTTATATGGTTTTTGTAGATTTCAAGACCGCATTCAACTCTGTCCCGAGAGATATTTTATTTTCTAAGATGGAAGAGGCAGCATGCCCACCGTATGTGCAAGCCCTGTTCTTGCAATTTTATACTGATACTTCCATTCGGATTCATTTATCTCTTGATGGGAGATTAACTCAGCCTATTACAATTTACAGGGTGCTTATACAGGGCTGAATTTGCCCCCCCCCTCTTCAGTTTCTCCATAGCAGATATTGGGAAATATTTTAGAGGTGTAACCTTCGATTCACAAAAATTGGGAACATGTGCATTGATGTGGCATCTGTATGCTGATGATTTGGTTCTCCTCTCCAAAACCCCTAAGGGACTCATAAATTTGGCAACAGCACTAGAATCCTATACAATCAAGAACCAGTTGTCCATAAATATGAACAAAACTAAGGTTCTTATTTGTGCTCCTAAAAGTCACATAAAGAGGTGTGCTTACAAATGATCTCTTTACGAGACACACCTTGATGTAGTAAATGGATAACGCTATCTGGGGTTGAATACTAATAATAGTCCAGCAGATCTTCCATATAATTTAGAATTGAAAAGGAAAGTACAGACAGCAGTTCTGAAGCCTTTGTAATGCATAAGAAATATGGAAAATGTACAACTGAGGCGCTTTTGAAATTTTACAAGCACAAAGTGGTACCTTTTGTAACGGATGGTGCTGAGACCAGAGGCATGCTGTTTGGACCAGGCTTGAGGGACAATTTTAGAAAAAGGTGCTTTTTCTTCCATCTAGTCAACCTATGAGCATTGTATGGTATGAACTTGGTTTGCTCTCTCTCACCAGCATATGCACGTAGAAAATATTAAGTCTGTTATGGCCCCTGTGTCGGATTCCTTGCTGTCATCTGTAGCCTTATTGTTGAATTCATCTGTTGTTATCCTGGAATAAGCAAGCTATTTCTCTACTGATGGCAGCTGATATCTCTGTAGATTTGTTGATAATTAATCCGGAGCGAGCTAAAATGAAGTTGTGGCTGTATGACTGGTGTATGTCGTGGCACCAATGCATTCAATATAAGGATTTTAAGAACAAACATTTTAAATTGAAACGTTTTAATGAACCTGAGCTGTATTTTATGAACTTTCCAGCGCCCTTGTATAGAAATATGTTCCTTCGATTCTGACTCTTTGGCCCACGAGGGGCGTTTTGTGGGTGAGGTCAAAGGCTACATGGGCCAATAAACTTGTCGGTATTGTAACAATCTTTTGGAACTTGAGACATTGAAACATTTGTCGACTGTCTGCCCAGCCCTGCTATCTCAGAGAAAATGGTTCTTACAGCACTTGTTTAAAGTTTACAGAGATGTTACCACTGATAGATTGTGGAATTACATTTTTAATAGTCGATGTACAACTGACATTTTAGCAGCAATGACGTTTTTTGGAGTCTCTCTGCCTTGAGTCAAATGTGTAGAGTTTTATATTTTTCTTTTGAATGAGAGAGTAAAATTGTGTGTTGAATAGTTCTTTTCTTTGTCATCCCTTTTTTTAATTGTTGTCTTGTTTATTGTTCATTGTAAATTTAATCAATTGTGGAATTTAAATGGTTATACCATTGTGATTATTTTAGTGTATTGAAAGGTTGATATTAACACGTTTTTGTATCTTGTCAACCATATCAATAATAAAAAAAATAGTAGTGATGTTTTTATTGAAGTATTACATAATAAACTATATATTTTCTACTTTCAATCAAACCATTGTTGTATATCAATGGAGGTGCCAGCAATGACGAAGGAAAACCTATTGGGTTACACTGGTTTAAATGGTGTATTCCCCTTCCCGAAACATTGCCCTATGGTCTGTAATTTACTTTTGGGACCCTCTTTTGTTGTAGTAGCCACAATTCTTCCTAAAACTTGTTTGGAATTTAGTGGGTCTATCGACATGTTTCACCCAGGCGGAGACTTCTTCCAATATCATGCCAGCAAACAGCTTGGAGGAGTAGTCCAATATGGCTATAGTTCTGTAATTACCCGGTGATCTCACATCGCCCTTATTTTATTGCCTATTGAATAGGTGCCTATACACAATGCGTTTCCAGGCGCCACAAGACAAAAAGGGGGGTGGAGGAAATCAAGGGGATTAAAAACCGATAACGGTCCTACCAGGCCTTGTGACATTCGGATTGTGCAAGTGCAGGGCAAGAAGTGTGGGGGGAGGAGAGAGGGGGAGGGCAGGCGAAGGAGGGCCTAGGGTGATGCAAGTGCTCTGGGTTAGGCAAGTTATGTGGGGAACCCAAGAGGACAGTGCCAGGGGAGGACAGTGCTCGCCAAACAGTGCAGGAAAGGAGGGACTTGACTGAGGGTGGGATGCCAACCCTTGAGGCAGGTCAGGGAGGGGGCCCGGATGGGCAGTGCTAGGTTGGGCAGGTGCTGAGGTAGACTTCACAAGGGCAGTGGGGGGGGGGGCGATGCCCTGTAAGACTCATAAGGGACCAGACTGCCAGTCATGGAAGACAGACGGGGGGATTGGCACAGGAGGGAGAGAGGGAAGGAGGAAGAGAAGAGAAGAGCAGAGTCTTGAACCACTTATGGAACTTACGGAGATCCAGCTCAAGTCTGAGAGAGGCAGGGAGGCCATTCCATAGGGAGGCTCCTGCCGAAGATGGAGATCTACTCCCCACTCTCTGCTTGGAGAAACAATGGATATGCAGAGAGCTGGAGCTAAATGACTGAAGTGTTCCAGCTGGAAGCTATTAAGGGAGAGGGAGTTGGTTGTAGCAGGGTCCCAGGCCCCAGAAAGCCTTGTTAATGATGCAAAGGGTCTTGAATTTGATCCTTGCAGCCACCGGGAGCCAGTGGAGAGATATTGGGGCTGGAGAGATGCAGTCCCTGGGCTTGAGGCCCAAGGATAGGTCGCGCTGTCCTATTCTGGATTAGTTGAAGGGGCCGAAGAGAGGAAAGATCAACACCACATGGGCCCTCTGCCAAGATTCTGGAATCAACTTTCTCAAGATTATGTTCATGAACAGCTGGCTTTAAATTCCAGCCCATAATTGTGGGTCTGATTTGAATATTAAATTGGTAACACCGTCAGGACCTGCTGCTCTCAATCCTTTAGATCTTGTGATTAATGATTCTAAATCATAAGTGTCACAAGAGCACACTCTCCCTAATAACTTCCCTTTTGAGAAGTTAGAACGGGTCCAATTTATTTTCTTGAACATTTCCCCAATACATTAATTGCACTTACCTTCTGGTATAATATTATCCGTGGCCTCCTCAATCACTAGACCACTACCATCCGCCATGTTAATAGTTTTCCAAAACATTGACGCATTGCATTTCATAATGTATGCCAACATGTTTATAGATAGCCTATTATCCAGCCTATAGTGATACGAATGAATCCAGTTTCACTGTTGCTGCTTCACTTTTTTGCTTCCTTATCTTCACTTCTTTATTCATGATAGATGTATTCAACTCTCAGATGTATCTCTTTAATCTGCATTACCTTTCTTGCTCAGCCCGATCAAATTCCTTTCTACCAGAGAAGCCTTTATGAATTTGATTTGCTGAAGCGGACACCATAGCCTCACAGAAATCCTTTTTAATTGAATATTAAGTTAGGTTATTTCCCACAGTGAACCTGCAATGGTCTCTTGTGTCTGTAACTGTTGCGGAAATGGTAGTAGCAGGATATGCAACCAGAAAATCAGTACAGAGTGATCATTAGTCATGCTGCATCGCTCTGCATTTTTCAACCTACAAAGCACACTATAAATGTTTGTTTTTTTGATACGCTGTATTTTACACTGCACCTTGTAGTTGTTAGTTGCCCACATCATTATTATTGAGGCTAATGTGTATAGATGCAAGTTATGCATTCAACACAGAGTGAAGCCATCTTTGGCATCCATACTTCTTCAGTCTTATATCATTGCACTAGCCTACATATGGCATCTAAGAGATAATGGAAAAGTACATAAGCAGCTGTTGATGTTTTGGCATATGAAAATTAGTTTTTCGATTTGTACATTTGTTGTAGTGTCAAAAGTAAGAGAAACATTTTCCACCTGCAAAAGTATACTAGCAATGCAGATATGTCTTTAAGATATTCCTTCTTGAGTTCTTGGGACAAATTAAAGTTCAGGCTAAGTCTGGACCATTGTAGTTTAGCCCTGCTTTTAAGAAGTATGTGTTACTCCTACAAAACGGTTAACTTGCTTTACCCTTGAGGAAAGACGTGGATTGTTTTTGCAAGTAGTAAGAGCATACTTTGAAGGGGTGCTCTGTTCACACAATGACGTCTTGGAGAACAGAAAGGACATCGGCAAGTAAAACTGAAATACCTGTTCCAATAAGGACAGGGAGCTCCACAGGTAAGGCCCGGGTGTGTTGACCATACCAAGCATACAACAGAAAACACCTGGTATTGATATGTTTTGAGTTGTTGTATGTGAACTCTGCAAAACCTAGAAGCGATACCCACAGTTCCTGAAACTAGATGCAGAGACACAGTAGGTATGTTTCAATAGTTTGGTTAGTGGACTCAGGCTGTCCATCTGTCTGGGGGTGATGGGAAGAGCAACCGCTTGAGTCTATACCCAGGATGCCTGCCGGAGCCTCCCAGAAGCATGAGCTGAACTGAGACACACTGTCTGTGATTATGATGAAAGGTAACCCAAAGGGGCAGAGTTTATGCTGAAAAAACAATGCTGCTAGTTCTGTAGTTGAGGGAATCCCTGGGCATGAAATAAATGTGCCAATCTGGATCAGGGAATCCACCGCAACCCATAAACTATCATAAACCCCTTTCTTAGGGAGCTCTACTGTGAAGTCTATAGTGATGACTGATTCTGGCCTTGTGGACATATTTTAGGAGGCCACCCTAATTAGGATGAATGGGGAACTCTGATAGTTTAGCCAAAACCCAATCAGTGTAGAGTGAAGATCAGTCAATGCTTAGTCTCGGGAGAGTGTGAGTGGGGTCAGGGACCCTCAATGAGTCCACACAGAATAGCATAAAATAATTCAATTTTGACAGTGTGTCGAATCCATGGTATTCGTCCAACTGGGACGGCTAGGTCGCAACTTGAGCAAGGACGGAGAGACACCCATCCAGTCTGGTGGCGTGACCACGAACGAGCAGGTGGCCTGGAGAGTTGACAGTGGACACCGAGACAAGACCATAAGTAGGAGCCTGAATCCCTTAGCTCCGCACACGTTGGACCATAGCTATGGAGACAAGTAGCTGCGGGGAAAGCCAACGAAGTTACAGGAGCCTATGAAAACCGACAGAGAGCCTACTGTTACAAGGTACGAGTATTGTGAATACAAGCTGGGAAAGCTATCAAGGTTATGGGAGCTGGAGAAACTCAAGTGTGCAAATGCCCTATGAAAGAGGGAGTTAGAGTACCAAGAACAATAGTAATAATAGCTGGGCAAGCTATCCAGGTTATGAGAGCCTGAAGATCAGTAGTGTACAAATATTAATTACAAGGGGGCGTGAGAGTAACAAGAAAATTGTGAGAAATCGCTGGAAATGCTATCTAGGTAACAGGAGGCTGAGAAACCCCAGAATGGAAAACCCCAATAAAAGGGGATATGAGAAAAATGACTAATATTGTGAGTAACGGCTGGGAAGCTAGCTAGGTTACGGGAGCCTGAGAAACCCTAATTTACAAATATCACATTAAAGAAAGAGTTACGAACATTTGAACCAAAGCCAAAAAAAGAGACTTTTTAAAATCTTGAGCAGCCGGAGCAGAACACAGACCTATACAAATGAATTGTGTGAAGGAAACCTATACATCGTACTGTCATTTTTTTAAAATGTCAATCTAATTTTCAATATGTAAGCTGTTTTATTTTACATGTATATTTGTGTCTTTTATGGCTTGGCTGAAATAAACGGATTGATATACGTGTACTCTATGAAGGTTACATGACTTTGGGGAGTGCAAAC
Organism: Ambystoma mexicanum; assembly: GCF_040938575.1. Lineage (NCBI taxonomy): Eukaryota > Metazoa > Chordata > Amphibia > Caudata > Ambystomatidae > Ambystoma > Ambystoma mexicanum. The sequence continues at coordinate 37,712,300 of NC_090933.1, forward strand.
ACCTCAAAAAAGGAAAAGAAAAATACATTTAAAGAGTTTAAGAAATCCTGGAGGGTTCAAATTGTTTGGATTAAGAAACAGATTTTATTTATGAAACCTTTAATTTCTTTATGAAAGGAGAAGAACAACATCCTGTGGGAAAACAGTAACTTTTTGTTATTTGAAGAAAACCAAGTACAACTGCGCCATGCAGACACCTTGCTGAGGCTGCTCTACAAAGCCTCTTCTTTTTTTCGTTTTAGTTAGGTGTTTTCTAAAGTGATAGGGCCAATTAGTTGGATAGGATTCAACATCCATCCCTACTTTTTACTTTGCTAGGTAGGTAATTTCTCTCATAGAAATAGGGCAAGTTAGGCATTTGTTCCCTTTAATTTTAATAAAATCCCATCATCAGAAGCACTTACACAGGAGCCCCCACAGGAGCCCCCACCTACTACAGCCTGAGTTCTTCCATTGCTTCGTCCAGGCCCTTTTTGCTGCCCTCTTACTTCAGCCCCACCCACTCCCTGACAGTGAGCCCTCTGTGCATCAGAGCATATCCAGCCTATTTCATGAAGTTTTCGAGGCCAAAACCTACCACTCGCCTTTTTTAGCCATTTGTCGTACTTCTGAATACCTCGCCTGCCCCCAAAATGGCGGGCTCAACGCAGCGCCACAACGAGGCAGTGTCTTGTTTCTAAGCAACAGAGATGCTTTATCAGCCTACCATCTCTGCCGGCAGGCGGAAGCGAGGCGGCCAACAGATAAGGCCAGGAAAAGGCCTGTGTGCCCCTGTTTGCCTCGGTGCGCCCCAGCCAGGCTAACATTGTGTCTTTCAAGATAGGTCTTGCAGCCGCCTATTTTACTTATCCAAGCGGTCAACATGCACCCCCATTCATAGGTGCCGTACCTCTATGATGAGTTACAGGCGCTCTTCTGGGACTACACCTAGGATGCATCTTTGACCCTGTCTAAAAATTCATAATGCTACTCCCCAGACCTTATCTCACACCCTGCACTGCTCTGCTTACCATCTTTACTTCTAACTGCACCTGACGGGTAACTCCTGACTAATAATGCAAAAACAACAAACAACTACATACCGAGTCAATTGGAACACTGACGTAGCCTATCAGCACAACACTCAGTTATTTACTGTAGCACTCCTAATCGGGCCAATGCGTGGCTATCTGCCTACTGACATACCGTACTGATTCTGTCAACATCTGCCCACGCATAATTTGTGTTGTTTTGACTCTGCCTTGATAATGGACACCTACTGGCGCTCTGCTCCGATCCAAATCTCTTAAACTGTTGATTCCTGCCGATAAACTGACCACTGCTTTGGATTTGTACATACTGTTGATATCTGCCTTGAACTTGCACAAACTACCGTCATTGGCCCATTGCTTCGAATTTGCACATACTGTTGATATCTGCCGATTACCTTGACATTCCAAAAACGTCTTTATTGGTCCACTGCCCTTTTAACCACTGTTAGCCATTGTGTTGTTTCATATTTTGCACGGCCGCCTTTGATTACGCTGAGTAGTGTTCCCTGCATCATAGACCAAACTGCTATACAATTGCCCTTGCTACTATACTAAGTAAAGTATACATATTACCAGATTCGCAGTCTGCCAGGCCACATGTCAGGGACACCCAAACTAATAGCTGCCTTCTGACTATAACATGTGCGCTGCAAGCCTCCTTTTAACTACCTTCCTGATTATTCTAGCTCAGGCCCAACTTCACGCTACAGAAGTCAATCACCTTCTCTCTGGAATCTTAAAGGAAACTACAAACATGACCCTGTCCTGATCACCAGGAATCAAACCCTCAACATTTCTACTGCCCCTCAACCCGAAGTCATACTACCTCAATATCAGACCAACCACATTCTTATCTGAAATAAGCCAAACCACCAAGGACCTCAGTACCAACCTAGTCGCCAACTCTGATACCACTGAAACCCTAACCCCATCACAGTTGATCAACCTATATGCTAGGAAACCTACACCCAACCAACCTTGCCCTATGAGTGAACGAAATGGCAGACTTGGGTCTAGACTTAACATAAACCTCTCTCTACAGCCTATACCACTTGACAAAACTAGTACTACGATAGTAACTAACAACAGTACCTTAAAGATTTCCAAAAAAAAGAGACCACCTAGGAAAGACTCAAGCCAACCTCCTAGACGTGACTAGCTCTCTGCTAAAAGGTGCCTTAATTAACGCTAGATCACTGGTAGCCCATGCCACTGACATAGCGGATTTAATGAACACAGGAGACTTGGACTTCTTAACGGTATCCGAAACCTGGTTACACAAGGCTGCAGGACCTTACCTCCTATTGGCTACACCTGACAGCTACTCCATTGTAAGAGCTGACAGAGTCGCATCAAAAGGGGGCGGCATTGCCTTCATCGCTAAGTCAAGCCTAGGGCTTAGAGTAACCACTGCGCCCATCGTTAAGTCCTGCAAATTACTTGCAGTTAAACTCTCCAAGACTAAAACAAGCACATTAACCATCCACCTAATTTACAGACTGCCAGGCCCCATTGGGACCTTCGAAGAAGATATTATGACCTTACTCTCGGACAACACCAAACCTACCTCACAAATATTGCTACTAGGTGATTTCAACCTAGGCTACCACAACCCCAACGACCATCAGGCGAAGGTACGTAGCGGAACTAGGTTTTACACAAAGAGTTAATCAACCTACTCATGAGAAAGGTAGAATACTAGACTGGGTTGCTGACCTTAATTCCAAGAACGTTATCTCATCTATTCAACCCTTATTGTGGACTGACCACTACCTTATCACCTTTACTACGCAGACCAAACAAATAGACACCAAAGTTAAACAGGTAGCGCCACCTACCCTCACGAGGAGCAAACGGAACATAACTATGGATAAACGTATGCCTCTTATATTATCTACCTTAAACGCTTCATCAGAATCATCTGACCCTGCAGAGCTGGTTGAATTATACTACTCCACCATGACCCGTGCTCTAGACACTATTGCGCCACTTAAAATGCAAAAAGCAAGTCAAAAGCCCACCTTAACACTTGGTTTACCCCTCAGTTAAAAGATATGCGTGCAGAAAAAAGAAAACTAGAAATCCTATGGAGAAACCTCCCATCTAAAGAAAATAAACTCAGCTTGAGCGAAATATCTTGCAAATGCAAAGCTGAAATCATACGAACCAAAAGAGAAACATATAACGGCAGGATTAATGATGCCAGCTCCAGTACCAAGGAACCTTTTGTGATCCTAAGGGAATTGGAATACCCTATAGCCCCTGAAAATCCTTGCATCAAGGACAAATCATGGTGTACAGACATACAAAATGCTCTATCTAATAAAATTGCTACTCACCAAAATAAAATTGCAGCCAAAAGACTGACCATCCCTAAACTAGATTCACACCAGGAACCCGAAGATCTCCACATAAATCGCCCTTTCACCCCCAAATTCAAATTCTCACAATTCTCTACCACAGAGGTAGAAAAAATTATTGCATCTCTCAAGCCCTCAAGATGTCAAGGCGATACCTGCCCTGCCCAAATAATTAAAGAAGCCGCCCGAGACCTGGCCCCATTTATTACCAAATTAATAAATGCTTCATTTCGCACTTGCAGAGTCCCTACAAATCTTAAGGACCCCTGGGTCCTACCCCTGCTAAAAAAAGCATCACTTGACCCAACTATTCGAACTAATTATAGGCCCATTACAACGGTCCCATTCCTCCTCAAAATCTTAGACATGGCGGCATATTTCCAGATCCAGAAATACCTCGAGACTAATAATCTCCTAGCTCTAAGACAATCAGGCTTTAGACCACTCCATGGCACTGAGATGGCACTTATTGACCTGAAAATGCAAATTGACTTACTCAAGGACAAAAGACAATGTGCTCTGCTCCTTCTACTAGACCTTTCGTCCGCCTTCGATCTGGTGGACCACAACATTCTTTGCAAACACTTATCTTCTGCAGCTAATTTCACTCAAGAAGCCTCTGACTGGATTCAATCCTTTCTTAACAACAGGTCAGTGAGGGGTTTTTCCCAGTCGGCAGCCGCTGGCCCCTCACCAATTACATGTGGAGTCCCTCAGGGCTCATGCATGTCCCCTACAATGTAAAACATATTCACTAAGCCATTATTTGACAAACTGGACCATCTGGGTATCATCTATACCAACTATGCAGATGATACCCAGATACTCCTACCTCTATATGGAGACTATGACCTAGATCTAGCCCTCCTCAATAAAATGTACAGAGTCATTCAGACATAGATGGCGGCCCATGGCTTATGCCTGAATGACGACAAGACAGAAATCCTAATCCTAGGTGCTCCAGCCCATCTCAACAATCTTGATGCGCAATACACATCTTTCATGATTGATGGTACGGCTATCAAAGTGGCTAAAGAAACTAAATCACTAGGATTTTACCTAGATGCTACACTGAACATGGACAAGCAAGTCAATGCCATTTCCGCCGCAATAGCGTACACATGTAAGCTGATTCACGCTTGCAAACTCTTTATCTACTAAGAGCTGTACTACCCTAGCGAGAGCCTTAATATTGTCAAAACTTGACTACTGTAACACCCTCTATGCAGGAGCTAGTAAACACACCACTAACAAACTTCAAATTTTACAAAATAATGCTCTGAAAACCGCTTTAAACATTACAAAGCGAGAACATATCTCTGATGCTAGAAGAGATACCAAGTAGCTATCCATTAAGGATAGGATTCAATTCAAAATAGTTTCTATCTCCCACATGTCTAAATAACGCTGCCCCACAATACCTCCAAGAATGAATCGTCAGAAAATCGTCCTCTCACCCCACCAGGGCTGCTTAGTCCTACTGCATTACAGTTCCCAAATTCAACCTGAAAAGAGCAGGTGTGAAAAGTTTCCCGGTACAAGTCACCCAATACTGCAATGTCCTCCCTTTGCACGTACGAACCGACCAGACCTTCCCAAGTTTCAGGAAAAACATGAAAACTTGGCTTATTTCTAACGACATCTGAATGTTATCTTGTTGCTCTGTAAATCACTCTGACCCCTCCCCCCCCCGATGTGACAACAGGGGAGACCTAACCCAGGAGCAGCAAACCCTAACATTTCTGACCCTCAATGTCAACGGACTGAGCTCCCCCGCCAAACGTAAATCGATTCTACAAAAGCTTCAGGATGAGAACGCGGCGGTGGCTCTACTTCAAGAGACTCACCTACTACCGATGGACTTGGGGCACCTTCACTCCCGATCCTACTCACTTCAGCTTTTTGCCTCAGGCGGCTCTTAGAAGGGAGGCACCGCAGTCCTCCTCAGGAAAGGCCTGAACCCTCAAGTCCTTGAAACAAAAACATGCCCGGAAGGACGATCTGTGGCAGTCAAATGCCTATTGCTGGGAGACCTATACACCTTTGTCTCAGTATATGCCCCCAATTCTGGGCAAGCAGATTTCTATGATTCACTGGGATCCTCCCTCGCTCCCTTCACAGAAGGCTGAGTCATAATTGGGGAAGACTCCAGAGCCAACAAAAGATAAATCTCACCCCCCCCTGGAGACTTCACTTAGGCGCTTAGTCTCCTGTGCCTGTTTAGATCGCTAGAAGTAGTGGATTCGTGGCGGGTGCTCCATCCCTCTGAAAAACATTTCTCCTTCTTTTCCTACGTTCACCGAACCTTTTCAAGGCTTGACCTCCTCCTGACATCTCCCCAGATGCTCACCTATGCCAATGATGTATCAATTGGCCTGCGGATCCTGTCTGATCACGCTCCAGTAACCCTGGAGATCTGAGCATCCAAACCCAAACCTAACTCTCCGCGCAGATGGACCCTTTATGATCCATTTCTTAACGAAATGCCACTCGGGGACAAGATCGCATCAGCAATTAAAAACTTGCTCAGGGAAAACCCGGCCGAAGACACCTCCCCGGCAAACAACTAGGATGCATTGAAAGCGGTGATCAGGGGAGAACTGATTGCCCAGGGAGTGGCATTTCACCATAGCAGGTGACAGGCTCGTTTAATCCTCGAAGATGAACTTAAAGCAGCGGAGGAGATGCACAAGGAAAAAGGCTGGTCCCCCAGGACACAGCGAGCCATCCGCCCCGCCAGAAAGAAACAAGAGGCCCACTACGCTGAACACACAGCACAGCTTTTGGCTAAAACCAAACAATTCTATTATGTCAAGAACAACAAGGCAAACAAGTTGCTGGTGGCAAAACTGGCTAAAGCAAAGCGCAGCAGTACCATTACTGGACTACGAGACTCACATGGGGTGATGCAATACGCTGAATCGAAAAAACAACAACTTGCGGTGGACCACTTGGTCCAGGTAATGACGGCGCCACCGCGGGACCTGAGCAGACAAAAAGAATACCTTCAGGAAGCGGCCCTCCCTCGTCTACACAAATCTTCTAGGGAAAGCCTGGAGGCTCCGATCACAGATGAGGAGGTCGAGGAAGCCATTAAGTCTCTTAACTCCCAGGCCCGATGGAATTTCCTCTAGGTTCTATAACATTTTTAAACCCCAGCTGGTCCCTCCCCCCCTGGTGGCTCTCTTCAACTCCTTTAAGGAAACGGGCACAGTGACCCCCTCAATGCAAGAATCAATCACCATCCTCCTGCCAAAACCAGGGAAAGACCCGAGAGACCCGGCTTCTTATAGGCCAATCGCCCTGCTGAATATTGATGCTAATTTATACTCCAAAATTCTTGCTAACTGCCCGGCATGCATACTACCTGACATAATTCATCCCGACCAAGCAGGCTTTATCTTGAATAGATCGGCATGAGATAACATCTGCAGATCCCTGGACCTGGTGGACCTCGCTTTTAGAGACTCCAAAGGGTTGGTGCTGATGGCCCTAGACGCTACCAAGGCATTCGATAGGGTGGACTGGTCCTTCATGAGCCTTACGCTAGAGGGCTTTGGGTTTGGCCTGGCGTTCCATGCAATGGTCCTGGCCAATTATAAATCACCAAAGACCTTTCTCAGGATCAATGGCTCACTCTCTGCCCCAATCCCCCTGGCCAGTGGTACCAGACAGCGCGGCCCGCTATCGCCACTGCTATTTGCCCTCATCATGTAACCCTTCGTCCAGAAGATCAGAAGGAATAACCAGATCAAGGGCCCCCGTGTCGGCCCATCTCAGCCGAAAAATGGCCCTATTTGCGGACGACGTGTTGCTCACGATCTCGGAGGTCCGCTCCTCACTAAAACATGCCTTGACGGAAATAACGAGCTTTGGGGAGGTCACTGGCTTCTCTATCAACTTCAACAAATCGGTAGCCCTGGGTGTGGGCCTCTCTCCGGAGGATCGGGAGGCACTGGCCCCGATGTGTCCAATTGCATGGAAGGTGAAGGCTATTCCATAACTGGGGGTCCATATACCCGCAAACCTGAAAGACACATGCCAGGCCAACTTTCCCCGGCTCTTTAAAGAACTAGAAGGCGATCTGAAGTGCTGGGCGACCCAAGAAATCACCTTGATGGGACGCATAACAGCCTGCAAAATGAACTTACTCCCAAGATTCCTTTACGCCCCCCCCCTCCCCCTGTCGCAATCCAAGCCCATTCCTTTCGTGACTTGCAGAGAAAAATGCTCCGATTTATCTGGAGGGGAAAGAAGGCCAGGATCCCCCAAAAAACAATGCTACATAACGCAAGACTAGAGGGACTGGGGGGTCCCCAACCGGCAGTCCTATAGGGTGGTAGCGCAACGAGTGCATGTTCGCGCATGGCAAATATCCACCGATCGCCCCAGATGGATGGAAATAGGACAATCACGGCTGTCGCTCCCCCTACGGTTTCTTCCACACATCTCACCCTCTCTCAGGGAACGATGGGGAGGACTCTTGCTGGCGACTAAGCACACCCTGAACTCCTGGGACTGGGTGCTGAGGCATAAAGAAATCCCGAGGGGACTGAGCCCGCTGTCCCCAATCTTTTACAACCCGATGTTCTCGCCCGGGGGGGAACACCCGAAATTTCCAGAACTGGATAGCGGGAGGCCTCGAAACCTGAACCAACTGTATACGGGAGGCAGACCTTGCACCTTTGAACAATGCAAGGAAAAGTTTCAACTCCAAGAAAGACAGATTCACGTACATTCAGCTATGTCACTGGTGCTCACATCCTCAAACTCTCCAAGCTGCCACGCGCCCTCTCACCCCCCCTCGAGCTAACTCTCAAGGACCTTCCAGCCCGAGGCAGAATTTCCACCCTATTCAGATAATTTCCGTGGGACTTCCTTGTTTCGAAGACTCGATGTATGGCCCAGTGGGAGGCTGACTTGGGACACCCGGTTGAGGACCAAGCCTGGGTAGATATCTGGACCCGAACACATACACCTTCCACCTGCGTCACCAACCGAGAATGTGTGTACAAAATGCTGCTATGTTGGTACTACTCCCCCCCTCAGGCTTAACCATATGAACCATTCTCTCAACCACTCCTGTTGGAGAGGGTGCAGCAGTCCGGGTTTTTTTTTCCACATGTGGTGGACATGCCCAAAGATCCAACAATTCTGGAGGCTATGTCTAGCCACTATCGAACAGATCACCCAGACGACCCTCCCCCTGGAACCTGAGCCCGTCCTCCTGGGGGTCCCAATCCCGGGATCTATCCACGCTCTGGAAACAGACATGGCCTGCGGTAAAATCCCATAATGGTAGTTAAAGGTAAACCACTGCCACCAGCCATTCAGTGAGGAAAGGGTAACATAAAAATGTTATATGAGAAGCTAGACAAAGGGGATACTAAGTAACCCGTCCAGCATCCTATTGTAAGATAGTGTGTGCGAGGTCTAGAAAGTTACAAATGTAAGTAAAGTCACTTAACTGCTCTGGGAAACAGTAGTTTATCCCAGAGAAGGTATTTAAACCTTTGGGAAATCTGAAAGACTTCCCCATGGCACTGCACTGAAGGTGCTGTGTGACACAATGTGAAAGATGATGCCTATGGAGTTTCAGATTCCACAATCAAAATTAAACACATACAGAAAACACATAGGGCCTCATTACGAGTTTGGAGGTAGCCATGGTGCTATTAGTGACAGGTCCGGGTTCCGTGAATGGGGAAAATACCGGGCCATTCCGACTTTGGAGGGCCCGGTATTTCCTCCTTCAGGGAACCCGGACCAAGTCCTTCCGCATTCCCATTTGAGCCCCCATAGGGCTCAATTGGAATGGGGAGGGAGCTAACAACGGGCCCGTTATTTACGGCCCGTTGTTAGCTCCCTGGTTCGCTCGCGGGACCCGCTATGGAGGTGTGGAACCTCGTAATAGGGCGGAATGGGATTAACGGCACCGGCGCCGTTAATCCCATTCTGCCCATCTTGTAATGAGGCCCATAGATTTAAAAGTACAAAGTCCCAAAGTTCAGTAAAAGAGCTGGGGTCTCTAAGGTGGGAGGAATTTAGCACTAAACTGAAAATTCTCCCTAACACCCTCTCTTGCCCCCACCAGTCCCGAGACCCACTGCTGCCAACAGGCAGTAACATCTGGAGACCCGGCTTAATGGAAGGATAACTTAACCCAGCATAAACATTTTGTGGTTATTATTAATGTCCCGAAATTGTGGGAGGGTAGCTATGCCAACACCAAGACATACTGTTGAATAAAGTTATTCATTGGATACGCTATAGGAGAGGGTGTACCTCAGTGATACAAAAAGATATAATGTACTGCAAGCAAAGCAGCCACCCGGTGGAGGGAAGGGATTACTTTCAGGTTTACCTGAGGAATGACTACTTATTACAGGGATTGGTTTATTTTGTGGATATTGAGGTTGAGGGGGTTGGTAGGGGTATATGTTTTGTACTGTTGTTGTTGTTTTTTTTGTGTTTTGTGTTGTCACGTCTTGCCATGAGATAGGTGGGTGGGGATGTTTTCGGATTTCCTTTTGAATAGCTGTTAATTTAGTAGTAATTTGCATTTTGTTGCACTGATGTATATGGAGTAATCTCTTGCTTGTTCCCATTATGTTGTTACTGAGTTGTTATTTTCTGTATAATTATTAAATAAAGTTGGAAAACAAAAAAAAAATTAGACCTTACCCTCCGGAGGGCTGCAGAATTTAATTGAAGGCTACTATACCCTCTGATTCGAGAAAGATAAGGTATGGCCCGAGTAGGGTTGTAACATGGAGTGCTCAGGGACGTAGGTGCCCATTCGGTGCCCATCTTTGGGCCCTAGGGGAGTAGTAATGATTTGGGTCCAAGCCTAGAGGACATTGATTGACTACAAAGGACCGCAGATCCTTACATGGCCAACCCAAATAAAGTTATTGTCCTGGAACATAGCAGATCTCTCCAAACATCTTAATGATAGTGAATGGATAGGGTCATTGGATCCATACGATATTATAATGTTCCAGGAGACCTGTGTAAGGAAGGGATGGCATCAACAGTAAAACAGACACACGTGACCACAGTTCAAGGATGTTTATTGAAATTCAAAAAGGGTTTAAAAAACCACCTATCTAATCTTAAATCTACAGATGGGAGCAAGCTACAACCATCAAATAATAATAATGCAGTCCTAGTGGTGTCTTGTCAAAATAAAAGGACCTATACTAATAAGCCTACTGCCAATCCTTACCTCTAAATGCATATAGTGTGAGAAACGGATTGGTATGATTTGACTGTGGCATAATTGTTCGTGGTAGATTTGACCGTAGTCAATTTTGCTGCGAACCCAATTTAGCTGTGGGCAAAATCATACCAATCCAACCCCCCTCCCTCCCTCTCCACAATACATCCCCACCTCCCTCCCCACCACACCCTCCAATACGTCCCAACCGCCCTCCCCTCACTTGTCTTGTACCAGCCGTTTTACGTGTGACCCAGCAGTGTCAGTTCTGTCCCTGCAACGCTGCAGGGTCCTTTTCTTTTATTTTAAAGTCCCCTGCTTCCAATGTCCTGGAAGCGGGGGACACCCCTCCTACCCCCGTTCCCCTTGTTCGCTATAATGGAAACGAATGGTCCATTTGACCGAATTTTGGGTTGTGCAATCATTTTCGTGCAGCCTAAATTCGGTCAAATGGGCCATACGGGCAAATAAAATTGGTCAAATTGACCAATACCTGGGAAACAGTGTTACGAAAAATAAAGAAGTGTTCACAAAATGATATGACAAAATGTGCAGGCCGATGGTCTCCCTTCCCGACGTTTTCAGCATGGGACAAGGCGGTACACTCGAGCTTAGCACAGTCTCTGGCTTCTGTGAGAAACCTGAAGGTGTCTCACCCGCTAGTCCCCGGGGATCTGTTATCCAGGTGGCCAGGACACAGCCATCGCTATTGGATACAGTTCCTGGGGATGAACCAGTGGGTCGGATCACCTGGATGGGGGGGTCTTCAGGGAGTAGAAGTGGACACAGATGGGCGATACACGGCACCCCCTTCCTTATAACCTTTTCCCCATTCTACCCCGTAGGATACTTAAAAGCTCTACAACCCCCCTTTTCCAACACAAACACTTTCCTACACCGTGAAAGACAACAGACTAACACCAGATCCATGTACCTGACATGTCCCAGCACAAGGATCAGGCAGAGTCAGGCAATTGACAATAACTACGCACACATGACAGCCCTTTCCACTTTCCCACAGGGATAAAAGGCAGAGCACGAGAGCACACTTTGAGCAAGGCCGAACGCACGAGGAAACAGCTACACCGGACCGGCAGTTCAAACGGAGGAGAAAGGCGGTGAGACCTGGATGGACAACGAAGAGGGAAATCCCCTATCCCTTGTCAACTCAGACCCGTGAAGCCTCCGACAGGGAAATTATTATACCGGGAAGTCCATCTGGCGTGTGGTATGATAGGTGTCAATGGCACACGGGGCTCCCCCACGCTAATAACCAAAGCGGTAGGAAGCGCTTGCCACTGTGGTGCCGTCCTTGACTCCCAAGACAAGAAAATTCTGACAGTTCAGCACAGCCGAAGAATCGAACAAGATGGATAGTAAAACCAAATTGTCCTGGGCCCAAGGTTGCAGGCGGCAACCCTGTCGAACAAAGAACTTGTGCAAATGAACTTTAAAGAAACCCCAGTAAGAGGAACAGCAGCAGAGTGGTCAGGCGTCGCGGGGTGCTCATTCGAAGGACTCTAACTGAAGCCTTTTTTGGGTTGTGGTTTTGTTTTGTTGAACTACGAAAGCCAAGAGGCCTTAAGAGAGGCACAAGAGAAGTGTCAAAGCGGTCCTACTTTAGTGGAGCAAAACCCCTCGTATGCTCGGAAGTCTTCGACATATTGGAGAAAAGTGATTGAACTGTAAAACTGGCAAATGTGAACCCGACAGAGGGATGCCTGCACATTGAGGGTAAACAGTGATAAACCCGTGAACATTGTGATGATAATTATGAACCCAGCTGAGGGATGTCCACAATGGATAGCTGTTTAAAAAGACATTGGGCCTCATTACAAGTAGGCCGGTCTGGATTTAACGGTGCTGGTAAAATCATACCGGCACCATTTACCGGACCGGCTCATTCCGGCCCTCAATCCCGGAAACACCATAACCGCAAAGTGACCCCTGCGGTGTCAACGCATCCGTTGGCTCCATGTACGTAAACAGCGCATCGAATCGCTGGCGCACCCCCAGCCACCGGCAATGCACAACACCGATCTCCTTATGAGTGGCACGGACACAGAAACACAGCCACAAAAGTGGCGGAAACACTGTGAACATCGCTGCGGTATTGCCGCCACTGCGGACATGGCGTTAAACGGTGGCAGGTGAGCTGAATCAGGCCCCAGGTGTGCAAAATGAGCTGCACTTCATAGGCCACTGGGAGCCTACAAAAGGGCCACACCCAGACCCAGGCCACCTTCCAGTACAACCATGCTGTCAGCGGCTGTAGCAGAATTTGGGCTAGGGAACCTACAAGCAGCAGTGCACATCGTGGCAGCAGTGGGGAAGAGGCGCAGGCGCAGGAAGCAAAACTTGAACCCCGTGCCCATCCCAAACATAAACGTGCAGCAGGCACCACCACGCATGCAGCTAGAAATACCCTGCAACAGGGCCTCACGCTGGAACCTGACCCCAGCTCAAATCCACACACTATACAGGCTTGACCGGGCCTCAATTATATTCATCGTCACCCTGATTGAAGAGGGCATCAGTAGCCGCATTGGCATCCAGACTGCAACCCCCCGCTGACGGTAGTCTCGGTACTGCATTTCCTCGGAACCGGGATATATCCGCACACTGTTGGGGAGCTGCACTGGCTGTTACAACCCTGTTTTTCCAGAATACAGGTCCGGGTACTGGATGTGCTGCTGCGCCATGCCTCAGAGTACATTTCCCTACCCCGTACCCCTGCCCAGGTCATTGCCACCAAGTTGGCCTTCCATGCCATTGCAGGCATGCCCAGTTGCATATGTGCTATAGACTGCATGCACGTGAGTTGACAGTTGGACATGCAATTGAGGCGGTGTACTGCAATCGGAAGCAATTCCACTCACTGAATGTCCAGATGGTCTGCGATGCCAGACAAATGATCACCCATTGCTGTGCACGTTTCCCGGGGTCTATACACGACTCCCTGGTCTTGCGGAATTCCACATTGCCACGCTACATGGAATGCTATGCGGGACAAAACACATGGCTTTTGAATGAGTACAACTGCCAATGCATGACCCCTGTGTATTGGGGGCGGGGGGGTGGTATTGAAGGGCCACAGTTTCCCAGGCATTGAGGTGAGTACAACTGCCAATGCATTATCCCTGCTCAATGTAATGGACAAGCACAAGATTCCACACAGTTCAACGCATAGAATATTGAATTGCCACAGCGCCAACTACATGCAGACCCTAGCCATGTGGTGGCACTACATGCAATGTCGACATGTGGTGGTGAGCTCCTCCATGCACACGATGTGCGCTCCCCGTGCAGTGTGCATTGCTCACATCTGTACAGTGACCAGTGTCTGCCTGATACAGGTCTGGGCATTACATCACAATGTCATAGTCACCCACCACATCTGAACCCATGGGCATTGACATGTGCGCAACATGTCGTTGCCCAATATCAATCCACAAATATTACCATCACACATCCAAGTGTGCCGTACAGATGATTCACACAATAGATTACCAAATGGGGCTTCATTGTACTGCATCTGAATCAGACAGTAATACCACAAACACTAACATGTGCCCTTGCTTACACTGCCATGCAGGTGATGCTGTATATGCAGTCACGCCATGGCTGTTGACGCCCATACAAAGGCCAAGGAACCGGCATGAGGAGGCCTACAACAGGGCACACATGCGCACACGTGGCATACCTTTGGACTACTGAAGGCCAGGTTCCGCTGCCTGAGCCGATCTGGTGGCTCATTGCTGTACAGTCCAGTGAAGACAGGGAAAATAGTATTAGCATGTGCGATGCTACACAATCTGTGCATTCGCAGGATCATTCCACTGCCCCAGACATCGAGGCTGAAGATGATGATGATGATGATGACGACGAAGATGGTGATGGGATGGGTGCACTGCCAGCCCAGGGTGTCATTGATGGACAACATGCACATACAGCACTCATCCACAATTTTGTTTTTATACACTTCTCATGCACATTCAGCACTTCATGTGGTGACACAACATTAAATGGATTGTAGACACAAGAAATCAAGATTGTCCACTCGTCATTTGCTTCTTCACAAGTGTATTTACAAGTATACCGGGGTGATGGGAATTGGATAGGAATCAAGTACACACGTGCCCCCCCACCTCCCCAACATACCCACCCACCAACCAGGGCCCAACTGACTTACCCCACTAAGGACCACCCCCACCTCCCCAATGTACCCACCGACCAACCAGGCCCCAACTGACTTACCCCACCAAGGATCACCCCCACCTCCCCAACGTACCCACCCACCAACCACGGCCCCATCACAACAGTCTGGACGACAGTTCAACAATGCACTGTCTATTTCTGTCCACTCTTGTGGGCATACATGTCCTTTCCAGATGGCATTGACGGGCGTGAAGACCTCCTCCGGGGACTACTGGCCACCGAACTGGAGGGTGTGCTGCTGGCAGATGGCACTGCCGGGTTCGCAGGTGGCACATTACCCAGGAATGCCTGTTGGACGACAAGCATAGTATCGGCAATATTTAACATCATATTATTGCCCTCCCTGACACTCCGTGAAAGGACCATGTTGGTTGTTGCAAATCGCCCAATTGCATGTGATAGCCTGCGCACGGAGGTGGTACTGCTCTCCCGTTGGAGGTTAGCCTCCTCGCGTTGTAGTCTGGCCTCTCGTTGCAGCCTTGCCTCCTTGAGTTGTTGCTCCACAAGCTGTGTTAGGCTTGCCTGGTGCTCCTCAATGTGCAGGAGTTGGGCGCTGAGTTCCACGAGTGACGGTGTGGGGGAGCGGTATGGACTGTGGCGTCCCCTGGGGCTAAATATGGGCACCTGCTTGGGAGTGATGTTGTCCCCCTCATCCACATTGTCGGGTGCATACGCGCCCTGTTCCCCCGGCGCACTGTCGACGCTGGCTGCGTCATTGCCGCTTTGAGGTGGTTGCACACTGATGGCTACGACAGGTGTGTCCTCGGTTGCCACGTGCTGCACTTTGGGTGCAGCGGGCATGGAGGTGTCTGTGGCCACCGTCAGCATGGCAGGTGGTTGTGTGCCAGAGGTGGAGGCAGTGGCATCCCGGGATGTCTGTGTACAACGGCCACGTTCAGTCACCCTTGTCACTGGCTCTTGTGCTGAGTTACTGTCGGATGATGTTCCTGTGGGGGAATGTAGAGCATGCTGTTAGTTGTGTGGCAGGATGTGAATGGGGCTATCGCATGCACAACACTCATCATACTCTGTCCACTTGCATGTACACACATTTGATGGGTGATGCACTCAGGTGTGTGGATGACGGCTTGCACACAGTTGCACATTGTCTGCCTGTCCTGGTGGAGTTGTCACATGGCTGTGTTGCGTGTGTTGTGCGGGACATTGGTGGATGTGTTGTGTGCCTCTAGGCCCTGGCCGTGGGAGGGATGGGAGGGTAGTGGGACACTGGTGGATGTGTTGTGTGCCTCTCGGCTCTGGCTGGGGAGGGGGGTGGTTTGTGGGACATTGGTGGATGCATTGTGTGCCTCTAGGCCCTGGCTGGGGGGGTGGGGGGTAGTGGGACATTGGTGGATGTGTTGTGTGTCTCTAGGCCCTGGATGGGGGGGGGGTTTGAGGGACATTGGTGGATGTGTTGTATGCCTCTGGGCCCTGGATGAGGGGGGGAATTCCATCATTCGCAGTCATGGATTTGCACTCTGTGTACTTACCAGCCTCGGCAAGTGTGCCGGCTCCGAGCTCAGCTCCACCTACTCCCTCGATCCCTTTGAGGTGCATTACACTGCTGCACTTCTCCTCCCAGGTCTGCAGCTTCTGGGGTGAAGCAGGTCCTCCTCCTGTCCTGGTGCTGTGCTGCCGTTGTGCTGCCATAAGGTTGCGTAGACACGCAGGCGCAGATCGTCCCAGCGCTTGTGGTAGTCTTTGAGAGTGGGCACTGACACACAGACTGCTGTGCACTTCTGTGCTGCGGCTGCCCAAATTTCCTTTCGGCGCTGTGCCTTCGATCGGCGCTGAAGAACAGTGGCGTATTGTCAACAATGTGCTCAACCAGCACTGTTAGTTCAGCCTTGCTGAAGCGGGGTTTGCTCTCCCGTGTGGCTGGTATGCGGGATGTCATCTTCTTGCTTCTCTGGATCAAGTCACTGTAGGTGTAGGCCCAGTGGTTGCTGAAGATGGCAGTGTATTGTGGTTTATGAAATGGTCTCTGCTCTCTGCTCTCTATCCGGTTTTCGCGATCAGTGTTTCCGGGTCCGGTATTTCCATTTCCGGGACCCCTGGGGCAGATACGGATGTACCGCTGCCATGTTGCACAGTGCATCTGTCTACATGGGTGTTTGCTTAACGGCGGTGACACTGTTTCCACAATGGTCTGGTGCGCACGACCGACAACTCGTAATCGCACCTTATTACGGCATGCTTGTGGTCACGGAAACAACGGATTCCGAAAAGGCTAACTTGTAATGAGGCCCATTGAGAGTTCTGAATGATACGTTTTTGAGTGAAACACCGTAGTGAACACTGATTGATGGAGGCCAACAGGAGGGATCAGGGCCTGGCTGAGGAGGATTCAAAGGGGCAAAGAGCAATAGCCCAACATTAAAAATGACCAAAGGAACTTTTTATTTGTTTATTGTTTTTGGTTCAGCCGGCCTTCTAAAAATCAAAGGCAAGAGAATTTGCAGGAAAGAAACTTGGCCCCAGAAGATCATGGCATCGTTGATCTGTAACTAGAGTGTGCTGTGTTCAAAGGTCCTGCCTTGTCTTGTGATAAAAATGTTTGGAAGGGAGTCCCAGGCATACCATCCTGACTTATTATTTGGTGAACAATTCTTTATTTTCTTGAGAACATTATCCCACACTATTTTCTAACTTGGTTGTAAGGATTGGTAATTTTTTTTTTTTTTAGTATACGCTTTTTTTATCTGACAAGATGCCACTAGGACTGCCTTATTATTATTTGATGGTCGTAGCTTGCTCCCATCTTAGATTTAGGTTTAAATTAGGCATTGTATTCACCCATTATACAGTTTAATAAACACCCTTGAACTGTGATCCCTTGTGTCTGTCTTTCCTGTTGCCACCATGAGTTCCTTACACTTCTCTTGCACGAGGATGAAGTTCAGTCATTAGCATTAGGGCCTTCCGTTCCCAAGTCTCTTTGCCTTTCAAAATCTCTTCTTTCAGAGGGCCTGATGTGACAAACAAGAAGTTCTTTTTCTCCTAGGATTTCACAAGTACTCAATTTCTCAGGCGATTCACTTTTCACGTCGGATCCCCCACAGCCGGTCTCGGATGCTCTCAACACAATTTTGAATTAGTTTCCCTCCACCAGGCTCAGACCAACTTCATCCACTTTGTCATCAGCTTTCTTTACGTTATTAACATTGAAGGCTTTCGATTGTGCACATGATTTTACTTGACCCGTTGCAGAACCACTTTATTCACAATTTGTTGTCACTCTTTCGCTTTCGCCACCTTTTAGTTGGATATCTTACAGAAGCTTTCGAATAAGCAGGTACGCAGTGCCCTACCACTCGGTCTAAGGTATTGTATCTTGGCTTCAAAGTTCAATCACTCAATTTTACTCTGATTGATTATCAAATGCGCTTCATACACTGTTCGCTTCCCTGTTCACTATACAGTGTTGCCGCTTCCAACCTTGCCTCCAATACAGACCGGTCTAGTATCGGTCTCCCCAACTCACTGGCTGTGCTGACTTCACTGGCGCTGCCTTGTTGTTGGAGCCAAGGACAGTACCACGGCTGCAAGCATTCCTCACCGCCTTGACTATCGACGCAGGAGAGCCCCTTGCACCTCCGACACACAATGCAGGATTCTTCAGCTTTGTTTCCTGGTGTTAGGTTTTCTATTCTCAAAGTTTCTTGAAAGTAACGGTTTCTCATCAAAAAAGTCAAGGGCACTTTCCTCCTTGTGATCCCCGTCTGTTTTGCCATTTTTCGCATTGTATTAAAAAGCCATCTTGGAACTGCTGCTTCCTCGTGTGCTTTGCCTCGCTCAGAGTGTGCTCTCGTGCTCCGCCTTTTATCCATGTGAGTAAGTGTAATGGAAGGCAGGTGTGTGTAATGGTCAGTAATTGCCTGACCATTGTATTGGGACATGTCAGGTGTACGGCTCGGGGGTTAGTTTGTTTTCTCTCATAGCAAGCGGTCTGTGCGAAAGTGGTCATGTTGGGAAAGAGGGGGGTGGGTTGAGTTCCTAAGTAGCCTACTTGGTAGGCTAGGGTAAAGGTGTTATAGGGAAGGGGATACCATGTCTCGCGATCTGGTGTCCCACTCCCGAAGACCCCTCACCCAGTTGCCCCTTCTGCACTGGTCCACCCCCAAGAACTGGATCCAAAAGCGATGGCCTTGTCCTGACCCCCTGGATGGCAGATCCCCAGGGACTAGCGCATGAGACACGTTCAGTTTTCTCACAGCACCCACACAGTGCCAGCCAGATCACTCTGTCAAAGCTATTGTAGCTTGCTTTAAAGTTTGATCACCCATCAGCAGTTCAACTTCACTTGCGCCTCTTAGCACACACGTTTTAACAATGGTTGTTACAGTGCTTGCCATACAATGTTGCTGCTTGCAACCTTTACACAAAATGGGGACTGACCCAGACGTGGTACAGCTAATGATGGGGTCACCAATATTCACATAACAAGGGTTTCAAAAGCCGTAAAGACTAAATTTGAAAATTTATGAAATGATTTTAAATGGTATCCAGCAGGATATCCTACTTATTCCAATTTAGAACAACCCAAGGTCACCATAAGAAGCATAGAGCAACATCATTTTACACAAAGAAAAACGTATTTTCTTTCTGACTTATTTATTTCACAAAAAAGAGAGTGTGTTTAACAAATACATAAAATTCATTACTTTCAACAAAGACATACAGTTATAATTTGAACAAAATCTAAGTGCAATTACGGTTTAAGCAAAATCTAAGTGCATTTTATGAAAGTCCGCCAATTGGTCTAGGCAGAATATAAATGCACTTGTAAGCAATATACAGGTCTGCCAAGCAATTGGGAACAGAATTTAAGTTCCATTCGACATTGAGACCGTTAGGACGTTTCGGCGGGCCACCTGTGAGGCCACTGGTGTTGGAAAACCGCCTTCCTCGGGGCAAAGTAAGTAGTGAAATTCCCCTAAATGAATGAGGGGGAAAACTTCAAAGGCAGGAGGTCAAGACGTCAAACAAGACTTGCAACCTTGCCTTCAACATAGACCGGTCTTGTATCGGTCTCCCCAACTCACCGGCTTTGTTGATTTCACGGATGCTGCTTTTTTCTTGGAGCCCAGGTCACAACCACAGCGGCTGGTGATTCTCCCCATCCTGATTGACACAGGAGGGCCCCGGGTACCTCCAACAAACAATGCAGTATTCTTCAGCCTGGTTTCCTGGTCTTACGCTTTATATTCTCAAGGTTTCACAAAAGTAGCAGTTCCCTGTCGAAAAGGGCCAAGGGAACTTCCCTCCTTGCGATCCTCTTCTGCTTTGCCGTCTTTCGTCTCTCGTTAAACTGCCACCTCGGAACTGCGCTTCACTTGTGTGCTTTGCCTCGCTCAGAGTGTGCTCTCATGCTCTGCCTTTTATCCGTGTGGGGAAGTGTAATGGAAGTCAGGTGTGTGTGATGGTCACTAATTGCCTGTCCTCACCTGACCATTGTATTGGGACGCGTCAAGTATACTATTCGGGTGTTAGTCTGTTTTCTCTTATAGCGGGCTGTCCGTGAGAAAGTGTTTGTGTTGTAAAATGGGCAGGTGGTTGAGTTCCTAAATGGTGTTACAAGGAAAGGGTTACCGCGGCTCACCATCCGGTGTCCCACTCTCAGAAGACGCCTCACCCAGGTGATCTTTCAGCACTGGTCTACCCCCAGGAACTGGATCCAAAAGCGATGTACTGGCAACCTGCATGTCAGATCCCCGGGGACTAGTGGGTGATAAACCTTCTGGTTTCTCAGTCTGCAGCAGTCCTCGCTGCTATCACGTCTCCTCGCAATAAAGGTCCCCTGATGGTCTCTCCCACACGGGCCTCCCTGTTGCTCTCTGCTGTTTTCTGGTTCTCCCTTCATATGCCTGCAACCACTTAACAGGTTGCAGGTGTGGATTCTTAATTGTTCTTGCCTGACCCTGATTAAAGGGCATGCCTGACTGCAGGCATCTTCCTCATCCCAGTACTGGAGTGTTGAAATGAAGGTTTAGTGCGCATTACTCTCGGCCTCCTCTTCCTCATCCCAGTAATATCAAAGGTCAAATGTGGGCAAATGAGGGGAGAGGCTTTGCAGTAGCCCATAATGGTCAGAGGAGGGTTAGGTTGGTTGTCAATAGGGAACAGGGATACCGTGTCTTGCCTGTGGGCACCCCACTCCCCAAGGACCCGCCACCCAGGTGATCCTCCCTTGCTTCTCCACCCCAGGGTTGGGATCCAAGAGCGATGGCCTTTCCCTGGCCACCTGAAAAGTGGAACCAGGGGAAGTAGGAGTGAGACTACCCTCTGGATTCTCATAGACCTCACCCACCAACCCTTAACGAGTAAAGTCTAAACCTTTATAGAGAGCAAAAGAGGCATAAGACTGAGTATCAGAGCCCCTTCCCAAAAGAGGGTAACCCGTGAGGCAGAGACCTGTGATGTTAGGGTTTTCTTTGTTTTTATTGTTCTCCTATTACCTATAGTTAATTGGGATTTGGCTTGGGACGTGCAAAAATAGCAAAATCACATTTAAAATAGGTCTGCTTTGGCTGCTTCTTGACCCTTTGTCATGATATGACACCAACTGTAGCTGTCTGTCTCGTCTACCTGCTACTTTCCACTGTGTACTCTTTGCTACAGTATCCTATTCAATCTCGTTGCACCCTGGCCCCCTTGTGTTGCTTTCACTCCTTTCCACTGGACCTCCTCCGATATCAGAATTTGTACTACTATTCATGCTTCAAAATCTGCCCTTGTACTCCAAAGGGGAATCCTTTCTTAACTCTACATATCGTCGTCCTCCCTTTTACACTTTCCCTGATTTTCCTATTTATTTATTCAACTATCGAATTGTCAGCTGATTATCAGTGTATATGGCGCATCTCTGCAGCATCTAACAACTCGGCCGAACTCTTTAACATCTGCAAGGAGCTGGCCAATCCTGGTGCAGTGTCTACCTCTCCTCTCCCCTCCCAGGCCCTCTGTACGGCACTCTGTACGGCCCTGGCCTCTCATTTCATCTCTAAAACTCAGGACATCCTCTCTCTCTTCTCCCCCTCCTCCCTCTACGCCCTACTCTTCCCCTAGCCCTTCTTCAGCCACCTCTGCTCCCTCCTTCTCTGCCTTTCCCCTCTACTCCCCAGACAAGGTTTCTAGACAAGTCCAATCTATGAAAGTCTCTTCAAAACAGGTTCACCCCTGTTCCTCTAACACCATCAAGGACCACATTGACACTCCTGCTCTGGCTGACTTCTGCAACCACTCCTTCGCCACTGGAGTCTTCCCTTCCCCCCCTGAAGCACTCCCTTGTGCACCTTCTTCTTAAGAAACCCTCTACCAACCCCTCTTGCCCGGCTAACTATTGCCCAATCTCCATCACTCCTTTCCTGGGCAAACTCCTGGAAAAGCTGGCCATCTCCCAGCTTAATCTTCATACTGAATCTGTTGGTTGTCTACATGACCATCAGTCTGGCTTCAGAGCTGCCAGAAGCACAAATCTGCTCTCCTAAACATCTGTGTGAAGACCTGCTCTCCAACCTTGATTCCAACACCCCTGTCTCCTCATCTTACTTGATCTCTCTTCTGCCTTTGATACAGTCAACCAAGCCATCCTGCTCAACCGTCTCCGTGATAACCTGGGTATCACCGATCAGGCCCTGCATCTCAGATCCCCTGACTTCTTTCCTCTCCGATCAACCCTCTCAGGTCCAACTTGTGTCCTTCCTCTCCTCTATCTCTTCCTGAGGTGTTCCCCATGGGTCTAACCTCTCTATCTGGCTTTTCAGCCAATACCTGGCACTTCTTGCCCACCGCATTGCCGCTCTCTGCCCCAACTTTCAGGTCTATGCAGATGACACTCAACTTATTTTCAGGCTTCCGTCCGCCACCTCTTCTTCTCTCATCTCTGACTGTCTGTCTGCTATCCAGGAGTGGTGTGCCGCCAATGATCTCTGCCTTAATGCCAGTAAGACCGATATTCTCCTCATCGGCACACCTGCTCCCTCCTTTCCTGTCACTCTCTGGCCGGCCCCTCTTGGCCCTCTTCCTGCTCTCATCTGTGAGGCTAAAAACCTCGGGGTCATCTTCGACTCCACACTTTCATTCTCGCCTCACATCTCTGACGTCTCCAAGAAGTCACACTACCAGCTGCACCTCCTCAGAGGTATTCTTCCTTTCCTCTCCTTCCACCAAAAACCTCAGTCTCCTCAGTTCTGGTTCTCAATAGGCTGGACTACTGCAACAGCCTCTTTCTAAATCTGCCTGCCTCTACTCTCTGGCCTCTGCAACTCATCCAAAACAGGACTGCGAGACTTGTCCTTGGCCTTAAGCCCAGGGATCGAATCTCTCCAGGACTTAAATCTCTGCACTGGCTCCCAGTGGCTGCGAGGATTAAGTTCAAAACCCTCTGCATTGTCCACAAGGCCTTCTGGGGACTGGGGCCTCAATACCTTCAACTCTCTCTTCCTAAATATCTTCCTTCTCAAGCTCTTCGCTCATCTGCCTCCAACTCCCTCAGGGTCAGTCG
Organism: Ambystoma mexicanum; assembly: GCF_040938575.1. NCBI lineage: Eukaryota > Metazoa > Chordata > Amphibia > Caudata > Ambystomatidae > Ambystoma > Ambystoma mexicanum. Next base: position 37,735,634 of record NC_090933.1, read on the forward strand.
CTTCTCCAAGCAACAAGTTGGTGGTAGATCTCTTTCTTCTGCTGGGGCTTCACTCTGGACAGCCTTCCTGCCTCTCTGAAACTTGAGGAGAACCATCTCCGGTTCCTGAAGCACCTCAAGACAGTCCTCTTTGCTTCTGCTTTCTCTCCTCCTCTCCCCTGCTGATCTCCTGGCTGAAACTGTAACTACACTGGTTACCTGGCTACCCTCTGATCTCTGGCCCAGGTCCTCTCCCCACCAGTTGTACTCCTGCACTGCCCCTGTGGCAACCCTTGCACTCGGGGACTGTTTCTGTATCCCTACAGCTGTCATGATCCATAGAACGCGTCCCTTTTGGACTTCCTGGTCTCTGTCACAACGGGGCTTGCACTCCTTGGTACTTCCAACATGGCCTTCTAACATGGTAGGCTCTCCACCAGCCTCCACGTCAGACGTAGCTCATTCTACAAAGAGACCACGCCCCCGCTACCCCGCGCGTCTCAATGCTACCGCTTGCAGTGGCTAGACGTGTGCTCCGTAGTTCGCTGTAACTAATCTCTTGTTTCCTGGTTCCCGGACCCTCGATTTCCCCCTCTTCCCTACCTCCCTCCTTACTCTGCCTTGATTCCCGGATCTCGTGTACCACCTCAGAGTACACCTCCCTCGTTTCCTGGACTTCCCGGAGACTCCAAGTACCCCAGGACGCTGAATGCAAGCTGGAACCATAAGCGGCTTGCGCGGGCTTGTACAAAATCCGATCCGTATGCAAGAAGGCTCCTTCCAAGAATTCCTGCAAGGATCAAACTCAGGTGAGAAAGGGGGAAATCCGTGACAGATTGAGACGCCAAACGGCCGAAGTTGAATCGGACATGGAGGAGGCCGTCCAGGATCTCATGCGTCGCATGCAAGAATTAACGACCGAGGTGCAGAATCTGAAAGCGGAAAATGCCGCAATAAAACAATTAGTTTTGTCCCGTGATTCCGCTACAACGGAAAGTGTACTACTGGGCGGCATTGTAGATAAATACGATGGGTCTGCAAAAACCCTTCGTGGATTCCTTGACTCCTGTTTAGTCCACTTTACCTTTAAGCCCTACTACTTTTCTACCCCCAGGGCTAAGGTGGGCTTTATAATTTCGCACCTCTCCGGAAATGCACTAACCTGGGCCACACCTTTAGTCAATTCTGGAGATGCCCTCCTGGATGATTACGACGGGTTTATAAGGCCCTTAAGACCATGTTTGACCGCCCAGAACAGGTCTATAGCGCCCAGGAACGTCTACTTGATTTCCAGCAAGGTTCCCAGGACCTGCTTATATGTAACACGATCTGAACAATTGGCTAACGAAGCGGATTGGTCCTCAGAAGCATGCGTTACTCTTTTCCGAAGGGGGCTAAACGAAGACATCTAAGATGAACTAGCCAGAGTGGCTCGCCCAAGTTCATTCCAGGCCCTTATGGATCTCGCTATGCAGATAGACTTTTGTATCCAGGAAAGGAAGGCAGAGAAGAAGAAAACCAAGATGTCCTTCCAGAAGGTTTCCATTGAGACCTCCTCGAAGTCTGACCCTACTCCTGCCTCTGTTAACGATCCAGAACCCATGCAATTAGGGGCTTTCCGTGGACCCATATCCCCGCAAGAAAGGATGCGAATGATCCACAGGGGGTTATGTATGTATTGTGCCTCGGATAAACATCTACTTAGAGTGTCCTCTAGCCCCTTCACAGCGTTCGGGAAACGTAAGCTCCCGATCCTAGATGGAGTAAGGCTTCGGGAGAGAGAGGTTTGCTCCACATCTATACCATCCTTGAACTCTCCTGGACAGAACAAGCTAGTGATTCTACAGGCCTTTCTATTGCCATCCAAGAATGAGACCTACCCCATTTTGGCCTTTGTGGATTGTGGGGCCATGGGGATATTCGTAGATCAAGATTGGGTCTTTAGCCACCACATTCCATATGAAACTTGAGGCATCGTGAAACCTGTGGAGGCGATCGACGGAGGACCTCTTTCTTCAGGACCCATAACCTTACAGACCAAAGAGATCCAACTCTCGATAAACCATCAACAAGAGGTGATCAAATTTGACATTATAAAGTCAGCTCATTACCTAATGGTACTGGGTATGCCCTGGTTACGGAAGCACAACCCATATATCAACTGGGCAGCAGGATCCTTGTTTCTTGGTTCTGAGCATTGCATGTCTCACTGTCTATTCCTGGATTCGTCCTCGACATCTTCCGAAGGCACGCCAACAGACCAGCAAGGCCCATTCATGGTTTCAAATATCATACAGGTTCCTAAGGCCTATCAGGAATATGCTGACGTGTTTGCAACTGCTATACTCCAGGCCCTACCCCCTCACATACCTGAAGACTGCGCTATTGATACAGAACCTTCAGCAGTGATTCCCTTTGGAAGGATGTTCATTTTATCCGAACCAGAACAAAGGGCCCTCCGAGAATACTTGGATACCAACCTTGAAAATGGCACTATAAGACCATCTAAATCTCCAGCTGGAGCTTTGTTGTTTTTTGTTCCCAAGAAAGGCACTAAAGAGCTTAGGCCTTGCCTTGATTATCGTGGATTAAATCAATGTACCCTCAAGGACCGCTACCCGTTGCCCTTAATCTCAGGTATCCTGGAAGCGGTGAGAGGAGCTGTAGTATTCACGAAATTGGATCTCAGGGGTGCCTACCATCTGATCCGTATCAGGGAAGGAGACGAATGGAAAACAGCCTTTAGAACACCCTTTGGTCACTTTGAATACCTGGTCATGCCCTTCGGACTCGCTAATGCCACAGCGGTCTTCCAACGTTTCATGGTTCGGGTGTTTTCTGACATGCTGTTCCTCTTCGTCATAGTTTACCTGGACGATATCTTGATTTACTCCAAGGACCATCTAAAGCATGAAGAACATGTTAAGGCAGTCTTACAACGGCTACGTGAACACAAACTCCTAGCTAAATCCGAGAAATGCCTTTTTCATGTCTCTACTGTTCACTATCTAGGATTTGTCCTTGGTCCAGAAGGAATTGGATTGGACCACTCAAAGGTAAAAGCCATACTATCTTGGCCTGTTCCCACTACCGTGAAACAGATTCAATCCTTCCTGGGGCTTGCCAACTTTTACCGGAAATTCATACCGTCCTTTTCTGAGATAGTTCAACCGATCATTGCATTGTTGAAGAAAGATACTCCCTTTCTCTGGACATCAGCTCAAGATAAGGCATTCCAACGATTAAAAGCAGAGTTTACTCAAGCCCCCATCCTAGCTCAACCTGATATTAATCGACCATTTCTAGTGGAGACGGATGCCTCTAACTATGCCATAGGAGCAGTGCTAAAACAGGAATTCGAGGACAAATTAGAACATCCCATTGCTTACCTTTCACGAACCCTGACTCCCAGCGAGACTCATTATTCTGTCTTGGAAAAGGAGCTGTTAGCCATCTGTCAAGCCTTCACAGAATGGCGTCATCTACGGTCGTACGGACCATCGAAATCTTCAAGTTCTACAATCTTTGGAATGTAGAATAGTCATCAAGCCCGTTGGGCCTTCTTTGCCCAGTACCAGTTCCACATCCATCATGTCCCCGGATCACAGAACATAATTGCTGACGCCTTATCCCGACGTCCCGACTACGAAACTCTTGAAGATTGGTCCTTCCCAAAGATGTTTCCCCACACAATTTTTGTAGCCCAAGCAATCAGTCTCCTGGAAGACATTCAGATGCAAACCCAGTCCTCTGAGATGTGGAAGGAATTTACGGGGAAGAATCGGTGGAATCTTAGAACAAGAGACGGGTACCTGTTTAAGGATAATGGCCTGGTCATTCCCACACAGAGACTACAACAACGGATTATTAACCTCTGTCACGATACCTTTCACTCCGGACATCGTGGTGTCACCAACACCCTCCGTCTCATACAAAGACAATTTTGGTGGCCTAAAATGAAAATTGACGTTCAACGGTACATTCAAGCCTATGCAGTCTGCAATCAAAACAAGCATGATAACAAGAAACCGGCAGGTCTCCTACTTCAACCTACGCTACCATCTAGGCCCTGGGAATTCATCGCTATAGACTTTATTGTGGAATTACCACCATCCAGAGGTTACACGACTATCATGGTCACCATTGATTTATTCACCCACATGGCTCATTTTACACCATTGTACAAATTGCCATCAACCTCAGAACTCGCTGGCATCTTATTTCGACTTCATGGACTCCCTTCCAAGATCATATAAGACAGGGAAACACTTATGCCATATTCTAGGAGTCCAACATGCCCTCTCTTCAGGTTATCATCCACAGACTAACGGAGCTACCGAACGTGTGAACCAGACCCTGGAGCAATACCTTCATTGTTTCACCACCAAGGTACAGGACGACTGGTCACTCTTAATACCTGTGGATGAATTTGCCTACAGTTCAGATCACTCGGCAGTCAAGACCAGCCCTTTTTTTGCAGCCAAGGATTCCACCCTTTGGTTCTACCTTTCGTTCTCCCACATCCCACACCAGTACCAACAGTCGACTTCTGGATTGAAACTCTCATCAATGTACACAAGGAAGCCAAAGAACACTTAGAAAAGGCCCAAACTCACACCAAGCGTTATGCGGACTTCAAAAGAAGACCAGGACCTTCTTATGCAATCGGTGATAAGGTCTGGCTGTCCTCGAAACTACTGCCTCGACATTTACGACCAAACAAACTGGCTCCCTGGTACTATGGCCCTTTTTCCATAAAGGAAATCATAAACCCAGTGACATTCCGGCTCAAATTGCCAGACTCCTGGAAGAAGATTCATCCAGTTTTTCACACTTCTTTATTAAAACCTTACATCCAGTCCTCCCGGAAGTCCTTCAGACCCAACCCCGTGGTTGTGGACGACCAGCTGGAATATGAAGTATCCAGAATATGCGACTCCAGGTATAAACGGGGTCAATACCTGGTTGAGTGGAAAGGATATCCTCCTAGTGAAAGAACCTGGGAACCATTTTCATTTTCAAATCTGAATACTCCTCGATTGCTCAGAAGTTATCATCTCATACACCCGGGCAAACCTGGTGGGACAGATTTTCGGAGGAGGCATGCTGTCATGATCCATCAAACGCGTCCCTTTTGGACTTCCTGGTCTCTGTCACAACGGGGCTTGCACTCCTTGGTACTTTCAACATGGCCGTCTAACGTGGTACGCTCTCCACCAGCCTCCACGTCAGACGTAGCTCATTCTACGAAGAGACCACAACCCCGCGTGCCTCGACGCTACCGCTTGCAGTGGCTAGACGTGTGCTCCGTAGTTCGCCGTAACTAATCTCTTGTTTCCTGGTTCCCGGACCCTCGATTTTCCCCCCTCTTCCCTACCTCCCTCCTTACTCTGCCTTGATTCCCGGATCTCGTGTACCGCCTCCGAGTACACCTCCCTCGTTTCCTGGACTTCCTGGAGACTCCAAGTACCCCTGACTGCTGTACACACACTGGAACCAGAAGAGGCTTGCGCGGGCTTGTACAAAACCCGATCCATACGCAAGAAGGCTCCATCCAAGAATTCCTGCAAGGATCGAACTCAGGTGAGAAAGGGGGAAATCCGTGACAACAGCCCCCCTACCAGCACTGCCCCTCCCCCTTCCCCTGCACTTGCACAATCTCAATGTCACCTGGCCTAGTAAGATCGCTGTCTGTCTTCCCCGTTTCCCTCTCCCTTGCCTTGTCACGCCATGAAACGCTTGTGTATAAGCGCGTTATAAAAGACTTATCATATCCTATTGTGAATAATGTATGTTGTAAGTGTGTGTGGGTGGTCTAAAGTCTGTGTTCTCTTGAGAATCTTTCCCTTCCACCACCTGGGCCAATACCTGTTCAATTATCACTCTCGCTATTTCTATTGCACCCTGCAAAAGGTTTGCTCCATTGTTTTCTTCCTCATGTAAAGATGTTCTAATCAAAAGGCACCCCTTTGTGTTCAATAAATTCAAATACTTTGTGACTCTGTGCTTTCCACAGATTCCCTATCTATTTACTTAATGCCCACCCCCTAAGATGGAATAATTTTATTTCAGAAAGTGCATTTTACATTATGATGTGTTAGGTGTGATGGTTTAGTATTTGTTTTTAAAGTGGAATATGCCCTATTTGTATTACATCTAGCTGTAGGGCATGTTTGTGTTTGGACTATATGAGAAATTCCCATTAAGGAATCTGTTAAGCCATATCTCTGAAAAATCGTTTTACATATTGTTAGTTTGGGACAGCACTGTGGGTGTACCCAACTAACACCTCGATATGAAAAAGATGCTCATTCTATAGGGATTTAGCAAAAAGCTTTATTTTGTCTTGATACATGTTTTCTCTTTTGTTCCCTCTACATGGACCATACAGTGCCAGAGATAGTCAGAGAGACTGAAGAACTAATATTGCAAGGAGACCTTCTGAAAGCTCATCGAAAGCTGATGGACCTGGAGTGTTCCCGCGATGACCTTATGTACGAGCAGTACCGCATGGACAGCAAGAACAGTCGTGACATGAAACTTATCCAGAATTACTTTGGGCAGGTTCAGAAACTCTCGGATGAGCTAGCTAAGCAACTTTGGATGGTAGTGCAAAGGTCTTCTGTGACTGTTCGCCGGGATCCTACCATGCTCGTTTCTGTGGTTCGGATCATTGAGAGAGAAGAGAAGATTGACCGGCGCATGCTTGATCGGAATAAACAGACAGGGTTCATCCCTCATGACCGGCCCAAAAAGTGGAAGGAGAAAATGCTTGAAGTCCTGCAGAAAACAGTAACCAACAGGATTGAGGGTACTCAAGCAGACACCAGGGAGTCAGACAAAATGTGGTTAGTCCGCCACCTGGAAATTATCCGCAGATATGTCTTAGACGACCTGCAGGTTGTGAAGAATCTCATGGTGCAGTGCTTCCCCCCACACTACGAGATTCTTAAACAGTTTCTTGCCCTCTACCATGAAGCGCTGTCCAATCGCATTCAAGAGCTTGCATCAGAAGATCTAGAAGCAAATGAAATTGTCAGTCTTCTCACATGGGTTTTGAACACCTATCAGAGGTAAGGACCAACCTTCAAACGAATATGGTAGCGCAAACGCATAAGTGTTACTTCGGGGGATTTTAGAATGCTAGTAACGCTGTTTAGAGCTTGTTTTCAAGTTCTGGGCATCAGGTAATCCTTCCACTTGAAACAGGAAGCTGCCTCTGAGTTGAGATTCCATGCTCCCTCTTCCTGAACTGTTTGTCTTGTGGATAGAATTGATCAAAAGAGGCAATTTCGGTCAGGAAACTAATATGATGATGTACTAATGAAGTGTCCTGTTGACATAAACAGATTAGTGATTTGCAAGGTATGACACATAAGATACAAATGTTCCCAGATGTTTCATTTATATTTAGCTTTTTGTTGTAGTCAGCTGAGATTAGTTATAAGTACTTTGGTTTCCTTTATTTATTGTTATGGCACTATTTATGTATTTGTGCCACATTGGTTCTGAAAAGTAAATGCGAGTTATGTATTTAATTTAAAGAAAACATTTTTCAAATAATAACTTATTTCTTAAGAGCTACACACCCATAGGTCTCAGAGCGCTTAAATAACAGAAGACATTATTATCCCACATAATCCCTGGCAGATCACACATAATTGAGAGATACGAAAACATAACCATGAAGTAATTTTCATCCACTCCATCACTTTTGAAACCCCTTCAATCATATCGGTCTCCTTTAGCTTGGTGGAAGCCTTGCTTTTTTTATTTCTATTAAGATTATTATCCAGTGAATGAATGTACTAAAAACACTTAATTCCTCACCTTTTGTACCATGCCCCTGTGAGGGACTTCACCATCCCAGGTGGACAAAAGACCTTCCTCCCAATACCCTCCAATACCTCCCAATACCCCGGCCAGTGAGATCCAAATAACTACACAGGCCAGGTGATTGGGCAGAAGGGTAGAGGACTTCCACGCCGAAGCTGCAAGAAAACCAAAGAACTTTACCTGATATTGTATTGTTTTTATTGGGTTTATATAGCACTTTACTCCAAAGCGCTTTACAATATAACAAGAATACATAGAATGATAACAGTAGAAGCAGTTTACAATACATGAATCAGACCAGTAAAACAGTATGGAGAACAATGAGCCTATGAGGATAAAAAAGAAAAGGGGGGGGGTGAAAAAGGGGAGGGAATAGGGAGACAGAATGGGGAATAGAGTGAGGTAGCAAGAGGAGGGGAGGACATAAGAGAGAAAGGGGCAGGTAAAGAGAAGTATGAAGGGGAAACCATAGGGGAGAGCGAGAAGGGTGAAAGGGGGATAAGAGTGTCAGGGTGGGGGATGGAGAAGACATGATTTCAAGGAGGCACAAAAGGAGGAGTAGGTGGGGATGGAGCGGATAGGAAGAGGTTGGGAGTTCCAATGTAAGGGGTCAAGGAGCTGAAAGGAGCGGAAACGAGAAGAGGCACAAGGGGGCGGGGGAACAGCAAGTAGGAAGAGATTGGCAGATTGGAGGGAGAGGGAGGGGTTGTCGAATGAAAAAAGAGAGGAGAGAAATATGGGGGGGCAAGGTCATGAAGAGATTTAAAGATCAGGCAGAGGAAATTAAATTTAAGTTGGTAGTGAAAGGGAAGCCAGCCAAGGTAAAATAGCAAATTGGAGATGGAGTTGTGAGGAGAGAGAAGACAGAGGGTACGGATGGCAGAGTGGTAGAGGGATTTGAGGGGGGCGAGATGGGAAGGAGGGAGTCTGAAGAGGAGAGAAGAACAATAGAAAAGACGAGAGATGATGAGGGAGGAAATTTAAAGTTTGGTAGCATGGAAGGCGAGAGAAGAGCGGACTTTACGAATATTGAAAAGGTGGTAGCGACATGCGCGAGAGGTAAGAGAAATATGGTGGGTAAAGGAGGGGGAAGAGTCAAAGTGAATGCCTAGATTACAAGCATAGGGAGACATGGGAAGATTAGAAGGGGGAAAATGAAGGAAACAGCAAAGGATAACTACCAAAAAAGGGAGGGAACACTCCCTGTAGAAAAAAGGTAGCAAAAAAAGATAACCACAATGGAGCTGAACCGAAGGCACGAAGGTGCAGCAAATTGGAAGGCAACCGAGTGATAAATATCCCGCAGTCAAAGGGAGTGTCAACTTTGTATACAGACCTGGCCTCTAGGAACCTTGGAGTAGGTATGCCATGGCAGGGAAGGAAGTTCTGACTATAAAAATATCCGAATCCCTTTCCAGTCCCTGCCAAGGTTTATTATAGAATCTCGAGTGCAGGGAAGATTCTGACGAGCAGTTCTTCTAGATTGAAGAGCTACAGTAAATAGGGAGAGACCATGAGAAAGTTACAATTCAATCCAAGTTTCTTCCCCAATCCTTGAAAACCATCTGAGTGGTTAAGTTTACAGATATGGATAGTCAGTCCTCTGCTGATGGGAAATTGCACAACACTGTAGTCAGTGTTGAGACAGCCACTTTTAGTATTTTTATTGAAAGTGCAAAGGCAGGGAGTGAAGTGCTCTCGATCAGTGGTTTGCATATACAAATAGAGTCCTGTGCTTTGCTCATGGAAACGTGAAAGGAATAGCAAGCAAATAATAGTCATGCGTATTAGTTCATGGAAGCGTGAAAAAAATAGTAAGCAAATGATAGACATCCGCGTTATTCATGAAGCTGGAAAAGCATCCTAGACTAATACCTAATGTCGGTAACTGCATCGGAATATCGCTGCCAGCAATGTCGGGCGAATTCCATATGCGCGAGGAAACAGAGTTGTCATCCGGGTCTTGGAATATCCTGGGAGATCACAGCAGTCCTCCACTGTGAATACTTAGACAATTGTTGATAGACGTGCGTGTCTCGAGGCACATCACCTAAATAGGGGAACTTGTTCAAGTTCCGGTTTAATCGCGTCTCCTAATGAAACCTGGACAATGAAGCCACCATAAGTGAGTGGAGTTGGATTTCAACTCGTGCCATAGGCCGCCAGAGCCTTCCCGGTATCGGATATGGTGCAGTGGCTCTGGATCTAGTGTCAGCTGTGGAAAACCTGACGGGGAGGGTCCAGATCAAATCCAGGGGAAAACAGTCTGAGGACGAAGCCACAGAACCTGGCGCATCTGAAGTGCCATCGAAGTGTGGTGTTGTGTGGAATCCTTACTCAACGTGCTACATTTGCTTTTCTGCTCCCGAACCCCGCTTGTAAAGAGAAGAGGAAGAGCCATTGTTGTGCTCTCTGCGAAACGCGCTCTGTGAACTGCAGGAACCAAAATACACTGCGACTCTGGTCCCGCCCACCTCGCTCCCAAAAACCATCAAAACTAACACCAGTGCACGCGCATCTGAAGTGTCATCGAAGTGTGGTGTTGTAGTATTTGGGTTCGAGGGGGAGAGGACAGAGCGGTGAGTGTCGTTTAATAGCTAACAATTTAATTTTGTTATAGCGAAATATTACAAATTTTGCACTTATTTGGCAACGCCTTGTTTATAAATGGCAACCGGATTAAGGAGCGGAAAGCTTACAGGAAACGCTCTTCTTCATCCAGCCTCATTTGACTTCCCGAATTGCACGAAAGAAACACAAATGTTAGAGGCATTTGATACTAATAGTATTGTACCCATAGTAATGGATTTGAAAGTAGGGACAGAGTAAAAAAATGTGTGAATGTGATAAAAACACCAAACGTTAAAATTACCCCCAAAGAGATAGACAATAATGTACCAATGACTGAAATTAAGGAGAACTGCCAAACTAACTCCGCTGCTACTTTATTTGAGGAGAATGGCCCTCAAATTAAAACAAATATTGCCATAGCAACAAGCGGAGGAATTAATTTATCAAGTACAGGAGTATCTGATACTGCAAATGGTGAGTCCTTGAATTTATCACAGGATTTTGGCCTAAATGAAAGGACTGATTTAGATAAACGAGTGAGATATCCATTGGAATGCTTATTCCTCTTATTCCAGGAATGACCGAGGATGGTAAGAATGAGCAACGAGAAAGATACACCAATCACTCCCCATATCACGTGCTAAAGGGAATTAATGATCCTTTTAGGGAAAACTTTGATAAGGGAGCAGGATTGAGAACACAGAACATACTCAGAGAAGTAATAAACACACCCCTGTAAATAAATATGACAATGAAAATACTTCAATCCTTTCTGCTCAATCCAACGAACCCAACACGTTCCCGGTTATTATTCGGATCTTGGATTTGCTGGATAAAGGCCATGATTTAACTCATCTAGAGTTACGGGACATAACATTTTGTTTGCAAGAAGTCACCTCCAAATTGAATAGATGAGATGGATATGTTATGGCAAGAAATTCAGACATAAATGAATGTGTGGCGAAAACGCAGACAACTAATATTATAACCCATGAGCAAGAGACACAATGGAATTCAAACATGATCCATAAGCAAGGACACGAAATGTGTAGTCAACATGTAGAGTTTAATGAAGTACTTGTTACCACCATGAATGCCATTAACACAACTAATTCCAATATTATTGATCTTAAAAATGGAATTTGTTGTTCTAAATACACTGATATCAATCTGATACCACAAATTGTAGAAGGTCCGGATAGTCCTACTGCATTAATAAATATTATTGAGCAACAAAACAGAGCAGAGTCCATGGTAGTATCTCCAACGGCAAATTCTGTTTTTCTATCCAGACTTCATCAAAAACCTCAACTACATACGAAAAAACGAGCAGAAAGAAGGAGAAGATCTGCAAATGAAAAACAAAAAAAAACTTTAAAGTAAAAAAACACAAATAATGACACTGTTATTATTCCAATCCTGATCCCTCTAATGAATGGTGATGAGGACATTATTGAAGTAGAGCAACTTTCTAAAGAATGCCAGATTCACCTTGGTATTGAAGGGGGTGGTGCTAATGACTTTGTGGTGATAAAAAAAAAAAGGCGTTAGAGGGGAAGAAATTGGCAACTACAGTGGCTAGAAATGAAGAGGTCCAGAAAATGTGCAGTGTGCCGATAGCCTTAAAAAAGGAAGACAAAGCCCGGAATAGTCCAGGGGCAGGGATCCCAACATCTCAAAAATTAGTATCCAAATTCTTCCCAAGCAACAGTCTGAAATGAACCAATACCAACAGTCTGGAAGATACGAGTGCAATCAATAAATCCATTAATGATAACATTCCCAGCAATAGTAACTCGCAAAATCTTTTATATTCAGAAATGTGCAGTAACATGGTAACTGAATCCAAACATACAAATGCATATAATAAAGGGGAATCCATTGTTAAGATTGGGGTTGGTAAAAGTAAGGAATTAACCAAAGACGTGGTACCCAAATAAACTGCCTTGTCTGTGGAACAAGTAAAACCATTAGGGATGAACACTTATGATAGAACAAAATATAAGGAAACAGGTTTGGTGGCACTGCAGTGTGATACTATAGAAGTGAATTGGCGAAAGCATTAAACAAATGCACGCTATCTTTGGATTCAGTAATTCAGTTACTAAAAGCATCACAAACCTTTACCATTCCCCATGAACTCTCGGATAAGTGTAATCCTACTACTTCTGAAAATGGTGATTTGACAATAACCCATGATCAGATAAAATTGTCAAACAGTATTACAACCATCAACAAGAGAATACCTCAAAGAGTAATATTAATGAAATAGACAATGCATTAATATCTAACTCTCAGCATGAGAGTGGTGTAAGAGGTACACCAAACCAGGGGATTAATATCATGGGATTGGAGAGCTGTAAAGATATTTTGGGTCAGGCCAGAATAAATAGGAGCTATTTATTGGATCTAATCTATAGAATTCCATCTCTTATAATGTTACCTTCCAATGATTTGACAGAATTGCATTAGCCCATGATAACAACTATAGAATGACTTGTCATTTGCAATCTGAACATTTATTGAAATTAATTTGGTTGTTCCGAAAGGAGCTAGCAGAAATGGGCTTTGCCCTTCACACGATTAATAATATAAATACTGCGAAACAATTTTTGGAGTATTGTATTATACAGAAATCTGATAATTTAAATGAAGAAATAGGAAATGTGAAGGACAAAAAGTTATGCATTTCACAGATGTAAGCTATAGCTTGCAAAACCCATAATTTGGCATGGATTGAACCATTGCTGAAAACTATATTTCCTGCTAACTCAAATACAAATAATGCATAGAGTAAGGTGGAGCTAAACTTGAAGCTGATTTCTTGGCATTCGTGTGGATTTGTTAATATTCTAAAATGGGTAGGGTCCTTTTCGACTATTGAGGTACCCGAAATGATACTATTGCAGGAAACCATGCAATTAGATACATTGGAGATCCCTGATTATTATGTACCTCTTGCTCCCATGCTACTAAAGGTTTTGAGGGACGATTAGTATAAATAATTCTATTGATTCTAGACATGGGTTGATTTGCTCATCTGAACAAATTCTGGCAGTAATTGTTGATCTAAAGACAATGAATGGCAACTCTATACTACTGATTTGTATTTATTGGAATCCTCTTAACGTTTTCTGTTAATGTGATAATGGATGAAATTGAAGAATGTATAGAATACGCACTCACTTTAAAAGTACATTTTGAAGTAATAGTAGGCGGTGATTTCAACTTGATATGTAAGGAGTATACTGAACTTGAATCTAGGAAAAGCTCTACTAGAGCAAAAATGTTGCGCCAAAGAGGTGATAAATGGCATGTATACTTTGATTGGGAAATGTCTTTCGCCAATTTAAAGAGTCATCATTGAATTTTACATGGCATAGAGGCACTGCATCTTCCTTGATTGATTATTTTTGTATTTCGGATGCTCTGTTACCAGTAATCAAAAGTGTTGAGATGAAGGATTTTCTGGCTAATGACCATGCCCCAATTCAAATGGTATTAAGTTTAAAACTCAAATATCTGGAGGTTATGAAATCCCTCTCTTGTTGTAGAGACAAAGCGGACTCAAACTTCCTTGAGATGGAATCCCACCCTTTGTAGGAAACTCATGGAACGAGTAGCTGACGCGTTACATGAGAAGGAAGCTTATACTAGTCTGTCGAGAAAAGGCTCCCTAATATCGGATAATATTGTAGGAGAAGCCATTAACAATGCATTTTCCTATTTTTTAAGAAAACAACAATCTTACTCTATTAATTTTCATCATCCATTTGACTCTGATATCAAATATCTTAAAAGGAAGAAAAATCGAGATATAAGAAAACTAAAAGGTGAAATTCTTTGTACATCTCAATTTTGTAGTTTAAAAAAAAAGGCTTGGAAGGAGGCCACCAGGGGGTGCAGGCAAGATGGCTGCCTGAACTTCAAGCTCCCCACATGGCCCCGGGAAACAAGCCAAGAAACATGCCCTAACGAACAACAAGCCCCAACTACCAACGAAATTCCCGAAGGGGACCCGGTGAGGAACGCGTCGGAGTTGGAGCGGTCTCTCGAGATGCCTCTGTTCCCTCACTGACAGCTCGCGGGCCTCGGTCCTCCCCCTCCCCCAGGTACCTGCACAGAAGCTCCGAGCCGCGGACTGCGTGGTGGCCGGCCACGCCAAAGGAGGAGGAGCCGGACATCCTACCCGCGCCCGCTCACACCAGAAGCGGCACCTGACACACTACAATAAGGCCGGGTTCCCCCTGGGGACCCGCTGGTCCTACGGAGGTCTCTCCTGGCGGTCCTCTTCCCGCCCCCGGAGCCACTAGAACGGGGAGGCGGCCAGAGGAGGACCTCTACAGCCTGCCGCACATCCCAGCACACACAACCGAGGCGCCCAGGGGGCCGTGTCCCCCCTGCCTCCCAAAACCCGCAGCAGCACAGACACAAGCCGGCCCGGGCCGACGCGGGAGCGCGCCTGGACCCCCTCTCTGCGGCCTGAACTTCCGCAGCAACGCGGCGACAGCGTGGGCTCACTCTGAATAACCCCCCAAGGAGCAACATCAAAGGGTGGGGGAGCCCGCAACAACACTGGGAGCGTGCCTGGACCCCCCCGCCTCTCCCCCTGTGTAGTGGCCAGAGCGGAACCCACACAGGGGAGTTAGTCCTACGAGCGTTGGGGCTGCAGATTCCCCACCTCACGCCACAAAGCCACACCGGGCCCCCTGCTGCAAGGAGCTCCACTTGCAACACCTTGCCACACGTCTGGGGCGCTGTCCTACCTAACCACTCAAGTAAAGCTACTCCAGGTGAGAAAGTGGGACATTGTCTGATCAGGGGGCCCAGCTGAAGGCTGCACACCTACCAGTGGCCCCCTGTAATCAACAACCAGCACCGGGGGTAACGCAGGAGGGCACACGGAATCACCGCCCCCCGCTCACTGCATCAAGGGGGCACAGGGGAGCAAAGCAGGCTGGGCCTATCCTCGGAGGGGAACCCCCAACATCAAGTTCTCAGACGCTAGCCCAGGCCCACCCAGACCCCCCCGGGAGGGACACCTAAGAAGATTTAGGAGCTCCACCGACCCAGTGCCGGGACAGGGGTGAGTGTATTCTGTGCGTGACCAACGTGGCGGGCCACAGAACAGGGCTCAGGGAACGACACACAGCTTGAACACCTGAAGAGAACCCCAAGGATTTGCCCCAAATAAGAGCACAAATAGCCCTGGGCCCTGGGAAGACGCCAGGGGCGCCCCGAGAGGTTCCTGTACCTCAAGATGACTGAAATCCCATGAGCTGGAAAGAAACTTTGGCGAAGTACCAGTTCACCCCAGGACACCTTAAAATGGAGACCGGTCCCACCACCACGCAAACCCCAGACATGAATACCATGCAGAGTAACATCCAGACGATCCTCGAGGAGATCAGAGGTCTGAGGACAGATTTGGGTGCCAAACTGGTTGACCTCACGGCCAAGGTCTCCACGCTAGAGGACCGAATGGAAGGGGTGGAGAACAACCAGGCATCAACGGACCTCCTTGAAACGCAAATGGAAATTAGATTTAAGGAGCTGCAGCGACGTGAGGAAGATCTCCGGCTCAAGGTTGATATAGAAAACCACGAGAGGAGGAACAATTTGAAGATCTTCAGCCTGGTGGAGACGGAGGGGGAGTCCCAGGTGGGATTGTTAAGCAAAGTTCAAGACATCATCAGGATCGTCCTAGGGTCGGACTCCGGTGAGATGCTCCTGCTCGACAGGGTCCATCAGCCGGGCGGAGGCAGTAGGGGCCCACGTTCGGTGCTGACAAGATTTCATTACTATAGAGACAAGGCTAGGCTGTTGGAGATGGCGAGAACCTTGCAGGACATTCAATATGGAAACTCCGGGGTGACAATATATCAAGGCCTCTCAGCCCTCACGCTCCAGATGAGGAAGAAATGCGGATCCATCACCAGATGGTTACAGGAGAAGGGGGTCCGCTACCGCTGGGGACATCCATTCTACCTAGCATTCGAGTGGCAGGGTCAGAGGTACCAGCTAGTTACGGAAGTGGACATTCAGAGGGCCACGGACAACCTCACGGGAGACTTCGCACGAACATCGAGAGACCAGAAAAGGAGCGACAGGGATTATCGCCGTGCCCCTCAGGGCCCAGATCTCTCTCAAGGGAAGCTAAAAGTTAAGGGCTCTCGGAAATTTCAGAAAACCAGACATCCCCCAATGGACCGAGGAGGCCCCACATAATCACACGTGTAGCATTCAAGGCTTAATCACCAGGCTAAGGCTCAATTCATGTCCCTCTGGGGTTCTCAGAGGTCTGAGGACTGCGCTGGCCACCTTATGTTTTTACAGCATTTGGCAGGTTTTTGTTCGAACGACCCAGGTTAAAGTTGCAATGTTGCCTACCCAGAGGCTGTTTTGTTGTTGTGTTGAATGACACTTTTAGCAACTTCCCCTTGAGAAATGCCAGAGGTTTGTGGCCCCACGCCACGAAACGCATTATGAGGGTCAAGCAGAGTGGACCATATACCGAGGTCGGGGGGGAATTGAAGGGAGGGGGCGCCATAGCGGTGTCCCCGCCCTCAGCAAAGAGGGGCTAACACTGTAGGGCAAGGCATGATGGAAAGCGTCACACCAAAAATTTTCCCGGGGCAAGGGTAGCAACCCTGGCAGTTCATTGCTCGCTTCAACCACACCTGGGGTGCCGGCGACGAACGCCCTACAAAATGGGTAAGGGAGATGGAAGGAGGTAGGGGGGGTAGTTTTTGACGGGGGAAAGGGGGAAAACCAGCTTGAGCCATGGATACATGTTCCACAACAGGTTCTACAAAACAAACGCTCAAAGGGGTTTAAAGAGCACAAAATGAAAAATGATAATGATTGAAGGGAAAATAGGCATGTTGAATGTTAAGGGCCTCAACTCCCAGAACAAGAGGTCCCTCACGAGCAATATGTTTCGCAAACAACGCCTAATGGTCCTCTTCCTACAGGAAACACACTACAAACAAGGGAAGGAGTCGAAGATAAAGGGGAAGGAGATTGGTAGTAACTATTGGGCCTCCCACAGCAGCTCCAAGAAGGAGGGGGTGGGCATTCTCCTGGGCAAAGCGCTCCGCCTCATGGGAGTGGAAACCAAGAGGGGCTTCGGGGGACGATTCCTGGGTGTTAAGGGTACCTGTGAGTGGGAACGCATCACTTTGGCCACTCTATATGCACCCAACTCCGGCCAGGTACGTTTCCTTACTCAGATCTTTAGTGTAATGGACGAATGGGCAGAGGGGGCCACGAAACTTGGTGGGGACTTCAACCTTATAATGGACCCCTGTCTGGACTGGTGGTCGGCGAAGGGGGGAGCACCCAAGGGAATCTCCAAAGACAACCTGGCCATGCAGACCCTCCTGAGGGAACACTATTGGGTAGACGTATGGCGCAAAACACATCCGGGCCAGGGTGGATATACCTTTTTCTCACTCCTGCACTGCACCTACACTAGAATTGATCTCTTGCTAGTTTCCGAGGAGGGGAGTGGGGCGGTTGAACAACCGAAGGTAGAAGCTATAACATGGTCAGACCATGAACTACTCATAGCCAATTGGTCACTGCCCGTCTCCCCGAGATCTTCCAGATGGCGATGTAATGTCACACTCCTTAGACCCCATATTTCAGGATTTCATGAAGAAAGAAATGATAGCCTATTTCAAGACGAATGATAATGGGGAGACTAACATGGCCGTGGTATGGGAGGCTACAAAGGCCACCTTCAGGGGCCTCCTAATAGCTGAGGGCGCAAGCACGAAAGGGGTCTAA
This sequence comes from Ambystoma mexicanum, assembly GCF_040938575.1. Lineage (NCBI taxonomy): Eukaryota > Metazoa > Chordata > Amphibia > Caudata > Ambystomatidae > Ambystoma > Ambystoma mexicanum. Next base: position 37,753,811 of record NC_090933.1, read on the forward strand.
TTGAGAACAAAATCCGAACAGAATTGGGTGTCCTGCGAGCCAGGCTGGGCGTCCCCGGGGAAGACCGAGAGGCTTTCCTAGCGGAGATGCAGGGCAAAAGACAAGAGCTCCACACGGTCCTCATAAGGGAAGTCATCAAGAAGATGAGGTACACCAAACAAAGGTATTATGAGCGGGGAGATAGAGTGGGGACGCTTCTGGCGCAAAGGGCTCGAGGTTGCAGAGTGGAGAGGGGGGGTCGCCCACCTCAGGGACGGGGATGGTAGGATCTGTGGAGGCCGGGAGGAAATAGCAGAGTGCTTCGCCAACTATTATAGCAAACTCTATTTCAGACAGGAGGGCGAATCATTGGAGGACCTCCAGATTTACCTGGCAGATCACCCCCTGCCCCGGCTGTCTTACTCTGAGCTCGAGACCTTGGAGGGGGAGATATCGGAGGAGGAGGTGGAGGGCGCCATCAAGAGATTAAAGGTGGGAAAGGCCCTAGGGGGCGACGGCTACACGGCAGACTTCTACAAACAGATCCAATCTGTTTTGGTGAAGCCACTGGCCAAACTGTTTAACCAAGTCAGAAACCGAGACTCGATCCCACCGACGTTCCTACAGGCCCTAATCACCGTAATACCCAAACTAGGCAAGGACCAGGCAGAGTGTGGGTTGTACAGACCCATCTCGCTCTTAAACTTAGACGCCAAGATCTTCGCTAGAATCCTGGCGTCCAGATAGGAAGGCTGCCTCCCCCGCTTAATACACCCTGACCCTGGCGGGTTTCGTCCTAAATAGACAGGGCTCTGAAAATATGCGGAAAACTCTCCATGTGCTCAGTTCCAGGGCGGTTCGCGAGGAAGGCGCACTTCTATTGGCCCTTCACGCATAGAAGGCCTTTGACAGGGTAAGCTGGGCTTTCATGGGGGAGGTCTTCCCGACTCTGGGGATGGGTCTGAGGTGGCTTGGTTGGATGTCGGCGCTTTATTCCTCTCCCTCGGCTAGAGTGGTCGCAAACGGGACAGAATCGAGGATGTTCCCCCTCGAGCGAGGTACACGACAGGGATGCCCACTGTCCGCCTTAATTTATGCACTGGTGATGGACATTCTGTCCGCAACGATGAGGCCATCGAGGGGGTGCAAATAGGAGACGCACAATGCAAAATCTGCCTCTTTGCGGACGACGCGTTATTCAACATCAAGAGCCCGTCCCAGATGGTCCCTAGGATCCTCCAAGGTCTGTCGCGCTACGGGGAACTATCGGGGTACAAGGTTAACCTTGGGAAATCGGTGGCATTCATATGGGGAGATCTGTCGGATCCAGAGGCAACTTATGTGAGTGGGCTCCCCTTCAGACTACAGGAGGATGGGTTCCGGTAAGTAGGGGTCCAGGTGACGCGTGACCCCGATGGCTTGTTTCCCGGCAACTTTCCCCCCCTTTGGTCCGCAATCAGAAAGGACATAGAGAGATGGGCAAGGTCGGGCCTCTCCTCGATGGCACGCCTCAATCTTATATAAATAGTAATACTCCCCAAGTTCTTATTCCTCTTCCAAATGCTCCCAGTACATATCCCCAAGACATTCTTCACGGAAACTAAACGAGTCCTCCTTAACTTCCTCTGGTCAGGTAAAAAATATAGAATCTCCTACGAGGTATTTACCAGGCCAAAGGAAGATGGTGGGTTGGAATACCCAGACTTGGAAACATACCATAGAGCTTCCCAGTTGAGGATTTTGATCCACCACTTCACCCCGGGTACAGAAAAACAATGGGTGGCCATGGACAACAGGGTCCTTGCACCTGTTATGGTAGAGGAATGGCTCTGGGTCCCGAGAAAAAACATCCCTAGAAGGGTTCTGAACCACCCAGTCCTAAAAGTGCTGTGGTCCCTATGGAGCGGGAGAGGTTACTACCGTTGGCTCAAAACCTGGCATTCTCCACTGAGCTGCATCTTGGCCCCCCCTTCATAGATAAAATAGCAGAGTCAGCCACGTTTCAAAAGTGGTTCTAGGCAAGCCTTAGTAGGACCGGCCATCTCTGGGTGGGAGGCTCGTTTCTACCCCTGAAGGATTTGGAGGAAGCTCTGGGAATGGGTGCCCTGTCCCCCTTCCGGTACCTCCAACTCAAAGGAGTCCTCACTGAACCATCGTGGGGGGATACCCTCAGGAGAGACCTCACCGACTTTGAGAAACTCCTTCTCTCCGCCCGGGGCTCTATGGGGGTGATATCTCGCCTCTACAGACTCCTGCTCTCCGCCCCAAGGGATCCACCACCGGCACGCGCACATTGGGGGAGGGACCTAGGGGAGGAAATTGATGATGAAAGGTGGTCTGAAATATGTAGGAGGGCCAATCGCTCCACGGCCTCGCTCCAATACCGTCACCAGTCCCTTAAGGTATTACACAGATGGCACTACCCCCCGCAGAGGATCGCTAGAATGAGGCTGGGATACGACCCACATTGCTGGAAGTGTAGGACGGTAAGGTGGGGGACTATATCCACAGGTGGTGGGGGTGCCAGGTGGTCCAAACGTATTGGGGAGAGGTATTATCCTGGATCAAAGGGGTTGACGGAGTCGAGAGGCCTCCCTGCCTGTGGCTCCTCCTATTTGGAATTGACACAGGAGATGGTCATGAGGGCACCCAGGACCACAAGTTACAGGTTATGCTGTTGGCGGCCAGGTGCTGGCTAGCACAGAAATGGAAAAGCCCTGGTATGCCGGGGGAAAAGGTATGGGTCACTAAAGTATGGCCCATTTACGACATGGAGTTCCTTACGCATCTGATTGACGAGTCCAAGTCAAATATCGAGGAAATATGGCTCCCCTTCTTTGATAATTACGGACGCCCTGCCTAGTGAGACACACTCACTCTGGGGGCTCCCCCCCCAGACGCGACAGGCCGCCGTCCACTGGACTAACTGAGAGCTGCCTAATGCTCGGCCCAAAACTTTGGCGTGCAGTGACAAATCGTAACAACACTGCTACGCTCTTCAAGAACCCGTTAGGCGAACTGTATACGAGAACTCAAACTGGAGGTAGGTGGAGGGAGGGACAGGCGGGGGGTGTGTTATACTTGGTTCTATGTTAACCTATGTTTAATTATGTTATGCAATGTTATAACGCAAAAACTAATAAAATATGATTTTTTTAAAAAAGGGCTTGTACAAATGTACAAGAATAGAATTAAGGAAATCCATATTAGACAATATAATCGTCAGAATTGTGATCTGGTCAGAGCTTTATGTAAGCATGACTCAAGATTTGTTTGGTCCGTTATTAAGACCAATTCTCCTATCAATCAGATTAATTCGAACAATAGCATTTCTGCAGAAGCATGGAGGTTTTTTTTTAGGGAAATTTTAAAGTACTGGACAGTTTTTCCCATATAAAATTTTATGTAATTACTAATGATGTAACATCAACGTTGAAATGGTCACTTGAAGATATAGAATGGAGTATAAATAAACTCTCCATTTCCAGAGCATCAGGTCCTGATCAGATCCCTGAATACGTCTATAAGGCGGATGTGAAATTTTGGTCCAACATCTTGAAAATTAAATTTGACAAAATATTGCTTACTGGAGAGATTCCAGAGTCTTGGACCTCGGCAATTCTTATACATATATTCAAAAAAGGGGATCAGTCCTGCCCTGCAAACTATAAGCCCATTTCGTAAACAGACGCAGCGGCAACAATATTTTCTATTCTTATTCTATGGGAATTAAATACACATCTGGAAGCCTTCAATATGTACTCTAAGTCACAAATTGGTTTTAGAAAATCTATGAGTACTAGACTAAATGCTACAATTATGGCCCATTTATTAGCAGGTACGAAAGCCAAAGAATTGAGTACATTATATAATGCATCAATAGATATGACTGCTGCCTTTGACACAGTGGTACAAGATCTGTTATGGATAAAGATGCATAAATTGGCCATCCTTGTATATCTAATTAATTGGATTGCGAAATTTCATCAAAATACGTCATATAAGATTCGTACAACGAAAGACGGAGCACTAACGGAACCAGTTAATTCACATCTGGGCCTGAAACAGGGATGCAATTATGCGGCAACATTATTTAATTTATATCTTTCGGATGTAGATATAATTTGGGAATCCAATGAAATCTTTCCAGCGAGACTGTTTTTTGAAACTAAACTGGATGGCGTTCGCAGATTATATTATTTGATTTGATGCCATTTGGCTTACAAAGAAAGCTGCAAATATTTTCTGAATATTCTTTTCATCATAATTTGAAACCTAATTTTTTCAAAACTAATATGATTTTTCATGCTGGTAAAGCCCCGAAAAGGTTTACATGGAATATGGAAAGTATAAACCTATTGACCATCCAGAAGAATTTGTTTGCTTGGGTTATAGGTTAAGTAATTCCTGTTAATTGAAAATATGGATTTATAGTTTAAACTCCAAGGCAAGACCTGTTGTTAATTAGATGAAAATCATAGTTTCAAAATATTGTACATTTTCTTTGATTCCGTTTATTGATTATCTTACACTAAAGGTGGAACCTTTGTTATTGTATGCTCTGGATATGTGCTTATACAATGTAAACATTCTGTTGAATTCCATACAGGGAAAAATAATCAAATCAGTAATTCATCTGTCTGCCTCCGTTCCAAACTGTGTAATCCGGCATGAATTTGGATTCATCTCCCTAGCATGTTGAAGGGAATGGAGAGCTTTATCTAATTATAGCAAGATCATAAATCCCCCTAACAATTCAATCTATCAATATTTGTGCCTAATGATAAAGGGCTGTAGCTCTTCCTCACAAATGGAATATGGCACAAACATGAAAAGAATTCTATGTGAATTAGTGGTTGATAAGAACGCCTTGGTTATGAGACCTGGCTATGTTAAAAAAAAAAAAAAAAAAACTTTTTGAGTGTGATTGGATGCAAACCATTGAAGCAGTGTCAGTTAAAATCCTATTTTGAATACTCAAGGTACCCACGGAAAAAAGAAGGGTGTTGTATATACCTCAAAATCTTTCTGTTCAATATTACGCGTAGGATATACATGAGATTCAAAATGAATCAGTTCCATACTCGTGAAAGGATAAAGTATTGGAGCGGGAATAAACATCTCTCACAAAGTACTTACTGTCGATTCCACAATTGTAATGAACCCATTGAGATTTTAAAACACCTCTTATTGGAATGTGTTTATTTTAAAACTGTTTTCACAACGCTTCTTATGAGATTTGTTAATTCTAACTTCATTGATTGTATGACGACTCTATGCGATCGGATGATGTTAGGTCAGAATAATGCATTGACCTTTGCCTTGTTAGCGTTTTTGAAGGTAATTGATGAACAGCTAAAATTATTAAATAATGTAATGCACTGATGGACCAAGCAGAACGGATGTGTTTCAGGATCCGAAGACTGGCTAGATGTCCCATCCAACAAATTGTAATTTATCTGTTTATTTAAAAAGAAATTATTTTAATTATTATGATATTGAATATTTTGTAATTATGTTTGTAAAGGTTTGAAAAAAGAAAAAGAAGCCACAGAACCAAAATCCGAAATCTAACGCAATCCATGAGAAATATCTGAGAAATCCTGTGTATAAACGCTGAGGTCTGATAAGGAGGTCAGGAAAAGTGAACAAAACCAAAACATAATCCAATAGAAGGTCCAGGGCAGTCAGAGGTAAAGAAAACAGAAACACAGAATAATCCAAACAGACTTTAAGCAACCCCACAAACAACATTTGAAAAGTGCTGCGCTGTGCTTACTGTAGCCTTTTCAGTATGCTGCTATGCTCCGTTCATTGCGAAGTACACATGTGACAGCTCAGCGTTTTGTGTGCCCCAAGTCCTGCTAAGTTCTTATTGAGGATGTGAGTTCTAGAGTCACTACAGTAAGCTCCAATGACGTGGGCTGGGACCGTGTGCCCTTACATACCCCTCCGCCAAGAGACTAGGAGCGCGTGTGCAATCAGGGTACCTAAAATGGAAACAGGATACCAGGCGAGGGTGTGAACCTGAAAACCCGATTCCCAGAAGCATTTGTTGGCTCTGTACCCCTTCCAGTCGATTAGATAGAATAAGCAACCCCTTAATGTAGGTAATCCAAGTCGTACTGTACTTCACAATCCTTAGAGGAATCCACCAGATTAGAAACAAGCCGGTCTACTAGACAAGTGCCAGGGGTGTATCTTAAGCAGAAATGTGTGGAAGACAGGATGTATCTGCCACAATTGGGGGTATGTGACGATTCGCTAGACATCGTCATTTCTCACCAAGGGGATCCCTTTCCCATGAGGCTAGGGAGGTGCAGCCACTACCCAATAGTCCCACTAAGTGTGGTTTAATGCGGCAGGACCTCATGGGGATGGACTCCCCCTCTAGGAATAAGGACAATAACCTTGGGTACGACCCATTGTTTAACATTTCTATCCCACATGCCTTAGCCTGCCCCCCCCTCCATTTCAAACCCCTATATTGAAAGTAAACCAATGTATTTCTGTGGTACCTGAAACTGAATTTTCAGTACCTGAAACTGAAAATACTAGGACGAAGAAGAGCACAGAAAACATGCGGATTACTGACTGTGCTATGTGAGGGTTCAGTAATGTGAGACTCACAACTGTATTGAGTGTACTCAGGATGTGCCATTTTATTAAACAAAAATCAATAACAGAAATCCTAACTAAACCTACTCTACCAGGGGATTTCCTACCTATTTTAAGAGCTAAGGGAAAACCTCCTAGCATTTCCAAAACTATCCCTCACCCAAACAATATAAACATTCAAACAACGTAAATGCAACATAAATAAAAGGTTATCAAACACCCAGTGTCTTAGATGACTTCTCGTGGTCCTTGGCAGATCTTGCTCCCCCAATGCCAATTTTCTCCAATTAACAAAACATGTCAACCAAAGTCTTTTAAAAGTTCCAAAAAATAAAAAGTTCACACAAATAAGATCCGTTAGTCTGAGTCTCTTCCTTGTTTGGTTGAAGACTTCCTTTACAGTTCCACAACGAATCAACAACACCAATGGAGTTTCTTGGATGGCTTCCTTCCAAGAAAGTATCAATGATTTTGACAAAAGTATCACTTTGCTAACTTTTTCTTCACTTCAAGATTCTGCGTGTATCTTGTGTACAATTGTTAGGATTTCTTGCTCGAGATTCACTCCTCTCTCAACTAACTTCCTTCTGCAATGTAATTGTGAGAACAGCTTCCATGGTCCCACAGTTATCTTCAACAGTACTGACAGCCACAGTCTTGCTACTGCTATAACTTCTACTGCTTTGTATTATGCTGCTACAATGGCAACTTCACAATTGGGCATTGCTACTGTCACAGTTTATTACACGGCACTCGCGAGCCAGGGAACTCCTTCCCCTACAATGAACGTGGCGCACAATAAAAACGCTTTTTTTAAATATACTACAGATTCTTTTAGAGTAGTCATCCAACCCCTCTCGCACCCAATCTCCACAAACACCCTGTGTCACAATGGACTAGGGACCAGGCATTTGTGTATCAATAAGATACTCATTCATTTATTATTTAATGAGAAAGGAAAATCAACCAATTACAGCAGTCACCAAAATTGTGGCAACACAAATGCATTATCCTATCTAGAGCAACCAGGTTGAAATGGACTGTTACACTCGGAAAATAACAATTCCACACAAAGAGATGGCACCTACAGTTAAGCACACCCCCTGCAACATTCGCCCCCAAACATCATTTGGACTTGATTCCTTTGAATGAAAGGCAGTGGCAAGGAGTAGGAATATAAGGGGGACATTGGTTTTGGGGTGAAGCCCACCACACCAATATGGGAAGCCAGCAAAGAAAGGGAAAAACTGTTTTTGGAGCAAAATGGAAGAATGTTTTTTTTATTATTTCTCACAACTGCTAGGGTACAGAATAGAAGAAAATATGTACTGCCTACACTTGGGAGACAGGCAAAGTTTTAGAGAATACTAATCAGTACACCAGGGAAAATAGAAATTAAGTAGGAAATCGTTTTTTGGGAGAAAGTAAATGCAGAGGGAAAATACAGTGGCAAATGAAAATGTGTTTATACTGAGGCTTACAATGATAGGTAGGCTCGGGGGAAAAATAGCTCACAAAACTCTTTTCGGATTTGGTTCAGGCTGACAGATGCAAAGAGGGATGACACTGGAAAATGAAAATTCACTTAGCAGGGCATAAGTTAAACACAGGGACCAATTCGCTTTTCAGCTCACTCAGGGATTGATTCTTTTGGGCAACACTTAAATGACTATAACAATTAATAAAAATACTGGGGAAAAGATTGGTGGTTTCGAACTCAACCAATCCCGATACTGTGAAATTCAATGGAGGAATTAATTGATTTACTTACAAAATTTCAAAGGATTTACACAGACAAATGAGGGTTTTTTCTATGGGGATATGCTAACATACACAGACAAGCAAGATATTCTTCTATGGGGAGATGACTGAACTACACTGGCAATTGGGGTTTTCAATGAGGAATGTTCAATGGGGAAATATTGGATGCACTGCTACAAAAACAAAGGGCTTATGCAATTTAGGGCTTGGGTTATTGCTACTTACATAGCAAGCTTTTGTTTAATATTCAGGAAAGCCAGCTGCATCTCGGGACCCTCTGGAGAGATAAGGCAGGGGTCTGGTCACTCCACTCTCAAAGATGGTAAGTTTCAGCAGCCTTCTCTCCGTTCTCCTTTTTCTGTCTCCCCGTTTTTGTGTGTCAGTCCTAGTGCAGACCCCATTATATAGCAGAAATGACACCACTAATTTTACAAACAACGGGAAAACCCTGCAATAATCTCTGACGCTAGGATTGGACAGTCACCCTTCTCTCTCTGCCCCCAGTCAGGATTGGTTTAGGGGTTTTGGAGCAACATCTGTCTTTTTCCAATTTATCACCATCGTTTGTTCACCTTTCATCTTTTTGGCAAAAACTAGTTATGTATCATAACTTCATAATTGTACTATCAACTGCCATACGAAACATATATTCTGTTTTAGCTGAACATGGGAAATTAGATAAGCCAACCGCCAAATCCGTACGATGTAACATGGCCTTGGGTCACAATTTTGTTGTTTTCATAAAATGTACAACAGTTATGAATATGGAAATTATCCAGCATATTCCTCATTTAATTTTCCAACTTTTCACCAACTCTCAGTTCAGCCAGAAACCTATTCTAACTGGCCATTATAGTTCCCAGAGTCACAGGTAGATTCATTTTATACCCCCAAAACCTCCTGCAAATTACGTGAAAAATGGCATGAAAATGAAATTAATCCTCAATCCGATTGCTGCACAAAATGCCTAAAATGAAATAGTCTTTTAAATTAATGAGTGTTTCTGTCAACAAATGGGATGGCTGCTTCATCCCCACAGTGTTAAGCTCACCTGGTCTCTGCGGAGGCGTTGGGGCATGGTTGCAGCCTTCCCTGAACTTGAATCACCCCCTTTCAGGCCTCTCCCTCAGTAGAAAAGCTGTGAGAGGTGGTACGTGGTGATACTGCTCCTGCGTGGAGATAAGTGTGTGTGAGTGTGCCAATCTGTGATTGTTGTACCTCTCGAACCCTTCACCCCAAAGTATGGTTTCTGTGAGCATACGCCGGCCCATAAAGCTCACCTGTGAATTATGGAAAATAAGCTCTCTGTCCTGCTACCTCTGGCAGGGGAACGTCGAATGGAATCTAGTTCCTTCACTGATACCTGATAAGGATTAGTCCAGTCCAGCTGCGACTATGCTTCTCCTTATGATTGGTAAGTCTTTCTTGAGCTCTTGTGATGCTGTTTGTTCTGTTTCATGTCTTTATATGTTGCTCCTATTTATGCCAGCAATAATGTCTCTCTTCTGTTTTCTTCCCTAAGATGGAAATGCGGCCTCAATGCAGCTGTGAGACGTGAGACGCGGCCAGATGGAAGATGGATGCTACCGCAATGTTCGACAGCAGGTAAGTGATGGTTTAAGGAAAAGCGCAAAGTATGGCGAAGCGCAACCTTAAACTGACTGTTTTTTCGATGTCTAACCTTGTCTCCTGTTTTTCGTTACAGGCGCTTCTGTCGATGATGGAGCGTGTCGTGCTGAGGTGCCAAGATGAAGATTTCGGCATTAGGATGCTAAATTCCCCCCTGGACACCTCCATTATATTAACCTGTCTCTGTGCTGCCTGCAGGGCTCTAAATGCCTTTCGCGACCCCCATCTTTCTATACTCCACCTCTCTATCTCTGACATCACGTTCAATAAGGGCAATATGTTCTCTGCGACAGCGGTTTGCCCTTGCTCCGTTTGAGATAAATACACCTCTGATATAGGCTTTGAAGGTATCCCAGGAAACCTCCTCCTGGACCTGGCCCACCGAATTCATCTGAAAGTATTCTATAATCGCCTCCCTAATCTCCTCCACCACCAATTTGTCGTTCAGTAGGTTGTGGTTAAGCCTCCAGCCTCTGTGGGCCCCACTCTCTGTGGCAAGGGTAAGAGTCATAGTGATTGGGACATAGTCAGAAAAGTCTATGACACCTGTTTCGATAGTTTACTTTAGGGAACAGATCCGCCCTTACCCAAAAATAATAATTTCTTGAATAAATACGATGGAAATTTGAAAAAAAGGTGTAATCTTTCTCCCCCTCGTGCAAAAGTCGCCATGCAGCCACTAAGCGAGAATCTGCCAAGAGCTCCCGTAGTGCAGCGTTGACCACACGGCACCCCAGTAATGCCACTTTGATTCGTCCCAATTGGGGTCCATGTGCAAATTAAAATCGCCCCCTAACACTATGTGTCCCTCCGAGAACACCGAGAGCTCCACTAGTATAGCAGTCAGAAACTCATTTTGCCCTGTGTTGGGGGCATAGACCACTGCAAGGTTGACTTGGGTACCTCCCAACAGACCTTTCACAAACAGAAATCTATCTTCTTTTTCATATGTAGTCCCTCAAACCTGGAAGGCCAGCCTCTACCCCATGAGGACCCCACCCCCTGTTTCTTGAGACGATATGCAGAGATGAATTGTAGTGGGTAATCCCTAGATTTTAATCTGCCCACATCAAACCAGCGCAGATGCGTCTTCTGAATGAACCCTAAATCTATATCCGCCCTCTTCAACCTATGCAAAAGGGTACTAAGCTTTCTAGGGGAATGCAACCCCCTCATATTATGGGTTAAATAGCGCACCTCCACCTCACTTTGTGGGTATCAACCCTACTTTCTTGGTGTCTCCTAGTCCCCCCTCATCCCCCAGTCTCGGGCAGGCAACCTGTGGTTTCACTTGACTCTGGACTCATTCCTGGTACCATTGCTTTGTTCCCCCTAAAATAAAGCATTATCCCCTATAGCCAACCCCCAACCATTAGCAACGTAAACAACTTGCCAACAACAATAAACCTTCTCCCTCCACCGATGTGTCGGAGTGGATATATTTTCCAAAATAACTCCCCCTTCGGAAAATTTAGCGCACCTCCCCTACCCCGGGCACGTCACCAGCTCATAACATGCTATTGGGAGTCACAATTGCACCAAGTCACCCTGGGCTCCTTAACCCGCTAGGGGTTGACCACTTGAACCTAGCCCCTGCCAGTGGCCTTCATCCTACCCTCGGCTTCCCGCTCTGACCCTCTCTCCCAAACCCTTGACCCATGCTCTCCTCCACCTCCTCTCAACCTCCTCATCCCCTAGCGGCTCGAGTGAGATCCCTAACATCTTTGTCACCTTTTCCAGTGTTGTGCATCCTTTGCCTCCACACCCACGTGAATATCAGACGGAAGGGAAATGTCTGGTACGGTATTTGCTCCTGTTTGAGTTTTCCCATCACCGGCCTGAATGCTAACAGCTAGATCTTGAAAAATCAGGAGTTTGTGCTTGCCATAGGTTATCTGTCACGCCGACCACACGATCTAGGTCACGCCCCTCCCCGCACACAACTCCCATTCGCCCTGCTACCCGACATACAAAATCTGGCACACGTACCCCTCACTCCCGGTCACAGAATGTTAGGACTGGCGTTTACCGCCCTTCACGTCTGTGGCAGCTGAACTGGAGGTTGTTACCACATCATCGCATCGGCTTGCGCCGTTTGCGGAGAACCGCGCGTCACTGCGCGCCGCGGATCCCGTGATTCCCTGTCTCCTAGCAACGACGCAACGCTTTTGTTCCGTACATGCATCACGTGACTTCTGCCGGATGGATAAAGGACGCCTGGAAACAGAAAGCGTTGCTTGACAGCTGTTCTTCGTCTGGATCACGTGTCTCCCATTTCTTCGTTCCAAGGATCTTACCCATCGCCTGACCACGGTTTGCTTCACGGATTGCTACGCTCCTCCCTTAACTGTTTTTGTACTTTGGATTACCGGTTTGACTGCTACGCTTCGCCCAACGGACTGCTCTGCTTAACCCTTTATCTACCTGGATCGAATGTTTTGACCTCGGACTGTTTGGTTTTCCTCCACGAATCACGTACCAATTTGGGATTACGGTCCTGCACTAGGTGTTCACCTTGCCCACTGCCTGGCCAACAGTCGTCTCAAGGTCAACGCCTCGTCGGCCTCTATCAGAACCACCTTCATATCCTCACAGGTACATTGTTTTCTTGTATTTGGCATTCCATATACTTTACCTTGTCCTGCATTCTAACCACCATTGCACCTTGCCTTGCAGCGCTCAAGGGGTTCTTCCGGCTGTGTCCCACGTCCAGGCTTGCGGACTTCCACCTGTGGCTTCAAAGATCGCACAGACAGTATTTCTGGTGCTGTCAGTGTGATACTTGGGGACAGAGGGGTTGCCCATACTCTGCACGACCATCAAGTTTGTAACAGACTGTGAAGCCTTTTTTTGGTCGTCCAGAGTATGAATCCCTCCACCGGGGATCCTGTGACCGCCTTGATGCAGGCAGTGGCGGCCCTCAGGACCGACATGGCCGCCGCCACAGCAGCCATACATCACCGTCTGGACGCCTTACAAAGCACCCAACACCCTTTACCCGCAGACGCCGAGTTTGGGGACCCAACCTCTCCAGACCGACTAGCACCTGTTCAGGCCCCAACTCCCACTCCCGTGTTATTCCCGACACCCGTTCCCCTTGCCGCTCCAGAACGCTACCAGGGGGACCCCCGGAAGTACCGTACATTCATTAATCAATGTAAGCTGCACTTCTTGTGCAGACCTTTGGCTTTCCCCGATTCAGTCACCAAGGCCGCATTTCTTCTGTCACATCTGTCCGGGGTGGCAGCTACCTGGGCCAATCCAATGTTGGAGAACGATCATCCCGCCTTGTATGATTTTGATCTTCTCATAGCCGAAATGGCCAAAGTCTTCGACACTCGTTATAAGGCCCACTCAAGGGACCTGGAACTCTTGGATTTGACACAAGGGAAACAAACACTAATAGAGTACATCACACGGTACAACCAGCTGGCCGCCGAGACCTCCTGGCCGGAGGAGAAAAAGGCTATCGTGTTTTATCGTGGGCTATGCAACACCATGAAGGATGCACTCTCGGTGATTCCTGCCCTTCCTTCGGCCTTCACGGATCTAGTGGATCTTGCCTTACAGGTTGGCGCAAGGCGATCCGAGCGGAGGGCAGAAACAACTTTCACTAGCCCAGCAGGCCCGAGCACTTCTAACACCGCTTCTGAACCTATGCAGATAGGGGGCATCCGAAGTCCATTAACATCATCCGAACGTGAACGTCGGAGGGCTGAGAACGCCTGTTTCTATTGCGGGTTGAATGGGCACTATGTAAGGGAATGCCCCCGACGCCCCAAGAACAAGACCCCGGGTTTTCAGAAGGCTCGCCCATGATACAGGGGGCACCGGCGAGCCTGTCCACGACCCCCGCTGAACCCGCCTTCGGTCCCATCAGACCGGTGGTAGTACAAGCCCTTCTGAAACCCACTAGAGAGATCGCACACATCGTACAGATAGTGATTGATTCCGGGGCCACTGGTTGTTTTATCGATATCGCCTTGGCACATCACCTTAATCTGCCCTTGGTTAGAAAAGAACACCCAGAACCCGTACACGCGGTTGATGGCACTTCCCTATCCTCCGGCCCAATCGAATTCCAGACTGCTCCTCTGGAAGTAACGATACAGAGTACCCATAGGGAAACCATGTCGTTTGACCTTATCACTACACCACAGTTTGGCGTCATCTTAGGGATACCCTGGTTACGACAGCACAACCCCTTGATAAATTGGGGGACGGGACAAGTCACATTTGAGTCAGAAGTATGCCAACACTTTTGTCTCACAGAAAGGGATTCGGTCTCCACTCCTGCTACCATCCTTAGTGCCATGGCTTCCACCCGCATCGATGACGTAGTCTCCGACCCTGTGCCCACGCATACCGTGGGGGCCGTCATGTCAAACATACCCGCTGACTATCACGATTTTCATATGGTGTTTGGCAAAGCTACTGCAGAAGGTTTACCCCCACACAGACCATACGATTGTCCGATAGATCTGGTCCCAGATGCTCCCATTCCCAGGGGTAGGATCTATTCATTAACCCAGTCAGAGGAACGAGCTCTCAAGGAGTACATCCAGCGGGCATTACACATAGGTCATATCCGTCCCTCCTGTTCCCCTGCTGCTAGCCCGATATTTTTCGTGCCGAAAAAAGAGGGCGATCTTCGCCCTTGTGTGGACTACAGGAGGTTGAATTCCGTCACAGTGAAAAACAGGTATCCCCTCCCACTCATCTCCGCGCTGTTGGACAGGTTGACCAAGGCGTCCATATTCACCAAACTGGACCTAAGGGGGGCATACAACCTAGTCCGGATGAGGCGTGGAGATGAATGGAAGACGGCATTCTGTTCCCGACAGGGGTTATTTGAATATACTGTGATGCCCTTCGGGCTTTGTAACGCCCCCGCAACGTTCCAACGATTTATCAACGACGTATTTTCTGATATCTTGGATACGTTCGTGGTGGTATATCTGGACGATATATTGATATACTCATCCTCTTTGGAGGAACACGTCGGTCATGTTAGGGAGGTCCTCTCTCGCCTCAAGGCGAACGCCTTGTTCGCCAAGCCCGAGAAATGCCTGTTCCACACAAAGGAAGTGGAGTTCTTAGGCTTTCACATCTCCCCCGGAGGGTTATCCATGAATCAGACCAAGGTACGGGCTGTCACGGGGTGGCCGACTCCCGCTAACGTCAAACAGCTCCAATCCTTTCTCGGCTTCGCTAACTTTTACCGGAGATTCATCGCCGGCTTCTCTTCTATTGTTTCGTCTTTGACCGCTCTGACCAGTCCTCTCGTCCCGTTCACCTGGACCCCCGTACATCAGGAAGCCTTCGAAACGCTTAAGTCCAGATTCGTTTCTGCTCCTGTCCTGCAACACCCTGACCCTGGTCTTCCCTATGTTCTGGAAGCGGACGCCTCCTCGTTTGCTTTAGGGGCGGTGTTATCTCAGCCTTGTCCAACCACGGGTAGCTTACATCCAGTAGCCTTTCACTCTCGGAAGTTCTCGGCTGCCGAGACACACTACACTGTGACCGAGAAAGAGTTGTTGGCCATTAAAGATGCCCTCCAAACATGGCGACACCATCTTATGGGGCAAGATATCAGACAGTGGTTTACACAGACCACAAAAACCTGCAAGACCTGGCCTCCCTAAAATGTACAAACAGCAGACAAGTGCGCTGGCATTTGTTCTTTTCTGCCTACGATTTCGTTGTTAAACACAGACCGGGTCGTATCCACGGCAAGGCTGATGCTCTTTCCCGTTCTCCTGGTGGGGAATCACTGTCACTATTTCCGGACACGCTGTTAGGGAAGGGCCATGTAATATGTTTGTGCACACCATCCCCACCCATGCTCATCGCCATCAGACAATGGGTTTCCAAGCATCCTCATATGCTCTCCGAATGGGACATAGCCCTCCAAGAAGGGTTGCCGTTCATTCAAGGCAAATTGTTTCTCCCTACATGTGATGTACGTAACCAGGCGCTTGCCTGGTCACATGATGCTGCTATAAACGGCCACCCTGGGCAACAACGCACCCTGGAATTGCTACAACGTTGGTGCTGGTGGCCATCCATGAGGAAAGACGTAGAACACTACGTAAACACCTGTTCGATCTGTGCCCAGTGCAAAACACGCAGAGGACGACCCCTGGGGTTGCTCCTACCATTGCCCATTCCCCCCAGGCCTTGGCACACCATCTCCATGGATCTCATCACGGACCTACCCCGCAGACAGGGCTACGACACCATATGGGTAATTGTTGATTCCTACACCAAGATGGCCCGTTTTGTTCCCTGTACGGGCATCCCCTCAGCTCCAACCCTGGCCCGCCTGTTCTTTAGGTCGGTATTCTGCCTTTTCGGTCTGCCACAAGTCATTATATCAGATCGTGGGACCCAATTCACGTCCTGTTTCTGGCGTGCCCTTACCAAGCTCCTGGGTATTGATGCTCGCTTCTCCTCGGCCTATCACCCAGAAAGCGATGGGCAGACCGAGAGGGTGAATCAGGCCCTGGAACAATACCTGCACTGTCTGACCCTCCAGTACCAAGACTCCTGGTTCAATCTGCTCCATCTCGCTGAATTCGCTTACAACAACTCCCGACATTCAGCCACTGGTTTCTCCCCTTTCTACTCTATGTATGGTCAGCATCCGCGTACCCTGCCGCACCCTGATTTCTCCTCTACCACTCCGGCTGCCAATGCCTGTGTGCGCGATCTGACCGGGGTTCATGCACAAACACTGGTTCACCTCCGTGAAGCCCAGACGGTGATGAAGGCTAAGGCGGATCGGAGGAGAACCGTGGCGCCGGAATATCATGTGGGCGACCGGGTGTGGCTGTCGACTCGACACTTACGGATACCTGGTTGTCGGAAGCTGCTACCTCGTTTTGTGGGTCCCTACAGGGTCGCCGGGGTCCTGAATCCTGTGGCTTTCCGCCTCTCTGTTCCTCCTGCTTGGTGTATCCACCCTGTATTCCACACTTCCCTCCTCAAGCCCTACCTTGCTCCTACTCGTGTCCTTGCTCCGCCCGCTTCTGTCTCTGTGTCCTCTCCGGACGTATATGAAGTCAGTGCGATACTGGGTTCCCGTTTCCACAGGGGTCGCCTCCAATATCTGGTGGACTGGCTGGGGTATGGCCCCGAGGACCGCTCTTGGGTTTCTTCCGGGGATGTCCGGGCTCCGCGGCTTGTTGCGCGTTTTCATAGGGATTGCCCGTCTTGCCCACGGGGTCGTGGGCCTTTGAGGGGGGACTCTGTCACGCCGACCACACGATCTAGGTCACGCCCCTCCCCGCACACAACTCCCATTCGCCCTGCTACCCGACATACAAAATCTGGCACACGTACCCCTCACTCCCGGTCACAGAATGTTAGGACTGGCGTTTACCGCCCTTCACGTCTGTGGCAGCTGAACTGGAGGTTGTTACCACATCATCGCATCGGCTTGCGCCGTTTGCGGAGAACCGCGCGTCACTGCGCGCCGCGGATCCCGTGATTCCCTGTCTCCTAGCAACGACGCAACGCTTTTGTTCCGTACATGCATCACGTGACTTCTGCCGGATGGATAAAGGACGCCTGGAAACAGAAAGCGTTGCTTCACAGCTGTTCTTCGTCTGGATCACGTGTCGCCCATTTCTTCGTTCCAAGGATCTTACCCATCGCCTGACCACGGTTTGCTTCACGGATTGCTACGCTCCTCCCTTAACTGTTTTTGTACTTTGGATTACCGGTTTGACTGCTACGCTTCGCCCAACGGACTGCTCTGCTTAACCCTTTATCTACCTGGATCGAATGTTTTGACCTCGGACTGTTTGGTTTTCCTCCACGAATCACGTACCAATTTGGGATTACGGTCCTGCACTAGGTGTTCACCTTGCCCACTGCCTGGCCAACAGCCGTCTCAAGGTCAACGCCTCGTCGGCCTCTATCAGAACCACCTTCATATCCTCACAGGTACATTGTGTTCTTGTATTTGGCATTCCATATACTTTACCTTGTCCTGCATTCTAACCACCATTGCACCTTGCCTTGCAGCGCTCAAGGGGTTCTTCCGGCTGTGTCCCACGTCCAGGCTTGCGGACTTCCACCTGTGGCTTCAAAGATCGCACAGACAGTATTTCTGGTGCTGTCAGTGTGATACTTGGGGACAGAGGGGTTGCCCATACTCTGCACGACCATCAAGTTTGTAACATTATCTCTTCCATGGATCTGGAGGCTTTCAGAATCTCTTCCTTCACAGTAAAGGCATGTAATTTCATGATTATATCTCTGGGCTGTCCCCAAGGACGCTTCCTCAATTGGCCCACCCTGTGCACCCTGTCTAGTAGGATGGGCTCTGGGCTCTGATGCTATGGAAGGAAAGGTGTCCTTAAAAACCACACCACCCATGCCTTAAGTCTGACATTTCGACTGATTCCTCAAGACCCAGGATCCTCAGGTTCTCCCACCGGTGTCTATTCTTCAGGTCCTCGATAGTCGAAAGCAATTCCTCCATTCCCTGCTTTGTTCCCGCTAGGTCTCCCTGCAAGTGAATGACGTCCTCCTGTAAGGAGTGAATGGCCTCCTCTGCTTCCCCCATTCAAGTTTTTATCTGCCTTACATCCAGCTAGGACATCCAGAGATTTCTTTAGCCCTTCAGTTGCTGCCACAATTTCTCTCTTAACCAAAGAGGTTAATTTTTCCTCCAGCTCCGATATACACTCTGTCAAGTCTGCTTTTGTGAGCACTGTGGCCGTTGTATCACCGTCCCTTATCTACGTCATACTTGTTTCGCTTAGATGGGATCTGCCTTTGGATGTCTCAGGTTCCTTCCCTATGGCTCACAAGGCAATCATAGATCACAGCTTCTTTGGCGCTTTACGTGGCGACATAAATATAGACCATCACCTGCCTGGCTAACACCCAACAACTCCTTCCTTTGCTCTCCACAGGCTCAGAGGTTGGATCCCGTCTTAACTCTGCCGCCTGGTATAAAAAACTGTTCCCCCGTAGTGTCACTGTATGGGTGGGCTCAGGCACCCCTCTCAGCCATCTCCAAGCTAACAACTTGCCCTGTATCACTCTTTTGGGAAAGACGGCTCCCCCGTCGAGGTCGGAGCAGGGGCACTACCTCCCTGCTGTTTTGTCCGGTTTCCAGAGGTGCCCTGAGAGGCTTGGAAACCGTGATCAGCCCAGTCAGCAACCTCCCCGGTATTCAAGTCAGTCGGGCCACACCGCTACTTCTGTGCTGTGTGATACTAAAGTGGGGGATTGGGGGTGGGAGCTCTGCCACCAAACACCTCACACCGTGGCCCCTGTTAGGGAGAATTCTCTGAAAAGGCTAATTTCCCAAACCTAGTGAATCCCCCAGCAGCTTTGCATTTTTGAGGTTTATTTTTTCTCCTGCTAAGAGTGAGACTCTTTTCCTCCCACTCTTAGACATGATTTGAGGTGTTCCTTTGAATTTGTATGTGTTTTATGGGCTATGGGGTCCTTTACCCCATAGGGCTTCATGTGTTTTGATATGTGGGTTACATAGCACCCTCCGTGCAGTAACCCAGGGGTGTCGTAGCGACCCCCAAACATAGACTCCATACCCTGGGACTGACTACTGTCTCCCAGGGCATGTAAAGTCACCATTGGCTTTACTAGTCTGAAATTGTGAACAGAACCAGTACAAACCATCATATTGTGGACGTACTGGTCGGGGCAATTTGATTGCCCTGGGGTCTGTTGTTCGAGGGGGCACTGTCCAGTTCCCCCCGACCGAGTTTTGGCTGGTGGCAGTGGATACTACTTTTTATATTCGACCGCAAATATATTCCTATGGGATTTTCCCATTGTTCGAGGCTACCACTTTTTAAAATAGGCTCGAACATACTGCCGGTTTATAAAATTAATATAAATTCACCGGTTGGTATTTTTTGCCGAAACTTGGTTCCAAAATGGCGTTTGTGTTCGCTTCTGTGACTCCAACCTAAGTCAAGCCCTTTGTTCCACTTTTTGGCGGGCTTCTCCACAGTAGCCTCCAAAAGTGGTGCCACTCTGGGTACCACAGGGGGTGTGGGAGGGGGTTTAGGCACCCTGGACTGAGTTGCCTCAGCAACTCAAGTCGCACTCTTGTGTGATTGGCCCAACCACTTAACATGTTTGAGTGACAGCTGGGCTGAATGAATGAGGGTTTTCTGCATAAAAGCAGGGCTTTGGGGACTGGAACTTCAGAAGTCTCCACAGGACCTAAATAATCCGAGGAGGGAGAAGCAGAGCCGACCTGCAACGACGACACCACTGGTGGAGCCCTGCTGAGCCATCTCACCACTTTTCCTGACGACAGAGGAGATCTCCAGCCCGGAGAGTCTTCTTCCTTTGACTGGTGGGGATAACCAGTTTGCCCGTCTTTTCACCTTCCTGAACCATCTCGTGGCCGCCTTGCCCGTGCCAAGCACCCCGGCAACCGGAATACCACGGTTTACCATTACCACGAAGAAAAGGGTTGTACCTTGTAACCGGGAAACTCCACGGCTGGTTTCTTCCCTGGCAGTGCAACGACCTTCATCTTTCCTCCACGTCGAGACCTCCTCTTCCTCTGGACGAAACACTGACTTGCACCCTTGCGACAGATCGTTCAGGGTGACAGTAAATCCTCGACTTTCTAACCTGTGTTAGCCTGGGGCCTGTTAACTAACTTTTCCTGACTTGATCTCAATCTTTTGTGAACGATTTACAAAGACTCTTTGGTCATAACCCCACTGTGTGATCCTGGACACATTTTGCTTGCTCCCCAGTAGACTTTGCCTAACATGCCTCACTCTGGTTCTTTAAAAAGTATTGAAATTTGTGTGCTTTCATAACTCTGCCTTTTTCCCTCCCTTTTTAAAGAACTTATTAGAGTGCCATCTTATGTTAAGCGCTCACCTCTGTGTGAAAATAAGTGGTGTTTCTCAGTAAGACTTGTCTAATAAGTACTCAGGGTTGTATATGTGTAATAGTGACTGTGTGTTGAATTTACTTACCTCTTTTTGTGCTAGTGTAATTTTACAAGTGTGTTTTTAAATAAATAATTATATACTTTTACACCAAAGCTCTAGTCAGTGTTTGCTTGTGCTACTGTGTCTCTGTACCTATTGTGTATACTCTATATACTGCCTAACTCATCTTGAGAGAAGTCTGACTGCTCAGCCACAGCTACCAGGTAAATCTGGGTGGTACAGACTGCTACCAATTGGGTTTACTGCCAACCACCTGTAGTCCTAAATCTTTTGCAGTGGTCGCTAAGGGAACTGCACAGGTTTCTGCCTAACAGCCCCTCAGCCACCACCTCCAACTGCTTTGTGGTCGGCCGCAACCACACACCTCTATAAGATGGAGAAGGGTCCTCCCCACCTGTAAGAAACCTGAAGTTGTCTCCCTGGCTAGCCCCTGGGGATCTGTCAACCGGGTGGCCAGGACACGGCCATCGCTATTGGATCCAGTTCCTGGGGGTGGACCAGTGAGGGAGGATGGGGTGTCCTTGGGGAGTAGGAGTGGGTCACCGACGGGTGAGACGCACTATGCCCCTTTTTTCAACACCTTTTCCCTATCCTACCACGTAGGATATTCCAGAATATGCCCCCCCCTTTTTCGACACAAACACTTTTGCACAACACGAAAGATAACGGACTAACACCAGAGCCGTTTACCTGACATGTCCCAATACAAGGGTCCGGCAAAGTCCAGCAATTGACCAGAATCACACACACACACCTGATGGCCCTTTCCCACAGGGATCAAAGTTGGAGCACGAGAGCACAGGATGAGCAAGGCAGACCGCACAACGTGAGAGCTAACTCAGCACAGCAGTTCAAAAGGAGGCCAAAGACGGCAAATACTGACAGGGTGACAAGGGTAGAAGTAACCTTGCCCTTTCCTATCAAGGCCTGTGAAACCTCTCTAGATGGTAGCATAAGACTGTGAACAAAGGCCAGTGTGGGTTACCACAGATGTCGATGGTGCACAAGACCCTCCTCTGCTGATAGCCAAGACAGGGAGAGACGTTGGTCTCTGTGGTACAAACCTTGATTCGAAGGAGAAGAAATCCAAGAAGTTAATCACAGTCGGTGAGTCGTTAAGAAACCAGACTGTGTTAAACGAAAAGTAGCAGACTGATAATTTGGCCTTTGGAAAGCTTAAAGGAAATTTTGAGAAAGTGGGGGGAAAGCCTGCACCAGAGGCGTCCAGCACCACGTGGCTGCTCATGCAGAAATCTCTGGCCGATTACCCGAAAGTAGAGACTACCATAACCAGAAGTCCTTGGGAAGAGGCGAAGATGGGTCAAAGTGGTCATAAAGGGGTCTTGAAAAATCTTCTGTAGCGTCAAAAGTCTTTGTTCGACAGATGATTGTGAAGAAGCAGAAGTGAATCCTGCGTGCTGAAGTTGGCAAGAGTGCACCCGATGGAGGGATGATAACGAGAAGGGGCGCAGTCCAAAGGGCAAGGCCCGATGAACTGTTTAAAAAGACATTGAAACCAGTGAGTGGGAAAAAAAGCCACAGGAGAGAGGCGAACAGGGTTCTGAGCTCAAAAGAGGGAGATCCAGGTTGGAAAGTTAAAGTGCATTGAAAAGGAACTATTTAATCAATTGGTTGAATACAATTTAGTGAAGGGTCTGCGTCTGAAAGAGGAGGACCCAGGGGAGAAGCCCTTACCCAAAGTATATGTCGAACAGAACTTTGTGTGTGTTTGTTGAATGCATCAGGCCCTTAAAGGCAAGAGACTTTTAGTGAAAGGTGACTTAACCGTCGATGAACCTGATAGTGAAAACAGAACTGTAGGCTCGAGTGTGTGCTGTGTTCCAAGATCCCACCTTGTCCTGTGCTGAATAGGTGGGGAAGGGTAGACCCCTGGCAATTACATCCTAAGTTATTATTTGTGAACACTTCTTTCTTTAGTGAATCCCTTATCCCACACTCTTTTTGTAATTAGTTGTAAGGAATTGGCAATCGTTTTTTTTTTGTATACGCCCTTTTATTTTGACACAACGACTACGTTATTTTTCATTTGATGGTCAACGCTTGCTCCCATCTAAGATTTAGGTTTAGAATAGGCATGTTTCCACCCTGCATTTACAGTTTGATAAACACCCTTGAACTGTTATCATTTGTGTCTGTCTTTACTGTTGCCACCATGAGTTCATTACACTCCACACTGCTGTCTCCCTTATCCAAACTCAGCCTTTGCTTCTGTGTTCCTTATGTTATTCGTCCTTCCTCCTCGCCATATGTACCAACAGCAGGCGTGGAGATACCTCCTGAACGACCGGGTCCACTGTCTCTTCAAGCGCCATCCAGTGCCTTCCTGCCGGCGAATTCAAGCGTATGTCGGGTCCTTACGCCTGCACGGCCAGAGAAGACAGCACATGCAACTGGAGTGCTCCACTGCTCACCGCACCGCATACACCCCCAATGGTGCGACTCACATCCCCGCACCCAGGTCTGCTGCAGTCTCAGCTCCTCGGTCGACCGGTAGTCCGATGCCTCCCAGCTCACTTCTGACGGTGCTGCGCACCCATCCTGCTCAGGTCTCCGTTGCAGCGCTCGTCCTGTTCCTACTTTTCGGCAGTCTGCTTGCGTGGATCAGGGGGGCTTTAGGTGCAACTGCTCACACTCTGGTCCATGTGGGCCTATCAGCCTATGGGTGATCCTCACCCAGGATCGGACGAGTTCCTTAGCTTGCAGCCATCTTGGTCGCTGCTAAACCAGATGTCCCCCAGTTTACTTTTAGAAGACCATTCATACTCTCCACAATCCTGTTTCCTAGGGGTAGTAAATTGTGCACATCCGATGCTTGATACCCAATATTGCTCCTATTTCCTTGAAGAGTTGATTGAAAATGTTTGTGCCATTATCAGACCTTATTACACCTTAAAAACCTCTCTTACTAAAAACTTGGCCGCACATTTTGCATCTGGGTGTGCACAAAGACCAGCCTCCACCCATTGCGAGAAAGGTCATACAACTACTATTACGTAACAAGACCCGTTGCGCTGTTCAGCCATAACAGCGTAAACTATATGTAATTTGTGGAATGGCCCAGTATGGCGGGGGCAGTGTACCTCGGATAGTCCGCAAAGTGAGACCAGTGCTTTAAGTCTGACTGGTAGTGCAGTTAATAACAAGTTTATTTATTGCCTCCTGCAGATTAGGGACAAACCAGTCCTCCTGTATACCTGCAGCAACATGTTGCTTGGACACATGGGAAGGATAATGCAGCTGGTCGAATGCGACCAGTAGCAACTCATGTGGCATAACTGCTTCGCCTGATTTCTTGTCTCCACAATAAATCTGTCGCCACCCAGAGCGCCTTCTGTTCCAGTGGTGCTCGACCCTGGAGCTCAATTAGCTGTGCAACCGGCAAAGAATGATACCAGTCTGGCAACTGCTCTTTACTCCGTGCCACTACTGGGTACTCTGAAACTTTTGGGACAGGGAGATATGCCACTTGCTTTGCTGCCGCGTCGGTGGCTATGTTTCAGAGTGAGGCCTTGTCCGTCTTGTTAGTATTGGTGGTGCATTTCACCACTGCCATCACAGAGGGCTTGGACAGGGCATCGAGAAGTTTATATAACAAAGCTGCACTGGGGACCAGTCAGCCCTCCTAAAACCCATCTCTTCCAATTGGTACCGTAGTGTTGACATAGGCAGAGTCAGAATAGTTAGTGATGCAGCACCCTTAAGACGCTAGAAGCGCATCAATATGTGCTCCACAGTCTGCTGCTTGGTCCGAATAGTGCATGGGTAGTCTCTTTTGCACCATCACCTTGCAGACTTCTTCTACTAGGTGCATCACCAGTGCACCTTAAGCCTGTGTCCTGGTCAATAGTTGCTGACCCGTCAATGAAGAGCACCCCGCCCCATCGAGCGGGTTGTCCCACACTTTTGGGATATCGCCCTCTTCTCCCTAAAATGTTACACCATTGTGCACTGAAAGATCTTGCTCTGTACATGGTTCTGTTAAAAAGGTGGCAGGGTTGACCGTTTTACACCTCACTATATGAATATTTGGGCAGGAGGGGATGATCTCACACGCGGATGCCCGCAGTGTAGTAAAAGTTGATTTTAAGTCCTCCTAGATGGCGAACACTGCATACTCTACATACAATGGTACAGAACACCCCATAACAATTGTGGAGCTCTTCCCAATCGCAAATACAGCCGCAGCAAGAGACTGTTCACATGGGAACTGTCCCTGCATCACAGAATCTAGCACTTTGCTGTAGTAGGCCAATGGCTTGTGGCCCATCGTACCCTTTTGTGTCAACAGTCATCAGTTGGCCATTGGAATGGGGGAGCAGATAACATTCTTCTTTTTTTTGAAAACCTTTTTATTTTCATTTCAACACAAAATATAACATATAACAACTTAAAACAACAACACTTCACTCCCCTACTGGCACATTGAAGGTGGAAGTTACGATCCATTTCCATTTGTTTCGTTCTCGGCAAGGCCTTCTTCCCCTCTGTCCGTAGTATGCTTACACTACTCTGTGTGTTACACCAGGGTTCAGTTGGGCCTGGCCGCCTCCCCTTCATCACTCCCTCTCCTCTTTGCCATATTTCCCATGTCATCTGGGCTGTCCTCTTCCGGGCCACTAGGCTCGCCATTGCTGTCTCCTTCTTCACTCCCGAACAGGTCCTGTACCAGAGTATTCCATGCTAATACCTTTGCCTGCCCTCACTTTCCCCCCTATACAGCGCCCTTGTCCACACTGCTGTTTCAGCAATCGCCCATTTTTGCAGGTCCGCCCACCACCTCTCTATCGACAGTCCCATGCTTGTATTCCACGCCATTGCTATGCGGCGCTTCGCCAGTATTGTCATCAAGTCTTTAATTTTTGCCATTTGTGTTCTTTGTCTGCTCCCTCTCGGGAACAGGCCCAACAGGTAAGACTGTGGCAACCATGCCTGCATTTGGATCTCCCCCTTCAATGCTTTTTCCTTGATAGAGTCCCAGAATTGCGATATCTTCAGGCATGACCAGAACATGTGCAACATATCCGCCTGCTCCTCCCCGCAGCGCAGGCAGGTCCGGGTCTGTCTGCTCCCCATATTCGACATTCTTTTGGGCGTTAGATATGCCCTAGGTATGAGGTAGAGCTGCATCTGTCTGAACCTTGCATTCCTGGAGACTTTCTTTGCATATCTGAGGGCCCGATTCCATTCGTCGTCCGTAAAGAGTTTCTCGAGCTCTTCCTCTCATTTAGCCCGCGCTTGTAGTTCTCTCGTATTGTTAGCGCCCAACAGTTACTCATAAAGTCTGGATACTGTTTGCCCCCCCCCCCCCTCTGAAATGTCATACCATGCGTCCAGGGCCCCTCCTGCTTTGTCCGCCTCCAGCAAGGTCTCCTGTGACTTACTGATCGTTCGGACCATGTTATTGTACAATATGAATTGGCCAGTATGCATGTCCTGCTCTACTACCAGGGTTTGAAAGTCCACCCAGTGACCGTCATGCCACAAGTCCCATATTTGGGCAACTCCCTTGTCTTCCCACTACATTCTATACAATTCACGATGCGGGCGTCGACCATTCCTGCGAGGGGGATCTGCCTGGAGCCGGGATCGCCCCCCCCCCTGGATTTTCCACGCCCTTTTCTATAGGGCCAGACCCAGCTTAACCATGTTGGAGGAGTTTCTTGGCAGAGGTTGGCTCTATCCACAAGAGCTCCCTCATATAGTACTGCTGTACCGCCGGCTGCAAGAGTATTGAATATGTAGAGGTGTCTTCGCCCATCCACTGTACCACAAATTGAAGTTGACCTGCCAGGTAATATCGTTCGAAGTCCGGAAGCCTAATGCCCCCCCATTCATAGTCATTTTGTAATGTACTCATTGCTATCCTGTTTTTCCCTCCTCCCCCCAAGAATTCCCTTGCCATAGTATGTAATAGTGTAAAGAACGACCTAGATATGTTATAAGGAATGTTAGTGAAGTAATACAGGAACTGGGGTAGGACTGTCATTTTCAACAGTGTCGCCCTCCCTATCATCCCCAGTGGCAGCGTCCTCCAGAACTGCATCACCTTCCCCACTTTGTCTAGAGCCGCTTGAGTGTTGGCCTTGTGTGTCTCCTTGGTGTCATGATATATATCCACTCCCAGATATCTGAAGGAGTGTGGCGTCCACGTGAGGCCTAGGTCCGGTAAGTGGGATGGGGTCGCTACTCTCAGATCCGCCAGAGGGAACAGCAAGGATTTACCCTTATTGACCATGATCCCTGACAGTCTGCTGAATGCTCCCAGGGCTTCAAGCAGGTCTGGCATGTGTGTCCGTGGGTTTTGGACATAGAGAAGCATGTCATCCACATAAATAGATATTTGCTGCACTGCCCCGTCTATCTCTATTCCTGTGTCCCTGTACTTGACCCTGAGGAAAGCTGTGAATGGTTCCAAGGCCAAGATATATACAATCAGGGAGAGTGGTCAACCCTGTTTTATGCCTCGTGCAATGCCCCATTCCTCCGAGATGTGCCTGCCTGTCTTCACCCTTGCTCTTGGATCCTTGTATAGGATCCTGACCCAACGTAGGAACCCCTCACCTATCCCAAAGTAGGCAAGCACTTCCAGGAGCCAGTCCCAGTTCACCGAATCAAACGCTTTAATAGCATCCAGTGAGGCCACTGCGTATTCGCCCCCCCCTGAAACGTGAGGTATATGACATGGAGGATTCTGCGAAGGTTCCACGTTGTGTTCCTCCCCGGTACGCAACCCGTCTGATCTGTGTGTACCAGCAAAGGTATGACCCTTTTTAGTCGGTTGGCCAGTGCTGCTGTCAGAATTTTGAGTCCTGGTTTATCAGGGAGATTTGTCTGTAGGAGTCGCACTCTTGGGGTGGTTTCCCCAGTTTTAGTATGGGTACTATTATGGATTCCGACATACCCCTGGGGAGTTGTCGCCTCTCGTATACCTCCTCCAGTGTGCCCAACAGTCTTGGGGCCAGGCTATCCTTATATTTCTTGTAAAATTCACTTTGTAACCCATACGGTCCTGGGGATTTGCCTGTCGGGAGGTCAGCTATGACAGCCGCCAGTTCCTGCACTGTGAGGGGTGCATCTAATATTTGAGCTTGCTCCCATTTTAGTTGGGGAAGGTTGCTCTCCGCCAGAGCATCAGCTATATCTCCCTCCTCGTCTTCTTGGACCCGGGATTACAGTTTCTCGTAGAATCTCGAGAAGACCTTGTTAATGCTATCCTTGGTCCTGACCTCCTGTCAAGGCTCCAGTCTTCAGGCTCAGGAGTGGCACGAACCAACCATCCTCTCCGCAGTCGGAACGCCCGCAAGTTTAAGCTTAGACAAGGCGCTGAGACTCCAGCGGGGAAAGAGAGTTAGGAACACGTTGGTTGGATAGGTTCAGCAGTAGGGTAACCGGTGAGGGGTTTAGGAGAGGGGTGGTGGATAGGAAAGGGGACAATGGAGAACACAATAATCCTACATTACACTTTACACAATGCACAATAATGAGTTTGAAAAAGACTTATCTCTGGGTTGAGCACTGGCCTCCTGCCTGCATACTCTCAGGTCCGGTGTCTGTCTGGAGAGTATTACCGCTGCAAGAGAGCAGGGAATTACTACATGGTGTGTTACTGCACACCTTAAACAATACTTTGCCAGCATGCAATTGGTTAATTCTTCACCCTGTTGCGTGTGCTAGCAGTGCAGAGCACTATGAGTTAGTACGCGGGTTAATGCCCTTGATGATCGGCACATGTGGAATAAGCCGCATGTGGCCCCGCACTGTACTGGTGGATTCACTGGGTCGCGGACCCTTAAGCAATCTGAATTATGTGGATGTGCTGTCTGCCACACGTGGCATGTGGCGGTCTAACCGCACTGTTCTACGCGATTCCTCCACATGGCTAATTGTCATGCAAACCTCATGCACTGCTCTGCGCTCGTGTGTTGGCGGAGCGTTATGCGCGCGTTTGCTCAAGGTTACACTCCGATGGCCAGATAAAAGACTTAGCTGTCCTGTAGCAGGGGGACAGTGGATCGTGGGCGGAGCCCCCCTGTGCGTGCCCCAGGCAACCTTCACTGGTCGTGCAAGCCCCACGAAGTCCTGCCCCCTGCAACTGGAGTCTGTCTAACGCTTGTGGTACTTAGCCTTTCATGGCGAGAGGCCTGGATTGGGGTTGGTTGGGGCGTGGCCCCTCGTGCTGATCCCTGCACACAGAGCTCTTCAGGAGACGTCTTCTCCGGTCGGTAGCTTAAGCACAAGCCCTGTGCTTTGGTTGTTCTCGTGCGCACACGCGCACAAGTCCCGGGCTTGTCCCTATAGTTCTGTGCCCAGAGAAGTCTGGGTAATGTAGTTCTTGAGGCCTTTTTCCTGCAAATAGGGCATAAGAGTTTCCTTTAAGGATGGATTCTATGTTTTGTGTGGTTTATCCACATGACCTTTGCGTTCTCCTGCGTTTGGCCCGTTACTGGGTCCTCTTTAGAGGTGCCTACACTCTGTACCATGACACCTCCACCCCTTGCTCGTCTTTAATCACAGTTATCGGCTCTCGCTTGCCCTCCTGTTTGCTTAGCCAGACTAGGAGCCTGCTGGGCTTGTCCCCCCTGCATGTAGCCTCTGTATATACCTCCCATAATCCAGCTTCCCCAGCCTCTCCCCGATTGCTATACACTGCAGCCTCGGTGTGGTGAGATGCCCCAGTTCGACCCCCTCCTTCCCCACTCGTGTTTCAGCCTGTTCAATCTCCCTTTCTTTTCCATCCAGTTCGGCCAGAATGCTTCCCCACGAGTCCTCCAGCCTTCCCTATGGCTGCGCCCCTCCCCCCACCTTGAGGGCTTCCTAGATCGTACCAGTGCTCTCCACACTCCCTGTTTAATGGTCAAAGTAGTCCTCTATTGTGGCCGGGATAGGCTCCTGAAAGTCCCCATCCATCTGTCATGATTCCTGCCCCTCATGTCCCCAGCCCTCCAAGATGTCTGGCTTAAGCCAGGCCACAATCACCTACATGGCCCTTAAGGGCCTCTCCATCCCTCCAAAGACCCACTTGGAGGAGTCAGACTTGGTGCTTGTGGCACCAGACTCACTCACTCCCATAGGATCACATTGGGGATTGGACTTGTAGTGCATTGATGGGGACAAGATGGATGCCCCCACATATTTCGGTTCCCAGAACTGCATGTGCGGTCTAGTCTTTTGGGTGTGGTTCAGCCCAGAGACACCTGGGATACCGAGAGACTATTTAAGCCACGCCCAGGCTGAGAAACATGCTTTGTGTTTTCTGCACCTGCAGCGTGACACTCACCGTGTTCAGATCGGTCTCCAGTAGGCCTGCATCTTTCTTCTGCGCTCTGCTCCTGCAAGAACACCGTTAGGAACAGCCTTACCTTGCGGCGATTCTTCCCCTCATTCATCGCTTCTTCTGTTCTGCGGGCATCTTCGGTGGTGTCATTCCCATCCCGGCACGCCGCTTCCTAAGGAAAAGGGAAAAGAACAGAAAAAAGGCATTAGTAAGCATTCAGCAAATCTTCGCTTATTTTTAAAGACTGTACGAGCTTGAAGAGCTTACCTGAATCCCAGCCGCTCTGGGGGAATTCTGTCTCTGGAACCTCTCATCCATCTGCAAGAGGGAAAAGACACTCCAGGTTAGCGTGGAAATATCTAGAGGCGCCGCATATGGCGCTTACTCGCGGCATTTCTTCTTCATAACTGGCATCCACACTGAAAACGTCGCGGCACCTAAAAGACACAGAAAAAGAACTCCGTTCAATACAAATATGAAAGGGTCGCATCGCGCATCGCGCTCTCAATCACCTTCAGCGCTACTCATTTCAGCAGCACGTCGCCATCCCCAGAAGCCTGCCATCATCTAAGGAAGGAAAGGAACGAAGTTAGAGAACTGTTCAAAAGACACATTATACTTACCTGTCGGACTCTTGCCAGTGAAGTAACTAGGCAGCAACGAGCCTGCATCAATCAACGCGCCCCTGTGCTGAAAGCAGGACACAGAGCACACTTTCCAAGAAAACAAGGTGAGCTGTGGATCAAAGGGAAGGGTTGGACCCTGGGGAAGAAGGGGTTCAAGCATACAGAGACAATAGGGAGTTAAACTCTACCAATCCTGTGTTTCAGACCCAGTCTCCAGTCGAGTAGACTCCAGGGAAGTGTTTGAGGTCGTAAGAGGTCAGAACAGGCTGAGGGACGTCCCTGTGGATACCATGTGAGCATTACACCATCAGTGCCTCTGCCCTCAATCGCCATGTGGGTATGGGGGCCCTCCCATGTGTATGTGCCCATGTCACATGGTCGGACAGTGTTAGTGCATGAATGTGTGCCCCGGTGAATTCCCCCAGTGTTTCTTTGCCCGTAAACAGATAGTCTATGCGTGTGAATGTCCCGCGTGGGGCGCAATGTGTGTACCCCCTCGTGCCTACATGTGCATTCCTCCAGATGTCTTCCAGCTCGAGTTGGTCCAGGATCTTCCGTTGTGCTCTGGCAAACCGTGCTGGCTGCTTGTGCTTAGTATCTGATCTATCCAGTCGAGGATCCAATGTACAGTTGAAGTCTCCCGCCCAGATGATCGACGCTTCTCGATACAGGGCCACCCGGGGCGAGTGTCCTGAAAAACTCTGTTGCGTCGTGGTTGGGGGGCGTATGTATTCACTTGGCACATGTCCCGGTTCTCCAGCATTCCGTGTATGATCAGCACTCTGCCTTCCGTATCCTTTTCCCGTTTTATGAGCTGGAATGTAGTCCCCGGAGCAATCCACGTCAACACTCCCCAGGCATAATTAGATACGTTGAGCTGTACAACTGGCCTCCCCATTTCTTAGCCACCTTAATCTGTTTTTCAGCTATCAGATGCGTCTCCTGCAGAATTGCGATGTGGGCCCGCGCCTTATTCAGCCAGGCATAAACTCTTAGCCTCTTGACGTAGGCATTTGGTCCCCTGACGTTCCATGCGACTACATTCAATGCTTCCCGGCCCATGGGGATATCAAGTCCAGTGGCTCGCTAGTTCCCATGGGTCCATATGTTGTTGTTCGTCGGGTGTTTGGTGCCTCTGGGCTCACCCACCCTCTTCCCAGTACGATGGGGTTGTGCTGGCTTCTCTGGGCTCTGCCAGGCTCCTCCTTTATTCCCTGTTCTGGGTGGGCCCTTTTCCCCGGTGTTCCTTGCTGGATCACTATGTTCGGACCTAGCTCTGGACCTTCTTTGTTTTTGCCTCCGCCGTGTCCTCTTCGCTCATTACTTCTCCCTCCACTCGTGCCTTCACCTAAGAAACCAAACCACCCTACTACTATAACTACAAACGCCCAGCCACCCTCCCCCTGCTCGGGCTCTGCCGCTTTCCAGGTGCTACCCTCCATTTTGTGGGTGCACTAGTTGCGGTGCCTTGAAACTGGCATCACAAGTCAGGTCATTCTGCGGTGTCCAGTCTGTGGGTCTTGGCGGCCTGCTTACGGAACTGCAGGCTCCCTCTTTTCTAACTGCTGGTTCAAGTCTCTGTGCTTAAGCTCG
Organism: Ambystoma mexicanum; assembly: GCF_040938575.1. Taxonomy (NCBI): domain Eukaryota; kingdom Metazoa; phylum Chordata; class Amphibia; order Caudata; family Ambystomatidae; genus Ambystoma; species Ambystoma mexicanum. Next base: position 37,786,276 of record NC_090933.1, read on the forward strand.
TCTATTTATTCCGCTGCTTCAAGTTTTGTCGGGGCTTTCCCCAAGTCCTCCAGTTCCATTGCATTGTGGGGTTTCTCTTGACTATCACCGGCATGCACACGAGTTGTGTGGTCTCTCGTCCGCCTAACTGCCGATCCATATCTTCGTAAAGTGACCTGTACCCCCACTCCACACTTCCTACTTCAGAGGTGCGTTTCTGTTCCTCTCATTTCCGCCTCTTGGTTGTGGGATCCCTTGTTACTCCATCCAATCTTGGGCATCAGCTGTGGTCTCAAAGATGTGTGACCTATCGTTGTGCAGCACCTTTAGTTTGGCAGGGTAGAGTAGCATGAATCTCATACCCACGTCCCGAAGACGCTCCTTAGTGGGTCAAAACTGTGCCCGTTGCTTTTGCACTAACGCTATGTAGATGGTTATTCTCGCGCCATTCCTCGTTATCACCCCACCCTCCCTTGAGAATGTCAATATCTTTTCTCGGTCTTAAAAGTTCATAATCTTTGCAATTACTGGCCTTGGGTGTGCTCCCGTCAGGGTCTCCTGGTGAGAGCCCTGTGTGCCCTCTCCACTGCGAAGCCCTGAGACGGGTTCCCTGCCCCCACTCCCTGGAGTAGCAGACTTTCTTCATAGTTTGTTGGGTCTCCGTCTTCCTCCCCCTCCGGCAGCCCCACTATGTGCACATTGTTGCGTCAAGCTCTCCCTTCTGCATCTTATGCTCTGCCTTCCATTGCGCAAATTCGATCCAATGCCTCCGACATACGGGATTGGGAGGTTGTCACGTTCGCCATGTTACTCTGCACCTGTTGTTCTAACGTTGTCACTCTCTCCGCCAGGTTCCTTGTGTCTTGCCTGAGGAGCCCCACATCTACAATCACTGCATCCAGCTTGCCTTCTATCAATGCTTTGAGGGCCTCTATGGCTTCCAATATGCTGCCTTCCACCTATCTGATCTCCCCCTGCGTGGGGTTGGATGTAGCTATGCTGGTCTGTAGTGTCCCGGGCTGTGTCTCCTCGCTCTGATGGGCAAACGACTACATGATGGTTTGCCTCCCTTTACCTCCCTTCTGTTTGTCTGGCATGTTTGCACTCGTGGCCTTTGTGCGTCTGCATCGGGCCCCAGCTTCTCTGGTGTTTGCAAAGGGTGAAATGTCTCTTAACTGCTTTTCTTGTTCGGCTGCCCACTCCCTTCTGAGCGGTTTGATTCTGACCCAGTGCTGTCTGCTGTGCGATCCTACCTCCAGTGGCCACCTTCTGCTGATCCCGTGTTTGTTGGGTCCAGGCCTCTACTGCATGTTCGCCTTATGGCTGGCTAATGGGTTGTGGCCTCCCGCGTATATTGTTATTGGTGGCGTCCAGCTCTTCCGCCACCTATTCCCAGGTGTGGGTTTCAATGCAGCCCCTTTCCGGCTGGTATCAAGGCACCCAAGCCGGCAGTTGCCTGTGTCATGGTCTCCTGGGGTCGTGATTCGCTCCCTGTGACACAGCAGAGTCCTATCTCTTCCCTGGTAGCCTCCTGCGTGGACCCCCTGTGGGGCGTTGCGCGCGTGTTATGGAGAGTTGGCTGTGCCCTCCCGTCTGTTCAATGTTCATCTGCGGGTTCCGTCGAGCCCTCTGTGCCCCCCTTGTCCTTTGGGATGGCACTCGGAGCCTTGCCTGCCTGGCGCGATTTTGCCACCCTCGCGCCAGTCTCTCGTGGCCAGGGCAGGCGGAGCCCCGCTGATCTGTCCGGTGGCCTGGTTTCATCTCCGCTGGTTACCCGCCGCTGGTGTTGGGCTCGAGTGTCCTCAACTTAAGCTGCACAGGGGACCCTTTCCCTCTGATGCCCCCCTCCAATGCGTCGATGCCCGGCCACCACTGTCTTCCACCCTTCCACGGGCGTTCTTCATGATAGTGAGCTGCCTCACCGTGCAGCAAGGGCCATACCGGCCAGTCCCCGGGAGCACCGTGTCCACTTGTGCCCCTCCTCCTGGTAGGCCTCCCGTGCGACCTCACTCTCCACAGCAGGCCCAGCGCCCTGGATTAGGTGATCTTCCCCATGTGTCATGCTCGAGAGCCGGCGCTGCCCCCAGTCGTTCCACGGCCCTTCGTTCCAGATCTCGGTTGTCCCTCTTACGTTGTGGGGGGTTTCCACTCCGTCCCCTGGAGTGCCGCTTGGGGGAGGGGGTGGGTTGAGCTGATGACCCCGCCCAGGGGCTGCTTGGCTCCGCTGTCCACACCCTCACCTTCTCTCACTTGGCGGACTCAGTCTTTGCTGCTCCGTGATGGTGTGGGCCTGCTCGATCCTCCGACGGGAGGTTGCCTCACTAGTCACGCTCCACTTGCTATGCCGCTGGTCAGCGCATGTCTCTCCCGCTGCTCCTCGGCCGTGGTCTTGGGCACCTTCGCTTGGGTTAAGCTGATCACCCCGCCCGGGTGCAGCTTGGCTCCGCTGTCCGCTGCCTCGCCTCCTCTCACTTGGCGGACGTGGTCTTCACCGCTCCGCGATGGTGTGGGGTCGCTCGGCAGGAGGTTGCCTCATTGGTTGCACTCCCCTTCCTGCGCTGGCCAGCAGCCCACTTCCTTATGGCACCCTTTCTGCTCCTCTGTCTCTCAGGGATACTCGGCCCGGCTAGCGAGTTGCAGCCACCATTTTATGTATGGCGTCGCGATCGCTCCGGTCCTCCTCCCGGGTCCGATACGGACCAATTCTCTGCAAGTTTTCTACCAGCTGTTCCGCTGGTTCTCCGACACCTCTCCTGCTTTTTTTGTGCTTGTATCAGTGATACTCCTACGTCCTGTCCCCTTTCCTCCATGCTTATGGGACATTCCTCCGTCCTGTGGGACGGGACCAGAGCACTTTGTAAAAAGCATAACATTTTTTTTAAAATGTGTCTTTCCTCTCTTTTTACGCAGGATACTGCACGCGCCTGTAACCTCGCCCTCCTTAGCTCCGCCCAGCGCATCGCCCATCGGTCCTTTTCTCCGCTCGTTCAGGACTGAATGCACTTGCATCTTCGGAAGATTTTTTCCTTCCAGTTCCTCCTCTCTTGCTCTGGCTTAGCGGTCGCGTGGTAGTCCGTCTATGCCGTTTCAGCTAGACTTTCCAAATTGTTCTTCTTGTCAGCGACTCTTCACTAGGGCGGATCCCCATCCTCTTTGTTTAGAGTGTTTGGGTCCGGACCACCGGTGGGATTCATGCTTTTATTGCAACTCCCTTTTGGTCCGGGCACTTCAATGTCGTTTGGAGCGGTGGGAGGAGGTGTTTCTCCGTCGTTCCCTGGCACATTTTCAAACTTTCATCGACGAGAAGAAGAAATGCCCGTTGAGTTCTTTCGTTTTTAGAGCACCCCGGCTGGGGCACTCCTTCCCAGGGTCTTCCTGGTCCGGGAGGAGTTTCAAAAGCTTGATTACTGGGGTGCCTTCCAGGTCTAAAACTGTACCGGAGATTTCTCTGACGGCTTCCGTAAGGGGCCTTTTGACACCGGATTACATTCCGAGGCCCCTCCTGTGGGGCTATTTGTGGGCCCAGTTCTACTGAGGCGTTTGGTACTGGAGCTTGCTTTGAGGTCTCCTTGACTGGAGCTTCCCGTAAAAACACTGAGTACGCCCTGAGTCCTCTGTTGAGGTTGTTGATACCGAACGGAAGTTCGAGGCCCGTCGTGAAGAGGCTTTTACCGGACTCAGGTTCGAGGTCCATTTAGAGGCTAAGATGACCAGCAGTTCTGAGAGGCCTGGTAAGGTATTGTCGGTGAGGTGTGTTCTCATCGTTCCCGCTCCTGCGGTGACTCCAGATCTGTTGAGGGGGCAAGGAGTGAGGTTTTAGACCGTAATCCCTCCATTACCTGCAGTGCCGAGTTCCTTCCTTTGAAGGCTAGTTTGGCTGTTAGCATGTCACAGAAACATCCTAGGCCACACAGTACCAGTTCGGCCGAGGTTCTGTGTGTTAAGGCTAAAATGAAGACCCCTGACCCACCTGTGGAGACCTCTGCCTCACTTCCACACGTGTCGCAGTTCTCCTCAGGTGCCGACAAAATGGCCGCCGTTCCCGCCAAGACCACGGTGGCCATTTTGGATACATCCTTTACAACTACACCATCGGCCCTAGGGGTAGGGGGTGGTTTTTCAGGTGAACATTGGTTTCCATGTGCACATCCGTTTCGTCCAGTTTATGACTGGAACGTTCGGATGCCTCTACCGCACAATGTCTCACTTCCTGCGGCATCTGCGCCCTTGATTTATGTGGACACCAGTGGGGAAGGGCCCTCTTGGCAACCCTCTCCCTTGTGCCCCTGGAATTACTCCGCTCATGAGAGGCCTCCTCCAGTTGCGCCCAAATCATCGGCAGAGGATGCCTTTTTTGGCAAGTTTCAAAGGCTTATGCATTCCGACCCCATGAAGGAGTACTTATGAGGCTTGTTTAGGGAGATATGCCCACCCGCACCGAAAGTCCCTGCTGTGGTTCCGCCGGCACCACCCTTACCGGCCGGGCCTGCCCCAACTCTTCCATCCCTGCCTCAGTTGTCCCCAGTGGACAAGGCTATTGTGGTGCCGGATGTAACTCAGCCTGATCCGGATCTGTCGGACGACGTGTAGGGCGATCAGGACAGTGAAGACCAGTCCCGCTCTGTCAGAGCCTTTCACGACCGGGGGCTGGACATGATGTGTCTGTTGGATGTTCCAGTACTCGAGGCACCCGCTCCGCAGGAGGGCGTGCTTTCGGGGGCGTTCACCTCGTCTCCTTTGGAGCGTACCGCTTGTTCTTGCAGAAGGACATTTTAGCCAAGGTCCATAAAGTCTGGGAGAAACCACACTCTGGGCTGTTTGTCAACAAGAAGATTGATGCGCGTTATAGGCTCCATTCTTCGGAAGAGGTGGCCTTAGCGTTGTGTCCGCCCCCTTCTTCCACGGTAGTGGTTGCAGCCATTTTGCAATCCAGACCTGCATCATCCTCTTCTACGATGGCTACACAGGTTCCGCTAACTCGGCCATGCAGCTGCGTCAAGCCAATGCAGAACTGGTGTTAGCGGGGTTGAATATGAAAATGTGGAAAGGTCTGTCGGAGTTGGAGGAGTTCATTCCCACTGAAAAGCTATTAGATTTTAAAGCGGGATTGTCGAATTCCAGGGTCCTGGCACAGGATCTGCTGGAGGCTGCGACGCATCATGTCGACACCTCGGCCCGGGACCTTATGCTTGGCGTGGATACCTCTCGTCAGGCTTGGCTGCACGCCACCAAGTTCTCTAAGGAGGTGCAGGATAAGGTTTTGGACCTGCCTTTTGATGACAAGGAGCTCTTTCATTCTACAACAGACATGGAGCTGACCAAAACTAAGGACAGCACTCAGACCACCAAGTCCTTGTCTGTCCTGGTAAAACCACCTTTTAGGGTACAGAGATTGTTGTCAAACCCTCGGCCTTCCTCTGGTTTCAGGGTTTTTTTAGTTCGAAAATCCCGCAGGGTTGACACCCCTTTGGGAAATTCCCACCGAAGGCAGCAACGGAGTCGCTTTTTCTCCTGCTCCTCGGCCTCCTTCAAAGGTTCAGGTGGGGCTGCCACCGACAAACCAGCTAAATGAGGGTTTTCTGCGCTTGCATGAGACCCCGGTGGGAGGGCACATTGCGTCTCATTGGGATGCGTGGCAGACCATAACTGAGGACCGGTGGGTCTTGTCAGTCGCTCGGCGGGCTTCCGTTTACCTCTTCCCCCTTCCCCACCCATCAATCCCCCCTTGCAACAGTTAGTGTTGCCCTCCCTCCGAGCCGAAATTAAAAAATGACTGGATCTCAAAGCGGTGGAACACGTTCCCCTAGGGGACCGAGGGGAGGGTTTCTGCTCCCGACTGTTTACGGTGCCCAAACCCAACCAGACTGGCCTGCGCACCATCCTAGACCTTTCCCAGTTCAATCTTTCTCTATCCCAACAGAAATTCAAGATGATCACGCCTTGTCAGATAGTCTTCTTTACAGAAGGGCGATTGTTCTCAGCGTGGTGGACCTTCAGGATGCGTATATGCATATTCTGATCTGGAATCCACACCGGAGATACCTACGGTTTTCCGTGGGGGAGGAACACTTCCAGTTCCGAGTGCTCTCTTCTGGCCTCAGCTCGGCACTGCGTGTCTTTACAAAGATGTCGGTTATTGCAGCTTATCTTCGGCTTCAGGGTATACATGTGTATCCGTATTTGGACGATTGGCTGCTGCGAAGTCCTTGTCCGCTGAAAGCCTCGAGCAATCTTAAGTATCTCCTCCAGCTCCTGTTTCACCTTGGGCTGTCGGTGACCTCGCGGTAATCTTCCATGATGGTCTCTCAGGACTTGACTTTCCTCGGTTTTCGTTGGAACATGATCGACTGCAGAGTTTACCTGACATGGGACAGAATGCCGGATCTGTTGGCCACGTATCAGATGTTTGCGCAGTCATAGAGCATGTCGGCTTGCTGGTTCCAGAGGCTTCTGGGCCTCATGGCCTTGTGCGTATTGGCTCTTCCTCTTAATCGGCTCAAGATGAGGCGGACGCAGATGGCTCTTCGGAGTTCTTGGCGTCAGGCTGTGGATCCGGACTCCAGGATAATATTGATTCCGGCTTTCTTGCGAATGGATCTTGGGTGGTGGTCATCTCTCAGCAACCTGTCGGTGGGTGACGGATTATGACGGATTCCTGCCTTCTGGAGTGGGGTGCGACGTTAGATCTTCTTCAGGTCTCCGACCTCTGGGCGCCTCAAGACAAGTTCCTTCATATAAATGATCTGGAGCTTCTGGCGATTTTCCTGGCGCTCAAGGCGTTCAGGCCGGTCATTGCCAACAAAGTGGTTTGTGTCCGCACGGACAATGTGGTGTCCATGTTTTACATCAACAAGCAGGGTCTTGTGGATCTTGCCATTCAGATTTGGGAATGGGCGGTTCAGCATGGTGTCTGGCTGGTGGCAGTACACATCCCGGGCCAGCTGAACGTTACGGCAGATGCCCTGAGCCGACAAACAATGGTCAGCTACGAGTGGGAATTGAAAACGGAGGTCCTCTTGCAAATATTCCTGTGTTGGGGCACTCCGGAGGTGTACCTCTTCGCAACATTGGCAAACAAGAAACTTCCTCTGTATGCCTCTAGAGATGGGCTGGGAGCCTCCTCTCTGGGTGATGCTCTCGAGATTCCCTGGCACAACATGAGGGGCTTTGCTTTTCTGCCCCTCCCTCTGATGCATCGGACGATTTGCAAGCTGAAGAACACAGTGAACTGTTCCCTTTTGCTCATAGCTACGTGGTGGCCGGCCATATTCTGGTTTTCAGAACTACAACATCTGTCGGTGTGTGCACCGATCAGGCTTCCGTTGGTTCCCGATCTGCTTCACCAGAGAGATCAGCAGCTGTGGCACCCCTCCCCACAATCGTTCAGCTTGGCGGCATGGTGCTTGAGTTCAGATCTTTAGAACATCTCATCCTATCTGCTGACAACATGCGCATTATTCAAGCAGCCAGGAAACCCTAGATAGAAGCAAGTGGCTTTGGTTCTGTCACTTGTGCTTAGCCAAACAGCTGGACCCCAGGGTGGCTACGATTGACACAGTGCTGTCCTTCGTCCCTCATCCAGCGGAGTCGGGCATTCATGTACTGTCATGCAGGACTTATCCTTTCGGCTGTGGCCGCCTACCTATCCACAGACCAGTGCTCTTTTTCACAGTCAAATCCAGTGATTAAACGGTACTTTGCGGGTCTAATGCGTCTTCACCCTCTTGTTCGCAAACGGCATCCGACGTGGGATCTGAACGGGGTCCTTATGGCCTTGTGTCATAAGCCTTTCGAACCAATGGCAATGGGTAGTTCTTAAGCACCGTTCGTGGAAGGTGTCTTTCTTGGTTGCTGTTACTTCGGCAAGCCGTGTGAGTGAGCTCCAAGCTTTGTCGGTGGAGCATCCCTTCTTCGTTTTAAACAAGGATAAGGTGGTCCTAAGGACAAATCCTTTTTTCCTACCATAGGTGGTTTCTGATTTCCCAGACCTTCCAGGATTTTGCAGCATTAGATGGCAAATTTTGCGGCATGAAATGGCAAATTTTGCGGCACAAACCTTTATTTATTGCAGCATTTTTGCGGGACATTTTGTATTAACTGAAGGGTTTAAGATTGCCACATTGCAGGAAATAGGCAGAGTGCAAGGCTGCAAGAGAGCCAGGGTATCATTATGTATCTTTTTTATTAATTTAATAGGAAGAGTCCCAGATGTCTCTGGCTTGACAAAACAGTGTTTGATTTGGCTACATTTCTGGTTTAATGTGCATGTCTATTTAATAGTATTAACTAAATTGAACATTATCAATTGAAATGCTGAAAATATTCCCCTTCTATGTTCTCCAATCCCCCAAACACCCACACACCTCTCTCACCAACACACATCACACATCTCACCAACTCCCCAGAACAACTTGCATTCCTGAACCTCTCACTCTGTCATACAAATACTCACGTGATATGTCACTCTGTCCAGTCACAATTTGCACTGCCCATCTCCTGCCACACTCCAAATCATACTCCCAACTCACACCTTACCCTCAATTCCTCCCACAATATACAGTCCTTCATTCTTTTGTGCTGCTTCTGCATCTTGCATCCTTTCTCCCTTTCTATCGCACTCATCCCTCATCCTTTTTCCCAAACTGCAGCTCACTGCCCCTTTCTTGGCTAACCACTTCCACTCTGCTTTCTGGCTCACTGACCACACGCTCCTTCTACTTTCTGTACCTCCGCTCGCTATCAGATTTCAGGCCCACCGCATCACTGCTTCCTCTGCTCTCTTGTGCACCGCTTCCTCCTCTGACACGCTGCTCTCCCTTTGCTTTCTTGCCTATCACTTCACATCTCACCCATCGCTCTCCCTCTCTCTCCTTTCCCTCTCATATTGTAACCATTTTTTTTTTTTTAAATGTAGATTTTGACCCAGATCCTCAAAAAATGGGGCATTTAAAAATAGAGCCAAGAATATGCTATTTGTAGACCACCCATTTTTGGAAATGAGCAGGTCACCTTATTCTCAAAGGTGACCGCGCATTGCCACAGGCTTGAGCTGCAGCGCAAATTGTACGCTGGCCAGCTGCCTTGAATGGTGTTCTGGGTTGTTTGACCGAAGTGTAATTATTTGTGGCGGAATTGACCGTAGTCCATTTCACTGTGAATTGATTTGCACTTCAGCCAAACAACCCAAAATGTACCTTTCACCACCACCCCCTCCCCTACTTAACTGCTTGGTCGCTGCCGCTTCACCTGCAACCCTGCGTTGTCAGATCGCCCCTCTAACGTGGGTCGGATCCGACTTCGCAGGGTCCCTTTTTCGTTATTTTCTTTTTTTTCTGTCCCCGCCTCCAATTTTGATGAAGTGGGGAACACCCCTGCAACTCCCTAACCCAAATAATACTGAACTTGGGGAGCGGGTGACACTCCCGCAACACATGTTCGTTATTTATAAAAATCGATCGAATAGTACTGGACGAAATAGGTCAAATTGTACCATTCGATCGATTTTTGCCATCAAAATGGGTAGTACCTTGAATAGAATCGCTCTCCCGGCAGTGTTCTGCAAGCTCCCAGTGTCTTTCACAGGGGCAGGCCCTTCAGGGGCCTGCCACTGTAAAATGCGACCCAAAAAATGCATTTTTATCCTGTTTGAGGAACAGAAATGCAAGCGACACAGCAGCGGTTCATACCTTAAAAGAAATGCATGAAGGAAAGACCCTGTCATGCAGTGGCACCCCCACATCTCGTGCGCGTAGGGTTGTCTGCAATTTCTGCACATTTATAAGTGCATCTTGCTTGGAAACGAGTGATGCGATTTTAAATTGGCAGAAACAGCACTTTATTTGATCAAGGAGGTGAAAAAGGCCATCTGAATGGGCACGCATATAAAATGGCCCTTTTCATGTGTCCCTTGTGGATTGGGCTGCTCTTTTTTTGGGCGCAAGTGATGAGATGTGTTGGCGCATTTCATTTCTTGTGAAGAAAAAAAGTTGAGAACCTGGCACCCGAGTAATTTCTTTTTTAAAACAGTAATTTTTGCAGATAAAATTTTAAATGTTTTTTTTTTAAAAGGTGCTGTTTTTGCACAAAACGGCAGTTTTCGCGGCATTTTGCGGGATCGCAAAATCGCTATAAGCTGGAGGGTCTGATTTCAATCTAAATCAGTCAATCTCCCTGCCTGTCTTCTTTCCAGACCCGGCTTCGGAAGCTGAGAGGGTTTTACATTGCTTGGATGTTAGAAGAGCTCTTAAGTTCTATCTGGACAGAACATCTGAATTTAGGAGTTCCTCTCACTTTTTGGTGACCTTTGGTAACCCGCAGGGTAAGCAGGCCTCCAAAGTGACTATCTCCAGATGGATTGCTGCTTGTATTAGTTTTACACTGTTCAGGGTCTCCAGCCTGTTGCCTTTCAAAAGTATGTCCCCTAGAAGACCATCGCGAAAGCAGCTACATGGACCTCCCCATTGGCTTTTTGTAACCACTACTGTTTGGACCTGAGCTCCAGATCTGGAGTTGTTTGGCCAGGCTGTGCTAAAAACCCTTTTTCAGTAGGGGGTTTCCATCCACCCTTAGTTCCTGTGAGGAGTGCTTGGGAATCTCCCATAAGTATGGAGGAAAGCGTATGGGATGTAGGAGTATAATAAGGTTACTCACCGTAGTGACCACCTTACTCCTAGTCCATAGTCCCCTTTCCTCCATACGCCCGCCCGCCGTCCCCTATAATAAGGTTCCTCTATTATTGCTTAAAGGTCTCTGACCTGGCGATAGAAAAGGGTTGATGGGCGATGCGCTGGACGGAGCTAAGGAGGACGACGGGGTTATGGCCGTGTGCGGTACCCCACGCAAAAAGAGAGGAAGGACACTTTTTTTTTTAATTTGATGCTTTTTAAAAAGTGCTCCGGTCCCGTCCCACAGGACGGAGGAATGTCCCATAAGTATGGAGGAAAGGGGACTATGGACTAGGAGTAAGGTGGTCACTACGGTGAGTAACCTTATTATTCCCCAGCTTGGTAGATCTATGCCTCAGATCACACGGGAGCTGTGAGATTCCGCTCACCGTTGCATGGCCGCCAAGCCACGCCCCGCAGATAACATTCTTGTGTATAATCAAGGGTTACTAGCACTGGGGCAGGGGATATCACGACCTTCAGAGTATTGAAGCTGTTGACCATGTCCTCTGTCCACGCAATCTTACGGTCTTGTTGCTGGGCCTCCTTCAGGCCCTGCAGCAGGGGTCTGGTGTACGCCGCGTAATCTAAAATCCACGCTCTACAATAGTTTCATAACACTTAAATGGTCTGCATTTATTTGACAGTTTTGGGCTGGGGAGTTCTTCGCACTGAGGTGGCGTGATTGGGTATAATTTTCTTCCCGTGAACAGATATCAATTGACCTAAATAGAGCACTTCTTGGAGGCAACTTTGCAGCTTTGCCTCGTCTACCTTGTACCCCTTATGTGCCAGCAGCTGCAGGAGGGTGATAGAGTCCTTCCGGCATTGCTGCTCACTGTCACTGCACACCAATAGGATGTCGACATATTGAAGGATAGTACTGGGCAATGTTTCCTAAATCGGCATGCAATATCCTGTTGAGGATGCTAGGGGATTCACAATACCCCTGAGGCAATCTTTTGTGCTCGAAATGCGGTGAGTAACTGCGAATCAGAGTGCAGGGGTATGGAGAAGAAGGCAGTTTTAAAATCTACGAAATGGGTCTTTGTTAGGGAGAATTCTCATTCAATGGCTAATTTCCCTTACGTAGTGAGTCCCCCAGCAGCTTTGTTGGATTTCTGGAGTTTATTTTTTTCACTTGGTAAGAGTGGGAGCTTTTCCCCCACTCTTACCCATGTTTTGCCATTTGTCTTTCATCTGTTTTTGTGATTGTAGACTCTGGAGTACACCACTTCAGTAGCCCCATTCTTTTGTGTGTTACACAGCACCTTCAGTGCAGTGACACAGGGTTGTCTTTTAGACTTCCCACCGACTCCATTTCTGGGGCTGACTGCTGTCCCTCAGAAAAGGGTAAAGTTGCCATCAACTTTACATAGTCATTTAACCACAGATCCAGTACACCCCATCTTACATGGAGTATTGGAAAGGGTTACTTCTTAGCCCTTTTTATCTGTACCTCCTAGAGCCTTGTGTTGCTCTTTTAACATTTAGACTTGGCTGGTGCGAGTGGTATCTGCCCTAACATTTCTACCGTGTTTATACTATGTGAACGTGGTACTGTTTTAGGCTATTATATTAGCCTCGAACATAAACCCGCTTGACCAAATACTCTTTCTTTTGGCTCTGGTCGGGTTTATTCGCCAGTTCTTTTTGTTAAAGTCCATCTTGTGTTTTACTTTGCGCGGCAAACCAGGTTTGCCTTCTTTGTTCACTGTCTTTTGGCAGGCTTCTGCCAAAAAACCCTCCTCTCGGCGCCTGGGTGTCTAAGTGGGCTGAATGTGAGGGAGGGGTGTAGTCACCCCCTGCACAGGGTATCCTAGGAAACCCAAGTTGCACTTTGCCATGATTGGCTGACGTGGTTGTCCGGGTTGGACAACCCCCCTGCTGTGCGATTGACAGCCAGGCTGTGTGAATGGAGGATTTTCGTATAAAAAGCAGGACTCTGGGGGTGGAAGTCAGAGTCGCCACTGTAACTACAAGGAACCGAAGAGAAGCGGAGAAGAAGATGGCTGCTGCAACTACCCCATCCCGGTGAAGCCCTGCTGGAGCCCTGAGCTATCTACCCTTCGACGACCAGAGAAGATCCCGTCCGGAGTCTTCTTCCCTTGAGCCTGGTGGGGTCAACCAGCTCATCTTCCACAGCCAGAGGATCCTCTTCGTGGTCGAAATCGCTGCACCCTGTTGTAGTGGTCCGGATAGCCATCTGAAGAGCCTCTCCTGTTTTTTTTTTTTCCACTTTATTTTTATTGAAAGTTTTCAACAAGAGAAAAACAGGTTCCCCCAAGGACATTAAACAGAGAACAACAACAGATTCCACCCAACAGCTACCCGCCTTTTCCCCCCACCCTCTCCCTCCCAAACTCCGGGTTGACTAGGCCTCTGAGAGTCATCGGTGCTAGAGACTAAGAGCAAGGACTAAACACAAAGCGCATCAGTACATTAGGCCAAGCTAGTGGCGGGGTCTCCGCACATACCATAGCCCATTTCCCCTGGTAGCCGCATCAGCTATCCCACCCCGGCGAGTCAATACATAGAACCACACAACAACTCATAATTTCAGGGCTTCACAGTCTGTACTAAGAATAACCACAGTCCATTCTTGCAAAAAAGAGGACATAGCATCATTGGCAATAGCAGAGAGTTTCTCATACTCAAAAATGGCAATTAGCTTAGTGAACCATTCTGTCTTGGAGGGCGCAATGGGACTCTTCCACTTCTGAGCCAGAGCCAATCTTCCCGCCCTCAACATGGCCCCATTACCCTCGAGAAGGAACCCACCTCTTTATCGGGCAAAGGAGTGCCTAGAAGAACCTCGAATGGATGCAGGGAGGGACAAGTCCCCAGAATATCATTTATCCAACTAAGGACCTCCGCCCAGTAAGGACGGATAACCGGGCACTCTCACCACATGTGAAACCAGGTGCCTTTATTGGAACACAATCTGGGGCAACATTGTTACACTTCCACAAACATCTTAGAAAGGGCCAACGGAGGACAAGCCCAACCGCTCCTCCCAGATACGTTTGAAAGACTGCCTTCCTATTAGATTAGAAGAAATAAGCACGTTATATATCTTAGAGAGGGATCCCTTCCTAGACTTGGCCTTTGCAAAAACCTTCTCAAACAGGGTTAAAGGGCGCAACAAGTTGGCCATCCACCGCGTCTGGGTAAGGATTCCCTTTAGCCTCAAATACTCAAAAACCGTAGGTGGCTTGTCCTCGAACACCTCCAACAGTTGGTCGCACTCCAAGAAGGACCCATCGCTGAACAGCTGGGCAACCCTCTCCAACCCCTGATCGGACCAGAGCTGCGTTTCCCGGAACCCCTTCGGAATTCGGGGGAGCCCACATGAGGTCCCTAACTTTTCTTGGATGAACTTGAACATCTTCCACATATGTCCAGTATGTTCGCAGATCGTCCCTCAAATGCTCCAACATAACCCGCAATTGAGCTGCCTTGAAATACCCTCTAAAGTCCAGAAAACCAAAACCTCCAAAGGACTTGGGAAGAGTCAAGGTAGCTAATCCTACTCTGGGTCTCTTCCCATTCTATATGAAACGAAGGACACGGGATTGCATAGAGGCAAAGAAGGAATCCGGCACTATACAGGGAAGAGATATGAAGAGATAAAGGAGTCGCGGGAGAATATTCATCTTAATCACCACCATCCGACCAAACCAAGAAAGGGTCAAGGGGGCCCACCTTAAAAGATCACCCTGGATTTTGGCTTGAAGGGGAGGGAAGTTTAGCTCGAACACCTTGCCTAGATCTCTTGGGATGCTAACGCCCAAATATCTGATAGAATCCCGCTCCACTCGCATCCCATACACTACCTCTCTCCCCTCAATTTCAAGATCCACCCCCCCCATAGGCATAATACATGACTTAGACAAGTTCACCTTTAACCCAGAGAAGGACCAGAACCGGCGAATCAGACCCAACAGCCGCGGGAGAGCCACGCAGAGATTTGTCAGATACACTAAAAGATCATCCGCAAACAAAGATAATTTAAATTCATGGTCTCCACACCGTACCCCCGAGAGTCCCCCGTCAGCCCTGATTGCAATGGCAAATGGCTCCATTGCCAACGCGTATAACAAAGGAGAGAGGGGACACCCCTGCCGCGCGCCCCGAGAGAGCGAGAACCCCAGTGACATGCAGCCATTAACCAACACCCTGGCAGAGGGACCATTGTATAATGCGGCGATCCACTTGCAAAACTTGTCCCCAAAGCCCATTTTCCGCACCGCCCTCCCCATGTATAGCCATTCAACCTGATCGAAGGGCTTCTCAGAGTCCACAGACAAGGGATAGGCCTCCAAATCTTGCTTCGATGACTCATACATTAGCCCCAAAGTCTTCCTCACATTATCCGACCCCTGTCGACCAGGGATGAATCCGACCTGGTCGCTGTGGACCAGGGAGGGAAGATATTTAGATTGCCTATTCGCTAAGAGTTTAGCCAGAATCTTAACATCTACGTTAAGAAGCAAAATGGGCCAATAGGACTGACATTGCCCGGGATCTTTCCCATCCTTCAGCAACATTACGATGAGAGCAGACATCATAGAGTGGGGCAGGGAACCAGAGTCCAAAGCAGCGTTAAACACCTTAGCCAGAAAAGGGGCTACCGCGGAACGAAACGTCTTATAAAACCGGACCGTGAAGCCATCATCTCCCGGAGCTGTACCGCTCTTTAAGGAGGTAATAGCGTCCACCACCTGCTGGGGAGAGATTGGGAGCTCCAACATGTCAACACCCTCAGCGGTAATGCGAAGGGTGTGCAGGGACTCCAAGAATAGATCCACATCGGTCCCGTACCCAGAGTATTCCGACGAATAAAGACCCTCATAATAATGGCCAAACTCTGCTGCTATCATATCATCCTGCAATACTCCCTCCCCCGTCTGACCCCTAATCCGATTCACCCTCCTGCTGTTTCGTAGCTCCCACAAGCACCATGCCAGAATCCGCTCCGCCTTTTCACCCCGCTCCCTATACCGTTGTTTCAAATTTGCCAGCTTTCTCTCTGTTTGTCCCATGAGCAAGGCAGACAGTTTAGCTTTAAGACTCTGAAGGGCCTCCATTTTCCCGGAGCCATCTGAGATCTCAACTTTCCTCCCGGCTGAATGCTAGCAATTCGCTCCCTCAGCTTCAATTCCTCCCTACCCCGCTCCCGCTTTCTTCTCGTGCCGATCTCTATGAGCACTCCCCTAATAGTGGTCTTAAATGAATCCCACATTCCCTGGACATTCACCTCCCCAGTGTCGTTAAGGAGGAAATATTCACTAATTGAACCCAGTAAAGACTCTTTAAGCTCCTTATCTAGCAACAGGCTATCATTGCATATCCACCACACCCTAGCCGGAGTCATCGGGGGAACCCCCAGCGTGGCCCAAACTAGTTCATGATCCGACCACGGTACTACCTCCACACCAAAATTAGAGACACTGTCCCGCAGCGTAGAATCCACAAAGACAAGATCTATCCTCGAGAACGCCTTCTGTACAGTTCCCCTCTACGGAGTGCGCGTCCACCAAACCCAACACTTCATTAGTCCGCCGAAATGAGTCCGCCAACTTTCTCTGAACCCGCTGGTCGGGGCAGGGGGAAAGGGATTTCCTATCCCTATCCGGACAGAGAACCATGTTAAAATCCCCACCAACTATCAACACACCCTCCGCAAGCCCCGAATATTCTCCCCTACCTTTTCCCAAAATGGATCCTGTGCCTCGTTCGGGGCATAAACCCCTACCAGGGTAAACAACCTGCCCTTCACTGACCCCTTAACCATTATGAAGCGCTCCTCCGGTCGGACTGATGGGCCTTTGG
The DNA here is from genome assembly GCF_040938575.1 of Ambystoma mexicanum. Taxonomy (NCBI): domain Eukaryota; kingdom Metazoa; phylum Chordata; class Amphibia; order Caudata; family Ambystomatidae; genus Ambystoma; species Ambystoma mexicanum. Next base: position 37,802,754 of record NC_090933.1, read on the forward strand.
GACAAAAAGAGCCTTGGGGGAAATCAACAAAGCGACACCCCTCTTCTTAGCCCCATATGGAGAATGGAACAAGTACTGGATAGCTTTAGATCAAAGTAACGGTTCGTTCCCCCTAACCTAGTGGGTTTCTTGCACAAACAGGAAATGCAGCTTAAGCCTAGAGAATTCCCTCACCACCAGGGACCTTTTCATAGGGGAGTTCAGCCCCCGCACATTCCGGGACCCCAGCAGCAACCTCTGCAAAGAGACATCCATTTGACTGGCCTTAAGATGCTTTCCCCCCCACATGAGGACCACTCTTGAATGTCCGCAACCCCAGCTCACACGCACCAGAAGAAACCAAAAAAGGACCCATTGAACCTCTGCTCCTTAGAAGCCCGAGCAATCCTAGACACCCCCCCAAAACCATGAGAACTACTTGCAGACCCCCCCTTCCCAACCTAATACCACCCCGAGAACCCCAACACCCTCTCACCCCCACCCCCCCCGATCACCTGGAAAGACGGCGGCATCTCACTGCCGCACCACCAGGCCGCCAGAAATCGCCTCCACCCGGGCGTCTCCCACAACATGAAAGCAAATAACATTATGAGCCCCCACCCCATAACCGGCAACAACCCCCAAACACCCCCACCTGAGGTCATCTCCCTCCCGTCCCCAAAACCTCATCAAAAGCTAGGAACAAAGCAATGAACAAACAGCCCAGGGAGCAGCCATGCCCAAAGCAAGACCAACCACATGGCCCCCCAGTCCCCCACCGACAACCGGTCCAAAAGGCTACACCGACAAAGTCAGGGCGTAGGCTGCTTCGGAGATGGGGGCGCCACTTTCCTGAATTTCCTGTGCCCCCGCACACGCCGCCGACCCGCAAATTCCGGCAGGCCAGGGCGGTCTCCACCCGATCCATTCCCCCCCTCTACTTCGTCCTTTGAAGGGGGGTCTCCCAACAGCTCACGTGAGACTCGCTGAATGTCAGCTTCTGAGGAAAGAGAGTATTTATAGCCGCTCAGCTCAAAGGCAAGTGAAAATGGATGGCCCCATCTGTAACAGACCCCCTTAGACTGCATCCACTTCGTCAGTGGGCCACAAAGGCGCCGTCGAGCCAGGGTGAGCGCCGAAAGATCCTGATAAACCTTAATTTGAGCTCCTTTCCAGTCGATAGGACCCTTCTTGCGTGCTAAGTCCAGGATCTTGGCTTTTTCAACATAATAATGGAATTTCACAAGGACCGTACGAGGCTCACCTGCACATCCCCCGGCCCTTTGGGCTCCATCGATTGTGGGCTCGCTGGTATTCTCGCCATCAAAAAGACTACTCGAAATCTCCTTGACCCCTTTCACAATGTCCGCCTCAGACTCCCCCCCTCCAGTTCCGGCATACCAAAAAACCTCAAGTTAGAGCGTTGTTCCCTATTTTCTAGGTCGTCCAGCTTGAGGGTAACCTCCTCCCACCTCTCAAGCTCAGCCAACCTCATATCAAATTGCATCACAAATAGGTCTGCCGAGGACTGGTTTGGCCTACAGTGCCTGAACTCGATCTTCTACAGCATCGACCTCCTTATCCAGAGAGTCCAGGCGTCTGTTGACATCCGCCCGAAAGCCTCGTATCTCCTCCAGCAGGAGTGCCATATTGCGACTCACTGACAAGGCCTCCGATGCCTCCAACTGAGCCCCAGCCTGCATGGTGATCTCCTCCCCCTCCTCCGCCTCTACTCTCATATATTTTTGCAGGGTCAACGGCCCAGTCCTTTCAAGGTCAACGGCCCAGTCCTTTCAAAGGGGGTCAAGAGGGCACCACTGACAGAAGAACAGGAGACCGCCGGGGCAGCTGAAGTGGGGTACACGGCCCGGTCCGTCTGGCCTCACCCCTCCACTCACTCAGACACTCCAACAACGTAATCCAGACTCCCGGAGCAGTGGCTCATGTGGCTTAGAGCGCCCCCACCAGGCGCACCCGCATCGGTGTCCAGCTCAGTACCAGTCCAACAGAGTCTCCGGGGAGGACCGCTCACCCACCACAATCCTCCACCCAGAGCGGCCACCTAACTCACTGAGCCGACTCAAGAGCACGTGGACTAGGCCCACCCTGACTCCACTGCAGCCCGGACTGAGCCTTCAGGTAGCACCTCCCCGCTCCACCACGACACAGCAGGGAGACACGGCGAGCCCGCGAGACCCCTACCCGCTCCCAGGGCCAGGCCTCCTACTACGCTGCGGGGGAGACGGGGCCGCCATGCCTCACCAGCCCCTCCGCTGGACGTCCGCTCCAAGGGGCTCGCCGCACTGGAGCTCCCCCCACAAGCTCGGCAGCCCGCACCGCCGTCCGCAGCACTCGATCCCCAGGGGAGCGGAGAGGAACCTCTGCCCTAATCCCGCAGTCCGGACCCCGGACACACCTCCAAGCGGTGCACCCAACGCCACCTCCCCCACTGCAGGACAGTCGTCTCCAGCGCGGCCCGCTCGCTGGGGAGGATAACGCACCGCATACGTCTCGGGCACCAGTACTGCCCAACTTCGGCCTCCGGCCCAGCAGGACTCCGGGACAGCTCGCCGCTGGCACACCAAGGGTTCAGCCTGCCAAGGTGGGGGTCAGAGTCCAGCTTCGGCAGGGTTGGGGGGCTCAATTTTCACATATTCAGCGCCCCGGGACGGAGACCGGCTGAGATACGTTAGCTCATCTCAGCGCCCCCTGGCGGCTCTGCCTCTCCTGTTTTTAAGGAGCGCACCTTTTATTCACTGTCGCTGCTGCTGGCTTCATCCCTGTGTGGTGCAGACCCCTCCAGACGTCCTCCTTCTTGCCGAAGCTCCAGGAACCGTGGGTCTGCAGGAAACTACCAGGAACAACTGCTGTGGCACCAGCTTCTTCCTTGAGTAAGGTACTGTGTTCTGCTTCGAGGAGCTAGGGTGAATCCCTTTTCTCCTCCTCCAAGGCTTGCCCTTGTCTTCCCTCCTTCTTATAACTTTTGCTTCCTCTGTTGACAATATCTAAGTACTCCTGGCAACGTTGAATCTTGAACTGTCCGACTGTGTGATCCTCGACAACAGGAACCCGGTTCCACTTGACACTGGCTCCGGCCTATTGACTCTTGTATTTCTGTCAATGAGTGTTCTCTGATTCGGTCTGCCCTGACAAAAGTATTGCCTATGATTTTTGCCCCCAACTCTCTCAGGTTAACGCAGGTGCTAAGTGTGTTTTTGCCCCGGTAACATTTTTTGCTGCGGATACACGTATCTTTAGGAAGACCGAACTGTCATTACTGTCATAAAGTGATCGCATATGTATTCCTGGTAACGTCTTTTGTTTCACAACACCGGTCCATTAAAACATAGGGTACTTACCTTGAGTTATACTGTACCAAGTGAATTGGTTGGTTGTAGTGTATTTTACATGTGGTTTGTTGTGTTTTATAACAGATGGTTTAAAAATAAATGTACTTATATTTTTTACCTGAAACCTTGAGTGAGTGTTTGTTTGAGTCACAGTAATTGTGGTCCCTTTGTGTAATCTCTGCTACTGCTCATATACTCTTGAGATAAGCCTGGCTGCTCCGCTACTGCTACCACTTTAACATAGTAGTACAGGCTTGTACCAAAGGTGAACTTGTATTACCACTTGTGGTCTTAATTGTGTATAGTGGTCCCTAAGGGCACTGCACAGGATTCTGCCTAACAGTCGTCTCCTTGGGGATGCTGTACAGTATCATTGCGGTGTTCGGAACCACAGTAAATTCTGCCTGAACAATGTCATTTAGAGGGCGAAGGTCCTGGATCATTCTCCAACTCCCCCCTTTTACCTTTTTGATCGAATAGATAGTCGTGTTGCATGGAGAGATGAAAGGTACAATTACTCCCTGATTAAGGAGAGCCATGATATTGTCACGTATTCCCTCCTCTGCCTCTTTAGATAGCTGATATTGCTTCACTTGAGGCAACACTGCGCCTGGCTTAAGTGTTATTCGGATCAGCGCTATTACCTGCAAGAGCCTTACACCTTGGGCATAGGTTGTCCATAATCTCTGTGGGACCTGCTCTAGGTCTGTCCCCGTGAAGGGGGGGTAGAGCAACAATGAGCATCAAGGTACATTGCACCTTGCGATATTGCACCATGATTTTACAGGGTATACAAATTGCTAACGCAATCTCTCCATCGCCAACCTGTCCTCGAAAAATTCTGCATCTGTCACTTCCTTGAGGGGCAGCATTGAGTCAATACACAGCACTGTCCGCCACTGGCACCCATGAGTATCTGTCCAGACCACAACAATCCTTTTGGTCGACACAACCAGGCCCTGCAAATCTTGGGACAGTATTGTACCTGCCACAAGCTCCGGTGTTGCCACAGAGCGAATGATGAGGTCTGAGGGTACCCGCCAACAAGCCTTGCCAATCTGGGGCACTGCATTAAGCTATACATTTATTCCATAGACAAACATGTTCGGGTCTACAGGGATGCTGCAGACCACGACCTCCCCTCCTCATGCATGAATAATGACCATTGCCCTTAAGGCACAAATGCCTGGGGTGGTGCATACCACCCTGCGGTCCGTAAAGGAAATGGCCACCTTCAACTTGCTCAACAAATCCTGTCCCAACAAATTTATGGGGGAGGCTTCTGAGTTTAGTAAGGGTGCACGCACCACTTTCCCTCCTATTTTGATAGTTGCCTCTTCTGTGTAGGAAACTGTCACGACCACCCCAGAGAATCCTCGCAAGTCGAGAGTTTCACCTGATAGCGGGAGTTTCCCTCACTGATGCATGATTTAGTGGCACCTGTGTTGACCATAAATATGAATTGCTTGTTACCTATCTCAGTGCCCACCAAGGGTTCCTTGTCAGGGTAGGTAGTCATGAACAGGACTGGGCATGCAAGAGCTTTCTGTGGGCTGTCTTAATTGGGGTGCGTGTTGGTACCTGGGAATGAGAAAGGGTTTCCCCCCATGACACTGACCCCTTGATAAGGTGCTACTGTCCCGTTTGGCACTGCATTGGAAGTGGACATTTTTCCTCTGTATGGGGTATTTTGTTGAGCGGTCTGTGGTTGTGTTTTAGGCATTGCTTGCGTCTGCATTTGTGGGGGTTTGATGGTAACTGGGTGTAAGCCTGGTGTATTTCATAGGGTATAGAAGTGAACACTGGGGGTGGGAGGGAGCATGGCTATGGCAATGCAGGGGCCAGTTGGTTGTATGGGTTATACCCTGCTCCCTGCCTACTTCTACATTCTCTTGCAAAGTGTCCCCCATGTCAGAGACCAGGGAGGTATACTCGTAAAGAGACACACAAGAGAGACGCAAAGGAGATTTTGGAAAAGAGAAGGCTCCAAACACCCATACCATGTCGATCTCTGTAGTTCTCACTGAATGAAGAATAGGATCCAAGTATCCGGACACTAAGAAGCCGAGTTGATGAACCGCTGGTGACCTGCTGGAAGGTTTGGCACCCTGAGCCCGCTGTCGCCCCGCTGGACCCCTCTGCATCTGATCGAACTAGACAGGCTGTGAAGACACTTCGACCCATTGGAATAGTGGGACTTTATATTCTCTGTACCTTCATCAAACCCTGGTAAGCCTTCTCGGAAGTGTCCCTGGGCCAACCAGTGGGCTGACCAGCTCGCGCAGGATCTTTGCTCTGTCACCGCTGCCGTTTCGAGGAGGCCCTCGCAACTTGGTACATTGCAAGCTCTGTGTTTATAGCACTCTCACACCCAATTTCGTACACTTGGTGTTCCCAGATCTGGAATAAAGAGAGAGCGCCCGAACCAGAGTACACACGGTTATCGTGTCGCCCAGCCGTGGTGACGAACTTTGCAAGTGCTTTGCAGCTGGGACCCTCTGTGCCCTGAAGCCTGCTACAGTGAAACTGGCCTGATCCATCCACCAGGAGCGGAGAGATCGCCACTGTCCCGTTTGGGAATCAACGCTGTAACTTCGCAGTTGAAAGCCGCAGAGCCACGAGATTGCTGCATTTGAACCTGCAACCGAATTGGACTCAACTGCCAAAGTTTGGTCTGGAGTGTGCGAGGGGTTGGTAAGTAATTGCAACCCTTACCGGTGGCCCCTACCGCATCCATCAATTTTTACGCATGAGTGGCCCCCGAGGGCCCCTCTCCTTTCCACAGACAGCCTGAGTAAGCAAACTATTCCCAACTCCTGGAACCTGTTCTGCCCTCTCGGGGAGACCCTGCACGAATAGTGGGAACTTATTCTGCATCATCTCACTCACCTCCCTGAGCTGCTACAGACCCTGTAAGAGACCCAGTTTTCGCCCATCTGCACTACCGTGCGTGCCAGCATTGCAAGTACATTTGAGCAATAGGCACCCCCCTTCTTAGGGACTGGACTGTCTCTCAGTTAGGATTGTGATTACTGCAGAACTGCCTAAAGACTCTTTGCACTACCTGCTGCCTTCCCTTTTCTAGTTTGTGGACCCATTTCGTGCATTAACCCTTTAGGCCCCTTGATTTTGTATATATGTATTTTAGTAGGATTGGATTGGTTTAAAAGTGTTACTGTTAATAACTATTGTGTTGAAACTCAAAGGCCTTGAATAAATGTATTTGTATTTTAAATATATATGTACACCTGACTGGGAGTGATTTGTAAGTGTCCTTTACTCTGTGTGCTCATTGAGGTCTTTTAGTCACCCTCACCCCTCCTGAGACCTAGTCTTGACCGCCGCCAATGCTACCTTGATTGGTCTGGCTTGACCAGAAGGTTACCCTGTTCCAGGAAACTAGGCTGGCCTTCTGAACCTCTGCCCACCAGGTCTAGACTTCAGAAATCCATTTTAAAACTCCTCACTTGCAATTCTGTCTGACCTCACTGTCCCATACCCCACACTTTCTGCTCCCTGGTCATTATTTTTACCCTTCTCAATATGTACATCTTTTATGGTGGTGCTGTCCAGCCTGAAAAAAATATCTCTGGCCCTCCATTCGTCCAGCCTGCACCCTTGCTGGCTTCCCCCTTCCCGAAGAGCCCTCAACCTTTCCAACGCTGCTTGCACCGCCTCTAATGCATTCTCTAAATCCTTCTGGGGCTTGGCATCTCGCTGTGTCGAGGAATCAGGTGGAGTGCCGGGTGTTGATCTGTTGCCCCATGTGCAGTGGGTTGAACTGTACTAAGGGTGGGCTGTCACCACTCTGGGGCCTGCCCTCATCATTATTCTCTACGTCCACCACCATTTTCCACAAGTCTAATATCTCTTTTCTCCTCTGAAGCTTTTTACCTTTACATTTGGCCTCTAGGAACATGGACCTATGGTCCAATATCCCTTTGTCATTTGTACCTTGCTCTGGCCATGGGCTGGTGGGTCTCCCACAGTCCTTTGTAACTTTGTAAAACTTGGGGCTTCACCTTAAGTAACCCAGGGTAATCCAGGCTTGGACCCCTTGCTCACTGTGTCTTAGAGAGGCTCGGCTTCGCCTCACTGATGAGGCCCGACTAGGCCGAAACACATGTCTGGGGTTGCTGATGGTACTCTTGTTCAGAGGAGATTTGCCTAGCATTTCGGTGCTTGACTGATTGATTGATTGATTGATTGATTTATTGAGCGCTTTACGCCAAAGCGCTGTACATTGGAACAACAAATACAGAGAAATAACAACAATCAACATTGTGAGCAAGAATTACAGCATAAATCATTCTACAAAACAGTGCAAAGAGCAATTAACTGAGAGGGGGGAAGTGAAGTGGGAATTGGTGTGTTGAGGGTACCAGGAGAAGGATTGAATACGTGTCGAAGGAACGGGTAGAGAGAGAAGGGAGAGGGGAGAGAGGAATTAAAGAGAGGGGAAAACCAGGGGGGGGGTGGTCGAGAAGGCAGGGAGGGGGCTTCAAGGAGGGGAATGGAGGAGAAGGGATTTAAGGGAAGACTGCCCTTGTGGGTGGGACAAAGACTGATATGCAAATAGATATTTCTCCTCTGTGAAGGGTGCAGTGAGCTAAAACGTGGTTGTAGTCCTTCCTGAGTGGAAGAAATTCCATAGAACAGGGTATTTAACCCATGTTCGCTCTCAGTAGAGCGGCTCCCACGCTTCTTTATAAAGTAATTAAAAGATGGCTGCTGTTTTTCAAAATGGCGTTTTGTATCCACTGCGATCTATATCCCCTCTCGCTACATCCTATCCCTAAATGCAGCCCCTATGACCACCCCTGGCCCCCTATTTGCTCCCCAAGCACCTACCACGTAGTCTTCAGCCTTTGCTGCATTCAAAACCTCTTGGGGGCCTGGGACGATCGCCCCCGATTTCCAACACCCTACCGCCAGCCCTCCAGCTCTACCACCCAAGAGGCCTATAGAGGACACTTGCAAGCCTTCAACAGCGATGGTCAGATTTGTCGTCACCCGCAGACCAGGACATAGACGCCCAAGCAGGCCTGAACCACCCTTTGATCCGAACCCTCACTCTCGCACCCTAGTGGGCGGCCGCCTAGTGAACTTGAACTGTCGACAAGTGAAAGAGCATCACCACAAACAAATGTGTGCCGGATGTTCTCCATCAGAGGCACACCTTGGAATTCCAACACAGGTGTCCTCACATTCCTCCTCTGGCACATCAAGAATTACACAGGGCTCAGCTGCTGCAGGAGGTTCAAGCCATGTTAATAAATGGGGAGATAGAGCCCATCCCCAAGCACCTCTGGGGCTTTGGAGTGTACTCCAGATACTTTCTGGTACTGAAGAATTACAGAGGGTGGTGGCCAATCCTAGATTTAAGACGTCTCAACAAGTACTTGAAATCCCAGAAGTTCAGGATGGTCATGTTGCAACAGGTTCTCGGCCAGCTGGAAGAAGGGGATTTCCTGGCAACCTTGGATCTGGAGGACGCCTACGTTCACGTCCCCATTCACGTAAAGCATCAGAAGTTTCTTCGGTTTGTGGTCCAGGAACCGCACTATCAGTTCAAGGCCTTGCCCTTTGGCCTGAAGTCAGCACTGAGTGTGTTCACAAAGTGTTTGGCTCTGGTGGCAGCGCATCTACGCCTCAATGGGATCCACATCCACCCTTATTTGGATGAATGGCTGATAAGCTATCGCTCTGACGGGCTGCCAGTTCAACACATCACGGAGACCATTCGCCTTCTGCCGGATCTCGATTCTCCGTACACTATCCAAAGTCGTGCATTGGGCCATCGAAGAGCCCTCTTTTTCTGGGCACCTGCCTCAAAATGGTTGCATGCTTGGCGACCCTCCGAAGGAGAGGGTGATGGCCATTCTGGGGCAGGTGTAGTGCCTGTCGTCAGCGCAGAATGCAACAGTGCAAGACATCAAGTCACTGTTGGCCATGATGTCCTCCTGCAATCACCTCACTCTGTTGTGCAGACTTCAGATGAGACCTGTTTAGGAATTTCTGCAGCCACTGTGCATCCAGATCAGACACTTGGACGACAAGGTCGTTCTCAACGAGGTGTTGTGACAAGCTCCACGATGGTAGGGAGCACGCCCACATCTCACGAAAGGGAATCCTTTCCAGATACCTCCATTCGAGGCCACGGTCACCACAGAAACCTCCCTTGGAGGGATGTGAGGCCCTCACCAGACAGTCTCCCACGCCAGGGGCTTCTGGCTCCCGGGAAGAGAAGGGCCTACACATAGATGTCCTGGAACTCCGGCCAGTCTTCTGGGCCCCCAAGTCGTTCCTAAATCAGTTTAAGGGGAAGGTGGTGCGCATCTTCACGAGCAAAACCACCACCATGTTCTATATCCGGAAGTAGGGCAGCACACTCTCTCCTGTCCTTTCCTGGGTGGCCCAGGTCTTGTGGCGGTGGGCAATCCTTTAGGGCATGTTCCTCATACCCTTTTTCCTGGCAGGCATCAAGAACACCATTGTAGACTCGCTCAGCAGAGAGCTGCGGTCCTGCCACGAATGGGAGCTTCAGCAAGAGCAAGTAACTAGTCTCTTCATCAAGTGGAGTCGGCCCCAGTTCGACCTCTTAATGACGGCGACCAACTCAAGTGCCAGAGGTTTGCCAGCAGGTTCCCTCAACTGGGGAATGCCTTCTCGTTCCTGTGGTAGGGGCTGTCCTAGTACACTTTTCCTTCCAATTCTGCTCCTGCTACGTGTGATTAACACACTCAGACTTTGTCATTGCAGGAGGATACTCATCGCTCCGGAGATGCCACGGCAGATCTGGTACCCGTACCTGCTCCATCTGTCGGTGCCCCTGTCCATCCGGCTACCTCCACTTCCCGACCTTCTCGTCAGAGAAGACTGACAATTCTGAACCACCCAGCGACTCTGAGCCTCGCGGCCTGGCTCCTGCAGCCCTAGAGTTTGGACATTAGGCTCTCCCGCTGGAATGCATGGGCTTCCTCTACACTGACATACTGCGGTCTGTGAAGGCATCATGAAGCAAGACACAAACAACAGACCTAAAGTTCAAACAAAAGGTGTTTATTCATTTAAATGTCAGGATGTTTGAAGGCTTAACATGCCCTATAATAAGGTGGGATTTCCCTGCCTGAATGAAACCAAGGAAAGTCTGAATCAAAGAGTTCAACTTCCCTGAGAAATCTAAGGACTGCTGGACAGGGTGTGGAGTGGTGGGGTCTACTGAACATATCTGGTGGGAATGTCCTTGAATAATACCCTTCTGGGAGGAAATTCGGAAAGCTCAACAACAAGTCTTTGGTCAAGGGGGGACCAGGCCCCGGAGCGGATCTTGTTGGGCATTCAGCATGAAGACATGGAATGTGCTTCTGGAACTAGGGAAAGAGCACAGGTGATGCTTATCCTTGCTGGGACGATGTTGATTGCCCAGAACTGGAAAAGCCCAACAGTTCCAGCATTCCAGGACTGGCTCCGGAAGATCTGGGAGATGGTCGCGGTGGAATGGGCGACGTATGCTATGAACAATGCATTACAGAGCTTTGCAAGCGAGAGGGGCGAAGTATTGGCCTTTCTTAGAGACGATTTTAGGATCGGGTGGCGCCCGCAGCGTCTCGGACTGTTGGACCTTTCGTGAGCAAAGGGGGGATCGTCAACTCTCTGGAGGATTACGGAACACTGGGCTGTGGCCAGTTTGTTTTCCTGGGGAGGGGGGAGGATAGTAGGGGGGGCTTGATGGGGATGTTTATGTTTTAAAAATGTTAATAAAAAGAAGTAAGAAAAAAAGAAAGAGTTCAACTTAAAAGTCTGTCTGTGTCCAAAACATATCCTCGCCCTTGCAATTAAAGCTGAACAAGTGTAGGGATGTCAATAATAAAAGTAATGGTGATCAACATAAAGTTCTGAGCTTCTTCCAGGTCTTAGCTCAGCTCTGGGGGACCACCCTCACCCATCAAGCTGCTTCCCCGGGAGAAGAATGCAGCAGTGTGCTGCATTTGGAGGGTATTGAGGGAGTCAGTGCAGCGAAGGCAGGAGCTGGGACACAGCTAGTGAGTACACAAACTGCACTATTATCAAGCTCAGACCTGCCCACCCTGCCCCCCTATACCATCACTGCACATAAATGCCATAGCACTAGCCACATCACCCCGACCAGACCAAGCAATCCCATGCCCCCCCACCTAGTGAATGTTGCGCAAAGCAAGTCACATGCCCTGCCCCATGCATGCCTCATACTCAACCACATGACAAGGCACCACACATGACTGTGTTTACCGAAACAAGGGTGCCTGTAAGTTGGCCTGCACACATGTCACAGGACTGGCACACACAAGATGATGCCCCATTACAGTGGCTGCCAGTGCTGCAGCACCCAACAGGCCTGTATGTGGCGGGTGCTGCGGCCCTGGCATGCTGAGTTGCCATGGAAGCACCGTCAACAACATTTCTGCTGCGTCCGCCTACCCACTCCCATAGATTCCTATGGGACTCCATGGGAATGTGTATCAAGACAATTTCTGCCGCCTGACTTCCCGGCACCCGGACTTGTAATAGGCCAGTGGCACCGGGAAGTCTGGAAATGGGAATTGTTAATGGTTCCGGCAGCAACCCGCAGGTAGCACTGTCAGGGTTAACGCCAGATCCATAATAAGGCCCAGTGTCATCTGTGCACTGCATCACACCCCCTTGCCCCTTTCAGGGACAGCCATACACACCTGCATGTACAACATGGTTACGGCATTGACCATGCACCCAGCCCCCCCCCCATGTTATGTTATGTGCCTGCTTGTAACATGCCGATAACCCGCAGGCATCAGGGCGCGGGGAACCAAGAAAGATCAAATACACATAGTTCTCTTCATTAAACTAAGGTTGGATAATGGAGAATGGTCTGCATTACTTATTGGAACGAAAAGGTTTTCAGCAATTTCCTGAAACTCTGGTAGTTCACTTCTTGCCGTATTGCCATCAGCAATTGGTTCCAGTAGTGTGCTGCCTTTACCGGAAAGGACTTGCCCCGCCCGACTGCACGATTGGCACAGGGTATGTTCAAAGTACCCCTGTCTGCTGATCTTAAGCATCTTCGGGGTGTGTAAAAGGAGACATTTATTTCAAAGTAGCTTGGGGCTCTCCATATAAGCATCTATGGATTATTGTCATGGCCTGGAAGTTAACTCTGTCCTCCACTGTTAACCAGTGGAGGGCTCTTCTCCCTATTGATAATTCTCTGTTTTTGATATTCTTAACTATGCGAACTGCATCATTTTCCATGACTTCGCACTTTTGGATTTACCTCTTCGTGGCTCCGAGCAATAAGGCATTGCCGTAGTAAAGATGCGACAAAATGATGGCTCTAGCAATTGTCACTTAGTTAACTTCATTGATGAAAGGTCTTATTGCTCTCAAGAGGCGCAAATAGTACGCGTTGTTTTTCTGCAGGTAGTTTACCTGTACCTCAGATCCCACCAATGCTTCCACCATCATTCCGAGTGTTTTAACGTGCGGCATCACCGTGATGATAGCCTCTTTGATGGTGAAGGTCTTATAGTCCATCCCCAGCTTCGATCTGGCCTGTCGCGTTCCGAAGATCATCAGTTCAGTTTGTGTTATTTAAGCACATCCAATGATGTTGCATCCAATAATCTATAACCTGATTTCTAATGTTTGTTAATCTGTTTAGAATCACATGCTGTGCATAGTCTGACATCCAGTGGTCACTGTGGAGTATTGCATCTTGTTTTTCGAAAGTCGAAAAGGGGACATCGACATAGGCGTGTCTGTAACACTATCTCTATAGTGACGTGTAGTGTACCCAAAATCCCTCACGTGTCGAGGTCCCTCAGATTTGTTTTTTTCCACCCAGAACACTGGTCGCCTTAAGTGGCGCTCGTAAGAGACATTGCCATTGACCCGACCCCTGGTCGATTTTGTTAATTATTGTTAACTCATATCACCTACAGCCCTCTTTCGACGGCCATTCCACATCCCTGCCGAGACCAGATAGATCTTCGACGGCAGTGGTTTTCAATGGACAGTGATCCTATCAGCACTGTCGACCACATGGCCCGACCTCGCCGCCCTACACAATAGGCAGAGTGGGGGTCGGGATGGACATTTCGGTTTCTTCTAGAATGCCTTTCCCTTTCTCCCCCCTTTCCTTCCGGGTCGTTATCACTTATTACATCGTCAGCTATAGAGAGGACTCCTTTTACATTTTGCCCACGTGTAAAGGCAAATTTCCGTGGAAGGACAAGCACAAGCGGTGCAGCCGCTGCTTACCCCTAGACTACAACGAGGCCGGTTGCGCGGCCTGTAAGCTTATTCGACCAAAAACTCTGAAGGAACGCAGGGTCAAAAGGTGGGCAGCCTACGGGATGTCGAAGGCCGATTCCTCGCCCGCTGCCGCCGAGTGTGACGAGGGAGATAGTGATGACTCCACCTCCATAACGGAGGTTGTTGACCCCCCATCGGAGCGCTCTCCTTCCGTGGCGTCTGTCCCTGGCCCCGACAGGCACGGCTTTGGCCCTGCTTTTGGGGATGTACACCCCGGCGACGCTGACGGACACAAACAAGTCACTAAGTACACAACCCACGGCCATTCATTGAGTAAATCTAAGAAGGCCTCAGCGCCAACGGAGACGCAGACACAGCCGGCTGCCTCCACTGACCGTAAGGGTCGGCAGCCCTCCCTGCAGCTGCATACGCGCCTAGCGACTGGGCCGTCTAATACTAATGGTGCTACCACTAAAACATCATCCGTCGAGACGCCTCCGAAGAAGGCGTCCGTCAACGGCAAGGTTCCGGCTCTGCCGAAAACTACTCACGGCCGGCTCCCGACGGAGAGGATGGTTGTGGAAAGCATAGCAAGGATAGTCTCCCAGGACTCCCAGAAACGGCTGGTGAAGGAGTCACCAAAGCCCGCTCAAAAGGTCAGGGACACAACAAAACCTAGCAAAGGTACGCCGGAACCTCCCCCTAGGTCGAAGGGGAGACCCAGAGGTACTTCCCCACTGTCGGGCTCATGGGAAGGGTTCTCAGAGGGCGACGGGGGGTATCTCCTCCACTTTATGGGAGAGATCTCGACACCTAGAGGCGGAGGAGCAAGCCTTTCCGCCACTAGACCGTTCTGGGTCATCCCACTGGACTAGGGAGAGATTTGAATCCTGTATGAACAGGCTGGATAGGTTTGTGTCCACTTCTGAACATGCTACACCTAAAAGGCCAAGGGAGGTACTCCCTCAAGACCCTATATCCAAATTCCCAAGACTTTTCAACTCACATGAGGAAGAACTAGACACATTTGACCTCACTGAAGAGGATCCCCACTTTCAGAAAGAGGATGAATTCATAAATGCTGAGGATTTACAAGACCCTGTAGGGGTCTTTGAAGAAGACCCCGACATGTGCGAGCCACAGCCATGGCAGTCCACAGGGCTGTCAACAGACCCTGATGCTTTGGATCTGGCCTCTCCACAGACTGCACCTGTCAGAGATCCTTCACCTATAGACGATCAACCCACATTTAATGCCATGCTACGCAAGGCGGCAGCACACTTTCAAATCGATTCGGGGAAGGCTACCCCAGAAGTCGATTTTGTTGAAAAAATAATCAAAGAAAAGCCACCTGGGGGGGCGCTGTTGCGCAACGATCCAAGATGGCTGCTGCCTGAGAAGCTCTGACAGCACCAACCGGAATAACTGCTGAAAATCCTGCCTTCCGTTCCTGGTTCCCATTAAACTGGTGGGATCAGGGTTCTACGTGCCTGGGCCCCCTGTGGTGAAGATATAAGCCCCAGCTTGCGCGTTGGAGTACTCGCCTGCGGAGCTCGGAGCTGTGGGCTGTCACTGAGTGGCGTGGGGGAGGGGCGGCGCTCCGAGATCGGGGAGTTATTGTCGCGACCACGGCCGTGGTCTGGAAATCCCTTCCCCTGGGAGGTTGCTTTGCTGCTGGACGGGGGCCGGCTCCTGCACTGTGTAGCTGCTGGGGGCGCCCTGACGAGCAGAGCCAAAGCGGGCGGAGACCTGTACCGCCGTCGGACGGACTTCGCTGCTGCTGCGGCTCGGCCCCTCTTGGACTCGGCGGCTGGGAAAGGCTCTCCCGCGGATCGCTGGTGCCGGCACGGAGTGCACCCGTGGAGGCGCGGCGACTGGCCGTCTCTCTGCAGGGGTGCCTGGAGGCTGGGGCAGCCCTCGGAACGGGACCTGCTTTGAAGTGCTCCCTGGATGTGCTGGGCGCTGCCGGAGAGAGGCGCGGCCACATGACAGCTCCCCATTATATGAGGGGAATACATATTTTACGTCCATGGGACTGGTACCCCCCCTGGGTTGGATTGGAGGGGGAGAGGTGTCCGAGGGTGCATAGGCTGCTATAATAAGAACTGTTGAAAGGCAACGGCCTAGGAAAGTTATACGCTCCCTGCACATTGACTTATATTGTTATGCACCCTTGGTGTTGCTGGTGAATGGTGGATGATGGTGCAACACTTTGTGGTGCAGTGATTTCGCTACCCTGTTTAAAGGCGTGGTTGCGCTTGCTTCCAGTGGCATTTTTTATCCTCGGTGGATCACTTGCAGTGTGCTGGTGGAGGTGTTGCACACTGCCCTGTGACTGAGGCCCCAGTGCGGCTTAGGTGCGTCTGGCGGCGCCCCGGAGACTGCGGGCTTGTGGTGAAGCGCACTCACAGGCTCCACTGGATATTACCTAGGGCCTACTCCATTGATCTAGCATGGGAAATAATAAAAAACGGGCGAGGATGGAGCAATTTGCATCCACAGCTCAAAATCTTCTGAATCGGAGGCCCAATCGACAGGACAGGTGGATGTTGCTGCGCTGAATCAGACATTGCTGTCATTGAAGGGCAGCACGGATTCCCTTGGCGCTAAAATTGATGCCCTCACCTGTAAGGTGGACATATCAGCAGTGCAAATAGAGAAGCTGTGCAGGCGCATGGAAGAGGCGGAGCAGAAGATTGGATCTGCTGAAGATGGTGTCACTTCTTTGCAGCGCAAGGTAGCCGGCCTGCAACAGATAGTTAAAAAAATTGCGGCGAAGAATGAGGACTTGGAAGGCCTCTCAAGGAGGAATAATATCCGCGTCACTGAGGTACCGGAATCTTCACATATAGAAAATATGGAAAAAATTGTCGAAGCTTCTGCTTGACATGCTGGATAATCCTCCACTGTCTGGAATGTATATGGTAGAGTGGGCCCATCACTCGCTGGCGGCTAGACCACCCCCGGGGGCTCCCGAGCGCCCTATAATCGCCAGGATTTTTTGTTATCGAGATAGAGATGCCATACTTCGGGCAGCCCGAGAGAAAAAGGAGTTGCATTGGGGGAGCTCTATCATCCGACTGTTTCCGGACTTCAGCCCGATGTTCCAGGATCAGAGGAAAACATGTACCCATACAGCCCCCCCTTTTTCTTCCTGCCCTTATTGGACCTACCCTGTCTGCTGCCTTAAACCTAGCACTTGCAAATTGCTGTCTGCATTACCACTGTTTGTTGCCTTTATTATTTATTTATTGTTATTTATCTGTTTCTCCTCTGCTTTGCACTTTCCACCTCTCCCCCCTTCCATGCACTTTTCCCCTCCCCCCTCTTCCATGCACTTGCGTGTTCTCAATGTCACTGGGCCTAGTAAGATCGCTGTTTTGTTCTCTCCTGTTCCCCTCCCTTGCCTTGTCGCACTCTGAAACACTTGTGTACGAGCGCGATAGAAATAAAATATCAATCAATCAAAAAACAGTGGGTGGAGTCGTGGATTCGGCTTCCGATCTGACAAGCGGCCCATGTAGCACTGGCTAAAATGGTTATACTCCCCAAAATGCTTTATATTTTAAATAATGTGCCAATATGGCCCCCAACCGGGTACTGGACCTGTGTTAGGAAGATGATGGTTAAGTTGGTGTGGGCTAGGGGGCAGCCCCGCATAGCGTACAACACTTAACCTCCAAGTACGAACATGGCGGACTGGAATACCCAGATATGCAGGCATATTACTTAGCGGCTCAGCTGCAATACATTTCAGGATGGGGCTCACCGCTCCCGGTTCTCCCACATGTAAGAGTGGCCAAGGCGGTTTCTTATCCGAATGCCTTATGGGGTTTGCTTTCGGGGGACATAGGCTCACACCCGAGAGGCGAAGTTCAGCCTCTGCTTGTTTCCTGTACTGCTTGGGAGCAGTTGGGCCAAATATTGTCATGCTCCCCGGGCTACCACCCTGAACTTCCAGTGTATGATGTAATAGACATCCCACTTTCCCACGAGCAATCATTTAAGGAACACTTTCAGAGATTGGGGATACAGAATTTGGGGAATTTGATAGCAGATGGTAGATTCAGGCAATGGGATGATTTGCAAACGCAGGGAGAACATAACGCTGCAACCTTGCTGCATTATTATAGACTTAGAGGGTTACTGAGGGCGAAATGGCAGAGTTTCCTGGTTTCCCCTGTTGTGCATGAAACCCTACGATATGTGCTCCAACCGGTAACAACGGGCAGATTGGTGGCCACTATTCATGCTATGATTAGAAGTGGGAGGGGACAGCAGAGACAGGGATCCATGGCTCAATGGGAAATCGCCTTAGAATTGACAATGACCCAGGGGCAATGGAGATTGATTTGTTTGCAAACTAAGACAATCTCGTTTAATGCTAGATTTAGATTAGTTCACTATACATTTCTGCATCAAGCCTACTATACCCCAAACCTACTGCATAAATATTACCCAGAGAAAGTGTTTACTTTCAAAAGGTGTGGCAGGGAACTAGCAGACTTTTATCACATGGCTTGGGATTGCCCGCGTGTTAGATCCTACTGGGAAGCTGTGGAAGGAGCGATGAAGGAGATGCTCCCCTACGTGTGCACATTTTCACCGGCACTGTGGCTCTTGGCACTAATTGAAAGTGTAACTCGTACAGAGAAAAAACTGTTGGGCATGGCGTTGGCTGTGGCAAGATACGTGATAGCCAAGGCATGGGGCAGACGTAATCCTCCACCATTTACGGCCTGGCTGGAGCATATAAAACTGTGTGAACTTAGAGAAACAAGATACGCGGCGATGCTCCCTGCAAATAGTCAACCTCGGGACTTCTGGCCCCCATTTCGCCGATATGTTCTCCAGTTGGAACATCCCAAACATGCTTCGGATGGGAGTGCGGAAGATGATCAATGTGGGAATTCCGGATAGATGGGATCAGCCTGATGATGTTATTAAAAAGTGTGATGGGGGGAGGTAGAAGGTGGATGGTTATATGTGATCTTCGCTAGGCTGTCATGATGGGTTGTGCTGGATGACAGAGGAGGGAACCATGACTGGGGGGGGAGAGGACAAGGGGGATTGTTGTTGTTTGAGTATTAAAATGCAATAAAGAAAGTTCACAAAAAAAGAAAAGCCACCTGCTAGCCAAACCATACCTCTCCTTGCCTCCATCAAGAGACGCCTTGTTCCCTCTTTATCACCTACCTTAGTTAGAGGTGTGAACCCATGTTAGAGAAGCTTTTTAGCCACTCACCCCAGATCCCTTATATATTAGGGGTCATTCCATACCAGATTCTCTGGTGGTGACCACCACGAGAAAAAGGGCAGGGGTTCCGCTGTCCACCAGTGAGGCAACTCCCGATAAAGAGGGGGGGAAAAAGCTCTATGCTCTAGGGAAAAGGATTAAATCCTATGCAGCATTCGCCACGCGTATTGCCAACAATACCACTCTGTTGGCTAGTTATGCGGATGCCCAGTGGGGCCTGTTGCAGGAAGGTCTACAAAAAGTCCCTGAGCCCTTTCGTACCCACTTATTGGCCACCGTCACAGAAGGCACTCAAGTGAACCAAAGCATCATCAAGAATACTTTAGATGAGAACTAAGATGGCCGCCGGGGTGAGGAGTCGCAGCTAAACAGCGCTCCGCCCGGGCCGCTGAAAAGAGCACGACCGAAGCCGTGACGGGCCGTCCCTCGGCCCCCCCCAGACTACCTAGCTGCCCCCCCAAACACCCCCCCCACCAACCCCCCCCCCCCAGCGAGGAAACAGGCGCTGAGGACGGACGAGCGCCGCCGAGGAGCGAGGCATCCGCCCCCTCCCCCATCGGGGCCGAAAGAACTTGTCCCGCGTCGCCGGGGGCCCTCCGCCGCGGCGCCGGGTGACTGTGCAGCATCGGCCAGCGCGTGAGCGGGATCGGGACACAGCGGATCCCGAGGAACGGAGCCGCCCCTGCGCCGCCTCGCGTCGCCCCGAGGTGAGGGGAGAGCGGCGTCCAGCGAAGCGGCTGCGGCGCCGGGAGACAGCAGCGCGAGCAGGGCGGACCGCGGGTGAGGAGCCGCGCGGGCCGCCCTGCACGGAGCGCACAGGAAGACTCAGAAACGAAGGTGAGCAGGCCCGGGGGGGGGCCAGAAACTAAGCGCCAGCCCGTGCGCACATACCCCGAGGGGGGGGACTCACAGGAAGGAGAAAAATAAAAGAAATAAAAAAAAACCTCTCTCTGGCGCCAACCTTTTTTCCCCTGGGACACTAGGAGCCACCTCACAAGTCCCCCAACAAGACAGGGGTGAAGAAAGGGGGGAACCCAGGAAGGTGATGCACTCTCTCTGGCACCAACCATTTTTCCCCCTGGGACACTAGGAGCCACCTCACAAGTCCCCCCAACAAGACAGGGGTGAAGAAAGGGGGGAACCCAGGAAGGTGAAGCACAAGACCACAGGACCCACAACAACTAAGAACACCTCGGAGGGCAGGAAAGTGAGAGGCCCCATCGAAGGGTCACAAGAGGGCGCAGGAACCATATAGACTATCAGACGGAGAGACCTACCATGTCTAGAGCAAAAGGAAAGGGGAATCCCATCCAGCAAACTCCCCAAACAGCGAAACAAGGGGCCGACATTCTACAAATGTGGTCAACAGAGGGGACACCACAACCGAGAGGAAGAACCCAGGGAGACCCCATGGGAGAAGCAGAACCACTATCCCAACAACAGCAACCACTGACCAGGGAGGACATGCAAACCTGGTTCATGGACCTGCAGGAGAAATTCATGGCCACAGTTCAGGAACAATTCACATCCATGAAGAACGAAATGAAACAGGCGGTACAAGATATGAGATTAGACATAAACAACCTAGAAGAAAGAACAGATATTGTGGAAAAAACGGTGCAAAATCTTGAAGAAGACACGAGACAAACAAGTGAAACGCAAGAACACCTGGTGACACTTACTCACAACTTGGAACTACAATGTGAGGATTTAGAGAACCGCTCCAGACGCTCCAACATCCGAATCAAGAACATGGTGGAATCAGTGCTGGACAAAGATCTGAAGGAGGCGGTGAAGGAGGTGTTCAGAGACATCCTGGGAACACAAGACATCGAGGATATCGGAATCGACAGAATCCACAGGGTCGGACCGAAAAGAGCGGGGGCCCCAGGGGAAAGACCACGTGATGTTCTGGTGGCGCTATCCTCCTACCCGCAGAAAGAGCAGATCCTAAGGAGAGCCAGGGAATTGGAACATATTAAAATGAATGGGCAAGACATCCAACTGTATCAGGACCTGGCACTAATAACCCTCCAAAAAAGAAGAGCAATGGCCCCACTGGTGAAAGTGCTCATTGAAAAACAAATTCGCTACAAATGGACCTTCCTGTTTGGCTTATTGTTCACATGGGAAGGAAAACAGAAAAGAGTGACCACGCTGGAAGAAGGCCTCAGCACGATGGGACTACAAGACGAAGAGATGGAGCAGGGGGAGGCCACAAACAGGAGAGCCCGAACGAGAAAACCGATGGGCTGGGAATCCACCAAGCAGAAGAATGCAAATCCAGGGAGAGACACCCGGAGAAAGGTGCCATGAGGAAGACAAGAAAATACATGCCTTGGGGACAGACATGGATACAATGCCACTAAAGACCCAGTCGGGGGGGGACGTGGGAGCGGAGCGGAACGGACAATGCAAGGAGGGTGGCCTGGCCGAGACCCAACGGTCTGGAACCAGGTAAAGGCAAATGGTTCAGTGGGGTTTAGGAATCCCCATAACATACCCCCCGAGGGTATGGAGGGCAGGGAGCGAAGGGCGCAACGCCCTAGCGTCAATAGGAACCCTTGCCCTACTCGGGGGACAGTTCGGTTGGTTTAAAGTTCAAAGTTGGGGGGGAAGGGAAGTTCAAGGGATGGGAACGGATCGGAAGAAACAAAGAGTTGAATCGGGAACAGAAGGGGACCGGAGGCAATGGCATACAAACAAAATAGAATGGGGATGATACGCTTTATGACCTACAACATCAGAGGCATGAACCACCCAACAAAAAGAACGAAACTGGAGAAACAATTCAAAAGGGGGAAGGCGGATGTACTGCTCCTCCAGGAAACCCATATCAAAACTAAAGATAAGCACAAAATGCAGATAAAAGGATATAAAATATGGGCACAGGCAACGACAACAGAAAAAAAAGCAGGAGTCCTGATAGCGATAAAAGAAGGAAAGGACGTAAAACCACTAGACACCATAACTGATAAGGAAGGGAGGTACGCCTTTACCAACGTAGAGATTGAAGGATGTCGCATGACGCTCGCCTCAATATATGCACCCAATCAGGGACAGGATGGCTTCCTCAGAAACGCACTATCGAAACTGGAAGATTTCGCTAGAGGAGAGGTGATACTGGGGGGGGACTTTAATCTGGCATGGAACCCAATGCTAGATAGGAGCGCAGGAAACACACATGGACAGGGGGCGCCATCAAAACGTTTGAAACAGCAAATGGACCAAATGGCTCTGAATGATGTCTGGAGGGAACTGAAGGGTGAACAGAGGGGGTACACCTATTTCTCACATGTACACAACTCTATGTCCAGGATCGACTATCTCTGGGTGTCAGTGGGGCTACTGGGAAAGATAAAAGGGCTAGATAAGGGCTCTATAACCCTCTCGGACCATGCCCCTCTATGGGTGGACGTGACTCTCCCAGGGAGGAAGAGCGGGTTATGGAAATGGAGGTTACCACAGGAGTTGATCCATGACCCAGTGGCCATAAGGGAAATGATAGCAGAATACTTCTTACAAAATGATACGGGGGAGGTCGCAATGAGCGCAGTCTGGGACGCGTTTAAAGCAGTCTTGAGGGGGAAGATGATAGCGATGAAAATCACGAGAGACAAACAAAGGGATCAGTGGGAAAAAGAGCTGGAAAAAACAATTGAGGAGATCCAAGAGAAATTGACGACTCAACCCACAAAGATATTAAAAAAATCTCTGAAACATACACAAGGCCAACTAGAGATGTTACGTACAAAGGGCGCAGAAAGGAATCTACTCTATCTGAAACAGAGGTATTATATAAGAGCGAACAAAGCAGACAGACTCATGGCACGACAATTAAGGGCGAAACAAAAAGAAACAACGATTAAGGCCATATGTGATGCGAAAGGCGCCACTCATACTTCTACGCACGACATGGGGGAAACAATGAGGCAATATTATCAAACGCTCTACTCCACAGAGCACCCCGATATAAACGCCCAGACTTCATACCTTGAGGCCCTAAAGATCCCGAAAATCTCAGAAGAAGACAAGCAGGCACTAGAGACCCCTATTAGAGAAGAAGAAGTCATTAAAGCCATAAAAGGACTCCCAAGTAACAAAGCTCCAGGCCCGGATGGGTTTACGGCCCCATTTTATAAAAAATACGCAGACATACTAACCCCGACCCTAACAAGACTCCCAAACTCATTCAAAGACACCGGTAATGTGACCCCCACAATGAATGAAGCGAAGGTGCTGGTGTTTCATAAACCAGGCAAAGATCCAACTAATCCCACATCATACAGACCAATCTCCCTAATCAACCTAGATGCAAAAATATATACTAAAATCCTGGCAACAAGGCTATCCCCGCTCCTCCCTAAACTGATTAGCGAGGATCAATCAGGCTTCATTCCAGGCAGGCAAACCCACGATAATACTAGGAGACTAGCCCACCTGATCGAAAAAATAGGGATAACCCGCACCCCAGCGATACTACTGTCAGTAGACGCCGAGAAGGCCTTCGATAGAGTGGAGTGGTCCATACTGTTTAGGGTTCTGGAATCCATGGGGTTTGGGGAAAAATATATCGCGAGTATTAGAGCAAACTACAATTCCCCATCCAGCAGAATAGCCATTAATGGCGAGCTTACTGGCAAGGTAACGATAACGAGAGGAACGAAACAGGGCTGCCCCCTATCACCACTATTGTACGCTCTCTTCTTAGAACCCCTCCTAATTAAAATACGGGAGTCAATACACATTAAAGGGATAGAAATGGAGGGTCAGCAACACAAAGTAATTGCGTATGCAGACGATATGCTAATAACCTTAGAGGACCCTGAATCTACTCTATCGGCCACAGTTAGAGAACTAGAAAACTATGGGACCATCTCTGGCCTAAAAATAAATAGGAAAAAATCAGAGATCCTCATCCTGGCAGGGGATAGAACGAACATAGAAAAGCAGGCAAAAACACCTGACCTCAAGATAGCACAGAAAGGCATTAAATATCTGGGAATGAGTGTACCCCCAAAAATAGAACAATTCTACTGGGAAAACTACCCGTCGCTAATTCTAAACATCCGAAGAGAATTAAACAGATGGAACCCACTACAGATATCCTGGTGGGGTAGAATACAATCAATCAAGATGACCATCCTCCCAAAGGTACTATATTATTTTCAGGCTCTCCCAGTGGGGGTCCCAGACACGTTCTTCAAAACCTTAACAAAAATGGTATTGTCCTACATATGGAAAGGGAAAACACCGAGAATTGCCAGGAAGGTCCTCACGGCCCCAACCAGAGAAGGAGGAATGGCGCTACCCCACTTTAGAAAATACTATCAGGCAGCACAGCTTAAAGTTCTAAGGGAGTGGGTGGGGGAGGATCCGCAACAGATATGGGCCAAACAAGACAGAGCAGTAGCAAGGACCCCACTGGTAGAACTTCTCTGGAAACAGAAGCAGCACAGGCATGAAAATCTAAGGCTAAGCGAAATCATGAAAACCACGTTAGAAGCATGGGATAGCCAAACAAAAAAAGGCATAATGACCACAGCGATAGGACCCTTTACACCCATCTGTAGAAACCCACTATTTCCACCGGGGATGGAACAAGGGGCATATGACACCTGGGAGAAAGCGGGCATTACTAAAATAGGAGAGATGTTTAAGGACAAGGAAATCATCCCCCTGGAGTCGTGCGTGGCAACCACGAGAATCCCTAAAAGCGATAGATACAGATATGAACAGCTAAAACACTGGCTCAACTCTCCAATAATCACCGAGGCAGCAACCAGGGACCTTACAGGGTTCGAAACATACATCATCTCCAACACGGGGGAGAGAAAGTGGGTATCAACGTTATACAAATACATAAACTCACAAGGGGAAAGCATTAAATGGTCATACAGAATAAAATGGGGCAGAGCATTGGGGGAGGAACCAACGGATAAACAATGGGAGGACCTATGGAAACAGATCCCCAGAATGACCCGCTCGGCACAAACTAGGGAGATGTGGGTCAAAATAATGACACAGTGGCACTACACTCCAGAGAGGCTCCACACAATGTACCCCAACACGTCCAGCCACTGCTGGAGAGGATGTGACGAAGTGGGAACTTGGAGACACATATGGCATGACTGTAAAGGCATAAAACCCTTTTGGGAAGAAGTGAAAAACGAGATGGGCAAAATATTCCCGGATGTGGGGTTGATGGGGGAGAAGGTGTGGCTCTGTGGAATCAAAGACGACACAGCAAGGCAATACAGCAAAACGCAATGGAGATCATTCATGGGACTACTCATTGCAGCTTGGACCACCATTGTACAGAACTGGAAAAATAAAAATACCCCACTGACCTACACCTGGCTACAGAAAGTTTGGGCCCACATAACAATGGAGAAAATTACCCACAAACTCCAAGGAACAGGAGACAAATTTGTAAAGGAATGGGAAGGGACCCTGCAATACCTCCAGTCAGACTTTATGGAGCAATGGTGCCCCCATAACATAAAAATCTCAGACATATTTAACGCATAACAGGATCCCTGGACAAAATGACTCCATCCCTCCCATGGGGAGGGAGGGGGGAGGGGGGGAAGGGAATGTTATAAGATTCAATGTTAACTTCTCCATGTAATATTTATGTAAAACTAATAAATATAAGTTTTAAAAAAAAAGAATACTTTAGATGCTGCAGAAATGGCTGGCCGTTCCTTTGTCCAGGGCGTACTCCTTAAAAGACATGCATGGCTCAGAAACTCAGGTTTCAAGCCAGAAACACAGGCGTCCCTCATTAACAAACCCCTTGAGGATTCCAGCTTGTTAGGTAAGGCGGTTGATGACGCACTGGAAACACCTAAGAAGGAGCATGAAACATTAAAGACCCTGGACCAAATCACAAGACCCCCTAATAAGCGCGGATATGGCAATAGGCGCTTTTTTCGTGGCCAACGACAAACTCAACAGCAATACACCTCAGCCAGCAACTGGTCCTCCCCTCAGGGAACCAGTGGTTATAACACGCAGTATGCTCAAAGAGGACAACGTCGTGGCAAGGGAAGAGGTTGGGGCCCTACTCCTAGAAGCTCCCCGGCCACCACCACCAAATGACCCAAAGATTTGGGTCCCCTCCCATGCATCTCCGTTCGGGGGCCAGGTAACATCTTTTGTGCAAGCATGGGAGGGAATTACCAAAGACCGTTGGGTACTGTCAACAATAGCCCACGGTTACTGTATAGAGTTCAGCCGGTCCCCGACATTCAGACCTCCAAAGGAAAGACATCTCAAACCAGAACACCTTCTCATCCTTCTTCAGGAAGTGGAATCGTTGCTGCAAAAAGGAGCCATGCAGGTCGTGCCTCTGTCACAGGTAAAGGAGGGTATTTATTCAGTGTACTTCCTTGTACCCAAAAAGGATCTAACCATGCGCCCTGTATTCGATCTGCGCCCAGCAAACAAATTTGTAAAACCTCAAAAGTTTTGTATGGTGCTCACACAGGAGGATTACATGGCAACACTAGACATGAAAGATGCATACTTTCATATTTCAATGTTGCCAGCGCACAGGAAATACCTCAGGTTTACGATAGAAGGCAAACACTATCAGTTCAAAGTGCTACCCTTCGGCATAGCCTCAGCGCCAAGGGTATTCACGAAGGTACTAGCAGTGGCAGCGGCACACCTGCGCAAGTTGTCCATTCCAGTTTATTATTATCTCGACGACTGGCTGTAACAGGGAATTCTTACGAAACATGCTTCTCAAATACCCAAAAGACTATAGACCTCTTGTTCCACCTGGGCTTCTCCATCAACGAGAAGTCCAGTCTAGACCCCAGCCGAGAGGTGACGGTCGCAAAGCCATGCGATTACTAGGAATGATGGCGTCCTGTATTTATTTGGTCCCTCACGCGCGCCTGCGCATGCCCCCAATGCAAGAGTGGCTCAACAGTCAGTGGTGTCAGGCCAGCGGACAATGGGACGATCTAGTGGTTGTCTCGCAAGCCTTGGTTCTCTCGCTGCGGTGGTGGTTGAAGGAAAACCTTGTGTTGGGGAAATCCTTCACCACCCCTGCAGTGGACGCACTCTAACCACAGACGCGTCCCTCACAGGAAGGGGGGCTCACCTATCCCATCAGACTGCACACAGAGTTTGGACTCCAAGTGTGTCGTCCAAACACATAAACCTGCTGGAATTGTTTGCGGTCTTCAAAGCACTGAAGGCCTTCCAGACACACCTGCAAGGAAAGACAGTGCTGATCCTCATGGACAGCACCACGGCCATGTACTACCTGAACAAGCAAGGGGGCACTCACTCTCCAGGACTGTCCAAGCTGTCCCAGAACATCTGGAAGTGGGCTCTCAAACACAACATGTTCCTGTTATCACAACATGTACCAGGGAAACTCAATCTTCTGGCAGACAGACTCAGCAGAGACTTCCCTCTACCCGCAGAATACGAATGGCGATTACACGAAGACATCGTCTCCAATGTTTTCGCAGAATGGGGATGCCCAGAGATAGACCTGTTCGCAACTGTGGAGAACACCCAATGCCAAGATTACGTCTCCAGGTACCCCCAGAACCACTCCAAAGGGAACGGCTCTGGATAACGTGGTCAGGGAGATTTGTCTACGCCCCCCCCACCCCCTAACTCCCCTTCTCAACAAGATAGTGCACAAGATGCACCAGGAACCAGTTACCATGATTCTGGTGGCCCCCATGTGGGCCCGCCTACCCTGGTTCGCTCGTCTGATGGAGATGTCTCTGTCTCCCCCACTGAAACTGCCCTGCCCGTACAACATGTTGTCACAGGACAGGGGCCGAGCGCTGCATCCATGCCCGCAGACCCTGAACTTAGCAGGCTGGCTCCTGAGGTCATAGAATTTGGGCATTTGCAACTACCTCAAAGATGCATGGACGTTCTCAGGGAGGCTAGGAAACCGAGCACTCGTTACTGCTACTCTAGTAAGTGGAAACGGTTCGTCATCTGGTGTAACTCAAAGAGCATCAACCCCGTTGACTGCTCTCCCACACATATTGTTTTATACCTGACTCACTTGCTGGACTCAGGTTTAGTCTTTAACTCTATTAAAGTTCACCTAGCTGCACTCTCCGCCTACACTACGTCACAACATAAGGTGTCATGGTGGAAGGTTCCAGTTATTAAAGCTTTCATGGAGGGAGTGAAAAGAATTCACCCTTCTATATCTAAACCAGCTCCCGGATGGGATATGAACGTCGTGTTAACCAGGCTGATGGGCTCCCCCTTCGAGCCCATGCATAAAGCGAGCCTTAAGGACCTCACTATTAAGACTGCTTTCTTGATAGCAATCACCTCCATTAGGAGAGTCCATTAGGAGAGTCTATTTTAGATCCCTTTGTAACAGTTCACAAAGATAAGGTGGTTCTACGTACACACCCTAGGTTTGCACCGAAATTCATTTCAAAGTTTCATGTCAACCAGTCTATAGAACTACCAACGTTCTTTCAAAACCCTTCAAACTTGGGGGAGAAGAGCATGCACACACTGGATGTGCGCAGGGCAGTCATGTTTTATATGGAAAGAACTCGTCCACTAAGAAAGACTAATCAGTTTTTTGTCTCAGTGGCGGCAGGAAGAGAAGGGAATGCAGTCTCCAAATCCACCATCTCTAGATGGATTGTCCAGTGCATTACTCTCTGGTATACTCTTGCTAAGAGAGAACTGCCCTTCAAGCCTGAAGCACACTCTTCTCGAGGCACTGGGGCATCCATAGCGTTCATTGCAAATGTTCCCCTAGAGTCCATTTGCAAAGCAGCAACCTGGAGTTCTGTACACACCTTTACAAAACACTATTGTCTAGATGCTCACTCTAGATCTAATTCCCAGGTGGGACAAGCAGTACTAAGACACCTTTTTTCTACTGTTCCTTCTCACAACCCACCTCCAACTGCGGGTTCTGCTCGCTAGTCTATGCACAGCATGTGATTCTAAGCAGATTAACAAACATCAGAAGACATGCATTACTTACCGTAAAAGCATTTCTGATGGTTGCATCTGCTTAGATTCACATGCACCCACCCTTTCTCCCTGTCGGATGGAAGAAACATAGACGTCTTATTACTTTCTCTCTTTTCTGTACTCACTCACTTTAGTCATAAGGCTCCCTCATGGCAGAAAAAATACAAACAGGGGGACCTCGACGCGTGAGGGATTTTGGGTACACAACACGTCACTATAGTGATAGTGTTACAGACATGCCTATGTCAACGTCCCCTTTTCCACTTTCGAAAAACAAGATGCAATACTCCGCAGTGACCACTGGATGTCGGACTATGCACAGCATGTGAATCTAAGCAGATACAACCATCAGAAATGATTTTACGGTAAGTAATGCATATCATACCCCCTGTAATTTTTGCACTGTCGGTGGTATAATCACCCTTCAGTTAAAAAATGAGCTGCGTGTCATCGCCTAATTCGTGAAGAATACACTGATGTGTTCCAGGAGTTCACAGAGGCTTCTCAAATATAGATTAAACAGTAAAGGCGACAGGCTTGCTCCCTGCGGGACTCCATATAAAATGGGGGCAGCCTTAGGGAAATTGTCACCCCAGTGTACCCTAGCACTCCGATCTTTCAGAAAGGATGACAACCAGGCCAGCGCCTTGGAAGAGAAACCCGCTATTTTAGCGAGTGCCTCCTGAAGGAGCTGGTGATCCACCAAGTCGAAAGCAGTTCTTAGGTCCAGAAGCATGAGAATAACCAGCACCTGACAACACTGATGAACAACTCATAGTCAACCTCAACTGACAATAGAAAAAGTCTGAATCCATGACGCAGACACTGTCCATCCTGGCCACGAGTACTGCATGTGTGTCTGCCGTGCTGCCACTGCCACCACAGCACATCACTGGTAGGCCCTCACCTGCACGTACACATGGGCACCCACCCAATGGGGAGTGCATGTCCCTTACAGGACCCTGCCAGCCCTACCACGAAAACCCCACACATATCCTGGGCATGCAACCAGGTCACACATAGACTTCAGACACGCACCCCACGAACAACCCCTGCAACACCTCCCAAATACCTGCACACGGGCAGACCAGTATGCCACTCCTCACAGCCAAACACAAGTGTACATGTCAGCAGTCCCAGCACAGCTGTGTCTCATGTGCCGCCTGCACAGTCCACACAATATATGCATGAGTTAGACATACCATGCAGCACTGCATGCCCCCACAACGTAATTGTGCACGATAACCATGTTGCATGTACATGTACAACTGTTAGCCAGGCAGGTCTCAAGCATCATGCCTTTCATTCACACACAGGAACATCGTCTGACATGGATGGTGGGCAACCTGAGCCATCGAGGGCCAGCGAAAGTGCAAGGGGCACATCACAACGTCCATCCACGTCCCATGAAATCACATCTGTCAGTGTGCAAGTGACAACTGCCCCCGTACACCAGGCAGCCCCGACGGATACCCCAACTGCCCCTGTCACCCAGGCAGCTCCTGTGCCTGGCCCCCCAGCTTCCCCTGTCACCCGGGCAGCCCCTGTGCCTGCCCCCCCAGCTGCTGCCCCTGTGATCCATGCAGTCCCTGTGGCAGCACCCACAGCTGCGACAGACAACCTGGCAGTATCGGCAGTGCCACAGGTACACACAAGTGGAATGCCATGGAGACGTGCACCATCCCCACCCCAGCAGCCCGACTCACATGATCTTCTACATTTTGTTTGGCTTTTATGAAACAAGGGTGCGTGGCTGCCTACTAGGAGCCTCCTATCTTGTACGAGGCTTACAATCTGCCTACTGCACCCACAGTGCCCAAGAGGCTAGACACTGCTGTGCGCAGTTGGCCCGGTAGGCAGTGTGATCATGGGAGCACCAGCTACTTTCTTAACGGTGACAATACTCCCATGTACATATACCCATTGCGTACTGTGGCACTCCATGGTTAGGGGGACTTGCAATTTTCCAGCACCTGGCTTCCTGTGCCACAGAAACGTGTAATGGCCCTGTGAAACTGGTAAGCCAGGTGCATTTAAGGTTTGTGGTGTCTGGCACAACCCCAACAGGGGCAAGCTCGAGCTTCCCGCAGGCCTACGAATGTGGCTCATGTGCGTGTTGGCATTGATGTCTCTCACATATTGATGCCCAATTCCACTGCATTGTTCTTTCGTGTTGTGTGTTTTACCTGCTTCACCATGCTAATCAACATCTTCAGAGTGGTCATATGTCAGTTTGAGGTGGGTGTATGACCTGTAATGAGCACTTGGTGCTTGCTGACGAGTTGTGTAGGCATGTGTACTGGATTCCTGGTGTGGGGTTCAATGGTGACGGTATGTAGGTTTGCATTATTTTGACTTGTCTGTGAAGCAGGCGGTGGGAGATGTGCACAGTCTTTTAGTAGGCACATTTGTAAGTTCTACAAATTCTTGAAAGTTACCATCTACACAGGCAGCGCTGGGTAAACCAGTTAGAAAAAGCTTGCTGTGGCGAATTTAAGCAAAAGTGGATGGGGAAGTAATCACAAATATGTGCATCTGGTGTTTAATTCAAATGAAAAAAAGTAGATTCACAAAAGAAATGACACACATTTTTTAAGGTTCATGTGTTCAAAAATTCAAACAAAGCAAAATAATCACCATGACTAAAAGGATTCCATTATGCCATATAGTGCCCACACGCTAGGGTTCATGTGTTCGAAATGTAATCAAAGCAAAATAAACACCAATACTAAAGAGATTCCATTATGCCATGCGATGCCACTAAAAAGATTCCATTATGCCATGCGATGCCAACACGTGTTTCAACCAAAAAAGGCCGTCCTCAGGGCATACAAATACATTTCCCACTAGAACTGTAATATGCTTCTTGTAACATTGACTGTTATTTAACCCAAAACAGAGTAGGAGGAGTTTGTCGGAGAAAAAAAGCATGAGGATGCAGGAGAGAAAAAAAGTATTAAAAACTTAACGTTAGAGTGATGCATGTAATTACTAACTCTAGATGTTAACATATAAACAAATAAGACACGGCATACCTTGTTGTGATTATGCTTGATTTGTTCTTAGTTGTGATTAGAAAGATTAGGAATTTGGAGATCCACGAAAACGTTTACTGGCCAAGTCAGTGGGCTGTAAAACCAATTAGGCAAATAACGTATGTTCAGTCAAAAGTTCTACACTGCCGGTTTATTTATGCAGTCGTCGTTATGCTATTTGAGAAGAATGTAAAGGCTATAGTTACCAAACTCGATTCTAGCCGTAGTTGTATCACGAATGGTGTGCTGCTAATGCAGCAAGCGTGAAATTGCAAGCACATATTAATCGTGCTTTCCCTTTAATTTCAGCCGAAATCTACAAGACAAACAATACAACGTGTATGAGTTATTTAATATTATGTACAGCCTATGTGAATTGGCAAGACAAAATGCGTCGAAACTAGCTTACCGGCAAGAGCTCTGAATATGCGTGCACAATGGCGGGTTGCTTCTAGAACACTGCAAGCATCGGCAGTGACTGGGGGTTACCGTAGTAACTACCTCTGAGGTAGTCAGGTGACGACGTAACGTGACCTGGTTGCTTGGTAACTGGTGCCAAGCAGGAAGTAAAGAAAATACTAATTTAATGTGCGCTTGTTGAAAACATGCACTTATTCTGTGTCTTGCAGTGGGACCGTATACATTAAAGGTGAAGTTCTAACTTATAGTGTACCAGAATGAAGGTTAAAGTTACGTACTGTCATGGTATGTGACATGGAATAGATCCCGACTGCACGGGGAGTATGCATTACTAAGAAAATAGAGCAGACAATGAAAATATTCATGTCTTAACGGTCCATTAGGGAAATATAGTGTTTTTTAAAATAAATTGCTATATCTTATGCGATAGATGTATATGCCAGAATGAGCATGATAACTGAGCTAATGTGTGAAAAAGATAAATAGAATGTAGAAGAGCAACTGATTGCAAGAGTTCACTAACCTATATATAAGCACCTAGGACTTGCCCGCACGTATTCCTATTAATCATGATCCTGGTGGCGTGTGTCAAGGCATAAAAATGCAATATCAGCACAAACTAAAACCAAAATGGTTCCCATGGGAGCATAACAGATTCAGGTTAGCACACATGATATAAGACCAAAATGGCCAGATAGTGGGTATATGAGCAAACAGAAAAAGACCAAATAATGGGACTAATGCTATGCCGTCGTATTAAATGCAGCACACGTCTTATGTGTAATGCAACTAGGTGTAAAGTGTATAGTTTAAAACATAGAAGTGTCATGCATGCGGTTGTGGAAAATACTGGAAAGGATGTTATATCCAATGGGATTTTTGGGATTGGAAAGGACAGTAGATCAGTTAAAAGTAGTGATTAAGCATCCAACATTGTATGGTCAACATGGCAGTTACTGGGCATCATTGGTTGGATCTAACAAATTATACTTCCTATTGTATAGTAATAATTGTAGTGCACATTGTAGCAACAACATATACTGAGCACACAATAATCGTTTCTAAGTATAACTTAGAACTGTCTGAAAACTGTCTGAAAATAAGTGGGGCTTTACTTAAGACTTGTCTAAAATTCTTCTAAGGGAGTGTATATCTTTTAGTGACCGTGTTTTTGAATTGCTTACTATTAGTGCCTGTGTGTTTTTCTAGATGTGGTTTTAAATAAATAATTATATCTCTTTTACACCTAGCTCTGGTCAGTGTTTACTTGTTCTACTGTGTTCTTTTGACCTATTGTGAATACTCTGTATACTGCCTAACTCTTCTTGAGGGAAGTCTGACTGCTCAGCCACAGCTACCAAGTGAATCTGTGTGGTACAGACTGCTACCAAGTGGGTTTACTGCCAAACACCTGTAGTCTTAAATCTTTTGCAGTGGTCCCAGAGGGAACTGCACAGGTTTCTGCCTAACATCTGGTACATGTGGTAGTTTTGTGTTTCCACATTGGACTTCTAATTGGTAGGTATTGGGTGTGATCCATTTGCCCATTTGGTACATGCGTTCCATGACTTTGGAATAAGGGATGCAATGTATTTGTGTTGGGTTGCTTTTGCCACATGCTCTGCTGACTGTGCTCCTACCCCCCAAACCCCTCCCCCAAAGTCATGCATTGGTCATTCTACTCACCCAACAGCCAGGTGCACTGTGGTGAGTGCCTATTTACCCCCCACCCCCAACTACACAGAGGTCATGCATTGGTCATTCTACTCACCCAACAGCCAGGTGCACTCTGGTGGGTGCCTATTCTCCCCCACCCCCCAACTACACAGAGGTCATGCATTGGTCATTCTACTCACCAAACAGCCAAGTGCACTCTCTGGTGTGCTGTGCCATGTACCCTGGTAACGTGGAGTTCCGCAAGACCATTGAGTTGTGTGTGGATTCCGGAAACCGTGCACAGCAATGGGTGATGAGCACCATCACAGACCATCTGCACATTGCGGGAGTGGAATTGTTTGCGGTTTCTATTTTCTATACACTGCCTCAATGGCATGTCTGGGCACCAACTCCACATGTGTGCAATCTAACGCATCAATGCAATTGGGCATGCCTGCCAGGGCATGGAAGGCCACTTTGGTTGCATTAATCTGGAAAGGGGTTCGGGGTAGGGGGATGTGGTTTGACACATGCTGCAGCAGTGCATCCAGTACCTGGAACAAGACCCTGGAAAAACAGGGTTGTGACAGCCCATGCAGCTCACCCACGGTTTTGATGTTGTCATGAATGAGGATGACTATTGATGTTATGGTCTCCCTGTGAAGCAGGTACAATGTGTGGATTTGGCTTGGGGCCAGGTTCCGGGGCCAGGTTCCAGGGCGAGGCCCTGATGCGAGATGCTACTTGCTGGAAATTGATGTTTGGCATGCCAACTGGTTCCTCCTTCACCTCCTGCGTCTACGCCACCTCCTCTGCCTCTCAGCTGCATCATCCTCAATCCCTCCTTGTAGGTTCCCCAGCCCAATTGCTGCTACAGCGAATGCAACCATGGTTGTGTTGGGTGTGGCTGTGTTCCTTTTGTACATTCCCAGTGGTCAATGGTGTGCAGCTGGGATAATTTTGTACACCGGAGGCCTGTTGCTGGTCACCTGGCACTGTGTAACACCTGGTGCGCGGTGCCGGTATTACAGGCACAGTGGTCACAGTAACACTGGCATTTTTATGGTGGTGTTTCCGTGCAGGCAGAACTGTGAATGTACCCATACTACCGCTGTGCCGGTAATTCAGGGACGTCCAGCGACTATACGATAGGCGGTGGGAACTAACAAAATCTTGACTAGAGGGTGGTCGAATTCTGCGCTGTGTGCTTGGATCACCCATATTCCAAATGCCCTCAAAAGCATCCAAACTGAGAGGCAATCAAACAACCATGGACGACTACACCAAAAACCTGGCACAGGTACCTACAGAAAATAAGGATCCCCTGACGCAAGGGAAAATGGAAGTGCTGTAAGGGCTGAAAGCCAGATACTTGCAGAAATCCTCCCTGGAGTCCAAAATAGACGCTGTAATAATAGACGATGGGCTCTTGCACCAAGACGTCCGATCATTGATCTGTATCACTCACTCAGATGTACACGTATTACAACATAAAGTCCAATTGCTACAAAACAGA
Source organism: Ambystoma mexicanum (assembly GCF_040938575.1). Taxonomy (NCBI): domain Eukaryota; kingdom Metazoa; phylum Chordata; class Amphibia; order Caudata; family Ambystomatidae; genus Ambystoma; species Ambystoma mexicanum. The sequence goes on from NC_090933.1 coordinate 37,838,229, forward strand.
GCGGAAGAGGCCAAATGCCGAGCTCGGAGAAACAACATACGCATCTTGGGCCTACCAGAAGAAGAAGGCACTGATCCTACGTTAAGAATATGTTTCTGCAGGAAATAGGTCCGGGTAATATAACACAAGGCTTCACCGTGGAGCGGGCACACAGAGCCTTGACCATGAAACCACCCCCAATAGCCCCGCCAAGACCGATAATAGCATAAATATTAAACTACAATGATTGAGAGAAAATCCTGGCCTTCTCAACAAAGGGTGGCACACTACAAAGAGCATCCGCGCACCTCGCGGTTTGTCCGGACTGCACCATACAAGTGCAGAAGCACAGAGCCCAGTTTTCATCTGCTAAGGAGCGACTCCGTAAGGCAGGTTTGAAGTACATGATTACTTATCTGGCCCGCTTGAAGATCCTGTACAAGAATCGCTCATTGTTTTTTGAACTACCCGAAGAGGTACGCACATGGATGGACACGGAAAGAGTGGGATCACCTATGGATTGATCCAACGGTCAATTCCACTAGTTGGTAAACGAGAGAGCAGAGTCTAGTGGGACTCTGACGCAAAGCGAAAATTGACAAGACCAATGATACCTATGCAAGTCTGCGGAGCATTCCAATGGCAAGCTCATAATCTACCCAATTGGCTATCTACTTGAGACATTCACTAACTACCTTTATGGCAGGACTGAGCTCGCATCCTGGAACATTGCCTCCAATGGAGGACGGCTGTTACCCCGCCTTCCTCTTCCCCTTTTCTTCTAGGGCACTAGTGTATGGACCCACCCGCTACGTACCAGCCTCACTGTCCCAGTGCTGGAGGAGAGGGTGAGAAGTGGACACGCATGAGCAAGTACTTTATAGCTGGGCGTATGTTCCAAGTTGGGGAAGTTGGTGGAGAGTTGGGGAACCAAAGTTTGCCTAAGTCAGTCTCTAAGAGCAAAAGTGACCATGCACAAGGAAACAGACTCCTAAGGTTGGAGACTATAGATGCAGCAACACTACAGACGGGCAGCCACTGATCGAGGTTGACCGAGCTACTAATACAGGGCATGGTAAACCCAGCCCCATCGCTGTACGACATAAATTATGGCTGTCAACCTCAAATTGTTGATTTGGAACATCCAGGTCCTTAATAGCTACATCAAAGGGAACCGGGTACACACATACTTGCGCAGATACAAGATAGATATAGCACTACTGCAAGACACACCTCTCACAGTAGATAGGCAAAACACGATTAGCAAGAAATGGAGAGGACAACTAATAGGCTCCAGATATTCGGCCTACGCTAGAGAAGTTTTGATTTGGATAACACCCTCAGTGCCCCTCAACAGTCCGAATTAAACAGGACAACAAAGGCAGAATGGCACTCATGAATGGGTTCATAGAAAATATAGAAATCAGCATAATTAACACATATGCCGTCAAGTACTTTACAGCCTCCTTTTTCAGTCATTATACTCCAGACCCCCTTTAGGAGTGGCACTCTGATTTGGGGGAGGGCAATTTCAACTGTACACTAAACCCGATACTGGGCAGGTCTGATAACAAACTTAAGAAGCTGGCTCCCTCTGCCATGGCCCTACAGGGACTCCTGAACTAGTTTGGTTTGTCGGATGTCTGGAGAGAGCTCCACCCAAATACTAGACACTACTAATTTCTCTGCCCCACACACGGTACAGAGTAGGCTAGATTATCTTTTTGCCTGGGAAGAACCAGTCAGGGAGTTCATAGAGGCAGAATACAAAAGTAAAGTCCTTTCAGACCATGACCCACTCCATCTGACATGGCAATACCCTCCTCCAAGGCCTACAGTCGCAACATGGAAACTCAGACGTGAAGCACTACAAGATGTCTTATTTAAAGAACTCATTGTAGAGAGCATCACAGAATGCTTCACGCAGAATAAGGAGAACAGCCCCCAGACAGGAACACTGTGGGAGGCATTTACGGTAGTTCTTAGGGGAGTAGCAATAGCCAAATCGAGAGGTATACAAGCAGAGATCTGTAGGAAACTAACATCAGCCGAGAACGAACTGGAAGACATAGAACAGAAGTGCACGAACCAACAGGACATTACTGTGGTAATAGGACGGCACTGAAGCAGAAGTGCTTGAGATGATGGGAAAGACTAGGCATGCACAACTACACTAAATACATAAACAACATGCAGAAGGGGACAAACCCGGTAGACTTCTAGCCTGTATATGAAAAAGTAATGTAAAGCGAGAACCCATATGCCCTAACCATAGTAGCTCGGGTATCACATATAATACACAAACATATATCAGTGAGACCTTCCTGGAATTCTATAGATCCCTGTACTAAAACAATACCAATGTCCAGCATGGATGCTATCAAAGCATTTGACTCCATCAAATGGGAATGGCTATATGCCACGCTCAAACGATTCGGCCTAGGACAGACATATATATGATGGATACAACCAATATACACTAAACTGGTCACTAGGGTTAAAACTGGCAGGTGCTTCTCAGACCTTTGGGAATTAGAAAAGGGCACAAGACAGGGCTGCCCGCTCTCCCCACTATTTTATCCTGGCCATGGAACCAATAGCAGTGCATCTTAGAGACAAATGCAAGATCGTCGGCATCAACAAAAATGGGACATGTCATCTAATATCTATGTACGCAGACAACACATTCTATATACAAAACCCAGAAGACAACCTGCATTTCGTTTTAGATGTCCTAGCACGGTTCACAGCACTTTGAGGTATCACGATTAGCACTGAAAAATCAAACCTATTGTTAGGCAGAATCCTGTGCAGTTCCCTTGGGGAACACTGCACAATGATTAAGACTACAGGAGCAGCAGTACACCCAATTGGTAGCAGTCTGCACCACCCAGATTTACCTGGTAGCTGTGGCTGAGCAGTCAGACTTCTCTCAAGAGGAGTAGGGCAGTGTGCACAGTATATACAGTAGGGTCAAGACACAGTAGAGCAAACAAACACTGACCAGAGCTTTATATAAAAAGTATGTAGTTATTTATTTAAAACACACTTTAGGCAATACACTAACACTCTCAATGAAAAGTAATTTAAAACACAGTCAGGTAAGTATACACACCTCCTTTGATAACTATTAGACAAGTCAGGGTTAAAGTACAACTATTTGTTAAGACAGAAGTGAGCGCTTAACCTAGATGGCACTCCAAAAGTTTAGGTTAAAAAGGGAGAGAAAAGACAGAGCATAAAATAAAACAGTTCCCAACACTTTTAAGAGCTCAGAGCAAGGGTTATACTGTAGAGCCAAAATTCATAGGTCAGGCCCACTTTAAATGGAGCCAAGCGAAATGTGCCCAGGATCACACGGTTTAAAGTGCACTGAAAGTCTTTGCAGAGTGTTCAAAAGAGGTTGGGTTGATTCAAAAGATATAGTTAGAAGGCCTGGGCCAACCCAGTTGAGAAGCCAAGGATTTAAGGGTCACATTTAGCAATCTGTAGAAAGGGAAGCCAGGCAGGACACAGTACCTTAAAGAGAAAGAAAGCTCCAGCGGGGGCAGTTGTTCCTGGCAGTGGTTGAGGTTTGTGGTTCCGACCAGGGGAAGAGAAGATCTCGTCGAAGAGGAACCGTGGAGTCGTTGCACTGCACAGGGATGAAACCAGCCGCGGAGTTCCCGATTTAAAGGTGCAGTCCTTTTTTTCGCGGTCAAAAGTGGTGAGCTTGGCTATCCGACCGCCGGGGTGCTTGGCACGGGCGATTCGACCAAGTGACATCTTTGGAAGCGAAAAGGGCAAACTGGTTGGTCCTACCAGCTCAAAGGGAGAAGACTCTCCAGCAGAAGATCTTCTCTTGTCGTTGGAAAAGTGGTGAGTTTGTTGCAGCAGGGCTTCACCGGTGGTGTCGGTTGCAGGTGGCTCAGCTTCTTCCCTCTTCGGATTCTTAGGTCCTGTGGCGACTTCTGAAGTTCCAGTCCCAAAGGCCAGGCCTGCTTTTATGCAGAAAAACCCCCATTCATCTGCCTAGCTGTTAATCACACATGCTAAGAGGTGAGCCGGGCGGCTCACCACTGGGCTAATCAGAGTAGAGTACGACTTGGGTTGCTAAGGCAACGCAGTCCAGGGTGCCAATTCCCCCATCCACCCTTCCTGTGGAACCCAGACAGAGAGGCACCATTTGGAGGCCTTCTGTGGAGAAGCCCACCAAAATAGTGGAACAAAGGGCTCGACCTAGGTCAGAGTTACAGAGACGGACACAAACGCCATTTTAGAATCGAGTTCTGGCAAAAAGACCCAACCGGTGATTTAATATTAAATAAATAAACCAGCGGTATCTTTAACATTGCATCAAAAAGTGGTGCGTTTAAAATCAATGGGAAAATCCCATAGAGAATATTCCAGAGGAATATTTTGCGTGGTAACCACTGCCACCAGCCAGAAACTCGACGAGGGGGGACGGGACAATGCCCCCTCGAAAACAGACCCAGGGGCAATCGAATTACCCCTTACCAGTACTTCCACAATATGATGGTTTGTACTGGTTCTGTTCACAATTTTGGACTAGTAAAGCCAATGGTGACTTTACATGCCCTGGGAGACAGTAGTCAGTCCCAGGGTATGGAGTCTATGTTTGGGGATCACTGTGACACCCCTGTGGTACTGCACCCCTGTGCTACCATACATACAGAAAAAACAGATGATACGCTATGGAGTAAAAAAGAAAGCCCATAAGCACATAACAAGTCAAGGGCATACCTCAAATCATGTCTAAGAGTGGGAGTAATAGAGTCTCACTCTTAGCAGGGGAAAAAAAATAAAAAATCCAGCAAAGCTGCTGGAGGACTCACTAGGTTTGGGAAATTAGCCTTATCGGAGAATTCTCCCTAACACTTTTTGTAAGGATTGCATGGTATCAAGAATAGACAGGCACAAGTGATCACAGTTCAAGGGTGTTTATTAAACTGTATATTTATGGTGGAATAACACCTAAGCTAAGCCTAAATCTAGGATGGTAACAAGGTACGACCATCAAATCAAAAATAAGGCAGTCCTAGTGGCGTCTTGTTAAATCAAAAGGCCTATACGAAGAAAAACCTATTGCTAATCCTTATGCTAAATGCAAAAAAATGTGGGATAGGGTTCATAAAAAATTAAGTGTGTACAAATAATAAGTCAGGATGCAGTAGTCGTGGTCTCCCTTCCCCGCTTTTTGAGCACGGGACAAGGCGGGACTCTGGAGCACAGCACACGCTCAAGCTTTCCCAGCACGAGAAGACAGCTACCAGGAGGGTTGATGGCCAAGTCTCTTGCTCTAATCAGACAGTCTCTTGCCTTAGAGGGCCTGGTACGTTCAAAATAACAACAACAGTTTCTTTCTACTTGCGCGTTGGGTGATGCTTTCACTCTTGGGTCCCTCTCTTCTGGGCACGGACCCTTCAAACAGTTCCCATCGATATCTGGATCTCGGAAGGTTGGCTCTCCTGCTTCTGAGGATCTGATAGTTCAAGTAATTAAACAATAAGTTCTTTCGAATTGCACGTGGGGTGACGATTCTTCACCCTTGGATCCCCCTCTTCCGGGCGCAGACCCCTCTCGAATATCAACCTCCCTCCTATCGGGGTCACTCTGGCTTTCTTTCCTCGCTCTTCGGGGGGACAATCCATTTCCCCTGGTCTTTCACAAACACTTTCACTTGTTGTACTTCACAGGTCTTAATGATGCCCCTCTGTCGGGTTCACTCTTGTCCCACTGTGCTTTCCTTTGTTCTTATTAAGCAGGATATTTTCCCCTCATTGTTTCACTAGTATTCATTCACTGTGGACCACCCTCTGCCGGGTTCACTGTAGTCAATACACTGTTCCCTTTGGGACTTTAGACTTTGCCCCTTTTCATCGGTATCCCTCCTTGGAGTTTACTCTCGCTAATTTCGCAGTTCCTTTAACTTTCTTACGATGTGGGATTCACTTCCCTTATTCACGATCATCTGCCGGTCAAAGACTTTCAACTGTACAGAGGATTTTGCTAGACCCCCGTATGACCACTTTGACCCTCTTCTCGCCGTTTCCCAATGCCTTCTGGTAATAGTAGTTTCAACAATTTGTTAATCGCCAGTGTTTCTCGAGTGAGCATCCACGTGGTGCCTGGCTCATCTGCAGCTGGCTTTCCCCTTTTACATTAACAGTTCTTTGTACATTCTGCAATCAGCCATTTGCTACTTTTGTGTAACACAGTTCGGTTTCTTTATCGGTCCTCCCCTCGACTTACCGGCTGTGATGAACCACTTGGCTTTCTTCGTATCGGGAGTCGAGGCCCATACCATGGTAGCAGGCGTCTCCCTCTGTCCTGCTTATCAGCGTAGGCATGCTCTGTGTACCATTGACATCTGCTGAAACACACTTGGGCTATTGTTCGCAGCCTTACAATTCCTTCTGCTAAGGTCTCACTGGCCTGGATCGAAAAGGGCAAGGTCGCTTCTCTCCTTGTCACCCTCTCGGTTTGTGCCATCTATCTCCTCCTCTTGAACTGCCGTGCCTGGATAGCTGTCTCGTCGTGCGGTCTGCCTTGCTCGTTTTGTGCTCTCGTGCGCCACCTTTTATCTCTGTGGGGAAGAGAAAGGGCTGGTGTGTGTGATTCTGGTCGGTTGCCTGACTTTGCCTGCCCCTTGTGTTGGGACACAACAGATAAATGGCACTGGTGTTTGTCTTTCGTGATGTGCAAAAGTGTTAGAGTTGGAAAAGGGGGAGGGGTGCAGAGTGTTTGTACATCCTATGGGGTAGGCTGTGGAAAAGGTGTTATAAGAAGGGGGATAACGTGTCTCACCTGTTGGTGTCCCACTTCCACTCCCGAGGACCCACATCCAGGTGATCCTCCCTCACTGGTCCACCCTGAGGAACTGGATCCAATATTGATGGCCGTGTCCTGGCCACCTGGATGACAGACCCCCAGGGAGTTGTACGTGAGACACCTTCAGGTTACTCGCGCTATTCCCGTTGGCAAAACTAGCAGAGACGAAGCGTGATAGATTGTCGGTCCTGACACTGCAATGGAGTACGGACACATTTAAATACTTAGGGGTACACATATACCATGACCCTGTGTCCGAACACAAGAACAACACATTGAAAGCCCTAGAGAGTATACAGAACTCCATGGTGGCCCTACCCAGGTTATTGCATTTTTTCGTGACTATCCCCTACAAGATTCCCATATCCTTTTTTAAAGCACTAATACCTTGTGCAGGGAGTTTTTCTGGCAAAATAAAAGGAGCAGAATAGCACTGACCACCCTCCAGAGACAATATGAAGAGGGCAGTATTAGTGTATCGCGATTTGAACTATACTTTCGAGGGGATTGGGTCCTCCGACGTATTCCATATCTATGACCGGTAATGTCCACAGCTGTGCTGCTTCGGAAAATCTTCGGCGGATGAACCCTCTTTGGACACTCAATAGCTCCAAACAGCAATACCACGTTTTTGCTTGTGAGAATATTGTGGATGAAACCGCCCGGGTTAGCTCAAGTCCACATCTCATGACACTGGGTACACAGCTCTGGAATAGAGCGTTCAAGACGCTCCAAAGGGCCAACCCGTTCTCCACCCAAATTCCCCTGGTCTCTGTAGTCCCAGACAGGCCGCAGATTTGGCTGAACATACGTACATACTGGGAAACATGTGGTATAGCCACGATAGGAGACCTGGTACAGAGTAACTCCTTCATACCTTTCCAGGAGCTTAGAGATAGCACTGGCCTACATCAAGGCCAGTACTTGCTGTACCACACCATCACAGGCGCAATAGCACGCAGATGGCCAACCTACAGCGAAATGGTTGATACAGCAGACCTCATGTTTGAAGTGGCATAGATCCTAGACATGCAGTGTCTAGGATCTACGAAATGCTCTTGGCTGAAGGGTCCTCTTCAGGACTTGGAGCCCGAGGCAAGTGGGAAACAGACCTACATATCCCCTTCACAGACTCGGCTCGGAATGGTCAAAGGTACTTCATTACTATAAGCGCATATCCAGGAATGCTAAACTGCAGCTTATCCATTTATTTATTACACACAGGGCGCAGCTGACACCGTTACGAATTTCCAGCTTCCCGGGCTCGTCCGAACAGGGTTGCCCTAGATGCAGCACTAGAGAGGCAGGAATGTTACACATGTTCTCGACCTGCCCGGGCAAACAGGATTACTGGGTGGGGATTGCAACCAGAATGAGCAGAGGTGGACTTATGTTGGACACCCTATCCCCAGCTTCAAGCTTGTTGGGAAAATGTACACACCCGAAAAACACACGCTATATACATAAGATGAAAGATCTAGCGTTTAGCTAAGCGCAGAATTGCCATGTCCTGAAATCCCCAACGGGCCCCAGAATAGAAGACTGGTGGCATGACCTACATAAATGGGCTTTAGCCAAAACAGTAGTATGACAGTGGCCGGTGCACACTAGTTGGTTAGAAATCGATGAGGATATTGTGTCTTGGAATGCACTGACACAGACCTTGTTTGCCCCCGAGGACATATACTCTGAACCAGTAAGCCCGTCTTTGGTAGCACCCTTGCGAATATAGACACGCAAGCACCTTAGGAGGAACTCGCACACTGTCACAGCTCTAGAGTTGTAGGCAAACTCAGTTGAAGATTGAGACGAGGGAGAGCTATGGAGGGAAAGTTATGGGTATTGTCTTAGTAGTTCTACTACATACGGTTGGGCAACCTTATTGTATAAGCATGTAATCACATAGTGCCTGCACAGTTGATAATTTGATTGTAACTACTACTGACAAAAGACAATAAAGATCTTTTACAATAAAAAGAAAGCTGACATGCCTGACTCTCGCCATACTCTACAGGCATCTCCCTCGTCCCAGAACCAGACTGGTATAACGCGTGTGCAGTATTCATTACTCTTAGTCTTCTCTTCCTCGTCGCAGTACTTTTAAATGTCAAATGTGGGGAAATTAACGGGGAGGCTTTACAATAACCAATGAAAGTCGGGGAAGGGTTAGGGTGGTCATCAATAGGGAAAGGAGGATACCATGTCTCACCTGCATGTGCCCCATTCCCAATTTCAGAGGACCCTCCACTCAGGTGATCCTCCCTCACTATTCCACCCCTAGGGTCGGGATCCAAGAGCGATGACCTTTCCCTGGTCAACTGAACAGCGGATCCAGGGGGAGTAGGAGTGAGAATAAACTTAGATTTCTCACAGGTCACAAGTGGAAGCACTTCTCAGTGTAGTGCAAGGCTCAGAAAATTACCCCACTGCAAGTCACAGCTTCTTCCGTATTTCAATCAAGGTGCATCTGGCTGCCATATACCGCTACACCAGGACGCCTGGCAAGCCCTCTCTGTGGTTGCACAGGCTTGTCAAGGAATTCCTCAAGGGCCTCTTCAAGACTTTTCCATCAGTGACGGCTCCTGCTCCAGCTTGGGAGCTCAATGTGGTTCTAACTAACCTCATGGGGGCCCCATTTGAACCAATGCATCAGGCCCCACTGACATTTCTCTCGTGGAAGACTGCTTTCCTCGTGGTGATCACCTCGGCCAGGCAGACCGTGAGCCCACTTCACTAGAGCCATTGCAGCAAGAACGGCATTTCTTTGGTGTTCCCCTGCACCACATCTGCAGGACTGCTACGTTGAGGTCCACTCACACCTTCATGAGGTTCTACTGCATCAACAGGGATTCCGTGGGAGTCTAGGGAGGAGTCCCAGGTTGGCCAAACGGTGCTATGCAACCTGTTCACTTAAGGTGAGTCTGTTTCAGGGGTACGTGTTTTACTTCTGTTGAGCCTTGCCTCCTCCCATGGTTGTCTATATGTACTGATATGTAATCTTTATTCATGAGCATGTCAATCCATGCCAGACCCCATGCTGGAGAAGGAATAAGCTACTTACCTGTAACTACTGTTCTCCAGCACAGGTGTGGCATTGATTCACATGGGCACCCTGCCGCCCCACTCTGGTTGTTTTTGGTTCATACTGGCACTTTACGTGGTCTACCAAATCTGAAGAGGGCCACCAGGGGTGTGGAGTTTAGGGTGATGGCTGTCATTGGATGGGTGCAGTATGACAGTGATTTGTTACAGAGTAAAATACAGTTTTCTGGCTAAAGTTAAACAGTTTTTTCTTTTTACAAAGGATTCCCAGCCTGACGACAGGGAATTTTCATGAGCATGTGATTCCATGCCAGATGCATGCTGGAGAACAGGAGTTACAGGTAAGTAACTTATTCCTGCCTGCTCACCCTGCCATTCCTCTCGCAATGCTGATTTTTCACCGAGCATACCTTAGGTGTGCAAGCTCCAAAGTAGATTACAGCCTGGAGCCGAAGCTGAGAGACTGTCCGCAAAGAGAATGAATAACACAGAGTGGACACTGTGGCGGGTCAGAAGAAGGAGGCAGACTCTCATAGACCATTTTATATTCAGCTTTATTAAGGAAAAAGAAAAATGCCTTATTCTCCCTATTTTATAAGGGGTGTCTACCTAACACAACTAAGTTGCTTGTCAGTCAACAGTGAATCTTAGCAGAAACTGTCCAGAACAAACCTAACTGACCCAACCACTATCATAACAATTTGGAGCAGGAGAAGGGCTCCCTTCTGCTATGTGGTTTGCTTTATCTAAGTAACTTCTTAAATAATTAATCTTCAGGTAACCTTTGGTTATGGTCTTGATTAATTCATACAGTTCATATATGACTTGACTTTGCCTTTCTAAGATAGTAATCCTTTTTCGTTCTGTCTCGTTTCTCTTGATCCTTTTTGTAGAAACCTATATTTCGCTCTTCCTGAGATAAATGGTTCCACGATTTACCAGTCCATCTACTCCCTTCTCTACAACTTTATTCACTTGAAGCTGAATATTATAGTATTGATTCTTGTACACTTCTTGAGGTTTTTTAATGTGTGTCTTTCTCTTTACTGAGACAAGTACATTTAATCTCATAATGATTTTCTTGAATTTCTCTTGACTTGTCCCAGTCATAATAAAGAGACAATCTCATAACGATCCTTGCTCACTTCTTTTGGTTTACGTATCTTTGTCTCTCCTCTTGATTCAACTTAAAACGAGCTCTTGACTTTGACTGCGATGAATGTGATCAATCCCAAAATGATTATCACTACCCCTTCTTGCTACAAGTATCAGTCTCTTTACTTTGACTGAGACGAGTACGATTAGTTCCATAACGATTATCCTCTTTCCTCCTGGGTCTTCCGTTTTCCTCTTTACCTCTAACCTCCTGGGGTAATGTCATCGGGATCTCTTGTGGCTCAGGGTTGCTTTTTTGTATAGTTGGGTTTCTCTCTTCTTCCTTTTGATATTGAGGAGGACCATAAGCTACTTCATGTACCGTTATGTTTTGTGGATTACTCTACAGGCTGGTTTCGGCATTATTTGGGGGCTCTTGGTCTACCACGAGTATTTTGTGGTCATTCCACCACCTTTTGTATATTTTCCTTCTTCGGTACTCGAGGACGTTCCACTTCGGTCTGTTTCGCTCGTTTTACTCCCGGTAAGATGCTGCGCATTGGTATCCGCTCCGCTGTCTCCTGTAAACCTGGGATGCAGTGTGTCAACTCTCTCTTGTATCAGTAGGGTGCTGCACATCTATTTCTCTTCTGTCTCTCTCTCTCTCTCCATGTAGCGGCCAAGCATCTATTTCTCTGCCTTTTCTCTAGGAAAGACGCGGCGCATCTTTTTCTCTTTTCTCCCTCTCCTTGTAGACGCCCAGCATCTACTGCTCTTACTTCTCTCTAGGGAAGACAATGCGCATATATGTCCCTCTCTACTGCAACACCTGTGCTTTGAAACTTACTGACTACTTCTTTTGTCAGTCTCCTCCCTCCGTCTGTATGACGTGCGCCTGGGCCTTCCCTGGAGTTTGTCCTGGTCTCCCATTATTAATCGCGATTGGTTTCTTCGTCCCAGTGAAAAGTGATATTCCATTTACAAAGATATTTTGGGTTTCTGTATGACAATAACAGGAATGGCTTTCTTCTTCATGTATGGTTCCACAATGAATGTTTTCAGAGATATTATGCATAGGATTTCTAGGGCGTTCCTTCTCAGAACGGGAGTCCTTGTACCCAAATGTTGAGTCGCTCCCGGTGAGGTCCTACTTACCTCTATCCCTAAGAAGGGTATTGCACAGCGGGCTCATCTCCCTAGTCCCTAGGGGTGGGGCTCCACCTTGGGCAGAAGGGACGAATTTCTGTGTTTCGTCACAACGTGCACAAAGGCAAACCTACAAGATATTTGTAAGCCCTTGGATTGCCAGACCCATAGTTTGGACCAAATGGAACTATTAAAAGAAGCACATTGCCCCATTATACATGGAAGAAAACACACACACAGCCAACATCCCACAGAAAATGGTGCAATAGTCCCCCCAATCCAAACTCTCATTGGCACTGTCAGCACTGTAGCCAACTTACAAAAAAAGGCAGAAGCCAGCAGACTGTGTGGGGGCACTCCAGAGAGTTAGTATTGTAGCATGAAAGGCAAGGGGAAAGAGCAGGAGGGGACCAAGCCAGATGAGCCTCATTGGAGGAGAGGTAAGGAAAAAAAAGTGGTTATGCCAAATATGCCACACTATAAACTTATGGCCACAGAGTGTCTGCCGTTATTGTGAAAATTATAATCTGCATGCAACATAGCCAATCAATATATGATTTTTGGATCTGAAATGGAGTCAAGGTCACCGTTGTCGTACACAAACAGTACAGTCCCATTTCCATCAAGGATACTAGCCTTACTGTGCATTCTGAATTGCCTTCAATTATGACTTATCTACAAGCTGTACAATTTTGAGTTTCTAGTTTATGATCTACTGCATTCCATGTTTACTTAAACTCGTGGAGACTAGTAATATTTTTCCCCTGCTACTTTTCATAGTTGTTGCACACTTGTTTGGGCTGTTATGGGACAGTTGCTTACCTGTAGAATATGAATTCTCATTTGTGTTTTCTTTTCTGTTTTCTTGTTCATGTGTTCTTCTCTGGTCCAGTCCAGAAATGATGGGACATGTGGACCTGGCCCCTGAGGTGAATGTGAAGAGTCTTCGGCCTCTACTTTCACGAGATGTAGTGGATCTGCTCCTGAACAAGTACATGTCCACTCTGACAGTGAGTAACAGTCACCCTTGTTGGTCCATCCACTATTTAAAAATCTGCACAATTGCAATATAGGAATTAATCTGCTCCAGACAGTTAATTTGCACTACAAAGGGTGTTTTATACTTCCTTGCTTCAAAGGGAAGTAGTCATTTGTTGCAACTAGCTTTTGTTTCTTCTTGACCTTGTCAGGTGAAAGTTCTTTACCCCTATTCCAGATCAAATATTTGTATTGTGAGGAATCCTACTCCATGCTGGACTGCAAAGACTTTCTTGTTGGTCAGCCCACGGCTGTTTGAGGGTTCATACCAGTGCTGACCTGCAAGTGCAGTAGGCGATGCATATGCCACTGAAAAGCAGATTTTCTGAACCGGCTGGTGGAGAGACGAGTGTTAATGGAGCATTACCAGATCATGTCCAAAAGAGAACCTGTCTCGATCGGGGACAAGGAAACTGTAGACATGGTTCTTAATTAGGAGACCCCGCGAGGGATATGGCTCCCGAAATGGTGACACCTGGTAAGAAGCCAGCTATAAAAGCAGAATCCAAAGAATTAGCTGTTTGTCGTCATGGGAGCCAGATCCCGAAGAGAGAACTGGAAACAGATCAGCAGAGCCAGCGAAACTCCAGAGCAATATGTAAGACTAGCTTGCAGACATGCAAACGCCTACGAGGTGGAGGGGCGCGAGCAGAGCAGTGGAAAGAAAAACTATACCGCAAGCCGAAGGTACAGTTGCAAATCACTTGATCATTGATACTCTGCTTAATTATCTGAAACTGAGTACGAATGCCCATAGCACTTCAAGAACCCATTTCAGTTTTGGAATGCTGAAGTGTGGAACTGAGTACCAACACCAACAGTGAAACCAGAAAGTATTTGAACGTTCATAGGAAACTGTGAACAAATGACAAACCGAGAAGAACACAACCAATTCAACATTGAAACAGTGAATTCTTATGCCCATAGCAAACCACTAACAAAGTATTTGAGCATTAAAACCCTGTATTGTGGGAAACCGATCTCAAAACAGTAAAGCAGTTAAACCTGGAAATGTTGAATTGTGGGAAACTGCCCATTGCAAAACAAGAAAGAATTTGAAACGCTGAATTGTGGCAAGCCCAGTACAAATGCCAATAGCAAAGCATGAAAGAACACTGAATTTTGGGAAACAGAGTATGGATGCCCATAGCAATGTAAGAAAGCATTTGATGAATGAAACATTTAATTATAAGAGTGATAATATCTATAGCAAAGTCCGCCCACTTCTCGAGCGATGCAATGGCCTGGGTCCAGTCCTTCTTAGAAAATAGAATAATGAGAGTCTTCTCACCCACGGCGTCGGCTGACCCGATCCAAACAACCTGTGGCGTTCCACAGGGATAATGTGTCTCGCCCACTATGTATAACATATTTACCAAGCCCCTACTCGACAAATTGGACAAACTGGGTGTCACCTACACAAACTATGCGGATGACACCCAGATCCTCCTAACCCTTTTGGCAACTTTGATACGAATACGGCCTTGGTAAATAGGATATACCACCTCATTCAGGCATGGATGGCAGTTCACAGCCTATACCTGAATGACGATAAAACTGAGATCCTCGTCCTTGGATCCGATGATAACCTAAAAAAATGTAACTCTAAATACCCTGCCTTCAATATAGACGGTAATACAATCAAAGTAGTGAAAGAGGTAAAAACGCTAGGCTTTTATCTCGACTCCACCTTAACCATAAGAAAACAGGTGAATTCCCTGGCATCCTCCACTGCTTACACCCGCAAGCTCATCAGAGCCTGTAGACAATTTCTAACTAAAGCTAGCTGCATTACCCTCGCTAATGCCTTACTATTGTCAAAACTGGATTATTGCAATGCCCTATAACTAGAAGCCAACAAATATATCCTTGACAAACTACAAACATTACAAAATAACGCCCTCACAACTGCTTTAAACTTACCAAACAGAGAACATATCTCCAATAAGAGAAGAGAATACCATTGGCTAAAGATAAGTGACAGAATCCTATTCAAAACAATCTCTTTCACTTCCAAATGTCTAAACCTTGCTGCACCACCATACCTCCCAGAAAGAATGGTTAGGAGAAACTCGACCCACCCATCCAGAACAGCCAATTCCTACTGTCTAGAGATACCTAGATTTAAGGTAACTAAAGCTGGAGGAAGTAGCTTCCTGGTGAAAGCCGCACAATCTTGGAACGTGCTACCACTAGCCCTCAGAATTGACCAAACCTATCCCAGCTTCAGGCGCAACACCCTAACCTGGCTACGTTCAAATGACATGTTACCCACGTATACCCCTATGCACTTGCCTATGCATGTAACTTGCTGTACATTCTCACTACTCCTGCTTGTATATTTGACATTATGATCTTCATTGATCACCCGCCATATATTACTATGTATTTGCTTTATGCATGTAATCCATAGATACAATCTCACTGTACCTATCCTGTATCTTTGTGCCCTCTATCCATGTACTGTACTTAATTCAATGTGTAACTAAGCTTTAAGTATCCTTTTACCTGTTGCGGCCAGCTACCTAAGGGTTCGGTGCGCATTAACAAATAAACAAACAAGGCGCAGCATATGGACACTAAAAAGCTCAATCATGGGAATGTGAGTACTAGTGCCTTCAGCATGAGCAGAACGTATTTGTACATTGAAATTCTGGTGGGAAACTAAATGCTGTATCTCCTAATGAAACTAGAACATATTTTAAGAAATGGAATACTAGAGTCCATAGTGAAAAAAACAGAGGAATGCTAATTGGTGGTAAACAAAGTTTCAAGGACCATCAGGTACCAAACAATTCTGTAACTCTTCAGGGTGAAGGTGAATCATATCTTCTAAGGCAACCATGATTCCCTGTTGAACATGAGAACAACAAGAAACACAGCCAGGCTAATGATATTGCAAATTATTAAACAGTACTGTCAACATATAACAACATTAATTACATCTGTTCATGTTAGCATCTACAAGTTATCCAAACACAAGAATGAATGTTATGCAAGGGTATTACTTCCTTGTTTATTTTGAATAGTCAATGTTGTCATCTAATGCTTTAATGTTTCGTTCAACATATTATTTGCATTTTTTTCACCAAATCTGTTCATAAGAATACATAGGTAAAAAATACATTCCATCTGAAAATTGCCAAAAAGGTGCATGAAAAGTGCCAGTACTTTTAAAGAAAGTGTGGGAAAGAAAGAGATTTTCTTTCAAAACAATCCAGGGTCGACGCTACACACTAAAGCGTTTTGGGGGATTAAAATGTACCGCCTTCGGCAGGACCAGAAAACACCCTTAATAGGCTTTGTTGGGAAGGAGGGACGATCGTCCCAGACCCCCAAGCGCTTTCAGATGGGGCAGAGGCCTGGAAGTGTGCAGTACAGGGTCAGGGAGGTTGCAGGGGGAGAGGAGTGTCGGGAGGGGTTATAGTGTGGGTAGGTAGTGCATGCTTTGGCTTCAGAATACATTCGGAATCAAACACCATCTTAGATAGTAGCAGCCATATTGAAATTCAGGCCTAGCTTTGCGCTGCATCCAGGGCCACAGGCCCGAGCCACACACATGGAAATAAGTGTATGCATGCGGGAATAGGTTGTAGCTTGGGCACCAGTGGGAAAGGCCAGAGCTACAGAGATTCATAGGCCCTTCACTGTCTCATGTTGCAAACATTCTTATCCCATAAGGAATGCGCCCTGGAAGGCCACAAGGGAGTTGAGAGCTCTCTGAGAAAAGCGATCCCACGAGAACGAGGGCACGAGCCTCCGACCTTCTCCGTCCCCGCTCTAAGAATTTGTGCCCAGATGCCCCCATCCCGAGACCCTCAGCATACGAAAGGTACCAGGCTATCCCAGGCCACTGATCATAAAACTGTTAGACCCTCCCCCCACCCCCAATCGATCAGAAAAGATCCAAAAGTAGGGATCAGTTGCTTTCACCATAGGCCACATGGTTGTGCTGCAAGGTACCGGGAGGGGCAAAATAACAGATAAAAAACGAGGGTGGGGAGCTTTGCATAGGCACCAACGTGTCTGGAATCAAACTGTAGTCTGTTAGATGCAATGACCTCAAAGTATCCTCTTAGCCCTTGTCTGCAGTACCAGGGGTACAATAGGTTGGAGATAGAGCATGTATTGTTTTTCTTCACATAATAACCAATTAATTGTAGCTTCATGCCTGATGACGCGCGAGGAGGAACCCACATGGATGAAGCTGGATACAAGGGGCTTGGACCAATGGCATGGCATCCCTTATGGAGCAGGTAGCCTATGTATAGGGTCCCACCAACCAGCCAACCGGATTTGTACATTCAGTAATTTTCATCACTGATGACGCTGTGTGCCTTCATAAAGTGTTGCTCATAGTGATTTTGCCAGAACGTTCCGTGGCAACAGAGTGCTTTGCTGGTGCATCTCCATTTTTGTGGAAATAAAACTGTGTTCTCCTTGCAAGAGTTGTGGTGGGAACTTTTATCCCTAGCGGGTTGCATTTTTTCTGGTGTGAGCATTGAGGGGTCTCTCTACAGCTGTCCCCACATACACACCTCTGAGTGTGTTGTGATGAATCCTGTGGAGTCATCACTGATTCCCCAGCAGTGGTCTCCTCCTAGGTGGCCAGGAGCGACAGTCGCTACCTGATTCTGACTCTGGGGGTGGTGGTATGAGGGAGGATCACGTGGGAGGAGAGGACTGTCGGGGGGGGGGGGGGTTGTGACGCCACCAGACAAGACGTGGTATTCCACCCTTTCTAATGAAGGAGACATTATAATATTGAAGTTCTCAATGGTTTGATGTCAAAATACACATTTTCACCTGTAACAGACCACTCAGACTAGGTAGATAAGTTTAACCAAAATCAGTCTTTATTGACTAATTAAGAAATGAAAAGGAAAACGTTAATTCAAATGTCAGTTCTCTTTCCAGCCGAGATGACTGATGGGGTTTCTGCGAGTATAAGGCTGAAATCTCCGTTTAGTCTTCGTAAGCCCTTTGGTATGGACTTGTGCACTCCTCGCTTCCAACCCTGTTCTGAAATGAGAAAGAGAACTCCCCATCAGTCCTTCGTCTCTCTTTGCTTTATATAGGGGCCGGCCACTCTTGACCCAATCAGGACTCTCCTTCTGTCCGAGGATATAAAAACCCTCCCAAGCCCCGCCCCCTTGCTTCCGTGCTCCCAGTCGCCATGATGTCTCTCTGCCATGTGCCACGAGGTGAAGATTGGGGTTTTTACAGTCAGAGGTCCCTAGCTTTGGTAAGGATAAAGACCTTCTAATATCCTCCTTCTGGGTCTCTTTTCTCTGTTTTACGAGGGGGAGGTTATACGGTTCTTTTGCTTCTCTTTGTTCCGTTCCCCGTTTGTGCCGTCTTGGCCCAACAACCTCTCCCCGTTGGTCGTTCGTACTGCGGAACACACGGCACACGCCGGCAGACCCTTGTTCCGTCTGTTCGTCTGTGTTTTGGTTTCTGCGTTCCTTGCCCGTAGGTTCCTCGCCGCTACCGACCGTGCGTTAGGGTTTCCACTATCCGCATTCAGGCAACACAATTCGCGGATGGCACCCAGGTCTGCCCTCGACCACAATTGACTGTTTCCTTCAGTGTCTTCCTTCTCCTCCTTTCGGCTTGTACGTTCAGGTTCGAGTTTTGCTTTTCCAGTGTCCACCTGACTGCTTCCCACGGGCCCCTCCGTTGTGTCCGGGTATTTGGTGTTCGCATGGCATCCCATGGCCTCTGATGCAGTCTGGCTGTTACACACACCACCCCAGGAATCCAGCCGCACGGGCCGATCTATGCTCCGGGACAGATAGTCAGGAACCACCTGAAATGACGCCAGTTTATGTACCGTTTTGAATGAGAATTCCTGCAGCGTAAGAAACAACCTGAGAACTCTTTGATTGAAGTCCTTGTTCGTGGCCAACCACTGTAGGGGAGCATGATCGGTAAAAATTGTAAAAGTTCTTCCAAACAGGTAATATCGTAAGGTCTCAATAGCCCATTTGATGGCCAAACACTCTTTTTCTAATGTAGAGTATGTTTGTTCATGAGGTAGAAGTTTCCTGCTGATAAAGGAGACTGGTGTTAAGTCCTCTTCCGTTCCTTGTGACAATACAGCCCCCAATCCTGTTCCGGAAGCATCAGTCTGCACAAAAATTCCGAAGTCTGGACATTTCAAGACTGGTCTAGTTGAAAGGATAGTTTTAAGAGACTGGAACGCAGCTTTGGCTGAATCGTCTTGTAACACATTTCCCTTATAGGTGGATTTAAGGGCATCCGTCAATGAACCGGCAATGGTTGAGAACATGGGTATGAATCTTCTATAATAGCCTACTAACCCCAGGAACGCTCTTATTTGTTTCCGGTTACTAGGCATGGTCAGCTTTGTAATAGCCTTGACTTTGTCCAACTGGGGTTTAATAACCCCTCCTCCCACCAGGTAACCTAAATACTTTGTTTCTCTGGCCCCGAGGATGGTTTTTTAGGATTGATGCGTAGTCCTGCCCTTCCTAGGGAGCTTATTACCTTCAACAATTGTTCAAGATGGTCCTTCCATGTTTTGCTAAACACGATAATATCGTCAAGATATGCTGAACTGTATGCTGTGTGTGGGGCCAGTACTTTATTCATTAAGGCCTGAAAAGTCACTGGTGCACTGTGTAAACCGAAGGGTAATACGGTGAACTTTGGTTAGGTCAATCGTACTGATATAATTGGCTGTACTTAGTTGCTCTATTAACTCATCGATTCTGGGCATGGGATATGCTTGAAAGGTTGATATAGTGTTTAGTTTCCTGTAATCCATACAGAACCTGATGGATCCATCGGGTTTGGGAACTAGCACTTTTGGAGAAGACCAGTGACTGGTGGATGGTTCTATTACTCCCAGGCGTAACATTTCTTCGACCTCAGCTTTTACTGCTGCTCTTTTTGATTCAGGCAGTCTGTAAGGGCGGATTCTTACTGTTTGGGAGGGGTCAGTGTGAATCTCATGCTCTACAACGGACGTCTTTCCAGGATAGAAAGAACACTTGTTCCAAGTATTGTAAATGTCTTTCCAGTTCCTCTTTTTTTTCTCGTGCTCAAGCTGTGCCCCCCATTTCACTGCCTGGAAAGCCTTTTCCGTATTGATCACCTCTAGTTGGTTTACCCTTAGGGTTTCTCTTCCTGGTTCTCTCCAACCTTTTAGGAGATTGATGTGATAGTTCTGGTGTTTTTCCCTCCTGTTGGGTTGTTCAACCAGGTAATTAACGGGGCCTAAAACGGCTGTAATCTTATATGGTCCTCTCCACTGGGCCAGCATTTTATTGGAGGAGTTGGGTAACAATACCAATACCTTATCCCCCACTTGAAATGTCCTCCTCCTGGCGTTCTGGTTGTAATAGGTAGCTTGTGACAACTGAGCTCTTCCCAGGTTTTCTTTGGCCACTCTCTAAGTTTAGTCAGGTGTCCTTCATTTCTATGACATAGTCCGTGAGAGGTTTTTCTTCTTCTTGTTCTTCCCAATCTTTCTTGGCTATGTCCAGGATTGTTTTTGGCTTATGTCCGAACAATAACTCGAATGGTGAGAACCCCGTAGAGGACTGTGGAGTATCTCTAAGAATCATCAAGACCCAAGGCAACACTCTGTCCCAGTCTTTTCCTGATGGTGCTGTTACTCTTTTGAGCATGGTCTTCATAGTTTTGTTGTACCTCTCAACTAGTCCATCCGTTTGAGGGTGATATACAGAGGTATGTAGCTGTTTGATCCCTAGTTGTTTGCACACTTTTTCCGTAACTCCCGATACAAAGTTGCGTCCCTGATCAGTTACTATTTCATTAGGCAGTCCGACTTGCGAAAAGAATGGAACCAACTGTTGGCATACTTGTTGAGCACTAATACCCCTCATTGGGAAGGCTTCGGGGTATCTGGTTGCATAGTCCACTATGACTAATATGAATTTGTGACCATGGCTGTTAGGTTCCAAGGGGCCAATCAGGTCCATTCCTATTCTTGTAAACGGTTCTTTTATGAGAGGCATTGGCTGTACAGGGGCTTTGTGTGGTTTGTGAGGACTGGTCTTCTGACAAACCAGGCACTCTTCGCTGTATTTAGTCACTTCTTTGTACACCCCTGGCCAAAAGAACCTTTTTAACAATGTCAGAATGTACCAAAGTATTAACTGAAAAGGATACAATACTCAAAAGGATACAGGAGGTAGGGTCTTCCGGATCCCTGTTCACACGATTTGATAGTTGTGAAGTCAATTGAAGACCTTCCAAATGATACAACCCTCTGGCTGATAAAACAGGCAGAGCGATGGATCACTGGAAAGGGCGTGGGTAAGGTATAGAAAGCCAGCCTATAACAAATTAAAGTATCATGAATTTCGAAGGGATTGTGTCCTCCGACGTATTCCTTATCTTAGATAGAAATCCTTCAGCTTTGCTGGCCTCGGAAAATTTTTTCGCCAGAGGGCGCTGCGCGTCGATGATCGCCGAGTCGATGACCCTCGACGGCCTCCGTGCCGACGTCGACGTCATCCTGCCTATAAAGGCCGCGCGCAGCGTCCGTTGCTCAGTTCCGTTTTTCCGCGCTTCGTTGATGCCTCGGAACACCGTTGCTCAGTTCTCGTCAAGATAACGTATATAATAACTACTATTTACCTCGATATCGATGGCATCCTCCTCCGACCCGACGACCCCTCGGTCCGGTTTCAAAAAGTGCCGAGACTGCGGGAAGAAAATGTCGTTGACGGACCCTCACAGGGTCTGTTTGTGGTGTCTGGGAATCACGCACCAGAGTTCGGAGTGTGAGGAATGCCTTTCCATGACGGCGAAAGCCTTGAAGGAGCGTAGGGGGAAGCTCGAGAGAGGTAGGTCAACTTTAACTTCCTCGAAAGCTTCTTCGGTAGAGTCGAGACGTTCGTCTCCTCACCATAAAAAACACTCTCGATCTAGATCACGAAGTGGCTCCCACCACTCGTCGACATCGAGACACTCGAAGAAGAGACGTAGGAGATCCCCTTCGTCATCTTCGTCGAGTTCTCCTGAGAGAGTTCATTGCCCCACAAAACGCAGCTCGCAAGCTGAGTGGGAGGAATTCAGGAAAAAGATGCTAAGCGTCTTCGAGAAAGCGGCCTCGTCCCCCTCGAAGACAGCTGAGGGTGATACCCCGGGTAAAAAACCCAAAAAATCTAAACGCCGCGAGTCGCAGTACCCGGCGGAAAAGTCAACCCGAAAGCGCCTCGAGCCATCGGGAGATAAAGCATCATCGACGCCATCGTCGAAAACTCCTTCGAAACAGAGGTCGGCGCCATCGACGCCGTTGTCGAAGGATTCATCGGCGCATCAGTCGATCGAGTCGACGCCGACGTCGACGCCGATATCGACGCCGGTGAAGGAAAGAACCACGGCTACTCCACAGCCAACGGTTAGACAAAAGACCTCCGACTCGACGCCGAGAACGTCGACGTCGTTCTCGAGCAGGACTCCGATCCTTTCGAGTTCTTCGAGGCCTAGTACACATTTCTCGACGCTTTTCACGGCGCCTTCGAGTACTTTCACGTCGGTGTCGACGACATCGACGTTTTCAAGGCCTGTGATGATGGCTCCTTCTGCATTGGAAATGGGGTTTATACCATTCCAAAAACCAATGTATCCCCCTTTAACCTCGATTTTTGAGGAAAGGGAGGATTCAGACCAAGATATTGATTTACAGAGGACCACATCACCAGAGCCAGAGACTTTCGCCTCTGAGGAAGGAAGATTAAAAAATCTTCAGGATGCACTTCAGGAAGCTAGTGGCTTGGACACTTCTCCTGAAGCAGAATTTATCAAACCAGACCCAGGAGAACATGCGGAGACTCCATATAGAGCTCTGATGTCTAGAATCATAGAATTTATGGGTTGGTCTGCACCTTCTCCTGCCTTTCAGCAGGATGACCTCACTGACATACTGGACAAGGGCCCACAGGAGGATCCTGTGGTTCCATTTCACTCTGCTCTACAGAGAAGGATTTTGACAAACTGGGAAACGCCAGAAATTATCCCGGCAGTAAATAAAAAACTGTCAACAAAATACAGGGTGGCTAGTTCTGACCCTGAATATTTGTCAAAACACCCTACTCCTGAGAGCTTGGTTGTACAGGCTGCAACCTCACCAGGCAGCACATCTGCATACCCCACTGCTCCGCAGGATAGGGATGACAAAAAGTATGATGCCATGGCTAAGAAGGTTTTTTCTGCCTGTAGCATGGCGTTAAAGTCTATTAACGCGACCTGTACGCTCGCTAGGTTCAGCCACACCCTTTGGGAGTGCGCTTCATCAGCGGCTGACTGCCTCCAAGAAGGAGAGGAAAGGGACGCATTTTTAAACATCATCAGGGATGGTAAAGATGCGATGTGCGAGACCCTACAAACTGGCCTAGATTCTGCTGACAGTATCAGCAGGGCCATGGCGGCAAGTACCACAATCCGCAGGCATGCGTGGTTGAGGAAGTCTGGTTTTGCCTCTGACGTGCAGACCAGGCTTTTGAATATGCCCTTTGACGGTTCTACCCTCTTTGGAAAGAAGGCGGATGACAGTTTGGAGAAACTGCAAACGTCCAAGGCAGCAGCCAAGTCATTGGGAGCTGCTATCCGTCAGAATACCTTTCGTCCTTCGGGATCATCGTGGAGAGGACGGTCCTTTCGTTACTATTCCTCATATGGAAGGGGCAGGGGACGACCGGCTCAAAGAGGCCAAGGAAGATTTACCCGTGGTGGACGGGGTAGGGGAAAGAAAGCCGCACCCGCAGGAGCAAGAGCCACTTTACCTTCGGCAACTGCATCAGCCGCTTCAAAACCACTCTGAGGTCTCCCCTCACAGAACACCAGTAGGGGGCAGGTTAACTCACCATCTGACGGAATGGCAGGCTATTACGTCAGATGCTTGGGCTCTGGAGACAGTGGCCCAAGGTTACTGCCTGCCCTTCCTACATATCCCTCAGAGTCATCCACCGGGGAACAACCCTTTGAAGCTTCCAGATCCGCTCCTCTTGCAGGAGGTTTTAGACCTGCTAGAGAAAGGTGCCATAGAACTGGTACCTGTAGCGGAAAGGAACAAGGGTTGGTACTCCCCCTACTTCATAATACCGAAGAAGGACGGAGGACTGAGACCCATCTTAGACTTACGGGAATTGAACAAATTCCTCCGAAAGGACAAGTTCAAGATGGTGACTCTCTCTCAGATCCTTCAGGCCCTCCAGCTTCAGGACTGGTTGGTATCTCTAGACCTCCAGGACGCTTATTTCCATGTGCCGATCCATCCCAGGCACAGGAGATACCTGAGGTTCGCAATTGGCAGCTCTCATTATCAATTTCGAGTTCTGCCATTTGGGCTAACCTCCGCCCCGAGGGTCTTTACCAAGCTAATGTCGGTTGTGGCTGCAAGTCTAAGGAGGGAAGGGATTCATGTCTACCCTTACCTAGACGATTGGTTGATCAGAGCTGTATCTTCGGAACAGGCTCAGAGACAACTAGATTATGTTTGCCACTTCCTTCACAAGCTGGGCTTCTCCCTCAATTTAAAGAAGTCACAGATGATACCATCACAGAGACTCCAATTCATTGGAGCAGTCCTGGACACTTCCCTGGGAAAAGCCTTGCCACCAGAGGTGAGGGCTCGAGATATTCTGCAGATGGTCATCAGATTTCAGAATGCCCAATATCTCCCAGCCTACGACTTTCTGAGGTTGCTAGGCCTCATGGCATCCTGCATATTCCTCGTGCCGGAGGCTCGCCTGAGAATGAGATCCCTCCAGTGGGCACTGAGAACTCAGTGGTCACAGTTCTCAGGAAGGATGACAGATCTCCTTCGGATCCCGGTCAAAGTAGCCCGAGACCTTCAGTGGTGGGCCTGTCGGGAGAACATCCTGAAAGGAGAAATGTTTTGGCAACCATGGCCGGAGATAACAGTAGTCACGGATGCCTCACTCACGGGGTGGGGAGCTCACGCCAACGACTTGACCATCAGCGGTCGTTGGTCTCCATCGGAGTCCAGACTACATATCAACCTGTTGGAGCTGAGAGCCATCAGACTAGCGCTGAAGGCTTTTCTGCCGTCTGTACGGGGAAGAAACGTCCTAATAATGACGGACAATACAGTGGCCATGCACTACCTCAACAAAAGAGGAGGCGTAGGCTCACTACCACTGTGCAGAGAGGCGATGCAGCTCTGGTTTTGGGCAATTCAGGAAGGAATCTCTCTATCGGCAATTCACCTAGCCGGAGAGAAGAACTTGACAGCGGACGCTCTGAGCAGGCAGAGCACAGTCTCTCACGAGTGGGAGATAGCTCAGGAAGTCCTTCAAGAGATCTTCGCCCTTTGGGGAACCCCTCAAGTGGATCTGTTCGCCACCAGTATCAACAGGAAGTGCGACAGATTTTGCTCAAGGGAATTTCCCCCGAGAGGAGCTCTAGGAGATGCGTTCGTAGTGGACTGGGAGTTCCCACTTCTGTACGCGTTCCCTCCGGTCCCTGTCATTCCTCAAATGATCAGGAGGTTGAGAAGGTTTCGGAAGACCATGATCCTAATTGCCCCGGATTGGGCCAGGAGAACGTGGTACCCGGACCTTCTAGACATGTCCATCTGCCCTCCAATTCGACTGCCATACAGAGAAGATCTTCTCTCGCAGAAGGAAGGTCAGGTTCTCCATCCAGCCATCAAGACCCTCAACCTTCACGCTTGGTGTCTGAAAGGTTGAGGTACAAGGATTGGGACCTTCCGGATGATGTTATGGAGGTGTTGCTTTCGGCCAGAAGGCCGGCAACTAAAACTCTATACCGCTGCCGTTGGAACAAATTTTGCAGCTGGTGCAGAGAAAAGAATATTGAACCCTTTTCTTGTGGTACACCTATGGTGTTGTCATTCTTACTTTACCTGGCTAATTCAGGCCTACAGGTTGGCACAATTAAGGGCTATCTCGCAGCGCTATCAATCTTTAAGCGCACTGCAGAGGAGCCTTCATACTTCAAAATTCCATTGGTAATACAATACCTAAAAGGATTAACTAATGTTTATCCCCCGAAACCTTTTCAAGTTCCCTTATGGGATTTAAACCTAATTTTAAACTTCCTAAAGGGTGCCCCTTTTGAACCACTACACTCTTGTTCATTGAAGCTTCTCACCCTCAAAACTGTTTTGCTAATAGCATTGACATCTGCTAGAAGGGTTAGCGAGTTGCAAGCCTTATCGTGTAAACCTCCACATACAATCTTTTACAAGGACAAAGTTGTTCTTCAGGTGAAGCCTAACTTCCTCCCGAAGGTAGTCTCGGAGTTTCACATCACTCAGAAGATTATATTACCTTCTTTCTACCCTCCTCCTCATCCGGGGAAGGAGGAAGAGAGACTGCACAGGCTGGACCCTAAGCGAGCCTTGAGCTTCTATATCAGCAGATTGGCTAAGATCAGACAAGCAGACCAACTCTTTGTAGGTTATGCAGGACATAAGTTGGGCCTTCCAATAACAAAACAAACCATCTCCAGATGGATTATTTTAGCCATTCTGGAGTGCTACAAATTGGCAGGAAAGGAGCCTCCTCAAAATCTAAGGGCTCATTCTACCAGGGGTATCGCAACATCCTCAGCCCTTCAAAGAGGGGTGCCAATTCGAGATATATGTGCGGCTGCCACATGGTCGTCCGCACATACATTTACCAAATTCTATAGCCTGGATTCCTCCTCTAGTCAAGAAACTAGATTCGGCAAGGCTGTGTTACACTCTGTCCATTCTGGAAGGGTAACATAACTTTTATTACTCCCGCCTCCAGTCACAATACCACTGCTATGGGAGTCTATCTAAGATAAGGAATACGTCGGAGGACACAATCCCTTCGAAGAACTAGTTACTCTTACCTTGTAACGTTCTTTCGATGGGATGTTCCTCCGACGTATTCCTTATCGACCCTCCCATCCATCCCCGCAGTATGACTTCCTGTGGGTTTGCAGCCTATGCTCCTTCAAGGTGATTAGTCTAATCCAAAAACATTACTGGGGACTACAAAACGGAACTGAGCAACGGACGCTGCGCGCGGCCTTTATAGGCAGGATGACGTCGACGTCGGCACGGAGGCCGTCGAGGGTCATCGACTCGGCGATCATCGACGCGCAGCGCCCTCTGGCGAAAAAATTTTCCGAGGCCAGCAAAGCTGAAGGATTTCTATCTAAGATAAGGAATACGTCGGAGGAACATCCCATCGAAAGAACGTTACAAGGTAAGAGTAACTAGTTCAACTGCTCCAACCTGAGTATGATGAATTAGATAATGACAGGAATGTTCACACTGACCTTTAGTTTAGGGTAGAAGAATCCAGAAGTCTCTTGATGAAAATGAAGGTAGAACAAACGGCAAGGAAGGGAAAATTAGTAAGGGAGACTTATCCCGAACGGAACGAGGCTCACGCTAGATACGGGTTGAATTCACCACAGGATAGCGTCCAAAAGTTCAGTTCAATGCCACCTTCCAATAATCCTTGAAAAGCTTCCTTCCCACGGAAAGTAATGTCTAAATGTAGGGATCAATCCTTCTGTTAATCTCACAGATGCAGGAGTTAGAAATAGCGCTCTTTTTAAGGAAAAACAAAGTACACGCGGTTATAAACAGCCGCGAAGAAAATAACGTATGCGTGTGGATTTACACGCGGGCAGGATTTATGCAGTCTTGGCAGTCGCGTGTGAAGACAACGTGCGCGTGTGGGATTACACGCGGGCAGGATTCACGCAGTCCGGGCCAGCCGCGTATGAAGACAGAGTGCGCGTCTGGAATTACACGCGGGCAGGATTCACGCAGTCCGGGCCAGCCGCGTATGAAGACAGAGTGCGCGTGTGGATGGACACGCGGGCGGGATTGTCGCAATCCGGACCAGCCACGCTTGAAGACAGAGAACGCGTGTGAATTATCACGCGAAGGAATAGCTCCAGGAATCAGCGTGCGGCGGAACACACGCTATAGACGGTCCATAAGTAGCTGTAGGAATATGCCAGGATGCAGATCAGAGGTTCAGCTACACAATGCCCAAAAATTCGATCAGAAGCAGCGAGTGAAGTTTCTACGCTGCTTAAATACGTAATACCGTAGTTCACGTGACGAAGCAAAGTCACGTGAATTTAGCGACGTGCAAAGTGCAAACGTCGTTTTCCCGGTAACGTGTCGAATAACCTCCATTTGGAATAGAACGGTCTAGCTGTTCTACGAGCGTAGCGTCCAGCATGCATGACAGTGCCATCCCCCAAAGGGGCAACCTCTCCCCTTCTTGTGTGAAAGCGCTTCAATAAAGCAGGAGCATGAATATTAGAAAGAGGTTCCCAGGACCTATCTTCGGGACCATAGCCCTTCCAATCCACCAGATAATAAGGTCTACCAGAACGTAGTCTCATATCTAGTATGTCTTGTACCTCGTATTCATCTGAACCCCGCACAGAAATAGCAACAGGCCGTACAGGCAGTCTAGTAGCTTCAGAAAATGGCTTAATGAGTGACACGTGGAATACAGGATGCACTCGCCATCGTTGTGGCAAAGCCAGACGTACAGCAGCAGGATTAAGTACTTGGAGCACTACATACGGACCAATGTATTTAGGCAACAATTTCCTTTTGCCTGGAATTCTTAAGTTCTTGGTGGACAGCCAGGCTTTCATACCAGCCTTGTAGACAGGTGCGGGTACTCTATGAGCATCGGCATAGAACTTGTCACGTCGTTTAGCCTGTTCCAATTGCTGCTTCACATTTCTCTGTAATCTCTTCAGATCACGAAAAGTACGGCCTGCGGCAGGTGTGTCCAAGGATAGATCGGAATCCAGAGGTATTGATCGGGGGTGTTGTCCATAGAGAGCATAGAACGGTGAAGTGCTTATGGCACTATGATAAGAGTTGTTATAGGCGAATTCCGCCGCCGGCAGTACCGTGAGCCAATCTGATTGGTATTGCAAACACAGACACTGCAGATATTGTTCCATAGTGCAATTGACCCTTTCAGTCTGTCCGTCAGTTTGAGGATGATATGCACTGGACATTCTATCATCAATCAGTAATGCAGATGTTAAAGCTCTCCAAAAGCGGGATGCAAACTGTGAGCCCCTGTCTGTAACGATTACTGATGGTAGACCAAAGAAACGAAATATATGTTGGATGAACAGTTTAGCCAGAACAGCAGCAGTTGGTAAACCAATACAGGGAATAAAAAGAGCCAATTTAGTGAAATAATCCACTACGACCCATATGGTATCATATCCCTGATTTGGGGGGAGTTCTACCACAAAGTCCATAGATATCATGTCCCATGGTTTATTAGGGACAGGTAGGGACTGGAGTAAGCCCACTGGTTTACCAGGAGTATTTTTACATTGGGTGCATACAGAACAAGAAGATACATATTCTATAGCATCTTTTGCCATGGATGGCCACCAGCACCACCTTTTGAGCAGCTCCAGTGTTTTCTTCCGTCCAGGATGGGCTGCAATCAAGGAATCATGATTCCATTTGAGGGCTTTATTCCGCATTGAAGGCGTTGGTAGATAAAGTACTCCTTGTGTAAACGGTAAACCGTTATGTACTTCCAGATTCATATCCTGGACAACTTGTGGATGATTTTTTACCCACTCTTGTACTTCGGTTTTTAAGGATGGTTGAACCGAACAACCACATATCACATGGTCTGCCAACAGCTGAATCTGTACTGGTTTATCTTCAAGGACCTCTTCACTCATACGGGACAAGGCGTCCGACTTAACATGTTCTCGGGCAGGACGATAGGTGACCTGGAAATCGTATTGGGCAAAAAAGACATGCCATCTGGCCTGACGGGCTGTAAGGCATTTCATGGATTGAATGCTTGAAGATTTCTATGGTCAGAGTACACCAACACCTGATGTTTGGCCCCAAGAAGATGATGACGCCATTCTCGGAAAGCATCTTTGATAGCCAGTAGTTCCCGCTCAGTGACGGTGTAGTTTCGTTCATATGAGGTAAGTTTGCGAGAGAAGAAAGCCACTGGGTGTTCCTCCTTGGTTTCTGTGCAAACTTGTGAGAGTACTGCACCAATAGCGACACTGGATGCATCCGCTTCAACGAGAAACTGGCGATCTGGATCCGGATGTTGAAGCACGGGTGCAGTGGTAAATGCTTCCTTCAGCTTTTCGAAAGCTGCTTGGGCATGTTGGTTCCAACAGAAAGGAACTTTAGAACTAGTTAGAGCCGTCAAAGGAGCTACTGTTTTGGAAAAGGAATGAATAAATCTGCGATAAAAATTCGCAAAGCCTAAGAAAGACTGTAGTGACTTGACATTATGCGGAATCGGCCAATTCAAGACGGCCTTCACCTTGGAACGACTCATTCGAGCACCTAGATTGGTAATGTCGTAACCAAGGAATTCCACTTCCTGTGAATGAAAGACGCATTTTTCGGCTTTCACATAAAGATGGTTCTCCCTGAGTCTTTGTAGGACTGTAGAAACATGTTTGACGTGTTCCGATAAAGATGATGAGTAGATCAGAATGTCATCCAGATAGATAACCACAAATTGGTCCATTATGTCTCTGAATATATCATTCATGAAGAATTGAAATGTGGCGGGAGCATTGCACAGACCAAAAGGCATCACCAAATACTCGTAAAGACCATACCATGTCTTAAAAGCGGTCTTCCATTCGTCGCCTTCACGAATGCGAACCAAATTGTATGCACCCCGCAAGTCCAATTTGGTGAAATAACTGGAAGTGCCTAATTGATCCAATAGAACGTTTATCAGTGGTAAGGGGTATTGGTTTTTGATGGTGATATCATTAAGTGCCCTGTAATCAATGCAAGGCCTGAGATCTCCCTCTTTCTTAGGAACAAAGAATAGAGGAGATGCAGCAGGTGATTGTGAAGGCCGTATAAAGCCCATTGCTAGCGCTTTATCAATGTATTCTTTTAACACAACATCTTCTTTAGGTGTTAGTGAATAAACACGGCCTGTAGGAATGTTGGCACCAGGGATCAATTCGATAGGACAGTCGTACTGTCGATGGGGAGGTAATTGTTCTGCCTGGCCTTTATCAAAGACATCAGCATAATCAGCGTATTCGCATGGTATGGTATTGTCGCATTGATGTACTACGCTGATAGTTGAATCCTCCACCATAGAGGCCAATATGTGTTGTTTATTTGACACCTCCTGACTGGTAAAGCAATGTTCATTGCAATGAATCGAAGGATATTGGAGCGATCCCGAAACCCAGTCAACAGCAGGATTGTGAAGGGTTAACCATGCAAGACCAAGTATGATTTCGTACTGTAGAGCAGCAATAACATCGAAGATGATTTCTTCTGAATGGTTATTCGTTAATGTCATCTGAACAGGTACCGTCTCCTGGGTTACCATACCAGAAGTCAAAACAGATCCGTCCACGGTGTTCACCGTTTCAGGTTTTTTTTTGTTTACAAGGGGTAAGGAACAGTTCTTGGCATAAGGGATGTCTATGTAATTGTTGGTGGCTCCCGAATCAACCATGGCCTTGGAAACCACTTCTCGCTCATCACAACGTAAGGTCACCTGAACTATTACAGGTGCATGTTTAGGAATGGTACTGGAGTCCGATGAAACACTCGACATAGGGACTCCTGCTATTGTCGAGTTTTGGCGTTTCCCAAACGCTTGATGGGTTTTTTAGGACATGTCGCCAATAAATGCTCGGAAGAACCACAGTACATACATAAGTGGTTTTTTCTTCGGTTCTCCCGTTCTGCATTGGACAATCGGCCTCTCACGGCGCCAATCTGCATGGGTTCAGGGTCGTTAGAGATGACTGCTGGTGTCTCTGAACGCCCCGAGACTGGCATGAAGGGCTTTTTCTCTCCCTTTCGAGCATTCCTTCGGGCGTCGATTTGTAGAACCAAATCGAGCAACTCAGGAAAACCCGTAATAACCACAGGAACTGTAGATAATGCATCTTTCAGTTCTTCAGAAAGACCCTTGTAGAAAACAGCCGTTTTCTTGCTGTCAGGCCATTGGGTTTCCGCCGTCAGTTGATTGAACCGGGCAACGTAAGACAAAAGGGGTTGGTTGCCTTGTTGTAGGTTGAGCAACTCTAAATCTGTGGCTTGGGTAGAATAACGCATGTCAAAGACTTTACTCATAGCAGTCAAGAGATCGTCACAATCGTACAACAAAGGGCTATTCGTTTCCAACAAAGGGTTAGCCCAAGCAGCAGCTGTGCCCCCTAAATGGGAAAGCACGAAGGCTGCTTTTGTGGTTAGATCAGGAAAAGATGTAGGACGGCAAAGAAAATGGAGTCGGCACTGATTTACAAAGGTTCTATAGGTTTTGGGATCACCCGTGAACCGTTCCGGAGGGGCCAAGGGAAACTGAGTGGGCATAACCACGTTAATAGTTTCCTGTGGGGGTGCCATAGTCCCAGATCCAGATGCCGTAGCCATTGGCACCTGTGCTCCCTGAGGACTACCATGCAGGGCGTCTTGCATAACGTCCATACGGTGCCGTAACATGTCCTGTGCTGTAACCATTTCGGTTCTCAAATCGCTGATCAACTGTGTCAAAACAGCTAAAGGATCCGTACCCTCCATGGCTTCTGATTCTGTCAGAATGTACCAAAGTATTAACTGAAAAGGATACAATACTCAAAAGGATACAGGAGGTAGGGTCTTCCGGATCCCTGTTCACACGATTTGATAGTTGTGAAGTCAATTGAAGACCTTCCAAATGATACAACCCTCTGGCTGATAAAACAGGCAGAGCGATGGATCACTGGAAAGGGCTTGGGTAAGGTATAGAAAGCCAGCCTATAACAAATTAAAGTATCATGAATAACTGCTCCAACCTGAGTATGATGAATTAGATAATGACAGGAATGTTCACACTGACCTTTAGTTTAGGGTAGAAGAATCCAGAAGTCTCTTGATGAAAATGAAGGTAGAACAAACGGCAAGGAAGGGAAAATTAGTAAGGGAGACTTATCCCGAACGGAACGAGGCTCACGCTAGATACGGGTTGAATTCACCACAGGATAGCGTCCAAAAGTTCAGTTCAATGCCACCTTCCAATAATCCTTGAAAATCTTCCTTCCCACGGAAAGTAATGTCTAAATGTAGGGATAAATCCTTCTGTTAATCTCACAGATGCTGGAGTTAGAAATAGCGCTCTTTTTAAGGAAAAACAAAGCACACGCGGTTATAAACAGCCGCGAAGAAAATAACGTATGTGTGTGGATTTACACGCGGGCAGGATTTATGCAGTCTTGGCAGTCGCGTGTGAAGACAACGAGCGCGTGTGGGATTACACGCGGGCAGGATTTACGCAGTCTTGGCCAGCCGCACTTGAAGACAGAGTGCGCGTGTGGAATTACACGCGGGCGGTGTTCCCGCAGTCCGGAACAGCCGCGTTTAAAGACAACGTGCGCGTGTGGGATTACACGCGGGCAGGATTCACGCAGTCCGGGCCAGCCGCGTATGAAGACAGTGCGCGTGTGGAATTACACGCGGGCAGGATTCACGCAGTCCGGGCCAGCCGCGTATGAAGACAGAGTGCGCGTGTGGATGGACACGCGGGCGGGATTGTCGCAATTCGGACCAGCCACGCTTGAAGACAGAGAACGCGTGTGAATTATCACGCGAAGGAATAGCTCCAGGAATCAGTGTGCGGCGGAATACACGCTATAGACGGTCCATAAGTAGCTGTAGGAATATGCCAGGATGCAGATCAGAGGTTCAGCTACACAATGCCCAAAAATTCGATCAGAAGCAGCGAGTGAAGTTTCTACGCTGCTTAAATACGTAATACCGTAGTTCACGTGACGAAGCAAAGTCACGTGAATTTAGCGACGTGCAAAGTGCAAACGTCGTTTTCCCGGTAACGTGTCGAATAACCTCCATTTGGAATAGAACGGTCTAGCTGTTCTACGAGCGTAGCGTCCAGCATGCATGACAAACAACTTCTCTTGAGTTTTTTCCCTTCCCAGATGTCCGCCTACCACGTCATCGTGGGCTAAACTTAGCACAATTGACCTAAAACTTTTAGGCACCAATAATTGTTCCAATTGCCCTCTACTTGAATCGTTAGTTATGCGATATATCAAGCCTTTCTTTGTTTTGAACCAGGGATATCCTGTTCCAAAATCCTGGACAGGTACGGCTTGATCTCTCGCGTTCTTTAGAGTAGGATCCGTTAACAGTTCACTTCGAAATGACTTTACGCTGTCCTCTGGTAACCAGTCTATCGTTCCAATGCATTGGTTCCCTTCTTCCCATTGTCGTTTAGCTTCTCTAACCTCTTTCCCGGGTTTTTTTAATATGGTTGGGAACACCTGGTTCAATCTCGCTCTGTGCATATGGTGCTGACTTTAACCATTCGGCTTTGTTTACACACTCTCCAAACGTCGGTAAGTCAGTACTCAATAACACCTGGGCTGGCAAGTGAGGCATTATGGCGACTCTCATTCTGGAATTTACCCCATTAACTTCTAGGCCTACTTCCTTAGAAGGATACTCTTTAGTGTCCCCATGTACTCATCGTATTTGAATTGGTTGACTTCCCACCCCTTTAACCCCACTTACTTCCGGCCTTATGGCTGTTTGTTCACTTCCGGAATCAAGAAGACCTTGTCTTGGAGTGCCATCCACTCAGACTTCGACTAGATAAGGTTCCCTTCTTCTCCGGAATTCTCTGGGCTGAGCACATCCAATTTCCATCGGCTCTGGCTTAGGTCTTCTCGGGCAGAACCGGGCTATATGTCCCCATTCACCGCAGTCAAAGCACTGAGATTGCTTGTTAGGGGGGGGGCAGGCGGCCGTAGGGGTTTCCGGACGGCTGTTCTTGACTTCCGGGATTGGGGTTCCTCGAGGTGCTGGTCTATGAACATCCAATGGAACCAACCTGGTGGGTCCGGCCTTTTGGAAAGCCGTAGCAATGTCAATGGCCTCTGACAAAGTGGGCCGGTGGTGTTGACGTACCCACCGTTGCATAGCCGCGGGTAGAGCATCCACAAACTGTTCTAGTTTAACTTTGTCCATGATTTCTTGAACAGTGCTAGCCGTTGGTTTTAACCATTTATCACTTAAGTCGTGTATTCTATAATACAATTGCCTGGGGGTCTCTCCGTTGCATAGACGGGTCTCTCTTAGCCTAGCCCTGTAGGATTCCTCGTCCACCCCCATCCTTTCCAGTATGGTTTTCTTAATCTCCGCATACGTGGCATCGCCTGCAGGATTAGCAGCCTGGTAGGCTCCTTGCATGGATACAGTCAAGAGAGGGGCAATGAAGTGGCCCCATTTTTCCACTGGCCACTGGGAATTTCTGGCTACTCTTTCAAAATTGGTAAAGAAGTACCCTGGATCTTCTCCTGGCTGGAATTTCTGTAGCACGTTGGTATGGGCTATGGAAGCTCCTCTGGTAGCTGTCATCGTCTCGGCGATCTGTTTAATGACATCTTGATTAGCCGCTTGTATTTGTAGTGCTTGCTGTAGAGCTTGTCTGTCTGCCTGAGCCTGGTGGGTCTGCACCTGTAACGATTGCTGGAGTTGTTGCTGTCCGTCCGTGAGAGCTTTGATGAGGGCCTCCATGGCGTTTACGATCCCACCTCTGCCACCAAATTGTGACAGACCACTCAGACTAGGTAGATAAGTTTAACCAAAATCAGTCTTTATTGACTAATTAAGAAATGAAAAGGAAAACGTTAATTCAAATATCAGTTCTCTTTCCAGCCAAGATGACTCTGATGGGGTTTCTGCAATTGTAAGGCTGAAATCTCAGTTTAGTCTTCGTAAGCCCACTGGTATGGTCTCTCTTTGCTTTATATAGGGGCCGGCCACTCTTGACCCAATCAGGACTCTCCTTCTGTCTGAGGATATAAAAACCCTCCCAAGCCCCGCCCCCTTCCTTCCGTGCTCCCAGTCGCCATGATGTCTCTCCGCCATGTGCCACAAGGTGAAGATTGGGGCTTTTACAGTCAGAGGTCCCTAGCTTTTCGTAAGGATAAAGACCTTCTAATATCCTTCTTCTGGGTCTCGTTTCTCTGTTTTACGAGGGTGAGGTTATACGGTTCTTTTGCTTCTCTTTGTTCCGTTCCCCATTTGTGCCGTCTTGGCCCAACAACCTCTCCCGTTGGTCGTTCGTACTGCGGAAAACACGCGGCACACGCTGGCAGACCATTGTTCCGTCTGTTTGCCTGTGTTTTGGTTTCCGCGTTCCTTGCCCGTAGGTTCCTCACCATTTCTCAACGCCGCTACCGACCGTGCGTTAGGGTTTCCACTATCCGCATTCAGGCAACACAATTCGCGGATGGCACCCAGGTCTGCCCCCGACGACAATTGACTGTTTCCTTCAGTGTCTTCCTTCTCCTCCTTTTGGCTTGTACGTTCAGGTTTGAGTTTTGCTTTTCCAGTGTCCACCTCACTGCTTCCCGTGGGCCCCTCCGTTGTTTCCGGGTATTTGGTGTTCGCAGGGCGTCCCATGGCCTCTGAGGCAGTCTGGCTGTTACATCCCCCATTGTAAAACTCAGAAAACTCTTCCTTTAAATCCTTCTAGACAAATGTCCATTCATCCTTCAAATCCACACAAGACATACATAACATCTCTTGTTTCTGATGTTTTTCTAAGAGAAACTCCTAACCATCATCATGTCAAAAATACCATGATTTTTAGGGACATCAACTACCATGAAGCTACAAGTACTGAGACGAGGAGGAAGGAGTTAATGCAAAGTTAAAGTAACTCAAAGTTGAATATGCAGCCTATTTTTGTCAAGCACAAGTACGCTGGACATTTAAAAATGATGTCCGCTTTAAAGAAAGAGAGAGAACCATAGATCGTGGTAGCAGAGTCAGAGAAAGAGGCAAAACGACAGCGGCCCGTTCCGGAGGCGATTGCAGGCACATCCAGATTGTAGGCAGAAACTGTGAGAGTTACACACCTGCTTGGCACGAAAGGAAGGGAAATGCACCCGGCACCTGTGGAGGACCGTCATAGCTTCGGTAGGAGCAGCAGGGTTGCTGTGTTTACGGTCATGCAGAAAATCAGCGTTCCTCTGTCCAGACCACGGAGAGAAGCTGGTGAACCAGGGCGGGATTGCAGGAGATGCTGGAGAAGGGTCCCTTAGTGGTTAGGAAGCCTACACCGAGAAGAACCACTGAGTCCACCCAGAGCTATTGGGGACCCCGGGATGTACCGACAGACATTTAAACAAGTAAATGGAACAAGAGTGTTTGAATGCCGACCAGATAAAGCACAAAAACAAGAATTAAACAAGCCACCAAATATGAAATGTCGTTGCGGGGGAAGATTAGAGTAAGAGGTCAATGTGAGAAAGTTGGAACATGCATTACACAAAGCCAACAACTAGAAGCGCAGTGAAGTGATAGAAATGTGTTGTATTAGAAGAAAGTGAAAAGACGTCCTGGTCAAAGGAATATGGACATGTGGGGAAGAGAGAGTATACCGGGTTCTGCAAAGCCCCATGAAGAAGGGTCCTGGCATGTGTGAGGGGTCAAAAATGTGAGATCTACACAAAGGTAATGTTTTCTCAAGATTTGGCATTTTATTGAAAGAAAAAGGGTTGATGAATGCCTGTCTTTCCCCAACCTAATAAAGACGTTCCTACCTAACAAATGAAAACTAAAGAAAAATGATTTTGTGTCCAAAATGTCTCTGACACACACTAATATACACAACAGAACCTTTCAAGGAAAGTATGGTTAACTTTAGTTCAGTAAAACAGTTACTCAATTCCAACTTAAAAATTCTTCAAAGCCCTCCCTGTGACCAGGGTTGAACTCCCTTCCCAGGGACACATGCAGAAATACTTTGAGCACAGTTCTGATTCAACAATTCAACCAAGTTGTGTTCAAAGTAATGAAAAAGTCTCTTCCAGTCACTGTATTTTTCTCTTGGACACAACAAATATCTTTCCCACAAAGGTTTGTTGACAGTTCAAAAACAGGTGTTTTCCACAATAGTCCTCTTGAAAAGATAAATTTCTTTCTTTCACAAGACAAGTTCAAACCAATGCAATTGTGCAGTTAACATATAACATTGTCAAATTAATTAATTTTGTCAGGATAGCACTTCAACCTTTCTTAATGCACCTTCTTCAAATTAACCACTTTTGTCAAGACAGCACATCAACTTTTCTTGGTCAGGCCACTGCTTGTTAAACCAATGAAAAAGTAATGAATTCCTTACTTCAACAAAGGGTTCTTTCACCACAGCTTTTTCGTCATAAAGGTATTTCATCAAACCATCTTCTTTCCTCGTCCACTCGCCTGTCAGGACTAACCACTATAATCCATTCCTGTATACTCTCCTGCCAGGAAGAAAACTCCTACAACTACTTTCAAACTTGATGGCAATATTGACTCCAAGATTCTCCGCCCCAATCTCTCTTTCTCTCTTGGGAGGAGGATTGCACAATAACTGCCCTTTCTTATAGTCTCTTGATTTTTTGATAACGGGTGTTCCAGTTTTCCTCAAACTGAAAACTTGAGAAAGAAGAATTATTCTCAAAATGTCTTAGTGGCTTCTAGACAGCCTTTTGACAGGTGGCGCTTTGGATTACAAGTTTTCCCCGGTTGAGATCACAAAAAGGAGGAGTTGTGCCCTTCTCGCCTCTGTATGGTTTCACAGTCTCTTGTCTGTTGGCAATGTGAGATATAGGTTTTCCCAAAGGTATATCTCTTATAAGTGGATCTGTGCCTTAGTTGGTTTATTTAAGTTTTCTCACAACCTCTTGGTTGATGATAATGTTGATTATGAGCTTTTCCCAGTGGTTGTCTTAATAGAGTATTCTCACAGCTTCTTGGCTGTTGGTAGTGCTTGTTATAATCTTTCCTCGGTGGTAGTCCTCTATAAGGGACCTTACGGCTCTCCCACTTTTGTTCTGCTTCTTTACTTATTCGATATTCAAACTCATATGGTTTCTGCTTCGATTCATGAATTGTTTGGTATTCAAGTTATTTTATAACAAAGTTCTTGTACGGAGCGC
The DNA here is from genome assembly GCF_040938575.1 of Ambystoma mexicanum. Classification (NCBI taxonomy): domain Eukaryota; kingdom Metazoa; phylum Chordata; class Amphibia; order Caudata; family Ambystomatidae; genus Ambystoma; species Ambystoma mexicanum. The sequence goes on from NC_090933.1 coordinate 37,877,337, forward strand.
CCCAGCATTAGCATTTACTTCTATCCAATTCACCAGCTCTCTGTGGCGGCTCCTTCTCGTGGTCCGGCGTTGCGGTGAACCTCCAGCGCCAAATCAACTCTCTCTCCTTCTTCTGCGTACCTTCGGAAAGCTGTGTGTTGGTCTTCTGGAGCTCTGACAGTTCTGTTGATCTTCCACGGCTTCACCGATTTGCCGAATGCTGCTTTGGGAGCACGTCTCCTCTGCAGCTAGGCTTCTTCTTGGCACGCCCCTTCTTGCTGCGTGTACTGTGCACTTTTGCTCGCCTTCACCCTTCGTGGTGGCTTCTGCTGGCAAGCTTCTTTCCGTGACTGTTCTTGCAACTTGATAGCTTCAGCTTCATCAGATACGCCTTCCGTGCTATCACGGCTAATGGTACTAAAAAGTGGGAAAGTAGACCAGCTATCTGGCTGGTCAATAGAGGGGGCAGATACTGGTGTAATGGCAACTGGTGTCATTATTGCAGGGGATTTCGCGATATTTGAGCGGATCACTTCAATTTTGGTGATTAAAAAAAGAGGCAAGGTCATCACAGAGCTTTTGAGAGGGCTTGACCCTGGATGTAAGGGCCTCAGAGGAGGCTAATGAATGTACAATATAGTATAATTGCCTCTACTTTAAGCAGGTAAAACTCTATTAATGGGATCAGGGACAATCTACAGAGCTTGCGATAAATGATCTTCATTTGTGCTATAAGTGGCAATGCTTTGATTGATATTGCCATTTGCCATTTTTTCACCGGGTCAGAATTCGTTAGATTGTATCCCAAGTAAATCAACCCTAGTGATCAAGGAATCATGTTTTCATTAATTAACCATTTAAATGAAACTGTTTTCCTTTTATTAGAATAAACCATTATGTTTGATTTTCCAGGGTTGACTGCCAAGTTGTGTTTTTCACAATTACCATAGAACAAATGTATTTTGTTTTGTAGCCCAAATGGAGTACGATCCAATAGGATATCATCGTCGGCAAATGCCAACCAGTTTATACATAAATCTCCCAATTTTGCAGCAAAGGTATTCGAGTGTTCCCACAACTTATCTATGTCAGCTAAATACAAATTAAAAAGAGTAGCCGCCAGGTTGCACCCTTGTTTCACCCCAATGAATGTATTTATAGGATCAGTCAAAGTACCAGTACCATCAATTCTTACGCTTTAACTGGTGTTAGTATGGAGAATAGCAATCATTGTTATTATATGTGATGGTATTTGCCTTTTGTGCATCTTTGCCCACAGGATCTCTCTAATCACACAGTCAAACGCTGAGGACAGGTCCACAAATGCCATGTATATTGGACCATTTAGATTTTCTCTTGAGCTCTTTAATAGGTGCGCAAGAATAGTTGCATTCAGTTGTGTTCCCATACGCTTTCTAAAACCTGTTTGAAAGCGTGAGAGAATGCGTAAAGTCGATATGGATGCATTCAGTTCTCTGAGGATTAGGCAGCGAAGACCTTTGCAGGAATATCTATCAAAGCAATAGGTCTAAAGTTAGATGGGTCAGCTGTTCCTCCCTTTTTGTGTAAGGGAATAATTAAAGCAGAGGACCAGGAAACTGGTAGTTTTTTTTGTTTTAAAAATGGTATCAAAGTAGCGCATGAGATGAGCTGCCCAAAATTTAGGGTCATCCTTCAACAAACAGGGAGGAATTCCATCTGGACCCGCTGCTTTTGAAAACTTTAAGCTCATAATCGCTGACTGAATTGTTTCCGCATCCCATGGACAGCTGTCGGGTAGTTCCGTTACCTTTACCACGTACTTAATTGACCTGAACTTTTCAGGCAGTGCATATTTGTTACTGTAAAATTCAGTCCCTGAGTCACCACTCACTGTGGAGCATTTCTCTGTCTGGCTTCTTTCCGTTAGATCTCTTAATATAGCCCAGATTTCACGTGTTTTCCTACCTATCATAAGGTTCATCATTTTTTGATTTTTTTATATAGGCATTAAATTTAATAATACTGATGTCATGTTTATATTTGAGCAGAATTGATTTTTTCTTATGCATTACTTGGTCAAAAGGATATGTGATCCCTTACCAGTTGTCTAATTTCAGCATTTTTCTCTCTTTTTCTTTTCGTTATCTCAAAGTTGAATCCACTAACTAAGTCTGTAGGTATTTCTTGCTTGTTTACACTAACTATATGGTTGAGGTGATGGCGAATCATGTTCTCGTTCCTAAGATCTATTGAGCTACACTCTACCATTGACAACCGCTTAGGGTTAAATTTTAAGATGTCACGACTAACTAAGCCGTTCAATGACCTACATGTTTTCAAATTCCATCTTATCGATAGCATCCGTCTGTCGGATTCAGGTAACACCAATGGTTTATACATAGGATAAGCAAGAAGTTTATAACTCACAGTACATGCCAAGATAGAGTGGTCACTCAGGGAAGATTTTTCTATTGTGCAGGGCGAAGCCGTCCTACCTAGTGATTTTGAGGTAACAATGTGATCAATGGTGGAGTTATGGATTCCCCTACTCCAAGTCACTTTTATCCCGTTACTTGCAAAAGGAATAACTTGCATATCCCATTTCTCAAAGTCTACCCACAGCTGTCCCCTCTCACACAACAAACTTACATACAGGTCGTTTTGACCTTCGTCTTGCAAGTATTTTTGCATGAGAGTGGAGTTGAAATCCCCCCCCACAATGATTTCGGCGTTGGGCATTTCACCCACCACCTCCAACAATATAGCATTCATTCTTTCAATAGTACCATCGATATATACTCCATTCGGATTCCAATATAAAGCTATTATCAACAAAGGAGCATTCTGGATGCTGCTTGACATTAAAATAATTGCCAGCATATCCTCGGAAGAATATAGCTGCCTTATTTCCACGTCATATGCCAAGGAGACATAGATTGCAAGGCCACCCTTTGGTCGTCCTCGTTGTCCCTTTTGTGCATGACTAAAAAAACTTGCAAAACCCTCCATCGGAATATCCAAAGTAGCCATGGTTTCTTGCAAGATGATGATTGCTGGGCGTTTCTCACAATCTAACATTCGAAACCATGGCTTTACGTTTTTGAACCCACAACAGTTCCATGATTTTACTAGAAAAGTGATGTTTTATGATTTCTCTTCTCCCGGGGTCTCTTTAAGGATTGATTTCATCAGGGGTTCTAGCCATGCTAAGCTTTTTATAATTTGTTCCACAGACTCTACTTGTGAGTTTACCTTTGCATGCAAGTTTGTGAATTGGTTGACATTATATCCATTTTTTGTGTTTTGCTGAATTTCTTTTTCTTAATATTCAATGAAATTGATTGCATCATCCATTGAATAGAAATCACATAACGTGTAGCCTAGAAACTCCAAGTCCCCACAATGAGTCCGAATCAAAGAAGCAATTATGGGTGATTCAAACTTACAGATCATTTGATGATTGCATGAAAATGGTAGTTTTATCCAGTCGATATCATTCGATACTAAATTACGAAGGGCCGGGATTTGACGGAAGATCTTCATTACTGCAGCACGATTTAGACTAGGGTTGTCAATCACTGCTTTATCTTCCCACCATCCTAGCACAGATTTCATTTCCAGAGGTATATATTTTAGGCAAACTAGATTTGCCAGCTTTTCTGTCTCATTGCCTCTTTTCTCATTTTCTGGAGGGGGTAAGAGGAGTGCCTCTTGGGGCCCTTCCATGAGTTGAACATCTATGTCCGAGGTAGGCAAAGAGTTGCCGAGAACATTTTTATCTTGGGCACACCTCTCTTTGTTATTTATGTTAACAACCTCCTTCTCTACGATACCCTTTGATTTGTTGGAAACCTGGACAGACATAGAAGTAATTTTCTTGTCCATTTTCTCAAAGAATCTTTGCAATTGTGTTTGAATTAGCAGAGGGGAGTTATCATGCACCCCACCCATGTCAGGTCCCTTTGGGCCAGGTCTTGCATCATGTGACGTTTCAGGTGCCTGAGTCAGAGGGGGTGTTTTAATATCGCTTTCAACAGCCCGTGTTTGTTTCGCTTCCAAAATTGGCTGACTATCTTTGCCCAAATCTTTTATCTCGATGCCCTTATCATCTAATTGCCTTTGACCAAGACATATAATAGAGGAACTAGGGCTGCATGATTTTATGTTTTTTGTTTTTTTAGATTTTTTTTTTGATTGGATTCCTATCGGTACTAGTGGAGTGGTAACCACTCCCTTTCTTTTCTGAGTTCTTGCAAAAGCTTTTTTTGCTTTCCTGGACATAAAGAACGTGAATTGTTGTGAGTCACCTTTTTTCCACGTCGCTATTAGACTGATCCCCCTTTGGTACTTGATTCATCATGTCAAGGTCAATCAAATCTGTCAATACAGAGGGGCTATCCGGTCGTTGAGAATGTTCTTCTCATATTATCAGTGGTATTCCACCATCATTTATCATTAACTCTGAGGGTACTAGGTTTGCTGCCACTATGATATTTTCCAGGACTAATATGCGTTTGGAGTTTTGCGATCTCAAGATACTCAGGAATAGCAAATGAGCTTTGTGTGACACCCAATGGTTGCTGCAACTTTACACAGTTCACAAATGGGTCTGTAGTCATTTCCGTTTGAGAGGAATGGTCATGCTGGATAGGATGGATATTCTCAGCTTCCTTGTGCCCCAATTCTTTTACAATCAATAATTGAGATGCCCAGAAGTTATTACACTTCTCCTGGGACATCATGAACCCTTCAATTCGACATAGAGTATTCATTTCTGCATTAGATGTACTCAATGCATGTATTGCTCCGTGAGTGTACTTGTGTCCTTTATCAAGAAGATTCAGAATTCTCGCTAGAACCAGAAAATTCTGGAGCTCTTGATTGTTTAAATTCACTAGAGTATCCTCAAGTGGAAACAATGGGAGCGATGAGTTCGGAAGACATGGTGGATCATTTCTTCCCTTTTTCTGGTTGAGGTCCCTACCCAAAACCGGAGAGTGGGCATAGCTGAGGTCCTCATGATTGTTTCCAGACTCATAAGCAGGGGAGCTAGCCTTGCGTGTTGTATTTTTTTTAGTGTCTTTTCATCCTTTTTCAGATTCTCTTTTAGCTCTTTCAAATTTACTGCAATTGCAGCATGAAAAGTGAACCTGGTCCCTAAACTCATGAGAACTCGCTGCGGGTGTAGACGGCCCATTAGACAGTCTCGTACGGATGTGTGATTCTGCCAATACTGCCGGGGCAACCAGCGATGTGTCTGATGCGGGCAGACACATTGCCAACCGCACCCAAGAGCGAGCTGTCATTAATGGGTATATTGCAAAGCAGGTTCTTTGGATGGTTGGTAACATCAAATGGCTCGGGACAGATGGTCTTTGATGTGACAAGTATTTGTTTGATCATCTGTCAAAGTTGTACCTCTTACTGAAACCGGAACACCCAAGTCAGTCCCAACTTGTGGGATCATGTGCCCGGGGTGTCATATCTCTAATGGTATTTCCCGTGTTACGACCTTTTTTTTTATTTGGTTCACGTATTCTTCATAGTGCTCATCCTCGGAAACATTTCCCTCATTGGTGGCGGCTGATGAGCTATTCAGACACCGTTTCCCACTATGTAGGTTTTTTACCATGAGTGAATGTTTCTCCAAGTCGTACCACAAAGTAGAATTAACTTTACGTGCTTTCTCGTATACTCCTACGTAAGAAACGTAATCATACAAAAAAACAATAGAGCTTACAACCTTTCCCTATTTCAGTTTTTGTACCCACGAAAAAGTAAGAGCTACAAAAAGTATTTTGCTTACGAGTTCTCACACTCCCGCAACTCCGCACATCCAAACAGCCCAACAGCCACTTGTAAAGCCCACTTCGAATGATATTGGAAGTGAGGCTTGGCTGGGCGGAGCGGACCACGGGCGGGAGGCGGGTACAGGGAGAGCCTTTGCGTCTGTAAAAAAAGAGGTGGTGGACTCAGGTAAGTTACTATGTTACTATGTGAAGCCTCAGTGAGCCGCGGCGAAGCCGCGGTTCTTTCAAGTAGGAAACAGGTATGAAACAAACAGCAGATAGAGTCCAAGTCCTTAATTACTTGTTTTCGAGGAGGAAGTAGCAAGGTCCACGTTACGGCACACCTGTGATTCCTCTTGCAGACGGCACCGGCCACGCAGGATATTACAAAGTCTTCAATCAGTGGTCAGCAGCCCAACGACAGCCCAACAGCCACTTGTAAAGCCCACTTCGAATGCGTGCGCGCGCTCCCTAGATATTGGAAGTGAGGTTTGGCTGGGCGGAGCGGACCATGGGCGGGAGGCGGGTACAGGGAGAGCCTCTGCGGTTGTTTTCGAGGAGGAAGTAGCAAGGTCCACGTTACGGCACGCCTGTGATTCCTCTTGCAGACGGCACCGGCCACGAAGGATATTACAAAGTCTTCAATCAGCGGTCAGCAGCCCAACGACAGCCAACAGCCACTTGTAAAGCCCGCTTCGAATGCCCACCACTCTGTTTTCAATGTACAATTGAAAACAGAGCTTTAGGCTGACATAAAGCATCTTCAATTTTCTGTGAGAAAAAAGAGGATTTGGCCCGCTTAACCTCAGCCAGATAATTAGAGAGTCCAAGTTGGTAGGAGTCTCTGAGCACAGGGTTATAGCTGTTGCACCACTTTCGCTCCAGTTGTCTGAGTTTCAGGTGAGCAGATTTAAGCTGGTTGGTAAACCAGGGTTGGGGGGGGGTAGTCTACAGCCTTGAATTAATTTAAGAGGGGCATACAGATCTGCGGTGGCCAGAAATGATTAGGAGAGATTTTCTAAAGATAGTGGCCTCCGAGAGGCACAGTCTTTGGCTATTTGGGTGCTTAGAGACTAAGTATCAACCGATAGCCAGGAACGGAGCAGAGTCTTTGGCGGGAGTAATTTAGAAGGTGGATTCATAAGTGTAAAAGTACACAAGTAGTGGAGAGATGGAGGGGTGAGGCTGGAGAGAAAGAGAGGGGAGGTTGGCAAGGGAGAGGGATTGAGAAAGCATAAGAGAAAAGGAAGGTCTTGAGGAGCTTCTAGAATTTAAGGAGTTCTGGCTCAAGCCGGAGCGAGGCAGGCAGGCTGTTCCAGGGGGAGGCACCTTCAGACTATAAATAGCTACCCCCAAATCTTTGCTTGGAAAAACATCTCACACGTAAAGAGTTGGAGAGGCAGAGCGGAGGGCTCTAAAAGGAGAGTTTTTAAGAAGAGAGCGTTGTAGATGGTGTGGGCCCCAGGCACAGAAAGACTTGTGGAATATGGAGAGGGTTTGAACTTGATCCTAGCAGCCACGGGGAGCATGTGGAGGGATTTCACCACTAGAGAGATGCAGTCCCTGGGCTTGAGGCCAAGGATAAGTCTTGCGGTTCTGTTCTGGATGAGTTGTAGTGAGTGGAGAGTAGAAGTATGCAGATTGAGAAAGAGGCTGTTGCTGTAGTCCAGCCTAGAGAGAACCAGGACTCTGGAGACTGTGAGCCTTTGAGGGAAAGTGAGAAAAGGTAGAATACCTCTGAGGAGGTGCAACTGGTAATGGGACTTTTTAGAGATGTCCGAGATGTGAGAAGAGAAGGAGAGTCAAAAATGACCCCCAGGTTTTTTGCCTCACTAGCAGGTGAGGGCGTGGGGCCAAGGGAAGCCGGCCAGTGGGAAATTGGGAAAGCAGGGGGCAGGGGTCCCAGTGAGGACGATTTGTCTTGCTGACATTGAGGCAGAGATCGTTAGCAGCACACCAAGACTGAATTGCAGACAGATAGTCAGGAATGAGCAAGAAGGAGGAGGCCGTGGGTAGTCTGAAGGAGAGCTGTGTCATCCGCATAACACTGAGTTAGAGGTGAAGGTATAGATCAAGTGAGCCAGAGGGGCCATGTAAACATTGAAGAACCACAGGGATAGGTTAGATCCTTGAGGGACACCACAAGTGGAGAGAGTGATAGGGGAGAGAAAGGACCCAAGTTGCACCTGGGAAGTACGGTCAGAGAGAAAGGAGGCAAGCCACGCCAGGGCCAGATCTGTGATGCCCAGGATATCGAGGAGACGGGGGATCAGGATGTTGTGGTTTACAGTGTCGAAGGTAGAAGAGAGATGGAGAAGAATGAGGACAGAAGGAGAGTTGGAGTCAAGATTTCAGAGCAGGTTTTCACAGGTGTTCAGAAGAGCAGTTTCCGTGCCTCTGGATGCTCTAAAATAAATGGCATGATTACTAATTAATGGTACCAAAAAAACTCTCCAGGGTATTATTCAGTATACTCTGCAGTAGTTCACAGCAACCAGGGTATGATTCAGTATAACTAGCAGTAGTTTACAACAATGAATTGTCAGTAATCACTGCATGACCAGTATGATTTGGGTCTCGTTTTAACATTGTGTTTTGTTTTTCTATCCATGATTATTTGTGTCACTTTATTTTTTTATTTTTTTTTTTTTTTTTTTGTATTTAATCAACAGATTTTTACAAAGTGATTCTTTTTTATCATAGAACTCACATGAAGCTGATGCTGTCGCTAAAATATCGGTTAAAGTGTTGCTTAAAGTGTTGCTTAAAATGTGCCGTCCTCGCGGACTATGCCCGTGGCAGATTTAGTGATTCTAGTATTTTATACGTCGCTATCTGCCATTTTGTCCTGTCTCCTCCCATTAAGCGAGCCCAACAAGTATCTTCGTCAGCTATAATAAAGTCCGTAAAAATATATCTCAAGTAGCGGCTTCTTACTTGTTGGTTTGCAGCACATTTTAGCAGTAAATGACGTATTGACTCTGTTTCTTGTATGTTGCAAAAACGACAGAAGTTGGATTCAGTTTTACCTCTTATTGCTAAGATCTCGTTTGTTGGCAAAAGATTGAGGCGAGCACGTAGTAACATGTCTCTCCCCTTCCTACAAGGGAATTTTTTGATGAATTCTTGTAGTTCATTTAGTCTTTTTACGTTTGGTGGCAGATGTGCGGTTAACTTATTTTTTCCTGCAATTTCCAGAGTTCGTATCCAATCGTATTCTCTTAGTTTTTTGAGGACTAGTTTCGGATTAGTGATTAGTGTTTCTTCATTCTCCTGGATTTGTTCCAACACCTGGATGTTGTCATTTTTCCATTTCGTTAGACTTCCAGTGTTGGTTCGTTCGAGTTCCTGGTTTATTAAATTATAAATTGATGGGGGTTCCGCCATCCGGCATTTCCTATAGAGCATCAATTTTGCCTGTTCAACAGAGCTTTTCAGGGACGGCAAGCTAAGTTCTCTACGAATCGAGGCACCTGGTGTTGAGTTGGGCAGCATGAGGACTTTTCTCCAAAACTTTGACTCCATTTTTGTCCAGATGTCTAAAGGCAAGTTTATCATGGCATCGCCTCCATATGCTAGAGTTGGCATAACTTTTTTCTTATAAAATTCTCGCACTGGTATCAGCGAGTATCTGCCAAACTTTCTATCTATTGCCCTGGCTTGGGCCGCCATTAGGTTTACTTTCGTTGTTAGCGCTATTTGCATCGCTTTGTCTTGTTTTGTACTGTCTAATGTGACTCCTAGGTATTTGAAGACCAGGACTGTGTCAATTGGTTCGCCCTCAAGATTTAAGCTCGGTCCTTTGCTTTTTTTAGTCGCCTTTCCAAATCTCAACAATTTGGTTTTTTTGATGTTAATTTCTAGCCGGTTTTCTTGCATATAATCTTGCAGACTTGCCATTTGTCGCTGTAGACCCACGGGCGTATAGTCCAAGAGTACTAGGTCATCCGCGTATAAGAGCCTCGTTATTGGTGTTTTACAAATTTTCGGTGGGAAGGATCGTATGGTTGTGTCCGAGCCATTTATATCGCCAATAAATGCTAAGAATAAGGCCGGGGCCAGTGGGCACCCCTGTTTCACACCTCTAGCTGTTGGTATCTGATTTGATAATAATCCGTTCTGGTCCAAACGGATCCGCATATTGGTGTCTGTGTATAGTGCCTTGATTGGGTTCAGCAAGGTTGCGGGACAGTCCCATGCCTCAAGTTTAGACCAGAGCCTAGCCCTGTCTATACGATCAAAGGCCTGGGTCAGGTCGATGAAGGCCACAAAGATGTTTGGGCCCCCTTCCAGGACTTTATTTTTCAGGACGGAGAGGAGTAGAATGTTGGCCGTCGTGCCCATGTTTTTCTTAAATCCCGTTTGAAATGGGTCTTCACAGGGGGCTTTTGCTGCCCAACGCTTGAAGTGGTCTAGTAGCATTGCTCCAAACACTTTCCCTATGACATCGAGTAGTGCAATTGGTCTATAGTTCGTTGGATCTTTTTTGTCACCTTTTTTGAAAATAGGTACCACTGTAGCTGATTTCCAGGACGGCGGTATTGTTCTCAAATCCGAACATTTTCTGAAGATTTTACTCAGAAGGCTAGCCCACTCTTCGGGATTTGTTTTTAAGTCCACATTTGTGACCCCGTCGGGTCCCGGGGCTCTTGAGTTCTTTAGACTTGATATCTTTAGTCGGATCTCCTCAGAGTCGTCTATTTTTAGCCAAGGGCCTTGCTCGTATCCAACGAGTTCACTAAAGGGTTTTGTTGGAGCCAAGTACATTGTTTCAAAGTGTTTTACCCATGTTGATTCGCCCACCTCACTTATTAATGATTTTTCTTGTACGTCCGTCGTGGCTCTCAAGGTGCTCCAAAATTCTCTTGTGTTTCTCCCACTTATCATTTTCAAGATGTTTTCCGAGTCTTGTTGGTAGAGTTTTGACCTGTGTCCTCTAACCCAGGCTTTGTAGTGCTTTGCTGCCGCCCTTGCTTCTTCGTATGCTGCAGGTGTGTCTTTAATTTTTGCTCTACGTTGGATTTTACGAAGGATGCGGCGTTTCTCCACCAGGGGTTTATTGAACACGTGTTTTGGTGGATTTCCCCCGAACTTTTTTACAAATGGAGTTTTTTTGTACTTTATTAGAAGTGGGATATAGTTAGTTTTATTTTCCTCCGCTATTTCCGTCATGGAGTTAAATCGATTTTCTAGTTCCACAATGTGCTCCTTTGATAGTTTTAATCGGTTGCCTTGTCCGTTGATTGTAATGCCGGTTTTCATGTAGTCGTTTGGGGGGCTTGATGCCTCCCAAGAGGTTGAGAGCAAATTGTGGTCACTGGCCCGTGTTCTGATTATTCCAAAGTCTTTTGTTATAGCCAAGATCGGTTCTGTGACAAACATGTAGTCTATTGTTGCCTTTGAGTTATTTCTTTCCCATGTTGGCAGATGCTTTGGGTCTGGGAAGGCTTCCTGTAAATTGTGCAAATTTCTTGATTTCATCAGACGGGTCCATAGTATTCCGCGCTGTTCTCCCCGCTGTCTGTTTGCTTGGCTGCTTCCTTTATCTGGATCTGTAGAGCATATTGCATTTAAATCTCCGCAGATCATAAAGTGGTTTACTAAGTGGTCCGCCAGGGCTATATCCAATGCTTCTTCGACTTTCTCCAGGAAGGTAGTTGTTTCTGTAGATGCTGGGTTCCAGTAGACGTTTGCTATTATTAATGGTGTTTTTCCATAGCCCTCTTTATTATTTGTCTTACGAGTCCATGAGGCTTTCACCATCAATATTTCCAGATTACTAATCAGTGTCTTGTCTAATGTGATCCCACTTCCGTTTTTGCAGGCGATCAGAAGCCCTGAAGATGGTCTTCCCAAACGGCCCTTATTTGCCGGTGCTAAGATTAAATCAAATCCACGCATAGAGGGTGGTTCACACAGCCAGGTCTCTTGAAGGCATATTAAATCATATGCTCCTAAAGTCATGTCGCTGGGCGATAGGAGGTGAAGATGTCCTCTCGTGTTCCACGAGCACATTTTTATTGACTGCTTCTGTTCTCCTCCCTTGTATTTCCCTCGTTGAATGTGCTCGATTCCGGGAAACTGCTATTTTTGCTTCTTCTCTGTTAGTGCTTTTGGCAGCCAGGACCATATTCCTTTCATTGGGGCACATTTTAGTGAAGGTTCGCTCTCAGTTTTATTTTGATGTTGCTCCTGGTTCTGTTTCCTGCGAGCCTCTGTTTCCCTGGCTCTATGAGTATTTCTTGGATCTTCTTGTTTTCGTTCCTGTTTTCGCAAAGATGATCCCATGTCACTATAGCTATGTCTCTTATCTTCTGTCTCGTTTCTTCCGTACTGGATGTTTTCCTTTAACTTCAGTGATTTTTGACCTTCTTGCTTTTTCGTTTTTTCCGTCTTTTCCTTGGCTCTGGGACTTGTGTAGCTTTTCTTTGTTTGTAAGTTGGAGTTACTCTGCTTATTTAGGTTTTTATCTAGAGATTCTTTCCTCGTCCTTTCTTTGCTGTCATGTTTTTGCTCTGTCTGCGTCACTTGGTACACTCTTAAATCGTATCCCATATTTCCTAGTTCTCTTTTATTGTCAAGAAGGGTGTTTTTTATCTTCGTTGACGCTATATGCAGGTAGGTTCTGGCCTTGGTGTTTCTGTGACTTGGTTCTACCACTAATAGATCTTCTGATTTAATATATTTTAGGTTTCGAATATATTTGAACAACTTTAATACCGAGTTTCTGTTTAGTATTACCTTGTCCTCATTTTCTTCCACTTGCGTCAATTTAATCTGCCATTTCGCTTGGTCCCATTTCCTAGGCTTTGGATTGTGCCATTTGGTCCTATCTCTATGTTGTGGATTCAAATCTCCATAGCCGCGTGATGAAGTTGTGGTGATCTTATCGTTATTTCCGCGTTTGGCATATTTGTATTTCGGGTCCTTGCTCGTTGACATATCTCCTCTTAAGTTTTTGCATTTGCTCTCTTGCTCGTCTTGGCGATACTGAAAATCATCTTGCTGTGTTAGATTTGAGCGTTTTCCCTCATGGGCCTCTAGTCTTACACGGGAATGGTGATCTACCTTCTTTAGAGTTCTACCACTCCGTTGTTCTGGTGTTCTTGATCTCGCCCTTTCTCTCTCCTTTTTTGTTTCCATCATTTGTTTCAGAGTTTTTTGTCTCAACGTTTCAGTGACCTCAATTTCGTTTTTGTCTCTACTACGGCTCTTCACCAGTTTTTGTTTTTGGCGTTGTTTGGTCCGTTGTGAGTTTATCTCTGTGTTATTATCTGCTTTATTAATTTTGCCGACCGATTGTAGATGCAGACTTTTGGAGGTTTTCTTTGGGCTTAAGTCTAAAGTAGAATCTTCTGACACGTATTGACTCAGGTTCATTAGTTCGTCGTTTTCCAAAAAGTCATAAGTCATCTTCGGTGATGTTGTCTTGTTTGTTTCCGAGTTTTCCTGTTTTTTCATGGGTTCTGTGTTTATATCCAAGCTCTCCTCCATGCATACTTTATCTTTGTGATTTACCGTCCGCTTGAAGACTTGAAAAATCGTCTCTACTGAATCTGTACATGGCTTAGGCATCTTAGGTAACGATTTTTTTATTCCTTCTTTTTTTTTTTTTTTGGACGGTTTCTCTTCCCTGAAGTTGATCTCCTGGTACTTTAATCGTGGTTTCTGGTTTGTTTGAGTTCAGTATACACTCTGGTTGTCCTAAGCAGGTGTTTGTCTCAACTACTTTAGTATCTTTTTCTGTGGATGATTTACTTGCTGTTAAGTCTATCGTGGTAATTGTTTGAGTTTCAATAGTTTTTGTCGTCACTGCATGAGCCTCATCTTTCCCACATGTTTGGTTAGGCATGGCTGATGAATCTTGATTTGCTTCTTGGTTGTTTTTTTTCCTGGCTTCTAAAGCCATGATATATGCTTCTAGGAAGATGACTTTACTATACATCATTGCTTGAATACTGGTGTGGTCCTTCAGCGAGTCAGCAATGGCTTCGTAGAGCTTCATGAATGGAGCAAGTGCTATGTTAACAGATGACATGATGGAAAGTAGGTCGATCTTTTTATGTTCCGCTGAACTCGAAGAGTGTTGCTGCGTTGAAGTTCTCCTTAGTGGGTCATCAGTTATAATTGTTGTCTTGTTTCCCCTCAGATTTTGTGATGGTGCAGCAGTGTCAAGTAAGGGACTTCGATATTCCGTCATATCTGGTTGAGGGCTAAGTGGGTCATGGCCCCACTGGTTTTGATGATGGTTCTGTCCCTGTTTTTCCATTTGGGCCTGAACTGGAGTTGGCGCCATGGACGGGATTGCTTGATCAACTGAGTATGTGTTTTCCTCCATTTTACTCAGATGTCGTTTCCGTCTAATCTCATCATTTACTATCGGGTCGGGCTCCAGAAGTGGATTTGTGGTTGTTATGTTGTCTGATTCAGACGTATTTCCTTTGTCCAAATTTGAAACGGGTGCAGTATCTACTTCTCGCAGTGTTTTGTTTGTCTTTTCCATCCCTGTTTGTATACCACCAGAGGCTTCTTCTTTCTCACCAGTGTCTGGTTTTTCAAATGGGCTTTCCATTTCCTGTTGATGTTTTGGTTTCTCCTGCTCCCTGGCCCTTACGTTGTCCCGTTTCTCCCCTTCATCCGTTGTTTCTGTGTCGATTTGTAAATGCAGATCGCCATTGCGTGGCTCTGTTTCTTGCAAGGTCGTTGGGGAGAGAAGTGTCTTGAGTGTCGCGGGCTCTTCACTTTCTCTTTCGTCTGACTGATTCAATGATCCCTCTTTCACCTCCACTGTTAAAACGTCCTTCACTCCTGGTTTTCCACTCTTTTTACAGTCTAGCCTTCGTAGTTTGAAAGGGGGTAAGCATTCGTTTAAAGCGTCGAGTATCTCCATATCTGATAGCTCCATGTGGTGTCTGTTTGTCATTTTAGTGTTAAATCGAGACGTGAAGTAATTTGTCACTGAATTTTTTTCAGTTGCTGTTGTCCTATTTTTGTTAAGCTGTTTACCACCCTTATTTCTTTTTGTGGTGATTTTAACCATTTGCCTTTGCCTTTTTTTGTTATTAGTTGTTGTACTGCCTTCACTGGCCGTAAAAACTTCTTCCATATCTGTTTGATTGTCCTTGTCGTCTGTACTGTCTTCTGCCTCTGCGTGGATTGCCGCCTCCACTTGGATTTGGCCCAACGTCAACTCCCCCTGATGGGTCGTGCTAAGAGGTGCTCGGCTAAACTCGCCGGGTGGTACGTGTTTTGAGGTCTCCACGGCGTCCTCTCCTCCCCCTACTTCCTGGCCGTTCTCCGCCCTACTCGTAGCTACGGGGCCGGCTCTATGTGCCCCCGGTGTCTCATGCGAGGAGTCCCCGCACTGGTCCACCAGGTCCACCGAGACCGGCACCACAACGGGGGCCGGGTCGGGCTCAGGTAGTAATGGCCATGGTGGCAATGGCTGTGGTTGTGTTTTTTTCGTTGCGTTTTGCAAACTCACCCCTATTGGGGTCAGTAATGAGTTTGAAGGATCTGTTTGTTGTTTTTCTACGATTTGTTCTATTTGCGGAGCCAAAGTCTGATGTGCAATCTGTTGACCACCTTTGTCTTGCAGACCGCATTCCCCAGTTCTATCATTTTCGTTTCTCTTGGGACTATGTGTCGGGGATCTTTCATGACCCCTTAAGGTTATTCCCTGTTGTTTTTGGGTCATTTTCATACTTCTCAAGCACCGACCTTCCTCTTCTTCTGGGGGGGATGAATCACTGATCTCAGTTTTTCTATTTGGTCGTACTGGCCTAGCGGTCATATCTTTATCGGGGATCACTGTCTCCCAACTTGAATAGGGCGCCACCGGCGCAAAACAGTCGCACAACAGTCGACGCCCTCTACCCCTGCCGGGCTCAACGCCGCAAGGGTGAAAGCGTGTGCCTTTTGAAGGTGTATTGGGTCACGTGACTCCTCACGTGATCACCAACAAGGCTCCGCCCCCTCCTGGGAACGGAGCAGCTCGCTGTAGGTGTTTCACACAGCCGGGTACGGAGATGTCGCTGTGCTGCCTCTGATGCAGCAATCTCAGATTGGAAGGTTCGTGCACAGTCAACGCACCGCTCGCCTGTAAGCGTGTGCCTTTTGAAGGTGTATTGGGTCACGTGACTCCTCACGTGATCACCAACAAGGCTCCGCCCCCTCCTGGGAACGGAGCAGCTCGCTGTAGGTGTTTCACACAGCCGGGTACGGAGATGTCGCTGTGCTGCCTCTGATGCAGCAATCTCAGATTGGAAGGTTCGTGCACAGTCAACGCACCGCTCGCCTGTAAGCGTGTGCCTTTTGAAGGTGTATTGGGTCACGTGACTCCTCACGTGATCACCAACAAGGCTCCGCCCCCTCCTGGGAACGGAGCAGCTCGCTGTAGGTGTTTCACACAGCCGGGTACGGAGATGTCGCTGTGCTGCCTCTGATGCAGCAATCTCAGATTGGAAGGTTCGTGCACAGTCAACGCACCGCTCGCCTGTAAGCGTGTGCCTTTTGAAGGTGTATTGGGTCACGTGACTCCTCACGTGATCACCAACAAGGCTCCGCCCCCTCCTGGGAACGGAGCAGCTCGCTGTAGGTGTTTCACACAGCCGGGTACGGAGATGTCGCTGTGCTGCCTCTGATGCAGCAATCTCAGATTGGAAGGTTCGTGCACAGTCAACGCACCGCTCGCCTGTAAGCGTGTGCCTTTTGAAGGTGTATTGGGTCACGTGACTCCTCACGTGATCACCAACAAGGCTCCGCCCCCTCCTGGGAACGGAGCAGCTCGCTGTAGGTGTTTCACACAGCCGGGTACGGAGATGTCGCTGTGCTGCCTCTGATGCAGCAATCTCAGATTGGAAGGTTCGTGCACAGTCAACTTTAACTATATGTACTTTCCTAGAACATTGGTTTTAGGGTTGATGTTTTGTTCTTTACTACACTCAATGAAAATATATATCATTCACCTGTCTATATATTAAAATAATCTGTATACTCTGAGATACTCTTCATGACTTTTGAGCACTACATATTTGTCAAGAATAAGTACAAATGTTTACAACACATTGTGTTAGTAGCGTGGATCCTTTCCTTTTTGTTGAATTCTGGATGCTCTAAAGCCAGACTGATGGTTGTGGAGACAACCGACAGATTCAGTATGTAGGGTAAGCTGGTTAGAAAGGTCAGCAGAAGGTTTTCTGAGCAGAGGGTACACAAGAGAGTGCTTGGGAGAAGTGGGGAAAAGTCCAGTGGCAAAAGAGAGGTTGCGGAGGTCGGCCAATGCTAGAGCAAGAGAATCAATGCTGTCCTTGATGGTCTTAGGAGGGCAAGTGTCAGCCTGTTTGGAGGAGGCTTTCATGGACTGGACTTGTCTAGAGACCTCCTCAGGTGTGACAGAGGAGACAGGAGAGAAGAGAGGGGATATGTGAGGGGGGGCCCCCCAAGAGAAGTGGGTGCAGGCGAAGGTGGTGTGGGGGAGAAAGAGGACAGGATGTCCTGTGTTTGGGAAGTGAAATGGTCAGCCAGGGCCGAGCATAAAGAGCCTGCGTGGGTGCAGTAGAGGATGAGGCTGCAGTAGGATTGGCTAGTCCCTTGTAGACTTTTAAGAGTTCAGCCATGTTGTTAGATGTCACTTGTTAAGGATTCTAAAGGGGCATCACACACCAAACCGGGACCCTTGCTACTGGCCTAGGATGCAGCGCACAATTAAAACACTTTTATTTTATTTACTAAGAATTCAGATTTAAATGGCACCCAACCCGTCTCACACCCCCTTTTACAAATACCCTAGGCCACACTGGACCATGAACCAGGCCAGTGGATAGTAATACAATATTTATTTTAAAATTCAAATGAAATCACACAAATTTAATGTTGGGCAGCAATCACGAGGGGGTGATAATTACACAGTAAATTGATGGAATACACTTAGTTTGACCTTTTCATGTATGATAAACACTACACAATTGAAAGAAAGCAAA
The DNA here is from genome assembly GCF_040938575.1 of Ambystoma mexicanum. Classification (NCBI taxonomy): domain Eukaryota; kingdom Metazoa; phylum Chordata; class Amphibia; order Caudata; family Ambystomatidae; genus Ambystoma; species Ambystoma mexicanum. The sequence goes on from NC_090933.1 coordinate 37,895,068, forward strand.
ATATACTTTTGAGTTGACTTTTAAATGGTATCACAGTTAATCATTCCCTCTGCAACACTCCCTCAAACCCCTATTAATCACGCTTTGTGGATGGGGAGATGTAGCAAGGAGTCAGGTACACTATGCAACAATCGGAATGAAAATCCGACTAACTGGATTTAGCTCTCCCAAAAACTGAGCAAATCAGCCCACGAAATTACTAAATGTTTATTTTACAGGTGCGGTTGAATGGAAAAGGCCCGAATGAATATAACAGTATCAGATATGTAAGAACACTAGCAAACTACAAAGCAATGTCCTAACAACAGAAAATCGACTTGGGAAGGAAAACCACAGTGCAGCCAAATCACACATGGAGATATTGCATTTTCTTATTTTCACAGTTTTAAATGTCAAAACAGCTTGAAAAACGGGTTCAACAGACAAATCGTACTGCGGTTTTTATACTAAAGGACAGATACACATCACATGAATAATAAAGTGAAAGGGTAACTCTAAATGAATGACTGGCTGAGATTCTTAATGGGAAAGGAAATTCGGTTTTAAAAGTGAAGAAGTGGACAGGGAAAATCGGGTTGGAAAGGAAATGACAAGTTTTACTGAAGCTATATTTTAGTGGCTAGAAAAGAGGAACGCTGCCCGCGGCACAGGTTACTTTGCAAGTGTAACCCCATCACGCCATCTGTCTGTTTAGATGGGAATTTAATTTATTCCAAATATGACTAAGGACTTATGCAATGGGCTAAAAGGATAGGAAAGAATGGCGCTAACACAGGGAAATCAAGGAACCCAATACACAGAGGATTCTGATAACTTAACAAGTTACCAGGGTATTGCTGGGATTACTTATAGAGTGGAATAAATGGCAAGGTATCAAAATGGGATATGCTATGTTTTTCTATGGGATGGGATGATACTTACAAGAAGCACTTGAATATGGGATTCTGTATCGCCAACTGGGTATCTGAACACCGCGGGCAAGGGTCTGCTCACAGCACAGTGCTGCATCAGCTGGAGAAAGCAGGAAGCAGGGCAAGCAGGTAGCGCTGGATAATCCCAGTGAGGATTCTGCCACCTTTCCCCTTTCTCCCTGAATTAGTGGGATTTTTGTGGGGTTTAATTCTGAAGGATGGTTCTACTTGGATAGGAGCGTCTGGATCAGCCATTCCTCTCCTGGCAGTAGAATCTGGAATCTTGCAGGCTGAGTATGAAATGTCTGGATCGCGGGACATGCTGAAGCGGGAAGTTAGGAGAGTCAGTCCTGTGTCTCTCTGAGCCACCTTTTATAAGGCAGGTGACATTACAGGATTTACTATGGGGGAAGACCTTTGGCCTGACCTGCCACTAACATCTGGATTGGTCAGGGAGGGCAGTCATCGCCTTCCTGTCAGCCGTTTGTACTTCAGGGACATGACATCAGTTTTATGATGAGTGCTTTACAATGTACACGGCTATCGCACAGTTAAGTTTACCAAAATCAGATATGACACAAAATGCACATTTTTACAGTTGGGGTGCTTTTGAAAATCACATAGGTAGATTACATATTTTACACTGAACCTGTCATTCCAACTCCCAAATTTCTACGATGTTATTTAGTCGTTCTAATAATCTTTCGCAATTTCTAGTGGGAACCGCTTCACCAAAAATTCTACAATTTTATATATGTGTAGCTATTATCACAGAGCATGTTTGCATTACATTTCAAAGTTGTACCATGCATACTTTTCCCATGAATTACATTTTCCTGTCGTTTGCATCCCCTACATGCTAGGGAAAACTACGTCTTATTTTAATGACACCAAAATTACATTTAAACTGTTAAACTTTTGCATTACTGCGTTTCCCGGTTGCAGAAATAAAAGCCTTAAAGTTTATTAAATAAGAACAGTCTTTTGCCCCAGATGGGCAGGCTTTGTCTTCCAAATAAGGGCATTCTTCCCAACCCACAGCCAAAGGTTGGGCTCTAGCCAACCTTAGTCCAGTGTTGCCATGGAGTTGCCTTTGACACTCTTTAGTTTGAGTTGAGGAGAGGTGCTACCAGAAAATTAAACCTATGTATCCTAGAAATCAATTGTCCCAGGCTAGAGCACTGCCACTTTGTCTGATGAGGGTGCAAGATCCTCCGCCCTTGCCTATTCATATGCCCCGGCGGCTGGTCCACTTGAAGGGAGGTAGACCCTGTTCCCAAGAAGTAAGGTCCTTTGTAGCCCAAGCCTGCAGAAATCTGTTCTGCAGCCTTCACAGCAAATGTTTTTATTTATTTCTCTTTCCTGAACCAGAAAGCAAGTCTGTTGGAATTAAATATCCTATATATGTTATAAAACAACCCCCCATCACATGTCTATGCAAGGACAGGGTCTTAATTCAACAATTTACTTTTAAACAGACATTTTCTTGTTTGTAAAAAGCACCATTTTACACGTGGTTCATTTTCCTTGAATGTCACTTTACAATGCGGACTTCCTCACATCCATTTTCGAAACCTTCCCACAGCCCCAGTCATGTTTCTAATGCAACAGAATCTGTTCAAATAAAAGGTACTTTGAAACTGACCTGAGCTAGGAGAAAGAGCTTTTAGTAAAGAGTGTATCTGTGATATTTTGTTGCAAAAGTAAAGCATTTTCCGTAGGGCTTGGAGTGACGTTCTTTGTTATTTCACTGATCTTGCCCGACACAGCCTACCATTCAATGAGGCATGCCCCCATTTGCTGGAGCACAACCTGAATATGGATGGACATAGCTGGGTCTCACTGGAACCAGGTTGTGTACTGTTGAAAAGCTGAAAAAGAGCATCGGGGCGCAGTCTTTTTAAAAGGCAGAATGTATCTTTTTTTCAGTGAAAAGGTGTTGAGCTGGCAGCATAGCAACGCTGCCTTTGACTTCTTTTTTCAGGTGCAAATGAAGAAATTACTGGCAGCAATTCTCAGGGTGTTCTGTGTTTCATCTTGCCCCATGTGTGGCTGGTAAAACAGCACAGCCATTATTTTGGTGTTTGTAAAACGCAGTTTTAATGTGATGCGATAGTGCTCAATAGAGTCAGCGCAGCCATTCTGCTGGTGACTGCTGAGATGTGGTTTTCTGTGGTAGGGGAGTTCTGCTGGGCGGATAAATGTACCCCACATGCTGAGATGCAGGCTTGAATATAAACTCTTTTCTTGACGCAGATGCAGAGTCTATATTGCCTTTGAAGAAGGCTGCAGGCCAGTTTGTTAGATGGTGCACCTGAAGATCCCCATTTCTGTTCTGCTACTCTGCACTTTCGTTTTAAGGGCCAGCTTTGGAGCCGTACTACGAGTTGCACTTTTTGGAAGGCTCCAGCCGACCTTCATGACGGGGGCAAGAATGTCAAGAGTGTTGGAGATGGAGAGGTGAAAGTTTGAGGGGGCTGTGTCAGGGTGGGAGTCAGCCGCAGGAGTAGAAGGAGGAGAGTAGGTGGAGGCAAAGGCAGCCACTGTCACTCTTTTCATGGGTCGGATGACCTTGAAGGCAGGAGGTAGTGAAGGGAGTGCCGGTGCTTGCGGAGAAGAGAGCTTCATGTGGGAAGAGAGAAGATAATTATTAGTCCAGGAGAGTGAGGTAGTGAAAGGGATGTCTGTGGAGATAGAAAACATCTAGAGTGTGGCCAGCGGTGTGCATGGGCCAGAAGGTAGATTGGAGAGAGCGAAAGAGAGTCGCATAGGTTGCGGAAGGGACCTGAGGAGTCAGGAGAATCAAGATAGATGTTGAGATCCCCCAGAAGGAGGAGTTGGGAGGAGGACGAAAGAAGAGAAGAGGTTAGGTCAGCCCATTCAGAGAGAAAGAGGGTGGGCTGGCCCGGCAGCCCATATAAGGTGGCCAGAGTGAAAGAGGAGACGGGGGAGAGAGAGAGCCTTGCGACCAGACATTCAAAAGAAGAGTAGACTTGAGTGGGAATGATGGAAACTGGGATCCACTCAGAAAAGATCAGGGCTACTCCCCTTCCTGGTCTGGTTGGCCTGGCACAGAGAGGATCTTGTAGCCTTCAGGGAGAAGTGTGTCAAAACCTGTGACAGAGCGGTCCTTGGACCATGTCTCAGTAAGGGCTATGACATTGAGATCCAGGAATTCAAGGAGGTGGCAGATATCAGTGGAGTGCTTGACAGCAGAGCGAGAGTTAAGCATGGCAATGTGGAGCAGATTGCTGTTTTTGAAGGACTTACTGGGAGGGGGGGATTCAGAGGATAGTGGTCTACCCAATGAGCGGCGAGAGCGACTGAGAGAAAGAGGTAGGAAGGGGCAGATGAGCCGAGGATAACAAGAATGTCGGTGAGGTGAGTGTAGGCATGGGAGCCAGGACAGTAGTAGAAGGCAAGGGAACCAGTGTAGGTGGGGCCACAGGGGGTAAGGGCACCCCATATGCAGTGGCAGTGGGTGGCAAGGGCATCAGAGAGGTGGAGGCTGATACGGTTGTCGGAGCTCTGCGAGTAGGAAAGAGAGCCTGTGCCGTTGCAAGCGCCAAGGGAGCATTTGTGAGAGAGGCAGTGAGTTTAGTAGGCAGCAGGCTACCCAAGGTGGGTGTAGCTGGCAAGGGAGTCCGTGCGTCTGTAGAAACAGGTGGCAAGGGAGCCGGTGAGGAGGAAAGTTGATAAGGCGAGGAAGAAGCAAATCAAAAATTAAGAGGTTGGGTTGAGGCCCTTGTACCAGGATAGTACCATTTCGATAGACCCTGGTAGTGGAGAATAAGGCAAGAAGGACCTCCCAGCAGGTGCCACCATTAATGTGAGAAGATGAGTAAGAAGAGAGCAGAGCGACCATATGAAGAGTCCATAGGTCGGGAGAAGGAATGACAAAGAGGATGTCTGTAAGAATCTCTTTGGCGAAAGCACTAATATAAGTGTCAGCGATGGGCAGACCTGGGTTGGAGCCCAGTGTGTCCTTCTTGAGTTTCTTTCTGCCAGACTTAGTGAGAGGAGAAGGATAGGAAATAGAGAAGCAGTTGGAGAAGATAGGAGGGATAGAAAGCGCCATAGGGAGGGCACGGAATGTGGTGTACTTAAACCAGGCACAGCAGCTGAGGTGTGTATGAGGCAAGTAGGCAAGGGAGGGAGTAGACGAACAAGGAGACACAACAGGACTGGGGCGAAACAGTGGGAACGGCAGAGGGTGGAGGAACAGAGAAAACAACCAGAACAGTGGGAAAGGGGTAACCAGTCAGTGCAGTACAAGGAAAAAGTAGGATGAGCACATCTAAAGCCGATTTTTTTAAAAAGGGGGCACAACACAGTAAAATGCAGGAGGTTCACAGATGGACTAAAACACAACTAAGTCCGATTTTTATAAAATGGGGGCAGAACACAGTGAAATGCAGGAGGTTCACAGATGGACTAACCCACACCTAAATCCAAATTTTAAAAATGGGGGCAGAACACAGTGAAATGCAGAAGTGTGTACTTCACAATCAAGGTGCGTTTTGCGCACGCAGCATATGTACTTTGAGGTGAATTGCTAATTGGAGTGAAGATTTCTATTTAAGGCAGAATTGGAACAATTCAAGGTTTTCATTTTTAAGTCTTGAACCCTTGAGGCACCAACCTTATTTTGGTTATATGCTGTCCCATGACGGGTTCTTTGGGTAGTCGTATGGGAGGGACTGGTACATTGGTAATATGCCATTAGGTATCTGGGAATGATTTCACTTTCATCCTTAGATGATGATGAATACTGTGTCTCTTCTGGCAGACTCAACACTTCCCCCTGATGGCCATCTCCTCCCATGTGATTCTTCCCCCTGATACCACCCCCAGGGTTAGGATAAGGTAGCGGCTGCCTTACCCTGGCCACATGGGAGGAAACTTTAGGTAGGGGTTTGGTGATGACTCCACAGGATTCAGGGGAGTATACCAGCCAATCCAGCTGAACATTTAAGTTTATAAGGCATTGTGGAAAGATACCTGGCAGGGAGAGTACAGCGGGGGATCTGAAGAGTCAATGAAGGGATTCCTGGCAGGATAGTATATCAGGGACCCTTTAAGCTGTAGTATGGAATTACTCATTTGAATAAGGTTTCTTTCTGTGAATCCGGTTTCAACCAGACCAAGGGAAATCTGGAAGTTAAGGAACTGTTTGTAAGAGACACTGTTTTGCCGTCCTTGAGGAACAGTTGTTTGAAAGAGACACTTTTGCCATCCATAAGGAACTGTTGTTTGAAAGAGACATTTTTGCCATCTGTGAAAAACTTATTTGGAAAGAAACTTTCTGCCATCCTTGAGAAACTGGTACTTGGAAAGACACTTTTGCCATTCTATTTAAAACACCCAAGGCAAGGGAACCACCCTCTGGATCCAAGGGTTTTTCAGAATATTTTCTGTTGGATTTTTTCTGCTGCTTTGATTCACAAATAGAGCCAGAGACATTTTCCTTGCTCTCTTAGTTGTTCCTAAACAGTGTGAGAGTCAGATTATTATGTTTTGGACACAAGGACCGTTTTTAAGTGTGGCGACCGGACATAGACTGATCTTAAATTTTTGTTTCCGAGGTAGGGAAACTCTCTTTAGGTGAGGGAGAGAGAGGCATTAATCCAACATTTATGTTTTAATAAAAATGTCTGTTAAGTAAAATATTCCAACTTTGTGTCTGCTTCTCATTTCTGAGCCCTCACAGTATCCAATTCTGCACAAGACAGGTTAATTTTTCATAAGATCTCCCAAAGAGTATGCAGAGATACAGACGTCAAATCGCCTCGGAGTGGTCTAATTTCCAGTAGCAGTGTGTATCCTAAAAGCTGCCCACCTTGATTCATTCATATGATCCATCGTCAAACACCAGGACTCTTTATCCGTGACATTTGCTGGCGTTAATGGCTTGGTCGCAGTGAAATTGGACCACTCTGGGTGGGGACAGCCTATTAAGGGCATTTTCAGGTCCTGCTGAAGGCGGTACATCTTAATCTGGCGAAACACTTCAGAGTGTAGCGTCGACCCTGGATTGTTTAGATATCTTTCTTTCCCACACTTTTAAAAGCAGTGGCACTTTTCTTGCACTTTTGAATATATCTGATTGAATTCATTTTTTTATATATGTATTCATATGAAAAGATTTGGTGAAACAAATGTAAATACTATGTTGAAAAAAACATTAAAGCATTAGGTGACAAAATGGAATATTCAAAATAAACAAGGAAGTAATACGATTGCATAAATTACATTCTTGTCTTTGGACAACTTGTAGATGCTAGCACGAACAGATGCGATTAATTTTGTTATATGTTGTGTGAAAAACCTAAGGGGCTTTCCCAACCTACACCCCGGGCATCTTCTACACAGCTGGCCAGGGGCGGACCATCACTTTTGGATCCCAACCCTGGGGGTAGACAAGCGAGGGAAGATCACCTGGGTAGAGGGTCCTCCGGGTTTGGGGAGGTAATACCCGACGGTGAGACATGGTATCCACCCTTTCTTTATAGGGACCTACCCAACCCACCCTCAGCCTTTATAAGATGTATTCAGGCCCATTCTACTCTTTCCCCGAAACATCACTTATGTACTGGGACCGGGAGGAGGAGATGTGTCTTCCGATGAGAAACATCATTATAGTACTAAGAAGAAGATGACGCAGAATCAGGCACATCAACCTCTCAATTTTCTATGTCCCCTAACAAGGTCAGGCAATTGACTTTCATCATGCACACCTGCAGCCTGTAATGTATTGAAGACCGTATAAAGAGCACCTAGGCACTCAATGATTTGAACGAGTAGGAGGCCGGATGGAAGTCACAGCTGAGCCGGTGTATCCCAGGACCAGAAGGTAGAGACCGGGACGTGAGACGCTTGCCCCTGCAGAGCAAGACAGGGAGGAGGAAGCTTGGCGAGGGAGCCATGTCTCCATGGAGCCGAAGTCCAAGGTTGGCAGGTGAGGTGATTCCTACAATATCCAGAAGGTTGCTCGTTCCCCTGGGCATCGATGGAGAGAGAGCCCAGGAGTATCTGAAGGGCAGATGCGAGACCCTGACCTCAGCCCTAGATGCAGAAGCCATCCAGAGCAACCGTGTGACTGGTGAGTTTCACTGAATGAGAGAAACCGGTACGCGAGTAAAGATTGCTAACATTACAATGTATCAAAGCAAGCTCGTGCAGGCGGCATGCTAATGTAAAAGCTCTTAGTTTAAGTGAAGCAAACAAATTAAGAATTGGACAGTGGAAGTGGGAAACAAAATAGAGTGGTCGTGTGCAGGAGTGCACGTTGTCGAAAGACTCTAATTAAAGTGGAAGCTCCTGCAAGGAAACAGGAGCTGTGCACAGTGCTGAAAAGTGAGCAAAATAGAACTCCAAGAAAAGGGGAGCTGTGTGAAAACCGAAATGGGAGCAAACTCCCAAAAGCAAAGGAAAAGGGACTTTCCTCAAATACAAGAGTGTTAGCCATTGGGTGGCCACTCCGGCAGGAAGCGGATCGGGGGCGAGGGGGCACAGAGAATCCACAAGGAGAAATGAAGAAACTTTAACAAAGTAAGACAACTGGGCGCGACCTGTAGTGGGTGGACCATGCATCTGACCACTGCACCACAGCCAGGGGAGTCTTAGCTGTGAAAGAAAACTGCCAGAAGTACAAAGGTGGCAAACCAAAAAGGACTTGGTTCAGAGTGGGGAATGGAGTCCCACCAGGAGCCAAGGGGAAGAGTGACATTTTGCTAGTAAGACTTTGTGCATTGAACTTTTGTATTTACCATGAGCTAACCTTGAACCAATTGATGATTTGTGAACAATTCAGACGGTCTAGCTTAGGGCGAGGGAAGCCCCAAAGACCAGTTGCAAAGGTGTAACCTGACAAATTAAGGTATTTGGGACTTTTGTCAAACCATTCTGAGTTGCCAAGTGAATCTTCGCGCCTTGAAACACTTGTGTACAGGCGCGTTAGAAATGCCATATCATATCATAATCCTGAGACCGTGTGGAACGTTCTAAACCTGAGTGGCTTGAACTTGAAGAAGGTAGCTACGGAAGAGTTCCATTGTTACCCTGACTAAAACTTTTGAGTTGGCCAAATCCCATATACCCTATTACTCTGTAGAAGTGAGTGCAAGCATAGGTTTTGACTGACAGACTTGGACTTCCGCTAGTTTACCTTTCGTTGGGGAACATTCCCACCTTAGAGTTGGGAAAAGTTAGGCATTTTCCCATCCTGACAACTGAAATAAAGGTTTTTGAAAATCTATCATTTGAAGGGATTGGGCCTCATTACGACCCAGGTGGTAAGTTACCGCCTGGGTTGTACCCTTACCACCATGGTGTAAACTAAGTTTACACCATGGTGGATGGCGGATTTACCGCCCCATTCCAAGGTGAGTGGGGCGGTAAATCCCCATTTCCCATTTTACCCTTCCCCATTCCCATTTTTGCCCCATAGGGCATAATGGGAGTGGGGAAGGCATTAATTGCGCCACCGTAAATTACGGTGGCGTAATTAGCACCATGGTCCCTTAGCGCCATGGATTTTAACGCCTGCAAAAAGCAGGCGTTAAACTCACCATGGCGCTTAGGGACCTTGTAATCAGGCGTTAAGGGTCGGCGCCGTTTACGGCGCCGTTAACCCCTTAACGCCTGACTCGTAATGAGGCCCATTGTGTCCTCCGACGTATTCCTTATCTTGATAAATCATCTCCAGCTTGCTGGCCTCGGAATTTTTTTTTCAGTAGAGGGCGCTGCGGGTCGACGTCCCTTGAGCCGATGTCCCTCGACAGCCTCCGTATCGGCGCCAACGTCATCATGCGTATAAATAGACTCGCGCAGAGTCCATTGCTCAGGTCCGTTTTTCCATGCTTCGTGGGCCTCGGAATTGCGTTGCTCAGTTCGTTAGTCAGATATATTCTTCATTATTCCTCGAGAATACCAACTCTTACTCGATGGCTTCCTCATCCGAACTGACGACTCCATGGTCCGGCTTCAAAAAATGTCGAGACTGTGGAAAGAAAATGTTGTTGACAGATCCTCACAGGATCTGTTTGTGGTGCCTGGGATCGGAGCACAAATGTTCGGAGTGCGAGGACTGCATGTCCATGATGGCGAAAGCCTTGAAGGAGCGTAAGGAGAAGCTTGAGAGAGGTAAGACCGCTAAAACTCCTTCGAAAGTTTCCTCGGCAAAGTCGAGACATTTGTCTCCTCGCCGACACAGGAAGCATTCTCGTTCTAGGTCTCGAAGCAGTTCCCACCACTCTTCGAGATCCAAGCATTCGAGTAAGAGACGTCGAAGATCCTCTTCCTCGTTGTCTTCTTCTGTTTCTCCGGAAAGAGTCACCTGCCCCACAAAACATAGCTCTCAGGCTGAGTGGGAGGAATTCTGTAAAAGGATGCTTAGCGTCTTCGACCCCCTCGAAAATGGCTGAGGGTGATACCCTGGGTGAAAGACCAGAAAAATCGAAACGCCACGAGTCGTTGCACCCGGCAAAAGAATCTACTCGAGAGCGTCACGAACCCTCGAGCAAAGGCACTGTGCCATCGACAACATCATCAAAAGTTCCTTTCGACGCATAAATCTGCGTCATCGACACCATTATCGAAGGGCTCATCAACCCATAGGTCGATCGAATCGACGCTGTCTTCGACGCCGAAAAAGAACAAACCCACGGCCATCACTACCTCACAGCCAGTGGTCATACCCAGGGCCTCTAACACGACTTCGAGAATGTCATCGACAACCTCAAGTAGGATTCCGATCCTCTCGAGCTCTTCGAGGCCTCTTCCGATCTTCTCGACGCCTATTTCGGTGTTTTCGGAGCCTTTAATGTCCACGTCGACGATTTCAACGTTTTCTCAACCAATTATGACAAATTTAGCCCCTTCTGCTCTGGAAATGGGATTTAAGCCATTTCCAAGGTCTGATCATTTCAGACCTTTGTCTTCAATTTATGAAGAAGGTGAGGATTCAGATCAAGAAAGACCCTTTGGGTTGCAGAGGTCTGCAACACCTGAACCAGAGGAATTTGCCTGTGAGGAAAATAGGTTAAAGGATCTTCGAGAATCCTTACATGAGGCAAGTGGGTTAGATACTTCCCCAGAAATAGAATTTGCCAAACCAGACCCAGGGGAATATGCCGAGACCCCTTACAGAACTTTAATGGCAAGGATTATAGAATTCATGGGTTGGTCTACACCTTCACCTGCATTCCAACAGGATGACCTTACAGACATTTTAGTTAAAGGCCCACAGGAGGATCGTGTGGTTCCATTTCACGCTGCATTACAAAGAAAAATATTGGCTAACTGCGAAACTCCTGAGGTTATCCCGGCGGTTAACAAGAAGTTATCAGCCAAATATAGGGTATCTGCTACTGACCCTGAATTTTTGTCTAAACATCGAACTCCAGAGAGTCTGATTGTTCAAGCAGCAACTGCATCAGGCAGTAGATCGCCATACCCTACTGTTCCACAGGACAGGGATGACAAAAGATGTGACTCTATGGCTAAGGAAGTCTTTTCTGCATGTAGCACGGCATTGAAATCTATTAACGCTACTTGTACGCTTGCAAGGTTCAGCCATACACTTTGGGAGTGTGCTTCATCAGCGGCTGACTGCCTCCCAGAGGGAGAAGAAAGGGAAGCGTTTCTAAACATCATTAAGGATGGTAAAGACGCAACGTGCGAATCCCTTCAAACTGGCATTGATTCTGCTGACAGTATCAGTAAGGCCATGGCGGCAAGTACTACAACCCTTAGATTTGCGTGGTTGCGAAAGTCCTGGTTTGCTTCAGATGTACAAGCCAGAATTTTATATATGCCCTTTGACGGCTCTTCTTTGTTTGGTAAGAAGGCGGATGACAGCCTAGAAAAGTTACAGACATCCAAAGCAGCAGCGAAATCCCTAGGAGCTGCAATCCGTCAAACGCCATATCGCCCCTCAGGAACCTCTTGGAGAGGTTAAGTCCTTTCGCTTTTATTCCGCATTCGGAAAAGGCAGAGGACAGTTGGTTCAAAGAGGTCAAAAAAGATTCACCCGAGTTGGACGGGGTAAAAATACAAAAGCCGCAGCAGCAGGTACCTCTTTACCCTCAGCATCTGCATCAGCCACCTCTAAATCACCCTGAGGACTCTCCTCACAAGACACCAGTAGGGGGCAGGCTAACTCAACATCTGACGGAATGGCAGGCTATTACGTCAGATGCTTGGGCATTGGAGACAGTTGCCCAAGGTTGCTGCCTGCCTTTTCTACGCATTCCTCAGTCATCCACCGGGGAACAGCTCTCAGAAACTTCCAGATCCACTCCTCTTGCAGGAAATTGTAGACCTGCTGGAGAAAGGTGCAATAGAACCGGTACCTGTAGCTGAGAGGAACAAGGGCTGGTACTCCCCCTACTTCCTAATACCGAAGAAGGACGGAGGACTGAGACCTATCTTGGACTTACGAGAATTGATCAAGTTCCTCAGGAAGGACAAGTTCAAGATGGTAACTCTCTCTCAGATCCTTCAGGCCCTCCAGCTCCAGGACTGGCTGGTATCTCTGGACCTTCAGGATGTTTATTTCCATGTGCCAATCCATCTCAAACACAGGAAATACCTGAGGTTTGCAATTGGCGGCTCTCATTATCAATTTCGAGTTCTGCCATTTGGGCTGACCTCCGCCCGAGGGTCCTTCACCAAGCTACTGTCGGTAGTGGCTGCAAGTCTAAGGAGGGAAGGGATTTACGCCTACCCCTACCTGGATGATTGGCTGATCAGAGCTGTATCTCCGGAACAAGCTCAGATCCAGCTAGATTATGTCTGCCACATCCTTCGCAAACTGGGCTTCTCCCTCAATTTAAAGAAGTCACAGATGATACCATCACAGAGACTCCAGTTCATTGGAGCGGTCCTGGACACTTCCCTGGGAAAAGCCTCGCCACCAGAGGTGAGGGCTCAAGATATTCTGCAGATGGTCACCAAGTTTCAAAATGCCCAACGTCTCCTAGCCTTCGACTTTTTGAGGTTGCTAGGCCTCATGGCATCCTGCATCTTCCTTGTGCCAGAGGCTCGCCTGAGAATGAGATCTCTTCAGTGTGCACTAAGAACTCAGTGGTCGCAATTCTCAGGGAGAATGACAGATCTCCTTCAGGTTCCGAACAAGGTGGCTCGAGACCTTCAGTGGTGGGCCTGTCAGGAGAACATTTTGAAAGGAGAACTGTTTTGGCAACCATGGCCGGAGATAACAGTAGTCACAGATGCCTCACTCACGGGGTGGGTAGCCCATGCCAACGACTTGACCATCAGCGGCCGTTGGTCTCCATCGGAGTCCAGACTACATATCAACCTGTTAGAGCTGAGAGCAATCAGACTAGTGCTGAAGGCTTTTCTGCCATCTGTACAGGGGGAAAATGTCCTGATAATGACGGACAATACAGTGGCCATGCACTACCTCAAAAAAAGAGGAGGCGTAGGATCACTGCCTCTGTGCAGAGAGGCGATGCAGCTCTGGTTTTGGGTAATCCAAGAAGGAATCTCTCTATCGGCAGTTCACTTAGCCGGAGAGAAAAACCTGACGGCGGACGCTCTGAGCAGGCAGAGTACAGTCTCCCACGATTGGGAACTAGCTCAGGAAGTCCTTCAACAGATCTTCACCCTTTGGGAAACCCCTCAAGTGGATCTGTTTGCCACCAGCATCAACAGGAAGTGCGATCAGTTTTGTTCAAGGGAATTTCCCCCGAGAGGAGCTCTAGGGGACGCGTTCGTAGTGGACTGGGAGTTTCCACTTATGTACGCGTTTCCTCCAGTCCCTGTCATTCCTCAAATGATTAGGAGGTTGAGAAGGTTCCGGAAAGCCATGATCCTAATTGCCCCGGACTGGGCCAGGAGAATGTGGTACCCGGACCTTCTGGACATGTCCATCTGCCCTCCAATTCATCTTCCACTCAAGGAGAATCTTCTCTCGCAGAAGGGAGGTCAGGTTCTCCATCCAGACATCCGAACCCTCAACCTTCACGCTTGGTATCTGAAAGGTTGAGATACAAGGATTGGGACCTCCCAGATGACGTCATGGAGGTGTTGCTTTCGGCAAGAAGGCCAGCAACAAAGACTTTATACCGCTGCAGTTGGAACAATTTTGCAGCTGGTGTAGAGAAAAGAATATCGACCCCTTTTCATGTGGTTCACCAATGGTGTTATCTTTTCTACTTTATTTGGCAAATTCGGGCCTTCAGGTTGGCACTATCAAGGGCTATCTCGCAGAGCTATCGATCTTCAAGCGCACTGCAGAGGAACCATCGTATTTCAAGTTACCCTTAGTAATACAATTTCTGAAGGGATTAACCAATGTCTATCCTCCAAGACCATTCCAAGTTCCCTTATGGGTGTCGTAACTTGACTCGTTGTGAAGAATATTTGGGCCTCTGTCCCCAAGTTCCACACGGAGAGAAGAAAAATCACTCCCCGTGCGAGCCTCAGGCCACAGGTGGTGGTTGTTCTTTCGCAGGACCAGACGCCGGCGAGGACCCCAGAGCTGTGGAATGAATTGGGCACTAGTACAAACAAACACAGTACTGTTAACAATGTAACTGTTATTGAAATAGGGCTTACCCAAGGGTTATATTCTAACTGCCAGTAACTCTGAGGCTGTGGTGCAGGGAAGCGTCGGTAATACTTCAAAGCCAAAGCACCAAAAACTCGGCACTGGCTACCACCTGATGATTCTTGGCAGTATTCTGAAAACTGCGGTAACGTAGCAGTTCGAGGAACTCTGGAGAGCGTAGAATACTTGACAAAGCAGATAAGGATAATCCAATCAATCCATGAAACGTGAGCTAAAGTCAAAAGGTCCGTAAATCCAAGCAGAAACAAAACGCCAAATCCAAGGAACAAGAAAACCCAGTCCGTAATCCGTAAGCTTGAGATCTGTAACCAAATGAATCCAACGTGAATCGAAAACGACAAACAGTGTCGCGAAACAGCTGTGAAGCAACAAGTGATTCAAAGTGCGTCGCTTTTATACCTGTCGACTCCTGATCACGTGAGCGGAGCTCAGGGCACGTGACCGAGAGTTCGGCCCGGAACCACGAAGTAGTTGTTGTCGATTACTCTTGCTCCAGCCCTCTCGCAATCTCCATGGCAGTTGCCAGCGGAAACGAGGGAACAAATAGTATCGCCCTCTGATAGAGCCTGGAAATTGGTGACGCTTCCCTCGCACCACAGGGAGCATGATCATGTGAAGGGCTGACTGTGACCTGGAGATTCTCGCTGTGTTATGTGTCAGAGAATCACCGCGGGTATGAGTGTTCTTTAAGGCTGTGTGCCTGGTGTGCCTGACCTTCCTACTGCGCATGACAATGGGACTTAAATTTAGTCTTAAATTTCCTGATGGGTACTCCTTTTGAACCACTCCACTCTTGTTCGCTAAGGTTTCTCACCCTTAAAACTTTCTTATTAGTGGCATTGACATCTGCTAGGAGGGTGAGCGAATTACAAGCTCTATCTTGTAAACCCCCTCATACAATTTTTCATAAAGACAAAGTTGTCCTACAAGTGAAGCCTAATTTCCTCCCAAAGGTGGTTTCTGAATTCCACATCACTCAGAAGATTACCTTACCTTCAATCTATCCCCCTCCCCATCCGGGGAAAGAGGAAGAAAGGCTACATAGGCTGGACCCAAGGCAGGCTTTGAGCTTTTACATCAGCAGACTTGCTAGGATTAGGCAAGCAGACCAACTGTTCGTAGGTTACTCGGGGCACAAATTGGTATTACCGATAACAAAACAGACCATTTCCAGATGGATTATTTTGACCATTCTGGAATGTTACAAACTAGCAGGGAAAGAGCCTTCTCAAAATCTTAGGGCTCATTCAACCAGGGGTATCGCAGCCTCTTTGGGCCTCCAAAGAGGGGTACCGATTCGAGACATATGTGCGGCTGCCACATGGTCGTCTGCACATACCTTCACAAGATTTTGTCCAACCTGGATTACTCCTCTAGCCAAGAGACTAGATTTGGCAAAGCTGTGTTGCACTCTGTTCATTCTTGAAGGGAAACATGGCAATTTTACTCCCACCTCCAGTTACACACCACTGCTATGGGAGTCTATCAAGATAAGCAATACGTCGGAGGACACAATTCCTTCGAAGAACAAGTTACTTCTTACCTGGTAACGTTCTTTCGATGGGATGTTCCTCCGTAGTATTCCTTATCGCTCCTCCCATCCATCCCCTCAGTAAAACTTCCCTTGTGGTTACAGCTTACGCTCCTTCAGGGTCAATAACCAATTCATGTAAAGCAACTGTTAACATCAAAACGGAACTGAGCAACGGACGCTGCACGAGTCCATTTATATGCATGATGACATTGGCGCCGATACGGAGGCTGTCGAGGGACATCGGCTCGAGGGATGTCGATGCGCAGCGCCCTCTACTGAAAAAAAAATTCTGAGGCCAGCAAGCTGGAGATGATCTATTAAGATAAGGAATACGTCGGAGGAACATCCCATCGAAAGAACGTTACCAGGTAAGAAGTAACTTGTTCGTCTATATCATCTCTTGATACCTTGGGCCTCATCCCGAGGCTGGCGGTAAGGGTTAACGGTCACCGTTAATGGCAACGGTGACCGTTAACACTTACCACCATATTCCGAGGTCCCTTCTGCGGGTTGGCATTAATCCAACCCGCAAAGGGACCTTGGAGTAAATTACGGTGCCGTAATTTACGGTGCCGTAATTTACTCCTTCCCCATTCCCATTGAGCCCTATGGGGGCAGGAATGGGGATGGGGAACCGGTATGGTGAATGGGGAATTACCGGTCCCTCCAACCTTGGAATGGACCGGTAATTACTCCATTCACCATGCCGGATTTCCATGGAGTAAATAGCTCCATGGTTGCTTACCATGGTGCTATTTACTCCATGGATAGCGCCAGCCTCGGAATGAGGCCCCATGTCTGGCTCACAGTTGACAGTACGGTTTAATAATTTGCCATAGCATTAGCCTTGCAGGAAGCATTTTCTGTGTTTCTTGTGTTTATCGCTCCTTTTTCCTTGGCAGTGTAGGGGCTTCCCTCCAGTTTTATACTGAAGATGGCGACAACAACAGAAGAACATCCTGATACCAACCTCATGTGTTTTTTGTCAATAAAAATCAATTAAATGTATCTCATTGCTTCTGCACCTGTAGTTTTCATCAGTGCGGGCCATGTTCAACATGGTGGTTTTTTCCGGGAAAGGTATTCACTTAATTCACAGGCTTTCAATTAGGGCTTCTCCTCACGCCGAACTGAGGCTGGAGGATTCTACAAGAAGGGAGGCCGGGGCAGCCTTGCATTGTCTTTCGAGCCACTTAACTTGCTCTCTGGACTTGGTCCCCCAGCACAGATCGACCTCCTGGTCCAGAGTTGTTTATCTTCCTGCATTTGGCTAACCTGCAGCCTGTCCCGTACTCCAAACTCTTCCTCTCTCAATAACTCCCCCTTAATAATATTGTTTCCCACTCATATCTGTATGTGAAAGGAGATAATGGTAGCATCAGATGGTTACAGCAGTGCAAGGGTCTAGCACAGAACACCCAAAAGTGCACTCTAGTTGTACTGGACGCTCCTCTAACCTCGCCAGAACCCTTATCCAATCTTGACTGGACCTCCTGTTCATCTGTCCCCAACTTTCATCCATTGGAGTAGCTATGCACTACAAGTCCATGGAAGTGCCTGGTATGAAAGTCTGAACATTCTTAACAAGGGAGTTTCCTACTGTAAAAGGATAAGGGCGGAACCGGACAAAAACTGTATGATCCTCCCCTGGTGTCAAGGAACATGGTGCCCTGACCAATGGTTTGGCACCATTTCTCAGCTGTCTTGTCACGTGCATTCAGAATAGCGGGACGGCTACGGGAGATTTCTTCCTCAGCCTGGCACTGGGCCCCATCTTGGGGGAGTAAGGACAATGGCTTGTCTGCTACAAGTTGAGTGCCCTTTGCAGAGCCTGTCTTGTTACATTGGTTCAAAGGTGATGCACTGGGGAGCTCCTGGGATCTGGGACAACACGGTTGGGAGGTGTTCTTTCAAGTAGTGAGTTAGGAGAGGAGCCAGGATGGAGATGGGTTTGTCTGGCATCTCCATCTCCATCTCCATCCTAGGAGCCTACCAGTCCATTCTCTTCTGTAAGATGTCGTTGTTTCTGGTACCTGGAAGGTGAGTGATTCATCTGCCTTTTAGAGCCTCCTAGATGAGCGCAGTTAGCACTTTTCCACAGGCTCTGTTAGACTGTTCATAAAAGATAGCGCCCGTTTTGTCAACCAAAAATCCATTATAACACAACACCATTTCTACTATTGGGGTGTGTTCTAAATGTTTTACTAAAGGCATATTCTGCTCTAAAATCCAAGGGACATGGTGCCCAGTCTTAAAACACAGCTTTCATCTCGGAAATCTGTTTTATCGTGTCTGTCGCAGCATGAGAATACTGGCATTGTAGATAATTGCCATAGATTTATTTATTTATAAAGATCACAGAAAAGCAGTTCATTTTGGCACAAAAACGCATACAGAATTTACCTTTGATAACGGAGCGGAGGACAATCAGTACTTTATATGGTGTAAGAGTATGTGACTTAAAGACCAGATGGTGTATGGGAAGGTGGACTGTTAATGAAAGCCACAGGAGACCCCACTCTCTAGATTGGGGTATTATCGTAATAAGACATCTCAGAAAGAAAATCCAGAGGAAACAATTTTGCAAAAAGTCGTATTAAGGATTTTATTGTACCTAATACATTTTTCTCTGTGAATTTAATCACGAATTAATCAGCACTCTAATGATTTTTAATTTACATAGCAGGAATATTCTAAAAACATCAAGATTTGATCAAAATCATCCTATTAAATCATTCATACATTTATACGCATCCATACAACATCCATCCAAATCCTCATACAACCCATCAATAAGTACAACATAAAAACATATAAAAAATAACACAATTTATCCACAATTTCATAATTATACAAAAAGTTTTTTGTGCAAAACAACGCGTAGTGTAGGGCCACAATAGGTTTTTTAAGTGGTCAGCAACAACAACACACAATGCATGGCCACAGTAGATTTTAGAAAAGGTGGTCAGCAATTGGGATAGGCCAAAAAGAGACTTCACAAGTGGCCTTATCCTAGGTTTCTCTCTGGGAAGGTGGAAACGTAAACTAGGCACAAGGACAGGACAGAATAACATAAGAACGGGAGGGTGGAGGATGTGCTGAACTAAAGATGGCGGGAGATGGAAAGTACTGTTGGGTTGTCCATGAATGATAGGGGGGAAAGAAAACGGGGTGATGCAGTCGTGTAGAGTGCTAGGAAACAGGTTCTTCAGAAAAAAGCAGAGCTTTGAGGTTGGATTTAAATAGTGGTGGATTTGGAGTAGTACGGAGAGGTAGAGGAAGAACATTGGAGAGAAATTAGCTGAGGATGATTTTAGTGAGCGAGGAGGAGAGTAGGGAGTGAGATGAGCAGATTGGTAGAGTGGGGCGAGTCCATAGATAGATAGTTTTGAAGATAATGAGAAGATGTTTATACTTAGCCCTTTGTTTCATAGATAGCCTGCCAATCTGGCGACAGGTAGATGAGTTAGAGAAAGATCGAAAAGTGTGCAGATTGCAAAGTTGAGGACTTTGTCCAGAGGTGAAAAAGCATAGTTGGGAAGGCCATATGAGACTGGTACAGTGGTCATATCTAGAAAGGATTAAGGAGGAGATTGGCTTACTTAGCAGTATTGCAAGGAAGATGACAGATTTTTCTGATATTGAGGAGGTTGAATCTGGCTGCAGTGGCAGATTTGGAGATGAAGGTAGAGAGGTTGTGTGATGGGTTGAAGATGACACCAAGGTTATGAGCGGAAGCAGGGTAAGGAAGATAGTCAGGAGAGGGGGAGTGGAAGAGGTAGCCTGTTTGGCTGGAAAGTAGAGAACTTCAGCCTTTGCGGAGTTAATCATGAGCGAGCACATTCAACATGCTTTTCATTCTGTGCATTATCGATTCTCAGGATGCTATACCTACATTCAATTAAGAACCAAACACACAACTTTTTTTCCGTTTCAATATTTTAATAAATGTATTCAAAGCTGTAAACATCTTTTTTCATAATCACATACATATGCCCTCTTTCAAGTGTTGCTTTACTGTATATGTCTGAAAGCCCAAACATCAACGTGCTTTTATTGTTTAAGAATTATAATTCCTATCCACAGTGCCTTCCTCCTTCATTCCCATCACTCAAAGTGATATGAAGAAACATTTTTTAAGGGGTCCTCGTGTGTGTAGCATCATCTCAAATATACAGTACCCCATTTTTGCATGATGCGTGCCGCATTCGTCACAAATTAGCCCTGAAGAAATGACATTAGTACATCTTTCTCCCATAAACCCTACTTTTAATGCAGTAAAGTAACATGCTGGTCTGTTGGCCTTCCCCCAATATCACCCAAAAACATCTGTCATCTGATTCTGCTGATCACCCTCCCCTTCTTATCGAGAAAGTTCTTTCTGTTCCCATTGGTTACTTGAGTAGCAACTACCCTGGCACAATCTCTAGCTTCTCTTATCCCAGTTCCTCCTAGTCTGTGCCGGGATTTCCCAAGGAAGTCTTCAAAAGGTCCCTTAGCCCCGCCCCCTTTCTAGTCTCCAATTTCCTCCAGCATGCGATGTGGTCTCCTGCATTGTTTGCTTTCTGTTTCCCTCCTGGCTCCATTGAGTTAATGTGCACAAACACTTTTGGTGGGTTCTCTGGTCTCCTCTAGGAATGTGTCGTGCTCTGTAGGTTATAGCCTGCCGCTACTTTTCCTGTCCTCCATATAAACATGCCTGGGCAGTCTGTAGTATGTGTCAGCTCCTGAATGGTTGAGCCCAGTCCTTTTTCGTTCCGGTAACTAGTCTGTTTTTCCGGTAACAGATCTGGTCTTGTCTGTTGGGCCCAGGTGCATTGTGGTACTTGTAGTCGTACTTCTTCGCTGAATGTTACTGCTGTCCAGGAATCACCAGAAAGATTAGAGGGGGAGCCCTGGCTCTGACTGATGCAGATAGGCATTGAGTTCCAGGCACAGGCACCAATGTATGTAAACGGCTTCATGCATACCGGCGAGCCCGGAACAGGGGTCCACCTCAGCTCCCCCACACCGCCTCTGGGTTCCCTGACTTCTCTTTACAAGGTCGAACCCATGACCATATCACAATGTCTTATGCTGTTGTAAAGGCATACACTTTATTCTCAAGGGAGAATTTCAGGTGCATGGCTAGCGGACTTAGAATTTCATTCCTGCTGCCAGAAACTTTGCTTAAGTCTACCTACATCCCTCTTCCCTTTATTGTGACCTGGTTTAAATTCTGGTACCTTTTGTAAATAATTTGCATTTTTTGGCAGCTGCTGCCTATGGCCTCTGGATTTTGGAGTTTCCAAAAGAGTGCACTCACCTGTCACAATCCCTTCTGGACCTCTGGTTGGTACTCTGTAGGTCCATAGAACCTCTAACGACTGTTTTATGAAGCCATCCAGATCTTAAATTTGAAGCAGCACCCGTACCAGCAATTTCAGCTCTTCCCGTGTCAATGGGAAAAGCTGAGGATATGGCTATTGCTCACTCTGCAACTGTTCTTCAAAGATTCACACTTAACTTCAGAGATATATACTCCTTGCTGTAGTCCCTGCATGTCCTTGCATTACTCTGCTGTAATGATATGAATATCTCCTACAGCTTTACTGCCCCCTTAACCACTGCATTCAACTCAGTAACTTTACTCTCCATCTTCTTCATGCTGTTCTGTATACCAGCTATCCGTGCCGATAACGGTTATTTCGAATGGATTGTGTCCTCTCACGTAGTCCTCATCTTTTTGCTAATGATCTTTCCAGCTTCAGCTGCTTTGGAAAAAACAGAGGGCGCTGTGCGGTAGCGTTGATGACTCGATGTCCCTCGATGGCCTCCATCCAATCATTAACGTCATCTGCAGTATATGTAGCATGCGCAGCGCGCGTTGGCTTCAGTTCTGTTTGTCCCACGCAGTGTTCGCTTCGAGAGAAATCACGGTGCGCTTCGGTCCATTAAAGAAAACTTCATGTCTTCACCTTCGACTCCATCGACGCCCAAGACGGGTTTTAAGAAATGTCAGGCTTGTGGGTCAAAGATTTCCATCACCGACCCCCACCGCATAAGCCAGTGGTGCCTCGGCACGGAGCATTGTACGAATGGCATGTAAATCCTGTCGGACGATGACTGACAAGGCTCTTGAGAGAACGTAGTTAAATTGGCGGTGGGTAGAATTCCTAAATTCCTTCTATTCCAAAAAATAGATTGGAGATTTTCCTTGCCAAAAAAGATTGAAGAAATCTCCATCGAGAAGTCGTTCACGTCATTCTTCATCTTCGAAGAAAAGACGTCATAGGTCTCCTGTCATAACCCTTGCGCATGGCCCTCACTGGCAAGTCAGCCTTCCAGTTAGGGCCAGGACAAAGGCCTTAAAACCTCATCCAAGACTCTTTTGAAGTCAGTCCTGGCGCCTTTGGCGCCAGGTTCATAACCGTCATGAAGACCAACATTAGAATGGGAATATTTACTTGAGACTATTTAACTTTGGGAGGGGGCGGGGGGGTTCAGCCAACATGGAGGCACACATATAGCTCATTTACAAGGAACTGAGCTATGCGGTCTAGTCTTTTGGGTGTGGCAGGCCTGGGACTACTTTACCTGGACTACTTTGGGTGTGGCAGGCTTGGGACTATTTTACCTGGACTACTTTACCTGAGACTATTTAAACCGCACCCAAACAGCAGAACATGGTTTGCGTTATTCTACTGTGGGCCGCGTAACGCTCACCGTGTCCAGTTCTTTGATGCCAGCTTACCTGAAACCAAGGACCTGCAGAGAGAGAAAGAACCCTACAAAACTTACCTGGAACAGTATCCTGTCTTCAATCCATCGCTGACTTCAGTTCCACTCACCTGAAGGTACGAACTCCATCATCCGGCACCGCATGCATCCTGGAATACCATAACCTGGAAAGAGGACAAAGAAAGACAGCATTAGTAAGTGTTTACTCACGTTTCCTCCCGAATGAAGAAAGCCACACAATTCTTACCTGGGTAGTCATCTCCTGGTCAGTATCATTGCTGGAACATTACGGCGCTCAGCTAGGAACATCGCAACCTGCAAGGAGAGAAAAGACACAGGTTAGCAATATAAAAGGCGAAACAGCATTGCGCTTTCACCTACCGGCCCATGCTCATATTCAAACTGCATGACAACACCAAAATACCTTTCCATACCTAAAAGGTAAGAAGCAAGACATTATTATTCGAACTAAGAGGAGCATAAGAACTGCATATAAAGACTGTAAAGCAGCAAACCTACGGAGTCGCAGCAGGCCTGGATTACCACAGGGGGGCTTGCACCAGTGAAGTAACTTGGTCGCTGCTTGCCCCCCCACATCTACGCACCCCTGCCACGAGGAGCAGGATGGAGAATCCACCTTTTACAATATTCAGATCCATCTTTAACCAGAGGCCTTACCAAGGGACCGGGAGAGGGTTCGAGAGTGCAAATCATCCAACCAGGGCAGGGTGGCGTCCCCGTGGATACCAGGTGAGCGTAACAGAACGCAAAGCCTCAATAACATTATCCACCTGAGTGTCATGGAGACTTCAGAGACTAACCAGTTAGTTCAGTTGTTGGGACAATTACGCGCTGAAGTACATTCAGCCAGGCAAGAAACCAATGCTCTTAGGAGGGATTTGATTGTTACTAAGGATCGTACCGACGAAATAAGTAGGCAATTGCTCCAATCACAGGCAGGACAGACCCCATTGCCTGGTAACATTCCGCCAGCACCTGTACCAACTTCTTCCACCAATCCAGTACAAATAACCCTTCCTGGGGCAGTTCCTTTAGCTCCACCTGAACGATTTACAGGGGACCCCAAGAAGTACGCAACGTTCATGAACCAGTGTCGTCTTCATTTCCGTTGCAGACCTGGGGCTTTTCCTAACGACCAAGCACAGGTTGCTTTTGTCTTGTCGTATCTGAGTGGCATTGCTGCGGATTGGTCGGTACCATTGGTAAGTCAGGATAACCTGTTACATGACTTTGGGGGTTTCCAGATGGAAATGGAAAAACTCTTTGCTCGTCATACCCAAGGCCAAGCATTAGACAACAAACTTTTGTCACTTTGTCAAGGAAGTCAAGACTTGCTTACATATATAGCAACATTTAACAGACAAGTCATTGAAGCTGGTTGGCCTGAGGAAAAAAGGACCACACTATTTCATCGAGGTCTACGAGGGGAACTAAAGGATGTCCTTGCTCAAGTGGTTAACCCACCTATAGACTGTGGAGAATTCATAAACCTTGTGGTGCAATTAGATCACAGATTACAAGACCGAAAAGCGCACCGGATAAGGTTAGACACTTGAGCTGTGTATGTACGGTCAAAGGATAATGTTCCACGTACATTGGAAAACATGGTAGAACCCATGCAAATCGGAGGTGTATGGCCCCCTTTAACTAAAACTGAAAGAGACAAGACAAGGCAACAGCAATTATGCTTATATTGCGGAAAATCAGGCCACTTCCTCAAAGAATGTCCAGTAAAACCACCAAGGAGAACTGTTGGAGCCACAGAGAAGGAAGATAATAACAAGGAGTCGGAAAACTACCAAGCCCGGCAAGTGTAGAGGTCCGCTTGTCGAGCGCGAAGGATGAGCCACAGACCTCACACTTTGCATTATCAGTAATTTTGATCAATCACCAACAACCGTCTTGGATGCATGCTGTCGAAGCATACATAGACAGCGGAGTAGTTGGGAATTATGTAGACCAAGATCTGGCAGCAGAGATAGGGCTTCCCTTATGCTCTAAGTCGACTACTGAAAAAGTTACTACTGTTGATGGGACAGAAATAGCTTCCAGACCAGTAACCCAATGTACAGCAGCACTAACCCTACTGTACCAGGATGGACACCGAGAATCTATTGCATTCGATCTCATCAAAGCTCCTCAGTTTCGACTAATCTTAGGGATGCCATGGTTGGTAGCTCACAAACCTCTAATAGATTGGCGTGCCAAGAAGTTGGCCTTTTCCGATGATTGTGCTTGCACCTGTTATTACCAAGAAAAGGGGAAAACAGACTTATCTACATCTGCTACTCCCAGTACAACGGCGATTGTACTAGGTGTTACTAGTACTCTACCAAATGAATACCAAGATTTCAAGACGTGTTCCAGAAAGAACAAGCCAATACTCTACCACCGCACAGGCCCTACGATTGTCAGATCGAACTCATACCTGCTGCGCAAATTCCTTTTGGTCGAATCTATGCACTTACTGAACCAGAAAACCTCAATTTGTAATCTTATCTTGATCCGTACCTGGCAAATGGATTTATCCGCCCATCTAAATCACCGGCAGCCAGTCCCTTATTCTTCATACCAAAGAAGGAAGGAGATTTGAGGACTTGCATTGACTATCGCGCATTAAACCAGATCACAGTAAAAAACGTTATCCACTGCCCCTTATTCCCGAATTATTGGATCAATTCAAAGACGCCCAAATCTATACCAAACTGGACCTTAGGGGGGCGTACCATCTTGTTCGAGTGAAGAAAGGAGACAAATGGAAAACTGCCTTTCGTACCAAATACGGCTTGTATGAATACCAGGTAATGCCTTTTGGACTTTACAACGCTCCTGCTGCATTGCAGCACTTTATGAATGATGTTTTGCGGGAGTTAATCGACGTTTGCGCCTTGGTTTACATTGATGACATCTTGGTGTATTCTGCTACAAAAGAAGACCATGTTAGGCATGTCCGCTCCGTCCTTACTAAACTCCGCCAACATAAACTGTATGCTAAACTTGAAAAATGCTCTTTTCATGTGGAATTCCTCGGTTTTATCCTCACACCAAAAGGTATCAGAATGGATAGGCACAAGGTTGATGCCGTTCTTAACTGGCCGTCACAAGCTTCATTTAAAGGAATCCAAAGTATGTTGGGCTTTGCAAACTTTTACCGCCGATTCATCCCAGATTTTTCCCAAAAAGTGCATCCAATTACATCACTATTGAGAAAAAGCAATACAAAGTTCCATTGGACTGAAGAAGCAGAGAAGGCCGTTTAAGAACTTAAGAAAAAATGTACTTCTGCTCCAGTTCTACGTTATCTTCGCCCAGACCTCCCTTATATAGTTGAAACAGATGCCTCTAGCATGGCTATGGGAGCTGTTCTCTCACAAAGGGACCCAGGACCTGGCCAGTTACACCCTGTGGCCTTCTGGTCACGAAAAATCTCATCTCCCGAACTCAACTAAGCTATCAGACAAAGAACTCTTGGCTATAAAATCAGATTTCAAGTCATGGCAACACTATCTCCTTGGTGCTAGACATACTGTCACGGTCATAACTGATCATCGAAACCTGCAATGCCTAAAAACAGCAAAGGCTCAACCATCCTGTGAACTGCAGTGGGCTCTTTTCTTTGCTGAATATGACTATGTGATCACCTACCGGCCAGGGGTCCGAAACGGAAAGGCTGATGCCTTGTCCCACATGGGTGTTGATGAAAAGGTATACATAACTCCAGATCCAGTAGCCATCTGTAACGCTTACCTAAACTCTGCGGGGACACAGTAGTGGGAAACTGCTGGGCACAAGTCTGGGACACTGGAATGGAAACTGCTGGGCACAATTCTTCCCTTCTACCTTGCTAGCAAGGGGTCCCTGCATAAAACACCAAAGATTCCTTACTGTGTGTAAAGTGCTCAAAATCTTGGATTCTATGAGAATTCTCCTTAAAATTCTTACCTAGGTTATTTTTGAAGCGAGCTATCCATCCTGCATCTGTGCAGGGTGCTCTAGTTCTGCAGAGGGACATCCAGATGAATACAGTGGGGTGGAAAGGGAGCAAAAGTGACAGAAGGGGAAATTCCTACTATGCTAGTGGAGCCCCACTGGGCATGTAGTGAAAAATAGGTTACAACCCACTCAAAAGAAAGAAATACCAACACATGGCCAAATGTGTTTAACACCCCAAAAGCAGCTTCTTCCTAAGTATGTGTGTATAACAGGATGAACTGAACTGGCACAAAAACAAACGTGCAGCTGCACGTAATAACAACAATGGGCAAAACCTTTCAATAAATGCCTTAACTATGGAGTAGAAAACCTCTGTGTAAATACAAGCCCAAACGCACTTCACTGTAAGGAGTAACAATGCCTTTCACTCAAAAGACTGTAGCAGGTGAGGAGCGGGAAAAACGCTCGGTAACAATGCCTGCCAAATGCACTTCTAAATAAACGCAGCAATGTCTTTCCCTCAGAAGCCTAAAGCTAGCGAGGAGCGGGACACGCGCTCAGTAGCAATGCCTGCCAAATGCACTTCACACTAACATGGCAATGTCTGTCACAGGAGATAGTTCGTCAGCAGAGAGCGGGAACTCGTTTTACAGAATGCTGACTGAACGCTCTTCACAAGAGCATGTCTTTATCACTCTGCAATAAATAAAGTCAATAAACTCAAGAGCAAGCCGCTCGTAAAGAAAAAGAAAATGGATACTTGCAATGTGTAGCGCTGACAGGAACAATAAATACTTATGCCGCTGACAGGAACGAGTGCATTATTAGAATGCAGCAGTGCGGAAAATGGAAACTAAATGACTGAAGTTATTTGGTGCTAAAGGACAGGCTGCGGAGGTGAAGGAAAATATTAAAGGGTTAGAATATGGGACCAATGAAGCGAAAAACTATAAATTGACAGGACAGCTGACTGGAACTGCGGTAAGCATCAATTGAAGGCAATGATGACGCGAAGCAGGGAACTCTCGAGGGGAGGGGCTTAAATAGGAGCAGGATGTCAACCACTAGACTAACACTGCTCACCTCCCAGAATAAGCTAGACGGCCATGTATAAAAGTCAGGAAGTGACATCAATTCCCCTCCAGTGCTCCGAGTTGTTTTTTTATGGCCCAAGAATTATACATGGAAGACCACTTCCTTTTAGAGTCAATTAGGGAACCTTTTCCTGTGATCATGACACCATCATTCCAGAAGACAAACTCATGGGTCTTACGACAACATTGACACAGGGTGAACTCCAAAACAAGATCCAACTCTTAATGGATC
Source organism: Ambystoma mexicanum (assembly GCF_040938575.1). Classification (NCBI taxonomy): domain Eukaryota; kingdom Metazoa; phylum Chordata; class Amphibia; order Caudata; family Ambystomatidae; genus Ambystoma; species Ambystoma mexicanum. Next base: position 37,923,110 of record NC_090933.1, read on the forward strand.
CACTTTCTCACAAGAGTGGTGTACTCAAGGAGAACATTACACCATTAAAGACCAGTTACCATATTTTAGGATCCGTCTATACTTGCAAGTAAAGATTTACAAGAGCAGGTTATTTCGGGTGATCACGACTCCCTGATTGAAGGTCATCCTGGAATTGCCAAAACTCTAGCTAAAGTAAAATGAAACTATTGGTGGCCCACATGGTGTAAAGACATCATACAAGTTATCCAATCTTGCGGTGTGTGTGCACAAAACAAGTCCCAAAAGCAGAAACCAGCTGGTCTTCTCCAACCATTGGAAATTCCTCCTGCACCATGGCACACACTGTCCTTTGATTCCATTACAGATCTACCTGCCAGTCAAGGATTCAACACCATCTTAGTAGTTGTAGAGTTGTTCTCTAAAATGGCACTCTTCATTCCTTTTAAGGGTCTTCCAAATGCATCCAATTTAGCCAAAGTATTCGGAGGAAATCGTACGGCTACATGGCTTTCCATCGGTCTTGATCTCAGATCGAGGTAGCCAGTTCGTATCCAACTTCTGGAGGAAATGCTGTTCAATGGCCCAAATTGACATTCGACTATCCACAAGTCACCATCCTCAAACAGATGGCCAAACAGAAAGAACAAACCAAAACCCTCGAGCAATACTTACGTTGCATGTTACATCAAGTGGAAAGAAATTGGAAGGACTTCTTATGGATAGCTCAATTTGCCTCTAATAATTAATTACACACCAGCACTGGACAAACCCCTTCCTACACTATACATGGTAGACATCCACGTACTTCAGAATTGGATCTCCCAAACCCTTTGGAAATGCCAGCGGTTAAAACCCTACATACGACTATTTCCCAGGCCTTCAAAGAAGCAGCAGAACATTTACTCCAAACCAAGAACAGACAAAAGAAATTTGCTGACCAACATCGTAGTAAAGCCCCCGACTATCAAATTGGAGACAAGATCTGGTTAGCATCAACATATGTGCCCATAAAAGGGACTCAGACCTTTCGTCCCCGATATCTGGGACCTTATTCTTTTGAATCCATAATAAATCCAGTGCCAGTTAAATTAGCCCTACCACCCACTATGAAGACTCATCCTGTGTTTCACGTATCACTCCTGAAACCGGTACAACCCGGTACTTGGGTTACAACACCTCCAAAACCAATATTAGTTGACGGAGAACCAGAGTTTGAAGTAAAGGATATCCTAGACTCAAAATACACCAGATCCAAACTATACTACTTAGTTGATTGGAAGGGATACAGCCCTCAAGACAGATCATGGGAACCTAGTGAATACATCCATGCACCTCGCTTATTTAAAAAGTTCCATCAGAATTACCCAGCCAAACCAGGACCAGGCAGAAGTGCCACCGTGAGAGGGGCCTTGGGGGGAGTGCTGTCATGACCCTTGCCCCTGGCCCTCACTGGCAAGTCAGCCTTCCAGTTAGGGTCAGGTCAAAGGCCTTAAAACCTCATCCAAGACTCTCTTGGAGTCAGTCCTGGCGTCTTTGGCGCCAGGCTCATAACCATCATGAAGACCAACATTAGAATGGGACCATTTACTTGGGACTATTTAACTTGGGGGGTGGGGGGGTTCAGCCAACTTGGAGGCACACACCTAGCTCTGTTACAAGGAACTGAGCTATGCGGTCTAGTCTTTTGGGTGTGGCAAGCCTGGGACTATTTTAGTTGGACTACTTTACCTGAGACTATTTAAACCGCATCCAAACAGCAGAACATGCTTTGCGTTATTCTGCTGTGGGCAGCGTAACGCTCACCATGTCCAGTTATTTGATGCCATCTTACCTGAAACCAAGGACCTGCAGAGAGAGAAAGAACCCTACAAAACTTACCTGGAACAGTATCCTGTCTTCAATCCATCGCTGACTTCAGTTCCACTCACCTGAAGGTACGAACTCCATCATCCGGCACCGCATGAATCCTGGAATACCATAACCTGGAAAGAGGACAAAGAAAAACAGCATTAGTAAGTGTTTACTCACGTTTCCTCCCGAATGAAGAAAGCCACACAATTCTTACCTGGGTAGTCATCTGCTGGTCAGTATCATTGCTGGAACATTACGGCGCTCAGCTAGGAACATCGCAACCTGCAAGGAGAGAAAAGACACAGATTAGCAATATAAAAGGCGAAACAGCACAGTGCATCGCGCTTTCACCTACAGGCCCGTGCTCATCTTCAAACTGCATGACAGCACCAAAATACCTTTCCATACCTAAAAGGTAAGAAGCAAGACATTATTATTCGAACTAAGAGGAGCATAAGAACTGCATATAAAGACTGTAAAGCAGCAAACCTATGGAGCCGCAGCAGGCCTGGATTCCCACAGGGGGGCTTGCACCAGTGAAGTAACTTGGTCACTGCTTGCCCCCCCACATCTACGCACCCCTGCCACGAGGAGCAGGATGGAGAATCGACCTTTTACAATATTCAGATCCATCTTTAACCAGAGGCCTTACCAAGGGACCGGGAGAGGGTTTGAGAGTGCAAATCATCCAACCAGGGCTGGGTGGCGTCCCCGTGGATACCAGGTGAGCGTAGCATCTCCTCCTTCCTCGAGTGACTCCTCACCCGAGAGAATCACATGTTCAACAAAATCCGACTCCCCAGCTAAATGGGAAGAGTTTCGGATGAAATGATGAAAATCTTCAAGAGAGAAGCCCCCTACTCCCTCGAAAGAATGGAATGTCCCGGTCACTCTGCAAAAAGATGACACACGAAGTCTAAGGCAAAACCCTTTACACCCTTGAGTCAGGGACGCAAGCCTGACGATAAAGAGCCTTCAAAGCCTCGAAAGAATGAAGTGTCAAGGACCTCGACAAGTCGAGAGTCCAGCCCTTCGAGGACTTTGTCGAAGACAACTTAGACGAAAACAAAATCGGTTCCATCGACCCCCCTCCCACCCCCCGCCCTCAACGTCAGAACCTTCGACACCCATATCGAAGCCATTGGTGCCTAAATTGAAGACTTCATCAACATTGGCCTCAAAGGCTACTCCGAAGACTTTTTTCGGAGCCATTGAAGGCAACACAAGAGAAAACATATAAACCTCTGCTACAAAAAGATTTCTTCAAATCTCTTTCTTCAATTTATGAAGAACATGAACCGTCTGACGATGATCAAACACCTTTTTGGCCTTCAATATGGCTCCCCAAATGTGTCAGATGAGTTTATTTCAGATGAATCTAGGCTTAAAGATCTGTATGAAAAGCTACAATAAGCTAGTAGGGTAGATACATCTCCTGAGCTGGAAATTGGGAAACCAGATCCTGCAGATCATGCTGATAGCTCGTATAGACAATTAATGAGCAAAGTAGGGGACTATTTGGGATGGAGTAGACCTGCTCCTCATTTTCAACAAGATGACTTAACAGACATATTAGACCAAGGTCCACAAAGGGATCCCGTTTTGCCCTTTCATATTGCTTTACAAAAAAGGGTTACAACGCATTGGGAAACCCTGGATTCTATTTCTGGAGTTAATAAGAACTTTCCCCAAAAATATAGACCATCAAGCAGTGACCCAGATCATTTAACCAAGCACCTGACTCCGGAATGTTTGGTGATCCAAACAGCCACGTCCACAAAACAATCTGCGTACCCTACCATTCCTACAGACAGGGATGATAAACGGGTGGATGCTTGGGCGTGGAAAGTATTTACTGCCGGTAGCATGGCTTTGAAATCAGCTAATGCCACTTGTGCATTTTCTAACTTTTTGTTCATCCTGTGGGATTGCATAGCAATGGCATCTGACCACATCCCCTAAAGGGAAGAGAGACCACTTGCTGGCTATCATCAAGGATGGTAAGGAGGCAATGTGTGAGTGCCTACAGTCAAGTCTGGATACTGCAGATAGTATTAGTATATCCCATTGCGACTAGTACTATGCTATGCAGATTTGCATGGTTGAGGATGTCTGAATTTGCAACGGACGTGTAATCTAGATTACTCAATATGCCTTTTAATGGCTTGAGACTGTTTGGTAGCAAGGCTAATGAAAGTCTGAAAAGGCTACAGACCTCAAAAGCAGCGGCTGTTAGACAGCCTCAACATTCTTACTCTGGTACATCATCTTGGAGGGGTAAGTCCTTTTTGTTTCTACTCCTCAATTGGAAGAGGGAGAGGACAAGCCAGTCCTAGAGGACAAAGAAGATTCCCTCGTGTTGGGCGAGGGAGAGGTGCTAAATGAGCCCAAGCAGCAGCAGCTTTAACCTCAGCCGCTGCTTCAGCCTTCTCAAAACCCCTGAGGCCTTAATCCTCAAAATCCCAGTCAGAGGCTGGCTCGCGCAGCATCTGAAATAGTGGCAAGACATTACTTCAGATGCTTGGGCACTGGAAACGGTAACCCAGGGTTACTGCCTTCCATTTCTAAAAAGGCCTCTGTATCATCCTCCGGGGAATAGCTCATTGAAAATTCCAGATCCGGTCCTTAGGCAGGAAATTTTGATCCTGCTAGAGAAAGGTGCAATAGAACCAGTACTTGCGGCAGAGAAGAACAAGGGTTGGTCCTCTCTGTATTTTCGAATCCCCAAAAAGGATGGAGGATTGGGGGCTCTTGGTGGTGGTTTCCTCGCCAACGACCTATGCACCCTTTCGACCGTGAAGCCTTGAGTGAGGGCGCCTGGACCGATTTCTTGCTGCAACATAGTCTCTATGTAGTTAGTCAGGTCTTTTCTTTATTCTCCTTCCGGGAGTCCAAGAATTCTTACATTATTGCGTCTTACTCTGCCTTCCGCATCTTCGGCTCTATCTTCCAGGTTCCGCACCTGTTGTTGCAGTACCCTGACTTCTTCAGAGGTGCTCTTTAGGCTACATGTATTTTCTGTCATTGGTTGTTCTAGCATATTGTCGTAGTAAGTTCACATCAATACTGACAGCATCTATTTTGGCTTTGAGAGACACTTAGTGATGTTATGGCTTCCAGGATCTGTTGATGTCCTTTGTCGGGCATCTGCTCCTTTTGAGATGGTGAAGCTGGCGTGGCCTTCCGCCGGGAGCGTGGATTTCATGCACGCTTCCAGAGTTAGCTGCTTCCCCTTCTTTGGGTTTTCAATGCCATGATTTGTTGCTGCCTCGTCCTCTAGCACTACTACTAATGCGTCTGTCTCTTGGTGTGGCGCGCACTACTGCTGCACAATGTCTCTGGGTAAGTTGCTGCCTTGCTCCTTATGGTGGGCTGTCACGTATATCTCACGAACAGTGATTCCCCTGCTGTGTCAACGTGAAATGTATATTATATTGCTGCTGCAGGGTTCTACCTGGTGCAACCGGTGCACGCCTGTTGATTTGGGCTTATCCGCCTAAGCCAATTTCTTCCACAACCTACTCCACCTTGCTTCTGCACATTAATACAGAATGCAATTTGTCTTCCCTTTGTGCCCAGTAGAGGAGTGGCGAAAGGCGGCACCCCTGTTTGGTACTCCTAGAGACCTTACCGGGGCACCCAGTTAACTAATAGGCGCATGGACAGGTTGCGATAAATGGCGAAGATTTTTTTTTAGGAACGCCTCCCCGAAGCCCATCTTTTCCATGGTGTGTAGTAGAAAGCGCCACTCTACCCTATCAAACGCTTTCTCTGTGCCCAGCGCAATGAACAGAGCAAGAGTGTGGGTTTTGTTAACTTTTTTGATCCCGTGGGCTATTCTACGGATGTTTTCATGTGTCTGGCTGCCTTTGATGAACCCCGACTGGTCAGGATCCACCAGCTGTGGTCGTAAGTGGTCTATTCTGTTTGCCAAAATCTTGGTGTAGATTTTGGCATCAGTGTTTATTAGCGCTATTGGTCTATAAGAGCCGTACGCAGTGGGGTCTTTCCCTGATTTGGGGAGGAGTATCACTTTTGCTTCTTCCATAGTGGGGGGATATCCCTTCCCCATCCCCAAATTGGTTAAAGAGGGCCGTTAAGCAGGGAGAGAGCTGCTCTTTAAAGGTTTTATAGAACTCGGTTGTGTAGCCGTTGTTAAGGATTTCAATCAGGCAACACCCACCTTGGTCTCGGCCTAGTATGCAGCGCACGACTGAAATGCTTCTCTCTCTCTCTCTCTCTCTCTCTCTCTCTCTCTCTATATATATATATACATATATATAATGTTTTTTTTTTTTTTTTGAGACTTGTGGAATCTGCTTAGATCACATGCTGTGCATAGGCCGACATCTAGTGGAAGCTGCGGAACTCGAAAATGGGCGTCGACACAGGGCGTGCCAGTAATACTATCCCTAGTGTGACGTCCACTGTACCCATGATCCCTCACGCGTGTAGGACCCTCAGATTGTTTTTTTCCGCCATACTGGCCGGAAGCATTTCGTGGAGTTCCCTGGCATTAGCCATACTTTTGCAAAATATCATTATATTTTCCCCATTTTCCACCTCAATGTCGAGTCACCGAACTTCCGCACTCGAAACCGGCGCTGAGAAGAAATCGAGAAGAAATCGACCGTCGACAGCTGCACGACGGATTTGGGCCTTGGAAGGCCTCTGGCTTTGGCCCGGCAAGTAGGGAGAGTGGGGGGTGGACATACTTTACACTCTTTTTGTATATAGGTACATTCTTATATATTCCTACACCTAACAGCCCGCTGCCACAAGGTGCGTATGGAGGGTACCCCTTTCCAATTCTGCTCGAAGTGCAACCGCAAGTACCCTTGGGTTGACAGACATGCCACGTGCAATCTCTGTTTGCAGAGGGACTACCCCGAGGTGAACTGCAGAGCGTGTAGTAGGTTTAAACCGAAAACACTTAAGGACCATTCGATCAAGCGTTGGGTCCATCATGCCAGGCGTCAGGAGGCCATGGCAGCGGAGGGCGCCTTCAGTGATGACAACGACGCCGTGCTTTCAGACGGCGAGGGCAACGTGGCGTCAAGAGACAGCTGAGCGCAAGTCCCCGACCTCGGAAGGTCGTCCGCCAGGGCGGCTATGGGGAAGACCCCCGGCGACACAAGCGCTACCCACAGCACTTCCACAAAGCACATGAAGTCCAACCGAGACTTGACACGCACGTCGAGTTCTCGGAAAGAGGCACATAGAGAACGGTCCGAATCGGTGTCCTCTGGGCGTTCTCGATCTAGATCGCCGCATGACTCCAGGCAATCATCCACTGTTGCCAAGAGTGCCTCGCTCCCCAAGGTAACGGAAGTTCGATCGTCGGAAGACGAAGCCGACTTCCATCCCCAGACCGCACTCCAGGAGTCGGCACCCGCAGACCGCGTAACAGCGGCTCCCACGTCCCTACCTCCACGTTCTAAAGATAGGGACACTACCCCCGAACCTCGACGCCAGGTGTCGGAAGGATCCGGAGGGGCGAAAAGGCAGGGAAAACACTCTTCCGCCCACGGGGAGGGGGAAAATAACAAAGGAAGCCGTCTCAGCCTCCTTACACACCTCTAAAACTTTCCACTCCACATAAACAGACAGATAAGTCCCAGTCTTCTGTTATCCCTAGTACCCCTGCTAAAACCAATAAGTCTAGTCAGGACAAGGCGGAGAACGTCCCTAAAAGGGTCATTCCCAGTTCTAGAGAATGGTCTAATGAGGACATAGACAGGGTTATGTCAAGGATGTCATCTTTGGCAGATTTTTACACAAAAAAACCTGAACACTTTCTCTCCTATAATCCAGACGGGTGAGCACCCTCAGGCTCTAAGGATCCAATACCTCCGAGTAAGAAGTCCCAGCCAACACGGTCTTTGGACCCCTTCTATATACAGCCCTACTCTCAATATCAAGAAGATACATCCTTTTGTGAGGATCCAGATTTGGGCATGTTGGAAGCACAAACTGGTACGGGCAACTATGGGGATGATGAGGACCAAGAAGAGGAAGACCCGGAGACCTACAGAGTAGATTCCCCGGTAGAGAAAGAACCCCCAATTACCGACTCCCCAGTTGACAATCAACCTCTCCTGAATGAAGTTCTGTCCCGAGTGGCAGAACACTTCCACATTGACACCGAGGGTGCTCAGGAAGAGAGAGACTTCGCTGAGGAGTTAGTAGGAGAAAGGAGACCTGTTGCGCAGGCCGTCCCTATCCTTAAGTCTATTCAGAGAAGAACAGACCCTTCACTTGTAAATCCCAACCTCACCAGGGCAGTGAACCCAAGGATTGAGAAACTTTTCAGGGCAGCCCAATCAGACCCACTATACATGAGGGGGCATCTGAAGCCGGACTCCCTGGTAGTTACAAACGCCCGTAAGAGGGCGGGAACACCCTTGTCATCGTCCGAAGCTCCTCCCGACAAAGAGAGCAAGAAACTATATGGGTTGGGCAGGAAGGTAGCCTCCACTTCCGCCTACCAGGCAAGGATTGCAAACTCCACCACCCTGTTGGCCAGTTACAACTGCCACCAGTGGGAAGAAGTCGCGGCACTCATAGACTCTGCCCCAGAACCCTTAAAGAGCCAAATGGCACGAGTTTGCGCGGAGGGACGAGCCGTGTCCGGTTGCATTTTAAAAGCAACCTTTGATGCCGCGGATAACGCCGGCAGATTGATAGCAGAAGGGACTGGTTTCAAGAGACACGCTTGGTTACGGCAGTCTGGATTCAAGGCTGAAACCCAAGCATCACTGTTAGATAAACCGATGGAGCCGGATCTGTTGTTTGGTAAGGCGTTCGAGGACGCGCTGAAAAATGCCAAAGATGAGTATGAGACACTCAAATCCCTATGCCAACTAACCAATAAAACCCCTAATAAAAGAAAGAATGGCAATTTTCGTCGCCCACGCGGACAAAATTCCCAGAGAGGATCGAACTATTCCCAGGGGCAGGATACACCATGGAACAATAACAACCAGCAGTCTACCCAGGGTTATGGCAGGGGTAATAAAAGAGGACGTGGTAAAGGTAGAGGCAGCCCCAGTAGAGGCAGCGGCACGCCTCCACCAAAACAGTGACGCTCCGTTCAGGGTCCCTTCTCACGCAACTCCAGTAGGGGGACGCATTTCCAACTACACCCAAGCTTGGGAAGGGATCACATCAGACAGATGAATGCTGTCCATAGTATCCGCAGGGTACTGCATAGAACTGTTAGAGCGTCCCCAGAACCATCCTCCACGACAAAAAATACATTCTTTAGACCACCAGAAGATCCTCCTCGAGGAGATCGTCAATCTGCTAGCAAAGGACGCGATAGAACTCGTCCCGGGACACCAGGTAAACAAGGGTATTTATTCAACTTACTTTCTTGTGCCAAAAAAAGATTTGACAGTGCGCCCAGTATTGGACTTACGGCCTGCAAACAAGTATGTCAAGCCCCAAAAATTTCGCATGACTACTCTCCAAGAGGTAATCCTCCTCCTAAAAAAGGGGGATTACATGGCACCATTGGACATGAAAGATGCCTATTTTCATATTTCCATGTTCCCAGCGCACAGAAAGTACTTGCGCTTCAAGGTGGACAGTCAGCACTACCAGTTCAAGGTACCGCCCTTCGGGATAGCTTCGGCTCCAAGGGTATTCACCAAGGTACTGGCTGTGGCGGCAGCACACCTAAGCAGGGAGGCAATCCCGGTGTACCCTTACCTGGACGACTGGCTCATCACGGGGGAGACCCCAGTAATTTGCAGAACAAACATTCAAAGGACGATCGACCTCCTCTTCGAATTGGGTTTCTCAATAAACGAGAAGATGTCAGGTCTGGTGCCAAGCACCTCCAAACAATTCCTAGGAGCTATCCTAGACACCCAAGAGGGGTTGACCTTTCCATCCGAGGAAAGAATTCAGAATATACTACTGCAAATTCCGCATTAATCAGACCGGTCGCCAGATAACGGTGCGCAAAGCAATGCGTTTGCTGGGCATGATGGGGTCCTGTATTTACCTGGTCCCCCACGCGCGCCTGCGCATGCGTCCCATGCAGGAATGGTTGGCGAAACAGTGGTCTCAGGCAAGTGGTCAGTGGGACGATCTAGTGGTCGTTTCGCCAACACTTGTGCAAAGCCTTCACTGTGGACAAGAGAAAATCTGTCCAAGGGGAAACCCTTTTACGATCCCGAGATACAGGCGGTAGTTACAACCGATGCATGCCTGACAGGGTGGGGAGCTCACTATCTCCACCACACAGCTCAGGGTCTCTGGTCTCTCTGTGTCCAGGAATCATATCCACCTACTAGAGCTTCTGGCGGTATTCAGAGCGTTTCAAGCGTTCAAGCCCTACCTGCAGAATCTGTCAGTGCAGATCCGGACGGACAGCACTACAGCCATGTTCTACCTGAACAAGCAAGGGGGGACTCGCTCGCCAAATCTGTCCAAGCTTGCCCAGAAAATTTGGATATGGGCACTCAGACGGAACATCTTTCTGTCATCACAACATGTTCCAGGGGACCTCAATTCTCTGGCGGATGCTTTGAGCAGAGACTCCCTTCCAGAGGAACACAAATGGTGTCTACACAGAGAAATCGTAGAAGATATCTTCTCTCAGTGGGGTTTCCCCACTATAGACCTGTTTGCCACAAGCGAAAACAGACAATGCCCAGGATTTGCATCCAGGTTCCCCCAACCAGGCTCCCAGGGGAACGCCATGTGGATGAACTGATCAGGGATGTTTGCGTACGCTTTTCCACCAACTCCCCTCATCAGGAAGGTGGTCAACAAGACGAACAGAGAATCGATGACACTCGTCCTAGTTGCTCCCATGTGGGCCAGACAACCGTGGTTCCCACACCTATGCAGGCTAGCAGTGTGCGAACCCATCAGGCTCCCGGGCTAGTACAACCTACTGTCCCAGCACCAAGGGCACATGATGCACCCTCAACCCAACTCATTGAACCTGGCTCCTGAGGTCCTAGAGTTTGGACATCTCAATTTACCACAGAGATGTATGGACATCCTAAAAGAATCTAGGAAGCCAAATACAAGGCACTGCTACTTTGACAAATGGAAAAGATTGGTTATCTGGTGCCAGAATAAGCAAATCAACCCGGTTAATTGCACTCCTTCAACTATTGTCACATACATGCTCCACCTGCTGGATGCAGGACTGGTCTTTAACTCACTAAAGGTACACCTGGCAGCTCTGTCAGCATACACCACCTCCCATAACAAGTTGTCGTGGTGGAAAATACCAGTAGTTAAAGCCATCATGGAAGCAGTAAAGAGACTTCACCCTCCTATTTCAAACCCACCACCAGGATGGGACCTTAATGTGGTGCTATTTAAGCTCATGGGCCCCCCTTTCGAGCCCATGCATAAAAGCAGTCTCAAACACCTGACTTATAAAACGGCCTTCTTAGTAGCTATTACATCTATAAGAAGGGTTAGTGAAATTCAGGCTCTGTCAGTACAAGATCCTTTCTTTATTGTTCATAAAGATAAACTGGTTTTACGCACACACCCTAGGTTCCCACCTAAGTTTATTTCTAAATTCCACATGAACCAGCCCATCGAGCTTCCGGCTTTCTTCCAAGACCCACAGAGCTCAGCTGAGGTGAAACTACACACCCTACATGTGCGTAGGGCGGTCCTCTACTATGTAAACAAGACTAGACCGCTAAGGAAAACAGACCACCTGCTTGTCTCCGTAGCTACAGGCAGAGAGGGGGATCGCGTCTATAAAGGTGCCATCTCTAAGTGGATTATTAACTGTATCCAGCTGTGTTAATCCCTTTCTGAAAAAACTCTGCCTTTCACGCCAAGAGCCCACTCTACAAGAGGCATTGGGGCCACTCTGGCTTTCATTGCAAATGTCCCCCTTTACACCATTTGCAAAGCAGCTACTTGGAGCTCTATTCACACTTTTACTCAGCACTACTGCATTGACACCCATTCCAAGACAGATACCCAAGTGCGACAAGCGGTTCTAAGACATTTATTTGCTCATGATCCTTCTCACATCCCACCTCCTTCTTCAGGTACTGCTCGCTAATCTATGCACAGCATGTGATCTAAGCAGATTCCACAAGCCTCAGAAGGGATACATTACTCACCGTAATCGTATTTCTGATGCTTGTATCTTCTTAGATTCACATGCGACCCACCCTTCCTCCCCTCTGAGAGAAGGCGCATGGATGCTTGTAGTCTTACCTTTCTATCTGCTTGGATTATCTGTACTCGCGCTTCTCCTCATGTCAGAAAAAATACAATCTGAGGGTCCTACACGCGTGAGGGATCATGGGTACAGTGGACGTCACACTAGGGATAGTATTACTGGCATGCCCTGTGTCTACGCCCATTTTCGAGTTTCGAAAAACAAACTAATACTCCGCAGCTTCCACTAGATGTCGGCCTATGCACAGCATGTGAATCTAAGCAGAAACAAGCATCAGAAATACGATTACGGTGAATAATGTATCATATATATATATATTTCTGATGTTTGTTAATCTGGTTAGAATCACATGCTGTGCATAGGTCCGACATCCAGTGGTCACTGCAGAGTATTGCATTTTGTTTTTCGTAGTCGAAAAGGGGACATCGACAAGGCGTGTCTGTAACACTATCCCTATAGTGACGTGCGTTGTACCCACAATCCCTCACTCGTCGAGGTCCCTCAGATTGTTTTTTTCCGCCCAGCTTATGGTCGCCTTACGCGGAGCTCCTAGAGAGACATTGCAAAACACTTACTACGGACCTCGGTCCTTAATATATACTTATTGTTAAAGATCCCTCCCCTCGACGTTAGCTGTGAAGCTGTTTCTCCGCCGAGCAAGTTTTCGACGGAGGGGAAGAGACGGAGGAGATCCTTCGGCGCTGCCGAACACGTGGCCAGGCCTCGCCGGCCAACATACAGTAGGGAGTGTCGGGGTTCGAACTTTTATCTTCTCGTCGAGAATGTCTTTCTTTCTCCCCTATCTTTCCCTTGGGGTTGTTATCACCAGTTTTTATTGCCTCAGCTATGGAGAGGACACCTTTTAAGTTTTGCCCACGCTGTAGGGGCAAATACACTTGGAAGGACAAACACAAGCTCTGTAATCGTTGCTTGCCCCTCGATCATAAAGAGGACAGCTGCGCGGCCTGTAAGCTCTTGAAACCAAGAACTCTTAAAGAACGGAAAGTTAAGAGGTGGGCGGACTACGCTATGTCGAAGTCAGTTTCCTCACCCGCCGCCGCTGTTACAGAAAGTGACGAGGAGGGTGATAACTCGACGTCCGTTACGGAAGTCATTAACCCCCAGAAGGAGCGCTCGTGCTCCTCGATGTCCGTCCCCGGCCCCGACGGGCTCGGCTCACGCCCTGCTTATGGGGATGAACACCCCGGCGACAAGGACGCACACAGACCCCATAGGCCTAAGCACACAACCCACGGCTCTTCTTCGTCGAGGACGAAAGATCCATCAGCGCCGGAGGGGACGCAGGGCACTCCGGCGTCTACCTCAGACCATAAGGGTCTCGAGCCCCACCCGCAAACGCAGCCGCGACCAGCGATTGGGCTTTCATCTAACACGGGCGCTACCTCAAAAACATCCGACGTAACGCTCCATAGAGCGGCCGTCGAGAAACAACGCGTAACGCAGGCAACGCCGACTCCAGAACCCTTTACTGACGAACTCGTCGTCGAGAGCCTGGCGAGAATTGTTTCTGAGGACAAACGTAAGCGGACGACGAAACAGACGTCGAATACCGCACCAAAGGATATAGAAACGCCGAAAAAGCACACGAGTAGCCAGGAACTGCCCCCTTCATCTAAAGGCACTTCTGAACTACCGGAGGGCTTTTCTGAGGGCGACGGAAACCTTTCGTCGACGTTGTGGGAGCGTTCTAAGCGTTTGGAAGGCGAAAACACTGATTTCCCCCCTCTAGACTATTCAGGGGTTCCTCATGAGACCCTTGAAAGACTCCATTCTTGTATGGAAAAAATGGAAAGGTTTCTGGGTAGCCAAAACCCACCCACACCCAAAAGACCAAGAGAATGGACCCAGGATGACCCTAGGGTCAAGATTCCTAGGCTGTTTCCCCCGTCTACAGACGCATATGACCTCACTGAAGAGGAGCAATACCTCCAGGAAGATGAGGAGTGTTTGGGTGGAGAGGAAGAACATGAGGAAGAGGGGTTTGAAGAAGACCCTTACACTAGTGCAGGAGCTTTTGAAGAAGATACAGCTACCTCACAGCCTTGGCAATCCCCATCAGTGCACTCAGACCCTGATTTATTTCACCCTTCTCCTCCCAAGGACTCACCTATTGGAAACACCTCCCCCATAGATGACCAACCTTCACTTAATGCACTATTGCGCAAGGCAGCAGCGCATTTTGAAATAGACACAGGGGAGACTCTTCCGGACATAGACTTTGTAGAAAAAGTTATTAAAGAAAAAGCCCTGGTTAGCCAGTCTATTCCGCTCCTGGCTTCTATAAGGAGAAGAATAACTCCTTCCCTCTCCAATCCGGCCTTAGTCAGAGGGGTCAACCCTCGGATAGAAAAGCTCTTCAGCCCTTCGTCCTCTGACCCTTTGTACATCAGGGGACATTCTATTCCGGACTCCGTTGTAGTTACTAATACAAGAAAAAGAGCGGGGGTACCACTATCCACTAGTGAAGCACCACCTGACAAAGAGGGCAAAGAAGCTCTACGCACTTGGGAAGAGAATCACGACCTCCGCCGCCTTCTCAACTAGGATGGCAAATAACAATTCCCTACTAGCTAGCTACGCAGATGCACAGTGGAGCAAGCTGCGCAGCGGAGCAGAGGAAGCACCAGAACCCCTGCGTTCACGCCTGCTAGCTATAATCTCAGAGGGAACTCTTGTAAACCAGGGCATCGTTAAAAACTCCTTAGATGCCGCAGAGACGGCTGGCCCGTTCCGTGGTTCAGGGAATACTTCTCAAACGCCATGTCTGGCTGCGCAATTCGGGATTTAAGCCGGAAACCCAGGCTTCCCTGATAAATAAGCCCATAGAACAAACACATTTGTTTGGGAAAGCAGTTGATGAGGCACTAGAACATGCAAAGAAAGAGTTTGATACCATCAAGACTCTTGACCAAATTTCTAGGCCACCTAACAGACGCAGCTATGGCAATAGACGCTCCTTTCGTGGCCAACGCCAGCAGCAAAGCCAACAGCAATTTTACTCTGCTACCAACTGGCCCTCTAACCAAAGCACCCAGTTCAGTCAAAGAGGCCAACGTCGTGGCAAAGAAAGAGGTCGCGGCTCCAGCCCCAAAGGCCCCACACCCAATACCAACAAATGACCCGAAGATTCGGGTCCCCTCCCATGCATCACTGGTCGGGGGCCGGCTAACATCGTTCCTTTCAGCATGGGAGGGAATAACGTCAGACCGCTGGGTATTATCCACCATAGCCCACGGATACTGCATCAAATGCAACGGTTCCCCGAAATACAGACCTCCACGGAACCGACGCATGACACCGGAACACCTCACTATTCTTCTTCAAGAAGTAGAAGAGCTACTGAAAAAAGAAGCTATAGAGGCTGTCCCCCTATCTCAGGTAACAGAAGGTATTTATTCAGTGTACTTCCTTGTACCCAAAAAGGATTTAACCATGCGCCCTGTATTAGATCTGCGCCCGGCGAACAAGTTTGTCAAACCCCAAAAGTTTCGTATGGTGACCTTGCAGGAAGTAATCCCACTGTTATCACAGGGGGATTACATGACAACACTAGACATGAAAGATGCATACTTTCATATTTTAATGTTGCCAGCGCACAGAAAATACCTCAGGTTCAGGATAGAGAACAAACACTACCAGTTCAGAGTACTACCCTTCGGGATAGCATCTGCACCAAGGGTATTCACGAAAGTACTGGCAGTGGCAACGGCCCACCTGCGCAGATTATCCATCCCGGTTTACCCGTACCTCGACGACTGGCTCATAACAGGGGATTCTTACGAAACATGCTTCTCCAATACCCAAAAGACCGTAGACCTTTTGTCCCAACTGGGCTTCTCCATCAACGAAAAGAAGTCCAGCTTAGACCCCAGCCAAATCAAACAATTCCTAGGGGCTCTAATTCGAACAAAGGACAGCCTCGTCTTCCCCTCCAACGAGAGGGTCCAAAACATGCTGTTTCAGATCCCCCATTATGTGGCAGGTCGAGAGGTGTCGGTATGCAAAGCAATGCGCTTGCTAGGGATGATGGCGTCATGTATTTATTTGGTACCTCACGCGCGCCTGCGCATGCGCCCAATGCAAGAGTGGCTCTACAGCCAGTGGTGTCAGGCCAGCGGACAATGGGGCGATCTAGTGGTGGTCTCGCAGGCCTTGGTTCTCTCGCTACGGTGGTGGACAAAGGAAAACCTGTTATTAGGGAAAACATTTGCCACACCCGCAGTGGAAGCCACTCTAACCACAGACGCATCCCTTACAGGATGGGGGGCTCACCTATCCCATCAGACTGCTCACGGAGTGTGGACTCCGAGCTTAGCATCCAAGCATATAAACCTGCTGGAACTACTAGCGGTGTTCAAAGCACTGAAAGCCTTTCAGGAACACTTACAAGGAAAGACAGTGATGGTCCTCACAGACAGCACCACAGCCATGTACTATCTCAACAAGCAAGGGGGCACTCACTCTCCAGGACTGTCCAAGCTGTCCCAGAATATATGGAAGTGGGCTCTCAAACACAACATGTTCCTACTATCACAACATGTACCAGGGGAACTCAATCTGCTAGTAGACAAACTCAGCAGAGACTCCCCCCTGCCCAAAGAGTACGAATGGCAATTGCACGAAGACATCGTCTTAGACGTCTTCACGCAATGGGGATTCCCGGAAATAGACCTGTTCGCAACCCTGGAGAACTCACAATGCCAAAGCTACGCCTCCAGGTACCCTCAGAACCAGTCCAAGGGGAACGGTCTGTTGATTCAATGGTCAGGGAAATTTGTTTACGCCTTTCCCCCGACTCCCCTCCTCAACAAAGTGGTGCACAAGATGCACCAAGAGCAGGTTACCATGATACTAGTGGCCCCAATGTGGGCCCGACAGCCATGGTTCGCTCACTTGATGGAGATGTCACTATCTCCCCCAATGAAACTTCCCTGCCCGTACAACATGCTGTCAGAAGACAAGGGCAGGACACTGCATCCATGCCCTCAGAACATGAACTTAGCAGCCTGGCTCCTGAGATCATAGAATTTGGACATTTACATCTCCCTCAGAGATGTATGGACATCCACAGGGAAGCCAGAAAACCTAATACTCGCCACTGCTATTCTAGCAAGTGGAAAAGATTTGTCATCTGGTGTAGAAGTAAGAACATCAACCCGGTTGACTGCTCTGCCACTAACATTATTCTGTACTTGACCCATTTACTGGATTCAGGTCTAGTGTTTAATTCCATTAAAGTCTACCTAGCGGCACTTTCTGCATACACCACTTAAAGTGTCGTGGTGGAAGATACCAGTTATCAAGGCCTTCATGCAAGGGGTAAAGAGAATACACCCCCCGATAGCTAACCCAGCTCCAGGATGGGACTTAAACGTGGTACTTTCTAGACTCATGGGCACTCCTTTCGAACCCATGCACAAGGCAACTCTTAAATACCTCACTCTTAAGACTGCTTTCCTAATAGCTATCACCTCCATTAGGAGAGTAAATGAACTACAGGCTCTTTCTGTACTAGACCCCTTCGTAACAGTTCACAAGGATAAGGTGGTTCTTCGCACACACCTAAGGTTTGCACCAAAATTCATTTCGAGATTTCATGTAAACCAATCTATAGAACTACCAACGTTCTTTCAAAACCCTTCTAGCTTGGGAGAAAAAAGTCTGCATAAACTAGATGTACGCAGAGCTGTCATGTTCTACATGGAAAGAACCAGAACACTGAGAAAGACTAATCAGTTCTTTGTCTCCGTGGCAGCAGGAAGAGAAGGAGATGCAGTCTCTAAGTCCACTATATCTAGATGGATTGTACAATGCATCACTCTCTGTAACACTCTTGCTAAGAGAGAACTACCCTTCAAGCCAAGAGCACATTCCACTCGAGGCACTGGGGCTTCCATAGCATTCATTGCAAATGTTCCCCTTGAGTCCATCTGCAAAGCGGCTACCTGGAGTTCTGTGCACACCTTTACAAAACACTACTGTCTAGATGCACACTCTAGATCTGACTCCCAGGTGGGACAGGCAGTATTAAGACATCTTTTCTCTACTGTTCCTTCTCATAACCCACCGCCAACTCCGGGTACTGCTCGCTAGTCTATGCACAGCATGTGATTCTAAGCAGATTAACAAACATCAGAAGACAATGCATTACTTACCGTAAAAGCATTTCTGATGATTGTATCTGCTTAGATTCACATGCGCCCACCCTTCCTCCCCGCTCGGATGGAAGGAACATAGACTTCCTTTTATATCTCTCTTTTCTGTACTCACTCACGTCTAGAAGGCTCCCTCAGGGCAGAAAAATACAAACAGAGGGACCTCGACGCGTGAGGGATTGTGGGTACAACGCACGTCACTATGGGGGTAGTGTTACAGACACGCCTTGTCGACGTCCCCTTTTCGACTACGAAAAACAAAATGCAATACTCCGCAGTGACCACTGGATGTCGGACCTATGCACAGCATGTGAATCTAAGCAGATACAATCATCAGAAATGCTTTTACGGTAAGTAATGCATTGTCGTATATATATATATATATATATTTTTTTTTTCAAATACCCTGGGTCACAATGGACCATGAACCAGGCTGGTTGGTAAAATGCAATATTTATTTATTTTAAAATTCAGAAGAAATCATACACTTTTAATATGGGGCAGCAATCACCAATGGGGTGATAATTACAATGAGAATATGAGCAATGGACTGGGTTTAACCTTCTAGTGGAACATATACACAGCACAGCGGAATAGGAACACTTTTTGATTTAGGAAAGATAGCACCCAAGTTAGAATTTCACCCTACAATGTTCCCTCAACCCACATATAATGGAAGAGCGCCTGGCAAACATTTGGGCAGTTCTGGTTCAGGATGCTTCCCAAAAGAATACCACAGCTTTCCACTTTTTAATGTGAGATTGGTGGGTTTTCAGAATTGAGGCCTTGCTGGGAATAGGATTAGCACTGCTTGGTTTTTGCAGTGGGCCCTGGAGTATGGTCAGCAATGCTTTGGCCTTGTAGTTGGGATCTGGAATCTAGATGGATGAAACAGGAACGTCGGGAAGAGTGTCTGTCTTCAGTCTTGTCAGGGACTCTTATTATAGAGCATGGTGACATCATAGACTATATGGCTGGGCCAGCTTAGCTAAGCACGCCTCTAAACAACTGGATTGGACAATCAATGTTGGTTGCCTCTCCTGGGATGTGACTCAGTTCAGGAGGTTGCATTTTATGATATAAAAAGACTTCCCACAGACCTTTTTGCCAAATATCTGTCATATCAGTATTTACACATGTGTACAGTTGTGGAACCTTAATAATTGACATAATCAGGTTACATATTTTATGAAAGAGCACAGCCGTCCAATCCTGCAATCTATGAGACTTTGTTTTGTCCTTTTACCAGTTTTTCGTGCTTTTCAATGGGATTTCTATTACTCAAAATTCTATAATTTTATACATGAGTGTGGATTATCTTAAGGGATGTATGTACAAAAATGTGCATTTAAAACCTGGACACTTTTCTTGTAATCCGCAATACTTCGCCATTTCTGTCCCCAAAGTGTCAGTGAATTCTACCATGTCTTCAATGAAAGCCCATAAAATCTTATTTACACTATAGCATTTTCACATTTTTACAAATTCTTGCTGCAGAGATAAAAAGTCTTTAAAGTTTATTTATAAAATAGTCTTTGGAAGCAAATGGCAGTCCTTTGTCTGTCACTGGACCATTTTTTTATTTCTTCAGCTACCACCAACTGTCACTTCAGCCCTCTGTGGGGTGGGGGTTCATGGTTTGATTGAAGGTTTTATGGCCCTCTTCACCTCACAGGTTAGTGTCCCAGGACTTCTATTGTCCCAGCCTGCGCACAGACGAATGTCTGATGAGCGTGTGCACTTTCTTTGTCTTGGTCCATTCAAAGTTTTTCAAGCTAGCAATTATCACTTTTGTGTCCTAGAGGTTTATGGTGTGGCTCCCTTCTTAGGGGGAAACTTTAACTCTGCCAACCGGAATAACTTTTTTTTGACAGCTTGCAAATCCAGCCAATGTGGTTTAAAACCTTTATTTTCTGACATTTGATCCTCAATTAAAACAAACATGTGGAATAAAATAGCCCATGTATATATTTTTACCAGCCACAAACCCCTTCACATTGCTAGGTAATGGCAGGCTTTCCTTCAGCAGTTTACTTTTTAAACTGGCATTTTTCTCCTTTAGTTTTGCAAAAGCCCATTGTTACACATGTGTTGAAAATTGCTGGCATTTCCTTTCAAATTCAATTTTGCCATCTGACTTCCCAATATTACCTCACTGCCATAGGTATTTTCTTCTAGGCAGTAGTTTATTTATTTGAAGCACAGATGCATTGAAACTGACATGGCTCAGATAGCTGGAGTCTCTTTTGAACTACTGAGCTTTGATACATTTGTAAAGAAATGAACACGTTTTCCTGTGAGAGTAAAAGTGAAGTTCCCGGGTGATTTCTCCGAGTTGGTTTGACAGGGCCTTAAATTCAGAAATCATGCCTGGTTTTGCTGAGGCACAAAGAGATACTGGGCATGGCAGGGCCTTATTAATCACAGTGATTTGAGGAAGAACAGATGGAAATCGCGTCGGCAGCCTCATTTTAACAGTGAAACGTTTTCTTTATAATGGAGATCTTGGGCGTTCAGCAAAGCAGTGCTTCCTTTTCACTCCATTTCTTTTGTACAGGTAAGAACACACTGGCACGCTCCCTTAGTGTGTCCCCTTGTTCCATCCTGCCCCTGTGTGCTTGGCAAGAAGGTGCAGCCATCTTTTTGTTGCTGCAAAAACGCAGTTTTGAGGCCATGGCGCTCATAGGAGCCAGCAAAGCCATTTTGCTGTTTCTGCGTATGTGCAGCTTGGTGATGTGGGGAAATACTGTTGAGTGGGTCAATATATCCCACACCGTGAGGGCCTCGGGCTTTATTGGTTGGTAGTGAGGTGATAGCTTTCTATAACTCTTCTAGTATGATGGGTTTCTCCAATTCCTCCCTCTCCTGGGGTGTAAGTTTAGGTAGATCACAGCCCGTCAGAAATTCCTTTTGGGCCCTAGAGGGTGGGTCATCCGACTTGTATAGGGTGGAGTAGAAGGCTACGAATTCCCTTGTAATCTCTGAAGTATTGGAGCACTTTCCCCCTCCTGTTTGTTTTAGTTTTAGGATAGTTCTCTCATTTTTATAGCATTCTTGTCATTAGTGTATCAGCTTTATTTGCTTTGACGTAGTACCTTTGTCTGAGGTAGGCCAGTGAACGCTCCACCATCTGGTCTGCATGGTTTCCAGTTGGCCCCTAATTGCTCTATACTCTCTTCTAATTTCACCACTCGTTTCCGATGCCATTCTATTCATCACCATATCAATTTGCTTCTAGCTCCTCTTCCATCACTCTGAGCTCTCTATCACTCCTGGCTTTGATCCTGATTATTTTCCCTCTTAACGTGACTTTATAGGCATCCCATACCATGCAGGGGTTGATGTCTGGGCTTTCATTGTGTTGATAGAATTCCTCTAGTTCCTCCCCTAGCTTCTCTCTCAGCTGATCGTCCCTAAAGGTATGTCCTGGGAATTGCCACTTCCAAAGACCTGGGGGTCCCTCCACAGCTTCTGACCAGTTGCGTGATAGGAGCGTGATCTGACAGTGTTATTGCCCCCACTTCGATCTCTGATATTTGCCCCAGTAGGCTCAGTGAAATCCACATATAATCAATTCTTGATGTAGTTTTATGCATGTGGGAGTAAAATGTATAACCTCTCGCGTTCCCCGTTTTCTCTCTCCATGCGTCCACTAGTGCCAGTCTATCAGTTTTTTTCTTTAAGTTCCTTCAAGGGTTTATTATGGGCATAGGAGATTCTTGTGCTCCTGTCCCTGTCTGGGTCCCAGGCTAGGTTGAAATCCCCTGTGAGGATTATTTTCCCCTTTGCGAACCCCTCCAGTTTCTGTATTGAGTATTGTATAAACCAATCTTGGCCCACGTTTGGGGCGTAGAGGGTGGCGAGTGTGTATGTTTGCCCTCTTCCCTGAAGATTCAATGCTAGGATCTGCCCCCTTACTATGTCTAATTTGGTTGATCACTGTGAAGTCTACACTGTTTTTTATCGCTATGAGGCCTCCCCCTTTTTTGGCTGCCTCATTGGACTGTTCCACCTTACTGTATCCCTGGATCCTCAGCTTTAATTTGTCCCTGCTGTGTATATGTCTCCTGGAGGGTGACCAGATCTGGACTTTCTTCTTTCACTAGCTTCTTTCTTTTTATTGTGGAGTTGCCGATGCGGACCAAGATTCCTGCCCCCCTTTCCCCTCCCCTAATCCCTCCCCCCTCGCTGGTGTGACCCAACCGGCCTCTGGCCCTCCCGCTCAGCCTCCTCGGGGTTGGGTTCCTCCCTGCTCCCAGCGTATCCCTTTCGGGTCCCTCTTGACCCATGTCTTACTCCCAAGAGAAACCCTTTCCGTGACCTCCCCCTCAGGTTTTGCTACGTGACCCTCCCTGGGACGCTTTACTGCTGTGAATTAATCTAGCGAGGGCCTCCCCCTGGGAGTCTCTCAGGGGTTTCTCCCCTCTCTTTTGGTCCTTGCGGCTGCCTCAATTTTTTCTTTGTGCCCTGGATGGACCATTCCTTTGGTTTTCTCCTTGAGTTAGACCTGTTTATCCCCCGGTCTTTCGTGTTGACTGCCTCGGCCCCCAAGCCCAGAAGGGCAGTACCTTCCTCCACTGATGTTATTCTCCTTTGCCTTCCTTCGTGCTCGAAGAGTAGCCCAAAAGGGAATGTCCATCTGTATCTGATCCCTGTTTTCATCAGAACCTGTGTGACTGGGCGCATCAATCTTCTTTTGGTGAGGGTGACCTGGGAGATGTCTTGACATAGCTTTACGGTGACTCCTTTGCAGGTTAGTTCTGTTTCCGATCTTGCTTTCCCCAGGATTTTTTGTTTCTGAGCGTAGTCATGCATGGCCGCCAGTACATCCTGTGTGTGTGCCCCAGGTTGGTTCCTTCTTGGTCCCACTCGGTGGATTCTGTCCACTCGAATCTCCGCAGGGTCCGGGGAGGCGAATAGGTCAGCGAATAATTGTTGGATGGTATGAGAAATTTCTGCATCTCCCACCGTCTATCGGTGTGATTTGATCCTAATGTTCCCTCTCCTCGATCTGTTCTCCAGATCTTCTGTCTGAATTTCCAAATTGTGGGTAGCCCTAGCCAAGTGCTCCATCAGGTCCTCCATCTTATGCGTGTCATCGGCCACGTCCTCCAGCGCTCCCTCATTCATGTCCACTCTCGCTTCCAGGGAGCGCAGGTCCCCCTTCACTTCTCTCATTGCTTCAGTTGGGTCCTCCCTCATCTTTTCCATTTGAGATTGTATGGTTGAGACCCTTCTTTCCCTAAAGGATTGAAAGCATCGCTCGAGAACCTTTTGGGTGACCATTTGGTTCGCTGCTCCCTCCGGTTGTTGTGTCAGAACACGAAATCCTAGTGTGCTTTCCCGCTTACCTGGTAGCCCTTTGGGAGTCAAGTTCAGTAGGAAACGTGCTAACAACACTGCAGGTATCCGTTCCCCTTAAAGACTGTTTCGGAGGCATTGGGAGTTGCCATGGCGACACTGGCCTCTATCACGTCTGCAGTCACGTGTTCCTGCTGTTTCCCATTCACGTGACTCCCGCGTTGTGCCCACGCCAATTTAGGACCGCCCCTTTTCTCTGTTCGGCTCTTCTGATTGTTTTCCCTGGATTTCAGCAGTGGCGTTATTGTAATTCTTGTTCTTGCTCTTTTGACTCTTGCCTGTTAATTTGGATTTGCTCTTGCCTTACCCACGGTACTTTTGCCTCGTCTTCTTTGCTACGACCCGGACTTCGCATTTGGCTCTGATTTACGTCTCCTGATTTCACCTCACCTGCTACTTGGATTTTTACCCGAACCGCCTTCAGACTTGCCTGTTTCACGGATTTTGTTTTTGGATGTTCGTTTACGCAGCCCCGAAGAAGGAGTTCTACCCTAGGCGTACGCGTGCCGGCGGGAATTTACGGACATACCAGTAAGAAAATCTTGTTTCTCTGTTTTTTTCCAGTTGTCATTTCTTTTGTTAGCCCTTGACTCACGTGATTACTAATATATTTACAGAGGCTGTTCTTTTTCAAGCCACTGTCGCATTTTCATGTCCGATATGTTATGCACATTATCCTACTGACAAGTGGGTTGCTAGTTATCATTTTATGATACTTGAGTGCTCATTGCTATCGATTTCTAAACTGGTGTTTCCCTTGCTGCCATCGGGGTTCCAGTGTGTCCTGTGCATTCTTCAAGCATCTTTCAATCAATTGAACGCTCTGACTGTTTTTATGCACACCTGAGAGTTACATTGGTGAGAAAAAATAAATTGCTGCACTATGGGTTCAAAAGCTCCTCTTTGGTTATCAGGCGCTTCGCCCCATCAAGGTTCTAAATTCTGACAGAATCAGAAGCCTAAAAAAATGGACACAGCTACTGATCCCCTGGCTACCTTGGTTCAATTAGTGGCTGATTTACGCGCTGACATGCAGACAGCCCACGATGCCACCCATCGCCGTATTGCTGACATTCAAGCGGGATTGAGGGTTGGCGTTACAGAGTCTCCATCGATAGCAGTGGCTTCTGGATCTGGTTCGGCCGGTGCTCAGGCCAGGCCAGAGACGGTGCCGATTTATATGGCCGCACAGTTTCCTTTGGCTCCTCCAGAACGTTTTTTTGTGACCCCAAAGCCTTCAGAACGTTTATTAATGAATGCAGACTGCATTTTCTTTGTAGACCAACATCATTCCCCGATTCAACCACCAAGGCTGCTTTTATATTGTCAAATATGGGGGATACGGCTGCAGTCTGGGCCAATCCCCTCTTGGAACAAGGAAGCCATTTGTTATTTGACTGTGACGCTCTCATAGAGGCACGAGAGTCTTTGACACTATATACAAGTCTCAGGCCACTGATCTGGAGTTACTAAACCTACGGCAAGGCGATTCTTCCCTATTGACATACCTTGCTAAATTTAACCAATTGGTCGCTGAACCAACTGGCCAGATGAGAAGAAGGCGGCCCTATTCTAGAAGGGTCTGTCAGACTCACTCAAGGATATCATTGCTACGGTACCTGTGGTTCCCGTCTCTTTTCCTGACTTTCTGGACCTAGTTCTCCAGATTGATGCCCGTAAGGCTGAAAGGAAGGGGGTAGAAGAGGAATCTACCTCCGGTCCCCGTCAGTCTTACAAGTTCGGTTTCGGGCAATGGGGAGCCCATGCAAATAGGGGCGGTAAGAGGACTACTGTCTAGGGAAGAAAGAGAAAACCGTAAAAAGAACAATTCATGCTTTTATTGCGGTTCATCTGATCATTTCTTACGTTTATGTCCCAAGAAACCAACAAAGTCGGGAAACTCCAAGGCCCGGCAATCGAGGGAGCCCCTATGTCGAGCACTGGTTTTCCGTGCTCCAATTTTTCCGTTCCCTTTGTTATTAAGGTCACTCTTGCATGTCCGGATGGACAAACCTGGTCCTCCGAAGCTGTTTTGGATTCCGGGTCTACTGGAAACTATATTGATGTCCAGTATATCAGAGACTGGGACATCCCCCTTGTATCTAAGGAACAACCGGAAGTGGTCAATGCGGTTGATGGTACCACATTACTCTCAGGTCTGGTAACGGAGTCTCCAGTGCCCCTGAACCTGTTTATAGATGCCTGTCATAGCGAAGGTATTTAGTTTGATGTCATTGCTGCACCCCAATTCCGACTCATTTTGGGCCTACCATGGCTCAGGATCCATAATCTCTT
Organism: Ambystoma mexicanum; assembly: GCF_040938575.1. Lineage (NCBI taxonomy): Eukaryota > Metazoa > Chordata > Amphibia > Caudata > Ambystomatidae > Ambystoma > Ambystoma mexicanum. The sequence continues at coordinate 37,948,952 of NC_090933.1, forward strand.
TGTGGATTGGGTTGCTGGGTCTGTCTCTTTTACCTCACCACATTGCTTAGAACATTGTGGTCCATCAAGCCAGGTGCAAGGCAACCCTTGCCAAGCCCTATTGGAATCAGTTTCGATGGTAGGCGGCATTTTCAATACCACCATACCTCCAGAATACGGGGCTTTCGCAGATGTTTTTGACAAGGGCGAGGCAGAAAAACTACCGCCTCATCGCCCATATGACTGCCCCATTGACCTTAAGGAGGGAGCAAGAATCCCTTCTGGGAGGATATACTCTCTTACCATGAAGGAGGATGCAGTATTGAAGGAATACTTGGAGAAGGCTTTGGCTTCCGGTTTCATTCGCCCCTCCCGTACTCCTGCTGCCTCTCCCCTGTTTTTCATCCCAAAGGGGGACTTAAGACCATGTATAGAGTATCGGGACCTGAACGCAGTGACGATACGGAATCAGTACCCCATACCACTGATTTCTGTTCTTTTGGACCAGTTAGGGTCTTCAGTTATTTACACCAAACTGGACCTCCGGGGTGCGTACAATCTAGTGAGAATAAGGGAGGGGGATGAATGGAAGACAGCATTCAAAACCAGGTACGGCCTTTTCGAATATTTGGTTATGCCGTTCGGGCTATGTAATGCCCCTGCCACATTTCAGCATTTTATTAATGACGTCTTTCAGGACATGATTGATCGTTTTGTGATCATCTATTTAGATGATATCTTGATCTACTCCCCCTTTCGTGAACTACACATACAACATGTTACTGAAGTCTTAAAACGTTTGCGTAAGAATAAGTTATACGCAAAATTGGAGAAGTGCATTTTCCATACTACTGCAGTTGAATTCTTGGGCTATGACATCACGAATCAGGGAGTTCAGATGAGCCAAGCAAAGGTCAAGGCAGTACCGGAATGGCCGGTTCCGGGCACGTTAAAAGCTCTACAATCTTTTCTTGGATTTGCGAACTTTTATCGTCGATTTATCAGGCACTTCTCTAACATCATGGCCCCACTCACCACTTTAACAAGTAATAACCATCCGTTCCACTGGAATCCAGAAGCACAAAAATCCTTTGATAACCTCAAGGAGGCTTTTACTTCGGCTCCGGTGCTACAGCACCCTAACATCAAACAGCCGTTTGTTGTGGAGGCTGATGCTTCAGACGTGGCAGTAGGGGTGGTTCTGTCTCAACCTTGCCGAGATACAGGGGTCCTCCATCCAGTTGCCTACCACTCACGCAAGCTTACTCCATACGAGGTGAATTACACTATCACAGAGCGTGAATTATTGGCTGTTCGGGAGACATTTACAGTTTGGAGGCATCATCTTTTAGGAGTAGAGACACTGATGCAAGTTTTCACTGATCATAGAAATCTACTGGCTCTTCAATCTTTGAAATGCACTACAGCACGTCATGCACGTTGGCATGAGTTTTTTTCTATGTACAACTTTGTGCTGTCTTACCGTCCGGGGGCATTACACTCCAAGGCAGATGCCCTATCGAGGCTATACGGAGATCCGGTACCTCGGTCACAGGAAGGTCGTCTCCTCCTGCCCAACCAGGTTGTTTGTGGCTGCACGTTGCAACCTTCTTTGAAGACTGCCATCCAGCAGTGGGTTTTAGGGGGACCTCCAGAATTGGACGACCTTAATCTGGACGTTATTCAATCTTTGCCATACGTTCAGGGTAAGATATACATGCCAGATTCTCATACCCACAGAACTGCCATGTCCTGGTGTCATGACTCTATGTTGGCAGCTCACCCCGGTCCTCGGAAAACCTTGGAATTACTCAAACGTTGGTGCTGGTGGCCCTCCATGCCTAAAGACATCGGTCAGTACATAGCGACCTGTGCGGTTTGTGTTCAATGTAAGACTTCTCCAGCCAAACCAATGGGTCTACTACAACCTCTGCCAGTACCTCCACGACCCTGGGTTATGCTTTCCATGGACTTTGTAGTAGAATTACCAATGGTTGGTGGTTTTGACACCATTTGGGTGGTAGTCGACAGTTTCACGAAAATGGCCCTCTTCGTGCCGTGTCGGGGTCTTCTGTCCGCTCCTGTCCTGGCTGACCTATTCTTACGGAACGTCTTCCGATTCTTTGGTCTTCCAGATATCATAGTATCTGACAGGGGCGCGCAATTCACCTCTCGTTTTTGGAGACATCTCACACAGTCAATGGGCATTGACGAGAGGTATTCTACGGCTTACCATCCTCAGACAGATGGTCAAACTGAGCGACTCAATGCCACCATGGAACAATACTTGAGATGTCTTATTCTGCACATCAAGAAACCTGGCTCTCACTATTGCCCATGGCGGAGTTCGCCTACAATAACTCCGCTCACTCTTCTACGGGAGTCTCTCCTTTCTATGCCATGTATGGACAACACCCCCACTCTCTGCCATTGGACATTTGTTCATCCTCGGATTGTCCAGCGGTCCAGTCCTGCCTCAGAGACCTGGCTTCATTACATAAGAGTGTTATGGAACATCTGACACATGCCCAGGAACAGACAAAAAAACACGCTGATCGCCATCGCCAGCCAGCTCAGCTTTACACTGCTGGTATGCGTGTTTGGCTCTCTACCAAGCATCTCAGTATCCCAGGTTGCAAACGTCTGTTGCCTCGCTTTGTGGGTCCCTATGTTGTTAAGGAGGTTATTAGTCCTCTTGTAATTAGATTGGAATTACCTCCTGCATGGAAAATACATCCCGTATTTCACGTTTCCGTGGTCAAGCCGTGTTCTGAGCAGGTCAGGCTGCCTGCCCGTTCCCCCCCTTGTTGGTCCAAGGGGTGGAAGAATACAAGGGTAATGCAATATTGGCCATCAAGCTTTCCCGTGGGGTACGTTGGTTTTTGGTAGATTGGAAAGGTTAGGGTCCGGAGGATTGCACCTGGGAACCCGAATCCAACATCCATGCCCCCGCATTGTTATCCCGTTTCCTGGCCTCTCGGGGTCTAGGGGGACCTTTGGGAGAGGATACTATCAGAACACGAAATCCTAGTGTGCTTCCCCGCTTACCTGGTAGCCCTTTGGGAGTCAGGCTCGATAGGAAACGTGCTAACAACACTGCAGGCTTCCGTTCCCCTAACAGACTGTTTCGGAGGCATTGGGGGTTGCCATGGTGACACTGGGTCTATCACGTCTGCCGTTACGTGTTCCTGCTGTTTCCCATTCACATGACTCCCGCGTTGTGCCCACGCCAATTTAGGGCCGCCCCTTTTCTCTGTTCGGCGCTTCTGATTGTTTTCCCTGGATTTCAGCAGTGGCGTTATTGTAATTCTTGTTCTTGCTCTTTTGACTCTTGCCTGTTCATTTGGATTTGCTCTTGCCTTACCCGCGGTACTTTTGCGCCGTCTTGTTTGCTACGACCCGGACTTCTCATTTGGCTCTGATTTACGTCTCCTGATTTCACCTCGCCTGCTTACTTGGATTTCGACCCGGACCGCCTTCAGACTTGCCTGTTTCACGGATTTTGTTTTTGGATGTTCGTTTACACAGCCCCGAAGAAGGAGTTCTACCCTAGGCGTACGCGTGCCGGCGGAAATAGGCCTATTGGTGCTGGACTAGAGATTGCCTGCAGCACACTTGGGAATTAGCAGAACACCCTAGGCGTACTCGTGCCTGCGGGAATAGGGTATTTGGTGCTGGACTTGAGACTGCCTACAGCACGTGGGGGACTGCATTTCTTGGAATTTCTCAGTGGTTCTGTTTATGCCATCAATACTACGATTTCTTCGCTTGAACCCCCGCTTACGGACATACCAGTAAGAAAATCTTGTTTCTGATGTTTGTTAATCTGCTTAGAATCACATGCTGTGCATAGGTCCGACATCCAGTGGTCACTGCGGAGTATTGCATTTTGTTTTTCGTAGTCGAAAAGGGACGTCAACAAGGCGTGTCTGAAATACTACCCCTATAGTGACGTGCGTTGTACCCACAATCCCTCACGCGTCGAGGTCCCTCAGATTGTTTTTTTTCCGCCCAGCTACTGGTCGCCTTTACGCGGAGCTCCTCGAGAGACATTGCAGATTCCATCCCCTCGACCTTTGGTCGTTTTCCTATTTAATATATAACATATCAATCCCTCCCTCGACGCAGTTGTGAAGCTGTCTCCGCCGAGCAAGATCGTCGACGCAGGGGACAAGTGGAGGAGATCCTTCGGCGTTGCCGAACACGTGGCCTGGCCTCGCAGGCCAAATACAGTAGGGAGAGTGAGGTTGTGGGACATCTCTGGTTCTTTTCTGAGAATGCCTTTCCTTTTCCCCTTCCTTTCCCTTGGGGTCGTTATCACGATTTATTGCCTCGGCTATGGAGAGGACACCCTTTAGGTTTTGCCCGCTTTGCAAGGGTAAGTTTACTTGGAAGGACAAGCATTCACGGTGTAACCGCTGCTTGCCCCTCGATCACAAAGAGAAGGGTTGCACGGCTTGTCGGCTCCTTAAGCCAAAGACTCTAAAAGACCGTAGGGTCAAGAGGTGGGCGGCCTACGCTATGTCAAAGGCCGATTCTTCACCCGCCGCTGCTACCACCGACAGTAACGAGGAACGTGATAACACGACCTCCACTACGGAAGTCGTAGACCCCTCTAAAGAGCGCTCGCGCTCTTCGTCGTCTGTCCCCGGCCCCGACGGGCTCGGCTCACACCCTGCTTATGGGGATGAACACCCCGGCGACACTGATGCACACGATACCACACATAAGCACACAACCCATGGCTCTTCTTCGTCGAAGAAGAAGAAAGCATCAGCGCCCAAGGAGACGCAGGTTCCACCGGCGGCCTCCTCGGACCATTCAGGTTCGAAGCCCCTCTCGGAACCACAGCCGCGACCAGCGACTGGGCTTTCGGCAAATAAGGGCGCCGCCCCCAAACCATCGGCCGGAGCGCACCAGCAGAGAGCGCACGCCGCCGTAGAACGATCAACACCCGTAACGTCGAAACCACAGCCCTCCGCTGACAAACGAGTCGCAGAGAGCTTGGCGAGGATCGTTGTAGCCGACGCCCAGAAGCGTACGCCGAAGGACATGTCAAGCGCTACGAAAAGGTCAAAAGACACGCCGAAAAAGCCCGAAGAAAGACAGGGACTACCCCCTTCAGTCAGGGGGACCCTCAGTACACCAGAAGGCTTTTCGGAAGGCGACGGGACACTTTCCTCGACGTTATGGGAGAGGTCGAGCCGTTTTCAGCTAGATGACACTAATTTTCCCCCGCTAGACCGCTCGGGGGTACCCCATGAAATCATGGAAAGGCTCCATCTCTACATGGAGAGAATGGAGAGGTTTATGAAGACCCAGAACCCTCCTACTCCCAAGAGAACAAGAGAAGGGCCTCACGAGGACCCCAGGGCCAAATATCCGAGACTATTCAATCCCCAGCAGGACACAGCCTCAGATTTCCATAATGTGTATGACCTCACTGGTGAGGAACAATACTTGGAGGAGGAGTATGAATTTGTGGACGATGAAGAGGGACAAAACCAGGAGGAAGGTCTGGAAGACAGCCCAGACATGGTAGGAGAAGGCTTCGGAGAAAATCCAGAAGAAGGAGCTTCTCATCCCTGGCAATCCCCATCAGTATATTCGGACACTGATGTCCTGAACCTAAATCCTCCTGACAATTCACCTGTTAGAAACACGTCTCCCATTGACGATCAGCCCACATTCAATGCCCTGTTGCGCAGAGCAGCCGCACATTTCGAACTGGACACTGGGGAGATCTCTCCTGAAATAGACTTTGTGGAAAGAGTAATTAAGGAGAAACCCCCGGTCAGCCAGACCATTCCCCTCCTCGCTTCAGTGAAGAGAAGAATCATCCCTTCGCTATCCACACCCGCACTAATCAGGGGAGTTAATCCAAGAATTGAAAAACTTTTCACTCCTTCACCCTCAGACCCGCTCTAAATCATGGGACATTCCATTCTGGATTCCCTTGTAGTAACTAATACAAGGAAGAGGGTAGGGGTGCCCCTGTCCACCAGCGAGGCACCACCTGACAAGGAGGGCAAGAGGTTATATGCCCTTGCAAAGAGAGTCACATCCTCGGCTGCCTTTTTGGCAAGAATTGCGAACAACAATTCTTTGCTAGCTAGCTACGCAGACGCGCAGTGGGCCAAACTGCGCAAAGAAGCCGAAGAAGCGCCAGAACCACTACGTACACGCCTGCTATCAACTATTGGCGAAGGAACCCAGGTCAACCAGAGTATTGTAAAGAACTCTCTGGATGCTGCAGAGACAGCGGGACGTTCCCTGGTTCAGGGAATACTCCTAAAACGCCATGTATGGCTGCGCAACTCAGGGTTCAAACCGGAGACACAGGCGTCTTTAATAAATAAACCTGTTGAAGACTCAAACCTCTTCGGGAAAGCGGTGGATGAGGCTCTGGAGATGGCTAAAAAAGAGTTGGATACTATCAAAACTCTTGACCAGATCTCTAAGCCCACTACCAGACGCGGCTATGGCAACAAACACTTTTTTCGTGGCCAACGCCAACAGCAGAATCAGCAGCAACAGTACCCTGCCACCAATTACCAGACCAATAGTGGGCAGTACAGCCAAAGAGGCCAGCGCCGGGGCAAAGGGAGAGGTCGGGGGTCCACCCCCAGAGGCTCCCAAGCCCCCAACAACACCAAGTGACGCGAAGATTCGCGTCCCCTCCCATGCAACACCGGTCGGGGGCCGGATAACATCATTTCTTCCAGCATGGGAGGGAATAACGTCAGACCGCTGGGTACTTTCCACCGTAGCCCACGGATACTGCATCGAATTCAACAGTTCCCCAACATACAGACCCCCGAGGGGACGACGCATGGCACCGGAACACCTTGCCATCCTTCTCCAAGAAGTACAACAACTGCTGGAAAAAGGAGCCATAGAGGTCGTGCCTCTATCTCAGGTAACGGAAGGTATTTATTCAGTGTACTTCCTTGTACCCAAAAAGGATCTAACCATGCGCCCTGTATTAGATCTGCGCCCAGCGAACAAGTTTATCAAACCCCAGAAGTTTCGTATGGTGACCTTACAGGAAGTGATCCCACTGCTATCACAGGGAGATTACATGACAACATTGGACATGAAAGATGCATACTTTCATATTTTAATGTTGCCAGCGCACAGAAGATACCTCAGGTTCATGATAGAGGGCAAACACTACCAGTTCAGAGTGCTACCCTTCGGCATAGCATCAGCACCAAGGGTATTCACAAAGGTACTGGCAGTGGCAGCGGCCCACCTGCACAGGTTGTCCATCCCAGTTTACCCTTACCTCGACGACTGGCTCATAACAGGGGATTCTTACGAAACATGCTTCTCCAATACCCAAAAGACTGTAGACCTTTTGTTCCAGTTGGGCTTCTCCATCAACGAAAAGAAGCCCAGCCTAGACCCCAGCCAAGTCAAACAATTCCTAGGGGCTCTAATTCAAACAAAGGACGGCCTCGTCTTCCCCTCCAACGAGAGGGTCCAAAACATGCTGTTTCAGATCCCTCAATATGTGACCGGTCGAGAGGTGACGGTACGCAAAGCAATGCGCTTGCTAGGCATGATGGCGTCGTGTATTTATTTGGTACCTCACGCGCGCCTACGCATGCGCCCTATGCAAGAGTGGCTGAACAGCCAGTGGTGACAGGCCAGCGGACTATGGGACAATCTAGTGGTGGTCTCGCAGGCCTTGGTTCTCTCGCTACGGTGGTGGACAAAGGAAAACCTGGAAAGAGGGAAACCCTTTGCCACACCCGTGGCGGAAGCCACTCTAACCACAGACGCATCCCTCACAGGATGGGGGGCTTACCTATCCCATCAGACTGCTCAAGGAGTGTGGACTCCGAACGTAGCATCCAAGCACATAAATCTACTGGAGCTACTAGCTGTGTTCAAGGCGCTAAAAGCCTTCCAGGAACACCTACAAGGCAAGACTGTGTTGGTCCTTACAGACAGCACCACAGCCATGTACTACATCAACAAGCAGGGGGGCACCCACTCTCCAGGACTGTCCAAACTGGCCCAAAATATATGGAAGTGGGCTCTCAAACAGAACATGTTCCTACTGTCACAACATGTACCAGGGGAACTCAATCTGCTGGCAGACAAACTCAGCAGAGATTTCCCCCTGCCCGAAGAGTACGAATGGTGACTGCACGAAGACATTGTCTTCGACGTCTTCACACAATGGGGATTCCCAGAAATAGACCTATTCGCAACCCTGGAGAACTCAGAATGCCTAAGTTACGCCTCCAGGTACCCCCAGAACCAATCCAAGGGGAACGGTCTGTCGATGCAATGGTCAGGGAAATTTGTTTACGCTTTTCCCCCGACTCCCCTTCTCAACAAGGTGGTGCACAAGATGCACCAGGAACAAGTGACCATGATACTGGTGGCCCCAATGTGGGCCCGACAGCCATGGTTCGCTCACTTGATGGAGATGTCACTATCTCCCCCAGTGAAACTCCCCTGCCCGTACAACATGCTGTCACAAGACAAGGGCAGGACTCTGCATCCATGCCCCCAGAACATGAACTTAGCAGCTTGGCTCCTGAGATCATAGAATTCGGACATCTACAGCTCCCGCAGAGATGCATGGACATCCTCAGGGAAGCCAGAAAACCTAACACTCGCCACTGCTATTCTAGCAAGTGGAAGAGATTTGTCATCTGGTGCAGAGGAAAAAGCATCAACCCGATGGACTGCTCTCCCACACATATTGTTCTATACCTGACCCACTTATTGGATTCAGGTCTAGTGTTCAATTCCATTAAAGTCCACCTAGCGACACTTTCTGCATACACCACTTCCCAACTCAAGGTGTCGTGGTGGAAGATCCCTGTTATAAAGGCCTTCATGGAGGGAGTAAAGAGAATACACCCCCCGATAGCTGACCCAGCTCCCGGATGGGACCTTAACGTGGTACTTACCAGACTCATGGGCTCACCATTCGAACCCATGCACAAAGCATCTCTTAAAGATCTCACTCTTAAGACTGCTTTTTTAATAGCTATCACCTCCATCAGGAGAGTAAGTGAACTACAGGCTCTTGCTGTTCTAGAACCCTTCGTTACAGTTCAGAGATAAGGTGGTTCTACGCACGCACCCAAGGTTTGCTCCGAAATTCATCTCGAAATTCCATGTAAACCAGTCTATAGAACTGCCAACGTTCTTTCAAAATCCTTCCAACTTGGGAGAAAAAACTATGCACACACTAGATGTGCGCAGAGCGGTCATGTTCTACATGGAAAGAACCAGACCACTGAGGAAGACTAATCAGTTCTTCGTCTCGGTGGCAGCAGGAAGAGAAAGGGATGCAGTTTCAAAGTCCACTATTTGTAGATGGATTGTTCAATGCATCACTCTCTGCTATACTCTTGCTAAGAGAGAACTGCCCTTTAAGCCAAGAGCACACTCTACTCGAGGCACGGGGGCGTCCATAGCATTCATTGCAAATGTTCCCCTTGAGTCCATCTGCAAAGCAGCTACCTGGAGTTCTGTGCACACCTTTACAAAACACTACTGTCTAGATGCACACTCGAGATCTGACTCCCAGGTGGGACAGGCAGTATTAAGACATCTTTTCTCTACTGTTCCTTCTCATAACCCACCGCCAACTCCAGGTACTGCTCGCTAGTCTATGCACAGCATGTGATTCTAAGCAGATTAACAAACATCAGAAGACAATGCATTACTTACTGTAAAAGCATTTCTGATGGTTGTATCTGCTTGGATTCACATGCACCCACCCTTCCTCCCTGCTCGGATGGAAGGAACATAGACTTCCTTTTATATCTCTCTCTTTTCTGTACTCACTCACGTCTAGAAGGCTCCCTCAGGGCAGAAAAATACAAACAGAGGGACCTCGACGCGTGAGGGATTGTGGGTACAACGCACGTCACTATAGGGGTAGTATTTCAGACACGCCTTGTCGACGTCCCTTTTCGACTACGAAAAACAAAATGCAATACTCCGCAGTGACCACTGGATGTCGGACCTATGCACAGCATGTGAATCTAAGCAGAAACAAGCATCAGAAATGCTTTTACGGTAAATAATGCATTGTCTTCTGTTTTTTTCCAGTTGTCATTTCTTTTGTTAGCCCTTGACTCACGTGATTACTTATATATTTACAGAGGCTGTTCTTTTTCAACCCACTGTCGCATTTTCATGCCTGATATGTTATGCACATTATCCTACTGACAGGTGGGTTGCTAGTTATCATTTTATGATACTTGAGTGCTCATTGCTATTGATTTCTAAACTGGTGTTTCCCTTGCAGCCATCGGGGTTCCAGTGTGTCCTGTGCATTCTTCAAACATCCTTCAATCAATTGAACGCTCAGACTGTTTTTATAGCACACCTGAGTGTTACATTGGTGGGAAGAAATAAATTACTGCACTACGGGTTTAAAAGCTCCTATTTGGTTATCAGGCGCTTCGCCCCATCAAGGTTCTAAATTCTGACAGTTGTTCCTGTGGGCAGATTCCTTCCTCCGTGTCTCCCTCTTCCTCCGTGTCCGATTGTGGTCCCCCTTCCTTCCTCTATAGTTTCTGAATCGGACCCTCCTGAGGCTTTTTCTTTCCCCCTGTTCGTTAGGGTCTGTTGGGGGTCTTTGCCTCTGTTTTATGACATTGTGCGGCCAATCTGCGAGACCTTTGGGAACTTTGCGTGCGCTCAGCCTCCCAATGTTGGGTGGGGTGTAGGCCCATCGGCCCACCTCCTCGAGCCAGACTTCCCTCCTGGCCTTATGAGGGGGTCTGACTCCTCCTTGGCCCCCCGTCAGTTCTCCTCCTGGGTCCCTTGATTGGGGAGCCTGGTCTGCTTGGTTAAGTATGTCCCTATCTTCTAAGCCATTGTTCTATCTCAGCGGGACTGATTTCGTGGGGGGGCATATGAGTGGAGTGGGAGGTGCTGGTATCCGGTTCTGTTTTAAAGGTGGTTATTACTCCCCCTGGTGGAGTTGGTGTGCATGCTCAGCCTGTGGCCAGCTTGTCTGTCCCTGGGGGGGCCCGATTGTTGTGTGAGCAGGTGGGGGGGGGAGCAGGCCTTACGTCTCTGCATTGTGTGATGTGTTTGGGGAAGGCAGATGGCGCCCAGTCTCTTCTCCCTCACGCCCCACAGCCCTCCTTTCCAGTCTCCCTGTGGCTCCTGCGACTGAGGGTCTATGCCGGGGGCAGGTCCGGTCCTCCACGGCATGGAGCGTCAGGTCCTGGAGCTCTGTAAGGCACCCGGGTGGGCTCTTCTTACTTGCTCCGTTCCTCCACAGCAGTTTGCCCGCCGGGGCTGTCCGCCCTCAGTTTGCTAGCCCGACTCGCCGTGCAGAACACTTGCAGCGCCGGTCCCCATGTTCTCGTCCCCGCGCCCGGGCACGGCAATGCAGCATTGGCCGTATGCCTTTTTCTTTGGCATTTCACTAATTCGCCTGCTTCTGAGCTCGTCATAGCCTTTTACTGTGCCCAGGGAGGGGGTCACATTCAGCTGTTCAGTTTATCTTTGTTCCCTACAGCAGCCATCTTGGGAGTCCTTATTATCATATTTTAAGCAGGCTCTGAATAGAAGGAAATCATTATTGGTTTTACAAGAATCTTTTTTTTCTTTTTATCCATTGTAAAGTATCAGAAGGAGGAGACTGACACACAGGTGACATAGTGGTTGCTTTTAAACTTCTATTGTTTAAGAAAATAAAGGGAAAACCTAACTTTCCCTAACTCTAAGAGGAGTGTCCTTACCTCAATTAAAAAGACTAATGGCTCTGTCAGAATGTGCATGTAAATCAATAGTCCACCGTCCTGTTGCAACAAGCCTACTTCTGTCCCTTACACTTAATACTAAAGATAAAGTCAGTCATGGTCCACAAGAATGACTCCCTTCTTCTGGACTGAAAGTAGAAGTTCGTTCTCAAGTACTGACTTCTTCCTGGGGGAATGGCTCCCTTCCCCAGGTCAACAAACAAAAGTTCAAAACAGTTCTTCTTGGCAGAGACCCTGCCTATTTTCTAACTGTTCAACACAACCAGAGGGAATGACTCCAATCCCTGGTCTTGGTTACCAGGAGAATGACCCCCTTCTCTTGGTATCTTGGTTTTGGAGTTTGTACAACTTTGGTTACTAGGAGAATGCCTCCCTTCACCAAAGTATGTTGACAATTCCACACAACCAGAGGTAATGACTCCCTTCCCCCTGGTCTTTTCTTACAGTTCACAACACCAGGGGCAATGTGTCCCTCCCCTGGCCTTCTCTCAGGCTTGACAGTTCCACACAACCAGGGGGAATGACTTCCTTCCCCTGGTCTTGGTTACCAGGAGAATGACTCCCTTCGGATGGATTGTGTCCTCCCACGTATTCCTCATCTTCGATATATTCGTACGTCTGCTTGCAGCTTCAGAAACTTTCTTTCATGGTATCGGGTGCCGTGTGTTGTCGAGTCATGGCTCTCGATGGCCTCCGCTCTGTCCTCGACTGTGACTCAGTTCTGTTTTTCCATTTACTCGGCACACTTGGGACGATTAATCGCCTCAATGATTTCTCACTGCGTATTTCTAAAAACGTTCAAAGCTCGTCAAAAATATCTACACGAAGACCAGTTTCGAACTGTGCTCAGATTGTGGCACTAAAATGTCCATTACGCACCCACATTGGATCTGCTTGTGGTGTCTGAGTGTGGACCATAAAGCCGGCAACTGCGGTTCCGGTCAGTCTATGACAGTGAAGGCTTTGAGAGAGAAGAAGGGTAAACTCTTGTCAGATAGTCCCGTTTCTAGTGTTCCTTCTACTACCCCTTCAAGAAGGTTGTCTGACGACTGCGTGGAGTTTTCCTCGGTGAAAAGGCACTCCAAATATTAGAAGCACTCGAGATCCAGATCTTGTCATTCGTCCTCTTCTCACAAAAAGACGAAGAAACAACACCATTGGTCGCGGTCATCTTCATCGGGCTGCTCTCCTGACAAACAGGTTAACTTCCCAAGCAAGTCGGCATCTTCTGCTGACTGGGAGAAATTTCATCTCCAAATGCTGGAGGTTTTTCAAAAGGCTGCTCAAAGTGCCCCTTTGAAAGAGCCCATGAAGGCTTCAGAACCCACTTCGCCTGGAAATACAGGCAGGATATCTTCTGAGACCACTACTCTGGTGACAAGTCTCCTCGACATTTGTCCAAGGGTTCTTCGTCTCGGCACAAGTTAAAATCAAAGACTTCCTCCTCGACTCCTGTAAAGGAGCTGGTAACTGGCTTGTCATAGCCAGTGCCACAGTTGAAGCCTTTTAAACTGTCCACATGCTAGGCACCTTTAACTCCTTCAACGTCTTCGAAGACTTTGAGACCTTCTGTCGAAGTTTCAAAATCTTTTAAGACTTTGCCTAAGGCTGATATCTTTAATACTATGGCATCGATTTTTGAGGAGGAGGAAGATGACCATGCACCTTTTTGGTTTTGAATATTGTACTCCCAATTTGCCTGAAGAATTAATCTCGGAGGAGTCCAGAATGCTAAATGTGGTAGACACTCAAAAAGATGCTAGTGGTTTAGAAACCTCACCTGAGACTGATTTCTCCACTCCTGATTCTTCAGGTCATTTTTACCCCTGGTACAGAGAGGTGAAGGAAAAGGACACTGAATAGCTGGGATGGAGAAAACCAGAAGCAATACTGGAAAATGATTATCAGACTGACGTTATCGATAGCGTACCTCCAAGGGAGCCCGTGTTGCCCTTTCACACTGCTTTAAGAACCAGAGTGTTAGAAAACTGGTTGTCATTGTTCAACGTCTATAATAGACAAGTGGGACTTGGGGGAATGGAAATATTAGAAAGACTCCATGCCCTGGCAACTGATATGAGTAATATGAAGGCGCATAACAGGTGTAGCCTGGTTGCAGGAGTTATACATTTACAGATTGAGCCAGTCAAGGAATTAGAAGGTATCTGGGAAGACCAGGACATGGGATGGGACATACCCACACCAGTAGTCAGACCCACAAGGAGAATCCATCGGTTTGCATTAAAAACAGCTTGAATATTCTGCGATTTGAAGTTAAGGGCTTGCGATGGTCGCTTCGGAAAGGACCAGTGCGCCAAAAATATCTTTTGTGGGCTCTAATGGTCAATCAATTATAGACTATATCCTAATTACGAGTAAAGATTGGGCTAAGGTACACAATTACGAGGTCCTGGAAAGATTCGATAGCGACCATAATCCACTCAGTTTAAGGGTCTCAATAAGAAAATGAAGGGGGTGGTGATCAGCCAGAGACCAACTAGCAGGAAATAGTCACAACTGGGCATGCCCGTAAAGCAGTAAAATGGCAGAGGATAGTGGAATCGGCATCAAAACCTAGTTTGTGTGGGGCTATCCTGGATTATCTTGGAATCATTTGTAGTGCCGAGAGCACTGACAACAATGTATTGTCCGAATTTGAAGTACTTATGGAAAACATTATGCCTTTTATCTCTTTATCGAAGTGCCAAACCAAGAAGAAAGCCGTAGACAAAGGGAGCTCATATGACCACAACTGTCGAAGGGCAAAAAAGATGATCATAGACAGTGTCAAACTGGGCGTTAGGATGGACAAAGGCAAAATAAAATTATTCAGAGCGGACTGAATGGAGAGAACTTCATAAAGCTTATGAGGAGAGGGACAGTGTTTTGTTCTGGATGCTGTTTCCTGGGAAAGATCTGAGGGGGAAACGGGATCTTAATTGTTGTATTGCCTCAGAGACATGGCGGTCTCATTTGTGAAGCTTATATAGCGATACGGCCCAGGAGTGTATCACTGTAAGCCAATATGAGGAGCCAGCACTACAAGCAACGTAAGATTTCACTGTTAGTGTGAGGGACATTGAGAGAGCACTAACATCTCCCAAAAAGGGGTAAGGCAGCTGGACTAGATTTTGTCCCAGCTGACCTATAACTGGATGAAATTAGGATCTGGGCACCCGTCTTGTGTAAAATCTTTAATGCCATCATAAGATTACTAAAGGCGCCCTCCTCCTGGTAAAAAGGACTGATTGTACCCATATACAATAAACGAGGCCAAGAATTACTGTTTAATTCTTGTCCCGTTAACTATTGGACATCCTGGGCAAAATATTTGGGAAGGTTATATTAAGTTACCTCTCAGAGTGGGCAGATACAAACCACATAATTACTAATTTACAGGCAGGCTTTCAGAAGAATAAGGAAACCACAGATCAGTGTTTTTAGTATGTTTCTTCTGATCCAAAAATATACAGTGTTTTGAAAGGTTAAATTATACGCAGTATTTCTGGACGTAAGAACTGCTTTTGACAGGGTTTCCAGAAAGATTGTATGGCATAATTTACGCTCAAGGAAAACCCCTGTGCATTTGATCCAATGAATCCAACAGCTCTACTTCGAGAACCGCGCTGTAGTTTTGGTTCGGCCTCGAAGGCGAATTAACTGTCCCTTTGATGTAGAGAATGGGGTAAGGCTGGTATGTGTGCTAACCCTGCTATTGTTTTGTGCGTTCATTAAACAGGTAAATGGATGGACTCCAAGAGGGTTGTCTGGACTGCCCTAAAATGGGCACAGAAAAATATCCAGACCTCTTTTACACCGATGATGCTGTGATCTTGTCGACTTTGCCACAAGTCCTGAAAATCACTGTGAATGTCCCACAAAACATTGCTCCTTATTATTGGAAATAAATGGAACAAAACTGGAACAAGTATGGTTCTTTGATTATTTATCAGAGTGTTTCCAGAAAACAGGGGGTGGTTGCACAGATTTAAAAGTCTAGCATACATTTAAGGAAATGCAGCGGGCAACCAGATCCTTCTTAACAAACATGGGATTGGTGCTGTCACCCCCACATTGGATCTATATAAAGAAACGGGCGCTGCGAGCCTAAACAAATGGTGCAGAAATTTGGGGATGTGGGAACACAAAGACACTGGACATTGTAGAATATATATTTTTGAAACATCTACTATTGCCCCACAGCCCTCCTGAGTGGCCCATCAGCACTCTTGTGCCTAGAACTGGATGTTCTGCCAGTGGGCGATTCCATTACATTACAACCAGTCTTGTACTCGGTGAGATTGTGGCGCACAGAGGGCCTAGAGAAGCAAACAGAGGCGTTGATCCATCTTATGTCTCTGAAGGGAGGAAAGAGCCTCGTGAGTGAAACATGTAAAAGGATACTATTACGGATATAGGTGAGACTGAAGCATGGGAGAACCCCCTGAGTGTGAATGGTCCAAACCGCTCCTGATTAAAGCTGCTGACGCTAGATCAGGAGATCGTCTGGTGGAAACAGCAAATGGGCTAAAATTTGTCCCAGACTATTTGTTGCACTAAACAGGAATAGGTTTTGAATGTTACTTGGATCTAATTAATCCCCCGTTTGAAAGTGCAATGTATGTCTGATTCAGGTTAGGAATATTGCTATTGGCATCATTCATAAAAGCGTGGTGAAGCAATGAGACAGGAGAATGCTTGCGTTGTGGGGCATAAAATGAAAAGGTAGCACACTTTCTTCTGATATGATTAAACTTGGATGCCTTTACCTTCAGCCAATTTTTAAAACAGTAGTGTTTTTCGCAACAAGGGATGCGTTGAATTTATGCAAGCATTCTGTAGTGCCTCAAGTAGTATTCGCAACTGCCCGTTCTATATACAGGGCCTGGATGCACAGATTAAATATTCTGAAAAACAGAAGAGAAAATAACATGACATAAAGGAACTCTAAGTCACAATTGTTTGTGTGAAAAACTGACTTACTGACCTGGAAATATGTTAAGCCTCTGGTTTTTAAGTTTTTTAATGTGAATCTTAGAATTTGAAAGTTTGTAAATGACCCGTATCATGCATTTTCCCTAGAAATTGTACTTTCATATATGAACTATGTTTTTTAGGATGTGTTTGTACTTGATGGTTTTTAAAGCCGAATAAAAGATGATGGTTAAAAACTGATACCACGGGAGGCCACCAGCTGGCGCAGGCAAGATGGATGCCTGAGTCGACAGCTCCGGTCCCTGTCCCACAGGATTGTGAGCTGACAGCGTTCAATGAGCCCCGGGACTAACATCAATGAGGTCCCAAGGAAGATTTGAGGCAGCGGCGCACCGTGGCCAAACGGGATAGTCCCATACCCCGTAGTACTGGATTTGTACATACCCGAAGTGGGAGCCCGCCAAAAGTGAAGGAGGAAGGCTAAGCATAGGCCCTGAAACTGGCGAGGACGCCCGGCAACCGTGGTGCCGTCAAGGAGGGAACGAGACAGAGTATATCAGAAAGGGTGCAAGCGAGCTCATCCACGTCAGGAGCTGGGAAGCACAGCCCGACACCAGAGAGAACTGCCGATGAGCGCAAACGTGATACCAACTGGCCGGGAGGTGCTGGAAGTGATTTGTGGAGCTCCCACACGCCAGAGGACAAGCCAACAACCCCTGACCAGGTGGGGACCGCTGATGGACAACAAAGCCCAGGTGATCACCGGAGACGCCCCCGGTCTGATGTGCCAGGAGACAGCACAGTGAGGTGAGGGAGCCCCAGGCCGGGTGGAGGCGGAGAGGGAAATCACGAAGGGGAAGACCCGGTATGCCCGATGCAGTGCGGACATAGAAGGAGAAGTGAGCTAACCGTGCAGAAGTGGCGGCCTGCAGTAGGGACGGTGAGTCCCCCCCCCCACTGTGACAAGGGGACCACAGGGAAAGGAACTGCAGCAGGCGGAAAGCACCAGCGCCCCCACGGAGTAGGAGTAGGAGTAACTGCCCTCACTGTAGGACATCCACAGAATGGCGGTGAGACAGGGATGAGGAGCAGAGCAGAGGCAGCCCCCCCACCAGGTCCCCAGTAGAGGGGACTGGGGGGCCCTGGAGGAATAAGAAGGGTACACCTCAAAAACCAGGCACTGACCCCTAACTGGGAAGGAAGACCATAAGGGACCCCAGCAACGTGTAAACAGAGTGGAGTGGCAAAAGGGACAGGCACAAGGAGTGAGATGAGAAATAGGGGGGAGCCACAGAGACCAGAGCGAGAAAGAACCCGCCCCAGCACGCCTGGAAAGACGGCGCACCAAAAGGTGTAGACGCACACGGAGGAAGGCAAGAAAAGGGTACAAGGACCCACCACAGGACAGACACAACTAAAGACATGGCACGGAAACACACAGCCCGGCAACACCCTGCAGCAGGTCATTGAGGGCAAGAGGGTTGCTGGTGCCACACAAGACCCCAGCAGAGCTAACGCCCGGGAGTGCGGGTGCCACCTCGAGGAATAAACATACGGGGCGAGCAAGAACCAGGGGGAGCAACATAGCCAAACTCCCCTCCCCACAGAAAGACAAGCATAGTGGGCCACGACGAGGGTACACGGGGCGGCGCAGTAAGGCCCCTACGGATCAATAGCTGGCAAGAAAATAAAATCTGGAGGAAGACGTAGGACCCAGAGAGCAGGAAGAAGGCCCTGCAAAACCCCGCTGCAGCCAAGGGGGTAAAGGAAGCAACAAGAGACCCAGGGAAGGGAAAAGGAAAGGAGAAGGAAGCACACCACTGAGAGAAGCCAGCAACCCCAGGCCCACATCAAGTGAATGAGTTGGAAGGCAGCCTTTTCGAAGTTCCACTACCTAGACGAGAGGGCAATGGCGGCAGCAAAGGCGGAAGGGGGACCACATCAGTGTGCTGCGGAAATTGGAACCATAAAGAGCGACATCCAAATAAACCTGGAGGAAATCGGCGTAATGCGCAATGACATTGGGGCTAAGGTTGTGGGTTTATACACAAAGGTGGTCACCCTGGAAGAACGTCTCGAAGGAGTTGAAGCGAACCAGGCATCTACAAGAGTGTTGGAATCTGAAATAGAAATCTGCCTGTCATTGAAAGGAAGGAACACGACTTAGGGCTCAAAGTGGACGATATAGAGAACCACGAGAGACAGAAGGACCTCTGCTTTTTTGGACTAGCAAAAAAAGAGGGGGATTCAGGGGCCGGACTTGAAATAAAAATACAAGAAATAATGGAAATGGTTTTAGGGGTCAAAGAAGGCAAACGAGTGGCAATAGACGGGGTCCACAGGGCAGGAGGAGGGGCAAAGGGACCCTGGTCGTTGCTCGCCAGACTGCATTACTATTGGGACAAGGTCGACATCCTGGAGAAAGCAAGAAAGATGGGGTGATCGAATATGAGGACTCTAAGGTGACCATTTTACAAGACCTGTCAGCACAGACCCTCCTGAGGCACAAAACATGCAGTCTCCTTCCAAGGTGGCTCCAGGACCAAGGGCTCCCATATAGATGGGGGTATCCATTCACACTCATATTTGAACTAGAAGGCGAGCATCACCACCAGGTACATGAGGAGGATATTAAAAAGACCACGTAGGACTTGACGGGGCAGGCCCGAGACCAACCAGGGGAAGGAGGAGCAGTTGAGCTGTCTAAAGGACAGGAACCCAGGGACCCAAGGATGGTTAACGGCAGACGCAAAACACAGGGGGCTAGAAAATATCAAAAGCTTAACACCCCCCACCACCACCCCCCAAGGAAGGAATTACCTGGAGAAGGAGAGCTGGCGCAGAACCTGGCGACTCGCACCAGGAAGTTCAGGGAGCCCATGTTATAAGGGCCTGCGTAAAGGTCTTAAGTGGTACTTACTAAAGAAAGCTGGGGAGCTACCCCGTAGAGGGGGACAATGAACACAGCTGAGAGGATAATGTTATGGACAGTTGCCATGTTACAGTTTTAAACTGTTCTAATGGGTATTACACAAAGGAGAACTCCAGAACAGGCACAGGAGTCTGGGGACTGTTAATTGGGACGCATGTCAGGGGGATAAAAGGAGTTAAGAAAAAGTTGCAAAAGAGGTGTAATGAGGGAAATGATAAAGTACAAAGTTAGGAAGAGTGGGACAGGGACCGACACCATGGTGGTTCGGCCATAATGCCCTGGCAGGGGACGACGGAAGACTGAACGTCCCAATAGGGGAAAGGGAAGGATGGAGAGGGAAGGGGCTACGGGAAGGGAGGGGAATGGAAGGGAAGGGGAGGGAGAAGGAAGGGTGAAGAGACGATGACACAGGTGCAAAATAGAAACACAAAGGGTACTGAGGAGGACATTGGGGAAGGGAGAGACAAGTGGAACGTGGGGGAAGGGGGAATGCAGTACAACTATACATCCACACCAGGGGGAAGGGCTATCCATAGGTTGAAGAGTAGAGAGAAATGGAAGAAGGGGAGATGGCTAACAAAAAAGTAGCAACATTAAACATAAAGGGTCTCAACTCGCCGAATAAAGGTTTACTTATATCAAACTTTCTTCGTAAAGCCAACATAGCAGTACTGTTCTTGCAGGAAACACACTATAAACTGGTGCAGGAACGTCCCCTTAAGAGATCGGCGGTGGGACAGAAGTTCCGAGCCTCGCACAAGACAGGTAAGAAAGAAGGGGTGGGGATTCTCCTGTCCAGGTACTAGAGGAATGTGGGGAGGGGGCCTCTGATTCAGTGGGCGACAGTTTGGGCATGTCGATGTCAGTCAGGTAGGAGCGAATACCGGACGAATCCAGTACTGTCTCTGGGGTATACAGAGCTTCATAAAAGTCTGCAAAGGCTTCAGGAATGGTGGTGCTAGTTATCGGGGTGTTGGGGCCTCCATCAACTATTTCCTGCACTTTGCGTTCTGCCTGTTGTGCTCGCAGCCTGGCCGCCAGCAACGCATCCGCCTTGTCCCCTTTCTCATAAAATTTTTGTTTAAGGAAGAGGAGTTTGTGAGTTATTTTATCATGTTCCAGGTGACAGAGTTCCTCTCTTTTTTTGTCCGCGCTTGGCGGGCTTTTTCATGGTGTAGCACATCCCCGTCCCTCGCCTCATTTTCTAGTTGGGCGATTTCCTTGCGGAGTCTGTTTTCGATCAAAGCCCTCTCTCTTTTCTTTTTGGCTCCCTCCCATATAAGGATTCCCCTCCAGGTCGCCTTGCCCGCATCCCAGACCCCTTGTCTAGAAACATCCCCAGTATCATTCATTCGAAAGTATTCGGTGATCTCAGTTTCCATTTCCAGTTT
Organism: Ambystoma mexicanum; assembly: GCF_040938575.1. Lineage (NCBI taxonomy): Eukaryota > Metazoa > Chordata > Amphibia > Caudata > Ambystomatidae > Ambystoma > Ambystoma mexicanum. The sequence continues at coordinate 37,969,945 of NC_090933.1, forward strand.
AAAGACAGGGTCTTTACATAGGGTTTCATTGCATCTCCAATTCCCACCTCTAACTGGCAAGAACTCCCAAACCATGTCAGCGATCACCATGTCATGATCAGAACATGTGATTGGTGTGATTTCTGTGTGTGAGGTCGTACTGAATAAGTCCCTTGAGAAATAGAGGTGGTCGATGCGGGTGTAGGTGTTGTGTGGGGCTGAAAAAAAAGTGTAGGCTTTCTCTGTAGGGTGCGTTTGTCTCCATACATCAGTCAGTCCATAGAGTTCCATCATTGACCTGAATTGAGCGTGATCTCCTCCAAGTTTTTCGCGCGTTTCTGGATTACCAGGTTTCCAATCAAGCATGGGATCTGCCCATATATTAAAATCTCCCCCAAGGATGACATGACCTGTTGACTCTAACATAATCTTGGGAATTGTTTTGGAGAGAAATCTAACTTGCCCTACATTGGGGGAATAAATGGTGGCAATCGTAGTGGACACATTCCCAATGGTCCCCGAAACCAGTAGGGCACGGCCCTCAATATCTGACCAGACCTTTGTGACTTTGAAGTCCAGGCCCTTCCTAATGAGGATTCCCACCCCCCCCCTCCTCAACGGCCCCGAGCCCCAAAATTCCATCCCGGAACGCCTCCTCAAGACCACCCTCTCCTCTCCTTTCGTATATTTAGTCTCCTGCAATAGAAGGATGTCAATATTTGATCTGCGAAATTATCTGTAGACAAGTGATCTTTTCGTTGGTGAATTAAGACCTTTGACATTTAACGTCCCCACCCTTATGGTACCCCTGCAATATGATTTAGCGGTCATCATAACGATGGGATCTAGGACCATCCATACTTTCTGACCGTTGCAACTCGCTTCCTTGATATGGAAACAGCCACATGACCGTTGCACTGCTCATAGTTCTTAAGTTTACATTTGATTCAACACGCGCCCCAGTCCCCCGACCCCTCCCCCTCTTCCCTCCCACTACCTGAGTTCGGTGGCGTCCGATCGGGCCGAGTTAGCTTCACTCGCCCTGAACCGAACCACCAGTGGAGACCGTTACCTCACGGTCCCCTCGTAGAGTAAACATCAAAATAAATAATGAGCCCCCAAGAGCCTCCCCCCAGAGTGAGCTCAATACCGCAACATGAGTGGAAGTCTCTATCACATTTCACCCAAAAAAAAAAAAGCAACCATGTTGTCCTTATATCAAATGTCAGTTCAAGCAAAGAGTAATATATTTATCGAGGCTTAGCTGCCCCCCTCCGGAGAACCGTTCCCTCTGCGGTATTTCCTCGAACCTTTCACCTTCCTCCTCTTCGGGCCCTGTGTCTGCCATTCCGACCCATCCCTGGGAGGACGGTCGCTGGATTCCTCGCAGTCCTGCGGGCCCAGTAAGTCAGCGATGCAATCCTTGATCTGCCGTTCGGAGCTCAGCCTGATCTTCGTGCCTTCATGTTCGAAGGAGAGAGAAAAGGGATATCCCCACCACACATTTTCCTCAGGGCTAGTGTCAGGGCGGAGCGGTCCTGGTGTATTGTTATTTGGGCCCCACTTAGGGTAATGGTGCCCCCACTCTGTGCCTTTCCCAGCACTCTCGACCTATCTTGATAATGGTGGAATCCTGCCAGCACCGACTTCGGGCCTCCAGGTGGGCCTCCTGCTCTATGAATGCGTTCCGTTTTGGGTTCATCAATGTTGTGGTCCGCAACGAGTAGCTTGATGATGTTGTGAAGAGTCGTTTTTAGGTCCTCCTCTGTCTCTCCTTCCTTCTCAGGAATCCCAAAAAAGCGTAGATTGTTTCGCCTTTTGCGATTCTCCAAATCGTCCATCTTGAGTTTAAATTCTTGCTCCCTCCGTTCTAATTCGGTTATTCTGTGTGAGAGCTGCGTTTCTAGGACGTCAATTGAGGCCTGATTGTTCTCAACGCCCTCAACCCTGTCCTCTATGTTATCGAGGCGCTGTGTGAGCTTATCGATTTTTCCTCCTATGCTGGCACCCATATTTCTTATTTCCACCAGTAAATCCGCAATATCTCCTTTTGTCGTGGCAGTTTCTGTGCCAACAATTGATGATGTGGCCATTGTGGGTCTGACTTCAATTCGGGGTGCTAATCCGTATGCGTATATGGCAAGTTTCTGGCAGACGTTCATGCGCCTGGTGTTGCAGATTCAACATGTCTCAAGTACTTAGAACTACAGAGGAGGCACACGCCCCTAGACCAATTTCCCCCTTCTATTATTTTGGTGTCTGGCCCAGACGGACCGTTGTAAGGGTGTCGCCGGGGGCCTTACGCTCTGTGGGGGAGATGTTTGTTGTTACCGTCCAAGCAAGGGCCTTATCGTCTTGAGGGAGCAGGGTTGTTCATAATCTCTCAACGTCCCGCGGACACCTCCATGCGGGGACCCGCGGATCAGTCGCAAAGTGCATCCATCGTGTGCCCGCTTCTTCATTATCTTCGAACCCCAAGGCACCACACTGCTGGAAGGCAGCGCGTTGCCTATATTCGGTTTCGCAGGTTTCCGGGCGAGGGGCGCCGGCAAGGCCGCCATCAGTTGTGTCGCAGTTTCGAGCTGAAAGGTTTGTGCGCTACCGCCAAACGATGGAGGGGTCAGCGGGAGTCACTCACTTCTCTTGGGTCACGCTCCTTGCAGAGGGGGGTGAAGTAATCCTTCCGTGGGAGTACGACTCAGCAGAAGAGGGAGCACAGGGCCTGTGCCTCTGTCGTCTCCGCTGGGTGACCGGTTTCACACATTCTAGCTCGTTTCAGGCCCTTTCCCCACTACTGCATCCCATCGACTGTTCCGTGGGTCCTCTCTTCCAAAAGTGATGTCGCGTAGATGTGAGGGCTCAGCCTCCGGTGGGCGCTCCTCTTGGTGCCAGCGTAGTAATCGCTCCCGGCACGCACGAGGTTCTGAGTCGCCTCAAGGCTGCATCAAGTTTCGTTTTCACCGCCACAGGTTCTTGGCAATATTTACTGGAAGCCTGGGCCGTTTTCACCGGGAATTCTCCCGTGTATGGTCGATACCTTCATAAACCTTTGTCTCGAGTTTTAACTCCGGAGGGGGGGGGGGTCCAAAAGTAGGGGCTCATTCCACTTTTCGGGACCTCGGGACGGGAGCTCACGCAAGAGAGGAGCTCATCCGTGCGCCCCCTGGTGGCCACCGCGCTTTTCATTTTTAAGTGGTTGGTGGATGAGGGTTCCGATTTCGAAGTCCCTATAGTAATTAAATTCTTAAAGCGATTAACTAACATCTTTCCGCCAGTCGCATTTATTGTACCGGTTTGGGACTTTAATTTGGTGTTGAGGTAACTGATGGCGGAGGGCACCTTTAGAAACCTTACATTCTTGTCCACTCCGAATGCTAACCCTTAAGACTGTTTCTGACAGCGATTACATCAGCCCGCAGAGTCAATGAGCTTCAAGCTTTTTCTTCCAAACTGCCCTTTAGTACCTTTTTTTTTTAAGGGTACAGTGGTTTTGAGGGTACGTCCTTCTGTTTTACCAAAGGTGTGGTAATGGAGTTCCACTTAGTTCAAGAAATAGTGTTGCCTGCTTTTTATCCAGGGGCGTAGGAGACCCATAAAATCTGGGGGGGACGGGGGACACCTTGGGGACTTTGCCTTTTTTATTTATTGTGTTTTAGTCAAAGAACTCGACTTTTCACAAAATTAAAATAGCAGGTGGTATTAAATTACATACATCATCACTGTATAAAACAAGAGAGTTGGTCGGAGGATCCGTTTCACTTATTGTGTTTCTCCAGGTCGCCCAGCGATGGACCTTTATAGAGATATTTTATAATACTCTCACCTGCGCTTTGAGTGCAGATGCTTTATGGAGTTTCGCCAACCCATCCTATCCTATTCCACTTGAACCCTCAATGATGAAACAATTGTGTGCCCCTTTACAGCGGTGTATGGGCTGCAATCATACCTCGACACCAGGGTATTCACTGGATTTACATGGATAACGCAACAAGTGCTGTTGTGAATCTCGTGGCTCTGCTTTATTTTTTTCTGTGTCACCCAGATGGCTTATGGTGGCCTCTATTAAACCTTGTCTACAACTCATTATTCACCTGGTGGTGGGTACCAAAAATGCAGTTGCATCCCTATTTTAAAACAAGCGTTGGCAACGCCAACCGTTTGGGCTTTAATGTAGGCATGGAAAAGGCACTTGCCGAGCACCGCCACAGTGGTATTAGGTACCCACTGATGGTAGCAGCTGCAAAATGGTGAAAGTACCTGAACATTTAATAGCAGTGCCGGGCAAATGCCCAATACGTATACACAAGCAAACACTTGCCATTGCTGGTTTTTAGCAGGACTTCAGTGAAGGAAATGCATAGTGCTAATATAGTGGCTGAAGGCATCCCAGGATAAGACATTTCTATTACACCAGTAGTATGTTCCCACCTCCAATTAAGTTATTAACTACACAGGGCTTTGTAGTAAACATCCCTAAGTCAGTGGCTTTATATAAACCAGAACTGGCACTTTATATGCCCTTTATAGATAATTCTAGTGTTTTTTTTAAAGGAATAGGTTATGGCGTAAAATGAGTCTGCGGCCCGGGTGGCATACATCTACCAAAAACCCACCTAGAAGTGACTCAGTTGGCAGTGTACACTATAACGATATGCCTCAATCGTAAACATTCTACCAGAGTTTCTTGTTGCTCCATGTATGCTAAGCATGTTGAGTGAGTGCGAAGAGGCACAAAGTGTCACAGCAATAGATGTCACCTCCAGCTGGGGGACCGAGTCTCATTTTGGGAAGCAGTTATAGATACATAGAATGTGTAATGTTGTTTTGCAAAGAAACGTGTCAGGTGCAGTCAGCGTGATCCAACTCTAAGGAAATAAACTAGAAACAATCTCGAAGTAACCTGACGGTTTAGGTGTACTAGTATAGTGTAAGCAGCAAAAATAATCTTCACGCCCTTCTCCTTAAAAAAGCTAATGCATAATGTATTAAATGGTGTTGTGGCATTTGTATAGAAACTGCATGTACATGTCAATATATACCGGCTCCCATTGTGCACCCTTGATCCTCTGCTATATCGGTGAATGGCCTCCGTATTTTTTTGTGCGGCCTTGCAAGCCCGTGTTGGCCAATGCTTGGAGCTTAAATGTGAGCCCTGGCGACCCCTCAGTAAGGAACAAAACAAAGAGTTGTTCCGAATGCACACTTGCCATCCTACAGATTTAGGCAGTAGGCTACTGCTTTTGAAGCAGTCCTACCGCCTACAGATTTCAGTGACAGATCCTACTGCTTTTTACAGTGGCAAGTCATTTATGTGACTCTTATGTGACTCTAAGGCAGGCTCCAGGACAAAGCATGCAACACATTAGTCTGTCTATATAGTGGACTGGTAGGTGATTACTTTGATTGCACCCTTAGGTGAACCACCAGTGAAAGCAAGTGGCAGAGTGTAACACCATCACACAGCATCTGCCGACAATTTGGTGTTACCATTCAGAATTATACATTTTTACCATTTCATCTTTCCATGTTGTGCTGTTTGTATGTTTTGTATTTTCCTGTGATGTCATTGTCATGGAAATTATTATTTTTCAAACTTGGAAAAAACCTATATCTTTTTGGTCACAGAATGTTGGAAAATATGCAAATGTGATGTTCCTCTTTGGCAGGGCCTGGGGCACACTTTCATGAGAATGAAATACCTGAGGGCGGCAATTCATGAAAGTGTACCAACGTCTGTTATACATTTTTTAAACACGAGTGGCATGTTGCATACTGATCACGCAATCCTGGCCTGTTAATGTCTGCCATTGACTTATTATTACTGCCTCTGTAACATGTCATAACCTGTATTAAGTGAATATTCTGCAACAGCGCCAAGATGCCTCTGAGCTGCTGGGCACTTTATAAATCCAAATAAATAAATAAGGTTTCATCATGAAACATTAAGAGGCCAGGATTCCCTGATCAGTTTTGCAACGCGCCCTTGGGAAGCACTGCAGATCCGTCAGATGCAGTTGCAGCAAAAATGTGAAACACCCACATTTACTTTTAATTGAGAGTATAAAACCCTTTTAAAGCATCACACATTAACTGGTGGTAAAAAATATTTGACACAAATAGGGATGTGCACAGATGTCTAAATTTGTTCAGCGCACGTGTACAAACGTTATCATGTTTGATCAAGACACACTATTACGGTGTCCGCAGCACGCTATGAGCCACAGCATTCGGTCGACATTTTGATGGAGCATTTCTGCACCGATGCGCAAGAAATAGGCTACGCATGTGCATCTAGATTTGTTCCATCAAATGTCCCTGCATCTTTCTCTTAATGACTGCGGGAGCCAGTGCTCTGCAAAACATTTCTACTCCAGTCTACTTTAACTTTTAAGCTGACATGACATGTCGTATTTTACACGCTGCACTGCAGAGACACAAATAATCTGGGGGGATAAGAGCTATTATATCCCCCCACTTAAAATTGTGGGGGGGAATTGTCCCCCCAAACTCCCCATGTCCTACGCTCATGTTTTTATCCCCCTCCTGATCCCTCTAAGGAGGAGGAAAGATTACATTGCTCAGATCCTAGAAGGGCCTTGAGCTTCTATGTTATCAGAATATCCAATTTTATCAGAATATCCAAAATCAGTCAAGAGGACCAGCTCTTTGTGGCTATTCAGGTCATATATTGGTACAAGCTGTCACCAAACAAATAATCTCTTGTTGGATAACTCTATGCATTTTGGAATACTATACATTGGCTGGCAATGATCTGCCTGATGGTTTCAGAGCACATTCCACCCGAGGAGTGCCGACTTCTTCAGCTCTTCAAAGAGGGGTGCCCGTGCAAGACATCTGTAGTGCAGCAAGTTGGTCCTCTTTGCACACCTTCAGCAAACACTATTGTCTAGACTCTGTCACCTCAGGAGGCGAGATTTGGCAAGGCTTTACTTCACAGCATTAATAAACAATAAATTCTCTGTACCCACCTCCTTCTACATAATGTGAAGAATCCTACAGATCTCTCACTGAAACCCTGCCAATAGTCTCCTCCCAGGTGGCCAGGGAAGGAGAGATGCTTCCTGATCCTGATCTTGAAGGTGATGTACTGCTTGAGGAACACTTGGCAGGAGACAGGGCCCAGGGTGGTGAGGTGATCCCGTGGGATGAGATACAGTACCTTTCTGGCGGCCAAAACAGGTAATGGCATATTGCCATTATAATGTCCATGACCCGCATAGAAGATCTATGACTGAGTACAATTTCTGTTAAATCTGAGCACGCCTTGTTAACAGAAGGATCTTTTAAGGTATTTCAGGAGGAACAGCCTCCTTATTCCCAAAGGTATAAGGTTAAAGTATCTGGCAAAAATACCTTAAATCAAATATCTTCCTCTACAACAATCAATTCTAACAGTCCATCTTTTTATGAGTTTAAGGGAAATAAATCTACCCTTAGCTCTTAACGATCAAGTTCATTTGAACTTTTCTGAAAGGGACTACATTGCCCATAATCCCATAAGTACTGGGACGAAGAAGAGGGCTAAAGAGGCATGCTGTAGTAGTAGTAAGGCAATTAAGCCCAACAGCCCACAACTCAAGGAACCTGCGAGGTAGAAAAGGCCCACTTAGGTGCAGGCAATTGACAGGAGCAGGAACTGTGACTGGAATGCGAGCTGTAGCAGAAAGAAGGCACGAGACTGGCAAACCCAGCTGAAGTGGGTGAAAAAGAGAGACGCTGGAACATGGAGACAGCAGATTTCACCTCCTTGTTCTGAGTGTGTCCTGTTCCCCCAAACTCTGAAGTGCAGAGGCTGCGCATATGACGTGTAGGAGAGTTGTCTTTCGCCATGGAGCCTGATTGCCGTGTTTGCTGTGCAGCTAACGTGTTGGAGACCGAGGAGCAGTTGTCAGACCGGACACACCTTCAGAGAGGAAGGGTGTGGGTCCCTAAGAAGCCAGAAGCAGTAGAAGTTGTGGCAGCAGTTGTGGAAGCAGTGTGACCCGCAGAGCAAGTGTTAAAGAAGCCGGTGATGAGTAAAGCCTGGCATTCTAATCCATGCACAAGCATTGCCAGCAACAGTATCCAGTTCCCTATTCACTTGCGTGTGATTTAAAGTGAGCAGAAGTTATTTGTTGAAGTTATAGTACATGAATAATGGAAAAGTGGCACTCCCGTATATATGAGGAAAGTCTTATTCTCCAGTATGGGGTCTGGTATGGATTCACATGCTCATGAATATTCCCCGTCGTCAGGCTGGGAATCCTTGGTAAAAGAAAAAACAGTTTCAGTTTGGTTTCTAAACTGTCTTTCTCCTATAAACCAATCACTGAGCTCTGGGTCATACTGCCCCCAGCCAATGACTGCCCTCTACCTAAGCCCCTCCTCAGACAGCCATCTTCAGATTTTTACAGCACGTTCAAGTGTTGTGAGTTCTAACGTTTTGCTCTTCGAACTTTCTGCGTTTTTTCGTTCTTTTTGGTAGGAAAACTGTTTTCGGTCAATCGAGCGTGTGTGCTCCAACGTTTATCCTTCCGACTAATGGAGATACGTTTTTCGGCAACTTTCATCGCCCCCTCAAGGGCAGAAATCATTGAGTGTTTCTTCTTAGAAGCTTCCAAAAGCTCATCTGGCCTAGACCATGCCGGATCATGTTGGAGTAGAAGAAGGACGGATCTTCCCTTTTCAAGCTGTGCACAAGCCGCGGTTTGCGGAATATCTTCATGGATGACGAGCATTGCCAGTGCCTGTATTGTCTACACCCGATGCATGTGGAAGAAGATTGTGAGATCTGCCGTGTCTTCTCCAAGCGCACGATGAAGTATCTACATGTCCGGTTGGTGACGTTGCTCGAGGCCAGGGCCTCTACCCGGGTGATTCGCAGGGGCATGCCTCTATCAGATCCAGCCAACCTAAGCGGGCTTCTAAGTCCTTTGAGGCGCTCCAAGCGTAGGTACCCAAAACAAGGCCAAGCACTGTGAGTCCGCTTCCGACGAGGTCACCGCACAAGCGAGTCCCGCGATAGTCGGGCGTGTTAATCTCGGTCTGCCTCTATCTCCAGTCACCGTTCCAGCTCTTCGTCCAAGAGAAAGTCAGCTACCACAGGGAAGCTGCGGGAGAAACCGGAGAAGGCCAAGCAGGACAAGGGGTCCGACCTGCCCATGAAGGCCCAGGTTATCCAGGCCAAGATGCCCTCTTCCATCGATATGGTTGCTGCCGCCCTCTTGAAGGTAAAAGGGGCTGACCCAGAGGGTGTCCCGGTGGCAGCCAGAGTGACTCTGCCTCCCAGGCGGGAGGCTTTGTCCAAACCAGTAGAAAAGACCCCCCAGATAAGAGGTTGCCGGAACTTAGCCCGGGACTGACCGTCAGGACCCGAAGAAGGGGGGTCGGGAAGGAACTCCAGCGCACAGACATTTTTTCATCCGATGAGGAAGAGATGTTTTCCGTCCACCCCATCCAGGGTGATGACGATGGGAATGTCGGGGAGACGCCCGCCGGAGGTGGCGACGATGATGACGTCGACAGGGATGACGAAATGAGCGCTGGGCCCAGCGACTCGGTTCCCCAGGTGCCCCAAAGAGACCTGTCGCAGGATATCCTCTCCACCTTCCACACGCTGGTGTCAGAGATTCAGCGGAGTATGCTGACAGCACCATCGGCACCACCAGTGGTGACCCTGTTGACACCGGGGCAACCACTGGTAAAGAAGAGGAGGAGACACCCAACACCAGCATTCCAACCGTCACTGCCCCCCAGACCACCTAGGGGGAAGGGGTCAGACACAACGACAACAGACACTGACAATGACGGCGTGATGGGAGATCCTGCATCACCGCCGCCAAGAGCTTCTCCATCGGACGAAGTGGGATCCTTCCATTCCATGATCACCCGTGTGTTGGAGCTTTTTCAGCTCACCCCGGAGGAGAAAGAGGGCTTCCTGTATCAGCGCCAGGAGGCGAAGAGGAAGACCATCCTGTCGGTACCGCTTCTGTACGGCATCTGGGATGAGGGGCTGGTACTACTGAGGAACCCCACCTGAGCCCCAGCGAAGAGAGACCGACTTGAAAAGAAATACCTGGTGCCGGAGTCTGCGCCCAAATGTTTGTGGTCTCAACCATCGCTGGACTTGGTGGTCTCGGCAGGCCGCCAGGAAGAAATAGTCGACCTCGTTGGTCGTCTTCATCTTTCCCCCCCTGGACAATGAGGGGAAGAAATTGGATTCCATAGGTAGAAAGTTTATCTACTCGGCGGCTACGATGGTCAAGGCGGCCAATGCTCTAGCGATCATGGCCAGATACGACCGGGAGCTTTGGTACAAGATGGCTCCACTCCTGGATTTCCTCCCCGATGACGAACAGGTTGAGCCTCTAGAGATCCTCCAGGAAGGCAAGGTGGCGTCAGACCACGCCATCACAGTGACCCTGGACATTGCGGACACAGGTTTCCGCCAGATGGGAAACAGGGTATGCCTTACCCGTCGTGGCTGACTCAAGGGCACCAGCTGTAGACAAGAGGTCCAGACGAGGGTCCTGAACATGCCTTTCGACAGAGACAACCTTTTCGGGAAGGCCGTTGATGAATCCCTCCAGGCCATCAAGACTGACATGGAGACAGCCTGTCCCTTAGGCACTCTGCAACAACACCGGACGTCCTTTCGTTCTTCACGAGGGAAGTTTAGCAGGTCTTCGAAGGATTTCGGCGGGGGATCATCCTCTTAGCGCCAACACTCCCGTTCCTCCACCCAGGAAGCCAACAGAGGTCGCTCAAAAGCCTTCGGAGGTGGCCACCGTTGTCGCCAAGGCTCCCAGGGCGGCCTCCTGGCCTCCAAACAGCACTGAACCAGCCAATACGCTGGGCCCCCACCCCTGCACCCCGGTGGAAGTCCGGCTGGCGAACTTACCATCTCCACCGATCAATGGGTGCTGGACGCTCTCGCCCACGGACACACTTTAGAGTTTCAATGGAAGTGTCCACGCATACCAGTGGTGGACCAACAGGAACAACACATCCCTCAGCTGCTGCTGGAAGTTCGGGCCATGTTAAGAAAAGGGCCGATAGAGCTGGTTCCAAAGCGACTACGGGGCTCCAGAGTTTACTCAAGATACTTTCTCATAAGAAAGATGACCGGGGGCTAAAGGCCCATTGTCGACCTCCCACGACTCAACAAGTACATAAAGTCCCAGAAGTTCAGGATGGTCACGCTGCAGCACGTGCTCGGCCAGCTGGAGGAGGGAGACTTTCGTTGTCGTTGGATCTAGAGAACGCTGACTTCCACGTCCCCATTCACGAAAAGCAATGCAAGTTCCTGTGCTTTATTGTACAAGGGAAGCATTACCAGTTCAAGGCTCTCCCCTTCGGGCTGAAGTCAGAGCCCAGAGTCTTCACCAAGTGCCTGACTCCACTGGCAGCCCATCTATGACTGCAGTGGATTCATGTGTATCCTTACCTGGACGACTGGCTCATCTGGGTCAAGTCAAGGGACATCGCCGTCTGCCACACAGCGAAGACAGTCTGCCTGCTGACTGACCTGGGGTTCTCTGTGAATTATGCAAAGTCCTGCTTGACTCCATCGCAGGACGCGCTGTTCCTGGTATCCGGTCTCGACATAGTGTCCTGCCTTCTGTCACCGTCTGAGGAAAGGATAGCGCCCATTTTGGGCAAGGTGCAACGGTTTGCACTGAAGGTTGCCACGGTGAGGAACATCAAGTCGCTGCTCTGCATGATGTCATGCATATACCTGATTCGGCTCTGCAGATTGCAGATACGTCAACTCCAGGATTTCGTCAATGCGTATTGGAGCCAGGTGTCCGGAGGCTTCCAGGACAGGATCTTGCTCGACGAGGCGTTCCGTTGTGCAATAAGTTGGTGTGGTGTGCTCTCCAACATAGCGGGAGGCACGGACTTCCAGAGCCCCCATACCAGGAGACGGTTACAACGGACGCTTCCCTGGGGGGATGGGGAGCCAACACTGGAAGACACTGCACATTAATGTACTGGAACTACGGGTGGTGTCTTGGGCCCTCAGGTCGTTTCTGCCATCCCTCAAGGGCAAAGTGGTGAGGGAGCGTATCAAAGATGAGGAATACTTGTGATGACCCAATATATCCGAAGAACAAATTACCCCTCGTACTGTTCTTTCAACTGGATGTTCTGAGAATACTTGGAATGAAGATCCAGTTGAAAGAACATTCAAAGGCATAAGTAATTTGTTAGTATCCTGACATCTTTTGACTTGTTAGGACATTTCCAGATCACCAGGGGTAATTACTCCATTTGCCTGGTTTCTCTCACTTTAATTTCACAGTTCAGGACCACCATGGGGAATGACTTACTTCCCCTGGTCCACATCTCATGTAGTTTCAAATACACAGTTCTCAAATGTTAGACGGGTCCTCTGACCCTGACTTCACTTTCTGTTTGGTTGGGTCCACTTTCCTTCCAATCCTCCAGAGTCATCATTATTGTCGATCTATCCTGGTACAAGGGCCTCAGCCCAACCTTTTTACTTTTCGATAGCTGCCACCCTCGCCTCATCAACTTCCTTCCTTCTGCCACCCCAGCTACCTCTGTGCTGGCCCCTCGGCCACCTTCTTCCCCAACTCTGGCTCCCTTGCCATCGTCCTCCCTGGCTCCCTTGCCATCCCCTCCCTCCACTACTCTGGCTCCCTTGCCACTCACTCCCTCCGCTACCCTGGCTCCCTTGCCACCTACCTCCATGGCTCCCTTGCCTCCTCTCCTCTGGCTACCTTGCCAGCCCCTACCTCCGCTACTCTGGCTCCCTTGCCATCTACCTCCCTCCGCTACCTAGCCAGCCTTGACTCTCCTGGCTTCCTTAACTCCCTTGCCCACTGCCCCTCTCACTCCCTTGCCTGATGCCTCTCCTGGTTACCTCACCTCCCATGACCATCACCTCTCTATCCCCTCTGCTATCAGGTCTTCCTTGGCTCATCTGCCTCCTCCTCCCTTTAACTCCCAGGCTCCTCAGCCACTTCCGGTGGGGACCTGTGTTCCCTGTACCTCTCCCTGGAAGTCTTTCAAAAGTGGCATTTGCTCCACATCCTTACTCTTAACTGTCGCACTGCTGTCAAAAACTCATCTGACATCTGCCACTTCCTTGAACTGCTGGACCTAGATGTTCTCGCCCTTACCGAGACATAGTTGTTAGGGAGAATTCTCTCTTTAGGCTGAATTTCCTAACCTAGTGAGTCCCCCAGCAGCTTTGCTGGATTTCTGGAGTTTGTTTATTTCTCCTGCCAAGAGTGAGACTCTTTTTTTTCTCCCACTCTTGGACATGATTTATGGTGGGTGTTCCTTTGACTGTTAATGTGTTTTCTGGGCTATGGGGTCCTTTACTCCATAGGGTCTCATGTGTTTTTACTATGTGTGTTACACAGCACCCTCTGTGCAGTAACACCGGTGTGTCATAGTGACACCCCACCATAGACTCCATACCCTGGGGCTGACTACTCTCCCAGGGCATGTAAAGTCACCATTGGCTTTACTAGTCCCAAATTATTAACAGAAACCAGTACAAACCATCATATTGTGGACGTACTGGTCGGGGCAATTCGATTGCCCCGGGGTCTGTTAGTCGAGGGGGCACGTCTCTGTCCCCCCTGATCGAGTTTTGGCTGGTGGCAGTGGATACTACTTTTTATATTCGACCGCGAATATTTCCCTATGGGATTTTCCCATTGTTCGAGGTTACCAACTTTAATTATTTAATTCTCCTAGCCTCGAACATACCGCCGGTTTATTTAATTAATAATAATTCGCCGGTTGGTATTTTTTTCCAGTACTCGATTCAAAAATGCCGTTTGTGTTTTCTTCTGTGACCCCAACCCAAGTCGAGCCCTTTGTTCCACTTTTTGGCGGGCTTCTCCACAGAAGCCTCCAAAAGTGGTGCCACTCTGTCTGGGTACCACAGAGGGTGTGAGAGGGGGTTTAGGCACCGTGGACTCAGTTACCTTGGTAACTCAAGTCGCACTCTTGTGTGATTGGCCCAAGTGGCCGGCTCACCACTTAGCATGTTTGATTAACAGCTAGGCTGAGTGAATGGGGGTATGCTGCATAAAAGCAGGGCTTTGGGGACTGGATCTTCAGAAGTCGCCACAGGACCTGAGAATCCGACGAGGGAGAAGCTGAGCCGACCTACCACGACGACACCACCGGTGGAGCCCTGCGGAACCGACTCACCACTTCCCGACGACAGATAAGATCTCCTGGCTGGAGAGGCTTCTTCCCCTGACTGGTGGGCACAACCAGTTTACCTTCTTTCCTTCGCACCCCAGATCGGTTTGTGGTCGAACTGCCCGTGCCAAGCACCCCGGCAGCCGGATAGCCACTTACCACTGAACCGCGAATCAACGGACCGCTCCTTGTACCTGAGAAACTCCACGGCTGTTTTCTTCCCTGGCAGTGCAACGGACTCCTGTCTTCCTCCCCGACGAGATCCTCTCTTCCCCCGGACGAAGCACCGACTTGCATCCGCTGCCAGGTACCACTACCCCCACTGGAGTGTTCTCACCACTTTAAGGTACTGTGTCCGCCAGGCCTCCCTTTCTAAAGATTGCTACAAGGTAATAACCCCTTAACCTTTTGGACTGGTCTGGCCGACTTGACCCCCTAACTGGTCCCTTTCTTTGGTCCAACTCCTTTTTGAACCGTTACAAGACTTTTGTGCACTGCAACCGTGTGACCTTGGACACATTTCGTTTTGATCCTCTTAAAGCAGATCCGGCCTACTGACTCTGAATTCACGGTGTTACTTTGCCTTCCTCTCTTGTTGTGTTCGTGAAAAAGTGTTGGGATCTGTTTCAATTTATTCTCTGCTTTTCTCTCCCTTTTTAAAACGAATTATTAGAGTGCCATCTACGTTAAGCGTTCACCGCTGTCTGAAAATAAGTGGGGCTTTACTTAAGACTTGTCTAATATTCTTTTAAGGGAGTGTACATCTTTTAGTGACCGTGTTTTTGAATTGCTTACTATTAGTGCCTGTGTGTTTTTCTAGATGTGGTTTTAAATAAATAATTATATCTCTTTTACACCAAGCCCTGGTCAGTGTTTACTTGTTCTATTGTGTTCTCGTGACCTATTGTGAATACTCTGTATACTGCCTAACTCTTCTTGAGGGAAGTCTGACTGCTCAGCCACAGCTACCAAGTGAATCTGTGTGGTACAGACTGCTACCAAGTGGGTTTACTGCCAAACACCTGTAGTCCTAAATCTTTTGCAGTGGTCCCAGAGGGAACTACAAAGGTTTCTGCCTAACAATGGTTTAAGGCTAGCTCTGTCACAAGTTTTGACACACTTCTCCCTGAGGGCTACAATATCCTCTCTGAGCCCAGGCCCAGAGGCGGAGTGGCCCTTATCTTTCCTGAGTGGATTCCGGTCTCCATCTTTCCCATTCAAGCCTATTCCTCCTTTGAAGGCCTGGTCTGCAGGCTCTCTGTTTCTTCTGCGTCCTCTGTGACCCTGGTCACCTTTTACCAGCCACCTGGCCAGGCCACCCTCTTCCTCTCTGAATGGGCTGACCTCACTTCTTCTCTCCTCTCCTCTCCCTCCCAGCTACTCCTCCTTGGGGATCTCAGCATCCACCTGGGCTCTCCTGATTCCTCAGGACTTTTGCGCAACCTTTGCAACTCTCTCTCTCCCTTTCCATTCTACCCTCTAGAACGGCCAACTCTGCCAATCACATCTTGGATGCTCTCATCTCTGACATTCCTCTCTGTAACCCTCTCACTACTCCTCTCTCCTGGAATGATCACTTTCTTCCCTCTTCTCACTTGAAGTTTCCTGTCCCCCTGGTAGTGGCCCATCCAGCACTGCCATCCTCCTTCAGGGTCATCCGACCCATGAAGAGAGTGTCAGTGGCAGCCTTTGCCTCCACCTACTCTGCGGCTGACTCCGATCCTGACACAGCCCTTTCCAACGTTCACCTTTCCATCTCTAACACTCTTGACATCCTTGCCCCTGTCATGAGGATCCTCCTGAAGCCTGACAAAAAGTGCAATTCTTGGAATGACTCCGACCTGGCTTCCCTGAAAAGCTAGTGCAAAGCAGCTGAACGGAAATAGGGAGCTTCAGTTTCACCCTCTGACAAACTGGCCTGGCGCCTACTTCAAAGGCAATATAGACAATTCTCTCTAAAAAAAAGTCTACATTCAAGCCTGTATCTCTGTAGCATCTAACAACACAGCCAGGCTTTTTTAAAATCTGCAAAGAGTTGGCCAATCCTGCTGCAGTATCTTCCTCTACCACAACCACCCAGGCCCTCTGATCGGCCCTGCCCTTTCATTTCACCACAAAAACTCAGGACATCCTGTCCTCAATCTTGTCTGCTTCCCTCCCTTTACCGCTCTCAGGCTCTCATTGGCTGCCCCTTCTCCCCTCCTGCTCTCCGCCCTCTCTCCTGTCACTCCTGATGAGGTTTCCAGACCAGTTCCGGTCTATGAAAGTCTCATCCAAACAGGTGTCTGTCTCCCTGACCTGTTAACGCACAATAAAGAGGGGTAGACAATAGAGTTGTCTTGCATAATTCCTCTCAGACTTAATCTGTTTTTCACAAAAAGGCTATCCCTCCATAGAAGCACACCCTGTCCCTATTGGGTAGTGCCCACCCTAGGCCACTTGTGGTGCGCCACCTATCTAATAGAATAGAGAAGAAAAAACTTTCCCTATTGCTATTTTTCATAAAACAAAATGCTCTTGGACTAGGGCTCTGAATACAACACTTAAAAGTGCAAAGATTGCCTGAGCCTCAATACCTAGAATTACAATCTTGTAACATTGTGTGCATTTTCAGAGGGGACTATTTCTCTTACAGGCTAATGCCTAATTTAATCACCCGCACTGGAGTATGCACAACTGATGCTGGATAAATAGAAGCTACTCTTCAAAAACACTGTCAGCCCACAGCTAAAACCATCTGATTCCATAAACCTGCTACCATGTCATTAGGCAGTTGTAACACTAAGGTTATTTCTAGCCATATTGTAATCCCTTAGTTAATATCGGCACATGAAACAAGGGTCGACCGGTTTCGATGACTGTATGGTGGATGCAATCTTCCTCAGGACCAACAATTAGTACAATAGGACTCAATCACTGTTATCCATCGTAGTTGGACAGGCAGCCGGAGCGTGACCTAAGATGGGGAGAAACAAATGACCAAATTCACGTGGGGGTACTATTCATTTATAGGCGACTATACCATGCTATGTTATATCTTAT
Source organism: Ambystoma mexicanum (assembly GCF_040938575.1). NCBI lineage: Eukaryota > Metazoa > Chordata > Amphibia > Caudata > Ambystomatidae > Ambystoma > Ambystoma mexicanum. The sequence continues at coordinate 37,987,156 of NC_090933.1, forward strand.
TCAATATTGCAAAAATTTCAATATGACTAATATTCTATTGCTTTTATTTTAGAGGCTCAATACAACCTCCTCTATCGCCTCCTTCGGTGTTAAACATGAATTGACATACCTCAAAGCCATGATGGAATGGCCATATGTATTAGAGGTACACACTTGTCAATTCCACAGGCCACTTCTTCCTTTTTACTGCCTCACTACAAGGAGGCAAAACACAAAGCATTGGGCGGCAGTCGATATAGGGTAAGGAATGCTACGTCGAACGGCACCATTCAAAAATGCACATATTTCCGTTTTACATCATTATGAATATGGCTAAATGTTGTGCTCTGCGAACACTTGGCCATGTTAGTCGCCACCGATCGTGGGTGGTATAGGCCGGCATGGCTGAACCTCAGTGTGTTATACTAAGAACGGAGCCGTGGTGTAAGCAATACATTCTTTATTTTTTTTCAACACTTCTTTTTATTGTTTTTTTTTTTTTTAAACATACAGCTTCCAACATGGCGTCAGATATTAGAGCTACTTTGAAGCTTCATTTTAGTAAAACGAACAAAACGATAGTAACAGAACCAAACAGTCTCGCTATGACAGAGAGAAGAAAAAGAGGAAAGAGGAGGAAAAAAAAGGGAAAAAGTGGGGGTGGGGGAGAAAGGGGAGACACGGGGGGAACATCAGTTTTCATAATAAGCGGTTTCGGGAGTCTACTTCTTGCTGCTGTTTATTGGGGTGGGGGGCTTTACTTTGGCCTAAGTTCGTCCGGCGGCGTTGGGGTTGAAGGCTTGTCAGCCGTTAAGCCCAATCTTGGCCTCAGGAGTTCCTGTTTCTATTTTGCCTCCTGCGGGTGCTATTAGTTTAATTTCTCCATCCATCATAGGGTTGGGGGTTGTCTTGCCACCCCTGGGAGTTGCTCCGTGTAGTCCAGGAAGGGGGCCCAGATGTGGTGGAATTTGCTTCTGTTGTCGAAACGGATGGCCGTGGTTTTCTCTGCTGCCACTATCTCCCAGTATTTGGCCCACCACATTGGCATTGACGGCCCCTCTAGGTTTATCCATAGCCTGGCAATTGATATTTTTGCTGCAGTTAGGAGGTGTGAACAAAGGTCGGCCAGGCGTCCAGTTGTCATGTCACATGGGAGACCGGAGTCTGCCACTCCCGTTTCCTCCTGGCGAGTCTACCCGCGCGTTCGCGTCTGGGGACTCGCCAGGGGAGGTGCGTTGGGTGTTGGGCCCGGCGGCCTACGGCGCATGCGCGGGAGACCTCTGTCGCGGTTCCGCGCATGCGCCGTGGACTGGGCTCGCCTCCTTGGAAGGGCTTGCCTTCCAGGCCTCGTTGTGGGTTCGCCGGTGCCCGGAGACGAAGCGGCTTGCGTTCCAAGCCTCTCGGGCGCCGGCGACCCATAAAAGAGGTCACGAATCGATGCAAGCCGCGTCTCAACGCGGTTTGCTTCGCTTCGCCTTGGTTGTTCCTGTGCTCCTGTACTTACCTAGGTCCAGTCCTGGGCCAGCCTTCCACCTTTCTGAGACCTGCCCTGTGCCTGCCTGTTTACCCTTACCTGGGTCCTGCCTTGGGCCTGTCTGTTTACCCTTACTTGGGTCCTGCCCTGGCCTGTCTGCCTACCCTACCAGGGACCTGCCCTGAGCCTGCCTGTTTACCCCTACCTGGGCCCTGTCCTGGGCCAGCCAACTACTTACCTAGGACCTGCCCTGAGCCTGCCTGTTTACCCCTACCTGGGCCCTGTCCTGGGCCAGCCAACTACTTACCTAGGACCTGCCCTGAGCCTGCCTGTTTACCCTTACTTGGGTCCTGCCCTGGCCTGTCTGCTTACCCTACCAAGGACCTGCCCTGAGCCTGCCAGTTTACCCCTACCTGGGCCCTGTCCTGGGCCAGCCAACTACTTACCTGGGACCTGCCCTGGGCCTGCCAGCTACCCTTATCTGGGTCCTGTCTTGGGCCTGACTGCTAGTTATTTCTGGTCTCCCTCATTCCTGTCTGCCTGCTCCTGTCGGACCATCAGCATCTGCCAAGATAATTTCTTTCTGCGGTATTGACCTGTCTTGCCGCGTCGGACATTTTGACTACAACTGCAGTTCTTGAGCCTCCGGAGTATTGTCATCAGACTTCATCTTGCCAGCAATCTTCACCTAAACTTTGGCCTCTCCAGTCTGTGCTTGCACAGTCCCACTGTCACTGTTTTCAGAAGATTGCCTTCGTGACATTGGGAGTCGGTCCATTGCCTTCGTGACATTGGGAGTCGGTCCATCCTCCACCCATTTCTAATCGTGGGTGGTGGAGAGGCTGGTTCTTCGTGCCACTTCATCTTTTCACGAGCTCCAGACTGGCGACCTCTGCGAGATCGACCTCCAAGACACCAGGTACGCGGCCCTCTCGGGCTTCCCAACTTGACAGATTGAGACGCCTGCCTTCTGACCTGGAGATGGATGATACGCAAGACTTGCGGAATGAGTTACTAGCTCTCAGGGCCGAGATGACCGCCCTGCGCCAGGAGAATCAGACGTTACGCCAGATGATAACCCAAGGAGCGCCTAGTACCTCTCAGGTGGAGGGATCTTTGGCTCACACTACACCTATCAAGTTTGATGGAGACCCGAGACGGGTGGCTGAATTTTGTAATCACTGTCGGATACATTTCCTTTTCAGATCTACTTCAACAATGATAGGGCCAAGATCGGGTATATCCTGGGAAATCTAACTGGAAATGCGTTAGCCTGGGCAACTCCGTTTGTAGTTACAAACAGTCCCATTTTGAACGATTTTGCTGCTTTTGAAAAGGCATTCCTTAAGGTGTTCCAGACACCTAATTTGGCCTCCGCTGCACAGAAACAACTGATGGATTACAAGCAGGGAAGCGCTGACATTATAGCTTACATCAGCCGCTTCCGACTTTTGGCTACCGCCTCCCAATGGCCAGAAATTATGCAGAAGACTCTGTTCCGCCGAGGCCTCAGAGAGGAGTACAAGGACGAGTTTCTCCATATCCCCGAACCAGAGAGCCTCCAACAGTTGATTGATCAGGTGCTCCGTATTGACCAGAGATTAGCCGAACGAAAGGCTGAGAGACGTCAGCTTGAAAGAAACTGTCCCAGGACGTCCAGTTTACCCGCAGGATCGTTCGGTCCTACTGAATCTGGATCGGAGCCAATTTAACTGGGAGCCATAAGAGGTCCATTGTCTGAGGAAGAGAAGAAACGGAGGAGGTCTTTACGTTTATGTCTTTACTGTGGAGCAGCCGGGCATTTTCTCGGTACGTGCCCATTGCGCCCGCAGAAGAAGAAGTCGGGAAACTAGGAGACCTGTCGTGTAATGGAAGGGCAACGACAGGTCTCAATCCATCTTCAGTCCCTTCAGTTGTTTGTTCGATTCGTCTTCCCATGCAACCAGCAGTGTTACAGACCTTGAAGATCCAAATTAAGTTGCCTGACAAGAATTTGGAAGTATTAGGCCTGTTGGACAGTGGGGCTTCCGGCAACTACATCGACGAGACATTCGCCTCCAGACACAAGATACCATTAATTTCCAGACACATTCCTTTAACCGTGGAGCTCATTGATGGAACTCCCTTGTCTTCCGGGCCCGTTTGTCAGTTCACAGTAGGTCTAGTCCTCCAGATTGCGGACCATAGTGAAGAACTCGCCTTGGACGTAATAAAGTCCCCATCCTACAAGGTGGTCTTGGGGTTACCTTGGCTGCAATATCATAACCCGGTGATAGATTGGAGAACTCAGACTTTAACCTTTTCATCCACTGTTTGCGCTCAGAAATGCAAACTACCAGCTCCTACCCTGGCCGTTTCAACCTCCCTGGAAACATATGGCAGAGGGGTCAGTCTATGTTCCACGTCTCTGATTCCACAGGAATACATCGACTACGAACAGGTATTCTCTGAGCCTGGCGATATACCTCTTCCTCCACATCGTTCCTTTGACTGTTCCATCGAATTGCTGCCGGACTGTGTCATCCCCCATGGGAAATTGTATGCCCTAACACGAGACGAAAAGCAGGTACTTCTGGAGTACTTGTCTGAGAGTCTACAAAAAGGATACATAGTGCCGTCTAAATCGCCCGCAGGATTCCCCATGTTTTTTGTAAAGAAGAAGGAAAGCACTTTGAGACCCTGTATTGATTATCGGCAACTAAACGATATTACAGCAAAAGATCGTTATCCATTACCTCTGATCCGCAGCATCCTTGAATCCTTGCATACTGCTCGGGTCTTTTCCAAACTGGACTTACGCGGAGCTTACCACCTGGTACGTATCAAGAGCGGGGACGAGTGGAAGACAGCCTTCAAGACACCATTCGGGCATTTTGAGTATCGAGTTATGCCTTTTGGCCTATGCAATGCCCCTGCTGTTTTTCAACGATTTATGGACAACATCTTCGGCGATCTACTTGGCTTATCCGTCTGGGTGTATTTGGATGACATCCTGGTTTTTTCCAAATCCTTTGACGAGCACGTAGAACATGTTCGTGAGGTCCTCCGTCGGTTGTCCATTAATAATCTATTCGCCAAGGTGGAGAAATGCAGCTTTCACCAATCCAGCGTCGAGTTTTTGGGGTTTGTGATTAATCAGGAAGGAATTGGGATGGATCCCAAGAAAGTGCAAGCCATACAAGAATGGAAACCTCCTTATGATATCAAGTCCCTTCAACGCTTTCTGGGATTCGCTAATTTCTACAGGCGCTTCATCCCTCAATTTTCTCAGATCTCTGCGCCCCTCACCAGGCTAACCAGCTGCAAAATCGCTTTCTCGTGGGATTCCGAGGCTTCTCGGGCTTTCGACATCCTGAAGTCAACCTTTATGGCAGCCCCGATTCTGCGCCATACTCAGGAGGAGCTACCCTACATTGTGGAGGCCGACGCTTCCAGCTTCGCAGTCGGTGCTGTCCTCCTACAGAAAGACCCGATTACGTTGGTTGAACATCCAGTGGCATATTTTTCTCACAAACTGAATCCCAGCGAAAGAAATTATGCGGTGATCGAAAAGGAACTGTTGGCTATTAAGACCGCATTTGAGGAATGGAGACATTTCCTTCTCGGAGCTCGCTTTTCCGTGGAAGTACGGACAGATCATCGCAATCTGCAATACCTTCGCTCCTTGCAATGTCGAACTCCTCGTCAGGCCAGGTGGGCCTTCTTCTTTTCTCCATTTGAATTTCATGTTACTTACATCCCGGGAACCTCCAATTTGAAAGCAGATGCACTTTCTAGATCCCTTGGGAATGTGGAAGAGGTGTCCTGCCCAGCTCTGCAACTGATTTCCCCTCAACATTTCTTGCTGACTTTGTCTCCTCACCTTGAATCCATCGTGGACGCCACTCGAACTGATCCCGAAAGAGCGACTCTTCTCAGTCGTCAATTTGTGTCTGAACAAGATGGGCTTTTGTTTTTTCGAAAAAGGCTGTATATTCCTAAGGGAGCTATTCGGAATGGCATTTTGCATGGATTCCACGATTCGCCTATAGGAGGACATCGTGGGATTGGAGCCACACGGGAGTTGATATCCCGACAGTTTTGGTGGCCTGGTTGGGCTACCGAAGTCCAGAAGTATATCGAAGCTTGTCCAATTTGTGCCCAGTGCAAAATACCTAGAAAACGTCCGTTGGGATTGCTGGTACCTACTGAAATAGGACCTTACCCATGGCATACCATCGCCACCAACTTCATTGTGGAGCTACCTCCTTCAGATGGGTTTACTTGCATAATGGTGGTAGTGGACAGTTTCACTAAGCTAGCCCATTTCATCCCATTTCAGAAGATCCCTACAGCAACCCAGATGGCTTCAGCGTTCCTGCATGAAATCTACCGGTTACATGGTCTACCTGAGAAGATCATTTCAGATCGAGGGACCGAGTTCCTCTCTTTATTCTGGAGCAAGGTGTGCGGTCATCTGGGAATTCATAGGGCTCTAAGCTCGGGCTATCACCCACAGACCAATGGGCTCACCGAAAGGACCAATCAAACTTTGGAAGAGTACCTCCGCTGTTTTGCTAATGCTACTCAGTCCAACTGGAAAGCTGGTTTGGATCTTGCAGAAATGTCTTACAATAATACAATTCACGCTTCCATTGGAGTCAGTCCGTTCTTCTGCTCTACTGGTCTACATCCTCGATTGATGCCTTTTCATCCGGTTCCTTCCAGTACAGTCCCATCTGCTGATGGCTATGTCACTCTCATTCAGAAACAACAGGAACTAGCACGCAAGATCCTGAGAGAAACCAAGGATCGGATGAAGATACAGGCAGACAGGAAGAGGAGTGTAGAACCAGATTTTCAGGAGGGTGACAGGGTGTGGCTATCCTCTAAGAACCTGCCGCTTCACAACCTGCCCGTCAAACTGGCTCCCCGATTTTTTGGGCCCTTCGCTATTACCAAGCGGCTGTCCTCCGTAGCCTTCCGTCTCCGATTACCCCCTTCTTGGCATATACACCCCGTTTTCCATGTGTCCTTGTTGAAACCCTACGTGGTCGATACCTACGGCCGCGCCTGTCCTCGCCCGGCCTCTGTCCTGGTGCAAGGCGTTCCAGAGTTCAAGGTTCACGAGATTTGTGATGCCCGTTATCGCAGGGGGGTACTCCACTATTTAGTTGATTGGAAAGGGTACCCGGCCTGTGATCGTACCTGGGAACCGCACCAGCACGTGCATGCCCCCCGTCTGGTATGTGAATTCTATAGACGGTTTCCTTGGAAACCTGGGGCCCCGGGTCTTCCTGGGAGGGGGCATAGTGTCATGTCACATGGGAGACCGGAGTCTGCCGCTCCCGTTTCCTCCTGGCGAGTCTACCCGCGCGTTCGCGTCTGGGGACTCGCCAGGGGAGGTGCGTTGGGTGTTGGGCCCGGCGGCCTACGGCGCATGCGCGGGAGACCTCTGTCGCGGTTCCGCGCATGCGCCGTGGACTGGGCTCGCCTCCTTGGAAGGGCTTGCCTTCCAGGCCTCGTTGTGGGTTCGCCGGTGCCCGGAGACGAAGCGGCTTGCGTTCCAAGCCTCTCGGGCGCCGGCGACCCATAAAAGAGGTCATGAATCGATGCAAGCCGCGTCTCAACGCGGTTTGCTTCGCTTCGCCTTGGTTGTTCCTGTGCTCCTGTACTTACCTGGGTCCAGTCCTGGGCCAGCCTTCCACCTTTCTGAGACCTGCCCTGTGCCTGCCTGTTTACCCTTACCTGGGTCCTGCCTTGGGCCTGTCTGTTTACCCTTACTTGGGTCCTGCCCTGGCCTGTCTGCTTACCCTACCAGGGACCTGCCCTGAGCCTGCCTGTTTACCCCTACCTGGGCCCTGTCCTGGGCCAGCCAACTACTTACCTAGGACCTGCCCTGAGCCTGCCTGTTTACCCTTACTTGGGTCCTGCCCTGGCCTGTCTGCTTACCCTACCAAGGACCTGCCCTGAGCCTGCCAGTTTACCCCTACCTGGGCCCTGTCCTGGGCCAGCCAACTACTTACCTGGGACCTGCCATGGGCCTGCCAGCTACCCTTATCTGGGTCCTGTCTTGGGCCTGACTGCTAGTTATTTCTGGTCTCCCTCATTCCTGTCTGCCTGCTCCTGTCGGACCATCAGCATCTGCCAAGATAATTTCTTTCTGCGGTATTGACCTGTCTTGCCGCGTCGGACATTTTGACTACAACTGCAGTTCTTGAGCCTCCGGAGTATTGTCATCGGACTTCATCTTGCCAGCAATCTTCACCTAAACTTTGGCCTCTCCAGTCTGTGCTTGCACAGTCCCACTGTCACTGTTTTCAGAAGATTGCCTTCGTGACATTGGGAGTCGGTCCATCCTCCACCCATTTCTAATCGTGGGTGGTGGAGAGGCTGGTTCTTCGTGCCACTTGTTCATCTTTTCACAAGCTCCAGACTGGCGACCTCTGCGAGATCGACCTCCAAGACACCAGGTACGCGGCCCTCTCGGGCTTCCCAACTTGACACCAGTCAGCGGGAATTGGCATTCGCCTGTCGCCCCAGCAAGATGATTCCTGGGTCACACAGGATTGTAAGGCCTGTGATTAGTTTAATTTGATCGAGGACACTCCTCCAGAACTGTGCCGCCTTGGGCAGGCCCATAGCAGATGGTATAACGTGCCTTTATCTGGGCATCCTCTCCAGCAATGCTCCGGTATGGTGGGGTTACATTTGTTGAGTATCTCCTGGGTTCGGTCCATTTGTAACATACCTTGAAGGCTCCTTCCTTATTGGTTATGCATTTGGAGCTTTTGTGCACTCGGGACCAGACGCGACTCCATTCTGCATGGTTGATCTCTCCGCCTATGTCCTTTTCCCATTTGATCATATAGGGCTCTTTCTTGCTTGGGTCCGTTCTGTCAAGCAGCTTGTACAGGGTGGATATTTTCCCTTTTGGGGGAGTGGCGCTGAGCGTTCTCTCTAGGGCTGATAGTTCTCTGCTTCCGTTTTGCCTTACTACTTCGCTTGATAGCCAATGCCTGAGCTGTGCATACCTGAACCTTTCAGTTTCTGGGACCTGGAATTTGGCCTTACAGGCTTCGAAGTTCACCGGGTCACCGTTTTCGAAGAAGTCTGCGATGACGCTCAGCCCTCCCACCTTCCAGTTGTCAAAGCTGTTCGGGGTGATGCCTGGGGAGGGGTCCGGATTGTTCCAAATGGGGGTGAACGGGCCAATCGTGGTTCTGCAATTCCATTGGCGTTCTGCTTTCTTCCAGCTCGCCACCGTATTTCTTGTCGCCGTCAGGTGCCCCGCTTTGACAAGGTAGCTGGGGCTTCTCATGTGTGGTAGGGATTCTATTGGCGACTGGAACCATTTGTCCTCCAGTGTCAGCCAGCGGGGCCGAGTGTCGCTTAGTTTCCATGCAAACGCCTGGGAAAGCTGAGTTGCAAGGCAGTATCTGTTATCGTCTGGGACCCCTAGGCCGCCCATCGCTGTGCCCCGGAGCATAATACACCTCGGTATTCGCAAACTCTTTCCTTCCCAGACATATTTTAGATTGTCTACCTGCAGCTTTTGGATGGCTTTCTTTTGGATTGTTGCTGGGGGTGCCAGGCAGTGTTAAAGCAGTCTTGGGACTAAGTTCATTTTTACAGCTGTAATCCTTCCGAACCATGAGATTTCTTGCTTTTGCCATCTGGCCAAGTCTTTTAGGAGCTCTGTGAATAATGGGCGGATTTTTTTTTGTAGATTCTTTCCATTCTGTTTGCCATTTGAACCCCCAAGTAGGTGAGGTGCCGCTTTACCCATGGGATTGGGTAGTTGGCTTCCAGGGAAGTCTTGCGTTTCTTCTGCACATTGATGCTCATTGCTGCTGATTTCGTGAAGTTTACCTGAAATCCTGCTGCTTCTCTAAAAGTTTCTAACTCCTGCCAGATTGCTTGCATGGATTCTTCTGGCTAGCTGGTTGTTAGTAGTATGTCTGTGGCGTATAGGGCTACTTTGTAGGACTCTCCTTTAACCATAAGGCCGTGAATTGCCAAATTCAGTCGGATTCCACCTGAAAATGGTTCCATAGAGAGCACAAATATGAGGGGGGGACAGGGGGCAACCCTGCCTGGTACCTCTCGTGATGTTGATTCTCTCCGATTTGGCCCCATTCACCCTGAGTTGCGTGGAGGGGTGTTGGTAGTTAGACAAAATCAATTTTGCAAAGTTCAGGCCGAATTCATAGTGACTTAGTATTTCCTCAATGTAGCCCCAGTCCAGGATGTCGAACGCTTTATGCGCATCGAGTGACATGACTACCAATTCCAACCCCATTCTGTTAGCTGACTCGATTGTGTTGATGGTTCGTCTGATGTTATCTTTTGTGCTGCAGCCCAGGATAAAGCCTGCTTGATCCGGGTGCATCATGCCTGGGAGAATCCGCGCTAATCTCTTTGCCAGGATTTTTGAGAACAGCTTGGCGTCGTTTTTTAGCAGGGTGATAGCTCTGTATGAGGAGCATTGAGCTCAGTCTTACCCTGGCCTTGGGATGAGAACCGTCACCGATTCTTCCATCGACAGGGTTGTGGAGCCCGTCTCGAGGAATTAATTTAATAGGATTTCTAGCTTGGGCAACATAATGTGGGCGTATTTCTTGTAGAATTGGGCTGTAAAGCCGTCTGGCCCTGGTGCCGTGTTTTTCAGAGTGCAAATTGTTTCTCCTACTTCCTCTGTTCTGATTGGGCATTTCAGTGTTTCCTGGTGGGGGTGCGGCGCAGCTCTTTTGGCGGATGCCAGGTAGCTCAGTTGCGCTGGCTTAGATGTTGGGGATCCGGACATGGTTTCTCTCTGGTGTTGAGTCATAAGTTCGAGTAGGTCTGCCTTTGTGTACCGTAGGCTACCATTCCGATCTGCTAGACATTGGATGTTATTCCGGGAGTGTAGCTTTTTCAGCTTGTGCACCAGCAGGTGGTTTGCCTTGTTGCTATTCAAGTAGTAAAATTGTTTAGTGTAGGCCAGGGCCCTGGCTGAGTGATCTGCCAAGTGCATTTCCAGTTCAGCTTTCGCTTTCTTGAGCTCCCGGCATGCTGTTTTGGTTTGGCGCTTTTTAAAGGTGCTCTTCAGTTCCGTGACCCTTTTCTCTAGCTTGTCTTGTTGCAGCTGGTTGAGTCTCTTGGGCCTTGTCATGCAATTAATCGCTACCCCGCGGATCACTGGCTTCATGGCATCCCAGATGATTGCCATTGAGGTGTCGTTGGTCGTGTTCTCTGCAAAATAATTTGTAAGAGCTTCATCTATTTCCGTTCTACTGGCCATGTCAGCCAGGGTTTGGTCTAGCAATTTTCAAGGCCATTTCGGCTCTTCCGGCATACCCAGGGTCCGCAGGCGCATGATGACTGGAGCATGGACTGATATGGCCCTCTGCCCAATTTGAATGTCCTCCACACAGGGGAAGAGCTCGCTGGAGGTCAGTAGCAGGTCAATTCTCGAGTGTCCTCTGTGGACGTGCGAGAAGACCGAGTAATCCCTCTCCTTCTTGTTGAGCAGTCTCCAGGCGTCAATGGTCTCGGATTCCCGCAAGAACTCCGCCATGGCCAAAGCTTTGGTATAGTGCTCCCTAGTAGGAGGGAGTGTTTTGTCCAGGTCAGGGTCTGGCGTTAGGTTAAAGTCTCCATCGATTAATAGATGCCCCTTGGAGAATGCCGCAGCCACAAGTAGAAGATTGCGGAGAAATCGGTCTTGGGCTTTGTTTGGGCAATAAATAGCTGCTAGGGTGATGGGGAGGTCGACTAGGAGGCCTTTCAGTAGTAGGTAACGACCTTCCGGGTCTCTTTTGATTGTGACCTGGGTTAGTGGCAGGTCGCTCCTGAGAAGAATGGCCACCCCTCTCTTTTTGGCCAGAGGAGGCGAAGAAGCATTTGAGATCCATTTTTCATCAGCCGCTAGCAGGTGCATTTCTTGTAGGCAGACGATGTCTGCTGATGATTGGGAAAGCTTCCACTCCACTGATTTCCTTTTGCCTGGGGCGTTCAGGCCTTGCACGTTCCAGGTCATCATGATGAGTTCCCTATCTTGCATAGCCATTTAGGTTGTGTGTGGTTGCTTTTTGAGGCGCCCCCCACACCCCCGGTGTTGTCTGTGTCTTGTAGCTTGACTTGATTCTCTGTAGTTCCCGATCCCCATAAAGTAGTTTCCCGACTCCTCGTCTCCATCCCCCCCCCATGCCCCTCAAACAAAAACTTGGTCTTTCGGTCCAGCCTTCGACCAACGTGGCCTACGGCCGGGCCAACGCAACCAACTAGGTTGGAGGCGATCACGCCTCTTGTGTTTCCAGTGTAGCACGTGGTTTTCCCACAGGGTAGTGCTTGGGTTTCTTTCAAATTCCTGGAGTGTATTGAGGATCTTGTTTCTGCAGCTCACTAGGATTGGCCTTGTGGGAGGAAGACCTTTTGTTGGTTAGCTCGGGGGAACCATGGTGCCTTGTGTCCTGACCCCGGCGAGCCCCATGTCGCGGCGACTCTTGTCAAACTCGGGAGAGTGGGTGTAAGGTCGCCGCGGGGCTTTGGTTCGTTCAGTGGTTCCCCTCATCGATTATTAGCCTTCTTGTTCTTGGGGGGCCGGGCCGCACAATCTGCAGCGGCTCTCAGCTCGGGACCATGTGTTCAAGGGATCCCGCCTTGCGCCCTCGAAGTTAAGCGCTACTCCGCTGGACTCTTCCTCGCAGGCCTCTGGGTTCATAACGTTTTCTGACTCTCTTGGGGAGAAGATCTGCTGGGGTTTTCCTTCCCAAGTGAAGGTCAGGGCTGTGGGGAAGCTCCACCGGTATGTGATCTTCTTTTCACTGAGCCATTCCGTCATTGGATTTAGGGCTTTTCGTTTTGCTAATGTTATTGTAGCCAGATCCTGGTACAGAGATATTGCAGCGTCTATGAAGTGAATTCGGGCTGAGCTCCTGGCTTTCCGCATTATTTCTTCTTTGACTCTGTAGAAATGCACGCGGGCTAGGATGTCTGGGGGAGAGGAGGCATTTTGCTTTGCCCGGGTTCTGTGCACCCTGTCGAGTTCCAGGGGGGCCTCGTCTGGGAGGGTTATGATGAAGCGGAACAGGTCTTTCACATAGGGTCCCAGATCGTCGTCGGAGACTGATGTAGGGATTCCCCTCAGGCGGGTATTGTTGCGTCTCGATCTGTTTTCTGCATCCTCCTGGTAGGCTTTGTGGACGTCACACCTGGCCTCTAGTGCTGCGATCCTCTCCGTCCCTGTCCCAATTTCAAAGTTTTGCTCGTAGATAGTAGTTTCTATTTCTTCAGTTCGAGCATCGCTTTCCCCCAGTCTTTTGTCCAAGGATGACATTTTTCTTTTCACTTCATCCGTCCCCCTTTGGTATTCCTTTGTGATGGCTGTGAGGAGATCCTGTAGGTCGGCTTTTGTGACTGTTCGCATCATGAGTTCCGGGGCCGCTTCTGGGAGGGAGCCTGCTGTTGTGCCTTCATTGCGCTCCCCTTTTTTTGATTTCTCTGTCATCGGCGTGGTTAGCAAAGCTGCAATGTCTGTTTGTTTCATTGGCTTGGGTTTCCTAGACATTTTGATGCACTTGCTCTGGTTTTTGCAGTGGTGGTCCTGGTCCGGTGGAAGCCCAGCGGGCTCGTGTTTGCGTTTCAGGTTGCTTTGTTTGCCTTATGGGGTGCCGGCTGCAGGGTTGTTTGACAGGGGCCATTCGGGGACAGACTGAGCTCCTCGGGGGTTTCTTGTTTTCTGGCGCACTCCTGGGCCGCTGGCTCCCCAACCTCACCTCTGGGGGTGGATTGATGCAGATTTGCGGGTTGTGGTCACTGAGGAACAGTGCCTCCTGATTTGTTAGTCCGTCCGCTCCACTCTAGTATGGGGTGGGAACGCTTTGCTTGGGGCCACACCCGGCCTATTCTCAGTCCTGTTGCTCTCCTTGCTTTACAATGGGTGGTGTGAGAGCCCTCAGTTAGGACAAAGTTATGGCGCCACCATGGGTTCTTGCCTGGATCCCCCCAAGGTCTATATTTCCTGCTATTGTTCCCAGTGCAGGGTTCCGCCGCCAAATGCCTGGTTGCTTGCTCACCCTGGTACGGCAGGTGCCACCTTACCTTACACCAAAACTGCAAGACTCGTGCTTCAGCTGTTGCGGGGGCTTATGAAGGATGAGTTGAGTCCCCAGGCTCAGCGGCCGTTGTCCACCACTTGGGCTGCATGAGTCGATTTTGGGGCTGTCTGCTTTCAGAGGCAGTGGGGGTTCTTTTCCCAGAGGTGAACCACAGGCGGTCCCATGCCGGCGGGATTAGCCGCAAGAGCAGGTTCAGCTGACTGGGGGCCGGGGTGTCGTGGGGGAGGAATCTGGACCTGTCGGGCAGCCCTCAGTGTTGGGGCCTGTCATGTTGCTCCTGGGCTCTCGCAGGGTTCCAGCGTGTGCTCTCATCCTCAGGTCTCCCAGGCCGCAGTGGGTTTTACAGCGTCAGCCTCGGCCTCCACTCAGGCCAGTGCTGGGTCCGGAGGGGGCCGCTCCTGTTGCGGCAGAGCTTCCTGCTGCGCCTCCCGCTGTACTTAACTTATGGTGACGGGGGATGGGCGCTCATTCTGATGTCCCTGTTCAAAGAGTTTGGTCCCCCTGTGTAGGAGTGGATGGTCCGGGGTGGACGGGCCGCCCAGGATCACACACCTCTGCCTCCGAGAGTGGTAGGCAGGGGAGGCTGTGAGCGGGGCACAACGCACGTTGGATTAAGGGGCGGCCCGAGGTGCTTGTTGTGGCAGAGCTGGACCTGGGGTGACAATCGCAGAGCCTCCCGTTGAGCACGGTCCAGGAGACAGCGTGACGAGGGGAGATCAGTGGCTGTCGATGGCCTGTCCCGCCTCACTTGATGAATCGGGCAGTCACCTAAAGTCTCACCGGGAGGGAGACCGCATGGGAGGGCGCTGGGCCTGGCTGCTGCTTGCTTTTCCGGCGGCTTGGGTGCTGGAGATCGCCGCGTTGAATCTCGGATTGCTGGTCAGAGGGAACTTCAGGTTACTGGGTGCCTGCCCCTGGAGCCTCAAAGGTCCCCTAGGATTGGGGGTGCGTATCTTTGCCGGCTGGAACATGCTTTACATTGAGCCATCCGCCATTTTGGGGATGGGACTGGCACTGTTTCCTGCTTCACAGCGAGCTCCTCCAAACTTCGGGTTCCACTCAACGTCAGACCTCAGAGCTTGGTCATTGTGTGCATCCACACCTCCGCATCAGGATGTGCTGCCTCTCTTCCAGCAAGTTGTGCTATCATTGTTGAGGAATGTGTGGCCACCGCCGGGAGCTCTCAGAGCCAGTCCATCCTCCATGGCTCCAAGCCACGCCCCAAGCAATACATTCTTAGTAATGTTCTTGTCTCCCTGGCCCTCCAGAACCACTAAGGGCAACATTGACTCCCTCACTCCAGCCTTGGCCGATCTCTGCAACCACTCCTTCGCCACTGGAGTTTTCCCCTCTCAATCACTCCCTTGTGCACCCCTGCTCAAAAAGCCCTCTGCCAACTCCTCCATCCCGGCAAACTATCGCCCAATTTCTAATACTCCTTTCTTGGGCAAACTCCAGGAGAAAATGGCTATCTCCCAGTAACCCTCCACACTGAATCTGTTGGTTATCTCCATGACCATCAATCGGACTTTAGAGCAGCCAGAGCCTCAGAAACTGCTCTCCTGAATACCTTTGAAGACTTGCTCTCTAACCTTGACTCCAACTCTCCCTCTGTCCTCATCCTCCTTTACCTTTTTTCGGATTTGGGTGATCTGCCCGTGAACATTTTGCTCATGGGCAGCCTGCCTGCAGTAAAACTGCTCAGGCCCCCGTTTTGACCGTTCATTGACAACAGGGACCAAAGCAGTTTTTGTCCTCTGCCTCCATTGTTAAGGATGCGGGGGACACCCCTGTAACTCCTGAGGCCACAGATACCAAACGAACCAAATGTTCGGTATGTTCGGTATTTTCAGAACCAAATTGTTCGACAAAATTCGAACTAATGGTAGTGACCGAATTTGGTCATATCTACCATGCGTTCAATTTATTTCGAACAATTTGGGTAATACCCTTTCTTCTGCCTTTTGACACAGTGAACCACAACATCCTGATCACCCTTCTCTGAGATACCCTCGGCATCATGGATCTGGCTCTGGCGTGGCTATCCTCTTTTCTCTTGGACCGATCTTCCCATGTTGAACTTGGGTCCTTCCTCTCCTCCATCACACTCTCTACATGTGGTGTTCTGTAGGGATCTATCCTCTCGCCCTGGTTCTTCAATGTCGATCTGGCTCCCTTGGCCCGACTGATCTCTACCTTTTCCTTCAACTTTCAGTGTTATGCAGATGCCACGCAGCTCTCTTTCAGGCTTCCCTCGGCTTCCTCCTCGCTCATCCCTGACTGTCTTTCCACTATTCCAGCATAGTGCTCCTCTAATGATCTCTGCCTTAATGCCAGTAAGACAGAGATCCTTATCATTGGGACCCCTGCTCCTACATTTCCCCTTTCGTTCTGGCCGGCCTCCCTTGGCCCTGCGCCCTCACCCTCTTGTGAGGCAAAAAACCTTGTGATCATCTTCGACTCCACTCTTTTCTTCTCTTTACACATCACAGACGTCTCTAAGAGTCCAATTTCCAACTGCACCTCCTCAGGTGTATTCTATCTTTTCTCTCCTTCCCCCAGAAGCTCACTGTCTCCGGAGCCCTGGTTCTCTGAAGGCTTGACTATTGCAACAGCCTCTTTCTCAAACAACCTAACTCTACCCTCTGCCCTTTGCAATTCATCCAAAATAAGGCCGCAAGACTTGTCCTTGGGCTCAAGCCCAGGGACTGTATCTCTCCGGCTCTGAAATCCCTACACTGGCTCCTGGTGACTGCAAGGATCAAGTTCAAGACCCTCTGCATTGTCCACAAGGCCTTCTGGGGCCGGGGCCCGTACTATCTCCAACGCTCTCTTCTGAAGTACCTTCCTTCCAGGCCCTCTGCTCAGCTCCCTCCAATTCTCTACGGGTGAGTCGCTTCTCCAAGCAGAGACTGGATGATGGATCTTTTCTCTGCAGGTGCCTCGCTCTGGAATGGCCTCTCTGCCACTCTCCGCCTTGGGCCGGACCTCCTTAAGTTCCAGAAGCTCCTCAAGACCTTCCTTTTCACTTCTTTCTGTCTCCCTCTCCCCTGCTATCCTTTCCCCACCATCCTTTTCTCCCTCGCTTCCTCATGCTGTTACGCAGACTGGCTGCCTGGTGCTCCTCCGAGTCATATAGTACACCTGCCCCCTCCCTCCACCCAGGCCTTAGCACTTGTCTTTGGGCCCTCCTGCACTGCCACCTGGCCTTCCTTGCACTTCCTGGGCATGTTCCCCTTGGAGGCCCTGCCTTCCTGCACTTAACCCAGGGCACTGTTCGACTGGGTGCACTTCTCCCCCTTCCTTCCCCTGCATTCTTGTCCACACACTTGCACAAATTAAATGATACTGGGCCTATGAAGATCGTTTGACTTGTTCTCCCCTGTTCCCCCCTCCCTGCCTGGTTTTGCCTTGAAACACTTCTGTATAGACGCATTATAAATAACCTATCAATCAAACAAAAACTCACTTTTGTGAAGCTGACCAACCCACACCTGGTGCAAACGTCACCTGAAACCAACCTTGGTTTTCCTATTTTTTGTTGAACCCCTATTTTTCCCTTTTTAAAGACTTCCTAACACATTCTTTTGTAAAGAGTGAGGGCAAGTATAGGTTTAGACACAGACAAACTATTGTTTTGGAGTCTTAGACTTCAATGGCTCGTAGAAACATCAGTTAAGGGAGCCATCCCTTTAGAGTTTGGGCCGGTTAGGCATTTCACCACCCCAGGAACCTTAGAAAATATTTTTTTTAGCTAACATCTTTGAATCTGTGTGTCTCTCTTGATACCATGCCAGTCTCACACTACCATCAAGACAGGTAGCTTTGGGAAAGAAAAGCTCCTTCAGACAACAAGCCATTACAAATTCCTCTGAGGAAGACAAATACAGCGTCTCTCCCAACGGAGGACTCCTGTTCCCTTACGGACCTTCCCCTCTCAGGTGATTCTAATGGCTAATACCACAACCAGTGTCGGGATCAGGTAGCACTAGCAGCCGTCTTCCCCTGGCCACCTGGGAGGAGACTTTAGTTAGGGTTTTTGTGAGGACTCTGCAGGATTCATCACACCTGCCTCGAGGCGAGTGTGAAGCATTAGGGAGTGCTCTCACCGTGAAGATCTGCCTTGTCCTGTGCTGATTTTACTTAAAACACAAACATGCGCTGCGAATGCCGCTGACATCAAAAGACTGTACAATAGGGGCTTGTCTCAGTCAGCAGTTGTAGGTGTGTGACCTTGCCAGGCTGTTACCACCCCCCTTCCATTGACTCTAGTGTGTTCATAGGAGTATAAGAGATCTGAATCCAGGAAGGAGGGGGTTCACTTGCGCCGTAGTTTTGTGTTGCCGTTGGTTATTTGTTTGCTTACTACTCAACAAAAGTGTTCATCAATCCACTGGAATCGTGAGTGGTTGTTATTTCCCACTACAATCTGGTGTCGTAAGACGTAGGATCCTGCTGCTCTGCGGCTGGACCTGGGCCACTGGACGCACTTCCTAGTGATGCCCTGGTCCCAAGAAAGGATTATTTTGTCAGTGGCAGAGCTGGCCAGAGCTCCCAGAGACCCTAGAGGGTGGACAGTGCATACACTGAGAAGAGCCGATCAGAAAATTGGGGATTGATGAAAACATGTAACTGCATCAATGTAATGTGATGTTATGTTATGTGTTGTGGTGTCTGAAACTGGTAAAAAACAAAACTGCATGCAGATTTAAACCATATAATCTGTCTGAAACAATAGGAGGGAAAGTACCATCCATGCTCCCTAGTGACTTAAGAAGACATGAGACTGTGATGCCGGTCATAGTATTGTAGGACCAAGTAGGGACAAAGGTGAATGTGTTGTGTACGTGTAAGGAGAGAACACTTTAAATGAAAGCTCTGTGATTGTCTTGTCTCGACCTAGACCTTGTCACTTGAAACCCTCAATGTGCGACGCAAGTCGCAACCTTGCTTTATATTTCACTCACTCCTCTATCCCAGTGTGGGAGCTGTAACAGGCTGTATTTCTACTATCTTTGTGTCTTGTCCTTGACCATTACCGACCCATGTCTTTGAAGCACAGAATGCTGCTCTGCGTGGTGGGTTGAATAATGGGGGAAATAAACTGTGAAACAGCAGTTAACTGAATCTGACGGGTGTCTCGGAAATTTCTCTAACTGAGGACGAACAGGGCCCAGTTGACGCCTGAACCGCTCGATAGACATGACGGAGCGTTAAAGTTCATGAGCTGTACCCACACTGCCCTCCACGGGAGGCAATGGTGCCCCGTGCAGACGGGTTAGGAACGGACCTGGATCCGTAATAAGCCTTACTCTGTCTTAGCCCCTCCCCTCCCTGAGAAAATGGGTGCAGGGCAATCCTTGCCAAAAGCATGCAGGTCCCTGGAACAGTGGCACAAATATACACAGACTGAGCCACCTAGACATTTTCCTCAGGAAGGCACATTCGATTTGGATAGAATTACTAACTTCAGAACAGCACTAGAGAAAAAGGGACCACATGTACACCAGCACCAAAGGCACAGTTACGTATTGATATGCCGAAGCCACTAAATTAATAATCTAATCTAAGTCCTGGGCACTAAAAGACTCACAGATAAAGCTGCAGGAGCAAGTAAAGTCCATGAAGTATGAGTGCACTGTGAGAAATCTGACGGTGTCCCACACGTTAACCCCCGAAGATCTGTCAACCAGGTGGCCAGGACACGGCCATCGCTATTGGATCCAGTTCCTGGGACTGAACCAGTGGGGGAGAATCACCTGGATGGGAGGTCTTCGCGGAGTGGAATTGGGACACCGATGGGTGATACGTGGTACCCCCTTCCTTATAACACCTTTTCCCCTGCTCTATTCCCACCATTTTCCAACACTTTCTTACACTGTGAAAGACAAGGGACGAACAAAAGAGCAGTTTACCTGACATGTCCCAACACAAGGGTCAGACAGAGTCAGGCAATTGACAATAACTACACACACCTCATGGCCCTTTCCCTTCCCCACAGGGATAAAAGGCGGAGCCCGAGAGCACACTTTGAGCAAGGACAAATGCACGCGTTAGCAGCTATTCCAGGATGGCTGCTCAAACAGAGAAGAAAGGCGGCAAAAACCAGAAAGGACAACAAGGGGGGGGGAGCGCCTTTGCCCTTTTCGACCCAGACCCGCAAAGCCTCAGTGAAAGGAATCATAAGACCAGGAATGACAGCTGACGTGTGGTGTAACAGATGTCAAAGGTGCACGGGACCCTCCTGTGCTGATAACCGAGGCAGGGAGACGCGCTTGCTACCGTGGTACCGTCCTTGACTTCAGAGTCAAGAAACTACAAGGAGTTCAGCACAGCCGGTGAATCGGAGGGAGAACCGATAGTAAACCGGACATTATTGAGCAAAGGTTCAAACAACAACTTGGTATGAACAAAGAACTTGTGTACTACTGAACTTTTAAAGCCCAGGGAAAGACCAGCTGCAGAGTGGTCCCGCTCCACATGGGCGTCCATTCGAAAGACTCTGGCTGGTCCCCTTTTCTTGTGAACATTATAGTACCAAGAGGCCATAGGAAAGGCCGGCATAGAGAGTTAAGGTGGTCATACAAGGGTTGGGACAAAATCCCTTGTACAATCGAAAGTCCTTAACCCATTACCAAAATGTTGACATTGTGAAACGGATGCATGCGCGCAGCTGAGGGAAACGCTGTGCGAATGGTAAATGTTCAAGCCTGACTGGGGCTTAAGACAAAGCCTGACTGGGGCTTAAGAGAAAGCCTGACTGGGGGCTGTAAAAAGTTAAGAGAAGTGAATCTCACAAGGTGTTATAACTAAGCGAACTGTGTTAAACTTGCAAATGTGAACCCGGCTGAGGGATGCCCGTGAATGAGAGCAAAATGTAACACCCCATAAACAATGTGTCTGCAAGTGTTAAACTGGCTGAGCGATGTCCACAATGAATGGTTGCTTAAAAAGACATTAAGGGCCTCATTACACGGTAGGCGGTAAACCATGGCGCTATTAGCGCCATGGTTCATGCCGGTAATTTACCGCCTTGGAGGAAAGGGGAATTACCGCCCTATTCCAAGGTTGGGAAGGCGGTAATTCCTCCTTCCTCCATTGCCCTTCCCCATTCCCATTTTTGCCCCATAGAGTACCATAATTAGCACCCTGGTCCCTTTTGCGGGTTGGATTTTTAACGCCTGCAAAAAGCAGGCGTTAAATTCCCCAACCCGCAAAGGGACCTCGTAGTAAGGCGGTAAGGATTTACCGGTACCGGTAAAATACCGGTAAACCCTTACCGCCTACCGTGTAATGAGGCCCTAAGACTCTTAAATGTTACAAGTTGCTGATATCGTGAGCGAAAGGCTGTTGTGAACCCGACTGAGGGAGGCCAACGTTGCAAAAGGATCAGAGGCCGGTTGAGGGGGATCCACGTGTGAAGGGAAATCACCCGACGGGAAGATTTCTGAAAGGAACTTTTGTTTTGTTGTTTATAGTACATCAGGCCCTCTGAGGCAAGAGACCTGGTGTAAAAGCGGCTTGGGTACGGAAGGCTCTGATATTTTTAAAAACTGTGAGCACATGCTGGGGAGGCCCAGGAGTGTGCTGTGCTCGAGAGTCCCGCCTTGTTCCGTGCTAAAAATGTGGGGAAGGGAGACCCTCGGTTATACTATCCCGACTTATCATTTTGTGAACACTTCTTTCTTTTCTGGTGAACTTTATTCCACACTTTTTTTTGTAACTTAGGGGTAAGGATTGGCAATAGTTTTTTTTAGTATAGGCCCTTTTTATCTGACAAGACGCCACTAGTGCTGTCTTATTATTATTTGATGGTTGTAGGTTGCTCTCCTCTTAAATTTAGGTTTAGATTAGGCATTTTTCTCACCCATTTATACAGTTTAATAAACACCCTTGAACTGTGATCACTTGTTTCTGTCTTTACTGTTGCCACCATGAGTTACTTAAAGCACAGACCTGAAGGTCCCGACTCAGAGAACTGGATACAAACTGTTGTATCCAGTCCTCTAAGGAGAGCCCAACCAAATAAAAACCCTGAAGACATTCTGGACACTCGTGACCTAGCCATTTTTAATATCCCACTGTGAAGGCATCATGAAGCAAGACGCAGGCAAAAGATTCAAAGTTGAAACAGAAATAATGTATTAACTCAAATGTCAGGATGGTAGAAGGCCTAACTTGCCCTATGCTAAGGTGGAATTTCTCTACCTGAACAAAACTAAGGAAAGTCAGAGAGTTCAATTTAAAAGTCTGTCTGTGTACAAAACCTCTGCTTTACTACACAACTAAATCTAAACAACGTGTAGGGATGTAAATAATGAAAGAAATGCTGATGATCATAAAGTTCTGAGCTTCTTCCAGCTCTTAGCTTTCTTCTCAACTCTCCTTCCCCAAGTTCAAGAAAGTTCCATAAAATTCTCAAGAGTACCTTTCTCACGTTTAAGGTAACACAGTTCCACACACTCTTTGGGGTTTCTTAAGATGACCTTAGTCACGTGCAATGTATCACAGTTCCACACACTCTCTGGGTTCCCTTCCCCAAGTTCCAAGCAACAAAGTTCAAAAGAAAAGTGTCTTGAGGCTTTGTTCTCAAGACAATACTTTCAGTTCCTCAAGTCTCAGGGTTCACTTCCCCTAGACTTTAACTCAACCATTTGTATTTGTTTCAGTCTTATAAAAATAAAATGCAACACAACTCGAGGTCAGCCTGGCCCTCCTTTGGGATTGCATAACCAGTTCACTTGCAGTGTTCCTCCTTGGTTAATTTCACAATATTCTTGATTCTCACAATTCAGGGCTCATTGGTCTAGCCGCAGTTGTCGGACCACAAGTTCCACCCATCATAGGTCGCGCAACCAGGATACCTAGGCTCATCAGCCCAAATGGGTTCCTTTGTACCTGCCCCTGTATTCAGAGTCACATTCACTTTGCTCCTCTTTTTAGCCTCTCTGCTTTATATACAGGTTTAAACTCTTCTGGCTTCTCTTAGTTAGCCTCTTGGCTTTGCCACAGTGTGTCATACATCTCCTGCCAGTCTTTGGCCTTGCCACACTGCATATGTTCATAAAGTTCACTTTCAGGTGGTATTATTCATGTCCCACCTTTCTGTGGCAATCTTTCAAGCTTGTGCTCAATTCCACGTGTTACTTTCACATGGACACTTTCACTTTGGCTGTCATCTGCTATTTGCTTTGCCCAATAAAGTTGTATTCAATTTAGTATTCAATGTGCTTAAATTCAAGTTTTCATTGAGTTCGATATTCAATATGCATCGATCTACTTTGTTTCTAGTTTTACTTCAGTCCGGTACTTAATATGCATAATGCGGCTTGGTTGAAAGTTTTCATCTCATTCGATACTTAATTACCTATCTGTAGCTAGGAGCACCCCGGTCTTGTGTGGCTCTTCCCAACACTCACCGGTCCTTCTGCGTCCTCCGCTGCTTTCGTTTGCTGCTCGGGTCGACGGACCCTGCAAGCCCCGCTCGCATGCCGGCGGCAATCCTGCATACGCCAGCAACTCTGTGGTCTCTAGAGGGTCGAGGATGGCCTCCTCTCCTCTTTCCTGCTTGCTTGTGTAAGGAGGATCCCACACCTGTAACAGCCTGAGGCCTCTCTCGCCTTGGGGTCCCCATGTCCTGTGGGATCTCAGCCGGCGTCCTGGCTCTTTCTCCGGTCCCACCACGGCTGCATTTTCTCTAAAGGGGTCCCCTGCTGATCTCTCCCCTACAGGCATCCCTGTGTATCCCTGAATTGTTCTCTGGTTCTCCATTTATACACCTGCATCCACTTGACTGGTTGCAGGTGTGCATTCTCAATTGGTCTTTCCTGACTATAATTAAAGGGGCATGCCTGACCCTAACAGTATTCTACAGGCATCTTTGTTGTCCCAGTAGTAGAGTGGTAAAATTTGTTTTTAGTGTTCATTACTCTGTCGCCTCTTCCTCGTCTCAGTACTTTCAGAGGAAAAATGGGGGGAAATGAGGGGAGCTGGCTTACTATAGCCCGTAGAAGTTGGGGGTGGGTTAGGTTGGTCTTTAATAGGGAAAGTGGGATACCATGTCTCTCCTACCGCACCTTTAACCCTTCTCCTTTTCATCCTCTTTCTGATGCCTCCGGACTGGCAATATCTCCTGTCATTCCCTTTTTCAAAAGGGCAGGGATAACAGTATTCCATGACTGCCTCTAGAATAGAGGATTCTTCATGAAAGGGGAATGCGTAATACCATGTCTCACATGAGGACATCTCAGCCCCAATCCCCATTGACCCTCTACCCAGGTGATCATCCTTCGCTTCTCCACCCCCGGGCTCAAGGTCCAAAAGTGATGGCCTTTCCTAGGCCACCTGAGGAGAGAACCCAAGGACATTAGATGTGACGACGCCCCCAGGTTTCTCATACATCCCAACCAGTGAGCCCACACTCCCGACTCCTCACAACTGCTTACCTACCACCAGTGCACACCGAGACCACTAACGGAGGGCCCGTTCACTCCTGAAATTAGATCTCAGATTTCTAGGGTGTTCTCACCATCATCAGCTACGTTCAAAGGGATTCCAGACTCAAAACTAAATTCCACAACTTGTGTATTCCCACTCAGACAGCTCATTGGAGGAGGACACAACATAGTCACGCACAATCCCCATTGAGGGCCACCGATTTATTGAACATGGTCCAGAGATTCCCCAAAATATGCAAAGATCCTGTCAAGTTCCAGGAGCATCTCTAAGTAATAATAGACTGCTATCATCCCACCTGTGTGGATTTAAAGCAATTACTGCGTGCATTATTGCCTCCTGATACATCTGCTTTACTCAAGGTGCACGCAAATTGGCCGGCCGAAGAACCCGCTACACACAGAGATTTAAAAACGTACACTGACAGACTGGTACTAACTATGCTTGCAATTTGTCCCCCGAAAAGCTGATTGGCCCAAGATAAACTCATGTTAGCAGGCTAAGTGAGAACACCCTGCAGAGTATCTTGAACATCTGAAACAATGTTTTTAGCAGCATTCAGGGATTGTGGATGCTACGTTTGCCACACTGCAGTAGTGGCACAACTTGTTGTGGGGTTGCAACCTAAGGTAGCAGAAGAGTTTAAGGCATTAATGATTGGATGGGAAGGAAAGGAATTGGTTGAGGTTTTTTTGGCTGCACATTTTCATGAAAAGGTTGAAAGAGAGAAAGAAATGACAGAAGCCAAGCTTATGACACTACAGATGCACAGTTTGCAACCCTCCCAGGTGAGAGGAGGGTTCCGGGGATGGGGTATGGGTATGAGGTCGGGGAAGAAGGGCTAAGCAGTCATTCCACGCAGGACAGGCTGCCTAAACACATTACCCGTACATGAACAATGACCAGTGTAGCTTTTACAAATGGCTCAAATTGGCCTCAGTATGACGGTCGGGGCGGCTTGAGGTCCGCTCCCGCAGTCTTTGCTTATGACCGACATACAGGATTGTTGCACTGCTTAAATCAATTGATCCTACTGCCTTATGTTGAATGTAATGTGGCTGGCTAAAACTTTTCAAGTTTGGTAGATACCTTAGCATTGTGCTCTCCTTTAAGAGAATGCAAGTTTTTCCGGACACCCGATTACAAATAAATTGCAGAGGCTGTAGGCATAGGAGGCATGCTAAGACCTCACACTGTGTCCACCCCTATGATGGTCATGCTCGGCCCCATTTCTGAACAGCATCTACTAAGCCCATATTCTAGATTTATTGTATAAACTGAGTTGCAGCATTCATTCATCCCTCAAACGGTGTTTTTGGACATCCATTCTCATAGAGAACATGAGGTGCTAGCCATATTGCAAGACATAGCCTCCTCGAAAACTGAAGACCGGGCCAACACCCTCCGTGGAAGGGACTGTTGGGCCAGGTCCCGTTCTGCTTATGGTCTACCCATGCAAGTGACACTGGGTACATGTTAGTGCTGAACCAGTCAAGATCACCCTCAACCCTGCCAAACCATTGCCATATGTGCCCCAGTACCCTATTTCCTGAAAGGCTGAAGAAGGTATCCATCCTGTGATTTATCCATCCTGTGATAGAATCCCATATCCAACAAGGTATCATTTGTCACTCACCTGGGTCTCTGCGGGAGCGATGAAGCCTTTTGGACCCCTTCCCTACTTTCTCGGGATTAGTAGCGTTGTACTGCAGGTACCTGCTAAATAGAGAGGTAAGATGCTTAGCCTACCAGGATTTGGACCCAGAGCCCTCTTTCTCCCGCCTCCCCTGGTATTGTACTGTGATGGTGATATGTAGGAGTAGGGCTCATTTTAGGGATTAATTAGGCAAACTCTCCATCCTGAACTAGGCAGGTGCGCTGTGTATCTGGACCCACGGATCGGTGCTTCTCTTGCCTGGGTCTGGTAAGTCTCTGTTCTGCCACTCACTGTTTCTTCACCCAGCGGAGATGTAGCAGGTAAGTTCGGATTCCAGTTGCTTCACTGGATCTGGTGCTGTTGCAGGTAAGTACAGATTCAAGTTGCTTTACTGGATCTGGTGCTGTTGCAGGTAAATTCGGATTTCCAGTGCTTCACTGGATTTGGTGCTGTTCTCAGCTCGTGAATGGGTGAGTATCTGAAGGTAAGTTTTCTGGCTATTTCGCGTGGTCGCTGCGTATTCTTAGATCACGGCGAGTTCTGCGCGAGAACACGGTTGCAGATGCTAATCTAATCCTTATTCTCTCTCTCCACAGGTTTTTTCTGAAGAGTTCGCTGAGAAAGGACGTTCGCTAGAACTTAGAATGCCGCTCAGAAGTTCCCAAGAAGATCGGATAAGTGGTGCTGTAGCTTTCGTGCGCCCTTGCAAGAACGAGCCAGGAGTCGGGCCTAAGCGCGAGCGCTTACAGGTATTTTCTTTTTTGTATTTCCTTTTCTCTTAGATGCTGAGTACAGGAACGTGCACGGATAGAGTCCGGAGTGGAAGCCAAGGTAGGTGAATTTCGAGGATCGCAGTGAGCGTGTTGCTTGAAGCTACAGATGCAACACGAATCACGGGTCTGCTTTTGCGTGTGGTTTATATAGCCAACCACGCCCAGAGGCTAGAGCGTGCTACTGGATGTACAGGAAGTGTGGCTGAACCAATCAGATTCCCCTAAGGGGCCCGGGGCCAACTGTAATGTGTACCTGATTGTGAGTGAGTGGAAAAGGAGTGCTGGATGCCTGCAAGGCGTGTCTAGTCTGCCAGGCTCTAACCCATCTTGCCCCTGGCTGCTCTCCAGTATATGTGACATCATTGTACCGACTCGCAGCCCCTGTAATACTCTGATACTGCCCACATGAAAACAGGTGTGAATGGGCGACCCGCCACACATAACCACGCAGACTCTGATGACAAGTCCATGGGTATTTATTGTAAATTTCTTAACAGACAGGATGGCTGTGCCTTCTGGGTAACAGTATCGGGGCCTAGCAGGACTTGAGATGTTGTCGCTAGGGCTGTCCCTTTCTGGCCCAATTTTTCTCTTGAGTGTTACTCCTCCCTAGCCCAGGCGTCGTCATCAGGAATGTTAGTGCTTGCCAACTGTAACACCCAACTGTCTGTTCTCTTGCCTATGGTTGGTGGTGGTGTCCGTAGTTCGTTGGCTACCTAACTCCCACAAGATCTTCTTACTTTCCCTATCCTATCCCTGCTTAGTAATCTCGGAGAGTATTAAATGGTGCCTTCTTTCGCCCAGTGCCATGCTCACTCTGTTCACACCCTTGCATACCTGAACCTTTGCTATGCTGATCTCTCAGGCTCTTCTCATCCCACCACGTCATTGTCCCTCCAATATCTCACCCTGCCTTTACTCCTCCACCCTTGGATCCTACTTCCTTTCCTTCTCCTATTCTTACTACACCCTGTACCTCCAACTGTCGCTCTACTTCCCACCTCTTACTGTTCCTCTTGTTCCTAGCTCGGTTTTACCCTATAGCAATAGCTACTCCCGCACTCCCACTCTCTGTCCCTAACCAAGTCTCTCTCACTCTTCTACTATTTCCACTCTGCTACTACCTCTACCCTTCCACTGTCTTTATTTCTCTGGACTCCCAGGGATATTGTGCCCTGCTCACCCCTCTAGCTAACCCCTGGTCCAACCCTCAGGGACACCCAGGGATGGAGTGCCCTGCACACCCCTCTGCTACCAGCTACCACTCCACTTCATATCTCTTCCACTCACTTCTCCTACTGCCTCCAACTACTGCCACTACCAGGGACGTCATTTAGGGGTCACCAGAGGTCGCAACTGCGACTTCTGAGGTCTCCCAAGCAACCTCTAAAAAAAAGAACCAAAAAAAAGGGGTTTTTTGTTTTTTTGTAATGCAAGCTCCTGGCCTGTGGCCAGTACCATGTGGTTCTTTACTTCTGGAGTGGCTGGCTTGCTTGTTCGGGCCCCTTAAAAAAAAATAAGAACAAGTCTAACACTTTCAGCACTGACCCTAACTAAGAAAGAATAGGAATACCAAATAATGTGTCTTTCTGGCATTCTATACAATAATTGCTAAACTCATTAAAGGGTTGTTTCAGGCACACTTCAGGGGGTGAGTCACAGATTTAGTCTGTTCTTAAATGCCTCAACTCAGCCTTTCATCCTTTTGAGGTCAATAAAGAGTACCAAAACAGGTTGGGGGATATTGGGTGTATATTTTTTCTATATAAAGCGCTTAAGCGTAAGTGCTATATAATAACACATCAGTATCATTTGGTCATGGACGTCTGCTTGCATTCACAGTAATTTGGTAATATGGGCCTATACACACTGATCTTAACGATACATATGGCGATCCATTCTTGTATGAAATGTACATCACATTATAGTGATATCATAACCATATTTTTCGTAGTGTACAATGCTATTTGTTGCCACTTCCTGTTTTGTCAACGGGTGAAAGGTTGTGTTCCATCGCTTCCCACAATATCACTTCGGGGTGGCGTCAAATGCCATCACTTCCTGTGATGTCATCAGGGGGTCAAGGGTCGTGTGATGTCACTTCCGCTACTCCTGGCATTTTGGTGAAATGACGTCCCTGGCCACTACCCCACTCTACCAGTACCACGGCTCTGTCTCTACTACTCAAACTCTCCTCTGTGAACCCCTGCCTAAAGTCTCCTCCCAGGTGACCAGGGGAAGGCAGATGCTTCCTTATCCCAACCCTGCAGGTGGTGTACTGTGGGAGGATCACCTGCGAGGAGACAGTTCTCAGGGTGGTGAGGCAATTCCATGGGGTGAGACAGTATTTTTCCTCTGTCAAGAAGATGTTTACCACTAGACCTAAAGAGGTTATAGCTTATTGTCATTTTAATGTCTCTCAACCTCATATTAGATCTAAGGTTGTGAAACCCAAGGTTATAAAATCAGAGCAAACTATACCGAACGAAAGATCCTTATTGGTATCCCAAACTGAATACCTTCCTGAATCCCAGGGGTACAATGTAAAGGATTATGGAAATGTTGTCTTCACTAAGCCATCATCATCTATGAGAATTAATTCTCATAGCTCCTCTGGCAAAAGCCTTAAGGGAATTAAATCTACCCTTATAAATAATGCAGAAGTTGAAAAACCTAATTTTATTGGAAGAAACTACAAGTCCCAGAATCCTAGAGGTATTGAGACGAGGAAGAGGGCTGAAGAGGCATGTAGATGTAGCAGTCGGGCAATTAAGCCCAGTTGCCATTGCAGTAGTCAGGCATTTAAGGCTAATATAATAGCCCATACCTAAAGACAATCATTCAAACTCGGAGGCATAAAAGACCCCCTCAGCAAAGGAGTAGAAGAAGGTGCTGGAATGAGAGCTGGAAGGCTGGCTGTAGCAGTAGTAGCAGAGGAGAAGCACAAGGCTGGCAAATCACAATAAAGTGGAAGAACAGAAGGGACGCAGGCCTGTGAAGTAATCAGATTTCACCTGCAAGTTCTAAGAGAGTCCTGTTCTCCCAAATCTTAAATCCAGTGCAGGAGGCTATGTTTTCCACATGTGAGCCTTATTACTGTGATTGCAGAGCTGTGAACTTGCAGGAGATTAAGGCCAGAAGCAGAGGCATGCCGAGGGTCTCGGGAGGAAAAGGAACTCCCAATTCGAGATGCCAGACCAGAGACACCTGTGCAGAAGGGTTTGGCTCCCCAGAGAGTCAGAAGTAGCAGAAGTGGTAGAAGAAGCCGGGAAAACAGTGCAACCCACAAAACCAGTGTCTATGAAGCTGAGGAGTGAAGTGCAGCATTCAAATACACTGTGCAAGCCTTGCCGGTAACTGTAGCCCGCTCCTAAGTGACTTGTGTATTGTTAAATGCGAGTAAAACCTGTTGTTATGCTCGAAGTCTAGTTAACAATGAAATTGTAGCACTCCCGTATACCGTGAACTCACGTGAGAAGCTAAAGTCCTTGAAACCCATTGTTGACCATTATTGTATAACGGAGTGGTCACGTGTCCCTAATGAAGAAGGGGGACGCTTTCTAAAACATTACCGTATACCTAACTTTGACATTATTCGAATTACAAGTTACAAAGGGTGAAAACTACATGAAAAGGTTATGTGTGCCTAATTGTAATTCCCTAAAGAAGTCAGAACTTCATCTTTGCCGTTAAACAGGAATACAATTCTTGAAATCCACTTTAAATAGAAGTTGCGTGTGCCTAATTGTGTTTTCACTTGAAAGACTGAACAATATACTGTATCCAGAAGTGACATTCTTTACATGTCTAAGAAGTATATCCAGGGTGTGGAAGATGGACATGGCGGCATGGTGATGAAATGTACTGATATATTTAAGTGCTTTTGCTCTTTTTATGAGACTTTCTATGCAGAGAATGCCTTTCCTCTGAGATCTGCTATGTAGGAATTGTTTTAACTTCTTGATATTCGTATGTTAACACCTGAGTTTAGTACTGCTTTAGATTCTCAGATAGAAGTTGAGGAGGTTCTGATGGCAATTGAACAACTTAATGTTGGAAAATCTCTGGAGTTAGATGGTCTACCTGTAGAGTTCTACAAATCATTCAGATCAGTTTTGGCTCCCGTTTTGTGTGAATTGTTTAATAATGTTGTGCAGTATGGGGATTTATGTCCATCGATGCAAGTTGCCTTGATCACAAAGCAAGGCAGACATCATAAAAAATGTGGAAACTACAGACCAATTTCATTACTTGTGTAGATATGAAACTGTTGGGAAAAGTATTGGCAAATAGATTAGACAAATGTATTGGGGATTTAATTCATGTTTCAATTAGCGTTAGTCAATTGGGAATTTCTGAAATTTACTATGGAAAAGATGGGTTTTGATGTTAATTTTCTAAACGCAGTCAGTTGTTTACATAATGCAGTGATGGCCAAAATATGGGTGAACAATTAATTATCTGACTCATTCACTCTAACACGAGACAAGGTGGCCCTCTGTCACCTTTTTTATTCATTGTTGCTTTGGAGCCATTTGCGGATTATATTCAATGCAAAGAAGGAATTGTAGGTTTTAGGTTTGGGGAAAAGAAGTGAAAGTACTATCTTATGCAGATGACATGGTGATTATTCACTCTAATCCAGAAGAGGGTAGTGTGATCTTGAAAAATGCATTGGAAAAGATAGGTAGACTTTCGGGACACAATGTCAATTGGGATAAAACAGAGGTTTTTACACTTTCTGCGACCTGTAGAAGAGGAGTCTTTGCAGAATGGAACTGTAAATGGTTGGAATCTCATGTGAAGTATTTAGGGGTTTATTGTCATGCGACGCCTTGGATATTGGCGTCTATGGCCCCGTTGGAGTCACTACCACACTTCCTGATTTCCAGCACGCCTTCAACTACGTACATGCAGTGGTCTAGTTCTTTTACGTCGTATGTACGTAGTACTATTTAGGTGGTACTCCTCTTGACATCTGCGCGTTGCAACCTTTTGGTCAGCTGTGTTTTGCCTTTGCTGCCGTTGTTGCGCTACGCTTTGTGTCCCGGTCTCTTCCGGTTTTCTTTTCTTGTTATCTTTCTCTTCTTCCCTCCTCTCTGCCCGTACTCCTTCCTGTTTATGCTACTTTCCAGTGCGTGGACCTCGATACGGGTTACTTTACTAGCGGCCTCGCTGCATCTTCCCTTCACTTTCTGTCCTGCTGCCTAATTCTTTGGGCTTTCGTTGTTGTCCGAACTCCAATTTAACTATTTCGGATTCCTGTGCCCACATTTGGACGAATACTTTCTTCCACTCTAATCCTGCATCTTCCAGTCCAGCTGCCACAATTCTGAGGTTTTTTTTGCCACGTTTGGCTTTTTACCCTAATTTGTCCCTCTCGGGAGGGGGGTCCTCAGGGAAGTGCTCTCTAGTAGCCTTCACTGTGGCTTCCTCTCGTGCGAGACTCAAACTTCAAAACAAAAAGGAGAAGGACTACATATCCCATCGATCCTTGAGCCCAGTGGAAGAGGACACGATTTACTCAGGTGAGGAGGTGGAGGAGGGAAAGTGGGACACTCGGCCTCAACAAGAAAAGGAAGTTGACAGTTTGCAATGCCAAAAACCCACTATGGCTACTTCAGAGCAAGTACAAGAATTGGTAGCCGCAGTACAAAGCCTCTCATTAGAGATGCAAAACATGAAGGCGGAAAACAATCTACTGAAGCAGATGGTAGCGGCACGAGAACCTCAGTCCACTGACCTGCCACCGATGGCCCTATCTTCGGGCAAATACGACGGTTCCCCTAAGACTCGAAAAGAGTTTCTTGATGCATGCAGAGTGTATTTTACTTTTAGAACCCGCATGTTTGCTTCAGACCATGCAAAAACAGGATTTCTAATATCTAACATGACAGGCAATGCCCTAGCTTGGGCCACACCCCTTGTCACTGGTAACAATCCAATACTACAGGATTTCAGGTCGTTCTTGGAACTATTGAAACAGACTTTTGAGTGTCCAGAACTGTCATTTGCAGCCGGGGAAGAATTGTTAGACGCACGCCAAGGTCAGGCTGATGTTAGGACTTACATTTCTTCGTTTAAAAGACTGGCTATTGAGACCGGTTGGTCTGATCAATCTCAGTATATCATCTTTCGTCGTGGTCTTAAGGAGGAATTACTTTAATTTACTTAAAATACCTATGCCTTGTTCTAGACCACATAAACACCTATTTCACTAACTATGCTGACGACACACAGCTTGTATTCGAACTAAGTGGCAATTATCAGAAAGATAGCGAGCAACTTACCACAATATACAACCACGTGGAGCAATGGATGGACACCAATTGGATGTGCCTAAACGGAAAAAAACCAGAACTCATGATTTTCGGCTCATCCTCTGCTCGTGCTAAGCTACCCGCATCCTACACATCCTTCCACATTAAAGATACCACCATTCCGGTCCTAAGCAAGGTTAAAACCCTAGGTATGCTGCTAGTAGCATCGTTGGGTGCAGACGCCCAAGTACAGTTCATCAAAAAAAAACTGTGCCTACCACCTCCGTCTAATAAAAGCCATCAGACCTTTCATATCCGAGGAAAATTGTGCGACCATAGCAAGAGCCACCATCTTATCGCGCCTTGACTATGGCAACGCTCTAGTCCTGGGTGCCTCCAAGCAATGCCTACAAAGCTACCAAATTGTACAGAACAACGCGGTAAGAATTGTCAAGCTCAAAACTAAAACAGAACATATCAGCAACTCCAGAAGAGAGCTTCATTGGCTGAAAATCGAAGATAGGGTGCATTTCAAAACCTTAACCATCGTTCACAGATGCATCTACGGAAAGGCACCAACCTACTTAAAAACTAGGATCAAACCATACGTTCCTAATAGAACACTGAGATCATCCCAACTTGTTAAAATTGCTACGTCACCTCACAAACTCAAAAGTGGCTTAGGTAGAGCCTTTCCAACCCTTGCAGCCAACCTTTGGAACAACCTACCAGACCACCTTAGACTGGAAACTAACTACTCGCGTTTTCGCAAACAGGTAAAAACCCATATCTTCAAATAAACGGCCATCACGGCATATGCCTCAGTTAGCTTAATTCTATGTGACTGTCCCGTCTGCTCTGTCTAATCACTATCTGTTCCGTCCGTTCTCGTGTCCTTGTTTCTGCGCCCCGAGGCTCGCGAGCTACCGGCGCAATATAAATATTAAATAAAAAATAAATTGAAAGATGAACTGGCTCACTTTCCACGACCTGCTACGTTACCTGAGCTGATGACTGCTGCTTTACAGATGGAAACCAGAATGCAAGAATGGTGTAATGAAAGACGGAAGCTAAGACCTTCATTCACCGGACCTCCCCCTCCTCTCCCACCTGCTATCAAACGCACAGACGAACCCATGCAGATCGGTTTGACCCGGAGATCATTAACTCCTGAAGAAAGAAAGAGAAGGAGGGAACAAGGTTTATGCGCCTATTGTGCTTCAGACAAACATGCAGTACGGAATTGCACCGAATTACCCACCAAGCCGGAAGGAAAACGAAAACCCTTGATCCTAGAAGGGACGGGTAATCGAGGGCCCATTTGTAGTCCCTATGTGACCATGGCAATCGACGCATCCAACGTACCCGAAGACTCACGACTAATGGTGCTAACTGTGAAGGTTACGATCAATGGGTCTCAAGTGGAGACATTAGCATTATTTGATTGCGGGGCCGCCGGGAATTTTGCTGACACCTTATGGGTGGACAATGTCGGAGCTAAACGCATCGATCGAAGTCGCGGTCAAGACGTCGAAGGAGTGGATGGCCGACCCCTGAGCTCGGGACCCATTTTCCAGACCACAGAACCTTTACCTCTCAGCATTCACGAGCATTTAGAGATCATTATCTTTGATATAATCAGAGCTGCACACTTCCCTCTAATATTAGAAATTACATGGCTACGTCAACGCAATCCGAGCATCAATTGGAAGACTAACTGTTTGAGATTTGATTCAAACCACTGTCACACCGAATGCTTTCACAGGACGCAGAATAAGCCAGTGAACACCTTTCCCAGCCCGCTCCTCACTACTGTCAACATACATACTCTCGCCCAGGTGTTAGAGTACAATCCAGTATTTGCCAACAGCACCCCAGCTGTATTACCTCCTCACAGACCAGAGGACTGTGCCATTGACCTGGTGCCCCGAGCTCTGGTGCCTTTTGAAAGGATGTTTGCTCTTTCTAAGACAGAGAAGGAAGTACTCCGGAGATATTTGGATGATAACCTCTGCAACGGTCTCATTAGACCCTCAAAATCCCCTGCCGGTGCACCATTGTTTTTCATACCGAAACGAGACTCCAGAGACCTTCGGCCTTGTATTGACTACCGAGGACTGAACAAAGTAACAGAGAAGGATAGATATCCCATGCCACTCATCCCTGACATCTTAGAGGCCGTCCAGGGTGCCTCGGTATTCACCAAATTGGATCTGCGCAACGCCTACCATCTGCTCAGAATACGTGCCGGGGATGAGTGGAAAACGGCTTTCGGGACACCCTTTGGGTTATACGAGTATCATGTAATGCCCTTTGGGTTAGTAAACGCACCGGCAGTGTTCCAAAGGTTTATAGACGGAATCTTTTCAGATCTTCTATTTGTGTCAGTTGTCGTATACCTGGACAACATTTTGATTTTTTCCAAAGACATGCCAGAACACCTGATTCATTTGAAAGAAGTATTAAAGCGACTCAAACAACATCAACTATTGGTCAAGAAAGAAAAGTGTGTTTTTGGAGTCACAACAGTAACCTATCTGGGCTTTGTTCTCTCACCACAAGGTGTACAGATGGACGAACAGAAGGTAGATGCCATTCTTAAATGGCCTGCTCCATCGTCCGTTAAAGAGGTACAAAGATTCTTGGGCATGGCAAATTTCGACAGACGCTTCATCCCAGGATTCTCAGAGGTTACTCTACCCATAACAAACCTTCTAAAAAAGAATTATATGCCATTCGTCTGGAACGCCCAAGCAGAAGAGAGTTTTCAACAATTGAAAAAAAGGTTTTGCAGTGCTCCTATTCTACGACAACTAGATCACGGGAAACAGTTCATACTTGAAACAGATGCTTCTGCAGCCGCCATTGGAGCGGTTTTGCTTCAAGAAAACGACAACGAAGAACATTCAGTGGCCTATTTGTCTAAGACCCTTACCTCGAGCCAACAAAACTACTCAGTTATCGAAAGAGAACTCTTGGCCATGAAGAAGGCATGCGAGGTTTGGAGGCATTTATTACAAGGGGGAAGACATCCCTTTGTAATCAGAACGGATCACAAAAATCTGCAGGTCTTACAGTCTATGGAATGTGTCAATTCCAGACAGGCCTGATGGGCTAATTTCTTTTCTTAGTACGATTTCAGCATCACATATATCCCAGAAAGTCAGAATACATTGGCCAACGCTCTTTCAAGGAAGACTCACCACTCCAGTGCATCCTCCGTTACTCCAGAAAAACTGTTCCCCAGGAATCGAATCATAGCAACCACCTCCTATGTTTCTACGACAAGTCAGAGAGGCCACAGCTACGCAAATAGAGCCAAAAGGTTTAGCAAAGGCGGAGGTCCTTTTGTTCAGGAAGGGAAGATTGTGGATACCATCCAAAGACTTGCAAAAGAAGGTGCTAGCCTGGTGCCACGACCATAAGACAGCCGGCCACAGGGGACAAGCCAGCACCTTAGATCTGGTCAGCAAGGCTTTTTATTGGCCAGGCTATTCCAGAGATGTTAAACAGTATGTGGAGACCTGTAGCGTGTGCAGCCGAAGCAAATACAGCACTAAACGACCTATAGGTTTGTTGAAACAGGATACTGTTCCTGATCGTCCGTGGAGCCATATTACTACTGACTTCATCGTGGAGCTACAACATTCGAAAGGTTGTTCCTGCATTATGATAACCATGGATTCTCTCACCAAGATGGCTCATTTTTCTCCCCTTTCAGGCCTACCCACGGCAGATGCTATAGCCGTGATTTTCATCAGAGACATCTTTAAACTTCATTGTCTTCCTGATAAGATTGTCTCGGACTGCGGAAGCCAATATGTTTCCAGATTCTGGAAATCTCTATGCAAAGCTCTGGGGATTGAACGTGCATTATCATCTGGGTATCGCTCCCAGACCAATGGGCAGACTGATCGCTTGAATGCAACCTTGGAGCAGTACTTACGAAGTTACACCAACTTGGAACATGAAAATTGGGTGGACCTACTACCTACAGCAGAATTTGCGTATAATAACGCCAGTCACTCCGCAAGTGGTATGTCCCCGTTCTACTGTACGTATGGGTTTCACCCCCAATCTATCATCCCTCACTTTACCTTATCAACTTCTCTTCCGGGAGTGGATGAAGTGTTGACTCGTCTTAAAGACACCCATGAGAAGGACAAGCTAAATTTGACAGAGAGTCTCAAGACCTATAAGAGACAAGCCGATAAACATCGACAAGAAGTTCCCGAATGGGAAGTGGGTTCCAAAGTATAGCTTTCTACTAAATACTTACCACGATGGTCTCACCCATCCAAGCTTTCGCCACGCTTCATTGGACCCTATCCCATCATTGCCAAAATCAGTCCTGTGGCATTCTGCCTTAAATTGCCTCACGCTCTAAGACGCATTCACTCAGTTTTTCATGCTTCATTACTCAGGAGTGCAGACCAGACTCGCATTTCTCGACCTCTCTCTGTACCATCCTCTCCTGAAGCAACGGAATATGAAGTATCACACTGACAGACTCCAGATATCATAAAGGTCGCCCGAAATACTTGATACATTGGAAAGGGTTCTCTTCTGCAGAAGACTCCTGGGAACCCCTTTCGCATATTCACACCCCCTTGTTACTCAGGAAATTTCACAGGGCTCACCCGGGCAAGCCCGGGGGTTCGAGGGGGTATACTGTCATGCGACACCTTGGATATTGGCGTCTATGGCCCCATTGGAGTCACTACCACACTTCCTGATTTCCAGCACGCCTTCAACTACGTAAATGCAGCGGTCTAGTTCTTTTACGTCTTATGTACGTAGTACTATTTAGGTGTACTCCTCCTCTTGACATCTGCGCGTTGCAACCTTTCGGTCAGCTGTGTTTTTCCTTTGCTGCCGTTATTGCGCTACGCTTTGTGTCCCGGTCTCTTCCGGTTTTCTTTTCTTATCTTTCTCTTCTTCCCTCCTCTCTGCCCGTACTCCTTCCTGTTTATGCTACTTTCCAGTGCGTGGACCTCGATACGGGTTACTTTCCTAGCGGCCTCGCCGCATCTTCCCTTCACTTTCTGTCCTGCTGCCTAATGCTTTGGGCTTTTATTGTTGTCCGAACTCCAATTCAACTATTTCGGATTCCTGTGCCCACATTTGGACGAATACTTTCTTCCACTCGAATCCTGCATCTTCCAGTCCAGCTGCCACAATTCTGAGGGTTTTTTTGACATGTTTGGCTTTTTTCCCTAATTTGTCCCTCCTGGGAGTGGGGTCCTCAGGGAAGTGCTCTCTAGTATCCTTCACTGTGGCTTCCTCTCGTGCGAGACTCAAACTTCAAAACAAAAAGGAGAAGGACTACAGATCCCATCGATCCTTGAGCCCAGTGGAAGAGGACACGATTTACTCAGGTGAGGAGGTGGAGGAGGGAAAGTGGGACACTCAGCCTCAACAAGAAAAGGAAGTTGACATATATTTAATAAGAGATTTGAAGGAAATTGTAGAGTTGAATTTGGATAAGTTGACAGATGCTGAAAAGAGACATGAGGAAATGGGACCGGTTAACCTTGAGATCTGGGCAAAGATCAACGCTATTAAAATGACTGCTACCAAAGGTGCTTTATGTTATACAATAATCGCCCAGATGCCTGTGGGTTCGGCATGCTTTACAAAATGCCAAGTAAATAAATTACCTCTGGGATGCTCAAAAAAATTGCTGAAGAGAAATTAAGATTTTTCATAACTTTCTTAAATTTGTACTACTATATAATATTCAAGACAGGTTTTGGCTACCCACACCTTGACGAGTAACAGAGTATTCATACTGAAGAAAGTGTCTCACTATGTGTTTTCCGGAAATGCACATGAGCCGATGTGGTTATCAATTGAAAGGGATAGATTTTATCTATTCAATGGGGACTATGCCGAATATTAATGACAAATTACCCACTTGTAATGTGACTAGAGAAGTGCTTGCCTTATGGTTAACTAATTCTGAAAGGAATTTGCATTTTCATTAAAAGGGTTCTCTTTAGCATAATCCTGGTCTTCCAAACACTAATAAAACACTAAACTAGAGTAATTGGATTTCAAAAGGAGTTTCGGAGATGGGCTGCTGTATGGGCAAATAATACCTTTTGTGGAATTACAATGGGTGTATGGTCTGAGGAACAGGGAGTTAAGTAGATTTAGGGATCTCAAATCTATTTTATTGCAGGGACTGGATATGTTGTCTATGCGAATAGAGAGTGAGCCAAATGGATGTGCTGTATTTGCATCATGGCCACGCATGGTATCCACATATGGATCCTTTCATTGTTGAATCTTGGGAGAAACCGAGGGGACATGGATGGAGGACTTGGGTTGTGAAATTATAGAGAATGGATGCCAGTACTGTGGGCATGCTTTACAATTAAACTGGATTTGAACTTGAAACTCACACATCAGAAAATGCTAGGACGCTTATACTAGATTCCGGTGCGTATATATGGTTTGAATTTGATTGGCAATGACACTTGCTGGGGATGTGGTTAAGAGAGGGGCACCCTTAGATATTTGTTGTGGAATTGTTCTAGGTCAAAGACATTTGGGGGAATGTGTTAGACAGAATGGACACAATATTATCAATAAACTTTCAGAGAATGCCTCTTCAAACTCTTTTGTTGTCTAGTAGAGCAAGATGTAGAAATGCTAAGCAGTATAGTGCATGGATTGACAAAGTACTAGTACTAGCGGCAAATCATATCCTGAAGTTATAGAATACGAGGAAAAAGCCACAGATAGAGAACTGGGTGAAAGATGTGCAGGTGTTGTCAGACTTTGAGAACATTTTGTTTCGAAAACAGAAAAGAAAATGATTTGGAACTGTGGACACCCTTTAATAGTTTGCAAGGTACGTAAGAACATTGCATGTGGCTTTAGTTGAGGAAAGAAACTGAGTAGTAGGGTTGTCGATTTATATATTGTACGTGTGTGTGTATGTGTGAGTGATGTCCTGCCCACCCCTCTTTTTGTTTTCTTTTTTCTCTTTCTTGTCATCCTGTGTTTTGTGTTAAATTCATAACTGGAATGAGCATGTTTTGAATAAGATTAAGTTGTGTTATGTTCCTTAAACTATGTGTTAGTATATTCTTTGATTAGTGCTGGGGGTGATTTTAATCCCAGTGTTGTACTGTTGATTTAATTTAATGTTTGAATTGGTTGTTTTTTATGTGAAATGTATAAATAAAGGGTTTTTTAAAAAAAATAGTCGAAAGTATTGAAGAGAAGAAAATGCATTACCCAAGCCAAGAGGCATCCCCGTTCTATAGTGAAACCAGTATTACCAACTGTTAAAGAGTCATCCAACTACCCTTTGAAGTTGTTAACATTCAAGTGGCCTACGATACATGTGTGCTATTATTACCTGAAGCTGAGAGAGTGGCACCAAGGCTTCTGGGTAATAACTGGAATGAACTGGCATAAAGGTGGGAGCAAAGCTGGGCAAGGGGAGTTAATTGTTTGTGAAGAATATGTTGAACTAAAATACAACCTGTGGTGTCAAAGACTACTGAAGCCAGAAAGAAGGGAGTCTTATGGGCAGAAATAGGTTGTTCTTGTGGTTGGTGATTAGACAGACCGAAAAGGCAAAGAGGCTGCCCCTTTTGAGAAAGTTGTCAAAAGGAAGAGTACCTTACCTACCTGCAGAGGTTAAAGTGTTTTGTCAAAACATCTCTAATAATTCTAAAGCACTGAGCAGTGGTAGTAGTACTCAAACTGTGGTGGTATATTAAGTTGTCAGCAGATGTCACATTGAAGTGGTTTGAAGCAGTAACATACTGTGGGACAGAGGTGGCTGTTTTCATAGTACCAACAGTAGAAGTGTGGTTGTTGATGATAGAAGCAGCAGCACATAGAAATCATCCTGACAAATATACCAATGTAAAGTTGTAACTGAAGAAGTGTATTGCTCTCCCCAGAGTGCACGGAAAAACATAAATCACCAATGCAATTATAGAGCCAATACTTTGAACGCA
This sequence comes from Ambystoma mexicanum, assembly GCF_040938575.1. Taxonomy (NCBI): domain Eukaryota; kingdom Metazoa; phylum Chordata; class Amphibia; order Caudata; family Ambystomatidae; genus Ambystoma; species Ambystoma mexicanum. The sequence goes on from NC_090933.1 coordinate 38,027,816, forward strand.
GAAAGACGCAATAACTCGCAACCACACACTCTTAGAAGATAATCAGCACTTATACGGCTATTTATTCAAAGTTTAGAAGCAACCAATAATAACATAGAAATAACTCACAGAAGTAATATAGACATAAATCACAGAAGAAGCAAAGAATTCAAAAGAAAACACATCACCGTGAGCGTAACTGGATTCCTCATCTCGCCCAGAAGCGGCTGGAAGACCCCGGGAACAGCCAGGCCGAGAGCACCACAGCTGACAGGAATGCCGGACGTAAGCGTCCTCCGGCTGAAGTCTCACCTGACCACCTGCGGGGTTCCGCATATATACACACTCCGAAAAGGGGTGGCAGTTCTCGAACCTTCTGGAAATGGCACTTGCGCAGTTGATGAGCAGCCGTCGGTTGCCAGCTCGGTCAATCGACAGCCACCCTCAAGGAGCAGAGTGCCTCCCTCCTCTAAAAACACGCTCATAACAAACCATAACAAAGTTAGCTTTCCCAGCAGAAATGTCCTCGACTGCACACCAGGTTTGGAAAGCATGTTTTCCTCAGCACCGTGAATCTAACACTCAGCAAAATGTGTGCAGCTTTTCACTGCGGCATGAAGTAAATATCCATCATGGCTCCGAGCGCTCCCAGAATGCACTGTGCACCAGCGCCATTTTAGTTCAAGCATAACAATTAGTCCTAAAGAACTGTGTATTATTCGTGTTTGGGAATGTTGCACCTTCTTTTGAACTGTGGCCATTTATCTTGAAGAGACAAATTACCATCATAACCAGGATTACCATTGGTGCCATTTCTTTTCTGAAAATTGGAAGGGGATGTTTTCATCCAGGAACAAAAAGTTGTTACCAGTGGATTTTGGTTTTTTTGTATGAACTTTTGAACTTTCAAGAGCAAGTTCAAAACCTTTCTTTGCTTTTGCTGAACATTTTAGAATTAACTTTGAAGCCTGGGGAAAGTGATCTTTGCCAAGACAGGAGAAGGCCATTCAGATAATGTGTTAATATTGTTTATTATATTGTGTTGCTATATCATTTCTTTTGTATGTTTGTTGTTTTAGTGTGAGCGCCAGTGTTCCCATGCTAGAAAATGTTCCCTTAGCCTTTAAACTAGGTAGGGAATTCTTCTGTAGAGTAGGTCAAGCAAGGTCATTTCTATATCATTTATATACAAGCAGTTGTCCGCCTCACAATACTGACCCCTCGCTCCCACACACACACTCCACAGACCCCCTCCTTAACAATAGCCTCCACACTCCAAACGCTCTCACCTCCACTGGTCTCTCAGACGTCCTCCTCCGCCACTGGGCCTCACTCAATTAACCCACACTTGCACACTCACACACCTCATTGTATACCCCAATCCCTCCCAGGATTGGATACTCGCCCTTTCCAATCACTTAACTGGCTTCAGGGGGTTTGCAGGGGAAGGCCAAGCGAGGGCTAAAAAGTGATAGTACGCCCAGCCCCTTTCTACTGCATTTCTCACCTGAAGCCTATATCAGCTCTCCAGAACACACTGGTCTCCCAAGCCTCTCTGGAGGCTTTTTCCCCTTACAAAATTCCATAGTGGTTTAGTGGGGCCCTGATTTATGAGGCCTGTCCCCCTCAGGAACTATCCCTGGTTGGTTAGTGGGATCATTTCTTCTTCCTGCAGCGACTGGCGTTGTCTTGATCGCTACTCCTTCTGCTGCAAGCTTGCTGGGCCGTGTTCAATACTGGCCAGAGTTGTGGGAGTTGCTGCACCCCCTGGTTCACTGCAACTCTCCTCCGTCGTGAGGCGGGCAGTGTTGTGCCGCCAGCGGCGCCCCTAGATTTTCTGGCAGACAGCTGTTTCCCGTGCTTGCTGGCATCTTCCCCAACTGCGGTGCCATTGATGCAGGTAAGGAGGGCAGGGGAAGGGGGCTGCTGACACTCAGGCACCCTAATTGAGTTGGGTTGGGCTCGCCTCTTTCGACACAGCTTGTTCGCCGGCCCTGTCACTCAGGGAAAGAGGTGTACCGTTTTATTCAGGAGCGGCATGCTGTAGATGCCATTGTATTACCATCCTTTCCCGTGATACCCAATCCCGACACAATTTTATCATGTATTCCTTACACTGCTAAGTATTTCACTGTTGTAGACTTGTGCTGCACATTTTCTCTATACACCCAGCGAGTCAGTATCTCTTCATGTTCATGCATAAACGGACGCAATATACGTTCACTCTCCTCCCAATGGGGTATGTTGAAAGCCCCTATGTGATGGGTCAGAAATGACAGGCGGGCACAAAGTGGTAGTATTCCCAACATCAGGCATAATTATGAAAAGAAAATGGATTAGATAAAGGCATCTCTATGTCTATCCCAACGAGAGTTTCCCTACTTAGGAAACTACAACTAAGGGTCAGTCTGAGTCTTGTCGTCAAAATTAAGTAAACTATCCTTGTGTCCAAAATATATCTGATCCTCACACTAGAAATGAAACAATTAAGAAGTGTAAGGTAAATAAATAGTCTCTGAGAAACCCTAGGGTGTTCTCACTTATAGGCCCTGAGGATCCTTTGTACAGGTGGCCAGGGGAAGGGCCATCACGCTTGGATCCCAACCCTGAGGTGGACAAGCGAAGGAGGATCACCTGGGCAGGGGGTCATTGGGGACTGCAGGAGGAGTGCCCTTGGTATAGACCCAGTATCTCCCCCTTTCTGGTACCAAAACCCATGTATCCACTACCATACATATATCCTCTCCGACCTGACAATGATTCACCCCATTTACACTACAACTCCCATAATCCCCCACCACTGTTATTTTCCATAAACAATGGGACAAGGAAGAAGCAGAAGGGAGCCATGAGGATTCCTATGAGCAAGTGATTCCTATGAGCAGTCACCATTTTGTCCCGGTAATGATGCCAGGCAAGGTCAGGCCTCCCTTAACTATCATTCCCACCTGAAACCTGTTTAGCCTCCCAGACAGTATAAAAGACAGAGCTCACAGGCACACTCTGAGCAATCTGGGGGTGCTGGAGGAAGCATGGAGACCAGGAAGGAAAAGCCAGAGCAGAAAGAATCCTGGACGACCTGGAGGGAGAAGGACTACGCCAACACTGTGCCTGTGAGTACAGGGAAGGCAGCAGTATGGCAAGGGAGCTCTGACTCCAGGGAGCTAAACCAGGGGCAGCTGAGGCTACCTGGAAGTGCTTAAGTCAGAAGATATCGTCTTAAAAATCCTGCAACTCCCAAAACTGCCTGGATGCTATTTAGGGAAGTTGGTGAAATGGGAGCAAAGCTCAGACTGGTGCATTCTGGCACATGAAGTCCAAAGACAATTTTTGTAAATCAAGAGGGGTCCAAGCACTACGGAGAGGAGCCCCTGAGAAGTCAAGAGAGCTAGGCTGGGCACGAGAAAGGACAGCCCTTTCTGAATGGCTGCAAATCGAATGTAGGAAAGTTACAGAGCAGAGGGCAGAACCACAGATCCTTCTCAGCCCAGGACTGACTGTTGGAGTGATGTGTGTGGAGCAAAGCAGGAGCTCCCGACAAGGCCTGCTAGGCAGTAGAAGTGGAGGTGAAGTGTGGAGGCTGCCCGGATGAACATGGGTGCTGGGGAGGAGCAAGATGGCACCAGAGGCCCCAACATTATCAAGGCAAAGATTTATGAGAAAGAAGGTGAAGGCAACCATTGAGTTCGCGTGCACAATGGGAGAGAGCCCAGTTGTAATATCTGTGGCAAGTGAGTGCTGCATTGTGGAATGTGTAGTTGGAGGAAACAGCGACGGAGAAAAGCTAGTGAACCCTCCCGGGGTTAACAAATGTGTTGGGGAGGAGCAAAGGAGGCATAAATCCTTTGGGGAGAACAAAGGTGGCCGGTTACCCTCCCGGCTGAACGACAGAGTTGGGGAGGAGGAGAAAGAGTCAAATATATAAAAGTGATATAATATAACAGAGTGTTCCGGCATAGCGAAAGTGCCCAATCGAAGGTCTCTGTTTAACATATCCAGAATGGTGAAAGTAAATGGCAATCAAAGTGGTCATGCAGAGGTATTTGTAAAACCACTCTCAGATTTGAAAGTCTTTGATAGGAAAAGCCTTCCTGACTGGAAAGTCTGAGCCCGACAGAGGGAGACCTGAAATGAAATATGAGAAATCTGGGAGTGAAAGGTCCGAGCCTGACCTGAGGGAGACCTATTTGAGCTTGTGTTTAAAGGGGGTCCGAGCCCAGCTGACAGAGACCAATGGCGAACAGTGAGAAATTGCAAAACTAAGAGAAATTGTGATTGCAAGGTCTAGGCCCGACTGAGGAAGGCATATTGTCAACTTGCGTTTGAAGGGGTTGGAACCGGCTGAGCAAGGCCAATTATAAACTGTGAACCTGCAAACCTATGAACTTTAAACTCCTGAAGAGAAGGAACTTTGTTTTATGTGTACTCAAGGCATTCTGCAAATAGAAACTTTGTGTGGAAAAGAGACTCTGTCGCGGAAGGCCCTGGCTTGTGTCCCAAACTGAATCTTCCTGCCGAAGAAGCCAGAGTGTGTTCCAAAGCCTCAGTGTGCCACCTTGTCCTGAGCTGAAACCATGGGGAAGGGAACCTCACTGTTCAGTCATCCTGATAAATTACTTTTTAACCCTATCTTTCTTTCCAAACACCATTTTCCCACACATATTTGTAATAGCGTAAGGGCAAGCAATATGTTTTTAGTATAGGCCATTTTGTTTTGACAGACTTAACTAGGACTGTTTTTTTTATTATTTGATGGTAGAGCATGCTCCCATCTTTAGATATAGGACGAGAGAGTAGTTTATCCAACCCTTTTGCTCAATAAACACCCTTGAACATTGCATCTTTTGTGTCTGTCTTGACTTGTGATACCAGGCCTCCCTTACATCTCTGATATAGGTTTAGCCAAAAAGTGTTCAAATGTAAAGCCAATAAATATATCCAACAAAAAGTTCTCTCGAGGAGACATCCTTAGATTAAGAGGATACTTCCCTACCCATGGATTAATTCAGGGAGGATAGCAAAAGTGTCCTTTCCAAAGAAATGTCCTCTTAAGAATAGTAGGAATGTCTTTTCCATGCAACACCTTCTCACAGCTGGCAAAATGTCTCTTTTAGGGAACAAAAGCTCCAAGGATGGCAAAAATGTCTCTTCCACACAGTATCTTTCTTTTTTTTAAACTTTATTTATTGTTGCACACAGTTACCGCACTCACATATATGTATACAGTCAGGTTGCCATCATTACATTGTACACAATTACTCTGATTCTGGGCCTGAATTTACACGCACTTCCTTGTCAGCTAAATATTGATTATATCTGGCCCAAATATTTCTCGGTTTGGATGAAGGAAGTACTGAGTCAATGTATAGTTCTTCTGTGTCGTTCGTCCATAGCATATCTCTGTCCCATTCTGCTTTAGTCGGCGGTTGCACATTTTTCACCTCATTAGTATTGGTCCTTTGGCTATCGATAAACCCAGGTTTAAGAGTTTTCGCCTTATCTGGTTCATTTTTCCCACCGCCCCCAACATGCACAATCATGGTGTCCATTCCACTGGTTGATCTGCCATATCATCAAGAGCTGTACAAACCCCTGCCCAGTAGTCTCTCAGCTTTATACATGCCCAGAGCATATGAAATATATTTGCGTCTTCAGCGTGGCATCTCGGGCAGTTTCCCGTTGCGGTAGGGTAGATACATTTAAGTTTGTCTGGGGTATAATGTGTCCTATGAATTATTTTATAATGGATTAATTTGGATCTGGAGTTGCAAGATATTTGTTTGGTTAATTCACATATCCGGACCCATTCATGGTCCTCTATGTGTTGCCCCAAGTCCTGTTCCCACTTGTGCCTGGCTGCATGGGTCTCCGCCGGACGTGTTTGGATTATAACTTTATAAAGTGGGGAGGCTGTGACTTTTTGTGTCGCCCCTGTAAACATATACCCTAGCCCCATATTTATCTCAGTTCTTTTGGAAAGATGGGACATATATTCCGCACTGCAGCTCTCACTCGGATATATTGCAGTTTGTGTGTGTTAGTGTCTCCTACTATATCTTTGATATCTTCCCATGTTACAAAGAGCTTATCCGGGTACAGTTGTCCCCATTGAGAGATGCCTCTAGAACTCCAATGCATGGCCACCTCTCCATCCAGAGTGAATTGCGTTTGGGGGTCCCCCCAGATTGGCATACTCTGGTGATCTAGCCTGTCTGTTCGGAATATCTCAGCTATTTTGGCCCAAGCGGTGGTCGTTACCTGCGTGGGGTCTATTGAGTTATGGTGTTTGGGAGATGATCTGGTCATTTTGTGCAGTGCTATTATTGCTTTTCACGCCCACAGTATCTTTCTAAGGATGACACTTGTATCACAACTTCTCAAGGATAACTTTCTGGTATACTACCCTGCCAGGAATCCTTGAGTAGATTCTTTAGATGCCCTGGTATACTCTCCTGCCAGGTATCTCTTCCCCAAAGGCTCACTGCCCGATGAACAGGAATTGTTTTAATGTTATCTTAGTCTTTCAGTATAGCACAGTTGTACTCTTGCACTGTCTATATTTTATTTTCTCCATGTTGACATTGCACATGTGGAGACTTGTACAAATTCTACCTTTCTACTTCTTCATTAAACTTCATTTGCTTAAAATAACCTTTGCTCCAACTTCCCCCATCTTGACATTTAATGCATGAGGATGTGTGGTGCAAATTCAGTCTTTCTGCTTTACGTAAGAGGTAGTCAATAAAATCTCATTTGTTTCTGTGCCTGTCGGTACACCCCAGAGTTCCCACTATCATTGGGCCATCTCACTGGTGTTCTTCAACCCGTGGCACTCTGTTGCGGCAAAGTCCTCCCTCAGGTAAAGTGTCTCTTGCTTTGCAGACCTTGCTCCAGCTTCCCCACCGGCTTTGTGTTCCCTTGCCAGTGAAGCTGGTGTTTTCGAGCACGACCGCTCTCTGCACAGCGTTGCTGCTGCTGGTTCTGGTTTGGCTCTTCCCTGGTGCCTGCCAGGCTTCCCTGAGTCTCCCGCCACACTGTTAAGGAAGGCTGACAAGCTGCAGCTTGACAACCTCTGCCTTCCGCTGCACCGTCCGTTCCCGTGTGTTGCCCTTCACTAGCGGTTCTGCTTTCTGCTTCACCTCTGCTGCTCGGTGTTGTTTGTTTCCCACTGCTTGTTTGGTATTTTAGAGTCTGCCTTGTTGGTTGTCTAACAGCAGGAGGTGTGTTATATCCTGCTTCCCCACCTCCTGGCTCATCTCTGTAGATTCATCCTCTGTGGCTATGATGTCATAGAATGCACACCACATGCTGATGCAGCAGCTTGGAATGTTATGCCTTGAGCTTGGTTCCGCCCAGAGAGAGTTAGCAAAGTGAGAGAGGCATACCACCTGGGTGGTGGGAGCCAGTGGGCTCTCCCTGTAATACTTAATATCCAGCTACCAGCTCCTGTACCCGATGTCATACCTGTATCTTATGTGCACGCAACTTTATTAAGTAATCTAAGGACTTAGCATGCTGCCTCCCCGACCCTACATTATAACACTGGCGACGAGGAACTCCAAGTGAACCCAGAAGGAGAACAGGTACCTGAGAATGAGAAAAGGAGAGCGGTGAGGCGACTGCTGCGGGGGTGCAGAGTGCAGGATTAAGAAACTGAGGAAGAGGGAGACCCACTGCCCCCCAAGGAGACAGTCCCACCACCCAGGGTTAGATGACACACCCAGGGCAAGGTGATATGCCCAGGGCAAGGTGATACACCCTTGTCGCCTCCCCAGCAGAACAAAAGGCTGTCTGGGGAAGGAGGAAATACTTGCCAAAAGTAGGTTAAGCTATAAGGGAAGCAGGAATTTCTTTGGGTGTCCCCAGGAGAAGGAAAAAGTGAAAAGAGGCCTGGGGAAGGAGAATGCGTGTTGGGAGATGGCTAATACCTCCCTGGAGGAACTACAGTCTAATGTGGATTGTGAATGCCTCCTTGGAATAACTGCATATTGGGAGATGGAGGATGTCCCCTTGGAATTCGAAATGCAAGCCATTTCTAAATGCCTCAGGCAGCTGATCTCCACCATAATCACTAGTTTTCGTGTTTGCCGTGAGGTTTCCTTCAATCCCTACTGACCCCTTCCTCCTTTTCTTTATCTCAGTACTTGAGGCTTTGCGGGAGTCGTAGTCCACAGGATTGATGTGAAGGTCCAAAACATCAGAGCAACAAGATGTTAAATGTAAATTATGTGCATTTGAACTGTGAATGTTATTCTGTTCATAATGTTTTACTGGAAGAGTTCTTTGGGTCCTATAATGAAAGGGACTTATAAAATGGCAATCATCCATTAAGGATTCAGGAATTTCTGTGGTCTTCCTGGTTTACAAGAGAAGACTACTGTGTTTCCCCCAATGGGTTCACCACATCTCCCCGACAGCCATCTCCTCCCATGTGATCCTCCCTCATAATACCACCCCAGGATCAGATAGTGGCTGCCGTCCCCTAGCCTGCATGAGACAGAGGAGGGCCATCCAATGAAGGATTTCAGTGAGACCGTAGGTAATCTGTTCATAGATGGCTGAGGCGAAAGGGGAAAAGGGGGAAAATCATTTTGGTTTTGTTAGCAGATAGGTTATTGTGAAAGCCAAAGGACGAGGTAAGTCTTCCTAGGGCAGGGGTATAGAGGGTGACAATAGTTAAAGTAGCCTTTCAGGATTCACCCTTTCTCATTTTATTAATCAAAGGAATACTGGCTCTAAAGTTTTCTTATATTTGAACATAAAATATTGCTGGGGCTTTGAACAGTATCTTTTTTTGGATTGGGAAAACCGCCCATAGAATTTAGCTTACTCGATATTTTCCCCACTCAAAAATGTTATCTCCAAATGGGCCCACTGTAATGATTTTTTTTGTTTCGCACGTTCTGTGATCCTATAACGGAAACAGTTACTGTGATGAATTAGTAGTGATTCCCCCCCTGAATCTCAGCCTGGGACCCTTCTCATGTGACCTGGGGAAGGCAGACACTTCCTGATCCCGGCCCTGAGGGTGGTGTTCTGTGGGAGGATCACATGGCGGGGGAACAGGCCAGGAAAAAAACCCTTGTTTAATTTCCCCCCAGTTCCCAATCTCTTAATGGCTTATTGCAAAGTAGAAAAGGTTAGGAAAACTAATTTTGTTGACAGGGACTTCAAGTAATAATTCCCTAAGTACTGGGACGAGGAAGAGGGATGCAGAGGAATACTGCTGTAGGAGCAGTAACTAGTTAGTGTAAACAACCTACACCTCAGGGAGACTGAAAGGCTTAAAAATCCCCCTCAGGTGCAGGCAGTAAGAGGAGAGCAGGAGCAGCAAGTGCAGCAGGAGAGGAGAAAGCAGTGCCGGCCATGTATGCAGAGCAAACTGAAACTGGAGGTGCGAGAAGACGCTGGGACCACTGAAGGACACAGTCCCGAGAGGGTCTTTGCCTCGAGCTCTCCTTGTTGCAGAGGTCACGTAGCGTGAAGCAGAAGTAGCTAGGAAAGTGTGCCCTCTTTAAAGGCTTTTGCTGGCTAGGTTATATCTGAGCCTATAATAGGGGGCTTTTTGAGTATAGCTTTTATGCCCAAGTAATAAGTTGCTGCTGGGTTTCACCCGGAAATTTATCTTTGAATTTGGACTAATGGAGTAGTTGTAAATGTGTAATTTATTCCCTTATAGAGGAGTCATTGTTGGCAAATGGGGATCTTTACATTTTCTAAAATAACATTTTTTAGGGTGTGTTAGGGAGAATTGTCATAAATGTTTGATTTCCCTTACCTAAAGAGTCCCCCAGCACCTTTGCTGGATTTCTAGGTTTTCTTTTTTTCACCTGGTAACAGTGTGAGCCTTTTTTCCCACTCTTACATGTGTTTTGCTATGTGTATTTCTACTTTCTGTGTGATCTTGGGCACTGGAGCCTCAACTACTCCATGTGCACCACTTTTGTGGGTGTTACACTGCACCTTCAGTGCAGTGACACAGGGTTGTCGTTGAGACTTCCCACTGACTCCATTTATCTGGGGGCTGAAAACAGGTAAAGTTGCCATTAACTTTACATAGTCACTTTAAACCACAGACCCAGTACACCCCATCTTACATGGAGTATTGGAAAGGGCTAACTCCTATCCCTTTTTGTCTGTACCTCTTGGAGCCTTATTTTGCTCCCTTAACATTAAGACTTGGCTGGTGGCAGTGGTATCTACCCTAACTTTTCTACCGCGATTATCTTATATAAACGTGGTAATGTTTTAGGCTATTATATTAGCCTCGAACATAAACCCTGCTTGACCAAATACATTTTATTTTGGTTCCGGCTGGGTTTAGTCACCATTTCTTTTTGTTAAAGCCTTTCTCGTGTTTTTCTTTGCGCGCCAAACCGGGGATGACTCCTTTGTTCGCTGTCTTTTCGCAGGCTTCTGCACAAAAGCCCTCCTTAAGGCGCCTGATAGTCTAGGTAGGCAGGATGTGAGGGAGGGATCTTCGGACCCTTGCCACGGGTTCCCTTGGTAACCCAAGTCGCACTCTTGTCTGATTGGCTAAGGAGACTGGCCTTGCCAGGCCAGCCACCCGGCTGTGTGATTGACAGCCAGGCTGTATGAATGGGGGAGAACTGCTGTCTTTTCACAGGCTTCTGCACAGAAGCCCTCCTTAAGGCGCCTGATAGTCTAGGTAGGCAGGATGTGAGGTCCTGGATGAGCAGGCAGAACCTATTTAGAAAATGCCTTCATAGAGCAGACGTCTCTGGTAACTTCTTCAGGTGTGACGGGTGAAGGAGGAGAAGGAATGAGGAGCAGGGAGGGGGATAGAGGTGAGGGTGTGTGGGACGGGTTGTGAGGGGGTGTGGCAAGGGTGGTCCGGATGTCCTGGGTTTTGGAGGCAAAGTGTGAGGCCAGTGCATTGCAGAGGGCCTGGGAGGGTATGAGGTCATATTATCCCCACCAAAAATATCGCCGTATATATGGTTGTCTGGAACGGCCATAGGCGATATTTTTATTGGGGGCAATATTAGGTTTTTTTGGGAGTGGTGGTGGCCCCCTCTCCATTTAAAATAATATGGGGATTGCGGGGGTGTCCCCCGCAGGTTCCATGCCTTAATATCGCCACAAAAATATGGCAATATTTTTGCAGAGATATTAACACTTGGAACCCCTGAGAGGGAGAAGGGCAGGAGGAGACTGAGGAGGGGTTAGCTAGTTCCCTGCAGATCTTGAAAAGTTCAGCCGTGTTATTGGATGCACAGGAAACACGTGCCTGTGTGTGGGTTCTTTTCTTGGCACGGATGGAGAGTCTGTATTGCCTTTGGAGCAGGCGGCAGGCCAGTTTGTCAGAGGATGAGCCTGAGGTTTGCCCATTCTGTTCTGCTGCCCTGCACCGGTGTCATACCAGGTGTTACGCTTAGAGGCAGGTTTCAAGCGGATCCTCATGACTGGTGCAAGAATGTCAATATTGGTGATGGAAAGGTGCAGGTTGCTGAGGGCAGAGGCAGAGGTGGTGGGGTGAGCGGGGTGAAGGTGGAAGCGAAGGCAGCCGCAGACACTTGTTTCATTGGGCGGATGTTAGCGAACAAGGTTGTTGGGACTTTGAGGGGGTGGGGGGGTGCGGTCAGGGAGCCAGAGGGACTCAGGTGGGAGGATAGGAGAGAATGGTCAGACCAGGAGAGAGGGGCGACTAGTGGGGGGAGAGAGAGAGAGAGAGGTCAGAGTTTATGCGAGCATCCTGAGTGTGTCCAGCTGAGTGGGTTGAGCCAGATGGGAGAATGGAGAGGGAAAGCGAGGTGCAGAGTTCAGTGAAGAGAATGGATGTAGAGCCTGGGGAGTCCAGTTGGATGTTGAAATCGCGCAGGAGGAGGAGGTTGGAGATGGATGAAAGTAAGGAAGAGCAGAAGTCGGCCCATTCAGAGAGGAACAGGGTGGTGGCGCCTGGAGGCAGGTAAATGGTGGCAATGGTCACGGTGGGGATGGAAGAGATGACCAACTTGCAAACCCGGCTTTCAAAGGAAGAGTACAGCTGGGTAGGTAAGATGGAAGCAGGAACCAACTCGGGGAAGATTAAGGAATCCCTCTGTGCCCCCGTTCCCCGCCAATGGTGAGGTTGAGGCTTAGAGATGATCTTGGAGAACTGGGTTAGCGATATGCAGTTATCAGATTTTGAGAAATGTATGCATCATGGCAGAAATCAAGAGTGTCTATTTAGATTTTTAGACGCCATTGATCTATATGGTTCATAGAAATAAATGATATGAATGAAGACCCAAACAATAATAATTGAATGTATGTTAATACAGTTTGGTGTATGTGTGTTATATGTGGGTATGTGCGTAATATATATATTTTTCTTCTCTATTTGATGGGCTGTTTTTTTTGCTTTTCTCTAGACTGGCTGTTTCTGTGTGTTGGTATTGTCTGTGCTCATAAGCCCTAGGGTCATGGTAGCACAGTAAAAATATTTAAACATAAACATTTTATAGTAAATGTGTTCAGAGGGTTGGTAGCAGTACAGTATTGATATTTTTGTAGGTTAACTTTGTTGGATATCTATAACTTTTTAGGAATTATTAATTAATTAAATGATCAATCTATTGTATATGTTAGTATTGTATATGTTAGTATTGGTGTTAGGTTATTCGATAAAATGTTACCTGTTGCTGAATTCTGTTGAATATCTGTGAAAAATGATAAATCGAGGTTACAAAAAAAAAAGAGACATATGTCAGAGGAATGTTTGTTGGCTGAGTGGGCGTTAAGAGTTGCCAGATGGAGGATGTCTGTGCCTTTTGAAGGTTTTCTGGGGAGATGTACAGGGCATGGTACACCAGTCAGAGGAGGGGGAGGGAGAGTAGAAGGGGGAGATGCAGGAGAAGGAAGGAAGTCAATGAGAGAAGGCAGGATCCAGTCAAAGAGAAGGAGGTTGGGTTGTGGAGCCTGAACCAGGAAAGTGCCAGTGTGAAAGACATTAACGAAGCAACGTTAGGATGAGAAGCCGGCCAAGAGGACTTCCCACTTGGTGACACTGTTAATGGTAGAGCATGTGGAAGGAAAGAGAATAGAGATAAGATGGGGGGGTGTTACGTCACCTGGTATCCACCGACGCCACCCATCCGGGTTACTCGCTGGTATGCTTCTCAGCTTTGCCCTGATGTGGTCTGCAGGGAAGGTTCTGCCTGAAAATACAAGAGGACTATTTTCAAGACTGACCGACTGGGGTAAGTATCCTCCCTCCACCCCCGTATGATTTCAGTCCCTCTGGCGCCCTCTCCTCACCTTGTGGTAGAATTTGGCGTGCTCTCCGTCCTGCCTTCTTTGCAGGGGCGCGTTGTCTTTCATGGGCGAGTGCGGTCCAGTTACTTCACTGACGCTGGCCCGTTTGATATTGTTCAGGTAGGTCTTATTGCTGTTCTTTAGTTTTGTTGCTATCCTGCATGCCTTTCTTTGTTTAAAATGTCTCTTTTTCTCCCTTAGCTATGCGGAGCTTCAGCGCGGCGAAATGGCTTGGTTGAGCCCAGCTGGTAAATGATGGAGCATTAAGAGTGCTATGATGCGGTAAGTAAGCTCTATGCGCAGCATTGCGAAGTCTTGCCTTTGCTAACCTGTGTTTTCCTTCCTTGTAGGTCGCAGTGTTCTTCAGCGCGAGTGGAATGTCCGGAGTGGTGCCAGCCGAGAGGCGACCAGCAAAGTACGCCTTTTGAGCAGTTCGTAAATTGTAAATGTCTCTACTGCTTTCTTTAATGTTGCCTCTATCTTCCTCTTTCAGGTCGTTCTGTCTGGTAGGCGTGCAGATTCGAGGAAGCTGTTCTCAGTAGCTGCAAGTGTTTAAAGATGAAGACTGCAGGTAAGATGCTGCTGCTAATGATGTTGCTTTTGTCTCCTTGCAGGTTCTGCTTCTCCGAGGTTCGAGGGAATAGCTGGACACGGTGAGCGTCACGTTGCAAGCTGCAAAGTAACGCAAAGCGTGTTGTCTTGCTCGGGTGTGGTTTAAATAGTCCCAACAAAATAGTCCAGGTAAAGTAGTCCCTAGGCTACCACACCCAAAACACTAGACCGCATAGCTTGGTTCTTAGGAACCAAGCTATGTGGATGCCTCCATGTTGGCTGACAATACAATAAAGTAGTTCCCAAGCACATTGTTTTTCATGTGTATGAGCCTGGCGGCATAGGCGCCAGCACTGGCCCCATGAGGGCTTTTGAAGAGGATGAGTCCTGACTCCACCTGGCCAATGGGTTTGCCAGAGGAGGTTTTGGGCGAGGGTTGTGACAGAGGGGGGTCCAAAGATCTGGAGTGGGGACAGAAAACAGGATATCGGTGAAAATCTCTCTAGCGGAAGCGCTGACGTAGGTGTCTGCGATGGGAAGTCCAGGGTTTGCACTCAAGTTGTCTTTTTTGGGGGGGTTTTCTACTGAACTTTGTGATAGAGGGGGGATAGGTGATAGTGTAGCAGTTAGAGAATATAGGAGAAATGCAGAGAGCCATAGGTAGGCCAACGTTTGGACAAGGTAGGAGGAGTAGCTGCACAGTACAGTTCTAGTTAAACTCACCAGGCCGCCAAGTAGGAGAAGGCACAAAGGAATAAATGCAAACCAGAAAGAAATAGAATTAGATCAAATGGAGGCACAAAACAATGAAATGCAGGAGATTCACAGATGAAATGTTGAACACACCTAAATCAGATTTTAACTAGGAGTCAGTCACAAGCGCACTGATGGAAGATGAATGTTGGTTGCAGCGAGGAAGGAAGAAGTGAAAGGCACAGTAGACGTTCATGAGAGAATATTGGTGGAGCCCAGCCAAACTAAGTTTCTTGTCTTCATGGTGCGTAAATAGTCTAGGATCACTTGACACGGGGCGAAGTAATTTGTCAGGAGGACAGATCACAGTTCGAGCAGGGTTAAGGCCCTCGAGGCCCTCTTTGGCCCGGACAGGCACAGACAGGGCCTTCGAGTCCGGGGTTGGCTTACACCATCCGGCTCCTGATGGGCCTTCAAGAACAGAGCACTGACCAATCCGGAGACAAATGCTGGTCAGGCAGCCCAGCACTAGTGCTGGACGGGAACCAGGGGTGGCCATGTTGGAAGGTGCGATGCAATAGCACCTTGTGGCAGAGGCCCAATCAGCCAGTAAAGCAGGCCCTTAGAAGTTAGAAAACGAAATGCTGCAGGTGGAGCAAGTAGCCCAGCAGGGCAAAAGGTAAATATTGCAGCACACTTAACCGCGCTCGCCTTTCTGCTGGAACAGGGCTCATTTATTCATTTACATTTTAAAGCGCTCACACAGCACGGGGGCATCGAGGCGCTGTTACTTGAATATGTCTTAGTTGCGTATTAATAACGCGCTTAATACCCAGAGAATTCTAAGCGTGGACCCGGGGATCGAACCTGTGTTGCTTCGTGTCGTCTTGTTTCCAAGGCGAGCACGTTGCCACTGAGCTATCCTCCAGCTTACCTCGCATTCACTCTGCATGGGTGGAAGGCTGAGTATGGATGCCCCAGCAGCCTCATGCGGGAACAGCACAGTGGTTCCCAGGCTTGTTTCCATGCTTTGTATTGCCCCCAGGCTTGCAGCTTTGTTCTAGGGCCTCCACGGCTTAGCTTCAGAATGGGTCCACCAGGTGATGCCCAGGGCCTCCAGTGCTCTATCGATAGGGGGGGTTGGGTGTTGTCATTCACTGTGGCCCTATCTCCCCCTCAGTGGGCTGCGGCAGTGCTGACTGACGTCCCACCTTCCCGGTCAGCGTTCACTGCCCTAGTGTTCTCAACTATTCTCAACTAAAGTGATGGTGAAAGTTCTTTGCCAACAGAAAGATTCCAATGTCTGACGTTGCCAATAAACAAAGCAAATGTTCCTTTTCCACAATGCGATGTTCGAAAGGCCAGAGATTAGCTCCTTTCCCCTGGATTCCTGCTGTTCTACTTAACAAGTTAGGAGCTCATCTCCTCCTTAGGTGGTTCACTTGACTTTACAAAATAACACAACAGAAAACATCTTTAGGATAACTGAAGTATTTCTCAGACCCTGACTACTTCCAGACCTTCACAGGTTACAACACAGTGTTCACTCAGCCAGGGGACTTGTCTCCATTTCCCTGGACTTTCCAAACTTTCCCAATGATGCACAACAAAAGTTCACAGGTTTCCTGTGAACACCTCTTCTTTGTTCACAGAGGGCTTATGTCTGGTTCACTCTCCTGCCAAACACACCCCAGAAAATGTTAAGATAGTCTCTGCTAATCTCTTCTTTTTATCTTCTTCGGTCCCAGACCATGTGCTTTTGTGAATGAGCTTCACCTTATTCATAGACTTTCATATGGGTGCGGGTGCCAGACTTGCAGTGATGTATTATAGCAGCTTGGTGTACTCTCCTGCCAAGCATGTGTTTCTTTCTTGTCCGTCTTTTTTGCTGCCAGGGTGCCAGACCCTCCCATTCTGCTCTTTGTGCTCATTCCCCAGCTTTCCTGGAATGCTAGCCCCTCTCGGTCTACCCATGTACCTCTGTGCTTGGTTTGCGTCTTCCGAGCAGGGGGACGTCGGCTCGAGGCTCCGGTAGTGTTCGGGGGTCTCGACTCGTCAGTCGCGGTTTTTGCGGACTTCTGCGTCTCTCTCAGGATTCCACCTCTTCTCTGTACGGTAGCACCCGTGATCCTGGGACGCCCAGAAGGTTGTTTGGGCAGCGAGTCGCGTAGTTCTCACGTCGTGGAGTACGTGTGGTCCTTCTCCCTCCTCCGTGCACAGCGTTCTTCTCTTTCGTTCTGCAGTTCCTCTCAGGAGGGTGGATCTCCTTCAGCTGGTTTCCCTCTATTTTGTGTTGCTTTGGTCCAGTCTGATATGGCAGAAAACTAGACTAGTCACAACAGCTCCCTGGAGTAATCCTCCTACTCCTAGCTATCTTCTTCTTCCCAGTACTTACATTGACTATGTATGGAAGGCAAGTTTGATCATTTTGTGCCTTAGTCGTGTTCATTGTATTGGGTTGGCTGACTTAAGATATTGGCACTTTTTGGTTCACGGGAAGGAGGGTTTGGCTTTGGCAAAGAGGGATGGTATAACAAAGTTGAGGTATAGCGCGTTCTCAGGGGTTGGTTGTCCCCAACCCCATAAGGGGCCTCCCTTCCCATGTGTTCCTCCCCCTCCGCCCCACCCCCACAAGGATTATTGTACTGTGGATGCACTGCCCTGGCCCATTGGGAAAGGTCTCCCTCTAGGGAAGAAGGGACGACATCCACAGATTTGTCACATAGCCTGTCTAGTTTGAATTATTGGCATTGTTCTGTGGGCATTCATTGTAGCCCTAGACCGCTCTCACAGCCCGACCTGAGACTAAGTCTTGCCGCTCTACTGCGTTGCCTTGATTGGGTGTGTCTAAAATCTCAGTGTCTTCCTGCTCACTATAATAGGCAAAATCCATCCCAATGTTGATTTAAAAAAAATCAATTTTAGCACCAAAATATTGCCAGTCTTTGCCCCTTTAAGGACACAACTGTGATGGTTTTTCCCCAAATATTGCCAACTTTTGTAAAGACGCAGTTGTAGATGCATTGCAATAACATGCCAGCGTTTGTCCCTGTAATGTCACACCTATGATCGTGTTGCCCCAATATACTAGCATTTGCCCCCTAAGGATAGGCCTGTGTGACATTGCCATCTCAAAATATGCTGTAATCTCATAAAGAATACTTTAAAAATGCCCATATCCCCTGTAAATAACCTTTAAGAGAGAAAATGATTGCATGCTAGGGTTTGCACACTATCACAATAAGCATAGACATAGCAAAAGACGTCAGTCAAAGCAGTGATATTTTTAAAACGGTACAGTTTACGGGTAATACCCCCCCAAAAAAAATGCAAAATCAACGATGATGAAAATAGTTGATTTTTTTGGTCGCATTTTTTTCCCATTAATTTTCCACCTTTTTAAACTATAAATAGAAGGGGTTTGAGTTAGGGTATACAATAAGGTGTGTGGATGCTGGTAGCGGGTGGGGAGCTGGGGCACCCCTGCATTAAAAACAAAGCAACAAAAAGAGAATACTTTCGAAATTCGTTCGAACAAAATTAATTCTGTGTTTTTGTCCTCATTTTTTTACTGCATTTCAACATAAAACCCAGGTTATGTGCCAACCTCATCACCTAATCACCCATGTCTGTTATCTGCCTCTGCATACTAGTCCAGAGCAGACAGCAACTCTTCATCCATCTCCCCTCTATGTACTCTGCCACCTCACAAATTCGATGTCTTTGCGGACTGGATTCAATGGGATCTGTGATTTCCATAATTAATCTAATAGCTGAGAGATTTTCTACATCTGTGGGAAGAAAATGGTGTGGATGACAACATAATGCTCAACAGCTGTGCTGCTGGTGCTTTAATAAATGTAACCTGATCACTTTTCAATGAATTGATAACCTATTTTTGGATTTCCGCAAGTGTCAACTAGCTTTGACTCTCCAGATGTTTTGGCCTACAACTCCCATCAGGCCTTCAACATTTTCAATGTAAGGGATCATGGAGGCTGTAGTCCAAACTTCTGTCACGACTCAGGTTACAGACTGTTAAATCAGGAAAATAATTGGTTATTGATTAATCCTATTCGCCCGAATCGGATACTCCAAAATAGTTGAGGCTCTTTTAATTGACGATTTGTGATACAGAGATACCAATTTACTGATTTTTTTACTGCTTATTTTTTTTAACTGTTTTTATAAGACTATGGTTCTGTATTTTATTATTTATATAAATACACTTTTTTTCTCTTTTGACACTTCCAAATGAATTTAATAGAATTATTTCAGTTTATTTGTTTAAAAAAATAACATTAGAGCACCTTAAGTCTCAGTTTAGGTACCTCTGCATCCTGTGGATCAGTTTAGATATCTTAGTTTTAAATTAATCTATAGTTTCCTTAATTAGCATATCATATACAAAACATAGATTAGGATTATTGGAGGACAAAGCCAATCAATCCTGGGTTTTTCAGTAATACCACCCTGGTTGCCCGAAATCCCATTAAGGGTTCTCATGAATTAATCCTTCCATTTAAGTGAGTGGACATTCCTGAACTCAAGCAACCATCAATTGTGATTAATGGAAAGACTAATCACAATAGCCATTGTTAAGTCGGGGGAGATGCGCGCCATTAAATGTTGATAATGTATTTTGCCTTGCTAATGGAAATATCCGGTCACATGACTCCTTGACATTATCCATCACTTACATACCTACATCTCCCTCCCACCTCAGTGGAAAGGCGCATTAAAGTTACTGCTTACCATTTGGATTGTGTTTGGATGAGAACTTGTGCTGAGATAGAAATTCAAATAAAATTAAAGCCTATCTTGTACTGACGGTTGAGGATCAAACTTGCAAGCAGGAACTGTACATGAAGTGTATGTAGAACATTTTTAAATCATGGTTTGCTAATACTAGCCAAAAGTGCTGTTGTACAGAAGCATTTATCTGTGTGCTCTCAGTCAATTTTTATTCAAGTGACTCATGATTTTGCTTGTTCACCTTTACAGTCCAACATCATTGGCTGGTTGCGGAAAGCACTAGAAACTGACAAAAAAGACTGGGGGAAGAATGCAGACCCTGAAGCTGACCAAGATGGCTATTTCCAGACAACACTGCCAGCTATTGTGTTTCAGGTAGAGCAGCAATCTTTTTCTGAATGTTAAGACAATTGTATTTTGGCACTATGAATATATTCTGCTTTTGATGAGGAAAACAATGAAACCACCAAAATTGATTTGAGGGGTTGTCAGAACTAAGTTCGATAGTTAAGGATATATATATCTTATAGGGCGGTGGTCAGCTACAAGATCCTAACCATTGCATGAATTTACTGCAGTTGTTATCATTTGCGTTTAGTGTTGAGGCAAGGTAGATTAGATTTTGGACCGAGGAGAGACCTTTTTATGTTGAAGAGACATCCTGTGCAAGCACCTTAGATTTTCAGTTGGAGACCGGGAAGCTCATGATAGCAATAGGGCTAGAGTATGCAAGTTTTTCTTTAAGTTAGTGAAAATCTTTTGTTTGATTCATTTCCTGTGGTCCGACTCCTATTTCTGGCACGCCACACTTACAATGTCAAATGCTGCTGTGAGGTCTGTTGAATTTGTTGCTTGCTTTGAATTCATTCCTATTGGTAAGAAGCTCTACCCTTATGTTCATTACTGTAGTTGGTAGCCCTGCCTAAAACAGTAACCTGCATAGAAGTTTCTGAAAATGTTACTAAACTCCAAATGTGAGTAGTGTTGGGTGATAGGCCCAGTTTCTGGAACTTTGGCATTGAAGACCTGAGTTGGGTCAGTAATTAGGCAATATATTGAATTCTACTACTCTTTTAGTTTCATGGAGATGATTGGTGGTAGCCTTTTTCAGAGCTTCTGGCAATTCCCAGGATGAGAGCCAGCACATTCTAGAAAAAACTACCAATAGCAAAATACAACAAATGTCAATAATTTTTTTTTATTTTATTTATTAATGTGATATAGTTTAGTACATACGTACAAACTTTACACATATTCCACATAAAAGAGCGTAAAAGAGATAAAAGAAATAAATAGATAATAATTAGGTATTCATCCTCATAGAATCCTATAATCATATAATATTTCAAAATGTACAAGATTTGCAGCTATACAGCCTCCCATAAATACCTAAATAAAATACATAAACATCTTTGTTTAACTATGTTTCTTGAACAGGTGTAGATAAGAGAAGGGATAGACAAGCATGCATGCACATTTCCCATTACATAATTAATACTCCAAGGCTCCCTCTGTGGGTTTGTAGTGCACAAGCAAAAGCATCCCGCCATACCTGGTATAGTGCCATATGTAGTTTAGGGTTAAGGGTATTGACACATTGTATCCAGAATTCTGCTTGCTCTATAAATTCAGGGTTATGCACAGATCTACCAAGATGTTTAATATAGCTAGCTCTCATCCCAATACACGATGTTAGAACATGTCGAGCAGTTTCAAGTTCATTGGGCAGGTCACAGATTCTACAATACCTCTCCGTTTTTGCTAGGCCCATCTCCTGACCCCTGGCCGCCAATATTGGGAGATGGTTAATACGAAGGAGTAGAAGAAAGCGCCTCAATTGATCCGACGGACAGAGGTTTAAATAAGGCTGCGCCTTCATAAAAGTGTAGAGAACGTGTGAGACAAAGCTGTAACTTTTCAGCCCTTCAAGGTGAATATAATTACATTGCCAGTCCCATAACTTGAGACGGTACCCAAAATTGTTGAACAGGCAATTGTTTTCTCGACCCCACTCCGGCTGCCAGCAGGTTTCCTCACATAGTTTTTTCATCTGGGTTTCAAAGTTTTTCAGTTTGCCTGCCTCCAACTCCCTGCTGATACTAATTAGAAGGCCATTCACAGGGTCGTTCTTAAGACGGATGTATAATTCCATCCGTTTTTTCAAAACCATGGCTCTGAGGGAACTAATTCCTAGTTCCAATCTAATCAGGGCCATGGGTATACATTGGGGGAGGCCGAGGATTTTCCTCCAGAAATTACC
Source organism: Ambystoma mexicanum (assembly GCF_040938575.1). Lineage (NCBI taxonomy): Eukaryota > Metazoa > Chordata > Amphibia > Caudata > Ambystomatidae > Ambystoma > Ambystoma mexicanum. Next base: position 38,049,312 of record NC_090933.1, read on the forward strand.
CTCAACCAGCTGTAGCCATCCCGAGTTCATATTGTAGAGGGGATCAAGCCCATAGGTGACCATCGGGGCCAAACATTGGATATACAGCTGTCGTGCCGCCCATATAGAGAAACCACTCCGTTCTCGCGTGAATTTGTATATGAGTGCTGTAAGTTGTGTTGCTTTTGTTCTGCGCAATTGAATACAGGTAAGATAATTACCCTTATGATCAAATTCAACACCTAGATATTTATAGCTGGGGGTATAGTTAATTTCAATCACTCCTATCATCATGCGGGGTCTGGCTACTCTTCCAGCCGAAAACAATAATATATTTGTTTTGCTGATATTGATCTCAAGTTCGTTGGCCTCGGCATAATCCCATAGCTGTTTAGCAGATTTTAGGATCCCACTAAAGGTATGGTCGAGGATCACTAAGTCATCTGCATATGCAAGCATGGGACAATGACTAGGGCCAATCTTTGGTGGGCAGTTGTTGATTCCCTGTAAGCATTCTGGCGCATCAGATACGAATATGTTGTACAGAGTGGGGGCTGGAACACATCCCTGCTTCACTCCTCTAGTCTGGGGAACGGGTTTAGTCACTGCCCCAGCATTATCTAGTCGTACCTGAATACAACAAAATACAACAAATGTCAATAATGTGCCGACTGGTAGTAACCAGTGACACATTTAAACGTGAATTATTTCTCGGAGTACAGTGAAATCGACAGGAATTACCTTCATTTCTGAGGTGCAGGAATTACAAGGTTTCAGATGCACATGACTGAAATGCTGCCTCTGCTAGCAGGCGAAATTACAATTTATGGTGTGATTTTCTAAACGGTTTTAGGAGTAATGGTGATACTGACAGATCAACTTCTGAATTTTCAGACAAACCATGACTGTTAAAACGTTTCACTAATGTTTGGTGCCCTTGAAGATGCAATGAGATGCCCACACGCCTAGACTGCGATGTGTGCTGTGGCCTTGGAAGTCCTCAAGCATATCAATATGTCAACATCTTAATCTTATTTAATGTTTGAGGTTGAAAAGTCCAGCTGTGAATGTTAGTGTGTGACGTACGATCAATATTAAAATCTAATATAAAGACTTGTCCTTAGACTGGATATTTACATGTTCATTTGTACCAACTATCTCCCCTTATTCTAGATGTTTGAGCAGAATCTTCAAGTGGCCACACAGATAAGTGAAGATTTGAAAAAGAAGGTGCTGTTGTTGTGTCTACAGCAAATGAGTTCATTCTTGACCAGGTGAGCAGGAATTTAGTTAGGCCTGTTTAACTGTACACTCAGAAACATGTGGGGGCTCTTTTTGTGGTCTGACTGCAATAAAAGTTTAGACACCCAGACACCCATGACTATTGTCCCCCAGAAACATGTAAAATCACCATTGGCTTTACTAGTCCTTTCAAATACAGATCCAGTACAAACCATCTTACAATGGAGTACTGGAGGGGGAATATTTTTCCCCTGTCCTTCTGTACCTTAAGGGGCACTTTGTGTCCCCCTTCCCGACTCGACATGGCTGGTGGCAGTGGTAACTGGCTGGTGGCAGTGGTAACTATCATTTTTTCACGGATTCCCGTGTGAAACACTTGTGTACGAGCGCGATCGAAATACAATATCAATAAAACCTAGGCAATAGATTAGTATAGGAACATTGCTTACTGTACCTGTTTGTGATACACATTGCAGATAATAACAAAGAAAATTAACTTCACCCATGATTACTCTTGTAACTGTATATTTTTTCAAAAATGTTACATATTTTAAACAAAAGGTACATGTAGCCTGGATTTATTTGTCCTGATTTTTATATCAGATATGTAATTTTACTGATCCTGGCTTATTGCTCAGATGAGTGTGATGTTACTTTACAAAAAAGGTAGCAGGCGCCCTTCTCCAGAAAGAACATGGCATGATAACCTGTTCTGTGGTTTTTTACCACTTTGAGAGTTCGCAGCCATCGCATTTTGCTCACTGTACCTTTCACAGATGGGAAATACCATTTGCATATCAGTCTTTGTCCCGCCCACATGGGCAATCCAGCTCTGAAATGCTATGGCAATTCCCTTCTGAACAAGAGTACCAACAATAACCCCATAGACGTGTTTCAGCCTTGTTGGGCCTCATCAGTGAGATGGAGCTGTGCCTCTCTGAGCACAGTGAGCAGGTGGTTCACGTGTGGATACATTCTTGACCAGGTGAGCAGGAATTGAGTTGGACCTGTTTAACTGTACACTCAGAAACATGTGGGGGCTCTTTTTGTGGTCGCAATGCAATAAAAACCTAGGCAATAGATTCTAGTACCTGATTGTGATGCACATTGCAGATAATAACAAAGAAAATGAACTTGACCCATGATTACTCTTGTAACTGTATATTTTTTCAAAAATGTTATATATTTTAAACAAAGGTACATGTAGCCTAGATTTATTTGTCCTGATTTTTATATACGATATGTAATTTTACTGATCCTGGCTTATTGCTCAGATGAGTGTGATGTCACCACCCATTATATGATGGCACATGTCATTTCATACTTGGTGAATCACATTTATCTGCAGATTAAAATGGTGTTCAGTAAATGGTTAATAATTTTATAACAAGAAATTACTTATCCATTGAACTTAATGCGGAAAGAAAAACATTATTGATTCGTGTTAAGGCAGTTTTGTACCAACCTCTGTTGAGGACACTACAACCTATAACCCTAAAGGGATGCCAACACACCTGACAAGAAAGGGAAGCCAAACCTCTCTTAGGGTAGGCAATGAGGAAGATCAACAATGCTTAACTGTCAGGTAGTGGTAGTAGGATGACACATAGGTACACTTAATCCACACACACATCCATAGAAAATACTCGACACTGATCAATTAAATAGCTTTATTAAGTCACACATAGAAATCTATTAGTGCAAAATATTACTTATGGTATAAAACACAGTCTGAAATAGACAGCAAATATATTATAAAAAGGGTAAGTGGCTTAAGAGGACTCTTCTGACCCCTCTGTCTATATGTGAGCCCACTATGACCAGTAGGCACCCAATATCAATATAAATTCACAGGGATGGGGAGAACAGAGAACCACAAAACCTAACAAGCAGGTAAATCCCCCTTTTGGGCCTGCATAATTCTGTGCAGTATCCTAAAGACACTACCAACCCCAATTCTGTATGCTAGAGCCTAGAGCAAGGTTCAAGACCTAAAATATATGGGGTAGGCAGGAAAGGGACCTAGACATTTTTAACCATTGAGGAAAATCTCCATGGCCTACAATACTCCACACTTATTTGGAGCTCGTAAGACATAATATTAAAAATAATACAAATGCTCGCATGATAATGCATCTATGCCATAGAGTGTCAAACCACAGCCACATGCTTCCAAGTATTAATAGAACATTTTAGATGCAGTTACCTTAAACATAGATATCGGAGCACAATATGTACAGTATGTGAGAAACCAGAATGTATCTCACCCGCTAGTCCTCGGGGATCTGTCATCCGGTGGCCAGGACACAGCCATCGCTTTTGGGTCCAGTTCCTGGGGTGGACCAGTGCGCGAGGATCACCTGGGTGAGGAGTCTTCGGGGAGTGGCAGTGTGAAACCTGATGGCGAGACGTGGTATCCCCCCTCCCTGTAAAACCTTTACCCCATCCTACCCAATGGGGTATTTAGAAACTCTACCCCCAGACCGTGTTCCCGAACACTTTTTCATGGATAGCCCGCTCTGGGAGAAAACAGACTCACACTCGAGCAGTGTACCCGACATGTTGCACTACTATGGTCAGGCAATAAATGGTAATCACTCAAACCTGAATTCCATTAAACTTCCCCACACAGATAAAAGATGGAGCACGCATGCAGACTCTGAGCGCGGCAAAGCACACAAAGGAACAGTATTTTCCTGACAGCAGCTGAACGAAGGAAAGGAGACAGCAAACCAAGAAGGGTACGCAACGAGGGAGGTACCCTTGACCTTCTCGGCGAGAAGCTATTACTTTCCAGAACCCTTCAGAATTGAAACTATCACAACATTATGGTCATACGATTTGTGTCCTGAACAATTGGAGCAAGTTTCATCCAAAGGAGGAAGAAAACCACGCCTCTGATTGTGGAGAATAAAGCGAGGATCCACATACCGGATAACGGCGGACTGAAGTGAAGGGAAGCCCACAACATGGCGGATGGCGCCTGGAGCCGGAGTAAACCAATGCGATGATCACAGCATCTAAAAGTACGTGTCTTGCAGCCCGACCGCAGTTTTAAATTGGAACAAGCTATGGGAGAGAGCGAGTGCGGGCGATCAGAAGAGCTGCAGCAGAGTCACAACGTTGCCGGTAAGAGAGAAGCGCCTCCCCTACGCTGCATTGAGCCCCCGGCAATTAGACTGGTTCTTCCTCCCTTACACTAGTGCAGGCGGCTTAAGATAAGGGAGCCCTTGGGAGAAGACGGTTATAGCGCGGTCCTCGCAGTGAAGAGGGAACGTCAATATTCAAATTAACGTTTTGAGGAAGCTCGCTCCTCGCATAATGCTTGCTGCTGGCTGCTTATGAGCGTGCCCTTAGGGAAGTACTGCAGCAATACCAACCTCTTTGCACAGTATAACTGTGCCTGAAGTAATACATTGCAGCAGTCCGATCCTTACACAAAGTAGGAATCTTTAGCAAAAGTACATGACAGCAGGGGAGGCACAGTGCAGTAGAAGCAGGAGAGGTATTAACCCGCACTTGGGAGGCACTGGAAAAGAAGGGGCATGCAGTGTGTGGCAGCAGGGGAGGCACAGCCCAGGAGATAGAAGACAGGAGATAGAAGAGGGATGAGCCCGCGCTTGGGAAGCATAGGATAAGAAGGCGCATGCAGCGCCCAGTGACAGCTTTAGGCAATGCAAGCTCCCCGGGCATGATCAGAAAATCAAGCAGCACAGCATAAAAAAGTAAAGTGAGTGAAGTGAGGGCATCTGCAGCACAAGAACCACACGGCCAACGTATTAAATGACCGTAATACGTTGCCAGCTCATAAGCTACACGATGCGCAGAAAGTGAATTGAACCATGGGAAGGAGCTCCAGTATCCATGAGAGCCGAGGGGCTTTATCAGTGAAAATCGTTACGTGGTCACCCAAAAAAAGAAAGTGCAACCTAGATTGAGCTTAATAGAGAAGGTGGTAACAGAAACCAGCACCAATAGAGGAACCAATAACATGTTTCCTGCCCTTGGGCATCCTGGACCAGACTACTGCCTTCAAGTTGCAAGAATTCCGTTATGGGCCAGTCACAATGGAGTGCGATCAAGGACAAGGCCCGCCAGAAATTCCAGGAGATGATGTAAGTGACTTCAATCCAACACTCCAACCAAGTCAATGCTTGGTATGGGATGCCCAATGGAAGCCCTTATTTAAATATTTTTATGTCAAAGTTCTTTAAATCTGGATGATGAACCCTTATATAACGCCCCTCTCTTTGAATCTCCCCGACCTCACTGAGCCAAGAAGTAGGTTTGTTTTGCAAATTAAAAGGTTTATTTGAAGAATTGAACAATATATATATCACACTTTTATGAATAAAATAATATCTTAATAGCACATTTATGACAGTAATCAGTAATGGGTAATATCACAATATCAACAATCTCTTTAATCACTTAGGAGTAGGAAGGATAAGGTAGCAGAGAATGCTTGGTATGGGAGCAAGGAAATGCAAGGATAGGAAAATGCAGACCAGAAATAAACTTGATATGGTTTCAATCAAAAGATAATATTACCACTTTTTCGCCTGTGACTACTCACTCCCCCCACTATGCAAAATGAAGAGATGGAAATGAGGGCACACAGGTTTCAGGAATATAATCAATAATGCAGTTCAATCCCAGTTTCCCCCAGCAGGCTTGGAGAAAACAGGTATGATTTTAAAACAGGCACAAATACTTTTGAATAGGATAGCAATGAATGGGAAAATGTGCTAAAATAATTTTAATTCACTAAAGGAGATTCAGCACTAGTGAGAGTTACTTTGGATTGGTACAGGTCAACACTAGCAATGATTCATGAAGGATTATCAGATGGAAAACGAATTTCAGCAGTTGGAAACAAGAAACCGCTAATTTCACCAGTGGTGAAATGGAGCTAAATTGCAATTCGCAGCAATTTTACCACGTGCGTGAAACGCGATTACGGAAAAACTATAATGAATTGGAATGTCCTTTAAAGATTTAGCAACAAGGATAGGCTTAGACTAAGGAGCTATGAAGAAGCAAGACACAACGGGCAGCCATCAGAACAGGGCGCCTCCACTCTGATCTTTGTCCGTCAAAACACTTGTCCCTCTTCAGAAATTATCAGCGCAAAGACGATTATTACTACAATTATCACAAACAAGATAATGAGAAGAATTCAGGATGGACACAGGATTCTATAATGCAGTTCTGGATAAGTGGAAATGGTTGGAATAAGATTACTTTAAACTAAGAGATGACTATGCACAGTTCTAGACTACATACTCACTCCTAGGCTTTAGAATGGAGTGGGCCTCGTCAAAGATCTGGTCAAGGGTTGGGCTTCACTCTCGCCACCGGACAGGTCTCAGGCACTCTGGCTTCTGCTCTCAGCACTGCACTGCGGTCTGCACGGCCTCTTGGACTGGATCTGACGGGTTCTGGATACAGCGCTGCTTTCTGGGTCTGGATCTTGGTTCTAGAACAGTGTTCTTAGCTAGAGGCAAAACAGCTCAGCCAGGCTGTTGGATTTTGAGATGCCCCTGGGAAGTTTAGGGGTTAGAATCAGGTTGCACAAGATTCTGAAGGCCTGCTGCAAAGAGTTCAGTTTTGGGTTAGGCCTATGCTTCAGGGTTCTAGAGTTTGGTTCTAGAGTTTCTGTCTAGATGTGGAGTCTGGAGTCTTCCTGCAGGGTGCTGCGCCAAGAAATCAGTTGAGTATTGGAAAAATGTGTGTGTCCTATCTGTCCTCACAGTCCCTATTTACGTGTTTCCAAAATGGGTGGGGAGGCTGATTCTACAATGCCCAACCCTCTAAGGATCTGATAGGTTATAGGATTTCCTATCCCCTGATGGGAGAAAGGATCAGCGTGTCAGAATGAGCCAGAGTGATGCTGTGTTTATGGTCCAAAAGGAATCCCTCCCTTTTTGATTAGCATGCCAATGTGACATCCTCCTTCTGGTGGGAATGACAAGGTATGAAGGGTTCTCAGGGGAAGCAAGCCTTTTGGAGTTTTAACTGCATCAGGTTACTTTCTGATCAATTGTAATATAGTTCCTTGTGAAAAATAATAACATTTATAAACTTAAAATAAGCAACATATCTTTAAATCAAGTCTTTTTCAACATGAAATCACTGTGTGGCACTCTATGGCATTTTGATGGAATTCTCTTCTATGGCATAGTTTAAGTTCAATTGTCCAACTTTACACAAATGGTTTTAAAACACCGGCTTTCTGGTAGAGGTGAGCAATGGTATTGCACCCATTTTGACAGCTGTCTTTCCATCAAGTATCTTTAAAATAGGATTTTGTTCTGAGAACATATGATTCTTGCTGACATTGTATTGATGGGGATTCTTGCAGTAAATGATGTGGAACACCCAACAAAGAGGTTGGATCTTTTAGGTGATTTGTGAGCCATGATTTTAGCAATTTTTGACAATCAAGAAAACTGATTTTCAAACAGCTCTGTATTTCTTTTTCAATTAGTATTGCAATTTCCAAGTGGTTTCAGGCTACTTTGTGGGAAGGCCAATGGTGGTTTTTGGCAGTGGTCTCCTGTGTTACCACTGACATAGGCACAAAGTGGATGGTGGCCTATTTTTCAGGTTTTCACTGTGCAATTTCTGGTGATTTCTAGCGAGCAGCATGCTTTCCGGCGGCCATTATGATGATTCTGCTGCCAGCAATGCACAGCGATGTTGCAGGGCTTGGATGAGTGGGTTGATACATCCCACAATGACAAGGACAGCTCGACCAAAGCAGACATCCGCCTCCTGCTAGGATGAATCAGGTCTATTAAAACCAGCCTAACTAAAAACATAACCAATCTGCAAGCTAGAATGGTGAAAGTAGAAGATCGGATTGTCAACAGTGGGGCTCACCTGTGATTCGGTGTCTGATTCGCAGGAAGATATTTCAGCCTCAGCAGATGGCGTAGTCCGGTCCGGAGTCTTTTTTTTAGAGAAGAGATACGGTCTGTTCCGGGATCTCGCCACAGTGGTTGTGTAAGAAGGCAGACAGCAACCAAGGCGGAGGATTCCCTGCACAGCCTGTTGAGGGGAAAAAGCCAGTGGCAGAAAAAAATCCTGAATTATTTGAATGTGCACAGGGCTGGATGGAAGTCCAATGATCTACAGTCACTGAGGCGCGCTAGAGTAAGCGCCACGAGGAAATAAGGACAAGGGGGTCCGCAGCAGGGGATCCGGTAAGTGCAAGGTAACAGGTCCAGCTTCAGTATCCGACAGAAGAAGGCCGGAAAACCAAGTCCTTTCATCCATCCAATAAAGGATAGGCTGCAGGTAGGGTCTAAGGGAAAACTGGAGAAGGACCAAAGAAACTAAAAACGGAAGCCGTGAAACTAGACGTGATGCAGCAAAGACAAGAATGAATAGAAACAGAGAAGCGGACCATAGGTATAGAAAAAAGGGAAAGGCAGAATCCAGATGAACTCACCCAAACGTTTACGAGGAGAAAAAGAAAGTAGCATCAAAAAGAAACTCAGAGAGGAATGCGAAGTGAAAAAACCAGAGGCTAGAAGGAGCTGTGAAAATGGCAGTGTGAAAGTAAAGATGCCCCGGAGGAAAAGCAGTCCGAAAATGCCGAGAAAAGGAGGCTTGACGACCTAGAAAATCAAGAGCGTAGGTCTAACATATGCATTATGGGCCTCAGCGAAAGACAAGGAGAAACTCCAGCTGTCCTGAAAAGCCGAGTGAGGGCTCTGGTGCTGTTGTTACTTGATCCAACAGATCTCCCCACCTTGGAGTTTGACAGGATACATAGGGCGGGCAGTCCTCCAAATGGCCCAAGATCAGTCCTCGTCAAATGCCATTATTACAATCAGAGACAGGACATACTACAGAAAGCGAGAGAAAGAGAGCCACTGGAATTTGAAGGATCCAGCGTCAGAATTTTTCAAGATCTTTCTGTTGTCACACTGAATAAGCGTAGAGCTTGTCGACCCTTGACAGCTTGGCTGCAGGAACAGGGGATCCGCTATCCTTTGAGGTTTCCCTTTTCCTTAAGCTTCGAGCATTAGGGAAAAAGCTACTGTGTCATGACAGAAGAGGAGGCCCACGCAGTTATGGAGACTTTACGAGCAGGGGTTCAAAGAGCTGATGGAGGATACGCCAGAAAATCAAGTGGCACGGGACAAAAAGGAAGGGTCCCACTCACGAGACGGGGACGAGAAAATATAAACTATACAATACTCCGAGTTTAGTCCCCGGAAGAGGGCTGTAACTCATGTAATTGCCTTATCAAGGGCATGTACAGGTTTGGAGGGGGCAAAGGCAGCTTTTTGTTTATTAAGGTGGGGAACCCCATTTTATTTACATCGAAACCAATAGACGTGGAGTTCAGAACGATTGGGAATATAAAGAGAGTTCAGATGTTGAGAGAGTTGAGTGGAGCTGCAAGAACTCTTCGCCATTAATTTGTTCAGTTCTATTGCGGGGGGGGGTTATAGATTGCCTCGAGTGGGGTCCCTGATGTGTGGCCCTTTGTTTTACAAGGGCATCTCAGACTCAGTAAAATGCCAAAGAAGGCTTTTTTTCAAGGGGAGGGAAGGGGTGTGAGGGTCGCACAATGGAGGGGTAAAGGGAAGTTCTTAATTACCAAGAAAGTAGCACAGTCACAACTTTTTATGCAAAAGATGCACAAGCGCTTTGAATGGGGTACAACACCAGCCACCGAGTCATGCCACCCAGAGAGAGTCAAAGTACCTCAGCTGAAGAACCAATCTGGCATCACCTGATGCGGTCAAATGTGGGTCCCTCAATGTTAAGGGTTTGAACTCTCCGCAATAGCGCTCCATGTTAGCAAGGGAATTTAAAATATCAAAATTAGATTTGTTATTTGTTCAGGAAACAAAGTTTGCCCAAGGGAAATAATTAAAGTTAGCCGTTAGGGGAATAGGAGGTATGGTTTAGGCCTTGGGTGAGTTAAAAAAAAAAAGTGGAGTGGGAATCATTTATAGGAAATCGTTGGGCCTACAAATAGATCAAATATACAGGGAGGAGGAGGAAGGGATATATCTGGCATTGAAAGGGAAAATAAGAACATGTGCAATCACTCTTTGTTCGGTCTATGCGCCCAATCAATACAAACTTTGCTTTAGTGAATCGCTTCTGAACTTCCTTAGCAGTTGGAAAGAAGGTATGTTACTCTGTGGAGGAGATTTTAACTATAGATCAGACCCAGGGATGGATTGGAGGTAAGGGGCAATGCCACCAGGGGGTTCCGCCAAGGAAGGCCTTCCAGCTTTACTAAAGACACATCATCTTATAGATACCTGGCGCACTAAACACCCAAATGAGAGAGCTTTCACTTTTTTCTGCCCCCCCAATTTACATATTCTTGCATAGATTATCTGCTGATTGAGGCTGAGAAAGAAAGTACGATAATAGTCACTGCAATATAAATAGACGCTTGGTCAGACAATGACTATGTGTGTTGGAATTAGACTGGGGTCCCCCCACCATGTATAGCACGCAGATGGGTCTGCAATGATACCCTCTACAAAGATCAGATATTCAGAGAAACCTTATCTGATGCGATTAGAAATTACTTCACTGAATAATGCGGGAGAAGTGTCGTTCAACACAGTGTGGGAAGCGGCGAAAGCCACAATTCGAGGTGTTTTGATCTCGGAGGGGGCCAACAAAAATAGATTAAGGGTGAGAAGGGAAACCGATCTCAAGGCTGAAATCACATGCAAAGAACTAGAACGCTGTGCCCGCCCAGCTGACGCAGAACAAATCTTGGTGGAGGTCAGGACACTTCGAAAGAAATTGAGACATCTGGCAAGATAAAGCGCTAACGCAATTGAGGTACCTAAAGCAAAAATATTACGGAAAAAGGCGACAAAGCGCATACCATGTTGGCTATGCAGCTACAAAATCAAAAATCAGAAAGGGCGGTCCCCAAAATTAAGGACGAAACAGGTGTAGAGCGATTAGACCCTAGCGAAGTTATCAAGCGCTTTTCCAGATTCTATTCTATTCTATACACGGTGGAAGGGGAAGGCTCAGATGACAATGTAGTGAGATATTTATCAAAATTCCCCTGGGTTCCGATAACACAAGTTAATCTGGAGATGATGAATGGGCCAATCTTAGCTGAGGAAATTCAGGCAGCCATCTCTAACATGAGGGCAGGACGAGGTGAGGTGGGTGGGACTGGGTCAACATTGGGTCTCAGGGGCGTTGGCACTATATAAGAACGCTAGAGCCAAGGTCGTAGTTAAGAGTCACGTCAGAATCCTTTAACCTAACGAGAGGCACCAGAAAGGGCTGTTCTTAGTTGCCCCTCTTGTATGCCTTGGTGGGAGAGCCGTTGGCACAAGCCATCAGAATTAATGCCCAGATACATGGAATCACAAGAGGGGGGACGTAGTACAAGTTGCCGCCATTCGCTGATGACATTTTGGCTTGCATCACCCGACCATTGGAGCCCGTACCAGAGCTTTTTTGCTACACTGAGGGAATATGGGACACTGTCAGGATTCCGGGCAAACTTGATCAAAACGGTGGAGCTACTGCTCCGATTGAACTCGACCCTCCCATCGAACCTGGTACATGAATGGGGATTGCAACAACAGGCAGAAGAGCTGAAATACCTAGGAGTTGCAAGCACGAAAGATTTAGGGAGGCTGTTCAACGCAAATTATATCCCGCTGTGGAAGAACATTCAATCAGACCTAGAGAGCTGATCCAAAATGGCATTATCCTGGACAGCTAGGTTCACCTCAATTAAGATGAACATACTTCCCCGATTATTATTTATTTTTCAAAACCTTCCGGTGATTATACCAGATGCATTACAGGCTGAGGTTAGGCGATCCCTCCTAGCATATCCATAGGCTGACTCGAAACCTCGTATCTCGTGCACAACCTTGATTACACCATAAGATAAGGGGGGCATGGGGTTTCCTGACCTTTTTGAATACTACAGTGCTTCACAATTTTGCATCCTTGCAGACCATCTCTGGGAAAATGTAGAGAAACAATGGGTTGGCCTTGAAAGTTATTCACACCCGTAACCTTAGGCGAATGGCTGTGGGTCCCATACCGAACTATGACCCCTAGGATTCGTGAGCACAGCTGTTTTAGCGGTGCTATGGTCCCTCTGGTGCCCTATGTTTACCATGAAAAGAGTCACATTCTGGCCATCCCCTCTCAGTTGTATATGGCTCCCCCATAAGAGATCGGTTAGTAGATGTGCACTATTTCCAGCCCCAATATGAGGGAGGCTTAGTGAGAGCGGGGCAAATGTGTAAGGAAGGTTCTCACATGTCGAAAGAGGACTTAGAGGCAACATAACGGGGCACAGTGATAGCGCCTCTCCACTACTTGCAGCTGAGAAGTGTACTGTGAGATTCATGCAGGGGGGACTCGCTTAGGAGGCCTCTCACAGCGTTTGAGTGCTTTTTGAGTGAACGTCAAGGTACAAGAGGGTTGATAGTTCGATTACATAGTGCACTGCTTGCTAGGGGTCACCTGACATAACTTAGTACCCAAGCTAAGTGGGAGGAAGAATTACAGCTGCAGGGCCAGTTAGATGCCTGGACCGTAATATTTAGGGCTGTATGGAGCACTTCTATATCCATGCAGTAAAAGATGCATAATGCTCAGCTGTTGATGAGATGGCACCTTACACCTCTGCGATTGTCGAAAATGTTCACAGGGGTCACACCATACTGTTGGAGAGGGTGTGGGGAGCTGAGTGATTATTTACATCAGTGATGGAGTTGTATAAGCGTGCAGACATGCTGGAAGGAGACGTTAGGTTGGATACAGGCCATCGACGGTATTCAAAGACAACTATCCCCATTACTGTTCTTGTTTGGAATTGAGTCAGAGGGATTATGTTCCATCCTCTCGCATATACCCAGAAATGTGTTATTGGCAGCAAGAGTGTGTTTAACTGTTAAATGGAAATGTAATAATCTACCCAACAAAGGAGAGTGGTTAAGGAAAGCACACTATATATATCAAATGGAGAGCATGACGGCAGCTCTCTTGGAATCCCATTCCCACATTGATATGATTTGACTTCTCTTTTTGGAATACTACACTGAACACAAGACGGCTCAAAAATAAGTGGAGCAAAAGTTTTAAAAAAAGGTGGAAAAAAAGGAGTGTACCCAAATGAGTTACTAAGAATTGTTTGTGATGCTTTCGCTTTACACTCATCCGGTGAGGCAACCAGAGACAATATATCATAGTCAACTGTGAAGAAGACTTTCTTGTAATGATTGAATAGGTGTTGGGTGATGTTAATATTGATAAGGTAGAGCAATGTGACTTTCGTTCACTGCGTTGTGAGAGAGGGGGAGGGAGGGACATTGTTAAAGAGATCATAGGTGACCACCAATACAGCGTGATATCAGCCAGATGTCGGGAATGGTCAAGCCGCATTGTCAAGAGCCTTTTTTTCATAGACACTTCCTGCTGTGTTCTTGAGCCCCACAAAGGGGGGGAGGGACAATGTAATAGGCATGATTGGGTGCCATCTATTGAGATGTTGTAATTCTTTGACATTGTGATGTTGACTTGTGATTGGTGGCATTTGTTTAACGAGTGTGAAACCAATAAAATACTGTTTTAAAAAAAATGGTAAGGATTGGCAATAGGTTTATTAGTAGGTGCCCTTTTATTTTGACAAAGACTTGACTAGGACTGCGTTATTATTTGATGGTCATAGTTTGCTCCCATCCTTAGATTTATGTTTAGATCGGCATTCAACCAACCCATTGAAGTTAAATAAATACCCTTGAACTGTGATCACTTGTGTCTGTCTTCACTGTTTGATACCATGCCTTCCTTACAAGTATGAGGCAAGGCCTTCCTTACAAGTATGAGACAAGGCCAGTAGGCTGGCCTTGTGAAGAGAGTTTAGGAACCCATCTCAGCTGTGGGTGGGAGGCCTACCAGGGAGCAATGTATAGCCAGTCCTACCCCTGAGGTGGATACTGGCAGCTGAGGGGGACCCGATTCCTGCCCCCTCTCTAAGTGGCAGTTTGTTTCTATGCATTTCTAAATTGCAACACGCCCCACACGCCGACTGGGAATGATTGGCAAGCGAAAAAGAGACACAATCCCTGCAAACAACCTCATACACACATCCCCAACTGTCAGCGGCGCCGGAAGAGCCACGACTATAGCTGGAGCCCATATGCAGTCAACCGTTCAGCAAATGGTAGCCACGAAACACCTGAAAAGGCGTCCCCTGCAGGGCCTATAGACTACAGAAACTTGAAAGTGGTATGGAAACCCCAAATGGAACTTCACTTACCTTAGGGACATCCCAGAAAGGGCCCTCTAACATAAACTGGAACAATGTACAACGTGGGCCACCATTGTTGTTACAAAGTGTTCCTGCATGAGGAAATGGGGTGGGGCTTAACTCTTCATTTAAAGCATATGTCACTTGGAAAACCTGTCGGGTGGGGATGATGGGGCCCAGTTGTCAGACTACTTATCAGGAGATATAGAAAGGGATGAGAAAGCCTACAGGAAGGAGGTGGTGGGTTGTTCGGGTGAGGTCAGGGGAGTTGGAGATGGCAGACCAAAAGACCAGCAGGAGGAAGGATGGTGGAGATGATTTCCGAAGAGGTAAGGTGTTGGATAGTGAGTACAAGTAGTACTGCAGTGTGGGTGTGCGCGGAAGAGTAACCAGTGTGGTTAAGTGTGATTGTTTTAGGGGCGTAAGTAAAGTGTTTGAAAGTGAATTAAAGGAGGGTGATTGAGTAGTGTAGGAGGGAGTCGTAGTGTGGAAAGAGGGAATAGTAGTTTGAAGAAGTGAGTAGTAGTGTGTTAACATCAAAGGATTAAGGTGAGAGTGTGAGATCGAAGGGATAGAGGTGAAAGTAGATGGGGCACAGTAACAGGGATGGGAGGAGTTGGAAGAGGGGAGTAGTGTGATGAATCTAATGTAGTCATCATGGATTCAAAAGTGGAAACCTCCTCCATGTGGCTAGGGGATGGCAGTCGCTTTCTGATCCTGCCCCTGGGGGCAGCTATATGAGTGAGGATCAGCGGGGATATGTAATGAATTCATTGGATGAGAGACGGTATCTTCCCTTCCCCCCCCTTTTCACATGAAGACGAGTCTCTAACACTCAAGACCTTAATGGCCTATTGTCAGCTAACGATTCCCCCTTTCAGAGGATGTCAAGTAACCTCTTCTCTACCATACTCTGTTCAGGCCCCCCACCTATGACCCAATCACCCACAACTCACACATTGCAACTTTTGTTTCTGATGTGCCTTTATGTGAAATATCTAAGAAAAAAACATCGAAGAGTTAAAAGTCCAATGACATCTTTGGACTCCAACTCCCATAACCACCAAGGTACTGAGATGAGAATGAATGAGTTTGTGCAAATTGACAGGCGCTCGAAGTACAACATGCAGGCTAGTTTGATTTTCCAAGCCTTCAGTGCACGAGACGTTTAAAGATGGCAACTGTACTATGGAGTTGTGAATTGCAGGAGAAGACGTTAAACCCCATGCTGAGGCTCATGAACGCGAGGCACATGGACAGCTGTGGCAGAACGGAAAAGGCCGCTGGGTCACGAGAAGAAACTCAGTGTGCATGCAAGAAGGGCCGTTGGGAGCCACACAGAAACTCCTGGATGTTCGACCACTCGAAGAGACAACATTCTCTAGTCTGTGACAAAAAGGAAAGTTGCTGTGTGACCGCGGAGCCGCGCAGGATGCTGGAGGAACGTCTGCAACTCCAAAGTGGGTGAAAATACCCCACTGCAAATGTGCAAGTAGGATCAGACACGCTGGAAGGAACCAGTAAGTCTGCCCAAAGCACCTGGGCACCCTGGGGCATTCCGACAAGCCCACCAACAAGTGTTTCAATGGTACGAGATTGCTGATGCAGAAAATACTAAGTTTGTTTGAATTTAGTCAAGACAAAGTACAAGTTCAACACCCAGAATAAGGTTTGAATGCAGACAATACAAAGGCAAACCCCAATCAAGTACAGATGCATTAGCTGCCAGTGTGGGGGAAATGTTTGAGCAAATGTTACCATATACTGATATATGAAGCACTGCACAGTATATGCATTTGTGGTATAGCCAAAGAACGGTGAAATGCAAAAGAAGTCCTGGCAGGCGAGCACACCAGGGAGCTGAAATTGTATAAAGATTCCTGGCAGGGGAATATACCAGGCGATCAGCAAAGTACAAGAAATAATACAGAAATATTTTTACAAAACCTATTGCTTAAACAAGAACTTTGTGAGTCCAGTGAACACACAAAGAAACTGTTAGCTGAAGAAACTGTGACAAACAGAGAACAGAGTGGGCACCACCATGTATTAAAAAATGTTCAGAATATTCAAGTAAAAATCAAATATTTCAAAAAAGAATATACATCCAATTGAAAAGGAGCTGGCTGTGACAAGTCTGGAGACACCCAGACTTATAATTGCAACACACGCTGGAGACCAAGTAATAATACTGGGTCACACAACCGCTCTCATATGGGGCCCAAGATGGGCACGTATTTATATCTGATTTACGACAATATGTTCAAGTATCCATAATATACCATACTTCTTAGAGAAAGGAAGATGAGTCTTTCTGATTCATATCAAAAATGATTTATCCATAGTAGTTCAAACAAAAAGCTATCACTAATAATCCTTAGTGAGGAAGCAGTTGCCACAATCCACATGTATTAGACTAAAAAAGCCAATGCATTTCGGAAATTATTTCCTTCATCAGGGCGAGTATAATTATATAAGTCCAGCAAGCATATAACATAACAAATGCAAGTATGTGACATAAATTCATATAATGGTGACAATTCAAACGAAACATACATTGAAAGAAATGAATGAAAGGAAACATACCAATCAGTAGACGTTACATCATGAGTAAATATCAATAGCAAAAAAAAAAAAAGAAAAAGAAAAATGAAGTAGTTTATAAGGTAAATAAATGAAATCAAAGAATATTAGGTGTGGATTTACCTCATTGGTGTGGTCAGTGGTGAAAAACAGAACGTCCTGCGTTCATGCCCACTCAGCAGTGGGTTGTAAATGACATTATGCACAAAGGCATGGAGAAAATCCACTCGTGCTTACAAGGAAACCAATCTGTGGATCATAAAAGATCCAATTAGATACTATGTTTTACACTCATACTTGGTCAAAGAGAAGGATTGTAATCAGGTTCTTACCTTGTAATACACAGAGAGAAACGATCCTCCACTGTGCAGCTGCAGGGCAGTGACACAGACTGCAGTGTGAAGCCGTTGTCTAGGCAACGGTTCTTTTGTTTAGCATGTGACCACCTCGTTTCTGTGAGATGCAGGTGGTCACAATTAATGATGTAAAATCGGCCAGGGCCCACAAAAATGACAAACCAAATATTTATGGGGCATCATCAATAGGTGCCCATAATTGTAATGATAAAATCCGAAAAAAAAATTAAAAAATTAAACATTAGAATAATGAAGATAGAAAAAATACTGTCACAGGTCCTGTGGCTGTCTGGTCACAAATACTGCTGTAAATTCGACCAGGGCCCCCAAAAAATAAAAAATGAGGTATTTATAGGGCATCACAAATGGGTGCCCATAATTGTAATAACAAATTCCCAAATTAAAAAAATTATGAAAAAACAAAGTAGTAGTGATGGATTTATGCAGGTGGTCACAAATAATGTTGTAAAATAGGCCAGGGCCCACAAAGATGTCAAACCAAGTATTTTTGGGGCATCATAAATAGGTGCCCATAACTGTGATGATAAAATCCGAAAAAAATTAAACATTAGAATAATGAAGATAGAAAAAATGCTGTCACAGCTCCTATGGCTATCTGGTCACGAATACTGTTGTAAAGTCGGCCAGGGCCCACAAAAATTAAAAATGAAGTACTTATGGGGCATCACAAATGGGTGCCCATAATTGTAATGACAAAATTCAAAATAAATATATGAAGTAACAAAGTAGTAAAGATAGAAAAAATACTGTCATAGGTCTTTAAGCTGTCTGGACAGCAAGACATAACGAACTTAAGCTAAGGTAATAGTAAGACTATTCAAACGTAGATGGGCAGTTGAAGTACAGTCACAGTGCGTAAGGTGTCGCCCAGGGGCGGTATCTTGGGTCCCAGACATACGTCCGGGACATGCACTAGGGCTGTTACTAGAATGCTCCAAACATGATTAGACAAAAGGCAACATATGCCAGACAATAATTAAGAAAATAAAGCAAAAAAGGCTACATGAGGTAGAGTGATTCGAACAAGTTAAGCTCAATGGCTGTCAACATGTGGAAATGTAAAAAAACAGTATCCAAATGTTCAGAACATCTTTCACAAATTACTCTGAGCATCATATAGAGTAGCCAATGCAATCAAAAAGTAATAATTAGAGCACAGGGCAAAGAGACCCCTATGTATGAAAACATGTTAAAGTATACAACTCAAGCACAGAAAGAACAGTAGAAACAGTAAAGTCACAAGAGGAACAGTAGAGACCCATATGTGAGAAAACATGGCAAAGCATACACCTTTAACACAGGCAAAACAGTAGTATCACAATCAAATATAACAGTGGTATTTGATCTCCTCATTCAGACCGCTCGGGACCAGACTACAGAGTTTATCAATCCAAAATGTCTCTCTGCGATTGAGGCGCAGACCTAAATCTTTACGAGGATTATTTCTTATGAGTACCTCCAGAATCAGAAACTTAATCTGTGAAAGATTGTGATTGTTCAAGGCCCAGTGGCGAGCTACAGCCGAATTAGGGTTGGAATTACAGATACATGACCGGTGTTCGTTCCATCTGATTTTGGCTGCTCTAGTTGACTGGCCGACATAGTATTTTCCGCAAGGACATTTAATGCCATATATGATGTTGGCAGTGTCACATGTGCCAAATGTCTTGAGGATGATCTTCTTACCTGTGCGTGGATGGAAGATTACATTGCCTTTAATGACGGAATTGCAATTGATGCAGTGTAGGCAGGGAAACGTACCAGTGCGTTGTGTGATAATTTTTTTCAATGGAGGTCTTGTATGTACAAGTTCGTCCCTGAGATTCCTACTCCTCTGGTATGCAAACACAGGTAATTCAGAAAACAAGTTTTGTACTCTTATGTCGTTTTTGAAAATGTTCCAGTGTTTCTTAATTGTTCGTTTGATTTTATTGCTCTGGGTAGAGAATTTTGATACATATACTGGTGATTTAAGGTCCCTTGTTGGTTTCTTAGGAGTGGATAGTAAGGTTTTACGGTCAAGACTGTTGACCCTTTCAACTGCAGAATCCATTTCTTCTTGATGGTAACCTCTTGCAAGAAATTTCTCTTTCATAGCCAGTTGCTGTGAAATACAATCCTCAGGGTCACTTACAATCTTTTTGACTCGAAGAAGTTCTAACCTCAACCACACAGCGAGCTCCTCAGCACAAACATCCACCGCTGTTTTTTTAGGCGCACGGCCAAAAGAACCCGCAAGGGGAGGAGGAATCCAAAGACCCAAACCTCAAACACGTCTACAATTAAGGAAAACTTAGTGATTAATATCTCAGACAGAACTCGTACTAAACAGGAAGAAGACACATTACAAAAAGGTCTCAGTTTTGTTCCGACCTATAGTACAACATTGTTCAACAGTAAGATCGAACTCTATACATTTGTAAGGAAGCTTAAATTGAAAGTGTTCTTTGAAGAATTGGAAACATACGATAAACCTCCCAACATGCCTGATTTCCAAGAGTTTAGGGCTAAAAGTGGGTTCATACCTCCCATCAGTGTCCCCTCTATCGATATTTTTCAAAAACTGGTCACTCGAGATCTTGAACGGATCAATTATCGAACCCCGCCACACAAGAACTTGAAACCTCACGAAATGAGACTTATTAGAGATCTCTACAGCGACACCAAAATCACTATTCACCCTGCAGACAAAGGAGGTGCCCTTGTCATCCTTAACACTACAGACTATGATTCTGAGTGTAGTAGACAACTTCAAGATCAGACCACATATGCCACTCTAGATCATGATCCAACTATCTCAATCAAACAGAACTTAGTTATTCTGCTGGACAAAGCACTCGAACTAAATTGGGTAAATGAACATACACATAAGTTCCTGCTCAATGAACATCCGAGAATTCCGAATTTCTACACTCTGCCAAAGATTCATAAGGACCCTATCAAACCCCCTGGTAGACCCATTGTCGCAGGAATGGACAGTATAAACCAGCCACTTGGTGTTTACATTGATTTTTTCCTACAACCCCTAATTCAAGAAACCCCTACTTATACTCGAGACACAACTAATTTTTTACAGAAGCTTAACAATATTACTTTCCAACAGGATCATCTGATGTTTACTATAGATGTCAAAAATCTATACACTTCTATACCACACGACCTTGGAATTGAAGCAGTAGAATGGCTTTTACTTCAATCACCGGATGTTCGAGCCCAAAAGGAATTTATTCTAACCCTTCTGCAATTTATTGCTGAAAATTCTTATTTTCAATACCATTACCAGTTTTTCCTTCAACTCTCTGGTACATCCATGGGCGCAACTATGGCGCCGACTTACGCCAACTGCTTTATGTACAAATTCGAGTCGGACCACATTTTGAACAAACTGGAATGGAAGAAGGATATCTACATGTGGACTCGATACATAGATGACATTTTTGGCATTTGGACAAGCACAGATACAGCATTTGATGACTTCTTTGAGCACCTTAATAACATTGACCAACGAGGTCAATTCACTAGGGAATCCTCACGGGACAAGATTACGTTTCTAGATGTACAAATAATAAAGAAAGTCAATGGTTATAGTACCACCCTTTTCCGGAAGCCAACTGATCGCAATAATCTGTTACACCGCCTTAGTTTCCATCAACCTAGCTTACTAAGGAACCTGCCATTTAGTCAACTTCTTCGAGTCAAAAAGATTGTAAGTGACCCTGAGGATTGTATTTCACAGCAACTGGCTATGAAAGAGAAATTTCTTGCAAGAGGTTACCATCAAGAAGAACTGGATTCTGCAGTTGAAAGGGTCAACAGTCTTGACCGTAAAACCTTACTATCCACTCCTAAGAAACCAACAAGGGACCTTAAATCACCAGTATATGTATCAAAATTCTCTACCCAGAGCAATAAAATCAAACGAACAATTAAGAAACACTGGAACATTTTCAAAAACGACATAAGAGTACAAAACTTGTTTTCTGAATTACCTGTGTTTGCATACCAGAGGAGTAGGAATCTCAGGGACGAACTTGTACATACAAGACCTCCATTGAAAAAAATTATCACACAACGCACTGGTACGTTTCCCTGCCTACACTGCATCAATTGCAATTCCGTCATTAAAGGCAATGTAATCTTCCATCCACGCATAGGTAAGAAGATCATCCTCAAGACATTTGGCACATGCGACACTGCCAACATCATATATGGCATTAAATGTCCTTGCGGAAAATACTATGTAGGCCAGTCAACTAGAGCAGCCAAAATCAGATGGAACGAACACTGGTCATGTATCCGTAATTCCAACCCTAATTCGGCTGTAGCTCGCCACTCGGCCTTGAACAATCACAATCTTTCACAGATTAAGTTTCTGATTCTGGAGGTACTCATAAGAAATAATCCTCATGAAGATTTAGGTCTGCGCCTCAATCGCAGAGAGACATTTTGGATTGATAAACTCTGTAGTCTGGTCCCGAGCGGTCTGAATGAGGAGATCAATTACCACTGTTATATTTGATTGTGATACTACTGTTTTGCCTGTGTTAAAGGTGTATGCTTTGCCATGTTTTCTCACATATGGGTCTCTACTGTTCCTCTTGTGACTTTACTGTTTCTACTGTTCTTTCTGTGCTTGAGTTGTATACTTTAACATGTTTTCATACATAGGGGTCTCTTTGCCCTGTGCTCTAATTATTACTTTTTGATTGCATTGGCTACTCTATATGATGCTCAGAGTAATTTGTGAAAGATGTTCTGAACATTTGGATACTGTTTTTTTACATTTCCACATGTTGACAGCCATTGAGCTTAACTTGTTCGAATCACTCTACCTCATGTAGCCTTTTTTGCTTTATTTTCTTAATTATTGTCTGGCATATGTTGCCTTTTGTCTAATCATGTTTGGAGCATTCTAGTAACAGCCCTAGTGCATGTCCCGGACGTATGTCTGGGACCCAAGGTGCCGCCCCTGGGCGACACCTTACGCACTGTGACTGTACTTCAACTGCCCATCTACGTTTGAATAGTCTTACTATTACCTTAGCTTAAGTTCGTTATGTCTTGCTGTCCAGACAGCTTAAAGACCTATGACAGTATTTTTTCTATCTTTACTACTTTGTTACTTCATATATTTTTTGGGAATTTTGTCATTACAATTATGGGCACCCATTTGTGATGCCCCATAAACACTTCATTTTTAATTTTTGTGGGCCCTGGCCGACTTTACAACAGTATTCGTGACCAGATAGCCATAGGACCTGTGACAGCATTTTTTCTATCTTCATTGTTCTAATGTTTAATTTTTTTCGGATTTTATCATCACAGTTATGGGCACCTATTTATGATGGCCCATAAATACTTGGTTTGACATCTTTGTGGGCCCTGGCCTATTTTACAACATTATTTGTGACCACCTGCATGAATCCATCACTACTACTTTGTTTTTTCATAATTTTTTTAATTTGGGAATTTATTACAGTTATGGGCACCCATTTGTGATGCCCTATAAATACCTCATTTTTTATTTTTTGGGGGCCCTGGTCGAATTTACAGCAGTATTTGTGACCAGACAGCCACAGGACCTGTGACAGTATTTTTTCTATCTTCATTATTCTAATGTTTAATTTTTTTTTTTTTCCGGATTTTATCATTACAATTATGGGCACCTATTGATGATGCCCCATAAATATTTGGTTTGTCATTTTTGTGGGCCCTGGCCGATTTTACATCATTAATTGTGACCACCTGCATCTCACAGAAACAAGGTGGTCACATGCTAAACAAAAGAACCGTTGCCTAGACAACGGCTTCACACTGCAGTCTGTGTCACTGCCCTGCAGCTGCACAGTGGAGGATCGTTTCTCTCTGTGTATTACAAGGTAAGAATCTGATTACAATCCTTCTCTTTGACCAAGTATGAGTGTAAAACACAGTATCTAATTGGATCTTTTATGATCCACAGATTGGTTTCCTTGTAAGCACGAGTGGATTTTCTCCATGCCTTTGTGCATAATGTCATTTACAACCCACTGCTGAGTGGGCATGAACGCAGGACGTTCTGTTTTTCACCACTGACCACACCAATGAGGTAAATCCACACCTAATATTCTTTGGTTTCATTTATTTACCTTATAAACTACTTACGGCATTTTTCTTTTTCTTTTTTCTTTTTTCTTTTTTGCTATTGATATTTACCCATGATGTAACATCTACTGATTGGTATGTTTCCTTTCATTCATTTTTTTCAATGTATGTTTCGTTTGAATTGTCACCATTATATGAATTTATGTCACATACTTGCATTTGTTATGTTATATGCTTGCTGGACTTATATAATTAGACTCGCCCTGATGAAAGAAATAATTTCCGAAATGCATTGTCTTTTTTAGTCTAATACATGTGGATTGTGGCAACTGCTTCCTCACTGAGGATTATTAGTGATAGCTTTTTGTTTGAACTACTATGGATAAATCATTTTTGATATGAATCAGAAAGACTCATCTTCCTTTCTCTAAGAAGTATGGTATATTATGGATACTTGAACATATTGTCGTAAATCAGATATAAATTCGTGCCCATCTTGGGCCCCATATGAGAGCGGTTGTGTGACCCAGTATTATTACTTGGTCTCCAGCGTGTGTAGCTGAAGAAACTGTTAGCTGAAGAAACATTTTTGCCATCCTATTAAATAATCCAGCAAAAGAGGACCACCCTCTGGATACTAAGGATCTTTACCTTGGAGAACATTTTAATTGGAGTCATCCTTGTACTTTTTGGTTTTGAACACTTTTGCCAACATCAAGTTAAAGACATTTCCTTGCACCTTTTGTTGCTTTGTTTGTAGTGTGAGGGTCAGGATAGGACCTATTGGACACAAGGATAGCTTTTTAGTTATTGACATCCTGACGCAGACCGATCCTTAGTTTTTGGTTTCTAGGTAGGGAAGTTCCCCTTTAGAATAGGGCCAGAGAGGCATTTTCCCAACCCATTTTTATTTACTAAATGTATTGAACCGGAAATATGACAACTTTGTGTCCGGCCTACATTTCTGACTCCTCACAGTAGTGAGAGAAGACCATCAGACAATAAAAGGGAAAGGAAGACATGTGCGTAAAGGAAAGAAGACCGACGCAGGCAGAGTGTCGGGAAGGCACACTCCTGTTTCCCTTTTGAAAAACAAAACCATTGATAGAGTAGGGAAAACTAGGAGGAAGTTTAGTTAGTTAAGGCCACTTGCCTTTATATTAACATCACAGTTTATTTAGCCTTTTATAATATGGAGGGTCAAACAATGTGTGTAACTAATCGGGAACTAAGGATGCCTGGGTTAGGGAAGAGGTGCTTTTAGACGCGAGAGAACAAGAGTGAAGGCCCTAGGGCCAAGAACATTCTAATAAAGCCCCTTTCATCTTCTCAGAGACTTGGACTATTTCATGTTTCATCTGCGACCAGCAACACCAAGAATTGCTACAATGCTATGAATACATCCATCTGCTGTTAGAGCTGTGGGTAGGAATCCCCCCACAATCATGTGCTCCTTAAGAGCATGGAGCCTGTCAGTTATAAAACCTTAACTAATGGTGATCCCACCCCCCATTTTCTTCCTTCTTCCCCCCTTTCTCTCCATCTCTCTCAAGACAATCTTCACATATCGTTCTAGGCTATATTTTGAGCTTGTATATTCAGCACCTTTTCACAGCTTAAGAGGTTGTATTGCGAGATCAGCAGACCTGAAGTTTCGGTATCGTTATAATTTTTGTGTGATTGTTGTTCATGGAAATTTAATAAAAACACTATTATTTTTTTAAAAGACATTCATCATTGGAGAAATGAAGAGGTAAGTAATAGTTCTTGTTCCACAGCTCACTGAACATCTTTGTTGATCAAGGAAACATGTATAGGGGCAGATGAGTATTCGAGTGTCCGTTTTAGAGAGTTCCACATCAGGTTTAAAGTTCCATAGGAAATGATGAGAGCAAAGTCTCAATGGCACCTGCTTTAGTGGAGGTAAGTCAGTTCTACTCAACAGGTGTAGATTCCGTTGCAAACAACCGCAGGGAAGGTCAGAAGGGACCCCAAAGAAGTGTTCCACATTTTTTGAATCCCTGGACATAGAAACAGCAAAGCAGTAGAACCTCCAGTATATGTCTATGGGGGTACGACGTTCATTCAACTGCCTTTTTTTTTTTCTTTTGCTGCAACATTTTCCCTGAAAAAGATCATTGAAAAATATGGGGCGAGCGGTTAAGGGCATATAAGGGTGGGGAATAGTGAATACATAATAGGACGGGGGGGTCAGCGATGGCACCCTCCCCATAGATAAAAGCAAAACAAATCGATTAGCTTTTTTGAGGAAACATTTTCAGCAAAAAATGCTGCGAAAAAAAGGAGGATGAATGAACATAGAATTGTCTATGGGAAATGTGGTAGAATCTCAACAGCGAACCAGGGTCACCCCTGAGGGTGTATTTCATGAATAACGGCACAAACCAGAAACCAAGAGTAGATACTCACATCAGTGGTTTCCACAAAATACCTCCAGCAGCACGAAACAACCCTGTAAGTATAGAACTTGTCTTGCATTTGTGGTTTACAGGATCTGATGCACAGGTGCTTTCTCCCAGATCAAGCTGCGGCTCAGACAACCTAGAAGCGAAACAAAGGGCCTTCCCAGGGCACCAATAATCAAGCCTATATCGTAGATTTTGGTGAGGAAGACTCGGGGAAGGCGAGGGAACACAGACCAATTGCTCCCAGCGGCTCGGTGGACAAAAGATGAAGGCAGCACAGCAGCAAATGATCCCATAGCAGGACCAATGGCTCGAGGCACCCTCAGATGTCCTAAGCTGAAGAATTGGCGGGTGGTGAAGTCTCACGACCTCTCTGGACACCAGCAGCGGTCCATAGCAAGGAGAAGATTCTGGCAAGAAATGGTGATATTTGGTGGCAAACAGCCTGGAAAACTGTTCCAGCTAGGGATCTTGACTCAGCAGAAGTCTTCATGGACTTCCAGAGGTGAAAACCCCAAACCCGGATACACCCAAGTCACTGCACTCAGCATGTTTCATCAAGTGAAGGCTTTAAAAAATGGCAGGCTGAGTTGGAACCTCCACGTTCCAGAAGCAAGCTAGCAAGAGAGGGAGGAAGGACTGAGCACAGCCTAAATACCACTGTAAAAGGCGGGTGGCTAAAGGCCAGTCACTAAAGGCGGCTGGCAGCAAACACAGATAACCAACCATTGTGATTGGTTACTGGAACTGCCACTTCGCTAAAGCAACCCTCACAGGAAGTGAGGGGGGAGAACCTGGACCAGTTAAGACCAACATTAAGGCTGCCATTATAAGCTCACAAAGAGCCCATGTGATCAGAACGAGTATTTTAAGGCTACCTTGTGGTCGGCCTGAACTGAGGAAGACCTGAAACGCACAGTGGCTGAGAGCAGGATTTAAAAAAACACATTGGCACTCCAAGGGCTACTAAAAAGCTAAATTCTGCTACCAATACTGTAAAATGACTTGTACCACTGGTGAAGTAAATCTAAAGTATAGCTGCCACCAACCTATTCACTAAAAGCTGTGTAGGATGGTTGAACCACCCTAGGCAAAAATGACACACCTCAGAGGCACCCATACCATAATGTGAAAAGGACATGTAATGATAGGGGAATTTCAGGAAAACTGCCTCTGGCCCCCAACAAAAAGTCCAAATGATGGTCCTAGAATCCCCCAAAACAGGAATTCACACAACTATTTCTGGATCAGCATTACCTAGCATAGTTTTACAAAACATACCCACCTGTTACAAGCAGCTCTAGAAACCCATAAAAAAAACCTATGCAGTGATGGATGAAAAGCTTTGAATAAGTCATAATCCGAGGGACTCTCTTCTCAGCCTTCTTTCCCATTGTTCCATTTTGGTAAGGGTCCAACATTTTCAAATCCGTCTTGACCCTATCTCCAAAAAAGAGCTGCCCAATCTGCTAGTCAATACCCTCCCGGCACCGGAACACAAGCAACCGCAGATGGACCTCGTTTAAAAGGGCCAAAGCTGCATGTGGGGATTCTTGTGTCCTATGGTTGAGAAAAACCTAAGGGTCTTTCCCTGCCTATTCCCAGGGGATCTTCTACACAGGTAGCCTGGGGAGGTCCATCGCTTTTGGTTCCCTACCCTGGAGGTGGACAAGTGAGGGAGGATCACCTGGGTAGAGGGTCCTCAGAGATTGGGGAGGGAATACCTGAGGGTGAGACACCGTATCCCCCCTTCTTTGACAGTGACCTGCCAACCCCCTGTCAGCATTCATAGGATATATTAAGGCACACAATCTTCGTTTCCCCAAGTATCACACAAGTACTGTGACAAAGAAGAGGGAGTCAAGAGGAATGCAGACTTCCTATGTGAAACACCACTATTGTACTGGGACGAAGAAGATGCAGACAGAGGCTCACCGACTTCCTCATTGGCCATGTCCCATTAACAAGGCCAGGCAGGGTCAGGCAATGGAAATCAAACATGCCCACCCACAGCCTGTTAAACACTCAGAAGAGAATTAAAAGAACCCAGTCATTCAGCAAAGGGAACAAGAGCAGAGGAGAGCTGTGGAGCCGTGGCTGCCCAGGACCAGCTGGAAGAAACCAGGACGCAAATGTCTACAGGGAAACATAGTTACTTATACAGCCTTTCGGCACAGATCCACATGTGCCGAAAGGCCGTGTAACTAACTACATGTTTTATTTTTGCTACCGTCCCTGGGGGGACCGCAACTGGGCAATTGAACGAGTGTGAAGCGCTATTGTCAGAGATAGTAATTGAGCGGTTCTGATCGGGAGCTTTCTCGCGCTCTCTCTCTCTCCTTCCATCGGCTGCATTTATTTGACCGCTGTTCTTATCAACACCGTTTATGAATGCGTGGTATGCCTTCCAATGGAATACAGTAATCTAAGTGTTGTGACGCAACAGAATATACAGGTAATTACCTTCTTCCTTCATTAATGTGGTCTTAACAACGGTTTTATTTAGCCAATAGGGTGCGTTGTAAGGTGATGGTTTTTCACACTTAATATTTCCCTGTAGGAATTCGGAACTGATTATTGCGTTTTAGCTACCAAGCTTAATGGTAAGTGGCAGCGCTTAGCTAGTAGTCAGCACAATGGTGCTATAAATGACTATAACTCAAAATTAGAGAGTCGTACTTACCATTCTTACCAACTCTTTAATGAATTTCATTTAAAGGACTATGTCAACAACAAGAACACCTTAAGGTAACAATATCTAACAGTTTCTAAGAGGCAGAGATGATGTGACACACTGCCCAAATAGCTACACAATTAGATACAATATGCTTGGTTGAATATTAGCGAATTACTAATTGTGCTTTTGTACCGTTTGACTATTTTTCTCTTATTTGTATGTCCTGTGTCATTATGTCTTAATGAATTTGATTTGCCATTACCCATATGTCATGTGCCATCATATTATTGCATTTGACATGGTTGTATCTGTATCACTTTGGTTGAATTTAATTTACTTTGCCTATGGCACCTTTTGTTGAACATTGGGCTTGTGCCGCCATGACGTAATATCGGTTCACCGAAGTAAATAATTTACTTGTACATGTGATGATATAACTCTGCCTCAGAAGAAGAGCCTAGGCTCGAAACACGTGTCAGGCTGACTCTGGAAAATAAATATATATGCATTTATGTATCAAACTTTACAGTGATTGGTGCAGTGTGTTTGTATACTGTTATTAATATAGTTGCAGAGTAGTCGCGTGTACAATGAAGTGTTCTCGAAAGACTCTGTGTGAAAGAAGGAAGCGTCTGTGAAGAGGGGAGCTGTGTGCTGACACAAAGTGTGACGAAAATAGAAATCCTAAAAAGGGGGAGCTACGCGAGAAATGAAGTGGGAGCAAAATCCCAATGTTTATGGAATCGTGTTTAAATAAAGCAAAGAGTTTTGAAAAAGCATTGGGGTGGCCACCAGGCAGGAGATTGATCCAGGATGGCCGCAGAGACCCCACTATAAGGAAAAGAGGACAGAACTAAAGTTTAAGGCACCTGGTTGCGCAACCTGTAATGGGTGGATTGTGCGGTCTGACAACTGCGCCACGACCAGGGTGGCCACAGTTGAAGGAAAGGAACTGGATGATCTGTAAAAGTTAAAAGCTAAGAAGGACTTGGTTAAGAATGGGGAAGGGAGCCCCAAAAGAAGCCAATTGACCTGTCGTGTTTTGCAAATGTAACTTTTCTGTTTACTAAGTTGAACTTTTGCGTGAAAAGAAAGGAACACTGAACCAGTTGAGCATTTGTGATTTTGAAAATAACCGTTATAGAATCAAAAGGGTCTTCGCTTTGGCAAGGGAAGCCTAAGTGACCCATCCGAGAAGTGTGAACCAGAAGGCTTTTGGGTTCAAGGAAAGGGGACACAGAGAAGCCCAAAGAACTGACAAGAAAAAAGGTACTGTGAACATTTTGCCAAGTGAATCCTGAAAAGCCTATGGAACCTTATAGTCCTATAAGTGCCCTGAACTTGGGGAAGGGAGTTGCAGAAGAGCTCCATTGTCACATTAACTTTACTTTGAACACTATTGAGTTGGCCAAATCCCATAACCCTCTCTTTCTGTAGAAGTGAAGGCAAGCATAGGTTTCGACACCAACCGTATTTTGTTTTGGACTGACAGACTTAGTCTTCCCTTAGTTTGCTTTCAGTTATGGGAAAATTCCCACCTTAGAGTTAGGGCAAGTTAGCCGTTATACAACCCTGACCATTGAAAATAAAGGTTTTCACAATACATTTTAGTTGTCTGCATCATCTCTTGATACCATGCCTGTCTCACATGCTCCTACCCAACCATTATTCCTGGGCAGAGGGGATATGCCTAGCTGTTCTGGCTGGGATGGCCTCTTTGGAGGAATTGCCTAAACTTAGTTTCATAGTATCTCAATTCTGAAGAAAACTTGCCTGAGGTAAGACTAAATCAACCTAAATTGAAAAATGTCATTGCTATTTGAGGTATTGATGGAGATGCTTTTGAAGCTTAAGAGTGATGTTTTTGTTGGAGGATAGTTACATTGTTGGCCAGCATAATGTCTGAGTAGACAGTACTTGAGAAAAAACTAAAATGTGTTTTAAAGATAATGGCAAATGCAATATGCTAGTACTTAAGCAGTCTTAAAAAAGATTATATATGATAAGATCCTAATACTTTGTATTTCTTCTGTGTAGGCTTCATAATTGGTTTGTTTGAAAAGAAATCTTTTTTTATGGTTGAGCATTAAATGCGAAGAATTTTTTTGAATGCTGTTTACAGCAAGCTCTGTGTATCAGTTTGAGGAGCTCGAAGTACGCTTTAACCCATTTTCTTTCTCTTCTAGGTACAAAGAGGAAGCCCAGTTTTACAAAGAAGAGCATCTTAAGAATCGACAGCTTCCTGCGTTCTATGTTCAGTATATGATTGCCATCATTAACAACTGTCAGACCTTTAAGTGAGTTATTGTGTTCTCTTGGGAGGTGGGTTTACAATTCAACACAACCAACGTGCTAGCATACATAACTATTGTATCTGATTCCTACCAATGAGTGGTCTTTGTCAGGGTATAGACATTCACTTTAATTTCCAAGTTACTCACCTTATATGCCAAAGATAATGCCCAAATTAAGAATGACATGGCACCTCATTCAGTAGTTTCCTTTATGCAACAGTCAGTTTTGGTATGCAGATCTTCTTAAAAGTGCAGGAGTGGGCAGAGCCTTAAATGATTCCGTATGGGAATTCAGAACAAACATAGACGCCCTTAGCACTCAAGGGGTTACGTGCAAAATCTCTTCCACTCTGCTTCACCGGTGGGAGCTACACAGGGGCTTTGAGCTACACCCTTGCCCTCAGTTACTAAGTTTTGTCACCTTGCAAATCCTCCGTTACTCTGAGATGCTGCAATTTATTCATGCAAGCAGATGACAATTTATTAGAAAACAGTGCACAGGCAGGTGACTCGGATTCTGCTATTCGCTGTTGTGAAAAGCAATAGGGCTATGACTTAATTTTAAGTTTATGCTACTATATTCCAATAAGTGTTATCTGGGCCGAATTTCAGATCTCATTTAAATTCAGATGAGCACTATTTTTGTTTCTAGAATTCAGTTGTCAAACAATATTTTGATGGGTTACTCAGCTTGTTTGCTCCTCTTTTGTACCACCTTTATCAGTGTTGGCTCAAAAACACTTTAGGCCCATTGCCTCTTGGAACATGTAAGTGTTTATTTCAGTCGCTTCTGCAAGCGAAATGCCTTATCTCGCATCAGTGCATGTTGTCCTAAGTGACCCGATTGAAGTACAAACTGAATTGGCAGAAGGTAATACTCCCCCATCCGTGTGTGATTTTAACACAGTAATAAGGATAGCCCTTCTGTATGGGAGAGGGAAGACAAACCACTTGAGAGCCAAATCAGTGTTTCTTTCCAGAATGCCTTGAAGACATAATGAATACACAAGCACTGTATTGGTGTCAATCCTATATCAACAATTTGGCTATCAATCACATAATAGCTTACAAAGTTTCAGACTTGGAGCTTCCTTCTTTCGGTCGGTCCTAGACTGTTTCGGGACACAGGGAATTGTTAGGGAATAATCTGGGACAGACAATGCCGAAAAATACCTTCAGCAGAAGGGGAAAATCCTCCCTGTTTCCTGAATTTGGAGGGTGGGCATTGCAGCAGAGGGCAGGCGTGAGCGAGATGAGGACCTTATGTGTGGCAAGAGAAAGAGAAGAAACCGGAAGCGCTATGAGAGAAAGAGAGAAACGCACACGCTTTTCCCAGAGCACGAGGAAGAGAGGTGGGCTTGCTAGAATTGCCGCAGTAGGCACAGCGAGCCATGAGGTGGGAGAGTGAGTTTGCAGTGATGCGAGGGCGTCGGAATAGACAGGCAGGGATCTAACGAGGAAAATCAGTAACCTACAAAAGATGCTGGGAAGTGGTGAAGAATGGGGAAAAAGACAGGGATTGCCAATAAGGAATAATACAAGGGCAAAGGCTTGATCAGGCTCGGTCTTTTAGGTTGCCATTAGCTTCTAAACATTCTCAAATCTTTGTTACCCAAAACAATTTTCTTGACTTTCTGCTTGCTTTGTCTCCTGGTCCATCACCTTTGAGTGGTGTTTCTTCCAATAATATTACATGCATTATGCTTCTTTGTTTCCATTCCCCTTTTTCATAGATTTTCCAACCTCCTCGTTTATAGTTGTTTTTCTGTTGTGCAGTTTCCTTATTTCGTGTGTTTATTAACTTTATACTATGTTAATACAATTCCTCAGAGTTTTCTCTTCTTTTTGACCAAATTAAAACATATGTCTTTTGTGACATGCAGAGGAATCGGCTCTAGAATCGAGACAGATGCGTGCTTTCTGAGCTTTAAGTGTCACTGTTTTAGGCTATCTCGTTGCAGCTGTTGATGTTTCAAGTGCATCCTTGGAATTTGGAGGATCTTCAGCTAGTACTACAAGGGTCCTGCTCCTGCATTCTCTTTATTTTATTTTCTTAAGCATGTCCTTTCATCATTGATTGACTATACAGCAAACCAATAGAATTGGACACACGGTAGTGGTGCACCTGGCCAGAATTCTGGACAATTGCCTCTTTGGCCATGTTAGAAGGCATGAAGTTAAAACCATTAATTTTTATAGCAGATGCTAGAATTTAATCAAACGCATTGTGGGTTCAATTCTCTTACTGTTAGTTACATTACACCTAAATCATTGTATCTGGTGCTTATTTGGAACTACCACCAATATACTACTTGGAGAGGGTATGATTTGACGGGACAAGATTTCCGAAGTTTGATAGAGAGGAATTGAAAAGAAATTCTGCCACTCCAGAATGGGCGCCGAGTGCCTCACCGCATTATACAGGACCTGCATTGATAAATGAGATGCAAGAGCTTTAGCTTGCTTTAAAGGGACGACCCGGGGCACCAGACCATTCTTTTCGGTCTGCTGTCTCAATGTCCTTCGAAGTTGTTATGCTAGAATTGTGGAGAGGGGATGGGTATCCTGAGTTTTACATGGAAGGAAGCTGACCTCACTCTTTAAAGTATTGTTACAGAGGTATCCTTATTTGTCTGAAGACAAACAACTACAGTACCCTGTTAAGCCTGTATAGGTGAATCCGGGTGAGTGCCCATACCATTTGCTTTATGACTTAAGCTACAATATATGGGTTTTATTAATGCATCTGGGGTTGATAATTGACTGATGACAGTGTCTTGGTTTAATTCTAGGCACACACATATACTAATAAATAGGAGATTTGAAAGAGGTTAGTCAAAGACATTTATGTTATTGCTTACTAATGTGTGTGAATATTTAAGAGAGTAACACAATGCCATATGTTTTTTAGATTTATTGAAGAATTTGAATTTCAATTCATTCAGAGAGAAAGGACAGCTTGCAACCCTTGAAGATGGATTAATTATTAGAAACGCATCAGCATTTTCGAGAGTTAGCTACCTTATATTAACTCTCAATGTTAAGCTGTGTGATGTTTAGTGAATTCTCTTGCCTAACACAATGGGTGTGGCTGTGAATGATATGTAAAATTGGACATCTATTAATGTTTTGGTTTGGATATGCAAAACGTTTTTTTAACTTACTAACAAAAGTATACAAGTGTGGAACTATAAACACTTTGTGTTGAAAATCTGGTTATTTGAAGTCTTTGTTATATAAATTATTTCTTGTCCAAAAGAAGCAATGAATTCCCAAAGGAGTGCATTTGGGTTACCTTCTGCTAACAGCAGGCTGTTCTTTACATTTTGGCTTTCTCAATGGGGGCAGTGCCTTTGAACCCTTTCAGTAGTTTGTGCAAAGAGGGTAAAGTCTTTTTCACAGCTACCAGAAGTCTCCCCCAACTGATTCAGCACCTACCTTCACTTCTTACCAGAAACCGTTTTGACTTGGCAACACAACACGCAGATCCTGTATGGGGGAAGTTCTCTGAATGTTGGATGCTTGGCAGAGTATTTTGGATGCCTGGTTCCTCAAGGTGTTTTCTTCCTGAACCCTGCTTGGATGGGGTGTAGGACATTTTTAGTGCTCACCCACTCATCCATTCTACTTTTAAGACATTTATTAAACATTTTGCTGGACATGGCTAACAAAGAGATGGGTCGGTAGCAATGGGGACCATGAGTAGAGCCCTTCTTAAAAATTGAAATGATAATGGCCTTTCGCCATGAAAGTGCTATGACGCTGGAATTGGAGATTACATTAAAAGGTTTTACCGGTTGGCCACCAGGGGGCGCACGAATGAGCAGCCTCTCTGTGTGAGCTCCACTACCGCAAGTCCAAGACGAGACTGGAGCCTCCGTCTTACGACCCTACCCCCCGAAAACAAAAAGAGGAGATATATCCTGAAGACTCACCCCGCCCCCCCCTTATAGGAGAAAACGCGATGAAAATCGGAACCAAAAAGGGAACGAAACCAGTGTTTGAAGTTTCGCCTCATAAGAAGCGTTGAAAGTGAAAGTGACATCAACGCGCTGGCCAGAATATGGATAGGCATCTTAATAACCGGCCCACCTGACAGCTTCCCTCGCCCCTCTCTGCACCCCCTCTCCCCGTTCAAGCGGAGAGTGAAGAGGTACATGGACGGAAAGCCAAGCATGCCCAGAGGAATGCCCCTGCTGCAGATCCCTGCCCGCGTGTGTTGAGGACTTGGAAACGGGCCCCGGCTGACGGGTAAGCAAACGCTCCACACACGATTGCTAAACCCAGGTACCTACTCCGCCCAGCAGCGCAGCACCCCGTGAGCGGACGCCCCAAACCCTGCCAGACGCCCGGGGTGCCCCCCAGGACCAGCTACCCAACGCTTCCTCTCCGAATGAACAGTGACCCATCAGCAGGTCTGCCATACGCGGCGTCTGGGCGGAGGCAGCGCAGGAGGAAGGAGAGAGGCCGCAGCACCGATCAACTGGCCTGAAAGCCCCTACCACACAACTCCGCCAGCGCATTACGCGTACTGAATCCACGGTGCATACGGAGCCCATTAACCAAGAAGACTTGCAGGACAGCGTGACAAAATAACTAGAAATTAAGAAACCAGCACCATTGCTCATAAAGCGAAAGTGCAGATGTTATAATACCACAGGCCCCACCTTCTGCCCACGTTCTCATGGGAAGCAATTGAGACACAAGCAGAGGTAAGCCAGCATACTGCACCCAAAAAGCCACCCCTGGCTAACTGTACACCTACAAAGAGATATCACCGGAACCATAACAACACCCCCTCATTATCTAAAAACCTGATTCTGCCACGCACATAGCGTAGAGCAACAGCAATACAGAAAGAAGACCATCCAAACTGCCAACCAAGAGCTCTCACACCGCCCCCCACCAATGACCATTCACCAACGCCTGAACAAAGCGTTCCCACGGGGCACACCACAGCACCCGGAAAGGAAATGCTGCATCCAGACCAAAGCTCCCTCTCAAAATATATGAAGAAAGACGCCCAGGAGGGGATGCTACACCGATCTCCAGCTAAAACTGTCCACCGCGGAACTGAAAGGTGATCCCGATGACATTTGGCCACAAGACGGGCAGACGGCGCGAAAACTCGGACAAGGAGACCTACACCCCCCTCTTCAACCCCCGCCGCATATGGTAGACCCCACCCCAGACCAACATCCTGGAATCACTCTGGGGTCATCCGCGCATACTGTAGTGCAGAGGGTTGGGCCCCCAAACCCGTGGCATGTGCCTCCTACGCCACAGTGCCGACCCCATGAACACTAAGCTGAAGTTGGCCAGATACCCTTACGAACCGCTCTTGTCGCCACCATGGAACAAAGACAAAGAGACAATGGACACCTCCGAGACTGTTGCAGCAGCCACCAAAGGTGATATCACTGCCCTCCTGACCGAAATGAAGTGCATGGGGGCCAACCTAGGCGGTAAAATAGACAAAATAACACAGAGAATGGACAACATTGAGGAAAGACTGGAAGGGGTTGAAAACAACCAGGCCTCCATAGACACCCTCAAAACCCAAATGGACCTCAGAATATGGGAAATTGAGAAGAGGGAGGAGGAATTCCAACAAGAAATTGACGATTTAGAAAACCGCGAGTGGAGAAACAACTTACGATTCTTCACCATTCCGGAGCACGAAGGTGAAACAGAGGAAGACCTCAAGAAAACAATTCACAACATCAAAATCTTGACGGCGGACAAAGACATTGATGAGCCCAAAACGGAGATAATACACAGAGCCGGAGGACCACCTGGTGGCCCAAGATCGGTCCTCGCCAGGTTCCACCGATACCAGACAGAACCAGGATTCTAGAAAAAGCTAGAACTGGAGGTCTCCTCACACTCGGGGGAGTCCAGATAACCATCTTCCAGGACCTATCCTCCCTCACCCTGGCTCTGAGACGCCTCTGTAATCCACTGACGAAATGGCTCAAAAAACAAGGCACCAGATATAGATGGGGAAATACCTTCTCCCTTACATTCGAGCACGGAAGCAAGAGATTACAGCTATGATCAGAAGAGGAGATCCGTGACTGCATCGGGGAACTCCTCGGAACAGGCCCAAGAGAAGATGACCGAGAACCCTAAGAAAGTGGAACGCGATGGGAACTCCAGGGTCCAAGGAGAAAAAGAGTGAAGGGACCAAGAAAGTACAGGTGAGGTAACAATACACCGGACAATCACAAATGAAAACAATGTCGGTTGTCCGACGTTGGGCTGACAGTTCTTACTCAGTCCGAATCGGACGCCACCAATCAAGGATGGAAGCTCACGACAGGAGTGGGCATGAAGGGGAACAAGGGAGGAGGGAAGGGAATGTTCATTTGTTAAACAGGGTGGGGAGGGAGCGGGGAGGGGAAATGAAGATAATGACACTCAAGACGGTCAGGCGCGTCCTACGAAACACTCTAACCCCGTTGGCATCCAGCAATAAATAATGGGACCCAGCAAATAAACGGAGAAAACACATCAATGGCCGTTAACTACAACACTGCAAGCAATGGGCTCGACACGATTAAAATCGGAACATTAAACGTCAAGGGACTCAATTCCCCCACCAAGAGGTCACTACTGAATAGGGAATTCAAAATGGCAAACCTCGATATACTCTTCCTACAAGAAACTAGGTACATCAAAGGGGAAGAAAGAAAAGTTCTGTATACCAAGTCAGGAACTGAACACTGGAGCTCAAGCCCACTCCGGAAAGCTGGTGTCGGCATCCTAATCAGCAAACAACTCCAGTTCAAAGCCCAAAAAACCTGGGCTGATGTGAGCGGTAGAGCGATCCTACTGGTCGGTAACATACAGGGCACGACCGTCACACTGGCCTCCATATACGTCCCCAATTCTGGACAATCCAGGTTCCTCCGACACACAGTCCCAAAAGTGATGATCGAAGCAGAAGGTGAAGTGATCCTAGGAGGTGACTTCAACATGTGGGCAGACCCAACACTAGACAGACAAGCCGGCAACCCCAAGGTGAGCGATCCACCAGAGGCTGGCCGCTCAGAAGTACTAGACATGATGGACTTGTACAAACTCAAAGATACATGGCGCCATATGAACCCCCACCAAAGAAGCTATACATTCGAATGGATTGTGTCCTCCCACGTATTCCTCATCTTATGATAAATCGTTATCTCCAACTTCGCTGCTTCAGAAAAAAAAATTCTCGCAGTGGGCGCTGTGCTCAAGGTCGTGGCGTCGATTGTCCCTCGACGGACTCCGTACTTTGTCGACGTCACCGATGGTATAACTAACTCGAGCCGCGCCCGTTGCTTCAGTTCCGTTTTTCCAATCGCTTCGCTATCGAGAACGGCGCGCTTGAGATTTTCTGTGAAGAAAATGTCATCTGCTTTGACTCCTTCGACACCCAAGACTGGGTTCAAGAAGTGCGTAGATTGTGAATCAAAAATGTCGATCACGGATCCCCACTGAGTTTGTCTCTGGTGTCTCGGTTCAAGTCACCGAACCGACGACTGTGGTTCCTGCCAATCCATGACCGAGAAGGCCCTTCGTGAGAGGATAGGTAAACTGTCGGTGGGGAGGGAAGCCTCTAAGAAGGCTATGTCCAAAAAACATAAAAAAGCGACTGATTCGAAAGAATCAGATCGCCATAGGAATTCCAAGAGGTCTTGATCTAGGAGTAAATCGAGACACTCTTCTTCCTCGTCCAAAAAAATGAAGAGGAGACATAGATCTCCATCATCATCTTCTCAGTCGACCGAAGAAATTCGATGTCCGACAAAATCGGATTCCCCCAGAAAATGGGAGGAATTTCGTAAAAAGATGATGGAGGTATTCGAGAATGCGACCCGACCCCCTCGAATGAACCTTGGAAGAGCCATACCCCTAAAGTCGCTCCATGGGACGACAAAGGGAAGTCTAAAACTACTATGGTAAAAGCCAGTAGTGTCAAGGATACTCGAAAAACTCGAGTCGACGACAAGCCATCGAGGACTCTTCGAGAGTCGAGCATCTCTCCGGTGCCACATAAAAAACATAAGTCGTCAAAGGCTTCGACGACTTCATCGACGCCATCGACGTCGATCGTTTCGGCATCGAAGCCAAAAGCATCCTCGATGCCTGTATCGAAAGTCCTCTTCGAAGTCATCGAAGATTCCTTCGACAACTTCGAAGGATTTTTCCATTCCTTCGACACATATTGTAGAGGAAGAAAGGAGATTTACTCCATTGCCCAGGTCAGACTTTTTTAAGTCCATGTTCTCAATTTATGAGGAATCTGGCTCGGAGGAAGATGAAGTCACTCCTTTCGGAGTTTCATATGGCACAAAACAAGTTCCTGAGGAACTCATTGATCAAGAGTCTAAAATGAGAGACTAGAGTGACAGTGGAATCGACACCTCCCCAGAATTAGTTTGCCAGACCTGACCCTGCAGAACATGCAGACTCAGGGTACAGGAGTCTTATGACCAGAGTGATTGAGTATATGGGTTGGGGTAACACTTCATCCGTTTTCGAACAGGACGACATGACGGATATAATTGTCAGAGGTCCTCAAAAAGATCCAGTTCTCCCTTTCCACAGGGCTCTTCAGAGGACGGTGGAGAAAAACTGGGAAAATCCTGAGAGCATTGCTGATGCAAATAGTAATTTCCCCAAGAAATACAGACCAGCTGGTACGGATCCTGAATATTTAAACAGGCATCCGACTCCAGAGAGTCTAGTTAATCAGGCAGCATCCACTTCAAAACAAACTGCATATCCCACTATCCCTCCGGATAGAGAGGATAAAAAAGTTGATGCTTGGGCCCGTAAAGTTTTAACTTCAGGCAGCATGGCCCTTAAATCGACAAATGTCACCTGTACCCTGGCCAGGTTTACCCATACCCTGTGGGACTGTATTTCGGCGGCGGCTGATCATATTCCGGAAGGCGAGGAAAGGGAAGGCTTCCTCAATATAGTCAAAGACGGGAAGGAGGCAATGGGGGAATGTCTCCAGTCTGGACTGGATACTGCTGATAGTATCAGCAGATCCATGGTTGCAAGCATTGTGCTACGCATATTTGCGTGGTTGAGGAAGTCGGGGTTTGCACCAGACGTGCAAGCCAGACTCCTCAACATGCCCTTTGATGGCTCGAGGCTGTTTGGCAGTAAGGCTGATGAAAGCCTAGAAAAACTTCAGACCTCGAAAGCAGCAGCTAAATCGCTTAGTGCCTCCATGCGCCAGCCTCAAAAACCCTATTCCGGCTCATCTTCCTGGAGGGGTCGTTCTTTTCGTTACTACTATTCATTTGGTAGAGGAAGAGGACAGGCTACTCAAAGAGGCAAAAGAAATTTCCCTCGTGGTGCACGAGGAAGAGGTGCAAAATCAGCCTCAGGAGCGGCATCTTTACCCTCAGCCACTCCTGCATCCGCACCCAAATCCCTCTGACACCTTGTTACACAAAACACCAGTGGGAGGCAGGATCTCTCAGCATCTGAAGGAATGGCGGGGCATTACCTCAGATGCTTGGGCACTGGAAACAGTAGCTCAAGGTTACTGTCGCCCCTTCCAAAAAAGACCTCAGAATCATCCACCGGGAGCCAACTCCGTAAAGATTCCAGACCCGCTCCTGTTGCAGGAAATTTTAACCCTCCTAGAGAAAGGTGCCATAGAACAGGTACCTGTAGCGGAGAGGAACAGGGGTTGGTACTCCCCATATTTTCTCATCCCAAAAAGGACGGAGGATTGAGACCCATCTTGGACTTAAGAAACTTGAATAAGTTCCTCAGGAAGGACAAGTCCAAAATGGTGACCCTTTATCAGATCCTTCAGGCTCTCCAACTTAGAGGTTGGTATTATTAGACCTTCAGGATGCTTACTTTCATGTGCCAATCCATCCAAAGCACAGAAAGTACCGGAGGTTCGCGATTGGCAACTCTCATTATCAGTTTTGAGTTCTGCCATTCGGGTTTACCTCCGCCCGAGAGTTTTCAACAAACTGTTGGCGGTTGTGGCAGCGAATCTCAGGAGAGGGGGTATTCAGATCTCTCCCGACCTGGACGATTGGTTGATCAGAGCAAGTTCTCCGAAGCAAGCTCAGGAACATCTTTCGATCACCTGCCACTTCCTCCACAAATTGGACTTTTCCCTCAATTTCAAGAAGTCCCATATGATACCATCCCAAAAGCTCCAGTTTATCGGCGCAGTCTTGGATACTTCCTCAGGAAAAGCCTCGCCCCCCGAGGTGAGAGCTATCCACATTCTGCAGATGGTAACAAAGTTCCAGAATGCCCAACGTCTACCGGCCTTTGATTTTCTCAGGTTGCTCGGCCTCATGGCATCCTGCATTTTCCTAGTACCAGAAGCCAGGTTGAGAATGAGATCCCTTCAATGGGCACTCAGAACTCAGTGGTCCCAGTTCTCAGGGTATATGTCGGATCTTCTGCAAGTCCCGATTGCAGTTGCTCAGTATCTTCTATGGTGGGCTTGCAACAACAACATTCTGAGGGGAGAATCTTTTTGGCAACCATGGCCGGAAATAACAGTAGTTACGGACGCCTCACTCACAGGGTGGGGAGCACACACCAACAATCTGACAATCAGCGGTCGTTGGTCTCCATCGGAGTCCAAACTACACATCAACCTTTTGGAGCTGAGGGCAATCAGACTAGCGCTGAAGGCCTTTCTGCCCTCTGTACAGGGAAAGAATGTCCTGATAATGACGGACAACACAGTGGCCATGTATTACCTCAACAAGAGAGGTGGTGTAGGGTCACTACCACTGTGCAGAGAGGCAATGCAGCTCTGGTTCTGGGCAATACGAGAAGGAATCTCTCTATCGGCAGTTCACCTAGCCGGAGGGCAGAACACGGCGGCAGATGCTCTGAGCAGGCAGAGCACAGTCTCTCACAAGTGGGAGCTAGCTCAGGAAGTCCTTCAAGAGATCTTCGCCCTTTGGGGAACCCCGCAAGTGGATCTGTTTGCCACCGTAATCAATCGGAAGTGCGAGCAGTACTGCTCAAGGGAATTTCCTCAAAGAGGAGCTCTGGGAGACGCGTTCGTAGTGGAGTGGAAGTTTCCACTGCTGTACGTATTTCCCCCAGTCCCTGTGATTCCTCAAGTAATCAGGAGGTTGAGAAAGTTCAGGAAAACCATGATTCTAATTGCCCCGGATTGGGCCAGGAGGACGTGGTACCCAGACCTTCTAGACATGTCCATCTGCCCTCCAATACGTCTTCCACAAAGAGAGGATCTTCTCTCGCAAGAGGAAGGTCGGGTTCTCCATCCAGAGGTCAAGACACTCAACCTTCACACGTGGTTTCTGAGAGGTTGAGATACAAGGATTGGGATCTTCCGGATGACGTAATGGAAGTCTTGCTTTCGGCCAGAAGGCCAGCAACAAAATCTTTGTACCAATGTCGCTGGAACAGGTTTAGTAACTGGTGCAGAGATAAGAATGTGGACCCTTTTTAATGTGGCACTCCAGTAGTGCTCTCTTTTCTATTACATCTAGCCAATCTGGGCTCCAGATAGGAACAATAAAAGGATACTTTGCTGAGTTGTCCATTTTCAAGCGCACCTCGGAAGAGGTTTCATATTTCAAAATACCATTCATCATTTAATTCTTAAAAGGGCTTCCTAAAGTATACCCCCCAGTACCTTTTCATGTCCCAACTTGGGATTTAAATTTAGTACTAACATTTTTCACTTGCATACCTTTTGAACCTCTGCACTCCTGTCCATTGAGGCTTCTAACATTAAAAACTGTCCTCCTTGTGGCCCTATCATCAGCCCGCAGGGTTAGTGAACTTCAGGCTCTCTCATGCAAACCACCATATACTGTTTTTTATAAGGACAAGTCCTTAAAGTTAAATCTTCCTTTTTACCAAAGGTAGTTTCAGACTTCCATTTGTCACAAAAAATATTACCAACATTTTATCCTCCTCCTCATTTGGGCAAGGAAGAGGAGAAACTGCATAGACTAGATCCCAAGAG
Organism: Ambystoma mexicanum; assembly: GCF_040938575.1. Taxonomy (NCBI): domain Eukaryota; kingdom Metazoa; phylum Chordata; class Amphibia; order Caudata; family Ambystomatidae; genus Ambystoma; species Ambystoma mexicanum. The sequence goes on from NC_090933.1 coordinate 38,092,248, forward strand.
GGCTCTTAGTTTTTACATCTCAAGGATGTCTAAATTACGACAAGATGACCAACTGTTTGTGGGTTATACTGGTCATAAACTGGGCTTATCAGTAACAAAACAGACCATATCCCGCTGGATCCTTTTGGCCATAATTGAATGCTACTGATTGACGGGCAAAGACCCACCAGATGGCCTTCGAGCCCATTCTACAAGGGGAATGGCTACTTCTGTGGCTCTAAAGAGGGGAGCCCCGGCAGCAGATATTTGTTCAGCTGCAACTTGGAAAACCATGCATACTTTCATCAAGCATTACTGCTTGGATACCGCCTCCTCCTTTGAGGGGTTATTTGAGGACACAATCCATTCGAAGAACAAGTTACTTACCAACTGTAACGTTCTTTCGACTGGATGTTCCTCCCACGTATTCCTCATCGACCCTCCCATCCTACCACACAGTACAGTTTACGTTTTCTTACACTTTCCTCTCATGAAGAAGGTATTAGTCATGGGGCACGCCTGGGTGTTCCTCCTCTATGTTCATTGAAAAAACAGAATTGAAGCAACGGGCGCGGCTCGAGCTACTTATACCATCGGTGATGTCGACAGAGTACGGAGTCCGTCGTGGGACAATCAACGCCATGACCTCGAGCACAGCGCCCTCTGCCGAGAATTTTTTTTTTCTGAAGCAGCAAAGCTGGAGATAACGACTTATCATAAAATGAGGAATACGTGGAAGGAACATCCAGTCGAAAGAACGTTACAGTTGGTAAGTAACTTGTTCTTCTACTCTGCTCCGCATGCCACATACACCAGAATCGACTACATATACCTCACACCAGATTTAATGAAGGCATTGTCCACATCTGAAACATTCATATAACATGGTCGGACCATGACATGGTCACAATCACCCTCAGCCGGATGATGCTCCCCCGTAAAAGCTCAAAATGGCGCTGTAACAAGACGCTCTGGAAAGACTCAATATTCCGAGAAAAATTGGTGAAGGACATTGCCGAATACTTTGAGCGGAACAACACCGGAGAAGTCTCAAGAAACACGGTATGGGAAGCGGGGAAGGCCACATGGATAGGTGTAGTGATCAAAGAGGGAGCGGCAAAGAAAAGGGAGCGCCAATTGATAGAAAATAAGCTTAGAAATGAAATAGCGCACCTAGACCTTAGTGCCCAAACGGCTGACGCACAGAGAGAAGAGAAAATAATGGTGGCAAACAGTAAAAGAGATGAACTGCGACAATTAGAAACTGACCAGATCCTGCGCAAACTGCAACATCTGAAACGGAAACACTACGAGAAAGGAGACAATGCTGACGTGCTACTCACAGCTAGGCTCGGCGGACAACGCAAAGAAAGATGGATATCTACCATAGAAAAAGAGAATGATCCCCAAGGGGATCTCCCCCCAATATCCCTGAAGCCTTTGCCGACTTCTATGAAAAACTATACACCTCTGAGACCACACACGATGAGAGGGTAATCACAGAATATATGGATAACACGACCATTCCAAGTCTAACCACGGAAATAGCACAAGCCCTCAACGCCTCCATCACAGATAAAGAAGTAGAAGATGCGATCAAAAGACTCCCAACTGTGAAAGCTCCCAGTAACGATGGCCACACGACAGGGTTCTACAAAACCTTCATTGATACCCTCCTTCCGTTTATGGTCGAACTCTTTAACGACATCCGGTTCAGCCCCTGAATCATTCTCTGAGGCACTCATCACAGTCATCCCTAAAGAGGGCAAAGACCCCAAACAATGCGTCTCTTACCGCCCCATTTCCCTCCTAAATATAGACGCCACGATCTATACACGGGTCATCACCGCACGGCTGGAAACGCACATGGCAGCTATCATTCACAATGACCAAGTCGGATTTATCCTGTGTAGACAGGGAGCAGACTCCACCCGCAAGACTCTTCACCTTATACACGAAGCAAGGAAAATGCTGAACACACCTGCATTACTGTCCATCGACATAGAGAAAGCGTTCAATAGGGTCGAATGGCACTTCCTGGAAGCAACACAGAAAAAAATAGGCCTCGGCCCTGTCCTCCAACGAGGAATCAAAGCAGTGTATACAGCACCCCGGGCATCTGTAACAGTGAACTCTCTGTACTCCCGCTGGTTCCCACTGAGCAGAGGCACGAGACAAGAGTGTCGCCTCTCAGCAATATTGTTCGCGCTTTCACTGGAACCACTGGCCCAAATCCTCAGAGCAGACCAACAAGTCAAAGGTATGCGAGTGCAAGGAAGAGAATACAAGTTGGCCCTATACGCCGACGATATACTACTACACGTACAGAACCCGATGACGTCAATCCCCCGAGCGATGCAACTCATTGAAGAATATGGCGCACTATCAGGTTTCAAAGTTAACAGATTCAAATCCATCCTCTTTCCTCTACACGAACCCACCACAACCCAGAAAGAGGAATTCAACCAATTAGGCCTCACTGTCGGAGGTCCCAAGCTTCTATATTTGGGCATCAATCTACCAAGAAATGTCACAGATATATATTAAGCCAACTTTTCTTAATTCCTCTCCGCATTTAAAGCTGAGCTCGCAAAATGGCGACCATTACGGTCTCCTGGATGGGATGACTGAATGCCATTAAAATGGTCAGCCTCCCGCGCTTCTTGTATCCCTTTCAAGTCCTCCCTGTGTCGATCCCAGAAGACTTCTTCAAGCAAGTGAAAAAAGCAATAACCGGATTCCTATGGGAAGGGAAAACACCCAGAATACCATACGAAACTCTCATTTTACCCAAAGACCAAGGAGGAGTCGGCCTCCCTGATATTCAACAATGCTACCAGGCGACCCAGCTAAGAGTCCTTATTCCCCATTTGCGAGACAGAAAAGACCTGCAATGGGTACAGCTCGACAACGACAACCTCACCCCCGCCACACTCTCGGAATGGTTATGGGTCCCCAGACCACAACTTACACAAAGACTACGCGACCATCCAATATTAGGAACAATATGGAACATACGGAAGGAGGGAAAAGGAATGAAGGGACTGACCACATGGCCATCCCCCTTGAGCCACCTGTCGGCCCCAGGAGTCAAAGAAGCAATTCCAGAACACCCCAGATACCAAACCTGGTTCGACGCCGGACTCGAAAGGATTGGACAGCTATGGCGAGATGACAAATTCATACCAATTGCTGACTTGGAGGAAGCCCTCCAGCTTCACCCAATATCGATTTTCCTCTACCTATGCCTAAAAGGCGTCCTATCCAAATGCGAATGGAAATCCAGGATCCAAAGAGAACTAACTGCCTTCGAGAAAATCCTTGATACAACCACCACGAACAAAGGCCTCATAGCACGCATGTACAGCGCCCTGATCAGTAAGGACCTGAACTCAACCCCCCACCTCAAAGAGAAATGGGAGGAAGACTTCAACAGAGAATTCGACCAACAAGCATGGGACACGATTTGCAAAACACCATCCTGGATATCAATTGCCGCACAATACAAGCTACACGCTATAAAATTATTACATAGATGGCAGTACGACCCCCACAGACTATCGAAAATGTATCAGACCAACAGCCTGAAATGTTGGCGACCAATGCGGAATGGATGCTAACTACTGGCACATGTGGTGGGACTGTCCAAAGGTCCGCATATACTGGACCGAGGTGCTTGGATAGATAAAACAAATAGATGGCACTGAAAGACAAGCAACTCCCCTCCTCACCCTGTTCGGCCTAGAAGAGGAAGATGACAAACTAGTCGGGGTAAGGGGACTCGCACCTCCATTACTATTAGCTGCAAGAGCGGGCCTAGCTATCAAATGGAAATCGCTACACCTCCCACAAAAAAAAGAATGGATAAACATTGCAACAAACATATATACAATGGAGAAAATTACGGCAGCCATTCATGGAAAAGCAGCACTCCACGAAGAAACCTGGTGTGGCTTTGCCGCAACATATATCCCAAGCCGAGGACAAGACCAATCCACAGACCCGGAGTCAACGCAAATCATACATGTACAAGACTCTTAACTATCATATAACATCCCACTGGTGCAGAGACTCATCGCACAACACAAGCCTACATATGCCAAACGAAGAATAAAATCCCAGCTCGCATTAAAGATTGGTAAAGTTCATGCCAACGACCAAGATAAAATTGGCCGCCAGTCCTAGAGGGGCGGAGAATGGACAAAATTAACTTAACGCCAAAAGGGAAGGGAAATTTAAATGTGTTGTTTGTACGATCCTTGTTCAATTATAATAAGACAATGTGGTAACAATGTGAAGTTAACAAAATTGAAAACTTAAATTAAAAAAAAATAATAGGTTTTACCAAAATGTTTACCCACCAATCAGGCTCCACTTTAAATAGTCTGACTGCATACCGTCCGGGCCAGCTGCCTTCCCTGCCGCAAGAGCCTTGACACTTGCCAATATCTCTTCCATAGTGTAGACAATATCGCCACCTCTACCCGCTGCCCTGGTGGCTGCCTCCACCGCACCCACATTAAACAGGATGCTAGATAAATGGGTGACCCACTCATCAGAAAATGATCCCAGTTTGTTTTCCTTTGGTTTATCAAAGCCCCCGATACTAAACTCCAAAAGAGCTTGCAATCTTTAGATGCGACAGCTAATTCCAATTAGGCCCATTGCCTCAATGTGTATTCCCTCCTCTTCTGCTTCAGCAATTTCTTGTAATCAGACTTGAGGGCATGTAACTGCCCAGCAATCACTGCCTGGTAAATTTGCCCTTTCAGCATCCTGCATTCCTAATTGTACCAGGCCACACCCCTGACTCCTGGCCTAACAATCTCCCTACAGCAATTTTGAAAGCACTTACTTTCAGAGGTTATAGTCGCTACTAAATCTTTGTGCCAACGAATTACATCGGTGCCACCCTTTGGCAAATCACCAAAATTGGCCAGGAGTTCCTCAATTCTTGTTGAGGAAAGAATAGAGTTCCACTGCTCCTGAGTTAATCAGGAGGGAAATCCCCTGGACCAACCCACTGCATGCTGCCACCTGGTCTGGGGGATGACTAGGGTACTCACAAACTAAAACCAGAGGAAAGTGGTCCCTGTCCATCCGAGTGCCCACCTCAAAGTTAGGTTTCCTGGGAAATAAATAGCTGTCAACCAAGCAGTAATCCATTATTGATATACTCTTGATATACTCTTGCCCCGTTGAAAGTTATTCCTAGGCGGGCAGTCCCGAGCACATCTCCCATTTAGTTCCACAGGGGGAATTCTTTCATTAATTGAACCAACTCCAATTCCCTGCCATCTCTTGATTTGTTTCATTGTTGCCAGGTAGGGATCCCACACTGTTCTTTAGAAGGCAGAATCCACATCCTCGCCTACAGGCAGACCCAGTTTGGCATTAAAATCCACAAAAAGTATAATATTGGCATAAGCCTCCTGTTCCAGCAGTTCCCCCTGGCCTTTTTTCCAACAGGCACCTCTAGAGAGGCAGTTTCTTGGTGGCAGATAAATATTTACCACCTGCACACCCTTTGTACCGAGGGGGGTTTCAAGACAACAGCAAACAGCAAACTTGTTTGCCACCTCCACTCTTTCTGGGACCCAGTGTGGAGAGTTCCTAATTAATGTTAAGCCGCCGTCCCCACTCCTTCACCATTTGCCCTGTCTTTTAGCGTTAACAGTAAAACTTGCAAAGTCTTTGAAAGAGGGGGTGATCTTGTCCCAGGTTTGTTTGTTTATTTTATTTGTATAGCGCTCCAGACCCCGGAGTAAAAGGGCGCTTAAGACAAGTTACAAGGCACAATCCATATGAAATTTGCAGTAGTACATTACAGACAGTGGTAGTTAATGCTTGCAGTTAAGGCATAGGTGTGGCATGTACAATATATACAGTTTGTAGTAGGCTAGGCCTAGCTTAAAGTTGATTTTTAGTCAGTAACCACCCAATGACATGAATAACTGGAAGGATTTTGTCGATTTAATGTTCAAGGGCAGGGTGTTCCAGAGTTGAGAAGCGAGGACCGTGAAACTAGAACCGCTGGCTCTTTTAGAAGTAAATCTGGGCACAGTGAGGCATAAATTGTTGGAAGATCTAGTGGTTCTGATGGCCGGTTTCATGGTGAATTTGTTGGTAAGGTAGGGAGGGGCTAGGTGGTTGAGGGCTTTGTAGGTGAGGCAGAGAGTTTTTAAATCAATTTTTTGTTGAATGGAAAGCCATTTGCATGATATGCTGGTGGCGGATATGTGCTCCCGCCTAGGAATGTTTAGTGCTGCTCGTAGCGCATTGTTTTGGAGAACCTGAAGTTTATTGATTATAGATTGGTTGGCACCTAGGTACAAGCTGTTGCAATAGTCTAGCTTAGATTGTATGAGAGCCCTAGCCAGCGTGAGACAGCTATTAGTGGATAGAAAAGGTCTGCAGGCTCTAATTAATTTCCCTGTGTAGGCGGTAGCTGAGGCGGTAGAATTAACTTGTTTGGTGAGGTTAGTATTGACATCAAGATAAAAGCCGAGGGTTTTCACATTTTTTGCGACAGGGATAGTGTTGCAGTCGATGATGTTGGAGTAGTCAGGGCTCAGTTTTTGTAATTTATTAGGTGATCCGACAAGGAGAAATTCAGTCTTCTCATCATTCAGGCAGAGGCCATGTGTGGCCATCCATGCCTGAATGATGGAGAAGATTTTGTTAATCCTGGTGACATCAGCATTGTAGTTGCCAGAGATGGTGAGGACTATCTGGGTGTCATCCGCGTAGTTGGTGTAGGTGACACCCAGAAGGTCCAGTTTGTCAAAGAGCGGCTTTGTATAGAGTGGGGGAAACGCATGATCCTTGTAGGACACCACAGGTAATGGGGATGGGGTCTGCTGCTGCCACGGAGGAAAAAACCCTCATGGTTCTGTTGGCCAAGAAGGATTGTATCCACGTGACAGCAGAGGAGGAAAAATGGACAGCAGAAAGAGAGGTGGTTACAGAGTATTTTATGGTCGACCAGGTTGAAGGCTGCTGAGAGGTCTAAGAGGAGTAGGATGGCAGCCTTACCTTTATCTTTATTGTCATCAATCTGACTTTTGAGGTCAACAAGGGCGGTTTCTGTTCCATGTTGAGGTCGAAAGTCAGATTGACGCAATCCTAATAATTAGTTGGTCTCTAAGAAATCCTGAATTTGCAGGTAGGCAACTCTGTCAAGGATTTTTAGCAGGAAAGGAACCGTGGTGATAGGCCTGTAATTAGTAGGAATGGCTTGGTCTATAGATTGTTTTTTTAGAAGAGGGAGAACCCATGATGTTTCAGGTTGTTGGGCACTGAGTTGGTGGAGAATGATAGGTTTATTAGCTTGGAAAGGAATGGGGATAGGTCTCTTGCTGCATCTTTGATGATCTGTGCAGGGCAGCTGTCCCCTTTGCAGTTTGACGTTTCGAGGGATGTTATGATTTTTTGGACTTCGGTATAGTTACCTTTTTGAATGTGAAGCCAGAGGTGGTGTTAGAGGTAGTGGGTACGCTAGGGGTGGAGGAGTTACTGCTGGAAAGTTGTAGTCTTTTGATCTCAATTTTCGTTTGCAGGCCAGTGATTTTGTTAGCAAGGGCATCTTGGATACTCGTGCACCATGGTTGGTCTTTCATGGGCATGTCCGTCGGTGGGTTAGGGTTTTCTAACTCCTTCAGGATGGTAAAGAGTTCTTTAGCACTGGATCCTGCATTGTTTATTCTTACGTTGTAGGCTTCCTTCTTAGTGCAGATTATTTGTTTTTTATAAAGGGAGGAGATATTTGTGAGATTGGTTTTGTTTTCCACTGATGGAATCATTTTCCATAGGGTTTCTTGGCTTTCTTTTTTCTAAGTATTTTGAGTTCAGGTGTGTACCAAGAGTTAAGATGAGCTCTGGGTTTACCTTTGTGTAGCTTTAGTGGGGCAACGGCGTCAGTGGCTTTTGTCATGGCGTCATTGTAAGTGTTTACTAATAAGTTGAGCTCCGAAGTGTCGGGGAGCGTATTTAGGATGGGAAGAACCGGTGGAGTGAGGGCTTCCGCGGTAATGTTATGCTTGTTTCTGGTCAGACATGCTGGTGCAGGGGGGCACTGTTTGTGGTCCGGGTTATTAATACTAATGTCAAATGATAAGAGGAGATGGTCAGTCCATACGAGAGGTTGGGGGGCTTTGCAGATGATATTGCAGTTGTGGGCAGCGAGCCAATCGATGGTTCGGCCTTTCTGATGGGTAGGTAGAGTGTTGAGTTGAGTGTAGTTGTGTTCAGAAAGGGTGTTGGCAAGGGAGGACGCAGGAATGTCACGAGGGTCGTTGTATCCCAGGTTAAAGTCGCCTAAAATGATATTTTATGAGAGAAGCTTAGAGTTCTCTGCTATGAGGGAGGTAATGTCTTCCTCAAAGGTACATGTGGGACCTGGGGGTCTATATATTAATTCCAGAGTGATAGTATTCTTAGGGGTGGTTTGTATTTTAATGGAGAGGTGCTCACATGATTTCAGTGGAAGGGAGGTAACAGATCTAATGTCAAGCGAGGATTTAAATATGATAGCTACACCTCCTCCGCGAGCATTAGGTCTGTCGGCCCTGAGGATGGAGTTATTGTCGGGAACCGCAAGGGTTAGATAGGGACCTGCTGCAACATGTAGCCATGTTTCTGTGGTGGCAAGGAAGTCGAGATCTGCTGAGCGGATGGTGTCGGCAATTTCGGTGGGGTGAGCAACAAGGGATCTGACATTAAGTAAGGCGCCTTTTAGTGAAACGGTGTTAGCATTGGTGGTGTTCTTGTTGGTGGCCTTAGTCATGGGAGTTACAGGTGCTTTGCTGGATAAGGTGTGGAGTCTGCAGCCTAGTCTGTTGTTGCGTTTGGTGAGGTTAGGGTTGGCTGTGTGGCGGTGTTCTGGTAACTTGGGGGAGTTCTGGTTGGTGTCGGTGTAGTCATCTTTAGTGAGGTCTGGAGAGTTGGGTAGAAGGTTGTCTGAAGTGGCGCTGGTTTTAGCGGTGTGGTATGAGAGGACACTATGGGGGAATGGAGGCAAGGTGGGCAGGAAGGGTGTGGGGCATGGGATGGGGTGGTGTCTTGGGCAGCCGAGTTTGGCTAGTCCATTGCTAAGCGAGATGTAGCTGTTTCTGCTGCATGGCGTGAAGTTGGGCATGACACAAAAAGGGAACATGATGAGGATGAGCCAGGTGGTCATAGTTGAGAAGCAATGTCGGTTAGGCTGGAGCGCTAAGGGGGTGCTAAATGCTATGGGCTAGACACATGCATGTAAACACCATGGGCAGTTACAGGAGATTAGGCGTATACAGGTACAGCTTGGTCTGTGTTTTAACAGTGGGCAGATTCAATTATACTAGTGGTCTAACAAGTAGGCTACTTCTGTTGTACAGGTGGCATGCACAGATAGGCAGATTTCATTTTGCCAAAGTGGTGCAAGAAGCAGGCTAAATTCGACTTTGCTAGTATGGTGCAGCAATAGGCTAGTTCGATTTTGCAAAATACAAACATCTAGATTTGAAATTGGTGCAATCTGGCAAAAATGCTTATCACTAGAATATTCTCAGAGCTGGCTAAATTCGTTTTCAATGCAGGCAGATTGAGAGGTAAAGACATTCATAGGTACTAAGCCTAAGTAGTGCAAGCATCTAGATTCGAAATTGGTGCAATCTGGCAAAAATGCTTATCACTAGAATATTCTCAGAGCTGGTGCTAAGGAGCAGTTGTGGAATGGGATACAGTGACAAGTCTGACATACTAGGTTGAGGTATGCTAGCAGCTAGATTCAATTACAGTGTCTTAGGTTATACTACTTTAGAGGAGGCAATGGATTTGGTATCAGCTATGTGCTAGATGCTAATGCAATTTCTGAGTCGGGGTCATAGGCGCACTTATACTATGCCTAAATTGGTTGGTAAATGGTGATATTACAGGGCAGAAAAGCAGGGTCACTCAATAAGGTGACAGGTAACAGGGAGTAGGAGGGGTATGTTAACTACTGGTATGTAGCTCAGTTTAATGCAGACAGTAGTAGGAAGCAGTCTACTAGTGTGTCTTAAGGTAGCGTGAGCATACGACCAAATGAACATACGCGACAGGTACGTGGCGATTGTCATGGGGCAATTCCTACTATAGTTACAAGCACGACTTAGTGTCCAGTAAGAATAGTGTAACGTGCGTGATGAGGCAGTACAGGTCATGGTGCGCACAGCATCTCTCAGATAATGTACCTTATGAAATGTTTTCACAAGCAGTGTGACCGGCTGATGGCTTGGAAGCCGTGGACAGGCAGGGACAGGTAAAAGGCCTTAGTGCAGGCCTTTGTGCTGGAGACCGGCTACGCCTCCCGGCTTGGCGATAAGCTTCTTATCAAGGTGGAAGGGCCAATGGGCAGGTCGGTGGCTCAGATGTGCCTATTCCAGGATGTAGGCAGGTCCATTAAAATCGGTCGGGCATCTTGGAATGGCGGCCGTGGATAGTCATAAAATGCAATAACCACACGGCAAATTGATTACACCCGATCGCGGGCGTTGCAACAGCTGATTGCTGTATGTTGCCAGCAGAATGCTTGTGCGCGATAAAGGAGGCACTTTCACATAATAATTATGCAGATTGCAGAGCTAGTGGGAGGAGAGCTCTGGGCCCTACCTCAGGTATGGGAGAAGCACCTGCTTCACTCCCGGGCAGCGGCACACTGTCTCTTGCAAACAAATTATATTGCGATCAGAAATATCTACGACTTAATCACTTAAACCCGCTACATTCCAGTAGATCTGTTTAAAAGTGCAAAACCCACTCCCAACCACCTCAGCTAGAGACCGCTCGCCTGCATATGCTGATGGGCAGCTATAGACAAGATCTTTAGCACCCTTGGAAATTACTATAGAAGGCCCTGCCTGAATCACCGACTGCTCAACATCTGGTGCAGTTCCATAGACGAGTACTGTATCATAGCCTATACTAGGCTCCCACAAATCACCACTCCCCCGCACTCAACCCCAGGGATAGTAGAGTCGAACGAAGGTTCATGACGATGACAGGTTTGTGCCATTGAATCCAGGAAAATCTCGATGGCCATACATGCCAGCCTCTCTCTGCACTGAATAACAAAGTCTCTGATGTGCAGATTATTAAACCCAATACGTAAGTTACATCCCCCACAGAACATACAGTCGAACAAAATCCGTACAGTAGAGACAATCTTAAGAGAGGTCTTCCACACCAAGTATTGATCTCAAAGCACTTTAACATGCTCTCTTGTAGAGTTATTGATGTGTGTCAGGCCTTTCAAGGTGCAGATCAGATTCAATTGTCTCCAGTCTTCCAATGGATCCGTCCTGGAGCGGACTATGTCTTTAATTGAGGATTCGCCCGGCATCTGTGGCAGTTGCTTAGGCGCTGCCAATTGGCCTGGGATAGATGGTAATAATGATCTATCTGTGGAAACACTCTCGTGCCTGTGACCCGTGCAGCAGCAGCCTTTCAGCCCTCATTTCTATGTGCCTGTGAAATACGTGAAATACGAGCCGTCTGAGGCTCTTTCACCCACGGACTCCCTACACGCTTCCTGGAGGAGGCGTGTCCTACATCACGTGACTTGGTGCAACTTGAAAGGCCGGAGGCTGCCGCCCGCCCAGTGTGAGAGTCTATCTGTGGAAACACTCTCGTGCCTGTGACCCGTGCAGCAGCAGCCTTTCAGCCCTCATTTCTACGTGCCTGTGAAATACGTGAAATACGAGCCGTCTGAGGCTCTTTCACCCACGGACTCCCTACACGCTTCCTGGAGGAGGCGTGTCCTACATCACGTGACTTGGTGCAACTTGAAAGGCCGGAGGCTGCCGCCCGCCCAGTGTGAGAGTCTATCTGTGGAAACACTCTCGTGCCTGTGACCCGTGCAGCAGCAGCCTTTCAGCCCTCATTTCTACGTGCCTGTGAAATACGTGAAATACGAGCCGTCTGAGGCTCTTTCACCCACGGACTCCCTACACGCTTCCTGGAGGAGGCGTGTCCTACATCACGTGACTTGGTGCAACTTGAAAGGCCGGAGGCTGCCGCCCGCCCAGTGTGAGAGTCTATCTGTGGAAACACTCTCGTGCCTGTGACCCGTGCAGCAGCAGCCTTTCAGCCCTCATTTCTACGTGCCTGTGAAATACGTGAAATACGAGCCGTCTGAGGCTCTTTCACCCACGGACTCCCTACACGCTTCCTGGAGGAGGCGTGTCCTACATCACGTGACTTGGTGCAACTTGAAAGGCCGGAGGCTACCACCCTTGTGGCTGTAAGCCCGGTGGAAATAAGCCCACTGGCTGTTATACGGCTGTTGTACGCTGGTGGCGTGTAAGTGGGCGGGAGACTGCGGAGGCGTTGCCTCTTTGATCCCAGCCCGCGGCGAGTCCTACTTGCACCGGGACCCGCTCTGACGCTCCAGCGCCTTAAAGGACCAATTTTAGTTCGGATACCATCTACCACCAAATGACGCTAACAGCAGAAGGACCCCAGACGAGAAAGAAAACTCTCCAACATCGTCGCATGCTCAATCCATGGACAGGGATGAAATCAACAGCCAGCACAAAGGTAAGCAAAACTGCTGGCCGAGTCTTGCTCGCATCTCTTACTCTACCAGCTGCGCTATCCGAGGCCCATTCAGAACAGCCCTCTGTCTGTCAACTACCTAACATATGTCACAAAGCTTTGAGACACGAATGCACAATCGAAGATCGACCTCCCAGGCGCTCCTGTCCCAAAGACCACATTTTAAATACCAATTTAGCCACTGTCACTGCAGTAAACCTACTTGCGAAGCAAATTCATCAGGAAGGGCACGGCCAACTAGTCCACTCACTGAGTCAAGATTCTCTTAACGCCACTAGTAACGATGTTCTAGAAGTTCCCGTGCCAGCTACCTCTCCTTCCGTCCCTGTTGTCACTTTGCTGCCTTCTCAACCAACCAACAACAGGGGCGAAGTTACGGTAGCTCAGCCTGACAGCGCTCCTCTTGTCGTGACAACACACTCTACGCTGAGCTTAGCTTCGGCCACAGCACACTCAATCTCGGATACGATTTGTGACCCCTCGAATCATCTAGCTTCAACAGCACCTGACGCACCAGCTTCCCAATTCCGGCAGCACTTCATAGTGAGCGACGACGAACTTCTAAATCTGCTAAATGATGAGGCAGCGCCACGCTCTTCATCTTGCACACACGCTATGAATCCAATAGCTCTATCTACACAGGAGAAATTTTCAACAATGGTCTCAACAAAAAACCCCCCTCAAACTCTACACCCCTCAAGACCTGCATCTAGCCTTTTAATCTCTTTGCCCTCACCCAATTTGGCAGCGATGTCTGCTAAACACTCATTAGAGCACCCAGGTCAAGGAAACTGTAGTAGCTATGCATGCCAAGCCCCTGAAGAGCAAGAAACGCTGAGACTTCCGAACGGACTTCACCCAACCTCGCCTTTACCAGTAACTACACACAAGCCATCCAGCTTGGAGTGTAGCACGCTTGCCAGAGCAAGACACCTACAACGAATTGCAGAATTAAAGTCAAACTTTCAACAACTGGTACCATTACAAGATCAACAAACTGCCCAAGCAAGCACTCCATCTGCCACGAACAAGTCTTCCCATGGCGAAACTTTACAGTCTACTTTACCTCGAACCCTGTCACCCATTAATTCGAAGTTCCATCTGGATTGTTCCACTTCATCTTCAAACGAACAAGACGCCTCCTTAGCAAACACCTTGCAAGCAAGCACCTTATCTGAAGTCATCATGCAAATCCATAACAACGTCCTTGCAGCTTCTGCTGTTGCTTTGGCGCCCTTTACCAAACTATATGAAACTCTACAAGGCCAAATATCTGACCAAGGTGCTATGCTTCAGACTCTGGTCAAACAATTAGACAAATTCGATCGCTTTACAGGCTTTCTCCAAACGCAAATGGAAAAAAATGCTGCTGACCAGACAACAAGATGGCAAGAGCGGCTTGGTGACCTGGCCGCCAGACACCACTGCCAAAACGACACACTTACAGAAGGCCTGCTAGACGCAGTGAAATGGATGAGGAAAAACGTCAACTCGAACTCCACTTTGTATGCAACACCATCGTGTTCAAAATGTTCCCCTACGGTCTTAAAGGATACCGGACACCAGCCCGACGTGTTAATCCTTGAGACAACTAATGCAAACGCCCTTTCAAAACCTGACATCTCTGATGTTGCTCCAACCCAATTGGCGCAACCTGCTCATGAGCAACAGAGCGATCAACCAAGACTCACTTGTCATACAAATCCTCTAGGAAAAAATGCCTCTCCCCAGACAATTCTTGTAGCAAACTCTGAGGATTCACTTGCTTCAGTGAGCTTCCGACCCTCCTCATTTAACATTTTTAGTGCTCCTGCCAAAACAATTGCCATAGCGAATCTAACTAAGAAAGGCTCAACTACAGACAAACAGAAACGTTCTGAAGGTGGTCAAAAGGAATCCCAACCAAAAAAAAATACACGTCATACTGTAAAAAAATGTATAAGAACTCTGACCACTCCAAAAAAAACTGGTTTGTTTGAACGTAAAAATGTTCATCAACAACCGAACTCTTCACAAACCCAAGTACCTGCCAGGCCAAAAGATCAGAACAAAGCTATGCCTAAACAAACAGCAAAATGCCGACGCATAGACTCGATTATTGAGAGCCCGGTCCGCTCGGCAAATGAATCTTCCGTAGACCTATGCGATCTCTCTACATATTTAACTGGAAGTGAAATAAACAACTTCTCCTCTTACGAAGCCACGCCAGCAAAGGTTGCTAACAACCTGGCATCAAAACAAACTTCAGTGAATGAAATACTGCACAATCGACGTCCTTGCGACACTCCAAAAAAGGATTTTTCAAATGCTGAAAAGACCTTGCCTGTTTCTGTCAGCTCAAGATTAAATCCAAAGCTAACAATAAACCAGAGAAAAATCGATTTACACTTTCGTTCTAGAGCACATGGCGACATGTCAAAACTTGCAGCAATCTCATGGAAACTCCGACTTCAAAACATCTTATCTGACGAACACGAACTAAACTTAAATAGAACTAACGTTCTAAAACTGTTTACCTGTGTTCCTCAACTTCGGTCCATAAAGACAGACGACATCAAAATTGTTGAATATGCAACTGAAAAATCCACCGATCAAGTGCTACTACATTTAACCTCTTGTACTGCAAAAAACATCTTACTGCAAGCTGCTGACGAGTTACTAGCGTTTGGGTTCGACATTTCCTTGGAACCAGATCTGACAAATCAAAACCGAAATCCGATCAGGAAGCACAACGCAAATAAACCTGAAAGAAACATCAGTCGAACGTCCTTACGGAAATCATTATCACTTCCATCTAGATCTCGACAAGAGCTGGTTCTCAAAACAAGAATCGATGGGAGCAGACAAGAAGTCAGCAGAAGAGACGACCAAAACCACTGACAATGAGCAACACAGACACAGCTCTGTCTGATCTCCTGGAATACCCGTGGCTTTACGCACCTGTTCAATGATTTTGTAGAACCTTCAGACGAGGTCTTCATGATCTGCCTCCAAGAAACATGGCTTCGCGAAGCACCATCTAAAGACGGATTCAGTGTTTTTTTGAACTCCACGAAAAAAAACTCCAAAGGCCGCCCTTTCTCAGGCTTACTAACTCTGGTTAAAATCTATAACTGGATGACCCCAATTGTTACAATAAATCCGAATCCTTTTGTGCAAGGAACGATTATCCGATGTGACACGAAAATCCCAAAGACCTACAGTCATTTACTTGTAATCAACAGTTATTGGAACCCAGCAAAGATCTCCACCACAAACTTTATCGTTTCAGTCACAACTCTAATTGACGACGCCTTTCTTAATTTTACTGACCTATCGGTAATTATATGCGGTGACTTGAACTGCAGCTGGTTTCAATTCAATCCTCACAACATGGAGAACAACCCCATACCTGAAGCCGAAGTCTCTGAACGAGGCAAATTGTGGTCTCGAGCACTTGCCTCACGAAACTGTCAGATGGTCAACGGAAACACAAAGGGCGACCAACCCTGCAACCCAACCTGGAAGCGACTCCAATGCAGGAAAACCCTGGACTATATTTGGGCCTCTCGAAACATATTCGAAAGGGTGGAATCACTCGAGGTAATCCCGAAGTCCGCTAGTGACCACGACATGCTATGTTTATTATTACATCACGAGACCCCCTTTTTGTCTGAGATTTATGAAATACCTCTGTCGATAAACGCTGCTGGAAACCGGCTTAAAAACAACGGCCCGAAAATCATGAAACTAGTCTCCGACCTTGATGAGTCTAATGACGTTGATTATGTTCCCCTGCTGGCCGCATTCCTGCCAAAACACTCAAATTTAAGATTCTATGACAATACCACAAAACACCTCTATAGCAATAAAATAGTTGCAGCAAAAAAATCATTAAGAAAAGATATACGGCTAATAAGAAAGTCCAAACACGATCAAATCGACATACAAAAGGAGATAAAAACGCGCCGCCAAGCCTACAGAAACTGGCTTAAATCTCACTCTGCGATCATCGAACAAGACAGAGCTGAAATTATGTTAAAATTAATAATCACCAAAAATTCTCGTGACATATGGGCCATACAAAATAAAGGAATAACAAAAACCAACCCAAATATGTCAAATGAAATTCCTAGCGCGAAGTGGGTCGACTATTTCACAAAAGCATATGAACGGCCGCCCCAAGGCACCCAAGAATTCTTCTTTGCCTCCTCCAAAGCCTGGGAAATAACACCCTCACAGGAAGACCTGGCAATAGCAATTGGAAACCTAAAGAACTCAAGTGCAGCCGGACCCGATCACATCTCCAACATTACACTAAAAAAACATAAACATCATTGGGCCAAATTTATGGAAACTCTATTTCGACAAATCTCAAAGTCTAGAAAAACGCCTGCATCATGGGCCAAGGCCATAGTGGTACCAATCTATAAGAAAGGAAGTCGTGACGAACCTTCGAATTACCGGCCTATTGCCCTGCTGGACACGATGGGGAAAATATTTGGATCGTTCCTCCGCTTGAAACTGACGGCCTGGGCTGCCAAAGAAAAACAAACAGACTGTCGACAAACAGGTTTCGTCGAACAAGTCGGTGTTGATGTAAATCTCACCCTGTTATCCATCTTAAAATTAGAAGCCCTAAAAGCGAAAAAAAAAATCTTTTTTGCATTTGTCGACCTCAGACAAGCGTTTGACGCAATAAACCGCGGGAAACTTTGGTCTAAATTACGAGGGTGGAACTGCCCAGCACAACTTCTTGACCCCCTTATAGCGTTGCACACTAATACAACAATACAAGTGAAGGTGAACTCTCAAGGTACACTCACAGAGCCGATCCCCACGCATAAAGGGGTCAAGCAAGGTTGTCCCCTTGCTGCTGAATTATTCAAACTTTTCATCTCTGATTTACCGCACTGGCTTGAAACTGTCCACTGTTTCTCTCCAAAAATAAACGGAACCTCCATTAAATGCCTCGTATATGCCGACGACATCGTGTTGATCGACCTAACTCAGATTGGCCTACAACACCTACTACTTAGTTTGAACGAGTACTTAGAGGCCAACGACCTGCAACTAAATACAGACAAAACAAAGATCATGTGTATTGGAAAAAATGTATCGAGAAAAGATAACAACTTTAAATGGGTAAT
Organism: Ambystoma mexicanum; assembly: GCF_040938575.1. Classification (NCBI taxonomy): domain Eukaryota; kingdom Metazoa; phylum Chordata; class Amphibia; order Caudata; family Ambystomatidae; genus Ambystoma; species Ambystoma mexicanum. The sequence goes on from NC_090933.1 coordinate 38,109,926, forward strand.
TGAAAAAGCAGAATTAAACATTGTATCATCTATTAGATACCTGGGCATCCTGGTTAACAATTCCATCTGTGAATCTGCATGGACAAGCGATCTTCTAGAAAAAGCAGATAAACTAGGTCGCCAAGGAGCCAAAATCAACAAAGACTTTGGAAAATTTTCAATAGCCCCACTACTAACATTCTACCTGCAGAAATTTATTCCAACTATAACTTTTGGCGGGGCGACAGGCTGGAACATTGAGCATTCCCTGTGGCAACAGCTCGAAGGGAAGTTCTGGAGACGAGCTCTGAGTCTTCCAAAATATATTTCAACTATAGCTCTGAGACACGAATTGACGCAAAACTCTCTCTACATGACAATACTATGGCAATCCCTATCATTTATGAGGAAAACACTACTTGGTTCACAAATTCCAGCATATAGAATTTTTGCAAAGGAGTCAGAATATTCACAATCAAACATACTTCAAACATGGAAACGTAAAATAAAAACCATCATGGAAGCCGCTAACATCTCTATAGATGAGCTGATCAACCGACCTCAGCACGCGAAAAAAAAACTCGAAATCTGGGACTGGATATCAACTCACGAGGTTCGTGTAACTCAGAAAGCCACTCTCCCAGACTTGACGAGTATGCTGAAACTACACTCCCCCCCGAAGTATCTTACAACGTGTCCATCTCGTTACCACAGGAATCAATTCCTGAAATTCAGACTAAATGTTCTGAACAACAGAGAATCATTATATCAACGTCGATCTAAAGTCACTCCCTCAGATAAATGCAGGTTTTGTAACTCTGGTGAAGTGGAATCACTAAAACATCTAATAACATCCTGCACAGAGCTTACCACTACCCGAGAACTACACCTGCACTCTTACAAACCCATTTTATATGACGCAGATGAGTGGTGGGAAACAGTTGCGGCCGGGCAAAACATCAAACTCACATGCAGTATAATAAACTTCCTAGACGCAATCCTGACCACAGAACAAACCTGAGGACACGAGACAAGACCTCATCATGCGTGAGGAAAAAGGATAAAGAAATAACAGAAGTGGAAACGATAATGTCAACTTAGCTTTACTTGGTGTATAACAGCCAAAGTGGGAAACTCTTGTAACAAAAGTTTGATACATGTATTAAACTGTAGTTTTACAATAAAATAAAAAAAAAAAAAATAATGATAACGGCACCGGCAAGGTGCCCAAGGCCGGGGCTAAACCCCATGGACCAGGGGATGAAGCCAAATAGTACACCTCCTTAGATGGTAGGGCCTTGTCTACACTCTGCACTAATGCCAGAGCCACCTGAGTGCTAGGGTCAACCACCCCCGTAAACCCTGGGTCGCCCCAGGCCGCAGCTGCCCCAGTCAGGATGACTTCCCTGGTGCGAGTGACATCTGTCCCTGAAGCAGGACTGAACCCGCACTTGGCTGGGTTCAAAGCTTTAATAACTTTGTTCACCGCAGGTCGACTGCCACTCTGACTGGTGTTGCAATCTGCAGAGGCCTGCGGTGGGGGATCTTCTGATGGAACACCCACTCTGGTTTGTGGGAGGGGATGGCTACCAGATCACTGATGGACATGGAATCCGTGAGGTCAATTTGTCTATAATTCCTAAGCAAATTTCGCACAAAGCCATTTCAGTGGTCATCATACCCTGAGATCTTCAATTCGATTTTCCAGGCTTGACAACCTCTTCAGGATATGTTCCAGTGCAACATGCTGCTTTGTGCCTTGCTTTTCCGGCTGCTGACCTTCAAGCCCCAAAAAGCTGTCTGACTCTGCAAAGGCTTCCTCTGCGCCTAGGATGCTCCAAACCCCACTGACACTTGAAGATGCCTTTTCTAGATCTGCAGAGCTACCCAAAAGCAGATCAAGAATAACACCTGCAACTTCCAGGATTGGACAAAAATCTCAGGAGGCAGAGGTACGTCTCCCAGGCTGGCATTTTGAAAAGCTTGCGAGTGCTATCTATTCTGGGCACACATAATTGGGCTGCCTCATGAACTTTGCATACCCAGCACAACAATGGGCGATAGACAGGATTGAACTTCGTCCTGGTCTTCAGCCTCAGATAAGTGTGCCCCCAGGTGCCCCCCTGAATCTTCTGACGCTTCCACTGGAGCATCTTCTGAAGTAACTTTGCCCGTGATGCCCAGACATTTCTCGTCATAGAGACAGTTAAGCGAATGCTCCAAGGCTTCTAACAGTGATTTATCTGACTGGGTACAGTTTGCTGGATGGCAAACAGCCTGCGCCCGACCCAAGAGCTACCGTTTCCACTGATGCCTCCACCTGTCGTGGCTACATATGACTTCTCTGAACAGACCCCTTGTGCACTCGCCGAAAGAAACGGAGGAATGGGCTCAGATTGCTCCCCTACAGTAGGCTCAGAGGACATGATAGAGACTAGGGTCATTTGCAGCAGCTGGAAATTCAACAATTCCGCCCCCCCCACTCCTACTAAAATGGCCAAATGAGGCGTGCCATCAGAACCAGCCCTACCCCTTTCTTCATGTCCAGTGCTTTTGAGCCCGTCAGCCAAAGGAGTCTTCTTTGGGGCCAGCTTGTCTTGACTTCGTAAACCCCATTTCATTGAAGACTTTCGCAACCCTTTTGATGGAAAGTCAGGGATGGCCGTCTTCCCTGATTTTACTCGCCACCTCACCTTTTTCGGGAAGCCTATTTTGGGGACGGGGTGGTACCTGTCATATCAGAAAGTACTGAAATAATGCCACCAGAACCTGGGTGAAACAGCTAGCACCCTTGCCCCGATAAAGAAGGCTGTGCTGGGCTAGCTGTCTGAACCGAAATTCTCCAGGTAGCATGACCAAGTGTGCTAAAGAACCGCTAACCCTCACATAGAACAGGCGGTGCCTTGACTTCCAGGTGAACTTGTCTGCTGACAGCCTGGTGACCACTGGGCAGCCCACAGCCAGGCTCACAGCGGGATGCAAATTGCTGTTGCTGCTGCCGCTCCGGTTCCGGGATACTACGCCTCGCCACAGGGCGAGGCGTAGTATAACTGTTATCTGTGTCGGCTTAGTCCCAGTGCCGGCTTGGTCCACCTACAGCACGCCGGGTCCTTGGAGATTCCTGGCACACCAACGCCAGCAGCACCAGTACACATTCATCGTTCTCTCTCGTTCTCACTCGCATCACAGCAGCGAGCGTACAGGCACAGCTGATTAAAGGAAAGGGACAAGAGGTGTCAAGTTGCACTGCTCACAGCTGTCAACACAGAGCAGCCTCTTCGGACAATGTCAAGACGGTTCTTTCAGAGACATTATACCCATTGAAAACACAGGAAGTTCCTGAGGTTTGTGATTGGACAAGTGCATTATCATTTCTGCATATACCTTTTGGCCCCACCTCCGCCGCTAGGGTTTTCATGAAGTTGATGTCAGTGGTGGAGGCTAAGTTTAAGAGGGAGATGTTTCACATCTCCCTCTAATTGTATGACTGCCTCATTAAGGTTAGCTCTCCGGGATCAAGTGGTTTGCCATCTGCACGGCACATGTCACCTACTGCACAGCTTGGGCTTTTCCCTCAACTTCAAGAAGTCTGCAGTCACACCATCCCAGACTCTCATTTCATTTGAGCAGTGTTGGATTCTCAATTGAGGAGGGTTCCCCTCCCCCAAGAGCAAGGTACAGAATAGCCTCCCCATGCATTCTGGGCTTGAATGCTTCCTACATCTACCTGGTCCCTCAGGCTCGCTTGTGAATGAGGTCTCTTTAGTGGTCAGTCAAATCTCTTTGGTCCCAAACCTGGGGAAGCAAGGGAGACCCACTGCAAGTTTCTGCCGATGTGACCCTGGACATTCCTAGAGGTCCCAGAGAGATGCCTTAACCACAAGAGAACCATTTTGGCAGTTGTGTTGACGGCATAAACGGTGGTCACGGACCCGTGCCTAAAGGGCTTGGGCACTCCTGTGAGGATTTTGGAGTGAGCAGGATAATGGTAATTTGGAGAATATAGGTTAAACATCATCCACGCCGCAGCTGCTGCCAATCCAGACCTACTCTAAAGGCCTTTCTCCCTTCCATCTGGGGAAAAAAGTGTCCTGATCCTGATGAACATTACAGTGGCCATGTACTACCTCAACAATAAAGGGGGTGTAGGGTCGCTGCCCTTTTGCAAGAAAGCGATACAGTTGTGGTTCTTGCATTGGAAAACCATATCTTCAGCCCATGTTGTTGGGAAGGAAAGTTTGGTGGGGGATGGTCAGAGCAGTCAGATTTGTACTCCCACAAGTGCACCAGCATTGATAGGAAGTGCAAGCTGTTCTGTTCCAGGGAATTTCTTCTGGTTGGGGCACTGTGGGATGTGTTCCTAATGGGCTGGAACTTCGCTCTCCTGTACATTTGTAAGGAACTCATGGTGGCAACAAGTAAGATAAACACAAGTGATCACAGTTCAGGGGAGTTTATTGATCAATGAATGCTGTATTCAGGTTGGAAAAACGCCTAATCTAAACCTAAATCTAAGATGGGAGCAAGCATTGATCATCAAATGAAAAATAAGGCAGTCCTAGTGGTGGTGTGTCAAATAACAAGGGCCTATACTAAGAAACCTATTGCCAAAACGTACAACTAATACTAAAAGGGTGTGGGATGGTTTTCAAGAAAAGAAAGAAGTGTTCTCAAATAATATGTCAGGATGTGGTATCCTGGGTCTCCCTTCCCCACGTTTTGAGCATGGGGCAGGTGGGATCTTGGAGCACAGTACAGTCTCGGGCTTCTCCAGCACGAGACGACAGTTCCAATGGCAGCTCTCAGGACCGTCGATGGCCAAGTCTTGTTTCCTTTGCAAGTCTCTTGCTTTTTCGGGCCCGTCGTGTTCAATGTGCAAAAAACAAAAAAAAAATCCTTTAACCAACAAATGAAGTTCTGTTTCCAATGTTCGCTGGTTGATGGGTACACCTCTGGGTTCCCCTCTTCAGGGTGCTGACCCTTCTCACCTTTCGTATTCCATAATTTACATATCTGTTCTTTTCCCAATGAACATTGGGTGAGAGCTTCACCCGTGGATCTACCTCTGCCGGGCTCAGACCCTTCTTGACTATCAGTGCTTGGGTGATGGCTTCACCCCTGGATCTCCCACGGTCGTGCTCGGACCCCTCTTGACTGCCAGTGCTTGGTAATGGCTTCACCCCTGGATCTCCCTCGGTCAAGCTCGGACCCTTCTCAAATATCTTTAGCAGGATTTATTTTCCCTTAGTTTCGCAGTGTCTTTTCAAACAGTTCTTAGTGGACATCCCTCGGCCTGGTTCACGGCTTTCAACACGCTGTTTCTCTGGGCTTTAGACTTTGCCCCTCTTGTCAGCATCCCTTGGTCATGCTTGCCAACTTCACATTCACTTGTGTTTGCGGGATTCACTTCCCTTGCTTTCTCATATGGCAGTATTCACTTCCCTTGCTTTCACACAATTTATAGATCAAAGTCTTTCCATTGTATGGGGATTTTACTAGACCTCCTGTATGACCACTTTGACCTCTTTCGGCGACTCTCCTACACCTTCAGGCACCCGTAGTTTCGCTCTGATGGGGATCGACCAGAGTCTCTCGAGTTTGCACCCACATGGTGACGGTTTCCCTCAGGAGCTGGTCTCCCCTTAACACTTTTCACAGTTCATTGAACTTGGTTAAAACTTGCCACTTTGCGATTCTCATTCAACATAGTCCGGTTCTTCGCCAGCATTGGAGCTTTCATAGATTCAGATGCTTGAATATTCCCCGTCGTCAGACTGGGAATCCTCAGTGATAAAAATAATTATTAAAACATTTCTAATATACACACATTGCTACATAGCCATGCATGTACATAGCCCATTATGGCCTGTGAGCCATTCTATTGTGTATTCCCTCCACCTCATTTTGGTCCTTTATAGCCCCAACCAGTGAGGTGGGAGGGCTTAAGCTCCGCTCCTGGGAGCCATCTTCAGATTTTTCACTGCAGTCTGACATAGGGAATCCTCAAGCTCTCCGAGCTCTTCAATTCTTTTTCTACTTTTTGTGTGGAATATATTTTTCTGATATATTCCACTTTGTTCCCCTGTTTAGGGGCTTTGGTCTCAGGTGGTTTTTGAGACAAATATCTCTTGTTTTTTTTATATTTTATTTATTGTTTTCATATGTCAGCATACATTCAAACAATTGCAACAACCCCTTCCCCCCAACTCCCTCCCACTCTCCCCTTGGGGCGTGTTCGATTGTCTTTTGGGGAACTCTTTATCCACTGAAGATATCCGTTATTTTGATTTTATGGTGTCACCATTGTTCCATAAAGTCTGACTGTAAGTAGTCTTGGACCGTTCCCCATTCCTTTGCAAATAAGTCACCTGTTCCTTGGATTGTGTGGGTAACTTTCTCCATTGCCAGTTGGGCCCATACTTTCTGAAGCCATGTGAATGTCAGTGGGGTGTCTTTTTTTTCTTCAGTTCTGGGCTATTGTTGACCATGCCGCTATAAGCAGTCCTATGAAGCTTCTCTGTTGTGGCTTTTTGTATTTCCTGGCTGTTTGGTCTCTTATTCCGCATAACCACACCCCATCTCCCAGTTGTCCCACTTCCGGGAACATTTTCCCCATCTCCCCTTTCACCTCATCCCAGAATGTTTTGATCCCGATGCATTCCCACCAAGTATGTCTCCATGTTACCACTGCATCGCACCCTCTCCACTATTGATTTGATGTTTGGGGGAACATTTGACTTTCTGGGGTATAGTGCCATTGGGTTACTATTTTGATCCACATTTCCCATGTTTGTGCTGAGCGGGTCATTGTGGGGAGCTGAGTCCACAAATCCAACCACTGTTTTCTTGTTGGCTCCTCCCCCAGGGTTCTGCCCCATTTGATCATATATGTCCATTTTATTTCTTCATCATGAGAGTTTATGAAGGAGTATAGTGTTGAGACCCATTTCTTCGCCTCTGAGTTGGAGATGACATACTTCTCAAACTTTGTGAGGTTTCTCATTGCTGCACTAGTTATTCCGGGGTTCTTAGCCAGTGTCTGAGTTGGTCATATTTATATTTGTTTCCCGTAGTGAGGCGCAGAAGGGGCTTGCAGGCCTCGAATGGTCTGATTTCATTGTCATTGAACATTTCCCCTATTTTCGTGATTCCCGCCTCTTCCCATTTCTCAAATGCCCCTCGCTCCATTCCTGATGGGAATCGGGGGTTCCGGCAGATGGGTGTGAAAGGGCCTACCGCCGTGGTCATTATACCTCTGTGTTTGGTTGTCCCATGCCTCCATTGTGGTCTTCATTATTTCACTTATCCCTAGGTTGGGGTGTCTGTGTTATCTCGGTTTCCAGAGTAGTTCCACCAGCGGCGTTCTAGCCACTGCCCTATCTTGTTTTGCCCATATTGGCTGTGGGTTTTCCCCCAGCCATTCCCGAAGTACTCTTAGTTGCGCCGGGCGATAGTTTTTCTGGAAATGGGGAAGGACCATCCCTCCCGCCCGGGTGGGTGCAGTGAGGATCGCCCTGGCCACCCTCAGGGTTTTTCTTTTCCAAATGAAGGATGATATTACCTTGGATAATGTTTTAAAGAATGATCTGGGAACCCCCACCGGAAGCGCCTGTAAGTAAAACAAGTGCCTCGGGAGGATGGTCATCTTGACCCATTGGATTCTGCCCCACCAGGATATCAATAATGGGTTCCATCTTTCCAAGTCTCTGCGTATGTTTGTGAGGAGCTGCAGATAGTTCTTTTCATACAGCTGCCCTACCTTATGTGATAGCGTTATTCCCAGGTACTTGATCCCCGTTTGTTATTTTAAGGTCAAGCACTGTTGCTTCCCTTTCTATTATTTCTCGATCTCCCGCTAATATCAAGATTTCTGATTTTTTCATATTGATTTTGAGACCGGATATAGCCCGTATTCTTCTAGTTCCCCTACAGTCTTCGAGGGTTATTAGCATATCATCCGGGTAGGCTATTACCTTGTGTTGTATTCCCGCCATTTCAATCCCCTTAATATGAGTGGACTCCCTTATTTTCATTAGGAGAGGTTCTAAAAAGATAGCGTAAAGAAGCGGAGAGAGCGGGCACCCTTGCTTAGTTCCCCTTGATATATTTACCCTTCCTGTAACTTCTCCGTTGATGGCTTTCCTGCTCGTAGGGGAGTTATAGTTCGCTTTGATCCTTGCGATATATTGCTCCCGGAATCCCATGCGTTTTAGGATCTTAAATAGCATTGACCATTCCACCCGGTCGAATGCCTTCTCGGCATCCACCAAAAGCAATATCGCCAGAGTGTGCGTGATCCCCGTTTTTTCCACTAGGTGTATGAGCCTTCCTAATATTGTCGTGTGTTTGTCTACCCGGGTTAAAGCGTGATTGATCTAGGTTTATTAGTTTGGGAAGAAGAGGGGATAGTCTTGCTGCCAGGATCTTTGTATATATTTTTGCATCTATATTTATCAGGGATATTGGTCGATATGATGCGGGGTAAGTCGAGTCTTTCCCTGTTTTGTGGAAGACTAGGACCTTTGCCTCATTCATTGTAGGGGTCACGTTGTCACTTTCTTTGAATGAGTTCAGGGGCCCCGTTAGAAATGGGATTAGTATGTCTGCATACTTTTTATAGAAGGGAGCAGTGAAGCCGTCGGGACCTGGTGCTTTATTTAACGGGAGATCTATTATTGCTTTTTTTACTTCCTCTTCCCCTATCGGGCTCTTCAGGGTCAGTCTATCCTCCTCTGATATTTGCGGGATGGGTAGGGTCTGTAAATAGGTGTCCTGTGCATCCCCATCCGGGAGGTCTGTGGAATATAGTTTCTGGTAGTATTCTCTGAATGCCTCCCCCATGTCTTGTGTGCGCGTCAATAGCTCCCCCTTCGTGTTTCTAATGCTTTTGATCGTTATTTCTTTTTGTTTAGCACAGAGCTGTCTGGCTAACAATTTGTCTGCTTTATTAGCTTTAATATAATATCTTTGTCTGAGGTAAAGCAGTTTTCTCTCTGCTCCTTTTGTGCGCAACATTTCTAATTGGCCCTGAGTATGTTTAAGCGATTTCTTTAATTCCCTTGTGGGTTGGATAACATTTTTCTCTTGGATGTCTGCTATTGTGGTTTCCAGCTCCCTTTCCCACCTGTGCCTCTGTTTTTCCTTCGTAATCTTGATCCCTAGCATCTTCCCTCGGATTACCGCTTTAAACACCTCCCATACTGTCCCCAGAGAGACCACCTCCGTGTCGTTTTGTTCAAAGTATTCTTCTACAATCTCCCTTATAGGTTCCCCTGTTGTTGGATCTTGAATTAGGTCCTGGGGTAGCCTCCACCTCCATAGCCCATTTGTTTTCCCCAGTAGGTTCAACTCTAGCCACACTGGAGCGTGGTCCGATAACGATATTGACCCCAGATCTAATCCCTGAACTTTACCCATTAGTCCCAGTGATATCTCTTGTTTTTGACCCAAAAACCTTCTCTTCAGAATGACTGCATCTCAGGCTGTTAAGAAGCCTTCCCTGTTCAGGAACTGCACGAGGTGCAAGAAGAAGTTAGTCTACATGAAAGATCCCCATGAACATTGCATTTACTACTTGTATCCACATGAAATTCAGAAATGCGATATTTGCAAGACTTTTTCCAACAAGACTCTTCAGAAATGACACAGAAGACTTCTTTTACATCTGGAAGCCAGGGATCAATCTTCGGACGAAGAGTCTGTCTGTTACGCTCACCTGGCTCCCACAGAGGCGTCGATCTGAACTGGACAGCTGCGGTCTCCAGCAATGTGACGCGTAGGGCCGAGGTGACGGACTTGACTGGCCCACCTAGCTTCGTTTGCTTGGCCCGTAGGAATATTCTTCTGCAAATGGAGAAAGGGAATTAACCACCCGTGGAGTTGAGCGTAAATCCCCCCACCCCCGCTGTTCTCCCCACAGATCACCTTTGATGTCCCCTCTTATAGTCTCACCTGATGGTTTAAAAAGATGAGCTCTCCATCCTGCATTGAGCGCAGGGGCGCGTTGATAACCAGTTGCTTCACTGGCTCGAAGGAATTGGTGAGTTCCAGAACAATATTGACTCTGAAAAGTATGTAGTTTGTGAGAGTTCACATGTCTGACTTTCACTCGTGTCCGATTCCTTGCAGTTTGCAGCTTGACCCCAGCGAAGAGTTCCTCGTGGTAGCTGACGAAGTTCAGGTAAGGATTTGGCTTATCCTACACAGTTCAATAAAATAAGGCCAGAATGTAACCTGTTGCTTGCTCCCTTATTCAGGTGTGGAGAGAAAATATGAAGTTCGGGGAATAATGCCTCCGGCGGTAAAATTAGGTAAGTCTATTGTGGTGAGAAGAGTTCCCCTTGTTTGTCCCTTTGTCTCACCTTGTTGTCCTTTTGTTCCCCTTAGGGGCCGGGGTACGGCGAGGATGCAATGGAGACTGCGCCGACCCGTGAAGAAGAATAGTACCCCCGGCGGTAATCGGGTAAGTCTATGGGGTAGTTACTATTGCCTCTGTTTATTCCCTTGGCTCACCTTTGCTGTTCTTGTGTTCCCCTTAGGTGCCAGGGTGCGGCGGGAACGTGCAGAAGGATGCAGTGGATTGTGAGGATGCTGCTAAGGCCGGTGAGTTCAGCGCGGCGCTGCATCAGGCGAGGTGGCGCTCGTAAAATGCTTCTTTCTTCCAGCTCGAAGGCGCGGTGGATCCGGAATTCAGGTAAGGATTGAAGGTTTTGCTCTTATTCTTACCTTTTCTCCTTCTGTTCCTCCCTTTTTCTAGGAGCTGCAGACTCGAGGCGGGCGTGGCAGAAGACTGGATGCAGGCTTGCAGACACGGTGAGCGTAATGCTGCTGGATGCAGAATAACGCGAAGTGTGTGCTGCTCTTCGGGCGTTGATTTAAATAGCCACCAAAGTAGTCCCAGGTAAGTATTCCTCCCCAGCCCCACCCGAGTAAAAAATAGTCCCTAGATAAAATAGTCCCTGCCAAGCCTCATTTGGCTTGGAGCTCTGCGGCATGGTCTGCATCAGGTAAGCTTGCAGCATGGTCTGCATCAGGTAAGTTCTACTCTATGAGCCTGGCGCCTATGGCGCCAGAACTGACTCTCCATATGAGCCTGGCGCCATAGGCGCCAGGACCGCACCCAAACAGGCCCTAGCAGGGGTTTTTGGGCTTGCTCAAAATAACTTGATGCCTGCTTCCGGGGTTGCTGGACCTGGTCTGGTTCCGCGGGGGTAGGCATCATGACAGCACTCCCACTCCCCCCCCCCAAGGCCCCTCCTAAAGTCGTTCTTCCCCGTGGTTTTGGTTTGTCTGGGAAATTTCGGTGGAATCTTTTCACCAATCGAGGTGCATGCACGTGGTCACTAGGTTCCCAAGACCTTTCCTGTGGTCCGTAACCTTTCCAATCGATTAAATAAATAAGTTTTGACTTCACCATCTTGGAATCCAGGATGTTCTTAACTTCAAATGCGGGTTCCCCGTCTATAAGGACGGGGTCTGGTGGCTTGGTTAGTCTTGTCCCTGGTTGCACTGACTTCAAAAGTGACACATGAAAGACGGGGTGAATTCGCATATTAGCAGGTAAGTCCAACTTGACGGCCACCGGGTTGATAAAGGCCTTAATAGAGTAAGGTCCCAAATATCTAGGGTTAAAGGTCCGTGTTCCCTTGAGAGGTATGTGTTTTGTGGCCAACCATACTTGGTCCCCTATCTGGTACTGTGGAGTATCACTTCTATGCCGATCAGCATCTTTCTTATATTTCTCCTTCGCCTGTTTTAAATGTCCAGTTGCCTCCTTAAAGGCTTGTGTAATCGTAGCGTGTAGATGGTCCACTGCGGGCATTTCTAAGTTTTGGGGTGAGTCAAGGTCTGAGGTTCGAGGGTGGTGCCCATATAGGGTATAAAAGGGGCTTTTTCCAGTTCCAGAATGTACTGAATTATTGTATGCATATTCAGCGATCCAAAATTTGTCCTTCCAATTACTCTGTCTGATGTAACATACAACGCAGGTATTGTTCAAGAGTCTGGTTGGTCCTCTCCGTTTGACCATCGGTCTGGGGGTGGTGACTGGTCAATAATCTCACGTCGATTTGCGCCAATTGACAACATTTCTTCCAAAAATGGGAAATGAATTGACTGCCCCGGTCAGAGACTAACACAGACGGAAATCCATGTATGCGAACAATGTTTTCGAGGAATTCTTTGGCCAGGATTAAGGCTGAAGGTAGTCCTTTTAAAGGAATAAAGTGGGCCATCTTGGAAAAAAGATCCACAATAACTAGAATGGTGTTAAACCCATTGCAAGGAGGTAGATCAGTGATAAAGTCTAACAATAAGGTGTGCCATGGTGTAGGCAGAATGTTTAAAGGTTGTAAGAGTCCAGCTGTTTTTTTCTTCTGACTTTTGTTTTGGGCGCAAATGCCACAAGACATCACAAATGATTTAATATCCTGTCGCCAGGTGGGCCACCAGAATTGCCTTTTAATTTTAGCTTCAGTTTTTACAATACGTGGGTGCCCCTCCATTAGGGTATCATGATAACAGGAAATGACTAGCTCTTGTAGTTCCTTGTGTGGCAGAAATAGCCGCCCTTGGTAATAAGGCAGATCATTGGTGACAGAGTAGTCCGGGCCTTTCTTTACCCAGTTCTGCAGGGCTGTAGGATCAAAGAGTTGCTGGATCTTTACCTGAATGTCCTCTAGTGTCTGTAGAGTAGTCATGCCAAGAATCCTTTGTTCGGAAATTATAGGTACTGGTTCTGAGTTCACTTCTGCCTCTCCCATCCTTATTTGGGATAAGGCGTCTGCTTTACCATTCTTACAACCTGGTCGATGGGTTATCACGAAATCGAACTCGGCAAAGAACAATGCCCATCGGAGAAGACGTGACGATTGGGCCTTGGCTGTTTTTAAATACTGTAAGTTCTGGTGATCACAGTAATGGTATGCCTGGCACCGAGAAGATAGTGCCGCCAAGCCTTGAATGCGGATTTAATGGCTAATAATTCCTTGTCGGTAATCGCATAGTTTAACTCGGGTGCCAAGAACTTTCTGGACCAAAATGCTAAGCTGGCAAGTTTCAGGGTCCTTTTGAGACAGGACAGCTCCCATGGCTAGACTGGATGCATCAGTTTCCACTATGTATGGAAGTTCAGGGCGTGGGTGCTTTAACACAGGTGCAGACGTGAATTTCGCTTTCAGCTCTTGGAAGGCATTTTCAGCTTCTTCAGTCCATATAAAGCATTTATTTTTTCTCAAGAGTGCTGTGATGGGATGTACGACATGTGAAAAATCTGGGATGAATCTGCAGTAGAAATTGGCAAAGCCGAGCATGCTTTGTACTCCTTTAACTGAACTTGTTGATGGCCACTTAAGGTTGCGTCCACCTTTCGTGAGTCCATTCGGACTCCCTTTGGGGTCAGGATAAACCCAAGGAATTCAACTTCTGTGGCATGGAAAACACATTGTTCTAGTTTTGCATATAGTTTGTGCTGGTGCAATTTCTCAAGGACTGCTCGGACGTGCTTCACATGGTCAGATTCTGAAGAGGAGTATACTAGAATATCATCGATATACACGACAACACAAACGTCAATGAGTTCACAAAGAACATCGTTCATGAAGTATTGGAAGGCTGCTGGTGCATTGCACAACCCGAAAGGCATCACCTGGTATTCGAATAACCCATACTTAGTGCGGAAAGCAGTCTTCCATTCGTCGCCCTCTTTTACACCTACCAGATGGTATGCCCCCCGGAGATCTAATTTAGTGTATATACAAGCGTCCTTCACTTGGTCTAGTAGTTCAGGGATCAGAGGCAATGGGTATCGGTTCTTAAAGGTTATCTGGTTCAATGCGCGGTAGTCTATGCACGTTCTGAGGTCACCTTCCTTTTTGGGCACGAAGAACAAAGCTGAAGATGCAGGGGACTTGGATGGGCGAATAAAGCCATTGGCAAGGTACTGGTCTAAGTATTGTCGTAGGTGAAGGTTCTCATGTTCCGTAAGGGCATAGATCCTGCTACAAGGGGGTTGTACACCGGGTATGAGATCGATTTGACAATCGTACGATCTCTGAGGAGGTAAGATGTTTGCCTGTTCCTTTTCGAAGACATCCTGGAATTCTTGGTATTCTGGAGGTAGTTGCATGACTGCTGTGGTTACTGTGCCCAGGCCTGCGTTCTGATTTTTCTTTGGGTAACAGGTTTGTGCACAATCCGGGAAGGTTATGCTCTTCTCTCGCCAATCAATACAAGGATTATGTGTTTCCAACCAAGGTATCCCCAGTATTATTTGGAACTGTGGGGCTTTGATTAGATCAAACACAATAGTCTCTCGATGCCCATCCTGACCCAATAGTGTCATCTCTGTGGTGGAATGAGTTACAGGCCGAGAGGCAATTTCAGTTCCATCGACTGTGGTGATGGCATCTGAGGTGGTTTTTCGGCAGAGAGGTAGATTCATCCTGGAAGCCAATTCATAGTCCACATAGTTTCCTATGGCCCTGATATCAATGTATGCCCTTACTGCGTGCATACGCAATGGCTGTCCTGGATCTACGAGACCATTGGTATGAAGAAATGCGAGGTCTGAGTATCCTTCTTCAAGCTCGGCAAGCGGACCTCTAGGCTTGTCGGGCGTGGTCGTTTCCCGAGTCTGACTCCATAGGGCTTTTTATCAGCAGCTCCTACCACCTTCCAAGTTCCACAATATAGACACAATTGCATTTGCCGTCTTCTTTCTCTTTCCTTCTGGGTTAAGGGTCCTTTAACCCTTCCGATTTGCATGGGTTCTGAAGCATCTGCTCCTTTGGGGTTAGCGTGGGTTTTGACCAACACCCGATTCTCAAACTTGGCTCGATCAGCCTTTCTCTTCTGAAGTCTGTGATCTAACTGGACCACTAAGTCTATATATTCAGCGCAGTCTTGAGGTGGGTTCACGACTTTAGCCAAGACATCCTTGAGTTCTCCTCGAAGCCCTCGATGAAATAACGTGATTCGTTTTACCTCAGGCCATCCAGTTTCCACTATAAACCTATTAAAGGTTGCGATGTAGGATAGAAAGTCCTGGTTACCCTGTCGTAGGGACAAAAGTTCATTATTCAGGGCCTGTCCTTGGGAGTGCAGGGCAAATAGTCTTTCCATGCTAGTTTGAAAGCCCTGAAAATCCCGAAGAATTGGCTCATCCTGAGTAACTAGTGGAATTGACCAATCGGCTGCACTGCCACTGAGATATGACAATACAAAGGCTACCTTGGCTTGATCATTTGGGAAGGCTCCAGGTCTGCATAAAAAGTGCAAGTGGCATTGGTTCATAAACACGGAGAACCTTTTGGGATCTCCGGCAAAGCGTTCGGGTTGAGCTAATGGAATATTTCCTGGTAGGTTTATTTGCACAGGGTTACTCGATAGCACAGGAGCTGGATTTCCCCCGGAACCAGGTAGGGGTGCTTGTCCATCCTGGCTTTGCAATAGTTGCCTAGCAAGGTCATCAGTTTGCTCCTTTGACAAAATCAGTACTCTCCTAAGAGCATTGGTTTCTTTACAGGCGGAATGCACTTCAGCCCTCAGTTCCCCTAGTAATTAGGCCAGTTGGTCAGTCTCTGAGGTATCCATAACGCCCCGGTGGGAATTTGTGGATAGGCTTTGCGTTCTGTTACGCTCACCTGGCTCCCACAGAGGCGTCGATCTGAACTGGACAGCTGCGGTCTCCACCAATGTGACGCGTTGGGCCGAGATGACGGACTGGACTGGCCCACCTAGCTTCGTTTGCTTGGCCCGTAGGAATATTCTTCTGCAAATGGAGAAAGGGAATTAACCACCCGTGGAGTTGAGCGTAAATCCGCCCCACCCCCGCTGTTCTCCCCACAGATCACCTTTGATGTCCCCTCTTATAGTCTCACCTGATGGTTTGAAAAGATGAGCTCTCCATCCTGCATTGAGCGCAGGGGCGCGTTGATAACCAGTTGCTTCACTGGCTCGAAGGAATTGGTGAGTTCCAGAACTATATTGACTCCGAAAAGTATGTAGTTCGTAAGAGTTCACATGTCTGACTTTCACTCTTGTCTGATTCCTTGCAGTTTGCAGCTTGACCCCATCGAAGAGTTCCTCGTGGTAGCTGACGAAGTTCAGGTAAGGATTTGGCTTATCCTACACAGGTCAATAAAATAAGGCCAGAATGTAACCTGTTGCTTGCTCCCTTATTCAGGTGTGGAGAGAAAATATGAAGTTCGGGGAATAATGCCTCCGGCGGTAAAATTAAGTAAGTCTATTGCGGTGAGAAGAGTTCCCCTTGTTTGTCCCTTTGTCTCACCTTGTTGTCCTTTTGTTCCCCTTAGGGGCCGGGGTACGGCGAGGATGCAATGGAGACTGCGCCTACCCGTGAAGAGGAATAGTACCTCCGGCGGTAATCGGGTAAGTCTATGGGGTAGTTACTATTGCCTCTGTTTATTCCCTTGGCTCACCTTTGCTGTTCTTGTGTTCCCCTTAGGTGCCAGAGTGCGGCGGGAACGTGCAGAAGGATGCGGTGGATCGTGAGGATGCTGCTAAGGCTCGTGAGTTCAGCGCGGCGCAGCATCAGGCGAGGTGGCGTGCATAAAATGCTCCTTTCTTCCAGCTCGAAGGCGCAGTGGATCCGGAATTCAGGTAAGGAGCGAAGGTTTTGCTCTTATTCTTACCTTTTCTCCTTCTGTTCCTCCCTTTTTCTAGGAGCTGCAGACTCGAGGCGGGCATGGCAGAAGACTGGATGCAGGTTTGCAGACACGGTGAGCGTTACGCTGCTGGATGCAGAATAACGCGAATCGTGTGGTGCTCTTCGGGCGTGGTTTAAATAGCCTCCAAAGTAGTCCCAGGTAAGTATTCCTCCCCAGCCCCACCCGAGTAAAAAATAGTCCGTAGGTAAAATAGTCCCTTTCAAGCCTCATTTGGCTTGGAGCTCTGCAGCATGGTCTGCATCAGGTAAGCTTGCAGCATGGTCTGTATCAGGTAAGTTCTACTCTATGAGCCTGGCGCCTATGGCGCCAGGACTGACTCTCCAAATGAGCCTGGTGCCATAGGCGCCAGGACCGCTCCCAAACAGCCCCTAGCAGGGGTTTTTGGGCTTGCTCAAAATAACTTGATGCCTGCTTCCGGGGTTGCTGGACCTGCTCTGGTTCCCCGGGGGTAGGCATCATGACACTGTCAGAACAGCTCCTGTCCACTCCAGCATTCCATCTGAGAGGCGAACTTCGAAAAGAAGGTCCTCTTCAGTGGAAAGGAGTTCCTCTTCCATTGCCAAAAGTAAGAGGAAGCCGGAGTTAATAGCCTTTCTACCTCCACTGGACTCCTCGAGCCAGAAAAAGTCCCATTCATCAGCCAAATCTACCTCCAAAGGTAAGGAGGAGTTTGCAAAAAGCCAGGGGGAAAGGGGGCATTTGTCGACAGGGAATCAGTCCACAAGCGTTGTGAAAGTTAAAGGCCCGTCTTTGGCCACACAGTCGACAAAACCCTCTTCGACAACGATTACACATAAGACATTGTCTACAGCAAGATCCTCGTCATTGTATTTATCGTCCACGAAACAGTCGTCGACAAAGGAAACACACCATTCGTCCATGAAGCACTCCACGAAACGTTCGTCCACGGAGCACTCGTCAACGGGACCACCCAAAATGCATTCGTCCACGAAGCACTTATCGACGGGAGAGAGACCAGCCAAAACACATTAGTCGACGGAACACTTGTCGACGGGGAAGCCGTGTTCGTGGACGGAACTACCGTCGGCAGGACACTCGTCGATGAAAGTGCCATCGAACACAGAGGAATTGGAGCCGGAGGCGTCTTCCACTCACGGCAGGGTGACACCTGTCATTGAGGACAGTTTCCTTGGGGCGGCTGAAGCTGCTGAACCAATGATAGCGCAAGTTTCTCCTTTGGGGGACATGGCAGAGCTTCCTGATGTCCAGGAGGAATTTTCAGAGGCAGAAGTAATCGAAGAACGACCTTGTCCTTCTCCTAAGCAGCACAGTCCCCCTTGGCAGCCCTTTATGGAAGAGGCCGACTATCCTCATGACCCTATACTGATGTTGTCCGTACAGAGGATCATGGATGAGTTCTACAGGTGTCAAAGGGAGAAGAGCATGCCGTCTGATCCCTTAGAACCGGAACCCCGTCGGAGAGACACGTCTCCAACTCCAGACACATCAAGAAGTTCACCTCATAGGACTAGATCTCAGAAGAGGGCACGATCACCTGAGCCTCCACGAAGGTCTAGAAGCAGTGCTTCACCGACCAGGGTCCCATCACCATCATCGCATAGACCTCGATCTCCGGATAGGGATCCCACAATGGTGCCGTCCTCCCTTTCAGTTTCGGATTGACAGGAGGATCCTTTTTGGAGAATTCTCTGACCCAGAAGAAGGTGAAATCACACAGGAGTCTGACGCAGCCAGTGAGTGGGACGAGTACATCGTCAAGAAGCCCAGGAGGAGAGATTCCCCAGGAAATGCTTCACCACCGGATGGTCTGATTTCTTTCCACTCCATAATAGGCAAGGCTGCAGAATTGTTCAAAATTCAGGTTACATCAGAGGAAAAGAAATTGGTGCTTTATGAGCACAGGGACAAACGCAGGAGGACGATTACTATCCTCGCCCCATCTGAGAGTCCGGGTCCAAGATCTTATCTACGCCTTTGTCTACCCCGGCTCTGGTGTCCAGACCAGAGAACAAATATAAAGCACCCGAGTCTGCGCCGCTTTGCTTGAGAGGTACTACCAAGTCGGACTCTTATCACAGTTGCGGCTAGGAAGAAGCTTGCCAATCCCGCTTCGCCGCTGTCGGCACCAACGGACAAGGACGGGCGTAAGCTAGAAGCCATGGGCAGGAAGGTATCAGCTTCGGCGTCACTTACCATCAGAGCGGATAATGCGATGGCCATGACTGCGAGATATGACCGCGAGCTTTAGCTACACATGTCCAAATTGGCTAAGCAGTTACCACTAGAGCTTCAGGAAGAGGCTAGATCGATAATCGCTGATAGTGAAGCAACCTCTGATCATATGATCGACGCAGCGGTTGATGTGGCCGAATCAGGCTTCAGACAGATGGCCCATGGCACAGTACTCAGATGGCAGGCCTGGATGAAGGCTACTAATTTCAGTCCTGAAGTCCAAGCGCAGATATTAGACATGCCCTTTGATGGACAAGAGCTCTCCAGGAAGAAAACAGACGACCACCTGAAGGGAATCAAATCAGACACGGACACGGCCCGAGCCATCAGTGCTTACAAGGATAAGGACCGTCGGTCTTTTCGCCCCCTTAGAGGCTCATCATCTTCTAAATACAGAGGGTACGGCCGCTCCTCTTATGGTCAGAAGACGCAAGTTAGCACGTACCAAGAGAACAAGTACCAATCCTCCAACAGATAATCCCATAGAGGCAGGCGTGGCTCCGCCCAGGGGAAGTCACAAGGCAAACAAAACTGACCATCCGATTCCATCCTCTCAACGTCACACCCCGGTGGGGGGAAGGGTAAGCCAGTCCTTCCAACACTGGCAGTCAATTACATAGGACAAATGGGTGTTGCAGGTGATCAGAGAGGGTCCCACCTTAGAATTTCTAGACCAACCTCCTTCCCTGCCTCCATCTTCGCGCAGGGTGCACATGTTAAAACAGGTCATGTCCGAAGTTCAAAAACTGCTCCAGAAAGCAGCGATAGAGCCGGTGCTGTACGCCCAGAGGGGAAAGGGTTTCTACTCCCGCTTCTTCCTCATCAGAAAGAAAAACGGTCAACGGAGAGCTATCTTGGACCTGAGGGCGCTCAACAAATATATCAAACGAATAGCATTCAAGATGGTAGCATTGCAAGGAGTGCTCCCTTGGTTAAACAAGAACGACTTCCTGGCAACTTTAGACTTGGAGGACGCTTACTTCCATATACCAATCCATCCAGCTCACAAGCAGTTCCTCAGGTTCACAGTGGGAGAGCTTCATTTTCAGTTCCGAGTGCTCCTATTTGGGCTAAAATTGGCACAGAGAGTTTTCACAAAATGCTTGGCACCAGTATCTGCAAAGCTCAGGAGGACAGGAACGGAAGTCTTCCCATACTGGACGACTGGTTGATAAAAGCATGTTTCGCCGCAAGGGCTCGCTCAGCAGTTTTAAGGATGATCAACCTCTTAAAAGGGTTAGGTTTCTCCATAAACAAGAAGTCCTGCCCCGTTCCCAGCAGGACAGCTCTTTTCCTGGGCGCCGAGTTCGATACCAGCATTCTCAGGGTGAGACCATCAGCAGAAATGGTAGCAGCGATTCTATGCTCAACCTCGTGCTTCCTGGAGAAACAGACAACATCGGTACGTTCGTACAAATCCCTTTTGGACATGGTGTCCTCGTGCATATTCCTCATACCAAATTGCAGGCTTCGCGTGAGACCGGTTCAGAAGGCCCTGGACCACCAATGGAAACAAGCTCTTGGATGTTGGGAGGACGTCGTCCAGATTCCATCGACGTTACACAAGGCTCTTCGATGGTGGAATGTTCCGCAGAATCTTCAACAAGGGATGCCGTTTCAAGCACTGACATCGACCCTTCTGCTGAGGACGGACGTGTCACTATCAGACTAAGGCGCTCACCTTGTGGACCTCCAAACCAAGGGCACTTGGTCGGCGCAAGAGTCCCAACTCCACATCAATGTGTTAGAGCTCAGGGCCATAAGGTGGGCGCTGAAGGCTTTCCTGCCAGTGGTAGCTGAACAGGTACTCACAGTCCAGACAGACAACACAACCTCCATGCACTACACAAACGAGCAAGGAGGCACGAGGTCAGAGATCCTGTCGCAAGAAGCCCAAAGGCTATACATGGGCCTTGCACCACGGGGTGCAGAGCATCTTCCGGGAGTGGACAATGTCCTAGCGGACAAGCTAAGCAGAGAATACACGTCATCTGACGAGTCGGAGCTAGACGAAAAGGAAATCCAATTAATTTTTGCCTTGTGGGGCCATACACAGATCGACCTCTTTGCCACCAAAGACAACAAGAAGTGCCGAAGGTTTGCCTCGAGGTACCTGGAGTATCAATCACTGGGAGACGTGTTCTCAGTGGCTTGGACAGGAAGGTTCCTTTATGCCTTTCCCCCCATTCCCCTCATTGTGAGGGTACTGCGCAGACTGAAAGAACAGAATTGTTCAATGATCCTAATTGCGCTGGATTGGGCGCGACAAGTCTGGTACTCGACTCTGAAGCATCTGTCCCGTGACCCCCGATTCGTCTCAAGGCACATCAATATCTGTTGACGTAACAGAACCGCAAGGTCCTCCACCACGACCCGAGGAGCCTGTCTCTCAAGGCATGATTCCTGAGCAGCGCAAACTGATGAATCTTAAGCTACCATCAGAATGTTGGGATATCATCAGTGCCGCGAGAGCCCCATCAACACGAGTGACCTACACCAGGAAGTGGACTCGATTTTCCAAGTGGTGTATGAGTTCTGCCCACGATCCTCTCACGGTTTCGTTTGACCAAGTTCTACCCTACTTATTGTACCTAGCTAAGACCGGGCTTTCATTGTCCTCCATCAAGGTCCATCTGTCAGCCATAGCGGCGTACACAACAACTCTGGAGATGCAATCCTTTCTCTCTTTGCCGGCGGTTAAAGTCTTTCTGAAAGGGCTGATGGGTACTGATCCTCCTACACCCACGCCAGTCCCGAACTGGAGCCTGAATACCGTCTTGACAGCCCTCATGGAACCTCCCTTCAAACCCATACACAGATGCGACGTAAAGTTCTTGTCTTGGAAAACAGCATTTTTGATAGCCATGACATCAGCCAGAAGGATCAGTGAGTTGCAGGCTTGATCGTCGGAGCCTCTGTTTACCTTGTTCCAGAGAGACGGCGTCTTCTTAAGGCCACATCCTAAGTTCCTTCCCAAGGTACTGTCGGAAATGACACTCACTGAGCGCATTGTTTTGCCAACCTTCTTCCAGAATCACACCCCTGAAGCAGAAAGAGCATTACACTCTCTGGACGTTGCGAGAGTTTTGAAGTTTTACTTACAGAGAACCAAGGAGTTCCGATCCTCAAACGGACTGTTCATTGCTTTCTCTGGCCGTACCAAGGGACAGCATATATCTTAACAAAGTCTGGCACGCTAGGTTTCGTCCTGCATCACCCACTGTCATCAGATGAAAGGCGACCCTCTAACTATTTCTTTGCATAAGGTAAGACCAGCCTCCTTTTTTCCCACCTTTCCCTGCTTTAACTGCTTGGATTCTATTCAAGCATCTGAATCTATGAAAGATCGAATGCTGGAGAAGTTTTAGTTACTTACTTGTAACTGTATTTCTCCAGCATTGGTATCTTTCATAGATTCACATGCGCCCGCCCGCCTCCCCTGAGAGGGTGCTGCTATGCTCAGCATCCATTGTACTGTAGTCTCTACGGTTCAAAATCCGAAGATGGCTGCCGGGGGCAGAGTTTAAGCCTTGCCACCTCATTGGTTGGGGCTATAAAGGACCAAAATGAGGTGGAGGGACTACACAATAGAATGGCTCACAGTCCATAGTGGGCTATTTACATGCATGGCTATGTAGCAATGTGTGTATATTAGAAATGTTTTAATAATTATTTATATCACTGAGGATTCCTAGTCTGACACCGGGGAATATTCAAGCATCTAAATCTAGGAAAGATACCAATCCTGGAGAAATACAGTTACAGGTAAGTAACTAAAACTTGTCGTCTCTCCCCTCGACTCCCCGACTGTGATGAACCGCTTCACTTTCAGCTTCACTGGAATCAAGGCCGGTACCATGGTCGCAGGAGCTTGCCTTGCTCCTGCTTATCGGCATAGGCTTGCCCCATGTACTGTTGACATCTGGTGCAAGACACTTGTGCTATTGTTCACGGTCTCAGGCTCTCTTCCACAAAGGTTCTGCGGGCCTCGGGCAAAAAAGGGCAAGGGCAGTTCTGTCCTCGCCATCCTCTCGACTCCTGCTGCCTTTCTACTTCTCTTGGACAGCCGCGGCTGTGTAGCTGTGCCGTCTTGCTGTCTGCCGTGCTCGCCTTGCTCGTACTCTGCTCTCTTAGTCCATCTTTTGTTCCTGTGGGGAAACGAAAGTGCTGTCGGGTGTGTGCGATATGTCAATTGCATGGCTTTGCCTGACACTCATGTTGGAACATATCAGGTAAACAGTCTTATTACAAATTACTTTGTTTTCTACATCGGGGAAAAGTGTTGGTGTCGGAAAAGGGGAGTGGTTGAGTTTCTACATGCTCTGCGTGGTAAAATGGGGATAAGGTGTTATCGGGAATTATAGTTTTCGTATTGGAAAAGGGAGGGGTTGGAGTGTCAGAGTATCCTACAGGACGGGAAAGGGAAGGTTTGTGAAATGGACAAGAATGGCCAGAATGTTAATGTTAGTGCGTGGTACAAATGTCCTTTAACATTATCACCACTGAAGTGGTCCCCTGGCGCTCTGAAAAGGGAAGGGAAGGGGGGTTAGTGGGAAGGAGCTGGAAAAGTGCAAGAGAGCAGTGATATGCTGTTGGCAGCCTCAGCCCGGTGGGTCCGTTGGCTTGGCCTGTGGTGTTTTCCGGCCGGTAGTCATCGTGTACTGTTGTGCGAGTCTGTGTGTTTTTGTTTTGTTGTTGCCATGTAGTGAACCTTGTGCGGTTTGCTGTGCTGTAGGTTTGTGGTTGTGTTTGATTTGGTTTTCGAGAGATGTATGCAGAGGGGGAAATTGTTAGTGCAGTTGATTAGTTGGCATCTCTATCCCGTCTTGAGGCGGTGGGTTTCTGTATTCTCCCCGGATGCGTTTCGGTAGCACCCTTGTGCATCTGTCATGATCTGAGTCCATCCAGCCTTCAAGGTCCCTTTTACATCTTGCCCCCTCCTCCTCCTGCCTGCCTCGCTGCGCTACCTATCTTCCCTTCCCACTCATACAATCATTGCACCTGCCTACGCCTACGTATCCTGACAGTTCCAACCACTGTGGTACCCGGTGAGAACTAAGGGACGAGTGCGTATGTTGGGTGGGATTAGGTAGGGTTTGTTGATTCCGTCTCCGTGGGTGTCGCCTGTGTTAACTCTATCTGGTGAGACTCGTATGGATGCCGTGGGAGCTTCCCAGTGGGTTCCCTGTCTGGTTTAGATGTCTGTGTCTGGTTGTTTCGGTTTTCAGTTTGAGTCTGTGGTGTTGAATAGCCAGGTTTTTAGTAATTTCCTAAATGTTAGGTGATCTTTGGTATTTCTTATTTCTTTTGGGATGTTGTTCCAGGTTTTTATTTATTTATTTATGTATTTATAATATGTACACAGCCAAAGGTGGCTTTACATATACAAACTTAAATTTAAGACACATTATCACACATTCTTCAAGGTTTAAAATTTACATACAAAAATATCCTCTGATAGATCCTTTAAAATTAATTCATAAAATGTCATCATGTGATATATCAAATTCAAGTCATTCCCTTCCATCAGTCTTTTCCAACTAATTTCTATATCCTCTAATAGACTGGAGTTTTTGTAACGTAAAAAATACTTTACACGAAGGTTTACAAGACTCTTGCAGTGACATAACAGATGTTTAGCCGTTTCAATATTTTCCATACCACATAATCTACAAAACCTTATGGTTTTCTCTATTCCCAATTTGGCACCTAGGATCTCCATCGTATCACAACGATTGAATTTAAACATAAAATACTGTCTAACAATGGTAGCAGATGGAAAGGCATACAAATATTTTGGTTTCGTAGATTCTAGAGACCAATGTTCTAAAAATAGGCCGCTTGTTGCTTTCGTGGCCAAGGAGATCATGTCACGTTCCTTAGCATGGCTATATATTACTCCTTGTAATAGTTTTTTGATCTTAGCTTGTTTTAAGAGTAACCAGCTCTTTTCATTAGTAATTGCCCATTTTGCATATACCATATGTAATCTGCTCAAAGATTTAAAATGTTTTTAAGACCACTCTTAGTAAAATTATTCATCAATTCAACTACAAAGGTGCTAATGGATAACATACTTAGCTTTGCATAAATCATTGCAGATTTGTATTCTAATATGTCCTTAGCAAATCTAAAATCACCCTCTAATAAGATATATTCACATGATATTATATTTGGTAATCTGAACAATAGTTTTAAAATGTTTCCTTCAAATTTACACATTTCGTTCTCAAATTTACCTCCCCAAATCTCGACTCCATAAAGTAGACAACTTATTATTTTACTAGTATATAGTAGTAAGATGGTGTTTACTGAAATGCTACCTTGTTTCCCAATAAATTTACTGATTGCGCCAGTGTTTTTTAAACATAAAAGTTTAGTTGCCTCCCAGTGCTGTTTCCACATCAGCTTCGCGTCTATTATGACTCCTAAATAGCGATAGTATTCAACTTTTTCAAGTTTCTCTGCTTTCACCATCCATATAAATTTGTTAGACCATGATTGTTTCGTTTTTCCCAGAAAGGACATTACCTAGGTTTAACAATATTAATCTTTAATCCATTCTTTTCTGAGAATTGCAAAAGACAGTTTATCCTTATTTGTAGCCCTAACGGTGTGTAGTCTAACAAGACCAGATCATCAGCGTATCCAAGCCAAGGAAGGTCTATCGTACCCAGCTTCACTGAATTGACCGTTCTTTCGTCTAGCTCATTCATACAATCGGCCAAATAAAGATTATACAATGTCGCTGAAAGCCGACAACCTTGTTTTCTCCAGCATGGGGTCTGGCATGGATTCACATGCTCATGAATATTCCCCGTCGTCAGGCTGGGAATCCTCGGTAAAGAAAAAACCAGTATCAGTTTCGTTTCTGATCTGTCTTTCGTAGTAATAACCAATCACTGGTCTCTGCGTCATACTGACCACAGCCAATGACTGCCCTCTACCTAAGCACCGCCTCTGGCAGCCATCTTCAGATTTTTACCGCACGTTCATGTGTTGGGATCCTCGTGCTATTGCTCTCGAGCGTTAGTGCTATTTTTTTCACGTTTTTTCTCAAAAACTTCGTTTTTTCGGTCAAAAGAGCCTCAAGCTCCACCGACTCTCCATCCGATCAACGGGGACCCGTGTCGGATTCGTCTGCGCCCCTCAAGGGTGAAGATCTCGTCGAGCTACGCTTTTGGAGGACTCCAGAAGTTTCTCAGGCCCGGTCATGGCCCAGGAGAAGGGAAGCTCGACGCCCGGAAAGCTGTTCAGGGTCTGCCCTGGATGCCAGCTGCAGAACGTCTTCAAGGAGGACGAACACTCTTTTTGCCTTTACTGCCTACATGAGGACAAGACGCACGTGGAGAAGAAGAGGAAGAAATCCGAGCGGTCTTCTAAGACCTTTGAGGACGCCCCGGCGATGGGGGTCCAACATAAGGCCAAGCACCGCGAGTCCGCTGGCACCGGGAGCGCCGAACGGTCGGGCTCTACGGGCGCCAGGCTGGGCGCACCCTCCCCGGCACCATCAACCACGAGCCAACGCTCTGGGTCGGGTAAGAGGAAGGCCGAGCACCCGGCGAGGCTCCTGGAGAGGCCCCGGTCGAGCTCGAAGGCGGAGGGGGAGCGAGGCACTGCCCCCCCCTCAAGGATAAGGCGGTGAGCGCACCTAAGGTGGTGAAGGCCTTAATCCATCCGGCCAAGCCCTCTATCGAAACTGTCGCGGCGGCCTTGGCTCAGCCTGTGGAGGCTACACCAGTGGTGGCGACCTCGGGGCTCAGAGTCTCCCTGCCACCTCGGAGGGAGTCCTCTTTTGTGCCCATCGATAGGACCCCCGTGAAATCCCCCGTGGGGAAGAAAAAGGGGGGGCAGGGCGTCATCGTAGATTCGGCCTCAACCTCGGAGCAGGAGCTGGTCGAGGTCTTAAGCCACAGCCTCGGCGTGGAAGAAGACCGGCCCGTCGGGATGGATCCCGACGCAGGTGACGACGACATCGTCGAGGGTACCGACGGGGCCCCTGATCGCCCGTCGGATTCCCCTCTGCCAGCGCCGCGAGACAGCTCGGCGGCCATTTTGTTGGCTATACAGTCCTTATGCTCAGAGATAAGGACGAGACTACCGTTGCCGACGGAACCTCTCCCGTCGGGGGACCCAGAACCGGGACCTTCTGGGGTTCCCCCTACCAAGAAAAGAAGGATCCACCCTCCTCCTCCTTTTCAGCCGTCGCGCCCCTTCCAGCCCTCCTTCCCGTCCACCCGAGGGGATGATACGGGGACTGACACGGCAGCGACGGGTACGGACGACGAGGTATACGACGAGGATGTACCGTCGTCGCCTCCCACCAGGGCTTCTCCGCCCGACGAGATTGGATCGTTCCACTCCATGATCGCCAGGGCATCCGAGCTTTTCCAACTCTGCCCTGAGGAGAAGAAGAAGGAAGGTTTCCTTTATCAGCGGCGCGAGGCCAAGAGGAAGACGGTCCTCGCAGTGCCTCTATTGGACGACATTTGGGATGAGGGCCTCACCCTCCTCAAGAACCCTTCCACGACGCCAGCTAGAAGAGACCGGTACGAGAAAAAGTACCGGGTCCCGGACATGGCCCCCCTGTGCCTCCGGGCGCAGCCTACCCCGGACTCCGTCGTCTCCGCGGCGGCCAGGAAAAAAGCGGGGGGGGGCGGTGCGGCCTCCACATCGACTTCCCCACCGGACGGCGGGGGAAAGAAATTGGACGCTATGGGACGCAGAGTCATCTCGTCTGCAGCGACGACGATTAAAGCTGCCAACGCCTTGGTTATCGTGGCCAGATACGACAGGGAGCTCTGGTACAAACTGGCTCCCCTGCTGGACTTCTTGCCGGACGACAAGAGGGCAGAGGCCCTGGAGATCCTGCAGGAAGGTGAGGTGGCTTCGGACCACGCCATTACCGTTGCGACACTGGGTTCCGCCAGTTGGGCAACGGCGTTTGCCTTAGGCGGCCTGGATGGCTCAAGGCTACGGACTTCCGTCAAGACGTTCAGACCAGAGTCCTGGACATGCCCTTCGATGGGAACAACCTGTTTGGGAAAACAGTGGACGATTCCCTTCAGGCCATTAAAGCGGACACCGAGACGGCCCGGGCCCTTGGAGTTCTGCAACAACGACGGACGCCCTTTCGGAGCAGCGGAGGCAAGGGCGCCTCCAAAGGTTCCGGCGGCGGTTTCTCCTCCTACCGTCAAGCGGCCCGCTCGTCGTCTCAGGAGGCCTACAGAGGACGAGGCAAGTCTGGCGGACCCCGCCGTCGTCGCCAAGGAGGTCAAGGCGGCAAAGCCTCGTCGAAGCAGGATTGAACCGGCCGTGGGGTCGGGCCCCCACCGAAGCACCCCGGTGGGAGGCCGGCTGGCGAGCTTCGTCAGCGTGTGGGAGTCCATCTCCACCGACCGTTGGGTGCTGGACGCCTTGGCCTGGGGCCACGCGCTCGAGTTTCAAAGAAAGTGTCCGCGTGTCCCCCCCCGTGGCCAGGAAAGAACTTCACGTCCCTCAACTTCTCCTGGAGGTAAAGGCGATGCTCAGGAAGGGCGCCATCGAACTCGTCCCAAAGAGGCTTCGGGGCTCCGGAGTTTACTCGAGATACTTCCTCGTGAAGAAGAAGACGGGGGGATGGCGCCCCATCCTGGACCTGCGACGTCTGAACAAGTTCATCAAGGCGCAAAAGTTCCGGATGGTCACCCTCCAGCACGTCCTGGGTCAGCTGGAGGAAGGAGACTTCCTGTCGTTGTTGGATTTGGAGGATGCCTACTTCCATATTCCCATCCTAAAGGGGCACCGAAAATTCCTCAGGTTTGGTGTCCAAGGGCGTCATTACCAGTTCAAAGCCCTCCCCTTCGGACTACGGTCGGCACCCAGGGTGTTCACCAAGTGCCTCGCACCGGTGGCGGCGCAGCTGCGCCGCGAAGGGATCCACGTCTACCCCTACCTGGACGACTGGCTCATCCGAGCCAAGACAAGGGAGCTCACCGTGGTTCACACGGCAAGGACCGTCCAACTTCTCACGGACTTGGGATTCTCCGTGAACTACGCCAAATCCCACCTGGTGCCCGCGCAAGACGCTCTGTTTCTGGGAGCCAGGCTCAACACAGTGTCCCTTCTGGCCTCCCCGTCGGAGGAGAGGACCAGGACCATCCTGGGCAAGGTGCAGCGGATGTTGGTGGCCGACGCGGCCAAGGTGAGGTCCATCAAGTCCCTCATCGGAATGATGTCTTCCTGCATCTACCTCATTCCCATGTGCAGGCTCCGGATGCGCCCGTTGCAGGAGTTCCTGGACGCGCGCTGGATCCAAACGACGGGCAGCTTCGAGGAAAGGATCACACTCGACGAGAGTTTCCGACGAGCGATCCGGTGGTGGGGCACCCGCGCGCATCTGACGGCGGGCATGGACTTCCAGACCCCAGCCCACCAGGAGACAGTGACCACGGATGCCTCCCTGGAAGGGTGGGGAGCGCACACCGAAAATCTGCACGCAAGAGGCCTTTGGCTCCCGACGGAGAAATCCCTACATATCAACATCCTGGAGCTCCGTGCAGTGTTTTGGGCCCTCAGGTCCTTCCTTCCGTCCCTCAAGGGCAAGGTGGTGAGGATCTTCACCGACAACACCACCACCATGTTTTACATCAGGAAACAGGGCGGAACCAGGTCCCCAGCACTGTCCAAGGAGGCGCAGGACCTGTGGCATTGGGCAGTCGCCCAAGGGATGTTTCTGGTGCCGTTTCATCTGGCAGGGATAAAAAACACCATTGCCGACTCACTCAGCAGGGAGCTGCGCTCGTGCCACGAGTGGGAACTACGGCAGGATCTAGTGGATCGCCTCTTCCGACGGTGGGGCACACCCCAGATCGACCTGTTCGCGGCGGCGACGAACTCCAAGTGCCGGAGGTTCGCCAGCAGGTTTCCCCAGTCGAGGAGCATGGGCAATGCTTTCTCGTTCCCCTGGGAGGGCCTGTTCCTCTACGCGTTCCCTCCTTTGCCACTGCTAATCCGGCTCGTCAACCAGCTCAAGAGGTCACGGTGCAGGATGATCCTCGTCGCACCTGCGTGGCCGAGGCAGATATGGTTCCCGGACCTTCTGGACTTGTCAGCGTCCCCGCCAATCAAGCTGCCGGTGGACGCGGATCTGCTCTCCAGGGAAGGAGGCGCCATCCTCCACCTCGACCCGAAATCGCTGAACTTGCAGGCCTGGCTCCTGCAGCGCTAGAGTTTGGAGGATACGACATACCGGCCGACTGCAGAGAGGTTCTTGCAAAGGCCAGGGCGTCCTCGACTCTTAAATGCTACGGACACAAATGGAAGAGGTTCTCTGTCTGGTGCCACGCACAGAAGATTAACCCTCTACGGATTACGGCTCCCCAAGTACTGCCGTACCTGCTGACGCTGGCCAAAGCTGGACTGGCACACGCGTCCATCAAGATTCATCTTGCTGCGATCTCCCGATACACCAGAACCACGGGGCGGACGTCTTTGTGGTCTCATCGTCTGGTGAAAGAGTTCATGAAGGGACTGTTCAGATCGTTCCCGCCGGTGAAGGCTCCGGCCCCGGCGTGGGAGCTCAACGTGGTGCTGACCAAGCTCATGGGACCTCCGTTCGAGCCTCTGCACTCGGCCCCATTGAAGTTTCTGTCGTGGAAAACAGCGTTTCTTGTGGCCATCACCTCGGCACGACGGGTGGGAGAGATCCAGGCCCTTTCCTGCAAGGCCCCGTACTTGACTTTTCACGACACGAGGGTAGTGCTCAGGACACACCCCTCCTTCATGCCCAAGGTACCGTCGGACTTCCACCTCAACGAACCCTTGGTGTTGCCTGTATTCTTCCCGTCGCCTTCGTCGCCGGCTGAGAGGACTTTGCACTCGCTGGATGTGGCTAGAGCGCTGAAGTTCTACGTGGACCGCACGAAGTGTTTTCGGAAGACGTCACAACTCTTTGTGAACTTTGGACCTGTCAATCAGGGGAAGGCTCTCTCGAAGGCTTCCATTTCCAGATGGCTCTCCGGCTGTATCATGTACTGTCATCGGTTGGCAAACCGACCGCTGCCTGGCCGTCCGAGAGCCCATTCCACCAGAGCGATCGCAGCTACCACGGCGTTCCTTTCTGGTGTGCCCCTGCTGGACATATACAGGGCTGCTACGTGGAGGTCGACGCACACCTTCACGAAGTTCTACTGCGTCGATCGGGATTCCAGGGAGGAGTCCAGGGTCGGCCAAGCAGTGCTGCGCAACCTGTTCTCCTGAGGTGAGCCTGGTGAGGAGGTAAGATGCTTAATGTTGAGTTTGATGCAATGCTTAATGTTGAGCCTTTGCCACCTCCCGTGGTTGTGCATGTGTGTACTGCTATGTATTCTTTATTCATGAGCATGTGAATCCATGCCAGACCCCATGCTGGAGAAGGAACAAGTTACTTACCTGTAACTGTTGTTCTCCAGCATGGGTCTGGCATGGATTCACTTGCGAACCCCCCCGCCTACCCCTCTGCGGCTCTTCACTTGGTCATACTGCCACTTCACGTGCTTCCAAATCTGAAGATGGCTGCCAGAGGCGGTGCTTAGGTAGAGGGCAGTCATTGGCTGTGGTCAGTATGACGCAGAGACCAGTGATTGGTTATTACTACGAAAGACAGATCAGAAACGATCTGGCCGGGAATCCTCGGTATAGAAAAAAAATCAGTATCCGTTTCGTTTCTGATCTGTCTTTCTTAGTAGTAACCAATCACTGGTCTCTGGGTCATACTGCCCCCAGCCAATGACTGCCCTCTCCCTAAGCCCCGCCTCTGGCAGCCATCCTCAGATTTTTACCGCAAGTTCAAGTGTTGGGAGTCCTGGTGCTGTAGCTCTCGAGCTTTTGCTGCGTTTTCGCACTTTTTCAGGAGGTTTTTCTCATTTTTCGGTTAAATAGAGCCTCAAGCTCCACCGTTTCTACATCCGATCAACGGGGATCCGTTTCGGAGTTTTCTACGCCCCTCAAGGGTGAAGTTTTCGTCGAGTTACGCTTTTGATGGATTCCAGAAGTTCCGAAGCCTACCCCGGACATGGCCCAGGAGAAAGGAAGCTCGACGCCCGGGAAGCTGTTCAGGACCTGCCCTGGATGCCAGCTTCAGAATGTTTTCAAGGAGGACGAGCATTTGTTATGCCTCTACTGTCTCCATGAGGACAAGACTCACACAGAGAAGGACTGTGCGTTTTGTGGGAACATGTCGGAGCGGACCATGAAGGATCGCCACCTCCGTCTCGCCAACTGGCTGGAAGGGAAGAGCCCGTAGTGAGAAGAAGAAAATGTCTGAGCGGTCTTCTAAGTCCTGTGAGGGCGCCTCGGCGACGGGGGCCCAACAAAAGGCTAAGCACCGCGAGTCCGCGGGCACCGGGAGCGCCAAACGGTCGGGCTCCTTGGCTGCCAGGCAGAGCGAATCCTCCCCAGCACCATCAACCACGAGCCAACGCTCTGGCTCGGGTAAGAGGAAGTCCCAGAACCCGGCAAAGCTTCTGGAGAGGCCCCGGTCGATCTCGAAGATTCTGGCAGAGGGGGAGCGAGGCTCGGACCCTCCCCCCAAGGTGAAGGCCCCAGGCGTCCAGAAGGTGACAATGGCCTTAATTCACCCTGCTAAGACCTCGATTGAGGATGTCGCCGTGGCCCTGGCTCAGCCTGTGGAGGCTACACCAGTGGAGGCGCCCTCAGGACCCAGAGTCTCCCTGCCACCGCGGAGGGAGTCGTCTTTCAGGCCCATTGAGAAGACCCCCACAAAGTCCTCATTGGAAAAGGTGGGGGAGGGGCTGGTGGCCATCGTGGATACGGACACGACCTCTGAAGAAGAGCTCATCGAAGTCTTGGAAGAGGCCCAGCCCATCGGGAGGAATCCCGACGAGAGCGACGGTGTCGCCGACAAGGCTCCTCAAGAGCCCTCACGCCCGTCGTTTCCGGCACCGCAGGACACTTCGGCGGCCATTTTGTCAGCGATTCAGTCCTTATGCTCGGAGGTACCTGAGCCAGACCCGACGGGGGGAACCGGAGCCAGGACCTTCGGAAAGACCACCGCATAAGAGGAGGACGACGCATCCTACGCCACCCCTCCCACCTCTGCGGCCTGCTCTGCCTTCCCCCCGGTCTACTACCCACGGGGATGATACAGGCACGGACACGGCTACGACAGGTACAGATGACGACGGAGGCGACGACGGGATGTGTCGCCCGTCGCCCCCTGCTGGGCGTCCCCGCCCGACGAGATTGGATCCTTTCATGCCATGATTTCCAGGGCATCCAAGCTTTTCCAGCTCTGCCCAGAAGAGAAGAAGAAAGAAGGGTTCCTTTACCAACAGCGCGAGGCTAAAAGGAAGACGGTCCTCACCGTACCGCTTCTTGATGACATCTGGGATGAGGGGCTCGCCCTCCTCAAGAACCCTGCCACGGCGCCGGCAAAGAGGGACCGGTACGAGAAGAAGTACCATGTCCCCGATGCTGCCCCCTTGTGCCTTCGGGCACAACCTACCCCGGATTCGGTCGTCTCGGCGGCGGCAAAGAAGAAAGCTGGGGGGGCATCGGCCTCGACATCAACTTCCTGCCCTCGCCGTCCGGCGGGGAAGTTGGACACGATGGGACGACGGATCATCTCATCCGCAGCGACGACTATCAAGGCGGCCAACGCCCTGGCTATCGTAGCCCGCTACGACAGGGAGTTGTGGTTCAAAATCGCCCCTCTGTTAGACTTCCTTCCGGACGCCAAAAGGGCTTAGGCCCTTGAAATCCTACAGGAGGGTGAGATTGCTTCGGACCACGCCATCACGGTGGCAACGGACATTGCCGACACCGGTTTCCGTCAGTTGGGCAACAACGTTTGCTTGAAACGACGAGGATGGCTCAGGGCCACGGATTTCCGCCAGGACGTACAAACCAAGGTTTTGAACATGCCCTTCGACGGGAACAACCTGTTTGGGAAGGCGGTTGATGAGTCCCTTCAGGCCATCAAGACAGACACAGAGACTGCCCAGGCACTGGGAGTGCTCCAACAACGACGGCCATCCTTTCGGAGCTCCGGAGGCAGACAAGGTGCCTCCAAGGGATCCGGCAGTGGCTCCTCCATGTACCGCCAAGCGGCAACATCTTCGTCCCAGGAAGCCTACAGGGGACGCGGCAAGTCAGGTTGTGCCAGTCGTCATCGACAGGGAGGTCAAGGAGGCAAGGCGGCCTCCAAACAAGATTGAACCGACCGTGGGGTCGGGCCCCCGCCGAAGCACCCCGGTGGGAGGCCGGCTGGCGAGGTTCGTCAGCGTGTGGGAGTCCATTTCCACCGACCGTTGGGTCCTGGATGCCCTGGCCCAAGGGCACGTCCTGGAGTTTCAAAAGAAGTGCCCTCGCGTTCCACCCGTGGCCAGGAAGGAAAATCACGTCCCTCAACTACTGTTGGAAGTAAGGGCAATGCTCAAGAAGGGTGCCATCGAGCTCGTCCCAAAGAGGCTTTGGGGCTCTGGAGTTTACTCAAGGTACTTCCTCGTAAAAAAGAAGACAGGGGGGTGGCGCCCCATCCTGGAACTACGACGACTGAACAAGTACATCAAGGCGAGAGGTTCCATACGGTCACCCTCCAGCACGTGCTGGGACAGCTGGAGGAAGGCGATTTCCTGTCGTCGTTGGACTTGGAGGATGAGTACTTCCACATCCCCATTCTAAAAAGACACCGAAAGTTCCTCAGGTTCGTGGTCCAAGGGCGGCACTACCAGTTCAAGGCCCTCCCGTTCGGATTGAAGTCGGCACCCAGGGTGTTCACGAAGTGCCTCGCACCGGTGGCGGCGCGGCTGCGCCTACAGGGGATCCACGTCTACCCCTACCTCGACGACTGGCTCATCCGGGCAAGGACGAGGGAGCTTGCCGTGGAGCACACTGCGAAGACCGTCCAGCTGCTCACGGACCTAGGATTCTCCATCAACTTCCCAAAATCCCACCTGGTTCTGTCGCAAGTCGCCCCGTTTCTGGGAGCCAAGCTCGACACAGTGGCGTGGCTGGCCTTGCCGTCGGAGGAAAGGACCAGGACCATTCTGGGCAAGGTGCAGTGTCTGCTGGCCACGGACATGGCCAGGGTAAGATCTATCAAGTCCCTCCTCGGGGTGATGTCCTCCTGCATTTATCTGGTGCGCCTTTGCAGGCTTCGGTTGCGCCCCTTACAAGAGTTCCTCGAAGCCCGAGACAGATCTGGTTCCCGGACCTTCTGGACTTGTCAACGTCCACACCAGTCAAGCTGCCGACGGACGCAGACCTTCTCTCCAGAGAAGGAGGCGCCATTCTTCACCACAACCCGGAGTCGCTGAACTTGCAGGCCTGACTCCTGCAGCACTAGAGTTTGGAGGGTACGACATCCCGGCCGACTGCAGAGAGGTTCTTGCAAAGACCAGGGCATCCTCAACTCTCAAGTGCTACGGACATAAATGGAAGAGGTTCTCTGTCTGGTGCCGTGCACAGAAGATTAACCCTCTGCGGATTACGGCCCCTCAAGTACTGCTGTACCTACTGTCGCTGGCCAATGCTGGACTGGCTCGCGCCTCCATCAAAATATATCAAAATACATCTGGCTGCAATCTCCCTATATACCAGGACTACGGGACGGGCGTCCTTGTGGTCTCATCGCCTGGTGAAAGAATTCATGAAGGGACTATTCCGATCATTCCCACCGGTGAAGGCTCCTGCCCCGGCGTGGGAGCTTAATTTGGTGCTGACCAGGCTCAGGGGAGCCCCATTCGAGCCTATGCATTCGGCGCCTCTGAAGTTCCTGTCATGGAAGACAGCTTTCCTCGTGGCCATCACCTCCGCACGACGAGTGGGAGAAATCCAGGCCCTATCTTGCAAGCCTCCATACTTGACTTTTCATGACACGAGGGTGGTGCTGAGGACGCACCCCTCCTTTATGCCCAAGGTGCCGTTGGACTTCCACCTCAACGAGCCCTTGGTGTTGCCCGTTTTCTTCCTGTCGCCTTCATCGCCGGCCGAGAGGACTTTGAACTCACTGTATGTAGCTAGAGCGCTGAAGTTCTACGTGGACCGCACAAAGAGTTTTTGGAAGACGTCACAGCTGTTTGTGAACTTTTCGACTGTGAATCAAGGGAAGGCTCTCTCGAAGACTTCCATTTCCAGATGGCTCTCCGGCTGCATCATGCACTGTCACCGGTTGGCAAACCGACCGCTGCCCGGCCGTCCCAGAGCCCATTCGACCAGAGCGATCGCTGCTACCACGGCGTTCCTGTCTGGTGTGCCCCTGCTAGACATCTGCAGGGCTGCGACGTGGAGGTCGACGCACACCTTCACAAGATTCTACTCCATCGATGGGGACTCCAGGGAGGAGTCCAGGGTCGGCCAAGCAGTGCTGCGCAACCTGTTCGCCTAAGGTGAGCCTGGTGAGGAGGTAAGAGATGCTTAATGTTGAGTTGTTGTATTGCTTAATGTTGAGCCTGTTGCCACCTCCCGTGGTTGTGCATGTGTGTACTGCTATGTATTCTCTTATTCATGAGCATGTGAATCCATGCCAAACCCCATGCTGGAGAAGGAACAAGTTACTTAGCTGTAACTGTTGTTCTCCAGCATGGGTCTGGCATGGATTCACATGCGAACCCTCCCGCGCCTACCTCTCTGCGGCTCTTCACTTGGCCATACTGCCACTTTACGTGCTACCAAATCTGAGGATGGCTGCCAGAGGCGGGGCTTAGGGAGAGGGCAGTCATTGGCTGGGGGCAGTATGACCCAGAGACCAGTGATTGGTTACTACTAAGAAAGACAGATCAGAAACGAAACTGATACTGTTTTTTTTCTATACCGAGGATTCCCGCCCTGACGACGGGGAATATTTATGAGCATGTGAATCCATGCCAGACCCGTGCTGGAAAACAACAGTTACAGGTAAGTAACTTGTTCCTTATCAGATCTTTCATCTTTGCCAGATGTGAATCATGCTTACCCCCTCTCGAGAAGAGACCCAGTAGGTACTTTTCGGGATGTTCCGCCTGGATTCGAAGTCCACTTCCCGCTATCTTGAGTCTGATCCCGTCCCAGAACTCCTGTATCACTGGGCAGGACCAGAACATGTGTACCATGTCTGCTTCTTCTGACGAGCAGCGGGGGCACCCGCTCTGAGCTCCTGTATGGACTTTATTCACCTTCTTGGGTGTGAGATACGCTCTATGCGTTACGTATAGCTGCGCCTGCCTAAACCTTGCATTTCTGGATACCTTTTTTGGGTATCGTAAGGCCCTAGTCCATTCTTGATCGCTGAGGGGCCTCCCAAACTCCTCCTCCCAACGCTGCCTCGTGTGTTGTTCCTATGGGTCCTTGGCCTTCAGTAGTTGTTCGTACAACCTAGAGGTTGTGTGCGTTCCCTCTGCAATGTCATACCATACATCTAATGCTGTTTCCTCGTCCTGGTCTTCCCAATCTGGCCATCTTCCCTTGATGTTTCTCAGCATGCCACTATATAGGATGAATTGACCCATATGTATTTCGTATTCATCTACCATTTCGTGGAAGTCCGCCCACCTTCCCTCCCTTCTCAGGTCTCCAATTTGTGCTACCCCTTTAGCTTCTCAATGTGCCCGGTATGTTGCTAATGTATTTGTTCCCTCCCAGGAGACCCGCTAGTGGGATTTGCGTTGACTGCGGATCCTTTACCCCTTGGAGTTTCCACACTCTTTTCCATAAGTCCACTGCAATGTTAAGCATGTTCGGCAGGGTTCTGAGCCGGGGTCTATCGAGCCATAGTATTTCCCTTAGGTAATACTGTTTCAATGCAGGCTGGAAAATGCGAGTGTCTATTGTTTCGTCTTCCCCCAGCCATTTTACTGCAAATTGCAGCTGCCCCGCTAAATAGTACTTCTCAAAGTCTGGTAGTCTGATACCCCCTTCCTCGTAGTCCTTCTGCAGGGTCCTTATTGCGATCCTATTTCTCCCTCCCCCCCCATAGGAATGAACGCGTTATTGTATTTAGTTTGGTGAAAAAGGCCCTGGGTATGTTGTATGGGATGTTCGTGAGGAAGTATAGTAGGCGGGGCAGCACCACCATTTTCAGGAGGGCTGCTCTTCCCATCATTCAGAGTGGTAGTGTCCCCCAGAAAGTCATTGACCGCTGCGTTCTATCTAGAGCAACGAGCGTGTTGGATGCATGGGTATCAACGGTATTATGATGTATCCCTATACCCAAATATTTAAAGGTGCGGGGCGCCCACGTCAGACCCAGGTCTGGCAAACAATGGGGGGGGAACGTATTTCAGTCCTGCCAAGGGGAAGAGGAGGGACTTATCTTTATTAATCGCCATGCCCGAAAGCCTAGTGTACTCCCCGATCGCCTCTAGGAGGCAGGGTAGGTTAGTGGTTGGCTTGTGTATGAATAGGAGCATATCGTCCGCGTATAGCGAGATTTGGTGGAGCACCCCATCTATGTCCAGTCCGGTGTCTCTATATTCTGCTCTAAGGAATACAGCAAATGGCTCTAGAGCCAGGATATATAACATTGGCGATAGCGGGCACACCTGCCTGGTTCCCCTGTGTATCTCCCACTCCTCGGAAATTAATCGCCCCATTTTCACCCTTGCTCTGGGTTCCCTGTATAGTAACCTGATCCACCGGAGGTACCCCTCCCCGATACCAAAGTGGGCGAGTACACCCATCAGCCATTCCCAACGCACAGAATCGAAAGCTTTGACGGCGTCCAAAGACACTATTACACTCTCGTCTTGCAGTTGATTTGTCTCATCTATCACATGGTAAAGTCTGCAGAGGTTCCAGGACGTGTTCCTTCCTGGAACGTAGCCCTTTTGGTCCGGGTGGATCAGCGTGGGTATTACCTGTTTTAAGCGGTTGGCTAGGACCGCTGTTAATATTTTGGCATCTTGATTAATAAGGGATATTGGCCTATAGGAGGCGCATTTCCTGGGGGGCTTCCCTGGTTTGAGAATCGGGACAATTATCGATTCTGACAGGCTTGTCGGGAGACGCATGGCCTCATATGGGTCTTGGAATGTCTCAAGCAATTTCGGGGCAATGGCGCTCTTGTACATCTTGTAGAATTCCCCTGGAAGCCCATTCGGGCCCGGGGTTTTGCCGGTTGGAAGCTCTGCGATCACCATCTCTATTTCTTCCACCGTGAAGGGTGCATCCAGCAGCTGGGCCTGTTCCTCCTCCTGTCTCGGCAACCCTATTTCTACCAGTGCATCTGTTATGTCCTCCGGGTCTATTTCCGGATTCGGGGCGTACAGTTGCTCATAAAAACGCGCAAACATTGCGTTAATGTGCCCTTGGTCCCTGATCTCTGCCCCGGTGTGATCTTCTAACACCGTTATGGGATCTTTTTCATTCTCTTGTCTGGTAAGCCAGGCCAGGAGCCTGCTAGGTTTATCCCCTTCCGCGTGTAACCACTGTAGGTACTTCCCATAGTTTAGCCTCCCTAGTTTTCCCGAGAGCAACATACATTTAGTCCGCAGCTCTATCAGCTCTCCAGGTTCCTCCCCTTCTAGTCCCGCTCGTTGTTCTCTTATTTCGATCACCCTCTCGAGTTCATTCAATTCCCTCATGGCCGCCCCCGTCAATCCTCCTGTTTTGCCTATTGCCGCTCCCCTTATTACCACCTTGAATGCGTCCCATAATACGGCGCCACTCTCAACACTGCCCTCGTTTTGCTCAAAATAATCATTGATCACCTCGCGGAGGTGTTCCTCAAACTCACCCTCCCTCAGGGCCTCTGCGCGAAGTTGCCACGTTGGGATAGGGGCTTTCCTATTGGTGTGTGCCCATGTCGCCACTACAGGGGCATGATCAGAGAGTGTGCGTGCTTTAATGGTGATTCTCGTGATATCTTGTAGTGATTCCCTGCCCGCGAATATGTAGTCTATACGTGTAAATGTTCCATGTGGTGCGCTGTAGTGTGTATAACCCCTCCCTTCCCCATGTACCTGCCTCCATACGTCTTCTAGCTGTAGCTGGTCCAGGATCCTACACAGTTCTTTGGCTGGAGGCGCCGGCTTCTTGTATTTATTATCAGATCTGTCGAGGAGGGGATTCAAGGTGCAGTTGAAGTCGCCGGCCCAGATGAACGTCGCCTCCCTCTATTGCGCTAACTTGGTGTTAGGGAGAATTCTCTCTTTAGGCTGAATTTCCTAACCTAATGAGTCCCCCAGCAGCTTTGCTGAATTTCTGGAGTTTGTTTTTTTCTCCTGCCAAGAGTGAGACTCTTTTCTCCCACTCTTGGACATGATTTATGGTGTTCCTTTGACTGTTAATGTGTTTTATGGCCTATGGGGTCCTTTACTTCATAAGGTCTCGTGTTTTTTCCTATGTGTGCTACACAGCACCCTCTGTGCAGTAACACAGGGGTGTCATAGTGACACCCCACGATAGACTCCATACCCTGGGACTGACTACTGTCTCCCAGGGCATGTTAAGTCACCATTGGCTTTACTAGTCCCAAATTATTAACAGAAACCGGTACAAACCATCATATTGTGGACGTACTGGTCGGGGCAATTCGATTGCCCCGGGGTCTGTTAGTCGAGGGGGCACGTCTCCGTCCCCCCTGATCGAGTTTTGGCTGGTGGCAGTGGAAACTACATTTTATATTTGACCGCAAATATATTCCTATGGGATTTTCCTATTGTTCGAGGCTACCAACTTTCATTATTTAATTTTCATAGCCTTAAACATACCGGCGGTTTATTTAATATTAATTTGCCAGTTGGTATTTTTTGCCAGGACTCGATTCTAAAATGGCGTTTGTGTTCTCTTCTGTGACTCCAACCCAAGTCGAGCCCTTTGTTCCACTTTTTTGGCGTGCTTCTCCGCAGAAGCCTCCAAAAGTGGTGCCACTCTGTCTGGGTACCACAGGGGGTGTGGGAGGGGGTTTAGGCACCCTGGGCTGAGTTACCTTGGTAACCCAAGTCGCACTCTTGTGTGATTGGCCCAAGTGGTGAGCCGGCCGGCTCACCACTTAGCATGTTTGATTGACAGCTAGGCTGAGTGAATGGGGGTGTGCTGCATAAAAGCAGGGCTTTGGGGACTGGAAATTCAGAAGTCGCCACAGGACCTGAGAATCCGAACAGGGAGAAGCTGAGCCGACCTATCACGACGACACCACCGGTGGAGCCCTGCAGAACCGACTCACCACTTCCCGACGACAGAGAAGATCTCCCGGCTGAAGAGGATTCTTCCCCTGACTGGTGGGCACAATCAGTTTACCTTCTTCTTTTCGTACCCCAGATCGGCTCGTGGTGGAATTGCCCGTGCCAAGCACCCCGGCAACCGGATAGCCACTTAACCTGGACCGCGAATAAAAGGACCGATCCTTTTACCTGATAAGTTTGTGGCTGGTTTCTTCCCTGGCAGTGCAACGGACTCCTGTCTTTCTCCCCGACGAGATCCTCTCTTCCCCCAGACGAAGCACCGACTTGCATCCGCTGCCAGGAACAACTGCCTCCGCTGGAGTATTCTCACCACTTTAAGGTACCGTGTCCGTCAGGCCTCTCTTTCTAAAGATTGCTACAAGGTAATAATAACCCCTTAACCTTCTGGACTGGGCTGGCCACCTTAACCCTCTAACTGGTCCCTCTTCTTTGGTCCAACTCCTTTTTGAACCTTTACAAGACTCTTTTGCACTGCAACCGTGTGACACATTTCGTTTTGATCCTCTTGAAGTGGATCCAGCATCCTGACTCTAAACTTGCGGTGTTACTTTGCCGTCCTCTCTTGTTGTGTTCGTGAAAAAGTGTTGGGATCTGTTTCAATTTATTCTCTGCTTTTCTCTCCCTTTTAAAAACGAATTATTAGAGTGCCATCTACGTTAACCGCTCACCGCTGTCTGAAAATAAGTGGGGCTTACATAAGACTTGTCTAATATTCTTCTAAGGGAGTGTATATCTTTTAGTGACTGTGTGATTTTCTAGATGTGGTTTTAAATAAATAATTATATCTCTTTTACACCAAGCCCTGGTCAGTGTTTACTTGTTCTACTGTGTTCTCTTTACCTATTGTGAATACTCTGTATACTGCCTAACTCTTCTTGAGGGAAGTCTGACTGCTCAGCCACAGCTACCAAGTGAATCTGTGTGGTACAGACTGCTACCAAGTGGGTTTACTGCCAAACACATGTAGTCCTAAATCTTTTGCAGTGGTCCCAGAGGGAACTGCTAGCTTTCTGAAGAAGTCTGCATCAGTTTCCGGGGCGTAGGTGTTGACCAGGCATACCTCTTTGTTTTCTAGCATGCCATGCACCAATACCAGCCGTCCCTCTGTGTCGGTCACCTGCTTGAGTAGCTGGAATGGGACCCCCGGGGCAATCCATATTAGTACACCTTGTGCGTAACTTGAATATGTGGCGCTGTAAATCTGTCCTCCCCATTTCTTGTCCACCTTGGCCTGCCTGTCTCTTGTGAGGTGTGGCTCCTGCAACATCGCTATCTTGATTTTAATCCGGTTTAGCCAGGCATAAACCCTAAGTCTCTTGACATACGCATTGAGTCCTCTCACATTCCAGGTCTCTATCGTCAGTTCATCCAGTTCCATGATCTCCTTTGTTTGCTTGGCTTCCTTGTCCCACTGCCCTGTGCTTGCACCCTGCGCTTTATTCCTCTGGTGCCCATCTCCCTCGATGACCTGGTCGCGGATCTATGCCTCTTGATGCAGCGGCTGCTGCTGTCACATGGGTCCTGTCCCATGTTGCTCCGGTCGCTTATTGTCTGTATTATTTGTGTTCTTTACAATAGTCCTTCCGTAGTTTGTGCCTTGTACTGCCCATACACTCCATTCAACGTCCATAACTTCAACAAAAACTGAA
The DNA here is from genome assembly GCF_040938575.1 of Ambystoma mexicanum. Taxonomy (NCBI): domain Eukaryota; kingdom Metazoa; phylum Chordata; class Amphibia; order Caudata; family Ambystomatidae; genus Ambystoma; species Ambystoma mexicanum. The sequence goes on from NC_090933.1 coordinate 38,152,598, forward strand.
AAACTAACGCCCAGCCACCCTCCCCCTGCTCGGGCTCCGCCGCTTCTCTCGCCATGCTCCTGTAATGGGCGCAGACTCGCCGCAGCGTGATGCCTTAAAACTGACATCCAAACTGATAGTTCATTCTTCTCGGGGGCACCGCTTCTCTCAGCCAATGCAGCTAAAGTGGGGCCGATTGCTCCTCCATGCTTACTGCTAGCTTCTTTTAACTTATGTAATGCTTATTTTCTTGTTCCAGGTTGCCTTTGTTACTTCTCATCGGGGTCTATTTCCAGGATTATTAGCGTTTCTCTGCCTCAGCTGGGGAAGCCTTGTGAGTCCATCCAACTGTAGGCTTCTTCAGTGGAGTCGAAAAAACATGTTTTGCCTTGGTGTATCACCTTGAGTTTAGCGGGGAACAGGAGCATGTATCTCACCCCGCGGTCCTGAGGCGTTCTTTTGTTGGGCCGAACTGTGCTCGTTGCCTCTGTACCATGGCTGTATAGTCCGGATACATTGTGATCTTGGAAGAGTTCCTGATGATTGCCCCCCCCTCCTTGAGAACGCTAGTATTTTCTCCCCGTCTTTGTAGTTCCTGATCCTAGCAATCATCGCTCTCGGGAGGGCACCCGGTTGGGGTCTTCCGGTCAAGGCTCTGTGTGCCCTTTCTACCACAAAGCCCTGGGATAGTGCACCTACTCCGACCTCCTGGAGGAGCATGTTCTCGAAGTATTCAGTGGGGTCTTTGCCCTCATCACCTTCCGGAATTCCAATTATGCGGATGTTGTTCCTCCGCGCTCTCCCCTCTGCGTCTTCTGCTCCCCTTTCTAGAACCTTAATTTTCTGTAGTACCTCTGACATCTGTGTCTGCGTTACCACAACCCCCGACGTATTTTGCTGCACCTGCTGTTCCGTCGACGTCACTCTTTCTGTTAGGTTCATCGCATCCTGGCGGAGAAGGCCCACATCTATCATTAATGTATCCAGTTTATTTTCTCGAGATGCTTTCAGGGCCCCGATTGCTGTGTCCATTTTATTTTCGAGCGATTCTTTCATGGAGGCGATTGCTTCCAGTATCGTGCCTTCGTTGGCGTGTTCCACTGGGCACGACGTGTCACCCACGGCTGCTGCTTTGTCCGGCAACAGTTTATGTCCGGACGCCGTCGTAAAAGTCTCCATGCTTACTTGCTTGGTTTTCCCCTCTGCTTTCTTGTTCGGCATCGCGGGGGAGCCGCCCTCTGCCTGCGTCGCCGGTACCGGTTTTGGCTGCGCTCCACGTGCCATAGCCCCTGCTTCTTCCGCCGCCCTGCTCCCGGTGTTTTACGGGTCTCTCCTTATATTGGGATTATTGCACTCTTCCGGCGGGTGTATTTGTTAGGCCCTCGTTGCGGGTGTCGCTTCGGGTTCGGGCCTTCCCGTGCCTGCTGCGTATGTCGCCTCACCGTGTCAGGGGCCTTCCCGCTTCCACCTCCCACTTCCACCGGCCCCGCCGATCTCCGTCGCGGGGTTGACTCAGGCTCGGGTCTACCCCGCACTGGTTTCTTTGTTATGCGCGTGATGTGTCCCTCTCCTGTGGATTCACGGTTTCATTCTGTATTACGCGGCCGGGGTCCTCCCACAGCTCGCGCGTCCGCCATTTTGATTTCGCAGGGCGATTCCCTCTGGCGGTCTATCTCCTTTTCCACCGCCCAGTTTCCTCCGGGGGCTTTGCCGGGTGGGCAGCAGGTGTTCCTGTCTCTGTGGGGAGACTTTGGCGGTCTTCTGGACCCAATTTATGCTAGTTTTTATCGGATTTTGTCAGGATCGCTCCGGAGCTCCTCGGCAGCGCGTCTCACTACATCGGCCGCTAAGCCACGTCCCCAAGTTTCTCCATATTTATTGCAGGTTTCCATTGTTATAGGGCCAGAACTCTTGCCTACGCCCATTGGGTCCCCAGGTAATATTATCTTTGCGTTGAGATCTCCCGCAATTATGATGGGGAGCACAGTGTTATATTCTGTCAAAATCTTTATTAGCATCTCTGCGTTCTCTTTATTCTTGGTACCATTTGGGGGGTTGTATATATTTATTAATAGGATACTCGGAAATTGCTGGATATTAGTTTTTAAGTAACTCCCAGGACCATCTCATTGGACCAGCTAGATTTGACACCAGTCCAAGGGTTTTTAATAGCTGTTAACAGTCCACCTTTTGGGCGGCCTCGCGGGCCTTTACATGCCAAACTTTGTATAGTGCACCATCCATCTATATCACACATTTCATATAGCCAGGTCTCTTGCAGTGTGATTAAGCAAAAGGCACCTAGATTGAGGAGCCCATCTTTTTTTCTCATAGTGCATATTCCCCCTAGTGTTCCATGTGATAATCATATTGATGTCATCAGGAACTTTGTTCTAATCTAGATTTAAACTCTATTGGTAGCCATTGCCAATACCCGACAGTATCTACAGCACTGTTAGTCTCACCGAACTTTTTTAGATCACCAGATTTTCCAGGTTGGCTAACATTACCATTGTTGGACTGTTTTATAGAGGCTTTTACACATTTTGCTGATGTAGCTATATTCCTTTCTTTTGGTGTCTCATTAAGATTTGCCATTCTTGTGTTCTCACTTTTTTACTTCAATAGCCCCCCTTTGATATTTCACTTTGCGCATTGAAGTTTCTGTGCATGTGTATCCAAGTTTAGTAAAATACTCTTGATGGCTTAATATAAATTCTAGAATGGTGTCATCTGTACACCACACATTAGTGGTGACTAATTTTGGAGTAACTAGTAGGTCAACTATCATAAAGTCACTCGATTTCACTGTCCGCAATGGGACTACCAACGCACAGAGTTCTACAATTCGCCGTCTATATCTCTATTGGTCCTGATTTGTCAATTGTCTGAAATTGTAGGGCTTTGACAAAGTTTAGAGGATCTCTCTTGTAGGTAGGTTCGAAAGTTTTTTCATTATCATGTTCGCTGAATTGTACACCCTTACAAATCTGTTTCTCTTCCCGTATACCCTTCTTGGGGGGATTCAGAGTCATGTCCCGAGACTGGACATTGCTGATACTCTAGGAAGAGAGTTTTAATAGCTTTCAATACCTTGGTAGAGATTTCTTTATTGTTGAACCTCTCTTTTTCTTTCTTTACTTTTTTCTTTGAGGGGGACTACCCACTCATCCAGTGTGGGGACAGCTAGTTTAGTGGATTTTGCAATCTTGTGCACTTTACTTAACCCTTTACTCATATTATGCATGTCCTTGGTATTCATCTCCCGTGGAGCATGGATTGCTACTATATGTTTACCTGAGAAGTTAGGTTTGTTAGTTATATGAATCACTTTAGGTCTCACAACTGCTAAGGAATCCTCTCTTACTAGTGTAGAGATAGGTTTTAAAACGATATTTAAACAATATCAGGCATAGATTCTTCTCTAACAATGCAGCCATTTATCATCACTCTCCCATGTTCATCATATGGCACAGATGTTTTTGTTTTTTTCCCATTTCTTTGTTTCTTTAACTTTTTCTCATTTCTCAATTTTTTCTTATACCAGCATATCCTAGCATTCGAATCAATAGAGTATCCTGCCACCTGAGGATTCTGGTCTTTGAATGGTTTGGCCACATTGGCTTCAGTATGAGAGCCATCCGGGTCTTTTGCTTTTGAGAACATTTCAGTATTGGTGCCAACATCTCTGAACGTCATACACTCTTTGGTAGAACCAGAATGCAAAAAGACAGTATGGCTATCTAGTTTACGTTCTATCATATCGCATCTATCAACAATTTCTGTTAACACCTGTTCTAGGGCTTCCCAAAGGTCTTCATTTATGAATGGACTGAAGCTCTCATTTTCTTCAGAAAGTCTACTGTTAATAGAGATTGTGCTGGTGTTCATTCTAGAATTGGGAATAGGCACTTTACTGTTTGTCACCTTAGATGAGGTGATGGCATATGTTATTAGGCCAGAACTCGAGTCAACTATAACTCGTTCTTTTTCTTCCTCCCCCAATTTACTCGCATGCTCAACATTATGACTACCGCCCTCAATAAGATCACCGTCAGGATGACTGACTTCACTTACTGATTTAGGTGTCATAACCTCTAGTTCATGCCAGCTAGTTGGGTTACTGGGAATAGACAATTTAGGCTGATATATCTCTGTGCCACTCCATATGGCCAATGTCTGTACAAGTATTACCAGTATTAATTGTACTTATTTCCCTTATGGGCATATATTCCCTCTCTACTATTTTGAGTATCCAACAGTTCAGAGAGTAATTTAGCGCCGATACACAGTAGTCTGTTTGAGAGATCCTCCACAAGTTCAGCACTTATGTCTGTTATATTACACACTCTGCTAGATTGTTATAGGTTGACTTTGTGGACTCAATACGATCAAAAAATGTTGTCATTTTAGCTAGCTTAGCTTCGGGTAATAGACCAGGCTTGCTAATGATCTTCCTTTTACATGCGCGATTAGGTCGTCGTATCATGTCAATTATTTTTTTTATTTCAGTGTCTAGACTGGTGTGAGATCTGAGATTCATCATCAATTGGAGTTAATTATGATGTCACCAGGTATATGTTGAATTACAAAGCAAAGCCCACTCACCTTATATGAGATTTCACTAGCGGTCACTATTTCAGATATTTTGTGTCCAATGGTGTAAACAATCTTGTAATCCTTATATTTCTTTCCCCAAGTGTAGCTATGTACTGACTATTATTATCCTTAGACAAAAAGCCCACACCATTCACCTCGCACCACGCACAGCAAACAGCACACTTCCGTGCACTTACTGGTGCGCGCGCGTAGTGCGCTGGATGATGGGTATTTCACACGACACATGGGAAATGGAAGGGAGGGGCCAGTTCGAGCGGGCCAATCCTAGGCTCTAGAGAGATCAAAGGAGAGAAAAAGCTGCAATTAGTAGTGCGTGGGATACGGAACGTATCAACTATAGGAGGGGTGTGGAGGTTTACTAGAGAGATGGGCGTATCCAATCTAACACGCAGCAATAGAATTACAGAGAGGATGGGCATTTCCAATCTAACACAGATCGGGGAGCAGACAAGTGAAAAAGCTAAAACACGTGTCCGAAAAGAACGTGGAAGCATTCATCAGTAATTACTTCAGGGTCAGGCAGTCCGGGTGTAGCTGCTAAGGACTTCCTCCTTAGACTTGCGGAACGCGAGTAGAATCCTCACGGGCTAAGCAAACAGAAGCAGTCCAGAGTCCAGGCAAAGTCAATCTCAGCAAACAGCACACTTCCGTGCACTTGCTGGTGCGCGCGGGTGGTGCGCTGCATGATGGGTATTTCACACGACACGGGAAATGGAAGGGAGGGGCCAGTTTGAGCGGGCCAATCCTAGGCTTTCAGGGTCAGGCAGTCCAGGTGTAGCTTCGAAGGACTTCCTCCTTAGACTCGCGGAACGCGAGTAGAATCCTCACGGGCTAAGCAAACAGAAGCAGTCCAGAGTCCAGGCGAATTCGATCACAGCAAACAGCACACTTCCGTGCACAACCTGGTTCCAGGTTTTTGCAGCTAAGTGGTAGAAGGAAGTGCCTCCAAATTTTTTCTTGAGGTATGGTTTTGGTTCCAGGTGGATTTCGTTGCATGACCTGAGGGGTCTAGTAGGCTTGTAGATTGTTATTTTCTTTTGTAGGAATTCTGCTCCTTGTCCGCTGATTGCCCTGTGCGTTATGCACATTGTTTTGAAGGTGATGCAATGTTTTATTGGGAGCCAGTGTAGAGTTTTTAGGGCAGCAGTGATGTGTTCTCTTCTTGATAGTTTGAGGAGTAGTCTTGCAGCTGTATTTTGGATGTGTTGTAGTTTCTTCAGGAGGTATTCTGGTATTCCGAGTTAGAGGCTGTTTTCATAGTCGACTTTTGACATGATGAGGGCGACGATAGTGAGCGTTTTGTGCGTGAAGGAGAGGAAAGGTAGGATTCTTCTTGCTGTTTGGAGGAGGAAAAAACATTTCTTGACAGTTGGATTTATTTGTGGTTCTAAGGTTAGGGAGTTGTCCATGAGGACCCCCAGATTTTTTACTACCTTAGATGGTGTTGGTGTGGTTCCTAATTCTGTTGGCCACGGGATGGCGGTTTCGTTCTCTTGGTCTTTGGAAATGATCATGATTTCTGTCTTTCCTGGGTTGATTTTCAGGTTGGTGGCATTCATCCAGTTGAGGATTTCTTTCAGACAGTCGATTAGAGCTGAGTGATCCGCTTCGGAATCTTTGATTTGGTAGATGATTTGAGTATCATCTGCATAGTTGTAGCAAGTAATGTTGTATTTTTTGAAGATTTTGATGACCAGAGTCTGGTAGATTTTGAAATATAGTGGTGACAGTGAAGGTCCTTGTGGCACTCCACAGTCGTTAACTCGTGGAGTGAATTTGAAGGGTTTAATCCATACGGTTTCTGTTCTGTCTGCTAGGATTGATTTTGTCCAGAGTAGTGCTGTGTCTGTTATGCCTATGTCTTCTAGTCTTTTGGTCAGGGTGTCATGGCTAACTGTGTCAAAGGCTGCAGAGAGGTCGAGCAGAATAAGGCCTGAGGTTGTGTTTGAGTCTGCGTTGGTTTTTAGGTCGTCCCAGATTGATAGTAGTGCTGTTTCCGTTCCTCTTGCTGGTCTGAAACCGACTTGCGCTTGGTCTAGCAGGTGGTGTTTTTCTGCGTATTCTTGGGTAAGTTTATATACGTAGGTTTCCAGGAGTTTTGCCGGGTAGTGTATGTTTGAGATCAGCTTGTAGTTGGAGAGGTCTTCTACATTGCCACTTGTGTTTTTTAGAAGTGGCTTGAGATATGCCAATTTGAAGATCCTCAGTACGGTCCCTGTTGCTAGTGATGAATTTAGAAGGTTTCTGTAGTATTCTGCTGGTGTTCCTTGTGTGAGCATTGATTTGTAGATGTCCGGGGGGCAGGGATCCATGGGTGATCCAGCTTTCTTGCTGCGTTTTACCAGCATTGCGAATGCCTCTGCTGAGATTTCCGGGAAAGTTTTTGAGTTTGTGCTGTGGTTCTATGTTGGGTTCTTTTGGTTGTATCTCGTGGTTGGTTGATCTTGTATGGTTTGTCGGATGTCATTGATTATTTTCTTGAAGTGGTCTGCCAGGTCGTTGCAAATTTTCTCGGAGGGGTTTGGGGTATTATCGCAGCCTGGTGGGTTTCTCATCTCTTTAATGTTGTTAAACATTTCTTTTTGTGTGTTGGTGGTATTGGTGATTCTGTCAACATAATGCCTTCTCTTTGCCTTTTGAATTTCCTTCTTGTATGCACATATTTGTTTTTGGAATAGTGTTTTTTTTCCTGGGTTGTATTCTTTCCTCCATTCCAGTTCCATCTTTTTTTTTCCTTTTTCATGGTGCTTAATAGTGGGGTGAACCATTTTGCCATTGCTCTTTTATTTGATGGGGTGAATGGTTTTTCAGGGGCGATCTTATCTATTGTGTCTACAATCCATTTGTGTAGTAGTTCCGCTTTCCCGTCTAGGTCAGCTATTTCTAATTCTGTAGTTGAGGGCTTGGTTAATTCCACTTGTTCAAAAAGGTTGCTTTCTTTCATGTGTTTCCAGTTTCCTTTTGTGGTGGCTGTGAGTTTAGGAGGTTGGATGCATGCTTGGGTGGGCATGGTGATCGTGAATGGGATGATGAGGTGGTCGCTCCACAGTATTCGCATCGGCGGTGCCGTGGTGATGAGTTTTACATTGGCGAAAATGGCGTTGAGGGTGTGTCCTGCTGAGTGTGTTGCCCCTTTGACTAGTTGTCGTAGTTTCATGGTAGCTAGTTGTTCAGTCAGTGAGTTATGGGAGTTGACGTGACTGACTTCAAACCAGATGTTGAAGTCCCCTAGGATGATTAGGTGTTCGTGGTTGATGGCTAAATTGGTGATGGCTTTTATGAAACTGTCGACGAAGGTTGCATCATATGTCGGTGGTGTGTACACTAGGATGAATGTAATGTTGGTTTTTGGGCTTGTTGTTGGGTGTATTACCATGCTTTCACAGTTGAGGATGTTGAGTGGTTCATCCGTTTTTAATTTCAAGTGTTCTTTGAATGCTATTGCGATGCCTCCTCCTTTTTTGTTTTTCCTGTTGATTTGAAGACATTTGAATTCGGTTGGAAGGCAGCTTTGGAGTATGATTTTGTAGTTGTCGTCTAGCCAATTTTCTGTGATGAACAGGAGGTCAATGCCGTTGTCATCAAGTAGGTCAAAGATCTCTGTTGAGTGTTTTGACATGGATCTTGCGTTTACTAAATTGCAGTGAAGTTTGGAGGTGTTGTTGTTTGGTTTGGTTTGTTTGGTTTGGACTTTTTAGTAGAGGTCGTCTTCTGATCGGTGTTGAGGTTTCCTTCCTGGTCGATCTCTTGTTGCGCAGTAGGTTTTGGGGTGTCTGCGTCTTCGAAGAGTTCCTCTAGGTTCTGTCTTGGATTTTTGTTTTCATCGGGGTAATCTTCCGGGGGTTGTGTTTGTTTGATTGGAAGTTCCTCTTGTTTTGGTGATGTAGGGTGTTATCGCATCGGTTGTGTGTTTGTTGTATTTTGTGTTGTTCATCCTTCTTCTCCATGCTCGTGATAGGTTATTTGATGTTGCTGCTTCTAGCGCCGGGTTGGTTTGCTGTGGTGTCCGGTTGTCAGCGAGGTATGGAGTTAAGTAGAGGGATTTGTCTCTTCTGTGTTTGCTTGATTTCTGTTCCTGTCTGTGGGGGTGCGTTCTTTTTTTCTTTGTTGCTGCTCCGGAGTGTTTGCTCTTTCTTCTTTTGTTCTTTCCCTTGGAATGGGTCATTTGCGCGGCATTGTGAGCTTGGGAGTTGTTCAGTCTTTGTTTGTTAGGTAATGTCCAGTTGGTTTTATTATGGTCTGGTTGTCTTGTGGTGTAGTGGTGGGTGTGGGGGGTTGTCCGCTACTAGTTTGGGCTTTGTCTGTAGGTGGTATTCCGGTTAATGTTGCCGACTCGTTCAGTCACTGTCTTGGGAGGGTAGGGAGGTGGTTATGGGTTATAGGATTAGTCGGTGGCTCTCTTTAATGACCGTCTCTCTGGATGTGGTTCACTGTGGTGAGCTAGATATGAGGTTTTGAGAAGGGTATCTCCTAATTGAAGAGTGGGTTGTGGGGTGGTGCTGCTAGGAATAACGCCTAATGAGGTGTGGGCCCCTAATTGGAGTGTCATTCCACAGTAGTTCACTAGTGGGTTTGCCTCACTTTAGGGTGAGTCGGTCAGCAAAATTTGAGAGCTCTTTATAGTGGGGGATGCGCCTTATCAATGCGATCCAATCTCGAGCAGTGCTAATGGTGACAGAGCCCCCGCTAGATCCGGGAGACCTGCACAGTGGGCGAGAGGCCCAATCAATGCAATCTAAGTATCACACAGTGCAGTCTAGACAGAGAACGTCTTCTAAATTTGTGCGGCCTATATAGTGGGTATAGAGGCCCAGCAATGCAATCTAAATGTAGTATAATGGAGTCCAATCTCACGTAGAGCAATTGGAGACAGAACCCCAGCTAGATTCGAGAGACCTGTATGGTGGGAGGGAGGTCCAGCAATGCAATCTAAATATTTGTACAATGCAGTTGGGAGGCCTATCAATGCAGTTTAAAAAACACACAGTGCAATCGGAGACAGAACCCCCGCTCAATTTGAGAGACCTGCACAGTGGGAGAGGGGCCTATCAATGCAATCTAAATATCGTACAATGTCGTTTGGAGGCTGATCAATGCAGTCTAAACATCACACAGTGCAACTGGGGACAGAACCGCAGCTAGGCTTGAGAGACCTGTATATTGGGAGAGAGGCCCATCAACTCAGTCTAAACATCATACAATGCAGTATGTAGTCCTATCAATGCAGTTTAGCATCACACAGTGCAATTGGAGACAGAACCCCAGCAAGACTTGGGAGATCTGTATAGTGGGAAAGAGGCCTACCAATTTGGTCTGAACATCATACAATGCAGTTTGTAGGCCTGTCAATGCATTTGAATATCATACAATGCAATTGGGGACAGAACCCCAGCTAGACTTGTGAGACCTGTTTAGTGAGAGAGAGGCCTATCAATTCGGTCTGAATATCATACAATGCAGTTTGTAGGCTTGCTAATGCGGTCTAGTATCATACAGTGCAATTGGGAAAGAACCCCTGCTAAATTCGAGAGACCTGCACAGTGGGAGAGGGGTCCATCAACGCAATTCAAACATCACACAGTGTCGTTTGGAGGCCAGTCAATGCAGTCTAAACATCACAGTGCAATTGGGGACAGAACCCCAGCTGGACCTCAGAGACCTGTATATTGGGAGAGAGGCCTATCAACTCAGTCTAAATATCATACTATGCAGTATGTAGGCCTATCAATGCAGTTTAATATCACACAGTGCAATTGCGGATAGAACCCCAGCTAAACTTGGTAGACCTGTATAGTGGGAAAGAGGCCTATCAATTCGGTCTAAATGTCATACAATGCAGTTTGTAGGCCTGTCAATGCAGTCTAATATCATAGAATGCAATTGGGGACAGAACTCCAGCTACACTTGGGGACCTGTATAGTGGGAGACAGGCCTATCAATGCAGTCTAAATATCATACAATGCACTTTGTAGGCCTGTTAATGCAGTCTAATATCATACAGTACAATTGGGAACAGGACCCCAGCTAGACTCGAGAGAACTTGTATATTGGGAGAGAGGCCCATCAATTCAGTCTAAGTATCATACAGTGTAGTTTGTAGACCTATCAATGCAGTCTACTATCACAAAGTGCAACTGGGGGCAAAACCCCAGCTAGGTTTGGGAGACCTGTATAGTGGGAGAGAGGCCTATCAATTCAGTCCAAATATCATACAAAGCAGTTTGGACCCAGAGGGGGAGGGGTAATGGGGGATAGTCACAGTGTTCAATATTGGTTTTGCCAAGTGGTCAGGATTCAAGGGTAGAGCTGTAGCTCTCCCCCCTATCCAAGCCACTCCTACCTTACTGGTCCTTGTAGTTGCTGGTTGACGGCTGGCCACTGACTTCCCTTCTGATGCCTCTTGGAGCCGCCTTTGTTGGGGCTGACCTTGGTCTTGGGGCAAAAATGTGGGCAGGGAGACAGGCTAGGAGACGCAACGGGGCAGCACTCACCTGGCTCCGGTGGAGATGGGGCTGGTGAGTGTTGCCTTTGTTGGGGCTGACCTTGGCCTTGCGGGCAAGGAGACAGGCTAGGAGACACAACGGGGCAGCACTCACCTGGCTCCGGTGGAGATGGGGCTGGTGAGTGTTGCTCTGTGCCTATACTACAGGCACCAGGGTCCACAGACCAATGGGAGCATGTGGGGCGGGACGGGAGGCGGGAGGGAAGGAAGGAGACTCGGGAGGCGGGCGCGGGGTGGCGGCGGGGACTGCAAGGGGCCTCGGGGCCCAAGTGGAATACACAAGATGGGGGCAAGGAGACGGACCAGCCGCAGCACAACAGGGCAGCACTCACCTGGCTCCGGTGGAGATGGGGCTGGTGAGTGTTGCTCTGTGGCTATACTACAGGCACCAGGGCCCACAGACCAATGGGAGCAGGGGGGGGGGGGGGCGGAACGGGAGGCGGGAGGGAAGGAAGGAGACTCGGGAGGGGGGCGCGGGGTGGCGGCGGGGACTGCACGGGGGCTCAGTGCCTAAGTGTAATACACAAGATGGGGGCAAGGAGACAGACCAGCCGCAGCACAACGGGGCAGCAGTCACCTGGCTCCGGTGGAGATGGGGCTGGTGAGTGTTGCTCTGTGCCTATACTACAGGCACCAGGGCCCACAGACCAATGGGAGCACGGGGGGCGTGACGGGAGGCAGGAGGGAAGGAAGGAGACTCGGGAGGCGGGCGCGGGGTGGTGGTGGGGACTGCAGGGGGCCTCGGGGCCCAAGTGGAATACACAAGATGGGGGCAAGGAGACAGACCAGCCGCAGCACAACGGGGCAGCACTCACCTGGCTCCGGTGGAGATGGGGCTGTTGAGTGTTGCTCTGTGCCTATACTACAGGCACCAGGGCCCACAGACCAATGGGAGCAGGGGAGGCGGAACAGGAGGCGGGTGGGAAGGAAAGAGACTCTGGAGGTGGGCGCGGGGTGGCGGGGGTGGCAGCGGGGACTGCACAGGGCCTCGGGGCCAAGTGGAATACACAAGATGGGGGCAAGGAGACAGACCAGCCGCAGCACAACGGGCCAGCACTCACCTGGCTCCGGTGGAGATGTGGCTGATGAGTGTTGCTGTGTGCCTATACTACAGGCACCAGGGCCCACAGACCAATGGGAGCAGGGGGGGTGTTACAGTAGGCGGGAGGGAAGGAAGGAGACTCGGGAGGTGGGCGCGGGGTGGCGGCGGGGACTGCACAGGGCCTCGGGGCCCAAGTGGAATACACAAGATGGGGGCAAGGAGACAGACCAGCCGCAGCACAACGGGGCACACTCACCTGGCTCCGTTGGAGATGGGGCTGGTGAGTGTTGCTCTGTGCCTATACTACAGGCACCAGGGCCCAGAGACCAATGGGAGCAGGGGGGGTGGGACGGGAGGCGGGAGGGAAGGAAGGTTACTCGGGAGGCGGGCGCGGGGTGGCGGCGGGGACTGCATGGGGCCTCGAGGCCCAAGTGGAATACCAAAGATGGGGGCAAGGAGACAGACCAGCCTCAGCACAACGGGGCAGCACTCGCCTGGCTCTGGTGGAGATGGGGCTGGCGAGTGTTGCTCTGTGCCTATACTACAGGACACACAGACTTCTGCTTCTGCTGTCAGGAGTCCACCTCCTGTCCCTCAGACACTGCTGTGTCGGCTCCTTGACACAGGGGGACGAGCACTTCTGATAAAAGGGAAAGGGACAGCCTCTCCACACGACTCTCGTCTCTGCCCTCAGTCCGCTTCACAGAGCCCCAGCTCCCACGCCACGCTTCCTGAGACCATCTCCCTCTGCAGTCCCAGCATCTCGGCATACTGCACACAACGGACCAACCCGCAGCAGTTTCCTCCAACGGCTCTCCTCTCCTCACACTAGGTTCCCAGCTGATCGCACAGGCCTCCCTGCTGCTCTTCTCTGTGTTGCTTTCTCCTCTTCATTGTATACACCTGCAACCCTTTAAGGGGACATGCCTAAACTTCACAACACTTTGCAGGTATCTTTTTTGTCCCAGTACTAAAGTGGTGAAATGGCATAGTGTTCATTACTCTCAGCTGTCTCTTCTTCATCTCAGTACTGTCAAGTGTCACATGGGAAAATGGGAAGAGCTGACTTACAATAACCCATAAAGATCGGGGAAAGGTCTGGTTATTTGTCCATAGGGAAAGGGGAATACATGTCTCGTCTGGGTATATCCCGCTCTTTCTCACTCTCCTTCTGCGTCTTCGTGACTTATCATTCTTCCTAATGCTATTTTGACCAAGAGGAATAGGAAACAATAGCCTACAAAGGTTTCTGGGATTATGGGTTCATTGTGGAATGGGAAGGCTGCAGGAGTCAATGGTGCGGGGTGTTTGCGTCCCGCTGTCCCCTTCCTGAGATTCCTGCTTCGATGTTTGCCACTCCACTACTGACCCCTCCCACCTGCTACTTCAAAAGCTCCCAGCTCCCCCGCAAGGGTGAAGTCCGTGGGATTCAAGGGCGCAGGGTGTAGTGTGTTTCACCCTGATGCCACATCACTCTACGTGCCAGCATGGAGGACCTGTTTGCAAACAACTAGGAGCTGCGCCTTATTGAGAGCTGTTCCTCGCTTTTCTACCCTGCATCACGGAACTCCATTGCACCAACGGACTGAGAGGGACAACAAACAAAAAGGAAGGTAAACATTGTGTTGGGAAACTCAGGTGTTCTGGGCAACTCGCAGATAACTGACGCACTGTTTGTTGATTCACTGCCGCTTCAAGCTATTAAGCCATGATGCTGCAGTTGTGTGGTTGGGGGACCCCTGGACACTTGACTTTGTATCTCCCTACATTCGCCATGCCAGAAGTTGCAATTGTACAGGACATTGCCCAGGAGTCTATCCCTCTCCCCATGTATGGCCCCAGGCTTGATGTGGGTCTAGGGCTTGGTTTGGGAGCAAAACGGAAAATTGGAATTTTAAAAAGGAACAAGCCTACTTTGAAAGCCAGATCATCTACTTTCATAACCCAGGTTGATATTGACCCATTAGCCCCTAGTATGCCTGATGTTGCTATATCTTTCTGGAATGCCTACCAACTAATCAATGAGATCCACCAGTTCTTGGCTACACCTGGTATATCTGGCACACCCGGTGCCCTAAACACTCAGTCTCATGGGGGAGGGACAACACTGACCCAGGCATAGATGCCTCCGCAATTGACCCTGTTCCACCTCTTAAGATACCCGACATTTAATTTAATGATCTTTATGGGTGAAGGTTGTTTGGTTTGATGGGGTCTATAGGTGTTGTATCTTGTCTCAAGAATGATATTGTGAGGGTGGGTGTTTGTGTTTTGTTCTGTCTGGTTGTGAATGTGGGGTTGTTATTTGTGAATAGGGTTTAACGGATATGTGATAGTTTCTTTGATCGAAGCCAATTGTATGTTGAACTCTGCTACAATGGCTAAGATAGAATACATCTTATATTATTGTTGAAGTACTTAATAATGGAATAGAATAATATGTGTCGTCAGCTATAACCGTAAATCAGATAATAAAGTATCCCCCCCCCCCCCCCAAAAAAAAATACCCGACATCCCACTTGGCCTGTTAATCGCAGACCCGGGCCCGGAATTTGTGGGGGGAGAAAGTCCAGCTTTACAATTCCCATTGGACACACCGCTGTGCCTTAGAAGCATTCCCGGTACGGCCTTCCTAATTCCAACTTCTGCTCCAGTAGCAATGACTTAATACAGAACGGATATCAAACCGCTTCCTTAACAGAGCTTAATTGGCAGAACGGCCCCCGCAATTGGTCCTAGGATACAACCTTCCCTCCCAGCAGCTGTGAGGCCACAGCAGTATTCACAGAGCCAAATGGTCACATGTTTACCCACATACCCTGCATGCCACCAGTATGCTTGGGTAGTTCGCCCGAGGGGAGCTTGGCACATATACCAGCGGCAATTAATGTGACTTTATTAGATACTGCACTTAGCCCACATCTGGATATAAGGGAATTGTCTAGTATCACTACTGCAGTTGCAGCTATTGCGGAAAAAGAGACTGTGAGCCCAGGGGTAACAGGGCATTGCCACTGCTGCAGCCTAGTGCTGTCTGAACGGGCGTCTGTAAAAAACCTGCTCCTGTCGCTACTTGAAATCGCTGGAAATAGAGTAGAAAAAGAAAAATTGCCAGTCAATCTGGCGTAAGTGAGTGCGGTCTCGACCAAGTCATATTACCAAAAGATAGCAGCATCTGCCGTGCAAACAGCCCATGGTGAATCTAGTGACCTCAGTAAGGGAGATGGTGGACAGCACGCTGGGACCAGAATGAAACTAATGAAAGCAGACATCCTTAATGGCATTGGGACATTCCAAGGAATGCTGCCAGGTGGAGTCTCCGGAGGAACCAGGATGCCAGTGCAGTCAGTGAATGAGTTGCCTCATGGATTGCCCAATTTATCCAACGCACGGATTGGGCTCCCCTCCCCCAAGACAATATTTCTCCATGGAGTACCCAAACCGTCATCTAAACGACACAAACCCAGGGAATCCCTCCGGAATAAATGCCTCCTTTGGCTCCGCTTTGTGAGGGGGTGTAACTTTGTATCCTTGGAGCACATTATGGATTGTTGTATGGTAGCCACACTGGGGAAGGATGCGCTTGACGCTATTGTGATAAAGGTCTGAGATCCCAAAATGGCCAGCCTGTGCAGTCAACTGACAAACAGTTCAATCGTTCTGAGTGCATTCCACTGGGGAGAAATGTCATCAGGGCCAGTCCTAACCAGAGCAAACGCAGCACCAATAAGTGTAAGGCCGGTGGGTCCTGCCTTGCCTATGGGCACAAATGACTAGTGCAGCATTACGTAGATGTGACTGTCATTTCCTTTTTGCACAGCTCTGAGCCAACCCTAAATTTCTTGATTCTTTGTCTTACGCAATTCCTTAGATTAACGATTGTCTTGGATTTCTTAAGTGATGCTAAACATGTATTATTGTTTATTGATGTGAAACTTAAGGCGCTCAGCCGTAATAAAGTTATAAAGCAAAGAATGGGTAGGGGAAATATCGTGTATCTTTCAGGGTCGCCCTCTTCCCCAAAGACCCTCACTCCAGGTGATCCTCCCTCACTTGTCTACACCCAGCGTCAGGATCCAAAAGAGAGGGCCGTTGCCTGGCCACCTGAGAAGGGAATCCAAGGGGAGTAGATGCGAGGACAGCCTCAGGTTTCTCACAAGGGAAAGAAACAAACAAAATTGCAATACAGATTTTTTGCCCCAATAGTTCCCTTAGCTGCTAAGCACAGGGGAATATGGGGTGGAACTAAGGTCACAGAGCATTGTGTCCTCTGTTTGTACTGGAGACATTTCCCCTTCCGGAGTAGAGGAATGGGCCAGTGGACGAGGTCGAAGCTGGGGGACATGGCTCATCCAGCTGAGTTACAAATCTTTCCAGCCAGCTGTGATGCTGAGTGCCTATCTTCGGATAATGAAACTGTGGAAGGACCCATCCAAAAGAAAGAACATTACCCAGGTTAAGTATTTTATTTTCTTCTTTTGGTCAACATGTGTAAGAGCACAAACCGCCCTGATTTTATTCGTAGCTAGAAGCATCGTGGGCCTAAACTGATGATAGGGGGAAGTTCCCCCTTCCTTCCCTCATTACGTAGCTTTATTCTTTAAGGTTCTAGTGTTCCAACCACTGGTCCTGAGAGACAGCAGACGTCCAAAAGTTAAGTGGGGAGAGGGATGTATTGGGGTGGGTCGGAGGTCAAAGTTTTGCCTGATGTGGCCACAGCAACATTGTATTTGTGGCGAAATTAACTACAGTCAATTCCACCACAAACAATTCTGCCAGAGTCAAATCACGCATATCCCAAAGTATATTGCCCAATTTGATCGAATTTACTTAACCGAATGGTAGATTTGACTGAATTCGGCCAGTACCATTTGATCAATTAAATTCGATCAAATTGGGTAATCAATACTGAACACAGGGAGCGGGGGTTGTGGGGGTGTTCCCCACACCCCATGTTCGCTATTAATGGCCTTGGCGGGTAGATTGGGCGTTCCCCGCCTGAGGATTGGAGGGGAAAATAAAAGGAGAAAAGGGGATCCAACCCGCATTAGAGGGACAGAACTTACGCTGCAGGGTCCTGAGAGGCAGCAGAAGTCCAAAAGGTAAGTGGGGGAAGGTTGGGGGATGTATTGGGGTGGGTCGGAGGTCAAGGTTTTGCCAGATTTGGCCGCTACAAAATTGTATTTGCTGTGAAATTGACCACAGTGAATTCTGCCGCGAACAATTCTGCCACGGTCAAATCACGCATATCCTAACATTTCCACAGACATCTCCGTCCTGTGACCTTTATTAAAATGACAACAATCCTGATGGCCCTGTCATAATCTTCTTTCAGTTCAATGCTTTTTATTGTAAATTGGAGGTGCACAAGCATTTCACTGTCATTGAAACACCTAAAAGCAAGCAGCTGCTCCTGTCACTGCTGCTGACGTGATCCAAATCACAAAAGGCAGTTAAACATGTTTTAATGTAAATCACCATTTATTTTACACTTTTCATTTTGTCATTCTGCACAATGGGCTGTAAGTAATGTCTAACTGCACTGTGAACCCAAAGCACCAGAGTTGCTTTTCTGTTTTTTATAAGTAAATACTGAAAGGAAAAAGATTGATTTCCATATGTATTTTTCTGTAAAAATCAGTAACAAAGGAAAACTGGGACCCTTAATATGATGGATTGTGGGTGTGGGTCTGTAAAGGATGAACGATTAAGCTTACTGGTATTCGTATCCCATATCAGCATTACTCTGCAAATGGGAGGGAGCTCATGCATTGTCACACCTTTTTTTCAGGGGCTAGATCACATACCTCTGGGGTCTGGCCACTACTTGATCTTCAGTATGCTTCCAGGAAAAAAGTATTGAGCCGATCATGGAGTACTAGCAACTTTGCTGCTTAACGCCCAGAAGCAGATTTCTCTGCTCGGCGCCTATTGGTCATGCACGTTATAAATAAACATAATAACTTAGACGGTATGGGCTAGCAAATCCCACACTTTACCTGGATCCACACAGTGTAGTTTCAGAGAGTCTTTGCAATGATACCTTAAATATAAAGAGCACAATAGCTTTACTGTTTAACTTCAGGACTTGTAGCACATTCTGAGGCGAGTGGAACTGATACAGTACACTGGGCAATATGTTCATTTTGATGTTTGCTTCTCTGCCAAACCAGGAGGAGGCCTGGTTTTACCACAAGCAAAGTTAATTCTTAATGTAGGCAACAATTCCCACACAGTTGGCTTTACACAGAGCTGGTATTGACGTGGGTTAGAAAAAGTCCTAAAAACTTGATGCTGGTGCTTGCCCCATGGAATAGAGTAATTCCCTCCAATGAGCTACATGTAAGGATGTCGAGTTCAATCGTAGCGCTTGGATCACCTAAATATATTTTAAATCCTGAGCTCTGCTGATATTCTGTAAATAATGCTATTTCAGGTAAGCCACACATGCCACAGCACAACCCAGTAGCTATCACTGGAAGGTCACCGCCGAGCAATGCTTTCTAGGTTTGCAAATCTGCTTAAAAAGCATGCCTTTTTGCTCCATAAAATTAATTTGATCTTGTATGACAGTGCCATGTCATACAAAGCTTCATCAAACCAAGGCAGACCGCTCTCATGGTTTTGGGGGCTGGCAAGCTCTGCTGTACAGAAGGCCCACTCTTTGTATCCTAGCAATAACAAGGTCATCTAGAAGAATGTCCAGCAAGGTGGTCTTGAAAAATTTGCCTAATGCTGTCCACAAAGTCCACTTTTTCCTTGCCCTCCACTAGACCCCAGTCTCTCAGCTTTTCTATTCAATGCCAATTGTCAAACTCATTCGATTTATTTATTGTTCACTTGTTAGGCACTTACACAGCAAGTAAAATACTGTTTCAAAGTGCCCACAGGACAAGGGAGGGAACCACATTTACAAACACAATATTTAAGAGCAGTGGAGGGAAAAAGGAAAACATGACGAACCTACTATGACTTGTGAGTATTCAGAATGTGTAATTGCAGCAAGGTAGAGGGCAGAGGGGGTTAATGATATGATATGGCATTTATAATGTGCCTATACACAAGTGTTTCAAGGCACGACAAGGCAAGGGAGGGGGAACAGAGGGAAGACAGAGACAACGATCATACTAGGCGAGGTGACATGCTAGGTTGTCAGAGCTCGTGGGTGAGCTACAGATGAAGTGCGTGGTAAGGTGAGTGCTACACGGCCAGGAGCTGCTTTAGGTCTGAGTGCGAACATCCAAGGCAAAGAGGGAGAGTATTTAGTAACATAAAGTTGAAGATGGTGTGGTCCCCGGGCCCAGACAGCTTTGTGGATGATGCAGAGGGATTTGAATTTAATCTGTGCAGCAACAAGGAGCCAGTGAAGGCTTGTTAGGGCAGGAAAGATGGGGCCCCTGGGCTAAAGGCCAAGGATCAGTCTTACTGCCCTATTCTGGGAAGACCTTTTAGGGCAGGAGTGGTAAAACCATCATACTATGTATATCCAACATTGAAAGCTGAATGATGTTGGGTGTGAACGTTTGCCGTCTTCCCTAGTTGGGACTACATATTGTAAAATGTGTATTACTGTTAACACAATACTGTGCAGAACCCTCAATTGGGCAATAAACTATTGTATTGATCATTTATATTTTAGGAACTGATGGTACTCTGAGTTGAATTAGGTCATGTGCTGCAGTTTGTATTCTTGGTTTTGGAAGTAGAATAAAATGTGAAGAGTGTGCCATTGGGTGTAAATTGTATTACTTTGCAGAGTCTGTCATTGTGAGACATTGTAGAATAAAAATCTCCTTGCTTTTGTTTTAAATTTGATACATCGTTTTGGATTCTTTTTTTACCACAGAGAGTCTATTGTCAGTTTAAAGAGGAAGTATCTGAAAAGCGAAGTGGAAGAGGGAGTTCAGGGTAATCAGTCTTCCATGGATGCTACCCTAGACACCATTGCCAAAGAAGGCTGTTCCAGTCTGCTTGAAGAGGTGTTCATGGATCTGGAGGTTAGACTCTTCAAAGCTCTATGTTAAGTCTCAAAATAATTCAACTGTAAAAAAAACATCTGGGCCTATGTGTGGTGCACATGCTTGCTAGTTTTATCCACTGTCTGTTTCATAGCTCTAGTTGCTTTTTTCTTGTAGTTGTGCATTTTTCAGCTTCGGAAGGAATGGGCTCCTCTCCTTTGTCATATGCACATTTTTTATTCTTAGGAATTTTTATTGCAAAGAAGTCCCCAACAGTTTGCCATTTATTTCTAAGTCGCCCATGAATATTTTGTCCTTGGGTACAATAGACACCTTTTAGTGTCTCAATTGCTTATTTTTTATTGTATTGCCTTGAGAAGATCAGTAGCAGTTTAATGTGATGAATCCAACTGGCGGTGACCGCTCACCATGTGGCCAGGGGAGGGCAGCCGCTACCTGATTCTGACCCTGGGTGCAGCTATATGAGGGAGAATCACATGGGGGTTGGTGGACAACCTCCGGGGGAGTGGCAGGGCACCATCAGACAAGGGCTTAATGGCATATTATTCCACCTTCCCTCATCCCCTTAGGAAAGGTACTGAAGAGCACCTAACTAGATCTATATGTGAACCATCAAGATCTGATCTACCCTCCAAAGTGCACGACAATATCTTATCAGACTCTGCTTACAAGTTATTCAGATCTAACTTGCACTTAAAGACTTCTGAGAGCACTCACCCAGACTTTCCATGTAAAACCCCTACAAGGGACTTCCATTCCCATAACTGGAAGAATACTTCGACGAGGAAGCTGGGCCGAGTGATGCAGAGCGGGAAAAAACAAGACCACTAGCTTCCCTCTAGTGGTTGGGAGCGTGTACCAATAGCCGGGAGATTTAAACAGCAGCAACAGCTGACTGGAGAGCGCTGTTGGAGTGAGAGAGCTGCTTCTTTTAGTGAGGACCAGGAGACTGTGGGGCTAAAAGGAGTTCCGTGGAGCTGTCCGGCTCAGAGAGGAAGAAGAGGAAAGCTGCCCACAAGGGAAGGCACGCTGCAAGAACACCAGAAGCCAACTCCGGGCTCGTGGATGTTTGCAGGTGTGAAGCGGCAGCGTTTGCCTTACCAGAGCCTGGCACGAAGCAGACGAGCGCAGCAGGAATAGCGGGACACACAGAAGCCGAAGAAAGAAGGCAGTGAGATGGAGATAAAAGCTGAGTGCCTGCCTCCGGCTTACCGTGAGAAGAACGAAGCATGCTAGCAAGAACCAGTGACTCTCCAGGAGGAAAGCAGGGACACTGTGGCGTATTGGCAGATATGCCAAAGGCGAATAGTTGTAAAGAAAGCAAATAAGGCATTTGAAAGAGAAGGAACCTATGAACATTTAATTGAAAGGGAAAACAAACGAAGAGTAAGAAACTTTTAGGAATGTCAGTGTATGCAATGCACAGTTAAGAAAAGCCCTGGAAGTATAGTGTAATGGGCAGCTACAGATTTAGATAAAGCAGAGCCAAGAAGATATTACATTTGAACGTGGGTGCAGAGCACACAGGAAGAAAACCCTGGTAGGAGATGGAATTAGCCAAGTTGATTGCAAAAAATCGATCGAATGGTACATTTAACCGATTTCGACCAGTACCATTCAATCGATTTTTCAAACTACCGAACACAGAGAGCGGGAGTTGCCGGGGTGTCCCCCGCCCCCATGTTTGGTATTTTGGGTTTCCAGGGGGGTGTCCCACTTCCTCAATATTGGAGGTAGGGGCCGAAAATAAAAATAGAAAAAGGGACACTGTGGTGTCGGGTCCGTCCCCCACTAGAGGGGCAGAACTGACGCTGCAGGGTGCAGGAGATAGGGCGGACAGAGAAATGGTAAGTAGGTGCAGGGGGGTTTGTGGATGTACTGGTGAATTGGGGGGACATGGGTTTGGTTTGTTTGGCCGTGGTAAAAACGGATTTGTGGCAAACATTATTACCGTCAATTCTGCTGTGAATAATTCTACCACGGTCAAACTACCCAAATCCCAGGAGAGGCATACCAGGCCGTTAGAAGTGTGTTTAAAGAAAGTCCTGGCAAGAGAGCAGACCAGGCAGATACAAGTGCGTTTGAGAAAGCTCTGGCAGAGAAGTATAACTGACAGTTACAAGCGTGTTTCAAGAAAACACTGGCAGGCGAGTATACCAGGCAATTGCAAGTATAACTGTGTTCACAAAAGAAAGTCCTTGTAGGGAAGTGTACCAGGTAAGAACAAGCCGAGTACTGCATACGAAATACATTGCCAAAAAGGACCCTGAGAAGGATATATCGGGACTAACCAAAGGCTTTGTGCAACCAAAGAGATATCGTAACAGGATAAAGACAGGCATGTTTTTTTGTGTATCAGTAGTGTTATGGATGTAGATAAACTCTAGGAGCTGTTATCTTTGAATATTCAACAGAGGGAAGAGAAATCCAGGGGCTAGAACCACTCTCTGGAACAAGGAACTCTATCCTTCTGGAATTTTGTGTTGAAGGTACCCATTTTCCTTTTTGAACATTCATAATCCACTCGAGGCCAAAGACATTACCCTTTTCACTTTAGAGCTTATTTTATTAGAATAGTCTCTGTGTCCATGTCTCATTCCTAGTTCCTCACACTACCCTCAATCTGCACTGGTTACCTATTGGCAATGTGCATTCCAAATTCTGATAACTTTTATTTCAAGATTTTATTTGTCATTATTTCAGGTTCATGTGCAAGTAACCATAGCAAAACAATTATACAAGGCGCCAGAATCAGATTTAGAGAGCCAGAGGCAGAATAATGATGTATGAAACACATTGGCTTGTCAGGTTAAGGTAAAATATAAACTAAAACAGCATGCCCAGGGTTCCAAGCCTACCCATTTCCCCTCGACTCCCAAACCCAGGCTGTGAAATACATAAAATAAAGGAAATTTGTTCTAATAGTATGGGTTTGAACATATTCTGGAAATATGCATCATGTCTACGCTTGAACATATTTTGAGCAACACTTAAGCACACATTTTTAGTACAAGAATCTCCCATATTTGCCCCACCATTTTGTCGCCCAACTGTGATCCCATAAGCCAGAGTCGATCTCCATGCCCAACTCCTCCTCCCACCTTTCATTTTTCCATCAGACAAACTACCCTGTTTCCAGGTCACAAAAGCCCCAAGAGACCTGCCTGGGAAAAGGTTTGGGTTGCCTATTATTGAGGAAAGTGGGGTGGGAGCTGCAGTGCCCCCATCGCCCACCGATTGTAACCAAAAATTGTGATGGATTAAGGTTTTGAATTTATCTTAAACACTGGTATTGCTCAAGGCAACCTCCACCCCCGTTTATTAGCCTGTCTGCTCAATTGTACAAGGAGAGCAGTCATAAGCAAATAAGTATTCGAACTGCCACCAATGGGACCAGACTAGCCCAAACTGATAGGCCATGTCCCCTCTGAACAAAAACACAAGCATTCATTTTGGGCAAATGGTTCCAAAAACAGAGCAAATATTAAAGGGTATACCGGGCATTTTAATGAGATCAATGAAAGATCCATTCACATAAATTCCAGTGGAATATCTCTGTGGAACGTCATGGGTGTTATGGTCATTATTGAAGTCTGTTTAATCAGTCCCAGTATGGGAAGTCATGGCCTTCATCAGTCACATGGCCAAAACCTTTGGGTAAAACTTGACATGTTTGTTTAGTAAAGCTATGGGGTGTATAAACCACAATAAGTCGCCGCCTTACTTGGTTATTAAAAGCAACGTAGTGACTAGCCTATAAAGAGTGGTTTAAAGGTTTTTTAAAACATGGCTGTCGACGTATCAGAGCCCTATATTTTATTAATCAGCAGAGAGGAAATAGCCTACTGTGACAATTCAAGGGAATTAATTCCCTCTTCCCAAGGGGACTAGGGATGTGATCACTCTTCACTTAACACCCCCTAGCGGACAGGGCAAGTGGGATATCACTAGAGGTGACTCCAGCTTTGAGGACAGGACACCCCTAACTAGGGAACAGTATCCTTCCTCCCTTATACCACTGTTATGTTTGCTACTTGGAGACTGATGTATCTAATGACTTCTTGATAATCCTTTGACAGCTGGTGTGTTTTCTGACCCCTCTGAGGCACCATCACCACCTAGGTGAGTGGGGTGTGCCCGAGGGCAGAGCACACACACTTTGCATGTCGGGTGACAGCACTGAGAAGACCGGAGAATGCCCTGCTCTATTGCTGGGGGCCATACCAGAAGAGGCCGCACTGGTAGACTCTTCCAGGATGGCCTACGCTAAAGAAGGGGACAAGCGGAAGGCCGAATTGCAGAACTGAAGAAGCTCTGACCTGCATCAGGAGAGTAGCTGTTACTCCTGTGAATGCAGAGCTGCCAGAGGGGACCGAGACGGGTCCGCTGAGTTGACCGCCTACATGCAAGAGCACTCGGAAGGAGACAGAGTAAGGGGTTGCTCCTTGGAGCCTGGAAAATGGCGGAACAGCCACCAAAGACACCAAGCCTGGTTAATAATCAGAAGGGCCAAGAGAAAGGCAGTCTCATGAGGGGGAGTGCCACCGTAGACCCCATGATTAGTTGAGCATCAGAAAGCCTAAAAGGGGGCTGTGAGAGACACACCCCCAATAGAGCGTGTGCAAGCCAAATCCAAAGGGTGGGGTGGGAGTCGTAAGGTCCCAAAGTGCGCCGAGTAAAGGGTAACACTCAAATCTCAAAGGGGGGGAATGCCACCAGAGATCCCAGGACGAAACAGACGAGATTGAAAGGATGCAACTATGGGCACAGATACCTAAAGATGTTTCTTGTTGATTTTTTTTAACTGCACATCGCGCAGAGAGCCCTGAAGACTTTTATTTTCCCCTTTTTTGAACTGTAAAGGGGCGAAAAGCCTAGAGACATTTTCTGGTGACCTGAACCGAATGGTGTGTTGGAGGAAAAGTCACATTAACCACAAAGACTTTTCAGTGGGGATCAGAAGCCAAACGCCACTGTATCCTCTGAGTCTAAGGCCCCAAGTATATCTTTCTGTTAGGTACTTGTTTTCTTTTTATTAGTAGGTTTAGAGTTCAGGCTAAGATAGGTCATCGGACGGCAGACAGACTTTCCTTTGGGTGACATTCTGTCAAGCACCCTCCTAAATCTTTATTTCCCTTTTGTATAGGGAACATAGCTGTAGGTTTTCTGACCTACTTCAATAAAGTAGTGTTGTGAAAAACACAATGAGTTGTCAATCTCCAGATTCTGATGTACCACACTGCTCAATATTTGCTTTGGGAATAGGTCTTTCTTATTCCAGTGACTCCTGTTTGAGTAATTTGGCAGGAGAAGCTGATTTCTTTTGTTTCCCTTCTAGGGCGAACCAAGGCAGCCTGTAATTTTCTCCGTTTTTTTGTCTCCCCTGTATTGTATGGTCCCTTTCCTGTCATCTGAGCATGTGATATGGTACATTGACCTGATTAATGTAAGCTTGAAAGCTAACAGATGACTAGCCTTGTTCCCTTATGTCTAGTAGCATTGCTTAGTCTTCAAAAGGGACTAGGCCGGTCATCCGGGCCTTGGAGCCTCAAGCCGCAACTGTGCTAACTATGGCAACGCTTTCAGAGAACATTTTTTGTATATGCAGTAACTGATTCACAGTGATCCGCTTTAAACCGCATTCTGAACACCTTTCTACCTTTTACCTTGACGTTGGCTTGACTAATAAAGACTTGCATCAGAACAACCTTCATTCCAACACACAGAGCACCTAACCCAACATTAGAGGATATTGGCTCCCAAAAATAGTTGGTGATGGCAGAAGCAGTTTCTGGACAACTACTGAGTCTCAACGACTAGAGAAATTTAGATTCCAGGTGTGCTGGCAGGAGGTTGAAGGTCGGTTGACTCATCAAAAGGCTGAAACAGTGGAATGGTCCGAGGACACCCTATGCTCAATCTCCACTTGGATTTGAGGAGAATAAGTGAATCAGATCAAAATCAAGTCAATTTGGGACAACCCTCTATGGACAAATGAAAAATGTGTGACATACTTATCCCTGGGTAAAGAAATTGCCTAGCCTCTATCCCCTGTAACTTCTGCGGGACCCTAGCCAAGGTAATAGCATTTCTAAATATAATGCTAGTGGTGGGGTGGGGGGAGAAGATGTGTCTGTCTTTTGGTCTGGAACCTCATTGAAGTGCCTTGCCCAATTTCTGCTTCTTCCTAAATGAAAGTTGCAGCTATGCGAAGAAAGTTGACAAAGAATGTATCCTGCTTTGCTTTGGGTCCATATATAGGGATGAGACTCACAAGATGGTAAAATAGTGTGCCTTTCAGTAACTGGTGTGTTCTATTGTGGTTCCTGAGAATGTCAAATTTAAAAAATGTGGCCTCTTGAGCCTTTAGGATAGCTGGATCCCACTTCTACCCCATCTGAGGAAAAAATCAGAAATGAGAATTCTCTTTTATGTAACCTGGGTTCATCTGAAGGATATAGGTGCACATCCTGAAGCATGACGATAGCGGCTCCCAAATCCTGAACCTGCTAAGGATGCAGTAGTCTTCGTCTTTTCTGGTGAAGTAAGTCCCTGAACATTTGACTTTACTTTCCTTTTTCAGCCCTTAGGCATTATCCTTGGAAATGTGTGTGAGCACTTAATTATGAACATCCAAAAGGCCTCTGCCAACATTTTTGATGATTTCTGTCTGCGCCAACCCAACAACCAACCAACATTTTTAATTCCCACCTATCCATTTTCATCCACCGCCCCATCAACCTCATAAGCCATGTATCAAACCGAGCTTTTCTGAGATGTTCGTGCTCAGTATGATTGCCTGGATCTAGCCATGTCAGCACTAACCAACCAACAGGAAGAATGAGTGATGAGGGAACCAACATATTAGCAACTAAGCCTCTGCTGGGTGGCAATTGCCACCACCCCAAAACCAATTGAACATGTTATGGGGATTTTTCAACAGCCCTCTGGCATGGGATGTGAAACCATATATGCCAATGGTAAGAGTAGCAATAGCAGAGCAGTAAACTTAACTCAAGGTAGGGAGGAAGCCTAGCAGTAAAGTGAAGTTATTCCCAAATGTTACTCCTCTCCCCCCAAAGAATACACTGCACTGGTATACTGAAAAATAAACACTTCATTTTATAATCACACATAGAATATATATTAGGTTGAACAAGTAATAAAGGTTCAACATAACACCTAGTAAAACAAAGCGTATATATAAAAGCAGCAATGGTCATTACAGTCGCTGCCCACTCCTAACACTAAATGTAAGCCCTGCCACCTGATGTTAAGCACTATACATATAGGCTAAGGGATGGGAAGAAAAGGGAGACCTAGACAATAAAATACATACAACTATACAGTCAAGATTAGGACCGAAAATGGCACTCACCAAGCAGTCACAATATTCCTTCCCATCTATAGCACAAATTGTGACAAAACCAGGGAATTCATTTCGTCTTCCCCCAGTGGGATCCACCCCTGTTGAGACTATGGAGGAGAGCCCATTATGCAATACTCTCCCTAGGAAATGGGACAATCGAGATCTCACTGGGGTTGATCACCCCCCCCCCCCCTTCGTGGCAATGAATGCCGAAGTAAGAATTCCATACCACCTCCCTTTACTTTTAAATCCTCAATGTTTTTGGTTACATGAGGGTTGAACAGGGTAATCGGATACATGGCCTCTTTAAAGTGGATGGCTTGGTTTCTGACCTGTATTTGTTACCGACTTCAGCAGCACAGGAGAGGGGTAACAGGAGCATTAGAAACGTTGGCCTGCATGACCATGCAGGGGAGGGAGACCCTTGCTCAGAGGAAGAAACAGAACGAACCACCACGTAGTTAATGTGGTGGTCGTAGACTTTGGAAAGCCTGTGCATGACACCGCTTGGTCCAAGGCAGAGAGCCCAGGACTGCCGAAGGGGGCAGAGACAAAGCCAAGCCAGGAGCAGTGGCGTGACGATTCCCAAGTGACGTCCAGAGCCCACCCATCCCGAAAGGGAGAAGCCACTGAGAGAATGAGGACCATACAGAAAAAAGCCAGCCAGGTCTGAGACATGGAACCGCACAGGCCAGAGTCACAAAAGCCCCTTATGATCCCTGCAGCTGGAAGAGAGGTATACAACCTCGTACCAAGAGCGGATGGAAGGTGGTGAGCCCAGAGCAAAGCCCACATCGGGCTAAGATTCTGTATACACCACAAGGGGGTAAACGGGCCGAGAAAGCCACAAGCCCCTGAACGGCTGCAAGACCAAATATCCCACAAAGGGGTGAAGACACTGAGAAAAGGTAGGTTGAGCAAGCCACAAGCCCATGCACGGCTACAAGACCAAATATGCCACAAAGGGATGTAGAAACTGAGAAATGGAAGGCAGAACATGCCACAAGACTACGCAGGGCTTCAAGACCAAAAATATAAAGAGAAGAAACTGAGAGAATAAAGGTGGAGAAAGCAACAAGCCCCTGCAGGGCTCTGAGACCAAATATACCACAAAGGGGTGAATAATAGGAGCAAAGAAAGGCTGAGAAAGCCATATTCCACTCACCGCTGAGTACCCCAGGAGGAGGGGAGAGCAGCAAGCTACCAAAAAGGGCTCAGCTGGCCCGTAGCTCACTCTGGGGTGAGAGTTAGGAGTATCCCAGAAGGGAGTTAGCAGAGAGTCTACCAAAGTCGGGCTGAACATGCCTGTAGCCCACCTGGGGCTGAGAAACTGGTTACCCCGCGAAGTGATGAGCAAAAGGTTCATGCAACCAAGGCTGGTCAAGCTTGTAGTCTACAAGAGGGTGTGAAGAATCCTACAGATCCCTCACTGAAACCCTGCCTAAAGTCTCCTCCCAGGTGGCCTGGGGAATGCAGATGCTTCCTGATCCCAACTCTGGGGTTGGCGTACTGCGGGAGGTTCTCTGGGAGGAGACATGACCCAGGGTGGTAAGGCTATTCTGTGGGAAGAGACACAGTATTTTTCCTCTGACAGGAAGATTCTTCCCAATGTACCTAAAGAGGTCATGGCTTGTTGCCATTTTAATGTCTCTAAACCGTATATGAGATCTAGGATTGTGAACCATAAGGGTTATAAAATCAGAGCAAACTATACCAAAAAAAAGATCTTTTTGGTTTCACAAACTAAATATCTTCCCCAATCCCAAGGTTACTATGTAAAGGAGTATGGAAATGTTGGCTTTGTTAAACTATCTTCCTCTGTAATAGCTCATTCGAAAGGATTGTGTCCTCCAACGTATCCACATCTTTGACGTGTAATGTCCACAGCTGTGCTGCGTCGGAAACTTTTTGACAGAGGGCGTCCTGCATCAATGGCGTCGGGTCGATGTCCCTCGAAGGCCTCCGTTGAGGGCGACGTCACCGGATGTTATAAATAGGACGCACTGCGCCCGTAGCCTCAGTTCTGTTTTTTTCTGCAAACGTGTTTGCTTCGGGATCTCGGCGCACCTTGTGTGTTCTTCTTCGTGAAACTGTCTTCATCATCTAGCCCTCCGACTCCGCGGTCTGGCTTTAAGACTTGCAGGGACTGTAAGTCCAAGATGTCGATTACGGACCCGCACCACTTTTGTTTGTGTTATCTGGGTGAGAGTCATGATACCGACAACTGCTCGAAGTGCCAGTCGTTGACAAGCTAAGGCCTTACAGGAGCGTAAGGGGAAGTGACGGGTATGTTGGGTTTCTAAAAAACCTAATAAGCCCCGAAAAGCTGCAGGTGTTTCCACCGACGATTCGAGGGGTGACTCTCCTCGTCGGAAGGAGTCCCGGGGATCTCGGTCCCGGAGTGGGTCCCGCCACTCGTCCTCCTCGTCTCGGCACTCCTGGAAGCGGGGTCACTGGTCGCCTTCCCCGTCCTCATCGGATGATGGCACCGCAAGTAAAGTGGCTTGTCCCACTGAATCCTCGACTCCTGAGGAATGGGAGGCCTTCCTGGAGCAAATGCTGGCGATTTTCCAATCCCAGGGGACAGTTCCGTCCGCAAACTGTTGAGGTCCCGTTCGGACAAGGCTCCTGTTGATCGCCAGAGACGTGCTAGGTCCAGGTCTCGGTCTTCGTCCCCAGCGAAACCACAGAAGTCTGGTAAGGGCTCGAGGTCGGTGTTGACTCTGCGCCGTGCCCGTCGAGTATGGCTGTCAGTGCTTTATCTTCACGCCAGCCCTTCGAGCAGTCGGCGCCCTTGTCGACGCCGAAGCCGTCCGTGCCCTCAAAGCCTTCGGGGCCATTTGGCTGAAATTTACTGGGGGAGGTCCCGGGTACTGTGCATCCTCCAAGAAAGGCTAAATCCAAGACAGGGAAGCCTCTTGTGGACTCGAGGCCCACTCCTGTTCCTAGGCAGGAGTTCTTTCAGTCTCTGGATGATATCTATGAGGATTGTTAGCGAGCATTCTCATAAATGTGCTAATTCCTCTCTACCTTAGAGACCCCCAGCTCTTTTGCTGAACTTTGGGACTTTGTACTTTTTAATTCTAATTGTTTTCTGTGTTTGTTTCTTTTTGGTTATGGAGTCTAATCAACTCCATAGGCATCATCTTTTCATTTGTCACACAGCACCCTTAGTGCAGTGGCACAGGGAAACCTTTTCAGGCTTTCCCAAGGTTTAAATACCTTCTCTGGGATAAACTACTGTTTCCCAGAGTAAGTAAAGTGAAATTGACTTTACTAGTCTTTTAAATTCCTAGACCCAGCACACCCTATCTTACAATAGAGTGCTAGAGGGGTTACTTAGTATCCCCTGTGTCTAGAAACTCATGTAGCAGTCAAATGCTACCCTTTTCTCTCAGAATGGCTGGTGGCACTGGTTTTACAACCAACTACCATGATTTTTCCAGACCGCGAACACTGGTAGCGTTAAATCGCGGGAGCCATGTTTTTCAAGATGGCGTCTGAGCCCCTCTGTAAAAACAGGTAACGGTCTTCTTTTTTCACCATTTCTTTGTGGAAAGGTCCTTCTAGAGTTTTGCTCTGTGCGCCAAACCAGGTTTGGTTCCTTTGTTCATTCGCATTTGGCGGGCTTCAGGAGTGAAGACCGCCCGAGTGTCTGTGGTGGGCAGGAAGTGAGGGAGGTGCCCGAAACTCCCTGTGCTTAGTCTCCTAGGAGACCCAAATGCACCCTGTGGTGATTGGCTGGCTGACTATCCGGCAAGGACAGCCACCCTGCTGGGTGAGAGACAGCTAGGCTGGAATGAATGGGAAAGAACTGAATAAAAGGTGAGCCTTTTGGCTTGGAAGGCAGAGTCGACCACTAGAACGAAAGAACCGAAGACAAGCTTGAAGAGGACGGCTGCTGCAACTCCTGGACCGAATCGCCAAGTTCACCTCGACAGAGAAGCCCCTACAAGGACAACTTTTTTCCTTTGAGTTGGTGGGACCAATCAACTCGACACTAAGCCACCTGGATACCAATCTCAAAGCTGGTTGTATTTTCCTCAGAGTGCTGAAGGAAACCGAATAACCAGGGAGAGGGACACCAGTTTGTGTGCTTGACTACAGCTACCGGAATTGAAGATTTGCCAGTTGCCAGCTTCTTTGACCCGTTCCAGTGCAGTGCAGGAGCCCCCCGACGTCCTCCCTCTTGTCCCCACGACTGAGGCCCAGGAACAGCGAGATGTGCAGGAACTGGCAGAAACAGAAGTCTTCAGCTGCATCTTTTTCTTCATTTGTAAGGTACTGTGAAATAAGAGTGAGAGTACTTGCCTCTCGCAGTGAAAGTGCTTGAAACTTTCCCAACTTCCAGGCCTAATCAGCTTGTGACCCAACATATGATTCTGAGACTTTTCAGTTTATCTACCAGAACTGCTTTATCCTATCCAAGACTTTAGCCCATTGACTTTGGCCTAGCCTATTGAATTGAATTGACTCTTCTAGTGAACTCTAAATATCTGAACTGTCTAAGAAATATATTATTTTTTCTATCTTCTGATAATCTATGCCTTTTTGCTCCTCCTTCAAAGTATTCTGAATGCCTCAGAAACTGTACAGTACTGAAGTATATTTGTGTGTGATTATATTGCCTCCTTCTTATGAATGTTTTATAATTGACAGTTAAATAAATTAGTAAGTATTCAACAAAGAAACCTTGAGTGTAAGAGGTTATTTGAACACTTGTGATTGTAGACCTCTGTGCTACATCCTTACAGCTCACATTCCCTCTTGAGATAAGCCTGGCTGCTCAGCTCCGCTACCAAAAACTGTGTAGTACAGACTTGTACCAAAGGTTGGCTTTGCTTACACCTGTAGTCCTAGTTGTGTGTAGTGGTCCCAAAGGGTACTGCATACAGACTTTGCCTATCAAGGATGAGGAAAGGTTGGAATTGGAGTTTAACCCTGTTGAGCCTGGTGAGGCTCCTGTCTTTTCAGAGACAGTCAATTGGAGGAGTTACGTCAGTCATTGCATGATGTCAGTGGCCTGGACACATCTCCAGAAGTGGAGTTTGGCAGGCCTGAGCCTGGGACTCATGCGGAATCCTCCTATATAAGATTGATGGCTAGAGTTACTGAATACCTTGGTTGGTCCAGTCCTCCAGTGGCATTTGTTCAGGATGACCTCACTGATATTTTGGATCAAGGTCCGTCCACTGACCCAGTGTTGCCGTTTCATTTGACTTTGCAAAAAAGGGTGGCAGCTACTTGGCAGACCCCGGAGGCTCTTCCGGCGGTTAACAAGTCGTTAACTAAAAAAAACTGCCCTTCCAGTAGCGACCCCAGCTACCTATCATCTCACCCCACTCCCAAGAGTTTGGTGGTTCAGGCGGCTACGGCCACCTCGAGGCAGGCGGCATACCTTACCATCCCTCATGATAGGGACGACAAACGCTTCAATGGTTGGGCACGCAAGGTGTTTTCTGCGGGGTGTATGTCGCTGAAGTCAGCCAACTCCACTTGTGCCTTGGCAAGATTTTCACACACACTGTGGAATTTTCTCTCTAGCGGCTGATCCTATTCCTGAGGGGGAAGAAAGGGATGGGTTCCTTGCTCTCGTGCGAGATGGCAAGGATGCCATGTGTGAATCCCTTCAGTCTGGGTTAGACACAGCTAACAGTGTTAGCCGGTCCATGGCTGCGAGCACCGTTATACGCAGGTTTGCGTGGTTGCGGAAGTCGGGTTTTGCTTCAAATGTACAGGCCCGTCTCCTGAACATGCCCTTTGATGGCTCTCATTTGTTTGGCATCAAGGCTGACGAGAGCCTTAAGAGGTTGCAGACCTCAAAAGCTGCTGCTAAATCTTTGAGTGCAGCTGTGCGTGACCCTCTGTATTTTTGTCCTAAGGGACAGCAGTGGAGGTGAGGTTCCTTTTGTTACTACTGGTAGGACCAGAGGAGCCGACAATCAAAGGGGTCAACGTAAAAGTACCCGTGGTGGTCAGGTAAATGGAGGTACCAAAGCCGCTTAGGCAGCTGCCTCTTTGCCTTCAGGCGCTGCCGCAGCCGCTCCAAAACAGCTATGAGGCCATGTACCATTGTTCGCCGTTTGGGGGCAGACTGTCTCAGCATCTCGAAGAATGGCGAGCTATTACTTCGGATGCGTGGGTTCTGGATACAATAGCCCATGGCTACAGCCTTCCCTTCCTAAAATGGCTTCACGACAATCCACTGGGGTCTCTCTCCTTGTGTAGGAAATCTTGACCCTGCTGGAGAAAGGTGCAATAGAACTGGTGCCTGTAGCGGAGAGGAACAAGCAATGGTATTCCCCACATTTTTTGATTCCAAAGAAAGACGGGGGATTGAGACCCATCTTGGACTTGTGTTGGTTGAACAAACTCCTCAGGAAGGACAAGTTGAAGATGGTCACTCTTTCTCAGGCCCTTCGACTTCAGGATTGGTTGCTGTCTCTGGACCTACAGAATGCTTACTTTCACGTGCCGATTCATCCAAAGCACAGAAAGTACCTGAGGTTTGCTGCTGGCAGCTCGCACCTTCCGTTTCAGGTCCTGCCATTCGGATTGACCTCCGCCCGAGGTTCTTCACCAAGCTAATGGTGGTGGTGGCAGCGTATCTCAGACGAGGTGGGATTCACGTCTACCCCTACCTGGATGACTGGCTGATCTGTGCGAGTTCTCCAGAGCAAGTGTTGGATCATCTCAGCCTCACCTGCCGCTCCCTCCACAAGCTGGGCTTCTCTCTCAATTTCAAGAAGTCACATCTGACACCTTCCCAACTGCTCCATTACATCGAGGCTATGCTGGACACGTCCTTGGGAAAGTGCTTGCCTCCCGAGGTGAGGGCTCATCACATTTCAACATGCCCAGTGGCTTCCGGCTTTCAAATTGTTAAGGTTGCTCAGCGTCATGGCATCCTGCATTTTCCTGATGCCAGAGGCCAGACTGAGGATGAAATCCCTGCAATCGGTTCTAAAAATGCAGTGGTCACAATCCTCCGGCACAATGTCGGATCCCGTTCAGATTTCACTCTTGGTCTCGCAGGATCTTTTGTGGTGGGCCAACGAGGGGAATCCGATGAAGGAGGAGCCATTTTGGCAACCGTGGCCTGAGGTGACATTAGTGACGGACGCTTCCCTCACAGGATGGGGAGCCCATGCCAACGATCTGATCGCCAGCGGTCGTTGGTCTTCGTCAGAGTCCAAACATCCACATCAACCCCTTGGAGCTGAGGGCCATCAGGCTGGCCCTGAAGGCTTTTCTGCCGTCTGTGCGGGGCAAGGTTGTCCTGATCATGACTGGCAACACAATGGCCATGCATTACCTCAACAAAAAAGGGGGGTAGGGTCACTCCCGTTGTGCAGAGAGGCAATACAGCTCTGGTTCTGGGCAATCCAGCAAGGAATATCACTCTCGGCTGTATATGTGGCCGTAGAGGAGAATGCGGCGGCAGACGCTTTGATTAGGCAGAGCATGGTCCCTCACGAGTGGGAGTTGGCTCGGGAAGTTCGTCTGGAGATCTTCGCCCTTTAGGCAACCCTGCAAGTGGATCTGTCCGCGACCAGTGCCAACCGGAAGTGCGAGAGATGCTGCTCAAGGGAATTTCCTCTGAGAGGAGCCTTAGGAGACGCATTTGTCGTGGATTGGTCATTCCCACTTCTGTACGCGTTTCCTCTGGTCCCCATCATTCCTCAGGTTCTAAGGAGGTTGCGGAGGTTCGGATCCCACATGATCCTCATTGCTCTGGATTGGGCCAGGAAAGTGTGGTACCCGAACCTTCTAGAATTGCCCTCCATGCCGTCTTCCCCACCGAGAGGATCTTCTCTCGCACGGAGGCAGGGGGGGTTGGGGTTCTCCATCCGGAAGTCAAGACTCTAAACCTTCATGCTTGGTTTCTGAAAGGTTGAGATATAAGGATTGGGACCTCCCGGATGACGTAAAGGAGGTGTTGCTTTCGGCTAGGCGGCCAGCAACCAAATCCCTGTACCATTGCCTTTGGCGTAGGTTTTGCGACTGGTGCAGTGGACACAATGAAATTCTTTTCAGTGTTCCATTCCAATGGTTCTGTCTTTCTTGCTTTCTTTAGCCCACAGGGCGCTACAAGTGGGTACCATTAAAGGTTACCTGGCGGCGCTGTCTATTTTCAAGCGCTCATCTGAAGAGTGTTCTTATTTTCAGATTCCTTTGATTTCCCAATTTCTAAAAGGGCTCACGAATGTGTTCCCACCGTCCGAAATTCCTGATTGGTGCTCTGTTTGAACCTCTGCACTCTTGTCCTTTGAGACTGTTATGGTTCAAGACGGTTTTCTTGGTTGCAGTTACATCTCCTCGCAGAGTGAGTGAATTGCAGGCACTTTCATCTAAGCCACCCTTTACTGTGCTCCACAAGGATAGGGTTGTACTGAGGATACGTCCACCCTTTCTACCTAAGGTAGTGTCTGAGTTTCATCTGAGCCAGAAAGTGGTACTTCCTGCTTTCTATCCTCCCCATCATCCTGGTAAGGAAGAGGAGAGAATACATAGGTTGGACCCTAGGAGAGCTTTGAGCCTTTATATCTCTAGGATGTCCAGGGTCAGAGTGGACAACCAACTCTTTGTGGGTTACTGTTACGAAGTTCGTTGGTCGTGTAGAGTATGAACAACCCCTCTGTCCCCAAGAAACACCCTGACAACACCAGAAATACTGTCAGTGTGATTATTAAGGCCACAGGTGGAAGTCCCCAAGCCAGGACGCGGGACAGCCGGAAGAACCCCTTGAGCGCTGTAAGGCAAGGTACAATGGTTATGTAAGTAGGAAAGCAGGACACAATCTTCCCAAATGCAAATACCAAAACACTGGAATACCTGTGAGGACTTGTGTCTTTCCCAAGGCTGAAAGAGGCGTGAACCTCCAGACTGTGGCTGGACAAGGCTGTAAGGTAGAGCAGGTAACCACCTATTGTAGGACCGAGGTCCTAATGAAACACGTGATCCGTAGAGAACTCCAGGCAGTCCGAGGTCATAAAACAGATGATTCAATGTTCCAGAGCCAATGAAGGGTTAAGCAAGGACAATCCGTGTAACAAGCGTAAGTCGGCAATAGGCAATCCAAGTTCCAGAGTCAGTGAAGGGTTAAGCAAAGACGATCCGTGGAGCAAGCGTAGGTCAATAGAACAGGTCCTTGAACGAAGAGAGAGCGTCACGTGATCCTAGTTGAAACAGCTGTGAAGCAACGCCTTCGGTTTTCGAACTCCTTTTATCCCTGGAAGGGACGCACGTGACAGTATCACGTGAGAAGTGACCCGAAAGCGTTGTAGCGTTGCTAGGCAACTAAGAGTCACGTGATCCGTGACGCGCCGGGCAGCGCCGGTCTCCGCGAAGGATGTGAGTTCCTGGAGTGAAGGAGTCTCCACTTGGTTTGCCACAGCCGTGAAGGGCGATAAACGCCAGCTCCGCCAAACATGCCATGCCGTGCCCTGTTGTGTGAAACGTGAGTGGGAAACGAAGTACATGAATCTGAGCGTGTGTGCCGGGGAGCGCGGATAGAGGTAGACGCGGAGGGGCGTGTCCATGACTTAGTAGGAAGCGGTGTGACAGTTACGCTGGACACTGATTGGGACCGATTGGGACAGGCTGTTACCAAACAGACCTTGTCCAGGTGGATTATCCTCACCATTACTGAATTTTACAGATTGGCGGGCAAGGACCCTCCTGAGGGGTTGCACACTCACTCCACTAGCGGCGTGGCTACTTCCACGGCCCTTCAGCAGGGGGTTCCTATTAGGAATATTTGTGATGCAGCAACGTGGGCTTCTATCCACACCTTTGTCAAACTTTACTCCCTGGATACGCTCCATGGTCAGGATATGGCCTTTGGTAAAGTGGTACATTATTCTGCCATCTGATTGGGGATTCCAAATTCTTCTCCCTCCTCCATTCTCTGGTACTGCTTTGTGAGTCTGTCAAAGATGTGGAATATGTTGGAGGACACAATCTATTCGAAGAACAAGTTACTTAGCAACTGGTAACGTTCTTTCAACTGGATGTTCCTCCAACGTATTCCACATCGCCCTCCTAGCCTGCCCCTCTGGAGAATTTCCTATGCTATTGCAGCTTGTATTCCCTCAAGGCTATGTGTTGTCAAGCAGGCATTGTGTACGAGCATGTCACACGTTATGGAGGAAAAAACATAAACTGAGGCTACGGGCGCTGTGCGTCCTATTTATAACATCCTGTGATGTCGCCCTCGATGGAGGCCTTCGAGGGACATCGACCCGACGCCATCGACGCAGGACGTCCTCTGTGGAAAAGTTTCCGAAGCAGCACAGCTGTGGACATTACATGTCAAAGATGTGGAATACGCTGGAGCAACATCCAGTCGAAAGAACGTTACCAGTTGGTAAGTAACTTGTTCTTCTCATTGCCCCTTGTTAAGAAACGCTGCACTGGTGAGGGGCGTCTGTACTCCTGCTCTCTATACGGCAGAGGAGAGGCACAGTGGACCCCTGCCAAGATTCTCTATTGTTGGTAGCAATGAACGAGCAATGAACCAAGGAACCAAGGTAAAGATTATTGCTGTGCCAGAGGATTTAGACAGTCAGGTTAATTAATTTAGTAACCTCTCTGTCAAACCTCTACCTAACCAAAAATGTATTACATTTTTTTGTATTTTTTAAGCAAATCGCATTCAAGCCTTTTCACAAGAGAAAGAAAACACCAAAAAACCGAGAATTCTAAATTAATTCTGTATTCAGTTAAATAAACAGATAGGTAGCTGTTGATCAATGGCAATGAACCAAAATATTAATAAACATTCAAATGGTGTGTGTTGGTACAAAAATCACAGTTTGGTTGGAAGGACAATTAGAGAAAACAAACCTAAATACATATTCAAAAAATCATGAAATATTGACCCAAAAACAAGAAAGGAAAGGGGAGAGAGAAGGGGGGACAGACAGTTGGAAAGAACAGAAATTGGCAAATATGTGGAGCAAAAAACCTAGAAATGTGTAATATTGGGAAGGGGCAGGATCATTCAGTCCTTCCCATATAGTCTAGACAAGACACTTGAGCTAAACACTCAATGTGTGGCTCATCTTCATGATTGTCACTTATCAAGCCTGATTGTCACATATCAAGCCTGTTTATCAAAACTTATTGTGATATTGTTACAAATTCAAAAAAGGTACATCTCGGGAACGGCTTTGTTTCCCAAGGTCAAATCTGCCAACGCAGTGGGAGAATTGGATTGAAGGCAGGGTCTCGTGTGTTGGCTGTAGACCAAAAGCCTGCAAACCCCTCACAAGTCTTGCGTTTCGGCGGGAAAAGCCAAAATACAAAGAGTAAAAGGTTCCGCCTTCATCAGGGCAGCAGTCGTCAATTCTACAGTGCAAAAAAAAGAAAATGAAAGGAGTAAGATACAGCCAATCTAGTTAGCTTGATAGGTGTTTAAAACAACTGGTCAAAGGTGAATTTAACTTGATAGAGAAAAGGAAGTGTCTCTACAAGAGGCGGTAGCGTATGATCAACTCCATGTTCTTTGCACTGTGATGACCTTGCCCCCAATGAAAGAGAAAAGAAGGAGTTGGAGTTTTCTTTCCTGCCACCCATGCATCGGAGGCTCACCACGTGCAATGCCCTCCTAACCCATTGGTCACTGTGCAAGTAATCATGCCAAATATAAGGAGGTTCATAAGTACCTCTATAGAAAGTGAGCATCTAAGGGGAGTCAGAGCACAGGTTCCCACATGTTGGGATGATTCTGTTATGTGGTTTCTGTTGGGCCGAGGTGGCACAGTAGTTGCCTGAAGTTGGTCTGGAATGGAGGGGCAGTAGGACACTGGGTGCCTACAACTCGGCTAAGGCGTCTGTGAGTAGGAAAAATGGGAAAGGGTGAGTGGGAGCTACTTGGAAGACCATTTTAAAAACACGTCTATGAGAGAAGAAATGCAAATTACAATTTTGGAATCAAGGTACCTTTGCGTGGTCTAAGTTCCTTAGCTTTCATTGGTATATCCGGGTGGGAAAGATGTGCCAAAGCTGGTGGAGGAAGCTGTGTTCATGCTTTGAAGCTTCCGTGGGGCTGAGCGGTGCACCGTAGCGCCAATGTATCGGAAAGAAAGACACATGTTGCTTCCTAGAGTCTTTTTGCTTTGCTGGCTGAGCATGGATGCATGGAGCCATAATAATAATGTGGTAGTTGAATTACCTATATGGAGAAGACTGGCGAGCGTGGCTGGCAGCCAGTTCTGCTGGTGTTGGGCTTCTCACAAACCTGGAAACTCACAATGCGGAAGTTGTCGGGCCTGACGGAATCTGGCTGATAGGTTGTGGGAGAGGAG
This sequence comes from Ambystoma mexicanum, assembly GCF_040938575.1. Lineage (NCBI taxonomy): Eukaryota > Metazoa > Chordata > Amphibia > Caudata > Ambystomatidae > Ambystoma > Ambystoma mexicanum. Next base: position 38,192,400 of record NC_090933.1, read on the forward strand.
GGGCGATATACATATTGCATGCACATAGGTGCTTGTCACTGCTAGGGGGGAGCTAAATGGGTCTGTCTTCCTCAGCCATTGCTTCGGTGGATGCGGAAGTAAGGAAACTGCCCAGTGACTAGCAGCTAAATGGAAGGGGGCACGGCCAGAGTCACGTGCTGTCATTGGTGCATGTCATCGGTAAGTGGGAGGCGTGTGGTCGAAAAAAGCCCACACATAAACAAAAACAAAAGGAAAGCACACATCCGCCGCCCATACAGTCTTGAATACGGAAGAACTGTGCCGTGTGTCAATTGCTGGTCAAAATTAGCGGTTGACCCCGAAAGGCGTGCACATGGACTCCATGACGGTGTTAAGAAACCGGCAGTCACGGCTGGTTGACAGCCACCCGGTTTCTTGTAAGTGCAGCGCGCCTACTGTTCGTGTCACGCACATGTATGTGCATAATGTCAACGTGTATATGCTGAATGTCCAAAACTTGACACATTTGGATATCGATGTGCTAGATCCAAAAGACACCAGCATCTGCTTGGCTGATGGAAGGGAAAAACACTCTGTGCCCGGTCATAGGGCCTTTATTGGGGGCACAACCCTACGCAACTGGAGGTTCATGTCAACAGTTGTTGGAGTGATGATCAAACTACAAATGACAACATTACCTAATTAGATATTTTGTAAGTGGCAAGGTTACACACTGATTCTTAAAACCATAAGCATCCCACTGCTGCCACCAGTGTAAAGAAACGCTGCACTGGTGGGGAGGGTCTGTACTCCTGCTCTCTATACGGCAGAGGAGAGGCACAGAGGCCCCCAGCCCAGATTCTCTATTGTTGGTAGCAATGAATGAGCAATCAAGGCCTAGCTTCTCAGGAGGTGATGCGGGCTGGTTCTTAAGTACAGTGTAGTCCCCAAGCACCCACAAAGGAGTTAGTTAAAATACAGTCTTTATACAAATAAGGTTCAAGGTTATATACACAATGATGATAATACACTTTGTGCTCCGACAAATTCTAAACTGGTAAATATATACAGTTATATGTGGTACCACGATTTCTCCGATTCCATTAAAATGCATCAACTAGGCATAGTTTAAATAGCATATGAATCAATACAGCAAAACGATATCAACTATAGACTTAGGAGGAAGATAAGTTGGTTAGACAATTGGCAGAATACTGAGCCCCTACCGTCAAGTACAGTTCTGTATCAGGATCCCCCCCACCTGGGCAACCTGTAAATGAAGATGCACTACAAGCCCAGTCCATATATTGTCTATTAGAGTCTTATCTTCTTCTTTAGTTCTGCAACCCAAATGTACCTTGTGTTGTAGAGTTCTTCGTCAGGGAATCTTGAGTGCACTCCCTTTGAAGCAGGAGCCACGGGTCGTCGAACTTCCGAGATGAAGAAAAGGTGAACGTTGTCGTTGAGGCAGCAGCTTCGTTCCTTCCGGTGCCCGTTGACGAGTGATCGAAAACGTCCTGCAACAGGGGAGGCGTGCGGTGCACCTCGACAACGATGATTTGTTGCTGCAAAGAGTTCCTGAAGAACCTTGGCCCAGCAAGGGCGTCGAGTTGTCGGCGTCTGGCGTCGGCGAACAAATCATGATCATGGCTGGCTTCAGTAGCTTCGTCGGCATCTCTCAGGTCTTCGGGTGGCGGGAAACCCACCAACTAATTCTCCTCGGTCGTCAATGACCTTGACTTTTTCCGGCAGGACGAAAGTGGTCAACTATGGTGAACAAGGGAGCCCTTGGATCAAAATGTTCTTAGGCAAAGGGTGCTCGGTGGCTCCGATCGGCGACGGCGGTAGTCGATGGTGGACGGCTGTCCGGTGTTTCTCTTTGTGATTCCGCGGCGGTCCCCGTCTCCGGTCGGCAGCTTTTCGGTGGTCTGTCTACCAGGGAGCTTTGGCAAAGGTCAGCTGGTGCACGATGGTCCCTCGTAGCTCGGGGAGAGGTCTCCTTACCAGGTCCTCTCTTGGATCAGTTCTTGAAGGTACAGCAGCTTTCAGATTACACGGAAGGGACCAGCGGTTCACCTTCTTCCGGCTCGGCTTCGAGAGTAAGCATCAAGTATCAACTTAAGCTTCTGAATGACTTCTAGCAGTGGGAGGCCCCCAGATATACTAGTTGATCTCCGTTTCATTCTGCCGGGTCACACTCTGGCAACCAATCACTCAGAAGGGCATTCAGGCAATCAGTCAGCCAATCAGGTGCATGGTGCATTCAGGCCATTCTTCTCCATCCAGGCACTTGCAACACGGGATGTGGATTTGGACAAATACTCTGCCATTCAGCACTACACACTGCATTCATACCAGTTTCGGGCAGGGCTGTCTCAGTCATTGTGTCAAACACCGGATACTATACACCCATAACACAGAATGCGTATTCATCACACACTCCATTCACCCAGGTCCCACCCCACGGGCATACCCACAACATACAGTCATTGGGAAGGCTCCAGCCAGTCTGGTTGTCACTTTCCCACACTACCATATATGGAACTTCCACTCAACAGCCAGTTAGGGGGAAGGGACAGAGTCAGGGCTTCCCGTGACTTTGGGAAAACCAAGGTAGCAGGCGATGTAAGGCAAGAGGCCACAAGGGCCATTTTGTCTCGATCAGGAATCTACAGATTCCAATGATAGGGCCTGGGCATCCCAAAATGGAGGACTCTCAGGGCACCTGTCAATTTAGCACGGAGCTGCCATCAGCCCGTACCCTGCTCTGTGGGCCACACACAGGTGCCCAAAAACATACACTTGGAGTACAGGGTCATACTCCCACCCATAGGTGCCATAAGGGTATCCCAAGGGTCTGTTCACCAAACCAAATACAGGAAGAGCTGCACCGCCAGAAGTCCTGCATGAACTCCTACGCAGAAAACAAGTCAGAACATACATGATAAAGTAATAAAGGACAAAGATTCAGTGGCCCTGTCCCTCTGATGCATTTCCAGCATCAAAGTCACCCCTCGACCCCCAAACTGAGGTTAAGCCGTCTAATCTCACACGAGATGGACAGCCTCATCCAGACGGTCAGCATACCTTCTGGAAAGGCCATCTGCATTATGATGACTCTTCCCTGGTCTTTGCTCTATGGTGAAGTCTAGCCTTTACAGGCTAATGGACCACCTGAGCCGTTTCGGGTTTTCACCTTTCACCCTTCACCCTTCATCTGCATAAGACACTTTAAGGGCTTATGATCTGTTTGGACCTTGAAGGTAGACCTGGTAAGGTAGGGCCTAAAACGCCTAAGGCTCCAAACTATACTAAAACATTCCTTTTCAACAGTAGCGCACCTAAGTTCTCTACCCTTGAGCTGTCTACAGATGAATATGATTGGATTTTATCTTTCTTTGTCATCTAACTGGGACAAGACCAGTCCAATTCCGGTGTCGCAGGGGTCAGTTTGAACGTTTAAAGGGCTTGCTGTAATCAGGCGCACACAACACAGGTGCCCTACACAGAGACTGTCTTCAGTCCAATTAACCTTCCTCGGTTGTTTGGGTGAAGTCAAAGCTGTCAGGGGTGCAGCTATAGTTCCATAGTCTGCCATGAAGTTGCAATAATACCCAGTGAGGCCCAAAAAGGCTCTCAGCTGGGTTTGAGTAGTGGGAGTCTCTTAGTCATGTACATCCTGTGCTTTACTGGGGATAGGTTGGATTTGACCCCCTCCTACCTTATGACCAAGATATGTGACTTTCCCCTGAGCTATCTGGCACTTGGTGGCCTTGATAGTGAGGTTAGCACTTTTCAAGGCCTGCAACGCTTTATACAAGTGAGTCAAATGCAATGCTCCTACCAAGTGGCACTGTAGACGGCGATGGCGTCTAGGTAGGCCACACAAAAGGCCTCCAGCCCGCTGAATGCATGATTGACTAAACGTTGGAAAGTGGCAGGTGTATTCTTTACACTAAAAGGCATGATTCTAAATTGGTAGAGCCCCTCAGGTGTTGAGAACGACGTCTTTTCCTTGGCATGGTCCGTCAGAGCTATTTGCCAATAGCCTGAGGTAAGGTCAAAGGTGCTCACAAATTTGGCAGCACCTATGGTGTCCACAAGCTCCTCAGCCCTGGGCAATGGGTGCTCGTCAGTTTTGGTGATGGCATTGACTCATCGGTAGTCCACACAGAACCTCCAATCCTTGGTACCTGCCTGAGAACTTGCCTTGGGGACATGGACCACTGGACTGGACCAGGCACTGGTTGAGGGTTCAATAACACCCAGATCCAACAATTTGGCGACCTCAGCCTGGATGTGGTTCTTAACGGCATCCTACATACGGTAGCACCTGCTTTTGAAAGGCACACTGTCACCAGTGTCTATTTCTACCTACACCACATTGTAAGGCCTGGTGTCAGTGAGAACAGAGCGCCATACTGCCGGATCAAAGCCATGCAGGCCCTTGCTGCTCTGTCATCAGATCTGGAGAGAGATGCACTCCCTCCACTGAGCCATCCTGAAGGTTGCTATGCAGCAAATCAGGAAGGGGCTCACTCTCATTCTCTTCTTGCTCTGAAGCCAACAAGAGACATGAGACTTCTGCTCGCCTATGGAAAGGCTTGAGCCTGTTAGCATGGAATACCTGAGGGGCTACCCCAGGGACTCCCATGTCAATCAGATAGTGGACTTCTCCCATCTTGGAGATTATCCTGAAGTGTCCAGTCCAGTTATCTGCCAAAGCTCAAGGTTTGGTAGGCTCCATCACAAGGATCTCCTATCCTAGAGTCCAATCGACTTGTGACGCTTTAAGGTCAAGCCAGTATTTGTTCAATTCCTGGCTGGCCTTTAGATTCGCTGTCGCCTGACCCATCGTTTGTGTCATCGTCTGTCTGAGGCCTAACACTTAGTCCCCGACTTGCTTGGCAGGACCTGGAGGGGTGGCTTCCAAACCTTCTCGGATCAAGGCAAGGGGCCTCCCTCACAGGATGTCCAAAGAGTAACTCAAAGGGGATGAAACCAACACCCGCTTGAGGTACCTCTCTGTAAGCAAACAGCAGGCATGGCAGGAGGAGATCCCATTTCCTCCTTAGGGGCTCTTCCAAAGCGCCTTGCATGCCCTTGAGAGTTTTATTAAATCTCTCAACCAGGCCATTGGTCTGGGGATGGTAAGAGGTGAAGAACTTGTAGGTTACCGTGCACTCTTTCCACATGGTTTTCATGTAACTCGACTTAAAGTTGGATCCACTGTCAAAGACAACCTCTTTAGGGAATCCAACACGGGTGAAAATGCCCAGGAGGGCCCTGGCAACCACCTTGGCAGTAACAGTCTGAAGGGGTAAAGCCTCAGGGTACCTAGTGGCATGATCTACCAAGACCAGGATGAACTGATGTCCACCAGAAGTGGGAGGGTCAAGAGGACCGACAATGTCGATGCCTACCCTCTCAAATGGTGTGCCAACCACTGGCAATGGCTGTAGTGGGGCAATAACATTGCCTCCAGTCTTGCCAGGCAACTGACAAGTTGGGCAGGTCTTGCATTGGGACTCCACTTCTTCTCCCATCCAGGGCCAGTAGAAATGGCAGAGAGCCTTTGCTTAGTCTTCTTGGTGGCAAGATGACCAGCCAGGGGCACCTCATGCGCCAACTGCAGCAGGAAGGGCTGGTAAACCTGGGGTACCACCGACCTCTTGAGGGCTACAGGTTCAGGCTTAGTGGGCTCTCTAACAAGGAATTCACCCTCCCAGTAAATCTGGAATGTCCTAGGCACTTCTCCCTGTGCCAGGGACAGGGCCTGTTTCCTCAGACCCTTGAGATAGTGTCACTCTCTCTGACCCTTACAGAAGTCTGCCCGGGAGGGTCCCTCTTCAGCTAACAAGCATTGAAGGTTGCTGTGGTCCTCCGGGTTGAGTACCTCTCCCACATGAGTCTTCGGGCTCTTCTCCCACGGGCGTTGAGTCTGCGGTCACCACTAGATTCAGCCCAGTGAAAGAGACCAAGGGGTCTCTTTCACAGAGGCGACCCTCTTGTTTTTCCTTCGTCGTCGTGCCTTGGGCTTCCCTGTCCTCCAGTGGGAAGGACAAGGACAAGGACAAAGAAAAGGGCACCTCTCAGAAGGCTGATGAGTCCCAGAAGCAATCGCAGTCAAGTAAACCAAAACCTTCCTCTCCTAAGACCCAAAAATCTAGTGGGGATAAGTCCTATGTAGGTGGGAATAAGAGTAGTGGTCCGCCTGCTGCAAAGCAGGGTCCCAGTGGTTCCAGTACTGTACCCTGCACTCCTGGCAATTGTTGAGACTGTGGGGCTCTGGACCACAAGAGGGGTGACTCCAGGTGTAAGGGTAAGGCACTTTGAGTCCAAGCTGACAGCCTGACCTACCCCTACTCCCGACCCGAGTTGGAGGCCACTGTCCTCCCCTCCTCTACCGGGGTCAAGATTCTCTATTGTTGGTAGCAATGAACAAGCAATCAAGGACTTGCTTCTCAGGAGGTGATGCAGGCTGGTTCTTAAGTACAGTGTAGTCCCCAAGAACCCACAAAGGAATGTCCACACACTGTATTAGTTCAAATACATTCTTAATATAAATAAGGTTCAAGGTTATTAACACAATCACGATAATACACTTTGTGCTCCGACAATTCTAAACTGGTAAATATATACAGTTCTAGGTGATACCACGATTATTCTGATTCCATTAAAATGCACCAACTAGACATAGTTTAAATAGCATACGGATCAATACAGCAAAACGATATCAACCATACACTTAGGAAGAAGATAAGTTGGTTAGACAATTGGCAGAATACTGAGCCCCTACTGTCAGGTACAATTCTGTATGAGAATCCCCCCACTTGGGCAACCTGTAAATGAAGATGCACTACAAGCCCAGTCCATATATTGTCTATTAGAGTCTTATCTTCTTCTATAGTTCTGCAACCTAAATGTACCATGTGTTGTAGAGTTCTTCATCAGGGAATCGACGAGCACTTCTTGAGTGCACTCCCTTTCAAGCAGGAGCCACAGGTCGTCGAACTGAGATGAAGAAAAGGTGAACGTTGTTGTTAAGGCAGCAGCTTCGGTCCTTGCAGTGCTCGTTGATGAGTGATGGAAAACGTCCTGCAACAGGGTAGGCATGCTGTGCACCTCAACAACGATGGTTTGTTGCCGCAAAGAGTTTGTGAAGAACCTTGGTCCAGCAAGGTCCTCGAGTGGTCGGAGTCAGCAAATGGGACGTGACCACGGCTGGCTTCAGTAGCTTCGTCGCCGTCTGAGGTCTTCAGGTGGCGGGAAACCCACCGACGGATTCTCCTTGTTCATCGATGACCTTGACTTTCTCTTGGCTGACGAAAGCGGTCGACGATGGTGAACAAGAGGCAGGGAGGCTGTTCCAGAGGGAGGCCCCAGCCGAGGAGATGGATCTGCCCCCAACTCTCTGCTTGGAGAAGTGTCTGACCCGCAGAGAGTTGGAGGTGGATGAGGGAGAGCTCGAGAAGGAAGTGGTTTTGGAAGAAAAAGTTGGAGATAGAGCGGCCCCAGAAAGCCTTGTGGGCGATGCAGAGGTTCTTGAACTTGATCCTTGCAGCCACGGGGAGCCAGTGAAGAGATTTCAGAGCTGGAGAGATACAATCCCTGGGCTTGAGGCCAAGGACAAGTCTCGCAGTCCTGTTTCTAGATAAGTTGTAAAGTTCGAAGAGTAGAGGCAGGAAGATTCAGAAAGAGGCTGTTGCAATAGTCCAGCCTAGAGAGGACCAGAGCTCTGGAGACAGTGAACTTCTGGGGGAAAGTGAGAAAAGGAAGAATACCTATGAAGAGGAGGTGCAGCTGATAGTTTGACTCCTTGGAATAGTCAGAGATGTGAGGAGAGAAGGAGAGGGTGGAGTTGAAGATGGCACCAAGGTTCTTAGCCTCACGGGAAGTAGCAGGAAGAGGGCCCAGAGTGGGTGGCCCGAGATAGAGAGGAAAGCAGGGAGCGTGTGTCCCAATGAGGAGGATTTCAATGTTACTGGCAGCAGAGATCATTGGCGGCACACCGTTCCTGAATTGTGGCCTGACAGACTGGTATCAGAGAAGAAGCAGAGGTGGCTGAGGGGAGCCTGAAAGAGAGCATAGTGTCATCCGCATAACATTGAAAATTGGAGCAGAAAGTAGCAATACAGTGGGCAAGAGGTGCAGGTAGTGTTTGAAGAGCCAGGGTGAGAGGTTAGACCCCTGGGCAACACCATAAGTAGAGAGAGAGAGATAGAAGAGAGAAAAGACCCCAGTTGGACCTGAGAGGGTCGGTCATTGAGAAAGGAGGTCAACCAGGCGAGGGCCTAATCAGTAATACCAAGGTTGTCGCGGAGGTGATTGAGCAGGATGGCATGGTTAACCGTGTCAAAAGCAGAGGATTGATCGAGGAGAATGAGGAAAGCATCAGGACAGATATACCAATGTAGATACTGTAACTAACAAAGTACAATTGTTGATTGAGAACTCTGTTGTTGACAGTAGGAACTTCATAGTTTCTTTTTAAATTGTGACAAACTATCTGAAGAAGAGACATTTCATCATAACCAGGATTACCATTGGTGCTATTTATTTTCTGGAAACTGGAAGGGGATCTTTTCATCCAGGAACAAAGATGTGTTACTAGTGGATTTTTCTTTGATGAACTTTTCCCTTGACTTAGAACTTTCAAGATCTGGTTCAAAACCTTTCTTTTCTTTTGCTGAACATTTTGGAGTTAACTTTGAATTCTGGGGAAGGGATCTTACCCAGGATAGGCAAAGACCATTCAGACATTGTGTTGATATTGTTTATTATATTGTGCTTTTGTATAATTGTTTGTTCTTTAGTGTGAGGGGCAGTTTTCACATGCTAGAGAATGTTTTCTTAGCCTTTAGACTAGGTAGGGAATTCCTCTGTAAAGAAGGGCAAGCAAGGGATTTTCTTTATAAAAATGTCTTTAATAAAAAGACATATTTTGAGAAATGTACAAGCAGTTGTCTGCCTCGCATTACTTTCTAAGACTTGTGAGGGGTCAGTAAAAAATGAAGAAAGAAAAAGAGAGTGAACTTGGTTGCAATTGTGAATACTGGCCTATCGAGGTCCACAGGAGGTTTCTCAGGAAATGGGATGAAGCAAAGACTGTTTGGACTATTTGATGAGGACCGTGTTAAAACCAAAAAGGATTGCCAAGAGTCATTTTTGTTTTGGAACTTTGATACTTAACTAAGAACTGAATGATATTGGGGAACTCTTTGGTCGGTGTCAGAAAAACAGCCACCACTAAATTATCAAAAAGGGGATGTAACCCTATCCCACGCAGAAGCTTACATTCTCTTTTCTTTCTTATTGTACTGGTAGAGCAGATAGATTATAATAGATTTGGGCTGAGGACAGTGTTTATTTGTGAGACGTTTTGACAAGCTTCCATTTATTATTCTCTAGAGTAGTGGCCGCTTCATAGAAATATGATTAGAGCAGGTTTCTTTAATAGACTAAATTGTTGAACCATTTAGCTAAAAATCCAGTTCTTTGTAGACCAATCCACAATCCCCAATGATGTGCCCCGAGAAAAATGTATATGTTCAGATGAATACCTTAGATAGGATTTTTCAATATGTGCAAAGATGCTCCATAAGAATAAACTGTACAGGGTCTATAGGCAGAGCCACGGTTATGTGGAAGTCAGGTAAGTATGTGTTCTTGTCAGCGACAGGCCTTACCTGAACTCATCTTGAACCCCTGGAGTCATGAAGATCGAGCATGTCCTTCCCAGAAGCCACCGTACCTGCTGGGTAATTAAGCCATTGGGGAGACCCACGGGCATTACAGGCAACAGAGGAAAACCTTGGGAGAATAAAAACTTCTATTACGTTTTGGATTCAAGAAGGAGGCAACATTCAGAACAGGACCAGGATGGTAAAGAAGAAAAGAGCCAGGGGAAGTCTGGAACAGAGGGGCAAGGAGGATACAAGAACCAGGGAACTAGGAGGAACAGGAACAGAACATCTAGCAGGCGCTAACAGGAATACCTGCAGTTGTAACGCATCCAGCTCTTCATCTCCGCTGCTGAAGAGCACGAGCACCGGAAGTGAAGCTGCAGAAGTGGAGCCGCCATCTTGCTGTGGGCAATGTCACCTGATGGTCTCTGTTGTTGGAGAAATGAATGCAGCCGCCATCTTGGGATGGGCAAACTGCATCAGGTGACCTTCCATACACACCAGCGTTGCCAAAGGGACCATGAGCACTGGTACAAATGGCATGGGACACAGTACTTGACAGTTCTACCCCACTTGTGCAGAGAAGACCACAACAACCCCAGTAAACACCAGAGGTGACCCTCTCAAAGAGCTCCAGTCCTTGGTTTCAGAACCAGAAGCCACAAGAAGAAGAGAGTCAAAGCATGATTCAGGTCAATGTAAGTCAATGGCAAACCATTGTAGGAGGAGTGAGAGACCTCCAGAAACCCAGGACCACAGCCCAAGAGGACAGTTGTAGCCAAGTATGAAGAATAGCTCATCGGCTCAGGGACCACAGGCAAGTATACACTGACCCAGTTTTGATTAACACGAATGGCACAACAGCCTAGTGCGTAAAAAAAAAGGATCCCGTCATCCAGGGACTTGGACTCTCGACCAAAGGCGAACCTGATTATACATAAGAAGAAAAATGTGTCTTCTGATAAGGGTGACCCACCTGCAAGGAGTGAAAACAAAGGCAAAAATGGTGAGTTAGTAGTTTCTCACTATCCTTCTGGGCGATGGCAGCTTCCTGCCTCCAGATGCATGACCAGGAGGATAATTCGGTAATAATCTGGAAAATGCCCTAGCACAGGACAACCAGCCCCTCCGTGAAGAAGACCAGTCATAGAACAAGGCCAGCACAGGAAAGACATTCAGCAGCCAAAAAAGGAAACCTGAGCTTAAGGAACCAGACACTGGACCCAGCCAGTATTCTCAAATCTGGTTCTATACATCCAGCACAAGTGTTATGGCAGATATCCTCCAGCAACAGGTAAGTCAGCCTCCCCTAGCACAGAAACTGCTCTTCTGAAGACCCATGAAGACTTTCTCTCAAATCTCAACACTAACACTCCCTCTGTCCTCATTCTCCTTGACCTCTCCTCTGCCTTTGACACGGTTAACCACACCATCCTGCTCTCATATCTTCATGACACCCTGGAAATCACTGACCAGGCTCTGGCCTGGTTAACGTCTTTTCTCTCAGATCGCCCATCCCAAGTCGAACTTGGAGCTTTCCTCTCAACTATCACTCTCTCAATCTGCGGCATTCCCCCGGGATCTAACCTATCCCCCTGGTTCTTCAACGTCTATATGGCTACCTTGGCACGTGTGATTGCCACTTTGTTTATTTATTTCGAATGCGCACCAAACCCAAGGGTTACAGGGCGCAGCAGTAAGAAAATGCAAAGCTTACATAGTTACATGTATGGTCGCAATAAGACATATATAGTTACAGGTATGTTCACAGTAAGACATGTATACAAATATACAAGTTATAAGCAGGTAATGAACAGGAAGGATAAATAGGCACAAAATCAAATGTTACAATATAGTGGAGGGATAGTCTAAGGCAGCCTAGGTGAGGATAATGCAGCGGCTCAAGTTAGTGGTCAGTAGAATTGAGCTTGTTAATGTAGTTACTTCTAAATTGTAAGTACGGTTGATCTGCTCTAAGCCGGTGTGGCAAGGAGTTCCAGAGTTTGGATGCTTTCACAGGAAAGCTATTAACACCAATCTTGGCGAGTCTGAATCTTGGTACAGTGAGGCAGTTTGCGTTGCTGGCTCTCATGGGTCTGATAGACGATCTTCTGTGTAGTCTGTCTACAAGGTACCTGGGGGCAGCATTGTTTAGTACTTTGTGGGTAAAGGAGACCAGTTTTAGAAGAATTTTATTATGAGTAGAGAGCCAATTGTATTGGCGTCTAGTTGCACAGATAAGTTCTTTTATTCATGCCTAGTGCAGCCCTTAAGGCGTTATTTTTGAGTGTTTGTAGCCTCTGGATGTTGGCGCCACTGTAAAGAGCATTACAGTAATCTAGATACAGTAATCTAGCCTAGAGAGTATCAGTGTTCTGGCCAGGATCATACAGCTGTCATTTCAGGGGAATGGTCTGCCTGCCCTGATGAGCTTACAGGTGTAAGCGCTGATAGAGGCCAACAATTTCACTTGTTTTTCAAAAGACATGGTGGAGGCAAGGTAAAAGCCAAGGGTTTTTACCTCCTTGGCTACCCTAATGATGTTTCCATCGATGATGAATGACTAATATTTATGGCCTAATTTCTTGAGGTTAAGGTGGGTACCCAGGATAATGAGCTCTGTCGTATCATTCAGGCATAGACGGTGGATGGCCATCCATGCCTGGATGATGAGATGCACTCTATTCACCAACGCTAATTCCTTGTCATAATCCCCAGAAAGTGGGAGGAGAATCTGAGTATCATCTGCATAGTTAGTGTAGGTGATACCCAGATGGTCCAGATCATAGAACAAAGGCTTGGTGAATATATTGTATAATGTGTGGGAGACACAGGAGCCCTGTGGTACCACACGTGATAGGGACAGGGTCCGCAGCTGCTAATGGGTAGAAGACCCTCATAGTTCTATCACTCAGGAATGATTCTATCCATCTGATGGCCTGTGTAGGAAAGTGAGCTGCTGAGTCCAAGTGATTACACAGGACCTTATGATCCACTAGGTCGAAAGCAGCTGAGAGATCTAACAGTAGGAGGAGGGCTGTTTTACCTTTGTCTCTTAACTCATCAACCTGTGTTTTTAAGTCGTTTATGGCGGTTTCCGTCCCATGTAATGGGCGAAAACCAGATTGTCTTGCTCCCAGGAGCTTATGCAGTTCTAGATATTTTTGGATATGGGTGTATGCGACCTTGTCGATTATTTTAAGTAAGAATGGTACCGTCGTGATGGGACGGTAGTTAGTAGGAATAAGTTGGTCTAAAGTTTGCTTCTTTAGAAGTGGGAGTACCCAAGATTGTTTCAAATTAGAGGGAATAGTACCAGATGAGAAGGAGGCATTGATCAGTTTAGAAATGAAAGGTGCAATATCTCTAGCTGCATCTTTTATAATCTGAGCTGGGAAAAGATTGCCTTTACAATTATACGGCTTGAGAGATAGGATAACTTTCTCTACCTCTAATATGGAAGTTTTAGTGAAGTGGAATCTGGCGGTCTGGTCAGTGGGTATTTTGCTAGAAGAGGAGAGATTGTTAGATTGTGGTGGTAAATTCAAGGTATCTTTTTTTTTTTTTTTTTGGGCAATTTTATTTTGAAGAGTGGTTATTTTATTAGATAGTGCATGTTGAATTTCTGAGCACCATGTCTTACTTTTGATGCAGATGTCAGATGTAGGAATCGTGGACTCTAGTCCTTTTAGTATGGTGAATAATTCCTTCATACTATAGTTTGCTTTGGCAATACGTTCATTATAGGAGTTTCGTTTTGCCAGGCAGATTTAATTTTTGTATTGCGAAGATATTTTAGTTAGCTTAGATTTGTTACTATTGGAAGGGAGTAATCTCCAAGTGGTTTCACATTTCCTTTTTACAAGACGTAAGTCCTTTAACTGGGGGGTGAACCACTTATTTAGGTGAGCTTTACGTGTACTATGTCTAAGTTTGAGTGGAGCAATTTTGTCTAGTGTGGTAAGCATAATTTTATTGTATTCGTGGACCAATGTACCAGGGTCTAGGTTATCAGCCAGTGAGTTTAAGGTAGGGAGAATGGCAGGGATCACTTTGTCCACTGTGATATTCTTTTTGTTCCTGGTTGGGCAAGGTGGGGCAGTAGCTAGGGCCATCAGGGGTGGTCTAATAGTTGATAATATGAAAGACACAAGGGAATGGTCTGTCCACAGTTGTGGTGTGATAAAGGTGATAGTGGCAATGCAATTCTAATCAGCTACAAAGTCTAAGCTTCTCCTTTTATTGTGGGTAGGTTCGTTGATTTTTTGCGACAAGCCTAATTCTGAGAAGATATTCGCTATTTTGAAGGCATGCTTATCCGCTGGATCGTTAAATCCTAGATTTAAGTCACATAGTAATAGTAATTGAGTAGTTGTTTTAAGGTTGTTAGATAGTAGGCTGTAAATATCCTCCTCAAATGCCCCAAGTGGACCAGGCGGTCTGTAGATTAAGTGGATAGTAAGTGACTGGGAATTAGTTAGAGGGAGTTTAGCAGTGAGGACTTCACAAGATTGTATTATTTGTGGGGGGGGGGGCTAGTCTCAAAGATAGGCTAGATCTAGATATGATGGCGATGCCTCCGCCTCGAGTTTCATCTCTGTCTTGTCTAGATATCGTATATCCGTCTGGGATAGCTAACATAAGAGAAGGTCCTGCCGCGTCATGTAGCCAGGATTCCGTTATAGCAAGGAAGTCCAAATTATCTTCCATTCTTAGGTCGTAGATGATCGTTGCATGGGCAACCAGAGATCTGGCGTTTGAGTGCTCCTTTAAGGAGAGGGGCCTCAGTTTTGGCTGTGGCATCGATAGGAGTAAGTAGGTTGGGGTCAGCTAGCTTAAGTTTGTGTACAGTTTGCTGATTAGCATTGTCATGAAGCAAAGGCGAGGAGGTGGCCAGGATGGACTTATTAAGCTTCTCACCAGTGGGGCAGTTTGCTTTCTTATTTATCGGGGGTAGTGATCTTGTAAGTGGTTCATGCAGTTTAGTGAGTCTGGCACAGAGTTTGAGGTTTCTGTCATTGGTCGTGCAAGGGTAAGTTGCATAGGATCCTGAGCCTGTTGCATTAAGGTAGTTAGGTTGGATGATGCTAAGGTTGTTAACTGCCATTGTAGTCAGGATGGGTGTGACTTGTACCACCTCAGATGGTGGGAGCAGCCAGTCACAGTCCTCTGAGAGGTTAATTGTAAGGAGTATAGTGGCAGCAAATAAACTGTACATAATGTGTAGGTTTAGCATATTTAGCAAGTGGTAAGCGAAGAGTAGGGTGAGCCTGTGTGGCAAATGAGCAGATTCAAATGGCACGGGAAATATGAGCAAGTTCACGTGGCAAGGGGCAATATGAGCACAATCATATGGCAAATAAGAACAATGAGAAAATTCAAATGGCACAGGGCAATATGAGCAAGTTCAAATGTCACAGGGAAAATGAGCACAATGACATGGCAAATAGGAACAATGAGCAAATTCAAATGGCATAGGGCAATATGAGCGAGTTCAAATGGCACAGGGCGAATGAGCACATTCAGTGGCAAATGAGAACAATGAGCGGATTTGAAATGGCAAGTAAGCGCGGTGAGCAAATTCAAATGGCACGGGGCAATATGAGCAAGTTAAAGTGGCACTGGCTAATGAGCACAATCACATGGCAAATAAGAACAACTTTCACCTCTAATTTCCAGTGTTATGCGGATGACACTCAACTATCCTTCAGGCTTCCCTCCTCACTCATACCTGACTGTCTTTCCGCCATTCAGTCATGGTGTGCTGCAAACCACCTCTGACTCAATTCCATTAAAACCGAGATCATTCTCATTGGGACCCCTGCTCCTGCTTTCCCACTCTCACTCTGGTTGGCCTCCCTTGGTCCTGCGCCCACCTGTGAAGCCAAAAACCTTGGGGTAATCTTCGACTCCACTCTCTCCTTCTCCTCTCACATTTCTGACATCTCTAAAAAATCTAACTATCAACTACACCTCCTCAGAGGCACTCTACCTTTTTCTCACCTTCCCCCAGCGTCTCACTGTCTTCAGAGCCCTGGTTCTCTCTAGGCTGGACTACTGCAACAACCTCTTCCTCAACCTCCCCGCTTCTTCCTTGCGCCCTCTGCAACTCATCCAAAACAGAATTGCGAGAGTTATCCTTGCCCTCAAGCCCACGGACCGCATCTCGCCGGCGCTGTAATCGCTTCTCTGGCTCCCCGTGGCTGCAAGGAACACATTCAATACCCTCTGCATTATCCACAAGGCTTTCTGGGCCTGGGACCTACTTACCGGCAACGCTGCCTACCTAAATACTGTCCCTCTTGAGCCCTCCGCTCATCTACCTCCAACCTTCTGCAAGTAAACCGGTTTTCCAAGCAGAGGCCTGGAGATAGATCCTTATCCTCAGCAGGCGCCTCCATCTGGAATAGCCTCTCTTCCACCCTCTGTCTTGATCCTGATCTTCAATTCCAGAAACTCCTCAAGATCCTCCTCTTCTCCTCCTCCTTCTCACACCCCGCTAACCTAGCTCTCTGCTCTTCCACCCCCATCCTCTTCCTTACAGCTTGCCGACTGGCTGCCTAGGTGTACCTCAGAGTCTCACAGGTCCTTGGCACCCCCACCAGTCTTCCATGCACTTGACTTAGGGCCCTCCACCTCACCGCACTAAAGAACCCAGATAACTTCTCTCTCAGCCCTTACCCCAGCCTCATCCTAACTGGGTGCACTTGGCGCCCCACCCGACCCTTACCCTTCCTGCACTTGCTTGATCTGTGCACAGCCCTGCCTGTAGGTCGGCTGTCTGTTCTCCCTTGTCTTCTCTCCTTAATGTGCACTTGAAAAAGCTACAAAATCGCTGTCAGGCCTATTTGCTGTATCTAAACTGTTAAATATATCATACTCACTTACTCTGCCTTTTGCAGACCGTTATCGTCTCAGAATTTTAAGGGCTCTGAGGGATTGTTGTTTTTTCCCCTTGTTCCCTCCCTCCTTGAGCACTTTGAAACACTGCCTGTGTCTAGGCGCTTTATAAAAAAACATTACCATACCATATCCATACACTCATGGGATGTCCTAAAGCAGCACTCCCATCACGAGGGCATCACTTTACATTGCTCCATCCTACATCTCCACCAGTTTTGCACCTCTCTCTAAGCCTCTCTGACCGAGACCATCCCTTAAATTGCTTCTTACAGCCCTGAGAATGAACACCAGCCGTAGATTGGCTGGATCCTCTTAGCCCCCCAGCTGTAAAAGAGTCTCTACTTCTTCCCGTTCTGAGATTGACCAATGACGATTTTAGAAAAAGTACATTACACGGGGAAAGCCCCAGTGTTTTTGCACATTTTTGACCCTATGCCATGCAGCCATGTTGTGATGGGCAATATGATTTGAAATCAGTGCAAGGGCATGACCAAGTTTAATGTGAGAAACCCTGAAGAAGATTTCATTAGACTTTCGAGGTGCCATCATAAAGTTTTCTTTTACTTTGAAGAAGTGAGCCCGAGTAAGAACATCTGGGACACAATATTTCTGTTGTACACTCAGTAGGTCCTCTCGAGCTCCATATTGGCATCATCCAGGAGCATGAGTCTGTAACAGAATAAGTCTTGTTCAAACCTTATTGGCACCTGTTGTGGGCTACATTGTGTCAAAGAAATTAGACACTGGTCTCGATTTTCTGTGAGGTTAGTTCAGTAGACTTTTAATATCAGCACCTGCAGGGAACACAGAGACAAACAAACAACCCAAATCCAACCCTGTTGAATCCCTGACAGTCAGAATTCTTCTGCAAACTGTTGAACCCGTAGTGAAGAAGAAGAATTCTTCCCACTAATGTACCTCTCTGGATGGTCAAATAAACATACAGAAAGATCTGTTGATTGAAAGACCGGATCCAGACAAGGAACAGTGGCTGCAAAGGAAAGGTAATACAATTTAGTACTCTGTGGTGGTATAACAGAACATAGAACTCCCAACCTCCTTAAGCTAACCTGTGCTTTGTTTGAATAGGATTAGATAGGATTCTAATTTTCAGAAGGGACAGGAGTAGAGTAGAAGTCTGGAAGCAAAAAATACATATAAGTAACAGAAACCTAGAAAGAACACAAATACAAGGTCAAGAAGAACGGTTCTTACCGTACTGGATCCTTAAACGTCTTATAAGAGTTTTGAACGTGATGTTGATCCAAATGCCTAAACCGCTGGTATGAGGACGCCTAAACAACCACCACATATCCCGACGGCAAGCGGACGGCTAAAGTCCAGGCATACAAGGAACTCTCTAGTCCGTGTGCTTGTTAGAAGTGTGTCAAGTACACGGTAAGGATTGACGTACATCAATCCCTACCGTTCGTTCCTGGCGTCGGTAGTAGATAATGATTCACAAGAAGTCCAAGTAACAATCCGGTTCGGCAGTGAGACGAGCAGCAAAATACAACAACTTAAGGCAAAGCAATCCAGATGGCATACAGGTCAGAAGGTTATGTTCAGAAAAAGGACAACAAATTTTATCAAAGGCAAAACCAAGGAGCGGTCCGAGTCGATAGCGCCAGAGTATCAGCAAGACAGACAGGGAATAAGCAAGGCAAGGTCAAAAGGCAATAAACAGGTTGGCAACTTGAATGAATGAACAACAGAGAATCGTAGGTAAATTCAGAAGCAGCGAGGTACGGGTAGGAGGAACTAATATACCCTAATCACCTGACCACATCCCATGTTTTACAAAGACTGTTAGGCAGAAACCTGTGCAGTTTCCTTAGGGAACACTGCAAAAGATTTAGGACTACAGGTGTTAGCAGTAAACCCAGTCTGTACCACCCAGATTTACCTGGTAGCTGTGGCTGAGCAGTCAGACTTCTCTCAAGAAGAGTTAGGTAGTATGCAAAGTATACACAATAGGCCCTCAGATACAATAATACAAGCAAACACTGACCAGAGCTTTGGTATCAAAGTATATAATTATTTATTTAAAAACACACTGTTTGAAACACTCCAGCACTCTTATTGTAAAATATTCTAAACACAGTTACTATTGTAATATGTACACCCCTTTTTCCTTATCAGATAAGTCACTGTAAAACACCACTTATTTTCATACAGAGGTGAGCGCTTAACTAGATGGCACTCCAATAAGTTTGTGAGAAAGGGAGAGAAAAAGACAGAATATGGAAAAGGTACACCACTCTAAGGTTCAGGAACACTGTTAGCAAGGCAGAAGGGAAAAAGTCACTGGTGAGCCAAAGTCCAAAGGCTGGGCCCCCTCTTAGAGAGAGCAGAGCACAAATGCGCCCAAGATCACACAGTTACACTAGGCTTAGAAAGTCTTGCAGAGGGTTCAAAAAGAGTTTAGAGAGGCTTAGGAAAGTTTAGCCAGGGTATCCCAGGCTAACCCAGGTTCGAAAGCCGGGGACTAAATCTACCCCGTACAGTCGGTAGCAAGGGAAGCCAGGCGGGACACGGTACCTTAAGTGGGAAGGATCCTCCAGCGGTGGCAGTTGTTCCTGGTAGTGGGTGCAAGTTGCGTCGTCGTCCAGGGGAAGAGAAGATCTCGACTTGGAGGAAAGATGAAGGTCGTTGCACTACCAGGGCAGAAACCAGCCGGGGAGTTTTCCGGTTAAAGGTGGTACCTTTGTTTCGCGGTCGTGGTAAAACGTGGTATCCCGGTTGCCGGGGTGCTTAGCACAGGCAAGGCGGCCATGAGGTATGTCGGGAAGGCGAAAAGACAGTGAAACTGGTTATCCCCACCAGTCAAAGGAAGAAGACTCTCCGGCGGGAGATCTCCTCTGTCGTTGGGAAAAGTGGTGAGATGGTCCAGCAGTGCTCCACCGGCGGTGGTGTCGTGGCAGGTCGGTTCAGCTTCTCCCTCGTCGGATTCTTAGGTCCTGTGGCGACTTCTGAAGTTCCAGTCCCCAAAGCCCTGCTTTTATGCAGAAAACCCCCATTCACTCAGCCTAGCTGTCACTCAAACATGCTAAGTGGTGAGCCGGCCGGCTCACCACTTGGGCCAATCAGGATGGAGTGCGACTTGAGTTGCCTAGGCAACTCAGTCCAGGGTGCCTAAATTCCCCTCCACCCCTCCTAAGTACCCCAGACAGAGTGGCACCACTTTGGAGGGCTTCTGTGGAGAAGCCCGCCAAAAAGTGGAACAAAGGGCTGGACTTGGGTTGGAGTCACAGAAGAGAACACAAACGCCATTTTAGAATCAAGTTTTGGCAAAAAATACCAACCGGAGAATTAATATTAATTAACCCTTTAAGTGCCATGGGTATTTCTCCCCAGTGCCAGAGCCTTTTTTGGTGATTTTGGCATGTGGCCATTCAATGGCTTGTAACTTTTTCGTTACATGAGATATCTCGGCCAAATTTGGCTCCTTTTTTTCCCACATGTAGGCGGTCGTAACGCCACCCAGGAATCCCAGGTTGCTGTAGGGCGGTGAGAGAAAATAAGGAAAATGTGCGAAAATTTTGGGTTTTTTCAAAAAATGCCAATAAAATGATGTACAAAGAAGCCTGTGGTTTTTTCCTTGTAAGAGCTAGGAACAAATGGTTTGCTGTGCTGAGTTCCCCAATGTGTTGGCTTAAGGAACAGGTTGAGTGGAAATGGAAAAAAATTATTTTGATGGGTTATCAACCGTTTGGTGAGAGGTAGGCGATTTTTGCCATTTTTGCCAATTGGACATGCATGGACGGAATGGAAGAAAAGGGCAGGAAAGCCAAATTGGAGGACAGAAAGGCATATATTTCTGAAAAGAAGACAAAATTCCAAGTTTAGGAAGGGGTGATTTGCATAGGTCAGCCAACAACTAGGTAGGGGAAACTGCCATCGAATGGGGGAAAAGCGGGAAAATGACTGAAAAAAAAGGTATGTGTTGGACATGGTTGGCTTGGTACGGCAATGGCTTCTATGAATTTTGAGAAAAGCAATGCTCCGCTACATTCCCCCGACTCTTGCAGTTAGGAGAGCATACCATTTCTGTAGTGTTTGTACAAAACAAGCAATACCACAAGCCAAACACTGAGCCATGGTACACAGGAGTTTTACGCTCACGGCCTGACCAGACGCACTTAGCATGTGTAAATTGGGAAAACCAATGTGGTGAGGAACAGCAGCCATACATTTTCTGAAAGAGCACAGGCAGACCTTTTCAAGGGTAGGTGACTTGTGCAGGTTACAAAAGTGTATGGTGGCTAAAGCAGCGACTAAATGTAGGTCACATTTGGGAAAAGAAAGGGTTGTGAGACAAAGGGCTCCAGCAAATGGGTCAAAACGTTATGAAAACCACACAAACACAACACATGGCCTACCGTCCCGCGTTCCCACAGGTGTCCCGATGACAAAGGTACCTCACATGTGTGGGTGCACCTACCTGGCCGCCAAGGGGAAAGCCTAAAACACAAGTAACCCCAAGTCTGTTTTCACACCGGAAATGTCACACTCTCACATCATACAGATATGAGCCTCGAGTGTCCAAGCCACCGAGGAAAACAGGGAACCCCATGCATTTCCGAAAAGAGGACACCCGTGGGAATCCGCAAAGGTATGATATGCCCAAATTGCCCCAGATTTTATTACCCAGACACCCCCGCAAAGTCCGAAATGTGGGAAAAAATACGCAATTTCCACACATTTCGCTCGGCTCACCCATCGAAACACGCCCCCAACAACACATGGCCTACCGTCCCGCTTTCCCACAGGTATCCCGATGAAAACGGTACCTCACATGTGTGGGTGCACCTACCTGGCCGCCAAGGGGAAAGCCTAAAACACAAGTAACCCCAAGTCTGTTTTCAGAGGGAAATCTCAGACATTCTGCCGACCGGCACAATGTACAGATATGGGCGTCGGGTGTCCAAGCCACCGAGGAAAACAGGGAACCCCATGCATTTCCGAAAAGAGGACACCCGTGGGAATCCGCAGAGGTATGATATACCCAAATTGCCCCAGAATATATTACCCAGACACCCCTGCAAAGTCCGAAATGTGGGGAAAAAAACGCTTTTTCCGCACATTTCGCTCGACGCACCCTTCGAAACACGCCCCCAACAACACATGGCCTACCGTCACGCGTTCCCACAGGTGTCCCGATGAAAACGGTACCTCACATGTGTGGGTGCACCTACCTGGCCGCCAAGGGGAAAGCCTAAAACACAAGTAACCCCAAGTCTGTTTTCACACCGGAATTGTCACACTCTCACATCATACAGATATGGGCCTCGGGTGTCCAAGCCACCAAGGAAAACAGGGAACCCCATGCATTTCCGAAAAGAGGACACCCGTGGGAATCCGCAGAGGTATGATCTGCCCAAATCGCCCCACAATTTATTACCCAGACACCCCCGCAAAGTCCGAAATGTGGGAAAAAATACGCAATTTCCACACATTTCGCTCGACTCACCCATCGAAACACGCCCCCAACAACACATGGCCTACCGTCCCGCGTTCCCACAGGTATCCCGATGAAAACGGTACCTCACATGTGTGGGTGCACCTACCTGGCCGCCAAGGGGAAAGCCTAAAACACAAGTAACCCCAAGTCTGTTTTCAGAGGGAAATCTCAGACATTCTGCCGACCGGCACAATGTACAGATATGGGCGTCGGGTGTCCAAGCCACCGAGGAAAACAGGGAACCCCATGCATTTCCGAAAAGAGGACACCCGTGGGAATCCGCAGAGGTATGATATACCCAAATTGCCCCAGAATATATTACCCAGACACCCCTGCAAAGTCCGAAATGTGGGGAAAAAAACGCTTTTTCCGCACATTTCGCTCGACGCACCCTTCGAAACACGCCCCCAACAACACATGGCCTACCGTCACGCGTTCCCACAGGTGTCCCGATGAAAACGGTACCTCACATGTGTGGGTGCACCTACCTGGCCGCCAAGGGGAAAGCCTAAAACACAAGTAACCCCAAGTCTGTTTTCACACCGGAATTGTCACACTCTCACATCATACAGATATGGGCCTCGGGTGTCCAAGCCACCAAGGAAAACAGGGAACCCCATGCATTTCCGAAAAGAGGACACCCGTGGGAATCCGCAGAGGTATGATCTGCCCAAATCGCCCCACAATTTATTACCCAGACACCCCCGCAAAGTCCGAAATGCTGGATAAAATACGCATTTTCCTCACATTTCGCTCGACTCACCCATCGAAACACGCCCCCAACAACACATGGCCTACTGTCCCGCGTTCCCACAGGTGTCCCGATGAAAACGGTACCTCACATGTGTGGGTGCACCTACCTGGCCGCCAAGGGGAAAGCCTAAAACACAAGTAACCCCAAGTCTGTTTTCAGAGGGAAATCTCAGACATTCTGCCGACCGGCACAATGTACAGATATGGGCCTCGGGTGTCCAAGCCACCGAGGAAAACAGGGAACCCCATGCATTTCCGAAAAGAGGACACCCGTGGGAATCCGCAGAGGTATGATATGCCCAAATTGCCCCAGAATTTATTACCCAGACACCCCTGCAAAGTCTGAAATGTGGGGAAAAAAACGCTTTTTCCGCACATTTCGCTCGACGCACCCATCGAAACACGCCCCCAACAACACATGGCCTACCGTCACGCGTTCCCACAGGTGTCCCGATGAAAACGGTACCTCACGTGTGGGTGCACCTACCTGGCCGCCAAGGGGAAAGCCTAAAACACAAGTAACCCCAAGTCTGTTTTCACACCGGAAATGTCACACTCTCACATCATACAGATATGGGCCTCGGGTGTCCAAGCCACCAAGGAAAACAGGGAACCCCATGCATTTCCGGAAAGAGGACACCCGTGGGAATCCGCAGAGGTATGATATGCCCAAATCGCCCCAGAATTTATTACGCAGACACCCCCGCAAAGTCCGAAATGTGGGAAAAAATACGCATTTTCCTCACATTTCGCTCGACTCACCCATCGAAACACGCCCCCAACAACACATGGTCTAACGTCCCGCGTTCCCACAGGTGTCCCGATGAAAATGGTACCTCACATGTGTGGGTGCACCTACCTGGCCGCCAAGGGGAAAGCCTAAAACACAAGTAACCCCAAGTCTGTTTTCAGAGGGAAATCTCAGACATTCTGCCGACCGGCACAATGTACAGATATGGGCCTCGGGTGTCCAAGCCACCGAGGAAAACAGGGAACCCCATGCATTTCCGGAAAGAGGACACCCGTGGGAATCCGCAGAGGTATGATATGCCCAAATTGCCCCAGAATTTATTACCCAGACACCCCTGCAAAGTCCGAAATGTGGGGAAAAAAACGCTTTTTTCGCACATTTCGCTCGACGCACCCATCGAAACACGCCCCCAACAACACATGGTCTACCGTCCCGCCTTCCCACAGGTGTCCCGATGAAAACGGTACCTCACATGCGTGGGTGCACCTACCTGGCCGGCAAGGGGCAAGCGGAAAACGCAAGCAACCCCCCCAGTCTGTTTGCAGAGGGGAATCTCAGCCATTCTGCCGACCGGCACAACATACAGATATGGGCCTCGGGTGTCCAAGCCACCAAGGAAAACAGGGAGCCCCATGCATTTCTGAAAAGAGGACACCCGTGCGAATCCGCAGAGGTGTGATTTGCGCACATCGCCCCAGATTTTTTTACCCAGACACCCCTGCAAAGTCCGAAATGTGGGGGGGAAAAATGCTTTTTCTGCAAATTTCGCTCGACTCACCCATCGAAACACGCCCCCAACAACACATGGCCTACCGTCCCGCGTTCCCACAGGTGTCCCGATGAAAACGGTACCTCACATGCGTGGGTGCACCTACCTGGCCGGCAAGGCGCAAGCCGAAAACGCAAGCAACCCCCAGTCTGTTTGCAGAGGGGAATCTCAGCCATTCTGCCGACCGGCACAACATACAGATATGGTCAAGGCCTTATCAAATCATTTGGACTTTAGAAAGTCCTTAAAGACCCTTTTATTCTAACAAACGGTGGCAGTTAGATGGTGGTCCTCTCTCTTCTTACTGGTGCCAAGATACCTCTGGTGACCAGGAGCTGTAAAAGTTACAAATAACATAACATAACATAACTGAGCCTCGACCAATCTGGCATTTGGTAGCCTTTAGGGTAAAGTGGGCCTGCAAAACAATCCTAGGTATTTCACAGGTTCTTCCCGAGTAGAGCTAACTGTTCTTTTTTTTCAACAATAAGTTTTATTAGGTTTTTTCAACAACAATTGAGTCAAATCAGAGTACAAGTGCAGATAAGATTTAGTGATGAGGTAACAACAATTACATAGGGCAATACATTTACTGAGTTTGTAAAAATGGGATGGTTCCATGTCGGGGGTCGGCTAATAGGGAAGAGATTAGGGGTTCAGTGTTTCGTACACCATCGAAATACTGGTGGTTGACGCACTATTCCTGGGAATTGTTCTGCATAGTCAAGATAGGGGGCCCAAGTGTTGTGAAATCTTCCCATGGCACCTAGTCGAGAGGCCATTATTTTCTCTGCCACTGCTGTGTCCCAGCATTTTGCCCACCACATGGTGATTGCCGGGCCTTCAGGTTGCTTCCATTGCCGTGCGATAGTGGTTTTTACTGCAGTGTGGAGGTGGGTTATCAAGTTCGTCAAGAGTCCCTTGAGTGGGAACGTCCCCCGCCCCTGTCGCCCAGTAACACAATCCCCGGGTCCCATGGAATTGTCAATCCCGTGATTTGCTTGATTTGGTTCAAAACCTCTTTCCAAAATATGATTGACTTTGAGCAAGACCATAAGAGGTGGAATAGTGATCTTGTTGTTGTACATCCTCTCCAATAAAGTGGGGACTGCCCCGTATATGCCACCTGTAGCACACTTTGACTGCCCCCTCCTCGTTTGTAACACATTTTGAGGTTTTGTGCATGTGAGTCCAGATGTGCCCCATTCTTCCATTGCTAGTTCTCTCCCTGGTCCCTCTCCCATTTGAGCATATAGTTCTTCTTGTAGGTGACACCCTTCTCTAGGAGCTTGTATAGGGTTGATATGTTCCCCCTCAGGGCCGTTGATACTAATTTGAGTTCTAGCTGGTTAAATTCTGTGCTCCCTTGCATTCTACTGTTGTGTTGTGACATCCAGTGTCAGAGTTGGGCATAGCGGAATCTTGCAGTTTCTGTGATTTGGAATTTAATTTTGCTTTCTTCAAAGGAGAGTGGTGCCCCATTGGTGTAGAAGTCCTTAATTTGCCTCAAACCCCCCTCTCGCCAATTGTTGAACTACGCTTGTTCGAGTCCAGGAGTGAAGTCTGGATTATTCCATACTAAGGTGAGTGGCCCCAGTGATCCGCTATGGCCACCAACAGCTTGCCACCCTTTTCCAGCACTGGATTGTGTTTCTAGTGGCCGTTAGCAGTCCGGTGCTCGAAGCACTGCGCAATACCATGAGGTATGGTAGTGTAGACATTGGGGACGTGCACCAATGTTCTTCTGTTTGTTTCCACCGATGTAGATTAGTGTCGGTCTCCCATGCTGTAGCAAAATAGCATTTGTTGTATCGCCTAGTGTATGCGCTTCTCATCGTTTGCAAAAATGGTGTGTTTCTTGCAAGAAAGATATGCTGGCGGAGAGTTCATTTAATTTGCGCTCCACCGATTTTCGTTTTCCAGGAAAGTTAAGGCCCTGGACGTTCCAGGTTACCATGCAAAGTTCCCTAGTCGAGTCTACCGCCATGTACCAGCCAATAACTCTTGTGGCAACCGGCACAGATCCCGACAACCAACCGTCTGTGGACAACCAGTGCCCATTGGTTAATGCATGATAGTAGCTTAAAGAATTCGGTTTGTAGTTGCAGCCCTCGATCACGGACGTCCTTCTCACTCTGCAGCCCCTGTTGGCACTGTTCCTTCACTGCATGCGTTCGTTCCTCCTTCCAGAGGTCCCTTTGCCCGTTTCAATGGTTCATGCTGCAATAGTTCAGTCAAAAGCACCACGGGTGCCTGCAGAGGTTCAGATTAGGTAGCACTTTTTTTACCAGCAGAATATTCCTCCTCAAGGTTTGGCACCTTTCTTGCCTCTTTGTGCTGGGCCTTTGAGCCGCTTCTCCTTCCAACTGCATCCAGGGCTGCATAGTCTCCTTCGATGAGTCCTCTTTGGTTGCCATATAATCCTTGTTGTTTGCTCCTGCTGGGTGCAGTAGCTTGTCGGCCTCCTTCATCGTGCATATTTGCCTTTACCCTCCAGGTTAAACACCAGTGTGGTAGGGAAGCCCCAGCGATACAGCACCTTTCTTTCTCACAGCCATTGTTTCCTTTTTTAGTAATGTGGCTGCTGGGAGGTCTTGGTATAGGGAGATTGAAGCGTCTCTGAATTGTATATGTGCAGAGTTCCTGGCTTACTGCATGATCTCCTTGACCCTGTAGAAGTGAACTCTTGCCAGGACGTCTGCTGGAGGGGTTGGCACGGTTGGTGTGTGTTTAGCCCTGGTTCAGTGCACTCTGTCCTGCTCTATCAGGGCACCATCTGGGAGCATTAGGATGAACCTGAAGAGGTCCCGGGTGAAGTTGCCCAGCTCTGCGTCTGTAATGGAGGTTGTGATCCCGCGTAGTCGGATGTTATTATGGCGGGAGCAGTTTTCAGAGTCCTATTGCTTAGTTTCCAGAGCTTCACATCTGGCCTCCAGTGCAGTGATTCTGTCTGCTCCCTCGCCAATTTCGTAGGATTTTTCACATACTGTTGACTTCATTTCTGCCGTTCTGCTTTCCACCTCGTCCATGAGCTTGTCAAGGCAAGAGATTCTTTTCATAAGCTCTTCCATGCCTCTCGATATTCCCTAGTCATGGCTGCTAGGAGGTCTTGCAGATCCGTTTGGGTGACCCCTTGAGTTGTGGCGGCAGGAGGGGGCGTCTGAAGGTCTCTTTCTTGTGACATTGCTTCGGTTCGCTCCCCTTTTCTCCCTTTATCTCCGGTGGGCACTGAGAGCAGCATAGAGATGTCAACTTCTTTAGTTGCTTTGGAGGTTTTCGCCATTTCTCTCCTTGATGCTCGGGGAGAAGGTCTTTCACTCACGTGGCTCTGTGTGGTTAAGTGCGTTTTTTTTCTTCCTCCCCTAGGGCCTTGATCCCCTTGAATTGAATAGATTTTTTATTTATATTGTGCTCGTACACGTGCGTTTTAGAGCGCGACAAGGCAAGGGAGGGGAACAAGGGAGGACAAAACAACGATCTTACTAAGCCCAGTGACATTGAGAACACGCAAGTGCATGGGAGAGGGAAAAGGGGAGAAGTGCAAGGAAGGGGGGAGCAGTGGAAAGTGTAGAGCAACGGAAAAATAGATCAAATAAATAACAAGCAACAAACAGTGGATGTGCAGCCAACAGGTGGCAAGTGCTGGCTTAAGGCAACAGACAGGGTGAGTCTGATCAGTGCAGAAAGAAAAGGGTGGGGGCTGTATGGTTACAGATACAGGCCCCAGTGCAAGGGATTGCCAGGAGGCAGTGCGGGTGGGTGGCACGGTGAGCAGGTACCTGGGTCCGGAAATCAGAAGGTAGGCCAGGTGCACGGTGCCAAGAGAGCAGATGAGCAGGGGAGAGAAGGGGCGAAGGCAGAAGTAAAGAGGAAGGTATTGAGGTGCTTCTGCAACCGGAGATGGTTTTCTTCAAGTTTCAGAGTGGCAGGGAGGCTGTTCTAGAGGGAGACTCCAGCCGAAGACAAGGATCTGACCCCAGCTCGTTTTTTGGAAAAACGACTGACCCCGAGGGAGTTGGAGGTAGAGGACCCAGAAAGCATTGTGGACAATGCAAAGGATTGCGATGAGGTTGGTCGTGTGGTGCCCCCCGCTGTGTTGATCCCCTAGCCCTTGCGTTCCCTGCGTATTCCTGTTCTGTGCCGGACACTTGGGTGGAGACCTGGCGAGGCAGTGGCTAGATTTTGGTGTGTATTAAGTCTCTTTCCATTTAGGGCAGGCAACGTGGGCAGTGGCTGGAGTCCTAGACGCCCCGAACTTAAGTAGGTGCCTCCCATCGTGGCCCTGGCCCTCTATGGCGATTGTGGAGAATGAGCAGGCCCCCTGAGGCAGTGGTGGTGGGCGGCTTTACCTTATTGCTGCAGAGGTCTTAGGGCCCAGTCTCCTTATTGGTTCTTGGGCTGGTGTGCCACCTGAGTTATCGCATGGTGAGTGCTCCTCTTCAGCTTGTTGGGCAAAGTGCTGGTGAGGCTCTGTAGAGGCCTCCAGTGCCGTCTCCAGTGTGGGTGGGCTGCTTGTGTGTCAGGACCGCAGGCTCTTTGTTGTCCCCCCTCCCATACCGTAGTTGTTGCACCTGCTTTACCGCACAGTGCCGTCAGACTGTTTTAGAGGAGCTCCTCTAATACTGTTCCTAGTGTGGGCTTGTCCTTCAACTCCGCAGAGCGCAGGGCCACTGTTGCGTCTTGGGGCCATTCCGGGGGACGGAGTTCTGTGTGCATCCACCGTGGAGCAATTCAAGGAGCCTCATATCCCCCCTGAAGTCTCAGGTGTCCGGTGCTCATACTACACAAGCCCGGATGCCATCATGATTGTTCGTCCAACTACAC
The DNA here is from genome assembly GCF_040938575.1 of Ambystoma mexicanum. Lineage (NCBI taxonomy): Eukaryota > Metazoa > Chordata > Amphibia > Caudata > Ambystomatidae > Ambystoma > Ambystoma mexicanum. The sequence continues at coordinate 38,221,511 of NC_090933.1, forward strand.
CTCAGCTTGCTACCAAGGACATCACCTCAGCGGTGCAGCATGCCGGGTCTTCCTCGCTCCGCCCAGCCGAGCGCAATGCTTTCCTTCAATCTGGTGAGTGTTTTCGCAGAAAACTGTGTGCTTTCTGTTGCCGTATTTCTACGGTTGTCGGGTCTGGGCCAGGAGCTAGTGCGGAGCCATGCCTCATGCACCAGCTCCAAGCCACGCCCCATGCCCCCACCACCTGCTTCTACGAGCTGACTGTTTTTAAGATATTCCATGAAAAAATCATCTAACCCGTCTGGAACATGTTAACCAACCTTTGGAAAGTAACAGGGGCATTCTTTAACGCAAAGGGTATCCCCATGAACTCGTAAAGACCTTCCAATATAGAGATTACAGTCTTATCCATGGCATTTTCTGGCAGAGATATTTTCCAATAACCTAAAGTGAGATCAAAAGTACTGAGGTACTCAGCAGCACCTAATTTGTCCACTACTTCATCAGTTCATGGAAGGGTATGAACATCTGCCTCGGCGACAGCATTGAGTCCTATAGTCTATACAGGACCTAGTGGACCCCTGGACTGGACTATGGGTTATTAGAAGGTTCTGTCACCCCAAGATCCAACACCTTAGTGGCCTCTGACCTGATGTGTGATCTAACTTTGACATTCTGTAACTCGTAGTTTTGTAAGGCACATTATCTCCAATGTCTGTGTCATGCTGACACCAAGGTGGCAGGTCTGCATCAAGTGAGAGCAAAGAGGGAAATTGCTTAATCAAAGTTTGCACCTCCGCTTGCTCTTTCATAGTCAGTTGAGCGGGCTAGTTATCACTGTTAAGGGAGCCATCTGAAGGGCTGCTTTGGAACGGATAAGGGAGATGTTCCGACTCCTCTTCTTTCCTATCTGAAGCCAGTAGTAGGGTTCCCATTTCACCTCTTGGGATGAAAGCCTTGAACTTGTTTACCTGGAACACTTTCGAAGGCTCTTTGGGCCTTACCAGGAATATTAAATAGTTTTTTTAAAAAACAATTTATATTGATTTTATTACAACAACCAACACAAACCAAACTTACAGTGTTCATGACAATATTAATACTCATCGTCCATCTTGTCCACTGTATTTCCCACCTTCCTGCCCTCCTCTCAAGCCTGCTCTCCTTCCTGTGCCGTTTCTTCATCATGTGATAGGATTTCTGCATCGATTACTCCCGATGGGTCCTGGTCACTAACCTCGTCATTTGCGGGCCCAAATAATTCTGCAATTAGTAGTTTCCAAGCCATAAAGGTTCCTGCTTCCTCCTCCCCCCCAACATTACTCGCCTCTTGCCACACTGTTGTTTCCGCCTCTGTCCATTTTTGTAAATCCTTCCACCACGTTTCTATTCTTGGTCTGTGACATGCTTTCCATCTCATTCCAATATTCCCCTTCGCTAGTGCATACACCAGGTCTTTCAATTTGCTCACGTGCTTTAGCTCTAGGGAACCCTCCCAGTAAGCAAGCCCATGCTGCATCTATCTCTACTTTGATCCCTTTATCTCCTATCCTGTGTGCTACTTCACCCAAAAAGCATTCTATTTCTGGGCATGACCAAAACATGTGTACCATTCCAGCATTTTCTTCCTTACATTTTGGGCATGCTTGTCGTCCTGCATTCTTAAATGTAGCTATCCTTTGTGGCGTCATATACGCCCTATGGGTGATATATAACTGTATCTGCTGTAGCCTAGCATTCTTCAACACATTTTTGTGATACAGTTGAACACGCTCCCACATCCCATCACTCATTGGGGTCCCCACTTCTTCCCAGTCTTGTCTAAGTTGTACCACTTCCCTTCCCACCTTGGTCATCACAAGCTCATATAGGCTTGATATTTCATGGCCCCCCTCTGCTATGTCGTATATTGTGTCTATGGTGGTATCAGGGTCACTCGAATATTTTTCTCCTGACCACGTCTCTTTGATCTGCTGCACCACCCTATGATATGTAATATATTGTCCTGTGTGTACCCCTGTTTCTTCCACCAACCCCTCGAAATCCCTTATATTCCCTTCTATCCATATGTCTCCCAAAGTCGCTATCCCCACAGGCTCCCAATGCCTCATGATCATTAATCTTAGTTGTGTTACTTTTCCCGCCAAAGCTACTAATGGCGCCTGCAAGGAGCATGGGTAAGGGTCCTCCATCATTTTACAAGCTCTTCGCCATATCTCCCACCCAAGTACCATCATCCTCGGGCGCCCCTCCATGTCTACTTTGGGTAACCACATCATCTCTTTAAGGAAGAATGGGGCACAATCTTGTTGAAACGACCTGGTCTCCGTGGTCGGCTCCTACGTACTGGAGTTGGCTTGCTATATTATAGAACTCATAATTTGGAAGTTTTATGCCTCCCTTCTCGTGTGAATTTTGTAGTTTCCAAAGGGCCATCCTGTTCCTTGTCCCCTGCCAGAGGAATTCTCTGCATGTACTGCTCAGCTTAGTAAAGAATTGCTTGGATATCAAGTATGGGATATTCGCAAAGTAATGTAACAGTCTTGGCTGGACGACCATTTTAAGCATTGCCCCTCTGCCCATCATCGCCAAGGGAAGTTTCAACCAAAACGTCATACTATTTTCTATGTGCCGTACAGCCTTCTCAGTATTTTGCTGATGTTCTGCTTCTAATGTATGATATATGTCTAACTCCAGGTATCGAAACGTATTGACCTCCCATGGTATCTGTAGGATCGGTAATTGCTCCAGTGGGATCCCTTGATACCTCCCCAATGGAAACACGCAAGACTTTTTGGGGTTCACTGCTTTACCTGAGAGCCCTGCAAATCGATCCAGCACTTCCAGGACATACTGTAGATTTTCTTCTGGATAGCACAGGTACAACAACATGTCATCAGCATATAAAGAAATTAAATGCGATTCCCCTTTATTGATTATGCCTATTGTGTCATATTGCTGCCTCAAATATATCGCGAGAGGCTCCAAGGCCAGGATGTACAACATGGGGGACCACGGAAATCCCTGTCTGGTGCCTTTACCAAGCTGCCATCTCTCTGATATAACTGATCCTGTCTTCACTCTGGCCAGCGGTTTGCTATATAGCAATTTGGCCCATCTCAGATACCCCGGCTCTATTCCATAGTTTGTTAATGCAGCAATCAGCCATGGCCATTTGACCGAGTCAAAGGCCTTTGTTGCATCCAGCGACACAACTGCCATTTAATTCGTCTCTTCATTTGCATACTCAATGACTCGATGGAGTTGCCTAAGGTTGTTGGATATGTTCCTATTAGGGACATAACCAGTTTGATCGGGGTGTATCAATTTAGTAATGACTGTCTTCATTCTGTTTGCCAAGACCGCCGTCAATATTTTGCTGTCCAGGTTCAGCATCAACAGGGGTCTATAGGATCCGCACTCACCGCCAGGCTTATTGGGTTTGGGGAGCGGCATGATAATCGCTTCTCTCAGTGATTCTGGTAGCTTCCCGACTTCATACGCTTCGTTAAGCATTTCCAAGAGTGGTGGGAGCACCTCATTTTTATACAGCTTGTAAAATTCGGCGGGGAGTCCGTCCGCCCCCAGAGTTTTACAAGTGGGTAGCTGCCTCACCACTTCCAATTCCTCTAAGGTGATTGGTGCATCTAGCTCCTCTCGTTCTTCAGCAGTAATTTGCGGCAATCCTATGTCCTCTAATATTTCGCTTATTGCATTAATGTCACATTCCTCCACGTCCTCATATAGGGCATGGTAATATTTTGCAAATTCTTGATTCACTTCCTCCTGAGTAGCTGCTACGCTTCCATTTTCTTTCACTATCGTCCTGATTACTGGTCTGGGGGTCTCGCTTTTGCATAACCATGCCAGAACTCTCCCTGGTTTATCTCCCCCTGCATGCTGTCTCTCTATATATTTTTTTATAGTTTAGATTGTACAGCCTTTCCCAATATCCCACGCATTTCCGTTGTAACCTAAGTATCACTTCATTATCACATTCGGTGCTACCTCCCCCGTTCACTGCCTTTTCCAGCTCCCTTTCCGCTTCTTCTAGGTCCGCTACGATCCCTCCTTGTTGTAGCCCTTTGGACTTGGCTATTGCTATCGCCCTCACCACTACTTTAAAGGCTTCCCAGAGAACACCCACCGACTCCACGCAACCTGTATTGGTCTCAAAGTAGCTTACTATTTCCTCTCTCATATCTTCTCTGAAGATGCTGTCCTTGAGCGCTTCCGCTCTGAGACGCCATGTCAGTATTTTCTCTCTCTGGGATCTATACTGCCACGTCAATATAAGCGGTGAATGGTCCGACAGGACCCTCGCCTTGTATTCTATCTGCATTATTTCTGTCATCAGCCGCACGCGTGACAAACACATTGTCTAATCTAGTGTGTAGATTCTGGGGGACTGAATAATGCGAATATTGTCGATCTTGTGGATAGTGTAATCTCCATGCGTCCTCCAACCCGAAGTCTGTTATCAAGGACTGCAGTACCCTGGCTGCTGGGGTCGGTATATCTATTTTAGATTCTGATCTGTCTATATTCGGGTCTATTACACAATTAAAATCTCCCCCCCCAAATCACCCCCACTCATAGGCCTGCGCTGAGTTTACTATATAGGGTTCTGAAGTATGCTGCCGTATCCTGATACGGGGCATGGGTGTTTATCACACATATCTCCTTATTTTCCACCAATCCCTTTAATATTACCATCCTTCCATCTGCCTCCACTGTGGATTGCAATATCTGAAATGGTACATGCGGTGCCACCCAGGTGATGTCCCCTCTAGCATACGCTGAATATGTAGCCCCCAATACAGTGCCTCTCCACTTCTTCCGTAGCACTTCGAGTTTTTCTTGCGTCAGGTGTGTCTCTTGCAACAGGGCTACAACTACTTTCTGCCGTCGCAAAAACATCATAATCTTATTTCTTTTTAAATAGCTGTTGAGCACTCTCACATTCCAGGTTACTACTTTAAGGTCTCCCATAGCATATCTGGGTCTTTCCCCTACAGCTCTGTCCGGTCTCATATCCTTCCTTTTATTGCGTAGACTTGTTCCCCAATATAAACATCTCCCAACTACTTCCAAACTTCCCCTAACTTCAGACACCCAAACCAACCGCCCTCCCACCTCCCTTCCCCGCCCCAACAATACCCTCCCCAACTGTTGCCCAGCTCCATCCCTGAATCTAAGGCACCCCCACATCTAGCCCTTTCTGGCATCAGCCTGTACTAGTGGCTCTGCAGGGTGAACTGCCCTAATGGCTGTTCTACTACTACTTCCGGGGGATAGGCTGCCTACATCCTGTTGCTCCTATCTGCTTCAGATTCACCGCTCTTAATGCTACCTAGTTTACTTATACATTATATACACTATATTCCAGTCCAACAAATTCTACAGGTCCAGGCGTCCCATGTTATAGTTCCTCACCAGTCCACTGCATTACAGTCTATTCCAGATCCCCCCCTCCCACCTTTCCATTAGGCATGCTGTGTCCCCATCACTTATCCTGCTTCTCGCGGACTTGTTCTTGTTCCTCGTCCGAGCAACCCTGCATGTCCAACCACGCCGCCGCATCCTCTTGGATATAAAAAGAGCCCTACTTTTATGCAAGACTTTCAGCTTCGCAGGATACAATAGCATATACTTGATCCCAGCTGTGCGTATCCTCCTCTTGACGGCCACATAGCTGTAACGCTGTCTCTGCACCAGCATAGTATAATCCAGGTACGCTGTGATCGTAGCAGATGCTCTTTTAATTGTTCCACCTTTACGAAAGTACTCCAGGATCCTCAGTCGGTCTTTGTAATTCAAGATCTTTGCTATTATTGCGCGCTGGGGGGCCCCAGGTCGCGGTTTTCTTGTCAAGGCCATGTGCGCTCGCTCAACTGTAAATCCTTGTGAAAGCTGCTCGGCCCCTATCACCTGCAGGATCATATTTTGCACATAGTCCGTTGGGTCCTGGTCTTCTTCTCCTTCCGGCAAACGACCATGCGTATATTGTTCCGTCTCGCTCTCCCCTCAGCCTCCTCTACTCGGCTCTCGAGATTAGCCACTTGTTGCTTTAGTATATGTACCTCCTTTGCATTGCTCGCACTGGTTTCTGTGTTTGTTTTCACCGCACTCTCTAGACCACTCGTTCTTTCAGCTAGCGATCGAACATCCTGTCGCAGCAGAGTGACTTCTTTTCCTACATCGTCTATTTTGGTTTCTAGGGCAGTTCTTAAGTCCGCAATTGCTGTGCCCCATGAGGCCCTCAGCTCCGAAATGGCTGCAAGGACCAAGCGGTCCTCCTTTACTGGGGTACCCTCCTCGGATGCTGCTCCCGCGCCTTGTGCCGTAGCGGTAGGGGTCTGCTGCGTCTTAGCAAAGGCGTCCATTGTGGGTTGTTTGCTCTTAGCTTTGGCCCCTCTTGCCAACATTGCGCAACTCTGTCAGCACACCACGTTCCAGCTTCTCTGTAGCACACAAGTTCCATTTCCAAGGTCTCCCTTGGCTTCAAAGGGGTGGTTGATGCTTAAAGGCGTTGTCTCTGTGGGGTGCAGAAGACGTTAGTCTATACTGTGCCGTGCACCAGATGGGTTGTGTCCCCCCACGTTTTCAGCCGTTGTGGTATCTTCTGATATGCCCTCACTGGCTCCTAGCAGGGCCCCTTAACGCCTGTGTGTTCCATGATGCGTGGGCCCCGTTGGCCCGCTCCTCCTGCCCCTCTCACCTCGTGATCCGGGCGCCTCGGGGTGTGTAGACTATGCAGGCCTCTTGCTTCCACTATCTTGCGTGATTGTAATGACTTATTCTCATGCCATTCGTGTGTTACACCATGTAGTTTGCACCTGATGCTCCTGCTTCCCAGGGCTATCTACTTGTGAGACTTGCAAGTGTCTGTGGTGCGTTAATGGTACAGTTCCCCCTCCCACGTTTTCATGCGTGGGGTTATTTTAGTCCTGTCTTATGATGAAGCTACTGCTGGCAGCTGCTTCCCAGCTTATGGTTCCTTTCCGCCTCCTACATGCTTTACATTCGCGCTGTCCCACGGGGGGGCCTCCGAGTGTCCGATTCCTTCCGATCGGCCCGTTGTGCTCCTGAACATGGAGCGTTCGCACACTCGTTGGAACTTCGGGCTTATTACACGAACCTGACCGTTCCCAGCCGTTGCAGTCCCGCGCGCTGGTCCTCGGTTTCTGCACTTCTGCGCCCCCCGCTCTTCACCGCGAGGGAAGGAGTCCTCTGGTCTTCCGCACGGCCGATTGCCTCGGCAGGGCTCCTGATCTGTGCGCCACCGGGCCCACCGCTTCTCCAGAACCCCGGTGCTGCTAGTTCCTGGACGCCCGCATCCACCGCAGGGCTGCACGTTCCTCCTTGCACATCGGAGCACCTCTATCAGCTGTCCTCGAGCCGCCACCGGGCTGCCAGTCAATTGCAGTTCGGACAGTGGCACCTGCTCGCCCCTTGTTATCGAATCTGCCGAGGAGCCATTTGTTTTATCTCGCCACCATTTTGCCGTTCGTTGCACCGTGCCGGCTCTGGATACAAAGTCACGCAGCTCCTGCTACTTTGTTTCCTGCAGTCCGCCAATCCACTCACTCTATGCCTGGACTGCTCACACTCTTGTCAATGTGTTTTAAAGTTGGAATTAGCCGCTGAAACTCGCTCCTTTCTCCAGATCAATTTGTCGGATCATGGAGCTCTCAGGTAGTGCAGCCTATTCCATGGCTGCTTGGCCACACCCTGGAATATTAAATAGTTAACCTTACCTAATCCTTAACTATCCGTGAGGCCCTAACCATTCGACCTATAAGGCTCTTGGGCATATGGAAGGTCTATGATCAGAATTTCTTGTTCAGGAGTAAAAATGAACAAGAGAAGCCTTTGGGGTCATACCAGTGTTTAATCATTTCTTGACCAGCCTTGAACTTGTCATTGGCATCTGCCATCAAAAGAGCCATGGTCTTTTTTAGTCCCATAACATATTCTACCACATTTAAGGTAGGTGAAGTGTAGGGGTGTCTCCAACCCCTCCGTCACTAGAGCCAATATGCCCCTAACTGTTACGCTCACCTGGTCTCTGGAGGCGTTGGGGCACAGTTGCAGCCCTCCATGAACTTGAATCATCCCTTCAGGCCTCTCCCTCAGTAGTGTGTGAATGTGCCAATCTGTGATTGTTGTACCTCTCGAACCCTTCACCCCAAAGTACGGTTTCTGTGAGCATACGCCAGCCCATAAAGCTCACCTGCGAATTATGGAAGATAAGCTCTACGTCCTGCTACTTCTGGCAGGGGCGCGTTGAATGGGATCTAGTTCCTTCACTGATCCCTGATAAGGATTAGTCCAGTCCAGCTGCGACTGTGCTTCTCCTTATGATTGGTATTTTTTTTTTAGCTCTTCTGATGCTGTTCGTCCTGTTTAATGTCTTTATATGTTGCTCCTATTTTTCCCGCAATAATGTCTCTCTTCTGTTTTCTTCCCTTAGATGGAAATGTGGCCTCAATGTAGCTGTGAGACGCGAGACGCGGCCGGATGGAAGATGGATGCTACCGCAATGTTCAACAGCAGGTAAGTGATGGTTTAAAGAAAGCGCGAAGTGTGGCGAAGCGCAACCTTAAACCGACTGTTTTTTCGATGTCTAACCTTGTCTTCTGTTTTTCCTTGCAGGCGCTGTTGTCGGCGATGGAGCGTGTCGTGCTGCAGTGCCAAGATGAAGATTTTGATGTTCCGGGAAGTGTAAAGATGAATACTTAGTTAGCCGAAGAGATGTACAGGTAAGAACAGCTTCCCCCAGTTGGTAAGTATGCTGGCAGGAAGCAGGATGTCCTGGAAGCAGGATCTTCAAAGGTAAGTCTGACCTCAGGCGATGGTGAGCGTTACGCTGCTTGCAAGTGCAGAATAACTCAAAGCGTCTGTATTGAGGATCGGGGCAGCTTATATGTCTGAGATCCTGGGCACGCTCATTAGGGCCGGCTTACCAGCCACAGCCTGCCACTCCTAGCGATTGAGCACGTGCAAAGGCAATCCATTAGCAGCCACACCCAAGAATACACTTGGGGCTACTTAATGAATAAAATGTTCAAGGTATCCAGTTAATATGTTCGAAAATAAAATTTCAAATCACAAAAATGTTGAGAAAAAAAACCTGAAAAAAAAACGAATGTATTATTTTTTTAATTTACATGTTTTTTTTGGTTTCGCAAGTAAAATAAAAAGGGTTAAAAAAATAAATAAAAAAGGGGGGGTTGTGGGTGGAACCCCCCCATTTCAAACAATATTTTTTCGACATTTTTGCATTTGAAATAATGCAATTCGAAATATTAACTATAAACCAATGTTCAAGGTTAATGCATCCTGCTTAAAGGATGGAATGTTCAAGGTTAATGCATTGAAGTGCTATGTCCATAATAAAAGCTTTTTGGTATTAAATGGATGTTCTTGTTTACTTTTCTTCATGAGCCTGGTGTCAAAGGCGCCAGGACAGTGTCCACCCAGGTCTCATGTGCATGCGACCCCTGCATGCCTGTGCCCCTGACTTCATGACCATGACACTAACTGGATGAGCAAAAAGAGGTTTAAAGGGGCTGAAGCCAACCCCTTCTTCAGGCATCTCGCTATAGGTAAATAATAAATATGACAACAGAAGGTCCCACCTCCTTCTCTGGGGCTACCCAAGAGTTCCAATAATGCCTTTGAAGGTCCTGTTGAATATTTGGACAAGTCAATTGATCTATGGATGGTAGGCGGAATGGAAACCTATAAGACACTCCACACTCTTTCCATGTGGTCTGCATGTAATTAGACATAAAATTGGTGCCTCTGTCAGGCACAACTTGTTTAGGGAAGCCAACCCTAGTAACAATGCCTAATAAAAATGTGCAACTGACATGGCACATACTGTTTGAAACAGGATGGCCTCAGGATATATAATGGCACCAGTATAAAGCAGGAGGATCAAGAGGACCAACGATGTGAATCCCAGCCCCAGCCCTAGCAAATGATACACCCACTACAAGTAGAGGGGATAACAATGCAGCTTGGATTTGTGCCCAACTTTGACAGACATCTGACAACTAGTGAAACTCCTGCAGTGGTTTTCTATCTGGACCTCCATCTTCGGCGGGTAGAAATGAATACTTTGGGCCTCATTACACGGATGGCGGTATTAGCACAAGGACCAAGGTGCTGTTAGCACCTTGGTCCATGCCGGTAAAATACCGGCACCGCCTTGGTGGAAGGGGGAATTACCGCCCCATTCCAAGGTTGGTGGGGCGGTAATTCCCCCTTCCACCACTGCCCTTCCCCATTCCCATTCTTGCCCCATAGGGCATAATGGGAATGGGGAAGGTGCTAATTACGGCACCGCAATTTTGCTGTGCCGTAATTAGCACCAAGGTCCCTTAGCGGGTTGGTTTTTAACGCCTGCAAAAAGCAGGCGTTAAAGCACCAGCCCGCTAAGTGACCTCGTAGTAAGGCGGCAATGGTTAACGGTCACCGTTACCATTAACGGTGACCGTTAACCATTACCGCCATCCGTGTAATGAGGCCCTAAATCTCTCCTTGGTCCTCTTTCTTCCAACATATCCTGCAAGGGGGCTTCATTTGGCAATTCCTAAAGGAAGGGTGCCACAGATTGGGGGACCATCAAACCCCTTTGATCACCAACTGTGGACTCTATGGGCTGACCATACAATAAATCCTATATTTCCCAGAGGGCTTACGATCCAACTGGGAACAGTCCTGTTCCCTGAGGACTTCCAAAGCTGCCCATTCTCTCTGACCTTCACTGAGCTCTTCCCTCATTCAGGTGCTGGGCCAGTTACCTCAACAGTAGTTTTAGGTACTCGTGGGGTTGGGGGGGGCGGGCATTCATCTCCTTCTCTTATGATATGATATGGCATTTATAACGCGCCTATACACACGTTTTACAAGGAGCGACCAGGCAAGGGAGGGGGAACAGAGGGAGACAGAGACAACGATCTTACTAGGCCAGGTGTCATTCAGATTGTCCATGGGAAGGGGAAGAGGGGCCAGGGGTAAGGGGGAGGAGACAGTGCGGTACATGGGATACATAGAATAAATAAAACAATAAAAAATACAGCCATCTGGTGGCAAGTTTGTTTGTTTGTTGGTTGGTTTGTTTATTTGATAAAGCGCAACCAAACCCTTAGGTAGCTGGGCTGAAGTATTACAAGTTTACTTAGAAGCTTAGTTACATAGTTAATAATGGTATCTGCATACAGGAAAAGTAAAAAAGATTGCTACTAACTAGATTACAAGACAAATAGTCATATACAAGATTACAAGATTTACACAAAACAAGTAGTCCTATACAGATATTACAATATTTACACATCAAGATTGCATTCAGGTATGATCTAGGTAACTACGTTGAACGCAATATGCTTGGCATGCATATGAAGGTGGGTATTGGCATGGTAAAAGCGAGGCAGTAGGTTAGGAGTCCTTGGACCCAGATCCAGGAGAGGGTTTTACTTCTAAAACTAGAGTAAGGTTGGTCAGTTCTGAGATCCTGAGGGAGGGAGTGAGTTCCAGGATTGTGCAGTTATGAATGGGAAGCTAGAGCTGCCCACTGTAGACGTTTAAATCTGGGGACCTCAAGGGTATGGGTATTGGCAGATCTGTGCAAGGGTAAGTACAGACATCAGGTATAAGAGCTGGTAGGGGGACTTTAGGGATACAGAAAACACTCCCCAAGTGCAGGGGTTGCCAGGGAGGCAGTGCAGGTCTGCAACTGGCGGGGGAGGTGGCCTGGGCCCGAGATCAGAGGGTGACCAGGTAGCCAGTACAGTTTCAGTTTCAGCCATGAATTCAGCAGGGGAGAGGAGGAGAGAAAGCAGAGGCAAAGAGGAAGGTTTTGAGGTGATTCCGGAACCAGACATAGTTCTCCTTAAGTTTCAGGGCAGCAGGGAGGCTGTTCCAGAGGGAGGCCCCAGCCGAATAAGGAGATCTACCACCAACTTGTTGCTTGGAGAAGCGACTGATCCTGAGGGAGTTGGAGGCGGATGAACGAAGAGCCTGAGAAGGAAGATATTTAGGAAGAGAGAGTTGAAGGTATTGAGGCCCCAGGCCTCAGAAGGCCTTGTGGGCAATGCAGAGGGTCTTCAACTTAATCCTTGCAGCCACCGGGAGCCAGTGGAGAGATTTCAGTCCTGGAGAGATACGATCCCTGGGCTTGAGGCCAAGGACAAGTCTTGCAGTCCTGTTCTGGATGAGTTGCCGAGGGCGGAGAGTAGAGGCAGGCAGATTTAGAAAGAGGCTGTTGCAATAATCCAGCCTAGTGAGAACCAGATCTCTGGAGACATTGAGCTTCTGGGGGAAGGAGAGGAAAGGAAGAATACCTCTGAGGAGGTGCAGCTGGTCGTGAGATTTCCTAGAGATGTCGGAGATGTGAGGAGAGAAGGAGAGTGTGGAGTCGAAGATGACACCAAGGTTTTTAGCCTTGCAGGTGGGAGCAGGAGGAGGAGGGCCAACAGAGGCCGGCCAGAGAGTGACAGGAAAGGAGGGAGTAGGTGTGCTGATGAGGAGAATCTCAGGCATTAAGGCAGAGATCATTGGCGGCACACCACCCCTGGATAGCAGACAACCTTCAGAGATGAGTGAAGGAGAAAAAGTGGCTTATTTTTTTAAAACCTTTTTATTTTGTTTGGTTCCAAAATTGAGGTGGCTTATGGTAGCATGAATATGAGCTGAGCGTCAACCGCATAGCAGTGGAAGTTGGGGCAGAGAGCGGCAATGCGGTGGGCAAGAAGTGCCAGGTATTGCTTGAACAGCCAGGGCGAGAGGTTAGACCCCTTTGGAACACCACAGGTAGAGGTAGAGGTAGAGGTAGAGGAGAGGAAGGACCCACGTTGGACCTGGGAGGGTCAATCAGAGGGGAAAGAAGTCAGCCACGCCAGGCCTGACCGGTGATACCCAGGTTATCACGGAGACGGTTGAGCAGGATGGCATGTTTGACCGTGTCAAAGGCAGAAGAGGGATCAAGTAAGATGAGGACACAGGTGGTGTAGGAATCAAGGTTGGAGAGCAAGTCTTCACGCATGTTCAGGAGAGCAGTTCTTTAATGCTTCTGGCAGCTCTGAAGATAGTCTGATGATCATGAAGACAGCCAACAGATTCAGTATGGAGATTTAGCTGGGAGATGGCCAGCTTTTCCAGGAGTTTGCCCCGGAAAGGAGTGATTGAGATTGGGTGATAGTTAGCCAAGCAGGACGGTACGGCAGAGGGTTTCTTAAGAAGAGGGTGCACAAGGGAGTGCTTAAGGGCGCATGGGAAGACTGCAGTGGCGAAGGAGTGGTTGCAGAAGTCGGGCAGAGCAGGGGGACAGGGAGTCAATGTGGTCCTTGAGGTTTTGGAGGAACAGGGGTGAACCTGTTTTGACGAGACTTTCATAGATTGGACTTGTCTAGAAATCTCGTCTGGGGAGAACAGGGGAAAGGCAGAGAAGGAAGGAGGGAGGAGAGGTGGCCGAAGAAGGGGCAGAGGAAGAGCAGGGAGTAGAGGGGGGAAGGGGAGAGGAAGAGAGAGAGGACAGGATGTCCTGAGTTTTAGAGATGAAATGCGATGCCAGAGCCGTGCCAAGGGCCTGAGAAGGGACAGGAGATGTAGAGACTGCAGCAGTATTGGCCAGTTCCTTGCAGATTTTAAAGAGTTCAGCCTAGTTGTTAGATGCTGCTGAGACGTGGGCTTGGATCTGAGCTCTCTTCTTTTTTTTTTTTGATCAAAGATTTTATTGATTTGAAAATTAAAACAACATTACACTTATCTCTCTGCAATGCAGGGTAGGGACGTGGGAAGGGGGGAGAGTTAGGAACAGCAGGGGGGGAGACTGGAAGGGAGAGGAACATATGCAACATCAACATTTCCAGGTGAGTGTAATGGGATGGGAAGAGAGAAACAATCCAGAAACAAAAAACATTCAGAAACTCAACTTCCGGGACCACGGTCCGACAGACCGTCAACTTGACATCGGATGACCTCGTGGCATAGACTATTCATGGCAGATTCGTTACCCCCACTTTCCCGGGGCATCTCTTAGTCTCAGAGGCTGCATAGCTACCCTTGTTCTTTAGCGAGCCTCTTCCCATCTTCTCCATATTTTGTCCGCTTTTTGCGGGCAACCCCTCGCCGCGTACACTCTATGTTCCATTATAGCGCATATATCCACATCTGTGACCCACTGGTCATAGCTTGGCGTACGTTCCGAGCCCCACAATTGCGCAATGTTCCGCCTGAGAACCGCCATCGCAGTCGACCAGAGCAATTTCACGTAACGGGAAAGGTCAGCTTCACTGGAGATCCCCAGGAGAAGGAGTTTTGGGCATCTCTGTATCGCTTTACCCATAACACTAGACAGTTTATCACAGCATTTCTGCAGAGCTGCTGTATCTTACTACATTCCCACAGAATATGGAAAAAGGTACCTTCTTCTCGCTTGCAGCATAGGCATCGTGCATCCAAGGATTTGCCGCAGCGGAAGAGGGCCACTCTCGGGTAGTAGGTGCGGTGCAGGATCTTCAGTTGGACCAGTCTTAGCCTTGAGGAAATGGTTGTTTCTCGTGGGTACATCAGGGCCTCCACCCAGTCCTCTGGTTGAAGTGGACCCACATCTCGTTCCCACTTTGTCTTCAAACTGGTTAGTTCCGGCGTCGCAAAGGAAGTTATCACAATGTACATGGTAGAGGTGACCTTCCGGTCCTCCCGGTCCAGAACTATGTTTCTCTCTAATGGGGAGCTTTCCGGCATGTCTTGTGTTATGTGTCGATGGGTCGTCCAAGCATGTTTCAGATGCATGTAGTGGTACCTTTCTGTGGCTGGGAGGGAGAACTTCACATGCAATGTCTCGAATGGTACCAGGTTGTCCTCGTGAACCACATCTCCTATGTTGGTGATTCCTTGCTGGACCCATTCAGGCCATCTGGGCAATTTTCGTATTTCGGGAAGGTTGCAGTTGTTCCATAGGGGTTGCGCCACCGTAAGTTTCCCGCCCCATCCTAATTACTGATGTGCTTCCTTCCATATTCTCACTATATGCATTACCATATCTGTTTTTGGTGTGCGGTTCAGGCCTCCATTCAGGTGCTCTAGAGGCCTGGTTGTGGCATTACAGATAAGACCTTTGATGTGTGGGAGGCTTCTGTCACCATGGAGCATATCATTTACTACCACCATCTGGCTGGCCCAGTAATATGACTGCATCCTGGGCAGTCCAATCCCTCCTTCCCAGATAGACCTTTGGAGCGTGGCAAGAGCAATTCGTGGGTGTCCTCCTCCCCATAGCAATTTCCGAAGGATGCACTCGATTTTGTGGAATTCTCGCTGGTGGATGTATAATGGAGCATTTTACAGGATATATAAGAATTTAGGAAGGGCTATCCTTTTGAACAGGGCCGCTCTGCCCATCGGCGTTAGTGGCAAGGAGATCCAATGGCGAGTATCTTCTGCAAATCTTGTTACAAGGGGGGAGAAGTTCAGGGTTGTGTATTCAGTAAGATGTTTCGTGATACGTATCCCCAGATGCTTGAACTGTTCCCTCTCGATCTGGTGAGGGCCAGCCGCTAGGTTTGCCATCTAGGTGTCTCCTAAAGGGAAGAGGATGGATTTGGACCAGTTCACATGCAATCCACTGAATGCCTTATATTGCTCTAACAGGTGCATGACTCTGGGTCAGGAGTTGCTCGGGTCCTTCAGATATATGAGAAGGTCATCCGCATAGAGGGATATTCTGTCTTCCCAGGTTTCAGACCATCGGAAGCCTTCCCGGGTTGGCGAGTTTCGCAGCAGGATTGTCAGTGGTTCGATAGCGATTGCAAAAATCATGGCCGACAATGGGCAGCCCTGTCTCGTGCCCCTCGCCAGATTGAAGAGGTCTGAACGCCAGCCATTGACTCTGGTCCTGGCCACCGCGGATTCGTACAACAGGCGCACCCACTTCATGAAGTTCTCCCCGAAGCCCATGCGGTGCATAATGGTCCGGATGGCCTCCCACCTCACTGAATTAAAGGCCTTTTCAAAGTCAATTGCTAGTAGGGCTAGTGGGCCCCGTATGTTGTTGGCCCTTTCCAGGGCTGAATATATCCTGTGGAGGTTCACGTGAGTTGATCTCTGTGGCATGAAGCCGCACTGGTCCGGATGTATCAGGTTGGGAATAACCTGTTGCAGACGGTCTGCAAATAATTTCGCCAGTATTTTGGTCTCGCTATTGATGAGTGAAATGGGCCTGTATGAACTGCATCTTTCCGGGGGCTTGTCCGGCTTGGGTATCACTATTATTGTTGCTTCTCGCAGATCTGGTGGGAGAATGCCCTCTTCTAGCGCATGTTGATACATTCGGGGTAGTTGGGGGGCCACCACATTGGTCCCCACCTTTCGCCTTAGCTCCACCGGGAAGCCGTTAGGTCCTGGGGATTTACCGGTTTGGAGGCCCGACATGGCACTTAGGATCTCATCTTCTGTGATCTCCCTCTCCAGCAGTTACAGTTGCGTCTCATTTAAGATGGGGATGTCAATTTGGTCCATGATCGTGACGTCCATCTGTGTCGTGGGTTTTCTGTACAGCTCAGCGTAATATTCCGCAAAGCCTTGGCTTATTTCCTGATCCGTCACCCCTGCGTTCGGCCCTCCTGTGTCGAGCCTTTGGACATGACTGCGTCCCTGCTCCTTCCTTTCAGCCAAGCCAGCACCTTGCCAGCCTTGTCACTTGTTTTATAGAGTCTTGCTCGCATTGCAGTATGCGCTTGTTTCGCATTGTCCATCGCTATGTTTTGCAGCCTTTTCTGTGCTAGTAGCAACGTTTGATTCGAGGCAGGTGTGTCCTCAATTATGTGCCTCTCCTCTGCCTGCTTACCCTGTTGTTCTGCTTCAAGTGTCTTGCTCCAGTGCTGTCTTTTTTTTGCGGTCATCCACTATATTAGTTCACCTCTTAACACCGTCTTGTAGGCCTCCCACAGTGTTCCTGGGTTCATTGCCGTCTGTGTATTGAGCTCGAAGTATGTATTGTTGGTCTCCTGTAGCCTGTCCACAAGCTCAGGGTCACCCAGGTAGTAGCTATTCAGGCGCCAGCTCGGCGGCGGAATCCGCCTGGATGTTATGAGTGTCAGTTCTAGCGGGGAGTGGTCAGAGATGCCTCTGGGAAGTATGTTTATTTCTTGCGCCCTATGTAGTTCAGTTGCTGGGGCGAAGAGATAATCTAGCCTGGAGAGCGAGGCATGTGCCCCTGAGTGGAAGGAGTATGCTCTTGTGTCTGGGTGGAGTTCTCTCCACACATTGCATAGGCCTAGTGCGTTGGCAAACGTGGCAAGTCTGGTGGGAACATTGGGGTTTCAATCCGCAAGTATGATCTGTCCAGGGTTACATTCATGACTTCATTAAAGTCACCTCCCAGTATCATGAGGTTAGAAGTGTTGTTTGCGATTAACGGGGCAATGTCAGTAAGTAGTGGCTCTAGTAGAGTTGGGGGGTGCATAGGTGGCTATCAGTGTGATGGAGTGATCCCATAGCTTGCCTTTCACATACACGTATCTGCCGCCTGTGTCATGGGTTACCGTCGTAAGGTGGAAGGGGAGGTTTTTGTGTACCAGGATCATGACGCCTCTTGAGCCCATCGTGAAACCTGAGTGGAGTGTCAGCTTGTAGTTTGTACGTCTGAATAGGGTACAGTCTGTGCCCGCAAGATGGGTCTTAGACAGGAACGCTATGTCAGCACCCCGCCTGTTGAGAAATTGCCGCACCAACCGGCGCTTGACTGCATTGCCCAGACCATTAACGTTCCATGTCATAAGCCTCAGTGTTCTGAGAGCGTCGCTACTACCGCTATGTGATGCCATGGGTGCTTGTGCTAATCACTGCCTGTGTTGCCACTTACGGTGTTATGCACCAGCTGCGAATATGCCCGTAGGTTAACCCTGTCTTATCTAGCCATATTATCTTTTGCATTTGACAGGTCCCGTCTGTAACTAAACTTAACAAATCCCCAACCCCCCTCCCCATACTCCTCCCAACTAGAAGCATCGGTCGCCCGAACAAAAAACCCATGGTGTCAACTGGACACCTTACATGCGTTTAACTTAACTTCAAGTACAGGTGGCCTCCCCATGCCTGGATCCCCAGGGGGAGAGAGCCCTCTCCTGGGGGTGTGACCAGGGGGGAGCCGCCACGTATAATAAACGTGGAGTTTGTTGTACTATCGGGAGGGGGCTCTCCTTGTGTCGCGGTCTTGGGGCATACCGTGGCCGCATCAGGTAAGTGTGTGTAGCCTGCTGTTGCGAGTGTGTGTGTAGACAAAATGATTCAGTAGTTCAACCTGGGTGACCTCTGGCACCGGCAGGCATTGAGGCAGTGGTCAGCCCCCCTGATCTTCCGGTGGGTCTTGCGCTGGTGGTCGACGGACCTCTCGCTGTTGGTCTGGTGGAAGCCTTCTGTTCCTCCCCCTGTTGTCGCGGGGGGTCGACCAGTCAGTCTCCGTCTGTTTTGTTCAGCCCAGAGCCAGGCCTCCTTGGGATCATTGAAGTGGACTGTTGTCCCTTTGTTAGGGAGAATTCTCTGTAAAGGCGAATTTCCCAAACCTAGTGAGTCCCCCAGCAGCTTTGCTGGATTTTTGGGGTTTCTTTTTTTCTCCTGCTAAGAGTGAGACTCTTACTCCCACTCTTAGACATGGTTTGAGGTGTTCCTTTGTCTTTCCATGTGTTTTATTGGCTATGGGGTCTTTTACCCCATAGGGCTTCATGTGTTTTTGGTATGTGGGTTACACAGCACCCTCTGTGCCGTAACCCAGGGGTGTCGAAGCGACCCCCAAACATAGACTCCATACCTTGGAACTGACTACTGTCTCCCAGGGCATGTAAAGTCACCAAGGGCTTTATTAGTCTCAAATTGTGAACAGAACCAGTACAAACCATCCTATTGTGGACATACTGGTCGGGGCAATTCGATTGCCCCGGGGTCTGTTGTTCGAGGGGGCGCTGTCCAGTCCCCCCGACCGAGTTTTGGCTGGTGGCAGTGGATACTACTTTTTATATTCGACCGCGAATATATTCCTATTGGATTTTCCCATTGTTCGAGGCTACCAACTTTAATTATTTAATTCCAATAGCCTCGAACATACCGCCGATTTATTTATTTAATATTAATTCACCGGTTGGTATTTTTTGCCATAACTCGATTCTAAAATGGCGTTTGTGTTCTCTTCTGTGACTCCAACCCAAGTTGAGCCCTTTGTTCCACTTTTTGGCGGGCCTCTCCACAGAAGCCTCCAAAAGTGGTGCCACTCTGTCTGGGTACCACAGGGGGTGTGGGAGGGGGTTTAGGTGTGGCAGTGCAGGGCTTTGGGGACTGGAACATCAGAAGTCGCCACAGGACCTAAGAATCCAAAGAGGGAGAAGCTGAGCCGACCTGCAACGACGACACCACCGGTGGAGCCCTGCGGAACCGTCTCACCACTTTTTCCAACGACAGAGGAGATCTCCAGTCAGGAGAGTCTTCTTCATTTGACTGGTGGGGATAACCAGTTTTGCCCTCTTTTCACCTTTCTGGAGCATCTCGTGGCCGCCTTGCCTGTGCCAAGCACCCCGGCAACCGGAATACCACGGCTTACCACTACCGCGAAGAGAAGGGTAGTACCTTTTAACCGAAGAACTCCGCGGCTGGTTTCTTCCCTGGCAGTGCAACGACCTTCATCTTTCCTCCACAGCGAGACCTCCTCTTCCTCTGGACGAAACACTGACTTGCACCCGCTGCCAGGAACAACTGCCCCCGCTGGAGCTTCCTTCACACTTAAGGTAGTATGTCCCGTCTGGCTTCCCTTGCGACAGATCGTTCGGGGTGACAGTAAAGCCTCGACTTTCTAACCTGGGATGGCCTGGGACAACCTAGCTAACTTTTCCTGACTTTAATTTCATTCTTTGTGTGCAAACTATCTACAAGACTCTTTGGGCATAACCCCACTGTGTGAACCTGGTCCCCTTCTGCTTTCTCTCTCCAAGAGTGGGCCTTGCAATTGACTTCCTTGCTCTCCAGTAGAACTCTGCCTATCCTGCCTTACTGTGGTTCTTCTAAAAGTATTGAATTTTGTGTGCTTCCATAACTCTGCCTTTTCCCCCTCCCTTTTTAATAACTTATTAGAGTGCCATCTTATGTTAAGCGCTCACCTCTATCTGAAAATAAGTGGTGTTTCTCATTAAGACTTGTCTAATAAGTAATTAGGGTTGTATATATATAATAGTAACTGTTTGCTGAATTTACTTAACTCTTTGTTGCTAGTGTAATTTACAAGTGTGTCTTTAAATAAATAATGATATACTTTTACACCAAAGCTCTGGTCAGTGTTTGCTTGTGCTACTGTATCTCTATACCTATTGTGTATACTCTACATACTGCCTAACTCTTCTTGAGGGAAGTCTGACTGCTCAGCCACAGCTACCAAGTGAATCTGTGTGGTACAGACTGCTACCAAGTGGGTTTACTGCCAAACACCTGTAGTCTTAAATCTTTTGCAGTGGTCCCTAAGGGAACTGCACAGGTTTCTGCCTAACACCCTTTGTGATAAATCTTGAGTTGCGCAGGGAAGAGCAGGCCATACCTCACTCCCATTGTTTGCAGTTGTTTGTTGAGGTGGTCAAAGGAGTGCCTCGCCTTTTGCACTTCCCTGGTGTAGTCAGGAAAAAAGGCAATTCTGGAGCCCTTGAATGTGATGGCGCCTTTTGCGCGCGCATGTTGCAGTAGGGCATCACGATCCCTGTAGTTTAAGAACTTCACAATTATCGTGCGTGGAGGTGCACCGGGCGGAGGTCTGCCCGTGGGTACTCTGTGTGCCCTCTCTATGGAAAAGAACTTGGAGAAGGAGTCTGGCTCATACAGGTCAGTTAGCCATTGTTCTAGAAAGAGTTCCATGCAGGGGTCTTCAGCATTCTCGGGTATGCCGAGTATGCGCACATTGTTACGCCTAGATCTTCCCTCTCCATCTTCAATTCTGTCCTCCAATACCTTCAGTTTGGTTGTAACATTTTGGAACTGCTGTTGCATGTTATGCATTCTATCCTCTGTGTTGGATATGCGATGTTCAGCTTCCCCGGTGTGCGCCGTTAGTTTTTGGAGATTGTGTCGGAGGAGGGATACATCCATACTTACCCCGTCCATTTTCTGCTCCATTGATGTGCGGGAATCGGCTATCGCAGCCATAATGTCCTTCAATGAAATTCCCTGGTCCGTTTCCATCTCGTCCGCGAATTGCGGGTGGAGGTCTGACGCCTGGGGCGGCGGGATGGTGTACTGATCCATCCTGCATTGTTTGGGGAGTTTCCTTGACTTGTCTTTCCCCATGGTGCCGATATCACTAGCTGCGTATGGGTCTGCGTGCTTGGCCTGTCCTGCACGCCGTCGCCACCTGGAGCAGAGCTCAGGCGGCGACACTCAGCCACGCCTCCCAGCCGCACCGGCACTTCTTCCCCCGTCGGTGGCACGCAGGCTTGCCTCACACGCCAGGCCCCACGGGAGGTATGTCCCTCGTTCTCGAGTAGCAACGCTGTAGTCCGCCAGTTGGGAGGGACACCGCCGGAGCCCCACTGGGACCACACTCTTCCTCCAATGTAGTCTGCGGATCAGTAGCAGGCTGGGTTCCGTTGCAGCGCGGCCTCACTGCTTCGCTTCAGGGCGTTCGTTCGTCCGTGCGCGCCGGCGCCCATTTTGGAGGCTGGATGTCGTACGCCTCCAAACTTCTTGTGGTGGTTTCTCTTGAAATCGGCTGCGGTTTCCTCTGCTCTACACCTTGTTTGTGCCCAAGGGTGTCCCACACCACACGGAGGTGTTATCAGCTCTTATGCCATCGAATTTCAGGCGATTTTACCAGGATGTTTGTTGCGGTCGCGGGAGCCGAGGAGACCTACGTCTTTTTCATCCCGCGGCTAGCCGTGAGCTCTCTTCTTGGTGCGGACAGAGAGCCGGTATTGCCTTTGGGGCAGGCAGCAGGCCAATTTTTCAGAGGATGTATGAGAAGTACGCCATTTCCTCTCAGCCACCTTGCACTTGAATTTGAGGGTGACAAGGTCTGAGTCGGACCAGGAGTTGCACTCGGCTTTGGGCTTCAAGTGGATCCTCATGACAGGGGCAAGAACATAGAGAGTATTGGATATAACAGAGTGACGCATGGAAAGGTCTGTGTCAGGGTGTGACTCAGCCAAAGGGGGGGGGTGAGAAAGTGGCGGCGAAAGCCTCAATTGACATGCGCTTCATGGGCCGGATGACCGAAAAGGTTGGTGGCAGTGCTGGAGTTGGCTTGGTCTGAGGGGTGTAGAGGATGTGCTGGGAGTTGAGGAGAAAGTGATGCCTCCAGGAGAGAGGAGTGGTGAGACGGATAGAAAGGGGAAGGTCTGAGGAGATCAGAACATCCAGCGTGTGCCCTGCAGAGTGAGTCGGGCCCGGGGGGAGAATAGAGAGTGAGAGAGAGTCGCAGAGGTCGCAAAAGAGTCCAGAGGAAAGACAAGGAGCATCCAGGTGGATGTTAAAGTCTCCAAGAAGGAGGAGTTGAGTGGTCGAGACCAGGAGGGAAGGAGTGTTCCACCCATTCAGAGAGGAAGGAGGAGATCAGACCAGTTTGCCGATTGATAGTAGCCACAGTAAGTGAATGGCTAGGAGAAAGAGCGAGAGAGCCTACAAACTAGGCCTTTGAAAGAGGAGTATGCCTGCTGTACTAGAGGGCGGAGCGACCTCTGAACGGGCACATGAGATTCAGAGCGCGCCCTCCGGCACCTTAAAACGAGATAGCTGCACCTTGAGGAGGATGGGGTGCAGGATTCTCTTATTCCAACACCAATCAATAAGGACAAGTCAATGTTTTGGCAAAGGGAAGTCTGTTTAATGACAAGTACAAAAAACAGGGAAACAAATGGAAATCATCAGAGCTGTGATCCCCTGTCTCGCTTCAACTTCTAAATTCTTCATGCAAACAGTAATTTTTATAGCATATTCTCGTCATCATTGACGTGTAGAACTCATAAGTTTGACATGCAATCCTATGGGTCGGGAAAGGTAACTTAAGTATAGGTACTATATCTGTATATGGTAACAGAGCGTGAGGATTGGATAACTCTTATCGGGTGGGCATCTACGCCCATCCCTCTACATCATTCGTCATAGACGTCACTACAAGTACGACGTCTTATTGGTTTTACTAGCTATAGGACCCTAGATTATTTGGTCCATTGTGATTGGGTAGGTTACACCCCTAGACTAAAATCTCCACTTTAATTAGCAGCATGCAGAATGGTCACCCAGGTGCAGAATGGCCCAAGATTCACCCCGCCTCCCTTCCATCAATCACTACTCTTAGGCCTATGTGTCAATTAGTTGGCTGAGAGTGACCTCGGACTGTAACTTCTTATCCGGAAAAGTTATGTCAACCTCTGGGTTTGGATGACATCAGACGTGGGCATCTATCCGGGCCAGGCTGGTCACGTGTCAGTGCACCGTAGATCGGCTTCAGTTTCCCTCTATTTGTGTGTTAGATCCTTTGTTCAGCCTCGCCACCTGCCTGGGCCTCCTTATCTCGACCTTCATGGGGCAGGCTTCTAAGCTCTTAAGTTTTGATTCTTCAGAGTTGCTGCTCTCCTCCCTTCCTTGGGTTGACCTCGAATTCCTAGCCATGCGCTGCTTCTTGCTGAGTTTCGATTCCGCTCTTTCATCTGACTTTGAGCTACTTTATGAATCCTGGCCTGTTCGTCCTCAATCATCCTAGGCTTAATTCTGCTTTTATAAAATGGAGTCGCACTTGTATAAAGTGCTTCTTAAGGTAGATATATAGTTGGTGCTTGCCGCTTTATTCTTATACTTAAGTATTGCAAGCAGCACCGTTTCCTTAACTTCTTGCGTTCCAAGCCTATTTACAGTCATTTAGCCACTAACATACTTCCATTCTGTTTAAATGGTTACCTTTCTACATGGTTCAGCATTGTTTCTTCTTTTATGTTCATTACATCCTTATTCGCAACATTTCGTCTTTGTTTATCACCTTTTGGTTGTCGTTTCTTTTATCTGTGAGTCGGTCGGGACCATTGTGACATCAGCATTTGCCTCCAATGAGAGCCCGTTGGGTCCCTTCCTGGACAGTTTGTAAGCCGTCTTCCTTTCGCGTCAGCTCCTGGTACGGTTGTCTCAATGGGTATCGTGCGGCCCATGGTTGTCTGGTTATTGATGCTTAAATAGGTATACAAGTCCTTCTGATGGGCACTGGACAGAGCCCTACTGTGGCTCTCAGTTGGTTTATTTGCCCCTTATACGTCACATATCTTGGCGAGTATGCTTCTGGCATCTCAAAATGGGTGGCTGGAGTGCAGGCCATATTTGGGACCTCCTCTACAATGCATAGGAATGAGAGAGGCAGGAATCCACTCGGGGAAGATCAGGGCTACACCACCTCTGGAGCGGTTGGACCTGGGTGCATTGAGGATCTTGTAGCCGTCAGGGAGCAGAGTGTCAAAGCTCGTGACAGAGCTGGCTGTGTACCATGTCTCGGTGAGACCGAGGACATCAAGGTCAAGTTCCTCCAGGAGGCGGCAGATGTCAGAGGAGTGTTTGATAGCAGAGCGGGAATTTAGAGTAGCAATATGGAGAAGGCTGACAACCTTGAAAGACTTCCGGGGAGGGGTACGAATCAGAGGTACGCCCTGCGGAGGTGTAGAAGAGGCTCGAGGGGGAGCCGAAGACCAGGAGAAAAGGGCAAGGTAGCCAAGGAGGAGCAGGCATAGGCAAGGAAGCCGCGGCTGGAAGAGAGGGGCCAGCAGGAGAAGGAAGGAAATTGGTGAGGCACAGGAAGCGTCTATCAAAGAGGAGAAGAGTGGCCTGATGGCCTTGGACCATGACGGTACCGTTCAAGTGCACATTAATGATGATCTTAGAGGAGTGGAAGGAGGACAGGAGGGCCTCCCACCGGCTGCCACCATTAATGGAGAAGAAGAGAGAAGAGAAAGCACAGAGACCATATGAAGAGTCCGTAGGTCTGGCGAGGGAATGACGAAGAGGATGTCAGTGAGGGTTTGCCCAGAGGAGGCACTGGTATAGGTGTCAGCGATAGGGAGGCCTGGGTTGGAGACCCGGATATCGTTTTTAAACTTCTTCCTACCAGATTTAGTGAGGAGAGTAGGATAGTCGTTAGAGGAACAGTTAGAAAAGATAGGAGAGACATAGAGCACCATAGAGTAGGTGGGGATAGGAGAGAAGAGGCAGGGGGGGAATAGGAGCAGAGAGAAAACTAGGGAAGGACGCAGGGAGGGGCACAAGCAGAAGAGACGGAGAGGGGTGGGATAGGTGGACAATTGGACAAGGTAACAGGCGCTCAGATGCTTTGAGAAAGTATGCTACATAATCCACAGAGTAGCACTACTATTACAGTGTTGTTTAGATACTGAGGAAAACACACCTAACCCTTCTGAGTGTCCTGCGTAAGTGGAAAAGGCCTAGGTTTCACAATGCAATTTCAAATACTTTCACCATGCATGTTAGAACACACCAGGTCTAATATCTGCAATGAGGCAGGGTTGTCAGGGTAGAGTGCAGGGTATATAACTAACACGGGCCACTCCTACCTTACTAGTAGCTGTTGGTTGACGGCTGGCAACTGGCTTCCCCTGCAGACACAAGCTGGAGCCGCCTCTGAGGGAGCCGCCCTTTGCCAAGGGGCCCTTAGCCGCAGGGGCTGCCCTGGGAAGTAGAAAGATAACCAGCAAACTACCAATCAGGGGAGGAGGGCGGGCGGTGAGGGGGAGGGATCGGAGCAAGGAAGTGGATGCCGGGGAGGGGCGGGGGAACAGAGAAACAGCGCTGAAAGAGCCAGTAAACAACTTTAAATTTCACAATTTAGCAAGTTTTAAATTTCACAATGAAAGACCCAGGAGGGTCAAATGTAATTCTAACCTCACCTGCACAACGCCAAGAATGGCAACAGAGGCACATGGCAGGCAGCTAGCCCCAACACAGTGGGAATCAACCGCCAATCAGGGGGGGAAGGGCGGGTGGGGAGAGGGAGGGATCCGGAGCAAGGAAGTGGATGCCGGGGAGGCGAGGGGGAACAGAGAAACAACAGCGCTGAAAGCGCTAGTAAGCAACTTTAAATTTCACAATTTAGTAAGTTTTAAATTTCACAATGAGATAACAAGGAGGGTCAAATGTAATGCTGGCCTCACCTGCACAACGGCAGGAACCTTTGACTCCTTATTGGCCTTAGGATTCTCCTTTGGCTTAGACTGTGCCTTAGACTTGGCTGAGGTTGCCTTCTTTGATCGAGTCCTAGTGACTGATCTTCCTGCTGTGTCACTCACAAGATCTCATTCCTTGAGATCCTTCCCCATCACTACTCTACCAGGAGCCTGCCTATGAACGTTCATAGAAATCCTTTCAGCCCCTTCCGTTTACTGCTAGAGTGACATTACTGGGAAAAATTCATCTGCAACATCAGACAACTTGGTGGGCCTCAGTGGAGCTCTATCAAGCTACAGGCATACCTCTGGCCTGATTGTGGATTGGGACTAGGCAGTCCCAGCTCCCACATCCGTCCAGATTCTAATACTGTCAATTTGCCTAGGAAGCTCAAAGGTTTTCCCAGGAAAGGGCTTACCTTATATGGCATTTCCTTACCTGAGATGGCAGTAAAAAGACAAAAGAGCAAGATGGCCAAAGGATAGGACAAAAAACACACAGCACTCCATTTTGTGTGTATGATAATAAATATGGCATTATGCTGTGAAATGCGAAAGTGCATGTGAGAAAAACTAAAAACAGGGTAGACCAATATCTGCTGCTACCAGACTGTCTTGGACACATCATAAAAGTAGCAGAAATGTTTCCAAAAGGAAAAGGGACACAAAGCACCCCTGCCACACACTTCGCTGTAAGAAGATTTGTGCAGCTTAAAAACAATGCTGAATCCCGCAAAGGGAGACAGGGAGTCCCCCTGTGCTAGTGTACTTTGGTCTGACCAGTGCCCCCATAGCAAGGACAGTAATGCAAAAAGGCTTTACTTACCTTCAAAAGTCAGCATAGGAGTCAAATCCTTGCAAAACGTTGGGCAGGATCCATTGATGTAAATGGAGGGAAATCTGCAAAAAGAAAATCTTTACTAAAAAGTAGTCCCAGCTGCTGGCTCCCTGTTTCGATGTTCCAAAGCAGTTAGTAGCGCTTGCACTGGCTTCTCTGATTTGGCTGCGGTTCTCCGTGGACACAGGCAGCTGTGCTCCCAGCTCGTGACAGAATCTTTGTTTTCACCATCTGACGTACTACAACTTCCTCCTCCATCTCTTCCTTTTCAAAGGCGTTCGGCTACACAGGTTGGACCACACGGTTAACAACAGAGACAGTAAACTTATCTTGAAGTATACAATCCGTCGGACATGGTTTACATTGTTGGCTCATGATATTGAAGGTCCAGACACAATTAAGTGTTCTGTGTGATTAACCTGCCATACATCTCTTGTGTAACGTATGATATGATGTTTAGGAGGTGTGGAATATGGATCAAAGAACAATCTGTGGATATCTTGCAGTTGGACAAAGCAAGATGAGATGAAAGAAGAGAAATGAAAACAAACTGTGTTGACGTACCATTTTTCAAGCTGCAGGAACTAATTGCCCCATGATGACATAGTGCTTACCTGAAAGAAGGAGCATTTCATCCTGTTGTCTGGCGGGCTGATTAGAGGTAATACTATGAATATGATTTTTTGCACTGTGAAGCCGTAACCGCAAGAGCGATTTGGGTCATTGAGGCCAGGAAACAATGTCTGTGATGTAGCCTGTCCCCAGAGTTAATCCCCAGAAGTTACTGCCACAGATGGCCTCAAGAACAGATCAACCTTTGAAGAAAGTTCAGTGGTATTTATTTTGTCTCTTGCATAGGGACTCGGTAAAGGCCATCCTTCCGTCTCTCTCGTCTCCTGTGCTCTTTGATTTCACTAGCTCAGGTGTCCCCAATTCTCAGGTTGTTCACTAGAAATTGATACACTTTACTATCTACATTTCTGACTGTCTAAGGGTGAGAAACTAAAGGAATCCTCCTTATCTCTGTCTCTCGCCCTCCCGGATCAATCTAGGTTGATCCAAACCTGATCCAACAATAAGGATATTGGGCCTCATTACGAGTTTTCCGGTAAGAAATGGCAATTACCGGCATGCCGGTACATGTTTGTGGACTCCAGCTACCGGAAACACCGGCTGATTCCATGTTGGCGTGCACGTGCATTCCGGTATGCCGGATACAGTGGCACCGGCATGCTGGTAATTGAAACTGCCGCCAAAATGTCAACACTGTCACCCTCGTTGTTGGTGACTCCGATCCGGCATCACGCTCCCGGGTCCACCGGCACCAGTAACAGCGGTGCCGCAATTACTGTGACCGGAAATATAGTGTTCGCTGGAACAGGAAATTGAGCGGCGGCCATTAATAAATCACAATCCATTGCAATCCTAAGAGCACAGGACAAATACCCATATCCTGAGTGCACATCTTGCTAATTAAAGATGACATCAAGAGTCTGCGCAATACAGAGTACAGAGGCGCAAATCACGCTTTAGCGAGGCAGAACTAAGCATGTTGGCAGACACCATTGTGGAACATGCAGACCATCTGTTCTCCACCGACCTACACAGGCAGGCACAGCTCAGAAAAAAGACCATCTTGGAGGAGGTTGTACAGAAAGTAACTGCAGTTGGCACAACCCCCACCCCTGCACTGTGCGTGACTGCCATAAAAGGTGGGATGACCTGCGCGTGATGGTGCGCAACCTCCTGTCGGCACATCGCACCCAGGGTATGGCCACAGGTGGCGGCAGTGCATCCCCCATCCACCTGCAGCCCTCGGAAGAGACGTGCAGCAGTGTGCTGCACCTTGAGGGAGTTGGTGCTTCGGAGGCCAGAGGCATGCCATCCGAGGAGGCTGGTGAGTACACGTAACCCCAATGTCGCATCAACCTCCCTGTCCATCCTGCACACACTAGAGTTGCAAAACACGTCAAGTGCATTGTGCACAACTCCAGTACAGCCCTGCCTGCCCCCCTCCACCTGGAACCTGGTTGCACACAAAGACATACACCTTCACCCCAAACCTCACTCATACTCCAATCGCACATAGAACATAGCACAAGCACAATGTTTCGCCAGCACAACATGCTCCTGCTGGCACTCAGACACACATCCCCCTGCCACAGCATAACTTGTGTTGTGTCTGCAGTGCTAGCACAGGCACAAAGTCACGCCACTGCCAAACAGCTACACCACCCACAAATGACCAGCGTCACACACCAAGAAAACAGTCCCTCATCCCAGCCAGCCCAACACATGACCACAAATTTCCACTGACGCTGTAAGTGTTACAGGCAGCAGGAGCATGGTGAACCCATCCATGGCACATCCCTCCACAACACAACATCACATAGCTTGTGTGCCACACCCCTAAAACCCTACCCAGAAATCACAAGTACACCATGACAGTATCTCCGGAACACCACACATCCACCCACACGGTATCCATGACACAAGCATGTGTGCACTATGCCATGTCCCTGACAGAGCACTGTCATCAAAACCAAAGCATGTCTGCCACATCAATCCATATTCATCACGGACGCCCTGCCTTTCTGACCCCCTCAGGCACATCATCTGGCAATGAGGACGGCCACCCCAGTACATCAAGGGGCACCAGGCGTCGAAGGACCACCACCACCTCAACCAAGGACTCCACAGCCTCAACAGCCAGACGTGCAACCGATATCCCAGCTGCATCTGACCAGCAACCACAGGCCCGTCCAGCACTGCCCTTGTGGCCCCTCCACCACTGCCACCGCAGGCCCTACAAGCTGCACCCACCCGACAGCCCCACAAGCAGCAGTCACGCCACCACCACCACTGCCACAAGGGCGTGCACATGGGTGCTTTGGAGACAACTCAGCAGATGAAGGTGTCTTGAAAATGGCGACACTACAGACCAGAGCATGGAGGAGGCCCTGCCCTTCAGCCCCATGGGCCCAATGAGCCCCCAACGTCCACCCTTCTACCACAGTGTGAGGGATATTGAAGGCTACCTCACCAGGATGGAGCAACGGCAGGATGCACTCACATCCCTGGTGCAACAGCACATTCAGGAGGCACAGCTAATGCGAGACAGCGTGCCGGCCAGTTCCAGATGTAATGCACGTGCACTTGGTTGCTGCACACGTGCCATTGGCCAGATGTCGTAAAGGGTAAGGGAGGCCAACAGCGTTATGTCGTCCATCGCTGAAACAATTGCCATGTTGCTTCAGGCGTTCCTGGACCGACGGCCCATGGCACTACCACCTGCTCCATCAAGTAGCACAACAAAAGTGAGTTCTATGCAGAGCAGCCCAAGGCGGCGCTCCATGCTGCTATCCCACCCTGCACACAGCCGCACACCCGAGCCAAAAAGGGGACGCAACTAGGCCATGGACCCATACGTTCCCTGTCTGTGACTCTTCCTAATGTACATAGCAAAACAGGAAAGGAGTTGGCTACAGATAGTTGGTGAGGGGAAGTTGGGGAGGGGGAGTGGAGAGGAAGGGATAGTTGGGGAGGGATATTTGGGCAGGGGCAGTGGGGGATAGTTTGGGAGTATAGTATTGGGATTTCACATTTGTGTACATTGTCATATCACAAAATATAGTTGGTGTTTGAAAAGAATTAATGAGTGGACATTGGTTTTTCAGTGGGAGTGATTTTATTAATGCCCGGTGCACGGTGCGCTAGCTGGCCTGTGCCTTGTGTGTGACAGGTGATTAGTAGTAGTGCTGTATAAGTTCACCTCGTGCAACACGTCCATCCATGCCATCACAGCTCTGTGCAATTGCCAGCTAATCATCACTGTCGTCCTCAGCCTCTGGTGGGTCCATGTCCATGTCGTGGGACAGAGGGTATGTTGCGCATTATACAGTTGTTGTGCAACATGGCACAGGCAAGCACTTTCTTTCCCACCTTTTCAGGGCTGTACATCAGTGCTCCCGCTGATCTGCTCAGGTAGGGGAACCTTGTCTTTAACAGGCCAAATGTCTGTTCAATGGTGCACCGAGTACGTACATGGGCACGGTTATATGCCTGCTCGTGGAAGTTGTGTGGGTGCCTCACGGGGTTCATCAACCATGGCGTCAAGGGGTAACCAGCATCACCTGCATGGGAGCAATATAAAGTGTACAATATCACTCCTCTGGACATGTCATGTTGGTACAGGCAGTATAGTGTTCATTTGAGTTGACCAACATGTACATGCAAAATGTCGTTTAGCTGGCATATGTCCTTTTTTGGGTACCTTAAATACACTTTGTCCGAATGCGTGTTGAGTGTGTGGTATGCAGTGGCATTCACATGGCTGTTCAGACAACATGACCTCTGACCGTACAACAGACACAGATGGAACTGCTGTATCTGTCATTATTGTGTTACAAAGAAATAATACCAAGATATCCATGTACTAGGGTACATTTAGATTTATGATGAGATGCATGTTTGATTGTGTGGTTCTAACAGGCAGGGGACATGGCCAATTGGTGTACAGAAAAAACAGCGTTATGTGTTTGGGAGCATATGTATTCTCTGTCTGTGCAACAGGTGTTGTGGGTTTGCTTTACTGTGTTTGTGGTTCTTGACAATTTGGTGTAGGGCATTCTGGTACATGTAATTCTTTGGTCTGTACGGAATTATTTTTGTCATGCATGCACTGGATCTTTTTCCTGAATTGAGACATGCCTGTCATGCACCTTCAGTGACACCTGTGCATTTTCATGTTTAATGCACGCACAACACAAAGTAGGTTCTTCTCACCTAAAACTTTGTAACTTTACTTGTACTATTGTCACAATCAATGATACGTGCTCTTATTCATGGTCTACCTTCCCCTTTAACCTCCCTATCCGGCCTCTGTGCACTTTCATGGTGTTTTTGTAATTGTAAGAGCACATAGAAGTAGGAGGAATGATGGATTGATGCATACACAGTGCACATGGCCTTGTAGTTAGACTCACCCAGAAGCCAGGTACGCTGTCCACCGTGACATTCCATGTACCGAGGCAGCGTGGAGTTGCGCAGCAACATGAAGTTGTGGGTAGAACCGGGAAATCTGGCGCAGCAATGGGTGTTGAGGTGTCGGGCATCACACACCATCTGCACGTTCAGTGAATGAAAACGTTTTCTGTTGCGGTACACTGCCTCCACAGCATGCCTGGCCACGAGCTCCACATGTGTGCAGTCCAAGGCACCAATGACGTTAGGCATGCCTGGAAGGGCATAGAAAGCTATTTTTGTGACATTAACCTGGTCAGCTGTCCTCGGTAGGTTGATGTGCTCTCGAACGTGACGCGGGAGTGCATCAATGACCTGGAACAGGACACATGAAAAACAGGGTTGTAATATCCCATGCACCTCACCAACAGTGTACTGGTATGTGCCTGTAGCTAGGAAGTGTAGCACAGACACTACCTTGAGCAGGGGGGGTGGGTGGCTATGAGGATATTTATGAGGCTGACCAGGTTGTCATGGATCAGGTCCACTATTGAAGTGATGGTGTCCCTATCTAGCCAGTACAGGGTGTGGATCTGGCTTTGGGTAAGGTTGAAAGGTGTGGTCCTTAAGCGTAGGATTTGTAGCTGTCTGTGTGGGGCAACCGCCTTGACTTTGGGGTTTTGCTGGGCCATGATGGCCCTCCTTCTCCTGCGCCTCCGCTGCATCCTCTGCCTCCCTGCCTCTTCCGGTAATAGTCCTGCAGGCATGGCCTCCAGCTCCTGTACTGCTACTGCTAGCATTGTGGTGTTGTAAGAGGTGTGGGAGTGGTCCTTTTGTGCTATAGCACTGCTCATTTTGCCACCTGTGCTGATTTTGTGCACCTCTGACATGTTTCTACACACCAGAATCTACTTTATGCCTGGTCCCCAATGCCAGTGTTTCCGGCAATCGTTTTCACGTTGCTACTGGCATGTCAATGCCGGTAATTGTGTGTCCGTGCACCTCGGAATGTGCACTTACCAACGCCATGCCGGTATGTCAGGTACAGCTGCTGCGTATATCCGCAGATACCGGCAACGTTGTTGCCGGATGCCAGGGGACACTTGCGGTGCCGGTGTTACCGTCAGCGCAACTCAGACTATGCCAGTCTAGAAAAAGTTGCTGGTACGGATCTGCAGCCAAAGCTATTTCTGGACCGGCATACTTGTAAGGAGGCCCATTATCAATAAGTGGCTCTTTCCAATTACCAAGGGCTCATTCAGTCCTGATCTTTCATGCTCTTGGGGGGCTTGACTGGATGTTCTTCTTTCCCTTTCTTCTACTCCCCTCCGTACACTTTCTTCTCTCTCCTTCTGTCTGTCCCTCCGATGTTCCTCCAACCATTACTGTTGTCCTTTCTCTTCTTACTATCACTGTGGTAAGCCAGAAGGAGGAGACCGACTAATTGTTGGCATTTACGCACGTTTGTTTATTCAAATAATAAAGAAAAGGCCCGTCTATGCATATTAATAAGATGTTTGCCCTACCTAACACAAAACTAACTAGGGTGCTCGTCGTCACTGAGATTATCCAAATCAACATTCAGTCTTCTGTTCAAAACTATCCTATTCTGGCCCTACAACTAGTCAAGAAAACTCAAAGAAAAGAGTGGTCCAGGAGAATGACTCCCTTCTGCTGGACAGGCTTCTATAGCCTTAACGGTTCTGTCTTGGGATGGCTTCTGCTAATGTCGTATACGAGTTCTTTTAATTCTTCAACTGGGCTTTTACCCCTCCTGGTCTTCCCCTTGATGTCTAGAAAAAGGTTCCCTGATTCCACAAACAATGAATTCCTTCCTGCTTCTTCCTTGATTCTTGCAGTGTCTGTTTATAAATCTGTATACTTTTTTGGAAGTACATCGAATGGCTTTCGTGGTGTTCCTTACTTGGTTTAACGTATTCCTCTTTCTCCGGCATGGGGTCTTGCATGGATTCACATGCTCATGAATATTCTCTGTCGTCAGGCTGGGTACACTCTGTAAAAAGAAAGCAGTTTAGCTTTAAACTTTAAACTGTTTGTCTCCTCTATAGCCTATCAGTGTCCTCTGGGTCATACTGCCCCCAGCCAATGACACTCGTCCTCCTATGCTCCACCCCTGGTGGCCATCTTCCGATTTTACTGCATGTTTCTAGTGTTGGGAGTCCTTGTGCTTCACTCCTTGAAATTCATAGTTTTTTTCTCCATTTTTTGCTGTTTTTCTCGAAGTAATCTTCCATCTCTTCTTTGTTAACCATGACACACTGACGACTGACAGCGGTGACCCGTTGTCTGCGAAGATCTTGAGTCCACCATTGAATCTTCAACTCATGGCGCCAACAAGCCCAGGCATGGGCCTACCCCTTGGCACCTCGACCATGGCTGAGGCCACGAAGAAAAGCCTCTTCAGGGCCTGTGAAAGCTGCGGCCTTAAGAACATCTTCGTTCAAGAACCGGCACCTCTTAACCCCGACCACGACGCAATCAGATGCTCCATCTGCCAATCCTTTTCATCGAAGACCAAGAAGGATCACCACTGGAGATTATTGGCTTGGACATGATCCTACCCACCTGCCACCCAGCACTGCTACATGTGCACATTCAGAGAATCTGTGTTTGGTATACTTGCAAAGTTAAACCTTCAAACTGCCTCTGCATTCATTTACTTGTTTCACTGCTGCAGTTTTGGACCAATGTAATTTCATGTTCCATTCCGGGCTTTGGGTTAAACCGGAAGATGCATTCTGGTACATGTATGCTGTCCAAATGGCAGAGGGCTGGAGGAGGCATACTAAGTACATTTGTTTGCAGCAAGCTACTAAGAGCTGGAGAGGCCCTGATTGCATTTACCTGTTCCAAGCTACTGCAGGCTAGGCTGCATAGAGCTGGGGAACCTTTAATTACACATCATTGCTGCAGGCTACTGAAGCCAGGGCAGGGCTTATTTCAATACAGCTGGCTGAGACTGCAATCGGTTGCACCCTGTTTGCCTGTTCAAAGCTCACCTTGGACAGAAGCAGTTGTTAGTCAACAGCTTCCATTGGGAGTTTGTGCTTGTGCTCTTGTGACCAGTTTTGGAACCGTTCCTGAATATCCTGATTTTGGCTTTTGTATCCTGTTTGCTGTTGCTGCTTTGCAGCATCCTTTCCAGTCTGCTTTTTCAATCTGCCTGGTTTTTAACCTTTCCTTATTTCCAGCTTTTGACTCCTGAAACCTTGTCTTGTTTTGCTGTTAAGACATTCAGTTCTTAACTGATATCTTTTCTGAATTTCTGTAAACTTAGTTTTCTGTAATTTCTGCTACACAGACTTGGCATGTTTCTGCCTAGCTTTTCTCTCTCTCTGCAATCAGTCTTTTGAGTTTTTCCTGTGGGTTCCTTGCCTGTGATATTTCCTGACTTCGGTCCATAGTTTTAGTGCCTGTTTTAAGTACTCTGAGTTTACTGAATCCCATGTATTTGCTGTGTTGGCAGCGACCTAACTTGCCTGAGTCCTTTGCCTTGTGTATTCTGATATTCCAATCTCTGCTTTGTACTTTGTTTCTGTATCCTGTCTTGTACATGGTTATTTCTTTCAATGTTGCTTTCTACCTGTATTACCTCTTGGGCCACTGTTGTGCCTCCGCTTTGAATCCATTTACTGTGTGACCCCTGGGTTGCTCTCTGTTCCTATAAGATAAATGAAAGACTTCTGTTGCCTTCACCTAGTCAATTGAAGTCTTACCTGCCTCAGTATATGGTCTCCAGCTTTACCCTTGCACTGAGTACAACAGTCTCTCCGGCACGCTCAACTTATGACGCTGCTGTATGACTGTTGTTAAGAGTAATCTGCTGGTACCGATCCCAAGGGCTTTCCCTAATCCCTTGAGACCTCTTATCATATTCCAGTACACCCTTTATTCTGACCAATCCAAGTTGTCCAGTATATTTGCTTGTCTTTGCTTTCTCTCTAAGTCTTTGCTTATAGCCAGCTTCTGCCCCTGCAGTTCCTTTGAATACCTGTTTCAACTCAGCTTATGTACCCTGTTTCTGTTATATGCTAGATTTGCCTCAGGAATCTCCCCAAACTCCAGTGCATACTGTGAGATATAGCCTTTGCCCGGTGCTCCCCAGCCAGACTCATGACACATACTCCCTCTTGTAAGAAGAGATTGAGATCCTTTGAGGATTCTTCCTCTGTGAAGATCCAAAAGAAGGCAAAATCCCATGCTCCATCTACGTCCTTGTCAACGGTCTCAGCAGCTGCGGGACGAAGTTCTAGAAAGGGTTGGTCACCGGCTTTGTCGATGGTTAGCCTACCAACTGGTGACTTGCCCTCGTCCACGAGGAAATGGCTGACGCCATTTAAGCACAAATTGTTAAAGACCACATCTTCTAACGACCTGTCCCAGACTCTGTCATCAGAAACTCAGTCGTCGACAGGTGCCCCAGCGACGACAACCACATCCACTAGAACCAGCGCCGTGTTGACAGCCACCCCGTCGTCAACATCCCATCTACGAAGGTAAAAATTAGGCTCTTTTCAATGACATCAAGTTTGTTAACAGCCGTCATCTTTACCTCATCAAGGGTCATCACGCACACGGTCTCGCTGCCTCCCAGACCCCCGTCAACGGTCCCGATGACTATCTCGCCGACAAAGGCTCCTATTCTGGATCCGGAGGCTCCTGTCGTAGCCTCTTTTCCGAAGGCCTCTCATTTGGATTTCCTGCCTAGCCCCAAACCCATCTACACCAGTTCTGAGGAGGACATGCCAGAAGATATTTATTCTGCCTATGCCTCATCAGGGGTCACCAACCCATAGGCTTTCCCAGTCATTTAGCCCTCCAAGGGGCTTAAGCCCGGTCCTACTCCTCCTGAATCAGGTGCACTGGCTCCTGCACCAAGGGACATGTCACTGGACTTCCTGACCACACTGCATACATTGGTGCAGAGATACAGCAGCAGCTGCCCGCTGCCCCTGCTCCAGCCAAGAGTCCTTCAAGGTCTCCTCGGCATCAGCCGACACTTCCTCATAGTGCACCTGTTACCCCTCAGCCAGTGATAGGGGCCCTGCTCCCTGTGGTGGAAGAGCCAGTTCTCACCGACACTGGCACAGGCTCTCACACCGCCAGCACTCACACTGGGCGTTTGACGACTATGTTCCCACTGATGGGGAACCCCCAGATGTTGATGAGCCCTCCAGTGCCTCTCCCCCAGATGAAATTGGCTCCTTTCACTCCATGATATCGAGAGCTGCCAAACTCTTCAACCTCGTGCTAGAAGAGAAGAAGGAGGGATTGCTATTTCAGCGGCGGGTGTCCCCTAAGAAGACCATCATATCAGTACCTTTGTTGGACGACATATGGGAGGATGGATTGGCAGTCATGAAGGCTCCAAATACCGTGCCTGCCAAGCGTGACCGGCTGGAGAAGAAATACAGGGTTCCAGATTCGGCTCCCAGGTGCCTCAAGTCTCAGCCTTCGCCGGACTCTGTGGTGTCAGCCGCCGCCAGGAAGAGGTCATCCAACACCTCTTAATTGTCCATGGTGCCTCCAGACCAGAAAGGCAAGAAACTCGATATAGCTGACAAACGCGTCATTACCAAAGCAGCTTCTACCATCGAGGCCGCTAACGCCCTTGCCATCCTATCAAGGTATTACAGGGAGCTGTGGTACAAGCTGGGGCCCATCCTTGATCTCCTCCCTCATTACAAAAAGGCAGAAGTCTTGGCCCTATTTCGTAAGAAGTAGCTTCGGACCATGCCATCACTGTTGCGCTCGGCATAGCAGACTCATGCTTCTGTCAAATGGGGAATGGTGTGGCCCTCCGACGCCAAGTTTGGCTGAAGGCCACTCATTTCCACACAGACGTGCAGACTAATGTCATCGACATGCCGTTCGATGGGGACAACCTGTTTGGGAAGGGGTTAGAGTACAACCTCCAGGCCATCGAGGCCGACACAGACCTGGCGCGCTCTCTGAGGACCCTGCAGTAGAGATGATCGTCCTTTCACTTCCCAAAAAGGAGGGTCTCCATATCGTCCAATGGGTACACCACCCCCTATTGTTAGTCCTCCAGCGCCACCACCCAGGAGGCTTACAGGGGTCGCTCCCAGGCCTACGGCAGTGGTACCCAGCATAATCATCATCCCCCATCCAGGACGCAGATGCCCAATCAGGCATGAACGGGCCAGAACCTGCACCCCAGTGGGAGGCCGACTAGCAAACTTAGTTCATCACTGGCAGAAGATCACCACAGACAAATGAGTGCTGGTTGTTCTTTGGCAGGGGCACACTTTAGAATTTCACAACAGGTGTCCTATTCCTCCTGTCGAGCAAAAAGAACTACACATGGTCCAGTTACTGCAGGAGGTTCAGGCCAAGCTATGCAAAGGGACAATAGCACCAGCATCTCCAGAGCTCCGGGGTATACTCCAGATACGTTCTGGTGAGGAAAACATCAGGAGGGTGGTGACCAATCCTAAACTTGCGATGCCTCAACAAGTTCCTAAAAGTCTCAAAAGTTCAGGATGGTGATGTTACAGCACGTGCTCAACCAGTTGGAAGAAGGGGATTTTCTGGTAACTCTCGACCTGGAGGACACGTACTTCCACATCCCCATTCATCGCAGACAACGGAAGTTCCTGCATTTTGTCATCCAGGGACAGCATTACCGATTCAAGGCCCTTCCCTTTCGGCCTGAAACCGGCTCCGAGGGTATTCACCCAATGCTTGTCCCTGGTAGTAGCGCATCTACGCTGCAAGGGAATTCATGTCTTCCCTTAACTGGACGATTGGTTTATCCAGGCATGCTCCCACGCACTGTTAACCCAGCACGCATCAGAGAACATCCAACTTCTGACTTCGCTAGGATTCTGGTTCAACTATCCGAAGTCCTGTGTAGTGCCATATTAGAACGCTCTGTTCCTCGGCGTACAGCTCATATCTGCCGCATCCCTCAGAAGAGAGGGTGAAGGCCATCCTGGCTGGGAAATGCCCACAGCGTCCGTTGCAATAGTCTGGTCCTTACTGCATCCATCTGGTTCCCTTTTGCAGGCTCCAAAATGCGACCCCTCCAAGAATTTCTGGATGCTAGGTGGCAGCAGGTCACTGGCACATGGACAGGCAAGATCGATCTCAATCAGGCATTCCATAAAGCTCTCTCTACTGTAATGACCAACACCTCTCTGGAGGGTTGGAGAGCCCCACACAGGACTTTCTGATGCCAGAGGAAAAGATGTTACACATAAACGTTCTGTAACTGCGGGCAGACTTCTGGGCCCTCCGGTTGTTCCAGTATCGGCTCCAGGTAAAGGTGGTGCACTTCTTCACGGACAACGCCACCGTCATTTTTTTTAAAATCAGTAAATAAGACCTGACACGCTCCCGTGCTCTCTCCCTGGAAGCCCAGTCTCTATGGCGCTGGGCCATTCTTCAACGCATGTTTCTCGTCCCATTTCACCTGGCAGGCATCAGGAACACAATTGTGAACTCTCTCACAAGGCAGTTAACGTCCTACCACGAATGGGAGCTTCAACACGCCCAAGTGTCGTGCCCTTTCAGTGAGTAGGGTCTACCTCAGATCGAATTCTTCGCAACAGCTGCCAACTCCAAGTGTCACAATTTTGCCAGCAGATATCCTCAGTCGAGGAGTCTGTGGATGCCTTCTTGTTCCCCGGCGGAGGAGTTTGGGAGGGTTCTTCCTTTACACCTTCCCGCCAATTCCACTTTTGCTACGTGTGATCAACACACTCAGATGTTGCCACTGCAAGAGGATCCTAATCAAGCTGGCGTGGCTGAGGCAGATTTGGATCTCGGACGTTCTCCATCTGTCGGTGGTTCCGGCCATCCAACTGCCTCCACTTCTCTCCAAAGAAGGAGGATCAATCCTGTACCACGACCCGGCATCACTGATCCTCACGGGCTGGCTCCTGCAGCCTTTGAATTTGCACACTATTGGCTGCTCTTGGAATGCAAGAAGAATCCTGGCCAGGGCCCCTCTACGTTAACTTGCTACAGGTACAAGTGGAAGCTCTTTACAGTGTGGTGCCGGGTCCAGAAAAGTATGCTGCTGCGTGTCATTGCTCAGCAGCTCCTTCCGTAACTGCTCTCGCTGGCCATGGCTGGTCTTGCCCATGCATCTATCAAGGCCCACCTGGCTGCCATATCCCCACACACACAGGCTGCAGGCAAACTCTTCTTGTCGTTGCACAGGCACTTTAAGGATTTCCTCATGGGTATCTTAAGGGCTTTCCTGCCAGTGAGGGCTCCCACCCCAGCATGGGCACTAAATATGGTCCTGTCTAAGCTCATGGGGCCTCCGTTTGAACTAATGCATCATGCCCCTTTAAAGTTTCTGTCATGGAAGACCAACTTCCTGGTGGCTATCACCTCGACCAGGCCGGTCAGGGAGATGCAAGTCCTCTCCTGTGAGCAGCTGTAATTGTCCTTCCATGTCACTAAAGTGGCTCTGTGAATTCATCCTACCTTCATGCCAAAGGTTCCGTTGGACTTTTCATCTCAACAAGCATTTGATTCTCCCAGTTTTCTTTGTAAACCCATCTTCGTATGCTGAAAGAGCGTTGCATTCGCTGGACGTTGCTCGTGCCCTGACGTTTTATGTGGCAAGCACAAAAGATTTTCGGAAGATGTCTCAGCTTATCGTCAATGTTGGACCTGGGGGTTATGGGAAGGCCCTGTCTAAGGCTTCCATCTCTAGGTGGCTGTCCGGCTTTATCATGCATTGCCATCATCTGGCCAACAGACTGCTTCCAGGCCGGCTAAGAGCCCACTCCATCAGAGCCATTGCAGCAACAACTGCTTTTCTCTCTGGGGTTCCCCTGCTCAACATCTGCAGGGCTGCTATGTGGAGGTCGACCCACACCTTCTCGAAATTCTACAGGGAATCCAGGGAGGAGTCCTGGGTCTGCCAAGCAGTGGTATTCAACCTGTTTGTTTGAGGCGAGTCTGTTCCTGTTAAGATCTATCAGAGGCCTGATCAATGCAAACTCCAGTCACTATGTTATAAAAGGAGACTTTTCCCACAAGAGCACAGCCTGCAGAGCTTATGTGAACACGCCACAAGGCATAAAAGGCAGGAGCAAGAAGGAGCAGAGAGAATGAGCTGAGAGAGAAGCTGGAGCAGCAGTTGGAAGGGTGGCAGTAGTAGTAGGAGGCGAAGTGCACGAGGCTGGCAGTTCAAGAGGAAATGTGTTCACCTGAGGGACGCCGGGACAAGGAGAGAGCAGATTTCACCTGCAAGTTCTGACAGGATCCTGTGTTCACAAACCCTGCCTTGCCGTGGCTGCACTGAGAGAGACGTGCTGAATGTGGAGGTCTTCCCAGGTTTGCCTAGTGGCTGAAATTGCAGAGATGTGCTGAAGCACGAGGCCCCTAGCAATAAGCAAACCGAGGGACTATGAAGCATCTGGCCTGGTTCCCTTCTAAGAAATCACACGTTCCTTCTGCAACTCTTAATACTCCTTGTGGCCTTACCCACTCCTCCCTCCCTGTTCCATTCACAGCTCTTGCCCCCAATACATCACGATTATTGCAGGGTTCACGAAAGAGGTCTCTAGCGTTTCCCGATAAAGTTGGGGGTTGCGATGGAAACTGTGGCTGCCGTTACACCGTTGCTTAGGGTTACGGCACGTCTGATGTCATGCCGCTCTTTACCGGTCAGGTGACAATGATTTAAACACTGCTCAAATCCAGAAGCGCTGCTTCTTAATCTTCGTTTCATCAAGCTCTCACGTTCTACGCTTTGTTCGTTATTACGATATTTGACCCATTTTGCTAATAGACTTCTTTCTGCTCAGCCCTTGTTACGTCGCTTTGGCCTCTATTGGATACTTTGTTGCTCGGACCTCGGAACGCTGTTAAAGACCTGCCTTTGCCTCTTGTCTACTTGTCAAGATTCGAACAGAACTCTGTTGACCTTGGAATGCTTTTGGAACTGCTCTTTTCTTCACGCCTTGCTTACCTGGATTTTCTCAGAACCTTCCTGACCCTGGAATGCTCTTTGGATTTGTCCCTGTTTCACGTCTGTCTGTTACTGCGAACATTGGATTTTTGCCATTCTAAGGATTAACTAGGGTGCTTGAACTAGAGATTGCCTTGTAAGCACCTTTTCAGGCGTCCCGATGCCAGTGGTGTTCGGCTTGTTTCCTTCTGAGACATTTACTGGATTTTGTTCGTCTGGAACTGCGATTGGAACCTCTATCAATCTGTCTCTTGGTTTATCAAAGATCCTTTTTTCCACGTCTACCTGAACTCCTTTGGGTAAGACTTTTGTTACATCATTTACTATGTTCTGATGAGATTATGTCCAGTCCTTCCTTGTTCTAAACATAGTATTGTTTGTCTATAGAATCCCGCCTCGCTTATTGAGTCATTAGACCACTTAAAGACACTCTTATATACGTGAGTTATAATTGGTACCTTTTCTTGTACTTTTATCTCATTGTAACCGCTGTGTAAACTGATTGCATGTTTTTCTTTACAGCCAGCTGTCTACCGGGGCGATATTCCATCTTTCAGGCAATCCACCTCCCAAAACAGTCCTTTACTACTATTGGGAGTTGTTGTCATGATCACTGCTTCCAAGGAGTCAGGAACAGCCCAACGTCCTTGGAAGCAGGCCCCTAACCGTTATCTTAGGCACCAGCCAGTCCCCACTGGGACCTTTTGGACCTTGTCCTGGCGCCGGTGGCACCAGGCTAATCAAAGCCATCGGTCCTGGCACTGGAAGCGTCGGGCTCATAATATGTATGAAGATG
The DNA here is from genome assembly GCF_040938575.1 of Ambystoma mexicanum. Taxonomy (NCBI): domain Eukaryota; kingdom Metazoa; phylum Chordata; class Amphibia; order Caudata; family Ambystomatidae; genus Ambystoma; species Ambystoma mexicanum. The sequence goes on from NC_090933.1 coordinate 38,264,254, forward strand.
CTTGGGTGGACTTACCTGCAGCAGACCATGCTGCTTACTTACCAGCCACATAGGAATCCTCTGTGAACAGGAACTACTTTCTTACCTGGGTGGGGCAAGCTCCACTCCCTGGATACAACACGGGAACTCTTCTGGAACTGGAACCCTTTTCTTACTTAGGCGGGGCCGTGGAGGAAGACGCCTCATCACTCCAAGGCTATTTAAACCACACCCGATTGAACAAACGTGCTTCGCGTTATTCTGCATATGCAGCAGAACGCTCACCGAGTCTGTTCCAGCCTTTCTTCCTTCCGATCCTGAACCTGCAAGAACAATACTTACCACTCCTGTATCCAGTATTCAGCAGCACCTGCAAAGACAAGAAACAACAGGTTAGCACTGCAACCTTTACACGCAGCGCTTTCCTCACCTGATCCATCGGCAGCGAACATTTCTTCACACTGCACCTCCGTCTGTGAAGACAAAAGCATTGTTATTACTTACCGGCACTCCGCGAATTCCGGATTTCTTCAACGCTGCAACCCAGCATCTGAAAGACAAACGAAGAGACATTAGACAGGTATTTACTCACGTCCATCGCGCTCGCCACAGTAGAACGCCTGCAAATACTCCGGCGTTTTCCAGCATCTCTTCAGCACGAACTCACAGCTGCAAGGGAAAAGAGACAGTTAGAGCGCTTGCATTTACTTACGCATTTCCAAGCGCTTCATTCCAAGGCTCTGGCTCCAACTTCAGCTCTCTTCACACCATCTCCTATCTCAAGAGCCCTGCAAGACAAATAGGAAAAAGCATTATACAGAGTCCTGTTCTATATTAACGTGCCCACGCACCTAAAGACTAAAAGGACTAAAAAGGAGTCCAGAAACTCACCGCTCGTGCAGTTAACGACGGTAGCGATCCTCTGATGTCAAGAGGCCTATGTTTCACCAGTGAAGGAACTGGCAACGGCACCCTGCACCAGACGCAGATGGAGAGTCCAGCATTCACCTATCTAAGGTGAGCACGTTGACCTGGGGCCTCTACGGAGAAGCTAAGAAGAGAGAGAGAGAGAGGGACATTCAACAACCCAGATCATTAACTCCCATATTCTTTCACCTGCAGAAATCTCACTCTTCGAGTTCGACACACAGTGCGAAGAGGTTCGGCCCCAGAAGCAAATCGAGTCCTGCACATCACTTTTCGGGTCACAGACACCTTCCTGCCAAGACCAGCGCCTCCGTGGGAATCAGGTGAGCGTTACAGTTGTATTGTAGGTAAGAATTCCTCACCTATTCTATGTGGTCAACTGCCCATAGGCAAGAATCCTTGAGGTCCTCGTGAGGGTCCTAACAGGGACAGAGGAGTGCAGGATACTCCAAGTTGGCGTGGCCGGACCGGAGATAGCTGTGCTGTAGAGGGGTGTGGGTCCCAAGTGTGCCAGAGGCGTGGAAGAAGACATAGAAGTTGAGAATTGCAAGCAGCCTGCAACCGCAGTGTTCCTAAAGCCGGTGAGTGAGGCTTTGCATTCAGGATAACTTCTAAACTCTTGCCGGTATCTGTAACCAGCTTTAAAGTGGCTCACGTGAGAGAAGAAGCAAACCGATCTTGTTCGTTGTGGAAGCTGAACTTTGACAATGGAAATTAATTGCGCTCACTTCTCATGAAAGCTATAGTGCTTGCGTATCGAAAAAGCCTTTCATTTCCCATTGTTACACGGTTATCTTATTCCTGAGTGGTCGTGTGTCTCCAAGAAGGGGAATGTTTTCAAAAGTCTCCGAAATCTTGAAAACTGACTTTCACACTTTGTTGCAATTGCGTTTAACATCAAATGAAGGTTCTATATGACCAATTTCGATTCCCAACTGGAGACGGAATTGTCTCTGTGTTAAGACGAGGGAATACAGACTTTTACAGATGCTTGAAGTTAAAAACATACTGTAAAGAGAGGTCACGTATACCTAAAAGTTTTTCCTTTGAAGGCTGAGCCTTGTAGAAATGAGAACGAACATTCTTCATTAGTAGAAGTTGTTATATTAAGAAAAACATGCATTACCCCAAGCCAATAGGTGATCCCTTTCCATGGTAAAGAAAACCCTCTTGAAAGCAAACCATCTAACAGGTGAAGTTGTTAAAGGTCCAGTATCCTCTGATACAAAGGAGTCGTTATTACCTGAAGTTTGAAGTGTGGCAATTCAGCTGCCAGGTAACTTACTGGAACCTATATGATGTGTACAAAGCTGGGGAAGGGAGCTGGGGGTTTGTAAGAAGACTAAAACCAGAAGCCTGTAATGCCGAGACTGTTAAGGTGGGGAGGAGGTCAGTCTGGAAGCAGAGGCAGGTTATCCTGGTCGCAGAAAGGCAATCTCGAGATGCAAAGAGGCTGCCTTTTTTTGAAGCAGGGAAAAGAGTGCCTTGCCTACTTGTAGAGGTCGAAGTGTCTTGTCTTTTGCTTATCTATTCACACATTTGAAGTAGAAGTTACCTGAACTGTGGTTTGGCATAAGACTGTCAGTCGATGTCACATTAAAAGTGGTTGGAATAGTAGCACCTTGTGGAACCAATAACTTGATTTCTATAGTGACAGTAGTAGAAAAGGGGTGGTTGTAGAGAGGTGGACAACAACCCAAGAAGAAGCATCCTGCGAAATGCACCAGAGGTACTGCAGAGGTTACAAACACTTGTAGAATTGTAGAAGGAGAATTGACTAATCTGTTTTATGAACTGTGGCAAGCAATCCTGAAAGGAAGACATCCAGGATTACCATTGGTGCTATTTCCTTGGCTAAAATTGGAAAGGTATCTTTTCAACAGGAAGCTGAAGAACTGTTACTAGTTGGATTTGTGTTTGGTGAACTTTTCATTTGAAACTTAAAAAAAACTGGTTCAAGACTTTATTTTATTGTTTGAACATTTGGGCAAATTGACTGTGAACAATCCTGGAGAAGGGACTTACCCAGGACAAGTGAAGGTCATCCAAATTACTGCTTGTTTATAATTTGCTCATTTATGTTGGACATTTGCTTCATATGTTTTGTTATTAAGTGTGAGGGTCCGTTTTTCTGTTCGGAGTGATTCACTTTGTTCTTAGACTAGGTAGTGAACTTCCAGACACAGTAGGTTTAGCGAGGATTTAGTCGCATTATTTTCTGTTATTAAAATGTTTAACCATGAGAAACATACAAACAGTGGTCTGCCTCACATTACTGACCCCTCCCACCAGGCAGATATGGTAGGTATCACTGGCTCTGGCAAACACCCTGGTACGAATCCTGCCCCAGCTTGAGAGGGTCCACCATCCTCCCTTGATAGTTCCCAACCATGTCACACTACATATTGATCCTCTGCCTACTTAAAAGAAGTGGAGCTGTTTGCTGAAGGGCGTGGTGTTTACAGATGTGGTAACTGTGAGTTTCCATGCATCCAAATGGACTAATGCATGATGCATGTATGTGAAATAGCAATTAATACATGTAATGCTGAGAAATGTAGATATTAGACACATTGCTACAGGAAAGTAGCAGATTATTCCAACATGAGTAGATATGGGCAGGTGGTCTGACCTAGTCTCTTTGGTTTTTTCAGCAACATCTGAGTGACCTCATGACAAGGAAATGGCTGGCAGGAACCAATTCTGTCGACACAATCTGTGTCACGGTAGAGGATTATTTTAATGATTTTGCTAAAATCAAACCACCGTACAAGAAGGTATTTATACAATCTCTGCATGCATATGTTTGTATGCAAGTGAAGAGCACCAACCTTTGAAAGTCTGTTTCATCTTTCCTGTAAACACTGCAATTAGTACAATCAAATAAAGTGTAGTGATGTATTAAATGTCAATATTACAGCTGGCAAGTGCAAGAGCGTAGAGACAGAACCCTTACCTAAATCGTCAGAGCAAGAGAGATTAAATGGTACAGCTACTAACTGTGGTTAATGGTTTGGCACCAACATTACCTGAGTAGTGTTTGTGATTGGTGCTTGTGGCAGGATCAGATTGTGGTCCGAGACATGTTTGCAATGTGGAAGAATGTGCAATGCACCCAGTTGCTCTGGAAGGGCATCATTGGATACTGCAATGCAAGGCCATACAGATTCTGTGGTGGAGCTGCCCCCATATGATTGTAATGGAACAGTACTGCATTGACTATGTAGTTCATGGTCCTGTAACTGTGAGCACAACTTGGCTGGGGAATGTCCTTCCAGTTAATGTACTTATACAAGTGGACAGCATTAGTCCATTCTGTGGGGTGTTCCATCAACTACTTTTTGCCTTAGTCCTGATAGATTGGAAGGCTACTTATAATGTATTTTTTTATTTGTACATATTTATGTAGCGTGCCTAATCCTTAGGTATCGCGCAGCGCCATTATTTTGCAAATTGGGGACATTCCGAACATTTAAGTACACTTATCCGGGCACTTTGAAGAGAGAATTAATATCATCTGGTGAGTGAGTGTAGAACCATTACAATTGTGCATCACTTAAACCGGTGAAGTATCAAATCATTGACTTGGATAATATTCCAGAGAGATCTAACGGACCACAGGTTACTGGGTCATTTACCAGAACATTTTAGTGAGGTCACAAGAAAGTTTTTCTTTCCAAGGTCAGTCTGTTATAAATGTTACACCGTCCTGACATGAAACGAAGGCTGCTGTTGAGATATGCCGCTGCTGAGGATCTTGTTGTGTCCATATTAGATAGGCTGTAGAATCTTTGTCATGCTTCTCTATTCTAGTGAAATACATTTCTGGTCCCTTCCTTTGATTCTTACTTTATTTTAATTTGACATGGTTTATATCAAATCCTATACATAATATATACAGACAAATGAATAACTAAATGAGCTACATCAAAATTATCGATAAATAATTAGAAAATCTGTTCATTGCTTTAATCAGGGATATTTGTTTCCCTAACATTACTCTTGGCCAAATATCTTCAGTTTCCACCAACAATTATTGTGTAAAATCTATTAAATAAATCTCTAAAAATGTGTTAGGTAAATACAGTCATTAAAAATAAGTTTTAGGTTTTCAATACATTTCACCTTTCTACAAAAGGGTCAAAACTGTCAGTCTTAAGTTCAAACATTCATCAGCAGTTCAGCTTTACTCGCGTCTTTCATCACATGCATGTAACAATGTTTGTTCCAGCGCTCGTTATACAATGCTGCTGCTTGCAACCTTGGCTTCAAGGCAGATCTGTCTTGCATCGGTCTCCCCAACTCACCGGCTGTGTTGATCTCTCTGTCGCTTCTTTGTTTCTGGAGCCAAGGACAATACCACGGTGTCTGCTGCCACACCCCGCCTTGGTAAGTTATGTCAGAGGGCCCTCAGTATCTCAGACACACAATGCAGGATTCTTTAGTCTGGTTTCCCGGCTTTGCGCTTTCTGACTTGAAGGATTCTTGAAAGTAAAAGCAGCTTGCCAAAAAGGTCAAGGGTGCTTCCCTTCTTACAAACCCTCACTGGTTTGCCATCTTTTTTCCCCCTCATTCAGCTGCTGACTCGAAATTGCTGTAACTTCGTGATCTTTGCTTCGATAAGAGTTTGCTCTCCTGCTCCTCCTTTTATCTGTGTGGGGAAGTTTGTGAGTGATTGTTAGTAATTGCCTGACCTTGCCTGACCATAGTAGTGGGATATGTCAGGTACACGGCTCGGGTGCGAGTCTGTTTTCTCCCAGAGCGGGCCGTCCATGTGAAAGTGTTCATGCAGGAAAGGGGGGGGTGGGGCTATGGGGGTTAGAGTTTCCATATATCCTACCTGGTAGGATGGGGTAAAGATGTTACCGGGAAGAGAGGGATACTGAGTCTCACCATCAGGCGTCCCACTCCCCGAAGACCCCTCAGACAGGTGATCCTCCCGCACTGGTCCACCCCCAGGGTCTGGATCCAAAGGCGATGGCCGTGGCCTGGCAACCTGAGAGAGAGAGAGAGAGATCCGCTGGGATTAGCGCGTGAGACACCTTCTGGTTTCTCAGAATACATACACACATATAGTACTTTTAAAATGAGATTACCTACACTTTACACTAAAACAAAACAAAAGCAATTCAGCAAGGAAATGAAACATTTTAAGTAAAGTGAAGAAGAAAGTGCTTTAAAACTTAAACATGGGCCATTGAGGAGCTGTTGATGGATGGGTTTGTGTCATTTTCAGTTCCGGCAAGCAAAAATAAGAGTGCTGCTATGGGGGTCTAGCGATACTGATTAAGGCATCCATGAATTACTGCATCAAGGTAAGATATACCCTTACACATTGTATACAGTATATCACTATGTCCCCAAACCGGTAATCATGGAGATCATTTGTTGATCGTGAACTTCTCTAAAACCCCCCACAATTCTGAAATGAATAGGCTAGGGCTTTTGAAAGACCTGGTGGAAGGAGCCAATCTTGGGAAACTAGACAGTAATACTGTGCCAGTATGGGGGGGAGACCTTAACATCAGACTGGGAGATTGGAGCCCTCGGGGCCTTTGTGAGGACTCGGAGGATGCAGTCTTAGGAATCGCACAATCCATGATGGAGGATTCTCAGGTCTTCCCCAAGGGCTTACAAGTTGATTTGTGGCTGCTGGAATGGGGGATGCGGTCCGGGAATGGACGAGTTGCACCTGATGTACCTGGGTCAGTGACCTTAAGAAATACTCGGTGGTCCTCCACAATTTACTATTTTCGTATGCATGTTCAGCACTGGCAATTGATAAAAGAATTTGGTGTAATAAAGGAATTATGTAGTGACCACTCCCAGCTAAGGATAATCCTTCAGTCAGAATGTACTCAGGTGTTGACATCTGCTCTCCCTCACCTGGATTTGTATGAGGTTAACCCACATTTTAAAAGAAGAATGAAATGGGCTAAGTGTGATCCTGCTGTTTTTTCAACATGTATTTGTGTCTAGTAATTTGTACTTGATGCTCCCTGTTCTGCATGATACAGAACCCCCTGAATTGGTGTTGGAATGGTTCAAGCAATTGATGGGATCTTTAACTAATACTTTGCAGCACGATTTCAAGCACATAATAAATGGTAAGAAAAGCTGGTTTAAGGAAAAAGGCAAACTAGCAAAGAGGAATCTGCCTCAGGTATTAAAGGATACAGATCACTGCAGAGGGGAGATAGTCAGGGCTAGAGCGGCATACAAAGAGGCCATAGAAACCAGGAGAGAATCCCTGGAGGTGGCGATTGACTTCCAAGCGAGTAGCCAGATGCGGTTCTGCAGATCTTTATAAATTGGAGGTAGATCTATGGACGCCTCTATTGACCAATTCTTTTAATGCTTTTCTCCAACTAGGGAATTCCCACAGTCTTGGAAAAATGCTCTTATTTACCCCATTTTCTAAAAGGATGACCGCAAAAGCCTTGAGGCCTATCGACCGATATCGCTTTTGGACACTTCGTTCAAGATTTCTGGGCGTGTCGTACTGGGTCAGATTGAGGACTGGATCTCAATGCACTCAGTGCTTTCAGACGTTCAATATGGCTTCAGACCTGGTGTGGGAACATGTGATCAGGCATTGAATTTGTATTTGGTGGGGGCCTAATCTGGGTTTTTGAAGGGTGAACCAATTCATCTGGTTTTCATGGACCTAAGTACCGCCTTTCACAAGGTCAACCGAGACAAGCTTTCGTCGGTGCTTGGGTCCATGGGTTTCCCGGTTGGGATATTGAGTGTCCTGCAGTTGATACACAAAGACACCAAGGTGTGTGTCGGTTTTGGGGAGCAGAGACAGTGCAGTGGCTACTTTGAAGTCAACACAAGTTTGTCAAGGTTGTGTACTGGCACCGGTCTTGTTCCTGCTATATATAAGAGATCTCTATAGGGTCCTAGTTGACTCAAAGACAGATTACCCCTGTGTTGGGAACAAACCTTTCTCCAGCATGGGGTCTGGCATGGATTCACATGCTCATGAATATTCCCCGTCGTCAGGCTGGGAATCCTCGGTAAAGAAAAAACCAGTATCAGTTTCGTTTCTGATCTGTCTTTCGTAGTAATAACCAATCACTGGTCTCTGCGTCATACTGACCACAGCCAATGACTGCCCTCTACCTAAGCACCACCTCTGGCAGCCATCTTCAGATTTTTACCGCACGTTCATGTGTTGGGATCCTCGTGCTATTGCTCTCGAGCGTTAGTGCTATTTTTTTTCACGTTTTTTCTCAAAAACTTCGTTTTTTTTCGGTCAAAAGAGCCTCAAGCTCCACCGACTCTCCATCCTATCAACGGGGACCCGTGTCGGATTCGTCTGCGCCCCTCAAGGGTGAAGATCTCGTCGAGCTACGCTTTTGGAGGACTCCAGAAGTTTCTCAGGCCCGGTCATGGCCCAGGAGAAGGGAAGCTCGACGCCCGGAAAGCTGTTCAGGGTCTGCCCTGGATGCCAGCTGCAGAACGTCTTCAAGGAGGACGAACACTCTTTTTGCCTTTACTGCCTACAGGAGGACAAGACGCACGTGGAGAAGGACTGTGCGTTTTGCGGCAACATGTCGGAGCGGACCATGAAGGACCGCCATCAACGTCTCGCCAACTGGCTGGAAGGGAAGAGCCCGTCCGGCGAGAAGAAGAGGAAGAAATCCGAGCGGTCTTCTAAGACCTTTGAGGACGCCCCGGCGACGGGGGTCCAACATAAGGCCAAGCACCGCGAGTCCGCTGGCACCGGGAGCGCCGAACGGTCGGGCTCTACGGGCGCCAGGCTGGGCGCACCCTCCCCGGCACCATCAACCACGAGCCAACGCTCTGGGTCGGGTAAGAGGAAGGCCGAGCACCCGGCGAGGCTCCTGGAGAGGCCCCGGTCGAGCTCGAAGGCGGAGGGGGAGCGAGGCACTGTCCCCCCCCTCAAGGATAAGGCGGTGAGCGCACCTAAGGTGGTGAAGGCCTTAATCCATCCGGCCAAGCCCTCTATCGAAACTGTCGCGGCGGCCCTGGCTCAGCCTGTGGAGGCTACACCAGTGGTGGCGACCTCGGGGCTCAGAGTCTCCCTGCCACCTCGGAGGGAGTCCTCTTTTGTGCCCATCGATAGGACCCCCGTGAAATCCCCCGTGGGGAAGAAAAAGGGGGGGCAGGGCGTTGTCGTAGATTCGGCCTCAACCTCGGAGGAGGAGCTGGTCGAGGTCTTAAGCCACGGCCTCGGCGTGGAAGAAGACCGGCCCATCGGGATGGATCCCGACGCAGGTGGCGACGACATCGTCGAGGGTACCGACGGGGCCCCTGATCGCCCGTCGGATTCCCCTCTGCCAGCGCCGCGAGACAGCTCGGCGGCCATTTTGTTGGCTATACAGTCCTTATGCTCAGAGATAAGGACGAGACTACCGTTGCCGACGGAACCTCTTTCGTCGGGGGACACAGAACCGGGACCTTCTGGGGTTCCCCCTACCAAGAAAAGAAGGATCCACCCTCCTCCTCCTTTTCAGCCGTCGCGCCCCTTCCAGCCCTCCTCCCCGTCCACCCGAGGGGATGATACGGGGACTGACACGGCAGCGACGGGTACGGACGGCGAGGTATACGACGAGGATGTACCGTCGTCTCCTCCCACCAGGGCTTCTCCGCCCGACGAGATTGGATCGTTCCACTCCATGATCACCAGGGCATCCGAGCTTTTCCAACTCTGCCCTGAGGAGAAGAAGAAGGAAGGTTTCCTTTATCAGCGGCGCGAGGCCAAGAGGAAGACGGTCCTCGCAGTGCCTCTATTGGACGACATTTGGGATGAGGGCCTCACCCTCCTCAAGAACCCTTCCACGACGCCAGCTAGAAGAGACCGGTACGAGAAAAAGTACCGGGTCCCGGACACGGCCCCCTTGTGCCTCCGGGCGCAGCCTACCCCGGACTCCGTCGTCTCCGCGGCGGCCAGGAAAAAAGCGGGGGGGGGTGCAGCCTCCACATCGACTTCCCCACCGGACGGCGAGGGAAAGAAATTGGACGCTATGGGACGCAGAGTCATCTCGTCTGCAGCGACAACGATTAAAGCTGCCAACGTCTTGGATATCGTGGCCCGATACGACAGGGAGCTCTGGTACAAACTGGCTCCTCTGCTGGACTTCTTGCCGGACGACAAGAGGGCAGAGGCCCTGGAGATCCTGCAGGAAGGTGAGGTGGCTTCGGACCACGCCATTACCGTTGCGACGGACATCGCCGACACTGGGTTCTGCCAGTTGGGCAACGGCGTTTGCCTTAGGCGGCGTGGATGGCTCAAGGCTACGGACTTCCGTCAAGACGTTCAGACCAGAGTCCTGGACATGCCCTTCGATGGGAACAACCTGTTTGGGAAAACAGTGGACGATTCCCTTCAGGCCATTAAAGCGGACACCGAGACGGCCCGGGCCCTTGGAGTTCTGCAACAACGACGGACGCCCTTTCGGAGCAGCGGAGGCAAGGGCGCCTCCAAAGGTTCCGGCGGCGGTTTCTCCTCCTACCGTCAAGCGGCCCGCTCGTCGTCTCAGGAGGCCTACAGAGGACGAGGCAAGTCTGGCAGACCCCGCCGTCGTCGCCAAGGAGGTCAAGGCGGCAAAGCCTCGTCGAAGCAGGATTGAACCGGCCGTGGGGTCGGGCCCCCACCGAAGCACCCCGGTGGGAGGCCGGCTGGCGAGCTTCGTCAGCGTGTGGGAGTCCATCTCCACCGACCGTTGGGTGCTGGACGCCTTGGCCCGGGGCCACGCGCTCGAGTTTCAAAGAAAGTGTCCGCGCGTCCCCCCCGTGGCCAGGAAAGAACTTCACGTCCCTCAACTTCTCCTGGAGGTAAAGACGATGCTCAGGAAGGGCGCCATCGAACTCGTCCCAAAGAGGCTTCGGGGCTCCGGAGTTTACTCGAGATACTTCCTCGTGAAGAAGAAGACGGGGGGATGGCGCCCCATCCTGGACCTGCGACGTCTGAACAAGTTCATCAAGGCGCAAAAGTTCCGGATGGTCACCCTCCAGCACGTCCTGGGTCAGCTGGAGGAAGGAGACTTCCTGTCGTCGTTCGATTTGGAGGATGCCTACTTCCATATTCCCATCCTAAAGGGGCACCGAAAATTCCTCAGGTTTGTGGTCCAAGGGCGTCATTACCAGTTCAAAGCCCTCCCCTTCGGACTACGGTCGGCACCCAGGGTGTTCACCAAGTGCCTCGCACCGGTGGCGGCGCAGCTGCGCCGCGAAGGGATCCACGTCTACCCCTACCTGGACGACTGGCTCATCCGAGCCAAGACAAGGGAGCTCGCCGTGGTTCACACGGCAAGGACCGTCCAACTTCTCACGGACTTGGGATTCTCCGTGAACTACGCCAAATCCCACCTGGTGCCCGCGCAAGACGCTCTGTTTCTGGGAGCGAGGCTCAACACAGTGTCCCTTCTGGCCTCCCCGTCGGAGGAGAGGACCAGGACCATCCTGGGCAAGGTGCAGTGGATGTTGGTGGCCTACGCGGCCAAGGTGAGGTCCATCAAGTCCCTCCTCGGAATGATGTCTTCCTGCATCTACCTCATTCCCATGTGCAGGCTCCGGATGCGCCCGTTGCAGAAGTTCCTGGACGCGCGCTGGATCCAAACGACGGGCAGCTTCGAGGAAAGGATCACACTCGACGAGAGTTTCCGACGAGCGATCCGGTGGTGGGGCACCCGCGCGCATCTGACGGCGGGCATGGACTTCCAGACCCCAGCCCACCAGGAGACAGTGACCACGGATGCCTCCCTGGAAGGGTGGGGAGCGCACACCGAAAATCTGCACGCAAGAGGCCTTTGGCTCCCGACTGAGAAATCCCTACATATCAACGTCCTGGAGCTCCGTGCAGTGTTTTGGGCCCTCAGGTCCTTCCTTCCGTCCCTCAAGGGCAAGGTGGTGAGGGTCTTCACCGACAACACCACCACCATGTTTTACATCAGGAAACAGGGCGGAACCAGGTCCCCAGCACTGTCCAAGGAGGCGCAGGACCTGTGGCATTGGGCAGTCGCCCAAGGGATGTTTCTGGTGCCGTTTCATCTGGCAGGGATAAAAAACACCATCGCCGACTCACTCAGCAGGGAGCTGCGCTCGTGCCACGAGTGGGAACTACGGCAGGATCTAGTGGATCGCCTCTTCCGACGGTGGGGCACATCCCAGATCGACCTGTTCGCGACGGCGACGAACTCCAAGTGCCGGAGGTTCGCCAGCAGGTTTCCCCAGGCGAGGAGCATGGGCGATGCTTTCTCGTTCCCCTGGGATGGCCTGTTCCTCTACGCGTTCCCTCCTTTGCCACTGCTAATCCGGCTCGTCAACCAGCTCAAGAGGTCACGGTACAGGATGATCCTCGTCGCACCTGCGTGGCCGAGGCAGATATGGTTCCCGGACCTTCTGGACTTGTCAGCGTCCCCGCCAATCAAGCTGCCGGTGGACGCGGATCTGCTCTCCAGGGAAGGAGGCGCCATCCTCCACCACGACCCGAAATCGCTGAACTTGCAGGCCTGGCTCCTGCAGCGCTAGAGTTTGGAGGATACGACATACCGGCCGACTGCAGAGAGGTTCTTGCAAAGGCCAGGGCGTCCTCGACTCTTAAATGCTACAGACACAAATGGAAGAGGTTCTCTGTCTGGTGCCACCACAGAAGATTAACCCTCTACGGATTACGGCTCCCCAAGTACTGCCGTACCTGCTGACGCTGGCCAAAGCTGGACTGGCACACGCGTCCATCAAGATTCATCTTGCTGCGATCTCCCGATACACCAGAACCACGGGGCGGACGTCCTTGTGGTCTCATCGTCTGGTGAAAGAGTTCATGAAGGGACTGTTCAGATCGTTCCCGCCGGTGAAGGCTCCGTCCCCGGCGTGGGAGCTCAACGTGGTGCTGACCAAGCTCATGGGACCTCCGTTCGAGCCTCTGCACTCGGCCCCGTTGAAGTTTCTGTCGTGGAAAACAGCGTTTCTTGTGGCCATCACCTCCGCACGACGGGTGGGAGAGATCCAGGCCCTTTCCTGCAAGGCCCCGTACTTGACTTTTCACGACACGAGGGTAGTGCTCAGGACGCACCCCTCCTTCATGCCCAAGGTACCGTCGGACTTCCATCTCAACGAACCCTTGGTGTTGCCTGTATTCTTCCAGTCGCCTTCGTCGCCGGCTGAGAGGACTTTGCACTCGCTGGATGTGGCTAGAGCGCTGAAGTTCTACGTGGACCGAACGAAGTGTTTTCGGAAGACGTCACAACTCTTTGTGAACTTTGGACCTGTCAATCAGGGGAAGGCTCTCTCGAAGGCTTCCATTTCCAGATGGCTCTCTGGCTGTATCATGTACTGTCATCGGTGTGCAAACCGACCGCTGCCTGGCCGTCCGAGAGCCCATTCCACCAGAGCGATCGCAGCTACCACGGCGTTCCTTTCTGGTGTGCCCCTGCTGGACATATGCAGGGCTGCTACGTGGAGGTCGACGCACACCTTCACGAAGTTCTACTGCGTCGATCGGGATTCCAGGGAGGAGTCCAGGGTCGGCCAAGCAGTGCTGCGCAACCTGTTCGCCTGAGGTGAGCCTGGTGAGGAGGTAAGATGCTTAATGTTGAGTTTGATCCAATGCTTAATGTTGAGCCTTTGCCACCTCCCGTGATTGTACATGTGTGTACTGCTATGTATTCTTTATTCATGAGCATGCGAATCCATGCCAGACCCCATGCTGGAGAAGGAACAAGTTACTTACCTGTAACTGTTGTTCTCCAGCATGGATCTGGCATGGATTCACATGCGAACCCTCCCGCCTACCCCTCTGCGGCTCTTCACTTGGTCATACTGCCACTTCACGTGCTTCCAAATCTGAAGATGGCTGCCAGAGGCGGTGCTTAGGTAGAGGGCAGTCATTGGCTGTGGTCAGTATGACGCAGAGACCAGTGATTGGTTATTACTACGAAAGACAGATCAGAAACGAAACTGATACTGGTTTTTTCTTTACCGAGGATTCCCAGCCTGACGACGGGGAATATTCATGAGCATGTGAATCCATGCCAGACCCATGCTGGAGAACAACAGTTACAGGTAAGTAACTTGTTCCTTCCCTCTGTTACCTTACGCTGATGACACTGATTATTGCTCAGAACCCAAACGCCCTTCAGAGATTGGTTGACGTTTACACAGACTTCATGACCACTTTGGATTTGAAAATTAACACAACAAAGTCTGATGTCATGGTCTGTGTTGATGGGCGGAAAAAGAAATCAGAAATGTCGAAGATGTACAGTAATGGATCTGTAATTCCGAGGGTGAAAGAGTTAGATTACCTGGTAATTCGGTTCCCAGACAATTGGAAGCGTATAGCACATATACATAAACAAAGAAATAAGGCACTAGGAGGCTATATTGGTTTATGCAAACGTGTTGTGGGAAACCGCTCCTTGAACTGATCGTGAAAGTATACAGTGCACAAACAAGAGCAGCGACTAACTATGGGGCTGCATTTTGGTGCCACGAAAATGTCTCATCACTACAGACCATAGAAAACAGATTCTTTAAGAAAATGGGTTTGACTTTCACAGCTCTGACCTTCGCAGTGAATGCTTACCTTGGAGAAAAATACATGGCAGGTGAATTGCACCAGGCTCCTTTTCTACATTGGCTTAGCATCTGGTCAAACTCCAGCGCCATTTGTAACACAAGACCTCATTTGAGTATTGAGGTGCAGTGATGTTTGGAGAAAGATATCCTGGCTCACGTGCATTTCTCTTTGTATGTCCCAGTTAAATGTCACTAGCCTTTTTCAACAAACCATTCTGTTGTGCAACGGAGAGAGGAATGCTTACAAAAGGAATGTTGGTACTCTTACTAAGGAGAAACATGAATCATTGGGGCTTTTACTGACTTCAAACAGAAAACATGCTATTTTGACCAAAGCAGGCTCCCTGTGACCTTATCTGACCCATAGTAACAACAGATCGATGGGTTGTAACCAGAGCAAGATTTGATCTTTTGATGCTCCGAGCAAACACAGCAAATTGGTGGGGTTGTGTTGAAGACTCAGAATGCCCATGCTACAACTCAGCAGTTGAAAGTCTTATTCATTTTCTTTTGTTTTGTCCCCATTATACGGAATTAATAAAGCAAACAATTCTACAGACAGATATTGAAACGAGAGAAATGTACCCAATGCCGACCTGCATTAACATTTTTATTTTAGGCACAGCCACTTTTTGTTGCTTGGGCACTCTTAAATTATTCGAGGAGGGCTTGGAGTGCCAGGAAACGTTAGTTTGGGAATGCTGTCCCAACTGATTTTATTTTTTTAAACAATTTTATTAGTTTTTTCAAACAATACAAACCAAACATACAGTGCATAAATCAACCGTCCAATCGTACATTGCTCAGTTCTGTTCACTGCTTCCCTTATCCCACCCCCCCCCATTTCGAGCCTATTACTTCCCGCATTCTGTTCCTGCATCTTGTGGTGGAGTCTCCCTGTCCATGGGCTCTGTCGGGTCTTGTATTGACCCAAACAACTCCGCTATTAATAATTTTCAGGCCATCAGGGTCTGTCTCCTCCTCCCCCCCTACACTGCTCGCTTCTTGCCATACCATGGTTTCTGCATCCGCCCATTTCTGCAGATCTTTCCAACACACCTCTACTCACGGTCTGTGGCATGTCTTCCACCCCATAGCAATTCTCCTCTTTGCAAGCACATATGCCAGATCTTTCAATTTACTCACATGCTTGAGTTTCTGTGATCTGGGGAACCCCCCAGCAAACAGGCCCACACTGTATCCACCACAATCTTGACCCCCTTCTCCGCTAGTTTTTGTGCCACTTCACTCCAGAAGCGCTCAATAACCGGGCATGACCAAAACATGTGCACCATAACCGCCTTCTCTTCATCACATTTAGGGCATGCTTGCTGTCCTGCATTTTCAAACCTAGATATCTTCTGGGGTATCATATACGTCCTATGCGTAATATACAGTTGTATCTGCTTTAATCTTGCATTCCTCGACACCTTCTTATGGTACCCATGAGCCCGTTCCCACATCCCGTCTTCCATCGGGGCTCCGACATCCGCTTCCCAGTCTTGTCTCAATTACACTATTTACTTCCCAACCTTAGACAACATCATCTCGTATATTCTAGATATCTCATGTCCCCCCTCCGCTATATTGTATATTATAGCTATGGTAGCATCTGGTTCTTCCTCCAGTACCATTTCGGGCCACATTCTCTTAATTGTCCGCACCATTCTGTGATATGTAATATACTGGCCCGTGTGTAACCCAGCACCTCTAAATCTATGATAATCCCCTCTTGCCAAATAGCACCCATTGTTACTAACCCAACCGATTCCCAGTGGTTCCTGATTATCATCCTTAGCTGTTTTTCTCCCCCTGCCAGTGCCACTAGTGGCACTTGCAGGGAACATGGCAATGGGTTCTCCATCATTTGGCATGCCCTGCGACACATCTTCCACCCAAGTATCATCATCTTGGGACGCCCTTCCATTTCTGTCTTGGGCAACCACATCATCTCTTTCAGGTAAAACAGGGCACAATCTCGTCCAAATAACCTGGATTCGGTGGTCACTTCATCTAAAAGCCATTTGGCAACATACTGCAGTTGGCTTGCTACATAATAGACCTCATAATTGGGCAGTTTTATCCCCCCTTTCTCATAAAAGTTCTGTAGTTTCCATAGTGCCACTCTGTTTCGCGTGCCATGCCACAGGAAATCCCTGCACATACTGTTCAATTTAATGAAGAACTTCTTAGGTATTAGGTGTGGTATATTACCAAAATAATGCAGGAGCCTAGGTAGGACCACCATCTTTAGCATTGCCCCACGTCCCATCATTGCCAAGGGCAGCTTCACCCAAAACCTCATGCAATTTTTGATTTTCTTAATGGTTACCTTTGTGTTGCGCATATGCTCCTCTTCCACAGTGTGGTATATGTCTATTCCTAAATAACGAAATGTGCTAACCGCCCACGGCACCTGTAACATTGGTAACTGTTCCACTGGAATCCCTTTGTATCCACCCAATGGGAACAAGCTAGATATCTGAGGGTTCACCGCTATACCAGACAACCCCGCATATCTCTCCATCACTTCTAAAATGTATTGGAGATTTTCTTCCGGGTGCTTCAAATACAACAACATGTCATCCGCATATAGGGAGATAAAATGTTGTTCCCCTCCCACAGCAATGTCTATAGTGTCATATTGTTGTCTCAAGTATATTGCTAGGGGTTCCACGGCCAATATGTAGAGCATTGGAGACCACGGACATCCTTGTCTGGTACCTCTGTGAAGCTGCCATCTTTCCGATATCACTGCTCCCGTTTTTACTCTGGTTAGCGGTTCACTATATAGCATTTTCGCCCACTGTATATATCCAGGCCCCATCCCATAACCCGCCATGGCCACTTGACCGAATCGAAGGCCTTTATTGCGTCCAAAGATACAATTGCCATTTCACCCTTGTTCTCGTTCCCAAACTCAATAACTCGCTGGAGTCGTCTATGATTATGGGATATATTCCTATTCGGAACATAGCCCGTCTGATCGGGGTGTATTAGTTTACCAATAACCCTCCTCATTCTGTTTGCCAAAACAGCCGTCAATATCTTGCTGTCTTGATTCAACATCGACAAAGGTCTATATGAACCGCAGCTATGCCCAGGCTTGTTAGGTTTGGGAAGCGGTATTATAATCACTTCTCTAAGTGACCCTGGCAATCTTCCTACCTCAAACGCTTCATTCAACATTTCTAACAGTGGGGGGAGCACCTCTTCTTTGTATACTTTATAAAATTCATTTGGGAGTCCATCAGCCCCCAGAGTCTTACTAGTGGGCATCTGTCTCACCACTTCTTCCAGCTCCTTCAAAGTAATCGGTGCATCCAGCTCCTCTCTTTCCTCAGCACTTATCTTTGGCAGTCCTATATCCTCCAGTGTTTCTACCAGAGGTCGAAGTGGGCGGGAGCGGTCGGGTGCGGTGCTCCTATACTTTTTTATTTTAAGTTTCACAGTTCCTATACTTTTATTTTAAAAAGAAACCGTTCTGGAATGGTTTCATTTTAAAATAAAAGTATAGGAAGAAGTTGAAGCTTGCACTTCAGTGTGGTGATGGGGTTTGTGGGGAGCGGGGGAAGGCCAACAGGGAACATAGTTCCACTACTTTTTTTCGTACACTTCGACCACTGGTTTCTACTATCGTCGTGCAACTATTCTCCCCATCATCTCCATATAGTAACCTATAATAGTCTGCAAACTCCTGATTAACTCCCTCTTGGGTGTCAGCTACACTACCGTCTTCTCTCGTTATTGTTCTAATCATGTGTCTGGTGGTTTCACTCTTATATAACCATGCCAAGAGCCTCCCTGGTTTATCCCCACCCGCGTGCTGTCTCTATATATTTTTTATAGTTGAGGTTACACAGTCTTTTCCAGTGACCCGCGCATTTCTGCTGCAGCCCGAGTATCAATTCCATGTCTTCCTTAGTTTTACTTCCTCCCCTTAATGCCTTTTCTAGTTCCCCTTCTGTTTCCCGTAGGTCATCCAGGATCCCTCCCTGCAGACCTTTAGATTTTGCTATGGCTACCCCTCTCATCCCAACCTTAAAGGCTTCCCACAATATGCCCGCCGAGTCCACACTGCCAGTATTCGTCTCAAAATAGTTTATAATCTCTTCCCTCATGTCCTCTCTAAAAAAAGGGGTCTCTCAGTGCCTCCGCTCGGAGGCGCCATGTCGGAATCCTTGCTCTAGGGGGGCGATACTGCCATCCAAGGATCAAGGGTGAGTGGTCCGAAAGGACCCTTGTTTTATATTCTGCTTGTGTAATCTCTGTTATTACCTCTGGTGTAGCAAAGACATAGTCCAGCCTTGTATGTAACTGCTGTGGGGCGGAATATTGCCTTTCTTGGGGGAGTCTCATCCTCCACACATCTCCCAAACCAAAGTCATCCAGCAATGTCTGCAGTGCTTTAGCAGCTGGGGCGGGTCTGTCCATCTTCCCATCTGATCTATCCACCCTAGGGTTTAATACACAGTTAAAGTCCCCACCCCAGATCATCGTGCTCCCCATACACATGCTAAGGTTGGTACACAGTGTTCTAAAGTATACTGCTGTATTTTGATTTGGGGCGTACGTATTTACGATGCTTATCTCCCTGTTTTCACCAATCCTCTCATTATGACCATCCTCCCATCCTTCTCAGCTATCTCCTGCAACTGCTGAAACGGGACATGCAGCGCCACCCAGATAAGCACTCCCCTAGTATAGGCAGAATATGATGAGCCCGCCACAACTCCCTTCCATTTCTTCGCAATCATCTCCATCTTATCCCGTGTCAGGTGAGTCTCTTGCAGCAATGCAATGTCTATCTTTTGCCTACGCAGGTACAACATGACCTTGTTCCTCTTTAAATAGCTATTAAGCCCCCTAACATTCCAAGTAATTACTTTAAGGTCCCCCATGGTCTATTAGGGTTCTGCCCCTCCTCCCACCGGGGCAGTCCAGATCTAAGTTCCATCTTAGTCTGTATAGGCTTGTTCCCCAGTTTAAACTCCCCTTAACTAAAAACACAGCAAACACCCGATCTCTTTCTGGCAATAGCCTGTACTCCCAGCTCAGCAGGGTGAGGGTGCCCTAATGGCTATCCTTCTACTACTACTACTACTCAGGGGGTAGGGTGCCTTTGTCCTGCCGCTCCTGTTTGCTTTAATTCAGCCACGCGTTGCTACTCAATTTACTTATGTACTTAGTACTCTATATTCCAGTCCATCAAGTTCAACAAACACAAGGATATCATAGCCTGGTTTCAGCATTATCCGTCCATACCCCTTTATCATTAACTCTATCATAGTCTCTACTGGGATACCCTGCTATGTGTCATTTCAGTATGCATGAAATATCTCAATCACTTATCATGCTCCTCATGGGCCTGCTCCACATCTCGCTCTGGGCAGCCCTGTAGGTCCAGCCATGTCGCTGCTTCCTCTGGGGTGTCAAAAAAGAGCATTCTGCTTTTGTGCAATACTTTCAATTTCGCGGGATACAAAAGCATATATTTAACTAACATTGTGTAGTCTGGATATGCCGTGACAGTAGTTGAAGCTCTTTCAATCGTTCCCCCTTGACGAAAGTACTCCAAAATCTTCTTGCGATCTTTATAGTTCAGTATCTTGGCAATAATTGCGCGGGGAGGGGCCCCAGGCTTCGGTTTCCTCATGAGAGCTCTATGTGCTCGCTCCACTATAAATCCTTGCGAAAGTTTGTCAGCTCCTATTTCCTGCAGGATCATGTTCTCCACATAGTCGGTGGGGTCCTGGCCCTCTTCCCCCTCCGGTAGGCCGACCACACAAATGTTATTCCGTCTCACCCTTCCTTCAGCTTCCTCCGCACGGTTCTCCAGGTTCGCCACCTGCTGCTTTAGTATATGAACCTCCTTTGCGTTATTGGTGCTGGTCTCTGTGTTGGTTTCCAGCACACTCTCCAGACTGCTCGTTCTGTCTGCCAGCGCCCTGACATCTTGTCGCAGCAGGGTGACCTCTATTCCCACTGCATCTATTTAAGCCTCCAAGGAAGTTCGCAGGTCCGCCATTGCTATCCCCCATGAGTCTCTCAACTCCGTTATGGCCGTTAATATCTGGCGGTTTTCAGTCGCCGGGGTACTCTCCGCAGGTGCAGTTGCGCCGCTGTGCGTCGACGCCGCAGGAGACTGCTGTGTCCTGGCAAAAGGCTTCCATCGTGGGTTGCTTGCTCTTGGGCTTGGCTCCTCTCCCCGCCATCGTGCGCTCTTGGTTACATGTCTAATGTTTTCTTATTCGTGGTGTGGCAATTCTGCTTCTCTGTCTTACCGTGACACCAGTGAGCCACCTCAGGCCGGGGGCCGTTGTCCTTGAAGAGCCCCTGTATATGTACGTATGCGTTAAGCTATGCCTTCAGGTGGATTATGTCCTCCCATGTTACCAATTGCCCTTACTACTTCTTGTAGACTGCTTCCGACTTCCAGCAGGACCATCTGCCTCCTGGGCTCATTATACTCTATGCGCTACTGTCTGCCTTCGTCGAGGTCGCTCCAGTGTCACAGTAGCCTGGCTCAGCCCTATATACCGTGCTCCTAAGTAGTAGCACTCAATGGCCAGCTCGTTCACTCTTCAGGGCCAGTTGCTTATTTCTAGCGCCTCAGAGTTCATGTGGCACCAAACGCTGTGTGCCCCTCTATTGAATGAGACATCAGCACCAGCCCAGCGACTTAAGCATGCGTCTTCCTGTGGGCATTTACTGCAAGGTTCCTATCTTGCAATTTATTTACTGCCAGCTCCAATGTCTAACAGCCGTGATCCAGTCCCAGATTTCATGTATGCACGCATCTTAGCAGTCCTCCGCTCCCGGGCTTGCAGTTGCCTACAACGTGTCTCGGTAATGCGCTTGGAGCACAAACGCTGCTCGGACGCATGATCCGACGGGCGCCCTGCCAAAAGCCAGTCCTCTGCTCAATCTCGGCAGCCCGGCTCCGTCGTTTTGGTGGTCGGGGCTACGACCCCTTTGTTGTCCACCATTTTGTTTGTATTCGTGCCCACGGAGCCACAGGCTCAAAGTTCTACATCTTTGCCATGCTTCACTCAATAGGCCTGTATTCTTCAGTTATTGTGGGGTTTATCTTCCAACGCACTTGCCGTCATTTATAGAGCATTCAGGTCATTTTAGACGTGGTTCTTCAGATCATCATCGGATCGGCAGGAGCAGCTTCCCCAGGACAGTCCTATTCCATTGCTAGTTAGCCACGCCCCCCCAATGCTGTCCCAACTGATCATGTGAACAGAAATTTTTTAGCGAGTGAGTAATTTACAGCTTTATGATTTATTTGTTACTTACTGTATGGTCATGTTTTGAATTTGGATTTTATTGCTGACTTCTCGCTGTTTTTTATTGTGCAAATGTTTAATGGATTTTATCTGAATAAACGTATTTGATGATAATGAAAATATAAAGCATATACCCTATTTACCTGCTGCACTATAGTTAAGGTGAGCCTCAAGTTACATAGGAAAACTGAAAATGTAATTGCTAATAACTTTTGACTTCCATGATGTATTTGGGAGAGATTTTGCAAACAGAATGTTTGCAGCAGAGAGGCTGGCCGGCTTTTTAGAAATGAAAAAGCACCAATTTCTTTCCCCCAAAATTCTATTCCCAATAACTTTGACTTGCGTACCCACAATGTCTTGCTGTTGTGGATCAGAACTTGAGGTGAACTTCCAGCGATGTGACTTGGCTGAAATGGACTTTCCAACTTCCACATTTCAGGTGAAAGGTTTTTTTCAAACCTTTTTAAACCCACCATAACAACTGTACCCATGATCCCTCACGCGTGTAGGACCCTCAGATAGTTTTTTTCCGCCATACTTGTCGGAAGCATTGTTGCGGAGTTCCCTGGCTTTCAGCCATTTTGCTAAAAAATCATATAATTTCCCCGTTCTTTTACTCCCACTTCGAGATCTGAAGATCGATGCCGGTCCGAAGAACAAATAACCGTCGAGACTGCACTACGGTCTTTGGGCCTCGGAAGGCCTCTGGCCTCGGCCCGGGCCTCGGAAGGCCTCTGGCCTCGGCCCTGCAAGTAGGGAGAGTGGGGGGTGAAAACATACTCACACTTATTATTATATCCTACTTACATTAGCCCGCTGCCTTAAGGTGACATATGGAGAGTACTCCATTTAAATGTTGCCCCAAGTGCAACTGTAAGTACCCTTGGATTGACAAACACGCCACCTGTAATCTCTGTTTGCCTAGGGACCACCCCGAGGCGAACTGCAGAGCGTGTAGCCTGTTTAAGGCAAAAACACTAAAGGACAGCTCCACTAAACGTTGGGCCTACCACGCCAGGCAGCTTGAGGCCATGGAAGCGGTGGGTGCCTTCAGTGATGGCAGCGGCGCCGTACTTTCGAACGGCGAGGGCACAGAGGTGTCGAAAGACGCCCAAGCGCTAGTACCCGACCTCGGAGGATTGTCCGGCAGGGCAGTTATGGGGAACACACCCGGCGACACGAGCGCTACCCACAATACAACTACACCTAAACACACTAAGTCCAACCGAGAGAGCGGTCCACAGAATCGGTGTCCTCTGGGCGTTCCAGGTCGAGATCGCCGCACGACACACGGCAACCGTCCACAGTTGCCAAGAGTGCCTCACTCCGCAAAGTCACGGAGGTGTGTTCATCAGAGGATGAATCCGACCTCCACCCCCAAGCCGCGCACCTAAAGTCGACTCCGGCAGCCCACTCGGCGTCTGCCACCGAAATTCGACGTGCACACTCGAAAGATTCAGAGAGTACCCTACCCACCCCCGAATCTCGACGGCAGGTGTCGAAAAGCTCAGAGAAGGTCAAAACATCAGGGAAACACTCTTCTACTCAAGGGTAAGGGGATAGACCGCAGAAAAAGTCATCACACTCTACTTCTGCACCACAGGTACATAAGGACAGACAGAAGTCTTCAGATAGGGAAAAATCCAAGACCCCTGTCCCTGCCCCTAAACCCAAACTTATTCCTCCCACTCCTTAGGATATGGGAATAGAAGGGGAACCTTGACAGGAGGTTGTCATCCCCAGCTCCAGAGAATGGAGCAGTGAGGACATAGACAGGGTAATGAGGAGAATGTCTTCCCTGGCTGATTTCTACTCTAAGAACCCAGAACATTTCCTCAGTTATCAGTGTACCCCAGACATTGCTACTCCTTAGGGATCCAGGAACCCTCAGCCCCCTAATAAGAAACCTCGATTTGAGACTCCAACTCAGGGCCTGATTTCAGACCCTTACTACATCCAACCTTACCAACAGTATTGTGAGGATCCAAAACAGTATGGTGAGGATCCAGACTTAGAAATGTTGTACGACCAAATGGGGGTAGATCATTATGGAGATGACAAGGGCCACGATGGGGAGGAGGAAGATGTCACAGAAGTCTACAATATAGACTCTCCTGTTCGCAAAGATCTTCAGGTTACTGACTCCCCAGTAGATAACCAGCCACTTTTAAATGAGGTATTGGCTAGAGCTGCAGAGCACTTCCACATAGACACTCAGGGGGCGCAAGAAGAAAGGGACTTTGCAGATGAGATAATGGGAGACAAAAAACCCATTGCTCAAGCCATTACAACCCCAGAATTGAGAAGATGTTCAGGGCTGCCCAGTCCGACCCACTTTACATAAGGGGTCAACTTAAGCCTGACTACTAGGTAATCACTAACACCAGAAAAAGAGCGGGAACACCTCTTTCATCATCTGAGGCTCCCCCAGACAAGGAGAGCAAAATAATGTACGGGTTAGGAAGGAAAGTTGCCTCCACTTCCGCTTAACAGGCAAGAATTGCCAATACCACCACTCTGCTGGCGAGTTATAATTGCCACCAGTGGGAGCAGGTAGCTGCTCTCATTGACTCCGCACCGGAACCACTAAAGGGCCAGTTAGCCCAGATCGCCTTGGAGGGTAGAGCCGTGTCCTGATGCATCCTAAAAACGACCTTTGATGCTGCAGATAATGCAGACCGGCTCATAGCAGAGAGCACCGTCATTAAGAGGCACGCTTGGCTTAGACCCAAGCTACCCTTATCGACATGCCGGTGGAACCGAATGTCTTGTTTAGCAAAGCAGTAGAGGACGCACTCAAAACTGCCGAAGACGAGTATGATACCCTTAAATCCCTGGGACAATTTACTAAGAAGCCCACGAATCAAAGAAGAAATAGTAATTTTCGTCGCTCACGTGGCCCAAATTCCCAAAGGGGCTCCAATTACACACAGGGACAGGGTACATCGTCGGGTGGCAACCAACAGACTACCCAAAGTTATGGCAGAGGTAATAAGAGGAGCCGTGGTAGAGGGAGAGGCAGCCTAGGCAGAGGCGGTACCCCTGCCGCAAAGCAGTGACGTTCCGCTCAGGTTTCCTTCCCACACATCCCCAGTAGAGGGGCACATTTCCAACTTCACCCAAGCATGGGAAGGGATCACATCGGACAGATGGGTGCTGTCCACAGTGTCCGCAGGATACTGCATCGAGCTACTGGAACACGCCCGCAACCACCTTCCACGTCAAAAGATACATTCCCTCGACCTCCAAAAGATCCTGCTCGAGGAAATCGTCAATCTTCTTGCAAAGGACGCGATAGAACTCGTCCCGGGCAACCAGGTAAACAAGGGTATTTATTCAACTTACTTCCTTGTGCCAAAAAAAGATTTAACAATGTGCCCAGTATTAGACTTACGCCCTGCAAACAAGTATGTTAACCCCCAAAAATGTTGCATAACTACTCTCCAAGAGGTAATCCCACTCCTAAAAAGAGGGGACTACATGGCAACATTGGACATGAAAGATGCCTATTTTCATATTTACATGTTCCCAGCGCACAGAAGATTCTTGCGCTTCAAGGTGGACAGTCAGCACTACCAGTTCAAGGTGCTGCCCTTCGGTATAGCCTAGGCTCCAAGGGTATTCACCAAGGTACTGGCGGTGGCTGCGGCACACCTACGTAGGGAGGCAATCCCAGTGTACCCTTACCTGGACGACTGGCTCATCACAGGGGAAACCCCAGTAATTTGCAGATCCAACATCCGACGAACGATCAACCTCCTCTTCGAATTGGGTTTCGCTATCAACAAGAAAAAATCAAGCCTGGTGCGAAGCACCTCCAAACAGTTCCTAGGAGCTGTCCTAAACACTCAAGAGGGGTTGGCCTTTCCATCAGAGAAAAGAATTCGGAATATACTACTGCAAATTCCTCAATATCAGTCCAGTCGCCAGATAAGGGTGTGCAAAGCGATACGTTTGCTAGTCATGATGGCGTCATGTATTTACCTGGTCCCCCACGTGCGGCTGCGCATGCAAGCCACGCAAAAATGGTTGGCAAAACAGTGGTCTCAGGCAAGTGGTCAGTGGGACGATCTAGTGGTCGTTTCGCCAACACTTGTACAAAGTCTTCACTGGTGGACAAGAGAGAACCTGTCAAAGGGGAAACCCTTTTATGATCCGGAAATTCAAGCTGTAGTCAGTACAGACGCGTCCCTTTCGGGGCGGGGAGCTCACCTCCTTCACCACACAGCTCAGGGTCTCTGGTCGCAAACAGTGGCCAAAAATCACATCAATCTGCTAGAGCTTCCGCCAGTCTTCAGAGCACTTCGAGCGTTTGAACCCCACCTATTGAAACTGTCAGTACAGATCTTTCTCCAGCATGGGGTCTGGCATGGATTCACATGCTCATGAATATTCCCCGTCGTCAGGCTGGGAATCCTCGGTAAAGAAAAAACCAGTATCAGTTTCGTTTCTGATCTGTCTTTCGTAGTAATAACCAATCACTGGTCTCTGCGTCATACTGACCACAGCCAATGACTGCCCTCTACCTAAGCACCGCCTCTGGCAGCCATCTTCAGATTTTTACCGCACGTTCATGTGTTGGGATCCTCGTGCTATTGCTCTCGAGCGTTAGTGCTATTTTTTCACGTTTTTTCTCAAAAACTTCGTTTTTTCGGTCAAAAGAGCCTCAAGCTCCACCGACTCTCCATCCGATCAACGGGGACCCGTGTCGGATTCGTCTGCGCCCCTCAAGGGTGAAGATTTCGTCGAGCTACGCTTTTGGAGGACTCCAGAAGTTTCTCAGGCCCGGTCATGGCCCAGGAGAAGGGAAGCTCGACGCCCGGATGCCAGCTGCAGAACGTCTTCAAGGAGGACGAACACTCTTTTTGTCTTTACTGCCTACATGAGGACAAGACGCACGTGGAGAAGGACTGTGCGTTTTGCGGCAACATGTCGGAGCGGACCATGAAGGACCGCCATCAACGTCTCGCCAACTGGCTGGAAGGGAAGAGCCCGTCCGGCGAGAAGAAGAGGAAGAAATCCGAGCGGTCTTCTAAGACCTTTGAGGACGCCCCGGCGACGGGGGTCCAACATAAGGCCAAGCACCGCGAGTCCGCTGGCACCGGGAGCGCCGAACGGTCGGGCTCTACGGGCGCCAGGCTGGGCGCACCCTCCCCGGCACCATCAACCACGAGCCAACGCTCTGGGTCGGGTAAGAGGAAGGCCGAGCACCCGGCGAGGCTCCTAGAGAGGCCCCGGTCGAGCTCGAAGGCAGAGGGGGAGCGAGGCACCGTCCCCCCCCTCAAGGATAAGGCGGTGAGCGCACCTAAGGTGGTGAAGGCCTTAATCCATCCGGCCAAGCCCTCTATCGAGTCTGTCGCGGCGGCCCTGGCTCAGCCTGTGGAGGCTACGCCAGTGGTGGCGTCCTCGGGGCTCAGAGTCTCCCTGCCACCTCGGAGGGAGTCCTCTTTTGTGCCCATCGATAGGACCCCCGTGAAATCCCCCGTGGGGAAGAAAAAGGGGGGGGCAGGGCGTCGTCGTAGATTCGGCCTCAACCTCGGAGGAGGAGCTGGTCGAAGTCTTAAGCCACGGCCTCGGCGTGGAAGAAGACCGGCCCGTCGGGATGGATCCCGACGCAGGTGACGACGACATCGTCGAGGGTACCGACGGGGCCCCTGATCGCCCGTCGGATTCCCCTCTGCCAGCGCCGCGAGACAGCTCGGCGGCCATTTTGTTGGCTATACAGTCCTTATGCTCAGAGATAAGGACGAGACTACCGTTGCCGACGGAACCTCTCCCGTCGGGGGACCCAGAACCAGGACCTTCTGGGGTTCCCCCTACCAAGAAAAGAAGGATCCACCCTCCTCCTCCTTTTCAGCCGTCGCGCCCCTTCCAGCCCTCCTCCCCGTCCACCCGAGGGGATGATACGGGGACTGACACGCCAGCGACGGGTACGGACGACGAGGTATACGACGAGGATGTACCATCGTCGCCTCCCACCAGGGCTTCTCCGCCCGACGAGATTGGATCGTTCCACTCCATGATCGCCAGGGCATCCGAGCTTTTCCAACTCTGCCCTGAGGAGAAGAAGAAGGAAGGTTTCCTTTATCAGCGGCGCGAGGCCAAGAGGAATACGGTCCTCGCAGTGCCTCTATTGGACGACATTTGGGATGAGGGCCTCACCCTCCTCAAGAACCCTTCCACGACGCCAGCTAGAAGAGACCGGTACGAGAAAAAGTACCGGGTCCCGGACACGGCCCCCCTGTGCCTCCGGGCGCAGCCTACCCCGGACTCCGTCGTCTCCGCGGCGGCCAGGAAAAAAGCGGGGAGGGGGTGCGGCCTCCACATCGACTTCCCCACCAGACGGCGAGGAAAAGAAATTGGACGCTATGGGACGCAGAGTCATCTCGTCTGCAGCGACGACGATTAAAGCTGCCAACGCCTTGGCTATCGTGGCCCGATACGACAGGGAGCTCTGGTACAAACTGGCTCCCCTGCTGGACTTCTTGCCGGACGACAAGAGGGCAGAGGCCCTGGAGATCCTGCAGGAAGGTGAGGTGGCTTCGGACCACGCCATTACTGTTGCGACGGACATCGCCGACACTGGGTTCCGCCAGTTGGGCAACGGCGTTTGCCTTAGGCGGCGGGGATGGCTCAAGGCTACGGACTTCCGTCAAGACGTTCAGACCAGAGTCCTGGACATGCCCTTCGATGGGAACAACCTGTTTGGGAAAACAGTGGACGATTCCCTTCAGGCCATTAAAGCGGACACCGAGACGGCCCGGGCCCTTGGAGTTCTGCAACAACGACGGACGCCCTTTCGGAGCAGCGGAGGCAAGGGCGCCTATAAAGGTTCCGGCGGCGGTTTCTCCTCCTACCGTCAAGCGGCCCGCTCGTCGTCTCAGGAGGCCTACAGAGGACGAGGCAAGTCTGGCGGACCCCGCTGTCGTCGCCAAGGACAAGGCGGCAAAGCCTCGTCGAAGCAGGATTGAACCGGCCGTGGGGTCGGGCTCCCACCGAAGCACCCCGGTGGGAGGCCGGCTGGCGAGCTTCGTCAGCGTGTGGGAGTCCATCTCCACCGACCGTTGGGTGCTGGACGCCTTGGCCCGGGGCCACGCGCTCGAGTTTCAAAGAAAGTGTCCGCGCGTCCCCCCCGTGGCCAGGAAAGAACTTCACGTCCCTCAACTTCTCCTGGAGGTAAAGGAGATGCTCAGGAAGGGCGCCATCGAACTCGTCCCAAAGAGGCTTCGGGGCTCCGGAGTTTACTCGAGATACTTCCTCGTGAAGAAGAAGACGGGGGGATGGCGCCCCATCCTGGACCTGCGACGTCTGAACAAGTTCATCAAGGCGCAAAAGTTCCGGATGGTCACCCTCCAGCACGTCCTGGGTCAGCTGGAGGAAGGAGACTTCCTGTCGTCGTTGGATTTGGAGGATGCCTACTTCCATATTCCCATCCTGAAGGGGCACCGAAAATTCCTCAGGTTTGTGGTCCAAGGGCGTCATTACCAGTTCAAAGCCCTCCCCTTCGGACTACGGTCGGCACCTAGGGTGTTCACCAAGTGCCTCGCACCGGTGGCGGCGCAGCTGCGCCGCGAAGGGATCCACGTCTACCCCTACCTGGACGACTGGCTCATCCGAGCCAAGACAAGGGAGCTCGCCGTGGTTCACACGGCAAGGACCGTCCAACTTCTCACGGACCTGGGATTCTCCGTGAACTACGCCAAATCCCACCTGGTACCCGCGCAAGACGCTCTGTTTCTGGGAGCGAGGCTCAACACAGTGTCCCTTCTGGCCTCCCCGTCGGAGGAGAGGACCAGGACCATCCTGGGCAAGGTGCAGCGGATGTTGGTGGCCGACGCGGCCAAGGTGAGGTCCATCAAGTCCCTCCTCGGAATGATGTCTTCCTGCATCTACCTCATTCCCATGTGCAGGCTCCGGATGCGCCCGTTGCAGGAGTTCCTGGACGCGCGCTGGATCCAAAACGACGGGCAGCTTCGAGGAAAGGATCACACTCGACGAGAGTTTCCGACGAGCGATCCGGTGGTGGGGCACCCGCGCCCATCTGACGGCGGGCATGGACTTCCAGACCCCAGCCCACCAGGAGACAGTGACCACGGATGCCTCCCTGGAAGGGTGGGGAGCGCACACCGAAAATCTGCACGCAAGAGGCCTTTGGCTCCCTACGGAGAAATCCTTACATATCAACGTCCTGGAGCTCCGTGCAGTGTTTTGGGCCCTCAGGTCCTTCCTTCCGTCCCTCAAGAGCAAGGTGGTGAGGATCTTCACCGACAACACCACCACCATGTTTTACATCAGGAAACAGGGCGGATCCAGGTCCCCAGCACTGTCCAAGGAGGCGCAGGACCTGTGGCATTGGGCAGTCGCCCAAGGGATGTTTCTGGTGCCGTTTCATCTGGCAGGGATAAAAAACACCATCGCCGACTCACTCAGCAGGGAGCTGCGCTCGTGCCACGAGTGGGAACTACGGCAGGATCTAGTGGATCGCCTCTTCCGACGGTGGGGCACACCCCAGATCGACCTGTTCGCGACGGCGACGAACTCCAAGTGCCGGAGGTTCGCCAGCAGGTTTCCCCAGGCGAGGAGCATGGGCGATGCTTTCTCGTTCCCCTGGGAGGGCCTGTTCCTCTACGCGTTCCCTCCTTTGCCACTGCTAATCCGGCTCGTCAACCAGCTCAAGAGGTCACGGTGCAGGATGATCCTCGTCGCACCTGCGTGGCCGAGGCAAATATGGTTCCCGGACCTTCTGGACTTGTCAGCGTCCCCGCCAATCAAGCTGCCGGTGGACGCGGATCTGCTCTCCAGGGAAGGAGGCGCCATCCTCCACCACGACCCGAAATCGCTGAACTTGCAGGCCTGGCTCCTGCAGCGCTAGAGTTTGGAGGATACGACATACCGGCCGACTGCAGAGAGGTTCTTGCAAAGGCCAGGGCGTCCTCGACTCTTAAATGCTACGGACACAAATGGAAGAGGTTCTCTGTCTGGTGCCACGCACAGAAGATTAACCCTCTACGGATTACGGCTCCCCAAGTACTGCCGTACCTGCTGAAGCTGGCCAAAGCTGGACTGGCACACGCGTCCATCAAGATTCATCTTGCTGCGATCTCCCGATACACCAGAACCACGGGGCGGACGTCCTTGTGGTCTCATCGTCTGGTGAAAGAGTTCATGAAGGGACTGTTCAGATCGTTCCCGCCGGTGAAGGCTCCGGCCCCGGCGTGGGAGCTCAACGTGGTGCTGACCAAGCTCATGGGACCTCCGTTCGAGCCTCTGCACTCGGCCCCATTGAAGTTTCTGTCGTGGAAAACAGCGTTTGTTGTGGCCATCACCTCCGCACGACGGGTGGGAGAGATCCAGGCCCTTTCCTGCAAGGCCCCGTACTTGACTTTTCACGACACGAGGGTAGTGCTCAGGACGCACCCCTCCTTCATGCCCAAGGTACCGTCAGACTTCCACCTCAACGAACCCTTGGTGTTGCCTGTATTCTTCCCGTCGCCTTCGTCGCCGGCTGAGAGAACTTTGCACTTGCTGGATGTGGCTAGAGCGCTGAAGTTCTACGTGGACCGCACGAAGTGTTTTCGGAAGACGTCACAACTCTTTGTGAACTTTGGACCTGTCAATCAGGGGAAGGCTCTCTCGAAGGCTTCCATTTCCAGATGGCTCTCCGGCTGTATCATGTACTGTCACCGGTTGGCAAACCGACCGCTGCCTGGCCGTCCGAGAGCCCATTCCACCAGAGCGATCGCAGCTACCACGGCGTTCCTATCTGGTGTGCCCCTGCTGGACATATGCAGGGCTGCTACGTGGAGGTCGACGCACACCTTCACGAAATTCTACTGCGTCGACCGGGATTCCAGGGAGGAGTCCAGGGTCGGCCAAGCAGTGCTGCGCAACCTGTTCGCCTGAGGTGAGCCTGGTGAGGAGGTAAGATGCTTAATGTTGAGTTTGATGTAATGCTTAATGTTGAGCCTTTGCCACCTCCCGTGGTTGTGCATGTGTGTACTGCTATGTATTCTTTATTCATGAGCATGTGAATCCATGCCAGACCCCATGCTGGAGAAGGAACAAGTTACTTACCTGTAACTGTTGTTCTCCAGCATTGGTCTGGCATGGATTCACATGCGAACCCTCCCGCCTACCCCTCTGCGGCTCTTCACTTGGTCATACTGCCACTTCACGTGCTTCCAAATCTGAAGATGGCTGCCAGAGGCGGTGCTTAGGTAGAGGGCAGTCATTGGCTGTGGTCAGTATGACGCAGAGACCAGTGATTGGTTATTACTACGAAAGACAGATCAGAAACGAAACTGATACTGGTTTTTTCTTTACCGAGGATTCCCAGCCTGACGACGGGGAATATTCATGAGCATGTGAATCCATGCCAGACCCATGCTGGAGAACAACAGTTACAGGTAAGTAACTTGTTCCTAACAGACAGTCCGACAGCAATGTTTTACATAAACAGGGAGGGACTCGTTCGCCAAATCTGTCCAGGCTTGCCCAGAGAATTTGGACATGGGCACTCAGACGGAACATTTACCTGTCATCTCAACATGTTTCAGGGGATCTCAATTCACTAGCAGACGCTTTAAGCAGAGATCCCCTCCCAGAAGAACACGAATGGTGTCTACACAGAGAAGTCGTAGAAGACCTCTTCTCACAGTGGGGTTTCTCCACTATAGACCTATTCGCCACAAGCAAAAACAGGCAATGCCCAGGATTCGCATCCAGGTTCCCCCAGCCAGACTCCAAGGGGAACACCCTGTGGGTGAACTGGTCAGGGATGTTTGCCTACGCTTTTCCACCAACCCCTTTCATGAGGAAGGTGTTCAACAAGATGCACAGGGAATCGATGGTGCTCATCCTAGTTGCTCCCATGTGGGCGAGGCAACCGTGGTTCCCACACCTACGCCAACTATCAGTGTACAAACCCATCAGACTCCCGTGCTGGCACAACCTACTATCCCAGCACCAAGGTCAAACAGTGCATCCTCAACCCAGCTCAATGAACTTGGCAGCATGGCTCCTGAAGTCATAGAGTTTGGACATCTCATCCTACCACATAAGTGCATGGACATCCTAAAGGAATCTAGGAAACCAAACACGAGGCACTGTTACTTTGATAAATGAAAAAGATTTGTTATCTGGTGCCAGAATAAGCAAATCAGCCCAGTTGATTGCAATCCTTCCAATATTGTCACCTACATGCTCCACCTGCTGGATGCAGGATTGGTATTGAATTCACTCACAGTACACCTGGCGGCGCTATCAGCCTACACCACCTCCCATAACAAGGTTTCGTGGTGGAAAGTACCAGTGGTTAAAGCCTTCGTCGAAGGGGTAAAGAGACTCCACCCTCCAATTTCAAACCCACCACAAGGATGGGACCTTAATGTGGTGCTTGCTAGGCTCATGGGCCCACCCTTTGAACCCATGCATAAAGCCAGTCTCAAACACCTCACCTATAAAACTGCCTTCTTAGTAGCCATTATATCCATAAGAAGGGTCAGTGAAATTCAGGATCTGTCAGTGCAGGATCCTTTCTTTACTGTTCATAAGGATAAACTGGTTCTATGAACACACCCTAGGTTCTCACCTAAGTTCATTTCAAAATTCCACGTTAACCAGTCCATTGAGCTTCCGGGCTTCTTCTAAGAACCCAGAAGCTCTGCTGAGGTGAAACTACACACTCTAGATGTGCGAAGAGCGGTCCTCTACTATGTAGACAAGACCAGGCTGCTAAGAAAAACAGACCAACTGTTTGTCTCCGTAGCTACAGGCAGAGAGAGAGATCGTGTCTCTAAAGGTGCCATCTCGAAGTGGATAGTCAATTGTATCCAGCTATCTTACTCCCTTTCTGAACAAAATCTGCCTTTTACGCCGAGAGCCCACTCTACAAGAGGCACTGGGGCCATTTTGGCTTTCATTGCAAATGTACCCCTTGACACCATTTGCAAAGCAGCTACATGAAGCTTTATTCACACCTTTTCTCAGCACTACTGCATTGACACTCATTCCAAGGCAGATACTCAAGTGGGACAAGCGGTTCTAAGACACCTGTTTGCTCATGACCCTTCTCACATCCCACCTCCTTCTTCAGGTACTGCTCGCTAATCTATGCACAGCATGTGATCTAAGCAGATTCCACAAGCCTCAGAAGGGATACATTACTCACCGTAATCGTATTTCTGATGCTTGTATCTGCTTAGATTCACATGTGCCCGCCCTTCCTCCCCTCTGAGTGAAGGCGCGTGGATGTTTGTAGTCTTTATCTATCTATCTATCTATCTATCTATCTATCTATCTATCTATCTATCTATCTATCTATCTATCTGCTTGGATAATCTGTACTAACGCTACTCCTCATGCTACCTTGTGTCAGAATAAATACAATCTGAGGGTCCTACGCGCGTGAGGGATCATGGGTACAGTGGACGTCACATTAGGGATAGTATTACTGGCACGCCCTATGTCGACGCCCATTTATGTCAACGCCTATTTTCGAGTTTCGAAAAACAAACTGTAATACTCCACAGCTTCCACTAGATGTCGGCCTATGCACAGCATGTGAATCTAAGCAGATACAAGCATCAGAAATACGATTACGGTGAGTATTGTATTATATATATATATATATATATATATATATATCAAAAAGAAAAGAGGAAATGGCGACCCGCACTCCCGCAGGCCAGGCGTAGTGCCACACTCCAGGAATCCGGAAAAAACACAAAAAGACACTGTGTACAAAATACGGGTGCCTTTAATGTTAATAGAATAAAAATAGTATTACAAAAAACAAAATGCAACACATATGCAGCCAACATGGAGACAGACATAGGCAGGACACCATGGTGCGCAGTCCGCAGACAACGCGTTTCGCGCTACACTGAGCGCTTGATCACGTGAGGGGAGGAAACGTTAGCAGATACAAATACACATTCTGAACGTAGTCCTTTGTCTATGTCTGTGACTTCACTATACTAGAGCCATATGAGGTAACGGGGGCGGCCATGATAGAAGGGAGTGAAAATACATAACCACATATAATGCCAATAGTAAAAGCATTGAAACAAACACTCATAAAAATAAAGATAGAGGGACAAAGCTAGAGACTAAGTGTGCAGTGCACTTACAGTCTATATGCATGTTAAAATATGGCAGCAAGTTATAAGACAGTAGAATCTTTACAGACTGGAATGTTCAATCCCGACATCATATAGAAATGTACACATCGATATAATGATAAATATACATAGTCATTAAATCAAACAAATGTATCATCACTAATAATAGACAATTCATGGATGGCAATAGACATACACTTAAAAGAACCTCATACCCCAAATTGGCAGTTCATTAATATGAAAATAACAATAGTCCAATATTAAATCATCAAAGCATGAGAGAGGTAAAACCGAAATCAAGGCATATACAGTAAAACCACCAAGATGATAATGAAGCCTCATCATATGCAAAAATAAGTAATACTGCACCCATAGGAGAGCCAGCAGAGTTTCCCTTTTTGTTGTTTTTTTTAAATTTATTTATAGAGTAGTCAAAGGTAACAGCTGTTATAATATTGTGTGTCTAATAAAGTGCAAGTGCAGGACAATTTCACAACTAAGATGTATAATAGCAGCAAGACAATAATATGTCTATCCAGCCTCATGATAATGAGGCTGTACTAAAGTGCATGTGCATAAGCAGCAAAAACATTCCAAATGGTCAAATGATGCAAATGGACATAGAATTAGACACATAGCAGTAAAAAACCCAAAATGACATAACATAATAGGAAAAAACTCAAAGCTGGCAAAACCAAATATCAGAGTACAGAAAAAAAGGACAACGAATAAAAGGGTCACAGACATAATAGGGACCACAAATAAACCTCATAAATAGAGTAAATAACATTTGTGTATCACTCCCCACAGATTGCAGAATATGCAGCTAAATCATAAGTGAATGAAAAATACACAGAAGGATGAGAAATAAAATACTCAACCCACAACTGAATAAAGCAAACAGGAACACACAATTAAATTCAAAATGGACATAAAAGTCAAAAGAAGCGCGGAGCAATGGAGAAAGAAAAAAAAGATCAAGGTGGAAAAGATTTACGAGTATAAGTACAGAACAGAAAATCAAGTGCCCAGGAAAGTATACAACTCCTCATCAACATTGTGACCCTTCGGAAACTTACTGTCAAAATCAAGAATAAATCTAGTTTCAAGTTGTCTCAATTTCAAGACACGATCCCCTCCCCTGGGATGGGAAGGTACATGCGCCACTGCAAGAAAAGTTAACATTGTCAAATCATTGCCATGTTCTGAATTGAAGTGCTTCGCTATAGGGTACGCCGGGTCAGAGTTCATAATGGCTCTTAGATGTTGTAAAATTCTGAGCTTCAGTTTACAAGTGGTACTCCCGACGTACCATCTCGAGCTTGGGCATGAAAGTACATACAAAACAAAAGTAGTGTCACAATTGATGGAAAAATGTATCTTTTGCTGAGTTTTCGTAACTGGATGCACAAAGGATTTCTGTACAGTAGCATGAGCACATGCTTTACACTTCATACATTTGGTGAAACCCATGGGAGAGGCAAGAAGCCAAGTGGCCGAGGACTGATTCTTGTCACCTGGAGCTAAAAAACTAGACACAAGTTTATCCCTCAATGAGGGCACATGTTTGTAGGTCATCGTAGGACGATTGGCCAAAATAGGCCTAAGATCATTGTCTAAAGTGAGAACACTCCAGGGTTTTTGAACAATTTTCCGAATATTATTGGAGGCAGTGTCGAACGAGATAAGTCTGGGGTCATCATTGGTGATGGTTCTAGATTTAATGTCATTCAATAGTTTGTCTGTAGACATTCCACGTGCTCGAAGATAGGCCATTTCAATAGTCCTCTTGTCATATCCCTGTTTCAAGAAATCCTTGGCTGTCGATGCACAGTGATGATCAAACCAGGCAATGTTCGTACAGTTACGGCGATACCGGATGAATTCACCGTAAGGGATAGATTTTTTACATGATATAGGATGACAACTATTAGCATGAAGAGGTAGGCCAGTATTAGTAGGTTTCTTATGCAGTACCGTGTGTATTCCTGAACAATCCATCATGACAATGACATCCAGATAAACAATCTAAGTCCGACTATGGCATTCGGTAAAGCAAAGATTGGCTTGATTGCCATTAATACTTTTGACAAACGATAGCCAATCGCTCTCCGTACCTTTCCAAATAATAAAAATGTCATCGAAATACCGCCACCAGGAAATGATCTGTGTTGGAAAACAAGATAATAATAGATCAGACAGGAACGTACATTTCTGAGGTTTGTGGATTTGCTTAGAATCACATGCTGTGCATAGGCCGACATCTAGTGGTAGGCACAGAGTACTGCATTACGTTTTCGAACTTCGAAAGGTATGTCGACTGGGCGTGTTTGAAATACTATCTCTGTGTGATGTGTAATGTACCCATGATCCTTCACGCATCGACGTCCCTCCAATTGTTTTTTTCCGCCATAGTGGTCGGTCGCTTCATGCAGAGTTCGTAGAATTGCTACTAGATATATTTTGCTGTTTATAATTATTATTAGATAATCGTTCTCATCTTGATGGTCGTTTCGATGAATGGTTCCTCAACAATTCGACAACGACCTTCTGAAGCCTTCAACAGGCCTCGTCTTATCGAAGGCTGGCTGCGGCCTTTAGCAGGCTTCGGCAGTACGGAGAATTGGGCGTTTCGACATTTACATCCTTTCTTGTACAGTGCCTCATTGCTTCCCTTTCTGCTATTCTTTGTCTAGCTGCTGTTACATTTCCACATAATAATGGAAAGGACGCCCTTTAAATTCTGTCCTTCCTGCAATAAATTTTGTTGGAAAGATACACACTGAGTGTGTAATAATTGACTTCAACGTGATCACTTGGAACAGAGGTACAAGTCCTGCAAACTTTTTAAGCCCAAAACTCCTAAAGAAAGGCGCACTAAGCAGTGGCCAGACTACGCCATGCAGGCCGAATACCATTCTCTCACTGGTACTGTTGCCTCCAATGAGGAAGAGCTCGGCAGCTATGGCTCTATTTCGAACACTGAAGACATACAGGAGGAGTCCTTAGACACCCGCGTGTCCATCTCCTGCCCCTCAAGGCAAGCCGAAAGCTCTGTTACGAGGAAGCCCTCTGGAAAGAAAGACACACATGTGCACTCACGTAAGCACACAACCCCAAACCAATCTTCAATGGGATTGTCGAAAGGGGCTTCAATGGCAAATACACTTTCTTCGAAACATCCACCAAAAGTTGTCAAACCTGTGTGTTCGAAGCCCTCTGCACTTTCATAATCTTGTTCAGTGCATGGCTCTAAAACAAAGGAAACGAATGTTGCCACACATAAATCCCTATCAACTGCCATTTCTGATCCGTCAAAACATCATTCTTAGTTCAAATATGGGGGAAAACATAAAAGCAACACAAGAGCTACACCAGTAACGTCCTCTGAGTATTCCAAGGCTACTGACAGATAGTCCACATCCCTGCTTCGCAAAAGGGTGGTTGACGCAGAGGCCATTGTGCTTCCCCTTGCTTAGACCCCAGGGACAGGCACATGGACTAAAGACAGATTTGAAGTAACAATGGACCAGGTGTCTGATTTTGTCACCTTTTAAGACACTTCTTTTAGAAGAGAGTGAACCATTTCCCAAATCTCCCAGGCTTCACCAATCTCCTTTACAATTTTTCTTTGATAATACTGGAGATACTTCCAATATATTTCAAGACAACCAGGATGACCTATATTATCACCAAGATCAAGGTGAAAAAGATCAAGGTACATATCAGAGGTACACTGCTCAAGATGCTTGGCCAGTTAACCCCACTCACAATGCTTTAGATGAGCCAGGCATTATGTTTGGGGACGATGATCCTGTGAAATCAGCCTAGTGACTCATCTCCCATAGATAATCAGCTTCTCTTTAATAATCTGCTTAAGAAAGCAGCAGACCACTTACAAATACAAACTCTGGAAACATTTCAGATCCTGATTTTGTGAAAGACATTTTAAAAGAAAACTGTTGGCCAGTCTATCCCCTTGTTAAATTCAATCAAAAAGAGAGTTGCACCCTCCCTGCTCACATCATTCGTCACATGGGCGGTTAACCCAAGGGTAGAGAAAATGTTTATACCAGCACCAACTGACCAACTGTATATTCGAGGGCATGCAACACCCGACTCCATGGTAGTAACTACCACTATAAAACATGCTGGAGTACCCTTATCTGATTCGGAAGCACCTCCAGTCAAGGAGTGCAAGAAGTGTTATGCTTTAGGTAAAAGAGTCACTGCCTCTGCCACCTACTCCACATACTTTGCCAATAACACCACCCATTTGGCAAGCTACAACGATTTTCAATGGGGTTTACTTCAAAACAATCTAGGAAACGTCCCTGAGCCCACCAAGTCTCAGTTACAAAAGATTGTGAAAGAGGGTAGACAAATTACACATAATATTTTAAAGAATAACCTCGACTCTGCAAAGACAGCAGGTCGAATCCTTTGCGGAAGGTACTTCATTAAAGACACACTCATGGCTTTGTAACTCTGGATTCAAATCAGAAACACAAACCACTCTAATCAATGAACCCCTTCTTTGCGAAAGCTGGAGATGAGGCTTTAGAGATAGCCAAAAAGGAACATGACCCTTTGAAAACCTTGAGCCAAATTTCCAATAGGCCTTATGTTGAGCGTGAAGTGTTCAACACCTGCCGCTCCTTTCATTCACAAGCCTTCTCAAGACCCACTCATTCAGGTTTCTCCTCATGGTCTTCACCTTGGTATTCCTCACCACAGGGTGCCCAGTCTCATTCCAAACCTCACAACACTGAGGGTTCAGGAGAAGCAAAGTGGTAGAGGTATAAGTGCAGCCTTTAGAGACTCCCCTACCCCCAACAATAAATGACTCACCCGTCAGGGTTCGGTCTCATGCATCAACAGTAGGAGGTTGAATTACATCATTCACCCACGCATGGGAGAAAATAACCTCAGATCAGTGGGTGTTGACTACTGTAGCAAACGGTTACTCAGTAGAATTTCTACTATCGCCTTGTTACCACCCGCCAAGAAACAGAAGGATGTTGCAAAAACACCAGTTCATCCTACAAGCAGAGGTTGAGGCACTACTTCGAAAGGGAGCAATATAACTTTTCCCTGTTCTAGGGGTAAAAAAGGGTATTGAAAAAATACTCCATAGGCGCACCTCTGCGAGAACGAACACGACTAATTGACCTGTTCTTTGGGAAGGTACCCACTCGAGAGTCCGCAGCCACACTTTAGCTCACTGTGTCTTTCACTTGCATATCAGTCTTTGTCGCGCCCACATGGGCAGTCCAGCACTGAAATGCTATGGAAATTCTCTTCTGAACAAGAGTACCAACAGCAACCCCATACACGTGTTTCAGCCGTGTTGGGCCTCATCATTGAGGTGGAGCTGTGCCTCTCAGGTCACAGTGAGCAAAGGGTCCACGTCTGGATGACCCTAGGAAATTTAGGGTAACTAAACCTAAATCCCTTAAACAATGAAAAAATTGTCCATAGGCACCCCTCTGCGAGAACGAACACGGCTAAATGACCTGTTCTTTGGGAAGGTAACCACTCGAGAGTCCAACATTCCAGTGTAGCCTTATCTAGATGACTGGCTAATTACAAGGGACATGCCTCAAGCATGTCTAAAGAACACCCAAGATACTATCAACCGTACTGCTCGAACTTCGGTTCTCAATCAACAAGAAGAAATCAGGTCTTGTGCCCAATTAAGTCAAAAATGTCTTGGAGCCCTAATATAAACCAAAGACATTCTTGTGCGTGGAAACCTGAAGGGGTCTCACCCACTAGTCCCCGGGGTCTGCCATCCAGGTGGCCAGGACACGGCCATCGCTATTGGATCCAGTTGCTGGTGCTGGACCAGTGCGAGAAGATCACCTGAATGGGGGGGGTCTTCAGGGAGTGGGAGTGGGACACTGCCGGGTGAGACGCTGTACCCTCTTCCTTATAACACCTTTTCCCCATTCTACCCCGTAGGATATGTAAAAAATCTACCCCCTTTCCTACACAAACACTTTCTCACACTGCGAAAGACAATGGACTAACACCAGAGCTGTTTACCTGACATGTCCTGACACAAAGGTCAGGCAGAGTCAGGCAATTGCCGATAATTACGCACACCTGACAGCCCGCTCCCTTCCCCACAGGGATAAAAGGCGGAGTACTAGACCACACTTTGAGGAAGGCCGAAAGCACGAGGAAGAAGCTATTCCAGCATGGCAGTTCAAATGAAGCAGAAAGGCAGAGGAAACCGAAAGGACGACAAGGAGGGAATTGCCCTTGCCCTTTTCAACCCAAACCCACAAAGCCGCCTTCAATAAAGGAACAGTAAGACTGGGAATTGCAGCTGACGATCAGTGTGGCAGATGTCAGTGGTACACAGGGCCCTGCCGCACTGATAGCCAGGGCAGGGAAAAGAGCTTGCCGCTGTGGTACCGTACTTGACACCAGCAGAAGAAAAGCCAACGGGTTCAACACAGCCGGTGAGTCAGAGGAAACTGATAGTAAACCGGACTCTGGTTGCAGTAGCCACATTTGCGTAAAGAAAGGAAGATAATAGACAAAGGTCTTTTGTGAACAACCGAGGTATCAAGGGTAAGAGTGATCCGGCGCTGCGTGGGCGCTCATTCGAAAGACTGTACCGAATGCCCCACGCCTGAAGGACAATGTGTTTGAACTGAGAAAACTTTGAGAACCAAGAGGCCTAGGGGAGGCCCGGGAGAGATGTCAAAATGGCCATGCAAGGGTCGGGTCGAACCCTTTGTACAGTCTAAAGTCTTTGACACGTTATGAATTGAAAAGCTAAAGTGATCAGCATTGTGGTAACCAATGTGAACCCGACTGAGGGGCGTCCACAGTGTAACATTGGTCTGAGCTCGATTGAGGGAGGCTGACATTGTGAAAGGGATCGGAGCCCGGCTGAGGGGGATCCTCGGGTGAAGAAGAGTCATCCGACCCAAGATATATAGAAGGAACGGTTTGTTTGTTGATTGTGATACATCATGCCCTCTGAAGCAAGAGACTTTATGTAAAGGGACTTGGGCACAGAAGGTCCTGATATTAGAATAGGAAATGTGAACTCGGGCCAGAGTCCAGCCTTGTCCTGTGCT
Organism: Ambystoma mexicanum; assembly: GCF_040938575.1. NCBI lineage: Eukaryota > Metazoa > Chordata > Amphibia > Caudata > Ambystomatidae > Ambystoma > Ambystoma mexicanum. Next base: position 38,306,227 of record NC_090933.1, read on the forward strand.
TCAAATGTGGGGAAGGGAGACCCAGGCTATAACATCCTGACTTATCCTTTTGAGAAGACATCTTTCTTTCTTTGTGAACATTAACTCACATTATGTTGTATTTAGAGGTAAGGACTACCAATAGGTTTTTCTTAGCATAGGCCCTTTCTATTTGGCTAGACTCCACTAGGGCGTTATTATTATTTGATGGTTGTAGCTTGCTCCCATCTTAGATTTAGGTTTACATTAGGCGTGTATCTCACCCATTTTTGCAGTTTAATAATTACCCTTGAACTGTGATCACTTGTATCTGTCTTGCTTTGATACCATGCCTCCTTCCATGCGGTGTCAGAAGTGGGATGTGACTCAATTGAAACAAATTGGGGAAACCTACGATTTCAAAAACCTTGTCAGAGAGCTTCAAGCCCCTCTGCTGCCACTAAAGAGTCAATAGGTTTCCATATGTGCACTAATATGGAAGCTGTTATTCCCTGTGGGAAAAGAGGAATGATTTCTACCCATTTGGTTTTGATACCCCCTCTGGGGTGTTATATAAGGTTGTCCCCAAAATCTGGCCTAGCGTGGAAGTTTGGTATGGACGTTTTAGCAGGCAGCATCATTCCCGACTTACAGGGAGACTTAAAGGTCCTCTTACAGAATCATGGTGTAATCCCATTTGAAGTACATCGTGGGGATCAAATTGCTCAAGGAATTCTGGAACGGGCTTGATTTTCCTTGGTTTAAGGAAAGTGAACCAGACGAAACAGAAAGATGTACACTAAGCTTTGGGGAAGCTGATAAATCTGTTAACATTGAAGAAAAGGAGGGGAGAATATGATCTATCCCAACCTAGCCTTCGTCCAGCAAAATGATCCAGCTCTCGCTGAAGCTTTTCTACAAGCTTTGCCTGAAGGAGAAAGTATGAAGGAGGGAAGTCGCTTTTTCATCTTAAAGCAGCTGTTGCTATATAGAAGAGAAATATCGACTGAAGGCCTAATAAAGATGCAGTTAGGACCCCCAAACTTTGGCTGCTTGCCCTATCTGACCCAGGCTCAAAGAGCAAGCTGAAGTTAATATTAGTGGCCTCAGTAATGGCCAGATTATTGCCAGGACTTGGGGACAGCGTAGGGCACCCTCCTCCTGGGAATGGTTTAATCATATGAAGATGTGTGAGAAAAAGGAGTCCTTGTATGCTTCATCACTTCATGAGGGTTTTAGGCCCGATGTATTACTGAGCCCCTTACAAGAGTTATGTGAACAGAACCAAGACCGCTCACTCCCAAGTTCCCCCTGGGATGTGTTCTAAATGCTTATCACCCCCCCCCAACCTCCCAGGTCATGACACCCAGTCAAGCTGCCTCCGACAGTATGAGGGATTGAATCTGCTCCTTGCGTTACTCATATGTTTGTTGTCTCCACTGTAATATTATGTCTTGTATTGGCACTATGGTTTGGGGGTTGGGGGGGATGAATTTGTTTTTCTTTTTGATTGACATGCAGTGACTGTACTGGATTTTGTGTTTGTAGACAATTAAAAACCCAATTAAGAAAGTTTAAAAAAAGAAAGACGCAGTTAGTGATCCCAAAACCCACGAAAGGTGGTACTGGAAATTGCACATTCCCATCTTACCGGGGGCACTTGGGTCAGTCCAAAACCCAGGCCCATATGAGTGGGAAATGTTACTGGCCAGGTATTCACACCGATATAAAGACTTTTATCCAGACATACAAGATCTGCCAGAAAACCAGCCCACACATCCCATTACTTGCCCCTTTGAATCCCTTACCAATCATAGAAATCCCCTTTTCAAGAATCGGGATGGACATTATTGTCCCTCTATAAACATCCAGATTAGGCAACAAAGATCTCCTTGTAATCGTGGACAATGCAATCAGATACTCCGAAGCATTCCCAATGTGAAATAATACTAGACAGCAAATTCTCAAACACCTTCTACGGTATTTCCCCAGGGTCGGTTTCCCCAAGGAAATACTAAACGATCAAGGTTCAAATTTTATGAGCAAGCTTATGGTAGAAGTGAAAGAGCTACTCCATATTACCACCTTATGAACTTCTGTGTACCATCCTCAAATCAATGGCCTGATAGAAAGATTCAATAAAACTCTGAAATTGATTCTATGAAAATTGGTAGATAAGGACGGAAAAGACTGGGACCAAATGATCCCTTGGGCACTATTTGCAGTAAGGAAAACCCCTCAGGCCTCGACAGGATTCTCTCATTTTGAACTACTTTATGGTAGAGAGCCCAGAGATGTCCTAGACATGCTCTGGGAAACCTAGGAAAAATGAGGAGGCGCCCATTCCTATCTAGCAGACCGATACTAGAATGCGAGAGCATACAAGACTTGTTCGAGATCTAGTCTGTACTCGTATGGAAAAAGCCCAGAGCCAGCAGAAATCCACTTATGACAAGAAAGTAAGCATAACATAATTTTCCGTAGGACAGAAAGTAGTGGTCCTCTTATCCACCTCAGAAAACAAGCTTGTCTCTAAGTGGCATGGACCTTACAAAATATTCGAACGATTAGGATCCTGTACTTATAATGTAGCCCAACCGGACAGGAAACAAAAGGTCAATTTGTATCATGTAAATCTCATAAAGTAGTGGAAAGAGAATGCGCCAGCCACACTTGCCAAAGTACTATCCTATTTGGTTCCAGTAGAAATAGACAGCTTTGAATGAATTCCTCCAGAGCTATCAAATCAACAAGAAGATCTAAAAGATGTAGTTCACTCATTTCCTGATGTATTTTCAATAGGCACATACCACTTTATTAGAACGCATTATAGAAAAGTGGTTCATTTGAAGCCGTATAAACTCCCGTAAGTCCATAAACAGATAGTGGTGCAGGAAGTAAACAAAATGTTGAAAGCCAATATTATCGAGCCTTCTTCGAGCCCATGGTCCTCCCCTATCTTATTAGTCACTAAACCTGAGCACTCCAGGAGGTTTTGTATAGATTTCCATCAAGCCAATGCAATTTCCGACTTTGATGCATATCCCATGCCACGCATCGATGATCTAATTGTACAACTCGGATCCACCACCTTTCTATGATATGATATGATAGTTTATTTATATAGCGCCTATACACAATGTGTTTCAAAGCGCTTCAAGGCAAGGGAGGGAACAAGGGAAAAAACAATGACATTCTTACAGGCCATGAACAGTAAGGATGTGAAATTAACTATCGTACTCGGCCTGACGACATTTCAGATAGTGCAAGAGCTAAAACATAGATAAGGAAGGGAGGGGGAGAGTGGGAAGGAAATGGAAACAGACAGGCGACTACCGTACTAGGCCTGACAACATTTCTGGTAGAGCCGGAAAAGAAACAAGAGGTGAGGGAGAGGGGTGCAGAAAGGTAGGGGTGGAACAAAACAAGTGACTATCATATTAGGCCTGACGACATTTCAGATAGTGCTGGAGGGGGGTTGGGGAGGAAAAAACCAGTAAGGGGAGGGAGGAGAAGACAGACGGTGTTGCTATCATACTAGGTCCAGGGACAATTCTGATAGAGTAAGTGCATAGAAGAAAGTAAGGGGAGGAGAAGGGAAAGGAGGAGAGAACAGAGAGTTAGCAGTCAAAAGAGTGGAGAAGCAAGAGGGGAGAGTGAATACAATTGCAGAAGTCAGTAGTAACACATAATGTTGCAAGCCAGGATACAAGATGAAGATGGGAACATCATGATTCAGGGCCACCATGAGTACAAGATGCAAAAGAAGTTCAGCATGAGAGTTGAGAAAGGGTGACGCACCATGAATGAATGAAGTCCATAAAAGTCAAATCCAGCATTGTCCACAAGACGGTGATGGTGAAACCAGAATGTATCAGGACAGACTGCTGCAGAAGTAGGCTTGAGTGGGGTGAGGGGGGAGCAGGGTAGAAGAATCAAGCAAAACAGGCAACACCTGTGTGCGAGAATGCGGGGGCACAAGGGAACATCACGAACTATCCACCCTAGACTTGACAAAAGGGAAGGGTACTGGCAAGTCCCAGTATATGGGCCAGATAAGGAAAAAGCAGCGTTGTCAACACCCCTAGGACTGTTTCAATTCAAAGTCCTTCCTTTCGGCTTACAAGGCGCTCCAGCAACTTTCCATGGATAAACTCTTGCAGCCTTATTCTGATTTCTGTGGAGCTTATATCGACGATATCATAATTTATAGTAAAACATGGGGGACCATTACTTCCATTTGTATACTATTATGAAAGTGTTCCGAGAGGCCGGCCTGACTGCTAATCCATCTAAATGCAGACTGGCCCAATCAGCCGTAAAATACCTCGGCTTCTTTGTAGGAAATGGGAATGTACAGCCCCAATATGAGAAAGTGAAAGCTGTCATAAATATACCAATGCCCAAAACTAAAAGGGATCTTGGAGCCTTTCTAGGGTTAATAGATATTACCATAGGTTTATCCCAACATTTTCAGACAAACCAGCCCGGCTGACAGATTAATTTAAGAACGCTGAACCCCAGAAACTTCATTGGACTGACAAGGATGATATGTGATATAATAAATGCTTCTCGTTTTTGGTGAATGCTATCAGTTTGTGCGCTCTACCCGCGGTTAGTCTATTTGGATTCCTTTCTGTTATTGTTTATTGCTCAATACCTGACTTGTCCAAATTAGTTGGAGGTCAGTGGCTGCATGGCTCCATAAAGACCTATATTCACCTGTCGGCCTATTGTTTAAGAATAGAGGGTGTTTTTTTCCTATGTGAGCCTATGCGCTTTTTAATTTAGCTGTCCTCACAAGTTCCCAGTTTTGTAATGATTGTGAGATAGACACTTGTTGGTGTTTTTCATACAATGTCATGTTTTATTCAGTTAGTTTCACATCATATAAACACAAATTACATCACTTAGTGTTTTCCCTTCTGTTATTTTACTTGTACTTATGGTGACTTTTTTGGTGAAAACAGCATTTTTGCCATGTATCACTTTTATAAAAGCATTTGTGCCAACATTTCTTTGCACGTGCTACTGTTTCGCCCTTCCTTGAGCTTTGTCAAGGCACTTCCCTTACTTTGTTCAGTGTGTCAATTTGAAACAAATTTTACATGTTATGCATACGTTTCTTTGTTATGACACACAAATATGTTATTTTGCTCTCAATCAATTAGAGGTTTTTTTCTTTTGTTGTTGTTGCTGAGTGAGCAAACTTCTGCGGTTCTTGAGTATTGAGTGATGGTACACTGGTTTGGGGTCCTGGTTAATGGTTGGATTGTTGCAATTGTATACAATCCATCTTCTGGCATGCGTCAATCTTGTCTGTAGCTCCTTATATCATACCCTTTTGGGTGTGCTTATAGCTTATGTGCTTATAGCCGGCCCCGTATTCAGGTCTCGTCCGCTCGCAGTTCCGTTGGTTACCCAAAAGGGTAGGCGCTAATTTGAAAGACTCTTAACGAATTCCCCGCTCCTGACCAAGGAGGATGTGTTTGAACTGAGAAAACTACAAGAAGCAAGAGGGATAGGGGAGGGCCGGTAGAGATGTCAAAGTGGTCATACAAGGGTTGAGTCGAACCCCATGTACAGTTGAAAGTCTTGGACACGTTGTGAATTGAAAAGCTAAAGTGAACTGCATTGTGGTAACGAGTGTTAACCCGACTGAGGGACATCCACAGTGTGACATTGGTATGAGCCCGATTGAGGGATGCTGACATTGTGAAAGGGATCAGAGCCCAGCTGAAGGGGATCCTCGGGTGAAGAAGAGTCGCCCGGCCTAAAGATCTATATAAGGAACTGTTTGTTTGTTGTTTGTGATACATCATGCCCTCTGAAGCAAGAGACTTTGTATAAAGAGACTTGGGCACAGAAGATGCTAATATTGGAAAAGGAACTGTAAACTCGGGCCAGAGAAGGCCTAGAAGTGTGCTGTGCTCGAGAGTCCTGCCTTGTCCCGTGCTTCAAATGTGGCCAGGCTATAACATCCTGAATTGTCCTTTTGAGAACACATCTTTCTTTCTTTGTGAACATTATCCCACACTATTTTGTAATTAGAGGTAAGGACTGGCAATAGGTTTTTCTTATTATAGGCTCTTTTTATTTGACTAGACTCCACTAGTATTATTATTATTTGATGGTCGTAGCTTGCTCCCATCTTAGATTTCGGTTTAGATTAGGCTTTTATCTCTCCCATTTTTGCACCCTTGAACTGTGGTCACTTGTCTGTCTTTATTTAATACCATGCCTTCCTTACACTTGTCTTCTCCTCCAACAGGAAGGTCCAGAACATGCTATTCCAGATCCCTTAACATGTGGCTAGTTGTCATATAACCGTACGCAAGGCCATGCACCTGCTCGGAATGATGGCTTCCTGTATCTACCTAGTGCCCCAAACCCACCTGTGCATGCGTCCAATGCACGAGTGGCTCGAAAGACAATGGTCTCAAGCAAGCAGTCAATGGGGCGGTCTAGTGGTTGTCTCGCAGTCTCTCATACTGTCCCTACAGTGGTGGTCAAGGAAAAACCTTTTAAAGGGGAATCATTAACCACACCAGCGGTAGAGGCCACTCTAACCACATACGCTTCCCATCAGGCTGGGAACCAAATGATCTCCATCATACAACAGACAGTGTGTGGACTCTGGCACTAACAAGCAAGCACATCAACCTTTTAGAGCTTCTAGCAGTGTTCAAAGTCCTCAAAGCCTTCCGTAACCAGCTGCAAGGAAAAACTGTTGTAATAGACAGCATGACAGCCATGTTTTATATAAACAAACAGGGCAGGACCCACTCTCCAGGTGTGTCCAAACTAGTCCAGAACATATGCAAATGGACGCTTAAACACGTGTTCCTCCTGTCCCAACATGTTCCACTGGAACACAATTTTCTAGCAGACGTGCTCAGCAGAAATGTTAAACTTCTCGTAGAACACGAATTGCAGTTGCACGCAGACGTTTTAAACAGCGTCTTCTCAGACTGGGGTCATCCACAAAACAATCTATTCGCAAAGCCTGGAGAACGTGCAATGCCAGACTTCACCTCAAGATATCCCCAAATAAAATTCTAGGGGAGCGCCCTGTGGATGAATTGGTTAGGGAGATTTGCCTATGATTCCCCTCGCCCGACTCATCCCCTAAACAGAATAGTGCATAATATGTACCAGGAACAAGTCACACCTATCCTAATAGCTCCAATGTGGAGCCATCAGACATGGTTCTCACACTAATGAGCATGTCTTTGTCCTCCAGTCGAATTACCATGCCCTTACAACATGCTCTCTCAGCATCGGGGATCAACACTACATCCGTATCTCAAACACTGAATTTAGCAGTTTGGCTCCTGAGGTCATAGAGTTTGGACATTTAAATCTGCTTCAAAGGTGTATGGACATTCTTAAGGAGGCACATAAACTTAATACCAGACACTGCTATTTCAATAAATGGAAACGCTTTCATTTGTTGTAGATCACGTAGCATCAATCCTATTGACTGCACTCACTTTGTTCTATCCCAACTTTACCTCTAAGATTCAGGGCTAGTCTATAATTCAGTGAGAGTGCATCTAGCTGCTCTTTCTGCTTACACCACATCTCAAAGTAAAGTCGCTTGGTGGAAGTTCCCATTCAGTAAAACATTTATGGAAGGGGTCAAAGGATTGCACCCTCAAATTTCAAATCCAACTCCCAGATGGAACTTAAATGTCCTTTCTAAACTTATGGGCCCTCCTTTTGAGCCAATGCATAAAGCCAGCCTTAAGTGCCTCACTTATAAGACTGCTTATAAGACTGCTTTTCTTGTGGCCATTACATCTATAAGGAGAGAAAGTGAACTGTAGGCTCTCTGAGTTCAGGGCCCAATTCTTAACATTCACAAGGACAAAGTGGTTTTGCGCACACATCCACTTTTCTCTCCAAAATTAATCTTTAAGTTCCATGTCAGTCAGTCTATATAACTTCCAGCCTTTTCCAAAATCCAACAAATTCAGCGAAGAGAGAAGCCTCCATACACTTGATGTTAGGAGAGCGGTTATGTATTACCTCAACAAAACCACTACGGAAAACAGATGCATTCTTTTTTTCCATTGCCACTGGAAGAGAAGGAGATCCTGTCTCTAAGTCGTCCATTTCCAGATGGATTGTGAAATGCATACAGATGTGCTCTTTTCTTTCAAAGAGAATTTTAAACTTTCTCGCCCAGAGCTCACTGAACCCTCAGATGCCATTTGCAAGGCAGCTACTTGGAGTTCCATTCACAGTTTTACACAATACGTTGTATTTCTGACACTTGCAGCTGCTTAGATTCACATGCGCCCACCCTTCCTCCCCTCTTGGGGTTGAAGGTGCATAGACACCTTTACCTTTTTCTTTACTTTATGTACTCGCGCCCTTCACTTCATGCTCCCTCTTGTCAGAAACAAAACAATCAGAAGGACCCCGACGCACAAAGGATCATGGGTACAGTACACGTCACACAGGGATAGTATTTAGTCTGAGGCAACAGCACCGGTGGGAGAATGGGATTCGGCCTGCATGGCGTAGGCCGCCCACTGCTTAGTGCGCCTTTCTTTAAGTGTTTTGGGCTTTAAAAGTTTGCAGGATTTGCACCTCTTTTCCAAGTGATCGCTTGGAAGGCAATTATTACATACTCAGTGCATATCTTTTCAATTACATTTTTTATTGCAGGAAGGGCGGAATTTAAAGGGCATCCTTTCCATTATTATGGAAATATAACGACAGCCAGACAAAGAATAGCAGAAAGGGAAGCAATAAGAAGCATTATATAAGAAAGGATGCAAATGTCGAAACCCCCATCTCTCCGTACTGCAAAAGAACAAAGCCCAGTGAAGGCCGCAGCCAGCCGTCGAGAAGGCAAGGTCAGCCGAAAGCTACAGTCAGTAGTTGTTGAGTTGTTGAGGAACCATTCATCGAAACGACCGTCAAGAGATATTGATAATCTAATATTAATAATTGTAAACCGATATATATTAGCAATACTACAAACTCGGCATGAAGCGACCAACCAAGCGTCCAATTTCTGGGTCAATGTTCAATGAAGAGCTCACTGTCCTGCTTCGCAACAAAAGAGCGCTGGAGCACCTACACAAAAAATCTCCAACTCGTCCTAACAAACTCGCTTCTAGCAGCCAACAAAACGTACAAATCAGCAGTGATAGCCCACAAAGCTAACTCGCTCAATACATGCATGAACAAAGCCTCATCCAACTCCAAAGAACTGTTCCCTATACTTAGAGAACTGGAAGCCCCTATCCCTACCACCACCCCCACTAACTAAAGCAAAACCTGCTGTACCACCATCCAGAACGCACAAAGAACATAAATCCATACGTTACAAGAGAAAATACTAATGAAAAGGAAATGACTGGCCAGTAAAGGTACGCACCCCATTGTGCCCAATCCTGGAAACACAGCCCCCCCCAATTCAAATTCACCCCTGTCACTCAAGACCAGGTTCTGAACACCATTGCCACCTTGAAACTGTCTAATTGTAAAGGGGATAACTTCCCTGCCTGATTAGTTAACCTCTGTGCCCCCACCCTATTACCCATCATTACCAACTTTATTAATGCCTCCTTCACCACAAATGGAGTCCCTGCCAACATCAAAGAAGCTTGGGTAACCCCACTTCGTAAGAAACCCTTGCTGGACCCGACATACCCACCAACTACCGACCCATTACCACGGTCCCCTTCCTATTAAAAAAAATTGACAAAACAGCCTACACCCAAGTTCAAGATTATCTAGAAAGGAATCACCTGCTAGGAGCCAGACAATCGGGTTTCAGACCTAAACACAGTACAGAAACGGCCCTGCTAGAACTTAAAATCTAGATGGACATCATAAGAGACTCTGGGAAGCTGTGCATCCTCCTTCTACTCTACCTGTCCGCTGCATTTGATTTGGTAGACCACGACAAATATGCAATGCACTATCAGAAAACTTTAACTTCACCTCAGATGCCACCCTCTGGGTTAAGTCCTTCCTCTCTGTCCATAGGTTATGAGGCTGCTGATCCTATCACAGTACCCCTTGGGGTACCCCAAGGTTCTTTCCTATCACCACCCTATACGCTGCATATACTAAACTCCTTTTTGCAGCTCTTGACGCCACAGCGTCATTTACACAAACTTTGCAGACTACACACAGATCCTCATCCCAGGAAACTATGATCTAGGCACCACAAACATCAACAAGATCTATGCCATCATACAAAACTGGATGGCTTCCAATAGCCTGTGTTTGACAAAAAAAGAGATTCTCATTGTAGCCCCCCCCTGTCTCAAAACCCTTCATGCTGTTTACTCAGCCATTACCATCGACGGAACGTCCATCCCAGTACTCGCAGGTCAAAACACTGGGAGTCTATTTAGATGCCAATCTTACCATGACTAAACATATCAGTGCCCTCTCCTCTGCCACGGCCTACACAGCCAAACTCATCGCACTCAGCCGCCAATTTCTCACCCCGCAAAACTGCCTTACCCTAGCTCGAGCCCTCATACTCTTCAAACTTGATTATTGCAATATTCTCCTACTAGGAACCACAAGCACCAACTTGGCCAAACTGCAACTGCTACAAAACAAAGCCCTACGGCCGCTCTAGGATTAAAAAGAAATGACCATGTCTCCCATATTAGGAGAGGAGTACAATTATACCCATCCAAGTTAGAATCCTATTGGTCACTTATCACACACAAATGTATCACCAACGATTCCCACGCCTACCTCAGTAAATGTGTCACCCAAAAAAGCTCAGTTAGATCCCTCAGATTAGGATCAAGCACTCACCTATTTGTCCCGAGATTCAAAAGTTCTAGGGCTGGGGAGCCAGCTTCCTAGTAGCCGCACCTAAGATCTGGAGCTCCCTTCCCATACACATTAGAAATGAGCCCTCTCACCAGCGCTTTAAGAGACTTATCAAAACAATGCTCTTCAACAAATTTTAACCACTAGTTACCTCACTCTACACTCTGAGCACAATGCCTCTTCAATCTTCTGTAAATATCCTTGTGTATAATAACTTTTCCTGTACCTCAATATGTACAACCTATACTGTAACTAATTTTGTATCACTATCTGCCTATATGTTTTGAAGTTTGTAACCAGACAAGCACTCCACATAACCTACGCCGTGATACCTCCGGATTTGGGCGTGTAACAAGTGCTATAAATAAATTAATAAATAAACCAGAAAAAACAATTGGTGGGACCTCGCCGTGTGAAGGATCATGGGTACAATACACGTCACACAGGGATAGTATTTAGAATCCGCCCAGTCAACGTGCCTTTTTGAAGTTTAAAAACATAATGTAGTACTCTGCACCTACCACTAGATGTTGGCCTATGCACAGCATGTGAATCTAAGCAGATGCAAGCATCAGAAATACAATTACGGTAAGTAATGTGTGTCATACATATATATGTGCTCCCTGCCTGTGCTGACAGGTGCCTGTTAGGCCAAGGAGTGCCTGCCTGGTGTCTGCAGTTCCCGTGGACTGCCCTGTCTAGGTTTAGAATGCTGCCGGGTGGAGTATTTGATCTGTAGCTGCCTGTTAGGACTATCCCACTTACTTCTCTCTCTGCCCGCAGTGCCCATTCGAGCTGCCGTGGTACATGTCTGTGACTGCTCCCCTGCAGCTACCAACCGTCGCTCATTCTCCAGGAGATCGGCACGTGCCCGGGACTTCTGCCCTCATTTACGCCTCTCTCCAACTTTCGTCAGAGATTCCTATTACCAGTTCAGTCTTTCATCCTCTTCTTCCTTCTCATATGCCTCCTTACTATCCTTCCTCCTAAAGCCGGGCTAACCTCACACCCTTCTTCTCTCTTCCTAACTATGCTAATCTTATTTACCCTCCCACTGTTGATCTGTCCCAGACTCTTAAAATTGTTCTCTGAATTCTGTTTCCTTCAATAATAAGGCCCACTCTGCCCAGGAACTTTTTTTTGTCAGCTCCGTTTTCACTTTCTCTGTCACTTTCTCTGTCAGTAACATGGCTGTCCCCTTCCCACTCGGCCCACTCGGCCAGTCCGACCTCACTTTCCCCTAACCAGTCTTTTTTCTCGCCCACACCGCTGCTCATCTGGACGTGGTGGCGATATTAACATTCTTTCTTCTGGGCCCTCAGTGTCAACTTCTCTTATTACTCATTTCTCTCAATTATCCTCTTTTGAATAATACTATTCTTCCTCTTCTTGTCCTTCTTCACTTGCCTTTGTCATTTATCACCCCCAGGTCCTGCTTCCACATTCTGCAATGATCTTGACCTTCTCTCTACCATCTTGCCCTCTGCTAGTTCCCTCTTTCTCATAGGCGTACCAATCTCTGCGTCAGCTTCTGCTCACCCACTCGAGTGCTCTGAGCACTTTCTTTCTCCTTCCTTCTGTGAGAAACCTGAAGGTGTCTCCCTAGCTCGTCCCCTGGAATCTGTCATCCAGGTGGCCAGTACACAGCCATTAGGTCTAGTTCCCGGGAGTGGACCAGTGAGGGAGGACCATCTGGTTGGGGGTGGCGTTGGGGAGTGGGACACCGACGGGCGAGACACAGTATCCCCCTTCTTCTTTTAACACCTTTTTCCCAAAACACTACCCGCCAACCCCCTTTTCCACTGACATGAATCACACACACCTGACGGCCCTTTCCCTTCCCCACAGGGATGAAAGGTGGAGTACAAGAGCACAGGACGAGCAAGTCAGATCGCACAACGTGAGAGCTGGCTCAGCACGGCAGTTCGAAAGGAGGAGAAAGACGGTGCAAACACAGAGGGTGACAAGGAGAGAAGCAACCTTGCCCTTTCCAACCAAGGCCTGTGAAACCTCTGCAGAAAGTATGCAATAGGCAGCGTGCTTTGCAGCAGATGTCTACGGAACGTGAGACCCTCCTCCGCTGATAATCAAGCTGGGGAAGTACGCTGGTCTCGGTGGTACCCACCTTGACTCCATGGCTAAAGAAAGGCACGCGGTTAATCACAGCCGGTGAGTCGAGAGGAGAATCGGTAAGAAACCAAACGCTGTTGAACGAGAAGTAGCCAACAGCTAATTTGAACTTTGAAAGGCTCAATGATACATTGATAAAAGAAGGGGAAAACCAGCAACAGAGGAGTACGGCAGCATGTGGGTCCTCAAGCAGGAAACTCTGGGCGATTACCCGTAAGTAGAAACTACTGTAACCAGAAGCCCTTGGGAAGAGGCAAAGAAAGGTCAAAGTGCCCATACAGGGGTCTTGTAGAATCCTCTGTACCGTCGAAAGTCTTTGAACGGCAGATGATTGGGAAAGCTAAGGGAAGTGAATTCCGCCTGGGGAAAATTAGTGCATGAACTGTATATTGGAAAAGTCAGCAAGAGTGAACCAGGCAGAGGGAAATTGACAATGAAGGGCAATGCCCGAAAACCTGTTTAAAAGGGCATTGAGCTTTTTGAAAGCAAGAAGTATTGCAAGACAAGGAGAAGGGAAGTGTCCCCCTTGTCATTTGGGATCCGAGCCCAGACGAGGGAGACCTATGGGTGAAACCACCACCCAAAGTGTTCTGAAGGGTCAGCGCTCAGAAGACGGGGGCCAAGAGGTGACGGCATCACCAAAAGTGTTCGTAGAACAGAACTTTTGTGTTTGTTTGTTGAGAGCATCAGGCCTCGAAAACAAGAGACTTTTTATTGAAAAGAGACTAAACCATCGCAAGAACCTAATAGCTGATACGGAACTATTAGCTCGTGCTCGGAAGGCTCGCGCGTGTGCTGTGCTCCAAAGTCCCACCTTGTCCCATGCTAAAAACGTGGGGAAGTGAGTCCTCAAGGCAATCGCAGCCGGACTTATTATTTGGACACCTTTTCCTTTGTTTTGATACCCTATCCACACTCTTTCTGTGATTAGTTGTAAGGATTTGGCAATAGGTTTTTCTTAGTATAGGCCCTTTTATTTTGACACAACGCCACTAGGACTGCCTTGTTTTTCATTTGATGGTCGACGCTTGCTCCCATCTTAGATTTAGGTTTAGTTTAGGCCTTTTTCCACCCTGCATTTATAGGTCAATAAACTCCCTTAACTGTGATCACTTGTATCTGTCTTTTCTGTTTCCACCATGAGTTCCTTACACATCCCGCTGTCCTTCTTGCTCCTCTTTGACCTTTTTCCGTCACAATCGTCCATCCTTTAATATCTTTTCCTTTTCCACTGGCATTGCTTTTACTCACCGTTCCCTTTCTACTTTTTCCTATGTTTCCATTGACTCCCTTTTTCTTTCTAATTGCCTGACAGACTGTGCTGATTTTCTTTGCCCTTCTGATCCATTTTCTTCATCTCATCGACCTTCTCAGCCTTGGATGTCCCAGACTCTCTGATCCCCTGCTTCTCTACGTTGTGCTGAGCGGTGCTGGCGCAAGTCCGGAACTGCGGCTGACTTCTGTCTCTTGCCCTCTCTTCACACCACTTATGACTCTTTGCTTCATTCTGCTAAACAGCAATATTTCAACACTCTTATCACTTCACTTGCCTCTCATCCTCATTGACCTTTCCAAAATCTGAATCGCATTCTTTCCCCTTTTCTTCCTGACCCTGCTGCATCTTCCCTGCTTTCTGCATCTGATTTTGCTAGCTATTTCATATCTAAATGTCTCTCCTCTGCTAATCTATTTCCACTACCTCTTCCTCTCCCCTTTCCCCCTTGTGATGTCATATTTGCAACCACTCACTGACTTGGATAACTCTACTGCTCTTACTAAGGCTCATCCTGCCTCTTCTCCTAGTGATCCTCTTCTTTACTCGCTAATTCTGGCTGTTTACTCCACTCTTCCTCCCCACCTCACAGCCCTGTTTAACTCCTTGCATTCTTGTACTGGTCTTCTTGCTTTCAGACATGCCTCAATCCTCCCAATTCTGAAAGAACCCTTGCCTGATCCTTCTTTGCCCTCCCTCCCTCTCCAACCATGTACAGTGTATTGTTTATTCTCAGGTCTCTTCTTTCATTAATTTGCACTCACTTCTACCTCTTTTCCAATCTGGATTTAGGGGCTGCGTCACTCCACTGAAACTGCTCTTCTGCTGTCATTAATTTGCTCCTTACGTCTTGCTACTCTAAACTTTCCTCTCTTCATATTCTTCTAGATCTGTTGTCTGCTTTCGACACGGTCGACCACGCTATTTTTCTTTCATTTCTTGCCGACCTGGTTTTCGTGACTCTGTTCTCAAATGGTTTCACTCTTATCGCTCGGGTCGCACTTTTTCAGTCGCCCGCTGGTCACTCCTCACCTACCATGCCCTTTTTTCACGGTGTCTCCCGAGGCTCAGTCCTCTTCTCTCTCTACCTACCCTCTTGGTCCTATAATCTCTTATTTTGGTTTCTCCTACCACCTTTGCGCTGATGACTCACACATCCTTCTGTCCTTTACCTCTTTCTCTGATTCTGTCCATTCTTCATTGTCATCTTGGTATTCAGACATGGATGTCTTCCCACTCTTTGCTTCTTAACCTTTCTAAAACTGGGGTTCTCTTTTTTTCTTGCCCTCACTATTCCCCCTTCACTCCCTCTTTTCTCAGTTTACTTTCTCACCCTCCTCTTTCTTTTTCCACCAGTGCTCGCAATCTTGGTGTCATTCTTGACTCCTCACTTTTGTTTTCCTCTCGCATCTCTTCTGTCGCTTGTTTCTATCGCTATCACCTGTTTAATATCTGTAAGGTCCTCAAGCTCCTTATTTTTTCTGCTTCTAAGCTCCTTATCTTCTCTTTTGATTTCTTTACACTATTCTATTGCTCTTCTCTTTGGTCTTCTTCTCACCTTGTTCCTCTTTAAGTTTCTATCAAGTCTCTCTGAATTTAACGTATACCACAATGAGAAACTTTGTCACAGAATCGCTAACCTGGTCAGCAGATGCTGCCCCCAGCCTACCAAAGGAGGAACTGGGTACCGTAGAAATCCCAGGGAAACCCTCTGGGGTAAAAAACCCTGCTGCGACATGTCAGGAGACGGGTGGAGCGTCGTCACTGGAATGGTGTGCGTTGCAGCTTTACTCGGGCGAGGCAGGTAAGGTGAACGGCTTGTAAGAAGACTGGGGTTTAATAGATGTAAAAGAAATAAGATCAGTAAATGGATAATCGGAGTAATGCAGTAAGTTGGAAGGTTCAGGAGAGGAGGAAGGGCTACCTGAGTAAGAAAACAGAAGAGATTAAGATTTCGTTCCGCAGCTCCGGAGATGGTATTGGGTACTGGGAACCACGGGATGTGAGAGGTAAGTTTCCTGTAATCGGCTCGAGTGTAAAGTCTAAGGGAGAGAACAAAGGAGGGTTGCTGTGTTGTATTGTTTGTAACGGTCTCGAAGCCTACGGAAAGTTTTCCTACCGTTTTGGAGCTGAAAGAATTCTTGGGCAGACGCTGTGTAACCGCAGAGAGGAAGGACCAGCGTCTGAAAGTAGCATGCGGGAAGAGCCCTGAAATGCGAGCGGAGATGGGAAAGGTGTTTGTAGGTAAGATCTCTGAAAAGATACAAAGTATTAATAGTAGGCAGAAGTAAGGAGAAAAACAGAACTATGAAGCTGCAAAAAGAGGGTTCTTAGTTGCGAACTTATGGAGCATCTGGAACAAAGTAGCGACGCAATGCCGTGTTTGTGTTCCTGCTTGAAATACAGTCACCTGACCATCCGGGGGCGGAGACTCCACAGCACTAGAAACTGTAGAAGGCTGGAGCGGAATAGGTCCGTGAAGCACCGCCATCTTGGGAGGATTTCGTGTATCATACATCCCAGAATGAATGCTATGGGCACAGACATATCGCAGCCGATTCCTCTGCCTCCAAGACCATCTGGATAAAGGAGTCATGACTGTATGCCCCCCCTTCAGAGGCGGACAACTCGGCTTACCCGGGTGAAGCCGATAGAAACGGCGGCTCAATCGGGGGGCATGGACCCCAGAGGCTGGTTCCCAAGACCGGTCGGCGGGAGAGTAACCCTTCCAGTCGACCAAAAATTGCAATTTACCTCTACATTAACGAGAATCACAGATTCCAGGTACTTCAAACTCCAGTCCCGTAGACGTGGCTACCGGGGGAGGACATGTCATCGCCAACCTTGAGAACCGGTCTGAGACATGTAGTTTAATCTGGGAGACATGAAACACAGGATGGATATGGGACCAAGAGGGAGGTAAGTGAAGTCGCACCGCAGCCTCACCCACCAGATGAGTGACCAGGACAGGACCGAAATACTTCAAAGATAACTTGGACGGCACCAGATGCCGAGGTAGAAATTTAGATGACAACCATACAGGATCACCTTTAGCAAGAGTGGGTGTAGCTCTTCGCCTTCGGTCTGCATAGCGTTTGACTCGTTCCTGGGCATCCAATAGGGCTGTCCGTGCTAGCTTCTGACTTCTATGTATGTTCTCAGTTAATGCATCCACCCCAGGAAATCTTTCTACTGAGGGAACCAGGACCCTTTCCTCCTTGAAGTAAAGACCCTGTTCCTTGACCAAGTGATGTGTATGCTCCAAACCCTGTCAAATTTCTCTATTATCTATAGTAGATTGTCGGATCTCTTGTATAAAGTCGGTAACAACTTGTACAAAAACTGCCTTGGGAAATATTCGGTCTGCCTTAAATTGAACCTTAGGGGAATCCCTTCGAGATAACGCATCGGCTCGGAGATTTTGGTGTCCGGGTAAGAATGTAAAAAGGATTCTGTACGGAGAAAAGAAGTGAGCCCAGCGTGCTTGTCGACTATTGACTGTTTGGGCGTAATTGTAGCACTTTGAGGTTTTGATGGTCTGTGCGAACCTCGATCGGATGAAGTGATCCAAGTAATAGATCTCTCCATTCTTCAAAGGAACGCTTGATGGCCAATAGTTCTTTCTCTAGGACTGAGTAATTGACCTCCGACGGTCCAAAAGTTTTTGAGAGGAATGCTACGGGTATTTCAGTTCCTTCAGAGTCCTCTTGGAGGAGTACGGATCCCATTGCATGATGTGAGGCATAGGTCTCCAAGATTAATCTCTTTGATTGATCCGGTGTTAACAGGATGGGAGCCATGGTAAAAAGTCTTTTTAACAAATCAAAGGCTTCTTGAGCCTGAGGATTCCAGACGAAGGTTGCATCCTTTCGTAGAAGTCTGGTAAAGGGAAGAACAGTCTCTGAAAAGCAGGGGATGAACTTTCGGTAAATGTTTGCAAATCCCAAAAACCTCTGGATTTCTTTAACATTAACAGGAGCAGGCCAATTTACAACGGCGGTCACTTTCTGTGGATCCATTGAAATTCCGTTGGCGGAAAGTACAAACCCTAAGAATGTAACTTGAGGCTGGTGAAATATACATTTGTCTGCCTTGCAAAATAAATGGTTGACTTGTAGTCTCTCTAATACTAAATTGACATGATGTATATGTTGATCCTTGTCAGAGGAAAAAATCAATATGTCGTCTACATAGACAACTACAAAATATAACAATACATCAGCAAATAGATGGTCCATAAATCGCTGCAATACTGCAGGGGCATTTTATAGGCCGAAGGGCATTGCATGATATTCGTAGTGTCCGAAGGGAGTCCAAAATGCTGTCTTCCACTCGTCCCCTGGAGCTATTCGAATGAGATGGTAAGCCCCTTGAAGATCCAACTTTGTGTATATTTTAGCTCCTGTAACTGCTTCCAAAATATCTGGAATAAGTGGCATTGGATATTTATCCGGAATAGTGATCTTCAGAGTCTTTTTTGGGGATGAAGAATAATGATGCACCGGCAGGTGATTTTGATTTGGTTATAAGAGCATTTTCTAAGTTAGTTTGTAGATATTCCTTTAAAGCCTTCTTTTCTTTTTGGGATAGCATATACATTCGGCCAAAGGGAATAGGGTGGTCAGGTACCAATTCAATATGGCAATCTCTCTTCGATGAGGTGGAAGAGAAGAAAATTGTAGATGATCAAAAACTGGAAGGTATTTTCTATGGCATTCAGGTATTTGGCATAGACTGCCAATAATTGTAAGAGGGTCCGTTTCGGACTCCTTGGAAGAAACCAGAACCAGACTTGTACTCTGTGGAAAACAGTGGGTGACGCAATATTCAGAACCCATAAAGAGGGTTCCAGCTGACCAGTTAAGGAACAGGTTATGTGTCCATAACCATGGCAATCCAAGGATAATAGGGAAATGAGCCGCCTGGATTAAGTCGAAGCTGAGTTTCTCTTGATGGGTGGAGATATGACATAGTAGTGGATATGTTTGTTCCTTTATTGGTCCGGAACTGAGAGGATTGCCATTGACTCCTTGGACGGGAACAGCCAAGGTCTTGGCGAATCGTCGAATTCCCATATCCTGGATCCATTGATCATCAATGAAGCATACTGCTGTCCAGCTATCCACCAAAGCTGGTGCCTCACAAACTCTATGATCCTCTACAAAGTTTTACAAGAACAATGACCATAGAAGTATGTGAAAGACTGATATTTTGAAGCAGAGGTAAGTTCTGGGAACCATCCCATATCACCCGAGCTGAGGTTCCCCTTTTGACTGGGTGTGGGAGTTTCCCGACTTCTTGCTCTCCCATCTTCTGGGAAGAGTTATAGGGCAGTCCTTTACTACATGACTGGATGATCCGCAGTACATGCATAATCCTCCAGAACGCCTCCGTTCTCGTTTTTCAGGTGATAAAGGTCCTCTGGTTACCCCTAGCGGCAGGGGTTCTTCAGAGGATTCCCCTTTGAAAGTTGCACTGGTTCCTTCCATTCTTGGTTTGGGAGTTCTGGAGATTCGACTCCTTCTATGTTCAGTATGTCTTTCCTGAATACGGTAGTCTATTTGTAATGTCACAGTTATCATATCGGCTAGATTTGCTGGTCTAGGGACTTTAGACAGCTCGTCCTTCAATTCTTCTGTCAGTCCTCTACGGAACAAAGTAACCAATGCACTGTCTGTCTGTCCATTCGGATTCTGCCGATAGTTGCTTAAACTTAGTCACATACTGAAGTAATTCTTGAGAGCCTTGGCGTAAATCAAGTAATTGTTCTTGAGAGGAAATCAAAATCTCTTGCCTGTTAAACATGGTTTTGAGGGCGTTTATAAATGCAGGGTAAGATTCCAGTATAGCATTTCCTGAGATAACTTGTGGTGTAGCCCATGCTAAAGCGGCTCCTGTGAGGTGGGATATAAGAAACCCTACCTTGTCCTTGTTTGTTGGGAAATATTTAGCATCAAAGGTGAACTGAATAGTGCAGCTGTCCAGAAATTCTTTTAGTTTATGGGGAGAACCATCATACTTTCCCGTAGGGAGTGAGGATGGGGGTAATTCAGTGTTAGCCCTATCTACTTGTTGTCTGAGGTGAGCGTTTTCTTGTTTTAGACCTTGCATTTCATGTGATAAGGATTGCATGGCAGACATCAATTGATGCATCCGCTGTTCCATTGTTTCTGTGACAATAGCTCCTAATTGGTACTTTCTTATCTGGCATCGCTAACTATCACGTCTCTCAGAATTTAACGTATACCTCAAAGAGAAACTTTGTCACAGAATCACTAACCCCGTCAGCAGATGTATTCAAGATGATGGTGAGAATCCCTGTGAGCTCCCTACTGCCCCCAGCCTACCAAGGTAGGAACTGGGTACCGTAGAAATCCGAAGAAAAACCCTCTGGGGTAAAAAACCCTGCTGCGACACATCAGGAGACGGGTGGAGCGTCGTCACTGGAATGGTGTGCGTTGCAGCTTTACTCAGGCGAGGCAGGTAAGGTGAACGTCTTGTAAGAAGACTGGGGTCTAATAGATGTAAAAGAAATAAGATTAGTAAATGGATAATCGGAGTAATGCAGTAGTTTGGATGGTTCAGGAGAGGAGGAAGGGCTACCTGAGTAAACAGAAGAGATCAAGATTTAGTTTCCGCAGCTCCGGAGATGGTATTGGGTACTGGGAACCACAGGATGTGAGAGGTAAGTTTCCTGCAATCGGCTCGAGTGTAAAGTCTAAAGTAGAGAACAAAGGAGGGTTGCTGTGTTGGATTGTTTGTAACGGTCTCGAAGCCTACGGAAAGTTTTTCTACCGTTTTGGAGCTGAAAGAATTCTTGGGCAGACGGCGTGTAATCGCAGAGAGGAAGGACCGGCGTCTGAAAGTAGCATGTGGGAAGAGCCCCGAAATGCGAGCAGAGATGGGAAAAGTGTTTGTAGGTAAGATCTCTGAAAAGATACAAAGTATTAATAGTAGGCAGAAGTAAGGAGAAAAACAGAACTATGAAGCTGCAAAAAGAGGGTTCTTAGTTGCGAACTTATGGAGCATCTGGTAACAAAGTAGCGACGCAATGCCGTGTTTGTGTTCCTGCTTGAAATACGGTCACCTGACCGTCCGGGGGCAGAGACTCCACAGTACTATAAAAAGTAGAAGGCTGGAGCGGAATAGGTCCGTGAAGCACCGCCATCTTGGGTGGATTTCATGTATCATAAGTCCCAGAATGAATGCTATGGGCACAGACATATCGCCACCGATTCTTCCGCCACCAAGACCATCTGGATAAAGGAGTCATGGCAGTTTCCCATTTGTGTATGCATGTCCTTTGCATTCTCCCTTGGGATTCTATCACTTCTATTTTGCTTTCTTTACAATGGCTTTTGAAGTTCACCCTCTGTACAGCTTTCTGTGCATTGTTTTGAAACGCTTCCGCTGCCTTGCCCCGCACCTTTCCCTGATCTTGTATCTCGTTCACTTCGTTCACAATCCCTTTTCCTCTTAGCTGTTCCCAATCTCCCTTGCGCCTCATCCCGTTTCCGTTCCTTTATCCTGCTCGCACCAAAAATGTGCACTCTCTCGCTCTTTCTTTACTTTCTCCATCTTCCTTGCCCCTCTTTAAAGTCGGTCTTAAAATCCATCTTCTTTCTAATTGAGCTATTTGTTTGATTGTTTGACATATTTTTACTCTCTGTACAGTTTGTTGTGAAGCGTCAAGCGCTATACAAAATATAATAAATAAAAATACAAATATGAAAGACATCTAACTCTAGCAGTCCGTGCTTATCTGTTAAATAGGCCTAGTGCCTCAACAGCGTCAAAGTTCCAGCTGAGTACCTGCGATGGCTGCTGAAAGTCTTAAAGGTTTGCCTGCGCAAACCAATAGGTTGTTAAAAGATGTAGTTTAAAAGCACCTTTGGATTGAACCTGTAAGTAGAACTTGTAAGTAAGAAGTTTGGGTTATACAATCCCACCCCAATAGGGGTCACCCAGGCCAGGGAACTGATGAAAGGGATTTGGCTCCACTGATGACAGCCAGACAAGAGAGTGTTAGGGAGTGTACTTTGCAGCCATACAATTGCTATGGCAGGATAGGCGACACCACTGACAGAATACCAGTTTCTCCAGCATTGGATCTTTCATGGATTCACATGCTTAGAATATTCCCTGTCGTCAGGCTGGGAACCCTCGGTCTTTTTTAAAAAGCATTTTCCTTAGGAAAACTTCGACACTTTAGTGTCCTATCAACGTCCTTTTGGGGCGTTTACGCACCACCCAATAGGACGTAGAGTATAAATAGACCCGCCCCTGCGGCTTCTCCTCAGATTTCAACCGTCTTAAAAGTGTCGGGATCACCTTGTGCTTTCTACACTTTTGTGTGTTGTAGTCATTTCTTTCCCAATGTCGGGGAAAGCGTTGTTTCGCCCTTGCGCTACGTGCAGAATGAAAAAGGTTTATGAAGGGGATGGGCACATGGACTGCGTCTATTGCCTCTACCCTCATCACTCCGCTCATACCTGTGACATCTGCAAGGGCTTCTCACAGAAAACGTTGAAGGACCGCAATCGGCGCCTGATATCGTGGCTGAACAAGGGGGCCTACCCTTCATCTGAGGTCAGATCTGTGCGCAGTCTAGCATCTGAGAGACCTTCCCCCGCAGTTCCTCGCCGGTTGGTGTCGGCTGAACCTCCGGCAAAGAAGTCACGGCCTACAGAAAAGAGTCGCCCCTTTACGGAGAAACATCTGACAAAAGGGGCTCCTTCCTCGTCTAATCATGGTCAATCTGACCAGTCCTGAAGGCCTGAGAAATCTTCTTCTACTTCTTTGAAAAAGGACAAAAGGGGCTCTTCGAAACGCTCCTCGTCAGGAGACCATCATAGGTCTTCCTCGAGTAGAGAATCTTTGAAGCACCTGTCCAGAGATTTGAAAAAGGCGGGATTGCCTGACAAATCTGCATCACAACTGCCAGCGCCGTCAACGGGAGTCACGTCGTCGACGGCTTCACTGCCGGCTGCAGTGCCTATTTCTACCGTGGTGTCATCAGCTCCGGTGACGACGATCGATGAGGTCCCCAGGTTTTTGTCGTCGACAGCCGATATACCAGGGTCTTGCCAGCCTTCGCCGTATGACGCCATTCTGCCGGACACCTTATTACAGCAGGAGTCCGTCCTTTTCGGTGTCGTCGATGGAGGAGGAGCGTGAGACTGTGGCTAACCCAACAAGTCTTGGCTTACAGTGCGTTGGCCCTTCGACAACGACTGGAATACAGAATGTTCTACCTGCGTCCCCTCTGCTGAACCCGCAGTCGGTGCTGTCTCTGTAGGTGTTATCTACACTACAGTTCCTATTAAGTCAGCTGGATGCAAGACTGCCTCCCATGGGTACTCCTCCGATAACACCTATCGTCGACGTGGCAGTTGCCGGCTTCCCGGTCGATGAGCGCAGAACCTCCTCGTTCCCACCCGGAGGATGGTGGGCTGCAGGACTCTGATTCCGACCAGGGACCTAGGGACGCCATGTCTGAAATATCATCGGAATCAAGAGACCCGACGTGGGAGTCTGATGTGAAATAGAGGCTCCTAGGAGTCCGGTGAAACCGTCTCCCCTGGATGACATTGGGGCTTTTCATACCATGATGGCAAAAGCCTGTGTCGAGTTTGGTCTGACCCCAGAGAAAGAACGAAAATAATGTTTCTTATTTGACCACATGGGAAAGAGAAGAAAGGCGGTTTTCTCCGTTCCGATCCTGGACCATGTTTGGCAAGAAGGCTTGCGTACCATGCGTCATCCATTTTCAGAGCCTGCAGTTAAGGGCAGGTTAGAGAAAAAATGTAAGGCCCCGGACTCTACGCCAAAGTGTTTGGTTGCTCAACCTACCCCTGAATCAGTGGTGTCAGCGCCGGCTAGCAGGAAAGCCAGAACACAGCACAAGTGCACAACACCTCCTGACAGTGAAGCTAGAAAGCAAGATGCCTTCGGAAAGAAAGTTTTAACAGTGGGGGGGCGACAACAGCTAAGGCCGCTAACTCGTTGGCGATTATGGCACGCTACGACCGCGAAATGTGGCATTGCCTGGCCCCCATCTTAGAACATCTACCCAAAGAACACCGAAAGGCAGCCATGCTACTGGTGCGTGAAGGTGAGGGGCATCAAATCAAAGCATTAACATCGCTGTAGATTTAGTGGAATCGGGGGTTCAGCAGGAGGTTGTACTTAAGCTGCAGAAAGGAGCTATAGAATTGGTTCCAGTGGTCAAGAGAGGTCAAGGGGTTTACTCTCGTTACTTCGTGGTCAAAAAACCCAACAGCAAGTGGCGACCCATTGTGGACTTTCGGGCCCTGAACAAGACTCTGCAACGCCTGGAGTTCAAGATGCTCACACTTCAGGAAGTCATCCGGTCGGTGCAGCCAGGATAATTTCTGGCATCGTTGGATTTGCAGGATGCATATTTCCACATACCTATGCGTCGACGACAGAGAAAAGTCCTGCAGTTGGTGGTGGGTCAGAATCATTACCAATTCCAAGTGCTCCCGTTCGGTCTAAAATAGTCTCCCAGGACGTTTATTAAATGTTTGGCGCTGGTGGCGGCGTGGCTCTGACGAGAATGTCATCACATCTACCCTTACCTGGACGACTGGCTGGTACAGGGCTCGTCTCCGGCGGTGACGCAGGCAAGTCTCGACGTTACCATGCAGCTGTTGCAACGATTGGGCTTCGCGGTCAACTTCGAAAAGTCATTTCTGTCGAAAGAATTCAAAAACTCAAGCAGAAAGCGGCAGAGTGGGGAGTCGGAACGAGAGTGTCGGTCAGAAAGTACATGTCGCTGCAGGGAGCCATGGCGTCATGTATTCAGTTGGTGAAGGACTGTCGTCTCTTAATGAGGCTAGTGCAAGAATTTCTGGTGGACCGGTGGGCTCAAAGTCACGGATTATGGTCCGACAAGGTGGTGGTCAACAGCAACTTACAGGAAGCTCTTCGATGGTGGCAACTCTCGGACAATCTGACTCGAGGAGTGTCGTTACTGGAGCTGGAATTTCAAGCTACAATTGTGACAGATGCCTCTCAAACAGAGTGGGGAGCGCATCTGGGGTCCTTTCAAGGTCGGTCTCCAGTCGAATCGAGTCTTCACATCAATGTGCTGGATCTGAGAGTGGTTCATTGGGCTCTAAAATTGTTTTTGCTGCGCATACGAGACTCTGTCATGAGTGTGTTGACGGACAATACAACCACAATGTTTTACCTCAGGAAGCAGGGGGGCACACATTCCAGAACGCTCTCGGGAGAGGCTCGGGAACTATGGCATTAGGCCCTCAAACGAGACATCAAAATTGTGGAGTTTCATCTGCCAGTGGTGATGAACGTACAGGCAGACTCTTTCAGCAGAGAAATGAACTGACTCCACGAGTGGCAGCTGAAGGATCAGCAGGTGTCGAGCATTTTCAGGAAATGGGGATGTCCTTCACTGGATCTCTTCGCCACCGGAGAGAACAGAAAGTGCAAGCAGTTTGCGAGCAGATGGCCTCAGCCAAATTCGCTGGGGGATACGTTCTCGTTCCCGTGGACGGGCAGGTTCAGGTATGCATTCCCTCCATTTCCACTTGTTCGGCGGACCCTCCAGTGGATTCAGAAATACCCATACCGTGTGATTCTGGTGGCTTCGTACTGGGCCAGGCAGCCATGGTTCTCAGACCTACTCCATCTATCCATACAGAACCAGTGCGGTTGCAAGTGACGTCGGACCTTCTGTTTCAGGACAAGGGTGCAGTTTGGCACCACGACCCAGGCTCTCTCAGCCTGACGGCGTGGCTCCTGACTTCTCAGAGTTTGGCCTACTGAACGTTACTAGTGACTGTCGCCGCATTTTGGAGGCGGCTAGAGCTCCGTCCACTAATGTCTCCTATGCATGCAAATGGAAAAGGTTTTGTGTGTGGTGTAAGGGTCGTCCTGGAATAGACCCTTTAAACATTTCATCGGAGCAAATTCTGCCCTACTTATTGCACTTGGCAAATAAAGGTTTGGCGTTCTCATCCATAAAAGTACACCTGGCGGCCATTTCTAGATTCACTCGGAAGAGACATGCTATCCTTCTGTTCAGTGATCGTCTGGTTAAACATTTTCTAAGAGGATTGTTTCTGACTTTTCCTCCTGCCAAGAAATTCCCTCCGGGTTGGAGCCTCAATCTGGTGCTGTCGGGTCTCATGAAAGCCCTGTTCGAACCTATGTCGTCGACACCCCTCCAGTTCTTGTTGTGGAAAGTGGCATTTTTAGTGGCCATTACTTCGGCTAGAAGAATATCGGAGATGCAGGCCTTAGTGATTGATCCTCCGTACTTACGTTTCTTCAAAGACAAAATGGTGTTAGCTACTAACCTACACTTTATTCCAAAGGTGCCAACTACTTTTCATAAACTCTCTTCTATTGTGCTGCCATCATTCTTCGCTTCTGCTTCCTCATCGGCAGAAAAGGCACTGCATACGTTGGACGTAAAAAGAGCATTGAAATTTTATCTGAATCGTACTCAGGAATTCAGACGTTCAAGACAACTGTTTGTGGCTTATGGACTCTGTCAAGGGAACAGCAATCTCCAAACAAGGTCTATCTCGCTGGTTCTCATCAGCTATTTCCTTCTGTCACTCTAAGGTGGGAAAGCCTTTGGAGAGGCGCCCGAAGGTGCACTCGACGAGATCCACTGCATCATCGGCGGCATTATGGTCGGGGATTCCGCTGGTGGACATCTGTCAGGCGGTCTCCTTGTAGGTGCTGCATACATTTACTCGGCATTATTGCCTGGAGCAGCAGCATGGTGCAGATGTACAAATGGGACGTGCAGTCCTGCAACGACTGTTTCAGTAAGATAAGCCCCCACACCGTGGGGTATCTGTTTCAATGTTACAACGGCTAATGTTTTGTTTCTGCTCGTATTTGTTGCGTTCCTAATGTATTGGTTTGCATTACACGCCACCCTGTATGATGAATACTGATAAGTAATCTATTCTAAGCATGTGAATCCATGAAAGATCCAATGCTGGCGAAGGGAGTAGTTTCTTACCTGTAACTCCATTTCTCCAGCGTTGGTATCTTTCATGGATTCACATGCGCCCTCTGGCCTCACCTGCATGCAAACCTGGTTGGTGCCTCTACTAAGGAGGTTAAAATCTGAGGAGAAGCCGCAGGGGCGGGTCTATTTATACCCTACGTCCTATTGGGTGGTGCGTAAGAGCCCCAGACCGACGTCGATAGGACACTAAAGTGTCGAAGTTTCCCTAAGGAAAACGATTTTTAAAAAAGACTGAGGGTTCCCAGCCTGACGTCGGGGAATATTCTAAGCATGTGAATCCATGAAAGATACCAACGCTGGAGAAATGGAGTTACAGGTAAGAAACTACTCCCTTCTGGTGCAGATTGTGGGACTGGTTGGTACCACCAGTCCAAGGGTGGAAGTACTGACAAGGGTATCAAGCAGCAGGGCTTCACTGGAACGGCTCTGGCAATGTTGGCTGTCCTTAGCAGTAGTCTAAAGAGGCTTCAGCGTGTGCGCCTCTTTTTCAGAAACTTGGCTCCAGTGATCGAATGAAAAACGAGTGTAGGGCTCCTCTTATCTAAAATGTGGGCCGGGGGCTCCCCTAGACCCCAGTGTTACGGATTTGCATCATTCAAACCAGTAAGGGCACTCCAATCATGGACAGCCACAACAATTCCACATCTGCCCAGCAACAGAGACTTTCTGGCAAAAATGTATATTTTAACTACACATTCCCAAACCCAGTACTGGCCAGTTAATCCACAAAAAGGCACTTGCATGGGCATTACATTACTTTTGATGAATCCTGCAGCCCATCACCAAATAATCCAATTGGGAAACCAGACAGCAAAGGTAGAGACAAGGATTATTTCCATTCAGCTGTACAGATATGGACAGAAAATCTGGTATGATATCCCCATCCCAAAAATGTGTTCCCCCTGAGCACGGCAACCTCTGGATTTTTATTATGTTTTACACAATGAGTCTTGTACTGTAAAGTCATTGTGATACTTTTAGTTGTTTACATTAACAATGCACTTCCTAAAGTTACATTTTCCGACCTTGGTGAGCATAGCTTTACAGCAACATTTGAGACCTACACCCAGATTATATTGCCCACCACCTTAAGCAGATCATTCCATTCTAGCTAATATAGCCTGATCTTACATCTAATGTCCACATGACTCTCGTTGCGGTACTCTGGAGGGTGGACAGCCTTCAATGATGACATTGTACTGGGAAACAGGGCATAGCTGAGTCCTGGACAGAGGCTGATGTAGAGGCTGATATAACATACTTATGGGCATTTGTGTGTGCCAACTTTGGTGAGTTGGAGGAACTCCTCACACTTCCTTAAGAGGGTAAGGGGGGTGAGCCACTAGGGAGTGGGTTGACTAGGCCACTACCCAATGAGTCATTCAGATGGTGACCAAAGCGGAATCCTGCTAGCTTGCCACCTTCACAGAGACTTCGTATTCCATTGTCAAGAATAACATGTGGCAGCCTGAAACCTGGTTCTACAACTCCCAGAATTAACCACTAGGGAGCACACAAGCCCTCAAACCAAAATATGGAATCAGGAAGAGGGGTGCTCCCTTACCATACACTCCCTGGGTGGGCGGGAGATACAACGCCCAGCAGCAGAGATATAACAAAACCCAGCAAGATGGTACGTGGGAGGTAATGCAGCAGGAGCAAGGTACAGGTCATGTGACCTTGATTCCCACATCCTTGCCAACCACTACCAGCGCTCCTGTCTCCTTTGCCACATCTAGACGAGCTTTATCAATACTGCTCTCGCAGTTTGAGGCCACAGTAAGGAAGGCATGGAATCATACAGTAAGATAGACACAAGTGACCACAGTTCAAGGGTGATTATTCAACTTCAATTGGGTTTGAAAACCGCCTATCTAATCCTAAAACTAAAGATGGGAGCAAGCTACGAACACCAAATAATAATAATGCAGTCCTAGTGTTGTCTTGTCAAAATAAAAGGGCCTATGCCAATAAACCAATTCCAATCCTTGCGTCTAAATACAAATGGTGTGGGAAACAATGTTATACAAAAGAAAACTGTTCAAGAAAAGATATGTCAGGATAGCCGTTAGCTTTCCTTCCCCACGTTTTCAGCACAGCAAAAGTCGGCACACTCGAGCCTAGCACATACTTTGGCTTTTGTAGCATAAGGATGCAGTTCAAAATCTCAGTATCAGCACCTTCTGTGCCAAAGTCTCTTTGCCATTCAAAGGGCCTCATCACGAGTTGGGCTGTAGCCCTTAAATGCGGTGGTAACGGTATTACAGCCGCATTTAAGGGCTGGCCCTATCACGAGTTGGCTGCTAAATGGGCTGTTTTACCTCCAGCCTTTCTCTGGAGGTGAAAATCCCCTGTTTTCAGCTGTATTACCGCTGGCTGTGTTAGCCTGCATAATTAGCGCTGAAAATGCCCCATTGAATCCAATGGACCCAATGGGGAATGGGGATTTACCGTTAACACCCAACTCGTGATCCGGCGGTAATACAGCCGGACCGGTCGGTGCTAGGGCTATTACAGTCGGCGGTATTACAGCCGGGAATACAGCCCAACTCGTGATGAGGCCCAGAGTCTCTTATTTCAGATGGCCTTATGCAACAAACAAACATTCAAAGTTCCTTTCTTCTCAGGATTCTTATATGCACAACTTCTCTGGTGATTCACTATTCACCCCAGGTCCCACTCCCCCTGGCTCAGACCCACTTTAACACAAAACTTTCAATTGGTCTCCCTCTGCCTGGCTCGGACTAAATTGATCTCATTTTCCAAACTTTCTTTATTGTATCAAAATTGAAGACTTTAGACTGTGCAGGATTTTATCCGGACCCGTCTCAGGACCACTTAGATTCACAATTTTTTGTTCTCTTCTTAATACAACCCTTTAAATTTCACTTCTGCCTCTTCTCAGCTGGATACCTTACAGAGACCTTTAATTGTATGTTATCTGGCTTTTCAAAGTTCAAAGACTCATCTGCAGTTCAACTTTACTTCCATCTTTTATCACACGCGTTTTAACAATGTTCATTCCAGCGCTCACCATGCAATGTTGCTGCTTGAAACCTTGGCTTCAACACAGACCGGTCCTGTATCGGTCTCCCCAACTCGCCGGATGTGTTGATTTCACTGACGCTGCTTTGTTCTTGGAGCCAAGATTGGTACCACTGTGGCAGCTGCTTCTCCCCGCCTTGATTAGTTATGCGGGAGGGCCGTGGGTATCTCCGACACACAATACAGGATTCTTTAGGCTGTTTTCCTAGTCTTATGCTTTCTAATCTCAAGGGCTCTTGAAAGTAACAGTTTCTTGTCGGAAAGGACAAGGGAACATCTCCCCTCCTGTTTTGCCGTCTTTCTTCTCTTGTTCAGCTGCTGTCTCTAAACTGCTGTTTCCTCGTGTGCTTTGCCTCGCTTAGAGTGTGCTTTTGTGCTCCGCCTTTTATCCTTGTGGGGAAGCTCAATGGAAGTCAGGTGTGGGAGTCAGTCAGTAATTGCCTGACCTCGCCCGACCATTGTCTTGGGACACGTCGGGTATACTGCTCGGGTGTTAGTCTGTTTTCTCCACGAGCGGGCTGTCCATGGGAATGTGTTTGTGTAGGAAACAGGGTGTGGGGGTAGAATTCCTACGTATCCTACCTCATAGGTTGGGGTAAAGGTGTTATAGGGAAGGGGATAACGCATCTCGCCATCCGGTGTCCCATTCCCACTCTCTGAAGACCTCTCTCCCAGGTGACCCTCCCACACTGGTCTTCCCCCAGGGGCTGGATCTAAAGGCGATGGCCGTGCCCAGGCCACCTGAGAGAGAGAGATCCACAGGGACTAGCGGGTGAGACACCTTCTGGTTCCTCACACCACTTACCACCACTTGCAGCATCAAGGGCGAAGTGCAGGTGAAACTTCAAGCTTTTGTGGATTACAACCCGTGCTCTGGCCTTCTCAGCCATACTTACCTCTGGCTTTATCAGAGGTTTTGGTCACCTGACCCTACTTCATGCCGCGTTGCGACCACCACCAGTGCTCTGGGCTCTTCGTCCATGCCCATCTCATGATTTATAACAGTCTCCCCTAGGCGTCTTCAGCAAAGGAAGGACGAATACAAGTACACCAACTGATGGTGCCTGTTCAGGCATGGGAGGGCTAAGGTTCATACACCTTGTTTTCTCCTCACAAAGTCATCGCCGTGTGTCTCCTAACACCCCAGCCCATCCCAACACTGTCAAGGTACCACCTGGCCAAACGCTTGCAACTCCAATGGTTATCCAACCCGGCTAACCTCCTCCAAGTACATCATCACCCTGCACCCTCTCTACACTTACGCACCCACATGCTGATCAATACACAATCAGATATCGCACATGTGCCAGATATCTCATATATCATCACCTACCATAAACTCGATGTGATCATCACCAAAACCTGGCCCATGCCAACCTCCTCCCATATCTTCCATTTTCTTGTACCACCCGATTATAGCATTCAACATACATTCTGATCAGGGGAGTCGGCAGGGCTTGGCCTTCATCCACAAAAGTTACTGGTAATGTTCATTTTATACCCAGCCACCCCTTAACACAATGGAAACCATTGCATGCAAATTCCACCCTCAGACAAAGACTCGGCCACCTTCCACCTCATCTACAGACCACCTTTCAGCTATGATACCTTTTGAGATGAAATCACAGACTTAATCTTGACAGGCTCAATGTTGCACGTGAATCACATCTTTCTCTGCGACTTCAATCTCCCCAGCTCACACCCTACCAAGAATACCCATGAGGCACTCTTATCCCTAACTTAATTGCTAGGGGTGAGTCAGCATGTGCTCTCCCCCACTGGTGTAAAGCAGAACACACTAAACATATTCCTCCCCTTCACCTCCCAACTAAACTTTGCTAACCCCACCAGTCTCAATTAGTTGAATAATGCAAACATCCCCTTATCCCAAACTTGCAGCATAAAAAGGCCAGGATATATACGACCTAAGGTTGCACACTGATGATTCAAAAAATTAGCAGAACACACCAGGGAAGAAAGATGATCTAGCTTCCCTTGCTCAGAGAAGATTTCCTCCCTTTTGGACTGTTTTGCCAAACCTCAAAGGAGATGACCGACACCTATTCACTGTGACAGGTTCATTAGACCCTGCTCACCAGAGAGGCCTATCAGAATGGAAGCCTGAGCTAGACCTACACCAGAAGGGGGAAGTGGCAGTTGGGAGAGCCCCAGTACCTGTCCCTTCTTATAGTGTCAGTATTTATTTATTTGAATTTGTAGAGGGCCCACTGCCCAGGGGCATCGTGGCGCTGTTAAGGAGGCTTTCTTGGTTACATAAGTGCATTTGAAGGCATACAAAGATGTTGCTTCGTGAAGCTTGAAAAGTGCATGAGATAGAGTACATGGTTATAGGGGCCGACTGTATGGTACAAACACATCTTTCATGGTAGCATCATATAGTTTACGTTGTCAAGTAGGTGGGCGAAAGCATGGTGCCTGCCATATCTTGTATGGTGGCAGCTACAGGCAAGTGCGTGGTCATAATAGTGAACATATACAAGGTGTCAGCTATAAGTTGCATCGTGGCAGAGACTCATATATGTAAATGTGTAATCAAGGGTAAGTGTGTGGTGCCAGGCATAATAGTACAGAGAAGACATGTCACGCAGGTATGCACGGAGGAGATTAACACAGAATAGCATGGGGCCAGCCGCCAGATGCAGAATGGCAAGTGCATGCTACTAGATTGCTTAAAATCTGCGGGCAATGGCGCGCTACAGGTCTCGGGTAATATGGGCAGCCACACATACTTACTGGGTAAAGGCGAGGTGGGTTAGCATACTGATTTTGCAGAGTATAGGATTCTTGATCCAATTTTTGGGACTTTAATCCTCTGACACTTTTTCTCATATTTCTCTTTCTTTCTCTAGTGTCTTCATTGAAACTATGAAGATGCTTATGTTTTATATTGTTTAGTGGTGGTTTTGGGTGGGGGGGCCAGTGACCATATTGCATTCACAAACTTTTCTGGTTGACATTGCTCTTGGGTCATCTGCTCTAATATGTATAATTTTTTATTTAGGTTTTTCCCATCTTGGCCATATTTCATCAACCTTACTTTCCCCTTTATTCCTATCAGCTCTTGGTTATGAATTAGCTTAGTAAATACCGGGCCGTCTGTGAATGAGAGTTCCAATCTCGATTGGTCACTCCCTTCTTCATGTTTTACTCTTAATTCTGATTTGCGGGTGAATAATCCCTCATTGACTACTGAGGCCGAGTTGCCTCTGTGCCATGTCATGCAGGGTTCTTCCTCCTCTTGATTAGTATTATTTAGCATTTTGAAGTCCTATGCCTTTGTGAACTCCAACCAAGCCCTCCCTTTATTGGAGGGTATATACTTCGAGGGGATTGGGTCCTCCGACGTATTCCATATCTATGACAGGCAATTTCCACAGCTGTGCTGCTTCAGAAAATCTTTGGCGTATGCGTCCTGCGTCAATGACGTCGATGCGCCGTCCCCGAGGACCTCCTCCGACGGCCGACGTCACCCAATGTGATAAGTAGGACGCACGATGCCCATAGCCTCAGTTCTGTTTTTTCCGCGAACGTGTTCGCTTTGTGAATCTCGGTACGCCTCGACTCGTTGGAGTTTGCTGTTTTCTATTCTCGGTTCGTTGAACCTGTTCGGTTTGTTGTGAAGACCTGCTCGTGGCGATGTCTTTCTTATCTTCAACCCCGTGTCCGGGCTTCAAGAACTGCGGGGACTGTGGGTCCAAGATGTCGGTCACAGACTCGCACAACGCCTGTCTCTGGTGCCTCGGGGAGGCCCACGATACGGACGAGTGTGTCGACTGCCAGTCGCTCACGGCAAAGGCCTTGCGAGAATGCAAGAAGAAGCTGTCGGTAGGCCGGGTGTCTAAGCCCCGGAAGTCGAAGTCTGCGGGGCTTTCGACGGATGACTCGAGGGGCGACTCTCCGCGTCATCGTCGGAAGTCCAGTGGGTCTCCTTCCAGGAGTCGGTCTCGCCACTCCTCCGCCTCTTCGAGGCATTCCCGGAAGCGCCGGCATAGGTCGCCTTCCCCGTCCTCTTCCGAGGACACCGCCCGTCGGCGGGTCGCTTATCCCTCCATGCAAACGACACCAGAGGAATGGGCTTCTTTCGGGAACCAGATGCTAGCGATTCTTGAATCGCAGGGCACTGGTCCGTCCGCTCCTCCGAGTGGGGTCGGTCAGCACTGGTCGAGAGACACCGCTCGTACGCCTTCGGGCTCGGGTGGTCGGCACGGCTCGCGGGAGAGGTCCCGCTTGGACAAGGGTAGCCATTCTCGCCAATCCCGTGCCAGGTCCCGGTCCTCGACGCGCTTGAGACCGTGTGATCCTGTGCCGTCTTCAAAGAAGACATCGACGCCTGTGGCGCCGAGGTCGTCGACGATTTCTTTCGAGGCTCCACCTCCGAGGGGGTCGTCGACGCCGTCGCTGCCTAGGTTGTCGAGAGACACGCTCGGAGCTCCAGCTTCAAGGACTGTGTCGACGCCGCCGATGCTGGCGGCGCTGCAGCTGACGCCGATTTGCTCGACGTCGACACCTTTTCTGTTGATGCCGGCGCCGACTCGTTCGGCGCCCTCGACGCCTTTTCTGTCGACGCCGACTCGTTCGGCACCCTCGACGCCTTTTGAGGCGGTGGTGTCGGAGGGGCCCCCTGGCACGGGGTTTGCCGCTAGAAAGGCTATGGCTAAGGTCCGGCACTGCTTTGGTCCACAGAGGTCTTCCTCTCCCCGCCTGGAGTACATTTCAGAGGGTGATGAAGGCTCTAATGGCGGCCTGGTTGCGGTTCCGGTTCCAGATGACCTTATCTCGGGCCATAGCCAGTTTGATGACCTGAGGCAGTCGCTGCATGATGCCAGTGGACTGGACACCTCTCCGGAGGTGGAGTTTTGTCAGCCGGAGCCTGGCACTCATGCCGATTCTTCATATCGGCGCCTTATGTCTCGGGTTACCGAGTACTTGGGTTGGTCAGCTCCCGCAGGGGAGTTCGTTCAGGATGATCTCACGGACATCCTTGATCTCGGTCCACCCACTGACCCGGTTTGGCCTTTTCATATGGCTCTGCAGAGAAGAGTGGCGGCGGCTTGGACTGCTCCGGAGAGTCTCCCGGCAGTGGGCAAGTCTTTGTCGCGAAAATACCGTCCAGCCAGTAGCGACCCTTGCTACTTGTCTAGGCACCCCACCCCGGAGAGTTTGGTGGTGCAGGCGGCTACGGCCCCGGCAAAGCAGGTGTCGTATCCTACCATCCCTCTGGATACGGACGACAAACGTTTTGACGGCTGGGCGAAGAAAGTGTTTTCTTCGTGGGGTATGGCGCTTCAGGCGGCCAACTCCATATGTGCCTTGTCTCGTTTCACACACACTCTGTGGAACTGTGTTGCATTAGCCGCTGATCATATTCCCGAAGGGGACGAACGGGATGGTTTCCTTGCTATGGTTCAGGATGGCAAGGATGCTATGTGTGAGGCCGTTCAGTCGGGTTTGGACTTGGCGGATTGTGTCAGCAGGTCCATGGCGGCGAGCACCGTAATGTGCAGGTTTGCGTGGTTGCGGAAGTCTGGGTTCGCTCCTGATGTGCAGTCCCGTTCGGCTCCTCAACATGCCTTTTGACGGTGAACACCTTTTTGGCAGCAAGGCTGATGAGAGCCTTGAGAGGTTGCAGACCTCCAAAGCTGCAGCGAAGTCGTTGGGCGCTGCAGTTTGCCAACCTCTGCCTTTTCGTCCTAGGGGACAGCAATGGAGGGGAGGTTCCTTTCGCTATTACTCGTCCTTCAGTAAAGCGAGGGGAGCTAGCAGTCAAAGAGACCATCGTAAGAGTGCCAGAGGTGGAAACAAAGGTACTCGAGGTGCCAAGGCCAAGGCCGCTCGGGCAGTTGCCTCTTTGCCCACAGGCAACGCCGCATCCGCTACCACTCAGTCATGAGGCCAGGTCCCATGGTTCGCCGGTTGGGGGAAGGCTGGCGCAGCATCTTGTAGAGTGGCAAGCCATTACTTCGGATGTGTGGGTTCTGGAGATCATAACCCACGGCTACTGTCTTCCTTTTCGGCAGAGGCCTCACGACAATCCACCAGGGAACCTCTCTTTGAAGAGTCCCGATCCGCTCCTTGCGCAGGAAATTCAAGCCCTGCTGGAGAAAGGCACCATAGAACTGGTGCCTGTAGCGGAGAGGAACAAGGGATGGTATTCCCCTTATTTTTTGATTTCGAAGAAAGACGGGGGATTGAGACCCATCATGGACTTGCACGGTTTGAACAAACTCCTCAGGAAGGACAAGTTCAAGATGGTGACTCTTTCTCAAGTCCTCCAGGCCCTTCAACTTCAGGACTGGTTGGTGTCTCTCGACCTCAAGGATGCTTACTTCCATGTGCCGATCCATCCCAAGCACAAGAAGTACCTGAAGTTCGCGGTTGGCGACTCGCACTTTCAGTTTCGGGTCCTGCCGTTCGGATTGACCTCCGCCCCGAGGGTTTTCACCAAGCTCATGGTGGTGGTGGCAACGCATCTCAGGAAAGGGGGGATTCATGTCTACCCCTACCTGGACGATTGGTTGATCAGGGGGAGCTCTCCTGAGCAAGTCCTGGATCATCTGTCCGTCACCTGCCACTCCCTTCAGAGGCTGGGCTTCTCCCTCAATTTAAAGAAGTCCCATTTGACACCAACGCAGCGGCTCCAGTACATCGGAGCAGTGCTCGACACGTCCCTGGGGCAGTGTTTTCCTCCTCAGGTGAGGGCTCTTCACATTCAGCAGATGGTGCACGAGTTTCAGTTTGCCCAGAATCTCCCAGCGTCCGAATTCTTGAGACTGCTCGGCCTCATGGCATCCTGCATTCTTCTGGTGCCAGAGGCTCGTCTGCAGATGAGATCTTTGCAGTGTGCACTCAAGCTCCAGTGGTCTCAGTCCTCCGGCAGGCTGTCGGACCCTTTTCAGGTGCCGTCTTCGGTAGCCTGCGACCTTCTGTGGTGGGCCGTCAAGGGCAATCTGATGAAGCGGGCCCCATTTTGGCTGCCCTGGCCGGAGGTGACGATCGTGACGGACGCATCCCTCTATGGATGGGGAGCTCATGCCAACGAGTTGACAGTCAGCGGTCGTTGGTCTCCATCGGAGTCCAGACTCCATATCAATCTGTTGGAGCTGAGGGCCATCAGGCTAGCCCTGAAGGCTTTTCTGCCGACTGTGCGCGGAAAGAGTGTCCTGATTCTAACGGACAACACGGTGGCCATGCACTACCTCAACAAAAAGGTGGGGGCAGGGTCACTTCCGCTGTGCAGGGAGGCGATGCAGCTCGAGTTCTGGGCCATCCAGAAGGAAGTTTCGATCTCGGCGGTTCATCTGTCTGGAGACGACAACGAGACGGCGGACGCTCTGAGCAGGCAGAGCACGATCTCTCACGAGTGGGAGCTGGCTCAGGAGATTCTCATGGAGATCTTTGCCCTTTGGGGGATCCCTCAAGTGGATCTCTTCGCCTCCAGTGTCAACCGGAAGAGCGAAAGGTTTTGCTCGCGGGAATTTCCTCCAAAAGGAGCCTTAGGAGACGAGTTTGTGGTGGAGTGGTCGTTCCCACTGCTGTATGCGTTTCCTCCAGTCCCCGTCATCCCGCAAGTGCAGCGGAGGTTACGGAGGTTCGGTTCCCGGATGATCCTCATTGCTCCGGCGTAGGCCCGGAGGGCGTGGTAACCGGACCTTCTAGACTTGTCCATCTGCCCCCCACGTCGTCTTCCCTACCGAGACGATCTGCTCTCACGGGAGGGAGGTCAGGTTCTCCATCCAGAGGTCCGATCCCTCAATCTTCACGCTTGGCTTCTGAAAGGTTGAGGTATAAGGATTGGGACCTCCCTGAAGACGTGATGGAGGTGTTGCTCTCGGCCAGGCGGCCGGCAACAAAGTCTCTGTACCGTTGCCGTTGGAGAAATTTTCTGCGACTGGTGTAGAGTTCAGAATGTGGATCCTTTTGAATCTGATATTCCGATGGTTTTGTCTTTTTTGCTTTCTTTGGCCCACTGGGGCTTGCAAGTGGGGACCATTAAAGGTTACCTGGCGGCGCTGTCCATATTTATGTGCTCGTCTGAAGAGTGTTCCTATTTTAAGATTCCTTTAATTTCGCAGTTTTTGAAAGGGCTCACTAATATGTTCCCTTCGTCACCTTTTTTAGTGCCAGGTTGGGATTTGAACCTTGTTCTTAAGTTTCTTATGGGTGCTCCATTTGAGCCTTTACATTCTTGCCCTTTGAGGCTGTTGTCTCTGAAAACTGTGTTTTTGGTTGCGGTTACTTCCGCTCGCAGAGTGAGTGAGTTACAGGCACTTTCAGTTAAGCCACCCTTCACTGTGTTTCATAAGGACAGGGTTGTCCTTAGAGTTCGTCCTTCTTTTCTTCCGAAGGTGGTTTCGGAATTTCATTTGAGCCAGAGGGTGGTTTTTCCGGCGTTCTATCCTCCTCCACATCCTGGTAAGGAAGAGGAGAGGCTCCATAGGCTTGATCCTCGGAGAGCGTTGAGCTTTTATATTTCGCGCATGTCCAGGGTCAGAGTGGACAATCAACTTTTCATTGGTTACGCTGGAAAGCGTTTGGGACAAGCTGTGACGAAACAGACTTTGTCTCGTTGGATTATTTTAGCTATCTCCGAGTGTTACCGCTTGGCAGGTAAGGACCCTCTGGCTGGCTTGCGGGCCCATTTTACCAGAGGAGTGGCTGCGTCTACTGCCCTGCAGAGGGGAGTCCCTATTCGTCACATCTGTGATGCAGCCACCTGGGCTTCAGTACATACATGTGTACGTCACTATTCCCTCGATTCCATCAGAGGGCAAAATCTGTCCTTTGGCAAGCCAGTTCTCTATTCCGCAATTTGATTGGGCATGCTAAATTTGTATTCTAAATTCTTTCCCACCTCCTTGCTTGGTACTGCTTTGGGAGTCTGTCATAGATATGGAATACGTCGGAGGACCCAATCCCCTCGAAGAACAAGTTACTTTCTTACCTGGTAAAGTTCTTTCGATGGGATGGTCTGACGACGTATTCCATATCGCTCCCTCCCTGCCTTCCCCGCTGCAGAATTTATTTTGCGATTGCAGCTTGCGTTCCGCAAGGTCTTGTGTGTCTGACTGGCAGAAAACGTTCTGGGAAAAAACTATAACTGAGGAAATGGGCGTTGTGCGTCCTACTTATCACTTCGGGTGATGTCGGCCGTCGGAGGAGGTCCTCGGGGACGGCGCATCGACGTCATTGACGCAGAACGCAGACGCCAAAGATTTTCCGAAGCAGCACAGCTGTGAACATTACCTGTCATAGATATGGAATACGTCGTCGGACCATCCCATCGAAAGAACTTTACCAGGTAAGAAAGTAACTTGTTCTTCTCTTCCCCGGCAAGTCCCCTATTGTAATGCACGTATTCTGCATCAACGTCTCCTTCCAACAGAATATCTGCATCTTGCCACTCTATATTGATCTTTTCCAGCGGTTCTGCTAGTTTTCCCAGAAAAACTTGAATTTTAGAAGATGCAGGATTCCAATAAACATTTATCACAATTAAGGCAGTCTCTTTCGGGTCGGGGGTAGCATGGACTTTACAGGCTAATATTCCAATTTCATCTTTCCAGATTTGGATGGCATATTTGATGCTGCTGTTTTTAATAGAGGTAATCAATCTGCCCACCGGCCTCCCTTTTGCTTTTTGGCTGGCTGGCAAACAAAATGTTGTAAATCCTTCTATCTCTAATGGGTTTACCAGCCAGGTTTCTTGGAATGCCAAAATATGCATCTTCCCAAAAAGATAATCTTTTGTTTCTTTCGCCCTGAACGAGCTGGAACCTCTTGTGTTCCAGCTCACCATATTCAATCCCTTCTGCCTAAAGGCTCTGGGTGCCTAGACCCATATTTCTCAGGACATGCGTCAATATGTTGGGTAGAGCCGCCAATGTTTTTTCCTGCATTGATACTTTTGGGTGGCTGTTCCCTTTCCTTCTACACTTGGTCCCTTCCATCCCGCTGCTCCACCTCCTTCTGCCACTCCTGTTGATTCGGTTGGGCTCGGGGGGGCTAGGGTGGGAGGTATGCACTAATAGACCTTCTTTTTCAAGCTCTTAACTTGCCTTTAGAATTGCGGTTTGTGCTTTTTTTTTAGCTCAAACTGATTTCCACCATAAACAAGTTTTTCCGATCAGGGAACTTCACATATTCAATGTCCTCCGTGGAGAATAAGTAGAGACATCTACTTTTTTTTTAAGTATGGACAGTATCACCATTCTACTGAGGGATTTAGATTTTTATGTTTTTGATGACATATTCAGCCATGGTTTTGGAATTTCAAAGCCAGTGGGCGTTGTTTCAAAATTGACTGATTCACTGCTTTGCCTCCCCAGGTCCTCTTCATTTCTTAATTCCGGGCATCCCACTTTCTTTGGGCTAATCTCTATTATTTCAGATTCAGGAATAGTCCGAAATGTTCCATTACCCAGGCTCATAACTACCTGGTTTGAGGGCTCTTGCTGACCTCTATTTAGCGGCGTCTGTTCAGTTTTCTTCGCCTTTTCAAATATTGGGACTATTTTCATTTTTGACCCCCCCCAAAACTGATGGATTTTTGCTCTTTTTGATGAAGATCGGGGCAAGCTTCAACTGTTTGTTGTTGTGAGTCACTGAGGCATCAATGGATTTTGTTAGGGCCTCAGTTTGTAGGCCAATGCTCACTCCTACTATTTTCGGTTTACTCATTGAGGCTTCTTGTCTTGCCTTTTTCTTGCCCTTCTGTTTTTGGGTCCGGTTCTCTGGGCTTCTTTCAGCAGTTTCTTGGCTGCCCTCTGCCTCCATTTCCCAAGCTTTTTTTTCTGTTATGCTTCCTTTCCTTTTCTGCTGCCCCATGCTTGTTTTCTTCACTGGCCATTTCCAATTTCTGATTTTTTATTTTTTTTCTTGTTTTTTTGTCAGAGGAGGGATGATTGCTTGCTCGTTGTTTTTCCCTTTTCGTCTTTTTTTGTCTTTCTTCTTCTCCTGTAGTTTTGATTGCTGGCTTCTGTCCAGCTCGTATTTGAATCATTTAGGGTGTCTCCCGTTTCATCCTCCATTATACTTCTGTCCTCTTTTCCAATGGGTTCTTGTTCTTCCACTATTTGGGCTGTCTTCAAGAGCTCTTCTATAGTTGATTCCGACAGAGGCGTGTCCTCGGGGTCTTTGGGTTTATATTCTCCAGCCTGACTCTCTGCGTCTCTTGTTAATGGTTTTTCCCTACAGTTTTGCAGGATCTTCTGGATCTGATCCCTCCCGATATCCTCTGCTTTCCCATTGTCGGTCAGAAAGATCCGAAGAAGAGCTGCTTCTTTTCTGTGATTTATAGATTCTTTTTTTACTTCTTCTTTTGATGGAATTACTGTAGTATTGATCACATTGCTAAGGCCGACCATGGAGGCCTTGCATTTCACCACTTCATTGGTTAGTTCCAGTACTATTCCTGCTTGGGACTGGAACTCCCCCTTTAGTAGCTCAAAAACCAGCACCAAGGAGTTCTGGACATAGTTAAGAGCACTCAATGTTGCACCACTTGGGGTTGGGCTAAGCTTGTGTTCTCTATTCTTTCCCTCCCCTAAGTTTCCATTGTGGGCACCTTGCATTGAGGCTTTTCTCCCTCCTGCCTCAATATTGTTTGTTTGCAAATCACCCTGGTCTTCTGCCTCGCCCTCTATACTTTCATGCCGCTGCTGTTCTTCCTCCCGTATATTCTCCCTTCTCCCGTTTTCTTCTGCCGGGTGGGTCCAGTTGGTATCTGATTGTTCTACCACTTCATCCAGACTTCTGCTCCTTCTTTTCTCAAAATATTCTTAAATTGTTTTGAGGATGTTTTTGGTGGTAACCGTGTATTCGAGCCATCTTTTCCATCTGATTTTCTTTGTCATTGGCCTGTTCTTACAGCGTTTGATTTGTACTGTGAACTTGAGCAACGATTGAAATTTTGGTTATTCAGCGTATTCTCTGGTTCACCACCTACTAAGGGTGACCCTACTGTGGTGGAGTATGCCACTGGTTCCAAATAGGAGCCATCCCACTCTGGCGCTTTTGTCAGGTCCAGGTGAGCTGTGCTCCTTAATTTCATTTTTGGAAGGTGTGCCCAATAGTTCTGGCACTATTGATGAGACTTGTATCCTTCCTCTTTTATTCCTTCCTTTTCCCTTACGTTTCTTTTAGTAACTCACGCCGCATTTGCAAAGTACTGATGCGATTGCATTTACTTTACTGCTGGTCTCAGTAGTTATCAGTTCGGGTAAGCTAATGTATTTTTTTTTGCTTCTTGTATTAATGCCCCCGTGTGGTTCCCCCGTACGTGTACTCTGGTGGTAATACTTTCCCACACTCGGGTCCCGAAAAGGATTATTTTTCTGCTACTTATCAGCACTCCTGTTAGATCTGATCACGTCTCAGTAGCTTACCGGCTTCAATTGCTGCAGTTTCCCCTTTACTTTCACTTTCGCTGCAAGGCTCTTGTTACTCACCCCCCCCCTTCTATTTTCAGTCTGCTTATTCCACAGTCAATGCAATGCAGTCAATGCAACGTTGGTACGCACTATCGGGGAAAGGGGAGGAGAGATTACACGTCGGCAAGCTTACTGTGTTTTCCAAATTTTAACTTACAGTAAGCGATCCGCTGTGTCCGCAGCTTTTTCCCTTCTTCTTCTGGCTTTCGAGCTTCTGGTTCAGCGTTTCCCAGCGAACCTGCTGAGCCCACAGAACACGCAAAACACTCTCTTCTCGCTCCGCTCAGGATTTCAGTAAGTTGAAGTAGGCACTCCTCCCCCTTGTCAGGGCAGCCACTGTAGAAAAACTTCACCAATGCAAGCAGAGTCGAGAACATGCAAAACACTCTCTTCTCACTCCGCTCATCAAGTGACACAATGGGTCGTTCTCAAGGCTCAAATGGTGTCCGGGTCGAGCTGAGAAAAAGAATATAAACGCGTTAAATCCCTGCACAGGTCGTGCTGAATACCTAGGACCTACATACAGGGGGGAGCGGAGGGTGGGGGGGGTGTCCATGCATACAGGGGGTGGTGGATGGTGGGGGGTGTCCATGCATACAGGGGGTAGAGGAGGGTGGGGGGTGTCCATTCATACAGGGGCTGGAGGAGGATAGGGGTGTCCATGCATACAGGGGGTAGAGGAGGGTGGGGGGTGTCCATGCATACAGGGGGTGGCCGCAAGGGAGTACGAACAGGGAAAACAAACAGGGCCTTGGGAAGGAGGGCCGGCGTCCACCTGCCGGCGTGGGATTGGCCCATAAGTAACAGCCAGGGACCAATCATATTACAGCAAGAGCTGGGCAGGCAGAGACAAGGGAAAAGTTGGTACAGACCGTCATGTTGGAAGGTGGTAACTAGCATGAGCCATAGTATGGCTGAATACAACAAACAACAAAAGTCACGGTGATCCAGGTGGTGCACTCACCAGGCAGGGTGTTATCAGCCTGTGTCCTCACACAATGCGCACAATGACGAAAAAACAAACTTCGCTTGTCGTTGGTGTATCATGCTCGCGTGCATGCATGCAAAGGTTCCATAATTAGGCAGTAGTTCTCCATGTCGAGCACAGCCTTGAGAAA
The DNA here is from genome assembly GCF_040938575.1 of Ambystoma mexicanum. NCBI lineage: Eukaryota > Metazoa > Chordata > Amphibia > Caudata > Ambystomatidae > Ambystoma > Ambystoma mexicanum. The sequence continues at coordinate 38,350,051 of NC_090933.1, forward strand.
GCGTCCCGGTCCCCAGAGGAGGGGAAGATGCAGGCTCAGTGAGAGCAGAGAGTAGAGTGGGCACACAGGGAAAACAAACAGGGCCTTAGAAGGCGGACCTTGGGAAGGAGGGCTGGCGTCCACCTTACCGGCATCCACCTGCCGGCGTGGGATTGGCCCATAAGTAGGTATGTGCAGATTAACACTGTCAATTACCCATTCCCCTTTTCACATGATGTTGGCCAGTTTCTAGTTCCAGCATGCACAAGAAACCGATGACAACAGAACGACCTGAGAGAGACTCCAGCAGATTGCAAAGGAACCACACATCTAATCCGGCAACAGAATGAAGCAAAGCCGGTATGCCTGAAAGGCAGAAAAGCGTGATTATCAGTGCAAACTCCCAACCACTTTATGATCTGACAACGCTTACATGTTATGGAGCTGCAAGCCAATGGGCCAGCAGGCCTGCAAGTCCCTCAGACGAACCGGAACACAAATTCTCAGACTCACAGCAGCGGGTCAGCATTGCCTGGCAGACCCACACACAGAAAAAAGGGGCAGGGCTTAGACCATCTTTGCCCACTGTCCATTTTAAAACACTACCAAACCACTAGCCATGGCCTTCGACCATGGCCAATGGGTGCAGCCTAAGGTCTGGTAGTGGTAGTGTTTTAAAATGGACTGCGGGCACGGCGTGAAACCATACCCACTTTTAATTTTAAAACACTACCAGAACACGTGCCATGGCTTTTGGCCTTTGGCCATGCGCACTCTATATTTTAAAACACTTCCAACCTATCACTCAAAGATGTTCATCTATCGCAGACTGATTTTGACTTGTTTTGACAGTGGTATTGTTATGTATAAAAGATAGCAGTCTTTTTAGGCAACACGCAGTGAAATTACATTATTTGCCAAGGATCACACGCTTTGGTTAAGCAGCGTGCTTCTAGCCCCTTATTATATGTCCAGTCTCTTGGTGAATGTTGTGAAACATTGCACAACCCCAACTAACCACATTTAAGCAGCACGGAAAAGGGAAAAAAATGACCGGCTGCAAGAATAACATATGCCCAGGTACTTTTCCTGCCATAGCGAAAATCAAAAGCTGGCACCCATGAATAGACGCAGAGTAAGTGAACATGTATCTTAAAGTGCAACATACAAATGTAGTTCAATTGACATTCCCCTTAGAAGAAAGTGTGCAAGACAAAATAGCATTGGACTTTAAAAAAAGTAATGAACACCAGAAAAATAACCTCAGGGTAAATGTTCCAGTAAATATGCTGGAAGTATAGAAGGTGCTCATCTTTTAACCCCAGCAATATGTAGGGAACATTCCTTGGCAAACAAAATCCCAGTACAAAATAAGTGCTTTTGGTCCTGTGGGTAAGTGTCTGCACTGGGAACATGGCAACCCAAATAAAATACTGGTGGCCAAATACTTGAGAAAGCTTGGCAACCACAAAAAAAACAAAACAAGGTGTTGCGTCTGCCCTCTGAAAGAAGTTATGCTGTCCACCCACATGTGTTATTTACTTGTGCCCTATAACATAGACACAATCAGGGGAAAATAACTGCACCAGTGTCCAGGATTGCAACCTCTTTTGCCACATCCTGGGAAAATACTCACACTATGTCCTCTAAGCCAGCTATAACCTGGCAGTTATATTCCCAGGCCACTTCAACCCACCTACTTTAGGAAAGCCGACATTCAAGGAATATAACTCACATAATTCCCAAAGCCTGAACCGTGTATGAGAGAATCAACTGCAAATCATGAAGGAAGCAGACTATGGGGAAATACTACTCAGGTGTCTAAGGTTAGATGGAAGGCTGCAGAGGAGGATCCAAGTTAAATTTATTAAGACATGGCTAACGAACCATCCTGTTAGACTACATTTTACATAATCCTAGCCTTTTACGAAGTGAAAACCCAGACCGGACTACAAAAAATCCCTTGTAGATTTGGGTCCTGGAAGAGTATGATGATGACCAGAGCCTCTCACAGAAGTGCTTTCCACCCCCAAAGTGGACAATAATCGCAAACGCTAACACCTCACGCCGGTGACCTACCAGAGCAACCGCCAGAGCCAGACCTGTCCCAGAGGCAGAGAGTGGGATATAGGGGGCTGAGGGAAGAGTCCTTGAAACCCCCTCAAGTGCCCTGAAAGTTAATGTGGGTGCCACCCTCTGTCCCACACAGGCTCCATTGCTGTTTCTGGAAAGTGTTTTATATTGCGTGTTTCAGGACCACAAGGACCAGAATCATTTGCAACGGTGAAGGAGAAAAACTAGCAGAAAAGGAGAAGCGCGGCACTTGACACAGCTAGCACAACCCCACCAAAAATCTACTCTAAGCATGACAGCAAAACAAACAACTCCCCATGGCAAAAGAAAAACAAAATGCCCAAGACATGCTGTAGGAACAGCAGAGACTGCAGCCAGACTTGTGCAGGGGAGGGTGGCTTGGCTAAGAGGATTTTGTAAAGCTTTGCACCTGTTTAACATAGTCCGTGTGGAAGGAATAACCACATATTTGCCCACAGAGATTTGATCGCTGGAACCAATGGAAAGGGGCAGTGGGTAAAACCAGGAAGAGAACAGTGTGAGAGATTGAATGAGAGACAGAGTGTAGATTGTAGGGGTAAGGTGTGAAGGTGGACCAAGAGACCGGGTGAAGGATGGACATGGGAGTAGGGTGTTGAAGAGTTGGTGTTAGAGTGCAGCAGATGTTGGTTGTGAGAGAGGGTGGTACCAGTTAAGTGTTGTGTGGTGAGGGGTGTGTGTAAAAGGTGAATGACATCAAACGCATTCACTTGGGCAAGTTCGAAATAAACCTATTTATCTGCAGTTTTGATATGCTTGATGCATACACTTGGAATTAATCATTCAAATTACATGTTTCTAGAAACTGTTTTGGTGCCATGGCAAAACCCCCCCTTTCTGTATCCTCTAGAACCCTACCTAAGTTGCACTTTGCACCGAAACTATGGAACTCACTCCCTGCCACCCTCAGAGTGGAAACTTCCATCTCTGTCTTCCGCAATACCCTCAAGACCTCTTTCTTCGACTAACATTGTCACCACGTATTTTCCTTCAACCTGTATACTGTAATATAATGTAATATAAACTATTTTAATCTTTGCATATCTTGCATCACAAATGGAATCACTATGTAACAAATGTCATTACTTTTTTATGTAACTAAGCTTTTGCCATGTAACAGGTGCCACGATGCTTACGGGCTGCTGTGCGCTATACAAATTTGAATAAAACAAACAAACAATAAGTTCTGTTCCCATCACACACACACCTTGGCTTCCGCGTTTGTACTTTGTGGAACACACACGTAATACAGTTGAAGATGCCTTCAACCTTAAGATGAAATGCTTTATTTACCATATGAACTCCAGGCTCCTAAAATAATCCCTCCCAGTGCTATCTGTACTTCGTCTTCATAGCAGCGTAGACTAAGAAAAGCCTGCTGCCCTTTTGCCAAAAGTGGCAAAATATCACGAATGAGGGGATTCTTCAGTCTTCGAGCAAGTTGCATCATGTGTAGGGCCCTTCCCGTCCTCGCCTCTCAACCTTCATTAATAAATGAGGTTTATTGTTAAAAAAAACAATTGTTCCAAAGCAGAAAGTCTTGGTCAGTCATTTTCTTGTGACCTTCCATGTTGGTGACTTTGCATCAAACCTGGACGCAGACTCTTTGAGGGCATTTTACCTTATCTTTATTAAAGAAATGAGAGTAAGGTCTATCTTTCCCTGTCTCTTTGGGGTGTTCCCTTCCTACTTTACTAACTATGGTGCATGTCATTCGTCTCTGAATGTCCAAAAAGAAGTCCACTGTCCAAAAAACAAGTAGTACAACATATTGTAGTTGAGAAGCAGCATGCTAGGCTTCAAATATTTGGTGCACCTATTCCAGTATTTTTGTAAAACAACTCCAATTATACGAACAATATTCTAGTAGCTTTATCACACTCAAAACAAATGATCCGAGTATTTTTCCGTTTCACTATTAACTATGGCATTGACAAAGGCATGCTTCGAAATACGTGCGACTATCAGGAAAAATCGAAATCATGTTGGATAATAATACTCTACCCATTAGTGACAGGGAACTGCAGCTAGTTATTTGGACTTCTTTTCGGCCATTCCATCAGCCCTCTTCTAGTTTTCTCCTAAACCTCTTAACGACGAGTGCCCACCTGTAGTCCCATATAGCAAAGTAGTCTAGCTGTCACAGCAAGAGTCAAATTCTGTGCTGTGTTCACATGAACCCTAGACAAAGGGTCAAGCACTTTTTTTTGACTAATTTATTTGGAGGTCTAACGCCAGCCCACATTTCTTTTTCTTCCATCAATTAAAGGAAAGGTGTGCGTGGGTCATTCTCATAGAGCCAGATGACATTCACATATAATGAGATTGTGTATAAGTGGTCTTAAACAGTGATTTAAATAAAAATGTATTTGGGTAGCGTCTTGTATACAATTAAATTACAACTAAGCAATGTAGTTCTCGCAATAGCCCCTTTGTGTTACTACAATGTGTAAAATATGTAAAGCAGAAGTAACACACTTCTTTTAGCAATGACTGAGTCTTTGTATTCTAGGGAAGGCTTGGTATCACAAGTATTGACGCTGACACAATGGATACAATTTGTAAAACCTTTATTGAAAATGTTGGGATTGGAGTAACTCCTATTTTGCCCCATTACTTAGATGGGAATAGTCTTGTACACCAAACAATAAACAAAACAGTCCTAGTGAAGTCTGTCAAATCAAAATGGGCTATGCTAACAAAACCTAATCCCTGCCCTATGTCTTGTACAAAAGTGTAAAAAGGAGAAATGTATGCAAAAGGAAACATCTGTGTTCAAATGATGATGTGGCTGAACTAGCTCTCCTCCCCACGCTAGGCCTCACAGGGTAAAGTGATCCTTGTAGGCAGGGTGACGCACTCTGGCTCGGTTTCCAACACAGTACAGAGTTCAAAACCGTGGATAGAGGCTCGCCTGGCCTTCCACGTTAAAGTCTTTTTCTCTGACTTCAAAAATGATGTTTCAACCCAAAGCGTTCACAAAGGTCCTCCTTTGCCGGACTCAGACCATTCACCATGCAGTTCTCATAGGACCCCCTCTGCCAGGCTCAGACCTCACGATAAAGTTCAACACAAAGTTGCAAGGAGGGCTCCCATCCCCAAGTTTATTATACTTCGGGTCTCCCTCAATTGGGCTCGAACCCCTTTCAGATGTCTAAGTCTTTCGATTGTGCAAGGCTTTCTTACCGACACCGCAGAACCACATCGCAACTTTCACTATTTTACTTTCATTCTTGTCATTTATTTGCCTTTTATCTTTAAAAAAAGGTACCTTCACAGAGACTTTCGAATGGGCTACTTCCTTTCACCGGACCACTCCGTTACTTAGTATCGCTAATCTCGCAGGTGCATTTTACTTTAAAGTGAATTAACGGGGCTGCCTTTCTTCGCGTCCCATCCACATGTGTGCAGCCTTCACTTGTGATATGATGTTGCTACTTCATTCACTTTAACACACACCGGTCTCAGATCGCTTGCCAACTCACCGGCTGTGCGCACTTCTTTTGTGTTTTGCGGTTTCGTATTATCGAGTCAAGGTTAGTACCACAGGCTTAGCCTCACCCCCCCAACTCTGCCGTTCACCCGGGAGGCTCGCTGGCGCCCTTGAAACAAAATGCATTCTTCACTTGTGGGATCTGTCTTTCACGGTCTGTCATAGACCACAACCTACAGTAGGGAAGCCTTGGAGTTTTCGGCCTGCTGCTCTCTTCCTTTGGTCCGTTGTTCTGCTCCACTAGATGTGCCTTCGTCCCGAAATTGCTGCTCGTTCTCGTGTTCCGTCTGGCTCATAGTGTGTCTTTAGGTGTTGCCTTTTATGCATGTGAGGAGAGCTAACTGATATCAGGTGTATACACACAGGGTAAGGTGCCTGACTTGGCCTGACCCGATTTACGGGACATGTCGAGTACGATGTGAGAGAGTTGGTCTGGTTACTCTGTCACCCTCTTCCTCGGCCCACTGTTTGTATAAAAAGCAGGTAGGAGGGGCGTTGGGACTTCAGAAAATCCTAGAAAATAGGATGGGGGTAGATGAACAAAAAACAGGGGAATGCTGCATCTCATCATCGGCTATCGCGCCCCCATAACCCGAAAACCCCTCATCTGGTGATCCTCCCGCACTGGTCCACCCCCAGGAACTGAATCCAAAAGCGAAGGCTGTGTCCTGGCCACCTGGTGACAACTCCCCAAGGACTAGCGGGTTATACGATCTTTGGTTTCTCACAGTATGGGGTCCTTAAGTTCTAGCTTCAGGGATCAACAGGGTGAGATATTGCCTGATAGGCATCCACACATCGTGCGGAAGTAGCCTCAGAGTGTCGGCTCAGAAAAATTGGTTTCCATTTCGCAGCACCAGGTTAAATCTTTCATCCAATCACCTTCAGAGGGTGCTGCTGTATTAGTCCAAGACATAGGAATACGTTTTGAAAAGTATCATTATTATTAGGGCATTTATTGAGCAGGCCCACTTTACAATCGCAGGGTGAAGAACATGGTTAGAAAAGCAGTGCAACAAGCAAGTGGTAATCTTAACAGGGGAGGGTGGACAAAATCTACAAGCAACCAGGGGAGAAAAAAGTGGGGATCAGATCACCCAGTCTCATGTAGGGTGAGGATTGTAGGGTGTGTGGTCTTAGATGTTTGGGAGGAGCCATTCCTTTAAGAGGAGGGTCTGGAGCTCCTTCCTGAACTTCAGAAGCAAGGAGGCAAGACTGATGTTGATGGGAGTAGGTTCCAGAGTCTTGGCATAGACAGAGAAGACCTGTCTTCTGGTTTGTTCCTTTCTGCTCTGGTGTAGTTGAAGTCTGCACATGTCCTTCTGGTGGATCGTAGACCTCAAGAGATGCTGAGTTTGCCAATGAGATAGCTTGGGGGCTTAAGGGCGACAGCCTTGTAGATGTTGTTGCAGGATTAGAAGATGAAACGGGCTTGCAGCGGGAGCAAGTGCAGTTCGATGAGGGATGGGGTGATGTGCTTCAAATTTGCGCAGTCCTTTGATGAGTCGTACTGCAGCATGCAGAGCACATCCCAGGGGTGCCAGGGTTGTCATCAGAAGGCCTTCCAAAAGGCCACTGCCACCAACCAGGTGTGAGGGGACCAAGGCTTGGACAGCAGATCTTGATTTTCCTCAGGAGAGAAAGTTTGTGCCAAGCCATTTGTGTCTTGCTTGCTATTTGCTATTTTAAGGCAAGGTGTCTGTCGATGTCAAACCCAAGGAACTTGCCGCAGGGAGTCAGCTGGATTATGAAGCCATCAAGGTGCACAGCAGAAAGACAGGTCTGGATGTCTGGGTGTTCAGTGGTGTTAGTCAGAAGTAGGAATTCAGTCTTGGAGGGGTTGAGCTTCAGGTAAGCACTAAACATCCACTACTTGATCAAAGAGAGGCAGGCCTCGAACCTGTGGATGTCTTCGATGGCGGAAATCTTGAGGTAGAGCTGCTTGTCATCTGCATATTGGTGGATGTGGTGTGGAGTGAGAAGGGTTCCAAGCAAAGATTGAAGATCACGGGAGAGAGGATGGATCCTTGCGGGACTCCATAGCTGAGTTGTAGAGTTTGTGACCTGGAGGAATCAATTTGTACAAACTTGTGGCGATTAGCAAGGTGTGATTTTAACCAACTGAAGATGAGCTCGCTGATCCCCATACAGCGATGTAGACTGTCGGTGAGTGTTTGGTGGTCTACGGTGTCGAATGATGCTGAGAGTTAAGGAGAACCAGGGGGCAAATATATCCATCATCATTGATTTTAAGGCATCTTCGATCACCTTGATGGGAGATGTTTCTGTGCTGCATCTGGATCTGAAGCCAGATTGGTAGGACTGAAGGAGGTTGTTGGCTTCAATGTGCTGGAGGAGTGCATGGCTACTGGTTTCTCAAGGAATTTATCTAGGAAGGGAAGATGAGTGATGAGGTGTTAGTTGCCAAGGTCATTAGGGTTCAATGTTGGTTTCTTGCGATGCAGGAGGATTTTCTGGTCTTCAAGGGATGGTACCTTGAGTTAGGGAGCAGCTGATGTTTGCCCGTTAAAGGAAGAGTGCTTCAGTTGGAAGGGTCTTGAGTACGAAGGCAGTGAGGAAGTCTTCTGCATACAAAGTGGCAATGAGGGATGCTAGAGTGGCAGTGAAGTCTCCCATAGTGAGCGTCTTGAAAATTAGTAATCATATTGATAGTACATACGTCTTTAGAGAGGTCTTCAGACAACTAAGGGCTCTTGAGGAATGTCGAAGCCCAGAATCGGTGATCTTTGGAAGGACAACAGACCATTATTGCTGAATTAATGGACTTTCCACATTCATTGAAAAACCCTGCTTTACCCAGATAGGGCCTGCATCATCACTTGCGGAATCAAACTTTGTCTCGCAGGAGTAATAGATGCTTGGTGCAATGTTTTAAACTGTATTTGTTTATGTTTGGCATTGAGAGACACTTTGCCAGTGTAGTTGCAAATATGTTTCCACAAGAAGTTCTCAATTTGTCTGTCAGTATCAAGTTTCCACTTGAGTTTTTTGTTAACGTTGGGTAAGAGAGACAATCTGCATCATGTAATAGGTAGATAAAAGGTGATTACATGCTACAGAAGCCAGAACATAGTTGAGGAGAGTGGGAAAGCTTCCTCTGAGTAATCAGTGCTCCAGGTTCGGAAGACCAAGGTATTGAAAGGTGAAGAGGAAATTGCCCTCCACCTATGCCACACATTATTCTTTGGTTATGAAGTGACTTTCTGGATCATACAAGGGAATTAATTACAGATAGCTGGTTTTTAAGCACACACAACTCAGTGCAGCTCTTGAGCACATATCAAGGCCATCACTCATCCATAACTCGAATTCTAAATAATACCAACACACGTTGAGCTAGCTGACAAGGTAAGTGAATTGCCCAATATGGACAGTTCTTGATTCTTTTCATGACCTTTCTCGGTTTACACCCAAACCCATACTACTATACATGCATCCCAGCAATCACTATCACTAAAACATATGTTCTATTTCCCTGTTTGTTGCAAGCTATGTCTGACTGTCCCTCTTTGCCATTTCCTGCTTACCTTTTCCCCATTTCCATTCCACTCCACAGAGTACGGTCTGAATAACACCTTGGGTGGGGTCAGTGAGACAGGCATGGCATCAAGAGGGACACAGGGCCTCATTACACGGAAGGAAGTAATGGTTAACGGCCACCGTTAATGGTAACGGTGACCGTTAACCATTACCGCCTTACTACGAGGTCCCTTAGCGGGTTGGTGCTTTAACGCCTGCTTTTTGCAGGCGTTAAAAACCAACCCGCTAAGGGACCTCGGAGCTAATTACGGCACCGCAAAATTGCGGTGCCGTAATTATCGCCTTCCCCATTCCCATAGAGCCCTATGGGGCAGAAATGGGAATGGGGAAGGGCAATGGCGGAAGGGGGATTTACCGCCCCTCCAACCTTGGAATGGGGCGGTAAATCCCCTTTCCGCCAAGGCGGTGCCGGTATTTTACCGGCATGAGCCATGGCGCTAATAGCGCCATGGCTCACCGCCTTCCGTGTAATGAGGCCCACAGACTCAAAAGTGTTTGTTTCAAAACCTTTATTTACTAAGGTTCCTGGGTTGGTCTGATGCCTAACTGGCCCTAACTCTAAATGGATGGTTCCCTTTAACTGATGTTTCTAAAGGCTGTAGATGGCTAATTGTCCAAAATAAAAGTCTGTCTGTGTCTTAACCTATGCTTACCCTCACTCTTTACAAAAATATGATGGTACGTTTTTAAAAAGGGAAAAAAGTGGTTCAACAGAAAATAGGAAACCAAAGTTGGTTTCAGGTGGTCTTCTCACCAGCTGTAGTTTGGTTAATGTGACAAAAATTCAATCAAAAAGGGCTTTTCGTAAGTCCTTCTCCACAGAGCCCCCTGAGCTTCAACTTGTTCAAGTTCCAGAAACCACAAAATAAAACCCAACGGTTCCTTTTTTGTTTCTCAGGGTTCCATTCCCCAAGCTTCAATCAAAAGAACAAGTTAGGGTTCTCAGGGTTCCCTTTCCCAAGCTCCAATCAAAACAATAAGTTGGGTATCTCATGGTTCGCTTCCCCAAACTCAGGCCCCTTTCAACTTGTCCAAGTAAAAAATAACACCACAAAAGAAAAATAGCGCAGTTCTTTGTGAAGATTCTCAGGGTTCCCTTCCCTGAGCTTAGGCCCCTTTTTGGTTTCAAATACAAGTTCAACTTGTCATGATGTACCTTTCCTTCTAAACACAGTTCTTTCATACACACTTCACTTGTGGGGCACAATTGGAGACTTCCGAAGCCGCCTGGTTCTTTGCTCCTCCTAGGCGGGACTACTCTGATATGTAAGTCCTTGCTCTTCATTTTAAACATTTCACCTTCAGGTGCTTCCTGCACCCCTTTTTGTTTTCCTTTGCTTCTTGCTCATGCACGCTTGCACCTTCTTTTTGCTGTTCCTTTTGTTTCACTGTGAACTCTTGCACTTGTCAGTTTCTTTCTCGTGCTTCCTGCACGCTTAGCAGTGTCCTCTCTTTAATGTGCAAGCTTTGCACTTCTCTTCATCATACACGGTTTGCACTCTAAACTCTTCACATGCCTTTCTTTGGCTTTTTCTTTTCTTCTGTGCGCTAGTGCCCCTTTTCTTCCTTCTGTTTCTCTGTCTCCTTCCTGCACTTTAAAACCTTCCGCTCTGTGCTGCTTTAAAACGGTGTCTTTTTCCTGATCCGCTTCAGTCAAATGCACGCTCCTGTGTCTCTCTCTCTCTTATCAGTTATCATCGCAGTGACAAGCGGTTCCTCTAGGGTTGAGGTCAGGGTCTCACCACCTTAAACCCCCTTGGGACTGGCACCGGTCCCAAAGGAACAAGCATTTTCCCGAAAGCCACGAGCAGGATACAGACTGCCCTACTCCTGCTCCGTGGGGGGCACGGCTCCCTAACCACGCTGCAGTCCCGCACAAACACCGGGTCAGCATCAAAGCAGGCCGTTCTCTTCCAAGCTTTTACCCCTGCTGCTCTCTGCTCTTTGGCTTCTCAGGTCCTGACTGCCTCCCCAGCCCGCTCTCTTTCTTGTGAAGAAAGACACCTTTTATAGTTCAAGAAACAGTCACGTCGAGCCAAGTGTGAGTGGTCATTATTAAATGCCTGACCATTGCTGACTCTATTAATGGGACATCTTGAGTTCTTTCTAGAGTAGTTTACCCCTACCTTCCCCATGTTGTTTCTATATGTAATCTTTACTGCTCCCAGTTGTCTCTTCCTCGTCTCAGTATTGGTTGGAAATGGGGAGGAAGTGATGGAAGGGTTTTGGAGGATAGATCTATTTCCACCTCTTCTATCAGGGAATCGACAGTGGACATAGTGAAATTCTGTAGCTTGTTTTTCCCTCAGGGGATGGTTGCCCCCTTCCATATTCCTGATGGTTGATTATACAAACATGAGTTTTGATGGTATTCCCTGTGATTTAAATTGGTAGAGGATGAATGGATATTAACTTTAAACTCCTGGCTTTGTTTTAGTTGGTTTTTCTTCCTTCCCAACCTTGAGCAATTGACTCTTTCCTTCCTCCCCTTGGGTCATTGATGACGGGATTGTAATTGGGAAAAGTGAAACCTGGATTAGGGTGATGGGAATCAGGAAATCCCATGAAGGCGTCCGGGACTTTCTCCTCCTATATTGCTCAGCCTAGTAGTGTTATCAGTGAATGTATAAAGTAGGGATTTCGTCCAGTTGATACACATTCCAGAATATAGTTCGAACTTAGTTATCTTCAGGGCGAATGGATCTAGATTGTTCCTAAGATCTTTAATATAAGGCAGAACATTGTTTGCATACAGCAGTGGAGGCTGGTCAATTTCTTAACTGGAGGGGCGTATATATTTCTCCCAGATATGCCATAGCAACAGAGCATAGCGTGGGGGAGTCTTAAACAATCAAGTGGCGTTTGCGGGGGTTCTCCCCTGAAATTTCTTTTAAGTAATGGGTTAAAATGGTACATATTAGAGCACACTTTATAGAAAAATTGGGTACAAACCCAGTTTGCAATTGGTTTTGTTGGTTAACTCATGAAAAAAATCCAATAGATGCAAGTCGCCAACAGTGCACAGGGTCATTTGTCCAACGCATTTTAGGATGCCTTTGTCCACAATATGTGCCAGTATAAAACATTTTCACACTGGCTGTGCCCATACTTTTCCATGCTGACTGCATCATTATACCTTAGTATTCCCATATAAGAACATACTCTTGTTTGCTTGGCGCTTAATGGCAGTAACAATACTATAAGAAAACATGCCCATGTTTGTTCTGCCAATGTATGGCAGTATCCCCACCTAAGAACATACTCCAGTTGGCTTTACCATTAAAAATGCATGCCACAGTATGAAAACATGTCCAAACTGGCTGCACTAAAATGCCAGTCAAGCTACATAATAACACTTATCATGCTTGCTTTATCAAAGATGCCCAATACAAAGGGCCTGATTCATGGAAAGTTTTCCTATGGGATTGCTCCATTAAAAAACACTTCCATGAATCAGGCCCAAAATGTCATACCACAATAAGAAATGGCTAGACTGATTGCATACAATTGTCAGTCTTGCTTCGTAAGAACACTTCGCATGCTTGCTTTATCAAAGATGCCCAATACAAAATGTCATGGCACTGAAAGAATAATACCATTGATCATGCTTTTGGCTGCCACCTTACCATAACAGCCTGCAGCAGAGGAGCCGGCAGGCAAAGCCGGTGTCCTCCAGGACAAGCTGACAGGCAAGGGCCATGCCTGTATGGCCCTGCATCACACAGAGCAACAAAGGCCCTTAGCAGAAGGGACCAGGTGCAACCTCCCTTTACCAACATCACAAAGGCAAGGGAAGATCCCTCATGTGCAGCACCATGGCCAGAAGCCTCGTCCAACATGGCCGCTGTGACTTGCAGAAGAGCACTGTGGCCCATACAACAGCCTCCGATTGGCCATCACCTTACCACAACAGCCTGCAGCAGAGGAGCTGGCAGGCGAAGTCGGCATCCTCCAGAAAAGGCCCTGTCCGGCCATGGAAGTTCTCTGTGGCTACCCCTCATCGATGAATATCGTATCTGACCCCATCCCTCCCCTTAAGACTTGCAGCGTTCCTTTCCTCGGGTAAGACAGCTCACTGCCACTGCTATTCCTTACTATAGCTTGGTCTGTTGTTTTACCTGACATTCCTTTCCCTCCTTGCTCCCCGTCCTGTATATCTTGACTGGGGGTCCCTGTTAGGGAGAATTCTCATTTCCGTGCTAATTCCCTTAACCTTAGAGACCCCCAGCTCTTTTGCTGGAATTTTGGACTTTTTAATTTTAACCCTGGAGTGAGAGACCTTTTTCTCACTTTCATGTGTTTTGACCTGATTTGGGTTATGTGTTTCTTCTGTTTTTGGAGTCTGCCAAACTCCATAAGCATCTACTTTTTGAATGGGGACACACAGCCCCTTCAGTGCAGTGTCTCAGAGAAATCCTTTAGATTTCTCATGAGGTTTAAATACCTTTTCTTGTGTGAACTACTGTTCCCAAGAATAGTAAAGTGAAATTGACTTTACTTACTTTTTCTCTTTGTAGTAGGTCCAGCACACCTCATGTTATGTGGAGTGCTGGGGGGGCTACCTAGTAGCCCCTTATCCTACATACTCATGTAAAAAAATGTATGTTACCCTCACTACTTTAAATGGCTGGTGGCAGTGGTTTAATTTTCCTACCATTGTGCGTTTCTACCACAGGCTGAACCCTCAGCTGCAGTACAGCACCCATGATTGACCATTTTGTCGAAATGGCCCTGGTCTTCTTTTTTCGCCGTTTTCTGTTTGTGAGGTCTTTCTTGGGTTTTACTCTGTGCATTGAGCCAAGTTTGAGCCCTTTGTTTGTTTTGCCTTTGGCGTGCTTCAGCCCTGAAGCACGCCTCTGGCTCCAGTGTGTCTGGAAAGGCAGGATGTGAGGGAGGTTCCCGAAACTCCCCTGTCCTTTGTCTCTAGAAGTGCTTGAATGCAACCAATTCTGATTGGCTGGCTGGCTGTCCTTTCAGGATAGCCACCCTGCTGTGTGATTGACAGACTAGGCTGTGCATGAATGCGAGAAACCTGCTTAAAAGGTGAGGTTTTGGGACTAGAGGCAGATATGACCACTTGGAGAAACACCTGACGGAGAAACCATGAACAAAGCTTGCTGCATCCTCCTGGACCTTTGAATTGCCCGGTGAAACTGCTGCTGTGCTGAAACTCCTTTTTCAATTCGACAGAGAAGCTCCAGAAGGGATGACTTCTTCCCTTAGGTTAGTGGGACCAACTAACCCCGAGATGAACTCCACTGGACTATCTTCCCTGATTGGCCGTACTTCTTTGCTGCTGCAAGAACCGAGTGCCAGGGGTCGAGAAATCTGTATTCGGGTACAATGTCTGAAATCTGGCCAGAAGCACCAGGAGTCTCCTAAGGACCCTCCAGAAGCAGGACGACCAGAGCTCGAGTCCCCTCACCAGAGTGCAAGGAGTGAAAGGAGCCCAACCGGTATCCGGGATCCGCGACGGTGCTGTTTACGAGCGCTGAAATCGTCAAGTGCATGTCATGCATCATTCGTCCCAACCCTCTGTGGCGAACCCTTCCCATGCCAGCTGTGCCACAGGCTTTGCCCCACACAACACATCAGACAGCACGTACAAGTAGCCGTCACGTTGCCCACCTGCAGCATCGGAAAACCAGAGGCACGCTGCCGAGTTCCCGGGCACCGTTCCTTCATGCCTGGCGGTTTCCGTGGTGGCATGTACTTCTTTGATAGATAAGCGGGCGGAGACCCGCTATCTCGAAACACAGAAGGAATGTCTGGCGCGGGAACTGATCACATGACATGGCTTCTTCCTGTTATGCCTTCTCATCACGTGATGCACATGCTGGAATCACATGATCGCTCAACCAGGAAATAAAACAGCTGCTCTCCCGGCGAACGTCGCTTCTCAGCTGTTTTATTCTTGAACTTTTGGATTGTGATTTCTGGTTTTCTTCGACCACGGACCGTGTTTTAGGACTTCTTTGCCTAATCCTTCTGAAACCTCACACCATTATCTTTCACGGCTTGACCATGGATTGTAATGCGGACTGTTTTTGGTTTTTCCCTTGGCAATTTGGATCTCCTTCAGACCTGGAACTCTGGCTTCTAGAGCCACGTCATGCAAGTAGCTCTGGTTCATTGACTCTGTCCTTTCTGCATTCAGGTGCTGCTGGTGGGTTAACTGGTTCCTCCTCATACCTTGTTGCCCCTTTCCCATTTGCCAGCATTATTAGGAACAGGACTACACACTGATACCCGACCCTCCATCATCTGGTAGGTGCTTGTGTCTTCCATATCATTGATACTGCAGGATATATTCTTGACCCGTTTACTTAACCTGCCCATTCTTTTACAGCAGCCACTCGGAGGACTCAGTGTTCCTGTTATTTCCACCACCTGTGGCTCTAATCCTCAAACAGCGAGTAGCTACTATTTTTCACTGTTTGTTGCTTAGGGACGGAGGCCCATTTACTCCACGCTACAGTCAAGTCTTGACAGTGCAGCTGAACCGAAAAGAGCCAGTTGCTGCCGACGACCTCCAAATTGCCGCCACTTGAGCCCTCCTGACGTCCTCCCTCTTGTCCCCACGACTGAGGCTCAGGAACCTAGGGTCTGTATCCCTGCCACAAGACAGAATCCAGTTAGACCACTCTTCCTCTAACCAGAGGTACTGTTTAGACTTGGGGTACTTACCTCAGTGTCTTTTTAGCTGTGATCTTCGCAGTTGGGAACTGCATTAGCTTACCTTTAGAGTTGATCCCAACTCTGCTTTTCACAGGCTTCACAGCTTGTGACCCTACAAGTGATTTCTACAAGCTCTTAACTTTGTGCAAGACTTTTTATCTAAGAAGTACCTAAGCTCCATAGTCTGTGTTCCAATTGACTTTGGCTGTCCTGGCTCCCTGCAGACTCTTCTAGCCCATTGACTTTGATATTTCTGTCCCTCATAGGTGGTAACTTGTTTTAGACGGTTATTGCTGGGAAAGGCTTGTATAGATTTCATTGGAAGATTAAAGTGTCCTCACATATACTGAGAATCTGTTTAACCCTTTTCCTTCCTTAAACCTTTCCTTTCTGCAACCGCAGAATCTGCCATTACTGTCCTTGTGAATGAAGTCACCTTGGGATGTTGGAAGTGTGTAAGAAGCATATCCAAAGAACTAACTTTGGCTGATCCTGAAAAGTATTTTAAATTAGATTTACCTTGTTACATGAATTGCCTTTTTAATGAATGCTTATTTAAAAATTGATGTTAAATAAATATTTATAACAGAAACCTTGGGTGTAAGTGTTACTTGGTTACCTGTATTTACGAATTTTATTTCTACAGCTCACATTTACCCTTCTTGAGATAGGCCTGGCTGCTCAGTCACACTACCAACTTGTGTAATACAGACCTATACCAAAAGGTGGGTTACCTAATACCAAGCAGATAAGTATTGTATAGTCTCACACAGTGTGACTGCACCAATACTTACCTAACAGTCCCCCTGTCTCTTAGCCATCTCTACTCCTGTCTTTCACCTGGAACAGATTGCTTGTCACACTTCCCACTCCTGATATCTCTGAGACGAGCACACATCTGACCTTTTGTGGCTGTGCCCATCTAGTTCCCGAAACACTATACAATACCCATAACACATCGACTCTGACTCAGCAGCCTTGCTGCACACACAACCTATCTCGACCTACCCAGCCGGACTCGATCTGGCAGCATCATGCGACACACGCTACCCATCGTGTCTGCCTCTCTCGATCTGTCCTGGGAGCTGCATGAAACCCATTCGTAACTATTATACTTGATTTTGTCCGTGCAGGGGTATATAACCTTTCGTAAATGTGTCTAACTGTTTTGGTCCATGCTGCTGCATGTAACCTAATGTGTCCATTGTACCTGATCTTGCACATGCAGTCACATGAAACCTATTGTGACTGATTCTAACCAATTTTGTCCAGGCTGTTTTATGTTACCTATCGTGGCTGCCTTTAACCTACTTTGTCCACGTAGTTGCATGTAACCTATCATGATCGATTCACCGGATCTTGTCCATGCAGTTGCATGTAACCTATCGTGACTGTTTCAACACGACTTGTCTATGCATTACTTTGATACAGTTTTTGTCCACCTTCACCTGATCTTGCAGCACCTTGCTGCTCCTGCAATTTATCTTGTCTGCATGCCTTAGTGATGAAGCCTTTTGCACCTTGTGGTGAGACTTTTCCAGTTAGAGCTCTTACTTCTATGTTTGCCTACAACACAATTGCATATTCTTCACTGTACAAATGGTACCATGCACTTACTGTAACTAGCGCCTAGATGCCTCAGGGGTTTGTGCGCTGAAATAAATGCAAAAATAAATAAATGCCTGCTTGCTTTATCAAAGATGCCCAATCCAAAATGTCATGTCACAATAAGAAATGGCTAGACTGGTTGCATAAAAATGTCAGTCTTGCTTCTTATTAACACTTAGCATGCTTGCTTTATCAACCATGCCCAGTGGAAAATGCTGTGCCTGCCCTTTGGTGTTCGAGCGCCTTACACTCAGACATAAATGAACACAGACAGTTCTCAGTCTCACTGCACTGAACAATGCAATAGTGACAGGTGTTCCAAGTAATTCAAAGAAGGAGGCATTTCTCATGAGTCCAATGAGTTTAATAACGAAGTAGCCTGACACGTGTTTCGAGTCATCACCGACTCTTCATCTGAGACTAAACATAATGCACAACATAATGATGAACAAAAATAGTACAGCACAACATAAACAGTTTGAATGAAAGTCGTCCATTGTGAAAAAAATCAATAAAAAATTGATAAGGACATTAGTAAGGACATTCAACCAAAAGGGCAAACACAAGTGCAGGTAGGCCAAAAAGAACAGCAGTTACAGCATATATATTAAGATAAAATCCAATAGCAACAAACGAAAATAATAAAAAATAATAGATAAATAAGATTGGCACAGTACCATATTAGGATGGGATTGAATTGAATGGAGAATCCATAGGTTGCGGGATGCATGTAAGAAACACGGTTAAAGAAACAAACAAGTTGCAAGGAGTTAGTTATAATGCATCCACGGAACAGCTATAGCAGCGCAGTCAAAGAGGCAAAAGCCACCAAAAAAAACCAAAATTGGAATCATAAATAAAAGGTACCTGAAAGTTTCAAGAGCTAGCCTAACCAATTAAGTATATCGTGGCCAGTGCCAGATGCACTCTAAAAAGGAAGACAGAAGAAAAGATTTTTATTTTATATGAAGTGTTTAAATACGCTGTTCAAGCACACATGTGAAATTAAGGAAGAACAAGAGAGTGTGAGATTAAATGACAAATCATACCTCACTGCTTCGCAATTTCGGAACTCTGTAAGGGAAAAGAAATTCCCTCAGCATCACTTAAACATGAACAAATTAACGTTACAACTGTGATTGCTACAATGGAGCTACTCGGAGTGCCAGAGGAAACCCAAAATGCAAAAGCATGGCGTGCGTGCGCAAATAAGAATGGGCAAAAGCTAAAAATGTACTTTCTCTAAACTTAATTGAGACGTGCTGATGCACTAATTAGAAGTATCATAGCGGCCAGGGAGCCGTGAAAAACCGTCTTACCTGTGCAATGCTGCTGAACTGAATGAAATTAAAGTAAGCCCAGACCATAGAGATAGAAACAGGACTATTTAAATACACAAGGTATTTTAGAACATGGCCGATTAGGTCAGGAAAGAAAAACGCCATATTGGAAATGATGGAAACGAAATGAATAACTCAGGAGTGAATTTGGCCCAAAAAGTAAGGAGTTTACCAAAATCAGCAAAAAGGCACAGATTAACCTGTTCTGAATTTAAAAATTACCAGGGCTGCTATGCCCGACCCCTGGGGCCCTGAACGCCTCACAGGCACACATCAATTAGTTGTGTGCAAGGTGCTGGAAAGCCCAGGAATGCCATTTCGTAATGGGCATCTATCACACAAGTATATACACACATTTAAATAATAAATAAATGATGAACATGCACACACACACACACATTTACGCAAAATACACACAACAATCTGTGAGGGGTCAGATATGCAAGGCGGACAAGTAGATAATTTTCTCACAAGTAGCAATTTTATTAATTAATAAGTGTGAGACAAATGCCTATCTTTCCCTAGCCTAACAAGGATTCCCTACCTGTCCAACTAAGGCTAAAGGAAAATTATCTAACATCCTAAAAAATCTGTCCCTCACACAGGGATTATTTGGCTGATTAAACTTCATAAAATAACAGTTTTATTCAAACAGAAAATGTATAAAAATGAATGCTTGTAACTAGGGTTGAATCCCCTTCCCCAGGATCAATTCAGGATATTTCAAACCAAAGTGCAAAATCAAGAAAGTTCTTTTCAGTAGCAAGTTCCATTCCAAATACAACATAACCTTCTTTTCATTCCATAAGTCCTTCACTTGTTCACTTGGCCATTTAATTGTCTTATTTCCACATAGGATTTCTCACTCTTCAAGACAATTGTTAAAGTTTCCACAAACTTCTATTTGATAAACTAAAATGACTTTGTCTTCACACACCAAGTCAGTATTCAAGGTAATTATTCTCTTCTTTGAAGATCAATCACTTTTCCTAAAATCACATTTCGAGGGGATTGGGTCCTCCGACGTATTCCATATCTATGACAGTAATCACCACAGCTGTGCTGCTTTGGAAAATTTTCGGCGTCTGCGTCCTGCGTCGATGACATCGATGCGCCGTCCTCGAGGACCTCCTCCAAAGGCCGACGTCATCCGATGTGATAAGTAGGATGCGCAATGCCCGTAGCCTCAGTTCTGTTTTTTCCGCGAACGTGTTCGCTTCGTGAATCTCAGTCCGCCTCGACTCTTTGGAGTTTCTGTTGTTCATCTCGGTTCTTCGAACATGTTTGTGTACGATTTCTTCGTGAAGATGTCTACCTCCTCTTCCACACCGCATCTGGGCTTTAAGAAGTGCGGGGACTGTGGGTCCAAGATGTCAGTCACAGACTCGCACGACGCCTGCCTCTGGTGCCTCGGGGAGGCCCGTGACACGGATGAATGTGTCGACTGCCAGTCGCTCACGTCGAAAGCCTTGCGGGAGCGCAAGAAGAAGTTATCGGTAGGTAAGGTGTCCAAGCCCCGTAAGTCGCGGTCTGCGGGGCTTTCGACGTACGACTCGAGGGGCAACTCTCTGCGTCGTCGTCAGAAGTCCAGTGGGTCTCAGTCCCGGACTCGGTCTTGTCACTCCTCTGCCTCTTCGAGGCACTCCCGGAATGCCGTCATCGGTCGCCTTCCCAGTCCTCATCCGAGGACTCCGCCCATCGGCGGGTCGCTTACCCCACCAAGCATGCAACACCGGAGGAATGGGCTTCCTTCGGGAAGAAAATGTTGGCGATTCTTGAATTGCAGGGCACTGGTCCGTCCGCGCCTCCGAGTGGGGCCGGTCGTGATCAGCCGAGAGACGCCGCTCGCACCCTTCGGGCTCGGGTGGTCGTCAAGATTCGCGGGAAAGGTCCCGCTCGGACAAGGGGAATCGTTCTCGGCATGCCCGGTCCAGGTCCCGGTCCTCGATGCGCTCGAGACCGCGTGAACCTGTGAAGTCTTCGAGGAAGACATCGACGCCTGTAGCGCCAAGGTCATCGACGGACTCTCTTGAGGCTCTGCCTCCGAGGAAGTCGTCGACGCCCAGGATGTCGTGGGACACGCTCGGGGCTCTGCCTTCGAGGCCTATGTAGACATCGTCGATGCTGTCGGCGCCACGTCTGTCGTCAATGCTGATTCTCTCGACGTCGGCGCCGATTCACTCTTCGGGGCTGTGTCGACGGGGGTACACCGTGGCTCGGCGGAACCACCTAGGAAGGCTCTGGCCAAGGTCAAGCATGGCTTTGGTTCCAGTTCTGTGCCTTTTTACCGCCATCTGGAATTCATTTCCGAGGTGGATGAGGGCTCTGATGATGGTATGGTGCCTGACACGGTGCCTGACGAGATTCTCTCGGGCCATAGCCAGTTTGAGGACCTGAGGCAGTCCCTGCATGATGCTAGTGGGCTGGATAACTCTCCGGAGGTGGAGTTTTGTAGGCATAAGCCTGGCACTCATGCCGATTCTTCGTACCGGCGACTTATGTCACGGGTCTCTGAGTACTTAGGATGGTCTGCTCCCCAAGGGGAGTTTGTTCAGGATGACCTTACGGATATCCTCGACATTGGTCCACCAACTGATCCGGTACTGCCATTCCACATGGCTCCGCAAAGAAGGGTGGCAGCAGCTTGGACTGCTCTGAAGAGTCTCCCGGCAGTGAGCAAGTCTTTGCTGTGAAAATACCACCCAGCCAGTAGTGACCCCTGCTACTTGTCCAAGCACCCTCCTCCGGAGAGTTTGGTGGTGCAGGCGGCTACGGCACCAGCAAAGCAGGTGTCATACCCTACCATCCCTCCTGATATGGACGACAAGCGTTTTGATGACTGGGCGAAGAAAGTGTTTTCTGCAGGGGGTATGGCACTTCAGGCGGCCAACTCCATTTGTGCCTTGTCTCGTTTCACGCACACTCTGTGGAACTGTGTTTCCTTGGCAGCTGAACATATTCCCGAAGGGGATGAACGGATGGTTTCCTTGCCATGGTTCAGGATGGCAAGGATGCTATGTGTGAAGCCATTCAGTCGGGTTTGGACATGGCAGATTGCGTCAGTCGGTCCATGGCGGCGAGCACCGTGATACGCAGGTTTGCGTGGTTGCGGAAGTCTGGGTTTGCTCCTGATGTGCAGTCCCGGCTCCTCAACATGCCCTTTGACGGGGAACATCTTTTTGGCAGCAAGGCTGAGGAGATCCTTGAGAGGTTGCAGACCTCCAAAGCTGCAGCGAAGTCGTTGGGCGCTGCAGTTCGACAACCTCCGCCTTTTCGTCCTATGGGACAGCAATGGAGGGGAGGTTCCTTTCGTTATTACTCATCCTTTGGTAAAGCGAGAGGAGCTGCCAGTCAAAGGGGCCACCGTAGGAGTGCCAGAGGTGGAAAACCAGGTACTCTAGGTGCCAAGGCCGCTCGGGCTGTTGCCTCTTTGCCCTCAGGCAACGCTGCAGCCGCTTCAGCTCAGTCATGAGGCCATGCCCCATGGTTCGCCGGTTGGGGGGGAAGGCTGGCGCAGCATCTTGCAGAGTGGCGTGCCATTACTTCAGATGTGTGGGTTCTGGAGATCATAACCCACGGCTACTGTCTTCCTTTCCGGCAGAGGCCTCAGGACAATCCAGCAGGGAATCTCTCTTTGAAGAGTCCGGATCCGCTCCTTGCGCAGGAAATTCAATCCCTGCTGGAGAAAGGCACCATAGAACTGGTGCCTGTAGCGGAGAGGAACAAGGGATGGTATTCCCCTTATTTTTTGATTTCCAAGAAAGACGAGGGATTGAGACCCATCATGGACTTGCACGGTTTGAACAAACTCCTCAGGAAGGACAAGTTCAAGATGGTTACTCTCTCTCAAGTCCTCCAGGCCCTTCAACTTCAGGACTTGGTGGTGTATCTCGATCTCAAGGACGCTTATTTTCATGTGCCGATCCATCCAAAGCACAAGAAGTACCTGAGGTTTGCGGTTGGCGACTCGCACTTTCAGTTTCGGGTCCTGCCGTTCGAATTGACCTCCGCCCCGAGGGTCTTCACCAAGCTCATGGTAGTGGTGGCAGCGCACCTCAGGAAAGGGGGGATTCACCTTTACCATTACCTGGTCGATTGGTTGATCAGGGCGCGCTCTCCCGAGCAAATCCTGGATCATCTGTCAGTCACCTGCCACTCACTCCACAAGCTGGGCTTCTCCCTCAACTTAAAGAAGTCCCATTTGACACCAACTCAGAGGCTCCAGTACATCGGAACTGTGCTCGACACGTCCCTGGGGCAGTGTTTTCCTCCCCAGGTGAGGACTCATCACATTCAGCAGATGGTGCACAAGTTTCAACTTGCCCAGACTCTCCCAGCGTTCGAGTTCTTGAGACTGCTCGGCCTCATGGCATCCTGCATTCTTCTGGTGCCAGAGGCCAGGTTGCAGATGACATCTTTGAAATGGGCACTCAAGCTACAGTGGTCTCAGTCCTCCGGCAGGATGTCTGACCCTGTTCAGGTCCCATCTTCAGTCAGCCAGGACCTTCTGTGGTGGGCCGACGAAGGCAATCTGATGAGGGGGGCTCCATTTTGGCTGCCCTGGCCGGAGGTGACGAATGTGACGGACGCATCCCTCATGGGATGGGGAGTTCATGCCAACGAGTTGACAGTCAGCGGTCGTTGGTCTCCGTCGGAG
The DNA here is from genome assembly GCF_040938575.1 of Ambystoma mexicanum. NCBI lineage: Eukaryota > Metazoa > Chordata > Amphibia > Caudata > Ambystomatidae > Ambystoma > Ambystoma mexicanum. The sequence goes on from NC_090933.1 coordinate 38,373,479, forward strand.
TCCAGACTCCATATCAATCTGTTGGAGCTGAGGGCCGTCAGGCTAGCCCTGAAGGCTTTTCTGCCGACTGTGCGGGGAAAGAATGTTCTGATCCTGACAGACAACACGGTGGCCATGCACTACCTCAACAAAAAGGGGGGGGGGCAGGGTCACTTCCTCTGTGCAGGGAGGCGATGCAGCTGTGGTTCTGGGCAATCCAGCAGGAAGTTTCGATCTCGGCAGTTCATCTGGCAGGAGACGAAAACGAGACGGCGGACGCTCTGAGCAAGCAGAGCACGATCTCTCAGGAGTGGGAGTTGGCTCAGGAGATTCTCCTGGAGATCTTCGCCCTTTGGGGGATCCCTCAAGTGGATCTCTTCGCCTCCAGTGTCAACCGGAAGTGCGAGAGGTTCTGCTCGCGGGAATTTCCTCCAAACGGAGCCTTAGGAGATGCATTCGTGGAGGAGTGGTCATTCCCACTGCTGCACGCGTTTCCTCCGGTCCCCGTCATCCCGCAAGTACTGCAGAGGTTACGGAGGTTCGGTTCCCGGATGATCCTCATTGATCCGGCGTGGGCCCGGAGGACGTGGTACCCGGACCTTCTCGACTTGTCCATCTGTCCTCCACGTCGTCTTCCCTACCAAGACGATCTGCTCTCACGGGAGCGGGGTCAGGTTCTCCATCCAGAGGTCAGGTCCCTCAACCTTCATGCTTGGTTTCTGAAAGTTTGAGGTTTAAGGATTGGGACCTCCCGGAAGACGTGATGGAGGTGTTGCTTTCGGCCAGAAGGCCCGCAACAAAGTCCCTGTACAGTTGCCGTTGGAGTAAGTTCTGCGACTGGTGCAGGGTTAAGAATGTGGATCCTTTTGCATGTGAAATTCCCATGGTTCTGTCTTTTTTGCTTTCTTTGGCCCTCAAGTGGGTACCATTAAAGGTTACCTGGCGGCGCTGTCCATATTTAAGTGCTCGTCTGTAGAGTGTTCCTATTTTAAAATTCCTTTAATTTCTCAGTTTCTGAAAGGGCTCACTAATGTGTTCCCTCAGTCACCTTTCCAGGTGCCTGGTTGGGATTTGAACCTTGTTCTCAAGTTTCTGATGGGTGCTCCGTTTGAGCCTTTGCATTCATGCCCTTTGAGACTGTTAACTCTGAGAACTGTATTTTTAGTTGCGGTCACTTCCGCTCGCAGAGTGAGTGAGTTACAGGCACTTTCAGTTAAACCACCCTTCACTGTGTTTCATAAGGACAGGGTTGTCCTTAGAGTTTGTCCTTCTTTTCTTCCGAAGGTGGTGTCGGAATTTCATTTAGGCCAGAAGGTTGTTCTTCCGGCATTTTATCCTCCTCCACATCCTGGTAAGGAAGAGGAGAGGCTCCATAGGCTTGATCCTAGGAGAGCGTTAAGCTTTTATATTTCACGCATGTCCCGGGTCAGAGTGGACGATCAACTCTTTATTGGTTACGCTGGAAAGCGTTTGGGACAGGCTGTGACGAAACAGACTTTGTCTCGCTGGATTATTTTGGCTATCTCTGAGTGTCACCGCTTGGCAGGTAAGGACCCCCCGGTCGGCTTACGGACCCATTCTACCAGGGGTATGGCTGCCTCTGCTGCCCTGCAGAGGGGTGTTCCTATTTGCAACATCTGTGATGCAGCTACCTGGGCTTCGGTACATACTTTTGTACGTCACTATTCCCTCGATTCCATCCGGGGGCAGGATCTGGCCTTTGGCAAGGCGGTCCTTTACTCCGCAATTTGATTGGGCATGCTAAATTTCTGTTTTCTAAATTCTTTTCCCACCTCCTTGCATTGGTACTGCTTTGGGAGTCTGTCATAGATATGGAATACGTTGGAGGACCCAATCCCCTCGAAGAACAAGTTACTCTCTTACCTGGTAACGTTCTTTCGATGGGATGGTCCGACAACGTATTCCATATCGCTCCCTCCCTACCTTCCCCACTACAGAATTTCTTATACGATTTCAGCTTACTTTTCCGCAAGGCTTTGTGTGTCAGACTGGCAGAAGACTGGTTGCACACGTTCTGGGGAAAAAAATACAACTGAGACTACGCGCGTCGTGCGTCCTACTTATCACATCGGGTGACGTCGGCTGTCGGAGGAGGTCCTCGAAGACGGTGCATTAACGTCATCGACGCAGGACGAAGAGGCCGAAAATTTTCCAAAGCAGCACAGCTGTGGTGATTACTGTCATAGATATGGAATACGTCGTTGGACCATCCCATCGAAAGAACATTACCAGGTAAGAGAGTAACTTCTTCTTCTTCATAAGCAACACAGTTTTGTCAGGATGGTTTTGCAACAGTTCATCATAACACATTAGCAGACTTGCCTCTTTCTTTCCACAACAACTTTCTACCACACCGCAGTACTTCAAATCATTTTATGGTCCACTCGCCTGCCAGGACTAACCACTAATTGTCCCTTTCCTGGTGTACTCGTCTGCCAGCATAAAACTCCTACTACTAGTACTTTGTGGTGAGGGTTGCTTCAAACTTTCCACACTTAAGTCCTCAATCAGGAAAGTTAAATCAACAACTGCTTCTTGGATAGAGCTTTATAGCTTCTTCCGCAAGGACACAGTACACATTGACCATGTCTCCCACACTGATTTGTTTGCCCCAGGCAATGTAGGTTACATTTCTCTCCTCTTGGTGATTTCTATAAGGAGGCCTCTTATCCTGCAGTCTTTGGTTTCCTTCTACACCACCAAATGGCTGTTGGTAATGTAGTTTACAATGTCTCCTTTTCTGGTATCCCTGATTAGAAATGTCTTATCCCTTTTTATTTGATATTGCCTTTCTTTGGCTTAGGCAATGCTGGTTATATTCTTCTTTTACAGGTAATCTCCCTTTTTGTGAATTACATTCACTTTGGTTGAATATTGTTCCCTTTTTACTTTGGCAATGTTGGTTACAATATTCTTCAGATCGATATCTCTTAACATGAGAGTTTAGAGACTATCCAGAGGGAGGAATGCGCTTGCCACATTTCGAACTATACAACCTAGCAGGTCAACTTCAACATGTGGCTAACTGGCTAGCAGACAGCGAAACTGTGGAACGCACCCTCCTGAGTAATGTCATATCACCATTCCTCCTAAAAGAAGTTCTTTGGCTAGACATGAGTAGAATCGCACAACCCCCAACGTTCCTACATCTAGGACTGCTAATATGGAATAGGACGAAAAAACTATTGAAGATGGCAGAACCTTACTCTCCCCAGATACCACTTGCGGCACTCAACGGGAACAACAGAGACCATCTCAGGCAGAGTAGGGAGAACTGGGAACGCCAAGGAATAATTACAACGGGAGACCTGGCCCCAGAGGGAACCAGGCTGGACTACCAGGACATGGTTGAGTCTCATGGGCTACATCCAGGCCAATTTATCACCTATGCCAGGCTCGTCAAACAATTGGACATGAAATGGCCATCCCCAGCGTAGCCACAAACTGAAGACCCTACTCTGGGGATGCTCTACGACGTCACTGAAGGGGGGCACATGATATCCAGAATATATCAAACACTAACTGAAGTGCTCCCTGGAGATAAACGATAGAGGCAGGCAGATGTGGGAAGCAATAGTAGACAGAACACTTACAGACAAGGAATGGAAGAAAGCAAAGCTCTATCCAAAGAAAATTATTCGAAATGTAAGGCTGAAGCAACTGCAGTTCTATGTACTCCATGGAGCGTACCTAACCCCAGCGAGAATATCTTGCTTCCCAGGTGCCACCGTACAGAGCTGCCCAAAATGTGGAGAGAAGACAGCTGATTTAGGCCATAAATTCTGGCACTACCCGGAAATCCGAAGTTACTGGCAAGAAATAGAGCAGCGCCTGAGAGGAAGGGGGATAAAGGGCCAAGCATGGACTATAGAAGCATGTCTCTTGGGCATTTATAGCTATCCGAACAAAAATAAGGCAATGAAAAAGATGATTAACATAGCATGGGCGCTGGCCAAAAGGCAGATAGCAATGAAGTGGAAAGCAAGGGATAGACCCAAAATGGTCGTATGGTAGAAAGACAAGATGGACTATAGCAGAGACAGCAGTCTGGCAGGAATTTGCGAGCAGGACTGAGAGAAGGCCCCACAGACATCACAACATGGAACGCAATAATGCACAACTATTCTCCTCACCGGATGACAAGCCCCCCTGAGAGCGCCGCACTCATAAACTAAACAGATACTATGCCTATAAGTTTGGCGATCTAGGGGAGGCCGCTGGAAGTAGACCATCTCCTAAGCTTGAATCCTGCATACAGCAGACCCAGAGGAAGAGACCCTGTGAGAAAGTTAGGTCAAAGTTGGGGTTAGGGAGGTGGGTGGGCATGGTGGGCAAGGGTTGTAAGGTGCATCAATACATATTATGACGTAATGTACTGATCTCAACCTTATTATACTAAAAAAAAACAATAAAAACATATTAAAAAAAGAAAAAGGTGTGCATGATTAAAGTCAAGTGCCTGACCCCACCTGATCTCGTTAGAGGGACATGCCCAGTGTATTGCATGGGTGGTAATCCTTTCAGCCTTAGACCTCCTCTTCTTCGGCTCAGTGTTTGTATAGGAACGGGGGGATCTGGGAAGTTAGAATATCCCATAAAATAAGATTAGATAGGGGTATTGGGAAAGGAGGGATACCGCGTCCCGCCATCGGGTGTCTCTCCCCGAGGACCCCTCACCCAGGTGATCCTCCTGCACTTGTCCACCACTGAGGTCTGGATCCAAAGGCGATGGACATGCCCTGGCCACCTGAGTAAGGGATCCCCAGGGTCTAGGCAGTGAAACGCCATCCGGTTTTTCACAACAAGCATACACATCCATACACATATTTAAATGATAAATACATGAACTTACAAACACACACATTTACACAACATGAACACAGCAAGCACTCTCTCCTTCACATGAGCATCCATCATCATACACTCACTCATAACAACACAAGCATACATGCATCCATGCACATATTTAAATAATAAATACATGATCATAAAATTACCTTCTGCAGCCGGTCCTGAAGTTTCCTCCCCAGCACTCCAGCCCCAGCAGCATGAACAGGAATCAGAAGCTTCCTGGTTCCTGCACAGGCTTGCAGGGGCCTGAGCGTGAGTGACGAGATGCCCCACTCCAGCCTGCTCTGTGTGTGCGAAGAGGTGCAGGAATGCCTCCTTGTACATACGGATGTGCAGTTCCCCAGTCAACATTTCCAATTAGCTATGCCAGGCTGGGGAAGCAAAACACCCCAAGCCTTTCATGGCTCATTGAGCTTGCATGGCTGGGGAACTAAACTGTCAAAGGAACTCAATGTTACCTTTTGACAGTTCAGCCAGCCCAGGAGCGCTCCCTCAGCTGGAAAAAGCAGCAGAGGGATCGCTCAGTGTTTCACTGTGCTAGTTCCTCCATAATGGGCGAGAGAGGGCCAAGACCCAGGGGGTCGACGCCCACTAGCCCATTATGGACGAGCCGCAACAGGCATACAGAGAGAGCATTTATTTCTGTATTCCCTCTCTCCATCGCCAGACCACTGTGCTTGTGAAGTTACCAAATGTTAATGGCCAGAGATTCCATGTGAATAGCAAAGAGGAGTGGCGACTGAAAACAGCCCCGTCTTGTACCTCTGCTCGGTTTTATAAATAGCGAAACATCTATCAGTAGCACAGATTTTTGCAGATGGCTGCAAGTACAACACATAATTACAGTCCAAAAAGTAGCCTGATAGCCAAATTGTCCCAAGGCGCGTAAATAAAAACCCTCCCAGGCAGTGCTTTAAATAAGATTTTGAACTGGTAGTATATTATTCCCTATTTTTCTAAGTGTGTAGCATGATTTTTTATGGCAGTAAAAAGGTAAGTGCCATTCCTAATGTGAGTATTTTATAAGCGGGTCAAAAATTTTAAACTGTAAAACAGAAATGATTTTGTAATTAATATTTGTTAGCCCCTAGTTATTCATGCACATTAAAAGGGGCATGTTTACTGTTCTGATCAAAGAATAATAGAGTAGTTTCTTCCTGTGGCATTACAAGCACTACTGGTCAAAACATATCCATGGAGCTGTGTGGATGAAACCAGTGGGTCTGTTTCCTATTAATCTGGCAGTATTTGTACTCCCTATTTTCATTTTTTTGCCAATTTTTTGTGAGTAAAAGTGGCGGAGACCCCTATTTGCAAGGCTGCTCCCAGGAACCTTTGAAGCTGGGAGCTTGCTGATTGCAGTAAGTTTTTCGGGAATAATTATTGGTGAATTATTTCACTATAAGGCCTCGCTACCTAACTGTCAAGGATACGCATCTGCCAAGTTTTCAAGTAAGTATCTCTGATTGAGATTTTGTGTCATTAATCATATATACCTTTGTGTAGTATTGTACTTCCAAACTGCTGTCAGGGGAGACTGCAGTGTTACAGAAGCATCTCTCAGAGCAGTAATCCCTGCGCTTTCCCCTTTCATATGCCATGGGCAGGGTGATCTGGCTCCCCATACCTATGAGCGTAGGCCTGTGTACTACTCAATCGATCTTTTACAGTGTCCCCGATTGTATTGAAATCGCTGAAATCGCCACCAAGCCAATTGGAATATCTACAAATCTGAAACATTTATCAGCTAATGTATTGAAAAAGTGGGGGTCTTTGAGATTGGAGACATGTATATTAACCAATGTAAGATGTGTGGCAACTACCAGTTCAGAGACGATATCGTAGTGTTTTATGAATTAAGGTTAACAACCCTTTTGAGTTAGAAAAATAGGTAGCGTAAAAGTGAGAGGAGCCCCAAACATTTGCCAAAGGAAACATTACCAGTACCAACTAAAGGTGACCTTTGAATCATGATAATCTTGGCACTTCATCGTTCATAGTAGGCTTGTATCTTCGAGAATTCACCATAATATTCAACCCACGCACATTCCAGCTAATTAAGCTACATTGATTTACATGTATCATCAGACTTAAGCGCTAAATACAGAGGGGCACTTCTATAGCAAACATTCAATCAAATGCAGCATACATAGAAAGGTTGTAAAGTTGTGCAGCGTCCATTTGTATGCATTAATAACCCTTCAAAAGAAAATAACAAAAACCCAGCACCACCCGCACTGTCCTGACCCAACTTGTAGTGAAAATGCCCCATTCAACAATAACCATGGTCCACGGCCTTGGGCAAATGCAACTGAAAAATCCTTCAAAGAGACGCTTAGCAAGATCAAAACCATCATTTCTTCATAATGAAATGTTACATACTTGTACATGTTTGCAGAGAGAGGGGAACACATTAATGCATACCTATTCTGTAGAAAGATCTACATTCAAAAGAAAAGATAATATGATTCAAGAATGTGACTCGTATTCGACTCCTTGATGGCGACTATAATGTGTCCACAAACTTGTGAATGTCTTCCGGGAGTAGTCCCTCGCAGTATTGAGGGGAAAAGCATTGCATACTTGATGCCTCTATCTCTGAGTTTCTGCTTGACTGCTAATAAAAATGGGCACGCCCTGTGTTTCATAGTAGTGAAATTGGGATAAAAGGAAATCTGGTTTTCTTGGTGTCGTAGATCGCTTAGTTCACATGTTTGGTGAAGAATGACATCCTGCTCTCTTTAGTTGAGGAAGGCGCTATTACCGTACGTGGGCTTTGTTTAGGTTTTAGATTAGGGCCAAGAGATCTATGATCCCCCTCTACCAGGAATTGCACTGGCAATGGTGGGTCTTGATGAAGGATTCCATGATAGTCTCCATGTTTTCTATTACAGATGGTTCTCCATTGCCCATGATCCATATGTTGTTTCTACGTAACCTCGCTACCAGGTCCTCATTCTTAGCCTTTATCTCTTTCATCTTGTGTTGATAGATCTAGACCATATGTCGTAGTTCAGACTCACCATCCTGTAGTGCGCTAATGCAATTTTCGGTTCCTGTAGTGAAACCGCTCTTCTTCTCTATGGCATCATGTCTGCTTTAAACACCAGGTTATTGGGTTTGCAATAACTGTGTCGAACCCAGCTTTAATTTGCAATGGTATCAAGTATAACTCTGTGGGAAGAGAGTGTAGAGTGCCGTCAAGGTTCCTCCCCTCTCCCAGATAGACTTGCAGCGCCAGGACCAGGTGATTTGTGTATATTCATCGCAGATGACTGGGATTTTTGTGCAAAATGTAACTGGAATTGTTGCCTGTTTCTTTTGGCCATAGCGGTTCCTGGATCATATAGCACAAAAAGAACAGATATGTTTCTTGATTAAAGTTCCAGATGACACGTGCGTAAACCTATATTTTTAGAGGTAGACTGTGAGCCAAAGACATAAACAGCTCCATAGTGAGCATAAATGGTGGCTAATAATCATACTTGTGAGAGCCAGGAGACCTCAATCTTGTATTCTCAATTCAGCATCCAAACTCCTTTGGGAAAGAGAGGAGAAACCAGTATAAGCAAAGTTAATGCAGCTTAACCTACACAAAGGAACCACCCTGCCGAACACCATGGGGTTTGGGGCAATGGAACAGACGTGGTGTGAATTGAAAATCCTCCACGTTAATGGTGACCGTTTGTTCCTTTCTTGGTGTGCACAGCATCACAAACCATTCCTCAACCTCATCCAGTCTGGGATCACATCCACCACTTGTCCGATCCCCCTGGCTGCAGTCCCTCCAGCAGTGCACGCAGTTGTGCTCCGCTTTATCACAAGCGTCCTTGATCCTGACACAAAAAGGCACAGGGTGCAAAGCAAAGGTGCTGCAATCTCCCAGGCACAAAAGCGTAGTGCGAAAGGACCCAAGATTAGAGGCAGGACAACGACACAAAGCCACTAAGACCACCACACCTTGTCAGTTTCTACCAGCTACCAATTACTCAGTGCTGAGACCCACACCATACTCACCCGCCCCATCGACAGGAGGGTTGGGACTCCGGTGAGGTGTTTCTCTCCAATGTAAGAGACCTACGTCCAAAGTCATGATCAAGCCAACCTGGTTGGTTGACAAAATCTGGGGAAAGTTTCTCTCGCTGTACTAATTTGTTTTTTGGGGCGGGTGGGTGTGGGGGGTGGGGGTTGTACATAGTTGGGTTATTGAATGCTTCTTAAATTGTGTGTTTTCCTTTGATCCATATGCTTATTGTGTACTGTTTATACTTATGGTTAACTTGTAAATAAAGATTAAAAAAAAGCCAACTTGGTTGGAGGCTCAAACACAGACGTTAAAGCAAGGAATCGCTCGCCGGGGAAGTAAAGAAGACGTTTATGGCCTTTAGCGGAGCCACAGAACTAAGCCATCATCTTCAGCGACTACTTTCCAGTGCCCCCCAACAGACATTTCTTAAGCTGGCAAGCCATACACCATTCTGGGCAGCCTTTTGTACTTTTCCTTTTGATTTTTATTTTCTCTTAACTTACCTAAATTTGCTGTTTGAAAACATAGTTGCAAAACTAGACCATGACTTGTTAATTTTTCTTTCTCTGCTTATAAGTCCAGCTTCCTAAGTGCTTTAAAGTCTTACTGAAAGAAATTCATAAACATATCTTCTTCTCCCCTTAGACTGTGACCATGGAGGCCCATCGGAGAGTGGTAGTGGAGTACATCAGAGCGATCATGCAGAAGCGTATTTCCTTTAGGAGCGCAGAGGAACGAAAAGAGGGTGCAGAGAGGATGATCAAGGAAGCAGATCAGTTCAGATTTCTGTTCAAAAAGCTAGCCTCTGTGAGTATATAACGATATGCAATATAATAAAAAGTGGCGACATGTGAATCCCATTGTATTCTGAAGCTGGCATTTGCTAAATATTTAACATTCCATTGAGATATGGGACACCATTTTTTGTATTTCTTTTACAGCTTTTGCTATTAGCTTTTCATATACTTAAAAATACAGCTTGACTTCTATTTTAGAAATTGTGAATGTGTTGACTAGCGTAGAGTGAGGATTGTTCATCCTCTTCTGATTGAACATATGCTTGCTATATTATCTGACTTCTAAAACATTTCCAGTATCATGCAACAATACCCATTAACCATGGTAACAAACATTATGGTAAATGTAAAGCATGATTAAACATAGCTATGTATTTTTGTTGTCTTTTATGATATCATCACACTCCTCAACAATGGCCATTTTATATGTTAATTAAATATAGCATAATTTGACATACGCCCATCAACCGTATAGATGAAAGAACCCCAGTCCCATTGCTGGATTTTTTTAACTGCTTGGAGAAACTTTGAACACATCTTCCATCTGTGTCTGTCTGCCTTTGTATGTTGTGAAGTCTATACATACAGTATGGATTATTAAAACACACTGTCCCCATGCTGTAATGTATAAAGCCCAAATTAAAGCAGCTGCATAGCATGGTCCTGATCTCCTCCAAGACAAAACACGTTCCTAAGAACATCTTTAATTTTCCCAGTAGACAATCGTAATATCCTGGTCCACCTTGAGCTGGATAGAAGGGCTCGAATTTGGGAGAAGGAATAAGTGGCAAGCGCTGCCAACTTGGCAAAAATAAACTGGCAATTTCTTAACTTCAAGTGACAATGAAGATTGCCTATGCACTCAGCGCAGGAAGTCTTTATTCTATTAAAGACACAGAGGCGAGTATTATGCTTATTCTTCTTTATTACTGCCAACAACAGCACTTTAAAACGTCCTTTCAATTTTTTTTTTTTTAACAGTTGAACATGCCCAACAGGATTAAAAAACAAATGTAAACAAAAACATGATGAAACCAGAATCGTCCATAAAACCACAACACCCATGAGTCCCTGCAGGCCAGTAGGCCCTAGCCTCGGTCCTGTCCTCCAATGAGGACTCCTCAGCTGGTATAAGTCCCTGCAGCTGTGGGTGCCTTCCTCTTCTTTTTTCCTCTAGCTGCTTTCAATCCTGCCACAGCTCAATGATCGAAGCTTTATAACAACTTGGTCTAGCTCCAGTACTCTGTGTGGTATAGCTTCTTCTTCGCTGAGCTGATAGGTAATCAATCTCAAGAGTTCTTTTGCTCTTCTCCTACGTAAACATAGAAACCGAGATTATTAGGGTGGGGAATTCATTGCCACCTCCATAAAAAATATCAATGCATAACACTTTAATCTCAACACAGAATTCCCATAGGGAGGGATAATTCTCGCCTCTGTGTCTTTAATAGAATCAAGACTTCCTGCGCTGAGCGCATGGGCAATATTCATTCTGTGACAAGACCGGAGGCGAGCATTATGCTTGTTCAAAGCTTTGCACTACTGCTGAAGCAATGTTAGAGACTGGCTTAAAATAGAAGGTCCTGAAAATGGAGTCACTGGACCAGTCCGCTGCCTTCATGATCTCCTGCAGCAGAACTCGAGCTGCAAAAGCTCCTGAAGCCATAGCTCCTCTGGCCGAGTGGGCTCCAAAGACAGAAATGTCTATTCCCGCCAGCTCCATAATCTCTTTCACCCATCTTGCGATGGTAGCTAGGGCTACTGCTTTATGTGGCTTCCTGCGCGCTATGAGTAGCTGAGTCACACCCTGTGGCTTTATCGCTGCAGTTGCTGCTTCATATCTCTTCATGGACTGTTCTACGCAGAGGTTATTGTTATTAGGAAAGTATGGTACATAATGACTCTAGAGTTGGTCTTAGTTCACTGCGCGATGTTGAACGCCACTCCTTCAGGATAAAATATCTTTCGGTCAATCTCAAGGGCTTTAACATCCGAGACTCTTCTACAAGATACCAAACAGAGCAAGGTGGCTAATTTGCCGGACAGTTGCTTCATTGTTAAATTGTTGTTTACCGGCCACGGTTGAAACAAACACCGTACCTTATTAACATCCCACATGAACGAATATCTAGGTAACGGAGGCTTGCTTACTTTAATTCCTTTCAAAAGTCTATCCACTACGGGTGTGCTCTCCTATTGGTACACCCTCCACCAGATTGTGGCCTGCCAAGATGGCTGATCTGTACACTCCCACTGTTCTGAATGCTTTCCATCCGGTAGTAAGAGACGCTAGAAAATCTATAATCTGTATTATAGGAGCTGAAATGGGAGAAACATTCCTCCCCCTACACCATAGCTCCCAGGCCTGCCAATCGGAATTATAGCTCCTGACTGTGGATGGTTCCCATGACACTCTGACGAGTTCTGTAGCCTCCTCTGAAAGTCCTGGCAAGCACCACCTTCGCCTGAAATTCTGCAGGCCATGAGTGTCCGTGTCTGATCCTGCACTAGGGGATGCGGGGCTCCTGCTGCATCTGTGAGGAGATCCCCTCTCTGAGAGATCCTCTAAGGGAAATCTGTGAAAAGTTCCATCAGAATCGGAAAACAGTTCCGCCCTGTCTCTGCGAACCTTCGCTAGAACCCTGGCCAGCATCGCGAAGGGGGAAAGGCATAGTGGACATGGTTTTTCCAGTCCTGTAGGAACGCATCTGTCCCTATCGCTCCTGGATCCAGCCTCCAGCTGAAGTATCTCGGCAGGTGGGTATTGAGTCTCGAGGCAAAGAGATCTGTATGTAAAGGACCCCACCTGTGCTGTAATTTGTCGAAGATTGACTTGTGAAGTCTCCAGTCACTCAAGTCTATCAGATAGCAGGAGTTCCAGTCTGCCACTGTATTCGTCACTCCCGGAAGATATTCCGCTTTGACCGATATTTTCCTGTCTAGACAGAAGTACCAGAAATCCTTTGCAATTTCCACTAGCATCTTGGACTTGTGCCTCCCAGTTTGTTGATATATCTCACTGCTGAGATATTGTTCATGCGTAGGAGGATGCAACATTGCGCTCTGTCTTTGGAGAAGGCTCTGACTGCGAACGAACCTGCGAGGAGCTCCAAGCAGTTGATGTGCAACTCTAGCTCCTTTTGAGACCGTTTTCCACCTATCTGTGTGCCCGCATCTGGCTCCCCAGCCTGATCTGCTGGTGTCTGATTCTACAATGAGCTCCGGCAGATCTCCGAAAATAGCTCAGCCTTTCCATGCTTCCATGTTGTGAAGCCACCAGCGAAGCTCTGTCTTGCTGTCTTCGTCCAGGGGTACCTGGTGATGGTATCTCCATCCCTTCTCAAGGTACCTGATCTTGAGCCTCTGCAGAGCTCGATAGTGTAAAGGACCGGGAAAGATCGCCAGGATAGAAGCTGCTAGCAGGCCAACTATCCTGGCTAGATTCCGAAGCAATATAACCAGTTTCCCCAGGGCTGTCCTCAGATCCTTCTTGATGGATCTTATCTTGGTTGACGGGAGCTCCAGAGTGTCTTTTTTTGTAGCTATGGTGAAACCTAGGAACTCCAGCCTCCTGCATGGGGTCAGCGCTGATTTCTCTGCGCTGATCAGAAATCTTAGACCTGAGATCAAGGACGTTGCCCACTGTGCTTGCTTCAGCAATCTCTCCTTGTCTTCTGACATGAGCAGGATGTTGTCTAGACAGATGATCATCCTGATTCCCTGTTCTCTCATTGCGGTCGCTAGGGGCCTCATAAGTGTGGTAAAGGCCCAAGGTGCTGATGCCATGCTGAACGGTAGAGTCTTGAACTACCATATCTCTCCCTTCCATGCGAAACGTAGGAAATGACGGTGGCGTGGTGCTATGGGAACCGTCAGATATGCGTCCTTTAGATCTAAGCGTGCCAGCCAATCGTCCCTTCTGAGAAGGTCTGCTAATAGATGGATACCCTCCATCTTGAAATGTCTGTAGACTAACCAGCTGTTTATCTCCTTTAGATTGATGACTGGTCGAACCTTGCCCTTGCGGTGAACCAGAAACATGTTGCTTAGGAATCCCTCTGAGTGAGGTTTCACCCTCTCTATGGCTTGTTTGCGAGCTAGCGCCCCTATTTCCACGTCTAGCAGCATGATCTCCGCTTGCGAGATGTGCATGCGCTGAGGGGGGGATCAGTTGAACTGGCGTCTGTAAAAATTCTAGGTGAAAGCCCTGCGCCGTCTGTAACACCCATGCATCTACTGAAAGCTTGTGCCAACTGTTTATAAACACACTTTCACGAACGTGTCTCTGAAAAGTAAGCTTTGGGCCCCTTCCGCAGCCTCATAGGAGGCTAGGTCACCTAGTTTGTTATCTATCTTCAATAACATTGACCTTCGTCTCTCCGCCGAAATGGGCGTGTTCACGTTTCGTTTCCAAGCAGGCAAACGGCTCGCTGGGCCCATCCTGTAAAATGAAAGGATCCACTGGCTCTCCAGTGTCCTTGGATCTCTCTGCCAGGTCCATAATTTTAGCTATTGGGCCTGTTAGATCCAGGATCTTATCCTGGCAAGACCTCCATGCACATTCCATGCCCTTTCTGGCGTCCTTGCCGGCCTTCGTGACAAAAGTGAGCATCTTGGGGTCCAGCTCCAGCGTATCCATCACCTTTCTATTAAGCTCTGGTCTGGGGCATTCCGCTCTGAGCCGAAACCAGGTCTCCTTCTCCAAAGGTTTCCTGACCTTTTGAGCCATATAGAGAGCTACTCTCGGGGAAGGGGTTCATTCTGTGGACCTGGGATGCCTAATAGCGTCGGCTCAAACATATCCGAAATGTCATCTTCTTCAGGGGTACTCTCCACCAAGCTGGCCTTCTTATTGGAGGATCTCTCTTTATCTTGCGCTCCTGAGCTGCTCTTGGACAGGCTTATTTCATCTTCCTCCTGCTCCTCCTCCTGGTCATATTCCTCAGAGGAAGAATGCACTTCCCCTATGTTTTTTGCCCCTGGGGTAGGGGGTACGAGGCAGGGCACAGCTGATTTCGCAAGGAAAGCTTCCTTAAGCCTATTAAAGGCACCAGCTGCCTCATGGGGCTTTTCTCTCTTCCCCATATCTGTGCCTGGGGGGGGTAGAAGAGTGTTTCCTCTTCCGGGCGACCTTACACCCCATTGATTCTTGCAGAGGCTTAATGGTGGAGGTCCCCTCACCTGGGTCATTCTGCAGGCCAGCTCTAGTGCCCAAAAAGTTCTCCAGGACTTGTAGCCTGTACTGTATAGGCGGAACTCCCTGTGCCACAGCTCTCACTAGGGAGTCTCCCAAGACTCTCCTAAAACTCTGAGAGAGGTCTATTTCCTCCTCCTGCAGCTCCTGCTCCTGGTTACTGAATTCATTCCAGTATTCTTCCCCTCTGTCACAGGCCATGATTTGACGAGCTGTGTGTGGTAGCGTGACCGTAAGTGTGAATGTAAACTCTAAAGGTCTTGTTTGACCTGTCTGCCCTCCGATGGCAGAGTGTTTCAAAAATCAGGATGAATCCTTCTTTTCTTTTTTCTTTTTTTTTTTTACAAATATGCCTCTGCTGACCTGATACGCTGAATTCCTGTGAATATTGGAGGCTTAGTAGCTCCGGAGCGCTGCCCGTAATCCTCCAGTTTGAAATTGGAACGTTGGAGGAGGAATCTTCCTACCGTGCATGCGCTGTCAAGGTCCAGTCTTGAATCTTCCTGCAGGAGCGATGCTGACCCACCAGACCCCCAAAGTATGCCTGCTCAATAATCTCTTAGTAGATAAAACTACTAAGCTGGCAAACCCAAGGGGAAAGGGGAATGGAGGAGAAAATAACAACTGCAGATCTTCACTGGCTTTCAGACACTGGCTCCCAAGTAAATTAGACACTGCTAGATGATTACTTCACTGGAGCTGGATTGATTGATTGATGATTCATCAGTGTGATGTGATGTCTGTGAAAATCTAACACAAGAACACTTGGGTTAAAACTGACTCTATTCTAAATGTATTGTCTTTTCTTACTAATGTTAAGATTTAAACTTATGAACAATACCTGCTGCCTATGCTTGATTGCTGATAGGCATAAATAGCATCAATATTGATAAATATGCTCTTCTAAATTTCTTCTAGAAATATTTTTATATAGTATTCTTTATTTTCCTTTGTATTGAAATTCTTGAGTTTTCTCTTGGCTCTATACTCGCTGAACACTGAATTGAATTGCTTGAAGATCAAAGTTTCTAAAGTTTACTGAGGAAGAAGTATAATTAATAATTTTCAAGTCTCGAGTGTCTTTTCACTTTCCTGTTCAATGCTCTACAGAAAAATAACTGACTCTGTACTCTGGAAGATGAGTTGCTGCAGATATGGTGCACGCGACGCTACGCGCATACAGGACGAAGAAGAACTGAAGCCCGCAAATCGGTTTAGGAATTAAATGGAACCGCGAATACTAAACGAAACAAACCACAAGTCACGACAAGCCGCAACTCTCATGAAACTGCGCTCACATCTAATAAACCTCGCCAATACCAAACCGTAAAGTACACTATTACGCACTGCGTGACCAGGAAATAAAGAATTCAGAAAACTGAATGCACGCAACTCACGCCAGCGGGTCCTTTACTCTAGCTACACATTCAACTGCGCAATAGCGCGAGCAAAAGAAACAATTACTTCACTCGAAGCAATTTAACGATCGAAACCTTCACAAATAATAAAACTAAATAAATGCTAATACAGCACTCACAATTATCAATAACTAACAACTGAAACTAAACTACTCTATTTTAATAGTGAACTGTACATGCAGCCACGACAAAAAACAAAAAAAAAATGAAACGTAACACTCGTATAGGTTCTAAAATTACGTGGACAGTAGAGCACAGATCAACGTTCCTTATAAATGCAGATAAACAGTTTCTTCTTAAATTGTTCTTAGAAAAAATTACTTCTTCTTGAATTAATTTAAAATTATGAACATTTCACTTTCAACACTTAGCTTGCTTCATCTGTAAATATGTAAGTGTCCTTGTTGAAATGATGACTTCTTCTTTGAAGACTTTTCTGTAATCTCTTCACTCTAGATATTCTTGTAAAAGAATACTAAACTATAAATAAACTGAATATCACCAGAGCTACAAAAACTGCAACCTTCCTCTAAGGAAACTGGAATGAAAGGTGGTTTAGAATGTTGGAAAACATTCCAAACAACCTCACAATACTTCTCCTCCAATCATTAGTGTTGAACTGAACCTCTTGGTTTGGGGAAATTGGCACTTCCTGTATATATCTATCATTAAGGAAACTTATTTAGAAATTGGCATATAAAATCCTGCATTTTAACTCAAACATCACTCCAACAATTCTCATAATTATATGTAAGATAAGAAAGACTAAAAACAACTGTTTACTTAAATCTTAATGAAGTTTTTCTACTGTAATGTCTCATTGGAAATCTGGAAACCCATGGAATCCTGACATGCGCGTGACAGGCTGCTTCAGGCAGGCGTGTGTGGCGCCGGAGCGCAACTCAGAAGAAATGTAGATTCCGATGCATGGAAGATGACTTTCCCTAATGCGAGAGAGATCGCTTGCGGAGGTCATCTCTGCTACCTGATTACTGGCTAAAATATAATCAAACAAGATCCGACGTGTGCGCGAAGCGAAACGCTCCTAAGGTAGCTTGTAATATGCGCGCTGCCATACAATGCTGCGCGTCTAGGTATGTTAAACACTTTAGTAATTTCCTGACTAGAAATATTCTGCCTAAGTTGTCTATAATAGCATATTAATTATTTCCTGACTAGAACATAGGATAAATAACTTGTCACTGAACAAATGTCAATCAATAGGGAAATGGTACTTGGCTGTCTTATAGCAGCAAAAAAGAAGAGGAAGGCACCCACAGCTGCAGGGATTTATACCAGCTGATGAGTCCTCATTGGAGATAGGACTGAGGCTAGGGACTACTGGCCTGCAGGAACTCATGGGTGTTGTGGTTTTATGCACAATTCTGGTTTCATCATGTTTTTGTTTGCATTTGTTTTTTATGCCTGTTGGGCATGTTCAGCTGTTAAAAAAAAAAGAAAATAGATTTGAAAGGAAGTTCTAAAGTGCTGTTGTTGGCAGTAATAAAGAAGAATAAGCATAATGCTCGCCTCCGGTCTTATCATAGAATTTCTTTTACATTTTTAAAAATTCCTTCTAAAGCATGCAATTCTTTGTTTTATAGAAACTGTTACTTTTGTACTGTTTTCGTCAACCGCTTTATCAGTTACTTTTTTGTCTTGTGATGTTGAATATAGTTAGGATGTTGGAAAGTTATCAGATATTGTCACTAGCAGACCATTAGAATGATCCCTTGTCACAGCCAGATTGATCAACACTCTTCTGTTAGGACCTGGGGGGGTGGGCTTTGGGGACCAGAGTGATCTGCCTATTAAACAATGAGACCCCTTGAGGTGGTTTACGTTTGATCCCCCTCCCTGAGTTAAAGAGCTAGTCAGCGGAGAGCCCTTCCCCACAACTCCAGTATCCAACAAAGACGAACCCTATTGCTTTCAGTAGACGCCCAACATCTGGTTCCAGGGAACACAGGATGAGATATACATTGCACGAGTCGGAGTCAAAAGAAAGCACATCTCAGCACTTCCCACATACCCCAATAGCACCTCCACCTTTCTCCACTAGTAAAGCACTGGGACAAATCTTACTCCCAAACCTCACCCCCATTCAGCAGCAAGGTCAAATTGAGCAGCAAGGCCTAGACTTAATAGATTGTGGGGCATGGTGAAGTTTTCAGTTAAGCACACTTAATAATTAAAGTTCGGCAGAATGTATAAAAATACAGTCATATTTATTAGCCTTAAACCCTTATGAATTAAAATCATAGGGAAGTAAACTATGAAACAAACTATCTCACATCCACTTTGAAGTGCTCTTGGTGCACCTTACTTTTCACACAGTTAGATCAGTTCGATAGTGCAATGCAATATAGTAAAGCAAGTGATGAAAAAAGCTAAATAAAAACCAGTACAGGTAAGTAATTCTAAAATACTAAGAGTACAAGAACACAAGACACAGCCTTATAAAAAATAAGGCTTTATACTTAAACAGTCCTTCTCTTGCTAAAATAGATGGAGCTTTGTGGCCTAACAGGCATAAGTCTCAAAGGTAACCCTTTCGAGGTAGGTAGTCTTTTCAGAAGGCTGAACAAGTGTGTCAAAGTGTAGGTGTAAGTGTTTCAAGTAGTGAAGAAAAAACAAGCAAAGTCCTTAGGAGGTTGCATCCCATTCCCACCACCTTAGGGAACCCCCCAGGGAGGACACTAGGCCAGAACTCCATTGAACAAGACCAGGCAAGGAAGAGGTAGGGTTAGGACCTTGGCCAGCGAACTTCGGGTGGTAACTTTCCACCCCTGGATCTCCCTGGGCCAGGCTCAGACCCTAGAAAACAAGCGGAGCACTTTCCTTCTCCTTGTTTTACAATGTTTCTTGCTTTCACAAATCTCAATGTCTTTTTAAACAGGTTTTTGGCCTTTGCCCCTGGTTGTCAGCTTCCCTCTGCCGGGTTCCCTCTCGACAACGTTTACCAATAATTCCTCACAGGACTTTCAGACTCTGTCCCTTTTCATTAGCATCCCTCACCCGGGTTCACTCTTGCTAATTTCCATAGTTCATGTTTTAATTTTCAACATGCAGGATTCACTTCCCTTAGCTTTCACAGTTCTCTGTCGGTCAAAGAGACTGGACGGTACAGAGGATTTTTTTTACGAGACTCCTCTATGACCACTTTGACCGTTTTTTGCCTCTACCCAAAGCCTTCTGGTTAAGTAGTCTTTTTACTGCTGGGTAATCGCCCAGAGTTTCCTGCGTGAACACCCACGTGGTGCCGGACTCCTCTGCATCTGGTTTTCCCCCTCTTTCTCAATAGTATCCTTTTGCTTTCAAAGTTCAGTTTATGCCACGGCTACTTTTCATTCAACACAGTTCGGTTTCTTATCGACACTCCCTCTGACTTACCGGCTCTGATGAACTGCTTGGCTTAATGTTTTTGGAGTCAAGGTTTTTACCACTGAGACCTGCGTGTCGCTCCCCGGCTTGGAAATCAGCGGAGGAGGGTCTTGCGCACTGGGCACATCTGTTGAAATACATGTTGGCTATTGTTTGCAGACTTATCGTTCCTTCAGCTGAGGTTCCATGGGCCTTGGTCGGAAAGGGCAAGGTCGACTTTCTCCTTGTTTCACTCTCGGTCTGCTCCGTCTTTCTTCTCCTCTTGAGCTGCTGTGTTGAGCTGGCTCTTACATCGTGCCATCTGCCTTGCTCTTTGCGTGCTCCACCTTTTATCCCTGTGGGGAAAGGAAAAGGCCGTCAGGTGTGCGTGGTTCTGGTCAGGTGCCCGACTCTGCCTGACCCTTGCATTGGGACATGTCAGGTGTTCGGTTCGGGTGTTAATCCGCTGTCGGTGGTGTGCAAAAGGGGGGGTTACAGTGTCTGAGTATTCTACAGGGTAGGATGGGGAAGAAGTGTTATAGAGAATTAAAACCCTCATATCAGGAGGGTTGGTGATCTTAGAAGGGAGAGGTGGGTAGGGTTTGGTAAACAAACTGGAATGACCAGCATTGTTATCATAAAATGAACAGGGGGGAATGTGGGAACGGTAATGTTTTGTTTGAGCAGACTGGGAGCGGGGGAAAGAATAATCATAGGGTCGTGGAGAAGAATGTTTGGGAGTATTCAGATAGGAAACTTGAAATAGGGATTCTGGGATATATACTTTTTGGTTGTAACCAGGTTCAGGGCCTTGGAGGATTGGTTATGTTCGGACAGGTTGTTGGTTTTGGGCAGGAGAGTTTTAACGAGGCGAGGCAGATATACTATAACCTATGAAGATCTTAGGGATTTCGTCCTCCTCTCCTCCTTCCGCTCTGGTGCCATACCTCATCTCACCTGGGGTATTTACCTGAGCATAACCCCGGCTCCCCTAGTCAAGTGATCCTCTCTTGCCCGTCCGCTCCCAGGGTTGGGATCTGATTGTGTCAGCCCTTCCCAGGCCACCTGAATAAGGGTTTCCAGAGGTCTGCTTGGGAGAATACCCTCAGGTATCTCACACCACGGTGAAACTCCCCATGCCCCCCTTCCCTTCTTCAGTAAGGCCTATGGACACTCCAGAATGGATGGTCCCTTATTATCCTTGGGATCCTCTGAACTGGTACCTACACCACTCTCCCACTGTGGTCAGTGCCAAAAGCAGATTCTCCAGATATCCCCACTGCTCTTCCTTGTCTTCCCTCATGTGTGGCCTTAATGACCTCTGTTGCGCCACCCTCTAGTAACTTTCCACATCCGGGAGGCCTACCTCTCCCTCCTCCTTTGATTTGTTTGATATCCAATTTTTGGCTTTTTCGGCTGGGATAAAAATGAAAAGAATCCTTCACTTAATTTCCCTGAGGAACCCTCAGGTAGTGCAGTCGGCAACATTTGAAACCAAAACAAAACACTGGTGAGGACATTCATCTTAATAGCATTCCCTCTCGCCATCCAGGACATTGTGAGCTTCGACCAGGCCAACATACTTTCATATATTTTATTTTCTTCAACAGAGGAGGATACTTCACCTCATATGAGGTGCCCTTAAAGGGTATAGTATACACTTCGCCTTATTTAAAAAATCAACAGTGAACCCATCCTCTGATTGCACCTTCCCAGATTGTATCCCCCTCTTCACCTCGACTAGCGGTGTGCGTTAAGAATAAACATTACATAATCTCTCCCTCATAATCTCCCCATCCATCATTTCCAACATCTCCAGGTCTTTACTTTATTAAATTTGTAAAGAGCACACATTGACCCATAGGCTTTAGGGCGCCGACTAACTCACAACAGAAACACAAAAAGAGTGCTGACTCAGTCAAGAATATAAGGAAAGAACGGTGCAATGATCAGAAACCATGAAAGAGATCTAAGCAAACAATAGAGACTTTAGCCTCTTTAACGTATCCGTAGATTCTATGCTTCTCACATCCCTGGGCAGATGATTCCATAGCCTGGGAGCTATCGCATAGAAGGCTCCCTTTAGTACCTTCTCAGTTCTGCACCTAGTAGTCAACAACACATCCTGATTGTTTGACCTCGGCAACCTACCATGATTTTTTTGGTGAGTAGGGTTTGCAGGTATGCCGGCATCTTACGCTGCCTGCACTTTTGGGTTATAACTAGGACTCGAAACAGAATTCTGGTTTCCACAGAAAGCCATTGAATGAGCGTCTCACCGTAGGTACATGGTCTCTGCGAGAGAGTCCTAATAACACCCTTACTGCTCCATTTTGTATTACCCGCATTTTCTTCAAGATAGACTTATTGATTCTGATCAAGAGACTCGAGCAATAATCGATCTTGGCTCCTATTATTGCCCTTGCTATCCTCCCTGCATTGGTCTGCGAAATCAGGGGCCTAAATTGAGCCAGGAGTCTAATATAATAGGCACATGATGAGACAATAGTAGAGACATGAGGCTTCATGGTAAGATGTTGGTCTAGCACGCCCCCAATGTCTTTACTTTCTTAAGAGGACAGATTTTTACATCTCCTAAATGGAAGCATTTATATGCTGTACCCAATTTTCGTAGCATATTAGGCTAGCCAACAGCTAAAAGTTCAGTCTTTCCTCTGTTCAAGGCTAGTTTGTTCTGAACCATCCATGACTTATGAAGCTGGTAGGTTTTGTTAATCAATACTTCGTCCAGGTCATGATTTCCAGAGAGAGTCATGATACACTGTGCATCATCCGCGTAGTTCATAAAAATAACCCCCTCGTGTGCTAACATCGCAAAGAACGGAACAGTGAAGAGGTTATATAAGCAAGGCGAGGTGCAAGAGCTCTGAGGAACCCCAAAGCTGACATCAATGGGTGCAGCCTCTGCTTCCAGACCGAATACACAACTCTCTCGGTTGCTAAGAAAAGACAGCATCCACTGAGTCGCCTCAGGGGAGAAGTTAGCAACCTCAACCAACCTGGTGGCTAAGATGTGATGATCCACCAGGTTGAATGCTGCTGACAAATCCAACAGCATAAGAAGGGAGGCCTCCCCATTGTCCAGACGATGAAGTAGTTTAGATTTAAGTTCTAGGAGTGCTGACTCTTTGCCATATCTGGTCCTACAAACTGACTGAAGGTCATTAAGAATCGGATATTCCTTCACATGCTTCGATATCTGTCGATAGGCCACCTGATCTAAGGTTTTCAGGAGGAACGATATGTTCGTGATAGGCCTGTAGTTATTAGCAATATCAGTGGAAAGAACCGTTTTTTTTTATATTGGGGTGACCCAAGCCTTTTTTAAGATTTGTGGGAAGACTCCCGTCTCCAAGAAAGTATTAATAAATGTACAGCTAGATGCCAATAGAGTAGGAGAACAGGTTTTGATAATCATGTTTGCCGACATATCATTATTGCATTTAATGACCTTTTAATTGATTTATGATCATTTCCAATTCATCAACTGAGATGGTATTAAAGTTAAAGCTGCAAATAGAAGGGCAGCTTTCAAAGACCCAATCTAAGTTCAGATTGCCGGTACCAGATAAAGTAGATTGTTTCATGTCAATATCTGCCCGACTCCTGTTCAGTTTCTCATGCATAGCCTGCTGGATTCCTGAGCACCAGGTCTTATCCTTGACCAATCGATTGGAGTACACTGTATTCGTTGGTTCATGTTCTTTTAAGATGTTAAATATCTCCCAAGTATCAGACTGGGCATTCCTGATCCTATTGTTAAAAAAGTTCTTTTTTGCTTCCAAAAGGGCTGCTTTTTTAGATCAGGCTGCCGTCTTATATGCAGATAATGTTGACCCAGTTAGTTTGGCTTTCCAAATGTAGTAGAGTTTCAGAGTAGTACTCATAAGGGATTTTAACTCCTGGGAAAACCAAAGGTTACGTTTGGTATTCTGTTTATATGATATCCTCTTTAATGGTGAAAAAAACATATCCAAGAAAAGGATAGGACAACTATGGCACACCCTAGTAAGGAAAAATATTTGTAAATGGTAAGAGTCAACTTGGATACTGGGTGTTTGGAAAATTTGCTAATCAAGTATGAGGTGCAGAGGAGAGAGGGGCAACCTTGACATCTTGGTTGCACAATACAATGAAGAGAATATAAGTTCCCAAGCCGGGAACTTACATCCCCTGCACACTATCTAATATCTGGAATACCAGACCAACAATTAAATATATCTAACCAGTAATGTTTCTTAATAAATTCAAGAAGATCTGTAAATGGTAATACATAGAAAAAGGTAATTTGTTCAAAAAAATGACTTTGAATCAGATAAGGTTACAAGAACCATTCTTCATTGTTTATTCTTGATGTTGAAGCTGTGGAAGGCCCAACGCGTTTCGAGTGATACAACATTCTTCATCAGGGGCAATAACAAAGGTTTCTAGGAAAAAATATATATAATATGTACATTAGGAATTTTATTTACACCAACAACGTTTGTTCAACAACATTTCTAAATAACTCATTTTAGATCAGGATATGTATCACAATAACCCATGACATACAAGGATTACATATGTGGCAGAACGTTTGACATTTTAAATGTACAGAGTATACACTAACCCACAAGAGGACAACCTGTCCCTCATTAATATGTATAGAAACTGATGGTAAATTCACTAGGTTAATAGTATCTTCTCTGCTGTGATCGAATGAGGAAATATATAGAAAAAATATATACTGATAGTGAATTCATTGAAGTTCTAATATGACAAGGTAAGAAACTGTGCAACTATTTAAAGAGTATAACCTTGTGTTTTTATTATGAAGGAGGTTCTTCAAGAGAACGGGGGTGGTCTGGGACGGGAATCCCAGGCCTTCATCTAAACAAGACAGCGGGTCTTTGATGGTAAGTCCTTATCTGTAGAAATAGAATAGACATCAAAGACGTCTATTTAGACCGTTGTGAGTGACATAGTGAGGATAGAATAAGTTAAGACAGTAATGAGTCACTTACAGCGGTATCGCGGTTGATCAGTATCAAGGTAGCTGAGGGGAAGTGGTAGTCAACAACCGCAAGTGGTCTGGAGGTTACTCAGGACTGGAGCACTGAGAAAAAGTGGACTGAAAAACGAAGGTAGAGTCTCAGTAATGAACAAAGGAAGTGAACAGGGTGATCGAAAGCTTTGTTCTGAAAAAGAATCCTGGGTTGAGCCAGTATTGGAAGCCTAACATTTTTACCTAGTGTATGTCAGTGTGGCACACATGGAGACCAGCTGCCGAAGGGTTGCTCGACTCCATGTCAAGTGCCGCCACTGTTTATAAAGTAATTAGTAGTGTGACATAATCACGCGCTTGCGACAGTTGGATAGAAATGTAAAAATGTTTTCAAAGTTTATACATATCCAGTCATTCCGTTGACTCTATCTAGGAAATGTACAATCAGTACAATTGATACTCCCTTCACTAGACTGTGAACCAGACGTGTGGGCAGAATGGCATTGGTTGGTTGCATAACAAGAATGTACCTAACCATTAATATCAACTATGTTTACTACTACAACTATTGATAAGGTCTTCAACCACTTTGGACCCTAAAACTCAGATCTCACATGCAGGACTATAATCAGAATAAATCACAGTCCGCCATTTTATTTTGTCTTCTGACCCCTATAGTATACATAGGTCGATGTATAATCAACATCCATCAATTGTTTCCAGTCAGGCAGTCGTAATGGCCATAATAAGTTCCTTGGCCCTCCTATGGTCCTTCAGCCTCCAGGTCGTGCCTAGAACATCTCACTTTTCTAGTTCTACACTATTCATGACACTTTAAATGCGTGGATGTTGTTCCACATGATTTTTATATGCTTAGTCACCATGATCTCTTACCTTCACATGAATGATATTAGTTCCAACCATCAAGGGTCATGCACATATTGGACATTGCCATTCCCCTAGAGGTCATATTGTTATATTTCCTTCACCCCGACACTAGGTTTGTTTACATGTGGCGTCATGCACGCGTTTGCGTGATGACGTCACATTGTAAACACGCCGCGGTCCGTTTTTCTTTTTTCACTTGACTGATTAAGCTCTTATAGCCCTACCTGCCCCTGTCAAGCATCTTTCCATAGGAGGCTAATTAGATTCCATCTTGTCTAAATTTTCATCCATCTGAGCCTGGAGCTCAGCGCACAGTATGACGTACCACACGCAAGCGCGTGATTACGTCACACTACTAATTACTTTATAAACAGTGGCGGCACTTGACATGGAGTCGAGCAACCCTTCGGCAGCTGGTCTCCATGTGTGCCACACTGACATACACTAGGTAAGAATGTTAGGCTTCCAATACTGGCTCAACCCAGAATTCTTTTTCAGAACAAAGCTTTCGAACACCCTGCTCACTTCCTTTGTTCATTACTGAGACTCTACCTTCGTTTTTCAGTCCACTTTTTCTCAGTGCTCCAGTCCTGAGTAACCTCCAGACCACTTGCGGTTGTTGACTACCACTTCCCCTCAGCTACCTTGATACTGATCAACCACGATACCGCTGTAAGTGACTCATTACTGTCTTAACTTATTCTATCCTCACTATGTCACTCACAACGGTCTAAATAGACGTCTTTGATGTCTATTCTATTTCTACAGATAAGGACTTACCATCAAAGACCCGCTGTCTTGTTTAGATGAAGGCCTGGGATTCCCGTCCCAGACCACCCCCGTTCTCTTGAAGAACCTCCTTCATAATAAAAACACAAGGTTAGACTCTTTAAATAGTTGCACAGTTTCTTACCTTGTCATATTAGAACTTCAATGAATTCACTATCAGTATATATTTTTTCTATATATTTCCTCATTCGATCACAGCAGAGAAGATACTATTAACCTAGTGAATTTACCATCAGTTTCTATACATATTAATGAGGGACAGGTTGTCCTCTTGTGGGTTAGTGTATACTCTGTACATTTAACGTGGCCATCTCCCTTGGGTCACCTTTGGTCACCAGGGATCCGAGACGCAATCCCAGAACCGGGAAGCTATGAAACGTGGTACCAAGCGGGGCTGGAAAGAGCGGGCCAATTATGGCGCGACGGAACCTTTATAACCATACAAGACCTCCAGGAGGCACTTGGCATAGGCACGCTCTCAGTTTTCCTGTACTTGAGACTCAAAGGGGTGATGACAAGGTCAATCTGGAAGGACCAGCTGCAGAGGGATCTTACCCCATTTGAAACGATCCTTGATCGCTGTACGGGCTCCAGTGGTCTGATAAGCGCTATGTACTCGGCCCTGATCGAGACTGATGTCTCCCCCTCACTGGTGCTTAAGGGCAGATGGGAAGCAGATATGGGTAGACAAATTTCCGAAAAGCTGTGGCTTAACATCTGCAGACGCACTGCGAAATCCTCAATATCCTGCCAGTACAAACTGCATGCCATAAAACTTTTGTATAGATGGCAGTACGACCCGACCAGGCTTGCCAAAATGTATCAGGGGGTTAGCCCATATTGTTGGAGGGGCTGTGGGAAGCGGGCTGGTTACTGGCATATGTGGTGGGGGTGTGCCATGGTCCAGACCTACTGGTCAGAGGTTCTTAGCTGGATCAGGGATCTGGATGATGAAGAAAGGGTGAAGCAGCCAATGTTCATCTTGTTTGGTCTGATCGAAACAGGGGACGAAGTTGTAAAAGCACCTAGGATGGTACAGGGTCTACTGATGGCTGCACGAGCCTGCCTCACTATGGTGTGGAAGAGGCCCAAGCTCCCAGGTAAAACTGAATGGCTTGGGGTTGCCCGGACTCTCTATAGAATGGACTACCTGACCGCCGCTTTACGCAGAGATCTTACTGATGTCGAAAGTGCCTGGTCTGAGTTCAGAGCCAAGCATGCCTTGTAAAGACAATGTGTGCAGTATATTGTTGCGATTTGTGCCAATAATGATAACAAACGAAGATTTTTGTTGTGGCGGCTCCTTGGGTCATGTTATGTGTCCTGGTCGGATATCATATTTATACTCAAAGCTTTCTGGTGTTGTCTCATTGTTCAACGGTGTTTCTCAATCACGTATTTGGAGATATTAGAGGGGGGAGGGGGGGCGAGACTGGGTTTTGTTGATATTATTCATTATACTGTTTAATTTTCAGGAACTACTGCACATGATATATGAAGATGGTACTTGTCTTACATGTTCCCTCTACTTATTTACTGAAGAATTTTGGATGTAAGTGACTGTTGAACTTGTACAAAATCAATAAATTTTGAATTTAAAAAAAAAAAAATGTCAAACGTTCTGCCACATATGTAATCCTTGTATGTCATGGGTTATTGTGATACATATCCTGATCTAAAATTAGTTATTTAGAAATGTTGTTGAACAAACGTTGTTGGTGTAAATAAAATTCCTAATGTACATATTATATATATTTTTTCCTAGAAACCTTTGTTATTGCCCCTGATGAAGAGTGTTGTATCACTCGAAACGCGTTGGGCCTTCCACAGCTTCAACATCAAGAATAAACAATGAAGAATGGTTCTTGTAACCTTATCTGATTCAAAGTCATTTTTTTGAACAAATTACCTTTTTCTATGTATTACCATTTACAGATCTTCTTGAATTTATTAAGAAACATTACTGGTTAGATATATTTAATTGTTGGTCTGGTATTCCAGATATTAGATAGTGTGCAGGGGACGTAAGTTCCCGGCTTGGGAACTTATATTCTCTTCATTGAAAAAAAAATATCCGCCACCGTTTCGATACTTGCAAGAATAGTCTGCCATGTCCTCGGGAGAGGTCAACTCCAACCTTGACCCCTGAGAGGCAAGCATTGGTTCAACTCTATCCACTGAGTTATGTTTGAGATCTCTGGTTAAAGCCCCAACTTTATTCATAACCTTCATTTTCAAGGGAAAGTTCGCCAATACTGTGAATTCCTCAAAGGAATGATCCGACCAGGGACATGGTGAAACAAGTAAATCAGTTTTATCAACCCGATTACAGACAACCCAGTCTAAGGTATGTCCCAAACAATGGGTGGGCACATCAACCAACTGTTCGAATCCAAGTTCTAGTAGGGCAGATTGTAGCTGGAGTGCGACTGCATCCTCTTTGTGCCCCAACCACAAGGTAATATCCCCCATAATGAGGAACTTGGATTTGGGTTTCAACAACGGTAGGAGAAAACTGGTGAGACCTGCCTGGAAGTCTCCGGCCATACTAGGTGGCCTATAAACCACAAGAATGTTAATGGTCGCCTCAGCATTCAAACCAATTTTAACCAGAATATATTCCACCCCGTCCACAATAAAGCCCTTAGACTCCCAGATCGACAGGGACAGTCTATAGATAATCGCTACTGCAACACCCCCCCAAAACTCCTTCCTATCGCATCTGAACATCCCATATCCGGGGGGTGGGGTGGCCAGATGCAAAGATGGCGCTGCAGCTGCGTGCGCCCAGGATTCAATAATGGCACAAATATCAGTGGAGTTAGCCTCAATATGTGTGGCCACTTCCAGTGCGTGCTTCAACAAAGATCAGGTATTAAGCATGAGGATTTTCAGTTTGGTGATGGGGTTATCATAGGTCTGCTCACTACAGGCACTGCTTCCTTATCCATCACAGAATAATAGGTATGTGAAGTTACTAAGATAGCAGTAGATACAAGCTCCGGTAAGCTTGCATCCAGTGACTGAGTTCCCTCCTCCATGTGCAGATTTTCTCCAGTCTTTGCCCCATCCGTCTCAGAGTTCCGCATTATGGGGATCGACCGGGCTGAAAGGTAATATTTTGTCAATCACACATGCAGTTTCATTATGTATGGTCTTCCTTAAGATGGTCCACTGCCTTTATATTTAAAGGCCTCCCTCACTTCCCGAATGCCTGTCCCATCCTCCCTATAAAATTCCCGATAATATGCCACGAAACACCCCACTATCGCCTTTGAGAATTCACCAAGCTCAGTTTGCGCAGTTCTTATTTTACCAACACTTCTCTACAACCTTTGTGCCCTGCACCCGCCTCATCTCCCTTCTAGTAATAGTTCTGTTTCAAGAAACAAAGCTTACAGAATACCTGCCCCAAGTTCCTCAGTTTCTGCTTCTTCATCTCTATTGTTCCAGCAATACCATCAATTCTCCCTCCCTACTCTCATCGTCTCTTCTCCTCAAGATACTCCAGCTCACGTCGCACCTTGCGCTCAACTAGGGCCCTTTCCCTCTTCCTTCTGGCTCCCTTCTTTGTCAACAGACCTCGCAAGATTGCTTTAGCCGCCACCTACACCATGGTACACTTCACCTCCCACTGTCGTTTTCCCTGAAGTAAAGATCAATCTCTCCTCGGGGCTCCTTGTAGAAGACTGAATCCTCAACAAATAATCATTGCACCTTGAGCCCTTATCACTGCACCCTGCCTCTCCTAAATCTAGGTCTAAGCACATAATTTTATGTTCCATCCAACGAACTTGCTGCATAGCGCACCCTTGCACCCCATACGCTTGGCCCACCACCATATGGATGTAATCTATTCTGGAGTAATCGTTATGTGGCACAGAGGAGAAGTAGTCACTCTCTTCCTGATGCTGGAGCCTCTACATATCCAATGAAGCATATTTACCCCACAGCCTCTGAAGACCAGCGCCACGACCACCTAATGTACTTCCTACATCACCACCCACAGATCTCTTGTCCCGAGAGCCATCTGCCACCAAGTTAAAATCTCACCTCCCAAATAACAACACGCCTTCGGCAATACCCGAGATCTCCTGAATTGCCATATCAGCAAACGCATATTGTCCCTGGTTTGGGAAATAAAGTGAGCATAGAGTTATTCTCAATCCACCCATCCTCCCTCTGACAATCAATAGTCTCCCCCGCTTTGTCACTACATTCCCAATCTCAAGGTGCAGTGTCCTGCGCTGCAGTATTGCAACTCATCATTTCTTACAATTACTGGATGCCCAGAGGTCACGACCTATGGCTTTACTAGGAATCCTACCCCATCCTACTCGTCATAGCCTTGTTTCTTTCAGGAAGAGGATGTCCAA
The DNA here is from genome assembly GCF_040938575.1 of Ambystoma mexicanum. Lineage (NCBI taxonomy): Eukaryota > Metazoa > Chordata > Amphibia > Caudata > Ambystomatidae > Ambystoma > Ambystoma mexicanum. The sequence goes on from NC_090933.1 coordinate 38,404,187, forward strand.
ATTATTTCACTCAAACTCCCTTGCCACCAACAATCTCTTCATCAGGGAGTTTAATCCCTTCACATTAAGTGTGGCCACCCTCATACCTCCCGAGGCCCTTCTGTCAACACTTCCACTCATTTTAACATTATCCGATCCCATGTCTCCCTTTAGGCATTCCCCACTCCCGCAGGCTTCCCACACCGATTACCAAACAGTGACATTCTGGCTCCCTCCCAAGGTATCCCTGCTTCATCACCCCCCACAACATCCCACATAACAAGCTATCCCACAATAGTGATACACGCAAAAGGAAATCCCATACTCCCTCCCCTCTTCACCCCCACAAGATGCTCACCTTACACAGGCAGCTAGAGTTGGCTCCCCACTCGCCTCATCCCCCTGCCTTTCTCCCCCAAACTGAAATTTCAGTATTCAACACACTGCAAAAATCCCCCCCACACCCCAGGTACGTAGTACCTTTCCCCAGCAATCCTAATAATCCCCCTCCTCAAAGCAAATACTATCCATTATACATATCCACACCCCTTCAATGTACTGGTGAGGGAGTATTCATTTTCCAGAATATGCAAATCCCAGGCACTTTTTTCCTTGAGAGTGTTCTCAATTCCTCTTCTGTTGCTCGTGGATGCAACAGCCAGATGGAGCTCTTCTGTCACTCCCGCTGTCCGAAATGAATAGTCCGCATTTGTAATGCAGTAGTCCTCACCCTTGAACTCGAAAATGAGGGCAAACGGAAATCTCCATCTATACCTCATCCCCTTTGTGCTCTGCCATGACGTGAGTTGCTTACATTCCCTCCTTTTGGTCAGTGTCAACTGTGAGAAACCAAAGAGTTATCACCTGCTAGTCCCCGGGATTTCTCAGGTGGCCAGGGCACGGCCATCACCTTTGGATCCAGACCCTGGGGTGGACCAGTGCGGAGGGATCACCTGGGTGAGGGGTCTGCGGTGAAGTGGGGGTGAGGCAGCCGGTGGCGAGATGCAGTATTCTTACCTTTCCCGTACCCATGATCCTCTGGTGTCCCAACCGCCCCCTCTTTCCACACAAACACTTGGCAGAGGAAGAGGGCGACTGGGAGCAATAATACTAACTCTTATACATCCTTCCCTCAGAAGCTCACGGTCTCTGAGCTCTGGTTCTCTCTAGGCTGGACTACTGCAACAGCCTCTTTCTAAATCTGCCTGCTTCTACTATGTGCCCTCTGCAACTCATCCAGAACAGGACTGCAAGACTTGTCCTTGGCCCCAAGCCCAGGGATTGTATCACTCCAGTACTGAAATCTCTGCATTGGCTCCCAGTGGCTACAAGGATTAAGTTCAAGACCCTTTGCACTGTCCACAAGGCCATCTGGGGCGTGGGTCCTCAATACCTCCAACTCTTTCTTCGTAAATACCTTTCTACTCGAGCTCTTCGTGCCTCCACCTCCAAGTTGGTGGTATCTCTTTCTTCGGCTGGGGACTCCCTCTGGAACAGCCTCTCTGAAACTTGAGTAGAACCATTTCCGGTTCTGGAAGCACCCCAAGACATTCCTCTTTGCTTCTGCCTTCTCTCTTCCTCTCCCCTGCTGATTTCCTGTATGATACTGCACTGGTCACCTGGCTACCCTCCGATTTCTGCCCCAGGTTCCTGCCTGCACAGTTGCACACTCGCACTTCCTCCCGGCAACCCTTGCGCTTGAGTCTGTATCTGTAACCCTACAGTCCCCCTACCTGCACTTTTGGACACCTGCTGTCTGCACTTACCCTTGCACCTATCATATTCACTTAATCTGCTTGTACAGACCATTACCGTCTCAGAAATTCAAGGGCTCTGAGCGAATGTTGTGTTTTTTTCCCCATGTTCCCACCCTCCTTGAGCGCTTTGCAACACTTACCTGTATGTAGGCGCTACATAAATAAACATTACCATAACCACCTGCCACCTGAGTTGGGGAGGTGAGGACAAGCCTGTGGTACTAACCTTGACTCGTAAATTGGAAGACACTAAAGACAAGAAAGAAACGCACAAAGCCGGTGATTTGGCAAGTGAAGTGAGAGACCAGTGTTTGCTAAAGAAAGATTGAAGTGGCAACATAATATTGCACAATTGAAGACTGCACGCATGTGGATGAGATGCGAAAAAAAGGCAGACCTGCGAATAAACCTTAAAGTAACGGTAGCTGTAAAGTCAGCGATACTGTGTAACGGCGTGGTCTGGCGAAAGGAACTAGCCCACTCAAGTCTCAGTGAAAGGTAAAAAGGTTGTAGCGATAAAGTGAATGAACTGTAAAAACAAGGTGATTGAAACTGACCCAGAGAAAAGGGGAGAGTAAAAAGGTGAACGTTGAACTTTGGTGCATAAATCGGTGAACTACCCAGACCAGGAAGCACTGGGGCAAATAACATAGGAGTGTGAGCTTAAAGCTGGAAAGGCAAAGTGGTCCTGCGGAGGTCTGTAGAAAAAAGCCACACACATTCGAAAGTCTCCGACCTCAGGAAACGGTCCGGGCCCGACTGAGGGAGACCGAAGGTGTAATAAGTTAGGGGAATGGAACCCCTAAAGGAGGTGAATTAAGCTTGGGGAAGGTAACCCCTGCAAGTGTTTTGCTTTGAAAGGTCTGAGCCCGACAGAGGGGGACCGATGTGAAATTTTTGGTGAACTGTGTTTTGGAAATTGGAAAGTAAGACTTTAACGTGGAAGGCGAGGCGGGCCTCGATCCACGTCTTCAACTACCTTTGTGTTAAGAGTCTGAGCCAGAGTGTGCCATCTTGTGTAGAGGGTCCGCTTTAATCCGTGCTGTCCAATGTGGGGAGGATAGCTGACTCAGCCACATTTATTCTTTATATTTGAACACTGACTTTCCTTTGCATATATATTCTCCTTTTTTACACTTTTTGTACAAGATCTAGGGCAGGCATACATTTTTGTTAGTATAGGGCATTTTGATTTGACAGACTCAACTAGGACTTTTTTATTTATTATTTAATGGTTGAGACTACTCGCATCTTAGCTGTAGGGCAAAGTAGGAGTTTCTCTAACCCTATTGAAAGTTCAATAAAGGTTTTACAAATTGTACCTTTTGTGTCAGTGTCATACTTGTGGTACCCTGCCTCCCTTACACAACCATTGGAAGATCTGTATTTTGGTCCCCTCGTAGATCACCGCTCCTACCTTCCGAGCTCTCATTAACACCTCAGTCTTCTGCTTTTAATTGGCACACTTCACCACCACGGACCTTGGGCCCCTCTATGTGCCCTCTCAATGCCAATCTCCATACCACCATCATTTTTAAAAAGAATGCTAATGATGTCCTTAACCTTCCTCTTAACTCCCTCAGGGCATTCCCCCTCTGCTTTCTGCTGACCAAAGACCCTCCATTTACTGTGATGAACCCCTCTTGTTTCCAGGTCTGTCAACCTTGTATCCATTTTGATTTCCAAGGCATCTGCTGTTAACTGGTTACTCTCCAAGCCTTTGATTTTTATCCTCTATCTTCCACTCGTCCTCTGAACTCTGAAACTGATGCCTGTATGTCGAACTGAGAGCTTTGATCTCATTCAGTATGTATCAAATGTCACCCTCGTGGCTCTCTAGGTCTACTCCCTTTCTGCCTCCTTGCGCTGGGGTTCCCGATCCATAGTCAACGGAGGGATGCCCTGCAACTGAAAACATTGCAGGGTCTACACTCTTGTGAAAGGACTGATGAGGAACTCACCCTTCACATATGCACTCAGCGATCACAAAATCGACACTCCAAGACCCCTCCTCAGGCTCCTCGTATCTGCCTCAGTGAGGAGCACGCCCACTCCGCCTCTGTGCCACCACACTGAACGCAGAACAAACCAGGAATCTGCAGTAGCCTGACGCTGCCCCCGGTGTCCACTGCTCACTGTACTATAGCCAGACTTCACCCCACTGGTACCCTCTGAGTGGCACATGGATCCACTCCACCTCACCTGCACTCCACACCTGTTCAGTGGCCAAGGTAGCTCTTTACTGGGTGGCTTCATCAGCCATCTAGACCTTATTCATCCTTGCACCCACTCCCCGTACTCTTCTCCTTATCGCTGCTCCACAGCATCACAGGGAGACTGGTCTACTGCTCACCCGATGCAGTGTCACTCACCCCAGTCTCCGGCCCCTCTCTAGGCTTGCTCGTTCTTGGTTGCGGGTGGGCATGCTCTCCTCCGGCTTCCTTCCTTGTGCTGACGACCCCTGCCAAAACTACCTGCGGTCGTTGTCACACCACACTGCAGCCCTCAAAGTGCGTGTGTTGATACCCAGCTCCTCGTGCCCAGCACAACAAACACTGCGTCCTCTGGCCTTGCAGTGCGCCACCGGCTCCCTCTGCTCATATCTACCGTTCTCCGCCCTGCCTCTGTCGTCTCTCCACCAGCATGCTTCATCAACAGCAGCCTCCTTCACCGACTTGGGGAAGGTCGCCGGCCGCCACTTAAGTCTGAAGTCAGGGGTACTTTTTCACTCTCGCTTGGGGATTCAAACTTCTCTAAGTCATCAGGGAAAGAAGAGTCTCCAGAGCTCAGAATCACTTAGCCATCTTGGTCCGCGCATCCCAATATTCATTTTTAATGATTGCGTCCAGTATATATTGTAGTAATAATAAAACTGTTACACATGTCTTACTGAGCAAAACACATGATGAAAACCTAGAAAAAACATATAAATGATTTACTGATGGAAGGTTTCCGTGCCGAGATGGATAGTCTGGTGCACTCATATTGTAATCCTTTGAAATACCCCTATGAGACGGAGAGAAATGTAACCAAGAAGGGTTTCTGGCTACTTTGCATACAATCAAAGAACATTTTGGGAACATAAGACTGAACAGAAGTCTTTCTATGTGACAAACATGTCTGTGATAAAAGTTTGTATGTTTGTATCACTTAGTACATAATACACACTGGGCTTTTTGCACATTGAATTTTTCCCAACAATCACTCTAACATTTGTATTTGTATTTATGCCAAAGCGCTTTACATTACAACAATAATAAATTAGAAGCATAATTGCAAAGCATGAGAGAAACCATCGAAAACAATATGTAGAACAATTTACCTTGGACTATAAAAGAGAAACAGAACAGAGGAAGAGTAAGAGGGAAGTAGCGAGGGTTAACAGGACGGGGGATGAAGATGCGATTTCAAGGATGAGCGGAAGGAGGAGCAAGGGTAAATGGAGCGGATAGGGAGAGGTAGAGAGTTCCAGTATAGGGGGACAAGGAGCTGAAAGGATCGGAAACAAGAAGACGCACAAGGAGATGGAGAAACAGTGAGTAGGAAGAGATCAGCAGATCGTAGGGGGCGTGAGGGAGCATAGAACGAGAGGAGTGAGGAAAGGTAGGGGGGCCCGATTATGAAGAGATTTAAAGACGAGACCGAGGAAGTTGAATTTAACTTGAGAATGAAAGGGAAGCCAACCAAAATAAGGTAGCGAAGAGGAAATGGAATCGTGAGGAGAGAGAAGGCAAAGGGTACGGAGAGCAGAGAGGTAGAGGGATTTGAGAGGAGCAAGATGAGAGGCAGGGAGGCCAAAAAGGATAGTAGAGAAATAGAAAAGACGAGAGAAGATGAGGGAAGAGTTTAAGAGTTTAGTGGCGTGGAAGGTGAGGGAGGAACGGATTTTACAAACATTGAAGCGGTGGTAGCGACATGCGCGGGACGTAAGAGAAATGTGGTGGGTAAAGGAGAGGGTGGAGTCGAAGTGGAGGCCTAGATTGCAGGCAGAGATGTGGAGATTAGTAGGGGGAAGGAGAATAAAAGGAGGGGGAGATGGAGGGGGAAGCGTGTTGTAGGGAAAGAATAAGATTTCAGTCTTATCGGTGTTGAGGGAGAGAAAGTGAGATGACATCCAGTTTTTGATAGCAGTGAGACAGGAAGAAAGATCAAGGTGGATGTCAGGAGTGAAAGAAGAGAAAAAGAGAAAAAGCTGGCTGTCATCAGCATAGAAATGGTGAGAGATACCGAAGGAAGAGATGATAGGGGCAAGAAGGGAAGTGTAAAGTGAGAAAAGGAAAGGGCCAAGTACAGAGCGTTTGGGAACACCGAAGTCGAGGGGGAGAGTGGGGGAGGTACGACTGCCCCCAAGAGACAGCAAAAGAACGGTTGGAGAGGTAGGAGGAGAACCAGTTGAGAACAGAGCCTTTGAGACCAAAGGAAGAAAGAGTGTTGAGGAGTAAGGGATGATCAACGGTATCAAAGGCAGCAGAGAGATCAAGGAGGACGAGGACAGAGAATTGCTTAGAGTAGCGAGCGGTAAGGAGGGAGTTGAGAAAGGAGGGGAGGGCAGTTTCAGTGGAGTGTTTAGGGTGGAATCCGGATTGAGAAGGGGGGTGAAGAGAGAGATTGGATACAAAAACTGAGAGTTGAGAGTAGACTAAGTGTTCAAGAAGCTTAGAAGGGAATGGTAGAAGAGAGATTGGATGAAAGTTGGAAGCAAGGAGGGGATTAGCAGAGGGTTTTTTCAGTATGGGGATGATAGTAGCGTGTTTGAAGGAGGAAGGGAAGGTGGCAGATGAGAGACAGATGTTGAAGAAGGTGAGGTAAGGAATGAGAAGAGGATAGATTTTAGAAATCAGAGGGGTTGGGAGGGGATCAGAGGGGGCAGCAGTAGAGTTTTGGACAGGAGGAGGGAAACATCGGAAGGAGTAACAGGGGAGAAGTTAGACATGTAAGAGGAAGGGGTGATGAGAGAGGGGGGATGAGGGGAGTAAGAAGGGGAGCAAAGAATGTTTTGGCATAGTGCAAGTATCTTGAAAGAGAAAAAGTCAGCGGAAGGGGGGAGGGGAAAGGTAGTAGAGTGGTAAGTAGTAGGTGGGGAGAGAAGACAAGATAGGGTCTGAAAGATATGACTAGGATGGGAGGATTGGGATTGGAGGAGGTTAGAGTAGTAGGAACGTTAAGCTAAGGCAGGAGTCATAAAGAGAGTGGTAAGAGAAATGTGACGCTTGATTGGCAGGCGAGCGGAGCTTGAGCCAGCGTCGCTCGAGGCGACGGAGGAGGTGGCGCATAGACGGAAGGTGAGGGGAAAGCCAGGGTTGAGAGGGTTTGTGGCGGAAAGAGGAGAGAGGGTGAAGTTGATCGAGGCTGGAGGAGATAGAGGAAGACAGAGGATAAGGCTTCATTAGCCGAGAGAGAGAGGAGAAATCAGAAAGAGTGGGGAGGCAGAGCAGGTATCGAGGAAAAGAGAAGGGCTAAAGTTATGTAGATCCCGTTGAGAGAAGGAAATGGGGGAAGAGGAGGGAGTGGACGGAGGAAGAGGGGGAGTGAGGGAGAAAGAGAGTAAGGCATGGTCAGAAAGATAGTTGGGAAGGGTAGAGACTGGGGAGGAGGAGAAGGTAGAGATAAAGATAAGATCAAGAGTGGAGCCCGAAGAGTGAGTAGGAGAATTAGGGAGGGGAGTGAGAAGGTAGAAGAGGGGAGGTTAACATTAATGCTTTTGTAACCATAAACCCATATATACCCACTTGGACAGCCTAATAATATGGATTTGAGGTTAGAGTGGCTGTGACATCTCTGTCATTGCGTTGGTGTCCTTAGGCAGCCTTGCTTCTTGTTTCCTGGAGAAGTTTGGAAGAGTAGGGGCTGGGTCCCTGTTGGAGCATAACCAGCCCACAATAAACCTATGCATTTTATATATAGGTTTATGAAAAGACACCTGAATATTAGTGTTCTGTAGGTGGATAAGCCCACCCCTAATATCACTTTTACCACACAATTAATAGTTCCTTTCATCTGGCCCTTGATTGACACTCACAATTGGACTTGTAACAGGAACGATTTTACTTTTTGCTGCTTTCCCTTCAAAGACATCAATGGAACAGCCTCCTTTTTGCTATTGTTTTGAACCTTTCCTGCCATTTGTAAGCTCATCTGTTTTGGTGGCACTAATCAGTCCCTATGGCTATCCGTGCAGGAGGATGCTGTTCTCCATAGTAACGTTCTTTGTTTATTCTTCTTGCACAAATCATCTTATGTGAAGTGTGTCCCTGTAGCTCTGTATTTAGCAACTTTGTGGTTGCTTGCATGATGTATCCAGGATGGTCTGGTGGATACTTTTATAGTGTTTTCTTTTTTGTAGTTTTATGCACTTTCATTTGACCACTTCATGCCAATTACAGTAGCATATACCCTAAAATGACCGGGCCACAAGAATTTCCACTGTGCTTTGGCCATCTTATCTTTTGACCTCCTTCCTGCCCCCAAGTGGTCAGATTTTCCATATTTAGTAAGCCCTTTCCTGGGGAAAGTTCCAGTTTTCGCAGGCAAATTGGAAGTCTGTGTGTGTGTTTGGATATTAGGGGCTGAGTCTGTCTGGATTTTGTCAACATCCCAGCCATGTGCGTCTATCGGTGAGCACATGCAGAGACTGTCCAGGAATTCAGATAGACTCTGCATTTTGGAAGAGCTGGGGGCAACTCAAGCCTGAATCTTGGATAAAAGGAGGAGTCCTGCAGCCGTTCTTGAAATCATCATTGGAGCCAAGACCTCTACGAAAGACAGCAACCTGCTGAAAACCCGGAATTCGTCATTGTAAGCTCACCAGCAGCCCTTTCTTCACTTGCAGGTGAAGCCTTGTCTCTCAGAAGATCTCCTGAAAACCTTAATCGGTGCTTCAACCCATGAACCGGTGGGAACAACCAGTCCAGACTCTGCCCAATATACAGCCAAAGGAAGACTTGCAAAGCACTCCCAGAACCATACTGCAGGATAGCCAGATGTCATCCTGGGCTACTTCGCTACAACAGTCGTTATCCCAAGTTGAGCCTGGGGACTCTGCAGATCCTCAGTTTATGGAACGATTAGCATTTCCCCCGAAGTTGCTCTCCACCACAAATGTTATGTTATGTTAATTCACTTGTAAGGCGCCAAAGCCTGAGGGCATCCAGGCACCATGTAGAGAAAGGTGGCGAGCTACCTTATCTAGTTACACAAACAAAATGGTCTTTAACTGTTTCCTGAAGGCCAGATGATTTTCCATATTTCCGAGGTGTTCAGGTAGGGCATTCCAAGCCTGTGCCATCTGTACATGAAAAGCACAGCCACTTCTGCCAGCTCTTTTAACGCGGTCTACTTCTAAAAGACAGGTTTTAGCTGATCGAAGGTTTTTCTGGGTTTATAGAGTCTCAGCCTGTTCTTAAGGTATGCAGCGGCATCACCAAAAACACACTTAAGACAAGTGGTCAGTAACTTAAACTAAATTCTGGCAGAGACTGGCAGCCAATGGAGTGTCTTCCTGGCTGCAAATGTAGGCTCAGAGCGGTTCCTCTGATATATAATGCGCACAGCGGTATTCTCGATCTTCTGTAGTTTTTGAATATCTGTCTTCCTCGCTCCCCCTAGAAGACTGTTACAGTAATCTACTCTCTGGAGTATCACGGCTCTAACCAACATTTTGCGGTTTTCTTCAGAAATCGGAGGGGGCCACTTGCCGTAGCACTTTCAGATGGTAATTTGTACCTTTCAAAATTGTATCCACATGTGCACAGCTGTCCAGACTAGCCTCCAGGTAAGTGCCCAAGGTCTCCATCTTGTGTACTACTGGGATCTGGCAGCCGTCAATCTGGAAGCTGATATAAAGAGGTCTCAGGTTCTCTCTGGCCTGTCTACAGCCATATAGCATTAGCTTGTCTTAGTAGCGTTAAGGCATAGCAAATTTACTGACATCCAACTCTTGACCATCTGGTAGACCGGGTCCAGCGTCAGTTTGTCACAAGTCCCTCCCCTTCTCACCTGTTTTTGTTGTTTGCTTGAGACCTTCTTTGGTGACTTCTTTTGCACTGTCCGGGATTTGTATAAACCCATGTGCTTGTCTTCGGATTCCAGCGTGAGGATGACAATCCAACTCCAGGATACGTTCAGATGTCCAGGACAGAGACCAGGAAGGAACAATGTCTGAGCTCGGAGACACGGAACGCTGTGACCCGAGCGTGGGCGAAAATCCAGGAAGTTCGAAGGTAACTTTGAGAAAAGGAAGGAAGGAAGGGGGGGGTTCAAGGAACCGGGAACCAGGATTCAGAAGAAAGCCCCGAGCGAACTCGGTAACACACGTCCAACTACAGCAAGCGGTAGTGTTGAGACGCGCAGAGCCGCGGGCGCGTTTCTGTTTAGTAGAGTGCAGAGCATGGAGCGCAAGGGCTGGCAAGCATCGTTCCCTATCAAGCGGCCATGTTGGAAGGATTACTGCATTCAATCCCCTATGGGTCAGGGACCACAAAGTCCAGAAAGGACGAAGGCGACGGTCCATGACAGTATGCATCCTCTAAAGCCCAGGTCCTCTGGGTTTGCCCGGATGGATAAGATGGTATCTTTGAATCAGCTTGGGGGCATTCATGTTTGACACGGGTTCCCAAGTGCGCTCACTGGGAGGATACCCTTTCCACTCAACCAAATATTGTAATTGACCACGTCAGTACCTAGAGTCACAGATTCTGGAGACCTCATATTCGAGTTGGTTATTGACAATCACTGGGATAGATCTTGGAGCAGTTTGAGAGGGCTGAACATATGGTTTTAACAGAGAGCGTGTGGAAGACTGGATAGATCCTTTTCTATGATTCTGGTAGTCGGAGTCGAAAGGCCACTGGATTGACGATTTCTTTTATAGAAAAGGGCCCGTAAAACCTGGGAGACAATTTATTTGGTCATAGGTGACGGGGAAGGAGTTTCGAGGATAACCAGACTTTATCGCCTACTGAATAGGAAGGCCCAGGTCTTCTTTTGGAGTCAGGATAATGTTTAACGTCTCTTCGAGCCTTTTCTAGGTGTTCCTTTGCTTCTTTGTGCACATTAATTAGTGTTTCAATCCAGGAATCAAGCGCAGGATCTGGGGGTAGGGTGTGGAACAATGGACGGTAGGACTGAAGGATGAAATCCTTGACTACAGAAGAAAGGACTGGTTTTGATAGCTGAATGATCCGAATTGTTGTATGCGAATTCGGCCACAGGTATTAAGAATGATGAATCATCCTGGACCTTGGTGGCAAAGCAACGAAGAAACTGTTACAGGGTTTGGTTTACTCGTTCAGTGGCTCCATTGGTCTGTGGGTGATAACCCGGAGACAAGGCACGTTGGATTCCCAGTATACAACATAACTGTTTCCAGAACTGGAATGTGTACTGGGGTCCTCGGTCAGAAATGATCTTGGAAGGTAGCCCATGAAGCCGGAATATATGTTCCAGGAAAATTCCAGCAAGTTCAGATGAGGATGGCAGTTTGTATAAAGGTGTAAAATTAGCCATATTAGTGAACAAATCAATGGTAACCATTATAGTTGTGTAGGCCCTGGAAGAGGGTAGTTCCATGATAAAATCCATGGCAATGATTTCCCAGGGTCTTGTTGGTATTGCTGGTTGGAGCAGGAGACCTGCTGGTCTTTTGTTATCATGTTTGTTTTGATTGCAGATTGCACATGTCTGGATATGGATCTTGATATCATCCTTCATCTTTGGCCACCAAAACTGTCTTTGTATTAGATGAAGAGTGTTGGTGATGCCACGATGTCCTGAATGGAAAGTATCATGGCATAGACTTGTGATCTTTTGTCTCAGTCCGGGAGTGGGAATGACCAACCGATTGTCCTTGAACAGGTATCCGTCCTTTGTTTTGAGATTCCATCAATTGTTTCTCTTAAACTCCTTCCAAGGTTCAGAGGACTGGGTTTGATTTCGAATATCCTCCAGGAGGGTAATTGCTTGGGCAACAAATAATGTGTGGGGAAACATCTTAGAAAAGGTCCGATCTTTAAGGGTTTCATAATCAGGACGTCTGGATAAGGCATCGGTTATAATGTGTTCCAGGGACATGATGGATTTGGAATTGGTATTGGGCAAAAAAGAAGGCCCAACGGGCTTGACGACTGTTTCTACATTCTAGGGATTGCAGGACTTGAAGATTCCGATGGTCCGTGCGGACTTGTACCGGGTGTTTGGCTCCCAAAAGAAGATGACGCCAATCAGTGAAGGCTTGACGGATGGCTAGCAATTCTTTTTCCAGGACAGAATAGTGAGTTTCACTGTGGGTCAAGGTGCGAGAGAGATAGGCGATGGGGTGTTCTAACTTGTTGCCAAGTTCCTGTTTCAGGACTGCCCCAATGGTGTAGTTGGAGGCATCAGTTTCCACAAGAAAAGGTTGATCAATGTCGGGTTGAGCTAGGATGGGAGCTTGTGTGAACTCCGACCCCAATCGCAGGAACGCCGAATCTTGGGCTGAGGTCCACCGAAAGGGGGTATCTTTCTTTAACAAAGTAACAATAGGATGCACATTCTCAGAAAATGCTGGTATACATTTCTGGTAGAAGTTAGCAAGCCCTAGGAAGGATTGAATTTGTTTTACAGTGGTTGGAACAGGCCAGGATAGAATAGAATCAACCTTTGAGGGGTCCATTCCAATTCCATTTGGGCTAAGAACAAATCCGAGATGGTGAACAGTTGATACATGGAAAAGACACTTCTCGGGTTTAGCCAGAAGCTTATGTTCGCGTAGACGTTGTAAGACTGTCTTTACGTGCTCTTCATGTTTCAGGTGGTCCTTGGAGTATATCAGTATGTCGTCCAGATATACAATGACGAAGAGGAACAGCATATCAGAAAACACCCGATCCATAAAGCGTTGGAAGATTGCTGGGGCATTAGTCAGTCCAAAGGGCATAACCAAGTATTCAATGTGGCCAAAGGGTGTTCTAAAGGCTGTTTTCCATTTGTCTCCTTCCTTTATATGAATAAGATGGTAGGCAGCCCTGAGATCTAATTTTGTGAAGATGACTGCACCTCTGACTGCTTCCAGGATGTCCGAGATGAGAGAGAATGGGTAACGATCCTTGAGAGTACACTGGTTAAGGCCATGGTAATCTAGGCATGGTCTAAGCTCCTTGGAATCCTTCTTGGGGATGAAAACTAGAGAAGCGCCCGCCGGGGACTTGGATGGTCATATAGTTCAATTTTCCAAGTTGGTGTCCAGGTATTCCCGGAGGGCCCTCTTTTCGGGTTCTGACAAAATAAACATTCTCCCGAAAGGGATTACTGCTGAAGGTTCACTATCGATGGCACAATCCCCAGTTCTGTGTGGTGGAACAGCTTGAACAATGGCTGTCGAGAATACATCTATGTAAGTCTGATAGGCCCTGGGAATCCGGATGATGTTAGAAACAGTGACTGGACTTTGCTGCGTTTCTTGAGTCTTCAGAGGACCTTGGTAAGGTATCTAGGGATAAGCAGTGGGGCATACAATGTTCAGAACCAAGAAACAAGGAGCCTGCTTCCCAATTGATGTAGGGGTTATGCTTCTGTAACCAAGGCATGCCTAGAACCATTGGATAGTGGGCCGATCTTATAATGTCAAATTGAATCCTCTCTTGATGGTTGTTTATGGAAAGTAGGATCTCTTTAGTTTGGAGGGTTATGGGTCCCGAAGAGAGGGGTCTCCCATCAATAGCTTCTACAGGTTGCATTGTCTCTCGAGTTTCATGTGGTATGCTGTGAGAAGTGACCCAATCATGATCTATGAATATGCCTATGGCTCCGCAATCCACTAATGGTAGGATGGGGTAAGATTCTTTCTTGGAAGGCGATAGGAATGCCTATAGAATCACAAGATTATTTTGCTAAAGAGAGTTCAAGGAAGGAATTGATGTGCAGCAGACATCCCTCTCCGGAAACTGTGCCCCATCTAGGATTGGGAGCTGGCGTTTGCCGAACGCCGTGGAGGAGCAATAGGGCACTCTCCTACGAGATGTTTATCGGAGGCGCAATACATGCATGGGCCAGTGTGAATCCGGCGCATTCTTTCTTGTGGGGTAATGGGTCCACGGAAGGCCCCCAGTTGCATGGGTTCTAGGTCTAAGGTTGGAGAAGCTGTGGGCTCTGGTCTGATTGAGTGGTCTGTGGCAGCTTTTTGGAAGGTTGACTTAGACTTTCACTAGCGGTCTGATAGCACAGCAAATAGAGCGCTTGCTTTGACATCTGTGCAGAGCCTACCCACGCAGGTTCGAATCCCGACAGGGCCACACTCAGCCTTTCATCCTTCCGAGGTCAATAAATGGGCACCACATACCGTGGGTAATAGTAAGTAGTGCTCAGATACCTAAGGGTTTGTAGCGCTATATAAATGCTAAATTATTATTATTATTACTTCTTTTTTTCCGCCTTTCTTTCCTGGATTCGAAAGTCGATTTGCAAGGAAAGGTCAATAAGAGCCTGGAAGGAGTTTGGGCGAGCTACCCTGGCTAACTCGTCCTTTATTTCTTCATTCAGGCCTCTTCGGAAGAGGGTGAAGCTGGCTTCTTGAGACCAATCAGCTTCCTTCACAAGTTGTTTAAAGCGGGTCACATAGGTAAGCATATCCTGGGATGCTTGTTGAAATTCAAGTAAACGTTCTTGAGCGCTGTAAACCTGCTCTGGGCGATCAAACATGGCTTTTAGGGCTTCCACAAACCCATCATAATTATCCAGGAGGGCGTCGCCTGAATTGACTAGGGGGTTTGCCCAGGTCAAGGCATTACCAGTAAGGTGTAAGATCATGAAGCCCACCTTTGCTCTAGGAGTGGAAAAGTAGTAGGGCTTGAAGGTGAAGTGTACCAAACATGAATCAAGGAAGGCACGGAGGGTCTTTGAAGAACCATCATATTTGTCCACTACTCCTCCCAATAACACGCTTTCCTTAGTTGCAGAGTCACGTGACAAGACTAGCTGCTTTAACGCAGCATTCTCAGCCTTAAGGTTTTGGACTTCTGTGGTTAGTTCCTGCATGCCTCGCATGAGGTTTTGAACCGCGGCTTCCATCTCTGTGTCTGTATTGGTTTTTAGGCATCTCAATCTGTCACAAGTCTCTCCCCTTCTCACCTGGTTTTGTTGTTTGCTTGAGACCTTCTTTGGTGACTTCTTTTGCACGGTCTGGGATTTGTATAAACCCGCGTGCTGGTCTTCGGATTCCAGCGCGAGGATGACAATCCAACTCCAGGATACGTTCAGACGTCCAGGACGGAGACCAGGAAGGAACAATGTCCGAGCTCGGAGACACGGAATGCGTGACCCGAATGCGTGCGAAAATCCAGGAAGTTCGAAGGTAAGTTTGAGGAAAGGAAGGAAGGAAGGGGGTTCAAGGAACCGGGAACCAGGATTCAGAAGAAAGCCCCGAGTGAACTCTGGTAACACACGTCCAACTACAGCAAGCGGTAGCGTTGAGACGTGCAGAGCCGCGGGGCGTGTCTGTTTAGTACAACGCAGAGCGTGGAGCGCAAGTACTGGCAAGCAGCATTCCATATCAGGCGGCCATGTTGGAAGGATTACTGCATTCAATCCCCTATGGGTCAGGGACCAAGAAGTCCAGAAAAGACGAAGGCGACAGTTCATGACACTGTTGGTCTTTTTCGTGATCCCCACAGATCTCCATTGCCAATTGGAAATCATCTGCATAATTGCAGAAAAAGATATCCAGATTTTCAAAGTCCATACATAGTGGAATGATATAAATGTTAAAAAGCATGGGGGATAGACTGGCCCTCTGGGGGACTCCACAGGCAGTGATTTCGGCATCTGATACACTGTCACCCCAGTGAACGCAAGAACTACGTCCCTCAAGAAAGGATTTAAGCCAAGCTATTGCCTCCACTGAGAGGCCCCCGACAGTGGCCATCCGGTCCAGCAGAATCCCGTGGTCTAGCAAGTCGAAAGCTGCCAATAAATCTAGCAACATCAGCAGTCCGACTTGCCAGACTCCAGGCTGGAGAGCATGTGTGTATGTAGGTCCAGCAGAGCATTGGCAATGCCGTGGAAACTCCAAAAGCCTGAGAGTTTTTTGTGGAGGATTCCCATTTCTGAAACATGTGTCTGTAGTTGTAGCATAGATAGTTTAGCAATAAGTTTCAAGAAAAAGAGCGTGTTAGTGATTGGCCTAAGATTGGCTGCATCATTAAGGTCTAAACCGGCTTTTTTTAGTAATGGTGTAACTGCTACGTTTTTTTATAGAAAGCGGAATACTGCCGGTTTGAGAGGAGGAGTTTTCAAACCTGCAGAGAAACGGGGCAAAGATGTCCTTATGTTCAAGTATGCATAGGGTGCATAGTCCGCAGGACGTTGTACATTTCTGTCATATTATCCTCCCTGAACCTAAAACCAGCCTGGGGGTCCTGATGAATTTGCTCTCAGTTGGCTGAGGATTTGAGGCCGATTTTGAGATTAGCATGTCCTTCCTCATTTCCATCGTAACTTGAATTTTCATGGGTAACTGTGGAGTTTAAACGTCTCCTAGTAAATTCTTGGAGGATTTTTTTTGGAGTGGTTTTTAATTTATCTGAGAAGGCTTTCTGCAGTCGTCATTTGTTGGTTTAATAACAAGGTTTATACTCGCAGGTTTCTCCCAGGACCTGAGGAGTCCGAAGAGTTCCTTAATTTGATTTCCGGCCTTGGTTATTTGATTGTTATAAAAATTGATCTTAGCTTTCACCATTGTCATCTTATATTCCTTGGCCTTATGCTTCCAGGCTTCCAGGTTTTTCCAGAGTGTTACCTCTCAACCAAGTGTGTTCTGCTTGCCTTTTTATGGTTTTTAGTTCTGCCAGCGCTGGGGTAAACCATTTGTGGTGGTTAGGGGTGTCTCTAACAGTTCTAGTTTTCAAAGGTGGCACCTGATTCAACATACTTAAGATCTCATCATTGTAAGTAGAAAGAGGGGCCTTGCAGGGCCAGTTTCTTTGTTTTTACCACAAGGGTCACCTTCCACAATTTTGTTCAAGCATCATGTCCTAGAAGTCCTCTGAGGTCATATACTTATTTGTGGCCCTGAAGTCGGTGTGTCCTGGCTGTTCAGCTATCTAGAATCTGTTCCATTTAGGCACGGAAGCGCAAACTTGCTGGACCCAACTACCTGACACCTGAAGTGACCTTTGCACCTGCGGCCCCTCGGCTTCTCCCATTGGAACTAAGGCACAAGTCCAGAAAGCCCAGTGATTTCAGGAGCTCCTATTATGGTTCGTTGTTAGGGAGGATTCTCAAAAATGTGCTAATTCTCTCTACCTTAGAGACCCCCAGCAACTTTGCTGGATTTTGAGGACTTGATTTTTTTACCTGCAGAGAGTATTTTGATGTGCGTTTTACCTTTGTGTTTCCTTTGGTTATGGAGTCTAACCAACTCCATAGGCATAATCTTTTTTCATTTGTGTCACACAGCACCCTCAGTGCAGTGACACAGAAACCTTTCAGGCTTTCCCATGGTTTAACTACCTTATCTGGGATAAACTACTGTTTCCCAGAACAGTGGAGTGAAATTGACTTCACTTAGTCCTTTAAAATTTCTAGACCCAGCAAAACTTATTTTCCTATAGAGTGCTGGAGGGGTTACCTAGTATCCCCTGTGTCTAGATACTCAAGTAACAGTCAAATGTTACCCTTTCTTCTCAGAATGGATGGTGGCAGTGGTTTTACAACGAACTACCATGATTTTTCCCAACCACAAACTATCCTTAGCTCCGGTAACATTGAATCGCGGGAGCCATGTTTTTCAAGATGGCGCCCGCCATTGTTCCTAAAATGGTTCCTGGTCTTCTTTTTTTGCCATGTCTTTGTGGAAAGGTCCTTCTAGAGTTTTTCTCTGCGCGTCAAACCAGGTTTCGTCTCTTTGTTCATTCGCCTTTGGCGGGCTTCAGGAGTGAAGACCGCCTCTGGCTCCAGAGTGTCTGGGATAGGCAGGAAGTGTGGGAGGTGCCCGAAACTCGCTGTGCTTAGTCTACTAGGAGACCCAAATGCACTCTCTGATGATTGGTTGGTTGACTGTCCGGCAAGGACAGCCACCCTCCTGGGTGAGTGGCAGCTAGGCTGGAATGAATGGGAGAGAACTGAATAAAAGGCGAGTCTCTTGGCTTGGAAGGCAAGGTCCACCACTGGACGAATGAATCGAAGAAGAGCCTGAAGAGGACGGCTGCTGCAACTCCTGGACCGTTGGTTTGCCCGGTGAAGCCCTGCTGCAGGTCTGAATCGCCAAGTTCGCATCGACAGAGAAGCCATGCAAAGGACAACTTCTCCCTTTGTGTTGGTAGGACCAATCAACCCCCAAGTAAGACACCTGGTCACCCATCTCAGAGCTGATTGCATTTTCCTCAGAGTGCTGCAGGAAACCGTATAGCCAGGGACAGCAGATTGTGTGAGTTACTTGTAAGCTGGCCGAAAGCGTTTGGAAGATCCTCCGGACTCCCACGACGTCGGACCAACCGAGCCTGACCCCCCTCAGCTGAGTGTGGGACCCCAGAAGCAAGGACAGTCCACATTGACAGCCAGAACCGGCGTTGTTACCAGTGCGGTAGCTGAAACCCGAAACAGCCACTGAAATTGAAGTTTGCCAGTTGCGTCCCAGCGCAGTGCAGGAGTCCCCCGACATCCTCCCTTTTGTCCCCACGACTGAGGCCCAGGAACAGCGAAATCATAACCATCATGAAGACCAACATTAGAATGGGACTATTTACTTGGGACTATTTAACTTGCGGGGGGTTCAGCCAACATGGAGGCACACACATAGCTCAGTTACAATGAACTCGGCTATGCAGTCTAGTCTTTTGGGTGTGGCAGGCCTGGGACTATTTTACCTAGACTACTTTACCTGAGACTATTTAAACCACACCCAAACAGCAGAACATGCTTTGCGTTATTCTGCTGTGGGCAGCGTAACGCTTACCGTGTCCAGTTCTTTGATGCCAGCTTACCTGAAACCAAGGACCTGCAGAGAGAGAAAGAACACTACAAAACGTACCTGGAACAGTATACTGTCTTCAATACATCGCTGACTTCAGTTCCACTCACCTGAAGGTACGAAAGGCGAAACAGTGCCGCACATCACACATTACTCACCGGACAGCATCGCGCACACCGCGCTTTCGCCTACCGGCCCATGATCATCTTCAAACTGCATGACACCACTAAAATACCTTTCCATACCTAAAAGGAAAGAAGCAAGACATTATTATTCGAATTAAGAGGAACATAAGAACTGCATATAAAGATTGTAAAGCAGCAAACCTACAGAGTCGCAGCAGGCCTGGATTCCCACAGGGGGGCTTGCACCAGCGAAGTAACTTGGTCGCTGCTCGCCCCCCCACATCTACGCGCCCCTGCCACGAGGAGCAGGATGGAGAATCCACCTCTTACAATATTAAGGTGAGGAGAAGGCCCAAGGGGGAGGAAGGAGTTGAGGCCAAGGGAGGTGGGAAAACATAAAGACAATCTGGTATTGAATCCAGCTCTCCTATATTGCAGACCCATCTTTAACCAGAGGCCTTACCAAGGGCCCGGGAGAGGGTTCGAGAGTGCAAATCATCCAACCAGGGCTAGGTGGCGTCCCCGTGGATACCAGGTGAGCGTAACAGTGACCCAACATATGATTCCTCTTTTTACAAACTATTTCTAAGAACTTGTGTAGAGACTTTTTCGTTTATTTACCAGAACCGCTTTATCCTATCCAAGACTTTAGCCCATTGACTTTGGCCTAGCCTATTAAATTGAATTGACTCTTCTGGTGAACTCAAGTACTTGCACTGTCTAAGAATAATTGTAGTCTTTTAGGTTCTGATAATCTTTGCCTTTTACTCCCCTTGAAAAGTATTGAAGTATATTTGTGTGTTATTATATGATTGCATCCTTCTAATGAATGTTTTATAACTGACTAATAAATACATTAATAAGTATTTATCCAAGAAACCTTGAGTATAAGAGTTTTTTTTTAACACCTGTGATTGTAAACCTGTGTAACATCATTACTGCTCACATTCCCCTCTTGAGATAAGCCTGACTGCTCAACACTCTACCAAAACTGTGCAGTACAGACTTATACCTAAGGTTGGTTTGCTTACACCTGTAGTCATAGTTGTGTGTAGTGTTCCCAGAGGGTACTGTATACAAACTTTGCCTAACATCCGTAAGTGAATCTGAGTACGGGGGTGAGTAAGCATACCTGTTTTTGCCTTCCCTTTCTCCAAAGGATTGTATGGGCATAAAGTCCTAGACCTATCTCTCCCTTCTTGCCCTGAATGCGGTGTTCTGACCTGATATACTCCCCTTTTACCCTAAGGTAGTCGGAATAGGAAATGGTCTTTTAAAGCCTTTCCTCTTGTTTTAACTGTGCTTAGGAACACTTACAACTTCTTGTTGGATCAAGCCAGCACTTGTTCAACTTCTTAAAGAGACTGTTAGCCTCCTCAAATGACTGTTATTCTGACATATGACTCTAAGGTTACTAGGCCCATTCTTTTCTAGCTAGGGGAAGACTTTTTAAGGTTAGAGCCTACATCTAAAGTTTTATAAGGTATTTGCTAACGCCGTCTCAACGTATTGATTCTCATAGTCTTGATTACTTGCCTGGTCGAATTTCTTTTTTTCACTTGCTTTACTACTCTTACTGTAGAGTGAAATGTATTTCTAAATGTGTTCAAACGTGAAGTATTGATGCTCTTAACATAGCCCACTGTTTTGCTTTTCGGACACATGTAATAATCTCAGAAGTAGTCACCCTATCACATGGACCAAAAGTTATTGGACTCAGGAAGGCACTAAAACACACTTAGATCAAGGGTTAAAATAAAATGGGCTTGTTACAGGCTCCTTTATTCATATTCAATGAGCACACAGATAACTATGGGATAAATCCAATTGGTAATACATAAGCACACAAACAAGGATAGCTACAAAGGATATACATCACTGTTAGTGTAGTTGCAGGAGACAACTTCATCTCAGCCACGACAACACCACCCAGTCCCGAGGCAGGTAGGCAGAGAGATCACATGTACTAACGAGGTCTGGAGGAGAGCGTACTCCCTTTCAGCAAGACTTCATCACACGAGGTTCCAATTCTGTCTCATCATCGGGATACCTCTCTTCTGAAGGGGGACAAATCCCTGCTCCTCAGAAGTTGCAAACTGTCCCTGGCCAAAGAACAGACAGCAAGCATGTGAGGCAAAGAGTGGAAAAATCCAGAGAGTAGTGGAAAAAACTCAGCTTGTCTCTCACGCGCTCGTTCTCAGCACCCCTTACCGGCACCTGCACATCTCTGACTCCCCTCTCGGCTTGTCCTTGAGCAAACAATTCAACAACTATACTTCATAGTAAGCTCATCTGCTTCATAATATAATATTGCAACCATTGCAGAACTCATGCCTGCCTTCTAACTGAGCTCACAGAAACGTAGACTTTCATTGCGGTTTGGAAGTGAATGTCCAAAATAGCAGCGCACAGGCACCATGTTTTAGCTCATTTTCGCACGTGCATTGCACACACACCAAGCTGAATGTGTACATATTGGTAGTGAATGTTTTAGTGTTACCTATGGTTCTGAATTGATAAGAGTTGTCTAATGCCTAAATAAATAACTGTATCTTATACATTCTGCCTAACTTGTTTTTATTAAGAGTGCTCTGTGTATGCTTAACTGAACCGTTCATCACTCTCACACCCTCCTAAATATATATATATTGCTCTTCAGTCACACTACCCGGATAGAGTTTGGCTAGATAATAGTGTTTGTCCCTTTTCATCAGAATAGGGTGGCCTCTCGGAATCTGTCCACAGGGCTGATTCTGAAAATCCATTTTAACAGCTTATTTAGGTTAATTTCCGCAGCTTTCATTCAGAATTTAATTTACAATGTAACCTATTATTAAAACGGTAGCTGTACCTAATATGCTCCCTATCTATTGGAATCTTAACTCAGAAATATTTTGCCAAGTTTCCCACTGGCATTGTATCTCAGTATGTCATGTGCCATCTCTTACACTAACATATTTCATAATGATATTGAGCTTTTAAGGTACAACTTTGGAAAACTGATCTATTGAAGGATTACTGTGCCAATGAACCCCCATTTCTGAGAGCAAGAGTGTTGTCATTAAACAAAACATTCATTGTTTGCCTTCTTTTCGATAGGGATTTGATGAAGACACAGATAGGCTCTGTGACACAATCGCTTCTATCGCTGAAGTTCTGAAGCTCACTGATCCATCACTTCTTTACCTGGAAGTATCAACGCTTGTCAGCAAATATCCAGATATCAGGTAATGCTCACAGATGCCTCACCATTAGGCTCTGTCTCTGGGGGCTAATAATGTTGAAACATAGAATACAATACAATGTCTATAAACTCTCTAGTACAGTAATAAGGTACACTTAGATCAAGTTTTCAAAAGCAAGGGCCCCCTTTTATCAGGTCAGGTATCAAAATTGGAATAGACTGGAGCAGCAAGTGAGTCGCTGTACAAAGGAGTTCCTTGACTCAAAGTTTAGATTTAATTATTCTCCTTTTTTTCCAGCATTTCTGCTTGTTTGCAACCAATTGGCACCCCAGATTTAGGGCAAACCCCCTGAACTGATGCCCCCAGCAGAATTACTTCAGGCCTCATTGGGAGTTTGATTTGGGGAATGGCCTCGATTACAGTATGTACCCTTTCCCAGAAGGAACCAACAAGGGGCAATCCAACACGCTGGATCAAATAAGTTCTGAAAGTGATGTAGCATTACTGGTGGATAGTACAGACGAAATAAAAGTTTAAGGGCACATTCATTGTTTGTGACGCATCTAGAAGAGGAATAGTTCCTGATCCAAATACGACCCAGCTTTGGTCCTCATCGGCTGGCCGAGGTCCCTCTCCCATTGAGTCCTATATTTAGGTGTGCTGGTTAGCATGTAATCTTACAAGAGTTTGTATAGTCTAGAAATGTTTCCCCCTGTGAGCCCTGGGACCGAGGTTGTGTGTGCCCCCTTGTTGGATCAGTGGGTATGTAATCCAGTGATGGAGTTGGGCATTGGAAAATCGATCAGTTTCGGCCAAATGAAATACCACCTTCCAGTTTTTGAAGGTGCGGGCTGACCGTTTTGAAACAATTGTGATAGGATTTGTAAACCCCCTCATGTCCAGTTCCCAAAGTCTCTAGGCTGCATGCCTGGGGTAAAGGAAGGGTTGTAAAAAATCAGAGTATATGGGCCTATACCTCTCAGGATCCCTTTTTGTTTCATCACCCAGTCCCAGTTTGTTTTCTATTGTTATTTTTGTGAAGGAAAGTAGACAAGGCCAGTGCTTTTGTGCTGTTTAGGGGATATACGGCAGTGGGCAGAGAGGGAGTGGTAGTTTGGCCTGTTCAGTGTCAACCCATTTCAGTGGGGCAGCAGGAGTGAGCCAAGTTAGGAAGTGCAAAGTCTGCGCCGCTGCCTAATCCTTGCGCAAATTTGGAACCCCCAGTCCGCCCACACGGGCGCTGCCCATCATTACCTTCTTGGATATCCTAGCTTTCTTTCCCCACCATATGAACCGTAATACCTTATGTTGCAGACGAGAGAGAGGCTTTAGTGCAGGGGTGCACAACTGATTTTGACAGAGGGCCGAAAGTACCTTACATGATGGCTATAGTGGGCCAAAAAGTAAATGTGGGTTAGGCGGTAGGCGCGGTGGGGTGTGGTGTGGCAGGAGGCTTTTTCAACCCCCAATTTTTATTAAACACTATGCCCCATAGCCCCCACCCCTCATGCAAACACTATACCCCATGGCTCCCACCCCAAAACACTATGCCCCATGACACCCACCCCTCATGCAAACACTATGCCCCAAGACACCCACCCCTCAAGCAAACACTATGCCCCAAGACACCCACCCCTCATGCAAGCACTATGCCCCAAGACACCGACCCCTCATGCAAACACTATGCCCCAAGACACCGACCCCTCATGCAAGCACTATGCCCCAAGACACCGACCCCTCATGCAAACACTATGCCCCAAGACACCGACCCCTCATGCAAACACTATGCCCCAAGACACCCACCCCTCATGCAAACACTATGCCCCAAGACACCCACCCCTCATGCAAACACTATGCCCCAAGACACTGACCCCTCATGCAAACACTATGCCCCAAGACACCCACCCCTCAAGCAAACACTATGCCCCAAGACACCCACCCCTCAACCAAACACTATGCCCCATGACACCCACCCCTCATGCAAACACTATGCCCCAAGACACCCACCCCTCAACCAAACACTATGCCCCATGACACCCACCCCTCATGCAAACACTATGCCCCAAGACACCCACCCCTCATGCAAACACTATGCCCCAAGACACCCACCCCTCATGCAAACACTATGCCCCAAGACACCCACCCCTCAACCAAACACTATGCCCCATGACACCCACCCCCCATGCAAACACTATGCCCCCAGACACCCACCCCTCATGCAAACACTATGCCCCATGCCACCAAGCATGCATCATGCATACATACTCATACAGACCCCACCCCCCCACCCCTGCATACAAACTAACAAGTTTACACCATGCACCCATACAGACCCGAACCCCCACCCCCCAACTCAGCACACAAACTCACAAGCATACACCATGCAGCCATACAAACTCGAGCCCCCCAACTCAGCACACAAACCCACAAGCATACACCATGCACCCATACAGACCCGAACCCCCCACCCCCAACTCAGCACACAAACCCACAAGCATACACCATGCACCCATACAAACTCGAGCCCCCCCAACTCAGCACACAACCCACAAGCATACACCATGCACCCATACAGACCCGAACCCCCCACCCCCAACTCACCAAACAAACTCACAAGCATGCACGCATACAGACCCGGACCCCCCACATCAACAAAAAACATTCAGGTAGACCCGACCCCACCCCCGTCCCCCCAACCCCCACCCTCCCAGCATCTCAACATACACTGCACTTGCACAGAAACACATTTAGGCAGACCAGACCCCACCACCCCCCACATCTCAACGTAATCTGCACTTGCACACAAACACATTCAGGCAGACCCGACACTCACCCCACCCCCGCATCTCAACATAAACTGAACTTGCACACAAACACAACCATTCAGGCAGACACGACACACACCCCACACCCGCATCTCAACATGCACTTTCACACAACAACAAACATTCAGGCAGACCCGACACACACCCCACCCCCGCATCTCAACATACACTGAACTTGCACACAAACACATTCAGGCAGACCCGACACACACCCCACCCCGCATCTCAACATACACTGCAGACATACAAATACAAACACACCCATACACACCTGACACCCCCCACCTCCGCATCTCAACATACAATGCAGACATACAAATACAAACGCACCCATACACACCCAACACCCCCCACCTCCGCATCTCAACATACAATGCAGACATACAAATACAAACGCACCCATACACACCCGACACACACCCCCACCTCCCCATCTCAACATACATACAAAAACAAAAAACACAGTCAGGACAGAGCCGCGACAGACACACAAACATACAGCCCCCCCCACCATGTACTTACCCAGACGTGCTGGAACGCTGGCGAGGCTTCTGGCACCGCCCAAATCGTTTTGGGTTGGGTGTACCTCTACATCTGTGCACCCCGGTGCACAGATGTAGAAGTATACCCAACCCAAAACGATTTTTAGAAATGGAGGGACAGATGCAAAACAAGAGCCTCTTGCTTTGCATCCGTCCCTCCATTTTTAAACATCGTTTTTCCCCTGGCTTTTACCCGGGCCGCCCGAGAGAGACAGTATGGATGGAACAAAGGGCCATCCATACTGCCTCTCTTCTGTGCGGCCCGTGGGAGGGTGCGGGGGGGCTCAGCCCCCACTTCATTCTGCCGGGGCGTGGGGGGGAGGGCCCCACAGCCCCCCATACTCTGCACCCCTGCCAGGGCAGATTAGATCACCGAGCCCCAGCTTCCCTCGGCAGCATACACACACACTACGTGACTCACAAGGAAAACGAAGACTTTCTTAATGGAGGGCGACCTTTGCTGCTTGCAGGCCGCCTTCCATTAGGAAAGTCTTCAACCCTGCCGGGCCGCATCCAACAGCATCACGGGCCGCACTTGGCCCGCGGGCCGTATGTTGTGCACCCATGCTTTAGTGGGATCCCTACCGGCAAGGTCGAGCAATAATAGAGGAACTGAGGAAGTACATTCATTTTAATGGCTGTAATCCTCCCCATCAGCAAAATCTCTTGGGCCGACCACCTTTCCAGGTCTGCCTCCAGCTCTTTAAAGAGTGGCGGGAAGTTAGCTGCATATAACTTCTGTAATATTCTATTGATTTTCTGTACATTTGATTGGGCAAATCGGTTGAAGGGAGTGTATCTCATCAATGGTGAGCCCTACCCCCAGGGCTGCGGATTTGCTATAATTAATTTCGAAATCTGCTGCCCGACCGAAGGATTTTAGTTCCAGAAGGGATTGTTGTAGGGAAAGACTGGATGTTGGTTAATGTAAGCAACACATTGTGTGCGTAGAGGGATAACTTATGCTGAGAGTGGCCTGTTTTGACCCCTTTGATAGAGGGGTTATTGCATATTTTCTGGGCTAGGCGTTCCATAATCGGCGCAGAAAGTAGAGGGGATAGGGGGCATCCCTGTCATGTTCCGCATGTAAGTGATATGGGGGCTGTTTGCCCTAGGTTACCCTGCAGGGAGGTTTTCGGTGCACTGTAATTGGCCAAGACCATTTTACGGAAAAAGGGCCCAAATTGAAAAGCCTCAAGAGTGAACCGCATGAAGGCCCAGTCAGCCTTGTCAGACGCCTTTGTTGAATCTAGCGTTAATAGTGCCAGCTTGCGGTGCTCAAAGGTCGCTGTTTCCACCAGGTTTAGGGCCCGACGAATATTGTTCCCAGTCATTCTGCCCAGGATAAATGCCGTTTGGTCATAGTCAATTAGTTTGGGGAGGACTCTGGTTAATCGATTGGCTAATACTTTGGAGTAGATATTAGTGTCTATGTTAAGCAGTGAGATCGGCCTGTAAGAGGCATAATCTCTGGGGTCTTTTCCCAGCTTCAGTAATAGGATAGTTGAGGAGACCTGTATGGAGGGGGTCGTGGAGCCTGTATTTGTCGGACGGAGTTAAAAAGAGCTGTAAGCGGAGATAGAAGTTGGGCTCAAAAGAGTTTGTAAAATCTAGTGGAAAACCCATCAGTGTCCAGGGCCCTAACCTTCAGTGATTTAATCACTGCATCTACTTGTTCCATCATAATTGGGGTTTCTAGGGCCTCACTATCTCTTCTGTAGAGAGGTGAGGGAGGGCGGCCTCCTCTATGCATTGCTTCTGCTCCACCAGAATGCAGGGGGACGCTGATATGGTTTTCATCAGGTTGGACGCTGCTAGCTGTAGTTTAGGTTCTTCCGCATATTGCATTACCCCCTGTGGATCACGTAGGCCCACTATCAAGTTTTGCTGTATAGATTTTGCCAGTTTTCTGACAAAAATGTGTTCGCTTTGTTACCCTTCGTATAATATTCCTGGTTCATTGCGAGTAGGGCTTTTGTGCTGTTTCTTCAGCATGAAGTGCTTCTAGTTTGTTTCGGGCAACTTGTAAGGACCGGTGGATTTTAGGGGACCAACCCTTTTTATGTTTACCTTCAGCTTCTGCTACCTCCTGTTCCAGTTGGGTCTGCCTCTTTAGTTTACGTTCTCGGTAGGCAGCTGTATGGGCGATAGGTTCCCCCTTAATTACAGCTTTCTTGACATCCCATGCGATTGCTGTCGATGTGAGCTCTATGGGGTTCGCTCGGAAATAGTTCAGAATGGCTTTTGTTATCCCGTCCCTAAGCGCCATGTCATGTAGAATTGGGTCATATAAACGCCATTGGGGTATGTGGGAGGGCGTATGGTCATAGATCCAGGCAGTAAGGAGAACTGGGGCATGGTCTGATAGCACTCTTGGTTCTATACAGTCACTTTGTCAATATATGACATGAGCTGGGGGGTAGCCAGGAGTAAGTCTATATGGGAGGAAGTGCAATGTACATGGAGGAAAAAAGGAGAAATCCTTCTCACTGGGATGCAGCACCCTCCAGGTGTCATCCACACCCGAGGACTTGAACAGGCAAAGTAGAACCAGAGACATTTTAAAATCTTTTTACGTGGGGTCATGCGATTTATCCAAATAGGGGTCGGGGGCCTCGTTAAAATCCCTCCACCTCTGGGACGTCATTTCACCAAAATGCCAGGGATAGCGGAAGTGACATCACAGTGCCACGCCCCCAAGAGTGACATCACAGGAAGTGATGTCATTTGACCGTGCCCCCCACAGGAAGTGATGCAATTCGACCACACCCCACATGAAGTGATGTCATTAGACCACACCCCCACCATGACAACACCGGAAGTGGCCTCAAAGCATTATCCCTCAGAACACTAAGAAAAAAATTGTTACGATATCAGTGTATTGTGATATTTCATACAAGAATGGATCATCATATGTAGCAGTGTCAAGGTCCATGTTGCCACGTGAAGTGTATGAACCCCAATCCCCTTTTTATGTGGATCTGCCCTTTTATTTCAACAGGACTACAGAGCAAAATCACATTCCTGGGGGACAGGGACGGATAGGCGGGCATGGGGATAGGGGAAAGCCAGGATAAAAGGTGAGAGGGAGAATATTTCACGACAAAACATGTATGGCATCCTCAGTTTTTAATGATTCTTCTTCTTGTGTTATTTTGGCTGCCAAAAGATTAGTTCTAAATGTGCTCAAGGCATACAGCGCATTACTGGGTGATACGAGCTTCAGTACCAAAAGCCTCATCAGTCCTGTCCCCATATTTTATGGGGGAAAAAATCCTGGCTGCATTTTGCATTACTCCCACAGTCACCAACACTCTTTATATGCCTAGGTTTCTGTTCCTACATGTTCATTGTCCTCCACACCCCGCACCTCTCCACAATGGTACACATTCCAACAATTAGTACTATTATGTAGATTTTGGGATAATGCCCAACAGTTGCTCTTCCTTCACTCTGATCATAAGACTTAAAATGTAGTTTCTTACTAGACTGAGCAGAACAGTGGCTTGACAGACGTGCCGGTGCTGCTGTTTCAGTGGCATATAAGGTGAAGATTCTGACTCGAAGGCAGGTTGTTGCTTAGGTGACCGGAAACCAGAGGAGAAGTCTGTGAGTGTTCAATGGCAACAGATCAAGAAGACACAGAACTCTGGTAGTGGAGCTGCAGGTGTTTGGCAGAGAAGAGGCTGCAAGTATGGCAGGTACTGTTTTGAGGTCACAGAAAACTGGCTGTGATGCGGTTGGTGCCGGGCTGGTTTTGGAGAAAAAATATCAGGGATTGACCTCTGTTTTGGATCCTGGGTTTTCCTGTTGGTGTAGACATGTTCGTTCTTTTAGTACTGCTAAATCAGAAGCTATTATTCAAGCAAATGATGGATTCCTGGGTGTCCTTCCGACTTTGTTTTATTCTTCACTCTTCTTTGGGGGACCACTTCTGCTGCATACCAAAGGGGAGATAAATCTGAAATGTATTGCTTTGGCTTACAACTTTATCACTGTACTCCCTGAAAATAAGCTAATACTCCCCAAAAAGTAAAACAGAGATTACAAATACTCCCAACAAAAAAATAGGAAACAAACACTGTGGACCCCGAGCCCCTGCTTTCACGCACACAGCTCCATGGATGTTTGGAGAGGTAGCGCACGTAGTTCCAAAGGAAGAAAGTACTATTACTGCCCGATCGGTAGACATGTACATGATCTTTTAATGTGTATGAGTAATTAGGTGCAACATAATTATTAGAAAACCCGATCCGTTTTTCAGTTAATAAATACTGCCGTGGGGAACTGGATTTACATTTTTACTCCCAAAAAATCATTTTACTTCCAAGTTTACAAAACAGGAAATAAAATAGTCCCACTTCAAAATCTTATCTGGAGCACATACCTAAGCTGTGATTTCAAGTATTTATTTTTGTAGCTTACTTTTAGGCCAGTCCTATCTGTCGGGGTTATAGTTTAGATTTGAGAGATTAACAGTTGCACCCTGTTCAAACTCTGCCCCTAAACAAAGAAACCCCTTGGTCCCGAAAAACTGAAGTGAAGCATGCGTTCAGTGTCATACATTTTGAAGTAAAATTTGTGGTAGTCTCTGATTCAATGGAAGAGAGACAGCAATCTCTAGTGTTGGAACAACTAGGACAAGGCTGCAATGCATAAACAGGTATGGACTAACAGATCAGATCATTAACATATGCTGTACATTTTCAATATGTTGCTTCATGTTAATTTACCTCCCACAACGGTCACAGATAAGCCTGGGTGTCAGTTGCTCAGTGGTGGTACTGTTTGCTGGCGTTAAGAACGAGAAAGGAAGGAACTCCCACATGAAGATGCAGGTCTGAAAACAATAACAAAATACCAGAATCATTCATTTGTGCAACACCACACCATATTAATTGCATACTCAGCAAACAAACATTCATGACTCACTGGAGGAGCCTGATATTGACTTCTTGTGGCTAACTGAAACATGGTTTATGGACAATTACACCACCTTGATTACCCTCTACAACCGGCAGGCTACAAAAGCCATGCTATCAACATATTGAACAAATTCGGCAGAGTAGTGTCTCTCATATCCAGGGGATAGCTCAGGGGCAACGTGCTCACCTTGGGAGAAAGACAACATGAAGCAACACTGGTGAAGTGAAGTCTAGAGGATTTTGGAAGTGCTTCACCCTCTTCTAAAAGAAGGGTCTTGTTTAATAAGATATGTGTCCATGAATGTGACATGTCTGTCACTACCCTTGGACACTCTGCCTTCTCCTCACCAACCGTGATGCTTGAACCCCAACCTGCTCCTTAGCTGCCCACACCCTTGAACCTGGATCAGTGGTGCAAAAGAGTGAACCTTGATTGGGAGCACGAAGGGAAAGATAAGAGTAAAACAAGTGATAGGAGCAGGGCCGGCCTTAGGGCAGGGCCGCCCGGGGCGCTCTTTGTCCCCCGCCACGCCAGCTCAGCGGAGTCTTTCAAGGGCTCCCCCGACCTGGTGTGGTGTGGTGGGAGAAGGCACGGCAGGGTGCTGATGCTTTCACATCTGCGCCTATTAAAAAATGTGGTGCCCTCCCACCCCCTCATGACATGGGGCACACAGAGGGGTGGGGAGCCATATTCTTATTTTGCTGCCTGGGGCTCTGCCGCCACTAAGGCCGGCCTTGGATAAGAGAAGACATAGGATGAGGGGGCTTTTCTGTGAGTGGATATGTAGAATGTGAAGAGGAGAGAGCCACAGTCAGACCCCTGTGGAGCACTTACTGGTGGAGGGAAAGTGGTGGAGGGGCCAATCTTCCAAGAGAATGAGATGTAAGGGTCCGTTCAGTAAAAGCATGCAGATTATGTGGTAGAGCTCGACCGCACAGGTAGGCCATGGCGTTGCTAGAGCAGGCAGTGAAGGACCCCCGACTTGCCGACTGATCAGATGGGGCAGTGCGGGGGTAGGGGGTACTGGAATTTTCTACTTCAGCCAATTTAGCTGCCAGCCCCATGTGCACCTTATCCACTCTCACACATGTCTCTGCTGCGTCCATACTCTGACAAACTCCCTATGTGTCTCCAATACTTTACCACATGTGACCTTTGCACCCTCCTGGTATGCACTCACACGTGCCTGATGTCGAACATGCCCCATATTCCATCTGTATCCTACCACATGCCCGTCCTCTTGTGCTTGAACACACATGGTCCCCCTGCACAATCCCACATGTCCCTCCTGCTGCCCCTCTACTTATGAGCATGTTGCTGGCCTCTCACTTGTGCCTACTGCTGTGCTCACAGACTAGCCTCCCCTGCCCTTCCACATGTACCTCCATTGTTGAAACCTTCCATGTATGCCTCATGTATTGTACTTCACATGTGATTGCTGTACTCTGCCACATCTGTGTCTGCTGTGCTATCACGCCTTTTCCCTGTGGCACACTCCCTGTGTACTTACTTTATCTTCCATGTCTCCTGTGCGCTCATGCCGTTCCGTCCTTTTGTGTGCCTCAATGGCACCATCATTGTACTCCATTACGCATTCCCCCTGTGCATTCCTGCATGTGTGTCCCATGTGGTACCCAAAGGTGGGCCTCTGCTGTGCCCTCATGTACATGTGCCTCCTATTAGTTCCCATATGCGTCTCCTGCTGTTCCTTCACTTGTGCCTCCTGCACTCTCCTGGTGTGCCCTTATGCATGTGCCCCTCCCCATACGCCTCATGTACTCTCCCACATAACCCATATGTAGTGCTCTAAAACACATCCCCCCCTTTGCACTGCCACATGTGCCTATCACTGTGTGCCCATCGCAAGAGCCATGCATTATTGCATTATTTAAAAAACATGGTTTAAGTTAAACCATGTTTTTTAAATAATGCATTTCTGCTTTACATGAAATACGATGGTGTTATGCCTTTGCCGCCCGCGATTCTGCCCTCTTATTAAAACGTTTAAGAGGGCAGAATCACGGGTGGCAAAGGCATAATGCCACGCCATCGTATTTCATGTAAAGCAGAATGTACAGGTGCGTTATAAATGCCATATGCCCATATCATATCAAGAAGGAGCCCTTTGTACCTGTATCTGCATCCACACCTGTGCTGGTACAGGCAGCTGCAGCAGTGAATATAACCAATCACCAGCAAACACTAATAATAACCATTTGTGTTCCTATATAGAGTTTCATGCCAGCTTCCTCATGTTGGTAAGCACACTAATAACACATGTTATTATCACGTATTACTGCCACGGGATTAACTGGCAAAGTGCAGTCTGGTCACTGCATTATTTAAAAAACATGGTTTAAGTTAAACCATGTTTTTTAAATAATGCATTTCTGCTTTAAATGAAATACGATGGCGTTATGCCTTTGCCGCCCGTGATTCTGCCCTCTTAATAAACCGTTTAAGAGGGCAGAATCACTGGTGGCAAAGGCATAACGCCACGCCATCGTATTTCATTTAAAGCAGAATAATGCATTTTTGCTTTACATGAAATACAATGGGGTTATGCCTTTGCCGCCCGCGATTCTGCCCTCTTAATAAACCGTTTAAGAGGGCTGGACAGAATCGCGGGCGGCACTAAATCAATGTATACTTATAGCAGGCGTAGCTAGCAAGGCCCCAGGCCTGCACACACACCCCGAGCCCCGCAGCGGTGCAGCCGACCGAGCCAACCTGGCTCTGCCTGAGCCCGAGGTTGCTGGCAGCACGGCACTGCGGCCCCGAGGGCAGGCATGACAGCACGGCCACGGCCACCTGTGACCCGGCACAGTCACAGGGCACCACACACACCCACGCCGTAACAGCAGCCAGGCCACAGGCCTGGCTCAACTTACCAACCCAGCAGCAGGCAGCACACACTCACACGGCACACAGATGCACCTCGAGCCCCACCAGTGAGTCAAAACACACACACAGGCACTCACTGCCACCCTACTCACGTGGTAGAAAGAAGCTCAAGCTGGCCTTCTCGGGCGGAGCGAGTGTCAGTGTCGGCGTCGGTCTCTTCTTCTGGTGAAAAACACGTGCAATGGAACTGCAAAGCCAAAATGGAGTACCACAAGCACGTCGCAGCACTGTGCTCATAGCTGTGGCCACGCCCCCTCCGCCTCTAATTGGATGAATGCCAGAGGTCGCAAGAGATTGACAGAGGTCGCTGGCCAATCGGCAGCGGTCGCTCTTGCGACCTCTGGCGACCCCTAAATGAGGTCCCTGCTCCAACCCCCAATTATTACTTGACCCTCTGGAAAGGGGTGTAGTGTGGCTTCTAAGTCCTCTAAGAAGGCCTCCTGTCCCTCTTTGGGAGCATACACCGAAATTAGATTATAACCCGTTCTATGGGAGCATACCTTTGACCCCTGTGTAGTGCCCTTCCGGATTATATTACCGGATTATATAAAGTCTCTAGTTCCATGAACTGAGTCCCTCTTGCCAGAAAAATTGCTGTGCATCCTTTTTTCAAACCACCAGATGGTAGGAATTGCTTCGGAAAGATTTTGTTCCATAGGGGGTGAAGTCAGCTGGAATCAAATGAGTCTTGCAGAAATATCACCGAACCGTTCAGGACTTTCAGGCGTTAAGTCGATTTATGCTTCAGTGGAGAGTTCAGGCCTTTCACGTTAAGTGACACAAATTTCAGTTTTTAGTGGGCTGTGGGCACCATTTGAGAGTCCACATCTACCGAGGTGGAGGGAGGAACCAGGTGTGCTTCACTCTGCATCCAGATTGATCGTAGCTTTAACTCCATGTAGCAACCAGGACTCTAACTTTTTAAACCAAACCGTAACCTGTAACTGTAAAATAAACCAAAGATTGGGCAATTCGCCCCATTGCCCTCCAAGAAACACAGCACTCATGGCGAGGCATGGACCATGTGAAACCAAAGTCTCAGTAAGGTTTCTTTTAAGCGCATTGCCGGTTTACTCACAGAGCGGTTTAAAATTAGGAGATTTGCGTTCTGTCTTTGATAAAGACGACTCCGGTATGCTGCAGGGACATTTTGGGTTTCCTTCCTTTGGCTACCTTCGCCCAGGTGTTGCATCTCGGTTTACAGACGTCCTTTCTCATCGCCATGTGAGGCCCTGCCGGAGAGCCACCATTTTTATCCTGGGGTACATCCCTCAAGATTATTTCAGCTTCCTCCGGGGAGCTAATGGTCCGAGTCATGCCTTCAAGTATGAACTGTAGTGTCGAGTGGAACAACCATCAATATCTGCTCTTTTGATCTTGCAAAAATGATGTCATCGGCCTGAGCGACCACCTTTTCTGGACTGTTGTTGTCGCCAGGTCTTGGGAGATTTGCAAAGAAGCCCTGTGATAAGTCAATTCTCCTTGTGTGCAGCTTGTCAACAGGATCTCATGTTTGACTGTAAAGAAGTGGACCTGCATGATTACATCTTGACAAGTCTTTGCGGGTACGCAGTCTGGGGTTTGGGGATAAATAAACTTAAAGGGTGCCTCATATAAATCTATGGTCATCAAGTAAGAGTATATGTAAATAACAAAAAATTGACCAATAGATAAATGATAACAGGATGCTGTATATGTATAGTCAAAAAATGTTTGCCAATACTAAATATTCATTTCAATTCATTAAACAATTCAAATAATTCATCAAAAAAGATCACAAATCCAATTTCATAATTCTTTTCCATTCATATTTTCATTCTTAACTCATACGTACCATATTCATACCAACACTCCTACATTCACATGGATATCTATTCTACCCATAGCCAAGATTCACGACACATTTCATACATTTCAACATGTGTGTTTTACAGATTTATCCCTCTATCTCTATATACGGGGTGAATGTTTTGTCGACACGTGTTTCGGTTGTATTTTAGTGGGTGCAGATCATCTTTCCCCGATTATTCAGCCAACCTTCCTCAGGACGAAGGACAACAAATAAGTGTTGTTTCCTCTATGATGGAATGGAATGGGCCTTGTGATCTATTTTGGTTCACACAGGATGCAATTTACAATGGTGATGCAATAGATAATGAATATGCTCTCCAACAAGTTGTATACCGTGATCACGGTACAATGTACCAACTATGATTCACTGTATTTCGATATGAGATATTTGGTCTCATCTCACAGAGTCTGGGGCATATTTCTTCACGCGGCCAAAGCCCTGTTACACTTTCGTGGATCGTGGTTGCGGTATTAGTATCCCATCTTCGTTGGAGCTCATAAAGTGTATTGCAAAGGGAGAGGTCTCCTCAGCAAACCGTGTTGGTTTCTGTTCAATTCCAGTGAGAACGCTGCTCAGTCCCAGTCTTATTTGGAGTAGTTATTCGCCTCGGTTTAGTTCCTGTTTCATGCTAACGACTAACAACTATCCCGTTGGAATCGAGATAAACGTTTTTTGACTATACATATACGGCATCCTGTTATCATTTATCTATTGGTCATTTTTTGTTATTTACATGTGGTTTAGGGAAGGCATGGTATCACAAGTATGATACTGACACAATCGGTACAATTTGTAAAACCTTTATGGAAGTTTCTGGGGTTGGAAAAACTCCTACTTTGCCCTATAACTAAGATGGGAGTAGTCTCGACCATCAAGTGATAAACTCCTAGTAGAGTCCATCAAATCAAAATGGCCTATGCTAAGAAGGCCTAATGCCTGCCCTATCTCTTGTACAAAAAGTGTATAAAGGAGACATGTAAATGCATTTAAAGGAAAAATCAGTGTTCAAAAGAATAAATGTAACTGAATCAGCTCTTCGCCCCACGTTAGACCACATGGAGTAAGGCGGTCCCTGTAGGCACGATGACACACTCTGGCTTTTCCACACAATAAACAGTTCCACGTTAAAGTCCCTCTTTCCAGACTTCCAAATAATGTTTCAACACAAAGTTCATGTTGATTCCACCTCTGCCGGGCTTAGACCTCTTCAAAACACAGTTCACGTGGGTCCCCCTCGTCGGGCTCAGACCTTTCAAAACACAATTCATGTGGTTCCCCGTCTGTCGGGCTCAGACCTTTCACAAAACACAGTTCACATAGATTTGCAATGGGTCTCCCTTCCCACACCTTTTTACACTTCGGGCCTCCCTCAGCCAGGCTCAGACCCCTTTCGGATGTTGAAGACTTTTGAAAATGCGTGACTTTCTTTATAGACCTCTGCAGGACCACTTCGACTCAAAGTTCAAGATTCAACTTTCACTCTTCCCTTCTACAGGAGTTAATTTTGCTTATTTTGTTTTTGCAGTTCATTTGCTTTATTGTTACAAAACAATGCACCTTTCACAGAGACATTCAAGTGGGCTACTTCCTTTCGCCGAACTACTCCGTTACTCAGTATTTGTATTTTATTCGAATTTATAGAGCTCTGTTATCCAACGCGCTGTATAGAGTAAATAACAGTACAAAAAATATGAAATGATGAGAAAATTCAAGTATCAATTCTGAAAACAGACAGTCAAGGACAGAGAAGAAGATGCTTTCTTAAAGAGACCTTGAAAAGAGAAAATAACAGTAATAGACCGGATAGAAAGAGGAAGAGCGTTCCACTGGAGGGGAGCAAAAAGCTGGAATTAGCAATAAGACTGAGCGCATGGTGGACTGAGAACAGTCAGCTGGAATAGACACGAAGAGAACGAGAAGGGGTGTAGAAGGACAGGAGGGTACCAAGATAGTCGGGAGCTAAACCATAGAGAGATTTGAAGACGAGGCAGAGAAAATTAAATTTAAGTTGAGAGTGAAAAGGTAGCCAGCCAATAGAGGCAAGTGAAGCTGAAATAGAATCCCGATAGGAGAGAAGACAGAGTAGACGAACAGAAGAATGATAAATAGATTTCAAGGGAGCCAGATGAGAGGAGGGGAGGCTAAAAAGTGTAGTAGAGCAATAGAAAAGTTGAGAAAAAATAAGAGAGGAAATAAGCAGTTTGGTTGCATGAAATGTGAGTATAGAACAAACGTTGTCAATGTTATGAAAATGAAAACGGCAGTATCGTTGATTTCACAGCGGTTCTTACATCAAAATTCATTCACAGGTCTGCCTTTCTTCGCATCTCAACCACATGCGTGCGCCCTTCACTTGGAATACAATGTTGCCACTTCAAACTTTAACACACACCGGCCTCTTAGGTCGCTTGCCAACTCACCGGCTGTGTGCATTTCTTTCTTGCTTTTATGATTTGCAATTCACAAGTCAAGGGTTAGTACCACAGGCTTGCCCTCGCCTCCCCAACTCTGCTGTTCACCTGGGAGGGTTGCAGGCATCCTTGGAATACAATGCAGCCTTCTGATGTGGGATATGGCCTTCTCCACGTGTCTTTCATGGCCTGTCGGAGGCCACAACCTCCAATAAGGAACTCTTGGGGTTTTTAACTCACTGTTCTCGTCCCTTGTACCGTTGCTTTGCTCCAGTAGGTTTTCCTTTGCCCCGGATGTGCTGCTTGTACTTGTGTTCCGCCTTGCTCAGTGTGTCTCTAGGTTCTTCTGCCTTTTATCTGTGTGAGGAGAGCTAATTGGTATCAGGTGTATGAACTTAAAGTAAAGTTCCTGACCTTGCCTGACCCGATTAACGGGACATGTCCAATACGATGTATGAAATTTAGTCTTGTTAGTCTCAGTCTCCCTCTTACTCGACCCAGTGTTTCTGTAAAAAAGGTGGGGGGGGTCGGACCTCAGAGAATCCTAAAAAATAGGATAGGTTGGATGAACAAAAAGGGGGTAATACTGCATCTCACCAGCGGCTGCCTCATCCCCACTCCCCGAACACCCCTCACCCAGGTGATCCTCCCGCACTGGTCCACCCCCAGGAACTGGATCCAAAAGCGATGGCCATGTCCTGGCCACCTGAATGCCAAGTCCCTGAGGACTAGCAGATGAGACATCCTTTGGTTTCTCACAGTGGGTACGGTCCAAAAGCAGCATTGACTTGTCGAGGTGAGACAGAGGCGTCTGAAAGAGATCCCCTATGTAGTCACACAAAGCTTGATCGGAGACCGAGGAGGGCACTCCTTTAATTCATAGGTTATTTCTGTGGGCTCTGTTTTCCATATTTTCTTGTTTATTCTCCATGGCTTCACTTTTCCCCTCCAGGACCTGAATGCTGTGTTGCAACTGCACCACTGTGGTCGTGTGTTCTGTTGCTCGGTCCTCAACCTCTCCAAGTCTTTGTTCTGTCTCCAGAACCCATTGATCCAGACGGTCCATTTTTATCGAGATATCAGTTATACAGTTGCTAAATTCCAGTTTGATTTCACTCATGAAGGATTGGATATCTTCCTTCTTGGCCCGTTGCTCTTCGGACGGTCTGGGAAATGAGCTTGAACTTTTGCAGCCCTTTTCCAGATGCTGTAACAGGGTGGCTATGTAAGCATTCTTTTGTGGTTTTTTTTGGTGCTTCGACATGATTGTGGTCTTTCTGGGGCGTGGCGTGGCGGCCATGCGGTAGAGAGCAGGGATTCAGAGCTCTGCATGATACTGAATGCAAATCCGACAGGCTGGCTAGATTTGCTATATTGACGCCCTGAAAACACAACAAGAAGGTTTCTGAAGGCTCCCTGCATCACTGGGGAAAGTCTTGTGGCAAATCGGCAGGGAGAACAAGCCCAAAAGGACAGAGAAGTTCCCCGTCGCCAGAACCAAAATGGCGGGCGAAGGCAGCGCGGCTCGCTGAGGGAACTTGTGCTGCGGAGGACGGCCAGGCAAGACAACGGTCATTGAGATCTGACTGACGGAGGCAGCCACACCACAGGCGGTGCTCAGATAGAGCACTGGGAGTGGGGGTGCGAAGACGGGACTCCAGGAGCTGAGGAGGAACAGGCCCGCCCAGAGGACGTGGGGGGCACAGGACACCTGGAGGGAACCTGGCTGTGGCAGTGCACTAGTTGCTGTGACACTGAAAGTGGGGCCAGGGCTAGAGATGCAAACCAACAGCCCCGGGAGCGCCGGAGTAGCAGGCGACCCCTCCACCTGTAAGGACAGCACCTCGGGTGCCCTCACCGGATCGAGGAGAGGCAAGGACCCCCAGGAGCCCGCAAAGCCATCCCCCCTGTGGGGAACATCACCAGACCGGATCCCCTTGGCTGCATCACAGGACCAGAGCGCCTCAGCAGCGAACAGCATCATCTCCCTCCCCCTCCCGGTGGTGGAAGCAGAGCAGGGCCCCTCTGGGCGGTGCCGCACATGGGTGAGACGGTGCCCACTCCCCACAGCATGCGGCGGGAGCGGATGTCCCAGTCGGCCCGCCAAGCACCCCAGCAGAACCAGGAGGTTTCGGGCCCACCTGCCTGTGCCACGCTGAAGCCTACATCCACTACCTCTCCGCAAGGTGGCAAGGAGAGACGCCCACCTGGACCTCAGTGGCGACGAGGGGAACAAGGAACGGCTGGACCCGCGTGGACCGCGCAGGCCCACACGTAGGTGAGCAGGACTTTGGCAGAGGGGGAAGTAAGGGCAAGGCTGAGGCCCGCCGAGTGGGAGGACTCAGCATTTAGAGCACTCTGGGGTCATTCTGTGAAGAGGGAGGCTGCAGCCCACACCTATAGAACACTGGCGGGGATGCCGATTCGGATATCTGGGTCTACTGGGTTGAGCCCAGGATCCACCGCTAAGACTATTCAGTGCCCCTAAGGCCGCTCAGACACGGCAGGGACATTATACAGGAGCGCCAGATACTGCCACCTGCCCACAGAGAGCCCTATGGCAAATCAGTGCAGTCCGGACAAGTGCTGATTCCCACCGTGATAAGTGGTTGAGAAGAGTGAGGAACCCCCACGGTGAGAGACACACTAACACGGCCCATTGAGTGGCTGGGGCGCATGCCACCAGGGGGCCAGTCAAGACAGGGAGAAGACACCTGTCCCCGGACAAGAGTGGATGTGAGTAAAATGTGTGCATTATAAAGCTGATACATGGGAGACCAGAATCCATGTCCATGCCACGACAGCGTCAGCGCCCGCAGCCCCAGCACGTGGGAAGATAGCAAGTCCGCTTCCATGACAAAATAGCTGATACGTGGGAGACCACAATCCAGGTCCATACCACGACAGCGACAACGCCTGTAGCCCCAGCATGTAAGAAAGTACAAGTCCACTCCCATGAGCCAATACAGCGCAGATTGATCCATCGGGAGGGGCCGAGAGGAGACTGCTGGAACAGCGCTAAGCCCTCCAACCTCTACAGGAGGGGTAGGAGGCATAACACGAGGGCACCTGATAAGTTCACCAGCCAGGAGGTGCAACCAATGCGAAAGGGACGAACGCCCCACTCTGAGGGAGAACCTCTGCTACGGAGGACATTAAGCCATGACTAGTAAGCACCATGCAAAACGAATCCCCAGTAGACCTCGGGGTGCAGCAGGAAAACAGTGTGACGACGTAAGAACCGGACCCCAGGGCCCATGAGAAATTAGAGGGGGAAGACCACCCTCCTCAGTCAGAACTAACAGCCAGAAACTAACGCTGCAAACTCCTGCAGGACACCATATAACTCTGAAAAGAGGATACCTCCACACAAGCGATAACATTGCCAGGGGTAGAGGATTGCGCTCCTGGCACTGAGGCCGGCTGAACGCCACGAGAACAGGGATGACAAATAAATCAAAAGGTGCTAGAGGCAGACAGACCAGCATGGAATCCTTTGCCAAGAAGCACGACAAAAGCCAACCCACTGTGTCAGATGCAAACATGGCTGCAAGCACCTCTGAACAACATGAAGGAAACAGAGGAGATGGCCCCATACTGGAGGCTATAGCGGCCTTCAAGGCGTCACTGGAAAACAAGTTAGATACAGTGATGGTGGATATGGGCCGACAAGATGTCAGGACCCTGGCAGACCGAGTGAGCACTGCGGAACAGCAAGTACAGAACAACACCACTGATATAGCCACCAACCAGTCCCAAATGTCGAACGTATTGCAAAGGGTCAAAATCCTTCAACACAGGGTGGAGGATGCAGAAGGAAGGGCTCGGAACAATAACGTTCGGATTGTTGGACTGCCAGAAGGAGAGGAAGGCAAGGACCCCACAAACTATGTTGAAAATCTGCTGCTGCAGGAGATTGGAGCAGGGGTCCTGTCCCAAGCCTTTGCGGTGGAGAGAGCCCACATGGCTCTGACCAGGAAACCACAACCGGGAGCTCCCCCAAGATCAAAGATCGCCAAGATCATGAACTTTAAATACTGGGAGAAAATACTATCGTTCTCAAGGGAATGGGGGGTGATAACCAGGAACTCCTCCAGAATAACTATCTACCCAGACTACACGGTTCTGGTCCAGAAACGGCGAGCGCGCTTTGGCTCGACCAAAGAACGCCTTAGGGTAGCAAACATACGTTACATGCTGCTATACCCTGCCAAGCCGAAGGTGATACGGAAAGGCATATCGTACTTCTTTGACACGACGGAGGAGGCCCACGCATGGATGATCAACATGGCATCCCCCAACTAAGAGCCAGAAATGCTAATAATAATGAGAATCCTCCCCAGCAGTAACATGTGCAAACCCAACACTGGAAAAGAACATTAAGGCACCATTAATGTGACGTATGCCAGCAGTAATATAAATAAAGGAGCAACAAACTTTAGTTCAGCCGCAGAAGACCACAGGACACGGAACCCCATTTGGTTTCACAAGTTCAGATGCCAGTTTTAAGGCATCGCGCTGCGGCAGGCCTGCCCCACTTAGAGGGGCAGTGCAAGAGAAGCAGCGGTGCCTGAGCAGGGGGAGGGTGGCTGGGCGTTCGTTCAGTCTATGTTTTTTGTTCAGCACAAGAAGGGGAGGACTTTCATACGGACAAGACGCAACGGCGGCGCAACCTACAGAAGGACCACAAGGGTAAGAAGGCGAGCGCTGTGCATTACACTACCCAACCAGAGCAAATCACTGGACCCACAAGACATGAAGGGAATAGGGACATTCGGGGACCCAATAACACAGCAAGCACGATGCCCATCATAAAGAAAGGCGGCCGAGACGAAGGCCAGGAGACCAGGATGTAGCCCATGGGAATGGACGGGCCCACACAAGCCAAAATGATAAGAACTCACGATAGCGACCTGGAATGTCCAAGGGCTGAATGCATATGTCAAGAGGCTGCAGGTGCATAACTGACGGAATAAATCAAGGGTAAAAATAGCGTTGCTGCAAGAAATCCACTTGACAAAACACAAGCAATCTAAGATAGCGACCAAGTGGGGTGGACAAATGTTTAGCTTGACCTACTCCACCTATGCCAGAGGGGTCCTAACGTGGATAGCTCCCAGGGTCCCATTCCAGCTGCTAACCCAGGAACAGGACAAAGAAGGCAGGTGGGTGCTGGTGCATGGGATGCTGGAAGATAAGGTGGTGTGCTTGATCAACACATACGCCCGAACCAGGATGCATCAACTTTCTTCCAGAAGCTGGCACCATGGCTAGCCCCGTATAGGGAGGCAGCGCTCATTTGGGCAGGTGATTTCAACTGTGCTTTGGACCCGCTCCTAGACGATTCACCACAAGCCGGCTCCACGGCGAAAGCACGCCAGAGAATTTTGGAGCAGCTGGAGGACATCTGGAGGAAGCTGCATCCAGACACACGTGGTTACACCTATTACAGCGTCCCGCATGGTACGTTTACACAAATAGACTATCTTTTTACAGGTAGTAAGACACCAGGGGAATTTACTAGCATGCACCACAGAGCAAGAACACGCTCCGATCACACCCCGGTGATGGCAACATTGGTGCACACACACAGGAGGTCCCCTATATCCACATGGAGGCTTAGAGCAGAGACCGTGTTGGAAGGGGAGGTCCAGGTGCATCTACAGGACACAATAGATGAATACTTCCACCTCAACACTGGCTGCGTAGCTAGATCGGCAATGGTGTGGGACACCTTTAAGGTAGTAGTCCGAGGCGCAGCAATTGGGAAGACCGCGGGGCTCAAAGGGAGGGTCATGACAGAACATGGGGAAATAGAACGATAAATAGAGAGGATGGAATCACAGGCGGCACGCAGGGGGAGGACCCACCTGAATTGGTATCCCTCAGGATACAGTGCTAAGCAACCTGGGAGAAACTGGGGAATTTAAACAATGCAAAATATACGCAGAGTCTACATGCCGAAGGGGATAACCCCGGAGGCTCCTAGCCTGGCTAACCAAACAGGAGGTTAGGAAAGTCCCGATCAGCGTGATCAATAATAAAGATGGGAAGAACTGAGGACCCAAGCGGGTATAAATAAAGTTTTTTCAGAATTCTATGAGAATCTATACTCTAGCACTCACGAGGCACATAATTCAGATATTGCAGATGCATTAGACCAGATTGACCTCCCTAAGCTGGACTTGGAACATGCACAGATGCTGGAGGCCCCCTTAACGGTAGAGGAAATGGAGGTGGTCATAGACAGCCCCCCAACGTCCAAGACCCCGGGACTCAAGGGGCTACCTAACCACCAAATTACTGGAGGTGTATCAGGGGCCGTTTGAAATGGGCCACCAGCCAGATAGCATGCGCAAATCCTTTTTTTGAATTTTTTTTAAATGTTTTTATGTTTTTTTTTAAAATCAAACAAACACACGACAACTGTTTCGAAACATAGAAAGCATCATATTCCAGCACATTTTCATCAAAACTCCCCCCTCCCCCCTTAAACTAGAGCCGGTTCTCACATGTCGTTTACGGGAGCATCATTGGGTAGCACAATACTTAGGCAGTCATCATCCGGGTCCTCTGTTTCGTTGTCACCCTGGTGAGGGTTTGCCAACGAGGCCACCAGTTGCCGCCAGGCCAGCAAGGGCCCTACTTCCTCCTCGCCCCCCCTGGTGACCGCTTCAAACCAGACTACAGATTCAGCTTCCGCCCACCTCAAGAGGTCCGTCCACCATAACTCCACCCTAGGTCTGTGGGCCGCCTTCCAGCCCATGGCAATCCTACGTTTGGCCAAAACATAAGCTAGGTCCTTCATCTTGCTTATGTGTTTCAAATGCCGGGGTCTAGGAAAAAGCCCAAGCATGCATGCCCAGGCCGATTCCACATCCAGCACCACCCCCCCCACCAGACAGTTTCGTCTTGACCTCGTCCCAAAATCTATGCACCTCCGGGCAAGCCCAAAACATGTGTAGCACCTCTCCACACCTGGGGCATTGCTGCGTAGCTCGTCCCCCAAACTTTGCAATCTTCCCGGGGGTTAAATAAGCCCTGTGGGTAACATACAATTGAAGTTGTTGGAATCTCGCGTTTCGGGACACCTTT
Source organism: Ambystoma mexicanum (assembly GCF_040938575.1). Classification (NCBI taxonomy): domain Eukaryota; kingdom Metazoa; phylum Chordata; class Amphibia; order Caudata; family Ambystomatidae; genus Ambystoma; species Ambystoma mexicanum. Next base: position 38,448,727 of record NC_090933.1, read on the forward strand.
TTTTGGTACCTCTGGGCCCGTTCCCACTGCCCATCTATCATGGGTCCTCCCACCTCCTCCTCCCAATCTTGTCTCAATTGGAGCAACTCCTTCCCTGCCCTTACTCGCAGGAGCTCATATATCCTCGATATTTCGTGCCCGTCCTCTGATACATCATACATGGTTTCCAGGGAGGCATCTGGGTCTTCCGCTAGCACTGTCTCAGGCCATCTTTCTCTAGTCTTTCTCACAAGCCTAGTGTAGGTTATATATTGGCCACCATGTACTCCCGTCTCTTCCTGCAACCTCTGAAAGTCCACTGTCTCCCCTTCCTGCCATATGTCCCCGAGGGTGGCTAAGCCTACCTGTTCCCAGTATCTGCGGACCGATTCAAGTAGTTGAGGGTCGCTCCCGCACAGCGCCGCCAAAGGGGCCTGCTGGGAGTACGGCTCTGAGTCCCCCCCAATCTTCCATGTCCTGTGCCAGATCTCCCAGCCCAGCCTCAGTTGCCGCCCCTTGCCCACCAGTTTGTCTCTGCACAACCACACCACACCACTTCCATCAGAAAGTATGGGGCTGTGTCTCCACGCAGGAGCCTGGCTTCCGCCGAGTCTTCAGCCGAGAGCCACCTGGCCACGTACTGCAGCTGCCCCACCAGGTAATAGAGTTCAAAATTAGGCAGGCCTACCCCCCCTGTCACATGGGTTCTGGAGCTTCCACAGAGCAACCCTATTCCTAGAGCTGCCCCACACAAAACCCCTGCACACGCTATGAAGTTTCGCGAATAGGCTCCTAGGTATCAGAAACGGGACGTTTACGAAGAAGTGCAAAAATCTAGGCAGGACCACCATCTTAAGCAAGGCTGCCCTCCCCATCATGGTCAGGGGCAATCTGGACCAAAATACCATGCTGTTCTTGATCCCCTCTATCGCCTTTTCCGTGTTGTGCTTGTGTTCTGCCTCGACCTTGTGGTAAATGTTTATTCCCAAATACCTAAATGTCACGGGCTGCCATGGTATTGGCAGGACATGCAGCCTCTGCACCGGGACATTCCTATATCTGCCCAAAGGGAACAGACTGGACTTTGCAGGGTTCACCGATATGCCTGAGAGGATAGCGTACCGTTCTATTACCTCTAGCACGTACTGTAGGTTTTCCTCTGGGTAACGCAAATAAAGGAGCATATCATCTGCATATAATGATATCAGATGCTCTCCACTGGCAGTGCTTATACCCACCTCCCCATATTGTTGTCGCAGGCATATTGCCAGCGGCTCTAATGCCAGTATATATAGCATGGGTGACCAGGGGCATCCTTGTCTGGTCCCCCTGCAAAGTTGCCAAGAATCTGAGACTGTGGACCCTGTCTTGACCCTCGCCATCGGGGTGCTATAAAACAACTGGACCCATCTGAGGTATCCAGGTCCCATTCCGTACCCCTTCAGGACCGCTTTCAGCCAGGGCCATCGTACCGAGTCGAAGGCCTTGACCGCGTCTAACGACACTATAGCCAGCTCGCCCGTGTCTTCCTCAGTTTGGTCTATGACATGGTGTAGCCTCCTGTGGTTATCGGTGATGTTCCTAACTGGAACATATCCCGTCTGATCTGGGTGTATCAGTTTCTTAATCACCCTCTTCAGTCTATTAGCCAGCACCGCCGGTAGTATTTTGCTGTCCTGGTTAAGCATGGACAACGGTCTGTAAGACCCACACTCCATGGCCGGCTTGCCTGGTTTCAGGAGTGGGATGATTACAGCCTCACGGAGGGACAATGGGAGATCTCCCTGCTCATAGGCCTCGTTGAAAGTGGCAAGTAGTGGCTGAAGCAACTCTTGCTGGTATGTTTTGTAGAACTCGCTGGGCAGCACATCCGAACCCGGCGCCTTCCAAGTGGGCAAGTTCCGAATCACTACCTCCAGCTCATCCGAGGTGACGGGTGCGTTCTAGATCATCCAAGGTGGGCAGCAACAATGTCCCCCAATGTGTCCAGTATGTCTTGACACATATCCTCCCCCGTGTCCTCATACAAGTGTCTGTAAAACTTAAGGAATTCCTCATTTACCTCTTTCTGGGTGTTCCATATGCAACCTCTCTCGTCCTGGATCTCACTTATCACCGAGCGGGGGGGGTCTCACTCTTATACAGCCAGGCCAGCAGTCTGCCTGGCTTGTCGCCCCCTGCGTGTATCCTCTCCGTATATTTCCTGTAGTTGAGCCTGCACAGTCTATCCCAGAGTGCGCTGCAGGGCAACTGTAGCTCCTCTACTTTGGTTCTATTACCATGAGCGGTGCTCTCGCAACGCGTGAGATCCTCTAGCTCCCTTTCCACCTCCTGAAGTTCCCTTTCGGCCCCCCCCCGTAGCCCCTTAGCTTGGGAAATAGCTACCCCACGCACCACCACCTTAAACGCTTCACACAGTGTGCCCACAGAGCTTATGCTTCCCGTATTTATATCAAAGTACTTTTCGATGGCATCCCTCAGGCCCTCCCGAAACCCCTCGTCCTGCAGAGCTTCGGTCCTAAGTCTCCATGTAGGGATCCGCGGTTGTGGGGGCTGGTGTCTCCAGTCTACCACCAAGGGCAAGTGGTCCGATAGTACTCAGGCCTTGTATTCCGCCCCTTCTATGTCTCTCACTATCTCGGCTGTTACAAACATGTAATCTAACCTTGTGTGCAAATCATGTGGCGCTGCGTAGTGTGAGTACTGTCTATCCGTGGGATGCAGCCTTCTCCACGCATCCTCTAGGCCTAGGTCTTTCAGTAAGGTACTCAGCGCTTTAGCCGCCGGTGCCGTTTTTCATGCCCTGTCCTTGGACCTGTCCATTCTGGGATCTACGGTACAGTTAAAGTCCACACCCCATCCCCACTACCGTACTCCCTGCCAGGGAGCCAAGTTTACCGTAGAGGGTCCTAAAGTAAGCCGCTGTATCATTATTGGGGGCGTACAAATTTATGATGTGTACTTCTCTGTTTTCCAAGAGACCCGTTACCACCACCATTGTACCCTCCGGGTCCACCGTAGAATCAAGCACCCGAAACGGCACATGGGGTGCCACCCAAGTAATAACCCCTCTAGCATACGCCGAGTACGCCGCCCCCACAACAGTGCCCTTCCATTTCCTCCTGACCACCTCCAGCCTTTCCCTAGTGAGGTGGGTCTCTTGCAGCAGGGATATGTCTACGCGCATCCTCTTTAAATACAACATCACTTTGTTACGTTTAAGGTAGCTGTTGAGGCCCCGTACATTCCAGGTCACAGTTTTGAGATTACCCGATGCCATCTGGTCGGTCTATCTCCATCCCATCCCTTCCCATAATGCTCCCTATGTAGAGTCGTTCCCTGGCTCTTTCCCTTCTATTCACGAACAGTGCCCTCCTCCCCCTTCCCCAACTTCACACCACTGCACACAAATCCCCCCCCAACAATAGCCCAGCTTCATCCCTGGATCTCAGGCCTACCCACGTCTGGACCCGTCTTGTGTCTGAGAACGAGGACCCTGCGGGGTGTCACCAATCTAACAGTGACCAACTAAATATTACTACTATTGGGTGCAGAGGTTGCTCCCCAGGAGCTCCCCAATCGTCTGTCTAGGAGAAGTGAGTTCAACAGGACCCGCCGGCAGATACCGTGACTTCCCCCCCACAAGCACAATATCATACTATATTCCAGTCCCAATGTCATAACTATGGCCTGACGGGCGCCTCTGCAACATGCTACTCATCTCCAGCTGCTTCTGTCTGGGCATCCGATTCCTGAGGTCGACCTTGCATGTCCAACCATTCCATCGCTTCAGTCGGCGTCTCAAAGAAGAGGGATCTGTTCTTATGAAACACCTTTAACCTGGCGGGGTAGAGCAACATGTAGCGGTGGCCTGCTTCTCTAAGCCTCCTCTTCACCGTTCCAAAGTTCATTCGACTTCGTTGTACGAGCAGCGTATAATCCGGATACGCCGTTCTATTCGCTGACCCCCTTTCTATCGTGCCTCCTTTCTGGAAAAATTCGAGAATCTTCTCGCGGTCACGATAGTTCAGGATCTTTGCGATCAACGGCCCCGGGGTGGCTCCTGGGGCCAGTCTCCTGGTCAGGGCCCTATGCGCCCTTTCGACCGCGAACCCCGGTGTCAGCTCCCTACCTGTAATCTCCTGCAAGAGCATAGTTTCAACGAAATCCGTAGGGTTCGATCCTTCCATTCCCTCCGGAACCCCCACTATGCGAATGTTGTTGCGCCTGGCGCGCCCCTCTGCCTGCTCTGTCCTCCAAATTGCCCACTCGTTGCACGAGGGCATGAAGCTCCTTGGCGTGAGTATTGCACGCCTCCGTGGTCGGGGCCAACTCCTTCTCCAGTTCCCCAGTGCGATCGTTCGCACGTCCTGGCGCAACAGGTTCACCTCTTCTCGGACTGCTCCGATCTTAAGGTTTAGGCCCTCTTGCAGCTCTTCGTCTCCCAGGCCACCTTCAAGTCGGCAATTGCCGCCAGCACCTCCTGGATAGTACCCGGTGGGTCCATCGCCGCCGCGGGGGTATCTTTGCTCTTGCCCCCTTCCGCGCCCGAGGCCGACCTAGCATAGGCCTCCATCGTGGGCTGTTTGATCCGGGGTCGCACCACCTTGGAGGACATCCTGCTGCGTCGGTTGGGCCCACGCGCCCAGCTGTATCCTCGGCGCTGCAGAGTACCCCACGGGGTTCACTCGCCAGCCCCTTCACAGCGAGGTTCTGCTGGACCCAGGTTCACTTTGCTAGCCCGCCACGATCCAGGGCCTCCTCAGTGGGGGCTTGCCCTTATGTTCTTGCCTTCAGCCAGAGGCGCATGCGACACGTCTATCTGGTTGGGCTCGCCCACGTTCCGACCAACTTTGTCTTCCTCAGCTCCACGGACCATTTATGGCCCTTTGTCCGCAGGCGGCCATCTTGGGTGCTGTCCTTCCATTGCGCGACCACCACCTTCTTCGAAGTCTAGTTCTGTGGATATGCTGTCTCGCTAGTGGGGAGGGCACTCACCATGTGCCCCCCACTTTCATGCGCCCTTGGATGCACCGTGGGCTCGAAAGTCCGCCAATAACCATCACTTCTTCTCAGGATCGGATCATCGGTAGCTCCTCCAAGGAACGTCCTCTCACGTAGCCATCAAGCCACGCCCCATTGGCATGCGCAAATCCTTAAAGTAATATTGCACTCAAAAATGGTATTGCCCCGGGCGTTCGGGCATGTGGTTTAAAGCAATCTGTGATCAATCGTAAAAACATTTGCTATGCACCTTACCTTAGTTTTCCTTACTTTTACACATGCAAAATCAGGCAGCGGAGCGTGGTCATCTTGTGCTAATCTTTTCTGTTGCCGCATCGCCCTAAATTGATCTAATCTTGCGGCACAAAATTATATCCCCAACCCATGAAGTTGACATCACTATTCTTAGCAATATTTTCCACCTATTTTCAGGACGTTCGTGTGCAGCATAGCCAAACGCGCCAGGTCATCGCCTACGTCTTAACGTTAGTTGACGCAGAACCCGGAATATCAACACACACATCCTCTCACAGCACAGCGCATCCCAAATAGAAATAGAAAACACAATTTTTAAAGGAAACACCAATACTCTGCAGTTTATAATGTGCTTTTATTTCACAATAAACGCTCCGAGAACATCCGCCAATTTCCGTATTCAACCAAATGTTTTATTTCGTTGTTTTCGAACATCAAATCTTTATCATGAGGCACAAAGTGTTCCTTTTGGTAGGAAAAGCGCATTGGATACACCTTGAATCGCAAGGCTTTGGCATCAGCTGCTTGCTAGAATACCGTTGACGATGTCGGGTTGCTCCTTGTCGCTGGTACCGCAAAAGGGCATATCGGTCCGGGGCGATCGTCCCACATCAGCGTAATTGTAAGCCAGCCATTTAAGTGTATCTGCCACTGGCTGCTGAAGAACCCGTCACTGGGTATCTGGAAACAATGACATTCGCAGAAAGGAAGGATGTAGCTTTGTAGAAAACATAACAGAAATATATCTCGGTAGCCGTTCTTTATTCTAATTGATCCATTTACCCTTTAATTCTGCACCGGGCGAAACCTTATAACTAACACAAACCAGAAACAATGGAAACACAGAGAAAACATTGTGGAAAGTTGGATGCTACGGTGTACTTGAGAGGGTAGTGCTGTGGAGTATGTTTAGCTCGCAATGGAATGCAGATGTGGAAGCTGACGGAAGAATTCGAACAACACATAGATGGCATTGTAACGGAATATTAGCAACAAACTTGGCATTGGTGGAACCTGGAGGAACCCAGACGTGGACTCCATGCATTTCTGTGCTGGACTGGCCATGATCCCGGGACAAAGACAAATACATACATGTTGTGTTTGCGTGTCGTCACACTACGCCCCAACCAACAACCCATTACAATGTAAGCCAGCAATACCGGTCAGAAAATTAAACCTTTACTCGTTCGTCTACAAACTCGTCTACAGTAAAACTTACATTATATTTGGTATTTCCATTCTCTTGGCGTAATGCAGAGTGTCCGCTCAGATCAACGGTTTTCATAAAATGAAATTCATGTTCCTTTGTCCAGTTTTGAAATTGTGAACCTTAACATTTTTGCAGGTATTACACACCTCCCGTTATTCAATCCATAGCGAATCCTTCCTTTCTTCCAAGGACAAACAACAATTGAACCTTCTTAGGAGCGCCTATGTTAAATTTCCTTTTGGTGAAGTCAAGCCACAAATCAAAAACATACTCTACAGGATGCGTTGGTGTGAACAGCCCACAAGCAACATCAAACGCAGTGACCTTCACTCCCATGGGAGCGATTAGCCTGGCCGACCAACGTGGCATTTGAAATATGTTTGAAAAACAAACTAATTATTTGCTGACATACAACAATGCCGCGTTATCGTGAATACTTTTTTACTCTTCTATATTGATAGTGATTTTGTTATTTTATGACAACCATTCCAGTTAGTGTCCTCCCCATTGTCACATCTGCGTACGGCCTGTTTCCGCAGAGGAATGTACTCTGCTGATAACGTGAGACACTGACAAGTCATAAATCCAAGGGCCCTTCCATCTCCCACTGAACTTCCCATGCACTAACAAATGTTGGAGGAGAGGCGGTACATCCCGCCCCCCTGCACCATTCTCGTACCGGGCAAATGACGTATAAGCTAAGGTGGGAGAAATCTCCACCCCTCATATACCTATTTGCATCACCCATGGTTCATGCTAATGTGTATACTTTGAACTCCATTTTGTGTCCTTCCAAATGCCTTCTTTTTCGAGGCCCTCTGCCCCTCTGGAAAACTGTTCACTCTCCCTCTCCCAGCGCCACCACCCCGTCCTCTGTCAACTCAGCGCGTCTCCTGTTCTCACAGAAATGCGACTATTCATTTTTGCAAGTAGCGAATTTCGAGCCCTGACAAAATGTGCTCATCCAAGAATGTGAGACCAAGGCCTGCTCCAACCTTAGTGCCCCATCCATCTCTGCTGACTGACTCATGCCTTCTCCAACCCCTCCCTGCTAGGCCGTGGTCCCCTGAACCCATGATCCCTATTCCCTTTGAAGCATCTGGTCACCAGACCTTACCCCCGCACCACCTCAAATTCACCTACCATATACCTAATCTAGAGGGGTCATATATTTTGGTAACACTAACACCTATCCCCACTGTGTCTGAAATTGTAAGACGCCAACAGCTGCCAATCACAGATCAGCCCTTCTGATAAGGCATCCGAAAGCAACGACCCCTAACACATGCCCCCATAAAAATATAAGTCAAAATGCACCTATTTCACACCAACAGCCCCCTTTCATGCAATGTTTTGCTTACAGTCATTAGTTCTTGCATGCCAAGTTTGTTATTTAGCTTAGGTCTCCTTCCTTAGTGGGACGCGGATGTATTCTGTCTATTTGGACATGTGCATGCTAAGGCGCTTGCAGACCCTGCAGTTGCTTTCATGCTGATATCCATCTGACCCTCCCGTGCCCTGATCAGTGAAGGACCCACAAGAGCTGGCCGAAAGCGGCAAGGGGGAAAACAGAGTTACACTGTATGTCATCCTCCAACAGGTACTTCTTGCAAAACAATTGACAAAGAGGATACTTTTGAAAAGACAATTTGGACGCTTAATACTTCTTAGTACTTTTTATAGCTTTGAAATTCAAGTTACATAGATTTCCATTGGTCATGTACAATGTACAAACCTTGTGAAACATACACACTGCTGCTAATCATTTATACCGGGAAGTCAACTGTTCAGCGATTTCCACTTTTGGTGGACAGGGCACGTTTGCAATGTTTTGTGGCAATGTATGTGTCCTAGGAACAAAATCATGATCGATTCAATGAGTATGCATGTCCAACAGTCAAAGTGAGATCTTTCACAAAATCGAATACCATTTCCTGGTATATTGGCTTGACCACCCATTTTTTGCTTCTTTTTGCAAAGGCCACTGTGTAACAAAGCATCCCAAAGTTTCCAGTAGTTCCCGATTGTTCTCTCCCTATGTTCTCGTTATGCGCTAATACCGCTAGTAATGTTCGATATTGCATACCTTCTATGCCGAAATGCAACCTCTTGGGCCTGTACTTTAGACACATATTGTGGAACACCTCCAAATATCCGGTGTGACAGAATTCTGTGAGTCCCTTCAGGTCTCCTGGAAGAGTTTTATCAAACACAATCTTCTCAAGAGCTTTGTGTGGAGGTGAAGATGGAACCAACCACTTCTTCTTGCGTTCCTGTTCTTCCGATAAAGGTCCATGTGCACATTGGTGAAAATGTTGGTTTTCTGTTCATGAGTGAATGTTGGAACAGTGGTGCATCAATGAGCGCCATTTTTCAAGTAGAATTTCCACAGACCCATCACAAGTTTTGGAGCTCCACCAAAGATGGTTGCTGAAAGACTGGGACCATTGTAAAATATTTTCAGAACCCTCTTTTTTTACCTGCAGCTGTGTTTTTTTTTTGTTGCTTGATATGGCAACATGCCATACATCAAATTGATGGCGAATGTTTGGAAACTGCTCTCGCATGGCCTTGGCTATTGAAACATGTCTGTCAGTGGCTATGAGGTCTATTTGCATTCCCCTCGATTGAAGATGTTTGAGGGATTTTATGAAATCATGTTTCTCCATGGCCACTGCAGATTTACATTCAGACACCTGCATGGCCTCTGAACTCACAATTTTTTAGTGTCCATGTCCTGAAAGTGGTACGTGCAGTACTTTGTTGAAAATCCACGGCTGTCACGCTGTCCATCACCAGCTAGCCTGAACCGTTTGACAGAGAATGTCCTTTCAATTGACTCCCTGCATATTTTCCCCCATCTGGATGCACACATTTCAGCATCGGTATAATCTCGACCATGCAGCTGTCGAATAAAATGTATTTCTGCTCCTTTATTAGCCAATCGTCCTGCATGATTGTGGTTTGTGACTCAACTGTGGTGGACAATTCGCCCAAACTAGGCAAACTGTATTCGAGATCTTTGGCTAGTTCCTCGGTCAATTGCGTTGAAGCTTCAGTCTGTTAGTTCAGCTTGTGTTATTTGCACACGAATTGGAGGAACAGTCAACCACAAATGTTTATTGGGTGGACCTTTTTTTGCGGGTGTAGATTGTGTCAAGTGGTCCTCGAGGAATCCCAATGCATCTTCATTATATTCAGTTTCATCTTCATCTTGTCGAGTTCTCACATTGCAGCAATGGTCCAGCAACACTTTGCTGGCTTCGCCGGTCACATTCAGTTCATTTTCTGGCCATTGTACATTAGCATCTTATTGACCGGACCACGCTGCACCTCAAATGGTAGTTGCTCCATGGTGAAATATGTTTGGCAAGCAGCATCTTTGGTTTCATTTGTTGTCTGTGTCTTTATACTACTTCTCCTTCTGGGCCTCTAGGAGATGGGTTGTAAAAACATGTTCAATGTAAATCACACATACAGTTGATAGCACTTTAAAAAAAAAACATGTTATGAAGAAAACACCAGCCCAGAACACTTCGAGAAAACAAAAACCCTTTTTTTTTTATTTACCCTTGTTTTCTTGATTTTCTGTGAAACCGTGGTCTTCTCTGTAACGACTGCACCAGCAAGTTGGTCCACCACCTCTGATCACTTACATACATACCCTCGTAAACAGTGTACGTCATTTAGTCAAAATATACATTTAGAATTTTACCTGATTGATGGCATGTGTACTCGATCAGCGATCACTGTGCCAAACATACTGATTGTAATGTTGCACTCAAAAATTTTGCAATGTATTCTGCATTAGGGAGAAATTGTAACGTTAGAACTGAAATGATAAAAGTTTGAAAGACTGCACGTTTATAAAAATGTCACCGTCTAATAGTGTCCTATACAGGATTGACTATCTTTCATTAAGGGAACTGTCAGTACGCATACCTCATACTCTGGACCAGCTTCAAAGGATGATGTAATTGTAGTCGAAGTACCAGCATCCCCATGTAACACAGTACTTGTTTTAGTATGGATGAAAACAGCAAAATGGATCAGAGATAATGGGATGCAGAAAATGGCACATATAAAGATAAACCCTTTAATGACATATAGTGTAAACAACCGACAGGATACATAAACAATTTCATATTATTTGAAATTCCAAGCATAATACATTCTCGTAATTGAAAAGTGAAATAAAATTACCTGATAGGCGCTAGAAGTTGCTGTTGAAAAAGAAATGGATTCAGAATCTTGCTACTTAATTTTCAGTGCATTGTCACGAAGTGGTAAAAGGTAAAATTAGATTTGCATTAGATATGTGGGAAGATCCAACTCTTGATAATATGAACTTCTGCAAATCTGTAGGGCTCACCATTGGTATACTGAACCTGTCTGTGGTGTCGTCACTTGCGAGGGTCTGTGCGCCAGCCAGTATGCTCTCCTAAAAAATGGACATGTCAAGCACGCAATTACAAAAAGATTATGCTTCTTTTGAAGGGCACTATGGCATTGTTGTCTATGGTCATAATTACTTTCTATGATGCTCCATAAACCAGGGAAAGATGGGTAGTAAAATATGGTATAGTTAAAAAGTAATACAATCTGGTAAATATGCAATTCATCATCCAGGACTCGCCTGAGGCAGCGTGTGCACAAATAGAGTTGCAATTGCATTTGGAAGCAATTTACGAGATTTTCTGAGTCGATGCTGTTTTGTGTACTGTGATTGGTCGTACATATCCGGGGTAAAGTGCAGGCTGCAGATGCGCAATCGATTGGCCCTCGATTCTCCCAAGACAGCCTTGACTCTACTTTCAAGCTCGTCCACCGGAAATCCTCAACGTCCAACCCATTCTCTTATTAAATCAATATTTGTCGGGAATTTATGCATGATAGTGCCCATACTTTTGACATGGCTCCTGGAACGGCAACTGAAAGCCAAACAAGCAGTCATTATTGAAAAATCTGTATTAAAAAAGTACACATAATTACAAAAGAATTCTACTGAATGCATGAGATTGATGGGATCATATCAAAGTTTTTTATGCCATGTTTCTTTTGGTCAAAGAAGCAAAACTTGTGTAGCGTATTCGAATATACACCGGATAACTTTCATACAGAATTGATTGATGCAACGTAAATCGCAACGTGTTACTCGTCCGTTGAATGTACTTTCATGCATCAAAAGGAAACCTGCTTATAGATATGGTTCGAGAAATATGCAATTATATCACAATTGACACTGATGAAATTTGCTGTATATCGAGATCAGAACCCTTTAAATAGTAGACAATGGTAAAGTCAATGGGCCTCATTATGAGTCTGGCGGTAAACGAGTAGGAAAAACTGGCAGGTTACCGCTGTACTCGTATTACCATTCCGCCTCTATGATTCCCGGAATCACCGGGGCATTACGACCCTGGTGACCCGGGAATTCCAGAGGCGGAATTGTGCAAGTCCCCATTCCCATGGAGCTCCATAGGACTCCATGGGGATGGGGACCATGGAAACACCGGCTCTGTCTATGAGAGAGTCGGTGTTTCCATGTCCGCCTGAAGGCGGGTGGTGTTAAACCCGCCAGGTCAGGAGTGACACCTCCCGCCTGCAGGTCTCTTAATCGGCCGGTCCGGAAAGAACGGTGGTGGCGGTTCTTTCCGGACCGGCAGGGTCATAATGAAGCCCACTGAGATGAATGAACATTACTCTACTTGGTACATTTGTTCGAAATAGATAGACATTTTGAGATCAGAAAGCAATGATTAGTTTACCACCTGCCCTCACCTTGACTAACAAACAATTGGATTCAACAAGCAGGGTAGTTAGTAGCAGGAGAAACAGATAGCACGATCACGAGTTGACTTCCAGTGCTCACAGATGTTCTCAGGATAACTATCAAGGGGTTTATAAAGAATTAGAAAAGTGGGTGTGTATGTGATGCAGAAAAGGGCTGGAACACTGCTGAATGGAGACACATTTATGTGGATTTCAGGGGTGCGGCCTGCTTCAGGGGACCCTGCCTGGAGACACTGGGTCTGGGGAGGCTGTATGTACAATGGCCCCTGCACGGAAGATACCTTTGAAGTGTACATGGTGTTTGTAACCTTGGCCATTCCCACCCTGGCAGCCCTCTTGGGCGGACACGGCCAGAGGTGCAAACTGCTATTGATACTGAAGGGGGGATGGAGGGGCATGAGGCATACAGAAAAGCGCCGGAACACTGCTGAATGGAGACACACTTATGTGTATTTCAGGGGAGCGGCCTGCTTCAGGGAGCCTACCTGGAGACACTGGGTCTGGCTAGGCCGTCTGTACAATGGCCCCTGCGCAAAAGATACCTTTGAATTGTACATGGTGTTTGGCACCTTTGCCGTTCCCACCATGCCAGCCCTGCCAGGACAAGTGAGCGTGTCCTTGATTCAATGAAAAATTGAAACAACTATTCATAAGATGATTTTTATTTTCTTGCTGATGACACAAATGTACTACAAATTGTATGCTTCGGGTTGCAGCACAGTGTGGGAATATCCCCTGTACTGACTGCTATCACTGGGGAATTTGGCTCGAATGGCACCAACGACACAGGTTGGTATTACTCGTCGAACGCGGTATCCAAGCCTTCCATGAAGCCACCATGTAAACAAACTATAGGCCACCAGCCTGTACCACCTGTGGAAGAGAAACATACAAACTCTATTTAAATTAACATGATAAGTGTACAAACCTTAGTTGAAAATGCAATCTTGTATCCTATGGCATAGTTGCCAGTACAAATGTTACTTCATGGATCAATCAACTTGGGCTTTAAAGTGTAGACACATTACAAAAGTGAACACCCCTGCAATCTATAACGTTTGGGGGACAGAGAAATATTGTTTCTTGGTTGTACGTGAAAGACACATAAGATGACCACTACGATTTCCCCAAATCGTGAGAGATGTATTGAATTGCCAGACTACATTCTTTTGGCAGTGATAGATCAAAGTTACATATATATAGGAGACAAACATGAAATGTTAGTGGCCTAAGTTACATCACATGTAGAATACACTTACTCGTTACTTGGATTGCGAGGGCGAACTGTTGCGCGAAGTTCGTGCATAAGCACCATCATAATCCTCAACACGGACCTTGTGAGGCAGGCTGCCTTGAAGTCATGCAGCTTGGTAACGCATTGCGGCCGTGTCTCGTCTTCTGATATGTAGGCCAAGCATCCAGAGTTTTCTCTGCAGCAGCAGTTCTCCACCTTGGTTGGCATGACCTTGCACCGATTGCAGGTACACCAGGTGGAGATGTCTTCCATGCGACTAGGCTCTGGCTCAGGACCCAGTGATTCGTCCTCCCAATTGTCGTCAGATGCCCAATCGTCTCTGCATCTTTCTCTTTCAACTAATTCTGCCTCAGAATACTCTGGCTCGTAGTGGTAGGGCTGTATTGTTGCCATTATATGACAAAATTAAAATTGATGGTAATGCTAGTACTAGTATCTGTTCACACAGGCTACGAGCAACGAAGATAGCTGAACAGAGCAGAAATGAGTCACAGGGTATTTAAAAAAAAACATCGAAAGGATTGAAAAAGCAACTCTGATGTTGTCTGATGAGAAGCAGCCTTTTTATACTTATTGAGGAAAGAGGCGTCCTGCGATTTCCACAGACACATCGTTAGCTGGCTTACAGAGAACATTGACAAGAGACGACGTGCATTTGCATTGTGAAATGGGCCATACGTGTCTAGTGATGTCAGCTTCAGGTGTGGGGGATAAGATTTAGTGCTGCGAGGGCAGTTCAACGATGCAGCAACGGAAAAGATTAGCACAAGATGGCCACGTCCCGATGCTTGATTTCGCATATGTAAAAGTGAGGAAAACTATGGTAAGGTCCAGAGGAAATGTTTTTACGATCGATCAGAGATTGCTTTAAACCACATGCCCGAACACTCGGGACAATAACATTTTTTAGCGCACTATTCCTTTAATACTGCCCATCTTAAAATGGGGCAAAGCCTCCTAGCTACCGGCTCTTATAGACCGATCTCACTGATAAATCAGGACTGCAAAATCCTAACGGCGGTCCTTGCCAATAGGCTCAAAAGAATTATACACACGCTAGTGCACCCAGATCAAACGGGATATGTCCCAGGGCGTAACACCTTGTGGAACTTACGTGGACTACACTATGTCATAGATCATAACAGCAGGTGAGTGCGCAAAAGCATCTTTAGACGCGGTTAAGGCCTTCGACTCCGTAAACTGGAATTGGCTTCTCAGGGTGCTGACCCCCTATGGTATGGGCAAGGGCTTTCTCAGATGGATAAGGCTGCTGTATGAAGACCCTAGGGCCAGGGTTAAGACAGAGAGACATATTTCGGAAGCATGGAGTATATACAGGGGCACGAAACAGGGCTGCCCGTTATCCACAATGCTTTATATATTGGCACTGGAGCCTTTGGCGGTCTTCCTGCGACCTACATATGCAGATACGTGCATATGCATAGATAATGTCACGCATCTCTTGTCACTATACACTGACGATATGCTCTTGTTCGTCACGAAACCCAGCGATAACCTCCCGGACCTACTAGAGGCGATAGACGCCTACGCCAAACTATCGGGTATCTCCATTAACAAAGTAAAATCCATCTTGTATCCCCTAGCAGAACTTAGATTACTTCCCATTGACCACATGCCACACCTGGGGCTTACGTGGACACCACGCACCTTCTGCTATTTGGGCGTAGACCTATATCATGATCCCGCACAAACACACGCTGGGAACACATAGATGGCCCTAGAAGAAATTATGAAGGCCATAGAGTTTGGAGGACATTGCCGTTGGGGATGATAGGAAGAGCAGCCATACTAAAAATGACGGTTCTACCACGGCTATTGTATTACTTGACAAACATACCCTACAATATCCCAGGGACATTTTTTAAGAAATTGAACACAATATTGAGAGAATTCCTGAGGGGAGGAGGGCGGAACAGAATAGCCTTACATGCACTGCAAAGGGACTACCTGTCCGGGGGAATCAACGTGCCGGACTACGAAAGATATTACCTAGCGGGACAGCTACAATCTTTGGTCCGATGGTTGGGGGATGAAGAATCCGTAGATACACTGCTATTTCAGCCCACACTGCAGAACTGCTACTTAGGTGAAATCATCTGGATGGGAAAAAACTGGGCCAAGGGACTCCCTACCCTGCTCAAACTGGGGCTAACGCTATGATAAAGGGTGCGGAGGCTGCGAGGAACTCAAGACCCCTCCTGCTCCATGCAGATCCCCCTAGCGGGACTAGTGGACAGACGCTCTGGCTGTTTGTAGGACACACTGGGAGGCTAAAGGAGTGGCACACGTGGGAGACCTATGTCAAGAGGGGAAATGAGTGGACTTCAACACCCTCACAGTAGATAACAGAATACATAAAGGGCAATTCATGCTCCATCCCAGTATGGTCCAAACCATTAAGAGGAGGTGGCCGGACCTCACAGAGGTCGGAGAACTGCAGGAGGACTTAGATAAGTGGTACGACATCTCCGAAGGAGGACACACGACATCAAGGCTATATGAGCAGCTCATGGAAACTACTAATGCCAAGAAACTACAAGTGCGGAACCAATGGGAATCGGGACTCCAGAAGCCCTTCATGGATCACGATTAGTCAAGGGTTCTAAGATACACAAAAAACGGTCTTGAGAAATGCGAGATTTAAGCAGACACAGCTTTAAGCAACCCACAGTGCATACCTCACCCCACAGACACTGTCCAAAATGGGGAACAAAGATATTCACACCTGCCCAGGTTGTGCCACATGTTTGGGGGTGCCCAATAATGCAAACTTTTTGGGAAGGCATTAAGGCAAGGGCGGCGGTGGGCGGAGTGCAAATGTAGAAATGGTCGCCAGAAAGCTATCTGTTGGGACTAATCCCGAGGGGTGGTGCATAAAGGACCCACATAGCCAAGATGGAGGACTTGATGTGTGTCCAATCGTTGGGCATTGGCAGAAACAGTAGTATGGACAAGTGCAATACAAAGAGGGTTGAGGGAAAGTAGCAACAAGCTGTTGGCTTGGAACACTCTTCTACAGGAAATGCTGGGTTCCGGGGAGGACACAGACACAGAGGACCCGGAGGGATCGGAAAGTGTGGGACTGAACCCAACGTACCAGGTCGGAAGCTCTACTGAAGGCATCTAACCGTATGAGGGTGTGGTCCTTACACTCACAAGGTTGGGCGATTGGCCATGCAGCTGGACGAGGAATATCCATGAATTCTCTATACTAAGAAGAGCAAGCGCTATGATTATCGTAATTGAGACCGACTCCCCGTAAGAAGTGCATTAGTTTGTTATGTTTTGATGTTTGTTGTATTGTAGTTTTATGTTGATCTATAAAATACAATAAAGAAATAAAAAATTAAAATCATGATTATGGTCTTTCTGGGGCTACCTTCTGTGCGGGCTCTGTTTTCCTCTTCTTGTTTATTCTCCATGGCTTCACTTTTCCCCTCCAGGACCTGAATCATGTGTTGCAGCTGCGCCACTTTTGCTGTTTGTTCTGTTGCTTGGTCCTCAACCTCTCCAAGTCTTTGTTCTGTCTCCAGAACCCGTTGATCCAGACGGTTCATTTTTATTGAGATCTCATCCATACAGTTGCAGGATTCCAGTTTGATTTCACTCATGAAGGATTGGATATCTTCCTTTGTGGCCAATTGTCCTGATGGACGGTCTAGGGAATGAGCTTGAACTTTTGCAGCATCTACTTTTTCCCCTTGTCCGGAGGCTGTAACAGGGTGGCTATATCCACATTCTTTTGTGGTTTTTGTTGCTTTGACATGATTGTGGTTTTCTGGGGCTACCTTCTGAGCATGCTCTATTTGTGGCAGGACTGCATCATCGTGGGCAATCCCTGGACCTGAGTTTCCAGCCCCTGATGAGGTTGTATGCCGGAATTTAGCTGTGCCTCACACCCCTGGTGCCCCAATCTCTTTGAAAATGAAACGTTCTAGTCCTGGAGCACAGCAAGATCGATCCAATTGGTGAATGTTCCACCAGAGCCTCAGGCCGCCCCCTTTTGTTCCTTCGTACCTAGCGATCCCGTCGAAATAAGGCTGACAAACCAGCTTGCAGAACTATGCACGCTTCTTAGGCTGACCTTAACTGCTGTACACATGGCAGCGCTATGAGTTTCCGGGCTCCTCTCATCCTTTGTCAGGACCTTGCCGCCTGTTACTGTGGGCTCCTCATCTGCGTTCCCGGGAAAATAAGGGCTGCCGCAGCTCGATGACGCTACAGGTAGCGACTCCGAGCTGCAAAATGTACAGAGTGATCATTATGTGCTGGCCCCACCTGTCATATTAATGTGAGCGCGGAGCTCTCCCCTTCGAAGCATCCGGCATGACCTCCACCCTCACGGCCCCAGTGGGAGATCAACAGGTCCGCGGGAGGAAGCTGGGAGGCCGTACGAAAGTTACTTCAGTGAGCAGGCGCCATTTTGAGGGAGCTGTGACGCGCACGCAACATAGCATTTCATTCTGTAACTGGTCTCTGCAGCAGATTCTAACATTACGACCCAGTCCCTGCGCTCCACATAAGCTTCCGACTGCAGCCATAGATTCATGGGCTGCGGTGAGGCACTGAAACCGGCAAGGCCATCATAATACTTGGCCTTCTGTAAGGAACTCATGGTGACAACAGTAAAGACAGACACAAGTGATAACAGTTCAATGGTATTTATTGAACTATAAATGCATGGTGGAAAAATTAACCTACATCTAAGATGGGTGCATGCGTTGAACATCAAATGAAAAATAAGGCAGTCCTAGTGGCGTTGTCAAAATATAAGGGCCTATGCTAAGAAAAACCTATTGCCAAATTCTTACAACTAAATACAAAAAGAGTGTGGGATAGGATATCATATAAAGAAAGAAGTGTTCTCAAATCATAAGTCAGGATGCGAGTGCCTTGAGGTCTCCCTTCCCCACGTTTTTAGCACAGAATAAGGTGGGACTTTGGCGCACAGCACACAGTCGAGCCTTTCCAGCACGAGCAAACAGTTCCATATCGGCTATCAGGTTCTTCAATGGTTAAGTCTCTTTATAATGAAAATTCCCTTGCCTTTGAGGCCTGATACTCTAAACAAACAAACACAAAGTTCTGGTCTACGAACACTTTGGGTGATGGCTTCGCCCCTGGGTCCCCTCTTCTGGGCGCTGTCCCCTCAGTAGACGTATTCAACAAATTAACAAGACAGTTCCTTTCTCAGCAAACTTTGGGTGGTAACTTTCCACCCCTGGATCTCCCTCGGCCGGGCTCGGACCCTAGAAAACAAGGGGGAACACTTACCTTCAGCATCTTCTGGGAGTGGCAGGGTGGGGCACAAGACAGAACAAATGGGCGTGGCCGGGACCAGGCTATTTAAGCCTACCCCCGCCTGCATGCAAGCGCTTCACGTTAGTCTGCTTATAACGCTCACCGCCGCCTGAAGCGCATCTTACCTGATTCCAGCAATAACCATCGCCTGAAGCGCATCCTTACCTGATTCCAACAGCAGCTGCAGTCAGAGCACATCCTTACCTGATTCCAGCCGCAGTCGGAGCGCATCCATACCCGATTCCAGCAGCAGCCGCAGTCGGAGCGCATCCTTACCTGATCCCAGCAGCAACCGCAGTCTGAGCGCATCCTTACCTGATTTTAGCAGCAACCGCAGTCGGAGCGCATCCTTACCTGATTTCAGCAGCAACCGCAATTGGAGCGCATCCTTACCTGATCCCGACTTCCAGCCTCAACACTTACTCGGGAGTCCATCTTCGGCCAGCATCATCGCGGATTCACCCGCTGGCAGATCTTCGGATAACAGCATCCCAATCTGAATTCGCAAGGCCATCCCTGCAAGAGAAAAGGACAAACAAGGTTACAAAAACTATAAAGACATTACGCTAAGGTCGCGCTCAAACCAATACTCGCGCTTGACCTCAGAACTAAACTTACCACCCATTGGGACATCTTGACCTCTCTTTTTCTCCATTGTGGTTCGCTTCTGGCACCGCAATTCCGCTGGGCCTCATATCACCTATATGGAAGAAGGAAAGACATTACAAGAGATACAGACAATAATCAAGGAAAAAGATGTTACAAAAGAACACGGACAATAATCATAATCGAAGGATACTTACCTTTTGAAGTGGTTCAGCCACAGCTGGTCTGGGCTGCCACGCGGATGGGCCAGTGAAGAAACTCAGTCTAACTAAAAGTGTCCCTGCAGTGAGAAGCAGGGCGGTGAGCTCGCCATCATAATTAAACAGGTGAGACTATATGGGTAGGCGTATGCTCACCACATTCTGGGAAGAAGGGTTCGAGGGAGACCACAGCCATATCATGGCATTTTCACTTCCTCTCGTATTCTCGCAGGGGCAGTACCAACAACTAGCGCAGTCCACAACACGGGAGCAGTGGAAGAAGCCTGATCAAGAGGAGTCGGTTCCAGGCAGGGCTGCAACCATGCCCCAACGTCCCTGCAGAGACCAGGTGGGCGTAACACTGCCTTGCTCGTCCTGTGCTCTTGTGCTCCATCTTTTATCCCCGTGGGGAAGGGAATGGGCAGTCAGGTGTGTGTGATTCAGTCATTTGCCTGACTTTGCCTGACCCTGGTATTGGGACACGTCAGGTAAACGCCTCTGGTGTTAGGCCGTTGTCCTTCTTGTTGTGCGAAAGTGTTAGTGAGGAAAGGGGGGGCTGTGTTTTGGAATATCCTACATGGTAGGATGGGGAAAAGCTGTTGAAAGAAGGGGGATACCGAGTTTTGCCGTCGGCATCCCACTCCCCAAGGAGCTCCCATCAGGTGATCCTCACTGATCCACCCCAGGAACTGGATCCAATAGCGATGGCTGTGTCCTGGCCACCTGGATGACCGGTCCCTTGGGACTAGCTAGGGAGACACCATCAGGTTTCTCACACTTCACACAGAGACCATCAACGAAGTGTCTGCATAGCTGCCGTTGCTAGCACGCCCCCGTAAGGATCTTTTTAAGAGGGTAAGGTGGGTGGGCATATGGAGGAAAGTGGACTCTGTACTAGGAGTATGCTAGTCACTTTGGTGAGTTTACGTCCTGTCCTCTTTCCCCCATACTTATGGGAGATTTCCAAGCACTGGAACAGGTTTATTGGGTGGATGGTCCAAACTCCCTATCACTTAAACATATTTTTGAGAACTGCCTGCCCTAACTGAGCGTCAGCTCTGGAACTCAAGTCAAGGTAGTAGTGTTTGCAGAAGGCCGACAGGACAGCCTGTGTAGCTGCTTTTGCGATGGACTCCCAGGAGACATATTCCTGAAAGGCAACTGGGGCCGCTTTGGTTCTTACTAGATGTGCACGAAGGCCCTTCAGTGGTGAAAGACCCTGAACAAAGTAGGCCTCCATGATGAAGGAAGCTATCTGCCTGGAAACGGTGGCCGTAGCGCACTGAGCCCCTCTCTTCAGATGGACGAACTTGACAAAAAGACTTGAAGACATTCTAAGGTCCTTTGTTCTGTCAAGATAAAATTTAAGCACTCTCCTGACGTCTAAGTGAAGAGATTTAACCATACGGTAAAGGTGACAAAGACCATCGAAACAGCTTTTCACCACCGGATTTGACAAGGAGAAAGAGTGAGATTCCAAACTCAGATGTGCTCCCAAAGGTGTAAAATATGCCCTCCAGAAGTCTGTCTGAATTCCTGTAGCAGCAAGCAAGCTCTGAAAGAAACAAAAGAACTTGCTATAAAGTAGGTGACGAAGGATGTTTCCCATTTGTAGGCTCCAATAAAAAAAACGGAGTAATTCACTTTTATGCACAGTTTGCATAAAGGGCTTGTGTGCCGATTGAATAATGCAAAGATTTTCTTAAGAAAGACCAAAGTACCCTAGTAACATGATCTCAGGAGCCACACCGCCAAGCTCAGCGATCGTGGGAGGGATACAATATTAGACTGTTGTTCTTATTGAGCAGGTTTTGGAAGTTCCAGCAGACGTATATGTTGACGAATCCTATGCTCATTAGGTCGGAAAACCAGAACCTGGCTGGCCACCAAGAGGCTATGAACACTAGAATGAAGTTTGTGGTATCCCTGAGTATCAATAATGCTTGATGGATTAGTGTTGAGGAGGAAATGCTAGCACAGACATATTGTCTCAGGCGATCTCTAGAGCATCTCCCAGTGCGCTTTTGCCCAATACCTCTCTTGAGGCATACATGTGAAGTTTCTGATTGAGAGGCCTTGCAAATAGATGGGCTTGGGCAACTTCCCACTCACTGAAGATCTGGTTCAGCATATCTATGTTCAGTTCCCATTTGTGGTTCACTGTTGACCGGCGACTGAGGGTAGTCTGCAAGTGAATTCTCTAATCCCGGAATATGAACAGCTTGAAGCCACATTCCGCTCTGAATTACCTATTGCAAAATCTCTACAGGCAGCAGAATAAGGGGGTGAAGACTTGGTTCCACCCTGTTTATACACATAAAACATTGACACTGTATTTTTGGTATGAATACATATTGTTTTTTGTTCACAATGTTCGGCTGGAAGGCATTGAGACCCAAGAGAATTGGTGTTAATTCCAGGAAATTTACATGTTCTGTTGTACTGTTGAAGAAGGTTGGGTACTCGTTTTTAGTGGAATGTCCTCCAAGGAAAACAGTCTGTAACGTGAATCTATCTTACAATTTATATGTAGCCCAGACATATTTTTGCTTCTGAAAGGACATCCTTTTTTAGAGCTTGTCCTGATCGCTCAGATAACTTCAGGGATATCGCACCAGCCAATACCCCCACCTCGACCAAGGTAGATTCTAGCCTAGGGATGTCTGCACATGTCACCAGGTCAAGAACATGGTCATGAAATGTGCAAACTGAAGAGGTAGTCTTCCCTCATCCGCAGGTGGTTCCGGCGGATCTTTCGGCTGTGGGTGAGGCTCCTTTAGTTCTGATGGGAGTTACTGCAGAGCTTCAGCAGGCGGCTGAGGGAGGGATCTCTGGGGGTTTGGGAACATCCTGAGGTTGTGGAATGAGTTCTTTGAAAATATCTTTTAAAATTATATTTCATTAATGTTCAGTGCATCAATGTTTTTAATTTAGTGAAAAAAGTCTCTTGTGAGGACTGTCTTGGTTGTAGCTGAGGAAAGGGGACCAGCCTGGTAAATGAGTTTTGTCTCCATAAATCAATAAATACAGGTTGTCACAAAGGCGTTCCTAACCATGGAGAAGACATAGGAGGAAGAGATATTGTGGAGAGCACTGACATCTTAGTATGTTTTCATCATTCAGTATATACTAGGAAGTCATATAAGGTGCACATACAATGTGCAAAAGGATCTCTGCCCAAGGTGCACTAGGTACTAACTAAGGCCTGGAATCGATTAGTATAGGTGTCGAGGAAATGGCCATCGCTGGAATGTCCTAAGGGCCTCCATTTTGAGAGATGAGGTGATGAAGTGCATCACAGATTTACCAGAGGACTCTTATGATTTTGCTGCAGGCTTAGAGACCTTTGATTGTAGCCTCTAAGGATTTGGAGCACTTGTGAAATCCTTTTCCTTGGAAAAAAAATGTAGTACTTCAGGTTACCCCAATAGACTTAGCTCCGGATAGGGGATCTTTGGCTTTGCTGGTCACAGTTTTCTCTTTCTCTTGGCTCCCATCCCTATCAGGACTCCTCAAATTGTGGCCTTGAAGGCATCCTAAACTACTGAGATCGCTACTTCGCCATTATCATTTAATTCACAATAATCTCTAATCGTTTTCAACAGCACAAGAGCGAGCTTGTTGTCTCTCAGCAAGAGGTCACTGCACAACCATCTAGATTTGTGCTTCAATGAGGATAATTCACACATTTTGACCTTCACCAGGTGTCAACAAGGATGCAGTCGATCCTCGAGAATGTATCTTGTACCCTCGAGTAGTATGTGAACGGGGGTCCCGGCCAAGTATCGGAGTATGGGAATCTGCCTCCCTCAGTTCTGTGTTGATCCTAAGCCCTTATCTATACACCTCTTACAGGCTTTGTTCTCCTCTTTGCTGCCTGATCTTTCAGTCTCAAGAAAACTTAATTACTGTAAAGCTGTTAGTGTTTTGCATTTTACTCAAAGTTGAGTATTTTTTTAAAACTTAAGTTCATTATAAAACATTGTCAGTCATTTTAAGAAAGAAAATACTCTCGTCTCTTAACTTCTCAAATAAACACTGGATTTCTCTACAGGTCCCTACAATAGGGCTACTGTCCTAATTATTTATGAAGTATTGAAAACAAGCATAAGTGTTGACATTTGATAATGTAAAACAAGTAAACTTACCTTGAGTCATGCAAAGATGTACTCATTTTATGCTGATTAATAACTATCGAATCTCAGTACTTGCCTTTATTTTTTTAATTGAACAGTTTTGTATTATGTGTAACTAATATTTCTAACTCAGATGAGGAACGTGTTCACAGTATCAATCCCTTTTCAGGGTGCTGAGAAAATATTAATATGTAGCAGAACACTGCAAACTAATTTGCTTCAAGGCTTCTGATGGCTTTGCTTGGCTACAAGGTGGTTTTTAGTTATCAAAAAATGGACAGTAATGTCAACATAAACATTTTTTTGAAATATTTTACTTGTTATTCCATTATTGTAATGTTCTGATTTGTTTTACAGGGACGAACACATTGCAGCTTTGCTGGTAGTAAGAGGTGATGCCACTAGGGAACTGAAGCAGACCATAATTGAAACACTGAGCCAAAGGTCAACCCAGCTGAATCCAAATGGTGTGTCCATTTTCAAAGAGATTTCTGTCTCAACTATGAGTGTGCCAAAACTTCTGAAGTAACTGGGCCGTCTCCAGCTTATTTGCATACTAATCGAATTTTGGATTTGCGTTTAACCTCTTTTGAAGTGTCAAAAGACAAATGACTTTCTCTCTCCCAGCGGGGATCGAGGACTGCACTTCATGGATTAATTGTTTTTGTCTCACTGCTGTCTTTATCTATAAACCTAGTTGTAAACGTTTTTCAGTTAACAGTTTGGTAAAGTGGCTGCATGAGGAATTAGGAGGCTTCTCTGAAGGCCACTCCTTTTTTTATGATGACTGCTTATTCTCTGTTGTCATAAATCTGATAATTTAATTTAGCAAATACATCTTTGTAGCAAAGAACTGAATATTGTTACTTTCTGCAAGCACTTTGCTATCTACAGTCATTAGGGATTATAGCATAGTTTGAAATTCAAAAACATCTTTCCTTAGTTTTAGACTGGGAGGGATGAAAATAATAGACTTTTATAGTTTTACTGCTAAGTTAAATATTTGATACATTTTGTGCAGAAGCAATCTTTTTTTTACAAAGAACTTTCCATACTTAGAAACAGGATTGCATTTGAAGCACTACTGGTTAATTAAAAAATACTATGTGTATCTGAGGTTTGTAAATGATTTTGTGTTCTATAGAGCTGGCACTGCATTCTTTGTTTAAGTAGCTTGTGCATATTGATTTTTAGAAAATTCAGATGAAATTTAAATAAATCAATGCCTCACATTATCATTTGTCTTTTTGTGTATATTGTCTAGTCATGATTCTAAATCAACATTTCACTTTCAGTTAAATGCGGACAATGAATTATTCTAAAAGAAAAAATAAAGGAATAGCAAAATACAAATCTCAAAGGTCTGGCAAATGGGAGATTGTTTTGGATACATTTTTATGAAAGTTGGGACAGTTTTAAATGCATTTGTTTCGGACGATTCTTCGGCTGTTCCATTATACACCTTTAGATTTTTCTTTTATTCTGTTAAATGTTCTGTGTCCCTTTTTTATATGCTGACTATACAAAGGGTTTCCAAGTTTGTATAGATTCTTGTTCTTGGTCATTCATTCTGTAAATCAATTTTTTCATAAGATATCAATTGTAATAGTAATTTACTGAACTGGGTGATCCCTAGTTTCTCAAATTATGAAATTACTTAAGTTATGTGAGACCGGCATGGTATCACGAGATTACACAGACAACTTTTAAATTCAATAGTAGAGTTTTTATTAAGTATCAGGATGGTGTAATGCCTAACTTGCCCTATAACCATGGTGGGAATGTCACTACCTAGAGAAAACTAAGGGAAGTCTGTGAACGTAAGTCCAAATCAAAAGTCTGTCGGTGTCAAAATCTATGCTTGCCCTCCCATCTAGATTTAAACATGGTGTGGGGTTTCTCTTGGCCAACAAAATAGTGTTCTAAAGTAAAGTCTCAGCTGTTCTTAGCCTAAAGTTTTCCTTGGATTCCCTATCCCAGGTTCAATACTGTTCCAATAGCTGTTTGTCTCAACAATGTCCCACCAGGTCTTGAGGTTCCCTTCCCCAAGTTCCAGACAGTACAGTTCACACCAAAAGCGATTCTTGAAATTCCCTTCCCCAAGACAGCGTTTCTCACTTCTTTCAAGTCTCAGGGTTCCCTTTCTCAAGATTTCACTGTAGCACGTATACTAATTTCATCCACTCATGTTCAATACCAGAAAGCAATAGGTCCACTTGACCCACCTTCTAGCTTACTTTACCAATTGTTTCACAGTTCTTGGTGGCTGAATCTCAATGTCCTTTGTTCGTCATCATTTAGGGCTCTCTGGTCTAGGCGCAGTTGTCAGACCACGTGGTCCACCCATCACAGCTCGCGCAACCACAAGCTTGTTCCCTTAGCCTTGTTTGGCCCCTTCACAGGCTCTTCTGCCTTGGGCTTTTGACCTCTCACACTTGTATTCTCCTTGGTTAATTTAACACTCTTCTGCATCAGTCTTTGCCTTGCCACAGACTTATGACTCTCTTTCTCTTTCTCTACTCAAGTGGTTTGTTCAATTTTTCATATGCTTTACTTCTGCTCACAGTGTTGATATTCAATATGTAAATTTAACGTCAAATGTTTGTTCGCTATTGAATATCTTGTGATCTTATTCAAATATTACTTTTCATTCAGTCCGGTGTTCAATATACTCAATTAGCAGTTTCAATTTAGTTCGGTATTCAATATAACATGGTCTTACTCAAATAGTAATTACCATTCAGTTTTGTATTCACTATAGTTTGCATTCACTTGGACCGTTACTTGCCTGCAGTCCCCTGGGAACGCTCAGGTCTTACCATGTCCTCTGACACTCAACTGCTCTCTGCGTCTCTACAACGGCGGTTCCTGCTGCTCCCGCTGTTAGGCAGAAACCTGTGCAGTTCCCTTAGGGACCACTGCAACAGGCTTAAGACTACAGGTGTTGGCAGTAAACCCAATTGGTAGCAGTCTGTACCACCCGATTTACCTGGTAGCTGTGGCTGAGCAGCCAGACTTCTCTCAAGAAGAGTTAGACAGTATATAGAGTATACAAGATAGGTACCAAAATACAGTAGCACAAGCAAACACTGACCAGAGCTTTGGTATCAAAGTATATAATTATTTATTTAAAGGCACACTTAGGAACACTCCAGCACTATTATTGTAAGCAAGTTCAAAACACAGTCACTATTAATATATATACATCCCTTATGAGACAAGTCTTAGTTAACAACACTTATTTTCAGACAGAGGTGAGCGCTTAACTAAAGATGGCACTCCAATAAGTTATCAAAAAGGGAGGGAAAAGGCAGAAATTAGAAAAGCACACAACACAATACTTTAGAAGCACCCAGCAAGGCAGGAAAGTCAAAGTCTACTTGTGAGCAAAAAGTTCAGAGGCCAGGCTCCCTCTTAGAGAAAGTAGAACACCAATGCGCACAAGATCACACAGTTTAAGAGGCTTGAAAAGTCTTGCAGAGAGTTCAAAAAGGAATTAGTTCAGCTCAGAAAAGTTCAGTTATCCAGCTTAGGGCCAACCCAAGTGGTAAATTGAGGATTTAAGAGACACGCCACACAGACAGTTGCGAGGGAGGCCAGGCGGACACAGTACCTTAAAAGTGGAGAGAATCCTCCAACGGGGGCAGTTGTTCCTGGCAGTGGGTGCAAGTCGCGGCATCGTCCAGAGGAAGAGAAGATCTCGACGTGGAGGAAAGCTGAAGGTAGTTGCACTGCCAGGGAAGAAACCAGGCGCGGAGTTCTCCGGTTAAAAGGTACTACCCTTTTATTCGCGGTAGTGGTAAAATGTGATATCCCAGTTTCCGGGGTGCTTGGCACAGGCAAGGCAGCCACGAGATGATCCGGGAAGGCGAAAAGGCAGGCAAACTGGTTATCGCCACCAGTCAAAGGAAGAAGACTCTTCGGGATGAAGATCTCCTCTGTCGTTGGAAGAAGTGGTGAGTCGGTTCAGCAGGGCTCCACCGGTGGTGTCGTCGTTGCAGGTCGGCTCAGCTTCTCCCTCTTCGGATTCTTTGGTCCTGTGGTGACGTCTGAAGTTCCAGTCCCCAAAGCCCTGCTTTTATGCAGAAAACCCCCATTCATCAGTCCTAGCTGTCAATCAAACATGCTAAATGGTGAGCCGGGCGGCTCACCACTGGGCCATTCACACAAGAGTGCGACTTGAGTTGCCGAGGCAACTCAGTCCAGGGTGCCCAAACCCCCCTCCCACACATCCTGTAGACCCAGACAGAGTGACACCACTTTTTGGAGGCTTCTGTGTAGAAGCCTGCCAAAATGTGGAACAAAGGGCTCGACTTGGGTTGGAGTCACAGAGGCGAACACAAACGCCATTTTAAAACCGAGTCCTGGAGAAAAGACCCAACCGGGGAATAAATATTAAATAAATAACCCGGCGGTATCTTTAACATTGCACCAAAAAGTGGTGCGTCTAAAATGAATGGGAAAATCCCATAGTAAATATTCTTAAGGAATATTTTGCGTGATAACCACTGCCACCAGCCAGAAACTCGACGAGGGGGGACTGCACAGTGCCCCCTCGAAAAACAGACCCAGGGGCAATCTAATTACCCCTACCAGTACTTCCACAATATGATGGTTTGTACTGGTTCTGTTCCCAATTTGACTAGTAAAGTCAATGGTGACTTTACATGCCCTGGGAAACAGTAGTCAGTCCCAGGGTATGTTTGGGGGTCACTATGACGCCCCTGTGTTACTACATTGAGAGTGCTGTGTAACACACTTACCAAAAAATACATGAAACCCTATGGAGTAAAAGACCCCATAGCCCATAAAACACATTACAAAGTCAAAGGATATCTCAAATCATGTTTAAGAGTGGGAGAAAAAGAGTCTCACTCTTAGCAGGAGAAAAAAATAAACCCCAAAAAATCCAGCAAAGCTGCTGAGGGACTCACTAGGTTTGGGAAATCAGCCTTAACAGAGAATTCTCCCTAACACCCGCTCACCTTCTTCGTAGCAGGGAAGCAGAACGCTACGTTCGTCGGGCACATCCTGGCTTTCATTCTTGGCTTCTGGCTTCACAGTAGACGCTGTCCGCGCCTCCCCTGCTTCCAGCTGGCTCTGCAGCTCCAGCTGCCTCCGGGTCTCCGGACGTCGCTCTCTCGCTCATCAGTTTGGCAGCCCCAGCTGCCCACCTTCCAGTTTGAAGGCTCCCTGTCCTGCACCCACCAGCTGTAGGTCCTCCTGGATCAATGCCAGTGTTCAGACATCTGAGCCGCCTCCCAACACAGCGGCTCTCCTCCTCCTGCATGTTTGGGCCTCATCCCGTTATACACTTGAGCCCTATTAAGGGGCCTCAGGTGTGAGTCATGGGTTTGTCTTGCCTGGCCATAATTAACCGAATCAATTGGATATGCCTGACCTTCAGTATTGGATGTCTTCATACCACTCCTCTTCGTCGCAGTACTAGAGTGGTGTTTGTAGTAGGAAGTGTGCATTAATCCTAGTTGCTTCATCCTCTTCTCAGTACTTGTTGAGTACTTACTGGGAAAATTAGGGCATGAATGGAAGTAGCCCATTACGGCTGAGGGAAGGGAGGGTAAGTCTGTGTTAGGGAAGAAGGGATACCATGTTGTGCCGTCTGGCCCTCTCCCCCAATCCCCAAGAATACTCCACCCAGGTGATCCTCCCTCGCTTGTCCACCCCAAGGTTTGGGATCCAAAAGCGATGGCCCTTCCCAGGCCACCAGAGCAGAGGATCTCTGGGGAGCGGTTGTGTGAGTGCCTTCAGGTTTCTCACAGTAGTCCTAAGAAAAAGGAGGGAAATTGATGGTCTGGTAAGATTTGATTGTTTAGGAATTTAGAAATTAGGAGACCTACTCAAGGATAGAAAAGTCATCTCCTTCAATCTCCCGACTGAACGTATCACTAAATAAAAGAAACCGATAAATATGCACAAAGATAAAACAAGGCACTGGCAACAAACTTGAAATGCAGTAGAAGAATATGATAATTTATGATGCTTGTAGATCTGTTTAGAATCACATGCTGTGCATATAGTCCGAGATCTAGTGGAAATCGCAGAGTATTGCATCTTTCTTTCGAAGATCGAAAGGGATGTCGACATGACTGTGACATTAACACTATCCCTAACATGACGTGTAGTGTACCCAAAATCCCTCACGCTTCGAGGTCCCTCAGATTGTTTTTTTCCGCCAACCTAGTTGGTCGCTTATGCGGATATGTAGAGCCCGTAAGAGTTTTATGTTGCTAAATGTGGTTCCACGGCCTATGGTCCATTTCGACTGCTTTGTGGGTTTCCTGCCGCCGCCATCATCTGCAACTGCTCGACGACTGTGACCTGCTCGATGACTGTCGACCGTGTGGCTTTGGGCCAGTAGCCTGGCCCTTACAGTAGGAAGAGTGAGGCCCTGGGGTTCTATTCCCCTCTCTGAGAATGTATTTTCTTCACGCCTCTTTCTCTTCTTGGTCTGGCTGCCGCTAACCTCTGCTATGGAGAAGACTCCTTTCAAATTCTGCCCGTCGTTTAATGGCAAATCCTGGAAAGACCCATCGCTGATGCAATCAGTGTCTTCCTCGTGACCACGATGAACGCTCGTGCCAAGCCTGTAAACCTTTTCGACAGAAGATGTTGAAAGACAGGCGGACTAAACGGTGGGCGGCCTACGCTATGCAGGCGAAAACATTTCCCCTTTCCGCACCATCGCTTCGGACGAGGAATCGTCGGCAGCCATGGCTTCGAATTGGAAGCTATCGACCTCTCAGCAGAGCCTGCA
Source organism: Ambystoma mexicanum (assembly GCF_040938575.1). NCBI lineage: Eukaryota > Metazoa > Chordata > Amphibia > Caudata > Ambystomatidae > Ambystoma > Ambystoma mexicanum. The sequence continues at coordinate 38,479,262 of NC_090933.1, forward strand.
TGCTGCCAGATGCCCGTCCCCAGCTCGACAGACCGGCCACCGGCACTGTTATGAGGAGACCACACCCCGGGGACGGGGGCACCCACACAACATGTCTACATAAGGACACAACCCCTAAGGCCTCCTCGACAGAGTTGTTGAAGAAGCGCTGAACGGCCACAGGACCACCGAAAAAGTTCGACTGCATCTGCGGAACCTCGCAGGTTTGATGCCCTCCACACAACCACATTCCTGGAATGCGACTGGGCATCCTTCTGCCACGGGCGGTCTCCCTAGAAAAATCCTCTGTTGACCTGCCATCCAAGGGCGCACAAGCGCCAAAGGACCCGGTGGAGTCACCGACCACGACTACGCTTTCAGGTGCGTCAAGACCCTCTATACACCCGCTGAAAGCCTTTCGGAAATAATTTTGGTGGCCAAGGAGTATAAGGACACCCCCTCTTGTCAAGAGTACTATTTTGAAGCCCTCGAGCCTCGCTCTAAAGCCTTGTTAAGAAAAATCTTCCCCTTCGGAGGCAGCCCTTCCCTCCTCCTGACCATTCAGCTTTCTCTCTATGTACTAGGGAAAGTTTTGAGCAATATATGGACAAAATGTCCCATTTCATTGACTTTTCAGAATGATATATTATACCCAAGAGACCTCCAAATTGCAGTAACTCCCCACCTCTGCACAGGGACACCAAGAAGACATCTTGCATGCCCCAGATGACCCAACCCAGGAGGATTCTTATGAAGAGCTGAACGCCTTTGATCAAGACCCACTGATCAGGACCCAGACTGGGATCAGGCGGAGGACCAGGGTCCTTGGCTTACACTGACACATACTGCTGACCTGGACATCATCTGTCTGGATCTCCCTTCTACTCCTCCACAAAGATAGTCATCACCTGTTGATGACCAAATGTTGTTCAACTCCATTTTAAATAGAGGAGCCGACCATTTTAAAATTGCAATGCACGTAGCCGCTCCAGACTCGGACTTCGTGGAGGATATCCTCAAGGAAAAGGCTCCAACTAGCCAACCCATCCCTTTACTGAATTCTATAAATAAGAGCCTGGCCCCTTCTTTACTGCCCCTCTCTCTCACGCAGACAGTTCCCCTGGGTTGAGAAATTATTTTGCCCATCACCCTGCGACTTCCTCTGCATTAGGGTTCATGCCACACCAGACTCCTTGGTCATTACGACCATTCGGAAGAGGCGGGGGTACCTCTGTACTCAGCAGAATACCCTCTGGACAAAGACTGCAAGAAGCTTTACGCCCTTGGTAAGCGGGTCACCGCCTCTATGCCCTACTCCACAAGAATCGCAAATAACACCACATTCCTGGCAAGTTAGAGTGATTTCCAGTGGGGCCTAGTGCAGGATGGTCTTCAGGATGTTCCAGAGACCACCCGATCAAGCCTGCTGGACTTAGCTGAAACAGCTGGACGAACCCTCGCTCAGGATAGCCTGCTTAAAATACATGCCTGGTTAAAAAACTCTGGGTTCAAACCCAAATCTCAGGCTTCTCTAATTAACAAGCCAGTGGAGGATTCCAACCTTTTTGGTAAGGCGGTTGAACACGCCCTAGAGACGGCAAAGAAAGAACACAAGACTCTAAAGTCACTTAGCCAGATCACGACTAAACCCTTTCACCTGCGTGGAAGCTCTAACACACGCTGATCCTTTCGTAACCAATCCTCCGGTCAAAGATCCTCTGGTAACTTCCAATACCAGCAAAGAGGCTCTCGTAGGGGCAAGGGTAGAGGCAGAAACTCTACTCCCAGTGGCTCCCCGGCCTCCAGCTCAGAGTGACATGTCGGTTCTGGTCCTCTCCCACGCTTCCCCGCTCAGAGTTGCCTGTTTTCATTCATCCATGCCTGGGATGGGATCACTTCAGATCAGTGGGTACTAAAGACCATTGCCCATGGGTATTGTATCGAGTTTGTCTGGCCACATCGCTACCACCCACCGAGAAGCAGACGCCAGTCGCCAGAACACCTGCGCATCCTGCTGGAAGAAGTTCAGGTCCTGCTGGAAAAGGGTGCCATCAAAGTAGTTCCCCTTCTCCATGTAAACAAGGGTATTCATTCAGTGTACTTCCTTGTACCCAAAACGGACCTCACCATGCGCCCTGTTTTAGACCTGTGCCCTGCGAACAAGTATGTCAAACCTCAAAAGTTCAGGATGACAACACTTCAGGAAGTGATCCCCCTGCTGCAGCAGGGTGATTACAGTGCCACATTAGACCTGAAAGATGCATACTTTCATGTTTCAATGTTGCCAGTGCACAGAAAGTACCTCAGGTTTGTGATATAGGACACCCACTATCAGTTCAAGGTTCTCCCCTTCGGCATTGCCTCAGCCCCAAGGGTGTTCACAAAGGTACTGGTCGTAGTAGTGGCTCACCTGCGCAGGCAGTCCATCCTATTCTATCCCTACCTCGACGACTGGCTCAACAGGGGATTCGTACGGAACATGCCAGACAAATACCGAGATGACAGTAAATCTCCTCTTCAGCTTAGGATTCTCTATCAATGAGAAAAAATCCAGTCTAAACCCCAGCCATGTCAAACAGTTTCTGGGGGCTCTAATTCGGACAAAAGACGGGCTCGTCTTTCCCTCCGAGATGGTTCAAAATATGCTGTTCTAGGTCCCTCACTATGTAGCCAGTCACCAGGTGACCGTACGCAAAGCCATGCGACTGATGGGGATGATGGCTTCCTGCGTCTACCTAGTTCCTCAGGCTCATTTGCACATGCGCCCCATGCAAGGGTGGCTCTCGAGCCAATGGTGTCAGGCCAGCGGCCAGTGGGACGATCTAGTGGTTGTCTCGGCAGCCCTTGTTCAGTGTCTGCAGTCATAGTCAAGGGAAAACCTTCTGCAGGGGAAAACCTTCACCACCCCTGCAGTGGAAGCCACGCTCACCACAGACTCATCTCTGACAGGGTGGGGAGCTCACCTCCTTCAACAGATGGCGCACAGCGTGTGGTCCCCAGCAGTAGCATCCAATCACATCAACCTGTAGGAACTGGTAGCAGTGTTCAAGGCCCTGAAGGCCTTCCAGAGACGCCTCCAGGGGGGAGAACAGTTCTAGTACTCGCAGACAGTACTACGGCCTTGTACTACTTCAACAAGGGGGCACTCACTCTCTAGGGCTGTCCAAACTGTCCCCAAACATCCGGAAGTGGGCACTCAAACACAACATGTTCCTCCTTTTACAACATGTGCCAGGAGAACTCAATTATCTGGCGGACGTACTCAGCAGAGGCTTCCTCCTACCTATAGAGCACGAGTGGTGGCTATAGGAGGACATTTTACTGGGGCTTCCCAGAGATCGACTTATTCGCCACTCTGGAGAACGCACAATGCCCAGATTACGCCTCCAGGTATCCTCAGAACCGCTCCAAGGGGAACAGTCTTTGGATAACATGGTCCGGGAGATATGTCTACGCTTTTCCCCAACTCAACAGAATAGTTCACAAAATCCACCAAGAACCAGTCACGATAATCCTGGTGGCCCCTATGTGGGCCTGTCAACCTTGGTTCTCCCATCTCATGGCAATGTCAGTCTTCCCTCCCAGGAAGCTGCCGTGCCCGAAGAACATGCTGTCTCAGGATCAGGGAGAGACACTACATCCATGCCCTCAAACTCTAAACTTAGCAGCCTGGCTCCTGAGGTCCTAGAGTTCGGGCACATTCAGCTTCCTCAGAGATGCATGGACATACTTAGAGAGGCACGGAAACCTACCACCATACATTGCTACTCCAGCAAATGGAAGCACTTTGTTATCTGATGTAATGTTAAGGGCATCAATCCTATTGATTGCTCACCTAAGGATATCGTCCTTTACCCAACTCACCTGTTAGATTCAGGACTGGTTTTCAATTCTCTTAAAGATCAGTGAGTAGCGCTTTTGGCGTACATCACGTCCCAGAGCAAGGTTTCATGGTGGAAAATTCCTGTAATCAAAGCCTTTATGGAAGCGGTAAAGAGACTTCATCCCCCTATCTCCAACCCAGCTCCCGGGTGGGACCTGAATGATGTTCTTACCAGACTAATGGGACCTCCCTTTGAAGCAATGCACAAGACTAGCCTTAAAGTACTCACCTACAAGACCACCTTCGTAGTGGCGATCACTTCTATGAGGAGAGTTAGTGAACTGCAGGCCCTTTCAGTTCAGGACCCATTTGTCACGATTCACAAAGACAGGGTGGTTTTGCGCACACACCCTCGCTTTGCGGCCAAAATTATCTCAAAGTTCCATGTAAACCAGTCCATAGAACTACCCACCGTTTTCCAGAACCCCACACACTGGATGTAAGGAGAGCAGTAATCTACAAAGCCGCTAAGACAAACAAGCCAATTCTTTATTTCAGTGGCAGCTAGCAGAGAAGCTATTTCCAAGTGGATCGTAAACTGCTTCACACTGTGTTACTCTTGCCAAGAGAGATCTACCCTTCATGCCTCGAGCACACTCTACTTGGGGCACAGGGGCTACCATAGCATTCATTGCAAATGTTCCTCTAGATTCCATTTGCAAAGCAGCAACCTGGAGTTCTGTACACACCTTTGCACAGCACTACTGCCTGGATACTCACTCTAGGTCTGATTCTCAGGTGGGACCAGCGGAGCCAAGACATCTTTGCTACTGTTCCTTCACACATCTCACCACTATCTCTGGGTGCTGCTCGCTAGGCTATGCACAACATGTGATTCTAAGCAGATTCACAAGCATCAGAAGACATGCATTACTCACCGTAATAGCATTTCTGTTGATTGTATCTGCTTAGATTGACATGCGCCCACCTTTCCTCCCCTCGTGAAGTAGAAGGAACATTGACTTCTTGCACCTTCTCTCTACTGTACTCACTCATGCTGAATATAAGGCTTCCTCACGGCAGAAAAAATACAACCAGAGGGACCTCGACGCTTGAGGGATTTTGGGTACACTACACGTCGCGTTAGGGATAGTGTTACAGTCACGCCCAATGTCAACGTCCCTTTCGATCTTTGAAAAAAAGATGCAATATGCCACGATTTCAACTAGATGTTGCACTATATGCACAGCATGTGAATCTAAGCAGATACAATCATCAGAAATGCTATTACGGTGAGTAATGCATGTCTTACTTGTTTCCCAAGATCTAGTTTCATGGGAAAATTGTTCCTTATTAGTACCAATTGTTAAATCAATAATTATCGGGAAGAGGCATGTTTCACGACCTGAGTCCACGTAGATATGTATACCTCCGTCCCCAAGTACCAGTCAGAGAGGAGTAAAACAACTTGCTGACCGGTTATTGGAGCCACAGGTGTAGAGAACAAAGAACACCGGGTCCCGGGTGGCTGCAATGGAAAACACAGGGTTAAGTATGTTTAATCACCACTATCTATAAGGCAATATGTATACTCAAGGAGACCTTACCCGGGGACTGGTCGATGATAGCTCTTGACCTAGTTGTTCCCTCTGGTGGTTGAATGAGATGAGAGCAGGTAAGTAGTTGCTGAACACCAGAGTCCACCTGTTGAGTAAAGGAAGTACCAGGTGTGGATTTAGTACTTGCTGTTTGTCTCTTTCAGTTCAAAATGCCAAAGCCAAGGGTCGAGGAAAAAGCAGTCCAAAAACAAATCCGAGGTCAGAGTAATCCAAAAGACAAAGAGCACCTTGCAACAAATCCAATGAGGGGAAATCCGATATGCAGAGGTTCCAAAACGAAGTCCAAGGTCCAAGTTTCATGAATCCAAGAAAGGTGTGCTGGAAAGATGTAGCCCAACACTGAAGAACAGCTGAGAAGTGGTGGGTGACTGAAGCGAGTCGCTTTTAAGCGGCACTTTCTGGTCACGTGATCCCTGTGTGGGAATCACGTGAGAGCGACCACGTGATCATTCTTTCTTGGATGCTCGTCGTGGAACAAAACACCGGGAGGCGGGGCGGATATGCTGCGACAACAAGCACCATCGCAAACCCCCATGCACCCGATTCCAACAGCGCCAATGGTGCTGCGCGCGACCGCCGGCCCGCAGGCAAACACGAGCGCTGTTAACTGCAGGGGGCGGTCTATGCCGCCATAGGGACCAGCCCCCAGGTATCGGGTCTCCGGGAGTGTGTGCAGAAGGTGAGTGTGGAAGTGTGACAACATGCTATACATCTTTTGACGAGCAACATATCTGTAAAAAAGCTACTTAATTCTAAATCTACTGAAAAGGCTGGGAAGAATAGTTAAAGGGCAGAATGAAGGGATGTCTCACTTGACACATTTAAAAATACCCCATTGTTAAGCAGCATGCAAAATGATTAAAGCAGGACTCGGGGTGGTTAGCATACACTCAAGATGGAATGAACATTATTATAGTAGGTATTCAAGATTGTATTAAACACACAGATGCTACTGTTATTTGTGTTTTACTCTTTAATGTAACTTTGCAACAGCAAGTGACGAACAAAGTTAACTAGGTCACTTTGCAACTCACTAAACACAATAAAGTCTTGGTCTTCCCAGAACACTGACTTATTTCTCATGCAACTGATGCAGAGGAAGAAGACAATCAATGGCAAGGAGATAATATCAGGCTAAGTACAATGAAGAAACAGCCTGACAAAGAAACATGCAAAGACCACCAATCATAAAACCACAGAAGGCAAGTAGATCAGTAATGTTCAATTTGCAGTGCATCAGGGACCAGATAACAGAAACTTTGCGCAAGTGTAAAGTTGCACGGTATTGGAACTAGGGCAAAGTTTTCCCTAACGCAAAAAACATTGGAACCATATTAGAAAACCTCTAATGTAAAATAGTTGGCCTTCCAAGTTAGTGAAATGCTATTTCTAAACTAACTATTTTTTACAAATGAAGGGCCATAGTTCTTACTGGTTAAAATAAGTAATTTCATAATATAACATTTTAGTGAAGTGGGAAAGGAATGCAATTATCTTAGTAGTAATGTTCTTGATTGTTGAGAAATATTATAGGTATTACGTGTTGAATTTTGACCTAAAGACAAAAAGCATGATAGTAATGCCATGCACAATAGGAATACGACTTGGCTTGTGAATAACCAAAATAAAATAACTTCTGAGGATGGGCCAATGCAGTAAATAGCATGAGTTGCAGTGGATTCTAATACAATCTTGATTTTATCTAAGTGATACTGGAAAATCCTCATTTTATGGCAAGACCCAAGGTTAATCATATTTGCACATTCAACACATATCAAGCACAGTTGAAACCACATGCATGAGTCAAGAACTGAAAAAGAAATGTCTGTAGTTTGCGATAAAGGACTAGTTGGCTGCCTTTGCAATATTCTCAAGCTTCCCACCAGAGCAAACCATTAGAGACCATTGCCTCACGGCAGAGTGGGCACCATAAAAGCCTACATCCACACCATTTTAATATATAGCCTCAAACATCCTCCTAAACAGGCATGGTGCTGGGACTCTGATGAATCATAAAGAAGGGTGGAGACTTGTACAAGCTATTGTCCGAATAATCCTACCTGAAAGCATTCACCTTGGCCGCATCTCGGCATGGCCTCTGACCGAAAGAATCCAGTCTCAGTATTTAGACTCAAAGCAAAGAGATCCACTTCCTATGGGTGCCAAATGTAAGGGATCATGGGAAATCCCCACCCTGTCTAGCAGCCATTCACTCATGTCCATGGGTGGCAAGATTTCAGATCTACTACCTCATTGCTCAATACTGTAATATATTTAGCCACCAGTGAGTTTGACAATCCAGAAGATAAGTCCAACAACTCCTTGGCTAGAACAGCCAGTGCAAAAGAATGAGTTCAGGCAAAGGAATATGCTAAATGTTCCAAGCAGTTGATGCAAAGCGATTCCTGTGTCTTTTGACTACTTGCCACCATCAATGGTTTTCACACAATACAACCCCAACCGCTGTTACTGGTGTCCATTCCAAAATAAAATCCGGCCTCAGCCCAGAAATCACTTCTGTTCCAGGGCTTGGAGTTCTACAACCACCAAAGCACCTCCTGTGTAGCCTTGTCTGAGAGGACCACCACATCTGAACAGGTCACACCATTCCTGAGTTGATGGCCTTCAAACTGTCGAGACCAAGATAATATAGGCTGCCAGAAAAATGGCCCCAGTCACCTGGTCCAGGTAATGCAGTGGCAGAATCTGTGGAGCAGACGGCAGGGCAGAACTCCCGCTTTAGAGTTGAGAACTTGTCAGTTGGCAGCCTCAGCATGGATTTCCTAGTACGGTTCTAAGTGATTTTACCAAACACATTTTACTGAAGGCATTTTTTACTGAAAAAAATGTACTGAAACAATACAGAATTTTAAAAATTGTATTTGAGGGGGCTCATCCCACCCCCACCCCTAGTTGCCATGTGTTTATGCCCTCCCCGACCCCAGGGTACTCCCCGTCTGTTTTATTTCCTTACCCCTCCCCCCATACATATATAAATATATATATTTTTGTTTTGGGGGTGGGTGATTTATTATTTATTTCAGTAAAAATTACTTGAGTAAACATATTTCAGTAACATCACTGGATACCTCCTGGTACAAATGCCACAAAGCCCAGGAAGACCATGGTCCATGACAGAACTATGGCTGAGACAGCACACAAATGTCTTTAATAGCTCAGCTGTGAACATGGTTCTCAAGAAAACAAGATCATTCAGCATAATGAAAATGTCGTCCAGGTAAATCGTCAAGGGCACCCACTATTTTCCCAAAAGCCTTCACTGGTCTGAGGATCTCAGTAAAGCTTCAGGGGGCAGACGACAGGCCTAATGGGGGTGCTGGTGCACTGCCACACCATTACATACCACTGGTGTATAGGTCTATTTGGGAGAGTTGTGAGTCAGTCGACCCAGGGTCCCTCAGACGTTACGTATTCTCAATTTTGATGTGGCAATAAACCAGTCAAAAGTGAATTGCTCTAAGATTTCTATTCAGCCAAAAGCTTGAGGATGGCAAAGAATCCTTGTATTTCTATTCCTTGAGGCAAATGTTACTTCAAAACTGCTGGCACTTGACGCAGGGATGATCTCCCCTTTTTAGAATTGGGCCATTGGCCTCCTCTTTACTTAGGGACGTTTAATCTTGTGTAAAGAAAATTAGTTGAGGGAAATGTTGCACAAGGGGAGCCCAAAGCCCTTAAGATGCCAGTAAAAATCGCCGAAATCCATGGGTCCTTTGTAGCATAATCCATTGGACCATGCCATTAGCCTTCAAAGGTGTAGGTGTAAAGCCAGAAGGTCTTACTTGACAGATCCTGGTCCTGCCCTTGCACTGTTCCTACATCCTTGGTCCTCTTCCCTGATATCAGTGTCAATGTTGAGGGAACAAGCCTGTGACCAACTAAAAGCCTTCGCAGTGTCCCTGGCCTCTATTTCTGTAATAAGGTCTAAAGGAGGAATGTCTGCCGGCATACCAACCTCTACATCAGCTGGACCGTGGAAAACCAATCTGAGAAGGTTTATTAAAGATACTGCACTTCTTTGCCTGGGATTGCTCCAGGGGGATGTAAAGGAGCTGTATTACCCAGTTCTTTGACAAAGGAGTCGCTGAATAGAAGGCCATCTGCATAGGACCGATCCTCCTTACTGGCCTTACATAGTATGCATCTTAAGGCACATCATCTCAGGGGAGCTCTGGTGCGATCACACTGTTTCTGTTTTTCAAGAGGATAGCGGACATGCTGTGGCCATGCACAGTGAAGGGTGGCATCCAAAGGAACAGATTCTGCTGTGGCCCTGCTCAGCCCTGTTCATAATCCTGGGAAGGGGCCCAATGAGATTCAAAAGCATATCCTTCCAAGCTTATTCCCGCTGATTAGGGGCCTTGGGATGATGAATAGATGATTAGTTGAACATGGCGTTGCCATGGGAATGCTAGAGTTGAGAAGGAATGACAAATTCAGATACGCCTCTGTCCAAACTCGCTGGTGGGAATGAGCAGCCCAAGAAAGCAGGCCGACCAGGACCAGGCTATCATCGCCAGAGCCTTAAGCTGCCTGAAGGCGATAAAGTGTATACTGATACAGAGTTTCTCAATTCCCTCATTCATATTGGCATTGCAGGAAAGGACACCTCCTTAAAAAGATTACTGCAACAGTTCATTTTGATAATACTGGTTATTACTTGCTATAACCCCAAGAACCACTGTTCCACTTCTTTGTGAGCGGGGGGTGCCTGAATGCTAAGGGACATGTCAGAAACCAGAAGGTGTCTCACCCACTAATCCCTGGGGATCTGTCATCTAGGTGGCCAGGACACGGCCATCTCTTTTGGATCCAGTTCTGGGGGTAGACCAGTGTGGAAGGATCACCTGGGTGAGGGGTCTTGTGAGAGTGGAACACCGGATGGTGAGACAAAGTGTTCCCTTCCCAGTAACACCTATACCCCATCCTACCAGGTAGGATATTTAGGAACTCAACCCCCCCCCCACACTTTTTACAACACACTTTTTCACAGACAGCCAACTATGAGAGAAAACGGACTAACACCCGAGCCGGATGCCTGACGTGTCCCAATACAGTGGTCAGACCATTACTACCATCACACACACCTGACTTCCATTACACTTCCCCACACAGATAAAAGGCGGAGCATGAGAGCACACTTTGAGCCAGGCAAAGCACACGAGGAAACAGCAGTTCAAAGATGGCAGTTTAACAAGAGGAGAAAGATGGCGAATCAGAAGGGGATCGCAAGGAGGAAGTTCCCTTGACCTTTTCGACGAGGAACCTTTACTTTCACAAAGCCTCGAGAATAGACAGCCTTAGACCAGGAAACCAGGCTGAGGAATCCTGCATTGTGTGTCGGAGGTACCTGAAGCCCCCCTGCGTCGATAATCAAGGCGTGGAGAATTGGAAGTTGCCATGGTACGGTCCTTGGCTCCGACGACAAAGCAGCGTCCGTGAAATCAACACAGCCGGTGAGTTGGGGAGACTGCTACAAGACCAGTCTGTGTTGAAGCCAAGGTTGCAAGTGGCAACATTGTATGGCGAGTGCTGGGACGAACATTGTATGAAACGCGTGTGAAAACCAATGCGAGTAAAGTTGAACTGCAAGTGAGTGATTGAACTTTGAAACCAAGATACGCTAGCTTTGACAGAGTGGTCTGGCACCGCGTCTGTGCTCAATTGAAGGAATCTGTAAGGTATTCAGCTGAGAGTTGACAACAGTGAAACAATGGCAAAGGATTGTGAATCGAAGTGGTCCTGCGATGAGTGAAGCAAAATCCCAAGCACAATCAAAAGTATTCAATGTTGATACAGTAAAGAAAGTTTATAACAAAATAGATAAAATTGTATACGTGAAAATCCTGAGAACATTGTGTTAAAGTGGATCTGAGCCCGGCGGAAGGGGAATCCGAGGTGAATAGTAAATCACCTAAGAAAATTGTGTATATGTGAGAAATAAAAAGGAAAGGAACTTTGTGTATTTGTTGCATCAGGCCCTCTGAAAGAAGATGCTTTGAATGGCAGAGACTTTGGCACAGAAGGCCATGATGTTGAAGTTTTGTACTGCACCCTCGTGCTAGAGATGCCAGAGACTGTGCTAAGCTCGAGTGTGCCGCCTTGTCCCGTGCTGAAAACCTGGGGAAGGAAAGCCAACAGCTTAAATATCCTAACATATCACTTCTTGAATACTTTTTTCTTTTGCGTAACATTGTTTCCCACGCTATTTGTATTTAGAGGTAAGGATTGGTAATAGGTTCATTAGTATAGGCCCTTTTATTTTGACAAGACACCACTAGGACTGCATTAATATTATTTGATGGTCGTAGCTTGCTCCCATCTTTAGATTTAGGATTAGATGGGCTTTTTTCAAACCCAATTGAGTTCAATAAACACCCTTAGTCACTTGTGTCTGTCTTACTGTTGATAACATGCCGTCCTTAAAGACCCTTTAAAGAAGTTGGCCAGTGTTAAGGAAAGTAACATGATTTGAAATACTGTGCAGGAGAAACGAGTGGCACAGGATCCCATAAGCCAACAGGGATTGCACCGGCTGTCCATTAGAATGGCCTCTAACTGAGGCTGCAAACACATAGAAATATGAAGAATAATGTACAACAGGAGGTATTCCTTACAAACTTGTACCAGAACCATACTGCCAGTGAAAGACCCATCATACATAGCTGTGCAGGTACGGTAGTACTATCGGAGCTGACAAGGAGCCATGGTAGAGCAGAGGCTAAACTAAGGGATGGAACTTCTGCCTTGGGTGAAATTGGCCACCAGAGCTTATCAGGCTTCACAAAGCCTCAGAATCCCAACAACTAGATTAAATTGCCTGCTTGAGTGATTGAACAATCTAAAGGTCTGTGTTACAGATGTTACAGAAACCATTGCAAGTTGCATAGAGTTCCAGGGTTGTTGTTTTGTTTTTTTATGGGGCCTAAGGCTGTCCTCTCTCTGTGATCTTTTTACGATCCACCTCCCTAACTCAGGTGTCCATATTGTAAGGAACTTATGGTGACAACAGTAAAGACAGACACAAGTGATCACAGTTCAAGGGTGTTTATTAAACTGTATAGGTAGGTTGGAAAAACGCCTAATCTAAACATAAATCTAAGATGTGAGCAAGCTACGACCATCAAATAATAATTAGGCAGTCCTACTGTCGTCTGTAAAAAAAAAAAAAAAAAAAGGGCCTATACTAAAAAAAAACCATTGCCAATCCTTACAACAAAATACAAAAAAAAGAGTGTGGGATAGTGTTCACAAGAAAGAAAAGTGTTCACAAATGATAAGTCAGGATGTTATAGCCAGGGGTCTCCCTTCAACACGTTTTGAGCACGGGACAAGGCGTAACTCCTGAGCGTAGCACACTCTCGAGCTTTCCCAGCACAAGACTACAGTTCCGTTCTCAGGTATCAGGATCTTCGGTGGTTAAGTCTCTTTTCTACAAAAAAGTCTCTTGCCTCTGAGGGTCTGATGGTTCAAAATAACAAAACAAAGCTTTTCACCCCTGGATCCCCCTCTTCCGGGCTCAGATCCCTCTCAAATAGCAGCCTCCCTCTGTCAGGTTCACTATGGCTTTTATTCACAACATGGTGTCTATTTCATTACGTTGGTTGATGGTTTTTACCTCTGGGTCCCTCCTCTAACAGGCTCAGACCCCTCTTGAATGTCCGCCTTCCTCCGTCGGGTTCACTATGGCTTTTATTCTCAAGGTTTCACCTGCTGCATTCACAGGTCATTGGCTGATGGCTTTTCACCCTTGGATCCCCCTCTTCTGGGCTCAGACCCTCCTCAAATGTTATTCAAAATATTTTGTCTGTGGTATTCACAAGTCATTGGGTGAGGGTTTTCCACCCTTGATCTCCCTCTTCCGGGCTCAGACCCTTCTCGAATGTTAGCCTCTCTCCGTCGGGTTCACTATGGCTTTTATTCCAAAAGATTTCTCCTTTCGCATTCACAAGTCTTAATGTCTTTTTAAACAATCCACTGTGGACATTCCTCTGTCGGGGTCATTCGGGCATCATGCTTAGCCCCTTTCGAATTGATTGTTTCCTCCCACCTATTCCTTATCTTTGATATACGATATCCAGCTTCAGCAGCTTCGGAAAGATTTTTCGGCAGAGGGCGGTGTGTGTCAATGCAGTCGACACGATGTCCCTCGAGGGCCTCTGTCTCGAGAATGATGTCATTGAAGGCATATATAGCACATGCAGTGCCTGTTGGCTTCAGTTCTGTTTTTCCGCATAAGCTAACGATTTGAGAAGCTACGCTTCCTTTGTTCTTCGTGATAATGTCTTCTTCCTCGATACCTACTACCCAGAAGACAGGGTTCAAGAAGTGTTGAAATTGTGATTCTAAGATGTCGTTTAATGACGCACACCGTGTTCGTCTGTGGTGTCGTGGGGTGGAGCATAAAACCTCAGCCTGCTCCAAGTGCCAGTCAATGACCAGCAAAGTCTATGAAGGAGCGAAAGCAGAAATTGGCGGTAGGTAAAAAAAAAACAAAATTCACCATTGACTACCCCGTCAAAGAAACCTTTGTCCGGCAAGCCAAGAGGAGACTCTCCTCCAAGGAAAAAGGTTAAAAGATCAAGGTCGATGAGTGGCTCTCACCGCTCATCGTCATCGAGGAAATCGAAAAAGAGGCACCAAAGGTTGCCTTCTTTGACTTTGTCGTCAGACACCTTCCCTGAGAGGGTATCTTGTCCCATGAAAAGCTCCACACCTGCCAAATGGGAAGCATTTAGATCTGAAATGCTAAAAATATTTAAAAAACCAAAACACTTGGCAAGTCATGCTCCTAATACGCCTTCCAAAGAAGCCAGTAAGGAAAGGGCTTGAGCCAAATAAATCCCGCGCACCCTCAAACCCGGGATGAAGGCCAGATCCTCGTCGAGAGCAGTCGAGGCCTCGATGCTATGACAGGTCATCGAAGGATCCTTCGAGCCGTAAGTCCAAACATAAGTCGAGGTCGTCGATGCCAGCTCTGCCCTCAACATCGCCGGCACCATCGATGCAAGCTGCGCCCTCAACGCCAGCCGCGCCATCGACGCCGGCTGCGCCCTCGATGCCAGCCGTACCATCGAAACCAACCGCGCCATCTTAACCAATGGCCCCATCGAAGCCAAAAAAGATTTCGAATCCTCAAGCGCCGAGTACACAGTTTATTAAGACTTCAATGCCTATCCCAGACAAGACATTTATTCCTTTGCCAAGGAAAGATGATTTCAAATCGCTCACCTCAATTTATGAGGAAAATGAGCCTTCAGACAATGATGCGTCTTTTGGTCTTCAATTTGATACACCAAATGTGCCTGAGAGCTTTATTTCGGAAGAGTCTAGATTGAAAGATCTTTATGATAATTTACAAATGGCCAGTGGGGTAGACACCTCAACAGAGCTGGATTTTGGTAGACCCGAAGCTGGTGCGCATGCAGATGCTTCATATAGACAGCTAATGTCTAAAGTTGTAGACTATATGGGGTGGAGTAGGCCTACCCTTCCCTTTGAACAGGATGATCTGACAGACATCCTTGATAAGGGTCCGCAAATGGATCCTATTTTACCATTTCATATCGCTCTCCAAAAAAGGTGGCAGCAAATTGGGAGATGCCAGAGACTAATCCGGCAGTAAACAAAAACCTGACCAAAAAATGCCGCTCTTCTGTAGTGACCCCGACTACCTGTCTAAACACCCCTCTCCAGAGAATCTGGTGGTAGAGGCAGCTACCGGAACTTCCAAGCAGGCAGCTTATCCAATTATCACTCCAGATACGGATGACAAGAGATTAGATGGATGGGCAAGAAAAGTATTTTCTGTATGGCGCATGGCTCTTAAATCAGCCAGCTCCACATGTGCCCTTACAAAATTCGCATTCATTCTAGGGGACTGTATTTCCATGGTGGCAGAGCACTTTCCCTAGGGGGATGAAAGAGACCGGTTCTTGGCTATCCGCCTGAGGGTTTTCACCAAACTGATGGCGGTTTTGGCAGTGAGTCTCAGGAGAGGGAGGATTCATGTATACCCCTACCTGGACGATTGGCTGATCAGGACGTGTTCTCCTGAACAAGTCCTGGATCATCTCAACGTCACCTGCCTCTCTGTTCACAGACTGGGCTTCTCCCTCAAGTACAAAAAGTCCCATATCACACCTTAAAAGCTCCAGTTCATCAGAACTGTACCAAATACATCCCTGGGAAAGAGCTTGCCACCCGAGGTGAGGGCTCAAAACATTCTGCAGATGCTCACCAAATTTCAGAGTGCCCAGCATCTCCCGGCCTTTGAATTTTTGAGGTTGCTCGGCCTCATCGTATGCTGCATTTTCTTGGTGCCAGAGGCTAGTCTGAGAATGAGATCCGTTGAATGGGCTCTCAGGACACAATGGTTCTTGAGCAACACGTCCGACCTACTTCAGGTTCCAAACAGGGTCACACAGTATCTTCTGTGGTGGGTCTGCAAGGACAACATTATGAAGGGAGAACCTTTTTGGCAACCATGGCCGGAAAACTGTAGTGACAAATGCCTCACTCACGCGGTGGGGTGTCCACGCCAATGATTTGACAATCAGCGGTCGTTGGTCTCCATTGGAGTCCAAACTACATATCAACCTTTTAGAGCTGATGACAATCGGACTTACGCTGAAGGCTTTTCTGCCCTCTACGGGGAAAGAATGTCCTGATAATGACGGACACCACAGTGGCTATGTACTACCTCAACAAGAGAGGAGGTGTAGGGTCACTACCACTGTGCAAAGAGGCAATGCAGTTTTGGTTCTGAGCAATTTAATAAGGAATCTCCCTGTCAGCTGTTCACCTAGCCGGGGAGGAGAACACGGCAGCAAAGCAGGCAGAGCAGTGTCTCCCACGAGTGGGAACTAGCTCAGGAAGTCCTTCAAGAGATCTTCACCCTTTGGGGAACCCCTCAAGTGGATCTGTTTGCGTCCATTATCAACCGGAAGTGCAAACTGTACTTCTCCAGGGAATTTCCCCCAAGAGGAGCTCAAGGAAATGTGTTTGTAGTGGACTGGGAGTATCCTCTCCAGTCCCTGTCATTCCCGAATTCATCAGGAGGTTGAGAAAGTTCGGCAAATCCATGATCCTAATTGCCCCGGATTGGGCCAGGAGTATGTGGTACCCGGACCTTGTGGACATGTCCATCTGCCCTCCAATATGTCTTCCACAAAGAGAGGACCTTCTCTCGCGAGAGGAGGTTCAGGTTCTCCATCCAGAGGACAAGACACTCAGCCTTCACACATGGTTTCTGAGAGGCTGATGTACAAGGATTGGTACCTCCCGGATGACATAATGGAGATTTTGCTTTGGTCCCAAAGTCCAGCAACAAAGTCTTTGTACCGATGCCGTTGGAACGAATTCTGCAGCTGGTGCAGAGATAAGAATGTGGACCCTTTGCTATGCAAAACACCATAGGTGTTATCTTTTCTGCTGCATTTGGCCAATCTTGGGCTCCAGGTTGGGACCATTAAAGGTTATTTGGCAGCACTGCGGTTTGTATCTGTAACCATACAGACCCCTCGGCCCTTTTTTTTTCCTGCACTTATCAGACATACCCTGTCTGCTGCCTCAACCCAGCACTTGCCACTTGCTGGCTGCACTACCACTATTTTGTTGCCTTATTATTTATTTATTTTATTATCTATCTTTTTTACTTTGCTCCACACTTTCCACTTATCCCCCCTTCCATGCACTTTTCCCCTTTCCTTCACCCATGCACTTGCATGTTCTTAATGTCACTGGGCCTAGTAAGATTGTTGTTTTTTGTTCTCCCTTGTTCCCCTCCCTTGCCTTGTCGCACTCTGAAACACTTGTGTATGAGCGCAATACAAATAAAATATCTTATCATATCACTTTCCATCTTCAAGCGCTCGTCTGAGGAAGCTTCATATTGTAAAATACAATTGGTGAGACAATTTCAAAAGGGACTCACTAATGTGTTCCCTCCATCTCCTTTTCAGGTTCCGGTTTGGGACCTTAAACTTGTTGTAAGGTTTCTCATGTGTGCACCATTTGCACCGCTCCATTCATGTCCCTTAAGACTACTAACATTAAAAACCATCTTGTTGGTAGAGATAAGATCAGCCCATAGGGTGAGTGATTTGCAGCAACTATCTTCCAAACCACCTTTTACGGTCTTTCATAAGGTCGTTCTTGGGGTCAAACCTTCGTTCCTACCGAAGGTCATATCAGATTTTCATTTGGGGCAAAAGATAGTATTACCTACTTTCTACCCTCCACCTCCTCCTGGCAAGGAAGAGGAGAGGCTGCACACACTCGATCCAGGAAGGGCTCTGAGTTTCTACATGGCAAGGATGTCAAAGTTTTTTCTGAATGACCAACTGTTCATAGGATACACTGGTCATAGGTTGGCACAGGCTTTATTCAAACGGAGCTTGTCCAGATGGATTATTTTGAGCTATTACTGAATGCTATAGGCTGGCCACGAAAGATCCCCCAGAAGGCTCGAAAGCCCATTCCACTAAGGGCATAGCCCCTTCTTGTGCTCTGCAAAGAGACGTTCCTATAAAAAAACATTTGTGAGGCAACCACTTGGTCTACAATTCACACTTTTACAAAGCATTACTGCTTTGATTCTACCTTAAGTCGAGATGGAAGCTTTGGCAAAGCAGTCCTTCGTTCTGTTCATGACAACCATTGATTACAAAATTCGTACTCCCGCCTCCAAAACAAACACTGATTTGGGAGTCTATCAAAAGATGAGGAATACGTGGGAGGACACAATCCATTTGAAGAACAAGTTACTTAACCCTGGTAATGTTCTTCGACTGGATGTTCCTCCCACGTATTCCTCCTCACCCCTCCCAGCCTACTCCACAGTGGAATTTCCATGTTATTGCAGCTTACGCTCCTTCAGAGTCTAGGATGGTCAAATTCACCTTAATGCTGGTAGTTCTACTTAAGAATGACACAAAAAACAGAACTGAAGCTAACGGGCGCTGCACGTGCTATATATACCTTTGATGACATCATCCTCGAGACGGAGGCCCTCTGGGGACATTGACTCGACTGCATCGACTTCAACACTCTCTGCCGAAATGTTTTCCCAAAGCAGCTGAAGCTGAATATCGGAGATATCAAAAGATGAGTAATACGTGGGAGGAACATCCAGTCAAAAGAACATTACCAAGGGTAAGTAACTTGTTCTTTTACAATCAAAATTGTGCTAATACTGAACCGGTATTAGTGTTGTTACCAAGGAAACGGACAGTTTTCCTTGGCCAAGATGAAATGATGTGCATATTTTACTGTGTAATATACTTGTCTAAACAAAAACAGGATTTCATGTTTATGTCCGTTAACATACATTTTCATTCAACTGTATTTTCAATCAGCCATTCTATTTTACCATCTAAAATAACTGGCTCTGAGCCTAGGAAGCAGAGTGTTATTTTGATCAAACATTTCTGTGAATTGTTTATAGAAGAAGCATTCATTTAGCACATGTTGTAATAAAAGGTATATAAGACACAAGCCAGGCACTAATGTGTATCTTAGAAGTGCCAGATTTCAGGGCGTGGCTTGGAGCTGTAGCGTGAGGCATGGCTTCCTAGAAGCTCCTAACCCGGACCCCGTCACCAACTGTAAAT
This sequence comes from Ambystoma mexicanum, assembly GCF_040938575.1. NCBI lineage: Eukaryota > Metazoa > Chordata > Amphibia > Caudata > Ambystomatidae > Ambystoma > Ambystoma mexicanum. Next base: position 38,498,317 of record NC_090933.1, read on the forward strand.
ATGCCGGTTGTGACAGAAGTGGGGCTCCCAAGATTGCCCCGTTCGCTCTAATGGAGAAGGCGACGTGGCCCGGAGCGTCCAGAGAAACTGTAAAATGGCAGCCGCTCTGACCCCGCACTTTCCCCGGGTCTCGGTGAGAGGGAGATATGCACAACTGATTTCTCCGTGCACTCTGCAGAAACCCTACCTGGACCCATGCTCAACAGCGCCTGAATCACCATAGCCTTCAGGGCAGGGTCCGCAGAGGCACTACGATAGAAGATAGTAGAATCAACCGCTGAGCAGCTCCGTAGTTCTATGTAGTGGCCGTGCAACATCACGGCAGAGCTGAAATCCCAGCACTGTAAAATCGTGTTGCAGTGAATGTGGCCCGGGACCTAGACAGCGGGGTGTGAGCAACCCCTGGAGTCATACAAGCGACCGCAACAACCAGACAGAGGCCCCATAGCAGAGCATAGGAGGAAGCGGAGCGTAAGTTGTCCGCTCCCCCTACGTGACCATCCTAGACCAGAACGGTGTTCTCCTCCTGTCGGTCTCCACCTCCTGGGAGAGAGCATGCTCCACCGTACTCCTGAGAGGCCCACCGAAGCCTCCACTGGCATAATTACCCCAGCGCTGCCCGAAAATAAACGATACAGCACCAGGCACTTTGATACCTTCCATCTGGCGTTCTTCCTCCGCTCCCCCCAGCGCTGCCCGAAAATAAACGATACAGCACCAGGCACTTTGATGCCTTCCATCTGGCGTTCTTCCTCCGCTCGCCCCCCCCCCGGGGGAACTTACTGGGAGATGAGTGGGGCGGGCAGTCACCGCACAGCTTCACCAATAAAAGAGTGGTGCGGCCAGACCCCCGCAGGAGCGGGCTACCATAACTTCAATGCAACAAAGTATTGTGAGCACTAGAACTCGAAGTAGCACCAAGGCGCATAACACTCACTGGGGGCTTTGCCCCCCCCACACCAATCTACTCAACCCAATTATTTCCAGGACCGGAGCGAGTCATCTTCACAGCCCTGCACAGAATGCTCTGCTAATCGCAGTCTGGAGATGGGGCCCCGAGGTTCTGGGACTCCGAGGTTCTGGGGCTCAAAATACGAGCTCTTCTGAATGGTCCATAGAGTGGGCTCTCCTCCGAAAACAAAAGCAGCTTTTTTGCCAATTTGAAGAGGCGAATGGGGGGATAAGTCAAGGGGCAGCACAGATCCTGCTAATCCATACAGGAGTCCTCATCACTGGCCCACGACCTGGCGGCGCCATAGAAGACAGAAGCGCCCAAACCAAGCCGACTAACTCAGCCAGCTTGAGCGACATCTACACCCCAGAGAGCCCTACAACCGATCCGGATTACAACTTTTGCAGGCCCAGCCAGTATACAGCTCCTGATCTCTCATCATTTAGAAGCAGGAGGGAGCACCGCCACCGCTAAGCCGTGGGATTGAAGCACTTGGACAAACAATGGCGAAAAGTGTGAAGAATTCAAAGCAGACTGATATCACCACGCTGCTGGGACATTCTAACCCAGAAAAAGCATAAAGGGGGGAACACGCGGAAGTTCTGCTTGCTGAGGGAGATATAGCCCCCCAGTAACAATCCACTCACGCAGTCAGTGACTAAATTGGACCTCCAGGACCTCCTGGTAGCGATGATGAGGGAGTACCAGAAGGGCACAGAGGAAGTAATGAAAAAGATATCTACACCAGACAAACACATTGGGAGGTGGAGGCTAGAACGGCAGAGATGCAGAACAACCTCTTTGAGCAAGCGTTCGAGATTGGAGATAGAATGAACAGGATAACGGCCCTTGAAGCACGATGTGAGTCACAAACTAAAACAAGAAGATGTGAGAACTGCTCTAGAACAACATCCAGCTACGTGGCATACCCAACCTTCCCTGAACACCTTCTCACAGACATTTCACCATGAGCGACAGACTAATACCAGAGCCGTATACCTGACATGTCCCAACACTACAGTCAGGCAAGGTCTTCGGATCATTACACACACACATGACTTCCATCACACTTCCCCACACGGATAAAAGGCTGAACACGAAAGCACCCTCTGAGCGAGGCGAGACACAAGAGGAAACAGCAGTTCCAAGATGGCAGTTTAATACAAGGAGAAAGATGGCGAGACCGGAGAGAGTTGCAAGGTGGGAAGTACCCTTGACCTTTAAGGACCGTTACTCCGTGAGCCTTGGAAAGTGAGAAACCTAAGACCAGGAATTAAGGCTGATCAAACCTGTACAGTGTGTTGGAAGTACCCGGGGCTCTCCCGTGTCGATAACCAAGGCACAGTACAGTTCTCACTTCCGGTTGACACTGGTTGCAAACAGATCCACTTGAGGGTTTCCCCAAAGGGTGAATATCTCTTGAAGGACTTCCTGAGCTAGTTTCCACTCGTGGGAGACTGCTCTGCCTCCTCAGAGCGTCTGCCGCCGTGTTCTCTTCTCTGGCTAGGTGAACTGCTGATAGAGAGATTCCTTCTTGAATTGGCCAGAGCCAGAGCTCCATTGCCTCTCAGCACAGTGGTAGTGACTCTACACCTCCTCTCTTGTTGAGGTAGTGCATGGCCACTGTGTTGTCTGTCATTATCGGGAAATTCTTTCCCCATACAGAAGGCAGAAAAGCCTTCCGCGCAGGTATCGTTGCCCTCGTCTCCAAAAGACTCGTATGTAGTTTGGACTCCGATGGAGATCAAAGACCGCTAATTGTACAATTGTTCATCAGGTGCAGAAAATCTAGGACATAACATTTATTATAATTAATCTGTGGTTTTGACAAAAGGGGATATTCGTTTAGTTCGACAACATTGTAATCCTGTTATTAAAGAAATGTACATATTGAGGGTGAGAAAAATAGCAAAGTCACACATCCAAAAGAACCATTAGCAAAAAGTGTTAAAAACACCAGTAGAAATAAGGAAGATCTTGCAAAAAGATGCAGAATAGTACTCTAGATTGTGTGGTACGAAACCAAGTGTATTAGTAAACCTTAAAAAACGCTTCCATGCGGTGAAAGGAAAGTGACTGAATTTCCTTCCAATAAATAAAGCTCATCATAGGCATGCTACATAAAAAATGACCTGAAGCAATGGTAAGGCAGATCTAACCAATGCCAATCAGTTTCATCGAGCGCAGTTAAGGCTTGTGAGTGAACCTATTAGAAAAGGTAAAAGGAACTGTGTAAGGGAACACATCAGATAGCGGACGTGTCTTCCATTATAAATAAAAGAACAATTATCACCTAGAAAGTAGAGTCCGGATGATTGACTTGGGTTCCTTGTAGCCCGTGAGGGTCAAATGCTTAAAGCAGGTACTGTGGTAGCCCCGGCAACGATATAGACACTGTAACAAATGAAATGGCTCACTATATGAGAATGGCAAAGTCCACGATTGGAAATGCACTAGCCTTACAAAGTTATTACAAAAATCTCAAAACAAGTAACTGAACCGTTATACACAGACTTACTTGTGATGCCCGCAGAGCGTTATTATTGCAGTTGAGCCCAGTGAACACCAGCGTGAACAAAGCCGGCTTGAGACCACGCTCCACGGTGTATAAATAATTATAGCAACTTGGTGTAATGGTGGAGGAGGAACCACTATTGAGGCTGGGTGTGGAAAGGATGAGCGATAAAGAAAAAGGTCTATAACTAAAGCCATCTAGTTGGTGAGGTATAATAGGACAGTCCCACCTATAACAGGGTTATTTGAAAAAGAAATGAAAATAGAAATGTAAGTTAAAAAAATAATAAAGAATAGAGGTAACAATGATTTTAATTGGGATAACCCACAGAGAGCTAATGGATAGACAGGATAAAAGACCTGATGTAAAAGGTTCATGGAGTACAGTATAACGCATACAAATAAATTGTTCTTTCTCTGATTCCACATTTCAAATTGATGGTCTAGCTGCATTGTATAATTAAGGATCCATTTCTTAATGGATGAAGCGTATTAAGCATGATAAGTATTTACCAAAGTAAATAGAAGCATGGATGTTCAATAATAAAGTGTACAGGTAAACAGACAATGGCGCCAATGAATTTGCATTTCAATCTAAAAAAAATAAAGTAAAGAATAAATGATTAAAAACATAAAAACATAAGGCATACAATTAAGCAATTCTGTCAATTAGTAGTGTAACATATAGAGTATGTCTATCATAGATGACTATATTGGTATGAAGGAAATGGCGACCTATTTCATGGTCGTTGTTTCATAGAAAACATTGTAGGTTGAACCCCTCGTTCATACCTCTGGGATGGATCCATACAAGTGGATCCAGTGCATTTACCTTTGTGCAAGTTTCTTCAGTTTGTTACCCCCTCTGGTTGGGGTGTGTACCACTTCCAATATGACAAATCTAATCTGAGATAAATGATGCCCGTGTTCTTTAAAATGTCTTGCAACCAGTGATTTGTTATTTTGTGTTCTTATGTTGGATTGGTGTTCAAGTCATCTTTCCCTGGCTGATCTCTAAGCTGTATCATCTGGCCAGAGTGGGGATGTTGAATCGAATAACCTTTAATTACATGGCTGCAATGTAGGCAGGGAAACATCCCTTTCTTCCGCAAGGCTAATGTCATCTGGTTGTCTGGTGGTCTCTTCTCAGCTTTAATAAGTCTATCTCTGAGGTTCTTAGCCCTCTAGTAAGCCATCTTGCGATGTTTGGGGAAGAGCTTTAGGAGCAGAGGCTCATGATGTAAATGTTTCCAGTTTTTCATTATGATTCTTATCAAATGTAAACGTTGTCTGGAAAATTCTGATATGTACAATAGAGGTATCCCTTTGTCCTTAGGTGTCGGATGTAGTAGATGATCCGTAGAGATGGAGTCAACCTTGGCTCTTGCTTCCGTCAATGTTTCAGTTGGGTATCCTCTGTCAGAAAACGTCTTGTGTGGTTCTTCATACTCATTCTCAAGTGTAACGTCATCAGTTGTAATTCTTTTGATGCATTGAAATTGCCTGTATGGTAAACTACATACCATTTGCCTGGGATGAAAGCTAGCATAATGTAGTATATTAGTAACATTGGTTGATTTATGGTAAACCTTGGTTTCTAGTCCAGTGATCGTGATACAAAGTTCTACATCAAAAAAGTGTAGTTAGGGGTCGCCGGTTTTGAGTGTGAATTTGATCCTGAGATTTATGTTGCTCAGAAAGTTGTGAAAATCATTGAGTTAGGATTGTGAGCCCTTCCAGATTCCAAAAAAATGTCATTGATATACCATTTCCAGATTAACAAATGTTTAATCCATCTTGGGTTGTCCAGTATATGCTGTTTTTTTAGATAATACATGAAGATGTTAGCATATGATGGAGCCATGGCTGAGCCCATTGCTGTAGCTGAGATCTGAGCATAATATTTATTGTTATACCTGAAGTAGTTATTATGAAGGATGATGTAGAGTAGTTCTATAATGAACTATTTATCACCTGTAATTCCTTCTGTATTCATGATGAACCATTCAATTGCTTCAAGGCCATCTTGATCTGGAATAGACTTATAGAGGCTACCCACATATAATGCAAAGTGTAGATGTTCTGTGGAAATCGTAGCGATGTCTGCCAATTTGTTAAGAAAATCAGTAGTGTTTTCAGATACGTATCTGTAGATTGCATAAGGGTTGTAGTATTTTGTCTACATAAATCGCCGAAGGGTCGAATATGCTTTCCGTTCCAGCTACTATTGGTCAAAAGAGAGGTATGGTGGCATGTTTGTGAATCTTTTGTAATGCTCAAAAGACTGGAGTTATAGGGAATTGATTGGTTAAAATATTTTAGTCCTAGACGAGATCCAGTCATTGGCTTCTGCTTTTTCCAATGTAGTTTTTAGGATGTCTTTGATTTCCAAAATGGGATCTCTGTCGAGTAGCATATATGTATTGTGGTCAGTATGTCTATACAGCTTGCATGGCAGAAGGAGGAGTCCATTACAACTATTGCTCCTCCCTTATCTGCTGGTTTGATAGTGAGACTTTTCATTCTTCGTTAGACTCTCGACAAGTTTAAGATGTTTGGTTTTGATATTGATAGGGGATTTCCTCTTCAAATTTACCTTACTCATTTGTTTGGTCACTTCATGTTCAAATAGATTGAGGGCAATCTTAGTAAAGCTAGGATTGAAGTGACTCTTAGGACGCAGTTCTAGAAAATCCATCGAAGTGGTGTCTTGATCCTCCAGTGGTTGAAGTTCGAAGAACATCTGTGAACGCATTTTACGTATCAATTTTTGTAGATTTATTTTCTCTGTGAAAAGATTTGAGTTGAATGTGGGTACAAATGACAAAGCCATATTAAGAAGTCTCAATTGTTGATTGGTAAGAGGTTTATTGGAGATGTTAACCACAATGTTGTCAGGAGTTATTTTTGGTTGAATCTCAGTTTTCTTTTTGCTTCTTGTTTGTTTCTTTGGTCTGCAAAATGCACCATAGAGGGTCCAGATTCTATGTTGGTTGGTGCAGATGGTTGTACTTGAATAGGCGTGGTATTCCAAGTTGGCATTTTATGTGAGGTGGATCTATCCCCAGTATTATCACTTGAGTTGCTATGCTCACTAGAATGTGGTTGTCCCCCTGGATTATGTGGGTTCCTTCTGATGGTATCACCGAATTTCTGTGTGTAGTATTCTTGCTAATTATATGCTATATCCCTCATATGGTCAAGGGTATCTCTCTTGAATCTTCCTCTGTTCGATATCCTGTTGGTAACCCGTTAGTTTTCTGTTGATGTCTTCTAGGATATCCTTAAATTCTTCTTATGTTTTCAATCCACTCAATTGAGTTTTCAATTCTGTTATTTTGTCGTCTAGTGTATGTAAATTCTTAGACAGTTCTTTAATCATTAATATCAAATCCAACTAGCACTTATTAAGAATTTTGTCCCATTTCTTCACGAACTTAGTACTGTCCTTGCATAGTGTAGGACGTAGGTAAACTCTTAATGCCCTTGGGATACGTTTAGACTTATAGAACTCCACCAGTGTAGACGCATGTAACTTGAGATATTTCACGCCTGATGAGTCTTTCAAGTTTGTTAATTAGTTTGTTAGGGTCACCAGATGTGTCTGTTGTGTGTTCCAGTTGAGTGATTAATGAAAGAATTCTACTTGCTTCCTCATTAGAGAAGGCTAAGGTAGTCGCATGTTTGTGCGTCAGATCATTGATTCTGGAAAAAGACATCCCTTAGTGCAGGGCAAAAGAATTATATTTAGAATTAAAGAACAATGAGTGCACTATACTGTTTCTGTGTCGCACCTCGAAAGAGGAGAGAGGAAAAGAAAGAGCAAAGTAGTGTATAGTTGCACACCTAATAGTGATATGTTTCTTAATGTAGTAGAAGTAATGAAGAAAAGATTTGGATGCGGGGGAGGTAGCACTATCCTGACACGGAGTAGGATACAAACAGACAATACAGAATGGTGTCCGAATGAACTCGGGTGCTCCTGTCCCCTGCACACCTTTGTGCTGATGATCAGCCAGTAAATACTACTGTACAATTAGTATAATAATTTATACATAGATTTCAACAAAAGAAATTGAATAGAGCCAATTCTGTGTGAAATTCAAATTTGTATTTTCAATATAGAGGGCACAACGCGTTTCGAGACAACTCTTCCCTTCATCAGGTGCAGTAAATCTAGAATATAACATTGAGTATAATTAATCTGTGGTTTTAACAAAAGGAGATATTCATTCAATTTGACAACATTGTAATCCTGTTATTAAACAAATGTACGTATTGAGGGCGAACAAAATAGAAAAATAGCACGTCACACATAGCAAAGTCACACTTCCAAAAGAACCATTAGCAACAAGTGTTAAAACACCAGTAGAAATAAGGAAGATCTTGCAAAAAGATGCAGAACAGTACTCTAGATTGTGTGTTTCACACCCATGGAGTATCGCACAACTCCTTCCTAGTCATGGAAGCCAAATGCAGTTGACCACTCCCACCTTGGTTGGCACGGGGGTCCTGATCTTGATATACACAGGCACCATCAGGCCTCCAAAGGGGGGGAAGAGGGTTAGGGAGAGGTTGTGGATAGGCAGGGGGTGTTTAGGGTCACCGGAAAAAAGTTTAGGAAACTTGCATGAGGATAGGCTATGGGAACATAGGGAAAAGACATAACATATACATACAGCCTGAATCTACCTGAATCTACCTGTACCTCCCAGAACTAACCTAATGATGACCCTTCTTAATTAGGATCCCACCTGACTCCTGTAATCCTAATGCCATTTGAATTAAGCAACAAACACAAGCACATGGAACATTATTGATGGCCATGAATAACGTGCAGCAGCAGCAACACAAGCTGTAACATGAAGCACATAAAACAACATAAATCATGCAAGTTTGGCATACTCCTGGTAATGGCTCCCAGACTCTTCTGCCGTGTCTGCCAGCAAGAGTGCTTCCCAACATGCACATAAATTATTCCAGGAGGACAAATACTGAACACAAGAAGCAAGCAGCCACAAACACAGCAAGTCCATATGTGGCTTAACAGCATTTATTAGCGTTCACAGTTACTGAGCGTTCTCGCTCTGTGAGCCAAGGCATGTCCCCATGTGTATGTTCAAGAGCCCCTGAACCGGAGCATGCACCTGCGTCTCACTGCCACCTACTTCGCTCCCTTTCACTAAACGTGAGAGAGCATTATGCGAAATGAAAGAATCAGTGCATCCGCACACAACCAATTATACATGCCCACTTGAAATGAAAAGAGCATCGGGACACTTAACCGACGCCTGAGGTGGGGCTTGCTAGCACCACCCCAGGCAATGTAGAATCCCACATTGGTGGCCTCACCGCCATGTGTGCGCTGATGCCCTGGAGGAGCAGGCGCTCTCGACATGTTTTCACCGCCTGGCCCAGTCCACCTGCAAAGCGTTAGCCCCTCCAAACCCTCACCAGGTAGGGAGCGCTGCAATTCACTGCCAGAGCCCGGGTCTTCAGCACCATCACAGCAGCCTGCCTCCTCCCACCTGTGCCTGCACAACGCAATCACCAACAAGCAGCACGGGTCGGGGAGGGGGCTTAAGAGTCCTCCTGATAACCTGATACACCTGCTCTAACTGCCACAGGTTTTATGGGAAACGTAGTCTCTTGTTCGTTTTTCTTGCAACAGCTCTCCTGAGCTGCCTTCTTTCATGCATAGCCCCTTTATCCCACATATTACCCCCTCCTCTAAAGCCCTTCCCAGGACCCGGCTTACCTGGATGAGATCGATGAAACAGTCTTACCAGACGGTCCACATGCACTGCCTGAGCGGGTTCCCAAGAATCATCTTCAGGACCACACCACACCGCACCTAGGAGATAAGGTACCACAGTCTTGAACAGTGCCAACTGGAGTCCAAAATGTGCTGTACTTCAAACTCTTCCTGACTGTCCTTAATCACCCCCGGAGCTTTTCTTGTCACCACACCAGGAGCTGCAGGTTTAACCAAAGAAACGTGAAAGACTGGATGAATCCGCATATGAGTAGGCAATCGTAATCGTACTGCCGTATTTGACACACAATGCGCAATACTATAGGACGCAATGTACGAGGGTAAAAACTTTCTGGACCCAAACAATTTTATGTGCTGTGTAGACAACCACACACGATCTCCCACCACATACTTAGGACTTAGTCGTCTCTTTTGCAATCAGCTTGTCTGTTATAATTCACCTTGGCCTTATCCAGTGTACAGGATGTGAGATATTACTCCTTAAAATGACTCCCACCCACAACAGCTGTATTATCTTTATATCTACAGGCCACCCTTGTTGATCTCAGAATTCAACGATGACCTGTGCCACTTACTGAACAACTTAAAAGGCCCTAATACAGTGACACTGCTCCTTGGTGACCTTAACAGATGGAGAGGGAACACTATAGTCAAGGAGGCCATAAATCTGGAAAGGGACCTAGAAACTATCAACTTTTCAGTGATCAATCAAGACCCCACTTCCAAGTCAGGAAACCAACTAGACTGGGTCATAACAAACCATGTGGACATGTCAGTTGTAGACCCCTTACCCTGCATTTGGACAGACCTCCACAAAGTTGAAGCTAGACTCATATTTAAAAACAAAATCACAAAGCACAATAATACACCTAAGACCGTCCAAGGCAGAAATAAAAAAAAAAAACACACCCTCCATCCTATCACAAGGAATCAATCATATTATGAACATCACATCGGATCATATGACATGATAGAGTCTACCTATAACAGCCATTTTCAGGAGCTACCTGACTGTCATGATCCCAGTCATGAGCATAGTCCTCATTCAGGCATTCAGGCTAGGCAGGGAACATTATATCAATCAGCAGGTCAAAGGTGGGTGTTAGCCTGGCACATATGGCATTTACACCATCCACAGCATCTACTTCCATAGACTCCCTTGATGTTAAACAGTAATTTCATACACTTAACATGGCCACCGCAAAACCGATTTACAAGTAGCAGCACTGTTCTATTCAAATTTGCAGAGGAGCTACTTAAGCCCCGCCTCTGCTGGAACGCACGTTTCGTGTCTGCTGACAACAGGTAACGCTACGGAACCTGTGAAAAAAGGAGATAGAGACATTAATTTTACGAAAAGCTACAGAGTACCATAGTTCACAGAAGAGACTTACCCGACAGAAGTTATCTCTGACGCTGTTATCTTTAGTTAAGAACATTTATTCGCTTGCAGTTGCAGCATCTTCAGTCAAAAGTTTCACTCACTGCCGCAGCATCTTCAGTCTGCAGTTTTTGCTCACAGCCCAGCATCTTCAGTCAGAAGTTTCTTCCGCAGCCACCGCATCTTACAAAGGTTTTTTCCTCAGCTTTCCGAAAACCTGCAGACAACACAAGAGGTATTTAATTAAAGAACAAACTTAACAGTTTAACAGAGAAGACGTTTTATAAGCGTTTACGTACCTGATGGTTCTTCAAGTTTTTACCTCACAGTTGTTACCGCACTCCACCTTGAAGGCTGCACTTACTCCGTATTGGCGAACTTATGTTTTAAAACGTTTTCTCATCCTGAGTAACTCCGCAGCCATCATTCTTTTCCCGAATTCCTAGAACCTGCGAAAAAGAGAAAAAGAACACAAGTTATTAGAAAGAGAGATCTCTCCAACGTAGGAATCAATTCAAGCCCTTAAAGATTACAGTATCTTCACCTGCTTACTTACCCAAAGACTCATTCTTAAAAGAACAGACATTTCAAGGCAAGAAGCTATAGAGTAATCAGCAACCCAAGTTACCATTGTTTCTCCATCTCAATGCGCCCCTGTAGAAAAGCAGGATGGAGAGCTCCACAATAATAAAATACAGGTGAGATGGGAATTCAGCACTAGAGTCAGAAAGGAGTGATTTAAGGGAATACACATCTCATGTAGTATTATCTCAGTTAATAGATGTTATAACATTTCTATTGTTATTTGTTTATTCAAACAGAGAAGAATCCTGAAGGCTCCAAGGTATCAGGTCCCCAGGCTGGGAAGGTATTAAGCTCCCGAGGAGTCCAGGTAAGCGTTACAGAATGCAAAGCTGTACTAAAAAATACCTCACCTGAGCGTAATGAAAAACACAGAAATGGACAATTTATCCCAGATTTTGGGGGAGTTAAGGACAGAAGTCCATGCAGCAAGGCCAGAAACCAATTCTCTCTGGAGAGAGTTGGTGGTTAACAGAGAACGCACTGATGAATTGGGTCGCCAATTATTACAGTCCCAAGCAGGACAAGCACCACTTCCAGGTGGTGTCCCACAGGGTCAGGTTTCCGCTCCCAGTTCTCCTCTAGAGGTGGTTTTACCAGGGGACATTCCAGTAGAAGCCCCAGAAAGGTTTATAGTGGATCCAAAGCATTTTGCAGTGTTCATGAACCAATGTAATTTACACTTCCTGTGTAGACACAGGATCTTTCCTTCAGACCAGGTTAAGGTAGCGTTTGTGTTATCATGTTTGGGTGTACATGCTGCTTACTGGTCCATTCCCTTAGTCAATCGAGATGACCTATTATTAAGAAACTTCCCTGGTTTTCGGCAGGACTTAGAGAAACTCTTTCCCCATCATGCTCAGGGACAGGCCTTAGATAATGAGCTGCTCTCTTTACGCCAAGGTAATCAAGAATTGTTAGCTTACATAGCTTCCTTTAATCGACTAGTAGCAGAGACTAATTGGCCTGAGGAGAAGAGAACAACACTCTTCTATTGAGAATTACGAGGAGAATTCAAGGACATATTGGTGCAAGTAGTAAACCCTCCTACAGGTTGTGCAGAATTCATTGTCCCAACTATACAACTGGATCACCGGTTGCAGGACCGGCGCACTGATCGGGCCAGATCAGAGACTAGATCACTATGTTTGTTCAAGAGACAGTGGAACTTGTAAAGTGACTGAAAGTCACTCTGAGCCAATGTAGTTAGGAGGTGTTCAGGGTTCAATTTCTAAAGGAGTAGGAGACAAAATAAGACCGCAGAATGTATGCCTCTATTGTGGTTCAGCCGGTCATCACCTTCGTAATTGTCCAGTGAAACAGCTGTGGAAACCAGTGGGAGCCGTAGACAAGGCCGACAGGAATATAATAAAAAATGAACTGACGGAAAACTCCAACACCCGACAAGTGTAGAGGTCGACTTGTCAAAACAGAAGAAGGAAATTCAGATTTCTCATTTCATAGTTCCCGCTATCTTAAGTAGTGACCTTCAACTTTCCAAGATAAATGCTCTCGAAGCATATGTGGACAGTGGTGCGATTGGAAACTACATGGATTGCAAACTTGCAGGCAAGATGGGTATTGGTGTACACCCAAAGGCTGTGGTGGAAAATGTCACTGCAGTGGACAGTACTCAACTGATATCCGGACCAGTGACTAAGTGTACTGAAGTTTGCACCTTGCTTTGCCAGGAGGGACATCGAGAAAAGATCTTGTTTGACCTAATGAGTGCTCCACAGTTTAAAGTAATCTTAGGTATTGCATGGTTAGAGAAACATAATCCACAGATTGATTGGCGTGCCAGAACCTTAGTATTTACAGAGGAATGCAAACACTCCTGCTAGATTCATGGCGGAACCTTTGGAAAAGAAGTTCAAGCGATTTCAAGAGAAGAACCCACCTTAGGATTAATAGGAACCCTTCCACCAAAGTATCAAGATTTTCAAGAAGTTTTTGAAGAAGAACAGGCCAACATGTTGCCTCCACACCGACCATATGATTGTCAAATTGATTTAATCACTGGTTCCAAAACCCCATGTAGTAGAATGTATGCTTTAACTGAACAAGAAAATATTCATTTGAAGACATATTTGGATAACTACCTAGCAAATGGTTTTATTCGGCCTTCTAAGTCCCCTATGGCGTCTCCTCTGTTCTTAGTACCCAAGAAGGAAGGGGACCTTCATACTTGCATAGACTATTGTGCCTTAAACCAGATCACAATTAAGAACAGGTAACCCCTTCCACTCATTCCAGTGTTAATGGACCAAGTTAAGGATGCCAAAGTTTTTACCAAACTGGACCTTCGAGGAGCTTACCACTTAGTCAGATTCAAAGAAGGGGATGAATGGAAAACTGCCTTCCCCACAAAATATGGCTTATACGAGTATGAAGTTATGCCTGGCGGCTTATGCAACGCTCTAGCAGTTTATGCAACGCTCTAGCAGCTTTTCAGAACTTTATGAATGATGTTTTACGCAAATTGCTAGATGTCTGTGCTGTAGTGTACCTCGATGACATTCTAATTTATTCAAGCGCAGCCCAAGAGCACATAACTCATGTAAGGGCAGTACTTATAAAACTACGGCAACAAAAATTATTTGTTAAGCTGAAGAAATGCTCATTTCATGCGACTTCAGTGGAATTTTTGTGATTCATCCTGTCACCAATGGGAATTCAAATGGATAATCGAAAAGTTGAAGCAGTTTTGAATTGGCCTTCCCCAATGTCAGTGAAAGGTGTCCAAAGTTTTTTAGGATTCGCCAATTTTTTATAGATGCTTTTTTGCAGGATTTTCCCAACTAGTCCATCCAAAAACTTCGTTATTGCGAAAGCACAAGGCATTCTCCTGGACCAAGGAAGCAGAAGAGGCTTTCCAGACCTTGAAAAAACATTTTACAACTGCTCTCATTTTGAGATGGCCACAACCTGAGCTACCGTTTGTAGTAGAAACTGACGCATCCAGTGTTGCAATGGGAGATGCATTATCTCAAAAAGATACAGAAACTGGACAACTGCATCCAGTGGCCTTCTGGTCAAAGAAGATTTCAACAGCAGAATTAAATTACAGTATCACAGATAAGGAATTACTAGCAATAAAATACACTTTTAAGGAAAGGAGACACCATTTATTGGGGGCCCGGCGTACCATCACAGTTCTCACAGACCACCGAAACCTAAAATATTTACGCAATGCAAAGGCTCAATCATCCCGACAACTCCACTGGGCATTGTTTTTTGTGGAATACGATTTTGTTATAACTTGCCGACCAGGAGTACGTAATGGTAAATCGGATGCCTTGCCAGGTATTGGAGAGAAGGAAGAGGTCCCAAAGTACTTTGGATCCAGTAAGCATAATTCCAGAAGAAAAGGTGCTGGGAGTCACTGAATCTTCACAAGAAGACCTAAAGTCACAGATTCTACTCAGCATGACCCCTTCAGAGTTAGAGGCCTGGAAGTAAAAAGGACCAAAGTGTTGTATTCAAGAAGGTTTACCTTATTTCCAGAGTCATCTTTACCTACCAAGTCAGGAGCTACAACGGAAGGTCATGGCAGATTACCATGGAGCAATACTAGAAGGCCACCCTGGAATCGCTAAGACAACAGCCAAGATAAAAAAAAAATATCATAGATTTCATCCAAACTTGTGGTATTTGTGCTCAAAACAAAAGCTCAAAGCAGAGACCAGAAGGACTTCTTCAACCGTTACCTGTTCCACCAGCACCATCGCATACTATTTCTATGAACTTTTTTACTGAGTTACCCCCTTGTTTGGGTTATAATACAATCCTTGTAGTGGTGGACTTGTTTTCCGAAATGTCTCATTTCATTGCCCTCAAGGGACTTCCCACGCCATCAGTTTTAGTAAAGGTGTTCCTGGAACAAATTGTACGTCTTCATGGATTTCCATCAGCAGTGATCTCTGTTAGAGGGAGTCAATTTGTCTCCCAATTCTAGAGGAAATGTGAGTTGGCTAAAGTTGAAGTATGTTTATCTACTAGCCACCACCCACAAACTAACGGTCAAAATGAGAGAACCAATCAAACCTTAGAACAATACCTTCAATGTCTTCTCCACCAAATAGATTGTTCTTGGGTGGATGTTCTCTGGGTAGCAGAGTATGCTTACAAAAACTCTAAACACACCTCCCCTTTATACATCCTTAACGGTTCACATCCTCGGATCTCTACCTTCGATCCAACAGAATCCATAGAGATGCTAGCAGTAAATAATCTTCATGAGAACATTACCCAGGTACAGAAAGAGGTCCTGAGACATTAAACTATAGCAAAGGAAAGTCAAAAGAAATTTGCAGATAAACTTCGAAGAAAATCTCCAGATTATAAAGTGGGAGACAAGGTATGGTTGTCTTCTAAACACATTGCACTTAAGGGCCCACGTAAATTCCAGCCTAGGTTTCTTCTGGGCCCATTCTCTGTGGAAGCTATTGTCAACCCTGTAGCAATAAGGTTAAACCTACCATCTCACGTGCAAATTCATCCTGTATTCCATGTTTCCTTGATAAAACCAATGAATCCGGGTACCAGACTACAACCATCACCCAAACCCTGATTATAGAAGGTGAACCAGAATTCTTAGTGAAAGAAATCTTAGACTCCAAGATTATCAAAAGGAAATTGTTCTACTTAGTGGATTGGAAAGGGTTTGGTCCACAGGACAGAACTTGGGAACCTAGTTCCAATATTCATGCTCCCAAATTGCTTCAGAAGTTTCATCAGAATTACCCCACTAAGCCAGGGCCGGAGGGTCCATCCTTGGGAGGAGTCTTGGGGGTGGGGGAGAATTGTCATGATCTCAGTCAGTGGGCATAGTCCTCAGTCAGGCTAGGCAGGGAACATTATATCAATCAACAGGTCAAAGGTGGGTGTTAGCCTGGCACATATGGCATTTACATCATCCACAGCATCTACTTCCATAGACTTCTGTGATGTTCAACAGTAATTTCATACACTTAACATGGCCGCCGCAAAACCCATTTACAAGTAGCAGCACGGTTCTATTCATATTTGCAGAGGAACTACTTAAGCCCCGCCTCCGCTGGAACACGTGCTTCACGTCTGCTCTGCTGACAGCAGGTAACGCTACCAGCATTTCTCCTCACAGAACCTGTGAAAAAAGGAGATAATAGAGACATTAGTTTTACGAAAAGCTACAGAGTACCATAGTTCACAGAAGAGACTTACCCGACAGAAGTTCTCTGACGCTGTTCTCTTTAGTTAAGAAAATTTATTTGCTCGCAGTTGCAGCATCTTCAGTCAGAAGTTTCACTCACTGCCGCAGCATCTTCAGTCAGCAGTTTTTCGCTTGCAGCCGCAGCATCTTCAGTCAGAAGTTTCTTCCACAGCCACCGCATCTTCCAAAGGTTTTTTCCTCAGCTTTCCAAAAACCTGCAGACAACACAAGAGGTATTTAATTAAAAAACAAACTTAACAGTTTAACAGAGAAGACGTTTTATAAGCGTTTACGTACCTGAAGGTTCTTCAAGTTTTCACCTGACAGTTGTTACCGCGCTCCATCTTGAAGGCTGCAGTTACTCCGTATTTGCGAACTTACTTTTAAAAACGTTTTCTCATCCTGAGTAACTTCGCAGCCATCCGCAACCATAATTATTTTCACGAATTCCTAGAACCTGTGAAAAAGAGAAAAAGAACACAAGTAATTAGAAAGAGAGATCTCTCCAACGTAGGAATCAATTAAAGCCCTTAAAGATTAGTCTCTTCACCTGCTTACTTAGCCAAAGACTCATTCGTAAAAGAATAGACATTTCAAGGCAAGAAGCTATAGAGTTCATCAGCAACCCAAGTTACCATCGTTTCTCCATCTCAAATCGCCCCTGTAGAAAAGCAGGATGGATAGCTCCACAATAATAAAACATAGATGAGAAGGGAATTCAGCCCTAGAGTTAGAAGGGAGTGATTTAAGGGAAAACACATGTCATGTGGTATTATCTCAGTTAATAGATGTTATAGCATTTCTATTGTTGTCATTTGTTTGTTCAAACAGAAAAATAATCCTAAAGGCTCCAAGGTATCAGGTCCACAGGCTGGGAAGGTATTACGCTCCAGAGGAGTCCACATAAGCGGTACATTGACCAACACGCACCTAAAAAAAAAAAAAAGAAAACAAGTTCGCCCTAATCCCAACCACCAAGGTTGGTTTACTGCAGAAACTATTCAACTCAAAAAAGACAAAAGAAAATTAGAAAGAAAGTGGCGCAAAGAAAAATACAGACTATACGTACAGGAATAAATTGACAGAACTTAAAAAAAACTATTATAATGACCATATATCCACTGCAGCTAACTGAACCAGGAAATTATTCCAAATCTTAAAATCAATCGAAAAGCCAACAACTCTTTCCCCTCCATTCCAACCTACTACAGAAGACTATGAAAAAGTACAACCAGCCTTCCAAAACAAAATTATAAAAGCTTGCGAAACAATAACAAGATGTAAAGTCAACCACTTACCCTGTCCACTTCTAGCAACCGAAGAACGTTTCCTTCCCCAGGGACGGAAATTTCAGTTCACCCCAATCTCTCTGGAAGACATGAAGATAGTACTCTCCACCACCAACTGTACCTCCTGTCCAGAGAATATACTGCCCCCTAAGTTTATCATAGACAATGCAGAGATTTTCGCTCCCTACATCAGTAGAATGGTGAACGCATCATTCGGGGACCGTAGAGTCCCGGTTGAAATCAAAACTGTCACAGTCACACCTTTGGTCAAAAAACCAGGCCTTGATCAACAGGACCCTACTAATCTCCGGGCAATCACAAACTGCAAATTCCTCTTAAAAACAGTGGACAAAATTGCCACAAGCCAACTTCAGGACTATGTCGATAAAAGCAACCTCCTCCACCCACAATGATCCAGGTTCAGAAGAGCTCATAGTACTGAATCCGCGTTGTTGGACCTTAAAACCAAAATGCTTAGCTTTCTGGACAAAGGGAAGGCAGGTCTTCTGATTCTCTTGGACCTCTCGGCAGCTTTCGATTTACTGGAACATTGGAAACTCTGAGAGCCCCTGGACATATCGGGAAATTTCTCCCAGGAGGCTATCGACTGGGTCGCTTCATTTCTTGAAGATAGAAGCTCAAAGATCATCTGGGTGGACTATTCTTCGGCATCCAGGCCAGTAGACTGTGGTGTTCCACAGGGCGCCAGTTTCTCGCCATTACTTTTCCATCTCCATCTACGCTGTCTATGTTCCCTACTGCCAAACATGGGGGTTTATTTTACAAATTTTGCAGATGACACTCAACTGATCATGGAGTTGAAAAGAAACCACACCCTAGACAACAATACGCTTTCAGTCATATATAATTCCATCGAAATATGGATGAAATCAAATTGGATGCGCCTTAATGGCACGAAGACCAAGCTTATGACATTCGGCCCCTCCAATGACATTAACAAACTTGATGCAGCCTATTCCTCCTTCATAATTAAAGATTCAGCAATCGAAATCGTAGAAAAGTCAAGACACTTGGCGTCTACTTGCAATCATCACCGGGAGCGGAGGCCCAAGTAGCATACCTCAAACGAAATCGCCAATATCACCAAAGGCTTCTAAGATGCAGTAGGCCACCATTGAGCCAAAAAAATAGCGCAAACATAGCTAGAGCAAATATCCTTTCGCACCTCGACTAAGGGAATTCACTGATGTTAGGAGCCCGTAACAAATGCATTAAACAATACCAAATATTTCAAAACAATGCCATAACAACCATCACACGCAAATACCAAAGAAACCACATCACTGACGACAGAAAAAAACTCCACTGGCTTGCAATAGAGGACCGTATTATTTTCAAATCCCTGACGCTAGTTCATCATTGTCTATATGGGGTCGGCCCCTCATACTTAAAGCAGGAATTTACTTTTATATGAGCCCAGTCACAGTCTCAGATCCAGAAATCAAGGCCTTCTGAAAGTTGGCCCATCCAAAAGAGCTAAGGAATTAGGCAGAGCTTTCCCCTCCAAAGCAATCATACGATGGAACCAGCTACCCAGTCAACCGAGGCTTGCATCAAACTTTTTAAGTTTTAGAAAGCAGCTTTTTAAATAAGAGCCCACAGAACACTCAAATCTCACCTCTTTTCTTCACTATGACACCATAGTCCCACCACTGTTTGTTGTCCTGTCGCTCCCAAGTCCTGGTGTATATGTTTTTTTGTTATCAAACAATTTTTATTTTATTTTTAACAACACATCAAACATTGCGATAATTAAGTCAAATTCAGTGGCAAAACATTTACAAATTGCACTCCCTAGTCCCGCTCCCACCATCCCCCTTGAGCCAATATGTCTATATTATCAGCCTGCGCTTCAGCCGGCAGGCCTGTCGTTATCGTATTGTCCGTATCATCATCACTGTCATCAGGCAGGGGGGAGCCCACCATAGTTGTCACCAACTGCCTCCATTCTATTAGGGGTCCTACCTCTTCCTCCCCTCCCCTGCAGACCGCGTCAAACCATGCGGCCGTTTCTGCCTCTGCCCATTTCAAGAGGTCCGCCAACCACAACTCCATCCTTGGCCTCTGAGCAGCCTTCCAGCACATCGCAATCCTCCGTTTGGCTAGGATGTATGCCAGGTCCTTCATTTTGCTAATGTGCTTTAGGTTGCGTGGCCTATGGAAACCCCCCAGCATGCATGCCCAGGCCGATTCTACCTCCAGCGTGATGCCTTTTCCGGCCAGGCGTGTCTTCAGTTCTAACCAAAATCTTCCCACCTCCGGACAGGCCCAGAAAATATGTAGCATCCCTGCTTCCTCCTCCCCGCACCTGGGACATCTCTGAGTCGTCTGTCCCCCGAACCTGACGATCTTTCTAGGGGTGAGATATGCTCTATGCGTGACATACAATTGGATTTGTTGGAGCCTTGCGTTCCGGGACACCTTTTTATGATATCTTTGGGCCCTATCCCAGAGCCCGTCTGACATGGGTTCTCCCACCTCCTCTTCCCAGAGTAGTCTCAATTGGAGCAATTCCCTCCCCACCTTAGATCCCAGCAGCTCGTATATCCGGGATACCTCATGCCCACCTTCTGAAATATCATATATTGTCTCCACGGCGGCATCCAGTTCAGATAGCACCACCGCTGGCCACTTTTCTCTCAATTGTTTAACCATTCTAGAGTAAGTTATATACTGCTGCTTATGTACCCCGGTGTCTTCTATCAATTTCTGGAATTCCAGTGCCTCCCCCTCTTGCCATATATCTCCTAGGGTCGCCAGACCCATCGGTTCCCAGTACTTTTGGACACCGTGTATCAATTGAGTGTCTTCTCTGCATAGCGCCACCAGTGGCACCTGCATAGAAAATGGGGCCGGGTATCCCACCATCTGCCATGCTCTGTGCCACATCTCCCAGCCAAGCACCAACAGCCTTGCCATCCTTAGCACCCTTGGCTTGGACAGCCATACCACTTCCCTCAGGAAGAAGAGAGCCGGTTCCATGCACAACAGCCTGGTTTCGGCCGTCTCCTCCTCAGACAGCCACCTTGCCATGTACTGCAGCTGTCCCGTTAAATAATATAACTCAAAGTTTGACAGGTTAATTAGTCCCCTGTCACACGAATTCTGTAGTTTCCAGAGAAGCACCCTGTTCCTGGAGTTATGCCAAATAAAGCCCCTGCACACGCTGAGTAAACTGGCGAAGAAGCGCTTAGGAATCACATGCGGGATGTTTACAAAGAAAGGTAACAGTCTGGGCAACACTACCATCTTTAGTAGAGCAGCTCTCCCCATCATGGCCAAGGGTAGTCTGGACCAAAATACCATACTGTTTTTGATGTCTTCTACCTCCTTTTCCGTATTGTGTTTATGTTCTTCTACCGCAGTATGGTATATATCAATCCAGAGATATCGGAACGACTTGGTGCTCCAAGGTATTAGTAATGTCGGCAAGCCCCTGGGTGGGACAAACCTGTATCTCCCCAGGGACAATATGCAGGATTTCTTGGGGTTGACTGCTGTGCCGGAGAGAGCGGCGTAATGCTCCATTACTTCCAGAATATATTGTATGTTCTCTTCTGGGAAGCGCAGATACAATAATATATCATCGGCATATAACGAGACCAGATGCGGTCCCACTGCAGTGCGGATCCCTATCTCCTCGTACTGCTGTCTAAGAAAGACGTCCAATGGTTCCAATGTTAGTATATATAACATGGGCGACCAGGGGCAGCTCTGTCTAGTGCCCCTTCCAAGTTGCCACTTATCCGATATGGTAGCACCCGTTTTAACCATAGCAATTAGGGAGCTGTATAGCATTTTTACCCACTTGAGGTACCCCAGCCCTATTCCATAGCCTCCTAAAGTCACCAACAACCAGGGCCATCTTACTGAATCGAAGGCCTTGACCGCATCAAACGAGAAGATGACCAGTTCCCCCGGGTCTCCCTATGTTTGATCTATAATGTGGTGCAATCTTCTATGGTTATCCGTTCTATTCCTGCCTGGGACGTAACCCGTTTAGTCAGGATGTATCAGTTTACCAATGACTCGCTTAAGCCTGTTTCAAAGCACTGCTGTGAGGATTTTGCTATCTTGGTTGAGCATCGATAGGGGTCTATATGATCCACAATCCGTGCTAGGCTTACCTGGCTTTAGGAGCGGAATGATCACCGCCTCTCGCAAGGACTCCGGCAACCCGCCACACTCGTACACCTCATTGAGCATCGCCAGCAACGGGGGGAGCAGCTCCTGCTTGTAGGCCTTGTAGAATTCACTGGGGAGCCCATCTGACCCCGGGGCCTTACAAGTGGGCAGGTGCTGAATCGCTAGCTCCAGTTCTTCTATTGTGATTGGGGCATCCAGGTCCGCACGTTCCAGGTCATCCCTGGTGTATATGTTAGCGCCCTAATGCACCTGGGCTACAGTGCTATATAAATATCTAAAATTTAAAAAAATCCAGATTTTGGCATGCCTTCTTGCGTATTTCAAGAAGCTCCCATGCGCGGCCCGTCACTGCCGGAATCCTGTTGAATTTAGGAATTTCTTCTGGTAGCATTTGGCAATCATGACCATATATACAGTAATGAGGTGACATTTCCAAGGAGTCTTGCTTGGCATTATTATAGCAAAACTCTGCCATCCAAAGAAAGCAAACCCAAGAGGTCTTACCTTCTGCCAAAAAGCATCTGATACAGTCTTCTGTAGTTCGATATTGGCAAATAATTTCTTTAATTTGCCGGATCCCATCCACAAATCGTTATTGCTCCCCGGATGCCCTTTCCACAAACTTGATTGTGCTAGATAGCCCGCGTTTACATGTATGTGTAAAAATCTCCATTTGCTGCCACGAGGTAAAAGCCTCTCCAAAATGGCCACCCCCCATTCTTCTTCTTCCTCATTGATGTGAACCATACCATCAGGCCCCAGCACCTATCCCCATTGGTTACCAGTCTTGTTTTATCAGCCAATTACGACTGGCCCACCGCAAAGGCACTCACAATAAGGCACCCCCTGTCGTGAGCCTGTCTGGAGCCATATTCCAGATATTAATAATAATAATAATTTGGCATTTATATAGCGATACAAACCCTCAGGTATCTGAGGGCTGCTTATTATTACCCATGGTGTGTGGTGCTCAAAGGCTGAGTTTGGCTCTGCGGGGATTCGAACCTGCGTTAGCAATCTCTGCAAGGGTGTCAAAACTGCAGTGCCATTTGACTGGCTATTATTCCCTGTCATCAACAACACTTACTCTTCATCCCGTTGCTGCACACATGTGAACACTAGGTAAGACTCGCCTCACATTAAATCTGACTTTAATCCTCCCAATCTTTCAAGCCACTTGTACCCCATGGGCTTTTGCTGTTGTGACTCTCTCCCAGATACTATCTGTGCCCTCGCAGATCACAGCGTGACTCTAAAATGTGCCTTTGATCCAACCGCTTGGCTTACCTACTGGTAATTTTGCCTCATAGAGCTTAGCTTGCTGTCAAACAAAGTAACCTAGCCCTTTTTGTTATTTAGCGCCTTGTCTCTGAATGCGCTGCTTTGCCTCTGATGAAACGCCTGTTGATCAATTCCCATTTTGTTACCTGCACATGACTGTGCCCTCTTGATGCATGTTCCCAGTACCACTATAATATAAAGTGTGGCTTGCTATCCTAATCCTGCTGCATAACGCCCTATACACCACTTCTATTGCACTGTAAATGCTATTCCAAAACGATCCTGCACTTGCTGCAGTTTCTTGTTAAGCGTTTGTGCCAACATAACTCTGCTGCTTTAAGTATTGCTATTTTAAATTGACTTTGTGACCCCCCCACATACTCTGCTCTATGATCCTGGCTGCATCCTACATATTGTCACATATCGAATTTAGATAACTATTAGATGTTGTGCCTTGTTATGTTTTCAGCTGCCTCTTTGCGCAGCTCTAAAATACGGTCATTTACCCAGCACAGCGTACCTAGCTATCACGCTATGTTGATTTGTTTGCATGAAATGCTAAACTTTGTTTGCCACCTCGTGATTCTACTTGACCAGTAATACTAATGGAATACATTTGTTTATTGTGCTAGTCAGCTATTTCAGTACTTCGTCATTACTTTGTTATTGCTAACCTGATCTAGGGTTTAGCTTACATTCTGCCACTACATCTCAAATACGGTGCCCATATCCATACAACTCTAGAACGCAAACACTAGGCAGCACATTACTGTTCCAACGTGCTCGCCATATCACCCCCTCCTATCCATCTAGCCTCACCACGGTTGTGCTCCTATTGCCCAATGGTAATAACCTACCATATTACCTGCACAACTTTGCTCTAAACATGGCCATACGCCACATGCCTCCCTGCTCAGACCTAATTCCTCCTACTCCGTTCTTGCCGGCCCTCAGCATAAATGAGAGTTTTAACTCACACTCCAAATCCACTCCACTCAAATCTCTAAATAACACCATACTCAAACCCACATCAATAGCGCAAACCGCCTCTCTCACGCCACCCATACACTTAAGAAACTTAAGACTAGGAGCTTGCACATCCAAAGAGCCTACCTTTAATCACAAACACACTGCAAAAACCCATGTCACACCAGCACACACAAACGCTCATAGTACAAAGACCCAGGAACATATCACCATACATCCCACTAACATTGTCAAACCTAAACATAGCATAAATAAGACTACCCAAATCCAACTTGCACCCATTAATGCAAGATCAATGCAAGCTCATGCCACAGAAATCCATGACCTAATTTCTGACCTGGAGTTAGACGCACTAGCAATCACAGAAACATGGTTACATGAAGCCTCTGGACCAGCCATATGCCAGACCCTACCTCACGGTACATCATCATCCGTCAGGATAGACCTACACACAAAGGTGGAGGGGTTGCCCTTCTAGTAAAAGAAACACTTAAGGCTAGACAAATTAAATCTGCCACATCAGATAATTTTGACGCTTTATCTGTGAAGATCTCATTCTCGCCTAACGACACTATGACAATGGACCTCATTTACCGTCCTCCAGGCCCTCTTCTGGACTTCCAAGCCAACCTCCTACACCTCATAGGTAATGACCTCAGACCCAACACTAGAGCCATACTCTTAGGAGATCTCAATCTTGGCTTCAGGGATACAAAAGACAAACACAGTAAAGTCTTTGCTAAAGCTCTGCTAGACCTAAAATTCATTCAAAAAGTCGACTCCGCCACTCATACCAAAGGACGCATACTAGATTGGTTAGCTGACCACAATTGTGGTGTAGACATCAGCTCTAAAACACCTCAACCCTGGACGGACCACCATTTTATCCATTTCTATATCCCAACAAGTGCTGCATCCTTACAAAACCTTCCCACACCGGCTGCCTTTGCTAGATCAAAAAAACAGCTCATAAAAGAAAGAATCCTCCCTCTCCTAGAAATCTCTGTATTAGCATCACCACTCTCAAACAACCCCACAGAATTGGTCGATCTTAATAATACCACCATCAAAGAGGTGATTGATACAATCGCCCCACTAGAGAAAAAAAAAGCAAAAAGACTCTTTCACGTCAACTCTTGGTACAACCAAGAGCTACTTGACCTAAAAGTACTCGACACGCCCTCACCAAATGGCAATCCTGCCCCTCAGCCTCCACTCGTGACTCCTAGCTATCGCTAAGCAGTATAAAAATGCCATCACCACAGCTAAAGCTGCAGCTTACAACGCCAGAATCGACAATGCTAAATCCCACTCGAAAGAATGATTCGCCATTTTCAACGAGCTAGTCGTACCTCCCACGTCCAAACATCAAACTGTTAAGGACGATAAATAGTGTAATGACATCCAGAAGGCTATGCTGGACAAAATCGACTTACTTCAAAAATAAATGACAGCTAACTTTGACAACCTACCAAAGGTCACCCGCACCTTTAGAAATGTAACCACTCCGGAAGTCTCACTCATAATGAAACAAATAAAACCCTCATTATGCAAAGGTGACATCTGTCCAGCAAACTTAATCAAAGATTGTTCTGAAGCACTAGCACCCTTCATTACAACTTTTATCAACGCTTCATTTGCCTCTGGCTTAGTACCATCCTCCCTCAAGGAAGCATGGGTTCGGCCACTGCTAAAAAAGCCTAACCTAGACCCTGACTCTCCAAACAACTATAGGCCCATTACAACTGTGCCATTCCTGCTAAACATTTTGGACAAGGCTGCATATCTGCAGATACAAGCCTACCTAGAACTACACAACATCCTAGGAAAGAGACAATCTGGCTTTCGTCCACGGCATGGCACTGAATTAGCCTTGCTTGACTTAAAAAAACCAACTCCTAAGAAATATGGACAAGGGCAAATCAGCTATCCTCTTACTTCTCCACTTGTCCGCAGCGTTCGACTTGGTTGACCACAAAGTCCTAAAGACACATCTCACAGACACAGCTCATTTCTCCACTGAGGCCACCACCTGGATCACATCCTTCTTGGAGGGCAGAGCCATGAGGGAGTTCTCAGATCAAGCATCAGCCATTCCATCCCCTATACTCAAACACAAGGGATGCGGTTTCCCCACAGTGACCGGTAGCAGACTCGGGCAATCATAACAATCAGGCAAAAAAGGGGAAATGTGCTGCTACCGAAGGGTTATACCCATACTGGTCATATTTCGTATAAATCTAATTGGGGACCTTTAGTATTACTAGTAAAATGAATCCAAAAACAGAGCCCAACACTTTGTCCGAAAAGAAACACACAGAGAGGGGCTAAACAATAAGTCCAAGTGGTTGTATTTGAAAAAGAAATGAATTTTCGCAAATGACAGTATATGCTTCAACAGAAAAGTGCTGGCACCCAAAAAGGTGAATTAGCTCCTGAATTAGATGAATTCTCAAAAATAACAATGAACGATAAGTATCCACACCCATGAGGAGATCGAAATACCTCTAAATCAAATCTGGTGTGTAGACCAGGAGAGAAGTGACAAAGAGCTACTGTGGTCAAATACACATAATACACAGACATACAGTTGAACAAATCCGAGAGACCCGGTCTATAATGGGATCCGGTCTCAAAATAAACAGAAAAAATTCTCAAACACCAAATCACAAATCACCCTGGTTATACTCCTCGGTATTCACCAGGAAATGAAAGTTTGCAGTTGTATAAGTCACAGAAGATGTGCATAGAAACTGGAGTACAATTCAAGTTAACATATACTCATTATGTTATGTTATTTTGCATTTATATAGCGCCTTATATACCATTGGTATGGTCTGAAGGCGCTGGTAGGTTGAATGCCCTTGGGAACCGAAGTTCAGATCAGTAGAGAGAGTAGAGAAAGTCAAAAGGTGCGTGTGAACACCGGGTATGTGTGCAGCTGGTGGGTATTCGTGTAATAGCTGCTTCTTAGCGGTAGGTGTGGTGGTTGAGAGATCAGGAGTATGTGTTAGTTCTGGCAGGATTTATCCAGACCGGATGTGGCTGCGTTAGGCCTGAGGAGAACGCCTGGCTGGGGGGTGTGTAACCAGCAGTGTTTACTTAGAATGATGTGGAGTGTGCGGCGATTGTTGGTATGAGAACCGTTATACCGAATGGTGTCATAGTATCTCTGTGTTCTAGTTGAGTAGTGATGTAAAGGAGAGAGTAAGAATGGTGGTCTGATATGATGGGTTATATGCTCTTTCAAACGTTCTCTGCATTCCAAGCCATACTATATACGTCACGCAATTATATGTGCTCCGGTCCGTTCCTGGCACTCCTATCCTCTCCGTGCACCCCAGTCTGCTCCACACACTCCGGCCCGCTCCACACGCTCATGCATTCCAGCCCGCCCCGCACGCTCCAGTCCGTCGCGCGCGCTCCAGTCTGCCCTGCGTACTCCAGTCTGCCCCAGGCATGCACTCTTGTCTGCTCCACGCATGCACTCTTGTCTGCTCAACACATGCACTCTTGTCTACCCCACGCATGCACTGTTGTTTGCCCCATGGTCAATGCATTCAGTAGCTCTACATACTCATCCATTCTACACACTCGTCAGTACTGGATGCACCCTGTGCTCGTTCGTTCTACTTACTCGTCCATTCTATGCAGCACGTCCATTCACTCTGGGCACTCGTTCGCTCCTGGCACTCGTTCGCTCCAGGCACTCGTTCGCTTCAGGCACTCGTTCGCTCCAGGTACTCGAGGCACTCGTCCGCTTTATGCCCTCTCACGTACTATGCATTCACTTGTTTTACGCACTCACCCCCTCTACGCGCTCGCCCCATTCACCTGTTTTACACACTCACCCCCTCTATGCACTCACCCACTCTACGCACTCACCCACTCTACGCACTCATCCCCTCTATGCACTCATCCATCTACACACTCATCCCCTCTACGTATCCCTTTTTTCATAATCACTCATATGCACTCGTCTGTTCTATATATTTTCCGGCCCTACCCACTAGTCTGTTCTATGTAGTCTTCCACTCTACACATTTTTCCGCACAGCTCATCCATCCAGCTCCGCTCGTTCATCCGTTCCCCGCACTCTACATGCATTCGCCGTTCATCCGTTCTACATGCTTATCGGTTCTACGCATTCATCCGGTCTGTGTAACTCATCCGCTCTAGGCGTTTGTCCGCTTTGTCCCTTCCCCACTACACCTTCATCTGCTCTACACAATCACCCACCCTATGCAATCGCCTGCTCCCCGCACTCACCCGCTCCCTGAACTCAACAGTTCCCCGCGCGTATTCGCTCCCCGCACTCACCCGCTCCCCGCACTCACCCGCTCCCCGCACTCACCCGCTCCCCACACTCACCCGCTCCCCACACTCACCCACTCCCCACACTCATCCACTCCCCGCACTCATCCGCTTTATTCACTTGTGCTTTTCACGCATTCAACAGTAAAATCCTGTTGCATATAGTCATCTCTATTCTCACCTGTTTTGTACCATCATCTGCTCTGTACACTCATCTTCTCAGTACACTCATCCGATCTATCCACTCATCCGCTCTATCCACTCATCCGCTCTATCCACTCATCCGCTCTATCCACTGATCCGCTTTATCCACTGCTCCGCTCTATCTACTAATCAGCTCTATCCAGTGATCCGCTCTATACACTCATCCTCTCTATACATTCGCCAGGTCTGTACATTCATCTGCTCCAGCGATCTACACACTCTCCTCAGTTCCGTACTCATCAGCTATCCACACTCATGCACTCTACATACTCATCCGCTCTACATACTCATCTGTTCTACACACGCATCCGGTTTACGTTCATCCGTTCTACACATTCATCTGTTTTACACACTCCTGCATTCTACTCGCTTCTCTGTATTTACGCATTCATCCGCGCTACACGCTCGTCCGCTCTACACACCAGCCGCTCTACACACTCATCCGCTCAACATGTCATCCATTCTATACACTCATCCAATCTACATACACCTTCGATTTCCACACTCATTCGAACTATATATTCATCTGTTCATCCACTCATGCATTCGTCCACTCAGCGCATTCATCTGTTCCACCTGCTTCATTCATTCTATTTCCTCCACGCCTTTCATTTTGTTCACTCCTCATGCATTATGTCCATTTCAGCAGTTTTAATCTCTTAACCGTATCCGTATGATTTACTCTTATTAACCAATTCATTGCTTTGATCTACTTTATTCGTTTGTCCTTCTAGTTTGTATTAGGGGCTTTTGGCTATCAATTTCTCGCATCAGGTAGTTTGTTGGATTGGAGTCATTGAGATGCTGTTAGTCTGTTTGGGTTAGTTTGGTACGGGTTGGTTTTAGGGGAAGAGCCAGGTTTTAAGCAGTTTGCGGAAAGACGTTAAATCCTCAGTTAGGCGGATGTGGGGTGGGAGTGAGTTCCATAGCGTGGGGGCCAAGGCTGAGAATGATTATCCGCCTAATCTGACTGAGTTTGTCTTTGGTATGACTAGAAGGCCGGCTGATCTTGATCTTAGGGTGCGGGGGGGGGGGGGTGATAGGGTTTTAGCTTGTCTTGAAGATATTGAGGTCCGGTTTTATGCAGTGCTTCATGGGAGATGCATAAGGTTTTGAAAGTCACTCTTCGGGCTACTGGAAGCCAGTGCAGCGTCTTAAGGGCTGGGGAGATGTGGTCTCTTGGGCCGAGCGCAAGTAGTAATTTGGCTGCCGCGTTTTGTGCTCTTTGGAGTTTATTCAGTTGGTACGCATGGACTCCGAGGTATAAGGGGTTTGTGTAGTCTAGTCTTGATATAACGATTGATTGGACCGCAGAGAGTCTGTTGGGAAAGGAGAGATATGGAAAAATGCGCCTAAGGGTTTTAAGGTGGTAGTGGCAGGACTTTGAGACGTTGTGGACATGGCGCAAGAGTGTTAGGTCTGAGTCAAGGGTGCATCCAATATTTTTCACTGAGTTGGAGGGGGTCGATGAGTTTCCCATGGCGGATGGCCATGGTAGTGGGTGCGGAAGAAGTTCCGAGTTGCCACATACCATGATTTCTGTTTTGGAGGGGTTTAACAAGAGGTGGCTTTGGGTCATCCAGAGTTCTATGTCAAGGAGGCAGGAGGCCAGGTCAGGCCGGGAGTTGGGTTTTGAGTTCAGGAGTTTTAGAATTAGTTGAGTGTCGTCGGCGTAGTTGTAACACAGGATGTTGTGTGAACGAATTATTGGTGGGAGGGTGATCAAGTAGAGATTGAACAGGAGGGTGGATAGGCATGCTCCTTGTGGGACTCCTGTGTCTACTGGTCGGGCTTGGGAGGTATAGGAGGAGAGTATCGTTATTTGGTACCTATCTTTGAGGAATGAAGCTATCCATTTAAGAGCGGTTCCACAAAATCCTAGGGAGTGGAGGCGGTCTAGGAGGATTGAGTGGTTGATTGTGTCGAAGGCGGCGGATAGGTCAAGAAGGATTAGTGTGGCGCATCCCGATGAGTCTGACATCATTTTGAGGTCATCCCAGATTGAGGTTAGGGTGGTTTCAGTTCTGTGACGGGCTATGAAACCTGATTGGGTGGGGTCTAGGAGATTGATGGCTTCGGCAAAGGCATTTAGTTGGGAGTAGGCGGTTCGATCAATGAGTTTGGCAAGGAACCTGGTGTTTGAGATGGGGCAGTAGTTTTTAGACTCGAGAGGGTTGAGCGAAAGTTTTTTAATTAAAGGTTTGACATGAACCGTTTTGAATGCGTCAGGAAAGATGCCAGAGGAAAGGGAGGCATTTATGATGGATTTTGTGTGTTCTCCTGCGCAGGTGGAAGAGAACATCTCTTTGAGGGATGTGGCTGGGCAAGGGTCCAGCGGCGAGCCAGATGGTTTGCGGGCAGATAGAAGTTTGAGAAATTGTTCTGGTGATTTTGGACTAAAGGATTCGAACGTTGGTTGCCTAGTGGTCGCAGCTGGTGGGCTGGCCGGTGTGGGGGAAGAATTGCCTGGTGGATGTAAGAGAGCTAGTTTGGTGACTAGAGTATTTGTTCTTTCGAGAGCCATGGTGTAAAAGTGGAGCGAGAGTGAGTTGCACAGTGATTGTGAGGGGGTCGGAACGGTCGTGGTGCAAGCTGGATTGGTGAATTCGGAGATGATTTTGTGGAGTTCTTTGCTTGGGTTTGTGCCAAGGTGGCCTTGCTCTCCTGGGTTTTGTCTTTTTGCCATTTGCGTTCTAGGAATTTATATAGTTGTTTAGTGATCTTCAACTCAGGAGTGAACCATCTGGGGAAGAGACCACGGCGGTTGATGGTTTGCAAAGGGGTGTGAGCCGCATCAGAGATGCATTGAGCCATGAGTCAAAGGCGTAAGGGGTTAGTTGTTTGTTGAGTTGGCAGGTAGGTGGTGGAGACTGGAGGAGTGCGTCAGCTAGGTCCGGGACGATTATTAGTTTTTTCCAGCATTTGCGTAGATTCGGAGGTTCAGATTCGAGTATGGGAAGGGGGTCGGGTGAGCGAATGGTGAACGAGAGAATTAAGTGATCGTACCAGATGTTAGGGGTGGCGGGTTTAAATTAATCAGGGTGTTGGATCTAAAGATGGCATCAAGAGTGTGTCCTTTATAGTGAGTCGGGCCATTTATGTGGCGTTGGAGGTTAATAGCGTCTAAACCGTCAACCAGAGAGTGTGTCATGGGGTTGGTGGGGATGTCGAGCCATATGTTGAAGTCTCCAAGAAGGGTGAGGTTGGGATGGTTTAGTTGAAGGGTGGCAATAGAGTCACAGAGGTTGTTTGCGAATTACCTATCGTAGCCAGGGGGCCTGTAGATTATTAGGAAGCTGTGTGAAAGCAACGGGGAGAGGGATAGTTTAACGAGGAGAGATTTGCAGGAAGGAATGGAAGGTTGGTTGTCGATGATTGAGGCGTGGAAGAGAGACTTGAAGACGAATGCTACTCCCCCTCCTCTGGAGGGACGGTTCAGTGGGATGAGGGAGTAGTCAGGGGGGAAGGCTTCATTAGCGATTGGGGCAAAGTCGTCAGAGAACCAAGTTTCGGTGATGAAGGCCTGCTCTGGTTTGTCTGAGGCGAGGAGGTCAAAGATGCAGTGTCTGTTTTTTGCTACGGATCGGGCATTAAATAGGATGCAGTTCACATCGGCAGGCGAGGTTGGTCTCGGAGCTGGAGTGGAGGGGGGTGGTGGTGGAGAGAGTGGAGACTGGGGAGGGAGAGGAGTAGGGTGGGGGACGATAGAAGGGAATAGTGGGCGAGCAGAAAAATTGGTGGGCTTCGGGCGGGATTGGGTGGCTGCGTGTGTTAGGATGATCGGGTTTGGTACGAGGGATTTGAAGGTGGGGTGTGGGTGGTTAGGAGTTTCGGTTGCAGTTGGTGAGAAATCGAGGGAGATGGGTTTCAGGAAGGGTGAGGCCACGGGGGAAGGAGGTGATTGTGGGAATGATGTGGTGGGTCGAGACAGGGGAGGCGAAGAGTGCTGAGAGATTGAGGGGGACAAGGTACATTTCCTCTTTAGTTTCATTGTTGTGATTGGAGTGTGAGAGAGGGTAGGGGGGTCAGAGGGGGAGAGGGATGCGGCTTCGGTTCTTGCTAGGGCTAGGCGTGCAGTTTTTAGGGAGGGGAAAGGGCGCGGTCGGGGGGAAGGTGGCGAGGGTTTCTGAGCAAGGTGGGGGGTGGATGATTGCAGGGCGGGGTGTGCCTGGTATGATAGTGAGGGGAGCGGGGATGGTTAACATTGGCTGGTCGGTGGTGGGGTTCGGGGGGAGGAGTGGTTTTAGGGTGGTTGGCTCAACATCGTGCCCCTCTGGCTTGGTGTTTGGAGAGGGGAATGGTAGGGAATGCGGAGGAGGGTGGGATGATTTGGGCAGGGGGGACGGAAGGAAAGGAAGGGAGATCGTGTAGTGAGGGCGGTGAGTGGTGATCGTTTCCGACAAACACTAGTGGAGTGGGTGTGCCCATGCTTGGTACGAGCTTTTAGGTGGAATTTAGGAGGACTTTCTAAATGTAATTCTAAATTCAGTGTGGCACGCTTTTTGGTACACTTCCAAGTTCAATTTGCACAGAGATGATATTAGACTTTTAGGCCCACTTCCAAATTCAACTGTACACAGATATGATATTAGGGCTACCGCTACATTCAATTTTGTATGGAGATTATATTAGGTCTATTTCTAGATTCAATTTTTGTGTAGAGGGGATATTAGATTATTAGGCACACTTCTCTCAATTCGACTTTGTATAGAGATATTAGGTCTACCTCTAGATTCAATTTTGTATAGAGATGATATTAGGTCTATCTCTAGATTCAATTTTTTGAAGAGGGGGGTATTTGACTATTAGGCACACTTCTTTCAATTCACTTTTATACAGGGGTATTAGGCATGATTCTAAAAACAACTTTGTACAGAGAGGTTATTAGGGAGATTAGTCGGTTCAACCGGGCATGGTATAAGACTATTTGGATATTGGGCACATTTCTAAAATCAACTTCTAAATGCACAGGTATTAGACTTTCGGATATTGGGCACGCTTCTAAATGCACAGATATTAGACTATTAGGATAGTGGGCACACTTCTAGATTCAGCTTCTAATGCACTTCTAAATTCAACTTCTAGTTACACTTCTAATTCAACTTTCACATAGTCTATTTAGCACACTTCTAAATTCAACTTTCACAGAGAGGCTATTGGGCACACTTCTAGATTCGACTTTCACAGAGATGCTATTGGGTACATTTCTAAATTTGACTTCTCAATGCGCTTCTAGATTCAACTGAGGGGATATTGGGCACACTTCTAAATACACTTTCCATGCGTGGCTATTGGGTAAACCTCTAAATACAGCTTTCACAGAGTGGCTGTTGGGCACACTTATAAGTTCAGCTATCACAGAGGGGCAATTGGGACACTTCCAAATTCAATTTCTATCACATTATGATAAAAATTCTGAAGGAGTTCTGCCAAAGAAACAACTGAAAAAATGTTCAAACACCAAATCACAAATCACCCTGGTTATACTCCTCCGTATTCGCCAGGAAATGAAAGTTTGCAGTTGTATAAGTCACAGAAGATGTGCATAGAAACTGGAGTACAATTCAAGTTAACATATACTCATTATGATAAAAATTCTGAAGGAGTTACTCCATCCCCTATAAGCTGTGGAGTAACACCAGGTTCCTGCACCTCCCCTAAGCTCTACAATCTATTTACCCTACCACTCTTTAACAACGTAGAAGAATTTGGCATAACCTTCACCAATTATGCCGATGATACACAAATTCTTCTCCCACTATCTGATGATTACGAGCAAGACCTAAAAACCTTACAAGACAATTATGCCATCATCCAGGCCTGGATGTCAGCCAATGGCCTCTGTCTCAATGGGGACAAGACAGAGATCCTACTGGTGGGTCCAAAAGAAATCCTCAGGAAACTAGACAGCAAATATTGCAACTTCAAAATTGAGAACTCTGTAATTACAGTCTCCTCCTCTGTAAAAGCCCTGGGAGTGTACCTAGACTTAATCTTGTCCATGGATAGAGATGTAAGCTATATCTCTTCAGCAGCAGCACTCACAACAAAAATAATCAACGCAGTAAAACCCCACCTATCCACTGAAAACTGCCTCAACATTGCCAGAGCCACTATAGGTGCAAAACTGGACTATTGCAACGTCCTCCTACTGGGCACCTCTGCCAAGAACATTAACAGACTACAAATTACACAGAATAACGCACTGAGAGCAGCGCTCAGTATCCCCCAGGAGGGAGCATATCTCCCAAGCAAGACAAAAAGCCCACTGGCTCCCAGTCAAAGAGCACATCTTGTTTAAGACTCTCACCATCAGCCATAGATGCCTATCCCAATCTGCTCCAATCTATCTAACTGGACGAATACACAAAGTGCAGACACTAGACCAAAACAGGACATGTACACACATACACTCTCAGTCCCTACCTCCAACAGAACCAAAGCCGGTGGGTTGAGTTTTGAAGTTCTAGCACAAACATCTTGGAACTTACTACCACCTAAATTGAGATCTGAAACATCACTCCTGGCCTTCAGAAAGGCACTGAAGACCACTTTGTTCAAATAAACTGTTACCTGCCCCACTGTTCACATGTAACCTTGGAACACGAGCAATGTCTTTAACCAATCCTTTTTACTGTGTCCTCAATATTGTCAATATTATGCCTTGTCAAGTGAGCTGTCTGTAACAGCGCCACGATGCCCGAGGGCAGCTGTGCGCTTTAAAAATGCAAATAAATAAATAAATCTGAGGTATTGTTCCATTGTTTGATTTACTCTTTCTGTCTGCCCATCTGTTTGCAGATGGTAGCTGGTAGAGCACAGGAGATTCCAAGTAATTTGCAGGAAGCACGCCAAAACCGAGAGGTGAATTGAGACCCCTGGTCTGATACAATTGTTCTTGGTAACCTGTGTAATCTCACAATGTGCTGCAAGAATATCTCTGCCAGTGAACTAGCGCTTGGGATTCCATCACATGGTATAAAGTGAGCCTGTTTTGTCAGTCTACCACCACCAAAATTGTGTCATAATTCCCATTCCGAGGCAAAGTCCATTGACACACATTCCTAAGGATTCCGGGGTGTAGCCAATGCCTGCAACAATCCTGCCTTTTACAAATGGTCTGCCTTAGAGCGTACACAGGTCTTACAACCTGACACATAATCTTGTTGTACCTGAGTGGCCCACCTCTCCCACCCAAAGTACCTTTGCACCATATCTTGTGCCATCCTGATTCCCACGTGACCTGCCATGGGAGAGTTATGGCACCAAAACAACGCCTTCTTCCTTAAGGTCTCAGTCGACAGGTACAACTTCCCTTCATGATAAGGCAACCCTTCCCGAATTATTCTGTCCTTTCTTTTCCTCACCCATTCAGACCACCCCTCCTTAGGGAAGTTCTGACACATCTCTCCAAGCACCACCCTTGTAACTGCCCCCACAATCTTTTCCGCAGGAATGACACTATGTTCCGCTTGACACTGCCCTCCCAGATTTTCCTGCCTGAACAAGGCATCAGCCTTACCATTGTTCCTTCCAGGCCTATATATGACCATGAAATCAAACTCCTCAAAGAATTGGGCCCGTCTCAATTGCTGCCAACTCAGGTTCCTTGCAGACCTAAGATACTGCAAGTTCTTATGATCAGAGATAACCACTACCGGAAGGCGAGCCCCCATCAAATAGTGGCGCCATTCCAAAAAAGCTTCCCTGATGGCCAAATGCATATGGAATCCTCAATGTCTTCAATGAAGACGTCTTAAACGTCGATGGCACCAGTGGCATCTATGGCACCATTGGCATCAATGGTGCCGCTCACTTCGATGAAGCTGCTGGCGTTGATGACTTCGACCTGTCCTTTGTCTTGTGAGTGACTTTGATGGCTCAAAGGATTCCC
This sequence comes from Ambystoma mexicanum, assembly GCF_040938575.1. Classification (NCBI taxonomy): domain Eukaryota; kingdom Metazoa; phylum Chordata; class Amphibia; order Caudata; family Ambystomatidae; genus Ambystoma; species Ambystoma mexicanum. Next base: position 38,534,852 of record NC_090933.1, read on the forward strand.
CGATGATTTTTCATCATGTTGAGGCCTCAACAGCTCTCGGTGGGAATATGGCCTTCGTGTCATGTCCACTGTTAGGGGTCACAAGCTGTGCCACAAGCAGACTCCTACCAGAACCCTAAGGGCCTTAAAACCACTGCAGAAAGGCTCCTGGAGCCAGTCCTGGCGCCTTTGGCACCAGGCTCATATGTGGTAAGGAGGGACTTAACAGGCATGCTTTCATTTATGTACATGGGTCTTTAAATCCAACATGGAAGCAACCGCATGGCTCAGTTCTTACGAACCAGGCCATGCGGTCTAGTGTCTTGGGTGTGTCTGGGGCCTGGAACTACTTTACCTGGTACTATTTTACATGGGCTATATAAACCACACCCAGACTGCAGAACACGCTTCGCGTTATTCTGCAACTAGCAGCGTGAGGCTCACCGTGTCCAGCTCCTGGTCTTCAGCATCATCCTGCAAACCTGCAAGAACAAGAACAAGATTACTTGTTTTACCTGAGAATACACCATCCTACGCTAAGCATCTCAACCGGGCCGCATCCTGTGGAAACCGAGAGAAGAAGAAACATCACCTGTGAGTACTAGCTTGAGGAATCACAGTGTCCCGCGGCGACAGCTCCCGTTCAAACATCGCGACCTGAAAAGCCAGAAAGGGAAAAACAATATTAGAACGTGCGCGCTTCCAAAACATTGAATGCCATCATTCTTACCTGAATTCCATCGCGCTATGCAGCGCTTCCATCCGGAACTCCACGGCAACACCCTGCAAGAGAAAGGAGAAATACTCAGGTTCGCTTTCAATATTTAATGCCCGCAAATTGCTTAACTTACCTCAACTGATCCCTGGGGTCAGTTTTCATCATGCTCTCATCCACTCGTAGCACCGCAGCAGCCTGTGAGGAGAAGAAGAAGAGAACACAGGTTAGCTTCAAAAGACAATAAAGAACGCCGGGCTTTGCGCTTTTCCTTACCTTAAAACGTGCCTCTTCATCCAGCACGACAGCATCAAACCTTCGCACCTGAAAAGAAGACAATAAAGACATTAAGGGGATTCCACCATAAAACTGAACTAAGACTTACAATTAACCAACCTACCTGCCTACCAGCAGAGTCGGGGTCACAGCAGGCCTGGACCCGGAGAAAGGCGCACTGCACAAGTGAAGCAACTCGGGCAGATCGCCAACAGACGCCAAGCGCCCCTGCACCAGACGCAGGACGGATAGCTCACCCTACAAACAATTAAGGTGAGAAAGGCTCAGTGGGAGAGGGATCGGTCAGAGTGAGGTGGGAGATTCACCCGTTAGAGATAGTTATCACAAATCCTCCCTTCTGTGATTGCAGATTCGTTATTCTGCGCTGGGCAACTACATATCTGGGGTTCCAGATCCCAGAGCCTTCCAGACGCTCCCGGGGAAATCAGGTGAGCGCTACACGTCGCCCCGGGCCAGAGGGAGTGCAGGATTTGGCTCAAGCTCTTTCCTTACCGGCTTCGGAAGGCGCTGTAGGAGCACGGCCTACTTGCTTCGAGGGTTTCTGGCTCTCAAAAATGTTGAGCATTTCCTGCCTGAATGATTCCCATTCAGCTGGAGTAGAGACCTTATTGGGACAAGATATAGTCCTCTCTGGAGAGGATTTGGACGAGGATGACGAAGTAGGCGATTTATGGTACCTTTTATTTGATTTCCTCAATGATGACGAGGAGTCGTGGGAGCCAATCCGTGGCCTGGACCTTTTAGTCTTTTCCATCAAGGAGAGTCGCCTCTAGATTCATTGGAAGAACGTTTGTTCGATGGGGTAGTCAAAGGGGATTTTTGGGCGAGTTTACCTACTGCCAATTTCCCTTTACGCTCCTCCAGAGCTTTTCCAGTCATCGACTGACACTTTTGACAGGCCGAGGTCTTGTGCTCCTCACCAAGACACAACAAGCATACTCGATGTGGGTCCATCAGCGACATCTTGGCATCGCAGTCTTGCAATTTTTTAAACCCAGTCTTTGGGGTTGTCGGAGCCAAAGACAAAGACATTTTGATAATTTCTCAAAGAAATATCTGAAGCGCGCCGTGGTTCATGAAGCGTAGGTTTACTCAGAAAAACAGAACTGAAGTCAACAGGTGGTGTCTGTACTACATATACCTTCGATGATATCATCCTCCAGGCGGAGGCCCTCGAGGGACATCGAGTGAACCGCATTGACACACAACGCCCTCTGCCGAACATTTTTTCCAAAGCAGCTGAAGCTATATATTGGAGATATCAAAAGATCAGGAATTAGTGGGAGGAAACAATCCATTCAAAACTATTATTACTTTTCATGCAACAATAAAAAAAAACTCAAAATAAATTTGTATTTCTTTAAGACTGAAGCGCATTGGTTAATTGTGCAAAGTACTGTTTGTATAGTTTGACTTCTCTACTGCTATTGTGGTAAATACTTTTGCTATTTCTAGATACATTTGTGATAATTAGTACAACCAAACCCATATGTTCTGTATTTTTCGAGTTTGCTTAGACTTTGCTCTAAATCCCAATCTTTGCAATGCCCTTGCCTCTCACGTTATTTCTAAAACCCAGGACATCCTGTCCACTCTCTCCTCCCTTTGCCCTCCTCTCCCATTTCCGGCTCTGCTTCCTGACCCTCCTTCAGATACCCCCCACCCTCTTTCTCATCCTTTCCTCTTTTCTCCCCTGATGAGGTCGCTAGACAAGTCCAATCTATGAAAGCCTTGTCAAAACAGGTTCATCCCAGTTCCTCTAAAACCATCAAGGACCACATTGATACCCTCGCTTTGGCCCTTGCCGATTTTTGCAACCTTTCCTTTGCCTCAGGATACTTACCATCCCCTCTGAAGCATTCCCTTGTGCATCCTCTCCTCAATAAACCCACAGCTGATCCTTCTTGTCCGGGTAACTATCGCCCAATTTCCATTATGCCGTTTTGGGTAAACTTCTGAAAAGAATTGCCATCTCTCAGCTTAACCTTCATTCTGATTCTGTTGGCTCTCTCCATGACCTCCAATCTGGCTTCAGAGCTGCCAGAAGCACGGAAACTACTCTCCTGAATATCCGCGAAGATCTGGTCTCTAACCTTGACTCTAACATTCCCTCTGTCCTCATCTCACTCGATCCTTCGACACGGTCAACCATATCACCCTGCTCAACCGTCTCTGTGATAACCTGGGTATCACTGATCAGGCTCTGGCCTGGCTAACCTCTTTTCTCTCTGATCGACCCTCCCAGGTCCAACTTGGGTCCTTCCTATCATCTATCTCCCTCTCTACCTGTGGTGTTCCCCAGGGGTCTAACCTCTCGCCCTGGCTTTTCAACCAACACCTGGCAACACTTGCCCATTGCATTGCCATTTTCTGCTCAAATTTCCAGTGCTACGCTGATGACACTCAACTCATTTTCAGGCTGCCCTAGGCCATTTCCTCTCTGATTGCCTAACTACCATTTAAGATTGGTGTGCCGACAACGATCTTTGTCAACAAGACTGAGATCCTCCTCATCGGTACACCTTCAACATCCTTTCCCCTCATTCTCTGGCCGACCTCCCTTGGCCCCCCTCCTACCTCTACCTGCGAGGCTAAGAACCTCGGGGTCATCTTTGACTCCACACTTTCCTTCTCTGCCCACATCTCTGACGTCTCTAAAAAGTCAAACTTCCTATTGCACCTCCTCAGAGGTACTCTGCCTTTTCACTCCTTCCCCCAGAAACTCACTGTCTCCCAAGCTCTGGTTCTCTCTAGGTTGGACTACTCTAACAGCCTCTTTCTAAATGTATCTGCCTTCAGTCTCCGCCCTTTACAACTTATCTAGAACAGGACTGTGAGACTTGTCCTTGGCCTCAAGCCCTGGGATCGTATCTCTCCAGCTCTGAAATCCCTTCATTGGCTACAGTGGATTTATCAGGCTTGTCAGAGTCTTTTAAGGCTTCCCTCCCTTCCTCCTCACCTGAGGTATCCGTAGGGTAGTCTTGTGCCACCGACCTTCTTCCTGGGCGTCTTCGAGCTGGATCCTTGCCGTCTTTCTTGCCTTCCTTTCTTTGACGTAAGTAGGGGCGAGCTTCCAGGGATGCCACGCTGTCGGGTGATTGGGGAACCGAACAGCGGGAACTCCCGGGAGCCGGCTCCTGAGCAGGGAAAAAGCCTCAACGGCAGAAAAAACCCTGCGATGAGAGTCCAGAACAGGAAGATGCCCGAGGTGATGTCTTGGGATGTTGAGGATGATCGGAGTAACAAACTTGGAGAGCTGAGAGTGACGGATGAACAATGGGGGAGAAATCTCAGGTAAGCAGAATCACCTCCAGAGAAGGCGAGGATGAGGAGAATACACCAGGAGAGAAAGCAGGGTTATCCGGAGGAATGAAGAGGAGCACACAGGACCAAAGAATGGTAAAGCCAAGGCGCCAATGAGGGAGAGACCAAAGGAGCCAAGCTGAGAGGAGGGATCACAGAGAGACCGGTCAGGGTACCGGTAAGCGAGCAAGCGGGAAATAACAAAAGAAAGTCCAATGGAGGGGGGTCTAGCCAGAACGCGGGGGTAAACAGCGTAACCTTCGAGCCGGGAGAAGCAGAGAAGGTGCAACGCGAAGAAATGCTGCTCGAGCCCGACACTAAATAACATCGGTGGCCATCTTGGAAAAACACTAGAGCGGTGCTTCCCAACGGCCGTCGAACGTAATGGCACCTGTCAATGGCGTCTCCACAAATCCCAGAAGCGCCGCCGACAGGAATCATGACAGGATGCAAGGATTACATTTTAAACCCTCTGCATTGTCCACAAGGCTTTCTGGGGCCTGGGTCCAAAATACCTTTAACTATCCTTTCTTAAATACCTCCCCTCTCACGCTCTTCACTCCTGTAACTCTAACTTCCTCAGGGTCAGTCGTTTTTCAAAGATACGAGCTGGGGGTAGATCTCTGTCTTCGGCTCGGGCCTCCCTTTTTGGAACAGCCTCCCTGCCACTCTGAAACTTGAGGGGAACCATCTCCGGTTCCGGAAGCACCGCAAGACCTTCCTCTTTGCTTCTGCCTTTGCCCCCCTTCATTTATTATTATTTATCTGTTTCTCCTCTGTGCTGCACTTTCCACTTCTCCCCTTTTCCATGCACTTTTCCCCTTTCCCATGCACTTGCGCATTCTCAATGTCACTGGGCCTAGTAAGATCACAGTTTTTTTCTCCCCTGTTCCCCTCCCTTGCCTTGTCGCGCTCTGAAACACTTGTCTACGAGCATGATATAAGTAAAATATCATATCATATCTAACAGCTAAATGTTTATTTGTAAAATCTCACAAGATAACAGGGCATATTGCCATTAAAGCAGTGGATTTACTGAAATACTCACGCATAACATTATCCAGCCTGTCTCGGCTCACGTGGGTGCCAAAAGTAGATTCTGGATGGCCCCAATTAGCATGGAAATCTCCTCACATGTCTTGCAGCGTGCATCTCAATAAAACAGTATTTCCTCACGCTCGACTCTGTAGCTGCGTCTGGCTGCATGCTCCTCTACCAGCATCTGTTGTGCTTTCTTGCTCCAGCCTCCTCAAGCTCCCATCTGCAACTTACGCTCAACAGAACCTGCAGCATCAGCCCGTTAGTCATCTTTAATGTTTGTTTGTTTTATTTATTTCTGTAGCACACCTTAACCCGCGGTATCTGGGCGCATTCGACAGTTACAAATGTTACAGATATACAAGGTCATGGAATACGGAATTGCAGAGATATACAATCAGACAATAATGACGACAGGTAATTACAAATACTGAAGCAGTCCTAGGTTCGAGTTGGATGTTCAGAGAAAAGAATAGTATGCAATAGGAGAGCTAGATGGCAGTGTAGTTCTATTATTTTGTGTTTTTGATATTAGTACTTCTGATTTAGCCATTTCAGAGAATTACTTCTGAAGTTTGAAAATGACTTGGTTGTGTTCAAGGAGAGAGGGAGTGAGGTCCAAAGCTGTGCAGCCATGACTGGGAAACGAATCCCCCCTGATTTTTGTAGTTTGTATCTAGAGACTATCAAGCCGAGGTTGTTAGATGATCTAGTGACTCGACTTGATGATTTGAGGTTGAACTTTTTACTTAGATATAAAGGGGCCGCCTGGTTCAAGGATTTATACGTGAGGGTCATAGTTTTGAGTTGGATCTTATCCTTGATTGACAGCCATTTACACTGTCTTGTTTCAGATGAGCTCTCCTAGAGCTACTAGGGGCAGATCTAAGAGTGTTATTTTGCGGTATCCAGTCATTGCATCGACTACCAAAGCATCGACAGCCAAACCATCTAAAACAAGCATCTAAAAAAAGCATCTCATTCTTTTTCAGATGGTAAAGGGTTTCGTTTAATAAAAATGGGTTTTAAAGGTTAAAAAAAAGGGGAATTGGGGGGGACCCCCCCATTAAAAACAAAATGAAAAAAAATGCATTAGATGCTTTTTTTTAGGTGCTTTATTTTAGATGGTATGACATTAGATGCGGTTTATAGTGATAATGTCGAATTACAAAATGTCGAAAGTCAAAATGTCCCAAAAAAATGTCCGAAATTGTTTTTTTTTCTAATGTCCTTTTTTTTAAAATGTTCTGTTTGAAATGGGGGGGGGAGGAGTTCCCTCTCAACCCCCCCTTTTTTTTTAAACGCACAAAAGCAAAAAAAAACATGTAAAATAAAAAATGGCATTCGAAAAAAAAGTCGCCCTTTTTTTTCGACATTTTTGTCATTTGACTTTTTGCAGTCGACATTATAACTGCACACCATTAGATGCATTGGCTATCAATGGAATCACTATAAACCTTATTTTGCAAGGTATGTAATTTATTGAGAATGTATTTATTTGCTCCCAGGTACAGTCCATTACAATAATCCAGCTTGGACAGAATTAGTGCTCTGGCGAGGTAATGCAACTCTCCTTAGAGAGCAAATGCTTTCATGCCCTGATCAGTTTCTCCATATAGGCAGTAGCCGATGCTGTAATGTTCACTTGTTTATGTAGGTTCAATGTGGCGTCCAGATAAAAACCTAGAGTTTTCACCTCTTTGGCCACTGGGATCTTATTTCCATCAATGTTGAAAGAGGCGTAGTCTGTATTCAGTTTGTTCAGGTTAGATGTAGATCCCACAATCAGCAACTTAGTTTTATCGTCATTCAGGCAGAGGCCGTGAGTGGCCATCCATGTCTGAATGATTAGATACATTTTGTTCACTAGTAATACATCATTATCATAAATACCCGTTGGAGGAAGGAGGATCTGGGTGTCATCTGCATAATTGGTGTAGGTGACACCTGTATGGTCCAGATCATCAAATAAAGGCTTTGTGAAAATGCTGTACATAGTGGGTGATACACAAGAGCCTTGGGGGACTCCACGTGTAATGGGAATGGGGTCGGCTGCTGATAAGGGAGAGAAAACTATCATTGTCCTATTATTTAGAAACAATTGTATCCAAGTAATGGTGTTCTGAGAGAAATGAGCTGCTGAAGCGAGGTGATTGCATAATACTTTGTGGTCCACCAGGTCAAACGCTGCTGATCGGTCCAAGAATAGTAGCAGGGCAATTTTCCCATTGTCCTTAAGTTCATCAATCTGTGCTTTTAAGTCAATCAGCGCTGTTTCGGTCCCATGTTGAGGTCTAAATCTGGTTTGGCAAATCCCTAGGAGGTGGTTAATCTCTAGATAATCCTGGATCTGTAGGTAAGCTACCCTGTCCAGTATCTTCAATAAAAATGGGACTGTAGTAATTGGCCTATAGTTTGTAGGGATGGTGGGATCCAAGGATTGTTTTTTAAGGAGGGGGTAGAAACCATGATTACTTTAGTTTGCTAGGTACTATATCTGAGGTAAATGAAGCATTGATTAGTTTGGATATGAACGGTGCTAGGTCTCTAGCAGCATCTTTGATTATTTGCGCCGGGCAACTATCACCTTGGCACCATGACGGTTTAAGGGACGAAATAATTTTTTGTACCTCCAGGGCAGATACTTTGGAGAATTTAAAGTCTTGTTGTAGTTTAGTGGTAGACTTTATGTTGTGGTGGCGGTCAGCTGAGATTTGATGGTTTAGACGTTTTTCAGCAATTTTAGTTTGCAGTGTGGCTATTTTGTTGGTGAGAGCATTCTGAATGTTCATGCACCAGAGTGTGTCCTTCACGCACAGATCTGTGGGGATAATGGGCATCTCCATCTCTTTGAGGATCACAAATAACTCTTTGGTACTAGAACTGGCTTGATGAATTATGTTCTACGAAGTATTTCTTCCTTATATTTTGCAGATAGATTCATTAGATTAGTTTTGTTCTCTACGGAAGGGAGGCGATTCCAGTTTTCTTTTTTCAGCACATAAGGTTTTTAATTCCGGAGTGAACCAGGAGTTCAAGTGAGCTTTTGGTTTACCTTTCCGTGGTTTAAGGGGGGGCGAAGATGTTCAGTGCTTTGGTCATACAGGAATTGTATCTAATTTGTTGGGGTCAGTGATTTCCTCTAAGGAATTCAGCGTAGGGATCACAAGTGGCAAGATAGCATCCACTGTGATGTTACATTTGTTCCTTGTATGACATGGAGGTGCTATCAAGTTTTGTTTAGTTTTTAGAGTGTTTACTGAGAGGATAAATGACAGTAGGTGGTGATCTGTCCAGGATTGGGGAGTGATGGCAGTAATTATAGTGTCACAGTTAAGGTCATCTACCCAATCAAGGGTCCTGTCTTTGTTGTGGGTGGGTTGGGTGACTAGGTTGAAGCCTTGGTCTGTAATAGTGTTGGCGACTGCTAGTGCTTGGGGATCACTCGGGTCATTCAGTCCTGATTGAAATCACCCAGTACTAACATTTGAGAGGATGTTTTGATATTATCCATCAGTAGTAACAACAGATCTTCCTCGAAGGTGCCAATGGGCCTAGGGTGTCTGTGTACTAGCTGAATGGTTATGGTACGGGAATTGTCAATTGGTATTTTGGCTGTCAATAATTTGCAAGATGAGAATTTGGGCGTAGTAGCTAACCTGAGGTCTAGGTTTGATTTAGATATGATGGCGATTCCGTCACCTCTGGCATCTGCTCTGTCAACTCTTAGAATTGTATAGTTGTCTGGTACAGCGAGTAAGAGTGACGGTCCTGCTGCAGCATGCAGCCAGGATTCTGTAATGGCCAGGAAGTCTAAATTATCGGCCGTGATTAGATCAGCAATGTCCGTCGCGTGCGCTACCAGTGATCTAGCATTGATTAGCGTCCCCTTGATGGTCTCGTGGGGACTTTGGTTGGGAAGGTACTTTGTTTATTCTGTTTTGATAACTTATTATAGTTAGATGTATTTTTGTTTGAGACTTTCCTAGTTACAGTGAGGTTTGTAGGACTATTTGGCAGCAGATTAGCATGAAGCGTGTTTGGCAATGTCTGGAGTCTAGCGCTGAGTCTGAGATTTCTGTCTATTGTCGGGCAAGGATGACTTGAGGACACAGATTTGATATAGGCTACATTGTCATGATACTTGTTGAGTAGTGACTGGAGTCTAGCGCTGAGTCTGAAATTTCTGTCTAAAGTCAGGCAAGGGTGACTTGAGAGCAACGGCTTTATATGGGAATCATTTGAATACAGGTTAGGTAGCGGTGATGGATGAATCTCACCACTCAATGGGCCTATGTTTTGAGAGTTAGGTTATAGGCTTAACTTGGGTAAGAAGTATGTTGGCCTAATGGTTGACCCCAGGGCGTTATAATTCAAGGCAGGTAAGAATGGTGTAGCCTTGATTTCTTTGGAATCACGGATCATGGTTGGACACAAGTGGTAGCAAGCACCATGTGTAGTCGTAAGGAGATGGTTAAGCGCAATGACTACGCTTACCAAGGATAGGACCAAAGGCGTACATAGTGTTTAGAGATAGCTAAGTCGCAGTAGTGTGAGTGGCTCTATTAGATAAGATAGGGTCTGGAGTCTTGAGGTAAGGCGCAGGAGCAAGGCTCAGTATAATGCTAAGTATGGTGGGGAGAGTAGCTGATGAGGCCTAATTTTTAGTACAGCGCAGTGGCAAGATGGCACTTGTTCCAACTTTTAGCAAATATTCACATCAGTACGTCTAGTGGGAGGTTACGCCGAGTATGCAGGCAGTACATACCGTAGGGGATCTAGACATTAGAAGTTCGGTGTGGGTTATTAGACAAATAAAGCAACAATAATGTAGCCTTACTTCATCGGTGTATACGTGTCAATCCATAGTACATACAAAGCTGAACATGTTGGGCTGCGTGCACACTGGTACTTAGAAAGATATGGTAGCATCCTAGAGATTCTCAGCATAATATGAACAATATAAGGGTAGCACCTAGTTGAATCATTGGTATAGTAATGATTCTTGGAAGCACATAATGACAACGTAAAAGTACATGTGATCCTGAATATACTGCCTCGCAAGAGAGAACTATCATTATCATAGTGGCATTACGGCAGTAGTCGCCAGTGTATGGCTAGGATTAAGGTTATGGCTGGCGTTGGTGTGGCAGGTGGTCAAAAGAGATGCAAGTATGACAGATTGGAGACTGTCAAATGACTAGTCAAGAATAATGGGGGCAGGTTTGTAAGAACCGTCATACCCAATTAGGCACAGGCTAATAGTTTTCAATATTGGCTAGTGGTGGGCACAGTACAGACACAATTAGGCTTAGGCTAATAGCTTGCAATATTGTCTAGAGGTGAGCACCATACATACATACCATACATACACTATTAGGCATAGGCTAATAGCTTGCAATATTGGCTAGTAGAGGGCAGAGTATATGGTCATAAGCATTAGGCGTATGTTATAAGAATGGTCATGCACAGATAGAGGTTGGCTGGTAGGTTGCAGCAATGAGTAGCCGTAGAAGTAAAAAGTGGGCATTATAAGTGTTTATTGCAGATTTGACTCAAGTTATAAAACATTCCTGCATATATGGGCATGCGCTGCTGCCGATAGCTGGTGGCAGGCAAGAAGGTAGTCATTGGTATTGGGCTAATGCCGGGGAGGCCAGTAGCATCGTGTGAGGGTTGGTGGTGAGCACGGAGCAGTCCATGAGCTCATACCATGCAGGCAAAGGTAGCTCGTAGGGCAGCCATCAAGTAAGAGGTATGCCTAGAGTACTGGTCGTACAGGCGACCACAGGGTGATAAGATGCAGATCAGGGGGTGCGAGCAATTGTGGAGGGGGAGGAAGCAACTGTGTTGAGGTTGAGAACCCGCGGGTTGAGTTTACTGCACGTGGTGTCACACAGTGTAGTTCGGGGGTTGCAAACTGCAGAACGTACTTATGGAAGGCAGAAGGTGTTTCTGGCCGGCGGCACGGACAGGCACAGACAGGCACAGACAGGCCCATCACAACGGCCTGTGGCAACAGAGGGCGGAAATAGACAGGGGCAGGTGTCATGAGCCAATCAGTGGCTGTAGTGGCTTTGAAGTCCACCTCCTACAAGATTGTAATACAGATGGCCGCCATTGCAAACGTTGGCCACAATGACGATCCAATGGAACAACAGGGATAGCAGGCTTTGGTAGCAGGCAAATCTCTTTCAGAGTAGCTTCGCCGCACTTCGGTGCAATATTAAAGTATTGTTAGGCAATTCCGAAGCAGTTGTAGATGAATTTAAAAGTGGGATATGGTCTCACCGTAATTCTACAGGAAGGCTGCAGAGTGGCTGCTGGGGTCCTTTGCTCGATCGCTGTGCGAGAATCATGGAGAGACTGCTCCAGGCCTCTCTCTCCGCCAGGTGAATGCCAAAATGTGAATTAATGGCCACTTTTATGCAATATTGGATTCATTTGGAACGAGTGACTAATGCCCATATTACATGTAGCTTATCCCCTAATTAATTATACAGCAAAACTCCCTTGTTTGTGGAGGATTTTGCAGCCGGCTGTCATATTAGATGGCTTGCATTCATCTACCACAGTGACCCATATACACTTAAATGCAGGACCGACGCTGGCCAGCTGCAATGGAAAACCCATTCAGAAGCTGATTAGGTTTTATCTTTTGCATTTGCTTACTCTAGTCATCGGGATTAATATACTACTGTTGAGCATGTCGACAAGGAATCTAGGGAAGGTTTGCATCTCCAGCTTTGGACAGTGACGCATCTGAGTAAGATCAAACTATTCTGCCTCGTGCTCCAATTGGGATAGGAGGTAATTACGCACAACAGCTCTAGATCTCTCGGGACTTTCATCTCATTAAAGTTAAGAGCAGCATTCATATATTCTAAGGAGCTTCAGCATTATCAAAATAAAAACTGCTAGGATTAAACATATACTTGTCTCTCGGCATCCTGTTTAATTGCCTTCAATGCATAGATTAAACTCTAAAGCATCCCTTCTCAAAAGGTGTCCTAATGTAGGTTCACATAATTTAGTTAACTTAATGTAATACACCTAAAGTTTACATACCTTTGGTGGTGTATGTGGTGTTGATAAGTTCTCTGTTGGCTTTGATACAGTGCTTAGCAATCCTAGCACTTGTCACACAGCACACATCCATTGATAACGCGGTCAGACCAGGAAATTGGGTTGGCAAAGGGTTTTATTACCAAACACGCATAGGATTAGCCAAAATAAGTAGTGTCTTTATTAAACTGAACGTTGTCACAATTGTTCTTCTCCTCGGTGGGGTAGTGATTGTAAGTGACTTCAATCCAGCACTCCAACTAAATCAATGCCTAGTCTGGGATGCCCAATGGAAGCCCTTATTTATATATATTTTTATGTCAAAGTTCTTAAATCTGGATGATGAACCCTTATATAATGCCCCTCTCTTTGAATCCCCCTGACCTCACTGAGTCAAGAAGTAGGTTTGTTTGCACATTAAAAAGGTTTATTGGAAAATTAAACAATATATATATCACACTTTTATGAACAAAATAATATCTGATAGCACACTTATGAATATAATAGTGGTCAACAACGGGTAATATTACAATAGCACACTCTCTTTAATCACTTAGGAGTTGGTATAAAAAGGATAAGGTAGCAGAGAATATTTTGTATGGTTTCAAGGAAATGCAAGGTGGGAAAGAAAGCAACACAGAAATAAACTTGATATGATTTCAACAAGAGATAATATGATCACCTTTTCCCTTGTGACAACTCACTCCCCCCTTATGCAATAGAAAGAGATGGAAATGAGGACACACAGGTTTCAGGAATACAATCACGGATACAGTTCAATTCCAGTTCCCCCCAGCAAGCTTAGAGAGACAGGTATGATTTTAAAACAGGCAAAATCCTTTTAAATGTGATTGCAATGAAGTGAAAATATGCTAAAAATGATTTTAATTCACTAAAGGAGGTTCAGGGTAGGTGATACTTACTTTGGATTGGTACAGGTCAACACTAGCAATGATTCATGAATGATTATCAGATTGAAAACGAAAGTCAGGAGTTGCAAGCAAAACAAAGCTATTTTGACAGAAAATGAAATGGAGCTAAATTGCAATTTGCAGCACTTTTTCCGCGTGCGTAAATGTTACGCTCACCTGACTCCCACGGAGGCGCTGGCCAGGATCGTGCTGCTGTGACCTCTTCTAAGGTGTTGCGCGGGGCTCAGAAGATGGACTGGACCGGACTCCCAACTCCTGCTTGTCCGGCTTGCAAAAGTATCCTTCTTAGGGTCTTGAAGGGCGAGCTCTCCTTCCTGCTTCTGATGCAGGGGCGCGTTGGTATCCAGTTACTTCACTAATTCTTGGTTTTATGAGAACCAAACTTGCTTGGCTTCCAGGTAAGTTCCTTGAAAGGTTCCCCTTTTGTCCTTGCATCAATATGCTAATGTCAATGTCTTTTTCCCCATGGGGGCCGGGGTACGGAATGCCGGGGAAAAGGCACCGACCCGAGATGCGAGGTGCAATCCCTGTAGAAATCAGGTAAGTCTTGATGAGCGTTTTTGGGTAATGTCTTTTCATTCGCTCATTGACGCTAATGTCTTTTTCCCCATAGGGGCCGGGGTCCGGAAACGCCTGGATGCGGCACGGACCCGAAATGAAAAGGGAATGACCCAACAGGTAAGTCTTAACATGGAGGTTTAGGTTTCCTCATTCCCTTCTCTCTCTCACCTTTGCTCTTGTCTTTTTCTCCCTAGGCGTGGAAGCGTGGCTGCGAATCCGGGTGATCGCTGCTGAACATGGAGGCGCCCTGTGAAGGCGAGTGGAATGCGGCGCTGCGGCGGTCGATGCGATGTGCTTTTAAATTAAGTGTCTTCCTTTGCAGGATCGTCGGCGAGCTGACTCCGGAATGCGGATCTTGCAGGTAAAGTCTTTTCCTTCTCCTATTCTCTCTTTCTCTTCCTTTGTAGGTGATCAGGATGCTGGCAGGCGTGGCAGAAGTCCGAATGCAGGAGCAAACACGGTGAGCGTCCAGCTGCTAGATGCAGAACAACGCGAAGCATGTGCTGCTCTTCGGGTGTGGTTTAAATAGCCTGTAAAGTAGTTCCAGGTATGTATCCTTCCACTCAGATATGTATTCTTCCTCAGACCACACCCGAGTGATAAAGTAGTCCAAAAGATAAAGTAGTCCCATTAAGTCCTCAAGAGGGCCTGGATGTAGCAGCACGGTCTGCTTCAGGTAAGTGCACATTAAAACACTTACACACATGTCTTGCTTTATGAGCCTGGCGCCTAAGGCGCCAGGACTGGGGTCCAGAATGAGCCTGGCGCCAAAGGCGCCAGGACTGCGTCCAAAAGGCCCCAACTTGGGCCTGCTGAGACGTCCTTGGGGAAAATGATGTCTGCCTCTGGGGTTGCTGGGCTGGGCCTGGCTCCTTGGAGGTAGGCATCATGACAGTACCCCCCCACAAGGCCCCTCCCAAGGTTGTTTCCTCCGGGGGTTTTGGCTTGTTCGGGAATCTACGGTGGAACCTTCGTATTAATCGAGGTGCGTGAATATGGTTACTAGGCTCCCACGATCTCTCATGAGGTCCATAGCCCTTCCAGTAAACAAGATAGAAGAGTTTTGACTTTAACATTTTGGAGTCTAAAATGTCTTTCACTTCGAATTCTAATTCCCCATCAATTTGTATAGGATCTGAAGGCTTGGACAGTCGGGTTCCTGGTTGTACCGGTTTCAAAAGTGATGCGTGAAAAACGGGATGAATACGCATGTTGGAAGGCAAATCCAGTTTAAAGGCCACTGGGTTGATTATGGCTTTGATGGGGTAAGGCCCAATGAATCTGGGATTGAAAGTCCGTGGGCCCTTGAGAGATAAATGTCTAGTTGCTAGCCAAACCTGGTCTCCTACTTGGTAAGGAGGTGTTTTACTTCGGTGCAAATCAGCGTTTTCTTTGTACTTTTTCTTGGCTTGCTGTAAATGAGTTGTAGCTTCTTTGAAGGCTCGGGTTATTGTGGAATGCAGATGATTTACTGCGGGCATTTCCAGGGTCAGAGGTGGATCTAGGTCAGAGGTTCGAGGATGGTGACCATACAAAGTATAAAAAGGAGTTTGACCGGTTCCGGAATGCATAGAATTGTTGTATGCATATTCTGCGATCCAAAGAATGTCTTTCCAATTGTACTCGGATTGGTGCAACATGCACCGAAGATATTGCTCGAGAGTCTGATTTGTCCTCTCGGTTTGTCCGTCGGTCTGGGGGTGGTGGCTGGTGGATAATCGCACATCTATTTGTGCTAGTTGGCAACACTTCCTCCAAAAATGGGAAATGAATTGACTTCCACGATCTGAGACTAGTACGGAAGGGAAACCATGTATTCGAACTATATTCTCCAGGAATTCCTTGGCCAGGATGGAAGCTGAAGGCAATCCTTTTAGAGGGATAAAGTGGGCCATTTTGGAGAACAGATCCACGATTACTAGGATAGTGTTGTAACCACCACACGGAGGCAGGTCCGTAATGAAGTCCATAGACAAGGTGTGCCAAGGTGCCGGTGGAATCTCCAAGGGTTGAAGTAGGCCGGCTGGCCTGTTCCTTTGACCTTTATTTTGGGCGCAAACTCCGCAAGACATCACAAAAGACTTTGTCTTTTCTCCAAGAAGGCCACCAGAATTGGCGTTTGATCTTTTCTTCCGTTTTAGCGATACCAGGGTGTCCTTCCATTAACGATTCATGATAATGAGCAATAGCTAGTTCTTGCAATTCCTTACTTGGCAGAAATAACCGCTCTTGGAAATACGGTAAGTTATCCTTAACGGTGAAGTGGGGACCCTTTTGAGTCCATTCCAGTAAGGCTGAAGGGTCAAAAAGTAGTTTGACTCGAGTTTCAACGTCCTCGATGGTTTGCAATGAAGTCAAACCTAAGATTCTTTGTTCAGGTATTATCGGCACAGGTTCTAAACACGAATTGGGTTCTTCCATGCCAATCCGGGATAAGGCGTCCGCTTTGCCATTCTTGCAGCCAGGGCGATAGGTAATTATAAAATCAAATTCTGCAAAGAATAAAGCCCATCGGAGTTGTCGTGAAGATTGGGCTTTGGCCGTCTTTAAATACTGCAAATTTCTGTGATCCGTAATTACAGTGATGGTGTGTCTTGCACCGAGGAGGTAATGACGCCAAGCCTTAAAAGCAGATTTAATGGCCAGTAACTCTTTGTCGGTAATTGCGTAATTAATTTCAGGAGCTGAGAATTTCCTGCACCAAAAGGCTACAGGGTGTAGCTGGTTAGTTTTCGGATCCCTTTGCGACAGGACAGCTCCCATGGCAAAACTGGATGCGTCAGTTTCAACAATATACGGGAGATCAGGACGCGGGTGCTTCAACACAGGTGCGGATGTGAATTTGGTCTTTAGGTCTTGAAAGGCTTGTTCGGCCTCTGGAGTCCATTCAAAATGTTTATTCTTACGTAAAAGAGCAGTAATGGGTTGGACTATTCGTGAAAACTCCGGGATGAATCTTCGATAGAAGTTGGCAAAGCCAAGCATACTCTGAACCCCTTTCACTGAACCGGGAGATGGCCATTTGAGGATGGCGTCCACCTTTCGTGAATCCATTCGAATTCCTTTAGGAGTCAGAACAAATCCGAGGAATTCAACCTCAGTGGTATCAAAGACACACTTTTCCAGCTTGGCAAATAGTTTGTGCTGGCGCAATTTCTCTAGAACTGCTCGAACATGTTTTCGATGATCTGACTCAGAAGATGAGTACACCAGGATGTCGTCGATGTATACGATGACACAAACATCGATAAGTTCTCGCAGAACATCGTTCATGAAGAATTGAAAAGCTGCAGGCGCGTTGCACAAACCGAAGGGCATAACCTGATATTCGAAGAGCCCGTATTTGGTGCGGAAAGCTGTCTTCCACTCGTCACCTTCTTTTATTCGCACTAGGTGATAAGCTCCCCAGAGATCTAACTTGGTGTATATACGAGCATCTTTTACTTGATCAAGAAGTTCAGGGATCAGAGGCAGGGGATAACGATTCTTTATCGTTATCTGATTTAAAGCGCGGTAGTCAATACAAGTTCTAAGGTCTCCTTCTTTTTTAGGCACGAAGAACAAAGCGGAAGAGACCGGGGACTTTGATGGGCGAATAAAGCCATTGGCAAGGTACTGATCCAAATACTGACGCAAATGCTGGTTTTCAGGTTCAGTGAGAGCATAAATCCTACTACACGGCGGTTGAGCATTGGGAACTAGATCGATCTGGCAATCGTAAGAACGATGAGGGGGCAGCGTGTTAGCCTGTTCTTTCTGAAAAACGTCCTGGTATTCAAGGTATTCTGCCGGTAGTTGAACAGTGGCGGGAGTTACTGTGGCTAAACCAATAGCTGGATTTCTAGGATAACAAGTGGGACCACAATCTGGAAAAGTTATTCTCTTTGCTCGCCAGTCTATTCGAGGATTGTGTGTTTCTAACCAAGGAATTCCGAGGATTACTTGAAATTGTGGAGCCTTGATTATATCAAACACTATTGCTTCCCGATGTCCATCCTGACTCACAAGTGTCACTTCTGTGGTGGAATGCGTTACCGGCCCAGAGGCTATTTCGGTACCATCAACCGTAGTAATGACATCCTGGTTTATTTTTGGATGCAGAGGAAGGTTCATCCTGGAGGCCAATTCGCGGTCCACGTAGTTTCCGATAGCTCCGCTGTCGACGTATGCTTTGATGGTATGCAACCGTTGGGGCTTTTTTGGATCCACGAGCACCATTGGCAAGACAAAATGCGAGGTCAGAGAGTTTGTTTTCAAGCTCGGCAAGCGGACCTCTACGCTTGTCGAGCCAGGTCGTTTCCCGAAACAGGTTCCATTAAGTTGTTGTCAGAGGCACCAACCACCTTCCTAGGTGGTTTTACCGGACAATCACGAAGAAAGTGACCGGAAGCCCCGCAATAGAGGCATAGTTGCTTTTGTCGCCTTCTCTCGCGTTCCTTCTGAGTTAACGGCCCCTTAACTCCCCCTATTTGCGTAGGTTCCGAAGCTTCGGTATTCCTGGGGTTTACGAGGGTTCTGATCGGTACTCGGGTTTCAAACTTGGACCGATCTGCTTTCCTATTCTGAAGTCTGTGATCCAGTTGTACCACAAAGTCAATATATTCTGCGCAGCCCTGGGGTGGATTCACTACTTGGGCCAGAATGTCTTTTAGCTCTCCGCGCAGACCCCGGTGAAATAAAGTGATCCTTTTATTTTCAGGCCATCCGGTTTCCACCACCAGTCTGTTAAAGGAGGCTATATAAGACAAAAGATCTTGACTACCTTGTCGTAGAGATAGCAGTTCGTTGTCAAGGGCCTGTCCCTGCGAGTGTCGAGCGAACAACCTTTCCATGCTGGCCTGAAAGCCCTGAAAATCCTGGAGAATTGGATCGTTCTGGTTCACCAAGGGAACAGACCAATCGGCAGCACAGCCACTTAGGTACGATAACACGAAGGCCACTTTGGTCCTATCATCAGGGAAGGCTCCTGGTCTGCATATAAAATGTAAGCGACATTGGTTCATAAAAATGGCATATTTCTTTGGGTCCCCCGCAAAACGTTCAGGCGGTGCTAAAGGCATGGATCCCGGCAGATTGATCTGAACAGGGTTACTCGAACCCAACGAAGTGGAAATTCCCCCGGGACTAGGTAAAGGAATTTGTCCAGCCTGACTCTGTAGCAATCGTTTGGCCAGGTCATCAGTTTGTTCCTTGGAGAGAATGAGTTCTCTTTTGAGGGCATTAGTCTCTTGGCGAGCTGAGTGTACCTCTGCCATTAATTCCCCCAACAGCTGGGCCAGCTGGTCTGTCTCAGAAGTCTCCATAGCGCCCGGGTGGGAAATTGTGGGTAGGCTTCGCGTTCTGTTACGCTCACCTGACTCCCACGGAGGCGCTGGCCAGGATCGTGCTGCTGTGACCTCTTCTAAGGTGTTGCGCGGGGCTCAGAAGATGGACTGGACCGGACTCCCAACTCCTGCTTGTCCGGCTTGCAAAAGTATCCTTCTTAGGGTCTGGAAGGGCGAGCTCTCCTTCCTGCTTCTGATGCAGGGGCGCGTTGGTATCCAGTTACTTCACTGGATTCTTGGTTTTATGAGAACCAAACTTGCTTGGCTTCCAGGTAAGTTCCTTGAAAGGTTCCCCTTTTGTCCTTGCATCAATATTCTAATGTCAATGTCTTTTTCCCCATAGGGGCCGGGGTACGGAATGCCGGGGAAAAGGCACCGACCCGAGATGCGAGGTGCAATCCCTGTAGAAATCAGGTAAGTCTTGATGAGCGTTTTTGGGTAATGTCTTTTCATTCGCTCATTGACGCTAATGTCTTTTTCCCCATAGGGGCCGGGGTCCGGAAACACCTGGATGCGGCGCGGACCCGAAATGAAAAGGGAATGACCCAACAGGTAAGTCTTAACATGGAGGTTTAGGTTTCCTCATTCCCTTCTCTCTCTCACCTTTGCTCTTGTCTTTTTCTCCCTAGGCGTGGAAGCGTGGCTGCGAATCCGGGTGATCGCTGCTGAACATGGAGGCGCCCTGTGAAGGTGAGTGGAATGCGGCGCTGCGGCGGGCGATGCGATGTGCTTTTAAATTAAGTGTCTTCCTTTGCAGGATCGTCGGCGAGCTGACTCCGGAATGCGGATCTTGCAGGTAAAGTCTTTTCCTTCTCCTATTCTCTCTTTCTCTTCCTTTGTAGGTGATCAGGATGCTGGCAGGCGTGGCAGAAGTCCGAATGCAGGAGCAAACACGGTGAGCGTCCAGCTGCTAGATGCGAAGCATGTGCTGCTCTTCGGGTGTGGTTTAAATAGCCTGTAAAGTAGTTCCAGGTATGTATCCTTCCACTCAGATATGTATTCTTCCTCAGACCACACCCGAGTGATAAAGTAGTCCAAAAGATAAAGTAGTCCCATTCAGTCCTCAAGAGGGCCTGGATGTAGCAGCACGGTCTGCTTTAGGTAAGTGCACATTAAAACACTTACACACATGTCTTGCTTTATGAGCCTGGCGCCTAAGGCGCCAGGACTGGGTCCAAAAGGCCCCAACTTGGGCCTGCTGAGACGTCCTTGGGGAAAATGATGTCTGCCTCTGGGGTTGCTGGGCTGGGCCTGGCTCCTTGGAGGTAGGCATCATGACAGTAAATCCCGATTACGGAAAAACTATAAGGAGTTGGAATGTTTTGTGGTTCAAAAGATACGGATGTTTTTGTGGAGGTAGATTTTCAAAAATAAAGTCAAGATTTCAGAATGACAGATAACGCTTTTACAGATTTGAAATCACAGCATGGACACAAAATTCTGAATGCAGTTCTGGACAGGTTGAAATGGATGGGATATGATTACTTTAGACTAAGAGATTGGTTCTGTACAGTCCTAGACTGGATACTCACTCCTAGTTTTGGAATAGAATGGACCTTGTCACAGATCTGGTCAGGTTTGGGCTGCGGTTTTCTCGCCACCGGACAGGTCTCAGGCCCTCTGGGTTCTGCTCACAGCACGGCCTCTGGTCTGCTATTGGCACTGCACAGCGGTCTGGTCTGGTCTCTTGAACTGGATCTGATGGGTTCTGGGTACAGCTCTGCTTTCTCTGGATCTCGGTTCTGGCACGGGGTTCTGGGCTAGAAGCGAACAGCACGGCCCAGCTGTTGAAGGTGAGAGCCCCTTGAAGTCTAGGGGTTAGAATCAGGTTGCTAGATTCTGAAGCCTGCTGAGAAGAGTTCAGCTTGTGCATTAGGCCTCTGCTTCAGGTTCTAGAGTTTGGGTTCTGGAGCTTGGTTTTGGATCTATCTGGAGTCTAAGTTCTGGAGCCTGTAGTCCTTCTGGATATTGTCTGGATCTGGTCGGGCAGAGTGCTGTGCAGGAATCAGTTGAAGTGGAAAGTGAGTGTCCCTATCTGGGTCTCAGCAGTCTCTTTTTATGTGTTTTCAATGTGGGTGTGGAGGCTGACTTTATATGTCCAACCCTCTGAGGATCCTGATAGGTTAGAGGATTCTCTGTGCCCTGACTGGAGAAAGGAATAGTGAGTCAGAGTGATGCTGCCATTTTACAATCTAGTGAAGAAACTCCCCTTTGCTTTTACTTAGAAATCCATTTTTCATAACCAAACATGTTTCGCAGATACACAAGTTGTTGAGAATACATGTACACATCACAGATTAATTAAGGTACATTCTGTTCCAACTCTGATTTTCCTAAGAGCTTTAGTTCAGAAATGACAACTTATTCGCGACTTTGGTTGGTTTCGCAACATTGGTTTTGCACCTAATCTTACACAGACATACACACCCTCTCTGAGCATATTACTGTAAGTTGTTATTTTTCTAGCATAAACACCGTACCCACAATATTAATAAATCCCGGGGTTTGGTCTCAGAACATCGTACGGATTTCAGCTTAGTCTCAAACTGTGAGTGAATTTTTCATATTAAGAATCTTAAAATTGTACATTTCTATCAGCTGCTTACAATTAGTTATCAGTATTCTTATAAAACATATATTGGAATATCCTGCCTTCTGGTGTATAGGCCTGAGGTGTGAAGGGTTCTCATGGGAAAGAAAACCTTTTGAAGTCTGAACTGCATCAGGCTGCCTTCTAGTTACTTGCAACTTAGTTACTTGTAAATAAAACTATAACATTATAAACTTTAAAATATGCAATATCTCCTTAAAACAAGTCTTTTTCAACATGAAATCACTGGGTGGCACTCTATATGGCATTTTGATGGAATTCTCTTTCTTGGCATATTTAGCTTCTGAAATACAGCTCTCCTGTCAGAATTTAGATCACCAGCGCCTATCGGAGGCGAGCAACGGTACTGCACCCATTTTTGACAGCTGTCTATTTTTTAAAAAGGGATTTTACTTTGTTGGCATAGGATTCTTGCTAATATTGTACTGATGTGGATTCTTGCAGTAGAGTAATGTGGAACACCCCCCCCCCCAAGAAGGTTGGATCTTTTTGGTGGTTTTGTGAGCCATGATTTTAGCAATTTCTGACACCAAATAAAACAGATTTTTGAACAGATCTGTATTCCTTTGCAATCAGCATTGCTTTTTCCAAGTGGTTTCAGGCTACTGTGTGGGGATCCCAATGGTGGTTTTAGTCAGTGATCTCCTGTATCCCAATGGTGGTTTTAGTCAGTGATCTCCTGTGCTCACTCACTGAATATACCACAAAATTCAATCAACTGTCAGCTGAGACTTCATGGCCCGAGAGCAAGAGGGCCGTTGTGTTCTACAAGGGTCTGAAAAACACTATGAAAGATGCACTTTTAGTAGTTCCCTCCTGGCCCACATCTTTCCCCAATTTAGTGGATCTGGCTCTCCAGGTCGACGCCAGACGCTTAGAATGGAGAGCTGAAGCTGGGTTTTCTGGTTCCATCCCTTCTACAGTATCCTGCCATTCCGAGTCCACTTCGGAACCTATGCAGGTTGGAGGCCTACGTAGCCCCTTGACTTCCACGGAAAGGGAACGCAGGAGGGTGGACAACGCTTGCTATTATTGTGGGTTGGTTGGTCACTTTGTGAAAGAATGTCCACGTCACCCAAAGCTAAATCTCAGGGTTTTGCGGGCAGCTCAACCATAGACCCGGGGGGCGGGTTTGAGCGCTATATGTCATTCCCCGGACCAGGTACCTGCGTTTGGCACCATCAGACCCGTTATGGTACATGCATTGTTACAACCCAGTACTGAGGTCTCACATCCAGTCACCGTCATCATTGATTCTGGCGCCACTGGTAATTATATACCTATCACTATGGCCCACACACTCAATCTCCCTCTCATCACTAACACCCGACCAGAACCCGTGCAGACTATAGACGGGAGTTTGTTAGTTTCGGGCCCAGTTAAACAGCAGACGGCACCTCTCACCTTGGTCATACAAACTACCCACAAAGACACCATTAGTTTTGACCTGATATCCATGCCACAATACGGCCTCATTCTGGTTGCGCCTGCACGACCCTTTGACCAATTGGAAGACAGGTACTGTGCTCTTTGATTCAGAAGTCTGCCAAGAGTTTTGCCTCACTATACCCCCTACTGGGAGCACCCCCACACAACTTCTCAGTACTGTTTCACAACTCTCTTTGGAACCCTCATCCGTTCCCTTGGCGGCCACACATATTGTTGGTCTTGTAACAGAGACAGTTCCGGAGCCCTATCGGGACTATCTGGACGTCTTTGATAAGGGCTCATCGGAAATCCTTCCACCTAATAGGATGTATGATTGTCCTATTGAGTTACTACCAGGTTCTGTTGTCCCAAAGGGTCGTATCTACTCACTATCTCCCACTGAGGAACAGACCTTGAAGGCGTACATTCAAGAATCCCTACACAAAGGTCACATACGCCCGTCTTCACCCCCAGCGGCCAGTCCCATCTTCTTCGTCCCGAGGAAGGAGGGAGACCTCTGCCCATGTGTTGACTATCGACGCTTGAATGCCATCACCAAAAAGGATAGGTATCCTATACCTCTCATCACGTCACTATTAGATTGTCTCACGCATGCTTCAGTGTACGCCAAGTTGGACCTCAGGGGTGCGTATAATCTAGTACGTGTGCGAAAGGGCGATGAGTGGAAAATGGCCTTTTGCACTCGGTACGGAATATACGAATATCTGGTCATGCCCTTCGGCCTTTGCAATGCACCTGCTACATTCCAGCGCTTCATGAATGAGATATTTTGCGATATTCTAGATGTTTTCATGGTGGTCTATCTAGATGACATTCTCATTTTTTCACGTTATCAAGAGGAACATGTCCTACACGTAAGGGAGGTACTAAAGCGTTTACGCATGTTCTCCCTTTTTGCAAAACCCGAAAAATGCCAGTTTCACACCGACAACATTGAGTTTTTAATGTTCCACATCACCACTGATGGCCTCGCTATGAACCATGCCAAAGTCAAGGCAGTATTGGAATGGCCGGTCCCCACCACTCTTAAAGCATTGCAGTCTTTTTTGGGTTTTGAGAACTATTATTGAAGATTAATCTCTGGATTTTCCTCCGTAGCAGCACCTCTTACTCTTTTGACCAGTCCTCTTGGCCCATACAAATGGTCCAACAGCTTGCATTCAATACCCTTAAAGCTGCATTTACCACTGCTCCTGTCCTTCAACACCCTGACAGCGAACTCCCTTTCATAGTTGAGGCGGCCGCGTCCTCGTTCCCCTTAGGGGCAATCCTATCTCAAGAGTGTGTCACTACTGGACGATTGCATCCAGTCGCCTTTCACTCCCGAAACGTCACCCCCACAGAGTGTCACTATACGGTGACTGAAAAAGAACTTCTAGCTGTTAAAGAAGCTTTCCAAGTCTAGCCTCACCACCTCCTAGGGGCAAAACACTGGGTGACGGTCTTCTCGGACCATCAGAATCTTCTCGATTTAGCATCACTAAAGTGCTCAAATAGCAGACATGTCAGGTGGCACCTGTTCTTTGCCGCTTACGATTTCCAGATCATGCATCGTCCTGGTACCGTTCATGGAAAAGCGGATGCTTTGTCTCACTCTCCTGGGGGGGTTTCATTGCCCGTCTATCCCGAAACCTTGCTAGATAAGAAACATGTGATATGTCTTTGTACCCCTTCTCTGATTCTGCTGGATTTGGTCCGCACGTGGGCTTCCACTCACCCGTCCTTACTTCCGGATTGGGATTTGGTATTACAAGACGGTCTGCCCTTCTTTCAGAACAAGTTGTTTTTACCTACCACTGACGTCCGCAATCTGGCTCTTGAATGGTCCCATGATCTCCCTGTTCATGCACATCCTGGTCAGCGAAGAAAACTCTCGCTTCTACAACGCTGGTGTTGGTGGCCTTCCATGAGAAGGGATGTAGAATGCTATGTCAACACCTGCTCTGTTTGTGCCCAATCCAAACACCAGAAAGGGCACCCGTTGGGACTCCTGCAGCCCCTACCCATACCCCCGAGGCCTTGGCATACATTGACGATGGATTTCGTGACGGACCTCCCCAGAGTTCAGGGTTTTGATTCCATCTGGGTTGTGGTAGACTCGTTCACCAAAATGCTACGGTTTATCCCATGCTCGGGCATTCCCTCTGCCCCTGTCCTGGCGGGATTATTTTTCAAGTCCATCGTCTGCCTTTTCGGTTTGCCGTCAGTGTTGGTGTCCGACAGGGGTCCTCAATTCACTTCTCGCTTCTGGCATGCCTTGACTAAATTAGTGGGGATTGATTCACGTTACTCTTCGGCCTACCATCCTGAGACGGATGGACAGACCGAGAGGGTTAATCAAACCATGGAGCAGTACCTGCGTTGTTTGACACTCCAGCATCAACAGTCCTGGTTTTGCATCTTGCATCTGGCTGAATTTGCCTACAACAACACGGTACACTCCTCCACTGGTTTCTCTCCCTTCTATGTCCTGTATGGTCAGCACCCTAAGATCCTGCCCATACCCGATTTATCGCTTTCTGGTAACCCGGCTGCCTCTTCCTGCATCAGAGACGTCTCAGCTGTCCACGCGCAGACCTTGCTGCATCTCAAAGAAGCCCAGGACTCGAAGGCTGCCGCGGACCGGAAGCGTTCTGTTGCCCCTTTGTTTGCTGTAGGGGATAGAGTTTGGCTTTCTTCCCGCCAAATACATCTGAAGGGTTGCCGCAAGTTGTTGCCCCGTTTCGTTGGTCCTTTTGTGGTCTCCCGAGTGATCAACCCTGTGGCCTATCGCCTTCGAGTCCCGGTTTCATGGCGGCTTCACCCTGTCTTTCATGTCTCTCTTCTCAAACCTTGCCCTGGTCCTACCCGTCTTCGTTCCCCTGGGGCCCCGGTTTCCCCTTCTTTCCCGGATGTGTTTGAGGTGTCTGCTATTCTGGGTTCCCGTGTCTTCGGGGGGAGTTTGCAGTATCTAGTGGATTGGAAGGGCTATGGCCCGGAGGAGCGCTCGTGGATTCCCACGGGTGATGTACATGCCCCTCGTTTAGTTTCACGTTTCCATAGGGACAATCCACTGTGCCCACTGGGGCGTGGGCCTTTGGGGGGGGGGCGCTCTGTCACGCTATCCTCGCATTCCGTCCCTATTTCACAAGCATCTAGGAAAGGCAACACTCACACTGCCTCAGTTACCCCAGCCATTTTCCCATTACCTGTCACTCACAGTGGACGGGTGTCACGTGAGCGGGTTTACCCCAAGGGCCACATACGCAGGTTCGGGGGTTCCCCGTTCCTTCGCTGGATGCAGGACGCTGCACGCAGAAAGTCACTTCCGCGATCATTGAGATCTAAACAGCGCTCACGTGTCACGCTTGCGGATCACGTGACATGATCATCCGTCTCACTCGCAGATCATGTGACATGGAAGCACCCGCTACTTAAGCGCTGAACTTCCGCAGTTCCGCGCTTAACAGCTGTTCTTTGGAGGACTCTGTTTGGCGTACGATTACCTTGTGTCTCACGGATCTCGACTCTTGGACTGCTTCACGGATTTGCTTTGGTCATGTCCTTTGGCTCGGTTTTGCTGGATCAATTGAACTCTGAACGCTTTTTGGACTGCCTCGGATTACCCTGAATGGACTTGGCATTTTTCTCTTCACTGCATTACGTTACCAAGTACTTTGGATTCTGATCCTTTCACTCGTTTCATTAGTTACAGGAGGGCAGGCTGGGTCCATACCCAGTCTACTGTTCCTCTCCCCATTGCCATCGGGGGAAACCAGCTCACGTGCCCCTCCACGGAATTATCACCCAGCATAGGATTCAGGGCCCCATCACCCATCAGCTTAGGTAAGCACTGCTCTTTATCCTGTTTGTTTCTTGTACTGTACTCGTTTGATTGCTAATAAAGGTTTTCCTTTGCAGCTGCCTTGGGGTTCGACATTCCGTGGTTCCAGGCTTCAAGAGCTACCCACCCGTGGCCTCAATGATCGCATAGGGAGTAATCTTGTATTCTCTCTCTGTGGTACTTGGGGATGGAGGTATCATACTCTTCACGACAATCAAGCAACCTGACACTCCCTGCCATCCACCCGTATTGCCGTCTGCGTTGCCAGAAGCACTTGATAGGGGCCGCGCCACCCGGGTGCTAACGACAATTTTCTCTCAAAGTTCTTTAGCAGCACACAGTCGCCTGGCTCCAGCGTGTGCCCCGGATCAGTATATCTTACGGGTAGAGCCTCCTGCACCTGCTGATGAATCAAACGCAATTTCTGCATTAAAAGGCCACAATAAGTGCAAAGTACCGGATGTTCCACTTCACTCAGTTGCTTTGGCTGAGGTGCACACCAAACATTCGCCGGCCTCCCCATCACAATCTCATATGGGGAGAGCCCAGGTCTAGCCTGTACAGACGTACAAATGCACAATAGCGCTATCGGTAATGTATCCACCGAACTCAACTTGCTCCCTGCACATATCTTGCTAATTTTTGACTTGAGGATCCCATTGTGCCTCTCAACAAGACCGGCCGAACTCGGATGCCTTGAACTATGAAATCTTTCATCAATCTGAAGACCTGCACATATCTGTAACACCACTGCGCCCACAAAATGTGGACCATTATCTGACCATATGACACGGGGCAAGCCAAAACGGGAAAAGTATTCTTTAAGCATTACTTTTGCCGTTCTCATTGCTGTGCAGTCTTTTAAGGGATATGCCTCCACCCACTTGCTGAATGCACATATCACCACTAAGACATATTTCAAGTTTTGGCACCTCTCCATCTCTATGAAATCAAAATGGATTACCTCAAAAGGCATAAAGGGCGGGCCTAAACTGCCTATTGGAGTCACTGTTCCCTTTCCTACATTGTGTTGTAAACACGTAATACAGTTCTGCACCAACCTCTCTGCATTCTTCTTTATGTTTACATTCTGCCATACCGTAGATAGGTGCTGTATTATTTTTTACGCACAGATGTGGGTAGGGCTGTGAGCCATTGTGACCATTGCAGTCACATAAGAATTGAGCAACATCCAGTTTTTAGTTCACCAACAACCCTCTAAATCTAACTCAGCAGAGCCCTCTGCCCACCCTTGTATCTCATCGGCCGTGGCTTCGGCCTGCATCTCTTTCACAGTGGCAATTCCATCTTCTATCATACAGGGTACTTCCTCAGTCTGGACTGTCATCATTTTATTATTAAAATCAGTGGCAGTTTGTTTCGCAATTCTGTCTGCAAATGCGTTTCCCTCTCCTCCTTTGCATGTTAGCTTTTTATGTGCCTCGAATTTCACTATTGCTCGGCGCTTTGGAAACGTGAGTGCAGACAGCAATCTTACAATCAAAGGGCCATGTTGAATTCTGGCCCCATGCGATGTCAAGAAACCCCTCTCAGCCCAGAGTCGACCAAAGTTATGAACCACCCCAAAAGCATACTGACTATCAGTATAGATATTCACGTTTGTTAGGGAGAATTCTCTGTTTAGGCTGAATTTCCTAACCTAGTGAATCCCCCAGCAGCTTTACTGGATTTCTGGAGTTTGTTTTTTTCTCCTGCCAAGAGTGAGACTCTTTTCTCCCACTCTTGGACATGATTTATGGTGTTCCTTTGACTGTTAATGTGTTTTATGGGCTATGGGGTCCTTTACTCCATAGGGTCTCATGTGTTTTTACTATGTGTGTTACACAGCACCCTCCGTGCAGTGACACAGGGGTGCCATAGTGACACCCCACCATAGACTCCATACCCTGGGACTGACTACTGTCTCCGAGGGCATGTAAAGTCACCATTGGCTTTAGTAGTCCCAAATTATTAACAGAAACCGGTACAAACCATCATATTGTGGATGTACTGGTCGGGGCAATTTGATTGCCCCGGGGTCTGTTAGTCGAGGAGGCACGTCTCCGTCCCCGCTGATCGAGTTTTGGCTGGTGGCAGTGGATACTACTTTTTATATTCGACCACAAATATATCCCTATGGGATTTTCTCATTGTTCGAGGCTACCAACTTTAATTATTTAATTCTCATAGCCGCGAACATACCGCCGGTTTATTTAATTAATATTAATTCGCAGGTTGGTATTTTTTGCCAGGACTCGATTCTAAAATGGCGTTTGTGTTCTCTTCTGTGACTCCAACCCAAGTCGAGCCCTTTGTTCCACTTTTTGGCGGGCTTCTCCACAGAAGCCTCCAAAAGTGGTGCCACTCTGTCTGGGTACCACAGTGGGTGTGGGAGGGGGTTTAGGCACCCTGGACTGAGTTACCTTGGTAACTCAAGTCGCACCCTTGTGTGATTGGCCCAAGTGGTGAGCCGGCCAGCTCACCACTTAGCATGTTTGATTGACAGCTAGGCTGAGTGAATGGGGGTGTGCTGCATAAAAGCAGGGCTTTGGGGACTGGAACTTCAGAAGTCGCCACAGGACCTGAGAATCCGACGAGGTAGAAGCTGAGCCGACCTACCACGACGACACCATCGGTGGAGCCCTGCGGAACCGACTCACCACTAACCGACGACAGAGAAGATCTCCCAGCTGGAGAGGCTTCTTCCCCTGACTGGTGGACACAAACGGTTTACCTTCTTTTCCTCGCATCCCAGGACGTCTTGTGGTCGAATTGCCCATGCCAAGCACCCCGGCAACCGGATAGCCACTTACCACTGGACCGCGAAAAAAAGGACCGCTCCTTTTACCTGAGAACTCTGCGGCTGGTTTCTTCCCTGGCAGTGCAACGGACTCCTGTCTTCCCCCGGACGAAGCACTGACTTACATCCTCTGCCAGGAACAACTGCCTCCGCTGGAGTATTCTCACGACTTTAAGGTACCGTGTCCGCCAGGCCTCCCTTTATAAAGATTGCTACAAGGTAATAATAATCCCTTAACCTTCTGGACTGGGCTGGCCGCCTTGACCATCTAACTGGTCCCTTTCTTTGGTCCAACTCTTTTTGAACCTTTTCAAGACTTTTGTGCACTGCAACCGTGTGAACTTGGACACATTTCGTTCTGATCCTCTTAAAGTGGATCCGGCCTTCTGAACTCTAAATTCACGGTTTACTTTGCCTTCCTCTCTTGTTATGTTCTTGTGAAAGTGTTGGGATCTGTTTCAAATTATACTCTGCTTTTCTCTCCCTTTTTAAAACAAATTATTAGAGTGCCATCTGTGTTAAGCGCTCACCGCTGTCTGAAAATAAGTGGGGCTTTACTTAAGACTTGTCTAATATTCTTTTAAGGGAGTGTTATCTTTTAGTGACCGTGTTTCTTAACTGCTTAACCTTGGTGCCTTTGTGTTTTACTAGATGTGATTTTAAATAAATAATTATATCTCTTTTACACCAAGCTCTGGTCAGTGTTACTTGTTCTACTGTGTTCTTCTGCTTCTGACCTATTGTGAATACTCTGTATACTGCCTAACTCTTCTTGAGGGAAGTCTGACTCCTCAGCCACAGCTACCAAGTGAATCTGTGTGGTACAAACTGCTACCAAGTGGGTTTACTGCCAAACACCTGTAGTCTTAAATCTTTTGCAGTGGTCCCAGAGGGAACTGCACAGGTTTCTGCCTAACAACGTTCAAATTTTCAGAAATCTCACAGGCTCTGGTCAATGCTATTATTTCTGCGGCTTGTGCCGAGTTGTAGGGAATTCTTTTGCTTTCTACAACACTCTCTAGGGTAGTGATAGCGTAAGCGGCAGTTGTCGTGCCATCAGGTAGTTTAAAACAAGAGCCGTCACAAAATAACTCTCCATCTGGCTCCTTTTGTGGGATGTCACTTAAATCAACTCTCCCCTTCGTTTCTTCCTCAGTGACCATTAAGCAATCATGGGGTGGTGATTCGTTGTCACCAATTTCTTTTATGGGCAGTGGCATTAATTCTGCAGGATTCAAAGCGCTACACCTCATAATTTGGATATGGGGCGCGAACAAGATAATCTCATATCTTGTCAGTCTAGCGGAGGTGAGGTGTTGCGTCTGTGTCCTATTTAATTGGACATCTATGGCATGTGGCACCATCAGAATTAAAGTATGCCCCAATACCATCGCTTCCGTTTGCTTCACCGATGCAGCAGCCGCCGCGACAGATCGCAAACATCGTGGTAGTGCGCGCGTTACAGGGTCTAGCGCAGAAGAAAAATAGCCGCACAGCCTATTTCTTCCACCTTGTTCCTGTGTCAAAACAGCTAATGCACATCCTTCATTCTCGCGCACAAATAATCTAAAAACTTTTTCATAATTTGGCGTGCCCAAAACTGGAGCAGAACATAATGCAGTTTTCAATTGATGAAACGCTCTCTGACATACTTCATTCCACTGCAAAGGCATCACCGCATCTTTCTTAGTTAATAACACCATTGGCTTCACAATTAACGCAAAATTACTGATCCACTGCTGGCAATAAGAAGCCATGCCTATTATGGCTCTGACTCCTTTCTGTGTCTTTGGAATAGGCATACAAGAAATACTTTCTATGCGTTCTGGGGTTAGCCTTCTCCCTTCTTTTGAAAGTAGGTAGCCCAAATAAGCTACCTCCTTTCTATTATATTGAAACTTCTTCAAACTAGCTTTATGGCCATGTGCCGCTAGGTGTGACAGTAGTAATACGGTGCTCTTTGTACAAATCTCTTCTGTATCAGCAGCAATCAATAGATCATCTATGTATTGCAATAGTACACACCCCACTGGTAATTCTAGCATGTCTAGCTGCTCTTTTAACGCTCTACTGTAAATACTCGGACTTTCCGTATATCCTTGTGGAATGCGCGTGAATGTAAATGATCGTCCCCCTTATGTGAATGCGAACAAATATCTACTATCTTTATCCACCGGATTGCTAAAGAAAGCGTTTTTTAGATCAATTCTGCTAAAGTATTCTGCTGAGGCAGGTATCATTGTAAATATTGTAGTGACGTCTGGGACCAAAGGAAATTGTGGATCTACTACTTTGTTTAGCACGCGCAAATCAATTATGAAACGATACAGTACTTCATTGCCTCCTTTCTTAAACACTGGAAGAATCGGGCTGTTACATGTACTGCCTGTAATTTCTTCAATTACCCCTAATTTCACCAAATCTGAAACAATACTTTTCAATCCTTTCTCTCTGTTTGCCGAAATGTTATACTGGGGAATTCTTGGCAGTGTAACTCCTTCCTTCAAAATGATCCTCACTGGCTCTATCTTCAAGCATCCTACATCGTTGTCATGCATCGCCCATATACAGGTTGGTACTTCTCTTAACTCTCCTGGCAAGGTTTCAGACATGAATTCTGACACAGGGGCATCTTGTGGCCAAATCGTTAGAAACACCCTGTCTGACGTACAATGTATAATCGCACCTAGCTTTTTCAACAAGTTCAATCCCAACAAATTCTCCCCACAATTGTCTGTTAAGAGAAAGGGACAATGTTCAGTGAATGGTCCTATAGTAACTGGGACTGGTTGGGACACTGGGTTTATGACTGGTGTACCTGCGAACCCTACGGAAACATTCTTTTGCCCTGACAGTGGTATATCCGGAACCAAGTGATGGTCTATTGAACACTTTTGCGCCCCTGTATCTATAAGGAAGCGGTGCTCCTTATTCCCGACTCCCATTTCTGCGTAGGGTCCTCTCTGATTCACGGGAATAGACACTGGTTCCGACCCCTGCCCTGGGCTCTCCTATTGGGGAAATAACACATCGTCCGATGTCTAGTCACTACTATTACTGTAATACGTATTTGGCTGCGTATTGAAAATGTTCCCACTCTTTCCTCTATTTCTCCCACTCTGATTCCCATTCTGTTGGTTTTGCTGACCCTGACTCTGGTTAGGAGCACTTTGGTTTTGGGCTTGGTTTTGATTACCTTCATTATTGTGGTGCTGCTGCATACTATTCCTATTTGGTCCATTCGCTCCTTGGTGCCCTCTGTGCTGTCTTCTCTGACCGGGTCCATTTCTATTCTGTAAATGTGGGCATTGCGCTCGCCAGTGTCCTTCCTCCTTACAATATGCACACTGATTTAGTCCCGATGGCCCCCCATGCATATTCAACTTACTCCTCCCTTGTGCGTTCCCTCTTCCTCTATTATGTCCTGTTACTTTCTGCAGTAACACCCTTGTTTTCAAAATGCATTCTTTCAAGTCTTCCCCCACCTGTTTTAATAACAATAATTCGTCCACCATCGCCTTTCGCCCCGGCGATGGTAACTGTTGCCGTTGATTGTGTGGCCCTCGCACTTCCTTCCTATCTCTCCCGATATCCTTACCCCTGTACCCAGGTGCAGTAAACATTTCAGCATATTCATTATCCAATACATTTTTAAGTTCAAAAAGTCCATACACATGTTCCCTCACTTCTTCATCTCTTTGTCTACAACGTGCTAATGCATTTAAGTCTAACAATCGCTGCAGTGGTAATTTCCCAATTAACTGTTTCCATCTCTCCACCAAATATTCACCCATACATTGCAACACTACCTGTCTTTCGTTGCTTCTTCAGAAGTCATACATTGAAGCCAATGCTGCCGTCCCATCATTCCCGTCTATACACATTTCTGCCTGTTGCTGCAATTCCACCTTCCTTTCTTTGCTGATCGCACTGCGAGTTACCCTCATGCATCCACTTTGTTCAGTCCCGCCTCTCGGCCCCGCTGTTTCAACTTCAACCCCTGGAGGAACGGACGGTACCGAGTCTGTATCTAAGGTGGGAGGTGCGGATGGGACAATGGGAACGAGGAGTGTCTGCTGTGGGCCTGGTTGGCTAACATGAATTGTTAGGTGCGCGGTCTGTGGCTGTGGGAGGGCTTGAGCTGGGAGAGGGAGAGTTTGAGCTACGGGAGGGGCTCGAGCAATAGTTACTGACGTGCTTGGCCTCGCTTCTGATCTTGGGCCCTGTTTTGTATGGATCAATATGTTTTCCATCACTTCATCTGCTATGTTCAATTCTCGTTGTGGGTATATTTTTTCTATATTTAACTGGTCACGTCTACCTGACCTTCTTAGACTCTCAGTCCACTCCTCCTCCTCGTTTTCTTCCGCTACTTCACCTTTTGATTTATGCCTGTGCGCATGCTTCGCTCTACTTCTAAATCGGAGCATTGCTTCCCTTCTCCAGTCCTTAACAACATCAAATGCTGCGGGACGCGCTTTCTTTCTTATCAACACCCTTTCCAAATTATCTATTCTCGCTATCTCAAAACTACCATTTATCGGCCACTGATGGTCTTGTTGCTTTCTGGTTTGCCTATGCCAAGTCTCACAGAATATTATCGCTCCCACACCATACTTCACATACATCTCATACACCGGCGTTCCCCCAGGTGGTGCAATTTGGCCATCTTCCAAAGATTGTCTATCACAGCGGAAAAACCCTGCTAGGGTGGACAATATCCCAGGCATGTTTCAACCTTCCCCCTGGTTAATCAACCTTACCTAGGGCGTTTGATTTTGCAATGTCAACTCTCAACCAATATCAGGATTACTTTAAATCGGGGAATGACTCACCTGATAAATCAATTTGTCCTCCAGGACACAATTCGTCTGCATACTGAGGCAACCAATGATATCGTGTCTGCGTTTCTTGGCTTCTGCCTCGTTTCGGGACCCTCGCCTCCTTGTTCTCTAGCCAGATACGTCGATCAGGGATCAGGTGTGTGCAGATCTGCAAAGGAATCTCTCATCACTTCTACAGGGCATCCCGAACACCTCTTGAACTCGGCTCGATTGTCCCGTCCTCGTCGTTCTTTACTCAATTACAACGTACACGATGGAACAAGTGGGGGAGGGTCCCTATTCGGGCGCCATCTTGAAAGGAGCCCCCTCGCGTTATGGAAACAAGGCAAGTCACCACACACGATAGATACGCCAGACACGAGGTTGTATTCCCAAAGCTAGGGTTTATTGCAAAGCAAATAGTCTCAGTTGGCCAACTCGGTCTCACGCCCCGCGACGTGTATCTCTAGACCTCGAGGGACGCAAGAGAGCGAATTACGTACATCAGTTACATATATACAAAATGCATATCATACAATCAGCTGTGACATGTTTAACACCCCACCCCTTTATTGGGTTTCTTTGAACTCGGTTTGATGATGGACACTTTCGACGAATATGACACCTTCAAATATCTATTCTAGTAACAATATACAACTTTGCAAGTGCAGAGACATCTTTTCTTTGTTGAACAGAACACAGTGCTTCTGTTCTTGGAAGCAAGCTACATATGGGGGAAGAGTCACATTCCAGACCTTGCTATCTATGAGGTGTTATCCGTGTCCTGGGAGCCGACACGCTCTACAGGGCTCGGCCACCAAAATACGTTTGCCGTCATTCAT
This sequence comes from Ambystoma mexicanum, assembly GCF_040938575.1. NCBI lineage: Eukaryota > Metazoa > Chordata > Amphibia > Caudata > Ambystomatidae > Ambystoma > Ambystoma mexicanum. Next base: position 38,570,414 of record NC_090933.1, read on the forward strand.
GAGAGGTATCCATTTTTCTAGACTGACACGCTGGTGAAATGGCTACATCTGTCTGACTCAATCCTTTGGGGCAGTCCAAAACACGAAAATATATGGTTGATCATCAGGGCAGCTGCTGTTTCTGCCTTGCAGTTTGGGGCCGGGAGACATTCCACCCATTTAGTAAATAAGCATGTCACCGTCAACATGTACTTATTCCCCCTAGAGGAGCGAATCACGGGCCCTATAAAGTCGACTTGTAAATCTGACCATGGCAGTGTCATCCCCCTCTTTTGGAGAGGCGCACGGTGTGTGAGGGATGTTGGCTGACATTGTGCACACACGAGACACCCCTTCAAGTATTGGTCGAGGTCCTGCCCCATGTGTGGCCAGTATGCAACCTCTCTTAAGATTTCAAAAACCCCCTATGACCGGCTGTGGCCGCATCATGGGCGTGACTTAACATCAGGTTTCGGAATGAGGTAGGAACCACCCACTGATCATGACCAGCTTGGGATTTCCTTACCAACAAACCGTCTTGGATTCGGAAAATGTTTGGACATTTCATCAACACTCTGAGGTCCTCTTTCCCAATGTAATCATTATCCGTCAGGGGAAAGTTCTCAGGGTCCTCAATGTGTTGATAAAACTTAATTATTGGATCCCCTTTTTGAGCCGTAATCAAATCAGCATCTGGGTCTCCTTACTCCATTGTGCAGTTGAAAGATCATTGTGAGCATTTGTCTGGGACCTAGTGATAGCAGTGACCTGGATTTCCCCCAACAGGGACTCCATCTCTATTAGATCCCCTTGGATGGCCCCGGTTTTGGCCAGCTAATCAGCTAAGTCATTTCCAGTTTTGTCTGGTCCCTCTACTTTGGAATGACCCTTGACCTTCTTCCAGTAGATGGTCATCCCATTCACGGTGACCAGATCATCAATGTTTTGAATTAACTTCCCATGTTTCAAGGGTTTGTTATTAGCACATAGCATGCCTCTGGTTTTCCAATTAACCAGGTGCTCCACGAACCCGTTCCATACATAATCCGAATCTGTGATTATGACCAGTTTGTGGAGTTGATTTTGGACAGCAGTGAGGATGGCTTGATGCACAGCCATCAACTCTGCCACCTGACTACTTCAGGGACCAATCTTATACCCAGCGGAGGGTTCTGGGGACTCATTCACCCATGCATTCCCTAAACTGGCCACAAGTTCTTTCTCCCCGTTGTTGTCAACATGGTAAGAGCATCCATCCACATAGACAGTGGGCATTCCCTCACACTTATCTTCTTCAAATACTTTGTGTGGGGAATTGAGGTATGCCTCCATGTTGTCCTTGATTTTTAGACTTTCGTCCTCGAGACAGTTTTCTCTGGCACAATCATGCAAGTCAGCCAGACCTTGCACGAGGGGATTCTTCTTGTTTTGGCCATATCTGACCTCCACAGGAAAGTCTTGCATTGACAGAATCCAGGAAGTAATTCGGGAATTACTCACATTTCCGGCCCGGATTCTGTTACTTTGGAGATATTGCAGAGGCTGGTGTGGAGTCTTCACTATGATGTGTTCCCCCTGGATAAACGGGCGGTAATTCTTCAATGCCGACACCGTTGCCAGGAGTGCCTTCTCACAATCGTTGAATTTTTCCTCCACAGAGGATAAAGTTTTACTTGCATAGGAGATTACTTTATTGACCTTGTCATGCTTTTGATATAATACTTCAGTGAAGCATGTATTAGAGAACCCTGTCTCCAAGAAAAACTCCTTGTTTCTGACAGGGTAAGCTAGGCAGGGCGCTTGTGAGAGGCTTCTCTTGAGTTGTCTTACTAACTCGGCTTGTTCTGGACCCCATTCCCACTTGACCCCACCACCTTCAAAAGATGAATCAGGGGACTAGTGATCTCTGCATAGCCCTCAATGAACTTTCTGCTGTAATTAGTCAGTCCAAGGAGGCTCCTTAGTTCCCGCTCAGTTGCAGGGTCTTTCAGTTTCTGAAGTGCTTCCACTTTCTTTTCCTGGGGACAGAGACTCTGAGGAGTAATCTCATGCCCCAAGAAATTAACACGGGTTCTACACCACTGTGCTTTCTGAAAGTAACATTTTGCTCCGGCGGCCCTCAACTGTGTCAGAACATAACGGATCTCCGCTATGTGTTCCTCCACAGATGAACTTTTAATGAAGACATCATCTACATAAGCCAGGTTACCCCTCGCACCCAGGTCGGCCATGGCCTTGTGTAGGAAAATGTTGAATTCATTGCCGGAGTTGAGGTATCCGAAGGGAGTCCAGGTCCATGTGTACTGCTGGCCCCCAAAGGTAAAAGCCAGCTTTTATTGGTCCTCTCTACTGACAGGCACGGTCCAGTATCCATTGGTCAGGTCTATTGCAGTGAATATCTGTGACCCCTGGATCTGGGCAGCCCTTCGTCAATGTAGGGAAGAGGCCATCGGGAAGTATGGACCGTTTGTTGAGCTCCCTAAGGTCGGCAGAGAGTCTCCACTGGCCGTTTGGCTTCAATATTCCCAGCACCGTATTATTGAAGGTACTGTGTACTGGACGGATTATCCCCCGGGACTCAAGGTTCTTAATTATTTCAGTAAGGGACTCCATGGATGCGAGAGGCAAGCGATATTGCTTCACAAACACTGGAGTCATGCCAGGGTCCGTGGGAATTGTTGTTGTGTGGATGTCGGTGCGACCACAGTCATATGAGTCCACCGCAAAGAGATCTTGAAAATCCAAGAAGACTTGTTTCAACTTTTGCTTCTGCTCCAGAGTCACACAGGCATCAGCTAGGTTGACTCTCTCTTCAACCATCTGCCTGAAGCCTGGAAAGACTTCTGGTTTCGCTATCTCAGCGGCCTCCTCCAGCTGGGTGGAGAAGTCCCTGGTCAAAGTGCTGATTTGGACTGGTGGCTTCAGGTGGGAAAGGCAGCCCTCATGGACCTGGAAAATCACCTCATCCCTTCTGAAGTCACAAGTCACATCTTCCTTACCATAAGGACAGGAAGTGTACACCAGGAAGTTCCCCCCATGCCGGGTAAAGATCCTGTCTGGTGTTGTATGGTCATCACTGTCACTGTCAAAACAGTCCTTGGGGATTGGTCCTAACAGTTCATTCCCTAAATCAATGGAAAAATGTCGGTCATCAACCGCCATTCCAATAATGGTGCCTGCGGCTGGAGTAATACTCTTTAAGTCGCTGTTATCCACCTCTATTGGAATGGTGTCATGTTCTATATTGACTAATGGTGTTGGGTTTACCCCCAACCCTTGCTGTTGGAGAGAAGCATTTAGATGAATATAAGCATCAGGGCTTTTCAATTTTTATCCTCGTTTAACTTTCACTTCCAGGGAGAATTGTCGGGTCCTTTCTGGGATGGTGACTTCCTCTTTAATCTGAATTTCAACTGCATAAGGTAGCAATTGAGCTGACCTAAATGCTTTCTCTGGATCATCAAAGCCCATGAGATTATCCGCTAATCGGGACCAAGCTTTGAAGTTTATTAGGTCCAAACTAATGGCAAAGTGATTGAGAATGTCACTGCCTAAGTAAAAGGCGACAATGACGTCTCGCACGACCGAACAATTATGGACTATGCTCTTGTTGCCAATGGAGATTTTGAGCATACACCTGCTTGACAGGAGATGTTTGGAATTGGGTGTTTCCATATCCATTTCCCATTTGTCTATCAGTTTGAATGTGGGAAATGCTGGATCTTTTGGGAGTTCGCGGAACATGGCTTCGCTGATGAAGCTCTTACCGTTGTTCACACACACTCGGGCGAGAACAGAGTCCTTCCCTTCATTTAACTGAACAGGGATGAACAACTGCTCTCCAACTTGCTGAATATCAGCCAGGCTCTTAGCTGATTTACTGTCTTTCTGGACTATTGGAGTGGGAAAGTCTGATTGTGGATTGGTAAAGAATTTCAGAGTGTTTCCTTCCAGTGTGGAATACCACCTTAAACTGGAAGGAAGGTTGATTTGCAGAAATAGAGAGGACCCCCCATCACCAGTCTATTGTCCTACTGCTATTACTGTCACGTCTGGAATTTGGTTGTTCTGGAAGTGAAATTCTACTTGGTCAGATGTTTGTTCAACCATGTGGCATGTGCCGTTTAAACTAACATGGTTGACAATCTGTTTTAATTTTATTGGTCGGCTAGTCTGGGTCCAGAGGACCTTGTTTACGCAATCTATTAGAGGTGACAACATTCTCAGGAGGTCATTCCTTAGTAAACAAGGGGTGCCCTCTGGAGTCATTACTATGACCGGGTGTTTCACCTTGTGTCGCCCAATTTCAATGTCCAAATCCACAGTCCCCTCGATGGGAATTTCCTTCCCGTCAAAGTTCTGAAGTTGTCCAGGATGAGGGGTGAGAGGAATTTGGTAATTCTCCCCCCTTCCTGAATTAATTCATCAAAGTCCTTTTTTGGACAGAAGGGTAGCTTGGGATCCAGTGTCCACGAGTGCCAAAACTGTACCCTGCCCCTGTACTTGTACCGGGGCATAGTATCTTCCTTCCTTCTCCGCAAGGGGGCACAGATAATGCATATTTTTGGACAACTGGCGGGCTAATTTTGTGGTTTTGGACATTGAAAGAGAAGAGTTTTGGGCAGAATTCTGTGGAGAGTCTTAGGAATCTGAAAGAAAAAGTTGGCAACTAGAGACAGGAGAATTTTTGAGTTCCCCTGGTTCCGGTTCTGGGCCGCCCCCCCCCCCCCCTTTTTGGAGGCAGTCACCAGAATGGGTTTGAACTAGGGGATTCTGATGCTGTTGGTTCTGGGATGAGATGATGGGCGGCGCTAGCTCAGTCCCCACATCTACCCAGTCTGGATGTGAATCCCTTGGGACCCATTTTTCTTTGGGAGCAGTTCCCCCATCTCTGAAGGAGAAGATCCTTTTCCCAGGATCCTCTGAGGTTCCCTCTCCCTCAATTTGGAAGATCTGTACCTCCTCCTCAAAGTGGGTCTGTTTGGGTCCTTTGTTTCTCCTACCCCCCCCTCTGCTCCTTGGGTGGCAGGCTTTCAGTGGCAGGAGATTTTGTTTCCGGTTCCTGGGTTTCCAAGGGCTGTTTACAAGTGGGGAAGGAAGCTTCCTCCAAGGCATTACACCCCCATTCACCTTGTGCCTCCTCCCTGGGAACCGGTGGGTTATCGGGGTGCTGCCCCTGTCATTGTTCTGAAGCACCAGGTCCAGAGTTTGGGGCATTCTGCACTGGCCTGCCCATCTGAGGGTTCTGCTGAGCCATCAGCACGCGACCCAGCTCCTGTGCCATATTTTGGACCTGGCGCTCTAACTGTGAAACCCGCTCAGGCTGATACAGGGTTTTGTTTTCTCCCCTGAACTGATCCCGGGAAGGGTAGCTATCCCTTCTCTGGTAGTACCCCGGGTTGGGAAGATTTGGGTACCCTCCACCCTTGGCCTCCCCTCTCCCGGATTAAGTGGTCTGGGCTCAGGGAAGTGGGGAAAGAAGGATGGATGATTTTGGGGTTGGAAGTTGGGTGGATACCTGGGGAAAAAGTTCTGCCCAGGATTTGGGGAATTTCTGCCCTCCTGTGGGAAGTTAGGAGGGAAGTTCCCTGGGTTAGGTGTTTGGCTTGACCCCCCCCCCTTGGGCTGGAGGAGTCCACACATAACCTAGGATGGGTCGGTTTCCCTTGTAGCGGGGACGTACATAATCAGGGGAGTGAGGGATCCCATTTGTGAGACTACCTCCTTCACTCCCTGTCTGTGACTGACCCGAGCGCCTTCTGGGCTTGGAATTATTCTGTGCAGGCAAGTTTTTAGGCCCCCCCATCTCCAAATCTAAAATGGGGGCAACCTTTACCTCTGCCACCTCGGCGGCAGCAGCAGGGGTGCTGGTTGGTTTGGGGGTTTTCTGGGCATTATTTCTATTTTCTATGGGCTTCTGCACCTCATAGATTAGGGTGGCCTGTTCAATGACCCAGTCTAGTGACTTTTTCTCATGAAAATCTCTCACTAGTTGGGTCATGATGTATTTGGGTAAGGCATGAAAAAACGTATTAACACATTCTTTGCTATCCGTGCGCACCCTTTTGGTAGTCTGCGCAAAAGCACGCTTCAACTCCTGCACAAATTCTTGTGGGGCCTGATCCTCCCCACATTGCAAATTGTAGGCTGCTTTGCGAGCCTCTTGGGGATTCCGGTGAACAGAAAAATGTTTCAAGATGGCCGCCCTATATGTGGACCATCTGGAATGATTTTGGTCCTCCAGCCCCGCAAAGAAACTGGAGTATTCTGGGGAGAATGTCCATTTTACGTAATGAATGCAGCTACTGCTGTCTTTCAAATGGAAAGTCTCCATCATTTGCTCAAAGAGCTCCAAGTGTTCCCAAACAGAATACTTGGAGTTCTTATGATAAGGAGTGATGACGCTCCTTATTGCCTTAATCTGTTTTAAGGGGTCCTTAAGGAGGCCCTTTTTGCCTTATTGGCCTTCTTGGTTCAAGTAACCCTGGTCCATTCATCCTCTCACACAGAAGCACTGCTCCCAGAGGTGCCCGGCTGATCTTCCAGGTTTTCCCGGATTCTGCGAGCCTGGGAATGGCTGGCAGAATGTGGGGACCTTGTCCCCTGTGACATTCAGAGGAGTGTTCAGATTCCTCCTTGCTGCCAGGATTTGATGGGTACCCCCCCACTGACCTAACTGGGCAGGGGTTTTTAGGATGCCCTTAGTGGGCCTACTCTCCTGGGGTTCCCCACTAAATTTCACTGTACTTGGGTGCCCCTACCCGGATGCCCGCCCATCCATTCCTGGGAGGTACTGGCCCATGAGCCCCATACTTCTGGCAGGATTGTAATCTGCCATCCCCGTGGCCCTGGGCTCATGTGCGCCAGGGGACATGGGGGTGGCAGCGCCCAGGGACTGAGATAGGTGAAGGCCTCTGGTACTAGGGCTCCTGAGGTTATGCTCAGGTGTTTCCCTTTCCCAGCGAACCTCATCTCTATCGGCCCCTGCTCCCTGTTGCCATGCAAGAGCCTGTGCTTTCAGTTCCTCAATCAAGGCCTTACTAGACTCCATCACGTCAGTCTGCATGGCTACCTGTCGCTGGAGCTTATCATTGTGCTGACAGAGAGCCTCATTTTCACTCTGTGCCATTGTGCTGACAGAGAGCCTAATTTTCCCTCTCTTCTTCCTGGTTGGTCCTGGAGTACTGGGTCAGTCTTTGCTGCAGGAGGGTTACACCTCCTGGGTACCGTCCCTACTGGCCTGCTCCTTTCTTGCCAGAGCATCTTCCACCCTCCTGGTGTGCTCTAACAAGTTCTGATGCTCTTTTTGGAGGTCACCCAGTCCCTGGAGGGCCAGGTGATTTTCTTCCATTTTCCTTTGTAAGTGGCAGACTTCCTGGCCTAAGGTGTCCCTTTCCTGAGTAAGAGCCTGCATCTGTGCCGCCAGGTCGTCCCTCTGCCTTTGAAGGGCACCAGCTTTCTGGCGCTCTTCCTCAAATTCTGTCTGGGTGTCCAGGTCTTTCAGAAATAACTTGTTGCTCTCTGCCTTCTCCCTATCTAGGTGACTTTGCAGGGTGACTACCTGCTCTGCGCATGCCCTGTTGAAGTCCAGTTGTTGCTCCAGCTTTTTCTGGCTCTGCAGTAGGGAGTCCAAACCTTCTTGGTACTCCTTCTGCAAGGCTAGAAATCTGGTATCCTGGTCTGCCTTTTCCTGTTGCAGGATACCCATGTCCTCTTTTATTTTAATGATATACTGTCTACTATCATTTTCTGACTCCTGTGCAGCCTCTGCTCAGAAGAGTCCATGTCAGATTGGGTCTTCTCTAATGCCATCAGTTGCCTACTTGCAGGATCTTGGCCTTCAGCACATTTGTCCTGTATGGCTCCCATATTTAAATATAAATATGCCGCTATCCTGACAATCTTGTCATGCTCATCTTTGGCCTTAGGGGCCACGTATAGTTCACTCAGGGCCACGTGTAAGATATCTAACCCAGTTTCAGTGACCTGTTGTGTGATTGCCTGCAACCACACATCCGGCTCTGCTCAATCCATTCACCTCTCACAAACAACTTATGCAAAAGGTGCTCCCTAGCTATCTTGATATCTACCAATGATGTCATTCTGGAAATTGATTTCCTTCCTGATTTACAGAAGTTTATTATTTTATTTTGCAAAACAGACCGTTTCCTGAGAGTGTTCCCTTTTGAGGGGTGCTTTTACAGCGTGGTGATCCAACACGATTTATGTATCCTATCAGTTAGCACACTGTATTAAGCTGCACAAGTGGTAGATCTAATCCAGAAGTCCTGGCTACGAGCCCCCACTCTGTAAGTGACTTCAATCCAGCACTCCAACTAAGTCAATGCCTAGTCTGGGATGCCCAATGGAAGCCCTTATTTATATATATTTTTATGTCAAAGTTCTTAAATCTGGATGATGAACCCTTATATAACTCCCCTCTCTTTGAATCTCCCTGACCTCACTGAGCCAAGAAGTAGGTTTGTTTGCAAATTAAAAAGGTTTATTGGAAAATTAAACAATATATATATATCACACCTTTATGAACAAAATAATATCTGATAGCACACTTATGAATATAATAGTGGTCAACAATGGGTAATATTACAATAGCACACTCTCTTTAATCACTTAGGAGTTGGTATAAAAAGGATAAGGGAACAGAGAATATTTTGTATGGTTTCAAGGAAATGCAAGGTGGGAAAGAATGCAACACAGAAATAAACTTGATATGATTTCAACAAGAGATAATATGATCACATTTTCCCTTGTGACAACTCACTCCCCCCTTATGCAATAGGAAGCGATGGAAATGAGGACACACAGGTTTCAGGAATACAATCACGGATGCAGTTCAATTCCAGTTCCCCCCAGCAAACAGGTTGAAATGGATGGGATAAGATTACTTTAGACTAAGAGATTGGCTCTGTACAGTTCTAGACTGGATACTCACTCCTACTTTTGGAATAGAATGGGCCTCGTCACAGATCTAGTCAGGTTTGGGCTGCGGTTCTCTCGCCACTGGACAGGTCTCAGGCCCTCTGGGTTCTGCTCACAGCACGGCCTCTGGTCTGCTATCGGCACTGCACAGCGGTCTGGTCTGGTCTCTTGAACTGGATCTGATGGGTTCTGGATATAGCTCTGCTTTCTCTGGATCTCGGTTCTGGCACGGAGTTCTGGGCTAGAAGCGAACAGCACAGCCCGGCTGTTGAAGGTGAGAGCCCCTTGAAGTTTAGGGGTTAGAATCAGGTTGCTAGATTCTGAAGCCTGCTGAGAAGAGTTCAGCTTGTGGATTAGGCCTCTGCTTCAGGTTCTAGAGTTTGGGTTCTAGAGCTTGGTTCTGGATCTATCTGGAGTCTAGGTTCTGGAGCCTGTAGTCCTTCTGGATATTGTCGATCTGGTCGGGCAGAGTGCTGCACAGGAATCAGTTGAAGTGGAAAGTGAGTGTCCCTATTTGGGTCTCAGCAGTCTCTTTTTATGTGTTTTCAAAGTGGGTGTGGAGGCTGACTTTCTATGCCCAACCCTCTGAGGATCATGATAGGTTAGAGGATTCTCTGTGCCCTGACTGGAGAAAGGAATAGTGAGTCAGAGTGATGCTGCCATTTTACAATCTAGTGAAGAAACTCCCCTTTGCTTTTACTTAGAAATCCATTTTTCATAAACAAACATGTTTCCCAGATACACAAGTTTTTGAGAATACATGTACACATCACAAATTAAGGTACATTCTGTTCCAACTCTGATTTTCCTAAGAGCTTTAGTTCAGAAATGACAACCTATTCGCGATTTTGGTAGGTTTTGCAACATTGGTTTTGCACCAAATCTTACACAGACATACACATCCTCTCTGAGCATATTACTGTAAGTTGGTAGGTTTCTAGCATAAACACCGTACCCACAATATTAATAAATCCCGGGGTTTGGTCTCAGAACATCGTACGGATTTCAGCTTAGTCTCAAACTGTGAGTGAATTTTTCATATTAAGAATCTTAAAATTGTACATTTCTATCAGCTGCTTACAATTCGTTATCAGTATTCTTATAAAACATATATTTGTCTTCAATTCAGTACACCCTTTGTCTGGCTTGACTCAGAGGTCACATGTCTTGTTTCTCCTAGAGCAGTGTTGTTCAGGCACACCCAAATCAGCATATGCTATTCAATTGAAAGAGTCTATTGTCTTGACTGAGGGCAACAGACCAAGGTGCCACTCTCCATCTGTTTAACATGACCATGTGATATCCTGCCTTCTGGTGTATAGGCCTGAGGTGTGAAGGGTTCTCATGGAAAAGCAAACCTTTTGAAGTCTGAACTGCATCAGGCTGCCTTCTAGTTACTTGCAATTTAGTTCCTTGTAAAAAAGAAATATAACATTATAAACTTTAAAATAAGCAATATCTCCTTAAAACAAGTCTTTTTCAACATGAAATTACCGGGTGGCACTCTATATGGCATTTTGATGGAATTCTCTTGCTTGGCATATTTAGCTTCTGAAATACAGCTCTCCTGTCAGAATTTAGATCGCCAGCGCCTGTCGGAGGCGAGCAACGGTACTGCACCCATTTATGACAGCTGTCTATTTTTAAAAAAGGGATTTTACTTTGATGGCATAGGATTCTTGCTAATATTGTACTTATGTGGATTCTTGCAGTAGAGTAATGTGGAACACCCCCCAAGAAGGTTGGATCTTTTTGGTGGTTTTGTGAGCCATGATTTTAGCAATTTTTGACACCAAATAAAACGGATTTTAAACAGATCTGTATTCCTTTGCAATCAGCATTGCTTTTTCCAAGTGGTTTCAGGCTACTGTGTGGGGATCCCAATGGTGATTTTAGTCAGTGATCTCCTGTGCTCACTGACATAGGCAAAAGTAGATGGCAGCCTATCTTTCAGGTTTTTAGTGCACATTTTTGGATGATTTCTGGCGAGCAGCATGCTTTCTAGTGGCCATTCTGATGTTTCTGCTACCAGCAATTCACAGTACTGTTGTAGGGCTTGGATGCGTGGGTGAAAACATCCCCCATGATCTGAGAAAATGTATTCAAAGAAAATGTCTCTGAAAGTAAAGTGTCGACAAAGTTTCTGCCAATATCCCGTAAGTCCAGAGGCTGGATGTCCCCAGTAAATCCGCACCATGTTTGTGAGCTCAGAGTGCTGGTTTTTAAGGGTATAAGCACCCTATTTTTCACAGTTGTGGGGTCTCTTATTCTGAGCCTCAGATTTAAGGGTTACCATACTCTGTTCCCACAGTTCTCAGGGTCTTTACTCCTTGACTCTTAGGGCCATACTCCTGTTTGTACTCGAACTTGAGGTTGTGAGTGGATTCCTTATGTGGGTCCATGAGAGGTGGGCCTTCTAGGATGGATTTCAGACAAAGGATGATGGGAGGTTGCCCTGGAGCGGGGACAGGGTTCTCACTATGTTTCCTACTTCCTACCTTCTTGTCAGAGTTCTGCCCATCATGCCACCTACTGTTTTATTTATTTATATGCTTACAGAGCGCCGAAAGCCTGCAGGCATCAGGGCGCGTCAACACAAAACATACTAAACATTCAACACACGATTACAGCAGGTACTTACAGAGTATTTTGCTAGGCTAGGGTAGGCTCATTTGAACAAATGAGTTTTCAGGTGTTTCCTAAAAGTCAAATATTTATTTTCAAGCCAAAGGGTAAGAGGCAGCTTATTCCAATGTTGTGCTGCATACACTGGAAAGGCTTTACCTGAGCCGGTTGCTCGACTGAAGCAGGGCACGTTTAACCGGCCCTGTTTTTGTGATCTCAAAGACCACGTCAGGATGTATTTCGAGAAATGTTTCTTAAGATAAGTTGGGGCCGAGCCATACAAACACCTATGAACTATGGTCAGGGATTTTAATCGGATCCGGTCTTCTATCCTCAACCAGTGCAGAGATTTCCTTCCTTCTGTTACAGGCTCTCTGCTCGTAATCCCTTTAATGATGCGTACAGCATTATTCTCCATAACCTGGCATCTCTCGATCTCGTTTTTAGTTGTCCCTAGCAGCAACGCGCTGCCATAATCCAGGCGAGATAGGATAATAGCCCTGGCAATGGTAACCATATTTTCCTCATTTAAAAACGGTCTGTTGGCTCTCAAAAGGAGTAGGTAGTAGGCATTATTCTTATGAAGAAACTTAACCTGTGCCTCAGACCCCACAGATGCCTCCACCATCATCCCTAGGGTTTTGACCTGGGTCATTACAGGGATGCTAGTATCCTTGATGACAAAGGCTTTATATTCAGTGACTAACTTTGCTCTAGCTTGACATCTGCCAAATATCATCAACTCTGTTTTGGTATTGTTCAGGCACATTCAGTTGTGCTTCATCCATTGATCTATGATGTTCTATACTACTGCTATTTATGAGATGATCACCATCCAGCTCATGCACTAGCTGGGTGTCATCGGCGTAGTTCGTGAAAAACACGCCGATGCTTTCCAGGAGATCGCAAAGACATCTCTTATATATAGATTACATAATAGGGGCGACAAGCTCGCGCCCTGTGGGACTCCAAATTTGATGTGAGCAGCCTCAGAGAATGTTTCCCCCCCAATTAACTTTTTCGTTACGGTCCGCCAAGAATGTCAGCCATGCCAACGCTGTCTGCGAGCATCCCACCATTTTGTCCAATGCCTTTTGCAGTAATTGGTGATCAGCCAAATCAAAAGCTGCGCTTAGATCTACGAGCATCAGGATCCTCGCCTTGCCCCTTTCAAGAATGTCACGCTGTCCTCTCATTCTGTCCCTTTTTCGCAAACATCTAGGTCACACAATAGGACAGGGTCAGACAATAGGACAGGCAACACTCACAATACACCAGTTACCCCAGTCAGGTTTCCACTCCATGTCCCTCACAGTGGAAGGTTGTCACGCGAGCGGGTTTACCCCAAGGGCCACACACTTGGTTTACACCCCATCTCAGAGCCCTGCGCAAAGAAAAACGAATTGCAGAATCCCACTGGAGAAGCAATCACTCGCCATCTAACAAATCACGCGTACTCCTGGCCACCCTTAACTACAAGGAAGCTATATTCCAGGCAAAAAAAGACACATACAACAAACGTATCGAACAAGCCAAATCTAACACCAAAGAATTGTTTAAAATCCTAAAAGAACTTGAAACTCCTGCTACTCCACCTGACACTTGTACCAAAGATAGCACCTGGTGCTCCAAAATCCAAGAAGCTCTCCTAGGTAAGATTGCCACTCTCCAAATTAAAATCAACAACAAACAATCTAGCCTTCAATCCAACCCTCTACAGATCCCTATACCTACCATAAACCTCTCTAGCACAGACTCTCTGACTCCTTTTAGCTTCTCTCCACTCTCCATTCTCGAAGTGGAAAAGATCATCACTAGCCTTAAACCGTCCAATTGTCAGGGTGACCTTTGTCCTGCACCTATTATTAAGGAAGCAGCTCACGACCTAGCACCATTCATCACTACGCTCATCAACTCCTCCTTCAGCTCTGGGATTGTACCGGACAATCTTAAGGATGCGTGGGTCATCCCGCTTCTGAAAAAACCTACCCTGGATCCCAGCATACCCACTAACTACAGACCAATTACCACTGTACCTTTTTTACTAAAAATCCTTGACCGCGCGGCCTACCTACAAATTCAGGAATACCTTGAATCAAATAAACTTCTGGGACTCAGGCAATCAGGGTTCCGGCCTCGCCATGGCACTGAGACCGCCCTTATCGATTTAAAAACGCAGATCGAAGAGCTCAAAGACAAAGGCAAACTGGCGTTATTACTTCTCCTGGACCTCTCTGCTGCTTTTGATCTTGTCAATCACAAAATTCTCTGCCATCACCTCAAATCAGCCGCACATTTCTCAGAAAATGCCTCTACTTGGATCAGATCCTTCCTGGATAATAGATCTATGCGCGTGTTTTCCCCACTTGCGGCCGCACCACCCGCTCCGGTCTCTTGTGGTGTGCCTCAAGGGTCTTGTGTCTCGCCCACGTTATATAACGTGTTTACCAAACCCCTTTTCGATATTCTGGACCATTTGGGCGTCACGTATACCAATTACGCTGACGACACACAGATACTAATCCCCATCACAGGAGACTACACAACTGACTCCCGCGCCATCAACGCCATCTACCAGGTCATACAAGCGTGGATGGCCCAACACGGCCTCTGCCTAAATGATGAAAAGACAGAGCTCCTCATTCTTGGTTCACCACAAAAACTCACTAAACTTGACCCTGCTTTCAAGTCTTTCACCATTGATGGGAACACCATCCCTATTGCCAAGGACACGAAAACCCTAGGGATTTACATCGACTCAACCCTATCCTTGACTAGACAGTCCAACGCAGTCTCATCTGCAGCAGCGTATACTTGCAAGATCATCACCGCCTGTCGCCCGTTCCTAACCACTGCCAACTGCGTAACCTTGGCCAGGACCCTCGTACTATCCAAGGTCGACTACTGTAATGCCCTCTACCTAGGTACTAATCTCCGCAACTTAAACAAGCTACAAATTGTCCAAAACAATGCGATCAGAGCGGCCCTTAACATTCCTAGGCGCCAGCATATATCTGACACCAGGCGCAACCTGCACTGGCTCTCTATCCCACATCGCATCTCCTTGAAGTCCCTGGCTCTCACACACAAATGCCTCCACAACCAAGCCCCTCGTTACCTGGCAAACAGATTCTCTTTCCACAATTCCACCAGACCTCGCAGAGCGGCCCAAGCCAACTGCCTTGTCATCCCGCGTTTTAATCTCCAAAGATCAGGTGGAACCAGCTTCCCCATCCTGGCAGCCAAACTTTGGAACTCACTCCCCAATGACCTTAGAGCAGAACCTTCCTTCCTGAAATTCCAACACCTTACCAAAGCTTGGCTATCCTCCCAAGACAGCTAACACCAGCTTACTGCCCTACTTGCACTTTGACCTACTCTGCATCCATTATTAACTATCCTGTATATCACTGCCTTATCTATATTCGCTTGAATGTATACTTTGTAAATTTTGTAAATCTTCTTGTAATACTCCTGTAATACTCTGTCACATGCCTTTTCTTGCCTTCATCTTGTTGTAACTAAGTTAAGCGCCCGGTTGCCCCTGGGCCTGGTGCGCTATAGAAATAAATAAAATACTAAATACTAAATACATGCAGACTCAGGGGTTCTCCGTTCCTTCATTGGCGTCTGCCATGGCGTCTGCAAGAGGGAGCTCGAAGACGCCGGCTACAGGACGCTGCTCGCAGAAAGTCAAGTCCGCGATCATGGAGACCACGCTCACGTGTCGCGTCCGCGGGTCACGTGACGCGTCGCGGATCAGGTGATGCTGAAGCTTCCGCTATTTAAGCGCTGAACTTCCGCACGTCCGTGCTTCACAGCTGTTCTTTGGAGGACTCTGTACAGCGTTTGGATACCTTGTGTTTTCACGGCTTCTTGACCTTTGGATTGTTTTTGGATTTGCTTTTGCTCACGTCTTTGGCTCTGTTTACTGGATCATCTCGAACTCGGAACGCCTTTTGGACTGTCTTGGATTACCCTGAATTGGACTTGGCATTGATCTCTTCACTGCATTACGTTATCAAGTACTTTGGATTTTGGTCCTTTGTTTCATCAAGTTACAGGAGGGCAAGTTGGGTTTTAACCCTGCCTACAGTTCTTCTCCCTACTGTCATCGGGGAAACCAGCTCACGTGCCCACCCACGGAATTACCAAATATCTTAGGTTCTGGGCTTCCTCATCCATCAGTTTAGGTAAGCCCTGTTCTTTATTCTGCCTGTTTGCTTGTACTGTGCTCAGTTGATTGCTAATAAAGATTTTCTGTACAGCTGCCTTAGGTTTCAACATTTCCCGTGGATCCTAGCTGCAAGAACTACCCACCTGTGGCCTCAATGATCGCATAGGGAGTAATCTTGTATTCTCTCTCTGTGGTACTTGGGGACGGAGGTTTCAATACTCTCCACGACAATCAAGCAACCTGACAGACTGTGAAGCCATTCTTTGTCGTGCAGAGTATGCAGGGTGCCGCGGATGACCCCATGGCAGCTCTGATTCAAGCGATCACAGTACTAAGAGTGGACAACGCTGCAGCCACTACAGCCCTTCACCAACGTTTAGATGCTATTCAGAGTACCCATAACCCATTACCTGCAGATGCAGAGTTCTGGGACGCGGCATCACCTGCCCCAGTTCCCCAGGCCCCAGCCCCAACCACTCCTGCTCCCATGATTCTACCCACTCCTTTTCCATTGGCTGCACCTGAAAGATTCCAGGGGGATCCCACCAAGTACCGCACATTTATAAATCAGTGCAAGTTACACTTCCTGTGTCGACCTACCTCCTTCCCCGATCCTACTTCTAAGGCCGCCTTTCTGTTATCACATTTATCTGGATCAGCCACTGCCTGGGCCAACCCACTTCTTGAGAACAATAACCCAGCATTATACGATTTTGACCTCCTGGTCACAGAAAAGTCCCGTGTCTTTGACACCCGTCACAAAGCTCAGTCCAGGGATCTAGAACTATTAGAATTACATCAAGGCAGGGGAACACTCATTGAATATATTACAAAATTCAACCAACTGTCAGCCGAGACTTCATGGCCTGAGAACAAGAGGGCTGTGGTATTCTACAAAGGTCTGAACTATGCTATGAAGGACGCATTATCAGTAGTTCCTTCCTTGCCCACAGCGTTCCCCGATTTATTAGATCTGGCTCTCCAGGTTGATGCCAGGCGCTCAAAACGGAAAGCTGAAGCTGGATTTTCTGGTTCTATCCCTTCTACAGGTTCCTCTCATTCTGAGTCTGTTCCTGAACCTATGCAAGTGGGAGGTCTACGTAGTCCTTTAACTTCCACGGAAAGGGAGCGCAGGAGGGTGGACAATGCTTGCTATTATTGTGGGTTGATTGGTCACTTTGTGAAAGAATGTCCACGTCACCCAACGGCTAAAGCTCAGGGTTTTCGGGCAGCTCTACCATAGACCCGGGGGTGGGTTTGAGCGCTATAAGTCACTCCCCGGACCAGGTACCTGCATTTGGCACCATCAGACCTGTGATGGTACATGCATTGTTACAACCCAGTATTGAGGTCTCACATTCAGTAACTGTCATCATCGATTCTGGTGCCACTGGCAATTATATCGATATCAATATGGCCCACACACTTAATCTCCCTCTTATCGCCAAGACCCGACCAGAACCCGTACAGACCATAGATGGGAGTTCGTTAGTCTCTGGCCCAGTTAAACAACAGACAGCACCTCTTACTTTGGTCATACAAACTAACCACAAAGAAACCATTAGCTTTGACTTGGTCTCCATGCCTCAATATGGCCTTATCTTAGGCATCCCTTGGTTGCGTCTGCATAACCCTTTGATCAATTGGAAGACTGGTTCTGTGTTCTTTGAGTCAGAAGTTTGCCAGGGGTTTTTCCTTACTACACCTTCTACTGAGAGCACTCCAGCCCAATTTCTCAGTACTGTTTCACAACTCACTTTGGAACCTTCTCCCGTTACCTTGGCAGACACGCACATTGTTGGTCTTGTAACTGAGGCAATTCCAGAGCCTTATCGAGACTACGTGGATGTCTTTGATAAGGGATCATCAGAAATCCTTCCACCTCATAGGGTGTACGATTGCCCTATTGAATTACTACCAGATTCTGTAGTCCCAAAGGGTCGTATATATTCGTTATCTCCTACTGAGGAACAAGCCTTGAAAACTTACATTCAAGAGTCCCTACATAAGGGTCACATACTTCGATCTTCATCTCCAGCAGCCAGCCCTATCTTCTTTGTCCCAAAGAAGGAGGGAGACCTTCGCCCATGTGTTGATTACCGATGTCTAAATGCCATCACTGAAAAGGACAGGTATCCTATTCCGCTCATCACGCCCCTATTGGATCGCCTCACGCTTGCTTCAATATACACTAAGTTGGATCTCAGAGGTGCGTATAATCTAGTACGTGTGAGAAAGGGTGATGAGTGGAAAACGGCCTTTTGCACTCGTTACGGATTATATCATGAATGAAATATTTAGTGATATTCTGGATGTATTTATGGTGGTCTACCTGGATGACATTCTCATTTTTTCACGTTCTCAAGAGGAACACATCAGACACGTAAGGGAGGTACTAAAACGCTTACGCATGTTCTCCCTTTTTGCGAAACCCGAAAAATGTCAATTCCACACTGACAACATTGAATTTTTAGGGTTTCACATCACTCCTGATGGTCTCACTACGAACCATGCCAAAGTCAAAGCGGTTTTAGAGTGGCCGACTCCCACCAACCTTAAAGCATTACAGTCTTTTTTGGGTTTTGCTAACTACTATAGAAGATTCATTTCTGGATTTTCTTCCATAGCAGCACCTCTTACTCTTTTGACCAGTCCTCTAGTCCATTTAATTGGTCCAACGATCAACAACTTGCATTTGATACCCTAAAAGCTGCATTTACCACTGCTCCTGTCCTCCAACACCCTGACAGTGATCTCCCGTTTATAGTTGAGGCGGACACGTCCTTGTTCGCCTTAGGGGCAATACTGTCTCAAGAATGTGTGTCTACTGGACGCTTGCATCCAGTCGCCTTTCATTCCCGGAAGTTTACACCCACAGAGTGTCACTATACAGTGACCGAAAAAGAACTTCCGGCTGTCAAAGAGGCTTTCCAAGTATGGGTCACCATATCCTGGGTGCAAAACATCGGGTGACGGTTTTCTCGGATCATCAGAATCTACGCGATTTAGCTTCTCTGAAATGCTCGAATAGCAGACATGTTAGGTGGCATCTGTTTTTTGCCGCTTACGATTTCCAGATCATGCATCGTCCTGGTAACGTTCATGGTAAGGCTGATGCTTTGTCTCGCTCTCCTGGTGGGGTTTTATTGCCAGTCTATCCAGAGTCCCTGCTAGATAAGAAACATGTGATATGCCTCTGTACTCCTTCTCTGACTCTGCTGGATATGGTCCGTAAGTGGGTTTCCACACACCCATCTTTACTTTCAGATTGGGATTTGGTATTACAAGACGGTCTGCCTTTCTTTCAGAACAAGTTATTTCTACCCACCACTGATATTCGTAATCTGGCTCTTGAATGGTCCCATGATCTCCCTGTTCATGCACATCCTAGGCAGCGAAGAACACTTTCGTTCTACAACGTTGGTGTTGGTGACCTTCCGTGAGAAGGGATGTGGAATGCTATGTTAACACTTGCTCTGTTTGTGCCCAATCCAAACATAGGAAAGGACGACCTTGGGTCTCCTGCAGCCTCTTCCCATACCCCCCGAGGCCCTGGCATACCGTGACAATGGATTTCGTGACAGATCTTCCCCGGGTTCAAGGTTTTGATTCCATCTGGGTTGTGGTAGACTCGTTCACCAAAATGGCACGATTTATTCCATGCTCGGGCATTCCCTCTGCTCCTGTTCTGGCAGGATTGTTTTTCAAGTCCATCGTATGCCTTTTTGGTTTACCATCTGTGTTGGTATCCGACAGGCGTCCTCAGTTCACTTCTCGTTTCTGGCGCGCCTTGACTAGATTAGTGGGGATCGATTCACGTTACTCTTCGGCCTACCATCCGGAGACGGATGGACAGACCGAGAGGGTTAATCAAACCATGGAGCAGTATCTGCGTTGCCTGATTCTCCAGCATCAACAATCCTGGTTTCGCATCTTGCATATGGCTGAATTAGCCTATAACAACGCGGTGCACTCTTCCACTGGTTTCTCTCCATTCTATGTCTTGTATGGTCAGCACCCTAAAATCCTGCCCATCCCGGATTTTTCGCTTTCTGGTAATCCGGCTGCCTCTTCTTGCATCAGAGACATCTCGGCTGTCCACGCGCAGACCTTTCTGCACCTCAAAGAAGCCCAGGATTCCATGAAGGCTGCCGCAGACAGGAAACGTTCTGTGGCCCCTTCGTTTGCTGTGGGGGATAGAGTTTGGCTTTCTTCTCATCATCTGCATCTACAGGGTTGCCACAAGTTGTTGCCCCGCTTCGTTGGTCCTTTTGTGGTCTCCCGAGTGATCAACCCCATGGCCTATCGCCTTCGAGTCCCGGTTTCATGGCGGCTTCACCCCGTCTTTCATGTCTCTCTTCTCAAGCCTTGCCCTGGTCCTACCCGTCTTCGTTCCCCTGGTGCTCCAGTCTCCCCTTCCTCCCCGGATGTTTTTGAAGTGTCTGCTATTCTGGGTTCTAGTTTCTTCAAAGGGGGTTTGCAGTACCTAGTGGATTGGAAGGGTTATGGCCCAGGAGCGCTCATGGATTCCTGCGGGTCATGTACATGCCCCTCATTTGGTTTCCAGTTTCCATAGGGACAATCCGTTGTGCCCACGGGGTCGTGGGCCTTTGGGGGGGGGCTCTGTCACGCTGTCCTCTCATTCTGTCCCTTTTTCGCAAACATCTAGGTCAGACAATAGGACAGGGTCAGACAATAGGACAGGCAACACTCACAATACACCAGTTACCCCAGTCAGGTTTCCACTCCATGTCCCTCACAGTGGAAGGTTGTCACGCGAGCGGGTTTACCACAAGGGCCACACATGCAGACTCAGAGGTTCTCCGTTCCTTCATTTGCGTCTGCCATGGCGTCTGCAAGTGGGAGCTCGCAGACGCCGGCTACAGGACGCTGCTCGCAGAAAGTCAAGTCCGCGATCATGGAGACCACGCTCACGTGTCGCATCCGCGGGTCACGTGACACGTCGCGGATCAGGTGACGCTGAAGCTTCCGCTATTTAAGCGCTGAACTTCCGCACGTCCGCGCTTCACAGCTGTTCTTTGGAGGACTCTGTACTGCGTTTGGATACCTTGTGTTTTCACGGCTTCTTGACCTTTGGATTGTTTTTGGATTTGCTTTTGCTCACGTCTTTGGCTCTGTTTACTGGATCATCTCGAACTCGGAACGCCTTTTGGACTGTCTTGGATTACCCTGAATTGGCTTGGCATTGATATCTTCACTGCATTACGTTATCAAGTACTTTGGATTTTGGTCCTTTGTTTCATCAAGTTACAGGAGGGCAAGTTGGGTTTTAACCCAGCCTACAGTTCTTCTCCCTACTGTCATCGGGGAAACCAGCTCACGTGCCCATCCACGGAATTACCAACTATCTTAGGTTCTGGGCTTCCTCATCCATCAGTTTAGGTAAGCCCTGTTCTTTATTCTGCCTGTTTGCTTGTACTGTGCTCAGTTGATTGCTAATAAAGATTTTCTTTACAGCTGCCTTGGGTTTCAACATTTCCTGTGGATCCGAGCTGCAAGAACTACCCACCTGTGGCCTCAATGATCGCATAGGGAGTAATCTTGTATTCTCTCTCTGTGGTACTTGGGGACAGAGGTTTTGACAATCAAGCAACCTGACAAAGAATTTTGAGCATGCTTGTCTGCAGATCAAGCATAGCAGTCTCTGTGCTGTGTCCTGCGCGGAAACCTGATTGCTGCTCATGAAGAATTCCCTGGGCTTCTATGTGGTTTTGAAATTGATTAGTAGCTATCTTGTTCAGGATTTTGAGAATAAAATTAGAGTTGGTAATCGGGCACAGGTTAACTGGGTCCTTAGGGTCCAAGCCGGCCTTCTTGACCAATGGTGTAATAGTAACCTCCTTAATACTCTTGGGTACAATACTCTCTTGAAATGAGGCATTTACAATTCTTGTGAGCAATGGGGAGAACAATTCCTTGTTGTCCAAAATTACTTTGGCCGGCAGTATGTTTTCTGAACATGAAGTAGGTTTCATGTTTGCCAATACTGTGGCCATCTCCTCTTCTGAGACAGAGTGAAAGTTAAAACTTGCCATTTCACTCGGTCTAGATTCGACAGAGGGTGGCAATATAACAACGTTTGGGGCTTCTCTGGATGCAATAATAGTATCTCTGCCCTTCTGTATCTTAGCAGAGAAAGCCCTTTGCACCACCTTGCAGTCCTCAGCAGGAACATAGGGAGGAGTGAGTGCCATGGGTTTTTCTATATTTTTGAGAATCTCAAAAAGTTTACTAATGGCGTTCGGAGCTGCTGCTGTCTCTTTATTATAGTAGTTTGTCTTGGCTTCTCTGATGCAGTTTCTGTATTTCAGATTTATGCATTTCCAGCGCTCTTTATTGGCTAGTGAGGGATTCTTTAGCCACATCCTTTCCAATCCTCTTTTTTCTAGCTTTAGTTTGCGCTCGCCATGAAACCATTTGTGATGGTTGTCGATCTTCCTAACTAATTTAGATTTCAGGGGTGCGAACTGTTCTACCAAGTCTCTAATATGTATTGTGAATTGCTGGAGCATATTGTCACAAGAATCTTCATCCTGGAAGTTCTCTAGAAAGTTTTTAGACAGGGTTCCAATTGATCCGGCCCTAGGTTTTTGAAGTTACGGCTTTGCATCTTTATGTGTGGGTTATTAATTTGTTTTGAATGATTATTCAGGTGAACCTCGAAAGTAACCATGAAATGGTCTGACCAAATGCAGGGCTTGATGATCACTTTCTTGATGTTATGACCCAGACTAACTGTTTACCATTCAGTGTCGTTGGTTCATTGTCTTTCACTGTAAAATCTAAGTTCTTCATTGTTTTTTCCAGTAGGATAGCTTCCTTATCCAATGGGTTCCCTCTCTACCTGTTAAAACCTCCCACTAATAACGTAGCTGTATTAGTGGATTTCAAGTTATTTAACTGGAGGGTTAGTTCGTTACAGAAATACGATGTAAGGGAGGGTGGTCTGTAAATGACAATAATATTAATGCAGTCATTCGGAGTGGGTGTGAATTTAAGATGAAGTGTTTCACATCCGCTGCGTGCTAGGTTAGCCTTAAACAACTTAATAGAATCTCTAACTATAACTTCAACTCCCCCACCTACCCCGCAGTCTCTGTTCTTATTGTATAGTAAATAACCCTCTGGGACCGCTTTATCACATACCGGCTCCACGAGATCCCTTAGCCACGTCTCAGTGAGACACCGAATATCAAGTTTTTTCTCCAGGATTATGGCGTGGATACTGTGAGCGTGTTTTCTTAGGGAACGGGTGTTCAAGAGGCAAAATTTCAAGATTTTCTGGGCCGTTTGCTTGGGTACAACATTTGTAGGTTGCGCACATCTACTACTAGCTCTGGTACCGGTTAGGGGGAGGGGGTTGTCCCTTCTCTACACCCCATCATCGGCCTCAAGTTTCACTCCACAAATCCTTGCCCTTTGTTTTTTGTTTTGGTGGGTCTACCTTTTTTTTTTATATTGGAGCCCGCCACCTTTGTCTTAATCATTGTCCACTCCCCACTTTGTTCTAATACCCCACTCTCCTAGTGCTTTAACAGTCCCCTTACTCACCACCCCAGTTTCTCCTACAATCTTCTACTTCACCTCCTGGAGGATACCCAAGGATCCCCCTTCACTTCATTCTGTCATCTCTTTTTCTGCCTTCCTGAGGCTTCTCCATTCCTTCACTTACTTTAATAGTTCTCCGCCCCCTCACCTGTTCTTTACCGTCCACCTCACATCAATAGTTTCTTTCAAAAGCTGTTTATTCCCCTCGCCTTCACCCCTTTACACCGCTCAGTCACACCATTTAGGATAACCCAAATCTCTTCCAACTCCCCTATCTTCAACACTTTGGGCCCCTTTCTCAACACTTTAGATAGTCCACCCCATTGGGACTTTCCTCATAACCACAACAGTTCTCCACATCTCCCTAGTCTTTGCCACTTTCTGGACCTTCCTTTCCACAGGTTCGTGGATCCTCCTTCTCCCAGCCAACTGGATCTCTAAACTCCTTACATTATTATTCTGCCTTCATCCAGCCTCCTAGGTCTTCCTTACATCTCATCTTCCCGTCTCCTCCTTAGCCCAGCCTTCTGGGTTTTCCCTCTGGCCTTTTTGCCCCCAGCTGTCCCCAGGCATCAGGGGCTCTGCTCCAGCCTCCTGCCCCTGTCCCAGCTTCTTCTCTTCCTCTCTGCAGCCAGCACCAAAGGAGCTCTTCCTTCTGCCGCCACCACCACATACTAAGTGAGCCCATAAGGTTATAAAGCTTTGGCCTCTACTTCCAGCTTCCTGCTGGAACAATGGGGATCAGGTCTTGTAGTTCCCTGGGACTGGATGGATCTGGGACGCATCTTTGAGAACCACATGCAACATATTGGTGTGCCCAATCCCCCCTCGTGTTCCTTACGCTGCTGGATGACTGTCTTGGGGATATCTTGGTCTAGTTCTGGACTCCCTCTTGGTTTACATGGATTTTGGAGCAGCTTAAGCACCCGCGCAAGGGGGACTGAGCATGACGGCCCTGTGGGAACGCTGCTTCTAGATTTTCTTACAGGGGCCGGAGTATCGACTGATATCCTATGACAAAGTGCCACTTTTGTGACCCCATCATCCACTAACTCGGAAAACAGGGCACTTCATCATACACTATAATTTCACTTTGATCCCACAGTGTATTAAACCACAATGTACACTGTATTGCTTTCAGTGAATGATTCTGTCATGCAATTTGAAAACACAAACCTGTATTTGTATTATTCATATTGCACACCTTGCCCCAAGGCATCTGGGCGCGAAATTTAAGGAGATGGTTACATACATGAGTAAAGCAATACAAAATGTAAAGGATATAGTTACATACATAAGTAAAGCAATACAAAATTTAAAGGATATAGTTACATACAAGAGTAAAGGATTTCACAAGTGGGAAAGACCCAAAATAGCTTTGCTTGGCGAGTAACAAGTGATCCAATGGTAGTAGGCAAGTGGTTACAGCAGTGCAATCAGTGAGTTACGCCAACTGAAGTTAAAGAAAAACAGGTTACATAACAAAGTTTCAACAGTGATTATGTCGGTCGATACCTACATCCTGCCTAACTGGGTAAGTTAGGAGGTGGAGGCTGGGACGTCAATTTTGTGGAGCCAAATTTTGTTTTTGAAGGATAGGAAGGAAGGATCAGCTTGAAGTGATGCGGGTAAAGAGTTCCAAAGTTTGGCCACAAGGACAGGGAAGCTAGATCCTCCTGCCGTCTGAAGCGTGTATCTGGGAACTGTGAGTGTGTTTGGAATGGGCAGACCTCAACGGTCTATTAGCTGTGTGTTGTGTGAATCGATTGGATAGGTAGGCGGGAGCTAAATTGTTCTCAGCCTTATGCGTTAGTGCCAGAGTTTTGAGAGAGATTCGGTGAGTAACAGACAACCAATGTAGGCTGCGCCTTGTATCAGAGATGTGGAGCCTCCTAGGGATGTTAAGGGCTGCCCTTATGGCATTGTTCTGTCATGAACTCTTACAGGGAAAATAGTGTATGGCTGCCCTTTCACCACCTGAAAATTGGCTGTAGGCCAAGATATGTGTCACTACTAGCAGAGTCTTTCTTCACGGGTGATACAAAGTTTCCATTTTACTGGGAGCAAGCATTCCTTTCATATTCAGAGGAATACAAAAAAAACTGTCAAAGAATTTCCAAGTACCAGTGTCACATTCTGGGGTAGTGGGGAAGCTGTGACTGAACCAAACAGTGCTCCACCATCTGGCTCACAGAGAAGTGAATTCCAAAATGGTGAACAAGCCAGAAAAAAGCTTTGTGTGCCCCGAAGACTTAGTCAGCTTAAGTGAGCCTGTGAGGGCTCGCCAATCCCAGCCCTTCAACATTTCCAGGACACAGGTGCAGACCCTCAAAGCCCAGTCCAAGGAGATGGAGCACAGAGCTATGACAAAACACAAGCTCAGGTGGTGGGGTGGATTTTGAAGTAGGAACCAGAGACATGGGATTGGAGACAAATGTTTATTTAAGAAAGATAAATGGGAGACTTAGCAAGAGCCAGTAGACTGGAAAAGAGGGCCAATAATGGGAGCTGAAAGAGTAACCGAGGAGACCAGACCAAAGAAGGATGCATGCAGTACCAAGTTGAAATATGAGGGTGATTATAAAGGGGCCAAAGAAGATGATGATCAGGACAGACGTAAAAGAGGGAGAACAGAACAGAGCTAGACTTAAGTGGCTAAAAGAAAGTGATTGTCAGGATGTGAAATAAGCTAGATCCTCGGTTTAAGGGATGACATGTCCAGAGGTGATTTTTGGGAGGGGGTCGTGAAGAATGATAGGGTGCTACTCTTTCCATCATGCACATTTAATTTTTACTGTGTTTTAAACCAGAATTCAGGTTATAAATATTTACCACAAACAGTTCTAGCCCCTGAAAGTTTGCAAACCTCCCACTTGCGCATCAGAATGGGCCTTGTCCAGAGCCAGCATATTGGTGCCCAACCCAAAGTAACAGAGCTGAGGAATGGCTTTTTGTGCACCTAATAGAGGAAGAGGCACACAGCGCCCGAGTAGGGCCGGTCTATGGGTGGTCGAGGACCAATACACTTGTTGCAGTGAGGGAACAGATTGTAACAGCACAATGGTTGTTGGCATCCAAAGCCCAGTGCCAGCACTACACCAAGGAACTCAGTATGTTGTGAGTGTACTAAGGCACCAGGGATATGGTCACTCAGCTTGCTCCAGAGACCTTCATGTTAACCACCACTCCTCTGACTCATGGATCACAGTGCTCTGGGTCCACCATTGAGACCAGCAGGGTGAAAAAAGGGTAAGTTTGTGATCCCCGCAAAGGGTCACTCAAGATCTTGCCTGGGGGCATTGGACTGATGAACAGCACATCGACCAAAGTAGAAAAGTGGACCTGAGGCATTAAAACACCAAACAGATGGGTCTGGATACCAGACCACAGAGGTCAGGAAGGATTTCAAGGCACGTTTCTCAGAGCAGCTGAATTTTGCCGACTGATCTCAGCAGAGGGGGGAACTGTCGGACATTCCGCCCTGTGCTATGATGACTAGCTGATACAAGGCCAGTGTGAGGGGTCGGAGTAAGGAGACAGAAACAGTTTTGGTTAGTTTCACAAAGCTTTTATTTAAATAATAGAAGGGACAGGGAGGCATGAAGAAAGCCTCACTAGCCCTAACTCTATGAAGGGGGTTCCCTGTTTCCACAAAACAAACTAATGAGACAGTCTTCGTCAGTATGTTCAAAATAATATTCACTGTCCTGTGTCAAAACCCTAATCTGACCCTCACACTCTACTACTTCAAAAACGACTATACTCGGGGAAATAATAGTATACTTTGGCTGCTCTCTTTACAGCCTGCTGGTATTCTATAACCTATCAGTTCAGCAGATAATGCGGCATTTAAAGCCCTTTTCAACTGCCAAGGGGACAATCCACATCCCTGGTCTTTCCTACTGGTTACTATAATGCATATTAAGCCATTCAAGATCCAAAGCACTTCAGGGATTCTAAGGGGACACTCCACATCCCTGATCTTTTATAGATTTGGTTTGTTCTGTTCAGTACTGCCACTGTTTCCCAAATGACTGGGACAAGGAGCAGCAGCACTCTCAATCACTTTAAGCTCAATTCATTTAATTACTTGTTTTTCATTACTAGCCCCTCTCATTGCTTGTCACACCAGCTAAGGTAGCTTTTAACTGCTCTTTCCCCTTTGGATTTCGTTATGTCTAATAGTTTTGACTATTTTGGTTAGGGAATAAGTGGCGGTGTTACTTTTCTCACAATCACAATTCTCTAGTTCATAACCCCCTCAGTTCCCCATACGGTACCTTTTTCCTTCACCACCACTGAGATTCTGCAGACCGACGCTGCCTGTGTCAGTTATGGCAGTATGTGTCTTTGGGATTTGGCGTCAGACCTTACTGCCCGGAATCTGCTGCTGAAACAGTGCGGCAGTCTATGCTCTTTGTTCCCCGATCCCGGGAACATATTGCCAAGGATTGCCTGCCCGGTACTGCAAGTGCTGCAGCCCAGATTCCTTCTTTGCAGTTTGTCACATCCTCACTGTCCTCCAGGGATCCTCTTCACTCCCTGCAGCCCGAGTCTGCTGACACTGGCGAAGGAAGCCTGCCACGTCGGGATCTGCTGAACAAAAGCCCTGCAGCCAAGGATCCGCTCTAAAATAAAGTGCGGCGGGTCACCACTCTCCACTTGTTACTGTATTCCAGTCTGCTAGAGAACCACCGGTAATGATGCGAAGGCTGGGCCTGTATCCCGTCAGGTCAACACGGGCGCTAAGTCTTCTATTTTGCCAGGCACAAAGATGGCGGCCGCACCACTGGGAGAAGCCCTGGTTTCTACCGGCTCTTGGGCTTCCACAGTAGGTGTCCGCCGGTCTTTGCCATCGTTTTGGTGTCTCCGAGTTTCTCTGTGATCTGCTATCTCGCTGGTAATGTGTTTCACCTGTGATCACACAATGGAAATGTTAGAGGGGGGCAAAAGGGGGATGCTATCCTTGAATTTGTCTCAGCAGGCTTATTAACCTGCTACTACTGCAGCTCCTCCTCAACTCGAATCCTCTTTGGCTAGTACATTGTACAGTCACATCTGAAAGCTCATACAAAGGCAGGGCTTAACAGAAACCTCAGAATAGGAGGCAGTCAGACGTAAGACATTCAGCACTCCAAAACCATGGTCTCTGATGTCAAACATCAGACAGGTCGGGAGGATCAATTCGTAGCGATTCAGCCCCAGCAAAGATGCAGATTATGTAAAAAAATGGCCCAACACATCACATTAAGTATGAGAGGAAAGAGACTATTCCACATCGCATCAGAGAATGTGAAAATTGCATCTTGGACCTGGAAGACCGGGTTTTAACACAGGAAAGAAGCCAGCCCCAACTTCTGAAGAGCATTCACACCCTGCAGGAAGACCTGGATGATTTGTAATCGAAGAAATGTCATATTGCTGGGAATTCCAGAGAGATTCATTCTCCATATACTAACTGATCTCTTCAAATGCAGCATAATGAATCCACAGAGAGCGATAGAGCCCATAGGGCCCAGAGACCATGACCCGACAAAGTAAAAACCCCACACCCAGCTGTTGTGCACTTTCTTCGATACTTGGTGTGGGAAAAAGTCCTTCAAAAAGCCAAGGAAAAATCTATCATCAAATGGGAATGACATATGCGGCTATATCAGGATGTGGTGCCTGGCATACTAGTCACAAGATGGAAATTCATGGTGGTCAAAAGTAAATTGCGGGAAACATTCTTAGGGCTTACGCTGGTTTCTTTTCATTTAAGCCTTTCGGACAAATGATATAAAGTTACAGACCAGAAAGAAGTCCTACGAATACCGGAACGAGTGGATTAAATTTGACAATCCAGCTCCCACGGGCAGTACATTGCAGTTAAGAAGGAGGCCCCTGATATTGTAGATAATACCCCTTCCACTTCCTCTTTAACATGTTGGTATGGGTGCACGTTTATAAGGCCATATTTATGCTCTTTCCGAGGTAATATTTAGGAAAATGTTTGGTTATTTAATGGACGCCAACCTGTACTTTATAACCCAGGCAAATACTTAGTACTTGTGATAGGGTTCTCATTATGCACACGGATTGTCTGAATCTCACAATGGGATGGCAGGCCTCCAATCAGGGCAGGAGGTGGAGAATCTCAGATATCTGATCAATATTTATGGACACAAATTCTCTGTGGATGGCTGGTACTCAAATGAAGACTGTCTGCTGGAAAGAAATGAAGCACATAAAACTATTATTATAATAATCGTTTTTTTTTAATTATGAAAATTGAAGTAGATGTAGTTGTTATACCAGAAACTAATTTGTCGGAAGCTGAAGAACTTAAGCGGGGCAAGAAAAAGGGGTGGCCGTCCTTATAAGGGATATGGGACCAGCATATCCCTCCAGTTTTTTTCTTATGATGCAATGGATAGATAGGTAGGTAGAAGTTTCTGGCCAAATTGCATCGACCTGTATCACCGTCATTTACATTTACAGCCCAAGTCAGACACAAGACTTTTATGAAGAGATTGAAAAAAATATTAAGAGCTGCAAGATCATCTTCGGAAAGGTGGTGATTGGAATGAGGTGCCCTATCTTACTCTAGAGAATTTCAATCCACAGGACAACTCAAAGCCACCAAGTCTGTATTCCTTACAAACGTAAATGCCATATCGGATGACTATTAATGTAAATGTATGTTATTTTGTAAAGGTTTTTATTAACCATAAACACATTTTTTTTTAAATGCCATATATCATATAATGGACACTATATAACACCATATACTGTGATTATACATTTTCCACAGACGGACACGAGACATTCGAGAATAAACCTTTTTTCTAGGAAACACAAACCACTTTCACTGCATCTTGGATGCTCATATTCTCATTAGTTGAATTTCTGGACCCAACCGTGCACAAGGACAAGGTCCTTCAACAAGCCCTTTTTATATATACCAGCCCTGTCCAAGTGAGTCACTGGAGGGGCTCATCAGGGGTGTGAGAAAGACCAAGGGGAAGGAGACATTCCCCCTACTTTGTGGAACTGTAAATACAAGCCAGAGAAAGGCCAAGAGATGGGAGCCAGTGCCCCCTAATTTGTGGAACTGTGTAAATAATATCCTGAGAAAGGCCAGGGGACAGAAGCACTTCCTCTTACTTTGTGGAACTGTAGCTACAAGCCTAAAAAAGGCCAGGGGATGGAGGCCCCCCCACCCCACTTTGTAAACCTGTAAATGCAAGCCTGAGAAAGGTCAAGTGACGGAAGCCTGTCCCCTGACTTTGTGGAACTGTAAACATAAGCCTGAAGAACGCCAGGTGAAGGGAAACATTCCCCCTAATTGTGAAATGTGTTCGCTCAGAAGAATAGAGTCATTCTTGTAAACTCAGAAGAGACTGATCCAGTTTAATTAATTTATAAGTGTAAGGGATGGAAGTAGGATTTGGACACAGGACGGTGTTCTTTTAAGTTGGACATTCTGACAGCTCCTTAGTTTTTTTGTTTTTGAGACAGGGAAACCCCTCTTAGAGATAGGGATAGTTAGGTTTCTTTCTTTCTTTTTGGTGTAAATAAAAGTCTATGCCCAAACATATGCCACCGTGTGTGTCGGTGTCCTCCTTATACACTCTTACAATGAGAATAGAATACTTTCCCATTTAGGGATCTGCAAAATAGTTTCCTTTTGCAGCACAAGCTGATGGAACATTTTAAATCATATGACAGTGATGAAACCTCTTAGGATACAGTTTAGGAAGCACTGAAAGCAGTCGCTAGGGGCCTGGTTATTCGTAAGGGATCATGTTTTAGTAAACATATTTGAGGCACTCAATTGCACCTGGATAAGTGCACAAAAGAAAAGGAATATATCCAGGAATATATCCAGCATCCATCCCAATACCGTCTTAAAACCCTGACTGAGGCAATATAGGAACTAAATAAGATCCACACAGTGAACACTATCTTAGTACACAAGAAGGCAGCATGTACATTCTAAGAAAAGGATTATAAGACCAGGGAACTGGACCATTTTTTTCAAACAAAAATAAATGGAAAAACCTATTCCATCCATTGGCAGATCCCAGGGACATGCAGCAGCCGATCTGAATGAGATTAATGCTACATTAAGTGATTATTACAAGCCTTTGTATACTACACAGGGTCAGAAGGATAAAAGTGCCTCTGAATACTTCTTCAGGGATTTTGCGTTAGCCCATTTGTCCTCAGACGGCAAATAAAAGGGTTGCTTCGATCACTGGGGAAGAGGTGAGAAAGGCAATTGGAACTCTGAATTGAATAAAGCGCCAGGATAGGAAGGTTTCCAACAAAAATATTATGAACAAAGTGTGGATACATTGTTCCCCCAGCTTACTAAATAAGATACCCACATACTGACAACAGGTCATCTACCAGAAATCATGCACCAGACTAACATTGTTTTAATTTTCAACCAGTGAATGGTCATATGCAGACCAGATTTCCATGTGCTAGTGGCTTCAGGTCAGAGACTTACTGGTGAACGTATGGAGAAGTGGGCTCTTTCATGCACATGGTCTGGGGTTTCCCCCAACTAACTACTTTTGGACTAAGATCGTAAAGGCAATTTCAAAGATAATGGGTTTGAGGATCCTATTATCTCCAGAGCTGACTTTATTGGGTTTATAATGCTCTCATCTCTGGCAAGACTTGGGTGAAAAAAGATGGAGCAACTGCCTTGGCCAGGATGACGATACTGTCACTGGAAAAAGGGTTCATGGGACAAAGACGGGCATAACAAAATGGCACGGATGTGGGACACATTTTTAGAAGTGTACTGTTCTTTACATTTGGACATTTCTATTGTGACCTAAGTTTACATACACAGACGCTTGCCCATTCTTTGCAGGGTTATCTGCTTGTGGGGTGTGTGTAACATACTGGGATGGTGGCAGGGCAACCAGGGATTTCAATGGTCCAATAATTTGTTTATTACGCGCAAGAGCCCGTGGGCATCAGGGCGCACACAAACAAATTGGACAACAGGAAAAAACGTGACAAAGCAGGCTAAAGTGGATAAGGGAGAATTAAGCAAAAAAAGGTTTTTAGCACTTTCTTAAATGACTTTATGTTAGAATCTGAGCGCAACGATACAGGGAGATCGTTCCAGAATCTGGAGGCGCAGTTTGCAAAAGATCTTCCCAGAACTTTGGTTTTTTTGACGGAGGGGCGAGCAACAAATGCATTTATTTGTTCTTGCATTATTGAAAAAACAAATACTCAAAAATGTATATTAGGAGGGGGCACAAAATAACATCAGAAGGAGGAACGTGAAGGAAATCTGGCAGCAGACACAAGTGTCTATCATGAAGTGATAGCAAGTAAATATCAGGAGCTGGAAGGATCTAGATATCAGAAAGCGGAAAGCAGAAGAGGATACAGGAGAAGCAGGATAGCTTAGTTTGTTGATAGTACAATTTGGGAAGAACTAGAAGCCAAATGGGGTGAAGGATGAGAGGCCAGTTATAAATCACTGAAGATGGATTCAGTCTTGTAAGGTGGGAGTTGCCCAAAGCAGTGAAGAATAAAGGGTTGATTGTAAAAACAACAGAAGTGTTTCACAAGGAGGAGCTAATTGATGGGGTGAAGAAGGTAGTGCCCGAAGGGGCAAAGGAGAGAAGGAGAAGAAAGAAGACTGGGATGAGGAATTTGGGAATGGCATAGTAAGGGACATAGAAAAAAAGAGAGAGCCCAGATGTCAGTGTACGGCGAGGGGGGAAGGAAGTACAAATAACTGGGCCTAGCATCATGGACATCACACCAATCAAGCAATGCCCCTTTACATTTTGCTAATCTTAATGTAATCACAAAAGGAAGGTATAAACAGGCATGTATTTTAGAGAACCAGAATATCTATGCTTTTCCATAGATCTGGGCAAGCCTTACCTAGTCTTCACGGTTATACATACCTATCTAAAAGAAGACCGTTAACGAGAGACAAGGGAGGGATCCTCAAGTCTACACAATGGAACTCTGACTCGCCATTGTAATTCAGCTTTATAAATAAGGGCCTTATCGAGTGCACAACTTAATTCCAAAACATTGTCAATTCTGTGTATAATTATTTTGATCCAGGAACCATGATGATAATTAAAATAATTCAATTAAAACAGTGATTCTAATTGAGCTACTTTTGTATATATTTGAAACACATCCAGAAAACTATATTGTTTATGCATTTCCCTTTTTGTGGACCGAGG
The DNA here is from genome assembly GCF_040938575.1 of Ambystoma mexicanum. Taxonomy (NCBI): domain Eukaryota; kingdom Metazoa; phylum Chordata; class Amphibia; order Caudata; family Ambystomatidae; genus Ambystoma; species Ambystoma mexicanum. Next base: position 38,603,924 of record NC_090933.1, read on the forward strand.
GAAGGCCTGGTTCATGGAGGAGGCCTCAGGTAGGAACAACATAAAGTAAGGAGGATCTGCCTTCGACTCAGAAGGGACCAGGAAGTCCGGTTTAAGTGTACATTTTAAGAAAGATGAGATGAGTGAGAGAACAGCGAAGGAATAGTAATACTGATGTCGTGGATATGGAGGGCCAACAGTGAAATTAAATGAGGAAACCAAAGAGAAGAGGAAAACAAGGATGAGTGAGTTCTCTTCAAAGGGAGTGGGTCAGTTGTGACAGGAGGTTAGGAAGGGGTCAGTGAGGAGGAGGGAGTACAGTTCAGGTTTCAGGGTGTAGGAATCATGGTGAGCTTTTAATGTTAAGTGGTCTTTGGGGATACCTCATCAGAACTACACCTCAACACCTAAACCATCACAACATCCCTCGCGCCACCTGACTCGCTAGACGCTGCCCGGCATCTCCTCCCCGCCACCCGGTACAGCTGTACCCCTCCTCTGTACCCCTCTGTATCCCACCCCCACTGTATATCAGTTCTGTTGTTACCTCTGAAAAGCACTCAGTTATGTATCTGTATTGTTGTGTACCTCTGTAAAGCGCCCCGTTATGCATCTGTATTGTTGCATACCTCTATAAAGTGCTCTGTTGCTTCTCGAAGCTAGGTCTGTCTCAATAAATACAATAATAATGTGAATACGCTAACTGTAATAATTTTTTATTGTTGAAGAACTCACCCTTATAATGCATGGAAAATATAATACAATCTTACACATAAAAACAAAATACAGCAATGAAAAATAAGAATCAAGATGGTGTGTAAAGGCAGGGCAGATGGGACAATAGAGCAAGGAAGAATGTTTGTTTTTCAATGGCAGAAGCATGAGCCCCACTGTCTAAATTGAAGTTATAACAAACCACTAGGCTTGCCATACACCACAAACCTCTGTATCCTATCGTATGGTATGGGAATGATCAATTTAACTGATCATTGTAAGCATAATAAACAATCATGCACTATTTTTAAACTATAATCATGAAGCTACATTAAGTAGAAGTAACATTTGTCTTGGCTCTTATAAAAAGTGACAACAGTTATGGGTAAAGGAAGCAGTTTCTAGCAAAGGCCTAAAGGTCACATATATCCTACATAGGTCAATATAACAAAAGCCAAAAGAATCTATCAGCTTTAGAATGCCCTCTGTGTTTATCAGAAAATCAGACTATGTGAGTTGAAGACATACAAAAGGCTCAAAGTCCCACTGAGCTCAGGTACATTGTAATCGAATATCCTCCCAACACGAATCGGCTTCATAGAAAACACTCACTCCCAAATGCCCAAAAATGTAAGCATGCCTAGGAAGAAAGACAGGCCAAATACACTAGTTGAGAGAGTCTACTGCAGCTTAGGTTTCTTCATAGTGTCTACCCGTGGCTGGTAGTAAGTAATCATTTGAACTAAAATAAAACAATTGATAAACAGGAACAGAAGACCAGCCAGCCAGATTAGGACAAATGTATTCCGCCCTTCAAATTCCAAAAAGTAAGCAGGAGCCAGCCAAAGTGCCTAGAAAAAAACAACAGTCAGTTTGATCACAAATTAGAGATGTTCTTTTCATGACAAGAAACAAAATAAATATTTTGTAATATACGTATATCAGCAAGTCCTACTTAATCAGCATCAGGCAACGGATATAATAGTAATATGTTTCTCTCAGATTTGTGTTTAGTTTATTTTTTTTGCTTATATTGCGCGCCAAACCCGTGGGTTGATTTCATTATGCAGTACATCTAGAATATGCTGGGGTTCTATGTGCAGCAGGCAATCAGATCTTTCCATTGCAGAAACCAAGGAACTCTTGGTTCTAGACTTGTTCCCTCTTCCTCGTCCCCTTAATTATTGAAGGATATCTGTATCTTTTGGCATTCACACCTTGGGCATGTTCCTTCAGTTTTCTCTTTTTACCTAAAGAATAATGCCCATGCCATTGAACACTATAACCACTGAAGACAGTGTTTTTTCTATATCGCCTACCAGTAGGTGAACATCCTATGTGGGGCCTAGGAATGATCTCCCCCCTACAAGGTTTGTACCTCACTGGGACCAGTAGCAGAGGAGGTGGCATGGCCACAGAGGTGTGTGCTAATATCAAATATGGCATGGTCCAGGAGGCAAATTAGGGCACTGCTAGTGCAGTGTATAGAAGTAAAGGCCTGTGAAAGGAGTGGGCTGACTGACCAATGCATGCTTAGGAAATAACATTGTGCGGATGTGCACTGACTACCAGTAGTGTGGGCACCCCTTCTGCAGTCAGCATTCAGATTTAGCATCTTTATTCCAGGTGCTGCAGCATGGTCTCCCCACTTGTGGCAGTCCTACGTGTTGTCCAAGGATCAGACCCAGCATTAATTATGGATGCGGTAGTGCAGAATGGATGTGTGCAGCAGCTAAGAGGGGAAAGGCCCCATTAGGGCTTTATTTTGTGTCTGTATATGCTAGCAGGCCTATAGCTTTTAAAGCAGTACCTTGTACTGGTAAAATGGAATCTGGGACAAAGCCTTAATTAAGAAAGCATTTGGAGCCAAAACACCACAGGAAACGCAGGTCTACGATATCTGCACACTAGCATTTCTCAACCATAAGTAAAGAAGAGTGCAAGGATAATCTGCCAGAGATTGTCACCTACCAAGACGTGTCAAAGGGAGTGATCATCCTCATTTTCCTCTTCAACCTCATTCACTAATGAAGAGGCAGACGTAAGGTGGGAGAAGGTGGGGTGGTATCCTTCACTCTAGATAACACTGCATCAAACCCCACCGAAAGTCCAATCTACTGCCCGACTCCAAAACTGACAAAAGTCCTCTTTATTCCTTGCATATTAGTGATTTCTTTCGGAGTGAACGGGTGTTAGGAAATATTTCCTTTCATGTGTAATTTTCCCTCCAGTTGTGTACGCCCCAACTTTGTGCTGATGTTTAACACCATAGTCTGACTTTACCAGGGGAGCCCATCCTTCTGCTGCACTCCTCTGGGCTTTTTTGCCCACTTCTTATGGGGAAATTGACATGCCCTTAAGACAGTTAGTACTGGGAGACTTTGTTTCCCTTAGTCTTTTCCAATGTTGCAACTTTTCTGCAACATGTAAAAGGTGTACAATGTACCTTCCAGCACCGTGCACTTGGGTCTATTAGTTATTTCCAAAGGCCCTAAATCAGGGTTCCCCAACCTTTTGTGCGCTATGAGCAACATCTGCATCTCAAAAGAAATGTTGAGCAACATCAATTTTTTGACCGATTTATATCGGCACTAGTTTCCAGACAAATGATCGCAACACAAATTAGAAATGTAATAAAGTTAAGACTGCTATAGAACATTTTAATCTGTAGAATTGAATAGCCATCTATACCATGTATTATTCCAGTAAAGGAAATTTGCAAGCCATATAACCTTTTTTTTTTTTTAAACGATTTTATTTTTCAATAGTTCAATTTACATCTTTAACAAAGTATCAATCCGATCTTCCATTTTCAAAATTAACTCCCCCATCCCTTAAATCCTCCCACCATTCCCCCAGTTTTAACCAAGAGTCTTCAATCAAGTTCCCGCTCCTTCATTGAGCCCGGTTTTGGGACATGGGCGCTCCTTGACTCTTATCGAACATGTATCGTCTTGAGCAGGTTCAGTTTGAAGAAACAGGCTTCGCTCTCTCCTACGTAGTCCTGGAGTGGATCCCATATTACCAGGAACTTCAGGTATTTCCCAGCTTTAGTAGCACAAATGTTTTCCATCGCCATGACCCACCATACCTTGACCCACCACCAGGGGGTGGTGGGCCCTTCAATCGTTTATCAACGTTGGGCAATTGTCATTCTAGCTGCCGCCAGCAGGTGTGTAATCAGAGTTGCCTTGTTTCCTGATGCAACATATTTACCCTCTGACACTGCGCCCAGCAGAATTACTTTCGGGGACCATGGCAGATCGGACCCCGTTATGTCCTTGATGAGCCCCAAAATTTCTTTCCAAAAGATGATCACTTTCGGGCACGTCCACCACATGTGGAACATATCCCCTCTATTACCGCATTGACACCAGCACATTGGGGGGTATGCCGGATTCATTTTGTGTAGGCGATTAGGGGCAAGGTACCACCGGTAGCAGATTTTGTACGCGGATTCTTTGATAAATGCCGATTTAGTTTATGCGCTCTAGTCCATATTTGGCTCCATTCCTCTTCCAAGATCTCTTCCCCTATGTCTTTTTCCCAGTCTTTCTTATATTGCAGTGGGTCTGATGTTTGTGACTTGTCCAGTAGACGATATAGACGAGTGATACCTTTCTTAGTGGAGCCCTCTTGTATGGTAAGTTATAGGCCCAGCGGTGTTCGCAACCCTGCTTTCTTTGTCTCTGGATGGGAGAGCCAATGGCGCAATTGCAGATATTTGTACCGGTGTTCTCCGATTCTGAATTTCTGCTTTCATGCCTCGAATGACATAGGGGTGTTTTCCTGATATACGTCTTGGAGCGTCAAGGTTTCGGCTTCACTCCATCCCTCCCAAAACTTTGGGTCCAGTCCAGGGGAGAAGTCTGCATTATATGCTATTGGTGAGAGTGGGCCCATACCCTTATGAATCTTGCTCCTGCGGGCGGCTTGGTCCCAGCCCCGTAGGGTTTGCCTGGTGGTTTCGAGTAGTGCTCCTCAATTTTCTCGGGTTTCAGGTTTCAATGGTAGGTTTATTAACGGTGTTGTTGTAGCTGCTTGTTCCAGCTTACACCAGCCAGGTGTGGACCTAGGGATTGCCAACTTTAGTATTGGTGTCAGGTGTGCCGCTAATATGTACCTCTCTATGTCCGGACTGCCAGCCTCCCAAGTAGCGTCGGATGTATCATGATTCGCCGCTGGAATCGAGGCTTCTTGTTGTGCCATAAAAATTTCAAGATTGCCCCTTGTAGTTCTGTAATAAGCCTTGGTGGAATGTCTAGCGGAATTGAGCTCACTACATACAGGAGTCTGGGAAGTAGTGTCATTTTTGTGGTTGCTATTCTCGCAAACCAGGAGAGTTCCTGGGAGTCCCATCTCTTCAGGTGCTCCTTCAGGCGTTTCCAGAGCAGCACTATATTTGCTTTTGAAGAGATTTCCCAGAGTTTTGGTGATGTGTACTCCTAAATAGCTCAGAGATTGTTTTTCCCATTGCAGGGGGTAGAGGGGCTCCAAGGGTTTTATCTCCTCCTTCTTCTCTGTGATGTTTAATGCCTTAGATTTTGTATAATGTATTGTGAATCCTGAGGCCTCTGCAAATCTCTGCAGTTCTGCTATTATCCTTTGTAGGGTGTTCTTGGTATCAGACATATAGAGCATGATGTCATCTGCGTAGAGTGCGACCTTATGAGTTTCCCCACTGATCACCCCCTTGATGTTTGGGTCTTCTCTGATGTGGATTGCAAAGGGTTCCATTGCCATTGCGAAGACCAATGGTGAAAGGGGGCATCCCTGACAAGTGCCTCTTCTGATATCAATTTGCAGCGAGGTATGGCCATTAACAAGGAAGTTTGTGGACGGTAGCTGATAGTTTGCCAATACCATTTTAGTAAAAGTTGGTCCACACCTGAATCCTTCCAGCACCAGCCTTAAACATTCCCAGTTTAGACTGTCAAACGCACGCCTAGCGTCTAGGGCCGCTATTGAGAGTTTTTGATTCTTTCTTGTGCCCCATTCACTAACATTAATCGCCCGCCTGATGTTGTCTTGTGTGCGTCTCGCATTGATGAAGCCTGCTTGGTCTCCATGTATTATTCCGGGCAGGACGGCCGCTAGACGGTTCGCTAATATTTTAGCGTATAATTTTGCATCTGTGTTGAGAAGGGCAATGGGTTGGTAGCTGGCGCTGTCAGATGGGTCTCGTTCTGGTTTTAAGGATAGTATCGTAGCTGATTTACCCATATCCTGTGAAACTGCCCCTACTTCTCCGATTACGTTGAATAGTCGGGTGAGGGGGGTTATCAGCTGTGTGTGGAATGATTTATAGTAGCAATTTCCCAATCCATCTGGACCTGGGGTTTTCCCCAGTGGAAAGGTCGTCATTGCATCGCTAACTTCTTCGGTCGTAATCGGACCTTCTAGTTTAATTTTATCTTGTTCCGTGATCTGTGGCATGTGGATAGAGGACATATAGGTTGTCTGTTTCGTCTTATCTAGAGATTCGCCGGATAGCAATCCCTCATGAAATTGGACCATTAATTTTGGCTTTTCCTTGTCCCTCGTGTGTAGCTCCCCCATATTATCTTTCAGTCCTGTGATGTTGTTGCGTGTTTTTTGTTTGCGTAGTTTGGCCGCTAGGAATTTGTTTGCTTTCCCTCCATATGTGTAGTATGATTGTTTGGTTTTTAATAGTGCCTGTGCCGCTTTATCTGCTGTGTGGTTCTCTATTTTGGCTCTAATCCTCCTGAGCTCACGCAGTGTCTTTGGGGTCTGGCGTGTCTTATGTAGCTTTTCTGCCTCCTTCAGGTCTTCCTCTAGTTTACGTGTTATGAGAGCTCTCTCCCTATAGTATTGTGCGCCCTGGGCAATAAACTCCCCTCTGACTACTGCCTTCCCCACATCCCATACTACTCTCCAATCGACTTCCCCGTTATCGTTCTCCCTGTAATAGTTGTTAATGGTGTTTTCTTTATGCGCACTGAGGGCTATATCTTTTAGGATTGCTTTTAGTCTCCATTGTGGCCGCGGCCTATTGCTGCTCTTTGCTTTTTCTATTGTGATGGTCACAGGGGCGTGGTCTGATAGGTACTGCACCCCTATCTCAATATTTGTGACGCTAGGGATCAGAGTGGAGGAGACCAATATCATGTCTATTCTCGAGTAGCCACCATGCGCTGCTGAGGAATGCGTATATTCTCCATTTTCTTCTTTAAAGAAACGCCACGTTTCAATCACCTCTAAATCACAGAATAGTTTACCTAGAGCCTGTCTATTCCTCTGGTCCGCTGCTGTCAGGGGGAGCGTCTTGTCGAACATTGGATCCATTACACAGTTGAAGTCTCCCCCCATGATTATCTGGCCTTCGCACCACCCTCCCACTTTCTGGAGCAGTTTCACTATGTATTGGTCTTGTTTTTCATTGGGTAGATATACCGCCAAAATCGTGTACATCTGACCTCCGATTGTGCCTTTGACCCCCACATATCTGCCCTCCTCATCTTTTATCATCTGCCGTTTCTGGAACTCCAGATCGCGACAACAGAGGATGGCAACCCTTTTTTGTCTTTTTTCCCACTGGAGGAGAAGAATTGTGTTAGGACCTTCTACGCATCTGCTTTTTGTCTTTCTGCAGGAGATGTCTCTCCTGCAGGAGCGCTATCCAGGCATGCATTGTTTCTAATCTGCCCAGGATCGCCTTACGCTTCGCTGGAGAGTTCAACCCAAGGACATTAATTGATATTATATTCACCTCTGCCATTGCACCGTGATTTGCCCTACTGTGCCCGATTCCCACCCTGCTAATTGTACCCGGTTCTTCTTTGTCCCCAAACTGATTCTTCCTCCGTCTCTTGGACCTCTAGCCCGTTCTATCGCTATGGCTCTTGGTAATTTCCCCCTTCCTCCAACCCTCCCACCATTCCCCTTCCCACCCACCCCTTAACTGAGAATACTTGTGGCCCAGATTCGAAGGAATCCCCTCTTCTCTCCTCACTGGGTGTCAGGCCTTAACTTGCTCCCAGTCTTTGAACTGCCAGGATCTAACCTTATCCTGATGTAGCTTCCAAGGTGTGTTGTTCTTCCTCCGTGTGGATTTCGTATACCTCTGTATATAGTCGTCCGCGACCATAGTTCTGAGGTTATTAACTCTCTCGTTGGTTGCTTGTCCTGCTGCTCTTCCACCGTCAGTCATTCCTGTGTCTGTTGCAGAACCTTGGTCTTTTCTGCTTTGCGTGACGTCCACCCTCGTTCAGTTGACCATTCCCAAGGTTTACTCGCTGAGCCAGGAGGGTTGCATCGTGGGCGGTCATCCGGGCGATCTTGGTCTTCCTCCAGCTGTAGGATTGAGCAGTCCTCCTCACAGGTGTTGATTTTTTTCTGCTTGCCCTTCCATGTAAAGGATAAGCCAAACGGATGCGTCCACCTGTATTGTATTTGCCCTGCGTGGAGTGCCTTTGTAATTGGCTGCATCAATCTTCTCTTGTGGAGGGTGACCAACGCTAGGTCTTGGTATAATTGAATGCAAGAGCCGTTGATTGTGAGATCGTTATAAGACCTTGTTGCTCTCAGGATGTCTTCTTTCAGGCAGTATGATGTTACTGCTATCAGGACATCTCTCGGTCTTGCTCCGAGGTCGTTCCGTTTTGGGCCAACTCTGTGTATCTGGTCAAACCCAATTTGATCTAGCCGCGTGTCCGGGAACATGCTGCTAAAAACACTGTTGCATAGTGTCTTTGATGTCTTTGTCCTGGATCGTTTCGGCCAGGCCTTTGTCCCTAATGTTAGACCTCCTTGAGCGGTTCTCAAGGTCTTCCGCCTGTAGTTCCAGATTGGTTGTTGCGTTAGCTAGCTGGTCTAGTAGGACGGTGTTCTGGCTAGATTCTACTGCTACATTTGACAGACCACTCTCGACGATATCTATTCTTCCGCCGAGATCCGGCATTTCTCTGCTCAATTCCTGAAGAGAAGATTTCAATTCCTCCTTCATCTGTTCCATCTGCTTGTGAAATGTGTTTGCGAGTCTGGCTTCCATCCGCTTCAAACAATTCAGGAGTTCCTCCTTGTCTGACGCCATGGTGTGTAGTGGTGGTGCTACTGAATGGTCAGGTCATTCCAGGGGGGGGGGGTGGTGATTTGCTGTCTGTTAGTCGCCTCTGTCTCCAGCACTTTTCAAGATGGCCTACTTGGGTTTTGGCCGGTGTTCTCGTTTTTGAATATCCGGGTCTCGCTTTAGTCCCTGGCATCTGAGTTGTTCTGCTGGGAGTGGTCAGTTCCACACGTGAACAGCAGGGTTACCCTCTAAGGTGTATTCTCCTCCGGGGCCAATGTTGTTTTGCCCACCTGGGACCTTGTGGGTGTAAACCTCGGTGGGGGTCTATGGTTTCACTCCTGGGGGCGAGTTGCTGTGAATGCGTTTACCCCCCTTGGGATAGATACGCTACAGAGGCAACGCAGCTCCGGCCACCCCCGGCGTCTCCGGGGGGCAATGGTCCTCCCCGCGCCCACAGGGAAGATAGCTGGTCTTGGTTAGGGGGAGGTAATTATGTTTGCCCATCCTGGCTCTGTCCCAGAGGATTCATGCGCCCCTCCTCTCACTTGCGTGTCGTTTTAGGCTAATATGCAGGGGAGCGAGATGTCAGCAGGGGGAGGGCGGTTCCTTGCCTTCTTCTCAGCTACTGCCAAGTCTCTGAGGGGGCTTCACCAGATTTGCATTCCACTTTGACTACTGTTTATGGCTCCCCCCGACCCATCCACCGTCCTCACCTTGCGGCTGGATTCAATGGGGTTTGGTGGTGCCGCTGTCTGTTTCTTGTTGGGGTTCGCTTGTTATGCCAGGTAGACCGCAATTCATTAAGGCAAGTACACCAGAAGATAAATCCGACCAGTCCACAGGGTTATGGAGGAGCTGTGGCCGAGGCAGCACCCTCCGCTACGTTGGCGTTAGGCCGCCTCCTGCAATCCAGGCTACGCCACAGGCAAGCTGCTGTCTTCCTTCCTTGCCGGGCACAGGGGGGCCCGATCTTGGATGCCCAGGCACGGGGGAGAGCGGCACCTACTCCCCCGCTGCCTGTATAAGTGTGGCACTCGGGGGCCTGGGAAGGTGGGGGGCGTGGAACGGCACCCCTGGGCCACTCCCGAACGAACGCTGCAGGCAAAGATCTTCAGGACCAGAGCTCCCTCCAGGGACGCCCCGTCCGCGCTGCACCAGATCTCCTCAGATCCGCAATCAGGAGCAAAGCCGCCCCCGAAACCCCACGGGACCCCGGACCAAGCACTGGATCATCACCGGGCTGCCGAATGCCCACCACTTCCCAAGATGAGGGTCTGCGTGTCCCGTAGTGTGCAACGGGCACTCTGACTGCGTGCCTGCTGCACCAAGGGAGGGGACCAAGCTAGTTTATACTAGGCAGTTGTGGCCGTCATGAGTGAGTCTCCTAGTGCCGGTTCTAATGTGTTTACAGTTGCACACCGGCAACAAATGCACAGGCACCCCACGCAGCGCGCACCCCAGGGGTTCATTTGTCACTCCATGACCAGCCAGGGAATAAAAGTAGCTTAGATGCGGGCCCGCAAAGTGCCAGGGCCACAGGCTCGAAGGATAGTGTAGGAGCTCCAAGGTCTGTGCGCAAAGTGAGGGGGGAGTCGCGGGGGGGGGGTGAGCGCCTCACTCACCGTTCTGCCTTCACGACCCTGGCAGCAGCCAGCAGATTGCAGGACATGTTGTGGGAGAGTCCCTCTTGCGTGTATGAGGTGAGCAGCAGTTCAACTTCAGCTCTCCAGCGCTTGTTGTGTAAATCTCTATTGTGGCTGACAGCGACGTCCACAATACCGGAGCACGATAGATGGTGCAGGACCCCGTTCAATGCCCCCTCCCGCCCATCTCCGCTCCAGCTGGCCCAGGCCTTCAGCCACTGCAGTGCGCGCCCGCTCTGGAACGGGAGAGGGAGCGACAGTCTCAGGCAGTGGGCTCAGCTGAGGTCACCCGTCCCAGCAGATGTTGGGCGTGTGGCTCGACGGTGCTCACGCAGGGAGACAGGCAGGCTCTTCACGTGAGGGACACACAGGGAGCCCACTCTCCATTCGCTTTCCCCTCCTTTCGTCTTCAGCCAGGGAGCATATGACTGAGTATGGCTCCAGGCAGGCATGCGAGCCAGTGGACCCGGTCTTCTTGCGTGGCTGGCTGTGCCGCTGCTTTGCTTGCGTGGTAGAGGCTCTGGGCGTAGACTCGCATGGAGGGGTCTCGGTGTAGCTGCCCGCCTCAGAGCTCCCAGCGCCCTGTAGATCTGGTGGACGGTCCCGGGGAGTGTGCTATTGTGATTGGAGGGGTCAGCTTGCCTCCACTCGGCTTCGTGTCCCTGTCCCTCTGATGGGACGTAAGGTCTTCTGGTCTCCCTGCGGGGTGTATGGGCGCTTCAACTTGCTTCCTTGGCCCGCCGGTTTTCCTGCAGACCCTTCCTTTGGCTTCTCGAGCTGCTGCACAGTGTTTCTGCATGTTTATCTTGGGCTCAGACTTGCCTGAAATGCTTTTTTGCAGTTCTAGATGATGCAGCCCGGCGGGGAGAGACACTTCGGCACGTCCTCCTCTACTGGCCGCCATTTTGGAAAAAGCAAGGCATAAAACTATGTGACATTAAGTGGTTGTTTACAGGAAATGTTGTGGAAGTTGAGTGGTCACTAGGACATTTCTAGACACATAGGACAAGTCAAGTTGTTCAAATATATACTAGGACTAAGTAAACATTACCAGGGGTTTCTGGTTCTCGACCAAAATATTTTAAAGATATTTAGTGCAAATGTTTGGACTGTAAAATTGGTCACAAATGGGGCACTGATTTTTCGGGTGTACTTTGGGATTCTGCACATGGATTTTCTGGGATCTTTAATGGCAAATGGTGCATTCTAAAGCATGCAAGGTCAGCAAAACAGTTACACAGCCATTAATTACTGTATTGTGTATTGTTTTTTCATCAGGAATGTTATGAAATGTTTTTTGCATTTCTGATTGAACAAAGAGTGGCACCATGAAGAAGATGCCGGACAGCCACAGGTGCTAGTTGGCAATGCCTAAGCTCGACAAGGAGGCATTGGAAAGAATTACTAATTCACAAGATATTAAGATATTCTCTAAAAACGGTAAAACAGTTCAGAGGCCAGAAAGGAAAGTGTTGGGTTGTTTGAGTCTTTGGGAGAAACTATCATGGACAGAGCTATTGGCAAACAGCGTCCCCAGGTTCAGGAAATCCAGGTTATAGAAGGGATGTCCCATGGCTCGATGCAGAATTTAGAATCTCGAAAAGAAAATTGAACCATGATTTAATGAGTGGTGTGTACACTACTGGTCAGAGTTACAGTTGCAAAATGCCATATAAAAATTGACAAAAGACAACAAAAAAGAATTTTGAGAAACAATAGGAGCTTTTTTGAAGGGCACGACTTTTTTATGTTTAATGGAGCTGTTAAGAAAGGCATTATGCCATCAACTTGGACAAGTAGTCTTTGGACCGCAAGCCCCCTACAGTTATAAACCAATTTCCTTAATGAACATTGTCATGTTCTGGAGGGGTTGCAAAATAAATTCCTGTGCCAAATAGCAGGTCTCCCTGCAGATACCCCTGGTAGCGCCTTATACGCTGAATTGGGGGTGGTCAGATTTTTAATGTTTGTTTTTTTTAACCTTGTAGGCACAAGCAGTACACATTACAGAGTAGGTAGCACCAAAGACGTACAAGCGCACAGAAAAATCACAATGTGTGTCATGGGGCCTTGTCTGTCCACGTTCCATATAGGAGGGGAGAACTTCAGGTGGTTGAATCCCTTTGTCCGACAGCTCAGAACAAGTGGCGCCCACAATACTTTGGGAACAAGAACTTAAGAGCACAATCAGACCTCCAAGGGGGCCCCAGAGGACAAGTGACCTTGAGGTTTAAAACACTGCTGATGCTGCAAACTTTAGAGATTATAACATCTTGGAAAACAAACAGTCAATAGATAATAACCCAGATACAACAGGGCCCCAGAACAGCGACAACACGCTAATGGCCCCCTACCCCTCACCTACTGCTCCCGTCCGGAGGCCCACCGAGGGGAACCATGTCCAATAGTTTCTCTGCTGCCTCTGTGTCCCAAAATAGGTATTATTTCCCCTTCAAGCTAACTGAGCTTCGCCGGGTTGAGCAGGCCCCAGTTAACCCCCCCCCCTCGCTTAAGGAAGACTTTCTTGACAACATTGAGTGCCCTCATTTTCCTATCGGCGGCTAGAGAGAGGTCTGGGAACAGGTGGATCCTGTGGCCTTGATATTCCAGCACTTTCTTAGTTGCTGCCACTTGTCGGATCCCATCTCTATCATGGGGGTCACTCAGACGTACCAACATGGAAGAGCCCACATCTGATGTCAGGTTCGATTTGGGCCCAGATGAACTGAGCCTATAGCATCTGTCGATATATATTGGGTCTTCCACCACAGGTTTAGCTGTTCCAGAAGCCAAGTGGACATAAAGCAGGTGGGGTCCTCGCCCTCTGTGTCCCTTGGGAGACCAATTACATGTAGCCGAGAACCCAGCGCTGCATTCTCCAGAGTCTCCAGCCTAGCCTCAGTCGTCTAGGAGCCCTTCACCATTGAGTCCATTTCCCGACTGAGAACCTGAACCAACGGGAACACTTGTGCATACTGTTTATCCAACTCAGTGGTCTTCAACCCGAGGGAAGAAGTCCTTGTCTCCAGCTGGGCCACCTTCTCAGTCAGTTTATCCAACTTTCCTTCGAAACGCAACATGGATTTTTCAATGCATCCGAGCACTGCCATTACCGGGTCCTGTGGAACAGGCTTTTCCTGGCTATGTTGCCCACTACGGAGAGGAGGAGGGGGGGGATAAAGAAGAACAAGTTACTTACCAAACTGGTAACGTTCTTTCGATGGGATGTTCCTCCGACGTATTACACATCTATGACAGTTGTGTCCCACAGCTGTGCACTTCGGAAACTTTTACAGCAGAGGGCGTCCTGCGTCGATCCGATGTCCCTCGAGGGCCTCCGTCGATGGTCGACGTCACCGGATGTTATATATAGGACGCACAGAGCCTGTTGCCTCAGTTTAGTTTTCTTTTCCTCAGAACGTGTGACACCAGTCTCCTGCCAGTATAACAGCCTACAGCCTTGAGGAATGGAAGCTGTATTCACAGAGGAAATTCTCCAGAGGGGCAGGCTAGGAGGGCGATGTGGAATACATCGGAGGAACATCCCATCGAAAGAACATTACCAGATTGGTAAGTAACTTGTTCTTCGAAGGGATTGTGTCCTCCGACGTATTCCACATCTATGACAGACTCCCAAAGCAGTACCACACTAAGGAGGAGGGAAAGAATTTAGAATGTGAAATTTAGAGTACCCAATCAAATGGCTGAATAGAGGACTGTTTTACCAAAGGCCAAATCCTGCCCATGGATGGAGTCCAGGGAATAGTGGCCCATGTGGCTGCTTCACAAATATTGCAAATAGGAACACCCCTTTGTAGAGGAGTGGAGGCAGCCACACCCCTAGTAGAGTGAGCCCGTAAGCCTACCAGAGGGTCCTTCCTAGCCAAACGGTAGCATTCGGTGATAGTCAAAACAATCCATCGGACAAGGTCTGTTTGATAAAACAGACTGACCCAAGCGGTGTCCAGCATAACCTACAAAGAGCTGATCATCCACTCTGACCCGGGACATCCGTGAAAGATAAAAGCTCAAAGCTCTCCTAGGATCCAACCTATAGAGCCTCTCCTCTTCCTTACCAGGATGAGGAGGAGGATAAAAAAGCCAGAAGAACCACCTTCTGGCTCAAATGAAATTCAGACACAACCTTTGGAAGAAAAGAAGGTCGCACCCGCAGGACAACCCTGTCCTTATGGAAAACAGTAAAGGGTGGCTTGGCAGAAAGTGCCTGCAATTCACTCTGCATGCAGAAGTAACCACAACTAAAAACACAGTTTTAAAAGACAACAGTCTCAGCGGACAAGAGTGCATGGGCTTAAACAGAGCTCCCATCAGGAACTTTAAAACCAAATTCAAATCCCAACCCGGCACCTACAAAGGGGACGATGGAAACACATTAGACAGTCCTTTCAGAAACTGTGAAATCAAAGGAATCTTAAAGTAAGAACACTCTTCAGACGAGCGCTTAAATATAGACAGCGATGCCAGGTAACCCTTAATGGTACCCACTTGAAGGCTCCTGTGGGCTAAAGAAAGCAAAAAAGACAACATCATAGGAATGGAACACCGGAAAGGATCCACATTCTGACCCCTGCACCAGTCGCAGAACTTTCGCCAACGGCAACGGTACAGGGATTTTGTTGCTGGCCGCCTGGTCGAAAGCAACACCTCCATCACGTCATCGGGGAGGTCCCAATCCTTGTATCTCAACCTTTCAGATACCAAGCATGAAGGTTGAGAGACCTGACCTCTGGATGGAGAACCTGACCCCCCCCTCCCGTGAGAGCAGATCGTCTCGGTAGGGAAGACGGCGTGAAGGGCAGATGGACATGTCGAGAAGGTCCGGGTACCACGCTCTCCTGGCCCAATCCGGAGCAATGAGGATCATTTGGGAACCGAACCTCCGTAACCTCCGCAATACCTGAGGGATGACAGGGACTGGAAGAAACACGTACAGCAGTGGGAATGACCAATCCACCACGAACGTGTCTCCTAAGGCGCCTGTTGGAGGAAATTCCCTTGAGCAGAATCTCTCGTACTTCCGGTTGACACTGGTGGCGAAGAGATCCACTTGTGGGGTTCCCCAAAGGGCAAAGATCTCCAAAAGGACTTCCTGAGCCAACTCTGACTTGTGAGAGACTGAGCTCTGCCTACTCAGAGTGTCCGCCGCCACGTTTTTGATTGCGGCCAGATGAACTGCAGAGATCGAGGTTTTTCTGTTGGATGGCCCAGAACCAGAGCTGCATCGTCTCCCTGCACAACAGGAGTGACCTACCCCCCCTTTTTTGTTGAGGTAATGCATGGCCACTGTGTTGTCCGTCATAATCAGGACAGTCTTCCCCCGCACAGACGGCAGAAAAGCCTTCAGGGCCAGCCTGATGGCTCTCGGCTCTAAACAGACTGATGTGGAGTCTGGACTCCGACAGAGACCAACGGCCGCTGGCTGTCAACTGGCATGAGAGCCCCATCCTGTGAGGGAGGCATCTGTCACGATCATCACTTCCGGCCATGGTTGCCAAAACAGTGGCCCCTTCATCAGATTTCCTCCGTCAGCCCACCATAGAAGATCCTGGGCAACCGAGATCAGAATCTGAACGGGATCCGACATCCTGCCGGAAAACTGCAACCGCTGCATCTTGAGAGCCCACTGCACGGATCTCATCCGCAGTCTGGCCTCTGGCATCAGAAAAATGCAGGATACCATGAGGCCGAGCAACCTTAAGAATTCGAAAGCTGGGAGACTCTGGGCATGTTGAAACTTGTCCACCATCTGCAGAATGTAATGAGCCCTCACCTGGAGAGGTGAACACTGCCCCAGGAACGTGTCGAACACTGCTCTCATGTATTGGAGCCGCTGGGAAGGTGTCAAATGCGACTTCTTTAAATTTAGGGAGAAGCACAGGTTGTGAAGGGAATGGCAGGTGACGGACAGATAAACCAGGGCTTGCTTGGGAGAACGCCCCCTGATCAACCAATTGTCCAGGTAGGGGTAGACATGAATCCCCCCTCTCCTGAGGTACGCTGCCACAACCACCATCAGCTTGGTGAAGACCCTCGGGTGGAGGTCAATCCGAACGGCAGGACCCAAAACTGAAAGTGCGAGTCACCAGCCGCAAACCTCAGGTACTTCCTGTGCTTGGGATGAATCAGCACATGAAAGTAAGCATCCTTGAGGTCCAGAGACACCAACCAATCCTGTAGTTGAAGGGCCTGGAGGACTTGAGAAAGAGTGACCATCTTGAACTTGTCTTTCCTGAGAAGCTTGTTCAACCAACGCAAGTCCATGATGGGTCTCAATCCCCAGTCTTTCTTTGGAATCAAAAAATAAGGGGAATACCATCCATTGTTCATCTCCGCTACAGGTGGATTTCCTGCGCAAGGAGCGGATCCGGAAGCTTGAAAGACAGCTTCCCCGGTGGATTGTCATGAGGCCGCTGAAGGAAGGGAAGGCAGTAGCCGTGGGCTATGATAGCCAGAACCCACACATCTGAAGTAATGGCACGCCATTCTCCAAGATGCTGCGCAAGTCTGCCCCCAACCGGCGAACCATGGGACATGGCCTCATGACTGAGCAGACGTGGCTGCGGCAGTGCCTGAGGGCAAAGAGGCAACTGCCCGAGAGGCTTTGGCACCCCAAGTACCCTGTTTTCCACCACGGGTACTCTTACGGTGGCCCCTTTAGTGGCAGCTCCTCTCGATTTACCAAAAGAGGAGTAGAAACAAAAGGAACCTCCCCTCCATTGCTGTCCCCTAGGACGAAAAGGCGGAGGTTGACGTACTGCAGAGCTCAAAGACTTTGCTGCAGCTTTGGAGGTCTGCAACCTCTCGAGGCTCTCGTCAGCCTTGCTGCCAAATAAATGAACGCCATCAAAGGGCATGTTCAGAAGACAGGATTGTACATCAGGAGCAAACCCCGACTTCCGCAACCATGCAAACCTGCATAGTATGGTGCTCGCAGCCATGGACCGGCTGACACAGTCTGCCGTGTCCAACCGCGACTGAAGGGATTCACACATAGCATCCTTGCCATCACGCACGATGGCTAGGAACCCATCCCCTTCCTTGCCCTCAGGAATATGCTCAGCCGCGTAGGAAATACAGGTCCACAGAGTGTGTGTAAATCTTGCCAGGGCACATGTGGAGTTGACAGCTTTCAGTGCCATGCTCCCTGACGAAAAGACCTTCCGAGCCCATCCATCGAAGTGCTTGTCGTCCCTATCCGGAGGGATGGTAGGGTACACCTGCTGCCTCGAAGTGGCTGTTGCTGCCTGAACCACCAAACTCTCAGGAGTGGGGTGAGTAGACAAATAGTTGGGGTCGCTAACAGGTGGGCGGTACTTTTTGACAAATTCTTATTGACCGCCGGAAGCGATTCTGGGGCCTGCCAAGCCGATGACACCTTTTTTTGCAATGTAAGATGGAAGGGCAATACTGGGTCAGAGGGGGGACCTTGGTCCAAGATGTCAGTAAGGTCATCCTGAATAAAATCCTCAGGAGGACTGGACCACCACAGGTATTCGCAAACCCTAGACATGAGCCGCTTGTAGGAAGAGTCTGCATGAGCCCCTGGCTCCGGCCTACCAAACTCAACTTCCAGAGAAGTATCCAGGCCACTGGACTGCCGCAACTCCTCCAATGGACTGTCACCCAACAATCCCGGAGCCTCATCCTGAGAAACAGGATCTTCAATGTCTGATCTTTCCTCCTCTTCAGAATATTTCAGGAAAACGCTTGGAAAACCCAGCCAAATTGACAGAAGAGGGCCTGGAGCCCAATACTGGCCTCCCAGACGCAGAGGAAGCCCCAGGCAACTCCTCAGACACATGACGCCCAAAAAGCGCCGAAGGTGCTGAGGGCGCCGAGAGCCTCGACTCCGAGGGCATCGAGAACATCGACGTCGAGACCGCTGAGGGCTTCGACGACAGAATCCGTGCCAGGGTGTCGACGCCGAGACCCTTGCCGTCGACGCTGCTACAGGCGTAGGCTGATAGGACGGAATGGCATTGTCCGAGTCTGAATGGCCCGACGCCAAACGGGTCGCTGCCGGCGTTGATACCTCCACAGGCTGCACCGGTCTCGATGGGGACGAGGACCGAGACTTGGACGCACGTCTCTTGCGACTGCTCTTATCTGCACAAGACCTTGAGGGCTCCCAGTGCGGGTCGCGGCGCGAGTCCAAGCCCGAAGGCGTGCAAGCTGCGGATCGAGAGCATTCTCTGCCGGCTTCGTGAGAAGGCGCGACAGGAACCTTGCCTTGTGAATGGAAAATCGCCATCATTTGCTCTTTAAACGTCGCCCACTCCTCCAGCGTCGAGGACTTCGTGGGAAAGGCGACCTTACGCAAGGCACCATCCTCCGAAGAGGACGGGGAAGGCGACCGGTGACGGCGCTTCCGAGAGTCCTGCGAAGATGAGGAATGGCGGGAACCACTCTAGGACCGAGAACCTCGAGCTTCCTCCCTACACGGAGAGTCGCCCCCTCGAGTCGTCGGTGGAAACCCTACACTTCGATCCGGTCTTACGGGACTTTTTCGATGGCTTACCTGCACGGAGATTCCCCTTCCTTTCACGCAAGGCCTTGGCTGTTACACACTGGCATTTGGAACAGTCGTCGGTGTCGTGCGACTCACCCCGGCACCATAAGCAAATACGGTGCGGGTCGGTCAACAAAATCTTGGACTTGCAGTCCCCGACAGTCTTGAACCAGGACCTTGGAGTCGGAGGGGTCGTAGAGATAGACATCATAGGAGATTCGAAGAATCAACGAGGTGCGCTGAGTTTTACAAAGCTAACACGTTCGCTGTTGGAAAAAACAGAACTGAGGCAACGGGCGCAGTGCGTCCTATATATAACATCCAGTGACGTCGACCCTCGAGGGACATTGGCTCAATGCAGGACGCCCTCTGCTGAAAGGTTTCCGAGGTGCACAGTTGTGGGACACAACTATCATATATGTGGAATATGTCGGAGGACACAGTCCCTTCAAAATCAGCATCCTCAAGCACACATTTCTTCTTCCACCTTCCAGATGCCATTTTTCTCAGCAGTCCCGTGATCATGCTCCTGAAGACAGGACAGTCTTCTCGAGATCACTGGAGCCGCCACGCAGTGCCAACTCAAGCCAAGGGCAAGAGGGGTTTGAGGCGTGACAATGATGTCGGCTTGGGTCCCTTGCACTGTCCACTCACTCTGCTTCCAGTACCAACACGTATACGGGACTCTGAGTTCCCCCAATGGGGTCCTTGTTGGTCACCCCGCTTGTCAGCACATTGTAGCATTTATTCCATGCCTCCAGGGCTTTTCCGATGTTCCTCTGTTCCCTGCAGCGCGGTGGCTGGGCATCCGCTTTCTCCATGCGGTGCTGAGTCCCCGGCAGACAGCTCACGTCACAAGCCTTTGCGATCCAGGCTCCAATAATCGGCTGGGGCTGCGGAAGGCGTGCAGCACGCTCTGGTAGCAATTAGCTTCCCTCCTCCCCAATCCCAGGCAGCACACACCCAGAATGTGCACCACAGCCCCCTTTGCCGCGTTCACCGGGAAGACACAACATTCCACACAGTCGTCGCTCCACCGGCTACAGGCGAGGCAACCACCTCAGATTTGTACAGCCCGTGTGCCATCTGCGCAGATGCCTGCTGAGTGGTTTTCAGCTCTATATGTTGCGGGACACTAGTTCCTCAGCTATTAGGCCCGCACAGTCATGGAGAGCCTCACGTTCAAGCGACTATCTTGTTTGGGCTCGCTAGCGCCCCCCCCCAATAAAGATTTTTAACTTATTTTTTAAAAGCACATCTGGAGATTTTCTGCTAATCATAAAGTGTATTTCAATATGTGATTGCAGCCTCCATTGGTAAAGAAAAATACTTGTGGTGGGGGTGGGGGGGTTGTAAGGCACTGTCCATTTGGATAGGGGTGGGATATAACTACATTTGGCTCACTAAGTCACCTCAAAATAGCTCTTAAAGCAAGAGCCCGTCCAATGGGGGAGAGGCAAATGTCCAAAATATACATAAGCTGCCCTCCTTAGATTAATAAACAGATTTATGTACGCATATAAAATAGCAAGGAGAAATCTGTGAAATAAATCCCCAGAATGCAGGAGACGGATGCTAGTGGTACGTTTAAATGTACCCACCCCTCAATAAATTAGGCAAAGATCTGGTTCATTTTCAATTAATTTGTCATTGTTTCTCTGTTTTGCGTAAGGGTGGACATGCGTGGGAGCTATATTTTATATAAATAATTGTAATGATCAGGGTTTTATTTATAGCTTGTTTGAATATGTTAAAGCTTCTACCTCCTAAGAATGATTGTTTGCATTTAATGGCAAATAGTACTTTTTAAAGCTCCCGAGACCTGTTGCATTCGTGAAAAAGTGGTTATAAGTGGTTAGGAATACAAATAATAACCTTTTTAAAGGATTTGGAGCTTATTTTCCCTGCCCAAGAGGATTTTACACAAGATAGTGGAAAACATTGGTCAAAACATTGAGCATTTGATGACCACTTCATAGAGGAGTGTGGTGATGTTAACTAAGTATTTGGATACATTTATTGGCATGTAAATTTAAACTTATTAACAGTAACTTAATTGGATTTCAATATAGGGCAAATTAATTATGAAAAATGTGTCATTCATTTACCTTATCTGCCCATTATCAAAGTGCCAGATGTGTATCAAACGATTACCATTTTTCCACTACGACACTATGTAACAATAAATGTAGGTGACACTAAAATTAATATTGCAGATAAATATAATGCATGGTGGCATCAAAACAAACCTCAGTGCATGCAAATCATTTAATAAAGGAAAGTTGGGTAAGCATGCCACTTATTTATCCATTATGCTCCTACTAGTTGTACCAAGAAACCAAATATGACAATTTTCTCCAGTATACAAACATGGTTCAATTGTTTTACTCATTAATACACTTGCCAGCTGGGTAAATTATCTGAAGATGACCGGGTTTTAACAATGATACTGCTATAATAAGTAAGGACATTTTCCAGAAAATAATTTGCATGGTGGCAACAAACACAAATCTTGCATGTATAAAAATAAGCCAGCTGAACCACAGCAGGCTCATTGGCCAACATTTTCACACAGTCCAGGACTGGCTCTATTGCTACTGAGGTCTCATCCCGTATTGGTTCTTTTGACCGAATCTAATGGTTTGCATGAACCATTAGGTTTAAAAATGCTACCACCAAATGTTTGAACACTAAAAGTTTGATCCTTTGGTGGTAGCATTGTAAAAAGAAAAAAAGGGGGGGCAGCGGGGGTGTCCCCCACATCGGCCCGCTCACTATACTTTGTAGTATAGTGAGCGGGGTTTGCAGGGGACACTCCCACAGCCTTCCGTTAAAAAAAAGAAACAAAAAAGGACCCTCCGGCACCGGTTCCCGATCACGGAAGTGAAAGGGAACTGGCGCCGCAGGGACCCAGCGTGAAGAAGAAGGTAAGTGGGGTTTGTTTATGTTGGGGGTGTGGGTGGGGGCTGTGTTATGGGTGTGTTGTGTGTGCGAGTATGTATTTGCGTTTGCATGAGAAGGGTGCGAACATTTGGTAGTTCGCACCTTTCTCATGCGAACGTTCCGGCCGCGGCAAATTCAGCCGTGGTCGGATCACTTAGAACCCTCATCCCTTCAGCACCTCCACTTAGGACTCCACACCATTGTCCAGAGCAACTTGCGAGCAACAGTTTAGGGTGCCGCGAGCAACATGTTGCTCCTGAGCTACACATAGGGGATCACAGCCCTAGATACTCTCAAAGGATTTTTTTAGGAAAAGTGCAGATGTGCCACGGACAGGGTTGGTGGCAGTTTATCATTCCGTATATTTTTAACCATTTCCTGCCAGGTAAACCGCGATTAACGCATCTGGCAAAATAGGTGGCCTGGTTCCAAAATGGCCATGCCACGAGGTTCTTTGTCCTGTCCTTTGGCCATTTTGCCCCTTCACCTTACCCAGATTGAGCCGACATGGGTCAGTCGTTATGTGGGCATGCATTCTCCTGCGAAATGGCAAGCTTTCGTGGGCTTCTGCATGCCTTGTGTGTGTGCCTCCAGGATGTGGGCTGGAACGTGTGGTTCCAATACACATCCTGGGTGCCAGAGAATCTGGAGTGCTGTGAATGCCTGGGACCACTAAGGTCCGTGACTGGTCCACGTATGGTATGCCTGTATGTGAGCAGATCTCGATCTCCCATTGGGTCCTCTTCGTTTTGGCGCGAAGGAGAGTCCAAGTATCCTGAAACTAAGAAGCCGAGTCGAGAACCGCTAGTGACCCGCTGGAAGGTTTGGCACCCTGAGCCCGATGTTGTCCTGTGGGACCCCTCTGCATCTGGTCGTCCTAGAAGGTCTGCGAAGATGCTTCGACCCATTGGAATAGTGGGACCAACTATTCGTGGCACCTTCATCAAAACCTGCAAGTAAGCCTTCTCGGAAGTGTCCCTGGCCCAACCAGTGGGCTGACCAGCTTTTGCAGGCTCTTTGCCCTGATACCGCCACCGTATCGAGGAGGCCCTTGAAACTTGGTATATCGCTAGCTCTGTGTTCACGGCACCCTTACACCGAATTTCGTACACTTGGCGTTCCCAGGTCTGAAATGAGACGAGTGCACCCAAACCGGAGTATACGCGGTTACTGTGTCACCCAGCCGTGGTGACGACTTTTACAGGTGCGCTGCATTTGTGCCCCTCTTGACTCTCAAGCCTGCTGCAGTCAAACTGGCCTGATCCATCCACTAGGAGCGGAGGAATCACCACTGTCCCGTTTGGTAATCATCGCTGTATCTTCGTCGCTGAAAGCCGCAGAGCCGCCAAATTGCGGCACTTGAACCTGCAACCGAAGTGGACTCGACTGCTGAAGTTTGGTCTGGAGTGCGCAGAGGGTGGGTGAGTAATCGCAACCCTAACCGGTCGCCCCTTAAGTCTCCATCCATTTTTACGCACAAGTGGCCCCTGGGGGCCCCTCTCCTTTCCACTGCCAGGGCAAACTAGCAAACTATTCTCAACTCTTGGAATCCACTCTGCCCTCAAGTGGAGGCCCTCCTCGAATAGTGGGAACCTATTCTTCATCGCCTCACCCACCTTCTTAAGTTGCCACAGAGCCTTGAAGAGACCCGTTTTGCCCATTTGAACTAATACTAGGGATTGGACTGCCTTTTAGTTAGGAGTGTGTTGGATGCAGAAGGGACTAAAGACTATTTGCACTGCCCGGTTCCTTCCCCTTTTAGGTTGCGGACCCATTTCGTGCATTAACCCTTTAGACCCCAATGGTCTTGTATATATGTATTTAGATCAGATTGTGTTGTCTTCCTAAGTATTACTGTGATTTGAGTGTTGAAACTCAAAGGCTTTGAAATAAATGTATATGTATTTTTTATATATCTACACCTGACTGGGAGTGATTTGTAAATGTCCTTTACTCAAATGTCCTTTACTCTGTGTGCTCATTGAGGTCTTGGAGTAACCCTCACCCCTCCTGAGACCTAGTCTTGACTGCCGCCAAGCTACCTTTATTGGCCTGGCTTGTCCAGAAGGTTACCCTGTTCCAAGAAACTAGGCTAGCCTACTGAGCCTCTGCCCACCAGGTCAGAGTTCAGAAATCCATCTTACCAATGGGTTCATTTGGTAAATGTTTATAATGCAAACATAGGTTGCGTCACAGATGGCCTCAATAACACAACATCTTGTATGAATTGAATGGGGCGCTAGAGGCTGCCCCTCTCTTTTGTCTATAGAGAGCAAGACCCACCCTAGCAGAGGCGTTCCTCCTCCCCAGGTTAGTATGTGTTGTGATTTATTCCAACACACTGCTGCCATTTTCATGGTTTTACAGCGCTGTGTCGAATCTGAAAAGGGAGAAGGGCCCGGGAGGGTCACTTAGTGGGATGGAAGGGGGGGGGGGGGAGAGCTTTGTTCCGCTGATGGTAGCTTCTGTTCGGAAAAAACAGTCACTGCGTGTTGGGTTTGCTTTTAGTTGGTGAAGGTTTGGTGTTGTTTTAGTGTATGAGTATGTATTGGGCAGTTTGCATGTCTGTAGTTTAGTTTTCTGTGGTGTGTTGGGATGAGTTGGATTTTACTTGTAAGCAGCTTGTGGTGTTTTCAAGTTTCTGCTGTGGTAGAGATATGTGTGTGTTTGGTTTGGTGGCTGAGGGGGAGTATGTAGGATACTGAAAAGTGTTGAGGAGGGTTTGTGATGAGAGTGGTCTGTGTGCTTCTCTGTGAGGCTTTTTTTTTTTCATTTAAATTTATTTTATTAACTTTCACAACTTAAAGCCACGACACATGACGGCACATTATTGTACCTCCATAGATTGTGCTCAGGCCCCCCAGCCCACTCCCCCCTCAGCCTACCACAATCATTACTATAACTCTGCAGGTCATGCCTATATCAAGCCACACATTGTTTAAAGGTCCTTCTCACGTCCGGCAGTTGGTCTACAAACCAGTGGGTCCTGCTTTATATGTTCTTGCATATCCCCAAACTACTTATGAAGCATAGTTCTCCAGGAGTCAATGTCCGTGCTTCCCTCGCCTTGGCTTGTGGGCACTGCTTCCTGCCACACAGAGGTTTCTGCCAACGTCCATTATTGCAGATCTCTCCACCAATGTCTGGCATCTGGGCCAACTTGTGCTTTCCACCCCATTGCTAGCCTTCATTTGGCCAATGCATACCCTAATAGCCTGATTCATGGAATTATTTGCGTAAAAAGCGCAGATTTGCGCGCCTTTCTGCCCGAACATCCCCATACTTCAAACAGGGATTTTCGGGCAGAAATGCGCACAAATCTGCGTTTTTCATGCAAATAATTCCATGAATCAGGTTGCAAGTCTTTAAGTCTGCTCACATGCTTCAATTTCTGAGACCTCGGGAAAATGCCCAGCAAACAAGCTATGGGGGAGTGTATGTTTAATACTACATCTGCCTTTGACAATAACCGTGCCACCTCTCTCCAGTATTGTGCCACCTTAGGGCATGCCCAAAACATATGTACCATATCGGCATTAACCAGTTTACATTTCCGGCAACACTGTTCTTTGGTCGTATTGAACCCCGACATTCTCTTAGGGGTCAGATATGCCCGGTGAGTTACATTCAACTGCAGCAGCTGCAGTTTCACATTCCGGGACACCTTTTTGTGATACGAGAGCACCCTCTCCCATACTCCCTCCCCAAATGATTCTGGGAGGTCCGCCTCCAAGCTTTGTCTAGTCGCACTAGTCCTGTTGGCCTGCTGGACCATAATTAGTTTGTATATCCTAGACACTGCATATACCCCCTTCCGACATGTCATATATTGTTTCAATCTCTACATTTTCTTTAAACTCATCACCGCTTAATGGCCACCTTGGGTTTATTCCCTTCGGGTTAAGTGTTCGCCTCTGTAGAATCCCGTTGTGGTGGCTAGCATGTCAAAGTCTATGGGTTTCCCTTCATGCAGGAGGTCTCCCACTGTGGCTACTCCAACAGGCTCCCAGTACTTCTGCACTATCGACCTCTGCTGTTGACTATCCGCCTTCAATACCACTAATGGGACCTGGGGGGATTATGGCGCGATAATACCCATTTGTTTACATGCTCTATGCCACATGCTTTTCCCTAGTATTAGTAGGAGGGGCGGGTTGTGCAAACATGCGTCCTGTATCCAGGCTATCTCTTTTAGGAAGAATGGGTTGCATGTTGGTTTCAACAGAGGGGTGTCTTGAGTTGGCTCCTCTGCAAGCCTACCCGCTATGAATTGCAGCTGGCTTGCCACATAGTACATCTCAAAGTTTGGCACCCGTTTGCCTCCTTGGTCATGCGTATCTTGCAGTTTAGTCAGGGCTAGTCTACACCTGCCATCCCCTACATAATATATCAAGTTGTTTGAAAAAGCTCTTTGGTATACGGTACATTATATTAGAAGCACTGGAGAAGCCTCTGAAAAGCTGCCATTTTGAAGAGAGAGGCTCTACCCATCAATGAAAGGAGAAGCTTTGCCCAGAAGTCCATGTATTTTGACAGCCCACTTACTACCTTCAATGTGTTGTGTGCATGTTCGCCCCTAGGATCATGATACACGTCCACTCCTAAGTTCCGGAAGGTGTCCACCGCCCACTTGATCAGGAGCAGTGGCAACAATGTTGTTGTCTTACGCCCATATCCTGCCAATGGGAACAGACTCGACTTCTGTGTGCTCACCATGATGCTCGAGAGTTCTGCATAGCGTTCCAACACTTCTAGTACGTATTCTTAATTAGTCTCAGGTTGCTGTAGGTATAGCAGCATGTCATCAGCATATAGGGATACCAAGTGCCACGTGCCCTGTACGTTAATTCCCACCTCTTTATATTCCTTTCAGAGGTAGACAGCCAGTGGCTCAAGCGCAAGGACAAAAAGCATAGGAGACCAATAGCATCCTGGTCTTGTGCCTTTCCATAAGAACCATTGTTCTGAGATTTGGCTACCTGTTGTGACCCTGGCTACCGGCTCGCTATATAATAGTTGGACCCATTTAATGTAGTTGGGCATTGGAACTCCATATTATGATCCACCAGAAATTCCTAGACGGAGTAAGAGAGATAAGGTGGTTGCCTTAAGGCTCCCAACAGTTGTTAGGAAAGATTTCGTAATTGTAGGTAATTTTCCTTCCATGTGGCAACCCCTAAACTGTTTGCTGTTGTTTTTCACCTTGTTCTTGACTTTGCCAGAGAAGTGCAGCCTTCTGCCGCACTCCTCTGGGCTTTCGCTCCTTTCTTACGGGGAAACTGACATGCCCTTAAGACAGTCAGTACCGGGGAACGCTGTTTCCCATAGTTTCTTTTATCATGTTGCGGCTTTAGTGCAACATGACACAAGAGGGCACTGTAAGCTAAGTTACAGCTCTCTTGGGTCTCTAGCCTTCTACAGGCCCTAGATACTCGTTTAGGATTGTATTTGATCGGTGCAAGTCATTCAGGGACTGGAATGGTGGCAGCGATCGTTTTGTGTATTTTGAGCTCCTTTTGGCGTTCTAAGCGTGTTTTTCGCGCTGAACCCAAAATGGTGGCCTGGCTCCCAAAATGGCCAGACCACGAGGCTCCTTTGTCCTGTCCACTGACCGTCTTGCTCCCTTCACCTTCCCCAGGTCGAGCGACCCGGGGCCTTCCTTATTTGGGCATGTACTTTCCCGCGAAACACGGATGCTTTCGCGGGCTTCTACATGTCTTTTGTGTGCCTCCAGGGTGTAGGCTGGGATGTCTGGTCCCAATACACATCCTGGGTGCCAGAGAGTCTAGGGTGGTGTGAATGCCTGGGACCACCGTGGTCCGTGATTGGTCCACGAATGGTGTGAGTGTTGATGAGCGGATCTCCCATTGGGTCCCCTCCGTTTTGGCGCGAAGGGAACCGTGGATAAGAGGGGGCTGGAAACACCACTACCATGTCGATCTCCTGAGTTCTCACGAACGAAGGAATACAGGAGCCAAGTATCCTGCAACCAAGAGGCTGGACCGAGGAATCGCTGGTGACCCGCTGAAGGACTCCTCCTTTGCACCGCTGTCGTCCTGTGAAACCCTTTCCTCCTTTGATCGAACCAGAAGGCCTGTACTGGTGCTTCGACCTTTGGAATAGCAGGAACAGCTATTCTCGGCGACTTCATCATCTCCTGCCAATAAGCCTTCGGAAGCGTCTCTGGGCCATCCAGTTGACTGACCAGCTTACACGGGAGTCCTGCTCTGTAACCGCCGCCAGGTTGTGTTGTATTTCGAGTCCTGGTCACTCTCACACGCTTCGTACACTTGGCGTTCCCAAGTCTGAAGTGAGTAGTGTACATTTGGCTCAGATACACATGGCCGCTCCGTTGCCCTGCTGTGGTGACAAAACTGTGCAGGTTTCTTCGATTGGGACGTCTTTTTTCTCTACACGACGAGGCATTCCCGGCTCTTCTGAACCTGCTAGCTGCTGAAACTAACGTGGAGAAGCCTGGGTCTGCTTGCATCGGGGACCGGTGAGTAGTATAGCTAGGATCTGGTCGCCCTCCTGCAGTAGCCCATTGCTTTTCCCCGCTGTGTAAAAACAGCACCCTTTTGTCCGTACTCGCGCTCTGCTTCTGCTCACTGTGGAGGCTGCGCTTGAGTCGCGGAACCTGTTCTTCTTCTGTTGTGCACTAACCCGAACTGCCTGACTTCCTCCGAAGAGCTTCTCCTTTTGCCCGTTGGCACCAGCGTGTGCAGGTACTTTGAGCACAAGGCTCCACTCTTCGCAGGGCTCGGACTTCCATCTAGTTAGGTGCCTCTGAAGGCGAACTGGGTCGAAAGCATTATCGCACTGCCTGTTTTCCTTCCCTTTCAGGTGGACTACACATTTCGTGCATATAACGCTTGCAACTGTCGTATTTGTATATATATTGTGTTGATATGGTATGTGTTGGCTTAATATTGTGATATTGTGATTTTCTCGCTACGGTCATTGTTTTAAAGGCCTTAAAATAAATGTGTATATATTTTTGATATAACAACTGTTTGGAGTAGTTTGTAAGTGATCTTGCTTTGTGTGCTCATTGCGGGCTTTCAGTCACCCTCACCCCTCTTGAGACCTAGTCTTGACCGCCGCGATCGCTACCTTGATTGGTCTGGCTCGTCCAGAGGTTACCCTGTTCCAAGTAATTAGGTTGGCCTTCTGAACTTCTGCGCCACCAGGACAGAGTTCAGAAATCCGTCTTAACAACAGTAGACAGCCAGATTATAGATAGTAGGGGTTAAAGATCTCTAGGAATGCCTGGGCTTGAGAAAAAATCCCACAGAGACAAGAACGAGAGATTGGCGGCCCTGTTATTTCTAGTTAGCAATATTTGAAGGCGCTACGATCTTGAAATGTATCTTAGAGCTCCAATGGCAACCAATAAGAATATGAAGAGAAGAGGAAAGGCAGTTAGAGGGACTATTTGTCAAAAAGGAGAACTTTTACCTTTTTATAAAACATAGATCTGGGGTTTCTCTTATTTGTAAGGGAAGATTGTTTCAAAGTCTAGTTCCCAACACAGTACCGACCTATAAAAAGATATGTTCTTTTGAAATCTAGGAATAGCCAGCGTCAGTTTTGAGGGTGATCTCAAAAGTCTCAAAGGTTCAAAGTGTATGAAACACTTTTTAAGATATTGAGGGGCAGAACCATAAACAGACTAATGAATCAGCACCATAAGTTTAAATGGTATCCCTGAACAAACTGAGAGCCAATGTAATCACTTCAAACCTGGTGTGATATGATCCCATTTAAGGCTCTTAGTAACTATTGGATAGCTCAGGGGCAACATGTTTGTCTTGGGAGAAAGACAACAACACAGAGCAACACTGGTTCGGATCCCCGTCCTGTACTTATAGACTGGTCTCCGGTATTAAGCATGTTATAAAAGATTAATTAATTATTTGGGGCGCAGTATTTTGATGCACCTTAAGACTGTGAATAGCTCTTGTGGGGAAACCTGCGAACAGGCTGTTAGAATAATCAATTTAGTCCTGGCTAAAGTGGCAACATGATTTCCATAAAGCAAGGGGCTTAGTTGTCTAACAACCAAAAAATACACATTTGTGGAACTTATAAGGTTACTAAAACTACTGAAACCTTTTAATAAAAACCCTTGAACGGTCTTTGCGAGTTGGAGTCCATCTTTGACAATATATATATCGGTTTGCAGAAATATTTGTATATTGTGTGCAATGTCATACATAAGACCTTTTGTATGTTCTTTGCATCTTAAAAGTATTCACCTGAGTTTTTTCCTGCAAATCAGCATTATGTAATCAGTAATAATTGTTGTGTTGTACTTTGCTTTCAGTCTAGATGGCTATGTTGTGATATATAAGCATATGTTCTTCCACGCATTGGATACCCAAGTGATGTCTGTGCTTCAAATGTCAATTTTCCTTTTGTGCAGCTATATATGTTGCCACCCGTCTCTGCACTCAAGTTATGACATAACTAGCTTATGCTTTTATTAATCCTACTCTCTTCTGAAATTACTTGTGCTGTGAAACCTTTGAGGTCGCCAATGCACAATTAAGTACTATAATGGGAATTGCGCTATTTTAATTTTTTGTTTTTCGGTCCTCATACATTTCCTTTTATAATTATACAGCCCAAATGTCTGCTTACAAGATCTTAATAGGGTTATCAATAAAAGTATGGAGCATTTAGGTAAAGAGATTGAAAACCTGTTATTAATTTAATGCAGAGTTTATGAATCCAATTGGTAGACAAAAGTATTGGTTCTATTATAAACACCATTGTGTTCCCTTTAATACATTATAATTCAAACTGGTTTGCCAAATAATCGCTTTCAACATTTGTACATTATTTTGAATTAGTTGAGGTGGGCCATCTTACTATGGTGCAAAATACTGGGAGGTACTGGACTGCAAAGGGCATTGGCAGATGTTAAAGCTATCCGTTTCTACATGAAGAATATGCTGTTTTTACTTTACACAACTAGAAAATGTTTGCTGCAAATTCTTTCCATACATGATCTTTAATACACTTCCTTCTATTAGATGAGACACCAGAAAATGTATCTCTTCCTCAGTGATTCACTTTATAGAATAATGTGGCCGTGTGCTTGGAATTTCTGATACCTAACTTTCTATACATCTGGGAGTTGATATTTACATTAAACAAATAATTTGTTATATTTAAATTTCACAAACATTTCCAAATGTTACCACTTTTCAAAATCTCCCACCTGAAAAACTGCCCTTTATTCAGTCAATGCATGCCTGGTACAAGTAGATTTTATATAAGAAACTTCTATTTAGTAAACAAGAAATGACAGTCCCAAGAGAAAGTACCCGATGAATATAGTAATGGTCAGTGTGTAGTAATGGTCAGTGTGTTTGCACGATTTAATATTGTTAGAATTTATAAAGACAACACAAACGAATGAAGTTTTAACGTGGCTTTAACTTCTAAATTTAACACCAACATAAGGAAGTGAAATAACAATTTCAACATTAACAATATACAGTTCATTAACATTTAAAAAATATATATGGATTATAAATCACAGATAATCTACAGGGCAAAGGAATTTGTTTACTTAGCTGGAGACCACAAAAAGGGAGCAGTGTAAAAGCAGCATACTAGGGTAACATTAAACAAACAATAACACAATGGAAACTTCCAGTTAATGTGGACATAAGGGGAGGATTTTGTTAGGTATTGTGAGGAACCAGAGGGTGTCTCGCCCACTAGTCCCCAGGGATCTCTCTCTCAGGTGGCCAGGGCACGGCCATCGCCTTTCGATCCAGACCCTGAGGGTGGACCAGTGCAGGAGGATCATCTGGCTGAGGGGTCTTGGGGGAGTGGGGGTGAGATAGCCAATGGTGAGATGCAGTATTCCCCCCTTTTTAGTTAATCTACCCCATCCTATTTTTTAGGGTTTTCTGATGTTCCAACTACCTCCCCCCCTTTTTACACGAACACACGGGCTGAGGTAGAGGGTGACTGAGAGTAACCAGACTAACTCTCTCACATCGTACTGGACATGTCCTGTTAGTCAGGTACCTTACCCTAAGTGCATACACCTAATACCAATTAGCTCCCATCACACAAATAAAGGCCAACACATAAAGACACACTCTGAGCAAGGTGGAACACGAGAACGAGCAGAACTTCTGGGACGAAGGCCCATCTACTGGAGCAGAGCAATGGGCCAAGGGACGAGAGCAGCGCCCCGAAAACACCATGCTTCCCTACTGGAGGTCGTTAAAGCCACACACATTCGAAAGACTACGATATCCAAAAGTGGTCTGAGTCTGATTGAGGGGGATCCGAAGTATATAAAGCTTGGGGAAGGGAGACCCCTTACAACTTTGTGTGAACTGTATCGTGAGAGGTCTGAGCCCGGCAAAGGGAGACCTAAGAGAACTGAGAACTGTGTGGTGAAAGGTCTGAGTGACCTTTGTGAACGTTTTGGTTTAAACATCAGGGTCGGATTGGCCCCTCTGTCTTTTGGTCCATGGCTGGGCAAAAATCGTCCATGGAGAGTGGGGGCCGGTTTCTGGCCATGTCTGGGCCGGTTTGGAAAAATTAAATGTGAATTTTGTTACATTTTTTTTAATCAAAAAGCCTTTCATCCTTCTTAGGTTGATAAATGAGTACCAACACAGGTTGGGTGATATTTGTTCTATAAAAAAGAGCTTAAGCGTAAGTGCTATACAATAACATATCATTTGGCCTTGGACATCTGCTTGGATTCACAGTAATATAGTGTACTTAGGAACAATGCTATTTGATGCCACTTCCTGTTTTGTCAAGGGGTGAAAGGTTGTGTTTCATCACTTCCTGGGATGCCATTTTGGGGTGGGGTCAAATGACATCACTTCCGGTGATGTCATCAGAGGTCAAGGGTTGTGAGGCGAGGGGTGGGCCACTTTTTTTGGGTGACCAGGCCTATTTCTTGTCCCAGTCTGACCCTGTGAAACATTATTTTGAAAGTCAGAGAAAGGAACTCGATCCACGGTTTTGAACTGTACTCTATTGGAAGGCGAGCCAGAGTGCGTCATCCTGCCTACAAGGATCGCCTTACCGCGTGAGGTTTAACGTGGGGAGGAGAGCTGGTTGAGCCACCTTATAATTTGAACACTGACTTTTCCCTTTGCATTCATTTTCTCCTTTTTACACTTTTTGTACAAGAGATAGGGCAGGCATTTGGTTTTTGTTAGCATAGGGAATTTTGATTTGACAGACTCCACCAGGACTGTTTTGTTTATCATTTTATCGTTTATCGTTTGATGGTCGAGACTACTCCCATCTTAGTTATAGGGCAGAATAGGAGTTTCTCCTACCCCAACATTTTCAATAAAGGTTTTACAAATTGTATCTATTGTGTCAGTATCAATACTTGTGATCCCATGCCTTCCCTACAGAATGCTTTCTTAGTTTAACACATTATTCTTTAACAATGAGTTGTCTAAGGTACAGCTGGAGGGTGCCGAGAGTACAGCGATGTTCCCCTTGCCCCCCCTTGCTTTGCCATAACCGTTTACAATGCATATTCTTTCTTTTTTTAAACTTGTCCTAATTCTTTGCACTGACATTTTTTTACTTTCTTCATTACTAATTACATTTAATGTAAAACACTTTTATCTCATTATTTGTACCTCTTTGTTTTCACAAAGGGGTGTTTTTAATCGGATATTTTAACATAGAACCCTCTGATTCAACACACTTGAACTGTTTCTTGCAAGGGCTTACCTGGCCAGTGAACCAAAGTGCAAGAAGACAAATCCCCCGATGACATGATATCCTGAGAGTAGGCATTACCAAGGGCAGTAAGCAGAGGTACCACAGGAAATACTAAAAATAAAATGAAATATTTTAGAGCTTTGTTTTTAAATTTAGACATGCTAATAACTAGCATAGGTCACATTTTTTGTTTAAGCACATTCCAAGAATACATTAATTTCTTCCGTCAACATATTCATACGAGTATAAATCATATGTTGCTTTTGCCACAATCAGGCATTAATTAAAAATACTGAAAAACAAGAAAAAGGAATGGACTGAACAATCTAAGCAATAGGTACAGGAAAGGGATACATTGTAGATCGTTGGTGTCCCCCTGTCTGGCAGAGATGCTTACCTTCCTATGGTTTTCTGTCTAATTTCCCTCTTGCATTTCCAGGGGATGGAGTCTTGCACACTTCTTGACAGTGTCCTGGTTATAGCAGCTGTCTCTTTTCTTGAAAACTCCCAGGGATATTTTGTGCCCACTGCACTTCCTATAAACACCCAGGAATGTAGTGCTTAGCTCACATTCAGGGTTACAGGGCAGAAGTTTATAGCGCCCTGCCTGCTCTTGCAGACATGGCCCAGATTCCCCTTACCTTCTGGTTTGTCTGTTCCTGCTTTGGCAATGCTCTGGTGCACTCAGTGTCCTCAGGAAATCCATGTCCCTAAGGTTCTAGTGGATGTAAAGATCTCCTCTGGCCTCTCAGCTCTTGCAGTTGGATCAGCCTGCACAACCTGAAAAGATCAGCCTTTTGTGTCAAGCATTTACTCCTCTTGTGATTCTGGCTATCTCTTCCTGGCATCTTGCTCCATCTTTTAGAACGGACATCTATGGTCCTGTTTGACAGAGGATTTTATAGTAACCCCTGTGTTCACGTTTCACTAATCCAGCTTGACATGGATTGTGTTCATTTAATCTTGCTTGGAGAGATTTCGATTGGTGATTTAGTGTGTTCATCGTGTAATTATGTCCACCAGTAGCCTTGGATTGCATCACTGAGGCCTAAAAAGACTCAATGGCCATTATCGGGGGTCAGGCAGAGAGTCCCTCACCCGCTACCTGCATGGCTCAATCAGCTTTAGTGTCCTTTAAGCTCCCACTGAAATGCTTCTCTCCAATTCCTCTAGACTTGCATATGAAGGGTTGAGTTCCTGTGCACTGTGCTTAGCAAAAAGACTGCCATATGCAGCCTGGGGCCTGTAGTGGTGCATAGCTCACAGGCGTTTTCCTACTTCTGTATCTATGCATAATGGTAGTAAGATGCTGTTATTGGCACCATAAACAAGTGGAGAATAGGACTAGGGCACAAGGGAGAAGAAAGCTTTATTTTGGTCAGCATATGCAGTATTCCTAATCAGTTGATCATGGGTGAGGAGACTGGAATGGACAGGACTGTGAGAAGACCAACCCCGTCATGGTTCAAATAGCTCAAAGTACTTGTTTGAGGGCCATGGAAAGGGATTAGGACACTTCATCACAGAAGAACAAGTTACCTACCCCTGGTAATGTTCCTTCGACTGGATGTTCCTCCCACGCATTCCTCAACTTTAGATATCTTCCTTCCAGCATGAGCTGCTTCGGAAAAAACTTTCGGCTGAGGGCGCTGTGCGTCGTTGCGGTCGTCTCGATGTCCCTCGAGGACCTCTGTCTTGAGGTCAACGTCATGACAGGTGTATATAACACATGCATCACCATTAGCTTCAGTTCTGTTTTTTCGTCTTCTTCCCACAGGATTACCAGCATTAGCGTATTCAAGACAGTATCAGACAATGAATGAACGTAAGTTGTAATGCACGGATATTCTACTGCGAGATAGGTTGGGAGGGTCAATGAGGAATACGTGTGAGGAACATCCAGTTGAAAGAATGTTACCATGGGTAAGTAACTTGTTATTCGAATGTATTGTGTCCCCCCATGTATTCCTCATCTTTAGATAGATTCCCAAAACAGTGTAAGGTTTGGAGAAGGGAGTAAGAATTTTCGAATCATGAATTTCCTTCTCAAACTTTGTAATGGACAGAATGCAACACCACCTTTCCAAATCCTCCTTCCTGGCCTGAAGACAAATCCAGGCAGTAGTGTTTTGTGAAGGTATGAATGGTAGACCAAGTGGCTGCCGCTCAAATATCATTTACTCAGCACCCTCTTTGCAAGGCAAAAGATGTAGCCATGCCCCTTGTGAGCCCTCCGGCCTTATGGAGGCTCCTTTACTGCAAGCTTATAGCATTCTGTAATGCCCAGGATTATCCATCTGGATAATGTTCCCTTTGTGACCGCCAGATCCAATGTGTGTCCGGTGTACCTGTGAGAAACCCGAGGGTATTCTCACTTCTAAACCGCTCTTGGATCCTAACCTTGGGGGTGGAGAAGCGAGGGAGGATCACCTGGCTGGAGGGTCCTTGGGGATTGGGGACAAGATTGTCTCAGGTGAGACGCGGTATTCCACATTTGCAATTCAGGGAGAATCCTATATCCCAGAGATGGTTGTGGGGTGTTGCTATTCCTGTCCCACTGACCTGGAAATTCCCCAAAGATGGTATCCCTCTAGCATGAAAAAGGGTAAAGAAGAGAAGGGGTAAGAATAAAACCGGAGAGACATGGTATCCCCCTTTTCCTGTTGATGACCAACCTAACCTTTCCCCAACCTTTATGGGTTACTATAAAGCGGTTACCCTCATGTCTTTACATGTGACACTTGACAGTAATGGGACGAGGAAGAGGCGACTAAGAGTAATGCGTACTACACCATTTCACCACTGTAGTACTGGGACTAGTACTGGGACAAGAAGGATGCCTACAAAGAGCTGTGAGGGTCAGCCATGTCCCTTTAACTATGGTCAGGCAGGGCTAATTAGGCATCCTCGCCTGCAGCCTGTCAAGGGGCTGCAGCTGTATGAAGGGAGATCAGTGGAGCAGAGCAGAGAGCAACAGGAGGCCTGGGTGGGGGAGACCAGCAGGGGAACTTGTTTGAGAGGAGGCAGCCGTGGTGGGACCGGAGAAGGAGCCAGGATGCCAGCAAATATCCTGAAGGACTTGCAGAGCCCAAAGCTAGTGGGCCGTGTACTTGTTGGAGGTCTTGGAGCCTACATGGCAGAGTCCTAGTAGCAGGAGCTGCAAGATAGGATGCTGTTCGCGTCTGTCAAGAAGCATTTCCATTGCCGGCATTCAAAGGGAAACACACGGCAAGTGATCGGGGCTCGGAAGGCGGATTTCCCGATTTAGGAATCAGAGGAGAAGGGTTATAGGTCAAAGGTTCGAATCAAAAGGTTTGAAATACAATAGGGTTGAATCAAAAGGACCGAAAACAAAAGGTTCGACATTTTATTAAATTTTTTGGGGGCGGCACCCCCCCCAACCACTGTTTTTGTGGTAAAAAACACTTTTTTTTACCTATACGGAAACCCCAAAAAAAAGATATAATTAAAAATAAAATTCGAACCTTTTGTTTTCGGTCCTATTGACTCGACCCTATTGCATTCAAACCTTTTGTATTCAAACCTTTGACCGGACACCGAGGAGGTTATAGGTCAAAGGTTCAAGGAGAAGCAGCGGGAACCGCCGGAAGGAGACACACAGAACCAATGAGTATGTCGGGGAGGACGCTCGAACACCGGGGCGCTCCTATTAAGCCAAACAACTGCATATTGAATACTGAACTGAATGGAATCTTAAAAACAAGCAAAATAAATGCATATCGAATACCAAACTGAATGGAAACTTAAAACTAATCGGCATGAATGCATATTGAATGCCAAATTGGGTGAAATCAAGCATATTAAAAACTGAATGAAATATTTGAACTTTATGGGCCAAGCAGATAAAGAGAACAGCCAAGGTGCCCTTGTGAAACGAATTACAGAAAAGGGTGCATGTGTGGCAGAGCGCCATACAAAGGTGGGGAATGAACAACCCTCCCCTCCCCCAAAGTGAACTTTGAGAGTGAATGCAGTGCAGCAAGGCCAAAGACTGGCAAGGCGTGTGTAACACGTGATGGCAGAGCCACAAGGCTGATAAGAAAATTGCACCTATACCAGTGAGTCCTGAATGCGGAAAAACAAGGACATTGTGGTGTTGAAGTTAAAGTATTGGGGAAGGGAACTCTGAGACTTGAGGAACTGCACGTGCCGACTTGAGAACGGATCCTCAAGACCTTTTGATTTTGAACTGTGTTGCTTGGAACTTGGGCAAGGGAACCCTGGGGATTGTTTTGAACTGTATTGCCTTGAGCTTGAGAAAGGTCATCTTGAGACTTTTGTGGAACTTTCTTACAATTGGGGAAGGGGAGCTGGCAGCAGGAAGAACTTTGAGTTGAACACTATTTATTTTATTATTGACATCCCTACATATTGTTTAGCTTTAGTTGTGAGGGCAAGTATAGGTTTTGGACACAGACAGACTTAAGTTGAACTCTTTGACTCAGGCTTTCCTTAGTTTCGTTCAGGTAGTGTTTTATTTTGAACTTTAAGTATGTTGTCTGTGTCTTACTTCATGATCCCTTCACATACCCCACAAATAGTTCGTCATCTTGTCTTATTTTAGCCATATGTGAAAAAGTGACCTTTTTTTGGGATCTAGCCTGTGTAGCATTTCCTCCTCCCTGCCAGGATGCGGCAGCAGATAAAATGTTGGCAAAACAATCTTCACAGAGATGTGAAAATCTGATACAATCTTCAAAAGAAATGTAGGCTTGACCCTTAGCACAATTTTGTTCTTAGAAAAAGTTGTAAACAGTGGTTTACTGGCTAAGGCCTGCTACTAGCTCACCCTGCAGGCTGATTTCAAAGTGACTAGCAAGACGCTCTTACAAGTCAGCAGTCCCAATGGACAAGAGTGAAGCGGCTTAAATGGAGCGCACATAAAGTTTAGCACAATATTTATATCTGAAAACTGACACCTGAAAAGGGTAGGGATGAAAAAAATCTTTTCTCTGCTAAAATCGGCTTGATCCACCTTAAGTGGCTCGCCTTTGCGGATGATATCATTTTATTTGATCCCACCCCGTCAGGCCTCCAACTTAAACTACGTCTATTTGAAGAATTTGCACTAGTACACAACCTGATGCCTAATCCTGCTAAAACAGCAGTCATGCAATTTGGTGTACAGAAACGAACCGGCAAATCACAGTGGCATCTCATGCAGATCCCCATCTCAGTTATTAGAGAAACAATCTACTTGGGATACCACTTATCAGAGAAAAATTCTATCTCAATGTGGCATGATGTTCTCAGCAAAAAGATCAGACCCTTGATATCACAATCCAAAGTCATCTATGCAAAATATTGCAAATTCTCACTAATTCCCCTTATCGAGTTCTTTACTTTGAAAATTGAAAGCGTAATCCTGTATTCTCTTGACATATGTATGGGTGAAATGGGCCCAATTTTGGACCAACTGCAGGGTACTGCCCTGAAACGTGCCATGTCGCTTCCGATGTCCCTCCCCAATGCGATCTTGAGGCATGAATTGGGTCTAGTCGCACTGTCTACCCGTTGGAAATGGCGTCTCCTCACCAATTTTGCCAAGATCAGGCATCCCACAGCGAACTCCCTATATGCCGAGTTAAATCACACCATTACGCTGTCACCCACGTCTTCCATGGCCCTCTATGTGTCAAAAATGGCTGGTATACTCAAGACGGCTAACATCACCGTGGACGATGTCTATCATAGACCGGGCTATGCTAAAAAAAAACTTTTTGAACTTGATTGGTGCACAACCCTTGATAAAATGGGATCGTACTATCTTTACAAGGAATATCAATTATTTGCACGTAAACGTATCCCTAGACACGACTACATTGTGCTTTTTCCTTGTAACTCCACGCGGAGGACGTATCTCTGGTTCAAACTCAATTTGTTTCACACTAAAGAAAGAGTTGTAAAATGGATCGGTCATAAGCTGTATGCCTCCAGTCCGCACTGTAGATTTCCCATGTGTACCGAACCCACTGAAACATTAAAACATCTGGTTTTAAACTGTCCCCATTTTAGGAATCAAAGATCGTTATTATTGATGGAATTTGTAAACATTAATTTTATTGACTGCCTTCCCTTTCTCTGGGACAGAATGATGCGAGGTAACCATAAGCCGTTGATATATGCTGTATCGAAATTATGTAAAGTGATTGCAAGAGAATTGGAAAAAGACTGTTACATGAATATCTCTTGAATCACTTATTTTAACTCTCTTCCCCCTTGTAAAATTAGTATGAATTTGAGGATGCATGTACATTTGAGCGTATAGATAATCCCATTGTGTATTCTCTTGTTTTTTATGTGTTTTTCATTATGTTATATGAATTAATGGTTCTTAAACTTCGACTTGAATGATGTCTTTTTAGGTCTATGCATTGTAAATCTTCATGTTTGTAGGCATTTGTTGTTGTAATGCCCTCTTTTTATCATAACTTCTTTGTAAAGTCTCTCCTACTTGCTAGGAGAGTCAAATACAAATGAAAAAAAAAAAAAAAAAGGGTAGGAGGGAACACATTTGTGAG
The DNA here is from genome assembly GCF_040938575.1 of Ambystoma mexicanum. Taxonomy (NCBI): domain Eukaryota; kingdom Metazoa; phylum Chordata; class Amphibia; order Caudata; family Ambystomatidae; genus Ambystoma; species Ambystoma mexicanum. The sequence continues at coordinate 38,644,034 of NC_090933.1, forward strand.
CCCCTTTAGAAATTGGATAATCAGTGGCATTTTGAAATATGAAGCTTCTTCCAACATGCCCTTAAAGATCGAAAGCGCAGCCAAGTATCCTTTGATTGTTCCAATCTGGAGCTCCAGATTTGCCAGATGTAATAAGAAAGACAACACCATAGGTGTATTGCTCTGAAAAGGGTCCACATTATTTTTCCTGCACCAGTTGCAGAATTTATTCCAACGGCAGCGGCACAAGGATTTAGTTTCTGGCCTTCTGGCCAAAAGCAACATCTCCATCACGTCATCCAAGAGGCCCCAATCCTTAAACCTCAGAAACCATACGTGAATGGTGGAGTGTCTTGACCTCTCTTTGTGGAAGACTCATTGGAGGGCAGATGACATGTCCAGAAGGTCCAGGTACCACATCCTCCTGGCCCAATCCGGTGCAATTAGGATCATGGACTTCCTGAACTTTCTCAACTTCCAGATGACTTGAGCGATGATGCAGACTGGAGGAAATGCATAAAGGAGTGGAAACTCCTATCCACTACGAACGTGTCCCCTAGAGCTCCTCTTGGGGGAAATTCCCTGGAGCAGAACAGTTTGCACTTCTGGTTGACACTAGTCAAGAACAGGTCTACCTGAGGAGTTCCCTAAAGGGCGAAGATCTCTTGAAGGACTTCCTGAGCCCGTTCCCACTCGTGAGGGACTGCTTTGCCTGCTCCCCCGCTGGGTCTCCTCTCCGGCCAGATGAACTGCTGATAGGGAGATTCTTTCTTGAATTGCCCAGAATCAGCGCTGTATTGTAGTGTGGCTTTGTCAGCTATGGGACCAAGGTTTCAAATTCTTTTCCAGGAGACAACTGAGGGGCTATATGATACTCCTTGTAGCTGCCTGGTCGACGATAGCGCAGAAACGGAAAAGTAGCCAACCTCCCATAGAACTAGATTGGTTACATAAGGTATAGCACTTTGTGGCCCTTGAGTGAGAAACCTATACGATACAAGGAGATCAGACGATCTTTAATAGGATTGGGACAACGTATTATCATTCCTCCAGGCGGAACTACATACACCTGTGCTGCCCGCATAACCTGAGAATTCTGGACTTATTCTAAATCGATTGGCATTACATGAATACTATTTTGTTAGATGTATGATCTCTGTGGAGGGGGGGATATGTGGGTCGGAAGATGGGTGGGGTAAACTTCTGATTGGATTGCAAATCAATGAAAAAATAAAAAAAATAAAGGGCCATGTTTTAAAAGGTGTGTTAGGGACAATAGGGGTGACAAGTGTTTATCCACAGTAGTCATAGCTTTTGCTTAGTAAATGTGTCCTGCAGGTTCAGTTTGCATTCCTGATGGGCTGTGTATGAGAATAAAAATACAAACACTCTTTAAAGTAAAGAGGTCTCTTACCTGAGAGGTACACACTTTGTTAAAACTGACGAAAATGGCTGTTTGAAGAAAGCAACAGAAGACAAGGTCCTTATAAAATGCCACAGACACGACAAAAAGCAAAACTAATTGTGGCAGAAAGGCAGCAATTCCGAGGGCAAAACTCCAGCTGCTCCCTGCAGTCAAGTACAGCATATAGAAATAGGAAGAGAAATTGTGGCGGATATCCCTCCGGGTTATGTGATATAAGTAAGTGTGCTCCAAAAACTCCCAGCCATACCTGCAAGATAAGAAAAGATATCAAAAAGGTGCTTGGCTTGTGTTAAGAGTCACAGTTCCTGTCAAACCATTTAAAATAAATGATTCCCTATGGCATGTGGCTTCTAATTATTAGATAGTTAATTACATGGCTCACTGATATAAAATTAAGACTCTTGTGCAACCACCCTATTTTTGTTGATACTTTTAAAACCCACTAATTTGCAGTTTCTTAAACAAGTACTTGTTCTACCACAAGTTCTTTCACTCTTATTCAGATTCTTTTTTCTCAGTTTTCATTATCTCCCTCTCTGTATCAGGTTGCTCAACAAATTAGGGTGGCACAAGGATGAAGTGCTACAAAAGCTTACAGCAAAATCAGTGATGACTGGTCCAATGAGGTAAGTGGGGCTCTGTTGGCCCGCTAACGCTCCACAGTCCTACCTATCACAGGCACCTTTCAAGGGAAGCAATTCTTACCAAGATGGAGTTTTAGGAATTAATATTGACGATTGCAGCATGCAGATCACATTCAGACTACTCATGCATGGATGGGGTGTCTTTACATATGCCCCAAACACACATACAGAGTATATCCCAACAAGGCAAGAGGTGAGGGGAGGCCAATTTTACTGGGGAAACATTTGACATTTCTCCAGATGCTGCATTTTGACAGTCCAAGCACCGATGGTCAATGTGGGGCCACATGTAGGGTCCACCTGCCTTTCATACCCAGGAAACGCAGTCTGCATAAAGCGAGGCATAGGCCACTAGGCGGTGGGGTGAGCATTCTGTAATTGCCTCTCATCCATGATGGCCATGATACACCAGAACCTGTCCCCTGGGAGAACACCTCCTGAACATGGTCACTCCCACCTGTAAACCCTTCATTCAATCCCGTTCCACCCCTGACATGGGTTGCTAAGGCTGCTGAACCGAAGAAGCGATTTTGCCCAAACGTTGGAGGGGGGGACATGATCTCATTTTTAACGTGAGTAAACTGAAGAGGCATGGCATACAGGGGCAGGTGGGAGTTTCCAACAGACAATTCCATTATAAAGTGTGTAATGCAGTGCATTTTGAAGTGAATTCTTCTGAACCACCTTTTGAATGTTTTTTTTCAATTTACACATACTCACTGCCTGATTCTTAAATGCAAAAGCAACGTGTGTGGTGGTCTATCTCACCATCATACACGCATTTTCTGTCCGAGTAGCATTCTCCCTCCTTCGCTGGCACAGTGGCAGGTGGTGCTCTTCTGAGATGGTCTGACATCTTTTTTTTTTTATTCGAGTCTTTTACAGAGGTAGTGTGATGAATCTGGACAATTCTTCCCTTCTTCCCAGGGGGAGCCACCCCCTTTGAGGATAGTGAGGCGAGCCCGGTAAGGAAGTCCCTCCCAGTATGGGTCACGGAAAGCTGGGAGTGACTCACCTCTAGGGGACAGGAACTCCCATTCCTACAAGGAACTCCCTATGAAGATAACTATGTTGACATATATGGGTATAGAACAGATGGAGGTTACTTCTGTTTTGCATCCAACAAATACTGACATTGCTTTTACATCATTGGCTCAAGGTAATACTGGCATTCCCTTGAACTCAGCTACTGACAAAAAGCAACACCCCCCTTACGTCAGTGAGAATAAAAGGGACAAGGAACCTTGAATGGAGGAGGAAGAATCCTATGCAGAGGCGAGCCTCTGACGTACAGATGTCCTGGAGGGCTGGAGCCGCACTAGACCGCAGAGCAAGTGGTAGCATGGAGAAATGCAGAGAGTAGGCAGAGACGCTAGAAGGCCGGTGCCGAGAAAGGCGATACAGCCAAGAAAGATACAGGGATGCTGCACACGTGGTGGGTCTGGGACTTGGGAAACTATGCTGAGGCCAGGGCAGAACAGAGGAACGACTCCTCCCATTGGAACACATGGCCCACAGAGACTGCCGAATTGAACAGAAACAGAAGAGATGGGGATGGAGGGACCATCTTACCTGGTGGTGTGACCACGCTGCAGCCATGGTGGGCCCCGGGAAACTACGCTAAGGCCTGAACAGAGTGGAGGAACAAATCCTCCATGGAGACTGCCGAATTGGGCAGAAGAAGAGAAGCTGAAGCTTAAGTACCGGCGTCGCCATGGAGAAGGGCGAACGGTAACATCCTTGCTACAACACTATCTAACTGGAGCATACCGAAAGGCATAGAAGATACCAGGGTTGCCCAAGGTGGAGGGAGGCAAGCAGAAACCAATAAAGAGAAAGAAACAGACAGGGGGCGTGGCCTGGAGCCGGTGTGGAGTGGATCGCTCTGTGATTGCAGTCAACCAAGATCTGACGACAATGCCCTGAAACCCTATCATACTGACGCTTTGCACCCCCAGATTACAGGAAGGTGAGAGGGAAGCGGGTGTGCCACCATTGACAATGTTTTATCAGCAACTAATTCATTTACAGCAATTCTTCGGCATCCAAGGGTTCAGTGCCAGAAGACCAAAATGGTGTCCTTCACCTACATGGATCTGGAGGCTGGCATCTAGTCTGCTCAGCCATCTCTCCGTGCCTGCTGTAATACCCTGGATGCCTTAGCAGAATCTCTGACCTCGGCGGCTCGCGGTTTCTGAATTCTTCACTCAATGCGCCCAATGCCTGGTGCTCTTGATTGAGCGGGTGCCTTTAGCCGGGATGTCGAGGCATGCACTACTTGCTACTTCTGCCTTCTTATGGACACCCCCGTGCAGGTTCTCTGCAAGCCGATGGCACCGACGGTGGGACCCGGTCAATGCTTGCCACCACCTAGGTTTGATACAGGACTTGAAGTGGCTCCTCCACGGTAGGTCCTGCAGCGGTGTACATAAGGTAGAATACTAATTTATGTAGAACACTACATCAAGCAGAGCAGCCCTTAGCCACTTCCTGTGCTGGGTATATAACAGATTCTTATCTCCTTACACCTCCTTGCTGAACTTATCACACTGTGCGAGTACCACTGGTTCAGGTTCTGGATGCATGCCCCACCCCCCCTTTATCTCCTTCTCAACTTCTTACTAGACATTAATACACAGTGCAATAGCTCAAATCTCAGGCTGCCGTTATTGAAAAATCAACCAAAGGTGTCAAACAATCTGACATTGCCTCCCTTCTACACAATACCACACAGAAGCCTAAAATAGGCTAACAAGTGGAAGTAATGGTCCACGCTACTGACTCAACAGGTAGCCAACCCTCCCTGCAATCATCTACGAAATCAGACCTACAGCATCTTCTCGCAGAAATACTAGAAAGGCAAAGCTGAGTTGCTACCAAAATAATCACTGCCCTGGATTAAAAGTTAGGAGAGGTGGAAAGTGGAAACTGCACTATGTGAGCAGGGATATGAGATCAGTGAGTGCTGTAACAGGATTGAAGCCCTCAAAGCCCACTGCGAGACCTTGGAGGTAAGACAGGAGGATGCGGAGAACCGGTCACGCCGTAAAAATATCCGCTACAGGGCATTCCAGTAACTGTCCCTGATGAGGATCTGACTAAGTTTGTGCAGGACTTCTTCTGTTTTGTGCTGACCCTCCCAGTTGATGCTGAACTGGAATTGGACAGGGTTCACCAAACACACCCAATACAACCACTGAATGGCCCTTCGGATGCATTAGCCAGGGTACAATTTTATACAGCCAAATAAAGCTTAATGAAAGCAGCAAGGGTGTCACCACTCCATATACCAAGACCTGGCTGTGCTCACTTTGGCAAAAAGGAGGGACCTGCATCCCATGACTGAATGGCTACAAGAAAGGAAGATTGCATATCAATGGAGTTTTACCACTGGCCTACACTTCACAGCAGACAGTAAAACCTGGACGATTGGATCTATGAAGGATGCTGAACGCCTGCTTAATTCAAAGGCAGTGGTGGAGGAGGGTGAGATTGGGTGGGGAGTTGAGGGTGCTCACCTTGGCAGGGCTCCAAAAGCCTGGTCGCAAATTTGAGAGATGAAGACGGCCGAGAATCCCAACCTGTAAGGACAGTAAGGGCGCACCCAGGTGACTGACAGATTTCTTGCTGGGCTTTCTATTTTTTGGGTACTGGTTTGGATTGCCCCTTTCTTGGTTCTGGTTCAGGGGTCTAAATAAGGAATACAAGAGCATTTAGTTTGAGGTGCATTAGCATTAATACATGTAAATTGATGAGGATTGAAAGTTTGTATTTTACCTACAAGTATTGGACTTCTAGTTGGGTTCTCGTTGGAAGCTCTTGGAGTGAACTCTGATTTTCACTCACAGTAATGGGATGTGGGGGAGGTGGGTGGGAGGAGGTAAGACTGGGGAGGGAAAATGTTATAGGGATTTTGTGTTATTGGATTGCCACAGGGTCAATGATTTGTAACAATTTAAGCTTACTGCCAAATTATTAGATGTCATTTATAGGCTAGGAACACAGCAGCTAAGCAATCGAGTGCTTTGTAATCAACTTCATGGCTGAGGAAAATGTAAAGTAACTGCGCATGATTACCTGAAATGTGCAAGGTCTGAACTCACTGGCAAAGAGGAAATCCGCCATGAGTAGACTAGCGGAACTATCCACTGATATTGTCTGTCTGCAGGAGATGCGCTCATTAGCTGAGGATGAAAGGCACTCTTGAACAAGTGATACCCAAGGAGTTTTTTTGCTACTTGTGGGGAGAAAAAAAGGGGTCTGGCTCTGCTGTTGAGTAGGGATGTACCAATTGTAGAGAATTCGGTAAGGAGGGAGCTGCACAGTAGATTCATCTTAGTTAAAGGGCAGATATTTGGGAAATGGTACACCTTCATCTCGATTTATGGGTCCAACCTTGAACAGGACCACTTCCTAAAAGCAATCACCCCTAAAATGATTTCCTTTAGCAAAGGTCAGATAATGATTGGAGGGGATTTTACCTTGATGCCGTACTCTGATATGGATAAAGCCCCCCGTCCCCCAACCAGAACTGACTACATGAATGTGGTTGAACTGGCTAGATTCCTGAAGAAACTGGGGATAGTAGACATTTGGAGATTATCAAATGAGGGGGTCCGTGATTTTAACTTTTATTCCCATGTCCCCAGGGGTCTCTCACAGATAACCCTGTTTCTCATGTCAAGCCCATTATTCCCATGCTTGGGGGATGTGTACATCACACTGTGTATCTTCTCGGACCATGCTTCTGTGATGGCCATATTAGAATACTGAAAACGCTGGAACCTCCTAAAGGACCATGGAAACTATATGATTCCATTTTAAGATATGTGGCAGTTTGCCGAGAAATCTTGGTTGCTCTCACTAACTATTTTAATGAAAACATAACCCCAGATTGTTCTGTGTCCATTACCTGGGATGTTAGGGAGAATTTTCATTTTACTGCTTAATTCCTCCCACCCTAGAGACCCCCAGCTCTTTTGCTGGACTTTTTGGGACCCCATGTGTTTTCTGTGTTTTTGGAGTCTGACAAACTCCAAAGGCATCTACTTTTTGTATGGCGACACACAGCACCTTCAGTGCAGTGTCACAGAGAAATCCTTTAGATGTCTCTTAAAGGTTTAAATACCTTTCTCTAGGGTGAACTACTGTTCCCAAGAGTATTAAAGTGAAATTGACTTTACTTACCTTTTCCTCTCTGTAGATCCAGCACAGCCCATCTTATGTGGAGTGCTGGGGGATACTTAGTAGCCCCTTTTTCTACTTACTCATGTAACATTTCTTATGTTACCCTCACTACTTTTAATGGCTGGTGGCAGTGGTTTATTTTTCCTACCATTGTGCCTTCCTACCGCAGGCTGAAGCCTAAGCTGCAGTATGGCACCAATCGGTGACCATTGAGTCAAAATGGCCCGGTCTTCTTTTTTTGCCATTTCTTGTTTGCGAGGTCATTCTTGGGGTTTTCTCTGCCTGTCAAACCACAGTTAACCCTTTTGTTTGCTTTGCCTTTGGCAGGCTTCAGTGCTGAAACCCACCTCTGGCTCCAGTGTGTCTGGCAGGGCAGGAAGCGAGGGAAGTACCCGAAACTTCCTGTCCTTAGTCTCCTCGGTTACCTGAATGCACCCAGTGCCGATTGGCTGTCTGGCTGTCCTTGCAGAACAGCCCCCCTGCTGTGCGAGTGACAGCTAGGCTGTGCATGAATGGGAGAACCCTGCATAAAAGGTGAGGCTTCTTGAACTGAAGACAGAGTCAACCACTGGACGAAACATCCGACTGAGGAATCTGGAAGAGAAGCTTGCTGCACCCTACTGGACCATTGAACTGCCTGGTGAAGCTCTGCTGCAGTGCTGAAGCTCCAACTCTGAATCGACTATAGAAGCCCCAGAATGGATGACTTCTTCCGTTGGGTTGGTGGGACCAACTAACCCCAAGACAAACTTTGCTGGAGGACCTTCCCCAATTGGCTATACTTCTTTGCTGCTGCAGGAACCGTGTGCCAGGGGTCGACAAATCCATAGTCGAGTGTATCGTCTTTAAGCCAGACCAAAGCTCCAGGAAGATCCTGAGGACCCTCCCGAAGCAGGACAACTTGAGACTTGCAATAGCTGCTTTTTGCAGAGTTGATCTCAGCATGGACTTTCACAAGCCTAACAGCTTGTGGCCCTACAGTGATTTCTTTACAACTCTCTAACATTGTGCAAGACTTTTGTGCTATCTAAAGAAGTGCCTCAGCTCCATAGACATTGCTCAATTTGACTTTGGCTGTCCTGGCTCCCTGCAGACTCTTCTGACCCATTGACTTTGATTCTAACTGTCACTCATAGGTGGTGCATAAGTTTAACTTGTATTGCTGGGGAATATCTAATCTAGATTTCATTGGGAGATTGAAAAGTGCTCACATGCTCTGAGAACCTGTTAACCTTTTTCCTTCCCTAATCTTTTCCTTTTTCACAAACATTTATTAAGCACAAAAAGTGATATTTAAATGCCAATACTGTCCTAGCAATTGAAGTCACCTCTGGGTGTAGGAAGTGTGTGGAAGGCATCCCAAAAGGGCATCTACTTGCTTAATTTGAATCTGAGAAAGTGTTACGAAGTGTGTTTTGATTGTTGTATATTGCCCTTTTTAAAGAAGGCTTATTTAAAACTGACTGTTCTATAAAAAAACATTCTTTTTACTAGAAAACCTTGATTGCAAGTGTTATTTGGATGCTTGTATGTTTGGATTTTGATGCTAAAGTTCACATTTACAACTCTTAGATAGGTCTGGCTGCTCAGTCACTCTACTAACTTGTGCAGTACATACCTATACCAATAGGTGGGTTACCTAATACCAAGAGGACAAGACTTGTGTAGTCTCCCACAGGGTTACTGCATACAATCATGCCTAACATGGGATTCGATGAAAACTGTTATTAGGGGGGAGATCATGGCCTATATGCCAGCATTTAATAGAACCAATAAGCTGCACCAACATACCTACAGGACAGAGTCAGGGAACTAGAAAGCAAGCACAAATCAAAACCATAATGGAAGGTCTGAAGGCAGCTGAAAGGGGCCGGAGCACAACTGGAACTAAATTAACCTAATAAATCTGCACAAGCCCTGGCCAAAACCAAGCAACACTATTACAAACCTGGTAATAAAGCAAACCGTTTGCTTGTTTTTACATTGAAGAAAATCCACTCCTGGAATAATATTCAAGCACTTAAAGGGTCAGACGGGATACTGCATTTTTCCAAAACAAGAGAAATAGAATATACTACTGGAATTTCAATGGGATGTTGGGTTCTCCTAAAGATAATGAGTAACAATAAGAATACTAAGCCAACGTAACTTACCCAAGCATTCCCCCTATTGCCCCGAACGAGGTGGAGGCAGCTATAAAATCCCTAAAGCTATAAAATCCCTAAAGCACATCCCCACAAGCCTTGATGGCTTCTCTGCCTTATTTTATGAAACATACTTGCACATACTGTTTCTTTACATGACAGAACTGTTTAATTCCTTCCGAGTCACAGGCTGCCTTACCCCTCCAATGCAAGAAGCTCTCACGGTCCTTATTTCCAGGCCAGGAAAAGACCACACTAAGTGTAACGCTTACAGAACCATTATCATCAAGAACAATGATGCAAAAATGTTCTAATAAATCTTAGCCAACAGGTCAATGGGAATATAAAGGATAATTGTAGATCCACACCAAACTGGGTTTGTAGCCAATAGGACCACTCATGATAACATCAGGGGAGTACTAAATCTAATGGAAATGTCTACCATCATGAACACAGAATCAGGTATCATTTCTTTTGATGCCCACAAAGCATTCAATGTGGTTGACTGGGGCTATATTGGGAAGTTTTCACTCCCTACGGTATGGATCCCACTTTCAAAAGATGGATTCTTACTAATTATCATTAGCTCTCTACAGTAATTAGAGTCAATGGAGCAGAAACACCGAAAATAATGATTTCACAGGGTACTAGAAAGGGGTGTCCCCACTATCCCCTGATATCTGCCCTTACGATGGAAGCATTTGTCACAAGAATCCAAACAAATAAAAACATACAGGGAATCCAGGTCAAAAGGTAAAATGTATAAAATTGTTATATACGGACGACATTCTGCTCACGCTAAGGAATGTCGACACCTCACTTGCGGCATTGATAAGGAAATCAAACTATTTGGCCAGGCCTCAGGTTTTGTGGTAATTACGCAAAAGACTAGTGCTTTGGGGATTCTGATCTCAAAATACCAGCAGAGGGAATAAACAAAGATTAGTCCAATTGTCAGTTTTCACTCTAACATAAATTATCTGGGGATCCAGATTCTGAACAAGATCACACACATGTACCGATGTAATTTTCCACAACTATTAAAAGATTTGTATTAAGACTTAGATCGCTGGCATAGACAGGAAATCTCCTGGTTTGGAAGAATCACATCCATTAAAATGAATATAATCCCCAGACTTCTTTATCATTGCCTCACCTTGCCGGTCAAGATCCCCAATATAGAACTGAGGAAACTCCAAAGATGAATTATAAAGTTTCTGTGGGGAAAGAAAAAACCTCTATCTCAAAGAGGCTTAAGCTTATGGGGGCCAGAACCGGGAGCTGGTAGTCCCAGATGTTTTTTGATATAACGTTGCAGCACAACTATCACACATGTGTGCTTTGTATAAACTGGAGGAAGCACCCAAATGGAAACACTTGGAGGAAGCCTGGTCCTCAACGTCGCAATCACACCTTCCTCACTTACGACGTACCCAACAGAACCCTGAGATCTATTAGCGTACACCTCTCATACTATTTATTACTGGAAAAGGCCAGTGCGTAGATGGGGAATTAGGTGCACTTTAGGTCCTTTCTCTCCAGTTGGGAATAATCCAGGCTTTCTCCCAGGATGTGATGCAATAGGATTTAGGCACTAGAAGGAGGATGGCTTAATGTTTCTAAACAACATTTCTGTGAATGGGAATACCTCATCTTTTGAGGATTGTAAGACTACATTTCAGATTCAGGAAACTGAGCGGTTTCCATAAGCCCAACTGAGGCACTGGGCTACTCGCCCAAACACAAAAACATACGGGGCTAGGGAACATATGGCATTAGAATGAACAATAGTATTGAACATATTGTGAGTGGTCAGTAATGTGAGGCTCACAACTTGATTTAGATTTCTCAGGATTAAACATTTTATTGTACACAAAATTATAAAATAAACCTTAACTACACCTACTCTACCAGGGGATTCCATACCTAATCTAGAATGTATGGGAACACTTCTTAGCATTCACAAAACTAACCCTCAGACTGAACAACATAAACATTCAAAACAACACGAAACAACATAAAGAAAAGGTTACCAAACACTAATTTTCTTGGAGGACTTCTAGTGCTCCTGGGCAGATCCAGGTCCCCCAGGAATGTCCCAAAGTCAGTCTCTTCCAAGGAACAGAAAAGTCTTAACCAAAGTCTTGAAAAGTTCCAAAGAAACAAAGGTTCACACACAAATAATCCACTTTCAAAGGTCTCTTCTTTGCTTGGTTAAAAGATCCCCCTTTTTCAGTTCCACAAAGAAAATCATATTACCAATGGGGTTTCCTGGACGACTCCTTTTCCGTGAAAAATAGATCAAATTGAAGACAAATGTACCACTTCCACTTTGACAACAACTTCTCTGCTTTCAACTTGCGCAGCGTCTTATTTATACAGTTTGTCAGGATGCTTTAAGGTTTGCTCTTTTCTCAGCAACCTCCTTTTAGTATAGCACTGTGGGAGCAGACTTCCTTCCCCCACAAGCAGTTCCAGCTTCTACTTCTTACAGCTTTTATACTTGTATATATAATATGGATGGCCACACTACATTACTACTGCTCCTACAACTGTTGAGAGTAGGCCACAGTTCTGCTGCTGCTACAACTTCTAAAAGTAAGTAATGTTGCTGCTTCAAATGCAGCTACAAACATAAGCACCTTAACAAGACTGCTTCGCCTCTACAGGCTGGCAAGGCACTCTTCTTTCTGTACCATAAGAAAGGGCTGCCTCTTTGCCTGTCTTGCATCTACCATAAATCTGCTTTTAGCTTTTAGACCACCTCTTCTTTCTTCATATAGTCTTCGCCATGCAGATTTGAAAACACCCTTTTTTCATTGGTTACCCCAAAGCTATTGTGCCATTCTTCCAGATTTGGATGTTCTTGTCCCATTTAACTTAAAGGAATCTGGGGTAACAATATCTTTAACAGCTTCAGAACAGAAGTGTAAAGTGCTTGAGAGAGAAGATTTTGCTTTCATAGAGTTTGCTCTATAGGCGTGGGTAATACTTTTTCTGGCTTCAGCCTCAACGTCTTCAATTGCTTCAGCCTTTAATGTGTTGCAGGGTATATAAATACACTACTAGAAACCAATTAAGGCACATGTGATTTTGTTTCTCTCTCAAACTGTCACTTCAAAGGGGAGATGCGGTTGCACCTTTCGGTCAGCACTCAGCCTCCAAGGTATCGGGAAACATTGTCTCGCATAGGGACTTCGAAAACGGTGCTTGCAACACTTCAGGAAAGTCCATTTTATTTCACTTAGGCTGCCGGTAACATTCTCCGTATTAACTGGAGACACGCGTCCGCTCAGTAACAAAGTAATACAGATGTTAGTGAAAGAAAGGCTTTCACTACATGCCAGTTTTCTATCAGCGCGTGTGGCTTTCACATTAACAAAAAGACTACCTACTTCTGCAGTTAACATTCACTCGCTTGGATGATAGCACAAGTGCAATTAAAGCTGGTTACAATTACCGACAATGAAATTCTGCTATTCAGAAGTACGGAGCTTCACTTTCCCACTCCTAATAACGATTGTGGGCTGCTGCTGCTTCCAGACTTTGTTTCTTCTCCTGCTGGCACTCTTGGGATACACAGCCCTCTTTGGATCGGAGACACCTGTGCAGGGCTTCTACTCTTGAATTTCCCTCTGCTTGCTTCTGCATACAGGCCTTGGGAACAACTGCAACTTCAGCTTTGCATTCACAGCAATGAGGCGCACCTGGAAAGACTGCTTGTTGCTTCCAGTGCTGCCACAGCTATTCAGGGTTTGTGAGCACACAACCAACTCAGAGTCTGCAGGTGAAATCTGCCTCTCTACTCCGGCGTCTGTTATTGTCAGACTTCCTTGTGAACTGCTGGCTGCATGCTCGGCTTCTTCTACTTCTGTACTGCCGACCTTCGGCCCCAGCTTCTTTCTACTGCTCCTCCCGGCTGCAGCCTTTTATGCGCCTCAGTTGGACTAAGTGGTTTCAGGTACAGGCCCTTAAGACTAATTGCCTGATCTTATTTATAACCATTAGGCTTGCCTGCCTGACCTGGACTCCTGCCTGCCTCTTCAGACCATCTTTTCCAAGTCCCCAGGGGATTCTGGGACTTGTAGTTTATCTTGAGAACATTTGATTTCTCTAATTCTTTATATGGTTTTAAAACGGACTTTCTTCCCCAGATATCATAAGGAGAAGAATTAGAGGATTTAGTCCTTTGGGTAATAGAAGGGGCAGTAAAGGCCACATTTTCTATGTTCATGTTGCAATACATTGGATATTGTGGGAGACATGGGAGTGTAGGGGTACGGTACAAAAGATTGGTTTCTTGGGTTCAACACTAAGTGGAGTTTCTCCTTCAGATTTCACCTTTCCATCCTTAAAAGAGGATCGAGATGTATAGAAATGGCCCTCCTATATATTTGGATCACCAGTATTCCCTCTCAAAGGGAAATGTACTGTGTCTCACCCTGCAAAATCTCCACACTTCCATAGGCCTAGTCTCAACCTAGGTGATCCTCCCGCAGTACACCACCCCCGGGATTGGGATCAGGAAGAACCTGCCCTCTCCTGGCCACCTGGCAGGAGACTCTAGATAGAGTTTTAGTGGAAAATCTGCAGGATTCTCCACAATACCCACAGGTATAATCTGGACTCTGTACAACTTGTTAGATCGATTTGATCCATTGGTTAAGGAGGAATACATGATAACATGAGAAAAGGATTTGGGGAAAGAGTTAGAGGTGGACAGATGGAAACGGATCTGGACACAAACATTTGGAAGCTCCAGATGCGTAAGCTAATAAAGAGTGTGCAGTGAGGTTCTGTTACAGATTGTATAACACCTGTGACGAATCAATGAGGATGACCAGAGCAGTAAGCAAATGCTGCATTCTAGTCTTTGGAAAGTATTAACTAATGCTGGGAAATTTAAAAAACACACAGCTGAACAGAATACAAGTGAGGCAGAGACTGCAGTGGAACGCAGCTTGTGCTGACGCTGGTTGGAACGCCAAGGGGCGAGCACACTGTGGAAGGCAGCACGTAGGCTGATGGCAATGTTATGCAGAGCCACTGGGCCAAGGGAAGCTCACCTCTCTATTGCTATAGTCAGCTGGAGCCGCCAGAAGTAAAGGAAGCTAAAGCAGGAGCCAAACGGCTAACGGGACGCCCAGTCAGCGAAACGAAAGAGAAGATGACAGAAGGATGCGAGGAATGTTAGAGCGGCCCAGTAAGCGAGTGGTTTACCGTATCGCTTGAGAGCGAGTGTCGCATATCATTAACAGCGTGAGAAAGCCCAATAAATGTAAGTTTTAAGGAAGGGTCTGTGGCCCAAATCCTGGAAAGAGATTGATACAAATACAAACAGTGTTAACAAATGGTTGGTGACCCATTACTTGGAGAGGTTGATACAAATACGAACAGTGTGAAGAAAGGGTTGGTGACCCAATGCTTGGAAAATGACATTGACATGAATACGACCAGTGTTAAGAAAGGGTCAGTGACCCAGTGTTTGAAAAGGGGAGTTGATACCAATAAGAACTTTGCTGAGAAAGGGTCAGTGACCCAATACTGGAAAAGTATTCTTTCTCGGATGAAAGAAAGAGTGAGTAGAAAACGGAAAAGCCCTGGCAGGAGAGTAAACCAAGCAGTGTGCGAGTCTGGGACCCGCACACAAGAAACAGAATTGTGATATCCTGGCAAGAGAGTAAACCAGGAATAAGAAGGTTCCTAGTGATAGCCTCGACATCCAAAGCATCGAATGCAAAAGCCTCGAAAGAAATGCATCAAAAAAATGCATTTTTCTTTTCATTTTTTTAATGGGGGTCTCCCCTGAACTCCTGTTTTTTTACCCCTTAAAACGCATGTTAATTAAAAAAAAAAGAAAACCTTTACCTTTTCGAGGCTTTTGCATTCGATGCTTTGTATTCGAGGGAATCACTGGATACCGAATAAAGAAGAGCAGTAAACCTGAAACCATGGCATAATGAGAAAGAATACAAAAAGGGAAGACCTATACCTTTTTGAAAAATCAATAATAAAGTCGCAATAACCTGGCAGTAGAGTACACCAGGAGGTAAAAAGAGGAACAGTCAAAGAAAAAGGAGAGAACCATACCCATTTACGGTTAATTGAGATACGGAGTGGGAAAAACTGAAGATTCAAGAGAACTGTGTCTCATGCGAAGGCTTACCGATCCTTGGAATATCGTTGAACTTAACATATTGGATGGTGAAAAACAGAAGGGACAAAGGGAAAGAGTTACTTTCCTTAAAACTGTGGAAGCATAATAAGTGGAGAAACTCAAAGGAGAAGTCTTCCACCTTGAAACTGGGATGTGAAATATTGTATAAAGAAAGAGACACAAGGGGAGAGCCCTTTGACCATTTTTCCAAAAGTACTGGACAGTCATTGAAAGACTAGAAGAAACATAGGGGGACGGAGCATCACTTCCTATTGTGGAACTTTAATTCCTTTTTGTTTTTGGCACCTTAGAACTTTATGTTTGGAACTCAGAAAAAAGCTACAAGTGCATAGCTTACAGAAATCCCCTTGTAGACATGGTTTTAATTTAGTGTCTATGGGTCAATATATGGTTTTTGGACACATGTTTTTGGACACAGGATGGAGGACGCTCTTTGGTTTAACATCCTGACACAGACTTCATTAGTTTTGTTGAGGCAGGGAAACCTATAGACATAGGGATGGATGGGATATCCCCAACCACTCCGATTATTTTGACAATAAAAAGGTCCTATTTCATACTGAAACTTGTTACTGTGTCCAAGTCTTACTCCCGGTCCCTTACACACCCCAGAAAAGCTGCATAAAATGAAGCTTTCCTACTCCCCACTATGCTGGAGAGGTCGCTCAGTGGTGGGCTCCCTCCTTCATTTACTATGGTCATGTGATAAATCTCGGCTCTTTTGGAAGGAAGTACTGGCGCAAGTGAAAACCATTACTGGGCTAGCTATCCCATAGGACCCTGGTATAGTATTACTGGGTGATACAGGGGATGAAGTGTTCCCGTTGTCGGGCTCAGTAGCAACACTAATAACCCACCTTGTAACAGCCACAAAAATGATGGTTGCTCTTGTGTGGAAAAATCCAGATGGGCTCATGATTATGATGTGGTGGAGTAACTGTTGGGAGATGGTGGTTGCAGGGAAAATTGCAGCTGTGAGCCTGGGATTGATGAGTACATTTCACAGCATATGGTCCACATTTTTGTAATATGCACAGCAAGTCCCAGGCATTGTATGGTCCCTGTTCATTAGAGCTCCAATGAAGCCACTCCGTCCAAGGGTCTGGAGGCTCCCACTGAAGATAGTGGGCAAAATATGGCACAGAAAACTTGCTTAGACCCCCGGGGTGGGTTGTATAACACTGGACTTCTGTGACCGCTGTGAGAGGAGGAACAGGTGGTGGGTGCACCACCGGAGCTGCAGCTGGGGGAGGATGGGCTCGGCCTTGTGATCACTGTGCTCCAGCGGCAGTGGTGCTGGGCAGCTTCCATTGGGGGCATGTCGGCGGCCCAGTGCGTCTTGGCTGGTGGCTGAGTGGGACGCAGCGCAGACAACATGGGCTGCTCTGGCCTGATCTGGAGGTGGGCTGCGGGAGAGTGCTGGCTGCTCCGCCGTTGGGCGTGGCGCCGTCGAGGGCCTGAAGGTGTTGATGCCGCTGCCACAGTGTGTTCTAATTCACAATGAATGGCGATTCCGTCCATCAGCTTCCGCCGTGTGTGCATTGCTGGGGGCGCAGGGGCCGCTGCTTCGGTCTGTAATTCTGGCACAAATGAGTTGTTGTCTCTGTTGTCTCGCGTCCTGGTTGCCGTGTATGTGACTGCCTCTCTATAGAGAGGCAGAAGCTGATGGACGGAATCGCCATTCATTGCGAATTAGAACACACTGCGGCAGCGGCATCAACACCTGAAGCCTGCAAGAACTAGACAGATTGCAAGATTCACCATACATACCAGGAGGAGGTTGCATTGCCCTATGCTCCTCCACCAACTGTTCTGCTAATAGGAAGCAGGAGGTGTGAAATCAGAGGGGATCCATGAAGACAAAATTTCCTCATAGAATTCAATTTCTCCTACACAATCATTGGTCCTGAGGAAGACGATCCTAGCCATTAGATCGTCGAAACTGGTCAACCTTGCTAGGCGTGAGCCCTCTCATGCCTGAAAGATGTCCGAAAAAGAATAACAAGGACACCCAGCATAAAGAAAATCTTGTTTATTATCACATAGTGTTTTTTAGCTTTCAAAGCTGTTGTACTCTGTTGCGCAGAGCCCAATTGCAACACCTTCATCAGAGAAAGGTCACTAGCCCAAGACTACAATCGTGCTAACTGGTCATTAAAACATAGACAACACATCCAGGAGCAGATTATGCCTCAAGGACTAAGATTGAGATACAATATAATGAAAATATGAATCTCAGAAGACTACCAGCATTTTTGACCTTAACTGATTTTTATTCAGTGCGGATTTAGCTATTTATAATTGATTATGGAAAATGTACCAGCTCTGCCACCAAAGTAATCCCTGTTGAATAAACACCAGCTAACTGAACAGGGATTGGGTCAGCCCCAATAGGGATAGCCTGTGTATATATAAAAAAGCTAACC
Organism: Ambystoma mexicanum; assembly: GCF_040938575.1. Taxonomy (NCBI): domain Eukaryota; kingdom Metazoa; phylum Chordata; class Amphibia; order Caudata; family Ambystomatidae; genus Ambystoma; species Ambystoma mexicanum. Next base: position 38,662,018 of record NC_090933.1, read on the forward strand.
AACAAACGATATACAAATCGTCTTCGCATTATTCTCCTTTTTGCCCTCCACTACTATTAATTACTCTGGGACATAATGGACATGAAGAGGAATAATTCAAGGTTTAAACTTACAATAGAAGGGGTTCAAATTTCCAGCATAAAAGGGTTCAACTCCTTAGGTTTCTTAAGAACTCCCAGGCCGATGTAATATGTATTGAAGAGACCACCTTGTACCAAAGGACATTCAAAGGGTTTATATTGGTGTATTTGGGGGTATAATTAGGCTTCTAGCACTATCCACCCTCCTCGGAAAGCTGGCCTGGTCGTTTCCTGGAGGCTTATACATCCGGGGACAAGGAATTCTCCTAATTCTTTCAATCACAGCGTATCTATTCCAGGTTAGATTACATCTTCCTTGGTAAAAGTCTTCTGGGCGATCTCCAGGTTGCAACCATTGGCGATATTAGTTATTCTGACGCTTGTGGTGGGCCAGAAGAAGGACAGACATTTCACGATTTTCTTTATTGACCAAAGGAAAAAACTGGTTATCTCTCCGTATACTACACTAGCAATGGTGCTTGTCAGTTATCAGTGAATGTCTTAAAAAAATCTATCCAGTGTCCAAACTAACCTCAACTGGCCCTACTACCAAAATAATAAACTAAGGACAGGAGAATGACTTCCTTCTCCTGGGATTTTTGGTTTCCACAAACTTTCTTTAGGTTTCAGTTCTGATCTCCTTATCCCACTGGGACGAGTACGATTGGTCCCATAACAAATCCCATCGTTCACTACTCTGGGTTTTAATGTTACAGTCTCTTGGACTTCACTGGGATGAGTACAATAGGTCGCCCAATTATTCTCATTCACTCCTTAGGTCTTTAATAGTACAGTCTCTTGGACATCGCACAAGTAGAATTGTTTCCACAATGATTCTCATTCACTCCTCTGGGCTTTGGTGTTACAGTATCTTGCACTTCTGGGAGAAGTATGTTTCGCCCAATAAAGATTTTCCATCCCCCTCCCGGGTCTCCTGTTTTCTTGTTACCTGCCGTTTTGAGGCATAATGTCACTGGGGCTTCTATTCGCTCAGTCAGTTTTCTCTTCTTGTCGGTATCCAGGATGGTTGTGCAGTATCTTCAATACCGTTAGGTTCTGCATATTCTATGGTGGAGGGGTGTTGCCGCTGTTTAGAGTACCACCGGTCAACCACAAGCTCGTTGTGATCACGCTACCAATTTCTGTCTTTCTCTCTCTCTGTGCTTCAGGAATCCAAGCATCCAACTTTCTTTCCTCCGTTCTACCGCTGTCTAGCCGCAGCACATCTAACTCTGTTTCTCGTTCTTCTCTGGTTACAGGACGCTGCACATACAGGTTGACTTCCATATTGGCCTCCTAGCCCATTTGCAACTCATAGGTTTTCTCTCTCTTCTAATCTCCTTCCGTCTCACGTGTGATGTAGCTGTGTGACTTCCCCAGAGCACGTCTCTTGCTGAGTCAGGAGGATTATCTCCTTCGCTCCACAGTATCCTCTTCGTCCCAGTTAAATGGGTCTCATTTAAAGAAACATTTACAGTTTCCTGGTGTCAGTAACACATACTACGGATCTTTTCTTCTTAGCAGTCTTCCTAAGGTATATTCAAAGGGGTATTGTTGAGATGTATTCTAGGGAATTCCTCACAGGAACAGGAGTCCTTGTGCCCAAAGGGGGAATCTCTTACGGTAAGGTCCTACTAGCCTCGACCCTTAGCGGGGTGTTGTGGAGCGGGGTTGCCTCAACAACCCCAAAGGGGGGGGCTCTCCCTTGGTGAGAAGGGATGAATTCCCACGATTTGTCACACCATGCACCAGCTTCCTGTTACCTGTATTCAATCAACAGTTAAAAGCCCCCAAGAAACAGAAGCTTAACTCTTTTGGGTAGGAGGAGCTGTGGTATTTTGAGAGATTAGCCAGGAATATCCCTTTTATTTAGAGAAAATTAGACTGAACAGTCACTCTTAGGGAATAGGTGGGACATTTTCAAAGCGACTACAAAGGGGGGCCCTCATTGAACAATTGATACCTCTTAACTAACACAAGAGGAGGGGGAACTAGAGTCCCTCACGAAGGAATTTAGGGTGCACAAATATAAGTTCTGAATGACTCATTTCTCAGAAATCCGTACGCCAGCACCAGATTGTGAGCTCTCAGTTGAATAATATTATCGGCAACAGGGCACAATATTCCCCGATTAAAACAAAACCAATAATTTTGAATCTGAGAATAAGGTGGGGGAAAAGTGGGCCTCAGAGAAAGGAGGATAGAAAATGGAAATGAGGAAGGCCGATTGTATTATAGTTCTTACTGAAGGGGACAAGTTAGCGGAATTTAGGAACTACTATGAGGAATTAAACCATAACAAAATTTCTAACCCAGCATGAAAGATGTTCTGAACTGCAACATCACAAAAGGAGAGAGTCTACTGCCTATTCAGGCCCTGATGCTTGACAAATCCCCAGACCTGAACGTTTACTCGACTAACTTATACACAGCATTCGCTGGACATCTTTTGGGCCCCCCTGTACAAATTAATCATATTTGGCATGGTGGCTCCCCTCCTACTTCTATGGCAGAAGCTAGGATATCTCTCATTCCCGTCTCATTACTTTGTTTCTTGCATCTCGTAAATTGTTTGCCAAAATACTGGCCAACAGAATCAATCGTTTTGGACTGTGTGGGAAATTAACAAGCAGGGTTTATACCAGGGATGCAGGATCCAGAAAATATTAGGAAGGTAGTAAACTTAATCAATGTCATCCATACAACCCAGGCCCCACCTTTTCTCCCAGCCCTCGGTGCAAAAAAGGCCTTTTATGACCAGGTTCAGTTTGGGAGATCAATTTGTAAGAGGCGTGTTCCTCATACACCTCCCCTTCCGTAAACATTTCTGCAAGGATTTTCTCTCTGGGAGTCTGTCCCCTTCTCGAGGCACCTGACAAGGTTGTTCATTCTCCCCAATGCTATTTGCGCTAGTGCAGAGTTTAAGGCCACAAGTATTAGGGATTTCCATTTGATTCACTTGGTTTCCTGGGCAGACTCTAAGCATAAGATCTCCTTGTTCGCAGACAACTGTCAAGCAAAGCGTCTTACCGATGTCGGGTACCTGTTCTTACTTGGTGATCCGTAGTACGCATGGACTCATTGCTGGAAAATTTCGTAATGCGGATGTGTCCTCTTGGCTGGATCTCGTAGTGCTGGAGACCAGCCCGACAAACCCCAGGGAAGTGATACCTAGTGTTGTCGAACCAACTCCCCACACCTCGTACATACCTTTCCTTTATTTTCTTGGAGCACAGACAGTGTAAACACTGACTGGGAAGGCACGATGACAGCAGCAAGTCCAAAGAACCAGGACACCCGACCTCAGACCACAAATCCAGGAGACAGGAGGAATAGCAGAGGCAGGCACTGGTACTGGAAAAAGGGTGGAGAGGAGACTGCTGGTAACCAGGCAAGAGGCAACAGGTAGGCCAAAAAAAAAGGCAAGGAGGAAAGGCTGGGCAGAGAAGGCAGGCAGCACAAGAAATCAGGAAAAAAGGGGGCTGGCTCAGAGCAGTTCTGGAGGAACGGGCAAAACCAGGACAGGAGGGAACAGTAGCAACCTAGTTACTACCGGAGCGCAATAAGATACGCCGAAAGGAAGGAAACTGGGCTTTAAATAGCCAGCGGAACAGGAACAAGGCTATACTGAGTCTGTTTGCCATTGGTCGCCAACCAGCCATACCGCGCATGCATGCAGTCTGTTAGCTGGACCAAAATGCATGTGCGGAAAGGATTAACATGGCGGTGCACACAAGATGACGTAAACCGCGACCGGAACACAGACACCATTGTGGATATGGGCGCCAGGAGGGCAGAGGCCTGCAGGTAAGGGGAGCGCACGGTCACAGAGGGATTTTGGGAGGTGTGGCAACATGTGGCTAGCGTTGTATCCGTGTGTGCTTGCGTGCGCGCGCAACAACATAATTGTATTCTTAACCAGACCTGCTGCCTCCTTTCCCCTTTAATTAATCTTCTTAGGGAGCTTGAACTTTTTCGGGCTTTTACGATAAACCTTGAGAGGAGTGAAGCATTTGAATATTAATATGGATAGTAACCTTGCATCTCAGTGGAAACTAACTATATCATTCAAATGGGCTACCACAGTATACAATACCTGGGTGTCCCCATTACTCCCCATGCTTCTTCCCTCTTTAAAACCAACTACAAAGGGCTTTTTGCAGCTATGACAAGTCAAGAAGGTACTTGAAATCTTGGGGAAACCAAGTTGTGTCCTGTTTTGGCTGAATCGCTTCTTTAAAAATGAATGTCTTACCAAGACTTCTTTGCTTTTTCAATCCCTAACAGTTCAGTTGTCCAAGCCCGTCTTCAAGCACCTATAACAAGATATGGTGACTTTTGTTTGAAAGAGTCCTCTCCATAGAGGTCACGACGCTGTTTTAATGAGCAGTAGGATCAGGCTGGCTTGGGGTTTCCACACTTACTGATGAAATCACACTAGAACTCCTAATTTAGGTGAGGTTAGTTAAGTAAATGTTTAATAGCAGCTGCTGCTGGCAATGGCACAGGAACCTACACCAACACAACACTCAAGACACAATCCTGATCCTGTGTACCCCTAGAACATTACTTAATATAGACTTTCAATTACATTGGAGTCTATGAGCACAGCAAAATAATATATGGCTTTTCACACTTGCCAATTATCTCATACGCATTCTAATACAAAAGTGGACAAACTCTGAGCTCTCAGGAACACTTCCTGTGCCTTTCTAGGTGACATCATTGCAGTTGTGTGTGTTCATTATAATTAACCCTGTCACCTGAGTCAGAGGTCGGTTTAAATTTACATCAACTTGTGCCAGGCTAAAAATTAACTGTTTGCAAAGTTACATAATAAAAGCATTGTGCTACCGTTAGCACGTGTGTTGATATATTCCCCTCTCAGTGTGCCAAACTGGAACTGTACGAGGCAGATGAAGGAATATATGGCCTAGCCTTCTTAAAAGCAGCACATCATTTCACCATTGTCTTTTCTCATCAGTTTACACTTCCTCAGATATTGCAACCCAACATTCTCGTGACTCCTCATTTCAACCTACTTAAAGAATTTCTTGACTATTCTATGATTTTATCATGGTTCCAGCTGTGAGTTTCTGCGATTAGACTAATCCCTGGTAGCTTAAAACTTGGAGGGCTATTGAGATAAATGTAGTTGGTAGACCATTGTGATACATGATCTGGCTCCCGAGATGCGACAGGCCTGGAGCGATGAACTAGCTCCAAACTCTTAGGAGTACAGTTAAGGTGTGAAATGGTATTTCAGCAAGACTACATTTATCTTCTCTTGCAAGCCTGATTACCCATATCCATTTCAAACCCCAATTCTCTCCGGCATATAGCGACCATTCATTCAGGGTATAGAAGTAGGGACATTGTGGACTTTTTCTCACATCTGTTTCTTAACGGAGCAATCTTAAATTGAATTTGAATTGAATTTCTTAACCTTCAAATCTTGCAAAGCTTTTTATTTCAATGAAGAACGCTTGAAGTATTATCAACTATGTCACTGGACCATACATATAACGAATAGTGGAGGGGCTATTAGATCTCCTGCAGACTTTGAAAGGCTGGTGTTCTTGTCCTCCCCCTCCAAGGGACGGATCTCTAGGCTGTATTTAAGTGTTTGTGCAAAAGTCATCGTATGTTCACGCATGGCATAAAGACTTGCCAAAATTATTTTCAGAGATTGAATGGGATAAGGTATGGCGAGCCATTTGCAAGACCTCCCCTAGTCCTCAATATGCTGAGCAAGCATTTACATTTTGTCTAGATCTAATTTAACCGTGAACGGAATCAAGCAATTCAGTAAGGGTGTAATGGGTTGTGCTGGAGGGGTTGTAGTGGCATCGATTCCTACCTACACACCTGATTAAGATGCCCTGAACTTACTAAATACTGAAAGGATGTAACACATTTTATTAGGGCTGTGACAGGGAGTCGAATTACCGCTTATACCCGATGTTTGTTTGCGGGCCTATTCCTCAGCGAGGGCATAACCCTCCATTGAGTACACAAGTCTTCTGCAGCTAAAGCCAACTTTGTCGCTAAGATCACTATAGCACAACACTGGTAACCTGCTTTGTTGCCCATGTGCATGGAGAAAATGTGGTACTTGTTAATAAGCAAAGGGTAGGTAGGTGTTGATTGTGGTCAACTCATCCTCATTTTCTGACTTTTTCTCTTGATTATGTATCAATGTAGTTGTCGCTAGTTTTATGTTTTTTCCCCAAATGCCAATAAAGACAACTGTTTACATAGTCCTTATATCATGATGGTGTTCCACCCCTGGATGCAGGCCACCTTGTTGTGTTTCAACTATAATTGTTATATTTTGTTTTTATATCCTTCCCCCACCTGGATCATCATAAGAAGAACACCATCCTTAATTACCTCCGGTTTAGCCTCCTCTCGGGTGTCAGGCCTTTGGGTTGCAGCTCCAGTGCACCAGGCTTTAGGAAAGCAGGGGGTGTGGCGATGTAAGATCAACAAAACGCTGGACCCTGCTGCTCACATCAGGCTGCCGAACCCACGTTACAGCTGGGACTGTCTAGTCCCCCGCTCCTCCGCTAGTTTCACCGCAGTGAGGGGAGCTCTCTCATGCCGCAATAACCTGCGTATTCTGGGGCTTCCTGAAAAAGAAGAGGGACCATCCATGGAACTGTTCCTAGAAGGCTGGCTCATGGACCTCATGGCCTCTAAGAAGCTCTCCAACTTCTTTTTCATTGAGAGGGCACACAGGATCCCAGCTGGTAGACCGGTACCCGTAGCCCCCCCCACGCACAGTGATTGCCAGATTTATGAACTACAGAGATCAAGACACTCTCCTTAATATGGCATGAGCGACTGGCCCGATCACATATAATGGCAACCGCAGTGGGTTCTTCCCCGACTACACAAAGGAGGTCCAGAAAGCCCGGCAGTCCTATGACTCTATTAAAAGGAAACTTGCTTCTCTGAACACATTCTTCCTGGCCACCCTTAAACTACACCATAACAACATAGTCCATGTATTCTACAACCCTCGAGAGGCCTGGGAATGGCTGGAGACACAGGTCTTATCCTCCCCACTCTCCAGAGAGCACACAACGCCAAAGGAAAGGGACCGAGATAATTTGCACTGCGAACTAACTTCTACACCATGCAAAGGAACTAAGGAAGACAATTTGCCTGAGAAAATGGGAGAGACTTGAGAAGTGAGGCTAAGATGCGAAGTACCCTACAACCCGCATTTATCGTTGGGGAAAGGCCCTCTCGGCTGTATCCACCCCCCTCCCCGATCATGAAGTAATGCGGCTGGCAAGATGGAATTTCAAGACGGGCAGCCCGGCGGGGGCGGGGATCGGCGGACTAACCCCTGGGGTAGTTCCCTGAAATGGTTCACATGAGTTTGTGGTTGTATGTGTTTCGGCGACAGGTGCTTCTATTTGGGGGGGGTTGAGGGGGGAGTACAGGGTGGGGGGTGTTTATAGGGCACAGTTCACTGGTACACCCAAGCGGTTGGTGTCCAGGTCTTATAGTTACAAGGAGTAGGGAAATCGAATTGGTGGAGCTACCAGGATACAATGCCACAGGGGACTCCTGGAGGTTGGGGGGCTTGCACGACACATGATCCTCCTTAAAAACCATGACACAGAGAACACGCTAACATAACACAAGTAGGCCAACTGTCCTTTCTATCTTGGAACGTTAACGGACTTGGTTCCTGCATTAAAAGAAAGTTAGTACTTCAGTACCTTAACCGCTACTCCCCAGATGTGCCTTACTATCAGAAACCCACCTGTGGGGCACCAGCTGTGGGTTCTTTAAGAGATCAAACTACTCGCACACATACCAGGCTGGGTTCTCGAAGGGTGATAGGGGCACAATGATGCTTATCCACAAACAAGTTCCTTTTCAGGTTAAGAAGGTACGGTCCGACCCTCGCGGTCGCTTTGTGTTGGTATTAGGGGATATTAGAGGTGAGCAATGGGGCTTTATCGCAGCATACACGCCCCCCCCCTACATTTACAAAAGAACTCCCGGGGGAGCTATGGTCGATATTACTGGAAGAGCAGGCAGACTCATGGTTCCAGGGAGGTGACTTTAATGGAGGTCATGGCAGTGGCTAAGGACAGTTCACATAAGGGGAACAAGGTACTGGGGGCCCCGACCGCACTGTACATCTTTGCAAAAGCAGTGGGACTGCTAGATACCTGGAGGGCGCTGCACACCACCGACACCGGGTACTCGTTTTACTTCGCTGCACATAAGTCACATTCAATAATTGACTATGCCTTCATCCCTCATAGTATGTCCCACAGACTGATATCTGTGGAGCTGTTAGCGAGTGGACTATCGGACCACTTTCCCCTCCTCATAACCCTAAAAGGTATACATCATAAACCAGACGCGATCTGGCGTCTGAACACATACTACCTGGGATTGGCTGAGACAGTGGAGGGACTTGCGGAAAAGACTAGTGAGTTCTTTGAACTAAATGAAGGGTCCGTGGACTGCCCGATCACAATCTGGGAGGCATTCAAGACAGTCCTTGGGAGGGTGGGGGGGGGGGGGGGGGGGAAGTCATCTACCTGGTGTCGGCGCATCGTAAACGCCACCATCAGGAGATCGTAGATGCAGAAAAACAGGTGTCTGAGCGGGAGGAGAAACTCCTAGTGCTTGGTATCGCGGCCTTGCAAGAAGCCCTGAAAACGGACCAGGAAGCCCTACGAAATATCGCCCTAGACATGGCTTGGGTTGCCCACTGGTCGACCAGATGCCAGATCTATGAGAAAGGGGATAAGATAGGCAAGACTCTGGCCTGGCTGGAGAAACAGGAACACATTAAGGGACAAGTGCGTGCCATACGATCAGAAGATGGGGAATTGCTGACGACAGACTCCGATATCGCGCAGGCCTTCGCTGACTATTATGAATGACTCTACTCGCCGCCGAATGTGATCCCTGCGCCCGACCCCTCTAACTTTCTAGATGCGGTTGACATTCTGCGACTTTCGACAGAACAGGCGGAACAACTCAACTCTGAAATCACAGAGAATGAGATCCAGGGCGCTTTGGCACAGCTCCAAACTGGAAAGACCCCAGGGCCCTGGTGGAGAGGTGGAAGCATCTTGGCGGCGCACTAACGGACACATGCACCGTATATTTCTCCGGTGCATAGAAGAGGGCACACTCCCCCAAGATCTTAGGAAAACGTGCATAGTAGTGATCCCTAAACCAGGAAAACCCCCGGAATACTGCGCATCATACAGACCTATATCGTTGATAAACGGGGAAGCAAAAATCCTCACGCGAATACTAGCCAATAGATTGCTTGGGGTGATCGAGACACTCATCCACCCAGACCAATGTGGTTTCATGCCCAACAAGTCCACCCGCATGAACATACGTAGACTTAAACTGGCTATCGAACGAGCCCCGGAGATACCTGACCCGCTGGCCCTACTGGCGGTTGATTTCAAAAAGGCATTTGATTCGGTGGGGTGGGCAGCCCTGTGGGAAATCATAAGCCCCATGAATTTTGGGCAAGGTTTCATCTCCTGGACCAAGCTCCTCTACGACTACCCTGAAGCGACGGTGAAGGCGAATGGCAAATCATCAAGGACGTTGCCTCTGGGTCGCGGGACCAGGCAAGGCTGCCCCTTCTCCCCTTTGTCATTCCTCCTTGCCATCGAGCCACTGGGGATCAAACTCAGAACCTATAGAAACTGGTCAGGATTCGTCTGGCCGAAAAGGGGCCGAAGACCGACTGTTACTGTATGCAGATGATCTTTTGATCTATCTTAGTCACCCTGTGTTTTCCTGCCTGATCGTGTCCCAGATCCTTAGAGACTACCAGACCTTCGGGTGCCTTAAAGTGAACGTCCAAAAGACTGTTTACTTCCCTGTTCAAGGGGGAGACGCCGCAATTCCCAAACCCTGTTTCTATCCTAGGCTTCACGTACCTAGGCATTCGTATAAACCCGCCTTTGGATGACTTCCTCCGGCTAAACCTGCAGCCAGTGCTGGATAGATTCAGTAGGGATGTCTCTCAATGGTGGACCCTGGATAGATTCCGTAGGGATGTCTCTCAATGGTGGACCCTCCTGCTCTCGCTGATCGATTGGGCCGCTTTGTTCAAAATGATGACACTCCCCAGGCTTCTCTACGGGTTACAAAATGCTCTGCTTCCCGTCCCCCTCAGAACTTTTGCAGTAATTGATAGTAACCTTCGGGAGTTGCTCTGGGGAGGGAAACAACCTTGAATTGCTCTTGCAACATTGCAACGTCGATATGGGAAGGCGGTATAGGACTACCATGTATTCGCACGTACTACCTTGCCGCACAAATCGGTGTAGTAAATGACTGGCTACATGGCGATGCCGCGCTCCCACACGTCCATATAGAATGATCTGCTATGCATCCTAACTCACCCCTCTAGGCTCTATACACGGATGGGAAAGGGAATTTGGGAATGACAAGACCATCACGTCATGTTCACCATACGTGGAGGGAGGCACACAGACATATTGGCTGGGCACGGAAACCAACACTAGCCCAACCCCTATGGCACAATGCACATCTCCCTGAGATACAAAGAATGGGTTGCCTCGGGACCTGGGAAAAACAGGGGATATGTACGCTAGCACACATTGTCCACGAAGGGCGCTTATTGGAATTCAACACCCTGAAAGAAAGATTCGCCCTACAACCCATTGACAGTTTTAGATGCGCACAACTCGGTCATGCCATGAAAGCCCAGTTCCCGAAACTAGCTGACGTGCCCCCTTGCTCCCCCCTTGAGACCACCGCATTCCCTCCAAGGTCATCTCCACACTATACCAGGCCCTTAACGCTTTCGGAATCAAAGAGCTAGGTTGAAAGAAACAATGCTAGTCAAATTGGGAGGAATGGAGGACGAGATCCGTCTCTGATGCAAGCGCGAGAGAGGCACCTTCTTTCATACTATCTGGGGGTGCGCTGTACTGCAGACCTTTTGGGCGAAATGCATTGACATTGTTTCAAAAATGGTGGGGTCATCTATATCAATGGACCCAAAGCTGATACTACTGTGGATATGGGGGGAGGTGGACTTTACCAAATATGAGAAATTGTTTTTGGCTGTTGCATTCGGTGTGGGGAAAAGGTTCATTGTTGCAACCTGGGGCTCAGCAGAAGTACTGACCCTAAATTGTTGGTCCAATGAAATGCATAGGTATGCTTCCCCGGAGCAACGCATTTACAAAGCGAGAGGCTGCCCCCAAAAGTTCTAGGAAATATGGGGGAAATGGACGGATGATTGAAGTACACCCCCCCCCCCTCTTCCCATCCCATCCCCCCTTCTGCTCTCCCCCCCTAACCTCCCTTTCTGAATGACTGTGTAGTCCCGGAACCGTTAAGACCATGCTTACGATTGTTGTCATGCTTCACATATTACCTGACCCTGCTGCCCTTGAATTATGTTCTCATGTATGTTTACATTGTTTGTTTGCATAAAACTCAATGAACAGTGTTATAAAAAAAAAAAACGCTGGAGAAAACAAATATAGCTCAAAGCCTTTATTGGGTTGCAATAATGCCTATACAGGTGGGCGAATGCCTCTGCAAACTAAACAGGATTGCCTTAGGTTGATTGAACAGTGGATGAGATGGTATTAAATAATAAGGTGTGGGTTTACTAGTGCTCCTGGGTCCCCCCCCCACCCCCCACCCCCCACCGTCCTCAGGTGGTAAATGTCCGATCCCATGAGAAAACACAAGAAATCCCGTTGGCTGCCAATTTCTCATGAGGTATGGGATGGAATGAATGCCAGAAGGGAGAAGGGTGTATGCAAAAACACAAAAAGGGGCAGCTTCACTGAATGGCACGGATGGGGAACTAATCAGCTGTAAGGACGCATCTCAGAGGTCTGAAACCTTTTGCTCCCCAGTTGTTTTGGACTACGGCTCGGGTGGTAGTTCGTTTTCTCTCATAGCGAACTGTCCATGAGAAAGTGCTTGTGTTGGGAAAAGGGCGGGGGGGTTGAGTTCCTAAGTATCCTACCTGGTAGGATGAGGTAAGGGTGTTACAGGGAAGGGGATCCGCGTCTCACTATCCAGTGTCCCACTCCCCGAAGACCCCTCACCCAGGTAATCCTTCCGCACTGGTCCACCACCAGGAACTGGTTCCAAAAGCAATGGCCGTGTCCTGGCCCCCTAGATGACAGATCACTGGGGACTAGCGGGAGAGACACCTTCAGGTTTCTCACATCTGTCTGAGAGCGAGTGAAGCATGTGAGTTAGTGTGACATTGGCTTTCCCTACAAGCCCATCCATGTATCTTCCAGGTGCTTGTTTCAGTGATAAAATAACATTGTTTGCGTTAGTAGCCAATTCATTTTTAGGCCAACTTCACCTCAGATGATGAGCCCAGCAGCGCCGACGTTGAAGGAGATGGACAGATGAAGATGGACCAATGGCCTGGCATCCCATATGGAGCAGGCCCTACATGTATAGGGCACCTCCAATCCGTATTGTACAATTGTACTATATATCATGACATCATTAGTGCTTTTAATGTGCTGCACGTGCGAATGGAACTCAGAACGTTCGGCGGCAGCAGAGTTCTTTGCTAAAGCACTTCTATTCTGTTAGAAATAAAATCCTTGCAAGTGTGTCTTGGGCCTTTTTCCCTAAAGGCTGTATTTTTATTCTGGTGTAAGCATGCAGGCGTTTGCCTTGAGAGTCTAGGAAACTACTTGGAGTGAGACTTTACTGCTCTCATTAAATATAGTTGTATGTTAAATTGCATGCAACAGATATATATTGTTTCTACAATGGTGATTTTGTTAACATTGTCTACAATTAGTCAGATCTCCAAAAGCCAATTGAGGAAGCATCATGTTATATACGTGGGCGAGAGCTGCAAAATCCTCGGTGCTTACTGAGATAATCGAAAATGTTTACAAATGATGCTTTTGGGTGGTACCCTACCCCTGTAAGAGTTAAGATATACCTGTCTCAGCTCTCACTTTGTTGGCATGATAGATCGCACATGGTGGTAATGCTGTGTGCTGTGGCCCTATTGAGTGGAGAGCCACTCATATTACAAATATAACATCAATTGAACGTCCTTGTATCCATTAGCTGTGTTATGGAGGGTGGGGTGGATCCTGGTAAAATTGTCTGAAATGTAGTACCTCGCCTATGATTGCCCACTGTTCCGTTTCAGATGGACTGAATATTGCAAAGCATTGGATGTCATCTCCCCGTCCCACCAGATTGGAGTGTTGAACAAGGCTTTCGAACTGGTTAGCGGTAGACAAGATTACAGCTACAATTTCTAATAAGATGCACATATATCTACAAACTTGGTGACCTTTCATTACCTATGTTGTAACTGATTATTTTCCATCAGTGCATCATAGATCAGTTGAACCTGAACCATTTTCTGTGTATTCGTTTGTTGAAGAGGTGAATTAGGTGTGTTATTAATGGTCTCGAGAAGGATCCTTCCCATCTGTGGCAAGTTGCTTAGTACATTTTTATGCACGTACTATGTTGTTGCCATATACTTGTTGAAGTGGTTTAATTGCCTGTACCACCTTTGCATAAGCATTTAATAATGTGCTATTTTAAAAACGCTGCCTACAGTTAAACTTGTTTTTCATGATTCAATAACGTTCAAAAATATTGTTATTATCCGTAACAGTGAAAGTCTTGTACAATAAAACATACGAGTTCAAACAAGGAGAAACATTACAGGATCAACTTACCAGTAGTAAAACGTGAGACTCAGGACAGAAAATGTAAGCCCTGCAACGGTTCCAAACAGTAGCACATTTTTGTTCCACAGTCTTAGTAAGAAATCCCAAAAGTGCTTGCGGTTTCCTGAATAAACCGCTTGCTCTGAAGCTACAGCGGTCTGCAGGTGGAGGATGATGGGGAGTATGTAGGTGATTGGATAAATCTTCATGTGCACAGAGAGTCCATAAAACAATGCTGCGGTCGCGACTTGTCGCTTATGAATGTGATATAAAATGGCCAGCACAAGAACTGCTAATACAGACTCTGCGTTTCCTCTGCTGGACACAGCCATCGGCAAAGGGTTGAAAAGCCAGAAGACACAGTAGAAATTAGCTTGGTCGTTAGCCAATCCATGGAGGAGCAATATTCTGGACATAAAGTAAGCAGCAAATAAGTCGCAGGATATAAACATTATTTTTCCGTAAAGTTCAGTGAGGTAGATGTTGGGTGTCAGGATCCATGCCAGCAGGGGAGTATAGCGATATGTGGCCCTTTGATATGGGGAAATGCCCTAAACAAAAACAAAAAAGACTCCATATTATTAATTTCATAAGATACCACAAATGTAAACTCCCCTGAGAGATGGTTCACCAAGAAATATATCGAGCAATAAAAATACAAGGTGCTGGTTAGTAAATACGGGCAATTATTCTGAGTGGCAATGTGGGATGAAAACACCATTTCAAATAGGAAAATATAAATGGAATCGCCCATAAAGGGACGTGACACAAAATTACGCACAAGACATTTATACGAAAAATAAAATACGGAATCCATCAAGAACAGTAGCTAACTACATTCTAGTATACATTAAATTATGATTTCTACATATAAAATCCAACGCTTGATGTTTTTTTTTAGCAACACACAACATTTTTGCCTTGCAGTCTTGCCACACATTTATTACACATATTCTTAAAAGAAGCCATGGTAAGAATGAACACAATCAACAGAAAGACTATTTCTGGAGCAACTGCAACATGATTTTTTGTAATCTTTGGATTTAACCAGGTCACATGCAATTAGGAGCTAAGAGATGGAGTGAAGGTTACCTCAAGAAATTTGGGACCAATCAAAGTGAAGAAATAATGGTGGCCTAATGGTAGGGTGGCCAGATTTTCCAAATGAAAAACTGGGACAAGGTCACAGACATAGATGAAAGGCTGCAATTTGGAAAAGTATTGTTATGGAACTAGTCATGTAAAAGTCCATGGGCATAATTTTAGGGGGATGGTGGGGCAGGGGTGTTTGTCCCCCCCCCCAACTTTCATGGCACACCATTTTGTCCCCATTCATTTGGCTGGGGCACCTTTTCTTCAGATGGCATGTCCCCCACAATATTTTCAGCAAAGTTACTCCACTGTAAAAGTCAATACTATAGAAATATGACAACATCCAAACATACAGAACAAGCCAAATTCCCTCAGACAAAATATTAGAAGTATTGGCATTTTCATAATTTCAATGACATTTGGGTTACCTTTCGCCTCCTTCATGGTCATTTAGGATAAATGCAACCACTCCAGAGGCTTTTTGAACAGTTTTAATCTTTTTAAGGGAGTGTGACGAATCCCTTAATGTCGTCAGTTCTCCCCCAGAGGGAGGTGAGGCCGCTACCCGATAGGCCCCCAAGGGGTGGTACTCAGTGGGAGGATCCTATGGGGAGAGGGCCTCTGCGGAAGAAGGGAAGACTATCAAGGGAGAACGCGGTATGTCAACCACCATTCTGTCCTACATTATTCACCCTACAACACGGGTAGGGCCCAAGCATCCCTGCCCTCTCTAACTCCTTTTTCTCCTGTTAGTTACATCATACATACTAGCCCTGTCTATCAGATAGACAATACTGTGACGAGTAAGAGTGAGGGAAGAATGAGAATGGTTTGCTCCAAAATTACTGACACAAAGAAGAGCAGGGCAATGAAGAGCCCTACGCGGAACCAAGACAAACATACTAGTTATTCGAGACTCGAGAGTCAACTTACCATAAATACTGACAAAAGACTTTCCTTAGGGTCAATCCTGCCCCAGAGGAGCATCGAGCTGCGGAGCGAAGCTGCACTGGGAAAATGCGCTGCATACCCAGACGCTGGGAGAAGGAAATCACGTTCGAGAAGGCTGAACGGAGCGAAGACTCACCTGAAGGCTGGCAAACCCAACGTCTGGTGGCAGGAAGGAAGCCATCTGCATGGTCCAGGTGAGACCCAGCGTACAGCGAGAAACCAGCATCGCTGAGCTGCCGAAAGCAGACCCGCGAGAGCACAGGGGAATCCAGAGAAGCATGCAGTGTTGCAGAGGACCGGTACGCTGCGGAACAAAGTTTGAAGGAACACTGGGGGGCATAGTGGGGGGACATGGTAAGGCACTAGGAAACCCTAGGGGCTGTGGTTGGGAGGAAGTGCCGAACCATCTTCCTTGTCCCAGTGGGAATAAACAGAGAAATGAAACACACTAGGTGAGAGAGCACCCCGAGAAATCAGAATAGAGATAAGGGTCTGGGACCTGAAAATTGAGAGGTTTGGAGAGTTATACCTACATGACAAGGCCTGGCAGGATAGTGAACTGGGTCTGAGTAAGAGACATTATTAACCTGAAGAGGGAGTCTGGGACTCGAAGGTCACAAGGTTTGAAGAATTGTGCATGCAAGATAATACCTGGCAGGATAGTGAACTGGGCCTGAGAAAGAAACTATACACCTGAGAAAGGTCTGGGACCCACATAACCAAAATAGGATACCAAGGGAAGACAAAGATATCTTTTGGCGGTGGTCAAAAGACCAATAGAAAAGAGAAACATTCCTTAGTCAAAATCAAGAGAAGACCAAGGTGGTGCTGTTGCGCGGTGATAGAAATGGCCGCAGAGAGCTCTGGTGCGGGCTTACACATCCTTGCTAAGCATCCTGTCTCCTGGGAACAAAATCTCATCCAATTGTTAAAGGCGAGGAGCTGAGACCCCTGGGTTGCCCTAGACAGGGTGTCAACTCCTGATATTGCTATAGATCGCACTGCAGATCTTAACGTTGTGCTCTATCCTTTGAGCCACCAGTGATCGGGCGCTGTGCCTGAAGCAGAGGCAGGGAGCGTAGTGAGAAGCCGGCGGGCGCACACCCTTGCAGACCACCTGGACTAGCGGTCTGCTTGCTGCCTCCCGACGCCTGTATGCCGTGAGCCCACCAGTTTGCTCCAGTGCCGGTAGGGAGACCAGCAGAGAGCGGGAGCAAAAACAGCGAGACAGAGGGAGTGCTGGTCCCCCATGGGCCGACCTGGCCAGCAGCTTGCCATGTCATCTCCAGCACTCCTCTGTCCCTGTTGTGGGCTCCTCCTCCCATTTCTGCCCCGTGTACTGCGGAGTTACTGACGAGCAGCGACCAAGGGTCCACGGACCACGTAGCTTTGGACCGCCTGTGGCCTGCATCACGTGCCTGTACTACGCGCCCCGCCTCGGATCCAGCAGTGCACTACTGAGCGGGCACCTGATGATGTGTTTCTGCAGAGAGTAACAGCAGAACGGAGCCATGTACGGCGAGTGCTCTTCTTCTTTGTTCCACCTGGCCCATTAGCCTAGTTATGCATCACAGAATATCCCTCAACCCCCTGATCTGTGGAGGGTCACCAGCGGTTTGCCACAACAGACTTGCTGGGCTCCCACCCTGGTTGCTTTCCTCTGTGGGGCCCAGCTCTTGGGCTGGCAGGAAATATAAGACATGCATTACTTACCGTAAAAGCATTTCTGATGATTGTAACTGCTTAGATTCACATGCTGTGCATATGGTCTGACATCCAGTGGTAACTGCAGAGTATTGCATCTTGTCTTTCGGGGGAACGAAAGGGGACGTCGGCATAGGCGTGTCTGAAACACTATCCCTATCGTGAAGTGTGTAGTACCCAAAATCCCTCACGTGCCGAGGTCCCGCCGATTGTATTTTTTCTGCCATGAGGGAGCCCAAGGCTATAGTGAGTGAGTACATGAAGAGAGAAAGTAGTAAGAAGTCTATGTTCCTTCCACCCCGAGCGGGGAGGCAGGGAGGGCGCATGTGAATCTAAGCAGATACAATCATCAGAAATGCTTTTACGGTAAGTAATGCATGTCTTCTGATGCTTGTTAATCTGCTTAGAATCACATGCTGTGCATAGACTAGCGAGCAGTACCCAGAGTTGGAGGTGGGTTGTGAGAAGGAACAGTAGAAAAAAGATGTCTTAGTACTGCTTGTCCCACCTGAGAATCAGACCTAGAATGAGTGTCTAGGCAATAGTGTTTTGTAAAGGTGTGTACAGAACTCCAGGTTGCCGCTTTGCAAATGGACTCTAGGGGAACATTTGCAATGAATGCTATGGATGCCCCAGTGCCTCGAGTAGAATGTGCTCTAGGCTTGAAGGGCAGTTTTCTCTTTGCAAGAGTGTAACATAGTGTGATGCATTTGACAATCCACCTTGATATTGCTGATTTAGAGACAGGGTCCCCTTCTCTACCAGCTGCCACTGAAACAAAGAATTGTTTAGTTTTCCTCAGTGGTTTGGTTCTATCCATGTAGAACATGACTGCCCTGCGCACATCTAGTGTGTGAAGGCTTCTTTCGGCCATGTTAGTAGGTCTCTGGAAGAACGTGGGTAGTTCGATTGACTGGTTCACATGGAACTTTGAAATACGTTTCGGCGCAAATCTGGGATGAGTGTGCAGAACTACCTTATCTTTGTGGACTGTAACAAAGGGGTCCAAGACCGAGAGGGCCTGTAGTTCGCTAACTCTTCTGATAGAAGTGATAGCTAATAGAAAGGCTGTCTTGTAAATGAGGTCTTTCAGACTAGCTTTATGCATAGGCTCAAAAGGGGGTCCCATGAGCCTAGTTAAAATCACATTTAGATCCCACCCAGGGGCTAGGTGAGTGATGGGGGGATAAATTCTTTTAACCCCTTCCATAAAGGCTTTAATCACAGGTACTTTCCACCACGACACCTTTTGCTGCGACGTGGTGTAGGGTGACAACGCCGCTAGGTGAACCTTTAAGGAATTGAAGACTAACCCAGAGTCCAACAGATGGGTTAGATATAACACAATGTGTGAAGGCGAGCAAACTGTGGGATTGACGCCTTTGGAACTGCACCAGATGACAAAACGTTTCCATTTGCTGGCATAGCAATAACGTGTGTTAGGCTTTCTTGCCTCCCTCAGTATGTCCATGCATCTTTGAGGGAGTTGTAGATGTCCAAACTCTATGACCTCAGGAGTCAGGCTGCTGAGTTCAGAGTTTGTGGGCATGGGTGCAGAGTCTCCCCCCTGTCCTGAGACAACATGTTGTACGGGCAGGGCAGCTTGACTGGTGGGGAGAGGGACGTTTCCATCAGGTGCGCGAACCAGGGTTGGCGGGCCCACATGGGAGCCACCAGAATCATGGTGACTGGTTCCTGGTGCATCTTGTGTACTATCTTGTTCAGAAGGGGAGTCGGGGGGGAAAAGCGTAAACAAATTTCCCTGACCAACTTATCCAGAGACCGTTCACCTTGGATCGGTTCTGGGGGTACCTGGAGGCGTAATCTGGGCATTGGGCGTTCTCCTGAGTAGCAAACAGGTCGATCTCTGGAAACCCCCATTCTGCGAAGACGTTGGATACAATGTCTTTTTGCAGACGCCATTCGTATGCTTCTGGCAGAGGAAAATCTCTGCGGAGTACGTCTGCCAGAAGAATGAGTTCCCCTGGAACATGTTGGGATATCAGAAACATCTTGTGTTTGAGAGCCCATATCCAGATGTTTTGGGACAGCTTGGATAGCCCTGGAGAGTGAGTGCCCCCCCTGTTTGTTCAAGTAATACATTGCTGTTGTGCTGTCGGTTAGGACCAGCACTGTCTTCCCTTGCAGTTGCTCCTGAAAGGCTTTCAATTCTTTGAACACTGCCAGTAGCTCCAGTAGGTTTATATGGTTGGACGCTACCTGAGGGGACCACACTCCGTGCGCTGTCTGTTGAAGCAGGTGAGCCCCCCACCCTGTGAGAGATGCGTCTGTCGTGAGAGGGGCTTCCTCTGCAGGGGAGGTGAAGGTTTTCCCCTTCAAGAGGTTCTCCCTCGACCACCACTACAGAGAGAGAACGAGGGCTGGCGAGACAACTAACAGATCTTCCCATTGTCCGCTGGCCCGACACCACTGGCTGTTGAGCCACTCTTGCATGGGACGCATGCGCAGCCGCGCGTGGGGGACCAAGTATATGCATGATGCCATCATTCCTAGCAAACGCATAGCTTTGTGTACGTCACTTCCCGACTGGCTACATACTGAGGGACTTGAGAGAGCATGTTCTGAACCCTCTCGCTGGAAGGGAAGACTAGACTGTCTTCCGTACGAATTAGAGCCCCCAGGAACTGTTTTACTTGGCTGGGGACTAAGCTGGATTTCTTTCGTTGATAGAAAATCCCAGGCTGAACAGTAGGTCTACTGTCTTTTGGGTGTTCGAAAAACACACGTCGAACGAGTCCCCCGTGATGAGCCAATCGTTGAGGTAAGGGTACACTGGAACTGAAAGTCTGCGCAGGTGTGCTGCTGCCACTGCCAGGACCTTGTTAAACACCCTTGGGGCTGAGGCTATGCCGAAGGGGAGTACCTTGAACTGGTAGGGTTTGTCACGAACCTTAGGAACTTTCTGTGCGCTGGCAGCATTGAAATATGAAAGTATGCATTTTTCATATCCAATGTTGTCATGAAGTCCCCTTGTTTTAGCAATGAGATCACCTCTTGCAGTGTTACCATGCAAAACTTCTGGGGCTTTATGAACTTGCTCGCTGGGCGCAGGTCTAGAACAGGACGCATGGTGAGATCCTCTTTGGGTACAAGGAAGTATATTGAATAGATACCCTTGTTTACCTGAAGAATCGGGACGGCTTCTATGGTGTCCTTTCCCAGCAGCGCCTCCACCTCTTGGACTAGGATCTGGAGATATTCCGGTGGAAGTCGTCGATGTTTCGGCGGTCTGAACTGTGGGGGTCGGGCGAATTCCACGCAGTAACCGTGGGCGACCGTCTTTAATACCCACTGGTCTGAAGTTATCCCCTCCCATGCCTTGAGGAAAGATGTTAATTGCCCCCCGACTGGGGAGACATGGGAGGGGACCTGAACTTGGTGGTCATTTCTGACCCGAGGTTGACGCACCTCTGGAATTGGAGCCTCTGTCTCTATTCTTTCCGCGCTTCTGACCCCTCTGGGGGTAGTAAGTGGGGCTTGCAGCCGGTTGACTTGAGTTGAAGTTGCCCGTGCCAAAATTCTTTTGAGCGGCGCGGGCTTGTCCTCGAAAGGACCGCCGAGAATTGCTGCCCCTCTATGAAGAGGGTTTTTGGGAAATCTGGTGCAGTGACTGAATAGTCTTGTGCTCCTTCTTGGCTGTCTCCAACGCATCGTCTATCGCCTTCCCGAAGAGGTTGGCCTCTTCTATGGGTTTGTTGATGATGGATGCCTGGGTCTCAGGCCTGAAGCCCGACGTGCGCAGCCACACGCGTCTCTTTAGGAGAGTACCCTGTGCGAGAGACCTGCCTGCTGTCTCTGCGGAGTCCAGGGTATTCTTTACAACATTTTGATTGGCAAGTTTGCCCTCCGAGACAATGGCGAGAAGCTTGGCTCTGGTTGGTTCCGGAACCTCCTGAAGGCCTTCCGGGAGTAGGTTCAAATGGGCGTCGACGTAGCTTGCCAGTAACGTCGTGTTATTGGCAATCCGGACGGTATAAGCCGCCGCCGACGTGACCCGTTTGCCTAAGGCATACAATCTTTTGGACTCCTTGTCCGGGGGTGACTCTCCCGTGGCAAGGGGAACCCCAGCTCTCTTGCGAGTGTTGGTCACCACCAGCGAGTCTGGGATTGCGTGCCCTTTGATATAAAGCGGGTCGGTGGGGGAGGGGCGGAAAGGTTTTTCGACCCTTGGGTTCACAGCCCTAGTCTGAGCGGGTGTGAGTAAGGAAGGGGCCAGCTGTCTCTTTACAGAGCTCAAGAGAGGGGAGACTGGCTTGCCGGAGGCTTGTCATTAATAATGTTTTCCGCAAAATCCTGTTCGGGCAAGGCTTCAAGCGTGGCAATTTTAAAGAATTCCGCGGCTTTTTTCAACATGTTGTTGAAAGCCATTTGATCATCCACCGGGGGAGCTTGTCGAACCAGTGTGGATGGGGGAGAATCGAGGCAAACGATATCAGAATTGTGATCATCCTGCTGGGTGTCCTCCCAGTGGTCTGTTGCGCCTTGATCTTCCCTATAATTTTCCAGAAAAGAAGTCTCCTCTTCTTCTGTATAGATGTCTCTATACGTGTCTTTCTGGACATCTTCTTGATTATCAACATAGTGTTGAACATCTAGGTGTTGGGCAACTTGTGTTTGAGAGTTAGGGTCTACCCAAGCTTTTTTCGGTGGAGGCTGATCAGAAGCTGTGAAAAACTGCTCCAGCTGATCCATATACTCCTCAAATTGCTCCGTGGTCCACTTGGATGACCCAAATGGACCCAGCTGAGCAGGAACCGGGTCCTCCGCCCTAAGGCGTTGAGAGGATCTCCTCAGGGTGCTTGAGAGGGGTACCTGGCATTCTTCGTAAGAGTCTTCGGGATCGTCTTCCAAATCCGTGGAAAACCTTTTGGCGGATTGGCCCATAACTGTGGGCGAAACCGGTACTAGGCCCACCGCCGTAGCAATCCTATTGATGCTCTTACTGATAGTCACCGAATCTTCGGGAGACAACGCCTCCGATGATGACTTCTCGGGTAGAGGCCTACTCGTAGTTTTCGGGCCTGCTCGGGCCTTGGAAACCTTGAGACTCGTCGATGTTTCTTGTTCAGAAACTTCGGCGTGTGTAGTTTGGGGAGTAGCGCCCTTGTTATGTTTGTTAAGCCCAGTCGTCATGCGCTGCTGCGGATGCGGGGAAGGCTTCGGATCAAATCGATCCGATGGCGCTTTCGCCTTCTTCGACGAAGTCGTCGAGGAGGGCGCTTGGGTTGTGTGCTTTGTGCGGTGCGATTGTACGCCCCTGTCACCGGGTGTGGTCCCTGTAGCAAGACCGGAGTCGAGCCTGGAAGGGTCGGGAATGGGCGTGGCGGCTCTAGAATAGTCCGCCTCAAGGTCTATAACGTCCGCGTTGGACGTTTGGTCATCCGATGTACCCCCGTCACTCTCGGCTGGTGTCGCGGCAGGGGAGGGAGGCTCCACGCGTGACATTCCATACGCAGCCCACCGCTTGAACCAGCGCTCCTTAAGGGTTTTAGGTTTAGGAGTTTATACGCCGAACACCGCTTTAGTGCTCTAGGGGGAGACAAGCGTTACACAACATGTGCTCGTCTTTTCCACGGATATCTGACCCTTCACACAGGGCAGAATCTAAATGGAGTCCTTTCCATAGCAGAAGGGAAGGGTGACCAGACCAAAAAGGAAAGAAGTGGAAAAGAGGAAAGAGATCATAGTAGAATGGCAAACCCCAAGCCCACTCTCCCTACTGTGTAGGCCGGCCAGAAGGCCCGACCACGTGGAGGTCCGAACGCCGGATCTTAGGTGCCGGAACCCACAGCCGTAGACGATTCCCCCATAGTCTTCGTCAAAGATGTTCTTGATAGGCGAAGTGACTTAACGGGGATTAAACCGACAATTCGGTAAGATAAACAATGTCTCATGAAGAGCTCCGCTATAGGGCGACCAGTTATCTGGGCAGAAAAAAACAATCTGAGGGACCTCGGCGCGTGAGGGATTTTGGGTACTACACACGTCACGATAGGGATAGTGTTTCAGACACGTCTATGCCGACGTCCCCGTTCGGTCCCCCGAAAGACAAGATGCAATACTCCGCGGTTACCACTGGATGTCGGACCATATGCACAGCATGTGATTCTAAGCAGATTAACAAGCATCAGAAATAAGGCCCCCAGCAAGGGGGCAGGGGTGGACAAGTCAGTACTGGCTGGAACACCATGGGAAGGTTCCGAAACTAGGTACTGATCCAGACATAAAACACACCAGTCAGCCCATGCCCTGGCACAGCGGGGCACAGGTGCAGTCACTGCCCGAGATTAACTGGGGCCTGCCACCATCTTTGAGGGCCTGTACAGCCACACAGCTCATCACGAATAATAGTATGGTGAACCAGAAAAGGCAGGCAAAAATTGATCAATATGAAAAGGCTGACCTACCATCTGCCTCCTTTCCTGCTCGTTTTCAACTCGACGTGGCTGCCCTAAATCAAACGCTGGTCGCGCTAAAGAATAGCACTGACTAGCTGGGCACGAATAATGACAAGCTCACCTGCAAAGTCGACATATCAGTGGTGCAGATTGATAAACTGTAACAGCATGACAGAGTCTGAGACCAGAATTGGGGACACGAGGACAAGATATCCTTCTTGCAGAAAGAAGTTACCCATCTACAACAAACTGTGAAGAAAATAGCGGCTAAAAACCATGACCTTGAAGGTCGTTCCCGGCGCAACAATATCCACATCGTAGGGGTGCCAGAGTCCACCCCGATAGATCAAATTGAGCAATTTGTTGAGAAGCTGCTGATGGACGTACTGGGGGAACCTCCCCCCGCCCGATCTCAAAAATGTTTTTTGTCGAGCACACACCGTTCCTTGCCTACCAGACTCCCCCCGCCCCCCGGGGTACCTGAGCAACCCATCATTGCATGCATTTTTACTATCGTGATAGAGATGCCCTACTCAGGGCAGCGAGGGAATGGGGCGAACTCCGATGGGGCTTGGCCTCTATTCGCCTATTTCCAGGCGCAGGAACACAGGAAAACTTTTCAAGCAGCAAAGAAAGCTCTGAGATGCAAGGGTGTCCGCTATAGAATGCTGTTCCCGGCCAAGCTTTGCGTGATACACAATGGGAAAACAATCTTTTTCATGACTGCGGAAGCAGCGTAGTGTTTTGCCACTGAACAACCTAAACCTCATGGCTACCCAAGGCACCTGCCCTGATGATATGAGACCCTATTATCTGCTTTTCTTGACCATTTTAACACCCTCATCTACGGTAGCAATTCCATATGCCACATTCTGAGCTCTAGAGGCTCCTTGGTCTCGGAGGGACAAACATGTTATGTTATTTGGCATTTATATAGCGCTCCATATACCGTTGGTATGACCTCAAAGCACTGGTAGGTGGAACGCCCCCAGGGACTGTAGTCCAGGTCAGTTGAGAGAGTAGGGTGTCGTATGGTGCTTGGGTGCACCAGTTATGTGTGCAGCTGGTGTAATTGCCTGATGGTAGCTGCATCCTAGCATTAGGTGTGGAGGTATTGATATCGGTTCAATGTGTGCAGTCTGGCGGATGGACACCAAGTCTGGGTTCTGGCTGCGTTAGGCCTGTGGGATGCTTATGTGTGCAGCTAGGCCAGTTTTTCGTGGGGTATAGCTGCGTTTTATTAGAATGATGAGGTGTTTGTGGGATAGTGTTCATATGTGAGCAGCTAGGCCCAATTGATCAAGGGGTGTAGCTGCACTCTAATTGTGTGATGGTGTAAAGTAGAGAGTGCACAGTGATATGATATATATGATATGATAGTTTATCTATACAGTACCCACACACAATGCGCTTCAAAGCGCCCTACGACAAGGGAGGGAACAAAGGAAACTCAGAAACATTCCCATAGGCCATGAACAATAAGAATGCAAAGATTACCATCGTACGTGACCTAGCGAGGTGAGGGGGAGGGGTGGAGAAAGGAGAGAGGATCAAACGAGCGACCATCGCACTATGCCCTATGACACTTCAGGGAGTGCAGGAGGGGGGAAATCAAAGAAAGGGTGGATGTATAGCGAGCACGCTATAGACAGATAAGTTAATGGGAGAAGACAGACAGACAGACAGGAAAAGTAAGGGACGGGAAGAGAGAGAGAGAGAGAGAGAGAGAGAGAGAGGAGTGGAGAACAGAGAATAAAACAGTGGGAGGAGCAGAGTAACAGGGGAGAGCGAATTCAGTTGCAGAGGTCAGTAAAACATAATGATTGAAGGTAGGCGAGGATTCACGGTGACTATGGACATAGCATGATTCAGGGCTAACCTGAGTGTGGGATCCAGGGGTGGTCCAGCATGAGAGTAGAGGGGGAGAAGCACCACAAGTTAATGTGTTAGAGTCAATTCTAAGCGTTGGCAAAGGTTATTGCTGGAGAGCCCTTCGTGAACCGAGCCGACTCCTGCAATGAATGGGACAGGGAAATGAAGAAAGGATAAGGGAGGGTGAGGAGGGAGAAGAAATCAGGGAAAGCAGGGGGTGGGCGAAGGACATAAGGGGGCTAGAAGGAGGCACAATGCAACATTACGGGGAACTAGAGAGGCCTGGAGGACACAGCAGCATCACGCGAACCAGAGGGGCTGCGGCAAACAGCGATGCCACGGGGGATCAAAGGGGCTGGTGGCAGAGAGTGACATCACGGAGGACCAGAGGGGCTGGGGCACACAGTGACATCATTGACACCAAGGGTACACAGCAACATCACTGGGATCAGAGGGGGAGGGGGCACCTAGCGAGATCACAGGAAACCAGAGGGGTTGGGGCACACTGAAACACCACGGGCGACTGGAGGGGTGGAGGTATAGAGGAATATCACGGGGGACCAGAGCGGCACACAACGACATCACTGGGGCCAGAGGGTCTGTGGCACATAGTAATATCACAGAACAGGGGGTGGGACACACAGCGACCACAGGGGGAGGGCACACAGTGACATCACGGGAAACGTGAGGGGCAAGGAGGCACACAGCGACATCAGGGGGACTCACTGGGAGATAGGCGTCACACAGTGACATCACGGAGAACCAGAGGGGACTGGGGGCACACAGTGACTTCACGGGGGACCCGAGTGGGGTTGGAGGCACACAGCAACATCACGGCGAACCAGAGGGGCTGGGGCATACACAGACATCACGGGGGACCGGAGGGGGCTAGGGGCACACAGCGACATCACAGGGGGCTAGGGGGGCTGGGGCACACAGTGAAATCACGGGGGCCCAGAGGTGGTTGGAGGCACACAGCAACACCTCAGGAGGACCAGAGGGGCGGGGGGCACACAGTGACATTACGGGCAGCCACAGGGGGCTGGGGCACACAGTGACATCACAGGGGACCACAGGGGGCTGGGGAGCACACAGTGACATCACAGGGGACCAGAGGGACGGGGGCACACAGTGACATCATGGGGGAACCAATGGGGGTAGGGGCCACACAGTGACAAGACGCCGGACCACAGGGGCTGGGGGCACACAGCGATATCCCAGGGGACCAGAGGGTGCTTGGAGCACACCGCAACATCACGAGGGACGAGAGGTGGGCAGGGGGCACATAGCGACATCACGGGGGAACAAGGGGGACTGGGGGCACATGGCGACCGCATGGGTATTGGCTGGGGAGGCACACCATGGGGCGTGGGGGGGCCAAAGCGACATCACAGTGGACAAGGGGGGCGGCTGGGGGCACACAGTGACAACACGGGGGACCAGAGGGGAACAAAAGCGGCATCACAGTGTGTCAGAGGGGCTGGGATACACATTGACAACACAGGGAACCAGAGTGTCTGGGGGCACTTAGCGACAACACATGGGATCACAGGGTCTGGGAGCACACAGCGACATCACAGGGGACCAGAGGGGCTGGGGGGTAGACAGTGACAACAAGCAGGACCAGAGGGGCTGGGGTGCACACATCGACATCACGGAGGCCCAGAGGGGGCTGGGAGGCACAGAGCGACATCACTGGGGACTATAGGGGGCTGGGGGCACACAGCAACATCACAGGGGACTATAGGGGGCTGGGGGCACACAGCAACATCACAGGGGACTATAGGGGGTGGGGGCACACAGCGACAACATGGGGGAACTAGAGGGGTTGGGGGCACACAGTGAAATCACGCGGGACCAGAGGGGGTTGGAGGCACACAGCGACACCACAGGGGGACCAGAGGGGCGGGGGGCACATAGTGACATTACGGGGAGCCACAGGGGGCTGGGGCACACAGCGACATTACAGGGGACCACATGGGGCTGGGGGCACACAGTGACATCACAGGGGACCAGAGGGGGCTGGGTGCACACAGCAACATCACAGGGGACTATAGGGGGTGGGGGCACACAGCGACAACATGGGGGAACTAGAGGGGTTGGGGGCACACAGTGAAATCACCGGGGACCAGAGGGGGTTGGAGGCACACAGCGACAGCGACACCACAGGGGGACCAGAGGGGCGGGGGGCAGATAGTGACATTACGGGGAGCCACAGGGGGCTGGGGCACACAGCGACATTACAGGGGACCACATGGGGCTCTGGGCACACAGTGACATCACAGGGGACCAGAGGGGGCTGGGTGCACACAGCGACAAGGGGGACCAGAGGGACGGGGGGGCACACAGTGACATCACGGGGGAACCAATGGGGGCCAGGGGGTACATAGCGACAACACAGGGAACCAGAGGGGGGCACATAGCGACAGCATGGGCACCCGAGGGTCTAGGGAGGCACACCATGGGTGGCCAAAGCGACATCACGGTGGGCAAGGGGGGCGGCTGGGGGCACACAGTGACAACACGGGGTACCAGAGGGGCACAAAAGCGGCCTCCCGGGGGGTCAGAGGGGCTGGGGTACACATCGACAACACAGGGATCCAGAGGGTCTGGGGGCACTTAGTGACAACACATGGGATCACAGGGTCTGGGAGCACACAGCGACATCACGGGGGACCAGAGGGGCTGGGGGGCACACATCGACATCACGGGGGCCCAGAGGATCTGGGGGCACACAGCAACATCACAGGGCACATATTGAAGTCCAGGGGTACATATCGACAACAAGCGGGACCAGAGGGGCTGGGGGCACACAACAACACGCGGGGCTGGGGGGGGGGGGGGCACAGCGACAACACAGGAAACCAGAGGGGCTGCGGGGTACAAAGCGGCATCACAGGGCATGAAGCATACCTAAAGCGGACAAGGAGCAGACAGAGGCCTTTGTTGTGGGTCTTGTTTGTTGAAAGGCAGCAAGGATACGAGGATATGTGGATATGTGAATATCAGCGAGGAGAGTGTTTGCGTGGAGTTATGATCTAAGGAGATTGATATTCTGCATTTCAGGCATGCAGTTGCTGAATAGCGAGTTAATTAGCTATTCAGAGATGACACTGTTGGGGAGCTCATTGAGCATTAGTCCTCGGGTTGCTAGGGTTCAATCAATTCAGAAGGTCGTAGTTGGTATTACGGAAAGAGACATGTTTTTAGAGCTTTTCGGAACGTCATATAGTCTTGTGTATGTTGAATATGAGGGGAAAGTTAGTGCCACAGAGTTGGGGCCAAGGTTGAGAAGGTGGATCCCCCGATCCTGACAGAGTTAGAGTTAGGAATCACTAGAAGGAGGGCACTGCTTGATTTTAGGGTGCGGCATGGGAGGTATGGTTTCATCTTTTCTTGCAGGTATATTGGGCCGGTCTTGTGCACTGCATGGTGAGTGATGCACAGGGTCTTGAAGGTGGCCCTTAGTCTGACTGGGAGCCAGTGGACGGTTCAGAGAGCTGGAGAGATGTGGTCTCTTTGACCCAGGGCAAGGAGCAGTTTTGCAGCAGCGTTTTGGGCTCTTTGGAGTTTGTTAAGTTGGTATGCCGGGGCTCCTAGGTATAAGAAGTTGGCATAGTCCAGTCCTGACGTCACAATAGACATAATTGCAGCAAGTCTGTTCGGGTAGGAGAGGTAGGGAAAAATTTGTCTGAGAAGTTTGAGGTGGTAGTGCCAACATTTTGATACGTTGTTGATCTGACGGGAGAGGGACCGACCTGAGTCCATAGTGCAGACTAGGTTTTTTACTGTATCGGAGGGGTGGGAGGGAGCGCCAAAGGATGGGGGCTATGGGAGCGGATGTGGTAGCAGGGCAGTGTTCCCATACACCATGATTTCAGTTTTAGCCGGGTTCAAAAGGAGGTGGTTTACTGTCATCCATCGATCAGTATCGTGGAGACAGGCTTCAAAGTCGGGAAGGGGGTTGGGGCCAGACTTGGGAATTCTTAGGATAATTTGGGTATCGTTGGCGTAGATGTAGCAGGAGATGTTGTGCATGTGGATGATTCCTGATAGAGTGGTCATATAGAGGTTGAACAGGAGGTCAGACAGACATGTACCTTGTGGTACTCCAGTGTTCACTGAGCAAGCAGTTGGGACATAAGGGAAGAGGAGGGTTATTTGTTTCCTGTTGCTTAAGAAGGAGGCGATGCATTTAAGAGCAGTGCCACAGATTCCTACGGAGTAAAGGCGGTCAAGAAGTATTGAGTGGTTAACCGTGTCAAAGGCTGCGGAGAGATCAAGGAGAATCAATGCAGTGGAGCCTTCGGAGTCTGCAGTGACCTTGAGATCATCCCAGATCGATATCAGAGTGGTTTCAGTTCCATGTCGAGGTCTTAAGCCAGATTGTGCGGGATTGAGGAGGCAGTTGGATTCTACAAAGGATTTGAGCTGGGACTATGCAGTCCGGTCAAAGTGTTTTGCGAGAAATCTGGTGTTGGAGATTGGTCTGTAATTTTTGGTGTCAAGCGGGCCAAGGGATGCCTTTTTTAGAAGTGGCTTGACATTTGCCGTTTTGAAGGCATCAGGGAAGATCCCAGTGGTGAGGGATTAATTTAGAATGGCTCTTGCATGTTCTCCTGTGCAGGTAGATGAGAAAATCCGTTTTAGGACAGAGGCTTGGCAGGGGTCGAGGGGCGACCCAGAGGGTTTGCTGGCTGATAGTAGGTCAAGGAACTTGTCTCTGGAGATGGGTTTGAAGGAGTCGAAGGTGCGGAAATTGGGCGTCAGGGCAATGGGAACAGGAGGGGTCGGTGGGGGGAGAGGGAGGACAGTTTGGTGTTAAGGGATGTCGTCCTGTTGAGTGCAGTGTGGTAGAAGTGTAGGGATAGGGAGTCGCAGAGTGATTGTGTGAGGGTGGATTGGGTAGAGGTGCAAGAGGGTTTGGAGAATTCTGATATGATCATGTGGAGTTCTTTGCTGCGGTTGCGACAGTTGAGTATTTGTTTATTGTAATAGGCTTTTTTTGGCCTATCGCATTTCAGCTTGGTAGTTACGGTGGTGCAGGGCGAACATGGATCTGCTGTGATCGGTTTTAGATGCTCGCCATTTGCATTCAAGAGAATTATTTTGTTTTTTGGCATTCCTCAGGAGGGGCGTGAACCATTTAGGGAACGGTCCATTGCGCCAGGAAGTGGGGCGCGAGGGGGTGAGAGGAATTAGTGAGTCATTAAGCCAGGAGTCGAAGGAGTCAGTGGTTAAGGCTCTAACAGGGGGGAGTGTTGCAGGGGGGGGTGAAGAAGCAGGGCTTTGGCTAGATCGGGGAGGATCTTGAGTTTGTTCCAGCACTTGAGATCCTGGAGGGGGGCCGGCGGAGATGTAGGAGGGGCAGGGGTGTGGATAGAGAAAGGGATGGTATAGTTGTCGGTCCATTTAATTGCTTTCGGACGGGATAAGTGAACATGGTCATGGGAGCTGAAAATTGCATCCAGGGTGTGCCCACCCGAGTGGGTAGGACCAGTCGTATGGTGGGAGAGGTTGAGTGCATCAAGACTGTCAACCAGTGGATGAGTCATGGGATTAGTGGGGATATCGAACCAGATATTAAAGTCTCCTAGGCGTGTAAGAGATGGGTGGTTTACTTGAATGGTAGATATTGAATCACAGAGGTTGTTGGTGAAATGTCTCTCATATCCAGGGGGTCTGTAGATGAGGAGGAAGTTGTGGGTGAAGGTAGGTGGTAGAGATAGTTTTTCAAGAAGGGATTCACAGGAGGCAGTGCATGTTTGGGATTCGACGAGTGAGACAAAGAAATGACGATTGAAGAGGATTGTCACTCCGCCACCTCTGGAGGGTCTATTGTGGGCGATGAGCGAGTAGCAGGGGGGAAGGTTTTGTGTGCTACAGGGGCAAAGTCGTCAGAGAACCGGTTTCGGTGATAAAAATGAGGTCCGGCTTGTCAGAGGATAGGAGGTAAAAAATGCTGTGTCTGTTACTTGCTACTGAGCGGGTGTTAAAGAGGATGCAAGTGACTTTGTGAGGGGGGTTTGGGTTTCATGGTGCTCATTGGAGTGGGAGCTTGAGGGACATTGCTGCCTAGAGGGGTGGTGGGTGTGGTAGGAGCATTTAGGGGTGTTGAGACAGGTTAAGGGGGGTTAAGGGAGGGGCAGGGTGCCTGTGGTCCCTAAGTGTTTTTTGAGAGGGTTACGTCGATGGGGGGGCAGGAAGAGTAGGCGGGAAGAATGTGAGAGGCGAGAGGTGAGGGGGGTTGGGATGGTGGTGAATTGGTCGGACGGTGTGAGGGGGTTAAGGTGGGCAGATTTTGGAATGAGCCTGGGGAGCAAAGAGGGTTTAGGTGAGAAGTCAAGAGAAAGGGGAGGAAACTGGGGGAGGGGAGAGGGGAGTCTAGGGGGGCAGGGGAGGGAAAGGTTGGGATGGTGAGGCAGAAGCGGTGAGGAGTAGAGGGTCGAGGGAGAGGACCAGTCACGTTTTCTGCATTTCGTGGGTTTTGGTGCCATGGGGGTGTGAGAGAGGGTGAGGGGGTCAGAGGGGGAGGGAGATGTGGCTACTGTTCTAGCGAGGTTGAGACACGCTAAGTTCAGCGAGGGGAAGGGATAAGGAAGGGGAGGTTTGTAGGCAGGGTCGAGAAGGGGTTAAGGGGATTGGAGGGGTGGTGTAGGAGGTTGGTCGAGGGGGTGGTGTGTTCCCCAGTGGGCTAAGGGGGAAGGAGTGGGCAGCATGGGAGGTTGGTAGAAAGGAGGGGGTTCCTCAGAGGCCACAAAGGTGGAGTGGAAGTAGAGGTGGGTTTGCGCAGAGAGCTCCCCGTTACCAGGGAGTTCGATACAAGGCATTGTGTTTTGGTGGGGGAATTGGGGTGTTCTCAATAGAAGTCAGAGGGAAAGTGGGTGTGTTAGGGTTGGATGGGGAAAGGGGGTTAAGTGCTTGAGGGGGCAGTTGTTTGTCATGCCAGAGTGCTCCTCTGATCTTAGTGTTGGACGAGGGATGATGGTAGGAGTGGCGTCTGGGTGTATTGATGTACGGAGGGAGTGGACGTGGTTTGTGATCGGGTGGGGGAATAGAGGGAGGGATCGTAAAGTTTGGTGCTAGAGCGCGGGCCATGCGCCACGAGGGGGAGAACGATGGGGGGGGGGGGTGAGTATGGTGCGGGGTGGCTAGGGATCAGGATGGGTCAGAGAGCGGGTATATCAAGAGTTGGGATATCCATCCTGGTGATTATCGGGCAGTACCTAAAAGTTGATGAACTGGTAACAGTAGATGTATAGGCTCAAGGTGTACAATCTGAGTTTAGATTCTGGTCAGCGGGCAGTGGGAGAGGGCCAAAGAGGGTAGCGGTACAGAGTTCTAAGTGAGGGGCAGAGGCAACTAAATCACAGAAATATCACAGGGTGTCCTTTCTTACAGTATTATTTGGGTGGCACCCTCCAGATGAGAATCAAGTTACCAGGAGCAATTTCTAAGTCACAGAGGGTACTTTCTAGGTGAGAATCAATGTAGCAAGAGCAATCACTAAGTGTGTGGAAGAAATAAATCAAGTAGTATCTCTAAGGGCACTTCTAGATGTGAAAGAGGTCAACAGAAACAATTGTTAAGTCTGTGGGACAGGCAGAGTGAAACACAGTAATATCTTAGGGGGCACTTTCCAGATGCGGATCAGGCTAACAGGGACAATTCTAGGTTACGCAGGGCACTTTCTAGAGGAGGATTAATGCAGTAGGAGCACATTTCTAAGTGTGTGGAACAAATAAATCACAATAATATCAAGTGTGTGGGGCAGGCAGATTAGAATACTAATAGCTCAGGCAAAATAAGACACAAATATCTCAGGGGGTACTTTCTATATGCAAATCAGGCTAACAGGAACAATTTCTAAGTGTGTGGAAAGGCAAAATAAAAAACAGTAATAACTCAGGCAGAATAGAACACAGTAATAACTCAAGGGGCACTTTCAAGATGTGAATCAGGCTAACAGGCATATCTGAACTCTACGAGCCTACCACCGATGGAGTCTGTGGGCCGCATGCAATGCCCCGTTCGCGCTGAATCTGTAGAAGTTATGTGTTTCAGCTGTTGTTTAAGCTGTGTTGGTAATTGGAGTCAAGCCAGTAAATTGTGTTTTATGGCATGGGTGGATGTGGGAGTTGGTGTAATTAAAAGGTGCCTATGATGTAGTACACTTCAGTTGTAGATTCATAGGTGTTGTGGATATGTGCTATGCTTGTGGGGAGGATTATCCGATATACACAGTTTGGGCAGCGATGATTCATTGATAACCCTGAATATGAATAGCCACGTGGAGCGAATTGCTTGATGAAATGTCCTGGAACATCAGAGGACTTACCAATAACAAATAATTTAGAATGGTGATCAATCATGCTAAACTGCAAGCAGCAAATGTACTCGGTTTACAGGAGACACCTCCCCGTTAATGACCCACTGCCTCTTGCTAGGTGGTGGGGGATACACAGATACGGTTCTTCATACTCTTCACAGTCCAGAGGGGTTGCGATATATATACACCAGTCCTTGAAGTTCAGATTGCATGATGAATTAGGCGACCTGGAAAGGCTACTACATGTTCCTGGCTGGGTAATGCTCGGGGTTTAGAACCCTTTTCATTAATGTCTATGCACCTAATGAGGATTCCCATGAATTCTTTCAGAACTGTGCTGCGATGATCCATAGATTCCCTGCATACGAAGTAACATGGGTGGGCGATTTCAATTTTGCTATGTCCCTGGACCTAGATCGCTCAATAACAACGCAAACTACTTTATCTAAAGCTGCCACTGCTTGGGAGATATAGCTAAATCATTTGGTCTGGTTGATGTTGGAGGCACTTACACTCTAAGACAAGGGAGTTTTTGTTTTATTCAGGAGCTCACAGAAGTGCGTCTAGAATAGATTACGTGATGTTAACTACATTGGTCGGGACTACACAGTTCGTCAAGATCCTTCCCAGGATGCTCTCTGACCACTCTTTGATAGTCGCATCCATCTCCATCCCTGACACGGAATTACGTTCCTCACAGTGGCGTTTCCGCCCCCACGCTCTAGAGGATGAGGTGTTCTGGTCCGGAGTCTATGAAGACATCCTGGAATATTTCCAAATGAATGCAGACTCAGTCCCAGACTTCAGAACGGTCTGGGAGGCATTCAAGGTCTTCATAAGAGGCTGCTGTATCTTCAGGGAAGGGAGAGTTTTCAAATCCTAGAGGGCGTCCCTTCGTAGCTTGGAGAAGGAAATTAAGGATCTGGAGCATAGACAGTGAGGGATACATAGACTGAGAAATGTTTATCATGTAAAAGACTTGAATACTTAGAGATGACAAGCAGGGAAGATAGGTTTCTGGGGGACCTGATTCTAGCCACTATATATGCTGAGAGAGGTAGACCCAGCCGTACCCTGGCTTGGGCGGTTTGCAAGTACAGTGCCCCGGAGGAAATATTAGAGTTCTCTGACACTAACAGACGCTTAGTTCATGACGCCGGTGAGATCAATAAGGTTTTCCGGGACTATTTTACCACACTATATTTGTCACAATCTAAAGTTTCTCTGGAAGAAATTAGGGCATACCTGGATCAAGTCGCCCTGGGATGGTTGGATCCTGCTCATGCAGACTTGATTAATGCACCACCAACAGTTGATGAAATTTGCAGAGTCATTCGAGATCTCCCTAGTTGTAAAGCCCCCGGCCAAGACGGCATCCCTGCTGAATTCTACCAAGAGTATGCTGCTGTCCTTGCCCCACACTTCTGCCGGATGTATGAAGCCTCTATGGCTGCGGGCCTACTCCCCGAATCCACCAGAACAGCAATGGTTACTCTTCTCCTAAAACCAGACAAAGACCCCACCAGCTGCGCGTCCTATAGACTCCGGTCACTCATAAATACTGATAATAAAATCTAGTCAAAAATACTAGCTGACAGACTCCTCTGTCATATGAGCGCCCTAGTCCTCCCCGATCAGGAGGGGTTCATCCCAGGCAGGTGCACACAAAACAATCTGAGGCAGTTGTTCTCACTGATGCACAACGTCAATGATGACATACTGATAGTAGCCGCGGCCGTAGATTCAGAAAAAGGCCTTTGACTCTGTCGAGTGGCCTTTCTTATTTGAAATCCTTCGTAGGGCTGGTTTGGGGCTCCAGTATACAGTGGATCTGACTACTTTATACGGCCCCTCAGGCCGCGATACTGAAGAACCAGCTGGTCGCCAAAAACATACTTCCTACTAGAGGTACAAGACAAGGGTGCCCACTGTCCCCGATCCTCTTCGCTCTGACGGTTGAACTGCTGGCATGCGCCATCAGAGAGTTTCACACACAAAGAGGGGTGCAGATTCTCTCACATACATCAATTATTTCCCTCTACGTGGATGACATCCTGCTATATAAAAAACCCAAAACAAAATTTGCAACCCCAAATGCATGAAATAGCGTTGTTTGGGGGGTTTTCGGGACTGCGAATCAACTGGTCCAAATCAGAAATTCTACCCATAACATCTACGGCACTCCAGACTGATGTTGGCACAGATTTCCGGTGGTGGCCAGGGGGAATGAAGTATTTGGGCATAAGAGTCACGCCTTCTCTACCTAGACTCTTTAATGATAATTATCTTGTAGCCCTCAAACATATGGAGCACAGGGTCACCATTTGGATCCGCCTCCCCCTATCGCAAGCTGCACGTCTAGCACTAGCCAAGATGATAGTGGTCCCCAAGATGTTATATATTTTTAATAACGTTCCACTGGTCCATCCTACCTGGTCCTGGAAACATGCCCGATTTCTATTAACTTTGTTAATATGGGCAGGGGGACAGCGAGAATCGCATTGGATACACTGACCTCAACATTTAACACAGGAGGTCTTAACTTCCCCGACCTATACGGTTACTATCTGGCCTCCCAGATACAATACGTTATATGGTGGTGGCACCCTGTGGCTGACCTACTGCACACTAAACTGCAGAGGGTTACTACCCGTCCGGACGTCTTAAAGGGTATGCTATGGGGGACTCCTAGACACATCCCCAGGAATGAGATTCAACTTATTGACATCACCCGATGGGCCTGGGATCAGGTCACCTCCAGAACCAATAAGGGAGTGGGGTATCATGCTGACTTTGCTTTGTATGCAGTTCATGGGCTCCAACTTACCCAGGAGCAAATATTCAGAACGCACTTTGAGAAATTGGGGGTTCACTCCCTGGGTGATTTAGTTCAGGGGTGTGAGTTTATTCAGTGGGAAGAGCTCAAAGATCGAGTGGGAAGTCCTCTTGGTGGGCTTCTTCTAATCACGCTGCATCATTAATGTCTACCACAATGGCACTATCCTGGTTCAGGGACCTCAAGCCAACCTCCTTCTCTTTGACCGGATCCTACCGACCCTAATTAACTTTCTTCCTTCTCCTGCCTTCACCCATACCGCTCTACGTCACCCCCCTGTGACTGGAGTGCCACGCCCATGTACTCCACCTCAGAAAACCTTCAAAGGCAGAGACGGTCTCCACCTGGCAACTTTTAACACCCGCTCAGCCAACAAACACTCTGCTGACATCTGCCTCCTTCTTGAAGACACTGACATCGACATTCTCGCTCTTACCGAGACATGGGGCCTCATTACAAGTATGGCGGTAAGGCACCAACGGTGCCGGTATCGCTACCGGCACGGTTGTTTCCGTACCGCCATACTAGGAGTTCTGCTCGAGGGTGCCCTTGCAGCCACCAGGTCTGACCTGGTGGCCGTACCGGCACCCGCGAGCAGAACATGATGGTAGCACCGGTACCATTAATAACGGTACCGGTGCTACCACCCTCCCCATTCCCATTGAGCCCCATGGCGCTCGAATGGGGATGTACCAGGCCCGGCACCCGCGAAAGGGCAATTACCGG
Source organism: Ambystoma mexicanum (assembly GCF_040938575.1). NCBI lineage: Eukaryota > Metazoa > Chordata > Amphibia > Caudata > Ambystomatidae > Ambystoma > Ambystoma mexicanum. Next base: position 38,699,754 of record NC_090933.1, read on the forward strand.
GTCCGGCTTGGCCGGAATAGCCCGGTAATTGCCAATTCACGGGTGCCGGACCCGGATGCGAGTTTGGAGGTAGCTTTGCCGGTAAAACCGGCAAGGCTACCTCCAACCTCGTATTGAGGCCCATGGTTCAATGCCAGCTCAGTCACTGCTTTTGACTCCCTCCTACCTGACGGTTTCAAGATCATTTCCAAGCCTCAACCTCACCGTGCTGGCAGTAGGGTTGCCTTAATCTTCCCTGATTGGGTTCCTTCTTCCATTTTACCCACCCAGCACTACTCTTCCTTTGAGAGTCTGGTATGCAAGTTGGTCATCTCTCTCTCCCTCCACCCTGACAATTGCTACCATTTACCAGCCTCCAGACGCTACCGCTCTGTTCCTCTCTGATTGGGCGGATTTCTGTTCCTCCTTACTTTCAACCTCCCCCAATCTGCTCCTCTTGGGTGATTTAAACATCCAATAAGACTCCCCTGGAAGAGCACCCACTCTTAGCATTGACCTCTGCACCTCTCTATCCCTCTCCATTCTCCCTTCTGGTCCAACCCACTCTGCTAGACACACTCTGGGCGCCCTCTCTCATCTGCTCTGGTCACCCCTCTCTCTTGGTCAGACCACTCTCTTCTCTCCTCCCACTTGGGCCCTTTTGGCCCTCTAACCGCACCCCTAAAAGCATTGTCACCCTCATTCACAAACATCCATCTGATCAAAAGTGTGTCCGATACTGCCTTCACTTCCACCTTTATCCCCCCCTTGCCACCCTAACTCATACTCTACCGCCGACACTGTTCTAAGCAACTTCCACTTGTCCATCACCAACACTCTTGACATTCTTGCCCCAGTCATGAGGATCCGCCTGAAACCAGCCTTTAAGCCTAACACCTGCTACGACTCTGAACTTGAAGCCCTGAAACGAAAGTGCAGAGTGGCAGAATGGAAGTGGCAAACATCAGGCTCATCCTCTGACAAACTGGTCTGCTGCTGCTCCAAAGGCAATACAGACTCTCCATCCGTGCCAAGAAAAGGGCCCACATTCAGGCACGGGTATCTGGTGCATCTAACAAAGCTGAACTATACAAAATCTGCAGGGAACTAGCCAACCCTTCCGCAGTCTTCTCCTCCCCTCTTCCTTCCCATGCCCTCTGCAACGCACTGGCCACTCACTTCGCCACACAAGCTACTCACCCTCCCAACCCATCAGATGCCTCATTTGGCCCCTCACCCTCCTCCTTCCTCCTTCCTCCTTCTCCCTTGTCACACAAACAAACAAAAGCAAAAAAAGAAAGACATTATTTGTGGATTATTGCTTTTATTAGATGAGATGTTTTGTAGCTATATTTTGAATTTGTATACTTTGTCCGTTTTGAATTGTATATGATGAGTGCATTAGGATAGATTGTGTGTTGGATGGGTGAGAATGTGTTGTCATCTTTCCTTTCTTTTTCTTTTCCTTTGCGTTTGTTGTGTTTTTACCTCTATCAAATTGTTGTTTCGTAGATTGAGGATTATTTTTGAATCTTATGACTTTGTATCTATCAATCTAAATAAATATTTTTGATACCTTTATAAAATGATGTCCTCTGGTATCTTCTTTCAGAAAATTACTACACCTGAAGAAGTCACCAGCGTTGTCCGCTCCATAAAGGTCTCGTCCAACAGGTCTCCCCTTGCTCATCCAGAACCATCAATGACAACATTGGCTCTCTTGCCTCCTCACTCGCTGATCTCTGCAACCACTATTTTTCCACTGGGTCCTTCCCTCCTCCCTCAAGCACACCCTTGTGCGCCCCCCTCCTTAAAAAAATGTCAACAGACCCTACCTGTCCAGCCAACTACTGCCCTATTGCCATCACCCCCTTCCTGGTGAAACTGATGGATAAATTGGCCTTGCCCCAACTCAACTCCAACACTGATCTTGTTGGTGGTCTCCACGATAATCAATCTGGATTCCGAGCATCCAAGGGCACGGAAACTTGCTTTTCTGAACACCCGTGAACAACTGATTGCATCCCTGGATTCCAACTCCCCAGCTGTCCTCATCCTACTTGATCTCTCTTCTGCCTTTGACACGGTTAACCACCCCATCCTCATAGAAAAGCTCCACAATACCCTTGGTATCTCGGAACGGGCACTGGACTGGGTGACCTCCTGCCTAACTGACCGTTCTTCCCAAGTCATCCTGTGCACCATCTCCTCTCCTACTTCCTTCCCTACCTGTGGTGTCCCCCAGGGTTCTGTTCCCTCCCCTTGGCTTTTTAACATCTACCTTACTCAGCCGGCACTCCTCATCTCCTCCTTCTCCCCACCTTCCAGTGTTATTCAGACACACAACTCTTTTTCCAACTTCCTGCTGACCCTCTTGCACCTTCCATCATCCCCGACTGCCTAGCTGCCATCCAGGCCTGGTGCACTTCTAATGATCTCTGCCTCAATGCCAGCAAAACTGAGATCCTTCCCATTGGGACCCCTGCTCCCGCCTTCTTCCCTTCACGCTGGCCTTCCTCAGTCTACTGAAGCCAGAAATCTTGGAGCCAGCTTCGACTCCTCCCTCACACTCAGGATATTGCCAAGAAGTCCCACTTTCAGCTCTGCCCTCTCAAAGGAATTCTAAATGTTCTCACCTTTCCCTAGAAAGTCAAGGTTACTCGAGCCCTGGTGCTCTCTAGGCTTGACTATTGCAATAGTCTCCTAATTAAATCTACCTTCTTCCACTCTGTGTCCCCTCCAGTTAGTCCAGAATAGGGCAGCAAGACTTATCCTTGGCCTCAAGCCCAGGCACTGGATTAAAGCTTCTACAGTAGCCATATTATCGGACGTGGTTTCTTCGACAACCACACTAGGCTTGAGGTTAAGGGAGAATATTTCTTCCTCAAATCTCCTGGTTAGTTTGTTGGTGTCCAGAAGTCGTCCTAAGAGGTTTTCCGAGATATCCCCTTCTATGGGTAGTTTCTCAAAAGCTGTTCTCACTGGTTCTTGTCTTGGTCTCCATAGACTAGGTTTCATTCCAAATAGTCCAATGGGTGGTAGGTCTTTGTTTGGCCTAACAACCAAATTAAGTTTGAATTGGTACCTATTGCATAGTCTGGGAGTTTGATGTTGTCTGCTAAAGGTCGTCCTTTAAAAAGAAGTCTCTGTTGAGACATGGGGACCTCTGTTCTTTGGAATACCAAACGTTTGGTTTGTACATATTCCCCTCGAGAGATTTCTATCTGGAACTCCAGTCCATGCAATTGTTTAATAGTCAGGAGCATAGATGGTTGATGGCTGGAGACATGTAGAGGTAATTAAGGGTTCCCTGGTTTGTATCAGTCAGGATACATCCCACGAACTGACACCATATTTGAGATTCCAGAGTAACAGAACACAGACACAATAGTGTGTTTCACAATGCTTTTTATTTGAAATCAAAAAGGGGGGAGGAAAAATACCTCACTGTCCTTAATTCTATGAGGGGTTTCCCTGCCTCAGCACAACTAAATAATAGACCAGTCTTTATCAGGATGTTCAAAATAAAATGCCCACAGTCCTGTGCCAAAAAACCTACTCTGTCTCTCTAAATTACTATAACACAAAACTATCACCTAGGAAAATAAATAATAATGGTCTGTCTTCCTGCAGCAGTGTGATAGCTCTTATGCCTACTGTTCTGGAGGTAGATGTTATTTGCCAGGGAGGCACTCCCCTTTCCTGTTCCAACTACCATTCCATGGTCGTTTCCCACATAGAGGGGCTTTAGAGCCCACTATGCCAGGGGGACACTTCCCTTCCCTGGTCTTTTCCCATGTAGCAGGGCTTTAGGGCCCACTATGCCAGGGGGACACCCCTGTTCCCTGGTCTTTCCTTATTTTGTCCATGTTGGTTGCTTCTTTTTTTTTTTTTAAATACATTGGATTGATTTTTACAACAAACAAAACATAACCAACACACCCGACATTTCCGGTTACAAGCTTCTTAGCATACATTTACATATGATTTATTCCTGTCTTCCCACCTCCCCCCACTTTTAACTCAAGCTTCCACCTCAGTTCCTTGGATTTCCCTTCTCTTAGGGTTAATCCCCCTCACCGTTCTTGGACGTGTCATATTCACTGGATTCGGCATGGGAGGATCCCGACAATGTGGCTACCATTTGTCTCCATGCTATCAGAGGTCCCACTTCAGCATCCTCCCCTCTGCTGGCTGCCTAATACAATGCTACTGTCTCAGCATCTGCCCATTTCAGGAGATCATTCCACCATACCTCTAATCTGGGCCTGTGAGCTGCTTTCCAGCCCATAGCTATTCTCCTTTTGGCCAGAATGTAGGCCAGGTCCTTGAGTTTGCAAACCTGTTTCAGGTTGCGTGGTCTGGTAAACCCCCCCCCCCCCCCCCCATCATGCATGCCCTTACAGATTCCACATCTAGCTTAATTCCCTTCTCAGATAGTCGTAGCTTGACTTCCTCCCAGAAGTTTCCCACCTCCGGGCATGCCCAGAACATATGGATCATCCCGGCATCCACCTCCCCGCACTTGGGGCATTTTTGTACTTCTGTACTCCCGAATCTGGCAATCTTTTGGGGGATCATGTATGCCCTATGGGTGACATAACTGAATCTGCTGCAGCCTCGCATTCCTAAACACCTTTTTATGATATCTCTGGGCTCTTTCCCACTGACCATCTTGCATAGGTTCTCCCGCTTCCTCCTCCCAGTCTCGGCTCAATTGGAGCAACTCTTACACACTCTAGACATCACCAGCTCATAGATCCGGGATATTTTGTGCCCTCCCTCCGAAATATCGTACATCTTTTCTATGGCAGTGCCAGGTTGTTCTGCTAGTGCTACTTCGGACCACGTTTTCTTCACCCATTTAATTATTCTAGTATATGTGATATATTGGCCCAAATGTACCCCAGTTTCGTCCACTATCGTTTGGAAGTCCAGTGCCTTCCCCTCTAGCCAATTTATCTCCTAAGATCGCTAGGCCTACCGGCTCCCAGTGTTTGTTGATCCCTTTCCTCAGTTGCTCATCCACCCCGCGTAGCGCCACGAGTGGCGCCTGCGGAGAGCATGGGGTCGGGTTTCCCACAGCTAGGCACGCTTTGCGCCATGTCTTCCAGCCCAGTTCCAGCAATCTCGATTGCCCATGCAGCTCTGGTTTGGGTAGCCATATCAGTTCTTTTAGGAAATAAGGGTCGCATTCACCCCTCAGCAATCTAGAGTCCATGCTGGTTGCTTAGTAGGATTTCCTGCCTACATGCCCAAAGTGATTATCATTGGACAAGCCTTTTACCCAGTCAGAATCTATTATAAGCCTAGATTCCGCACAACGTCTTGGGGTGCCTTTGCCTCTACTTTCTCTGCTCCTCCTACACCTGCAACTGACTCACACTCTGACAGAGCCCACTCGAACTGTGAGAATCTAACAGCCCTGATACCACATAAATTGCGAAATATAAAAAAGGGCACCAACGTGGAGCAGGCAAAGCAGTCTGGCAGAGTGGAGAATCTACCTACTTACCCCACACTTCCCCAAGGCAGAATAGCCAAGGCTTCCAGGGAAACCCTCTGGGGAAGAAAACCCTGTTCTTGCTGGTAATGTTCAATGAGTGCAGGATTCGAAGGAGGATTTCTTGAAGTCTGCTGTTGTGAGTCCTTCTGAAGGCACTGGAATATAAAGGGAAGAGTAAGTGGGAATGAAGATTGAACTCAGTTTACCTTGAATATATGCAAATAATGATTACCCTCAATGGAGAAAGAGACAGAGGCTAGTTGCTTGCATGGATCTCTGTATTGAAAGGTGGGCTGTTCTGGGTAGAGGCTGCTTGCAGGAAAGATAGTTAATATAATTCAAGAATACTGCTGTTGAGTGTAAAGAGGCGCTAAGGTAAGTAAGGAGTTGGAAATGAAGCCTACCGTGTATGTGTTTCTTCAAGGATAAGAGAGGCGTCGCTGCCGCAGAAGAGAAAGAGAGAGGCAGCAAGCTTCTGTTTATACAGAGTCTAAGCCTTGGTGCCGTGGATGCATGGGAATGACTGCCAGCTTCTGGGGGGGAAGGGAAGTATTAAAATAGTGAGACCCTAGTGACATCACGGAAAGGGGAGAGAGGGAAGGAGACGTACTGGCAGACGAGAGGTCTCTGGGCAGAATACAGCACGATCGGGACTGGGACTGAGAGCGAGGAAGTCATGGCGGATGAAAAGGGCTTAGGAGTGTAGCCACGAAGGGAGTAGCAACGCAATGCTGCTCTGTCTGGGACACCAGATAAACACAGTCAGAAGCCGGGGGCGGAGTCAGGACCGTAGGTCCATTGTGAATGCCTGCAACGCTGTCTGCGGTGCCATCTTGGGAGAACTGCAGTACAGCAATGCGATGCGCCTCCATCGGTACCTATGGGACATGACAGTGTGCCCCCTCCGAAGAGAAGAGGCACCTGGTTTAGCCAGGTGCCATAGATTAAAGCGCCATACCAGACGAGGGGCATGAACCGCAGATGCGGCTCCCATGTACGTTCCGCAGGGGAATACCACTTCCAGTCGACCAGAAACTAAACTACCCCTGCGGTAACCAGAATCACAAATGCCAGCAACTTCAAATTCAGGGCCAGAAGTGGTAGGGACAGGTGGAGGTCTTGCAGTCCCCCTCCGGTGAAAATGGCTGCGGACGTCCGGCTTGAGTTGCGACACATGAAAAATTGGGTGAATCGTGTCCCAAGAGGGGGGCAATTGTAAGAGAAAGGCAGCTGACCCTCTCTGACCCAGGACAGAGAAAGGACCAAAGTACGGGGGTGATAATTTGGAAGGAACCAAATGCCGCAGGAGAAAACGGGAGGCCATCCACACTTTGTCACCTATGTTGATCTTAGATGCAGAGGTCCGATGTTGGTCAGCAAAGAACTTCACTTTCTCCTGAGCTTCCTGCAAGGCGATCCGAGCAGTTTTATGGCTCTGCTGAATGTTCTCAATTAGCCCATCAAAGTCCGGAAAGGATGTGGCAGGAGGTACCAGGGTTGGGAAGACTGAAGGGTGATACCCGTAAGTACAATAGAAGGGACTGGATTTAAGTGAGAAGCATTATTGTACGCGATTCTGCCAAAGGAAGAAGTTCCTTTCAGTTGGCCTGGGCAGAGGAGATGTAACACCGGAGATATCCCTCCAGGGTCTGGTTTAATCGCTCGGTCTACCCGTTCGTCTGTGGGTGAAAACCTGAACTTAAGGCCTGCTTGATGTTGAGAATGGAGCACACCTGTCTCCAATATCGAGAGGTGTATTGTGAGCCCGTCTGAAATTATTGTTTCTGGGAGTCCAAGAAGGGAAAAGATGCGGTCAATAAAGATACGTGCCATTTGTACAGTGGATGGGATCCCAGGTAAAGGAACGAAGTGAGCTCGTTTTGTAAATGGTAATCAGGACTGCGGTACAACCATGTGAAGAAGGTAAGTCCACTAAAAAGTTTGTGAAGATTATTTGCCATGGCTTGTCTGGTAAAGGCATCCTCACTAGGTTTCCTACCAGTGGGTTGCGAAGAACCTTGGTCTGCAGGCAAACTACACAAGACGAGACATACTACTGTACATTCGTTGGCAAAGACAGCCACCAGAAATGTCTCTGGACAAGTGCTATAGTGTTGGTTACACCCCGGTGCCCTGTCGCGTGAGTATCATGGCAAAGTCAAAGAACTTCTTCCCGGAGAGAACTTGTTGGAAGGTAAACCTTCTGGTCTCAAAAGTAGCATCCCTTCCCCTTGGTGAGCTGGTATTTAGAAAGGATCTGCAGACATTATGTTTCCAGATGCTTAGAATATCTCAATCTTGCTTAGAAAGACAGTGATAGCATGCATAAACACTGCCTTAGGGAAGACAGGTTCGGAATGGAAATGGGAGAACCATACCGGTTCCTTCCTTGACAAGGCATCTGCCCAGAGGCAGACTCTGCCTGGAATAAAGGTGATTATATTGTATGGGGAGAAAAAAAGAGCCCACCAGGCTTGTCAGGTGTTTCTGGTCTGAGCGTATCATAGTGCTCAGAGATTGTGATGGTCCGTCCATACCTCCACTGGGAACTTGGCTCCTAGCAGTCTCCATTCCTCGAAAGATCTTTTAATGGCCAAGAGTTCTTTTTCGAGTACCGTATAATTCAGTTCTGCAGGAGACAGGGTCTTTGAAAGGTACGCCATCGGACATTCCCTGCCTTGACTATCTGCTTGTAGGAGGACTGCCCTCAAGGCACGATGGGAGGTATCGGATTCTAGAATTAACTTATTTTGATACAGGGTGATTAATATGGGAGCGAAAGTAAAACGCTCCTTTAGACAAACAAATGCATGTTGGGCTTCTGCAGACCAGAGGAAAGAGACCCCTTTTTTGAGAAGGGCAGTCAGGGGACGAATTATGGCCACCCACTTTCTCCTCTCTCTCTCCTTCAACACCCGACGACGTCATTAGACAAGTCTGATCTATGAAAGTGTCATCCAAAAGGGTGCTCCCCTGCTCCTCCAGAATCTTCAAAGACCACATTGACACCCTTGTTCCAGCCTTGGGCGATTTTTGTAATCACTCTTTCGCCACTGGATCTTTTCCCCTCTATCCTGAAGCACTCCCTTGTGCACCGCCTCCTTGAAAAGTCTTCAGACGATCCTACCTGCCCATCTAACTACCGTCCGATCTCCATCACTCCTTTCCTGGACAAACTCCTGGAAAATCTGGCCAACTCCCAGCTTACTCCCCATTATAAATCTGCTGGTTGCCTCCACGACTATCAGTCTGGCTGCAGGGTAATACACACGAAGCCGCCCGACCGAGTCCGGGAGGCAAAGCCGGCCCGGCTACAAGGCCCCTCATTCCTGTCTTTGTGGGCCTGTCGGCCTGACGGAAGAAAAAACACTGCTGGATACTTCTTTGTCCACCCGCCCTCCACTTTTGCAGAGCCTGAGCCAGAAAGCACCTACGTCACTCCATCAGGTAAGAGGTGCTGTGGGCCCCTTCTCGCGCACCCACTGAATCTAGATCAGGCCATGCCCATGCAGAACCGGCCTGCCCCGACCCGATCCTCCCGCCGATTCATCACCTGCATGGCCCTCGGGCTAAAGCGGAGCTCTCCAAGTCCATCCTTCCAGACCAACTGGGGTATGCGCTTACCCTCTCGCCCCCTTCAAGATTTATTCAAGCCCTGCACTGAGTGGTCTCCCGCAGCTGTACTCCCACTCCCCTCACACAATCCAGACCCTCACCCACCATACCAGTTATACAGCCCCTCCTGCAGCCTATTACACGCGGCCTGACCTGTGCATCCAGTAAACCACTGCCCTGGGCTGCTAAATCCACCCAAACGAACCATGCAGACCACCTACCTGGACTACGGTCAATCTAGACTCCCTTGTTAGGAGCCTTTACCCGTGTGGTGCAGCATTTAGTACATTGCTCTTCTCAGATAGTCTCACGTGATCCACAATGTGGACCTTGCATACCTATGCAGCTTACTGTATCCCATAATCATTCTTCATTGCCTATTGCCACCCAATTGCCAGCATCAGCTCTTGCATTGCCTGATTGTATGTATGTTTGTCAAGCGGCAGGGTTGTGATAGCAATGCTTCAACTTCTTCAATGCCTATTGCCCCCCAATTGCCTGCATCAGCTCCTGCATTGTCCAATTGTATGCATGTTTGTCAAGCGGCATATTGTAAAAGCGATGTTTCAACTGTTTCAAAGCCTATTGCCCCCCCAATTGTTTGCATCATCTCCTGCTCGGCCCAATTAGATGCATATTTCTTAAGTGGCACGTTGCTACAATAGGGTCTCAGTTACCTCCTTGCTCACTGCCTCCCAAATGCCTGCAACACCCATGGTCTTGTGAAATCACAACACCGAATGTCCCGGGGTTCCTAGCACCGTCTATGCCTGCGACTCCCCCTCCACATTTCTTCCCACACTTAAATGGATTGGTGGCACACCCCACCAAACAGCCCCCTTGGAACTGACTAGGGGTCTCCCACTTGCCCAGACCACGCACAGTCTCGCAACCTCCCACCCACACAACCCTAAAACCACACCACATGGCCCAGCCCACCTCCCCACAATAAAATGAGAGAGGGTAATTAAAGACCCAATCTAGCAACCCCTCTACAGAAGGCTATCCTTTACAAAAATAACACTAATAGGTCTAGCGGTTTCAAAAAGAGGACAGTCTCGCAACAACAACAACACAAATTCACTTCAGAACGACATTCTACAAATCATTTTCAAATTTAATGAAGTACATAATAATACTAAAATTAATTAAATACACCAATACTCAAACAATTGTAGATTAACACGTTATGAATGCCACACACATCTGATCATTACCGTGCAAAATCAGACACCAGCGTTCCAACACTATGAAACAATTAAAGTGCAAGTGCCTTCATTACAGTACAATTCAATCACTATTCAATATCTCACAAATTCAATTCATACATTCACCAATTCATACTACATACACCTAATATGTTTCATTCTTCTCAAAACGATAATTCATCAGCAGGAATTTCTTCAGGGTCCCGCTTGCAATTAAATACCTCTCTGTAGTGGCTTGAACAGTCTTTTACCATCCACTTCTACGCCGTGGTTCCTTTCACTTAATGTAGGGTCATGGGTTTGTATATTTAATTGTGGCTGACTGTTCTCTTCTGAAACAACACGAAACATGGATATTAATTCCCAGCCCACCTCCCTACAACCACACCACATGCTCCAGCCCACTTCTATGACCTTGCACACACTCTCCCAAGCTCATGTGATATTCATCACCAGTTGCCCTCCTCCTGGGTCCTGGTTTCGGGCCACTCAGCCGCATGCCTAGGCAATCCACGCTGACGCAGACCGTCCAGAACTTGTCGTCATAACTCCTCTTCGCTCCCATCTTCACAAATAGATCCTAACACCTCAAAACCCACGATAACACACACCATCCAAGTATCACGAATGGCACTCTGTCAAGAATGGCACAGGGCACCCAAGTAGGTTTTGGGTTGGCTGTGCTGGTGTAAGGTGACAGATAAGCACACACAACAGGAAGCTCAACAAGAAAAAAAGTAGGCAACTGTAGTAGAAATACAAAAGGTACAAGCAAACTGGATTCCCTCTTGAAGTGTATGCAGAAATGGAAAAAGAGTGTTCCACGGACCTTTGGAAACTCCAGCCTTCTGCACAGATTACTATTACAGGGCCCACTCTGTATGCTCATGGCTGGGAACAACAGCTGTGGGTGTCTAACACCGAAAACGCGACAAGGGATGGGGCAGAGATTGCCTGCCGGAAACCAACAGTCAAGCTCTGTACAAAGGATTTACATAAGACACAAGAGAAGACAAGAACATAAATAACCAGGGAAAGGGAAGTCTAAGAGAAATCTAGCAGAAGGAAATGAGGGAAAAACAGTACAATGGAAATGGGTAAACTAAAGGGGAGGACAGAAGACTCCAGGAAGAGAAGGTAAGGGATCAAGAACAAGGGGTTGCAAACAGAACAAGGGATTGCAAACAAGGAAGAGAGCAAGGGAGCCGCAGCCAGGAAATAGGGGGGATGCAAACAAGGAAGCAGGGCTGAAGTAACGAATGGCACAAGGTGCAGAAAAACTGTAGTGGATTGCAGAGGACTGTAGCAGGCTGCAAGGCAGGGAGTCCAGAAGAGCAGGACAGAGAGCTGTGGTAGGCGGCAGACAGAGAGCCCAGAGGAGTAGGGCAGCAAGGAGCGGGCCCAAAGGAACAGGGCGTCGAGACAGGGAGCCCAGAGGGTCAGGGCTGAAGGCAGAAGAGAGTAGCAAGCTGCAAGGCAGGGAGCCCAGCGGACCAGGGCTGTAGGCAGCGGAGGGTTGCAAGCTGCAAGGCAGGGAGCCCAAAGGACCAGGGCTGTAGGCAGCGGAGGGTTGCAAGCTGCAAGGCAGGGAGCCCAGAGGAGCAGGGCAGCGAGGCAGGGAGCCTGGAAGGCTAGGGCTGTAGGCAGCGGAGTGTAGCAGGCTGCAAGGCAGGGAGCCCAAAGGACCAGGGCTGTAGGTAGCGGAGGGTTGCAGGCTGCAAGGCAGGGAGCCCAGAGGAGCAGGGCAGCGAGGCACTGGATCAGGAGCAGGTAAATTCAGAAACAGGAACAGCATACAAATTCGTGGCTCAGGGATAAAGGGGCTGGGAGAACTCTAGATGCAAGAGACTGAGCTCCTGCAGGCAGCTGCTTAAATACAGCCCTGCCCTGTACTGGGGCAGGCTAATTGGCAGCACCTGGCGCAGCACACCTGAAGATAATCTGCCTCCTCCCTCTCTGGTCCTGAGACGGTGGAAGCAGCACTAATCGCTAGGGCTTCTGGGGATTGTGGTTCCAATACTGACGATTGGGAATGGCCAGGAATTGATAGCTGTAGCAAGGTGCATTATGGTACATGTAGTTAGCTGAATTAAATAGGAAAGTACCAATGTCGTACAAATGGAAATTAAGGACCAAAATGTGAATAGAGGTTGTATAAAGAGTATTATGAAGATAAACGAGTACCATATCGTCCATGATGGTTGCCAATGTGTGCGCCAGTGGCACAGGCGTGACAGTATGCCCCTCTCCAGGCCCCCTGAAGACTGACCAACAAGAAGAGCACGTCCAAGGCCTGTCACACCGTGAGAGAGTCTTATACTAATAAGGCCATATTGAAGATCCAAAAGCTGTGTAAGGCTGCAAGGTGAGAGCTTTTACAGGAGGAATCTTTATCAATGTTCAGAACCCTTGAGATCGAATCCAGAAAAGACAAAGTCTTAGGGGCACCAAACACAACAGTGAGTTCATGAACCGAGAGACTGTGAAGATCTGCTGCAGGCTCCATGGCATATATGTCTTTGAAAGTAGTGGTTTCCCTTAGGGTTGGCAACGGTACAGTGCTGAAAGGTGGAACCAGAGATACAGCTGAATAGGTTGCTCTAGGAGGGTCTTCCAAATATTCAGAAGCAGCAATGGCAACATTAAGATTTGCAGCAGGGACTTCAGGAGTCACAAATGTTGCAGGGACACCCTGATTTGCAGGGAGTTCAGAAGCCACAGCAGCCGGGAGATCATGAATAGCAGTCGGAAGTTCAGGTGCTGTAGCAGCTGGGAGTATAGGTGCCACAGGAGTACCAGCGGGCAGGGACGCAACTGAGACTGATGGAGTAGAGTCTGGTAGTTTAGGTGCTGCAGAGGCACCAGCAGGAACAACCGGAGCTGTAGCCTTAATAGGAGAGCTGTTAACTGGCGTTGCAACAGGTACTGTCCTTGCAGGCAGAGAGGAAGGGGGTGCTTCTACTGCAGTAAGAGTGACTGGAGATGCTGCATCAATAGCAGATTCAGGAGTACTAGCAGGCGGAGCAGCAGAGATTGGGCTTGCAGATTCTGTAACAGGTAGCATGACTGATGGATGATCAGGAAAGGGTAGGCTTTCTGATGGCTGGCCTTCAAATTCTTGTGTGCTCGGGTTGATAGATGGGTCTGGGGTATCTCCAGTCAGATGATTACACTTGATTTGTGGTGTAAAGGCAGTGTGAGTGATTTGGTCCACCGAAGGAGTTAATTCTTCACTATCTGAACAACAGCCCAAGTTACTGTGGCTAGTAAGTGAATGAGCTAGGTCAAACTTTAGAAGGTATGCATATGCAAAGTTCAGGTCTTCCATCTGCTCTGTATAAGTCTGTATTCTTTTCTGTGTTACCATTCCAGGCCTTATCATGTCAATCTTTAAAGACAGAATGTCGGGTGTTGGGCATAGTGTCAGATGGTCTGGTAAATTGTTTCCCTTTGCTAGATTCTTACAATGCAAATAGACAAATTCAACATAGAGGTCTTCGGTTTGTCTTTTAAGGCGTAAGAGCAGTTCTTGTAACTGGTATGTTCCATTTGCCAGTTCTACAACGTCAGAATCTGGTGTAGCAGAAAAGTCAGGTGTAGCAATATGAAGACTGACGTTAGAGTTATCGTGGTTAGTAGTTACAGGGGAGGCATTAAAACAACCGATGGTCAGTATTGGTCTTTTGTACCCAGGACTAGTGGCTTTAACCTCAGGATACTTAATGTCTTGTCTTGTAAAATGAGTGTTATCAGCAGTCTGGGGAGGTTGTGTAGCTTGCCAAGCTGATCTTGAGCATATCACTCTGGCCACAACGTACTCTGGTTGAGAGTCTTGCACGATGAGTGCAATATCATTGACTGTATCAGGGTTCAGACATTGGTTCTGAGACAGGGCAGCCTGGGATAAAGGAATACATGGTTCGTGTACAGGCTGAATGTCGAATGCAGTGTCAGAAGAAATGCCAGAAAGCGCAGGAGTGTTTTCCACTGTTTGGGCTAACAAAATCTGCAAGAATTCATTATCTTGCTGTAGTTCTTCTACAGATAGGGACTGCGGATCATAGTTGCAAATGTCAAAGTAGTTATACATAGAAGGGTCAGAGAGCCAGTGAGTGTAGTACTGTGCTTGCTAACCTTTGTTTACTAGGGCGAGTCTGTCTTTTAAACTAGGTTTTTTGTTTGCTGTCCTTAGGAAAACTTAGATTTTTGCGGAGGTTTCTTAACCCGAAAGGAAAGCATCTTTGGTCTGCGTGTGCCTTTCCTGCCTACGGAACAAGAATTTTTTGGCTCTTGCATTCTATCACGAATGGCACTCTGTCAAGAGTGGCACAGGGCACCCAGGTAGGTTTTGGGTTGGCTGTGCTGGTGTAAGGTGACAGATAAGCACACACCAGGAAGCTCAACAAGAAAAAAAGTAGGCAACTATAGTAGAAATACAAAAAGTTACAAACAAACTGGATTCCCTCTTGGGGTGTATGCAGAAATGGAAAAAGAGTATTCCACGGACCTTTGGAAACTCCAGCCTTCTGCACAGATTACTATTACAGGGGCCCACTCTGTATGCTCATGGCTGGGAACAACAGCTGTGGGTGTCTGCAACACATGTAAACGTGACAAGGGAAGGGGCAGAGGTTGCCTGCCAGAAACCAACAGTCAAGCTCTGTACAAAGGATTTACATAAGACAAGAGAAGACAAGAAAATAAATAACCAGGGAAAAGGAAGTCTAAGAGAAATCTAGCAGAAGGAAATGAGGGAAAAACAGTACAATGGAAATGGGTAAACTAAAGGGGAGGACAGAGGACTCAAGGAAGAGAAGGACAGGGATCAAGAACAAGGGTTTGCAAACAAGGAAGAGAGCAAGGGAGCAGCAGCCAGGAAATAGGGGGGCTGCAAACAAGGAGCAGGGCTGCAGTAACGAATGGCACAAGGTGCAGAAAAACTGTAGTGGATTGCAGAGGACTGTAGTAGGCTGCAAGGCAGGGAGTCCAGAGGAGCAGGACAGAGAGCTGTAGTAGGCGGCAGACAGAGCCCAGAGGAGTAGGGCAGCAAGGAGCGGGCCCAAAGGAACAGGGCGTCGAGACAGGGAGCCCAGAGGGTCAGGGCTGAAGGCAGAAGAGAGTAGCAAGCTGCAAGGCAGGGAGCCCAAAGGACCAGGGCTGTAGGCAGCGGAGGGTTGCAAGCTGCAAGGCAGGGAGCCCAAAGGACCAGGGCTGTAGGCAGCGGAGGGTTGCAAGCTGCAAGGCAGGGAGCCCAGAGGAGCAGGGCAGCGAGCCCGGAAGGCTAGGGCTGTAGGCAGCGGAGTGTAGCAGGCTGCAAGGCAGGGAGCCCAAAGGACCAGGGCTGTAGGCAGCGGAGGGTTGCAGGCTGCAAGGCAGGGAGCCCAGAGGAGCAAGGCAGCAAGGAGTGAGCCCAGAGGAGCAGGGCAGCGAGGGGTCAGCCCAGAGGAGCAGGGCAGCGAGGCACTGGATCAGGAGCAGGTAAATTCATCAACAGGAACAGCATACACATTCGTGGCCCAAGGCATAAAGGGGCTGGGAGAACTCTAGATGCAAGAGACTGAGCTCCTGCAGGCAGCTGCTTAAATAAAGCCCTGCCCTGTGCTGAGGCAGGCTAATTGGCAGCACCTGGAGCAGCACACCTGAAGATAATCTGCCTTCTCCCTCTCTGGTCCTGAGATGGTGGAAGCAGCACTGATCGCTAGGGCTTCTGGGGATTGTGGTTCCAATACTGACGAATGGGAATGGCCAGGAATTGATAGCTGTAGCAAGGTGCATTATGGTACATGTAGTTAGCTGAATTAAATAGGAAAGTACCAATGTCGTACAAATGGAAATTAAGGACCAAAATGTGAAAAGGGGTTGTTTAAAGAGTATTATGAAGATAAACGAGTGCCATATCGTCCATGATGGTTGCCAATGTGTGCGCCAGTGGCACAGGCGTGACACCAAGGCACAGCTGGTGCTACCCAACTCTCCCAGGAACCCTGCCACTATGCTTCCTTCAGGCTCAGTCAACTGTGCCCTCAATTACAAGACACTAGGTGTGCATGCTGTGGAAATCCACAACCTTATTCTAGAGCTGCAGCCAGACTTCCTAGCCATCACAGAGTCCTGGCTCCATGATGCCTCTGGACCACTCCTGTCCCTGGCTCTCACTCCGGACTACACCATCTACAGATCTGACTGGCCCGATGCACCAGGAGGTGCGGTTGCCCTCCTCTCTAAAAACATGGTACAATTCTGGACCTGCCTCCTGCCCCAGGACACAAACAGCTACTCTTGCAATTGACTGATCCTCAAACGACCTAGAATATGCTTCTAATTATATAGACAGCCTAATGGACCTAGTTTCCCCGACCTTGACATTCCACTCCTGATCACGCCCCCCTATGAAACCTGCAACCAAATGTTTCATTTTCAGAGACATCAACCTCGGCTTTAATGATGCTTCTGAATCCAAAGCTACTGCACTCTGTGACATGTGCTTCACCCAACTCATTTCCACTCCGACCTTTGCCAAAGGACGAATCCTTGATTGGATTCTCATGGCCAACCTCCAAACTAATCTCTCAGCTATTGACACAGTTCTATGGTTCAACCACTTTATCATACACTTCACCATCTCCCTCTCCAAGCTCCACAAAATCCTGCCTGAGCCCCATTCTGGTCCTCAACATATGGAAGCTGACACATGAAGACCTTAAACTTGCCCTTCTTACAGCTCTCAGCACCTATGCACCAGATCCCAACCAGTCCACCCATGATCTGGCTACCCTATACCATACCAGTCTGCTCCAAGCCCTCGACATACACGCCCCACTGAAATCCAAAGTACCTAAACCTCACAAAACCAATAACTCTTGGTTCTCAGAGGAACTCGTTGAATTACGCAGAGAAAAAAGATCCTTCGAGCACCTCTGCAAAGAAACCTGCCCCTTTTTCCTCCCCCGAGAAGTGCCAGACCCTCGCCACCTTGGCCCTCTAATACATAAAAAGCAGTCCTCTCTTTTGTAAATCTAAAAGCTATAACGACAGAACTGCCAATGCTAGTTCCAATAGCAAATAACTTTTTGAAATCCTACGAGAGTTGTTAACTCCTATTCTCCCCACATTTAGTACACAAGCTGACAAAAGTCTCGTGTACCACTATACAAGATGCCCTCACCCACAAAACCGACTCATTACTATCCAAGAGGAATGCTAATAAAGCCCTGCTCACTGGCAAGTCTCAGGGGATCAACTTGAGTATCCTACCTCGTGGTGCTTTCGTCTTTTATACCCCCCCCCCCGTTTGCATTCAGCCAAGTTTCTCCTGAGCAAGTAGCAGCCACCATTCGTACTCTCATACCCTCCAGTTGTAAAGAAGACTCCTCAGCTGCCCATATCGTGAAACTTTGCACCCCCACACTTACACCCATCAACACCGATTTTACAAACGCGTCCTTCGCAACTAGCACAGTTCCATCCATGATCAAATCTGCATGGGTCACCCCCTCTTAAAGAAAACCTCCCTATACCCTGCTATCCTAACTACTGCCCTATCACTACTGTCCCTTTCCATCTAAGAATTCTGGACCGCCTAGCCTACATGCAAGTCCAACAATTTCTAGAAATTATAAGTTACTTACCGTAGTGACTAACTTACTCTTAGTACATAGTCCCCTTTCCTCCATACTGCATGGGCGTCCCTCGTGAGGGACGGGAGACGGAACCTTTTTCACCAGAAAAATCTTCTTCCCCTCTAAATTTAGAGGTGCGCAGAGGCGTGGCCGAGGGAGCATGCACTGCCCTGACTCCGCTGCACAGCTCAGTCCCGTAAGGCGCGTCGACAATAGATTTAGCATTGCCTAATGACACCAGATTATTAGGGGGGAGGATGGTGGGAGGTATGGAGGAAAGGGAACTATGGACTAAGAGTGCATTAGTCACTACGGTGAGTAACTTATAATTACTCTTACGTCCCGTCCCCTTTCCTCCATACTGCATGGGCAATTACAACTGAATGTAGCCCCAGGGTGGTGAGGAGACCCTTCTTAAGCAAACAGGTTCCGGAGAACCGCCTGTCCGAAAGCCGCATCTGACCTGGAGCGGCATCCAAACAGTAATGCTTGCAAAAAGCGGCCCATGTGGCCGCCCTGCTTATGACCTGCCAGGGGACATGGCGCTGAAAGGCGATGGCCGTTGCCTTGGCCCTGACTGCGTGGGCATGCATGTTCGCCGGAAAGGGGTTTATGCTGGCCCTTGTACGCTTCCTTGATGGCCAAGACCATCCAGCAGGAAATGGAGGCTTTGGAGGCCTGATAGCCTGGCGCCTCCAAAAGTGATGAGCAGGCATCTGACTTGCGGAAGCCCTTGGTTCTGTCCAGGTAGAATTTCAGGGCATGCCTGACATCTAGGCAGTGCAGAACTCTGAGGCTTGTCCTTTGGGTCAGCAAAGAATGTAGGAAGGACGATCTCCTCATTTAAGTGAAAGGCTGATGTCACTTTAGGTAGAAATGCCGGATGGGTCTGCAGGACCACCTTGTCCTTGTGAAAGGAAGTGTACGGCTCTGGGGCGACTAGGGCCTGGATCTCGCTGACCATGCGTGCCGATGTGAGACCGACTAGCAGAGCCGTGTTGATGGTGACCAGCCCGATGTCCGTGGACACCATAGGCTCAAACGTCTTGTGTGCGAGGGTCGCCCAAGTCTAGGTTCAAATCCCACACGGGGTCTGGCTCCCTGATGGGCAGGTAGAGTCTAGCGAGTCTGGCCAAATGTCTCCTGACGATCGGGTTGGAGGAGGAGAAGACCCCTTCCTACGAATTCCTGTAGGCCCCAATGGCTGAGAGGTATGTGCAGCAGGTGTCCACTGCATGCCGAAGTTGGCGAGGTGCGTCAAGAATGACAGCACGTCGTCCAATGAACAAGCCAGTGGGTCGATATCCTTGGAGTGCGCCCAGTGGCAGAACCTGTTCCATTTACTTTTATACCGGGCTCTGGAAGCCTTGCTCCTAGCCCACTATAGGATTTCCAGATTGGCTTGGGACAGGTTGAGGTGGCTGAGCGTCACCTGCTCAGGAACCACGTTGCAAGGGCCAGCTTCTGAGGGGCAGGGTAGACGACCTTGCCCCCCTGCTGAGTCAGAAGATGTGCTGGGCCTGTCGGGAGGTGGAGTGGAAGGACCTCCGAGAGGCTGAGCAGCTCCGAGAACCATGGCCTGGCTGGCCACCACGGGGCTACGCCACCACAGGGCTATCAGAATGATGTTGAGATGGTGAGACTCCTTGAACTTGCAAAGCACTCTGTGAATCAGTGGAGTGGGCGGGAAGGCGTATGCTGACATGCCATTCCACTTGATCCATAAGGCGTCGCCCAGGGAGCCTAGGCCCTGCCCCTGCCAGGAGGCGAACTGGGGGCATTTCTTGTGCCTGGTGGCAAAGAGATCCACCTGGGGGAGGCCCCATCTGTGGAAGATCTCCTGTGCAACAAGGTCGTTCAGCTGCCACTCGTAGTTGTCTGCCCCCAACCTGCTGTGCCTGTCCCACTTCCAGGTTGGATTCCACCGGAAGGTGGACTGCCGTGAGGTAAATCTCGTTCTCCAAGGCCCATTCCCACATGTTGATCGCCAGTCTGCACAGGGACGGGGACCAGGTCCCCCCTTGCTTGTTGATGAAGTACATATGGTCAAGTTGTCTGTCTGGATGAGGACAACCCTTCTCTTGAGACGTGGGAGGAAGGCTCTGATCGCTAACCAGATGGCGTTCATTTCACAAAACTCTTGAAATCCTCAGAAGGAGACTGTTGGAAGAGCTCCCTCCACCTGGCTAGTCTGTTCTTCACCGCTTTCGAGGACAGCAAGCCGTACGCCGAACAGGCTTGCCAACCGTGGTCTGGGCCAAGGCAACGAAGGCAGAGGGCATGCGGGTCTGAAGTTGGGAAGGGCCCGTTGCAGGATGGGCACCTGCTGAACCCTGTCAAAGTCAACACGCGCCGGGGAGGAGCTGTGGCGTCTGAAGACCAAGTACCTATTGAAAAAAGACAAAAGAAGAAAGAGGAAGAATCCGCGCGTGGAATTACATGGCCGAAGCCAAACCCAGGAGCGCTGGTGAATTCGGCCTGTTCCCGTTGACTGGGGACTGGGGTGTGGCGCCGGAGGGCGCAGTCAGGGCAACGCATGCTCCCAGGGCTGCGCCTCTAAATTTAGAGGGGAAGATGATTTTTCTAGTGAAAAAGGTTCCGTCTCCTGTCCCTTGCGAGGGACGCCCATGCAGTATGGAGGAAAGGGAGCAGGACGTAAGAGTAAGTAGCCACCTACTCGGCAAAAAGCAATCTGGCTTCCGCCCCAGGCAGAGCACAGAAACTGCCCTCTTCGACCTCAAAATACAAATGGATTTCATCAGAGACTCTGGCAACATAGCAATCCCCCTTCTACTCGATCTCTCTGCGGCCTTTGACTTGGTCGATCTAATATTGTCGGGTGTTCATAGGGGAATCAGCTGCTGATGCCATCCCAGCACCCATGGGTGTATCACAAGGCTCCTGAGTTTCGCCCACCCTCTATAACACATACAAAAATTCCCCTCTTTGGCCTCCTTGATGCCAGTTGAATCAACTACACTACTTTGCGGATGACACTCAGATCCTTGTCCCGCTTTCCGGCGACTATGATGGTGGTGCCACAAAATCAATGTAGTTTACAGCACCATCCAAAACTGGATGGCCACTCACAATCTATGTCTGAAAGATGAGAAAATGGAGCCCCTCGTTATCGGATCCCCTCACAGGATCAGACACCATGACTCCTCCTTCTCACCTTTCTGCATTGACAACCCACCAACGGATAAAAACCCTATTGGTCTACCTCGAATGAGACTTAAACATGAACAGATTAATGCCCTTGCCTCGTCCACTGCCTACACAGCCAGACTCTTCGCTCTGTGTAGGCAGTTCCTCTACCCCAGCAACTGCACCACACTAACTCGAGCATTAATCCTCTCCAAACTTGATTACTGCAATGTCCTGCTTATGGACACCTCCAAAGCCAACATGTAAAAACTCCAATAAAGCTCTGCACGCTGCCCTCAGCCTCAAACGATCGGACCATATCTCTGCTGCTAGACGCGAGGCCCAATGGCTGCCCATCAAAGCCAGTGCAGAATTCAAAACCCACTCCATCACTCACCATTGTGTGCACAAAGATGCCCCCCCAGTAGCTCATCAACTACATCACTGTAAATGCCACTACACGCACACTCAGATCCAACTCTAGCATTTCACAGTTTACCCCACGCTTGAAGAGAAAAAGAGCTGGTGGAGTCAGCTTCTGTCACTGCACACTCTGTGGAATGCACTACCTAGTCATATACCCAAACAGAAATCTTTCACTACTTTTAAAAATCGAACCAAAACATGGCCGTTAAATATGAATACAAGTTTTTCTTGTATCCATGTTTATTGTACTGCTTTCTCACCCCTATGTTGTACTAACACCGTGCTACCACTGGGTCTGGCCATTGTCATAAATGTACAAATAAAATAACATTAACTGCACTAAATAATTATGCTATTTATTTAGTGCGGACCTAGCTTCGAGAAGCAACAGAGCCGTTTACAGAGGTATGATATGCATGACTTACCGTAAAAGCATTTCTGATGATTGTATCTGCTTAGATGCACATGTGCCCACCCTTCCTCCCCACTTGGGTGGAAGGAACATAGGCGTCTTACTACTTTCTCTCTTTTATGGACCCAACTCACGATAGTCATTAGGCTCCCTCATAGCAGAAAAAATATAATCGTGACCGAGTACATAAAAGAGAGAAAGTAGTAAGACGCCTATGTTCCTTCCACCCAAGCAGGGTAGAAGGGTGGGCCCATGTGAATCTGAGCAGAGACAATCATCAGAAATGCTTTTACGGTAAGTAATGCATATCGTCTGATGCTCGTTAATCTGCTTAGAATCACATGCTCTGCATAGACTAGCGAACTGTACTCGGAGTTGGAGGTGGGTTGTGAGAAGGAACAGTAGTGAAAATATGTCTTAGTACTGCTTGTCCGACCTGAGAATCAGACCTAGAATGAATGTGTAGGCAATAGTGTTTTGTAAAGGTTTGCACAGAACTCCAGGTTGCCGCTTTGCAAATGGACTTGAGGGGAACATTTGCAATGAATTCTATGGAAGCCCCAGTGCATCGAGTAGAATGTGCTCTAGGCTTCAAGGGTAGTTCTTTCTTATGAAGTGTGAAACAGAGTGTGATGCAATTGACAATCCACCAAGAGATGGCTGATTTCGAGACAGGATCGCCTTCTCTACCAGCTGCCACTGAAACGAAAAACTAGTTTGTCTTTCTTAGTGGTCTAATTCTTTCCAGGTAAAACATGACTGCTCTGCGCACAGCTGATATGTGTATGCTTCTTTCGGCCACGTTAGTGGGGTTCTGGAAAAAGTAGGTAGTTCAATTGATTGGTTCACATGGAACTTGGAAATAAATGTAGGTGCCGGGGGAAAAGCGAAACAAATTTCTCTGACCATATTATCCAGAGGCTGTTCCCCTTGGATCGGTTCTGGGGGTACCTGGAGGCGTAATCTTGGCATTGAGCGTTCTCCAGAGTTGCGAACAAGTCGATCTCTGGGAAGCTTCATTGTGTGAAAACGTTGGAGACAATGTCTTTGTGTAGTCGCCATTCGTACTCTACGGGCAGTGGGAAGTCTCTGCTGAGCACATCCGCGAGAAGATGGAGTTCCCCTGGAACGTGTTGGGACAACAGGAACCTCCTGTGTTTGAGAGCCCATTTCCAAATGTTCTGGGACAGCTTGGATAGCCCTGGAGAGTGCGTGCCCCCTTGTTTGTTCAGGTAGTTCAGGGCCGTGGTGCTGTCTGTGAGGGTCAGGACCGTTTTCCCCTGAAGCTGTGTCTGAAAGGCTTGCAGTGCTTTGAATACGGTGAATAGCTCCAACAGATATATGTGGTTGGATGCTACTTCTGGGGACCACACGCTGGGCGCTGTCTGCTGAAGCAGGTGAGCACCCCACCCCGTGAGAGATGCGTCCGTCGTGAGAGTGGCTTCTACTGCAGGGGTGGTGAAGGCCTTTCCCTTCAAGAGGTTTTCCCTTGACCACCACTGTAGAGAGAGAATGAGGGCTGGCGGGACAACCACTAGATCATCCCATTGTCCGCTGGCCTGACACCACTGGCTGTTGAGCCACTCTTGCAGGGGGCACATGCAGAGGCGTGCGTGAGGAACTAAGTAAATTCAGGACGCCGTCATTTCTAACATAGCTTTGCGTACCATTACCTCTCAACTGGCTCATACTGAAGGATCTGAAACAGCATGTTTTGAACCCTCTCGTTAGAGGGGAAGATTGGGCCATCTTCTGTCCGAATTAGAGCACATAGAAACTGCTTGACCTGACTGTGGTCTAGGCTGGATTTCTTCTCGTTGATGGAGAATCCCAGGCTGAATAAGAGGTCTATCGTCTTTTCAGTGTTGGACAGGAAGGTCTCGTAGGAATACCCTGTTACGAGCCAGTCGTCGAGGTATGGGTAAACTGGGACGGAGTCCCTGTGCAGGTGTGCTGCTGCAACTGCTAGTACCTTCGTAAACACACTTGGTGCTGAGGCAATCCCAAAAGGGGAGAACTTTGAACTGATAGTGCTTGTCCTCTATCATGAACCTTTTGACCGTTAGGTCAATGGCTACCGAAGTGGAGCCTTGGTCATCGCTAACCTCTTCGTCGCACTCGGCGGCTGTGGCGGCGGGGGAGTAACTCTCGGCCTGCGACATACCGTAGGCCATCCACCGCTTCAAACGGCGCTCCTTAATATATTTTGGGACGGAGGAGCTTACAGGCTGCACAGCACGCCTCGTGGTGATCGAGGGGAAGACAATAATTGCACCGGGGTGCTCGTCTTTCCACAGATATTTTGCATTACAACAAGGACAACATCTAAATGCAGCTGTCCATAGCGCAGGATTATGATAGCGACGACAAACCCAAGTGAACAAAGAGAGGGGAAAAGGAAAGGCATTCTTGAAAAGAATATGACCACCCCGACACCACTCTCCCTACTGTACAGGCCGGCCAGAAGGCCCGGCCACTTGGTCGGCAGCGCCGGCCGGATCAACAGCCGTCGAAGTTCCGTAGTCAGCAGTATTCGGCGGTGGCACAGGAATCAACCGTCAAGAGGAAAGACACTAAGAACAAACGACCAAAGGTCAAGAATAAACCAATAATGCAATGTTTTATGAAGAGCTCCGCATTAAGGCGACCAGTTAGCTGGGCGGAAAAAACAATCTGAGGTAACTCGACGTGCGAGGGATCTTGGGTACACTACACATCATGTAAGGGATAGTGTTACAGGCACGCCCATTTCAACGTCCCCTTTCGATCCTCGAAAGACAAGATGCAATACGCTGCAGTTACACTGGATGTCGGACTATATGCACAGCATGTGATTCTAAGCAGATTAACAAGCATCAGAAACAACAACACAGATACATAACAGAGCTCTTTACACAGGTATACAACAGTACAGATGCATAACAGCACGCTTTTCAGAGGTAACATCAGAACAGATATACAGCAGGGGGTAGGAAACAGAACAGCACATAAATAACGCTGGTTTCCATTGGGAATACTTTCCAACATTGATGAGAGGTAATTCCCTACCCTTTCTCACCCAGGGGCACATGGGACATTTAAATACCTCAGACTAAACATGTATTTCAAACCCCAAGCAATTGTTGGATGGGCACATCACTAAGCTACTGGCTCTACTAAATTTCTGGGGTTCGGCTACACTTTTTATGATTGCTTGAAAAGCATGCAGCAAAATGGTGATCCTGCAGAAGCTTATAAATGTATTTGCAGGCTCATTCGTTTATATTCAAGTGGAGGCTTTCAAAAAGCTATATAAAGTATTAGTAGACATATTGGGGATATGGTAGATGTAGAGATTCTCTGTGCACTCTCAGACGGCCAAATGAGGAGGATGATTTAGGCACGCCAGATTTTGAAGCCCATTATTTGTCCTGTTTTATCACAATAATTTCATCGTATCTCAAGAAATGCTTGTTGAATAATGAACTCTCATCACTGGATTTAAGCCATCTGTCCCCATTCTAGCATACCTATTGCATGGCAGTTGCTATTTTACTCCATTTGCAAGAGAATTTGCATCCGGAGCTTACAAAATGTTGCTACTGCCGTCAGTGAAATCGACCTTGGGCTAGGGGCGGACATACTGTCTGTGGTGATCTGTACAATGGAGGTGTACTTACACTCTCCAAGACAATGTGTATGCTCTAGAACGTAACTAAAGGTTCCATCTTGCAGCTGGTCAGATTGTCTAAGGCAGAAAGGGAATCATGGGTTGGACTTGCATCGATTCCAAGGATATCTTTATGCAGAATAGCACATCTCAGCTGAAAGACCACGATTATTGGACAGAAGATCAAACCAGTGATTTTTCAGATTCAGAGTGGGCATAGGTATGCTTGCATATTAAATTAAAGCTAGCATTGTGTAAAACCAAACAGATGCAATTTCATATTTTTGATAGACTATATTACACCTGTAATTAAGCACCATATTGGTCATGGCCAATCCCCAACATTTCCCAGTTGAAGAATCTCTATAGGAACATTGTATCACCTATTATTGAACTGAAGAGAAATGTCCCATTTTTTGACTCGTTATCAGAGAAATGGTGAGAAGGACAGGTAGAACATGTTTGGCGTCTCCTTTTATATATGCCTCCTTGGTAAAGTATAGTCATCTTGCCTTAATATGTTAAAGTATATATTTGCATAGCTGGTGTTCTTTCTAGCAAATTACTTCATAGCCACCAAGTGTATATCCTGCGCCACACCAACCATGTCAACCTGAAAGTCAAAAATGATACGTGGGCCACAACGGAACAAGAGGCCCTGGTCCGATTAGTCAAACGGAAGATGGTGAAAATAAACCATCTGGTTGGAATTAAGTGCTTCACAGATGCTATACCCTCCGGATACCTAATCGCCTTGAAATCCATGCTATCTTTCAAAAGTAATGTTTGTTAAGAAGCATCCTATTCTTTTACTAATGGGATTATCCATGTAAGTTAATAAGAAAATATAAGTGGGCATGAGCTCCATATTTAAGTTGTTGAGGCTTTAGTGCAAACTTTTAATTCAGGCTGTTGGTTTGGTATTTTAGTTGCAATGTTATGACCCAAATCAATGTTAAAGTTTACTAACATAAGTCACATACTTGCAGATATTGGTATGCTGAAGTGTTCCACTAAATACTTCAAACCCCACAGATACTTTTGTGTGCAGTAACACATTAACAGTTAATTATATTTAGATTTATTTATATGTGATCATCAGGGAAGTAATGTTGTAAAAGCAATAGATTACGTTAAAAGAATAATGGTTTACCAAAAGGACAATGCATCCTCATGAGCAGGCAGAGGCAAGGCTCTGGCTCAGACTAGTTTGAGCTCAAACCTATTGCTAATAAAATAACCTGACACATCGTGGCCATGGGGTAGCTTACAAAGGGCCTTATTTTGAGTTGAGCGGTCTGGTAAAAAAGTGCCGGTATTCGCGGTTCCCAGCACTTTACCGGACCGCCCCGACTACAGGTTTGCCAGTGTGGCACCTTGGTTTACTTCCAGCTAGAAGCTGGAGGTAAGCCAGATGACCTACCGGCAAACAAAGCCCTCATTACCGACACTGCTGTTGCCGGTGCTGGTAATCACAGCAAATCCCCTTCGACTCCATGAATGGGGATTTACTCCATCCCTCGTAATCCGGATCGAGTGCCGAAAACGGTAACAGCCTTTGCGGGTATCCTGGCGGGTATTCCAACTGTATACTGTCAAGGTTGTAATGAGGCCCAATGTTTCCAATAATAATCAAATTAAATCATCATAAAAGAGGACACTAAAGAGATCCGTTATATCTTTTCTGCGTGTGTTAAACCAAATTTAATAAAGAGTTAGCCAACATCTGGCAGGTTGATGGAGGAGCGGAGGATGTGAGACACCCTGCTCATGAAATGTTGCGGTGTGTAAAGATAGTTAAAAATTATCAGGGACCTGGTTGTGTGCACGGTATAAAATAAGCAGTGCTGCATAGTAATTTGCTATGCAATTCTGTACGTTTGCCAATTAAATTGAAAATTGTGTAGCAAAGCTGGTTATTTAAGTTACTCCGTTCAATGAAATCACACCTCACCCTGCAGTCCTCTCTTAGCATCAGCCCCCCCCCCTCTTTTTTCTGTTCACTGTAAATTCAATAGGGCTAATGGAGGGAGAGTGCAGCAGTAATCATCTCATCCACTCTTAAGTGCCAAAGATGTGTAGGAGTGCTAGGCAAGAATTTGTTTTCCATTTTCAAATAATTGCAAAGCAGAAGTCATTGAGATAATACTTTTATTTAGTAAACTATATCCTGTCTTACCCGTATGTGTTAACTTTTTTTTTTAAAAGACAGTCATGCAATTCCATTCCTAAATATTAATGTTGTTAGATATTGTATACTTACAGTATTGCGACCATAAAACACTGCATTGTCTCCATGTTTTACAGTAAATTTAGCTTAGTGCATCTAAATGTCAGTGTCAACTATATTTCATTTTGTTGGGGAAGATGCATAATATTGACGAGTGAACACTTAAAATTCACATGATCAAACGGCCAAATGCTTTTCATGGCAAACCTAGTTCTGTGACCTGCTGTTTGCATACATGTGTGAAACTTGTGATCAACCCATTCTATCTTATCACACTCTGTTGCTTTATACCAGCTACCCTGAAAGTGAGATGGACGCAAACTACAATATCCTAGTTTACCTAGTTCACTGCCCGTTACTCCATCCACTCTGCTTAGTCTTACTTTCTTTCCTCTTACGTAATGAATACACAAAGATAACTAGACGATAACTCAAAGTAATGATCAATAATTCCATTCAGTCTGTACATCTATAGATCTACTGCAATGCCATACACTGCTTTTAGCCTCCAGAGCTTGCTTTGCTCTATGATTATGATTGCCTTATACATTTACAACTGCAGGAGAGAGCTGGACAAACTGTTTTCAGACTCTTTTTGATCATATCTATTTATGCGTCACCATTCATGCAGCTAACCTTTAACATTTTACAGACACTCGCCCAGGGCTTGCAAAGCCTACTTGCCCACACGTAGTCAAGTAGATTTTATGTAGGACAAGTACCATTTGCAGGGGATGTTTGAAACATTGACATAACATTACTTTGCATTAAATGTCAAATACAAGTTTCACTGTGCATGGCTGGCCTCTGGGTGTCAGCAATGTGCCGAATCAAGTGGAATTGTGGTGACATGCACCATTAAACATTTACATTTGATTTCATCCGTTGCCATGGGTCAAGTGCATTTCTCTTAGGTCGAGTAGGTAAACTAAGCTACTCAACCTGCAGGTCTAGCAGAATGTTAAACAATTTGCAAAGCCTGACTCATCTCACTAATGTCTTACTTCAGTGGTACACAAAAATGCTGTATTGTTGCTCATTTTATGTCTTTGATACAAATAACTTCTGATGACATTAAAAATATTAGTACAACATTGCTAATCAAATTGGTTTCTTTGCTAATCAAGAACATTGTAATTAGCAAACTGCTAATCAATTTCTGAAAACTAATTTATGCCTTTGTGTGAAAGTGGCCCTATGTATGTTCCATAGAGCTGTCAAAGAAGTTCTTTTTTAAGAGATGTGGCAAGAGGTATTGCTTATATTGACCTCTAGGCAACAATTACATCTTTTTTTACAACAGAATTTGTGATAGAACGTATGGGCTAAGTTTGCTGGGTTGGTTAGTGTTTCTTTTTGCAACTTTCCTTCATCAACGTTAATGCAGTCCCCCAACATATATGTTTCCTGTCTGGATCGGGACACATTTTTTGTGCAAGTAAGACCTTTGCTGTACTCACCAGCTTATTTCATTCTGTTTGGGGTAGACTGGTCAGTCCCTATAACCATCAGTACAGGGAATGTGTCGCCCTTTGTTTTTCTCCTTAGCTTTACAGTGTAGCACAAGCCACATTCAATGGAGTGCACAATTTTTGTCGCTTTTATTTTTCTTGAAGTAACATGAGAGCTACTTTTGTGATGTATGCTGAATAGGATGGTGGCAGAACCTTTTATTTTATGCCCGGTGCGCAGCTGTGCATTTGTTTTTTTAATTCTGCAATAATGTCTTTTTGAGTACTATAAACTCAATTCCCGTTCTTTTTGAAATTGCCAAATAAGGGCATGCACTTTCATAGCAATCCTGCTCTGGAATGACAGTCAGCTGTACGTGTGTCAAGTGGCCGAAACTGGGTTTTGGCGCAGCCTGGTCCAGATCCACACAGAATGTGAGGTAGCAGGATGGCCCCAAAGGTATTTCTAACCTGCCTAAAGTTCTTTATACTGTTAAGCTTTTGTCCTACTTTCCCTACTTCACCGACCTACAGTGTACATTACATTACAAAACTGTGTTTTAATCTTAATTGGTAGGTAACCCATTTTCATGTTCCCAGACTGTGGTGTATATATGTTTTATGTTGACTTTATTCCCATCAGAGTCTGGATTGTGCTGCTTGCCCCTGTAAATAAATATTATGTTTTCATCTGGACCTCTGTTCCTTAAAAGACTTTACTTGTAACTGTACCATACCAAGCCTACCTCCCCCAGAGTATAAGCCTAACTGCTCAGCCACTCTACCATTGAAGGTTTCGTCAAAAACATTAGTGGGCTACTGGTTGAACCTTTAGGTTGGCTTCTCTGAACCCCTCACCAAAGATGGTACTAAAAAGCTCTCTTCAAAGTTTCTTGTACATATACTATAACTAGGTGTTCTGGATGCCAGTAAAATTCAATTTCTGCCCCATGAAAATAAGTTTTCCTTTTTAGGAGATGATCCGAAAATGTCCACTAAATGGTAGCACCGACCTTGCTTCACATGTATTCCTGCATTCAAGTGTAAATTAAAAGCAAGGTCAGCAATGCCATCTAGTGGGCATTTTCAGACATGTTTGCGCTAATATGATCTATTCTAAACTGAAATAAGCCAAATTACATGTTCCCCTTAAATAAATATTTATTGTATGGGCCATGCATTTCGCAATATAGATTTAATAATTGGATTTTCAAAGGTACAATTTAGCGACTTGACAGAGAAAATCTGAATGGACTATTATAGCAAATGGTGCCTTGTATTCCAAAGTTCCTCCATCAAACAATACTCCAGCAAGTTCATTTGGGGAAATGAGCCAGCGAAAAGTCACTTTCTATTCCCCTAATGCAACGTTTTCAGCACAATTTGATTTTACAGTTCAGTTAAAGATTAGCAGGGTTATGTCCGATTTGGAATCCTTAATGCCCATCAAATTAAATATCCAACTTTGTATGGTTCCAGAATGTATTTAGCCATCCGCTTAGTAAATATGCTAACTTTATGTTTTACCATTGTAATCTCTGTGATCAGAAGATTAGTTGCCCACAAGCGGTTTTGGTTGCTCTGGTCTTTTTGTCCTGCATGCAGCTTTGAAAATGAATATCCAGATAAACCTGCCTCTGTTCCTCATGCACCTTCCCCTTCCTCTCTTGAACAACATGATTTCTATTATCATTGGGTAGTGTATGTGTTAGGATTCATTGCAAAATGTATTCAGGCTCTTACCTTGCGCCATGTCAGGCAACTAGAGCCCATCAAGTCCTTATTTGATTCTTTGTATTTTAATGTGTAGTTTTCCTCTTCTGTTAAAAATTCAGGACTAAAAGTCCCAGAATGCAAAGAGATGGCAAGGACTGCATCAGCATAACTTGTGGCTGTTTTGCTTCAAAAGAATTATAATGTAGAATATTTTGTGTACACTGGAAAAATATTGTCTGGGATTTGTTGGAGGGCAGCTATGGCTCAATACTTATAACAGATTTTGAAATGTTTTTGAAAACCTTGGAACACCACCACCAAAATCCGAAAAACATCACTGAAAACAGAAAATCCTAGCTACACCTTACAAATAGTATATGGAAAATGAATCAGGAAAATGTTGCCAATTACAAACGTTTTGTTTTATGATGAAAACTTTATGGCAACGAAAAGCTACATGATACAATGATTACAAAAAGAAAGGATGATTACTGAAAGTATAATCCTAAATAATTATCACAAGCTCCATTCCCCCACTACCACATGAAATGTAGACAGCAATTGTAAGGGTGAAGTAGTAAGACGCTGACACAGAGGGGTCAAGGTGATTATTAGAAACTTGTATTCATATATGAAAATGAAAAGAAAACCCTATCTTGCCCTAACTCTGAAAAGGGGTTCCCTGCCTCACCCAAAATAACTAGTGTCAGAATGTACAAAGCAAAAATCCCAATATCCAATGTCAGAATACTAACTCTGTCCCTCACACTCCAAGTTTAAACTAAATGAAAATAAGGCCTTTTTAGCCCAATGGGGGTGAGACTCTTGTCCCCTGGACAAAAGACAGTTCTGGAATCTTCAGTTCCTCAAGTGTTGGGAAATATCTCCCTTCCCCGACCTTATTCAGGCTTCTCGTAAAGTTCATAAACTGCTTGCGGAGGAGCGGGGGTGGGGGGATCCCTACTGCAACCCTTTTCAGATTTGAAATACAGTTCAACAATTGTGGGGGATAACTCTGTCCCCCAGTTGGCACTTCTCAGGCTCCTTCACTTGTTTCTGGGTCCCGCAACCCAGATTGGCAGACCTGGTTCCTTTTCACCAGGCACAGTTGCAAAGAAGAGGATTTTGGATGAGTTTCCAAACTGTGGTGGGTCCGGACCTTGGTTGGAAGACCTGGTTTCCTCCTACCTACCAAGTACTATAATGAAGAATAGCTTGGGTGCACTCCTAAGATGTGGTGGGTCCTGACCTTGGTTGGCATATCTGGTTTCCTCCCACCAGGTGTCACATACAGACTTGGTTTACTCGCTTGCCAAGTACTGCAATTATTGTAGATCACACTCTCAGTTCTCTTTATATGGGTGCAGGTCCCAGACTCGCACTGCAGGTATCTGCCAGTATCCCGCTAAACTTGGTTCTCTGTTCTGCCCAGTGTTATTCGCTTGATTAGGCTTTCTGAATGTCTTTTGACTTCCAACAGGGTCCCAGAACCATTCATGTAACTTTTTAGGCTTACTTGCCTTCTCTAAATGTCCCCGACCCTCTACAGGGCACCCAGCGCCTCCTTATCCATCAGTGTACTTTATTTCGTGGTCCGCAATGGTTTTGGGATGTTCCGTGTTCCTGCCGCCTGCGGTAGGGCTTCCCCTGCTTCCTTCTTTTGTCTTCGGGCGTTCGCGTCTCCGACGTGCCTGTCAGCATGGGACCATTTCTCCACGGGTGTCGACCTTCAAGGATGCCAGGAGCGTCTTCCTTGCTGCTCACCACGCTGTCCCTGCACACTGGACTAGCTGGACCGTGACCACCTTCTTGCTCTGCCTCTTTCCTTCACTTAGCATACTCAAGAGTGGGCTGGATACTGGTTCCGCCAATGAAGAGTTTGACAGCTTTCTGCAGCTCTCCTTCCTTTGCCGGCTGACAAAGGTACCCCATCTGTCTGGTGGGCGCACTGGTCCAATGCCTCTTCTCAGCAAAGCCCAGCTTCCCTGCTCCTTGAGGGAGGGTTTGCTAACACTACCTGGTTTACCTACTTTATTTCAACTACTGTTGCACCGATATGAAGTTGGTAACCACTAGACCGTTTACTGTGTTTTACCTTAGTGCTCTCTATGCCTCTGCACTTCTTCCTCGTCCCAGTGGTTGTTAGCAGTATATCTTCCCTATTGTTGCTTGTCTGTTTCCACTACTTCATTAGTTTTACAGAAGCACGTGGGATAGGAAGGTAGGGGTTGAGAGAGTAGATGTGAAGGAGAGCTGTAGGTGTTCTCCCATAATAGTTGCCACTGGTTCCATAGGGGCTTCCCCCTCCCATGAGATCCACTCGCTGAGTACCACCCACAGGGGGACAATCGGGTAGCGGCCTCACCTCCCTGGCCTTACGGGAATGGGTTCCCGCTACGGAAGCAGTAACGACATCCTGGGATTCGTCACACAACAAAATGCTTTTGTTGGGCTGAGCAAGGCACAATGCATAATACAATGGTTAGCCACATAATAAGTGGACAGTCTGTGAAAGTGTGTGAGAACAAGATACAAATGCTACCTGGAATATGTAACCAATGAAGTGGGAGTCTTTTACTCCAGGTGTCTATCACCTAAAGCGATCACTAGACAAAAAATACGTTATCTTAATGTAATCTGTTTGTTTGGAACTTGAAATTCCCAAACATGTACTAGCCAATCAAGTTTTAATGTTACCAGAGCATACTATTTCAATTCCAGTGCTAAGACCAAACATAAATGTTAATACAAACTACACTTGCGCGCTCCCCCAACCTACATAAAGTAGTCCTGTTGAAATGAGTCTCTGGTTTGCTACTGTAGCATATGACCAAATTTACAATCCAAACAACATACATAAATATAGGAGTGATAGAAAATACCTTTGTGACAAATCTGGCCGCATCAGTAAAAACATGATAGTCAATGTCCGTGTATTTCACCAGCATAGTCCGATCCTGAAATGCTCCGTAAAAAACTAGTATCAGTCTAATCAGGAAGGCTATACCGAACAAGACAGGCGTCCTTTGCATTGCAACCAGAAAACGCTCCTGAAAATTCAACGAAGAGGCCATCTTAGGTGCTCTATTTTTCCCCATCTCATCAATAAAAAAATGTGCCTAGTGTGTGGGAATGAAAACTACTTGAATGTGCAAATAAAGGTGAATAGCACAATCCTTGTTTTTTTAAATAGATGATCATAGTCCGTGTGTATTTGAAGGGAATTTAATCTGCAGTGAGTTTCAATTTCCATTTGATTAATGATTGATCACAAGCACGTTCTTTTTTTCCTTCTGCTTCCTTCCCGTCAACCAACAGAAAACACCTGTAAATAAGAACAAAAAAATTTATTAAAAATTGAAAATTATGGTGTAGCTTAAATCAAAGTTAACATTTCACATGTAAAAGTCTCACATTTTCTTTAGTGACACCTCAAAACAAAAGCAAATTTCGAATAATGGTTTGTTTCATATGGTAATCGACCACTGAACTGATGTGACCTTTTTCACAAACTGCAACGTAGAGCAAGAGGCTACTTCAATGTGCAAGATCCAAAATCTACTAGTAACCTTTGCAAGACAGAACCAATTGGAGTTCTAGAAAAGTGCCTTACACTGGTGCGAGTCGGGCTATGCTTACACATTCACTCTTGCCTCTACTTTCTACTCCAACCACCACTCCCCAGTAACCCCTCCCTTTTCTAAAGCCCCTGTAGGTTTCACTCCTCCTGATCTTGCTTCCACCCTTTGATGTCACTTTTCATCCCACTCCACTACTCCTCCGCCTCTAACACTACGACTCCTCTCAACTACTCAAAAACCCTCCTTTCACTCTGTACCATTCACCTCACATTCAATTCACTCCTTACACTAACCTCTACTCACTCGTCAAGCAAACACACACACACTCGCACTGCAGAACCACTTCCACCTCTATGCCAATACCTCAATTGCTTCACAAGTCTCCACAGGCCATTGCTCCCTCATTCCTCCTGCTGGTGTCATGGTCGTCCTCCACCTCTGACCTCATCTGAACACTCCCTGCTCCCCTTCCTGTTCACTCTCCTGTCCTTGTGGGGATTGGACAACTATGCTTGACCAATCTGGCCATGTATTCCCACCCTCGGCCTGTATGTGCAACGAAAGGTTATAAAAAGGGAGCTAAACCCTGCCAATTTTCTTTGTGTGAGTTTGCCACGTACAGAGTTCAGCGTCTGGGCAAGGCCATGGTTCACGTCTGTGTTGCGGGACCCTGCTTCACAGGGTTTTCCGTAAGTGTTAAGGGAGGGTGGGGGAGGCTCCCTTTTTCGTTCACCAGTTATCTAGGGATCCTTTTCGGTACTGCACAAGCTCGCTGGTGTCGCATTGTGGCCACATGAGGTCCTCAGATTTCCCCATACTTGGGTGGTTATCTGATGAAGGTGGGGTTCTCCCAATTGGGAAGCGCCACAATCTCCAGTGTTGGTTTCGCTGTGCAACTTTATCTCACTCGATTTGATTTTTGTCGTCATCTGTTAACCATTTAGATCTCCGTTCTGAGACGGGAGCTCTGCAATTAAGATGAACTGGCCAGTTTCTGTAACATGAGGCAAGGATGGATATCCTTTTGGAACAATTACAGAGGTATCAGTGACAATATGCACAGTGGCGACATCGGGGAATACGTGAATCAATGGGATCGGTGTACAGAGCACATGAATCACATGTAGTTGATTCATGTGCTTCAAGCATCCTTGCGAGTGGGCCTTTGTAGGGGTCCGGCTTCACCCGCCGGCGCTCCTCCACAGGTCCACTGTTAAGCCTGTGAAAACAGAGTTTGAATCAACTCTAAAAGTAAGCCACTGCAATTCCCAACTGAGAGAAGCACAGCTACAAGACAGTGCGGTAAGTACCCTAAGTCTAAACAGTGCGTCTGGTTTGAAGAAGAGTGGTCCAGCTGGCTTCTGTCCTGCTACAGCGATGCAGATCCCGTGTTCTTCGCAGCACTTCGCGGTTTCAGCGCTTAGTAAACAGCACCGTCACGTATCTCGGATACCAGTTGGCTTCCTTCACTCCTTGGGTCCTGTACTGTGGTGAGGGGACTCGAGCTCTGGTCGTCCTGCAGACGTTTCACTCGACTACAGATTACTCGATCTCTGGCACTCGGTTCTTGCCGCAATGAAGAAGTACAGCCAGACAGGGAAGATGGTCCAGTGGAGTTTGTCTCTGGGTTTGTTAGTCCCACTAACCCAAGGGGAGAAGTCATCCATTCCGGAGCTTCTCTGTCAAACTGAAAAAGGAGTTTCAGCACAGCAGCAGGGCTTCGCCGGGTAATTCAAGGTCCAGAAGGATGCAGCAAGCTTTGTTCACGGTTTCTTCATCGGGTGTTTCTCCCAGTGGTCAACTCTGCCTCTAGTCCCAAAACCCTCACCTTTTAAGCAGGTTTCTCCCATTCATGCACAGCCTATGCTGTCAATCACACAGCAGGGTGGCTGTCCGGAAAGGACAGCCAGCCAGCCACTCAGGACTGGTTGCATTCAGGCATTCCTAGAGACAGGGGAGTTTTGGGGGTTCTACGTTATTTCGCCGCGGTATTTTTCATCGCAGGTTTTTTCATCGCCGTTTATCTTTTTTTTTGGGGGGGGATAGCTCCCCCAAACCACCCCCCCCTTTTTTCGAAATAAAAACGGCGATGAAAAAACACGCGATGAAAAATACCGCGGTGAAATGCGTGTATACCGTTTTGGGACCCTCCCTTACATCCTGTTCTTCCAGACACACTGGAGGCAGAGGTGGGCTTCAGGGCTGAAGCCCGCCAAAGGCAAGACAAACAAAGGGCTCCAATCTGTTTCGACGCATAGAGTAAAACCCAAGAAAGACCTAACAAACAGAAAATGGGGAAAAAAAGACAGGGGCCATTTTGATAAAATGGTCACCCATGGGTGCTATACTGCAGCTGAGGGTTCAGCTTGTGGTAGAAAAGCACATTGGTAGGAAACATTAAACCACTGCCACCAGCCATTTAAAGTAGGGAGGGTAACAAAAATGTTATATGATAATGTAGGATAAGGGGCAACTAGGTAACACCGCAGCACTCCACATAAAATGGTGTGCTGGACCCACAAAGAGAAAAAGGTAAGTAAATTCAATTTCACTTTACTATTCTTGGGACAGTAGTTAACCCAAGAAAAAGGTATTTTAAACCTTATGAGAAATCTAAAGGATTTCTCAGTGACACTGCACTGAAGGTGCTTTGTGTCACCATACAGAAAGTAGATGGAGATTGCCAGACTCCCAAAACACATACTCCAATTTAGGTCAAAACACATGAGTGAGTGGGAAAAAGGTCTCACTCACTCCAGGGTTAAAATCAAAAAGTCCTACAGTCCAGCAAAAGAGCTGGGGGTCTCTAAGGTTGAAGGGAATTAGCACAGAAATGAGAATTCTCCCCAACATGACTGCACATATATATGCCAGTATTCACATGCACTCCTTCACACAGTATTCATGTTTGCATTGCGCATAATCAACAACTATAACCAAAAGTACCTCCAGGATAAAAACAATAAAAGAGAAACACATCGTATCCAAAAAAGAAAGAAGCAATAAACAGACGGAAGCACAAGTGCCAACATCCGAGGTCTCAACTACCCACAACCTACCAAATACAAGCATTAACAAACCACACAGCAAAAGACTAAACCCAAAAGACCAGGGAAAACACCAATCGAAATAGGACGCCCACTAAAGAACACAACCCACACATCAAGCCTCGCCACAACAAGCCAGAAAAGCCAACAGAAATAGGAAATCCCAAACCACTCAGGTAGGCACCGACCAGCATGATCCCACAACCCCAAAAAACCTGACAAACATCTGAGATGGCCAAAGGAGACATACAAATAACAGAGCAAAGACAGGCTACAATGCTCGCTACCTGTCCACATACGACAACGTGGTAAACAAAAACAGCACAGCAACAAAGAACCGACAGCCAACACGTTTAACAAATAGAGACCCAACAAGGACACAAAACGGAACACGACAACTAATAAACCATCCAACCCGGTCTCCACCATGGACAATACCCCAACCAGAACAAGGAATAAGTTGGAATCTATCCCTCTATACACCCCCTATACCACCAAGACTAGAACAACAGAGGGGTAGTTACCCTATTTACCACCCGGAACAAACCAACCCCGCCATAAAACTCGGTCTACTCGACAAAGAGACTAACCAACAAAGAACCACCCCACCCAATAGACGGAACCGGGAAAACCCCACCTGGAATGGAAAACCAACCAACACCACACCGGTCAGAACAAACAATACTAACAACAACACGAAAGGGGGAAATCAAGCAAACTACACTACAGCCTCTTCAACATTAAATCCATAGCAAAACACTCAACAGAAATCAATGACCTAAGCGAATGAGGCACAGACGTGCTCTTCCTTACAGAAAACTGTCTATCAGACAACTATAAAGCCATCGCGAAAAAAGCAATACCTGACAATTATAAATTAATAGACACCAACAGAGAAAACCGAAAAGGAGGCGGAATCACAATTATACACAAAAAACACGTCCGAGCATATCGAATCATCACAACCAATGCGGAAGACTATGAATCCCTCCTAATCAAGATAGAACTCAACGACCAATTCAACATAGTATTCCTCCTGATCTACAGACCATCTTCTTACAACCCCAACTTTGCAACAAAACTAGCGGACAAGGCCGCCATGCTATCAACCCACCACGACAACCTAGGTGAAAGAGATCCCACTGATACAAACATAGATGCAACAGAAGACACACTCAACAATTGGATCACTAAGGACCTTGACCAATTAGCACAAGCTAAAACATTCAAAGAAACACCCAAACAACTGGCAGCAAAATGGTTCACAGAAGAACAGAAAAAACTCCAATAAAAAACTGCAAAATGGAAACAAAATGGAGAGAACAATACACCAGACAAGACAAAATAAAATACCAAAGACAACTCAAACTGTACAAAAGCAGCAGTCCTCAAAGCAAAAAAATATAAAATAAAAATAAATAAAATAAATCTACTATGCCACAAGAATAGATTCGGCAAACAATTCACAGAAAGAACTTTTCAAAATCAGAGATTAAAAAAAACTCTACCTGCAAAAATTCCATCACCCCTACACAAACACTGTGACAAAAATCAACCACAGAACCCCAGCGACACGCTTCCGGAACCTAATGAATCTATCGCTCAAAAGAGGAATAGTACCGTCATCGTTCAAATCAGCATACATCAAGCCACTGATATAAAAAAGGTCAGCAAGCGCAGAAGACTCAAGCAACTAAAGACCGATAGCCAACTTGCCTTACCCAGCGAAGATCGTGGAGAACCACGTCTACACAATCCATCTTAAACACGTCGAAACAAACTGAATACTCGACCAATCACAAGTTGGCTTCAGACCGACGAGAGGAGCAGAATCAGCACTTCTATTGATATGGGACAACCTAAAAATAAACGCAGACGACACCCAATCTGCCCTCCTTCTATTGGACATTTCAGCTTCTTTTGACTAAATCAGCCACGCAACACTAATAAATGTGGCAGGCAGGAATCTGCACTAAAGTGGATTACCTTATTACTAACAAACCGAACCGAAAGAACCTACCTACCACCGTTCGCAGGATATATTTTTGGTGTTTGAGGTGGAGTCCCACAGGGTTCCAGCCTCTCCCCTCTACATGTGCCCACTGATGAAAATAATTCGATCCTACGGATTTACCACCAACAACTACGTAGACGACACAACTGATTGTGAAAACAAACAGAACACAGGAACAAAATAGCAACCCTCAAGAACTGCCTTACAGACACAAACAACCTCAAACTGAACCCAGCAAAAACAGAAATAATGCTCTCACCCTCAGGGTTTGACGGAGGGACCCCACAATTGGACTGGCCGATCGGCATGTGAACGCAACCAGAGACTACCAATGTAGTAAACAACCTAGGAATACTCATGGACAACAGACTATCACAGGAACCACAAGTCAACACAATCGCCAAAAAATGCTTTTTCCTCCTACAACTACTCAGAGGATTACTGACTACCGCTCCTTCTCCCACAGAACCCTCACAATCATATCCTTGATACTCACAAGAATTACCTACGCAAACAGCCTCTACCTAGGAATGCCAGAAAGACTCATCAAGAAACCCCAAAGGGTGTAAAATACAGCAGCCAGCATCCTACTAAAACTAAACAGAAGAGACCAGATCACTCCAGCACCGAAAAACCTACGCTGGTTACCAGTAAAAAAAGCGCATCAAATTCAAAGAACTCTGCATCGCCCACAAAGCATCGCCCACAAAGCATTGCACAGACAATGAGCGGAATTCCTCCAAGACAAGATTAGCGAGTATCGCCCAGGAAGGGAACTAAGATCCAGCAACGACCTACAAATAGAGGCAAAACACCACGAAAAAAGGAAATTCGTCAGAACAGCGTTCTCACATCTAATTGCTAACACCTTGAACAACATGCCCAAAGTAATTAGATCCACAGAAGACCACATCACCTTCAGGAAACTGCTCAAAACCTGGCTATTCAGTAGACAATAACAACCTAGAAGGGACACCAGCAACAACAACACTGCAGACCAACAACTAGAGAGGCGACGAGAGGGGACAAAGAACCGCAAAGAAGAACCTGGCTATATACCGTCAAGCGGCATACAAAGAGCCTCCACAGAGAGACCACAACGAACGGACCGACTTTACTAACCCTCTTCCCTTCCTACTCCTCCTACATAACTGAGGCCTCTACACCAGATTTGGACTAGATACACTCAAAACATACAGAGAACCATTACTATGCACCCATTTTACTTCCCCTATAGGGCCTATATTTTCCTCTCTTTTGTTCCCCCTTTCTTAAATCTCACTTTCCTCACCTTTTCCTTGACCATCTTGTTTTAAATCTCTTTCACTCTGTCTGCATGGCCGTCCTTATTTGAGGCTTACACCCGCTGGACATAATCTTGTGAAGGACACCTTACATTTGGTCACTTATTAAATGGCAGAAACCCTTTTAAATAGAAGTGGAACCCATTCACTACATCCGTCCACCGCACATGGCCTTCAGGGGCCTGTGTAGAACTTTTCAAAGTAATTCAACCCCAGGACAGGATCTCAAGTAGTCCAATTTCTGGACTGAAATAATAAGCCTCATATCAGATTGCACTCTGGTACTTGCAGGCCTTGTTTATATAACCTTTACAGGAATGCAAAATGAAACGCATACAAATGGCAGCTCCCTGTAAAATTGGATTACAGCATTCTTCTGCCTATTTTAAAGAAACAAGAGTGTGAAAAAAAGCATGTGACAAAAAGTGGTCATTGGTCTCACTGCATTACTAGCGGTCAAATATTCACACTTCGGAGTTATTTTGTATGCAGATTACTGTCCATGTAGACCTCCAGAGATTCTTGCACTGCCTGCGTTTTCAAATTCTGGCCAGAACCTTTCTGCCCATCATCCTTGCCCTGCTGATTAAACGAGTACCATTTTGCTGTTCTAAACAATGAAATAAAGATATACCACCAAAGCTCAAACTCGGATCTTGTCCGCGGGACCGAGCAAAAGCACACAAAACGTCTCATCAAATATATCCCCCTTGGTTTATAGGGAACTTTACCATAGGCTCACCAGTACACAGCACAGGTACACCCTGTCGAGAAATCCTAGCTGCACCACTGCAGCCAACTCAGTACGACAAATGACCCGCGCCAGGACGAAGAACAATTTGCATGGGGATAAAACTTCAATGGAACCATGAAAAGAAGTGTAATTAGTTCCATGTCTTCCTGCCCGGAATCCTAACTCTAAACAAATGAAGTTCTCCAAACTGCAGAAAACAGTTTCAAACCTGTCCAATTAAAACCAACAAAGAAGAAAGGTTGCGGCTGAAAGTACCCAGAACAGCAGCAACTTCAAATATACGCTTTCATCTCCAAATGAGAAATGCTTCTGCCGTTTAGACTTTCTTTGGGACAGAACAGAGTGAAGCTACATTCTGTCATTTACCCTTTCAGGTGCGGGAGACATTCTAAAGGGGAAGGAGGAACACAGCAAAGCGATTCCAATACAAGCATTCGATCCAATCGAGGCAGGTGCCTGGGCTAGGAAAGTGTAAAACAAAATGTTCCCATTTACACGTTCTTGTCCAGAACGCACTCTGAACTATGCAAACTACTTGAGCACCAGCCGAACGCTATGTACACAGTTTAAATGAACATTTTCTAAGATGTCAACAGAAGCATCAGGCTGTACCTACCTTCTTTCTGAGTAGTTCTGCACACAAGCAGTCGTGGGGGCAATGCAGTTTTCTTTCTTTGCGTACTGGCAGAAAGCAATTGGAATGTCAGGGCGGGAAGCAGGGAAAGGCAGCTGTCTTTTTCCTCCGTCAACTCCAAGTGGCACGAAAGTTCAGAGAGCCTCTGACTTCCGTAACATTACGCAAGTACTAGGTGACTGCCAGTCAGCAGCGGCTGCTACTGTGCTGCGGCTACTCTCCCCACGGCAATCACGCCCCACACCATACCTGACTAACATCCGGGTTTTCCCGAGACTCTGGGTTTTTAGACTCTTCTCTGGGTCTCAGGGGAAGACCCTTGAGTCTCTGGGTTTTCGCTGCAGTTTCCAGGCCCCTTCACAACCTCCATCAAATTGGCTGTAAAATACTGCTGCCGGTAGCCAAATCGGGTGGAGATGTGGGCGGGACCAAAAAGAACGCAGACTGTAGCAAAATAAACGTGGCCCTAAATTGAAAGGCAACTAAACTGGCCAAAAAGAATGAAAATGTAAGCAAAATAAACACGGTTATACTGCTTTCAATCCGCTGTCATAAATGACACTGGAAAGCAGTATTCTGCGTTTCTTATTTTTTCAGCATTCGTTCTTTTTGGACAGTTTTCCAGGGCTCAAGTCGAAAGTACACGCGGGTGGACTGAGTCCACCCACTTTTTTCAGAGGGGGTACTCTGCCCCCCCCTGACCCCCATCAAAAGTGAGAAACAGTAAAGTGTTTCTAATGGCAGCTACAACCGATTTTAACTTTTGGACATGTGGGCGGGGCATGTGAGCAGAACCGTGTGCAAAGGGGTGCAGTCTTGTGTGGCTGAGGGCGGGGCATAAATCTCAGTGTTTTTGATTTTCAAATGTAGGCAGGTATGCCCCACACCCAGGGAAATGTCGCCCTCCAGGTACAGGGGCAATTGCACCCAGAAGGGGCCCACTTCCCCAGGTCAAGAAACGGGCCTGATTATTATATATGTAGTCACAAGATGGCCCCAGAAAAACCATTCACACCACCAAAAAAAAGAGCAATGGCAAAATGGTTTACCCCACTACTAAGCACCATGAAAAAGGAAAACAAAAAGATGGAAACGGAATGGAGGAAAGATTACAATCCAGACAAAAAAACAATGTTCCAGAAGCACATTCGCGCATACAAGAAGGAAATTCAAAAGGCAAAGAGAAAGCATTATGATGACAGAATCACAAATGCCACCAACACACAAAAAGAAATGTTCCGTATCATTAAGGAAATGAGAAACCCATCAGGCTGTGACAACACCCCAACCCCCTCGGAGAAACTATGCAACAACCTTGCAGACCACTTCAAAAAGAAGATCAATGACATCCGACAAACCATCCAACAGAGACCAACCAGCAGCGACTTACAACCAAACGAACCCAAATCAGAACCGCAGCACAAACTCAATAACTACCCTCAAATATCAGCAGAGGCATTCGCAATGCTAATAAAACACAGCAAGAAAGCGGGCTCACCGATGGATCCCTGCCCCCCGGACATCTACAAATCAATCCTCGGACAAGGAACACCAGCAGAATACTTCAGAAACCTTCTAAATCTATCACTGGCAACAGCGACAGTACCAAGGTTCTTCAAATCGGCTTACATCAAACCACTTCTGAAAAACACAAGCGGGGACGTAGATGACCTCTCCAACTACAGACCAATCTCCAACATCCCCTACCCAGCCAAACTCCTCGAAACCTACGTATACAAACTAACCCAAGAATACGTTGAAGAACACCACCTGCTAGACCAAGCTCAAGTCGGCTGCAGACCCACAAGAGGTACAGAAACAGCACTACTATCCATCTGGGATGACCTAAAAACAAACGCAGACTCCAACACAACATCTGCCCTTATCCTGCTCGACCTCTCAGCAGCCTTCGACACAGTTAGCCATGACACCCTAACCAAAAGACTAGAAGACATAGGCATAACAGACACAGCGCTACGCTGGACTAAATCATTCCTAGCAGACAGAACTGAAACCGTCTGGATCAAACCCTTCAAATCCACCCCACGAGTCAACGACTGTGGAGTACCACAAGGATCCTCACTATCTCCATTGTACTTCAACATCTACCAAACCCCTGTAATCAGAATCTTCAAGAAACGCAACATCAAATGCTACAACTATGCAGACGACACTCAAATCATCTACAAGATCGAAGACACCCAAGCCGATCATTCAAACCTAACCGACTGTCTAAAAGAAGTCTTCAACTGGATGAATGCCAACAACCTGAAAATCAACCCAGGAAAAACAGAAATCATGATCATATCCAAAGACCAAGAGAAGGAAACCGCCATCCCGTGGCCAACGGAAATGGGATCTATACCATCACCATCTAAGGTAGTAAAA
Source organism: Ambystoma mexicanum (assembly GCF_040938575.1). Classification (NCBI taxonomy): domain Eukaryota; kingdom Metazoa; phylum Chordata; class Amphibia; order Caudata; family Ambystomatidae; genus Ambystoma; species Ambystoma mexicanum. The sequence continues at coordinate 38,744,434 of NC_090933.1, forward strand.
AATCTGGGAGTCCTGATGGACAACACCCTAACCTTAGAACCGCAAATAAACGCAACAGTCAAGAAATGCTTCTTCCTCCTCCACACGGCAAGGAAAATACTACCTTTCCTCTCCTTCACACACAAAACACTCACCATCGTCGGCCTCATCATGTCAAGTATCGACTATGCAAACAGCCTCTACCTCGGTATACCGGAATACCTACTGAAGAAGCTACAACGGATCCAAAACACTGCAGCCAGACTACTCCTCAAACTATCCAGAAGAGACCACATCACCCCGGCCCTAAAAACACTACACTGGCTCCCAGTAAAACAGCGTATCATCTTCAAAACAATGTGCATAACGCACAGGGCAATCAGCGGACAAGGAGCTGAATTCCTACAAAAAAAAATAACAATCTACAAGCCAACGAGACCACTCAGGTCAACCAACGAAATCCGACTGGAACAAAAACCTTACATCAAGAAGAAACTCGGAGGCACCGCTTTCTACCACTTAGCCGCGAAAACCTGGAACAACATCCCAAAATTAATAAGGAACACCAAAGACCACCTTAAATTCAGAAAATTACTAAAAACCTACCTCTTCAACACCGGAGACTAAAACCGAAACAACAATAAGACAAACGAATCATCAAAAAAGGACAGTGACAAACCGCTAGAACCGACAGAAGTACCCTGGGCACCAGCAGGGCTGACGCTGGACACAGGGGTCCACCCGCGAGACCCAGAGAAACGGATACAACTACTCCAGCCAACCCTTACCATCCCCCACCGCCCTTACAGCCACAACTAGGTCCCACGAGGCTGTGGAACAGACAAGATACCACCAATCACCACACAACCGGGTGTATGGACACTAGCAGCGGCGCTAGTCATGTGGAGGGGGGGAGGAGCATACAAGGTTTATTAAGGGAGCGGGCGGAGGGGACAGCTAGATCCTCAAACGGCCTCGAATGGAAAATCGGGCACGTACCTCCTGAGGCTCAGGGTGTACAAGCATCCCGTCGGGTAAGATTACACGAGCCCAACCGGTTCAGTCCAGGATAGAGATGACTAACGAAATACCATTAACAATTTCCTTCTCTGCATACACCTCTCAAACTCCAAACCAAACACAACCACAAACCTCTAGCGCAGCAAACCGCACGAACTTCACTACACTGCAACAACAAAACAAAAAAACACATAGACTTGCACACCAGCACACGACGACTACCGGCCGCATACACCCCAGGCCCAGCCGACGGAACCACCGGGCAGAGGCTGCCAACAGCTCATCACTGCAATCTTGCACTTTTCCAGCCTCCACCCACTAACCCACCATCCCCCCCCTCTTTCAGAGCCGCCAGAGCGCCAGGGGACCACTCCGGTGGTGATAGTGCGCGGTACAAATGACCTTTAACATTAACTTACACCAGAGCAGGGTCTGTGTAGTAGCTGCACAGTTACTGTGTCTGCGAACCTTCCAGAGCCTGAACCCTACCATAAATCAGCTTCGGGGCAGCTACTGTGTCTACAATACCAACAACAGGCTGCCCTGTGTAATTTCAAAACCAGATGTTTGGAAATTCACGTACTACTACTTACAATATTTAATTTCAACGTGTGATAAGCACAATACAACGAATTACAGCTTCAATGTGCATTTCCAGAGGTTGCAAAAGGGCTCCTCTTAACAATATAACAAAGCGGTAAGAACGTCTAAGAAGTCAATGGATGCTAAAAGAAATGCACATAAAATTCGCTACAAGAGCTGGATCGCACGCACTCACCTGACGCTGCCTGGAATCAGGACACGAGATGAGTGTTTCGGAAAGGGAGGCATTACATTGCTTTCATTATCATTCACACATTTAAAGTCCCCATGATATATAGCATTGTGTGTTTGTTTAAAGTTTGCCGATACTCTCTAAAATGCCTTACGGTGTCATGACGTATTTCTGTTAAGTCGTCGTGACGTTCTCACGTAGGACGTCTATACTGCTCAGGAAGGGAATCTCAGAGGAAGGAGCGCTCCGTGCCGTGTGCTGGCAGTAAGAAGTGCAGGTTGGGCGGCACCCGGAAGTGACAGCTGGATTTGGGGCGGGAGCTGCGTCGAATCGCTGGCAGGGCGGCGAATCGGACTCCCACCCACAGCCGCACACAGAATTGGAATTGTAGGGTGATCGCACGGATACCTTATGGCTTACCAGCAGCAGTATCGTCCTCAACCAGGCGCGCCTGATCAGAGCTTCCTGTGGAATGTTTTTCAGAGGTGAGTTGAATCCCTGGGTTCTGGCAGGACCAGACATGTTCGGGGGTGACTGGTGAGGGAAAAAGAAGAAGACGACCACCAGGCATGAGAAGGACAGCGCTGCACCCGTGGATTGGCAAACGTGTACTTTGGTGGGGGATTTAGTTAGTCATGTGGAGGATAGCCTACAACTGGGGGAATGTCATTCAATTTCAGTCCAGGAAATCTCTTCTTTTCACGTAACTCTGAGAAGAGGGTGCTTCCCTCGCCAAGTGCCAACAGGGGGCCTCGAGCTGTGGAAACATTCTTTTACTTACAGTGCGTGGAATTGATCCAAACGTCTGGCTTCGTTTAGGTAATATCGTGAACTTTCGTTTTAGCCCCAACTCGTGATTTGTTAGCAAGTGACTCAGTGAGTGAGTAGTTTCGTTGATGTGCCAACACACGATCTGGGTTGATGGAATGTTTCGTACTATCTATAGTAAATTGCATAGGCCCATATGTAATTCCCATTACCTACTTCTTAGTCTTACAAAGATGAAGGAAGGGGCGAGTCGGCTACTCGCGAGTACATACCCTGTCCCCTACACCCCGTTAGTGGTTCTTGGTGATTCAATAAAATTCTAGTGCCAATAAGGCACTATCAACGGGAATAATGTATTGCCATATCTGGAGTTTACAAAGTTGCTATCGTATATAAAGTGGACATATTTTATGTATATATAGTGGTAATGTTTTGTTTGATTGCCTTTGGACTGTATGTATACTTGACTAAGCACTCGAACTTCATCCAGTGTTTGGTCCTCTTGTGCATATGCAGACCTTAGTGTGACATACATTGCAGCATGTTGCCAGCTATTCTACACGTGTTTTTTAGTTTTTTTTTTTTTTTTTTTTTTTCTTCTATCAAATGTCATTTTTCGCTGTAGAGCGTTTTCATTTTTTTGTCCATTTCAGTTCAGGGACATTATTACATTATTAATGTCTAAGTCTTCATAGTCATTGTATTTGGTGCAGTGTATGAGGAAGTAGCTTCTTCAGGAAGTTCTGTTGCATTGCTTAACAAAAAATGTGATGGATGGGCTATGAATTATTCTTAAACCACTTGAGGTGCTCTATGCAACCTTCCAAACCATTGTTTTTTTAGCCCGTCTGCCCCACTGCAGAGGGGCACAGCCATCCTTATTCAACCAGTCTTGGTCTTGCTTCCATAGAGACTAGACCAGCCCCAATTGCTAGGCTTCGTCCCCTGTTCATGCTATGGTTTTTCAATTTTTATATTTTCTGCCTATTATGACCTCTGTGTCAAGTGTTTATCAGTTCGGTTCACGCATTTATACACTGTCAGGGTTTGAGATTTGATGAGCAGGAGCTAAAACAGGCTCCTCTGTGCCAGGCATCATCCAGTAGGCAGGAGCTACCGCTAGGGAACAAGGAGCCAAAACAGAGCACTCTGCACATCGAACTTCCTCATGACATTCACACTACATTTTTGCCCATTACGATCCATTTGAATTTGCCCTAGATGTGTCCTAATTATTTTTGACTTACATTTGCCAATACTCAAAGGCAGTGTCACATGTGCATGTTTGTAAGGTACCAGTTGGTCTGGTGAGCCAAAAGCAGCTCCTGGTAATTGTTGGTATTCAGCTAACCTTAACCTGGCTCTCCTAGAGTAGAAGCTGGAGTTAAATAGCTCCCAGCAATTTCGAACCCTGCTGTGTAAGATACAAGCACACAGTGTATTCACATCTATTGGACAATGCAAAGGTACTTCTATCCCTGTACGCAAACATTGGTTCCCATACATATGTACAACTAATCCCAGAGGATGAAACTGTTCATGTGAGTTCAGATGTTAAGAATTGCTGGATTTGCTGAATAGATTGGTAGTGGGTAGTCATAACGTTTGGGAGAAGCAGGCGTGGCTTTGTGACTAAATTGCTGGTTTTGAAACCCGAAGATACAAGTTATAATCTCAGTTGTTAAAGTAGTTTATTCCTAGTATAACTACCCTTTGTTCTGCTCTTTTACCATACAAAATGTGGAGTGTGATTTAACACCAGTATTAAACTTTATATGATGTATTTCCTGTTCTTGGTTTTCGCTAATTTCCCTTTCAGGAGGTGATTTGCTCTGTTACTTTTAGCATAGTAGGATTGTTTCACTGCCAATAAGGTCTGCACCGTTTGCTCTGCATACAGGGCCTCTAGTTTGTTGCGGGCCACTCTTAGGGCAGCATGGGTTCGTGGGGACCAACCCTTTTTCTTGGATTCATCCTCTATGAACTGAATCGCTTGTTCCAAGAGGGATCTTGTCAGTCTCTTCCTCCTGTGATAAGTTACCATATGGTGCTATGAGAACCCCCTCTGACCACCGCCTTCATGGTGTCCCATGTCATGGCTGGGGAGGTCCATTCCGTGGAGTTTTCTTGAAAATAGTTCTGCATTCGCAACCTCATCTCTCAGCGCCACATCGTATACAATTGGATCATACAGGCGCCATTGTGGTCGGCAAGCCGGGGAGGGGTTCCAGGCTCTGATCTGCAACACCACAGGAGCATGATCGGTGAAACTATTGCAGTGATTGACTACCTTATTCGTGAAGGATAGGAGTTGGGGCGAAACCAGGAGCAGATCAATGTATGAGGACGTGCGGTGGGCATGCGAAAAAAAGGAATAGTCTCTTTCCCCTGGATGAAGTACCCTCCATGCGTCGACCACTCCCAGGGTTCTGAACATGTGGAGAATTCCCAGTGCTACTTTATAGTCTTTGGGAGCAGGCGCGTGTGACTTGTCTTTATCCGGGTCTGGGACCCCATTAAAATCGCCTCCGATGACGACCTGACTTTCCAAGAATGGCAGGAGAGGTGGATTCCAGGTCAGACAGAGAGCGCTCCTGGCCTTCATGCTGCGCATAAACCATTGAATATAGTTGACCCAGGAGCCTCCCCTTTACCGCTGTATAGCGTCCCCGGGGGTCCACAATGGAATCAGTTCCTCAAAAGCGATACCCCTGCCCACTAAGATCGCTTTCCCTCCCCTTTTGGAGCTGTCCAAGGCCAGGAACTGTTTTGGGAAATCCTTGTTACGAAGATGAGAGTAGTCTCACGGAAGTAGGTGAGTCTCCGCTCCATTCAGGTCCTTCAACAGCGAGTTGAGGCCCTTAACGTTCAACGTGACAACGTTCAGATGCTGAGCAGAAGATTTAGGGTTGATCTCTGGTGTCGCTACAGGGGTGGGCGGAGGGGTGGGGGAGTCTAGATAGTCGGTGTTAGCCATTGGCCGCTTAACCGTTCCTGTGAATGTGCTTCAACTGTCTTTCTCTCAACCAAGCAACAAGAAACCTTGAACAGAGTCAGAACCATGCACTCTCAAATACTCTCCTGCCCCACAACTTCGACAGGGCTCTCCAAGGGACTTCAGGTGTCCTCCTCGGAGTTGGGCTCTGACCGAGTGGGGCCCTTACTTGCTCTCATCTTGTGCGCTGCTTCCATGGATTTTGCTGGATCCGTCATGTTCCGAAGCTTGGAGTTGCTGGGGCCTACTCATTTCGTGTTACGACCCTTCTGGACTCTTGGCCAGGCCATCCTCCTTGGTTTTGGGGGGAGGCGCTCCTGAGCCACTCAGGGAGTCAGGCAAGGAGCATCGCCCTTGTCCGGTAAAGAGGGGTTCAGGAACATTTCTGCGTCCTCCAGATGAGCAATCGTATGGGAGACCCCCTTAAAGGAGAACTGGACCGCCGTTGGAAACAGCCAGCGATATTGGATCTTTTGGTCCTGTAGAAATGGCGTCAGTGGCCTAAGGGCCCTCTGTTTCTGTAAAGTCACTGCGCTAGATCCTGGAAAATGTACAGAAGTGACCACTGAAACAACAGTTCATATTGTGAGCGGCCTATCTCCATTATTGCCTCTTTCGTTGTGAAAAAGTGGACTCAGGTGATCACATCTGGGGAGACTCCCTCTCCAGGCCTTTTCGAGGACATAACCTGTAAGTGCGATTCAGCAGGAGTTGAGATTTTTGAATATTCGGAAGGAGGGATTGAAATAGGTCACTTGCATATTCAGCCAGTCTGTGGTCTGGCACCGTAGCCAGCACCCCCTGATGCACACTTTATTCCTCCAGGCTCTGTTCTCCAAATCCTCCTGCTTGTATTCCAGAAATTAATTTCTATCTGTGTGGGCCTGGATCTTTATTTGCACCTCGAGCAGCGACGCTGCTTGATCCCTCGTCAGGTCCTCCACCTCTCCCAGCCTTTGTTCCGTCACTCTTTGGTCAGTGTGTTCGAGCTTGGTGGTGAGTTCTGATATGCAGAAGCGGAATTCGGCTTTAATTCATGAACGCCTGAATGTCCTCTCTGGTGGCCAGTTGTTCAGTTCCCCCTGAGGTGATTTGAAGGGGTGATTTTGCTGACACCGCCTTTTTCCCTTTATCATCAGTAAGTAACATGGCAGAGATCCCCACTTTTCGTTGTCTTGAGTCGTTTGGACATGGTGATTGATTTTTGTTGTGTAATCCATGGTCCCAGTAATTGTAGGTGCCACCCCGGATTGGGGAGATATGTTCCGTACGCTTTTGTCTGGGTAGGTGGCTCACTTTTGTGTTCCGGACTCTGAGGAGCCTGTCAGACTGCTCCAGTGGCACCCCCCACAGACGGTTCAGATATCAACACCACTAGGAGGGGGGTGACCCTAAGGCACCCAGGTTGGATGGTTCTGCCGCTAGGAAGGGACCAACCCCCCCCCGACGTCCCAATGCAGGGGAGATGGCAGGGACCAGGATCCCAGTGTTTGTAGCGGAAGGGAGGGAGGGTTACACTCCTCACAGTTGGTTTACCTCGGCGTGTTGTGTTGCTATGTCATCTGGGGAGCGTCGTTCAGTTATCAGAACTTTGATGGCCAACCTTGCTCTTGATAGATGCTAGTAACTCTGTATTGTGCCCCTTCCACGTTTCCCCCTTTGTTCTGCTCATCAGACGTTCATAGATTGCCTCACAGGGACTTCAGGGGCCTCCTCGATTCACCACCTCCAGCTGAGGCTCCCTGTGGGAAGGTAGGTTCTCACCACACTGTTCCACAGCATTTTGTGGATCGCCTCCTGGGGCCTCCTCGGCCTGCCCCCCTTAGTCCCCACCGGGGTTGCTCCGGATTCTCAAATCACGGTTGCCACCGCGGACACCCGCCGGCACCTTTGCTGCGGCTCTCCCCGGCTGTCCTTTAAGGTTGGGTCCGGCCTCCTGGTCTCAGCCGTCACTGTGGCTCTGGGCGCCATCTGCTCCCCGCCTGGGGGTCAGGTCCCCAGTGGCGGAGCAGTGTATAGGAGGAGCCGGTCGTCCAGCGAGTCACCCCGGAGCTGGCTTCGCGTTCCCTCCACGCCTGCTAGGCATCTCCTTTACCTCTCCTTTAGTGGACAGGTGGAGCTGTAGCGTTAGACCGGTGGGTTCCTCCGATGCATAGTTTAGGCACGTCTTGAGGGTGCCTCTTTCTCTGCGCTTCAGCAGGCTGTTCCTCCCACCTCACTCGTCTCTAGGGCGGGTCACCAATTTGGGGTGCCGAAGCCGGGGTCGTCATGGGCTTTCCACCTGTTTTCTCACCACTGCGGGGCCAGTTTTGGATCGGCAAAAAGCAAATTCGATGCCAGACATCTTCCGACTGCTGGATCTTGTCTTCTCGGGCTCCAACCATCGTGGAAACAGTGTTATTTGCAGCAAGTTACAGGCTACACTCTGAGGGCATAAGCAGAGCTGCCACACCGGTGGCGCTGCTGGCCACACCCCATGTTTACGCTTTTCATTTCTATATAGAAATGAAGTTAAGTCTTGAGTCTGGATGGAATGGCACAGAGAAGGCATTCTTCAAATCTATGACCATGAAGTAGGCTGCTTCCATGGGGTTGCTGCACAAAATTGTCGCTGGGTTCGGAACTAAAGGATATTCTGCTTCTACAATATACAGGATTTACACCCTCTTAACCATAAGACGCCACTACCCTCCCTGTCGCCCTTGTCAGGGTACAAAGCCGTGTTGCATGGAGATTATGATTGTACTAGGATGCCCTGCTTCACTAGTGCTGCAATGGTTTCATAGATACCTTTGTCTGCCTCCCTTGAGAGTGGGTATTGTTAACTTGTGGTAAAATTGCTCATGGCTTCATCTTTATCTTCACTGCTCCTATTCTCTTCAGGAGCCCCACATCATAGGGACTTATGGTCCATAAATTGCTAGGTACCTTTGCCAAGTCCTCCTCGAGAAAGGCTTTCAGTGCCAGCGGCATTCTCTGTGGTAGCTTTCTGTAATTTATTTTCACCCAATATGTGATGCTCACTTCGAACACCATCTCGTGGTCTGATCTGTTATCTTTGAATAGTTTGTCTGACACTGTAGTCAACCTGTAGCCTTCTGCTATTGGGATCACTGATAGCCCTGTATCATCTGTCCAGTGCTGCACTGTTATCCAATTGTCTCCCATGATTACTGCCTCTAATTCTAGTGGAACTATCCCTTCTTTCTCATCTAACGGTATCTCTGGCCTGAATAAGTACTTGTTTGGAAGGCGCCACATTTTCCCCGGAATCCCTCGAAGCCATGCTATTATTTCAGTCCCATATTGGAACAGCTCCTCATCCACTGGCACCCCCTTTGTCCACAATAAGCTTGAATGATTTCCCTCACCTTTAGGTGTATCCCTGGTGTGGAGCACACTTTTCCCCCTTTCCTTGTTGGTTAACAAAATGGCCATGTTAAATCTGCTTATGTCTCTCCCCTGTATATGTGTCTGTCGGGAATAGAGTAGGGGAAAAGATAGATCATGCTCCCCTATAGAACGTGCAATATCGCCTGTAAAAGGAACCACTTCCTTCGACTCAGAGAACCCTTGCACATTCATGGCATCGCCTGGCATGCTAGATTTCCCTTCCTGGATGCAGGATTTAGTCGCCCCTGTGTCTACAAGAAGGCAAAAAGTCTCTTCATCCCTATACGTGGTTCCTTCGCAGGGTTGAGTGTAATCGATAGGATGGAACACATCAAGAATGAGTTTCCTCCCATTACGGTGACCCCCGCCCCCAGTTTCCTAATGGGAGTCGTCATGGAGTCTGTGTGTGCCATTGTTCCGTCGTTTGGTTGTGTGCTGTTCTGCATCTGACGTATGCGCTGTGCTGTGTATGCGTGTTGTGTGTTACCCTGCATCTGTGGTGTCTGCGAATACTGCTGCATCAGCGCTTGCATTAGTGGTGCCTGTGTTGTAGGCTGGTGTGTCTGTGGGTATGCGTTTGGTGCCTGTCCTTGTTGTGGTGCCTGGCCCTCCGTGTAATATTAGTTCTGTGCCCCCTGATATGTTGGCGGGTACTGCATTCCCTCATTCTGTTGCGCCCCTCCCCTGCTTCTGCATACCTTTGAGATATGTCCCATCTGTCTGCACACCCAGCACTGGGGTGGCTCTCTCCCCTGCCCTTGCAACCCCCCAGAAAATCCCCCTGAACCCTACTGCGGATTTAGATGGCTTCTTCTGTACTAACTTTGCTTCCTCTTGATTTCTTTCCTTGCATTTGTTCATCGCATTTTCTTGCATTAGCCTAAAATACTGCATTTCTAACCAAGGCTTTGCTTCGATTCCCACTAATTTGTTTTTGGCACCTGCTCTGGCAACCCTTGGCATAACCTGTGGTAGAATAATGCTTTGTTTTGTCCCACAGTTCTCGCGTTTCAAGGCTCCAAAACTCTTAATCGTCTGAATGTAGTGTAAGGTGTACTTGTCTTCACCCATTTTGCGTGCCATAATCGCATTAATGTCTGACGTGTCCGAGTACTGTGTCCTTGGAACTTGCCATACGGCCACTTTGTTAGGGAGAATTCTCTGTTTAGGCTGGATTTCCTAACCTAGTGAGTCCCCCAGCAGCTTTGCTGGATTTCTGGAGTTTGTTTTTTTCTCCCACTCGTGGACTTGATTTGTGGTGTTCCTTTGAATGTTAATGTGTTTCATGGGCTATGGGGTCTTTTACTCCATAGGGTCTCGTATGTTTTTTTCTATGTGTGTTACACCGCACCCTCCGTGCAGTAACACCGGGGTGTCATAGTGACCCCCCACCATAGACTCCATACCCTGGGACTGACTGTCTCCCAGGGCATGTAAAGTCACCATTGGCTTTACTAGTCCCAAATTACTAACAGAACCAGTACAAACCATCATATTGTGGACGTACTGGTAGGGGCAATTCAATTGCCCCAGGGTCTGTTATTCGAGGGGGCACTGTCCCGTCCCCCCTCGTCGAGTTTTGGCTGGTGGCAGTGGATACTACTTTTTATATTCAACCGCGAATATATCTCTATGGGATTTTCCCATTGTCGGAGGCTAATACTTTTTAACATACCGCTGGTTTATTTATTTACTATTAATTCACCGGTTGGTATTTTCTGCCAGAACTCGGTTTTAAAATGGCGTTTGTGTTCGCCTCTGTAACTCCAAACCAAAGGTCGAGCCCTTTGTTCCACTTTTTGGCAGGCTTCTCCACAGAAGCCTCCAAAAGTGGTACCACTCTGTCTGGGTACCACAACGGGTGTGGGAGGGGGTTTAGGCACCCTGGACTGAGTTACCTTGGTAACTCAAGTCACACACTTGTGTGATTGGCCCACCACTTAGCATGTTTGATTGACAGCTAGGCTGAGTGAATGGGGGTGTGCTGCACAAAAGCAGGGCTTTTGGGACTGGAACTTCAGAAGTCGCCACAGGACCTGAAAATCCGATGAGGGAGAAGCTGAGCCGACCTGCTACGACGACACCGCCGGTGGAGCCCTGCTGAACCGACTCGCCACTTCCCAACGACAGAGGAGATCTCCCTGCTGGAGAGTCTTCTTCCCCTGACTGGTGGGCACAACCAGTTTACCTTCTTTGCTCGCATCTCAGGACGTCTTGTGGTCGAATTGCCCGTGCCAAGCACCCCGGCAACCGGATAGTCACTGACCCCTGGGCCGCGAATAAAAGGACCACTCCTTTTAATTGAGAACTCCGCGGCTGCTTTCTTCCCTGGCAGTGCAACGGACTCCTGCTTTCCTCCCCGACAAGATCCTCTCTTCCCCCGGACGAAGCACCGACTTGCACCCGCTGCCAGGAACAACTGCCCTCGCTGGAGCGTTCTCACCATTTTAAGGTACCGTGTCCGCCAGGCCTCCCTTTCTAAAGATTGCTACAAGGTAACAATAATCCCTTAACCTTCTGGACTGGGCTGGCCGCCTTGACCATCTAACTGGTCCCTTTCTGTTGATCCAACTCCTTCTGAAACTATTGCGAGACTTTTGGGCACTTTTAACCGTGTGACCTTGGACACATTTTGACCGGAGCCTCTTAAAGTGGGTCCGGCCTCGTTAACTTTGACTTTATGGTTTTAACCTGCCTTCTTCTCCTACTGTGTTCTTCCAAGAGGGTTGGGATCTGTTTTTATCTTTGCTCTGCCTTTCTCTCCCTTTTTAACCGATTGATTAGAGTGCCATCTTCGTTAAGCGCTCACCGCTGTCTGAAAATAAGTGTTGCCTTACTTAAGACTTGTCTAATAATCGTTGAAGGGAGTGTATATCTTTTAGTGACCGTGTTTCTGAACTGCTTAACATTAGTGCCAGTGTGTTTAACTAGATGTGTTTTTAAATAAATAATTATATCTCTTTTACACCACTCTGGTCAGTGTTTGCTTGTTCTACTGTGTTCTTTTGACCTATTGTGAATACTCTGTATACTGCCTAACTCTTCTTGAGAGAAGTCTGACTGCTCAGCCACAGCTACCAGGTAAAGCTGGGTGGTACAGACTGCTACCAATTGGGTTTACTGCCAACCACCTGTAGTCTTAAATCTTTTGCAGTGGTCCCAGAGGGAACTGCACAGGTTTCTGCCTAACACACACTCAGTTTGCAAATTGCGCGCCATCGTGGGCCGTGTCCTGGGTGGATATTCCTGGGTAGCCGGCCCTTTTCCATACGTCATCAGCGGCTTCCCAGAGGATTGCCTCTAGTAGCCCCTTTACGTCACTGTTGAGGTGGATTTCTGAATTATAACCTGGTGGGCAGAGTTTAAGAAGGCCAGCATAGTTACTTGGAACAGGGTTACCTTCTGGACAAGCTAGTCCAATCTAGGTAGCATTAGCGACGCTCAAGACTAGTTCTCAGGAGGGGTGAGAGTGATCTAAAGCCCCGCAATGAGCACACACAGCAAACGACACGACAAATTACTCTGTCAGGTGCATATATCAAAAATGCATTTATTAAAGGCCTTTTAAATAAAAAGCAAAGCAAATAGCAGCAGTAATTACTAAGCCAACATAATTCTAATATCAAATATATATATATATATATATATACTCGCTCCCTTCCACTGGAACCGCCCCCCCCTCCACATTTGCGCTTCTCCCTCCTACCCTTCCTTTCGCCCTCCCTTTCGCTCTTCTCTAAAATCCTATCTTTTTCACTCCTCTCCTCCTTCTCCCACCCCCTCATTTCTCACCTCTTACTCCTGCTCTTACTTACCCTCTCCATCCTCTTAACCCCCTTGTTCCCCACCCCTGCCCCACATCTAGTCTTAATCTTTTCTCTCTTCTTCCTCCCACCTTCTTGCCTTCCCTCTTACTTCCGCTCTTACCTCCACTAATAACTACCATTCCCTTGCTCACCTCTGTCCCTCTCTACTCCTTCCTCACCTCAGCAATATTGTAAATTGTTCCTTATTCTGTTTTCGAGTTGGGATTCAGTTGCCATCTTATGCTTGTTGTATTTTTGCTTGTTCTTATGTAAAGCACTTTGGATTAAAGGGCTATATAAATTCAATAAAATACCAATATATAAAGTTATCAATGGCCTAAAGGGATAGTGCACAGTCTCCCTTGACATGAACGGCCCAACTCATTCTAAAGGGCACACCCTAGATGCTATCTTCAGCTCCTATGACCTGATACATCTAGCCCCCCCCTTTTACCACTCATTTGGTCTGACCATTATGTAGTACCTTTCTCCACCCTCACCCCCAACCCACTGTCGCTCTTCACCGCAAATGCTGGAAAAAAACTAAAGATCATCCATGACTGAGCTGAAGCCCTACTTCTGAGACCCTGCCCCCCAACAACCCCCCCCCCCAATTGCTCTTTACCTTCGACTCTTGGCTTAATGACTCACTCATTCTGTTCAGCTCCTCATGCCTCTCCTCCTCCCGCCTTGGACCATTTCCCAAATGGTGTACTCCTGAGCTGAGGAATGCCAAAAAACGAAATAAATCCTTGGAACGCAAATGGCGAGCAGAAAAAAACAGTCCCAGTAGATCCACCTTCGCCATAATCAGAAATCCGAAAAGCCAAAAAAGCCCATTACAACTGTAATCGTATTCTCAACTGTGGAAACCGCAGCAAAGAACTCCACAAAATCGTTTCTGAATTTGTCAAGCCTGCTTGCACCTCTGCCTAATTGCACCTCTGAACAGGAAATTGAGGATAATCTTTTCTTCAACCTATTGAGAAAGAAGCAATACAAGCACTAATACTCCAACTAAAACCCACAAAGGACCTGGCCTTTCCTATGCCAGCTTGCACTGACATTCGTCTGGCAGCTAATCTCATCCCATTTGTAACAACCTTTGTGAATAAATCCCTAACAGAGGGTTATGTCCCACGCTCACTTAAGGGCGCGTTGGTAAAACCTCTTTTGAAAAAGCCCAATCTGGACCCTATGGTACTTAAAAACTACCGCCCTGTGGCTAACTTATGCTGGCCCACTAAAATCATGGAAAAAATTGTCTGCAATCAATTTCAGCAGTTTGTTGACAGCAGAGACATCCTAGATGAACATCAATCGGGGTTCTGCCCTAACCACGGGACAGAGACTGCTTTATTGGCAGTCTAAGATGATTTACTGTAAGCCGCAGACAGGTGAAGCAATACGATACTGTTGATGCTCGACCTGTCGGCGGCGTTTGACACAAAATCAACGGATTGGAAATATTGGTAGATCAGCTAAAGTAGTGGTGGACTGGTTTGACTCCTTCCTACAGGACAGAACCCAGCAGGACAGAACCCAGCAGGTGACGTTGGGGGCATTCCTCTGAGTTAATACAACTGAGATGGGGAGTCCCCCAAGGTTCAGTGTTTTCACCGCTGATCTTTAACCTATATATTCGACCGCTGTTTGATATCTTGAGGAAACACGGCCTACGATTCCATTCCTATGCTGACGATAAGCAGATCTATGTGGAGACAGATAATCTGCCTGAGGCATTTGAAGGGATAGACCGGAGTATGCAAGATATAAAAAAATGGATGGCTTGCAACCAGCTACAGCTTAACACAGCCAAAACAGAAGTAATATTATTTAGATCAGAGAAAAAAAACAGAGAGGAAGGAACAAACATAATTCCACAGATTCTAGGTGTAAACATCCCGTTTTCAAAGAGTGAAAAATCTCGAGTGTATCTGGCAAGAAAATCTGGTCTGCGAAGCACAGGTAGGGGCAGAAGTAAAAGCAGTGTACTACTATGTACTCCCTTTTTTAACACCTCAAGATCATCCACTGGTTGTGCGAGCTCTGGTAACTCCCATCTCAACTACTGTAATAGTCTTATGACAGGGATTCCTGTGAAACAAATGTCGAGACCACAGAGGGCCCAGAACGCAGCAGGTAGGCTAACTGCCCATCTGGGTAAAAGAGACCATGTTTCCACATCCCGGAAAGCATTCCACTGGCTGATGGTGGAGGATCGCATCAAATTTAAGGTGGCGTGTCTTGTGTACAAGTGTTATTACAAACTCTCACCCAGATACCTGAATACGAGAATCCACCAGTACTACCCAACCAGACCTCAGATCAGGAGACAAACTCTTGGTATACGTCCCCCGGACAAAACGCACATCTAAAGGTTACAGGAGGTTCTCTGTGTTTGGTCCTAAATTGTGGAACCAGCTGCCCATTGGTATAGGTTCATGCACTACATTGGATAGGTTTAGAAAATAATTAAAAACCTTCCTATTTAAATAAATCTAAGTATTCAGGGTGAATATAGGCCATCACAGCAAAATATTCAACACTTGGTGAACATCTGCGCCCGAATGCAGTTTTCTGTCTGGTGCCCGTAAGAAATTATTCGAATCTAATCAAACCCAATCTACCCCATCACAATCGCTCAGACTCTCTCTCTCCCTCCACTTCTACACCACTGCTCTCGACAGAACAACCTCCCTTAACAATAAACTGTCCCCCCCCTCCCACCGCCCCAAATTCCATCCAACCCAACAGCCTCCCCCCTGACGGCTACCGCAGCCCCCTCCCTACCCACCTTTTGATTCCTTCAAATCTATCTCCAGAGAAGAATTTCTTGACCTTATATCTGATCGCAAACCCTCTGGTTCCCCCTTAACCCCTACCCCGCCTCAGTCCTCAAAGAAATATTCTCGTCCACCTGCGCAGGAGAGCATGCAAGAACCATCCTAAATGACTCGCTCTGCTCTGGAATCCTTTGGCGATGCCTTCAAAACTACATATGTCAAACCCCTACACTGTTAAAGTAATAACAAATAGATTGTTTATTAGTAAAAGTCACTAGCATGGTAAGCAGTCTATGTAGTGGTAAATGTGCGGGTGCTTTGTTACTAGATAATCCTACTAGTAATTGTAATGTTGACGCTACAGTGTGTGCCAGTAGAAGTAAGTACTCAGTTATGAACTTGGAGGAAATGCATGCTCTTACCAACTGTACCGATATAGGTACAGAAATAGTGCCTGGTGTGTCTTGTCCGCCCTTAGTTTCAACCACTCATAATTACATTGAAGAGGTTGAAGGCGGACAACCGACTGAGTTAGTCCACTTGGTGTCACAGGTTTCCCCCTTCTCACCTGTCTATGTTGCCTGGTGTCCTCTTTAGGTGGAGTCTTCTTTCGTATGGTTCGGGACTTAAATAAGTCTGCTTGGCCGACCTCGGCTTCCAGATTACGTTCAGCTTCGATGTCCAGGATCACGGGAAACCCCGGGAATATTCAAGAAGGAGTAGGGGGGCAAGCGGAAGCGACGCAGGGATTCCGGGAAGTTAGGAAAGAGGGAAGAAGTCGGGAGAAGGGAATCCAGGGGCCAGGGGATAGCAAGTAGCACTAGAGAAGGTTCGGCGCACACGTCCGATCACAGCTAGTAGCAGCGTTGAGACGCGCGGGGGTGTGGCTTCTTTATAGAGGACGCTGCGTAGAACGTGAATACTGGCGAGCAGCATTCTGATCTTGCCGCCATGTTGGTAGTATTATGGAGTGTAAGGCCCGACGTGTCAGGGACCAGGAGGCCCAGAAGGGGCGAGTTCGATGGTTCATGACACTTGGTACAAATTCATTGTGCTGAACAAAACGCGGCCTATATGCATGAAACCCGGAATGTTAAATGTAAATCTCAGGAGGCGAAACCTAACTTTTGTTTAAAATCGGGGGAAGCCTTAATTGATGACGAGATTACCCGTGGATATGATTTACCTCACGACTTCACTTTGGATACAACAAATACTTCCACTGGAGATAATAACTCTATGGAAGACCATTCAATGATTGGCCTTGATAAGCTGATTGCCTGATGCGTTTATCCAGTTCAATCAATTGGCATTTTAACCCCATTAATATCACGTACCGAATCATTAAAGCACGCTAACTTGCATATTCCATTGAGTCATGTAGGAAGAGATGTAACCTCCGGATCGATTCACAAATCCATCTCTGATAAACCAGAGGGAGTTTGTCACTTGTTTTCTGAGGAGAATGGTTTTACAATGGGGTGCAATAAACTGAAACCGCTAATAAAACCAACAGATAGCGAGGATGAAAAAAAGACTATGTATAATGGTGTTGAAGCAATTAATAACATGAAGTCACCTGTTGCATCTTACCTTTCCCATCCTCGTACGGATGTGGGATTTGTTGGACAAAGGGCATGATTATACTCACTATCGGATTAGGATGATTAAATCATCCATGATGGATAGTCTTGCCAAATTGAATAGGCTTGAGGGATTTGTCATGGGAAAGGAGACCTGCCAGGAAAGAGTAAAAGAAACTAAGTCATCACTAATGCAAAATCCTGACTCCAAAGATAAAAGCACGCAGTATTCCGAACCTAATATCTTTAATAATGCTGCAATTGCTAATGATCTAATTGAAATAAAAAGCATGATTCACAACATAAAACTCACGATTCAACAGGGCATAGCTGTCCCATTGTCGCCAAGTTCGCTGGCTGTACAGGAACCATCGGATAGTTCAACTGTCCCTATAAAAATAATAGAACAAATGGAGGTAGACGGAGGTAATGTAACCCTTAATCCGGAGAAAGCTGTATTTTTTAAGACGCACGAAGAAACTTAAAAATTGTGCAATTAAAAAAGCAGAAAAGAAAAAGAAAGCTGCTAAGGAATTATTTTTTTAAAAAAAACTACAAAAATTGCTGATGATGGTACAAGTGACTGACAATTAAAAAAAAAAAAAAGAAAATTCTAATTCTAATAGAACCAATGAGGACGACTTAATTGATCTGGAACAACTAAATGAAGAAAGCCAGGCAGTACTTGCTTACACATACAGAGACAAAAATTCCCAAAACAAGGAGCGTTAAGGCTGTCGTTGGGACAATCGATAGCCCTAATAAAATAAAAATGTCTTTAGTAGGTAAGATGGATGCATCAACGGAAGTGGTGAAAAAACTGATGCATATTAATTACTACTTTAGTACTGAAGAAAGAAAGCGCACGTCTATGGTCCTCACGATCATTTCACACATGAGGATGATGGCTTTGTCCAGACAAAACATGTGACGTCTTCTACTGACAAACACGGATCTGGTTAAGGTCAAGAGCTCTTAACTCCCCAAACATGCTGTGATTGGCCACCCAAATGACCAGATGGGCTCCCTGATATGCTCTTATGAAAAGGGTTGGATCACTCGTGAGGTGCTGATTTAAAGAATTGGAACAGTGCGACAAAAAATGCAGACACTACGCCGAGTCCAGTCATCCGACCCGCGGCGTGGTTGATTTAGGACATAACGGAAATTAAATCACTTATGTCCAACCACGAAAAGAGAAACGCAGTTTTTGGATTTACAATTCCGAGTCTAGCCAAAAACACTAAACCACACCTGACGTCCACTCCGTTACTGCATGGCCCTTGCTCAACATTTGGAAATGGTAGCAATGTATTGCAGGAAAAAAATGATACTGCCTTAGACAGAATGCAGTTTAATAAACCCATAAAAACTGAGAGGAAAGATGGATGCGCTGCTCGAACAGAATCTAGTGATTGAAACAAACAGATCAAAATCCCGCAGATGCAATACCAATGCGAGCAAAAACCAAATGAGCCTTGCCCATCAATTCCAACCACAGTGACGGACATACAGAACTCCCTGATGGATGCTTCCTCAATTGCACTTGCGCTGTTTATCAAGTTATTGGAGACTGCTAGCGACACAATGAAAGATCAAGCAACCTTGTTAGCGCTTATTCACACCAAGCAAATACACAAGGATGCTTTTATAAATAACACCCAACGGAGGTTGGACGTAGAAGCGGAGACATCAGCACCATGGCAGGCTTGCCTTTTTGATATCGCAAGAAGCGATCACAATGATAAAGCTTGCATGACAATGGCATTATTTGAACGGATGAAAAAACGACAGCGTCAGACAAATCAGAGCTGCGACTATACCCATAAACCCCCACTCACGTCTACAAAAGAACTAATTGATCCAAAGAATAAGAAAACGGACAACTTAAATATGGCTCAACTGGATCTTCAACAACTCATAGAATTGGAGCCTGCAAAGGCGACAGAGCAGAATATCAGAGCAAAATCCAGTGAAATCGGAGCAAGTAACTGAAAAAACCAATCGCTGCAGACCACTTAGAAAGAGTAATTGGGCAACCAAGTGCAGACCAGCCTAAACAACCTGATCATAACTCGCTTAAGAAAAACGGCCAAACGTCCGAACAGTCGCATCTAGCAGGAACGCAAGCAATTACACGTGGAAAAATGTCTAATAAACAGCGACCAATACAACTGAAAATGCAGATGCAAGCTGTCTTTATATTTTTGAACCCCTTCACAAAAAACGGAAAGCCAATATTACCTCAATTATGGAAAAAACAATATCAAAAAGAAAAATATCAATCAACTAGACCCAAATCTAAGATGAAGGGCTCGCGTGCTTTCTTAAGAAATCTAAACCTGCCCGTTGTCTCCATTAAACGGGTAATGGAAAACCCTATTAAAAAGGTGCCGCAAGTACAAACGACAGACTGTCAGCAAACACAGGAACAACCTACTCTCAGTAGGTTGATATATGAACTGGAACAGCATGATACCCTGATGAATCGCTCAGTCTATACAGTGGATGATGAACCAAATGAAGTCTTCTTACGGGCAACAGGCGAACATAATAAGTGAAGATTGCTCAGTATATCTATCGGATGATGATCAGGACGTCCGGAATATACACAACAAAGAGGCTAATCTAACAATGGAAGAAATATCAGACACGGAACTAGATTTCTCGGTAGATACTTTGCTGATAATAAGAAAAGATGAGAAATTATATGATATACTGACAGCCTTGTGAGATCCCCGATTCCAGACGATGGCACAAAAACGACAGCTGGCAGCTAATGCGCATACTCAAGACTCAGATATGGCTTTACAAACACTACCTATGTTTGAAGACCCACGGTGGAAAGCAAGTACCTATGTGTTTGTCATCGAAAGATTGTTAGAGGGGGGAGTACACAGTGATACTTAACAGAAATAATGTGTTGACTCCTGGATGCAATACCCAAATTGCACTTTATAAGAACCAACGATATTAAAATAGTCGAATTAAGAAACTAGAATGGATTGGGTAGCCGTACATGTACAGTCTAGAAGAATTTACGCAACAATTGTAGAGCATAAGTCTGCTTTCCTACCATTGGGATTCAAGTTCTCCACCGCTATTAGAGAAAAGAGGATGACTTCAAAGGCTACAGCTAAGCTACAACCTGAACCAAAAAAAGATACATCGACTAAAATAGCCACGAAAAAGACAAATGACATGGCAAGGCTCCCAGAGAACAAGGATGTAGAGCCCCTAAAAATAAAAATAAAAAAGATTGGGTGGTTGGACTTCTCACAATTAAGAGAAGTAGAAATGGGGAGGATTACCGGAGTAAAGAAAAGTCAACTCGATGGATCTTCAACTACTTGAAGTAGAGGAAGAATACACCCATAACCATCATTGCCATTGGAGATCTTGCCCTGGAAATTGTGTTCATGGAACACGCGGGGCTCAGCACATCTTTTGAGGAAGGAAATCAAGACTTGATTATGTTCGATATACTCTGTCTGCAAGAGACGTGGAGAAGCATGCAGCCTGTTTTTGATGGATATACTACCTATATGAATCCAGCCATTACAAGATCTAGGGGCCGCCCCTCTGCGGACCTCCTAACATTCATCAAATCTGGGGCAAATCTCTTGGTGGCTGAATCGTACAACCCTAACTCCTTTATTGAAGTCACGGTAATAGAGCCTAGTGACATTGTCTACATTAGTGGACACCCAAATAACAAGGCACCTAAGGGGAATACCATAGGGGTTATTAATCTATACTATAATCCTGCAGCTATTAATGACCTCTTTATTGACTGTTATCAAGTATAGATAATATACAGAGCTGCTATTCTGCCGAAATCATACTATGCAGAGATTTAAATATCCATCTCTTAAGCAATAATGGGACTATGATCCCATTCAATAAGCTTCTGCTGAAAGCCCAAGTATGGATGAAGGCGACTACAAGAAGGGGCATGACGCTAATGAATGGACATGCGAGAGATGACACTCCAGCGGTGCCCACCTGGAAAAAAGGACAATCGGAGGCTTATTTGGATTACATCTTCATATCTGATTCTTTAATCGCCACCATCCATAAGATGAAAATAGTTCCTACTCAAACTAGTCATTACCACAAATTAACAATGACATGGAGCTGCCAACAGCAAAGAGCTTCAGGCCAGTGTCTACCAAAAATGGAACTTAATCAAGGGAAACATAGACTGTGACTCATTGAAACCCAAGTTCAGCACCTAATGACCTCTCAAAAGAAGGATGTTGAAAAAAAGAACATGAATGGCTTCTTCGGGCATTCAGATCTATAAAGAGTAAACCATCCAATCGGGGCCTCACTCATAACCATGCCTATAACAAAGCAACGGCTTTAAGGAAAAAACTAAAAGCGAAATTGAAGCTAGTACAGTTTCTCCCTTATGAAGAATGTAAGAAATATACAAAAATGTACAAACGATCCTATAGGGATTGGTTTTTAAATACCAGAGCAATCCGCTCCCAAAATGATGCTGAACAAATGTTAAGTGCTCTGTCGCAGCACAACACCGAGATCGCTGGAAGATTCCGAATGGACAAGAGATGCATTCAGATCTCTTTATTATCAAGACGTCCCGAAAGCAACATGCGTAGTGTATTTTTCCCATCTAGTCACCTAAAGGGACGAATCGACTATTCAAGACTTAACAAACCAGAAGAAATGGAAGCTAAATTGGGACTATGATGATATATTGACACACATTAAAACATCTTAGTCCATCCCGGGCTCCAGGTGCGGACGGGCTCACTAACCAAATCTTAAGAGCCAATCCTGAAGTATGGTCTGACCTATGTCACCAGTTATTTAAAATCACAGTGGAGCTTAAGCTTCTCCTGTCCACCTGGAGAATGGCGACCTTGATTCCAATATTTTAAAAAGGGCGACGGGATACCATCTAATTATTGGCCAATAGCCCTTTTGGAGCAGATTGGTAAGATATTTGCTACCTTACTCTTGCAACGATTGACAGAATGGGCTATTTTGACCAACAGGAACGACCTGAGACAAACGGGGTTCATTAAAGGTGTAGGAACAAACATCAACCTAATGATCCTGAATCTCTTTAAATTAGAAGAAACAAGATGAAAAACGCAAGTTCACACAGCGTCTATAGACTTCCAATTGGCGTTTGATAGTGTAAATCGGAAAAAACTTTGGCAGAAATGACACTCCTGGAACTTCCCTACAGACATCTTGGAGCCAATCAAAGCATTATAAGACTATCACAGCAGGGTATACTCTCAAAATAAATGCCAACCTGGAATGGGCTTAAACAGGGCTGCCCATTGTTGGCCTCTTTATTCAAACTCTACACCTCAGACTTTGCAGCTTCACAAATGATACCACCTGCAAACCCTCTGATTCTGAATGCGGTCCTTGTCCCATGGATCATGTACACTGATGACCTCATACTCGGCAAAAGGTTGCCTATGGAAGCGAAGCTACACTTAATTGATCTTGGCAGACTTGAAATTTAATGCAAGGCATCTTCTGGAGAAAAATCGTAGTACTTCTGCAATCGTTCCCTGTCCAACGAATTCTAGAAATCTTTAGACCTATCCAGGAAAACTCTTATCGGATAATAACATTCCTCCGATTAACATACTAAGATCAAGATTCAAGTCCTCTCATGATACAATACTCCAAACATGGAAAGAAGTGTGTATACAGATAATGGATACACTGGATTGCATGCTAGAAATGTTGATGCATCGACCACTCGAAGTGAAAACCTAATCCAACGTACAGATTGGAGGGAAACAATAGAGAAAAGAGCTCAATACAAGCTGTTAATAGTTTGTGTATATGATAATAGAGCCATAAACCAACTGCCGCTCTATCTGAGCCTCTTTCCTTGCCAACAAATGTGAGACCTGTTTCTCATGATGCTCCTTAACATACTACCAACAAGAGGTCCTTTCATCAAAAAAGCAAATTGAGGCTAGTTCCAATGTATGCCGATTCTGCCAAATTGATGGACAGTCAGAATTGCTATACCATCTGATCATGAAATGCCCTGATCAACGAAAGAAGAACGTATGCCGTCACGCTACCTTCTGAAGTGACCCCGTTATCATGTGAAGATCGATGGGCAACATTGATGCTAGGATGCAATAGGAGCCTTATATTCAGAGTGACCCAAAACACAAACCAGGGAGGATGTTTGGCTGGCTCGCTAAGTGTATTTTATCGACTTTGGTTTGACGTTGCCTTCTCTGGATGTTCTCATCTCTTTTCTGTTTTTGTTGACCTAGGTATATGAATACAGAATGTAAATTCTTGATATTTTAACCCAAAGGAAACAGGAGAGATAATGAAAAGCTTTGTAAATAAACTAAATCAATCACAATTACCATTGGCCCTTGGCGCCTGCCATCCATCCCTGGATTTCTGTCCCCTGATTGGCTGGAACTGCTCTCTCCAGGCCTGGGACTCAGCTTGGTTCTCGGCTCTCTGTGTACCTCTTCAAGGTGGTGAGAATGACTATGTGTACCCAATGTACCTGTTAGCAGTACCACTTTTGCCTGAGTGCTCTCCATGTTGCAATGTTGTTAACTTGTTCATGTTTCACTTCACGTCTGTGGCGCTGAGAACTGTTTGTCTTCCCAACGCGGGTGAATACCCGTTATCTAGCTCGGCTGCATCACATGGTTGAGGACCACGAAATCAAGCTCTTCTGGTCTGCAATTATGAGGATTTATTCTTTTTTTTCTGCAGATGCCCCCTTTGTGGTTTTAAGTTTGGAATGTGCTGCTGTCTCTGACCGTGGCTGTGAACCCTGGCCTTCATACTCTGTGCAGCCTGGATATGCTTTTTCTCTCGTCCTACAGCTTGAGGCCTTATGTGAACTTCGCTATATTGATTTCTGCACACCTCAGTCGTGCTATGTTTCCTATAGTTTAGTTATATTTGGTCCTGCCAGGCTCCTTATGTGAACCTGTAGTTCCATAGGGTTAGTTGCCAAAAGCATCTGCAAGCTTTCTCTGCATCTCTTCGTTGCCTTGCGTTCAGCGTTTCTGCATTTGGCTAATGAGAAAATATAAAAGCTTTTGACAGTATGTATATGTATCTGTCCTCTGTCTACAGAACTGTGTAAGCATGTTCTTCGTGTATACGAATGTGTGTTTGTCTACCGTTGTGCATTGTTGCGAGTGTTTCTCGGCATTAGTCAATGTCATGCATGGAGGCATTTGGGTCTATAACTACTGTTGAAGCACCTGTATCCATAACCTGTATCCATAAAGACATTCACTGGATAAGGTTTGAATGGCTGTCTGAGAGAGTATTTCTTTGCATAGGTGTCAGTCACTGGTGATCCTGTGGGCTGTCCGAATAGTGATTAACTTTGGGTCTTCGGGCTGTCCTGTTCATGGGGGTGGGGGAGCATTCCTGGGACCCTTTCATCACACTAGTACCCCAGGCGGGTTTGAGACAAACAAGAGAACAACTGGGCTGGGCTTGCCATGCTCCTAGCCATTGGCAGACTGAGCCCACAAGTAACCCAGGAGGGGTTCATAGAAACCAGAGAACAAACCAGGCTAACCTTGCACGTAGCCCTTGTCAGGCTAAGCATCCAAATAACCCAGGTGGAGCCGAGAACTAACCAGGCCCCTAACCCATGTTGGGCCAAGCACACGAGTACCCCAGGAGGGATTGAGAGAAGGAAGACAGCAAACTGGCCTAAACAGACCCAGGACCCATGTTGGGCTGAACGCACAAATTCCCTGTTTTATGATGGTCAGAAAAGGAAGCCTGAAAGACATTTTTGGTATTGGTTTGTATTTGGACAGTCCTTTATCATATTGGAGGATAATTCTTTGGTGGGGGTCAGAAAACCAGCCTCCACAAAGTTACTAAAGAGGGGAAGGAACCATACTCTAAGTTAAAGCTTAGCATGTCTTTTCTTTATAATGATAGGGTAGAGTTTACGCCAGAGTAGGTTTGGACCCGGGACAGTGATTATTTTCGGAAGACATCCTGATGAGCACCCATTTGTTTTTTTTCTAGAATAGGGCCACAGGTATAGAAATAAGACTAAGAGAAGATTCTTACTAATGTTGAATAAAGAACATTGTTGGGCCATGTCCGCTTGTCCATCTTGTAGGTCTGACTTACCACAGTAGGGAGGAATAGGTGGCCGAAAAGGCCATCTACACTGCCCCAGGCCGCAAATAAAACTGCATAGTTTTCAGCCCTACCACTTCACTTGTACCAGGGTGCCATGGTAAAAAATGGTTGACAGTGTCATCCGCCGCGTCGGATGGGGCTTACTTCCGCATTGGCGTCTGCGCCATGGTAGGATGCGGCTTTAGCTCCGCTTACAGGTCTAGTTTTTGCTTCCAACGGCTACCCGGAAGTATATATGCCGTGTACTTCCGGCGTGCCGTTGCGTTGCAACCCCCTTAGATTGCCTTGCTTTCCTTTGGGTAAGACGCTACGTTTTTTTCCTCTTCGGCCTTTTTTCTGTGCCGCTCTCTGCCTCTACTCTTTTCTCGGCCTGCTGGGTTGGCTCCCTCGCTCTTTCTCTCGTACTTTTTCCTTCGCTGCCTACCGTTTCCGAGTAGTCTCTTCTCTCTCTCTCTCTCTCTCTCTCTCGCTCGCTCGCTCGCTCGCTCTCTCTCTCTCTCTCTCTCTCTCTCTCTCTCTCTCTCTCTGGCCGGGATCCTGCTCCAGCATATTCCTACCCTTCCTCGCCCCTTTCTCTTTGTGGAATCTCCTGCATTGACTTCTATCATCCTCCCTCTCGGAATCTCCGCCCGCCTGGCTGTCGGAAGTTTTCTTCTCCGGACCACACCTGCCCTCGGAACTTCCACAACATCCTCTACGAGGCTTCGATCCAGACGAAAGGATTTTTTACGCCTTCCGGCTTTTTCCCTTTCTTAACCGCCTGTCTGCGGAAGCGGGGTCCCAGGACTGCTATGTACATCTAGCGGTCACTGTGGCTTCCCTTCGCGGCAGGTCTTTACCGCTAAAAAAGGAGAGAGATTACCGCACCCGGAGGAACTTTGTCCCAGAGGACCTAGAGATCATCTCGTCAGGTGAGGAGAGCGGGGAGGAAGGGGGGCGAGAACGCCCCAATTGGGACAAACAGGCAGGGAACCTAGAACACAGCCAATCGAGCTGGGAACACAAGGAGGATAGTACAGCCTACGAATCCAGGCAATAAGCCTGTTAAGTCGCGTGAGATTCCAGGGGAAAGTTTAAAGAAGGAAGTCTCTAGTCCATGGGTGGAGGAAATGGGTCCAGCGCATGTGTTGACAAGGAAGTATGAAATCCCAAGACACATGACCGGGGACGGACTGGAGAACGCAAGAGAATTCAAGGGAATAAAAGGTATGGTGTTTGCAGCAGAGAAGGCCACATGGTGAGGCGGTGAAGTGGAGTGACAAAGTACAAAGCTGTTGCAGAGGTGGACCTCCCTGGGAAACCCTACCAGAAAAAACTGAAATGGTCAATGTAGATCAGTCGGAGGGTGGGGGGGCGGTCCAGGCAAAGATCCAGCAGGGAATTTCGGGAGTGCAACAAGGCCAACTAATATCCAAACTATTCCCGAGGAGCAGCCAGGGTCCAGAGAGGCAAAGCACAGAGTAAGAAGAAAACTGATAATTGTCCTACATTGAATCTTTAATAGATTCACATGCTGTTTGAATATTCCCTGTCATGCTGGAAATCCTCAATAACAGGAAAGCAGTTTAACATTGAAATGTCAAAGGGGGCAAGATGGCAGTGGACAAAGCATATAGGATTATAAGAATTTTACTGGAGCTTTGAGGTTATTCCCCAAGGAATTTTTGGGAAACGAAGGGGCAAATGATGTAATCTTGAGCGTACTGAACAGTTTATTATTGGTTACAAATTGGAGCATTCTCAGACCACTGTATATAACCGTTTTGAGATTTTACTTTTGCTATTTTGAGGTATGAATTGGCTTTTTGATAACTAGCGATTAGCAGTGAGTTATATTTTATTTATGTTAGCGCGACCAGGCAAAGGGAGGGGAAAACGGGAGAACAAACACAACCATCTTACTAGGCCCAGTGACATTTAAGAGTGTGCAAGTGCATGGGAAAGGGGAAAAGGGGGAAAGTGCATGGAATGGGCAGATGTGGAAAGTGCAGAACAGAGGAGAGAACAGAATAAAAATGAGTAAATAAAATAAATAAGACCATGAACAGTGGTAGTGCAGCCAGCAAGTGGCAAGTGCTAGGTTAGTCAGATAGGGTATATCTGATAAGTGCAGAAGAGAAGCGGGTGGGGGACTGTATGGGCACAGATACAGACTCCAGTGCAGGGGGTGGCCCGGAGGGTGGAGGGGAGCAGGTACCTCAGCCCGAAGGACAGAGGGTGGCCAGGTGCATGGTGCCGAGAGAGAGAAACAGATCAGCGGGGGAGCAGAGGGGGGAAAAGGCAGAGCCGAAGAGGAAGGTCTTGAGGTGCTTCCAGAACCGGAGATGGTTCTCCTCAAGTTTCAAAGTGGCAGGGAAGCTGTTCCAAAGGGAGGCCCCAGCCAAAGACTGAGATCTACCCCTGTAGTTAATTTGATTTGAATTAAAGGTTATGCACATTATTAAATCATGAACAGTTTGGCATGCATTTGGCCTATTTGTCTATTATACAAATAGCAGATGGGCAAAATATAAAAGGGCCCTTTCGTGATAATGGGACATTGCTGAGAAATGTTATTCATGATGGCATCAAACACTTATATTGCCGCTTCAAAATAGCTGTACCTCGTATCCATTTTCCACATTCCAACTGTGCAAAGAAATTGAAAATAATTACTCGTCTGGAGAGACGGGAGAATGTTGGTAACTTATTTTTGGAATTTTCACTTATTTTCGGAATTCGTGAGTATATAACATTTCTAACACATAATGTGAATGGTGGATACAACCAAACTTTGCGTGTTCAAAAAACGTTTTTGGAACTTATTTAATTTTGGTTGGGCATTCAGCAGGTTGCTCGTTTGTCCACTTTGTTCCTGCCAGGCTAACGATAACTGCTCTGTTAAACCCTACTGGGGTACCAACATGGAAGACCACTTACGGCCAGTGCTGTTGCTCCTATTATGCCGCTGTATTAGGCTGGCCCAGTAAATGTGGGCGGTGGGTGCTTCTTTGCAGATGACATCAGATATTTCGTTGCTCTTCACTGGAATTGCCAGACAGGCTTAGCAGGAGATAACAGTAATAGTTTGGTATTCGTGATGCCTGCCTTCTCTACCAGCTTCAAAATTCACTTCATTAGTCTCCTCCCATGTTCTGTGCAATGCAGACCCATGTGACCTTCCACTGTGATATTGCAATCTCTGAAGTCTGCCCGTCCCTCCGAAAACCAGCCCTTTAACCCACTGCAGTGAAGCCTCCACAACCGGTTATGTAAGTTATACCTGCATTGACATGCCAATTGTCTACCACACTTTCATGGCTCTGCGTACACTGCTATCGTAGTGTCATCTCTGTAGCACCACAACCGGTTTGGCCTCCACACAGTAGCCCACAGCAACTTGTAAGCAACATTTAGGGTGCTGTGTTATGAACTACACGATGGGGATCCTTACTACGTACATTTTGCAAGGTATTTGTTGCTGTATCTGGGTTGTACTCAAAAGATTCACATTTTTTGAAACTTGATGAATCTAGTGAGATCATCCCTAAACCCCCTGTAGGGGCCTCCTCTCATGTGGCCAGGGGAGGGTAGTCGCTACCTGATCCTGACCCTGGGGGTGATATTACGAGGGAGGATCACATGGAAGGGGAATTCTATCCAGGAGAATTGGTCACAACTTCAACTCATGATTTCCCTATTCTACCTGAAGCATTGATGGCATATTGTACAGTAGAGCAAATCAAGGTAAGTGCTATGCATGTGACATCTGCTAACTTTAATAACATTCAGTACAACAGTCCAATACAAGTGAGTAGACCCAACATCATTAAATCCATTATGGCAGTGGTACTGGGCCGAGGAAGGAGGACCATGATTTAATGAAGATCAAAAGTGCCACTGGAGAGACTGTGCTGTCTATTGTTTTAAGGCAAGGCATCCGAGTGGGACATTTAAAATCTGAAAGTGAACCACAGCTGTGGCGAAGAGGTGGAAGGAAAGGAGCAACGGAGGCAGAAGCAGCGTGGGAAGACACTGAAGTGATTGAAGCTGCAGGTGAAACGAGCACTTTCCCAATCTGTGGCCTGGGGTTGCATCGTGTGAAAAGCAGCAGGTGTGCCCAGAGGTACAGAAGAGGACGAGGCGGTGCCTGTGAGGAAGATGGGGAAACCGGGACAGCCGTGGTCATTGAACACCAAAAGGGAGAACCGCTATGCTGTGCAGCACTATGGAGGACACTGAAGCTGCCAACAGTAACCGGTGAGACTCGGATGAGATGCAGTGCATCGGGGCGCTTCATAGCGTTCTCTGCTCTAGCAATTAAGTCATGGGGAGCCCGAAAGCAAAGGAAGAACGAGGGGGAGGCAAGGAGAATTAAATGAAGGCCTCAGAAAACCCCTTGACTAGCGAAATATAAAAGGGCACAATTCCCCATTTCTGAGATGTCAACTTGGGGAAATCTGTAACCCACATTACCAGCAGTACAAAAATTATAACCAAGAGATTCAAAGGCGCACTTCTATTGAGACACCAGTTTGGGGGAAATCTGTAACCTATGTTGCCACTAAGAAGAGATCAACTGTAGCAGTAGGAGATTTTGTCCTGACAGGAGAGTGAACTAGGAAAGGGACCATTTGTTAGTCATGGCATGCGGGTACACCAGGAAAGACACGGTTACTTTGAAAAAATATGTGGTTGTGATGGGGAGGTGTTGTGGAAAGACGTTGGTAACTTATCATGCTCAAAAATTGTTGTATTAACCAAGGTAGTTGCTATGCTATCCTGACTAAAGCATTCCATTGAAAGAATAGTTGTGATAAAGACATTGTGTGGAGGAAAGCAATTGCCTTGGTTTATGAACTAGTGTTTTGTGGAAGATAAATTTACTTAACCAAATCAAAGGACACAGTGGATGGAGAAAACCTTTTGCATTGTACTAAACAGATCTTTGTTGAACCTGAACTGTTCCAAAGGTAATCCTGAATTGATCCAGGGGAGGGGAGCCCAACCCTGGTCACAGGGAGTACTTTCAAAACCTTATAAGTTTGAACCTTTGCCATTTTGTGTTGCACTGAAAACAGCCAAATGTCTATCCTGTATTTTTATTATATGTATTGGTGTGAGGGTCAGAGGCTTTTTGGACACTAGGTCATATTTCTTTAGTTTTAGTTGGCTAGCTAGGGACATTCTCGTTAGGATAGGGAAAGATGGGTGTTTATCTTGCCCCTTTTTATTTTAATAAATGGCAAACATTGAGAAAACAATACTGTGTGTGTCTCACATTTCTGACCCCTCACATAACATTCTTGTTTTCTAATTGGTCTTCAAATAGCATTGGCACCTCCTAGTAGGATTGTGAAAGGTGCCCTTTTCTCCGGCATCTATTCTCAGTCTCTAGCATGTATCTCCATCCTTGGAATTGGTGGCTCCTTCTGGTACTCGACTTTCACCCCTTCAAATGCTAGATTGGAAAGGGATTTGACATGCCTTTCCATTCCTCCCACTGAAGCTGCATGCTCTAACCTTTCTGGCAGAGCATCCTTAAGTGAATGAACATCTGCAGGGTGACTATGCTATACATATGTGCTTGCACTCAAACAAAGGCAATATCTTGCAAATTTTAAATCTGTGCTTTTGTCAACAGCACCCCATGACTTTGAATCCTTGTCTATAGATTGACCTGGATGGTCTGCCTGCCAAGCTTTATGAGAAAGTTGATATGACTGGAATTAACTTCTCATGGTTCTTCCATTCACAGCGTGTCACTTGCTTCTCTTCACTGACATTAACTGTGGAAACGCCAGCTTAGACAGTCAATTGAACAGCCTCTGATTTCCAACTCAACCTCCAGAGGAGGGAATCCTATGTTTTTGTTAACCGAGGACGTTACCGTAACCATGTTTTCCTTAGACCAGTATTCGGCTCTTTATTTTCTTCACTGCCCTCACCCTCCTCCATCGACGGAGACTGATGGCTTATTGAGGAAGAAGGTGAAGTGTTTCTTTGCATGAACCTCCCCTTTCTCTGCCTGTGCTTCCTTCATGGTATCCTTCACTGTTTGTTTTTCAGACATGGGTGATGTATGCTTCCTTGTCCTATTGTACCTCTTTCTATGACTTGTCTCAAGAGCCGCAATCGGAGTCTGAAGTACGTCTGCTGGCTTATAGTTAGCAGAGCTCTACCTGTGCCTATGTGGTGGAAATAATGCTTTTCTACCTCACGCAAACCTTTTCATGCACTGCAGCAGGAATTTCTTGTGATGCACACAATCGCCTGGTTTCCAGATTCCTATTCGAATCATGGCTGAAAGGGAGCTGGTGTTCAAGACAGACTGTGTGTGCTATCTGCTCTTCTGCAAAGCTGCCCATTGCTCAGCTGTATCTGGTGCTCTGCATGCTCGAGCGTTGAAAGGGGCTGCGCAGCCCCTTCTTGGACAGAACCTACTCTTTCCCTTTTGCTACTTAACTCCCACTGAAATTCCTCTGCCCGGCTCTGGGGTTTACTGTCAATGCTCCTCTGATCAACCTGGGACAGTTGTCCGGCAGGGTCCCAGGTAGCTTCAAGCTTTCCAGCCTTCACTGACCTCCCTGCTCTCCAAGCAGAGGTAATCTGTGCTGCTGTCTTCGCGATCCTGACTAGATGACCGTTTCATGGTTTGAAATTGAGGGGAGCTGAGAGCTATTTAGCTCCTGTTGTAGCCTAGAAGAGCCTGAGTAGCTTGAAACCAACAGCTACCAGGAGCTACTTTTGGCTCCTACGGCCAACTTGTGTCTTCCAAACATGTAAATGTGACATTAACTTTGAGTATTTCAGAATGTTAATAAAGAAGAAATGGAACACATCTAAACGGAGGCATTGCTGAGGGCGCTATAGGTCAGGGTCTACATCCAAAAGGCTAGCTAGCCCCGAGTCCCAACAGTCCCGACATTAGCGTAACCCCAGATCTTTTCCCGACCTAGCAACACCCCTGCATTTAAACACAATGGTTCATACAAAATGTTACAGGAGTATCGATGGTAGCTTCTGGTATCCCTGCGGTAGCTCCTCCCTACTGGGTGATGCCAGATACCCAGGAGTTGGTTTTAGCTCCTGCTCATTGAATCTCAATTTCGAACCCTGCTGTTTCCCTGGAGAAATGAAAAACAAATGGGATGATTGTGATTTAAGGAAGGGGCTTTATACTAGGGAAAATGTGGATATTTTCGCTGTATTTGGAAGGGTTTTTGTCAAGAGGTGGAAGCATCTTGTTTTAGGGCTAGTAATGGGTACTTGCTAGTATTCCTATATTTTCTGATAGCTTGATCACATATAATAGGAATGGGTGAAATCTAACGAGGAAATGAAGTTTGAGTTTGTTTCAGTCAAATTAACATTAACAGTAACACTTTGCACCGTAATGAATACATATTCGTTTTTTAAAGTTAAAAAGTTAAAGGATATTTAAGAAGAGGTAGAAAGCTTGTTTAGAAGCTACAAGCTCCTATTACAAGGCAAAGCTATAATAAACTCCAAAAAAGGGGGTTTCTACTCCTTGTACATTAACAGTTGTGTGTGTTGAAGACACGTTTTAGTGAATACGAGCTGTTATTATTTGAAAGATTAATAAACGAATCTCTTAAAATTGGAATAATTCACATTTTAAAAGCTTTGAAGTAAAAAGGGCAGGAAAATTAAAATGGGCGTTCTGGCTTTTTACTGCTGTATTTGGTTGACAATAATCCTCAACATCATGACTTTGGTTGTTATGTGGGGACCTGATTGACCTTGGTGCTTCGCACTGTTTGGTTACCCCTTTGTGTCCTCTTTCATTATTGAGGCCATCATGGCCTATCAAACCTTGGGGTGTTTATAGCTGGGTGTATTGTAACGTGCCTAGGTACATTTCTGCAGTGATTTCTTTTTTTTTTTCCCGCACTGCTTGCATTGAAGCTCTGTTTGTTTTAGACCATTTACAATCACAGTAAGTAGAAATAATGTGCATTGACACCTTTTTCCTTAATTTAGGGTCTGGTTTGTAGACGCCATGTCGACCAGTGAGAAGGGGTGGGAGGAGGAAATCGATAACCTTCCTAGGTTTGTAATGTCCATGTCTGAAAGGGTCATAATCACGCTCCACCTTTCTAATGCACAAAGCAGAGATTTAAAAATCTTTTGGTAAAGGTCTTCCCGGCCATCTGATTTAGTATGGTCATTAATTGTAGACCATATGTTTAAAATAAATCTTATAATTCAAATCCAGCCTTGTGTATCTATGTGATTAAATGATTTCTGCCCTGAAGGAACAGAAGGATGACTAGTGGCTAAAGCTGCCTACTCGGCCCTCACGTTTGTTCAAAACAAGAGTGAGCACAATCATAAAGGTGAAACGGGCACAGTCAAGAGATACCTCCTCTCCTTCACCTTTTGTGGTAACATTAGCACAGGGCAGCCTCTATTCTTAAAGTGTGAATGTGAAGCAGTAGCAACCCAAACAGCAAAGTACAATAGTCTGACATAATCTAATATTCTAAAAAATTATATATACTTTAATTTAACACACCATATGCAATAACAAAATAGAAAAACACCACGATTGTGGAAAGAAGATACAATTTGAAATGCTAGAGAGATTCTGCACTCTTGTAAATGAAGCTGGAGCTAAAGGCATTCCAAACCACAATTTTCTTAATGGTATAGATGTTTTGCAGGGCAAAAGGGATACAAAGCGAACTACCCAGTCTCTAGGGCCTAAAGTTAGACCAGTGGGGCAGTAAGGAGTCGCTAATACCTTCTCCCTGTTCAGTTTGACAGTGGCGAGCCAAGCTTCTAGGCACTGTGCGAGCGCTTCAAAGATCGTAGAGCACCAAAGGCAGCCCTGGAGGGCCCTGGTGATTTGAATGTGTCGAATGGTGCCTGAAACACGATTTGAAGCAGTGTAATGACAGAAAACGGAGTCCTGGCTGATCTGGCTCTCCCAGGTTGCCTTGAGACGCAATCCAGGGGCTCGGGGACAAGATGGGTCCTGGTTCTTGTTCTCTCGCACAGGGGAGGCTGGCAAACACCTGCAAGAGTCGTTCCCATCAGGTCCTAGGTACTGTGTAGCTGGCAGAGAAGGGAGGTCTTGGGTCCTCGACAGGTCACTCTTAATATGCCTTGTGGGTGGTTGGGGAGTAGAGCTTGCCTCTACCTTGGTACAGCTCTCTCTGTCTCACAAATGGAGGCCTTTGGAAAGGGCTCCTTTCCCAAAGTGGTCGATTAAATTTCTACTTGAAGTGCCAAAGCCCATTGATAAATCAAAGAAGGGCTGGGAAACCTCCTCTTTTATAGGCAGAAGTCCACAGGCGATTGGACAAAAACAAGCCTGCTTTCAGGGGTTTCCTGTCCTTGAGACAAGTGGTCTTTGCCTTCTGACATCATACCTAAAGTGCTTTGGGCTAAAGGATGTGGAGAGCATAGGAAGGAGAGGGAAGTACAGAGAGAAACATGATGGTGGAATCTTCCTCGCACTATGCTGAGCGCCCAGAGTGTACCCCATCCCTTTCATTGTCCACAGCATCAAAGCCCCTTTTGGGATGTGGCACCCTGTTCTTTTGGGATGCATGTGCCTTTTGGTCCTGTTTCTGAGGACCTCTCCTGCTAGAGAGTTAACAGGCCACTCAAAGGAGGAGTCAGTCTTTGTCTCTTGCCCTGCAGGCTGGCAGCGTCAGGCTGTCTGACCAGAATACACAGAACCCTTCCACAGCTGAGCTGGGCTCACAGTGCTGGCACATGCATGATACCAATTTGATGTGACTTAATAATTATGAGAAATACTAGTACCATACCTAACACTCTGGTATGGCGTATATTTAAAGTTTACAAATTTCATCATGATTGTAAATCTGTTATGTGGTTTTGGAACCAGTGAGGTGCACATCTTAAAGGCAGCCCCTTCGCTAAAGTGACTTGGCTGTCACTGCAGATGTCAAGAGGGCATCTGTGACTTCTGAATCTGCTCTGTGCCACTGGAAAGCAGTGCTGCAAATTAGGATACTGACTCAGCAGGGCACAGGTGTACACTATGCCTTTTGGTATGGAGCTTTATTAAATGGGGGCTCTGGTTAGCAGACCATTCTCTGAGATGGAAAGGCCAGCATCAGAACAAAAAAGCCAGGGCTTCTTTGCCCTGACCAGATAGATTTTCTCACCATCTAAGTGCTGGCGATATTCATACCTAACCCACTGGTCCCCTTTGTGAGCCAAATGATATTGTCCAGTGCAATATCCATGCCCATAACCTGCCCGTTTCACCCATATCCTGTACAGCCTTCTCATTTGCAGAGCTCTCAAGTGTCCCCAGTTTCACGCGAGAGTGAGTTATCCAGTACTGTTTTTTTATTCTTGGATTTTGGGGATTTATAGTCCTAAATTTTAAAATGGGGGGGGGGAAGGAGAGAAAGAGAGAAAGGCTATGAGTACCAGAAATCCAAAAAAAAGAACTTGACTGAATGGCTTTCTCACGCATGCAACTGGATACATTTAGAGCTCTGTAGATGGCTGCTGCAATATTGCTTCCCATATCTAATCCCCATTATCGTGAACCTATTTGCAGAGACGTAGACAGGGTTGGGTCTGAGTAGGCAAGGCCCACCCCAAATGTGCAAATGCCCACTCTACATCACTGTGTGGGCATGTACAGATGGTAATGTCACTCCGGTGGGCCCAACATTATCTTCAGGCCCAACTAGTTAGACAATCCTGGATACCCCTCTGACTAGTTGGATGTACATTTAAGTCCCAAATGATCGAATGACAAAATTGTGAACCCCACTTGTTTGCGTTTTGTAATTGGATCTTTTTTTTTTTAATTTTTTTTTTTGTCCCCAACATGTATGTAACGTATGCGGGGGACACACCTGCAACCCCTCCGAAGCCCCTAATACCAAACTAGGGGAGCGGGGATACCCCTGCAACTCCCGCTCCCTTCGGTACATGGGATTTAGTCTTTTCAACGTAGTGTTCCTCCTCCACTACCTCAGGCCCCCACTTGTGCTTCGAGTTACGTGCATTTGTGACGCATGTTCTGGTTTTCAAATACTTTGCAAAATAGTGGTAAATTCCAGAGGGAAGAACTCCTCCTCAGTCTTTGCCAACACTACACTCCCTGCAAGCCAGTGATTCGATGGGTGCCTGCTAGACTTTCAGCTGGGAACTGTGGTGTCTTGTGGAGTCTCAGTCTTGAGGGGATTTGGAGCATTTTACAGAGTTTGGAACCATTCAATGGGTCATTTCTCAATAGTGACGGTGCTCTGCGAGGTGGAAAGAACGTAGTTGGAGCAAGTATACGCCTAACCCGACCCTGAACTCGATCCACGTCGCTGTTTCGCTGAAGCGAAGCAGTCTTTCCGCATTCCAATAGATCACTGTGGCAGGGTTTCCCCGGCAGCCGCGTGTTTATGGAGTCGGGCCTCTCCCTTGTTAGGTTACTTGCCAACGGCATTCTGTGCCATTTCAATATGCAAGTTGTCGTGTCCTGGCGGTGAACATGAATTGCTTTTCCACAGATGCATGGAGTGTGCAGACTAGAGCGAGCATGGGCAGACAGTACAAACTGCAAAACAAGGAGAGCGGTTGCATGGGCGATGCAGGGAGAGCTGGAAGGATGAACACTGAACAAGGGGTGCAGGACGCTCATAGAAAATACAAGGAGGGCAATATAGAGCTTTAAGGGAGAGTATATTAACGTTACAAGTGGAGCATGGGTGGTGTACGGTATGAAAAGTGTTTAAAGTATCCCCTGCAGGGCATAGGGAGAAGAGGAGGGTGTACAGAGCATTGTCATGGACTGGAATACAAGTAGAGCACGTGTGGTGTTGTGGGGAGTGCACAGTGACGCATGTAGAGCATGCAAGTTGTAGGCAGTGGAGCTAGAGTGTGGAGAAGAGCCCAGATGATGTAGAAAACTCATAAATTATCTTATCTGTATTTTTATTTTCCTGCGTTCTTGTGGAGTATACTCTTAAATTGTTACGGTCTGGCGCTCTTCTGCAATTTGTGTGATTTGTATAGTAATCTGAGGGTTCCGGATGCTTCCAGACGTCCTTGACTGCACATGATCTCGCAGGTATACAGATAGGAGATGCAAGCGGGAGCATTTCACCCCTCGTTTACACTCAGATTTACATTTTTAAGTGCGCATCTCGAATATGTTCATCCAGATTGCATAGGAATGTACAATAGTCTACCAATCGGACATTAAGGGCAGTGGCGTCTCTAAAAATCTATATTATGGGGACAAGCTAAGGGGCACAAATAAAGCAGGGCCGGGTAGCAGCACATTGAATAAGTATCAACAGGCAAAACTGGTTTAAGTACATCTTTTAATGTTTTATGTGAATTTCACCGAACTGGCCAAAACATGTATGTATAAGATAATACAAGTTTTGCATAAACACCCTCAAATGTTCTTCTGTACAACAGTTGCAAAAAGGGCCAAAACACTTTTTAAAGCATTTCGACTTGCAAGTGTTTTACTATGTTTCATTGAACACAATTCTTCATGTGTTGCTTTAGCTAACAGAAAATGGCATACGAGAATACATGGTCTGCATTGCCCCCACTCTTTCCTTCATTTGGTACCTTCAAGGTCCAATCCCCAGCACCTTGAATGGCACCTCATCCAAACTTACTTATTACAACTCCAACATGACGGTTCAAATGTCTTCCTTAAAGTGCCCCCTCAGTGTTCTTAAACAGATATTCCATAACGATGTTCCATCTAGCCCTGTTCCATTATTTCAAGTTTAACAATAATATCACAATTCCTGGTCGTGCTCATGGCAGAGACCTCCCTCATCGAAGCGCTGTAAGAAGTATTATTATTACCCAAACTAATGGGTATGTAACTTAATGTAAAGTGGTGTTTTATGGTGCATCTCTGAAATTTGTGGTGGCCTTGTGGTGTGTGGTCGTGCCAAAACAAGAGCAGGGTGGTTTAAAAGGAGAGACCGGTATTCAAATTGTGGTGCCCTTCAAGCCGGCAATTCCACAGTCCCGAGTGCTTGTATGGCTCTATGGGGTTTGTGGCATTGACACATGGGTATGTGTGGAAAAACTCGATCTATTAGATGACAACGCTCGGACACAGAGCCCCTGACGGAGTGCAGAATGTGATAGAGCAAAAGATATAGCAGGCTGTGTGATTTTTGCGCTGCTCCCCAAGTGTCCTTTGGTTGAGATAGTGTTTCAGGTGTGAATCTTCCATATGGTTTGCAGTCCTTGTGCGTACTCTTAAGGTACTAATGGATTGAAAGGGTGTGGAAGGGGAGGTTTTCTAGATTTTACATCCCCACTGAATCTGTAGCATTCGGGCTGTGTAGTTATCCATCTTGGTGAGGTTGCGTTCGGTTCTAGTTATTGTATGATGATTGTGGGTGGTGTCCGTGTCTTATGTGTGATCGGGGGAGAAAAAGTAGTTGTGGCGACCGAAAGGTGTTCGGATCTTCAAGCTGTTGTTGTTTAAGCGTTGTGCGCTTCTGTCATTGAGACTGGCCCAAATGGCTTGGTGTCTGTTTCGCCCGGTTTGCAAGGATTGTGCTCTGATCTTTGCTTCCAGATTTGTGATGGCAATTATGTTAACATCTCAGTGGTTAATCCCTGGGGAGTTGCAGGACTATGCTTGGTAGTTCATCTGCAAGGATCTTTTGAGTTTTACAGGCACAACAAGAGTTAGAGGTTGAAAATGTTGTCCAGTCCGGCCTGTAGAGGGTGCCATGCTAGTCTGTATGTTGCAATCTAGTGTACAGCCAGGTTTTGAAAGATTTTCTGAAGACAAGATGATCGTCGTATGTGCAGCATTCCCTGGGCAGTAAGGCCCACAGGTTGGTTGATGGGAAATAGTAGGGGGATACTGAAGGTATTCAATTTATCAATTTCGTAAGGATGAAGCGCAATGTCAACTCTTGCTGTATTTAAATGGGTGACTTCAGGTTGCACACATATGTCTGAGGCAAATCTTCCCCCAGAAGCTCATGGTATCCCAAGCTCTGGTTCTCTCTAGCTTGGATTATTGTAACAGCCTCTTTCTAAATCTACCTGCCTCTACTCTCCGCCCTCTGCAACTAATCCAAAACAGGACTGCAAGATTTGTCCTTGGCCTCAAGCCCTGGGATCGAATCTCTCCAGCTCTGAAATCTCTCCATTGGCTTCCAGTGGATGCAAGGGTTAAATTCAAAACCCTCTGCATGGTCCACAAGGCTTTCTGGGGCCTGGGTCCAAAATACCTTCAGCTATCCCTCCGCAAATACCTCTCCTCTCGAGCTCTTCGCTCCTCCAACTCCCTCAGGGTCAGTCGTTTTTCAAAGAAACGAGCTGGGGGTAGATGTCTTCGGCTGGGGCCTCCCTCTGGAACAGCCTCCCTGCCACTCTAAAACTTGAGGAGAACCATCTCCGGTTCCGGAAGTACCTCAAGACATTCCTCTTTTCTTCTGCCTTCGCTCCCCCTCTCTACTGCTGATATCTGTTCTCTCTTGGCACCGTGCACCTGGCCACCCTCTGTCCTCCGGGCCCAGGTACCTGCTCACCCTGCCGCCCTCCCGCACTGCCTCCGGGCCACCCCTTGCACCGGGGTCTGTATCTGTACCCATACAGCCACCCCCCCCCCCCCTTTTCTTCCTGCACTTATCAGACCTACCCTGTCTGCTGCCTTAAACCTAGCACTTGCAAATTGCTGGCTGCACTACCACTGTTTGTTGCCTTTATTTATTTATTTATTTATTGTTAATCTGTTTCTCCTCTGCTTCGCACTTTCCACTTCTCCCCCCTTCCATGCACTTTTCCCCCCTCCCCTTCTCCCATGCACTTGCGCGTTCTCAATGTCCCTGGGCCTAGTAAGATCGCTGTTTTGTTCTCCCCTGTTCCCCTCCCCTCCCTTGCCTTGTCGCGCTCTGAAACACTTGTGTATGAGCGCAATAGAAATAAAATATCAATAAAAATATTGATTGGTTAGCTGAAAGAAAGAAACATCGACAAATATTAAAATTAAAATTACAATAGAGATGAGAGGTCAGTGGGAGAGCGGGTCAGACGGGTAAGGTGCAGCTTGTAATTTCTCTCTTCTGTGCGGAACTAAACCTCACTTTTTCTGCTGGGGGTGTGCTCGGGAAGGGTACTTGCAGTAATCCTTCCTGTGCAAGCAGTGAAGATTATCTTTTTGTTAGCCCGTCCCTTTCTCCCCAGACTACCCATAACGGTTTGTAGTTGTGTGGAAGGGGGCGGTCGACTATTGTGACCACATTACTACACGTCACTGAGGCACCCTTTTCCATCCCCTTTTTTTCGAGGAAATATTCCAACAGTCTACAGGAGTAGCCATTGGGGGGGGGGGCGGTGGAGAGGGAATATAACTAACCAACTATTGCCTCTCTTACACAATATATAATAATATTCAGAACGAAACTCTGGGCTGTGCCCTGTGAGGGCTCACATGTTCCAGTCTTTGATTTCGGCACACTTCATTTTGTTTCAGAATAGAAAGCCACGTTTTTAAGTATCCGAATGCAATGAGATGAGAACCGTTTAGCATCTCGTACCTGACATGCACTAATTTGGGATTTCTTCAATCTTCCCACTGGGTTATAAATGTGCGATAGTCAACAGCTCTTAGTCCGATGTAGGGTGTTATACATGATATGCATACATGAAAGAGGCGGCACACCTTTAAGGAGAAGACATCAGCAAGAGACGCTATGCTTTTACGACCCGACTCACGGCTCATCTACAGTTAATGTGTAGTTTGAGATGGTGATTAGCAGAATAGACCTCCCTCCCAGCTGCGCTTCAAATAATTCAGTCAAAAGCAGCTAGTTTAGGGGACGTGGCCAACTGCGGGGCAATGCGGACGCGAGTCTCCTCGACTCCCGCCACCGCTCTGTACATCCTGCATTTACAGCCTGTTTTACGATCGCCAGCAGTATAACAAAGAGACCTTCTGAAAGCTGAGGGTCTGCGGCGTACACACAGGAAGTTTGACGGCTGAAGGTGCCGGCAGCCCTGAATCCTGGCATGTCAAAATTTGGGGCGCGAGCGGTGCCTTTGGCACAAGATGGCCGCCAACTGATCTTTGCGCCAACGACCTGGGCTCGGAGACCTGGCTGGAGGAGATCCAGAGCCGCGAGCCTGTCCCGGCTGTGAGGTACAGCCGGGCGACTGGAGCGGAGATTGCCCTCAGTGCCTTCTGTTTGGAACCGGATCCGAGCTGCAGGGGGTGCCCCTGCGCAGCCCCCGGGCTCAGGAGTACACCCACGCCTGGCTGCGTTGGGGGCCGAGAAGTGGCAGTTGCCCTCAACGAAGGCTGGGAATCGGCACACCCGCCGTGTCTCTCCTCCGCTGCACGGCTCACCACACCCGTGACCTGCGGTACCCGGTGGCCTTTTGGGTGCGTCAGAGTGGCGACCACGGGCAAAGGAAGAAACCCACCTTGCAAAACAGGATTGAGCAATACACTGTCTCTCCATCGCAGCCCACTGACCCCCAACCACAGCCCTCTGGAGACTGACTCCACGCATACGCTCTCCCTTAAAGACGTCATGGCGGCCATAGCCGACTCTCGCTCATCTATGGAGCAGAAGATAGACCGAATAAGCCTGGATGTGTCCCTCCTCGGGCATGATTTACAGAAACTGTCCGTACGTACTGGAGAAGCAGAACATCGCATCTCAAATACAGAAGATGGCTTACATACCACGCAACAACAACTCCAGAGGGTCTCGACTAAGCTCAAGTCTCTGGAGGCAAGGGTGGAAGAGGGCGAAGGAAGATCCAGGCGGAATAACGTTTGCATACTTGGCATCCCTGAAAAGGAGGAGGCACCATGCATGGAACTGTTTCTGGAACAATTACTAACGGACCTGTTCGACCTGCAATCCTTCTCAAAATTTTTCTCTATAGAAAGAGCACACTGCATGCCTACATGACGACCGCTGCCTGGTGCTCCTCCTCGCACGGTGATTGCAATGTTCTTAAACTACCGAGATCGGGATGCACTGTTACAACTGGCACGCTCGAAGGGCACGATTACTTTCAACGGATCCAGACTGGCCTTTTTCCCCCGACTACACGAGGGAGGTACAGAAGGCGAGGCAATCCTTTGGAAAGCCTAAAAAACAATTGCAAACGCTTGGTGTTAAGTATGGCTTGCTTTTCCCTGCACAGCTGAAAATTTATCACAAAGGGACAACGGTCCACTTTGATGACCCCGGGGAGGCATGGCGCTGGGCGGAGCAACACATCGAAGGAGACTGGTCGACATCCCGAGGCCCTAAAGACAGAAACCCTGGACCACCACCGGAGCAGCGTCAAATACCGGACCAACCACCACCGCTGAACCGACTGAGAGATTGGGATGACAGAGCCCTCCCTGATGTGGATTCACCCTCCAGCTGGCAGGCGGTCATTTTATGGACGACACCGCGGGAGGCCCTCGGTGACCCACACACAGCGTTTCACATATCCACAGGGCGGTAAGCGGGGGACTAATACCCTTGCATCTGGGTGCCACCCCCCCTCCAAACATATTTTTTGTTGAACTACAGTTGGGACTGTTAGTGCTGGCACCGAACTGTTTTTGAATGTCAGCAAGGTTAGGGCGACAGGTACTTTGAGTTGGGATGGAGGAGGGGGAGGGTGGGAACAGTTGGGAAGAGTTAGTTACCCCAGGGCCACTTTACTCCTGTAGGTTTCAGGGAGTGACGGGGTTCCTGGTCAGTTGGGACCGTAGCACGCTCGAACAGCATTTCAGTCACCAGTCACTGTTGATTCTACACTACACCGGCACACACTGGGATTCTACCCCCATATTTCACTCGCCAGCCCTTCTTATGCTCTTGCTAGAGGGCACCTGACCAATCTCAACTGCCAGTGACTACACGTCCCAAATCCCTTAAGGTCCTCACCTGGAACGTGAACGGGATGGGGTCCTTGATTAAGCGACGCTTAGTTAAACAACTGCTCAAGAGATACTCGCCCGATGTGGCCCTGCTTACCGAGACACACCTTGCAGGCTCACACTGTAACTTCTTCCTGCGGACCAACTATAGGGCCACCTTTCATTCGGGGTACACCATGGGATCCAGGGGCACCCTTATTCTTATACATAAGCACGTCCCTAGGGGTCGTTATGTGCTGGTCCTTGGGACACTCAGGGGAGGTGGGGGAGCTTTGGGTTTGTCTCGGTCTACTCCCCACCGGGTCTGGGGCAGGAGCTGCAAGTATCAACCCGATAAGTGGTTTCTGGGTGGAGACTTTAATGATGTGATGTGTAACACCATGGACCGATCCCACCTTAGCCACCGTAACCCGGATGCCCCCACGGGACTATCCAACTTTGCATCCGCCTTGGGTCTCTGTGATGTGTGGCGGGAATTGCACCGGGGAACCAGAGGGTTTTCATTCCACTCGGGCGCCCACGGCTCCCTTTCTAGGCTCAACTATCTTTGTTCCGCACACTGAGCTTTTTAGAGTAATCTCTGCAGATTTACTTCCCAGGGGAATCTCTGACCACTCGCCTCTGGTGGTGGAGACGCGGCTGCAGGGTACGATGTCCACCGCCCCCCCCACCCCCCCCTCCACCCCAGGACCTGGTGGCTGAACAACTATTATCTGGGTTGTCTGGAATTGGTGGATCGCCTCACGGAAATCTCGATCGAGTATTTCGAGATTAACGATACTGGCAAAAGCGACCCAGTGGTGGTATGG
The DNA here is from genome assembly GCF_040938575.1 of Ambystoma mexicanum. Lineage (NCBI taxonomy): Eukaryota > Metazoa > Chordata > Amphibia > Caudata > Ambystomatidae > Ambystoma > Ambystoma mexicanum. Next base: position 38,788,389 of record NC_090933.1, read on the forward strand.
GAGGCCTAGAAGACCGTGCTGCGAGGTGAAATAATCTCCTGGACGGCGAATAGGAAAAGGGAGAGGCTTCAAAAGATAGGCGAGGCGGAGAAGGAGGTGACAGGTGACCCACCGGGAGAATGACCATATCCTTGACCCAACCCCTCAGACCCACACTTCCCTCACACGGGTCACCGAACGCCTCCGGAACCTTATGCTAGACCATGCCAAACAAGCCCACTGGGAATCCAGAGCAAGGATATGAGGTTGGGGACAAGGCTGGGAAACTGCTGGCCTGGCTGGAGATGCGAGACGAAGGACAGCAATGTGTCCGGGAGATCCTCACCCCAAGGGGAGAGAGATGCCAGTCAGACACTGACATAGCAGAGGCCTTTGCCCAATTCTACGCCGAATTGTATCAGGCTCCGACTCTGCCCTTTGACCTAAACCTCCTTGATAACATAGGAATCCCTACCCTGTCGGAGCAACAGAAGGTTATCAGTTGGAAAGGCAGGGCTTTAAATACTTGGGAATCTGGATAACAAGTGATCTTACCACCTACACAAAGCACAATCTCCAGCCGATCACTGACCGATTTGCTGCCGACATCCGTCACTGGAAGCTTCTCCCCCTGACTCTCATGGGCAGAGCGGCACTCTTTAAAATGATGGCACTCCGACGATATCTCTGTCCTGCAGAATGCCCCACTTACGATCCCCTCCTCTGAATTCACCCGGATAGATACCCTCCTTAAGGAACTCATCTGGGGGGAGGCCAGTCACGTATAGCTTTGAGCACTTTGCAGAGATCTATCTGGGAGGGAGGGATAGGAGTACCCCGCCTCCAAACCTACTACTGGGCTTCACAACTCGTAGTGGTCAATGACCTGCTTCACGGTGACCGGGCACTGCCTCACATCAAGGCTGAGGTGGACGCCATGCAATGTACAGATCCGTTACATCTATTATACCAATCCCCAGAGCGGCCCTCTCTTCCGACGATTGGGTCGCACACCACCGCCGTCTGGAGGCAGGCACACGTGTTTGTGGCGTGGGCAATCAAGATTACCTCGGCGCAACCCCTATGGCATAACAGCAACCTGAAAGAAATATAGAAGTTAGAACCGTGGCCACGCTGGGTGAGAGCGGGAATCTTGAGGGTAGAAGACATCCTGAGGGACGGGAAGTTAATCTCGTTCGAAGACTTACAGGACGAATTCCAACTGCCAAATACCGAGCGGTACCACTTTATGCAATTGACTCAGGCTCTGCGAACCCACATACCTCTGGAGGAGGTAGTCCCCGACTACACACCCATAGAACGTAATATACTCCCAGCCTACATCCCCGCCAAATGCACGTCCATCCTTTATAACGCCATCACATCCTTTGCTACCCCCGAATTACTGCGACTAAAGACCACATGGGAAAGGGATGTGGGTGAAATGGCTCCAGAGGACTGGGTACAGGTTTTAATGCATCCGCGGGAGGTGGCCATCTCGTCTAGGTTGAGGCTTGTGCAGCTTAAGATCCTGCACAGGGTGTACTACCCTAGGACCACCCTGTATGGCTGGAGGAGGGCAACAAACCCGAACTGTCTCCGGTGTGGAGAGGAAGAAGGAACTTTCTTTCATATCCTTTGGTCATGCCCCCAGATCCACTTCTTTTGGAAGGCTTGCTGCACCAAACTGTCTAGGGTACTCAATTGCTCTATCGAACTGGACCCACGGGTCCTGGTCCTTGGGTTGCCTGATGAATCCGATTCCAATAAATGGGAGAAACTGCTTTTGAATACCGCAGCGGCCCTAATGAAACGTAACATTGCACAAAAGTGGGGAGTCCCGGACCCCCCAACCCTGGAGCGGTGGGTACTGGATATGGACTTGTGTGCCATGATGGAACGACGGATCTACAGAATGAGAGGATGCCCAACTAAAGCATCCAAAATATGGGGGAAATGGGAAGAATATGGGCTCTGAGGGCTGGACGCTGGTAGTCATCGTATGACTGGCTTGAGAGCAGGCCTGGGGGGAGGAACGGTGGTGGCCGGTGACGACAATACTTGGCAGAGCTCTGACGGGAGATGCTGTTCTGTAATGCTTTGCTGTCCTTTTCGTTTGTTTTTGCTTTCTTGTTTTGTGGTTGTTTCGACCTTGTTATGAAAAACAATAAAATGTTTTATTAAAATATTTTTTTTTAAAAGCAGCTAGTTTAACACATAAGATATCGCCCATAGGGCCGAGCACTGGGAAGAAGGAAGAGAACAGCCATCTTAGTTAGTGGTCAGTGCAACCTCCCTTTGACCCCTAGCGATGTTTTCAGTTCCTGGATTTACACCCTAAATTAATCTGTGTAGTATCAATGTGGCTGGAGATTAAACACTATTGGCTATAGTCATGTACATGAACTGCACTGTGGGCAATGCAGTGATTTTTGAGCTCGAGGATCCATATCCGACAAATTCCTTGAAGGTGGAATGCCATTTTCTAAAGTAGAAAACGACCATGATAGCTCAGCAGGTTGAGTTTGTTGCTGAGACGTTGGGTTTCCAGCTGGCCTTAAATCTTAGGGGGTTTTGAAATTCTTTATAATAAAAATAATGGGTGCTTCAGGCCATGGTGAAAATCTAAATTTGGCACCCATTAACTCAGATTGGTTTCCCAATAATTGCTGCACAACAAGCATTTATTTTCTATTGAGTAGTTTGACGAGCATCAAAGTGTTTAGACGCATACACTGTGATAAAACTCAAAGGGTATGCATGTGCGGGGTAGTCCGGCAAAAAAAAAACGCGTCAAAAGGAAAACTGGGAGATTTAAGTTTAAGAATGTTTTGCTTTGAAATCTTTGTTTTCAATGAAATTGTTGGTAGCACATTTAGAAAACAGTAGTGTGCTCAGCATGTGGGAATCCTGCTTTTAACAGATGCCCCCACCTCAATGATATTCATGGCCCATATGTTCTGTCAATGTCTGCTTCGGGCCAGAAAGAAAGAACAGGCTTAACCAGGGGACTGTAAACATGGCCCGCTCCTCCCCCCTAAATAAGTAATGTATACCTGTAACCCCTACTGATGTGCTGTGCTCTATTGCTTCTCTATACTTTGCTCCCGCACGATAAATGCATTTGTAGTTCTGTCATCCAGCCTCTCAGCAAGTGTAGTGTGGCTGAGAGGAAATGGCGGGTATCATGTGCATCCTCTGACAAACTGGCCTGCTGCCTGCTCCAAAGGCAATACCGGCTCTCTCCGTACTAAGAGCCCATATCCAAGCCCGTGTCTTTGCAGCATCTAACAATTTGGCAAAACTCTTTAAAATCTGCAAGGAGATGGCCAATCCTGCTGTAGTCTATACTTCTCCTGTCCCCTCCCAGGCCCTCTGCACGGCCCTAGCCTCTCATTTCATCTCTAAAACCCTGTCCACCCTCTCCTCTCTTCTTTGCTGCCTCTAGCCCCCTGCAGCCGCCTCTCCTCCCTCTTCCTTTCCTCTATTCTACCCTGATGAGATTTCCAGACAAGTCCGATCTATGAAAGTCTCGTCAAAACCGGTTCTTCCCTGTTCGTCCAAAACCATCAAGGGCCATATTGACGCCCTCTTTCCTGCCATGGCTGTTTTCTGGAACGACTTTTTACCCTCCCTCTGAAGCACTCTTGTGCAGCCTCTTCTCAAGAATCCCAAAGCCGACCCATCCTGCCTGGCTAACGATCACCTGATCTCTATCACTCCTTTCTTGGGCAAACTCCTGGAAAAGCTGGCCATCTCCCAGCTTAATCTTCACACTGATTCTGTTGATTGTCTCAGAGCAGCCAGAAGTATGGCAACTGCTCTCCTGAACATCCGTGAAGACCTGCTCTCCAACCTTGATTCTAATTTCCCCTCTGTTCTCATCCTACTCAATCTCTCTAATGCCTTTAACACACTCAACCATGCCAGCCTGCTCAACCGCCTCTGTGATGATCTGGGTATCACTGATCAGGCCTGGGCCTGCCTGACCTTCCTCTCCATCCGACCCTCCCCGGTCCAACTTGGGTCCTTCCTTTCCTCTCACTCTCCACTTGTGGTGTTCCCCAGGGGTCTAACCTCTCTCCCTGCCTTTTCTACCAATACCAGGCACCCCTTGCCCACCGCATTGCTGCTCTCTGCTCCATTTCCAGTGCTATGCGGATGACACTCCGCTCGTTTTCTCCTTCTTCTTCTCCTTCTTCTCCTTCTTCTCCTTCTTCTCCTTCTTCTCCTTCTTCTCCTTCTTCTCCTTCTTCTCCTTCTTCTCCTTCTCCTCCTTCTTCTTCTCCTCCTTCTTCTCCTCCTTCTTCTCCTCCTTCTTCTCCTCCTTCTTCTCCTCCTTCTTCTCCTCCTTCTTCTCCTCCTTCTTCTCCTCCTTCTTCTCCTCCTTCTTCTTCTCCTTCTCCTCCTCGCCAAGGACCTCTGCCTTAATGCCAGTAAGACTGAGATCCTCCTCATCTGCACTCCTGCCCCTTCCTTTCCTGTCACTCTGGCCGGCCTCCCTTGGCCCTCTCCCTGCTCCCACCTGTGAGGCTAAGAACCTCGGGGTCATCTTTGACTCTACACTGTCCTTTTCTCCACACATCTCTTGACGTCTCGAAGAAGTCAAACTACCAACTGCACCTCCTCGGAGGTATTCTTCCTTTCCTCTCCTTCCCCCAGATGCTCACGGTCTCTAGAACTCTGGTTGTCTATAGGCTGGACTACTGCAACAGCCTTTCTAAATCTGCCTGCTACTACTCTTCGCCCTCTGCAACTCATCCAGAACAGGACTGCGGGACTTGTCCTTGGCCTCAAGCCCAGGGATCGTATCTCTCCAGCCCTGAAATCTCTCCATTGGCTCCCAGTGGCTGCAAGGATTAAGTTACAGACCCTTTGCATTGTCCACAAGGCCTTTTGGGGGCGGTGTCTGCAATACCTTCTACTCTATCTTCCTACTCGAGCTCCTTGCTCTTCCAACTCCCTCAGGGTCAGTTGCTTCTCCAAGCAACGAGTTGGGGGCAGATCTCTTTCTTCGCCTAGGGCCTCCCTCTCGAACAGCCTCCCTGCATCTCTGAAACTTTAGGAGAACCATCTCCGGTTCCGGAAGCACCTCAGTTTCTGCCTTCTCTCTTCCTTCCCACTGCTGATCTCTGTTTCGGCACTCTGCACTGGGCACCTGGCAACCCTTTGATTTCGGACCCAGATCTCTGCCCACCCAGCCGCATACCTGCACTGCCTTCTGACAACCCTTGCACTTCGGTCTGTATCTGCAACCCTACAGTCCCCTTCCTGCACTGATTAGACATCCATTGTCTGCGCCTTATTCTTGCACTGCCACCTGCTGGTCACACTACCTGTTGTTGTTTTGATCACATGTTCAGCACTTTACACTCCTCCCATGCCCCTTGCACTTTCACCCTCCCTCTCCCCCGCACTTGTGCGTTCTCAATGTCACTGGGCCTAGTAAGATCGTTGTTTTGTCGTCCCTTGCCTCGTTGCGCCCTGAAACACTTGTGTATGGGTGCGATATAAATAAAAGATATAATATGTATCATATCAGCCAGCTCAATGAGGGTTCTGTACCCTTGTGCCCAGTGGTGTTTTTAGCTGCCTTGTTTCTAGAATCCTTTGGTGGCATCACAACAAAGAAAATGGTTGCCACCAGATTATCTCATGCTTTGCTCTCCATGAGAGCACGGTTGCAGAATCCTTGAATAGAGCCCTAGTCCATGGTCTATTTTCAAAGTGCCCTTCATAGCTTTCTGAAGTGAAAGGGAGGAGCACAGTGGGATATGGGGTTTAGAATTAATCTTAACCACTGGCATCGCTCTGGGCAACCCTCCAGACCATTGTTCTTCATCTGCCAAGCCAATATAGAAAGTGCAAAGACCACATGCAAATCAGGCGTGGCTGATATGCATACGGCCTTTCCCATGTCTGTACTGGCTGGTAAGGTGAAGAACGACGGCCTGGAGGGTTGCCCAGATCAATTCTAAACCTTTTAGCTATCGTTATTTTGTTTAGCAAAAGCATAGCACGTTCCTTTTTGTCAAGAGATTCCTCATCGCTAAAGTCCAATAACTAATATGGTAAAGGTATCCCCACCTAGGCTTCAGGCCAGCACTTGACTGCCTTTCGCAAGTAACTACTTGTTCACCACGTGTTAGGGCCACATCATCCAGGAGCTGCAACATTACTCATTTTTACAAAACTTTTATTTACGTTTTGAACCTTTGCAAGCGGCAAAAGTTAACAAGGTATATATAATGCGATGTACACATGTAAATACAAAATCCAAAAATAAGTGGTTACTGTTATCAATAATCATTATAAAAATAAATGACCTTGGAATAAACAAATTGCAACGTCATTATTGTACTGCCAGTGCACTTACATCGGTCCCTAAGGGAGATCTGCAGTTCTCGATCGGTCGGCTGCAAAACGAATTTTCCCCAGTTCCCTCCCCAGACCACTCCCAGAGAGATTGTTTTTCCTTGAAGTTGTATATCTTCAGCTGATGCACCTGTTCAGGGCCACATGATTTGACATCGAACTGTGCTTCACAAATCCACATTCCCCAAAACTGCTCTTTTCTCTGATCCACTTAAAGAAAGATATATTTTGGTAATTTACATTTCTAATTCCCATGTATAAATAAATAAATGATTAGACTTTAACTCGTATTGCAGTGTCTCCTGCAAGCACCAACCCCCGTTTCCAGTTTTGATTAACTCAAAACGATGCTTCCAATATATAACCTCCATATTACCCTCTAAAGCCCCATGGAGAGTCGTCGTTGAAGGCATCGGAGGAGAAGTGCAGACATTACTCTTGTACTCTCAAAGCACATATTAAACTCCCAACCAGATATCCTTAAGTGATTCAATCCTATGCCCGTCCAATCACTCCTAGTTTAAAAATAAACCCTCATTTGCACAGACCTACTCCAACAAAACTCTCTGATCACCTTATCGCTAAGATACTGGCAACTCTGTTTCACCTGAGTTTTATCTGCCCTCCAAACTTATTTTCGTCATTTTATCGTTTCCCTTTTTTCAAGGTAACCAACCCACTTTGGAATTTGAGTGTGGGCTTAAGGGCACTTCCACCACAATAGTCTGAATTTTACCCTCCCCTGTGCACCACTCTAGCTCCTATTGCAACAGCACATACTTGGGGATATAACCTCCTTTTTAAGAGTTTACTTAATCCTACACAGTCATGATTTGAATGTCTCAATCACGCCCAGCAAGCCCAAGATCAGACAGTCTGGATGAATAACGACTCTGCCGCTTTGGGGATGGCTCTCAAGAGGGCGAGCTCCTTCACCCAGATCCAGAAGAGGGAGTGATGCCTCAGCTGCCGGCCACCGTTCAACCGCCAACAAGAGATCTACAAAGACATAACATTTTCCCATTAGCTCTTTGGTCATTATTTGCACAAATACCTTGCGACTATGGTGAACGGGCTGGGCATAAAGATGATCTGCAATCATTGAACTTGGCTAGCAAGACTACTTTTGGGACTTCAAACACCTAATGTTTGTGGATATTTAGATTTAAGCGGTAGACTGGGAGGATCCTGGAACTAAAGAAGTGGCAGGAGGTGAATATCGTGGTGTTAATGAGAGAGGATGGGAGATTGTAGTACATGCAAACTTTCTTTGTGGATGCCTATTGAATGTTGGTGCTCAACTCTGTGACTCAATTGGATACTAGAATTTTGAGGAATTGCGTGATAGTATGGTTCCAGATTGACAATGGCAGCTGAGGTGCGGATGCTGATAGTTGTGCTTCTTTTACTGCCCTTTGTCGTTTTTGCAACGTAATGCAAGTAACTGGATTTCGGTAGATGTAAATAAAAGGACCCTTTTGTGTGCCATTGCTTTCTTGGCAATCTGCTGGAAAACCGGAGTTTTAACTAGAGCCTTTTTGTGATGGAGTAGCCGGATGTTGGTGCAAGCCCGCCTTCCTGCCCCCTTCACCCCATGGACCCATCCTCGCATCAGGTCAAGTTTATTTTGCACCTGTAGCACACATATAGTGGGTGATTTGTTGGCTGTGTGTTTATTGTGGTGAAATGGGGCATAGCGGACCTTGGATTAGCAGGGTCGAGAGCACAGGGTGTGAGTGCTCTGCCTTAAACCAGTTGCAAAGGGTGGATAAGTGTTTGCAACACCCAATGGGCAAGTGAGATAAAGTACTGAGCATGGCATAGGGTGCAAGCATGGTGGTCGGTTGCCCACTCTAGCTGTGTGCTGCAGCAAGTGCAGGTTTTGTATGCCTGACCACTTTCCACTGGGTATATTGGTGGCTTTGAATGAGTGGCTTGTATTGCCGGACAAGAACATATTTTTACAGTACGGGAGCTCCACACTGTTTGGCAGTCAATCAAGAGACAAATGATGACGCTTTGGTATGATGGCGTCTGCTGTGGCAGGTGCTCCCAAGAGCTAGCTTTTGCTATGGAATGTATCTCCTCTTCACCAGAGGAATCAGAAAAACGATCTTTGTTCTATCAGAACTAATGTCTTCAATACAGGATTACAGTAAAATACTTCCTGATAGCAAAGTCTACGAACTTGCCCATCCCTTACCATGGAAATGATGGTGTCTGGAGTTGAGGGAGGCAAGACTGGCGCAGAGAGGCTGGAATTGGCAGGGTTGGTGGCATAGAATCCAGTACATTGTTGTCGAGATCCACATCTACCAAGGGTGGTGGTGGTGTTTACCCCAGACTTGGAGCAGGATGGTGGTGCTCTTCTGTTAGAGGCTGTAATGGAATTTGACAAATACCTTTTGCTTTTGCTACTGAAGAGCTGACATTGTGCTTGTGTTCAGCTGTATGGTGATGCTGTTTTGGTATGCTCTCTTTTTCCAACTGCTAAGTGATATTGAAGTCTAGTGAACTTTGAAGAGTGTAGTGTGTGTCTGTCTCATCATGTGTTTGGGGTTTCGCTGGTATATTGTCATGCCATGGGGTTACTTTTAATTGCGTGTTCCCAAAGCCATTGATTTGTCTTGTTGCATGTGACTGTTTATGATGTTGCTTTCCCTGGAGTGGGAGGCACCTGTAATGCGCAAGGCATACATTAGTTCTCAAAAATTGATGAGCAGAGTTCGCAAATTAAAATGTTCTCGATTAGCAATGTTGTACTAATGTTTTTAATGCCACCAGAAGATACGTACCCTAGATATAAAATGAGCATCAATACAGCTGTTTTGTGTACCACTTAAGTAAGAAATTAGTGAGATGTTGGGCATTGCAAATTCTTATTCAGGATCTTGACCTGCCTGGATCTCTTCCCCCAAACTGATAGACGAATGACGCAGATTCTTACAGACATTCGCCCAACATGCCTCCGTCAGATCACTGGAAAACCTTGCAGACCACTCCTGTAATGAAGGAATAATGCTATTTGCCGATGACACAATCAACTTGTAATACTTGCTTGCCAGATGACCTTCCACCTTCGCTTGAGCGTTCAGTTGTTCAAAATTAATCTCCACCATCACTGGGACTTCATCAATAGCTCTTGTAAGAGTTTGAAATTCTTGACGTGTGCAGTGTGGTGTATGCCAGGCAGCCCTCCGTTGATCCAATGACAGCCATTTACACCCTGTCCTAAGGTCACCAATCTACTGGACTCTCCCAAGGAACCATTTTGGACAAAATAGCATCTTATTCTTGACTTTGATGGATGGGTTGCTTCTCGTGCATGCAGAGGCAGTGGGTATAATTTACCATCCGTGTTGCACGTAACGATTTTCCTTTTCAGTTTACTATGGTGAAAGAGATGTTGTGTGTTTTGACCTCACCCTGTAGAGGGGGGGGGGGGGGTGTCTAGTGCTTGCTTCCTTTGGCGGTGCAGGCGGACAAGTGTTTGTTCTCTGCTCTGTTGGAAAGGTGATGTGTGTAGTACTTCTATTTTTCCCTTTTCCCCTTTCTGCATGCCTCTGGGATATTGGTGCTCAGGAGTCCGCCTGCCTGCAGAATTTTGGTAGCTTGCTTGAACGTATGTTTCCATAGTGACAGTTGCAGTTGGTTTGAGGATGCTGGTAGTACTTGTATTCGTACTCGTCTTTTGTCTTCATGACTACTTGTCAAGAATAACTGGTTTCTGACAAGCGTAAAGGAGGAAACGGGTTATAAAGCAGACGCCTCCAGCATTGTATGTGCGTCAGTGCTTCGTTACTACAGAAATCCAAAGGTGTCGGTGCATGAGAGGAGGAAGTAAGAGCTGCAGGAATGTAATTGAAGCAGTTTGTAATTCCAGTACGAACATGTCTAATTAAGTTTGTCTCTTTCTGCTCTTAGTTAGATACAGAAAAGTCTGAGGAGTTATGTATTAATTGTAGAGAATTCCAAGAAATACATGAACATGAAATTGTGAAGGTGGTATGTCAAGGAGTAGGTTAGAGAGGCCATTAGAGAGGTATTGTGTGATAAACGTCTATGGTACAAGTCAGTTGAGGGCTTTCACAAGAACCTGTTTTTTTAAAAATAGAAAAACAAAGCTTCTAAATGTGGGAATTATGTCTGATAGAATTCTGGAGTAATTGCAGTGTATGTTAGAGGTAAAGTAAAATGAGAAGAGAGCGCCAATGGTGGCTTGAAGGGACAACGGCAGTAGGAGTCTGGCACGGTTTGAGTTGTTAAATAGTGAGGGCATGTAGTTTAAAAAGGAATGGAGAATGGTTCATATATTGAGTGAGGAAGGACCAACTACTGCAGATGGGAGGTATCCAAAATGATTTGGTCAGTCTTCTGCAAGAAGAACGGCCCACTCTTTCGATCTCACCTCCCATTCGCTGCTGAGGGTATGACCCATGTCGCTCCCCACTTGGAGTAATGCTGGCTGCTCTTCAAGGCAGTTTGTAGTGTTTAAATCCCCATTTAAATTAAATGGTGTAATTATAATGACTTGAGAGTAAAAGGTTTGTGTAGTTAGGGTAAGAAATAACTGGGATATGGTTTTGATTGCAGATGTTTGAAGGGATGGGAATGGAAGTATGTGGATATCTGGGGTAAAGAAGACAATTGTGTTGATCGTTGCACACAAAAGATGGTTAGAATAATGTTTGTGCAGAAGAATGTTTGTGCAGAAAAGAGATGCAAACATAGTGGTAGTAAGGGAGTCGTGTTAAGACAATTGTTTCTTCTGCTTCGCTTTATCATGTCGCCCAAGATGGGGATTACAGAGACCATATCCATTATTCATGTACTTGACTAGAGAGCAGTGTTCCTGGTGGAGAGCTGATTATGAAGTTTTCTCTGCAATGCTTGCGGTGGAAACTAAACTTTAGTCTTTCTTCTGTATTGTCAGGAGTGTATCATGAAAGCAGAAAAAAAACGAGAGTTCAGAGAAACTCCAAGCAAGGAGTGATCAGAAAAGGTACTAGTGGACATTAGTTAAGGTGGACTCTTGAGAGTAGCTGAAGGCGCACGAGATGGATACAAACCCATTTCAAGGCATTCACATCTGTGCCAGAGTTGATCAGTTTAAACATGTAAGTGGAGGTTGAGTGACCAACTGGCTGATCTTACTGCCCATTATGTATATTAAAATGGCATGGTGGTGGTTCTTGCGGATCCTGAGCGTGGTAGTGTAGTTCTGAAAAGTATTTTTGATAGGGTGAGGAAGTTGTCGGGACATAAAATTAACTGGGACAAAACGGAGGTGTTTCCAATCGCTAGTACTTGTGTGCGTGATTATTTTTTGGACTGGCATTGTAAATGAACTACGTCTCATGTGAAATATTTAGGTGTTTATCTGACAAAGGATGTCAAAAAAATGGTGGAATTCAATGTTGGACAATTGGTGGCTTCCTTGAGTAAGGATATTAGAAGATGGGAACGGTTGCTGATGGGGATTTGGGCTAAAGTCAACGCTATTAAGATGACTCTTTTACCTAAGGTACTTTACGTTGTGCAATCTTTGCCTTTGAAATTTTCGAATAAGATGCTAGCTAGTATAGATCGTGTTTTTCAAAACTTTCTGTGGGGGGATAAAAAGTGACCTAACATTCCTAAGTGTATTTTGATGCATAGTACTAAAAACTGAGGTTTTGGATACCCAGACTTGGAACGCTACTATAAAGGGTTTATTTTGAAAAAGGCAGCATATTACTTTTCGGTGGGGGGTGGACCAGAGCCCTTGTGGGTGCTTATTGAAAGGAATAAATTGAATGGTTTTTCGTTACATGCTATTACCTCAATGAGACATCTACCTGGGAGGGGTAGTAGGCTTCTGACTATTACGGTGACTAAAGAGGTTTTGGTGTGGTGGTTGAGTCTCTTTCAGGGGAACTTGTACTTGCACTATGGAGTGTCTATCTGGCTTAATCCGAGCTTGCAATTTGGCAATAAACCCTTTTTTTTGGAGAAGTTGGGTCTCGAAAGGGATTTTATGTATATTTTATGTATTATGTGATGGCTGTATTTTCTCATTCGAGTAGTTGCAGAGGACGTTTCATTTGGCAGGGAGGGAACTGAACAGGTTTGTGAAGTTGAAGGCTCTGTTGAGTGAAAGATTGGCAATGTTGTCAGGACCGTTGGAGGTGGTATCGGCGGGTGGTCAGATTCTTATGTCTTCGCCACGAATGATATGCACTTATACTAGCTTGATGCCGATATGTTCTAAGGATGTGGATGCTGACAGGAGAGCAATGGAGAGGTGGAGACAGGAGTTGGGTTGTGATATTACGGAAAAAGAGTGGGAATCTATGTGGGGTGTAGGATATAGAAATAGGTTGGATCTCAGGTTGAGATTGATTCATTTGAAAGTGTTAGGGTATCTGTATGGGACTCCATTGCGTATGTATAAGTTAGGATTGGCTGATGATGACCTATGTTAGAGGTGTGGGAAGGAGAAGGGAACGTTGATTCATATGTTATGGTATTGTCCTCGGGTGTTGTAATTTTGGGTGGGAATGTTAGACAGGCTGGAGGCGATCTTGTCTATACGCTTTCCCAGGATGCCTATGCAGGTGTTGCTGTTGTCAGGTAAGGGGCGGTGTGCGGTTGCTCGTCGATATGGACAATGGGTTGATAAAGCACTTGTGGTTTCAGTAAAACAAATATTAATGGTGTGGAAGACGAGGAAGAAGCCCAGAGTGGAGAATTGGATTAATGATTTGTTTGTATTGTCAAACTTTGAGCAGGTGATGTTTGTGAGACAAGGTAAAGAAGATAAGTATCGCGCTCTTTGGAAACCATTTACAGATTTATATGGTGACTGCGTATCTGTGGATTAGTTGTACCTGTTGGATCCGACTATCTGATAATGTATATGTGCATTAGTTGAGGATTCCCCCCTGTTTTTGTTTTTGTTCTGTATTATGTAGCCTGTGTGATGTATTTGTTTTTGTACTGTTCTGTGTTACAGTTTTTAATGTTATTTTGTGATTTAGGTGTTTATTTTGAAAAAGGTACAAAAATTTGTCTTGAATTATCTGAGATGTTTCACTGTTTATACATATTTTAGATCACTTTTGCTTCCATACCTATGTAATGCTAAGTGTTATGTTTTATACTTTGTTTAAACTTTTGGTGATGTATATTTTGATTATTGAAAATCTTGAGAAAAAAAAAACAAAACAAAAAAGAAACTGACAACTACTGGGCACGACCAAAAAATTAAAAAAAATACATTAAAAAAGGCATATTAAAATGGCCGATTGTGTGAGAACTGGACGGTTTCTCTCCCTTTTTTTGTTTCCCCCATAGTCATCGTTTGGGTCAGTGAACAATTAGCTTGTTATGGGATACACTTTGCTTTTCCTAGTTTATATTTTGGGCTCTAGTGGACAAAATATTCTCCAGGACTTGTAGCCTGTCCTGTATAGGCTGAACTATAGCTTTGGGAGAGGTCTACTTCCTCCTCCTGCAGCTCCTGCTCTTGGTCACTGTACTCCTCCCCTCTGTCACAGACCATGTTTGACTCCCTGTGGGGGGCTGTGACCATGCATTATCTAGGTCCCTTAATTGTCCTATGTGCTACAGCGGCAGTGAAATAGTGCTGTCTTTCTTATCTCGTGTGTATTCATATATATATATATATAATTTTTATATTTATTTTTCATATATGTAAATCACCTCTGAAACTGAACCTCCCATTCTTCCGACGTGGAACGGAGATCTGGGAGCCCCAGAGCTGTATTTGCAGCCGTTATGTTCCAAGAAAGAACATTGGAGGAGGAAACGATCGCTGTGCATGCGCGGAACGCTCGTAATGAGCCTTCTCTAATCGAAATGCGTACGGCGCCGGAGCGCCACGCAGCCGTCAACACGAAGAATGACTGCCCTGAAGCGAGCGAGTTCACTCACAGGCCCGTCCTACCCTCTCTAAACCATTCGGGTGATGAAAGGTAAACAGAATGTTACATGCGCGGTCGAAACGAAAGGCCTTAATAAAATGTGTACGCGCACTAAAGCTTTGCGCTGCTCCAATATCTCATGATATGTAGAACACTATATTATCTCCTGATGTAACAAAATATCCTTTCCATACTAATTAAAAAGTATTTACACGACATTTACAAGAAATTACGTATGCGAATGCCAATATAGTCATAAAGGGGTACTTAGCTGTCGAGATCAGCAAAAAAAGAAAAGGAAAGCACCTAGAGGAGCAGGGGCTTATAGTGACCAAGGATACCTCATTGGAGGACTGAACTGAGGCTAGGGACTACTGAACCTCTGAGACTCTTGGGAAATGCAGTTCAGGAGCTCCTTCAGAGCTCATGTTTGTTTTTTTTATTTTTTCAAGCTAGTTGGGCATACTGTAACTGTAGAAAAAAGTTTTTAAAGTCAATTTTTGAATTGTTGAGCAGTAAATAAAGAAGATTAAGCATAATGCTCGCCTCCGTGTCGTTAATGGAATCAAGACTTCTGTGCTTAGCGCATGGGCAATCTTCATTGTGTTCTTCTTATCATAATTTTCTTTTTGGAAATGTACAGCGCTTTCCATAAAAACAGTGCAAACACAGAATAAAATACATAACCATATGTGTGCCAAGAAAAACACCTGTTTTAAGAACACAATCACATTAACATATAATATAAAAATACAACCATACCAAAAACCACATTTCATAACATATTCCTCAGCAAACGCTTTCTAATATAAAGTGCCATTACACAGAGGGCAGGACTGATTACCATTCTCCCCTTACCAAGAAGGCACCACTGCCCTTAACAAAATACAATCAAACCTTGCCCTTGTTAAAATAACTCTGTCCCCTGGTGACTTAGCCCATGATAAATATTTCTGCATGCCTGGAGACAATGATGGTCATCAACCTACTATTCTTGGGTTTCACAAGCTCCATACTCTCTCATTCGACCTATATGATCACAGAAATAGCTAGTCAACAATGTTAGCTCCCCTTGCGATATAACATTGCGAGGTGAGTACAAGTGAGTGAGTGAGTGATGGATGTTAATTGCCAACAGTTGTTTCTTGATGTGACTCAGCCATGGAAACTTTCCACCAATATCATTGGCAAGCATGAAGTTAATTAACTCATGCAGGGTTCGAAAATGAGGGGAGCTCGGAGCTATTTAGCTCCTGCTTGTTGTCTAAAAGAGCCTGGTTAGCTTGATACAGAAATCTATCAGGAGTTACTTTTATCTCCCACGGTCAACTGCTGCCAAACAAACACACCTATGTGAATTTAAATCTGCATTTTGGGACAATCTATAAATAAACGCTAGGACGCATGCATACAATGCAAGGCATAAAAAAAGGCAGTGTCGCAGAGCAATTTGCTATGCAATTCTGTAGGTTTGCTAATTAAATTGGCAAGTGTGTAGCAAAGTTGGCTATTTAAATTACCCTGTTCAATGAAAGCACAGCTCACCCTGCATTCCTCTCTTGCCTTCAGAGCTCTCTACCCTCTTTTCTCTGTTCACTGGAAGTTCAAAGGGGCTAATGGAGAAAGCGTGTGGCAGTAATCACCCCCTCCACTCATGTGCCAAAAGGCCTGTGTGGGAGTGCTACGCATATTTTATTTTTCAAATAATTGCAAACCAGAAATAATCAGGATAATACTGTTATTAAGCTAACTGTATCCTGTCTGCCAAAGACCATTATGTTAGTAATTTTCTTGTTTTAATGTCCTAGAAATGTAATGGGTTACATAATGCATAATTACAGTATTGCTACTGTAAAACACTGCATTGTCTCCATGCTTTACAGTGAAGTGTATCTAAATCTCCATGCCAACTAGATTTCATTTTGTTGGGGAATATGTATCATATTGACGAGTGGACCCTTTTGAAAATGTACATGACCATGCAGCCAAATGCTTTGATGGCAAACCTAGTCCTGTTGCCTGCTGGTTACATGCAGCTGGCAACTGGTGCTCAAACCATGAGCTGATATCGTACTCCTTGACATTATATCTTGCCATGTTCGTTTATACCCGCTACCCTGAAAGTGAGATGGCTGCAAAGTACAATATTCTGCCTTGTTTGCCCAGTTCTCTGCCTGCTATGCCATCCACTCTGCTTAGTCTTTTACATAATTAATACACAAAGCTAACTTGATATTTACTTAAAGTAGCGATCAATAGTTTCATCCAGTCTGTACATCTACAGACTTACTGCAAAACTGTACACTGTAGTTGGCCTCCAGAGCTCACTTTGCTCTATGATTATGAATGCATTATATATATTTGCACCTGCAGTATAGGTAGCTGGCCAAACTGTTTTAAGAGCCTTCTTATCATATCTATTTGTGTCTATTCATGCAGCTAACCTTTTTACAGACGCTCATCCAGGGCTCGCGAAGTATTTTCGCCCACTCGCGTAGTAGAGAAGATTTTAAGAAGGGCCGGTACCATTTACAGGGGATGTTGCAGACTTTATTTAAACTTTACTTTGTTTGGGGTAAAAGTTTCACTGTGCATGGCTGCCCTCTGGGTAGCAGCAGTGTGCCAAAAGTGGGTCTCTGGTGACGTGCACCATTTTACAGAGAGAATTTGCAAGACCTGGCTTATCTCACTAATGTCATTGGTACAAAATTGCTAATCAAATGGGTTTGTTTGCTAATCAAGAAAAATGTAATTAGCAAACTCTGCTGATACATTTTTGAAAACTAATTTATGCCTTGCAATACAACATTTAATGCATAAATAATGGTTCAAATTATGTTTGCATCTCATGTGGACGTTATATTTGCAGAACGCCATCTAGCAGCTCCTCGCTCCCCAGTGGTAGCTCTTCGTAACCCTCTAATGCTGGATACCCAGGATTTACTTATTGCCCCTGCTTATCCAATTGTAATTTTGATCCCTGTCATGAGTAAGGACTGATTTTTCATTTCCCCATCGCCTGAACCGGTGAAGAACAGGCTTCAGGGCGATCACATACCTGGTACATTTGCAGCCCAGTTTCAAATGTACCCCGAAGTTCGGCGCAGAGGGTGGCAAGCCCAAAATAATTTTTAAAAAATTGGTGCTCCACTAATATAAAGGGATTTGTAATAGAATATCCCCATAACTCTCTCCCACATGTGTCAACAGAAGCCACTTTACCATTGTACAATTTTAGCAACTGGTCAATTGGTTTAGCTCTAAACATTCCAATTGACCTGATAACACCTCCTATAGCCTGCTTAAATCGAGCTGTCTGTTTGCTCACATGCAAGTTTGGGCCAAAGTTGGATGAGAACCTGACCCCCAGATTGTCGAAATGATCGACCCTCTGGATCAGAGCCACGCCCCCTAACCCCCCATAATACATTGCCTTGAACTTCACCATACCCCTCCCACTAAGACATGCCATCACTGCAGACTTCGCTGCATTAACCACTTAGTCCAAACTGGCCATGAAACAAGCATAGTTGAGAATAAATCCCTGTAAGGCTATCGGGTTACGCACCATTAGAACAGTGTCATCTGCATACACCAGGACCGGTAAAGGCCGGCTGCCTATCCTCGGCACATCAGGAGAGAATAAGTGATCGTGCAAACCATTGATATACAAACAGAAAAGCAGGGGGCCAGGACACGGCCCTGGTGCACCACTGACTCCACTTTAAATGAGCCTGTACATCTCCGATTTGTCCAACCCCTAACACAGGCTTGTTTGGAATCATGCATTCATGCCAAAAGGTTTCGGCAGGGGTACCTTTCATGTATCCGAGCATGGACCACAACTTAGCTCGATTTACTGTGTCAAAGGCTGTGCTCGGATCCATGAATGCCAAATAAATTGGCTCCGCCCTTAAGTAAATAGAGTGAGAAACTATCATATAAAAATTAAGAGACTGCTTGGACGTACCCAGCCCCTGCCGGAATACCAACTGCACCAATGGGAGCACCCCACTCTACTGCAGGCCAAATATTTAAAAAAAAGAATCCGGAAATGAGATGTGCCTGTATGATGCCTGTGCATCTCTTGGCCCATTTTTGTATATTGGATAAATAGTTGCACAGGACCATGAAGCAGGAACAACGCCCCTTCCCCCCCTAAACCCCCACCCCCCACTCCCTGCACAGATAGCATTGAATCCCTGAGTCAAAACCAGAGCCCACAATTCTGGAGCCATTCCAAGCAGATCTGCCGGTACATTATCAGGACCAGTTGCCCAATTACAGCGCTGGCAGCCAATGGCTTTAGTTATTTCATAACTGAAAAGGCAATGACTAGAATGGGGCCCCTTCCTCCAAATTCGCCCCAGTACCAAGAGTGCCGTTTACTTCCCCTTGCTGTGCAGTATATAAGGATGAAAAATGATCCACCCAGGCCAGGTCGGATACATTGAAGACTGGAGCCTTCTGATTAAATGGGCCATAGTTCTCTATTTCCCAGAATAATTTAGCATCATTAACCCGGGATGCTCTGACCCATATATCCCATGCCTCTGATTCAGTGGATTTTTGTTCTACTGACCACAGCCTTCTTGAAATGAGACCTTGCACAAATAATAGAATTTTTAGCAGTTTGGGGATTTTTCAATACTGAGATTATGTAAGCCTTAGCTCTTGTACACTCATGGTCAAACCTTCCTGTCCTTGGTGATGCTCTTCTTTTTCCCGCTACCCTGGTAAACGCCAATGACGGATTCCGCAGTAAGGATCCAAACTCATTTAAAATAATGTTCTGCTCCCCAGGCCCTAACAACATCGCCTCCAATTCATTTGAGCTCGATTGAACAGCCTTCCTCAATAATTCCTCCCTCTCTTTCATTATTTGACCTAATCGCCTGATGCAGACACACGTACCTTGGGCAAATAATCCTGCCCTGATGAGACGTCTCTCTTGCCCAAACCAATGCCACCACTAATAGGAAAGTGGTCGCTACAGATATGTCACCACGTTAAACTCCCTCAATTCCCCCCAAAACATCACTAGCGCACAAAAATGATTTATTGTGGAACTTCATAACGCAGAGGTGAAAGTTATCCTATGTGGAATGTTACCATCCTGGCAACCATTTACAGTATGCTTCCTCCAACCTTTGAGGTGATGCCAGAGCCTCTGCCACTCTGTGCACAATCTAGGGTACATCATAATCTGGACCGGAATTCCTGCCACCACATCCTCCATGTCATACAACTTGGTATCTGGCCCTCCTCCCAGCGTTGCATTAAAATCTCCCCCTAATACTAAACCGAGATTTTTCAAGGAAATCTGGGGGATAAAATGCTCCATCACTGAGGCAAGAATTTGTAGACCGTTCTTATATTGGCTGTGTGTGCTAATGTAAATATTCACAACCAATATTTCATACGTGCCAGGCCTAACCATTCTAGCCACCAAAATTAACGAAAAAGGAGTCTCTAGTGCCACCAGTTTACTCTCCAAATTAGGCCTAAACAGAGTGCACATACCTCCATAATTCCACCCCCTCTTATTTCTTTGAGCCAACTCTACATATGAGACGTAACCATCCACATTAATTTCCATCTGTGACCACGTCTCTTGTAGAAGAATAACAACAATTTATTTAAATAATGATTGGGATTCCACACATGCTAACTGGGATTTAACCCCTGTCACATTCCATAACAAAAAGGACAGTTGGTCAATAACTAGATTTACATTAGAAGTACTCGGAGAATAGCCGGTGGGACCTCCTGGGTATGATTAGCTCTTTGACCATATTGTGCAAGTCATTCACTAACCTCCATTTCGTTAAGGCAAGCGTACTGGTTCGCTAGTGACATAGAATTATAGGTTTATAGTGATAATTTCGACAACAAAAATGTCGAAAGTCAAAATTTCGAGAAAAAAAATGTCGACTTTTTTTTCAATGCATTTATTTTTTGAAATGGGGGGGGGGGGTTCCCCCAACCCCCCTTTTTAAATTTTTTTTTTTAATTTTTACCTTTTTTTTAACTCCCGAACCCCTAAAATAAATATATAATTAAAAAAAACGAGTCGACATTTTTTTTTTTCGACATTTTTTTGTCAACATTTTTGTCTGTCGACATTTTTTTTTTCGAAATTATGACTGCCCACCAGAATTATAATCCTTAGCTGCTCTACCACTAACGCTCCCAACCTCAGGCCCCGTAGAAACCTGGGCAACTCCAGTTGTGTTTTCACGTCAATCTGCAATGCTTTATTTAGTTAAAAAAAAAATTTAAGATGGCAGGAAAAAACATGGGTGGAGATGGTTTAACAGAGTTTAAGTTAGATTTACAGAGGTGTATTTAAGATGGCTGAATAATTGCACTGGTTGGAATTGGAGCAACACATGAAAGGGAGATGTGAAGTAACAGGGACAGCATTGTTAAAGACGGGTAGCATAGTCCTAGTCAGTGATTGTTCAAATCGAACGTGTGTGTCTGTTGAACCTCCACCATAACTTGCAATGCAACTAATCCACTGGCAGTTGCTGCCATAATGGGTTTCATTCTCTTCTGCTACTTGCATTTAATCATTCCTAAACCTGTGTATTCTCATGGAAGCGGTTTGTTATCATTGCGTTTAGCATGCGTTTTATTTATTTATTTTTTAAATTATTTTATTCAAACCTGTTTCTCTCAATCATCTGACTTTTCCTTCTCTGCTCCTAGGGTTGATAAAGACCGAAGTGGAGTAATAGAAGAACCAGAACTTCAGCAGGCATTATCTAATGGTAAGCAAAATGGAAATAAATTAGATTTTGGGAGGGAGGGGGTTATTTCGGTACTTTTTATCTTTTCCATTTGTAAAAGAATGAGTGAAAACAAAGCATTCACAAGAGTTTTGAGTTTTTAAATGTTTTTTGGTGCTCTACCCCAGCATCCACGTGACTTCCCAAAATATTATCATGCAGTCGTTCCGATATTAAATCCTTGATCAACCATGGGCGGATTGAAGGGACCTTGCACAGTTTGAGCCTATAGCAAATCAATGGTCAGTCAACAATACCTTCTAAAGCTGATCCATCCGACACAGCAAAAAAGATATAGATTTCATCCCACTAAAACATTTTACAGTTATAAAGTTCGGGAATATTTTGGCCTTATGTTTTTAAAATCGGACATATCCTTCCCAAACATATAGAATGCTGTATAAAATAGCAGTGAATAGATCCGTTTTTTTGTTTGTTTTTCCATCACGTTATTGGGTCCTTGTTAGTTAACGGTCCACACACTTTACGGCCCTTCATTCCACACCGGGCCTACGGAAAACTTTTGAGATGAACACTAAAAAAAGTTTTAAAAATCTAAAATAGTTGGGGGTGACTGCAGCTTCAGTGCGAAAGCCTTGTTTGCAGTAGTTTGGGCAGCACCTTTCATTTCAGTGAAAATATATATGTTTTGCAGCCCATTAGAATATCATGTTGCTGCTCTTATTGACATTGTGTCGCTCCAAATTGGAATTCATGACCACTTCCTCGCAGGCCCATTTTTTTTAACACATTTCCTCGCAAATATATATGGGTATTGGGTTTAGGTATTTAATGATGGTAGGGGGTGTGTTACGGGGGTCCCCTTCACCTCCCCCTCATTTACGGGGGTCTCCACCCTCCCCACCCCCGCCACCCCTCCCCTTCACCCCACCCCCCTCATTTTATTTGTGAGGACATATGTTAAAAAATGCTTTACTCACAAATGGGCTTCAAGCTCATTTTGAAGAAGAAACCTCATAGAAACGTAAATTGGTTGTGTGCAAAGGGGTTGTTGGCCATTAAAGCCTTTCATAGTGCTGCCCACACACGTATTGTAGATTTGTGAAATCTGCAACATTAACATTTTAATGAACCCTCACCCAAATTCAAACTAAGTAGTGTGGCTTAAGCTCAGGAAGAAGTTTAATGTTTGCTGTTTTGTGCAATAATCTTGAGTACAACTACTTGGACAGAAGTGATTAAAAGAGAGGCTATGTGTGTTAAATGTTCAAGACCCACCCCCTTCCTTTATATAGCAACTAGGGTAAATTACAAGGTACCTGACATCGTGCAGGTTAATGTGTTGGGAATGGCCATAGATGCACCAAGAGAATTCTTTTGTGGGCGTTTAATTTTGCTAACTTTGTCTCCTATACATTTTTGTTGGCTTTTGTTTTCTAGACTTTCTTTTTGATCTTAGAGGGACTTTTGCTGAATTTCCCCCTGCATCTGCAGCTCCCATGGTGTGCCGCCTTTAGTACCCCAGACAGCTACTTGGCCGGGGTGCTCCTTGAGCACGCCGTTTATTTTCTTGAGTGAATATTTTAACTCCTAACATACAGAGGGGACCAGATAGGTGGCAGCTACCAGTTTTATTTTCTGCATGGGTCCCCTAATCTCCACACCAGGATGGTCGATTACTCCTTTACTTTTGGCACCTTTTATACGGGAGGATTTGATCACAAAAGAACATACAGTAAATAAGAAATCAGATATGACGGGAAGCAGCTAGTTTCTTACAACGGGGGGGAGTTAAGGGACATTCCCACCAGGTTGTGGAGGGGAGTAAATGGACCAGTCAACGGGGACGATACATAAGTGATCATTGTAACGGTGCAGAAGTAAGGCTCGGACACAAAGATGGCTTGTTTTTGGATATAGACTTTTAATCATAAGTGGTTCGGAAAATGACTCTCTATCCCTAAAGGTGGGGGCAGTGTTCCCTACCTCAAAGGCAACTAATGAGATTGTCAGGAAGTCTGGATTGTTGTGTCCCGAACACTAACAATCTAACATAACTGTGCAAGGTTGAACTCTTCGCAAAGAAAAAAGTGTTTTGTGTTTTCAAGCAGAAAGGTTCCCAGTTTCACTGGTAGTAAAATGTGCTGCAAAATAATGTTCTGAAATGTAAGATTCCAATCTTATGGATGTTTCTCTGTTAGGCAAGGTTTGCATGCAGTACCCTCTGTGACCACTACACACAACTATGACTACAGGTGTAAGCAAAAACAACCTTTGGTATAAGTCTGTACCACACTGTCTTTGGTAGCGAGCTGAGCAGCAAGGCTTATCTCAAGAGGGAATGTGAGCTTGTAAGGGTGTTACACAAAGGTCTAAAATGACAAGTATTCAGAGACACTTCTACTCTTGGTTTCTTGGTAAAAACACTTCTTAATTTATTACACAATCATTTATAAAGCATTCACTAAATGAGGCAACCAATATCGCACACAAATTATATTACAGTACTAATTACTAAGCAGTTGAGCTCCCTTGAAGTAGGAACAAAAAGGCATAAGTTAATTAAATGAATATTACAGTTACTCTAAAACGGTGCAAATAGTTTGAGTTCACCAGAGGAGTTAATTCAGTGCAATAGGTATGCCAGTGTCAATGGGCTAGTGTCTTGTATGAGTAAAAACGGTTCTGGTATTTAAAACGGAAAAGTCTTTGCCACGGTTCTTAGAAGTAGTTCACGGAAGAAAGGTTCATGTGTCGGGTCACAAGCTGACTAGGCCTGCAAGTTGCCAAAGTTGTACGCACTTTCGTAGTGAGAGGTAAGTTCTCTCGGTCTGGTTTTCACATTACCTTATATTGAAGAAAAAGATGCAGCTGAAGACTTCTGTTCCTGCAGATCTCGCTGTTCCTGAGCCTCAGTCGTGGGGACAAGAGTGAGGACGTCTGGGGACTCCTGCACTGGCACTGGTTACAAAGCTGGCAAATCTTCGCTTCCGGTAGCTGTTCTTCAAGCACACAAGCTGATGACCCTCCCCCTGGTTAATCCTAACCAGCTACAAGAATGGTATCCAGGTGGCCTACGAGTCGATTGGTCCTACCAGCTCAAAGGAAGAAGTCGTCCTTGAAGGGGCTTCTCTTTCGAGATGAACTTGGCGATTCGGACCTGCAGCAGGGCTCCACCGGGCAAACCAATGGTCCAGTGGTTGCAGCAGCCGTCCTCTTCCAGCTCGTCTTCGGTTCTTTCGTTCCAGGGGTCGACTCTGCCTTCGTAGCCAAGAGACTCGCCTTTTAAACAGTTTTCTCCCATTCTTCCCAGCCTAGCTGCCACTTGCCCAGCAGGGTGTCCTCGGCGGACAGTCAGCCAGCCCATCATGCCAAAGTGCATTTGGGTCTCCTAGGAGACTAAGCACAGGGAGTTTCGGGCACCTCCCGCACTTCCTGCCCACCCCCAGACACTCAGGTGCCAGAGGTGGTCTTCAGTCCTGAAGCCCGCCAAAGGCGTAGGAACAAAGGGACCAAACCTGATTTGGCATGCAGAGACAAACTCTAGAAGGATCTTTCCAAAAAGAAACTGTGAAAAAAGACCGGGACCTGTTTAAACAAAGGGGGCTCAGGCCCCATCTTGAAAAACATGGCTCCCGTGATTTTTAGCTACCTGTGTTCGCGGTCGTGAAAAATCATGGTAGTTCGTTGTAAAACCACTGCCACCAGCCATTTCGATAGGAAAGGGTAGCCTTTGACTGCTATTTACACAAAGGATACTAAGTAACCCCTTAAGCACTCTATAGGAAGATAGTGTGTGCTGGGACTAGGAATTTAAAAAGACTAGTAAAGTCAATTTAACCTTACATTCTCAGGGAAACAGTTTATCTCGGAGAAGGTATTTAAACCTTCGGGCAGCCTAAAAGGCTACCCTGTGTCACTGCACTGAGGGTGCTGTGACACACAAGAAAAGATGATGCCTATGGAGTTATCTAAAACTCCATAATCAAAGAGCACAAGAGTAAAACACTCATCAAAATACATGAGTGGGAAAAAAGGCTTGCACTCTTTCCAGGTAATCAAGTCCTCAAAATCCAACAAAGTTGCTGGGGCTCTCTAAGGTGAAGGGAATTAGCAAATGTATGCGACTTCTCCCTAACAATCTCCTTTCCCTTAACTTTCTTCTTAGGTTAAGTCTCTGAATAACTTGTGAGAAACTGTTGTTTCTGTAGCCTGCCAGTGTCGAATTCCTCTGTCTACAGTCCAAGGGTTCTTAGGCCCTTTATCTTCTCCGTATGGGTGTCAGGCCCTCTTGGGTCCCAGACTAGCAATGTTGTCCTGTATCCACTTGGTTCACTCTCCTGCCAATTATGCAACTCTCTCTCATGTTCTTCAGTGGCCCAGACCCTTTTGGTTTTTGGGTGTGGGTCCCAGACTCGCACAGTTGTGTTGTCTGTTTGGTTCACTCTCCTGCCAAATAGACAACTGTCTTTTATTCACTTCACGTAAACACGTCTCGTGTTTGTAGGATCCCAGGCGTTCTTTCTCCAGCTCCTTAGCTCACCCCTACCCTTCCCTGGATCTCTTACAGGTGACACAAGTACCTGTTTGCCTCCTCCTTGTGGTCTCTGCAGTCCCCAGGCAGCTGTCTCCTTCCCGGATGCTTTTGCAACATTCCTGCAGACAAAGGCTTCTCTGCGGCCGCACGTTCTGTTCCTTCCATGCTTCATCTCGCATCTGTTTTTTGCTCCCTCTCTTCACCTTTGGGGGACGGTTCTCCCTCTCTCTGACGTTTTCGTTTGAGCATGAGCTTGTACTTTGTTTGAACTCCTCCTATTTTGGACTGATGTAGTCCTTGGAGACAATCGCCTCCCTTTGGAAACTAGACCACTCATTCAGTTGCTCGCTAGTGATGTTTGTACTCTTAGCCATCTGCCACAAGCCATGGGACTGTTTTTATTTTATTTATTCCACCCCCCCCCCCTGTCGGCTGTAAGGATCAAGTTGAAAACACCTTCCTTCTCGAGCCCTTCACTCAGCCACCTCGAGCTCTCCGAGGGTCAGCCACTTCTCCAGGCAGAGAGAGTGGGGGGGGGGGGTAATCTCTCTGCTCTGCAGGTGCTTCATCTGGATTGGCCTCCCTGTCCCTCTCAAACTTCAGCTGGAGCACCTGAAGTTTCAGAAGGAGCTGAAGACCTCCCTCTCCCAGCAGGACTTAGTCTGAGGTAAGGGTTGGGGTGAGGTAAAGCAGGCTGATACTGCGTTCCCTGGTGATAATGCTCAATTTAAGCATGTGTATGTGCATCATTTCATTGTGTGCTGTTGCATAGCCAATGAATTCAGAAAGTTCAGGTGCCCTTCAAAGGTGCTCGCGAGCCAATGTAAGGTGTTTCATAGGGAGCGTGGTGGGAATGTTAAGTAAGACCCTCCTTTGAGGTTTCCAGATGAGGCGTTGAACTTAATAGTGATGTATCACTGGATTTGTGCATTGTGACAGGTGAGCTTGTTTGTGGTGGATTTTGGAACCCTTCTTTGGGAGGCACAGTTGGCCATACAAACTGGATTGTGCTGGACTACTAGGCCAGTTGAGTGTCTGGAGTGAAGATGTAAGGAGCCCCCATCTTTGCAATTTTAGTAGCAGTCCTTCAGCTGAGTTGTGCACTCTTGGCTGTTAAGCAGGTATTTTTTGGGAGGCGTGGGCTGTTGGCAGTGTCTAGTCTTGAGAATTCTGGTGTCATGAATTACTGAGCAACATGTGGGCACTTATCCCCACAGATATCTTATGCAAGCAGGCGGCAACACTTGGCGTTCATCACCAGAATAGCCGTTTGAATGCAATTCAGAGGTGCACGTGCTAAAGAATGTTAATGCTGTGAATGCAAATGCACATTGTATGGAATATTCAGAGTAGCACACAACCTCCGGGAAAAGGATATTTTGCAACACGTCATGTTTTATAGAAGGCACATTTTTATAGCTGACAAAACATATTAAAGAAACTGTAGTTGGATGCTTTGGTTACTTGAGCTGAGCCGAGATGTTTATTTTAGATAGCAGATCGGCTGGCTCAACTCCCAGTCGCAGAGCTGAAATGATGCGGACTCTGCACTTCTTAATTACTTAGACCGCGAAGACGTTACACCATTCACTGAATAGCAGACGCGCGTAGGCAGCCCGTTGCCATGGTAGTTATATGATTCTATACTTTTAAGATCGTGTATAACACAGCGTTGGACTAATTTTTAAGGTACAATAACGATTGAGGTTTTGCCTCTTGGCCAATTAATGTTATAGTGTAAAAGCGTTCATACCCACTTTCCTTGTTATAAACCAGGAATTGCTTATAAATTTGGCTGCGGGGAGAATCCCAGTTTGGGGCGAGATCGGCTGCACGAGAATCATAGAATCTGCTGCAGGCTTGCAAGGAGCTGCATGTAAAGCCGGGAATGGAGCGGCCTTGCTGTAGACGCAACCTGGCGGGGTGGCATGATGGCGTGCATAGACAATAGAGTTGAACATGGCTGGTTTCCAGGCAAATCTTTTCCATTAGCCAAACCGTATCTGTAGAAAGGTACATGTACGTGTATTGGAATACTTCAGTTGGAAAAAGAGACATTCTGGACCTTCTGATATAACTGGGTAGCTCTAAGCAATATACGCGAATTGGCTGAGCTTGCATAGTATCAAGTGAAATTTAGAACCAACAAGTTTTAATTATTTAAAACCAGTTCTGAAAATTAAGGTTGCGAAGATTGCGAGATGAAGCGCATTCTGCTAGATAAAGTACGTTATGCTTTTTCCAAATACAATATTATTTTAATCTGCCTGTTAAGAGCAGACCACAAACTTTGATACATTAATTTTTAATATTAAACGTGGTTGAAAGAACTTTGCTAGAAACTGTTTAAGTAATATCTGGAAGCTGATGGTTCCTCTGTGCCAAATTGAGTATGGGCACATTGTGGCAAACACATTGTTTTGAGACGCGTAAGGATGTCCGAACTAATAGATTGAACCACATTTTAAGAATGCTACACCGTTTGGACTAATTAAGTTGTTCTTTCGACTATGACCAATGTTATGGTGAAGAGAGAATTAGTTAGTCCAAGTTGTTGGAAGATTAACTTGTCAAGCACTTTTGCTGTGAAGAGCGTGTTGGAGTTGGGTTGCACTGTAAGCACTGCCTATAAGCCAAAACCGTAGTCATGGAAGTGAAGTTGGAGAGTTGGGATGTGAGGAGGCATTGAGAGCCTCTGGGTGTGGCCTTGTATCACTCAGTGACCACATGTGTCCATTCCCAGCACCTGCCTAACCCTCACCGGCCAAAACATATGCTGCTTGGATCTTTTTCAGTTAGCGTTTTGCTTTCCAATCAACCCTCAAAGGTAATGGCTCAATTGCCTTATAAATGAGCTCCTGGTGTAATAGAAATGTCCCGTATTAACCAATTTATTTATAAACAGTATTTGTGTCCTTGCATCTGTTTCTTGTACTGAATTGTTGTTAAATGCCAAGCACTTCAAAATGTTTGATAGTTTTGAATCTTGTATTGTGAAGATTTTCGGCAGTGTGCGCAGTGGACTATATTTTTTCTGTGTCGTTTTTAGATCCCGATTTGTCAATAGTATAATTGCCAGGTTTTGTGGACATTCGTTCTTTCAGATTGATTTGCTGCATCTTTCTGTTCTTTGTTCAGTTTGAGGTTGGTGACGTTACATTTTGCAGCTTTGTTTTTTGGCGTAGTTTTAAGTGTTTCTTTAGGGCCACCATAAGAAGTGTTTGTGAGATCCATTCCCAGAGGAAGTTAAGCCATATCTGGAGTTCATGGGTGGCGAAGTGGGGTGAGAGTTTGAGGAATCAAGAGCGGTGTGGAGCTTGACCCCTTTGAAATCGTTCCATGGTATTGTAGTTGTTGGGGCTCAGTGTTTTTTTGCGTAGAGATGTGGTCATGTGGGTGGCCAACACTGGTGGAGGAACTATCAAACTACTTTATTCGGCCTTGGGCCATCAAAGTACATCCTAACAAAGACAATTCTAAAATACCATTACATGGTCCACAGGTGAAAACAAAAACTAGAGACCGAGGAGGGGTTGAAATATTGCAAACTGTTGGAATTAATGAATACAAAAGGACTCTTATTCGGCGACATGGAGCAGTTCTCTGTACACAGTACCACAAACCCAGTACCACTTCAGCTCCCAGAACGCCAAGTGCCCAGTGGGGTGAGATTTGCACCAGATAAAACTCTTTTCGTAAAGGTATATTCGTGGGGACGCACTGTTGCAGGGTCAGGGAACAGGCTGGCTACAATCCCACTTCTGGATAACCGTTTATATTGGTCAAGAATATCCCTGGTCATTTGTTTCTCTGAAGACCAATTTAACAGAATCTACAGGGTTATCGCTAGTCAGTCTATGGCATCTCACCATGTCATCCCTAGTCACAAAGGCACAGCCCCCAGCAGAATGAAACCAGTGAAGGCATTTATTCAAAAGGGCATCCCTCGGTTCTCGCCTATCTACGGCCAATTTAGGTACCCCACGAAGAAACATGGTCGGCCTACTTAGGGCCCCCCGTGAATGAGACTTTAGCCAAGCGCTCCCCAAGTGGTAATTATGAGCAATAGTTGACCTTTCACTGGGGGTGCTTGGTACTTGAGGTTAGGGGCATGAGCCACCGATGGCTTTGGCCCCGACGAGGGGGCCTTAGAGGGTTCTCGAGGTGTATTAAATATTGGTGGCTGGACAGTCTGAAGCTGCCTCATCAGAGTTAGAACACTGGAAACACCAGGAGAAATAGACGGCCAAACACCCAAAAGATGGGGCCCCATAACAACTGGCGTCAATGCCCAAAGGATCCCCTGATGGAGCCTCTCCCTCCCACCCCTGAGCTTCAATTAAGTCTAATAAAAGTTTCTTTATGGCTGTCAATTCAGAAAGCACAAGTTCACAGGAACAAACCCTGGCAGTATGGGCCTCCAGGTGTAAAGGTACCAAAGGGTGCCGATTCCCCTGAATGGGAGGCTTGGATGCCCGGAGGGGGTTAGTTGAAGAAAGGAACTGGCGCCCAAATGCACACTCAACATGGTATTGCTCATGTGCTACAGGTGGAGCTGATAGATGTCTTTTCCTCAATGGGTCCTTCAATGTCCATAATACATTAAGTTCAAGGCAGGAGATGTAAAAGTGTAGAGAAGATGAGCTACAGAGGGGCCCAGAGCCAATCGTGTGGCAAGGGCCAGGCCATTGGCCTCATGGGGATGCCTTGGTGGCATGTCAATGTACGCAGTCGGAACCAACAGGGGCACCAGTGGATCACAAACCCTGGAGGGTTTGGCTATGTCTCTGGACAGTTTCCCTGTTCCGTTGCCCAGTATGTCAGAATTGGCAGCTGCGTCTTTGCAAGCTGGATTCCCTGCAGGGGTGGACAGACTTGTATTGGACGTAGATTCCTCTTGAATCTTCCCCAGAGGTTGTCGATGGGGTTAGCCATAATGTTAATTGGTCCCGCACCATTGGAGACAGCTGGAACGGAGCAGGGCAATTGGTCCCTTCCCAACCCCCCCCCCAAAGCAATGAGGTTGGGGTCTGAACAATGGATAACATAATTTAGTCGCGGGGGTCAGCCTCTTCCGTGGGGTTAGGTAGACTCCTGGGATTCTCTAAAGTTTTCTCCCTGGTTGTCCCCACCCCCCCATTCCCTCCTGATGCAAGGATATCCACAGCAGCAACTGGGGCAGAGGCCCTGCCAGAGTCGATGCCAATAGCACCGCCATCACCAAAGCCTTTGGGTACTTGACAGCCCCCCCTTTCTTTGTATGCTCTTGATCTTGCGTATTGCTTTAGGTTCTGCATGGGTTGGCAAGTTGGAAAGGAGAGCAGACTTTTTTTTTTTTTTTTTTTGTCTCCTCCAACCGTTTTTCCAACAGTTTTTCTGCATGGGGCCGGATCAGGATAGCGAGCCCCACTACCCTTCAGGCACTGTCCAGTCTCTGCATGCTCTCACCTCTGTTCGGGAAAACAGTTCTTTGTTCGTTGCAGGCCGCTAACACCCTGGCAGACGCAACACCTGCAAACTTGCCTCTCGCTGGCTTTCACTATCGTGGGCTGGATCCGGCGAAGATATCCAGGAACGGCGTGGCTTCAGGGGTAAGCAGGAAGGAAAGCTTTGGCGGGTGCAAACAACTGCGGCCTTGCCTCTCGCTGGCTTTCATTGGAGGAACTATGGTGACGAGCAAGCACACCGTGATGGCTTGGTCATAGATATCAGCAGGCATGAGTCACAAAAACCGACGCATGTGGACGAGAGCTTTCACTGGGGATGATGGCAGCCGGCTAGACAACGAGTCATGAATGATGTTATGAGGCAAATGGCGTGGGCATGGACACTGCTTTTTTAGACCAGGGTTTGTATAGATGAGATCAAACCTGGCTCTCGTGCATGTTCTCTAATGATCACGAGGCTTGTGGAGTCTGTAATCTGTATGAGCACCTAAGCCGATTCCTTACAGTTGTATATGTAGGGCAGATGTAATTCTTTGGAAGCAACTGAGCACACGGCAGTTACAACTGGCGTCCCATACCTGGCTGGTTCCCTATTAGCTCACTTTGAAGCAGTGATGGCAGTGCAGTACTTAGGCAAGCTTGATTGACGTGGGTAATGTGGATTTAGAGGCATGACCCTCCCAAAGAGCCAACATTTGAACTGGTGCAGTAGGTGATGGGGATAAGGTTGGGTGTGTGAATGAGGTTGATGCTGAGGATACAGCCAATCTAGCGGATTTAAAATCCAAGTGGTTTTTAATGCATTTCCCCTTCAGGGATTCTGCAGGAATGAGGATCCCCGCACTCAGTGCGATTGTATTGTTTTCCGTTTTCAGCACCGTCCAGAAAGGGGCAACAACAAATGCAGGTGTGAGGCTTGTGGGATGCAACAGGCAATGCACCAGTTGTTTTTTGTGTGCCTACACTAAATCACATCACACTGCAGAAATGCACTACACTGCACATTGTTAATCCATGTTGCTTTCTATAGCAATGGACCTCCGTGTCGTCTTTTTCCATTATTCCATTGAAAGACTGGACAGACTATAGGCATCTACCCACTGAAGATTTGCTAATGGAGTATTTCTCACACGACCCACATCCCAGAAGGATGGTGGTAGTAGGAAAAGGACCCCCTAGAGCAATGTTAGTCAAAGTTTTTATGCTGGGCCCCTCCACCCCCCCCCACCCCCCGAGTAAAAATAGTACTGCTGTGCCCCCCCCCACTTATTAGAAGGGAGACATCTAATTACTTAACCCTCATTTAGTTTTAAAAGATTGTATTTTAGATAATTTATTTATAAACCAGATTTTATAGATGGTGATTCGTTGTGGTCATATTTATTGAGTGGTCAGTCCATTTTTTAATGCCATTTTAAAAGTAATAAAATTCTTAAAATTGAAATATGATGAATTTGTAAAAATTGAAATGTGGTGATTTTTAATTAACACTCTGGTGGGGTTGGCAGCCAATCGGGTGGCTCAGAAAGCGGGCTTGAACCGCCAGTGAAAGCCTGCGTTCCATGCCGCCTGATCGCTGGCTCCCCCACCGCCATCTCCTCCCCCGCCACCATCTCTTCCCACCCTCCCTCTACTTTTAATGCGGTGGTGGCCGCATCCGCTCCTTTCCCTTTCCTCCAGCAGGCCACCATGGAAAAGGGAAGAAGTGCTCCATGTGGAGCCCCGGCTTCCCTTTCCATGGTGGCCATCTTTGTAAAGTATTTTCCTTAGTTTAAGGTTACTGCTTTGGTAGCCTGGGGTGCTAATGGCCTTAGGCTTCCGTTCCAAGGGCTTTGCTCTGGCTGTTAGCTCGGGCTGCTGGTACCCACTTCAGCCCCCCTCTTCATCCCTTGGAAAGGGGGCTTAACGCCACATACACAATGCAAATACAAAATAGCCCTTTTTGAAGAGCCGTGTGCCGCTCCCCCCCACCCCCGACTTCCTTCGTACCAGACCCACAGTTTGAAGACCAATGCTTTACAGCAATCGGAGAATAAAGTACAGGGATCCATTCCCTGAATGCCCCTCTCGCGTCAGCTGCCTCCTCTGGGAGGACTCGTATTTTTGAGGAGTGCAGCGTCGGTGCTGTTCCTACTCCACCTACCCCATACCCCCTTCTGGCTTTGGCATGGTGCTTTGTTGGTTTGTTTTTCTAGAGCACACCGCACCCAAAGGCATCCGGGCGCTATATAAAACGGCTTTAAGAATATGCAATCAATGGTACAGTATCAACAGCCATTATTACAGAATCGACATTTATAGATAATATGCAGAACAAGTGAAAAACAGACATATCGATGCAATGCATAATTTGCTAGGCGTGAGCCAGTTCAGAAGGGCAAGGTGGGACTGGACCGCCTAGTAAGTTACTTGTGGTCAGTCAGGATGTGCATTTAGAGTGCACTGTACTTGGAAAAGATCAATTTTTTGGTGTTGGACCTGAAGCTTGGGAAGAAGCAACGGTGTAAGCATCCTTCCTTCACACACTGCTAGCACTTGGTTTTTTCTCTCCCCATCCCACTCGTCCCCCTTTGCCTTTTGTAGGGTAGCGATGAGGCCAGGGGAGAACAGAAATGTGCATGCTTCTCTACTGTATTCAGAGGAGAGCACAACAGCACTACATTCCTGTTCCCACTGGAGCAGTGCACAGATGTATTTCGTTCCAAGCGAAGTGCCAGTTTGCTCCCACACTCTTAAGAATGTACCAGCCTTGAGGATTTAAGGTAGATGACCCTTTACTGGTAGAAGAACCTTTACTGGTAGAAGAACCCTGTGCACTTGGATAGGATTGCATTATTTTAGAAGTATCCTTGTCTGTCTGGGTCTCTGCTCCCTTTTGGGTTTGTTACGGAGCTCAGAAGGTGAGACGAGCTGGTACAGAGCGACAGGCCACACTCCTACTGCTGGTCGTCTGCTCTTTCCTTGTCCATCAACATCTCTGAATATTATGGGGCGTCTGATGGCACAGCCTTGCATATGCTGCGTGTGCCAGGCATATAGTGGCACAACTTGTCATCTTGGCTGATTACTTCGCCGTGTTATGGTAATGAACTGTCAAGAGCAGACCTATGATGGGCGTTTGAGCATAGGAGAGTAAATAAGTTGTAAATGGTGTGTACCTGGGGAAGTCCTGCAAATACCTGGACATGTTGGAAAATCCTTGCATCTGATGGGAGTACCTTGACTTATAAGTCTGTTACCATGCACCACAGAAACCCTTTTCACTCTGCAAAACGCATATCATCTTGTGGGTGTGCGTGCTAGTCCATTTGTTGAAGGATCTCTTGTCTCGAGACCACCCACCTTGGCTCTTTCAGTCTGCGTCATGGCTGCCCTAGGGCACCAAACCTGGGCGAGAGGTACTGCAGTGTTTGGAGTTCCACGTACTAGGTTCTATCCGCTTCCTAGGAGACCTTAATGCATTGTTGATGCAAATGAACTCGCTTTCCCTCATTCTCATTTCAAAATGCCTTTTTATTTTTGTCAATCTCTTTACATCGAGGCCCAGAGAATCAATTCTTGTGTTGAGGCCTCACTCTACTTTGTGAGCTTGGACCCATTCTCCCCAATGCATCCGAATCCCTGATTAGATAACCACAAACATGGGCAATTTGGTAGTAAAAGCATTTTTAGTGAGTAAAAACCTAGACTTCAACTGGTCTAAGTTTAAGTAACTATGAATATAGTTTCCTAATCTATTCTTTGTAGCTAGAAATTGCTGAAAAAAAGTTTTGCACGCTGCCTTCACACCAGGCAGCAGGAGAGCGCAGGCCAGGGGGTGTCTTTGTGGAACGTGCTAAGAATGTGACTCGTCTAATTGTGTCATTTGTGAAGTGCACTTGGCATAAAGGGGCAGAGACACGCACACTGTACTCCATGTTTTGGTTGTTTGAGGGTGTTGCCCTAATTCGAAGGTGTATGTTCGCGATCCGGCGGATACGCCGCTGATTTTAGAGCCCTACTTGTAAGCAAATGAAAGAACTGCGCCTGGTCTCCTGCCCTGTCCTCCGCCTGGTCTCCTGCCCTGTCCTCCGCATTTGGTTGGGAAGTTTTGTCCTCCTTCACCAATATGCTTCCATTGCTTTTTTAAGACCAGGCCTTTTCTGTTTTGTGCGGCACTGCCTAATCCTACTTTGAGAAAATGTAAAGTAATTGTGAAGGTGACCCACCTAAATTGCTTCTACGGAATATAAAGAGCACGGGGGTAACTTCCGAAGAGCTTGGTACATGGTACTGCAACCTTCAAAATATTTATAGGCAGAGGACTGTTCAGTTGGGTGAAATAGTTCATATCCCAATGGATGGGCCCCCCTTCTGTCTTGGCTAGGTTTTGCCACGAGCTGTGCGCTCGGCAACTTGGAGTCATTAATGCGAGGCTAAGAAGTGGAGGGAAGGAGATCTACCACTGAGCAACACCAAAGGTTTCTAGGACCTAGAGAACGAAATGGGGGTAGAATGACACTACATATAGCGAGTTGTATTTCTTCACGTGAAGTAAATATTCAGTTAGTTTTCGTGTGTGGCTGCTGTGTCCCATTTGTACCATGACGGGTCTGTTGGTTAATCTAAGCCTCGGCGTGCGGCTGTAAAACATAAGCCGGGTGATCTAATGTTGGAGTCTGGCCGGGCAACTCCCTTCAGACAGTGGAAGTCTGTTATGAGCCGTAGGAAAACGTATGCAGTATGTCCTGCTAAACCGGCCACAAACTGGCTTAAAAAAAAGGAAAATACAAACGGTCATCTGTTCACTCGCACCGCACAGTGGGTTTGTTCTAAATAAATCTGCTGATGGAACGTATGTTACAAAGTGTGGCTGTGCTTCTCCGTTACAACATTCGACAGTCCGCCTTTCTCTACTTCCCAAAAGGTTTTCGCTTTCCTTGGGGGCGGGCTCTAGCATGTAGGTGTCGACAAATTGCTCTGCGGGATTGTACGATGCCGTTTTTTGCACAAGTCTAAGCTTGTTTTCGTCTAATTTATTTAACAAATACTGTTTTGGACACCTTTCGATTTTGTACGTTGTGCTTAAAAGGTTTGCGGTTTTGGGAATAGTGTTAACGTCGTTGGGAACGAGTAAATGTCCTAACGTTTGTTGTGCTTTTGTTATTCTGAAGAAGTCTGCAATCACACTTGCTAACTTATGTTGTGCCTGTGCCATGCTAAGGGTCCTCTCTAGTTGAAGAGTATCCACCTGAGTAGGAGGGCGGAGGAGTGGGATAGAAAAAGGTAGTACAAAAAAAATATATTTTTGGGAGGGGTCTGTTGCCCCCACTCTGTTAGGTAAGATGGAAGGATTTGTAGAGTCCAACTGGTGTGGTACTTTACCAGACTTATCTCTCTGTATTCGGTAACCCACCTTTTAATATAGGCCTGTACTACGCAAGTTGGTAGTGACTGAGCAGCCAAGCTCATTTTAAGAGGGATAATGTGAGCTCTACAATAAAATTTGTAAATATAGGAGTAAACCCACAATTGCACAGCATATTTATTGCTGTAATTTATAAAAAAAAAGTGTCGATCCCATATTCTGCACTGTCCCCTCCCCTTCCCCTGCACTTGCGCGATCTCAATGACACCTGGCCTAGTAAGATCGTTGTCTGTCTGTCTTCCCTCTGTTCCCCCTCCCTTGCCTCATCGCGCCTTGAAACACTTGTGTATAGGCGCGTTATAGATGCCATATATCACTTAAAGTTATAGTATACATATTTATTTATATGCACATACAAGGATAATTAAAAGGCAGCAACTTATAGCAGCAAATCCGGTGCCGTTTATATTGGTGGTCAAAATGTGCAGATGGAGCCAGGTGGACCTTTTAGTAGTGAATTTTTATAGCGGTCCACCCACACAACGCAATAAACATTGTTTGGATGTCCTGGCCCTTGTGCTGGAGAAACTCTCTGCAATGTTTCCCATGGGTAAGGTGTGTTGGATACTTGATGGAGATTTAAACATGAAATTGGGGTATGGGCCGGTAGATAGATCTACGACAACACAGAAGATGCAGTGGCAGGGATACCTTCTCCCACTATGACGGATACCAGGCTGTGTGTGGAAGGTTTGCGTCTTTGGCACTACCTGTATGAGTGAGGACTAAAATCCACAAATGGGCGGTTGGTTGGGGATATCCCTGGCAGAGTTACTTTCTCTTCAGCAATGGGTAGCTCCACTATAGATTCTTTTGTGTCCCGGTAGTGCACTGGGGACTTATAAAGTGGTTTGAGGTACTGGCCTATATTTGTAGTGATCATTTTCCCATTAAACTCCGGATTAAGTCAGCTGCAGGGGTGGACATGCTGAGTCCAGTACATCTTCTGGAAGTATCTCTTGATGGCTCCCGTCGCAGGCTCAAATGGAAGGAGGACAGAAAGGACAAACTAATAAAAAAGGCAGTAGTGCGAAGTCGAGAACTGGACAACTTGCTGTCTGGGAACCTGGAGAGGAATGGTATACTGGAGGAGTTTGGAAGCATGCTGACCCAGCTCTCTTAGGTATTTTCTTGTGCTCCCGCCCAACAAGGAAAGAGAAAGGGGGGTGGAGGGGAGCTGGTTTGACTCTGATTGTACCAGAGCCAGGAAGAACTTACTACATGCGTTGGGTAGTACTGTTACCCCGCAAAACCAGTAACACAAGTGCAAGATCAAACTATAAGAAAGCCTTGGCTACTACAAAAAAAGAAATAGAATAAGCGGCATGTGAAGCCTGGGTGCTAGCTGCAAGGGACAACGATTCTAAATTATTTTGGGAGATAGCCCAGAAGGGCCCCTATTATAAATTTAATATGGACACCCCGATTAATAATATCACAGACAAGGCCTGGTTGGACTATTTTGCCTCACTCTACCGTGTGGGGCGCAGGGCGGAGGGAGATGGACAAGCAGGGGCAGAGGGGGTGGGATGGTGTACCCCGCAAGGTAGTGATGAGATGGGCAATGGGTAGCATTGTGTTCTCAGTGGAAGAAATGAAGGCCATTGGTTTTCAGCGTTGTAATCGGGCCCGGATAACTTCCTGGCAGGCCTATTTGTTATGGAGCCAGATCTTTGGGCACCAGTGCTCACCCAAGGCTTCCACGTCATGTGCGGGGGATGGGCTTTTCCACCTTCATGGTGGTAATCTAGCCCATTTATAAGAAGGGATCACAGGCGTTCCCTGCTTCGTATAGACCCCTGTTAGGGAGAATTCTCTGTTTAGGCTGAATTTCCCTACCTAGTGAGTCCCCCAGCAGCTTTGCTGGATTTCTGGGGTTTAATTTTTTTCTCCTGCCAAGAGTGAGACTCTTTTACCCTCACTCTTGGACATGTTGAAGTGTGTTTTCTTGGTTAAACCTTGTGTTGAATGGGCTATGGGGTCTCTTACTCCATAGGGCCTCATGTATTTTTGTGATGTGGGTCACACAGCACCCTCTGTGCCGTGACCCAGGGGTGTCCTAGGGACTCCCCAACATAGACTCCATACCCTGGGACTGACTACTGTCTCCCAGGGCATGTAAAGTCACCAAAGACTTTGCTAGTCTTGAATCCTGAACAGAACCAGTACAAACCATCATATTGTGGACGTACTGGCTGGGGCAAT
This sequence comes from Ambystoma mexicanum, assembly GCF_040938575.1. Classification (NCBI taxonomy): domain Eukaryota; kingdom Metazoa; phylum Chordata; class Amphibia; order Caudata; family Ambystomatidae; genus Ambystoma; species Ambystoma mexicanum. The sequence continues at coordinate 38,827,019 of NC_090933.1, forward strand.
TCGATTGCCCCAGGGTCTGTTAGTCGAGGGGGCACGTCTCCGTCCCCCCTGATCGAGTTTTGGCTGGTGGCAGTGGAAACTACTTTTTATATTCGACCGCGAATATTTCCCTATGGGATTTCCCATTGTTTTAGGCTAACACATTTAATTATTTATTTACGGTAGCCTTAAACATACCACCGGTTTATATATTTATTTTTATAACTCCGGTTGGGACTTTTTGCCAAAACTTGATTCTAAAATGGCGTTGGTGTTCGCCTCTGTAACTCTGACCCAAAGTGGAGCCCTTTGTTCCACTTTTGGCGGGCTTCTCCACAGAAGCCCTCCAAAGTGGTGCCACTCTGTCTGGGGTACTTAGGAGGGGTGGAGGGGGATTTAGGCACCCTGGACTGAGTTACCTTGGTAACTCAAGTCGCACTCCGTCCTGATTGGCCCAAGTGGTGAGCCGCCCGGCTCACCACTTAGCATGGTTGAGTGACAGCTAGGCTGGGTGAATGGGGGTTTGCTGCATAAAAGCAGGGCTTTGGGGACTGGGACTTCAGAAGTCGCCACAGGACCAAGAATCCGACGAGGGAAGAGCTGAGCCGACCTGCTTCGACGACACCACCCGGTGGAGCCCTGCTGAACCGTCTCACCACTTTTTCCCGACGACCGAGGAGAACTCTTAACGGAGTGGCTCCTTCCCTTGACTGGTGGGGACAACCAGTTTTCGCCTTCTTTCCGTTCTTTGAGGTATCTCGTGGCCGCCTTGCCTGTGCCAAGCACCCCGGCAACCGGAATACCACACTTTACCCCCATACCGCGAAAGTCGGCACCAACCCTTTAACCGGAGGACTCCGCGGCTGGTTTCTTCCCGGGCAGTGCAACGACCCTCTTCTTCTGTTCTTCAGCGAGAACTTCTTCTCCCCTGACCGACGTCGAGCCCTGCTGCCACTGCCTGGAACAACTGCCACCGCTGGAGGATCCTTTCCGCTTAAGGTACTGTGTTCTGCCTGGCTTCCCTTGCTACCGACTGTACGGGGTAGATTTAGTCCCCGGCTTTCGAACCTGGGAGTGCCTGGGACACTTTGGCTAAACTTTCTGAGCCACTCTAACCTCTTTTTGACTCTTTGCAAGACTTTGAATCTCTAACTAACAGTGTGATCTTGGGCACATTTTCGCTCCGGCTACTCTAAGAGTGGGCCCTGCCTAGTGACTTTTGCTCACCTGTGACTTTATTCTTCTGTAAGCCTATTGCAAGTGCTCTGGACCTTAGAGTGGTGTGTCTAACCCATTTCTGCTTTTTCTCTCCCTTTCTTGGAAACTACTAGAGTGTCATCTAACGTTAAGCACTCACCTCTGTTTTAATTAAGTGGTGTTTTACCTAGAGTTGTCTAGATAGGAGAAAGGATTGAATCTACTTTCATTATAACTGTGTTGAAGTACTTTTACTATATTTTTGCTAGAGTGTTTTTAACTTATGTGTATTTTAAATAAATAACTATATACTTTTGAAACCAAGCTCTGGTCAGTGTTTGCTTGTGCTATTGTGTTTTGGTACATATTGTGTATACTTTACATACTGCCTAACTCTTCTTGAGAGAAGTCTGACTGCTCAGCCACAGCTACCAGGTAAATCTGGGTGGTACAGACTGCTACCAAAGGGGTTTACTGCTCTACCTGTAGTCTTAAATCTTTTGCAGTGTTCCCCAAGGGAACTGCACAGGTTTCTGCCTAACACTGGTGTACAGCGGTGGGATTTGTATTGAGTATACATTTTATTGTGCTTTAGATACCTTAGTGCAACTAACCACAAAGCTTAGCACTGAAAAAGTAAAACCTCTAACATGTCAGTTATAGAAAGCTATAGTCAAGAGTCCCTTGCAGCCAAAACTGCTGATTGTTTAAGAGTGCTCTGTAAACATAAGGATCTCCTGACTAAGGGCAAGAAAATGGAGCTGATTGAAAGATTGTTAGCTAACCAAAGTCTGGGTGATGGTTCAGAGGAACCTACCACTCCAGCGACTGTAGATGACAGTGTTGAAGTTAACATGGAGCAAAATGTTGATGTTTCTGAGGAAGAGTCAGAAGAGGAGGGTGAGGCTGTTGTAACTGTCCCCCCTAGGCCTCTGCCTGCTCTACCTGCTGTACCTACTGGACCTTTACCAGGTCCCACATTTAGTCCTCAGTACTTTGAACTGGAGAAAATGAAGCTAGAATTGGAGTATAAGAAACTTAATGCTCAAACTGACAAAGAACTAAGGCTAAGGGAAATGGAGCTCAAGTATGACTTAGAAATGAAGAAATTATCTGTTGAGAATGTTTCTCTCTCTGGCTCCTCTAGAAGTTCCAGTCCTAAAAGACCCCGGATGCCTAAAGAATTGGTTGGTATGTATGAGCCTAAGTTGGATGTGTTGGATTGGTTGTCTCTGTTTGAATATAATCATGGGCTCCAGAACATCACAGGAAATGACTTACTCACCTGGTTGTTCTCTAGGCTTCCCCCTGTTGCAACTGATGTGGTAATGGAGATGGGGGAGGAGGATAGGAAGGACTATGAATGTGTGAAACTAGCTTTGATAGCTAGGTTTGGGAAGACCCCTTCCCAGTATCTTAAGAGGTTTAGGAGCCTCAAAAAGCATGATGGTACCCCTTGGGCTACCTGGGTGAATGAATGTTTGAAAAACTTAGAGGGATGGATTAAGGGTTACAAGGTGAACACTTATGAAGGTATGAAGAATTTGTTTATGTTGGAGACTATTTATGATGCCTGCTCTCCTGAGCTCAGACAACACTTGGCTGATTCCAGGGAATTAGATTCCCGGAGGCTAGCTAAGGCTGCTGACTTGTGGGTTGCCAACAGGGCCACTCACAAGGATTCTGGGGTAACTCAGAAGAAGGATGGGGAAAAACAGTCTAAGAAGGACTCCAAAGAGAATTCTAATACTACAAATTCCAAAGAGGGCCCCAAACAAAACTATAAGGGTAAGCCACAAGGGAAACCAAATCAGGCTAGTGTACCTTCTGGTCCCAGACCAGAAGGAGGTCAGAACAAGCCTCCATTCCAGCGAGCCTTTGGCTCATGCTTTGTTTGTAAGGCTACTGACCATGTGAAAGGAGATCCCAGATGTAAGGGTAAACCTTCAGGGGTCCAGCTTGCCTCCTTAGCCTTCGCTCCCGAAGAGGAAGTACCCATGGCAAGTGGAAACTTTCTATTACTAGCTGATGAACCCACTGGAGTCTCAGCTAGTGTTTCTTTAGTCTCTCTGGGGTTGTGGGAGCAACAGAATTTAGATGTCTATAACTCTATCCCAGATAATACTAAAGAGTATTATAAGGACAGTGTCCAGGTGAATGGTCAGGAGACTCCTGCCATTAGGGACACTGGAGCCAGCATAACTGTGGTGGATGAATCATTTTTCAAGGCAGAGGATGTTGCTAAGGCACCCAAATGCCTCACCAAGTTAGCTGGTGGGCCTGTGCAGATGTGTCCCCAGTTACCAGTTCTCATCCAATGTAATGATATGGCTGTAAAAATACCTGTCAGTGTACAATGTGAAGTGCCAGGTAGGGTTCTGTTGGGTAATGACCTCAAAGCTCTTGGAGTTGTATCTCATACCCCCAGACCTCCTAGCAAAAGGTTTCAGGAACTCACAAAACCTGCAAGGGAGAAAACCCTGAGAGGGTTATCTCAGGAGATGATGACAGAAATCACTCCTCTACCACTGGAGCAACTTACTGCAGTAACTACCAGATCAGGAGCAAAGGGGCAACCCAAGACTCCTAGGAAAAAGCCAGCAGCAAGCACTCCAGTGCTTCCAACAAGGACTTCCCCTAGGTTGTCCAAAGTTACACCTGTAACTCCACCTCCAGCTGAGGCTGAGAGGGAGGTACAACCCTGTGTGGTTGAGCTAGACTCTGAGGAAGAGCTAGAAGGAGGCCCCAACCTTATTGGAGATTTGGACCCTGAGGACCATCCTGAGCTGCAGTCTTTACTGGCAGAAGGTGGGCCTAGCAGGGCAGCTTTTCGTAAGGGGCAAAGAGAATGTCCAACTCTGGAGGGTCTCCGCCACCAGGCAGCTTCTCAAGCTGATGGGCAAGAGCCTGGGAAGTATAGGTTGCACTGGGAAGATGGCCTCTTCTACAGTGAACCCACTGAGTCTGAACCTGGAGACTACAAACGCCTTGTAGTCCCACAGGAAAACAGACAACAGTTCTTACAACTAGCCCATGAGATACCTTTGGCTGGCCACTTGAGTTTCAAGAAGACCAAGGAAAGGCTCTCACTCTACTTTTATTGGCCAAAGATGGGGGCCGAAGTAGATAGATATTGTAAGAGCTGCCATACCTGCCAGACTTCTGGTAAGGTTGGTTCCAAGAATGTGGCACCTTTAGTGCCTCTCCCAGTTGTGGGAGTCCCATTTGAGAGGGTAGGGATTGACATTGTTGGTCCCCTTGATCCTCCAACCTCCTCAGGCAACAGGTTTATCCTTGTTGTAGTAGACCATGCTACTAGGTACCCGGAGGCCATTCCTATGAGGACTGTTACAGCTCCGGCTGTGGCTAAGGCCCTCCTTGGTATTTTTACCAGGGTTGGGTTTCCTAAGGAGGTAATCTCTGACAGGGGGTCAAACTTTATGTCCCACTACATGAAGGCCATGTGGAAAACCTGTGGAGTTACCTACAAGTTCTCAACCGCCTACCACCCTCAGACAAACGGGTTGGTTGAAAGGTTTAACAGAACCATGAAGAGCATGATAGGTGCTTTGGAAGAACCCCTTAAGAAAAAGTGGGACCTTCTACTGCCATGCCTTCTCTTTGCTTATAGAGAAGTCCCTCAGGAGGGAGTAGGTTATTCTCCCTTTGAGCTTCTCTATGGCCATCCAGTCAGAGGTCCATTGGCCCTGATTAAGGAGGGGTTGGAAGGTGCTCCTCCCCTCAAGCCAGTCAGAGTGACTGACTATGTGATAGGTCTCCGGAGGAGAATGTCACACATGATGGCAGAAGCAAGTGACAACTTGAAAGCTGGTCAAGCCCTGGTCAAACATTGGCACGACCAGAAGGCTAACATGGTTGAGTTTACTCAAGACCAGCTTGTTCTAGTTATGCTCCCAACAAGGCAGAGGGCCTTGCAAGACAAATGGATGGGACCCTTCAAGGTTGTGGGAAAACTTGGAGAGGTCAACTATCTGGTGGATCTGGGCAGACCCAGGGAAGCTCCTAGAGTCTTCCACACCAACCGACTAAAAGCCTACATCTCCAGACCTGATGTAGGAGCCTTGCTCCTAGCTTCAGCTGCAGAGGAGGAAGAGAGTGAATCTCTCCCTGATCTCCTCAGAGGTGTACCTTTAGATGAAAAAGTTGAAGGAGTCAATCTCTCTTCAGACCTGACACCTGAGCAACAAGAGGAGTGCAAATCTATGTTAAATCAGTTTGCCTCCCTGTTCTCACTGTCACCAGGCTTGACCCCTTGGGGCCAGCATGAGATACTCACTGGTGACTGTCTGCCAGTCAAAAGCAGAGGATACAGAATGTCAGAACATATCAGAGCCCACATCAAAGGAGAGGTCAAGAAGATGCTTGATCTCGGGGTAATAGAACCCTCTACTAGTCCATGGTCTAGCCCAGTTGTGTTAGTACCAAAGGCAGGATCCAAAGACTTGAGATTCTGTGTGGACTATAGAGCTCTAAATGCAGTCACCAAGACTGATGCCCACCCTTTGCCCAGGACAGATGAGTTGGTGGATAAACTTGGTGCAGCCAAGTACCTCAGCACATTTGACCTGACGTCAGGCTATTGGCAAATAGCCCTGACAGACCATGCCAAGGAGAAAACTGCATTTTCAACCCCAGTTGGCTTGTACCAGTTTAAGGTCATGCCTTTTGGACTGAAAAACGCACCTGCCACATTCCAAAGGATGGTGAACCAAGTTCTGGCTGGGATGGAAGATTTCTGCATGGCATACTTGGATGACATTGCAGTCTTCAGCCACTCCTGGGAAGAACATGTGAACCACCTAGGCCATGTGTTGCAGGCTCTGAAACAGGCCCATTTGACAATCAAAGCCAGTAAGTGCCAGATTGGTCAAAGTAAAGTGGTCTACCTTGGACATGAGGTAGGAGGTGGAGAAATAAGGCCTTTGCCCAGCAAGATTGAAGCTGTGCAAAATTGGACAACACCAACTACTCAAACCCAAGTGAGAGCTTTTCTAGGCCTCACTGGGTATTACAGGAATTTCATTGAGAACTATGGGACCATAGCTTCTCCACTGAATGTAATCTCCTCTCCCAAATTCCCTAAAAAGGTGAAATGGAATGAGGAGTGCAATCAGGCCTTTGAAAAACTGAAGAGAGCTCTTTGCCAGGCTCCAGTATTGAGAGCTCCTGACTACCACCAACCTTTCATTGTACAAACTGATGCTTCCAATGTAGGTATAGGTGCAGTTCTAAGCCAACTGGATGAGAAGGGTAGGGAGCACCCCATTTGCTTCATCAGTAGGAAACTGAAGGATCCTGAGACAAGGTGGGCAACTATCGAAAGAGAATGCTTTGCTATTGTGTGGGCACTGAAGAAGTTTAGGCCATACTTGTATGGTTCTACTTTTGTTATTCAGACTGACCACCAACCCTTGAGATGGTTAATGCAAATGAAAGGGGAAAATCCAAAACTATTGAGATGGTCAATCTGCCTGCAAGGGTTTGATTTCACCATTGAGCACAGGTCAGGGTGTCACCATCAAAATGCTGATGGACTCTCTAGGATGTATATCATCGACTAGAGGTATGAGGTTCATCCAGGAGTGGATTAAATCCTCCTGTCCCTTAGTCTGGGGGGGGCGAGTGTTAGGGAGAATTCTCTGTTTAGGCTGAATTTCCCTACCTAGTGAGTCCCCCAGCAGCTTTGCTGGATTTCTGGGGTTTAATTTTTTTCTCCTGCCAAGAGTGAGACTCTTTTACCCTCACTCTTGGACATGTTGAAGTGTGTTTTCTTGGTTAAACCTTGTGTTGAATGGGCTATGGGGTCTCTTACTCCATAGGGCCTCATGTATTTTTGTGATGTGGGTCACACAGCACCCTCTGTGCCGTGACCCAGGGGTGTCCTAGGGACTCCCCAACATAGACTCCATACCCTGGGACTGACTACTGTCTCCCAGGGCATGTAAAGTCACCAAAGACTTTGCTAGTCTTGAATCCTGAACAGAACCAGTACAAACCATCATATTGTGGACGTACTGGCTGGGGCAATTCGATTGCCCCAGGGTCTGTTAGTCGAGGGGGCACGTCTCCGTCCCCCCTGATCGAGTTTTGGCTGGTGGCAGTGGAAACTACTTTTTATATTCGACCGCGAATATTTCCCTATGGGATTTCCCATTGTTTTAGGCTAACACATTTAATTATTTATTTACGGTAGCCTTAAACATACCACCGGTTTATATATTTATTTTTATAACTCCGGTTGGGACTTTTTGCCAAAACTTGATTCTAAAATGGCGTTGGTGTTCGCCTCTGTAACTCTGACCCAAAGTGGAGCCCTTTGTTCCACTTTTGGCGGGCTTCTCCACAGAAGCCCTCCAAAGTGGTGCCACTCTGTCTGGGGTACTTAGGAGGGGTGGAGGGGGATTTAGGCACCCTGGACTGAGTTACCTTGGTAACTCAAGTCGCACTCCGTCCTGATTGGCCCAAGTGGTGAGCCGCCCGGCTCACCACTTAGCATGGTTGAGTGACAGCTAGGCTGGGTGAATGGGGGTTTGCTGCATAAAAGCAGGGCTTTGGGGACTGGGACTTCAGAAGTCGCCACAGGACCAAGAATCCGACGAGGGAAGAGCTGAGCCGACCTGCTTCGACGACACCACCCGGTGGAGCCCTGCTGAACCGTCTCACCACTTTTTCCCGACGACCGAGGAGAACTCTTAACGGAGTGGCTCCTTCCCTTGACTGGTGGGGACAACCAGTTTTCGCCTTCTTTCCGTTCTTTGAGGTATCTCGTGGCCGCCTTGCCTGTGCCAAGCACCCCGGCAACCGGAATACCACACTTTACCCCCATACCGCGAAAGTCGGCACCAACCCTTTAACCGGAGGACTCCGCGGCTGGTTTCTTCCCGGGCAGTGCAACGACCCTCTTCTTCTGTTCTTCAGCGAGAACTTCTTCTCCCCTGACCGACGTCGAGCCCTGCTGCCACTGCCTGGAACAACTGCCACCGCTGGAGGATCCTTTCCGCTTAAGGTACTGTGTTCTGCCTGGCTTCCCTTGCTACCGACTGTACGGGGTAGATTTAGTCCCCGGCTTTCGAACCTGGGAGTGCCTGGGACACTTTGGCTAAACTTTCTGAGCCACTCTAACCTCTTTTTGACTCTTTGCAAGACTTTGAATCTCTAACTAACAGTGTGATCTTGGGCACATTTTCGCTCCGGCTACTCTAAGAGTGGGCCCTGCCTAGTGACTTTTGCTCACCTGTGACTTTATTCTTCTGTAAGCCTATTGCAAGTGCTCTGGACCTTAGAGTGGTGTGTCTAACCCATTTCTGCTTTTTCTCTCCCTTTCTTGGAAACTACTAGAGTGTCATCTAACGTTAAGCACTCACCTCTGTTTTAATTAAGTGGTGTTTTACCTAGAGTTGTCTAGATAGGAGAAAGGATTGAATCTACTTTCATTATAACTGTGTTGAAGTACTTTTACTATATTTTTGCTAGAGTGTTTTTAACTTATGTGTATTTTAAATAAATAACTATATACTTTTGAAACCAAGCTCTGGTCAGTGTTTGCTTGTGCTATTGTGTTTTGGTACATATTGTGTATACTTTACATACTGCCTAACTCTTCTTGAGAGAAGTCTGACTGCTCAGCCACAGCTACCAGGTAAATCTGGGTGGTACAGACTGCTACCAAAGGGGTTTACTGCTCTACCTGTAGTCTTAAATCTTTTGCAGTGTTCCCCAAGGGAACTGCACAGGTTTCTGCCTAACAACCCCTTTCACTCCTGGACTGCATTTTTAAAAATATTGTGTCATGCCATACTGGCCTAACTGGAGGACTGGGTTGTGAGTAATGGAGTTCTCGCTCAGGTTCAGTTAGGATTTAGGCCAGGGCTGGGTACAGCAGAACAGGCACTTAATCTCTATTTGGTAGTGGCACATTCACTTTACCTGAAAGAGGAGCCCATCCTTCTGGCATTCATGGACCTGAGCATGGCATTTGACAAACTCTATTGTGACAAGTTGTGGCACATGCTCGTGTCCATGAATAACCCGTGGGTGTTGGTGAACATTCTGGTGAGGCTGCATGGCACCACACGAGTTTGTGTGTGGAGTTGTGTCAACGGGCGTTGTACATGTTCCTTTAAAGTCTTGATGTGTCCTGGCGCCCCTATTATTCTGCTTGTGTATATATAAATGGTCTCCACAAGCATCTATTAAAGTCCTCTCCTGATGTCCCAAAGCTGGGTGGCCAGCCCCTACCAGTCCTGGTTTATGCGGATGACTCTGTATTGATGGCTCGTGCTCCAGCCTCTTATCTCGGAATATTCAGAGTTCATGGAGGGGCCTGGACTTGGTGGTAAACGCAGTGAAGTCGGCGGTGATGTCCTGCTGGAAAGCGAGACAAAGGATCAATTTTAGGGCCATGTAATGTAGGAACACTGTTATTCCCAGGGTTGATCATTTTGATTATCTGTGTCTGATTCCCTGGTAACATACGGGCGCTATGGCTCACATAAACAAACAGGTCCTGCTGTTCAAGCAGGCCCTGGGTGGGGTTTCTAGGGCCATGAAACACTTGTGTATAGGCACGTTATAAATGCCCTATCATAAAGCCAACAGTCCCTCTGTTACAGTTGTACAAGGGTAAAGCGGCTTTGGTTGCTAAATTTAGACTGGAGCTGTGGTGCCACCCCATTTTTAATGCGGTCCAGATCCTGGAGAACCAATTCTTGGAAAAACTCATTGGGGCTCCCAACTTGGGCTCCAAATTTCAGAGTATTAAAAGAACTGGGTTGTACAACAATTAGCGACCTGATTTCCCTGCATTCGGAGTTGCACATGCTTAGGTTATGGAGTAATGGCAGGATGTCCCGCATGAATTGATCACCTTTCTGATAGATAAGGACCCAGGAGATAAGATCCTGTGGTTGTCCTACATCAGGAAACGGCTAATGGAGGGGGGGAATCAAGTGCACACATCTGTATCCACCCAGTAGTATGCTCTCCAGGTGAGAAATTAACCAATGGACTGCTTGTCTTTGAGTCTGTATATCTGGACAGAGAAATCATGAAACCAAAAAATCGGGGGCTGATGACAATCATGTCCCTGGGTGTTCAGCGCCATTTACTATGGGCGGTATCCCGCAAGGATCACATCCTTGTATCTAGGGCAAGGTTTAACTGCATCCGCCTAAAGGCTTTGGTGGCAGCATAGGCTGGGGCGGGTGCAGATCGAACCTGCCCAATTTGCAAAGCTCCATACAAGGACCTGGCACACTTGATTCTATTTTGTCCTGCGTATGCACTGGCAAGAAAACGGCTCATAAGTCTCTTATTAAGGGAAATGGTCTTTGCAACGTACAAGCCAGCCCTAACTTACCTGTTATGGGCAAATCCACCACAAGTGGGCTGATCGTTCCATCAGACCTAAAAATAGCACTTTGCCATAGGAAACGATTGCTTGACATAGTGCCCTGATAATGAGTTCTTATACATTGATTAATGAATTGAACTTGAAATTCTTCCTGTTTGCTGTCCTCATTGTGGTTTTATGACTGTTTTTATTGTGATATAATTTATGTACTGTGCAATTGTTTTATGGATTGTTTTTACATGCAATTTGAATAAACTTGATGATGATGAGTAACATTAATACACCAAGTTAGGATTTAGTTCAACAAGAGCAATAAAGTAGGTGAGTAAACTTTTCTTATCCTACACATATTCCAGCACACTACGTGACGTCATTTGAGGTCAGTAATGGCACTTATTTGTGATCGCCATTTCAATATTGAGTTTCAAGGAGGGAAAAGTTAGTTAGATCAGAACATACTTTGTAAGTAGTAAAACAGTTAAATTCTCCCAGAGGGATGTAGGCAGTCTTTTGTCCCAGCAATAATAATGTTCAAAAATTAAAACCTGTAAGGGAACAAGCGCTGCCGAAGCCAATAGGTTCAGAAGGAGGCCTTTAGGGGAGCCAGGACAGTCGAAATCAATGAGAGAGTTCAAAGTTCTGATGCACTCTTATTAGAATAATGTTTTAAAATGGTAGTTCAGTAGAAAATCACAGAAGCTCAAGATGAGTGACCTTGAAGAAGCACAAGCTTGGCGGCCAGTGCAGGTGAGTTGAGGTCAACTCAAAAGGGTTTAAAATGGTATTCCCCAAGCTAGGAAGCACCACAAATGGCAAAAGGTAGATGTACCCCAAGCCCCACAGTACCTGAGAATTGAAGAATTGGTTCCAGCTGGATGCCTTCCCGCTTGGCGGGTTAATGCGGCAGCACTAGAGAGAGGGACTCAGCAGCAATGGATTATCCTTGATTCAGCAGCCTTTTGTGGTTTTGGCACCTTTTTTCTCAGCGCCAAAGAACAAACCGCTCTGGTTGGAAGTTACTTGATCCTTCGGTCCTGGACTCTGGTGAGGAGACTGTGGATGAAGATTTTCTGATTCTGTAGGGTCCTTTGGATGGCCATGAAGTTTTGTCCGGATTCGCATTCCTGAATACGGTGCACTCGATGGTCAGGGGTACCCGGCATTGGGATTCTGCAGTCTTGGAAAGTCACGGCAAGTCGGGGCTTATGCCAGCATGAAGCTTGTCTCAAAGCTAGTTGGTCCTGACAGCCCAAGGGAGGAAGCCGTCCCTTGCGGGTCTTCCCAGTCGAAAACAAAACGGGGTCAGAACAGCTGCAGGGCTTTAACGGGCATTTCACAGTCCAGGAGGGTGCTGCTGGCGTCTCTTCACGTTGTCTTCGTGGATGGTGACCTCCAGTGGTCAACTCTGCCTCCAGTCCCAAAAACCTCACCTTTTTAAGCAAGTTCGCATTCATTCACAGCCCTGTTAATCACCCAGCAAGGTGCCTGTCTTCCCGGACAGCGAGCCGGCCAATCGGAACTGGTTTTACTCTGGCACACCTAGAGACAAAGGACAGGGACGTTCAGGGACCCCCCCTCCCCCCAATTACGTCTTCCCTTTCCAGACACACTTGAGCCTATGCTGAAGCCCACCATAGGATAAATGCAGAAAGGACTCCAAACCGATTCAAACCTAGTGAAAGAACTGACAAGAAATGGCAAAAAAAGAAGACATGGGCCATTTTGGGAAAATGGTCACTGTTGGGTTCTGTACTGCAGCTGGGGAATCCGCCTTAAGATACATGGCACAAAAGTAGTAAAAAGAAAACCACAGCCACCATCTGTTCAAGTTAGTGTAACAAAATGTTACCTGCAAAGTGGGAGTAGGAGTTACTATGTAACCCCCTAGCACTCTACATAAGGTGGTGTTTGCTGGACCCACAAAAGAAAAGGTATGCAAGACTTAAGTCCCCTTACTATTCTTGGGAACAGAAGTTCACTCAAGAAAATGTATTTAAACATTGAGAGAAGTCCAAGGGACTTATCAGTGGCATTGCACAAAAGGTGCTGTGTCACTATGCAAAAAGCAGATGCCTGTGGAGTTTACCAGACTCCATTAAACCGTAAGAAACTTAAATACTAGTCAGAAAAACATGAGGGAGTGGGCGGTGGAGTCCAGCAAAAGAGCTGGGGGTCGTTATGGTTGAACGGAATTGGCACAGAAATTAAAATGCTCCCGAACAGACTTCGATAATATCACTACAGTCTAGACCAGTGAGTGCTAGCAGATGTTTAAAGTGTAGAAGGTGTCAATGTTATCCTGGAATTGCCTCGTGCCGTAGGGTATAGAGGGGGTTTCTCCCCCCCAAAGAATAGTTTAGAAAAAAGTTGGAATAGTGCGTTTTTCAGCACACATTACTGAAGAAATAGATAGATAGACAGAGAATGTAAAATGTACTTTTGGTACTGTAGGAAACTCATGAAAAACACCAATAGGTACCGATAAGCGACATTACGTGGGAGTTTTGTGGTATGTGTTTTCATTCTGGTTGTAGCCTGGTCAAAAGTAAAGGCCATTGGTGAACCAAGATTTGTACGTAAAATGGCCACTTCCCCTTAGTTGTTCAATCTACTGATGCCTTGTGAGTCATGCAAGGGGTTCACTCGGCTGTGTGAGAGGTTGGCATGTGCTATATGTATGTATGTATGTGTGTGTGTGTGCGCATATATATATTTCTGAGGCTTGTGGAATCTGCTTAGATCACATGCTGTGCATAGGCCGACATCTAGTGGAAGCTGCGGAGTATTACAGTTTGTTTTTCGAAAGTCGAAAATGGGCGTCGACACAGGCGTGCCAGTAATACTATCCCTAGTGTGACGTCCACTGTACCCAAGATCCCTCACGCGTGTAGGATCCTCAGATTGTTTTTTTCCGCCATACTGGTCGGAAGCATCTTGCGGAGTTCCCTGGCCTTAGCCATACTTTTGCTGTTATTATAATTATAATTCTTATTCATTCCCTTCCCCACCCCAACGTCGACCCTCAACCTCGACGACGGCTGGAGAAGTCATCGACCGTCGACTGCTGCACGACGGATCTGGGCCTCGGAAGGCCGCTGGCCTCGGCCCGGGCCTAGTAGGCCGCTGGCCTCGGCCCTTACAAGTAGGGAGAGTGGGGGGTGGTACATACTCTTCACTCTTGATATATAGTTACATTTTATATATTCCTACACTTAGCAGCCCGCTGCCTTAAGGTGCGTATGGAGGGTACCCCTTTTCAATTCTGCCCCAAGTGCAATCGCAAATACCCTTGGGTCGACAGGCACGCCACGTGCAATCTCTGCTTGCCGAGGGATCACCCCGAAGCGAACTGCAGAGCGTGTAGCAGGTTTAAACCTAAGACACTTAAGGACCGTTCGACAAAGCGTTGGGCCCACCACGCCAGGCAGGAGGCCATGGCAGCGGAGGGCGCCTTCAGCGATGGCAGCGACGCCGTACTTTCGGACGGCGAGGGCATTATGGCGTCGAAAGACAGCCGGCGAGCGCAGGTCCCCGACCTCGGAAGGTCGACCGGCAGGGCGGCTATGGGGAAGACCCCCGGCGACGCAAGCGCTACACACCTAACACACACTAAACACACTAAGACCAACCGGACCTCGACGACGTCGACTTCCCGGAAAGAGGCACAAAAAGAACGGTCCGACTCGGTGTCCTCTGGGCGCTCTCGATCGAGATCACCTCACGACGCAAGGCAATCATCCACTCTTGCCAAGAGTGCCTCGCTACACACATTAACGGAAGTTCGATCGTCGGGAGACGAAGACGACTTCCACCCCCAGGCCGCGCTCCAAGATACCGAGACCGCGGTTAACACCAGTGAGGCCCCACGCCCGAAGCACACAGATACCTCTCCAGACCCTCGGCGCCAGGCGTCGAAAGTCTCTGGGGCCTCCAAGGGACAGGGAAAACATTTTTCCACGCACGGGGAGGGGGGGGAAACAGCGGAAAGCACAGCCTTCCACCCCTGTAAAGCCATCCTCTCACCCTAGGCAAACAAGTAAACACAAGTCTACCCTTGAAAAGTCCCATAAATCATCACCTGCTAAAGTAATACCCTGTTCCAGGGAATGGTCCAGTGAAGACATAGACAGGGTTATGTCTAGGATGTCTTCCTTGGCTGATTTTTATGATAAGAACCCAGAACACTTTCTTTCATATAACCCTCAAGGGGCCACACCCTCAGGCTCCTCCGATCCTATCCCGCTAAGTAAAAAGCCCCGGGTCGAAAGACCTGAACCCTTCGAGGTTCAGCCTTACTCCACTCCATATTCTACTCCACTCCCCAGTTACCAGGGACAAGTTTTCCCTGAAGAGGACCAGGAGTTTGAAATTATGGAAGAACGAACCAGGACAGATTACTATGCAGAGGATGAGGACCTGGAGGAGGGAGAAGATGAGCAGGAAATTTACAGAGTAGATTCCCCAGTACAAAGCGAAGCCCCAGTTACTGACTCTCCAGTTGATAACCAGCCCCTCCTCAACGAGGTTCTCGCTCGAGCAGCGGAACACTTCCACATCGACACCCACGGTGTACAGGAGGAAAGGGACTTCGCGGAGGAGTTTGTAGGAGAGAGAAGACCGGTCGCTCAGACCATCCCTATCCTCAAATCCATCCAACGAAGAATAGATCCTTCCCTGGTGAATCCTAACCTCACCAGAGCTGTCAACCCCAGAATTGAAAAGATTTTCCGGGCAGCCCAGTCTGACCCTCTGTATATAAGGGGACATCTTAAACCAGATTCCCTAGTGGTGACCAACACTAGAAAAAGGGCTGGCACGCCCTTATCTTCATCAGAAGCTCCTCCCGATAAGGAGAGCAAAAAACTTTACGGGTTTGGCAGAAAGGTAGCCTCAACGTCCGCCTACCAAGCAAGGATTGCGAATTCCACCACCCTGTTGGCTAGTTACAATTGCCATCAATGGGAAGAAGTCGCGGCGCTCATTGCCTCTGCTCCAGAACCGTTAAAGGGCCAGCTGGCTCGGATCTCAGCAGATGGGAGAGCCGTGTCTGGTTGCATTTTAAAAGCAACTTTCGACGCCGCTGACAACGCAGGGAGATTGATAGCAGAAGGTACTGTTATCAAGAGACATGCGTGGTTACGGCAGTCGGGATTCAAGACAGAAACCCAGGCTTCTTTAATAGACAAGCCAGTGGAACCCGACCTATTGTTTGGGAAAGCGGTCGAAGACGCACTTAAAAATGCCAAAGATGAATATGAGACTCTCAAATCCCTTGGCCAGCTTACCAACAAACCCCCTAACCAGAGGGGGAACAATAATTTTCGTCGCCCACGCGGCCAAAATTCACAAAGAGGCAACTATGCCCAGGGACAAGGTACACAATGGAATAACAACCAGCAGTCTACCCAGAGTTATGGCAGGGGTAACAAGAGAGGTCGTGGAAGAGGCAGAGGCAGCCCCAACAAGGGAGGTGGCACGCCTCCACCAAAACAGTGACGCTCAGTTCAGGGTCCCTTGCCACGCAACCCCAGTAGGGGGACGCATTTCCACCTTCACCCAGGCTTGGGAAGGGATCACCTCAGACAGATGGGTGCTGTCAACAGTATCCGCAGGATATTGTATAGAACTACTGAAGCGTCCCCGGAATCATCCTCCACGACAAAGAGTGCACTCCCTAGAGCATCAAAAGATCCTTCTCGAGGAGATCGCCATTCTGCTAGAAAAGGACGCGATAGAACTCGTCCCAGGACACCAGGTAAACAAGGGTATCTATTCAACTTACTTCCTTGTGCCAAAGAAAGATTTGACAATGCGCCCAGTATTGGACTTACGGCCTGCCAACAAGTATGTCAAGCCCCAAAAATTCCGTATGACCACGCTACAAGAGGTAATCCCCCTCCTAAAAAAGGGGGATTACATGGCAACCTTGGATATGAAAGATGCTTATTTTCATATTTCCATGCTCCCAGCGCACAGAAAATACTTGCGCTTCAAGGTGGACAGTCGCCACTACCAATTCAAGGTACTGCCCTTCGGGATAGCTTCAGCACCAAGGGTATTCACCAAGGTACTGGCGGTGGCGGCTGCACACCTACGCAGGGAAGCAATCCCGGTGTACCCTTATCTGGACGACTGGCTCATAACGGGGGAAACCCCAGGAATTTGCAGGTCAAACATTCAGAGGACTATCGACCTCCTCCACGAATTAGGCTTCTCCATCAACGAGAAAAAGTCAAGTCTGGTGCCAAGCACCTCAAAACAGTTTCTAGGAGCTATCCTAGATACTCAGAAAGGATTGACCTTCCCTTCGGAAGAGAGAATTCGGAATATACTTCTGCAAATTCCGCATTATCAGTCAGGTCAACAGATAACAGTACGCAAAGCTATGCGGTTACTGGGCATGATGGCGTCATGCATTTACCTGGTCCCCCACGCGCGTCTGCGCATGCGTCCCATGCAGGAATGGTTGGCGAAACAGTGGTCTCAGGCAAGTGGTCATTGGGACGATCTAGTGGTCGTTTCGCCAACACTCGTACAGAGCCTACACTGGTGGACAAGAGAGAATCTCGCAAAGGGGAAACCCTTTTACGATCCCGAAGTACAAGCCGTGGTGACTACAGATGCATGCCTGACTGGGTGGGGAGCTCACCATCTCCACCACACAGCTCAGGGTCTCTGGTCTCACTCAGTAGCCAAGAACCACATCAATATGCTAGAGCTTCTGGCAGTATTCCGAGCGCTAAGGGCGTTCGAGCCCCATCTACTGAACTTGTCGGTGCAGATCAGGACGGACAGCACGACAGCCATGTTCTATCTGAACAAGCAAGGGGGGACTCGTTCGCCAAATCTGTCCAAGCTTGCCCAGAAAATATGGATATGGGCACTCAGACGGAACATCTTCCTGTCATCGCAACATGTTCCAGGGGAGCTCAATTCCCTAGCGGATGCTCTAAGCAGAGACTCCCTCCCAGAAGAACACGAATGGGTCCTTCACAGAGACGTAGTAGAAGATCTCTTCTCTCAGTGGGGTTTCCCCACTATAGACCTATTCGCCACAAGCGAAAACAAACAATGCCCAGGATTTGCATCCAGGTTCCCCCAGCCGGACTCCCAAGGGAATGCCCTGTGGATGAACTGGTCAGGGATGTTTGCGTACGCTTTTCCACCAACTCCTCATCAGGAAGGTGGTGTACAAGATGAACAAGGAATCGATGACGCTCATCCTAGTTGCTCCCATGTGGGCGAGACAACCATGGTTTCCACACCTACGCAGGATGGCGGTGTGCGAACCCATCAGACTCCCAGCCTGGTACAACCTACTGTCCCAGCAACAGGGTCAAACAGTGCATCAGGAACCCAACTCTATGAACCTAGCAGCATGGCTCCTGAAGTCATAGAGTTTGGACATCTCAAATTACCACAGAGGTGTATGGACATTCTAAAGGAGTCCAGGAAACCAAATACAAGGCACTGTTACTTTGATAAGTGGAAAAGATTCGTTATCTGGTGCCAGAATAAACAAATCAACCCGGTTGATTGCACTCCTTCCAAAGTTGTGACATACATGCTCCACCTGCTGGATGCAGGGTTGGTTTTTAACTCGCTGAAAGTACACCTGGCAGCCCTCTCGGCTTACACCACATCCCATAACAAGGTCTCGTGGTGGAAAGTACCAGTGGTTAAAGCCTTCATGGAAGGAGTAAAGAGACTTCACCCTCCTATTTCGAACCCACCGCCAGGATGGGACCTCAACGTGGTGCTAGCTAAGCTCATGGGACCCCCATTCGAACCCATGCATAAAAGTAGTCTCAAACACCTGACTTATAAAACGGCCTTCTTAGTAGCCATTACCTCCATAAGAAGGGTCAGTGAAATTCAGGCTCTGTCAGTGCAGGATCCTTTCTTTACTATCCACAAGGACAAACTGGTTTTACGCACACACCCTAGGTTCTCACCTAAATTCATATCCAAGTTCCATGTAAACCAGTCCATCGAGCTTCCGACTTTCTTCCAGAACCCGCAAAGCTCGGCTGAGGTGAAACTACACACCCTAGATGTGCGTAGGGCGGTCCTATACTATGTAAATAAAACCAGACCGCTAAGGAAAACAGATCAACTGTTTGTCTCCGTAGCTACAGGCAGAGAGGGGGATCGCGTCTCTAAGGGCGCTATCTCGAAGTGGATTATCAACTGTATACAGCTGTGTTACTCTCTTTCTGAAAAGACTCTGCCTTTTACGCCAAGGGCCCACTCTACTAGAGGCATTGGTGCCACTCTGGCTTTCATTGCAAATGTTCCCCTCGACACCATTTGCAAAGCGGCTACTTGGAGCTCTATTCACACTTTTACTCAGCATTACTGCATTGACACTCATTCCAAGACAGATACACAAGTGGGACAAGCGGTTCTAAGACACCTGTTTGCTCATGACCCTTCTCACATCCCACCTCCTTCTTCTGGTACTGCTCGCTAATCTATGCACAGCATGTGATCTAAGCAGATTCCACAAGCCTCAGAAGGGATACATTTCTCACCGTAATCGTATTTCTGATGCTTGTATCTGCTTAGATTCACATGCGACCCACCCTTCCTCCCCTCCGAGAGAAGGCGCATGATTGCTTGTAGTCTTACCTTTCTGTCTATCTGCTTGGATTATCTGTACTCACGCTACTCCTCATGCTTCCTCATGTCAGAAAAAATACAATCTGAGGATCCTACACGCGTGAGGGATCTTGGGTACAGTGGACGTCACACTAGGGATAGTATTACTGGCACGCCTGTGTCGACGCCCATTTTCGACTTTCGAAAAACAAACTGTAATACTCCGCAGCTTCCACTAGATGTCGGCCTATGCACAGCATGTGAATCTAAGCAGATACAAGCATCAGAAATACGATTACGGTGAGTAATGTATCCCATATATATATCTCTATCAGTAACATTTTAGGTGTTTCTTAACTTGTATTTAGGTGCTTTTAATTATCATAATGTGCTCTTTTATGTATTTAATGAATATTATGCTCTAGGAGTGTCCAATACGGTTAGCTATTGTCCTGAATCTATATGCACTAAGCACTTTATGTATCCCCACTGAGGGTATAATTCCGCTTTGCTGCTATTTGCACATTGCACTTTATTAACATCAACTTGATGATTACGAATTTGCCCAGAATGTACTGTCAATTTCTGCTTCAGGGAATGCTAATATTTGAGCAGCTATATGCACATTGCACTTTGTTGTATATTGCATAGCTAACCTTAACAGACAGTAGCATTTTTGGTTAGCCGACTTTCGACAAAGGAATCCTAACATAACTTCATCCTGAGCACTAAGCACTTTAAATGTAAGCACCTTGTACTCTTTACACCTTTAAAACTCCATTAGCGAGTCATGTGTTTAAACTGACACTATCAGATTTTCTGCAAGATCTGGATCGAAACATTTTTAGATTGTGTAGGTCATCTCTTGCACTGGGGAGGTAAAAATCCATGGTTAATTTGATTGGCAGTAAAATTATACTGGTGCGCCTATTGATGGCATTATGGACAGCAAATCATGCTTATTTTATTATATGTTCTTGCGCATTTGAAACCTAAAAAGGCAAAGAGGCAGCACGTGCAAAGCTCCAGCATAACATATATTTTACGCCAGTCATAGAGGTAAACGAACATTTTTCATATTTATAATATTACCGTGGTTTGGCAATCATCTCCTCCCCATATTGTTTAACTAATGTGACAAAGGTATTGACAATTTTATTAATGTCCATGTTTCTTTCAATGTACACACTAACTTGAATGTGCAATGTTTAAACTATGTTGTGTGCAATGTTTAAAGATGGCGGCCCTCGCCAACAGGCAGACTGTTTAAGCATGACATTCCTTACACCGGAATTATAGAGAGTGTACTAGTTCTTAAATCCCCTTTTCTGTGTTCATACCCTGAACGTGATCAAGCGGTGGGTTAGCTGCGAAACGCGCCGTTTTCCGTGTGTCTTTGTCCTAGACATTTTTTCCACTTATTAAAGCAATTTTTATATATGTATATGTATATGTATATATATATATATATATATATATATATATATATATATATATATATATATATATATATATAATTTTCTCCCTTTCTCTCGTTGGAACCCGCCTTCCCCCTCTGAAATATGGTCAGGTTGGGGCAAGAAACTAATTTCTCCCAAAGGTCTCCTGCAAGCCTCAAAAACCGGGGACCGTGCACATACCTGTTTTTGCAACAGGTAAAAGATGAAACCATAGCTAAAACATGCGTGCAGTATTAATCGCATTTTAAGGCCTGTCGTTCTAGCAATGGGGAGGAGCTGTTCGGATTAGCATATGCACCAGGTATGAGCTGTCCCCACATTGGGTTTCCTGTAAAAGGAAAGTACATGTTATGCTATCATTTTTTATTGCCCATTTTTTTCAAGCAATGGCTTAAATTATGATGCAGTCAATCGGCAAGAGGCTCAGATGTGGAGGGGGGGGTGTCAATGACGAGGACATTTCAGAATGCAGGGGGTGTGACAAAGAACCAGCATAGAGCCCTCAAGAACTGAAAGCCCAACCTCGTCTCGTAGAAATGTTCAGGAAAGGGTTGGTGCAGGAGCCCACGAGTACAAACATTATGCTAACGTTTGGCCATAGCATAGTGCAGTCCAATTAAACAAATAAAAGGTGGAGGGACCCTTGGTCATATTTCACAAGAAGTAATGCTCCCCTGGAAGGCTAGTAAGAAAGTGTCAGAGTTGGGGGTTCGGTCTGCTTTCTAACTTGGCCTTGAAGTCTTTATAGTCTGGCCCAAAAGAAAAATATTGGCATGTTGTAATGGAAACGTTAGATACAGTGATAATTAGTGGGCGATGAATAAACAAGAATTTCCTTACCTTTACGATTGTAATTGGTTCCTCTCTTGAAGGGCTCCAAAGGGATGCCTAGTCGGAGTGCAGGGTTTGCCCAATCAAGTATCGCATGATCTACATGGTTACTCTTGCTGTTGGTTTATGTTGCATTTGTATAGCACCCTATGTACCATTGGTATTGGTATGATCTCAAAGTGCTGTTGGTTGAACGTTGGGGACTGTGGTACGTGTCAGTGGAGAGAGTAGTGTAGCAAATAGTGCTTGGGTGCAATTGGCATGTGTGCAGTCAGTGTTTTGCGTGGGGTTGGCTGCATTCTAATGCTAGTTGTGGTGCAGTGGATGTAAAATCTCAGTGTGATGTGTGTTCCTTGCCTTAGGGATCCATGCAAGGAAAAAACGCATAACAATGTAATACAAAGTACAAAAGAACCCAATCACAAAATTAGTCATTTTATAAGAATAGTAAAAACAAATACTGAAACTTAATCCAAAAGAATACATCCAGTTTCTTTCATCAACGTATATCAAGTAAAAAGTGATGTCATGCGATCAGTAAAGCAACACTCTAGCCCGCATAACTCTCCACCAATAGAAATCACCCTCCACATCCACACCTAACGTAATCTCAGCTTTAAAATGAAGTTTTGTGTTCCCTGAGGCCCACACACCTAGTAACCAGATGTCTTAAGGTTTCCGTTCTGTCCGATGCCTTGCACATGCAGCAATTTGAACACACCAACCTGGCAGTTTCCCAGCAACTGGTACGCTCGTTAGCTACGTTGGTAGTTGGTTAAGTCGAATTCTCATGTGCAAGTCAGTCTTTGTTGCATGGAAATATTTGGACGTATTTCGGTAAATCCCCTATTTTCCGGACAAAGTTCACGTTCTCTGTACCCTTTTGTAAGGTGCATTTGGTCGCAAGTAGTTGCCCAATCAAATCTGTAACTTGTTTTTTGTAGAATCAGGATGGGCGACTAGTTATTCAGATGAAGAGATAAGGTTTGGATGTCGGCCATCTTAAATGCAGTGATTGAGAACACAGAGCACTTATCCATCATAACCTTAATGTCTTTGTACAATGAATTGGGCGGAGGCGATATCATTTTTGCAAAAGCTGACTATTTCCTCCACTGATTGTTTTGTTCTAAGGAAATTAGCCCAAACGCATGTCTCACAACTGCATTGTGTAAAGACTTAGCAAGGTTCAGGGTACCCTTCCAAAGTTTACCCTGTAAAATATTCAAATGATCCCCTAAGCCGACAATGGCCATGTCTAGTCCATATAATACAGACTCTTATCTTTGCTTGATATAATCTCAGCATAGGTATAATGGTAAATTTGCGCAACTAATGGTAGTTGTGCTTTAGTTGAGAAGTTAGAGGACGCAACTTGTCTTTCAAGTAAACCTTCCTGGCTTCAAGTGAATTTGAATTTGACAAGTTGTAGCCACGATATTGGAGGGAAAGCACACTGTCCAATCTATTTGTATCTATAGACCAATACATCGTTTTTTGTTTGGTCTTGGCTGTAAATATTTTTTGATTTAGACCCACCAATGACACGATTGTGGTTTCATGTCTTTATACTGAATTATTTTATAAAGAATGAACATATATCGAATATTTTATATCGAAAAACTTTAGAGAGAGACTGCACTTTTTTTGGGTCGGCGGGCCCTCCAAACCCCTGTTTCCCACCTCTGAAAACCCAACCATTTCCCAAAAATATTTAACCCTTTACCCCACCCCTAAATGCATGCTCTATAAAAATGTTTGTTATAAAATATTCAATATATGTTCATTCTTTATTAAATATTCAATATAAAGACTGCATACCCAAGATTATTATGGGCAGCTTATTCAAAAAACACGCCTAGTTTTCTTTGGCGGCCCAGTGCCGTTTTGTCAAAGATGATAATATCCGCAAAAGCGATCCAATCTAACTTCAGGTGACCCAACCTAACCGGATAGGTGTTACTTTCGGCACACAGTTTATTGATGTCACTCACATATAGATTAAAAAGAACTACCCTGTTCACCTAACCAACCTCACATGTTTAAACTTTAATGACTAACATGTATGATGCACTATGGTGGATGATGTACCTTGTTGTATGATTCTCCTTATTGCTTAACACAGGGTCCTGCCTCAATGTAACCCAAGGCACAACATGTACCTGTACCTGTAACTTAAGTTCCCTTACAAGTAACAGCGCCACAATGCCCCTGGGCTGCCTGCGCGCTATATAAATGTAATAAATAAATAAACTAGGGCTAATACACATCTTTGCTTGAGTCCTATGGATCGATCTATATCGAAATCCCTCTCTGGTAAGTCTCACTTTCACCAACGTATTATTATGGAGAAAAGCCATCAGTTCGAATGGCATCCCCCAAGCCTGTAATTGTGACCATAAAATATTTGGTACGAGTTATTAAAGTGTTATTAAATTGTGGTTGTTTTTTTCTAGGGACATGGACTCCGTTTAATCCAGCAACTGTCAGGTCCATAATCGGTAAGTACCAACTTGACCTTTATAGGCAAAGTCGATAAAATTACACATTTGATTGCTTCACACTGTTGTTGGCTGTTATTTGCAGAGAAGGGGACTTTTATATTTGCCTGTGTCACTTGCTTATTGGTGTAAAGAAAGAAAGCTGAATATGCTCAAAATTACTCCTTGTCGTCAGGCGGTCTAAAGCAAATGGCTGTCTTCCCTAGTCGCCCGTCCTGATTCTACAAAACCTCCAACCTAATTGGCAAAGGTGTAAATAAATACAAGTGGTCCTATAATGGGTGAATAGTGCCCGACCGAAGAGTTCACACAGTGTACATAGTCGGGTCTTACTTTCATCCTATATTTAAAATGGGAAAGGTTTGCCGCTGGTATGGTGGCTTTTATTCTGAAGTAAATGGACAGTGCAGGTTTTCACTTTTTGCCATCTGTCCTCCCAACGTGAGAACAGTTAGAGGCATATTTCTTGAGATAGACTATTTAGATTAGATTATCTAGGGGCATGCCCGTATCTGCTGAAGCAGCCCTGGCCGGTATTAAGCAGTGTTTGATGTATTGGAATTAGACTTCTCATGTTACAGGATGTATGATGGCAAAGTATGTTGTGCTGATAAATGACCCGACAAAAGCCACTGTTCATGCTGATGATTTGTAAACGTATTCTCAAAAGGCATGTGCCTCGCCTCAGCATGAAGCATGCTTTGAATACAAAATGAAGACATTGCTTGATCGATATAGGAAGATATTAAAATCGATGTGCTTCAATATTTGAGCGCGAAAGTTTTGGGACGTTTCAAAGTGAGCTAATGAAGGTTTGTTAAAGCTGGGCTGCCTGATGCCGAGGTGTACAGTTCATTTAAAGTAAATGGCATGCACTTATGGTGATCATACAATTAACAAAAGTGTTACATTTTTTTTTTATAAACAAGCTTATAATAGAATTTATGTGAGCCTTACCTGAATAAATATGATTGTCTAGGGAGGTCAAACTACACAACTATGTTACTTTTAGTAACTAATACTGCAACATTAAAAGAGATGTTCTCTTTCTTAGGAGCACGGTCGGTTTGTGTGGGGGGGGGCTAGTTGGACAATGTTACTTTTCTATAAAATGTAAACGTTATTAGCCCAAAGGTAGTAATGTAAAAATACTGGAACATTTTTATAATTTAGTGCAGCTCAATATCCTGCCTAGGACCAACACCTGACTCTGTTTATTAATCAAATTGCATGTTGTCACGTGAATTAAAAATCCATCACAATTGGTGATGGTGACCTAGTGCAGCAGAAAAACCTTGCCCTATGAAAAGGGGGGCGGGGGGCTGGCTGTCTCAGGGAGTTGGCACATGTCAAATCTATATTTCTGCCATACAACCTATGCCGAATGAATTTGTTCAAAGTGTTGCCAGCTGTGCAAGCTACGCATATGGACCCTTCTCTAGCCTGTCTCTCACCTCTTTTGGATCCCATTCACTTCCCTTGCACGCTCATTCTCTCCGCTTAGGCCTGTTGAAGCCGCCCAGTGCTGCTCTCTGCACGTATTGGTGTTCACCAATGCTTCCAGGCTTGTAACCTGAAAGATTACCTTTCTACTCATCTTTCCTATGAGGGGAGCCTTTTGCTGCATAACGTGACGTGCAAGTAAGGGATCTGTGGGATTTATTCGCGGCATAATTTCCCACGACGGAAATGTCCGCATTTAAAAGTTCCTGTTTTTTTTTTTTTGGGGTCATCTGCAGGGGTGTCCCCCACAACCCCCACTCACTATACTGTAAAGTATGGTGAGCGGGGTGTTGCAGGGGCCACCGCCCCCCCAGCCTTTTTTTTTTTTTTTGTTTTTTTACCGACACCACTGAAACATACATACCATCAGAGTTTCGAACTTTTAGTAGTTAGAACTTTTGGTGTGGTCGGTAATTTTAACTCCGTAATTTCGTCCTATACCTAATCAACAAAGCTTCTCATAACCATAAGGTGACAGTCAACACATAGTAACAGAAGGGTGCCAGTGTCACTGCACACAGAGACCTGCATTCTCACTCTGAGCCTCATGAGCTCAGCCCGCATGGGTTGCTCTGGTTATGTCATGCTATGGATGTTCCTGTATTACATCTTATACTAAAGCTGCCCTTTCTCTACATTTATCCAACATAAAACATTTCTACAGCATTAACTCAGACAAATGGACATGTAGTGAATGTATATTTGACATACCTAAAAAATGTACATGCGATTGCCCTTGTGGTTGATGCACTCATTTATGATGTACTAGTTCAACTTTAGCGCTGCAACCCACAGAATATAGCCCACTAAAAATTCGGTCCAGCTGTCAGTCATTGGCATAGCAATCTTCTTTGAGCTTTCACACGCTGCATTGCATAGCTGGTATGTCTTTAACCTCGCCATCTCTACTATTCGTATGTCATCAAATGCTCTTTTAGTTTCATGTTTGTTCAGATTGTGGTCTGCGGAAGGGCCATCTACTCCACCGCGCTATAAGGCCATAGCAGTAGCAGTACGTGCTTTACAAATATCCAGTACCACAACATACCAATTTGAAATGCGATTGAGATGTGCATTTATAGGAAAGTCCAATCTCCAACAAAGGTGTACTGTCATGTGTGTTTATTGTTGGGGCACCTGATCTTTAAGTCAGTTCGCTCTAGTTAGTGGTGTGGGTAATCCAACAAGGGTCTTCTAAGCTAAAATAAGGGCCAAATAGCTCTAGCTGGCGCACTTAATATCCAACTTGTATTTTTACCATGTAATGCTTTATACTACATTGACACCACTATATAGAAATCGATGCAATCAATTGTAGGTGTATAAACCTAGATAGTCTCCATATCCTGCTCTAGTTTAATGACATTGTCAGCCACACACGTTGCCCTGGTCCAAGTGCATTGTCTTACAATGTGATACTTCTATCAAACCATTTTAATTCCTTGAATATAGAGACTACGAGCACAACCACAACTACAGATGCTATGCAGCATAGAAGCCAAAAGACGCATTTGATTTTCCGTCATTGGACTCCTGATCACCCCATGTAAATTACCTATGTGTGCCATGCTCCCTGCTTCTGTTTTTTATGCTGTCCGAAATGGACTTAGCCCAAACTAAAAAGGAAAAATAATTGTTTATTGGGTGTCGCAAGCGACACCTATAAGCCGAAAACTATTGCATTAGAGTATAGATGGGGAGAAATAGCGTATGAGGAGCGACACATAATTTGTAGGTGTTTGGTTATTTGCCCAGCCATTGATTCCCCATGGCCATGCTAATCCCTATAGCCAGTCCCACCCAGTTCCTGTCCCTCCCAAAATACCACCTTGTGGAAACTTTGAGCTCACTTTAAGCAAGCCTTACCATTAAACATTGCAGTCTTCTGAGAGTTAATGACTTAATTGGAGTTGTGCACCTGCTACTGGTGTAATAAAAATGTCAACCAGGTCTTCCTTCAGCCAATCGATTTATAAGCACTCTGCGTGTTCTTCACTGAAGTCCTGTTAAAACAAGCATTGGCAAAGCCAACAGGTTTGGCTTTTGTATAACTATTGGGCATTTGCCAGGCACTACTATTAGATGCCCAAGTACTCGCACCATTTTGCAGCTGCTACCCTCAATACCCAGTTAATGCCACTAAGTCAGTGCCTGGCAAGTGCCTTTCCCATTCCGACACAAAAGCCCAAACTGTTAGCATTGCCAATGCTCGTTTTAAAAAAAATTGTCTGACTGCATAGACGGGTTTAACTTTTTTGACTTTTAAGCACTATTTGATTAGATTTTTATTGTGGTCGTTTCTTTCACTGTGTAACCTCTGCAGCTGATGGCTATAGTTAGACCGGTTTGAGGAGTGCATCCTTGGAAATCTGATATGTTGGATATGGGGCTTGGATTTTTCTCCTCTTACATTTGTACCCCTACTTATCTCCGCCTTCGTTTGAAGTTTGCCTGCTCTGCTGATCTACCCAAGCCAGGATCCAGGACATTATGGAAGTGTTCAGTCAACCTTTTGCCAGCCAATCATTTCTGCTGTAGTGAGTGCCATAAAACAGGATTACAGAAAACGAGCTGCTATTTTAAAGTAACAACCAAATGGAAGTCATTTGACTTGACAGTGGATTCTTTTGTGGACATTAGGATAGCAACTTTCACGTACTGGGAATAAGTCTTATAGCCGAGGAGGTCAGAACCATGTCCAGATGTTTTTCTCGCAAGATGATGAATGCTCAAACAGTTTTTTATAGGCATTCGACGATCACCCAAGATTTCAGGATCTCAGTTGGTAGCCAGAAGGTTGTACGCTTTAAACTGCAGCTCTGGCAAGAAAGCCCCTGTGACTCTTTTGTTTTGGGGGTGGGGGGGTTTGCATTTGTTCCTGACCAGTTACTCCATTTTCCCCTGATGGGGGCCTTCTCGGGAATGCAAATGTGAATGATGTACCAGTGAGAGAGAGACTAAACCTTTCGGGTTCCAGGTATGGCAAGAATCCTTCTTTGTCCTGTGATTTTTCAAAAGAAACTGCCCGAGTACACGGCTGGTTTGGTGTCAGATACCTTTACTGTAGTTGGGGTACAAGCGGTACGCCGGGGTGGCTCTACAGACCTCCCTGTTAAAATCCTGTACAGGGGCTTCAGGCATACCAAATGCGGAGATCTGATCTAAAATACCATGATTGCGCTTTCCTCACCTACCCTAATTGTCAGCCACACAAGACCAGCCCCACTTGGTCAAAGTGGGTGCTGCATATGTAGCCTTACAAGGGAATTTCATGACAGATCCCTGCTGCTGGGTCCCTTCATAATCTGCCATGCTTGGCCTAGTGTGAACGGGTGGCTGTGACTTTGAATGGGAGTACACATTCCAGCCCAAATCCATGGAAAAAACACTTGCAAAGGTTGAGTGTGATGGCCTCCATCAGATTGCCTGAATGGATGCGGCCTAGTCCCTGCTCGATTCTTTTCCCTCGGATCACCTGCAATTTGTGGCACTGTTTAGAAACTGGCATTGAGGTTATTGTCACAGACCCAATATCTGCAGTTATTCCGCAAACTGTTTACAACTGAGACATCCTGTCTACAAAGAACATTGGTACCTAGGAAAGTTACATCAGCTTGCCTTCTGACCATGGTGGATCACTGTTGCACCGTCCTAACACCAGTTTCCCCCACCCCCATTACCTCACCTGGATTGTACTGAATGCTCCCCAGAAGCAGCAGAATCTTTTTTTCCTTTCTTTGACCACCTTCGGGGGTACTTCAGCTTATTGTAGCATCTGGAAACCCTCCAACATCATAGCAGTCAAACATCAAATCGCATCACACTTCAGTATACTAGCAATACATTAATATAGATGAAAAGTACAGACGCAAAGATACATATTTGCAGAAATCAAATTGCTGCATGGAATTCATTAAAACAGTCCTCAATTTTAGGGCATGTCGCAGGTAAGTGTGCAATGTCCAAGCTACCAGTGGAGAGTTTGTTAATATGTAAGCTAGAGCACGTCTGCCTTGTCTGAAGCCCATTTGACGTAATATCGTTTTACTCCTAGTGTTAGAGTAGGACCAACAGAAAAATAAAAAAGCATAATGTTCTCCTGGTTCCATTCCACATAAGACAATTTTGTTCGTTTGGGAGTGGCAGCATGGTTTGTCAACTTATCCCGTTACTGCCTTTAGTGGTAGAGGATTACATCTTGCCCTGGTTATCACGTTGGTTATCAAGACACGTTCATGCCCTTGTTGGTCCATATTACACAGTCAGACATTTTATCTGTAAAGTGATGTGGATACCATTAAACACTTTGCTCAGTTCAGCTTGTTCAAGTTTCATGAACAACATTCCCTCAATGTTCTTCGAAATCGTAGAGCAGTTCGAGTGTGTCAACCAAGATAGTGGGGGGAAAAAGATCAGTACAATTCAATAGAGCCAAATGTTTTTAATAGTCGCCAAGGAATGCACAAAAAATGTGCCTCCGATGAAATAACACGTTTGGGAATGAGGTGTGAAAGAGTTGTTCTTTCATTACACCAAACTTTGAACCAGAACCTAATATTGGCCTTTAAAGACAAACTGTGTCGAAGCCTTTATGCGTGCAACACATAGTCTACAAACCTTTTCCTATTTGAAATAGGCTGCTGGTGAGGAACATTTGATAATCCATCCCAAGTTATCTTGAGCATCTAGGGTCACACACTTGTCACATTGCGAAAACCAGAGATTGCTCTATCCCGTGAGCAGAGATGTGTACATACTCGCTAAGTATACATGTTGTTGCATGCAGCAGTCGACAAAGGTAAGTAAAGAACTGGAAACTTGTGTGGGCATATCTTTAGTTGAACAGCTAGCGCGTTATAAAGTCTTTCTATCATGCCGCCATCCCTCTGGAGGTATGTTTCATTGCTACACCGGTTACAGTGGGGATCTTGGGGCCCGAGCACAAGCCTCGGGAGATTCCTCCCATCTGCATCTCTGTTGCTGCCAGGCTGCTGGTGGCCTGGCTTTTGATCACTTTGTGCGTGAGGGGATTTTGTTGTGTAAAAGGCATGTTTCCCCTGATCCAGGGTATGAGTGGGGAGTGAGCTTGTTAAGTTTCTAGGTAGGTTTTCCGGCTAGGTGCTTGCAGTTTACTTTGGGAATGTTGTGTTCTTGATTGCCCGGGACACATGTAATGCCTGTTGCATGGTGGGTTGAACTGTGTCTCAGTAATGTCCACATTTGGATGTGATGAATATAGGAAATGGAATCTTTCTAAGATAGACATTTTTCTGACTGCTTTTAGTTGTAATCTGTGCATGCCTAGCCTTTGTATTATAAGACTGTGTTTTTAGGGCCTTGCAGCGCTGTGATATGAAGTTGTAGTCTGCTCTTGTTTGGGAGCATTAATCCAATCCATCTGTCTTAATGCACCGAGTTCTAAAAAATACGAATGTGCTGATGTGTGCACGTGTTGCTTCATAGGGCGCGTGTGCATCATTTTAAGCTAAGTTCCCAGATGATGCTCTAGCAACATTAATATTTTACCTACTCGAATAAGTCTATTGTCAAGACATTGTAAAAGTGTGGCACCTGACAATATGCTAGATTTTCATGCCAACTACATAGTCTGCTTTTATACCTCATACATAGTTCCCAGATTGTTGAAATGTGTTATGCTGTGTTCCAACCTTATTTCATGCTCTTAACTTTGAACAATGTCTTCAATGTGCACGAATGTTAATGGGTGCTGGGCGCTATGGTCAGTCAGGCTCATTTACTACAACTGTATGCACCTCTGTAACTTGATGTTCCTAAGTTGAGATGATAATAATTTGTGAGCTTCAGCCACTCACTTACCCCAAGTCTGCATTACAGTTAATTAGCACTAGCTCTGGGCGCAACAGCCAATCAGCTTGCTCGGATTGTGGGTTGAATCCCATGATCCAAGCCCACGTTCTGACCAAGCTTGGAGCTGCGAGTACCCCCCCTGCAATCTTGCCCCACCTTCCCTTCCCACCGGTCTCCACTCCCTCTCCTGAGCCCTGCTTCCTTACCTGTTTCCTTGGCAGTGACGCCGCCGCCACAACATTCCAGGCTGCAATGGAAAAGGCAATGTATTAGGTTAGTATTTGTTTGAATGAAACCTCCCTTTCAAACAAATTGATTGCTATCAGCACGCCAGTTTACAAACCCGGGGTACTCATGACAATAGCACTTTTGCCGTGGGCTAGACGGGTGTTTACGGCACCAGGGCCCAATGGTTAAGACCCTTGCTTCGCCCGTCCCTTTACCTTGGACCCCAGGCCATTACCACCAGATCAGGCCCACCGTTCGGTTATTGCTATGAGCACAGCAGCAGGTGGTTAACCTCCTACTTTACCTTTTGTTAGCAGTGTCTGGGAAATGCCTTGGGGACCATGAGGGGAGGGGCAGGGGGGGAACCCTCTGTCCATATAGGTGGGTGGTGGGGGGGGGTGTCAAGCTTTGAATGATGTGGATCAGATTTCAGGATCCATCCCACTTGGTGAGAATTTGCACACACTAAGCATGTATGGAATGTGCAGACCTAGCTGGAAAAAAAGCAGGGAACCTTAAGTAGCGGATGCACCCATGGTGTTACATATGAAGGTGATGGGTAGCAGAAGAACTGGGATGGAAAGGGAGAGCAAGGGAATAGGAGTATTTGCATTCAATTGAGCAGTCGGTGATTTGTAAAATGTTCTTGAAAGCGTAGTGGCTTCAGGTCCTTCCGAAAGGGTAGGATGGAGGGCGCCAAGTCTTCTTTGCATTGGTAACTTGTTACAGAGATCGGGCGCTTAGCAGAAAAAGGGTCTCTTTCATTTTTCTGTTTCCCTTCTTGCAGTTCTTTTTTTCCCCAGCTTGATGATGTGGCTTCTGGTGGTTCGCTGGCCTCCAGAGATGGTGAATTTCTTAGCCAGGTAGAGTGGTGTTTTAGAAGCGACTGCCTCTGCAGGTGACGACGAGAGACACAAAGAAAATGGAGGAGGCGCCCCGATAACCCGGGCGGTGTCCTCCTCATGTCCTCTCATCCCAGATGAGGGGCAGGTGCCGGCAAAAAGCGCGGCAGAGTATGAAAAAGCCTGCGAAGGGTGACAAAGAAAAGGGGCAGAGCTTCCCCTTTTATAACGGGCGGGCTCCTTACTGCAAGCAGCATCCAGCCTCTGCAGAAGGACGCCCGCCCGTATTGGAGCTTCGTTTGCCGAGTGTTTCCTGCTCGTTTCGTTTGTTGGAGAGGTTTGTGAGGCTCCTGAACAGTGTTCCTGTTACAGGGAAGGAGAGGGAGCGTTCAAGCAGAAGAAGTGTTCCTGCCAGGGCAAGTTCCAGCATAGATGGTGCTCGCCAAGGGAGCGTCATGCCACTGGTGTCTGGTTTTTCGTGGTGCGGCACGATCGGTACGCTGGGGTAAGTAGATTGCCGGGAGGAGCAAGGCTTTTCGGGTGGGCGTTGTTGGCAGTTAGTAATGATTTATGGTAGTGCCGAGGGCTGCAAGGCTTATAGTGTGTCGAGGGTTGGCCTAGGATACATGCACAAAAGTGCAAGCTCAATGCGGGGGGTACGATGTACGCCGTATGTTTTGGGATTTGCCTTTGAGTGGGAGCACGAGGTTGGGCCTAGGAGACAGGCAATAAGGGGTGGGCGCCGACCAACGTTGTTACATTAGTGCCAGTTGTGGTACGCAGGGTGCGGGTGCTACACGAGATGCAGCCCATGCTTTATATTCGATGGGGTATGAATGAAACAGACGCAAACTAAGTCTATTAGGCGGGGGCAGCGTTGATTTCACGCTTTCGCGTTTAACTTGTAGCGTTGCAACGTGGTTTATATGGTGTCAAGGTGGTACGGTCACCGGGCTTTGCGAGCCAGGCCGTGTAGTTGGTGGTAAGGTCGAGGCGGAACCTACGAGAACGGCACTAAGTGTATTATTAGTAAGGTGGTGCTCGGATTGTTGCGGGCACCATCCCACGGCTCTATAGGATGCGTTCTAAGACCTGGAGGTAGGAAGGAGGAAGGCCCCATCCCGCGGTCACGAATGCGGCCGTCGATACAGGCCTATGGTGGATAATTATGTTAGCATAACACTGTAGTGTGGGACAGTATGGGACATATTATGTTGTCTAAGCGAAGCGGGTGCAGGCCCGCTGTTTTCGGCGATGCCAGGTTGGGGTCGGGTGATGGTGATTAAAATGAATGAGGGGGGCCCCGTGCCGCGGCCCAGCAAGAGAGAACGGCCATGTAATTCCAAATGCGTTTGGCTGCTGTTCAAATGCTTTCCATATTTATCCGCTCATAGGGGGAGTGAAAGCACAGCTCGGACAATCGGGATGCATTGGGTAGGGAGCCAGGTCTCCTAATAGTATGGGAGGAAGAGGTATTTATAACGCGACCATACGCAAGAGTTCACATTATAAATGTATGCATAAGGGGTCACAGGATTAATTAGGCACATTATGAAGAGCCCCAACAAGTTTAAACACGGCAATAACTGTTATAACTGTTTATCATCACCCAGATACTCAAGTGATTACCCAGGGTGCATAAGCGCAAAATCGGCCCTGTCAGTTGTCGGATTTACAGGCTTGACCCAGGAGATATCTAACAGGGCATAGGTAAATGGGGGTGTTTGCCTGTTGCCTTCATAGATGTATCATTCAACCCCCTAAATGCTGCCGGCCCCCTCTCGAGTGCAGTACATGGACGCTCCCTGGAGCAGGCTCTGCTGGGGGTCAAATATCCCTCACTAGCCGTGCACGGTTTTCTGCTGCTAGTGAAAGAGAAAAAAAAAAAGCAGCATTAGCCGACTATCGCCAAGACTTTAAAGGAGAGGAAGCGGTGGAACAATACACAAAATTAGAGGGAAACTACAGGGGAGAGAGCTTTGCTCCTGAGCGAGTGGTTTCCTATTTTGGCAGTTGGAAAGAACTGCAAATTGCCCAGAAAGGGGCTTGTTAGGGCAGAGCCAATGGCATGCGGAAAATGGGCTCATTCTTGCAACCAATGACTGAGTTTTTAGTTTGCGTGGCGTAGGACAATTTGCACGGTTTTTCCTGGGCACACGGACACTCCGGCTACAATGACCATGTACCTCCATTCATTAAAGGGTTTGGGGGCTCTTCACAGGAGGGGGGGCGTTACCACTGCAGCCTTTCACTTTACAAATGAGCGGCACCACGGCACCAGGTGCTCAAGTCCAACATGTGATTCCAATATTAAAGACCAGTGCCAAAGGAAACCCACAAACCAGGGCTTCCAGCGAGTTGCAATTTACTGCCAGCTCATGTGTGCTTTGGTACATCAATCCTTCGGTTACTGTAACAGTGGTGAGAAGACATTTCCTTGTTAGCTAGTCGGATAGCTCTTTTTTGTTGGTACCAAATTGCGACTGAGTAACATCCCTTCTTCTGGGGAGGACTATCTAGGAAACACACGTGCCTTTTTGTTTGCCTGCTAGTGTTGTCCGGTGCCAGTACCCACACTGTGCAGCTGTGGGGGACGCATGACGCAGGCGCAGCTCGACTGTTTGCAAGTTATAACAGGTTGGTTACTGGAGGGCAGGGTTGTTTTTTACTGTCAAAAATCATCTGCAGCACAGGGATACGGGAATTGTATGGGATACGGGTCCCATTGTCTGAAGTGTTCCCAGTAAGGAAAGTGTGTCTTGAGATGACTGAAGCACAAGGTGTTCATGACAGGGCTCAGGTTATAATGTGTAACGCAGAGGCGGCTCCGCTTTGGGGACTTCCTGTGGGTTTCAGGGTTGCTAATTTTAATGTGTTTACAAGGGCATTTTGTATTTGAGTTGAGATGACGATGGTTGGTTACAAGGGGAGGAGCACGCCAAGTTGAGGTTGGCGAAAAAGAGTACAGTAGGAGAGGCCGAGTATACATAACCTGAAGGGTATGGCTGGGAGATCCGTACAACTGACTAGGAGACGGGTGCTGCAGGGGTTAGTAAAGTATCTGGTGTGCAGTTACCTTGCAAGATGTAGAAGCACAGTCTCCTTTGTTAAGATGGCGTTTGTGGGGACTAGAATTCTGTTATCAAAGAAGGGTTCACGGGCAAGGTACAAGAACTGACAGCTCAGT
Organism: Ambystoma mexicanum; assembly: GCF_040938575.1. Taxonomy (NCBI): domain Eukaryota; kingdom Metazoa; phylum Chordata; class Amphibia; order Caudata; family Ambystomatidae; genus Ambystoma; species Ambystoma mexicanum. The sequence goes on from NC_090933.1 coordinate 38,862,550, forward strand.
GTGGGGATAGTAGGGGACTTTGGCGGGTTGTGCCCCGCTGGTAGGACCGGTGGTACAGGCATGTCTGAAGTCAGATGCATGTCTCCAGAACATACAGGAGCGACCATTGGAGTACACGGTACGGCTGCTGGGTCGCTTGATGCTAGTGGGGTGAAGTAAATGCCCATTTGAAACACGGGGTGGGAGTGTTCGTGGGTCAAAATATTTTATCACTAAAAGTTGCAATCAGGAACACGGGGGGGGGGGGGGGTACTTGTGGTTATCGGCTGACGATAAGACTGCATTTAGAATACCCCGGGCGAATGGGGTTTACATCCGGGTGGGGACAGGCTCAGCCCGTCGGCCCCCACACCATGGGTAGTAATGAGGAATCAAACAGTTGGAGGATACTGTTATGGTATAAAGGCCTCATTGAGCAAGGACGGTGTGGGGTGTACAGTTGGGTATAGTACGCATATTCACACTACAAGTACGGATTTGTGGGACGGGTGAAACACGCAGAACCTTTGGAAGGGTTGACTCTCACCAGGAACAGAGTTGATTTATTGTGGAAGTAACTGGAATTGCTATTGATTGGCCCGCTTTAAACGTAACAACATAGCGCCAAGGGGTGAGAACAAAAAGTCGGAGGATGATCATTTTCGATTTCAAGTAGCAGTGAAAATAACTTAAGGGACCATGCGTTGCCCACTGGGGTTCGCTAGGGGGAACAATATAATGCCATGGTATAAGACAGTAGGAGGTTGGTTACAGTTAATTGAGGGGGTTATGCTTGTAGCGGGAGAACAAGAGTTGAGATTGTGCCATCAGGCTGTGGGAGTGGTATAGCATGAATAATGCTGATCGGCTACTTAGGTTCTTTGGGCATAGCGCCTGCCAGTGGGGACAGCAAGATTTTGGAAGATATGACGGGGATGGGGGGTCATTTGGCAGGCGTTACAGGTTACAAGGAGAAAATAGGAGAGGCTCTAGTTGCGGAAATAAAGTGTTAAGGCGCTGGGGTACAGGGTTGCCATTGGAATCAGGGCCTGTATGAACAGATCAACAAGGCCAACACGCCCTTCATCCTTCCGGGGTCATTGAACAGGTATCGGGGGATGATGCAGGGGATAGGTAATGGGGCTGCTGACTCTTGGGACTACGGCGGGGGAGCTTTGTCCTATTGGAAGGACAGAATAGGGAAACGAGGCCTATGTAAAAGGAGAACAGCCCAGCATCTTCCGGTCATGATCAAAGCTTGGTGAATTACAGCAAAGGCAGACCATCCACTGGGGATTGGAGTGGGGGGGAAAGGCAAGGTGGTCGTTAAATGGTAACAAAAGTGTACAGCTCAGCTTCACTCGGCAGGAACAGCACTCTCCCAACAGGGTAACTCCTCCAGGAGCGGGCAGAGCAAAAGCCGGAAGGGTCTTCACTCGTTCAGACCAGCGTTTCTTGGGAGCCTAAGCGGCGAGGGCCCAGCTCCCCCCCCCCCTTAAATATGGGGATCGCTCAGCCCAGGAATACCTGCAGGGGCAGGCGGGGCTCAGATTCGGAAGGCTAGGGCAGTTATGCCTAGGATGGGCTTTGGGAGAAAGTGGGAAGGAGGCAGTTTTGGAGGAAGCATGAAGGTTAATGAAATGTGCACTAAGCTCCATCAGACCAGGAAATTGTAAGGTTAACATGCTGCCTTCTCGTCCCAGCAGCACCAGCCCGGAGGAGAAGGATATCGGGCTGGGTGGTAGGACACTCAGTTGGGTCTTGTAGAGGTGCAAGCTGGACGGCAGAACAGGAGGAGCTGACGGCCGGCGAGTTCTGGATAGGGTGGCACGGGGTGCCAAGAATGAAATGGGCGCAACTGCAGCGGCAGGTGCGCAAACTGCTGGGTAAGCAGCAAGAGCCAGACATATTGGTCATACATCTGGGAGGTAATTTGACAAGCCTGGGGAGGGGTGCTTTGATGAGTGAAATGATGTTCTCATTTCAGGAACTGACGGGACAACTGGGAGATACGGAATCATCTGGTCGGAAAGAATTCCGAGAACGGAGTGGAAAGGTGCAGAGAATCACGCAGCGGTAGAGAAATCCAGGAGAAAGTTGAATGGTGCAATGGCAAAATTCTGCAGAGGCAGACGATTTGCAGAGAGCAGGCACAGCCTGATTAACTTGAAATCCCCGGAGTATTACCTCAAGGATGGGGTGCACTGGTCATCCAGGGGGCATCAATAGGGATGGATCTCTTCTACTGGAATCTCTGCACAAAGAATCCTGGAAATGTGAGCTAAGGAGGGGGGAGCCACGGTGGGCGGTAACCCACCTGTGGCCTGGCGGTGTTTGAGCGACCAAGCACAAAAGACAGACTCCGGATGAGCCAGGAGAAAACCGGAAGGGTCTTCGCTCTTCTCAGACCAGCGCTCCTTGGGAGCCTAAGCGGCAGGGGCGTCTAGGGGGGGAACAACAAGTGCTCAGCTTCCCCCAAGGAAACGGCACTCTCCCCGCCCAGAAACACCTACATGGGCAGGCGAGGCTCAGGTGCAAAGGGTTGGGAGAGTTGGGCCTACACTGGACTTTTGGAAGGAAAAGGGGAAGCAGGTTGTTGGTCACGGAGCAGTCGCCGCATCTTCAGAGTTATTTCCACTAATGCGTGCAGTGTGGTTTTTATGATGTTGTGGAAAATAAATCTGCGGCCTTTTTATGCCAAAAACAAAAACAAGACTCATTCTACACATTTCTGGGGGGAGAAGTGGAATGAGCATGCACTATGTAATGGGTCCAAATGGACAGATGCACGGGTTATTAGCTGATGTAGGCCGTCTATGCTGGGCGAGAAGGAGAAGGCTCAAACAAGTAGTTTTGTCTGCCTCTTTGCATGTGGGGAGACAACGTCATCCTCTATATGGTTTGAGTAAGGTTGGTAAGCTTTGGTAAGAAGCTGCAACAACTAGTCAAATACATTTACCAGAACAAAGTAAATCTGCTTTATGAACCTAAAAATTGCAGCTCTTCCTATTTTCCCAAATTTGACTTATGCTTGCTTCAAGATTATGGGCTGAATAAACTGTTAACCCTCTTAAAGCCCTGCTAATCCTGCTAAAAGAACATTTGGCCGTTAGTGGCCATGATGGTTTATTGTTCAGCTAGCTTCCGATATACGGCGAGCTATGGTGTGCGGCAAGTGCGTGCAAAGCACATTAAAAAAAAAACTGCTCCTCGGGTGGGGGGGGGGGGGCGGGAGGTGCGCTATTGACCCGAGGAAGTGCGAGCAGTGACCCCTGCCCTTCGAGATGATGATTTATTAAATTTACCTCTCGAAAACCCGTTTACTCCTCTCGGACAACTTAGTGCACCTATGCCCGTGGCTGTGAAACTCTGGAAACGGCCATGCTCATGGTCGCTTTGTGTGGAGCTGCAGCCTGTAGCCGTGTATCCTGTCCTCTCGGGCTGCGGAAGATGAAGGCAGAAGCCCTGAAGAGACTGGGAATGTGAGAGCAACCATTGCCAAAGACTGGTGGCCTTCAGGCGCAGAAGGCGCTAGCCCCAGAGTGGTAAAGAGAACTTTGCCCTTGCTGAAAGCTTCACTAGAACTGCATATCTCCTTTGGCGATGCAAAGGATATGAGTGAAAGTCTACAAGTGTGCAGACATAGCTTGATTCTTTTGTATTATTGCTTAGAATTAGTACATGGGCCTGGCAGACTTTGAACTTAACAGGCATTTCTATTACTGGGACTCATCAGTTTGAGTGTGACACATGTGGTACCACCGTCAAACCTTTCAGGGATCTAATGAGGATGAAAACAGGGGAGAGGGGTGGCAAAGCGTTCTGCACAACTGCTTCTTCGGGAATTAAATGCTTGACAATTATAAACAATGTGCCATAAAATCAGATTCCATCGATCAATTCAATACATGTGTGAAAATTATACAAGGATACTGGGATCTTTGAGTCTGCTGCTGAACGGGCCAGACAGTTAGCAGGTACAGAGCAGCTCCTGTACGGCTTGTCTTGACAATTTAGTAATTCACAGCTTTTCTAATGATACTGGGGAAATATATTTCTCATGGCACAGCATTCTTCAAAATCCAAGTATCCTCTAAGAGGAAAAAGTACATCTCAGACTTCATATGACAAGTATGAGTCCATGGATTCCACGATGGAAGATAAAGATCCGTAATGTACTACTGCAGCAATCCATGTGCAAAATGTATTTTATTTTTAAATTAAATCCGTGATACAAGACTTGGCCACTATAAAAAATCTATCGGAGCCTTGCATTTCAAAACTAAATATGATGCCAGTGCAAACAAGAAAGGTAGTGTTTGACTCCGAACAGATGGACTCCCTTGACGAAGAATCGACCCTTGACCCTCCTCGTCTCTCTCCCCCGCCCTCCCTCCTCGTCTCTCCCCCACGTCCCTCCTCGTCTCTCCCCCAGCTTGCCGGACCCCTCTCCCCCCGACTCTTCTCCCCTTCGCCACCCGCACCATCTCTCATCTAATCACACATGTTTCTCTTAAACGCTCCCTCGCACCGTGGGACTACTTGCACTCACTAAACACCAACTCACCTGCTCCAGAAATCTCCTCCACAGACTTTGCTCTTGCTGGTCTCTTGGCCTGCCACCTCCCCCTGCTCTGACCTCACCTGAACAACCCACAGCTTCCTGGGGTATTTCGTATCCCCCTTCCTGTCTTCTGATTGACCGGCTGCTCCTAACTAATTGAGTCTTGTCTTTCCTGCCTGAGAGGTTTTTCAAACAACATGGGCTTTAAATGGTGGGTAAAGCCATACCCCTTTTCTCTGTTCGGGACTGCCATGTAATGACAATGGCGGCCCACTTGTTAGTGTACCAGTTCGTTTTAGGGGCCCCATTTTGGGCTTCTCAGGTAAGTGAAGTTTCATTTGAGATTTCTACCCACCTTTTTAAGTGTCTGTTGCTCTAGGGGCATGCCGAAGATTCCTCTTTGGTTGACCCAGGGCTTGTGTGTGAAGCATGGCTGATTGCATAGCGTATAGGCATTAGCTCTGGTCTCTGCTCTCCCGGGATTGATGACAGCCAGAGTTGTGCATATGTTGGTGTTAGCGTCTCTTTCAGTTGTTTGTGTTTGCCGGGATGCACCAGGTCTGTGTGTTGGATGCTACGGCATCTCTTCTCTGTGATAAAACATGGATCTCTGTATTTCTGGAATTCGAACAGAATATTCTGTCAGTTTATTGCTTCAGATATTTGGGGAATCAAGTCAGTACTGCATACAAACATACCAGCACTTGGGAGTGGGGGGAGTCAGGGGACATGGGCATTGGGGCCCTCTCAACTGCTACTGTCCACTTCAGGGGTAGGGCTGGCTCTGGATTTCTTCCTGGAAGGCCCCTCAAGATTGACTGCGAGGGGTACCCATCCCATACCTTCTATTGGTCAAGCTTGTACTCTGGGAGGTTGGGTATACATACCACTGCTTCAAGGCAGGGGTTCTTGACTCTTTTAATGGACTTTCTGAAAAATGTCTCTTGCCCAAAGCTCAATTATAGAGAAATCTCCAATTCCAGCATTAAATCCAGCTGTTTTTGAAAACCAAGCTTAAAGAAGGACCTCTGTCCTCTCCATGCGTGAATGGCTTGCTAAAGTTTGCCATGGCAAAAAACGCTCTAATTTGCCTACTCTAAGCTTCAAAACCCCTTAGCTAATTTGTACTCTTATGACATTGGCATGGGAAATATCCTGGTCTAGAAATTCCGGAAGAACTGTCAGAGTTAGTAGGCAAAGACATGCTAACACTTGTTTGATATTGTATATTTATTAATGAATGTATGTATAATCATGTAACCAAGACTTGACTCATTCAAAAAAGAAATAATATATTTGAACACAATGCGTATTATTTCAATACAGAAATGAAACAGTGTCCGGTCAAAGATTCGACACCAGAAGGATCGAATGACAAAAAGGGTCGAGGCAATAGGACCAAAACCCAAAGGGTCTAATTTAAAAAAAATAAAAAAAAGTTTTTGGGCTTTCGTATAGTAAAAAAAATGTGTTTTTTACACCAAAAAAGATCTCAATAGTTTTAACGATATCCAACTTAATTCTCACATATTCACGCTGTATGTTGCAATGCGGATACTCTGCAAGGCATTTGGGTGTTAAATGCAGCCTAAGTATTTGCTTAATGTACTCCTAGGAGTGGGCCTTGGTGGAAAGTTCAGTCCGATGTTGTTCCAATCCACATTACCAATCATGGATTTCATTTGATTCTTTAAGGAAGTGACTGAGGAGCTTAGCTGATCAATATTGAAGAACCTAGTCCAATTCAATCCCCCACCCACCCATTTGTCGATCGTGATTCTCATAAAACTGGTGTGTGCAGTGATGGTTTGGGGGGGGGGGGGGGGGGGGGAGTCCCTGGCCGTGATCTGCATGAAGGCGTTGGGCATAGTATTCACCAATTTCCAATATAGGGTTCGTCTACGTTTTAAAATAGTTTTGTATAGAGCAAATCACCAACTCTGCCTGCAAATATTGAACTTTTAACTACATGCAAATGATTTTAATGGGAGAATACTTCAAATGTGTGATCTTTCAGATTCCATTCGAAATTGCCTGCCTTCTGTTTGTTTTTATTTTAGAAAGAAAGGTCATAATTTTAGTTATATTGATATTATTAGTAAAACCATTCTTTACTGAGAAATGCCATAATGAGTTCAGCAAATGTTGGCGCCCCATAGGGGAATGATCTAAGGGGAGGGGGGTCAAGTCGTCAGCGTATGCCAGCCAATGCAGTTGTGTGTTAATAACTTTAGATGGGAAGATCTTGTCATTGCAGACATCCAAAGGTAAGACAGCTAAAATACAGGTTAAACAGGGTAGGTGCCAAGACGTATCTACCAATCCAATAAAGGTAGTTACGTAATCACTCAATTCACCAGATTGGTTTAACCTAACATTTGTGCAAGTGTTGTTAATATAGTGCCATTAGCACTTTCAGTAGTAGTCCTTGAGGGATCCCCCATTTGTTCAAGTTATACTGCAAGAGATTCCGTAGACGGTTATTGACAGCTGAGCTGAAATCGATATAGGCGACGTACACCAATGTCTAGAAGTATGCCATGCAGCCTCAATAGCCGCTACGAACATCATGTTAGTTTAGATGACCTCTTACGAAAACCTTTCTGGTTAAGTGATGATGGATGAGGGTGGATGTTAAATTGCATAATCCCTTCATTAAGTGCCTTTAATAATATTTTGCCAAATACTTTCGGCGGACCATCTAGCACAGATAATATTCTGTAACTCTTTGGCTCCTCACAGGGCCCTCTTTGATACACTGGTACTATTATACTTTCTTCCAGCTATGCAGGATCCTTTTGGTTTTACTAATAGAAAGAAAAAGATTACGGAGAATGGTAGCCCATAGCCGAGGACCTTTTTGTATCTAGAGCCTGTAATCCGGTGGTTGTCGGAAGTGGCCTCCTTTGTTCTGTATCGTGACAGTTGGCAACCTACAGACGTGCTTTCCTCTGAGCTCTGATTGCTCCTGGATTGCAGTTTGTTTTGTTTGGTGAGCGGAGAGCAGCGTGTAAGAGCTGAAGCAGAGCCTTGGTTCAGAGTTTGTAGTGGCTTTGGCGGCCATGTCCGCCGTCCCCTGACCTGGACACGAAACAGTGGTCCAAGTAAGGGATAATCCTCGGTTTGTGTGCTTGGGACAAGCCAGAGGTCTGTATTCCGTGAAGGCCGTAGAAAACGTCCAGCTATTACATTCTGCGTATGTAGCGTGCTGCGCCAAGTGTATGCGCTGCACTCAGTGCATCTGGGGCGGCCGTGAATAAGGTGGAGGAAGTGTGGCATTAGTGCACGCTACAGCTCTATAGTAGCAGTATCACTCTGATTTAGCGGTCTCATGCTGCTATTGAGCTTTTACAGTGTTCTGTATCTGGGCTTGTATCTGTGTGCCTGTGCCACTTTTTGCCTGAATTGCATAGGACAGTATGAGCAAACCGTTTGAGAACCAGTACGCCATTGTCGTGTTCATTTGCATCATGTGGACTTGGAAGTGGTTGCCTTAACATGAATAGGGTGGCAGCGTAAGCATTATTCTGCCGTCTTGTTTTGCTTTGCGAAATTGAGTAGAACGGAGCGCTGAAAGGAACTCGAGCATAATTCGTACCTTGATCATGTTCTGACCAGCCATCTACTGTAGAGTGGACTCTAGGTTGACTGGACCTGTTGCTCAATGCCGACGGATTTCAATCTCTGAGTGCAGCATTGTTGCATGTGAGGAACCCGAGGGTGTCCTCACTTCTTTTCCCCCAGTATGCTCTTCTCAGGTGGCCAGGGAAAGGCCATCACTTTTGGATTCCGACCCTTGGGATTGATATGCAAGCGAGGATCACCTGGGTGGAGGAGACATGGGGAGAGGATGTCCTTGGGTGAGACATGGTATCCCCATTTCCCTTTCACCACAAACCCTCCATCCCTCAAGCCTTTATTGAATTGATTGTGCATAGGCGCTATATAAATAATGTGTTTCAAAGTGCTTCAAGGCAGGGAGGGAACAAGGGAGAATACAGTGACGTTCTAACAAGAACTTGATACATTCACAATGTGAAAATAACTATCGTAATCAGCCTGGGGACATTTCAGATAGTGCAAGAGCTTTTGACAAAATAAGGGGGCAAGGGGTGGGGAAAGGAGAACGAGACAGACAAGCGGCTACATTTCTATGTCTGACGACAATTGAGGTAGTGCCAGAGTTTAACAATAGGTGAGGGGGGGGGTGGGGGTTGAAGTAAGGGAGAAGGAGAAGAACAAAACAAGCGACTATCATACTAGGCCTGACGACCTTTCAGATAGTGCTGGAGGGGGAGGGGGAGGAGAAAAACAAATGAGGGTGGGGACAGGCAAGCTACTATCAAACTAGTCAGGAGGTGTTAGTGATAGAGAGAGTAAGGGCTATTGACAGTAAGGAGGGGAGGAAGGTGGGAAGGAGAATGAGACCGAAGCGGCTACATTACTAGGCCTGACAATTGAGGTAGTGCCGGAAATTTAACAATAGGTGGGGGTTGGAGTAAAGGGAGAAGGAGACGAACAAAACATGCGACTATCATATTGTGCTTGACGACATTTCAGATAGTGCTGGAGAGGGCGGGGGCGGCGGCTCGGAACCAGTAAGGGAAGGGGAGGAGACAAACATTTGATGCCATCATACTAAGTCCGGGAAAATTCTGATAGAGTAAGTGCATAGAAAAAAGTAAGGGAGGGAGAGGATGGGGAAGAGCAGAGAATAAACAGTGAAAAAGTGAAGCAGAGAGGAGAGCGAATGCAGTGCAGAGGTCAGTAAAACACATAATGTTGCAGGGAACAGAAAATGTGAGCAAGGATTCGAGATGACGATGGCACAGCATGGTTCAGGGCCACCCCGAGTACGAGATCCAGGGGAGGACCAGCAAGAGAGTTGAGAGGGTGAAGCAATAAAAGTCAATGTGTCCAAAAAGTCTAATCCAAGCTATGGCAACAGTTCGGTGATGGAGCACCATAATGAATCAAGACAACTCCAATGGTGGTTATGGAGAAAGGGGGGGGTGGGAGAAGGGTAGGGGGAAGGCAGGAAAGAAGAGATAAGGCAAAGCAGGGTGGGGGAGCAGGCAGGATGAGGGGCCAGAGAAGAAAGGGGGGGGCACAACAGACATCATGGAGGACCAGCCAGGGGGTGGGGACGCACAATCCTGGCTTTGGTCTCTTTTTCCTGTGACTTCCCTAAAGTATTCCCCAAGTTACACCAGTATGGTACTTTGACATAGAGGAGGACACCTAGAACAACACATCCTCACTTTCTGAAAACGAACATTCATCAACCCCAGCCAAGAACTGGAACGAGGAGGAGAGCAAAGCAGGACTGCCGCTTGAATGGTGAGCGGTCTAGTCCTTTTGGCATGAAAACGGGGGTGGGACCTTTAAAAGTTGGAAGCCCGAAAGAAATGGGAGTCTGCTGTGGGAGAATGCCCACAAACTGCCTGGTGCAGACAGACCTCTCTGCTGTGGCAGGAGAAGCGCTCGAGACCTGTGGAAAAGTGCAGAGCATATGCAGCGAGAAGGGGGAAGTACTGGACGCTGTAGGCCGGTGGCAAGCCATAAAAAGGCGGCCGGTGGAACTGAGGGAAACAGTTGTGCGAGTCCTGCTTTGCGGAGGAAGCACCGCTGGGTGTGTGTGCACGCCTCAAGAAGACAGCTGAGCAAAGACGCAAGGGCCCGCACAGAAACAGAAACCCGTGGTGGCGGAGGACCTCGCAAGGAGCCGTGATACCGACCAGTGAGTGCAACCAGTTTAGGGGAACAACGTGCTGGCAGGCGGTTATCAAAATAACGCAATTTGACATTAAAATAAAGGGGGAAAACCCGGATTGCTATGAAAGTCAAAGAAAGTTAACACAGATATAAGGTACTTTGAATACCGAGCAAAATGAAAGCAAGTTGGTAACACTCTTGCATCTTGAGAGGTGTGAAAAAAAAGATGGTGAATCTAATTGAAAGGAAGTTTTTGAACTGCATTAACTGAAAACAAGTGCTAGCAAAGCCAAGACAACACAAAGAGTTGTATGCATGATATGAGAAATCCAGGATTGGTCCAAGCCAAGAAAGTGCAGAGAACTGTATCATATAAAGAAACAAGCATTGGCAAGAGCCTAATAAACTTAAAGTGTAACAAGTGCATGGTGGCCAACCAAGCCACAATACAGTGTCAGGAGAGTGGGGCACATGTGATGAGGCAAGCCTAACTGCTGAGGAGAAGCAGTGGACTGAAGTTAAATGGAAAAGCAGTCAAGGAGGGTACCGGTTGCAGTGGGTGGACCGTGTGGTCCAACAACTGCGCCTAGACTGAGTGCTCCTGAATAGAAACGCCACTGAAAACCCCTATAAAGAAGCTCGTGTTCTCCAACAACCTTTTTGTGACTTTGAAGTCTATTTGAAAGCTGGAAGATTTGAACCTTTGGGGAAGGGAACCCCTGTGTTTGATTAACTACTTTGAACTTTGGGAAGGGGAGCTGTTTACAAGCCAAAGAGCTAGAAAAGCACTGAACTTTACTTTGAATACTATTTATTTTTGATGCGGATATCCCTACACATTGTATGCAGTTAGTTGTGAAGGCAAGTATAGGTTTTTTGGGGACGCAGATGTTTTACTTTGGACTTGCTGACACAGAGCATCCTTGGTTTTCTTTGGGAAATCCCACCTTGGATTAGGCCAAGTTGGGCATTAATCCAACCTGCCTTTTGCGTTACTAAAACTTTATTAAAGAACTTGAACCTGTTATGTATGTTAGTCTCATGATGCCATCACATGTGGAGTAAGGTTACGAGTATGTGGGGCTGAGTATCCCTAATTTATGTTGAGTCGCATTCCGCATAAAGGGCTGACCTAGAATGCTGCCCAGAAGAACTCGGTAGCCTAATTACAGGGTGAATTATGACCTAAGAAACAAAAGGCTTAAGTGTGCCGGAAATAAGAGCGAGCTGTTGCAGAAAGCACATGAGAAAATAACTAACATTGAAAGGGAAACAGATCTTGGAGGAATTGAAGAAAACGGCAAAAAGAAATCGAGCCTTTTTTCTCCACAGAGAAAAATCGGTGTTACAGGACAATATGAGGTCTGATAGGGCCACAGGTGGTGAAAAGGACAAATTGGAGTCCCTAATCATTAACTGTCTCATTGATCTGTTATTCCCTACAAAGTGCAGTGAAGACGCAGAACAAGGGCTGACAAATGATGCAGGCAGTACTGATCTTGCAGACTTACAACCAGGGCAGTTGTCCTCCCCAAGGTTATCAGTCTCCCAATTTTGTGCTTGAGATGAATGACCCAATGCAATCATTGGGAGCATCTATTAAAATTGAAGAAATGCAGCAACTGGTCTCTACATTATGATTTGCCACCAAATATTGAAATTATGTGGACGAATCCATGAGTACCAATAGGATAATGGGCCCATATTTAGGAAACTACAAGGCAAAATCGACTCCCAACATAGTGTGATCACTGCAAATCTGAAGTCATTAGGACAGGCGATCGAGGACCTAGAGAAGAAGCTGAGAGCGATTAGAGATTCAAATATGGGCCAAGATAGCTCGCAGATAAACACAACAGAGTTAAATAATGACTGTTATGAGTGAAGTATCGATGGCCAATTTGACTAGGAAACGACAATAGCTAAAAAGATTAGAGGCACAGAAGCAGCTAGCAAGGAAAAATGAGGGTCCTGTAAATCCCGAGCCAGCAGCAGAAGAACACAAAGCCTTGAATAAAATAAATAAGAAAACGACAAACAAAAACAGAAAAACACAAATATTGATTAGTTGGTTAATTCAACAACCTGAGGCAAATAAAAATGTGCTGGTAAAGGGGCAAAACCGGTGAAGACCCTTCAGAAGTGGATTTGGAGGATCTATCCTCTGATGTAGAAATCTTTCTGCAGAGAAGTCTCAGTGCAAGAGGTGGAAATAATGAATATGGAACCACAGAAGGTGGGGTGGATGGATAAAGGGCAACCACCCTTACATGCTAAATCCTTCACAGTGGAAAGTATTTTTCTAGACAGTAAGCCTAAAAGAATAAATAAACCAGACCTGCTAGATCTACTGCAGTTAATACCACCGCTCCATAGCTATGATACACGGGACATCTATGATATGGCATTTATAACGCGTCTATACACATGTGTTTTTGAAGGCACGACGGGGGAACAGAGGGAGGACAAAGACAGCAATCTTACTAGGCCAAGTGACATTGAGATCGCACAAGTGCGGGAGGGGAAAAGTGCCAGGGGAAAGGGTAGGGGTGAAGTGCTACACATGGGTTCAAAACAAGAAGTGCAGACAGCAGGTGTCCAAAAGTGCAAGTAAGGCGACTGCAGGGTTACAGATAAAGACCCAAGCGCAAGGTTTGCCGGGAGGCAGTGCGGGTGTGCAAGTTGGTGGGCAGGCACCTGGGCCCGAGATCAGAGGGTAGCCAGGAGACCAGTGCAGTATCGGACAGGAATCAAGCAGGGGAGAGGAAGAGAGAAGGCCGAAGCGAAGAGGAAGGTCTTGATGTGCTTCCGGAACCGGAGATGGTACTCCTCCAGTTTCAGAGAGGCAGAGAGGCTGTTCCAAAGGGAGGCCCCAGCCGAAGAAAGAGATCTACCACTAACTCATTGCTTGGGGAAGCGACCGCCCCTAAGGGAGTTGGAGGTGGAGTAGTGAAGAGCTCGAATAGGAAGGTATTTACAAAGAGAGAGTTGGAGGTACTGAGGACCCAGGCCCCAGAGGGTCTTGAACTTAATTCTCACAACCAGTGGGAGCCAATGCAGAGATTTAGTCCTGGAGAGATACGATCCCTGGGCTTGAGGCCAAGGACAAATCCCAGTCCTTTTCTGGATGAGTTGCAGAGGGTAGAAGCAGGCAGATGTTGCAGTAGTCCAGCCTAGAGAGAACCAGAGCTCTAGAAACAGAGCTTCTGGGGGAAGGAGAGGAAAGAAAGAATACATCTGAGGAGGTGCAGTTGGTAGTTTGACTTCTTAGAGAGGTTAGAAATGTGAGGAGAAAAGGAGCGTGGAGTCAAAGATGACCCCAAGGTTCATAGCCTCACAGGTGGAGCAGGAAGAGAGCCAAGGGAGGCCGACCAGAGAGTGACAGGAAAGGAGGGAGCAGGTGTGCCGAGGAGGAGAATCTCAGTATTACTGGCATTAAGGCAGAGCTCGTTGGCGGCACACCACTCCTGGATAGCAGACAGTCTGAGATGAGAGAAGTGGCAGACGGGAGACTGAAAACGAGCGGAGTGTCATCCGCATTGCACTGAAAGTTGGGGCAGAGAGTGGCAATGCGGTGGACGAGAGGTGCCATGTATTGGTTGAACAGCCAGGGAGAGGTTAGACCCTTGGGGAACACCAGAGGTAGAGAGGGAGATAGAGGAACAGAAGGACCCAAGTTGGACCTGGGAGGGCCGATCAGAGAGGAAAGAGGTCAGTCAGGCCAGGGCCTGATCGGTGATACCCAGGTTGTCACAGAGACGATTGAGCAGGATGGCATGGTCGACTGTGTCGAAAGCAGAAGAAAGATCAAGTAAGATGAGGACAGAGGGGAGATAAGGTTAGCAAGCAGGTCTTCATATATGTTCAGGAGAGCAGTTTCCGTGCTTCTGGCTGCTCTGAAGCCAGACTATGGTCATGAAGACAACCAACAGATTCAGTGTGAAGATTAAGCTGAGAGATTGCCATCTTTTCCAGGAGTTTGCCCATGAAAGTAGTGATGGCGATCGGGCAATTATCAGCCAGGCAGGAGGGGGTTGGCTGAGGATTTCTAGAGAAGAGGGTGCACAAGAGTGCTTCGGGGAGGGAGGGGAAGGCTCCAGTGGCGAGAGTGGTTGCAGAAGTCAGCCAGGGCAGGAGCGAGGGTGTCAATGTGGTCCTTGGTGGTTTTGGAGGAACAGGGCAGAACCTGTTGACGAGACATTCATAGATCGGACTTGTCTAGCAACCTTGTTGTGGGAGAAAAGAAGAAAGGCGAAGAAAGAGGTGGTCACAGGTAGGTGAGCCAGAGGAGAGAGTAGAGGGAGGACAAGGAGAGGACGAGAGGGTGGACAGGATGTCCTGGGTTTTAGAGATGAAATGAAAGTCTGGGCCGTGCAGAGGGCCTGGGAGGGGACAAGAGAGGTGGACACTGCAGCTGGTTTGGCCAGCTCCTTGCAGATTTTGAAGAGTTAGGCTGAGTTGTTAGATGCCGCAGAGACGCAGGCTTGAATGTGGGCTCTTCTTAGTGCGGACAGTATTGCCTTTGGAGCAGGCGGCAGGCCAGTTTGTCGTCGGATGCACAAGACGCTAGCCATTTCCTCTCAGCCACCCTACACTTGCTTTTAAGGGTGACGAGGTCAGAATCGTGCCAGGAGTTGCACTTGGCTTTGGGCTTCAAGCGTATCCTCATGACGGGGGCAAGAACATCAAGAGTATCCGAGATAGGAGAGTGGAGCATGTCGGGTGTGAGTCAGCCGGAGGGGGAGCGAAAGTGGCAGCGAAAGCCTGACACACGCGTTATGGGTTGATGATTGAGAAGGTAGGTGGCAGTGCTGGAGTAGGCTTGACCTGAGGGGTAGACGGGGAGAGAGGGGAGGAGAAAGTGATCACTCCAGGAGAGGGGACTGGTGAGAGATATAAAGTGGGAGGTCTGAGGAGATCAGAACATCCAGTGTGCGCCCTGCAGAGTGAGTCAGGCCAGAGGAGAGTATAGATTCCATTTCTGATCCTGCTGATCATCCTGGGTGTCCAGGTGGCCACTTACACTGACAACACGCAGGTAGTTGTTAAATTGTCAGGTTCATATTCTGAGGGTGCAGCCAAGCTGAATATCATCTATAAAGCCATTCATCTTTGGATGGCCGTTAATTCCTTGGCTCTGAATGCCAGCAAAACTGAGCTCTTAATCGTAGTGCCCACTATGAGACTGAGGTCTCTGCCAGGAGATTATAAACAGTTCCTTCTCCTGGGTACATTGATCCTGGTGGCAGAGAGGGTCAGGACCCTAGGAGTGGTTTTGGACTCTGAACTGGCCATGTCACATCATGTGGCATCCATTCACTCCTCTTGTGGGCTGATTACAGAGCTCTTAGGCAACATTTGCCCTTTTTATTTTTGGAGATCCTAGCTACTTTGGCATCAGTCCTTATCAACACGTTTGGACTACTGCAACACTCTTTTCAGTGGCTGCACAAACTCTCTCATAGCAGCCCTACAGGTCTCATGTCTTTCTAGACGAGCCCATGCCACAGTGTCAGGGCGGGGTCTACATTGGCTACCTGTAAAACTTAGAATTGGGCATAAGGTTTTGGCGCTCACACATAAATGTGTGATGAAAATGGCACCTCCTGTATCTCACAGCACGCCTTCAACTCCAGGTTTCTTCCCTCTCTCTTAGGCCCCAATACCGCATGAGACCGGTCAAACCCAGATTCAGGCTGGTAAAGGCTGTTGGCTGTAGCTTTAGTGTGCAAGGCACGCATTTGTGGAACCTGCTGCCCCCAAATTTGAGAGCTGTTGAGTTAACAGTCGAGTAAAAAAAAGAGTTAAAGACGCTCCTCTTTAATCTGCCTCCGGACTAGACCTGGTCTGTCGGGAGTTGCTCCCCTCTCTGGATTTGGTACTGTTGACCTCGAGTCGGCCCCTGGTATTCCTCTCTTTCTTATCGGTTCCTAATACTGTCTGTTTCTGGTTGTTTGTCTTGTGGTCATATGTGCGTGCGCCCTGAGGCCTATGGGAATGTGGCTCGTTGTCAGGATTCAGTCTCGTGTAACCCGATGATCATTAACCAAACTGAATTGCCGGAATCCGGGGCAACCTAAACACAAGGTGTGTTGCGCCCATACAGTTACCCAAAGCACTGTCTTGTTCACTTCGTTCTCATTTTCCTCGGTGTGTCGGACATGGGTTGCCATGGCGACTTTGGTGTCCGATACACTCTCATTACAGGCTGAGGCTTAGGTGAGGAGTTTGCTTCCATGACAACCTTTAAATAACTTCCGGGTTGCGCGAGTCACTGCTTCTGATTTTGCTAAATCACGGCTTTGTTGTGCCTTGTTTCACTCCTTGTGTCTTTTTGCCTTGACTTTACTTTCTTGAACTACGTTAATGACCCGGACCATTATTTGGATTTGCTTTTGCCTGCCGACTGTTTGTTTTCTACACGTGTACCGGACCTGTTCTGCCTGCGGTTTCCCCTTTCTTCTTCCGGAGTAAGTCAGCTGAGGAACCATTACCCAGCTACTCGGCACGCCCCCGGACTGCTCTTGCTTGCCGAATTCACTTCTTATTTGCCCACACGTTGACAAACTCTAATGCCCCGGGGATCGCTCTTGCCTGCTTATTCAAAGTTGTTAGTCATCACCACGCTGAACCCGGACTGCTACTTACCACCCTCCTGGTCAAGCTCTAACACACGGATCATTCATTCCATCACCTTGGATTGCTGACAACTCTCCATCCCTCGAGCCCACTCTTGATTGGCTTCCTGTCTTGCAAAACCCCAACAATGCACCAGTGTATTCCTGCAAAGCGCTGTTGACTGGAGACGGCATAGTACTGGCGCTTAGGTCGTTAGGCGTCCTCGTGCGGGTGGGGTGGTCCTGGGACTAGAGACTTCTGTTTCCGTCTAAGCGTCCTCATGCCGTCGTGTTTAGGAGTTGAATACACTGGTCACGCCGTTGGGCTATAAGAACAGATCAAGAGCCCATCTTGGTAAGTGACGGACCCCAACAGTTTCTTCTACCTTGTTATTCTTGACCTTCTATCTAAGTCTCAAGTTGCATCTGGTCTCATTCTTAGAGCACCATTTGGAAATCCAACTGTTCAGACCTGGGAGTGTTCTAGACCAAATAAGAAAAACCCTTCTAACTACTAGGTTAGTGTCTTGTTATTTGTCCAATATAACACAGAATATACATACACTTCATCTAACGTGCCCTTGTCCCTTTGCAGAGCCTGGTCTTTCGTCTGGTGTTCCATCTTTCGACTAATTGACTCCTCTGGGTTTCATCTTGTGTGTCCAGAGGGGTACATTGGTAGAAAGAACTTGACTACTACACTTCGGGTTCAACTACCACGGATTCTGACACGCGTGAATACAAGAACATTTATTAAATAAATGGACAGGGTCGCAATAGAGTCCAGAGGAGGGACATGGATCCTATTGTTGAAGAGGATGCGCCAACATCACAGGTGCACTGTTATAGAGCAGAGACTGGGACGGCTATGAGAGCACACCAGCACAGTTTCCTGATTTTGGGGTACGGTTTGGATGCCTCTTCAACCTTGTCTACTCTAGCAACACATTTAAAAGTGGTAAAGTCTAATAATAATCTTCAGACATTACATAAAACTACTAGCTATCCCAAAGTGGAGGCTATTCAGCAGTTTCTGAAGTGGATTATCAGTATGATATCTTGATAAAAGATTAAAAAGGCACAAGTAACTACACTTGGAATCTGTAACACACAAGGTTTTGGGCCTTTAATTACAAAGGGTGGCTTGCATAAACTGTTGGAAAATAAGCAAATCCTGCTGCCCCAAGAAACATGGCTTGTTAGTGTACATGGATGGCTATAAGGTTTATCAGCAGTGTGCAATTTAGGGTGCCTCAGGAAGACCTAGTGATGGTATTCCGGTTGGTGTTCAGCATTGTATTCCATTCCATCTAGGGTAGGGAAATGGTATCCCCCATATGATGTGCCAACCTGATTGCAGTAGAAATATTGCTAAAAACAGCTACCCAATATAGAAGAATGATGATTCTAAACGTGTATAACCCCTGTAATGGATCAGAGACGTAGGGTTTCATTGATGCAATACTCTCTGCTTGCTGAATGAATGGATAACTGATGTGGATCAGGATTTGAAACTGATTGCCGGGGACTTTAATGCTCATCGTTTGGACAACCAGTTAGAAAACCGTTTTGGGAGAATTAAATAAACATAGAAAAATGGGTACCTCTAACTCAACGAGGTACAAACAGGGGCACACACAACTACTACCAAGTTGGGTCAATAATCACTGTCTGTTCATTTATCTAGAAAGCAATCTTTATATCGTTTTTCATGCTGTACGTTTCAATTGTCAAAAAATATATATGTGAAGTAAGTTGTTACTTGTTAGACTACAAAAGTTTCATCATGTTTTATAATGCATACCAATTTCCATCATAACATATTAATTCATAACATTGTGGTTCATTACAAGTATGACCAATCCACATATTTCATTCGGGTGTTAACATCCTCAAATACATTCGCAATTAACTTTTCAATAATGAATATACTGATATTTTGATGGGAGATATGATGTTGTCCCTATCAAATACTACGCATTTTAGGCAGTCTGTGCCCTTCAGGTATAGATCTCTGGATGATAGAATTGTGTAACTTTCGTTTTAATCACCTATCCAATGTTAGTCATCTCATTCTCACTATATAACTATTCCATGTATCTGCACTAACCTGTGATTTGGCTTGTCCACTGACTGATGCCTTTCACTTTTCTGATAATTCTGTGAATAAAACACTCTTGTTACAAGGATATATTAAATAGTCTAACAAAATGGTGGGTGTGACTATTTCTGTGTGTTTGTCACTTGATTTACTTAAATTTAGTTAGTCGACTCACCTCGGAAATGGAAATGTAGTCTATGGGAACATTTTTCTTGAAGAGAAGGCCAACCAGAATAAAGCATGGTACGTTCTATAACTCATACTAAATAGTACTGCAAGGTATTAGACGAAACAAACGGTAAAGGGAGTTTCTACGGATTTTGTTTCAGCAACCTGAATGTCTTGAGCTCACCACGGCCACGCACAGATGTTTCAAACCATTCAGTCCACACTAAACTAGATTCTCAATGCCAACACAAGGTGAGTCGACTAACTACATTTAAGTAAATCAAGTGACCAACCTAATGCAAATCGTCTCGAAGTGGGACAAAGCGCATAACGGCAACTTGTCCCACTCAACGCCATTTTTTTGAGGCTATTTTGAAATATCCTTGTAACAAGAGTGTTTTATTCACAGAATTTGTATCAGAAAAGTGAAAGGCATCAGTCAGTGGACAAGCCAAATCACAGGTTAGTGCAGATACATGGAATAGTTATTCAGTGAGAATGACAGATATCGACACAACAGAAAGCGAACAACCCCAGAGAAAATTGAATTTTTTAGAAGAAATGAGACTTCTAGGAATGGATGGCAGAAGCAACAACAGCAGTGAAAAAACCAGAGGAAGGGGACGAGGAAAACCAACCAAGTCGCGAGGATCAAAAAAACAAGGAGCTACTGCCACAGACACCGCAGCAGCAGACAAGTCAGACAGAAAAACACGCTCTGGAACAAAAAATTAATGCAAGAACAAAGTAAAATACCAGACATGTCTATCATTAATCTCACATCATGAAAGTTCACCCGCGAAGAACAATCTGTACTCCAGTTGGGCCTCAATTTTTGCCCCTCGTCCTCTTACAACTACGCTGAAACCAGAATAGACTTTGACAAGTACATGCGCAAAATCCGGCTGAAGTTTTTTGCCATCAATCCACCTAAACCTAGAAAAGATGAACCTCTGAATGGCTATACCCCTGTGACAATAGAGGATTCACATATATTGCGTGACCTTATCCATCTCGAATCGGAATGGCAAGACAACAAAGACATTAGTGACCCACAATGGGAACACATGAATATACAAACTGATTGGCCCAGTAAAAGCAACTACAATCACGCTTCAATCCGATGTTTAACCCAGGAGGGCATGTTGAGGCTTTTCAAGATCTGGTTATTAGTGACCTGAAGAAATTCAGGAAAATGAATATGAAAGATAATCTCACCCGCCGTGAGCAGGAGATCTTGTCTAACATATGAACATTAGATGACTACATTATCAAACCCTCAGATAAGGGTACTAACATAGTCATCATGAATCGTCAAGATTACATCAAAGAAGGCAATAGACAACTGAAGGACACAGATTGTTATAAGCTATTGGCCACCGATCCCACAGCGGAGATGAATGACAAACTCTTCCAGTTACTAACCAAATGGAAAGAGAAAGGCTTGCTTGATGAGGATATGTGTAAATACCTGCATCCGAAATTCCCGGTGACGCCTACTATTTACTTCCTGCCCAAGGTACACAAAAACAAAACTAGACCACCAAGGAGGCCCATAGTCGCGCTATGTGGAGCATTATTTGAAAATGTATCAAAATTAGTGGATGAAACCCTAATTAAATTTGTTACCACCCTAACTTCATATCTACGTGATACTAAGGACTTCCTTAACAAAATCGATGGGATACCTTGGGAAAAGACTTGTTAGCTACACTCAATGTGGTCTCCCTTTATACATCTATCAAGCACGTGGATGGCCTGAAATCATGTGAGTACTTTATACAAACCAGATCACTCAACTATTTAGAACATGACAAGATGATTCTGGAGATGATAAACTTATGTTTGACAAATAACAGCTTTCTGTTCAATAAGAACTTTTTTACTCAGTTGCAAGGTACAGCTATGGGAACCACTTTTGCTCCAACATACGCTAATCTTACTATGGACTGGTGGGAGAAGTTCAAAGTCTGGACATCTACCAATACTCACAATACAGACAAGGTTGTACTCTGGTTACGTTACATAGATTACCTTTTTATCATCCGGGATATGTCCATTACTGAATGGTTGGAGTTTGTCAAATTACTAAACATTAATGAATTTGATCTACAGTTCAGAGTGCCACAGCAAGACTGCTATCGTCTATTTAGATCTTCTTGTTACTGTGGCACAAGGTGAACTAGCGACAGAACTTTATCATAAACCAACCAGTTCCAACATACCCCTACATGCAAAAAGTAACCACCCCATGGCCCTGAAGTGGAGCATACCTTATGGCGAATTCATTTGCATAAGACGCAACTGTTCCCAACTTGAAACCTTTGATAAAGAGTGCGGAAGTATGGCTTTAAAGTTCTTACAAAGAGGCTATCCCAAGAAAGTGTTGGAAAGAGCGTATAGTAAGGCACGAGAAAAAGACTGTTCTATCTAGTTGATGTCCAAAGTCTCAACTGGCGCCAGCTCAGAAACAGGAGACACCAGATTAATTCTAACATACAGCAAGGCTTCAAATAATATACGTCACATAATGCACAAACATTGGCATATATTAAAACAAGATGAACATTTAGGAAGCATTCTGGGTAACGACATCAACATTACTTTTGACGCTCTACCTCACTCCGGGATAACCTTGTATCCAGTTACATGAGTCCTAGGATTGTCTCAGCAGGCCAAAGTTGGCTCGGTGTCATACCAGAAGGTTTTCAGAAATGCATGAAATGTAAGGCGTGCAAATTTGCCAAAAACACCAAAAACTACCTCCATCCAATATTACACAAAAACATGAACATTCAATCTCATATCACTTGTGAAACTGAGTATGCTGTGTATGTGCTCACTTGTCCATGTGACAAATGGTACGTTGGTAGTACTATTGGCAAATTGAAACTCAGGATACTCCAACACATAAGAGTCATCCGATGGCTCTACATTTTCAGGAAAAACATGGAGGTAATCTGCAAGGCTTTGCCTATTTTGGGATTTTGGGATACATACAATTCTGAAGGCACCGAGAGGAGGTAATCGAGAGCTGCTCCTAAGACAATCCGAGACAAAATATATTTTGGACTTAGAAACCAAGAAACCAAAGGACCATAACCTTGATGAGGAACTCTATACCTTCCTGGGCACTTGAACAAATAGTCTGTATCCATATGTGACAATGAAACAGGTAGGCGGCTTGATGAAAATTAAAATGGGTCTTTATTCAGACTATTTCAAAAAGGATAAAAAGAAAATAAGCTTTAATCAAAATTTTCTGCAGTGTCTGTTCTCTGTGCTTATGCTTCTTCTCTGATCCTTGCAGGGGATCTGGTAAGGACTTCTGTCAAGGCTTCTCCTCCTAGTCCTCATACGCCCACCAGCCTTCAGCAGCTCCTGATGTCCTGTCTGGTTCGATCTGCAACAAAACCAAGAATGAACAGGGTTGTCTTTATATAGTTTAACAGGCCAATCGGTGTTCACTTCCTCCTCTAGTCTATATAAACTCTCCCAAGCACCAGCCCCTTTTCCCTTGAGGCATTGCAAGCTGTCTTCGACATCGACCTCCACCCGCTCCCTGTTCCAGTCATCTTTGACCAGGTGAGATCTTAGTTCCTTCCTGGAAGGGTTTTGGTGGGTCTCTGTGAGTCTCGTTTTTGTCCTGCTCTATTATGTTGTCACAACGCTGTCTTTCATAATCCGCGGCTCTGCTTTTCTCAGTTGGGTTACAACTGCCGAGTACCCGCAGGTTTCCCATGCCGCAGCAGCCCCGCCTCTCCCTGCTCGCAGTTCCTTGACTTCTCTGCCGGCTGTCTTAGTCGAACGTCGGCGTCTCTTCTAATTCTCATGAGTGCGACAACCTTACTCTCGTGTGTCCGCCCGAAGGTTCCATGTCTTTCAGACCGCCGCCAGAATCCAACGTCGGCGTCTCTGCTACTTCGCAGAAAGGCTACGTTCCGACTCTTTTGGGCCCGTCCTGGAGTTCCATATTACAAGTCTCCGTCTGTGCTTTGGCTGGGTTAGATGTCTCCTGACCCCACCATTCCCCAATTGGGTGGGTTTCTGGGTCTCGGGTCCCACCGTGGTATAACTGACCCTCTTGACTGTTACACCATACCATACTTTGCAATGTAGATACACTGCATTGAGCCTTATGTGTTTTTCTGATACTCCCCTTCTACTTTCCATTATTTTCTGCGAAATTTTCAATACAATCTGCAGTTCTACCAGTTAGTCTCACAGAGAGGGGATCATATTATGTTACCTACTTAGATTACATAAAGGTTCATATGTTATATTTTGTTGACACAACCACAGTTTTTCACATTAGCTTGCAGGATACAGTCTATCAATTCAATATTTTATTGACAGTAATTGAATTAATTTTAGATTCTCTCTACCTCTAGCTATCTAATTTTAAATCTCTCCTTTTTCTTACTTAGGGTGAGCAATTCTTTTGCTGTGTCATCTAGGAACATCAGTTAAACCTGCGGCCGTATTTTAATTATTGTGTACTTAATGTCTTTTCTCCTATGCACATATGGCCAGCATATAATTTTGCGTGTTTTTACCATTAAGGTTTTAATTACTGTCGTAGCTATGTATTTTAATTGTACTATTATTCATATGGCAGTGTGGTTTTCTTTGATTGAATACTTAGACATTGCATGCATTAAGCACTTTATATACCTCCATAAAGGATACATCATTAGCTGCTATATTGCTATTTGCACTTGCCCACTTGGGTAGGCTATTGCATTTTTGCACATGCATTTTTCCACATAGGCACTTGCACTTTACGTATTCTTATGTGGTATACTCAAAAAGCTGCTTTTTATGCACTGAGCATTATATTAGTAGTAGACTGGCCTCGGCTTAATTGCACAGGTAGTCCACAGAGCCATTTGCATTTTAAAGTGGCAATGCCCAATATTGTATTAATCATCTGGACAAATATTCCAATAAACCACACATATTACGTCCTGACATTGCCATCAGTAATTCGAAATGTGAATTCTAGGAATATTATTTGTTATCTTGCTAAATAACATGGTTTACGATAAACACTTATTTTAACATTTATTTCAAAGTTAACTGGCCATTCGTTCATTAATTTACCATGCAGTTTCCATACGTGTTGGATTCACAAATCTACAAGGACATGGTTCAAAATGTCCATATTGATAAACAAGGTTAATAACTAGCTCTATATGAGGAGCAGGTTGAACATGAGGAAATTTTAGCATGCAATTAACGAAAGTGTGCAGCATGTGCAAATTGCGTATATAATAATGCTTACTGTGCACGTTTTACAAATACTGAGAAAAGAGAAACATTGACAGTTTATTCGATGTTTTAAACAAATGTGTTTTCATGCATTTTAGTGTATTTCACACGACCCACAAGGGTATACAACATGTTTAAACATGGCGGATTCTGTGTAAATGCATGTTTACAATTATGCACGTTACTCTATCCATACATACCATAGAGAGCATGCAGGTTTAAATGGCCTTCTGTTTCTGCACCCTAAACGTGATCAAGTGGCCAGTTTTGCCGCGAAACGCGTCGTTTTCGTCCACTTTTTCTCTTGTCCATGACATTTATTGATTAAAGAATATTTTTGGATGCTTGGAGCTTCGTGGGTCTTTTTTGAACTCTGGGTCCAGTGTGGAACTTCTACGCAGGTCTGTTTTCTGGAGTGCACTCCAATAGCTTTATACCGCGGTACAAAGCAATATATATATATATATATATATATATATATATATATATATATATATATATATATATATATATTGCAGCATGAAAAACAATATAATGATTGTTTTCTAGATAAATGAACAGACATAGTGATTATTGACCCAACTTGGTAGTTGCTGTGTGTGCCCCTGTTTGTACCTCCTTGAGTTCGAGGTGCCCATTTTTTCTATATTGTGTTGATCCGGTAGCACGGATCCAACGGGGAGCACCAGGTAATTATACAGAAATTTCGCATGGCAAATAAAAAAAACTCTTTCAAATTGACACTCCAAAATTGAGTGCTTCTCTACACCAGACTAATAGAATTGAATGAATAAACAGTCGGTGATTAAATCTGGGAAGTCTAACCCCAGCGGTAAAAGTTGGGTTACTGCGTTTGAGTCGGTGTACCTGGTGAAGTGACGTGGGTGAATGGTAGGAGTAGCTCTACCCTTGATTATGTCTTTGTTGACCCCCACTTAGCAGCTGTGGTTGGGAAGGCGACGGTGAGGTATACAGAGTTCAGTGATCATACACTAATTACAGTGAAGTTTGCCTAGTGTTGAGAACCGATGCGAAAAGGCGACGATTGGCGATATTGATGTAAATGCTTTGAAAAATAGTATTGTATGGAGCATGGGGAATATAAAGCACATGATGTTGTACGTCTCTAAACTCCATTACAATGAATGGGAAGTGACCCAAAGTAAATCTCCTAAAGCCATTGAGTGCTGGATTAGAGGGTTAATAGGAAAATGTGGGGGCAGAGAAAGGTAATTGCATTCCTCCAGCATGGGATGTAGCATGGATTCTGATGCTCATGAATATTCCCCGTCGTCGGGCTGGGAATCCTCGGTAAAATACATTTTCACTTTCACACTGTATTTCCCCTTGGGTCATACTGCCCCCATCCAATGACAGTCTTCTCCCTAAACCCCACCTCTGGCAGCCATATTCAGATTTCCACTTCACTCTTCAGTGTTGGGCGTCCTCAAGTTTGCTCTGCGAGCTACTTCTACATGTTTTTCAACGGAAAAAGGTTCTATTTTTGTTCTGAAAGAGACTCTGTGCTCTTTTCTCCATCTGCCGGCACTGGGAATCCGTTGTCAGTGAATTTCACCGCCCCTCAAAGGCCAAGATCATCGAAGTTTCCAGAAGGCCTTTGGGCCTACTCTGCATCCTCCGACCATGACGGAGGAGAAGGAAGATCCTTAAAGTCCTGAACCAAGTGCAGGCTACGGGATGTTTGTTGAAGACCAGCACCTGCGATGCCTCCACTGACTGCATCCAGACCAGAAGGAAGGAGATCTGCCTCGGTTTCTCCAAGAGGACGGCAAAGGGTAGGCACAGTAGGTGGCAGCGTGGCAGAACGCCAAGGCCTCTGTCCTGTGCTCTGAGCAGGGTCATTCCTCACCCAGGGCCAGTGTCAGGGTTCACACTGATAGCCCCTTGTATCTGGTACCCCCCTCCCCCCACCCCCCCAGTCATTGACTCCCATGAGGGCCTTTCAAGCCCCCAGAGCCTCTTGGACTCAGGCCTGGCGCCGTCGGCGCCAGACTCATGATATGGGATGATTCATGTAGAACTACTTGCCCAGTCTAGGCAGGACTGGACCTTTCCGTTTCCTCAGGGTGTGGCTGAGGGACTATTTTGTTCCAGAACAGGGAGTGGTAAAGGGACTACTTTACCTGGGACTACTTGCGAGGCTATTTAAGCCACGCCCTGCACACAGAACACGCTTCGTGTTGTTCTGCACTCCTGCAGCGTAACGCTCACTGTGTCTGTTCTGTTCCTGAACTTCTACAGCCACGCCTGTCCTGGACTCTAACCGTCGGCATCTGGAAGCGAAAAAGACAGAGAAAATACGAGTCGGAGCAGCAGCGAAACCTTACCTGCAGCATCCTTCAACCGGCAGCATCTTCGACTTCTTCGGCCGCTCCCGGGCCCTCGAATCAGTCGACTCACTTCGTTCAAGCTGAAGAGCCCTCTCAGGCCCAGTATCCTTCCGGAACATCTTCCGAGTGTTCCTCCATTCTTCATTCTGGCGCTGCACCGCCTCTGCAAAAGAATAGTGAGAGATTAGTCGCGCACAGAAGGAAAAGACTACACTTCAGATAACAGAGCTTCATTCTTGCGCTCCACTTACCTGTAATACATCTGCTCGGCATGCCAAGTCCATCTGACTCCCCATGCATAATCCATCCGAAGCCACGCCTGAAAAGAGAGAGAGACACTGATTTAAGGAGTTGGGGCTTAATAACGACTCTTATACCAAGCAGTCATTGGCATAGAGACTTACCTGTTAGTCCAAGCTCTCTGCGACTCAGCATTCGGTATCGGATCAGTGAAGTAACTCGATCCTGGAAGACATTTTCGCGCCCCTGCCAGATTGCAGGACGGAGGGCCTGCCTTACAAAACTACAAGGTGAGAGCAAGCGGAGAAGGGGATCAGATGGTAGCAGAGAGGGGGTCCAACTCAACTCTCTCCCAGCAGCTAATACCTTATTTTAACCTTGCAGACAACGCCTCGTGAGGTTGGTAACCGGGAAAGCCACAGCAACATCACCGATCACGCATCACCACACCAGCGCAGACATCATTTGTGCAGCCACGTGCTACGCCCCCATGGAGGTCAGGTGAGCGTGACAGCCAGCCGGTCCGAGGAGCCGTGTTCTAAGTCCTTTAAGGGCGCCTCATCCGTGGGGACCCTAGACAAGGCCAAGAACTGCAAGTCCGGAATGTGTCTCACGGTGGACAGGGCGCGATCATCACCCTCCGCCTCCATTGCCAGCCAGCAATCAAGCTGCTCCTCAAAGGAAATTGTCCAACCGGGCTAAACTGCGGCAGAAGGCAGAGAAGCAGTGGACGGAGGAGAAGAAGGCTGAACTGCCCAAGAAGGCCCAATCGGCACAGGAGAAGACTTTGTTGATGATGTAGTTGGTGGCGGCTGCTCTCACGAAGGCGAAGGTGACTGACCCTGTGAAGGAAGCCACTGCAGCGCAGAAGGATCCCTGCCTCTGAGGCGTGAAACGGCCGCAGTGACTTTGGCAAAGTCTGCTGGCACGCCATAGAAGGGGACGCCATCTCAGAACCCGGTTCCGGCCCCTCAGGGAGGTAAAAGGGGGAGCGGGGGAGTGAGGGGGTTGCCAATGAGGCCCCGGATCAGTCCCAGGCCATGGCCCAAACCATGGAAGTTTTCATCCATGGATGACGAGGACCTGGAGTCCTTACACGGTCCACGATGATGTGGCAGAAGAGACGATTGCGACGACGGCGCATGCCTAATGTTCTGATCACGCCAGCTCAGCAGAAAGATGTGTCTCTGGACATCCTATCTACTCTCCGCACCTTGGTGTCGGAGATGCAGAAGAGGATGCCACAGGGCCCGGTTCCAATGGTCCCCAGCCCCCGATCAGCCACCAGCGAAGGAGGAAGTGTCATCCGATGCCCTCATTTCAGCCTCCACAACCGCGTCAGGCCCTCTCCCCTAGCAGACCCAGACACTGGTACAGGGACGTATGCGGCCATGGCAACTGACTATATTGTCACTGCGGGTGGCGCGTCTCCGCAGCCTAGGGCGTCCCCACCGGATGAGGTAGTACCGGGTGCCAGAATTCGCACCCTAGTGCCTCAGGTCGCAACCATCGCCGGATTCAGTAGTTACAGTGGCCGCGAGGAAACGATCGGCTAACCCATCCTTGGTCCCTCCCTACAGCAAGGGGGAAGAAGATGGAGGCCATGGGAAGGAAGGTGATTTGCACGGCGGGGTCCACCATCAAGGCGGCCAACGCACTGGCGATCCTAGCTAGGTACGACAGGGAGCTGTGGGACAAGCTTGGTCAGAGAGTTCCTCTCCAACAACAAGAAGATGGAGGCAATCGCTCTCTTCCAGGAAGGGGAGATGGCGTTGTATCACGTCATCACAGTGGTGCTGGACATTGCTGACACAGGGTTCCGGCAGATGGGGGGGGGGGGGGGAACAGTGTCTGCCTTCATCACTAAGGCTGGGTGAAGGCCACGAATTTCCACCAGGAGGGACTTTCGAGGGAAATAAGGCAGTCGACGAGTCCCTACAGGCCATCAAGGCGGATACGCCGACAGCCCCTTCCTGTGCACCCTCCAGCAGCACTGCTCTTTTTGCTCCTCCAGAGGAAAGTCGAGCATGTCTTCAAAAGGTTTCTCCTCATGCCGTCAGTCTTCCAGATCCACAACTCAGGAAGCCTACAGAAGCCGTTCCCAGGCCTATGGTGGTGGAGGACAGTGTCTCTATCGCTCGCAGGGCAGGACACGGGCGCCGAAGCAAGCCTGAACTGACCAGGACACCACCTGTGCACCCCAGTGGGAGGCCGGCTGACTAGGTTCGTCAGCGAATGGAAAAAGATCACCACCGACAGATGGGTGCTGGACACTCTCGCTCAAGGACTTACACTGAAGTTTCAGTGTAGATGTCCGCGGATCCCTCCAGTGACCCGTCGGGAGCAACCCATCCCTCAGCTCCTGGAGGTGATACGGGCCATGCTGGGAAAAGGGCCGATAGAGCTAGTTCCCAAGTGACTCTGGGGCTCCGGAGTCTATTTCAGATACTTTTTGGTCAGAAAGAAGACCGGGGGTTTGGGGGCCCATTCTAGACCTGCAACGTCTGAACAAATACCTCGAGTCCCAAAAATTCAGGGTAGTCACTTCGCAACATGTGGTCGGCCAACTGGAAGGAGACTTCTTGAAGTTGCTGGACCTGGAGGACGCCTACTTCCACGTACCCATTCACAGGAAACCCACATTTTCTACGCTTCATAGTGCCGGGACAGTACTACCAGTTCAAGGCCCTACCTTTCGGCTTGAAGTTGGCCCCCAGAGTGTTCACTAAGTGCCTGACACCGGTGGCAGCCCATCTGCGTCCACGGGGTATACATGGCACCGGTGGCGGCCCATCTACGTCCAATGGGTATACACTTATACCCGTACCTCAACTGGCTCATCCGGGCCCGCTCGCGAGAGTTGGCTGTCGTACACACGGAGACGACCTCCAGCTGTTGATTGATCTGGGATTCTTCATCAACTATCCAAAGTCCTGCTTGACACCATTGTAGAACGTGCTGTTCCTAGGATCCAGACTCAATACGGTGTCCTGCCTGGCGCCACCCTCGGAGGAGAGGGTAGCGGCCATTCAAGGGCCGGTGCAGCAGCTATTGTCAATGAAGACCACCACAGTGCAAACCATCAAATCGTTGCTCGGCATGATGTCATCCTGCATCTTCCTTATTCGGCTCCGCAGGTTACAGATGCAACCTCTTCAGGAGTTATTGGACACTCGCTGGATACAGGTGTCCGGAAGCTTCGCAGATAAGATCTCGCTCAACGAGTTGTTCCGTTGGCCGATACAGTGGTGGGGTGACCGCTCCAAGATCGCCCCGGGCACAGGGTTTCAAAACCCTCAATACGAGGGGACTGTCACCACGGATGCTTCCCTCGAAGGCTGGGGAGCCCACACCTGGCGTCTGCACGCCAGAGGCTTGTGGCTGCTGGAGGAGAAGGATCTCCATATCAACATCCTGGACCTACAAGCAGTGTTCTGGGCCGTCGGGTAATTCCTTCCGTCTATAAAGGGCAAGGTGGTGAGGATCTTCACGGACAATACCACTACAATGTTCTGCATACATCAGGAAACGGGGGGGGTGGGGTGGAGCACTCGATCCCCAGCGCTCTCCAAGAAAGCGCAGGACTTGTGGTGCTGGGCCGTCAGACAAGAGATGTGCCTCCTTCCTCTTCACCTAGTGGGAGTAAAGAACATAGTTGCAGACTCCCTAAGCAGGGAATTGTGCTCCTGCCACAAGTGCGTACTTCGGCAGGACCAGGTGGACCGCATCTTCGTCAAGTGAGGCAGGACCCAGATCGATCTGTTTGCGGCATTGCCAAACTCCAAATGCCAGAATTTTTGCCAGCAGATTCCACTAACTGAGGAGCCTGGGGGACGTGTTCTCCTTCCCGTGGGAAGGCCTGTTTCTGTATGCATTTCCTCTGTTGCCTGTCCTACTACGAGTCAGCAACACTCGCAGTGCCAATGCAGGATGATACATCTCGCCCCGACGTGGCCGAGGCAGATTTGGTATCTGGGCCTTCTCACCCCGTCAGCCTCGCCTCCGGTCGCGCTGCCAGTGGGTCCTTCTCTGGTGAGACGATCCGGAGGCACAGTCCTTCACCACGACCCAGGATCACTGAACCGGAGGGCTTTGCTCCTGCATCCCTAGAGTTTGGAGTATATGAGTTGCCTGCAGACTGTAGGGAAGTCCTTGCCAGGGCGTCGTCTAAAGTGCTACATCACAAGTGGAAGCATTTCGCTGTGGTGCCGGTCTCAGAAGATTACCCCTCTGAGGGTCACGGCCCTGCAGATTCTTCCATACTTGCTATCCTTGTCCAAGGCTGGACTGGCACACGCCTCCATTAAGGTACATCTGGTGGCTATCTCCCACTACACCTGGTCTCCAAGAAGATCTTCACTTTGGTCTCACGACTTGTGAAGGAGTTCCTCAAAGAACTGTTTGATATTTCCTACCGGTGAAGGCTCCTGCCCCGTTGTGGGAACTCGGCGTGGTTCTGACGAGGCTCATGGGAGGTGGGGGACCCCTTCGAACCAATGCATCGGGCCCCTCTCGTTCCTCTCATAGGAAACTGCTTTCCTTGTGGCCATCACCTCAGCCAGGAGGGTAGGTGAGATCCAGGCCCTATCCTGCAAACAGCCATACCCGACTTTCCACGAATCGAGAGTGGTGCTGTGGACACACCCCTCTTTTATGCCGAAGGTTCTGTCGGAATTCCACCTCAACGAGCCTTTGGTGTTACCGGTTTTCTTTCCAGAAGCCTTTGTCACCAGCTGAAAAGGCCTTGCACTCGCTGGATGTTGCCTGTGACCTGAAGTTCTACGTGACAAGCACATAGAGTTTTTAGAAGACTTCACAACTGTGTGTGGACTTTGGTCCTGTGAACCATTGCAAGGACTTGTCCAAGGCTTCCATCTCAGTGGCTCTCTGGCTGCATCATGCACTGCCATCGGTTGACGAACCAACCGCTGCCTGGCCGTCTGAGAGCCCACTCCACCAGAGCGATCGCTGCAACAACAGTGGTCCTGTCTGGTGTCCCCCTGCTGGACATCTACCGGGGTACTACGTGGGGGTCCACACACACCTTCACGAAACTTTACTGCATCGTCGGGGATTCCAGGGAGGAGTCCAGTGTCGGCCAAGCAATGCTACGCAACCTGGTTGCTTGAGGTGGGTCTGTTCTAGAGGTAAGAGTTGATAGCTTCTGTTGAGCCTTGCCACCTCCCGTGGTTGTGTAATGTTGTACTGCTATGTATTTGTTATTCATGAGCATGTGTGAATCCCTGCCAAACCCCCTTGCTGGAGAAGGAACAAGTTACCTACCTTTTAACCATTGTTCTCTAGCATGGGCCTGGCATGGATTCACATGCGAGCGAACCCTCCCTCTGTCCCCTCTGCGCCTCTTCTTGGTCATACTGCCACTTTACGTGCTTACCAAATTTGAAGATGGCTGCCAGAGGAGGGGCTTAGAGAAAGGACTGTCATTGGATGGGGGCAGTATGACCCAGAGGACAGTGATTGGTTTAAGAGAAATACAGGTTGTAAGTGAAAGTGGAACTTTTTCTACCAAGGATTCCCAGCCTGAATACTGGGAATATTCATGAGCATATGAATCCGTGCCAGACCCATGCTCGCGAACAATAGTTAAGTAACTTGGTGCATTTGCTGAAGGTAAGGGTGAAAACAAAAGATATGATCGAGAGAACAGAGATGTCAAGCGGGCAATGAGAAGAGAGCTCGGATGGGTGGCAAGGAGCCACATGGAGATGGGAGCAAATCTGGAATGCTCTTGTGGGATTAGGAACCTGTATAGGAACTGGGTAAGAAGGAGGTTCTATAGTTTAAACAAAGGATGGCAAAAAAATGACACCAGTACTTGCACAAGGACCAGATCGATAAGGCAACAATTGAATGTTTACAAAGGTGAGTAGGCAAAGACGCTAATTAACCCGGTACAAGCAAGTGAGTGGCTGAACTTTGTTGGTACACCGTTTGATACGGTGAAGATTGTAAAACACCAACAGGTATAACAAAAGCTAAAGACCTGCGCTTTGTATATGTGGAACCCCTAATTGGGCTTTAAAAAAAAATCTGAAAGTCAAGGGCTTCAGGCCCGAATGGCCTGGCTAATGTGTCATAAAATCAGACCCCATGTTTTGGGCTTTAGTGTTACGACAACTAATAGATAAGGTTGTTAAGACCTAAGAGGGTTCCTCGTTCTTGGTGTACCTCATTGCTGATACCGATCTTTAAGGCAGGCAATCGCTGTGAGCCGGCTAATTACCGGCTCCTATGGATGCTGAATGTGACTGGCAAACTTTTTGCCTCGGTACTACTGTAGGCTTTACAGGAATGGGTGAACAGCCACAATATTAGAGATAACATGCAATCGGGATTCAGGGAGGGGAGCTCTACAATCCACAATTTGTTAGTGATGGATTATCTTGCAGGGAGAGCCAAAGCCAAAGGAAATTCAGTGCTGTATACGCCATTTATTGATTTTCGTGCTGCTTTTGACACAGTAAATCAGAACAAAGAGTGGCTGCCTTGAAGAGCTATTAACACTGATCATGAGATTGTATGCAAATACGTGTGTAAAGGTGAGGTTGGACAGTGGTGGAGCCTTCACAGCACCGATGGCAACCTGCAGAGGGGTGAAGCAGGGGTGTTTGTTGGCTCTGCTACTGTTCAACCGATAACTAGCTGATTTTCCTGGAACCTTAAGAGGGTTACAAAACTGCCCACTGAGGGTGGGTGAGGGCCATATTGGATCACATCTGCAGGGGAATGAGTAGCTCTCTGGGGGCTCTGGAGCAATATGCAGTGGAAAATGAACTCCAAATTAACTTGAGTAAAACTAAGGTAATGCAGTTTCATAAGCAGCCTCGTCCTATTCTCTGGCTTTGTGGGGGGGACAACTGGAATATGCAGAAAATTATAGGTACTTGCGAGTTAACATTGAAGAAAAGGTGGGATACGATTCCCTGGGGAAGGAAAAGAAAGGACTTCTTTTTTATTGCCTAATCTGCCAGGGGAACAGCAGGATACAGCATGGATGTGGTGTGGTCACTGTATAGGCAGTGCTTTTGCTGATCCATGCTGTATGGGCTTGAGGCGCTCTCTAGTGTGGACTTAGTGGCTGAATATCGTAGAGGGAAGGTTTTGGAGAAAAATCTTAAACCTACTTCCCTGTGTACCCATTTCTGTAATCAGGCTTCAGATGGGCCCGCAGTCTTTAGGACAGGTAGCTGAATAGAGGGGTTCTCTATATTTTAAGATATTGAAAGAACCAACAGGCACTGTACTTAAGTCTGTGAGCCCTTAGTTTAAATAGGAGCAGCTAGCAAAGGTAAAATTTGGTTTGAAACTGTGTGCAAGTACTTTGTATTTCTCTATTGGACTCCAGACCAGTCCCAGGATGTAACCACTCTGTCGTAGGTGGAAAGTAAAGCAGAGAACCTGGAACGGAATAGTAATTGTGAGAAATTATGGAAGTTAAAAACACATGGGGGAAATAGAGAGCATTCACAGGTTTCTAATGCCTCAAAGATATTTTATCTGCCCGGCGGAGAAAGTACAGAAATTTGTGTTACTTAGAATAAACAAACTACCTGTCTTGAGTGCTAAAGTTCAGAGTCAGGGGATTAAATTGGAACATAGGATATGTTGAATATGTAAAATACCTAGTAAATTGTAAATTAACGCAATGCTAATGCTCCACATCTTTGTATATGAGTGGGGTGGGCAGGTATGTTCATGAAATGGATTCCATAAAGAGCCAGACTGTGTGGGAACTGCCCTGTTACAAAAAATACTGCTATGCGTAATGCACTTTTCAGAATATGGACTGTAGTCGCTGCTAAATTAAGGATTGATCACGTTAAGACATTTTTTAAAGGAAATTCTATTAATGTGCGTTCTGTTTTATTTTGTGTGTCTGAATAGGAAAAGATT
Organism: Ambystoma mexicanum; assembly: GCF_040938575.1. Classification (NCBI taxonomy): domain Eukaryota; kingdom Metazoa; phylum Chordata; class Amphibia; order Caudata; family Ambystomatidae; genus Ambystoma; species Ambystoma mexicanum. The sequence goes on from NC_090933.1 coordinate 38,897,470, forward strand.
TGTTTTAGTTTGTTCTTCCTTTTGTGTTTGTTTTATAAGCTGTGATGGTGATGATAAAATGATTGTGTATTTAATAGCGATGTCAATTTTATGTGAAATGTTTCTTTGAAACTAAATCATATTAAATTATAAATAAGTAAACGAGTTGCAAACCCCATCTGGACCTGGAGCTCTGGAGTTCTTGATCTTATTGATATGTGCTAAAACCTCTACTATATGTACATAGAACTATCTACTACTTGGCACAACTCCATTCAGATTTCACACTGGGAATCGACCCAATGGAGCATTTCATTTCATGTCCTTTGAGGCACCAATCAGTGCTTTAGTACTCTTATCAATATTGATAGTGGAAGCGCAGTGAGTGCACCCCCAGCAAGAAGCCCATTTGGACCTAAATTTGTTTTAGAACCCCCCGCCCCCAGGCCCTCTGCTCCCCCTGCTGCTGTCCTTCCTCCTACCTCTACACCCTCTTCCTGATCGCCTCCCTCCCGCCTCCCGACCCGCCTACCCATGCTCTGATAGGCCGTTCCCATCCAGTGCCCAGGGCCTAGCGACCCGCTAGCCTGCACCGGCTCCACTTTCCAGTGGAAGCACGGTGAGTGCACCCCCAGCAAGAAGCCCATTAGGACCTAAATTTATTATTTCAACCTTCATCACCGGTCCTCCCAAGGCAGCCCTCTGCCCGTGCAGCCCTGCGGCTAAGGGCCCCAAGGCCAAGGGCGGCTCCAGGAAGTGTCAGCAGGTGTCCGCAGGGGAAGCCAGTGGCCAGCCGTCAACCAGCAACTACAAGGACCAGTAAGATAGGGTGGCTTAGGTTGGGGAGAGGTACAGCTCTACCCTAGATACCTGACCACTAGGCAAAACCAATGTTTATCAATGTGATCACCCCCCGTTGCCCCAAACTGCATTGATAACAGAGCCTCTGTGCCCAAATTGCAATTATATGCCCAAATTCCATTGTGTGATCTTGAAACTGCATTGATAGCAGGGCCTCTGTGCCCAAATTGCATTATATGCCTGAATTCCATTGTGTGATCTCCAAACTGCATTGATGGGCGCCTCTCCCACTATACAGGTGTCTCAAGCTTAGCAGGGCCTCTGTGCCCAATTGCACTGGTGATCTCCAAACTGCATAGATGGGATTCTATGCCACTATACAGGTGTCTCAAATTTGATATGCCTCTCTCCCACTATACAGGTATCTCTAAACTAGCTCACTCGCAAACTTAGCTAACTCTCAAGTGAGACAGTAGCGACCAGTGAATTACGGGGGTGGGTCACTCTGCGCCCGTCCAACCCACCCTCCCAACAAGCAGATACCCTTCCCAACCCACACAGCCTGCTCGCCACAGTGAACCGCGCTCGGGGAGGAGGACAGTAAAGAGAGCCACCGATAACACCCAACTTAATAACCCTTGCCACCCCCCTTCCCCTCCTAGGACAGCGACTAAACGAGACGCCAACTCCAGCCGGAACACCACCTACAGACTGAGCCCAAACTAGTAGCGGACACCCCCTCACCTGCCACTACACCACAAGACAACCAGACCAAAGCAGGACCAAACAAAGACTAAACGACTCTCAATCTTACAATGCCACGCAAACGACCCATTCCAGGGAAAAGACGAAGAGATGAAAGAACACACACTCCAGAACAGCAACTTAGTACAACAACTATAGACCGGACCCCCATAGACAGGAACACAAACCGAAGCAACTCTGAGAGAAAAGAAAAATCCCTCTACCCAACTCCATACCTCGCAGACAACTGGCCACCACGGCAACTCAACCCAACATTAGGAGCAGCAACATCAAACAGCCTAACACAAGCAAGTAGAAGGATGACCAACATGATGACCGATGCAATAACCCCCTACATCACCAAAGCAGGAAGAACTTCCAATCAACAAATACAACTCCCGGAAGACGAACCTGATAAACACAAAAAACCCAAGACAAAACCTAGAAGAACTCTTCGAAGACGATGATACCCCGAATCCCACAGCCCAACAAGTGACCGACCAGGACGGAAACCTCAAAACCGAGCATAAGACGACCTCGACAAAGCCCAAACCAAACACCTCCAAACTTCACTGCAAACTAATTAATGCAAGATCCATGTCAAAACACTCAACAGAGATCTTCGACCTACTCGACGACAACAGCATTGACATCCTGTTCATTAAAGAAACATGGCTGGACGACAACTACAAAATCCCACTCCAAAACTGCCTTCCGACCGACTTCAAATGCCTACAAATAAACAGGAAAAACAAAAAAGGAGGAGGCATCGCTATAGAATTCAAAGATTACCTGAAAATAAAAACTGACGAACCACTCAACATCCTCAACTGCGAAACCATGGTAATACACCTAACAGCGAGAACCAAAAACCAACATCACATTCATCCTGGTATACAGACCGCCAACATATGATGCAACATTCATTGATAACTTCATAGAAGCCATCACCAACTTAGCCATTAACCACGAACACCTAATCATCCTGGGGGACTTCAACATCTCGTTTGAAGCAAGCCACGCCAACTCCCAAAACTCACTAATTGAACAACTCGGCACCATGAAACTACGACAACTAGTCAAAGGAGCAACACACACGGCAGGACACACCCTAGACGCAATTTTCGGCAAAGAAAAACTCCTCACCATGGCACCTCCGATACAAATGCTGTGGAGCGACCATCTAATCATCCCATTTGTGATCACTCTGCCTACCCAAGCCTACATCCAACATCCGAAAATCACAACCACCACCAAAAGGAACTGGAAACGCGTCAAAGAAAGCAACCTATTTGAACAACTGGAATGAACGAAAACCTCAACTACAGAACTGGAGCTAGCTGACCTTGACGGGAAAGCAGAGATACTGTACAAATGGATCGCAGATACAATAGACAAGATCGGCCTAGAAAACTGTTCACCCCATCAAAAAAGAGCAATGGCAAAATGGTTCACCCCGCTATTAAACGACATGAAAAAGGAGAACAAAAAGATGGAATTGGAATGGAGGAAAGAATACAACCCAGGGAAAAAACACTGTACCAGAAAGAAATCCGCGCATACAAGAAGGAAATTCAAAAGGCAAAGAGGACATTACGATGACGGAATCAATAATGCCACCAACACACAAAAAGAAATGTTTAGCATCATTGAAGAAATGAGAAACCCACCAGGCTGCGATAACACCCCAACCCCCTCAGAAAAACTATGCAAAGACATGGCCGACCACTTAAAAAAAAAAATCAATAACATCCGACAAACCATACAAAAGCGACCAACCAACCACAACATACAACCCAACGAACCTAACACGGAACCACAACACAAACTCCAAAGCTTCCCTGAAATATCAGCAGAGGCATTCGCAATGCTGGTAAAGCGAAGCAAGAAAGTGGGATCACCGATGGATCCCTGTCCACCAGACATCTACAAATCAAACCTCACGCAAGGATCGCCAGCAGAACACTACAGAAACCTTCTAAATCTATCACTATCAACAGGGACTGTACCGAAGATCTTCAAAACAGCATACATCAAGCCACTCCTGAAAAATACAAGTGGTGACGTAGATGACCTTTCCAACTACAGGCCGATCTCTAACATCCCCTACCGAGCAAAAATTCTAGAAACCTACATATATAAACTAGATTATTTGGAAGATTAGTGGGGATGACAAACTATGGATCAGTTGGGCGCTGGTAGGATATAATGGTCCAGTGGTCGCTGTTATGCGAATTGATCAAATATATGGTCCAGTCAAGTCTGTCATTAATTTGGTTGTTTATTTATTGGTTAGTTAGCACCAATGAAAACATCATTGTAGAGATGAATGACAATTTTTGACATGGTAAATCGCTACACAGCTGACGCGCGTTTCAACCCAAGTCTTTTTCAAGGCTGTGATTTGTGAGTTGGTTTGATGGTGTTGTGATGCACACAGTGAAGTGACATTGTGAAGCCCATTGGTATTGATGATATTTGTATTCCATCCAATATGCATACATTAATAGATAGTTTCAGTCATGAAGAGTGGAAACACATTGTGGCAAAAAATTGATAGTTAGCATGTCAGTGATCGTGGGTGGTGGTGACAAGGTGGATTACAGGGCAGAAAAATATGACAATCGATCGTTACATTTGGGCATAATGTGATGCATAATTGCAGTTACAGCAAATTGAGACAGAGTAATAGACGATGTACCAAGGGAGAGGAAGGAAACACGGAGAGTAAATTAGTTGAGTGAGAGGGCCAAGAGACTTGGTATAGCAGCCTTAATGGAGGAAACCAAAGAGTCTTAACCAATTGAGTTAGGGGGTGGGCTCTGAGGTGCTGTAGGCTGGTCCTCCCAGATAAGGGCGCCGGAGGGGCTGGATAGCCGTTCTGAAAGGTAGATAGACAGGGTTCTAGACAGGGATGGGACCAATGGACAATTGGCAGGCAAGCGACTAGTGTGGTGTGCCCTATGGGGCCACTTAGTGGGTTTCTAACAGACAGATGTGGTATTCGGTTGGGTGAGGTCCGGTTGGCAGGGCAAAGGAAATAGTTGTGCTCTGGCCGGGTTGTTGTCACATGTGACGGTGCGGAGGTGGTAGAAGGCAGTGGTGCAGTCAAAGGACCAGAGGGTGGGCGGTTGGTGAGCCCCTTGCGGGGGAGCGATATGAAGGTACGTGTGGCCAAAGGGCTTGCAAGTGCCGGGTGCGGCGCGTGGTACTGTCCAATGCTCTCGAGAGAAAGCGTGTGTTGAGTAGGGACCAGGCATGCTGATGGTATGGATTCCAAGGATAAGTCAGGGCGAGAGCGTCTTGGTGCAAGGAAGGGAATGGAAGAGATGGGGGACAGTGCCCTGCCATCTGTTGTGTTGAGAGAAAAACATGCATGCTGTTTCAGGCACTCAGGGAAAAGCGTCCGCTTAGTGCAGCCAGGTATGCTGATAGTATGAAATCGAGGTGAGATGAATAATACGTCCGGACGAGGTTGTGTTAGTGCACAGAGGGAATTATGGCGGGGGAAAGCGCCCGGCATTGCGCTGTGAGAAGAGGGGCAGCACATGCGTGTGGATTGGGTTTGTCAGGAATCCATCGTGATTTAGCGAGGGAGGTGAGGGTGCTAGGTTGTAGCAATAGGGCAGGAGGCCGGGTCTGGACGTCCTGTAGATGGGCGTCTGGACGGAGGGTTACAGTTTGCTGGGTCCGACGAGTTTGTTCTGTGCGAGTGTTGTCAGGAAAGCCGTGCGCTTTCCGGGAATTATAAAAGCAGAAAGCGGATTGGTTAGTTCATCGAGCAGTGTGATTGGTCCAAGGGGACCGACCCGCGGGTTGGTAGCTGTCAAGATTCACGTCACGGGGGTGTATTTTTGAAAGAATCAAGTTGAAAGTGACCGGACTGATCCCGGTGAATCAGACTGAGTAATCTGATTGGGTGGTGTATAGGGATAACCCTGATGGTATGTTAGAAAAAGTCTTGGTATGTATGTGGCAGCGTGGTTAATTGTGACAACGTTATCGGATTAGTCACTGAAGGTTGCAGAGTTGGGGCTGTATGGGTACAGTCCAAGTGGTGGTGAGGGTAGGAGGTGGATGTAAGGTGTCCCCCTTTGGTTGTAGGCAGGGCAAGCAATTGTGCGGTGGCCCAGAGGTGGGCAAGACCTTGGTGGTATGTAGGCAAGGTTTGCCAGATGGTAGGAAGGATGAACAGTGTTGGTAGGGGCTATATATAGGGTTAATGCATGGAAGGAAGTTCTAACAATTGTGTCCCTACTACATGTGTTAGCAGAAAACCTCACAAGTTTATGTATGAATATTTACAAAAAAACATGGAACTCATGGTCACTATTTAAACCAAAATTAACGGCGCGATATTTGCATATCAGCTTTGCTTCTTTCCGGCATAGTTGGAGTTCCCTGTCTCCACCTCTTATGTCGGTTGATATTTTTTCCAGTTCCACGAAGGTGATATCTTCCTTGTTGTCCCAGTGGTGTTCTTCCTGTCAGTGTAATGCCAGTGGATATCTGGTATCCTGGGAATGTAGGGAATTAAGGTGTTCCCTGATCCTTGTTCTGAGTTCTCTTTTAGTACTCCTAATATATTTGCGATTACATACACAGTTAATAGTGTCACTTCACTGTGTGCATCACATCACCATCAAACCAACTCACAAATCACAGCCTTGAAAAAGACTTGGGTTGAAACGCGCATCGGCTGTGTAGCGATTTACCATGTCAAAAATTGTCATTCATCTCTACAATGATGTTTTCATTGGTGCTAACTAACCAAGAAATATAACAACCAAATTAATGACAGACTTGACTGGACCATATATTTGATAAATTTGCATAACAGCGACCACTGGACCATCATATCATACCAGCGCCCAACTGATCCATAGTTTGTCATCCCCACCAATCTTCCAAATAATTGGGAACCCTGGAGTTGGTTCCCCGACAAACCAGGATCTAGGCTGCTGGTCTGATTAAGAAACAGGAAAAGAGGAGGTGCGCAGGAGAAAGGGAGTCCTGCCACCAATAACTCCACCAATGCTAAAACTACGTATATAAACTAACCCAAGAACACGTAGAAAAAACACCACCTGCTGGACCAAGCTCAAATCTGTTTGACCAGTGAGAGGAACGGAAACAGCACTACTATCCATCTGGGACGACCTCAAAACTAATGCAGACTCGAACACTACCTCAGCCCTTATTCTGCTTGACCTCTCCGCAGCCTTTGACACAGTTAGCCACGACACCCTGACCAAAAGACTAGAAGTCATAGGCATAACAGACACAGCACTACGCTGGACCAAATCATTCCTAGCAGACAGAATAGAAACCGTATGGATAAAACCTTTCAAATCCACTCCACAAATTAACGACTGAGTGCCTCAAAGAGCTTCACTATCTCCACTATATTTCAACATCTATCAGACTCCGGTCATCAGAATCTTCAAAAAAATACAACATTACATGTTACAACTACGCAGTTGACACTCACATCATCTACAAAATCAAAGACACTGATGCCGACCATTCAACCCTAACCGACCGTCTAAAAGAAGTCTTCAACTGGATGGATGTCAACAACCTGAAAATCAACCCAGGAAAGACCGAAATCATGATCGTATCCAAAGACCAATTGAACGAAACCACCATCCCATGGCCTACGGAAATGGGAAACGCACCAACACCATCAAAGGTAGTAAAATTCGTAATGGACAACTCCCTAACCCTGGAACCACAAATAAATGCAACAGTGAAGAAATGCTTTTTCGTCCCCCACACAGCAAGAAGAATTCTACCTTTGCTCTCCTTTACGCACAAAACACTCACTATCGTCGCCCTAATCATGTCAAAAATCGACTATGCAAACAGCCTCAACCTCGGAATACCAGAATACCTCCTGAAGAAACTGCAACGGATCCAAAATGCAGCAGCAAGACTACTCCTCAAACTATCCAGAAGAGACCACATCACTCCAGCCGTAAAAACACTACACTGGCTCCCAGTAAAACATTGCATCACCTTCAAAACAATGTGCATAACGCACAGGGCAATCAGTGGACAAGGAGCAGAATTCCTACAAAAGAAAATTAGTCTACAAACCAACGACACCCCTCCGATCAAGCAACGAAATCCACCTGGAACTCAAACCATACCTTAAGAAAAAACTTGGAGGCACCGCCTTCTACCACTTAGACGCAAAAACCTGGAACAACATCCCAAAAGAAATAAGGAACACTGAAGATCACCTAAAATTCAGGAAATCACTAAAAACCTGGCTCTTCAACACCACAGACCAAATCACGAAACCGAAACCAGAAATAGGATGACTAAACCGGAAAGGAAATGCACATCCCCGACCCGAGATCGTAACTCCCATGGCACCTGGACGGGTGACACCGGATAGACTGGAACACAGGCGGCACGCACGGAAACTGAGTCAACTACCCCAGACAATCCCAATAACACTGTCGCCCACCCCTTAGTTACCACCAGGTATCTCGGTGGTGTGGAATTGTCGATATTGGCAATCGCCACACTACCTGAGAGGTTGACATTGGCAGGTGCACTGGCCACAGGAGTATGAAGGGAGGATAAGGGGAGCTATCAGAGAACATGTTAGAGGTGGGGGCCAGAGGAGTAAGGGACCTGTATGCCAGTCGGACCCAGATCAGGAAGGACAGAGCCGCATCAGGGGAGACTACACAAGCCGAGCACCTCAATTCTGGATAGGGACGCAAACTAACCAACCCTACTAACAATTTCCCTTTCTGCATACACCTCCCAAACTCCAAACCAAACGCAACCAAAACCTACATCACAACAGACCGCACAAACTTCAGTACATTGCAGCAACAAAACAAAAACACAGTCTTGCACAACAGTACACGACTACTGGCCGCAAACACCCCAGGCCCAGCCAGCGGCCCACCGGGCCGAGGCCGCCAACAGCACATCACTGCTCTCTTGCACTTTTCCTGCTTCCTCCCACTAACTCAAACTCCCCTCCTCTTTCAGAGCCGCCAGAGCACCAGGGGACCACTCCGGTGGTGATAGTGCACGGTACAAATGTCCTTTAACATAAACATTAACATTGATTAGCTTGCAGAAGTTGCGTGAGTCATTTGCCTTAATAATGCAAATCCGTGTTTGCCATTTTTCAATTCTTATTTTTTTTTCTGTGACATTGTTTTTTTAGTGGCATCCATCATATCTTTGGTCCGCAGAGTATCACGTTGGATCATCCAGTGTGCTCTTTTGGATAGACTAATTACCGTCATAAGAGTATGAGTGGGAGAGCACCGTCATATGATGACTACCAGCACCTAAAATACAGAAGGACACTTGCTTAATATATGTTTCGTATTGTGCAACATATTAGGCAGCCAAGTAATATTACTCCCTCTTGTAATTGTGAGGATATTAACATCCTTGCTTCATCGCCCAATAGATTGAGCAATGTTAAGCAATCACATTTTTTTACCTAAATTGGATGTATTCCAAGTTATCCCGTTTGCTGCATTGTTAATCTCAATATCCCCTATGTTGCCGAGTAGTGGAGGTTCAACCATATTGCTCCTATTAGGGAGAATTATCACTCTCTTCCCTGGGTTCAATCCTCAGTTGGCTAAAAAGTAATGTAATCTGAAAATGAACAAAGACATAGTCCAGCAAGGATGCAGCCTATTGAGTGATGCTTGTATAGCACCCAGGAATGTCACCCATACACCGTCCATTTAACATACATTGGCCATTTGGCCATGTGTATAAAGAAGTGTGTACCATTGGGGTGCTGCTGAGGACCAAGCAAGATGGCCGCGCAAATGTGGCTGTTCAGCTTCTGCTCAGCTCAACAATTTACTTGCATGAGTGACCAGTTGTTCTCAATGATTAATCTGATAACCTGGGCAATAAACCACCTTTCTCCAGCATTGGATCTTTCATAGATTCAGATGCTTGAATATTCCCCGTCGTCAGACTGGGAATCCTCGGTGATAAATTTAATAATAATTTTTTTTTTTTAAATATATATATATACATTGCTACCTAGCAGTGCATGTACATAGCCCATTATGGCCTATGAGCCATTTCATTGTGTAGTCTCTCCACCTCACTTTGGTCCTTTATGGCCCCAGCCAATGAGGTGGCAGGGCTTAAGCTCCGCCCCCGGCAGCCATCTTCAGATTTTTCACCGCAGTCTAACAGACACAGGGAATCCTCACGCTCTCTGAGCTTTTTTCAAATTCTTTCTACTTTTGTGTGGAATATATTTGGTAAATATATTCCATTTTGTTCCCCTTCTTAGGGGCTTTGTTTCCAATTAACCTTAGAGGCAAAACTTGTTGTTTTCCTCTCAAAATCGTCGACTGAACTTCTCTTCAGAAATGGCGGCACCTCAGGCTGTCAGGAAGCCTTCCCTGTTCAGGGACTGCACGAGGTGCAAGAAGAAATTGGTTTACAACAAAGACCCCCACGAGCATTGCATTTATTGTCTGTACCCACATGACATTAAAAAATGCGAGATTTGTAGAACCTTTTCCACCAAAACCCTTCATGACAGGCATAGAAGACTCCTTTCATACTTGGAATCCAGGGATCAATCTTCGGACGATGAGTCTGTCAGAACAGCTCCTGTCCAATCCAGCACTCCATCTGAGAGACAAACTTCAAAGAGAAGGGCCTCTTCAGTGGAAAGGAGTTCCTCTCCCAAGTTCAAAAAGAGGAAGCTGGAACTGATACCCTTTCTGCCTCCAGTTGACTTATCAAGCCAGAAAAAGTCAGCAAAATCTGCCTCCAGAGGTAAGGAGCAGTTTGCAAAAAACGGGGGGGGCAGTCGTCGGCGGGAAAACCGTCCACGAATGAAGGGAAAGGTAAAGGCCCGTCATCGGCCATACCGTCGACGAAACCATCAACGACGACGACCACGCTTAAGACATCGTCGACAATAAGATCATCGTCATCGGACATGTCGACCGCGAAGCATTCGTCGACGAGCAAGAAACGCCACTCGTCCACGAAGCATTCATCCATGACACAGTCGTCCATGGAACACATTCCACATTCGTCAACGAAGCTCTTGTCGACGGAGAAATCTCCTGCGTCCACGGCGAAGCCCTCGTCGACGGGAAAATCTGTCGTCGACGAAATCTCATACGGGAGGCTTGTCGACGAAGATAGCATCGTCCATGACACCTTCAGCGGCACCACAAATTTCGGCAGTTACGGAGGAATTGCTGCCTTCCACATTTGAAACACCTGTCATTGAAAACAATGTCATTGAGAAGAATACTGAGACTTAACCACTGGTACAGCAATTTTCACCTTTGGGGCACATGGCAGAACTTCCGGATGTAATTCTTCAGGAAGAATTCTCTGATGAGGAAGTGGTGGAAGAGTCCACCGGTCCCTTACCGAAACAATACAGCCCTCCTTGGCAACCGTCCACGGGAGAATCCGAATATCCTCATGACCCGATACTCATGTTATCCGTGCAGAGGATTGTAGAAGAATTTTACAAACGGCAAAGGGAGAAGCAAGTCCCGATTGATCCCGTAGAATCAGGAATTATTCCTAGAGAGTCATCTCTGATTCCTGGCACATCTGGTTGTTCTCCTCACAGGAGTAGACCGCGAAAACGGATGAGATCACCGGAACCTGCTCGAAGACCGAGGAGCAGCACCCAAGAGTCCCGTCACCACAGTCATCACACAGACCGCGATCTCCGGATGTAGACCCTACTATGGTACCGTCCACCATCTCGGTATCAGACTGGCGGGAGGATCCTTTTAGAGCATTCTCGGAACCAGAAGAAGGAGAAATAACACAGGAGCCAGATGCATCCATTGAGTGGGATGACTACGTAGTCGAGAAGCCCAGGAGGAGAGACTCGCCGGGCAAGGCCTCACCGCCGGATGATCTTGTCTCTTTCCACACTATTATAGGTAAAGCCGCAGAATTGTTTAAAATTCAGGTTTCTTCTGAGGAAAAGAAATCAGTGCTCTATGAGCACAGGGACAAACGAAGGAGGACAGTGACCACAATTCCCCTCCTCGATACCATCTGGGATTCCGGATCCAAGATCCTATCCACTCCCTTATCGACTCCGGCGCTGGTGTCCAGGCCAGAAAAGAAATACAAAGCTCCGGATTCGGCACCGCTTTGTTTGAGAGGTCATACGAAACCAGACTCGGTTATTACAGTGGCGGCCAGAAAGAAACTCGCCAACCCCTCCTCACCGTTGTCGGCACCACCGGATAAGGACGGACGTAAACTGGAAGCCATGGGCAGGAAAGTATCATCTTCTGCATCGCTTACTATCAGAGCGGGCAATGCGCTGGCCATGACCGCTAGGTTCGATCGCGAGCTCTGGCTCCGCATGTCTAAATTGGTGGAGCAATTACCACCAGAGCTCCAGGAGGAGGCAAAATCGATAATCGCGGATGGTGAAGCTACATTGGATCACATGATCGACGCAGCGGTTGATGTGGCCGAATCAGGCTTCAGGCAGATAGCGCACGGCACAGTGCTCAGAAGCCAGGCCTGGATGAAGGCTACTAACTTTAGACCTGAAGTCCAGGCGCAGATATTAGACATGCCGTTTGATGGACAAGATCTCTTTGGAAAGAAGATAGACGACCATTTGAAGGGAATCAAGACAGACACGGACACAGCCAGAGCCATCAGTTCTTTAAAGGACAAAATTAAGGACCATAGGTCTTTTCGTCCCTTTAGAGGCTCATCTTCCAAGTTCAGAGGATACGGTCGTTCCTCGTATGGTCAAAAAGCACAAGGCGGCACGTACCAAGACAATAAATATCAGTCATCCAACAGATACGCCCTTAGAGGCAGACGTGGCTCCGCCCAAGGAAAATCACAAGGCAAGCAAAACTGACGACCAATCTTTTCCCCCTCCTCACCACACCCCGGTGGGGGGAAGGGTGAGCCAGTTATTCCAGCGCTGGCAATCAATTACATCGGACAAATGGGTGTTGCAGGTGATCCGAAAGGGTCACACCTTAGAATTTCTGGACCAACCTCCTTCCCTGCCTCCAACATCTCGCAGAGTGCATATGCTAAAACAGGTCATGTCCGAATTGCAAAAACTGTTCCAGAAGGCAGCAGTAGAACCAGTACCCTATTGTCAGAGGGGAAAAGGTTTCTACTCCCGATTCTTTCTCGTCAGAAAGAAAAACGGTCAATGGAGACCCATCTTGGACCTGAGGGCACTCAACAAATTTATCAAGCGCATAACATTCAAGATGGTAGCTTTACAAGGGGTGCTACCTTGGTTAAACAAGCACGACTTCTTAGCCACTTTAGACTTGGAGGACGCATACTTCCATATACCGATCCATCCAGCACACAGGCAGTTCCTCAGGTTCACGGTGGGAGAGCTTCACTTTCAGTTTCAAGTGCTCCCGTTCGGACTAAAATCGGCTCCGAGAGTTTTCACAAAATGCTTGGTGCCGGTAGCGGCAAGTCTCAGGAGGGCAGGAACGGACGTTTTTCCATACCTGGACGATTGGCTGATAAAGGCAAGCTCCGCTGCAAAGGCTCGCTCGGCAGTTTCGAGGACTGTCAACCTCCTAAAAGAGTTAGGTTTCTCCATAAACCAGACGAAGTCCTGCCCCGTTTCCCAACAAGGTAGCTCTCTTCCTGGGATCCGAACTCGATACCAGCATTCCCAGAGTGAGGCCATCGTCAGAAAGAATAGCAGCAATTCTACGCTTAACTTCGAACTTCCTACAGAAAGAGACAACATCCGTACGCTCTTACAAATCCCTATTGGGCATGATGTCATCATGCATATTCCTCATACCGAACTGCAGGCTTCGCATGAGACCGATTCAGGAAGCTCTGGACCACCAATGGAAACAAGCTTCAGGATGCTGGGAAGACATTGTCCAGATTCCATCGGCGTTGCACAAGGCCCTTCGATGGTGGAATGTTCCGAGGAATCTTCTGCAGGGGATGCCGTTTCAAGCACCGACATCGACCCTTCTGCTGAGGACGGACGCTTCCTTATCAGGCTGGGGCGCTCATCTTGCGGACCTCCAAACCAAGGGCTCTTGGTCGACACAAGAGTCCCAGCTCCACATCAACGTGTTAGAGCTCAGGGCCATAAGGTTGGCACTGAAAGCTTTCCTACCGGTGATAGCTGGTCAAGTCCTTACAGTCCAGACAGACAACACAACCTCCATGCACTATACAAACAAGCAGGGAGGCACGAGGTCACAGATCCTGTCGCAAGAAGCCCAACAGCTATGGGGATGGGCCTTGCACTACGGAGTACAGATCAGAGCAGAGCATCTTCCGGGAGTGGACAATGTCCTAGCGGACAGACTAAGCAGAGACTACACAGCGTCCCACGAGTGGGAGCTGGACGAAAAAGAAACCCAACGGATTTTTGCCTTATGGGGCCATCCGCAGATCGACCTTTTTGCCACCAGGAACAACAAAAAATGCAAGAGATTTGCTTCAAGATACCCGGAGCACCAATCACTGGGAGACGCGTTCTCAGTGAATTGGTCGGGGAAGTTCCTCTATGCATTTCCACCCATTCCCCTCTTGTCGAGGGTACTTCGCAGGGTAAAAGAACAGAATTGTTCTTTGATTCTAATCGCACCGGATTGGGCACGGCAAGTCTGGTACCCGACTCTGAAGCACCTATCCTGTCAACCCCCGATTCGTCTCAAGACACATCAATATTTACTGACACAACAGAACCGCAAGGTCCTCCACCACGACCCGAGGAGCCTGTCTCTCAAAGCATGGTTCCTGAGCAGCGCAAACTGATGCACCTAAAGTTACCATCAGAATGCTGGGATATCATCAGGGCCGCTAGAGCCCCGTCCACACAAGTCACCTACACCAGGAAATGGACCAGGTTTTCCAAATGGTGCGAGACCTCTGCAATCGATCCCCTCACGGCCTCGGTTGATCAGATTCTGCCCTACTTGTTACACCTGGCTAAGTCAGGGCTCTCACTGTCATCTATCAAGGTCCATCTGTCAGCCATTGCGGCTTACACAGTAACCGCGGAGACGCAAACCTTACTTTCCTTACCAGCGGTTAAAATCTTACTGAAAGGACTGATGCGTACTTATCCGCCTACACCTACACCAGTTCCGGACTGGAGCCTCAACACCGTCTTAACAGCCCTCATGCAACCTCCCTTCGAACCCATACACAGATGCGAAATGAAATTCTTGTCCTGGAAGACATCTTTCCTGATGGCCATCACATCAGCCAGAAGGATCAGTGAGTTACAAGCTTTGTCTTCTGAACCCCCGTTTACTTTGTTCCAGAAGGACCGCGTCATCTTAAGGCCTCACCCGAAGTTCCTCCCCAAGGTACTTTCGGAGATGTCGTTCACTGAGCGCATTGTGTTACCAACCTTCTTCCAGAATCACGCTTCTGAAGCGGAAAGAACTTTACATTCTCTAGACGTTGCTAGAGTGTTGAAGTTTTACTTGCAAAGAACCAAGGAGTTCCGCTCCTCAAACCGGCTATTCATTTCTTTCTCTGGCCGTACCAAGGGTCAGCATATATCTAAACAAAGTCTGGCACGCTGGGTATCGTCCTGCATCACCCACTGCCATCAATTGAAAGGCGACCCTTTAACTAGACCGCCGTCTGCGCACTCCACCAGAGGAAGGGCGGCGTCAACAGCATTCCACGCAGGGGTGGCCTTGAAGGACATATGCAGAGCCGCCACGTGGAGCACTCTGCATACCTTCGCGAAACACTACTGCCTGACTGAAGACACCAACAAAGAAGCTGCAGTTGGACAGGCAGTGCTCCGCCATCTTTTTGTATAAGGTAGGACCAGCCTCCTTTCCCACCTTTCCCGAAGTAGATAACCGTTGTGTTGCTGCATGGTAAAGGTTTGATCAGAAATATGTTTTTTCTGTATTTATGCATATATGTATATAATGGTGGCATGTTTTAATTGCTTGGTATTCTATTCAAGCATCTGAATCTATGAAAGATCCAATGCTGGAGAAGTCTTAGTTACTTACCTGTAACTGTATTTCTCCAGCATTGGTATCTTTCATAGATTCACATGCGCCCGCCCGCCTCCCCTGAGAAGCTGCTCCTATGCTCGGCATCCATCATACTGTAATATATACGGTTCAAAATCTGAAGATGGCTGCCGGGGGCGGAGCTTAAGCCCTGCCACCTCATTGGCTGGGGCCATAAAGGACCAAAGTGAGGTGGAGAGACTACACAATGAAATGGCTCATAGGCCATAATGGGCTATGTACATGCACTGCTAGGTAGCAATGTGTATATATATATATATATATATATATATATATATATATATATATATATATATATATTTTTTTTTTTTAAAAAAAATTATTATTAAATTTATCACCGAGGATTCCCAGTCTGACGACGGGGAATATTCAAGCATCTGAATCTATGAAAGATACCAATGCTGGAGAAATACAGTTACAGGTAAGTAACTAAGACTTCTCCGCTGCACACTGCCGTCACCACCACACATCATCAAACGGCCAAGACCATTCCAACTGTTTTTCTCCAAACCTTGAGCTTTTTTCACATGCCCTACTGAAACACCATCCTATAGAAGTATTGTCGCTCAACTATTAGAGACCGATGCTAATCCCCCTGTGAGTCCGCCCCCTCTTCCACCGCCCTCCAACTCCCCTCATCCGCTCTGTAATGCCTGCACACTGAACTCAGTTTTTGGGATGGTGACGCTACAGTGCTTAATTTCTAAGAAAATGAGTGCCAGAGCCCAAATATTTTCTAGTACGCTTGCGACAATGTGGACGTCAGTTACCCATAATTGCTGCGAACCGCCGCTAGCTTCTCCCCAGTGTCGACACATTGGGGGTTAAACTACATCTTGCACCTTCTCATTGGTGTTGATGGATGCTCTGGCTATCATTACTTCATAAACAATCAGAATCTGAGACAATAAGTGCCAGGGCTCAGCCCTGGCAAACACCCCCACAAATTAAGCACGGGTGACGCAATCTGGTAGAGCTGCCATGGTAGGTGTAGCCCTTCACTACCAGTTCCTGCTAATCAATTACTTGTGCCATATGGTGCTCCCATGATGCAGTCTTTGTGGTACCTGTGCCACAACCGACCCAAACAGCACATCAGGTGACAAAGTCGGGCCTTCCAGAGCCTTGACTTCCCTAACCCAGGCCTGCCGATAAGGTGCCTACCAGGCCTTTTTACGCATGAAAATCTTGTAAATACGACAGCTTTCTTATTTTCCTGTTTACATTTACAAACAAGTTTAGAGCAGAGGGCATTGCAAAGGTCAGGTTACTTGACAGAAACCAGAACGCTTCTTTTGATTTTTATCTACATGGATGTAATTGCATGCCTCTCTCTGAAGCCTTTCAAAAAAGGAACTGTACACTGTGGTAAAAAAAAATGGTTTCTTGCACTTCAGCTTCTGCTGTGTTGATGCTCATGGAGCAAACAGAAGCACTGTGCATATTTAATTTCCTAGCATTTTAGGATTGTGTAATTAATAAGATGGAAAACCAAGTTGCAATTGAGAATTCATCTTTTGTCACAAAATGCTTTTTCCTAGTGAAAGCAAACCAGTATTGCACAATTATATTTATAGATTTCCTGTGCTGTGTGAGTAATCATGCAGAGACCGATCATTTTTACACTTATAAAAGTGTACCGCGAAGTACACCGAAGTACTGTTTGCTGCGGGCTGCGAGCGGGCGCTCGATTCTTTGTGTGCTGCTGTTTTCGCTTCCTGGAGAGCGCGGTTTCCTCGTATACCAGCAGAACTCCGGTAGTACTCAGGACGTCTGAGTCCGCAACACCTTGTTGTCTGACCTCTTATTCATTTCCTTGCAAGGTGACTTTTCACTCGTGTATGCTTACGTGGCATACTGTTTATCCATTTGATTACCAATATATGGAACGGGACATTTGTTACGTTGTGCCCACGTGTCTGATCTGATCTAAGACATGTGCTCTTTCATATGTTGTGCCCACGTGTCTTATTTTCACCTAAAAATCAGTCGCGTTGCTTACGTGTAGCAACTAGTCTAATTTAGAAGTGTAACTATTTTGTCCTGCTCTAGTGGTTAACAGGGATTATAACCACTCCTTTTGCTTTCTGTTTCCCTTCCCAAAGGTGTGTCCCCCAACTGTGATCCCGCCCCATCTGGCTGCACCGCCCCTTTTTACAGGAACAAATAGTGGAGCCCTCGCCCTCCGCGCCGTGAAGTACTGTTTGCTGTTCACGGTGCGCGGCGCGGGCAGCGGGGCGCATTATTATCCACCTAACGCCGGTTTTGGGTGCCTTAGGGCGAGCATTATTTGTGTAATAAGGGTAGAATTTCTCTGTTTATACTGGTTCATTGACAGGCTTTAATTGACTGGAATGAGGTGTTATATTCTTGTTTTCCCTTTTACCAAAGTGTGCTGACCTACTTTTTTTCCAGTTTCCATTATATGGAATCTGTTCTTAGAAACGGGGGAAAAAAGGAAGGAGTGTCCTTCAAAAATGCCTACGTCAACAGATTCTCCAAAAAATGTAAATTAAAAAAAAAAAAATAGTCCTTCAGCCTCATTGAATGGAAAACCTTCTTTCCTGTCTATGTCAATCCACTCTGGAAACAAAGCCCCTAAATGAGAAAACCTCTATCTCAGAAAGTCAAGCAGAATCACTTAGCCCCAAAAAAATATGCTCTTTAAAGAAAGCTAATGAAGACATCACGAATGATCCATTTGCTGTTGATGAACATACACTCAATGTTCAAAAAATCATTGCTGACATACGTGAAAATAAATATCTTCCTATTACAGATATCTCCCTACTTGCTCCTGTGATCGTGTCCGACTTAGACAAAAGAGTTAGGTTATCTCTCGGGCCCTCTACTCCAGTCTCTACACGGGATGCGAATGGAACATGTCCATTTCCATAAATCAAGTGTCAATGCCCGAGCATTGTTATAGGTAGCAAAGAAGATAACGGTACACAAATGCCTGCGACCAGTTCACTCACTTTGACTTATGTTCATAACATAAACACTAATTATTCATCTTCTGAACAGAGAAATTTGAATACATCTGTTCCAGTCTTTAATTTCTCCAATTTGCCTGAGTTGCCCTTATCACAAGAAATTCCTGAAGACGATATGCCGGAACAGAAGCTCAATGATCTCCCCATTTTTACAAGAATTCTAAACTTTCTCAATCAAGGGCATGAATACTCCCATCTGCTTTTACAAGAGATTAAAAACGGCCTTGTGATAAAGTCCACACAATTAACAAAAATTGAAGGATATATCTTGGCGCAAGAAGCTCGTCACATCTACCATTCTGAATGCCATGTAAAGGTAACCGTTACATCCTTGATCATGAAAGAAAGTCCTTTGTCAACAGGCTGCAGCTCTGATAAACATGCCTACTTGAATCGAATTTCAAATTCAATTCCAGCATGAGAAGCGCTGCTGCTGATAGAAAATGGTGCATGATCAAGCAAGGGAGTTGTGATTGCAACCTTTGTTATTCTAATAAGAAGCAATTCTCAAATATTGTTTAGGATTCAAAACCACAGGCACCTATTGAAGTCTTCAGGCAGAGCTGCAAAATATGCAGGCAAAGCAGCCTCTGCATCACAGACCCCCAGAAGGACCATATTGGGGGTGATTGTAAGATATATAACATGTTTGTTCAGAGCAACAAAAAAAACAATGTGAGGATGGTGTTCACTGGTAGGAGCATTGTAGGTAGTCTATACCATAATCCAGGGTTACTATTACAGTATATTACAGTAAAGCCAATGTTGACAAAGTTCAGCAGGTGTGGATTCATTTTTCAAGAAATCTACTTCTCAGTGTGAAAATGTTCAAGAAATCCACTTGTCCTGTAAAGAAATAGTTGTCTTCTGAATCAGACACTTGGACACATGCAGCTGTGTGGCAGATGACTCTGAACCTTGTGACACAGAGTTCCCTGATGTCCTAAAGAAACCAGGCAAAAGCAGTTTATCTCTAGTTTCCTTTCGTTGCATGGATCCTGGCCCCACTCGGATGTGCAGGGAATATTAGTTTCCACCAGCCCTTGGCAGTGAGGGAGGTAACCGGATCTAGTGCAGTCTGTACCCTGTACAATGACCAGTATGTATTTGTGTGGTAGCAGGTAAGTAAATGGTGTTCTTTGGGAATTGGGACGGTTCGGGGTCTCGACACTTCAACACTGCGTGCGTGTGCTCACTGTGTTTGCCCTTGATCCCGTAACTCCACTACTGGCTCTGCAGATTCTGGTGTCCATTTTGTTCTTTCTTCCAACCTAATGCACTCACTATTCTCGGTCTCTACGGGTCCTTTTACAAAGGGATAGCTTAGAGTTGTCTCACCCAAGGTACGTACTTATCACAAGGTATTAATCACAGTGGGCACTGGACTAGAGCTGGAAATGGACTTGTGGTGCATCTTTATTTTACCTAAAGTCTAGGACTGAGCAGATATCTGCCCAAATAGGTTATCTAATTGGAACAATCTGTGATAAAAGCCCCTCTCCCGAATGTCCTTGGTCGGGGCCTTTTACTGACTTTGCTATCGCTGTTTTAGCAATCCTTGGTGAAACATGAATTATTTATATACTGGTGTAAACTGAGTTGGAGGCTAGCAGACTAGGAAAAGGAAAAACGCAGGGATTCAGTGACTTTTGTTTCTGCATGCCTAAAAGGCCCTGCAAGGCCTAAGGCATGTGTGCACAGCATGCAGCCTGTGGGCCAAATGTGGCCAGTTATGCTCTCCTTTCTGGCCCGGCAGGTTTAAAGCCTTTCCTAATGGAGGGCGGTCTGCAAACCAACAGTTAAAGAATTGAAAGAATCCTATATCATTTTTGTGACGAGCTTCCACCCATGAAAGGGAGTTCCAAGGCTCACCACGCCCACTGGGTAGTGTATCCCGTAAGTATGCACCTTTTTAACAAGAGTCTTCTGGCATGTTTAAAGCAAATGCTGTAAGGGCAAAAGCACAGGCCGTGGTGTTCGACCAATATGTTCTCCTAGATCTGATGTATAGGCAGCCTATTGGTCCAGGCCACATGCTTTCTCTAAGAATTATTCTGTGGGCTTGTGCTCCAGGTCTTATGCTCCTTTTGCCATGTATTGCATAGGGACATTATTGGTTACATATAGTCCTTTTCCGCCATATTTCGTAGTAGGACTTCCGGATAGCCAGTTAAAGGCTCCAAGGAATCTGGAGGAAGTGCGTTGGGCGGAGCATTTATTGAAGTGACTCTTGCCACTGGTAATCCATGTATCACCCTTTTTATAGGCCTATGCCCACAAATCCACCAACCACTCAATTCTCTTGGTGTTGTTTCTGGGAGAGAGCGGGACTGAGTCATACAAGCTGATGCTTGAGCGAGTGAGGCATGTGGCCTACGCACAGTAGTGCCTTGTCCGTCTGTAGGCCATCACTGTTTTTTTTCTACGATTAGCAAAAATAAAGTACTGTCTTTATTAACAAGGTTGGATTATCCCAGTGCCTGTTGGTGGGAGGGTCACATGTTACCGCGATGTAAGTCACTACGCCGAGTGACATGTGCTGGCTTTTCTTTTGATTTCTAGATTATTTTTTTTTTTACTATTAAAATAATTTTACGTGTTTGTTGCGCTCCTCCAAATGTTCCAACTGTCTCTTTTTGAGGTTGACTACATGAACTTTCCAGAGGATGAAAGAAGCTGCTTCAGCCCCACAAAGACATGGCCACCGCTGGGCATCAGTAGGAGAGTGAGGGGTAACCTGCGGCAGCCGTGTGCCGCCCCAGTGCAGAGATCAGTTTCAGCGCAGCCCTAGCATGGAGGGCCCCAACGCGAGAACAGCACCATGTGCCAGAAGGCTCACGCCCGTAATAGCAACCCAACTAACCAGCCAGGGACAAAAAGGGGGAAAATAACAATTGTTCCCCAAGCTTACCGGGAGGCCATTTGCAAAGAAAGTCCAGACCCAAACTGGAACATTGAACCTGTTCAGCCACCATGCTCTAGGAATGGCGAGCCTGCATGGGGCAAGGTGGGTCGTAGCCCCCCTTTTAAGACACTTTTTGGCACAGATTGGTTAGGGGAAAAGCAGCAAATTCCCACAGTGGGTTGTGCGGGGAGGTTGGAGACATAAGCAGGGGACTGGAAGTGTGGGTTTTTCTTTTGAGGTCCGAGGTGATATTGATATTTTATTTGTATCGCGTTCATACATAAGTGTTAGCGACTGGGCACACGAGGGGAAACCAGGGAGGACAAAACAACAATCTTACTAGGCCCAGTGACATTGAGAACGCGCAAGTGCAGGGAAGTGGGAAAGTGCAAGGGTGAGGGGAGAAGAGGAAAGTGCTAAGCAATGGATAGAAACAACTGGTAGTGCAGCCAACAGGGTGGCAAGTGCAGGGTTTAACACGCAGACCAGTGGTGTCTCATAAGTGCAGGTAAGGGGATTGTAGGGTTACAGATACAGACCCAAGTGCAGGGGTTGCCAGGAGGCAGTGCGGGTGAGTGGATGGGTTGGCGGGGACCTGGTCCTGAAGGCAGAGGGTAGACGGGTGCAAGGTACCAAAGCAGACAGATCAGCAGGGGAGAGGAAGAACGAAGAGCGAAGGCAGAAGCAAAGAGGAAGTTCTTGAGGTGGTTCTCCTCAAGTTTGAGTGGCAGTTCCAGAGGGTGGCCCCAGTCGAGGAAAGAGATATACCCCAAACTCGTTGCTTGGAGAAGCGACTGACCCTGAGCGAGTTGGAGGTGGAGGAGCGAAGAGCTTGAGTGGGAAGGGATTTACAGAGGGAGAGTTGAAGGTATTTGGGACCGAGGCCCCAGAAAGCCTTGTGGACAATGCAAAGGGTCTTGAGTTTAATCTTTGAAGCCACTGGGAGCCAATGAAGGGATTTCAGGGCTGGAGAGATACGATCCGAGGACTTGAGGCCAAGGACAAGTCTTGCAGTCCTGTTCTGGATGAGTTGCAGCGGGCAGAGAGTAGAAGTACACAGATTTAGAAAGAGGCTGTTGCAATAGTCCAGCTTGGAGAGAACCAGACCTCGAGAGACAGTAAGCTTCTGGGGGAAGGAGAGGAAAGGAAGAATACCTCTGAGGAGGTATAGTTGGTAGTTTGACTTCTTGGAAGCGTCAGAGATGTGAGGAGAGAAGGAGCGTGTGTCGAAGATGACCCTGGGGGTTCTTAGCCTCACAGGTGGGAGCAGGATGGGAGGGCTGGCCAGAGAGTGACCGGAAAGGAGGGTGCAGGTGTGCCGATTAGAATCTCGGGCTTGCTGGTCATTGGCGGCACACTACTCCTGGATGGCGGACAGTCAGAGATGAGAGGAGGAGAGCCTGAAGACGAGCTGAGTGTCATCCGTATTGCACTGAAAGTTGGAGCAGAGTGCAACAATGCAGTGGGCAAGGGGTGCCAGGTATTGGTTGAACAGCCAGGGGGAGAGGTTAGACCCCTGGGGAACACCACAGGTAGAAGGAGTGGTTGCAGAAGTCGGCCAGAGCAGGAGCAAGGGTGTCAATGTGGCGTTGGAGGACGACGGCCAAGAGACTAGCAGGTGGAAGGAAGGCGCATTGGCTTGTGGCTGAGATTGTTGGGGCAGGTGAGGTATTGCCTTACAATAGAAAGTGGTTCTGCAGTTTGAGTGTGCGTGGTTGTGTGGCAAGTGAGTAGAGGAAGTTAGCGTAAGCAGTGAATGTGAATTGTGAGGTACAGAGTGGAAGAATGGTGTTTTTGTAGTTTAGAGAGTAGAGTAGTAGAAAAAAGGGGAATAAAGGCGAGGCGTAGGACTGAAACCTCTGAGAGACGGAGTACTGGTGAGAGGAGTACTTCGGAGGACGTGGTAGTAAAAGTAGACGAGAAGAGTTTGTGGGCATGTAAATTGGTCTGAATACCATGGGGTAGGACTAACGAGGTGCTTACGGACGCCTTGGTTAGGAAGGAGGGGCCGAGGGTGGAAGAGAGACAGGGTAACGGCCCTAGCTAGTCCCCACAAGAAAATAAAAACCCCATAGCTGTCTCAGACTCGGTCTTTTTCTGTGTATGTGACTCTTACCTATAGCAACAGTCCCTCTTCCATTGCCAGCGCGCACATCCAGACTTGCTTTGACAGGGTAATGCCACTTTATATTTCTCCGCTGGCTGGTTGTTTTGGCCTGTGTGGCCGGGATCGGACTGGAGCGTTTCTCACTCATGTCAACTGCTCTAGCTTTTTCAAATCTTGCCACTTATACATGAACTTCCACATGCGTGAGAAGTGGGAGCACATGTAGAGTAATGGGATAGGAATGCAAGAGTTGTTACCTTAATTCTCTGTGTTGTGTTTCAGGGCCTTATATCTTCTGCCGCTCTGATTTGCGTGCAGTAGTAATTATAATTAACATGTTTTATTTCTACATTCTCTACATGTTTGTGGCAATTAATATTTTGATTGCGTTGAACAACTGCCATAGTTTTCCTGCTGATGGTCTGTTTTTTCATCTGCTGCCACTACGTTCCTGCAGTCCGGTAAGCAGATTTCAGTGTTGCCCAGTTGAATGGAGTTTCCCTTTTTTTTTTTTTTTTTTTTTTTTTTTTGCATCTTTAAATGAAAGCAAGCCGAGGGATAGCGCTGGCTAGACTCTACCACAGGCTATAGGCAAGCAGAAATGGCGAGGTTCATTAGCAGTTTTATCAGCGGTGGCATGTTGGCTGCAATAACAAACTTAAGCCAACGTAGTTTTGCGTATACATCTTCTGGCTGCTCCTGCGTGCCCTCTACCAAACCAGATTGAAAATAAAAATCCAGTTCCTTATTTCCAATGTTTGTTAATGCAGACCAGTTTCAATAGCACAGCGCATTGTTAAATTAATGTTGTGAGATGTTGCCTATGGTTTCACTTGCACTCAGAAGTCAACCACCCAAGAGACAAACATGTCTCCAGTGACACATAGCACAATTGTTTACTCCTTCCAATTGTCAAGCTATTATTCTGATGATATGCGGTTACCTTTCTAAACAGAGGCAATTTCACACGCACTCTTGTGTTTTTCAGCCATGTTTGACAGAGAAAACAAACGAGGTGTGAACTTCAGTGAATTCTCTGGCGTTTGGAAATATATTACAGACTGGCAGGGTGTGTTCCGAACATACGACAGGGACGGCTCTGGAGCGATTGACAAGAATGAACTGAAGCAAGCACTTACAGGTTTTGGTAATTCATTTGCTATCAATTTGCTTGAATAAACTCGCATTTTGACAGCTTCATGGAGATTTGGGGGTGGGGGGGATTAGTCATTGTGGGTTGTCGCCTTCAGGATTATGTACTCCTCGACCACTACGCTTGAATCAGCAGCCGCAGCACAAACAGTCCACTGTTTTCTTGTTAACAAGACCTGTTTTTCAAACTCGGTTGTCTCCGCTTTTCAGAAATACAAATGTAATTTCCACCTGTGTAGCCCAAGTCTCCTACTCCATTACAGAGCACAATGTTGTGATGAACTGTATTACTCTTGCCAGGTTGGACTGCACCTTCCACCTTTTGAGACCCCATTTGAACACATAAGTATAGCACAGAAATGTCCCACCAAGTGGCTTTCAATTTACAACTAAGTGAACAAATTCAACCTGCGGCTTGAACAATGCATCAGCACCTCAAGTCTTGAGAGTCAAGTTCATAGGAATTAGGACAATTTAAAACAATGTTTGCCTTGATCCCAGTGCTTTGGGGCACAGATATGTTGTACCTTACCAGCAGACTGTACGACTGATATGGGGCTAAAAAGGTTCGGGAAGTTTTAGACCTGTACTTCTACCAAAAAAGGTCTGATTAACATATATACAGGTGGTTACTGGCTTACCTCGGCACACATTCTAAAGCAGCCTCGGAGGGGAGACGCAACAACATTCGCATATAGCATAATGCATACAAGATCATCCCTTAATACTTATTACAAGTCTTTGTTTAAAATCATAAGTATCATTATGATGGCATATCTACTGGTGAATCGGGAACATTTTAGTACAAAACCTAAAAATTGAGGCACAGCTTACTTGTCAATTCAGGATTATTCCACTATCCGATATATCCCAATCCCACAGGTATTTTTTAAGGAACAACCCAAGGTTGCATCTCCTCTTTCTCCAATACAGATAATGTGGACCATGCCCCATTTATGGTCTATAGTTGCATAAAATAGAAAACTAGAAACTTGCAATTGTTGTTGTATTAACCAAAGTTTTGATCTTTCTCAATTTTCTTTTTTTATTTTTATTAAGGTTACCGACTATCGGATCAGTTTTATGATATTCTAATTCGCAAATTTGATAGGCAAGGAAGAACGCAAGTGGCCTTTGATGACTTTATTCAGTGCTGCATCGTGTTGCAGGTATGTGATTAAACACACAATGTTGCTCGACGTACTTGGGTTCACGGGCTAAAATATTATAAAAACTTTCTGCTCTACAAATGCGAAGTCCCATGCGGCTTTTCTTCTGTCACAGTATACTGTTCCACTCTTTCCGTTTTCTGGGAGCATAGCACTTTCAGATTGTGGTTTTTCCTGTGAAGACAGCTTTTTGTTTATACAGTCTTACAGCTGCTTTTGAATAAAGTCGGAAAAAGTGTTGTTTTGAACCAGTGAGATGAAAGCCAAAGGTTGGTATCTGCTCCTTTGTGAGTTGCCAGTCAGAAGTGAAAAATAAAAGTCCAAATTAACAATTAAATAAAGTCTCTTTTGAGACGTCTAAGCACAATGAGCTACTTCCATAGCAACACATGGAATAATTCTGTTCACTGCTAATGGCAATTAATATTCCAAAGCGATCAAATGATGGTGTAGTGTCACAGTGGTCTTGATTGAATGTGGCGGTAGTAGTGTCTAGTAAAAGGATCGAATCTAAAGGGTCGATGGGTCAAAGGATCGACAGCAAAGGGTCGACAGGTCAAAGGATCGAATTATTTTTTTAAATTATATATTTTTTTTAGGTTTTCGTTTAGGGAAAAAAAGTGGTTTTTAGCAAAAAAATGTGGGAAAAAAAATTCGATCCTTTTGACCTGTCGATCTTTTGACCTGTCGACCCTTTCACTGTCGATCCTTTGACTGGCAACCGGCGGTAGTGGTATTACTCCTGGTAAACACCACCTACCTAGGAGTTTTGTTACTGAAACCTCTTATCCGCTTTTGTGTGGGGGCAATTACCACCACACAAAGCAGTACTGCATTCAGTAATTACCGGACTCCTGAAGCCCCACCTGATTCCAAAATGGGGAATAACAGAAAGGTCTGCATGATTGGGAATCATGTGGACCCTTCCGGGCACCCGGTAAGTACTGCATGCTGTAATGGTATCTGAGTTCAGAGGTTTGAATCTCCAAGCTCGCAATCAGACGCGGGACCTTTGTAACAAATGCCACCAAACTAAGGCAACGTTCACAATAAAGGAAGTTCTCTGATGCACTTGTCCATCAGCTGGAGAGAATCTTAACATCCATGTGCCTGACCTCGAGGCTGCTTACTGGAGCCTAGCGAGCCCTCCTAACCCTGAAACCTGGTAGAATACACTCATCCATTTTAAAGTTTGCTCTTAGCATCTCTCACACACGGACCTTGGTCCCCGAGGGCGTTACAACCACAAAGTGCATTGAGGCCATACAAATGGGGAAGTGGCAGTATACTAATACAATAGAACATGCCGTATGCCCAGATGGAATGTTTTTTTTAGGGCAGATGGGCACACTGCACAGAGTCCCTTTTATTGGCAAGCTCCTCCTTTCACCCAGAAAGCTCCTACTCTCCGTTCCGGTTTCATGTAGACTCCTTGACCTGTGAAGGCAATCCTGCAAAGACAGAAAAACTCGGTTGCAGAAAAGAATCAAAGCCCCATAGAACAAGCAGTTTACAAGGAAGACCATTAATAATTGACATATGTGCATGTGAGAAATTAATGGACTGGAGAATGGATTAAACAATTCAATGTCGTACTGTGGGCACACACTGGCACTTGGGCCGGCATAAAATATGTGAAGGGTTGAATGGTCCCATCTAGGATCCAGATGAGCAATGGAATATGACAAGTTTATGTCCTTTCTCCAGCATGGGGTCTGGCATGGATTCACATGCTCATGAATATTCCCCGTCGTCAGGCTGGGAATCCTCGGTAAAGAAAAAATCAGTATCAGTTTCGTTTCTGATCTGTCTTTCTTAGTAGTAACCAATCACTGGTCTCTGGGTCATACTGCCCCCAGCCAATGACTGCCCTCTCCCTAAGCCCCGCCTCTGGCAGCCATACTCAGATTTTTACCACACACTCGTGTTGGGAGTCCTCGTGTTTAGCTCTCAAGTTTTTTGCTGCGTTTTCAAGCTTTTTCAAAGAGATTTTCTCATTTTTCGGTCAAATAGAGCCTCAAGCTCCACCGTGTCTGCATCCGATCAACTGGAACCCGTTTTGGATTTTCTACGTACCTCAAGGGTGAAGTTTTCGTCGAGTTACGCTTCTTGGAGGAGTCCAGAAGTTTCTGCGGCCTATCCGGACATGGCCCAGGAGAAAGGAAGCTCGACGCCCGGAAAGCTGTTCAGGGTTTGCCCTGGATGCCAGCTGCAGAATGTGTTCAAGGAGGACGAGCACTCGAAATCTCTCTACTGCCTTCATGAGGACAAAACGCACGTGGAGAAGGACTGTGCGTTTTGCGGGAACATGTCGGAACGGACCATCAGGGACCGACACCTTCGTCTCTCCAACTGGCTGGAAAGAAAGAGCCTGTCAGGTGAGAAGAAGAAGTCCGAGCGGTCTTCTATGTCCTGTGAGGGCGCCCTGGCGACGGGGGCCCAACAGAAGGCAAAGCACCGCGAGTCCACGGTCACCGGGAGCGCCGAACGGTCGGCTCCTCAGCTGCCAGGCAGGGTGCATCCTCTCCAGTGCCATCAACCACGAGCCAACGCTCTGGCTCAGGGAACAGGAAGGCTGAGAAACCGGCGAAGCTTCTGGAGAGGCCCTGGTCGATCTCGAAGGATCCAGCCGAGGGGGACAGAGGCGGTGACCCTCCCCTCAAGGTGAAGACCACAGGCCCGCAGACGGTGGTGAAGGCCTTGATTCACCCGGCCAAGGCCTCTATCAAGGAAGTCGCGGCGGCCCTGGCGCAGCCTGAGGAAGCTACACCAGTGGAGGCGACCTCGGGGGCCCAGAATTTCCCTGCCACCGCGGAGGGAAGCCTCTTCAGGCCCATCGAGAAGACCCACATGAAGACCCCGGCGGAAAAAGAGGGGGGGTGGGGGGGAAACAGGTGGCCATGGTGGACACGGACACAGCCTCCAAGGAGGAACTGGTTGAAGTCTTGGAGGGCCTCAACGAGGCCCGGTCCCACGGGAAGGATCCCGACGAAGGGGACGACGAGAGCAACGGCAGTGCTGGTGAGGTTCCTAGTCAACCGTCACGCCAGTCGCTTCCGGAGCCACAGGACAACTCAGCGGCCATTTTGTTGGCAATACAATCCTTATGTTCGGAGACAAAGACGAGATTGCCCCTACCACTGACGGAGGAGCCGGAACCAGGCCCGACGGAGGAGCCAGAGCCAGGCCCGTCGGGAAGTCCCCCAAACAAGAGAAGACAGACCCATCCAGCCCCGCCTTTTCAGCCCTCGCGGCCTGCTCAGCCTTTGCCCACGTCCCCGGGGATGACACGGGAACGGACACGGCCACGACGGGTACGGATGACTACGACGGGACGGGGCTCCCATCGCCTCCAGCCCGGGCTTCCCCGCCCTACGAGATTGGGTCTTTCCATGCTATGATCGCCAGGGCATCTGAGCTTTTCCACTCTGCCTTGAAGAGAAGAAGGAAGGTTTCCTTTACCCAACGGCGCAAGGCCAAGAGGAAGACGGTCCTCGCCGTGCCTCTGCTGGATGGCATCTAGGACGAGGGTCTCACCCTTCTCAAGAACCTGTCTATGATGCCTGCTAAGAGGGATCGGTACGAGAAGAAGTACCGGGTCCCCGACGCGGCACCTTTGTGCCTTAGGGTGCAACCGACCCCTGACTCGGTCGGCTCAGCGGCGGCCAAGAACAAAGCGGGGTGGGCATCGGCCTCAACGTCAACTTCCCCGCCGGACGGCGAAGGAAAGAAGCTGGATGCAATGGGACAACGAGTTATCTCGTCGGTGGCAACAACGATTAAGGCGGTCAACTCCCTCGCGATCGTGGCCCGCTACAACAGGGAGTTATGGTACAAGATCGGCCCCCTTTTGGACTTCCTACCGGACGACAAGAGGGCTGAGGCACTGGAGGTCTTGCTAGAAGGTGAGGTGGCGTCGGACCGCGCCATTACGGTGGCAACGGACATTGCCGACAACGGTTTAGGCAACAGCGTTTGCCTCAGACGACGAGAGCGGCTCAAGGTGACGGATTTCCGCCAGGACGTACAAGCCAAGGTTTTGGACATGCCGTTCGACGGGAACAACCTGTTTGGGAAAATAGTGGATGAGTCCCTCCAAGCCATCAAGGCAGACACAGAGACCGCTAAGGCCCTGGGAGTGCTCCAGCAACGAAGGCCGTCCTTTCGGAGCTCCGGAGGCAAGCAGGGTGCCTCCAAGGGATTCGGCAGTGGCTCCTCTACGTACCACCAAGCGGCCCGCTCCTCGTCGCAGGAAGCCTATAGAGGACGAGGCAAGTCGGGTGGATCCCGCCGTCGTCGCCAGGGAGGCCAAGGCGGCAAGGCGTCCTCCAAGCAAGATTGAACCAACCATGGCGTCGGGCCCCCACCGAAGCACCCCGGTGGAAGGCCGGCTGGCGAAGTTGGTCAGCGTGTGGGAGTCCATCTCCACCGACCGTTGGGTGTTGGTCGCCCTGGCCCAGGGGCACGCCCTCGAATTTCTAAAAAAGTGCCCCCACATTCCTCCCGTGGCCAGGAAAGAAAACCACATCCCTCAACTGCTGTTGGAGGTAAGGGCGATGCTCAAGAAAGGTGCCATCGAGCTCGTCCCAAAGAGGCTCTGGGGCTCCGGAGTATACTCAAGGTACTTCCTTGTGAAAAAGAAGACCGGAGGGTGGCGACCCATCCTAGACCTGCGATGACTGAACACGTACATCAAGGCACAGAAGTTCCGGATGGTCACCATCCAGCACGTGCTGGGACAGCTGGAGGAGGGCGATTTCCTGTCGTCGTTGGACTTGGAGGATGCATACTTTCACATTCCCATTCTAAAAGGACACTGGAAGTTCCTGAGGTTCGTGGTCCAAGGGCGGCACTACCAGTTCAAGGCCCTCCCGTTCGAATTGAAGTCGGCACCCAGGGTTTTTACCAAGTGCCTCGCTCCAGTGGCGGCGCGGCTGCGCCTGCAGGGGATCCACGTCAACCCCTACCTGGACCTTTGCTCATCCGCGCAACGACAAGGGAGCTCGCCGTAGAACACACAGCGAAGACCATCCAGCTGCTCACGGACCTGGGGTTCTCCAACTTCCCCAAGTCCCACCTGGTCCCCTCTCAAGTCGCACTGTTTCTGGGACCCAAACTCGACACAGTGGCGCGTCTGGCCTCGCCGTCGGAGGAAAGGACAAAGGCCATCCTAGGCAAGGTGCAGCGTCTGCTGGCCACGGACGTGGCCAGAGTGAGGGCCATAAAGTCCCTCCTCGGGATGATGTCCTCTTGCATTTATCTCATGCGCCTGTGCAGGCTTTGGATGCGCCCTGTACAGGAGTTCCTTGACGCCCGCTGGATTCAAGCGATGGGCAGCTTCGAGGACAGGATCCCTCTCAATGAGACCCTCCGACGAGCAATCTGGTGGTGGGGCACCCGTGCTCATCTAGCGGCGGGGACAGACTTTCAGACCCCGGCCCACCAGGCGACGGTGACGACGAATGCCTACCTGGAGGGGTGGGGAGCCCACACCAGAGATCTTCACACGAGAGGCCTTTGGCTCCCGGAGGAGAAGCTGCTCCACATCAACATCCTGGAGCTCGGGGCAGTGTTCTGGGTCCTCGGGTCTTTTCTCCCGTCCCTCAAGGGCAAGGTGGTGAGGATCTTCACCGACAACACCACCACGATGTTCTACATCCGGAAGCTGGGCGGAACCAGAACCCCGGCACTATCCAAGGAAGCCCAGGACCTATGGCATTGGGCTGTTGCTCAAGGGATGTTTCTGGTGCCGTTTCATCTGGCAGGGATAAAAAACACCATCGCCGACTCACTCAGCAGAGAGCTGCACTCGTGTCACGAGTGGGAACTACGCCAGGATCAAGTGGACCGACTCTTTCAGCGATGGGGCAAACCCCAGATCGACCTATTTGTGACGGCGACGAACTCCAAGTGGCAGAGGTTCGCCAGCAGGTTTCCCCAACCGAGGAACATGGGCGATGCTTTCTCGTTCCCCTGGGATGGCCTGTTCCTATATGCGTTTCCTCCGTTGCCGTTGCTGGTCCGACTCATCAACCAGCTCAAGAGTGCCCGGTGCAGAATGATCCTCATCGCACTGGCGTGGCCGATACAGATCTGGTTCCCGGACCTTCTGCGCGACCCAGAGTCGCTGAATTTGCAGGCCTGGCTCCTGCAGCACTCGAGTTTGGAGGATACGATATTCCGGCCGACTGCAGAGAGGTTCTTGCGAAGGCCAGGGCGTCCTCGACTCTCAAGTGCTACGGACATAAGTGGAAGAGGTTCTCTATCTGGTGCCGTGCACAGAAGATTAACCCTCTGTGGATTACGACCCCCTCAAGTATTGCCGTAACTTCTGTCGCTAGCCAAAACTGGACTATCTCATGCTTCAATCAAGATACACCTGGCAACGATTTCCCGATACACCAGGACTACATGGCGGTCATCCCTGTGGTCTCATTGCCTGGTTAAGGAATTTATGAAGGGACTGTTTCGATCATTCCCGCCGGTGAAGGCGCCAGCCCCGGCGTGGGAGCTCAACGTGGTGCTGACCAGGCTCATGGGTCTGCCATTCGAGCCATTGCATTCGGCACTTTGAAGTTTCTGTTGTGGAAAACAGCGTTCCTGGTGGCCATCACCTCTGCATGACGCGTGGGAGAGATCGAGGTACTATCCTGCAAGCCTCCATACCTGACCTTTCACGATACAAGGGTAGTGCTGAGGACGCACCCCTCCTTCATGCCCAAGGTGCCGTCGGACTTCCATCTCAACGAGCCCTTGGTGTTACCAGTCTTTTTGCCGTTGCCTTCGTCGCCGGCCGAGAGGACTTTGCAGTCGCTGGATGTAGCTAGAGCGCTGATGTTGTACGTGGACCGAACGAAGAGTTTTAGGAGGACATCACAGCTGTTTGTGAACTTTGGACCTGTGAACCAAGGGAAGGCTCTCTCGAAGGCTTCCTGTTCCAGATGGCTCTCCGGCTGCATCATGCACTGTCATTGGTTGGTGAACCGACCGTTGCCCGGCCGTCCGAGAGCCCATTCGACCAGAGCGGTTGCTGCTACCACGGCCTTCTTGTCTGGTGTCCCTGCTGGACATCTGCAGGGCTGCTACATGGAGGTCGACGCACACCTTCACAAGATTCTACTGCGTCGACCGGATTTCCAGGGAGGAGT
Organism: Ambystoma mexicanum; assembly: GCF_040938575.1. NCBI lineage: Eukaryota > Metazoa > Chordata > Amphibia > Caudata > Ambystomatidae > Ambystoma > Ambystoma mexicanum. The sequence goes on from NC_090933.1 coordinate 38,930,513, forward strand.
CCAGGGTCGGCCAAGCAGTGCTGCGCAACCTGTTCGCTTAAGGTGAGCCTGGTGAGGAGGTAAGAAATGCTTAATGTTGAGCCTTGCCACCTCCCGTGGTTGTGCATGTGTGTACTGCTATGTATTCTTATATTCATGAGCATGTGAATCCATGCCAGACCCCATGCTGGAGAAGGAACAAGTTACTTACCTGTAACTGTTGTTCTCCAGCATGGGTCTGGCATGGATTCACATGCAAACCCTCCCTCCTACCCCTCTGCGGCTCTTCAATAGAGCCTCCCTATAGTATGAGATGTGATCTCTAAGTCCTTCCCATTCCTATCCTGAGACCCTTCCGATAGCAGAGATGTGATATCTCAATGCTTATACCAAACCTGAGACCCTTCCTTTAGCATGAGATGTGATATCCAACTCCTTCACATTCCAAACCTGAGACCCTTCCTATAACGAGATGGGATATCCAACTCCTTCCCATTCCAATCCTGAGACCCTTCCGATAGCAGAGATGTGATATCTCAATGCTTATACCAAACCTGTGACCCTTCCTATGGCATGAGATGTCATATACAACTCATTACGGTATTACGGTAAAGATACCGTGAACCACTTAATTGAACAATAATAACCGTCACATTGTTTATACCGGTATACCGTTCATACCGTTAAGTGGGCTTTTCAATCTGATTTGGAAAGGCTGCAGTAAACAAGTGCTGCACAGTCTTGGTCTTGCACTGTTGGATGTGCCGTCTGCTAAGTAGTTTCAGTTTGAGCAGTTTTAATGCCATTCCATAAACCACACGTGCCTGACACAAAAGCAATATGTTAGCAATAGGAAGAATAAATACAGTGCCAAGAAGGAAGAGGGTTTTTTTTTTATGTACATTTTTTTTAAAGCGCTCATACAGCCTGCGGGCATCGAGGCGCTGTTAAAGAAATTGGTTTTGTTTATTTAGTTGCGTAATTGTTTTTGTCTTCGTTGCGTATTTATAACGCACTTAAGCACCCAGAGGTTTCTAAGCGCGGACCCAGGGATCGAACCTGTGTTGCTTCGTGTCGTCTTGCTTCCAAGGCACGCACGTTGCCGCTGAGCTATCCTCCCGGGACTTTGGGTTGGTGGCTTTGGGGTTTATATATTTATAATGGATGTTTTCTAAACATATGACAATGGGGGATTTGCCTGGTTCTTTCATTGAATTTACATATAATAAGTCGCACTGCGAAATGTAATAATCTCTGTGGGTATTCCCTGCTGCCATACCAAAGGGTAACATGTCTGTGATTACTGAACACCTTTTGGCCCGGAAGTAAACTAAAGGCTGTAACCTAGAGAGAGTGTGTGTGTGTGAGTGTGTGTGTGAGTGTGTGTGTGAGTGTGTGTGTGTGTGTGTGTGTGTGTGTGTGTGTGTGTGTGTGTGTGTGTGTGCATGCGCACAAGCGTATACTACCATCAGACTCCATTGATCTGTGGCATGCAGATTATCAAGATGGCAACATGTTCATCTTCATCAGTAGCCAGTGGGGGGAGCTAAAAGCCTAAAGGACCATTTAAGAAAAGCTATTCAGTTTGCTTTGCCAGTTGCAGCAGCCCCCCCTCCACCCCCTTTCCACACGTGTTTGTGTTTGGTGGAAGCAAGGGGTGGCATTTCAGTGGAAAGTATGTTGAAAAGCACAATTCTGGCCCTGGGTGCCTGGTTTTGTTTGTGACTTATAAACCTGACAATTTACGACCTTTTAGAAAATATTTAAGATTAGTTAACTCCACCTGCTATACCGCGATAACCATGATATGCCGTCATTTGGCAAGAAGGTTATTGTACCGTCATAAAACTAATACCGTGACACCCCTACTCTTCACTTGGTCATACTGCCACTTTACGTGCTACCAAATCTGAGGATGGCTGCCAGAGGCGGGGCTTACGGAGAGGGCAGTCATTGGATGGGGGCAGTATGACCCAGAGACCAGTGATTGGTTACTACTAAGAAAGACAGATCAGAAAAGAAACTGATACTGATTTTTTCTTTACTGAGGATTCCCGGCCTGACGACGGGGAATATACATGAGCATGTGATTCCATGCCAGACCCCATGCTGGAGAACAGTTACAGGTAAGTAACTTGTTCCTGTGTCGATATTGCGGATTTCCTTGAAAGATTGACAGCCACTCAGTCTTATCCACCTTTAGCACAAGATACGAGATGCTTTGATGCTGCTTCATGCACGTGCCACAACCCGTTGATCTTCACTACAGTGCTGGTAACAATTTCAACTGAGTTTAGCGAAACAGCTTTTGCCAAAAAGTGGAAATAACAGGTGTTTTAACTTTCTATATGAAAAGAATGCTTATGTTGGTTTTACATTTTCTCTCATAATTTAGATTGTAAACCTCATTTTAATGTTCAAACGTGTAAAGGTACTTCTTGATCTGGCTTAATATGCCCTGTGGTGGTTCATACTAAACACCATGCCTAACGATTTATAACGCAAAGCTTGTAAATGTAGGAACCCCAGAACGCCATTTATTCAGCGAAACAAGGTATTTTAAGAAAGGCAGTGGAAGGCAACATTTTCCTCTTTGGCGTTCGACGCAGCTTTCAGTAGTCCACTATAAAATTGGGCAATCAATTTGTTCAATTTTTGAAAGTATTGGCTGCACATATGTAATTTTAAAATCCTGGAACTTTGTGGCATATGCAGTACAGGAAACCCATTTGACAAAGGTATGATTGGCTTGGCCTCTAAAATTGTGGGTTAGGAGGCTTGTTGTTCCCAACATCTCATATTATGGGACGTTAGTACCTGAAGTGGAATTTCTGATCCTGAAGGACAATGGGGATACCAGGCTCTTGGGCAATAATGGCCCAAGTTGAACCAATCTCCTGCAGATCTGGTTGGGTGGGTATCGCTATAAAACACCGAATCCCATACTGTAAGGCCGACAATGTTGGATATTTGTGTGTGTGTGTATATATATATATATATTTCTGAGGCTTGTGGAATCTGCTTAGATCACATGCTGTGCATAGGCCGACATCTAGTGGAAGCTGCGGAGTATTACAGTTTGTTTTTCGAAAGTCGAAAATGGGCGTCGACACAGGCGTGCCAGTAATACTATCCCTAGTGTGACGTCCACTGTACCCAAGATCCCTCACGCGTGTAGGATCCTCAGATTGTTTTTTTCCGCCATACTGGTCGGAAGCATCTTGCGGAGTTCCCTGGCCTTAGCCATACTTTTGCTGTTATTATAATTTTAATTCTTATTCATTCCCTTCCCCACCCCAACGTCGACCCTCAACCTCGACGACGGCTGGAGAAGTCATCGACCGTCGACTGCTGCACGACGGATCTGGGCCTCGGTAGGCCGCTGGCCTCGGCCCGGGCCTAGTAGGCCGCTGGCCTCGGCCCTTACAAGTAGGGAGAGTGGGGGGTGGTACATACTCTTCACTCTTGATATATAGTTACATTTATATATATTCCTACACTTAGCAGCCCGCTGCCTTAAGGTGCGTATGGAGGGTACCCCTTTTCAATTCTGCCCCAAGTGCAATCGCAAATACCCTTGGGTCGACAGGCACGCCACGTGCAATCTCTGCTTGCCGAGGGATCACCCCGAAGCGAACTGCAGAGCGTGTAGTAGGTTTAAACCTAAGACACTTAAGGACCGTTCGACAAAGCGTTGGGCCCACCACGCCAGGCAGGAGGCCATGGCAGCGGAGGGCGCCTTCAGCGATGGCAGCGACGCCGTACTTTCGGACGGCGAGGGCATTACGGCGTCGAAAGACAGCCGACGAGCGCAGGTCCCCGACCTCGGAAGGTCGTCCGGCAAGGCGGCTATGGGGAAGACCCCCGGCGACGCAAGCGCTACACACCTAACACACACTAAACACACTAAGACCAACCGGACCTCGACGACGTCGACTTCCCGGAAAGAGGCACAAAAAGAACGGTCCGACTCGGTGTCCTCTGGGCGCTCTCGATCGAGATCGCCTCACGACGCAAGGCAATCATCCACTCTTGCCAAGAGTGCCTCGCTACACACACTAACGGAAGTTCGATCGTCGGGAGACGAAGACGACTTCCACCCCCAGGCCGCGCTCCAAGATACCGAGACCGCGGTTAACATCAGTGAGGCCCCACGCCCGAAGCACACAGATACCTCTCCAGACCCTCGACGCCAGGCGTCGAAAGTCTCTGGGGCCCCCAAGGGACAGGGAAAACATTTTTCCACGCACGGAGAAGGGGGGAAACAGCGGAAAGCACAGCCTTCCACCCCTGTAAAGCCTAAGCAGACAAGCAAACACAAGTCTACCCTTGAAAATAAATCACCTGCTAAAGTAATACCCTGTTCCAGGGAATGGTCCAGTGAAGACATAGACAGGGTTATGTCTAGGATGTCTTCCTTGGCTGATTTTTATGATAAGAACCCAGAACACTTTCTTTCATATAACCCTCAAGGGGCCACACCCTCAGGCTCCTCCGATCCTATCCCGCTAAGTAAAGAGCCCCGGGTCGAAAGACCTGAACCCTTCAAGGTTCAGCCTTACTCCACTCCATATTCTACTCCACTCCCCAGTTATCAGGGACAAGTTTTCCCTGAAGAGGACCAGGAGTTTGCATTTATGGAAGAACAAACCGGGACAGATTACTATGCAGAGGATGAGGACCTGGAGGAGGGAGAAGATGAGCAGGAAATTTACAGAGTAGATTCCCCAGTACAAAGCGAAGCCCCAGTTACTGACTCTCCAGTTGATAACCAGCCCCTCCTTAACGAGGTTCTCGCTCGAGCAGCGGAACACTTCCACATCGACACCCACGGTGTACAGGAGGAAAGGGACTTCGCGGAGGAGTTTGTAGGAGAGAGAAGACCGGTCGCTCAGACCATCCCTATCCTCAAATCCATCCAACGAAGAATAGATCCTTCCCTGGTGAATCCTAACCTCACCAGAGCTGTCAACCCCAGAATTGAAAAGATTTTCCGGGCAGCCCAGTCTGACCCTCTGTATATAAAGGGACATCTTAAACCAGATTCCCTAGTGGTGACCAACACTAGAAAGAGGGCTGGCACGCCCTTATCTTCATCAGAAGCTCCTCCCGACAAGGAGAGCAAAAAACTTTACGGGTTTGGCAGAAAGGTAGCCTCAACGTCCGCCTACCAAGCAAGGATTGCGAATTCCACCACCCTGTTGGCTAGTTACAATTGCCATCAATGGGAAGAAGTCGCGGCGCTCATTGCCTCTGCTCCAGAACCGTTAAAGGGCCAGCTGGCTCGGATCTCGGCAGAGGGGAGAGCCGTGTCTGGTTGCATTTTAAAAGCAACTTTCGACGCCGCTGACAACGCAGGGAGATTGATAGCAGAAGGTACTGTTATCAAGAGACATGCGTGGTTACGGCAGTCGGGATTCAAGACAGAAACCCAGGCTTCTTTAATAGACAAGCCAGTGGAACCCGACCTATTGTTTGGGAAAGCGGTCGAAGACGCACTTAAAAATGCCAAAGATGAATATGAGACTCTCAAATCCCTTGGCCAGCTTACCAACAAACCCCCTAACCAGAGGGGGAACAATAATTTTCGTCGCCCACGCGGCCAAAATTCACAAAGAGGCAACTATGCCCAGGGACAAGGTACACAATGGAATAACAACCAGCAGTCTACCCAGAGTTACGGCAGGGGTAACAAGAGAGGTCGTGGAAGAGGCAGAGGCAGCCCCAACAAGGGCGGGGGCACGCCTCCACCAAAACAGTGACGCTCAGTTCAGGGTCCCTTGCCACGCAACCCCAGTAGGGGGACGCATTTCCACCTTCACCCAGGCTTGGGAAGGGATCACCTCAGACAGATGGGTGCTGTCAACAGTATCCGCAGGATATTGTATAGAACTACTGCAGCGTCCCCGGAATCATCCTCCACGACAAAGAGTGCACTCCCTAGAGCATCAAAGGATCCTTCTCGAGGAGATCGCCATTCTGCTAGAAAAGGACGCGATAGAACTCGTCCCAGGACACCAGGTAAACAAGGGTATCTATTCAACTTACTTCCTTGTGCCAAAGAAAGATTTGACAATGCGCCCAGTATTGGACTTACGGCCTGCCAACAAATATGTCAAGCCCCAAAAATTCCGTATGACCACGCTACAAGAGGTAATCCCCCTCCTAAAAAAGGGGGATTACATGGCAACCTTGGATATGAAAGATGCTTATTTTCATATTTCCATGCTCCCAGCGCACAAAAAGTACTTGCGCTTCAAGGTGGACAGTCGCCACTACCAATTCAAGGTACTGCCCTTCGGGATAGCTTCAGCACCAAGGGTATTCACCAAGGTACTGGCGGTGGCGGCTGCACACCTACGCAGGGAAGCAATCCCGGTGTACCCTTATCTGGACGACTGGCTCATAACGGGGGAAACCCCAGGAATTTGCAGGTCAAACATTCAGAGGACTATCGACCTCCTCCACGAATTAGGCTTCTCCATCAACGAGAAAAAGTCAAGTCTGGTGCCAAGCACCTCAAAACAGTTTCTAGGAGCTATCCTAGATACTCAGAAAGGATTGACCTTCCCTTCGGAAGAGAGAATTCGGAATATACTTCTGCAAATTCCGCATTATCAGTCAGGTCAACAGATAACAGTACGCAAAGCTATGCGGTTACTGGGCATGATGGCGTCATGCATTTACCTGGTCCCCCACGCGCGTCTGCGCATGCGTCCCATGCAGGAATGGTTGGCGAAACAGTGGTCTCAGGCAAGTGGTCATTGGGACGATCTAGTGGTCGTTTCGCCAACACTCGTACAGAGCCTACACTGGTGGACAAGAGAGAATCTCGCAAAGGGGAAACCCTTTTACGATCCCGAAGTACAAGCCGTGGTGACTACAGATGCATGCCTGACTGGGTGGGGAGCTCACCATCTCCACCACACAGCTCAGGGTCTCTGGTCTCACTCAGTAGCCAAGAACCACATCAATCTGCTAGAGCTTCTGGCAGTATTCCGAGCGCTAAGGGCGTTCGAGCCCCATCTACTGAACTTGTCGGTGCAGATCAGGACGGACAGCACGACAGCCATGTTCTATCTGAACAAGCAAGGGGGGACTCGTTCGCCAAATCTGTCCAAGCTTGCCCAGAAAATATGGATATGGGCACTCAGACGGAACATCTTCCTGTCATCGCAACATGTTCCAGGGGAGCTCAATTCCCTAGCGGATGCTCTAAGCAGAAACTCCCTCCCAGAAGAACACGAATGGGTCCTTCACAGAGACGTAGTAGAAGATCTCTTCTCTCAGTGGGGTTTCCCCACTATAGACCTATTCGCCACAAGCGAAAACAAACAATGCCCAGGATTTGCATCCAGGTTCCCCCAGCCGGACTCCCAAGGGAATGCCCTGTGGATGAACTGGTCAGGGATGTTTGCGTACGCTTTTCCACCAACTCCTCTCATCAGGAAGGTGGTGTACAAGATGAACAAGGAATCTATGACGCTCATCCTAGTTGCTCCCATGTGGGCGAGACAACCATGGTTTCCACACCTACGCAGGATGGCGGTGTGCGAACCCATCAGACTCCCAGCCTGGTACAACCTACTGTCCCAGCAACAGGGTCAAACAGTGCATCAGGAACCCAACTCTATGAACCTAGCAGCATGGCTCCTGAAGTCATAGAGTTTGGACATCTCAAATTACCACAGAGGTGTATGGACATTCTAAAGGAGTCCAGGAAACCAAATACAAGGCACTGTTACTTTGATAAGTGGAAAAGATTCGTTATCTGGTGCCAGAATAAACAAATCAACCCGGTTGATTGCACTCCTTCCAACGTTGTGACATACATGCTCCACCTGCTGGATGCAGGGTTGGTTTTTAACTCGCTGAAAGTACACCTGGCAGCCCTCTCGGCTTACACCACATCCCATAACAAGGTCTCGTGGTGGAAAGTACCAGTGGTTAAAGCCTTCATGGAAGGAGTAAAGAGACTTCACCCTCCTATTTCGAACCCACCGCCAGGATGGGACCTCAACGTGGTGCTAGCTAAGCTCATGGGACCCCCATTCGAACCCATGCATAAAAGTAGTCTCAAACACCTGACTTATAAAACGGCCTTCTTAGTAGCCATTACCTCCATAAGAAGGGTCAGTGAAATTCAGGCTCTGTCAGTGCAGGATCCTTTCTTTACTATCCACAAGGACAAACTGGTTTTACGCACACACCCTAGGTTCTCACCTAAATTCATATCCAAGTTCCATGTAAACCAGTCCATCGAGCTTCCGGCTTTCTTCCAGAACCCGCAAAGCTCGGCTGAGGTGAAACTACACACCCTAGATGTGCGTAGGGCGGTCCTATACTATGTAAATAAAACCAGACCGCTAAGGAAAACAGATCAACTGTTTGTCTCCGTAGCTACAGGCAGAGAGGGGGATCGCGTCTCTAAGGGCGCTATCTCGAAGTGGATTATCAACTGTATACAGCTGTGTTACTCTCTTTCTGACAAGACTCTGCCTTTTACGCCAAGGGCCCACTCTACTAGAGGCATTGGTGCCACTCTGGCTTTCATTGCAAATGTTCCCCTCGACACCATTTGCAAAGCGGCTACTTGGAGCTCTATTCACACTTTTACTCAGCATTACTGCATTGACACTCATTCCAAGACAGATACACAAGTGGGACAAGCGGTTCTAAGACACCTGTTTGCTCATGACCCTTCTCACATCCCACCTCCTTCTTCTGGTACTGCTCGCTAATCTATGCACAGCATGTGATCTAAGCAGATTCCACAAGCCTCAGAAGGGATACATTACTCACCGTAATCGTATTTCTGATGCTTGTATCTGCTTAGATTCACATGCGACCCACCCTTCCTCCCCTCCGAGAGAAGGCGCATGATTGCTTGTAGTCTTACCTTTTCTGTCTATCTGCTTGGATTATCTGTACTCACGCTACTCCTCATGCTTCCTCATGTCAGAAAAAATACAATCTGAGGATCCTACACGCGTGAGGGATCTTGGGTACAGTGGACGTCACACTAGGGATAGTATTACTGGCACGCCTGTGTCGACGCCCATTTTCGACTTTCGAAAAACAAACTGTAATACTCCGCAGCTTCCACTAGATGTCGGCCTATGCACAGCATGTGAATCTAAGCAGATACAAGCATCAGAAATACGATTACGGTGAGTAATGTATCCCATATATATATATATATATATATATATATTTCTGATGCTTGTTAATCTGCTTAGAATCACATGCTGTGCATAGGTCCGACATCCAGTGGTCACTGCGGAGTATTGCATTTTGTTTTTCGTAGTCGAAAAAGGGACGTCGACAAGGCGTGTCTGAAATACTATCCCTATAGTGACGTGTGTTGTACCCACAATCCCTCACGCGTCGAGGTCCCTCAGATTGTTTTTTTCCGCCCAGCTACTGGTCGCCTTTATGCGGAGCTCCTCGAGAGACATTGCAGATTCCATCTCCTCGACCTTTGGTCGTTTTTTCCTGTTTAAAGATTTAATATATCGATCCCTCCCTCGACGCTGTTGTGAAGCTGTCTCCGCCGAGCAAGATCTTCGACGGAGGGGACGAGCGGAGGAGATCCTTCGGCGTTGCCGAACACGTGGCCTGGCCTCGCAGGCCAAATACAGTAGGGAGAGTGGGGTCGTGGGACATCTCTGATTCTTTTTCTGAGAATGCCTTTCCTTTTCCCCTTCCTTTCCCTTGGGGTAGTTATCACGGTTTATTGCCTCCGCTATGGAGAGGACACCCTTTAGGTTTTGCCCACTTTGTAAGGGCAAGTTTACTTGGAAGGACAAGCATTCACGGTGTAACCGCTGCTTGCCCCTCGATCACGTAGAGGAGGGTTGCTCGGCTTGTCGGCTTCTAAAGCCAAAGACTCTAAAAGACCGTAGGGTCAAGAGGTGGGCGGCCTACGCTATGTCGAAGGCCGGGTCTTCACCCGCCGCTGCTACCACCGACAGTGACGAGGAACGTGATAACACGACCTCCGCTACGGAAGTCCTACACCCCTCGAAAGAGCGCTCGCGCTCTTCGTCGTCTGTCCCCGGCCCAGACGGGCTCGGCTCACGCCCTGCTTATGGGGATGAACACCCCGGCGACACTGAAGCACACGATACCACACATAAGCACACAACCCATAGCTCTTCTTCGTCGAAGACGAAGAAAGCATCAGTGCCCAAGGAGACGCAGGTTACACCGGCGGCCTCCTCGGACCGTTCGGGTTCGAAGCCCCTCTCGCAGCCGCGACCAGCGACTGGGCTTTCGGCAAATAAGGGCGCCGCCCCCAAACCATCGGCCGCCGCGCACCAGCAGAGAGCGCACGCCGCCGGAGAACGTTCGACACCCGTAACGTCGAAACCACAGCCCTCTGCTGACAGACGAGTCACAGAGAGCTTGGCGAGGATCGTTGTGGCCGACGCCCAGAAGCGTACGCCGAAAGACACGTCGAGCGCTACGCAAAGGCCGAAAGACAAGCCGAAAAGGCCTGAAGAAAAACAGGGACTACCCCCTTCATTCGGGGGGACACCCAGCACACCAGAAGGCTTTTCGGAGGGCGACGGGACACTTTCCTCGACGACGTGGGAGAGGTCGAGCCGTTTTCAGCAAGATAACACTAATTTTCCCCCGCTAGACCGCTCAGGGGTACCCCATGAAACCATGGAAAGGCTCCATCTCTGCATGGAGAGAATGGAGAGGTTTATGAACACCCAGAACCCTCCCACTCCCAAGAGAACAAGAGAAGGGCCTCAGGAGGACCCCAGGGCCAAATACCCGAGGCAGGACACAGCCTTAGACTTCCATAATGTGTATGACCTCACTGGTGAGGAACAATACTTAGAAGAGGAGGATGATTTTGTGGACAATGAAGAAGGACAAAACAAAGAGGAAGGTCTGGAAGACAGCCCAGACATGGTAGGAGAAGGCTTCGGAGAAAATCCAGAAGAAGGACCTTCTCATCCCTGGCAATCCCCATCGGTATGTTCGGACACTGATGTCCTGAACCTAAATCCTCCTGACAATTCACCTGTTAGAAACACGTCTCCCATTGACGATCAGCCCACATTCAATGCCCGGTTGCACAGAGCAGCAGCACATTTCGAACTGGACACTGGGGAGATCTCTCCGGAAATAGACTTTGTGGAAAGAGTAATTAAGGAGAAACCCCCAGTCAGCCAGACCATTCCCCTCCTCGCTTCAGTGAAGAGAAGAATCATCCCTTCGCTATCCACACCCGCACTAATCAGAGGAGTTAATCCAAGGATTGAAAAACTTTTCACTCCTTCACCCTCAGACCCGCTGTACATCAGGGGACATTCCCTTCCGGATTCCCTTGTAGTAACTAATACAAGGAAGAGGGCAGGGGTGCCACTGTCCACCAGTGAGGCACCACCTGACAAGGAGGGCAAGAGGTTATATGCCCTTGCTAAAAGAGTCACATCCTCGGCTGCCTTTTCGGCAAGAATTGCGAACAACAATTCTTTACTAGCTAGCTACGGGGACGCGCAGTGGGCCAAACTGCGCAAGGACGCCGAAGAAGCGCCGGAACCACTACGTACACGCCTGCTTTCAACTATTGGCGAAGGAACCCAGGTCAACCAGAGTATTGTAAAGAACTCTCTGGATGCTGCTGAGACAGCGGGACGTTCCCTGGTTCAGGGAATACTCCTAAAACGCCATGTATGGCTGCGCAACTCAGGGTTCAAACCGGAGACACAGGCGTCTTTAATAAATAAATCTGTTGAAGACTCAAACCTCTTCGGGAAGGTGGTGGATGAGGCTCTGGAAATGGCTAAAAAAGAGTTCGATACTATCAAAACTCTTGACCAGATCTCTAAACCCACTACCAGACGCGGCTATGGCAACAAACGCTTTTTTCGTGGCCAACGCCAACAGCAGAATCCGCAGCAACAGTACCCTGCCACCAGTTACCAGACCAATAGTGGGCAGTACAGCCGAAGGGGACAGCGCAGGGGCAAAGGGAGAGGGCGGGGGTCCACCCCCAGAGGCTCCCAAGCCCCCAACAACACCAAGTGACGCGAAGATTCGCGTCCCCTCCCATGCAACACCGGTCGGGGGCCGGATAACATCCTTTCTTCCAGCATGGGAGGGAATAACGTCAGACCGCTGGGTACTTTCCACTGTAGCCCACGGATACTGCATCGAATTCAACAGTTCCCCAACATACAGACCCCCGAGGGGACGACGCATGACACCGGAACACCTTGCCATCCTTCTCCAAGAAGTACAACAACTGCTGGAAAAAGGAGCCATAGAGGTCGTGCCTCTATCTCAGGTAACGGAAGGTATTTATTCAGTGTACTTCCTTGTACCCAAAAAGGATCTAACCATGCGCCCTGTATTAGATCTGCGCCCAGCGAACAAGTTTATCAAACCCCAGAAGTTTCGTATGGTGACCTTACAGGAAGTGATCCCACTGCTATCACAGGGAGATTACATGACAACATTGGACATGAAAGATGCATACTTTCATATTTTAATGTTGCCAGCACACAGAAGATACCTCAGGTTTATGATAGAGGGCAAACACGATCAGTTCAGAGTGCTACCCTTCGGCATAGCATCAGCACCAAGGGTATTCACGAAGGTACTGGCAGTGGCAGCGGCCCACCTGCGCAGGTTGTCCATCCCAGTTTACCCTTACCTCGACGACTGGCTCATAACAGGGGATTCTTACGAAACATGCTTCTCCAATACCCAAAGGACTGTAGACCTTTTGTTCCAGTTGGGCTTCTCCATCAACGAAAAGAAGTCCAGCCTAGACCCCAGCCAAATCAAACAATTCCTAGGGGCTCTAATTCAAACAAAGGACGGCCTCGTCTTCCCCTCCAACGAGAGGGTCCAAAACATGCTGTTTCAGATCCCTCAATATGTGACCGGTCGAGAGGTGACGGTACGCAAAGCAATGCGCTTGCTAGGCATGATGGCGTCGTGTATTTATTTGGTACCTCACGCGCGCCTGCGCATGCGCCCTATGCAAGAGTGGCTCAACAGCCAGTGGTGGTCTCGCAGGCCTTGGTTCTCTCGCTATGATGGTGGACAAAGGAAAACCTGGAAAAAGGAAAACCCTTTGCCACACCCGCAGCGGAAGCCACTCTAACCACAGACGCATCCCTAACAGGATGGAGGGCTCACCTATCCCATCAGACTGCTCACGGAGTGTGGACTCCGAACGTAGCATCCAAACACATAAATCTACTGGAGCTACTAGCTGTGTTCAAGGCGCTAAAAGCCTTCCAGGAACACCTACAAGGCAAAACTGTGTTGGTCCTTACAGACAGCACCACAGCCATGTACTACATCAACAAGCAGGGGGGCACCCACTCTCCAGGACTGTCCAAACTGGCCCAAAATATATGGAAGTGGGCTCTCAAACAAAACATGTTCCTACTGTCAGAACATGTACCAGGGGAACTCAATCTGCTGGCAGACAAACTCAGCAGAGATTTCCCCCTGCCCGAAGAGTACGAATGGCGACTGCACGAAGACATCGTCTTCGACGTCTTCACACAATGGGGATTCCCAGAAATAGACCTATTCGCAACCCTGGAGAACTCACAATGCCCAAATTACGCCTCCAGGTACCCCCAGAACCAATCCAAGGGGAACGGTCTGTCGATGCAATGGTCAGGGAAATTTGTTTACGCTCCCCCCCCGACTCCCCTTCTCAACAAGGTGGTGCACAAGATGCACCAGGAACAAGTAACCATGATACTGGTGGCCCCAATGTGGGCCTGTCAGCCATGGTTCGCTCACTTGATGGAGATGTCCCTATCTCCCCCAGTGAAACTCCCCTGCCCGTACAACATGCTGTCACAAGACAAGGGCAGGACTCTGCATCCATGCCCCCAGAACATGAACTTAGCAGCTTGGCTCCTGAGGTCATAGAATTCGGGCATCTACTGCTCCTGCAGAGATGTATGGACATTCTCAGGAACCAGGAAACCTAACACTCGCCACTGCTATTCTAGCAAGTGGAAGAGATTTGTCATCTGGTGCAGAGGGAAAAGCATCAACCCAATTGACTGCTCTCCCACACATATTGTTCTATACCTGACCCACTTATTGGATTCAGGTCTAGTGTTCAATTCCATTAAAGTCCACCTAGTGGCACTTTCTGCATACACCACTTCCCAACTCAAGGTGTCGTGGTGGAAGATCCCTGTTATAAAGGCCTTCATGGAGGGAATAAAGAGAATACACCCCCCGGATGGGACCTTAACGTGGTACTTACCAGACTCATGGGCTCACCTTTCGAACTCATGCACAAAGCATCTCTTAAAGACCTCACGCTTAAGACTGCTTTTTTAATAGCTATCACCTCCATCAGGAGGGTAAGTGAACTACAGGCTCGTTCTGTTCTAGACCCCTTCGTTTCAGTTCACAGAGATAAGGTGGTTCTACGCACGCACCCAAGGTTTGCGCCGAAGTTCATATCGAAATTCCACGTAAACCAGTCTATAGAACTGCCAACGTTCTTTCAAAATCCTTCCAATTTAGGAGAAAAGACTCTACACACACTGGATGTGCGCAGAGCGGTCATGTTCTACATGGAAAGAACCAGACCACTATGGAAGACTAATCAGTTCTTCGTCTCGGTGGCAGCAGGAAGAGAAGGGGAGATGCAGTTTCAAAGTCCACTATTTCTAGATGGATTGTTCAATGCATCACTCTCTGCTATACTCTTGCTAAGAGAGAACTGCCCTTTAGGCCTAGAGCACACTCTACTCGAGGCACGGGGGCGTCCATAGCATTCATTGCAAATGTTCCCCTTGAGTCCATCTGCAAGGCGGCTACCTGGAGTTCTGTGCACACCTTTACAAAACACTACTGTCTAGATGCACACTCGAGATCTGACTCACAGGTGGGTCAGGCAGTATTAAGACATCTTTTCTCTACTGTTCCTTCTCATAACCCACCGCCAACTCCGGGTACTGCTTGCTAGTCTATGCACAGCATGTGATTCTAAGCAGATTAACAAGCATCAGAAGACAATGATTTACTTACCGTAAAAGCATTTCTGATGATTGTATCTGCTTAGATTCACATGCGCCCACCCTTCCTCCCCGCTCGGATGGAAGGAACATAGACTTCCTTTTATATCTCTCTTTTCTGTACTCACTCACGTCTAGAAGGCTCCCTCAGGGCAGAAAAATACAAACAGAGGGACCTCGACGCGTGAGGGATTGTGGGTACAACACACGTCGCTATAGGGATAGTATTTCAGACACCCCTTGTCGACGTCCCTTTTTCGACTACTGTCGGACCTATGCACAGCATGTGAATCTAAGCAGATACAATCATCAGAAATGCTTTTACGGTAAGTAATGCATTGTCATATATATATATATATGTATTAATTAGGCATGGGGATGTGAGGGTAAGGGGTGCAGGGGTCTCTCACTCTCCCCCACATTAAAAGTGCTACAAATCGGGGAGGGGGTGGGGGGAGTCAAAATGTTCGCCCTCGCTGTGCAAAACATCCACCGACGGCTGTTTCCAGATCTCTGCCGATGATAGTTCAACAGATCTTCGACGGACAGTGTTCCGGTCGGCGCTGCCAACCACGTGGCTGGGCCTTCTGGCTGGCCTACACAGTAGGGAGAGCGGGGTTGGGGTGGACATTTTCCTTTTCTAAGAATACCTTTCCCTTTCCTCTTTGTTCCCTGGGTCTTCTCGTCACTATTTGTTTCCTCCGCTATGGAGAGGACTCCTTTTTAGGTTTTGTTTATCTTGTAAGGCCAAATTCCCCTGGAAGGATAAACACCATAAGTGTAATCAGTGTTTACCCCTTAATCACAATGAGGCGGTTTGTGCAGCTTGCAAACTCCTGCGTCCGAAGACACTAAAGGAGCGCCGTGTTAGGCGGTGGGCGGCCTACGGAGTGACTCAGGCCGAGTCTAGTTCTCCCGCTGCCACAACCGCCGATTGTGACGAGGGGCTGAGTGACGAACATGCCTCTGATTCGGAGGCGATTGACCTCTCGGCGGAGCATTCTCACACTGCATCGTCTGTCCCCGGCCCCACTAGGCAAGACTCGGGTCATGCTATGGAGACTGTAGACCCCGGCGACAAAGTCGCACATGTTTCACACACTAAGAACACAACCCCAGTGACGTCTTCGACGAAACAGTCGAAGCGGTACCAAAGTGCCAACGGGCACACCGATAACTTCGGCTTTGCCCGCCGATCGTCAGGATAGTCAGCCCGCAACCGCAGGTGCACCTTGCGACTAGGCCCTCTAAATCGAAGGGCGCTGCCCCCAATATTCAGGAGTCTGTCGAAACGCATAGGAAGAAAGCGTCCACGGCCGAGAAGGCCCCTGTTCTGCCGAAAGCAATCGCATGCCTGAACTTTACAAGTGCCCGACTCTGAGGTGATTACCGAAAGCATCGCTAGGATTATTTCGCCAGATGGTCAGAAGCAACGGTCCAAGGAGTCATCCTGCCCCAAGGACAATTCTAAGGATTCCTCAAAATCCAGGGATAGGCCCAAGGATTTGTCGGAACCCACGGAGAGGCCCAAAGACAAACGGAAGGATACCCGTCAACTGTCGGTCCCCCGAAAGGACTTTTCAGAAGGCACTGGAGGGATTTCTTCGATGTTAAAGGAGAAATCTCGACATTTGGTGACATAAGATCCATTACAGGAGACCTTTCCACCCCTGGATCCCTCTGGTTCATCTATTTGGTCCAGAGAAAATTTGAGGGATGTATGGATAGGCTAGAGAGGTTTGTAGAACTCTGGGTGTGGATTCTTCAGAGAAGACCTGGAGAGGAGAACCGCCCCCCCCCCCCAGCCCTCTGCCGAAGCTTCAGAAAGTCTTTGACCCTTCTCTAGAGGAGGAGGAGGAAGAAGAAGAATATATTTGACCTCACTGTGGAGGAGGCTCCTGTGGACCTATACAATCAAGATGAAGATCCCTTTGCTGACACTGAGGATGTTCATTTGGACTCCACAGAGGGTTGGGGAGACAACCCTGACCCAATTGATCCTCACCCTTGGCAGTGACCTACTCCAACACCGGAACCTGATGCCTTGTGCTTGGACTATGTGCTCTAGGGAAAAAGGTCACAGAGGCTGCAGCCTTTTCCACTCACATCGCAAATACAACCTTGTGGCCAGCTATGCCGATGCACAATGGGCCATGCTAGAGGAGGGCCTTCAAGAAGTCCTGGAACCGCTGCAAGCTCGCCTGCTCTCCACGGTTGCAGAAGGCAGGCAGGTTAATCGGAGTATCCTTAAAAATACTTTGGATGCAGCAGAGACAGCTGGCAGATCCTTGGCTTAAGGTATCCTCCTGAAGAGGCACGCATGGTTACATAACTCTGGTTTTAAACTAGAGACTCATTAATAAATAAGCCAGTGGAGGACACACATTTATTTGGAAAGGCGGTTGACGAAGCGCTCAAACGCTAAGAAGGAGCTTGACACTCTCAAGGCCCTGGATCAGATCACCCAGAGTCCTTTTCCGAGGTGGGGGAGCACAGCTAAACGTTCCTTTCGTGGTCAACTTTTCCCTCAGAACAATACAGCTCGGGAAATAATTGGTCCTCTCCCCAAGGAGCGAACACCTACACCACCCCGTACCCCCCAAGAGGCCAACAACGTGGTAAAGGAAGGGGGTCGGAATTCTACCCCTCGAGGCTCCCTGGTCTCAGGCCAAAAATGACCCACAGATCCGGGTCCCCTCCCATGCCTCCCCGGTCGGGGGCCGGCTAACATCATTTCTTCAAGCATGGGAGAGGATAACTACAGACCAGTGGGTACTCATGTCCATTGCCCACGTGTACTGTATAGAATTTGCCCAGTCCCCCCCCAATTCAGACTCCACGAGCAAGACGCCTGATGCCAGAACCGCTGCGCATACTGCTACAAGAAGTCGAGACCCTGCAGGAAAAGGGCACCATAGAAGTCGTGCCTCTTCTACAGGTAAACAAGGGTATTTATTCAGTGTACTTCCTTGTACCCAAAAAGGATCTCGGCATGCGCCCTGTACTAGATTTGGGCCCAGCGAACAATTTTCTCAAGCCCCAAAAGTTTAGCATGGTCCCTCTGCAGGACGTAATTCCCCTGCTCACACAGGGGGATTACATGGCAACATTGGACATGAAAGATGCCTACTTTCATGTTGCCAGTGCACAGAAAATACCTCAGATTCATGATACAGAACAAGCACTATCAGTTCAAGGTTCTATCCTTCGGCATAGCCTCAGCACCAAGGGTGTTACAAAGGTACTGGCAGCAGCACACCTTTGCAGGTTATCCATCCCGGTTTATCCTTACCTCGACGACTGGCTCATAAAAGGGGGGGTCCTACGAAAAATACCCAAAAGACAATAGACCTCTTATTCAGCCTGGGATTCTCCATCAATGAGAAGAAATCCAGCTTAGACCCAAGTCAAACAGTTCCTAGGGGCTCTAATTCGAACAGAGGACGGCCTCGTCTTCCCCTCCAACGAGAGGGTCCAAAACATGCTGTTTCAGATCCCTCAATATGTAGCCAGTCGAGAGGTGACTGTACGCAAGGCTATGCGATTGTTAGGAATGATGGCGTCATGGATTTATTTGGTTTCTCACGTGCGCTTGCGCATGCGTCCAATGCAGGAGTGGCTCAACAGCCAGTGGTGTCAGTCCAGCAGACAATGGGGCGATCTAGTGGTTGTCTCGCCAGCCCTCGTTCTCTCGCTACGGTGGTGGTCGAGAGAGACACTCTTGAAGGAGAAATCATTCACCACACCCGCAGTGGAGGCCACTATCACTACAGACACATCTCTCACAGGGTGGGGAGCTCACCTGCTTCATCAGACAGCACACAGAGTTTGGTCATCAGACATAGCATCCAACCACATACACCTTTTGGAACTGTTAGCAGTATTCAAAGCACTGAAAGTTTTTCAGACACAACTGCAGGGGAAGATGTGACTGATCCTCACAGACCGCACCACAGCCATGTACTATCTGAACAAACTGGGGCATTCACTCTCCAGGGCTGTCCAGACTGTCCCAGAACATTTGGAAGTGGGCTCTCAAACACATGTTCCAGGGGAACTCTGTCTTCTGGCAGACCTACTCGGCAGAGATTTCCCGCTACCCATGGAGTACGAATGGTGATTACACGAAAACATAGTCTCCAACGTTTTCGCAGAATGGGGCTTCCCACAGATTGACTTGTTCGCAACTCTGGAGAACGCTCAATGCCAAGACTACGCCTCCAGGTGCCCACAAAACCACTCCAAGGGGAACAGACTCTGGATCACATGGTCAGGGAAATTTGTTTCCGCTTTTCCTCTGACTCCCCTACTCAACAAGATAGTGCACAAGATGCACCAGGAGTCAGTCACCATGATAATTGTGGCCGGCCAACCCTGGTTCGCTCATCTGATGAAGATGACTCTATCTCCCCCAGTGAAACTACCTTGCCTGTACAACATGTTGTCTCAGGACAAAGGGGAGACACTTCACCCATGCCCGCAAACATTGAACTTAGCGGCCTGACTCCTGAGGTCATAGAGTTCGGACATCTACAACTCCCTCAGAGATGCATCGACATACTTAAGGAAGCGAGAAAACCTAACACCCGATATTGCTATTCCAGTAAATGGAAACACTTTATCTGGTGCAATACCAAGGGCATTGTTAGTCAGAAACCTGTGCAGTTCCCTCTGGGACCACTGCAAAAGATTTAAGACTACCGGTGTTTGGCAGTAAACCCACTTGGTAGCAGTCTGTACCACACAGATTCACTTGGTAGCTGTGGCTGAGCAGTCAGACTTCCCTCAAGAAGAGTTAGGCAGTATACAGAGTATTCACAATAGGTCAAAAGAACACAGTAGAACAAGTAAACACTGACCAGAGCTTGGTGTAAAAAGAGATATAATTATTTATTTAAAACCACATCTAGAAAAACACGCAGGCACTAGTAGTAAGCAGTTCAAAAACACGGTCACTAAAAGATACACACTCCCTTAGAAGAATATTAGACAAGTCTTAAGTAAAGCCCCACTTATTTTCAGACAGCGGTGAGCGCTTAACGCAGATGGCACTCTAATAATTTGTTTTAAAAGGGAGAGAAAAGCAGAGTATAATTTGAAACAGATCCCAACACTTTCACAAGAACACAACAAGAGAGGAAGGCAAGTAGAGTTCAGAAGGCCGGATCCACTTTAAGAGGATCAGAACGAAATGTGTCCAAGGCCACACGGTTGAAGTGCACAAGAGTCTTGCAAAGGTTCAAAAAGATTTGGACCAAAAGAGAGGGACCAGTTAGAAGGTCAAGGCGGCCAGCCCAGTCCAGAAAGCTAAGGGATTATTATTACCTTGTAGCAATCTTTAGAAAATGAGGCAAGGCGGACACGGTACCTTTTAAAGTGGTGAGAATACTCCAGCGGGGGCAGTTGTTCCTGGCAGCGGATGTAAGTTGGTGCCTCGTCCGGGGGAAGAGAGGATCTCGTCGGGGAGGAAGACAGGAGTCCGTTGCACTGCCAGGGAAGAAACCAGCCGCAGAGTTCTCAGGTAAAAGGGGCGGTCCTTATATTCGCGGTCCAGTGGTAAGTGGCTATCCGGTTGCCGGGGTGCTTGGCACGGGCAATTCGACCACAAGACGTCCTGGGATGCAAAGAAAAGAAGGTAAACTGGTTGTGCCCACCAGTCGGGGGAAGAAGCCTCTCCAGCCGGGAGATCTTCTCTGTCGTCGGGAAGTGGTGAGTCGGTTCCGCAGGGCTCCACCGGTGGTGTTGTCGTAGTAGGTCGGCTCAGCTTCTCCCTCGTCGGATTCTCAGGTCCTGTGGCGACTTCTGAAGTTCCAGTCCCCAAAGCCCTGCTTTTATGCAGCACACCCCCATTCACTCAGCCTAGCTGTCAATCAAACCTGCTAAGTGGTGAGCCGGCCGGCTCACCACTTGGGCCAATCACACAAGACTGCTACTTGAGTTACCAAGGTAACTCAGTCCAGGGTGCCTAAACCCCTCCTATACCCCCTTGGTACCCAGACAGAGTGACACCACTTTTGGAGGCTTCTGTGGAGAAGCCCGCCAAAAAGTGGAACAAAGGGCTCGACTTGGGTTGGAGTCGCAGAAGA
This sequence comes from Ambystoma mexicanum, assembly GCF_040938575.1. Lineage (NCBI taxonomy): Eukaryota > Metazoa > Chordata > Amphibia > Caudata > Ambystomatidae > Ambystoma > Ambystoma mexicanum. Next base: position 38,951,604 of record NC_090933.1, read on the forward strand.
GAACACAAATGCCATTTTAGAATCAAGTCCTGGCAAAAAATACCAACCAGCGAATTAATATTAAATAAATAAACCGGCGGTATGTTCGAGGCTATGAGAATTAAATAATTAAAGTTGGTAGCCTCAAACAATGGGAAAATCCCATAGGGATATATTCGCGGTCGAATATAAAAAGTAGTATCCACTGCCACCAGCCAAAACTCGATCAGGGGTGACGGAGACGTGCCCCCTCGACTAACAGACCCCGGGGCAATCGAATTGCCCCGACCAGTACGTCCACAATATGATGGTTTGTACTGCTTTCTGTTCATAATTTGGGACTAGTAAAGCCAATGGTGACTTTACATGCCCTGGGAGACAGTAGTCAGTCCCAGGATATGGAGTCTATGGTGGGGTGTCACTAGGACACCCCTGTGTTACTGCACAGAGGGTGCTGTGTAACACACATAGTAAAAACACATGAGACCCTATGGAGTAAAGGACCCCATAGCCCATAAAACATATGAACAGTCAAAGGAACACCATAAATCATGCCCAAGAGTGGGAGAAAAAGAGTCTCACTCATGGCAGGAGAAAAAAAACAAACTCCAGAAATCCAGCAAAGCTGCTGGGGGACTCACTAGGTTAGGAAATTCAGCCTGAAGAGAGAATTCTCCCTAACGGGCATCAATCCCATTGACTGCTCTTTTAGTCACATTGTATTGTACCTGACTCACTTGCTTGACACAGGCCTGGTTTTTAATTCCCTTCAGGTTCACTTAGCTGCTCTCTCAGCCTACACACTTCACAACAAAAAGCGTCATGGTGGAAGATACCAGTTATTAAGGCTTTCATGGAAGGGGTCAAGAGGATTCAACCCCCCACCCCCCACTTCAAACCCAGCTCCCGGATGCGACCTGAATGTGGTATTAACCAGACTTATGGGGTCTCCATCTGAGCCTATGCATAAGGCAAGTCTCAAAGATCTTAACTATAGGACAGCCTTCCTGGTTGCTATCCCTTCTATAAGAAGGGTTAGTGAACTACAGGCCCTTTCAGTTCTAGACCCTTTCGTAACAGTTCAGAGATAAGGTGGTTCTGCTCACTCAACCTCGTTTTCTGCCTAAATTTATCTCCATGTTCCATGTGAACCAATCGATAGAACTGCCTACTTTCTTCCAGAACCCTACTAACATGGCCGAGAGAAGCCTACACACATTAGATGTGCGTCGGGCAGTCGTGTTTTACCTGGACAGAACTAAACCACTGAGAAAGACAAACCAATTTTTTGTTTCGGTGGCAGCTGGTAGAGCAGGGGATCCTGTCTCTAAATCAGCAATCTCGAAGTGGATTGTTAATTGCATCACACTCTGTTACACTCTTGCTAAGGGTGAACTGCCCTTCAAGCCTAGAGCGCACACTACTCGGGGCACTGGGGCTTCCATAGCATTCATTGCAAATGTTCCTCTTGAGTCCATTTGCAAAGCGGCAACCTGGAGTTCTGTACAGTTTTACAAGACACTATTGTCTAGACACTCATTCTAGGTCTGATTCTCAGGTGGGACAAGCAGTACTAAGACCTCTTTTCACTACCGTTCCTTCTCACAACCCACCTCCAACTCTTCGTACTGCTCGCTAGTCTAGGCACAGCAGGTGATTCTAAGCAGATAAACAAGCATCAGAAGACATGCATTACTTACCGTAATAGCATTTCTGATGATTGTATCTGCTTAGATGCACATGCGTCCACCCTTCCTCCCCGCTCGGATGGAAGGAACATGGACGTCTTACTACTTGCTCTCTTTTCTGTACTCTCTCACGATAGTCATAGGCTCCCTCACGGCAGAAAAAATACTATCGAAGGGACCTAGGCACGTGAGGGATTTTGGGTAGACTACACGTCACGTAGGAGTAGTGTTACAGGCACGCCCATGTCGATGTCCCCTTTCGATTCTCGAAATACAAGATGCAATACTCTGCGGTTACCACTGGATGTCAGACTATATATGCACAGCATGTGAATCTAAGCAGATACAATCATCAGAAATGCTTTTACGGTAAGTAATTAATGTCCTATGATAAATGGGAACCCACTTTCGAGATTGGCAATATAAATGACTTCATAAAATCTAAAGGCTTGCATGCTGGGGGACCCAATGGCCTAACAAATAACACCTTTTAAGGCGGATCAAAACCTCTGGGCAAATCTCGTGGACCTGGAATTTAGGGATATTATCCGCACAGGTATTACTCCATTATCGTGGCACACAGCACATGTGGTGCCAATCTTTAAGTGCGGAAGTAGGTCAGATCTAAATTACCAGCCAATTTCGTTAATAAATGCCGATTGTAAAATCTTTTCCGCACTACTACTCTTGCACTTAGAGGAATGGGCAAAGCAGTCTCATCCCCTCAGTAAATATCAGACGGGGTTCAGTAAAGGCCATGCTACGAACATCAATGGGCTGAGTTAGAGAGTCGGATCTTACCGCCGGAGTTAGACGGGGGTTGTGTGCTAGCCCCCTGGCTCTTTAACCAATATGTCAGATGTCGCTGAGAGCTTCATGAATGAAGGGTTGATAGCGCCAAAAGTAGGGCAATTTAAAATCGTGTGGCTTGCATACGCAGATGATTTCCTGATCTTTGATCAAACAAGGGTAAGGCTGGAACGCCTTTTAGACACTTTCTCAAAATATGCAAAAGAAAATTGACTTATTATAAACCCTAATAAAACTGAAATCTTGGCATTCATGAAAGCACTACGGAAGAATATTGACCCCTTTTGGCATATTGAAGGAGCTACTGTGAACACATTGACGAGTGTTAGGTATTTGGGATTTCATTTTGGGGCCCATAAAGGAACAAGGCTAAGCTTTTGGAATCCCAGATCGTTAAAATCGATCGGAAATTTGGTAGATTCTCGCTAAAACCGGCAATATGTTTTTGAAGGGCCGATCACCCCTAAATTAATGTAAAGCCTCGAATTGTGGCCTGCTAGGATGGTGAAAATCCTGTATAAAATTGAGGGGCGAATATGGAGACGGATCCTCGGTATAACAAATGCTGTGCCACTAGTGGCAATTAAGTATGAATTAGGTTGTTTCACTTTGGGCACAAGTCCAATGGCGGCTATTGTCACTATACGCTAAGATTATGGCTCGACTCCTAAAAGTCATATATGATGGGTAACAATGTGAATTCTACAGCAGGTCTGTTAGATCTCAAAGACGCATGTTAAACTATCCTTTACAATATTGGCTCACATTTGGAAACTCTAGTTAGCAACTCGATGTAAGCCAAAAAATTGCTGTTGGATCATGATTGGATCTTGACCACAGACTCCTTTCACTCCTATGCATCATTGAGCCATTTGTCCCATGAGCAAAAGCGCTGAGGATCCCTCTCTTCAATTCTTCCTCAATTTCCCAATCGGTACTACCGTGGGTTGCTCTTAAGATTAAGATGAAACATCTTACCGACTAAGGATATTCTCCTTTACAAGGAAACAAATACTTCCACACGAAATTGGCTGTAGGTTTTGTCAAACAAACCCAGAATCTATCTTGTCCTGGAATGTGAATTCATGAAAGATCTAAGGAATATATTTCTGGCTATATTGAGTGACTGTCTTCTGGGGTGTAGTATGCATATGGTCTCGAAATGCTGTCTTAATATTCAAAATGTACATGAGGGTTTAGCCCTTTCAGGATTCATCAAGGACATTAACATTGTTTAGATTAAAGAAGGTGAACCCTCATTGCCAAGTTATCCGGATCATAGGAATTAGAGGACTTTTCCCTCTTGTGGGGTTTATTATTGGAGGCTTTAACTATCTTCTCCTAATGCAGGTACCTTTTTAGAATGTATGTAAATTGTGAGTTTAATCATCCAATCCCAAATAATTGAGAATGTCCGAAATGCCCTAATTCTGAGATGGTCTAAGGATGTTTGCTGGTTTCTAATATTTGGCATATAGGTTTTTTTTCTTTTAGTCTCTGATGTTTGGCTTAGTGCCTGATTTTTATCCTCTTTTCTTCTATGAGAAGTAATTGTTTGTGATGATTTGGTTTAATATTGTCTATATATGCCATGTACATATATTATTTTGCACTTCATTGGTGTAAATATGCTGTATTAGTAGCTTTTCCATCCTTTTTTTCCCTTTCCTTTTTTTTAAAAACATTTTTTAAAGTTTTTTCTTTCTTATGATGATCTGTAGTATTTGTTTGTCGTTTCTCTCTTTTTACTGAATTGAAGTCTGAATTTGTAAAGGTTTGAATAAACCAATTGCAATAAAAAAAACGATCAATCTAGCGGACCGCTTCAATGAAGAAGCAGCCTTCGCTGATCTTCATCCAATCGACGCCAATATAGAAGCACCGCGACTGAACAACCGCAAACCAAAACAAGGAACTAATAAACAAAACATACCAAAAAGATTCACTGCAATTTAATCAATGCAAGATCAATGTCCAAACAGTCCACTGTTATACGACCTATGTGACGGAGGTATCGACCTCCTATTTGTAACTGAAACATGGCTAGACGACAATTATAAGATCACCCTCAACAACTGCCAGCTGGAAAACTTCAAATGCGTCCAAGCAAACAGAAAAACCAAAAGAGGATGGAGGTGTTGGGGGGGGGGGGGGGGGTGGGTGGAACGGGCAATCATCCACAAGGAACAGCTGGCTATCAAAGTGGAAGATCAGTTAAATATCAATAAATGTGAATCCTACGCCTATCATTAAACCCCAAAACAAACCTGAATTTCCTACTGATGTACAGACCACCAACCTACAATGCAACCTTCGTAGACACCTTCACGGAAGCAATCACCATCCTAGCTATCCAGCATAATCCTCGAATCGTCCGCTGAGATTTCAACATCTGGTTCGATGAAGAAACCACAACCACACATCTCGAAGCGGCCAACTAGCAGCAATGAATCTACAACAACTAGTGAAAGGAGCAACCCAGTCGGCAGGGCATACACTTGATGCAATCTTTGCCAATAAAGAACTCATTATCACGGCAACCCCAATACAAATACTATGGAGCGACCACCTCGTTATTCCCTTTGTAATCACAATGACCACTCCAATAAACCAGCAACAAGACAAACCACCGATCACCATGAAAAGAAACTGGAGAACCATCAAAAACTCCAACCTAACTGGACTTCTGGAGCTCAGCAAACCACAAGCAACATTTATGGAAGAACCTGACCTCGACAAAAAAGTAGCCCTACTCCACACCTGGATTGCTACAACTATGGACGACATTGCCAAAGAAAAACCTGTCACTCCTTCACGTAAAAGAGCAATGGCAAAATGGTTCACCCCACTTCTCGGTTTCATGATAAAAAAAACTAAAATTAGAACTAGAATGGAGAATCAAAAACGACACGGCAAATAAACTGACATTTCCGCAACATATCTCCTCCTACAAAAAGGAAATACAAAAAGCAAAGAGGAAATACGACAACCGAATCTTCACAGCACCAAACACGCAAAAAGAACTCTTCAAAATCATAATAAAAAATCCACCTGGATGCAACATCACACCAATACCATTGCTGAAACTATGCAATGACCTAGCAGACCACTTCAAAAACAAAATCATTACCATCCAACAAACCATACAGAGCAGACCACGTGATCATACTACTGAACCCACCTATCCTCACGAGGAACATCTGAAAAAACTGAGGCTTCCCCGAAATATCATTGTGGAGACTTTCGAAAACTGGTAAATCAAAGCAACAAATCGGGGTCCCCTGAGGATCACTGTCCAGTGGACATATACAAATTAATCCTCAAACAAGGAACTCCTATGGAATACCACAGGAATGTCCTCAACCTTTCAATCTCAACAGGGAAAATGCCACATTCCTTCAAATCAGCATACATCAGGCTGCTACTCAAAGATACAGCAGGAAACGTAGAGGACCTCCAACTACACACCCATCTCCAACATCCTGTACACAGCCAAACTGCTCGAAACATACATGTACAAACAATCCAATAATTCCTAGAAGAGCACTGCCTACTAGACGAGGCACAAGTTAGTTTCAGACCAAAGAGTAGAACGGAATCGGCACTCCTCTCAACATGGGACGACCTAAAAGCAAATGCAGACTCCGACAACAATCCTGCCTTAATACATTTAGACCTATCTGCAGCATTCAAGTTAACCACGACATCCTCATCACGAGATTAGGACTGGGAATAACAGACACCGCCCTGCAGTGGATCAAAACCTTTCAAATCCAACCCAAGAGACTCCACATGCGGAGTACCACAAGGATCATCCTTTTCCCCGCTATTATTCAGCATCTACTTATCCCTACTAATCAAAATCGTCAAACGACACTGCCTTACCTGCTACAATTACGCTGACGAAGCACAAATAATCGTCAAAATACAAGACACTCAAGAAGAAAACACAGCACTAGAGAACTGCCTTTGTGAAGTATTCAACTCGATGAACTCCCAACTACCTCAAAAACAACCCAGGCAAAACGGAAATAATGATCATCACAAACAGAGGAGACCACCACTACATCCCTTGGCCAAGGGAACTCGGTACAACCCCAGCACCATCTTTGATTGTAAAAAAAAAACTGGGGGTCCTGATGGACAGCAATCTTACTGTAGAGCCAAACGCTCTACTCAAGAAATGCTTCTTTCTCCTACGAGCGGCAAAAAGGATCCTACCGTTCCTGTCATTCGCCAACAAATCACTTACTATCATTGCTCTCATCATGTCCAGAGTAGATTACGCCAATAGCCTATACCTGGGTATGCCTGAACGACTTCTGAATAAATTACAACGCATACAAAATGCGGCAGCCATGTTGCTTCTCAAACTACCCCGAAGAGAACACTGCGCTAAAAATACTACATTGGCTACCAATAAAACAATGAATACAATTCAAATCAATGTGCATCACGCAAAGAGCGATACACAACCAAGGCACAGAGTTCCTGAGAGACAAACTACACCTACATCAACCAACAAGAACGCTCAGATCAAGCAACGACATCCGCCTAGAAGCGAAACCCAACAACATAAAAAAACTCGAAAGTTCTTCTTTCTCTCATCAGGGACAGAAAAATTGGAACGACTTACCAAAGAACATACATAGCACAAGAAACCACCTACTATTCCGTAAACTGCTCAAACCCTGGCTCTTCACAGCGTAACTAGAAGACCACCCACAGGGGGACACACGTAGCTAGATTGAAGATACCGATTCCGGATCCCACCTAGCAATCAACTACAAACAGAATCCAAGGAAGACACTCCACAACATACCAAACTACAAACTGAGAAATAGCCATGATAGGAGGACACTAAAGACTGAACACATAGGCAGACCAAGATGGAAGGACAAGGACGATTCATCAACAGCACTCTGACTGGCCCTGAATCACACCCAACTCCAACAGACCTATGTCCCAAAGATAGCAAGAGGAGAGGGGGCAGCCAATCCTCAGCACCTACACCAGACGGGGGAGAATAGACACACCCAATCACATTATACATAGTTCAATAGAATACAGCCGGGAATGCGCCATCACCCACAACAGTTAGATGGTCAATAAAGAAAAGCAGCAACTAACCCCACCCATAGGAATACATATTAAATCAAACCAGATCTTCGAGAACCAGGACACACACCCCACTAACACAACTTTCAAATCTCTGCATACTTAATTCATCCCAAAATTTCACACAACCATCTCTCGCCCAGCAAACCGCACGCACTTTACCACACTGCATCAACAACAAACGCACACCTAACCAGCACCAACAGCACACCGTCTTGCTTCGACACAATACTCGCACCAAAGCTCAGCGCACGGTGTACACTGAAATGAAGCCGCCAAGAGCACACCACCTCTCTCCCCTACTCCCTCTTCACCCGACTAACCTTACGCGGCCCTTCTTGTTTTACAGATCCGCCAGAGCGCCTGGGGACCAACCCCGTTGGTGATGGTCCGTGATATAAATACCTTTAACAACCTTGTGGAGTGTTTTCTTCCTTCAGCTTCTTTTTCCCACTTGTATCTCGTTTCACTCCAGCACCTCAAATCTTATTCTCTCAACTCCTCTTTTCACCACTTACTCAACTGCTCTGTTCACTACCTTCTTAGCTCCACTTTTTACCTCCTTCACTCTCTCTGCCACCTCCATCCTCGGTTCCCCTAGACTTTCCTTTCTCTGAATGCCACCAAACTCTATCCTTCACTGTCTCCAAACTCCTATACCTCTGTCCTGTTGGCCGATGGTGGGTCTTGCATATGGTTCTCTTCCCTCCCTGTGGGCCAGGCTTGCCATAAGGTTTTGCAGCTGTGATTTTCATGGCCTGTGCAGGATTGGTGAGTTTTGAATATGCAGGTGTCTTTGAATGAGAGTGAAGCATGATCACGCCCTCCATACAATGGCTTCAGAATCCTGGTCTGCCATATAGGATTCCTTATGTTCACAAATGTGTGGATTTCAGGGGGTCCACAAGCCTGTCACTGCTCTGGCATCTCTGGAAAGCGTAGTATAGCTCGCAATATCCATACATGACCCTGCCACATGGGGAAAGACCGATCTCGTGCGCAGTGAGGGATATGTCTTTACTGCAGAGCCAGTATGAAAGGACCCACAGGCTCTGCATTATTGCTGCCGCTTTCCATTATGTTTCATACTTTCCTTAAAGGGCAGGTGCCTGAGCACTACAAATGTGTCAAGCCCCTGTGCTCTTAAGCATATGTTGGGAGGTTGTCCTGGGGATCCTACTCCTTCCCCCTCCTGAGTCCTAAATTACAGAGTGGGTGGTGACACCCAGCTTCCAGGGTCACCTTCCCCAGCACACCAATACTCCGGCAGAGGACATAATACAAACCATAGTATTACCAGATCAGATACCACCTCAACACAGACTCCTCATGGTGGGCAATTGATAGTGCCGCTGAGATGTGCTGGCATCGACATACAGGAAAAGCCTACGTATACTCTGTTTTCTCACTATTCTAGATTATGTGCATTTCTGGGTAATTGCTGTACACCGACATTAGAAGGTATCTGGCTTACTGCAGTGGTTAGTACATGTTTCCTTTTTGTGTCTGCTGTATGTCCTGCAAGCCATACCACAATGTATTCTTATCTTCTTTTAAAAGCATTAATAACGAGCAAAATGAGAATACTATATGAAGCTAAATTCAGTCTGTCGTGCATGTGATTTTTATTTTATTTTTTATATATTTTTTTTCTTCTCTTTCAGAGACTGACTGATGCGTTCAGACGGTATGATACTGATCAAGATGGCTGGATTCAAGTGTCGTATGAACAGTATCTTTCCATAGTCTTCAGTGTTGTATGACCTTGACCATTGGACATCTGTGACCATCAAGAGACTTGAATTGCCAAATTGCTTATTTCTGTCACTTGCTGCACAGGAATACTGATACAAATGGGCAGAAACCCCATTTGCTGCATCTCAGAAATTTTGTATTGTTCATCTGCATCAGAATCTAACTTGTATACAAGAAGCTTATTTTTACTTTGTAATAGAAACAATAGCTGTTTGCACGTCAAGCACCCGAATGACCATGCAGTTAAACATGCCAGAACAATATAACTGAAACCTTTTTTAAATACACTGCAAGGAAAAAAAAGAATGTCTTTGTTGTAGTTTATATGCCAAACCTGCTCTCGTAGTTGCGATGCGTGTCCTGCTAGCTAAAAGGATCATGTCTTAAATGTACAGTACTTGCACGCTATTTTTAGCATGGTGCCTTACTTTTAAAAACGTGTAATGTATTAATTTTTATTACGGAGTATAGAAAATTAAATACTAAATATTGTACCAAATTGTTTATTAGCCTGACACTTCCTGGAAAATACAAAACAACACTTTTTATGGTGGGTAAATTGCCTGTTTGTGTACTAGGAACAGAAAAAACAGTGAGTGCGAATAGCTCCATCTCGGTCTGAATGGTTGAGGGCGGAATAAAGAACTCTAGATGAAGCTACAGATGCATTGCTATGAACATCCACTCTCATCCACTCAGTAGCTGCCTGATGGAAGCAATATTACACGAATCGCAAAACGTCTGAACCCACACCTGATCCTCCATATGCACACCCTATTTCTGAGGGTCCACATTTACTTGCAACAAAAGATTACTGGTCCAGACAGATCAGGTGTTGATCTGCCGGTACTCACCCAGGAAATCTCACAGCCTCAATCTGGATAAACATATAGTATTTGTTTTCCTCTATGAGAGTGTATCTCTATTCTGCTGGTTGCTAAACGGAGGAGGCCCTGCCTAGTTAAAGCAATTAATAGAATATTTTGTGATTTCTTTCCTCATTTGTAACTTCTTCTGGAACAGAATTCAACCTTTACAATAAATGCCCGTGCATTAGAAATTAGTTGCCCCATACACTCTCCACCCTTCAAACTGCAGTTTCCTCTTAAAGGAATGGTTTGCCCAAACATTTTTATTTAAAAAATAGATAGGCAACATAAAAAAAAGATTGGTGTTTTTTTTTTTCTCGAAGTCCCTATGTAAAATTTTGAGCAATTCAAGCTCAAAAATTGAAAAAGCAAGCACATGGGCGCATCCATTTTGTGAAATGGCTGCCCGCCTGTGCTGGCTTTTGCGGCACTAATGAAGGAAAAGCCAGCCAGATGTAGTAAACAAAAGCTACCGCTGGGTGGCTTTTCCTTCATTGGTGCCGGGACTTGGATGACGCGGACCGGAGACTACAGGCAGAAAAGCTGCAGCTGCATCTCGGTAAGTGCTATTTTTTTTTTTTTAAAATAAGCACTAGCTGAGGTTTTTTTTTCTAAGTTTTCCGGGCTGCAGGAGCCCGGAAAACTTAGAAATAAAACTGCAGCTTTAAAAACATTTGAAGCGACCGCAAACATGAATACAAAGTTAATGTGTTAGAAAACGCTGCAGTTTTTCTTTCTAAGTTTCTCAGGCTCCTCCGAGTCTGAGAAACTTAGAAAGAAAAACTGCAGCGTTTTCAAACACAACAGCGTTGTGTTTCTGCCTAAATCTGCTTTCCCATTTGGGGCTTTAGGGCTCCCCCCCGGGGAGCCCTAGAGCCCCAAATGGGAAAGCAGATTTAGGCAGAAACACTGCAGCATTTAGAGTTTCCCATTTGGGGCTCTCGGGGGCCCCCCGTGGGGAGCCAGAGAGCCCCAAATGGGAAATCAGATTTAGGCAGAAACAACGCGGCATGTAAACACAACCGCGTTGTTTCTGCCTGCCTTTGCTTTCACTTTGGGTCTCCGGTGCTCCCATGGGGGAGCACCGGAGACCCAAAGTGATAGCCACGGCAGGCAGAAACACAACCGCGTTGTGTTTGAAAACACTCCGTTTTTTCTTTTCTGAGTTTCTCAGGCTCCTCCGAGCCGGAGGAGCCTGAGAAACTTAGAAAAACCGCAGCGTTTTCAAACACAATAACGTTGTATTTATGTTTGCGGTCGCTTCAAAAGCTACCGCAAACATAAATACAACGTTTGTAAAGCTGCGGTTTTATTTCTAAGTTTTCCAGGCTCCTCCAGCCTGGAAAACTTAGAACAAAAACCACAGCTAGTGTATATTTTTATTTAAAAAATAGCACTTACCGAGATGCAGCTGCAGCATTTCTGCCTGTAGTCTCCGGTCCCCGTCCTCCGCGTACAGCACCAATGAAGGAAAAGCCACCCAGTGGTAGCTTTTGTTTACTACAGCTGGCTGGCTTTTCCTTCATTAGTGCCGCAAAAGCCAAAGCGAGCACAGCGGCGGGCATCCATTTCACAAAATGGATGCCCCCATGTGCTATCTTTGAGCTTGAATTGCTCAAAATTTTTACATAGGGACTTCGAGAAAAAAAAACCGCCAACCGTTATTTTTTTATGTTTTTTAAATAAAAATTTTTGGGCGAACCATTCCTTTAATGGCAGTTTCTCTGTCGTTCCTCTCCCCTGGATGGCTCCTGAAATATGGCCATTACAGTCACTACAACTTTCCTCCTTGCTGATGCCATAGTTTGGTTCACATTCTGAATACGTCAGCATGTTGAGTCCATCAGTAGTGAGAACACTTGAGTATTTAAGAAGTCTTCAACTTAACTCCTTTTCTTCTGGTAGTGAGAAACCTTCTAAAGTCCCACTCAATTTAGTTATCAAGGTCTGTTGCAAAGTTAACTGGTGTTTTAGAATTCTGCATAGCTGTTTGGGGTTGTGGCCATCTTCCCTACCGCCTCGTCCAATGAGTCCTTTTTAACTGTGGCCACATTTTTCTCACTTACATGAGATTTCTTGTGAAGAACCTTGTTGGACTCAATCAAAGCCCCCTCCTCCCTCAACCCCTTCAACTCACTCCAGGCAAAGCTTGTTATGAACAGTCTCCTCGCTTATTTAAACTACGTTGGATTTGCTCTGATGCTGTTTGAATGGCTGCTTCTCTCCATTATTGAATGTGGAAATAATAATTTTGCCTCCCGTTGTGTATATTTTTGTCACTGACTCCACCCCTTCTGCCCCATCCACTTTGTATGACAGTACCTCAACTCAACTCTCCTTTGTGGGCTTAAAGCTCTGGAATCTCCAAATGCATTTTCATGTGCTGCTGTCAGGTAAGCTCTGCATCAATCTTTAGCCATTTGGGAAAAACGACCCATTAAGTGTCTGTTTCCTCTTTGGTCGGTCTTGCTGAAGCACTTGTTCTGACACTAGCACAGGAACCTCCGGTTCCCACATGTTCAAGGATGTCACAGACACAAGCCTTCTAGGGCATCTTCTTTCAGGGACCGGCTAAATATCCTGGCATTTTCCATGCGTGATGGCGTTCTTGCGCCTTCCCTGTGCCCATTTTTCACCTCAGTCTCCCAGCTGGGTGACAAAACTTCAGTCCTGGATCAGAGAACGGAGAAGTTGACCACAGTTGTTCCATAGAACTATAAACCCTTGAGCACAGCTTGGCTCCCAGCCCATATTGCTTCCCGCCCACAGACTATTGTTTTGAATATTGTGTTATCAATTTGTCTACTCTAGTTCGAAGATACCTACACTGTCACATGAACTGAATTCATTGAGTCAACCAATGGCATGCAACAGGCATCCTTTACATAAAGCATTTATCTGAGACTAAAGATGACCTGGACAACTTATTTTCTAACAGGGGTCTGCCAAACAGCATATATATATATTTCTGAGGCTTGTGGAATCTGCTTAGATCACATGCTGTGCATAGGCCGACATCTAGTGGAAGCTGCGGAGTATTACAGTTTGTTTTTCGAAAGTCGAAAATGGGCGTCGACACAGGCGTGCCAGTAATACTATCCCTAGTGTGACGTCCACTGTACCCAAGATCCCTCACGCGTGTAGGATCCTCAGATTGTTTTTTTCCGCCATACTGGTCGGAAGCATCTTGCGGAGTTCCCTGGCCTTAGCCATACTTTTGCTGTTATTATAATTATAATTCTTATTCATTCCCTTCCCCACCCCAACGTCGACCCTCAACCTCGACGACGGCTGGAGAAGTCATCGACCGTCGACTGCTGCACGACGGATCTGGGCCTCGGAAGGCCGCTGGCCTCGGCCCGGGCCTAGTAGGCCGCTGGCCTCGGCCCTTACAAGTAGGGAGAGTGGGGGGTGGTACATACTCTTCACTCTTGATATATAGTTACTTTTTATATATTCCTACACTTAGCAGCCCGCTGCCTTAAGGTGCGTATGGAGGGTACCCCTTTTCAATTCTGCCCCAAGTGCAATCGCAAATACCCTTGGGTCGACAGGCACGCCACGTGCAATCTCTGCTTGCCGAGGGATCAACCCGAAGCGAACTGCAGAGCGTGTAGTAGGTTTAAACCTAAGACACTTAAGGACCGTTCGACAAAGCGTTGGGCCCACCACGCCAGGCAGGAGGCCATGGCAGCGGAGGGCGCCTTCAGCGATGGCAGCGACGCCGTACTTTCGGACGGCGAGGGCATTATGGCGTCGAAAGACAGCCGGCGAGCGCAGGTCCCCGACCTCGGAAGGTCGTCCGGCAGGGCGGCTATGGGGAAGACCCCCGGCGACGCAAGCGCTACACACCTAACACACACTAAACACACTAAGACCAACCGGACCTCGACGACGTCGACTTCCCGGAAAGAGGCACAAAAAGAACGGTCCGACTCGGTGTCCTCTGGGCGCTCTCGATCGAGATCACCTCACGACGCAAGGCAATCATCCACTCTTGCCAAGAGTGCCTCGCTACACACATTAACGGAAGTTCGATCGTCGGGAGACGAAGACGACTTCCACCCCCAGGCCGCGCTCCAAGATACCGAGACCGCGGTTAACACCAGTGAGGCCCCACGCCCGAAGCACACAGATACCTCTCCAGACCCTCGGCGTCGAAAGTCTCTGGGGCCTCCAAGGGACAGGGAAAACATTTTTCCACGCACGGGGAGGGGGGGAAACAGCGGAAAGCACAGCCTTCCACCCCTGTAAAGCCATCCTCTCACCCTAGGCAGACAAGTAAACACAAGTCTACCCTTGAAAAGTCCCATAAATCATCACCTGCTAAAGTAATACCCTGTTCCAGGGAATGGTCCAGTGAAGACATAGACAGGGTTATGTCTAGGATGTCTTCCTTGGCTGATTTTTATGATAAGAACCCAGAACACTTTCTTTCATATAACCCTCAAGGGGCCACACCCTCAGGCTCCTCCGATCCTATCCCGCTAAGTAAAAAGCCCCGGGTCGAAAGACCTGAACCCTTCGAGGTTCAGCCTTACTCCACTCCATATTCTACTCCACTCCCCAGTTACCAGGGACAAGTTTTCCCTGAAGAGGACCAGGAGTTTGAAATTATGGAAGAACAAACCGGGACAGATTACTATGCAGAGGATGAGGACCTGGAGGAGGGAGAAGATGAGCAGGAAATTTACAGAGTAGATTCCCCAGTACAAAGCGAAGCCCCAGTTACTGACTCTCCAGTTGATAACCAGCCCCTCCTCAACGAGGTTCTCGCTCGAGCAGCGGAACACTTCCACATCGACACCCACGGTGTACAGGAGGAAAGGGACTTCGCGGAGGAGTTTGTAGGAGAGAGAAGACCGGTCGCTCAGACCATCCCTATCCTCAAATCCATCCAACGAAGAATAGATCCTTCCCTGGTGAATCCTAATCTCACCAGAGCTGTCAACCCCAGAATTGAAAAGATTTTCCGGGCAGCCCAGTCTGACCCTCTGTATATAAGGGGACATCTTAAACCAGATTCCCTAGTGGTGACCAACACTAGAAAAAGGGCTGGCACGCCCTTATCTTCATCAGAAGCTCCTCCCGACAAGGAGAGCAAAAAACTTTACGGGTTTGGCAGAAAGGTAGCCTCAACGTCCGCCTACCAAGCAAGGATTGCGAATTCCACCACCCTGTTGGCTAGTTACAATTGCCATCAATGGGAAGAAGTCGCGGCGCTCATTGCCTCTGCTCCAGAACCGTTAAAGGGCCAGCTGGCTCGGATCTCGGCAGAGGGGAGAGCCGTGTCTGGTTGCATTTTAAAAGCAACTTTCGACGCCGCTGACAACGCAGGGAGATTGATAGCAGAAGGTACTGTTATCAAGAGACATGCGTGGTTACGGCAGTAGGTACACAATGGAATAACAACCAGCAGTCTACCCAGAGTTACGGCAGGGGTAACAAGAGAGGTCGTGGAAGAGGCAGAGGCAGCCCCAACAAAGGAGGTGGCACGCCTCCACCAAAACAGTGACGCTCAGTTCAGGGTCCCTTGCCACGCAACCCCAGTAGGGGGACGCATTTCCACCTTCACCCAGGCTTGGGAAGGGATCACCTCAGACAGATGGGTGCTGTCAACAGTATCCGCAGGATATTGTATAGAACTACTGCAGCGTCCCCGGAATCATCCTCCACGACAAAGAGTGCACTCCCTAGAGCATCAAAGGATCCTTCTCGAGATCGCCATTCTGCTAGAAAAGGACGCGATAGAACTCGTCCCAGGACACCATGTAAACAAGGGTATCTATTCAACTTACTTCCTTGTGCCAAAGAAAGATTTGACAATGCGCCCAGTATTGGACTTACGGCCTGCCAACAAGTATGTCAAGCCCCAAAAATTCCGTATGACCACGCTACAAGAGGTAATCCCCCTCCTAAAAAAGGGGGATTACATGGCAACCTTGGATATGAAAGATGCTTATTTTCATATTTCCATGCTCCCAGCGCACAGAAAGTACTTGCGCTTCAAGGTGGACAGTCGCCACTACCAATTCAAGGTACTGCCCTTCGGGATAGCTTCAGCACCAAGGGTATTCACCAAGGTACTGGCGGTGGTGGCTGCACACCTACGCAGGGAAGCAATCCCGGTGTACCCTTATCTGGACGACTGGCTCATAACGGGGGAAACCCCAGAAATTTGCAGGTCAAACATTCAGAGGACTATCGACCTCCTCCACGAATTAGGCTTCTCCATCAACGAGAAAAAGTCAAGTCTGGTGCCAAGCACCTCAAAACAGTTTCTAGGAGCTATCCTAGATACTCAGAAAGGATTGACCTTCCCTTCGGAAGAGAGAATTCGGAATATACTTCTGCAAATTCCGCATTATCAGTCAGGTCAACAGATAACAGTACGCAAAGCTATGCGGTTACTGGGCATGATGGCGTCATGCATTTACCTGGTCCCCCACGCGCGTCTGCGCATGCGTCCCATGCAGGAATGGTTGGCGAAACAGTGGTCTCAGGCAAGTGGTCATTGGGACGATCTAGTGGTCGTTTCGCCAACACTCGTACAGAGCCTACACTGGTGGACAAGAGAGAATCTCGCAAAGGGGAAACCCTTTTACGATCCCGAAGTACAAGCCGTGGTGACTACAGATGCATGCCTGACTGGGTGGGGAGCTCACCATCTCCACCACACAGCTCAGGGTCTCTGGTCTCACTCAGTAGCCAAGAACCACATCAATCTGCTAGAGCTTCTGGCAGTATTCCGAGCGCTAAGGGCGTTCGAGCCCCATCTACTGAACTTGTCGGTGCAGATCAGGACGGACAGCACGACAGCCATGTTCTATCTGAACAAGCAAGGGGGGACTCGTTCGCCAAATCTGTCCAAGCTTGCCCAGAAAATATGGATATGGGCACTCAGACGGAACATCTTCCTGTCATCGCAACATGTTCCAGGGGAGCTCAATTCCATAGCGGATGCTCTAAGCAGAGACTCCCTCCCAGAAGAACACGAATGGGTCCTTCACAGAGACGTAGTAGAAGATATCTTCTCTCAGTGGGGTTTCCCCACTATAGACCTATTCGCCACAAGCGAAAACAAACAATGCCCAGGATTTGCATCCAGGTTCCCCCAGCCGGACTCCCAAGGGAATGCCCTGTGGATGAACTGGTCAGGGATGTTTGCGTACGCTTTTCCACCAACTCCTCATCAGGAAGGTGGTGTACAAGATGAACAAGGAATCGATGACGCTCATCCTAGTTGCTCCCATGTGGGCGAGACAACCATGGTTTCCACACCTACGCAGGATGGCGGTGTGCGAACCCATCAGACTCCCAGCCTGGTACAACCTACTGTCCCAGCAACAGGGTCAAACAGTGCATCAGGAACCCAACTCTATGAACCTAGCAGCATGGCTCCTGAAGTCATAGAGTTTGGACATCTCAAATTACCACAGAGGTGTATGGACATTCTAAAGGAGTCCAGGAAACCAAATACAAGGCACTGTTACTTTGATAAGTGGAAAAGATTCGTTATCTGGTGCCAGAATAAACAAATCAACCCGGTTGATTGCACTCCTTCCAACGTTGTGACATACATGCTCCACCTGCTGGATGCAGGGTTGGTTTTTAACTCGCTGAAAGTACACCTGGCAGCCCTCTCGGCTTACACCACATCCCATAACAAGGTCTCGTGGTGGAAAGTACCAGTGGTTAAAGCCTTCATGGAAGGAGTAAAGAGACTTCACCCTCCTATTTCGAACCCACCGCCAGGAGGGGACCTCAACGTGGTGCTAGCTAAGCTCATGGGACCCCCATTCGAACCCATGCATAAAAGTAGTCTCAAACACCTGACTTATAAAACGGCCTTCTTAGTAGCCATTACCTCCATAAGAAGGGTCAGTGAAATTCAGGCTCTCAGTGCAGGATCCTTTCTTTACTATCCACAAGGACAAACTGGTTTTACGCACACACCCTAGGTTCTCACCTAAATTCATATCCAAGTTCCATGTAAACCAGTCCATCGAGCTTCCGGCTTTCTTCCAGAACCCGCAAAGCTCGGCTGAGGTGAAACTACACACCCTAGATGTGCGTAGGGCGGTCCTATACTATGTAAATAAAACCAGACCGCTAAGGAAAACAGATCAACTGTTTGTCTCCGTAGCTACAGGCAGAGAGGGGGATCGCGTCTCTAAGGGCGCTATCTCGAAGTGGATTATCAACTGTATACAGCTGTGTTACTCTCTTTCTGAAAAGACTCTGCCTTTTACGCCAAGGGCCCACTCTACTAGAGGCATTGGTGCCACTCTGGCTTTCATTGCAAATGTTCCCCTCGACACCATTTGCAAAGCGGCTACTTGGAGCTCTATTCACACTTTTACTCAGCATTACTGCATTGACACTCATTCCAAGACAGATACACAAGTGGGACAAGCGGTTCTAAGACACCTGTTTGCTCATGACCCTTCTCACATCCCACCTCCTTCTTCTGGTACTGCTCGCTAATCTATGCACAGCATGTGATCTAAGCAGATTCCACAAGCCTCAGAAGGGATACATTACTCACCGTAATCGTATTTCTGATGCTTGTATCTGCTTAGATTCACATGCGACCCACCCTTCCTCCCCTCCGAGAGAAGGCGCATGGTTGCTTGTAGTCTTACCTTTCTGTCTATCTGCTTGGATTATCTGTACTCACGCTACTCCTCATGCTTCCTCATGTCAGAAAAAATACAATCTGAGGATCCTACACGCGTGAGGGATCTTGGGTACAGTGGACGTCACACTAGGGATAGTATTACTGGCACGCCTGTGTCGACGCCCATTTTCGACTTTCGAAAAACAAACTGTAATACTCCGCAGCTTCCACTAGATGTCGGCCTATGCACAGCATGTGAATCTAAGCAGATACAAGCATCAGAAATACGATTACGGTGAGTAATGTATCCCATATATATATATATATATATATATATATATATATATATATATATATATTTATTTATTTTTAACTTCTTTTCTTTTTATTGGTTTTACAACAAAGAAAACACATTTCCCAACTCTCCCTCCAACCCCTCCCACCCCCTCCCCCTCCTGAAGGCAGCTGCATTATTTCCTTGATCCATTACCTCCATGGACCGATCACCAACATTTTTAACAATTACACTACCCAGCTTCCGCTCCCTCCCAACCTCCCCTGGGGGCAGTCTGACTTAAACCCTGGTCCATTACCTCCATGGACCAGTCGCCAATGTTCACTGCAGGTCCAATAATCGCAAACACTGACGGCACCATTCAATCTGAAAATCGTCCTTAAGGAAGACCAGAGTTTCCCCCCAGTCCCTTGCGAAAGATTGGACATTGTTATTCATAGCGTATGTTGCCCACTCAAGTGCCACAATTTCCCAAAGTTTCCACAGCAGGTCCTGCAGTAGGGGAACCTCCTTATTCTTCCATCTCTGTGCTATTACTGTCATAGCCGCAATTGTGAGGATCGCTCTTGCTTTTTCCTGAGACCTAGGTTGCCCCGTGAAAATGCCTCGCCCAATTCCCATAATGACTTCCTCAGGGGATCTGCTGTTTCCTAGCCCGTATGCCTGTTCCTGTGCCTTCTGAACTTGCTGCTAAAATGGTCTTATTTTTGGACATGTCCACCAGATGTGCTGCGCCGTACCCTCCATCCCACATTCCCACTAACAGCTACCAGAGGTGGTAGGATATATCTCCCGGAGACGGATAGCTGTATAGTGCCACCCGAACGAAATCTTGTACCACATTTCCTGTAGTTGAGATGCTTTGACCAATCTAGGGATTCTCCTCCATAACCTCTCCCACTCTTCTCGCTCAATTGCCCTTCCCAAAGCCTGTTCCCACCTCCGCATATACAGCCATTGACCTCTGGTATTTGCCTCATCCAACATTTTATATAGGTTAGATATTAATCCCTTGGATCCGTCATTAGTTGACAGAGAAATCTCTGGAACCGCGTCTTTTCCCTTGATACTGCCTGCTTGTTCACAGGGCTTAAGACCCAATGACGTAGCTGCGCATTTCGAGGGGATTGGGTCCTCCGACGTATTCCATATCTATGACAGGTAATCACCACAGCTGTGCTGCTTCGGAAACTTTTTTCTGCGTCGATGCGCCGTCGTCGAGGACATCCTCCGACGTCATCCGATGTGATAAGTAGGACGCACGACGCCTGTAGCCTCAGTTCTGTTTTTTCCGCGAACGTGTTGCTTCGTGAATCTCGGTTAACGCCTCGACTCTTTGGAGTTCTGTTCTTCTCGGTTCTTCGAACCTGTTAGTTTTTGTGAGAATCTCCTTCGTGTGAAGATGTCTTCGACCCCGCGTCCGGGCTTCAAGAAGTGCGGGGAGTGTGGGTCCAAGATGTCGGTGACGGACTCGCACAACGCCTGCCTCTGGTGCCTCGGGGAGGCCCACGACACGGATGACTGTATCGACTGCCAGTCGCTCATGTCCAAAGCCTTACGTGTACGTAAGAAGAAGTTGTCGGTAGGTCGGGTGTCCAAGCCCCGGAAGTCGAAGTCTGCGGGACTTTCCACGGATGATTCGAGAGGAGAGTCTCTGCGTCATCGTCGGAAGTCTCGTGGGTCTCATTCTAGGAGTCTGTCTCGTCACTCCTCGACCTCTTCGAGGCATTCTCGGAAGCGCCGACAGCGGTCATCTTCCAGGTCCTCTTCTGAGGACTCTGCCCGGCACGTCGCTTACCCCACCAGCCGTGCGGCGCCGGAGGAATGGGCTTCCTTCGGGAAGAAAATGCTGGCGATTCTCGAGTCACAGGGTACTAAGCGTCGGTCGTGAGAGGTCGAGAGACACTGCTCGCAAGAGTGGTCGGCGCTAGTCATGGGAGAGGTCCCGTTCGGACAAGGGGACTCGTTCTCGACGTACCCGTTCCAGGTCCCGGTCCTCGACGCGTTCGAGACCGTGTGCACCTGTGATGTCTTCGAGGGAGACATCGACGTCTGAGGCGTCGAGGACGTCGACAGGCTTTCTCGAGGCTCCGGCTCCGAGGAAGTCGTTGAAGCCGTCGACGCTCAGGTCGTCGAAGGACACGCTCAGAGCTCCGGCTTCGAGGTCTGTGTCGACGCCGTCGATACTGGCGGCACTGCATCTGACGTCGACGCCGATTTACTCGACGCCGACGCCAATCCTCTCGACACCGATGCCTGTTCTCTCGACGCCGCCGCCAATTCACTCGATGCCTTTCGAGGCCGGGGTGTCGGAGGTACCCCGTGGCACGGGGGAACCCCCTAGGAAGGCTCTAGGAAGGTTAAGAGCAAGCACTCTCGGGTGCCTTCTTTTCGCCACCTGGAATATATTTCGGAGGTGGATGAGGATTCTGATGGCCTGGTTCCTAGTCAGGTTCCAGATGAAATTGTCTCGGGCCATAGTCAGTTTGACGATTTGAGGCAGTCACTGCATGATGCCAGTGGACTGGACACCTCTCCGGAGGTGGAGTTTTGTAGGCCTGAGCCTGGCTCTCATGCCGATTCCTCGTACCGGCGCCTTATGGCTAGGGTTTCTGAGTACTTGGGATGGTCTGCTCCCCCAGGGGAGTTTGTGCAGGATGATCTCACGGACATCCTTGATGTTGGTCCCCCAAAATACCCCGTACTGCCGTTCCATATGGCTCTACAGAGAAGGGTGGCGGCGGCTTGGACTGCTCCGGAGAGTCTCCCGGCAGTGTGCAGGTCCTTGTCGCGGCGAAAATACCATCCAGCCAGTAGCGTCCCCTGCTACTTGACCAGGCACCCCACTCCGGAGAGTTTGGTGGTGCAGGCGGCCACGGCAAAGCAGGCGTCGTACCCTACCATCCCTCCTGATAGGGACGACAAACGTTTTGATGGCTGGGCGAAGAAAGTGTTTTCTTCTGGTGGTATGGCGCTTCAGGCAGCCAACTCCATTTGTGCCTTGTCTCGTTTCACACACACTCTGTGGAACTGTTGCGTTAGCGGCTGAACATATTCCCGAAGAGGACGAACGGGATGGTTTCCTTGCTATGGTCCAGGATGGTAAGGATGCCATGTGCGAGTCCGTTCAGTCGGGTTTGGACATGGCTGAATGCGTCAGCAGGTCCATGGCGGCAAGCACCGTGATACGCAGGTTTGCGTGGTTGCGGAAGTCGGGGTTTGCTCCTGATGTGCAGTCCCGGCTCCTCAACATGCCCTTTGACGGTGAACACCTTTTTGGCAGCAAGGCTGACCAGAGCCTTGAGAGGTTGCAGACCTCAAAAGCTGCAGCGAAGTCGTTGGGCGCTGCAGTTCGCCAACCTCCGCCTTTTCGTCCTAGGGGACAGCAATGGAGGGGTGGTTCCTTTCGCTATTACTCGTCCTTCAGTAAAGCGAGAGGAACTGGCAGTCAAAGAGGCCAACGGAGGGGTACCAGAGGTGGACGACAGGGTACCCGTGGTGCCAAGGCCGCTCGGGCAGTTGCCTCTTTGCCCTCAGGTAACGCCGCAGCCGCTACCACTCAGTCATGAGGCCATGTCCCATGGTTCGCTGGTTGGGGGAAGACTGGCGCAGCATCTTGTAGAGTGGCGTGCCATTACTTCAGATGTGTGGGTTCTGGAGATCATAACCCACGGCTACTGTCTTCCCTTTCGGCACAGGGCTCGCGACAATCCACCGGGGAACCTCTTTGCAGAGTCCGGATCCGCTCCTTGCGCTGGAAATTTAAGCCCTGCTGGAGAAAGGCGCCATAGAACTGGTGCATGTAGCGGAGAGGAACAAGGGATGGTATTCCCCTTATTTTTTGATTTCGAAGAAAGACGGGGGATTGAGACCCATCATGGACTTGCGCGGTTTGAACAAACTCCTCAGGAAGGACAAGTTCAAGATGGTTACTCTCAAGTCCTCCAGGCCCTTCAGCTTCAGGACTGGTTGGTGTCTCGACCTCAAGGATGCTTACTTCCATGTGCCGATCCATCCCAAGCACAAGAAGTACCTGAGGTTCGCGGTTGGCGACTCGCACTTTCAGTTTCGGGTCCTGCCGTTCGGATTGACCTCCGCCCGAGGGTTTTCACCAAGCTCATGGTGGTGGTGGTGGCAGCGCATCTCAGGCAAGGGGGGGATTCACGTCTACCCCTACCTGGACGATTGGTTGATCAGGGGGAGCTCTCCCGAGCAAGTCCTGGATCATCTGTCCGTCACCTGCCACTCCCTTCACAGGCTGGGCTTCTCCCTCAATTTAAAGAAGTCCCATTTGACGCCAACACAGCGGCTCCAGTACATCGGAGCAGTGTTCGACACTTCCCTGGGGCAGTGTTTTCCTCCCCAGGTGAGGGCTCTTCACATTCAACAGATGGTGCACAAGTTTCAACATGCCCAGACGCGCCCAGCGTTCGAGTTCTTGAGGTTGCTCGGCCTCATGGCATCCTGCATTCTTCTGGTGCCAGGGGCTCGCCTGCGGATGAGATCTTTGCAGTGGGCACTCAAGATGCAATGGTCGCAGTCCTCCGGCAGGATGTCGGACCCGGCTCGGGTACCGCCCTCGGTCGCCCTGGACCTTCTGTGGTGGGCCGTCGAAGGCAACTTGTTGAAGGAGGCTCCATTTTGGCTTCCCTGGCCGGAGGTGACGATCGTGACGGATGCATCCCTCACGGGATGGGGAGCTCATGCCAACGGACTGACAGTCAGCGGTCGTTGGTCTCTGTCGGAGTCCAGACTCCATATCAATCTGTTGGAGCTGAGGGCCGTCAGGCTAGCCCTGAAGGCTTTTCTGCCGACTGTGCGAGGAAAGAATGTCCTGATCCTGACGGACAACACAGTGGCCATGCACTACCTCAACAAAAAGGGGGGGGGGCAGGGTCACTTCCTCTGTGCAGGGAGGCGATGCAGCTCGAGTTCTGGGCCATCCAGCAGGAAGTTTCGATCTCGGCAGTTCATCTGGCCAGAGACGAAAACGTGACGGCGGACGCTCTGAGCAGGCAGAGAACGATCTCTCACGAGTGGGAGTTGGCTCAGGAGATTCTCCTGGAGATCTTTGCCCTTTGGGGGACCCCTCAAGTGGATCTCTTCTCCTCCAGTGTCAACCGGAAGTGCGAGAGGTTCTGCTCGCAGGAATTTCCTCCAGAAGGAGCCTTAGGAGACGCGTTTGTGGTGGAGTGGTCATTCCCGCTGCTGTACGCGTTTCCTCCAGTCCCCGTCATCCCGCAAGCGCTGCAGAGGTTACGGAAGTTGGGTTCCCGGATGATCCTCATTGCTCCGGCGTGGGCTCGGAGGATGTGGTACCAGGACCTTCTCGACTTGTCCATCTGCCCTCCACGTCGTCTTCCCTACCGAGACGATCTGCTCTCACGGGAGGGGGGTCAGGTTCTCGATCCAGAGGTCAGATCCCTCCACCTTCACGCTTGGCTTCTGAAAGGTTGAGGTATAAGGATTGGGACCTCCCTGAAGACGCGATGGAGGTGTTGCTCTCGGCCCAAAGGCCAGCAACAAAGTCTCTGTACCATTGCCGTTGGCGGAAGTTCTACGACAGGTGTAGAGTTCAGAATGTGGATGCTTTTGCATGTGACATCCCCATGGTTCTGTCCTTTTTACTTTCTTTGGCCCACAGGGGCTTGCAAGTGGGTACCATTGAGGGTTACCTGGCGGCGCTGTCCATCTTTAAGCGCTCGTCTGAAGAGTGTTCCTACTTCAAAATCCCTTTAATTTCACAGTTTCTGAAATGGCTCACTAATGTGTTCCCTCCGTCACCTTTCCTGGTGCCCGGTTGGGATTTAAACCTTGTTCTTAAGTTTCTAATGGGTGCTCCGTTTGAGCCTTTGCATTCTTGCCCTTTGAGGCTGTTAACTCTGAAAACTGTGTTTTTGGTTGCGGTTACTTCCGCTCGCAGAGTGAGTGAGTTACAGGCACTTTCAGTTAACTCACCCTTCACTGTATTTCATAAGGACAGGGTTGTCCTTAGAGTTCATCCTTCTTTTCTTCCGAAGGTTGTTTTGGAATTTCATTTGGCCCAGAAGGTTGTTCTTCAGGCATTCTATCCTCCTCCGCATCCTGGTAAGGAAGAGGAGAGGCTCCATAGGCTTGATTCTAGGAGAGCTTTACGCTTTTATGTTTCACGCATGTCCCGGGTCAGAGTGGACGATCAACTCTTTATTGGTTACGCTGGAAAGCGTTTGGGACAGGCTGTGACGAAACAGACTTTGTCTCGCTGGATTATTTTGGCCATCTTGGAGTGTTACCGCTTGGCGGGGTAAGGACCCGCCGGCTGGCTTGCGGGCCCATTCTACCAGGGGTATGGCTGCATCTACTGCCCTGCAGAGGGGTGTTCCTTTTCGCAACATCTGTGATGCAGCCACCTGGGCTTCTGTACATACATTTGTACTTCACTATTCCCTCGATTCCATCCGAGGACAGGATCTGGTCTTTGGCAAGGCGGTCCTTTGCTCTGCTATTTGATTGGCAATTCTAAATTTTGATTCTAAATTCTTGCCCTCCTTGATCTGGTACTGCTTTTTGAGTCTGTCATAGATATGGAATACGTCGGAGGACCCAATCCCCTCGAAGAACAAGTTACTTTCTTACCTGGTAACGTTCTTTCGATGGGATGGTCCGACGACGTATTCCATATCGCTCCCTCCCTACCTTCCCCGCTGCAGAATTTCTTTTGCGATTGCAGCTTACGTTCCGTAAGGCATTGTGTCTGACTGGCAGTTGACTAATGTCACACGTCCTGAGGGAAAAAACTACAACTGAGGCTACGGGCATCGTGCGTCCTACTTATCACATCGGATGACGTCGGAGGAGGTCCTCGATGACGGCGCATCGACGCAGACGCCGAAAAAAGTTTCCGAAGCAGCACAGCTGTGGTGATTACCTGTCATAGATGTTGGTCAGTCAAAATCTCGAATTTCTAAATATCGAAAAATATAATCTCATTTATTTTACCGAAAAGAAAAAATCTCGAAAGTCAAAATCTCGAATTTATTTCAATTTCAAAGGTAAGTAAAAATCTTATTTTTAACAAAGCTAAGTAAAAACCATACTTATTATTCTTTTTATTTTATTAATAACTTTAACTTTTTTAATATACTCCATATGAAAAGTAATGTAATATAACATTATTTAATATATTTTTATATATATTTATTAATATAAGCTTACAGATAGTTTGTTAAACAGAGTAATAATTTTAACATGTAATACATCTTTTTTCCTCTTGATGGTGCTATTGCATCAATAATAACAGTTGTATATATTGTAACTTTGTGTTTGTTTACTTATTTAAATCCACGTTACGTAGTCCTACGTAAAACGTAAGCGCCATTTTTAAAGTTCATATTCAGTCGGTTTCTGCTGCGGTCGCGTCTCCTGCAAGCTGTTCCTGGATTTTCGTGGATTTTTTATTTTTTTTATTTAACTTGGATTGCCTTTTTTTCACTGGATTTACTCGGATTACATGGACTGTGGCTTTCTACAGGATTTCCTGGATTTGTTGAATTATGGATTTACAGTGGATTTACTTGCAGTCGCTGGATTATGGCTACAACGTGGTTTTTTTTCTGGATTAGCATCGGCTTTTATGTTTGCATGAGGACTTTTCTTGTTTTTTCCCACGGATTTTCTTGGTTATTTTTTCCTGGTTGTGTATTTTGCTTTATTTGATGGTTTTTTTTGGGTTTATTTCCAATGGATTGCCGTTCCAGTTTCTGTATTTTGCATCACCAGGATGTTTTATTCGCAATCAATACCGTCATGGCACAATGGACTGCACCTTTATCTGAAACGTGAGTAATATTTTTTAACATTTCAAGTTGAACACTATAGAGTCTAAGAAGGTTTCTTTATTTTGGGGATCAAAAGCTTCTATTAATTGTATCAGTTTTCCTTCATAGTCTCTGTATTTTTTTCTCGTTTGTGCCTGGTTAGTTAAGGAAACGGTTTGTGCCAATTTAAACTGTTGGTGTTGTTCTTCATCTTGCAAGTCGCGTAAAAAATGCCACAACGTGGGGTTATTGATGTTAAATTACCTGCTGTGGCATCCCTCCAGGGCGTTATTCGTTCTAGGTGTTTTTTCTAGGGTTGCCTGATAACAATTCCAAAAATTTAATGGATATTTTGGCCTTCTTCTTGTGCCACTTCTGGTTAATTGTCCAATCCATGATTTTTCAAAATAGTCTAATAGATCACTAAATTCGTCCTCATGATTTTTGTAAAAAGTACTGTCAATTAAATGTTTATAAAATTCAGTTACATAATCTATTTGTACAAAAGCTAATGCAAAAAGTTTTTTAATAAACTGGTAGCAACTGTCCTCCGTGTATTTTGTGTTTAGACCTAATTTCTGCATTTTGCACCATATACTCTGTGTGAAGTGGAAAAAACATCCTTGAATTCGTGTATTTTCGAAAATTGATTTAAAACCGTTGATTTGTGCTGTCTCGTAATCCATGATTATTGTAGTTGGGTTTGCCTCAGGGATCGTTTGTTTTATTTTATCAAAAACAATTTTGTACGCTTCTTCAGTCTTTTTCGGCATTAATGTATACACAAGTGGAATTGTCTTGCCGTTTATTGTGCCATGAATGGTATAAAACTGGAGGAATGGCTTTGGGCATATTTTAAAAGTTGCGTCACTCTGCCATTTTTCACTGTTAGTCAGATGGTGGAAATTACTTGCAGTGGCGAATATTAATATTTTTCGCGGTTTAAATCAATTGTCGCTTGGTGAAAAATGTCTCAATTTTTTGTTGTGTTAAATACACCAGGGATTGTAATGTCTTGGTACAGGTGGCATATTTTCTTTTTGTTTTCTAGCTCTGTTTATTGTCCGTTGCATTAACCTTTCACCTGGTAACTGTGCAGCGATATGTATTGGTAAATGGTCACATACTTTTGACACAACCGAGCCACTTGGTTCCCCGAGACTTTCTTCAGCCTTTCTTTTCAGCTCTGAGTGTTTTTTTATAATTATATTAGATTGGTCCGGTAGATGATTATGTTCGTTTTTACTGTGCACATTTGTTCCCTCAGTTATAGCATGAGCCGTGCATTTATTTCTTTTATATTCGGCGCATTTCCAGTATACACGCTCATTCTTCTCATATTCCTTATGGTAAACGTATCCATTTAATGTCAGCTGTTTTCCTCCCTTTTGGTTTCTCACAAATTCAATTTCGTATTCTAAAAAAACGGAAGAAACGTTTGCTGTCACATATCTCTAAGTAATATGTTTACTGTTATTCCACTTCAATGATTTATAAATATTACCTGGTGTTTTGCGAAGTAAACTCAAGCGATTTCCCGCAGTACAGCATCAAATGTCGTCCTGTCAGGTAATGACGGTTTGGCAATATCGTTATTCCAATCTTGGTTCCCGAACAAGGTTCTTTACTCTTGCTTTTCACCTATCATTTTAACCCCTTCTAAACTCTTGATTCTAATATGTATGTTGACAGTAGGGTGGGGGGGCGTGTGGGGGTAGCGGGGGTGCCGGGTAAGGGGGTGGTCGACAGGGGGGGAGGTTGGGGGGGAACCCCCATCATAAAATGCTAATTTTGTTTTTTCTTTATTTCTATTTATGCATGTTCGTTTTTTTTTTCTCTCGACATATTGACCCTTATAATGAGATGTATGTATTTTCGATATTTTTTTTTTCGAGATTTTGGTAGTTCGAGATTATGTTTTCGGTATTTTGACTATAAACCGTCATAGATATGGAATACGTCGTTGGACCATCCCATCGAAAGAACGTTACCAGGTAAGAAAGTAACTTGTTCATCTTTGGCTTTCCCCCTCTTTTATCCCATACTCCCTCTTGCACTCCTCGAATGAGAGCATTCTCCCCACTAAACATGTCGCCCAAGCGTTTTTAGCCCCCCTCTTGCCACTGCTTGGATGCCCCCCACCTCCAGCCCCGGGGTAAAGTCTCCATTACGAAACAGGGGTGTAAAGGGGGGAAGGTGTTACGCTCACCTGGTATCCACGGGGACGCCCTTATGCCCTGGTTGCCATATTCACCCTGGACCTTCCCGATTCTGGACGATGCCTTCTTTGGCGGTCAGGCCTGAAAACACAGGAGGACTGGACTTGGGAACAGATTTCGTTTCCTCCCCCCTGGACTCGAGCTGATGGCCCACTCCTCACCTTGTTATGTCTGACGTGCTCTCTGTCCTGCCTTCTGTGCAGGGGCGCGTAGTTTTCTGCGGGTTGAAGCGACCGAGTTAACTTCACTGGTGCTAACCCATTCAAGTGTCTTTAAGGAGGTAAGTCTGGTCATAGCAGTCTTAAAATGTCCTTGCTTTCCTTTCTTGCTATTAAGGTCTTTTCTTTGTTTGTTTCCCCTTAGCTGCACAGAGGTTCGATGGGTGCGATACTTGGATCAGGCTCCTGCCAGGATGATGGACGCAGGATGGACGCAGGATGGACGCAGGATGGACGCAGGATGGACGCAGGATGGACGCAGGATGGACGCAGGATGGACGCAGGGACGGACGGATGGTTAAGCGCAAAGTGCGGCGCGGTAATGTCTTCGATAGCTAACCTGTATTCTTCCTTTTCAGGTCACGAGGGTCTTTCTGGGCGTGTGGAGATTTCCGGAGTGAAACCGGTCAAGAAATGCCCAGCCAGGTGAGGATTTTGTGATTACTGCTGTGAATGCTGTGAATAACCTGTTTTAACGTTGTCCTTCTTTCTCTCTCCCTCCAAATGCTTCGTTCCAGTGCGTGCGTGGTGTCCTGATGATGCTGCCGACTGGATGGAAGACCGCGAGCAGCAGGAATCGACCGATGGAAAGTTGCAGGTAAGCAGAGACTGCTAATGATGTTTTTGTCTCCTCTGCAGGTCCGCTACTCAAGGATTGCCGGGTGCTGGTCTCTGAACAGATGAGCGTCACGCTGCTGGCTGCAGAATAACGTGAAGCACGTTCTGTAGCTTGGGTGTGGTTTTTATATAGCGCTCTGGAAAGTAGTCCGGGCTACCACACCCTAAAACACTGCACCGCACAGTCTGGTTCTTAGGAACTAGACTGTGTGGGTGCCTCCATGTTGGCTGCAGGCCTTCACAGAAAAAGTAGTCCCTTCAAGACAATGTCCCAATCTGAACATGAGCCTGGCGCCAAAAGCGCTAGGACTGACTCCAGGAGAGTCTATGATGATTTTGCAAGGCCCTTGGGGCTCCAAGTGAACCCTGAGTCCTAACTCTACCTGGCATGTGACCATGCCAGTGGGGTTTTGGGTCACGGGTCGTGACGGAAGGAAAGGTTGTGATCCCCTTTGTTCGCAATCAGCGTGTCCCAATTCTCTGCCATCAATTTCGTAATGGTGCTCTCATAGACATGCTTGGGCTTAAGATGTCACAGGTTTCCCCCCTTCTCACCTGTCTATGTTGCCTGATGTCCTCTTTAGGTGGAGTCTTCTTTCGTATGGGTCGGGACTTAAATAAGCCCGCTCGGCCGTCGTCTGCTTCCAGATTACGTTCAGCTTCGATGTCCAGGATCACGGGAAACTCCAGGAATATTCAAGAAGGAGTTGGGGGCATGCGGAAGCGGCACAGGGATTCCGGGAAGTTAGGAAAGAGGGAAGAAGTCGGAGAAGGGAATCCAGGGGCCAGGGGATAGCAAGTAGCACTAGAGAAGGTTTGGAGCACAACTCCGATCACAGCTAGTAGCAGTGTTGAGATGCGCGGGGCCGCGGGGGTGTGGCTTCTTTATAGAGGACGCTGCGTAGAACGTGAAGACTGGCGAGCAGCGTTCTGAGCTTGCCGCCATGTTGGTAGTATTATGGAGTGTAAGGCCCAACGTGTCGGGGACCAGGAGGCCCAGAAGGGGCGAGTTTGATGGTTCATGACAGCATGCCTCCTCCGGAAACTCATTCCACCGTGTTTGCCCGGGTGTATGAGATGGAACCTTCTGAGTAGCCTGGGGGTATTTAGATTTGAGATAGGTTCCCAAGTGCGTTCACTAGGGGGATATCCTTTCCACTCCACCAGGTACTGGAGTTTGCCATGCCTACATCTAGAATCGCAATTCCTGGAGACGTCATACTCCAGTTGGTCATTGATGAGTACTGGTTTGGGCCGAAGGTTAGTTCGAGAGGTCTGAACATATGGCTTTATTAAGGACTTGTGAAAGACTGGGTGGATTTTCTTCCAGGAGTCTGGAAACTTGAGTCGGTAGGCCACTGGGTTGATGATTTCCTTTATAAGGAATGGCCCATAATATAGAGGAGCCAATTTATTTGGTCGCAAATGCCTTGGTAGCAGTTTCAAGGACAGCCAAACCTTATCCCCTATTGTGTAGGAGGGGCTTGGTCTTCGTTTGGAGTCCGCATACAGTTTGGTCTGGGTCCTGGCCTTTTCTAATTGTTCTTTGGCTTCTCTTTGAACATTAATGAGCATTTCAATCCAGGAATCGACTGTTGGAACTGGTGTAGGATGAGGAAGGATGGAGGGTAGAACCGAAGGGTGGAATCTTTGGCTACAGAAAAAAGGACTGGTCTTAATAGCAGAGTGGTCCGAATTATTATAGGCGAATTCTGCCACTGGTATTAAGGGGGACCAATCATCCTGGACCTTGGTAGCGAAGCAACGGAGGTATTGTTCCAAGGTTTGGTTTACGCGCTCTGTGGCTCCGTTGGTTTGGGGATGATATCCTGAGGAAAGAGCGCGTTGGATTCCTAGTATTTGGCAAAGATGTTTCCCGAACTGAGAAATGTATTGGAGCCCTCTGTCTGATATGATCTTGGAAGGAAGTCCATGCAGTCGGAATATGTGTTCCAGGAAAATTCCAGCAAGTTCTGACGAGGATGGCAGTTTAAACAGAGGTGTAAAATGGGCCACATGGGTGAACAAATCAATGGTGACCATGATGGTTGTGTATGCCCTGGAAGGTGGTTATTCCACAATGAAGTCTGTTGCTGTGAATTCCCAAGGCCTTGTTGGAAATGGAGGTTGCTGCAATAGACCCACTGGTCTCTTGTCATGTTTGTTTTCATTACAGACAGAGAATGCCTGGATATACCTTTGTACATCAGCTTTCACTACTGGCCAACAAAATTGCCTTTGTATTAATCGGAGGGTATTGGTAATACCACGATGCCCAGAGTAAAGAGTATTGTGACAGAGATTTATTATCCTTTGCTGTAGTTTTTGTGTTGGGATGACCAAGGCATTGTCTTTGAACAAGTATCCATCTTTGGTCTTCAGTTTCCACTGGTTCTTGTCCGAGATATCTTTCCAGAGTTCCGAGGATTGAGTGACTGCGGACTTCATCTAGGAGGCTGGTCGCCTAGGCTACAATTATTGTGTGGGGAAACATCTTGGGAAATGTTCGGTCATCAGGAAGTTCATAGTCAGGGCACCGAGACAAGGCGTCAGCAATTAGGTTTTGTGTTCCCGGAACATGGTGAATTTGGAACTGGTATTGAGCAAAGAACGCCGCCCAACGGGCCTGACGGCTGTTCTTGCATTCCAGGGCCTGTAACACTTGGAGATTTCGATGGTCCGTCCGAACCTGGACAGGATGTTTAGCTCCTAGAAGTAAATGACGTCACTCGGTGAAGGGTTGACGGATGGCTAGAAGTTCCTTTTCTAAAACTGAGTAATGTGTTTCACTGGAGGTCAATGGCCGTGAAAGATAGGAACTAGATGACGGGCTGGAACATCCTATTGCCTGTTTCAGAACTGCTCCGATGGCATAGTTAGAGGCATCTGTTTCCACTAGGAATGGTCGATTTATATCAGGTTGGATCAGGATGGGGGCTTGTGTAAATTCTGTTTTCAGGCATTGGAAGGCCTTCTCCTGGGCTGGGGTCCAATGATGGGGAGTATCTTTCTTCAATAAGGAGATGATCGGTTGAACAATCTCGGAGAAGGATGGTATAAACTTCCGATAGAAATTGGCCAAGCCCAGGAAAGATTGGATCCGTTTTACGGAGGTCGCAGTTGGCCAGGATAGTATCGCTTTAAACTTGGATTGATCCATGCCTATGCCATCTGGGCTAAGGACAAATCCTAGATAGTGAATAGTGGAAACATGAAAAAGGCATTTCTCGGGTTTTGCTAGAAGCTTGTGTTCACGTAGCCGTTGTAACACTGATTTAACATGTTCTTCATGGTTGAGAGGATCCTTGGAGAATATCAAAATATCCTCCAAGTAGACGATGACAAAAAGAAATGGCATATCTGAAAACACCCAGTCCATGAAGCGTTGGAAGATTGCCGGAGCATTAGAGTCCAAAGGGCATGACCAAGTATTCGTAATGAACAAAGGGTGTTCTGAAGGCTGTCTTCCATTCTTCACCTTCTCTAATACGAATCAAGTGATAAGCACCCCTAAGATCCAATTTGGTGAATATTACAGCTCCTCTTACGGCTTCCAGGATGTCTGAGATCAAGGGTAATGGATAACGATCCTTAAGGGTGCACTGATTAAGACCTCGATAATCAAGACAAGGTCTGAGTTCCTTGGTGTCTTTTTTAGGAAAAAAAATAATGAAGCTCCAGCCGGAGACTTGCATAGGCGTATGGTGCTGTTTTTTAGGTTAGTATCTAGGTATTCACGGAGGGCCTTTTTCTCTGGTTCAGACAGGATGAACATCCTTCCAAAGGGAATCACGGCTTAAGGTTCGGTTTCAATAGCACAGTCCTCAGGCCTGTGGGGTGGTAGGGCTTGGACAATAGCAGAAGAGAACACATCAGCGTATTCCTGGTAGGTTTTAGGAACCTGGATGATGTTGGAGACCATAAGAGGATCTTGCTGAGTTGTTGAATGTTCTTCTGATGTTGTCGGTGAAGGATCCTGGAGCAGACAATGGGACATGCAAAATTCGGAACCTAGGAACAGGGAACCAGCTGTCCAATTGATGTATGGGTTGTGTTTTTGTAGCCAGGGCATTCCCAAAACCATTGGGTAATGGGCAGATTTTATGATGTCAAACTTTATCCTTTCTCAGTGATGGTTTATAGCAAGCTCAATTTCCTTAATCTGAAGGGTTATGGGTCCAGAAGAAAGAGGTCTTCCATCAATTGCTTCTACAGGTTACAGGACGTTCAGGGATTTGTAAGGAATGTGATGTTTAAGGACCCATTCCTGATCTATGAATATTCCCATGGCCCCACAGTCCACTAGTGCCAGAATGGGGTAGGATTACTTCTTAGATGACGATAGAAAAGCCTATCAGACTACCAGGGAGTTTTATCGAGGAGAGTTCAAGGATGGTATAGATGTGGAGCCTGCATCTTTCTCCCGAATCTGAGCTCCATCTAGGATCGGGAGCTGGTGTTTCCCGAACGCCGTGGAGGGGCTAAGGGACATTCTCTGACTAAATGCCTGTCCGAGGCACAGTACATGCATAAGCCAGTATGGATCCTTCTCAACCTTTCTTGGGGGGATATGGGTCCAGGGAAGGCCCCTAGCTGCATGGGTTCGGGTTCATTTGTAGGAACAGGAGAATCTTTGGATTTTGAAGGGCTCGCAAGAGGATTTTTTTGGATGGTTGACTTGGCCTTCCTTTTCTCTGCCTTTCTTTCCTGGATGCGGAAATCAATTTGTAGAGCAAGATCCATAAGTGCCTGGTAAGAACTAGGACGTGCTACCCTGGCTAATTCATCCTTAACATCATTTAGCCCTCTTCGAAAGAGGGTGAAGCAAGCTTCAGAAGGCCAACCCGCTTCTTTAGCCAATTTCTTGAATCGAGTTACATAGGTGAGCATGTCCTGAGAGCCTTGTTGGAAATCGAGTAAACGTTCTTGAGCACTATAGACCTGTTCTGGGCGGTCAAACATAGTCTTTAGTGCTTGAATGAATTCATCATAATCATCCAAAAAAGAATCTCCGGTGTTAAACTAATGGTGTGGCCCAGGCTAAGGCATTCCCGGAGAGGTGAGAAATAATAAAGCTCACTTTAGCCCTGGAGGTGGAAAAATAATAAGGTTTAAAGGTAAAGTGGACCAAACAAGAATCCAGGAATCCTTGGAGGGTTTTTGCACAGTCATCATATTTGTCAACAATGCCGCCCAATAGCACGCTGTCCTTTGAGGCAGAGTCGTGTGAAAGTACCAATGTTTCAGCGCAGCGTTCTCCGCTTTCAAGTTCTGTACTTCGGTCGATAGTTCTTGCATGCCACGCATAAGATCCTGGATGGCCGCCTCCATGTCTGTATCGACTTCGGTCAGGTGGCGTCTCAATCTGTCACAGGTTTCCCCCCTTCTCCCCTCTCTATGTTGCCTGATGTCCTCTTTAGGTGGAGTCGTCTTTCGTATGGTTCGGGACTTAAATAAGCCCGCTCGGCCGTCCTTGGCTTCCAGATTACGTTCAGCTTCGATGTCCAGGATCACGGGAAACTCCAGGAGTATTCAAGAAGGAGTTGGGGGCACGCGGAAGCGGCACAGGGATTCCGGGAAGTTAGGAAAGAGGGAAGAAGTCGGAGAAGGGAATCCAGGGGTCAGGGGATAGCAAGTAGCACTAGAGAAGGTTCGGAGCACACGTCCGATCACAGCTAGTAGCAGCGTTGAGACGCGCGGGGGTGTGGCTTCTTTATAGAGGACGCTGCGTAGAACATGAAGACTGGCGAGCAGCGTTCTGAGCTTGCCGCCATGTTGGTAGTATTATGGAGTGTAAGGCCCAACGTGTCAGGGACCAGGAGGCCCAGAAGGGGCGAGTTCGATGGTTCATGACATAAGCTGTTATGGGAGCCACAAAACATCCGCTAAGCTTCAATGTGCTACTGCTCTATCCATTGCTACCCACTGTTTATCTTGTGTGGCCTCCCCTTCCCGAAGCCATTCTCTAATTAATCGTAGCTGCGTGGCCTCATAGCACTGTTGGAAATTCGGCAGTGCTAGTCCCCCCTCCCGTCTGGGAGCCATCAACAGCTGACTACTGACCCGCTCTTTTTTCCCTTCCCATAAAAATTCTCTGGTTAGAGATCCCAGTTCCTTAAAGAAACCTCCAGGGATCGCCTGAGGTATTGCCTGAAAGAAATACAAGCGCGAAGCGTTAACATTTTGGCCGCGCCCACCCTACCCAATCACGAGATCCGAAGGCCCCTCCACCTATGGTAGTCCCATTTAATGTCCTTTAACAAAGGTTGATAATTAGCTTGATACCACCCTGCCATGGTTGGCGTAATTTTCACTCCTAGATGTCTGATTCCCCCCAGGCTCCATATAAATGGGGTAAGTCCGCCCTCAATGACTCCCGGTTCCCTGCCTTTAGGGTCAGATTCAGGAGTTCTGATTTGCCAATATTGATCTTGAGGCCAGAAGCTTTCCCAAATTCCTCCAGGAGGTTTCGGCTCGCTCGGATGGTCTCCATCGGCGCCATTAGTGTCAGTAACATGTCATTGGCAAAAGCCGCGGTAACTTTTGTTCTATCCCCCCAAATGGAATGCCCTTTATCCCCTCCGTCTCCCTGATAGCTTGCAATAGAGGATCCAAGTAGATTGCATAAAGCATAGGAGACAGGGGATAACCCTGCTTAGTGCCCCTACTCAATCTAAAGGACCTAGACATAGCCCCATTTACTGCGATCCTCATAGTGGGTGTCTGGTAATTGGCCTGGACCAAACGTACAAAAGAAAATACCTACGCCCATCTTCTGCATAGCCCTAAACAGAAAGGACAACTCCACGTGGTCAAACGCCTTTTCTGCGTCCAAAATGGAAGGACCGCGGGAGTGTCTGTTCTATGGGCCTTTTCCACCAAGTGGGCCACTCTCCTAATGTTATCCGCCGTCTGTCTGCTTATAAAACCCGCCTGATCCGGGTGGATCAGGTCTGGGAGATAACCCTCTAGCCTATTCGGCAATATTTTTGTGAAGATCTTGGCGTCTATGTTAATCAACGCTATAGGGTCTATAAGACGTTTTCTCTTCAGGGTCCTTGTTTGGTTTCAGAATAAGGGTTAGCCTGGCCTCTTCCATAAATTGAGTTATTTTCCCCGTTGTCCTAAAGGTGTTGAAGATGTAAGTCGGTGTGGGGTTAATTCAGTTGCAAAAGTTTTGTAGAAAGCTGCAGTATACCCATCCGGGCACTTAGCCTTATTCAAAGGTAAGCCTCTTATCACCCTCCTCGGCTCCTCCTCTGCAATCTCCCTGTTAAGCAGTTCGATGCCTCCTTCCCAATCTTCCCCAACTCCACCCTATCCAAAAACTCTATCTGCGAACATTCCTGGGTGTTCTGTGACGCGTAGAGCGATTCACAGAATTCTACTAGCGTCTCCCGTTATCTCCCCTGCCCGTGTCACCTGTTCTCCTGATACTGTTTTTAGCGCTGTGATCGTGTTCCTAGCGTTCGCTCCCTTTAGCAAGCGTGCGAGGAAAGCATCTGCCTTATTCGCTTTAGCATAGAATTTTTGGCGATCACTGAGCAGAGCCCCTTCAGCTTTTTTGGTCCGGAGGACCTCCAATTGACCTAATGCCCTGCGATACTCCCTCATGGAAGCCCTAGTCTGGGTCGCCCCCGCCTTCCGCCTCGCTGTCTCGACCTCCTCTTCCAACTGCTTCTCCAATGCCCTCAGTTGCTTCTCCCTATGATTGATTCGTAGCTGCTATTAGTCCCCCCCCCCTCAGCATGGCCTTAAAAGCGTCCCACCTAGTCTCCTCCCTCGTATCCCCCCTCTTGTTGACCGCAAACAAATTCCTAATCTTTTCTTCCGTCTCTTGCCTCATTAACGGGTCTCTGAGAAGATATCCTGGATACTTCCACCTCCACACCCCTCTTTCCCAACTACCCAAGTCCATTTTCATGGAAACCACTTTGTGGTCTGCTATGCCAATGGGGCCTGTCACTACCTCTCGGACCTGGCCCACCAGAGACTGTTACCCAAATATCGTCAATTGGGAACCGTGCACCCTGGATAGAAAAGTATAACCTTCTTCGCCCCCTTTCAATTCCTGCCACACATCTCTCAGCCCTGCACCGCATATTCTTTCTTTGAGGATCTGCCGACATCACCGCTCCACCTCCTCCCATGGGGTGCCCTGACCCATCCCGTTCCCTCTCCCAGGCTATATTAAGGTCACCCAGCAAGATTATTGCCCACAGACTGTCTTGGTGTATCCCCTTAACTATGATGTACCTACCCTCCTTATCCCGTATGGTTTCCATGACCCTGAAGTCCACTGAGTTTTTGATAGCTAGGGCCACCCCCGACCTATTTCCCCCCCCCCCCTCCCCCGACGCATGCAGGATCTGATCAAACCACTGCAGCTTCAGACGCCCCTGGTCTTTTTGTCTTAAAATGCGTTTCTTGCAATCCCAAGATGTCCGGCTTCTCCTTCCTCATAAATTGCTCTAGTTTCTTTCTCGTGAGGGGGGTATTCAGTCCCCTCACAGTATGTGTTTGCCACTTGAAAGTGAGTTAATCCGTCTATGCTGCCATGGTGCCCATCTCCCCATTCCTCCTCCTGAGGGGGCGCCCAAACGGCGGAGTGGCCTAGACACCCCTCCTGCTCCCTTGTGCATTCCCTGCCGTTGGGTAGACTCTCTACCTCTCGTGCCCTGGCCCTCGTGTGAAGCCTCTGCTGAACTCTCCACTCCCCCTCCTTCCCATCCACCACTGTCCCGCCCACCCCCCCCTTCTAGAAGGGCTTGCCCTTCCCGCCTCCCTCTCTCCCCTCTCTACGGGTATACCCATACTTTCTGATTCGTAGATGCGTGCTCCCCCCCCTCCCCCCTCCTGCCAAATACTCCCTGTAGAGGCCCACCACCCTTATAGCTCATTGTGGTTTAGATCTCCTCCTGTACATCCCCACCCCTCTCCCTGGGGCTTTTCTTGTTCCTTTCCTTAGATGGCATGCCGCTTAGCTTCGCTCCCCTTCTCTTTTCTAGCACTGTTGTACAAGCCCATGGCTTTGGCTCTGACCTGGCTGTCGAGGTTTGTTTTCCAGATCCACTGGGAGCGTCAACCAAGTCCAGTTGTAGACGGCTCGTCCCTTCCTGCAGCGTGGTCACCCGCCTCGAGGCCCCCTCTCACTCGAACAGCAATCCAAATGGGAAGGTCCACCTATATTTAATCCCCCTATCGTTGAGTGCTTTGAGAACCGGTCCCATTTGAAGCCTCTTTGTCAGGGTGCGCTCGCCAAGTCCTGAAACAATGCGATGCAGTGTTCATTAAACATTATTGGCTCTTGCTTTCTTGCCTTCTGGAGGTCTTCCTCCTTTTGAGCATGCCTGGTGAACGCTGCCAGAACGTCTCTAGGTCTCGACACTGACCCTTTGCCCCCTCTGCGAATGCGATCAAGCTCTATCTTGTCCGGAGGCGAGACCCTCAATATCTCGACAAAGATAGTTTGAACCACTCTTTTTAATTCTTTGTCTTGAACGGTTTCCGGCAGCATTTTAACCCATGTATTGATCCTACGAGACCTGTTTTCCATGTCCTCCATTTGGTCTCCAAATTTTGCGTGGCTGTATCTAGCCTATCAATCACTTCACTGTTGGCTGTCACTTCTTTGTCCATTTCATGCATGACTCTTTCCAAAAGGTCTGTCCGTTCACCCTGCTGCCGCAACTCCCGCTTTATTTCCCCCAGGGTCGAGTTGAGGTCTGCCCTTAAAAGTTGGAATTGTT
This sequence comes from Ambystoma mexicanum, assembly GCF_040938575.1. NCBI lineage: Eukaryota > Metazoa > Chordata > Amphibia > Caudata > Ambystomatidae > Ambystoma > Ambystoma mexicanum. The sequence continues at coordinate 38,991,338 of NC_090933.1, forward strand.
CCTGGAACGTCTTAGTTAAACTGGTTTGTAGGGTGAGCATCTCCCCCCTGAAGTCTTGCCTCGACATCATGGTCCGGTTCTCCCCTTCAGGTGATGTGTCTCCTCCTTCTGAGCCCTCCTTCGTGGTTTTAGCCAACTCCCTCCTCTCCTGTATCGGCCAGATAGTGGCGGAGGGTACCTGGGCCATCCCGTGAGGTCTGCAGTGCTCTCCCGCCCTTCCCCTTATTTTTGGTGGACATATCAGCGCAGCTTTTTTCCATGTGGTGCACCCGTTCCGCCGTTGACGCTTTGCTGCCTCACCGGGCACACTGCTTAGGCTTCGGGGGCCTTTCAGGGTTCTTCCCCCTGCTATGCCTTCTCCAGTGGTTCAGTGCCCCTCTCACCATCCTCTCAACCGGTCACTCCCTTGGACAGTCCCGCCAGTAAGAGGATATGCTCTGCCCCACTCCTTCTCGATACAAACTCACCTGCAGGAAGCGAGGCACCCCCGAGTTACACTTTGCCTCCTTATGTATGCCTTGAGGCACTGATGGATTCAGGCGGCCTCCGACTGTAAACTCTATTTGCGCAGCTTGAGTACCCCCCTCTCACGGTCTCCTTCTCTCACCTGTATCCCGGGCCTCTCTCCAGCTTCCCCGCCCGGTGCTCCACCCGCCTCCTCACCACTGGCACTATCTGCTCATTTCATTCTGGCACCGGTGAGCACCCCCCACTGGGGATGTGATCCGACCAGTGCCGCTGTCAGCCACTTCCACTGGTCCCTGATAAGGCCGTTTTCCACCCCTCTTCAGGGCCGGCCCACTGCTAATCTTCTCTACCCGGTGCCTCTCCTCCCTGGTCGCTGAAGCAGCCGCACACCGCTCCACCTCCTCCTCTTCAGGTAGCGGGCCTCCTCAACGCTGGCCCCATAGGTGGCCGCAGCCTGACTGGCTCTACTGCCCGCCTCCTTCCCCGACCTCCCATGAGGCCGCTCTTCATGGACAAATATGAAGCCGAATAGTTTTGTTATTTCAACTGTAAAATACACACTTCCTCAATAATAAAGTCTAAATGTGTTCCAGGTCATTTTGATTTCTGTTCGTTTTCATGAAGACGGCAAACTCCTTCAAAATACCTAAATTCAGAAGAGAATAGATGGACAAAAGAAACAGGGACTAAATGATTGAAAGGATGTTGCATATGCAAACCCAGTGCTACTCAGACTTGCAAGCTCCACAAATGCAAAGTGCCTAATTGGAGTCAACAAAGCGACATTGCGCCTTGCAATTGACTTTGCGAATCAGGCAATGCAACCTCTTATGATTTACACAGTAGATTAGATGTTCCGTGTGTTTCCCTCCTTCAATGCCACTCACATGGATATGTATGAATGGGTTTGGCAAAAGTCGATAATGCAGGCAAATTGACTTAGTCCCCATATTTCTAGAGAGGCTACTCGGTCATACATAGACTAATGGATGGAGGTGGACACTGTGGCCCAAGAGCCGAATACCTCGCCAGAGTCTCATGCTGGGTGTCTATTAATTACCTCTTCAGTTTGTTTTGAATCACATTGGTGAAGTCTACATCTGCAACACCACAAAGCCAACACCTCCCGCTATTCACATTGACTTCTCAATATTTACCTGCCTCCAACAAAACAAAAACTGGATAAAAGGATTAAGTTGTTCAAAGCAGTCTATTCGATTCCTGAGGACTGCATCTTTCTCCCTGGTAACATATTTGTTCTGTTGAACTGCAGGTTTCATCGCATCATGCAAAACTGCATGGTGCATGACTAGCATGCTGCATGACTGTATCAAGCATGACTAAAAGCAGGACTGTCATGTAGGCTACTTTGGAGTGTGCTTTAAAGGAATGGTTCGCCCAAAAAATGTTATTTAAAAAATAGATAGGCAACATAAAAAACGATTGGCGTTTTTTTTTTTTTCCAAGTCCCTATGTAAAATTTTGAGCAATTCAAGCTCAAAGATAGCACATGGGGGCATCCATTTTGTGAAATGGATGCCCGCCGCTGTGCTTGCTTTGGCTTTTGCGGCACTAATGAAGGAAAAGCCAGCCAGCTGTAGTAAACAAAAGCTACCACTCGGTGGCTTTTCCTTCATTGGTGTTGTACACGGAGGACGGGGACCGGAGACTACAGGCAGAAAAGCTGCAGCTGCATCTCGGTAAGTGCTATTTTTTTAATAAAAATAAACACTAGCTGCGTTTTTTTTTCTAAGTTTTCCGGGCTGGAGGAGCCCGGAAAACTTAGAAATAAAACCGCAGCTTTAAAAACGTTGTATTTATGTTTGCGGTCGCTTTTGAAGCGACCGCAGACATAAATACGACGTTATTGTGTTTGAAAACGCTGCGGTTTTTCTTTCTAAGTTTCTCGGGCTCCTCCGGCTCGGAGGAGCCTGAGAAACTCAGAAAGAAAAACCGCAGTGTTTTCAAACACAACCGCGTTGTGTTTCTGCCTGCCGTGGCTATCACTTTGGGTCTCCGGTGCTCCCCTATGGGAGCACCGGAGACCCAAAGTGAAAGCAAAGGCAGGCAGAAACACAACATGGTTTTGTTTACATGCCGCGTTGTTTCTGCCTAAATCTGATTTCCCATTTGGGGCTCTCGGGCTCCCCACGGGGGGCCCGAGAGCCCCAAATGGGAAATGCTAAATGCTGCAGTGTTTCTGCCTAAATCTGTGTTGTATCCTGCATAACTATGAATGAGGTCTGAGTCGGTGTAAGAGCTGTGTTGGAATGCTAGGGGAGCCTGGAGTGTTGGGGCACCTGGGGATTCCAAGGGAGACGGTTAGGGACTTGGAGCTGAGCAGGGAACCAGGGAAGAAGCTACTAATGATTTCCCTCTCCTATATTATGAACTGAACCTGTAACCAAGAGAATAAAGCGTGTTTGCTTTACATTGTTGTTGTCATGTTTAAAAATGAAGAGGCACAGTAGGACAGTTTTCAAAGAGTGCAGTGGAGGCTATTGGAGATGACTTGCACATTTTGTTGTAATGAAGTTCAGTCCACATAATTGTAAAGCCAAGTAAGCATATAATGACGCGATTATGGGAATGCACATTTTGGAAAATGCATATTTTGGGAAATGGAAATTTTGTGAAATGCAAATTTTGTGTTGTGTATTTCGCATGTTGGAGTTGTATGACTGAGTTGAATTTTGTGTATTTCTTGGTAATAGAGTTCTGGGTGTGTGACGCAAGGGTGCACACAGGAGGCAGCAGGTCCTGCAAATGTAGTGTACATGTGCGGTAGTTGAGTGTTTGAAGTATGTGTGCATGCGTGGAGTTGCATGTTTGTCAGTGGTTATGTCAACATTTGGGAGTGTAGTTAGGAGTTACATGCATGTATTGGGGTTAGATTCTCACATACTGGCCAGGTGTGTTTACCAGTGTTGATAAAACCTTCAAGAGGAACCCCACGTTTTTTTAATGGAGGTTGGACACAGTAGAGTGCTCCAGTGGTAATGATCTTAGGGCATGGGTCCCATTTTTGAGGTCTGTAGTCAGTTTGGACACAGTAGTGTTCCATGTTGACCTTGGGGCATGGGGCCCATTTATTTTGTTGAGGTCTGAAGTCAGGTTTCATCGCAGATTATGCGCATGAAATCTGGGGACATTGGTCCTCAGAATAGTAGTTAAAATGTCTGCGTTGAAGGTTATCGCTTGACAATTCTTTCAACTATGTAATGGTTGGAGTTTTAGTTAGGAGCAATGTGTGGTCTCCTAGTTTTCTGTAGTGCCAGGCGGTGCATGCGGGATGAGGTGCTGTTTTATTATTGCTAGCCAGTCTATTTTTATGGTTTTGAATACCAGTGGAGGGCACACAGGTAGGCCAGTGGTTATTTTGTGGAGTTTTAGTGCATATCTGGACCAGGTAGGGTCCATACACTGGCATGGGTTACTGGACTTACGTTCAGTTAGATTTATTAAAATGTAATTTCTAGTTTTCAGGTCGCACCATTTATTGTTCCATCCTTGAGGTGTATCTGATTTTGGGTGTGCAAATTTTGAGGTTTGCATAGCGTTACCAATTTCCATCTTGGTAGTGGTTTGTTGTTTTACATGGCCCTTTTTGCTATGTATATTTTGTGCCACGCCTCTTTCTATCATGGTTGTTTTGTATTTTTGTGATCTTTGTGTCGTATGTCTCTTTTCTAGATTTCTCATTCCTTTTTCATGTTTTCTCTAGGAGAGGAGGATGAGGTATCGTTGTTGGGATATTTGTTAGGGTGCATCGGATCATTGTTGGCATGTTTAGGACTATCTGTTGACCATTGTGTAAGTTTTCTAGATTCGTGGCTACACTATTTTGGCAGGTGAGTTAGCCTCTGTCGGGGTGTTGGGTTTGTGCTCAAGTGTGGCAGACTTGAGGCCAGGAGTGGCAGGCCTGGCGGAAGGTGTTTTAGTTTGGTGGGTTTTGGTTTGTAGTTCTGGTTTTTGTTTGTCCTTTGTGGCAAGGTTGTGCTTGGTGGTGGCGGCACCGAGACCCTGGTGTGGCAGGCCAGGGTGGAAGGAGTAGTAGAAATGTTGTGGTTGTTTGTCCTATCATGGTTGTGAGTGTATGTGTTTTCTTTTGATTGAAAAAGGGGGGGATATGTTGTATCCTGCATAAGTATGAATGAGGTCTGAGTCAGTGTAAGAGCTGTGTTGGAATGCTAGGGGAGCCTGGAGTGTTGGGGAACCTGGGGATTCCAAGGGAGACGGTTAGGGACTTGGAGCTGGGCAGAGAACCAGGGAAGAAGCTACTAATGATCTCTCTCTCTCCTATATTATGAACTGAACCTGTAACCAAGAGAATAAAGCGTGTTTCCTTTTTCTACATAACTGGGTCAGCCTGGCTCCTGCTCCTTGTTGTTACTGGCCCAGGGTAGCTCCTGCAGGAGACCGGATACTTCAATCTGCTTTCCCATTTGGGGCTCTAGGGCTCCCCGTGGGAAGCCCTAAAGCCCCAAATGGGAAAGTAGATTTAGGCAGAAACACAACGTCTTTGTGTTTGAAAATGCTGCGGTTTTTCTTTCTAAGTTTCTCAGACTCGGAGGAGCCTGAGAAACTCAGAAAGAAAAACCGCAGCGTTTTCAAACACAACCGCATTGTGTTTCTGCCTGCCGTGGCTATCACTTTGGGTCTCCGGTGCTCCCCCAGGAGAGCACCCGAGACCCAAAGTGAAAGCAGAGGCAGGCAGAAACACAACGCGGTTGTGTTTGAAAACGCTGCGGTTTTTCTTTCTAGGTTTCTCAGGCTCAGAGGAGCCTGAGAAACTTAGAAAGAAAAACCGCAGCGTTTTCAAACACAATAACTTTGTATTTATGTTTGCGGTCGCTTCAAAAGCAACCGCAAACATAAATAGAACGTTTTTAAAGCTGCGGTTTTATTTCTAAGTTTTCCGGGCTCCTACAGCCCAGAAAACGTAGAAAAAGAAACGCAGCTAGTACTTATTTTTTAAAAAAAAATAAATAGCATTTACCGAGATGCAGCTGCAGCTTTTCTGCCTGTAGTCTCCGGTCCGCGTCCTCCAAGTCCCGGCACCTATGAAGGAAAACCCACCCAGTGGTAGCTTTTGTTTACTACAGCTGGCTGGCTTTTCCTTCATTAGTGCCGCAAAAGCCAGCACAGGCGGGCAGCCATTTCACAAAATGGAATGCGCCCATGTGCTTGCTTTTTCAATTTTTGAGCTTGAATTGCTCAAAATTTTACATGGGGACGTCGAAAAAAAAAACGCCAATCGTTTTTTTTTAATGTTGCCTATCTATTTTTTAAATAAACATTTTTGGGCGAACCATTCCTTTAAGGCTTTAGAGTTGTAGGAGAGTCTACCGCGATAGCAAGTTGGCCCTTGTCTAGTGTACGTGGGTTAGTTATTCAGTACTTTATGACAAGATTACAGAGCTTCAAAATAGGAGGTAAAATCCAGGGCTTACATAACACTGCCTGCAGTCCATGCAGCACCACCTGAACTGCAAATGGAGAAGCATCAGGCCTTCAGCTGATCAAGAAAAATCCCCCTAAGAATGCTGCCTGCACCCCTTCTCCTCTTGACAATGCAGCGTTTTTGAATGCATTGTGACCCATGTTCTTTTCAGAGAGGGGGTTGCCTCGCACTGGGAACACAAATGCAGAGTTGGAACAATACAGCGCCTGCATGCCTTTTCCATTTGTTGTATGTAATGTGGCGCATCTGAAAAAAGATGCATTCATGCTGAGCAGGACCAAGGCCTGGCCTGATTGCAGTGCTAGCTACCATCCAGCCAGTCCATATGTTGGTCCCTCTGACAGTTCAGAGTGTGCTTCCCTTTAATTCTGTATTCGCTGAGTTACACCAAGTAATTCTTCTGAACAAGAACGCTCCTAAGAAAGACCAAAAGGGTTGCGCAGACATGGAAAAGCCTGAGATGTGACTATGTGCCCACACGCAATGAGCTCTTAAAAAAAAAAAAAAAAAATCACGTCTAAAATCTAATCTGATATGATAGGTTATTTATAACGCGCTTAATACCCAGAGGTTTCTAAGCGCGGACCAGTGGATCAAACCTGTGGTGCTCCGAATCGTCTAGCTTCCAAGGCGAGCACGTTGCCCCTGAGCGATCCTCCCAAGACGTAGTGTAATTGACCGTCATCCTACTGGCCCTATTCGCCCCACCCTCTTTTACACCAGGGATCTATTGCATTTTCTGTCTCGCTCTTCAACCCTCCACCCGAACACACAAAAACCGCGGCCTACTTTCACACTTCTGAAAATGCTGGCCACATCTTGCGCTGCCTTCAATGTAACTTTTTTTTTTATTTAACCAGTGCTGTTGACCTACAAGACGCATCAAAGTTCAGCTCTGCTCACTGCACTCCCGACCATTTCACCCACAGAGCATCGTTTTCTAAGTACCACACAGAGTCCAGACTGGCACACAACAGAAAGGTGGGGATTTCGGAACATTGAAGTTGCTTTGTCACACCAATTATGAGAGGGCATGTCACTCTGACATTTACTAGACCACCCCAGCCTTACTGGTCTTCACTACATGTTGGAAATTAAAGTTTCTCCACAGGGCTTTCACATATGCTGCTCGCACTCATCCTCATCGCTCCGCTTCAGCACACACATGCACCATCGACTGATATTTAATCGTGAAAGCTGGTTGACTATGCATAATTCCCGTCCTTTTTGCTATCTCCAGTCCATGTTTAAGCTGTTACTTTGGCTTCATTTGGGACAACAATGTATTCAGCAGGAGCCCAATACGATTTCTTGCAACCTGAGATTGGCTGAATACCTACTTGAAGCCGTAGTTCGGTAAACCTCTAGTTTCTCATCATAATTGGCAGTATTAGGACAGCAATATTCAGTGGAGGAGACATGTTGGCTCTGACCATGGCCTTTCAGCTCTTGCTATGTATACCTTTCTATTGTTTAAACCCCTCCCTAACCTAACCATTCTACTTTCTACCTTGTATTATACTGCTCCTAAGTTTCCCATTGTGATGTTTGCTCTCTTGTTCCACTGTGAATTTTGCTCTTATGTCTCCTGTTTTGCTTCACTGTGATGTTGCCAGGTAACCCAGGTGTCCTCCTGCAGTTCCGCTTCTAGTTATCTCTGTGAGAATTTTGCATGGAGGGATTTCTTTTTTTTTTACTCCACTGTTGACTTTGCAACCATTCGTACCTGCTCTTGTATGTCTTCTCCCCCTTTCTCCATTTTGAATCAGGACATAGCGAGCCCATTTGTTTGGCTCCTATAATACGTTCCTTAGCTTGCTAGGTGTAATGTTGGAGCATGTTGAAATGATGAATGAGCTTGACTTTGGATGTATTTTCTGAAGGCAGATGAAAAAATGTCTTGTACGAAACTGCGAGCTGTGATATTATGCAGTTTCTTGCATTGAAGGGAATATATTGGCAAACATATGGTAACATCATGGTCCACGTGGAAAATGCTTGCATCGAAGACTACTTTAAAACTGCAGCGTAGACTGTTAACAATGTAACTGCCGGGGGGGCGTGGCCAACGAGCACACGATGAGGACGTGATTCCTCGGTGCTCCGTGGCCGTCGGCTGAATCCTGTGGAAGATCCTGTATAATTCGCATCGGATTGAGACGAAAAACAACCTTCCTAGTGGCGGACAATCGCGGCCACACATAACAGAAGTGTGAGGAAGAATCGGAGGAAGGGGCCGGAGATATTACCAACTGGGCCGGACAGCGCAGGGTGCCAAACCAACATCAAGATGGCCGCCGGGTCCGAGCAGCGGTAGGCGCCGCGGAGACTCACTGAAGGGAGAGCTGTGGCTCCCCCTCCTTCCACTTACAGGGTCTCACCGCTCCAGGCAGAACTGAACTGCCGGCTGCTGCCGGCTGAGAGGATCGATCCTGCGACCGGACCCCTGCACGGCGACCGGTTGAGGCCCGGTGCCACAGGAGGACCCGGCCGCCGACGCCGGCGGGGGACAGAGATGTGACGAGCAGTCGGGAGGTGCTCGGAGCCGCGAGGGGAGCGGGATCCTGCTTGGTGATACGACCGCACTGCTCGGGACGACAGATATCCTGTGTCACAAGAGGACCCGACTGCCGGCGGGGAACGGAGACTGGGGGCGGCGGCGTGCGGGGCGAGGCACGGGCAGATACCTTACCTAGGGTACGACGATTTCCTGATGGTGTGTTCGGTCTGTGGTGCAGCCGTTTACCTTGCTGCGCCTCCTGCGACGCCTCTTCGGTGAGCGCGACCTGATCTGTCCTGGTCCTGTGGCCGCGCTGGCTCTTCCTTGTTAATCCCTCGGATCAGTTTATATGTCGAGGGCCAGTCTCACTCCGCACTGAACACTCGTCGGAATATTTACCTGGAGGTACAATCACTCCTGGGAGACTATTGGAAGGTCCAATCAACGCAGAACAGTCGTTGCACTATGTACGGGACCCAGTCCCACTAGAGCACCACAATCTCCATTGGCAACTCATTGGATCATATAGCAGCAGTTTTCAGCCCCACTTCAGTGAGAGTAATGCCTGCAATGGCGTCCCTGGCGAATGACACCCACGCGAGGAACGTATCAGCTTGAAGTGGAGGGTGCCGAAACGGGATAACGGAGGTGCTCTTGCTCCCACTGCAGTCCGGGGGTGTTCAGCATCGCGCCCACGGGGGACGAACCAGACTCCAACATCACAGCCCTCCAGGGCGCCCGCCAATACATAAAGTCCCGGTAAGGAGTGGGGGAGGGTGGGGCCCAACGGCCACGTAGTGAACTGAAGCAATCATACGGCAAACGGTGGAGACGGTTCCTCCCCGCCTCTCCCCCGGGAGAATCACCCCGGCCAAACTAGTAATTAAGCAAAACTCGTTCTCGCACTGAGTGTGAACGAAGGGGCCTATTTGTTCTAACAGACAGCTGACACCCTGCATGAAACCCCGACTGGCACAACCAAGAGAAAGCTCCTACGCTCCAGAAAAGGGAAAGGGAGGACTGGTCACTAAGCATACGATGCATTAACCCCCGAAGCCTCTGAGGAGTAACTGGGCAGCTGCAATAACTGGCCCACATATGTAGAGACCCACAAGGCGTATCAGGGAGTACCGCTAGACACTGTGCAACCCCCCCTCCAACCGTGCGACCACCATACATACTGCAAAACCCTGTAAATAACGACTGAGTGGGGCTGATCTTCCACAGACCACTATTCACTGTCAGACATGGGTAAAGATAAGGCAAAAGGCACGACCACGCAGAGCAAAATAGAGCAATATACGACTCCCGCCCAGGCCCTCCCGCCAGAACAGACTAATACTGGTAAAACACAAGAAGCGCCAGGAGAAACGCCAGAAACAGAGGAGAACATTTCGCTGAAGGATGTAATGAACGCCATAGCAAATTCAAGAACCTCCATGGAAAGGAAAATGGATGGCATCTGCGCAGAGGTGTCACTATTACGCCACGACCTCCAGAAACTCACAGCCCGTACTGGAGAAGCCGAAGGTCGAATATCCGAAACAGAAGACAATTTAAGGAATGTGAACCAGCAAATGTCAGGAGCACTGACCCGCCTTAAAGCATTGGAAGAGAGAGTGGAGGAGGGAGAGGGCAGAGCAAGACGAAACAACATCCGGATCCTCGGACTGCCGGAAAAAACGGAAGGCGCAAACATGGAACTGTTTCTCGAGCAGTGGCTCGCGGACCTCTTTGCCCCCAAGACCCTCTCAAACTTTTTCTCAATCGAACGGGCCCACCGAATACCAACTGGCAGGCAAATCCCAGGCGCTCCGCCCCGCACGGTGATCGTGAAACTCCTAAATTATAGAGACCGGGATGCAATACTCCAAATGGCCAGAACTAAGGGCAATATAACATTCAATGGCTCCAAGATAGGTTTTTTCCCGGACTTTACCAGGGAGGTGCAAAAGGCCAGACAATCCTTTGGCCCTCTGAAAAAACGTCTCCAAACCCTCAATGTAAAATACGGTCTCCTATTCCCAGCGCAGCTGAAAATATATTTTAATGGTACATCTGTGCACTTCACGGACCCAGCAGAGGCATGGAACTGGGCGGAAAAGCACCTGGAGGGCGATTGGAGGCCAGGCGGGGGACAAGGGAATGGCGGGAATCGCCCGAGACGAGGCAGAGCACCTCCTGAGCGCCCGCAACAACAACCCCAGGCACAACCAGACGGGGACAATGACTGAAACAAAGAATAAGGCACCCATTCACAAAGCTACGCATTAAGAGCCGGCACCATGCTGTGATATCACCTTAATAACGACTTAACTGCGAATCCGATACCTGTATAGCTGGCGGCCCGGACCGCGTACCCCCGCGGCCAGACCAAGTCAACAAAAGCCCAAGTATAGTAGCACTACTTGGGGAACAGTTCTTAGTTTATGAGTTGACTGTCCGTTGACAGTGTGTTGCACTCCTATGTTCGGGCGACAGGTACTTCAAGTTGGGGTGGAGTATAGGGAGGGGGATGTAAGGGAAAGTTTTTATGTTATTATGTTAGTTCGGATCTATAGCATGTCCAACCACCGACCCAAACACAACCCTCTGCACATTATACCCTACTGCACTACGTATCGGGACCAAGTTCCCGACAGATACACCAATGGGAGGCAGCTCTCCCGATCAAAGTATCCTGCATACCCGCTACCAGGAAGCTTTAGATGACACACCCACAAACACACCCACCACCACCTGACCGCCCCAGGTCCCTTAAGCTTCTCACCTGGAACGTGAACGGAATGGGCTCTGGGATTAAAAGACGTCTGATTAAACAACTGTTGAATAGACACTCTCCCGATCTGGCCCTCCTATCTGAGACGCATCTGGCGGGAACACACTGCACCCTTTTCCAGAGAACAAACTATAGAACCGCATTCCAGACGGGCTATACAATGGGATCCAGGGGCACCCTTATCCTTATACACAAGAGGCTCCCTTTCTCCCCGCAAGTAGTGGAACTGGACCCGCGGGGTCGCTATGCACTCATCCTGGGCTCACTCTGGGGAGAGACATTGGCCATTATGTCGGTGTATTCCCCGCCTGGACTGGGTCAGGAATTACTGGAGGATGTCACCACTCTCCTGGGGAAACACCACCCTGATAGATGGATCCTGGGGGGGGGACTTTAACGATGTAATGTGCAACACCATGGACCGTACCCACCTCAGAGGACGTAACCCGGATGCTCCCACGAAACTCTCCAACTTTGTGTCCGCCCTAGGACTCCGAGATGTGTGGCGAGAGCTGCACCCCCAGGGCAAAGGCTACTCGTTCCACTCCGGAGCACATGGCTCCCTCTCTAGACTAGATTACCTCCTGGTCCCACACACAGACCTACACAGGGCGATATCCGCAGAATTCCTCCCTCGTGGAATCTCGGACCATTCCCCCCTAATAATAGAAATACGAACGCATGCCGCGACCCCCCCTAAAACATGGAGACTAAACAACTACCACCTGGGATTCCCAGAAATGGTGGAGCACCTCACGGAGGTGTCCGATGAATATTTCGACATTAACGAACTAGCGGTGGATGACCCGGTGGTGGTATGGGAAGCTTATAAAACGGTGCTGCGTGGGGAAATCATCTCCTGGGTAGCGAACAAAAAGAGGGAGAGACTCCAAAAGATAGTAGAGGCGGAGGATGAAATGATCCAGGCCGAAAACACGCATGTTCTTGACCCCACCCCGCAGACTCAACGGTCCCTCAAAATGGCCACAGAGACCCTTAGAAATATTATGCTAGACAATGCCAAGCAGGCCCACTGGGACACCAGAGCGAGGATATATGAATTGGGGGACAAGGCAGGCAAAATGCTGGCCTGGCTGGAGAGGAGGGAGGAGGGGAGACGTCACGTCCGGGAGATAGTTGCTCCGAATGGTGCCGTGTACCAGACGGATGCCGAAGTAGCAGAGACCTTTGCCCAGTTCTATGCGGAGCTCTACCGAGTACCGACAATACCATTCGACCCGACCCTACTAGACGAAATAACACTTCCAGCACTCTCACCACAACAACGAGAGGAGCTGGACTTGGATCTCTCTGAATCTGAAATAGCCGAAGCCCTAACGCAGCTTCAAACAGGGAAGACACCAGGCCCTAATGGATTCCCGGTTGAGACCTGGCAGAAACTTGGAGGGAATAAAATAGCAGTCCCTCTCTACAAGATGTTCCTTGGCGCCCGTGAACAGGGTGCCCTCCCACCGGACCTATGTAAAGCCACCATCGTGGTCATTCCCAAACCTGATAGGCCCCCGGAACTGTGCGCTTCTTATCGACCCATCTCATTAATTAACAGTGAAGCCAAGGTTCTCGCCAAGCTCCTGGCCAACCGACTGCAGTCAGTGATCCATACTTTGATCCACCCGGATCAATGTGGCTTCATGCCACACAAATCAACCCGACTGAACCTTCGTCGGCTCCACCTGGCGTTAGAGCGGGCCCCGATTATTGATACCCCTCTCGCTTTATTGGCAATAGATTTTGAAAAGGCCTTCGACTCGGTCAGGTGGGACTGCCTTTGGGAGGTCATGAGGCGCATGGGGTTCGGAGAGGGCTTCTTGGGATGGGTGAAATTACTCTACACCAACATTCAAGCGGAGGTTAGGGTTAATGGTTGGCCGTCCCGGCCCTTCCCACTGGGAAAGGGCACGAGACAGGGCTGTCCCCTTTCTCCCCTTCTCTTTGCCCTGGCGATTGAGCCTCTCGCCCTCTGGCTTCGCCAGTGCGCTGCATGGACAGGGTTCAGATGGCCTGAAGGACATGAGGACCGCATCTCCTTGTATGCAGATGACCTCCTGATCTACCTGGGGGACCCAGCTCGATCCTGCCCCAGAGTCACACAGATGCTAACCCGCTTTGGCGAACTTATTGGGCTTAAAATTAATGGGGGAAAATCGATTCTCTTCCCAGTGAAAGGCAATGTGCAGGTTGACCCCCAGGAATGCCCGTACCGAGTGGAACCGCAAGGTTTTCGATACTTAGGGATCTGGGTGACTACAAACCTGACTGAATACACAATATATAACTTCCAACCGGTCCTGGATCGTTTTGTCAACGACGTTCAACACTGGAAGCTTCTCCCTCTTACGTCCATGGGAAGAGCCGCACTATTTAAGATGATGACTCTCCCAAGGTTTCTCTATGTCTTACAGAATGCCCCATTGAAGATCCCAGACTCTGACTTTAAGCGGGTTGAATCCCTCTTCCGGGAACTAATATGGGGGGGAGGCCAGCCGAGGATAGCGCTGACCACGCTCCAAAGATCGATCTGGGAGGGGGGGATAGGAGCTCCACGCTTACAAACCTATTATTGGGCTGCACAGTTAGCAGTGGTTAACGACTTGCTTCATGGAGATAGGGAACTCCCCCACGTCAAGGCTGAAATTGCGGCCATGCATGATACAGACCCATGGGAACTGCTATACCAAACTCTTCCGAGACCCCTTCCACCAACTACCACAACTCATATTGTTGCGGTCTGGAGGCAGGCGCACAGATTCGTTGGGTGGGAACATACCGTGTCTGTGGCACAACCCCTTTGGAGAAACTGTAACCTGCCCGAGATAAAGAAAATCCAACCATGGCCCCGATGGGTAGGGGCAGGGATTCTGCGGGTCGGGGATGTTCTTGAGGAGGGGGATATAGCCTTGTTTGAAATCATCCAGCAGAAATTCCAACTCCCGGGCACCGAACGATACCACTATGTACAACTGGCCCACGCTCTAAGAATCCACATACCTGCAGGCACCAATGTCCCGGAATACACACCAATAGAACGCAATATATTGCCAGCTTTCATCCCCACCAAATGCACCTCCATCCTATATAATGCTATTACATCCTTTGCCACGCCAGAACTCACAACCCTGAAAGCCAAATGGGAGGTGGATGTAGGGGTGATAGACCCAGAAGACTGGATCCAAGTACTAATGCACCCAAGAGAGGTGGCTATTTCTTCAAGGCTTCGGTTGGTTCAATTAAAGATCCTGCACAGGGTCTATTACCCCAGGACGATATTGTATACGTGGGAGAGGGCCGCGAGTCCGAACTGTCTCCGATGCGGAGAAGAAGAGGGGACCTTCTTTCACATCCTCTGGGCATGCCCCCGAATCCGCACCTTCTGGAATCAATGCTGTACTGTACTTAGCAATGTTTTGGCGTGCCATATACCTCTGGACCCCAAAATTCTCATCCTGGGGGCCCCGGATGAGACTGCACTTAACAAATGGGGCAAATTGCTCTTGAACACAGCAGCGGGACTGATGAAGCGCAATATAGCGCAAAAATGGGGAGCCCCGGAGTCCCCAACGATGGAACAATGGGTGACGGACATGAACATTTGTGCAAGCATAGAGCACAGGGTATATACCGCCAGAGGCTGCCCTACCAAGGCGGATAAGATATGGGGGAGGTGGGAAGAAGATGGACCTTAGATCCTGTAGGATCCTGTTGTATGTAGCGAGGGGGATATGGTTTAATCGTACTGCAGACCCGGGGTAATGTCATGGGTGATTGATAACTGATCTGTCAATGATGGAAGTTGGAAAGGACATGCTAGTCCACACAGGTTTTTTTTTTTTTTTTTTTTGGTTGTGTTGATAAGAATGTAAAACAATAAAAAATGTTTTATTAAAAACAATGTAACTGCCGCCATCTAACAGACGGCTAGATTTACGTTTTTGCTTCATAAATGCCTTCTATTTTTGTAGGCTTCCCATCTCATTCGTCACGCCATATTCATTCATGTGATGCTGATGAAAATATGTATGTGGCTGTAACGTTGCCACTAGGCAACATGTTGGCATGATACAAACTAAGTAAACTAGAAATATTGCTTGGAGTGTTGATCCTGTGCGGCTTCTTTGTGCTGCTGAGAGGGTGGCCTTGGTGTAAAGTTCGATCACAAGAAAGGCTCGAATGTGGGATCATGGTGCGGCTGAAGACTAGGGGGGGCTTAGAGCAGTTTATATGATGGAGGATGGTGAATTTGCTACCTTGCAATGAAAAAAAAGTCGTTTGCTGCAAGTCTGGATTTGCATCTGCACTTTTCCAAATGCCTTTCAATGCTCTGAGGCAATTACTTGTATTGTGACACACTTACTCCTTGTCATGACTCTTTCCAATTCACAATGGGAGAGTTTCCCAGTGAATTTATTGGAAACTGCTTTTCTAAGCAGGTCACCAAATCAGCGTTCAGCCCATCACTATGCGTAATGACTCACTTGGTACGCGCCCAGGCAACATTAATCCTCTCATTAAAAACACATTCTGGCAACATCTAAGAGCACAGTTTGGATGCCATTGGGTCATAATGGAGAAAAGGGGGCGGTTCAAAAGCAAGAGCTCTTTTTGCTCACTGGTGTGCTTTCATGTACGCTCCAGCAAGCAGGAAAAGGGGTTACGCTCACATGGTGTGATGGTTCGAAATTGTGCATAGAGGAACTCTCAATACACCACCCTACTGGAATACTTTAACATGGTGGCTTGTTGTATGCCGCCCTAACTTTCTTAAAACATTAAAGCAGTGAACAATGTTTTCTCCAGCATTGTATCGTTCATGGATTCACATGCGTTGCATATTCCCTGTCGTCAGGCTGGGAATCCTCGGTAACCTGATTGTGTTTTTTTAAGTTAACCTTTTCCTTCACTTTAGTTGCCCATAGGTGTCCTTTTGGGTGCATTCAGCCCCAACCAGTTGGACATCCAGCATCTGGCTCCTCCCAGGAGGCCTTCTTTTGATTATAACCGCACGTCATTGTTAGGGAGAATTCTCTGAAAGGCTAATTTCCCAAACCTAGTGAGTCCCCCAGCAGCTTTGCTGGATTTTTGGGGTTTATTTTTTTCTCTCCTGCTAAGAGTGCGATTCTTTTTGCTCCCACTCTTTGATGATTTGAGGTGTTCCTTTAACTTTCCATGTGTTTTATGGGCTATGGGGTCTTTTACTCCATAGGGTCTCATGTGTGTTTTTTTTTTTATGTGGGTTACACAGCACCCTCCGTGCCGTAACCCAGGGGTTTCGTAGCGACCCCCCAACATAGACTCCATACCCTGGGACTGACTACTGTCTCCCAGGGCATGTAAAGTCACCATTGGCTTTGCTAGTCCCAAATTATGAACAGAAACCAGTACAAACCATCATATTGTGGATGTACTGGTCGGGGCAATTCGATTGCCCCGGGGTCTGTTGTTCGAGGGGGCACGTCTCCGTCCCCCCTGATCGAGTTTTGGCTGGTGGCAGTGGATACTACTTTTTATATTCGACCGCAAATATATCTCTATGGGATTTTCCCATTGTTCGAGGCTACCAACTTTAATTATTTAATTCTTATAGCCTCGAACATACCGCCGGTTTATTTATTTAATATTAATTCGCCGGTTGGTATTTTTTTGCCAGAACTCGATTCTAAAATGGCGTTTGTGTTCTCTTCTGCGACTCCAACCCAAGTCGAGCCCTTTGTTCCACTTTTTGGTGGGCTTCTCCACAGAAGCCTCCAAAAGTGGTGCCACTCTGTTTGGGTACCACAGAGGGTGTGGGAGGGGGTTTAGGCACTCTGGACTGAGTTACCTTGGTAACTCAAGTCGCACTCTTGTGTGATTTGCCCAAGTGGTGAGCTGGCCGGCTCAACACTTAGCATGTTTGATTGACAGCTAGGCTGAGTGACTGGGGGTATGCTGCATAAAAGCAGGGCTTTGGGGACTGGAACTTCAGAAGTCGCCACAGGACCTAAGAATCCGAGGAGGGAGAAGCTGAGCCGGCCTGCAACGACGACACCACCGGTGGAGCCCTGCTGAACAGTCTCACCACTTTTCCCAACGGCAGAGATCTCCAGCCCGGAGAGTCTTCTTTCTTCGACTGGTGGGGATAACCAGTCTACCTTCTTTTCACCTTCCTGGAGCATCTCGTGGCTGCCTTGCCTGTGCCAAGCACCCCAGCAACCGGGATACCACGTTTTCACCACTACCGCAAACCGAAAGGGTAGTGCCTTTGTACCGGAGAACTCTGCGGCTGTTTTCTTCCCTGGCAGTCCAACGACCTTCATCTTTCCTCCACGACGAGATCTTCTCTTCCTCTGGACGACGCTGCGACTTGCACCCGCTGCCAGGAACAACTGCCCCCGCTGGAGGATCCTCTCCATTTAAGGTACCATGTTCTGCCTGGCTTCCCTTGCAACCGATTGAACGGGGTGTATTAAATCCTCGTCTCTCGAACCTGGGTTAGCCTGGGACACCTTAGCTAACTTTTCTGAACTGAACTAAACCTTTTTCGAACTACCTCTACAAACTTTTAAGACTCTGTGTAACTGTCTGATCTTGGGCACCTTCCGCCTGGCTCCTTTGAAAGTGGGCCTGGCACCTAAACTTCCTCGCTCACCAGTAGACTGTGCCTTCCTAACTTGCTGTGGTTCTTTAAGAAGTGTTTAGTGTGTATGCTTCCATAATTCTGCTTTTCCCTCCCTTTTTATTTAACTTGTTGGAGTGCCATCGAACGTTACACGCTCACCTCTGTCTGGAAATAAGTGGTGTTAATTAACACTTGTCCAACAAGTAATCAGGGATGTACATATGATAATAGTGATTGTGTTTTGAACTTATCTTACCAATTTAGTGCTAGTGTGTTTTTATAAGTGTGTGTTACAGAAATAATTATATACTTTTACACTCAAGCTCTGGTCATGTTTGCTTGTGCTACTGTATTTCTGTACCTATTTTGTATGCTCTGTATACTGCCTAACTCTTCTTGAGGGAAGTCTGACTGCTCAGCCACAGCTACCAAGTGAATCTGTGTGGTACAGACTGCTACCAAGTGGGCTTACTGCCAAACACCTGTAGTCTTAAATCTTTTGCAGTGGTCCCTAAGGGAATTGCACAGGTTTCTGCCCAACAGTCATGATGAGGAGTCATCTAACCTTTCTCCAAGTGAGAACTCTGCTACTTTGAAAAATCTTAAATTGGAAGGAACTTAAATCATCTGGATTTTGAATATCCTTGCTTCTCTCAACAATAAATACGTGGGAAGGGTACAATGGAATCTAAATGCAAGCAATCTTTAAGCTCTAAAACCTGTGGGTTTAAGAAGGGGACAAGCATTCAGAGTGCATTTGTCTATACCCAAACCATACAGAGATTTGGACCCCTGCACCTCTCTGCCCGTTTGGGTTCTTGCCACAAGCCCTCCCTCGTCTTAAAGGTAAGCCATGCAGCGCTATCTGCACAAGCATTCGACTCCCCAATACTGTCGTGCTGCTGCTTTGCACTACTTTCATCCACCTCTGAGATGACCGCTATTTGCCTCCCCCCACTCTCCCATTCCTAATGCCGCTCCAGATCCCGCGGCATGAACCGACCGTCCTGCTTGCAACTTTCGTCGCCTTGAAAAATCCAGTGCATCCTAACATATCCACCAGCATCCAGCTGGCGCAACCAGACCTACCGTATAAACACCCATGTGCTGGCATGACAACCTCTGCCGGCTGCAGAAGCTTCTCACTTAATCAACAGATTGCATGCACTGCAACCTGATGCCCTTCCACACCATACAGAAACAATCATCTCTCTATGAAAACCCGAAAAATCCCTGCAAAGTGTGCACACCCCACCAACTTCTCTCCGTAGGGAGTTCTATCTTGCACTCACTACACGCGCGCAGAAGGGCGCAACCACAGCCTGCGACTCTGCAGTTTGTACACTTCACCCTACAAACCTGGTTCAAAGCATCCAGGACCGCCACCCTCTTACATTTGCACGACCTCCAACACGCCAAACCACCACCAGCCTTGGCCCAGTCGCCAGCCACACCAAGAAGCCGCCTTCAGGTATGGCCCAGCTGGCTACTGGCGCCTAGCCAGGATACACACTTTGACTATTCTGCTGCTCTGACTACTACCTGCATTGTAACTGTTTCCACTCATCTAACTGCAATGTCTGATTTTATTCATTTGTGCTGTAAACGCCATTATGCTCAACCACTCTGATGCCATTGTTATCACCAGCCATGCACCATATTGCTTTCTGCCGCTATGAATGTTGATACCATGCATAGCCACACATCCACCAACACCACTTGAATGGTGCCCAATATGACTGTTTCGAACGCTGTTAATACCCCTATGAATGACCATGCCGAGATTAAGGTTACTGCTGGTCTCATATCGCACTGTGCCTCTGCCATTGTGTGTACTGCCTTGATGCCCAACCTCTTTGATGTTAATACTGTTTGCCCTTTACCTATCACCACAGCAGCCATGGCCATTGCTGCCCCCTTGCCAAACCATACGGACGCCAAAGCTAGTACCCACCCTGCTCCTCCTGTCAATACGGAAGCTAGTGCGCCAGTGCTCCCAGCCCCCATCACCTCCTGAGCTAATGCCACTGCTCAGGTCCCAGAGAAGCCTCTCATCTCCATGAATGTGCCCCCTCCACTGCGCAACAACCGTCCCGACTTGCACATGCCCTCGACATCAATGACCTCATCACGACAGAAAACTTTGAACTCCTGGAAACGTGGCTGCATAGTTCCTCAGGTCCTGCTTTCTCAATTGCTATACTTGAGGGATACACTATTCTCAGAAAGGACAGATTGAAATCCAAAGGTGGTGGAGTCGCCATCATAACCAAAGCCATCATAATCAGCATTAGGACATTTGACACCTTTATTGCAAGCTCAGACATCAGATCTGTGATGCTGACCCACTACCATTACTATCCATGGCATTTACCGCCCACCAGCCCCCACTCTATTTTTGATGGGGACCTTCTTCAAACCATTGGTGAGAGCCTCAAACCCGGCTCTAAAATCCTTCTCTTTGGGGACATGAACCTGGGCCTCAACTACCTGAACGATCTACAAGTCACCTCCCCAGCTAACGCTCTGTAGTCTGCCACTAGCTGTATCCTAGGCGTCCGCCACCACATTATTTCCCCCACGCATTCCAAAGGCTGTTTCCCTGGAGTGGATTGCAGGTGCCAATCTCCCAGTCACTATCAAATCTATTGCACCCTACCCGTGGTCTGACCACTACACCATTAGCTTCACTCTGTCACTCTTTCAAACCTGCCACTATTACACTCCTCCCCCGCCCCCTTCCTTACACCGCAGCTCCAGGAAACTCACCAAGGAGCAGATTGTACCCCACCTCGCTCACCTCATACAAAGAGCACTTCCATTTGCTGGACTGTGACTCCTTAGCAGACCTCTACACCACTACGCTTAGATCCACAGTGGACACCATCTCCCGCTCCTGTCTAAAAGAGCCAAACCAGCAGGACATATTAATGCCTGGCTCACCCCAGACCATCTTGAACTCTGCTCCAGCAAGTGTCTTGCGGAATCCAACTGCGAAAAAAATAATACCTACAGATGCCCTAAGACTAGCATTTTCAAAGGCTTCCAAATGGTACAAACAAGCTATCATAAATGCCACAATTGCAGCTGTGAAAAACCAGAGGGTGTTTCACAACCTAGTCCCCGGTGATCCTGTACTCGGGTGGTTAGGGACGGGCCATCAGTATTGGATCCCGACCCTGGGGGAGGACAAGCGAGGCAGGATTACCTGGGTAGGGAGTCCTGGGGAGTGGGGGAGAAGCACCGAATGGTGAGAAGGTATCCCTCTTTTTCCACAACCCATCTAACCCCTATCCCTGCTTATTTTATGGGAAACTACAGCACCCATAATTCCACCCCACTTTACATTGACAACAGTACTGAGCAGAGGAAGATGAGGAATGAGGTCAGAAAGATTAACTCCGTGCTTCTACATATACTACTAGGTGTCATGATTGAAGCCCCCCTCCACCGCCTTACCCCCAACAACTTAGTTTTCCTGAGGTCACAGTTAAACACCAACTAAGGCTGGGTTCGGACAGAGCAGACTCCATTCTGCAATTGCTCGCATCATTCTGACCGGGAAGGTTTCTTTCAGTTAGGCAGTACATGAAGCTATTCAGCACAATGTCATTGTGCATTCTTCTCATCCCTTACTGCCGCCTCCACGCGAGTCACCCACAAGAATTTCTTGTGGACTGGTGGGCACAAACAAACGGTATGTGGAACGACAAACTAGAGGCCACAGAACAGCTGGTGGCCCAGTTACAATGGTGGAACAATCCACTGCATATTTTGAAAGGGATGCAGTTACAAGACCGGCCGTTCCAGCACACCTTGGTAATAGGCGCGTCACTCCAAGGGTGGGGAGCGCATGTAGGAAACCTGTCCGTCAAGGGCCAACGTAGCAAGGAGGAAGAAAAAATGAATATAAATATGCAGGAACACAGGGTGGTCTTTCGGGCATTACGCTCTTCCTGGCCAGTGCTCAAAGGCCAGGTAGTTAAGGCATTGAAGGACAACATCATGTTATGATACCATGTATCCTATACAAAAGCAAGGAGGAAATCGTTCCCGAACACCCTCCAACAAAGCACAAGCGCTGTGGCATTGAGTGATTCAGAATCAGATATCGATACAGGCCTTTCACATGCCCAGCAAACAAAACGAGACAGCTGACCAGCTCAACCACGTATGGTAGTTGGCAGACAAAAGTGACAAGAGTATATAAATAGTGGGGTCCCCACTGATAGACCTGTTTGTCACAGAGGAAAACAGAAAGTGTCCAAAGTTCTCCAGCTGAG
Organism: Ambystoma mexicanum; assembly: GCF_040938575.1. Taxonomy (NCBI): domain Eukaryota; kingdom Metazoa; phylum Chordata; class Amphibia; order Caudata; family Ambystomatidae; genus Ambystoma; species Ambystoma mexicanum. Next base: position 39,013,445 of record NC_090933.1, read on the forward strand.
CATCTCAAGCAAACTCCTAGGGAGATGCCTTCATGCTATTGTGGGACATCTTCGCACATGCAGTGCCAAGGGCAGATCCTAAACCAAGCCCCAGGCTCGCTGAACCTCCGTGCATGACTTCTGATCACAAAGAGTTTGGCCATTTGCATAGGCCACAGGAATGCACAGACATCCTGAATGAGGCCAGAGCAACAACTACAAATAAGTCCTACGAGTACAAGTGGAGACGGTTCTGTTCTTGGTGTGCACAGGTAAGTCACAACCCAATGGGACTTGTACCGCAGGATCTACTGCTTTACTTACTGAAGTTGGCGAAGGAAGGTCTCTCGCATTCATCTATAAGAGTGCTCCTAGCTGCAATGTCTAGATATAACCGGAGAGAATACAGGCCACCACTGTACGGCGCATGGATAATGGAACACGTATGTAGGGTCTATTTCGCACGTATCCACCCAAAGCAAAACTGGTGCCCCAACAGAGCCTTAACATTGTGTTCGCTGCCCTTATGAGACTGCCGTTTGAGCCTATGGGCACTGCATACTTCCAGCATGTTTCCTGGAAGACGGCATTCCTATTAGCCCGCAAGTTGTTCAGAAGAACATCAGTTACAAGCACTGTCTGTCAAAGAACCATACCTCCGGTTCACCAAGGATAGTCTTAAGAACTAACCCACACTTTATCCCAAAAGTGCCTCCTGAGTTTCATATGCATTCAGACATAATTCTGCCGGTGTACTTCTTGCTATAATCCTTCAACGCTTGCAGAAAGAGCGCAACACGCAGACCTTTGCAGGCACATCAAGTTTTATATCGACAACTAAATCCTTCAGGAAGTCATCACAGCTGCTTGTAGTATTCAACACCCCAATAAGGGAGGGGTTACTTCTAAAAAAGGAATCGCCAAATGGATAATGGCTACCATTGCAAAGGTGCATATAGAAGCTAAGAAATGGCTGCATGGAGCGGTAAAGGCACACTCGACGAGTGCAATGGGGGTTTCTGCAGCCATGTGGGAAGGCATCCTGCTGCAGATGTTTGCCAGACAGCGACATGGGCAGCTCTGCACACCTTTGTCAAGCACTACTGCCTGGAAGGCCACTTCATGGGTGAAGCAAGAGTGGGACAAGCAGTACTTTGCCTGTTCAGTAAGGTGGGAATTCCTTGAATATGTTGTACTTGTCTATAAGAGTTCGGTTTTTCTCCCCTGCTCCTCCTGTTAATGTTTGCTATTGCTGTTTTATTCTATTCAAAGCATGTGAACCCATGAATGAACCAATGCTGGAGAAGGAGTGTTTTGCTTACCTGTAACTTCTGTTCTCCGGCATCTGTATCTTCCATGGATTCACATGCGCCCACCTTCTTCCCAGAGGGTTGAAAAAACAAATATACAACCGACTACTCTGGTTTAGAATCTGAACAGGGTCTCCTGGGTGGAGCCTGATACTGGACATTCCTTTAGGTGGGGCTGAATGCACCCAACAGGACACCTGTGGGCTACTAAAGTGAATGAAAATGTTTATAAAGAAAATGTAATATTAAGGTTACCGAGTATTCCCAGCCTGACGATGAGGAATGTTCAAAGCATGTGAATCCATGGAAGATACCAATGCTGGAGAACAGGAGTTACAGGTAAGCAACATACTCCTTTTTTATATTTTGGGCCCTGATGGGAAGCCTATTAGTTATTATTATTTAATGCTTATACCGCACCACACGCCCAAAGACCTCAGAGTGCACATAAAGCATGTATACGAAAGACTGCACTAAACAGCATGTCTTGGTTCTAGATTTTTAGAGACAGACGTCTCAATGGACCATGATAGAAAATGAGTCCCCTCTCTAATGCCAAGTGGCTGGACAATGGCAATGTACCCTTCTACTGGGTACGTGTAGAGTATTTCCTGGCAGTCGCCGTAACCTGGAAAATTCCTTATCGGAGGGCCAAATGAACAAAGTCAATTCCTCCAGCAACCAGTCACTCCTGGAGAGCAATGTATGGGAAGAATTGCCATGCGAGTGCTACATTGAGGTATAATGTTCCATGCTTTCTGTGCAGGGGTACTCCTTAAACAGTGCTGTTGAGGACATGCTATCTCTAGGACAATCTGGCAGGTTACATATCTACCAACAGAATCTAGGGCTGGGGCAGTAAGGTCAGAGAGGATCATTTTGCACTATTGGATTGTCCCTTTTAGTATTTTGGTACCATCCCATTCTGAAGAGATTGGTTGGAAAATGTGTGATCCAGTATGTTGCAGGCATCTCTACTAGAGGAAATCTCCAAGTTTGGTTATAGTGTTTGCTGTCCTATTCAAGGCCAATATTTGATTGGGGAGTCCTGAGGCGCTACCTCAACCTAGATGTTAAAGGCATTCTGTCTGTTATGTTTGAAAATGCCATAGTAGTAGCTGTACTGATTATCATCACCTTTTGATTTGCAGATTGGATGAAAAGCTTTTCGGGCCAAGAATATAGCATTAACTCTAGGATGCAGGGACAGAATTAGGTTTGGGTCACAATGTAGTGAGGCAAAGAATGGAGTTTACGTACCGTGTGGCCAAGTTGAAGAAAGACCTCTGGCTGCAGACTGAAGGTCCCAGGCTAGAGAATGGCAAGTGGACTAAACCAGGCTGGATTGTGCATGTTTTGGCATGCACCCTTTGTCATGCAATCTGATTTCACTGAAACAAGTCCAGCCAGGCACGTAGTCAATCGAACACCTTTCCCTTCTTGCAGAGGAAATTCATAGAGGTGGTTTATGCCTTCACTGTGGCTTACATGACCGGTTTGGAGTTTGCCCTGGAGGGAGGCAATTGGACATGAGCAACTGCTCAGGAGGAGGTTGCAGACACAGAAGGCTTCCGATAAAAAAGGCTGAGCCACATGTCCAGGAAGTGGTTTAAAGGCCACCCAGAATTAACTGGTTGGCCCCTTGAATTCACCGTTCAGGTTTTGTATTGGTTTATCAAATCATTTGTTGGTGGGTTAAAATTGTTAGACCGTTTTACGTGTCAGTGACCTTATCCTCCTGCTTGTGATCAGGACTTTAGCCAGTCTTGTTTTGCACTGACACTTATGCCATGCATTTGTTTGGGGGCATGGTTCACACCATGGTAGGAAATGAGTACCATATCACAAGAGTACTCAATTCAATTTGTCATCAGTGTTGTGCTAACATCTGCTTTTTGTTGGCTGTTAAATAGGTTCCCTGCTCGTTTGCTAGTTATCCCTTTTGTATTCCACTGGTCCCTATCACCATCTGTGAACTCAGTACAGTTGTTGTTCAGGTCCCAGGCAAGACGGGATTTCCTCTTTGGGGTCTTATTGAACATAGTTGGGTAGAATATATCGTCAAATTGTCGAAACGCTGGCGTGTCCTTACCTTAGACAATGACCTCAGTTCTGTTTTGTCCAATCGTCCCACCATGACATATACACGTGTGCCCTCGCTTAGAAACAAACTTGTGTCCAGTTTTTTAACTCCAGTAGATAAACATGTATCCTCCACAACCTGGCTTTCCGCCTCTCCCATGAGGTTTACTAAATGCATGAAATGCAAAGCGTGTGCACATGCCACTGTGCAGAAATCTTTCGTCCATCCTGTCATGAAAATTAATCGGAAGATAAAGTATTCCATCAACTGTGACACTACCTTTGTGGTGTATGTCCTCTCATGCCCATGCATGAGATGGTACATTGGGAGTACCACATGTAAATTGAAGCTGAGAATCTTGCAACATCTCAGAGCCATCAAGAACTCTGATCCAGCGTACCCCATGGCTAAACATTTTAAACAAGAACACGACAATGATCTGAAAATGCTCTTTTTTTTTTTTTGCAGTGGCACATGTGCCCGCACACCCCAGGGGTGGTGATCGTGTCTTGAAATTAAGACAATTTGAAACCAGATTCATTTTGGACCTTGATACAAAGCATTCAAAGGGCCATAATGTCGATGAGGAATTGTATACATTCTTGGGCACTTAGTTTTTCTTTTATGCTTTTTCCGTCTCTTTGGTGTTGCTCTTCTCTTCTGTTTCATCTCGTTCCTTGATACTTATGTCCACTGTGGACCTTTATTGGATGTTCCTGTATGTGTCTTCTCTCTTCTTTTTGAGTCCTGGCGATGATTATCTTATTTTTCATCCTTCTAAATTCAATTTCTCATTTGTTTGTAATTTGGCTGTCTACTTTACTATCTGTGGGGAGTGGTTCGTATAAACCTTTTTCTCTTATGCTGGTGTGAACTCCGGTCCTTTTATCTTGGTGGCTTTGACGTGCTGTCCCTCTTTGGTGCCTCTTGATGGTGGGTCCTGGTTGCTTTATTTTACCATCTGTTTAATGGAATGTGATTATGGGCTGTATATTGGCATATGTTTACTTTTGCCAAATGCCTTAGCTGCTCATGCACTTGCACCTTAATAATTGTCAAGTATTCTAGCTGTGCATGCACTTGCACTTTAATATGAATATGGCCTCTCTACCATGAGGCCTGATTGACACACTGTTGTCTTGCTGCTATTTCTGCACTTTACTGGCTAATATTATTTATATTTGTATTATGTGTAACACATACATATGCCTTTATCTGACCATGAGAGTATTAACCACCTCATACACTAGGAGCCCTGCCGGACCTGTTCACGGAATGTATAGGTTTAAACCTCATCTTCATTTGATCAGGTGTGCCCTAGCTTTACTAGCATTATTGCGGTTTTGTTTTCCATCCTTTTAAAACCTTTTTGGAATTGATTAGGTAGATTTTAGCCTTGGTATACCTAGGGTATATTTTACTATGCATTGCAGGGTCATTACCATATTACCGCCTATGGAGATGACTTGTCTTCATTAATGCACTAGCACTTTAGCTCTTTGTCCCCTTTTCCTATACATAGTACGTGTGCAACCATCACTGTCATGATCTCTGCTTCCAAAAGATCAGGACTTGCCCGACTCCCTTGGAAGCAGACCCATAACCCCGGTTCCGAGTGCCAGCCAGTCCCAATTGGGACCTTTTGGACCCTGTCCTGGCGCCAGTGGCACCAGGCTCATAAAGATGCCCAGTCCCAGCGCTGGAAGCGCCGGGCTCATAATGCTTGGGTGGACTTACCTGCAGCAGACCATGCTGCTTACTTACCTGCCAGTTGAACCCCTGATCCTCTTCTGTTTGGGACTACTTTTCCTGTTGGGTGGGGCAGGAGCCACTCCCTAGGTTCAGAACACTGGAACTCTTCTGGAAAGCAGGAACTCTTTTCTTACCTAGGCGTGGCTGTGGAAGGAGACACCTAAGCACTACAGGAGGCTATTTAAACCACACCCGATGGATGAATCTTGCTTTGCGTTATTCTGCATTCTCTGCAGCAGAACGCTCATCGTGTCTTCTGCTTCTGATCCTGGGCCTAAGGGAACAAAGGCTTACCATCCTGGAATCTAGTCTTCAGCAGCACCTGTAAAGACAAAGAAAGAACAGGTTAGCACTACGGTCTTCAGTGGCAGCGCATCTCTTACCTGGTCCATCGGCTGTCACCAACGCCTCGCGCTGCATTCCGGCATCTGAAAGACAAAGGCTTACCTACTCTTCGCATGCTCCGGAGGCCTTCGGCGCTGCATCCCGCATCTGAAAGACAAAAGAAGGTGCGTTTAAAGACATTGGGCAACTTTATTACTCACGTGCCATTACTCCTTCCCACGCCGAATCCAGTGGGTATTCCAGCACCCTTCAGCTTCTCTAAAGCTCCGAACTTGTCCCTGCAAGATAAAAGGGACAGTTAGTGCGCATCGTGAAGCAGGCTACAAGCGCTTACTTACATGCTTCCAGGCGCTTCTATTCTTCACGCGGGTTCGATCCTCAACTCTCATCAGCCCGCCATCCGCCTTCGCCGGAACCCTGCAAAACAAGAGATATTATTACAAAACACTTTTAAGACATTTGAAGTGCCCAGAACTTACCGTTCGTGCAGTTAACGACAGACAGCAGTCCTCTGAGGTCAAGAGGCCTGCACACTTATCCAGTGAAGAAACTGGTTACAGCACCCTGCCCCGAGGCAGATGGAGAGCTCGGCGTTCACTTACCTAAGGTGAGGGTGTTAACCTTTGGGGTTCTACAGGAGAAGAGAAAGGGAAGAGGAGAGAGGCACCCAATAACCCCAGTTCATTAATCCCATATTTTCTATCTGCAGACATCTTACTCTTCGAGTCAGACATACAGTGCACAGAGGTCCAGCCCAAAGAGCCAACCGTGTGTTACACATCACCTTTGAAGATACGGCATTCACCCAGTCAAGACCGGCGCCTCTGCGGGAATCAGGTGAGCGTTACAATCACATCCACTTGCTGCATTACCTGGTCCGGGCCGCGGATATCTGCCATTTTGCCGTGTACAACCTACAAGGTTTCTTTATTGCCCCACACAAACGAGAGGTTTCATGATTTCATTATTGCTTTTTTGCATGAAGCGATTTTTTAAAAAAATGGGTATTTATTTTTTGCATGCATGTACAAATGATATTTAGGGTATTTTAGCTACCTCTTGGTGCATATCTGTTTTCTATGATGACTGTGCATATTTGTTTGTACAATCAGCGTTTCAGTCTAATTGTTGATTTCAACATTACATGGGTTTCTTAATGCCGTATTGTTACATATATGCAGCATCTTATGTGCATTTCGCATACAATCACTGGTTTTATCCTTCAGTTTATTTGGAGGTAGGATGTTCTTTAGTTGCCTTTTTCTTTCATGCATTTAACCCCTTTCAGTCATGGCTGACAGCACTATCATCCTTAGCCATGGACCAATGAGTTAACTAACAGAGTAATAGGACTGCTTGAACGTTTGTATTTCTATCAGCTAACCCTCCCCTTCCTTTACGTGATCAAGCGCTCAGTGTAGCATGAAAAGCATTGTACGGCACGTCATGCACCATGGCGTCCTGCCTCTGTTTGTTTTTATGTGGTTGCTTCTTGTACTGAATATTTTTTTGCACAATGTTCTTGGTGTGGAAACATTAAAATAAATCCATATTTATAACAGTGTTTCCCTGTTTTTGCCCGTGCCTTTGGAGCTTGCTACGATTGCTTGGCCTGTGGGAGTGCGGCTCGCCTTTCCTCCTTTTTCTGGATATATATATATATATACTTGCTGTGAGCTGCAAGTTAAGACAGCCTCCCTGATGACGTGTATTGGCACAGAAACCGGTCGGAGGAGAACACCTGTGGCTGAGAAGGTGTACTGTGCAGGGAACTGGAGTGCGCCCCTCTCCTCCTTTTTTTCTCACCATATTTCCAAGTTTTCTGAAGGGTGGAATCTTCAGAAATCTTGTTGGGTGCTGCACCGGGGTAATTTATGCCCTACTTTGGAGTGCCTCACTGTAGGCTACTCCCCCCCCTTTCCCCACTGTGGGATTGGGTGTGAGTCTGTTCCCTGCAAACCTGATGACTACAGCTACCAGAAGTCCTTGCAGCACAATCCTCACTAAGTGTTAACACCTGCACTTGCTGTGAGCTGCAAGTTAAGACAGCCTCCCTGATGACGTGTATTGGCACAGAAACCGGTCGGAGGAGAACACCTGTGGCTGAGAAGGTGTACTGTGCAGGGAACTGGAGTGCGCCCCTCTCCTCCTTTTTTTCTCACCATATTTCCAAGTTTTCTGAAGGGTGGAATCTTCAGAAATCTTGTTGGGTGCTGCACCGGGGTAATTTATGCCCTACTTTGGAGTGCCTCACTGTAGGCTACTCCCCCCCTTTCCCCACTGTGGGATTGGGTGTGAGTCTGTTCCCTGCAAACCTGATGACTACAGCTACCAGAAGTCCTTGCAGCACAATCCTCACTAAGTGTTAACACCTGCACTTGCTGTGAGCTGCAAGTTAAGACAGCCTCCCTGATGACGTGTATTGGCACAGAAACCGGTCGGAGGAGAACACCTGTGGCTGAGAAGGTGTACTGTGCAGGGAACTGGAGTGCGCCCCTCTCCTCCTTTTTTTCTCACCATATTTCCAAGTTTTCTGAAGGGTGGAATCTTCAGAAATCTTGTTGGGTGCTGCACCGGGGTAATTTATGCCCTACTTTGGAGTGCCTCACTGTAGGCTACTCCCCCCCTTTCCCCACTGTGGGATTGGGTGTGAGTCTGTTCCCTGCAAACCTGATGACTACAGCTACCAGAAGTCCTTGCAGCACAATCCTCACTAAGTGTTAACACCTGCACTTGCTGTGAGCTGCAAGTTAAGACAGCCTCCCTGATGACGTGTATTGGCACAGAAACCGGTCGGAGGAGAACACCTGTGGCTGAGAAGGTGTACTGTGCAGGGAACTGGAGTGCGCCCCTCTCCTCCTTTTTTTCTCACCATATATATATATATATATATATATTCAATGAAAACGCTTTGTTAAAGGGAAGTTATGGCTACAAGTAAAACTGAAAACCCCAGAAATATGCCTGTTATGATAAGCTAAGCAACCATAACTCGCGCCACCAGCGCCAAGATGCCTCAGAGTGACCGTTGCACTTAAGAAATATCTATAACATAACCGTGCATTGCTAAAACAAACACCCAGTGCATGAAAGATGACATCACAAATGTATTTTTTGCAATGCATACTTATGTGAGTCGTTCTCAGCAGAGCATACCCCAATAGGAAAATCAGAGTAGACATTTGTCCTTGCCGAAGCCAAGGCCCTCTGCCCACGGCGAAAAGTTAGATCATGATTTTCTGTACTTAAGTTTCGACAATTTCTAAAAAGTAAAACACAGGACAGATTTCCAAAAGCATCCTTTCCAGTTCTTGCTGATGCTCCTCGCACAACTTTGCTGCAATCCCGTCCAGCACACTGGGCTGCAGCCGCATGCTGTTTTTTTCTTTCTTCCATTTAAACCTACAGCTTCAGCCATGCCATATGCCTGCAACTTTGCTGAAATCCCGTCCAGCACTCTGGGCTGCAGTTGCAAGACAATTTTTTTTCTTTCTTTATTATTTATTTTTTCCCCATTTAAACCTGCAGCTTCGGCCATGCTGCATGCCCCAATAAGTAAATCAAAGTAGGCATTTGTCCTTGCCGAGGGCCAGGCCCATTGTCCATGCACCAAACGTATATCACTATTTTTTGTGCTTACATTTAGATACTTTGGAAAAATAAAACACAAAACAGATTGCAAAACCATGCTTTGAGGTCCTTGCTGATGCTCCTCATGCAGGTTGGTTGTCATTCAATACAGCGCTTCAGGCTGTAGCCGCAAGCAAAATATTTCTTCACATTCAAACCTAGGGTTCGGCCATGCTGCATACCCCAATAATCAAATCAGAGTACACTATTATCAAGTAATTGCAGGTCAGTACAATGGATAGATAACTGCGCTTCATCTAGTACTTTAAACAGATTACCCTGCTGCTGGTGATGGGTGTAAAGATGGATTGCTAAACTCTGACCTGATGGGCAGATGTTTAGGAGGCCAACCTAGTTTAGTGGAACAGGGGAACCTTCTGGACAAACCAGACCAAACTACGATAGCTTGGCAGGCGGTCAAGACTAAGTCTCAGGAAGGGTGAGAGTGATCGGAAGCCCACAATGAGCACACACAGTAGAACTCCACAGATTACCGTTAGACAGATGTATATCAAAAATACATTTATTATATGGCTTTATAACAAAACACAATTAAAGCAGTTATCAAGAAAACAATTACCCCACACGCTCATTCACTATGCAACATATATACAATAGTGCGATTAGCCTAAGGCTGATGAAGGGGTGGGGAAATAACCACAACCTGTAACAGAAAGGGGTTAGTTCGGCACATAGATCAGTTTAGGCAGTACTTCATCAACAATCCCCAATTTAAGTAGTCCAGCCCTACGAAGTGAGAAGCCTAGCATTCAAAGTAAAGTTGTGCGTTAACAACGTGCCGTCGTGCATAAACGAAAAAGCGGGTCCTCTTCAGGGGGCTGTAGCTGCTAAGGAAGAGGCTTGAGGTGATGAAGAATAAGTTCCTATTCCTAGAGGAGGGTCTACCCTTGCGGATAGAGCAAATTTCGGAGTTCGGGAATAGCTGGGGAGTGCAGGATATCCCAGCCAAAGTGAAGCTCTTTTAAGGGGTTCTCGTGCGCAAAAAGGGATGGCTGTGCCAGGGGATCACCGGTAAGTGATGCAAGTATTCACCGACCCTCGACACAGCCCAGACCAAAGTGTGGCAGTCTAGCCCACATGGCTCAAAGATGTTAACCATGCAGTTCCAGGACACTCCGGCTCTCAGCGGCTGCGGGACTGGACGATTGTCCATGGCGTGACAGTAGGCTTTACTCAGCTCTCAAAGAAAGGAGAATGATAGTTCTGGACATGGTAGGCAAGAACTGCAGGCACTTTCATCGATGATCACCACAACAGGGTGACACAAGAACCGCAAATGCTTGCGGTGTGACACACACTCATAAATTGCGACCCAGAGGAGCTGGGACAAGGCGTTCTGGCGAGAGAAGGGCCCAAGACCACAAGCTAGCGATTCCCAGAGTCTCAAATCGGGATGGTTGCATTACTGTGTGATACCATGGGTTTGAGCTGGTCAGTTCACTGGATGGCCCAGGAACACTTCTGAAGAGGCTCTTTGCGAGGGTAAATTGGAGTAGAGTGAACAACTACTCTCAGCTGCTCCTAAGGGGCGAAGCGCCCTTGCAGGCCTTCTTGGTTCGATAGAAAAACAGGGGTCTGACGGAACAACATCAGGGTCCCAAACCTCCAAAGCACGTCACCAGCGGTTCCTCTAGTCTGATTTCTTGTTAAGGATACTTGGCTCCTTATGAGGATCGGTGTGAACCTCAGTAGATCGACCTGGAATGGATGCAGAGCCACTTCTCTTATCCAAGATTTGGTTTGCATTCAAATCTCAGATAGCCAATGGAAGATCTGCTGTCTTGCATGCATGCCAGACGTGGGCCAAGCGTGGCCCACGGTGCTTCCAGACATTCAAGGCTACCAGACATACTAGCGCCAGTAGTGTGGATTGGGATCAGACAGTCCCAACCCTCTTCCTTGGCACTAGGACACGTGACATGCAGGAGCCCACGAAAGATGCGGTTTTCCACAGGAGCCTGCATGCCCAAATAAGGAATACCCAGGTGTCTCGACCTTGGGGAAGGCAAAGGGACAGAATGGCTAAAGGATAGAACAAAAGACTTCATGGCCTGGCCATTTTCGGCACTGGCCACCGTCTTGGGCCAAACAAGGTATGGTCCATAAAAACGAAGAAAAATACTTTAAAAGTAAACTGCTGCCACCAGTTAGTGTAAGGCACACTTGTACAAACACCAAAAAGTCCTTAGAGGGTGGCTAGGGCCATAAAACAAAAGAACCCCTTTACTAGTGACCGACGAACGGAGCTAGCAGAACGACAGGCATCAGCCTACGTTATCCCAATATTTGGATTACTACTAGCCAGTGGCTCTATGAACCGACTGGACTGTACCATATGAACCTTACCAATTGCCTTGATAAAGACCCTCAGGGGTTGAAACATGTGTCGGCTGACCTTCACCCACTAGACAATGTGTCTAAACCTTATTACAGTGCAAATAAAAACCTTAATGTGAAAAACCACAGCAGAAACGCGCGAGATCCTTCCACAAATAAGGGTCCGAATACTTATCCTGCAAGGTAACCAGGAAATTTTCTCTTGAATTTCCCCAGCAAGAGGTATTGGGTTTGCCTTTCCCAACCTGTGACCTTGCAACAACAGATCAACTCCAAGAGAACTACACACAGAACTTCGCACAGGAATGTTCATTACCTAGAACCCACTTCTTGTACTCTACCCCTTTACTACTACTTCCCTTACTACTGTAAGGAACTTGGCACATAGATAAAAAATTACCAAGAAATGGCAACAAAGTCGAAGACAAAGGGAAACATAGTTTCCCAGTGCTGACAGCCTGAAGGACGTGTCAGTTTCCTCATAACAAATGAGCGAAAGTGCAGAGGAGTGCAGCTGAAGGCTGTGCTGCACTGGAAAAAGTCAGATTAGGTAAGCCAAACAAAAGCAAAACATTTGAGGGATTCACAAATGGAGGGAAAATTGCACCTAAGGAAAATCTTTCCTAACAGTGGGGTTCTTTTGTGAAGGTGCCCTTTCTTCTTCAAGTGTTAGCTTTTGAATAGGAGAGTGAGGCCTGTTCACCTCAGCACTGGGTTATTCAATAAGTAACTGTTGTTGTAATGAAGTAGTCTTCAAAACCATTCTTAATGCTATATTTATTGTTAAAACTCATCCAACACGTAATTAGACTCTATAGAGTCTTTCTTAAGGCATATGGATTGTGGGCCAGTAGGCGCTGCGAGGTTGTGGAAATGAGTCAAGCATACAATCCCAATACCTTGTCCTACTACATTCGTAAATAAGGGTGGGTAATGATTTCAAGGGGTGGCCTGGTGACCACGTAGGCACCTGGTTCAGCATGCTTGGTAATTATCTGCTGATTAGCATTGTCTCAGAGTGTTCGCAGTGATAGTCACAGTGATCTGTTGATGCAATTCTGTGCAGTACTTCGGGCTGTAGTCACAGGCAGAATTTATTTTCCCATTCAAACCTATCCTGATTTTCAAAAACGTCCCCACTTAGCCATGCCAACTTTAACCCCATTGCCAGTCTCTTATGGTCATGGCCAGTTGCCAGATTATCGGAGTCATGGCCTCTGCCCATGGCCATAGGCCATGACTGACAATCTGGCCACTGCCCATGGACAACGGCTATACCCCAGTCACCAATGGTATATCACAATATTTTGTAAGTACATCATGAAACTTTTCAAAAAAATAAGACACACATTTGCAAAACCATGCCTTCACATAAAATAGTCATATAACTGGGCTCCCAGTTGACCAAATCCATTCAGACATTGCAGAAAAATTCAAGGTTGGCTCTATAATCTTTCTCAAATCTTTTATGCACATTCGTCAAATGTCAACAAAGTTAGAACCCATCTCAAAATGTTAAAACCCCCCTCTAATTTTTCCGCCTCTTCACAAAATCCCACAAAACTTTGAAAAAAACATTCAAATCTGGGTCTTAAATCGTTTTGCAAACATCAGTGCAGATTCATGTAACGACACCAAATTTATAAGCTTTCAAATATTTTAGGACTCCCCTCTAATTTTGTTCCCTCTTGGTAAAACAGCACCAAACCTTGTAGAACCATTCACGGCCACGGCTTGAATAATATCACAAGATTTCATACAGTTCTATTGAGTGGCGCCAAAGTTATACACCATCCAAAAACTGCTTTTCACCAAGGGCCATATTGGATAGCCTAACCTACTTCGCAGAATAGAAGGACTTGTCCTTAAATGTTATTCAACCTAGGTTTATCGGTGAAGCCCAGGCGACGAATACATGCCCTCTCCACCATGAACACATTTCTATTTTGTTTCTACTCAATGGCTGACAAATGCAACACCATTTAGAATATTACTGAAAGAACAGGTTTTAGATAGCGAAAAAGGGATTCGTTTAGGACTAAGAAAGATGCATATTATTATTATATTCTAACAAAGCCTCCTTTTAGCCTAAAGTAAGTCTTTTTTTCCCGAATCGGTTAGACTCTCAATATCTATGTCTATTAAATTCTGAATTTGCATTTCTTTCAACATCATGGTATCAATTATATAACGAGATTTGGGGAGGGGCTTAATTATTTTTACCACGCTAACCCAACTCTGAGATAAAAAGGAACAACATACAGGACTACACTGAAGACCACGATAACAACCCAACATTAACAAAAAGACCACTAACAATATAGACAGTAATTTCCACCCCAATCCTTTAGCAGACTCCAAAACCATTGGGACCAGCTGTTCTCCTGTCCCACTTCATAATGCACCCAACACATGTAATTGATCAATAGCATCAAAGATATTTCTAGCGCTATCAGGTGTGCAAGTACAGCAAGAAGAGCCTACTAATTTACAAAACCCTCCTTTCCTAGCCGTGAGAATGTCCAACACCATCCTATTTTGAAGTGCCACCAATCTAATAGTGTTCTGTACAGTTGTTAAATTCACAAATATATTTGCAGTCTCGTTCAACATACTTTCTACCACTCTACTGGGTCTATGAATGATTCTAGAGTTAAGAGCAACCCCTAACAATGCTATTATTCCTTTCCCAAAATCTGCTGCTACCTGGGCATCAGTATCAGTCTGGTCCACTTCTCTTCCCTCGCTGCAATTTTACACACTGGTATATACTATCTGTGGAGGCCACATAAACTCCAGGAAATATATTAACAAGGTAACCTATGCCTGTCCAACCCTTCTTCAACCCCTTATATACTTTCCCGTCCTCACAAACATAATACCAATTCCCATAAGGAAGGATGGAAATAGTATAATTGGTATAATCAACAATAGTATCAAAATATTGCATATCATATGTATCCCTACCTATAGCAAACAGAGGTTCAATTACCCTATGAGTTACCTGGAATAAAGGATATCTAACCTTCATATAAGTATAGTATCTCCGTGTGAGGTTAGACACCATATTAAGGCTTGATGTTAATGGTGTTATTACATATTTCAGGGTTTTTAATAGTAGTGTTAAGCATTATCCATCCAGGAGCAGCTTGTGCTCTATCCCAATCCTTTATCAACCTAGTATGAGATAAAGAAAGTACTGCACACAATATTGATGTATTAACTGGGACTGCATAATAGGGTATTCCTACGCCATCTCCCCTCTGCTGAACATGTTCACAAAGGCAACAATTTGTTCTGTTAATAGCTTTTTGAATTATTACGGTAACCATATCTTTGAAACACATCCAAGGGGTGATGAGTATGGGTTAAGACATGAGGGGTGAGAGGGAGCTTGGTAGTAGCTTCAGTGTCAGGAAGAAGTGTCTTCAAAAGATGCACAGAATCATGTTCAAAGGACCAGAAAAGGGCAGAAAGTCCTACTACTAAAATCAGACAAAATGTCAATATTACTATTCGATCTTCCTTGGTCCATAGTTTTTGTGAGCGATACAAATTTGAGCATCAGGTGGCTGTAACTCCATAATACATGTTTTCTTCAGTCCTTAGATATCCTGTTAACTCCTGTTGTGCATGCACAGGGATCAGGACACGCTGATTTCGCGTAGGTACAAGGCTGACCCCGATCTCAAACTCGCACTTGTAGGTATCCAGTGAGCACAGTCTGACCTCTGTACCAGATCTGCACTTTGTAGGATTCCAGTGGGCACTCCTATTCCTTCCTGAGTCTTAAATTGTATTTGATTGCTCCCAGAATAGTATGATGCTCGAACAAGATGGGTGTCTGTATGGAAGACTTCATCTCAGATTTTGACAGACTCACGGGGGTGCAAGAATCCTTTATTTCAGATGAAAGAGGATGATGTTCATCAGAGGGTGAGGGCAAAGGAACCAATTTGATGTGAGCAGTGTGGATCCAATGCCATTTCCTGTCTACTCAAACTGCAGTTTAGGTGGCCAATAACACCTGGTATGGTCCTACCCAACATGGTTCTAGTGCAGTGCTTGGCTGAAAGTTCTTGACCATCACCAGGTTTCCAGGCCTCACCCGCTGTCATTCTTGCCAATTTTTGTCCGGTAAGTTCTCCTTCACCTGCTGGTGGATAGAACAGAATTTTTCAGTCAATTGTTTACAATAATCATCAAGCAGTGGGTGCTCAATGTCTTTCAATGATCGTGGTCTTGGAGAACCTCAAACATTAGCTGGTCTGCCCATAACATATTCATAAGGGGGTAGCCCTGATTTGGATGCAACTGTAGTCCTCATAGTGATTAATGCTGAAGCCATTTAAGTCCTGTGTGTGCACATATTTTAGCTATCTTGTTTTTTAAAATTCCATTGTGGTGCCAATTTAACCCAGCACTTTGAGGATGTTTAGCTGTGTGAAATTTCATATTGATCTGCAATCCATCTGTCATGGGTATCAGGCAGGTACTTGGGGCAAGCTGGGTGGAGGCTTGGCAGGCCTTGCATAGGCACACAAAGAACCTATAACAAATCACTCCTTTCATTCCTTCCTAGTGTTTGTAGTAACCTCCTGGTTACCACTTCCTGTTGCCAAACAGGAAGTGCATGATAACTCATGAACTCTCTAGTGGTTGGGTGTGGCTGGCTATATAAGCCACACCCAAGATTCTTCCAGTGCTTCGTGTTGCTTACTGTGAGCTGTATCAGCAACACACTTGCCGTGCTCTGGATCCGCCAGCATCTGCTTACCTGCTCCGGATCATCCTGCTTACCTGCTCCGGATCATCCTACTTCTGCTTACCCACTCTGGATCATTCAGCTTCAGCTTACCTGGTTCTTACTCCATGCCGCAGCTATCTCCAGTCAAGAGGGGACTTCTACACCGGCACCTGTAAGAACAAAGAAGAACAGCGTTAACACGCGCACATCAGTAACGCTGCGCATACTCACTAAATCTTCCCACGACGTTGGAATCCAGATTAGTTGCACAAGCGCACAAACCCCTGTAAGAAAGAAGAGACATTATTCATTGCGCTCGCTCCAATAACGCGGACACTTATTTCACTGCGCTCTCTCTCTCTACTCGGTGCATACTTACCAAAAGCCTCCGTGCAAACTTACCTAACCACCAAGTCTCCAGTAGTGCTGAACCCAGACTTGAGGCGCTAATACCACATAATTTCTCCTGCAAGGGAAAGGGAGAGACCTTACCAGGCGCACTCGAATTGAAGGCGCTGTGCAAACCTACCAGCAGCTAGCTTCTACACGCAGCGCTACTCGCCCCCAAAAATACCGGCAAACAAAGAAAATCCGGACAATTTGGGACACCCAACATTCTCTGTGCAATATTCACTTTTGGTAAGGACTTTCTAGCCAGTGAAGAAACTGGCGCCTTGAACTCTTGGCCTCGATGTGAAGGCATAAAACACTGTTTGGCCTCTGAACTCAGCCTACAGACATTGGCACCAATCACATGAGTGAAACGCGCCCCTGCAAATGAAGGATGGAGTGCACACCCTACTAAAGATCAAGGTAAGCCCATAGAGGGACATCACAGCACACAGTAAAGGGAAGGGCCCAAGGGAATTGGGTGAATTCAGGTCTGAGCGTGCACCTTGTATTTGACAGGTATTCCTCCGGGTGAAACAGGGGAAGTGAAGACTCAGGGTCAAGGGAGGCTCGTCCATCACTCCTGCAGAGACACAGGTGAGTGTGACACCATCACACACATTTCGTATTAGTTCTGCAATAAAGTGGGGGCCATTATCAGACCAAATTACCCTGGGTAATCCAAACCTGGGAAATACTCTTTCAACATAACTTTCGCAGTGGAGAGGGTGGTATTATCTTTCAAGGGAAAAGCCTCTACCCATTTGCTAAAGGCACAGATTACTACTAGCACATATATCAAATTATTACATCTTTCTAATTCAATAAAGTAAAAATGCAACACTTCAAATGGAAAGGTAGGAAGGTCAAAATTTTCTGTGGAGACCGTAGTCCCTCGAGCTTCATTATGGCTTAGGCATATTACACAGTTCGTAACCACATTCTCAGCTGTTGAGTAATCGATGAATTACACCAAACATTTTCCAATTGTTTACAAATAGCTTTAGCGTGTATGTGGGCGGGTCCGTGGGTCATGCACACAACCAGGGGTACATAAGTATTAGGTAGCATCCACTGTTTTTAGACCCCGTGACCCAACACCCTTCTTCATCCTGCAAAGCAGAGCTGGCTTCCAACCCCCTGATTTCCTCTTCAGTGGCCATTGCTTGTATCTCTTTAATGCTGACACAGGTTTCCTCCATACATCATAGGTCCTGAGCCCATGTAATATCAGCATCATACATCCCGAGGTACAATCTAACGCTGTGTGTTTAGCTATGGAGTCAGTAAAATCATTTCCATTTTTAATTTGTCACTATTTTCTGATGGGCAGCACATTTAATTATTGCTAGTGTCTTTGGTAGCGTTAGGGATGACAACATTCACAATATTAAGGAACCATGCTGCATCTTAGTTCTATGTGAGGTCAAAAATCCCCTTTCCGCCCATAGTTTTCCGAAATTGTGTGCAACTCCAAAGGGGTACTGACAGTCAGTAAAAATATTTACAGAAAGATTTTCTGATAATTCACACGCACAAGCCGAAGCTATGTTTTTTGCTGCTTGTGCTGAATTAAAGGTTATTCATTTCGTTTCTACTATAGTTTTTAAAGTATTAACTGCATAGGCTGCGGTTGTAGTTCCATCAGGCATTTCAAAACATGATCCGTCACAAAATAATTCTCCTTCTGCCTACGGAAGGGTGAAATCTCGCAAATCGATTCGGCCCTTGGTGTCTTCCTCAGTTGCAAAGATACAATTACGGTTGGCTGCAACAATACCCTGATACCCTGATTTGGTATGGGTAATGGTTCAGCGGGGGTGAGTGTGTTGCAGCCCTTAATTTTAATATGTGATGCAAACAATATGAATTAATATCTGGTAAATCCGGCCGTAGTCACATATTGTGTCTGAGTCCTATTTAAAAGGACATCGTCCGAGTGAGGTACCATCACGGTTAAAGAGTGACCTAAAACCATACCTTCACATTGTTTTACAGACAAAGCTGTAGCTGCTACTGCGCGTAAACTTTTAGGCAAAGCACATATAAAAGGGTCTAACATGGAGAAAAATAGCTGCACAGTCTATTCCTTCCTCTATGTTCCTGTGTCAAAACAGCCAAAGCACATCCATCAATTTCATGCACAAACAAAACAAATTCCTTGTTATAATCCAAAGTTCCTAAAATGGGAGCAGAACAAAGTGCTGTGCACAACAAAACGAATGCCTCTTGATGTTCAACACTCCATGATACTGGATCCTGTACATGGTTAGTCGGGAGATGTATCAAAGGTTTGACAATAAGCGAGAAATTGGGTATCTATTGTCTACAATTGGAGGCAGCGCCTATAAGCGCTCTAACGTTCTTTTGTGTTTTTGGCTGTGGCATTTTAGAAATCACTTGTATTCGATCAGGTGCTAGTGTCCTACCCTCCTTAGAGAGGAGGTGCCCAAGATAAGCTACCTCCTGTCTACAATACTGAGATGTCTTCAAAGAAGCTTTATGACCATGGCAGGTTAGATATGACCAAAACAATATAGTTGCATGCTTACACCATTCCTCAGTGGGAGCTGCTATAAGCAAATCATCAATATATTGAATCAATGTAACAGATTCCATCAACTTCAAGGAATCCAACTGTTCCTTAAGTGCCCTACTGTATATGCGTTGCTTTCCTTATAACCTTGTGGTATTCTAGTGGAAGTATACGCTCCGCCACCGAGGGAGAAAGCAAATAAAAATCTGCGCTCTGGATGTAATGGTATACAAAAAAAATATTTTTTAAGTCAATTACTGAAAAATAGTCTGCAAATGACGGTATCATGGTAAGAATGGTAGTAATGTCTGGAACTATTGGAAACTGAGGTACTACAATCTTATTAGTCACTCTTCAATAAATAACAAGACAATAAGGTAGACCCGTGTCCCTTTTTTAAAAAACAGGTAAAATTGGACTATTACACACACTCCCTGTTATTTCTTCTACGAACCCTTATCTTACTAAGTCTGAGACAATAGTTTCAAGGGCTTAATAACCTTCAGGGGATACCTTGTACTGAGGAATACGCAGATATATAGCTCCATGTCGAATTTGTATTTTTACTGGGGGAATATCCATAAGACCAATATCATCTGATACTGCCCATAAAGTATCAGGGATGTTATCAAACTTGGGAGGCAAAGGTTTTGCTAAAAACTGATTCATTTTTGACGGACATACTGTAATGTGCACTCCGTCTGGTGTACAATAAGTAGTAGGACACAACCTTTTCAACAAATGGAACCCCAACAAATGTTCTCCACAATGTGTAGTTGATAGGAATGGTATCTCACTAGCTGCTGGGCCTAAAAGGACAGGCATTGTGGCCAAAACGTTACCAACTACAGGTGTTTCAGCAAACTCTACTGAAATATTAACATGACCACTCAAAGGAATACCTGGAACCTTAGCATGATCTATGGAGCTCTTTTGCACCCCTGTGTCTACCAGAAATTGATGCTTCTGTCTCCCAACTCTCATGTGAATGTAGGGTCCTGACTAATCCACAGGGATGGGGGTTGGTTACATTTTCATTTGAGGGTTGTCCTATTCTGAGAAATCCCAAGAGAAATACTCAGTATTGTATTGATTAGTGACAAAAAAGACTTGCTTGGATTATCGAAAACATTGGAGTTAATAGGGACTGTAGTAGTTGGTACAGGGCCAATCGCTGGCCCAGGTGGTACCCATTGATCCCTACTTCCTACCTGTCCTCCCTGATGTCTTCTTCCCCTTCTTTTATACAGTCCGCTTCCCCTATTTAACAAGGCTGGACACTGCCCTTCAGTGGCCCTCCTGTGTGCAATATACTCACTGATTAGGACCTGGCGGTATAAATGGTACAAATGGATCAACACCTCTTCCTCTTGAGCCAATAAATGGCCCTCCCCTAGTTCCCTGTTGTACTTTCTGTATTAATACTCTTGTCTTGAGATCCACTCTCTTCTTTTCTGCTTTCTCCTTCTCCACATTTACTCTATTCTCATAATATTGACCCCTGTGCAAAATGTCTGACGGGGTCTTAGTCTGCCAAGCACACTCGGATTGCATTATAAGAACGCTAATTTCAGGTAACAATTTTCTGACTAATTTATCTACAAATAACTGTTTCCCTGCTTGTCCTGAAAAATCAATAAATACATGCTCAAATGTATTAAAATATTCAGTTATCCCTTCGGGTTTTATTTATTTATATTTGTATAGCGCACAAACAGCCCATGGGCATCGAGGCGCTGTTACTTGTGAAGAGCTTAGTTAAATGATAAGTACAGGTTGGATACATACATTGTACATTATAGACGGGCAATATATATTACAGGAAGGAAATAGTAACAGAATGACCAGTAACCCGTAACTGCATATGGTGATAATTAGGAGAAGTGTAGCATCTTGACTGCTCTGAAGAAGAACATGTGTTTTATTCTGGACACATGCGGCCAGCTTATCCCAATTAATCTTTTTCTCGGGTACTACCCTTTTAGGTTGTGCAACTGTCATAGTGGGGAGGTTAAGTGCTGCAGGAGCGGGCCTTTCGCCAGCTGGCCTGTCAGTGTCAAGCTGAAAATGTGTGTTCCATGTCCTCCCCAAAGTTGCAGGGTCAGTGACATTTCTAATTGGTGTCCAAATATCTGATGGCAAAATTACTCAGAACAAAGTATCCAAATTCCTACTGGTGAAGACAGAGGTATTTAAAACGGCCTCCAATTCTTTATAAAACCCGTAGGACTTTTCCTAATATCAGGGATGGTCTGTTTAAATGCATTTAATTCTTGCCTAGAAAAGGGTACATGAACAAATTGGGTATCATATTTAGCAGGTTGCATAATTGGCTTCCCTTGATTATCAAGGACAGGACTTCCTTGACCAACAAGCATAGCCTGCTGTGGTATATAAACAGGCAGCACTTCTCGCATAGAGAGCTGGCAACTAGGTAGTTTTCGTAATTTTAAAAGTGCTGTTAAGTGAATGAGTTGCTCTGGTATACTCATTATGGATGCATTATCTATTATAAGTTTCAAGTGTTGCGACGCTGCAGATTTCTCTAACTCGCCTTCCTCATTCTGTTGTATAATTGCATCCAACATTACTTTCATAGCATGCATTTGCATCTGGGGAACATACTGACAAAAGATACTGCAAATGACTGAAATAGGGGTCAAAGTGGTGGCCACAAGAGCAGAACACATAATTAACTGTAATTCTTCATCTGACACATGCCATTCATTACATGCTGTGATAATTACAGGCTGTTGAACATATTCAGAAGTATTGGTTTCATTTTCTAAACCCAATAGAGCTTTCTCTAGTCCTTTCATTTCATCCAATATCTACCAAAGTCCTTTGACGTGCGAAAGGCATCCTTCTCCGTATGACGAGAGAAGGCAGCAAAATTGTAATCTTGCAATTCCCTAGGAACTGCCGCAGGTAATCTTTGTTCCCACTTAATTTGAATTTCATCACCCAGACATTCTAACAAAATAAGTCACTCAGGACCTTGGGTCTCAAGAACTTCCTCAACCACATTCTGTCTGACTGCGCTCAATACTAACCGAACAGCCTGCTCCCTTAATGTCCTGCGTTGGGTAGGCATTAAAGCGGCTTGTGCAATCCTAATAAAAGGTTCTAATTTCTGTGCCCTTTCTTTAGTGAATGGGCCATGTATATATTCACTGGGAGGAGCTAGGCTGGCATCTGATGCATCATATTCTTCTATTGAGGGGGACACAGTTTGGGGATCAGGGAAAGTGGGAGGAAGTTTAGGGCCCAGGAGCCTCACTACTAATGGGCTTTGTGGTTGACCATACTGAGGAGGAGGCGCAGAGGGAAGGAGATGTTGGCGAGGGTTATTAAGGATCTGTTCTATTAAGGGATCTTAGATAGTAGTAGGTAAATTCCTGTTCTTTGTAACTGACAATCTCTGTCTATTATTTTGCTGATATTTGTGTTGATCACGAACCAATGTTTTATCGCCTGGGACATGTCTTCGAGCAAATTTCTGTTTGCGTTTGATCTTCTGCGTGGCTTCTTTGCGCCAATCGCAGATAACATCAAAGGTGGAGGGTCTAGCCTTATTCTTTAATACAGATTCTAAATGCTCAATTATGCATACTTCAAACGAGCCATTTTCTGGCCATCGTAAACTAGGCGTATCTTTAGTCTGTTTGTGCCATGAACTGTTAAACACGATCACCCCTAACCCGTATTTGACATACATCCTGGATGCCGGGGTACCTTCTGGGGGTGCAGGCTGAACAAATTCTACGTCGTTCGTAGAGCGAACGCAATAAAGTCTGGACCAACATTTATGAAGTTTACTGGGACCAGGCATCATAAATCCTTCAGATTTTTCATGGCAAAAGAAGATATTTGCAAATATCTTTGGTTTAACCCCACCAACCAAGTCTTACCTGCCAAACAGCTATACTTACTAACGGAGTTCTGTTTCAGTTTCTCTGGGCGAAATATTGCTTGCAATTTGTAGAGGCCCCAGCTGAGAGAGGGCGTCTATGAAGAAAAGTCTGCCGATGGAGGCTAGTATCAGTTGCGAGTAAATATGATGGCAGGGATCCCCGAAACCAAGCAGTTCATTTGGCAGGTTCTTCTGTCACGTCTAGTCAAAGTGCCCTCATCCTCGGTGGGGCCCCAGTTGGGTGCCATTTTGAGACTTCTAAGCACTATAATTCAAACAAAGTAGAGTATCTGAGACAAAGTTTCAAAATTACAAGGTAAGATTTATTTTGCGCATATTATACACTCGAGCGGACTTCAGGTTCATCCACGATCAGTATTTCATTGAGAGTGGAGAAGTGAAGTGCCTGAATAGTACACGGTTTCTCCTTTTATACAAAAAATTAAGCATGCATCAGCATAGGTCATTTGTTATTCATTTGCAAGAGATAACACAAATATGTTCAGACTACATACATAATACCCTAATCCCCAGGAGGCAGAACAAATTGCATATTCAACCAATGTTATTTTTATATTGTGAGGTTCCACTTTACTTATGGCTTGCATGACAAATTCTTTCTGCCAGTTCATGGATGGTGACATGTTTGTGGCCTTAAATACAGAATTCACTTGCCCTCCGTTCCAACAATCGTCACCCTATTGGAACAACCTTAAAAAGATACCTTTCGTGTGTTTAACAAAGTGGAAGGGCTGAACACTATGACTCAATGTGTAACTAACCTCTGCTTGGTGCAGTCAGCGTTAACATAGCATTTCGAGAAGAGAATAGGGCCATATTGGAACAGCCTAACCTACTTCGCAGAATCAGAGGATCTGTTATTAAATGTTCTTTAACCTAGGTTTATCAGTGAAGGCCAGGCGACTAATACATGCCCTCTCCACGGACCCTGCCGTTTCTTGTAATGACTAACAGAGGAAGCCATGAACACATTTCTATTTTGTTTCTATTCAATGACTGACAAATGCAACTCCATTTTGAATATTACTGAAAGAATGGGATTTTGATCGCAAAAAAGGATTAATTTAGGGCTAAGAAAGATGCATATTATTATATTCTAACAGGGTTACAAAAGAGGATCACAAGCTTATTGAGGAAACCAGCAACAATGCAGCATTTCCAGAAGCCAAGCACTGAAGCAGTCCTGGACTGAAAATGCACGGCCACTTCTCCCTACTAATCTGAATCTGGTCAAAAAAGGAGTCCAGCTGTTGATGAGTATAAAGCTTGAGAGTGTAAATATTTGCAGAACCTATCACTGAAAAACAATGATGATGCATTGGGGGATTCCAAGATGGCCACCGGGGTATAGAGACATGTTCCCTGACCTCTGGTGAGGCCAATTTAGAGCATTCCCCCGGGCCGACAAAAAACAGAACAATACCCTGCTGCAGACTCTGACACAGATGACAAGCTTAAGGTGTGATGCAAGAAACTAAAGCAGCCCCCACCGGGTGGAATTGAGAGTGAGGAGAATTTCGGTAGCACACATTGGGGGTTGGCTATGAAAGGTGAGGCCCCTGATCCGTTATATTAGTTTTGAGCCATGTGGTGGAGGGACGGGACGGCTCAATTGTTGAGGCTGGTGCAGCTGGAAAGGTGCCTGAAGGAGAGGCAGGTGAGGACGGTGAGCGGGCCACACCCGAAATGGATTGGTATTTGAAGAAGGGAGCCAGATGGCACAGAGTATATCTTGAGTGGTGGATGCCATAATAAATGGGACCTGGCTGGAAAGGCGCATTTAAGCTGTGAGCAGGCACGGAGATCCTTGGGAGGATAAAAGAGCTATGGTAAGACATGGTGTGTGGCGGTCCCCACTTCGAACAAAGGGGATCAGTTACGGGGTGAGGAAGTACAGAGCAAGGAGGAGAGGTTGCGACTCCTATATTTCTAAGCAAAGCTGAACTGCGCTTGGAGAAGACATGTGGTGGAGCCGCATGAAGCACATCTCTATAATAATAAACATATAAGGGTCTTACCAGGAATGTATCTAACTCTCTTTTGTTAAGGGACTTAAAAAACTGGAAGGGGGAAGAAGCTCAGGACACTATACTATCAAAGAGGTGTGCAGGTGTTTAGCGATATACTAACTTATAAGAAGAAATTAGGTGCCATTGAGAAGTGACCTAAAGGTTACATAGTGAACCCCCACGGGAGGTGAAAGCGCACTCTTCCAGATGCCAGGTTCTAAAGGGAAAACCACCCCTATGAAGGCTAAAACACCCACTAATACACAGGGAGGCTATTTGGAATGCTGTTGGCGACCTCATTCTGAAGGAACCCCTACGGGGGACAAAAGGGTACAGCATGCTACGGGAGAAAAGGAATTGGAGACAACTAAAATGGCCTTGAATAAAGAAGATCTCCAGGAATGTCTTAAAGGAATGGAGGAAAGTATGGTGAACACCTTTCAGGTTCAATTGGAAAAGATGAAAGAAGATTTACAGAGGTCACTGACTGAGGTAAGGAAGGAGATTAACGGCATAGATGCTAGAGCCGATGTTACTGAGTGTGGCTTAACGGAAGTAACAGAGGAAGTTACCCAGAATAGCGAATTACTCGACCAATTTGCTAGGGCCACACATAATCTCGAAGTACAGACAGAAGATCTGGAAACCCGATTCCATAGAGCAAATATTCGGGTGAAAGGCCTTATGGGAAGATATGAGATGCAGACTTGAAGACCACGATTCAGCAGTGATTTGGGTGTCTTCACACTGAAATGGCACCTGAAGATGTGAGGTTTGATTGGATACATAGTGGGCCCCAGGAGATCAGGTCCAGGTACGAGGCCAAGGGCCATGCTGGTGGCCCTTTCGTCATGTATAATGAAAGAGGACATACTCAGAGCGGCAAGATTACAGCCTACTATAACAATCAATAGAACTCCTTCATCATTTCCAAGATCTGGCCGTGTCAACTTTGCAGAAAAGAAAGGGCATGAGTCCGGTGACTAGAGTACTAATGGCAATGCATATGCCCTGCAAGTGGATATTTCGGTTTGGATTGTTATTTACTTGGGAAGACAAACAGCAGAGGACCACGGTGTGCAAGGAGGCTATATCAACATTGAATGTGACAGAGGAAGAGCGACCCAATGGGCAACAACAAGATTCTTTTCCCCAAAACCGTAACCGCCAGTGAGACTCTGAGCAGGCAAAACAGCAAGACCACTAAGCTAAGGGGGCCTTCAGGCAAAACGGGTGAAGCAGGAATGCCAGTGAAGATTTGAGAAACAACAGACCTCTCTACACTTGGCCCACCTTGTTATTGGCACTATAAGTCAACTGGACAGGTTGAGTGGGAGGTGAAGCGATATTAACTGAGTTTACGGCAGCATTGCAGGCCTACTGGAGGTAGGGTGGAGGTGGAGGCATTGAGGAATCAATGGGGGTACGGGGGGGGAGGGGTAGTTCATCCTTTACTGGGAAGGTCCCAGGGTTGTATCAGGAGTGGAGCCACAGGATGGTATCTGGGGGTTTTCCTAGGATCTCTGGTTCTGACCGGGAGTGGTGGAGAGAGGGTGGGATGGGAGGAGTGTGTGAGGATTGGGGGAATGAAGTAAGCAAGGAAAGGGATAAGGGGAGAGGGGTGTGGGGAGTGGGCGAGGAGTAACGGGGGAGGGGAAACAGACAATGCTGGTTAGCTAGGAGTTGGGCGGCATTGACCACTTGGGAACAATGACAAATGATAGTAGATTTGAGACAAATGATGTCTATGACAATTTTATTCTCATAATTTGAGAGAAATGAACTCCCCTAAACGTAGAAAAGTGGAAGTGCAAATAAGGCGGTTTCAGATTGACATACTAATGCTACAAGAGACCAATATAAAGGGTTGTAGTACTGCACGCAACTTTATACTGGACCGTAATATACAGCCTGATTACTCCGTCACGTTACCCTGCTTCCAGCTAATTACAGTGCTTTTCCTGACCATAATATAAGGATTACTCTCAGGATTACAGTGTTAGGTATTACGACTTTAGCAGAAAGGAAATCTAGTAGGGATTCATCCCCATATGTTTTTGCCTTGAGGACGACCCAATGGTCGAAACAGGGGTCGGCTGTGACTACAATAAATCACCATTCACATTATTGGATGGCTGCTCTCTGCTTCTTCGAATATATGTGAGCTTTCATACTAATACTAAGGAACTGAACATTTGAATACCGAGTCTTCTGCGCAGTACAGCTGCACAACCCATACTTTCATGGGTTACATATAGAATTCAAGGGAATGCCAGTACATTTTCAGATAGATTGGGGGACAGTATACCTTAGAGGAGACTATACAATGGTGCCCTCAGAACTTGAGAATGTTGGACATCATATAGAGGACGGAACGTTCCTCAGTCATGTGGGTGATGTATTTGTTTTGCGTTCAGTTATGTAAAATTTGGAAATGCCGATTAAAAAAAAATGCAAAAAACCCTGATGTAAAATCATAATAATCATGAGCCAGGCGCAAAGCTTTGAACTTGATCTGTTCTGCTGGGAACCAGTGAAACAAATGCAAGGCTGGGGAGACCTGCACGCTATGCCCTGGATAATGCACCAGCCTTGTGGGCACATTTGGACTAATTGCAATTTATGCAGCAGCGCTATAAGTAGCCCCAAATAGACAGTGTTGCAAATGTCCAACTAGCTGGACACAAATGCATTTCCCAATCGAATAATGTGCTGAAAAGCAAAATAATTCAGAAATCTCTCCTTGGAACTTAAGTAGAAGAAACAAGAACTAGCAACCATAGGAAAAAGGATCTCCGTAGACAGCGTTTCGTCCAACCCTACCCCTAAATCTCTCACTTTCTGACAGAGAACTGGACAGGTACCAAGAACTTTGGGCAAGGCTCAGCCAGCCAGTATTGTTGTGGCGAAGGTTCTTCTGACCGATTGTTTGCATGATTTGTAACCTGTCTAAGGAGGAGAGACGAGCAAACCAACTGTTGCTTTTTGAACATTAAATAAAGTTAACTCGATTACAATGCATCCACAGACTTTCCTGCTGTAAACAGTCCTTATGACAATCAATCTGACTATTTTAATCCTCTAGACGCAGAATCAATTGAGTATCGTCTGCATAAATGTAGAACTTTGAACAGCAGAGAAATGAGGGCAGAACCCTGCGTTACTCCGCATGCGATGGGAATACTTGCTGATTTGAATGGAGAAATCATCACCGATTACGTTCGACCAGTAAGAAATTGTGAAAATTAGGATAACCCTTGTCACTTATACCCAGATCATCGAGGCATGACAAGATAATACCATGATACCGAACGCTGCAGAGATATCTAACAGATTATTTAAAACACCCACACCTGCCCTAGCCACCAGCCTTGGAATGTCATCCATAACAGCCACCACCATGATCTCTATACTACAGCCAGGATGGAAACCTGTGCATCATCCAATGGACCCTCCTTGTCCACGTACGATTAGAGCTGTCATAACACCATTACCTCTAGCAATTTTCTCAGGTAAAGAAGCAAGGAGTTAGGGCTAGAATCAGCTAGATTGTTTGGATCTAGGGATGCTTTTTTAAAGAGGTGTAACAGCTGCTCTCTTCAATTGATCGGGGACCACGTCAGACTCCAAAGAGCTATTTATTATTCAACACAGATCAGGAGCCACCAACTTTCTTAAATTCTTTAGGATCCTGCCAAGGCAGGGGTCATGAGGTGAGCGGAAGGGTGATGAGTTCCCATTGTTTCCACCAAGGAAGCTATTGAGATGAGGAGAAAGAGTCCCTAGTTAGTTGCACCTTGTGGCACAGAGCCTGAAATTGTCAATGTGGCAATTCCATGATCCGAGACCGCTAGCTCCTTTTGAATCTTCAAAATGGTGTCTGAAAGGAACTGGGCTACGCCATCACACAGCATCTGAGATGGAATAACCAAATTGTTTAATGGAGAGGGCGTTCAGAGTTCCAAAAGTACATTAAGAAGGTTCGCGACCAGAATTGGAACTGGGGGGAATATAGCTTGAATAATATAGATGTTTAGCTTTTATAGTCAAAGTTTCCTTTTTTCTAAGGTAAATCTATCCGAAAACTACGGTTCCTACTTCCTAACCCTCTTTATGTCCCTTAAGAGTAGCAGGAGCTTATGTTTCTAATACTGATTCCAATCTTTGATTAAACTTGTCTAATTGCTTTCAGTGATGAAAGCATGACATTTCCTGGGCTTCAGAGGAGAAAAGGGGGCTAAACTCTGTAAATTAACATGATCCCATTTATGTCAAGTATTACTTATTATCACCCCATACCTGCCGTGCCCTTTTTTCCCTCCTCTTTTTCAGGACTCGATATTCCAGAAGGCCTTGTGGCAGAGGAGGGCACAAGCAACCCATCAGTGAGGAAAGCTGGAGGTGATTCGCAGAGCCCTAGAGTGGTGTGTAGACCAGAACCTAGGAAGGTAAAGGACCTGTCCCTCCACCTCATGGCCAATCTTTTTTTTTCTTTTTTTCTTTTTCTCAGCATCTACTTGTCCCCTTTACCACGGTTTTGTTGATCCCTCTCCTCTCTGTCATGTAACTAAGTATACTTTCTCTGTAACCAGCAACTTTCTCTGTCACAGCGCCACAATGCCTCAGCGCTACTTCACGATTTATAAATGTGAATAAATAAAATGTGAAAAAAGACTTTGGACTGATTTTGTTTGTTGTAGGCCGCCATTGCTGAACTCCAGTACCACGCATGAAGACTACATGCATAAGAACTTTGGAAATGACCTGAGCTTGAGGAAGGTGCGGGGCAACAGAGGCATTTTAAAGGCTTTTACCTGTATGACACAACTCTGGGGGAAAAACAGGGTAGGAATTGGCCGGGCAACCAGGTGGGATCCAGGACCAAAGGGGGTAGGGCATAGGAGGGTACACTGGAAACAGGGCACTCTGGGTTATTCGGATAAGGTCAAAAGAGGTAGATCAGGACCGAGTGACCGAGAGGGGGAAAGCTGGTGCATGTGTATGGATGCTGAGTGAAGAAAGTGTCTAAGACCCAGATTCATGGAAGTATTTGCATGTAAAGGGGATTTGCGTGCCATTCTGCCCACAAATCCTCGTTTTACACACAAATAATTCCATGAAACAGGGCAGTAATGTAAGAGTAGGGGAGTGTATGCGAGACTGCGTGAACCATGCAATCCGAAACATAGGGCAGCTTGTTCCATATTCATTTCTCAAAGGAAAACCGTGCTCGGCAGCAGGTTCTTGTTCCTGATTACCGATAAATGAATAAAATGTTCCCAAATCTTTTTTAAAATAATGATATACTTTTAAAAGAAGAGTACATGTATCCAATTCATTACAGTCCCAACAGCACATCCGGTTGGTTGTGCACAGTTTCAGACCACAAGCCCAAATATCTGACCGGGGCAGATGTCTAAAACTTAAGCAAGTTAATAGGACTGTCTGTTGTGTATCCATGGCAGATCATTCTCAGGACCAGTTCTTATTTGGAATTGAGTGTAAAATTTCATGGCTTATAGTGTGCATCTTGTGAACGCTTCTCCACCACTTCTGCATAAACACTGTTCACCAATTGAACCTTCCCTTCTAATTCAATTGTTAGGGGCAACATACCAATGGACCAATCACAAGATTTCTTATTCATCTTTTTATACGACAGAGCATACGTTAGTAAATGCCCAGAGCGCAGGGGCCGTTATGATGTCCCCCAAAAAATAGTGGCTGCATTCCGAAGGTCATTTAGCCTTGTTCGTTCTCAAAGAGGGGTGCCTATGGACTATTTTTTGATTGTTTAAGGGATGTGGACCCCTTGCTCAATGTGCTCAGAGAGGCACAGCTCCACCTCACTAATTAGGCCCAACAAGGCTGAATCACTAGTCTCGGGTTGCTGTTGGTACTCTGGTTCGGAAGAGAATTGCCATAGCATTTCGATGCTGGACTGCCCATGTGGGTGGGACAAAGACTGATGTGCAAATGGATATTTCCCTTCTGTGAAAGGTACACTGAGCTAAAGTGTGGCTGCCGACTCTCGACTGGGTACCAACCCAAAGAACAGGTAATTTAGCTGTGTTCGTTCTCAATGAGGGGCGCCTGTGGACTATTTTTTGTATTCCAAGTGTGTCTTTAATTAAATTTAGTCCTGTTTCTTCATGAATGAGGAAACTTGGACTAGCCTGGGAGATACCAAGTAAGTGACTGTGAAACATCGACTTATTTGTAGCTTGTCAAAAATTCCTATGTCCATGAACTCTGTTCCAAAGTGCACAATGGCGACAAATCCACTATTTTCCAGGAAATAAATGGTACACAATCGGATTTGTTTTATAGTTAGAGAAAAGTTACATTCGATCTTGGACTGAGTGATGCCAGCTTTAGTACTTAGATTGACTAACCCCAGTATTTGAATCTCACCGGTCTCCTCTAGTCCTGAGAATAAATCAATCGAATCACCTGTTTAGAGGTTTTGACCCATATTTCTGACACAAAAGTTATTTCTACAGTACTTTTTAACTGCAATACTTTTATTCCACTTCCCTCACCGTACACCATTAAAAGAGACAAACAATAAATTCATCCATCATAAAATAGTACAAATGTTTTGTAAAAAAAGATTTTAAAAAGACCCCTATAATTAAATATTCAATACTACCTATCATACAATGTTCACATTCTAACTAGGAACTTATTAAACATGTAAATGACATATTATAATAGGTGATCTTACACAGAACCCTTCTGCCATTTGTGTTGGCCTTGATGCACGTGGCTCTAATATTGGAGGTGGGGAACCGAAAAAGAAAAGGGGACCCTGCAGCGTCCGATCCAAACCGCTTTTGAAGAAAGGATCTGAGGTTAATAATAATAATAATAATAATTTAGCATTTATATAGTACTACAAACCATCAGGTATCTGAGCACTACTTATTATTACCCACGGTGTGTGGTGCTCATTTATCGACCTCGGAAGGATGAAAGGCAGGTACGTAGGGAATGGTGGTTGGGCTTGGGGGATTGGTGTGAGTGCGTTTGATCCAGCCTAATACCAAAACCTCCTTGTTTAAATCCACTAATAGTCAACACCCACTCCAGCTTAACAGCCGACTCTGTCGAGACCCCATTTATCCTGGAACCCTCCACAATACTGCACCACCACTTACTGAGATTATACCGCCCAGTATAAGAGGAGCCCTAATAAATGCCCGGTCTTTGGTGGCACATGCCACAGAAATAGCAGACTTAATTTCAACTGAAAATATGGACTTCCTTGCCATCACAGAATCTTGGCTCCATTCAGCAGCCGGCCCAGCGATTATGCTAGCTATTCAAGAGGACTATACTCTTCTAAGAATAGACGGCACCACATCCCGAGGCGGTGGCCTAGCCATAATTGCCAAAACCAGCCTAGCACTGAGGCTTGCTTCTCCTCTAAATGTACACTCATGCGAACTCCTGACCGCCAAGCTAACTATCTCAAAAACGCAAACTATATCTGTCCACCTAATCTACAGACCTCCAGGCCCCATAGGTTCCTTTGAAGAAGATCTTACTAACATCCTATCGGATAACCTTAAAAATGCTTCACCATGCCTTCTCCTTGGAGACTTTAATCTTGGTTATAAAGATCCCCTAGATCCCAATGCTACACAGATTAATGACTCCATTGAGGAACTAGGGTTTACCCAAAAGGTAACAGGCGCTACACATACTAAAGATAGAAGCCTTGACTGGATAGCGGAACACCACTACCAAACATCCGTCACTGGCATAACTCCTCTGCCTTGGTCTGACCACCACCTGATCTCCTTTTCCCTCGAAGCCACAGTCTTCCATCATGTCGCTAGCATAGCCCCTGCTATCCCCACTAGGAATAAAAAGAACATTACAGCCAACAAACTCATTCCTCTGATCCTTCCTACTTTGAACTCTCTTCCTGCCTCTAGATACCCAGGTACTTTGGTCCAAGAGTACAACAAAGTAATGTTCTCTGCCCTAGACAATATAGCACCCCTGAAAACCAAAAAATGCAAACAGAAAAAACACATTAACACTTGGTTCTCTCCTCACCTAAAAGCTATCAGATTAGAGAAACGGAAATATGGAGACTAGACCCTTCAGATACCAATAAAAACAACCTCACAAAACTAGCTCGATTGTACAAAAAAGAAATAATATTTGCCAAACAAGAATCCTATAATTTGCACATTACCCAAGCTAACTCTAATACTAAAGAATTGTTCACAATTCTCAAAGAAATGGAAGCACCCATCCAAGCCCCGGACACCTGCCTTAAAGACAAAACTTGGTGTACCAGCATTAAGAGTGCCCTAGCCAATAAAATAACGACTCTTCAGGCTAAAATTAATAACAAAAAAGAGTCCCTCCAACTCGCCTCCAATTCTAACAACATTACTGCCCCTGCACCTCCAATCACCTCAACTCTCGCTCCTGCTGAACTGCCTAAACCCCTTTTTAACTTCAAGAATGTATCCATTCTAGAAGTTGAAAAAGTCATCCTAACTCTCAAACCGTCTGTCATGGCGATCCTTGCCCAGCGCAAATCATAAAGGATGCCGCACGGGACCTTTTGCCATTCATAACTAAGCTTATAAATGCCTCATTCACCACCGGCACCATTCCCAACAACCTGAAACAATCGTGGGTCCTCCCTCTCCTAAAAGAAACAACACTTGACCCAGCCATTCCCACGAACTACCGTCCCATTACGACAGTACCGTTCCTGCTCAAAAATCCTGGACAAGGTGGCGTACCTCCAAATCCAACAATACTTGGAATGTAACCACCTCCTAGGAGTATGCCAGTCAGGTTTAAGACCGCAACACGGAACAGAAACTGCACTGATTGACCTTAAGGCACAAACAGACACCTTGAGAGACAACGGCAATACAGCACTACTACTGTTGCTCGACCTATCAGCAGCGTTTGACTTGGTCAACCACAAAACTCTCTGCCACCACCTGGACTCTGCCACCCATTTCTCACAAGAAGCCATAGGATGGATTCAATCCTCCTTAGATAATAGAACTATGCGGGTCTTCGCACCATCAGCAGCTGCGGACCCCATACCTATAACTTGCGGTGTGCCTCGGGTCTCATGCGTTTCACCCACTCTGTACAACATCTTTACGAAGCCCCTTTTCGATGATCTAGACGGCCTGGATATCACCTACAATAACTATGCAGATGAGACTCAGATCCTCATCCCGTTGACGGGAGATTGTGACAAGGATTTGGCCTTCGTGAACAGAGTATCTCATCATCCAGGCATGGATGGCCTCTCATGGACTATGACTGAATGATGACAAAATGGAACTCCTGATAGTTGGCACCTCAGCAAATCTCAATAAATTGGGCCATCTCTATTCTAACTTCATCATAGATAACAACATTATTCAATTCAATTTATTAATATACTTATAGCCGACGAGGCTTTGTATATACAACACGAAATAGACAAAACACCAATACATATAAAACAATTCATCCGATAAAGGCTGATTTAAAACGGATAAAACTCTATATCTAGACAGTCACGTGTAATCCTTTACAGTCAAATTTAAAATGTATCTGGGTATATCACAATTTGTTAGCCTAAGCAAGTATTTCATGATTCATAAATTTCAAATATTTCTATACATTTTCTATAAAATCTGATCATATAAAACATAAAATTCACATCATTTCCATTCATGAACATGTTCCACAAAAGCTTAGGAACATCAGCTACAAAACTATTACAGTAACTTTTCATACATCGATATCTAATAAGGTGCAAACTTGAACATTCAGTCATTATATGCTTGATAGACTTGTGCATATTTTCTCCACATAACCTACAATTATGTCTATTACGAGGCCAATAGCCACTAGCACCAAACACATTTGTCAGCTTACTCTGATTAAATTTCAGTAATAAGAAATCTCTAACTACCCAGGCCTCTGGAAACGCCACAATGTATTTAGGTAGGCAATGTCTTGCCATGATATATTCAATAAAGGGACCACTTTGTGAATTAGTACTAAGAAGGACAACGTTGTTTTCATGGTCATACGACTTAATCTTCTTTTTCATCCAATATCTAATTTGATTAATGTTATCAGGTACTATGTCAAATTCACATCCTTGTTTCCGTTTATTAAAGGCTGTGAATATTTTTCCCCATGTCCCAAATTGAATAACGCTATCAAGACTTAGAAATGCTTTAGCATAGTCACCAGTGATAGTCTTATTGTCCAGGGTCATCACATCAACGGCACACATGAAATATCTCTTAATTACAGTAGACTGTATACATGAGAGGCCAAACTCAAGATGCAGGAATTCAGCAGATACTGCTTGGGGCATACGGAACAACTTTCTGAGCACTTTTGCTTCAAATATTGTTAATTCCTTGATGAAACCGTGTCCCCATATCTCAATCCCATATGTCAGCACAGGCAATATTTTCATCGTATAAAGCATCAGGACAGTTTTTATCGATAGTCCTCCACTACGTCCGATGAATCCACTCACTAACCCCACTATATTCCAGCACTTAGTCTTGGTTCTTTCCCAATGTCCATTCCAGTTCAGATTCTCATCAATAAGCAGACCCAGGTATACATAGCTGTCAACACACTCCAATTTCTTCATACATTATAGTTGCCAAGGAAGTTAAAACTCTTGGTTTCTACTTAGATTCTACTCTCAACTTCAAAAAACAAGTAAACTCCAGGGCTTCGGCGACCGCTTACACTTGTAAACTAATCAGAGCAGCTGGACCCTTCCTTACACCCAACAATTGTATCACACTACCAAGAACCCTGGTATTATCCAAATTGGACTATTGTAATGCCCTATACGTAGGGTGCAACAAATACATTACCAACAAGATTCAGATCCTACAAAATAATGCTCTGAGAGCAGCTCTCAACATCCCTAAGAAAGCCCACATATCCGACCTCAGAAGATCCAACAATTGGCTTTCCACTAAAGACAAAATCTTCCTCAAATCAGCCTCCTTGACTCATAAATGCTTACACATGGCTGCCCCACAGTACCTTACCACTAGATTCTTATGACAATCCACTATCCGCCCCTCTAGAACAGCCACTGCCAACCTACTTCGAGTGCCTAGATTCAAACGTTCGAAGACAGGGGGTAATTGCTTCCCAGTCAAAGCTGCCCAAAATTGGAATTCACTCCCACCCTCTTTAAGGGAAAATATGTCTTACCCACGTTTTAGATCCAACCTTATGCTTTGGATTAAAGAACATGACATCTGACCTCTTACCACTATTACTGTATATAATTGCTATCTGTTGTCTCTAGCCACTAATTGCCTACTTGTATGATATTTGCCTGTACTGTTATTAATGTTTTGTATTGTAACGCACAGAAATGTAACCTAAACTGAACAATCCTCTTTTGATTGTTGCGCCCTAATACCTTCGGGTCTGGTGAGCATTATAAATAAATAAACAAATTCTCTGAGAACTGATTGCATGCAGGCTGTTTTTTTTCGAGCAGTTTGCTGCAATCAGTTCTCAGAGGGTCAAACTCACCTAAACCGTAAGAGCAAATGTGGTTGTTAATTGGATAGCAAGAGAGCCAGACGAGAACCCTATGGTGTGGGTGGATGTACTGCCGGTCGACAGTACCTTGTTCCTGTATGTCAGTCTGCTTTTATGGAAGTCGTTTAAGAGCATGTTACCTGAGTGGCAAGCCTAAGGACTGAAAAGCATAAGGACTCCCTAAGGCAATGGTGCCTCTAAATGCGAGAGTTAGTGTGATAGAGCTGTGAAGAGGAGCTTTAGCCATAGCTTAGTAATGTTCCTATGGTATTGGCTGGGCCTGTGATGGACAGCAGTAGATGGGAGCTCAAGTGTGGGGAAGGTGTGAAGAGGAGGTTTTGGGGTGAGATGGTTAGTGCAGGGGTACACAGATGTAAGATTAAGTGTCATTTGGGGATGGGCTAGTATACGCCTGCTGGTGCAACGAATTACATGGCTTGTTAGAAGTTTCAGGTGGCAAGTGTTGGGTTCTCTATAGGTTGCATGTTAGTTTGTGGGATGCATGAGAGCCGGATTGGTGGACGTTTTGTTTTCTGTTGCAGCTGCTTCTTTGTGGAATTCTCTTCACTGTGCGCTTAAGGCTGCACTTAATCATTTCTCCTTTTGTCAGGCCCTGAAAACGTACCATTTCTAGCCTATTTTCCCCACTGTCCTGTTGAGTAGTGCCAAGATGCCTCTTTTGGTGAAAGTTGTGCCTTACAAATAATGCTAGCGTAACAGAACAGGGTCCTGGTGGTTTGAAGGGGCCTCCAGTAGGTGGATAGGGAGGAGGGTAGCTCTACGGTTCAAGGTTCTTATGGTGATCTCATAGTGGAGTAAGTTGAAGAGCCAGGCGTTTAGCTGCTTTCAGAAGCTTAGCTGGTCTACCCTCTGTACAGAAGTGCTTGGGTAGGGAGTTCCAGAGTTTAGTTGCAAAGAGGTAGAACAAGGAGTCTCCGTGTATTTGATGGTTGAAGCTTGGCATCAGTGTATTACTAGTACATCATTGTTGGATAGTGGTGTTCTCAATGGTATGTAGTGCTGGGCTCCTACTGTAGTAGGAGAGGTGAGTGATGCATACAGTGTTGAAGTGGATCCTCTTTTTAAGTGGGAGCTGGTGAAGTGTGCAGAGTGCTGATGTGATGTGGTTTTAAGTAGTAATCTTACTGCCACATTTTGAACTCTTTCTAGTTTGTTGAGTAGACATTCTAGCAGTCCGATGTAAAGGCTATTGACATAGTAAGGTCTTTATAGTAGCAAAGAGAGAACATCCACTGTTCTGTATGTGTGACAGTCACAATAGCTGGCCTGGATGAATGCTATTGTAGCGATAGCTCCAGATGTTTGGAATGATGACAGACCTCTTGTTATCACATGGATAGAGCAAATATGAACTACACTTTGGAATGTTGCAGCATCAATATTATTAAGGGTCCACATGCTCTAAATAGGATCTGTGCAAATAAAATTAAAAGGGTTTTATTGGGGTATTTTGTAATGCAAATGTGTTACTACGGACTCGGAAACCTGTGAATATAGCTTTGGAGTAAATCTCCTTGTCTTTTTACAACCATATTTAAAGTGGGCACCTTTTATTAAACAAGATACTTGTCATGCGGGTACATTTTGAGTTTTAACCCATTAACTCTGTAATAAGCAAGTGGGTGAGGAAATCACTGCATGGCTGTATGTGCCCTTTTTGTCTCACCAATAGCTTGTTTCTCCCAATATAGACCCGCCTTATTTTTATTGTATTCACAATTTATTTTAGTCTCCTGGCCCTCAAGCTCTGATTTTTATTTAAAGAAGAATATGATAAATGTTACTCTTTGATTGGGATATTGTTTGTATTTTACTTAGGGATGGTTTTATGTATTGTGACAGGGTTATGGGGGCATGAGGACCCCTCTGAATCTGAGGCAGTTGGCCTGCCAAGGTGTCTACCAGAGACATTCCTGTCACAGAGGCAGGGTGAGGGAGTTGGGAGGGCTCCTAGCGAGACAGTGGGATCAAAGAACCAAAGCAATGAAGCACCCAGTTTACCAGGCTCTGCCAGCGCCCATGCCTCACTGCAGCGTACCAGGGATGCCGAGATCGGCGATCCTAACAGCTGTTGCACTGTTTCCCTTATTCCCTTTGTGGGCCTCGAGTTGGAGAAAGCCTGCTCACGTGTACACGTGGAACCAAAAATAGAGAACGGCGTTGCTTGCATTGGTTCAGATGAGTCACTGACAAGTAACTCCAAACGTGAGGAATGCTTTTTTTCATAAGATGGAGAATTGTGCCCTCAATGAGTGCTTGCCCATAAATAAACTCTTCCTCAAACCTTTTTTGCCATGCCTGAGTTTTTTATGCACAAATGCACTTGTTCCGAAATCAAATTGAAATGGGCTGGTCAGTAAAGAAATAAAGTGTTTTGAAGTAACCATGGAGGGGCTCTTCTCGCAGGTACAGCGTAGGATACCAGGTAAGTTGTAAGTAAGATGTATTGTCCAGTTGTACAGATAAATTAATGGGAAGCACAGGAAGAAACACTGGGCCATCCACACACCAGCTCAGGTCACTCTAACCGTCCACTTCACACATCATTCAAACAACCCAACATTCCATATGACACCAAGTTCCACT
The DNA here is from genome assembly GCF_040938575.1 of Ambystoma mexicanum. NCBI lineage: Eukaryota > Metazoa > Chordata > Amphibia > Caudata > Ambystomatidae > Ambystoma > Ambystoma mexicanum. Next base: position 39,052,699 of record NC_090933.1, read on the forward strand.
GACAACCAGCTCACTAATGAGTAATGTGCAACAATAACATTTACTACAAGTTTCCACTGACACCCAGCTCACTAATAAGTCATGTGCAACAAGTACATTACTACAAGTGTCCACTGACACTCGGCTCACTAATAAGTAAAGCTCACTAATAAGTCATGTGCAACAATTGCATTTACTACAAGTTTCCACTGACACCCAGTTCCTTAATAAGTAATGTGCAACACAAACATTACTACAAGTTTCCACTGATTGAGTGAAACAAATTGCCTTCCAAATCTCACTTTCAGCACTATAATCATGCCCCTGGGCTTCACACCACTGTATTCTGCTTCACACAGATTCGTTTGTCAGTGGTTCTTTAAGATGGGGGAAGTGGGTAAACTCACGAGATTTCCTTTGTTCAAATATTATTGAATTTGTATTTGATCACTTAGTTGACTCCCAGCTGATAGTTGGGTCCATCTGGTCGTTTTAAACTGGTTCTCAGGCTATTCTGATGGACTGGTAAAGGTGGTCGACATGTCAGCCTTTTTGTCCAGTTTATGATGGGAAAAATACAGGTCGTCGGTGGGGCAGGAGGTCAAGCGGGGACGATGGGGACAGGTGGTGTTCAAACACTGAGTGAGACGGAATAATGGGGTGTGGAGGGATTCCATGTAGTTAGGGGTAAGGTGATACAGACAGGTCCAAGGAGAGGGTCTGTGGAGGAGGGCCTCTGACAGGCAAGTACTGGGTGTAATAGAAAAAGGTAGCAGGGGGTAGGGAGAGTGATGGGGTAATGGGGTCATGGGTTCAGAAGAGTTTAGGGTGATGGGATAGGGACTGGAAAGAGGAGGAGCAGGGAAGGCGGATCTAGGGGTCAAGGCTGACTGCCCCCAGAGAAGCGAGAACAGGGTGAGGGCTGTTACTAAACAAAATATCTTAAAAGATCTTGAATCTTTATATATATTTCAGGTCGATCATTTTGTTTGGACAGCCAGCAGGTCGTAACATGTTCAACAATTTACACTACTCGGTCACCTTAAAGCGACGATCATGGGAAGCCAAGCACTTTTGAAGGCCAATCCATTTAGAACGAACAACCGGCATAGAGCCACTATATCATGACTGTGTTTACATTCGTAAGGAGAGCGAGTAAGATAGGAAGATCTTGAGATTTGTCAGATGACCTGTGAGATCAGTGGGCACGGCCGCGTGAGATAGTCACTGTTCATCATACATCACTGGCTGTTCGTGTGAACTGTGACCCCTTGTGTTACACCATTCCTGCGATGGCAGATTAGGCGCCATTGGTCTCTGTGTGGAGGCATGTTACAAGGAATCTCCAATAGGGCAAGAGAACTGTTTCAGCAGTCTAGTTGTTCCACACTGCCGGCAGAGGCACGTGACTGATCACCTGACTCCTCTTAAGGAACACGGAATGCCGCTTTGATGCGTCGCTTCTGCTGAATGTGATGCTCTGTAAGTTTGCAGAGGATTCTTCCCTTATATTCTAATCTATTGAAAGCAATCTCTCTCTCCCTTCTGACTAACTTTCTTTCTCTCTTAGAATTGTGTCCCGTGTCGGCCTCCCTGCTCCCGCTCCCTCTTTGCTTCTCTGGGTTTCTCCCGTTCGTTCGAGCTGGGCTCTCGATTCAAAATTCCCACCCGATCCAGAGAGAAAGTCTGCCTTGCGGAAGTAAGTTCCGTTCGTACGTTGACTCGTACTTTTCCTCCTCGGTGTGCCTTTATTAACCATTCTTACTTTGTCAGTTACTCCCCTCCCCTTTGGGTTACAATACTCCCAGCCAACAGGATTGATCAACTCGAAGCACCTAATTCCAGTCACGTCAATTATTAGTAAGCACACTCACTGCTACAGATTACCATTCTTCCCTTCCACTCGTTCTACTACTTACCTGTCATTCTCTCGTCCTGTAGGGCTCCTTCCCACTTTCACCACCTTGAGAAGAGTCATCAATCCGAGAAAGCCAGTCCAAGACGTCCCGAGTCAATTCCAGAAGGCTGAGCCCAGACGTCCAGGGTTTTTTTCCCCCCAGAGGGTTTCCTTGGGGTTCATGTTTCCCTTCGCTGGTACTCTGATTTCCAGTGATTGGGGGAGGCAAGGACTCCTGGGTGATCCTTTATTTCTGCAGTTGTTGCTCCAGACAAGTTGGTGCTCGATCAGGTTAGTGTCTACTCCTGTCTGATCTCCTTTTGGAATTTGGCTATACCATACTGTGTTGTAATAATTTCACCGGTAACAGTAACACCTTGTCAGTATCCAGTTCCTTCAGCAGTTCTAGACACTGGAGATGAGGAAGTGGCTGTGCCTCAATAGAGTGGTCTGCACCTCTTTATCCGTATGTCCCCATCTGACTAGCTTCTCCAGTTGCCTCACTGTCATAAATGCAATGAACCCCGAATAGGGAGGTCACCTGGTATTTTAATTACACTGAAAATCCTTGATGTATACCAACCATAGAAGGGCATGGGTCAGTTCTGATGGATACAATTTTAGCCAGGAGCAAAGCATTCATCCTAAAGAAATGAACAGATGCTTCCAAAAAGTCAGCCCCCATGTGCACGTCCATGCCATCCCATTAGACCCCAAAAGTCTTCAGGTGCAGTACGGCTACTGTCCATGCAGCGCATCCAAAGGCAGAGTTGGGCTACATCCTTATTGTTTTGGATTCCTGCAGCTCTACGCTCTATGCTACTGGCGCGTCAGCAGGATCCAAAAAGTTCCCCAACAGATTCTCTAGAATATCAAAACTTTTGTAGGAAATTGCACGTCTAACAATCTGCAGGCTCTGAATCCATCTCAAAATATCAACTGTTTTTCAAATGCTCAAACAAAATGTTTGCAGATTCCATGAAACAGTTTTTTGAAAGTTCTTCCTCTGAGTATGCAAATAGGCGATGTGAGAGTTTGCCAAGTTCCCCTTAACTTTCAGAGATTGCTTTTTGAACACCTTGTAAGTGGGGCGACTTGCAGAGATATTAAGAGATACTTTGGGGAACATTTGTTCATGAGCAACATTCTTTGTTTGGGAACAGACTACACCTCCAGGCAGTGCAAAAAAGCGGTGTCTCCCAAGCACTCCCCTCCTCTGAATACCTTCCTGTAATGTGGCCTCCTATAGAGGCAGCCTGTGCTTGTTCAATGCAGGACGTTCTGCAACCTGCACCAATTCAGGCAAGGCCAGCGGAAGGATTTTGGCTACCTAGGTGAAAGGTCATTTTGCCACCCAGCACTGCCCTCTTCCCCATTGCACTATCCTACCTTTTATTATCATGATATTTATTGAGCGCGGACCTAGCTTCGAAAATCAATGGAGCGCTTTACAGCGGTATGCAACAATACAGATACATAACGGAGCACTTTACAGAGGTGTACAACATTACAGTTGCATGGCGGAGCACTTTTCAGAGGTAACAGAACAGATATACAGCGGTGGGTAGGATACATAGGTGCACAGAGGAGTGGTACATCTGTACCGGGTGGCGGGGAGCAGAGGGGTGGGCAGCGTCTGGTGAGTCAGGTGGCGCAAGAAGCGATGTGATGGCCTAGGTGATGCAGAGAAGAGACTCCTTGAAGAGGTGGGTCCTGAGTTATTTTTTTTATTTTTTAAGCGTGGGGGTGGGTCTGATGTTGACCAATGTATTCCTTGACAAAAACGTGACTGCCTTTGGCAAACCATGTGCCTCCCCTGCAGTGTGCACAACCTCCCCTTATCCCTGTCAAGTTCCAGCATTGGATGTCATGATGAATCTCGATGCCACACAGCCTATACCATGCACTCATGCATAGTTAGAAACAATAAGCGCATTGGGCAGAATAAGAAATAACCATTAAAGGCAGGTTTGAAAGTAGTGATCCTATCGGGTAGAAATATGTGTAATGACCTTCTTGGGCAAAGAAGTACCGCCCAATCATGAACGTGCCTTTTCTGCTTTATATGTTGGATTGCGTGGCTTATCTTCAGCTTCCGAGGTTAATCGAGAGCAATAACAACTCGCTCGGTACACGACAGTCAGGCTTTAGAACTAGACATGGCACAGAAACTGACATGCTAGATTTAAAATCTAACTTATCCAGCATCGTGGATAAAGGTCATCCAGCTCTTCTGATGCTGCTCGACCTCTCAGCAGCTTTTGACCTGGTTGATCATTTACTCTTGGTTACCAGGTTAAGGGATTTGGTGGGGTGTTCAGGAGTTGCTGCCCAATGGGCCGCTTCTTTTTTGGGGCCCTGCAATGCAAGGGTTGCTGTTGATGATGCTGGATCTGTTCCAGCTGTTATCTATTGTTGGTTTCCACAGGGGTCCTGTATTTCGCAGACCCATTTTAACATTTACATCCTGCCTTTTCTGACGATCCTTGACAGCCCCTGTGTTCAATATACCACCTATGTTGATGACACCCAGGTGGTCCTGAAGCTCTCTGTGTTTACACAAGAGGATTTCATGGCCATTGATGTGATACATGGTTCCATCCAGGCTTGGATGGCAGCCATTTCCCTTTGGTTGAACACTGACAAAACTGAGCTTTTGATTGTTGCCTCAGGGCCTAGGCTAAAAAATCTGGCTGCTGAAAACCAGAGTTTCACTATCACGGGCGCTGTCATTTCGATGGCTAAAAGTGTAAAGACACTTGGGTTCACACTTGATGCTGAGCTAACTATAAAGCAACATGTCACATATATGTGGGCCTCCTGTGGCTATATTAATAAACTACTTAGCCACATTCGCCCATTTATTTCCTCCAGGAACATCTCCCTGCTTGCCTCGGCCTTGGCGAACTCACATTTGGATAACTGCAGCAGTTTGCAGCTGGGTAATGCCCAAGGGAGCATCACAGTGTTGCAGGTGATTCAAAATGGGGCAGTACGTGTGACCCGTGGTCTTACAAGACACGACCATGCCACCAATGCCAGGAGGGAGCTCCTGCGGCTTCCTGTGAGTTACAAGTGCTGGACTCACAAGGCCCCCTCTTAGCTCATTGACTGCACAAAGGTGTATCAGCCTAGCCATCTTCTTGGGTCTCACCATCAGGCGATACTGTGTCAACCCAAATTCAAGCTAGGTAAATTTGGCTGAACTATGTTTGATGTCCAGGATCCCCTAGCCTGGAATGCCCTCCCTCCTGATATCAGAAAGATAAATACTCAGACTGAATTTAAAAAAAGGATTAAGACCCACCTCTTTAACCAAATTTCTTAAGTGTTTTTTTGTTGCTATCACTCTTATGCATCGAGTTCTCTGTTTGTCTGTTTTGTTATGTTTGCTGCACGCCCTGAGACCTACGGGTATGTGGCGCGTTATAAGAATTTAAATAAATACATAAATACCTCTCACCCCCACAGACCTTTCTTGTGGTGTCAGAAGTGCTGGCTTCTTTGACTTAGTGACCAAACAGGTCCAGCTCTAGTAGCTGCAGTACAGGTTTCTTTCACCTACACATAGCAGTGCAGGAGCGCAGAGGGCTGTGAGGGCTATAGCCCTGGGTCCTTTGGTTGTAGCCCCGGATAGAAGCTTGGGTGCTGCAACCAAAATGGTACCTAGCCCCCAGTCCTGCCAATCCCGACATTATCTTAGCCCCTGATCTTTTCCAGAGCTGGCCACACCCCTGCAGGAGCGGCCCCAGCAATGCAGGAATGGAAGTAGCTGGGGCTAATTAGCTCCTGCTGGTAGACCAGATGAATAGAAGTAGCTTGACACCAACAGCTTCCAGTTGCTGCTTTTATTTGACCCCCAATGAATAAAAACACACTTCTCCAAATATCACATGGTAACATTAGAACCATTCATTCCAATAGACTATGACTTATTTCAGGATACAACTGAATACAAAACATTACCATTGAAATTATTCACCTTTTAAAACCGATTTACAGTATATCCTACAATAATTTATTAATTGTCTGAGGGGCAGTGCCGACCTTCTCGGTGGTGAAGAATGTGTCAACTTGTTTAGTGAAACTCGACAACAAGGGGTCCTATACACGAGGCGTCCTAGATGGACAACCCGAAATTATGTTGGCAGGCTCATGTAATGATGTGGTTATGTAGCCACAGCTAATCAAACACTTTGAGGGCAACACAGCTGAATACATGAGCGTTTTGCAACACAATGTCATGCTGGGAGTGCCAAAAGGAAACCGTGAAGCCCTTTCGCCCCTCCTACACCAGCTAACATTGTCTTGGAAAACGCTGTGAATTAGGATTATCTGTTTTTGGTGCTTCGAAAGATGGGATTTGGGGAGACGTTTGTGTCTTGAATAAAATTGCTGTATGCCGATCCTACTGTGGATATTAATACAAATGGTTTGAGGTCAGGATCTTTCATGCTGAAAAGGGGCACGAAACAGGGCTACCCGCTCTCGCCTCTGTTGTTTGTTATTGCTATTGAGCCCTTAGCGGAGGCTTTAAGGGAAGATGGCAGATTCTTTGGTGTGACATGCTGGGGCTTGGTGCAATGATTGTGGTTGTATGCCGATGATTTGCTTCTGGTACTCAGGAATTTGGAAGATTCGTTACCTGCGCTTATGGAGATCCTGACTGAGTTTCACCATTCATCAGGTTACAAAGTAAATTGGTCTAAGTCCGAGGTGTTGCCGCTAACAGCATCCTGTGATCGGCATCTTGTGAATTCATATGGTTTCAAGTGGTGTGCAGAAAGAATGAAGTACCTGGGGGTTTGGTTGACACCCAATATTATGGATTATGCAAGTGGAAATTTAAGGGAGATTTGTTCTGATTTTAAGATTGACTTGGAGAGATGAGGATCGTTGAATCTCTCAATCTGGGGTAAGGTCAATGCTTTGAAGGTTTGAAGGTGACTGCGACCCAGAGGATTAATTATGTGTTAAGCATGCTCCCGCTAGCTATTAATCCCAAATTCTGGAAGGAACTGGACAGATTGATACAAGAGTTCATTTGGGACCATAGGTTGCCCAGATTGAAGCTGTGAAAATTGCAACTTCCACTAGAGAAGGGGGGGTCTAGGCATTCCCAATTTCAGGGCTTACCATCTGTCGTTCATGTCACACATTTTTGTACCGTTCCTTAAGGATGGATAAGATGATTGGGTAGATGCAAAGGCTAACTGCAATGGTCCTCTAATGCCTAGAGAATTTTTGTCGACAGCATGTGGCCCAGGAAGGGTTAAGTATCCTTTGACTGAGGCTTTAAGAGTGTTGTGGAGGAAATTGAGTGAGTTGTTGAAGACGGATGCTTTAAGGGATCCAATGTCTTCGATTTGGTTGAATCCTAGAATCAAGATCGCGGGGAAAACTGTATTCAGGCCGGACTGGTTCTTGAGTGAAGTAAGGTGGATCGCAGATCTTTTTAAGGATGGGAAATGGCTGACGGCCAGGGAGTTTCAGTAAATTTTGAATGTTACACGTTTCACAATGACTGTGAGTTATGTGCTGGTACATTTTTATACTTGTGTCTATATGTGATGATGAATTGTCAATTGTTATACAAAGCATTTGTTTTGCTATATGTATAAATAAACAAACTTGAAACTTGATCATCGAAGACTTAGGAAAGCAGTTGGTGTGGCAATGCCGGAAACCAGGCTAGACAAATATCTTTTTGCCAATGACCCCAGACCTGGAGAGGGAGGTCTAGCCAGCAGAATTTATCATCAGATTGTTTCAGGTTACAAGGGAAATGTCCAAATATATGCCAGAATATCAGATTCTGCTCATTAAACCTAGGTGAAAGGTCACGCCAGATCAACATTCTGAACAGGATCTATTGGATGCCTGAACGTTTGTGGAGAAGGGGGTTGGCTGATACTAGTGATTGTTGGGCGTGTGTTCATGAGGTGGGGACATTGGAACATATGATGTGGGATTGCTTGAGGGTGAGAGGATTTTGGACAGAGTTTGGTACCATTTGTGATGAGATACTTGAGGAAGAATTGACTATGACGTTAAAACTTTGGTGTTAGGTTCTGACAAGCTCTTGGAGGATCTGACCACAAACCAGATTAAATGGTTATTCCGTGGTGCGATGGTTGGAAAGCAACTCATTTTAGCTGGTTGGAAGTCTGCGACACCTGTTGAAATGAACGCATGGATGAAAGAGATGCATGGATTGGCAGATGTTGAGAAAGTCATATATTGAACAAGCTTCCGCCCAGGCCAGCAGCAGGCAGCAGGCAGCCTTGGGTGAAGGGAGGGGACTAGGTCTGGGGGCACATCAGCAGCAACAGGGCGGATCACATGATTGAACATTGCAGCAGCAAGCAGACACGTGTGCACAGTGCCGCCTCCCGCCAACAGCTATTGAACATAACAGTCCAGAATCCCTAACGGACGAGGACACAGGACATCTATAAAGAAGTCTTGGGAGTTTAATCGCAAATGGTTGGCACCCATTATTGAGCATGAGGCACGCTGGCACACTGATTTAACAGCGGACACTGCACCATTCCGAAATGGGTAGCGCATTTTGTATTTGCCACATTGTTTGCAAGTCAGAAAGCCATTGTGAAGCGACTGGACCGCACCAGTTTCGCCGTGCGAACATATTGTGTCGTGTCCCATTGCATACCAGCCAGTAAACCTTAGCAGCTGTATTGCAATCATCACTATATGGTCCGTGTACTAGAAATAGGCTGCAACACACACCATTGAAGTCTCTACGAGGAAAATGCAAAACATGGCTTGCTTTCCAGTAATGTGTTTTGAAATCTTTCAATATGTTTCTAAAAGAACATCAATCATTTTAGGAAATTATTGGGGGACCTTTCAAGACTGCCTGTGCCTACCTTGCATGTGACTACGGCTTATTTTCTTAAAATGCAACTATCATCTAGAAATGTGGATGGTTTTCAGTGGAAAATGTGTGTTTTTCATCCAGCAGTTTTATGCTCCTTTAGATAAGGCAGCCATTCCAGACTTGCATTCAATGCATACTATTCCTTCACCCGCTGGAGCGTAAACTGGAAAAGCTCTTTATTTTGCGTTGAGAATGAACTGACCATTGGGTGCCTCTCTTTAAACTGTTTCACTGTACCCCATGTGATGAAGCATGCGGGGCTCCGAAAGTGAATGCATTGTTCCATTGCTTCCCTGAAAGGTATCAAATCCCGCAGGTTGTGTGATTTTTCATACCCACAAAACATTCTTGGCATTATCCGTAATACCCCAAATCAGTGCCTTTGCACTAATTTGCAGTTCCGAGAATGTTAGAGCTCCCTGCCCGTTCTCATGCCTCCAATAGTTCTCTTATGATGATTCAACGAGTGCACTGTTAACCCAAGGAGTGTAAAATGTACATCATTAGTGGGGCGCTTGTTTGCTCCCCATCCACCTCATCAACACATCTGGACACTATTTTTACCCCAAATGATCTCCAATACAAAGCCGCTACAGCTGTGTAATATGCAGTATATTATTTAGCCAGCAGGGTTGCCTTGTCATTCAACAGTGGTCAAAGCACCTGCACATGTATGCATCGCCCACATGTCCTAGTTATCAGGCACATTAACATGCAGGCGTGTGTCCTTTCTAGTGAATTGGTAGTTTAAAGTTTAGAACATGCACCAGGGGAAGATATCAAAGGATCAGCTCTCCCCCATTGCCCCCCTCGCCAGGGGAGTTGCCATGTCTGGAAAAGACCCGGGGCTAAGCTGATGTCGGAACTGTTGGGACTGGGGGCTAGCTAGTCTTTTGGCTGTAGCTCCAGAGATTCTATCTGGGGCTACAACCAAAAGATCAGGGGCTATAGCCCCCTCAGCCTCCCCCCTAGCAACGCCCCTGCCCTCCGCACTATCACATGCATTTGCATTTCAAGTGGGAGTCGTTCAACACAAAAACAATGCTAGCAGATGGTTGCTTTGTTTGCTGTTACACTCTAAGATTTTCTTGGATGTAAACATTCTTCCTACGTTGATAATTGCTGCTCATACGTCGCCCCCTCTGGCTCCCCCAGACTATGTCGTCTGAATTTGCTCACACATAATTATCTGCGAGGACATAAATATACACTGTTTGGACTCAGAAGGATTGCCAATCGACTTTGATTGAGGCCAGAAAACATGAAATGAGCAAGGTAATACCATTTGGTCATGTACCATGAACAATCTAAACTATTTGGCCAGAAACCTGGTGACATCCCTGGAGAAACAACCTGGGCAAACGAAACCAAAAGCTCGACTATAGATTATATATGGAGTTCTCGCAATTATCTACATTTGATGGAACGTCTTGACATTGTTTCCGAAACAGGGAGTGATCATAGCATGCTAAAAATGACCTGGAAACTATGGGAAACATTAAAAAGAAAACATGCATTAGGCAAAATACTGGTAAATCAACGGAAAAACTGCCTAAAAATACATAAAATGAATATAGTAAACCTAACCGGACATTGTCGAGACTTAATACAACAAAATGAGATGATAGTGAATTATGGACCACTATTGGCAATCTACAAACAAATAAAATCGGATAGAGTTTTGTTGTAGTATATGCTATGCCAGGCTGGTGTGGAATTCTACAGCGGTAGAGTTCCACACTCTGCCGTTCCATGTTTGTTTACTTACGGGTGGAGGGATTCCAGCGGGGCCAGTTTTTTTTTTTTTTTTTTATTTAAACTTTATTTTTGGTTTTACAATATGATCGCCCTACATACGCACCTCCTGGGTGCGCAAACAGAGTAAAACAAACAGAGAAAAATTAGAAAGAAATAACAAGACCCCAACTTTAATCAACCCCACCGAGCCAACCTCCCCCCCCCCAAAGTTCACCCTTGCAGGATTCCATGGGTTCCTTCCGCATTTTCAGTTCGCCATTATCCAGCGCCTCCTTACGAATCTCAGCCCCACTAGACATCTTCTGGCTCGCAGAGGTATCAGAATCTGAGGGATCTGCGTTTTTTAGCAGATAGTTTATGTATGGACCCCAGGTGTCCGAGGGGCGAGCATGCAATGGTAGGAGTCTTATAAATTCGCACTCAGTGTTTTGACAGTATATAATGTCTTTTTTCCAGTCTTCAATCTTGGGGAGTGGGCCACGACCCCACAACATCGCGATTCTCCTACGAACCAGCACCAAGGGAAGAGCTGCAAGTTTTCGAGATGTTGGCTGCAAGTATTTCGTGAGACTGAGCAGGGCTCCAAGGGGTGTTGGGGTCACTTGTTCGCCTATGAATTGTTCAGTTATTTGTAGAACAGAGAACCAGAAATTGTGAATTCCCAGGCAGTTCCAAGCTAGGTGGAGGAAGTCAGCGTTGGCTGCCGCACATTTGTCGCATTGGGCCGACAATTCTGGGTGATGTTTGTTCCTCTTAACTGAGGTGTAGTACGTCTGATGCACGAAGTTAAAGTGAATTAATTTATGCTGTGTGTTTATTGCTACTTTTTGCATTTGGCAGAGGATATAGGACCAGTCTCCGTCTGATATCGATTCATGAATGGCTGATTCCCATTTTTGCTGCGCCTTGGGTTTGGGTGTCACACTGCCTACTATGAGGGACTTGTATAGTAGTGACACTAATCTTCCTTCCCTCTGCGCTTGAATCGTATTGTGTAATAAGTCCCATGTGGGAGGTTGATTGGGAAAGGACGGAAACAACTTTTGAAGGGTGTGACGTAGTCTAAAGTAAATGAACACGTCCAAAGAGGAGTTACCGCCTCAATCTTTGGCCATTTGTGGAGACAAAAAGGTACCCCCGGGCGAGAGGTCGCCAAAGGAGTGAATGTTAACCTTGTCTGTCCATATAAGGAACACTTTCTCATTAGTGAGGGGGATTCCAGGAACAAATTTAATTGGCAATAATGGGGAAAATCTTATTGTCACCCCGTATTTATTGGCTATTTTTTTTCCAAATTACATAGGTGGGTAGGACCGTGTTTAGCGTGTTGTATGGGACCGGGATATGGCTGATAATGACGACCCTCAGGAGGTTGGGGGAAGCTAAGGCTCGCTCCACCTGCACGTGGGGCCGAACAAAGTGGACCGTATACCAATGACTGAGAAATTGTTCCTGGGCTGCCCAGTAGTACTTCTCGATGTCAGGGACCGCTAATCCGCCATTCGACACTGGCAACGTTAATGTGCTGTATGCTACGTGCGCCGGTTTCCCGGCCCACAGCAACTCTAGGACTAGACTCCTGACTCTTTGGAAGAAGGATTTGGGGACAAGCAGCGGAACGTTCGTGAATAAATAGAGAAGTTTGGGTAAGACAACCATTTTCGTTAAGGAGGTTCTTCCCCATATCGTTAGAGGCAGAGTTTTCCACCTGTGTATTCGTTCCTGCAAGGAACTTAGTGCACAGACATAGTTATCTCTATATATCTCATGATGATTACGTGACATATAAATACCCAGATAGTGAACCTTTGAGGTTTCCCATTTAAGACAGTAATCGTCTGCGAATTCAGCCGTGGTCGGGGTCAGGGGAAAGATTACCGATTTTGAGTGGTTGGTTTTGAGACCTGACATTCGCCCAAATTTTATGACTTCGCGCATTACTGGGTTAAGATTGGCCTCGGGGTCACTGACAAATAACATGACGTCGTCAGCGTAGAGGGAGACGATTCATCTATGGGGACCCAGTTTAAGACCTCGTGTCAGATGGTTGGCACAAAGCCTCGACGCCAAGGGTTCCATAATGAGGGCAAAAATAAGGGCAGAAAGCGGGCAACCCTGTCTTGTTCCTCGTTCTAGTGTTATGCCTAAGGACCTGGAGTTTCCGAGTGTGATATATGAGCGGGGGGCACTTTATAGCAAGGACACTAATTTGATAAAGAATTTGCCTAGGCCCATTTGTGTAAGTGTTGCAAACATAAATGGCCATTCAACAGAAACAAACGCCTTCTCGGCGTCGAGAAGGATGCTATAGCCCGTTGTGTTGGATTTAGGGCCTCTATGACGCCAAACAGTCTTCTGATCTCGTGGGTTGTGCTTCGCCCCGGGATAAACCCAGCTTGATCACCGATTACGAGTGCGGGCATAAGAGGAAGCAACCGTGCAGCGAGGATTTTAGCTATAATTTTATTGTCCAGATTAATCAAGGAGATTGGCCTGTAGGATGCACACTCATCTGGGGGTTTGCCGGCTTTGTGCAGCACCATTACGTTGGCTTCACGCGATGTGGGGGGGAGGTATCCACACTGCGAAGATTCTTCAAGAACTCAGAGCAGAAGAGGGGCTTGGATGGTTGCATGGGCCTTGTAGAACTCTCCGATGAGCCCATCAGGCCCAGGCGCCTTGGCATTTGGGAGGGATTTTATTGCCTCCAGAATTTCCTCTACTGTTATCGGAGCATTCAGCTCTGCTTCAACCCAGTACAACTCCATGTCGTCAAGGAAATTTTGTATAGATTTGGGATCAGAATCCCCCCTGGAACCATAAAGAACTTGATAGAAGTCCCGAAATACATTGGCAATTTTTTCCTCTGAATATACTAGTTGACCTTGGTCATCTTTAATGCACTCCACTTGGGTCGGAGATTTGTCTATTGATAGAAGGCGGGCTAACGAGGCGCCTGGTTTCTGTCCTTCCCCCATATTGGCGGACCTGGTGTTTGCGGCCCAGGAACTTTATTTCTCGTTCAGCTATTTCCTTGAACTTCAGCAGTTCTTTCTTTAATTCGGCATGAACATGTAGGTCTTGGATAGTGGATGCTCTCAGCTCTAGTTCGTTCAAGCTCTGTTCACTGCTGGCCAAGTCTCTCCGGATCAGTTTTAGTATGCCATTTTCTTTGGCCAGGCATACTCCTCGCACGTAACATTTTAGTGTTTCCCACATGGTGCTGGCTGAGGCGACAGAGTCTTGGTTTATTTCTATAAAGGATATTAGTTCCTTGCGAAGTTCATCCGCAAAGACGGTGTCGTTGAGTGATCCGGGCTTGAATCTCCATCGGAGGCCAGGGTTTGTGGTGCCTGAAAGGGTGACTTCCAGTGTGACCATTGAATGATCAGAGAAGGAACGTGGTAAAATTTGGCTTTCCCCCCAGTTAAAAGGGTAGTGAGTGGATGCCAGAATGTAATCAATCCGGGAACTAGTATTGTGAACAGCAGAATGAAAGGTGTACTCTCTTGCGTCTCGAATGTGGCGCCTCCATGTGTCGGACAACTCAAACGTGTGGCAAATCTCGCGGACTTGGGCGCTGGCTTTGGAGGGATGTCCTGTTGTATTATCGGACTTGTCGAGAGTGCGGTCAATTGGCGTGTTAAGGTCCGCTCCCCAAATAATGGTTGCTGCGTTGATCTTCCCCAGCTGGGTCATGACCCAGTTAAAGTTGTTGGGTCCATCGGTATTTGGTGCGTACGAGTTTACTATTGCTACCTCTTTCCCTGAGATCAACCCTCTCACCAGCAGGGCTCTTCCCTCTGAGTCCTTTACTGAGTTAATGAGACTAAAGTTCTATTTCCTGTCGATTAAAATTGCAACACCTCTAGCGTACGACGAATATGATGAAAAGTACCTATGACACCCCCATGATTTGGCCCAAAGTTGTTCTGATGAAGGCAGGAGATGAGTTTCTTGTAAAATAGCAATGTTGATCTTGTGACGTCAGAGATAATGGAGGATTCTCCCAGTCTTCGCTGGATGGTTACCCCCTCGGATGTTCCAGGTGGCGATTTTAAGTGATATTCCTGCCATCTGGGAGGTTAATTAAATTCCAATCCATCAGGACCAGAGGAATTGACTGGATTCTTGTAATCTGGAGGTGGCCGGAGGGCCCGGCTTGTGTTGGAGTGACGAGGAACCAGGTGATTGTTGTGGAATAAGGGTGAGGGGTAGGTAGCGGCTCGGCAGAACTGGATTCCCACCCTTGTGTGAGCAACCCCCAACTGGCCCACAAAGAACAGTCCCTTACAAACAGAACAGTCAACATTGCAGTGCTAGGGGCACCGGTGGCCCTCCAAGAGGGGGCTGGCTCCCAACTTGCGTTACGAATTTCAGTCCGTGGTGATAGAACTGCTGTGTGAGTGTTGGTGAGGCGTCTTTCATTTTGCGACAATTACGAAGTGGATTTTTATGGCGGATCTCTCCTCGGTCTATTTCCCCTCTGAGGGTTTCTGTTGTTTGGGGCGGGCCTGCAGCCGGCGCGGTCCAAATAATCACTGATCTCTTCTGGTGTGTTGAAGAACTGCGTTTTACCTTCGTGTTGGAGGCGAAGTTTCGCCGGGAAAAGCATGGAGTATTGGATTTGGTTTTCTTGTAATCTTCGTTTCACGGCCGTGAAAGTTCGCCTTTGCGCCTGGACGGCTTGGGAGAAATCTGGGAAAAATTGAATCTGATCACCCTCGTATTGGAGCTCTCCTTTGACTCTGGCTGCTCTGAGAATGGCATCTCGGTCCTTATAATTGAGTAGCTTCGCAATGATGGGTCAGGGGTTTGCTTCGGGAATGGGTTTCGCATTAGGAACCCTATGGGCTCTTTCGACAACAAAGCACTTTGAGGGGATCTCTGAGCCAAACAGGTCCGTGCACATTTTCTCCACATATTATTCCATTTTTAGGGTGGTTGGTGCTCTCTGATTCCGACGATCCTTATGTTATTACATCGTGAGCGGCCCTCCAAGTCCTCGTTTTTGGCGCTCACAGCCTTCATTTGCACCTCCAGTAGGGATACCCTGGAGGATAAGGCCGATGTCCCATCATCAAGGTCGGAAACCCTCTGTTCGACAGTGTCGAGCCTGTCAGCATGTTTATCCAACCGATGTTGGAGCTGGTCTACTTTGGAGGAAAGCGAGTCTGGTTTGCTCCCAGGCTCCCTATCCCTGCCTTGAGGTCTAACAGAATTTCTCTGATGTTGAAGTCTTGCATCTCCTCTTCTTCGTGGGGCGGTCTTGGGTTAGGTGATTGTGATCCACTGTTGGAAGAGGACGCTTGACAGAGGAGCAGCCCTCAAAGTTCAGTTTTCTCTGTGATCTATCAGTTTTCCCCATGATCGCGATGAAAGGGAGCGATGAAGCACCAAGAGTGCGACACAGGGCGGGCTCAGGAGAGCCAGCCAAGAATCAGCTGGGTGTGTTTGAGGCAGGTTTGCCGGGGATTCCTTGCTGCGCGGTTAGGCGCGCACTCTGCAAATTTTGGTTTCGCCTCTGCCTCCTCTATTGTATCTGAGAGGAGTTGAAGAGGAATTCCGTGTTACGTCTATGGATGTATCGACGTCGCCACTTGGCTACACACACCTCTTGATGAGCACCTGAGCAATTCACGGGGAAAGCCGCAGTGATCGGCGCAGTTTATGGCCCAGAACTAATGCTATGGCCTCGCAGGGGCTCCGGGCGATATCTCTGTCAGCAGTTGGAGGTGGGGTGCTTCTGCTGCGATTCAGAGTACTTTTTAGTTGACTAGTTGCCCCACTGTGGATTGTCGCTTATATCCACATGTGCGGGTCTGTAGAAACCTTTTCACTTGCGAGGCTCCTGGTACATGCCCCGGACCCCCCAGTCATTGGACCGCAGTTGGCCTCCTTCACTGTTGATGGCAATGCAGGACTGATCTATGTTCGTCTTGTGTATGTGGCCGCTAGGCCCCACAGAACCGCGGCGGTTGTAGGTTATGTTGTCGCGCGGGAGAACCGGGGGGGCCTATCCAACTTATCGCGGGTGTTGGCGGTTAGGGGGGCGCACACCGCGCTCGTACCTGGCTTCCCGCTGGCGTATGGTCCGCGGCATCATCGCCGTCTCCCGCGTTCTTGCTTGTTCACGCCGGTCCTCTGGGCCCACTCCGGACTTCCCGGCTTCTCAGCAATCGGCTTGTCCTCGCTTCCCAGGCGCTCTGGCGAGGCGCAGCCATCGCTCTGGGGGGCCGCCACTGTACACCACTGCCACGCGGCTTCTCCGCTCCACCCAGCGCCCCTGGAGCTCCGGCGCTACATGGCCGGCGCCTTTTGATGTTACCGCCGGGCTCGGCTACCTCCCGCCCGGCCGCCTCGCCACAACTCTGCCGAGACCGCGCTGCCACCCAGGTGGTGGAAGGGGGGGTGGGACTCTTCTCCGACCGTCGCTCGTGGGCGAGACCTCATGCGACAGATGAAATAGTTACAGGTTGTGCACAGAAAGGCCTTAGCTCTCGCTGGGTGTTCACAACAGCTCAACTATTCATCACAGAATATTATTATTTTCAGGATCTTTGGGGAGCTACATGGAGCTCACAGGGAAGCCGCCATCTTGGACGGCTCTCTAGCACCCTCTCAGTCGGGCCAGTTGAAGGGAGACTGTGTGGAAGGCAGAGCACCGCTGGGTGCAGGTTGATCGACTAAACAGGTTACTCCCACTCTGCCATGTGTGCTTCATTACTACACTGGCGACGAGTGATCAACCTGCCTGACTTCCGCGCCTTGCGACCCGCTCAGCGGTTGCTGCCCAGCCTTCCCCGTGTCGGTTGCTCCTCGTCGTGATCACCGAAACTCTCTGCGGTTCCGTTCCTGCATTGCCAGGTTGGGAGGCAGTGCTCGGAAGGTGGCCCCCTCCCTACTCGCTGGCGTGAGTCTACGTCCAGGGGCCCGGCTTTCTCCTCGGCGAGCAGGCTTAAGATCCCCAATCCAGGTAGAGCGCAGCACCGAGTCAGCAACGACGTCCAGGAGCCCAGCGTCTGCCTCTGCGAGCAGGCCTGTGCTTCCCGATCCGGGTAGAGCGCGGCGCTGCTGTTCCTATCCTGTCTTCAGAGTCACAGGTGAGGTAGCCAGTAAGCGTCTGGCTTTGCGCAGTTTCTCTCTTCCCTACGAACGTCTCCACGCCCATGTCGTCGCAAGCCCTAAGGGAGGGGGAGGAGTCTGGTGGGAAACCTGGCCTCCAATCAGTTCACCAGCTGCAATCAAGCTTCAGGGAAGGACAGACTCAAACGTAAATACAAAGAGGTTCGTGGAAGCGTTAACTCTTGATGGTTTGCAAGCGCTTTCCGCATCAATTCTTCTCATGATGAAGAGCGGGTTTAACCCTTAAAGGGTTGGTGAGACTTTTGTGGGCTCCAGTGACTGTGCTCTCAAGTGAGTTTGGAAGGAGGTACGCTGCTTTAACTGAAAGTACTGCTTTAACTATTCCCAAAGAAACCTGAAGACCTCTGCCCAAGTGCTCCCATTGGCCCACAGTTATTTTTACTGCCTTCCAAAACTTCATATAAGTGACATTCGGCACTCCTGTTTGAATCATTGGTGGAAGGATCTTACCTCGACCTGCAAACCCATTGTTCTTCAACAATGCAGCACAGCAATGCCCGTCCTCCTCCTCCTGCCTTCCTACCCAATCCAGGAGAACCAGCCATTGCCTGGGAATTATGGGTGGACACGTTCAAAGTGTATCTTAGGGCTTCAGGAGGGGCAAGACTCTCAGACGACGACAAGGAAGCGGCTTTACTTAATTGCCTTGGTACTGAGGGCCTCAGGATCTTCAGACACTTGCCTGGACCCAGTGTATTTGCCCCTCCACCCGAGAATGGTGAAGGGGGCGATGCTTCTCAAGGTGTTGTGCTTGCATATGAAACCACCCTCGGCAAATTGGAGGGGCGTTATGGAAAGAGGGCCAACGTGGTACTAGAAAAGTACAATTTTTTTCTCGAGGGCACAAGGATCGGGTGAGGGCATTGACTCTTACGTAACATTTCTTCGTACTTTAATAGCCACGTGCAATTCACGGGTGTGGTAGAGGAATATATCCGCAATCAGATTATGATGCGGACAAGCGACTCTAGGGTCAGGGAAAGACCGTGGACAGAGAAGGATCCACCCCTGGAGAAAGTGATTGAAATTGCTCGGGCCATGGAAGAATCTTGAAAGAGTGTGAAGGAAATGACAGACAAGGCAGAGGTTGTGCATGCAGTACTACCCCGCAGGAGTGAAGATTCCAGAAACAGGGACAAGGACACCAAAGGGACGTTTGTTTCAAAGGATGCATGCAAGAGATGTGGTTGGTGTGGACATGTGCCAGGGTCGAAGGCATGTCCGGCCCTCACCTAATATGCAGGAAGTGTAAGGGGAGATGACATTACGCCCGCATGTGCAGGAGTGCTGTTTCCATTAGGGAAACCGTGAGAATGGTGGATGCTAATGACGAGGAAGAAGGTGTGACTATAGTTGGTTACATAGGATCTTCTCAAACCACCGGTGGGTGTACCAAGGAGGGTTTGTTGTTGAGAGTGGGCCCTGGAAGAAGGAGCGCGTGAGCCACTCTCAGGGTAAATTACGTACCTGTTGATTTGATGGTAGACACGGGATCCCCCTATACTGTGATCTCTCCTGAACTCTATTGTTCTAAATTCCAGAAGAGAGTGTCTGACCTGTCTCCTTCGGACATCAACCCTTGCGCCTACGGCCATGTTCCCATCAAGGTTCTGGGTTTTGAATGGGTTGACATAGAATTTCAGGGACGCAAGACCCGGGGGAAGCTCTATGTGGCCCATAAGGGTGATCCTGTTGTGGGATGGGACGAGCAGGCTGCTCTAGAAATAGAAATACGTCCTGGGAAAACTGTTCCATTTTTGAGTGTGAGCGATGGCGAAAGGAATACCACTGCGTGGGCTGTACCCTTGACAGCGGAAACACTTGAGAGCAGGTTTCCCACAGTCTTTACTTCCAAATTGGGCAATTTGAAAGGTTTCACTCACAAGATAGTCCTAAAGAGAGGTGCCACCCCTGTTGTGCACAAGGTCAGGCGGATCCCTGTGGTGGCTCGGGATGCTTTAAAAGGGGAACTTGCCAAGCTTATGGAGGTGGGAGTGATCGAAGAGGTGGAGTGTTCAGAATGGCTGGCCCCGGTGGTGTTGGCACACAAGTCGGATGGACGCATGAGGATGTGTGTCGACCTCAGAGACCTAAATTCCAATATCTGGATCGACAGACATCCCTTGCCTAACATCAATGAAATGCTTTCCTTGGTGTGTGCGGCCTCCTGTTTGTCCACTTTTGATCTCTCATCCGCCTATCATCAGATAGACCTGCATGTTGAATCACGTCCCCTTGCCTCCTTCGTCACTCCTTTTGGGGTGTTCCGCTTTTGCAGGATTCCCTTCGGGCTGGCGTCCGCTTCCGCCGTTTTTCAAAGAGTTATGCAGAAGTTATTTGCTGGTATCCTTGGTGTGGAGTATTTTCAAGATGACATTTTAGTCTGGGGTGGGTCTTGCACTGAGCATGACAGTAGGGTTGTGCAGGTGATGGAGGTACTAAAAAGGAGCGGTTTTACCGTTAAGCTGAGCAAGTGTAAGGTAGGCGTGAAAAGCGTAGCCTACCTCGGACACACGTTGGATGTCGATGGTATTCATCCCAAAGAGGATTTGGTAAAGGTGCTACGTGATGCGCCTCCCCCAGCCAATAAGGAACAGCTGAGATATTTTATGGGGCTTGCCGAGTATTATAGCAGGTTTGTGTCTGCATATGCTGACAAAACAATTGGTATGAGGGCTTTACTCAGGAAGGGAGTTCACTTCGATTGGTCGGATCAATGCCAAAGCGAGTTTGAGAATCTCAAGGTGGAAGTGGATCAGGCTCCTTCCTTGGCTTCCCTTTGTCCTTCATCCTTCAAAGAAAACTGTTCTGACGGTGGACGCTAGTGAGTATGGTATTGGGGCAGTCTTGGAACAGAGGGAAGGTGGTGTGTTCCGTCCCATTGCGTTTGCGTCCAGAGCCCTCAAAGAGGCTGAGCAAAAATATGCAGTGATAGAGAGGGAGGCTCTGGCAGCTGTCTGGGCCTCGAAACATTTTAGGACATTCCTGTGGGGTGTCGAGTATATGTTGCGCACAGATCACATGCCCTTGGTACATGTATTAACAACCAAGGGGCTGTCCCAAGCCTCATCTAGAATCATGAGATGGATGGCTGGCATGGGGGAGTTTAATTTTAGAGTAGAATATGTCCCTGGAGTAAAGAAGCCGTCGCAGACTGTCTGTCGCGATTTCCGCGTTCAGGTTGTGTTGATCAGGCTCAAGAGATGGCGGGTGACGACTGTACCTGATTGCTGGTGTTGCCCCTGCAATTTGTGAACAAGTGTGGAGTGAGGAGTGTGGCCAGGACCCAGTTTTAATTGACATCAGGACTGCACTTAGGACCGGTACCCGCAGGGAGGAGTTGTCCAGACTCTAAGGCCATGTGTGGCCGGAATTATCCGAGGGTCCTTGGGGTGTCACCAGGGGTTTAAGATTGATTCCCCCCGAATCGCTAAAGGGTAGGCTTGTGGCTCTAGCTCATGAGGGACATCTGGGAAGGTCCATGACCAAAAGAAGGCTGAGGGAGGTGTACCGGTGGCCCAAGATGGATGATGATGTCGAAGAAGTAGTTAAGGGTTGTGCAGCATGTTCGGCTAGTGATAAGAGCAAGGTGCCCACTTCCCAGCCAGTCTACCCTGTGGAGATTCCCGAGGATGTGTGGTCCAAAGTAGCTGTTGATATAATGGGTCCCATAGACTCCTTGGGTGGTGGTTTGAGGTTCATTGTTGTGATGGTGGTCTATACTTCTAGGTGGGTAGAGGCTACAGCCTTGTCTTCCGCGATGTCTGAGAAGGTGGAGTTTCTTTCTGCTGTGTTCGACAGGGATGGCATTCCTGCTGGTGTAGTTACGGACAAGGGGGCGCAATTTGTGTCGGGTGTGATGCAGGAGTTTTTCAAGAATTTGGGAATCCGCCACCATAGGGTATCCCTGTATAATCCAGAAGCCAACGGCCTACTGGAGCGTATGAACCGTTTTGTGAAGGGGGCCATAAAGTTAGCTCTTGCTAATGGTCTTCCGTGGAGCAGTGTGGTCTCGGAAGCTCTTAAGGCTTACAGGGTGACTCCTTCTGCACTCACAGGTTTTTCTCTGTTCGAGCTTATGCGGTGGAGGAAGCCTGGCTCTAAATTGAGAGTTCCGGCGCTGGGTGGAGGTGCCCGGTCGCAAGTAGACAAGCAAGAAGTTCTGGATAGGGTGCAATGGAAGCAAGCATCTTTTTGGCAGGGGAAATTAAGATGCAAGAAACCTCTACATGTAGAAGTAGGGGATCGGGTTGTAGTGAGAAACCCAAGGTTTGTGGCTAAGGGATTTAGTAAGTACATGTAACCACGTATGGTGGCCAAAAAAGGGGGTGGATATGTGAAGCTGGATGACGGTTCCAGATGGAGCCTGAGGCGGGTAGTTGTTGTGGAAAGGGGTGGTGTATTCCGGGGAGACGGAAATCCCACAGGTGCCAGCGTTACATTAAGTGGTGATGGTATTGATGTGGCTTCTGACAGCGGTTTTCATGATGTGGTACCTCCCGTTACAATTGACCCTAATGGTGCTGTTTCTGTTGAGACGGCGGGTACCGGAGGGGTGGATCGAAGTGGTGCACAATTAGCAGCCATGAATCCAGAATCAGCTGCCATGAATCCAGGTGGTATAGAGGCAACAGTGTTGGCCTCTAGCGAGGGTGACTCCGTTTCAGGCAAGCGTAAGACTAATCCGGCCAGAGAGAGGAGACTTCTCTCTAAATACAATGAATATATTGTGGGTGCAATTGCACGTTAATTCCCTTGCTTAATCCCCTTTCTTCTGTTTCCCTGTTCTTTTCATTTTCCTGTTTACCTTTCTTCTTCTTTTGGGTTTGTGGTGTTTGGGTTTTGTTGTGGTGTGTATTGTTATGTGAGTAAAGAGGGGAGAAGTGATGTAATATGGGCTATGACAGGCTGGTGTGGAATTCTACAGCGGTAGAGTTCCACACTCTGCCGTTCCAGGTTTGTTTACTTACGGGTGGAGGGATTCCAGCGGGGCCAGTTGAAGGGAGACTGTGTGGAAGGCAGAGCACCGCTGGGTGCAGGTTGATCGAATAAACAGGTTACCCCCACTCTGCCATGTATGCTTCATTACTACAGGTTAACCCTAAAGACAACATAAGTATCCATACAGTAAGAACACGGAGGACTCAAAAAAACAACTGAAAGCCAACCTTAAAAGAATTGAAAGAGGAAAATCCAAAGTAAAATCACTAGATATCAAGCAGAGGAAACAGTGTTCTAGAAACTGGAAGAAAAGTCAGTGGATAATAAGGGCACAAGAACAAGGCGAGCAAATGTTGAAAGCAATCCTCAGAAAAAACATAACTGAAATATGGACCTTAACAAACACAATATTATATCAAGAAACATGTTTAAGCAGTGGAGTGGCAGAAGAAAAGTGGATAGCTCACGACACCACTGTCTTTAGTAATAATAGGATACAAGAGAAACAAGAGACGATCAGCCTCATTAGGATGTTGGCGGTAGGCATGCCAGTAATTAGCGGCATGGCTGCCGCCGGAGCTGTTTTTTTACTGGCACCCGGCAATGGGGATGTACTGGGGCATTCCAGGCCCGGCGGACCTAGTACATCCCCATTGCCGGGTGCCGGTAATAATTACTCCCCATTCCAATTTGAGCCCCATAGAGCTCAATGGGAATGGGGAGGTTGGATGCACCGGCACCATTCGTGAATGCTGCCGGTGCATCCGACATGCTCTGCTCGCGGGTGCCGGTACGCCCGCCAGGTCACATGGCGGGCGGAAAGGCACCCGCGAGCAGAACTTGTTGTTTGCCGGTCCGGTATTAACGTCGCCTGAAGCTTACCGGCGCCATTACTACCGGAACGGAAAACTTGTAATGAGGCCCGATGTCTCTAGTAACTTCACGGAGAATGGAGTGTAACAAAAATGATATATGGGAGGCAATTACCAAACTAAAAATATCAAGTGCCGCTGGTCCAGATGGCTTAACAAATAATATGCTAAAAACAAAATCCAGAGTCTTGGAGTAAGTTTATTGAGGTATTGTTCGCTCAAATAAACAAAACAAAAAAGTTCCCTGAGTCATGGTTCACAGCAATTATCGTCCCAATTTTTAAACAGGGGGCTAAAGAGGATCCTAAGAACTATAGACACATAGCACTGTTGGATGTGATAGGGAAACTATTCGCATCACAGTTGCAAAAACTTTTGTAAAGTGGGCGAATGAAGTCAATATTCTCGACCAAAGGCAGACTGGCTTCACCAAAGGTGTTGAAATAGAACTAAACCTGTTTATATTAAATATTCTGAAAACACAGAGGCTTAGAACCAAAGGACACCTATACTTAGCGTTTATTGATTTACAACAAGCGTTTGACACCATAGACAGGAAAACCCTTTGAGATAAACTAACAGCATGGAAATGCCCTAGTAATTTGCTCGAGCCAATTAAAGCACTATACTCCATGACGACAATCCAAGTAAGACTGGATAACCAAGGGACATTATCCACCAAGATAAAGACTGAAAGGAAGCAAGGGCGCTCATTGGCAGCCACAATGTTCAACTTGTACCTGGCAGATTTACCACTATTTATGAAAAAGGTAAAAGATTTCCCACCGAAGATAAATAATCAACAAGTATCATGGATCATCTATGCAGATGATATAGTCTTATTAGATCAGACACAAATCGGTCTCCAACGAAAATTTGACGCATTACAACAATAAACGCTTACAAATAGTTTAGGAATTAACATCAAAAAGTCAAAAATTCTAAACCTAACGCAACGGAAATGAAGACCAAGGAAACAAGCTGTATTTGGAAAGGAAATATTAGAAGTGGAGACATTAAGATATCTAGGTATCCAGTTTTCTAACTCACTTGGTGAGGTGCCTTGGATAAATACATTAAAATCCCAAATGAAGGTCCTAGCATCGAATGTTTCGATAATTCATGCCCGCGATGAGAAATTCACATTTATCTCCATAGTAACCTTCTACAAACCGAAGATAATACCATAGCGTACCCAAAGCGGAGTTAAGATGTGAACTAAGGCTTCAATCTTTACATTCAGTTTTAATGTGGAAAAGTCTAGCACTGTTTAGAAAAACAATAACGCAAGACGCTGCAGTACCGTACAAGTTATTATGGAACAAGGAGCCGGAAACTCAAATATGGCCTCTGGCAGAAAGGCAACGATCATGCAGGTACACACTTAAGCAGATACTTCAGACCTACTGATAACAAATCCAAATGCAGTCAAAACCAAGCTTAAAGATAACCTCACAAAACATCAGGAACCAATATAAGTCGCTGGATTTTCTCCCATGGGCACAGAAGGCCTAAAACAAATTGCAAGCTTACCTCATGAAATGCCCTAGCACCTATCATCGGAATCAATTCTTGCGCTTGAAATTAAATCTTTACCAAACCAAAGGAATTATGTCTAGAAGACAACAACATGGATAGAAAATAAATGTAGTTTCTGAGAAAAAACGAACACGATTGAGTCAGTTAAACATCTAATGATCAGCTGTAAAGGCCTAACAAGGGAAAGAACCAACTATTTGGGCAAACACATATATAATGCTCTTTCATTATCACCAGATGAATGGTGGTCTTTGTATTTACAGGGCAGAAATGCAGCATGGTTATGTGCTGGAATTGACTTCTTGGACAAAGTGCTTGAACCCCCTATATTACAAGGGGAAAACTGCGAAGAGGGCGGACAGCTTTAAAAGGGGGAGGGGGGATCAGTTGACAATAAGGCTGGAGAAGCAGTTATTGGAATCGAAAGACTATGAATAACAATAACATTGTCAACTAAACAGAATGTCATGTATCAATTTTAGGATTTGAAGTTGTAAAAAAGTTTTCTTTTAAACTGTAATACAATAAAAAAAAAAAAGACATTTGCATTTCAAGTGGGGGCAATTGTTGATCAGCAGCCTAAAAGGCCCCAAGTTCTATTCGCATTTATGTGGGCTCAGTTGTGCTGGCACAGCGAAAGCCAAAACCTCTGGGCTTTTATTTCACAACCAACTAAACTATATTCTTGAATGTGTGACCAGATGCCAAGGGGGTGAGGACAGACATTTAATTTAGATATTTTAAAAACATCTTCATTAATGTAAGTGCTAATCCCCCATTAGCCAGAGTGTACATACTACATATAGAGCCTTCCCACCAATGAAATATCTGTGTGCACTGTGCATATTAATATTTAATTTTGAGTCTAGGCTATTTTATGCCATGGTAGTTCACAATTAGGGAATGATGAGACGTGTGAACCATTACTCATGGCTTTGCCTTTTTTTCAAGCTGTATTCAAACCGCTACACTACCAATGGCGTGCTCGTGAAGAGCATAAACGCGTATATAATCTACAGTGCAGCATGGTACATCACTGGGATCATTGTGTAGTTACTTCACCAGCAGCTTGATTGCATGCTTGTTGGCTGCTGAGGAGGAGAAGCCAGATGTGCTGCATATAGTCACACTACTGCCGTTGAGCATTGACGAGTTAGCCAATGCTGTTCGCAATCAGCCTCCCCACATCGTGTCAACTGTATTTGCTGCTGAACTAGTGACAACTGTCACAAAGTCAAGATGGATCAACAGCAAACCAACCAACAGAATATTAGGTTCAAAAAATATTTATTATAATTGGTTACAAGCTTGCTCATCAAAAAAGCAAACCATGCGGTTAACACCATGGGCATCTTCATAGGGTAGCCGACATTTGGAATACACCAGTGGGTCCCTTTGGGGGTGAACCTAATAGGAAGGATAGTTTTGTCTATGTTACCACAGGTCGAAAGGGAACGGCTGATGTACACTCCCACAACAAATTGTGGGATGGCTTCTGCTTCGATTGAATATTAAAGTCTCTGGATTTCATCACCCTTGCTCTGGGTCCATGTGGGGTCTTACAATTGGCAGTCCCTGACAGACTAGGGGGTTTGAATGTACTAACATTTTTTTCTAAGCGTTGTAGAACAAGGTCCTCTGCTTCTTGTGATTCCTGTAAGGTCCATCCCTCAGGACTGTGTTAGGCCTTGGCAGGAACACAAGCTGGGCCAGAGTAGTGTAACAATGCGTCCCCATAGCTGGGGGAAAGGAGCTTCTAACCTAGCTGGCTCTGCAGGTAGTGTTGATCTTTCCTTGCCATCTCCCTCCCTCACTGCCCTGACTTGACTTCTTGAAACCGCATTCCTGTCTACATCCTCTACAGCTCGCTGCGATCGTGTTCCTTAGGAGCTCCCTTTTTCTTCATTTTTTTCTAGGAGCTTCTCTACTTCTCTCTGGATCCTGTCATCTCAAATCTTTGCCATCGTAATCACACACCCTCGATTTAGGATCTATTTCCTAATCTCTGACCACTCCCTTGTCTTCTCCAAAATCCTCTCTTTCAAAATCCTCTCTCAACACCTCCTTAACACCTCTTCCACCCTCCTGCTGCTTGTCCGTCTCGCACTCCAATCTCATTTTCGCCTACTCCTGAACACATTTGTTTTCCTTAGTTCTAATAATCTCTCCAACCACATCCAGAACAGCAAGGTCCGCCTGAGTTTGCTCTGCAAACTCTCCTTGCTTCTATTACCCTACTCATCACTCCTAATGATGACCCTTCTTTCCCCCTCCTCCTCCTTAGCATTATCTTCCTTGACAGTCTCTAATCTGCCCCTTTGCCTTCTATCAGCTCCTTTTCAGACCCTTCTCTTTGTGCCAACAGCTGCTCCTCTTCAACACCCTCCAAATACCCTTCCCTGCTGCCTCCAAACGCCCCTCTCCAAAAAGCCTACTGCTTTTAAAGTGTCCAATCTCTGCCATCTGGGAAGTCCTGTGCTAAACTGTACTCATATGATCGGTATTATAACATTTACTAATATTGGGATTGATCGTGCCTTAATCTTCTGCTGCTCTAATGCCACTCATGGAGACCCACCCCTTCTTGCCTTAGAAAACAGATGAAGCCTTTACCTTGCTGGCCACCACCATCTTGGGGAGAGTTCCTACGCTAGGCCACTCCAGTAAAGCTCTGCATCCTGTGGCTCTGCTTGACATTTATCAGCCGCTACTGGGGCTTCCCAGATTGGAGATCTGCCTGATGTTTATTGATTGTTTGGTTTCCTACTTCCTGTGGCTGGGCGTTGGGCCTGATGATCCCCCACTTCCTCAATGTGTTTGACACCATGGACCCTTCACCTCCCAACATGGTAGTAGGTAACTGTTGGGTCATGTCATGGAAAAGGGACCTTGATAGCTCACAGGGGTTTCCAACACCAAGGTTTCCACTTAGGGAAACATGGAGAACTACTAGATCACAATGAACAGCCCCCACCAGACAAACAGTGGTGGCACAAGGTAGGATATTCTCCCCATACTGCCAGGGCACAACATCATTTAACGTCTAGTGACAGCCAGCCCTCTTGGCAACCCCTTCCCTTACCCCAAGGGTCAGGCAAGCTACTTGATAGCTGGGGATTCCCCTCTATCAGTAAAAGTGCCAAGTTTCAGATCTCCTAGATGACAGATGGCATTTATTTGCTTTTCTCCATCTGTTCCTGAAGTTTCAAAATGTCTGGGGTAACCATGGTAGCCAGGGAGGGCAGTTTCCACACAAAACACTGATCCTGTGATTTTTCAATGTTGGCCTCCCATAACTGCAGCAATTTCATAGGTGGTAACTTGTGCTCCTCCCTTTGAGTGCCTCCCTGCAAACAACTATCAAACATTCATACACTGCAAAAAGCAGTGTAATCTATCACACTCTGTCCAAGTTGTAAAATTTTCCCTATGTTTTTCTTCCTATATGGTTTGAAGGTTTCGTACATGTATATATTGTGATCGAAGGTATCTCTCTTGGGTAAACAGCATTGTATCATGTGTAGATATTGTATCGTGAATTGATAAGTGTCCTGGAAAATACTTTATTCTGTATATTAAGTCTCTTAAGTAAAGTATTCAAGTCTAGTGTGTAAAACTAGTAGGAGTATATATTTTCGGGTTCAGTGACCCTGTTAATTTGTTTGTTGTAAGTATTCACCCTCCCTGCAAACAAACTCTTATTTTATATATTTCTTTTATTTTATATTCAGATATGATTGAGTAAAATGTACTTGTTCGTAGTTTAGGTGAAATGGCCGCAGTAGATAGTTTACAGATAACTGGACCTCGCTTAATGGCACGTTTTTAGTTTGTACCTAGAGCATTGACTATTTTTTTCATGCTATAGGTATTCTTGGGAAGCCCTTATGCGGAATGCGGGTGTTTGCAGCTGTAAGGGCAAGTATTCTATCCAGGACCTGCGTGCAACACAAAACTGCTCACTTCCGACCTGGACCTGGGCCACGCAGATCTTCGAGGGCCTTTTGAATGCAGCATGACAGAGTATTTCAGCCTGTGAGGTCAGTTTAGCCCGGGATTGCTTGGCGCTTACTTTCAGCAGCGATAGTTGCACCACTAGCACTCGTACTGCAAGATCAATTAGCTTAAGGCCTCTAGTTGGAAGCTTCCGATCTTATTTCCACACGCTTGACCAGGACTGTATTGCATGTGGTAGGTGGCGGGCTGGCCGTGTGTCTAGTTGGTGATATTCCTGTGAACTGTGAGAATTCAAGTCGACCGTGCCATTGCAGTGCAGAATTTGGCAGTCACCACCCTTAGCGAAGACGCCCACCACACCCAAACAAAGTGGGTGAGGGGAAGGAGCCGGACCATGCTTGCCCCACCCAATAGGGGCTGGGCAAGTGATACGGGCGATGTAAGGGAGAAGCCGAGTCAAAGAGGCAGCCTACTTAAGGCCTTGTCGACAAGGCAGGCGGATTCTTTGGCCGTGTTCCTCACTTCTAGAAGACTAACACCCACCCACCCATGGAAGACTACGACTTTGGATCAAAGTGTTTTATACACGCCAAGGTGGACAGTGGGCCCTCTTTGAGGGCAGGTTGACGAGCTTAGGACGTAGATATCATTCTATTGGAGCCAGGAAGTCCATGCCCCAATATAGTGGACGACACCCAGTAGAGGAGGTGGTAATCGAGGCTTAGGTTGGGGGAACTCCAGCGACAGGCCGGATGATGGATGCGCAATCCTGGGCGAAATTTGCTTCTTTGGCAAGAAATGTGGGCTGAGAAATGGTGATGGTGAAAATGGGGGGGGGGCCAGTTCACAGGAATGCGAACATTATGAAGCAATCATTTCCCTTAGCCCCAATAGCGCTAAGTCACAGGCATCATCAGTGGGGGCCTAAGCGAACACTTTCTGAAAAAGGCAGACTAAGATGAGCGGTGGTCCCCGGCCACAAAAGACAAAAAAGAGTTAGAGGAAGAATTGGCTGTGGTGACTGCACTTATTGGTGGTGCAAAGGAGGGCGTGCCTTCACACGCACGCCATCAGGGGGGCCGACTGCCAAGCCCTTTAACTCGAACTGCATCATTTTCGATGATACCATACTGAGTAAAGGGGGTGGGATATCTTTGGACAATGCTAGTGGCATGGAGGGTGAGTTGTATTTGAGCAGAAAGTTGACATTATTATGGGTCTTTTGCAAGGGGAGAATGCCCCAACACAGGTTTGGGCACGGGCCAGGAGCACACCGATCAAAAAGATGTCAGAGGGAACCAGTCCAATTAGCAGGGCGAGCAAGGTATGGGCAGGCATCATTAGGGACTCATCCAAGGGAGGGATCGCAGTCACAAAGAAACACTCCTCCAAAGCAACAGCAGGACCTACATCTTCAAAGGTGGAATTTTCTGTCTGGCGAATGGGCTGGTTAAGAGTGTGGGTGATAGATTCCCAACTATAAGTGAAAATAATTACTTGAGTTGGCACATTCTAGAGGAGGTAACAGAGGATATTTGGAACAGGAGATTCATCAATATTTTCTCTCCTTGAGCATGAGGCGAAAGGTCACGACACTTTACAAGGGAATGGAAGCAAGGAAGTGATGAAGGCAAGGAAGAGGTTAAGGCCTGAGGAGAACCTGGAAAACTGGTTAGAAACATTCAAAATAATGGCACAGATCATTGTACAAAGGCAATCCGATCAAGGCCCAGCACTATACAAATACAGTAAATGTGTAAGTGAGGAACAGAGAAGGTTGACGGGTTCGGTCTGGCTTCTGAGAGACCAGCATTTCCGGAAATTAAACAATGCCCCTTTACCTACACAGAGTACCTGGGGGCAAACACTGCATGGAGTGGCAAGGATCTCTAAACTGGGGCTGCACGGAGGTTACAGGGGCAGAGGAGTACCTGGCCCACAGTGGAGCAACCAGGTCGCAGGGCGCCCATTGTTTCCTTGTAGGTTTTTCAATTAATATTTTTGCCAGTGTCGTTTCAATTGCCGCCATCGGCACGCTTGTTCAGCTTGTGGGATCTTTGGTCACCTGGCAAAGAGCGGGAGAGGTGGGGGTAACATCAGCCCGGCACTGGAAGCGGGCCGAATGAGCAGATTACAGGCAAGAGTTTGGGATGCTCTCAGGCTCTGGGTCTGAAAGTCATAGAGCAATATAACAATCTGTGCATGGATTTGTTTGTGCGCTAAATAAAGTTTTGGTTTTCATCAAGGTAGCAACGCCCTTAAGGCCTCTAACATGATTTCACACATTGCTTACATAACCTCCACGTCAAGAGCACCTCAGCACAATGGTAATAAAGTTTTATAAAATGGGGGTTGGAAGGGGAGGGGATGGGTCCAGTGAGGGCACGGGGCAGCTTGGGTATTCTAAGAACGGGCATGGCTCAGGCCACTAAGTGGGGTGAATGTGGAAGAGAAAGTCCTTCCCCTATTAAAGTACAGAAGCTACTCCCTTCGCTTGTTCGGTACCCCATACTAAATGAGAGGGATGTTTTGACAAGGGGTTTTTACAATGGGCTTTGTGATACCATACAAAGGTCCTCTTGGGGCACACTCAGCAGATAACTTGAAATCGGCCATGGCTTTCCCAAAGATGGTAAGGGAGAAGATCAATAAGGAGAGGACATTAGGCGGAGTGGCAGGTCCATACCTGGCTCCGGCAATGGTCAACTTAATAATGACTCCTCTTGGTGGGGTTCTGAAGGAGGAGGAAGAGAAATTCAGCTTAATCCACAATTTATCACACCCAAAAGGGGACTCAGTCAATGATTGGTGTGTGCTTAGTAACTTATGCTTCCTTCGACCATGTCATCAGCCTGGCTTGAAGGGCTGGAAAGGGGCATTGCTAGCAAAAGTGGATATTGAGGCAGCCTTTAGATTGCTACTGGTACACCCAGCAAGTTTTCACCTGTTGGGCTTTCAGTTTATGGGGGGATATCTATGTGAGTAAATGGATACCTATGGTGTGAGAAACTTGAAGGTGTCTCACCCGCTAGTCCCCGGGGAACCAACATCCAGGTTACCTGGACACAGGCATTGCTTTTGGTACAGTTCCCGGGGGTGAACCAGTGCGGGAGGATCACCTGAGTGAGGGGTCTTCGGGGAGTGGGACACTTAAAAACTCAAACCACCCCTTCCCAACACAAACACTTTCTGATGAACAGCTCGCTATGAGAGAAAACGCAAAACACCCAAGCCGTATACCTGACATGTACCAATACAATAGTCAGGCAGGGTCAGGCAATTACTGGCCATCACACACACCTGACTTCCATTACATTTCCCCACACGGATAAAAGGCGGAGCACGAGAGCCCACTCTGACCGAGGCAAGGCACACAAGAAAGCAGCAGTTCCAAGATGGCAGTTTAATATGAGGTGAAAAACGGCAAAACAGAAGGGGACCGCAAGGAGGGCAGTGCCCTTGACCTTTTCAATGAAGAACCGTTTCTTTCATGAAACCTTGGGAATAGAAAGCGTAAGACCCAGTGGTCGAAGTGGGCGGGAGCGGTCGGGAGCAGTGCTCCTCTGCTTCTTTTAATTAAGTTTTACTGTTCCTATACTTTTATTTTAAAAGGAAACCATTCCGGAATTGTGTCATTTTAAAATAAAATGTGTAGGAAGCAGTTGAAACTTGCACTTTCAGTGCAGTGCACTGAACATTCCCTTAAACTGCAGGTGCATGTGTTTGTGGGTTTGTATTGTGCATGAGAGGGGGTGTGGTGATGGGTTTGCGGGCAGCGGTGCAGAACAGTAAGGAACATAGTTCCACTACTTCTTTTCATACACTTCGACCACTGGTAAAACCAGGAAACCAGGCTGAAGAATCCTGCATTGTATGTCAGAGGTACCTGCGGCTCTCCTGTGTCGATAATCAAGGCGGGGAGAATCACCTGCTTCCGTGGTATTGTCCTTGCCTCCTACAACAAAGCAGCGAAAGTGAAATCAACAGCGGTGAGTTGGGGAGGCTGATACCAGACCGGTCTGTGTTGAAGCCAAGGTTGCAAGCAGCAACATTGTATGGTGAACGCTGAAGAGAACAGTGTATGATGCGCATGGATACCTTAGACAGAGTAGTAAGGCACCGCGTGCATGCTCATTCAAAGGTCTCTGTAAGGTATCCAACTGAGAGGTGGCAAAAGCGAAAGAGTGACAAAGGATTGTGAATCGAAATGGTCCTGCAACGGCTCAAGCAAAATCCTGGGCACATTCGAAAGTCTTCAATGTTAATAGAGTAAAGAAAGTTGATGACTAAGTAGATAAAGTTTGTCCGAGCCCGAATGAGGGAAATCAGCTGAGAGCTTTTTGTTAAAGCAAGTTTGTGCTAAAGTAATTTAAAATTGGTTCCGAGCCTGGCGGAGGGAGACTGACTGAACATTGTGTCAAAGTGTATCTGAGCCCGGCAGAGAGGGATCAAGGGTGAACCGTGAATCACCCAAGAAATTGGATACATGAAAATCCTACGAGCATTGAATTAAAGAGGATCTGGGCCCGGCTCAGGGGGGTCCAAGGTGAATAGTGAATCACCTGGCAAATTGACTGTGTGTGTGAAATCCTGAGAGGAAAGTAACGTATTGTTTGTCGCATCAGGCCTAATGTTTGAACTACCCCCTCGTGCTAAGAGAAGCCAGAGACTGTGCTAAGCTGGAGTATATCACATTGTCCTGTGCTGAAAAAAGTGGGGAAGGCAGGCCAATGGCCTGAATATCCTGGCTTATCATTTTTTGGACACTTCTTTCTTTTACATAACACTGTTTCCCACACTATTTGTAATTAGAGGTAAGGATTGGCAATAGTTATTTTTTTTTTTTGTATATTCCCTTTTATTTTGACAAGACACCACTAGGACTGTGTTATTTTTATTTGATAGTCGTAGCTTGCTCGCATCTTTAGATTTAGGATTAGATAGGCATTTTTCAAAATCTTTTGTAAAGTTCAATAAACACCCATGAACTGTGGTCACTTGTGTTTGTCTTACTGTTGATACCATGCCTTCCTTACAATGGGTTGTAGCATATCTTGTGCATATTTTGAAGCCTTCAGCTCCTTCTTGGAATGGCCCTTGAATGAGTTGGAGGGCAGGCGGGTAAAACGCATAATTTGAATGATTTCCTGTTTATCTGGGAGGGAGGATCTGATGTCTGTGAGTCACTCCTCAATTTGACTCAGGACTTGCATGTACAACTAGCAGCGGAATAAACACAGGGTCCCTGCACTAGACTTACTTATTTGGGTATAGAGATCAATATGGCATAAGGGGTCCTCTGTCTGCCACAGGAAAAGAGACACAAGTGCATTATCAACATCAACACAGTTTTAACATGTGCAGGGCACCTTTGAGGGTTCAATCATTAATGGGTCGTTTATACATTGCAGGTAGGTTTATTCCTGCGGGGAGGGTATTTGCGAGACGTCTCTCCTTCACGACTGCAAGGGATACAAAGGGTTGGCACTTGGTGCATTTGAGTGCCGGACTAAAGGAGGATCTCCATGTGTGTCTAGACTTCTTGAATGGTTTTAATGGAGTCCGCTTATGGAAAGCCCCTTGGGTCCCTTGCTCTCAAGTGCAGCTCTTCACCGATGCTTCAGGGAGAGATGGATTTGGGGTCATCTTGGGGAGTGAATGGTGCAGAGGGGACTGGCCCAATGCATGGAACAAGAAGGGCTGGTGTGAGAACATCATTGTTCTGGAGATAGACCTAGCGTGCATACTAGCAAAAAGACGAATTGCCATGCCCTGGAAATTGCCAAGGGGCCACCAATATAAACTGTGGCTGCTGGATTTTGAAACCTGGTGTGAGGCGAAAACGAGAGCATGGGCTATGTCACTACTGTCTCATGATGAGGCACTTACTGAAATCTTTGAACCCTGGAAGGCACTGGTCTTAACCATGTTCCACCCTTCTGATGACAAGCCCCCATGAAAGATTTGCCTTCACCACCTTATTTGCAATGAAAATTGCCCCTAATGGACTCTGTGACACTGCCCACGATGCGGCATCACCCTCTACCCAAGGGAACCCCCACTTGGTTCCCATTGTATGAGCCTGGTTCATGTATGGCATGTTTGTTGGTAGTTTGGTTTACAGGAAACTTGTTTTGTTTTCTGTCTTGCTATAGGGCTGGCAATGCTGTAACCGCTGAACTATATTACTGTGATTTATGCTGTAATTGTGCATTATCATCCTTGGATCTAAAATTGATAAACAAATTTAAAAATAAATGAATGTTCTGGAGTTGTTCCCAATACGGGTAGCCTTGCATTTGTGGTCCAATTAAATGTCCAACAAGCGCCTGGTGGTGTGATAGATAACTTGGCGCTGGTGCAGGTGGTTAACACTCACCCAGCACGTTGCCTAGCAACCTTGAGTTTGCTCAGGTATCTTGTAAAGATATGCTTGTGGATAAACACTGAGATAAAGGCCAGACATATCCCAGGAGTGCTTAACATTTCAGCGGATGCACTTTCACTTTCAGGGATGGGGAGATTTGGGAAGGCTCATCTAATGCACGAGAAACAATGACTCCTTTTTGACGACAATCTGTGGAATTGAGAGCATTGGAAAAGGGTATGAAGGAGCTGCCTCTCAGGCACTACCCACCCGTACAAGGGTACGAGGGATAGATACAGTAGGAGCTTCAACACCTTTTTGCTGGCAACGAAAGACATGGGAATAGACAAGTTGGAGAGAAAAAGTACAGTTCTTTCTGCTATGGACACGGCATACGAAAAGAACAAAGGCATGGGTGGCAGGACCCCTTAGTGATATTGCCTTTCACAACAAGCTAGCAGGTTTTGGAGACCCCACTAAGAGCTTCCACGTGAGGGCAGCCTTGAGGGATTGGGGCAGAGAAAGACCAGAGAGCAAAGGACGACTGACTGCCTATTGATTTCAGCCTGTTAAAAAGAATGCTTGCCTGTCTTAGGGTGGTTTGTTATTTACTTTATGAATGCATCCATTTCAAGGCCTACTTCACACTGGCCTTTTTATGGGGTCTTAAATATCATTGAATTGATACCGCAGTCAAGGGCTGACTCCGAACTCAGGGCACTGTCGAGGGAGGATGTGGTTATCAGGGTGGGCACGTTATATGTAAGGTAAGATTCTTTAAGAATAATCAAAGCGGCAAGGAGAGATCCCTCGACTTAAGAAGGCTGGGTGAGTGGGTGAGGATCAGTTTTGCCCGGTGGTGGCCATGGGTACACGTCTCAGTTTAAGGACAGAAGCATCAACATACCTTTTCTCGCACGCAGACAGCTCTCCCCTCACACAATTTTTGCTTAAGAAGGTAATGCCAACAACGCTAGATAGATCAGAGTGCCCCCGGGCGATTACACTCCACAGTCATTTCGAATAGGCGCGACCAGCACAGCGCACATGGAAGGCCTAGGCGAGGAGGAAATAAAGATCATTAGCATATGGGGACTCAGATTTAAGCTGTACATTAGGCATGAAGGGGCAGAAAAGACATGGCACTAGTTTTTGTGATTGGGATAGCTTTGAGGGCGGCCTTGCTGTGGGGTCAGCACAGGGGTTGGGTTTGAAAGGGGGCTAGGCTAGGGGGAATTGCAGACCAATAATCATTGAGGAACAAAACCCTTATCATGAGTAAAATGTGTTCATTTTTTCACAGATTACATGTTGGTTTGGGCTGTCGGCCACTTGTTCACTGCAAGAGCTGCAGAGGGATCAAGGAAGGAAAGGCCTGAGGCAATTTGGATTTCTCACGGACGCAGATATTATGGATTGCATGGTGGTTGCTATGGGAACAATTGTGGGTGTCCTGGTCATGAGTACACAGCGGCAAGCACCCCCCACCCACCTCCCAGATGTGCTTTTAATACATTTGGGAGGAAATTACTTGGTAACCGTGGGGAGAAGAGAGCTTCTCAGCAGAATGAGGGGAACTCTGACGCAGATGTGCAATTGTTTCTGGGGCACAGAGTTATTATGGACCGAAATCCCATCACAGCAATCTTGGCGGGGTGCATACTCCCACAATGGAGATCGAGGAGTCTAGGAGGAAAATCTTTGAAAAGCATGGGATCGGTTGGATCAAGCACCCCTTGATCACAGTGAACACGGCAGGCTACTTTGGGGGTTTGGGATAAGATACACCTGTCGGACGTTGGGGTTGCCATAATGATCATGGAATTAAGGTGTGCCTTGGAAGGAGTGTTATGAAGGTAAAGGAGCGGGGCTATGGGAGTAAATAACGGCAATAGAGATGCTGTCACTCACGGGTGTAGGCTGGGGCATCCACAGTTCATCATGCCACCGTCCGTGGAGGGGGGTCCTTCCTATTATGGAGCTACGTTAGGAATGATGACTAGAACAGAGATGCCTTCACTCAGGGGTGTAGGCCAGGGCCTCTTTTCCTATTCATCGTTCATCACACCACTGTCCATGAACTGGGCACCTCCCTGTTGTACTGGTGCTCGAAAACTAATTTGGTTGTGTGATTATGAATACAAGTTGGTTGCCTTACTAAGAGTGCATAGTTTATTTACTAGGCTGAGCCGTGACCAGGTGACTGGGAGGGAACTCATTTCAATCGGTAACCAGCAGTGAGTCATGGCAGAGTCACAGGTTATATTCCTTCTAGAAAGCACTGGCAGGAAACAGAAGGGTACTGGGCAGCCAGCAGTTTAGAAGACCGGCACCCAGGGGTACAAGACTCTGGGTCGAGCCCAGTAAAAAGGGGAGGGTGGGGACTTGGAAGTCATACCAACCCCAATAACGCAGGAGGTGGGTGGGGAAGATTAAGAAAATGTCTCTTATCTTACAATGGCTGTGTTGGGCGAAACAAGATTATGCTTGGGAAAGACTACAAGGGCAGGTTATTGATTAATGGGACAAACAAAGGAATGGACGGGAAGGGGTCTGTAAGATAAGACATGAGGGGAATAGGGGCAGAAACAAGGGAGTGAAACTATACAACAAAAGGTTTGACAACCAGGAAGGGGGTGGGGGTCAAACTGTTAGCAATGGGTTCAGAAGGGAAGGGAACAAGTAACTTTGGGGAACTCACAGGGGAATTGGAATTCAACGGTGAGAGCGGGGGCACCAGCCAGCAGTTTATCAGAGTCTGGGGTTATTGAGGTTGGTGAGAGGGTGAAGGGACAGTGCCTGGTTAGGGGGAGAAGAACAAAAAGCAAGAGAAGAGAGTGGGGCAGTGGCTGAAGGGCGACTAAGGTGTATGGTTGAGGGACGCCAACGGCAGAGGAGGGAGGACAGGGGCACGCAGATGGGAGGTATCCAATTGGGGATGAGCAATATAGGGGCAACAAAGGAGGCATAGGAGACTGACGGGGTTCCACACAGAGGCTAGAGGGGAGCGCCCGGGGCTGACATGCAAGAAGGGTATAACTGGAACACCAACCTGGGGAACATATATGGGAGTTTACAAATCAAATCCCTGGGAGTAATGGCTAGAGCAAATGGGAATTAAAGATGGGAAAGATGAATGTAAAATTGAAAACATGATAATAAATGGCCACGGGTAGATAGGGAAGGTCCAGGTAGGGAAAGGTATGACATGACCAGATCCTCAGGACGCGACGGGGAAGGGAGGGAATGAGTAAGCCATGCCCAGCGCAGAATCCTGAGGCGTAGTGGAGAACTGGATCACCTGTAAGATAACTCCTGGCTTAATAAAGCTTGTTGCAGCAAATTTAACTTTCCCACCCTGACAACTGGTCATGGCTCTTTATTGAAGGGGTGAGATGGGGACTTTGGGGGAGGGGGTTATGTAAGGAGTGGGTAAAAGGTATCAGTGTGAACGGTTTGACTCTGTTCAAGGGATGAAGAAGCGTGTACCTATACTGCACAAGTGTGGGCTGTCAGCGCTAAGCCTGAGCGAGCCTTGTTTTTTTTTTTTTATTATTTATTCTATACTTTCAAATCCGATCATTACTTTGCCGGTTCATTCGTCTCATGAGGCTCCTGCTGCTTCAATCATGGTATGTTTCTACGACCACCTCGGATTGAACTGAGCCCACAACAATTATTTGTTGCTGAAAAAACTTTGGAATCTGCAAGTAATTGTTGACCATAACTTGTACATTTGAAGTCGAGCAGCAACCCTTTGGGCGCTCTCACGCTGCCATTGGTGTGCCTTCTCGCATGTCAAAAGCCCTGGTTGATCTACATTTTAGATAGCACCCACTTACGCTTTCTATTCTCAAGGTTTCATGAAAGAAACGGTTCTTCGTTGAAAATGTCAAGGGCACTGCCCTCCTTGCGGTCCCCTTCAGTTTTGCCGTTTTTCGCCTCATATTAAACTGCCATCTTGGAACTGCTGCTTTCTTGTGTACCTTGCCTCGGTCAGATTGTGCTCTCGTACTCAGCCTTTTATCCGTGTGGGGAAATGTAATGGAAGTCAGGTGTGTGTGATGGTCAGTAATTGCCTGACC
The DNA here is from genome assembly GCF_040938575.1 of Ambystoma mexicanum. Taxonomy (NCBI): domain Eukaryota; kingdom Metazoa; phylum Chordata; class Amphibia; order Caudata; family Ambystomatidae; genus Ambystoma; species Ambystoma mexicanum. Next base: position 39,092,141 of record NC_090933.1, read on the forward strand.
CTGCCTGATTATTGTATTGGTGCAGCCCCTGTTTAGAGGCCCATGCCACTCCATGCTGTGTTTGCCCCCCAGGTAATCTGTGTAGGTAAAGGGGCATTGTTTAATATCCGGAAATGCTGGTCTCTCAGAAGCCAGACCGAACCAGTCAACCTTCTCTGCTCCTCAATTACACATTTACTGTATTTGTATAGTGCTGGGCCTTGATCGGGCTGCCTTTGTACAATGATCTGTGCCATTATTTTGAATGTCTCTAACCAGTTTTCCAGGTTCTCCTCAGGCCTTAATCTCTTCCTTGCCTTCATCACTTCCTTCCTTCCATTCCCTTGTAAAGTGTCGTGACCTTTCACCTCATGCTCAAGGAGAGAAAATTCAAACAACTCAAGTAATTATTTTCACTTCTAGCCCACACTCTTAACCAGCCCATTCGCCAGACAGAAAATTCCACCTTTGAAGATGTAGGCCCTACTGTTGCTTTGGAGGAGTGTTTCTTTGCGACTACGATCCCTCCCTTGGAGGAGTCCCTAATGATGCCTGCGCATACCTTGCTCGCCCTGCTAATTGGACTGGTGCCATCTGACATCTGTTTGATCGGTGTGCTCCTGGCCTGTGCCCAAACCTGTGTCAGGACATTCTCTCCTTGCAAAAGACCCATAATAATGTCAACTTTATGCTCAAATACAACTCACCCTCCATGCCACTAGCATTGTCCAAAGATATCCCATCCCCTTTACTCAGGATGGTATCATCGAAAATGACGCAGCTCGAGTTAAAGGGCTTGGCAGTCGGCACACCTGATGGCGTGTGTGTGAAGGCACGCCCTCCTTTGCACCACCAATAAGTGCAGTCACCACAGCCAATTCTTCCTCTAACTCTTTTTTTGTCTTTTGTGGCCGGGGACCACCGCTCATCTTAGTCTGCCTTTTTCAGGAAGTGTTCGCTTAGGCCCCCACTGATGATGCCTGTGACTCAGCGCTATTGGGGCGAAGGGAAATCATTGCTTTCATGATGTTCGCATTCCTGTGAACTGGGGGACCCCCCCATTTTCACCATCGCCATTTCTCAGCCCACATTTCTTGCCAAAGAAGCACATTTCGCCCAGGATTGCGCATCCATCATCCGGCCTGTCGCTGGAGTTCCCCCAACCTAAGCCTCGATTACCACCTCCTCTACTGGGTGTCGTCCACTATTTTGGGGCATGGGCTTCCTGGCTCCAATAGAATGATATCTACGTCCTAAGCTCGTCAACCTGCCCTCAAAGAGAGCCCACTGTCCACCTTGGCGTGTATAAAACACTTTGATCCAAAGTCGTAGTCTTCCGTGGGTGGGCGGGAGTCTTTTAGACGTGAGTAACGGAACCAAAGAATCCGCCTGCCTTGTCGTCAAGGCCTTAAGTAGGCTGCCTGCCTCTTTGACTCGGCTTCTCCCTTCCATCGCCCATATCACTCGCCCAGCCCCCATTGGCTGGGGCAAGCATGGTCCAGCTCCTTGCCCGCTCCCACTTTGCTTGGGTGTGGTGGGCGTCTTCGCTAAGGGTGGTGACTGCCAACTTCTGCGCTGCAATGGCACGGTCGCCTTGCATTCTCACAGTTCACAGGAATATCAGCAACTAGACACACGGCCAGCCCGGCACCTACCACATGCAATACAGTCCTGGTCAAGGGTGTCAAAGTAAGATCGGAAGCTTCCAACTAGAGCCCTTAAGCTAATTGATCTTGTAGTACGAGTGCTACTAGTGCAACTATCGCTGCTGAAAGTAAGCGCCAAGCAATCCCGCGCTAAACTGACCTCATAGGCTGAAATACTCTGTCATGCTACATTCAAAAGGCCCTCGAAGATCTGCGTGGCCCAGGTCCAGTTCGGAAGTGAGCAGTTTTGTGCTGCACGCAGGTCCTGGATAGAATACTTGCCCTTACAGCTGCAAACACCCGCGTTCCGCATAAGGCCTTCCCGAGAATACCTATAGCATAATGTCACCGGAGAAAAAAAAATAGTCAATGCTTTAGGTACAAACTAAAAACGTGCCATTAAGCGAGGTCCAGTTATTTGTAAACTATCTACTGCGGCCATTTCAACTAAACTACGAACAATAGCGTACATTTCACTCAATCATATCTGAATGTCTGAATATAAAATAAAAGAAATATATAAAATAAGAGTTTGTTTGCAGGGAGGGTGAATACATACAACAAACAAATGAACAGGGTCATTGAACCCGAAAATATATACTCCTACTAGTTTTACACACTAGACTTGAATACTTTACTTAAGAGACTTAATATACAGAATCAAGTATTTTCCAGGACACTTATCAATTCACGATACAATATCTACACATGATACAATGGTGTTTACGCAAGAGAGATACCTTCGATCACAATATATACATATACGAAACCTTCAAACCATTTAGGAAGAAAAACATAGGGAAAAATGTACAACTTGGACAGAGTGTGATAGATTACACTGTTTTTTGCAGTGTATGAATGTTTGATAGTTGTTTGCAGGGAGGCACTAAAAGGGAGGAGCAAAAGTTACCACCTATGAAATTGCTGCAGTTATGGGAGGCCAACATTGAAAAATCACAGGATCAGTGTTTTGTGTGCAAACTGCCCTCCCTGGCTACCATGGTTACCCCAGACATTTTGAAACTTTGGGAACAGACGGAGAAAAGCAAATAAATGCCATCTGTCATCTGTCATCTAGGAGATCTGAAACTTGGCACTTTTACTGATGTAGGGGAATCCCCAGCTATAAAGTAGCTTGCCTGACCCTTGGGGTAAGGGAAGGGGTTGCCATGAGGGATGGCTGTCACTAGACATTAAATGATGTTGTGCCCTGGGGCAGTATGGGGAGAATATCCTACCTTGTGCCACCACTGTTTGTCTGGTGGGGGCTGTTCATTGTGATCTAGTAGTTCTCCATATTTCCTTAAGTGGAAACCTTGGGGTTGAAAACCCCTGTGAGCTATCAAGGTCCATTTTCCATGACATGACCCAACAGTTACCTACTGCCATGTTGGGAGGTGAAGGGTCCATGGTGTCAAACACATTGGGGAAGTGGGGGATCATCAGGCCCAACACCCAGCCACAGGAAGTAGGAAACCAAACAATCAGTAAACATCAGGCAGATCTCCAATCTAGGAAGCCCCAGTAGCGGCTGATAAATGTCAAGCAGAGCCACAGGATGCAGAGCTCTACTGGAGTGGCCTAGCCTAGCGCAGGAACACTCCCCAAGATGGTGGTGGCCAGCAAGGTAAAGGCTTCATCTGTTTTCTAAGGCAAGAAGGGGTGGGTCTCCATGAGTGGCGTTGGAGCCGCAGAAGATTAAGGCACGATCCCAGTGGCTTGAACTTTGTGGGCCCGATTCATGGAATTTTTTGCACGGTTCAAAATGATTTTGCACTGCCGACAGAAACCCTGATTCATGGAACTGTGAAAAGTGAATCAGGCCCTTTGTCTATTGTAAACCAGGGGAACTAGGGCAGGGAGATGGACTAAGGCGGCCTTCGAGCTACTTGAGCACGCCTCGTTCCCTGGTTAACCACATTTAGTAGCGACTGCTGGCTCCCAACCCCCTTATCGCTGTAAAATCTTTGACATTCGGCACTGGTACTGTGGTGGTTGTGATCTAATTCTGAGGGCTGCCCAATCGCAGGCTTTATGTTGGCTCATGATTATATTCTTATGACATACTGCTCTGATATGCTCTGTTTTGATATATTGGTTTTGCAATGGATGTATATCGTGGGTTTTTAAATAACGCCTTTTTATAGTCTTTCTTTTGGCGTTTCATATTGAAACACGGACATTTTGAATTACTGTTACCTACCCACAGTGTTTAGTGCAAATGCAGAATCGTCCAGTCACTGTTGCTGCACAGCACTTTATTATACACCAAAGTCCACCAGGGTGCCACTTCAAAATATATCAGACCATTACTGCGAGGGAGAAAACCTTGAATTTAATACAACAAATTTAGACAAATAAATTGATGGGAGTTTGGGGTATTTATTAAAGTGTGGGGTGGTGGTGAGGGGTGCTGCGCGGGTTCTAACCCATTTAATTTAGCAAACATGTGTTGCTTTAATTTCGAGGTTTTCTACTTCGTAGTAAAGAAATCGATATTTTCATCCCAATCGTCCACCAGTGCGTCTTTCGCACTACAGGCTTATGGCATTCTGCAGTCTTGCAATATTAAGGTGCTTTTGGTATATATCAGCCCTTCCTGATGCAATACTGTAAAGGGACCTTTGCACTTTTGTACTCCTAGCATGTGGCACTTTAATGAATAAGGTAAAAGATACTGCTCACCTCGTATCGTCCCTTACCTATCAAAATGCATCCATTGTAATATTGTAACAGAACTCTTTCACTTTATGCACTTCGAGCATGTGGCACTTTAGTAACCAAGGTAAGAGGATATTGCTTGCCTCCCATATGTTCTTACCTATCAAAATCCAACTCTAATTTAGCTCTCCCAAACCCGGTAGAACAATTACCTCAGGATCTTGCTGTGCTGAGTATTGTGTTGGGCAGGTAGTCAGCCTGAAGCCTGGGTGATGGGCTGCCAGTGTTTCTGTCCTATTAATGTAACTTATTTAAGGACTATGTAACTGCTTGTGAAGGTGTCCTGAAAAGCTGCAATAAACGTAGCATGTCAACTTATATCATAGTTACTCAACATCTTTCATCCTACTGGAATATATTACCCAGCATCTACAGTGGGATAATGGTAAAAAGAAAGGCACCGAAATCCCCTCCCAATGGTAAGGCAGGGAAGCGTGTGGCCAGGTTTACTGATCGAATTGAATAAGCAAACGCAATGATCAGTGAAATCCCCTGCCTACTCTGTGACACCGAGCCTCAGGAGAATGGTACCAACCCTGCAACGAGTGGTAGGAAGAGGGGTGAGCATGCAGCCCCCAACTGTGCTAGCTCAGGGAGCAATGTGCTGGAAATGATAGACCCTGCTGGTACTGGGGACAAAAGACCTGTTCAAATCAGAAAGCCTGTCCCAGCCCCGGTTACCAAAGATGACATGAGGAGGCAGGCACAAATAAACCTTAGTGGTCCCAAAATAACACTGCCGGCCATTCTGAATGTAGGGAACATACTGCCACGGTATGAAGTTGCCAATCCTCCTGATCAGAGTGGTGGTAGTATTCAATTCCACAGGGATAATATAACTGCTATCAGGCTGACTGGTATAGAGGAGAAAGAGCAAGACTGTATGTCTGATGGGAGGGTGCGCCGGTCAATGTCTTTTCCCCCACGGCTAGAAATTCGGAACAGATTTTCACCACTGATAAATAAGTATCTAATATGCTCAGTGATAGAGTGGCTAAGGTTTTGAAGGATTGGTATGATTTGACCGTGGCATAATTGTTTGCAGCGGATTTCACCGTAGTCAATTTCGCAGCGAGCCCAATTTTACCACGGGCAAAATCATACTAAACCACCACCCCTCCATCGGACCCTCCCACCAATACATCCCCACCCCCCCCACATTCCCCTAAAACATCCCCACCTCTCTCCCCCACTTACCTTTCACCGCCCACTTTACATCTGACCCTGCGGCGTCAGTTCCTTTCACCGCCCACTTTACATCTGACCCTGCGGCGTCAGTTCAGTCCCTGGAACGCGGGTTGGAACTGATGCCGCGGGGTACTTACAATGTCCTAGAAGCGGGGGACATGCCTGTAACCCCGTTCCCACTATAGCGAGCAAAAGGAGCGGCGGACCCTCCCCCCCGCAACCTCCATTCCCCTTGTTCGCTATAATGGAACCGTATTGCCCATTTGACCAAATTTTTGGTTGTATGATAATTTCGTACAGCCTAAATTCGGTCAAACGGGCCAATACCGTTTTCAAGGCATATGAGGCTAGAAGCTCCATAAGGACGTCTCCTATCCCGGCAACACAAGATCTAAAAGTGGGTGCCGGAGAAACTGAATGGTGGACCAGGACCTAGACAGTATTTCTATTTGACCAACATCCCTAGAATAGATAAATCTACGAATGAAACCAAGAACAGTCTTATTAATAAAGTTATTCATTGGCTAAGATCTAAAAGGGGATTATGCTTTATAATACGTAATTATATAGTCTCCTGTGAAAGCACACCTGGCCCAGGTCTAAGGGACATCATTAGAGTGAAGCTAGCTGAAGAGTGGGCTATTTGAAGGGTTATTAGTTATGGAACAAGGGCTCTCACCCCTGCCCCCCACCCTCGGTTTAGAAGTTGCAATTAGCCTGAATCGTCCATCACTGTATGAGGCCCACATGGTGCCCACCTTAAAGAAAATACACCTGATTCGGGCCACGCCATCGGTGACCTGGCTGACTTGTCACAAGACTGTTCCCAAGGCCCCCAGCACAGCTCGAGCATGATCACAGCACTGGGTGCTAAACTACAGATGGGAATGATGGGTACGCGTCTAGGAGAACAAGTTGGTGTCTCGTCATGCTGCCCATAATGAGAATGGGAGCAACTTGGGCGTGGGGAGCCCTATGGTGGAGACACACAATTCCAGAAGTCATTCTAATGTGAGGCAAGGACAAGGAAATCGACACCTACACCGACAGATTTCGCATCTCGCCTCAGTTGACGCTAATCCAGTATCAACGGTGGCGACCAAGGATTTCCTAATGCTGCCGCCGATTCCAACTAGGAGTGAGCCATCACTGGGGTTAGAGGTGCGTATTGCCTCATGGAATGTAGCAGGGGTTAACAAGTACATGAGTGATGATTGGCTAGATTTTATTTGAATGTTTGGGATTATCAGCCTACAGGATACTTGGGGCTATAAATCCACCCCACCTGCAGGGATACGCCACCTTCGCGATTGCAGCAAGTTAAGGTAGGAGGAGTAGATCAAGGGCTAGGGTCATGATATGGGTTGAAATCGCGCTTTTCTCCTCTGTGAAGGAATGTGACAATGGATCTAAAGATTTTTGTGAGTTGCACGTACAACTTGTTGATGGTTCATCAGCCCTTTTTTTAAACATATATAATGGACATAAAGGAGAAGAGGGTACTGGTCTCTTCCACCTATTGCAGAAAAGGGGCGAGGCCTGGCGATTTAATCACTGTGAGGATATTAGAATTCTAGTCATGGGTGATTTCAATCTGCCATTTGAGTCATTGGATATCATATCCGTGATTACAGATGATGAGGATAGGCTCTGGGGGATTGGAGAGCTGAATGCGCCTCAAGCGAAGAAGCATAGGTATGCAGAAGAGGTGGCAAGCTGATACTGACGTTTACTCTAAAGGCTTGAAATGGAAGGTTTAAGGGGAATATCCCCACCTAGAGCAACATTTGTGGATGGTTCACATTCCAGTCTGATTGATTATGCACTGGTAAACATGGAAGCATGGGCGCTAGCTAGGGATTTCCTAGTCATGCCAAGAACTGAGAGTGATCATAACCCGCTAATTGTAATGGACAGTGCTTTTTTGGTCTTGGCACCACACATGCAGAGAAATCTAATGTACCCGTGCCTATCATGGGAACTGCTAGGTGATGCACAAATGAGCAACTGTGGATCTGGCCGAGCTGATTCAGAAGCTCTACATTAAGGTTCTCCCTTTATTGGAGTTTTTTTTGTAACTGACCTGGTTGATCCTATGGAAATATTAAGAGCTCATGATAAGCTTACTGGCTGTCTCGGTGAATTCTTTACGAAGCCCAAAAATGTACCCAAGCACCCTGCACAGGATAAGATGCCCTGGTACGATGGGGACTGCCAGCGAGCAAAGAGTGCCCTGATAAGGCAAGCCAAGAATGTCCATGACTGTGGAATAGCGGCTCTGCGGGAGTCTAGAAAGAACTACAAAATCCTTGAGTCCAAGAAAGCCACTTACGCTGAGGGATTATGGTATTCCCTGTTGAAGGCAATAAACGATGGGGACTCCCAGACATTCTGGGATTTATTATGGGAATAGGCCGCTCCGAGGTGTCCCGCCTGACCCAAGGTTGCATCTCAGAAATAGCATGGGTGAAATATTTTTTACGGGGCTGAATCATGAGACCCGCTCTCATGTTCTCTCGAGGACTCTAGGCCCAAAGGAAGAGCAGGCAGTTAGCACAGTGTCATATTCGCCTGTATCTCTGTCCAAAGCACCAAAGGTACTTTTGAGTCAAAAACAGGGAAAGGCCCCGGGTCCAGATAAGGTACCTATGGGTTTCTATACAAACAAACTATCGGTGTGGGTCCCAAGTTCCTTAACACAGTACTTAAGGGTAACGTTGCCCCTGCTTCCTAGACACAAGCAGAAATAGTGCCGATTTTTTAAAAGGGATGCAGGGACCAACCCTGAATTAATCAGCCCATTTCCTTGCTGGATGCCGTTGGGGGGGTGGGGGGTGGGTGAAAACTTTAGTTAGGGCAGTCTTAAACCACCTGAGTCTTGGATTGAGGAATACAGGGTTTTACATGATTTGCCAGATGGATTCTGCAATGGTGCAAGCATGGTGGAACAAAGCCTTAGGCCACGCCTGCTACGCGACCAACACATTACCTTTAAGAAGATGCCTCTTTATACTGCATTTATTGACCTTCATACAGCTTTGGACCCAGTCCCCAGAGCTATTCTCTGGGAGACTATGGCTAAACTGAATATCGCGTTACCACTTCTAAGAGCTATTCAATGCCGTTATACAAACAATGAAGCGGTTATAAGGTGGGGTGTGGATGGTAGAACCATGTCAGCTGTACGCATCGAGATGGGAGCATGCCAAGGCTGCATCCTGACCCCCAAATTGTCCTGCAATTTTATCAATGGGGCAATAGAAAAATTACTAAGTCTATCAACAGATGCCCTGATGCTGGCAAGGTCACTGTCCTCCTGTTTGCAGATGGTGCAGTGCTCCTCTCCTTAACGCCTTCTGGTCTTAATTTACAACTTAAAACCTTTGTGGAATTCAGCAAAGCGAATGGGCTTGGTATTAACGCTCCAAAAACAAAGCTTTTAGTCTCCAGTCAACAGTAGACTGAGAGGCAAGACGCCTGTCAGACTCGAGCTGAGCAAAAGGTCGATAGAGCAGGCTGATCCTTACGATTATTCAGGACTCGGGGTTAGCTGTGATTGCAGGTGGAATGCGCAAATTGCCAAGGCGGGGGTCACGCTGGCTCGATACAATGGGACCCTTGCAAGGTTCACGGAGAGCATGGACACAGGGTGGTCAGGGTATCTCTGGAAGCCTACAGGGCCTAGGTCATTGAAGTTGCCCTGTACAGTGTCAATCTCTGGAGCGTTAACAGATGTTTGAAGCCAACTGTAACCGAAAACAAGTTCTTGAAAAACATCTGAGGCTTGCCTTTTAGTGCCTTAATCTCCCGGTATATCTGACGCATTCAGACCATGGGTCAGACTAGACCAGTGGTTTATTGGGCCAGAATAGGGTTTACGGAGCAATTGGAGAAATATAGAGAGGCGCTTGAGGATATAATAGGCCTCATTCTGACCGTGCTGGTCCGGGAAACAACAGTGCCGGTAAGCTTACCAGCACCTTTGTTTCCGGATCGGCATATTACAGGTCTGCCTCCCGGAGTGACTGTGTCCGACAGGTCTGACCCTGCCGGGCACAGCGGCTACGGTACTCAGACCTGTCACAGAAGCACTGGCACCGTTAACAACGGTGCTGGTGCTCATGAGAATGGGGACTAACAATTTGCCAGCACCTGACATGCCGGGCCGCCGGACTCATAATGAGCCGGTGGCACCGGGAAGTCAGGCGCCAGTAAATTATTACGGGTCCGGCGGCAACCCGCTGATAGCACCAGCAGGGTTACCGTCGGACCCGTAATGAGGCCCAATGTTGCAGAATGGCAGAAGGTTCCTTCATATAAAGAACGAGCTCCATGCCATTGGATTGGGTGAATTATGGCGCAGGCCTGAACGTATGAATAGCAGCAGCACAGTTCTTATAAAGCAGGCTCATGATGATAAGATGGAAGTAGACACCCACCATAAGTTAACCTAATCAGCCCACCTGATTAGATACTGAGTCTCAAATGCACGTTTGGCTATGAAGGCTATCTGGATAGTCTAAGTCCCAAGCAGAAGAGGTCACTTTAGATTAAGTTACGTATTTGGGCGTACTTCCAATTGCTGTTACCCCATCAACTGGTCACCTTACGCACATGAATACCCGTGCAGCCACTAAGCCCTCCCTCTCAGGTCCTGTTTTGCCTTCCACTTCTAACCTCAGGTCCTCACTCCCTCAAGTAGCACGGCAGCGGCTATGCAACAAGAACACACAAGGGTATCCAATGCGTTATGGTCATTCTCACGTATTGCGACATTGGTAGCTGCCCTGGCGTCTTGGAGATAGTCGACGGAGACGCCGGCCTTTTTCTTTGCTTCATCACGCCTCCAGGAAGACCCGGCAGCGTCTTTGAAATCTTGGGTCATGTGACACAGAAACGTGCTATTTCATCAGTCACGTGATGTGGCCATGTGACACTCCGAGGCCCCTTCAAAACTGGAGAGGGAACGCTCATTCAGTCCTTCACAGCTGACCCAATCAGGCACTGTTCGGCGTCTTCCTGTCTCCACATCTCGATTCTGGACTACGGACTGTTCTTCTTGGATTCCTCTGTCAAGCTCTCGGATACTGTTTTACTGTTTCAGGACCTTTTGAACTGTGTTTTGGATTCCTTTGGATTACCCCTGGTTTTGACGAACTTGGCTGGCTTTTGACCTTGGAACTCTTAACAGACTGTTTTCGGATTACCCTTTCCATTCAGGTTTTGCAGTGCCAAACTCAACAACTATCTACGCCTACTCACTACAGCTTGCTACATTCTGCCACCACACGGAACACCTCCATTTCCTTCTGTGCTCTTCCCAGACCCCACCTTGGTAAGCCTCTTGATATTTGTGATCTCGCCATTTCAGTGTATTGTTTTCCCATTGTACTGACCCATTGCTTGCTTTACAGCGGTCGAGGGGTCACCGGTGTTCCTGGTTCCTTGCGTTCTTCGGCACTCAAAAAAACCTGTGGCCTCAAGGATCGCTCAGGAAGTTATTTGTATCTTTCTGAGTGGAACTTGTGGACAGTGGCCCGATAATCTTCACAACCATCAAGTCATAACAGACTGTGAAGCCAACAGGTAGTTCAGATTATGGAAGCATCGGGCTGGGGACCCCGTGGCTGCTCTATTGCAAGCAGTTACTACCTTGAGAGCCGATATGGCAGCGGCCAACACGGTGTTACACCACCGCCTTGACTCCCTTCAGAGTGCTTGCCATCCCCTACCTCCTGATTCCGAATTTGGAAACCCCACACCTCCAACCCGTAGTCCTTCTGCCGCCCCTTCCATTATCACACCAGTAATTGCTCCCACTCCTTTTCCTTTAGCACCCCCTGAGAGATTCCAAGGAGACCCCAGGAAATTCCATACATTTTTGAATCAATGTAAATTACATTTCCTTTGTCGACCTTCAGTGTTCCCTGATGCACCTGCCAAGGCTGCGTTTTTGCTTTCCTATTTGTCTGGCGTTGCCGCCACATGGGCCAACCCATTACTTGAAAATGATCATCCAGCCCTTTATGACTTTGACTTACTAGTGACTGAAATATCCAAGGTTTTTGACACCAGATACAAAGCTCAATCCAGAGATTTAGAATTACTTGATCCCTCTCAGGGGAAAAGCACCCTTATAGAATACATAACACGATTTAACCAGTTAGCGGCAGAAACATGCTGGCCCGAAAACAAAAAAGCTGTAGTATTTTACAGAGGTCTAAACGGCTCCATTAAGGATGCTTTGGCAGTGGTGCCGTCGCTTCCGACTCAGTACTCTGATCTGGTTGATCTAACACTCCAGTTAGACGCTCGACGCACCAAGCGCAAGGCAGAATTCAGATTCTCAGGTACCCAGTTATCGGTTCCTCCTGATGTAGCCAGTGAACCCATGCAAGTAGGTGGAATACGTAGCCCTACAACTATGATGGAACGGGAAAGGCGGTGAACCGACAACACTTGCTTTTATTGTGGACTTAATGTACATTACGTCAAGAATTGTCCACGCCGTCGAAAGCAAAAGAATCAGGGTTTTCCGACTGCTCGTCCCTGAATATGGGGGCAAGGACGAGTTCTCCACAGTCCCCCCTCTATTTCTCCTCCGGCATTTGGGCCTATTAGACCAGTCACAGTCCATGCCTTATTAAAGCCTACTCCTGACACAATGCATCCTGTTCAGATTATCATTGATTCCGGGGCCACTGGATGCTTTATTGACATACAAATGGCTTATGCTTTGAACCTACCACTAGTCATCAAGGAGTTTCCCGAGCCTGTACAGGCTGTGGATGGGACTTCCCTTGCTTCTGGACCTATTCGACAACAGACTGCTCCCATGGAAGTAGTCATCCAGGAAACACCTAGGGAAATACTCGCCTTTGACCTCATAACCACCCCTCAGTTTGGTATCATTCTTGGTATCCCTTGGTTAAAAAAACATAATCCGCTAATCAATTGGGGTACTGGCCAGGTTTGCTTTGAATCTGAAGTTTGCCAACATTTTTGTCTTATCGAGAGAGAGGAGGTAATTGATACACCTGCTGCAGCGCTGGGTGCAGTAGGACATCTGACTCTATCCGGGACTGAGGAACACCACTCTTCTTCCACTTCGCACATGGTTGGTGCTGTTTTTTCCAACATACCTCCAGTATATCACAAGTTTTTGTCAGTCTTCGACAAGGGCACCGCAGAGAGTCTACCTCCACACAGACCCTATGATTGCCCCATAGATCTGGTTCCCAACGCTCAGATCCCCAAGGGTCGAATCTATTCTTTATCACCAGTAGAGGATAAAGCCTTGAAAGAATACTTGCAGGAGGCATTACGTTTGGGTCATATTCGGCCCTCCTCATCGCCTGCTGCATGTCCTATCTTCTTCGTTCCAAAGAAAGAGGGGGATCTTCACCCCTGTGTAGATTACAGATGTTTGAACGCCATCACTATCAAGGATAGATATCCCATACCTCTCATCTCTCCACTCTTGGATAGATTAACACACGCCTCCATCTACACCAAACTAGATCTCCGGGGAGCACACAATTTGATACGTGTCCGTAAAGGGGTGAGTGGAAGACGGCGTTTTGCACCCGACAGGGTTTATTTGAAGACCTGGTAATGCCCTTCGGGTTGTGTAACACCCCTGCCACCTTCCAACGATTTATGAATGAGGTTTTTGGGGACATTCTGGAAAATTATGTGGTAGTCTATTTGGATGACATTCTGATCTTTTCCTCCTCTTTAGACAAACATATCCTTCACGTCCAAAAAGTCCTTTCCCGTTTGCGCAAGAATGCGCTATTTGCCAAACCTGAGAAGTGCCAGTTTCATACCAAAGAAGTAGAATATCTGGGTTTCCTCATTTCACCATGTGGATTAACTATGAACCAGTCTAAAGTACGAGCCGTTTTGGAATGGCCGGTCCCGATAAACTTAAAGTCTTTACAGTCTTTCCTGGGCTTTGCCAATTTTTATCGGCGATTTATCCCTGTTTTTTTTACTATAGTGGCACCGTTAACCAAATTGACCAGTCCACGCGTTCCATTTATTTGGACCCCCGAACATCAGGCCACTTTTGAGTCCTTGAAATCTGCGTTTACCTCAGCCCCGGTCCTACAACACCTGGATCCAGAGTTGCCATTCGTTGTTGAGGCAGACGCATCATCCTTTGCTTTGGGAGCGGTATTGTCACAACCCTGTCCAACCTTTGGTCATTTACACCCTGTAGCATACCATTCACGCAAGTTTACATCTACTGAGTCCCATTATACAGTTACCGAAAAGGAGCTCCTGGCAATTAAAGACACATTTCAGGTATGGAGGCACCATTTGATGGGGGCTAAACATCAAGTCACGGTTTTCACTGATCATAGGAATTTGCAAGATCTCGCATCCCTCAAATGCGTCAACAGTCGTCAGGTGCGCTGGCTTTTATTCTTTGCAGCCTATGACTTTGTTGTAAAACACCGTCCTGGTCTGTCTCATGGTAAAGCAGACACTCTATCCGGCTCTCCTGGAGGAGTGTCGCTTCCGGTCTTCCCAGAAACGGTACTGTAGTATGCTTATGCACTCCTTCACCTCCTCTGTTGTCAGCCATACGCACATGGGTTTCCCAACATCCACAAAAGTTAGCAGATTGGGATCTCGTTTTTCATGATGGTCTGCCTTTTGTTCACAACAGATTGTTCTTACCCACTAGTGACACTTGAAATCTAGCTATGGAATGGCCTCATGATGCTGCCATCCATGGCCACCCAGGACAACAGCGTACTCTGGATCTACTCAAACGTTGGTGCTGGTGGCCTTCGATGCGGCGCGATGTTGAGAACTACGTCAACACATGCTCAGTGTGTGCCCAGTGTAAGTCCCGTAGGGGTCGCCCCTTGGGTCTTTTAGAGACTTTGCCGATTCCTCCCAGACCTTGGCATACCCTTACTATGGATTTTGTGAATGATCTCCCTCGTTCGCAGGGTTATGATACAGTGTGGGTTGTAGTAGACGCCTATACTAAGATGGCTCGCTTTATTCCTTGTTCTGGTATACCCTCTGCACCTACATTAGCAACCCTGTTTTTTAAATCCATTTTTTGTTTGTTTGGCCTTCCTACGGTCTTGGTTTCTGACAGAGGTTCACAATTCACGTCCCGTTTCTGGCGTGCGCTCACCAAATTATTGGGTATTGATGCACGATTTTCCTCTGCTTACCATCCAGAAACTGACGGCCAGACGGAAAGGGTGAATCAGGCCATGGAGCAATATTTACACTGTCTTTCACTACAAAATCAGAAATCATGGGTACACTTGCTACACCTTGCTGAGTTCGCCCATAACAATTCCTTGCACTCCTCTACTGGCTTTTCCCAGTTCTACTCCCTCTATGGCCAACATCCCCGTACACTGCCCATTCCTGATTATGCATCTTCTTGTGCTCCTGCTGCCTCATCTTGTGTTCGCGATTGGGTCACAGTTCATGCCCAGACTCTTGCCCATCTACAGGAGGCTCAGTTGGCCATGAAAGCTTCAGCCGATAGGAAACAGGTTGCTGTTCCTATTTACTGTGTGGGGGACCGAGTTTGGTTGTCGTCCCGTTATCTACACTTGCCTGGCTGTCGCAAATTGCTTTCCAAGTTTGTTGGTCCTTTTCAGATGTCTGGTGTCCTGAATCCGGTGGCTTACCGCCTATCTCTTCCTTTAGCCTGGAAGATCCATCCAGTTTTTCATACTTCCCTCCTGAAGCCATGCCCTGGTCCTACGCGTGTGGTCCCTCGTCCTGCCCCTGTGTCACTGGATGACCTCGATGTTTATGAAGTTGGGGGTATTCTGGGCTCTCGTCTCTTCAAGGATCAACTCCAGTACCTCGTGGATTGGTTGGGTTGAGGTCCTGAGGAGCGCTCTTGGGTTCCTGCCCCCGATGTGCATGCCCCTCGTTTGGTGGCCTGGTTTCATCGAGATTTTCCCGCTTGCCCACGGGGTTGTGGGCCTTTGGGGGGGGGGGGGCTCTGTTACACCATCCACTGGTTACCTTACGCACATGAATACCCGTGCAGCCACTAAGCCCTCCCCCTCTCAGGTCCTGATTTGCCTTCCACTTCTAACCTCAGGTCCTCACTCCCTCAAGTAGCATGGCAGCGGCTATGCAACAAGAACACACGAGGGTATCCAATGTGTTATGGTCATTCTCACGTATTGCGACATTGGCAGCTGCCCTGGCGTCTTGGAGATAGTCGACGGAGACGCCAGCCTTTTTCTTTGCTTCATCACGCCTCCAAGAAGACCTGGCAGCGTCTTTGAAATCTTGGGTCATGTGACACAGAAACGTGCTATTTCATCAGTCACATGATTGGGCCATGTGACACTCCTAGGCCCCTTCAAAACTGGAGAGGGAACGCACATTCAGTGCTTCACAGCTGACCCAATCAGGCACTGTTCGGCATCTTCCTGTCTCCACATCTCGATTCTGGACTACGACTGTTCTTCTTGGATTCTTCTGTCAAGCTCTCAGATACTGTTTTACTGTTTCAGGACCTTTTGAACTGTATTTTGGATTCCTTTGGATTACCCTTGGTTTTGATAAACTTGGCTGGCTTTTGACCTTGGAACTCTTTTCGGATTACCCTTTCCATTCAGGTTTTTCAGTGCCAAACTCAACAACTATCTACGCCTACTCGCTACAGCTTGCTACATTCTGCAACCACACGGAACACCTCCATTTCCTTCTGTGCTCTTCCCAGACACCACCTTGGTAAGCCCCTTGATATTTGTGATCTCGCCATTTCAGTGTATTGTTTTCCCATTGTACCGACCCATTGCTTGCTTTACAGCGGTCGAGGGGTCACTGGCGTTCCTGGTTCCTGGCGTTCTTCGGCACTCAAAAAAACCTGTGGCCTCAAGGATCGCTCAGGAAGTTATTTGTATCTTTCTGAGTGGAACTTGTGGACAGAGGCCCCATAATCTTCACGACCATCAAGTCATAACAATTGCAGAGTTATGCAATAAATGGAACAATAACGTGCCAGCAATGTGCCCATTTTGCCTGGAACAAGTGGAACATTTCACGCTTTTTGTTTTCATTTGCCCGCTGTACCTGGGCCTGAGAAGGAAATATTTTAGACCCCTTTTCAGGAATAAGCATGTGAGATCCACGGGAGAGGCCATGCCTTTATGTAGCCTCTCCAGCGATAGCCTGGCTGTACATTCGACAATTATCTTATGTGGGTCTGGAAGGGAAGACACGCTAGAATATGTTCTGCTCGCGCCTGACTGCTGCTTCTCTATGGAAGTGGCCCCCCTCATGGGTTGCATTACTAGTGGGGTTTTTGAGATGTTTCTGGAGCATTTTTAGTAGCTTGGGTATTTCTCACTCTGACGAGCTAAGACTGGAAGTGACGTTTTCTGTATGACTCCTGTGATGTACTTGTTTCTTATTTACTGTTTACTGAAATTGACGTTTCATGCAAATATTATATTGACGATTTCATCTGAATTTTGTATTAAATGGGCTGTTTTATTAGGTGTATTTTATATCCTGTTATTTTTTGCTTGTGATGTGTGTTGATGAGCTTTTATGTTATTTTAACCCAAATAAAAGATTAATGGAACTGAACTGGTGTTCTTGTGGTTTGCTGTCCAATCGGCTACGGGCTCAGATGAGTGCTGCCCACCGCTGATCTTGGGAGACAGGGTTCTCATTTTTGGCAAATGCATTAGAGGTTGTGCGGTCTTCGATGAATTGCATGATAGAAATGTAAAAAGTCACCTGGAGATAAAGTTTAGTCCCCCTAGACTTGCTCTACAAACAGCACACATTACAATCAAATGGTATGCTTTAATTGTCGGACATTGTAGAGCAAAATTATAAATTTAAAAAGTAAATAGCCAGGCATTCCTATGTTTAAGATGATTATTTGTACAACTTTTAAGTTTATTACTATTTTGTGATTACTGTAGGCCATAAGAGTTAACATAAAGAAAAAGCCATTGACTGAGGGATTTGAAGTGAACCCATGTCCCATAGCTTCCCCCTTTGCCAAGACAAGCGTTCAAACCGCTGCACTACCAATGCCAAGCAAATGAAGTACGTACAAGTATAGACACGTTTCAACCACAGTACAGTATGTTCCTGTGCACTTCGGACCACCTTGGAAATAGCACCGAGTGCCCACTCTGCAGGAGAGTGAATAATAAATAATACATTCTATTGGTATGGCTAAAGCCTCGTGATTGGACAGTATGGTTTGCATCTAGTGCCACTCTCTGGAGAGTTTCAGTGAGTTTGACTTTTGGCCTATCTATGATCAACAAAAAAATACAATGGGCCTCATTATGAGGGCGGCGTTGTGGCCTACAACAGTGGTAATGCAGTCAGTGGCAGAGCCACGGAGTAGGTTGGGGGGGACAGCCGCTCCCCCTGGATCCCACCTGGTGCCCAGTGCGCCACCCACCCTCCCGCTGGCACCCTATTATCCGTCCCAAAAGCTGCCTGCGCTAATGAATGCAGTGGTACTGGAGTTACCACTATATTACTGCACCACTGAACTATGAGTTTGGAGGCAAGGTGGAGGAAAAAACATTCCACCATTTAACTGCCAAAAAATAGCAATTTCAGTGGCATTACCGGCAGCGGAATTACCACCGGTGGTAATTCTACCAAAATCCCTATGGAGTCCTATGGGCTCCATACATGGGGACTAAAACCGGCATACCGCCACTTGTAATCCAGCAGGAATTCCACCAGACCAAGTGACAGAAATAGTAAATCCATTTGGTAGTATCTTGGCAGATTTCCCGCCGAGATACCACCAATCATGTAATGAGGCCCATGTGTTGTAGGATGCATACAGAGATAATGGTTCTCGTGTACAGTGTGAAGGGTGCATCGTGTGTCAGATGACATTACAAATGGCGTTGGCATGTACTGTACATGCCATTGTTCTTTGTTATGGACAACCTTGTATTGTAATTACTTGGCATGACCAAACCATAGAACCCTTCCAAGGTTATGATTTTTTAAATAAAAAATGCGTGTGGATTTACAGAAATAGCACAGGAAGTATTTCTATGAATTTGCATCAGTTTTTGCCAACCCGGCAGATTTCAGACAATGGGACGATTCCTGGAATTACTATGTTCGGTAATACTAATTATTTTATTATGTTGGATTCCGGTAAAAACGCCAAACTCAACAAGAGCAACAGGAAAATGCTTCAAGGGCATTGTAGGAGGTAAAGGTGAACCTGGAGTTCACCTTTACCTCCTACAATGCCCTGGAGTTAGGACTCAAAGGGAGCGCCTTGGTGAAAAATGTCAACTATTCAAGGGTGTTGGTGCTTTCAGAATGTGCCCAAATGTTACATTTGGTATTTGTCAGGTCCAGCAGCAGTTCCCTCAAACAGAGAAAACAGGTTGAACAACTGCAGTGACCGATTTTACCGAAAATCGTGTCGAAACCAGACACTGATCTAATCTCTTAATTTAAATTCAAACTACGCAAATTCAAACTACGCCACCACAGGTATACCCTCTGCGCATGTCTGGATGTTCCTGTTTAGAAGCGCCTTGTTTTTTGACTGTACAAATGACAGGGAGGATGCATCAGGTGTTTCTGTGATATTGAAAGAACTTGGATTGGGAGGGAGCAAAACACATCAACTATTGAAGGGAGATGGCAGTTTCAGAATTCCTGAAAATGTGACATTTAATATTTTCACCAGTGCAGTTTCCAGAAACTTTGATAAGGAATGACAATGCATTTTGAAGGCACATTTAAATTACATTTTTGTTCACTTGTTTTAAATGTAAACTATGCAATATACAGGCATGGTCCTGGCTGTGCTTTTCAATATATTTGTTTGGAAGCTGCTCCATAATTTTTATTTTAGGATGGATATGATTAGAGCGAATTTGTTAAACTAATCACGAATTGTCCATCACTTGTAAAGTGTTAGAGAGGGAGTGAAGATGAGTCTGATGTTGCCATGATATTGAAAGCAACATTAGTCCGTACTCAGGCCTTCTAAACTAGCCGGTTCTTCCCGCCTCCATCTTCCCCCACCCATCGTCCTCTTTTGTTTCACCCCCTTTCCCACCCACCCTACTTACCTTGTTTCAGCGGTGGCAGCCACTCCTTCCCCTTGGCTCCCGCAGCAGCCCCTTTCCATGGCGGCCATTTTAAGACAGTATTTGCAGTCAATGAACAGGACGCCTGAGGAGTCCCGTTCAAAAACTGATAATACTTTTATTTTTTAGCACCCTGTGTTACCGCTTTGGTAACCAGGAGTAGTAACGACCTTAAGCCCCTGTTCCAAGTGTTGGAATGGGGTTAATGGCCCTTGCTTTGCTCGGGCCATTAACTTGAGCTACCCATGGCCACTACCCCCGTTCTAGCCCTTGGAAGGGGGTTTAACGCCACATTAGATTGTGAAGTAAAGATTGCTTGGAAGCGTTAAAAAATGCCTGAACTCTGGACACCTTTTTGGTGGTGTTTTTTTTTATTTGGCACAATTAATGGCCTTTGTTGCTGTAACAACAACGACTATTGAACTGGCTGCACCGACACAGATGAGGACTTGTTTGGTTTGAGGACTTCGGAACTTCCAGCATCAACTGGCAAATTAAAGGTAAAAACTGCACATTAGGTAACACCTTCTCCAGTTCCCGACACACTTGTGTATGTAATATTACCTATTAAAAGACCAGCAGGTGCCAAATATTTACAGACCACAAACATCTGCTCTGTAAATGTGTCCATTTGAGAGAGGGTGCTGCTACCATAGTGGAGAAGGGAGATTGGCACCTTCTCCAACATCTGCAGAGAGTCCCCTCCACCAATGAAAGACTTTTGGCTGATGTTGACCCGAAGGCATGTGTGATTGCATGAAGACTGCATGTCACACGTAGGTATTCATAGACCCAGCAAGCACTGCATCGTGTGTGCGTGGTGACTTAGGCAGAGGGCAGTGAGGCTGCTGTGAGACTGAGCAGCGTACTCTGTTACTGCACCTCCATGTATCCCCCAAACCATTATGCCCCTGGACTGACCCTCCCCCCACTTACTTCGAAACTGGCCTGTGTTTGTACTTTGGGAAATGCCTCGCGGCAGATATGTGCGGAATGGTGGTTCGGGTGGAATGGAGACATTTTCACGGTTCCATGTGTTAATATCCCCGCAAAAATATCGCAATACAAAAATATCGCCATATTTTTGCGGCAATATTGAGCCATGGACCCTGTGGGGGACACCCCCGCAACATTTATAAATGTGCGGGGGACACCCCCGTAACCCCCACTCCGACAAATTATCCCCCCAAAAAATATCGCCTATGGCGAGACAAACGACCATATGTACGGCGATATTGTTGGTGGGGATAATATGTAGGGATACCATTTTTTTCACCCCACCAAACACACCATTACTCACAGTACAGCAAAATAAAAAGATGATTGTCAAAGAAACATCATTCCAACAAACTGGAGTGAATCTTATGCGTACCACAACTCCCTACTGGCCACCCCACCCCACCCCTCCCCCTTCAACACTCACGCTCTCATTCAGACTCGCCCCCCCTCCTATTCCCCCACACTCCCACATAATCTAGCTAACTCACTCACTCACTCTTCCCACCATGGGCGCACTCTCACACCCAAGTATCACTTTCCCTCCCCTTGTACACACTCTCAATAATCTTCCTCCATGCCCCGCTGCACTATCCTTCCTCTGCCTAGGCTCTTAGTTTGCCTCTTCTCTCTTGACCTCACTGCACACACCACACTGTCCCACTTCCGGGGTCCCTTTTTATGCTCCTCCTCCCCCTTCAAATGGTCCTGACCCCCAACTGCATCCCTGGGCCAATCCTTAGCCTGTCCTTGCCCTAGAGTTGTTTTGTACAGGCACAAGGCTTGAAAAAAACTTTGAAGCCCCACCCCTCCCTCAACAGCCATTGAGTCATAGTTTTGCTATGGCAGCCCGTGACAAGCACAGTCACTTTTAAAGTTCTCCTTTGTGTGATCTTCAAAAGTTGGTCTGCTGGAGTTTTAAAATGGCAGCCTGTGACAGCTACATTCACTCTCCAAGCTCTTAGGGACGAAGCGTGGATCTTCCAGATCGCTGGTTTGCAGTGTGGATCCATCCTTGGTCCTGCTGTTCCCTGCTGGCTCTCTCACGGTTGGGTAGCTCACGGTTTCTTCCACTGTCAGGACTACTAAGTATTGTAGTCCTATGGAAGAAACAAACAAATACTGCCAGTGGTGTGAACAATAGGTATGGGGCAAGCGGTACTTCCCACATAGAATGAGGTACAGTTGAAGGCAGAGGCTGGAGCCCTCCCAACTCCCACACCCCACCTCCCTCTGCAGCAGGACTGGCTGGGGTAAACATCCTGATAGGGCTCTTGCCCCAAGTTGAGAGGGGTCTCCATCCCCTCCTGACAGGATTTCTGACCCAGTCACACAGAGACTCTTCCCTTGTGTAGGGGTGAACCTGAGCGGTTGCCGGAAAAGTTAGACCTTTTACCTGACTTGCAGTCTGAAAGTGATTCTGTAAGGATGTTGAATCCTTTTGGTTAAAGAACTATCTATTGAACATTCATTAACAGATTTACCTGTGTCTAGAAAAAAGGTGTTGTGAATATGGATAATTTTTTAAGTGGTACCGTAATTAATATATAGGAATATCTCTCCTAGGGCATGCAATTTTCATGCAAACATAGCCTGACATTAACACTTTAATTACTGTGGCATTCTGTAGTGTACAAGATTTCCCATCCTTTTAGACATCGCCAGTCAGTTGGAAAAGAAGAAACATAGCATAAAGTCTTTGTAATTTCATTTTACAAAAATAGTACGTATCTGATTTTGGAGTCCCTGTGTAATTAGGCAGTAGGGACCAGTTACGTTTACTATTTTGTGTAAATGGGACCCCGCCGCCTAATGTTTATCATTTGCACGACAGAGTGCAAAAGAGAAGTGTAAAAAGATGGGGTACATGCTTGTACACCGCCTTTTTGCACTCTACTGTGCAAATGGAGTGAACGCATTTACAATGGATTCCTATGGAGTTCGCCTGCATATTGCTTTCTTAAAAAGTAGGCGAACTCCATAGGAATCCACAGCTTTTGGAGCAGCTTGAAAATCCATGCTGGGGCGCAAATGCTGCCGTATTTGTATGGCGGAGAGGAAGGGGATGTCAGAATCATAAATTACGATCTGTCCCTCCTCTGTTTAATACAAACTAATGAAAGTGAGTCGTGACGTAAACAAAATGTGTAAAAGCCTTGCACAAGGCTTTTACGCATTTTGTTTACGTCATGGCTCAATTAAAATGAGCTCCCTTGAGTTAAGTCTTCTCATTCTAAAAGGCTCTCAAAAGGTCTTAAAAAACTAAAGATACTTCATTCATTCCAGCCTTGTCCCACAGTGAAACGAGGCTTTGAGATATGAAATGGATTGTAGAACTGAATTCATAGTTGTACTTGCTTATTGTATGTTAACATGGTGTGCTAAAAAAAACACATGTATAATATCCGTGCACCATACAATAGAACATGTACAGTCAAAATTGTGTCTATATGCTATCTCAATGTATAATCTATCCCACAAACACTCTGACTAGGCCCCTGGCTGTCTGACAATTGAGGTCAATCTAGATGTGTTCCAATTCCAGAAGCTTTCACAAGCTTAAAGGAATAGTGCTCTCAAAAATATTAAAGTCCCAAGCGTTCGGGCATGTGGTTTTAAGCATAAATTGATCGATCGTAAAAACATTTCCTATGCACCTTATCGTAGTTTTCCTCACTTTTACACATGCGAAACCAGGCAGCAGGGCGTGGCCATCTTGTGCTAATCTTATCCGTTTATCCATCGCCCTAAATTGAACTGCCCCAGCGGCACAAAATCATATCCCCCGCCCCTGAATCTGACATCACCATTCCTAGCGATATTCTCCGCCTATCTCCATGACGTTGCTGTGCAGTGAGCCAAATGCGCCCAGTCATCACCTACTTCTTGACGTCAGTTGACGCAGAACCCGGAATATCAACACATCCTCTTACAGCAGAGCGCATCCCAATTCTGATTACAAAACACTATTTCTAAAGGAAACCGCAATACTCTGCAATTCAGAATGTGCTTTTATTTCACAATAAACGCTGCAAGAACATACAGCGATTTCCATATTCAAACACATTGGTAATTTCTTTCTTTGTTCTCGATCCACCAATGTTTATCGTGAGTCACACAGTGTTCCTTTGGGTATAAGAAGCGCATTGGACGCACCGTGAATCGCAAGGCTTCAGCATCAGCTTGTTGCTAGACCACCGTAAACGATGTTAAGTTGCTCCGTGGCGCCGGTACCACAAAAGGGCATATCGGCCCGGGGGGATCGCCCCAAAACAGCATGATGGAAAGCCAACCATTTAGGTGCATCTTCAACTGACTGCTGATGAATCCATCCATTGGTATCTGGAACTGATGACATTTGCAGAGTGGGTGGATGTAGCTGTGTAGAAAAACATAATAGAAATGTGTCTCAGTAGCCGTTCTTTATTCTAATTGATCAATTTACACATTAATTATGCACTGTGTGAAAACTAATGATGAACACAAACGTGAAAAAATGGAAACAGAGAAAACATTGTGGAATGTTGGAGTCTACGATGTGCTTGAGAGGATAGTGCTGTGGAGTATGTGTAGCTCGCAATGGGATGCCGATGCAGAAGCTGACGGAAAAATTCGAAGAACACATAGACGGCATTTTAACAGAATATTAGCATAGAATTTGGCGTTGGTGGAACCTGTGGGAACCCAGACGTGGACTACATGCATTTCGGTGCTGGACTGTCCATGTGCCCGGGACAAAGACAAGTACACACAGGTTGTTTTTGCGTGTCATTAGAATATGCCAAAAACAACAACCCATTACAATGTTAGCCAGCAATACCGGTCATAAAATGAAACCTGGACTCGTTAGTCTATAAACTCGTCTACAGTAAAACATACATAATATTCAGCATTTCCACTCTCTCTGCGTAATGCAGAGTGTCCGTTCAGCTCAACAAATTTTCATAAAATGAAATTACATGTTCCTTTGTCCAGTTTTGGAATGGTGAACCTTATCATATTTGATGGTATTACACACCTCCCTTCTTTCATTCCATTGTGAATCCTCCCTTTCTTCCAAGGAGGAAAAACAACCGACCCTGCTTAGAAGTGCCTATTCTAAGTTTGCTTTTGGAGAAGGTAAGCCACAAATCAGAAACATACAGTGTATGATGCATAGGTGCGCACAGCTCACAAGCAAAAATCAAACGCAGTGACCTTTACTCCCATGGGAGCGATTAACCCTGCAGACCAACGTGGCATTTGAAATATTTTTGAAAAAGAAACAAATTGTTTGCTGGCATCTACCAATGCCACGCAAAGTTTACAGTGATTTACTTATTTTATGAAAACCGTTCCAGTAAGTGTCCTCCCCATTGTCACATCTGCGTGTGCCCTGTTTTCGGGGAGGAATGTGCTCTGCGGATAATGTGAGACACTCACAAGTCATAAATAGAAGTGCCCTTCCATCGCCACTGAACTTCGCGTGCACTAACAAATGTTGGAGGAGAGGCGGTATATCCTGCCCCCCTGAACCATTCTCTTACCGGTCAAATGACTTCTAAGCTAAGGTGGGAGAATCCTCCACCACTCCTGTACCTATTTGCATCACCCACGTTTCAATGTGTTTGTATTGAACCTTGTTTTGTTTACTTCCAAATGCCTTATTTTTAGCCAGCCCCCACCACCTGTCAGCTCAGCCCGTCTACTGTTCTCACGGCAATGCAGCTATTCATTTTTGCAAGTAGCGAGTCTCGAGCCCTTACAAAATGTGCTCGTACGAGAATGTAAGACCAAGGCCTGCTCCAACCTTTGAGCACAATCCGTCTATGCTGACTGACTCATGCTATCTCCAACCCCCTCCTGCCAGGCTGCGGTGCCCTGAACCCATGACCCCTGTTGCTTTTGAATGCATCTGTTCCCCAGACCCTACCCCTGCACCACCTCGAATACACCTCCCATATACCTAATCTGGAGTGCTGATATATTTTGGTAACACTAACACCTATCCCCACTGTGTTTCAAATCGTTAGACTCCAAAGGCCCCAAATCAAAGATCGGCCCTTCTGATAAGGCATCCGATAGCAACGACCCCTAACACATGCCCCCATAAAAACATATAGGTCAGAATGCACCTATTTCACACCAACAGCCATTTTTCATGCGTTGTTTTGCTTAAAGTCAGTAGTTCTTGCATGCCAAGTTTGTTATGTAGCCTAGGTCTCATTCCTTAGTGGGACGCGTATATATTCAGCAATTTGGACACATGCTTGCTAAGGCAACTACAGACCCCGCAGTTGCTTTCATGCTGACCCATCTGACCCTCCCCCGATCAGTGAAGGACCCACAAGAGCTTGACAAAAGTGGGGAGTGTGAAAGCACATAGTTACACTGTATGGCATCCTCCAACAGGCACTTCTTGCAAAAAGAAAGTGAGAAAGAGGATACAATTGAATAGACAATTTGGACGCTTAATTTGGACAATTGACAAAGAGGATACATTTGAAAAGACAATTTGGATGCTTTATTTAGACAATTGACAAAGAGGATACATTTGAAAAGACAATTTGGACACTTTATTTGGATAATTTATACTTTTAATAGCTTTGAAATTCAAGTTGAATAGATTTCCATTGGTCATGTACAATGTATAAACATTGTTGAACATATAAATAGCAGCTAATCATTTGAACCGGGAAGTGAACTGTTCCACGAGGTCTGCTTTCGATGGACAGGGCACGTTTGCAATATTTTGTGGCAATGTATTTGTCCTAGGAACAAAATCATGAGCGATTCCATGAGTATGCATGTCCAAAACTGTCAAAGTGAGATCTTTCACAAAATCGAATTCCATTTCCTGGTATATTGGCTTGACCAACCAGTTTTTGCTTCTTTTTGCAAAGGCCATTGTGTAACGAAGCATCCCAAAGTTTCCTGCAGTTTTCGATTGTTCTCTCCCTATGTTCTCGTTATGTGCTAATACTGCTAGTAGTGTTCGATATTGCATCCCGTCTATGTCGAAATGCAATCTCTTGGGTCTGTACTTTAGGCACATATTGTGGAACACCTCCAAATCTCCTGTGTGACAGAATTCTGAGTCCCTTCAGATCTCTTGATAGAGTTTTATCAAACACGATCTTTTCAAGAGTTTTGCATGGAGGTGAAGATGGAACCAACCACCACTTCTTGCGTTCCTGCTCCTCCGATATCGGTTCATGTGCACATTGGTGAAAATGTAGGTTTTCTGTCCACGAGTGGACGTTGGAACAGTGGTGCATCAATGAGTGCCATTTTCAAGTAGAAATTCAACAGACCCATCACACGTTTTGGAACACCACCAAAGATGGTTGCCCAAAGACTGGGACCACTGTAAAATATTTTAAGAACACTTTTTGACCAGCAGCTGTGATTTTTTTTATTGATTGATTTGGCAACGTGCCATGCATCAAATTGATGGTGAAGGTTTGCAAACTGCTCTCGCATGGCCTTGGCTATTGAAACATGTCTGTCGGTGGCTATGAGGTCTATTTGCATTCCCCTCGATTGGAGATCTTCGAAGGATTTTATTAAACCATGTTTCTCCATGGCCACTGAGCATTTACATTTGCGCACCTGCACGACCACCGAACTCACCATTTTTTTAGTTTCCAAGTCCTGAGAGTGGTATGTGCAGTACTTTGCTGAAAATCCAGGGCTGTCACACTGTCCATCGCCAGCTAGCCTGAACCATTTTTCAGAGAATGTCCTTTCAATTGACATTTGTTAAATTTTCCAGGCTTCTCTTTAATATTTATAGTACTGTGTTTTAGCAAGGAACTGAAGTCCCACAAATTGACAGAAGCTGGACAACTTACTAAAAGTAGAGCCACTGAAAAGTAAAGCTGCTGCAGACAGTAGATTTCCAGCTTGCACTTTGCCCAGCATCGGTTGAGCTGACCATGAAAATGTAGCATGTAGCATGGAGCAGGGCACAGGTGGCTTGGATTTTCAGATTAGTGCCTTGTGATACACGAGTCACATTCACCAATGGCTCCCCGCAAACTTCCCCCTCACTGGATGGACACATTTCAGCATCAGTATAATCTGTACCAGGCAGCTGTCGAATACAATGTATTTGTGCTCCTTTATTAGACTATCGTCCTGCATGAATGTGGTTTGTGACTCAACTGTGGTGGACATATCGGGCAAACTAGACACACTAAAGTCAAGATCTTTGGCAAGTTCCTCGGTCAATTGTGTTGAGTCTTCAGTGTCTTTTATTTCAGCTTGTGTCATTTGCACACGAGTTGGATAAACCATCAATGTCGATTGTTTATTGGGTGGCCCTTTTTTTGCGGGTGTAGATTGTGTGAAGTGGTCACTGAGTAATTCAAAAGCATCTACCTTATATTTAGTTTCTTCTTCATCTTGTCGAGTTCTCACACTGTAGCAATGGTCGAAAAACACTTTGCTTGCTTCCCCTGTCACATTCAATTCATTTTCTGGCCATTGGGCATAAGCATCTCGAGTCTGCTTATTGACTGGACCACGCCGCACCTCAACTAATAGTTGCTCCATGGTGAAATTCGTTTGGCAAGCAGCATCTTTGGTTTCATTTGTTTTCTGTGTCTTCATACTTCTTTTCCTTCTGGGCCTGTAGGAGATGGGTTGTAAAAACATTTTCAATGTAAATCCAACATACAGTATATAGCACTTTAGATAAGAAAAAAATGTTATGAAGACAACACCAGCCCAAAACACTTTTCGTAAACAAAATAGTTTGTAAGTTACCCTTGTTTTCTTGATTTTCTGTGAAACCATGTTCTTCAATGTAACGACTGCACCAGCAAACTGGTCCACTGCCTCTGATCCATGTGCCCCCTCTTCTAATTCCCGACTTTGTATACATCTCTTGAATATAATATTCATTAAAAAAATATGAATCGTATTTGAAATCAAATTCTTTCATCGCACACATCGCTTACATACATATCCTCGCAAACAGTGTACGTCATTTAGTCAAAATAGACATTTCAAATTTCACCTGATTGATGGCAAGTGTACTCGATCAGAGATCACTGTGCAAAACCTATGGATTATAATGTTGCACTCGAGCATTTTGCATTGTATTCTGCATTAAGGTAGAAATTGTAACGTTAGAACTGAAATGATAAAAGTTTGAAACACTGCACATTTGCATGAATGTCACTGTCTAATAGTATCAGATGTAGGATTTACTTTCTTTCATTCAAGGGACCTGTCAGTACGCATACCTCATACTCTGGACCAGCTCCAAAGGATGATGTAATTGTAGTCGAAGTACCAGCATCCCCCTGCAACACAGTACTTGTTTTAGTATGGATGAAAACAGTGAAATTGAACAGAGACAATCGGATGCAGACAATTGTACATATAAATAAAAACCCATAAATGAAGAATTATGTAAACAAATGATATGATACGTAAACTATTTCATATTAGTTAAAATTCCATGCATAATCCATTCTTGTAATCGAAAAGCGAAATAAAACTACCTGATAGGCGCTCGAAGTTGTCGTTGACTCCTGAAAAGAAATGGATGCAGAATCTTGCACCTTCATTTCAGTGTATTGTCACGAAGTGGTAAAGGTAAAAATAGATTTGCATTAGATATGTGGTATGATCCCACTTTCAATAATATGAACTTCTGCAAGTCTGTATGGCTGACCATTGGTATACTGGAAGTGTCAGTGATGTCGTCACTACCAATGGTCTGTGCTTCAGTTAATATGCTCACCTAAAAGAATTGACATGTGAAGCAACTGATTAAGAAAAGATTATGCTTATTTCGAAAGGGCACTATGGCATACTTTTCTATGCTCATAATTAGTTTCTATGATGCTTCTAAAACCTGGGACAGATGTCTAGCAAAATGTGGTATAGTTATAAAGGAATACAATCTGGTAAATATGCAAGGTTTAGTAAGAAACATTTACACCGAGAAGCACCAATCCGTTCATGAAGTTACCTGTTCAGTACAGCTAATTGATCATCCAGGACTCACCTGGTCCAGCGTGTGCATGAATAGAGTTGGAATTGTATTTGGAAACAATTTACGAGACGTTCTGGGTTGATGTTTCTTTGTGCACTATGATTGGTCGTACATATCCGTGGTAAAGTGCAGGCTGCAGAATCGATCGCCCCTCAAGTCCCCCAAGACATTCTGGGCTCTACATTCAAGCTCACCCGGCACAAATCCACAATATTAGATCTATATTCCTCGGAAATGTATGTATTAATTTGTCCTTAGGTTTGTTATGGATCTTAGAATGGCAACCGCCAACCATAAAAGCAGGCATTCTTGAAAAATCTGTAAAAAAAAAGTACATATAGTTACAAAAATGTTTTACGTGAATGCGCGAGAAAGATGGAATTATATCATAATTTTTCTATGAAATGTTTGTTTTGGTCACAGAAGCAAATCCTCTGTAGCGAATTCGACTATACACTAGGATAACTTTCATACAGAATTGATTGATGTGACGCAAATCGTAATGTGTTACTCGCCCGTTGATTGTACTTTCATGCATCAAAAGGAAACATGCTAATAGACATGGTCCTTGAAGGATGCAATTCTATCCCAATTTACGCTGATGACATTTGCTATATATTGAGAACAGAACAAATTAATCAGAAGACAATGGTAAAGGCAATGAGATGAACAAACATTACACTACTGGGTACGTTCGTTTGAAATAGATAGAAATGTAGAGATCAAAAAGAGATTATTATGATTATGTGACCTGACCTTACCTTGACTAACAAACAGTTCGATTCAGCTAGCAGGGTAGTTAATGGCAGGAGAACAGATGTTCACAGGTAGCACGATGACGAGCTGACTTTCAGTGCTCACAGATGTTTTCAGCATAAATATCAAGGGGTTTATAAAGAATTAGAAAATGGGTGTGTATGTGAATGAGTGCCAGTAGACACGGGGGTTTATAGTCATAGCATTGAATGCCAAAGCATTGAATGCCTTACCATCGAAAAAAAAGCATCGAAAAAAAAGCATTGAATGCATTTTTTTTTTTTAATGGCCCCCCTTTTTAACCTTTAAAAACCCAATACAATTAAAATAAACCCTTTACCTTAAAAAAACATTAGATGCTTTTTTTGAGACACTTTTTTTTAGATGGTAAGGCATTCAATGCTTTGGCATTTGATGCTATGACTAGATACCGACACTGGGTCTGGCCAGGCCATGTGTTCAATGTCCGCTGTGCGGAAGAAACCTTTGAAGTATACATGCTGTTTGGCACCTTGGCCATTCCCGCCCTGCCAGCCCCCTCGGGAGGGCATGGCCACAGGTGCGAACTGCCATTGATACTGGAGGGGGCGGGGGTGGACGGCCAAGAGGCATGCAGAAAAGGGCCGGAACACTGCTGAATGGAGACACACTTATGTGGATTGCAGGGGCGCGGTCTGCTCCACAGGAGCATGCCTGGAGATAGTGGGTCTGGGGAAGCCATGTGTACAATGGCCCCTGTGCATAAGATACCTTTGAAGTGTACATGCTGTTTGGCACCTTGGCCGTTCCCGCCCTGCCAGCCCTGCCAGGACAAGTGAGTGTGTCCTTTATTCAATTGAACATTTACACGACTATTCATAAAAGTTCAGTTGTATTTTATTTTGTTGCTGATGTTGATGGCACAAATGTACTACACATTGTATACTTCGGGTTGCAGCAGAGTGTGGGAAAATCCCCTGTACTGACCGCTGTCACTGGGGAATGTGGCTCTAATGGCACCAACGACACACGCAGGTATTACTCGTCGAACGCGGTATCCGAGCCTCCCATGAAGCCACCATGTAAACGCACGATAGGCCACCGGCTGTACCACCTGTGGAAGAGAAAGATACCAACTGTATTTAAATGAACATAAGTGTATTAAATCTTAGTTTAAAATGCAATCTTGTATCGTATGGCATAGTTGCCAGTACAAAAGTTACTTCATGGATCAATTAACTTGTGCTTTAAAGTGTAGGCACATTACAAAAATGAATAGCTATGCATTCCGTAACATTTGGGGCACAGAGAAATATTGTTTCTTGGTTGTACGTGAAAGAAACATAAGATGACCACTGTGATTTCCCCAAATAGCGAGTGATGTATAGAATTGCAAGACTACATTAATAAAGCAGTGATATATCAAAGTTACGACAATATAGGAGACAAACATGAAATTTCAGTGGCCTAAGTGACATCAGATCTAGAGTACAC
Organism: Ambystoma mexicanum; assembly: GCF_040938575.1. Classification (NCBI taxonomy): domain Eukaryota; kingdom Metazoa; phylum Chordata; class Amphibia; order Caudata; family Ambystomatidae; genus Ambystoma; species Ambystoma mexicanum. Next base: position 39,124,000 of record NC_090933.1, read on the forward strand.
TTAATCGTTACTTGGATTGCGAGAGCAAACTGTTGCACGAAGTTCATAACCCTCAACACGTACCTAGTGAGGCAGGCTGCCCTGAAGTCATGCAGCTCGGTAACACATATCGGTGGTGTGTCTTCTTCTAATATGTAGGCCTAGCATCCAGAGTTTTCTCGGCAGCAGCAGTTCTCCTGGAGACGTTGTCCATGTGACTAGGCTCAGGCTCTTGATCCGGTGATTCATCCCCCAACTGTCGTCCGAAGCCCCATCGTTTCCACATCTTTCTCTTTCGACTAATTCTGCCTCGGAATACTCTGGCTCATACTGGTAGGGCTGTATTGCTGTCATCATACGACAAAATTAAAATAGATAGTAATGATAGTACTAGTATCTGTTCGCACAGGCTATGAGCAACGAAGATAGCTGAACAGAGCAGAAACGAGCCACAGGATACACAAAAAAAGACAGTGAAACGCTTGAAAAAGCAACTCTGATGAGTGATTAGAAGCAGTCTGTTTATACTTATTGAGGAAAGAGGTGTCCTGCCATTTCCATGGAGACACGTCTTTACTTGGAGCGCAGAGAACATTGACACGAGACGTGCATTGGTGTTGTGAAATGGGCTGTACGCATCTAGTGATGTCAGCTTCAGGGGTGGGGGATACGATTTAGTGCCGCCAAGGCAGTTCACCTTAGGGCGATGGATAAACGGATAAGATTAGCACAAGACGCCCTGCTGCCTGATTTCGCATGTGTAAAAGTGAGGAAAACTACGGTAAGGTGCATAGGAAATGTTTTTACGATCAATCAACGTATGCTTAAAACCACATGCCCAAACGCTCAGGACAATAATATTTTTGAGCACACTATTCCTTTAAATACTATTGCAAACAGGAATGAGCAAAACGAACTTGCAATCTAATTTCAAAACACACAATAGGCCAGTCCACCTGTCCAAGTGGTCCAGTCTGCTCCTACTCCAGACAGACATAACGCGTCTATCCACAAAATGCCCAAGAACAAGTTCGAACAACTCATTTTGAAAATCATTGCTAAGAAAACCTCAGTCATCAGGTTCACGTGGTCCAATTAAATCGGTGGGTACATTATCTCAGAACCATGCAATGTGCCCGTCCTGCACCAATCCCGGCATGCAGTGGAGTTTGTCATGGGAAGAAAAGCCACACCCAAAGCTGACTCAGCATTGCACAGAAATCCTTTCCAGGTCAGCTGGCTTGGTATACTTTCTCAAACATAAAATGAAAAAAAACAATGCTGTGGGTTTGCTGTGACTTCTCCTCACAGTGTCCGTCTCTGCGTGTATAATCAGCAATCCTCCCACCCTGGTCAGTTCACCTTCTCTCATCCCAGCAAAACGAAGCCTCTACTCCTCCCAGGCCACACTGATGGGGATGCGCGCGATGCACACTTCGCATGTACTTTATTAGCATCAGCAGCACGGGCATATGTTCCTTCTCTCAGCGGTACAGCCACGATCTGAGCTAACATGGAATCTAGGTACATGCTCCAAGGCCGCCTTATGCAGCACAGCGGGGAACCTGGCCTTCTTGTAACACAACAAATGCTACTTGTGATGGGCAATGCTGCAGTGCCTCACAAAGGGAGGCAGGGTAACTGCTGTTACCATCAGCAGGCCTGGAGAGGGGCAGCACGTCCTCTCCCCCTCTCTACTCCTCTCCTCCCCCTCCTAGTCATAGAGGCACGCAGTCTGTCCTGCACAAAGCTGAGGAAGGGTGAGGTGTGAGCAATCACCTCACTCTTCCTTCATGCAACTAGGTGCTAAGCCCCGAAGGACACCAACAGGCAGGCAGGGATCAGGTTCAAAGACCTGCCCCCCCCGGGCGGCAGATAGTCGGCTATCCGGCCGGGGGCTGACACTTAACAGCCCCCACTACTATACACATCAAAGATCCAGGGCTCCCCTGGGTCTTATAAATACAGAGCGGCATGCTCTGAGAACACACAATCAGTTTGTGGACCCTGAACAGGGACCCAAACACACAGGAGGTGCACTGTTTACTCAGTGCCTTCCAAACCTTTGCTTCTTTAGCAAATCTTAAGAAAGTTCGCTGTACTCCGCAGTGTCTTTTTCCTTCCTGAACATTGTTACTGTTCAAAACATTGCATTGCAGCCTTAACGAAGAAAGAAGAGGCATCCGAGCAGCCAGCGCGGACGGCATCAGTTTCAACATCTCTGCATAACGGACAAGCGAGCGGCGAGCATTTCCAAAACAAAAACAGGGACGCGTGCCGCGTGAAACCTTCAAAACCATTCGAACGAAGGAAAGAGAGGCACCCGAGCGGCCCAGCGCGGACGGCATCAGTTTCAACAACTTTCAGGTAAGCCGCCGCGCTGGGGACTACGAGGGAAGAAAAGTAGACACTCGTGTCCGGGAAGAGCTACAATTTTGTTTTGTTTCTTTTTGTCTAAGCCTCCGCGCCGCAAGGCAAGCTGTCAGGATAACACAATCCAGTGATAAATTCAGACTGATTGACAGCCGGCCAAGTAGCACGGCGAGCTGAGAGCTCGCTTTGGCATCCATGCAGAGCCTACTGACACAAGTTCAATCCCGGCGGGGCCCAAATACTGCAGACTAAAAAAATAATTTTACGCGGGCGCCCTCACAGCAAAACCATTTATTTTAAATATCAGTGACACAGGAAACAATTCTGGGGGCTGCCCATTTATTTAAAATAAGCACCATACACGGTGGGCAATAGGAGACATTTTTCTTGAACCCTCCATAGATTTAACAAATGGAGATACATTTCCTTGAGCAAAAAGAGCTAGCAGAAAACATATTCTAGCAACACGAGGACATCAGCCACCAGTTACCCAACACGGGCAACAAATAGAACAAGCTCAAAAGAGCGCGCCAATAACAACAGCCATAAACCTTGGTAAAACGTTTTTTCCTTTCCCCAGAACAGGCCAAAAAGTAGCATGGAGCCCAAACAGAAAGCACAGGCACCCGCAACACTGGTACAAAAGCCCAAATCACCACAGTTGTTAGCAGCCATTGAAGCAGCAGAGCACTACGGATGGGCATGGGTTAGAGAAAACATGTACGGCCTACCCAGGGAAGGATTTGCCTGGCCACCCAGCCAAGAGGGGCATTGCACCAGCAAAAAAGAGAAAACTGTCAGAAGGCACCAAAAAAGGTCAATAAAAATTGTCAAAACTATGTGAGAATGTAGCGGAATTGCAGCAATTAATGCTAGAAGTAAGGGGGAAACGGACACCGCCCAAAAGGGAACATGGGGCCCCAAACCCCACCATGGCACTAGAACCTGCAATAACGATAGTCAACACCCTGGTAATGCCACCTACAGCAACCCCGCCACAACAGGTACAGCAGGTGCCAGTAGCACCCACAGCAATAAATGCAACAGCTCCATCAACAGACCCAGCAGGTGCTTTAAAAGCACGGGCAACCCCTATCGCAGACAACAAGGGCGTGACAGGGACACCCGGCAGCAGTACAACAGACATTGTAACAATCTGTAATGCACAGTTAGAGCAAAAAATGAAATCTTTCCAAACAGAGATATTAAATAGACACAAAAGATGTTTGGCATGGAACATTGATACCACAATCAAAGAAGCCATATGGGCCAAGGAATTCATAGAATTTGTTTCTTTAATAGAAGCCCAGAGCAAAGGGAAAGATGCTTACAGGGATCCCCAAAAGATAGAAGAAAAAGCTATTGCCAGAAATGACCAGGTGGAACAAAACTGGGACAACTGGTTACAAGCTTTTGCCATTTTAGCAACAATATACGAAGAAAAATTCCCCATGGATTGTAGGAAAATCTGGGCATACGTTGATAAAATAAGGGAAGTAAAAGTAACCCAGAGGGGAAAGACATGGTTAGCATATGATATCAGATTCAGGAGGAGCATGTCAGAAAGGCCTGCCATTGAGTGGGATGAGGTCCAGAACGACTTATACACCCTCAACGCCGAGCCCCCACTGGAGGAAGATATCACGCATTCTTCCTCCAAAAATAACAAAAACACTCAGGGAAGCAAGTCCAACGATAATGATAAATCCAAGAAAGGGGAGCAGCCCTTTCGGAAGAACCAGCCTTGGTCGGCTAAAAATAATGCCCACAGACAGAACAAACATCAAGCTGCCATAACCAACATCCCATGCAGAAATTTTGGGAAAAAACAGTGTACATGAGGCAAAAATGCTGGTACAAACACACCTGCACAAACTGCAACGGTGACCATGCAGCAAGCAACTGCACCAGACTACCAGCCAAGAAAGAATGATACCCCAATTTTAGAACCAGGACGAACGCCCATCAATCCGGGCAATTTTAGAGAAGCCTTTAACAACTAGCCAGACAAGGAAACCAGCATGGCAATATGGCAGGGTTTCACCAAGGGTTTTTCCCATCCCATTTAAGGGCACAGAGTCAAAGACCGTCCTGATGAACCTAAAGTCAGCCAGGGACAACCCCCAGATAGTGGAAACAAAAATCAAAAAAGAACTGCAACTAGGCAGGATAGCAGTTCCCTGGGACTGCATGCCATTGAATAACTATTTAATATCCCCACTAGGCCTGGTCCCGAAAAAAGAACCTGGAAAAATGCAGCTAATCCATCATCTTTCCTACCCCGAAGGCCAATCTTTAAACTACAGCATCCCACACACAGAATCTGCCATATCTTACACACATTTCCAAGAGGCGGTAAGATTAATACAGGAGTGTGGCAGAAACGCCCTGATGGCCAAGCTGGACATCGAATCCGCTTTTAGACTTTTGCCAGTCCACCCAGATTGACAGCAGTGGCTAGGTTTCACTTTAAACAACAAATTCTATGTAGACAGATGCCTCCCCATGGGGTGCACAGTATCCTGTGCACTATTTGAGCAATTCAGTTCCTTTTTTCAATGGGCTTTCCAAAAGCAGAGACCAGGAACAAAAATAGTACATTACCTCGATGACTTCATGGTAATGGGACCACCAAACTCTGGTGAATGCAGCAGGGCTTTAGCAAACCTGGAACACATGGCCGCCCAATGGGGAATTCCCCTGGCAAAGGAGAAAACCACCAAGCCAGACACCAGCATAATTTTCCTGGGCATCGAAATAGACTCAGCAAAGGGGCTCTGCAGAATCCCCAAAACAAAAATAGCAGAACTTTTGTTAAAAATACAAAACCTGATAACGAAAGATAAGGGGACAGTAAAAGAAATACAATCCCTAGCAGACAGTCTCAATTTCGCATCCAGAATAATACCCCAAGGGAGGATATTTTCCAGAAGCCTAGAGTTCAAAATCAAATCATTCACCAAACCCCACTTGCACATCCGACTAGGCAAAGAGGTTAAACAGGACCTGGAAACATGGGCAAAGTTCCTCAGAGAGTTCAACAGGACTTTACTTTGGCGAACGCCTTTAAATACCTGGACAAACAGGGTCCTATTCACCGATGCAGCCGGGAGCAAGGGTTTCTGAGCCATACTAGACTCTGAATGGGTGGCAGGACACTGACCCAATTCATGGCAACCAGCAGGGTGGACAAAAAACATCACCCTCCTAGAAATATTTCCCATCTGGCTAACTTTATCTGGGGCAGGCAACTAGCGAACACAGAACTTTTGATCTCGTGCGACAACATGGCTGTAGTGGGCTCCTTAAACAGAAGGTCTACAAAATGCCGTTTAGTGCTGAAAGTATTACGAGCCATTATAACAGTCACAGTACAAGAAAACATTGTAGTCAAAGTGAAGCACATTTCAGGAGCAGATAATAACATTGCTGATGCTTTATCTCGCTTCCAGTGGACAAGATTCCGAGAGCTAGCACCACACGCCCAAGAACAGATGACGCCAATACCAGCAGAATGCTGGGCAATAATGGGAAGAAAAGAATAATGGCATCAACGCCAGCGCCAGAGAGCACAGGCCGGGATGCCCAACGAAAACCAGGCACCTCTAAAACGGGTGCCAACAACACATTGGCATCAACGCCAGCACCAGAGAGCGCAGGCCGGGATGACCAACAGAAACCAGGCACCTCTAAAACGGGTGCCAACACATTGGCATCAACGCCAGCGCCAGAGAGCCCAGGCCGGGATGCCAAAGAAAAATCAGGCACATCATCAACGGGTGCCAATAACCTCACAGGTTTCCTAACGGAAATGGCAGAGATAGCAGTGGCAAGCACTACCGCAACACAGTACAGTAAGTGTTTGCAGACAGTATTTAAAGCCACAGGTTTAAACCATGTAGAGTTAATAATGATTAAAGACATAGGGCCTCATTACACGGAAGGCGGTAATGGTTAACGGTCACCGGTAATGGTACCCGTGACCGTTAACCCTTACCGCCTTACTACGAGGTCCCTTTGCGGGTAGGTACTTTAACGCCTGCTGTTTACGGTACCGCAATTTGCAGCACCATAATTAGCGCCTTCCCCATTCCCATAGAGCCCTATGGGGCAAAAATGGGAATGGGGAAGGGCAATGGGGGAAGGAGGAATTACCACCCCGCCAACCTGGGAATAGGGCGGTAATTCCCCTTCCCACCAAGGCGGTGCCGGTATTTTACCGGCATGGACCAAGGTGCTAATAGCACCTTGGTTCTCCGCCTACCGTGTAATGAGGCCCATAGAAGTATTTTTAAAATGGGCGCGGGAACAAGGGTTCAAAAGAGATTGGTCAAAAAGACACCTGGTGGCAATTTCATATTTTACAAAAATACGGGGCGATTCAGACCCCACCCAGAATGCCTTCATTTCCTATGCAATGAAAGGATGGGGCAGAATAGAGGGTCCGCAAGTGGACACCCGCCGACCCCTTCATTTCAACAAACTTGTGCAGATAGCAAGCCAGTTGGAAGCCATATGTTGGCACCCATACGAGATAATGTTATGCAAAACAGCTTTTTTCCTAGCCTACTTTGGGGCTTTCCGGGTAGGAGAACTCATCACTTCCAGCACCAAGGCCACAAATGGCTTGGGTGTCATGGAGGTCAGGGTAAGACAGGAGAGTGTTAACATAGAAATGCAACAGTCAAAAACGGGTGCTAAAAGAACCATCAGCCTTTGTTGCATTGATGAAGCAACAAATTGTCCGGTTTGCATCACTAACCTCTATTACGCACAACGACCCAAAGTTGGGGGGACACCCGCCGACCCCTTCATTTCAACAAACTTGTGCAGATAGCAAGCCAGTTGGAAGCCATATGTTGGCACCCATACGAGATAATGTTATGCAAAACAGCTTTTTTCCTAGCCTACTTTGGGGCTTTCCGGGTAGGAGAACTCATCACTTCCAGCACCAAGGCCACAAATGGCTTGGGTGTCATGGAGGTCAGGGTAAGACAGGAGAGTGTTAACATAGAAATGCAACAGTCAAAAACGGGTGCTAAAAGAACCATCAGCCTTTGTTGCATTGATGAAGCAACAAATTGTCCGGTTTGCATCACTAACCTCTATTACGCACAACGACCCAAAGTTGGGGGGAGTTTCTTAATCCACAAGGATTCATCGGCAATAAGCCACTACCAATTTAAAGGGGTGCTGATGAAAGCAATCAGCAAAGCAGGGTGGGACCCCAAATGCCTTGGCACCCACTCCTTCAGGATAGGTGCCGCCACTGCAGCATGGCAGGGGGGCCTAGCACCGCAACAACTAAAAACCATAGGGGGATGGAAGTCAGACTGTTACAAAAGATATATCAGACCGCAACTAATATAGCCAGCCACCCTCACCCTTTCATTCTCCCTCTCTTCATACAGAAACACCAGGCGAAGGGAGGACCGCACTTCAATCAGCATGGATAGTCAGCCACTCCTTTATCTTCATCATGGTGGGGCTACAGAGGCCTGCGATGGGCAGAAATCCATGAAACATTAGCAGAACTGGTCGCATACAGGGATCCGCCAGAATTTCTGATCATCCACTTAGGTGGCAATGACCTTGTATCAGTGGGGAGGAGACAGTTACTCGAGGACATGTGCGACTCCCTTGCAGGCATCGCACACAATTGGAAAGGAAAAGAAATATATTTCTCAGCCATCCTGCCTAGAAAGAAATGGCAAGGGGCCAATCGCTACAAATCTGTAGACATTTCCAGATGAAAAATCAACAGGGGGCTAGAAAAGTTCTGCACAGCAAGAGGACTGGGCTTCATAAAGCACCCAGCCATTACACTGGGTGATCCAGACCTTTTTCACAAAGACGGCACTCACTTATCTATCAAGGGCATGGAACATTTCTTTCGAGAAATTACAGTAACTCTAGCCTCCAGGGGTTGTAAATAGGAGATACTTTTGGGGGAACGCGGTCAGTCGTCAACCTGCCCACGTGTGGCGGCACGGGCCAGAGGGGGTAACCCCAAAACCCGATGCCCAAAAGTATTGTTTATTATCTTATGATATGTGATTATTGTTATTGGCATAACCATATCTGTACAATAACAACCTATGGCCTTTTATTGCCAACACTTGACAAACAATGTGTGAGCCAAATTATTTGTGGGTAAGGGTCTGGTTTCGGCAAAGTATAATGATGCATGCATATGGGTTCAGCAATTATGGGCAATGCTGCAGTGCCTCACAAAGCGAGGCAGGGTAACTGCTGTTACCATCAGCAGGCCTGGAGAGGGGCAGCACGTCCTCTCCCCCTCTCTGCTCCTCTCCTCCCCCTCCTAGTCATAGAGACACGCAGTATGTCTTGCACAAAGCTGAGGCAGGGTGAGGTGAGAGCAATCACCTCACCATTCCTTCATGCAACTAGGTGCTAAGCACCGAAGGACACCAACAGGCAGGCAGGATCAGGTTGAAAGACCTGCCCCCCCCGGGGGCCAGATAGTCGGCTATCCGGCCGGGGGCTGACACTTAACAGCCCCCACTACTATACACATCAAAGACCCAGGGCTCCCGTGGGTCTTATAAATACAGAGCGGCATGCTCTGAGAAAACACAGTTTGTGGACCCTGAACGGGGACCCAAACACACAGGAGGTGCACTGTTTACTCAGTGCCTTCCAAACCTTTGCTTCTTTTATCACAAAACCCTCCCACCCAACAAATAAGGGAGAACAACAAAGGAGAAGAAGTACAGGGCACTGTACGGTGCCCACAACAAGTCGTAGGACATAAGAAGGCGGGCAAGGGCCAGAGGGGGTAACCCCAAGACCCGGTGCCCAAAAGTATTGTTTATTATTTTATAATATATGATTATTGTTATTGGCATAACCATATCTGTACAATAAAAACCTACAGCCTTTTATTGCCAACACTTGACAAACAATGTGTGAGCCAAATTATTTCTGGGTAAGGGTATGGTTTCGGCAAAGTATAATGATGCATGCATATGGGTTCAGCAGTTATACACGTTCTGTATCTCGACATCTTCCTCGTTTAATAGCTGATTAAATGGCGTTTCATGATGTATTTAGACATAACTCCACTTTATGAAAAATATCCAAAATACCAATCGCTGTCAGCTGCATGCGTTTATGAATGATCTAGCTAGTTACTTTTTGTGCAAACCTCTTGGCAAGGCTTTCTCACTGGATAGTGCTCTTGGCAGTTTCGAATACAGGCCCTTTCTAAGCACTAGGCTTTATCACTGGATAGTGCTCTTACCAGTTTCAAATTCAGGGCCCTTCTAAGCACTAGGGTTTATCACTGGATAGTGCTCTTGGCAGTTTAGAATACAGGGCTCTTCTAAGCACTAGGCTTTCTCACTGCGTAGTGCTCTTGTAGTTTCGAATACAGGGCTTTTCTAAGCACTAAGCTTTCTCACTGCGTAGTGCTCTTGCAATTTCGAATACAGGGCCCCTCTAAGCACTAGGCTTTCTCATTGTATAGTGCTGTTGGCAGTTTCGAATACAGGGCTCTTCTAAGCACTAGGCTTTCTCACTGGATAGTGCTCTTGGCAGTTTCGAATACAGGGCCCTTCTAAGCACTAGGCTATAGTGCTCCTGCCAGCTTTGTATACAGGGCCCTTCTAAGCACTAGGCGTTTCGAATACAGGGCCTTTCTAAGCACTAGGCTATAGTGCTCCTGCCAGCTTCGTATACAGGGCCCTTCTAAGCACTATGCTTTCTCACTGCATAGTGCTCTTGCAGTTTCGAATACAGAGCTTTTCTAAGAACTAGGCTTTATCACTGGATAGTGCTCTTGGCATTTTCGAATACAGGGCCCTTCTAAGCACTAGGCGTTTCGAATACAGGGCCCTTCTAAGCACTAGGCGTTTCGAATACAGGGCTCTTCTAAGAACTAGGCTTTATCACCAGATAGTGCTCTTGGCAGTTTCAAATACAGGGCCTTTCGAAGCACTAAGCTTTATCACTGGATAGTGCTCCTGGCAGTTTCGTATACAGGGCCCTTCTAAGCACTAGGCCTTATCACTGGATAGTGCTCTTGGCAGTTTCGAATACAGGGCCCCTCTAAGCACTAGGCTTTCTCATTGCATAGTGCTCTTGGCAGTTTCAAATACAGGGCTCTTCTAAGCACAAGGCTTTCTCACTGGATAGTTCTCTTGGCAGTTTCGAACACAGGGCCCTTCTAAGCACAAGGCGTTTCGAATACAGGGCCCTTCTAAGCACTAGGCGTTTCGAATACAGGGCTCTTCTAAGAACTAGGCTTTATCACCAGATAGTGCTCTTGGCAGTTTCAAATACAGGGCCTTTCGAAGCACTAAGCTTTATCACTGGATAGTGCTCCTGGCAGTTTCGTATACAGGGCCCTTCTAAGCACTAGGCCTTATCACTGGATAGTGCTCTTGGCAGTTTCGAATACAGGGCCCCTCTAAGCACTAGGCTTTCTCATTGCATAGTGCTCTTGGCAGTTTCAAATACAGGGCTCTTCTAAGCACAAGGCTTTCTCACTGGATAGTTCTCTTGGCAGTTTCGAACACAGGGCCCTTCTAAGCAAAGGCTTTCTCACTGGATATTGCTCTTGGCAGTTTCGAATACAGGGCCCTACTAAGCACTAGGCGTTTCGAATACAGGGCTCTTCTAAGCACTAGGCTATAGTGCTCCTGCAGCTTTGTATGCAGGGCCCTTCTAAGCACTATGCTTTCTCACTGCATAGTGCTCTTGGCAGTTTCGTATACAGGGCCCTTCTAAGCACTAGGCTTTATCACTAGATAGTGCTCTGGGCAGTTTCGAATACAGGGCCCCTCTAAGCACTAGGCTATCTTACAGCATAGTGCTCTTGGCAGTTTCGAATACAGGGCCCCTCTAAGCACTAGGCTTTCTCATTGCATAGTGCTCTTGGCAGTTTCAAATACAGGGCCCTTCTAAGCACTAGGTGTTTCGAATACAGGGTCCTTCTAAGCACTAGGCTATAGTGCTCCTGCCAGCTTTGTATACAGGGCCCTTCTAAGCACTAGGTGTTTCGAATACAGGGCCCTTCTAAGCACTAGGCTATAGTGCTCCTCCCAGCTTCGTATACAGGGCTTTTCTAAGAACTAGGCTTTATCGCCGGACAGTGCTCTTGGCATTTTCGAATACAGGGTCCTTCTAAGCACTAGGGGTTTCGAATACAGGGCTCTTCTAAGCACTAGGCTTTATCAGCAGATAGTGCTCTTGGCAGTTTCAAATACAGGGCCCTTCAAAGCACTAAGCTTTATCACTGGATAGTGCTCCTGGCAGTTTCGTATACAGGGCCCTTCTAAGCACTAGGCCTTATCACTGGATAGTGCTCTTGGCAGTTTCGAATACAGGGCCCCTCTAAGCACTAGGCTTTCTCATTGCATAGTGCTCTTGGCAGTTTCAAATACAGGGTTCTTTTTTCTAAGCACTAGGCTTTCTCACTGGATAGTGCTCTTGGCAGTTTCGAATACAGGGCCCTTCTAAGCACTAGGCGTTTCGAATACAGGGCTCTTCTAAGGACTAGGCTATAGTGCTCCTGCCAGCTTTGTATACAGGGCCCTTCTAAGCACTAGGCTTTCTCACTGCATAGTGCTCTTGGCAGTTTCGAATACAGGGCCCTTCTAAGCACTAGGCTATAGTGCTCCTGCAGCTTTGTATGCAGGGCCCTTCTAAGCACTATGCTTTCTCACTGCATAGTGCTCTTGGCAGTTTCGTATACAGGGCCCTTCTAAGCACTAGGCTTTATCACTAGATAGTGCTCTGGGCAGTTTCGAATACAGGGCCCCTCTAAGCACTAGGCTTTCTTACAGCATAGTGCTCTTGGCAGTTTCGAATACAGGGCCCCTCTAAGCACTAGGCTTTCTCATTGCATAGTGCTCTTGGCAGTTTCAAATACAGGGCCCTTCTAAGCACTAGGTGTTTCGAATACAGGGTCCTTCTAAGCACTAGGCTATAGTGCTCCTGCCAGCTTTGTATACAGGGCCCTTCTAAGCACTAGGTGTTTCGAATACAGGGCCCTTCTAAGCACTAGGCTATAGTGCTCCTCCCAGCTTCGTATACAGGGCTTTTCTAAGAACTAGGCTTTATCGCCGGACAGTGCTCTTGGCATTTTCGAATACAGGGTCCTTCTAAGCACTAGGGGTTTCGAATACAGGGCTCTTCTAAGCACTAGGCTTTATCAGCAGATAGTGCTCTTGGCAGTTTCAAATACAGGGCCCTTCAAAGCACTAAGCTTTATCACTGGATAGTGCTCCTGGCAGTTTCGTATACAGGGCCCTTCTAAGCACTAGGCCTTATCACTGGATAGTGCTCTTGGCAGTTTCGAATACAGGGCCCCTCTAAGCACTAGGCTTTCTCATTGCATAGTGCTCTTGGCAGTTTCAAATACAGGGTTCTTTTTTCTAAGCACTAGGCTTTCTCACTGGATAGTGCTCTTGGCAGTTTCGAATACAGGGCCCTTCTAAGCACTAGGCGTTTCGAATACAGGGCTCTTCTAAGGACTAGGCTATAGTGCTCCTGCCAGCTTTGTATACAGGGCCCTTCTAAGCACTAGGCTTTCTCACTGCATAGTGCTCTTGGCAGTTTCGAATACAGGGCCCTTCTAAGCACTAGGCTATAGTGCTCCTGCCTGCTTCGTATCCAGGGCCCTTCTAAGCACTATGCCTTCTCACTGCATAGTGCTCTTGGCAGTTTCAAATACAGGGCCCTTCTAAGCACTAGGCTTTATCACTGGATAGTGCATTTGCATCTGCAGTCCTACAACATGACAGGTGCTCTGCTTTGGGCAAAATGCTTTTGTTCCTCAGTAATAAAAACATAGATGCACAAGATTTAGCTGATTTGCTTTAGGTGGTCCTCTCAGCTGGATATGGGCTCAGGTACGTGCTCCACTACAAAGAAAATGCCTGTAACCTTCGAGGAACATGACACACTACTCTGGCAAAAGGGAATTATGGCATTGTGGTTTGGGGGTCGGGTGATAAGGGAGTTGCAGGAGAATGAATGCTGAGAGCCTTTGATTATTTTCAGTCTCTAGACAGGGACCTGAAGACGACATTGGCGAACGTGAAAAACTGAATATTTGCTCCCCAATTCACATGTTTAAAGTTTCTCTAAATGAGAGTACCACGTCCAATTTGCATATGCCCCAATCAAGGGCAATTAACTAAGTACAAAAAGCAACCATCGGTTATCAGCCAGCCTCCAAAGCATTCGTGCAGCATTAGAGGTAGTTGGTGCAGATGGGTTCAGAGAAACATATTTGCTGATGGGAAGCGATGGGAAGAGTATGGCAGAAAGGGATTTGAAACTCCTATTTCCAGTAGATAGTAGCATGAGCTGGAGGAAATCCAGAGGGGAATACCAAAGTGGTCCTCCAGGATATGCACACTGATCTGACATTGGAAAAGGGACTTGGGCCCAGAGATATGACAGGCTTTTGCCAGGGACGTCATTTCACCAAAATACCTGGGGTAGCGGAAGCGACATCACACAAACCTTGACCTCTGACATAACAGGAAGTGATGTCATTTGAACCCACCCCCGAAGTGACATCACAGGTAGCGATTGAACATGACCTTTAAACCCTTGACAAAACAGAAAGTGGCAGCACATAGCATTGTGCCTAGGTACACTACGAAAATGATGGTTATGATATCACTGTAATGTGTCCCTCTTCCAGTTGATCAGGACTGCACATCCACATTCATTGTATGCAGATATTAAGGGCCATCTTGAACACAACCCAAATCAAGGATACTATCTGATTTGGATTCAAGGGTTAGGGAGATTCTCATGAAAGCAGATATAGATCTTGAGACAGTGGCTGCTATACCTTTAAAAACTAAAAATGCAATAGAATGGATGGACTGGATTAAAACAATCGAGGCCACGGGCAGTACTGCCTATACAAACTCGTTTTCAGTGCTAAATAAGAAGTTGGGGAGTCTCCCAAGGTACCTCCAGAAATTCCCTGATTGGAGGGCTAGAAAAAACTTCCTTAGAATCTGCTTGAATCTGGTGCACACTGGAGAAGTTCTCTCCAGATGGGGGCAGGGGGAGACCGCTCAAACATGATGGGTGATGTGTTAAGAACCCAGAGAAGAGGACATTAAAACATCCTCTGATGGAATGTGAGGGTACCTGGTTCATAAGAGCAGCCCTCCCCCAAAGATTCGTGGACGGATATGATGGTATCCTAACAGATATGTCCTGGGATAGGCCGAGTTCTGGCCAAGAGACAGCTTTGACAATAAAGGTGATACAGGTCTTAGAAAAAAACAATATCATTACCTGAGTCTAGTACCTTCCTTCCTTTGTCCTGGCTTCTTTCTTCCTTATTTGTCCTGTCTGGGTTCTGCTTGGGTTAATCGTCCTTTGTTTTGAAGATAGTAAATGTAAATAATGTATATTGTGTGTTATCTTTGAGATTTTATTTCACTTTTTTTTCATTATTTGTTGAAGTAATTAATCCGAAATGAATTGGAGATTCATTTTTGTAAAGGTTTTCGTAACCAAGTACAAATAAAGAAAAATTAAATAAAATATACCTTTGATACAAGAATGGTCAGCATATGCATCGTTAATGTCCGTGTGTATAGATAGGCCCATATTACCAAATTACTGTGAATGGAAGCAGACGTTCAGGGCCAAATGATAATGATGTGTTATTATATAGCACTTAGGCTTAAGTGCTTTAGATAGAACAAATATACATACAATATCACCCAACCTGTGCTGGTACTCATTTATCAACCTCAGCAGGATGAAAGGTTGAGTTGGCCTCGTCGGGATTCGAACCTGCAGATCTCACACACACACACACACACATCACAACAGCGAGCACTCAACCCGCTGAGCTACCTAACCGGCTAAACACTTGTGTATAGACGCGTTACAAATGCCATATAATATCATATCATAGCTTGCTTAGCGGCAATTGTTTTTCCTATTGGGGAACTTTCTGTGAGGGGCTGGGATTCTCTTTCACACTCCAAGAAACTTGTATAGATTTTTGGCGATACAAAAACAGAGAGTGCTGGGGAAGTTCTTTTGCATGAATTATTTGGCTTTATGGGAAAACATTTTGAAAGAGCTAGAAAGGTGGGAGAGCACTTCTCACATGGATAGTGTGACTTAATGCCATAAAGATGAGTATCTTGACAAGATTTGTGTTCCTTTTCCAGCTGTTACCAATTCAAGTCCCGTTGACTTTCCGGCAGTCATTTAAAAGGGTGTTATTGAAACCCTGACACATATGACATAGACAAAGAAACAGAACAGACTGACTACCCCTCTCTCTAAGGTCTTTCGACAACACTGATTAAGGTGCTTAGAAACTGTTGCATGAATCTACAGTGGGTACTTATTAAGGAAGCTAATTATTAGACTGAGACCGTGAAATTACAAAAGTATAAATCATGTTAATAATTGGTAACAAACCACATTTTTTTAAAAAACTGTACATTTATCGGCTTTTTCATACACCACTCATACCTTTCATACCAATTCATTCGTGCTGTAACGTAAGGGTTCGGCAATTTACATTTTCTTTTAGCATATTAGTTGTTAATAGTATGCATGACATCAGAAAAAACAGTTGGTTTTTCTAAAAAGTCGACATATGTTTCGGCCCCTTATAATAGTACCTCGTTGTCTACGGTGGTCTACAGAATTGTTATTGGGCCATCTTCAGGACAGTGATGATTTTTTGGAAGCTTAAAGTCTTCACCCTTTTCTCATACGAAAAGCCATCTGTGGTTGAAATGTATTGTTCGGGACCACGGAGCTAAAGTTGTAGGGAATCTTCTACCCCTTATCAGGAGCCAATACACACCTTGGTGTAGGTAAATCTTCAGAATTCTGTGCTCCAATGCCGCATAGTTTACTATCAACCAGTGGGAGCTGTTTATATCGGCAGCATCAGAAGTGGTGCCTCTTGTGCTTGTTTGGGAGGAACACGGCGTGTCAATTCTTTTGGCGTCCACTTGCCTGTAGCTGAATAGACCATTGGTAGATGCACCACAAGAACAGGCAGGTTCTAAGAGTGGGATTAACTGGATTTACAGCTGGATGCCATAGATGGACAAGAGGGAATGACAGAATAAAATGCCATTTGAGTATAAGAAAGACAACAGTAATTTGCTGATCAAACCCTATGAATCATCACAAAGATCTTTGACAGAGGTATGCAGAGTACAGTGGTGGGTCCTAAGTGTCACATTAACTGGAAACAGATGTGTTCTCAGAATAACAATGGAGGAGAGAGCACAGATTCTATTTGAATTAGAATAAATGATCTTGCAGAAAGAACCCTAAAACATATCATCTAGATCTTTGGCAGAGGCACTTCAAGGGAACAGTGGAAGGATGGAAATGTGAAATGACCTGGAATTACAGCTGCGACTATAGAATGACATGGGCAAATGACAGAATATACTGGAGGTTGCGTCCAATGTGAGAGAACATGACTTGCGGATGCAACACTGCGATTGGTCACACGGATCCTTTGCAGAGGTCCTCCAAGAGTGCGGCGACGGGTTCTAAAAGCAATGTTAACTGGAATTACAGCTCTGCTATATATAGAAAGACAAGGGCAAATTGCAGTACACCGTATCAATTGAGTACGTGGCTTGCATTCATGGCTTGCATTCATAACCGAAGACAGTTCGCGTGGCTGCTTGGCAGAAGCCTCTCAGAGTACAGCACTAGATTCTAAGTGCCTGAGGCCCACGGGCGTGTGGCGCGTTATAAGTATTTAAATAAATAAGAGCAGCATCTGCTAGGATTACAGCTGTATTCCATAGAATGACAAGAGACAATGGCGAGCTAAAATGCAGATACTCACAGGTTAAGAAGAGTGTGGAAATTAAAAGTGATTTGCAGACACAACTCTAATAGAGATCATATAGATCTTTGGGAGTTGTACTCCTGGAAGGGATTCACAGATTCCAAGAGTAGGATTAACTTGATTTGCACTTGTTTTCTAAAGTGGTGATAAAAGCGAATGACACGAACACACAATACGAAAGCCCACAGATTATAACAGGAGGGACATTCAAAAGTGATTTACACACAAAAGTCTGAAAAACAACAGCTAGGTCTTTGTCAGTACTCCTCAACTACAGGGACAGGCTATAATAACGATGCATGTGACAAGCTACCATTTATAGAAATTGCCAATCATAATCGTAGCTTCCTCTATAAATTGATCCAAGCACTGGCTCAGGGTTCATTTGTAATACACTGGGCCAGCAGCTCACTTGGAAGCACATTTCAAAGCACGTGCTTCTGTGCTGATGACCCTGGCAGTGTCTTTGAAGCAGTAGCACAGAGGCTTCTGGGAAGATCTTTCTAAACAACATTAACAAAGTGTTGTCACTTAAGGCTTTAGAGTTAGACGTCGGCTCCAGAACATGTCTCGCCCCCACTAGAACACTATCATGAGCAGTACCTCAGTTTCCTCCGATTTACGGGTGCTCGAGGATCTGAGCAGGTCATGGGACGCCCCTATTCACCAGGCAGCCTTCGGGGGCCTCCTCCAGACTCAACACTGACAATGGCTGCATGACCCTTTGATGCCAATTCTCTTAAAAGAACCTCAGGAAATATGTGGATATCCTGCGGCTGTTGAACTTCAAATGGCTCTTTCAAAATACTTATAAACATGTGCAATCAGTATACAAGAAAATGTGTTTATATACTTGGAACCTTTCTTAAACCTTGCTGCTCTACTACACATGTGTCACCTGCCTATTGTAGCCTGTATAAGCCCAGATAATCATTTTTATGGGGTGGCCATGAAACAGCAAGACTTTTTATCATCATCATCATCTGTAGGTTGGAAAGGAGTGGACTGGCCTTCATCGGGTTGGGCCCTGTGCTGATTACTCAGCTGTGTTCGGGCCCTGTGCTGATTACTCAGCTGTGTTGTAACTGTGCAGGAAATTCTGAGTTTCTGTTGCAGGCTGACATGTTCCCGAATCCATTATATGCAGCTGGCCCCTGCAAACATGTTAAGTATTTAAGGGGGTACACTGTGGTTCACATTTACCACTCAAGCTGTGATGCGGTCGAGTTTCTGGGTGGTAAGTGGAATACATGTAGTCACACAATTGGTCTCCTGTGAGAAGCCAGCCGTCAAAAAATCGAATGCGTTAAATTCTCCCTTGAGGGAAATTAAAAAACAAGAAAATCAGGTGTAAGGGTGTCCATGCTGGTCAGGAACCTGAGAGGCAGGAATCGAAATATGGATCACGTGACTAAGTACAGGGGGTTAGGCAAATGTCACATATCTTTTAGAGGTTGGAGAAGTGTTGTTTACTTTCTACATACAGGAAAAAGCCGAGCATTGCCCCCTGTGCAGGATTCTCTGGTTCTTCGGTTGTTGTGGAAACAACTTGTGTTTGTCCCGGACATGTTGAAACTGATGCCATTGTCGTGTGCCAGAGGAATGTCGGCAGACCTGTTGTTGCTGCTCTTCCAAAACATTAGTTGCCATTACTGGGGCTATGTGCCCTGTAGCGAGGAAGAAATGCAATGCATGACACATTGCAATAACCTGTTGTTTTAACACCAAACTGCAGGACCAAACTAGCTCACTTCACTATCAGAATATATTAAGCAACTTGCAGCTATGGTGTCAAAAACCTATGTCTGAATCAAGAGTTGTACCGAATATTCATATATGGTTAGGTGATTTAAAAAAAATGCAGTCTTTGTATTCTCAGTAACACACCAAATCTGAAAGAGAGTCTTTAAACTTTTTTTAATGTAATTGTTTAATCTTCAAGCACAACCCAATAACATACAGACTTTGTGAAGCATTTGCAATGGTACATCATATTGTTCGCCTGTTCCCAACTGCCTCCCAGCCTAATCCCTCCCTCCTCCCAGCCTAGTCCACTTACTATGTCTACCTGTGGTACGTATTGAATTAATTGAACTTCTCACCGTGTCTCTATCCCGCAGATTGTGATGGTGTATGTGTCTGAGTTTGGATATCGTCTAGTATAGGGAGAGCCAGTTCTTGTATCAGCTGTTTCCAGGCCACTAAATCCATGTTTTGCTCCTCCTGGCCCTGACGGGATGCCTCTTGCCAAGCTGCTGTTTCTGCAGGTCCCTCAACCATACTCCTATCACTGGGCCATAATTCACCTTCCACCCTATTGCTATCCTGCGTTTCGCCAGGATGTATGCTAAATCTTTCAATTTGCTCGCATGTCGTGCCTGCTTCGGGCTCAGGAACATTCCTAGTAAGCACGCTTTGGCTAAGACTAAGTCTGATGACAAGCTGACCTTAGTCAGGGACTGGGCCACTTTCTCCCAGTATTGGTGTATTTCCCAGCAGGCCCAGAACATATGTATCAGGTCTGCGTTGATCAGGCCACATTTTGGAAAAGCTTGTTCTGTTGTGTTACAAATTTACCAATTTTCTTCGAAGTTAAGTATGCTCTATGAGTAACATGTAACTGGATCAGTTGTAGTTTCGCATTTCTGGACACTTTCTTGTGGTACCCCATAATCCTACCGAAGGCAGCGTCCAACAGCTGCTCTTGCAATTCTACTTCCCAGATTTGCCGAATCCGTACTAGAATGTGATCTGCTCTCACCGTCAGTATCTCATATAATATCGACACTGCGTGTCCGCCCTCCAAGATATCATCGAATGTTTCGATTGTTTCATCTTCAACCCCTATTACCTCTACTCTTGGCTATTTCAGTTTTTTCTTATGGAGAAGTGAAGCATAGGTGATGTGTTGTCCTTCCCGAACTCCTGATTCTGAAATGACCTCGCTAAAGATCATCAGTCGTCCGTCTTTCAGTATATCTCCGAATGTCGCCACCCCACTAGTCTCCCAGTATTTCCTGACATTCAGTTGTTGTTGCTCATCTTCTCTTTTAAGCATCACCAGTGGAATCTGGGGCGAGTAGGGTGTTTCGTTACCCAGAAAATGGCAGGCTATTTGCCACATCACCATGCCTTGCTTCAGCAACAGGGGGGGCTTGGGCTCACGTGGCACTATGGTCCATACCATCTCTTTTAATAAGAATGGGTTACATGCCAGTTGTAGTTACCCAATGTCTTGGGTCTGCTCATCTGACAGCCAGTGAGTAACAAACTGTAGTTGACACGCCACAAAATACCCCTCGAAGTCTGGCACTTTTACCCCTGCCTGTTCATATGGTCTCTGTAATTTCTCCAGCGCCATCCTGCACCTCGAGTTGTGCCACAGGAAGCCCCAGCAAATAGTGTTCAGCAGTGGTCGAAGTGAGCGGGAGCGGTGCTCCTCTACTTTTTTAAATTACGTTTTACAGCTCCTATACTTTTATTTGAAAAAGAAACCGCTCCGGAATGGTTTCATTTTAAAATAAAAGTGTAGGAAGACGTTGCAGCTTGCACTTTCAGTGCACTGCACTGAACGTTCCCTCAAACAGCAGGTGCAAGAGTTTGGGGGTTTGTATTGTGTGTGGGAGGGGGCGTGGTGATGGGGTTTGTGGGGAGTGGGTGCAGGCCAGCAGGGAACATAGTTCCACTACTTCTTTTTGGACACTTCGAAAACTGGTGTTCAGTGTCTTAAAGAAGGCTTTGGGGATGTTAAATGGAACATCCATAAAATAATGAAGCAGCCTCGGAAGCACCACCATTTTCAACAACGCGGCCCTTCCCATTAATGAAAGCGGCAGCTTGGCCCAGAATGTCATGGAGTTCTCCATTTTTTTCACCGCCTTCAACTTATTCTGCGCATGTTCTATTTTCGGGTCGTGGAAAATGTCTACTCCGAGGCATCGAAATGTATTGGTTTCCCATTTAATCGGTAACTCTGGTAGCCCACCCTCAGTCCTCCGCCTGTGCCCTGCAAGGGGGAACAAGCTTGATTTCTGTGCATTTATTGTAATCCCAGAAAGGTCCACATAGCGCTCAAACACGTCTAATATGTATTCTAAATTGGTCCCAGGTTGTTGTAAGTAAAGAAGCATATCATCTGCATACAGGGATATCAAGTGCGTGTTTCCCAGTATTCTAATGCCGGCATCCTGGTATTCTTTCCGTAGGTATACTGCTAGTGGCTCCAAGGCCAATGTAAATAACATAGTGGACCAGGGGCAGCCCTTTCTCGTGCCTTTGCCTAAGCTGCATTGCTCTGATATAGTGGAGCCTGTCTTGACTCTCGCCATTGGGTTGCTGTACAGTAACTTTACCCATTTGATATATGTGGGGCCCATACCAAAACCTTTTAATACCGCTAGTAGCAAGGGCCATCTGACCGAGTCAAATGCCTTGGCTGCATCTAGCGAGATCACTGCCATAAACTGAACGCTGTCTTGGGTTTGGTCTATGACATGGTGCAGCCATCTTAAATTACATGTGATATTCCTATGTGGGACATAACCTGATTGATCTGGATGAATTAGTTTGCGAGTTACTGGTTTCAACCTGTTAGCCATCAAAGCCGTCAGGATCTTTTCGTCTTGGTTGTGCAGCGAGAGGGGTCAGTAAGAGCCACAATCGGTATCGAGTTTGTTAGGCTTCAGTAATGAACTATGGTTGCCTTAATGGCAGTGGCAAAATGCTTTTTCTAGTGCCTCATTTATCATTGCCAGCAATGAGGGCGTGATCACCGCCATGAATTCTTTGTAGAATTTGCTTGGCAAATCATATGCCCCTGGAGCCTTCCCTGACGGCAACCCTCCTATGGTGTGTTCCAACTCCTATTGGGTTATGGGGACTTCTAGCTTGTCTGCCTCTTCTGCATCTAACTGAGGAAGATCTATCAGCGCAAAGGCTTCCTCTATTTCTGACTCATGGGTTTCTGATGTCTCTTCGTATAGTGTCTTAAAAATCATAGGCACATTTGTTTATGTCCTGTTGTGTCTCGCAGATCTCCCAATTCTTAGCTGTGACTGCCCAAATCGCGTACCGCTCTGTTTCCTTTTTGTACAACCAGGCTATCAAGTGTCCTTATTTGTCCCCTTCAGCATGTTGCCTCGCTACATATTTTCTATAACTCAGTTTACCTAATCTGTCCCAGTGTAGTAAGAATTCCTGCTGGAGGGCAACCATTTCCTGGGCACTCCCGCTGGGTGAATCCCGCTGACCGTTAATGGCTTCTAATTTTATCTCTGCCTTACGTAAGTCATTCTCTATTGAGGCTTGAACCCTGTTTGCTTTAGCAATCGCAGTCCCCTGATCACCACTTGAAGGCCTCCCATAACGTGCCCGCTGATTGCACACTTCTGGTGTTATGCATCAAATACTCCTGCACCCCTTCCCTTAAATGTTCGCGGAATGCATCGTCTCCCAGGGCCTCGCTCCTGAGTCTCCATGTCGGAATGCGTGCTCCCGGGGGGGGGGGGGTCAAATCTGCCATGTAATCATCAATGGGCCGTGATCTGACAGCACTCGTGTTTTATATTCTGCCTCCTTGAATTCACTCAGAGCGTCATCTCCCATAAAAATATAATCCAACCTAGTGTGCAAGTCCTGAGGTGCGGTGTAAAGCGAGGTCTGCGGATGAAGAGACTGCCATATATCTTTGAGTTTAAATGCTTGCAACAATGCGGACAGGGGTTTGGCAGAGGGGGCTGGGTGCATACATTTCTCATCTGATCTGTACAGTATTGGGTTGAGCATGTAGTTAAAGTCTCACCCCATATCAATGTACCATCTATGTGTGGACTTATTAATGGGCATAACTTGCGGAAGTAAGCCGCTGTGTCTTGATTTGGTGTGTACGTATTAATAATAAAAAATGATCTGTGTTCAACTCACCTTCGTAATACAAACCTTCTGCCCTCTTTAATCTCGGAAGGTCTCCAGTATCCTCAAAGGTACCGACGGTGCCACCCATATCACCACGCCCCTAGCATAAGCAGAGTATGACGAGCCCAGTGTTGTGCCACGCCATTTTATTAGCGAGTGCACTTTGTTTCTCATTCGTAAGGTGAGTTGCATGCAGAAGTGGGATATCAATTTTCTGACGTCTTAAATAAGTCATAATTCTATTACACTTAATGTAACTGTTGAGGCCTTGACATTCCAGGATACTATTCTAAGTTTCCCCATTGTACGTAACAGTTCTATTATGCATCAATGGTTCAATGTTCAAATACAGTATATACAGTGTGGATCCATAAGCTAACTCCCAACTAACTACCCCAACTCCCCTGCCCTACCTCCTCCCAACAATTGCCCAGCTCAATTCCTTGTGCTCATGCATACCCACTTCTCCCCCTCGCTCCAGGAGCTCATTCTGGTACATGTGCGCAGTAGGCGGATACAAAACTGTCAGTATCCGAAAAATGAATCCAGTCTCAGGTGTAGGACGCTCCTGCATGGTATGATCTTAAATGGCACCACGTTGTTGACTCCTGCATTTCGACCACACTCATTTTCCTGCGGCTACCATCTACTCGGTCCAGCCTCTACTCTGGTTGGCAAATCCTGTGTATCCATCCATCCAAAATTGCGCAACCTTTGAGGATCACTTTCATTTTTGCCGGATATGACAACATGTACTTCAGGTTTGCCATACGTAGTCTTTTTTTCACCGATATATCGTTCATCTGCTGCTTCTGCACCTGTAGGGTGTAATCCGGGTATGCAGTTATTGTAGCAGACGCTCGTTGGATCATCGCACCTTTACAGAAGTATTCAAGGATCTTTTCCCCATCTCGGTAGTTCAATATCTGGGCTATTGTTTGCCTCGGCAGGGCTCCTGGTGGTGGTTTCCTCGTCAATGACCTATGCGCTCTTTCGACCGTGAAGTCTTGAGTAAGGGTGCCTGGACCGATTTCTTGCTGCAACAGGGTCTGTATGTAGTTAGTCTGGTCCTTTCCTTCTTCTCCTTTCAGGAGTACAATAATTCTTACATTATTGCGTCTTGCTCTGCCTTCCGCAATCTTCAGCTTTATCTTCCAGGTTATGCACTTGTTGTTGCAGTACCCTGACTTCTTCAGAGGTGCTCTTTAGGCTACTTGTATTCTCCGTCATTGTCTTTTCCAATGTTCCCATGCGTTCAGCGAGCGCCCTCTCATCTTGGTGTAGTAAGTTCACATCAATATTGATAGCATCTATTTTGGCTTCGAGAGACTCTTACCAAATCTGTCCCAGTGTACTAAGCATTCCTGCTGGAGGGCAACTACTTCCTGGGCACTCCCGCTGGGTTAATCCCGCTGACCGTTAATGGCTTCTAATTGTATCTCTGCCTTACGTAAGTCATTCTCTAGGTTCAAGGATCTGTTGGTTTCCTTTGTCGGGCATCTGCTTCTTTTGAGATAGTGAAGTTGTCGGGACGGGGCCTTCCGCTGGGAGCGCGGGTTTCGTGCACATCTCCAGAGTTAGCTGCTTCCCCTTACTTCTTAGAGTTTTAGATGCCATGATTCGTTGCCGCCTCGTCCTCCAGCATTCTTACTAATGCATCTGTCTCTTGGTATGGCCTGCTCTACTGCTGCGCAATGTCTCTGGGTAAGTTGCTGCTATTTTCCTTGCTCCTTATTGTGATTCGTTGCCGCCTCGTCCTCCAGCATTCTTACTAATGCGTCTGTCTCTTGGTATGGCCTGCTCTACTGCTGCGCAATGTCTCTGGGTAAGTTGCTGCTATTTTCCTTGCTCCTTATTGTGAGCTGTCTCGTATATCTCACGAAGAGTGATTCCCCCGCTGTATCAGCGTAAAATGTGTATTGTTTTACTGCTGCATAGTCCTATGTGGCGCACCCGGTACACACCTGTTGATTCAGGCTTATCCACCCAGGCCCATGTCTTTCGCGGCCTTCTCCAACCTGCTTGTGCACATAGGTACAGAATGCAATTTGTCCTCCCATTGTGCTCACGTGTTTCGTCAAATGCACAGATGACTTCTGGCTGGACCTCTGTGGACTCGCTATTAACTACGTTTCCTCATTAATTAAGTACTGCTCCCCTTTATGGGCCGAACCGCTATGGAGACTGATGGCTCTTTGTCTCACTCACCCCACGGTCTGTGCCCTCGACGCGACCTGGACCACAGTGGATCGACCATGCAGCTGTTATTACACGCTGTGACCACCACGCTCTCCAGCTTGGGCTGGCTGACTATGCTCTTAGCACTCATCCCCCTCCGCCACTGCTTTTGTAGGCCTTGGCTGTGCTACAGTGGAAACTGCTCGCATTCCTTGCGTGCTGACTCCCATTAGTTCAGGCCAGATCGCAGAGGAAACGGCATTTGGCTGCACTTACCACTTTAGGAGGCTGCGCTCCTCCTCATGGGCCAAGCTGGGAGAGATTCACTGAGTAAATTGTCCCTCTGCTAATGTTCGCCCCATAGGCAGCCTTAGGGCCGGACCGCAGAGGAAACCGCATTTGGTTGCATTCCCTCCTTGAATAGGCCCACAGCATACTGCTTCACTTATGCCATTAGCAGCGTTCATTCCTGTGGGCCGGACCACAGTGGAAACCGCTCACATCTCGTAGTGCGCACACAGCCACTCACTCGCACTGCTTCAGCCGGACCACAGTGGAGACTAAGCAATATCTGATGTACGCTCGTACCTAATATTTCTCAGTTCCCACCGCCGGTCTCACCCGGCTTTGTATTCACTTGTGTCTGCTGAGTGGGCCCCAACAGCCTTGTCGCGGCGTATTCACTTGTGTCTGCTGAGTGGGCCCCAACAGCCTTGTCACGCCGTGGGCTGAAACTGCTGCCTACTGCCCTTCCTTAGTGATAATATCCTTGAAACCTCAGCAGCTTCGATTTGTGCTGGCTTGAGCGGTTCCCCCCGCTGTACCTCACTGTCCTGGGCGCACCTGGAAATCCACTTGAATATCTCTGATGGGTCCATTGCGGCTCCGGTCTCGCCTTCAATACTCAATTCGCTGTGTGTCAGCTACCAGTGACTCGCTGTTGTTGCGCCGCTTTGCCTCCTTCAGCATCTGCAAGGTCCTTTGTTCCCCAGCCTCTGCCATCTTGTCTCACACATGTCTTGTCAGGTCACCGACCTTCCACTGCTCATTTCCAGGCGATCCGCCACCCTCCAGTCTGCAGATTGCTCACCTGTCTGCACGGCCACTTCATGTCTCCAAGCATCAGTTCAGGTGCTTAAACGCACTGTATAGCTGCAGTTATTTCCCAGGATCATAACGCATCAGCAGGAGTCTGTCTTTAAACTTCTTCCAAATATCTATTGCTGGTGTGGCACGGAAACCAATTTAGATGAAGTAAATGAGGATGTCCCACAACTATTCGGCAGAAAGGTGTATTTGAAACAGTACTGTGCATGCAGAACTTATCCATGCTTTCAAAAGTTACAAACTTCGAGGGTTTCCTGGGTGGCAGGTGCGCTTAGGTTTAGATTGTTCTTGGTTCCTTCTTTCTGATGGTTGGTTAGCTGCAGTGCCTAGCGAAATAGAGACTTGCCCCTTTGTCGCTATAGTCTCAAACACATAAACTGGCTGTTTGCTAGGATCATGAGCTTATCTCCAAATAGGTTTTGAACAGAAACATATGTCTCAATGAGTCTTGTATTAGATGTTTTTATTAGTTGCGCTCAATCAGCCAATACATGTTTCGACCACATGTTGTTTTCAAGACTTTTGATTACGTCTTTATTCTGTTCCAGATATTACTTTGAGGAGAGTTTAATTGGATACCTACCCGTAGTCACTTGTATTTCCTATTTGAAATATATATGCTCGAATTCCTTGATTAGAGTGTAGTTTCCTTCTACGGATTGTGTTATAGAAGTATATAAGTGAGCTTTAAACATCTAAAAAAAACATACACCAGCATTCCTTTTGTCCGCCTTTCCTTTTGTGCTCCAGTTACTCTAACCTTGTGTTTTCTCCTTAGGGGTATTTGGGGAACCTGCCTGCCCTAACCTCTTGATCTTCCCTACCCTTACCACTTTCCTAGCGAGGTACACCAGGGTGATCTTGAACTCAGGAGAGCAGGATTTGGAGACGGGTAAGGGGCGGGTCAAGTTATAAGTGAAGAGTTAAGCTGTCTATTGTGTGCCCGCCTAGACCTGAATCCCTATGCGGTACATTGGAAGATCACCCGCTACACAAGACCCCATAGTATTAAGTGGGTCAACCAACAAATAGCCTCTCAGGCCCAACTCAACAGCCAGGAAGAGTGAGTCAGTCCTGGAAAGACTCATGCAGTGTCTTGACCTGCTGAATTATACAAGCCCAGAATCTACTAGCCACAGGAAGTCTCCCCTCCATTGTACTGAATTGATGAGGGTTCGGGACTTAATCAATTGGACCCTCAAGCAGGGGGGAGGGGAATACGGGGCATTGCTTGAACTGTTGTATGAGACTTTCTTCATGGTATATGATGAATACATCCGGGTCCACACACCCTCCACTCTCCACCCTACCTGAGATTCGGTGATCTGCTTCTCACTGTTTCCTCCCCTGGTTGCTTGTAGATCCCTTGCTGCCAATTTCCCACACACAGTGCCCTGTTAGCTCCCGCTACCTTTTTCCTCTGGCTCCCCACTGTGTTCTTCCCCTATGATTGTAAAGCGTCTGTTGCTTCCCGAAGCTTAGCCCACGCTCAATAAATACCATAATAATAATAACAAAAAACATTCTTTGAAAATTCCATTGCTATTGTGCTGATCCGAATAAACCCTCAACTCTTACTATAATCTACCCAATGTGTCAGCCTCTTTGTGCCACCCACACAGTTAACCTGTCGCAACGGGTGTATCACCCATTTCTCTGTGGTGAAAGATAGGCCTGCTCACTGGTAACAAGCAGTTGCAGTGGACAACATGTCGTCATCATTTCCATTTGTTCTTTCCTTCTACGTCATGGAATCGAGAAAAGAAAATTGGCAGAATAGTTTGCGATGCAATCTTTTAGTTCATCAAAATAGTCTCTAAATTCTTTGCTGCATTATTACTTTAAAAAAAACTGTAGGGGCTATGGACTATTTGAGAGATTCTGCGTTGATCAATTGGGCTATGTTGTCATTCAAAACTTTACATCATTGTTTCCCTTTGTGGTTCCTTACCAGGTATCAACCTCTCAAAAATACAGTTTTTGCACCATTTTTTGCACAATATATGCAGTATCTTTGGGTAATGTCTGTGGGCGTCCACATTACCTCACTTTCGGTCGGGAATAAATACAACCCGGTGCCCATCTAAACAAACAGGAAGCTCACAAAAAAAGCTTGAATACATGATTTGCATTTTCTCTCTGCAGAAGAAAGGCACATGAAATATTGTGCTAGTAATTAAAGTAATATTTCTCATTGTGAACGTCGAAAGCATCCAATGTTAAATGTGGCATTTTAGGATAGGAGTTGAGGCAACTAAGCATTTTGATTGGATACGCAAGGAAGCTTGCAAGCTTCCTTTATAATCTCTGGATGCCAAACGATATCACATCTGTGTAAACGTTACCTTGTTCATGTAAGCATGAAGGAGGGCAGTGTGGCGCTGGCCGATGACAGGCACGCACGCGGCGGTGTGACGTTGCACGCCGCCGCGTGCAACATAAACAGGGCGTTTCCCGGCCGCGCAGAGCGACCGGGAAGCCCGAACAGTGAGGACGCGTGTGGAAGTGTCGTCCTTACTAGGTGGGGACTACGGGACCGCATGGGGGCATAGAGGAACCCTCAACAGTGGCGACGAGTGGGGGAAACGATGCCCGGGCCCGGCGGTGACTGTTGATTAATTTTTCACCAAAACGTGGTGGATGCAACACTTTGTTTCTTTGCCGCGGGTAGTGCGTTACCCATGCGGCTGGCGGCCATTTTGGTAAACAAGCTGTGGGACTTCACGAGGCTCCGGTTTCGGCTCGGAAGCGGCCCCAGGCTTAATTTTTGGAACTCCTGACAGCAGGAAGGCATACCTGCAAGAATATATGCCTAATTTCAATTTTGGCTTTTCCTTGGGTTTCCTACATAGAGTGAAAGCAAGAAAGAAGGCTTTGGGCCTAGGGTCTACATGACCCACACATTTTCTTCTTCTAATTTTTGGGACATTTGAAAGCTGAATAGTTCATCCTCATCTCTTTCAACATCAGGCTGGTGGACACACTCTGTTTTCATCCTCTTCATCATCAAGGTGGTGCATCTTCATCAACAGGTTGGTGGCCACGCTGATCTTCACCCTCTTCATCATCATAAGGTGTTGCAGTGACTGCGGAGTTTGAGTTGCGGCCCCTGTGTTCCATGCTGGGGTGCCTGTGCGCTCAGACTCATGAGTGACATTGAGGACCAAGGTGGTGCAGCGGCAGTACAACGGCCTCCTCCGCCCCGCCACGTGCGCTACCTCAAGGGCAGCCTGTGCAGCAACCTCCACTTGTTCAGGCAGCTCCTCAAGGTCCTCCACCTCTTGTACAGCCAGTGGCAGGGCCGGCTGCTCCACAGATCCTTCCTGTCATGGCTCAGGTGCGTACCCAGGCGGCTCTGCAGCCCATCCCCGAGTTTGATGTTTCGGGCCCACCCTCTAGTTTAGGGCCCAGATGGAGGAGGTGGGTGGACCGTCTGGACATGTATTTTCAAGCGGCCCAAGTGGTGGATGATGACACCAGGCTGGCAACCATGCTGTATTCGCTGAGACCGTCCGTTCAGCAGATCTTTGAATCACTGCCGCCTGAGGATGGATCACACATAGGAAAAAACACATGAGACCCTATGGAGTAAAGGACCCCATAGCCTATAAAACACATTACCAGTCAAAGGAATACCATAAGTCATGTCCAAGAGTGGGAGGAAAAGAGTCTCACTGTTGGCAGGAGGAAAAAAACAAACTCCAGAAATCCAGCAAAGCTGCTGGGGGACTCACTAGGTTAGGAAATTCAGCCTAAAGAGAGAATTCTCCCCAACACTCTTCCCCCCAACCCAAATGGAGGTGGGGGGTACCTCACGCAGCTGTTTGTAGGAGGCCCAGGGAGGCCTGCATGAGGTGCCCCTGCCACCCATTTTGGGTGAGGGGGGAGAGGGCCCCCAAAAATGGTGGGACAGGCCCTCCAGTGGGTGGGGCAGTAAGGTTTGGGCACCCCGGGGCCAGATTGGCACATCAATGTACCTCTCTGCACCAAGGGGAGTTGGGTTACCAAAGGAAAAAAGTGAAAATGGTGGAACGCTTTTTAGGGGGGCTGTGGGGCACCCCAAAGGGTCTGGGAATTTTATAATCGGATGGGGCATTAACCCCCCCCCCCCCAGCCGCAATGGAGTTGGTGCCATGTCATGCAGTCCTCCCTGGGACCAGATATCTGCTCCTAGGAACGGACGCCTGAGCCCAGGGAGGAGTGCAGGACAGCCCCCCCCTTATCTGCCCCTGGGGAGGGCTACATGAGATGGGCCGCCCCTCCAATTTGGCCATGAGTGGATTCCCACAGGTGTCCTCTTTTGGGAAATGCATGGGGGTCCCTGTTTTCCTTGCTGGCTTCGACACCCTAGGCCCAAATCTGTAGGTTGCCCACATGAACAAAATGGGCAGTGACGAAAGGCTTGGGGTTACCAGTGGGTTACCCGTTTCCTTTTGCGCCCCCGGTAGGTGCATGTGATGCTGGAAATGCATCAGAGGGACAGGGCCTCCGTATCCTTGTCCTTTACTGCTTTTTATCGTGTGTTCTGTCGTGTTTTCCGCACAGGAGTTCATTTGGGACTCCTGGCGATGCAGCTTTCTCTCTTTTGGTTTGGTGAACAGACCCATGGGATACCCTTATGGCACCCATGGGTAGGGGTACAACCCTGTGCCCCTAGTGTATGTTTTTGGGCACCTGTGTGTGACCCACAGAGCAGGTTATGGGCTGGTGGCACCTCCGTGCTGAAATGACTGGTGCCCTGAGCGTCCTCCATTTTGGGATGCCCAGGCCCTGTCATTTGAATCGGTAGATTGGTGATGGCGGCAAAATGGCCCCCCTGGCCTCTTGCCTTCCCTCACCTGTTACCTTGATCTTCCCGAAGTCCCGGGAAGCCCTGCCTCTGTCCCTTCCCCCTGACTGGCTGTGGAAGTTCCGTATATGGTAGTGTGGGGAAGTTCCGACCAGACTGTCTGGAGCCTTCTCAACGACCGTATGTTGTGGGTACGCCTGTGGGTGGCACCTGGGTGAATGGAGTGTGTGACGAATATACATTCTATGTTGTGACTGTCTAGTATCTGGTGTTTGACACAATGGTTGAGACAGCCCTGCCCGAAACCGGTATGTATGCAGCTTTGAGTGTTGAATGGCTCGGTACTTGTCCCAATACACAACTTGTTGTGTCTGGAGAGAAGTGAATGGCCTGAATACCTTGTGTGCCTGATTGGCTGCCTGCCTGTAGTCGTGATTGGATGCTTGAGTATGACCCAGCGGAATGAATGGGAGATCAACAGTATATCTGGGGACCTCTCACTGCTAGGAATCGTGTTCAGAAGCTGAAGTCCACTACGACGAGTAACTGGAGTGAAGCTTAACCTTGAGCCCTGCTGGATGAGAAGAATTGCTGTTGCTCTCCTTCGCAATCTGAAAGCTGCTGTGCTTCAAGAACTGACAGAGAGGACCTTGTAAGGCGCCCTCTTCCTGAGCTACGAGGCACCATCGTGCACAGCTGATCTTTGCCTAAGCTCCCTGGTAGACAGACCTTCGACAAGCTGCCGACCCGATACGGGGACTGCTGCGGAACTCCAAGGAGAAGCCCCCGGACTGTTGTCCGTCACTGTCGTCGACCGCCCTTGCCGACTGGAGCCGCCGTGCTCCTGTTGCCTAAGAAACTTAATTGATCCAAGGACGCTCTCGTCCGCATCGTCGCCGCTGTATCCTGCTGGAGAAGGCCTGACCGTCGACGCGCCAAGGAGCATCCACCGGTGGGTTTCCCACCACCCAAAGACCACAGAGACGCCGACGACTTGACGCCCTTGCTGGGCCACAGTTCTCCAACTCTTTGCGGTCCAGAACTATCGACACCGAGGTGCCCCGCACGCCTCTTCCTTGCAGGACGTTTCCCCATCAACGAGCACCGCTAGGAATGACGCGGCCACTTCACCGTCGTAGCTCGACCTGTTCTCCGTCGGACGTTCGATGACCCGTGACTCCTGCCTGAAAGGGAGGACACTCAAGAAGGGTTGTCGATTTCCCCGACACAGAACGCTACAGCACCAACGTACTTTGGGGTTGCAGAACTATTGGGAAGTCTAAGGGTGAACAACATATGGACTGGGCTTGTATCTTTCTTCTACATGTTGCCTAGGTGGGGGGGGGGGTCTCCACACAGAACTGTGTCTAGTGGTAGGAGCCAGTATTCTGGCAAGTGTTGAACCATCTTGCTTTCCTTCCTCTCTCTACTGCTGGTTTCCTTTTTATTTTGATCTGTGTGTCATTCTGACCGTATGCACTTCAAGATCTAATAATGTTAGTGGTACCACTTTAGAATTGTACATATTTACCATTGTTGATTTTTGGAGTACAAAGTGAGTTATCGTGATTGTGTATATGACCTTAAATATTAATTATGTAAAGCCTGTGTTTTAACCAATACAGTGTGTGGACATTCCTTCGTGAGTGCTCGGGGACTACACTGTACTTAAGAACCAGCTTGCATCACCTCCCGAGAAGCTAGGCCTTGATTGCTCGACCACGATACCAATAATAGAGAATCTTGGCAGGGGTCTCTGTGCCTCTCCTCTACCATATAGTGAGCGGAAGTGCAGACCCCACCTCCGGTCTTTACAGCTGGTGGCAGCGGTGGGATGCTTAAGGTTTTAAGACTCGGTGTATAACCATGCCACTTACGAGGGATATCTTCACTTTGTTAAATTAAGGTTTAGTCGTGTACAAGATAACTGCATTACAAGCAATGGAATCTATTGCGAATGGTAAATTGACTCGGATGAGCTTATAGGCTCTCCAGAGTGCTTGTGAAGCCGGGGAATTAGACTTTGTGGATAAGTCTAGGGCTGAGCTAATAGCTGCCCTGGTGGACTACCAGATCGATTGTGAAACTCTTGAAGGGGGGAATCAACCAATGAGGACTCTACCCCGGGGGTTGTCGCCAAAACCGATTCTGGGAATGCCGCCATTCCTGCTGCCTCTGTTCCGAACCCCAGCAGTTCTTTAGAGATTGAGTTATTGAGGACGAAGTTAGCCTTTGAATATCGCAAGTTGGAACTAGATGCTGAGCTTAAGAAAGAGGAGTTGGCACAGCAAGTGGAGCTCAAGAATAGGGATCTTTAACTCAAAGATAAGGACCTTGAACTCAAGAACCGGGACACTGAATGTCAGCGAATCCAATTAGAGAAAGCTCGAGTGGAGACTTCAGCAAAACCAGTTGAGAGTGTCACGTCCACAGCAACTAAATTTATGAAAGATTTGGTTGGTGTGTATGCGTAGGGTTCTGATATCCTCCAATGGATTGAAGCATTTGAAATGGCTTGTGCAATTCATGATGTTGACAAGAGAGATTGGGCTAAGTGTTTGTTAAGCAGAGTGCCTCAAACTGGATATGACTGTATTCTGAAACTGGGTGTAGAAGAAAGGGGTCAGTATGAGTGCATGAAGTCTGCTTTAATTGGCAAGTTTGGCAAAATGCCTACCCAATATCTTAAACGGTTCAGGTATTTTAAGAAACAAGAGAATGTGTCTTGGGTCGACTGGGTGAGTGCAGCGCACATGAACATGATGGGGTGGATTGATGGTTACAAAGTGAAAATGTTTGTAGAATTGTCTCACCTCTTGTTTTTTGAGCATTTTTCGGAAGCCTGTTCGCCAGACTGCGTCAGTATGTTGCTGACAAGAACATTTTGGACCCCTTTAAGCTGGCTAGGTTGGCTGACAAGTGGGTCTCCCACCGGGTGTCCCCTAAGGACTCCAGTGGGAAGGACAAGAACAAAGAAAAAAGGGGCCTCTCAGAAAGCTGAGGAGTCCCAAAAGCAATCACAGTCGGGTAAACCAAAACCTTCCTCTCTGAAGACCCAAAGACCTAGTGGGGATAAGTCTGTTGTGGGTAAGAGTAAGAGTAGTGAGTAAGAGTAGTGGTCCAACTGCTGCAAAGCAGGGTCCCAGTGGTTCCAGTACTGTACCCCGCACGCCCGGCACATGCTGGGATTGTGGGGCTCTGGATCACCGAAGGGGTGACCCCAAGTATAAGGGTAAGGCACTTGGAGTCCAGGCTGTCAGCCTGACCTATCCCTACTCCGTACCTGAGGTGGAGGCCACTGTCGTCCCCTCCTCTACTGGAATCACCTTCGGTGCTCCCGTAGAGATTTCCTTAGTGTCCCTTGGGGCCTGGGACCAGTACGCAGAAGTACTGGCGACCATCCCGCAAAACACTTGTAGGTTTTTGAGAAGTGTCCTCTTGAATGGCCAGCCTTCTACTGGTTTGAGAGACACTGGGGGCAGCATGACAATGGTGGACAGGACCCTGCTCAAGCCAGAGGACAATGTAGCTGCTCCTCTGAGAACCACCAGGTTAGCTGGTGGGCCTCCCAAATTATCACCTGTAGTCTTAATCAACATTACGATTGGAGACAAGACAGCAAAGCTTCCGGTCCTGGTTCAGGACAACATGCCTGCGAATATTCTGTTGGGAAATGATTTGGTCGAATTGGGGATGATCACGACTGTTCTACCCATGGCTGCTATGGCAGTCACCCGATCGCAGGTCACACAGGGTCCAGCTGCGAGCCCGGTACCCTTGCCAACGGGGAAACCCAAGGCACGAAAGAAACGGAGGAGTAAGAAGGCCGCCTCTGTGGAGGGAGCCCCTACTCCTCCCGCTGTTCTGACAGCACCCATTGGGATCCATGCTCCCGACAGGCTGGATCCAGTGGTAAATCCTGTCTCAACTCCTGTGGGAGATGAGCCAGAAGACTTTCCTGTGGGTGAGGCTCTTAACCCGGAGGATCATCCCGACCTTCAATGCTTGTTGGCTGAAGGGGGACCCTCCCGTGCGGACTTCTGTAAGGGACAGAGAGAGAGAGTGCCACTCTCTCGAGGGTCTGAGGACACAGGCTCTGTCCCAGGCACAGGGAGAAGTGCCTAGGACATTTCGGATTTATTGGGAGGGTGAGCTCCTCGTTAGTGAGCCCACTAAGCCTGAACCTGGTGCCCTCAAGAGGTTGGTGGTACCCCAGGTTTTCCGGCCCTTCCTGGTGCAGTTGGTGCATGAGGTGCCCTTGGCTGGTCATCTTGGTACCAAGAAGACTAAGCAGAGGCTCTCTGCCCATTTCTACTGGCCACGGATGTGAGTAGAACTGGAGTCCCACTGCAGGACCTGCCCCACTTGTCAGCTGTCTGGCAAGACTGGAGGTAGAGTCATCGCCCCACTGCAACCGTTGCCAGTGGTGGGCACACCGTTTGAGAGGGTTGGCATCAAAATTGTCGGTCCCCTTGACACTCCCATGACGGGTGGACATCGGTTCATCCTAGTTTTGGTAGATCATGCCACCAGGTACCCTGAGACTGTACCCCTTCGGACGGTTACGGCCAAGGTGGTTGCCAGGGCTTTCCTGGGGCATTTTCACCCGTGTTGGATTCCCTAAGGAGGTTGTCTCTGATAGAAGATCCAACTTCATGTCGAGTTACATGAAAACCATGTGGAAAGAATGCGGGGAAACTTACAAATTCTCCACCTCTTACCACCCTAGACCAACAGTTTGGTTAAGAGATTTAACAAAACTCTCAGGGCAGGTTAGGCACTTTGGAAGAGCCTCTCCGGAAGAAGTGGGATCTTCTCCTGCCATGCCTGCTTTTTGCTTACAGAGAGGTACCTCAAGAGAGTGTTGGTTTCAGCCCCTTTGAGTTACTCTTTGGACATCCCGTGAGGGGGCCCCTCGCCTTGATCTGAAAAGGTTGCGAGGCCACCCCTCCAGGTCCCGCCAAGCAAGTGGGGGACTATGTGTTAGGCCTCAGACGGAGGAAGACACAGATGATGGGTCAGGCAACAACAAATCTTAAGGCCATCCAGGAATTGAATAAGTACTGGCATGACCTTAAAGCATTGCAAGTGGATTGAACTCCGGGACAGGAGGTCCTCGTGATGGAGCCTACCAAGCGCCTCAGGCTTTGGCGAATAAATGGACTGGACCCTTCAGGATAATCTCCAAGATGGGCGAGGTCAATTATCTGGTTGACATGGGAGCCTCTGGGGTAGCCCCTCAGATATTCCATGTTAACAGGCTCAAGCCTTTCCGCAGGCGGGCCAAAGTCTCATGCCTCTTGCTAGCTTCAGGGCAAGAAGAGGATGAGACTGAGCCCCTTCCTGATTTGCTGCATAGCAACCCTCAGTATGGCTCCGTGGAGGGAGTGCATCTCTCTCCCCATCTGACGACAGAAGTACGCCTCTCTGTTTTCACTGACACCAGGTCTTACACCATGGTTTATTTATTTATTTTATTTAACATTTATAAAGCGCTCACACAGCCCGCAGGCATCGAGGCGCTGTTACAGGAATTGTTTTTTTTTTTTAGTTGCGTAATTGTGTTTTTTTTTTTTGTCTTAGTTACGTATTTATAACGTGCTTAAACACCCAGAGGTTTCTAAGCGCGGACCCGGGGATCGAACCTGTTGTTGCTTCGTGTCGTCTTGCTTCCAAGACGCGCACGCTGCCGCTGAGCTATCCTCCCGGGACGGACGAGATTGTGTAGGCACGAGATTGACACTGGTGACAGTGTGCCTGTCAAAAGCAGGTGCTACCGTATGTCAGATACCGTCAAGAACCACATCCAGGCGGAGGTCGCCAAGATGTTGGATCTGGGTGTTATTGAACCCTCAACCAGTCCCTGGTCCAGTCCCGTGGTCCTTGTCCCCAAGGCAAGTACCAAGGATTGGAGGTTCTGTGTGGACTACCGAGGAGTCAATGCCGTCACCCAAACTGACGCGCACCCTTTGCCCCGGGCTGATGAGCTCGTGGACACCATAGGTGCTGCCAAATTTGTGAGCACCTTTGACCTTACCTCAGGCTATTGGCAAATAGCTCTGACGGACCATGCCAAGGAAAAGACGGCGTTCTCAACACCAGAGGGACTCTACCAGTTTAGGGTCATGCCTTTCGGGCTGAAGAACGCCCCTGCCACTTTCCAGAGATTAGTCAACCATGCGCTCAGTGGGCTGGAAGCCTTTTGTGTGGCTTACTTAGACGACATTGCTGTCTACAGTTCTACCTGGGAAGAGCATTTGACTCATCTGGATAAAGTGTTGCAGGCGTTAAAAAGGGCTAACCTCACTATCAAGGCCACCAAGTGCCAGATAGCTCAGGGGAAAGTCACCTATCTTGGTCATGAGGTAGGAGAAAGTCAAATCCAACCTCTCCCCAGTAAAGAACAGGATGTACAGGACTGGGAGACTCCCACCATTCAAACCCAGGTGAGAGCCTTTCTGGGCCTCACTGGGTATTATTGCAATTTCATGGCAAACTATGGAACCATAGCTGCACCCCTGACAGCGTTGACTTCGCCCAAGCAACCTAGGAAGGTAAATTGGACTGAAGACAGTCAGAGGGCCTTTGATGGCTTGAAAGGAAGTCTGTGTCGGGCACCCGTGCTGTGTGCGCCTGATTACAGCAAGCCCTTTATCGTTTAAACTGACGCCTGCGACACCGGAATTGGAGCTGTCTTGTCCCAGTTAGATGACAAAGGAAGAGAACATCCCATCATATTCATCAGTAGACAACTTAGCTGGGCTACTGTTGAAAAGGTATGTTTTAGTATTGTTTGGGGCCTTAGGCATTTTAGACCCTAACTTACCGGGTCTACCTTCAAGGTCCAAACCGATCATAAGCCCCTGAAGTGGCTTATGCAGATGAAGGGTGAAAACCCGAAACTGTCAGGTGGTCCATTAGTCTGCAAGGACTAGACTTTACCATTGAGCACAGACCAGGGAAGAGTCACGATAATGCAGATGGCCTTTCCAAAAGGTATGTTGACCGTCTGGATTAGGGTGCCTATCCCGTGGGAGATAAGGCACCCTCCACCTCAGTCTGGTGGGGGGGGCGACTGTGATGCTGGAAATGCATCGGAGGGACAGGGCCTCCGTATCCTTGTCCTTTACTGCTTTTTATCGTATATTCTGTCGTGTTTTCCGCGCATGAGTTCATGTGGGACTCCTGGCGGTGCAGCTCTCTCTCTTTTGGTTTGGTGAACAGACCCATGGGATACCCTTATGGAACCCATGGGTAGGGGTAAAACCCTGTGCCCCTAGTGTATGTTTTTGGGCACCTGTGTGACCCACAGAGCAGGGTATGGGCTGGTGGCAGCTCCGTGCTGAAATGACTGGTGCCCTGAGCGACCTCCATTTTGGGATGCCCAGGCCCTGTCATTGGAATTCGTAGATTCCTGATGGAGGCAAAATGCCCCCCCTGGCCTCTTGCCTTCCATCACCTGTTACCCTGATCTTCCCGAAGTCCCGGGAAGCTCTGCCTCTGTCTCTTCCCCCTGACTGGCTGTTGGGTGGAAGTTCCGTATATGGTAGTGTGGGGGAAGTGCCGACCAGACTGGCTGCAGCCTTCTCAACGACCGTATGTTGTGGGTACGTCTGTGGGTGGGACCTGGGTGAATGGAGTGTGTGACAAATATACATTCTATGTTGTGACTGTTTAGTATCTGGTGTTTGACACAATGATTGACAGCCCTGCCCGAAACCGGTATGAATGCAGCTTGGAGTGTTGAATGGCTCAGTACTTGTCCCAATACACATAACTTGTTGTGAGTGTCTGGAGAGAAGTGAATGGCTTGAATACATTGTGTGCCTGATTGGCTACCTGCCTGCATGAATGCCTGTAGTCATGATTGGATGCTTGAGTATTACCCAGTGGAATGAATGGGAGATCAACAGTATATCTGGGGCCCTCTCACTGCTAGGAATTGTGTTCAGAAGCTGAAGTCCACTACGACGAGTAACTGGAGTGAAGCTTAACCTTGAGCCCTGCTGGATGAGAAGAATTGCTGTTGCTCTCCTTCGCAATCTGAAAGCTGCTGTGCTTCAAGAACTGGCCCAGAGAGGACCTGGCAAGGCGTCCTCTTCCCGAGCTACGAGGGACCATTGTCCACAGCTGATCTTTGCCTATGCTCCCTGGTAGACAGACTTCGACAGGCTGCCGACCCGATACGGGGACTGCTGCGGAACTCCAAGGAGAAGCCCCCGGACTGTTGTCCGTCACTGACGTCGACCGCCATCGCCGACTGGAGCCGCCGTGCTCCCGTTGCCTAAGAAACTTCATTGATCCAAGGACGCTCTCGTCCGCATCGTTGCCGCTGTATCCTGCTGGAGAAGGCCTGACCGTCGACGCGCCGAGGAGCATCCACTGGTGGGTATCCCGCCACCCAAAGACCACAGAGACGCCGACGACTCGACGCCCTTGCTGGGCCACAGTTCTTCAACTCTTTGCAGTCCAGAACTATCGACACCGAGGTGCCCCGCATGCCTCTTCCTTGCAGGACGTTTACGCTTCCCCGTCAACGAGCACCGCTTGGAACGACGCAGCCACTTCACCGTCGTAGCTCGACCTGTTCTCCGTCGGACGTTCGACGACCCGTGACTCCTGCCTGAAAGGGAGGACACTCAAGAAGAGTTGTCGATTTCCCCGATGCGGAACGCTACAACACCAAGGTACTTTGGGGTTGCAGAACTATTGGGAAGTCTAAGGGTGAACAATATATGGACTGGGCTTGTATTTTTCTTCTACAGGTTGCCCAGGTGGGGGGAACTCCACACAGAACTGTGTCTAGTGGTAGGGGCAGTATTCTGCCAAGTGTTCAACCATCTTGCTTTCCTTCCTCTCTCTACTGCTGGTTTCCTCTTTATTTTGATCTGTGTGTCATTCTGAACGTATGCTCTTGAATAAGATCTAATAACGTTAGTGGTACCACTTTAGAATTGTACATATTTACCATTGTTGATTTTCGGAGTACAAAGTGAGTTATCGTGATTGTGTTTATGACCTTAAATATTAATTATATAAAGACTGTGTTTTAACCAATACAGTGTGTGGACATTCCTTCGTGGGTGCTCGGGGACTGCACTGTACTTAAGAACCAGCTTGCATCA
This sequence comes from Ambystoma mexicanum, assembly GCF_040938575.1. Classification (NCBI taxonomy): domain Eukaryota; kingdom Metazoa; phylum Chordata; class Amphibia; order Caudata; family Ambystomatidae; genus Ambystoma; species Ambystoma mexicanum. The sequence continues at coordinate 39,164,312 of NC_090933.1, forward strand.
CCTCCCGAGAAGCTAGGCCTTTCGGTGGGTTGCCAGAGCGAAATGTCTGAGAATTGTCTTCATTTCCAGCCAATTTCAGAGACATTTCCCTGTGTCCACTCACTGAAACATGTCGCCAACAACAGATGTCATACCTTCTCGTGTTCCTACAGGTGTCCCGACGTAAAAGGTACCTCACATGTGTGGGTGCACCTACCGGGGCGCAAAAGGAAAAGGGTAACCCGCTGGTAACCCCAAGCCTTTCACCACAGCACAATTTGTTCATGTGGGCAACCTACAGATTTGGGCCTATGGTGTCGAAGCAAGCAAAGCAAATGGGGAATCCCATGCATTTCCCAAAAGAGGACACCCGTGGGAATGCACAGTGGTTTGACTTGCGCGAAGTGGGCCAGAATTTCAGAGACATTTCCCTGTGTCCACTCACCGAAACACGTGGCCAACAACAGATGTCATACCTTCTCGCGTTCCCACAGGTGTCCCGACGAAAAAGGTACCTCACATGTGTGGGTGCACCTACCGGGGCGGGGGCGCAAAAGGAAAAGGGTAACCCGCTGGTAACCCCAAGCCTTTCGCCACAGCACAATGTCTTCATATGGGCAACCTACAGATTTGGGCCTAGGGTGTCGAAGCAAGCAAGGAAAACAGGGAACCCCATGCATTTCCCAAAAGAGGACACCCGTGGGAATGCACAGAGGACTGACTTGCGCGAAGCATCGTGCTGTGCCGCAACCTTGTGCAAAAGTCGCACCACCCAAGGTTCACAGGTCCCCATGTTGTGACTTATTGTACCCCTACATCAGTAAAATTGCAGGAGAAGAAGGTGTGGGTCCACCTTACCGATGTAAAGCCATACAAGAGTGCCACGTCCCTGCCGAACTACCAGGATCCTGCGAGAGAAGAAAACGAAACCAGACCCAGGACAAGAGCTCAAGTGCATGCTGAGAAAGAAGATAAAAGGAATAAGGAACTTGAGAATAAAGAAGATATATATCACATTGCACTACTTGAGGAACACTGACGCTGAACTGTCACTGGAACAGTAAGAAACGAGTTGATGCTGAGAACTTTTTGAATACATCACCAGCACAGTATTTCTGTTGATGCTGTGGACTATTTTTCACAAGAACAAACATCTACAACAGACTATTTTTTCTACTTTTCTATCTCTACATTTTTGTTGGGACTATTTCTATCTTCCACATTTTTATATTGTTATGTTTTTTATCAGCACTATGTTTATATTTTTTAAATTTTTCAATGTACCACATAATAATGGAAGTAGTTTGAAAATCATCAAATTTTTATTATTGTCATATGTAAAATGTTTGCATTTTTTTTTTTAAAAAAAGGTGTATACAGCTTGCCTCACTCACCATTGGAAAATAATACCTTACTATTGCCTGGTACGAAGTAAACTGTACGAATGTTTTCATATCCTTATGTTCCTGATATCTTCATAATACCCCGATCAATATGGCGCAGGACACATCTACACATGAGACATTATGGCAATTTCAGTGCTTCGGTTTTCCTTTCTCCATTGTTGTTTTCTCACACTGCGTTTAAGTGATTAAGATAAGATAAATGTGTCCCTATGGCATAATGTTATTGAAGAAGTTAAAAAAACAAGTAGATTTCCAGTTAGAGCAGGAAATGGTATTCTGTCCAGTTGTGGAGAAAATAAGGGCTAGGAGAAGTATTACAGATGATGAATATTGCATGAGAAGATATTTTGATAATTCCATAAATATTGAATGAAATTCATGGTATAGGTCAATGGAGAAGGTGGGGGGAGAGATCAAGGGAAAGCTGCTTTGTTTGCTCACTTATCCCCTATGCCAAGACAGCCTCTCGAGTATTTATACCTCAAGAAGTACCTGAGTACAGAGCACACTGCTTGGTACATCACGTAGTATGCCAGAACAGAGGACAATTTCAGGGACAATCGGCCATGATGAAGTATCTCACAGGATCAGAATTCCCATACGTAGACAACTATGTAAAAGAGGCATACATGATGGAGGGTATAAAAATGAAAAGTAAGGTGCTCAAGTACATACAATCAGGTGCAAAAAGAGGAGATTTTGAAGCAGTGGATCACCAAATATTAAGGTGTACAGATGCCCAGTTGCCCAGTTTAATTTGATACCTCATTGTGCCGACAGACCGCAATTGCTAATAAAAGGGAAAGTATATTCCTCAGGAGGATGGGTTGATGGAATAATGGGATGAAAAGCAGAGGCAATATGGACTGCACCAATAGAAGTGATAAAAAACGCAGACAGAGTGTGATGTGGGGAATGGAAAAAAAACGCAATATCTTTAACATGGGTGGAAGATGAAGCAGGACTACTACCCATAACCAAACTACAAGCACCAACATTATGCTTTAAAAGAACAAGTTACTTACCAACTGGTAACGTTCTTTCAACTGGATGTTCCTCCAACGTATTCCTCATCTTTGATAATCACGTCCAGCTTCGACTGCTATGGAAATGTTTTCCCCTCGGCAGAGGGTGCCGTGCGTCAATAGCGTTGAATTGATGTCCCTCGGAGGCATCCGTCGAGGGTGACGTCATGACATCATTGGGTGTACAAGTAGCATGCACAGCGCCCGTTGGCCTCAGTTCGGTTTTTCCCTCCTGTACGTGTTGGCTGTTAACCTAGGCAAGCAGTAGTCTGCCCTGCGAGAATGAAAGCTGTAACAGCATAGGAAATTCTACAGAGGGGTAGGCTGGAAGGGCGATGAGGAATACGTCGGAGGAATATCCAGTCAAAAGAACGTTACCAGTTGGTAGGTAACTTGTTCTTCGAATGGATTGTGCCCTCCAACGTATTCCTCATCTTTGATAGACTCCCACAGCAGTATGCAGAATTGGAGGAGGGAGTAGAATTTGAAATTGTCTGCATTTTATAAGGCCAAATACAATACTGCCTTGCCAAAAGCCATATCTCGAGAGTAGGCAGCATCTGGACAGTTGTATTTTGTGAATGTATGCAAAGATGACCATGTTGCTGCATCACAAATAGATTTAACTGGTACGCCCCTTTGGAGGGCTTCTGAAGAGGTTATACCTCTGGTAGAATGAGCTCTCAAGCCCTCTGGCGGGTCCTTGCCTGCCATTTTGTTACATTCAGAGATGCCATGTATAATCCACCTTGATAAAGTCTGTTTTGAAACAGCTTGTCCCAATTTCCTTCCAGTGTATCCAATAAAGAGTTGGTCATCCACTCCAAGTTCAGAGAACATAGAATATAGAAACTTAAAGCTCTGTGGACCCTTTCTTCCTCTTTACTGGGATGGGGCGGGGGGGGGGGGGTAAAATGCAGGCAGAACAAACTTTTGATTTAGATGAAAATCAGATACAACATTGGGTAGGAAGGAAGGTTTTACCCTCAACACAACCCTGTCTTTGTGCAATACGGTATTCGGTGCCCTTCAAGAAAGTGCCTGCAACTTGCTCACTCTACGTGCAGGTGTCAATGCAACCAACAATATGGTTTTTGAAGGTCAATAATCTAAATGGACATGTGTGCAAGGGTTCAAATGGGGCACACATTAAAAACTTTAGAACCAGGTAAAGGTCCCAAATTGGAACCTGAAAAGAAGAAGGTGGGAACATGTTTGTGAGCCCTTTTAGAAATTGAATCACCAAGGGAATTTTAAAGTAGGAGCATTCATCCGAAGAGCGCTTCAAAATAGAAAGCGCTGCTAGGTAACCTTTAATGGTCCCAAAATTAAGACTTTTGTGTGCTAATGATAGGAGAAAAGATAACACCTCCGGAGTTGAACATAGAAAAGGATCAACATTCTTCTCCCTGCACCAGTCGCAGAACTTGTTCCAACAGCAATGGTAAAGAGATTTTGTTGCTGGTCTTCTTGCAACACCTCCATCACATCATCCGGGAGGTCTCAATCCTTGTATCTCAACCTTTCATAAACCTTGCGTGAAGGTTGAGAGTGTGGACCTCTGGATGGAGAATCTGACCCTCCCTCTGCGAGAGAAGATTCTCTCTTTGTGGAAGACGTATCAGAGGACAAATGGACATATCCAGAAGGTCCGGGTACCATGATCTCCTGGCCCAATCCGGGGTAATTAAGATCATGCACTTTCCGAACCGTCTCAACCTCCTGATTACTTGAGGAATGACGGGGATCGGTGGAAATGCATATAGCAGTGGGAATCCCCAATCCACCACAAACGCATCTCCTCGAGCTCCTCTCGGAAGAAATTCCTTTGAGCAGTACCTTTCGTACTTCTGGTTTATTGCGGTGGCTAACAGGTCTACTTGAGGGGTTCCCCAAAGGGCACAGATCTCTTGAAGGACTTCCTGAGCTCGTTTCTACTCGTGGGAACTGCGCTCTGCCTGCCCAGAGCATCTGCCGTCGTGTTCCCCTCCCCGGCTAGGTGAACCGCTGATAAGGAGATTCCTTCTCTAATTGCCCAGAACCAGAGCTGCATTGCCTTTCTGCATAGTGGTAGTGACCCTACACCTCTCTTGTTGAGGTAATGCATAGCCACTCTGTTGTCCGTCATTAACAGGACATTCTTTCCCCTGACCGAGGGCAGGAAGGCCTTAAGCACTAGTCTGATTGCCCTCAGCTCCAAAAGGTTGATATGTAGTTTGGACTCCAATGGAGACCAACGGCCGCTGACTGCCAGATAATTGGCATGTGCTCTCCACTCCATGAGTGAGGCATCCATCACTACTGTAATCTCTGGCCATGGCTGCCAAAAATGTTCTCCCTTCAGAATATTGTCCTCGCAGGCCCACCACAGAAGATCCTGTGCGACCCTGCTTGGAACCTGAAGTAGGTCGGTCATCTTTCCTGAGAACTTGGACAATTGATTTCTCACAGCCCATTGAAGGGATCTCATTCTCAGGCGGGCTTCTGGCACCAGAAAAATACAGGATGCCATGAGGCCGTGCAGCCTCAAGAAATTGAAGGCCAGAAGATTCTGGGCAGTTTGAAATTTGGTAACCATCTGAAGAATGTCTTGAGCCCTCGTCTTGGGTGGCGAGCTCTTTCCCAAGGATGTGTCTAATACAGCTCCAATATACTGGAGCTGTTGGGAAGGTGTCATCTGTGACTTTTTGAAATTGAGGGTGAAGCCCAGTCTGTGAAGGAGTGGTAGGTGACTGAGATGATCCAGGGCTTGTTTGGGAGAATGCATCCTGATCAGCCAATCGTCCAGGTAGGGGTAGATGTGAATCCCCCCTCTACTGAGAAGCGCTGCCACCACCACCATTAGTTTGGTGAAGACCCTCGGGCGGAGGTCAACCTGAAAGGCAGGACTCGAAATTGACATCCTCAGGTATTTTCTGTGCTTGAGATGGATTGGCACATGAAAATAAGCATCCTGAATGTCCAATGACACCAACCAATCCTGTAACTGGAGGGCCTGAAGGATCTGAGAAAGTGTGACCATCTTGAATTTGTCTTTCCTGAGGAACTTGTTCAAGTATCTCAAGTCCAAATGGGTCTCAGTCCCCTGTCTTTCTTAGGGATCAAAAATATGGGGAATATCAACCCTTGTTCCTCTCCACTACAGGTACTGGTTCTATAGCACTTTTCTCTAGCAGGGTTAATATTTCCTGCACAAGGAGCGGATCTGGAATCTTCAAAGAGTGTTTCCCCGGTGGATTGTTGTGCGGCTTCATTATAAAAGGAAGGCAGTGACCTTGGGCTATTGTTTCCAAAGCCCAAGCATCTGAAGTAATGGCTCACCATTCTTCTAGATGCTGAGATAGTCTGCCCCCCACCAGTGATTCATGACGCAAGCTCTCAAAGTGGTTTTGGGGCGGTTGCTTCAGCTGCTAATGGCAAAGAAGCTGCAGCTGGCTTTGCACTTTTACCTGGTCCACGATGAGGGGTTTTCCTTTGGCCTCTTTGACTGGCTATTCCTCTTGCCTTTCCATATGAAGAGTAGTAACGCTAGGATCGTCCCCTCCATGGCTGCCCTGATGAACGAAAAGGCTGAGGTTGCCTAACAGCGGCCCCTAAAGATTTGGTAGCCGCCTTTGAGGTTTGTAACTCTCAATGCTCTTGTCAGTGTTGTTGCCAAACAGGTGAGACCCATCAAAAGGCATGTTAAGGAGACGAGATTGCACGTCTGTTGCAAAACCCGACTTCCGTAACCAGGCAAATCTGCGCATCACTGTGCTCGTAGCCATGGACCTGCTAACGCTGTCCGCAGTTCCCAATCCAGATTGAAGGAATTCATGCATGGCTTATTTGCCATCTTTAACGATAGATAGGAAACCCTCCCTTTCCTCCCCTTCTGGAATCTGCTCCGCCGCCATTGCTATGCACTCCCACAGAGTGTATAAAAATTCGGCTAAGGCACATGTGGAGTTGGTTGAATAGTCTCAGATGAAAATCCCTTCCGCGCCCATCCGTCCACACGCTTGTCGTCCCTGTCCAGAGGGATGGTAGGGTACACTGTTTCATTAGATGTAGCTGTGGCTGCCTGGACCACCAGACTCTCAGAGTGGGGTGGTTGGACAGATAGCCGGGATCGCTACAGGAAAGGCAGTATTTTCTCATGAAGGATTTATCCACAGCGGGGATAGAATCCAGGGACTCCCAATATTTGGCCACCCTATTTTGTAAGGCCACATGAAAGGGTAAGATTGGGTCTGTAGGTGGACCATGGTCCAGAATGTCTGTAAGATCATCTTGGACGAACTGAACTGGTGGTCTAGCCCAGCCTAGATATTCTACTACTTTTGACACGAGGTGCCGATACGAACAGTCAGAGGGTTCCCCTGACTTTGGCCTACCGAAGTCTGTTTCAGGCGATGTATTAACACCACTGGCATTATGCAGTGTGTAGACAAGGTCTCTCATCTTACTCTCCTCCGAAATTAGACATTCTGGAACATTTGGAGTTCCAAATTCAAGGCCAAAGGGGACCTCCTCTTCTGCCGACCTTTCTTCCTCTTCATAAATTGAAGAAAGGGATTTAAAATACTCCTTTCTTGGCAAAGGGGTTAACGTTTTTTAAGAAACAACCAAGGGTGTAGAAGGTTTTATAGGAGGCTTTGGCTTGGCACCCTTATCAGTTTTAGTATGTTCAGAAGGCTGAGCTGGAACCACCAGAATCTTCGGTGTCAATGGTTTTGGTGTCGACGTACAGAACGGCATCGATGGTGTCGATAGCAATGGCACTTGTGGCGTTGAGAATTCAATGCCTCCCTTAGAAGATTTGGCCTTCGAGGGTTTTAAATTCTTCGGCGGCGTCAAGGGTCACGACTCAGGTGACTTTTTTCCATCTGAGACCTCGAAGGTTCTTGATGGGCCTTCCTTCGACAACCCGGGCTCAAGGGCGCGTGAGTGTCGGAACGAGAACGCACTCAGCTGGCTTCTGAAAAAGGCACGGACTGAGGCTTGCCCTTTTTTAATAGATCTAGCTTTTTCAAACAAAATGCCTCCCACTCTGCAGATGGTGAATGTTTGGTGGGGCACTTAAATTATCTGAGGGATTCGTGAGACGATGAAGAGGATGGCGACGGATGGGGCCGTCCCTTCGATTGTTTCATCGAGGACGACGGCATCTCGATCGCTTTTTGTCACCCTCTCGTCGAGAAGAATGATCTCCAGACTCGACGGTTACTTTTACGGCCTACCTGCAACTTCCTCTTCCATTCTGACAGGGGCTTTCCTGTCATTGCCTGGCACTTCGAGCAGGAATCCGTGCCATGGTCTTCCCCCAAACACTGCAGGCATAAGCGATGCGGATCCGTGATGGACATTTTTTAATTGCATTTTTTGAAACCCGAGCGAGGTGTAGTCGGGGTCGATGACTAAGACCTCTCATCGTATGATTTTTTCTTTTTCCTCAAGAAACTGTCTAGAAAACAAATACCAGCGAGGTGCGCGAGTCTCCGAAGCAACCACGTTTGTGGGAAAAACGGAACTGAAGCAAACGGGCGCAGCGCGTGCTGCTTGTACACCCGATGATGTCACCCTCAACGGAGGCCTTCGAGGGAAATCGACTCGATGCCATCGATGCACGGCACCCTCTGCCGAGGGAAAAAAAATTCCAAAGGAGCCAAAGCTTGACGTGATTATCAAAGATGAGGAATATGTTGGAGGACACAATCCATTTGAAATAATGGTTCAGTAAAGCTTCGTGACAATGAAAGGTGCATTATGGATTTACCAGGTATGAAAGTTGGCACAGCTGTACTAATGGACCATTACTGGGGCTGCGGTACAAGAGCTTATATGCAGCTTCCATCCAACTGGGGTGGCATATGTACAATAGTGCTACTAAATGCACCATCATTAGTAATACCACAAAGTGAGGTTGACATTGGTATTTTTCCTTCAATGGCACACAACAGGAAGAAAAGATCCCTAGGCCTAAAATGCACAAAAACAACTAACTATTTTTCCAAAGAAGCCAATGCTGCATTTGATGAAATCCCAGAGTCATAAGTTGTTTAGTAAAACAAAAAGCATATCAGCAAATTGAAAGATCTAGCATACATTCTAGTTAAACATAGAATCACCATGGCAAAGAAGTCCCCCAGGGGCCCAGATGTGGGGGAGTGGTGGAAGGATTTGAAGAAGTGGGCATTGGCAGAAACAGCGGCATGGAGGGGGGGCGGTATGGGGTTGTCAGGAAGAGATCACGGAATGGGAAGCCCTATTGCAAACCCTGTTTGAAGGGGGTGCTGAGAATGATGAGAGAGGAAGACCCCACTGGAGGGAAGCGGCTCCTAATCATACAATGGATATGGTGGTGACTGAACAATAGCTTTTCAGACAAGGAGAGAGGGAATTGGGAGGGAGTGGGTTGGTTATTGAAGTTCATGATGTGTTATGTTGGTACTACTGTAGACACGGCACAAGGCAGTGCAGAGCTATGTTTTGGTTTCTTTATTGAAAAATGAATAAAACATTTTCTTTTTTTTAAAAAGTTGTTTGGTAAAACAGCAACATTCTTCACATCCTTTCCAATAACTGGCCTGCAAGCGGCAGCAAATGCACATTGGATACAGATAACAAGGTGGGAACTGTTATAAACTATTAATTCCACAATAAAAGGCTTTAATGCCTTCAAGGAGGAGTTAAGAGCGGTCAGATTGATGACCCTACAGAACAGGTATGCTCTGGACCTCCTCACAGCCATGGACAGAGGAGTGTACGCAAAGATAGGGCCAAGTTGCTGTACATATGTACCTGCACATGTTGAGGAGAATAGGACCTTGACAGAGGCCATATAATCCCTGAAAAAGCTGCATAATAAAATGGAGGAGGAAGTGGATGACATTAAGGACGATAGCTGGTTCAGTTATCTATTCTCCTCGATGCCTTCCTGACAGATGCATTCAAATTTCTGTTGGCAATGTTGGTACTGGTCCTAATGGCTTTTTGCATCTTGAGAATAGCAATAAGCCAATGTAAAAATACTAGCAAGAAGGCACTCAAATGACAGTAATGGTTAATGTGGCCGACACCGTACAATAGTATACTGAAACTGATGAAGTTTACTGTCCCATATACCATTGGGGCAGCCAGCTAGACAACCTGGAGCATTGTTTACATGCCCAAAAGATACCCATAACTACAATGAGCACTGGATGAAATGTGACGACAATGGCGAGTGTTGGCTTATGACATGCAGTCCAGCAGAATATGTAGCACAAGGCGGTAACTTGAGGGGGGTAACCAGAGTGTGGCTGCCCAAGGATGGCTATAATATGAGACAAAATGAAGGCGTGGTCGATGACTCGACCAGAGGGGGGGTATGTAGTGGGGCAATTGTTGACTAGAGAGCATGTGCCCCCCTGCCTTCCTCAGAAGAAACGACATTATAAAATCAGAAAGGACACTTTTTTTTTTTTAAACTTTTATTTTTACAGCTTGGTAGCACAGATACAGGCGAGCAACAGCAGAGCATATAAAATCAAGCAGTTAAAACATCTCATAATCACACAACAAGTGGAGGGGCTCGCCCCGCGGGCAATGGAGAGTAGCAGGACAATGTAAGACCCGGTGGAGGGCCATTCAGGGGGCTGCAGGGGACTGACGAGAAGAGGTTGCTGGGGATGTTGGACCTGAGTTGGTGTCAGGGGGGGACATGAATAATCGGAACTTGAGCCAGATGTTCCTGGGTCTAGAGCAGGCGGGCTGTTGTACCGCCCATGATTCCTCCGTATCGGAGGCCCAAGTGACTGCTCTGAGCCACTGTGCGTGAGTCGGGGTGGTAGGCCTGAGCCAACAGAGTAGTATTGCCCGCACAGCCAGAAGCATACAGAGGCCGGCCAGTCTCCTAGAATCTCGGTGCAGGTCAGGAAAGTCATGGAATAAGCATTTCATTGGGGTAGGAGAAATAGGGTGGTCGAGAATAGACGAGATGGTGGAGCAAACAGAGTCCCAAAATTGGGTGAGGCTAGGACATGACCAGATCATGTGGAAATAGTCAGCTCTATTGTGGCCGCATCTGGGGCATCTAGGGGAGAGACTATTAGAAATACGATGTAGTCTGATGGGGGTGTAGTGGTATCTGTGGAGTAGTTTAAATTGAATTAGCTTGAATCGGGAGTTGAAGGAGACCCTCTGGGTACGTGAGCACATTTGGGTCCAACGGTCTTCGGTCATTTCCACACCAAGATCAGACTCCCAAGCGAGCTTTAATTTAGAAAATGAAGGGGGCGATCTGGATTGTACCAGGGTATATAGTCTGGAAGTTTTCCCCCTCATAGGAGAAGGAGAGGTCAATTCAGTGATCGCCAGCTCATCCGGCGGTAATGCCGGGAAGCATGGGTACTTATGTTTGAGGACTCTACGGAGGGATGAGTATTGAAGCCACACTGAGGGACGCTGTCTGAGGGACGGTGGGAGGTCAGGCCATTCTATGAAATTACCATCTACAAATATGTCTCGGAGCAATTCAAATCCTGCCTCAGCCCATGTGCGAACAACCGATGGGGGGATCTGTGGGATTCCCGGGAGAAAGTTCCAGATCGGGAAGTTACCATGAAAGGGATGGGTGGTGCCCAGTAATTGCCATGTTTTGGATAACGCCAGAGATGTGCACCGCAACGGGTCTAATGAGCCCGATTCTATTGGCATGGGTGCGATCACCAGGGATCTGATATCGCGGTCACCAACCGATAACTTCTCTAGTCTGACATGGGGAGGGGGATCAGATATGTTGAACCAGTGTGCGATGTGTTGAAGCTGGGCTGCCAGCCAGTACTTGAGAAAATCGGGCGCACCGAAGCCACCCATCTCCATCGGAGAAGCAAGGGTTTCAAACTTGAGGCGGACTGCACCAGAGTGCCAGAGAAAAGTATTGAGGGTGCGTGTCAATGTCTGGAAGAACTCAGTTCCCGGCCACTGCGGGATATTAACAAATCTATACAATAGCTGAGGGAGCACCACCATCTTTAGTATTCCCACCCTACCTGCCAGTGAGATCGGGAGTTTGTCCCAACCCTGAATTTTTTGCGTTAGGTTTGTGAGGTATGCTTGATAGTTCTTCTCGAAAACCCGATCGATATGTCGCGATACCACTACACCTAGGTAGGTGAACTCAGCTTGGGCCCAAGTGAATCCAAGAGTATCGGGAGGGGGGAGCGTGATGGGGGTGAGCGGGAAAAGAGTTGATTTAGCGCAGTTTACTGTCAGGCCAGACATGCGGCCAAAAAGAACAACATCCTCCAGTATTGGGGCGAGATTGATTTCAGGGGAGCGAATAAAGAGTAGAGCATCGTCAGCATATAGGGAAACTATATCCGAGATCCCTGCTGTACGTAGACCTCTATGGGAATGAGATTGGCGAAGCATATCTGCGAATGGCTCCAGCGCTACAGCGAAGATTAATGGAGAGAAGGGACAACCCTGTCTAGTGCCTCTAGCAATTTGGAAGAGGGAAGAGCACCGGTCCCCGGTACGGACCCTTGCCACGGGGTTTGAATATAGCAGCTTGACCCAGGAGAGAAATGTGGGGCCGAATTTACATTTATGAAGTACCCGCCAAAGATACCTCCAAGAGACGGAATCAAAAGCTTTTTGCATATCAAGCGTGGCGGCCACAGCGTGAATGTCTGGTCTCACCCTGCTTATAATATTGAAGAGGCGCCTAAGATTCAGGGAGGTAGAGCGTCCCGGAATAAACCCCGCCTGGTCTGGATGAATGATATGTTGCATGAAGGGGGCCAGACGTAAAGCAAGTAGCTTAGCGTAAATCTTGACGTCGGAATTGATTAGCGAGAGTGGGCGGTAAGAGCCACATTGCGTGGGGGATTTACCCGGTTTTAACAGGACAGTTATGGTGGCTTCGCGGAGCGTGGGAGGGAGCTGGCCCGCCTCCAACGATTCTTCCCAAAGAGCGACCAGGTGAGGAAGTAGAAGAGACTTAAAGCGCTTATAGAACTCAACCGGTATACCGTCCGATCCCGGGGATTTGCCTGATGAGAGGGAGTCTATGGCCTCCGAAAGTTCCGAGGAAGAGAATGGACTCTCAAGGGCTCCGACGGTATCGGGGGAAAGAACCGATAGGGGGAGCTTGTCAAGGAAAACATCTATTTCTGCTATAGTGGCATTATCTGCGTTAGCATAAAGGGATTGGTAGAAGGAGAGGAATTCGGAATTGATATCACCGGGGGAAGAGGCAAGGGATCCGTCAGGTCTCTCAACGCCAGGAATGGGAGGAGCGCCAAACTCACGGCGGAGAAGCCTAGCCAGAAGACGAGACGGGCGTTCACCCTCACCATATCTCCTCGCCAGCCCAGGGTTGTCGAGAAACCTCTGCTCTCGGTCCGCAAGAGCGCGGAAGGTGTCTAGCTCCGTGCCGATCAATGCAAGGGTATCAGGAGTGTGATTTAATGCATATTGGGCTTCCAGCTCGGATAGTGTGGCCTCGCTCTCAGCAATCTCTCTACGGATGGTTCTAAGGATGCCATTTTCTTTAGAGAGGGCGATGCCTCTGATATAGGCTTTAAAAGTTTCCCAGAGGGTGGCTTGTGATGAAACGGAGCCGGTATTGGTCTCGAAGAACTCCTCGATCGCCGACTCCAGCTCCGAACTGAAAACCGGGTCGAGGAGGGAGAGTGGTTTCATTCTCCAGTGTCTAGAACGATCGTGATCCGAGCCCCAGGATAGGGTAATAGTTACTGGTGAATGATCGGAGAGAGTCCTGGGGAGAATCAACAAGCTTGAGATGTTCCTTATGAGTATGTCAGACACTAGCCATCTATCAATTCGGGAGAAGGAATCATGTACCGAGGAGTAGAAGGAAAAGGCGCGGGAGTCAGGGTAAAGAAGCCTCCATGCGTCGAACAGGGCCAGGCGAGGGAGTGAAGATAGTGTAGAATATGCGGCCCTAGTGAGGTGACGGGGACGAGAGCCAGATCTATCGAGATCCACATCGAATATTGTGTTAAAATCGCCTCCCCAGAGAATAGGTACCAGTGGGAAGCCATCAAGGAGGGACGTGAGATGTGTGAAAAATTCAGGATCGTCAACGTTGGGACCATAGATATTTAGTAGGACCACTTCCCTATTCTGTAGGATGCCATGAAGTAAAACGTATCTACCCAGAGGGTCTATTGTCGTGGCAATGGGGATAAATCTAATACTCTTATGAATAAGGGTCATAACCCCACGGCTTTGTGTGGAATAGGATGTATAGTATCTCTGTGGTCCCCATGTTTTAGCGAACTTCTCACAGTGATCAGTTATCGCATGTGTCTCCTGAAGGAACAGGATCTTAGTTCCATGCCGTTCAGCTTGGAGCTGTAGCAATCTCATTTTCTTGAAGTTCCCCAGCCCTCGCACATTCCAACTCAGGAATGTAAGGGTTTCCTCACCCGACACATTCAAGGCAGACATAGAAATACACCGGTGGATGGAACAGTGCCCCCCACAAGCGGGCCCCATTGCTGTCAGATCCGTAATGGTATAGAGACCCTGGTTTCCCGAACTCTACCTTCTCTGCAGTTACCAAGCCTTTTTTAACATTAACTCCCCTACCCCCCGCCCCCTCCCACATCCCTCCCCCAATCAGAGAGATGAATAACCCATATGCAACCAACAAAGTCAAAAACATTGGCATCAACGCCTGGGGGGCCTGTACGTCGGCCTGGCGGCGATGCTCCGAACCTTGAGGCAATTTGAGGATAAACTTAATGCCTGGCAATGAAAGCAAAACACATACGGGGGTGAACCCGCGGGGGGGAGGGGGGAAGGAACGACCATCAATAATGACCAATGTATCGAAATAATATGGAGCAACCACCCGACTGCTTGAATGGGATGGTGCATGTGTACAGACCGGATATCAGGAACTGAGGATTGCCACAGTGTTTCAGGATAATCAAGCGGGCGAATGGTGTATTCTGGTGGGTAGCTGGGACGCGCCGACGGTAAGAAGTCGGTGCCGTCCTCAGATCAGCAGCCAGTTCCCACCGCATCACAACCCAACACCAACAAATGCATCGCCTAGAGAAAAAACAGAGACATAAACATGCACAATCATAACACCAGCAGGACGAGATGTGCAGCATCCCTCCAGCCCAGGAGTCCACACAGTGCCGCAACAAAGAATGACGGGACGCCACGAGACCAATCGAGTTCTGGGTTAGGGCTCAATGGTGGCGACCCCACAATAAGAGCATGTTGTGGTAGAACAAAAGTACAGCGAATGGACAATGGAGCAGGGCATAAGCAATGGAAGAGATCGTTATAAGTATATTTCAGCCGGGAAAATGTTCATCTATGGTAACGTGAAGAAGTATACTCGATTCGTTTGCTCGATCCGGAGTTTGGCGGGGTATAGCATAGCGTATTTAACCTGAAGCTCACGCAATCGTCTCTTCACCGCCAGGAAGGATTTACGCTCACGCTGGACCGCCACCGAGAAGTCCGGGTATAGATGGATTCTGGCCGCGCCCAACAAAAGGTCTCCCTTGACTCTCGCCGCCCTGAGCAGGGCATCTCGGTCGTGGAAATTAAGGACCCTGGCTATAATCGGGCGAGGAGGAGCGCCAGGCCTAGGCTTCGCCGCAAGTGCACAGTGTGCTCTCTCGATTGCAAACTGTGAAGAGAGCTTTGGGGAATCAAGGAGTCGAAGTAGCAAGCTCTCGACGTAGTCCTCCATGGGTTCTTGTATGCCATCCTCTGGTACCCCGACTATACGGAGGTTGTTGCGTCTTGAGCGAGACTCAAGATCCTCATTTTTCTTCTCCACCTCTGTTACGCGTGCGGATAATGTGGAAACCTCTGCCCGAAGGGAGCCCAGGCCGTCCTCAGCGGTGCTCACACGTGACTCAATCTCGGTTACACGACCATCAGTCCTCTCCATGTGTGCCTTAATGGAGGATATCGTACCGTTCATGTCGTCTAGTTTACTATGGATCGCGGTGAACCCCTCGCGGATGTATTCCATCATTTTCTGAGATTCGGATGGTTCTAGCTCTTGTGCAGTGGATGGTTCCTGTGTAGTGTCTCCACGCCAGATCCTCCCGGAGGCTTCGCAAACATGTTGATAGAGGATTGCTTCTTTCCCATCCTCGTTGACATGTTGTCAGTAAAGGGTGAGACAAGTCTGGTGGATCGGAGGATAGGAGGACGAGAGGGACGCCAAGAGAGAACGCCAGGTATGCGTGTGTCCACAGCCGGCTGGCAATACGAGATGCGGTGTTTCAAATTCAGATGGGGGAGACCAATCTATGTTGGGTCGCCAGGGCAGCCGATGTAAGTGGCGGCCAGTGAGCCACGAGAGCTCCCCCGAGAACCTGAGGATGCAAGGGCCGGGGAGACAGCAACCAATAAGAGAGACGAGAGGAGCCTCCAGTATCTATTGCGGCGAGATGGGATAGCCAGGCGGTTAGCACTCTGGTGAGCAATAAGGCGGGTATGGTTCAGCTCGGCGGTGACTCCGTACAATGGACTCAAGGGTCAAAGCATTCCGCGGTGCAGTAACATGAGCAGTAGTAGGTAGGCGGGGAGAAGCCGCTGCCTCGCGCCGCTCCTATGGATCCAGGGAGCGGCGCGGTCGATGATGAGATGGAACAGCTAGGTGGCTAGGGCTCTAGTAGAGCAAAAGGTGGGTATGGTACAATCCGGTGGTGCCACCCTGCAGCAGATCCGGGGGGTCAGGGCACACCACGGCACAGCGAAGTGCGCAGTATAAGGTGAGTGGGGGGGGAGCCGATGTCTCGTGCCGCCTCCACGGGCACAGGGAGCGGCACGGCTGAGGATGTGATTCGCAGGGGAATGGGCTCCGGAGGAACCTGCCCCCCCCACGGAGTACCAGGATGCAGGGGGGATGTATTAATTATCACAGGGCCGAGGCGCCGCGGCCAAAATCATGTGAGCGATTCCACCGAGCCACGGCTCAAGACCGTTAGTCAATGCGGAGCGTGGCGCGGAGGTCAGGGGCACCACTCACCGCTCGGAGCCACGGACTGGGGGCTCGATTCACAACAGCACGCCGCCTAGGATGGGGCAGCGGAGCGAGACACTCTCGGATTCAGCCAGCCGCTCCTCCCGAAGGCAGCCAAGAGCGGTCGCACAGGGCGGGAAGGACGCCCCTCCCCCCACGGAAGGCCGTAAGCCGCGGAACACGGCCGTGGTCCCCTGGAGCCCCGCAGGGGATCGGAGGAAGCACCCGCTCCCGGTCCTCACGCAGGGGCCAACAGCTCCGCAGAAAAAGAAGTTAGGAAGGCGGGACGAGGCCAGCAGGATCCTAGACACACCAGCTTCCCCCTCCGTCAGTTACGAGTTGAAGCGCCGAGGCAAACGGGAGGATTTCGGCTAAAGGAGACATTTCAAGTCTATGGGACATACTGAACATCCAAGGAAGTTCATAAGTAGTTGGCAGATTAATGCTTTTGCGATCGGCTAGGCATGACAGAGGAACGTAGTGCGACTAAAAAGACAACTATTTGCTGCAATGAAATCTTAATAGGGTGGAAGTAGCATGACTCACAAAATAGTTATTCATAAATGTGCCAAGAACAGGATGGCACAGTTACTGTTGCGAGAACAGGTCCTTTAGACACAACGACATCGGGGCAGGAGATAACATGGGCTGTTTGATTTAATTAAGAACAAGGCGATACGCTTGTCCTCTCCTCCCATCTACATAAAACATGCCATCATGCAGCCAGTTCATGGAGAGCGTGACCGCCCGTTAACCGATGAGCACATGTCTTTTTTCACTGCAGTTTAGGGCCTACCAATAATATTCAAGTATGATGAGTAGCACATTTTTTATGGGCTGGTTTATGGGTGGGATCTCAGATAAGGATTGTCCAATCGCTAGTTGTGAACATATAGAATTATATATGTAGCTTACTAGAGGGTGCCAATGACCAGAAGCGATAGGTTTTCATAACTATAACATCATAATGCCTATACCACCTGCTGTTTCCTGAAGATGTGGAGAAATCCTTGAGTGAGAGCTTGGATTTTAATCTTGCTCCCCCCCGTTTATACTGCAATTACAACTGGGTTACCTTGCATTTGGCATACCACAATCACTTTGTGTTGTCTCCTTTTTGACAAATACCAGTTAGAGGGCTATTTGGCTTTTGACCTGTGTTTCACTTCTGACAATGAAAGGCAGTTCAGAATGTTTGCCAACTGACCAGAAGCCCTTCCTCCATCAACCAATCACATTGCAGAACTCGGACCTCCGTCTTGACTTGGGAAGGTCCCAACACTCTGAATGACAAGAGTTAAGGCTCAAACAAGACACACACAAATGTAAATAATGAATTACATTAACAAATGAGTCCACACATAAATCAATTATCCCAGTAACCCACTGCCTGAAAATACATGGAACTTGGGAACCTGTAAGTACCCCGTCTCTAAAGCCCCGTCTCAGGGATTGGCTTGCTGGAATGTCACCTATGGAATTTAGCAACCAACTGTGGAGCGTGCAAATCAGAAGCTGCCTCCCAAGACAGCTCCTCTGGACCATAACACTTCCAGTGACTCAAATACTGAAGACGTCCTCTAATCTTCCTGGAATCAAGAATGGTTTTGACCTCAAATTCTTCTGAAGAACCCTCAACCAATATTGATGCAGGTGGAGTTCCCAACCTAGTTCACTTACAAAATCTTTTAAGCAGACTCACATGAAAAGATGGATGCACCTTTATACTAGGAAGTAGTTTCAATCTGTGCCACAGGATTGACAACTTTTACTATCTCAAAAAGACCTACAAATCGAGGACTGAATTTGTTTTTTCCCTGGATTAAAAGATGTCTTGTGGACAGCCAAACTAAATCCCCAATGTTATACTCTGGGCCTATCCTACACTTCTTATCCGCAAACTTCTTATAGTAGTCTTACTCCCTTGTAAAGCCATCCAGGGCATCTCTAGATTAGACCTCATAACCTGCACCCTGTCCTCAATTTCGAGACTCCCTGACTCCCTCTTAACCTCCTCACAAAAAACCATGGATGAAACCCCTGACCACAAGAAATGGGGACATAGACATAGAATCCTTTGAACAGTTGTTATACGCAAATTCTGCCAACCAAACCAGATCGACCCAGTCATGTTTAGCCTGTAGGTAACACCTAAGATATTTTTCCAATTCCTGATTGACCCTCTCTACTTGACCATTGGACTCTGGATGATAACCGGACGTTAACCTCACCTCCATTCCCAACTCTTTCCAAAAAGCCCTCCAACATTTAGAGACAAATTGGTACCCTCTGTCGGAAATAACCAGATTCAGTAAACCATGCAATCTAACCACTCCCTGTAAAAAACTGAGCCAAACGTAGTGCTGTAACAACCCCCTTGATCGGAATGAAGTGTCCTTCTTTGGAAAGAAGATCCACCACCACAAGAACTGAAGAGCATCCCTGATCTCTCAGGAGCTCCAAAATAAAGTCCATAGAAATGGTATGCCACGGACGCAGTGGAATGGGTAAAGGCTCCAAAATTCCGACCGGCTTCCCTTCTGGATTCTTTGCCCGCGCACAAAACCTCACAAGTCTTACCATATTTCAGAGTATCACGTCTCTCAGTCTCCCACCAGAACTCCTTTCTGATCAATTCCAATGTTTTTCAGAACCCTGGTTGTCCAGACAAAACAAACCATGACAATTTTTAAGAACCTTTTCACAAAGCTCCTCTGAAGGAAGAAAAGGTTTTGAATCCAGAAATGGTAGATCTTATTTCAAACTCCAGGCCGGATCATGCCAAAACTACACTTCCATTTGGGATCGACTCATACAGTCTTGGATTTCCTTAGATTACCAGCCTCCAGAGTCCCTGCCTCCAGAGTCCCTGCAAGAATAAAATGTTTTGAAGCAATCAAAGGTTGAGATCTAAGCTCGGATTCAATAGCACTTGCTGGGAATTGACAAGATAAAGCGTCAGCCTTACCATTTAATCGTCCAGGCTTGAAGGTTACAACAAAATCATAGTCGGCTAAGAAAAGAGAGCACCTGAGTTGTCTTGGAGTTAAGGTCTTAGCTGACTTAAGAAAAAGCAGGTTTCGATCTATCAAAATGGTAACAATGTGTCTTGCTCCCTTTAAGTAGTGTTGCCACTTCTCAAAGGCTGACTTGATAGCTAAAAGTTCTCGATCAATGATGGTATAGTTGATTTCTGGAGATGAGAATTTCTTCGAAAAATGGGCTACTGGGTGTAACTGGCCCGTTACCGCATGCCTCTTGAGAAAGAACTCACCCCATTGCCAAATTGGAGGCATCAGCCGCAACAAAAATGGCTTAGGAGGATCCGGAAGAATCAAGATAGGACCAGAGATTAAATGTTCCTTCAGCAACTAAAAGGCCTTCTCAGCCACCGGACCTCAAAGAAACTTGACCCCTTCTTAAGGAGTTAGTTATGAGAGTGATGATGCGGGAGAAACCCTCAATGAATCATCTATAAAAATTGGCAAATCCAAGAAAACTTTGCACCTCTTTTACTTTCGCCGGTGAAGGCCAATCCCTAACTGCTTTTACTTTCTTTGGATTCATTTCCAAACCATTGGGAAATATGACAACTTCCAATAATTCCAGTGCATCAGTGTGGAATTGACCCTTTTGCAGCTTAGCAAACAAATAATTATCTCGTAACTTCTGAAGAACCAACCTCACATGGTTTGATGTTGCTTCTGATCTTGAGAAAAAATTTAAATATTGTCGATGTAGACCACAACGAAGATATCCAGGAACTCACTGAACACTTAATTAATAACATATTGAAAAGCTGCTGGAGCATTACAGAGTCCAAAAGGTATGACTTGGTACTCATATAAGCCAAATCTGGTCTTAAAGGCTGTCTTCCACTCGTCTCCTTCTTGCGCTCTGATCAAGTGATAGGCTCCTCCAAATTTGGAAAAAAATGTTCGCCCCCTGAATCTGATCCAACAAGACAGAAATTAATGGAAGAGGATACTGGTTCTTAATTGTTACCTTATTTATTGCTCTAAAGTCAATACAAGTCCGAAGAGTTCCTTCTGGTTTGGGGACAAAACACAGAGGAGAGGCTGTAGGAGACTGAGTGGTGAATAAAACCCTTGGCCAAATTCTCAGCAAGATGCTCCTTTAAATAGTCATTCTCTTTCTCAGTAAGGGCATACACCCTGCTAGATGGTAAAATTGCTCCAGGTTCTAAATTAATCTTACAATCGTAGGATCTGTGGGGTGGAAGTTCTCCGGCTATCTTCTCATCAAAGAAATCCCCAAAATCCTTAGAACAATCTGGCAACTCTCCAAGCACAGCACCCACAGAATGAACTTGAGCCCCCTGCTCAGCCGAACACTTAGCCGCCAAATCTTCCCGAGCTAAAGAAGTACTCAAGGGTTGATTCCCTAAACAATGTCTTACACAAAAATCAGACTGAAACTCAACCACCAGTCTGCCCCAATCAATGTTGGGATTATGATGTGTAAGCGAGGGCATAACAGGAATGATCTTTAAATGGGGTCCATCCATTAACTCAAAGGATAGCTCCTCCCTGTGACTACCTACAATAATCATGGTCAAGTGAGACATCTCATGAGTGATGGGACCAGAGGTTAGCGAAGAACCATCCACTGCCTGTACTTGTTCCACCAGCTCCTTTTGAATTAAAGGAATATACAGGGACCACCACCACCCCTCCAATCCATAAAATTCCCTGTGGCACCTGAATCAATAACTACTGGACCAGAACCCTTAAAGGAAGATTCAAAATGGGAGGATACGTTCACTGTTCAAGTGACCACTCTTTCCGCAATATAAACACAAATTATTTTCATGGTGTCTATCCTTCTCCTCTTTAGAAAGTGGTCCCCTTGTTCTCATAACCTCATCTGACCCCCAGGGCTTAAGATCTCTGTTGAAAAATTCTAACCTGAGTCGATCTCCCATAGGAGTCATCTTGGCCTCCCCCTGAACTCTTCTCTGCTCCACTTTTCTTTTATTCAAACAAAAATCTAATTGGATCACTAAATTAATCAAAGCCTCACAAGAAGTGCGACGATCAAAAATCCCAGATAGGGCATCCTTTAACTCCTCCCGCAACACCCTATAAAAAAAAAAAAAAAAAGAGAAGCCCTCTTCTCCTCAGGCCAACGACTTTCAAGAATCAGGGACTTGAATTGAGTTATATAAGAGACCAGGTCCCGGCTGCCCTGCTTTAATTCCAAATGTTCTCCATCAACCTCTAGCGAAACCGGACGTCGGTCAGAAATCTTTGAAATTCTTCCTGAAAGAGTTTAAAATTACTTATTGCAGCATGCCTCTGACTGACTGATAGCCCTGCCCAGGTGGCCACCTCCCCAGACAGGTAAGACAAAATGAAGGTTACTTTTTCCACCTCAGGAGGGAATACCTCTAGACGACTTCGAAAGTGTAACTCACATTGGGTAAGAAAAGTTTGAAATCTCTTGGCCTTGTTCCTGCAACAGCCCCATTTTCAGCATTCAGTTGCCTTCCTTCATCTTCCCTGAACAATTCTGGGGGGTCTTGTTCCTCTGTAATTCCTGAATCTCCTAACCTCAAACAAATACCTCCTGATGGATATGCATAACCTATTCACTTAATTCCTCAACCTTTTTTTTTAATTCACATTTTCCCTGTGAGCAACTCTCATTTCCTCCCTTAATTCCCTAAATATCTCACCTAACGCGTCCATTGTGGTCTATGTGGGGTCCATAGCAGCTCAGGAGGACTCGGTTATTCTTTTTTGGGCCTTTCATACTGTCAAGATCTGCCACTGGTCCGGAACTGTTCGCAGAAGCTACTAAACCCCTCAGACCCACAAAAGCATGGCACACTCAACTAAACTAATGAACAGCTGAGTGTGGTACACCCCTGATTCCAGGCTTCTATTCTCAAAGGATCTTTAGTGGACGAGAAGAAAGAGATGGCATGTATAGTTAACCTCCACAGTCATACACAGACCCTTACTCTACCCCAATGTGACCAAACAGTTTCACACAGTACCTGAATTATTCTCTGCGCCGGCCCAGAGGACTGTTTAACTTGCATTTAGCAAAAGTCTTATAACAACTTTCACAAACAGTGCCAAGAACAGTTCCATGATAGATTAAACCTTTGTTGCTTTGAGCTTTCTTAAGTAACTGTGAACTTTTCAAAAGATCAGAAACATTTAAATGAATGCTCTTAAAACCTAACAACGTTCACACTCTTCTTCTCTATAGGCTTTGCCAATGTTTGTGGTTTCCTAGACTATATGCAATGTATAAAGTGGCTCCATGAACAGAATTTGTCTCCACGCCTTCAAGAGTTAAATAATTAGTCTTTGCCTTCAAGAGAGCCGTCTCAGTGCATCGGTGCTGCCAAGAGTTAAACAAATTGTCTCCAGGGCTTCTATGGAGTCAAGACGCTGTCTTGCGCAAATTGTAATTAGTCTCCAGGCACTCAGAAATGTCGCTGTGCATGAAAGCAAAAAAAATGAAATCCTAAACACTTAAATTGTCACTGCAAAGCCCAGGCTAAAAACAGAGTCTCAGTGTGAACTGTGCTCTCAGCTCGTGTTATGGAAAAGGGTATTCTTCCTTTCCTCGCCTTCCCCCCAGAAGCTCACGGTCTCCAGAGCTCTGGTTCTCTCTAAGCTGGACTATTGCAACAGCCTCCTTCTAAATCTGCCTGCTTCTACTCTCTGCCTTCTGCAACTCATCCAGAACAGGACTGCAAGACTTGTCCTTGACCTCAAGCCCACGGATCGTCTCTCTCCAGGACTGAAATCTCTGCACTGGCTCCCAGGGGCTGCGAGAATTAAGTTCAAAACCCTCTGCATTGTCCACAAGGCCTTCTGGGGCTTGGGGCATCAATACCTTCAACTCTCTCTTGCTAAATATCTTCCTTCTCGAGCTCTTCGCTCATACGCCTCCAACTCCCTCAGAGTCAGTCACTTCTCCAAGCAACAAGTTGGTGGTAGGTCTCTTTCTTCAGCTGGGGCCTCCCTCTGGAACAGCCTCCCTGAAACTTGAGGGGAATCACCTCCGGTTCCGGAAGCACCTCAAAACCTTTCTCTTTGCTTCAGCTTTTTCTCCTCCTCTCCCCTGCTGACTTCCTGGCTGAAATTGAAACTGCACTGGTTACCTGGCCACCCTCTGATCTCGGGCCCAGGCCCCCTCCTCTGCCAGTCGCACACCTGCACTGCCTTCCTGGCAACCCCTGAACTTGGGGACTGTTTTCTGTATCCCTACAGTTCCTCTACCAGCACTTGACACCTGATGCCTGCACTTACCCTTGCACTTGCCACCTGCTGGCCTTACTTTACTTGTTGTTATTTATTCTATTATCCCATGTACTGCACTGTCCCTTTACCCTTCCCCACACACTTTCCCCCTTCCCATGCACTTGCGCGATCTGAATGACACCTGGCCTAGTAGGATCGTTGTCGGTCTTCCCTTTGCTCCCCCTCCCTTGCCTCGTCGCACCTTGAAACACTTGTCTATAGGCGCGTTTTAATTGCCGTATCATATCATAAACGTGTGCTGACACGAGCCATGAAATGTATTTTGTTTTACTTGGATAACGAAAACCAGTGGCTTCCTGATTTCCCCAGCAACCATATGGGAAAGGAGAGCCACCTAGAGGCCCTTCCGCAGAAAGTGCAGTTCTTATGAGAGAAACGGATTTCATGAACAAATACTGCGTTTGTGTAATGACACACGGTTGAGATTTAACAGTTACTTAACCCCAAAAAACGTTTCATGGGTTAATTTAAATCAATCCTGTAATACAGTTCCACAAAACTAAAAGAGTTACCACCACTAATAAGTTTTAGTGAAAACGTAGCTTTATCTTCAAGATTGCTGCTGCTAAACTCCTTATGTCTCTTCCTGAATTCCTGTCCACACGAATATCCTCCAGATTATAATCTAGTGTTGCTTCCTGGCAGAAAACGAGGCCCAGTTTTAAGGAGCTCTAAAAATCTCACCTCCACTGCTGGGCTTCTGACAAAGAAAGGCAGTTGAGAATGTTTTCCAACTGACCAGACGCCCTTTCTTAACCAATCACATCGCAGAACTCGGACCTCCATCTTGACTTGGGAAGGTCACAACACCCTGAATGACAAGATTTAAGGCCCAAACAAACCACACACATATAAATAATACATTAAATTAACAAACAAGTCCACACACAAACCAATTATCCCAGTAACCCACCGCCTGAAAATACATGGAACCTGGGAACATGAAAACGTCTCACTGAGGGGGTCTCCTAGTTAGAGAGCATCATGTGAATAGTTTTTTGTCCGAAATTGAATTTCCGCAGGACTTCCTCCAGGAATCACCACCCCACCCGATCAAATGCCTTTTCAGTGACAACAAAAGCGTGTGGTTTTGGTTTCCTTCCAATTTATCTATTAGGTGTATGATCCTTCTTATAGTGATTTATCCGGGCTAACAAGGGTTGGCATGAACCGCTCAAGTCTGGTGTGAAGGATTTTCGTAAATATCTTAGTCTAGATTGAGAAGGGCTATGGGGCCTGTACGAAGAGTATTGTTTGGGATCTTTGCCCTGCTTAGGTATCAGGGTCATATTGGCCGGTAGGTGGCTCCCGTTCCTCACTGAGTTAAACATGTTGGCCAGAGGCTTAGCCAGTATTTGGGACAGGGATCTATAGAATTCAGCTGTAAGGCCATCGGGGTCTGGGGCCTTGTTCGGTTTCAGGGTTTTAATAGCCTGTATAACCTCTTGTGGGTGGATTAGGGTCTCCAAATATTCCCTGGTTCCACCCGACAGCTTAGGCAGGTCCACCCAATCTAGATTGGCCCGAATGTCTCCCTGTAGTGGTGCCTTGGTGGTATAGAGGTCTGAATAGAAAGCATGAAACAATTCCCTCTTCTTCCCCTCGTCCGCCCTCTCTGTCCCCTGGGTATTGACTGAGTGGAAACTTTCCTCGCTTGTTTGTTGTCTGAGGAGGTGAGCTAGCAGTGCTCCCGGGACATTCCCCAGTTCATAGTATTTGTGCCACACTTGAGTTCTCAGGAGCCTCAGTTGACTCTTGGCCAAGGTCAAAGCCCTAAATCGCTGCCTGGTGGGAGTCGCAGTGTAGGATTCATTTGCCCGTTTGAGCTCCCCCACTAGTTTCTCTTACGTTAGTCCCCGTACCTGCTTCAGCACGGTCGCACTTACTGAGATTACCCCTCTGCCGACTGCTTTTAGCACGTCCCAGTGGATGCCCCCGCCATATCCTCAGTGCGGTTATTATGAAAGTATTCCTGCTCTGCCTCCTTGAACTCTTCTAGGCAAGCTGGAACCCAAAGGGTTCCAGGCGAAAGTCGCCACTTGCTTGTTTTGCGAAATTGAAACCAGTCCCTCATACGTATTGCCACCATGTCATGGTCCGATAAGGTCATTGACTCGATGTTTGTGGAAAGGATGAAATGCATCATACCCGTTGGGACGAAAATGTAGTCAATTTGCGATGCAGAGACGTGTACCTGTGAGGTGTAAGTCTAGGCCGAGCTGTCGGGGTGTAGGGTACGCCAAGCATCCACCACGTTGAGATCATTTATTCAGGCCTTAAAGGGGAAGTTCACTCAAAAATTGATCGTTCAGGCATGTATTTTTAAGCATACTGTAATCAATCTTAAAATGTTTTCCTATGCATCTTACCTTAGTTTTCCTCACTTTTACACATGCGAAAACAACGGGTTGGGTGCAGCCATCTTGTACTGATCTTTATGTTGATGCATTGCCCTAAGTTCAAGTGACCTTGTGGCAAGAATACAGATCGCCCACCCCTCAAACTGACATCACTAGATGCTTACGCCCCTTTTCACAACACCAATGCATGTCTCGTGTCAATGTTCTCTGTGCGCAAGCTACTTGCCGTGTCGTCATGGAAATGCCAGGACGCCTCTTTCTTCAACAAGTATAATCAGACCCTTAAGAGCAGACAACGTTGCAGTTGCTTTTTCAATTGTCTCACTGTATTTAGTTTCGATTGCCTGTGACTCGCTTCTGGTCTGTTCAGCTATCTTCCTAGTACGACGCCCTGTGAACAGGTACTTACACTAGCAGAACTGATTTAACATGGTACTTGCGTTTTATTTAAATATTTGTCATATAATGTATCAATGTCTTCACCAAACCTTCTATAATTTGTCATACTTTGTGCTGATTGTGCATTTATTTGCTCTATTGGTATTTTTAACATTGCAATGTATTTTCTTCTCCTTCTGCACCAATAGTTCCTACAAACAAAAACATTTATATTTTTCTGACAGTGGATTTTGTACTTATTCCATTTTCAGGAACAATAGAGCGCTACCAGTAGGAGCCTGAATATTCCGGAGAGGAACTAATTGAAAGAAAAAGAAGCGGAAACGATGGGGAAATCGAACAATAGTTGGGAAGATGAATCACCGGAACCTGAGCCTAGTCGCCTGGAAGACGTTTCCACCTTGTGTACCTGCAATCGTTGCAAGGTCATGCCAACCGAGGTGGAGATCTGCTGCTGCCAGGAAAACTCTGGATGCTTGGCCTACATAGCCGAAGAAGACAACACCGCTATGTGTTACCAAGCTGCATGACTTCAGGGCAGCCTGCCTCACAAGGTCCTTGTTGAGGATTAGGATGGTGCTTATGCACGAACTTCGTGCAACAGTTCGTCCTCGCAATCCTTGTAATGAGTAAGTATACTCTACATTTGATGTAATTTTGATCACTGAGACGACTAACATTTCATGTTGTTCTCCTACATTGTCATAACTTTGATCGATCACTGACTAATTAATTTAGTCTGTAAATTGAATACATTTCTCACACTTATTGCAAATCAGCGTGTTCATCGCTTGCGTGTCTTTCACTTTCAACTAAAAAATATTTCTCTATGGCCCAAACCGTTCTGTCTTGAATGGGTATTCACTTTTGTAATGTGTCGATACTTCAAAGTCCATTTAGATTTTTTCAAAAAGTTACTTTTCTAAGGGCAACTATGCCATCGAATTTAGGATGCATTTTCAAGTAAGGTGGTGCCCTTATCTGGTTCATTCAATTCAAATATTTATGTTTCTCTTTCACAGGTGGTACAGGCTGGTGGCCTACCGTTCATTTTCATGGTGGTTTCATGGGAGGCTTGGATTCTGTGAGTAATACCCGCCTGTGTCTTTCTAGCCATTTGGACTAAATTCCCCAGTGACAGCGGACAGTACAGGGGATTTTCACACACTGTGCTGCAACCTCAAGTATACAATTTGTACTTTGTGCCATCAAAAACACCAAACTAAATAAAATACAAATGAGCACATAGGAATAGTTGTTTGCATTTTTCAGGGAGTCAGGAACATGACCAGTTGTCTATGAGGGTCATGAAAGAATGGTTGGTGCCCTTTTGCGCTCACCTCGTCCCCATCCATCCCCCTGCAGTATCCCCCCCTCCAGTAGTGGGTGGGTGGGAACGCTCAAGGTGCCAATCACAAGCTACAACTCAAAGGAATCCTCCAGACTCCCCTCTTCAAGACCCCGCCACAGCAATCGAAATAAGTTGGTGTCCCTTCAGCAGTGTTCTGGGCCTTTTGCGCTCGCCTCATGCCCATCCATCCCCCCTCCAGTAGTAATGGCAGTTCGCACCTGTGGCCGTGCGCTCGCAAGGGGGCTGTTTGGGTGGGATCACTCAAGTTGGCAAGCACCATGTGCACCACAAAGGGTTATTTCGAACAGGGACCATTGTTCACATGGCTTCCCCAGACACCGCCCCTGCAATCTCCCCTCTTCAAGACCCCGCCCCTGCAATCAACATATGTTTGTGTCCCTTCAGCAGTGTTCCGGGTCTTTTGTGCTCGCTTCATGCCCAACCATCCCCCCTCCAGTATTAATGGCAGTTCACACCTGTGGCCGTGCACTTGCAAGGGAGCTGGTTGGGTGGGAATGCACAAGGTGCCAAGCAACATGTACACTTCAAAGGGATCTTGAGCATGGTGACCATTGTTCACATTTATCTATAATACCCATTATAACTGTATGTGGGATTACTAATGCAAACAAAGTAGTCACGAATGTACAACTTGTTTTGCGCATACCCTTTTTGGTTATGTTTGTTATATACAACATATCTTTTGTCTAAAAGGTTTTAGAATACTCCTTTACACCAGCAATAGTTTTTGTATTTGTGGCACTATGTGCCTTTCTTTTAATCATATACAATATCCAATAAATAGTTTTTTGATCTTACCTCTGTTGTTTGGGTTCTACATAGCATAACAACAAACTGTATTTGTATTACGTTTGTATATACTTGTCTTTTCTCAAACTTTCGGGCATTGCAAAGGGGGGTAATCAGACTTATTTTTTGGCGTTTTGCTCTTACATTTAGTTCCCTTTAAGTTCTGATCCCCGAAACAAAAAAAGTGGGAACTTACCTGATTTAGGTTAGACAGTTTGCACCTGTGGCCATGCATTTGCAAGGGGGCTGGTTGGGTGGGAACGCTCAAGTTGCCAAACACCATGTGCATGACAAAGGGTTATTTTGCACAGGGACCATTGTTCACATGGCCTCCCCAGACCCAGTGTCTCCACACTTTCAAGACTCCGTCCCGGCAATCAACATATGTATGTGTCCCCTGAACATTGTTCCGGCCTTTCTGCGCTCGCCTCATGCCCATCCATCCACCCTCCAGTATCAATGGCAGTTCACACCTATGACTGTGCGCTCCCAAGGGGGCTGGGTGGACAGGAACGCTCAAGGTGCCAAACACCATGTACACCTCAAAGGGATCTTCCACACAGTGACCATTGTTCACATGACCTTCCCAGAACTGGTGTCCCCAGACTCCCCATTGAAGGCAATCCATCCCCCTTCTTCCCTCCCTCCCCAGTATCAATGGCAGTTTGCACCTAAGACCATATGCTCGCAAGACAGCTGGGTGGGTGTGGACACTCAAGGTGCCACAGCCTGTTGAATAGGAAGCCTCTGTGTAGCATTGCAAATATATATTACGCATTATACAAAATTGAGCAGACTTTGTTTTTGTGTTGGCAATACAATTCTGTGGCTTTTATTAAACATGACAATAACAAACCAAACCTGATTACTGTGTTTATTTCACAAATCAACAGGTCTGCAGCGTTATTATAGTTTTGTACTTTTTGGGCACTTAGACCAGGAAACAGGAACTGGCCCTCCTTAGCTCACCGAGTGCCCCCATTGTGGGCTCTCAGGTCCGTGTGTTGGGGACCTGCATCTTGTCTGGTGAGCACTCTGCGCTTACTGGCAGCTTCCTTCCAGGACCATGCCACCACACCTGAGTGAGTCCAGGGCAACTTGGGTTCACCCAAAAGACCCTTGTTCTCCTACAGTTCTATTCGCAACCCCTTGTTGCTAGTATGTTTAGAATCCCTGTATGGAATAATTCCATCCCATTTACTGATGGGTGTGTTCCATTTTTGTGGAAACGCTCTGGGTCAGAATAGACTATGCTCCCACCAGGATGTGATTGTGTTTTTAAATGGTAGTTTGCTTCTCGTTTCTTCAGTCCACTTTCCTGTCCTAACCACAAAGGAATGTCCCACGATACATGCTGATTTGTAGGGTTTCTCTTATCTGTTAAAAGATATTGCTTATGTTAGCTCTGGTCTTATATATCCTGTGAAACAATGTGATTTCCAACCTCCTATCTTGTTGACTACTTGTGTCCCCATGCCTCCATGCCATGCTGATGTGGCTGTGACTATCCCTCAAGGAATGCGTCCCATATTCAGTGATATCCGGTGCCCACATGGCCAGGCCAAACCCAGTGTCTGTCAGCCTCCCCTCTTCAAGACCGCGTCCCTGCAATCAACATATGTATTTGTCCGTTGAGCAGTGCTTCCAGCCCTTTTGCGCTCACCTCGTCCTCATCCATCCTCCTCCCTAGTATCAATGGCAGTTGGCACCTATGAACAGGCTCGTACTGGGCCATTAGATTGTCTGGGGCACCAATGAAAACCTGGCCCACAGTTCAAAGTCGCTATTCATTCCTTTTCGGACACGGTTTGAATATTACCCAAAAGGGAGTATTTTGATGAAAAGGTGATGCAACTTGTGCATTAAAAAAAATATATATTCACCAACAGTGATCACTACTACTAGCCGCATATTGAAGGAACTCAAACCGGCCCACATTTCCCCAAAAAGTTGGCCACTTTGATTTAAAAGAAATGGTCCACACAAGCATTTTGCATTTATGGTTCAAGCCTGGCCCTATTGCGCTATAGGCAGTACGAGCAGGCATATGCCTGTGCGCTCGTAAAAGGGGGCTGGGTATGGCAGATGTGAAACATTGGCATCGAGGCTCAGTGGGTGTCAACGAACATGTCACACATTCACATACACACCCACTTTTCTAAGCCTTTATAAACACCTTGACATTAACCAGGAGAACATCTCTGCAATCCACAAGGTAGATCATCATCGAGCTACCTGTTCCCCCGGATACCTGTTTCACGGCTACTTGTTCCCCAGCTTGCTGAAATCGGCTAATTTGTTCATCCATGTAAGGGTAGGTCACGTATTTGGTTCTGTATGTTAATAGATCGCTGCTCTGAAAGTTTCTATTGATTTCCATATAATGTACACAGTATTTTAATTTTCATTTATCTCAAAGACTTCACCATTATCTGGAATGTTTCGTTGTCCATGTTTGAAAGCACCTCTTCTTTAGGTGCTTGAAAGTTCATTCAATGAACAAGTAATACGTTACAATTTGCGGTATAACAATCAATTCTGTAAGAAAGTGATCGCTTTGTTAATTCAACTAGGTTACACAGGTTTTCTTTCTTTCTTTGAAACAAGAATTTACAGACACAGCTGTTTTAATACTTTCTTTATTAACATTCATACATTATCATTTGTAATAATTATATTTTTGTATACAGATCTTAGACTTTTCAAAAATGCCTTCATGTATCATTATCGGTTGTCCTTCTGTGAGCCATGTATAAACTCTGGGTACAGTCCTGCATGTATTCCCAAAGGATATTAAGAAGATGGATTACAAATTGCGGTTTTCCAGTGGATGAG
The DNA here is from genome assembly GCF_040938575.1 of Ambystoma mexicanum. Taxonomy (NCBI): domain Eukaryota; kingdom Metazoa; phylum Chordata; class Amphibia; order Caudata; family Ambystomatidae; genus Ambystoma; species Ambystoma mexicanum. The sequence continues at coordinate 39,195,777 of NC_090933.1, forward strand.
ATTGGAAGAAGAGCCCAGGCTGTCTTTGGAGATGTGAGGGCCAATTGATTCTGCTTCTGCATCCTGCACTTTACCGACAATATGTACGAACAATCAAAGTACACAAAAAAGCGGTGACCCAGAATTCTTCCTAAATTGCTTCCAAATGCAATTCCGACTCAATTTCGGCACACGCTGGTTCAGGGGAGTAGTGGACGATTAATTTGTTATGTTTGTTGGCCTGTAGGACAGTGCTCTGTATAAATATGTCTTCTCAATGATCTCTCGATTAATTTAAAACAGTGTATTGAAAAGGTAACTTCATGAATGGTTTAGAGTTTTCGGTGTTCATTTCCATCAATGTTGTATTGCTCAGGTTTCCCAAGTTACCAAAATAACCCAACTTTTCAAATATTTCACTTTAGACTACTTTCTCTATCCCTGCTTTCGGAACACTAATAAATCAGTGAAATGTGACCCTTAGTAAAAACGTGCATAGTGCCCTTTAAAAGTCACCTAATGTTTTCAAAATGTGTTGGTTGACATGTCCTTCTTTACGTAAAGCTCACTGATGGAAGCACAGACCCTCACCAGCGATGAAACCACTGACATGTCTAGTATCCCAATGGTGAGCCCAGCCAACATGCACAAAGTGATATTTTAGAGCGTTGGATGTGGCCACAGTTCTAAAACTAATGTACCTTTTCCATTGTACTCTTTTCTGACAATGTACTGAAAATGAAGGAGCAAGATTCTTCATCAATTACTTTTCCGGAGTCAATAACAACCACACTCACCTATCAAGTCATTATATTGTAGTAGTCCTTTATATGCAAATGAACAATATATGCATGTTTTATGCTCAGAATGTAAACATATTGAAAATGATTATGTACAGTACTAGTTATTTACACAAAGTGGCATGTACGGGTGTCTCTCAGTATGTACCATTGTCTGCATCTCATGTTTTTTGTTTAATTTAGCTTTTACATCCATATTACAACAAGTACGATGTTATAGGGGGATGCTGGAACTTCGACTACAATCAATTCCGTGTTTGCAACAGGTCCAGAGTATGAGGTATGCGTATGTACAGTTTCCTTGCTAGAATGAAAGTAAATCCTACAAAAGATATACCTTGAGACTGAAATGCATGTAACCTTGCACCGTTTCAAACTTTTCTGATTTTGTTTCCAACATTGCACTTCCTACCTAATGCAGAATGTATTCGAAAGGAAACATTATAAAGCAAACTACGTTTGAAGGCAACCTTATCACTATGTTTTGCAGGGTGATCTCAGATCAAGTTCATGTGTCATCTCGGAAGGTTATCAGGTGAAATCTGAAATGTATATTATGACCAAATCACGTACATACTTTCATGCTTATGTTCATACGAATTTTCTGTTTATGTTGCAACAACAAACCTTACAGTATAAGGTTCACAATCATTTTAAACTACTTTGTGAGGAAGTGCTCTGTGTGATGAAAGATTTAACATTTAAGTTCGATTGACATGTAACTTTTTTATATGATTCTTCTCTTCAAGGAATGTACTGAAGATTTCAAATTTGAAGAGGCACATGGAACAGAGGTATACATAACCTAATATGAAATACAATTGAGCATCACATTGGATTGTTATTATATTTTTATAATGTAATGTTTTGAAGTCCGTCAAGTTGGCTCTGTTTGTAGATATGTACATAGGTTTGTTTGATTCAAATAGAAATTTGCTTGATTTAAACCATATAAAAACACTCTTTTTTCTGCTTGATGTTGCGGTCGGCAAAGCAAAGTCTGCGGTTTCTAAGCGAATTAAGAGAACAAGGATAAAGAACAAACAAGTTGGTTTTGGAGAAGTTTCTAAGCAGATGTTTTAGTCATATTATGTTTTTAGTTGGAAAATTGTACCTTCTGTATGTGCTCTATACACTGAGCAGGTTTTTCCTATACATCTTTTAGGGGCCCAGAAGGGAGGAGTATAAAGACTCAGACAGCAACTGAAACCAAAGATGTTGCTTGCCAAACCGATTTCAAAATGGAGCAACTACTATTTGAGGCAAAGCGTGGTCCAGCCAATATTCAGACTCGTGAAGCATATGACCAGTGGCTGGAAAATGAATGGAATCTCACCTGAGAACCATACAAAGTTACCATGGACCATTGCTACTTTGTGGAAAATGGCCCAGATGAAATTGAAGACAATGAAAATGCATTACAATTGCTTGCAGACCCTTTGACACAATCTACACCCTGAACTAACAGAGCCTGAAGCATCAATGCAATTGACTGATTAATTTGCTCAAGATCTCGACTTGAGTATGCCTAGTTTGGGGGAATTGTCCACCACCGTTGAGTTGCAAAACACAGTACTGCAGGACAATTGGCTATTAAAAGGAGCAAAAATACATTGTATTCGACTGCTGCTTGCTAGAGATGGTACAAATGATAAAAGGTTGTACAAATGATCAAATGTGAACATAAATTAAAAGGGAGCATATGGCTGGGAGCCATTGGTGAATTTCTCTCATGTATTACAAGGCACCAACCTGAAAATCCAGGCCAGCTATGTCCACCTCCATAACACATATTCATGGTCTGTTCAACGATGCTCGGTAAAGTACCTGCTGGAAATTGACTTTGTTCAGCAGATTTACTGTTCAGCAGATTGACTTTCAGTAAGATTTCCAGTTTCTGTCAAATTGTGGGACTTGAGTTCCTTGCTAAAAACCCAATGCTACAAATATCAGAGGAAATTCAGACTCCCCACTATTAGTCATGCCTGGAAACTCGAACAGATGTCAATGGACAGTGCATTCTCTGGCAAAGGTGGTAGGCTAGCTGGCGACGGGCATTGCGACAGTCGAGGATTTTATGCCAAGTACTGCACTTATCACTTTCAAGACATGGAAAGTAAAACAATTGTGAAGTGCCTTTGAAGTGGCTGTTAGGCTGGGAGGAACGCTGCTCTGCTCTAGTGCTGTGATCCTAAGTGAATTCTGCCGTCAGCAAGAGGAAGCCCGTTGTGTGTGTTTATCTGCCGCAACATGGACTTCAATTACCATCATACAACGTTTCATTTGGCCACGCCCCCTCACTCGACTGCATCCGCCTGCGGTGTGTATTTTTAGTGGGGCGCAGGCGCATTGGAAGTGCCTTTGAAGTGGCAGTTAGGCTGTTTGGTTGTGAGGGGGAGTAGGGGTGGAGGAACCGTGGCCTCTGGAAAAATATAGACTAAACAAATCTATAAGAAACAGTATACTTGCTTAGTGAAATGGCAACTGTGTTGAGGAATAGCAAAGACGCCAGGGGAGGTACTAACTATGGCTAACAACCTTCCTACCCCATGCAGAGGGACCGAGGTAAAATCTTTCAGGGAATCTGTTGAATCTATTCAAATTGGGGAGGGGCTAGATGAACAAAAAGTAAAGGTCCATACTCTAAACATTATGACTGAAGAAGAAAGCACCTGGGATTTGAATATAAAGGACTACGAAGAAAAAAAAGCTGATATTAAACAGGAGGTGGAACTCTCGTATATGCATTCACAAATACACACAAAAATGGGGGGGCATTTCCTGGGGGAGTAGGATATATCTTTTGTCCCAGCTGGCCTGTCCTTTGAATCACAGATCCCCATTCAGTCCAGTTTTTTTAGTATAAGAGAGCCGCAAAACCAGGTACTCAACGAGGATGTGAATGCAGAGACAAATGATATAAACCTAGATGTCTACATGATGGGTCAAACAGTAAAGATGGAACTGGGGAAGCATACTAGGCTTTCAAGGGTTCCTTCTACCCCTGTAAGTGCAGCACGAAATGGAATGTTTTCAGCAAATGTGAGATTCCCCCTACCCTCGGCCTCTATCTTTAGTGATCCAAAGGAAACTTGGGGAGGTGAACATAAAGCTGGTATGGGAGAACAGGTGGGGCCCATAGTACCTGAGAATCTGCCCAGCATCGCTCCACCTTTATATGCTATTAACCCGCTAACATCAGAGGTCTCTTTTACGAGTTCCCCCATACCTGAAAAAAATGATAAGTTTGAGGAATCACTCCCCATGATTTCAAGGATATTGAATCTCCTTGACAAGGGGATTGAGCTTACCCATCTGGAGATGAGACCTGAAAAGGAATGTAATGGAATCTCAACTAAAACTTAGTAGAGTGGAAGGTTTCCTTATGGGTAAAGCTGATGGTATGGACCCCTTGGCAAAGAAAGTTACAACACCAATAGTTCCAAAAACTAAATCGCAAGGATGTCAAACGCTGGTTATTGGAAACGAGGGATCCAGCTTTGCGAATGCGGTATCCTCCAGGAATGGTATGAATATGAGCAAGGATAAAATTGGAAATACTGCCCTGAAATCAGAATCAGAAGGGGAAAAAAGGATCACAGAGGCAGTTAGAGCTCTCGCTGAAAATTTTCGAATTAGAACAAGGCTTACTAACATTAACATGGAACACCAAACCTATAACAACTTTGGGGGCGGTGCAGCCGGTGAAGGAAAAGGAAACAGACATCAGTGAGAGCCCAGATACCCCAACTGCCCTAATTGATGTTATGAACTCTGGGGGCTAGAAGATCTCTCTAAAAAACAGGAGGGTGATGGAAGCGTAGGAGTGGAGGGTTTCCTCCCCTCGAGGCGTCAAAAACGCCTGGCTTTAAAGGCAAAAAAGAGGATGATAAAGAAAGGACTGAAGCCTGCTAAGATGGAAACGAAGTAAAAAGAATCTAAGTTCCAAACAAATGAAGTGGCTCTATCGGATCTAATACAGTTGAATGAAGAAAGTAGGATGGCCTTGCAACTCCACAATAGCAATGAAACAATTCCCACTTTGGGAATAACTCTGGGAAACAATAAAATAAAAAGAATCTGAAAAAAACAAAATACAAATAAAGAACAGGAAGGTTGTCTGAAACAGGGTAGTGGTGGGGTGGTAGATGGAACTGAACATGGGAAACAAACTATACAACAAATGGGGGGAGAATAAGGAAGCAAAACAACTCCAACTCTCAAACTTCTATAAGGTACTGGAGAAATCGAACTCTCGACAAATTTTGCCATAGGAACTCTCAAGTCTGATTACTGAATACCCTACAACTTCGGCCGAGTCAAATGGATTGGGCTTCTGCTCCAAACCCATGGACTTAAATCAGGGCCCTTCATCTTTTGGGGTGTTGAAACTCCAGGGTCTGGATGGAATAGAAGGGAAAATGCAACCCAAAGATGGAAAATCAGCAAATGATGAGATGGTGTCTGGGGAAACGATGTCATCTTCTCAAGGAGTAGATCGGTCCCTCACTGAAAATTACACAAAAAAACTCAGATCTCCAAATACCATCAGAAAAATTATATTGGGGGGCGCTGTTGAGCAGCCAGCAAGATGGCCGCTTAGCTTTAACGCTCCGTGGCCCGAGCGCTGAATATCCGCCTCAATCAGCGGTTTCACTGACACACTGAGGCCGAGACTCGGCGCATCCTGCTGCCCATTGCCCCCGCTTCAACCTGCTCTGTGTTGGGGAGAATCCGGACTTTGGGGAGGCCTCCTGCGGCCGTGCGGCTCCTCGGCGGCCTGCCCCCGCCATCCCCCTGCGGCGCATTGCTGTGCGGAGACGACCGGCCGCCCGCCCTCGGGGGTTGCTGTCGGAGGAGGGCGGCCACCTCGGGCGCGGAAACTCTTCCTCACTGGCCGCTTGCCCCGGGCGTCGCGGCCGGCGCCGCTGGGGGTCGTGGCCGTCCGCCCCCCCGCGCTTCCCTTGGGTGCGAGGCTACGCCCACAGCCTGTTGGTTCCCTCTTGCCGGCCCGCTCCGCCTCATGTGCTACGGACATCTACCCTGCACTTCTTCCCTGCGCTGCGGTGACGGCGTCGCCCCCTGACGGGAGACATCACGCTGGAACTCAGTGGGGGCTGCCGGAGCGGCCCCCACACTGATATCAGGCCGGCGCCCTTCCCGCACCACCTCTCGTGCTGCGGTGGCGGCGCCGGCCCCTTGACAGAAGGCAGCACTCCTACGGCGGGGGCTGCTGGAGCGGCCCCCGCACCGATTCCGCCCAGCACTCCTCCTACGCGGCGGCCCCCGGTCGGGGGGCATCACTCAGGAGTGCGGTGGGGGCTGCCGGAGCGGCCCCCCGCACGGACATCAGCTGCTACGGACATCTGCCCTGCACTTCTTCCCGGCGCCGCCCCCTGACGGGAGACATCACGCTGGAGCTCGGCGGGGGCTGCCGGAGCGGCCCCTGCACTGATATCAGCCTGGCGCCTTCCCTCGCGGCGCTGCTGCTGACTCCGCGGGTCCCGTGAGACGGCCGTGACGGGCAGCCGTGCTGGGGCCTCCTGGCTCCTGCTGGTGCCTTGAGCCCCGCTCCGGCCTGGATCCGCTGCTGTTGATTGGAGACCTGCTATTACTCTAACTGCTACACATACTTCGCTCTGCGGAGTCCCGAGGTGAGGAGGTTGGGGGAGCTGGGCGCCACACAATCAGCCTATCTTGTCTGCCGTGTCCTCGGGCTGTCCCTGCTCCACTCTACACAGGATAGCGACCCCCTCGCACACCGGGCTTCCCCCGGACCACTCACCCGGTGCTGGTGCCACCTTAGGCGTCTACTATTCTCCTCTCCCTAGCCAGAGCACCTTCTTGCTACGCCCCGGGAGCATCACGCACCCCTGACAGCGCTGCCCTCCAACACTGGCCATCTCTGCCTAGACCCTCTTGGCACAGAGGTGGGCGCCACAAGATACTGTCCCCCCCGAACTGCACTGCTCCTGGGACTCCTTGCTTGCCCCTCGGAGCGGGCTTACCGCCCTATAACACGCCTGTTGGTGGGGTTCCTACCTCCTTCCCACTGTGCGGATGCCGCCCCACCGTTGATTTGGACCTAGTTCCTCCATAAACCCCCTAGTTCCTGCTTCTGTCTTTCAACGATACACCCTCTACTGTTCTTAAAGCCCCCCCCAAAATGTCTGGCAAAGCACGTGGGGCCAACAAGGCTGGAGCAATGGACAAGTTTGCCAAATCGCTTGCCAAGCAAGACCAGGCTGGGGCTGCCCTTATTCAAGACGACCCGGATATACCCCCATGCTCTCCTCAGCCGGACCCTACCTCAATCATGGAATCCATGGCCAGAAACTTTGCGTCATTTCATGAAAAATTAGATGACATAAATGCAAATGTTGCCTCACTACGCACCATATTGGATCAGCATGGCACTAGGCTGGTGGAGGCCGAGACCAGAATTGGGGCCACTGAGGACGAGGTACACACGCTCCAGAATACGGTCTCTGAATTGGTGCGAGACATGAAGCAGGTCAAGGCGAAGTGCGATGATTTGGAGTCCAGATCTCGTAGGAATAATATCTGCATAGTGGGGGTTCCTGAGACAGCCCTCAAAGGCAAAATGGAACTGGCAGTCGAGACCCTTCTTAGAGACCTCCTAGGTGATCCTCAACTCTCTCCTTTTTTCACTATTGAGCGCGCCCATCAGTCACTGGCCCCACGCCCCAAGCCGGGCGATTTTCCCAGACCAATTATAGCTAAGGTTCTTAGCTTCAGAGATAGGGACCACATCCTACGGCTTGCCCGGGAGAAGGGGGAACTTAGACTTGAGTCCCAAACTATCCGCATCTTTCCTGACTTCTCTGTCAACGTCCAAATGGAGCGCAGACAATTCAATGGCGTAAAAAAAATGCTCCGGGAGAGGAAGGTGGAATATGCCATGTTGTTCCCCGTAAGGCTGAAGCTCACCCATCATAACAAACTGTACTTTTTCACTGTCCCTGAGGAAGCGGTGAAGTTCGAGTCACATATTCCTGTCCCAGGCCCTGAAGGAGACTCCGTAGATGAGGGTTGAGCCGACTTGCCTTGCACGCGCTACTTGAATTATTGTGTTACTAATACCACACCTGTCATTGCCATCTTCCCTATAATCCCATGTATTCTTCCCCTTATGCTCTCTCTTATCGTTGTAACTCATTGAAATTTCATGAATCATAACATGGGTCACGGCTGTATGGTTGACGGTATATTGCACTTGTACTGGGATCCTCTATTCCTATAGCCCATGCTCACTGTGCCCTACTGTGTTGTCTCCTCTAAAGTTTAACTACGCCGCCGCTGTATGGTATTTGGTGTATTTCACCGTTATACAATCTTAATCAGGCTCACGGCAGCAGCTTCCCCGCTGCAGTTGCAACGCAGAGTTTGGCTTGTTTAGTTCATTGGTTGCTCCCATGTTTGGTTTGGGGGCTGGCCCAGCCCCGTTGGGCTTGGCACAAAGGACGTGAGACTTTGGGTGGGTTTTTGAGCACTGCTATGTTGGGGGTGGCAGTGAGGGAGGGGGGTGGGGTTGTTGGGGGATGGTTTAACAATAAAAATGGTGAGACAGTGGTAGCTCTTGGTATGACACATCTGGCAGCGGTACAAGTTGCTGGCACCAGTTTGACAAAATATGACGCACATTACTGGGATCCCCCTAAATTGCTACTGAATGGCTATTAGGCTGATGTCTTGGAATGTCAGAGGGCTCAGCAACTTTATGAAGGCACGCAGGATCACGGCCTACGCCCAGAGGCACGGGGTCAAAATACTTCTCTTACAGGAAATTCACACCCTCGCACAACTATCGGCTTCTCTTGCCCCGTCATGGGGCCCCAGCAGATATTATACTGTGTTCTCATCACAATCCAGAGGGGTCCTCACTTTCATTCACAAATCCTTGCAGTTCTCCCTTCGCACCAGCCATATAGATGCCCAGGGTAGATATGTGATCCTTCACTGTTTCCTCGCTAATACAGAATACCTCCTGGTCAACATATATGCCCCATGCATAGATGTACCCGAGTTTTTCGACCACATCCTTGACATTCTACTTGGCTATGTTGGGGTCCCCATCATATGGGGGGGGGGTCATGAATCTCATCCTCGACTCCGACTTGGACAGATCCGGTGTGCACCTAGAACAAACTCTAGAGCCGCTCGCCGCCTCTATGCACACATGCTCACTACAGGTCTGGTGGATGCCTGGAGAGCACTCCACCCCAAGATGAAACAGTTTACATTTTACTCCTCCGTCCATGACAGTCATTCCAGGATCGATCTCTTCCTTCTCTCCACGGGGCTCATGGGCAAAATACATACCACACAGATCCTACCTCACACACCCTCCGATCACGTTAGACATCACCCTGAGCCCGACCCTCCCTCCACACTCGCACTGGCGGTTTAAGTCAGACGCACTACACGATATAGTCTTCAAGGCTGACATCCTTGCAGATATCACCTTGTTTTTCGATAACAAACGCCACAATACAACTGATGGGGTGAGGTGGGAGGCCTTTAAGGTTTTCATCAGGGGCATGTGTATCTCCAGGGAGGCTGGGGTCCTGAAGGACATTAGAAACTCTCTGCGCCGCTCTGAGTCCAGACTCCGGGAGCTAGAGTGTGAATATGCGGCCACCCCCTCTCCGCCAAAGCTAGCTCAGATTAGAAAGGAACTAGACACATTCGAGTCCTTCGCCCACAGCGAAATAAGATATCTCGCCCGTCCGACTGCAGCCCGTAAGTATGGTGAGGGAGGAGAGAGGCCTGGCCGTACTCTTGCCCGCCTCGCTCGGGCCGAGGGAGGCAGGGCTCGAGTTGAGAGCATCATAGATAGTGGTGGAGTGAGACATTGGTCCGACCAGCCCATTCTTGAGACCTTTGCAGACTTCTATAAAACCCTTTATGCCCAGCAACCAGAGCACAGCCCGCGAGATCTTGATGACCTCCTGGACCGCATCCCAATGTCCCTTATATCTCTAGCCACCAAAGAACAACTTGATGTTCCCTTCACCCTTGAGGAGATTACCGCTGTCATCTCGGCCCTGCCTAAGGGTAAAGCCCTTGGTCCAGATGGCCTGACCGCCGAGTTCTATCAGGAACATGTTGCCCTTCTTGCCCCGCGCCTGCACGAGGTCTGGGAAGAGTCGCTGCGTCTTACTACCCTCCCCTGTTCCTTGCACGAGGCCGTTATTACGGTGCTTCCCAAACCGGGTAAACCTCTAGATGAGTGTGGCTCTTATGGACCCCTCTCCCTCATAAATACTGATACCAAAATCTTCGCCAAAATCATAGCAAATAGGTTCCTCCCCATCATGAAATATTTGATCCACCCAGACCAGAGCGGTTTTGTCCCTGCCCGTTCCACTGCCTTAAACATTCTGCGATTTTTTAACGTAATCTCTAGAATCAACCCCCGAGCCAATGCGGTGGCTGTGACGCTGGACGCTCAAAAAGCGTTGGACATGGTCTTGTGGCAATACTTATGGGCGGTACTGGAGAAGATGGGGATTGGCCCGTATATGATGTCCTGCATTAAATTGTTATACACTAACCCTGTAGCCAGAGTCCTAGTCAACTCTAACCTGTCGGCCCCCTTCTCACTACATAGGGGAACGCGACAGGGCTGCCCATTCTCTCCCTTGTTGTTCGCGATGGCCATCGAGCCCATGGCTGACAGTGTACGTAACAACCACATACGCAGGGGGATTCGGTTGCGGGATTCTCCCGAAATCATTTAACTTTATGCCGATGACGTGCTGTTATATATTAGAGACCCTTCAATTCACCTCGACCCGATCATACGTGAAATTATCAAGATTGGCACATTCTCAGGCTTCACTATTAATTACTCTAAATCAGAAATATTTCCCCTCACCCTTGCAACCCCCCCAACCTGCATGCGAGTTCCCTATCAAATGGGCAGCTGAAGGCATCAAATACCTAGGGGTCCAAGTGGCCCTCTCTAGACCCTCTTTATTGTCTGAGAACTATGGGGCTGCCGCACATTATGCCCACACCAAGATGGAAAGATGGCGAAACCTCCCCCTATCACTCTCGGGAAGAATGTCTCTAATAAAAATGATAATAGTCCCAAAACTCCTGTACATATTCGCTAACGTTCCACTTTGGCCCGGAAGAAAACAATACTTTGCGGACTTGCATGCGGGGTGCGCCTGCTTCCTCTGGCACTCAGGAGCCGTGCGCAGAAAGTGGCAGCATATGACCCTGCCTTACGAGAAAGGCGGCTTCAGTGCACCTGATCTCGCCCAGTATTGGATAGCCGCCCAGGCTCAATACGCTACGTACTGGTACCAGCACCAGGAACCCCCCCGCATGTTAAACTCGAAATCCTGGCCGCCGAGGAGGTGAACGTCATGTCATTGATCCTCTTCCACTCGTATCGATCGCAGGCCCCTGCGGACCCGGTGGCCTCCACTATAAGGGCTTGGCGGCAGATTCTGGCGCTTGACTCCGGCTCACCCCCGTATTACAAATGGCTTCCTCTCTGGTCTTTCCCTGGCCTCACCCCCACACACGATAAGCTTCTCATGCGTCACTGGTCAGACCTGGGATACAGATCATTCTCCGACCTGTTCCCTGATGGGAAATTCATCACCCCAGACACATGGAGCCTGGGCACTCCAGGTCCCCACTGGAGCTGCTGCAAATACTTCCATATCAGGGCGGCAATCCAAGACATGTGGCCTTCATACCCGGACAAACCCCCCCCCCCCCCCGATCTGGAATGCGGTGCTTGGAACCCTCTCCGAGGTAGTGGGGTTCTATGTACGCCCGGAACCTGTCTCTTCTGTTTGGGCTGTGGGAGGGGCTGGAAGCGAAACGGGAAGCCAGGTTTCTGAATGTGGCGGCTATTGTGGCCAAGAAATGCATTCTGCAATGTTAGAAGCGCAGATCCCCCCCTTCCCTAGAGATGTGGCTGAATGCCCTCACCTGGACACAATCCTGTGAAGAGGACTATGTTAACTTGCTGCCTAGCAATGCTCGCCCTAAAAACATATGGACTGAGTTCTGTAGCTACTTGAACCGCAAGGTGGACCTTGTGCTATTGTCATCCCCTCCCTCTCCTGATCAGGGGGCGGACCGCTCTACTTGATACATGCCGATATTGTAATTGACTGTTGTTAGATTGCATGTGACCTTCTGTAGAATGCGTTTTGTCATTCACGCTTCAATATGTATTGTGTATCATGCGTGTACATTGTGCTATGCCGGTTGCTACTTCTCGCCAATAAAGAAAAGTTTAAAAAAAAAAAAAGAAATTATATTGGACCTCTTACCAGGTCTGGCACGGTTTAGAAACAAGGTCTTACCGGGAATTGACCGTGAAACAAATGGTAGTTCCATCCAGGGCCAGAATGAGATGTCCGCTAATCATAATCTGATGGGAAGAGGGAATCAAAGACAGTACATGCATGAAGGCCAGTGGGAACAGAGGGATGTACCCGCAAGGGAAGGGGGACTTCCTCTGCACAATCTGGCAACATGCTTGTAACTACCAAACTTAAAGGACTCCAGGAATCATGAAAATCAATGTACTATGAAAAGGCTAGGCCCCATCACATTAAGGATAGTGACTTAAAGAATACAATGTGGAGAAATGTTTCATTTCCTGAATATCCGAGTATTTTACTCTATAATTTGTGTGATATTGGCGGCCCATCCTCCCTGAATAGACCCTGTGTTCTGTCACTTTTTAATGAGATTCCTAGATTGAGGATGATCTCATCGGCAGACATCTGTCTGGTGGACTTTATCCATCCCACGCGCCTTGATCATGTTCGCATTGTCCCGAATTCCCAAAAGATCTTTGACCTGATCATACAGGAGACAGAACAATTTAACAGGATGGGATATGTTATCCTGATCTTCAGCGATGGGTGAGAGAATGGGAAGGATCTCATGCACCAGAAGGCTAATTCCTACCAATCTAGGGAGGAAACAGATAGATCCAAGGAAACTAACACGCTTCCCAAAGGGGGAGAGGATCAGGAATGGAGATGGTTTGCTCTCTCTCTAAGAGAGTTCATCTCACAAATCCAAAATATGCAACAAAAACTTTAGTCGCCCAAAGAAAAACCACCATTGGCAACTATTATCATGGAATTCCAGGGACCATTCGAACTTAATGAATTCTGAGGCCCTATGTGACAAATTTAAATCCTTTTACCGGATATGCATACAGGAGACATGGCTCACTTCTCCTTTGCAATAGATGCCTTTGAATGTGACATCTGTTTGCAACGATTGGGCTCTGTGGTAGACCGGCAGGAGGTTTGCTTATTGCGGTTAAAATTGCTGCTGGTACACGAATTCTGGAATCTGTGGAAATACTGAATTTCTCTTTGGGTGTTTTGGAATACGGGAGTACATTGCACTCAAGCCTCATCTTTGTGCTGGATGTTTACTGGAATCCGTTGGAACTGTTGGGCAATGTTATCCTGTTAATAAATAAATGCATATTGTCCATGCTGCTCAAATACAGAGGATTAGACACTATAATAGCAGGGGACCTCAACTCCGAAATTAAATACGGGGAAGGAATTGGTAAAAAGATGGGTTCTTCAGTGTTAACTTCTATGTCGAACTCTGGTAATATCGAGGGGGCCCCCTTTGCCTTGAAACAGAGGACAACTAATGGTCCGATCTGGAGAAATCTATTTAACTACTGGGGCTTTACACATATCAATGCTCTCTTTAATTCCTCTGTAAATGAGCATACATGGTCGAATGGTGTTCATAAATCACATATCGATCATATCTTCATGTCGAATTCCCTGTCTGCTTTATGTGTTGACTCACGGATAATTGAAACTAGCATGAGCGATCATAGATTCCTTGAGGTCAAATTGGTATGGAATACAGTAACATCTAATCAAGGAGCCATTCAGATGAAAGCTATTGTCTCTTGTGGGGGGAACCGTATAATGTGGCATGAAGGTAATATAAACAAACTAAATACAGTATTTGTACATGAATATCATAGCATGACACTGTCAATTAGATCTAATCTCTTCTCTGTACCTTACTTTACGAGATATGTCACAAATATGATAGACAGGTCTGTGAAATCAAGCAAATATGGTATTATGAAACGTCACCATGCTCATGCCTAGGACTCTTTGGTAAGGTAAAAAATGTTTTGGCAAATCGCAATATTCGAGCTATAATGAAATCCAACTTAGATCGGTCAGAAAAAAGGAGTCAAATCCTTTGAATTAAACAGGTAAAAACAATAGTTGAAGAACCACAAGATGGTCTTGTTGGATAATGATAATACAAACGTGCTTGCTGCTCTACGAGACTCTTCGGGACGAGAGTTCTGGTCTCTTATAAATGTGATAGAAAATTCACAGGTGACGATTCAATCGGTCAATGTACAGGAAGACACTTGGGAAAAATATTTTTCAACACCCTATAAAAGAAAACTGGAGATGTCTAAAGAATTGGTGACCACTAAAAGGGGGCATTGGAAATGTGAGTTCACCATATTAGACATTGAAACGCAGATTAAGGGGGCAAATAATTCAAGGGCGGCCGGTCCTAACAGGCTGACGAATAATACACTAGAGAGAAATCCAGAACATTGGGTGAAAGCGCTATATATTTGTTTTTGTGATATTATGATGACTCGTAGCGTCCCACACTCCTGGAGGATATCATATGTTGTCCCAATCTACAAAAAGAGGGATAGAACTTGTCCGACTAACTATCGCCCAATCTCTGTTATGATGCTGATTCAAAGATATTTGCTGGGCTGATATTACAGAGAATTGTGGATTGGGCCGATACTAATAAGATTCTACCTATCCAACAGTTTGGTTTCCGAAAAGGTATTGGCACGGAGATAGGAGGCTTGATTATCTGTTTACTCCTAGAGAAGGCCTGTAAGAAAACATCAACTCCCACTTATCTGGGGTCTATTGATCTCTCTCTCGCCTTTGATAAGGTGGATAGAATGACACTATGGACCAAGTTGTCATCCATGGGGCTTCCGTCGGGGCTCTTGACTATTCTAATTAACCTCCACGAGGACTCAGCCATTCAAGTGAGATTGAATATGTTCGGCGACCTTTCTAGAGTGATCCAAACAAGTAATGGTTTAAGACAGGGGTGCCTTTGTGCCCCCACTTTGTTTAAACTTTATACCTCAGATGTGAACGTACCACTAACGACTTTCTCTCTGGTTTCACCCAAGATAGAAGGCTTAAAAATATGTTGGAGTGCATATGCCGATGACCTTTAGTTCCTTTTGTCATTTTAAGCATTTTTGAGTATATATGTTTTGTCCATTTTTAATGTAAAAATGGAAGGGGAAAAATGTTTTGCAATGATTCATCAAGTATTTTTGAGTTTACATGTTTTGGTACTTTTTTCTTTTAAAGCAAAATGTTTTACTCTGTTTTGTAAAGGTTTACTTTCTGTAAACCAGATACAATAAAAAAAAAAGTAAAACAATTGTGAGCTTGGTTATCCTGCAGGTGTTTGAATGTACATCATCTGTGGCCATGGAGAAACATGGTTTAATTAAATCCATCGAACATCTGGAATCCAAGTGAATGCAAATAGACCTGACAGCAACTGACAGGCACGTTTCAATAGCCATGGCCATGCAAGAGCAGTTTCTGCACATTCAGCATCAATTTGATGTATGGCACATTGCCAAATCAATTAATAAAAAAAATTACAGCTGCTGGTAAAAAAGAAAATAGGGTTCTGAAAACCTTTTAACGTGGTCTAAGCCTATCAGCAACCATCTGTGATTCAGCTCCAAAACTCGCGATGGACCTGTAGAGATTCTACTTGAAAATTGGCGTTCATTGATGCACTATTGCTCCAACATACACTCATGGAGAGAAAACCAACATTTCCACGAATGTGCACATGGACCTTTATTGAAGGAGCAGGAAGGCAAGAAGTGGTTGGTGCCATGTTCCCTTCCAAACAAAGCACTTGAGAAAATTGTGTACAATAAAACGCTTTCAAGAGACTTGAAGGGACTCACCGAATTCTGTCATACTGGAGATTTGGAGGTGTTCCATAATATGTGCCTAAAATACAAGCCCAAAAGGTTACATTTCGGCATAGACGGTATGGAGGCCAGAACAATAATCTGTACTTGCGCAATATGAGAATGTTGGGAGGGAACAGGCGAAAACTGCAGGAAATTTCAGGATGCTTCATTACCTCATGGCCTTTACAAAAAACGAAGCAACCAATGGGTGGCTAAGCCAATCTACCAGGAAATGGATTTTGAATTAGTGAAAGATCTGAGATTGACTGTGTTGGCCATGAATACTCATTGAATGGCTCCTGATTTTGTTCCCAGGACACAAACAATGCCACAGAACATTGAAAACGAGCCTTGTCCTCCAAAATTGGAATTTGTTGAAAGGTTGACTTCCAGATTTAAATGATTTGTAGCGGTCTTCACAATCTGATCACAATCACATTTTGGATATGTTCCCCAATGTTTGGACATTGTACAGAAACAATTTAACGGTATTACATTTGTAATTTCAATGCTAGATAATGTATTAACAAGTATTTATTTACACCGATATACTCGGGTTTATGATACATTAATTGTATATCTTTTACCTTTCCTTCATTTATATTGCTTATCCTCTGTCTAGAAGACATGTGTCTGGGGTTGCTTTTGGTACTCTTGTCCGGAGACCACACAATATCCTACTTTCCTTCCCTAAATAATACCCTCAACAGCTGTACGCTCCTCTAATTCCAACTCCATGACAGTCAAAAACTTCTCTAATCTGAGAGTGGGTGGCAGGTCTCTTTCCCCCGCAGGTGCCTGCCTTCCCAACAAAAACATCCATGCCTCTGTCAGACTTCTGGAGTACCCTTTACAGTTCCACAAACTGGTAAAAACGGTACCCTTCTACACTGCTTTCCCTTCACTGGAAAAGACCCAACTGCTGCAGTTACTGCTGGTCTGATCCCCATGATTCCTGCAGGTTCTCTGGCCCATCCTCAGAGTCAATACTACTCAAACCTACTAGCAACCTCGACTAAACTGGCAAAGTTTGGTCCGGTCCGGACTGTGCGAGGGTCGGTGAGTACTTGCATCACTTGCCAGTTTCTGCCTGGCACAACCGACCCCTTTTATGCACAAATAGCCCATAAAGGTATTCAATATTGGCTGGGTTAGCTTGCGCTCCCGAGCTATTCTCACCTTTCTAAAACTGTCCTGCTGCCAAGGGCACATCCTACTCGAATAGTGGGAACCAATTCTTCATCGCTTCAAGCCCCCTCCTGACTTGCTACACCCTTCCCAAGAAGACCCACTTTTTGCTTCACCTGCGCGATTGTGCACTTTTACACACAACTGTACCGTTGAGCACAACCTCCTCACTTCTTAGGGCTGCACTAGAAAGTTAAGGAACAACACTGAAGAATTGTCTAATGCTCCTAGTGTTAACCAACCCTTCTCTTTACAGGTTGTGGCTGGGTTTTCCTCATTTGTCGAATAAGGAAACGTATTGTATATGCTGTATAGTAGAGTATTGTGTGTGTTAACTGTTTTCGTATAACTTAAGTTTACTTGTATTGGTCCGGTCGACAATAAATGTATAGATATCTTTCATATACACTTGTATAAGAGTAATTTGTGGTTCGTTACTGTGTGTGTGCATTGTGGGCTTTCTGATCACTTTCACCCCTCCTGATACTTAGGGCCTCATTACACGGACGGCAGTGAGGGTTAACGGTCACCGTTAAAAGGCGTTAAAAATCAACCCGCAATGGGACCAGGGAGCTAATTACGGTACCGCAATTTGCGGTGCCGTAATTAGCACCTTCCCCATTCCCATTATGCCCCATGGGGCAAAAATGGGAATGGGGAAGGGCAATGGGGGAAGGGGGAATTGACCGCCCCACCAATATTGGAATAGGGCGGTAATTTCCCTTTCCACCAAGGCGGTGCCGGTATTTTACACTATGCTATTAGCACCTTGGTCCACCGCCGCCCGTGTAATGAGACCCTTAGTCTTCACCACCTGCCAAGCTAGCTAGATTGGTCTGGCTTCTCCAGAGATCCCCTGTTTCACTAAAACGAGGGTGGCCTCCTAAACTTTTGCCCATCAGATCAGAGTTTAGAAATCCATCTCAACAACCTCCTCCAGCACTTGTACACTCATAGGCTCCTCCTTCAATCCCCTATGCACCAGCACGGACGATTGGCACAAGGCCTATTCGGAGCATGACTAACTTACCATTTCTGAATTATTTTTCACCAACCTGCGAAGGGGAGACTAGTTCTGTACCATTACTATTAACAGTTAGGTGTTAACGGGGAGGTTTGAGCGTTTGACTGTGCATGAGACAACTCTAGTACAGAGTAGCTGGTTATAGCATAGCTGCCACTGGTATAACTACACCATTATATTATTATGTTAAGAGTTATTTTTTAATACTTCACCATTCACCATCGTAAAGGTCTGGGAGTGCTAAGAGTTGTCAAGAAAGTAGCGTATGGTGCTAGAAAACAGAAAAGGGCAGAAAAAGCAGATGATATAAGGAGCCCAATAGATTCGGAATACCAGATTGACAGTGCACGTTTAATACATACTGTCCTCTCAGTTCAGTCAAATCTGCCCGGCACATACCAACTGTAGGTTGGGTTTGGCACGCAAGTTTAATATTTAACAGAGGTACCTCTCAAATATTACAACTTCTCTGTTTTTATCGGGCAGAGCATTACTCAGATCAGGGATGGTTTTATATTGTGAATAATAGTTGCGGGTAGGGACGTCTCTCCATTTCTTTTGCCTCCTACCTTCCTTTACTACATCACACTGAGGGATGATCAAGGCTAGTCTTAGCCTATCTGAGGTAATATAGGACATATTAAATGTAAGAGCAGACAGAAATGCTTCAAGATTGGGGAGTATGCTTGCACGAATAATAGTATGAACCCTTGTTCAGGTATGTGTGGTAAAGCGCTAATAGTTTCGGTCACAATTACCTTTCAGCTCTGACAGTCTTTAGTGACCAGATACGTAGTGATCTTAGTTATCTAAAGTATAGTGACCAGATACTTTAGATAACCTCACCTTGCCTCCTAAACTACCTATGCACAAGCCTAACTTATCTTTACAAACGACCCCTTGTAACATTGTGCTTAGAAACCACAGACTTTGGGCACGATTACCTAGAATATTTGATCCACTTATCAGATACGAGACTACCTCCAACCACCAAAAGAAAGTATCTCAAACTCCTATCAACATTTAGCCCCACTACGAACAGCAACAACAAGCCCTACATGAAAAAAACAGGACTCATACCCGCTCAACTGCACCAATCAATACCACCACACCTCCGCTAGATAAGCCCTCACCTAACTTGAAAGGAGCCATAATAAAATAGTCGCTCATGCCACAGAAATAGCCGAAGTTATCCTAACAGAAGATTATGACTTCATCGCTGTCACAGAATCTTGGCTGCATGAGGCAGAAAGCTCTGCACTAACCCTAGCCGTACCAAATGACTACACTATCCTCAGAGCTGACCGATGTGAAGCTCGAGGTGGCGGACTAGCTGCCATTGCCAAAACTAATCTATGAGAATATCACCCTCGCCTATCATCAAATCATGTGAAGCATGTCAATTAAAATACCCACAGCCAACTTGCAAACATTGAATATTCACCTTATATACATACCCCCTGGCTCTATTAATACATTCATTGAAGATCTTTCCATGATTCTATCGGAAAACCTAAAGGACACATCCCAAACCTTATTGTTAGGAGACCTCAACATAGGCTTTAACGACACTAATGACCAACACGCCACTGCAGCCTCCAACACTTTGACTGAACTTGGTTTCACCCAGAGAGTGAACCAACCAACCCACAACAAAGGGAGAACCCTGATTGGGTTGCAGATCACAATTGCAATATCTCCATTACTTCCATCTCACCCCAAATTTGGACGGACCACCACCTGATGTCTTTTACACTCGGAACTAAATGACCCACACTACAGCCACCTTTGGCCCTTCCCACACTTACTAGAAATAAGAAAAACATCACTACAGACAAACTATTACCGTGTATTTTGCCTACCCTCAACGCCTTACCTGACAACATGGATCCCAGCCTCCTAGTTGATGAATTTAACAAAACTATGAACAAAACTCTTGATACTATCGCCCCTCAAAAACTCAGAAACTGTAAACCCAAAAGCCATCTGAACAACTGGTTTACTCCTCACTTAAAAAATGTAAGACTAGACAAAAGGAAATGTGAAATTGCCTGGAAACTTCACCCTACCACGGAAAACAAATCAAAGCTAATCAATATCTCATCCCAGTACAAGGAGGACATCCTCTTGGCTAAGCAAGAAACTTACAACAACAGAATTATGCAAGCAAATTCTAGTATGTAGGAGCTATTCACTATTTTAAAAGAATTAGAAACTCCAATTAAATCCTAAGACAACTGTGTCAAAGATAAAACATGGTGTGCTGAGATCCAGCATGCGCTAGCTAAGTCTCTAATCTTCAAAATAAAATATCACTAAAGCAAGCGTCCCCAACTTCTTCGATACCATCTAACAAAACGGCACTGCCTAAAAATCAAACATGCCACCCAATTTCACTTCTCCAAAGTCTCTACTATAGAGGTCGAGAAAGTGATACTGGGTCTCAAACCATCTAATTGCAAGGGTGATCAATGCCCAGCACAACTTATTAAGGACGCCGCTAGGGATCTAGCACCGTTTATTAATGCCTCTTTCACATCCGGCACAATACCCAGTAACCTTAAGGAATCCTGGGTACTTCCACTCCTTAAGAAGCAAACGTTAGACCCCTCCATCCCAACAAACTACAGGCCCATCTCTACCGTGCCATTTCTGTTGAAAATCCTAGACAAGGTTGCATATATCCAAATCCAGAACTTCCTAGAACATAACCAACTATTAGGCTCCCATCAATCTGGTTTCCGGCCATTACATGGCACAGAAACAGCACTCATTGATCTTAAAGCCCAAAATAGACAAATTAAGAGACAATGTTAAACCTGCATTACTCCTCCTCCTTGACCTGTCGGCGGCTTTCGACTTAGTGGATCATAACGTCTTATGTAATCACTTGGACTCAGCTGCCCATTTCTCCGGTGAGGCAATAGCGTGGATATAATCTTTCCTCAGTGACCGAACCATGAGGGTTTTCTCACCATCCGCAGCTGCAGACCCTATCCCCATCACCTGCGGGGTGCCCCAGGGTACTTGTGTCTCTCCAACCCTTTATAAGGAACAAGTTACTTACCTGTTACTGTTGTTCTCCAGCATGGGACTGGCATGGATTCACATGCTCATGAATATTCCCTGTCGTCAGGCTGGGAATACTTGGTAAAGAAAAAATCAGTCTCAGTTTCGTTTCTGATCTGTCTTTCTTAGTAGTAACCAATCACTGGTCTCTGGGTCATACTGCCCCCAGCCAATGACTGCCCTCTCCCTAAGCCCCGCCCCTGGCAGCCATCCTCATATTTGGTAGCACGTAAAGTGGCAGTATGACCAAGTGAAGAGCCGCAGAGGGGAAGGAGGGAGGGTTCGCATGTTCCTTCTCCAGCATGGGGTCTGGCATGGATTCACATGCTCATGAATATAAGAATACATAGCAGTACACACATTCACAACCACGGGTAGTGGCAAGGCTCAACATTAAGCATTACATAAAACTCAACATTAAACATCTCTTACCTCCTCACCAGGCTCACCTTAAGCAAAACAGTTGCGCAGCACTGCTTGGCCGACTCTGGACTCCTCCCTGGAATCCCAGTCGACGCAGTAGAATCTCGTGAAGGTGTGCGTCGACCTCCACGTAGCAGCCCTGCAGATGTCCAGCAGGTGCACACCAGACAAGAACGCCGTGGTAGCAGCGATCGCTCTGGTCGAATGGGCTCTCGGACGGCCGGGCAACGGTCGGTCTGCCAACCGATGACAGTGCATGATACAGCCGGAGAGCCATCTGGAAATGGAAGCCTTCAAGAGAGCCTTCCCTTGGTTCACAGGTCCAAAGTTCACAAACAGCTGTGATGTCTTCCAAAAACTCTTTGTTCGATCCACGTAGAACTTCAGCGCTCTAGCTACATCCAACGAGTGCAAAGTCCTCTCGGCCGGCGACGAAAGCGACGTGAAAAAGACTGGTAACACCAAGGGCTCGTTGAGATGGAAGTCTGACAGCACCTTGGGCATGAAGGAGGGGTGCGTCCTCAGCACCACCCTCGTCTCGTGGAAAGTCAAGTATGGAGGCTTGCAGGAAAGGGCCTGAATCTCTTCCACGCGTCGTGCAGAGGTGATGGCCACAAGGAACGCTGTTTTCCACAACAGGAACTTCAACGGAGCCGAATGCAAGGGCTCGAATGGTGGGCCCATGAGCCTGGTCAGCACCACGTTGAGCTCCCACGCCGGGGCTGGAGCCTTCACCGGCGGGAACGATCGGAACAGTCCTTTCATAAACTCCTTCACCAGGCGATGATACCACAGGGACGACCGTCCTGCAGTTCTGGTGTATTGGGAAATCGCTGCCAGATGTATCTTGATGGAAGCATGAGCTAGTCTAGCTTTGGCCAGCGACAGTAAGTACGTTAGCACTTGAGGGGCTGTAATCCGTAGAGGGTTAATCTTCTGTGCACGGCACTAGACAGAGAACCTCTTCCACTTGTGTCCGTAGCACTTGAGAGTTGAGGACGCCCTGGCCTTTGCAAGAACCTCTCTGCAGTCAGCCGGGATATCGTACGCTCCAAACTCTAGTGCTGCAGGAGCCAGGCCTGCAAGTTCAGCGACTCCTGGTCGTGATGAAGAATGGCGCCTCCTTCTCTGGAGAGAAGATCTGGGTCCCTCGACAGTTTGACTGGTGGGGATGCTGACAAGTCCAGAAGGTCCGGGAACCATATCTGTCTCAGCCACGCCGGTGCGACGAGGATCATCCTGCACCAGGACCTCTTGAGTTGGTTGATGAGCCTGTGCAGCAACGGCAACGGAGGGAACGCATACAGGAACAGGCCGTCCCAGGGGAATGAGAAAGCATCGCCCATGCTCCTTGGCTGGGGGAACCTGCTGGCAAACCTCTGGCACTTGGAGTTCGTCGCCATCGCGAACAGGTCGCTTTGGGGTTTGCCCCATCACCGGAAGAGTTGATCCACTTGATCCTGGCATAGTTCCCACTCGTGGCACGAGCGCAGCTCCCAGCTGAGTGAGTCGGCAATGGTGTTTTTTATCCCTGCTAGATGAAAAGGTACCAGAAACATCCCCTGGGCAACGGCCCAGTACCACAGATCCTGGGCTTCCTTGGACAGGGCTGAAGATCTGGTTCCTCCCTGCTTCCGGATGTACAACATCGCGGTGGTGTTGTCGGTGAAGATCCTCACCACCTTGCCCTTGAGTGACAGGAGGAATGACTTGAGGGCCCAGAACACTGCTCGGAGCTCCAGTATGTTGAGGTGGATCCACATGCCTCTCGCGTGATGATCTCCGGTGTGCGCTCCCCACCCCTCCAGAGAGGCATCCGTCGTCACCTGGTATGCTGGGGTCTGAAAGTCCGTGCCCGCTGCGAGATGCGCGCGGGTGTCCCACCATCGAATTGCTTGGTGGAATACTTCGTTGAGCAAGATCTTGTCCTCGAAGCTGCCCGTCACTTGCATCCAACGGGCGTCGAGGAACTCCTGCAGAGGACGCATCCGAAGCCTGCACAGGCACACCAGATAGATGCAAGAGGACATCATCCCAAGAAGGGACTTGATGGACCTCACTCTGGTCACGTCCGTGGCCAGCAGACGCTGTACCTTGCCCAGGATGGCCTGCGTTCTTTCCTCCGACGGCGAGGCCAACTGCACTACTGTATCGAGCTTGGCTCCCAGAAACAGCGCGACCTGCGACGGAACCAGGTGGGATTTGGGGAAGTTGATGGAGAATCCCAGGTCCGTGAGCAGCCGGAAGGTCTTTGCTGTGTGTTCGACGGCGAGTTCCCTTGTCCCTGCTCGGATGAGCCAGTTGTCCAGGTAGGGGTAGACGTGGATCCCCTGCAGGCGCAGCCACTCCGCCACTGGTACTAGGCACTTGGTGAACACCCTGGGCGCCGACTTCAATCCGAATGGGAGGGCCTTGAAATGGTAGTGCCGCCCTTGGACTACGAACCTGAGAAATATTCGGTGTCCTTTTAGGATGGGGATGTGAAAGTATGCATGCTCCAAATCCAACGACGATAGGAAGTCGCCTTCCTCCAGCTGGCCCAGCACGTGCTGGAGGGTGACCATCCGGAACTTCTGTGCCTTGATGTATTTGTTTAGCCAACCCAAGTCCAGGATGGGACGCCAACCTCCTGTCTTCTTTCTGACAAGGAAGTATCTTGAATATACTCCGGAGCCCCGGAGCCTCTTTGGGACGAGCTCGATGGCTCCTTTCTTGAGCATCGCCCTTACCTCTAACAGCAGTTGAGGGACGTGGTTTTCCTTCCTAGCCACCAGAGGAATTCGGGGGCACTTCTTTAGAAATTCCAGAGTGTGTCCGTGGGCCGGGGCATCCAGCACCCAACTGTCGGTGGAGATGGACTCCCACATGCTGACGAACTTCGTCAGCCGGCCTCCCACCGGGGTGCTTCGGTGGGGGCCCAACGCAACGGCCGGTTCAGTCTTGTTTGCCGCCTTGGCCGCCCTGGCGACGACAGCGGGATCCACCTGACTTGCCTCATCCCCTGTAGGCTTCTTGCGACGAGGAGCGGGCCGCCTGACGGTAGGTCGAGGAGCCGCCACCGAATCCTTTGGAGGCACCTTGCTTGCCTCCGGAGTTCCGAAAGGGCGGCCGCCGGTGCTGCAGAACTCCCAAGGCCCGAGCCGTCTCCGTGTCGGTCTTGATGGCCTGCAGTGACTCATCCACTGTCTTTCCGAACAGATTGTTCACGTAGAAGGGCATGTCCAAAACCTTGGCTTGCCCGTCTTGGCAGAAATCCGTCGCCTTGAGCAACCCCCGCCGTCGAAAGCAAACGCTGTTGCCCAACTGGCGGAAGCGGTTGTCGGCAATGTCTGTGGCCAGTTATGGCGTGGTCCGACGCCCCCTCACCCTCCTGTAGGATTGTCAGGGCCTCTGCCCTCTTGTCGTCCGGGAGGAAGTCCAACAGGGGGGGCCATCTTGTACCACAACTCCCTGTCGTAGAGGGCCACAATCGCTAGGGCATTGGCCGCCTTAATCGTCGTCGTTGCCAACGAGATGACTCGTCGTCCCATGGCATCTAGTTTCTTTCCCTCACCGTCTGGTGGGGAAGTTGAAGCCAAAGCCCCCCCCCCGCTTTCTTCTTGGCCGCTGTCGAGACTACTGAATCCGGGGTTGGTTGTGTCCTAAGGCACAAAGGGGCGCCATGGGGGACCCGATACTTCTTCTCGTACCGGTCCCTTTTGGCAGGCGTCATGGATGGGTTCATCAGGAGAGCAAGTCCCTCGTCCCAGATGTCATCCATCAACGGCACCGTGTGGACCGTCTTCCTCTTGGCCTTGCGCCGTTGGTAGAGGAAGCCTTCCTCCTTTTCTTCAGAGCATAGCTGAAAATGCTTGGATGCCCTGGCAATCATGGCATGGAAGGAGCCAATTTCGTCGGGAGGAGACGCCCGAGGAATCGGAGTCGGGAGGTCAGTCCCGTCGTCGCCGCCGTCATCCGTCCCCGTCGTGGCCGTGTCTGTTCCTGTGTCATCCCTCGGGACCGGGGAGGGCGACAAAGGCCATGAGGGCTGAAGGGGAGCCGGATGAATTCTCCTCCTCTTGTTTGGAGGGCTTCCCGATGGACCCGGTCCAGCTGGGTCGTCCGTCGGGGCGAGGGGCAGTGTCGTCCTCATCTCCGTGCATAAGGCTTGAATTGCCGTCAAAATGGCCGCCGAGTTATCTTGTGGCTCGGGTTGTGACGGGCGTGCCGGGAGCGACGATTGTTCCTCCTCCACGGGAACCTTGTCATCACCACCCTCGCTCTCGTCGTCCCCCTTGTCGGGATCCCTCCCGTGGGACTGGGCCTCTTCCAAATTCTCGGTCAGTTCCTCCTCGTCATCACGGCTAGCGCCCCCCCTCTTTTTCCACCGGGGTTTTCACAGGGGTCTTCTCGACGGGCTTAAAAGTGGATTCCCTCCGCAGGGGCAGGGAAACTCTGGGCCCCAAGGTCACCTCCACTGGGATAGCCTCCACAGGCTTCGCCAGTGCTGCAGCGACTCCCTCAATCGAGGCCTTGGCCGGAATCAAGGCTTTCACCACCTTGGGCGCGCTTGAGGCCTTCACCTTAGGGGGAGGGTCACCGCCTCGCTCCCCTTTGGCCTGATCCTTCAAAATCAACCGGGGCCTCTCCAGAAGCTTAGCCAGGTTCTCGGATTTTCTCTTTCCCGAGCCAGCACGTTGGCTCGCGGGTTGATGGCGTCGGTGAAGGTGCGCCCTGCCTGGCAGCCGAGGAGCCCGACCGTTCGGCTCTCCCGGTGCCTGCGGACTCGCGGTGCTTTGCCTTCGTTGGGCCCCCGTCGCCGGGGTGCACTCACAGGACTTAGAAGACCGCTCTGACTTCTTCTTCTTCTCACCTGCTGGGCTCTTGCCTTCCAGCCAGTTGGAGAGACGGGTCCGACGATCCCTCATAGTCCGATCTGACATGTTCATGCAAAATGCACAGCCCTTCTCCACGTGTGTTTTGTCCTCGTGGAGGCAGTAAAACGATTTCGAATGCTCGTCCTCCTTGAACACATTTTGTAGGCTGCATCCAGGGCAGATCCTGAACACTTTGCCGGGAGTCGAGCTTCCCTTCTCCTGGGCCAAGTTCTTCTCGTCCGCGAGGTAGGCCTCAGAAACTTCTGGAACCCTCCAAGAAGTTTAACTCGACGAAAACTTCACCCTTGAGGGGCGTAGATAAATCAGAAATGGATCCCTGTTGATCGGAAGTAGAAACTGTGGAGCATGAGGCTTGATTAAACTGAAAAATTAGATAAATCTCTTTGAAAAAACGCAAAACGCAGTAAAAGCTCGAGAGCTATAGCACGAGGACTCCCAACACTTGAACATGCGGTAAAAATATGAGGATGGCTGCCAGGGGCGGGGCTTAGGGAGAGGGCAGTCATTGGCTGGGGGCAGTATGATCCAGAAATCAGTGATTTGTTATTACTAAGAAATACAGATCAGAAACGAAACTGATACTGATTTTTTCTTTACCGAGGATTCCCAGCCTGACGATGGGGAATATTCATGAGCATGTGAATCCATGCCAGACCCCATGCTGGAGAATATTTTCACCAAGCCCCTGTTTGATGATTTGGATCATCTGGGTATCACCTACACTAATTATGCAGATGATACCCAGATCCTCCTACCACTTACAGGGGACTATAGCTTGGATTTAGCATTGGTGAATAGAATATACATTATCGTTCAGGCATGGATGGCCAAACATGGCCTCTGTCTGAACGATGACAAAACAGAACTTCTCATCTTGGGATCTGCATCTCTTCTCACCAGACTCGGCACAGAATACTCATCGTTCATCATCTATGGGAATCTTATTAAGGTTGCCAAGGAAGTAAAAATCTTAGGTTTTTACCAGATTCAACCTTAACATTCACTAAACAGGTAAACACTCTAGCTTCCTCTACAGCATACACATGCAAACTAATTAGAGCCGGTAAACAATTCCTTTCATCCAACAGTTGCATGATCCTAGCCAGAGCCCTTATTATTTCCAAACTAGACTATTGCAATGCCTTATACATTGGAGCAAACAAATTACAGATACTCCAAAATAATGCCCTTAGAGCCGCACTCAGTATCTCTAGGAAAGAACATATTTCTGACACTAGAAGGAAGTACAAGTGGCTATCCACACTTGAGAAAATCACATTAAAAACAGCATCCCTTATCTATAAATGAATGAATCTGGGTTGGCTCTAGGTCTGGAAACAGCCTATGTTAAGCTCCTCTGTTGTCCGAGACTGATGAGTTGTTCTGGCGTTGCACGATCACAGGGGCTGTTGGGGTTTAGCCAGTACCCCAATGTGTTGAGTAGATAAGGAAGTTGTGTCCCCTGGCTTTCTTGCTTCGGTGGTTGAAATAATCGGTATAACACTGTAGTTAATGCGATACAAGATTTGCTTTATTAGTGATAGTGTTAGATTGTTTTCCATATAACATTGGTAAGCGTCATATACACTTAAAGGCAATAGTGCGCCTTGTTTGTCAGCCGACACGTGTTTCGACCCGTGGGTCTTTATCAAGGCTGATGAACATTCAAAAATCATGTGGTTCGTGACATTTGTGACATAAGTTATAAATGTGCATGAATAGTGGTGTTTAAGTGAAGTGAAATAATTGGTAGCACGTTATTCAAAATTACATAGCACATACATTTGATGTAATGAAGTATTCATTCAATGTAGGAGGAAAGAGGAGAGAGCGAACAGAGTATGGTTAGCAAGGAACTGATAAGGGGTGGTTGTCATGATTTGGCATGGTGAGGGTTAGAGCCTCTTACTGTTAGGGAGAATTCTCTCTTTAGGCTGAATTTCCTAACCTAGTGAGTCCCCCAGCAGCTTTGCTGGATTTCTGGAGTTTGTTTTTTTCCTCCTGCCAAGAGTGAAACTCTTTTTCTGCCACTCTTGGACATGATTTATGGTATTCCTTTGACTGGTAATGTGTTTTATGGGTTATGGGGTCCTTTACTCCATAGGGTCTCATGTGTTTTTCCTATGTGTGTTACACAGCACCCTCTGTGCAGTAACACAGGGGTGTCATAGTGACCCCCCACCATAGACTCCATACCCTGGGACTGACTACTGTCTCCCAGGGCATGTAAAGTCACCATTGGCTTTACTAGTCCCAAATTATTAACAAACCAGTACAAACCATCATATTGTGGACGTACTGGTCGGGGCAATTCAATTGCCCCGGGGTCTGTTAGTCGAGGGGGCACGTCTCTGTCCCCCCTGATCGAGTTTTGGCTGGTGGCAGTGGAAACTACTTTTTATATTCGACCGCAAATATTTTCCTATGGGATTTTCCCATTGTTCGAGGCTACCAACTTTAATTATTTAATTCTCATAGCCTCGAACATACCGCCGGTTTATTTAATTAATATTAATTCTCCGGTTGGTATTTTTTGCTAAGACTCGATTCTAAAATGGCGTTTGTGTTCTCTTCTGTGACTCCAACCCAAGTCGAGCCCTTTGTTCCACTTTTTGGCGGGCTTCTCCACAGAAGCCTCCAAAAGTGGTGCCACTCTGTCTGGGTACCACAGGGGGTGTGGGAGGGGGTTTAGGCACCCTGGACTGAGCTACCTTGGTAACTCAAGTCACACTCGTGTGATTGGCCCAAATGGTGAGCCGGCCGGCTCACCACTTAGCATGTTTGAGTGACAGCTAGGCTGAGTGAATGGGGGTTTTCTGCATAAAAGCAGGGCTTTGGGGACTGGAACTTCAGAAGTCGCCACAGGACCTGAGAATCCGACGAGGGAGAAGCTGAGCCGACCTACCACGACGACACCACCGGTGGAGCCCTGCAGAACCGACTCACCACTTCCCGACGAAAGAGAAGATCTCCCGGCTGGAGAGGCTTCTTCCCCTGACTGGTGGGCACAACCAGTTTACCTTTCTTCCTTCGAACCCCAGCCCGGTTTGTGGTCGAACTGCCCGTGCCAAGCACCCTGGCAGCCGGATAGCCACTCACCACTGAACCGCGAATCACCGGACCGCTCCTTGTAACTGAGAACCTCCGTGGCTGGTTTCTTCCCTGGCAGTGCAATGGACTCCTGTCTTCCTCCACGACGAGATCCTCTCTTCCCCCGGACGAAGCACCAACTTGCACCCGCTGCCAGGAACAACTGACCCCGCTGGAGCGTTCTCACCACTTTAAGGTACCGTGTCCGCCAGGCCTCCCTTTCTAAAGATTGCTACAGGGTAATAATAACCCCTTATCCTTCTGGACTGGGCTGGCCGCCTTGGCCCTCTAACTGGTCCCTTTCCTTGGTCCAACTCCTTTTTGAACCGTTCCAAGACTTTTGTGCACTGCAACTGTGTGACCTTGGACACATTTCGTTTTGATCCTCTTAAAAGCGGATCCAGCCTATTGACTCTGAATTCACAGTGCTACTTTACTTTTCTCTCTTGTGTGTTCGTGAAAAAGTGTTGGGATCTGTTTCAATTTATTCTCTGCTTTTCTCTCTCTTTTTTAAAACGAATTATTAGAGTGCCATCTACGTTAAGCGCTCACCGCTGTCTGAAAATAAGTGGGGCTTTACTTAAGACTTGTCTAATATTCTTTTAAGGGAGTGTATATCTTTTAGTGACCATGTTTTTGAATTGCTTACTATTAGTGCCTGTGTGTTTTTCTAGATGCGGTTTTAAATAAATAATTATATCTCTTTTACACCAAGCCCTGGTCAGTGTTTACTTGTTCTACTGTGTTCTCTTGACCTATTGTGAATACTCTGTATACTGCCCAACTCTTCTTGAGGGAAGTCTGACTGCTCAACCACAGCTACCAAGTGAATCTGTGTGGTACAGACTGCTATCAAGTGGGTTTACTGACAAACATCTGTAGTCCTAAATCTTTTGCAGTGGTCCGAGAGGGAACTGCACAGGTTTTTGCCTAACACTTACCTATTGCCAAAGGTCTTGAGCCCCCTGTGGGGTCCTGACCCTGTTGTGGGTGCTGTCTTGTCGACAGTCGTGGCTCCTGTTGGGCCCTGAAAAGCAATTGGATTGCTGTTAGGGCATAAGGATTCTTTGGCTGTATAGTATGGTTGCTTAATGCTCAGGTGAGGCGTTTGACAGCATAACCTGGCCACAATTTTGGGGTGTGAAAATGGCCAGGCTGGGGTGGGATAACCCAGGTTCTGGAGGTGCTGGCCCCCTTGGAGGAGGCGGCCGTGGCGTGGAGGAGATGAGGCTCATGTTGTTCATGCACGGCATTATTTGCCAGGTGGAGGCCAGTGTGAGGTGATGGTTCCCTCCTGCCCAGAGGTTGTTGGACAACGTGTCCTGGTCCCTTGTTTTGGGGGGGGCCCAGGACGTGTAGGATGCTGGTCCCCATGGTGGAGTCAAGCGTGCAGTGCCTGGGGGTGATGTGGTGCAACTGTGTTGTGGGCGGCAAGGCTAGCCAGGTAACAGTCGTGTAGCTACGTGTGGCTATCCGGCCGTATTGTGGATTCATACATAGGTGAGCAGGCAGGGGATGCCTGTTTGGAGTGGAATGGTCTTGCCCTGCTTCCCTGATGAGGGTCCTTTGCGTAAATGAGAATGTGCGGTGGCTGGGATGGCCGACCTGCGTTCGTATTTAGGGAGTGATAAGTAAATGATGGTCAGCCTATCCGTCTGTGGCAGAGTGGTGAATGAGTCCTTATAGGACAGTGAAGGATAGCGCGGGGGTGGGGAGGTCCAGGGCTTACTTTGTCTGCGTCTCTATTCTGAGGTCCGTCCGGCTCCTGATTATTGCCATAATGACGGCCCTTTTAAGTCGTTCACACAAGAATTGCCGAGTCACGCAGTGTGAGATGTGCGCATCCGTAGGGGAACAGTGTACCTGTGTATGCGAGTGCGAATGACAGGGAAAGGTGACAAAGGATGGCACATGCGCATTGCGCTGCATGTTCCCTTTGGTGGAATGTGTAGAGGCGCATGCACTAGGGGATTAGTGTCCCTCTTCGCCTGAATTGCCTGGGATTGGCGGGAGGGGCGATGTGGCTCTGGGAAGGGGGTCCGCGAGCTGGGAGTGGGTGAACCCGGAGGGGGTTGCCTGTGGGTTGAAGGTCCTGTGGAATGAGACATTGCACACAGTTGAAAAGGATTTGTGTGAAGGTGGTGTGAATGTCGATGTCAGACCCCTGTGAGCCTATGCTTGAGTGATACTCTGGTTGAGGCATGTAGTCTGGCATGGATCTGGTGTGAGCATAGTTATGCTTAGGATAGTGCCTGGTTGTGTATTGGGTTGCCTGTTGATTGTAAGTCCTGTGGACATGAGACAATGCACATAGAGGAGAATAGATTGGGTGAATGGTGGTGTAAAGGGGGGTTGTCAGGCCCCTGTGGGCCTATGCTAGAGTGAACCTCTGGCTTGGGGATGTAGTCTGGCATGGATCTGGTGTGAGCAATGTTGTGCTTAGGGTAGTGCATGGTTGCGTATGGGATGCCGGGTGGCAGTGAAACATGTCTGTCTGGGCTGAGTGGAGGTTTGTCTGTCCTTGTTGGTCCTAAGGACAGTCTCCAGAAATAGATGGAGCCATAACTGTCAGTGGCAGTAAGGGGATGGTCAAGGTCATCGAGGAAAGAGGAGGTTCCCTCTCCATGTAGGTCTTGATTGGATGTAGGCCATTACGGCCATGGTTGACCTGGAGTTTGCCGTGGGTATAGGTTTGGTCCAGAGGAATTAGAGCTACTTGGTTGGACAAACGAGGGGATGGGTTACAGAAAGACATTGAAATCATGATCCTTGTTTAGGCCATTCTTAACACATCTAAAATGGCAGATCAATCGTGCTTCCTCTTGTCTGAGTCTTTTGATTCTGTCTCCTCCTCTGGTTCCCAGCCGTACGGTTCTTAGTGCAATGAATCTTATCTGGCTCTTGTCATCCATCTGGTGATTTCTCTGCCAATGGTTGGCCAGTGGTAGTTTTGGATCCTGCGAATGAATGCTGTTCATGTGTTCCCTTATCCGGGTGCGTACTTCCCGGATGGTGCTTCCTATATAGATCTTATTACACACACAGATGAATGCATAAATTACAAATTTGCTTCTACAATTAAGGTGCTCCATGATTTTGAACGTTGGGCAGCCTGTGAATTTAGCACATTTTGTTTGGGTGGCATATTTGCACATTGAGCAGGTTCCACATTTGGTAAAGCCAAATGGCATTTGTCTGCTTAGCCAGTCCTGTGCGGAGATGTTTCTCTCAGAAAGGAAGGATGGGCTGAGTAGGTTTCTTAGTGTCAGTGCTCTGCTGAATGACATACTGGGGTGTGTTTCCAATTGAGGTTTGATATGCTCATCCATGAGGAGCAAGTCCCAATGTTTGGTTAGGATTTTGTGGATGGCATGACTATCTTTGTTGTATCTGGTTACAAATCGGATCGTGGGGTTTGTATCTTTCTTCTTGGGTTTAGGCGAGAGCAAAGTTTCTCTTTCAATGTTTATAGCTTGATTCCTGGCTAGTGTGAGGTTTTTCGGTGGAGTAGCCTCAACATTTGAATCTTTGGTCCAGTAAGTCGCATTCATCTGTGAAGAGTTTCTCAGTGTTGCAGTTCCTTCTGGCACAAATGTATTCCCCTTTAGGGATATTCTGAATAACACTTTTTCTGCGACAGCTTGTCGCATGCAGTGTTGAGGTAACCTCCGTTGGTTTGCGAAAGGTCTTGGTTATTATTTTGTTGACCTCAATAGTGATCCTTAGATCCAGAAAGTCAATTTGGTCTGTGCTGATGTGACTGGTTAGCTCAATACCATAGTTGTTTATATCCAGATATTCCACGTATTGGTCCAATTCTTCTTTGGTTCCTTTCCATATGAGGATGATGTTGTCTATAAAACGTGCCCAGTTGACAATATGGGTGGTGAACTTGTTTTCTCGCATTGCATGTTCTTGTTCATACGAGGGCATGAAGCAATTGGCTAGAGCTGGAGCATAGCTTGCTCCCATCGCGATCCCCTTGGTTTGTTTATAATATTCTCCATTAAAAATGAATATATTATTGGTTAGTGAGAATTTGAGAAAAGATTTGGTCATTTCCACTTGGTCAAGATGTGATGCTGACTCATGCTTGAGTAGGTATCCTAGGCTTGTTATGGCTAGTTCATGTTTGATTGATGTATACAGGGCCTTGACATCCAGTGTGGCCAATATGAAGTTTGGTTGCCATTTGATTTTTGATAGTATTTCCAAGGTGTGCATGGTGTCCCCGAGTTACGTTGGTATCTTGGTGACTAGCGGTTGTATCACATTATTGATGTATCTGGCTAGTGTCTCAGTTATCCCTCCTATTCCACTCATGATAGGTCTGCCCTCTGGAATAGTGTCAACGTTTTTATGAATTTTGGGCAGGAAATAGAGGGTTGGCATGACCGGGTGATCTGTTCTCAGGTACTCGTATTCCTCATCAGTTATGAGTCCTTCTGTTTGATAGTTTTTGAGGAGTTCTTGATGTTCCTTGAGGATTCTTGCCTGTGGATTTTTGTCCAATTTCCCATAGTTGCCTGGTGTTTCGAGATGGTTTTGAGGTAGTCCATTTTTTCCATGATTACAATGTTGCCACCTTTGTCAGCTTCTTTAATAATGATACTTGTCTCTTCTCGTAGGTTCTTGAGTATGGCTTGTTCTTCATTGGATAAGTTATCTTTATTGCTTGTGGTTCGGTTCCGTGTGTCTTCCAATCTATTTAGATCATTGATGACTGCTTGTTGAAAAGTATCTATATAGTTCTCTGCAAAGAGTTGCGGAGTAAATTTGGATTTATTTTTGAGTTCCGGGATTCTCATGGCCACATTCTGGATCCCGAGTTCTTGCATGCATTCTTGTTTACTTTTGGTGTTGTCTTCTAGTGCACTGAGGAGATGCATGTCGTCTAGGTCCCGAATGGTGAGTAGGCTAGGTTCTGGTACTATTTCTCGTGCTTTGTACACTGTTGTTTTGGTAGCAAAGAATTTGGTTAGTTTGAGGCGTTGTGTAAATTTGAACAGGTCAATTTGGATGTCCACGAAGTTGTTGTTGCTAGATGGTGAAAAGGAGAGTCCCTTGTTGAGTACTTTTATTTCCACATTGGTTAGTTCTTTGTGTGACAAATTCATGATTATATTTTGTTGTTCTTCTGTCCCATCTTTTTCTCAGATTGTGACCTTGTTTGTCTTTGTTACATTTCCTCTTCCAATTCTCTTGCATCTTTTGTCTGTTCTTCATCCTCTCTCTCTTCTTGTTGGGTTCCTATATTTGTTAATGGTACTGCGAAAGATACTGTTTTTTTGGGTTGTGATTTGAGACGGCTTGCTTTCTTGTGCCGTTTGATTTGTCCTAAAAAAGACAGTTTTGCTGGTTGTTTGTCTGTTGCATGTTCCTGTGGTTCCGATGTTTCTTCTGGTTCACTGTCTACTTCAGAGCTGGCCGCTGAGCTGTTGGGTGTGCTTCCTGTAGATTTAGGTCTGTCATGGTCATATTTGGCTTGATAGGTGAATACCCTGTCTTCCCTGTAATCTTCATCATCTCTGAAGAATTTATGTAGTACCTCATTTTGACTTCATCTTGATGTGTTTTCAGTATTTG
This sequence comes from Ambystoma mexicanum, assembly GCF_040938575.1. Taxonomy (NCBI): domain Eukaryota; kingdom Metazoa; phylum Chordata; class Amphibia; order Caudata; family Ambystomatidae; genus Ambystoma; species Ambystoma mexicanum. The sequence continues at coordinate 39,230,871 of NC_090933.1, forward strand.
GTACATTGTTTTGTAAGTTTTCTCTATGGTTGATTTCGGTGCATCATAGTCTTCAATTTCCTTCTTTAATTCCTCTAGGAGAATGACAGTTCTTGCATGTTTTCTTTTAGCGTGTTCAATCAGTAGCAGTATCATCGTTGTTGAACCTTGGACGAGGTTCTGTTCCCATTTGTCCGCTAGGTCGGAGTCAAGTGGATCATCGAAATCTGGGAAGATGAGTATTCTGAGGCCTCTGTGTTTTCTTTTGCTCCGCATATTCTTGCATTGTCGTCTTTTCCCAAAATGTGTTTATTTCTTTTCTTGATAGTTTTTCTAATCTCATGAACTTCTGTTTAAAGTCTTCTTGTGGGTTGGAGTCTCTAAAGGCATTGGCCCTTATTACAAGTCCGGCGCTGGACCATGGTGCTATTAGCACCATGGTCCATGCCGGACTCCGGCATGGTGGATGGCGGAATTACCGCCCCATTCCAAGGTGAGTGGGGCAGTAATTCCCCATTCACCATTTGCCCTTCCCCATTCCCATTTTTGCCCCATAGGGCATAATGGGAATGGGGAAAGGCGCTAAGTACGGTGCCGCAAATTGCGGCACTGTACTTAGCACCAAGGTCACTTTGCGTCATGGGTTTTAACGCCTGCAAAAAGCAGGCGTTAAAACCCGGGACCTCTTAATCAGGCATTAAGGGTTAACGCCGCCGTTAAACCCTTAACGCCTGACTTGTAATGAGGGCTATTGTCTGTAGATCCTTGTGGGGCAAAGAGTGCCCTGATATCCTCGTTTCTTGACATCATGTATTCTGCCATGTCTTCTAATTCGTGTTTCTTTTAATGGGGTAATCCCAAGAGCTGGAGTATTGGCCGTTTCCCTAATGTTGTTTGAATGAATCTGGGTTGGCTCTAGGTCTGGAAACAGCCTATGCTAGGCTCCTCTGTTGTCCGAGACTGATGAGTTGTTCTGGCATTGCACGATCACAGGGGCTCTTGGGGTTTAGCCAGTACGCCAATTTGTTGAGTAGATGAGGAAGTTTTGTCCCCTGGCTATCTTGCTTCAGTGGTTGAAATAATCATTATAACACTGTAGTTAATGCGATACAAGAGTCGCTTTATTAGTGATAGTGTTAGATTGTTTTCCATATAACATTGGTAAGCGATATTCAAAATCATGGAGCACCTTAATTGTAGAAGCAAATTTGTAATTTATGCATTAATCTGTGTGTGTAATAAGATCTATATAGGAAGCACCATCCGGGAAGTACGCACCCGGATAAGGGAACACATGAACAGCATTCATTCGCAGGATCCAAAACTACCACTGGCCAACCATTGGCAGAGGAATCACCAGATGGATGGCAAGAGCCAGATAAGATGCATTGCACTAAGAACCGTACAGCTGGAAACCAGAGGAGGAGACAGAATCAAAAGACTCAGACAAGAGGAAGCACGATTGATCTGCCATTTTAGATGTGTTAAGAATGGCCTAAACAAGGATCATGATTTCAATGTCTTTCTGTAACCCATCCCCTCGTTTGTCCAACCAAGTAGCTCTAATTCCTCTGGACCAAACCTATACCCACGGCAAACTCCAGGTCAACCATGGCCATAATGGCCTACATCCAATTTTAAGACCTACATGGACAGGGAACCTCTTCTTTCCTCGATGACCTCGACCATCCCCTTACTGCCACTGACAGTTATGGCTCCATTTATTTCTGGAGACTGTCCTTAGGACTAACAAGGGCAGAAACCTCCACTCAGCCCAGACAGACATGTTTCACTGCCACCCGGCATCCCATACGCAACCATGCACTACCCTAGGCACAACATTGCTCACACCATATCCATGCCAGACTACATCCCTAAGCCAGAGGTTCACTCTAGCATAGGCCTACAGGGGCCCGACAACCCCCCTTTACACCACCATTCACCCAATCTATTCTCCTCTATGTGCATTGTCTCATGTCCACAGGACTTACAATCAACAGGCAACCCAATACCAACCAGGCACTATCCTAAGCATAACTATGCTCACACCAGATCCATGCCAGACTACATCCCTCAACCAGAGTATCACTCCAGCATAGGCTCACAGGGGCCTGACATCGACATTCACACCACCTTCACACAAATCCTTTTCAACTGTGTGCAATGTCTCATTCCACAGGACCTTCAACCCACAGGCAACCCCCTCAGGGCTCACCCACTCCCAGCTCGCGGACCCCCTTCCCAGAGCCACATCGCCCCTCCCTCCAATCCCAGGCAATTCAGGCCAAGAGGGACACTAATCCCCTTGCACACGCGCCTCTACACATTCCTCCAAAGGGAACATGCAGCGCACTGCGCATGTGCCATCCTTCGCCACCTTCCCCTGTCATGCGCACTTGCATACACAGGTACACTGTTCCCCCTACGGATGCGCACATCTCACACTACGTGACTCGGCAATTCTTGCGTGAACGACTTAAAAGGGCCGTCATTAAGGCAATAATCAGGAGCCGGATGTACCTCAGATTAGAGACGCAGACAAGGTAAGCCCTGGAACTCCCCACCCCCGCGCTATCCTTCACTGTCCTATAAGGACTCATTCACCACTCCGCCACGGACGGATAGGCTGACCATCATTTACTTATCACTCCCTATAAGGGAACGCAGGTCGGCCATCCCAGCCACCGTGCATTCTCATTTCCGCAAAGGACCCTCATCAGGGAAGCAGGGCAACACCATTCCACTCCAAACAGGCATCCCCTGCCTGCTCACCTATGTATGAATCCACAATACGGCCGGATAGCCACACGTAGCTACACGACTGTTACCTGGCTAGCCTTGCCGCGCACAACGCAGTCGGACCACATCACCCCCAGGCACCGCACGCTTGACTCCACCATGGGGACCAGCATCCTACACGTCCTGGGCCCCCCCAAAAACAAGGGACCAGGACATGTTGTCCAACGCCCTCTGGGCAGGAGGGAACCATCACCTCACACTGGCCTCCACCTGGCAAATAATGCCATGCATGAACAACATGAGCCTCATCTCCTCGACGCCACGGCCGCCTCCTCCAAGGGGGCAGCACCTCCAGAACCTGGGTTATCCCACCCCAGCCTGGCCATTTTCACACCCCAAAATTGTGGCCAGGTTATGCTGTCAAACGCCTCACCTGAGCATTAAGAAACCATACTATACAGCCAAAGAATCCTTATACCCGAACAGCAATCCAATTGCTTTTCAGGGCCCAACAGGAGCCACGACTGTCAACAAGACAGCACCCACAACAGGACCAGGACCCCACAGGGGGCTCAAGACCTTTGACAATAGGTAAGAGGCTCTAACCCTCGCCATGCCAAGTTATGACTACCACCCCTTATCAGTTCCTTGCTAACCATACTCTGTTCTCTCTCCTCTTTCCTCCTACATTGAATGAATAATTCATTACATCAAATGTATGTGCTATGTAATTTTGAATAACGTGCTACCAATTATTTCACTTCACTTAAACACCACTATTCATGCACATTTATAACTTATGTCACAAATGTCACGAACCACATGATTTTTGAATGTTCATCAGCCTTGATAAAGACCCACGGGTCGAAACACGTGTCGGCTGACAAACAAGGCGCACAATTGCCTTTAAGTGTATATGACGCTTACCAATGTTATATGGAAAACAATCTAACACTATCACTAATAATGCGAATCTTGTATCGCATTAACTACAGTGTTATAACGATTATTTCAACCACTGAAGCAAGATAGCCAGGGGACAAAACTTCCTTATCTTATCTGTAAATGCCTTAACAAAGCACCACGATATCTTATAGAAAGATTTGCTAGAAAATCATCTACTAGACCCACGATACTAGTGAATTCCAACTGCCGCGCTTTAAACTATACACTATTGGGGGCACCAGCTTCACAGTCAAAGCAACTCAACTGTGGAACTCACTACCCGCCACACTCAGAATGGACCAAACCTTCACCAAATTCAGGAAAAATCTGATCACTTGGCTTTTAGAGAATGAGGATAAATAAACCTATAGAACCGGACCATACATGTGAATAATTGTATTATTGCTATATATAGAATGTCTGTATTTATTTACCACTGCCTACTGTATGTACATATAATACATATTTGCTAGATTAGATGTTTTTGTGATACTTTTGTAAACTGATGCAACCTATGTACCAAGCTGTATGTGTCAGGAGTATCGGGATTGATCAAGGCTTCCCTCCCTTCCTCCTCACCTGAATAGTCTGTAGAGTTGTCCTGCAGCTCCGACCTCCTTCCTGGATGTCTTCGGGTAAGTTCTTTGCTGGTCTTCTTAGCTTCCTTCTTTTGCCATAAGTAGGGGCGAGCTCCCTGGGATGCCACACTGTCGGGTAATTGGAGACCCGAACTGCGGGGACTCCCGGGAGCCGGCTCCTGAGCAGGGAAAAAGCCCAAAAGGCAGAAAAAACCCTGCAGTAGGAGTTCTGGCAGGATGGTCAGTGGAGGCGATGAGGGCTGAATAAGATCCTCCCAAGCAGAGAAGTACCTACAAATCCAGTGGTAGGTACAGGGGTAGCCTTCCAGTAGAATGAAGGTTCGCTGGAGAACGCAGAAGTAGGAGCACAACACAGAGGAAGTCAGCAGGGGCTCACATGTAAGTAAGAGGCGTGGAATAGCTCCAAGGCAAAAGAACTAAGGCGAGGAAGAGAGAGGAGGAAGAAGGGACGAAGCCGGCCAGGCTGAGGAGCCAAGCAAGGGTGGAACGGGAGAGAAGCCGAGCGAAAAGACCGGTACAAAAAGTATCGGAAGGCCAGCAACAGAGTAGGGAAACCAGGAAAGGAAAGAACACAGGGAAACAACGGAGGAACACACGGAGGGGGAAAACTCAGCGTTACCTTCGACCCGGGAGAGCAGTGAAGGTGCAACGCGAGGAACGCCGCGCTGAGCCGGCACTAAAGAACGCCGGCGGCCATCTTGGAAAATACTAGAACAGTGCTTCCAGACGGCCGTCAGACGTAGTGGGACTTGTCAATGGTGTCTCCACAGGTAAAGAAGCGCTGCCCGACAGAAGTCATGACAGTATGCCCCCCTTCTACATGGGGGGCCCCCTGGTTTGCCGGGATTCAATCTGTGAAACTTCCTAATGAGTCGATGGGCATGAATGTGACTTACTGGTTCCCATGTACGTTCTTCGATGGGTTAACCCTTCCAATGAACCAAATATTGTAGAATTCCATGATGGTAACGGGAATCTACCAGATGTGATACCTCATATTCAGCTGGTTCAGACGGAACATCATCAGACTGCCTTTTAGATCTTCTCTTAGAAGGATCCGGAAGGTAAGGTTCAAAAGAGAGGAATGGAACACAGGATGTACATGTTTAAGAGAGGGAGGTAACTGGAGGCGAAATGCAACAGGGTTCACCTTCTTATCGATCCGAAAGGGTCCGATATATCTTGGTGCGAATTTCCCTATGTGTGTCCAGCGGGGTAAGAATCTTGTGGCTAACCACACCTTATCACCTTCAGTCCAAGAGGGCGCTGCCTCCCTCTTTTTCTCGGCCCATGTCTTATAGGCATGTCGGCTAGCGTTCAAGGTCTCATTGGCTAACACATGGGTGTCTGAGTTCCTTCAGGAGATGTTCAAGAGCGGGCAATTTCGACGGATGAATCTCTGCCAACGGTAAGTGTTTCGGATGGTAACCAAATGTGCAAAAAAAAGGAGACATATTGATAGCCGAATGTCTGGTGTTATTATAAGTGAACTCAGCCATAGGGAGGAAGGCATTCCAGTCATCTTGCTTTCTGCTACAAAAACATCGGAGATATTGCTCTAGCGTGTGATTGAGCCTTTCCGTCTGCCCGTTGCTTTGTGGGTGAAACCCAGACGAAAGGGCTCGTTGAATCCCTAAATGTTTGCAAAGAGAACCCCAAAACTGGGAAGTGAATTGAGGGCCTCGATCGGACACCACGGTTTCAGGATGGCCATGAAGCTGCACTATTTCTTTCAAGAAGATCTTGGCCATCTCGGGAGCCGTAGGTAATCCCCTCAAAGGCGTGAAGTGAGCCAATTTGCTTAGAGAATCCACAGTCACCATGATGACCGTGTCCCCTTCAGAGTTAGGCAGTTCCACAATAAAGTCTGTAGAGACGTGGGTCCACGGTTGTTTGGGAGCAGGTTCCTGCTGCAGTAGGCCTAAGGGTTTGGAAGGATGGTACTTATTGGCTGCACAGAGGGCACAGGTAGCTACATAAGAATGTACATCTTGGTTCCAACCTGGCCACCAGAACAATCTGGACAAAAGATCTTTAGTGGCTCGTATGCCCTTATGTCCGGACATAGGTGAATCATGGCACCATGAAAGGGCCAGTCTTTGGTGTCTCTTGTCGGGTAGGTAAAAGGCTCGACCCTTAAAGAAGATCTTCCCTCTCGCTTCCGATTCAGCTGCTAACTCTGTCCTCATCGGTACTGTGTTGTTTAATCCGAACTTCGCGTAGAAAAGTATTGGCCACAGTCCGGATCTCTTTGCCCGCTAACAATAATTCGTGGCAAAAGTCCCCTTCATCGTCCGAACCATGACTGCGTGACAGGGCATCGGCTAAGATGTTCTGTTTGCCGGGTAGATATGTAACCTCAAAATCAAACTGAGAGAGAAAATATGCCCAACGGGCGTGTCTAGCATTGCGACATTCCATCTGTTGGAGAATGCGAAGATTACTGTGCTCGGTGAGTACAGTAAACCTATGGATAGCTCCCTGAAGGAGATGACGCCATTCTTCACAGGCATGTTTGATAGCCAACAGTTCCCTTTCGATGACGGAATAATTCCTTTCACTAGGGGACAAGGTTTTTGAATAGTACGCCACAGGATGTTCAAGTCCATCTTTGCCTTTTTGCAAGAGGGCCGCACCTATAGCTCCTCCTGAGGCATCCGTCTCTACTATGAATGGTAAGGTCTGATCATGCTGTACCAGAATGGGAGCCAAGGTAAATGCCTTTTTTAAAGCGTGGAAAGCAGAATCCGCTTCTTGTGTCCAAGTGAAGGTAACACCTTTCTTCAGTAGCGACGTGATAGGAAGGACCATTTGGAGAACCCCGGAATAAATTGGCGATAGAAATTTGCTAGTCCGAGGAAGCGTTGTACTTCTTTGACGTTTCTAGGGGCAGACCAGTGGGTGACTGCTTGTATTTTACAGGGATCCATCCAAATACCTTCTTGGGAAAGGATAAAACCTAAATAGGACACCAAGGGTGCCTTGAAAACGCACTTTTCAGGCTTTACCAAAAGCTTGTTTTCCCGCAGGCGTTCCAGCACCAGTCGAACATGTCTTCTATGTTCAGGAAGGGATGAAGAGTAAATTAAGATGTCGTCCAAATACACCACCACTGTAGAGAATAGGAGGTCGGCAAACAGTTTATCCATAAAGCGTTGGAAAATAGCGGGTGCATTTACCAAGCCAAAGGGCATAACTCGGTATTCGAAATGCGCTAGCGGGGTCCTAAATGCCGTCTTCCATTTGTCCCCCTGTCTTATACAGAGCAGGTCGTACGCACCCCTGAGATCCAATTTCGTGAAGATAGATGCACCCTGTACGGCTTCTAGTATCTCTTTGATTAGAGGCATAGGATAATGGTCTTTAATAGTAAGACGATTTAAGCCTCGATAATCGATACAAGGACGGAGTTCAGATGATCCCTTCTTCGGTATGAAGAATAGCGATGCTCCAGCAGGTGATTTGGATTCTTGGATGAGTCCATTTTGTAGATTACAATCTAGGTAATCCTTGAGAGCCTTACGCTCGGGTAACGATAGAGGAAACATCCTTTCAAAAGGGATAGATGCATTAGGTTGGATCTCGATGGCGCAGTCTTCTCTTCTGTGAGGAGGAAGGGTATGCGGCTGCTTGTCCATGAAGACTTCCAAATAATCTTGATAGTGTTCAGGTACCATATGGAGTGATGCTGTCAACAGGGAATCTCTCATGTTTAGGGAGTCAAGGGGGTGATCATTATTCAGACATTCATTGAGACAAAGGGACGACTGAAACTGTATGGTATTGTTTGACCAATCGATCATCGGATTGTGTCTGCGCAGCCAAGGGATCCCGAGTACCACCCGAAAATGTGCTGCCTTAATGATGTCACACACCATTTCTTCCTGGTGCTGAAACAATTGGACTTGAAGAGGCAGAGTCTCTTGGGTAATGGGTCCTGAGGACAAAGGTTGGCCATCCACCCCTTCCACAGGAATGGGCAGATTCTTTGGAACAATGGGCACATCGTTGTCTTGGGCCCAGGATACATCGATGAAATTCCCTGCTGCCCCACAGTCCAACATTGCTAAAGCCTCCCAGACAGTAGAGGAATCCCGGCACAGCTTAACCTGAAATACCATCAAACGATTGTCTTCTCTGGGTAGATGAGTCAAAGTGTTGGTACAGGGATTCTAACCAACTCCCCCGGACCTACCCCTGATTAGGTTCGGGGAGATTCGTTTCCCTGGCGGCACGGAGGAACCTCTGGGCAGTTACGGAGTAGATGTTTGCTAGAACCACAGTACATGCAGAGGCCCAGCTCTCTTCTTTTCTTTTCTTCGGCAGTTAAAGGTCCTCTTGTGGTACCTATTTGCATAGGTTCCTCCCCAGCAGATGAAGCCGAATGTTCCCTAGAAGGGTTCGGGGAGATAGGTAAGGGAGAGGGACGAGGACACCTTCTTTCTTGTCTTCTTTCTACCAGCCTAAATTCGATCTGAAGTGCAAGAGACACCAGTTCCTGAAACGTCTGAGGACGTGCAATGCGTGCCAGCTCATCCTTTATATCTTCATGCAAGCCGCGACGAAACAGTCTGTTGAGCAGAATCTGGCCATCCGGTGTTTGTAGCAAGCTGCATGAAGGAGGAAACATAAGTTTGTACATCATGGGGGCTCTGTCTAATGTCAAGGATTGCTTCATATGAGGCATACTGTACCTCGGGTCGGTCAAAGCGAGTCTTTAGGAGTTGTACAAACTGATCATAATCAGTAGTAGCTGGATCAGAGTGCAGGACTAGAGGTGAAGCCCATGCCAAGGCGTTCCCCGTTAAATTAGAATCTAGGAAGCCCACCTTGCCCTTGGTGGTCTCATAAGTGCGAGGGCGGAAAGTGAAATATAACCGGCAAGCATCCAAAAATTCTTTCAATGTCCTCGGATTTCCGTCATATTTCCCGCAAGGTAAGGGTAGCGGAGGAAGGTCTCCACGGGCATCATCGCGAGCTGCTACCTGTTGTCGCAGAGACTGATTTTCGGATCGAAGTGATTGCACTTCTACAGTAAGCCCCTGAATGGCTGCCACCAATTCTTGATACTGTTCGAGAGAAGCCATTGGGGTCCTTTGGCGTTGCACTCTGTCAGGAGTATCAGGATTGATCAAGGCTTCCCTCCCTTCCTCCTCAACTGAATAGTCTGTAGAGTTGTCCTGCAGCTCCGACCTCCTTCCTGGATGTCTTCGGGTAAGTTCTTTCCGGTCTTCTTAGCTTCCTTCTTTTGGCATAAGTAGGGGCGGGCTCTCTGGGATGCCATACTGTCGGGTAATTGGAGACCCGAACTGCGGGGACTCCCGGGAGCCGGCTCCTGAGCAGGGAAAAAGCCCAAAAGGCAGAAAAAACCCTGCAGTAGGAGTTCTGGCAGGATGGTCAGTGGAGGCGATGAGGGCTGAATAAGATCCTCCCAAGCAGAGAAGTACCTACGAATTCAATGGTAGGTACAGGGGTAGCCTTCCAGTAGAATGAAGGTTCGCCTGAGAACGCAGAAGTAGGAGCACAACACAGAGGAAGTCAGCAGGGGCTCACATGTAAGTAAGAGGCGTGGAATAGCTCCAAGGCAAAAGAAATAAGGCGCCTAAGAGGAGGAGAGAGGAGGAAGAAGGGACGAAGTCGGCCAGGCTGAGGAGCCAAGCAAGGGTGGAACGGGAGAGAAGCCGAGTGAAAAGACCGGTACAAGAAGTATCGGAAGGCCAGCAACAGAGCAGGGAAACCAGGAAAGGAAAGAACACAGGGAAACAACGGAGGAACACACGGACGGGGAAAACTCAGCGTTACCTTCGAGCCGGGAGAGCAGTGAAGGTGCAACGCGAGGAACGCTGCGCTGAGCCGGCACTAAAGAACGCCAGCGGCGGGGGCGTGGCTACGAGAGCCATGTAGGAGGACGCGATCTGGAGGAGCTCCCGAGATCCTGTAATGATCCGGGCGAAAAAGTGCGTAATGATGGGCCGACGACCGTTGAAAATACACATGTCGGTGTGTGAATGATTGGGCCACGCATGGTGAACTCCTGGATGGTGCAGGAAGAACGACGGCAGAGATCTGTGCGGAAAAGATAAGGGGCGCCAGAGACGAAAGACACAAAATGGCCGACCAATGCCCAGAACAAAGGAAGGAGCAGGCCGCACGGTGACCGAACGGAAGGGGCATACTGATTGCACACTTGTCATTTGTGCGAAATACAGGTCCTCTGGGTCATGTCGAATAGAACGGTGAGGCCGAAGGCGAAACAGCCCACCTTAGACGACTTCGCTAAAACGTCCCCGGGGCAAGACAATACCAAGAGCAGGGACAAGCCGCCCGCAAGCGGCATGACGATTTCGGGCGCTAACCAAGAAGTCCTAGCTGCGATTGCGGACCTAAGGGCGGCCTGGGAATCTAAACTCGAACTAGCCGTCACTGAACTGAAAACGGCACTGGACCTCAAGGTCGGATAGGTACAGGAGGACGTTAATCTACTCCGACAGGATGTCAGGGCCTTGGTGGAGCGCATGGAGTCCCTTGAGAAGGAAGTTAGCCCGAATACTGCGGATTGCGCCTCCCATAAGGCCGAATTGCATGCCCTGATACAAAGAGTGGGCAACTTGGAGAGCAGAGCGGAGGAGGCGGAAGGACGAGCCCGACGAAACAACATCCGCATCGTGGGCCTGCCGGAGGGATTGGAGGGCCAAGATCCCACGGAATTCATTGAATCCATGCTACTGCAAGAGATACCCGGAGGAGCCCTATCCCAAGGATTAGCAGTGGAAAGGGCACATAGAGCTCTAACAAGGAGGCCGCCGCCGGTGGTAGCCAAAATTCTTAATTACCGCGATCGGGAGAGGATATTGGAACACTTTCGTAAGGGAGGAACGATTACACGAGGAGCGGCAAACATTACGGCTTACCCGGACTATACCCTGTCTGTGCAGCGTAGCCGCATGAACTTTGGGACGGTAAAGCAGAGATTGAGAGAGGAGGGCCACAAATATATGTTACTGTATCCGGCAAAATTGAAAGTCATTCATAAACACAAAACTTTGTTTTTTGAGACCCCGGAGGATGCCATGGGTTGGCTCGATGCGCAAGGATGTCCCCAAGAGTCAGAAGTTCGGTCGGAGAAAGAGCACGGAAGAGATAAGTAATGCACGAAGAAGGTGCCACAATATGGCGCGGCACGTGGGACTTGAATATAGTGATTTGCGGAGGCTTCAGTAGAGAAGGTCAGACTATTGCACTAAATGTTACAAGCACTGTAGTTATTATTGAATTAACGGGAGCCTTACAGAGCGGTTCTCTTTACCCCACAACAACTTTAGTTACGTGGCCATTAGGGCGACTTCACCCTACTGAGCTCTGTGCATTGTTTGGTGCTTGCAGGGCTAGATGTGGGGGTGCTTCAGTTCCGAGAACGGAGCTGGGCAGCAGTTGGGGTGTGTGATGTTGGGGAAGGGACGGGTGGGGGGAGGGGAGGGAAGTTGGGAATTTGCCATGTACATAGTTATGGGGAGTTTGAGCTGGTACGAGAAGCTACAAGCAAAAATGGAGAGCTGTATCTGTATCACGTGGGCAAAGGGAAGTCGCTATATGGAAGGCAAGAAGACACTCATGAGCCATGGGGGACCTTAAGATCGTAACATGGAATGTCAGGGGACTGAACAGTTACTTAAAGAGAAACAAAGTCATGATGTACTTAAAAAAACAGAAGATTGATATTGCGTTGTTGCAGGAAACACATTTGACCCAGCAAAAATTGGAACTGGTGGGGAAGAAGTGGAGAGGTACTGTAGTAGGCTCTTCGTATTCTGCCTACGCTAGGGGAGTGCTGGTCTGGGTGGCACCGCACATTCCGCTCCAACTTACACAAGAGGTGGTGGACACGGAGGGGAAATTGGTCATATTAAAGGCTTTGGTAGAGAATAGAGAGGTGTGCATTATAAATACGTATGCCCCCAACCAAAACACTGCGACGTATTTTAGAACCCTGTGTACTCATCTGGGCGCGTGTTTGGGAGGAGCGGTTATCTGGGGAGGGGATTTCAACTGCGTGCTCAACCCAAAGGCAGACATATCTCATGGGAAGATTGATAGGCCCACCCCAGCGGCCAGGGTATTGCAGACATTACTAGATGACTTTGGGCTGGCGGATGTCTGGAGACTGAAACACCCTAATGAAACACAGTACTCGCACTACTCCGCTCCGCAGCACCTGCACACGAGGCTGGATTACTTTTTTGCCACGCCAGATGTGGTGATAGAGACCACCCAAATAGACTATAGAGCGAGGGTCCTGTCGGACCACTCGCCTCTGGTGCTGAGCTGGCAGTACTGCCGCCCCAGGGCGCGGATACCGACATGGCGCCTCCGGGCGGAGGCGCTCCGAGACCCAGTCTTCAGGGAAGATATCAGGGATGCAATCGCACAGTACTTTGAGGTAAACACAGGCAGCGTAGATTCAGCGTGCACGCTCTGGGAAGCCTTTAAGGTGGTATTGCGGGGTGCTGCGATTGCTAAGTCAAAAGGCCTACAGGGTAGGGTCCTAACGGAACTAGAGGAAGCGGAAGAGAAACTGGAGCGCGAAAGCAACAGGGCGGGAGGGGATGCGGGCTTGTACTCGAGTTGCAGCAGAGGTGCGCAGAGCTTTGGGAAAGGCTCTGCAACCTTAACTACAAGAAGTATGTCGAGAGGCAACATGCAGGTGGGGATAAAACTGGCCGCTTGTTGTCGTGGTTATATAATAGTGAAACCCCCAGGCCCCCGATTAGGACAATAACTAGAGAAGACGGGGAGGTGGTTGACACCCAGGAGGGAGTCAACGAGGCATTCTTGGACTATTATAGATCATTATATGAGGACAGAGGAGAGGACAATCGGGAGGAGATTAGAGAAACTCTAAAAGACATGGAGTTACCTAAGATTAGTGATGAAGAAAGGGAGGAGCTGGACGCACCGATTACCTTAGAGGAATTAGAGGAGGCGGTGAAGCAGCTGCCCACCCTGCAAGACCCCGGGCGCGGACGGATTCCCTGGCGAGTTTTACAAAACATATAAAGTGGAAGTACTCCCCCCTATGCTAGAGATGCTCAATGAGTCTTTTCAGATGGGTCGGCTACCGGAATCGCTCAGAGAAGCATTAATTGTGCCGCTCCCTAAGCCCAACAAGCCAGGGCATAGCTGCGGCTCCTATAGGCCGTTGTCAATTTTGAACCAGGATAGCAAGATCTTGACGGCGGTCCTGGCCAATAGGCTGCGGAGGGTTATTAGCAAACTGATACACCCGGACCAGACAGGGTATGTCCCCAACAGAAATATAACCCACAACCACAGGCGACTCCACGGGGTGATTGAAGAGGGAAACAGGAGCGAGGGGGAAATGGCGGTGGTGTCCCTAGATGCAGTCAAAGCTTTTGACTCAGTGAGGTGGCCATGGTTGCTGGCGGCCCTGGAAGAATACGGGATGGGGCCGGGTTATGTTAGGTGGGCAAAATTACTATACAGTGAACCACTGGCCAGAGTACGCACAGGATCGGTGATATCTGAGAGGTGGCAACTCAGTAGAGGCACCAGACAAGGGTGCCCCTGGTCCCTGATGTTATACATTCTAGCCCTGGAGCCCCTGGCAGTGTACCTCAGACAACAATATGATGTGGTCGGTATTGAGGTAGGGGGAGAGAAACACCTAATATCCTTGTATGCTGACGATTTACTACTATATTTGAAATATCCCGAAGAAAATCTTCAGTATATTCTAGAGGTTATGGAAAAGTATGCAGAACTGTCCGGCATAGCGGTAAACCCCCAAAAATCGAGCATGTTCCCATTGGGGAGCTACATAGGAGCCCCTCAGGAATGGTTGCCAGTGTTGTCCGTACCTTGGGCGGCTGATTCCTTCCGCTACCTCGGAATAGATGTGTATCATAGGGTGGAGGGGGAACACTTGCAGAACACCGAGGTGGCTGTGAAAAAAATCCGAACAAGTATGAAGTTTTGGGAGAAGCTGCCGCTGGCGATGATGGGACGGGGGGGGGGCGATGCTCAAAATGGTGGTCCTGCCCAGGCTGTTACATTTCTTCAGTAATATACCATACTTGTACCCAAAAAGTTTTTTGTCAAACTGGACAGCATGTGCAGGGACTTCCTATGGCATGGCACTCGCAATAGAGTGGTGCTATGGAAGCTACAGAACTTCCATGATAGAGGGGGCATTAAGCTGCCGAATTTTGAGGCCTATTATGTAGCTAGTCAGTTGCAATATGTAACCAAATGGCTCTCTGATGAAGTAACTCCTGAATCTAGGCTGTTTGGGCAGGACTGCACCCCGTTTTACCTAAATGAGATTATCTGGGTGCCTAGACTCGAAATGAAAGAACGCCCGGGTATGCTGTTGCTTGGGTGGAAGATGTGGCACAGAGTATGCCAACTGATGGAGAACCCGTGTCCGTGTTCCCCACAGGTGCCGCTAGTCGCCTTAGCTGGGGGAGACAACCAACTCAGAATGATAATTAGGACCTATTGGGAATTGGTTGGGCTGGTCACGTTGGGAGATGTCTGGCAAGAAGGGATTATCAAAGATTTTGAAGAACTGGGAGAAGAGACAGGTTTGCATAGAGGCCAATATGTCACGTATCTTAAGCTAGTGCAGACTATTCGTAAAACCTGGCCAGAGACTGTACTGGCGGAGGAGCCAGACGTCCTAATGGAAACAATATATGACATATCAGAAGGAGGGCACGAGATCTCTAGACTGTACGAGATGATGATGACCCGGGTGAGGAAGGATTTGACTCATTTGAGGCTGGACTGGGAAGCGGAGGTGGGGGCACAGATGACCGATGGAATGTGGGAACATGCTATAGGATACCACAAGAAGGTGTCCAGAAACGCCAGATTGCAGCAGATACAGTTATACATAATGCATAGAGCCTATATGACCCAAAAGATAATATCTAAGTTTGTAAACGCAGAAAGACAAGCATGCCCAAAATGCGATGAAGATGATGCTGATATGACACACATGTTCTGGTCTTGCCCAGTGATTGAAGCCTTTTGGGGGGAAGTGGCACGGAAACTAGCGGATAAAGGGGTCATGCTCAATATAGATACGGCCTGGGCCTGCCTGTTGGGAGGGTTTCCCAGACCACGGAATACTAAACATCTTGGGAAACTGAGGGACCCGGCATGTGTGCTTGCTAAAAGAAGGATTGCCATGGGCTGGAAGCAGAGCCACAAGTTGAGGTATGGTGGCGGGACTTGCAAAAATGGGCGGAGGCTGAAACGGTGGTGTGGCGGAAGGCATGTAGCAAGTGCGGGGAAGAAGAAGTGGGTAACCTGATGGCTTGGAGAATGTTAATAACAGGACTGTTTGGCACAGTAGTGGATTCTGCAGCTTCGGAAGGAAGCGATACCCAGCCACACGCAGCGGATACAGAACGAGAAACGCAAACAAGCTCTTGAGGGAGGGGGGATTTGGGGAGCAGTAACGTGCGTTAATTGATGTTCACGAGTCTGTTGTAAATAATGCTGCAAGTTTGGTTTGTATTGTTTATTTGTTTTCAAAATAAAATTTAAAAAAAAAGAAAAAAAAAAGAACGCCGGCGGCCATCTTGGAAAACACTAGAACGGTGCTTCCAGACGGCCGTCGGACGTGGTGGGACCTGTCAATGGCGTCTCCACAAGGTAAAGAAGCGCCGCCCGACAGAAGTCATGACAGTATGACTTCTTTCTGACTGCGCCCTGATACCTTCCGGTCTGGCGCGCTTAATAAATAAACAAACAAAACCACCACCAGAGCGCCACATACGGTACTTGTATGCACATCCATACAAAGATTTCATGTTTTTGTAGGAACAATGTAACAACATATTTTCTTTTTCACTAGGAGATTTCTCCATTATTCTCTACTGTCAATGTGCTGTAAAATCAACAGCCATAGTATGATGTAAAGGCAAACAATATCCGTTCTCCGAACGGGTTCTAGAGACAGACATGACAACACTCATCAATTGTTGAAAATCAATTATCCTTTAGGTCACTGTTTCGATTTGCTGATCGCTTGATGTGCCTTCTTGCACTTTGAAGTTAACTGCACTGAAAATGGGCGTGTGTGGCTGGCTGATCTATCCCAGAGCAGACGTTGGGGGGAGATGAGAGCATTTGTGCTGAGGCATACTGGGACCTACTGTGCTCTCTCCCCACCTGTTGCCTCAATGTGGGGTGGTGCAGTTTATTGTGGTGCAAATGTCCCAAAAACCGTGCATTCTAGGGTCGAAGACCAGTCCTTCTACGACCACATTGATGTTTCGTCAATTTCAGGTAACCGTCTCATGTGTGAAGTTGCTGGAAACTGAGGAAAGGGATGGGGTATCCAAATGTTATGTAGCCAGTACTGTCCAGAGTGTCCTAAGAGGTAAGTATGCAAAAAGTGGTGCAGATTGCTGAAACATTCTACCTTAACATTAAGACCAGCCATGTGGATAAAAAACAGACTGCACCCACGTGCATGGAGATGTTTGCAAACATGTGCGAACTTGAATGTTTGCTAGAATAACAGCAGGTAAACGTATAATACATGAAGATAGAATGGAGAATAGAGCACATAAAACAGTGAACCGTGAAGGCCCTTTTAGGATTTTTAAGGAGGCTGTATCAAAGTTTTAGAACGGTGGGCTCTAGAGAGATTACATTCTGTTTTGATAGGACAAGATTCAGCAGTCAAATGCAAAACTTTACTAACAATGTACAGATGTATATATGACACAAACCACGGTGGTGGCAGGTGCACTCTTTTCTATGTGTTTACCTTTGTAAAGAGTATTAGGTTTTAGAACATTTGAGCATGCTAATGAATTGTTTACATTTTGAGAAAATACTCGACAGAACGGAGCCACTTTCTTTGTTCACAGTTGTATTTTCTTTAACACTGAGAATCTAGGTTTGTAGGACTTTTTTGTTTAAAATCTTTTTTTATTACTTTTTTTAGAATGTTGATAATTGTTCATGATTTTCATCAACACAAATACAAGAGGCACTTAAAAGGGTTAATTATCTGATTCACACAATCTGACCGTGGTGATTGTTCCTTCGTGTACATTCAAATTTAAAACCTGGACACACCAGTGGAAAAACGCAGCAGCATACAAATCCATAGTAATTATGCATCAAAATAAAAATACATATAATCTGTGCATCAGTGTAATATTTAATTTAACGTTTACGGTTTGCATTTCCTGATAGCGATATATATTATGATGTTGTATACCTCAAAGTGTTCATAGATTGCAATTGCATGTACATTCATGCTTCTGTGTTTCGCTGCCCTCGACTGCAGCGCTGTCAAGCCTTCCTCCCCACTTCCATGTGCCTGGATCTGGACACGCCCTGTTCCGTGGCAGCACGTTCCGGTTCGCAGCAGCACTCTCCCCTGCGGTGCAGTACAGTATGGTCTGCTCCGTCCTTGCATCTGCTGCGCCTCGCCACAGTGCTGATATCTTCAGACTGGGGTCTCGCGCCGCTCGGGCCTAGTTCCTTCAGCGCCCTCCTGCAAATGGCTGCACTGGGACACTGGCGTTTAGTTTAACACTGCTTGATGGCTGGTGGGTCACTTCACACCTGGGTTCAAACACCCATCCCGCAACATTACAATGCCATCCAGATGCTGCCACCAGGCAATGCTACCTTTTATTAGAAGCGAGAACCTTTGGCTTCACCCAACCAGCAGGGGCTGCAAAGACAAACACAAATACCATTTAGCGTATCAGACAGAGAATATACACTTCAGGTTTAAATACAGGCCTCTCTACCACTCCCACCACAATAGTAACTCTGATTCCGTATACAATAGGTAATTTAAGCAATGTGCATTCGACACCAAACATATTACACATTCCCAAGTCCCATATGCATGACGGGGAAGATATACATGCCACTAATAAGTGACAGGCCAAGATCCTGTAAAAATTCTTTAATATGCGAGTCCTTTTGTCGCAATTCTTTCTTATCACAACTCGTAGTGCATTGGCCAAATTGATTTGGGTGGAAAGCACGCTAGAGTCAGTAGGCAGGTCTTTACCCAGCATTATGACAGCGGGCGACTTACTGTCCCAGGCCAGGCAAACCATAATCAGGAGTATCAATTCACCAAAATCATATCACTAGTGCTTTGTCCTTGATGGCATCACAGGAAATTAAGTCATGACAGTTGACATCACAGTGACACAACAAAAATTTCAAAAACAGATCAAAGGTACGATTCATAAAATACCATGCAGCACTAAAGCACACAGCATGATTTTGCAGTATTAAACCATACATGAACGACGTTGCTGCATCATTCTGTAGCAATGGATGCAGTCATGGTACACAAAAGCGCACATTCCAGAACCATCAGGCCAGGTGCACTGCTTTTTTATGCCAGTGCAGTGTCACATGGCCAGTTACTGCCATCTTACTGCTGTTAAAGCCGAACATGTAGGGTACAGTCATGACATGCTAAATACTGCCTCACATGACAGGCGCGGCTATAATAAGACAAGCACACCCTCATAATATATACCCAAATACTGCCATTTTATGCCGGGGTAATCCTCACACATGTATCATGTGCAAGATATTGTTTCACAAGTCATAGTGCTTTTATCAAATGTCAATTCAATTGCAGTCTCAAGCATCGAGGTTATGCCACAAGACCAGTTTCACACTTTCTAATGCACTCAGTAGACAACACCGCCTACAACCCCATTGTTACTTTTACACCAAAATACCAACAGATTTTTACATTGCGTTTTTTCATTAGCAGAACCAGTGACTTGCATATTATGAAACGAATTTTCAAGGCACCAAGCCACATACTAAATAAGCTTGAACATAGAAAACAGATCTTTTTCAAAACCTATTGTGTAAAACAAGCATGAGTCATTGTAATATTAATGCATGCGGAGACGGGCTTATGGCGGGGCGGGCGGCCGCCTGGGGAGCCCTGCCATTAGCCCCTCCGCCCCCCACAACGCCAGCTTGGTGGAGTCTTTCAAGGTCTCCCCCGAGCTGGCATGGTGGGAGAAGGGACGGCAGGCGCTCTATTGTAATGAAATGCGCTCTGCTCTCAGCACACGGTAGCAGCTGGCACCACTAGCTATGCATAACTAATGTTTATGAGCAATAACTCTTTGTTCAAACTCTGTCAAATTTGTATCTAGATCCAGATCAAACTCATTACCATTGAAAGGGCAGTGGCTACCCCGGATGCCTTGAGGTTGGGGGTATCAAGGGGTCAAAAGTGGTAAAGGATTAGATGAATGAAGGGGACTGCACATGCTACTTGTGGGCATGTCTTGCTAAGGGAAGGGGGTTCCATGTTCTGTTCTCTCCACTTAAACCAACGAACAGGATGTCAGACCTCCCTATTAAATTTGAGTACTTTTTAATTAACATTTCGACTAAATTGTGTCACAGTACTTTGTGTGATCTATTACCTCACAATGTCTACATTTCATTGGGTGTATTTAAAGGAAAAGAGGGCCCAGGGTCTTTAGAGATGTGTGTAATCTTGGTTGTGAATTGCTCCAAGATCTATTTGTCCTGGGTGACAGCCTCTGTCCTATGCAAGCAGATTGGTCTCAGGAATATACACTGTGGTTATGAGAAACTTGTGTCAGCATCAAAGCTTCAGAGTTAGATCGGAAAGGGACTTAAACATGGCTATTGAGGTGGATATACATCTGTCAACAAACCAAAGGAATAACTAAACTATGATTCAGCTGTATCTACTTTAAATTTGTTCACTGGATAATCTACACTCTGAATTTTGGTTAGGATTGTCCTGGTGGTCTCAAATAGATGTGGCGAGTTGGTGACCAGTTGAATTTTTCCATGAAGCTTGGGTAGATACTCTAATTTTGATAGGTGTTCGTAGCCACAGGTGCAGTGGCTCAAGAGCAAACCGATATCACAGTTGCTCCACCCATCGGGGGTTCAAACAAGACATCTAGAAAGGCTATTGTACATTTTTCGATCTGCTGATAATTCTGGCCCATCACTGTAAGGCCAGGTCCTGGAAGACAGGCCCTGTGCCATTGGACAGAATCACATTTCTGAAGTTGGGAAATAGGGTAAGAGAGTCACTGGGAGGCTACCCATTCTGTAATATTGACCCAAGAAGGAGTTATATGGACCTCCAGTGCCTCTCCCTGTGTCCCCATCTCTGCAGCCTGGCCTTGAGGGCATTGACACACATCAAGATTCTCTGTCTAAACACCTTTCAAACATCCCTAGCGAGGTTGCAATTTCCACTTGCAAGTGTGCAGTAACAGTAGAGAAGAGATAGATGCACATGTGTGCCGCCCACAAGTGAAGTGTTATCACAATCTCACCTTGGATTCGCGGAAAAAGAAGGAACCAACACCGGCTGGCAGGGTCCACCACTGTCATACAGACCTCATGACAGGGCGGCCTGATTCCAAGATGGAGACTGATCATTAATGATTAAGACAGCAGCAGCTGCATCATGTGGGTTGGTGGCAGGGGTTAGGAGGTAGCCCCAACCCGTAGAGGGTCATTAATCTGCACAGGTGGTTCCATTGAAACACTCATTACCTCAATCCACATTAGAACTAGAGTATTAAAGGGGACAGGGCCCATGCCAAAGTATGAGAGTCTGGAGCCGAAGAGCCAGTTTGGAAGCAAGTTAAAAGAGAACCAGAAGAGACAGTAAGGAGGCAAAGGAAGTCAATGGAGGGGGGGAAATACCAGGAGAGTGGAGGACGGTAGAAATATCATGGAGGGGGAAGGAATACTGGTCAGAGAGGGTGTAGTTTTAGTGGAAACAGAAGAAGTAGAAGTAAAGATGACACCTGAGGAGTTTCCCCGAGGGCTGCAGAGAAGAAAAAGAACACTGGACGGGAGTTAAAGGCACAGGAGAGTGGAGACAGAAGGAGAGAGAGGTCCCAGGCGGTGATCAAGCATTGGCCGGGCCGAGAGGAGTATTGAGAGGCAGTTGGCAAAACCAGAGGGACCTGAGCTGGAGAGCAGCCAAGGTACAAGCGCTAGAAACGTGTCCACTCTTGTTGAGCTGGGCCAAAGCAGAGGCAGAAAAAGAGCGAGAGAGTGATAGATAGCTAGATGGGTACTAAGAGGAAATAGACAGACACGCCAATAGAGGTTTACCAGGAGCTATGGTCCAGACTCTGGTCGGGCTCGCAAAGCCACCAAGAAAACTACTTGTCTACCAGCAGTCTAAACCAGAAGGGTTCATTGAAAATCCGAGTGAGAACAGGAAATGTCACAAGTGGAAACATTATTGAGAATGGATGTGAGAAAGCTCAGAGGACGTGCAACCTGAGAAGAGAGAGGTTTTAAACTTTGAGAGCCATGGGATCTCAGGGGATCGAAGCCCAAGGGACAGAACCAGTCTTGTAACAAGCAGGGAAACAGTACTGTGCTCACTTGACACCAGCCAAGCCTTGCCACCATGGGACTCAAGTCAGTAGTGTGTGTACCATCGCAAGTATTGCCCTTAAAGGGGCGACTATGATAAATGGCCTGAAAACAAAATCAGGAAAATGGAGAGAAAAATAGACTTCTTTGCAAGCCAAACAACCACTGACCAGGAAGGCCAATTTATGGCTGCAGCTGTTATGAGAAATAGCGGATACCTCTTGACGTTGAGAAATGTGAGTTTTCCTATATGAATAGTTTGGGTACACATTACGTTGCAGAAGACATGGTGTAACATATTTCCACCCCCTCGTTTACCCACATAATATAGGAGCCTTCCTCTTATGGTGTAATAGTAGTACCAAGGAGTAGTGGTCATCCTAAACCCTGCTTTTTCTGTCTTTTTAGTTGTCATACCACACGATGCCTGCCTCATAACTAAGTTATTTTAGTGCCTATAAGAAACAAAAGGTGTTAGGCATGTTATTATTATTCTGCTCCGAGGGTATTGATGCCACTTAAAAATATTAACCAGGTGTCACTTCACCACTCCGTGGGAGGCAATTATATTTTCTTACGAGTAGGATCCATACTTGGCTTGGGCAGAAATCATAGGTGGCACTGTTATCCGGTTATAAAGGACAACACTTAACTGAAATAGTATATATACTTTTTAAAAACTTTACCCAAAAGTGTTTGAACTATTGTAATTTGAATGTAAATGTTTGAGCTGTGTAATGATAGTGGAGTTTATGTACCGAGACGGATATTTACAATATATGAAGAACACTACATGAGGGAGATTTGTGTGTGAAAGTGTTTGTGTTTATCCTGGTGTGATCACCTTCACCTACCTGTCAATTCTTTGGCCAGATTCTGTGTTCCCTGGTGTGTTGTATAGGTCTAATATAAAAGCCAATTTCTAGGAGAAAAACTCTATGTTGCAACTGCGAGTAGATTAAAAGAGAACCACATATGTCTGGTTAGCACAACACTCACTTCCCACATAGGAGAAGCCTTTCATATAATAGGAAATCTACTCTTAACTTTTACACCCCGCTAAAGCTGCTAATAATTGGATATTCAAAGTACTTTGGTACCCTTTATTGTATTCCACATATGCAATTTGACAGAGCTACTTTACAAAAGCAGAAAGGAGGAAAAATCGCTTTCTGGAAAGAGAGATTCCAAAAATTTAACACAAAATCAATTATTGCATGGTACAAAAATAGAGACTTTTAAATAAGAATTCCAATAACAATGTCAAATAATAATCAGAAAATGAGAGATTCCAGATATTAACCATAGACCATTAGTGCATCATTGGGCTGTCCGATCCCCAAATCAATGTTTGCCATGAAGAGGGGTAAAAACCTGAGACCAGTTGGTCAATTCATTACAAGAACAAGAAAAAAACAGGTCCGACCATTACAGAACTCTTAGGTATTCCAGCAGTTAATGAACACCTCCTTTGTGTATATTGTAATATAAGCAGATACTTAAAAAATAAAAAAGGACAATATATTCTTCTTTCATGGAACATCCTGGCAGAGCAGACATTTCAGTTATTGTCAGAGCAAAAATCTAGTTGATATGGTTATTTGTCCCTGCCAATATATGAATAACTAAGAAACAGTAGTGACTCAAGACGATGGAACATCGATCCAAAAATCAGATCCAAAAGGTGATGGCACCGCTTGTTAAAAATACTAACTTTAACAAAATGAAGATGCCATTGAATGCAATATTTTAGACACGATATCGGTGGATGGATGGGGTGGGCCAATGCACATGTGTCTTAAAAATATGGAACAATACTGTATCCTAAGAGTTAAGACACAAGAAGGTCTCAATGAAAGACTGACATGAGCTTCCCAGGTATACAATAAAATCATGCTTATAAATCATTAATTCAGGACACAAATAGATAAGCCACATTTTAATAAGCCACTGAATATCAATACTGGATGACATATGTGCCTGTTAACATGGTTGGAGCACAATTTAGTAGCATCTTTTCACATAGATCTACCTATGTGGACCTAGTCGGACACAGATGCAATATAAAATACTCTCAAGATCGATGTGAACTGTGAGAAACCCAAATGTATTCTCCCTCCTACTCCCCCTGGATCCTCTTCTCAGGTGGCCAGGGAAAGGCCATGGCTTTTGGATCCAGACCCTGGAGTAGAGAAGCGAGGGAGGATCACCTGGGTGGAGGGACCTTGGAGATTGGAAGTGGGATGCCCTCAGGCGAGACATGGTATCCCATTTCCCTACTGATGACCAACCTCCCCCTCCCCTGGTTTTTATGGGCTATTGTAGAACATCTACCCACATTTCCCCACATTGTACCTTCGATAGTACTGAGACGAGGGAGAGGCGACTAAGAGTAATGAACACTAAGACCGCTTTTCACCACTTTAGCACTGGGACAAGGAAAATGCCTGCAGAGTACTTGCGGGGTTAGGCATGTCCCTTTAATGAGAGACAGGCAGACCCAATTGGGAATGCACACCTGAAACCTGCCAAGTAGTTGCAGATGTATAATGGGAGACCATTGGAAGAGAAAAGAGAACAGGGAGGCTTGTCTAAGAGAATCTAAGGGACCCTTTTCCGTAAGGAGGTAGCCTTGGTCGGACCTGAGAAAGAGCCAGGCCGCCGGCCGATATCCCCTAGGACCTGTGAAGCCCGAGACGAATAGGCCCCTGATGCTAAAACAGGTGGGCAAGCCTATGTGGCGGAGATCTAGCAGCTAGGGCTGCGTGTCAGCAAGAGAAAAAGAGGATGCCGTCCTCGAACTCGCAGAAGCAACAAAGTTGTCGTCACAGAATACAAGAACCTATACAGTGTGCAAGCGTGGCTCGCTGAGGCCAGAGCGCCGGCCAGAGAAGCCGAAAGGGAGCTGCATGAGTAGGACGCAGTTAGTGTCAGGGAGAGCACTCAAAAGCCTGGTGCTGTATGAATGAAAGCTTCAACCCAAGCGGAACTATGCACATTGAATACCCAACTGGTATGAGGAGTGTAGTACAGAAAGGAGAGAACGATCAGAGGGAGTGCACTTTTTTGCCCAAGTACTTTCCGCCTTCTTCAAAAGCAGAACAGAGAGCTAGAAGGCCAGGAATCAACCATGTTTGAGGGGCCTTGCCGAGGGAGAAAAGGACATTGAGGGGTGAAGCAAGTTAAAAGTAGATGGAAGAGAGCTATGAAGAGTAGTAGAGGCAGTGTCACTGGGAAGCGTAGAGAAAGCTGGAAGAGAGGGCAGGACATAAGAAAGAGGAAAGTAAGGAGACGTGGGAAAAAGAGCAAAGATTGCGATGAAAGAAGATAGTTGGAGAAGAGGGAAGAATAGAAGTATTGGGGAGAGAAAAAGAAAAGGATAGCAAAGAATTATCAGAGGAGTAAATTGGCTTGAAGAGGCTGAGTTGAGTGGGAGGGAGGAAAAGATTAGGTCAAGTGATGACCCAGAGATGTGGGAAGGGGGAGTAGAGAGTTTGAACAGAGAATATGATTTAAGAAGGGGAATAAAGAGAGATGTAAGATGAATCGAGGAGAGATGAAGATTGAAGTCTCCAAAGGGAACAAAAGGAGAGCTGGAGGGTAGGAGAAATGAAAGTAAAGAGGCTCGATCTTCATTGGAGGAGTTCGGTGAACCAGGAGGGCGATAAATAGTAAGAAAATTGATCATATAATGTTTGGAAAATCAAGAGAGTTGATGTTCTAAGGAACGAAAGATAGGAGAATTGGATGGAGGAGTGGAGGCAGACAATGAAGAGTGGAAGAGAATGCCTGTGCCACCACCACGACCAGTGAATCAATACATTTCGTAGAGGGGGAAGTAAGAGTAGCAGGAGTAAAAGTATTGTGTGGGGTAAGCCAGGTTTCGGTCATGCAAAGGAATTGTAAATTAAGATGGAAAAATAAGTCACAAATAGAATGGGACTTATTACAGATGGAACAGGCATTCCAAAGTACAACTGTAAGAATAGGAGTAGTAGAAGAAGGTAGGCAGGGGTAGATCAGGTCTGAGAGGGGCCGAAGGTGAGGTCGAACAGGGGGAAAAGGCAAAGGGAAGGAGATAGCTGGGATTTGAAAAGACATGGATAGAAAAAGTAGGTATAGAGACAGGGGCAGAAGACGAGTGAGGTGTTGAGTGAACTTGAACATGATTATGATTTGAGGAAACGGGGGTAGATAAAATACACAGAGCAATGAGTGAAAAGGTGCATACAGTTTGAACAGGAACAAACCTGGTGTAAATTAGCCCTTGAATTGCTAGTAGACAGATACTTTACATCTGACGACTGTATGTGGTAACAAGGAGATGCCATTAAGTCTGGTCAGCACCATATTAATCTCCCATATTGGGGCTGGCAGTTGAACAGGAGGAAACTTGAAAAGCAATCTCTTTATTAAGTTATTAACTACTGGGTTCCAGAACAAGTTCTCCTGATTACGTTTTCTTCTTGCAACTTGGTATTGCCGCCAAATGACCCCCATTCTTTGGAATGACCATCGCAGATGGCCACCTTCATCTGTTCGAGGGGGTCCTCTGAGGTCTTGGCATTCCAGTAAAGGTGTCCAGCAGCGATTCATCTAGCTAGATCAAAAAGCTGATGCCAAAATGGACCTCTGCATCCACAACGTCTGGACCTTCCTCAACTGAACCAACAGCACAAGATAAGGAAGCCTAACAAATTCAGGAACTTCTTCAGTGGTCCCGGAGTGAATTGCGATACAGCGTGTGAGTAAACATACCTGCTCCAACTCTCCCCTACCTCCAATTAGTTTAATGGGCGATACCCATGCAAGATCTGGACTAATACGATGAAGAGCTTAGTCTGTTCTTGGTCAAACTAGAATTCTCCTTTTCAGGCCGGGGTCAGCCACCTGTGCCAGGAGAAAGGCTAAGTGTGACTCCTGTCATCCTAGTTTCCCCTGAGGCACAAACAGGGAAGTGACAATGGCTGATTCGGAAGATGGTATTGCAGAGCAGGGTTGTATGAGTGCTTGTTTTGATCCTCCAAGAAGAAAAAAAAGGAAGAAGCAGGCAGGCAAGGAGAAAAACAATCCCCCTAACTGCAACTTAAACAGAAATAGATCCTCAAGGTAATTTTTGTGTTCCCTTCCCACAATTGATGAGATGATTGACTTAAACGAGATGTCTATGCCTCACCCTAAGCCAATAGCTCAAGAGTCCACATCATCTCCTGCAAACAACAACAACAAAAGAAAGTTACTAACAGGAACCAGGAAAAAATTAAGAAATGTTTTCGACCTGATAAACCATCTAAAGTATTACATGTGGAGTCAATAACAGAGGTCTCTGAGGAGCACATTCAGTTGTAGAACTTGGAGTCCTGCTCGCCTGTGTCCACAAGTTTATTAGCAACCCCACAATCCTTAGAGGATGAGGGTCACCTTGTGGAACAAGAGCAATTAAACCCACCCTGCAAAGTCATTTGATCTGGAAACCAAGAAAATAATCTATGGCACAGCCAAGGGCGGATCTAAAGATTTATTTTCAGGGGAAATAATCTGTTTTGAAAACATTTGTCAAATTAATGACCGGCTAATTCTAAACAGGTCTACTATTATATACATATTTGGTTCCATTCCTCCCTTGCAGCTTGTGTACTCAAAAGATATTGACTGGGTTGACATATTAGAGGAATTTACTGAGAAATCAGCGTTACCCTTCTCACCTATAGTGGCAGGTCTTGTCGGTGAACAACTGAATAATTTCAGGATGATGGAAATAGACTTGTATAATCTATCCACACTTGTCCCGCAGGACAAATTTGCGAAGTCTCCATTTGACGAATCTACACATTTTAAAATATCGTACCCATCCTTTACAATCAAATGCGATGTCCAGTCTAGAGGTCCGATAGGGGTCATAGGAAATGGTACTGACAGACGGTTGACCGAGGATAAAGTTGAAGCTTGGTCTTGGCTGGCTGGGACTTTATACACAGACAGTAGGCCGAAGACCTTTGTGCAACGACTTTAGCCACAAGTATATAAAGCTACTCTCATGGACCTGCTGCAGTTATAGAAATATGTTACAGCGTGGTCTAATTTCGATTGCTTTGATTTTTCGTGACGCTGATTTTAATCTATTGCAAGAGACCATGCTAACAACCACAATATACAAATATAGCTATAATGTACTAACTAAGCCTGCTAAAAGAGACTTGAAAGGGCACCCTTGTGGTGGTCTTCTGATAGACATAGATAATATTGGAGTTGCTTAAATGTATATTTGAATCCTCTAAAAACTACTAGTGATCTTATTTTAAATGATGTAGGTGTAATTTTTGTGGCATGGGTGGGTAATGGACAGCCGAATAATACTATTGTAGGAGATTTTAATTCCGATTGTGCCGCCCCGTACTATAGGGAACCTTGTAAATTTATAGAAGCTTTGAGAAAAAAATTAAATCGAAAGGAGTGAATTTTGGCTAAACCTCATGAAATCTTGGGTTATAGAACTCCTTTTGCCATTAAAGGGCACATCTAATCTATCCCCCTGGTTTTTCAATGTCTACATGGCCTCTTTGGCCCACATGATCTCTGCCTTCACCTCCAACTTTCAGTGTTATTCGGATGACACTCAGCTCTCCATCAGGCTACCCTCTGCCTCTTTCTCCTCCTTGCTCCTCCCAGACTGTCGTGTCCGCAATTCAGTCCTGGTGTGCAGCTAATGATCTCTGCCTTAATGCCAGTAAGACAGAGATCGTACTCATTGGGACCCCTGCTCCCGTTTTCCCACTTCCACTCTGGCTGACCTCCCTTGGTCCTGCATCCTCACCCACTAGTGAGGCAAAAAATCTGGGGGTCATTTTCGACTCTACTCTCGCCTTCTCTTCTCACATTTCTGACATGTCCAGAAAGTCCTACTACCAGCTGAACCTCCTCATAGGTATTCTACCTTTTCTCACCTTCCCCCAGAGGTTCACTGACTCCAGAGCCCTGGTTCTCTCCACACTGGACTACTGTAACAGTCTCTTTCTCAATCTTCCTACCTCTACTCTCTGCCCTCTTTAACTTACCCAGAACAGAACCGCAAGATTTATCCTTGGCCTCAAGCCCGGGGACCGCATCTCTCTGGCGCTGAAATCCCTCCACTGGCTCCCTGTGGCTGCAAGGATTAAGTTCAAGTCCCTCTGCATAGTTCACAAGGCTTTCCGGGGCCGGGGCCCCTACTATATACAACACTCTCTTCCTAAATACTCTCCCTCCAGAGCCCAGCACTCATCCTCCTCCAACTCTCTGCGGGTGAGCCGTTTTTCAAAACAGAGATTTGGGGATAGATCCTTATCGTCGGCAGGTGTCTCCCTCTGGAACAGCCTACCTGCCTCTCTCCGTCTTGAGCCAGCCCTTCTTAAGTTCTGGAAACTCTGCAAGACTTTTGCGCCTTCTCTTCCTCTTTCTCTCTCCCTCTCCCTCGCTAATCTCCTACTTTCTCCTGCCTTCCTCCCTCGTACTCTCCCCAATCTGCTCAGTCAGCTGACTAGTCACCTGGTGCACCTCCAGAGCCTCACAGGTCCCAGGCTCCACTGTTAGTCCTGCACTTGCCTCTGGGCCTCCGCACTCTACCTTGAATTACTGCACTCGCAATACGTTCCATGAGAGTAGCACCCACTCTGCACTTAACCCTGGCCCCTGCTGGACTGGGCGCCCCTATCCCTTTTCCCCCTCCCTCGCACTTCTGTCTGCACACTTGCACGACCTTGAATGTACTAGGCTTAGCATGTTTGTCCTGTCCTCCTCTACCTTCACTCCCTAGCTGGTTATGCCAGCACTCATAGGCGCACTGTTGACCAACCTTTTCGTCTTGTATGTTCCTCTCCCACTACCCCACCCTTTTTTCCCCCACTCTTTGTCACACACTTATACTAGTAGAAATGCCCCTGCCTAGTATACTCGTTATTACTGTTAGATCATTTGTAATCTTCAAGGCCTAAGAATGACGATATCCCCTTATTCCCTTTCCCGCTTTGAAGCACTTTACTTGTGTCTAAGCACTTTACAAATAAACAATTACAGTTACCTCAAGATGCTATTGTTACGTGGCAGCATGGAAAATTCTCTTTGTGGACTGATCACTTATCTCTCTAGGGACATTTACAATATAAGTTCATCACTATCAACTTATTCCAACTCCCTTAGTGACCATGTGGCAATTACTTTTAAAATCAACTTTACTGGCACTGGTTTTGAATGGACGCCCTCCTTAGCTGCCACCACGTCATTTAGGAATGAGCTTCGTGTTCTCTGGAACCCAGTCATTTTAGAGAAATGTAATGCATCATTGTTAATGATGTTGGAGAATAATTTATCAGCTGGTCCCAGAGGTCTATTTAATGTAGTTTATTATAATGGGATTATTTATGCTTGGCTCTTGAGATATCTAAGAAGACGTTTGCGACTATTAAAAGGGTAAATCTCACATTTAATCAAAGGATATCTCAAGCTAAAAGAGAGAAAACAGCTGGGTGGAGAAAGATTGTAAGAGAAATCATCTATGAATCAAAACAACTTTGTTCAAGCTAACATGTTTACAACAGATAAACATTTCTGTAAGAGCATGAGAAACTCACTGGATTTGGTGAACAGTAATAACATTTTATATACACTTATGGTAAAAGAACAGCTTGTTTTTGGGAAATCACTAATAACGTCCATTCTGTCCAGTTTATATATCTCTTATCAATACAATAATGGAGGACATGTGGGTTTCTCATTTTAAGTCCATATATGCTGCTATTGAAATTCCATCTCAAATATTTCCTGAAACAAATTAGCTAAATAGGAAGGTCGTTTTTCTATGGCTGATATTGTAGAAACAATACTCCAGCTTAAGGCTTCGAAGGCTTGTGGGCTGGACCATCTATCCCCTTCCACTCTTAAATCTAACCCTGCACTCTGGCCCAAGATTTTTTACATCCTATTTGAGGATATAATTGATAGAGATATCTTATCTTCTACGTGGAACCTTTCTTATATTATTCATATTTACAAGAATGGAGATGGAGGCTGTCCAGGCAAGTATCGTCCTTTTGCAATCCTGGATGCTTCTAATAAGGTTTTTGTGGCCCTTTTTCTTAAAGAGCTTGACTTCTGGGTGCGCTGGATGAATGAGTATGTGGAAAATACACATCCTCTAGGTGGATTTTAGCCAGAAGATCGCCCTTCTGGAGCCAAGGGAGGCCCTGTTGGGGTGTGGCCATTCTGAAGCTTATGCACTTTACCTATAGGATCAGAACACGCAAGTCTAGGAGCGGGCGAAACTGTCTGAAATGTTACTTTACTAGAAAAGATAAGGTGTGAATAGAATCGCTTCCCCTCCTTGATTGTAAAGAACAGCCTTTATAGTAGCATTTTGTAGCAATTTGTCCACCTCTAGCTTGAGCTGGGCCATGTGGTATGTATTGCATGTAGGTAGGGCTGGCGGCTGTGTGAGGAACTCGATGGGTCCTTCGTTTATTACTTCTAGCACCTACTTGGTTGGCGTGATCTTTTGTCACTGATGCAGGTGGTGTCTGACCCACCCTCCCACCGGGGTGCGATGTGGCAGAGGATGGTGCTTCCAGTCTAGTTTTTTTGGACGACTGGGCCCTCGTCTGTGCCGTCCCACGCCTGCCTCTCTGCGTCGTGTATCCAATGGACAGCTGGTATCTGTCGGGAGATCGCTTTGTTGACCTGGCCCATTGCGTGGAATAAGGCTCATTGTTGGAACAAAACATCGCTGATCCATCAAGAAAGGTACATCTTTCTTTGTCCGTGTCTCTCAGTGAACTGAAGGCCCTGTCTGTACAAGTGTCCGATTTAACACACTTCAGATGATTTTTAACCCTTTTTCCAAAGGGTGTGTTGGCCTTCGGATGGCATATCTAGGATCTGCACCTGCACTTCAGGGCTGAATTTGGTTGCCATCATGCATGCTTGGCCCCTGAGGACCGCTACATGAGCCATCTGCCTGACCCGGACTCTGCGGCCTCCACCGCTGAGTTAATAATGTGGTGAAATGCTGCTTCTCTGTCTCTAAAGATGGCCCTGGCCTTGTCTGAAGTTCAGCCGGAAGGCCGTCCATTAACTTGGATCTCTTGTGCCACAATTTCCTGACATATCTCGCTGTCATGGTGAGGAAACTTCCCTAATAGAGAATGATGCAGAAGTCAAAACGTTCGTGCCTATAGCTTGGAGTTTCCTGCCTTCTTTGCCAGGCGGGGCATTAGTGATTAAGTTGGATTCACAAGTTTCTTCTTGGTGCCCACAGCGATGACTGACACAAGCTGTGTGGGGCCTTGTATTTATTTCTAATCCACCCTCCCACCGGCGTAGTGGAGGGAGTGGAAAGTGGATTAGCCAGGATCTTCTCCCCTGCTTCCCATATGGTGTCTAGAAAGGGTATTTTGTTTTCTTTAATTAGCTGTTTCAACAAGGGTTGAGAAGGGTCTGAAGTATCTGCCGAGGGCAAGTGCCATGGAGGGATGTGGTCTTTGGACAAAGACTGTGGCCTGTCTTCTCCTATGTCAGAGAATTCCTCTTGTAAAATTATTTCTGGAAGTTTAATCATTACTAGACAGGGGACAGGTGAACATTAGCCACTGAGACATGTGGCAATGGCAGCGTGTGTTCATCACTGCACTCCGCTCATCACTGTGCTCCATGGGCAGGAGAGGTAGAGGATTTACTACTGTTTTTCCTGTGAATGGCAGAGTAGTCATGGACGAACTGACATTAGACAGTGATTTTCCCTCCGTCGTATTTCTCCTCCATTGTTTAGTCGTGGACAAGGGTTTCTTCATGGATGAGTAAGTAGTAATGGTCTCAGGGGTCTTTAGAAATGGCCGTGGACGAGAGTTTTTTCATATACAGCGGGTTAGCCGTGGAGGGTACTCTTCCCGTTGATGGTCATGGATGAGGGCTCCTAGAGGTAGTCGTGGATGAGGGATTTACCGTAGGTGGCAAGTTAGCCATGGATGCAGACTCCTCCCGTCGACGAAGAAGACTTTGTAGATGAAGACTATTCGTCTAACCGTAGACGATGCATCTGTCAATGGCAATTTAGCTGCAGTGATCATGCCGTGGACGCTGATATGTCCATTGTAGAGGTCCTCGTGGACGATTTGTCAGAGGATGCCTTGTATCGTGGTCGATGAGGGGGTCTTACCAGCTATTTTTTTTATGTTTTCCAAAGAGTGGATTTTTGGATGTTGTCCCCCTTTCTACTGATGAAGCTCTTTTCTCTGAAGCATGCTTCTCAGGGTCCTCCTTCCCACTGATGAAGTGCTTCTCTTTGAAGCGGTCTTCTCTTCCTGAGGGAAAAGACAGGAGCTGTTTTCTTCATCCTCAGACAAATGGCTCTTACTCTTCAGATGAAGGAGTCTCCTGTGCCTGGCCAGTAGGGCCTTCTGTGTGAAGGTTTGACAAAAGTGGCATCTTAGAAGGCCATGAGGCTAATGTGAGAAACCCAAAGGTGTTGGTCCAGGCGATGCCACAAAAATAGCTAGGCCCGACACACTGCAAAGCCATTGCGATGGGCACTCAGCTTCCAAAAAGCTTGAATACGCTTTGAAAATGGGTCTCACCAAGTCTTATGTATGAATTCAATGCTTACTTCCTGTATCCATGTACAAACTGATCTGTTCTCTTTTATTAAAAAAGAAAAAACCTTATACAGCCACTTTAACACCCTCCACACATCTTGTTCATTTTTTTTTTTATATAGCGCTAAACTCACAGAAAGGTCTCAGAGCACTAACAAACAAAGACGAAAAACATGATACATTAGAGAACACAAAAAAAAACCTTAAATCAAAAACATTCCGAGATATCAGATCATGCTTCTAACAAATAAAAAAGAGAATGGAAAAAACTAAAAATCGATTAAAGCAAACAAAGGATAGATTCACAGCTAAACTTCCACAAAGTAATGTGGGTGCTAGACGAGGTCAAGTACTAATCTTAAATTGGATGGCCCATTGGGAAGATCTTTAAGAATGCTCAAAAAAGGTGGGTGTTTACAACCACCACACCCCACCCCACAAGGACACAGTCTTTATTGTTCCGGGAGCACCCGTTGTCAATTTTAACTGAACGTAGGATCTAAAGGTCAGAGGTTCCAATGACCCCCGGCCCAGTGTTTGATCTAAGCCAGGCCAGCACTTTATTTCTAAGGGCCTCTTTAGGGACATGCCCCGTCACATTCTCAACATCTGTGATTACAAAGTTTCTTCTGGCGATGATGAAACCACTCAAAGACTTGTCCAATATCGCAGACATATGATCCTTACTAACTCGCAAGCTGTTAGAAGAACAGAGTTCTCGTTTGAAGATAATTGGGCAAACAGAATATGAAGATGCTTGAATAGGCTCATGGCTACTACAGGCAGTGTTGATGTCAAAGCTAAGGGATCAGACATCACCTTCAGCATGTTGACAGTTTAATCTTCCAGAAGATTCATCTCACTTTAAACTGACAAAACTTGTCCACAGTTCCTGAAACATTAATGTCCCTACTGACAAATGCATAGTACCCCGGTTCCAATGGATTTCAAAGATAGCCGATTGGTTTGACAGATTTGATCAGCCTTGTCCAGCCGGACCGGTAATGCACATTTTTCTAAAGAGTCAGCCCATGGACAGAAATCCGTGTTAGTACATTGATAAAGATCACGTATGATGCTTTCCTTCACACAATGCCATTGCTCATGGATGATTTGCTCAATTTGCTTGTAAACCAATCTCATATGTCCCAGGGGAGGTTGTAAAGAGTCTTCAGGGGCAGCTTTCTCCATTCTGTTCATTGGAGATTGTTAGGACATAGGGATAGATGCACCCATTGTTTCTAAAACCCTACTTGGCATAGATGAAACCATGCTCTGAACAGATTCATCATCATCATCGGAGAAGCCATCTCTCCGGTCTTGGAGAGGCTGTCTCCTCTGAGCGCTCCGTGTCAGGATTTCAGACAGCCGACTGCCCTTTGTCTGTGGAGGCATTCGAGAAGCTGGTAGAATACTATGCTCCACGGGGGCCAGAGCCCAGTATTGGGTATTTCTAGGATAGACCCCCTTTCTTGCATCTAGACATAGCAAAATACATCATTATCCACTCATAAGTGCTCTACGCCAATGCAGGTCGTGCGCGCTGGATGTCCAGGGAACAGTGCCTCAGTGATCAAGTACATTTTTCGTTTCAATGAACAGATGTTGGTGTCCGTAACTTGGCACTGGTTGCTAGGCAACAACTGGTGCCTCTGGCGACGCACCCTTTTTGCCCAAATCTCAGCAGAGAGGCCACCCGCGGAACCCCTATGATGTGCCAAGGATCATACACCACCCTCGGCGGATGGACGCTTACACGCCAAACCGTCGGTGTCAAAGCACAGACACACCCGAGGAGCTGCTCGCTGACGGGCCTCAGGGGCTACCACTCATCGCCAATGAAGTGTAGACGCATCCAAGAGGCGGCAAAGTACAATTTATTGATAGTCATATCGCTGCAGCCCCCAGCTATCCAGCACTCTTTTGATCCACCACCAATGGCTCCTTTCATGGAACCCTATCCACATCACCAATGACACAACCCTGCTCCACATTCCACCAATTCAACATTCCTAACCAGATGACGACCCCCAAAATACTACTCCTATTTTAGGCGCTATAAGGTTCATTGTTAATTTTGACTGGCCCATCTTGTGGATTAATCTGGTTAATAGTGGGGTCGGAGGAAAAGTATAAGCAAATATATACCTGACGAAGTGATCCACAGTGCATTCCCATTGCATTCCTTCTGTGGGAATCTGTAGGAGTAATTTAGGCATTTTGCATTTTCTTTTGTGGCAAATAGATCCATGTCTGGATGCCCCAACGTGTACAAATGTGGTTTAGAATGTGCACATGTAACTCCCACTCGTGGTCTGAGGGCCGATATGTGCTACTGCTTAGTGTGTCTGCTAGGCAGTTGTGTTCCCCTGGAACATGTTGGGATTGGAGCTGTATTCCCTGCGAAGGCTCCAGTCCCAGATCTTCTGTGCTAGTGTGGACAGACTGAGGGCGTGAGTGCCACCCTGTTTGTTGATGTAAAACATGGCTGTTGTACTGTCTAATGACTAGCACATTCTTCCCAATTAATTGGTGTTGGAAATCTTGTAGCACCTTGGAAATTGCTAGCAACTCTAGTGTGTTGATATGATTCATAAAAGGTTTGCGTGACCAGATGCCCTCTGCTGTTTGTTGGAGACAATGTGCTCCTTAACCTGAAAGTGATAAGTCTGTTGTGATTGTGAGGTGTGCTGGTGGATTGACAAAATGGTTTCCTTGTAACATGTTTTCTTTTGTCCAGTGTTTGTGAAACCACCACTAGATCATTCCGATTGCCCTCTTCCTGCTAACCACTCTGGCATTGGACGCATATGTAGAATTGCATATAGCACGATGAAGGTGGATGTAACCATCATGCTGAGAAGGTGCATAGCCTTTCTGACTGTTATCTGTCGACTGGCTGTATAACAAATTATTTGTTGAATAGGATTTTGGAGTCTCTCATTGGAGGGAAGGGAGTAGTTTCTTACCTGTAACTCCATTTCTGCAGCGTTGGTATCTTTCATGGATTCACGTGCTGTGAATATTTCCCAGTCGTCAGGCTGGGTAAACCTCGGTAACTTTAACTTTGCGTTTTCCTATGGAAAACTTCGACACTTTAGTGTCCTATCAACGTGCTTTTTGGGTGCTTTAGGTCCCACCAATAGGTCGCCTGGTAAAATAGACCGCCCCACGGCTTCCCTTCAGGGTTCGAACCCAGGTTTACCAGACCGGGCGGCCGGCGGACTCCTGTGAATCCATGAAAGATACCAACGCTGGAGAAATGGAGTTACAAGTAAGAAACTACTCCCTTCTTCAGCATTGGATCTTTCATGGATTTACATGCTGTGAATAGATTACATAGCAGTACAACCAATTAGTGGCAGTGTGTGACAGACAAACCAACAACCAGTACTTAATCACATACGTGAGACAACAACCCCAGCAAGTGACAAAGCACATAGAAAACAAACCCCCTGAAGCTGCGGGGCCTAATTTATTGGAAGAGGCGTTGGAGGACCGCTTGCCCCACCTGCACATCTTACACATCTTCCACATGCTGCTGCCCCAGACAGTAATGCCTGGTGAAGATATGCCGCACCACCCAGGAGGGCGCCTGGTAAATGTCCACGAGCGTATCCCAGACCACAGCGCCCCCGACGAGGCAGTGGACCTCGTAGAATGAGCCTTCGGAGCACTCCGCAAATGCTTTGCAGCTTTAGCGTGGCAAAACGAAATTGAAGAGGCACCCCATTGGGAAAGACCCTGCTTGGAGATGGCCTGCCCCTTGCTGGATGGCCCATATGCCACAAACAGTTGCTTTGATTTCCTGAAGTCTTGAGTGTGATTCAGATAAAACTTTAAGGCCCTCTTAAAGTCCAGACAACGCAGGACCCTATCTGCTGGCGTGGATGCATTATCAAATAACGAGGGTAAAGCAATAGAGGCAAGTTTATGAAATGCCGTCGGCACTTTCGGGGTAAAGTGCGGGTTAGTGGCCAGGAGAACCTTGTCCTTCAGAAACCTTAGGTAAAGCGGGTCAATGACCAGTGCTTATGAGGAACTTCAAGGAAGCCGTCGACATGGGTTCAAAAGGAGGCTTCATCAAAGCCGAAAGGACCACATTAAGGATCCACACAATGTCTTCACAGGAGGAAATGTCCGAAACAACCCTTTCAGAAAATGCTTCACTAACCGGTCCCTGAACAGAGGAGCAGCATGGCGCTTTCTCGTGAATCCAGAAATCGCCGCCAGATGCACCTTAATGGATGGCAATGATAGGCTCCCTTCCGCCAAGTGCAACAGGTATCGGAGAACCTGCGCCAGAGAAATTTTCAAAGGATCAACCCCTGGATGACCTTTACACCATTCACAGAATCTCGTCCATTTATGCCCATACGAGACATCGGTGGAAGGCGCCCTCGCTGCCTCTAAAATCCGTCGGCATTCTTGGGAGATTCCTAAATGACTGAACTCGGAGTGGTCAGGAGCCACGCCGTCAGGCTGAGAGACGCCCGATCGTGATGCCACACCCTGCCCTCGTCTTAAGACAGGAGATCAGGAACCGCTCCCAACCAAATCGGCTCTTCCACTGCCATATGCAGGAGGTCTGAGACCCACGTCTGCCTGGGCCAAAACGGAGCCACTAGAATCACTCGGCACTGGTACCTCAGAATCCACTGGATGGTCTGCCAAATGAGCGGGAATGGGGGAAAAGCATACACGAAGAGACCCGTCCATGGGAACGAAAACGCATCCCCCCAAGGACTCTTGATGAGCCCCTCTGCTGGCAAACTCCAGACACTGCTCGTTTTCCCTTGTTGCAAACAGATCCAACGGAGGATGCCCCCATTGCCCGAAGATACTCGAGACTTGCTGCTCCTTCAACCTCCACTCATGCAGCTGGCTGGCGTCCCTGCTGAGCGTGTCTGCTTGAACATTCAGCACTCCGGGCAAATGGAAAGAGACCATGCTGATTCCTTGAGCTAGAGCCCAATGCCAAACGTCCTGCGCCTCCTTTGACAGGACTCGGGAATGTGTGCCCCCCTGTTTCCTTAAATAAAACATTGCGGTGGTATTGTCCGTCAACACCCTCACCACTTATCCACGGAAGAAATGACCCAGTGCACCGCCTTCAACTCGAGCACATTGATGTGGAACATAGCCTCCACCCGCGAGCTGTCTAGGTGTGCCCCCCATCCTACCTGGGAGGCGTCTGCCACAATCGTAAACTGGAACTCCGGCTCCAGCAAGGGTAGTCCCCATACCAGATTGGTCGTGTACGCCCACCAGTGAAGGACGCCCAACAGGCTTTTGTCGACCACCAACTTGTCTGACCACAATCCTCAACTCTGCGACCATCTTTCCGCGAGGAACTCTTGCACCGGCCTCATGAAGAAGCGGTAAGTGTGCAGAAGAGGGATACATGACGCCATGGCCCCCAACAACGACATGTAACCTCGGACCAATACAGCTGTGCTCTCTTTCCACTCGCTTGCCTTGGCACGCAACTTTCACACACGCTCGTCGGAAGGCTTCACCAAATTTTGCTGGGTAAGAAACTGCGCCCCCAGAAACACCAACTCCCTGGACAGCGTCAAGAATGACTTGTCGAAGTTAACGGTGAATCCCAGCCGTTGCAAAAGCTGCATGGTCGCCACGAGAGACTCTCGTGCCCTTCCCTGCGACGACCCCCTCACCAACCAATCGTCCAGGTAGGGGTACACATGATGACCTTCCTGCCGGATGAAGGCCGCCACCGGCGCCAGACACTTCGTGAACGTCCTGGGGGACGACTTCTGGCCAAACGGGAGGACCTGAAACTGAAACTGATAAGTGTTCATCTCCTACCACAAACCGCAGGAACAAGCGGTGGCGCCGCCTGCATAGGGTTTGTGAAAATAGGCATCCTGCCGATGCAACGATTCCAGGAACTCGCCCGGCTACACCGACCGGATGACATCTTGAAGGGTGAGCAGCTTGAACTTCAGGCATTGCAGAGTCTTGTTCAATGCCCGAAGATCGAGAATAGGCCTCCACTTGCTGTTGGGCTTCTTCACCACGAAGTACCGGCAGTAAACCCCCAGGCATGCTCAGCAACCAGAACTGGTTCTATCACCCTTTTCTTCAGCATGAGTACCACCTCCTGCCGCACGAATGGAAGATGCGGCTGCAGTACATACACCGGCGAAGAGGGACCGGAGGACTAATGAACTCCAACGAGTGGCCAAGACGCACCGTGTCCAGCACCCAGCGATCTGATGTTATTTTTCTCTACTCGTCGACGTGGATGGCGACCCTGCCCCCCAGCAGATTGTCCACATGACAGTCATTGTTGAGGTTTAGCTTGCCTCCCCTTAGACACAGAGGACTGCAAACTCTTCTTTCGCTGAGCCTGGAAGTCCCAGCCTTTCTGCGCCGACTGGACAGACCGCCTATACCCCTGAGAGGAGTAGCCAGAGCGCCTGTAACCACGATCTCTGGTGGAAGCAAACCGGGCATTCCCCTAGGCTCCACAAAAAGCCTGAAAGGAGTGAAAAGAGCACCCACTCTGCAAGGAACCCAGGGATTTAGCAGTTTCCGTATCCTCCTTCATACCTTTTAGGGCTTCATCGATTTTTTCAACGAACAAGTGTTCGCCCTCACAAGGCATGTTGATGACTTTATGCTGTACCTCTGGCCGAAAGTCAGTGCACTTCAACCAGGCCTGGCGCCGAAGCACAACCCCATTGTTAATCTGTTTAAAACCTGACTGCCAGGTCCACAGCAATATTTATGCTGTGGTTGGAGGCCTCCTCCCCCTCACGCACCAACAGCATTGCTTCCTTTCGTTGTTGCTCCGGCAGGTGTTCAAGAAGTGGAGCCAGCCGATGCCACATTTCACGATCATATCTGGCCATGATCGCCAAGCAATTCGCAAGCCTTTACCATCGTAGCCCCGACCGTCAAGACCACCTTTCCAAAAGCATCCTGTTTCCTGGCCTCACTGTCCAGAGGCATAACACATTTATGCTGGCTCCTGGCCTTCCGGCTGGCAGCCGCGGACACCACAGACTCTGGTGTGGGCTGTGACACCAAACATCTAGGGGTAGACTCCAGAGCCTTGAACTTCCTTTCAAGACAACCCTTCACAGCCGGTTCTGAAAACGGGTGGTGCATTGTACGCAGGCCCTCCTGCCACATGTGGTCGAGTATCGGCACAGAGAATACCGCCTTCCTCCGTTTGCCCATATGGTCGAAGAGGAAACAGTCCTTGCGTTCCTCTTCAGGTGCCAGTCCAAACGATATACATGCTTTCGACATAGCATGGAACGCCCCAATATCATCCTGAGGCGAGAGTTGTGCCAGGCTACGGGGCTCAGTGTCGTGGATGGCGCAGGTGACCCCTTAATCGAAGACGGGACCGTAGACTGCAGTACTACCGTTGACAACGGAACAACCGTCGATGAGCTCTTTGACGGGACAACGTTCCTTGGCCTCGATTTCCCCGGAGACCCAGATTTTTAGGAAGAACCGGACCGGTGCTTCAAGGTCCCCTGGCTGGACGAAGACCTGTGATGGTCCCTGGACGACGAGTGCTTCGACGAAGACTCCTTCGGCTTCGTCAGGCCTTTGTCCAACACCGTAGATTTTTCGGGGATACTACCAGACCCCCTTGACTGGTCCGACCGACCCTGCTTGGACAACAAAGACCTACTCTTCGACTGATGAAGACTTACTGCCTTTCCCCACATCCGACGCAGGCACTGCGGCCCGATGCTTCTTCGCCAGAGGTTCTGCCGACGGCGCTCGGTGATGTTCCGCGGACTTCTCCGTTCTACCCGAAGACTGGCTGCCCCAGGCCGAACCCACCTCAAAAGCTGGGTACGTGCCCTCATTAAGCCAACATATGAGCTGTCGATTATGGTCCTTCAGGGTCTTCTGCGAAAGCCCCTGACACATTTTGCCGAGTGATGGGGTTAGAGACAGTAAAGACAGTCCATATGGCCATCTCCTTCGTACACCTTCAAACCGCAGGTAGCGCAAGGCTGAAAAAGAGACCTCTTCTGGCCTACGGACGACATCCTAGCCCATGATACCAAACGCACGTGCGAAAACACGAAGAAACACAAGGTAATCCCAACAGTTTGGAGACGGTTGAAATCTGAAGGGAAGCCGCAGGGATATTTATACCAGGCGTCCTATTGGTGAGGCCTAAAACACCCAAAAAGGACATCGATAGGACACTAAAGTGTCCAAGTTTTCCATAGGAAAACGCTAAGTTAAAATTACCGAGGTTTCCCAGCCGGACGACGGGGAAATATTCACAGCATGTGAATTCATGTCAGATCCAATGCTGGAGAATCACTGATGTGTCTCTTGTCCGAATGACCGACCCTAAGAATTGTTTTTGCTGACTGGGAATTGGGCTTGAATTCTTTCTGTTGATGGAAGATTTATAGTTATTTTTGTGTTTAGCTGACATATTTCTTGATTTTCTCCCGTTATTAACCAGCCGTCCAGATAAGGGTACACTGGAATACTTTCCCTGCGTATGTGTGCTGCCACTGCAGCTAGTACCTTTGTGAATACACGGGAGGCTGATGCAGTACCAAAAGGGAGCACCTTGAATTGATAATGCGCTTGACACTTAATCGTAGGTATTTTCGATGTGCAGGCAGCATTGAAATATGAAAGTGTGCTTCTTTCATACTCAATGTTGCCATAACGTCTCCTTTGTTGAGCAGTGGGATGACTTCTTTAAGCATCGTCCTCCTGAATTTTTGTGGCTTTACGTATGTGTTTGCTGGCCTTAGGTCTAGCAATAGGGGTTTTGCCCCGTCAAGGAAGTACACAGAATGAATACCCTTGTTTACCTCCGATGGTGAAATGGGTTCTATGGCTCCCTTTTGTAGCAGCATCTGTATTTCATCCTGTAGAATCTGCAGCTGTTCTACTGGTATCAATCTGTGCCTTGGCGGGTGATTGCGCGGTTGTTCTTGAAATTCGACGAAATACCGGTATGTCTTTTACTGTGGACAGCACCCACTTGTGTGTGTTGATCCCCTCCCATTAGTGGGCGAATTATGTTATGCGCCCCCCCCACCCCTGCTGGGGTGAAATGGGAGGGGCCCAGGAACATGGAGTCATTGTTTTGTGGAAGTGGCCGAACCTCTTGGGGTTTCACCTCTCTCTGTACTTAGGCACCTTCTAAAATGCCTTGGCAATGAGGATTGAGAGGCAGACGATTGACCTTGGTTCCCAAACCATGAGGAGAAACCTGCACCAGAGGCGCAAGTTGCTGGATCTGTAGACCAGAGTAGCCTTGGCCACGAAAATGTTGCTGGCCTAACTGTGCTCCCCTTTGCTGAAAAGGACGGTTAGAAATCTGATTCAGTGTCTTTAGCGCTTCATTGGTCGTTTTTTTTGCGGTCTCTAGGGCCTGTTCAACTGCTTTGCCAAATAGAACTTCATTTTCTTTTGGCATATTTAAAAGGGTGGCTTGAGTCTCAGTTCGAAAGCCTACGTTTAAGCCATGCATGTCTTTTTAATATTGTGCCCTCTGCAATGATTCTCACAGCAGTATCTGCTGCGTCTAGGGTGTTTTAAAGTACTGTATTAGCAGTTTGTTTCCACTAGGATAAGACCTTGGGCCTCATTACGACCGTGGCAGTAGGGGGTTAATGGGGCCGGTGGAGCTGCCGGCCCTGCTAACCCCCTACAGCCCAATTACGAGGTCTGCTTGCAGGACCCGTTTACGACGCCTGGTAAAACAAGGCGTCCATAGCGGGTTCTGCGAGCAGACCAGGATGCTAACAACGGGCCTGTTAGCATCATCCCCATTCCCATTGAGCCCTATGGGGGCTGAAATGGGAATGGGGATGTACCGGGTCCGTGTTACCTGAATGGTGAAATACCGGGCCCTCCAAGGTAGTAATGGCCCGGTATTTCCCCATTCAGGGAACCCGGACCCGGTACCCAGAATGGGGGTAGCCATGCCACAAAAAGCGGCATGGTTACCTCCAGGGTCGTAATGAGGCCCCTTAACTATTTCAGACTTTAGGGGCTCTTGGACTTTAGCAGTAGGTTCCTCTACATTGTCCCACTGAGCTCTATTAAATCTAGCCATTGAGGCTGTGTTGTTGGCAATGCGCATCTGATATGCTGCAGAGGTTGCCACCTTTTTGCCTAGGCCAATTCGTTTTTTACTCTCCTTATCAAGAGGGGCCTCAGATGTAGATAAAGGGGTGCCTGCCCTTTTTCGTTTTGTGGTGATGACTAGAGAGTCTGGTTTTAAGTGACCCCTGATAAGGAGTGGGTCGGTAGGCGCTGGTCAAAATCTTTTTTCTACTCGAGGGTTAACTGACTTGGTTGTCACTGGAAATGTCAAGGAGGGGTCTAGCAGTCTTTTTATTGACTTAAGCAGTAGATAATC
Organism: Ambystoma mexicanum; assembly: GCF_040938575.1. NCBI lineage: Eukaryota > Metazoa > Chordata > Amphibia > Caudata > Ambystomatidae > Ambystoma > Ambystoma mexicanum. The sequence goes on from NC_090933.1 coordinate 39,274,574, forward strand.
TCATTTTTCTCATTGAGGAAGTCATCCACAAAATCTGTGTCCTCCTCAGACTCATGTGTGTCTATTTTAAAATAATAAGCCGCTTATTTTAAGCAGGTCATTATGTAGCAAGATCCTGTCAATAGACAAAGAGGAGATGGGGTCCTCAACAACTGGTGAGGGTACAGGGAAGTCATGTAGGTCTGTACCTGTGCTATCCTTCTCAAATTCTTCATCCTCGTCTGTGTGAAGCTCTAATGCAAGGAACTGCAGGTTCAGTTCTTGCCTTCTTATACGGTACCTCCTCTTCTAATTAAGCAATTTTATTCATGGTTACCTCAAACCTTTGTTTTGTTCAGTCCCCTGAAGAGCAATGGGGTTCTTGTGGTGATAATGTAACCTCGTCTCTTGTTATGCCCTGTTCTTGTGGTTGTTTTGTCTTCTTTAGACTATCAGACAAAGGAGAAATGGCTCGGACGGGTGTGCGTTTTTCTCTCCAACATGCATTGTTTTGGTTTAGATACAATACCCTTCGGTGCTTGGCGGTCATTGTGGACGTCGGCTTAGGGCCATGCGTCGAGGGAGAAATGCTATGAACAGGTTCCCTTCAACCGACCCGGGAGGCTCTTCTCCACTGACGATTTCTGGCCCTTCAATGGGAGCATCGAAGACGTTCCAATAGGTGAAATATATTTAGACCCTGTAACGTGTTTTTATTTGCTTAGCGTTCCTGTACAGGGCACCGACATGTTGCTGTGAACCGCTTTAGTGTGTTTAGCCTTGTCACCTGGTGAAGCCTCCATAGCAGAGCGTGACGCTTGCCGTTCAGAGCTGGGGACCGTAATGCAGCATTCTCCCTGACTATATATGTAAGTATGTTTTCCCTCCATTGGCTCTACTGTGAAGGAGGAGACCGGTAGCTGTAGTCGAGTGCGGATCAAGAAGCCGCTAGACATCCTGTGCAACGGTGGTTCTGCGGTTGTCATGCTCTGACTATGCATAATGTTGCACGACTTGTTTTCGAACTTCGAAAAGGGACGTCAACATGACGTGTCTGCAATACTACTGCAAGTGTGACGTGCATTGTGCCCATGTTCTTTCATGTGTCAAGGTCCACAGATGGTTTTGTTTCTGACATTAGGGAGCATGGAGTGTAAGAGTTCAGGAAGGCAAGGAAAGGTGTAAGTTGTCTATGTACCTTCGATTCCCAACGAGGGGAGGAAGAGTGGACGAATGTGAATCTAAGCAGATACAAAGCATCAGAAAGACTATTACGGGTATGTAATATTGGTCTTCTGAGGCTTGTGGATCTGCTTAGAATCTCACGCTTTGCATAGATTAGCAAGCAGTACATGCAGAAGGAGGTGGGTTGCTACAAGGTTCAGAGGCAAAAAGATGTCTTAACACCGCCTGTCCCACCTGAGAATCCCTCCTTGTATGTGTATCTACACAGTAATGTTGAGTGAAAGTGTGTACTGAACTCCATGTGGCTGCTTTAGAAATACCCTCTTGGGGCACATTTGCAATACAAGCTAAAGTGGCACCTGTACCTTGAGTTGAGTGTGCTCTGGGTGTGAATGCCAATGTCTTGTTGGACAACGATTAACAATGTTGAATGCAATAGACAACTCACCTTGAAATTGCTGCTTTAGAGACAGGGTCCCCTTCTCTGCCAGCAGCTAGTGAAATAATTGATTAGTCTTTATAAATGGTTTGGTTTTGTCTAAGTAGTACATTACTCCTTTCCTGATATCTAGTGTATGGAGGGCTCTTTCTCCAGAGTGTTGTGGGTTTTGAAAGAACGCTGGAAGTTCTATTGATTGACTGACATGACATTTAGAAATAAATATAGGTGAGCATTGTCAGTGTTTTCTTAAGAACACCTTGTGCCTCATTACGAGAATGGAGGTAGCCATGGAGCTATCAGCTCCATTGCCGGGTTCCTGCAATGGGGATTTACCGGGTTACTCCGACATAGGAGGACCCGGTAATTCCTCCTTGCAGGAACCCATCCCCATTCCCACTTGAGCCCCTATAGGGCCCCTATAGGGCTCAATGGGAATGGGGAGGGAGGTAATAACGGGCAGATTACATCTGGCCCGTTATTGCCTCCCTCTTCCCCTCACGGGACCTGGAAAGCACGCCTGGTTTTACCAGACATGCGATCTGGGTCCCGTGAGGGGAAGCTCGTAATTGGTGCTCCCGGAATGAAGGGGGCAGGTCCCATACCAGCCCCCTTCATTACGGGAGCGCCAGCCTTATAATGAGGCCCCTTGTCTTTAGGTATGGTTACAAACAGGTCTGCAACTGATGGTGCCTGAAATTCACTGACTCTTTATTGAGGTGATAGCTACAAGATAAGTCGTCTTGTAAGTAAGGTCTTGAAGGCTAGCTTTATGCATGTGTTCAAATGGAGGCCACATAATCTTTATTAGGACATTCAAATCCCACCCTGGAGGTGGTGTGGAAATGGGGGGGATACATTCTTTTAACCCCTTCCATGAATGCTTTCACCACAGGAACTTTCAACCAAAAAACTTTACTTTGTGAGGTAGTGTACGCTGAAAGCGCTGCCAGATCGACGTTAAGTGAATTGAACACTAGATCTGAGTCTAATAAGTACAGCAGGTAGTGGAATATATTAGAAGTTGAGCAGTCAATGGAGTTGACATTCTTTCTACACCAAAGCACATATCGCTTCCATTTATTGAATAACAGTGTCTTCTGTTTGGATTGCATGCCTCTTAAGATGTGCAGGCACCGTTCTGGTAAATTAAGGTGTCCAAACACTGACTTCAAGAGACAAGCTGCTAATCTGTGGATGGAGGGTTGTCCCTTGATGTGGAGACAACATATTGTAATGGCTTGCCAATTTGACTAGTGGGCAAAGTGACATCTTGAGTAGGTGTGGGAACAAGGCTCGTCACGCCCACAATGGAGCTAGTATGATAATCTTGAGATGTTCCTGTTGCATTTTGTGAATTATCTTGTTGGGTAGTGGTATTGGGGTGGATAAGCATATGCAAATGTCCCTGACCAATTGATCCACAGTGAGTTCCCCCCCGACTCTGTCTGGGGAAATCTGGATGCATAGGCGTGGAATTTTGAGTTGTCTTCCGTTGTCTATGTTTGGATGCCCCCATTGCCTGAAGATGTTGTTATAATGTCTGTGTTTAATTCCTATTTGTGTTCCGATGGGTGTTCCATGGTTTTGCTTAGCATGTCTGCCAGATAGTTGTGTGATCCCCTGGACCATGTTGTGACAGGAGGAATATGTTTCTTTGGCGAGACCAATTCCATATTTTCTGTGCCAGTTTGGACAGATTTAGAGAATGTGCCTCACCTTGTTGGCTGATGTAAAACATCACTGTTGTGCTTTCTGTGAGGACTAGAATGTCTTCCCATGTAGTTGGTGTTGAAATGCTGGCAATGCTTTCCACACAGCCAGTACCTCTAGGATTTTGATATGCTGTTTTGACAGAGATTGTGTCCTCATGCAATGCATGCGCTGTCTGGTGGAGATGGTGGGATCCCCATCCTGAAAGGTATGTGTCTGTTAGAGAGGCTTCTACTGCGAAGTTGAGAAAGGGCTTTCCTTTTAACAGGTTCTCCCTTGTCCACCATCGTAGTGCTTCCACTACAGCCTATGAAATGACCACTAGATCGTCCCAGTGACCGTCTGCTTGAGACAAACGTTACAAGCCACTCTTGTACTGGACGCATGCGCATCCTTGTGTGTGGCACTGGAAAGATGCAGGAAGTCCTCATTCCAAGAAGGCGCATGAATATTCGAACAGTTATCCGATGACTGGCTACGTACCAAAGAATGCGACTCAGCAGGTTTTGTCCCCTCTTGTTAGAGGGGAGGACTAGAGCATCCTCTGTTCGAATCACTGTGCTTAAGAATTGTTTAACTGGGCACAAGATTTGACTTTCTCTCATTGATTGAAAACCCCAACTGAAACTGAAGGTTGATTGTGTTTAGCTGACACATCTGTGGTGTTTCTCCTCTTATGAGCCAGTCGTCCAGATAAGTGTACTCTGGAATGGATTGCCTGCGAAAGTGGGCTGCCACTACTGCCAGAACATTTTTGAATACCTCAGGGGCTGATGCAATGCCGAAGGGTAGCACTTTGAGCTGGTAGTGAGTGGACCCTATCTTGAACCTGAGGCACTTTCTGTGTGCTGTCACCATTGAAATATGAAAGTATGCATATTTCATGTCCATTGTTGCCAAGTAGTCAACTTTCTTTAGTAAAGGAATGACTTCCTGCTGGGTTGTCATCTTGAACCTTTGAGACAAACTCAGAGAACATTGTTTCATCTTTGTTTGGAATAAGGAAGCATACCGAATAATAACCATTGTTTACCTCCAGTGGAGGGAGGAGTTCTATAGCCCCTTTTTCGAGCAGCGCTTGCACCTCTGCCTCGAGTATCTCCTGATGTTCTTTGGAAATTCGTGTTGACCTACACGGATGATTGCGTGGTAACTGGAACTCGGTGCAGTAGCCCTTTCATTCTGTTGACAACACCCACTTGTCGGTGGTGATTCCCTCCTATGTGTGGAGAAACAGGGGAAATATGGGAGGACCTTGAATGTGCGCATCATTGTTTCGTTGGGGCGGCCGTGCACTAAGTGGCTTGGCCTCTGCCCGACCTCGTCCCCTACGAAAGCCTCTTCGAAAGCTGGACTGAAAAGTAGCTGGTTGTCCTTGTCCTGTGTACCAAGATGAAGATACACTTGGTGTGAAAGGGGACTGATGTTCTGTGGAACCCTTTCCCACAAAAGGTGCAACGAGAATGGAGAGATCCTTATTGCATGAAAGGCTTGTTAGAGATTAGACCCAAGGAAAAAATAGTTTTGTCCTATCTTTTCGCCGTCTCTAAAGCATCATCCACTGCTTTCTCAAAAAGCACCTAATTTTCTATAGGCGTGTTAATCAGTGTAGGCTGAGTTTCCAGGTTGAAACCAGAATTCCTTACCTACTAATTACGTTTTATGAGAGTTCCCTCAGCTACTAAAACTTGCAGTGTCTGCTGCATCGACTGAACCAAATGATGGAATTCGCTACCTGATTGCCCTCTTGCACAGTTCTCAAAAGTTGCAAGTACAAAGGTTCTGGGACGCCGCCAACTTGCTCCTCCACCAGGTCCCATTGGGCCCTATTGTAATTGGCCATGCGGGTGGCATTATTAGCAATTCTAGTTTGATAAGCTGCAGAAGTTGCAACCTTCCTGCCCACACTGTATATCTTTTTACTTTCTTTAGCGGGTGGAGCCTCTGAAGGTTTGAGATGACACCCTAATGTATAATCGGTATGCTGGTGCTGGTTTAAACCATTTCTCTATACAAAGATTTATGGTTTTAGCTAAAGAGGGCGCAACTAAAGATGGAGTGATGCATTTATTTACAGATTGGAATATAGGTATATACTGACTCATTGTATTTTTTGTGGCCAAATATATCCACCTGGCTGTAAGAGCAAAAATAATGAAAGGTGGGGGAATTTGATTCTAACCCACTTGGCACAATTAATATGCATATAGAGAATATTGATTACCATGGTTAAGTAATTGTGTATCACATCTATCTTGTGTTGCTGCGGTCATCACACTTAACACAATCAATATACTCGGGTGTACCTAGAAAGGTTGCCCAAGGACACCATCAACCATGGATGTTGAATTCCCACCATTACTGATCTGTGTGGTACAGTTCGGTCAATCACCAAAAAGCAGAATGAGAGTCCCCAAAAACCTTAATTAGGTTGTGATGTTATACAGTATTCATACTTAACATAAGTTTATGGCAAACCAGCCAAATGCTTACCTATAGTCCTACAGTTAACAGCCCTGCACATGGCCCAATTTTATTTCTCGACCTGGCGTTCACCCAGTCTTCTACCCACCTATGTTTAAGTCACCTGCACATAGAGACATAATGGGATATCCCATAAATTATGTATTCTAGTGCACCCAAACTTCAAAAAATCAAAGTGAATGAAGGGAAATATCTCCAATATTGCTTACTTATTTCACCTGCTTGACATAATATCAATCATATCAATTGTCCTGGCATGTGTTTCGGCGACAGCGTCTAAAAAGTCATTGTCGAGAATTAATGTGCAGCACCAGACTTAGAGAAATGCGTCGAGGACTTACCTATGGACACAGAGGCCTTCTTAATTGTCGATGCAGCTGTAGTCACAGTAGCCCCGAGTTCCGCAGATGCACTTAGCATTTTCGCCAAACTGTGACTTGGGGGGGGGGGGGGCGGGAGGAGAGAAAGAGAGAGAGATTTCATGTCACTAGGGGTTGTCTCCACAGCCAACCGTAAGGCCTGCCCTTTGGAGATGGGGACGAGCATGCAGGAGGCATCTAGTTCCTGCACTGTGTCTTAGGTGTCACTCAAGGCGCTGACGCCGTAATCTTCTGAATCGGACTCCGACGCTCCGCCTGCACGGCACACCCCACCGTTCTGACCTACGATCTTTAAGAGCCTTAGGTCTAAATAGTTTGCAATACTTGCACCATGTTTCTTGGTGATCGCGTGCAAGACAATGATTACACGTTGTGTGTGTCCTTCCACGGAAACTTGCGGTGCACGATGGGCAGAATTTAAACAGTGTTTTTTCCATTATGCGAAGAGAAAATGTCAAGACAGGGAACAAAATAGTGTGATGAATCAGAGGTGATCATCCCAAAAACCCTGGCCTGCGCTCCTCATGTGGCCAGGGAAAGGCAGTCGCTACCTGATCCTGACCCATGGGGTAGTATTTTGTGGGAGGATCACATGGGAGGAGGTTCAGGTCAGGAAGAAAGGGAGAATCCTCTTAATTTCCCTAATGATCTTACAATTGTAATGTCTTACTGTGAAGTAAAAGTATCTGATCTTAAAATTACTAAGAAAATTATGGATTTCAAGTCCCATAATGCTCTTAGTACTGAGAAGAAGAGCACAGCGTTACTAAACCGAAGTGAGCGCTCTAGTTGTTCTAATGACCCACACCTTTAAAACATTGAAAGGCCCTTCAGGTGCAGGTCAGTAGAAAGCAGTGGGAGCAGCAGACGTAGAAGGAGAAAGCAGAAGTAGAAGCCGCTGCTTTATGCAGTACAGAAAGCGGGGCAGAGTTTGAGGTTTCTGTGAAATGCAGAGGACGCACAGCGGGAAGCGGTGTGAAGCCCAGCTGTCCTGACGGAGAGAGAAGCTCTCCTAGAAGCTTTCACCAGAACCCCTGGCGCTTGAAGAAGCAGAAGCAATGAGTCCCGAAGAGAAGCCAGAAAAGACCAGTGAGTTTACATGCAATGGGTGACCATGGGGCGCTCAGAGATAGACTTCTGCATCAGAATGTATGTTTTGAATACCAAACTTTTGAATGGAAGCAAGTTGGACGCGACTCTTGTATAAAGGGGAGAGGTTCAATGAAAGAACCTTTTAATCAGTATTGCCAATGCCAAGAGGGGGCAATAATTAAGCACAGAGAAGATATTATCCCAAAAGGGAGAGGTTCCGTAAGAGAAAACTATAACCTGCACTGCCAAAGCCAAAAGGGGACAATACTTAAAAGGGGATACAACTTACCTAAAGAGGGATATCTAACAAGAGGATACTGCAATCAGCATTGCCAAAGTAAGCTGGGAGTTATAATAAGACCATTTGAATGTAATAATCCTAGAGCAAGATACCCTGTCAGAGAAAGTTGTAAACTACATTGCCTACATAGGTTGTGTAAGAAGAGAAAAGAAACTGCAGGAGAAAGGTCCTCCTTGTAGAAAGGATCAAGGGGGAGACCAGTATAACCTGCATTGCCTATGGCAAAGAGACCCATAAGAGAAGCAGCGTCCTTTTGTGCAATATACATGTTGAAGAAGTTGTGAATCAAGTATTGTGGGAGTCAAGAGACTGAATTAAGAAGCAGTTGTTGATACAACTTTCCCCATTCAAGATTTCAGTGTGGAAAACCTCATCAGAGTACAAGTAGTAGTGAGAATAGTTTTTTTTTTTAATCCTGGCAGGCAAGTATACCAGGAAAGGGACAAATAGCAGTTAGTCCTGGCAGGCGAGTGGACCAGGAAGAATAGGTGTTGAAGTACGGCAATCTGATAGAAGGTTGTGGTAGAAAAGGAAGAAATAATTCCACTACTGTGTTTTGATAAACTGCTATATAATCATCCTGACAAGAGTTTTGATGAACTTTTATATAACTATCCTGACAAAGTATTGTTTATGAAGAAGAAATGTAATGTGATACAAAAGTGGTGAAACTTTTTTTTTTTTACCAACTTTATTTATTTCGGTTACAGCGATAACTATGCATTACATGGATCATTGTGGCTCCCTTTATAGTTAGTATGCAAGCAGTTTGCCCTTTAACCCCTGCCATTGGTCCCATCTCCGCCATCCTTTTAGTCTGTGATGTTCTTATGTGTAGGGGACCCGCCAGGGTTTTGGGGTCCCAAGAAGTTTGCTACCAGGCAGGATTGGAATGTTAGCACCGGGAATCGGGAGTGGTAGTCCAATACTGGCGCCCAGCAGTCAGTGAAACGATGGAGCGCCGTTTCCTTCGCCGCCGTGACCTTCTCCGCCACCAGGATCTCCCAAACCTTTATCCACCAGAACGCTAGAAGAGGACCCGTCTGAGCTTTCCATTTCCATGCCACTGTAATTTTAGCTGCTAGCATCAGGTGTGTGAGCAGTCTGGCAGATCGGCCCACTTTGGGGTAGCAGTCTGAGCTCGCCACCCCGAGCAGGATCACCTCCGGGTCCATCGGCAGTTTGCGTTGGGTGATGACGATCTGCAAGTCCTCCCTCTAGAAGGCCTGCACCACCGGGCATTCCCACCACATGTGGAAAAAGGAGCCCCGCTCGCCGCAGCGTCTCCAGCAGCCCGGGTCAATGTCAGGGTTGCAATGGTGCAGGCGAACAGGAGAATAATACCAGCGGTGACGGAGATTCAGGGCGCATTCCTTGTTTGTGATGTCGAGTTGATCCTGGACCATATCTCCACCCATGTCCGATCTTCAATGGCGTGTCCCAGGTCCGCTTCCCATCCGGACATATATGGCGGTCTGACTCTTAGCATGTCCTCCTGGAGGAGGTGGTACAGTTTGGTGATCTGACCTCTGCCTGTGCTTTCCTCTGTTGCTAGTTCGAGAGGGTGGAGGTCTCGGGTGGCTCCTTGACGGACCACTGGCTGCGAGATCCAGTGGCGGAGCTGGATGTATGTGAACCCAACTCCTTCTGTCAGCTGAAAGCGGGCTTTGCATTCCTCAAAGCTGAGTGGGTTGATGGCCTCTTAGAGTTGGGAGATGGTTCGGAGGCCTCCTTTGGTCCATCGGCTGAAGCGAGCTGCCTCCATGCCTGGCCTGAAATCTGGGTTCCCTATGACCGGGGAGAGCGGGCTCGGGTTCTTGGGCCCCTTCCTCCTGCGACGGGCCCATGCCCATGCCTCAAGTGTCGCTTTGGTGGCTGATAGCATTTGCGGGCCATGGCTTTCGGACAGGCCCCGGGATGTATAGCAGGGAGTGTAGTTTCGGCTGACATCTGAATTGCTCTATGCGGGACCATTTGGGGGGGGGGGGGGGGGTCTCTGGGTTCGCCCAGGCCGCTGCATTCGCTAGTTGAGCGGCCAGGAAGTAGTTCATCAGATCAGGGAGTCCGAGGCTGCCCCATTTTGCGGCACCAGTCATGACCCTCATAGGGATCCTGGCCCTGCGTCCCCTCAACACGAATTTCGCTAGTTTCCTCTGTAGCTGTTCCAGGGCCTGTTTTGGGGGGGGGGGGGATAAGACCGGGAGAGCCGAGCACAGGTACAGCAGTCTGGGGAGAAGGTTCATTTTCCAACCTGTGACCCGTCCCAGCAGCAAGAACTCCTGGCTGTCCCATCGTTGGAGGTCTTCCTCCAATTCCTTGAGGAGCGGTGGAAAGTTGGCATTGTAAAGCTGTTCCCAGTCTGCTGTGAGGCGTACGCCCAGGTATGCCGTTGAAGACGAGCTCCATGTTAGTGGACAGAGTGCCTGGAGGCTGTCCATAAGGGAAGCGCTCAGGTTGACGCTCAGTGCCTCCGATTTGGAGTAGTTCACCTGGAATCCGACCACTCTTTCAAACGCCTTTAGCTCCGTCAGGTTAGCGGGCAAGGAGAATTGACAATTGGTGATGGAGATCAGCACATCGTAGGCGTATAGGGAGATCTTGAATTGTTCACCGTTTATCTCTAGCCCAGTGATGATCCTGTTGTCTCGTGTCCTTTGGGCGAAGGGCTCCATGATCATAGCAAAGATCAACGGGGAGAGCGGGCAGCCTTGTCTTGTCCCGCACGAAAGCCGGATTAGGGGTGAGGTCTTCTGATTTAGGCAGAGTGATGTTTTTGGAGCCTTGTAGTTTGCTAGCACCATTTTCTGGAATATCGGGCCCAACCGGAACGCCTCCATGGTAAGGCACATGAAGTTCCAGTCCACCCTGTTGAATGCCTTGGTGGCGTCCAAGGTCAAGACCGCTAGGCCCCGACGCTCTTGGGTCGCAATTTCGATGAGATTGATCGCTTGGCGGATGTTGTCCGAGGTGCTTCTCCCTCTGATGAACCCTGCCCCTCTGATGAACCCTGCCCCTCTGATGAACCCTGCCTGGTCCTGGTCTATGATAGTTGGAAGGATTTGTGCCAATCTGTTCGCCAGTACCTTTGAGAATATGTTAGCGTCCACATTGAGCAGAGATATCGGCCTATATGAAGAGCATTCCTTTGGGTCCTTGCGGGGTTTCAAAAGCAGGATTGGTGGACTCTTGCATAGAGGGCACAATAGTGCCCGAGTCCCGAAATGAGTTAAATAGCTGTCATTGGGTGTAGCAGCATGGGGCGAAATAGTTTATAAAACCTTGGTGGGAAACCGTCTGTGCCTGGGGCCCTGGGTTTCAGGTTTTTGAGTACTTCCTCCACCTCTTCGGCTGTAATTGGGACCTCCAGAGCAGCTCTCTTCGCCTCCGAGATGTGTGTGAGCCATGCATCTGCTATATATTGTTCCTGGAGGGTCTGTGGGCGGGGGGCAGCGGTCAGGGTGTTGGTTAGATGGGCTGCTGCTACCTGTAGTTTCGCCCCTTCTAAGTATAGGGTTCTGCCTTTCGGGTCCCTTAGTGCAGTGATGTGGTTCCGTCAGCGGGTTTTGGCTAGTTTGTTCACCAGGTATTTATTGGCTTTGTTTCAGTTCACGTAATAGCTCTGCTTGGTCCGAAGCAGGGTCTGGGCTGTGTCGTCAGCATAGTGGGCTTCGACCTTCGTACGGGCTTGTCTGACCATCTTGGCGGCTTTGGGCGACCACTTCTTTTTTAGGGCAGTGTCTGCCTCCCTCATGTCCTTCTCTAGTTGGTTTCTGTTTATGGTTCTCCTCCTCGTATATGCCTCAGCCTGAGCTATCACCTCCCCTCTGATTACTGCCTTCATAGCTTTCCATCTCGTTGCTGTAGAGGTGAGGTTGGGGGGGTTTTCCTTAAAGTAGTTGCTGATTGCCCTAGTTATGGCATTGCGTACCGCCATGTCATGCAGCATTGGTTAGTATAGGGACCATCTGCGTCGCACTGGGGGGTCTGGGTGAAAGACCCTTGCAGTAAGGAGGATTCAGCGTGATCCGACAGTACCCTTGTGCCGATGTCCACATCGTCCGTGAACTGCAGGCTAGCTAGAATAAGGTCACTTCTGGATGAGGAGCGGTGGACGTGGGAGAAGAACGAATAGTCCACAGTGTCTGGGTGGAGGACCCTCCAGGTGTCCACCACGTCCAGTGTCTTGAACAAGTGACAGAGGTCCAAAGCCAGCCTGAAGTCCCTGTTGGATGGGGGGCCCGACCTGTCCAGTGAGGGGTTCGGCACCCCATTGAAGTCCCCGTCCAGGACCACCTGACCTTCGAGGAAGGGGAGAAGAGTGGCTTCCAAGGTAGAATAGAAGGCCGCCTGGCCATCGTTTGGTGCGTAGACCGCGATCAGTGTGTGGAGCTGCCCGTAGAGATCTCCCTTAACCGCCACAAATCTGCCATCTGAGCTGCGCAGGGTCTCCTTCTCTTTAAAGGGGATACCTTTCGCTAACAGAATCGCTGTGCCACCTTTTTTGCGAGGGCCAGCGGCCAGGTATTGTGTTGGGTATGCTCGGCATCGCAATCTAGTGAAGTCCTCTGCTGAGAGGTGGGTCTCCTGAAGGAACCCTACCGAGGTCTGAAGGTCCCGCAGGCGTTGGAGGATTGCCTTACGCTTCGTAGGAGAGTTCAGGCCCCCTACATTTAACGAAATGTAGCAGAGTTTGGTATGCGCTGGAGGGGAGGTTGGTGGGGCAACACTAGGGTTCAAGTGGGTGGTGGGTAATCCTCTGCTCAGGGAGGTCCCTTGATGGACCGTTGTCGGCGTGATTCAGCTGCAACAGAGTTTTAACTTTATAACCGAGAGGGCGGGGGGAGAATCCAGCCCAACCAAGGGAAGCAAAAGAACTAGGATTAACCAAACTGGCCCTTAAGTGCCTCAAGTCGGAGTGACCGTCCATCCACTCGGCAGGGGCATTGCGTGGGACGCCCGGGTGCCAAGAGTGCAGGTTCCGGCATGGAGAACAGAAGATTAGTTACTGATCGTGTGCGGTTTGAGTTTTCCCTCCTTTTGGAACTTTCTTCCAGCGGCTATGTTGGGGCTTAGGTGTTGAGCTGTGTGGTTTATCCGTCGGGGAGGTAGATGTATCTTCCTCGGGCGTTGAGGGTTCGCAACCCATAATGCTGCCTGCCTCCTCTAGGGCATGGATTACCCTCGTTTGGCCTTCAAAAGAGAACTGCAGCGAGGCCGTATAGAGCCACCGATACCAGATTTTCCATTCCTGCGGAAAGGTGGTTAGAGGTCGAAGGGCTCTACGTCGCTGAACTGTGGAAGCGGCTAGGTCCTGGAACAGTTGTATGGCGGCTCCCTGATACGTCAGGTCGCAATGCGAGCGGATCGCTGTCATGATCTCCTGTTTCGTTGAGAAAAAATGGACTCTGGTGATTACTTCAGGGCTAGCCGCCGATGGGGAATTCCTGCGGCCTCGCAGTCTGAGTGCAATCAAGTAGGAGTAGTGACTTGTCGCAGTCTGGGAGGAGAGCATGGAAGAGGTCTCCGATGTAGGCAGGAAGGGCCTGGTCCGGGATCGAGACAGGCACCCCTTTGATACGAATGTTGTTCCTGCGGGTTCTGTTTTCCAGGTCCTCCTGCTTGCACTGCATGGTTTCGGTGTTATCCCCTATCCTCTGAATTTTCTGACGCAGCTCCGCAATCTGCGCTGAGTGCTCTAGGACTTGGTCTTCCGTGTCCCCGACCCTATGCTCTACCTCCTCCACGCGGTTGTCCATGCCATCTATTTTGGTTGTGACCTCTGCCAAGCAGTTGCGAAATTCCGTTTTGATATCGGCTAGGAGGCCCTGGATATCGTCCTTTGTGGCCCACTGACCTTGGGCTCTTGTGGGCGAGGAGGGCTGGGTCGGGGTGGGGTCCGGCTGTTTGGGTTTCTCCTTCAGGTGGAATAGATTGGCTATGTCCGCTGACTTCGGGCCCTTCTGCTTAGTCATCTTGGTGTCCGGGTCATCGATTACGCAAGTGCGTAATATCCTCAGGTTGGTGTTGGGGGTAGGGCAATTCCGAGTGAGACACCTTCCCTCCCGGTCCCAGCCGGGTGCGCGTACCTCCAACGGTGTGTGTCAAGTGACTCTCCGTCAGGTTGACAGGTGCTCTCTAGGATGCAGCTCCCCCTCGCAATTCCGGGCCCGGTTGGTCCAGGCTGGGGTACCTGGTCTGTGGTGCGGTGGGGTTGTCCAGGCGGGACTTCCAGTGTTTATGTTGGCGAGGGACCACCCACATCAGGTGCGCGGTCGGGGGCTCTCCGCTAGGCAGCCGGGTGTGGCGTGAATGGGCTGGCACTATGTCTCCCCGGCCCGCAGGTGGCGTGCGAGGAGAAGAGGCCCTGAGGGGCTACTGTCTTGGGCGGAAGGGGGCACAGGAGGAGGTGGTGTCTCGGCTTCCCCCAGGTCAATATCAGGGTCCGTAGGCTGGTTGCAGGGCTAGGGTAGCTCCGAACTGTTGGAGGTTTGGCTCCGGCAGGTGCTGGGCCTGTGCTGGGGAGGTCCACAAGGTAGTCTTAAGGCCTCGCACAATAGGCAGTTTCCTGGCTGTTCTCGCCAGGATGTGTCCCACGGCTTATTGTGGGCAGGAGCACCTCATTGCGGCAGCCACCGGTGTAGAGGAGCTAGGCAGAGTCCATGCCACAGCCCAGGGTGGTGCACGCCTGGCCTGTAGGTCTGCGTGTGTGCCCTGCTCCGGGAGCACTGCTTTGTTGTGATTGGTGTCTGGTCCCAGGCAGATGGAGAGCCGGCCATGTCGCTGCAGCTTGGGTATGGAGAAGGCCCCCCCAACGTGGCAGGGCATGGAATCCGCTCCAATGGCAGGTCAGCTCGATCGCAGGGGGGGTCCAGATCGGGATCCACCCCCACCGGTAGCAGTCCTCCGGTATCCCACGTTGCACCAGCAGCAGAGTCCCAGCGGGCCGGAGCCGGGCAGCGCGGGGAGCTAGGCCCATGGCAGAACTTTCACCGGACTTCCCCTAGTGAAGCACAATCTTGTCCGCGGTGGAGAAACCCAGCTCCTCCGCCCACCGGCCCCACTGCAAAAACTGCACTGCAGGAGATCCGCAGTGACCCCGAGGTCAGGAGCGGCTTCGATGGGCTGCGGCAGCGCCGGGGCTCGGAGTCAGAGGGGCGCCCGCTGCCTCGGTGCTCAGGTTGCCGAGATCCCTCCTCACGGCGCCACGTAGTCCCCCATCTGGCTTTGTTCCGCGGGGGAGGGAGAGGCGGCAGGGGGCCTCCGGTGCAAGCCCGCCGCGGCTGGCGCAAGAGTCAGGGTGACCCCAGTAGACCGCTGCAGGGCTGTTGACGGTGAGCAGCTGCCGCAGTGGTCGGTTGTCCTACAGGGCGCTCTGCGCCAGGGCCGCCAAATGATTCAGGGCTGGGCGGCAGTGCCCACCCCCGCTCCAAGTGTGGGGGTGAATAGAGTGTGGTGGTTGTTTCCACGGCGGACCGGATGCGAAAGATGCAGTCTGCAGGTGGCCGGTGAGGCTGGGCAGAGGCTGCACTGACCAACCTCGCTCCCCCGGCTCGTTGATGCTATGTGGCCGCCATCTTGGGCATCGGAGCTCAGCACCGAGACGAACCTCGTCAGTGAAGCGGTCTTCAACTTCCCTGCTCCGATTTTCTTCCAAACTTGGCCCGCTGCTTCAGGAAACGTTCTGCTGTCTTCTTCTATGTCTCCATGTCGGGGATTATGCTTATAGAGCGGGCATATAGTCGCAAGGACCGGGCGTCCCAGAGAGCTTTCAGTGAGCTGTCCGCATTGCCGGAGCCCCAAGCCACGCCCCCAGGAATTCCAAGTGGTGTAACTTTTAACGCAAAGGACATTCACACAGAATTTTGGATTGACATATAAAGAGAGCATCATTTTATTTGGGCAAACAGAGAACTCTATTGTTTCAAGAGTGAAGAATCCTTTTTGAAGCTGGAAATCACTTTGCCAAGTAAAAGACACATTGGAACGGTTTGTTCTACCCCAAGTAGAATTTGGATAGTGAAAGGTACTTTCCTAAACCTGATTATTTGTTTGAAACATCCTGACTTGATGAAGTAGAATGTGGGGAAATAAGGGCGAGCAGTGCACCCCAGCCTCCACAATACCCTAGCACCTCAACTCCAAGACTTTCGTCACTGTTTCCAGTGATCTGGGATTTCACAAACTCCCCGTTTCCAGGGCTCAGGCAGATTACACTCTGGGTTCGAATTCCATCTACCAACAAGGAGGGGGATGTGGGGAAGAAGGGAAGGCCAGTCCCCAAGATCTGCCCTGGTGTAAGGGTGAGCAATTGCGATCCTTTAGCCTTGGGTATAAGTTAAACATTGGTGACCTTTTTGGGTATTGATATGCAGTGCTGAACAAGGGTAACAATCGTCTGGCATACCATTGACCCACATTTTGCCATACAAAGTAGGCCAACATTTCAACAATAAAAGGCAGACAATGTTAATGTGAAAAAAAGGAACCTAATGGGGACATTGATGGGGAAAGTGAGTTGCATTAGAGACCCTTACAAATATTAGACCACAAGAAAGTAAACACATGTAGTGTGTGTTGCAGCCAAAGAAAGTAAACACATGGACAGTGAAAACGAATTCGAAAATAACAAAACCATATGACTCAATAAAAAAGTTGATAATAACAGGCCTGTAAACAGATCTACTGTGCATTTCTTTAAACCCTGACTATTGTTTAAAGGGGTTTCAAGATTCTCTAGCCTCATGGGCTGATGTTAGTCTACAACTTTGCAACTACAGAAGACCTCATGCAAGGTAACACAAAACAGTTCGCTTTAGCGTTCAGAATTCCAATTTGCACCATCCCTGCAACGTGCTGCTTCTTTAAAATAAAATGAAGCTCCTTTTACAAGATCTCCACTGTTGATGGGCTATATTGACCTCAGCCCAAAGGAGAGTCATAGCATCACTTGCTGTTAACCATGTATTCTTTTCTTTTAGAATTCATTATTTTCCATTGAGTTCATCAATTCTGCCCACACGTGTTCTATTTCTCTGAAGGGGTTGCTTGGGCAAGTATACTAACTGACCTTACTTTCCTTTCCATTCCATTCAAATGATACCAGCTTTCTTGTGAGGGGTTATCCCCTAGCTTGAAACGAGTAAATGACCATTCCACTGCATCATTCTCACATCTAAAAATGGTTTAACCTCCAGTTCGGATTAAAAAGACTGGTTTTATGTTCACCTGCTTATCTCTTCTGCCATCAGTTCAAAGTTCACCCACAAAATGCACTGATGATGTACTGTTTCAATACACTGAGAAAATAAATGTGGGAATGCATGCCCTGCCATAAGGTAGCAGTCAGTGGCAATTCCTCTCTTGCTAAATCGTGGCAATTCATGCTACCAGACAGCTTGAATTCCAACTCACTGTTAGGGCAGTACACTTTAAGGAGGCATCTTCTACAGGCTTACACAGAGATTTTTAAAAATGTCTTGACATACACAGCACACAATACTCACCCTGTGAATTTGCAGGTGGCATTGTGTTGCTAGCACTGCTCTCAAAGGAAGAGTGAAAGTTGTGTATGGTTTCTTGAAGAATCTGCCGCTCGCGACCCTGAAATAAAAAGCAACAAAAAGAATAGCCAATCTCGATTAATTTGTTCAGCGTATATGAAAAAAAGGATACATTTTTTGAAGTCAATAAAAATCTTGTCAATTGCCTTGGTAAGCATGGGTGAACTTATTCAGACACATTCTCAAATCACCCACATTTCAGATGATTAGCTGAACCATTTGCATTGAAGTTCTTTCGGGATTCGGACGAGTTCAGCTTTACATTTTATGTAAGTTTGAGTTCAAAACCATTCTTGTACGCAGAGGCACATCAGACTGCTGAGCAGAGGTACCACATTGCATCAAGATTCAGTAGGAGGAGAGGTGGTGAACTGAAAATGTAATTGAGGGAATAGAAAAAATAAGTTGGATTAATTTGCCAGAGCAGTAGCCAATTAAGACAGAATTTAGCTGAAGAAGAGGTAGAAAATCAAAATTGACTTCTATTGTGGGATAGGTAAAAAAAAAAAAGATAGGTCCACTAACGGCAGAGATAATTACAGTGATGAGCTTGCATGACATACACACACATGGTTTTTCTGACTGAGGTGAAAATCCCAGAATTATTTGGACGTAGGCAGTCTATTGTTTGCAGTGATTAATTGAGTTCGGCAACTTTTTGGGCAAAGACAAAATATAAGCAAACAGCAAAAAGGAAATCAGATAATTGGAAGTAAGAAATAGATTCAGTGGCTGCAACTTGAAATGCTACTACTTGTGACGTACTCCACCTACTTAGCACATTAGGCGAGGTGTTGAGTGCATTTTTCTTTTTGCGCAATGTTTTTTATGTTAGTTACTACGTGACGGGACAAGATACAAGCAGTAGCTAAAAGAAAATCCTAGAGATAACCGGGGTCCAGACCAAGATGACCACGTAAAATACGAGCTCTGAGCTCCCCCACTCTGATGCAGAGTTAAGCTGCTGTGCCCGACCAGAAATCCATTGTTTTGCTGCATCGGCTACCCCGGGTATATGCTTGGGGGTGAAATTGCCTCCTGTGAAAGTCTGTCGTTTCCACCACGGAGAGGTCCGGGGGAGAGGTGCGTGCGGCTGAGTAGGCCATAAGCCAAGGCCTGTAGTGGGGGACCCGGCAGGGCTTCCCGATCTTTAGAAGTCAGTGCAACTGAGGTTGTGTGTGAGGGGAGCCTGCGGATCAGCCATTCGACATTGCGGGAGGCGAAGGGGAAGTTGTGGCCCCCTTTGGAGGTGCGCGGCTTGAAGCAGCGGGAGGCCTGGCTGGGCCCCCTTGTGGCTTGCGGAGAGTGGATGCAGTGTTCCGGCAACAACGGCTGGTTCCCGGTCTGCTGCTGGGGCCCGGGGCGGCAGATTAAGGAGTGGTGTTGGCCCTATATGAGGTGACATGGAGGAGACGGCGTGGGTCCCGGTTGGGCCAGGCGATCGTTGCAGGAGAGCAGAGGAGTACAGGGGGCTTCCGCAGTGCTCTGGTCCGTCGTTGCAGACTGTAGAGGGCAGTAGAGGGGAGGTGTCGGGCCTCCCTCAGTGGTGTCTTGCAGGAGGTTGGGGGGTGGGTGGTGAAGCTAGAGAGAGCAGCAGAGGTCTTGATCCGTCGTTGCTGACTGTGGCCATGGATAGTGGGGTGGCGTCGGACCCATTCCAGAGGAGAACAGTAGGTGGCTGCAGGAGACCCAGCATTTGATAGAGTGCATTGGGACTTCCTCTATGCAGTACTTTGGAAATATGGGTTTGGGCAGGTCATTCTCAATGGGATTAGGGCAATGTTTGATGAGCCAGGTGTGAGGGTGGTGGTGAACGAGAAGATTTCTCGAGGGCTAGCCACGAGGAGAAGGACGAGGCAGGGGTGCACTCTCTCACCTCTTTTGTTTGTGTTGACTTTAGAAATGTTAGTGGAGCGACTGCGGGGGGCCCTCGGGTCATGGGAATAAAGGTAGGCAAGAGGGAATTTAAACTAGGGTTATGTGCCGTTGATGTTATGCTGCTCCTGGTTCACCCGTAG
The DNA here is from genome assembly GCF_040938575.1 of Ambystoma mexicanum. Lineage (NCBI taxonomy): Eukaryota > Metazoa > Chordata > Amphibia > Caudata > Ambystomatidae > Ambystoma > Ambystoma mexicanum. The sequence goes on from NC_090933.1 coordinate 39,293,725, forward strand.
GTTTGGTACCGGCAGCGATAGAGGTGATCGAGGAATATGGGGCCTTCTCGAGCTTCAAGGTTAAGCAGAAATCTGGGCTGTTTCCCTTTGAGGTGGATGCTGTGGGAGATGCGATACCCCTTCGGGATCTGGGGATGCTGTTAAGAGTTGAAGGCAATTAGGTACTTGGGGGGGTCACGATTACCAGGGATATTAAGGATTTTAGGGGGCTAATTTCACACCGTTGCTTGGGAAGTTTTATGGGGAAATGTCCGGGATGAGTGTGCAAATGATCTCCTGGATGGGGAGGCTTAATGCCCTTGAGATGAATCTCCTCCAGAGATGACTATCTGTTTTAGATGCTCCCCATACAAATTCCAGACTCCTTTTTTTTTGTGGACGTGAAGAGGAAGTTGTTGCACTTCCTATGGCAGGGGAGAAAACAGTGCATAGCTAGAAGGGTTCTGCATTTACCAAAGGAGAGAAATGGTGTGGGACTTCCCGATCTGGGCCTATTTTATAAGGCAGTGCAGCCGAGGGTCCTGGTGCAACACCTACGGGAGGAGGCGGATAAACAATGGGTTTACCTTGAAAATGTACATTTACGACTTCTAACAGTGGGGGAGTGGCTGTGGGTCCCCCGGGAGCGACATTCAGAGGTGTGTGAGAGATCACCCTATATTGGATGTTCTTTGGAGCACCTGGTGGCGGGGCTCGGGAATGTGGGAGGAACCAAGTGGCCGTCTCCGCTCAGTCATTTATGGGCCCCAGTGATATGCAACAATATCCCGTGCCCGAGTTGATTAATTGAAGGAGGATGTTTGTATTTCTGAAATGTTCATCAATGTGCCTTGAAGCAACTGTTTTTATCAAAATTTTATAAAATGTGGAATAAAAAAAATAAATCATAGAATTGCTTGGAGGCAGGATGTGCTTTCAATGGCTGTAACCGAGTGTGCCACCATTTTGTCACCAGAGAACATACCCGTAGCAGTAGCAAGCATTTAATCATATAGTTGTTGGAGCCAGGATCTATATTTAATGGCTATAACTGAGTGTATTTGTATTAATGGGAAAAGTTCTTTTAATTTACCGAAAATTAAAAAGACAGGACGAGCAGGGAAAGACTGAAATCGGCTGTGAGGTAAGTGTTTGCGTGTGTGTGTGTGTGTGTGTTGTGGGGTAATATTTGTATTGTGGAGGGGCTGGGGAGAAGGTGCGTGTGCTTCTGCATGTGTGTGTGTTTTTCTATGGGGGGTTCGTAGGGATGGTTATGGTGGGGATGTAGTGCCAGATTAAAGGGGTGTTCTGGGGTCAAACCCCAATTTCAAGGGTGAGGGTGGGTCGGTAGGGATATATTTTGAATATTAAAGGCTGCACCAAATCGCCCCCAAACAAATTGGTCTTTTTTGTGTGCGCCCTTTCATATTTGAGAATATTGCATAGAACCAAGTGTGCCCAATTTGTGATGAGACAAAATACTAGCAAAAAAAGAAATCATAGAATTGTCTGCAAGCAGGATATACATGCAGTGTTTATAACTGGGAGCAACACAATTGCCATTAACTAGGGCTAGGTTCTGAAACCTTTGGCTCTCCAGATGTTTTGGATTACAACTTGCATTAGACCCAACCAATCTAGCCAATGTTGAGGGATCATGGAAGTCGTAGTGCAAAACATCTGGAGAGCTGCAAGTTGCAGATCCCTGATCTAGTGACTTCATTACCCGTACTAGGGAGGAGAGAAACCCAGTGGCCACCTCGTGTGACATACAAATGTGTGATATCTTGTCAGTGGGAGGAGAAATAATCATCTTGACTGCACACGTTTCGAGCACGAACTCCAGACATTTGGAGCAACGCGTCCCTTGGAGACATGTAGCAAGAGGGCATTTTAGATCAGCTACTGTGTGCACAGCAGAGCTGCCAGAATTGTGTATAGTAAATTGAAGTTATCAATGCTGCATTCAGCAGCACCTCTGCACTAGAGTTAGTAGTACATGTTCAGGTACTGTAGCTAGAAGAGGCAAAAGGCCGGAAACAGCCCTGCAACCCCCAAAACCCCTTTGTGTAATGGAGATGTCGGGATTTGTGTACTGCGCAAAGGCGCAGTATTGGTAATGTTGCCATAATCGTAGTGACATTTTGAAACAATACCCTGGAATATTACTTGGAACATTTGTTGGACCTGCTAAGTGACCAATGCAATACTGTCACTGATTATTTCAACAGTCAACGCAGAGCATTAGATGTAGCATTGTTTATTCAAAGAAAGTGGCTGCTGCTGTACGATGTATGCTGCATGCTATGTCCTTTTGAGGAGGTCACAAAGTTTGTTAGTCTGCAAAGTGCACCTCTCTTTGAGGCAACTCCCGCTGGAGTACCTGTTGGAAGTCAACCAGAACAACATGACCAGGGGCCATGATTTGTCTAGCAAGGTGGCTACAGCAGTGGCTGTCGAGGGATATGCGCTCATCCTTGCATGTACGTCAATGCATAGTCTCAAGGAAGGATAACATCAAACACCTCCAGGTGTATCATTTCTCAACCTATGTTTCAAGATCAAAGTGGCTGCTTTTCAGCCACATGTGGCGGATGAGAATTCGTAGAACCGAGACGAATTAGACAGATAAAACGTACAAAGACACGCTAATGTGGTGGGTGGAAAGGAAACAATAACAGAGGTAAGAAGAAAATGAAACCACTCTGATCAACACACCACTGCAAATGGAAAGAGCATGTCTGCCTTCATTATAATATAGTAGATTCTTTGTTGCCTACACCACCTTAGACAACTTCTGTGAACTTGATTGATGATAGTGACAGGATGGATTTAAAGAGCATAGAATCAATAACACATTATAAAAACACAACACAAAGCTCTTAAGTACGCAGACCAAAGCATAAACATTGCTCTGAAAACGAACAGTATGTCTAGGCAAGTCAGACCGTATTAAACACATTTAGTATATGACGCATCTATTCATGGGGAGTAAAACTATAAGTTACTTTCTGATTACTTTCAGTAATACAAGGGTAGAAGAACCTAACAGTTGTGCAGTGACGCTCAGTTAAGGAATCACTTACCAAACCAACCCGCAAGTATACTTTCCTGAATAGTGGAACACTCATTCAAGGGACAGTAGAAACCTATAACCATATTCAGGATAACATACCACAGACCTTTTGGTGTAATATACAATTACAGTTGCTTTTCGGATCAGTGGAAAACAGAGTGAGGTAAGCAAGAATTCTTTACACTAATTTAGGATTGCACCAGGCAGACCAAGGTCAGCTACACCTACAGAACACTTTTTACAAATGGCACACAGCTATTCTGCACAGGTAACATCTTATAATGTAATATACTGTTGCTTTTCAAGTCAGTGGAACATAGACTAAGGTAAGCAATAACCCAACTTATTTTGGGATGGGCCAAGTTAGACCAGGTAAGTAAAACCCATATACATTTTAAAGGCGCTATCAGCAACTTACAGGTAGGTATAAACCCAAGACTGTTTTAGCATCTGTATAAAATAGACCAGCGAAAGCAAAACCCAATGACTCTGCCCACGTTTACGACATTTTCAAAAAGGTGTCCAGCGCGCGCGCACCTTGCGAAGCACCATTGAAGCACCACTTTGCCCGCTCGTTATCTTCTATTAAAGTTGGACTTTGGACTTTAACTATTTGCCCTGTCAATCTTGTGGTAATTGTGTATAATTACTGTTTGACCGTTTATTGGGCACTTTAAGGAACGTTAAAAGGTTATAGCGTAACCTAATATCCTCTAATATACATATTTTGTTTGTTTTAGATCATCACATTGTGTGACTCCGCCCACTTTTACCGACGTTTTCAAAAAGGCGTCCAAGCGAAGCACCATTGAAGCACCGCTTTTCCGCTTCGCCGTTGCGACAAGCGTGGCGCGGTGGGGTGCTGCGCTGCGAGCTGGTGCACGGCGGGTCCCGGATTAGTCTGTTCGAGAAACCAGTTGGTTAAGTTTCAGCAAGGTGGGTGAGGAGCAGAGAGCAGAGAGTTCTATTTTATCCCTGTGTTAATTTGTTGATCTGTTGAACTAACGGAGTGCGCCAATATGAAACGTACGTTGTACACATTACGCACAGGTATGCCACCTCCTTCTTTAGTGCAGAAAACTGAAATTGCACCTAGTATAAAACAGTCAAAGAGCCGGAATCGGTTCTTTGCCGACGATTCTTGCTGGACGCCTAAAACACAACATTCAACTGCAAAATCAGTTCAACCGACTTTGAATAACAACTCGGTTGCTGGTATTCATAGATTTTTTTCCCACCACATCTGCAAAAGCCCGATTGGAAGTGAACCTGGCTGACTCTGGTAAGCAGGAGTTTGTTGTTGGAAGTGTTATAAAAACAACAATGAGTCTCTCGATTCATTCCTCTGTATGTAATGTATCCTTGTCTGATAGCACGGTTTTGAGGGGTGAAACGATGATAAATGACATAAGGGATAGCGTTGGGGATGGACTTGAAGTGTCCGGTGATGTGGCGGTCATTGACTTGGGTTCAATGCAGACAGATTATAGCACACAAACTATTCCTGAAAAATTGTCTTTTTCACCTGAGATGTTTTCAGGTATAAGCCCATTGAGATCTTATGTGGCCTCTTCTTTTCTTGCTCCAACTCATAGGCAGACATGTGGTACTGAGAATCCTTTTCCCAATGATGGAATGAGTACTGTAGATGGATTGGCCTTGGAGGCTTTGAATACAACAATGGTTATAATTGTAAAAATATATGAGAGCCTAAATGAAAAAATTAATACTCAGAGCTCTCAGATTGCTACCATAATTACTTGGCAATCGCAATTTAAGAGTGCATACGAACATCTTGAGCGAACTGGAAAAATAAATGCTAATATTGATTTTAATGATCAAGCTACATCTCCGATGTCAATTTGTGCTAACATAAATCCCTCTGATATTGTTGGCTCCACTACTGATGTTCAATCTGCTGTTCCACATATAATGGGTGTAATAACAAGAGGTTGGTGTGGAACAGAAAAATAATACTGTTACAGTACAAAATACAACTGAAAAAATGCCTAAAAAAGCCTATGCATTTTTTTTAAAGAAAACAAAGGGGGTCTCATCTGAAACCCAATCAACCAAGGGAACAGATGTAAAATTACAAATAGATGTCGGGCTCTACAAAGCACTTTATTAAAACTCTCAAAGTGCCGTCAAAAAATGTGCATTTGGCTTCTGCTGCCGTTGGGAAAAAATATGCATTCATGGACCAGAAGCGCAAATGCAAACAGAGTTTGCAAGTTATTAACGAGAGTAATAGTGAGTCTCGATCCCTTTCCCCTTTGGGCGAACTTGTAGAAGCGATTCAAAATCATGCTGCACAAACAACTCCATTACCTGCTGTCACTGTTCCCCTGAAAGTAATCTCAGATAAATCTACAGTGGAGGTTACAGTAATTGAGAAAATGAGACGTCAGGCAATTAGAAAAGAGGTGGATTCCTATATGTCACGATTTGTTAATCTACCTCTTGTGGGTGCTCTGCATGTCAATTCCAGTGGACAGTGTGCTTCAGCTGGAATATTGACAAAAGGGTCCTCTATGACTCCAGATAAAAATCAACAGACTGCTAAGGGAGAAAGTGTAAAGGCTCCATTTCTTTCTGAAGAATGCACCAAGGCTGGTGAAATTAAATCCAATCAAATAGCATTTGAAGCCACAGAGTTACTGAAGAGGTGTAATTTGGTAAGTGAGCCTTCGGGTACATTTGGAACTCTGGGCTTACAAGATGACCAATTTGGAGGTCATGGAGCGGAAATCGCTCGCTTGTTACAATTATTATTTCCCAAAGAACAATTACAAAAGAAAAAACTGTTAACTTCGACAGTAGACATTAGGAAACCAAGGCAGGTTTCTTTTATAAAATCAAAACTACCATCAACCGACAAACATGTTATTAACCTAATACTTGGCTGTCGAGAGGCTCCTTTTCCTCAATATGTGTTAAATAGACGGAGCATATTAGAACTTTTCTCTGACATTTATAAACTGGAGGATGTAGGATCATCTGACATTGAACAAGTTGAATTTGTTAATGAAAGCAATTTGGGCTTGGTATGTTTGCGATTGCGCTCTCAGTTAGTTCGTAGCATCATTTGGTCTGCAAAGGAAGAGTTATTTGATTTGGGCTTTCTGTTGTTGTTAGGTCAGGCGCAAACAAACGAAGTACCACGATTTAGTTCTGCTTGTGCAGGAGTTCTACCAAGTGTATCAACTGAGTTTGATGCGTCAAACGGCGGGAAGCAAACTGTTGCAAAATGTGTATGCTCTTGTGAAACAAATAGTTAACTATCATTGCAGGGAATTAATCGAACAGTGAGTGGCATCTTGGAATACTTCTGGGCATCTACAACTGTTTAACAATAAAGTTTCTGAATTAGAACAGTTTGATATAATCCTGATTCTAGAGTCCTGGTTAACTAACTCGCCTGTGTGGAATGGTTACTCAATACATTTTACACCTGGTTTTAAGGGTGCGAAGGGTTGACCTATGTCTGGTCTACTCACTTTTATCAAAATCAGTCCTGGTCTAAATATTGTTTTCTCATATGCCCCCAATGCATTTATTCAGCTTACCATTTGACTCTGTACGCAATAGTTAACGCTTATTGGGATCCTAATGGGATTGAAGATTCCAATTTTCTGTATGAGATCTCCAAAATGTTGGATTATGTTGTTCTAAATCCTGAAATTGTGCATGTCATCCTGGCTGGGGATCTCAACATTCATTGTTTTGAACTTGGCACTAAAGGTATCATGGTTAACCCAAAGGAAAGGAAGAGAACAGTTCAATGGGCCCACTTGATATCCTCTCGGGCCTTGTGTATGCTTAATGGCTCCTGTACAGGAGAACTCTGCCTAATATCACATGGAAACGCGGTAATCACAGTGCAATTATTGACTATATGTATGTAGATTACAAGTTACTGACCAGAATTCAATTTTTTGGTATAAAAGATGTGTCGGTTAGTGATCACCAAATGCTCACTACACAGTGGAATGAGACAGAGCCTCCACTAACTCTTTGTCAAAAGCAATTTTCAGGTGTTGTGACAACTAATGCACAATTGAATCGCCTCAGGTGGACAGACACAAATCTTTTAAAGTTTGCTAAAGACAAACTCAGCTTTTGTCCACTCATGACATAGTGGTACTTGTTCTGATATATCTTATTATGACTGAATGCAGAAATATATTATACAAAAAAAAAACAAATAGGCAAATTAATAGCAAAGCTCATGTGTTTGACAGTCAAATTAAAAAGAAAAAGTCAGAACATCGTGCCCAAAAACGTATGGCTCTTAACCTGATTGGTGACCAAAGAACTAAAGCTATAATTAGTGCTAATACAACATACAAAAACTGGTTGCGTTCATATCGTGGGAGGTTAAATCAAAGATGGTGAACATATGCTGAATTTAATGCAAAATAAAAATACCACACAAATGTGGCTAGCATTAAATCAGATAACTACCTCCCAATTGATGACACAAGTACATAGTGTCCCTGATGCAATCTGGATCGCACATTTTACCAAAATATATGCTCATACTGTAACTAGTGTATGCCAACAAACTGTAGAAGTAAATACTCCTTTTCATCTTGATATAGTGAAGGATGACATATTGCATTTTATTAATACAATAAGCCATTCAAAATCCCCAGGTCCGGATGGCTTATCAAATAAGATATTTATGCAGAATCCGGAAATGTGGACTGAAATTTAATTTCAAATCTTTGAAAATATCAATTATACTCAAAGTATTCCGTCTACTTGGAGACATGCAATTATTGTCCCATTGTTTAAAAAAGGAGACTCACGAAAGCCCGAATGTTATAGACCAATTGCGTTGTTAGATGCCCCTAGCAAAGTTTATTGTCGCATCATTTTGCAAGAACTGAAAGAGTGGACGAGTCGTGACCTAAAACGCAACCCATTTCAATCTGGGTTTGTAAGTGGATTAGACACGGCTCGAAATATGCTTACACTTAATCTACTCAAAGCCAAATATCTTGATCAGAATCTAAAACTATATTTGGCATTTGTAGATTTTTGAATTGCATTCGACTGTAAATCGTCAATTACCTTTTGCAAAATTGAAACATTTTGGCTGCCCTGCATCTCTTCACACTGATCAAACTCTTACACTCTGATACTTCTATACAAGTGAGGTTGACACTTGATGGGCTATTATCTGCTAGAATTATAACAGAGCGTGGTTTGAAACAAGGGTGCATTCTAGCATCCACATTGTTTAACCTATTTTTGTCAGATATAGGTCATAAGTTTGAAGATACCATCTCTGATGCCCCAAAATTTGGTAATCAAAAAATGATGTGGATACTTTATGCTGATGATCTAGTTTTATTATCATTTACACCGTCAGGCCTACAAAATCTTCTAGACAAGTTGGATGAGTATGTTATACAGAACAACTTGATTATTAATCATGACAAAACTCAAATTGTCTGTTGTGATAAGGCTCGAACAACCAAACTAGTGAATAATCAACGGATCATGCAGCACAAGGTTTTATCGGTTGTTTCTGAATATAAATAGCTAGGTTTGCCTTTCACTGACACAAATAGTGATACTGTTCAAACTGCGACATTGGAAGCTAAATTGCGAACATTAATTTCACAAGCTAAGATACTGTTGTACAAATATGGTAAATTTACAACTTCTCATATTATGACTTTTTACCAACAAAAGGTTGTTCCGATAATTTCGTATGGACAAGAAACAATGATGCCTAAAGCTAGAAAATGTTGGAATTGTTTGGAAGCCAAATACTGGAAAACTGTTAGGTCTCACAAAATGTACACCTATGCCCCTTGTGCGATTTGAAGTGGGTGCCATCTCTCTTTATTCACAAGTACAATGGAAACTGATTAGTCTCTATAGAAGAACAAGTTACTCTCTTACCTGGTAACGTTCTTTCGATGGGATGGTCCGACGACGTATTCCATATCTTTGACAGGTAATCACCACAGCTGTGCTGCTTCAGAAAATTTTCAGCGTCTGCGTCCTGCGTCGATGAAGTTGATGCGCAGTCCCCGAGGACGACCTCCGACGGCCGACGTCACCCAATGTGATAAGTAGGACGCACGATGCCCGTAGCCTCATTTGTAGTTTTTTCCCCCAGAACGTGTGCCACCAGTCTTCTGCCAGTCAGACACACAAGGCCTTGCAGAAACGCAAGCTGCAATTGCATAAGAAATTCTGCAGCAGGGAAGGATAGGGGGGGAGCGATATGGAATAAGTCGACGGACCATCCCTTCAAAAGAACGTTACCAGGTAAGAGAGTAACTTGTTCTTCGAGGGGATTGGGCCCTCCGACGTATATTACATATCTTTGACAGACTCCCAAAGCAGTACCAAAGCAAGGAGGTGGGAAAAGAATTAGAACACAAATTTAGCATGCCCAATCAAATTGCAGAATAAAGGACTGCCTTGCCAAAGGCCAGATCCTGTCCTCGGATGGAATCGAGGGAGTAGTAACATACACATGTATGTACAGAAGCCCAGGTGGCTGCATCACAGATGTTACGAATAGGAACACCCCTCTGTAGGGCAGTAGATGCAGCCATACCCCTGGTAGAATGGGCCAGCAAGCCAGCCAGTGAGTTCTTACCCGCCAAGCGGTAACACTCGGAGATAGCCAAAATAATCCAACGACACAAAGTCTGTTTCGACACAGCTTGTCCTAAATGCTTTCAAGCGTAACCAATGAAGAGTTGATTGTCCACTCTGACCCGGGACATGCGTGAAATATAAAAGCTCAACGCTCTCCTAGGATCAAGCCTATGGAGCCTCTCCTCTTCCTTACCAGGATGCGGAGGAGGATAGAATGCCGGAAGAACAACCTTCTGGCCGAAATTAAATTCCGAAACCACCTTCGGAAGAAAGGAAGGACGAACTCGAAGGACAACCCTGTCCTTATGAAACACAGTGAAGGGTGGCTTAACTGAAAGTGCCTGTAACTCACTCACTCTGCGAGCGGAAGTAACCGCAACCAAAAACACAGTTTTGAGAGTTAACAGTCTCAAAGGGCAAGAATGCAAAGGCTCAAACGGAGCACCCATAAGAAACTTAAGAACAAGGTGCAAATCCCAACCGGGCACCAGAAAAGGTGACAGAGGGAACACATTAGTGAGCCCTTTCAAAAACTGAGAAATTAAAGGAATCTTAAAATAGGAACATTCTTCAGACGAGTGCTTAAATATGGACAGTGCCGCCAGGTAACATTTAATGGTACCCACTTGCAAGCCCCTGTGGGCCAAAGAATGCAAAAAAGACAGAACCATGGGAATGTCACATTCAAAAGGATCCACATTCTTAACTCTGTACCAGTCGCAGAATTTACGCCAACGGCAACGGTACAGAGACTTTGTTGCCGGCCGTCTGGCTGAGAGCAACACCTCCAACACTTCTTCAGGGAGGTCCCAATCCTTATACCTCAACCTTTCAGAAGCCAAGTGTGAAGGTTGAAGAATCTGACCTCTGGATGGAGAACCTGACCCCCCCTCCCGTGAGAGCAGATCGTCTCGGTAGGGAAGACGACGTGGAGGGCAGATGGACAAGTCGAGAAGGTCCGGGTACCACGTCCTCCGGGGCCACGCCCGAGCAATGAGGATCATCCGGGAACCGAACCTCCGTAACCTCTGCAGTACTTGCGGGATAACGGGGACTGGAGGAAACGCATACAGCAGTGGGAATGACCACTCCACCACAAACGTGTCTCCTAAGGCTCCTTTTGGTGGAAATTCCCGCGAGCAGAACCTTTCGCACTTCCGGTTGACACTGGAGGCGAGGAGATCCATTTAAGGGGTCCCCCAAAGGGCGAAGATCTCCAGGAGAATCTCCTGAGCCAGCTCCCACTCGTGAGAGATCGTGCTCGGCCTGCTCAGAGCGTCCACCGTCTCGTTGTCGTCTCCGGGCAGATGAACAGCCGAGATCGAAACTTAATGCTGGATGGCCCAGAACTCGAGCTGCATCGCCTCCCTGCACAGAGGAAGTGACCCTGCCCCCCCCATTTCCCCCTTTTTGTTGAGGTAGTGCATGGCCACTGTGTTGTCCATCAGGATCAGGACACTCTTTCCTCGCACAGTCGGCAGAAAAGCCTTCAGGGCTAGCCTGACGGCCCTCAGCTCCAACAGATTGATATGGAGTCTGGACTCCGACGGAGACCAACGACCGTTGACTGTCAACTCGTTGGCATGAGCTCCCCATCCCGTGAGGGATGCGTCTGTCACGATCGTCACCTCCAGCCAGGGAAGCCAAAACGGAGCCCCCTTCATCAGATTGCCTTCGACGGCCCACCACAGAAGGTCCTGGGCGACCGAAGGCGGCACCTGAACAGGGTCCGACATCCTGCCGGAAGATTGCGACCACTGCATCTTGAGTGCCCACTGCAAAGATCTCATCCGCAGATGAGCCTCTGGCACCAGAAGAATGCAGGATGCATTGAGGCCGAGCAACCTCAAGAACTCGAACGCCGGGAGCGTCTGCGCAAGTTGAAACTTGTGCACCATCTGCTGAATGTGAAGAGCCCTCACCTGGGGAGGAAAACACAGCCCCAGGGATGTGTCGAGCACTGCTCCAATGTACTGGAGCCGCTGTGTTGGCGTCAAATGGGACTTCTTTAAATTGAGGGAGAAGCCCAGCTTGTGAAGGGAGTGGTAGGTGACGGACAGATGATCCAGGACTTGCTCGGGAGAGCTCCACCTGATCAACCAATCGTCCAGGTAGGGGTAGATGTGAATCCCCCCCCTTTCCTGAGATGCGCTGCCACCACCACCATGAGCTTGGTGAAAACCCTCGGGGCGGAGGTCAATCCGAACAGCAGGACCCGAAACTGAAAGTGCGCGTCGTCAACCGCGAACCTCAGGTACTTCTTGTGCTTGGGATGGATCGGCACATGGAAGTAAGCGTCCTTGAGGTCGAGACACACCAACCAGTCCTGAAGTTGAAGGGCCTGGAGGACTTGAGAGAGAGTAACCATCTTGAACTTGTCCTTCCGGAGGAGTTTGTTCAAACCGCGCAAGTCCATGATGGGTCTCAATCCCCCGTCTTTCTTTGAAATAAAAAAATAAGGGGAATACCATCCCTTGTTCCTCTCCGCTACAGGCACCAGTTCTATGGCGCCTTTCTCCAGCCGGTCTTGAATTTCCTGCGCAAGGAGCGGATCCAGACTCTTCAAAGAGAGGTTCCCAGGTGGATTGTCATGAGGCCTCTGCCGAAAAGGAAGACAGTAGCCATGGGTTATGATCTCCAGAACCCACACATCTGAAGTAATGGCACGCCACTCTACAAGATGCTGCGCCAGCCTTCCCCCAACCGGCGAACCATGGGACATGGCCTCATGACTGAGTGGTAGCGGCTGCGGCGTTGCCCGAGGGCAAATAGGTAACTGCTCGAGAAGCCTTGGCACCTCGAGTACCCTGTTTTCCACCTCTGGCACTCTTACGGTGGCCTCTTTGACTGACAGCTCCTCTCGCTTTATTGAAGGACGAGTAATAGCGAAAGGAACCTCCCGTCCATTGTTGTCCCCTAGGACGAAAAGGTGGAGCTTGCCGAACTGCAGCGCCCAACGACTTCGCTGCAGCTTTGGAGGTCTGCAACCTCTCAAGGCTCTCGTCAGCCTTGCTGCCAAAAAGATGTTCACCGTCAAAGAGCATGTTGAGGAGCCGGGACTGCACATCAGGAGCGAACCCCGACTTCTGCAACCATGCAAACCTGCGTATTACGGTGCTCGCCGCCATGGACCGGCTGACACAATCTGCCATGTCCAAACCCGACTGAACGGCCTCACACATGGCATCCTTGCCATCCTGAACCATAGCAAGGAAACCATCCCGTTCTTCCCCTTTGGGAATATGTTCAGCCGCTAGTGCAACACAGTTCCACAGAGTGTGTGTGAAACGAGACAAGGCACATACGGAGTTGGCCGCCTGAAGCGCTATACCCCCTGAAGAAAACACTTTCTTCGCCCAGTCATCAAAACGTTTGTGGTCCCTATCCGGAGGGATGGTAGGATACAATGCCTGCTGTGTCGGGGCCATAGCCGCCTGCACCACCAAACTCTCCGGAGTGGGGTGCCTGGACAAGTAGCAGGGGTCGCTACTGGCTGGACGGTATTTTCACGACAAAGACTTGCCCACTGCCGGGAGACTCTCCGGAGCAGTCCAAGCCGCCGCCACCCTTCTCTGCAGAGCCATATGAAACAGCAGTACCGGGTCAGTGAGGGGACCAAGATCGAGGATGTCGGTAAGATCATCCTGAACAAACTCCCCTGGGGGAGCCGACCATCCCAAGTACTCGGTGACCCGAGAGATAAGGCGCCAGTATGAAGAATCGGCATGAGTGCCAGCTCAGGCCTACAAAACTCCACCTCCGGAGAGGTGTCCAGTCCACTGGCATCATGCAGTGACTGCCTTAGGTCATCAAATTTGCTATGGCCCGAGAGAAGCTCATCTGGCACCGTATCCGGAACCAAGCCCTCATCAGAGCCCTCATCACCCTCTGAAATGTACTCCAGGTGGTGAGAGGAAGACACCTGGGGACCAAAGCTATGCCTGACCATAGGCAGAGCCTTTCTGGGGGCTACCCCCGTGCCACGGGGCCCCTCCGACACCACCGCCTCGAAAGGCGTCGAGGGCACCGAACGAGTCGGCGCCGGGAGAATCGGCGTCGAGCAAATCAGCGTCGACGTCAGCCCCAGCGCCGCCAGCATCGGCGGCATCGACACAGGCCTCGAAGCCAGATCTCCGAGCATGTCCTTCGACGACCTAGACGCCGACGATCTCCTCGGAGGCAGAGCCTCGAGAGCGGTCGTCGACGACCTCGGCGCCACAGGCGTCGACGTCTTCCTCGAAGACTGCACAGGATCACGCGGTCTCGAGTGCGTCGAGGACCGGGACCTGGAATGGGCATGGCGAGAACAGTTACCCTTGTCCGAGCGGGACCTCTCCCGCGAACCGTGCCGGCCAACCGAGCGCGAAGGCGTGCGAGTGGTGTCTCTCGACCGATCACGACCGACCCCACTCGGAGGCGGGGACGGACCGGTGCCCTACGATTCGAGAATCGCTAACATCTTCCCGAAGGAAGCCCATTCCCCCGGTGTCGCTTGTATGGTGGAATAAGCGACCCGCCGACGGGCGGAGTCCTCGGAAGAGGACGGGGAAGGCGACCGATGCCGCCGCTTCCGGGAATGCCTCGAAGAGGCAGAGGAGTGGCGAGACCGACTCCTGGAAGGAGACCCACTGGACCTCCGAGGAGGACGCTGAGATTCGCCTCTCGAATCATCCGTCGAAAGCCCCGCAGACCTCGACTTCCAGGGCTTAGACACCCTACCTACCGACAACTTCTTCTTGCGCTCCCGCAAGGCCTTGGCCGTGAGCGACTGGCAGTCGACACAGTCGTTCGTGTCGTGGGCCTCCCCGAGGCACTAGATGCAGGCGACGTGCGAGTCCGTTACCGACATCTTGGACCCACAGTCCCCGCATTTCTTGAAGCCCAGACGCGGGGTTGAAGACGAGGTAGACATCGTCACAAACAGGCTTTTCACAAAAACTGAACAGGTTCAAAGAACCGAGAAGAATACAACAGAAACTCCAAAGAGTCGAGGCGTACCGAGATTCACGAAGCGAACACGTTCGCGGAAAAAACAGAACTGAGGCTACGGGCGTCGTGCATCCTACTTATCACATCGGGTGACGTCGGCCGTCGGAGGAGGTCCTCGGGGACGGCGCATCGACGTCATCGACGCAGGAAATTTTCCGAAGCAGCAAGCTGTGGTGATTAACTGTCAAAGATATGTAATACGTCGGAGGACCCAATCCCCTCGAAAGTGTCTTGTAGGAGCAAACACTCCAAATATTTTGTGAATAGTGGCGAATTACGTACTAACATCTTCATCTAGATTTCCTAAAGTTTGGACTAGCTTTGTTATAGAATCCTTGTGTAATGCAGACATTTCATTAGCGCTCCTTTTGTCAAATCCAACTAAGGCTAAAATGTATTTATATCGAAATGATTGGATTAATACTCGAGCACAATGTCAACTCTGTGTCGACTGCGAAGCAATGATGTTTTCTCATAAGAAATTTTGCATGATGCAATCATATTTAGTTAAATGTCCTTCAAGATATGTGAGATCTCAGATGTTGCGCATCCGATTAAATCTGTGTCTAACAAGACAGGTTTTAGCGAGAAGAAACATGATCCCTGTCGAGCGAAATGCATGTCGTCATTGTAATGGGCAAAATGAAACCCTTGAACATCTTGTAATCCGTTGTCCAGCTTTGAAATCCCTTAGGAATCTGTATTTTGGCAGACATTGTCAATTTCTAAGGTATCATTCTGGCGAAGAAATATGGAAATTGTTACTATGTTCTACAAAAACATCAATACAGATAGCATTGGTCCAGTTTGTTAATATTGCTATACAATCTGAGCTCCATTAGAGCAAATAGAGCAAAAAGAGATGTGTAATAATTGTTCTGGATTTCATGTGTTATTCTGTAGGAATTTTATGTATCCCTTGTAAGTGTATATTGGAAACTGTTAGAACTTTTTTCTTTTATTTTTTTTTTTTTTAGATCTTTAGATTACAATTGTATGAATGAAATGTAAAGTCATGAATCTGAATGTAAGACATTAAGTATTTGAAAGGTTGAATAATTCCGCCAACCAAATAAAAAATAAAAACCCAATGGTACACTTTATGAATGACTCAATGTTATTCAAAGTAGGTAAAACTAAAGGCAGACTTGGTGTAGACAGGCTATACAACAGGTCAGGGGGAGCAAGACCCAGTTGGTGAACTTACACACTAGTATTCTGGAAAAAATAGTTAAGTGAAGCCAACAGCATTATTTTTGGGAAGAGGCACAACCAATTCACAGGGGAGTAAAATAACCTCACATATACCCTTTCTGAATGGTGCAACACACATTCAAGGTAAGTAAGAACTTTTGTAACTGCTCACTCTCGGAGTTACAGTTACCAACTAACTCTTTCACAAGTAAGTACACTTTTAAACACTTGTAATATTTTACAAGGCAGAATCCTTTTCTTATCCAGTCCTTCCCTATTCTATTGCAGTAGTTCTCTCAGAGGCAGAAGAGGGACCTTAGTGGTCTAGGTGCCAGCTGTAGGCAGGGTGAGATAGGGTTCAGTTGCAGAAAAAGTCACAGTTCCTGTGGAAGACTGTTCAAACAAGTAAGAAGTTCACTTTAGAGTTAGTTAGGGACTTCTGAGAAGACACCCTTGGAGGATTCCAGCAGTGGGCCTGGGTGAACTGTATGAGAGGACTCCCAATCACAGAAAACACCCCAAATGCTTCACAGAAATCACACAGACCTAAGGTAAGTAAATACCCCAGCCAACGCCGTACCACAGAACAGAAGAAGAGTTGCAGCAGGAAGACTTCAGGATCTGCAAACAAAAACCCAGTCAATTGATTCCTCTGTCATTAAGACGGAAGACAGATTTTCGTCACTTACAAGGTCAAGCATTCTGATGAGTGGACTATTCAGACTCAATTCACGTCTCTGGAGATCCTGCAGAATGCCACCAAAGTTTCAGCTTGATTTCAAATTCGGAAGACTGTGCACCGCACACTGGCTCGAGGTCCCAGGGTATTGCACCCCGCAAGGGCATAGCACAACGTTGGATGGTTTAAAATGCAGGTCTTCTTGAGTCCAGTAGATTTCACTAGGCTCTGGGTCATCGTTTTCAGAGTCCTCAGGTCGCTTGGAAGGGAGGGTAACAGCAGGCTCTGGTTACAGAGCAGGGTCTTCAGTTGCTGGAAATTGTCTCAACTGCGTTTTCTTCATCTTCCTCTTTGGATTCAGGTCCAGTGGTCGACTACCTCTTCAGCTTCCAAGATCGGACTTTTATGCAGGAAGCCATCCAATCAAACAGACGTGCAACATTCAAACGTGGAGGGTTGTCAGTCCTTTCAGGACAGCCTACCACATCCCAGTTTGAACTGGATTCTCGAAGGCAGGCCGGAAGACAAAGGGCTTCAGAGTTTTGGACTACTCCCTCGCTTAGTGCCTTCACAGACACACTGGAGCCTGGGCAGGCTTGACCAAGGTCTTCCGCAAAAGTTAAAAATCACACAAACGAATTTCCCATCCTGTGGGGCAGGGGAAAGACCAAGAAGGGACGAGAAGCACGGAAATGGCAAAAAAGAAGACATTTGCCATTTTGGTAAAATGGGCACCCATGGGTGCCTTTACTTCAGCTGTAAAAAGGTTCACAGCCACCAGCCATGTAAGGTAAGCTTGTCCCTGTAACAGAAATTATACAGTGCTAGTGAGAAAGGGGATACATTGCATATCCTCAGCACTCCACATAAGGTGGGGTGTGCTAGTTTCACCTAACAACATGCAGAAGGGATAGAAATATCCTTACTACCGCTGGGAACTGTAGTTCTCACAAAGTTAGCCAGAGAAAGTAAAAAAGGGCAACCCTGTGACAATAAAAAGGTATATACCAAAGGTTGTCAAAGAAGATACAATTAAAAGGACACTATGAAAAGTCTGAAAAATTACACCCATAAAAATAGTAAAAGGATCTGAGTGTGCAAAAAGGTTTCCACTCTCTAAGGTATAAGGAAAAATAATCTACCAGTCCAGCAAAAAGTTGTGGGGTTCTCACAAGTGAGGTACATTTAGCTCTAAAGTTAAAACCGTACTTAACGGTTAAAATACTTTGTATCCTTATAACTTTTTCTGTAGTGGCTTTTTGGTTACATTTCCAATATCCCCAGCATGAGCTAAGTTGTGACAGCAGATATTTTTCTACTGGGTTTTACACTTTTTACTGGTAAACGTTCGTATTTACAGCAAAGGGTTATTAAAGGTTCTTGAGATCATCGTTGGAGTCAAGTTCTCTATGGAGACGAGCAGTCTGCTGACTGCCCGAGGACAACTCCTGCAACTGACTAGCACCAACTCCAGTGCAGTGAAGTCCTGGTGAAGCCCTGCTCCTCTGTCTGATCTCAAGAAGACCCTCATTATTTCTTCGAATCCTGGAGCAGTGAGTACAACCAGTATCGACCCCTGCCCATGGTTCTGTGCTTGCTGAGCCTTTGGAAGTGTCCCTGGACAAACCGGTGGACAGACCAGGGTGCCCTGGGGCTACCTCAATGCAGTCGTTGCAGTTTCCGAGTGTAAAGGTAAAATGCAAACAGCCTCCAAGCTCATCTCCCAGAACCTCAGAGCAAATAGTGAATGTATATATGTACTTTGATAATGGTTTAGTAATAATACCTATCCTGATGTTTTCACATGTTTAGAACGCATTCTAAAGGCTTATAACTAATTGTACCTTTGAGATCCTTCTCATTGGGACCCTGGCTTCCTCTTTCCCTCGGGCCACCCTCCATGGGTCCCCTGCCCCCACTTTCAGCTGCAGCTCCTCAGAGGCATTCTCCCATTCCTCACCTTCCCCCAGAAACTCAATGTCTCCAGAGCTCTGGTCCTCTCTAGGCTGGACTACTGCAACAGCCTCTTCCTTAAACTGCCTTTATCCTCCCTTCGCCCCCTTCAACTAATCTAGAATAGGACTGCAAGACTTATCCTTGGCCTCAAACCCAGGGACAGCATATCTCTAGCCCTGAAATCTCCCCACTAGCTCCCAGTTGCGAGGATCAAGTACAAGACCCTCTGCATCATCCACAAGACTTTCCGGGGCCTCAGGACCCAGACACACCAAACTCTCTCTCCCTAAATACCTCCCAGCTAGAGCCCTTAGGTCTTCTAGCTCCAACTCTCTGCATATCAGACACTTTTCCAAGCATAGAGTGGGGGTAGATCTCTATCTTACGCAGGAGCCTCCCTCTCGAATGGCCTCGCTGCCGCCCTCAGGCTTGAGCCGGATCTCCTTAAGTTCCAGAAGCTCTTCAAGACCCTCCTTTTCTCCCCCATCTCTGTTAATACCCACCTCTGCCGCAGTTGACTGGCTGCCTGGTTCCTTCTAAGTCCTACAGGGCACCAGGCCCTCCTCGTCCAGTCCACCCCCGTCCTCGTACTTAGCATGTGTACCTTACCCTCTACATTCCCTGGCACTTGGTCACCTGCCCCCCCCTTAGCACTTCACCCCCTTCTGCATTCCCGTATCCCTTGCACCTCTTGTTACTACACTTGCACTTTTTTTACTGCACGATCCGAATGAGGGTCTCATTGTAACCCTAGACCACTCTCACACCCTCCTGAGTCTAAGCCTTACCGCTCTGCTGGCCTACGTTGAGTGTCTAGTTTTCGGTCTCTTTCCTGTCCACCATAATAGGCTGACCGCTCAGAATCCAGCCCCAGGGTTGACTTTGAAAATCCATCTTTACAGTCATCAAGTAAACAGCCATTATCACAGTGTAATTTACAAAGTGGGTTGTACACAAGATAGGCAGAACTTAGAATGTAGGTTACATGTCAATATGCATCAATAAATCATCAATACATCTGGCATCTCCTGCAAAAAACTATGCGAACGACCCACCAATCTTCAGATTTGAGAGAAACCCATCACCAAATGCTGCAGACATTAAAAACTGCCGTGCACAGGTGGACGCATGGGTGACACCAAACAGACTAAAACTCAAACCTAGCAAAACAGAACTGATGCTCTATTATACTACATGTACTAACACCAGTGCAATCCCTTGGCCTGACGAGATTGTCCTTTTCCCAAATCCATCAAGCACAGTTAGGAATCTTGGAACGACAATGGACAACACCCTCACCTTTGATCGACAGCCATCCTCAAAAGCTGTATCTCCCAGCTGTGCATGCTACACCACATATTACCTTACTCAACATTCACCCACAGGGCCATGGCCATCATTTCTCTAATACTATCCAAACTAGACTATGTAAACAGCCTCCCACTCTGACTCCCAGATTACCCACTGAGGGAGCATCAAAGAGTTCAAAATGCAGCAGCAAGACTGCTGTGAAGTAAGCAATTTGAACTTAACACGCAAGCATTATGTACTCTCCAATCGCTACCCATCAAAAAATAGTTAATTTCAAAACCTTGTGCATCGCCCATCGTTCATACCATGGAGGGGGCCCTTCCTCCTTCAGAAGTAAGTTTCAACACTACACTCCTCCGAGCACACTTAGGTCCAGCAATGTTGCACTAGTACTTCAACAAGACACAGCACAAAGGATCCTCTTTCAGATCTGGCCACAAAACTGTGGAACACCCTACAAAATCTCCCTGTCTGAAAGCGAACAACCTGGCTTTCAGGAAACAGCTCAAGACTTGGCTTTTCAACCAACTACTTTGAAAGAAATTAACAATAACAGCAACGGACTAAAAACTGTGCACCAGGAATGTCTGTAATTTACTACAAGGAATTTTCAAAACTTGCGGCACTACCATTTGTGGGAAACCAATTTGATTCATGGCACCTGTGCTGCATGACACTGGTCTGAACCTTAATCTCAGTGAAATCTATAACCAAGAGCCAGGAAGTGACAACAGCCCCCTCTATGCTCCACTCTTTTCTCAACTAACTCCTCACTATTAAATCTTACATCTTTACATCTCCCATACTATTTAAGACGACCTCCAGGTCTAGTGTACTTAAATTCAGACCATGTCCATCATCTGTCAATAACGTTGCTTTCAATGTGTGCACTCCTCAATCCAGGGGCTGCCCATGTGGCTAATCTGAATGGTCGATACCAACCACAAACAGACACTTTCATATCGGATAGCAATTGGTTTGGTGTTTCCAAATGAGCACTGAGCACAAACAACAAAGGGCCCAGCGCTTATTTGGAAACACCGAACCAATTGCTATTTTGTACATGAAGTTTGGGGTACAACTTCCAGGTGTTACCAGGAGCGACAGGCTTTCTTCTTAACTGACCAACAGCACAGTGAACCTCTCCGTATTACCCTAAAAATTGTGATAGAGACTTAACATCAAAGGTTTCTACACCTGCCTTCCCGCTATCCAACTAACACACGCTGGCCACTTTGCATTACATTTTCCCCAAAGCAGTGTTATAAGAGCCAGGTCTGCAGTTATTTCCTAAATTGACGCATACCAGTAGCAGTCTGCATTGTCACTAAGATGGAGTTGCAGAGGACCAACGCCAGCGTGGGGCTAGCAACATTTGGTCTGAGGGGGCAAGTACAATTTTCTGGCCCATCGTGCAGTGGCCCAAGTCCACAATGCAGACACCCCAACTTCCAGAACTATACACAATACCCACTTCTCCCCGGCACATACTCTAGTACATATAATAGACATTATTTACATTACCTTCCTTTTATGCAACATATCTTGCCATTCTTCTTGTGGTTTTGTAGAAACATGGGCCCCAGGAAACTTCCCCCACATACCAAAAAGAGTAAATTACTGCATCAGGAAAGTATAATTTGGTGAAACGGGAAGCTGGTATTTGAGCCCAGGTTTCCTTGTGTCAAAGATTGCAATTTGACAGAAGGGCATATTCCTCCCATGCCATGTTTAGGTTTAAACGAATGTTAAAAAGGTGGAGAAGCTATAGAATTCATTGGTAGAGTTGAGCCAGGGGGGGGTCTGGCTTCACTTGAAGAGCCACACACAGCAGAATACTGACACCTGGCTTCATGCCTCGCCACCACAAAAGCCTTACTTTGCACCAGGTCTACTCACCTCTCCCCACATCTCGCCCAACAACATTAGAAACTCAGTTGGCATACAGCCTCCCCGCAGGTACGCATTATATAAATGGTTAATATTTATTTATGGAGTAACACTTTAGATTATAAACCCATATGAGTCAGGCTTTCCCTAACAGTTAAGGAAAACAATTCAAGTGATGAAAAGTGATTTGTCCAGGATCACATAATGTGTCACTTGCAGGGATTTAAGGCGCAGCTATCTGGATCGATAGTTTCAAATTTATTTAGACAGTAAATGAGAATTCATTTTCTCCTATTTCATCTTCAATATTAGAAAAAACAAAATGCTTTCAGCTAAAGATGTGATGCAAGGGTTGTACTGGTACACTGTTCAATAAACCTGGCTTTCAAAGCACCAAGTCAGATGATAAAGCAACCTGGCAAAATCTAGACGCCTCAATTCAAACATGGTCATGAAGCAAATATGCATCACTTAATCACAATAAAGAAAGGCATTAAGAGCAAGTGCAGTGGCATATAGTTTGGGCACATAACTCAGCACTCAGATCCCAGTCACTCGATCTGCTAACAGTGACAAGGTCAGTAATCTGACTTTGCCAAGAGGGGATGGGGACTCCTCTCAGCCTGGGCTGGCAAGCATAAGAGGGTGGAAGCAAGAGCCATTCCGAACCCGGAGGCGAAGGGTGGCAGTTGAGAGGGCTCCGGTTCCTGTTCCCTCCTTAACTGCCCGCATGAGTAATACCAGTACCACTGAAACTCACCCCATAGCTCCTGAAATCATTGCTGGCCAGATTCTTTCTTTGTCTTCTGGATCACCATCAGACACAGCTAAGATCTAGGCAACGCACCCACGAGACAGCAGACCACCATAGCCTTTCAGCCAACAACTTCAGCCATTCCAGGATTACTGCCAGCGTGAAGCAAGAGAACTGCAAGACCATATGAAAGAAAGCCCCAACTAGACGGTTTCTTACATTTAGCAATACGGAATTGATTGGGAATGCGCACCCTTCAGATAGTAAGATGGATCAAAGTAGCAGATCTGGCAATGATCGGAACACAACAAAGACCAATGACTTATAACTTAATTTCCTGGATCCTCACTTGGGGAAACAGGCTGTAGAGCAGTGGGGATCCACCCCCGGAAATGGATAACGCAGGGTGCCAAAACAAATATGGGGAAATGCTAAGCATCAATGAGAGGTTTGTAAACATCAATATTAGCTCTATGCTTGTTGGACAGGCATGTAAAGTGGAATTCCTGAAGTCACGTCTGGACCTACATGGTCCTTGGATCGAAGAAGCAGAAGATAAGACTGTGATAAATCAACTTCCAGGAACCAGTGGTCCAGGGATGATATCTGTTTCTAAACCATCATTCAGCCCCACACCTCTAGTACACCATTAGGGATCCAAACATATTGGAAACACAATCAAATTATAAACCTCCTTGTTCAATTTTGGTAACTGGATGGAACAGCAGGCTCATCTCCGAAAGGTTGTGGATCGTTGGTTAGTTACAACAGAGCAAAAATACAATTACCCAATAATCAAAGGGACTGTCCAGTCAGGGTTGTAAACAAATATCTACTTTATTATTATCACAACAGACAGTTCTAGCACACCACGAAATACAATCCACCCTGTATTGGAATGCAGAGGACAGTTTCAAAGAAGGAAAAGGGATGCACTCTGGATACTGACAGGAGGGTAGTCGGTATAGTAAATATTCGCAATAGTTCAAGAATACTTGGTTTCAACACAAAGGGAGCAATGGGTCATAAAATGTCACTAGAGTCCTTCGTAGAAGGACCAAGGGGACAGAACCACAATGTTCCTTGTGCTGTAGGAGTTCTTGGTGCTACAGAGTTCAAGACGGGAGACAGCTGTGGGTATCAGGCGGCAGGAAGTTCGGTGAGCGAAGCTGGATGGACGCTGCAGGCTGGCCTACATAATGGCTCGTAGTCAGGAATCATCGTCTCAGTGCTGGTCGTCGGTTCTGAAGAACTGGTCGAGGCGCCGGTAGATGCTTGTCGCACTCTTCCTAGAATCTTCACCGGGCCTGTATCGTCCTTTAAGGCAGATGGCCCAAAGCTGAGGAGATTGTTGCAGGCAGCTGCCTTGTCCTTGGTTTGGTTCAGAGACTCTCTGGCACTTCCCACCTAGGAAGCTTGCTTGCTGCATAGCCTAGGGGGGCATGCTGTGGTCTGGCTGTACCGGTTCTGGAGCTGCTGGAGGGTCCTCTAGATTCGGTATCTCCCTCTGTTCCCTGGGAGATGTTTAGGAGAGGGATCTTGCTTCTCTTTTGGAGGTCCTGGCCTTCCTTTACTGGCAGTAGATAGGCAGACTGTACCTTCAGCCAGGGTCCAATGATGAGTTATTTGTTATGTTTCTGGTGAAACCTTCAGATGATCTGGCAAAAGCCAAATGGCCAACAGGGATTGGTGAAGGCTAAGCCTACCATAATGAAGCAATCCTGGGTCCCCACCAACAATCGCCTGTATGCGTTAGGTCATAACCAGAGTGATTTGCAACAGAAAAGGTAAAGGGGTGAAAACATGTAACACTAAGTCCCACCCATCTTCCTGTCTGTTGTGGATCAAAATGCCCCTCTGGTTAATGGAGCTCTCTGTGTTCCTGATTAAAGCGGCAGGTCTCACTTGAAGCTGCAGCGAGACCAGCTTTTCTGGGTAAGTGAATCAACATACTTGTACCTTCTGAATGGGGTCTCCCTGAGTGGAGGACTTGCGTAAACACGCAGTCCCAGACATGACTTTTCACTGCCTATCGATAGTGAGGGCGGGAGTTGGCCTCAGGTTGACACAGTGCATATGAAAGTGTTTTCTCGTCTCCTTTGTAAGCCTCTGCAGCCAGGCCCCTTGTGGTGCCGGTTTGAATTAAACTCTGATTAGTATGTGAATGCTGCCACCAGATACAGGGCTCAACAGGACAGATCCATGGAGCCATTGTTAGTTAATTAGGCTGGCCATGGCAGGGGGAAGGTTTGGTCCATCCCCTTCTGAGATGACATGGTGTACTCCTTGCTGTCATATCCCAACTAAATGAAAAGGGGCTGACACATGTCTATGTGAATGTTGTGCAGTGAGCACAGGAAAATGTGTGTGGTTTAGCCTCACGCATTTTCCTGAGATTGATCTACCATCATTCAATTTCATTTAAAACATTTTTTTTTTTTTTAAACAGGCAAGCACACACCCACCGTTCGGATGGTCGAATTCCTCACAAAGACTCAGCGGTTGAGGTTCTCCCTATGTCCTCTAAAGGAACAATTGTGCGGATAGCTCAAACCCTGAGGGCTATTGAAGTCAACAATGAGGATCTGGAATGTAGATCAAGGAGTAATAACATTCATATATACGGGGTGTCTCCGATTCCTCAAGTAACACTGATAATGAGAGCTTTAATAAATTTGAATATTAGTATTCACCACCACATTGCTGTCCCCTATATTGGTTGTGCGCAGAACCAAGTAGGGTGAAGACTGCAATACCACCAAGCTATGCCATGCAGAATTCATCTAACCCCTTCAGGACATGGTTGACCGACCTTTTGTAAAGTGGAAGATGCATTCTTTAAGCCAAAGGGCATTACCATGAACTTGTAAAGTCCCTCAGGTGCTGACTGCTATCTTCTCCATGGCACTTTCTGTCTGGGATATTTGCCAATACTCTACAGTGAGATCAAAGATACTGTCAGGGGGGCCAGAGGCAAACAGGTGGCAAGCACTTGTAATATGGGTCAGGCGTGCCAGGGAGGGAGAAACCAACAAGAAAAACTATGGAAGGGGGTTCAGAGACTGACAGTTCCATATTATAGGTGGCTTCTGTGTCCTATTTGCAGATGTAAAGCCTGGCGAGGGAGACAGACACAGAAAAGCGCGAACAAAGCCAGGAAACTACACTTCCAAGAAGGCCTGCGTGCCCACTGGCCTCCCAGGACTGCTGAGAAAACACTCAGCATAACGCGCATGCGCGCGCCCGGCACAAGGCTTCCCGCTTGTGCTACAGACCGCCGGAGATAGAGCTGACGTGCAACATGGGAGTTCCTGCAGGCCGCCTTACGCGGGGCCGTTCCCCCGCCTGTGCCAACTACTGCAGGCCCCACGCAGCACGAAAGATAAGTACTCTTTGATTGGGCACACAATCACAGATTGGTGATGCAAGTGTATGACAATAAGAAAGGAATATGTGGAACCGTGCTCATTGTTAAGGGTATTTGAAACGAGTAACACAAACTGCGCCAACAAACCTTGAGTTGGGGTCACAACGTGATCGGAGCCAACTCTGGAATTTACAGTTTCATGGCAACACAAACTGAAGCCGCGTAACTTGCAATCGAGTCAGAGATTTCTCATCCAAACTCTCGATCAGCGAACGTTCTAAATCAGTGTTTGAATCTATGAACAGCAGCGTACTAGTCGTGCATGAATCCTCTTCCACATCGCAAACTCACATTGTTCTTTGGCTTGTTCTATAGCGAAGTCACTGCACCAACATGAACGTTGGACTCAGTACAAAGGGGCAAGCTGCACAGCTTCACTAAACAACCGAAGCTAAGTGCAAAACCTTGATGTAATGTTTATTGTGATTGTTAGTGAATGCCAATCAGGTGTTGCAAGTAATGGCACATGCATACTGAGCAATGTCTATGTGCATACATTAAGTAATGTTTAGAGGCAAGTAGGCAGGATCAGACTTCTGGCATTCAACCTGCTTATGGTTAACATGAAGTAATGTTACAGATGCAATCAGGTTTCTGGCATACAACCTGCTTTTATATAAGAGAATGAATGAATGCATGTGAGAGTCAGCAGAGACCATAAATCCCAGGAGGGACAGCAAAGAGTACCTTACCCACATCCCCCCTACCCATCCACAACCTCTACCTAACCCTCTACCTGTTTACCCTACAACCCCCTACCTATCCAATCCAGCAGACCCTAACCTTCTTTCCCCAGCGGGTCGTGGTGGTCTGCAGTTCTGTTAATTCCAAGTGCCAAGACCCTACGGGGAGGCAGGTGTTCGTGCTACCTCCGTGCAAGACTAAAGGGACCCGACAGGTAATGAGATACTTTACTGCAACAAGATTGTCCACCAACTCATTAGTCTGTGGAAGGGGTGAGCCTCTGTCTTGGTGACTGTATTTAGAGCTCTATAGTTCATGCAAAACACCCCATCTTTAGATTATGCTTTTGGTACCAATACCACTCGACTAGACCAAGGACTGTTAGAGGGTTCCATCATCCATAGAGCTAACATCTTGTTGAACTCAGACTTGACGTGTGATCTGATTTTATCTGACATCCTGTGACTCCTACTTTTGGTAGGCCCACTATCTCAAGTGTTAATGTCATGCTGACACCAAGGTGTCAGGCCTTGAGTTGGGAACAACAGTGGGGTGGGGGGGGGGGGGAATTGTCTCAGCAAAATGTTCACCTCACCCTGTTTCAGTATCAGTTGAGGGTTCAATTTGACACCCTCAATGGAGCTGTCTGAAGGACTGCCCTGGAACAGATCAGGGAGAGGTTCAGATTACTCTTCTTCCCTATCTAAAGCCAGGATCAGGTCTCCCATTTCAATCATAGGAACGAAATCCTTCAGTCTATTCATGTGAAACACTTTGGGAATTTGATTAGGTCTTCAAAGGTCCACTAAATAGGTAACCTTACCCAGTCTGTCAACTATCCAGTAAGGAGCAGACCATATGTCCTGTAAAGCTCTAGGCCTTATAGGGTTCCTGATCATGATTTCTCAGCCTGGGGAAACAAGAACAAGTGGAGTTTTCTGCTCATACCAATGTTTCAACAATGCTTGTCCAGCCTGCAGCTTGTCAATGACTTATACCATCAGAAGGGCCATCCTCTTCCTTAAACCAAGCACATACTTTACCCCATTGGTGGCGATAGGACAGTGGAAGACTCCCATCCTTCCTTGATTATATCTAGGGGTGCCCTGACAGGGTGGCCGAACAGAAGTTCAAAGGGGTTAAAGCCAACCCCCCTCTTGAGGTACCTCTATGTATGCAAAGAGTAAGCATGGCATCAGAAGTTCTTGCTTCCTTCTTTGGGGCTCCTTAAAGGAATAGTTCGTTCAGAAATATTATTGGCCAAAAAGATGGCCAATAATAAAACACATATCTAAAATATATATATTTTTTAAGTCCCTAGGTAAAGTTTCGAGCAAATGAAGCTCAAACTTTAAAATTGCAAGCACTAGGGGGCATCCATTTTGTGAAATGGATGCCGCCTGTGCTTGCCTTTGCGGCACTAATGAAGCAAAAGCCAGCCAGCTGTAGTAAACAAAAGCTACCACTGGGTGGCTTTTGCTTAATTGGTGCCGGTCTCAGAGGATAGGGACCAGAGACTACAGGCAGGAAAGCTGCATTTGTGCTATTTCTTTTTAAAAAGAAGCACTAGCTGCATTTTACTTTCTACGTTTTCCGGGCTGGAGGAGCCCGGAAAACTTAGAAATAAAACTGCAGCTTTTAAAACGTATCAATGTTTGCGGTAGCTACCGCAAACAAATACAACGTTGTGTTTCAAAAACACTGCAGTTTTTCCTCAGGCTCCTCCGAGGGGAGCCCGAGAGCTCCAAAGTGAAAGCCGCTGCAGGCAGAAACACAACGCGGGTATTTAGAAATGCCACAGTGTTTCTGCCTACAGCAGCTTTCACTTTGGGACTCTCGGGCTCCCCGGGTGGAGCACGAGTAGGCAGAAACACAATGTGGGTGTTTAGAAATGCCGCAGTGCTTCTCATTGCGGCAGCCTCCCGCGTGGAGTCTCCTGGACTCCCCCAACGCTGGGGGAGTGCAGGAGACTCCCAGCGAAAGCTGCCGCAGTGAAAAATACAACGTTTTTGGATTTGTAAATGCTGCAGTATTTACAAATCCAAAAACGTTATTTTGAATGCGGAAGCTTTCGCTGGGAGTCTACTGGACTCCCTCAGGGTAGGGGGAGCCCAGGAGACTCCACACAAAAGCTGCCGCTGTCAGAATAACAACGTTGTTGTATTTGTGATTGCCGTGGTTTTCCAACCACGGCAATCACAAATACAACATTATATTTTTAATTGATGCGCCTGGGCTTTTTGCCTTCATTTTACGTTTTCTGTGCTTCCCTCGGCTTGGGGAGCACAGAAAACGTAAAATGAAAGTTAAGGCAGCCTCCCCCGCTCTGCTCAGGCTGGAGTAAGCAAATGCTCCCAGTAGGGGGCTTTTGCTGCATGTTTAGTGCAGCAAGGGCAGAGCTGAGGAGGCTGCCTGCAATCACAAAATGGAGGCCCCCTAGTGTTTGCAATTTTAAAGTTTGAGCTTCATTTGCTCGAAACTTTCCATAGGGATTTAAAAAAAATATGTATTTTAGATATTTGTTTTATTATTGGCCAATAATATTTCTGAATGAACTATTCCGTTAAGGGCTCCAATCATGCTATTGAGTGCTCTGTCGAATCGCTCTTCTAGACAATTTGTGGATGGTAGGCGGATGAACATTCATAGGACATCACACACTCCTCCCACATGGCCTGCAAATACTTAAGACATGAAGTTGCTGCCTCATCAGACACAATTTATTTAGGTAAGCCAACCCTACTAAACACACCTAGTGATACTTTTGCAAATGACTTGGCAGTCACAGTTGTTAGTGGGATGATCAACTACTAAGATAAACTTGCTGCCTGGGTATGTAGGAGGATCAAGGAGACCAACCACATCAATCCCTACCCTCTCAAATGGTGTACCCACTACTGGCAGTTGTGTACCAGTGGAGGCAGAATCTTTGTTCCACTTTTGCAAGACAACTGACAAGTTGTGCAACTCTCACAGTGGCTTTCTATTTGGACCCATCTTGGGCCAGTAGAAATACATGGATAACTTCTCCTTAGTCCGCTTGGCGCCTAAATGACCTGCAAGGGGGACTTCATGTACCAACTGTAAGAGGAAGGGTCTCACATGTTGAGGGACCATCAACCTACTATGGTCTACTCCTGTGGAATCTATGCGTTCACTATAGAGTAACCCACCTTCCCAATAGATTCAGTGCTTCCCAGGGGATTCACCCCCCAATTTCGGAGCAGGCCTGTTGACCCTTACTAAACTCATTAATTACATTTTTTATACCACGCTCAATACCAGAGACTATTCTCCTAGTAAGAATGGGGGATCCCATAGACTCGATGGAGGGAAAGATGCAAAAAGAAAATCTTCCCTAATAAGTATTCTTTTGGATCTAATCTGGGATGCAAAACCAGCCAGGATAGGTTGATCTAAGCTTGGAGTGCTACAAGAAATAGTGGTCTTGCAACGCTAGATTTTGGAAATTATTATCTCGTAGTACAGGGGCATTTTCTGTCATTTTGGTTCTCTACAATTCTGGACCAACCACATGCTCCGATAGAGAGGGCGATAGCAGCCTTGGCATTGCTGAGAAATTGGTTGTGCTTGGGGACATGGTGTGTGGCCTCAATGTGGTTAACTGTACCCATCAAGCCTGGGCTAGGATTGGCTACCCAGTCAGATGAATGAGAGGTTTACTACACAATTCACATTGACTCGTGTGCCTGGGTTAGTGGTATCCTCAGAGTCTATTCACGAGTGCCATGTCTACATTAAATATATGCAACTTTGGAAATCTGTTTTCCGATTGACTTTAGAAGTACAAGCCAAAAGGGTGCACATCACAATTGGAAATCTTCCTTTATTTTAGACTGCAGAATGCTTTCAGAGATTTGTTTTCATCTTTCCCAGCACACCCCAGAACTTTCAGTTACTACATGACACTATTATAATGCAAGGGGAGAGGAACATGGTCTCTACCATGTGTAAGAAGGTCATCAGAGGGACGGTTATACATGATAATGGCATTCATACGAAATATGCTCCAACATAAATAACAGATGGACAGTGGGATTTAATGCCAGATTTAAATGAATGCATTTTAAATTGTTACATCAGATGTATTGTACACCAGTAAAACTGCACAAATTCTTCCCAGAGGTATCACATGAATGTGAACAGCACAATGCCATGCTTATCACTTGACATGGGAGTGGCCGGTAATTCTAAGTTTTTATTTTGGGTTGACATTTTCAATAACACAAGGAAGTTTTGTGACCAAAGTATACAAATCACATCATTATTTGGACAATTGGGTTAAAATGAGCAGATCTACTTCTATGCTCACAGACTGGCTGCTTAGTTAATCATTTTGCATGCAACTTAGTGGCGAAGACCTGATGGAAAGGTCCTCTTCCGACTGTTAAACATGGCTCTATGATATAGCATATTGTCTTGATATGGAAGAACTATACATTGCAACACTGGCCTCAGCTGTGAAATCTAGGGACATATGGGCACCATACAGGAACTATCTGGTGACTGCAGTCAGAGATGGAGAACCAATAGATACTGAATCAACAGGGCTCTCACCTAGCCCAAGGAGACAGACAGTGCAGAGTGGCTGTGCATCACCACTATCTGAATACTGCATTATGTTGATGAAGTTTGTGGAGGGGTGATGGACTAAGTCAGCGAGCCTATCATTTTCAGTCCGCATCAATGCATGTTGATAATCTTGATGTGCTTGATTCTACATTTACTATCTCAGTTTCTGTGAATGTATGCTGTGCTCTATTTAATAAAAATAAATATTTTTAGAAAGTACTTAACTGTTGCTCAAGCCCATTAAAACAGAATACATTTTCATCACTTGCAGTCACCAACCAACCACAAGTCCAAGAACGATCTTCCAGATGCAGCTAGATGGCTTCAAGCTCATGTCCTCCACCATGGTAAAATACTGAAGTTTCATCATCACTTCCCTCCCGGGCCCTCCACCAGCACTTGCCACTCCTCTGCCCCTCCCTCCACTGCACTTGAAGGCCCGAATGCCGCAAGGCCTAGTAGGACAATGACTGTATTTTACTGTTTTTATATTGTTATTTTCCCCTGTTCACTTCCCATTTATCATCCTGGTGGTGCTTTGAAACACTATTCATTTGTAGAAGCGCCTATCAAATGCTCAATAAATAAGTACATTGATAATGACATGTCCTCTAAGGCCCACATGGCATAAAGACAAAACTATGCTGCATGATGTTCTAGACCGTAACAAGCTACTGTTATATGGGTCGAGAGTGCATTTGGCACTGTGGAAACATTAGGCGTATATTAGTCTGATACCGTTTCCTTTCTCTGTAGATAAACTGCAAATTTTAGAGCACCGCAGAAGTAGTGTAATATCTAACTAGTACCGACGACGAGAAGTCACAAAAAGATACACAGAAAAGCGGGTTCTAAGCTCGTCATAACGTGGATTCACTTTTCAGAACCATGCAAGTCTTTGTTTATTCGCCCCTAATCGGGAATTAGGTAGCATTGGTTTTATATTTGATGACGTTACGTAATGATTTCATCACACAGTAGTGAGACAAATTCAGGGTACAGTTTGGTGTGTCTACCTATTGTGTGGGAAGGAAGAGTAATAAGAATTTATAAATCACAGACCGTAAAAGAGGCTAACATATGTACTATGGAAATAAAAATGTTTGCATCACACTTTTACAATCAAATGCTCCGATTGCCTTTATCATTTTTTTCTGACTAGTCGACTGAATAATTGTGTTATGTTAACAGATGGTAGTCTACAGAGAAGGCACATCTACCCTTCCGGTGAATGGCCAAATGGACATCATTCTTCCGGTGAGCCGCTATTTGGAGATTGACACTCCTTTCAGACATGGTTTTTGTAAAATAATAGTACAGCGTGATGAACGGCTGTATTTTAGTGTTGTCCCTCCTAGTGGTCAAGAAGATCTTTTGTCCATGAATTGCTCAGGATAAGAAGAGCAGATTCAAGTTTTACTACCCGAGTTCCCCTGATGAAGTTCTCGCAAAAATTACAGTTGTAAAGACAGAACGAAACATGTTGGGTTTGGTTACACTGTAGTGCAAACAGTGTTGTGTGTTTAAGCATTGTTGCAACTTAGAACCTAGTTGGCATAGCCAGCAGGATTTACCCAATAAGTTAAAGAAAAGAATTTAGGGAGTAATCTTTAATATTAGGTGTTCGCTTTTGTATACCCGACAGCAGTATTAAAGAGTTTTTTCTTTGATTGAAATTAGGTTGTATAGGAAGATCAATGATTTGTGTGATCTTTTTTAATTGATGTAAATGGAAGTTTGAATTGCACTTTATAAGGCATTTCTTGCACTGTAATGAATTGATGTTTTCTGTTCTTCCAAAAGTTTTTACGTGATTTTAAACAATCTGTTTTTGATTAAATAAAATTGTGACATTTTAAAAGTGTGTTTTTGATATATCTACATAGTCCTATATTCAGTAGTGGACTAAGACACGAAATCTTGTCGACCCACGGAAACCACAACATGTAGGCCAATGGGATTCCTTTAGTTTAGAAGCATACGCATGTTGTCCGATGGGGATGAATCTCATGGCCGTTAAACAAACCCCAATGTCTTTCCTTTTGTTGAAATAAAATATAACCCCACTGCAGTTTTCAGACTTTAAAGTGACAATCCCACCTAGATGACTCGAGCAGTAGACTGGCAGGCATCTCCAATACAACTCTGGCATCCCCAAAGAGTGTCCATCCTGTAGCAGCATGGTAATCGCAGGTCTTAGAAGACACAATCACATTAGGTTGACCGCGACAGATCTGCATTTGCTTCCCTTCCAAGTCTGCATCACATTCAACAGCTGAATTATTTGAAAAGCAAAGCCTTACAGATCAGAACCCTACCTGTCAGAAAAACTAATCACTCTGGGAGAATGCAGCACAAGAAATATCAAAGAAGCAGAAAACAAAAAGAGGTTCCTGAAGAATTGGCTCAAACTAAGTTCACAAAGCAAAGGTTAGATAGATCTCGCAGAACACGATATAAAACTGTAAATAAGGAAATATATAGAGCATCTAGGAAGTACAAAACAATGATCTTAAACCTGTTAAAGGCCTTTCAGATTCTGTAATGCAAGCGGTGCACTGCAAAAAGATTCGTTTTTTCATTCTCTCACCAAATTAAAATGCCCACTTGTTTTGTAATACTAGAGACTAAATCCAATCTCAAATTGATCAAATTTATCTGGACATGGATAGCAAAATAAGAAACAAGTTGATCTGAGCATCTGAATAAAATGAAAGAAAAGAAAGCTTTGAGGACAATGCAGTGAGTCTTGAACTTGATCTTTGCAGCCACAGAGAGCCAGTGGAGGGATTTCCGCACCGGAGAGATGCGGTCCCTGGGCTTGAGGCCAACGATAAGTCTTGCAGTTCTGTTCTGGATGAGTTGAAGAGGGCGCAAAGCAGAGGCAGAGAGGTTGAGAAAGAGGTTGTTGCAGTAGTCCAGCCTTGAGAGAACAGGGCTCTGGAGACAGGGAGCCGCTGGTGGAAGGTGAGAAAAGGAAGAGTACCTCTGAGGACGTGCAGCTGGTAGTTGGAATTTTTAAAGATGTCCGAAATGTGAGTGGAGAAGGAGAGAGTAGAGTCGAAGATGACCCAAGGTTTTTTGCCTTGCAGGGCCAAGGGAGGTCGGCCAGAGTGAGAGTGGGAAAGCAGGAGTCCCAATGTGAACAATCTCAGTCTTACTGGCGTTGAGGCAGAGGTTGTTTGCAGCACGCCATGACTGAATTGCGGACAGTCAGATATGAGCGAGGTAGAGGAGGTGGCCGAGGGTAGCCTGAAGGAGAGCTGCGTGTCATCTGCATAACACTGGACATTCGTCTGCATAACACTGGACATTCGAGATGAAAGTGGCAATCACACGTGTCAAGGCAGCCATGTAGACATTGAAGAACCAGGGGGTTAGGTTAGAACCCTGGGGAACGGCGCAGGTTGAAAGAGTGATAGTAGAAATAAAAGACCCACTTTCCACCTGGGATGGGCGGTCGGAAAGGAAGGCGGTTAACCACGCCAGAGCCTGACCTGTGATTCCCAGCGTGTCATTGAGACGTGCAATCAGGATGCTGTGGTTTACTGTGTCAAAGGCAGAGGCTAGGTCAAGAAGAATGAGGAGTGTTAGTGTCAAGATTGAGAGCAGGTCTTCACAGGTGTTGAGAAGAGCAGTTTTCGTGCCTCTGGATGCTCTAAAGCCAGACTGATGGTGGTGGAGGCAACCAGCAGATTCAGTGTGGAGGGTGAGCTGAGAGATAGTCAGCCTCTCCAGGAGTTTGCCCAGGAAAGGGGTGATAGAGATGGGGGGATAGTTTGCCAGAATGGAGAGGTCGGCTCAGGGTTTCTTAAGCAGAGGGTGCGCAAGGGAGTGCTTAAGAGACATTGGGAAAATTCCATTGGCAAAAGACAGATTGCAGAGATCAGCCAAGGCTGGAGCGAGAGTGTCAATGTTGTCCTTAATGGTTTTGGAAGGGCAGGGGTCCACCTGTTTGGATGAGGTCTTCATAGACCGGAATTGTCTGGCGACCTCATCAGGTGTGATGGGAGTGAGAGAAGAGAGGATAGGAGAACTGGTGGAGGGGCCAAGGGAGGCTCAAGAGGTGTTGGTGTATGATGTGGTGTGGAAGTGAGAGGAAAGGAGGTCTTGGGTTTTTGCAGCAAAGTGTGCAGTCAGGGCCGAGAAAGGCCCTGGCTGGGTGTGACAGAAGAGGAGGCTGCTGCAGGATTGGCCAGTTCCTTACAGACTTTGAAAAGTTTGGCTATGTTTGATGCAGCTGAAATGCAGGCTTGAATAAAGACTCTTTTCTTGGTGTGGGTGCAGAGTCCATATTGCCTTTGAAGGAGGCGGGAGGCTAGTTTGTTAGAGGGTCTGCCTGACACATTCCATTTCCACTCACCCAGATCAGAGTCGTACCAAGAGTTGCACTTTTTTGAAGGCCACAGTCGGACCCTCATGACAGGGGCAAGAGTATCAAGGGTGTTGGAAATAGAGAGATTGAAGTTATCGAGGGCTGTGTTAGGGTGGGAGTCAGCCGCAGGTGTCAGAGGTGGAGAGTAAGTGGTGGCAAAGGCACCCGCTGTCACTCTCTTCATGGGTCTGGTGACTTTGAATCCAAGTGGACGTGCCGGGTGTGCCGATGCAAGAGGAGAAGAGAGCTTCAAGTGTGAAGAGAGAAGAGAGTGGTCCATCCAAGAGAGAAAGGTAGTGATAGGGATAGAGAGAGGGATGTCGGTAGAGATGAGAGCATCCAAAGTGTGGCACGCTGTGTGCATGAAGCCAGAAGGTAAGAGAGGGAGAGGGAATTGCATAGGTTGCGGAACGGTCCTGAGGAGTCAGGAGAGTCCAGATGTTGAGGCCACCCAAAAGTAGGAGTTGAGAGGAGGAGAGTAGAGCGGAGTCCAGGTCCGCCCATTCTGAGAGGAAGAGATTGGACTGTCCTGGTGGCCGATAGAAGGTGGCCATAAGGAGAGAAGATTTAGGAGAGAGTGAGAGCCTGCAGACCAGGCATTCGAAGGAGGAGTAGGCCTGAGTGGGGATGATGAACACAGGTTTCCATTCTGGGAAGATCAACGCCACTCACCGTCCTGACCCTTTGTGCCTGGGCACATAGAGGATCTTGTGTCCTTCAGGGAGGAGCGTGCCAAAGCTTGTGACAGAGCTGTCCTTTAACTATGTCTCCATGATGGCGAGCATCAAGATCCATGCGTTCAAGGAAGTTGCAGATGTCAGAGCGAGAGTCAAGAGTGGCAATATGGAGCAGCTTGCCATAGTTGAAGGTCTTCCGCAGGGGGGCGCAGGGGACGGTGGACCCTCGCAACCCGCCGAAGGTGGCAAGAGAGTCAGGGATAGTGGAGGATGGCGGAGGAGCCAAGGTCGACAAGGAGCCGGGACAGTGCCTGTGCAGAGGAGGAGGAAGGCACAGCGGGCAAGGGAGCCTGTGCAGAGGAGGAGGAAGGCACAGCAGGCAAGGGAGCCTGTGCAGAGGAGGAGGAAGGCACAGAAGGCAAAGGGAGCCATTGCAGAGGAGGAGGAAGGCACATCAGGCAAGGGAGCCTGTGCAGAGGAGGAGGAAAGCACAGCAGGCAAGGGAGCCTGTTCAGGGGGAGAGGTAAGGTTTGAGAGGCAAGATAGGAGCCTGTCAAAGAGAAGAAGGTTGGGTTGAGGATCCTGAACCATGATGGTTTCATTCAGATAGACATTAATGATGACCATGGAAATACCGAAGAGGTCAAGGAGCACCTCCCAGGAGGTGCCACCATTAATGGAAGAAGAGGCGATAGGAGAGAGAAAGGCGACCATGTACCGGGTCCATCGGTTGGGTGAGGTAATGACAAAGAGGATGTCTGTGAGAGTCTCTCTGGCTGAAACCGTGACATAGGCGTCTGCAATAGGAAGGCCTGGGTTTGAGCCCAGCATGTCCTTCTTAAGTTTCTTACCGACATGTTTAGTGAAAGGAGAGGGATAGGAAATAGAGCAGCAGTTAGAGAAAATAGTAGAGGTAGTGACATAGCTAGCTGCAATGGTGAGGAGGACACTTAACAGGCTGATGTACTGAGGCACATGGGGGGTGGAAGAAAACACAGGGGGTGGGGGCAGAGGGTCTGAGGGGGGCACTGAGGACTAGGTAGGATGTGCAGGACGTTAATGCAGGATGTACTCAACATCAAACGCCGTTTGTGAAAAAGGTAGTAAGTAAAAGTTGTGAAACCAGCAAGAAGTGATTTTAAGAATTGTAATAGCAAGTATGCTGGCAAGTTTGATTTTAGCAAGGGCAGAAAAAAACAATGCTGCAAGTGCACACAGGAGAAGGAGGGATATGGAGCCGGATGCCCGTGAATACTACGGAGAGGATCCCTGGGTCGTGAACATTGTCGACCAGCGGTAAGAGGGAAGGGTAGGCCTTCCTCCCACCGGAGACTCATGGATCCGGATGGATGTGTCACAATTATTTGCCCTCTAAGGCTGGGGCTGAGGAGGGGGACTGGAAAAAGCCTTTCCAAGCTGCCTTGTGCTGCTTGCGCCTGTGTTGGCTCGGGGATCTGTTCGGTTGTTTGGACCGCTGCTCTTGGAACCCCCTGAAACCTTCTAAGAATCGACCCATGTCTGAGCGCTGTTGCGCTTGGCTATATTTGCCTTAGGGGTGGACTTGGTGAGGATCGATAAAGACTTCGCAATCTGTGAGCAATTTTTTTCTTTTCAATTCCTCGTTCATTGTTGAATGGAACAGATCGCCCCCTCAAACAGAAGGTCCAGTATACATTCTTGGACATCCGGGATGAACTTAGTCGCCCTTAGCCAAGCCGTCCTTCTCATGTCGGGAGTAATACAGAAGGCACGACCTGAGGTATCGATGTGAGCCACGTTGGACTCCATTATGTCCTGTGCCACTCTTTTGGCTTCAGCCAGCCCAGCCTTGAAGCAAGCCTGGCTTTGCACAGGGATATCAGGTAGGAAGTCAGCGATCTCCCCCCATAGCCTCTGGTTGACCGCCGCCAGCATGGCATCTGCATTGGACTGCCGCATATGGAGAGTCGCATTGGAATAGATTTTCTTTCCAACCACCTCCAGGATCTTCTCCTTGTTACCCAAGAGAGCTGAGGCTGACGGAGCCAAGGACTATTGAGGCTTAGAGTACAGTGACGCTGCCGCTATCACCGATGAGTGCGGCTGGGGGTGCGCCAACAGTAAGAGGGGGCCCCCTTCTGTTTGCCTGAACTTAGCGTTGAGAAACTGATTGGTAAACTGGGTAGAATATGGCTTCGAGCCACCCATTTTTGGCCAGCGCCACTACGTCCTTCTGCAGTGGGATTCTGGTTCTAGCCGTGGAGCGTAGCGTGAGAATACCCCTGCCTTTGGTTGTTCCACCAGTGGCTGTGGGATCCCCAAATACTCAGCCAGGCCCGCCAGCCGTTCGTGTAAGGCTTTGGCTGAAAATGGAGTGTTGGGGTCCTCCTCCTCATCTGCGTCCACGATTGTGTCTTGCTGGTCCGGTGCAGCCGGAGGAGTGCTGGTCGCAGGAAGCTGTGGCATACTGATTATCAGCACCGGAGGCTACTGTAGCAGCATGGACGGGGCTGCTGTGACTGGAACAGGCATGGGAACCCGTGCCGTAGGGACTGGCATGGGCGCCTGGGGCTGCGCTGGATCCATAGGAGCTGGACCTAAAGGTGGCGTGGTCGCGGGTGCTAGCCGCTGTACTGGAGGGAGCATGTCCCTGATCACATCCCCAACGATGGTACCCATCTATGGGGACCTCATCAGAGGTCCCGTTTTCACAGGCCAGATGATTGCTCGATAGAATAGGCATAGGTGCGGGGCCCTGAGGTTGCTGAGACATAGGTGCGCCCTGTCTCGCTGTATGGGGCGAGATACATCTGCCCTACGAAGTAGATGGGTTTGCTGTGGGCCAAGTGACAGGTGTTGACCAGTCCCACCTGGAAACTTGCTCCCCCTACCTGGTCGCCAGAGGGTGATCGTGTTGGGCAAGCTGGCATTTTGTCTGGCCGCATGCCACATGCCTGCGTCGTGGTACTTGCTGCGCTGGGCCCGGCTTCCTCCAGTACGTGGAGCGGTGGAGGTTGAGGCATACCCTGCACCTCAGGACGGGGCCTGATAGACGGAGTGCCCTCAACTGTAGAGCCGGTAGTGCTGCGTACAGGTGTCGCCTCAGACCGGTGTTGGGGCATAGCCCCTCAGTTTGAGACCCGGTAATAGAATGTTGCGGTGCCTCAGCAGCATCAGCGGCAGGATCTTGTGACTCCTCAGCCTGGTGGGCGGTAGCTGGAGCAGCCTTGGTCCCTGTGCTGGTTGTAGGACCAGTCAGGTCCCTCCTGCTAGTGCGCTTCCTGGGAAAGGAGTCGCCAGTGCGGAGGAGAACAGTGCAACTACCTTGGGCCTGGTCTTCTGCTTCACAAACGCTTTTAGATCCTCTGGAGGTGACCTTCCAAAGCGGTCCCTCCAACTGGCTAGTCTGTTCTTGGGGGTGCGCAGTGTCAGAGCGTCGCACACGGAACAGCAGCCCCAGCCGTGGTCTGGGCCAAGGCAGAG
Organism: Ambystoma mexicanum; assembly: GCF_040938575.1. Classification (NCBI taxonomy): domain Eukaryota; kingdom Metazoa; phylum Chordata; class Amphibia; order Caudata; family Ambystomatidae; genus Ambystoma; species Ambystoma mexicanum. Next base: position 39,333,401 of record NC_090933.1, read on the forward strand.
GAGGCAGAGGGTGTGGGGGTCAGACATTGGGAAGGGACCCTTACAGGCTGGATACCTGCTGATGCCCCACCGTCATCGACATGCGCAGGGGAGGAGCATGGCGCCAGAGGACAAAGCAGTACCCGACAATTGAAAAAGAAATACAAAGAAGACAAACGTACTTCTGCGGGGAAGAGCGCATGGAATTACTAGGCCGTAGGCCTAACAGAGGAGCGATGGGGAAATCGGTCCGTCCCTGTCGCTGCGGAAAAGAGGACTGGGGAGTGGCGCCAGTGGGCGGAGTCAGGGGAGCATATGCTCCCAGGGCCGCGTTCCCACGCGCATCTAAATTTAAAGGGGAAGATGATTTGTCTGGTGAAAAAGGTTCCGTCGCCCGTCCCTAGCGAGGGATGCCCATACAGTATGGAGGAAAGGGGACGGGACATAAGAGTATAATCCTTCTCTTTATAAGTCCTTAGCCTTCCAGGTAACTGGCTCCAAGACAAAATAATACAAAATCTAACCGTGTAAACTCCTTCCCTATTCTAAAGATATAACAAAGGGTTCTTTAGCGCAGTCCCAAAATCAGGTATTTACAGTCGGGCTTTTCCTTATGACATGTTTGCTTTCCCAGATAGTGGCATGTCTGATCTTTCCCTTTCGTGGCATTACTAGACCTTCTGTTGCATCAGGTTTAGGGCTCACTACTCACTCCTGGTTACTTTGTTCCGTTCTTCGCAGACCTTGGATGGAGCAGGCTTCTCCACGGGCCTGAGTGCTATGGCGCTATTGCAGGTCTTCACCTACATCTTGAGCTCTTGGTGTTAGAGTCTCTTTCCAGGCCTTCAGTTTCATATTTCTCTTCCAGGACCTCCTGAACTTCACACGTCTCTCTTCACACTGTAGGTTTTATAGGACTCTTTCCAGAGCTTCCGTACACAATGCAGCAGAGAGGTATTTCTCCCCTTACCAGGGTACTTGTAAAGCAGCCAGTAGGTTTCACACCCTCCTGCCATGTTCCAGTCCTTCCTCTTTAGCAAAAGTTGTTTCTCTTCCCAGGTCGGGTTCTCCAAAGGGATTCACATGGGGAACATCTGACTGGTTGGCCTCTCTGGCATCATCTGCCTTTGTATCAGGGTGGTCCAGACACACACTTTGGGTTCTCCTAACTCTGATCATCTGTGAGTTCATAGTCCCTTTGTATCAAGGAAGCTTTCTTGATCCCATGCTTGTCCTTTGGAATTCTCTAACTGGGCCTCTTGCATCCTCTATATAGTACTTGAAGGTCTCCCTCTCTGTATCCATACACGTTGTTCACGTGTTAATTGCAACTATGGGATTTGATTGGTTTTCAAACCATCTATGGGTTTCTAATTAACTCTGTTTTGTGATTGCTTACCTGCGAGTCTCTCCTGACTGTCCACCACTGGGTCAGGTGAAGAGGTAAATGCTGGTGTGGCGTTCAGCGGCATTTTGAAATTGCTTGGGCCTGGAGTATGCAGAGGCACTCTCTCTCTTGGTAACGTACTGAGCAGTTGGACAAGTTTTGAAGATGTTGCAAGTCAATGTTACACTTCTAGTCTCCCCCATGTTTCTAACGTGACACTCAGCAGACTCACATGTTAACATTCTACACACAGTATATGTAAAGGCTTCTCTTTTGCACAATTGCTCCAGGGATAACTCCTACTGAGAAAAAGTTTTAACACATGATTGTTTGTACCGTTCTCATGTCTAAGCTTTCCAGACTGGAGTTAGATATGCTTGATGTAGTCTGCCCAGTACTGCCTAATGTAGCTTGCCCCGTCCTACTAGGTGTAGTCTGCCCTGTTGCTGTGGAAAAACATGTCTTCCGGAGTGTAGCTTGTCTGTGGGATCCCACCTCGTCCACCCTCAGGAAGGCACATCAATTAGCAACTCGAACAACTCTGTTTCAAGCGGCTCGCTGCCCTCACATGTTATAAAAGGAAGTTCTGGGAACTACATTTCGTCAATGATGTGAACCAGATGTGGGGATCATGAGGGATGACATTATCACATCTACATTTTGACATATACAAAACTTCATTGATGCAGATTACCTATAACCCTGGATTTCCAATTTGTGAACTGCGTGGACGATAAACCCCTGCTGGGGAGGATGGTAACATACACAGACCCTAAAAACAAAGTTAGGGCTCCATCTTCAGCACACCCATCCGGAGCAAGAGGGAAGGGCTAAAATCCACTTTTAAGCCATTTCCCCGTACATAAAAGCCGGGGAGGGGAAGGAAGTTGATCGGGTAGGGACAGTTGACCAACCGTCAGAAAGAGAGGATTATATAAGTTTGGGACAGGAAGTGTGGGTGAATCGGGCACAGTCAGAGGAGGTGGACGGCGACCAACTGACCAGCATGAGGAAGGATTGTGGCGAAGCAAAATGTTTTGGAGCAGATGAGGCATTAGCTTAGGAGTGTTGGGGATTCTGTAGTGTGTTTGTGAGATATGTGGATAGAACAGGCAGTGTATGGTATGAATGTGAGAAGACTGGTACATAGTGAAAAGAGGGTGGTTAAAGAGTGGAGTGGCAGGAGTGACAGTTGGGGGAGGAGGTGCGGTAGTAGGTGGAGGAGGATTAATGGCAAGAGGAGTGGTAGTAGTGGGAGAAGTAGTAGTAGTGGAGGAGTGGCAGTAGGAGGGTTGGCAGTAGGGAGGAAGAGGAGTTGTAGTGGAAGGAGGAACAGTAGAAGAGAAGTAGTAATGGGAGAGGAGTAGTAGTAGTTGGTGCTAGGAGGGGTAAGAAGTGGAGTGGTAGGAGGGAGTAACAGTTAACACCACAGGGTGGAGTGCAGTAGAAAGGAGGAGTGAAACATCGGAGGGACAGGAAGTTGGTGGCGAGGAGCAAAAGGAGAAGCAGGTAGAGTACAAGGGAATGGTGACTGTGAACATGAGTGGAATCAGGTGAATCTTAGAGTAGAATTGGCTGAAAGCACACTACCTAAATTCCCAAGAGAACACTAAACATTTGGTGAGAGTAAGGAAAGTTAGCATGTCCCCGAGGGATAGAGAGCCTGGCTTTAGGGAAAAATATCACTAGGTGAGGATAGATATTAGACAATAGGGCTCACCAATCTCTAGCACTAACCTGCAGCTATGGATACCTGGCTAGGGAGGTCGTTTGTGGGCAGGCGAGAGGAACAGGGACTGCCATAGGCCCACAAATATTTTAATTATTTTTGAGACTCTGTTTTCTGTGCCATCAGTGACTCACTGATATATCAAATTATTTGCAGTAATGAAATCAAAACCTTTGACCACTAGATTGATGAATTTGCACATAAGAGATTTTAAAATAGCAGTAATTATATCTATTTTTGGGAAGCTTGGACAGAAGAACTTCTCCTTGCTCTGACGCTGCACCAATCTCGCATTCTCCAGACACTTGTTGGCATTGTGGCTTAGGTGTCTTACTTTTTGATACAACAGTAATTGGTAGTTAGGCGTTTGCCTGGGACACTGGCATATCAGGCTGGCAGCGTACTAAGAACTAGTCTAATAACTGGAAGAAATTAGACTTTTTTATACATGCTTTATGGAGATTGAGACTTAATATGGGATAATTGTTAGGAACATTTTCTTTTTGCTGCATTCCCTCCTTTAACATCAATTGAACCCCCAGCTCTTTTCTATGGTTCGATTCCTGTCCTGACCTTTGAAGGTAAGTAAAGCCTTTTTGCTTTACTTTTCTTGCGCAACCCATCGGTTTATGGGGCACTGGTCAAACCCTAAAGCTACCAGTGCAAGGGGATCCAGTCTTGCTTGATGGAATTCCTTATTGTTTTTAAGCTTCGCACATTAATAGTGAAAGATAGCTGGGTTACTTTGGATTCCTTTTCCTTTTAATATACATGTTTTTTACTTTCACAATAGGTGGAACACTTGCTGTGGCAACAGACATTTTCTTCTGTTTTTTTTTGTTTTTCACACGTGCATGTTTGCATTTGACCACAATGCTTTTTTTTTTTTTTTAGTACCATATACTCAAAATGGCAGTGCCACAGGTTTTGCACACTGTTCTTTGGTCATCTTGTACTTCCTGCCGTCAGAAAATACCACTTAAGGAAAGCCCTTTTCCAGGAAAAGTGACTGTGTGCATCTGGCTGGATGCCAGAGCGGGTCGGGCTTGTCCAAATCACACTCGGGCCAGGGGGACGTCTGTTGCTGGCCAGACGTGGGGCAAGAGGCTTTCCAAGACTGGGTCGCCCATGCTAGTTTGAATGGTGTAGACCCTTCCCACTGAGGTCAATGTGTGACCCTGGCTCAAATCTAGGATAAAATGAAGACTCCTGACATTATTCAGTTTGTTGCTGGAGCCTACTATGAAGAATTGTGGATGGCTGTTGAGTTCCAGCATTGCCTACAGCCAAGACCCAGTAAAGCCATCTCTATCTGGACCAATATAAAGAACCTTGGCTCTTCGAACCTTCGGCTAGTGGGAACAACTAGTCCAGATTCTTGGATGCCGATCCGGTCATATGGAGCCTTCGGAAGTGTTCCTGATCCATTGCGGCAGCTGACCAGCTCTGTCCAGGGCATATGCTGTGCATCAATTGCTGTTACGAGTTTCGTCTGGGAATTCTGCTGGTTTCCAGCTTTTGGCCCAAGAACAATCCTCCTGCAGGTGCTGCTTCCAACTCAAAGAGGGTTCTTTCAGGAGTAGTTTCTTTGTGCTCGCTATGTGATTGTCTTGCTGCCACTGGAGTGCAGTGATCGTCACTGCTACCCACTTCCATCGTGCCCTCGGGGGTCTCCTGTTGTTGTGGGGCTCAGCCTCTCAGGGTGCCATGTAGTCCAGCTCTACATCATCAGCAACTGTCTCACCGGAGTTCAGGATCGCTGCTTAGTGTGTTATGTTAGAAGACATAGTAGGAGAAAGGGGTGGCATTTCAAACTCAAGGTTTTATTCAGATAATAACAAAAGGACCTATCTTTCCGTATATCTAGAAGATTTGCCCTATCTAACTGAATTCTCACTTGGGTGCTCTTCGTCAGGCTGGTTGTCCAACTAAAGAATCAGTCCTCTGTCTAAAACTATCCTACTCTGACCCTACCACTAACCAAAGGTCTTCAGCAAACAAATGAAGCGAGGAGAAGGACTCCCTTCTCCTGGTCCCACTGGTTCAGTCTTAAGGGCTGATTTCTAAAGGTCTCTTGCAACAGTTCTGAAAAACCTTTGTAATTCCTCCCAGGCACTACTTTGGGCAGGGTTAAATGTCCAACAATTATTCTTTCTCAGCATTATATATATATATATATTCCTGTACTTTCCTACTCTTATTATCTATTGCAATAAGGGAGATCCCTTCCGTAATGTGCTTGGCTTTTGCCACGGTTTCCACAAACTCTCTGGTGAAGATTACTCCTGTAGCAATCCTGGATATCTCTGTTGTAGTTATTGTGATAAGTGAGATTACTCCTGAGGTATTCTTCACTCTTTCGCAAACCCCTACTGGGGCTCCCATTACTGCCGTTACCTTCATTCTGGTGGGGGCACGTTACCGGTTGTTCGCATGGTGTTCGTCTTGCTCCCAGCTGTGGAACGCTCTTCGAGTCGCTCTCTCTCCCCTTCCCTGCACTGAGTCAGCAGGTTTCTTGGCTTGTCTGTATTGGCGTAGTTGAAGGACCTGTGGGATATATTGACCCATTCAACAGCATTTCCCCACATCACCAATCTGCAGTTGCGCAGAAACCACAAATTGGTTGCGCTGGCTCCTGTGAGCGCCATGGCTCAAAACTGCGTTTTGCAACCACAACAAAAGTGGCTGTACCGTCCTACCAAACACACATCGTGCAGGATCGAACAAAGGGGGCACACTGAAGGAGATTGCCAGTGTGTTCCAACATAAATAAAAGGAAGAAAGTGGAAAAAGCAGCGTTGCTTGCTGCAAAAGCCAAAATCCCCATTGAAAAGAAACCCTTTAAATTCCCTCTGTTCCCTAAAACCACTGTGATTAATAAGCCCTACCAAGCCCTGTGTGTCTCACTGTGCATCAGAAAAACTAGGCATGATTCTGAATTGACAAGCCCAGTCAAACCAACTCTAAAGAAAATCAACCAGGAACTTTACTTTGACTTACATGGGAAACGCGGTAATTTTTTTTGCAAAAGTATCTAAAACTCAACTGTTCAGAGAGAGACTAACTAGCAGAGCCATGTCCGTTTCAATGCATCTGTGCTGCAGACCAACTCCAGCATTCAAGAGGATAACTATAGCTGCAAGACAGTGTGTCAAGCTGCTGGAGATGAAAAGTTGAATTTAAGAAGGAAGGCCAGCTGCAGCACGTGTAAAAAGAAAATGTCCTTTTTCAAATTAAAGAAAAACAAATGCCTGTGTTTTGGAACAGTACACTCGTGAATTAAAGCCTGCCAGTCTTTTGCAATATGAAGGGGTTTGTTGCTGGGGAGACTATATAACATGGGTTATTTTATGCAACTGGCTTGCTTTAATTGGGGATCTAAGATCAGAAATTAAAGGTTAAAACTGGAGTTGCAAGTTGAAAAACAGGTTTTCTGCTTGGAGGGGTGGCACCAAAAGGAGGGCTCTCTCAGCAGATACTGACAACCCCCTGATAATTACGGGGTTGAACAGACTTTTGTCTCTGCAATGACCCTGACAATGAAGCATCCAGGGAACAAAGTCTGAAGTGTGAAGGGGCAATATAACTTCAATCAAGGGAGAAACCCCCACCATGCTCTGAAGGAAATGACAGTTGGCAGCAGTTGAAAGACAGAAAAAAATGACCCAGGAACAAAGAGAATGCGATTTGTTCCCAAAGACTATTTAAGGAATAAACTTTAAAGACTTCTATCTTTGCAGCAAGACTTTGAAAAATTGTAAAAATGTTGCAGTTTAAAAGTGATTTTTCGTGCTTTCTTCTGAGGCATGGTAGAACTCGCTGACACCCTTGGGACAGAAAGGGCAAAGTATTGAGGATAAATCGAAAAGTATCAATGTTGCAAACATACATTTTTGTACAAACATCCATTGGGATAATTTGCATCTGTGCATAAAGTTATGGAATTTTAGGGCGAATCTTTCATGCTCAAAATTACCAAAATGTTTCAGAAGGGCGAAACAAGGTCCCACAAACTGGAGGATTGGACTGATATGTGCTGCACATAATATGTAACCTGTGTTACAAGCAAAGCAGCCAAAGACAGTTGCGCACCAAACATGGAGGAGCCCAGACTCCAGGGCCCAACAGGAGCCACTGTATCCACAGGACAAAACCTAACCAAACCAGAACCCCACAGGGGGCGCTGGACCACAACCCATAGCCTTGAGAAGGACCTACAGGTCGAAACACATGTCGGCTGACCATATGGGGACATAATAACCCCGACTGTACCTATAAAGGGCGTTTACAAACCCAACAAAACCAAATAAACAAACCTTTGTACAACCAAGCACAAAACGTAGAACCTGCGTGGAAAATATATTTTCTTGAACTTAACAAATGCAAGGTATCCAGGTTCCCTCTTTTTCTCAGTATGTAATTTGCTAAGAGATTGCAATTGTAGAAATATAGGTTTTTGGCAAAATTGATTTTTTAGGTAAAGTAATTGTGGGAGTTTTTGGACATTGTAAAAATCACCTCATAAATCTGACATCATTTCCTTGGAAATCCAACCAGTTGAGAGCAAGGCAGAGACTAGCACCACTGCCCAATCCAAGTAGTTTAGGGGCGTGCTCAGTCAGCCCTGCCCAGCCTATACTTCGATGATGTAATTATGCACTATAAATAAGGATACCTGACAAGACTCTAGACACACACACACTCTTCCTGATTTCCTGCGCTGTGTTCCTGTTCCCGTCATCTTCCAGACTCCAACTACAAGGCCAACGCATTGCTGATCCTGCTCCAGGGTCCACTGCAAAACCCAAGCAGTGCTGGTCCCATTCCCAGCACAGCCGCAAATGTAAAAAAAAAAAACACCATTAGCCTGATTCATGGAGTTATTTGCGTGAAAAACGCAGATTTGAGCGCCTTTCTGCGTAAAAATCCATATACTTCAAACAGGGATTTTCGGGCAGAAAGGCACGCAAATCTGTGTTTTTGTAACGTTCACCTTGTATCCACAGGGACGCCTCTGGACTGGTCTGGGACACCTCTGGCCTCTCTGCACCTTCCCCGGACTTTGTTCTGCCAGGAATCGGTTCTAGAAGATAATAATACGCCCATAAGAGTCTATATTGAACACTGGACACTAGAAGACGCCACCACCGACCAGAGCCGATACAGAGATGGCCAATTACAGGACCAGACGGTCCACATTGGAAGTAGCCGGGAGGCCAGAGGAAAGTGTGTTGCAGTACCCTGAGGCATTTGGTAACCCTACACACATTGTGGTATTCACCTGAAGAGTGGAAGGTTGAATAGATATAGCCTAGTCCAGTAGGCTACAGTGCATCCTGAGACTACAAGGGGCTGGGGCCGCCCTGTAAAGAGTAGAGAAACAGAGGCCAGCCCACAAACACAGAGGCTCTGAGAGAGGGAGGACAGACTCAGTGAGAGGGCGAGCAGAGACTGCATTTTACGGGGGGAGTTGACAAACTCCGGAGAGACGGAGACAGCAGTGCCCACGGCATTTGGGGCCCCCAACAGAGCACGCCAGACCTCTTTGAAACAAGCGAGAACAGGGGTTGCTACACATCTGCGAAGCACCATGATGACCAAGGCTAGTAAGGCCAAACACAAGCAGACCACACTGGAAACGTTCACGAAAGAACAACCCAACTGTTCGGAAAGACAAGGAGACCACAGACAAGGGACAGGCATCGCCACCCGAAAACATGGCAGAAACGGGGTAGCAGCAGATTCTTGGGGCCATCACGGCACTCCAAGCAATGCTCCAGGCCAAGATTGACTAAGTAGCCATTGACGTGGCACTGTCACGGCAAGATGTCCCAGCTATATCAGAATGCACCAGGAAGCTGGAGGAGCAGGTCAAAGAGAACACAGAAGTGAGGGCACAAACGACAAAGGACATTGACGTCCTCCAGCAGAACATCACATTACTTGAAGATCGGGCTGAGGAAGCGGAAGATCAGGCTCGCAGAAACAACATTAGCATTGTAGGGCTGCCTTAGGGAGCAAAAAGGTCTGACCCCACCACGTACATTGAGAACATGTTTATCCAGGAAATAGGAGTGGAAGAACTCATGCAGGGGTTCACGATAGAGAGAGCACATCGTTCACTAATGAGAAGACCACCGCCAGGCGACCCCTACAACCCTGATCCAACCGAGGCCTGTGATAGCGAAGGTACTAAATTATAAGGACTGTGAAAAGAACCTGGCCTTCTCCAGGGCAGGAGGGGAGATACAGAGGGCGTCAACGAAGATTTCAATGTACCTAGACTACACGTTTCAGGTCCAGAAGAGAAGAGCTAGTACATCACGACCAAGGCCAGGCTCAGGAAGGCGGGCCTCAAACATATGTTGCTTTACCCTGCAAGTTAAAGGTGATTATACAATGGCTAAGTTCTTTTCTTTGAGACGCCACGGAAGCACAATACTGAATGGCAGTGCACAAATACCAGACATGCCAGACCAGAGCCAACGGCTCTAGGCAAGGAGAGCAGAATGCTGTACAGCCTGTAATATTGTAAAAGGTTTATTTCCACTTATCAAATTCCAGTTATACTTCTGGAATCCACATCATTCACCGGTGTATCATCTTCCAAATGCTTGCTTGCACACCTCCCGCTAATGGCATGTGCTCAAGATATATCATCAGCTATCTAGAGCTTCAAAGTCCTCTTTTTAGGGGCTGAGTGGGTGAGGACAAGTCAACACAAAATATACAATAGCCCACAAACCAGCTTCCTTTGCCCTCTGTTTTGGTGAGATTTTTAGATGCCTATAGTCATATTCATGTTCACCCCTTGCCCATCAAAAAGGGCGAATAACCATGTATTATCAAAAAATATACATATTTTAATATTTATCAAAAACCAATCACAATGCATTTATGTAAAAACAACAGCATAATCAAACTCATTCTAACACTGATATCTACACATATACATACAACTCATATTGCGAGAATGCATACAATACAGGCTCTCCTGCGCCTGGGTGGAGAGCTGATCTAAGTATCTCTACCACTACTTTTTCTAATGATGCCCCCTTAAATTATGAGGACAAGAACATGTGCCTACACTTACAAAATGTGTTTCTAGGACCAAAAACCAATTGTGAGAAAGTGCATATCAATCAATCTCAATTGCATTTTCTGTTGGTGCTGTGTTCAGGGCACTTAATCTTTTTCATATGTTCCCATTTCTTCGTATGCCATCACACGATACTAGCCATACTTTTCATTTTCTACAAAAACAAACAAATAATCTTAAAAAACATGATTACTGCAACTTTCAGCATGACAAGTCTATCATGCCATCCTTTTCGTCTTCACCTTAATCCATTTCTAAAAAGAAGGATACATTTTATTCTAGGTTTCATCATTACCCATAACAGAGTTTTTCCTAAGAAATTCTGTTATTCCAAACACTTCCAAATAAAACACTATTACTGTGCACTTTGTGTTTTTAGATGCGTGATTTCACAATTATGAATAGATGAGAGAACGAACGGGACCTTAGTTTGAAGGTTCCAAAGAGTCACCCCAATATGGTGGACGCCGAGGCACATATATTCATTTGGAAACACTCTGGCGCCCGTACCATATGTCATCGGGTTTCACGCTTTTTAAGCATCACGTGATGAGCTTTGGGTCACACTGCTTTTTCCTCCGAGTGAGGCGACGCAGTGTGAGAGAAAGCAAGAGATCCGAAGAGAAAAAAAACGGATTTTTTCAGGTAAGACTTGATCATCGAGCGAGCGGGAGTGTGTGTCAGTCTCCACAGACTCAGACTCGGGGCATGGCAGTGTCGTATCGCTAGAGAAAGCATGTTCTCTTACACTATACACACAGACAACATAATTATTTTTCTGCCTCTAGAGTCAAGCTGGCAGCAGGGTGGTAGTTACCGACAAAGGCTTCTTTAAAACAAAAACACGGCATATTTGCAGGACCTGTGACGGTTGAGGAGTAATGATAAAGGTATTTTTTACCTACCATGTGATAAAAGCAAAATAGTAATAATTTGTGAAATCACGCATCTAAAAACACAAAGTGCACAGTAATAGTGTTTTATTTGGAAGTGTTTTGAATAACAGAATTTCTTAGGAAAAACTCTGTTATGGGTAATGATGAAACCTAGAATAAAATGTATCCTTCTGTTTAGAAATGGATTAAGATGAAGACGAAAAGGATGCCATGATAGACTTGTTATGCTGAAAGTTGCAGTAATCATGTTTTTTAAGATTTGTTTGTTTGTTTTTGGAGAAAATGAAAAGTATGGCTAGTATCGTGAGATGGCATACGAAGAAATGGGAACATATGAAAAAGATTAAGTGCCCTGAAGACAGCACCAACAGAAAATGCAATTGAGATTGATTGATATGCACTTTCTCACAATTAGTTTTGGTCCTAGAAACACATTTTGTAAGTGTAGGCACATGTTCTTGCCCTCATAATTTAAGGGGGCATCATTAGAAAAAGTAGTGGTAGAGATACTGATCAGCTCTCCACCCAGGCGCACGAGAGCCTGTATTGTATGCATTCTCACAATATGAGTTGTATGTATATGTGTAGATATCAGTGTTAGAATGAGTTTTTGATTATGCTGTTTTTACATAAATGCATTGTGATAGGTTTTTGATAAATATTAAAATATGTATATTTTTTGATAATACATGGTTATTCGCCCTTTTTGATGGTCAAGGGGTGAACATGAATATGACTATAGGCATCTAAAAATCTCACCAAAACAGAGGGCAAAGGAAGCTGATTTGTGGACTATTGTATATATTATATATTATGTGCTCCAGATATCCATTTTAAAATATAGAGGCTTTTTGCCTGTGCCAAAAGGTAAGGAATAACTGCTTCAATATCTTTAGCAATATGTTCAGTAAGGAGTGTGCAATCCAGAATCTATTTGGAACACTTTTTATCTGGAATATTACTGCAAAAGAGGATCATTAACACTTTGTCGGCTGCTTTTGTGGATGGTGAAGTCTTTGTGGATGTGTCTGTGTGGACATGGTCTTTGTAGACGTCGCAGCCCATCACAGTGACTTTTCCTCTGTCCCCTCATCTCTCCAACAAAGGTGGTGATTTTGGTCTCACAATCTGCATGGACACACCATTGGCGCCCCCTTTCCCCTATCAGATTTGACTCTCACCTCCTTCAGGCATATCTCGGCCTAACTCATTGCACCGACCCTTCTTACTATCCTCATCTACCACCAAAAGGGCACCTGCCACCTCTTCCTCACTGAACTTGACTTCTTACTCAAAACAATCCCAGAAGTCTGTGCTGTCATAATGAGTGACCACAACCTCTCCAATATGATTAAGATCCAACAGCTCCAACTTGACTCCAATCTGACAACTTACTAGACAACCTACATATCCTCTCAAACCATACCATACCTATGGTAAGTCTCAATGTCATTTCTATCTTCCACTTTGCTCTCTTCTGCTCCAGCAATTGACTGCTGTGTCTCTGACTACTCATTCATTTCACCATCCCTATTCATTCACCACTTTCCCATCACCTTCCTCTCATTTATCAACAAATGTACATTTAAACCCAACTCCATGGTACCTGACGAAGTCAACATCTTATTGCAAGCTCTCCCTTCCTCTAGTCAACCTGCCTTTATCGAATTCAATGCTAAACTGTCTACCCCCTGCCCGCTCCTTCATCCCTGCCCACATCTTCAACCATGGATCTCTCAGTCATCCAGCTGCTGTGTATAACAATGCGTTACTGCTTACTCCACCTATGCAAAGACCAATCCCACTAGTCCTCTCAAAGCCTGCAATGTCTCTCAATTTATGCTCACCGCAGATCTTGACACAGCCAAATCCTCCAATTACATTAATCTAGTTCCCTCTCTCTGCACCCTCACAAACTATCTGTCACCCTCCAGGTCATGCTTCCCCCGCCAACATCACAGCTTCTCCATTTACTCCTCTCTCTCGCTGCCAAAGACTGCCACCTACTTCTCCACTATACTCACCAAAATATGGGAGACCTTGTTCCATCTATCCCCTTCACCCACTACATCATTCTCCACCCCCCCATCTCCCCTACACTATCCGCTCTTTCTCACTTCTCCCCCACTGAACTTCTACCTATCATTCATCTGCCAACCCATTCTGTGCATCAACTGACCCCTTTGCTCACCACGCCTCTTCACCTTATTCAACCTCTCTCTTTCAATGAAAATGTTTTCCAACCTGTTAACAGCCTACCAAAGTCATACCTCTCCTCAGGGTGCTGACCCCAACAACCCCTCATTCTAGAGACCTGCCTCTCGCTTGTTCCCTACCACTCTAAAATCCTTTAGAGGGTTGTCTTCAACTACATCGTCAATTATCTCGCAGTACACTCACTTACCAATGCCTTCAAATCTGGATTCGGGCCTAAACACTCAACCAACACTGTCATGCATGTCACCAATTCTCTTACCACTGTCAACAATTCTCACCTCTCCTCTATTCTCAACCTTCTAGACCGTTTTGCACCCTTTGACACAGTGGATCATCCCTTTCTTCTTCAAACTCTCTACCCCCTTCTTTTTAAGGACACCATACACGCCAACTCACAAGCCCATTGGCCTCCAACACCTCCTCCTAGACACCTTTATGAGGGTGTTGCTCAGGGTTTCGCCCCAGGACTATTCCATTTCACCCTATAAACCTCCTCTGCCATCAAACTGCTTTCTTCCTTTGGATTTAACCATCATCTCTTTGCTGACGATACTCAGATATTCTTCTCCTTCCTCAACTTTACCGATACAATCTTTGAACACAAAAACAACTGCCTAACCGACATTCACCATTGGTTGGCTCTTTGCTGCCTCATGCTAACTCTTCAGGGATGCAAATCATCTTTCTCCCCTGCTACAACGCCAACTACACTCTGCCCTCTCCCATCTCCCATCTCCCCCCCAAACCTCCTCACCACGTCATCCCTTGGTTGAAACCTTGGGGTTCTCTTTGACAGTTATCTGACACTCTACCAGTTCATCATGCCATGAGTGCCCTGGCCAAACTCAACCCACTAGACATTAAAATGAGTCTACCACAACTTATGCACCATACAACTAAAACCTGTATCTCAGTTCTTGTGCTCAGCAAACTGGATTACTGTGTAAACTGAGGATTACTGTGTGAGCCTTCTTCTTAGACTATCCCCCCAATAAAATCCTCACCTTTGCAGCACTCTCCCATTTCAACCTGCCCAGATATCCCAGTCCCCCCCGCCCTCGACCTATCACCACCACTCTGGATGGTCATTAATGCAAAATTGCTCTCTTTAAATTCCTCTTACTAGTCTATAAATTCATCCATAGTCTTTCTCCCCACACCACTACCTTGCTGAATGTATCTCATTGTACTCCCCCCCCCCCACAGCTGCAAACTCTCAACTCCTCTTCACATACCCAGAATTGTACTGCCCCCATTTGCTTCCTCCCATCTTTGCTCTGTTTCTCTACTTGCCTAACGCCACTAGAATGCCTCTGCATGGCTATCAAAACCATATTTTCAGTGGAACGCTTCAGAACGGGGCTAACTCCACCTGTTAGCAATCGAAGGAGCCCCCCCACCCTACCTTCTATCCAAACTAACCAACCAATTCACCATTCCAGCATTTAGCCTTTAGGACTACTCTATGCATTTTGTAAATATGCAGAAACTGGCCTCAGGTTCTTAATGTTTAAAAATACTGTCATGCCCTCAGGTCCCTGGGGTTAGATTTTCTTACCACATTGCCACCCATTATAAGGCATTCAATCCAACAATGCATTTACCATCGCACCGTTCTCGGTTATTGACTATTTTGCAAGTCATATCTGTTTGAAAATAAACCATCTATACAAATAGAAGACCCCCTCCTCATAGAATGATTGATGGAAGAGGTTTTCTTCATAATCACCAACATAGTCTGGGAGAGTATTTTAGTGGACAAGCACCCAGATGGCAAAGAAGATTTTATTGGTAAATGGTGCGTAGATCGTTTGACTGTTGATGCAGTGATGGTAAAGAGGTGGTGATCGATACTGCCATCAACGTCTATGACGCTGGAGTTCTTGAAACTGGATTGCAATTCAGGGCTATTCTTTTTATCCCATTTTTGTTATTCAGTGTGCTTCAGATGCAACTTGCAGGAGCTATTCAATTAAATCATACTAAAATGAGTGCCATATACACCTCATTATGGGTCTTTTACTCCAAAACGAATGAGTTGGTGGTCGATTAGGCAATATTCAGGTCTGAAATACCAGTCATCTAGCGCATAAAAAATATAGTCACCCGGTCTCGTGATTCTATGAACGATACCACCTCTGGAGGACAATAGCTACAGATAACTATTTTCTTCACCAGTATTGGACTGTTTATACATTTACATAGGGATACAAAAGATTCTAAAATAATAGAGAATATAATGGCTGGTGCGAGAGGCATAAGAGAGATGTATCAATGTTGGGGAGGAAGGATAGCTCAGGGGCTTGGAAGCTAGACAACGCAGCGCAGGTTTGTATTAAGCGCATTATAAATGAACAATTGAAATAAATTAAAATAACGTAAAAGCTGGTGTAGCATTGCTTAACCAAATGGGGAGACTGCACTTGCGTCAGTATTCTGACAGTGGCTGGTAAAGGTATGGAATATCCTCTTGCTTTGTAGAGGCTCTGGCTGGATGTTTCGAAAGATTTTCCTTTCATTGATTTCCTCCTATAGACCTCTGTGGGAAACCCTTACTTTTTACTTTAATTTGCTTGCTGACCTGACATTTTGGAGCTAAGTAAAGCCTTATGCTTTAATTGCCTTGTGCACATTTTTATGGGGGAACTGATCATTCCCTAAGATTATCCGTACTGGGAGACGGTCTCCTTTAGTGGATTTCTCGTATTTCTAAAGCTGCAAACATCACTTTAAAGTTAACCGCAGTTGGATACTTTGAATCCTTGTAAGTTTTCCTTTTGTAACTTTGTGATTAAAAATACAATGGGCCTCATTACACGGTATGCGGTAACCATGGCGCTATTAGCGCCATGGTTGCCGCCGGTATTTTACAGTGTCCGCCTTGGTGGATGGCGGAATTACCGCCCTACTCCAAGGTGAGCGGGGGAGGTAATTCCCCATTTACAAAGGCACTTCCCCATTCCCATTTTTGCCCCTATAGGGCTCAATGGGAATGGGGAAGGCGTAATTAGCACCAAGGTCCCTTTGCGGGCCCGTTCCTTAACGGCTGCTAAAACCAGCCGTTGAGGTCGGGTCCGGCATAGGGAGCTCGTAGTAAGGCGGTAAGGGTTTACCGGTACTGGTGCCCTTACCGGTACCGGTAAACCCTTACCGCATACCGTGTAATGAGGCCCAATGTGTCCAGATGGGCTGGTCGGAGCAGATATTTTTCCTGCCATGATTTTGACTTTTTAGTCTCAGGAACTGTAGTACAGGTACCACGACCGAGCAAAACGAAATCCTGCATCCGAAAACAACCTCTGCACTACACTCGACCACACTAAGCAAAGACGTGTGTGTGGCCCCAACAGATTCCTGAACCTCGCAAGTGGTCTCTGGAAAAATGGGTGTATGGGAGGGAAAGAAAATGACGGTTTTGTTCCCCCCTACCCTCCCATAGGGATGGGCATAAAATACTGACCCTATCTCTCCCTTGCCTGTATCCGATGGGTGGTGGTCTAGTCAAGGAAACCCCCATAAACCTTTCTTAGTGTGGTCGGACAGAGGGAGGTACTAACCTGAAGTTTTCTAAACTTTTGGAATATTTAATCGTAACCACTGGCATTGCTCAATCACATAGTAAACCTACCTGTAAAGTAAATTATCAACATTGGAAGAATTGGACTTGCGTAGTGTCTATTCCAAGTCCCCCAGATCTCCCATAGTATTGGAAACGCCATCTGCCCCCAATGAGATGAATTGTATTGCAATGGTAATGAAACATCAATTATGTCAATAGCCTGTAGCATCGCAGACGCAGTAAATAAGTTTGTAAAGTTGGAAATTGTGGACTTTCTGGAAACGTTTGACATTATCTTGCTAGAAGAAACTTGGGATACCGCTGGGCTGGTCTTGGATTGATATGTAACTTTTCAAATACTTGCACAAAAACCCTCCGCAGTTTGCTATTTTGGACGTATGGCCATACTTACTAAATCAGAACTAGAATGTGAGCTGGTGGAGGTTCAAGCTTTCTGATTATGCTCAAAACTATATTAGATGATCTATTACTAAGCAACAGATTACCTCGTAACTTGGTTATTATGGGTAGTGATTTCAACTTAAGGATAGGTAATGGTCCTCCTCTTAATCTTTTTGACAACATTGAAGATATCCATTGGGGTATTGTGAATCCATCTATGCCGTATATGTGCAAATGTCCTCAAATGTTCAAATCAGTTGTATGAACTGGGCCTTAGGTCCATTAATGGCTGCATAACTAGTGACACACCAGGGAAGAACAAGTTACTCTCTTACCTGGTAATGTTCTTTCGATGGGATGGTCAGACGACGTATTCCATATCTATGACAGGTAATGTCCACAGCTGTGCTGCTTTGGAAAATTTTCGGCGTCTGCGTCCTGCGTCGATGACGTCGATGCGCCGTCCCCGAGGACCTCATGCGACGGCCGACGTCACCCGATGTGATAAGTAGGACGCACAACGCACGTAGCCTCAGTTGTAGTTTTTTCCCCCAGAACGTGTGACACCAGTTTTCTGCCAGTCAGACACACAAGGCCTTGCGGAACGCAAGCTGCAATCACATAAGAAATTCTGCAGCGGGGAAGGTAGGGAGGGAGCGATATAGAATACGTCGGAGGACCCAATCCCCTCGAAGAACAAGTTACTCTCTTACCTGGTAACGTTCTTTCGATGGGATGGTCCGACGGCGTATTCCATATCTATGACAGACTCCCAAAGCAGTACCAAGCAAGGAGGTGGGAAAAGAATTTAGAACACAAATTTAGCATGCCCAATCAAATTGCGGAATAAAGGACAGCCTTGCCAAAGGCCAGATCCTGCCCTCGGATGGAATCGAGGGAGTAGTGACGTACAAAAGTATGTACCGAAGCCCAGGTGGCTGCATCACAGATGTGACGAATAGGAACACCCCTCTGCAGGGCAGTAGACGCAGCCACACCCCTGGTACAAACGGCCCGCAAGCCAGCCGGAGGGTCCTTACCCGCCAAGTGGTAACACTCGGAGATAGCTAAAATAATCCAACGAGACAAAGTCTGTTTCGTCACAGCTTGTCCCAAACGCTTTCCAGCGTAACCAATGAAAAGTTGATCGTCCATTCTGACCCGGGACATGTGCGAAATATAAAAGCTCAACGCTCTCCTAGGATCAAGCTATGGAGCCTCTCCTCTTCCTTACCAGGATGTGGAGGAGGATAGAACGCCGGAAAAACCACCTTCTGGCTGAAATGAAATTCCGAAACCACCTTCGGAAGAAAGGAAGGACGAACTCGAAGGACAACCCTGTCCTTATGAAACACAGTGAAGGGTGGCTTAACTGAAAGTGCCTGTAACTCAATCACTCTGCAAGCGGAAGTAACCGCAACCAAAAACACAGTTTTGAGAGTTAACAGTCTCAAAGGGCAAGAATGCAAAGGCTCAAACGGAGCACCCATAAGAAACTTAAGAACAAGGTTCAAATCCCAACTGGGCACCAGAAAAGGTGACGGAGTGAACACATTAGTGACAGCCCTTTCAAAAACTGAGAAATTAAAGGAATCTTAAAATAGGAACATTCTTCAGACGAGCGCTTAAATATGGACAGCGCCGCCAGGTAACCTTTAATGGTACCCACTTGCAAGCCCCTCTGGGCCAAGGAAAGCAAAAAAGACAGAACCATGGGAATGTCTGTTAGGAAATTCAGCCTAAAGAGAGAATTCTCCCTAACATAGTGAGTCCCCCAGCAGCTTTGCTGGATTTCTGGAGTTTGTTTTTTTCTCCTGCCAAGAGTGAGACTCTTTTTCTCCCACTCTTGGACATGATTTATGGTGTTCCTTTGACTGTTGATGTGTTTTATGGGCTATGGGGTCCTTTACTCCATAGGGTCTCATGTGTTTTCACTATGTGATGTGTGTTACACAGCACCCTCCGTGCAGTGACACAGGGGTGTCATAGTGACACCCCACCATAGACTCCATACCCTGGGACTGACTACTGTCTCCCAGGGCATGTAAAGTCACCATTGGCTTTACTTGTCCCAAATTATTAACAGAAACCAGTACAAACCATCATATTGTGGACGTACTGGTCGGGGCAATTCGATTGCCCCGGGGTCTGTTAGTCGAGGGGGCACGTCTCCGTCCCTCCTGATCGAGTTTTGGCTGGTGGCAGTGGAAACTACTTTTGATATTCGACCGCGAATATATCCCTATGGGATTTTCCCATTGTTCGAGGCTACCAACTTTAATTATTTAATTCTCATAGCCTCGAACATACCGCCGGTTTATTTATTTATTAATTCGCCGGTTGGTATTTTTTGCCAGGACTCGATTCTAAAATGGCGTTTGTGTTCTCTTCTGTGACTCCAACCCAAGTCGAGCCCTTTGTTCCACTTTTTGGCAGGCTTCTCCACAGAAGCCTCCAAAGTGGTGCCACTCTGTCCAGGTACCACAGGGGGTGTGGGAGGGGGTTTAGGCACTCTGGACTGAGTTACCTTAGTAACTCAAGTCGCACTCTTGTGTGATTGGCCCAAGTGGTGAGCCGGCCGGCTCACCACTTAGCATGTTTGATTGACAGCTAGGCTGAGTGAATGGGGGTGTGCTGCATAAAAGCAGGGCTTTGGGGACTGGAACTTCAGAAGTCGCCACAGGACCTGAGAGTCCGACGAGGGAGAAGCTGATCCGACCTACCACGACGACACCACCGGTGGAGCCCTGCGGAACCGACTCACCACTTCCCGACGACAGAGGAGATCTCCCGGCTGGAGAGGCTTCTTCCCCTGACTGGTGGGCACAACCAGTTTACCTTCTCTTCGCACCCCAGACCGGCTTGTGGTCGAATTGCCCATGCCAAGCACCCCGCCAACCGGATAGCCACTTACCACAGGACCGCAAACCAAAGGACCGCTCCTTTTACCTGAGAAACTCCACTGCTGGTTTCTTCCCTGGCAGTGCAACAGACTCCTGTCTTCCTCCCCGACGAGATCCTCTCTTCCCCCGGACGAAACACTGACTTGCATCCGCTGCCAGGAACAACTGCCCCTGCTGGAGTATTCTCAACACTTTAATGGTACCGTGTCCACCAGGGCTCCCTTTCTAAAGATTGCTACAAGGTAATAATAACCCTTTAACCTTCTGGACTGGGATGGCCGCCTTGACCTCCTAACTGGTCCCTTTCTGTGGTCCAACTCCTTTTTGAACCTTTTCAAGACTCTTGTGCACTGCAACCGTGTGACCTTGGGACCCTTTTCGATTTATTCTCTGCTTTTCTCTCCCTGTTAAGACGAATTATTAGAGTGCCATCTGCGTTAAGCGCTCACCGCTGTCTGAAAATAAGTGGGGCTTTACTTAAGACTTGTCTAATATTCTTTTAAGGGAGTGTATATCTTTTAGTGACCATGTTTCTGAATTGCTTACTATTAGTGCCTGTGTGTTTTTCTAGATGTGGTTTTAAATAAATAATTCTCTCTTGTACACCAAGCTCTGGTCAGTGTTTACTTGTTCTACTGTGTTCTCTTGACCTATTGTGAATACTCTGTTATACTGCCTAACTCTTCTTGAGGGAAGTCTGACTGCTCAGCCACAGCTACCAAGTGAATCTGTGTGGTACAGACTGCTACCAAGTGGGTTTACTGCCAAACACCTGTAGTCCTAAATCTTTTGCAGTGGTCCCAGAGGGAACTGCACAGGTTTCTGCCTAACAATGTCACACTCAAAAGGATTCTTAACTCTGCACCTGTCGCAGAACTTACGCCAACGGCAACGGTACAACTTTTGTTGCCGGCCGCCTGGCCGAGAGCAACACCTCCAACACGTCTTCAGGGAGTTCCCAATCCTTATATCTCAACCTTTCAGAAGCCAAGCGTGAAGGTTGAGGAATCCAACCTCTGGATGGAGAACCTGACCCCCCCCTCCCGTGAGAGCAGATCATCTCGGTAGGGAAGACGACACGGAGGGCAGATGGACAAGTCGAGAAGGTCCGGGTAACACATCCTCCGAGCCCACACCGGAGCAATGAGGATCATCCGGGAACTGAACCTCCGTAACCTGCGCAGTACTTGCGGGATGACTGTGACTGGAGGAAACGCGTACAGCAGTGGGAACGACCACTCCACCACGAACGCGTCTCCTAAGGCTCCTTTTGGAGGAAATTCCCGCGAGCAAAACCTTTCACACTTCCAGTTGACACTGGAGGCGAAGAGATCCACTTGAGGGGTCCCCCAAAGGGCAATGATCTCCAGGAGAATCTCTTGCGTCAGCTCCCACTCGTGAGAGATCGTGCTCTGCCTGCTCAGAGCGTCCGCCGTCTCGTTGTCGTCCCCGGCCAGATGAACAGCCGAGATCGAAACTTCCTGCTGGGTGGCACAGAACTCGAGCTGCATCGCCTCCCTGCACAGAGGAAGTGACCCTGCCCTCCCCTTTTTGTTGAGGTAGTGCATGGCCACTGTGTTGTCCGTTAGGATCAGGACACTCTTTCCTCGCACAGTCGGCAGAAAAGCCTTCAGGGCTAGCCTGACAGCCCTCAGCTCCAACAGATTGATATGGAGTCTGGACTCCGACGGAGACCAACGACCGCTGACTGTTAACTCGTTGGCATGAGCTCCCCATCCTGTGAGGGATGCGTCCGTCACGATCGTCACCTCCGGCCAGGGAAGCCAAAACAGGGCCCCCTTCATCAGATTGCCTTTGACGGCCCACCACAGAAGGTCCTGGGTGACCGAGGGCGGCACCTGAACAGGGTCCGACATCCTGCCGGAAGATTGCGACCACTGCATCTTGAGTGCCCACTGCAAAGATCTCATCCGCAGACGAGCCTCTGGCACCAGAAGAATGCAGGATGCCATGAGGCCGAGCAACCTCAAGAACTCGAACGCCGGGAGCGTCTGGGCAAGTTGAAACTTGTGCACCATCTGCTGAATGTGAAGAGCCCTCACCTGGGGAGGAAAACACAGCCCCAGGTATGTGTCGAGCACTGCTCCGATGTACTGGAGCCGCTGTGTTGGCGTCAAATGGGACTTCTTTAAATTGAGGGAGAAGCCCAGCCTTTGAAGGGAGTGGCAGGTGACGGACAGATGATCCAGGACTTGCTCGGGAGAGCTCCCCCTGATCAACCAATCGTCCAGGTAGGGGTAGACGTGAATCCCCCCTTTCCTGAGATACGCTGCCACCACCACCATGAGCTTGGTGAAAACCCTCGGGCGGAGGTCAATCCGAACGGCAGGACCGAAACTGAAAGTGCGAGTCGCCAACCGCGAACCACAGGTACTTCTTGTGCTTGGGATGGATCGGCACATGGAAGTAAGCGTCCTTGAGGTCGCGAGACACCAACCAGTCCTGAAGTTGAAGGGCCTGGAGGACTTGAGAGAGAGTAACCATCTTGAACTTGTCCTTCCGGAGGAGTTTGTTCAAACCGCGCAAGTCCATGATGGGTCTCAATCCCCGTCTTTCTTCGAAATCAAAAAATAAGGGGAATACCATGCCTTGTTCCTCTCCGCTACAGGCACCAGTTCTATGGTGCCTTTCTCCAGCAGGGCTTGAATTTCCTGCGCAAGGAATGTGAGCTGGTGGAGGTTCAAGCTTTCTGCTTATGCTCAAAACTATATTAGATGAGTTGGCTGCTTGAAGCGCCATACCCCCTGAAGAAAACACTTTCTTCGCCCAGCCATCAAAACGTTTGTTGTCCCTATCCGGAGGGATGGTAGGATACGACGCCTGCTTTGCCGGGGCCGTAGCCGCCTGCACCACCAAACTCTCCGGAGTGGGGTGCCTGGACAAGTAGCAGAGGTCGCTACTGGCTGGATGGTATTTTCGTGACAAAGACTTGCCCACTGCCGGGAGACACTCCGGAGCAGTCCAAGCCGCCGCCACCCTTCTCTGCAGAGCCATATGAAACGGTCAGTGGGGGGACCAAGATCAAGGATGTCCGTGAGATCATCCTGAACAAACTCCCCTGGGGGAGCCGACCATCCCAAGTACTCGGTGATCCGAGACATAAGGCGCCGGTACGAAGAATCGGCATGAGTGTCAGGCTCCGGCCTACAAAACTTAACCTCCGTAGAGGTGTCCAGTCCACTGGCATCATGCTGTGACTGCCTCAGGTCATCAAATTGGCTATGGCCCGAGAGAAGCTAATCAGGCACCATAACCGGAACCAAGCCCTCATCAGAGCCCTCATCACCCTCTGTACTCCAGGTGGTGAGAGGAAGACACCTGGGGACCAAAGCTATGCCTGACTTTAGCCAGAGCCTTTCTAGGGGCTACCCCCGTGCCACGGGGCCCCTCCGACACCACCGCCTCGAAAGGCGTCGAGGGCGCCGAACGAGTCGGCGCCGGCGTCAAGAGAATCGGCATCGAGCGAATCGGCATCAGCCGCAGCGCCGCCAGCACCGGCGGCGTCGACACAGGCCTCGAAGCCAGGGCTCCGAGCGTGTCCTTTGACGACCTAGGCACCGACCGCGTCGACGACCCCCTCGAAAGCCGAGCCTCGAGAGAGGTCGTCGATGACCTCGGCGTCACAGGCGTCGACGTCTTCCTTGAAGACGGCACAGGATCACGCAGTCTCGAGCGCGTCGAGGAGCGGGACCTGGAACGGGCATGGCGAGAACGGTTACCCTTGTCTGAGCGGGACCTCTCCCGCGAACCGTGCCGATCACCCGAGCCCGAAGGCATGCGAGTGGTGTCTCTCGACCGATCACGACCGACCCCACTCGGAGGCGCGGACGGACCGTTGCCCTGCGATTCAAGAATTGCCAACATCTTCTTCCTGAAGGAAGCCCATTCCTCCGGTGTCGCTTGCATGGTGGGATAAGCGACCCGCCGACGGGCAGAGGAGTGGCGAGACCGACTCCTGGAAGGAGACCCACTGGACCTCCGACGATGACGCGTAGTCACCTCTCGAATCATCCGTCGAAAGCCCTGCAGACCTCGACTTCCTGGGCTTAGACACCCTACCTACTGACAACTTCTTCTTGCTCTCCCGCAAAGCCTTGGCCGTGAGCGACTGACAGTCGACACAGTCGTCCGTGTCGTGGGCTTCCCCGAGGCACCAGAGGCAGGCGTCATGCGAGTCTGTTACCGACATCTTAGAGCCACAGTCCCCGCATTTCTTGAAGCCCGGACGCGGGGTTGGAGACGAGGTAGACATCATCACGAACAGGTTTTCACAAAAAACGAACAGGTTCAAAAGAACCGAGAAGAATACAGCAAACTGCAAAGAGTCTAGGCGTACCGAGATTCACCAAGCGAACACGTTCCCGGAAAAAACGGAACTGAGGCTACGGGCGTCGTGCGTCCTACTTATCACATCGGGTGATGTCAGCCATCGGAGGAGGTCCTCGGGACGGCGCATCGACGTCATTGACGCAGGCGCCGACAATTTTCCGAAGCAGCACAGCTGTGGACATTACCTGTCATAGATATGGAATACGTCGGAGGACCCAATCGCCTCGAAACATACTTCTAAGGATCAACAAGGAAATTCCACTATAGATTATATTTGTTGCTCGCTTTCTTATTGGTCCCTGTATAAGGACTGCTTTGTAGTAGAAAATATCCTAAGTGATCATCACCTGATTGTTCTTAAAATCATTGGGCAAAAACAGCAGGGTCCTATAAACATTTTTCCACTGTGAAGGCTGGATTAGCGCTGATGATGGAGCCGCAGTAGGAGGAGCCGCGCTCAACGGGGATGGCAGCAATGAGACAGGTAATGCCTTGTACGAACCGTGTTTATTTCTTCTTTAACATCTTCTCTTCCTTCTCTGGATGCTCTTTCATCCTTCTCTGCTAACTTCTATCAACTTCTATCCTCAATACTCTTGATTCTCTTTATCCATTCTCCCCTTCATGTAAGCCACCTCAGCATTGGCTCACTTCAGCTCTTTGTTCTTTGCGTCGTTCTCTGCAGCGTGCTGAAAGCCACTTGAGGAAATCTCGTTCCCCTTTGACTTTTGTGGAAAGTCAGAAGCAGACAGACTAAACAGTCATCAGTTTTATTTGAAATAAGAAAAATGCCTCACTTTCCCAATGCTATGGGTTTCCGTACCTAACATAACTAACTAGGGTGCTCGCCGTCAGTTGTGATGTCCAAAGTAAAGTCTCACCTCTGTCCAAAACCTAGCTATACTGACCATACCACTAGTACAGAACAACTGATGTCCAGGTGAATGACTCCCTTCTCATGGGACAGCTTTCTCAGCCCGTTATTTTAGTATACAATATTCAGATAGTTGGCTATCGATTGTATTAATTCATTCAATTCACTTCTGGCTTCCCCTTTTCCTGATCTCGTTAAGACCCTTTTTACCGACATTGTTCTTCCTTCAGTTTCTCTCACTTTGCCTTTCTCAGTTAGTGTTGGATGTCTCTCTTTCTCTAATGCCTAACGTAGCTCTTCAGGTTTATAAACAATCTTATTATTGTTAAAGTGATCAATTATTTTATCACTTTGCTTTTCACTGGAGGACTATGATAAACCCAGTAATGATTCTCACTCTTATGATTTCCTAGTCTCTCACTGGGACGAGTAATCATTCTGGAAATCGTTATATTTGTGCTGATGACTTCTACGCATGTGACTATGCCACTCGTTAATTTTGCCTTTCTCACTTAGACAAGGATGAATACACCAGTTGTTATATTCGTCTCTTTTCTTTGTACAAATATGACTGTGCCATGCATTACATTTGCCTTTCTTACTGGGTCTCCCGCTCTACCTGTTAACTTCCATATAATGTGGCTGCATCACTGGGTCAGCACCTTTCTCCTTTTGTGGACTCGTTCTGGTCAGGACAGCTCTTGCACTCGGTTATCTTCCTTTTTTCCACACATTCCAGTGTGCTTCTTTGCATGTGGTATCGGCTCCGGTTCGGGTTTCCTCTCTCTCCTCAACTCGGCCTCCACTTCCTCTTCGGAACGTCCCTCGTGGAACTGGATTCAATTTCACAAGCTCTCTCTAGTTGGCTCGTAGAACAGGGCTTCTCGGGCACCTGTACTCTGCCGCTCTTCTCTAACTTGTGAAGCAGCGTTTCCCAGAGTACCCCAGCATCTCTCTACCAGCTGGTTTGAAACGTCTGTGTTTCTCTCTCTGGAGTCTGTTTCTTCCGGGCTTATGATTCGTCACACCTTCTGAATCTTTCCTCTTTCCACTCTGATTTTGACACTGCTCTTCTTGCCAAACTACACTGCCATACTAATCTTCTCGACACTCTCTCCTCCTATCCCCGTTGCTTATCCCAGGTTCTGAATTGTATTCTTTCTTCTTCTACCCCCTGATCCTTCCCTCTCCTCATCCCCCCCCGACCATGCCCCTTTTCTTGTAAAGTCACTCTTCTTCATTCATCTATCATCTCGTCGTCGTCTTCCCCTCCCTTCCCTTCCCTGTTCCTAACTCCATCCTCTTGTCTTCCTTTTACCCCCTCACTGCCACTAACATATCTGGCTTTCTTTCCAAAGCCCAGCATACAGCCGCTCCCTCTGACCCGCTTAGCTCTCGTGTTCCCAAAGTCTATCCCGGTCTTTCTTCTTATCTGGCTCTACTTTTTAATCTTTCCCTTTCCTTTTCTCACCAAACTTTGAGCATATTGTTTATTCTAATGTTTCTGCTCATGTTACCACTGCCTCCCTCATTCCTTTCCATTAGGGGTTTCGCCCTCTCCACTCCACCAAAACTGCACTTCTATTTGCTCACCACTCCAAGCGATCATCCCTCTTGGTTCTACTTGATCGGCCTGTTGCTTTCGACACTCTTGATCACACCCTGCATCTTCTAGCTTTCTTCTCTTCGTCTCTGTGCTTCTGTTCTAAATTAGTTCCACTCGTACCTTTCTAATTAATATAATATTGATATTTTATTTAATTTCTATCGCGCTCATACACAAGTGTTTCAGAGCGCGAAAAATCGCACCTACTCATTATCCTGGGCTGGCCTAAACTCCCCAATCCTTTCTCTTCTGTACAGCGTACCTCCGGGTTCAGTCCTGGGTCTCCTGATCTTCTCTCTTTACACCATTCCCTACCTCTCATTTCCTTCTTTGGTCTTTCCCATCATCTTTATGCTGACGATAAGCAGCTCTTTCTACCTCTCATTTCCTTCTTTGGTCTTTCCCATCATCTTTATGCTGACGATAAGCAGCTCTTTCTACCTCTCATTTCCTTCTTTGGTCTTTCCCCATCATCTTTTTGCTGACGATACGCAGCTCTTTCATTCTCCTCATTTTCTCAGTCTATTCACTCTATTCTTACTTGTTGCCTTATTGCTATTCAGTCTTGGATGTCGGCCCACTTCATCCATCTCAATCCCTCCAAGACAGAAGTTCTCTTCATTCCTGCCATCACTTTGCCACCTCTGTTATCTCCCCCTTCTTCTCTTCCCCTTTCTCTCTCTGCCCAGAATCTTGGTGTTGCTCTTAACTATTCCCTCTTTCTACTGTCATTGTCTGCTCTTTCCCACTGTTTCCTTTACTGCCACCAACATTCTTTTCTCTTCTCCCACTTGTTCTACTGCTCCTCTCTTCTTCTAGGCCTTCCTGCTACTCATCTCTCTCCTCTCCTTTCCGTTTATAACTCAGCTATATGGCTCCTCTTTTCTCTATCGCTTCATGACTATTGTCCCTGCTCTTGCATACATTGGCTGCCCTTTGTGTCACATTTGTTATTCAACTTTCTTTGCTTCGTCTTTAAATGTCTCCACAACGTTGTCCCTCCCCATCTTTCTTCTCTTTCTTTCTATGTCACATCCCGTTCCCATGCGCTCTCTCTTGCTCCCTCTCTCTATCTCCTTTTGCTCTGCTTTACAGCACCCCCCCCTCCACCCTCCAAACCCATTGCTTGCCTGTTAATTTGGAGTTTTCATTTTGTTTTTCATGAATTTTACCATTCATTTTATTTGTGTAAAGCGCTTTAGTGTATAGCTCTATATAAATAGAAATCTGATCAACAATCAAACCAAAGCTGACACCAGGATCTTTTCAACTCAGAGACAAAGTATTAGTTATTTTGCCATCTAGTGAAAACAAAATGTTAGTATGGTGGTGGGGGGTCATATTCAATAACCAGAGTCCTGGGACCAGTGAACCACATGGTACACGTGAGTTCACAAGGTGGAAAATATTCATGAAGTCTGTCAGAAGCTTTTACAGGATATTGAGAGGATTTCTCACAATATGCCATTAAGGCATGGGGAATGGAGGGGTTATCCCTAAAAAGGAAAGTGGGATACCATGTCTTATCTGATGATGCCTATCCAGCCCTCTGAGGGTTGCTTCCCCTCATGTGATCCCGCACGCAAAGCCATCTCCAGGGTAAGGATCAGTTAGCGACTGCCGTCCCTGGACACATGAGGAGTGGCAACCTTGGGGATAGGAGTGATGACATCATCAGATTCATCACAATAATTAGACGGCATTATTGTCCTCAGTGACAATTGGGTAGAACATATGACCCATTTACAGTAGGCTGTGGAAAACCTGGTAACCGCTGGGCTAAAGATAAACCCCAAAAAAACAGTGTTAGCAACTACACAAAGTACTTGGAATATACAGTAGGACGAGGCTAATACGGTGTCGAGTTGAAAAGCGGAAGTGATTTACAGGACACCCCTACCCTCCACGAAAAGGGCTATATGTGCCTTTTTAGGCTTCGTGGCTTACAATTGCAGGTTTATATCTCACTTCTCCTCGACAGAAGCCCCTCTAACGGATGCCCTCAAATCTCGTCATAATGGAGACCTATAACAAGATTTGAGGGCTCAGCAGGCTTTTGTATAGTTAAAGGAGACCACATCCAGACAACCAAAATTGAGATGTCGTGATTTCGCCAAACATTTTTTCATCAGACCAATGCTTCGGGTTGCAGCCTACATGCATTACTGTCACGAGAAGCCCCAGGGAATCTTCAACCCGTCTGCTTCAAAAGTAGGAAGCTTCTACCTCACGAATTAACTTACTCCACAGTGGAGAAGGAATGCAAATGGGTGGGGAGTCCTTACGATATTTGTTGGGTAGGTTATTCAGCATTTATATGGATTATGCCCCTTGACAGTGGTTGGCCGTTCATAAGTATTTGAAAAATAGGGTGCTTCGCAGGTTTCTTCCGATGTAGTCTTTTACGTTTTTGAGTTTGTACCAACTGGCGGCCTTCCAGGTTGTGGCCGACTACCTGTCCAGGGCATGTGATCGGCTAACCGGACGATTATGTGTAGGGGGGTGTGTGAAGGAGGGATTAGCACCAATGCTGGAGCCACGCTCAACAGTGTTGGCAGTGGTTGAGGGGTTAACCGGGTTGGCGGCGGCAGAGCACAAACTCAGCAATGTCACAGGTAACAAGCCAGCACCAAAGCCGACTGATTCCAACATGGCACTGATGCCTCGGCGAGGAAGCCGACACTGAAGCTACAGACCACAAACCAGACAAGAACGTCTACACCAAGGGAGCCAACAAACCCCTCAGTAGAGTCTTTGGAACAATCCCCACAGTAGAGTCGTGGGACATCATAACACAACGAGTCAGAGTGACAATATACCATGACTTACTGGACAGGAGCTGACCAGAGTAGGACCAAGGTAAACAACACAGCCACTAGGGAGGGTGTCAAGGCGGCCATACTAACAACTGAATTGGAGAATAAGGGGGGCAGAGTCTGTTATACAATAGGACGAGAAGGAGTACAGTGATGGACACGCAGGGATTGGTCTAGCCAAACTGCTGCCTCTATAGAAACAGATCAAATGGATACCTTGTGTGACAAAGACTTCCTTTGTAACAGTGGGTGTGTGTGTGTGTGGGGGGGGGGGGCGATACCGAAGACAGCTCCTTTTACAAGTGGGCCTATCCAATGGAGTAAGGAGAAGGGAGAGAAGAATAAAAGGAAATATACCCACCCTTATTATCTTTCTAGTGCGAGGCTGAAGCTGACTGCTGCTGAAGAAACAGAGTGAGCAATGTAACCAGCCTATACTACAATAATACTAATTTAAACCATTTGTTCAATCTCAACTGGAGTCCGGTCTTCTCTTATCCCACATCTAAGGTTAATTAAGGAAAATACTAGTCCAAAAAACTTAAAATGGGCATCACAAACTCCAGGTCCAGCACATGATAGAGAATAAATATTTCATACAGATCAATTCAATTGTAGCACCCGAATCACAAGACCATTTGGTGCCAACATACTTTGATGCTTTGTCATCAAATATGTCTAAGGCATTTGATGGCACCTATTCCTCTTCTAAGGGACCACTAGTAAGGGGATGGATTAACACTGATTGTACTACTGCTAAAGGTAGGTTATTAGCTTTGTTTAAAAAATAACACTACAAGATGTGACACTGCAATGGCTAGAGCTTTATATAAGAAAGCCCTGAATGGTAGGAAAACCAAACTAGATAGATTCTATTGGGAAGAACTTGTCGAGGCTGCAGTGGAAAAGAATACAAAACATTTCTGGGAGCTGGTTACAGGAGGACCAAAGTACTAGTATCCCTGATCATCTCTGGGTCAAATACTTTTCGCTGCTATACTGTCCAACGGCAGAGGTAATTAATCAGGATACTAATGACTGCTATGCAGGTGGTGAGTCAGAATGGTATGGACTTAACCAATGATTCTCCTTAGCATTTAACATCAAAGAAATCGGCAATGCCATCTATAAACCAAGACCGAACCGATGCCTTGGTCCAGATCGTACACCGGCAGACCTATTTTGTGACCAGATAGATTTGTGAGCTCCTCTTTTGACTATGGGATTTAATGCCTTTATTAGAACAAGCAAACCCCCCAAATTCAGACAATCAGCCCTGATTCATCCCATATACAAGAAAGACTTCAGAGACACTCCAGCTGCATATAGGCCTATTTCATTGCTTGACTCAGTTTTTTAAAAATATTTGGTAGAGCCTTGTTAGTGAGACTGGAGCAATATGTTCATTTCAACGGTATTTTATCCAATATTCAGCTACGGTTTCTCTCAGGTTTGGGCACATGTGAACAGACATTACATGTATATTTGATAGAATCTTACTCTCTATAAATAAAAGGGGAACTGATATACATGGCCTTTATGGACCGGAGCACTGCCTTCGACAAGGTTAACAGACCAAAACTCTGGGGCATGCTCAGGTCCCTAAACTGCCAACCTGAACTATTAAAGGAACTTGCCACTCTACATCAGGATAATCAAGCTTGTGTTAAAAGCAGCAGCAGGGACCATTGCACAACATATTTCCCAGTGAGAGCAAGGGTGCATATTGCCCCCCTGTTGTTCGCACTGTACATTAATGGACTTCATAAAACTCTACTTGAGACCAGTGCAGATGTCCCCAAAATGGGAATGTTCTCCTCCTTACACTCGCATATGCAGACAACATGATTTTGATTGCTCATACTCTGATAGCACTACAAACATTAATTACCACTTCTACTACTTTCATGAATAATTCAGATCTGAAAGTTAACGCCGATAAATTGGCAGTGATGGGTTGCCACATAGGCAATTGATCTGTTTTTGACTGATGAGAACATTATCCCACAAGATAGGAAATGTCATCATCTTGGTATACGTTTTTCATCTGACTTGTCTGGGGGGAAAGCCTTTGCTAAAAAATGAATTTGAATGAAACAACCACTGGAAGTGTGGGTGGAGGGGTGTATGCTTTATGAATAATTGTAGAGCCCAACCGCTGAATATGATCTTAAAGATTTATAATTGTAAAGTTAATGTAATAGCCATATACTGGGGCCTCATTGTGGGGATTCTTGGATCTGGCTCCCTAGCAAATAGAGAATGACCATCAAAAGACTACTGGGTCTGCCATAGGGCTGTTAAGGTATACCGGTATTCATACCACGAAGGTCTTGTTATGTTAAAAACAACCTTCAATTACTTTAGACCGGTTTATCTTCTGTTATCTCCTTTTCCTGTCAAAGGACAGTGATTTCTTGTAAAGCAACAATGCCAAGACAGCAGTGCTAGTGTATTGTAGGAATGTGAACAAAATGTGTTCACTAGAAAAGAAAACATTGCTGGGCCTTTTCAGTGACCGGGAAATACATCTGCCTATATTTTCTGCTGGTAATTGTAACTTTCGAAAATGTAGAAGCAAGCTCACAGACACATTTTCTACTTTGTATTTTAAGTGTTCTTCCAGGATTACCTATTTATAAGTAATATTTTCAAAAGTGTTGGTAATGCCA
This sequence comes from Ambystoma mexicanum, assembly GCF_040938575.1. NCBI lineage: Eukaryota > Metazoa > Chordata > Amphibia > Caudata > Ambystomatidae > Ambystoma > Ambystoma mexicanum. The sequence goes on from NC_090933.1 coordinate 39,365,890, forward strand.
TTCACCAACAGAAAGTTTAAGAAATATTTGAAACAAAGGAATCCAAGTACCACTAATTCACCATTCCTCTCTGTACATTTGTTATCTATTTTTTAAAAAAGTTAAAAGTTTGCTAAATGATGTTTTTTACTCACAATGTCTCAACATTGCTGGGTAATATTAGCAATCGGGCATCTATTCTTCTCTTTATTTTATGCAGCAACAAATGCCGTTTGGTCACCTCCCAGTGCTATTAGTATTGTTTCAAGATTGAGGCTAGTCAAGTATTCAGAAGCAGACCGCGAACCTGAGCAAAAGGTTACTGGCATGTGGTTAGCAACGTGCTAATAATAAACTGGAAATTGGTTATACCAAATTAGCAATAATTATAAACATTTATAAAACCTTAAAACATGTGTCATTTTTTACATTTTAATTAGGATGTTGCCTGACACAGGTTGGCCATGGAACATGAAAGTGGCTAAATAAACATGCAATGTAAAGTGGAACCATGCACCTTTAATTTACAAAACTTCCAAAAAAATACTCATTTATTAGTTGATACAGACATCAACCAATTTACAGTACAAATATGACAAAACGTGTTACATTTTACATACAGTTGATATGATAAGTTTCAGGAATGCTGGTTGCATTTTTCTTGACTGTGATCTTGGATGCACAATATATTCTCAGCTTTTATATTCATGAGAAGGAAGGAAAGGCAATCAGCACTGGCAAGTTGAAGGAGTCTCTGAGGTGCAGACCTGTGCTACTTTCCTTTAGGAAAATGTTATCCGATGTCACTAGACCGAGATCCAAAATGCCCTCAAGAGAATATCAAAGAGAAAATCTTGTTCAAGGAAAACCACTGGTCTGTCTCCTTACCATACCGTCTGACGAATCGCAGGAATTCATCCCTTTTCCTATGAGGGAACTGCCCCTTGTAAGGCTAGGGAGGTGAGCCGGCTCCGCAACACCCTCCCTAGGGGTCAAGGCAAGTGGGTCCCTCATCGGGAGAGACTCCCCTTTAGGGACAATGACTCCCGTTCCTGTGAGGAATTCCCTAAAATACATCCTTCCCCAGAACACCTGTTTGAATATACCTTTTGAAGATTGGTATGAAGAAAAGATCAATATGTGTTACTGTCATCAGGAAACTGTAAATGTTTCTTTAATTGAAAAAGCCTATTTACGAAGAAGAGGATATGGAGGGAAGGAGAGAATCCGACTAACAGAGAAAGAGGGAGAGGGAGAGTGAGAGAGAGAGTGGAACGAGGAACAGAGTTAGACACGCTGCGTCTTGACATCAGGAGAGCGAAGGAAAGTCGGACGTGCAGTGTCATGAAGCGTTTAGAGAAAGATGGCAAGTGGTGGTGTGACCAAAACAAGCTTGTGGTAGTCTGGGGTCCTCTAAACCACACTGACACCACTCCACACTGTAGAACGTGGAACCTAACGATATTGACAACAACAAAAAGAGAACGGACCCGAGTGAACAAAAAGCCACGCTCACATTATCCCTACAAAGAGCAGGGAAAACGGGAGACTCAGGAGCGAGACGGAAAATCGTTATGGGACCTATCCTACTTGTACCAGTGAAATCCAGGAGACTGTAACATTGAATACCGAAGGAGTGAGCGAGAATCATTGTGGGACCAATCCTATTCATCCCAGTGAAGTACCTCAGTCTTTTGGAACCAATCATACTCGTCCCAGTGGAGATAAGACGATCAGAATACTGAAAACTAAATAAGTAAAAGAGAATCATTATTGGAATACACTTTGTAATATTAGTCAAAGTCAGCTAAGAACCTCTGACAGTAGAGAGAACCACGAGGAAGAGAATCAAAGAATAAAGAACATTTATCAAAAAGAGTAGAAGCTAAACCAAGGTAAAGTATTTAACGAGTTGAATGAACTGAGTCACCAAAGACTATCTGAAAATCAAGAAGTATTGAATAAAGTTAAGCGGAAAGCAAACACCCCAGCAGAAGGGAGTCATTCGCCTGTACTTTAGTAGTTAGTAGTTTGGACGGTGAACAGATTCTGTTAAGATATCCACTGACTATGGACGAATACCGTAGTTCATTTCGTTAGGTAGGGACGCCTTATAGTATAGGGAGAGAGGCATGTTTTCCTTTGGTTAACAAAGAAGATCGTGAAATGTCTTATCTGAGTCCGTGACAATCTTCTGACACACAACATGTGCCTCAGACAAAGTCACTCTTGAATTTGTCTTGAATTGGTTAATACAAACATCTTCTATTTATAACGCTCAAAGCCGTAGTACAATGACAGGGAAAAGAAGCTACTCCAATAATGTTTTAGTCGGGTGACAGATAAATCAGTGATGGAAAAGAGAACTTCTTATTTACCGGTGCTACTGTTTACATTGATAGAAAAATTGACTGGTCCCCGAGCAGGAATCCAATGCAACATAATCCAATTTACCATATAATTGTATTTTTAAAATTCGGACCACAAAATATAGAAACATGTTTGTGTCTAGTAGGCCGTATCCAATATAGAAAAAGCAAAACAGTAAACAGAGTGAATGAGCTGCTTTTACAAACATGCTGTTACCTTAGGGGGAATTTTAAATACTTGCTCAAGACCATGATAACCGCAGTATACAGTCATCTTGACAGCAGGTTATCATACTGCTGCAAAATCAATATTGTGACATGCCTAGTCTGTCACAGTCAACCCCGAATTATGTGGCCCATTTAGAACAGGTCTATGGTGGAACTGCTGATTCTATGGCACTAGGACCCATTCCATTGCACGGCCAGACCTAGTAAGAGTGAGGGATCTAAGTGTTCTACTGTGTTTCTCTAATTTGATTACTTACCTGTGTGCACTGGTTTTAAGACAACTCCTCTTGACTCACTTAACCCCATACATGTATTGCAAGTCTTGCTTATGTTTATGCTCACTGTTGATTAACTGTCTTGAAGGTAAAGTGTAGGGGTTCTACTGAGAACCCCGAATTTTTGGATGTATATATGTGTTTGCTAGTAGCTGTGTTAGAATAGTTACCTGAAAGTTTAATTGCATAATGTGTATTTCAAAGGCCTAGTAATTAATTGCATATGTGTGTACCTCTCAGTCTAACTGGAATGATTGGGTTGCTGTGTGTGTGTGTCTTATCGTAGCCCTAGGCCACTCTCACACCCATCCCGAGTCGACGCCTTGTCGCTCTGCTACCTACCTTGATTGGGTTTGGCTACACTTCAGTGTCTTTTCCCTGTTCACCATATTAAGTTGGCCTTACCAAATCCACTCTCACCGTTGATTTTGGAAATCCAACTCAACACTGGGTATAGCTGCAATAGTGGCTGTGCCGTTTGTATAGTCTGCTGTCAAATGCACTTGGAGGAATGTGTTGGCTGCATATTGGCAATATTTGATACATGTAAGACTGCATCTAAAGACGCACTAGCAACACAATGATTGTCCAGAGTGGACTGTCCAAAGGCCAAAAAGAGGTGGTCAACTTTCCGGAATGTGGCAGTCTTGTTCATTTGGTACCTCTCCTAGCATTCAGTGTGTGTAGCACTTGTTCTACTGGCATGGAAGGTTGAAAGCAGGTTAATAACGTAATGGATTGGTTCAGATGAAACCCAATACTATTTTGGGTAGGAAATGCAGGTACGTCAACACTACTTTGGGAAATACAGTGTAGTGTGCCTTTGCTGAAAAAGTCTCTTGTATATATCAGATACATTACTCACCAAATTGTATTTTTGGTGCTTGTATCTGCATAGATTCACATGCTCTGCATAGTCCGACATCTAGTGGAAGTCGCAGAGTACTACAAGATTTGTTTTTGAAACTCGAAAACTGACGCTGACAGGGCGTGTTTAGTAATACTATCTCTAGTGCGACGTGTACTGTACCCATGGTCCTTCACGCGTCCAAGTCCCTCAGATTGTTTGTTTCTGACATGAGATTGCATGAAGTGTAGGCGTGAATACAGATGTGATAAAGCAGAAATGGTAATAACCCAGAAAACATCTATGCGCCTTCTACTCTAGTAGGGGAGGAAGGGTGGGCGCATGTGAATCTAAGGAGATACAAGCACCAGAAATACGATTACGGTTAGTAATGTATCCCTTATGGAGCTTGTGGATCAGCTTAGATCACATCCTATGCAAAGATTAGCAAGCAGTATCTGGAGAAGGAGGTGGGAAGTTAGAAGGTACGGCGGCAAAGAGATCTTTTAGGATAGCTTGTCCCACCTGTGAATCTGCTTTAGAGTGTGTGTCAATGCAAAAATGCTGTGTGAACGTATGGACAGAGGTCCATGTAGCAGCTTTGCAGATGGTGTCCAGTGGGACGTTTGCATTGAAAGCCAAAGTAGCTCCTGTACCTCTGGTAGAGTGTGTTCTAAGTGTGAAAGGTAGAACCTTCCTGGATAGGGAATAACAGAGTTGTATTAATTTGAGTATCCACCTGGAGATGGCGCTTTTTGATATGTGATCGCCTTCTCAACCAGGTGCTATGGAAACAGAGTTGGTCAGTTTTTCGTAAGGGTTTTGTTTACATAGTACAAGACCACCCTGTGTACATCAAATGTATGCAGGCTTCTTTCTGCTGATTTTGAAGGATTTTGAAAGAAGATGGGAAGTTCCATGGATTGGTTTACATGGAACTTTGAAATGAACTTGGGTGAGAACCTAGAATGTGTTCGGAGGACAACCTTGTTCTTGTGTATAATGAAAAAGGGGTCTTGTACAGATAAAGCCTGTAGCTCACTGGCTCGTTTTATGGAGGTGACAGCTACCAGCAGTTTTATAGGTAAGATGCTGTAGGCTGGATTTGTGCATAGGCTCAAAGGGTGGCCCCATGAACTTGGAGAGCACAACATTGAGGTTCCAACCCAGGCAAGGGTTGGAAATTGGCGGGTATAGCCTCTTTACCCCTTCCATGAATGCCTTAATGGCAGGAACTTTCCACCAGGACACCTGTGAAGTGGTGTAGACCGATAGGGCCACCTGATGCACCTTTAGGGAATTAAATACAAGGCCGGAGTCTAGTAAGTAAAGCATGTAGTGTAGAATGTTAGCTGGAGAACACTCTAAAGGGCTCAGTGATTGTGATGTGCCCCATATCAGAATGACTTTCCACTTACTAAAGTAGCAGTGTCTGGTGTTGGGTTTTGGTGCCTCTTTGAGGATATCCATACACCTTTGTGGAAGGTTCAAGTGGCCAAACTATGACTTCAGGAGCCAAGCTGCCAAGTTCATTGATTGTGGGTGTGGGTGGAGGGATGCCCCTTTGTGTATTGTCAACATGTTGTATGGGCACGGGAGCTTCATTGGGTTGCACATAGCCAGCTTGAGCAGCTGTGGAAACCAAGGCTGTCTCGCCTACATAGGAGCCACCAGGATCAGAGTTACTTGTTCCTGGTGCATCTTGTGCACTATATTGCGCAGAAGTGGTGTTGGGGGGGGGGGGGGGGAAGCGTAAGCATATTTACCTGACCAGTTCATCCACAGGTCATTCCCCTTGGACCCTGTTTGGGGAAACCTGGACGCAAAGTCTGGGCATTGTGCGTTTAGGTTTGTAGCGAACAAGTCTATTGGGAGGTGACCCCATAGTGAGAATATTTTGTCTAGGATATCTGTCGATTTGCCACTTGTGTTCTACGGGTAGAGGGTGCCTGCTTAGAGTGTCTGACAGAGAATTTAGTTCCCCTGGAACATGTTCAGATGTTAGAAACATGTTCCGCTTGAGTGTCCACTTTCATATTTTTTGGGATAGCTTGGACAGACTTTGAGGCTGTGTGCCCCCTTGCTTGTTCAGATAGAACATGCCTGTGGTGCTGTCTGTGAGGACCTGCACCGTTTGACCTTTGAGATGTTGCTGAAAGGCCTGAAGAGCATTGAGGACTGCCAAGAGTTCATGGAAGTTGATATGTTTTTGGGCAGTAGCGTGTGTCCACCCTCTGTGGGCTGTGTGGTGGAGGGTGGGTACCCCATCCGGCGAGTGAGAAGTCTGTAGTTAGGTTTGCTCGTGCTGGTGGAGCACGATAAGGTTTTCCTTTTAACATGTTGTCCTTGGACCACCAGCGAAGAGCCTGAACAAGGGTTAGCAAAACAACCACTAGATCGTCCCACTGTCTGCTTGCCTGAGACCACTGTTTTGCTAACCATTCCTGCATTGGACGCATGCGCAGGCGCGCATGTGGAACCAAATGAATGCATGAAGTCATCATCCCGAGCAAGCACATTGCTTTGCATACCGTTATCTGGCGACCGACCTTGTAGTGAGGTACCTGCAACAGCATGTTCTGATTCCTCTCATTTGAGGCGAAAGCCAGCTCCTCTATTGTATTTCGGATAGCCCCTAGAAATTGTATTATTTGGCTGGGGACTAGACTTGATTTCTTCTCGTTTGTGGAGAAACCCAGATTGAAGGGAAGGTTTGTGTTTTGCAGGGGAGTTGCTAGGTCTGGAAAAGACCCGGGGCTAAGCTGATGTCGGAACTGTTGGGACTGGGGGCTAGTTAGTCTTTTGGCTGTAGCTCCTGAGATTCTATCCGGGGCTACAACCAAAAAATCAGGGGCTATAGCCCCCTTAGCCCCCCCCCTAGCAACGCCCCTGGTGTTTTGCATGTTTAATTTGCAAATTTTAGGAGTTTCCCCAGGGATTAGCCAGTCGTCCAGATAAGGGTATACTGGGATGGACTTTCTGCGCAGGTGTGCCGCCACTACTGCAAGCACCTTTGTGAATACTCTTGGTGCTGAAGCGATGCCGAATAGGAGTACTTTGAACAGGTAGTGTACTCCCGCCATCCTGAAACGCAGGTATTTTCTGTGCGCAGGGTGCATTAAATATGAAAGTATGCATCTTTCATGTCCAATGTCGCCATGCAGTCTCCCCGTTTCAGGAGTGGAATCGCCTCCTGGAGCGTGGTCATGCGAAACGTTTGTGGTTTGACATATTTGTTTGCAGGGCGCAGATCTAGTACTGGGCGCATGGTAAGGTCTTCCTTTGGCACAAGGAAGTACGTTGAATAAATACCCTTGTTTACCTCCTTTGCCAGGACGATCTCCCTGGAATCCTTGTCGAGCAGTGCCTTTATTTCCTCCAGCAGTATTGTTTGTTCTTCTGCTGTCATTCTTCTTCTGTCTCGGCAGGCGGTAGGGTGGTCTTTGTAACAGATCAATGCAATAGCCACCTGCCACGGTGGACAACACTCACTTGTCCGATGTTATCACCTCCCATGAGTGGGTGAATTCAGTGATGCGGCCTCCTATTGGAGTTGCATGGGAGGGTATCTGAAACAGTCTGCCATTGTTTGGGAGGGGCTGTGCCTCTCCCCAGTGAGGTTCTGCCTCTACCTCTGCCTCTTTTATTCCCTTTTTGAAAGTTGGACGAGGAACCTTGGCCTTGTGACTGGCCCGAGGACAAGCACTGTCCTCCCGGAGAGTAGCCCGAGGAGCGTTGCACACCCTGGCCCCGAAATCTCCGAAAGTTTGGGGAACCCCGTTGAGAATAAGGTCTGGTAATTAATGGCCCAAGGGATTTAAGAGTGTCGTACTCGTCCTTGGCACTCTAGAGGTTCTGGGACGGTTTGTATTTGTTCTTCCAGCTCATCCCATTTGTGGCAACCATAACTAGGTAACAGTGTAGTATTGTTAGAAATCCTTGTTTGGTACGCTGCAGAGGAGACAAATTTTCTCCCAAAATAATATATCTTCTTGCTCTCCTTGTCTGTCGGGGCTTCTGCCGATGCCAGGGGAGTGCCTGCCCTTTTTCTAGTGGTAGTGACCACTAGGAAATCTGGTCTAAGCTGGCTCCTAATATACAAGGGGTCAGTGGGGGCGGGTCTGAATATCGTCTCTATCCTTGGGTTGACCGCCCTCGTAAGATTAGGCGTTAGTAGGGAAGGTTGGATACGTCTCTGGACTGACTGCAGGAGAGGTATAAACTGGGTAGCAGACTTCTTGTCCCCCAGGATATCTTCCACAAAGTCCTTGTGAACCTGTGTCTCCCGAGTGTCGATATTGAAATGTTGTACCGCTTTTAGTAGCAGTTTGTTGTACTGGAGTTGGTTGTCAACCGGCGAATCTCGCTCCCTCTTCCCCCTTCGGCTGACACCCACCCTGACACAGCCCTCTCCACTCTTTACTCTGCTATATCTGATACTCTTGATATCCTTGCCCCTGTCATGAGAATCCGCCTGAAGCCCAAAGCCAAATGTAACTCCTGGTTTGACTCGGATCTCGTCACCCTCAAACGCAAGTGCAGGGTGGCAGAGAGGTAATGGCGTGCTTCATGTTCATCCTCTGACAAACTGGCCTGTCGCCTGCTCCAAAGGCATTACCGGCTCTCCATTCTCACCAAAAAGAGAGCCCTTATCCAAGCCCGCATCACTGCGGCATCCTACAATTCGGCTGAACTCTAAAATCTGCAAGGAGCTGGCCAACCCTGCTGCAGTCTCTACCTCTCCTGTCCCCTCCCAGGCCCTCTGTACGGCACTGGCCTCTCACTTCATTTAAAAAACTCAGGACATCCTGTCCTCACTCTCCTCCCATCACCTCCCCCCATCTATTCCCTGCCCGTCCTCTGGCCCTTCTGCAACCACCCCTCCTCTCTCCTCCTCTGCCTTTCCCCTTTTTTCTGTTGATGAGGTTTCGAGACAAGTCCGATCTATGAAAGTCTTGTCAACACAGGTCCACCCCTGCTCCTCCAAAACTATTAAGGACCACATGGACTCCTTGGCTCCTGCCCTTGCTGACTTCTGCAATCACTCCTTCGCCTCTGGAGTCTTCCCATCCCCTCTCAAGCACTCCCTTGTGCACCCCCTTCTTAAGAAACCCTCCTCCGACCCGTCCTGCCCAGCTAACTATCGCCCTATCTCTATCACTCCTTTCCTGGGCAAGCTCCTGGAGAAACTTGCCATCTCCCAGCTTAATCTCCATGCTGAATCTGTTGGTAGCCTTCATGACCACCAGTCTGGCTTCAGAGCTGCCAGAAGCATGGAAACTGCTCTCCTGAACATCCGTGAGGACCTGCTCTCGAACCTTGACTCTAACATTCCTTGTGTTCTCATTTTGCTTGATCTCTCTTCTGCCTTTGATACTGTCAACCATACCATCCTGCTCAACCGTCTCCGTGATAACCTGGGTATCACTGGCCAGGCTCTGGCTTGGCTGACCTCTTTCCTCTCAAATCGACCCTCCCAGTTCCAACTGGGGTATTTCCTGTCTGACATCTTTTTCTCTACCTGTGGTGTCCCCCAGGGTTCCAACCTCTCTCCCTGGCTGTTCAACCAGTACCTGGCACTTCTCGCCCACCGCATCGCTGCTATCTGCCCCTACTTTCAGTGCTATGCTGATGATACCCAGCTCATTTTCAGGCTACCCTCTGCCTCCTCTTCTCCTTCCCTCATCTCTGACCGTCTTTCTGCTATCCAGGAATGGTGTGCCGCCAACGACCTCTGCCTTAATGTCAGTAAGACCGAGATTCTACTCATCGGCACACCCACTCCCTCCTTCCCTGCAGCTCTCAGGCCGGCCTCTTGGCCCTCTTCCTGCTCCTACCTGCAAGGCTAAAAACCTTGGGGTCATCTTCGACTCCACTCTCTCCTTCTAGCCTCACATTTCTGACGTTTCTAAGAAGTCACACTACCTGCTGCACCTCCTCAGAGGTATCCTTCCTTTCCTCTCATTCCCCCAGAAACTCACTGTCTCCAGAGCCCTGGTTCTCTCGAAGCTGGACTACGGTAACAGCCTCTACCTAAATCTGCCTGCCTCTACTCTCCGCCCTCTGCAACTCATCCAGAACAGGACTGCGAAACTTGTCCTTGGCCTCAAACCCCGGGACCGTATCTCTCCAGGACTGAAATCGCTACACTGGCTCCCTGTGGCTGCGAGGATTAAGTTCAAAACCCTCTGCATTGTCCACAAGGCCTTCTGGAGCCTGGGGCCAAAATACCTTCAACTCCCTTCCTAAATATCTTCCTTCTCGTGCACTTCGCTCATCTGCCTCCAACTCCCTCAGGGTCAGCCGCTTCTCTAAGCAACGAGTTGGTGGGAGATCTCTCTCTGCTGCAGGGGCCTCCCTCTGGAACAGCCTTCCTGCCTCCCTAAAACTTGGAGAACCATCTCCGGTTCCGGAAGCGCCTCAAAACCCTCCTCTTTGCTTCTGCTTTCTCTCCCCTGCTAAATCACTGAAATTGTACTAAATCAGCAACTGGGCCACTCACCTATCTCGGTCCTTGGCCCAGCCACTCTCCCCTGCACTGCCTTCCCGGCAACCCCTGCACTGCGGGACTGTCTCTGTATCCCTACAGCCCCTCTTCCCAGCACTTGTCTGCACTTATCTTGCACTTGCCACCAGCTGGCCCTTATTATTTATCTTGTTCGTTACTAACCGTGTACTGTACTTTCCACTCTCCCTTTCCCCCTTGCACTTTTCCAGTCCCCTTAACCTTGCACTTGCGCGATCTGAATGACACCTGGCCTAGTAGGATCGTTGTCTGTCTCCCTTTGTCCCCCCCTCCCTGCCTCGTCACGCCTTGAAACACTTGTGTATAGGCGCGTTACAAATGCCATGTCATACCGACTGTACCATGTAAATGTCATCATCGTCGTAAAACCGGTCTTGGCCATAGAGGTCCCCCTGAGACACTGGGTCTGCTTGGTTCTCATAATATGAGTCCTGTGAGGGGTCTTGGTATTGATAGGTGGCTTAGGATGCCGAGGCCGGAGTGCCTAGAGCAGAGGTGCTTGGCTGTGGCTCAAGCCGAGACTTCTTGGCAATGGGTGGCTCTGCTGATGGCCCTGGCTGTGAGGCATCTCCTAGAGCTGTCAGTTGGTCGGGCTGTCTTTCCATAAAGTCCACGAAACAGGACATTCTGCCTAAAATTGTATTAAATTGTTATGGAGTAAAATGGCATGAGGGTGGGAAGCCTGAAATGCCAGGGCATGGGAGGAAGTGACATCCTTAACAGGCGTGGGCTGGGAGGGAGTCTGACTGGGTGTTCTCTAGGGTTAGGGACGTCAAAACTCTATTTTTGCTGCGACCTAGCCTGAAGTAGTGAAGCACTGACGTGTTTCTTAATTATTGCTTGTATTTTCAGCGTTTTCTTAGGGGACACCAAAATACATTTCACTGCCTGTTTTTGGCACGCGAAAGGGGGGCCTTTTTATAGGCGGTGGCCGAACCGACCTCCACTTTCTGTTTTTGGGAACTGCTATAAGGCAAAAGCATGCGTAATGGCCTAGAGGACAGTGAGGAACCAGAGGCTTTATCCACGGTCACTGCATGGGCCAGTGTTCCGTCCGCCGATCCTATAGGTTTTTTGGCCAGAAAAGCTGACAGGATTTACAATGCTTTTTGGCGTGATCCCTGAGGAGACAGTGACTGCACACTCGGTGCGTGTCCTTGCACAGAAATTTACGGTGGCAGGAGGGGCCAGATTTAAATGGGGTTTTGTCCATTATATTATAAAAGGGCAGATGGCCGAAAATAGAAGAAAGGGGATGATAGAATAAACATTCTCTAAAAGAGGACAGTACAAAAGAACCTCCCTCCTCTCTCCCTACAGTAAAGGGCCAAAGCCCGAAGAGGACCCTAAAGGCTGTGTCTGGTCGTCGACCGAACAGTCCTCAATGATGTTGGTGTTCATCAGGAGCCGTCGAGTAATTGAGCAGTCGTACGGCAAGGCGAACAACAAAGGAAAGGAAGAAAGCCTACAAGTACACCTTTTTAGAGAACTCTGCATTTGCGACAGACTTCGACGGCGGAAAAAAACAATCTGAGGGACCTCGATGCGTGAAGGACCATGAGTACAGTACACGTCACACTAAGGATATTATTACTAAACACACCCTGTCGACATCCGTTTGAGTTCCAAAAACAAATCTTGTAATACTCTGCGACTTCCACTAGATGTAGGACTATGCAGAGCATCTGATCTAAGCAGATCCACAAGCTCCAGAAACCTATATATAAAATCTGCTCTGTGCATTGTCTCAAAGGGGTCAGCTTCCATGGTAGCACAGGTTTGGAGATTAGAGGCAATAGCTGAATTAAGCGTTTCACAAACTTTCACTGGCCAGTGAACAGAGGGAAGTTTGTGTGTATTGATTTAAAGTAGTAGGGAATAGCCACTAAATGGACAATGACAGATTCCTGTTGCAGACCAGACCTTGCCAATTTAAGACATGCAGTAAAATTTGGTTAGGTTCTGCCCACAACGGTTACAGCCCCATAGCTCAGCACAGTTGAATATGCCTTTCCACTTCTGGTATGTATTCCCATAAGAGGAGGAATTTGGGAGCATCAGAACATTCTTCAGAAATTCTTTAATGTCCAAATATTGAGTAATTAGAAATTATACTGTCGGGTGTTGGTGATGAGGAATCATGCCCTTCTTTATGGTCTGAAGGTACAGATGTTCCTATATGCAGGTAATGCTACAGTAAGAAAGTTCCACAAGGTCTGTGTACCAAATCCACCTGGGTTATCAAATCATCTTACATGGGGTGTAACAATGTCTGGTCCGCACCTTGGAAATTAGGGAAATCAGCATAGTAGAAACATTTCCACAACCAGGGAAATCAAAAGACGTTTCCCCCTTGGACACTAGGTGGGGATACCTGCTGCATAAATGTTAGGATTTTGATATTTCTTCGGTCACAAAGAGGTCCAGCCTCAGACAGCCCCACATCTGGAATATAACCTGCAGTGGTCATCTAGCCCCCATTCTTGGCAAATATGTTGGTCTTGGTCTGGTACATCAGCCAAGATGTTGACCACTTCAAGCAAATGTTCCGCCAGGACATTCATGTTATTTTTGATACTCAGACCTACCACTTTTGATCCTAAGCTCTTAACTGCCCATGTCATACACACTACTTTGCTTTCTGATGAGAAACATGCAAGCTGTGTTGTTGGTCAGAATTTTGACGGTGGTGCCTTTCACCATGGGCAAGGACAACTTTACTGCAAGCTGGTATCACCCCAAGTACAAGAACACTGCACCAGGAACGAGCATGCAGCTCCGCCTTCTACACACAAAGGTACTTGATCCTCCCAGGGCTAGTGAGCTCTGCCGAGATCATCCCTTGAATGCCCCTCCTGCAAACGCAGCATTTTTGATACGAAGCACCGCCTGAATCATATTGGTACACCGTGAGTAAAATCAAGCATTGTGTGCGACCCTAACATGGCCACCGCATCACCTAGCTTTCTTGGTTGCTAGGGAATCCCATCAGCTGTTCCCGAACAAGCGCCGTAAGCGCTGATTGGCCTGCCCTGCCCATAACTACCCGCCGGCAAGACCAGAAGGTGAGAGCAGGCCCGCCCACTCAAGGCCCAATCACGTAAGGCTGGAGCCTGTCTCTGCCTGTCTCGCCACGTCCAAGCCGCGAGTTGCGAACCCCTGTCCGTTTCTGTCCAGCAGCTAGCCTAACCTCGGCACATGCATACTCCCGTTTGGGCCTGAACACGTCTTATTGTGCCTACTATGTCCTACCTACAGGAGATCGCCACCTTTAGCTCACCACATGCCCTTCAGAGAGCCTGAGCAACGTTCCCTCATGGACCTACGTCTCGTGTGCACCCCTGGCGGAAGACACAGCCACCGTTCTATGGACTCATCATACATTATACTATAACGTGAGTTACACCCCCAGCGCATCCACTAAGCTTATATATTGCTACTGCGAATGATTCATCATTGTGATATTATGTATTTGGCCATATCTAACTAATCCCACTAGTAAATGTCCGACCACCTCACCATGCACCGCATATACTATGGCGATGATTGCAGCTGACAGATACAATCTGTGCATGTTAACTTGCCACCTATCTACTAAGATTGTTTATGCACTGCACTGTATTACCCATCTGCATTTTTTGCATTACGCTTGACACAACCTATGTTTAGTCTAGCCTTCTATGTCTATTTCTAGCTGTCACACCATTTATTGTTTGCCAATTGACCTCTGCCGAACGCAGCGGCCTAGCACTACTCCAACTCCTTCAGTATCCAAGCCATAGGAACGTTGTTATCATGCTACACTTTGTACTGAAATAAGTGCATTTTAGGCACAATACAGTTCCCGCAGACCTTGGCCCTAACGAATTTAGCTTACCATCACACCCCTTACGCTCCGACCCGGTGCACCTTGCAATCAGCTACTGCCGAGAAAGAGTGTGACGTGGGCCCTCCCGCCTAAAGTACCCACACCTACAATGCACACACCTTTGAGCCTCCTGCCCCTCTCCTCTATCAGAACAAGTATCACATACTTCTTGCTTTTACTACTAGCAGTTTACCAACACTACACCACTCATCATAACCACACCATGGCCCTACCTCTCAACCACTTAAACTTTGGACAACGGATTGCCACATGCAATGCCCGGCACAAAACACCCTACCTTGCACCACCCTTGAGAGAAATGGTAGACTCCGCTCAAGACTAGCTAAACTCCATGACCACTAGCTAGAACCCTTGCAACTACTAACAAAAAAATCCAACCCTAGACCGGTCATACCCCTCTCTATAATGAAACACCAGCCCACACCTACTACCACCAACCTCGCGTCCCCCAAGACCCAAACTACAACAGGCCCTAAGTCACCTAATACAGCCAAACCTTGCCTTAAGGGGGGTCTAATAAATTCTAGATATTTAGTTTCTCATGCTACAGAGATAGCAGACAACATTCACTCAGAACACCTAGACTTCCTAGCAGTCACTGAATCTTGGCTACATGCCGCGGCAGGACCCACCCTCTCACTGGCTATACCCAACGGATATACCATACTGAGATCAGACAGAGCTGATACTCGGGGTGGAGGTATTGCACTCATAGCGAGAGACAATCTACCATGCAGGCTAGTGCCATCCCCGGACATCAACTCTTGTGAGATCCTGACAGCCAAACTAAACATAAACAGTACCCAGACTCTCACTATCTACCTGATCTATAGACCTCGAGGCCCTATTGGGACATTTGAAGATGATTTATCGAATATCATCTCGAATAATCTAAAAAATTCCTCTCAAGTCTTATTACTCGGGGATTTGACCGTGGATTACAATGACCCCAAAGATACACATGCATCTAACGTGGCTAACATCCTTGCGGAACAAGGTTTTACCTAAAGAGTGCTCTTCCCTTCACATAGCAAAGGCAGAATACTGGATTGGGTAATAGACTACAACTGCAACGCTTTGATATCCTCCATATCTCCCTAGACCTGGACGGATCATTACCTCATAACCTTTACCCTAACTACTGCCAAACCCACTGTGGCACCTGTACCTCCAGCTCCTGCCATTCCTACCTGGAATAAAAAGAATATTACTCGTGACAAACTATTCCCTCTTATCCGCTATCCCTGAAAACCTGGGTCCCGAAGCTTTGGTTAAGGAATTTAACCACATCATGACCACCGCTTTAGACTCTATCGCACCACTCAAACTAAGACAAAGCACATCCAAAGCCCATCTCAATTCCTGGAACACACCATACCTAAAATCATTACGTAACAAAAAAAGGCAATGTGAGACATCCTGGCGAGCACAACCGTCTGAGGAAAACAAATCCAATCAGTGCCATCACAGCCTTATACAAAAAAGAAATCTTCCTAGCTAAACGCGAAACCTACAATGCCAGAATATCTCAAGCCAATTCTAGCATGAAGGAACTCTTTGTCATCCTCTTTGTCATCCTCAAAGAGTTAGAAGCCCCCATCCCAGTGCCAGACAACTTTATCAAGGACAAACTCTGGTGCTCCAACATACAGCAAGCTCTAACTAACAAAGTCACAACCTTACAAGCAAAAATTGCCAGGAAAAAAAGCCACACTATCCGGCAATAAGCCTACTAGCACTAACCTAGAGCAACCAAGTAACACTGCCAAGCACTCCAGATTTAAGTTCTCTAAAGTCACCATAAAAGAAACAGAAAATACTATACCATCACTTAAACCCTCCAATTGTCAAGGTGATGTATGCCCTGCTCAACTTATAAAGGACGCAGCCAGAGACCTGGCCCCCTTTATCACGAAACTCATCAACTCGTCATTTTCCACTAATATCATCCCATCCAACCTCAAGGAATCATGGGTGCTACCTTTATTGAAGAAGCAGACTCTAGACCCGCTCATACCTACTAACTACCGCCCAATTACTACAGTGCCTTTTCTTTTGAAGATCTTAGACAAAATGGCATATTCCCAAATACAAAAACACTTGGAAACGAACTCCCTACTAGGAACTAGGCAATCAGGCTTTCGACCCCAACATGGGACCGAAACAGCTCCAATAGACCTCAAGTCACAGACAGACGAACCTATGGATAAAGGGAAATCAGCCCTCCTGTTACTCCTGGATTTATCAGCCGCCTTTGACCTGGTCGACCACAGGGTCCTATGCAGCTACCTGGACTCGGCAGCACACTTCTCAACAGAAGCCATAGCGTGGATACAATTGTTCTTAAATAATAGGACGTTGAGTTTTCT
Organism: Ambystoma mexicanum; assembly: GCF_040938575.1. NCBI lineage: Eukaryota > Metazoa > Chordata > Amphibia > Caudata > Ambystomatidae > Ambystoma > Ambystoma mexicanum. The sequence continues at coordinate 39,382,372 of NC_090933.1, forward strand.
CAACCACGGCAGCAGCTAACCCCATTCTCATCACATCTGGAGTGCCCCAGGGATCTTGTGTCTCACCTACCCTCTTCAATATCTTTACCAAGCCCCTTTTCGATGATTTGGACTAACTATGCAGATGACACTCAGATTCTCCTACCACTTAATGGTGATTACGATAAGGATTTGGCCTTGGTAAACAGGATATATCTCATCATTCAGGCATTGATGGCCACCCATGGTCTATGCCTGAATGATGACAAAACAGATCATCATCCTGGGCACACCTTCGACCCTTAAAAAACTTAGCCCCGAATACTCGGCCTTCAACATAGACCACAATATTATTACTGTCGCCAAGGAGGTCAAAACTCTGGGCTTCTATTTGGATTCTACTCTCTCCTTCGCCAAACAGGTCAATGCCTTGGCATACACATGCAAGCTGATTAGAGCAGGCAAAGCTTTCCTGTCACATTCGAGCTGCATTACCCTGGCCAGAGCTCTCATTTTATCCAGGCTTGACTACTGCAATGCATTGTATATAGGGGCCAACAAACAAACTATCAAAACTCTTACAAAATAATGCTCTGAGAGCAGCCCTAGGAATCGCTAAGAGAGAACATATCTCTAAGACAAGAAGAGCCAACAACTGGCTCTCCACACATGATAAAATAAAACTAAAAGCTGCCTCCTTTACCCATAAATGCCTGAATAATGCAGCACTCTGCTACCTGTCTGATAGATTCACTCTGAAGCCTGCAACAAGAATAACTAGACTCTCCAATACGAATTACCTTTGGGTCCCCAGATATAAGCTATCCAAATTCTGAGGCAGCAGCTTCCAGGTTAAGGTAGCCCTTTTGTGGAACTCACTACCACCCCCTTTAAGAACAGATCAAACCTACCAAAAAGTTTCGTCAGAGCATTTCTAGTTGGCTCAAAGACGCCGACATCTAGGCCTGACTCCAGGCCTAACTTTCATGAAACCTACCGACTCTTCTGTATATAGTCAACCACTAGTCACTGCATTGAGTGTGCCCTGCACCTATTTTACCCTGCATGAAACTAGGACGGCTCCTGGCCTATGATGCAAAATTATGTTTGTATATATCCTCTGATTTCAATGTGCCTGCATGTATATATCCTCTGATCTCAATGTGCCTGCATGTAACCAACTGGCATCTGTACCTACCTGTACTTTATATGTTGTAACCCAGCTGCGAGTATCGTAATGCCATGCGCCCGAATACCCACGGGTCTGGAGCGCAATACAAGTAATAAACAAACAAACAAGAACACTGATGTGGAAATACTGTTCTTGAGGTTTCCAATGGCCTTCACCAAATGATAGTACAAATGGACACCCCACCCTGGCGGAGATCTGTTGGGTGGATGGCTGTGGATGCTGGAAGGGGAAACCTCTGTTTAAAGTGGTGATAAATTATCACTAACAGACCCCCTTGTTGGACCATCAAATGCATCCATGATCATCCACAAACTTCAATAGTGGTGTCAGCGACAAACAGAAATGTAATCTCAGTACTATACACCATCAATTATGTCATGCTTAAGAATGCAATCTTGAAGGATCGCTTCCATGATGGTTGGAGCACAAATGCAGAGATGAAAAGGTACCTGGCATGAGGAGTTGCATGCTAGGTGTACAATTCCATACAATAAGTGCTGTTCACACTATAGAATCGCAAGATTGACAAGAGTGTAATAAAACTGAGTGTTCAACCTGGGATGAAAGTGCAGGCCGTGTTGCATAAAAAAATGTTTTACATATGGAACAGTAGTTGAAATTTACCACTTCACTAACAATGCCCGACTGATGATTATACAAGTGACATTTTAATTGGCCTCTAAGAGGAAAGATTCCTTTTGACATTAAACAAATCATGTGATGGCGCACCAGGAGTGATGGCAGTCCTAGAATCATAAGAGCCATTTTGTAAACTGAACATGACTGAGTAACCAAAGACACATATGTGAAATACCCGAAATAAGTTACAAGGACAGGGAAAATGAAAGTTAATCATTCACTAACTGCAGGTCTTAGAAAATGCAAAGAAAATTTAAGAAAGGGCATTACGGAAGACATTAAAACACTTTAAACAGACCTAAACGGAATTAAACATGAAATAATGGAGGAATTAGAGAAACTGAGTCAAACAATTAAAGTTAAGGAACAAACAATTGAAGAGCCATTGGTAACAATATCACCTACAGTCTCTTGTAGATGTTAAGCCACAAAACGTACACCTTAATGGCATCAATGCATAGGACTGTAGCTTAAGAATCAGAATTCAAATGAACAGCAAATCACTTATTTAGTAGAATTGTATGCACATTTCAGAATTCAAATGTCAAAACGGAGAGTTTGACGCGTCCGAACCTTGCAATCTAGCCTTATGAGGGTTATTCTAGTGAAAGTACACTGTGACAAACACGGGGAGTTCATCCCTTCTCCTCAAGGGAAAGCCACCCTCTTTGGCTCTAGTGAGGCAGCCCGCTATGCAATGCCTTCCCTAGCGGACAGGATAAGTGGGATCCCACTGAGGGTGACCCCCCACTTGGGAATAAGAATGCCCTTATGACAACATACACCCTCCCCATTCGTCACACTTAGACATGTTTATGTGGTATAAGGGAACAGATCAGGACCATCAGCTATAGGGTCCCTTTAAGGTGAGAGGCTTGGTTTCTGACCTGTTTTTGGCCTCACCTTTTGCCGAATGCCAAGACCAACCGGATTGTTCCTTCCATCCCAGGGAAGAATCTAAAACCAGCTAGCTACCCGCTGAGGAGAGGGAACCACAGAGGCAAGAAATGCGTGTAAACTATGAGGGTCAACAACAAAGGACCGCAGATGTGAGAGATGCCTAACGCCCATGAGGAACCACAGAGGCAAAAGATGCCCTAGCCCACGAGGGGTGAAACAAAAAAACCAGAAGGGTTGAAGAAATCTATAGCTCACAAAGGGTGAACCAAGAATCCCCAGGAGCTAGAAATGCTCATACCTGGCGAGGGACAAGCAGAGAAAAAGTCAGGGCTAAACAAGCCCATAGTCCGAGAAGGGGGAGCAGAGAATGCTACAGCCCAGGACAGGCTAAAGCGAGAGAGAGAGAGTACCAGGCTGGAGGAGCCCGCCACCTACCCTAGGCCGAAGAACTAGAGAGCCTAGGAAGGCTGAGATCAGTATTCTTGGGAGTGGATTTACCAAGCAACCCCTGACAAGTTGCACTATCCCTGGAGGCGGGATAAGACTCAGACAGAGCACAGAACCTGAGAGATGTTTTTGTGACATTGTTAGTTTGAATAAAAGGTTTACTTTGAACCTTAAGAGACCTTCTGTTGTTCTTCAAGAAATCACACCCACAAACATTCAGGGACTTAATGCATCACTAAATGGTGGTCAGATTAGAAAACCAGCCTCCACTAAATTCTATGTGACATCCTGACGTGTGAGAGAGTGTGAGAGAGAGTGTGTGTGTGAGAGAGAGAGTGTGAGAGAGAGAGAGTGTGAGTGTGTGTGTGAGAGAGAGAGAGTGTGAGTGTGTGTGTGAGAGAGAGAGTGTGAGTGTGAGAGAGTGTGAGTGTGTGTGTGTGAGAGAGAGAGAGTGAGTGTGAGAGAGTGTGAGTGTGTGTGTGTGAGAGAGAGAGTGTGAGTGTGAGTGTGAGAGAGTGTGTGTGTGAGAGAGAGAGAGAGAGAGAGAGAGAGTGTGTGTGAGAGAGAGAGAGTGAGTGTGAGAGAGAGAGTGAGTGTGAGTGTGAGAGAGAGTGTGAGTGTGAGTGTGAGAGAGAGTGTGAGAGAGAGTGTGAGTGTGAGTGTGTGTGTGTGTGTGTGTGTGTGTTTTCTCAAGGGGCCGGGAACCACTACTCACTATGTAATGTTGAGCCATAAGAGGATTCCCTGGGTCCCCACTACAACAACAGCAAGGTGCAGAGTCTGGTCAAATGCAGGCCATTGATCGAATCTGTTCTTTAAGCAAGAAGCCAAATAAAGACTACCATGCTACTACCTAATAATACATGGCTGTGCAAATTCTAAATCATTATATGTTACATCAAATTTTGCGAAGGTAAAGCTCACCTGTGAGTCCTCAGTCTAGGTGGAATGTTAATCAAGAATAAGGCAAACAATGATCAGAAAGCGGGCTTTTGCGTGAACAACACTAGCAACACAAACTCTGCTCTCAAACTTCCATATGTGTTATCACCGCACACGTCTGCCAATGGGTGAACGAAGATGGACCAGCCTCTCAGAGGTTCAGTTCGCCCCACGTTGAGTCCTACCTTGTTTACAGCAGATTTCACTCAGAATTACACACTGAGCCAGTCATGCTCCCAGTAACTCTTACACAGATGCAAACAATTAGCTATAGGGCAGTCTCTGGAGTGGAGACACCGGTCTACAGCACACAGGAGGCCTCAGGGTTAAAGTGGGTATTTGGACTACTGGAAAATCACAAAGGAGAGCAGAAGAGTGGCCAGAGGTGCAGGAAAGGTTGGAGGTGGGAAAGAACTAGAAAGAGGAGGAGAGGTTGCAAGTATGGGAAGTTGGGACGCCAGAAAGGCTGGAGGAGGTCAAGGTGCAAAAGGAGAGAGAACAACATGACGAGAGATGAAAGGCAGTAACGTGTTAGGAGTTCGAAGAGAGGAGGACTGAAGGGGAGATGAGAAGTGATATATGGACAGAGGACAAACAGAATTGGAAGGAGGAAGCAGATCAGTGGAAGACCAACGAGGGGAGGAGGAAAAGTGATATATTGAGTGGAGGAGAGAGGTTAAGTTGGAGACAAGTAGGTGTCGGAGAAAAGCGAGAGGTACGATGTCAGAGTCGAGGAAGTGGAAAAAGGATCAACAACCCTTGTGGTGGAATTGAAGAGGAAGTGAACGAGAGACTACAAACGAGGACTGTGGAAGCTCCCTTGGAGACTCAGGGAGTGGGTCAGGCAGGGCAGGACCCAATTTAAGCTCACAGTTGTGCAGGTCAGGTGAGAGAAGGAACGTTGAGGAGTTCACTGAGGATACCCCAAGGACCAGACATGAGGTTGGAGGTCAGGCCCACAGACGTGTGAGTGGCAGTCCAAAGTAAAAGAGGTCTGCGCCTTCACAGGATCGGGTTCCAGGGACAGCAAGAGATCAGAAGTACACTGGGAAATCTCAGTATCCAGCCATTGGGTACTTAGGTTACAGGACCTTTGAAGTGTTGACTTTAAGAGGTCAGCATAGATTAAAAATCCTGTTCAGGAGGGGACGTTAGAGACGGAAGAGGTTCCTGGGGAGATGCATGGCCACTATCTGCTAAAGTTGTATTGTACTCTTGACTTTTGTGTTCATTTATCAATTTCCCATGTTCAAACCCATATCGTTGTCTGGTCTTGTCCAGAGAAGGATAAATATAATCAAGAAGATGATCCTGATTTAAGTACTACATTGAATTTATCAACCAATTCTGAGGAGGTAAACAACGTCTATGCAAGAGCTGAAGAATTGCCTGCTATTGTGTGGATTGAAACCTGTATTCGCCCTCAGCCTCTTTGTAGAATGATTCAGGGTCAGTGACCTTTGCATATCCTAGCCCCTGTGCTCGTTTGGAGCTGGGGATGAGTGGGTCCTTTTCAAACTTTGGATGAAAAACAGAAGGCTGCGGTCCTAAAGTCCAATCAGCAAGGTTTGGTTAAGGTCGAGCCTGCTTTCACTAAAGCTGGCAATATAATCAATGATGTTCACACTCAAAAAAAATCAATCCAGTGGGATAACATTATCCTTAGAGTGGCTATTATTTTCAGATGATGGCTTAATTTTGAACTGCAGAAATATCCTAAAGTTATTGCATTATATTCCTGATTTACGATATATTGAATCTGAGGACATCCAAGTGGTGGAATTGGTGTCAGAGGCACGATTGGATTGTGTAATCCTTCATTTAAAATCAGGCCTAGTGAAAACAGCCCTTTTGAATTAGGGGAGCATATTTACAATAATTTGCTGCCACTAGTCCCCATCAAAGTTCAGTCTAAAAACGATGTATCAATGGAAAAGGCCCGACAGGAGGACAAAAGAGATGTAAGAAAGTGTCCAACATTTAAACCCATTGAAAGAAATCTTGGAAGTAACTAGTCAACATCTTTTGAGAGAAAGTGGCCCCTTAAGAGGGACGTTCAATTGTACAAAGCGGCAAGAAAGGAAAGTTATTGAGATACGGAATACATATAAATCACTGACCGGAAAACAAGATTGGTCATGGATTGTCGATGTGTAAGGAGCTCCCAACAACAACACAAGGTCGAAGAACAACAAAGAGATGTGTTGATTAGCTCCTGGAACACACAAGTTGTCGTGCACCTGTTTAATGATGTGGATCTAGGATTGGAGACTTAGGATATCTTGTGTCAACAGGAGACTTGGCTTCGATCTACTCCAATATGTGATGTCTTTTCTGTCCATCTGAATCCAGCTAAAAATGGAGCTCTTGGAAGACCATATTCAGGACTAATGACTGGTGAAAATAGGGCGGCAGTCTGTGTGGTAGAAACTAAGAACCCAAATACTTTTGTGCAAATCTTGGCCCTGGAAAGGGCTGAGAAGGCTACAGTGGAAGTAAAACATTTGTACTACTTAACCTGTATTGGAATTCGGCAATGTTTGAGGAAAAATCTGTTGTTGACTGTGTAATTAGCATATGTTAATCGATCTTAAAATAAAATGTTTGGATGAGCAGGGGAAACCAGCCATCAAGAGATCGCTCCATAAAACGGTGGGGCTTTAGCTGCGAGAAATGAATGAGCAGGGGTTTTATATGTAAAACGTTCTGACCAGGGGAGATCCCGCAGGAAAAGCGACCTGGTCGTGGGGGGACCAGACCGCCTATCTGGACTATTATTTTGTATCAGGTAACTTGGTTGACTCGATCAAATCACTTCTGGTGATCCCAATAGGAAACAGTGACACGGTAGGAATAGACTGAGAATTGGGTCTTGTGACGTGCACTGTATTATAGCAAAGTACAGCGTTAACCTGGTTGATGTGAATCTGGGTTTAGATTATACCTTGGGTATTGCTTGAGTTTGAGAAAAGAGGAAGGAAACGAGTGAGACCGGATTTCAAGCCTATTAATTCCTATAATAAAGATCTAGTGGAGAAAAGAAAAATCTTTCATGCAGATATAAGAAAATTAAGACAACTTCCATGGGGAAGAGAGATATTAATAAAGGAAAGGAAACAGAAACCAGAATTGGTTGATCTCATCGAAAGCCCAAAGACTGCAGCAAGATGGTGGGCAAATATTAAAGATCATCTATAAAAAAAACACACGCAATCTATGGTACTTCATCAACAATAATGGCACCCTGCAAACAGCTTTTCTATCTAATCCTATACCTGAGGACAAGACAAGTGGATCAACCATTTCACAACTCTTTTTGCCCCAATCAACCCTATAAAGAAGCAAGAACATGGTGACCCCTTGAGGAAATGGTCCTTCACATTTGAGAAGGAGGAGATCAAAAGCTTAAGTATGAAGCTAAGTGCCTCTCGGGCACCTGACCGGATGGGCTTATCAATGCTTAAGGAAGCCCTGGGTTTATGGGCTGACTTCACCTTTTTGTTATTTGAACAGGTGATGCGGGCTGGAGAGGTACCGATTTCATGGAAAACTGCACTGGTAGTACGCATATTCAAGAAGGGCGATAGGGAAGATCCCAAAAAATAGCGCCCTGTTGAATATTTTGGGTAAGATCTTTGCTTCAGTAATCTTGCAACATTTGAACAGCTGGGCAATTGGAGCAGGCCGACTTGACCCCCGTTAGTCAGGTTTTGTAAGAGGTGTGGGAGCCAACGTAAACCTTTTTCTGAAGAATTGTTAAAAATTAGAGCTATCAAAGGCGATACAAAAATCTACCTAGCATTTGTTGACCTAGAACAAGTATTTGATAGCGTCAGCAAAGAAAGGAATTGGGAGAAACTGGAAGTTTGGAAGTGCCCTCAGGAGCTCCTGGGTGCAATGAAGGTACTGTATTCATCTACTTCGATGCAGGTTAGATTATCCACAAAGGGACTTTTCTCAAAAAAGATCAGTACATATAGGGGTTTGAAACGGCCCTGCTCTATTTCATCCATACTTGTCTGATCTGTGTTAGCCCGGGGTTGGTAAATGCCTTTCCTCCCAAAATAAACAGAAGGGCTGTTCCCTGGATGCTCTATGCAGATTTGGTCATTATTGACCAAACACTCGTAAGTTTGCAGCGTAGGCTAGACCAAATCCAGGTTTATGTAAAGGAAAATGATCTGCAAATTAATGTAAAAAAAGTCTAAAATCATGACCTTGAGTTCATTAAAATGTAAACCAAAATGTTTATTCAAATGGTATCTGGGTCATGAGAGGTTGGAATGTGTAGACTCGATTGTCTATTTGGGAGTCTGATTGGACCAAAGAATAAATGAGAATCCTTGGACTTCTGCTCAAAGATCTAAAGTCAAAAGCTTAGCTGCTCAACGTTTAGCATTACATAGAAGATATTGTAAGTTTACCATCTCACCGATTCTGACCTTTTACAAACAAAAGGTCATTCCAATTTTAACCTATGGAGCGGAAGCAGCTTTAAATCTTCCCAGGCAAATTTGGGATGTGCTAGAGGGTGCCTTCTGGAGAAGAATACTTGACCTTCCAAACAGACTCTTTTGCTTCTATCAGATACAAATTGGGTTTACAATCGTTATATGCAATCATCCTTTGGAAATCATTGCCCATGTTTCAGAAGTGCGTCACGACAGGCTTTCTTTCCTTATTTGACATTCTAAGAAACCAGGACAATGAGAATTATTTATTTATTTTTTTAATTTCTTTTTATTATTTTCAACAAAAAAAAAGGCAACACATGTATAGATTGTGATCACAATAAGATGACTTAACAGCGAAAACACACCACATGACATTACAGGTAATGGTAAGTCTATCGGAGGAGGATAAATATGTGTATCGTGTGATGGTGTGGGACTTGTCCAGGCTCTCCTCGGGATTTTATACTTGTTCTTCCCATTTCCCCCATATCTTGAGGAACTTCCGGGGGCATCCCCTTGCCGTGTAGATGCGTCTTTCTAGGGAGGCACACCTGTCCAATTGGTCCACCTGTCAATACCTATCCTATTCGCAGAACCCCAGGTGCTTGCCGTTAGCCTTTTCCCCAGCCCAGTGCCACACTTAGAAATGCCCTTCCGTATTTAGTGAGGTCCATTTCCATTCCTATTCCCAGTAGTATGAGTTTGGGGTCGTGTGGGATTGGGACTCCCAGCACTCTGGAGAGGTACGACAGGCACGCTGTCCAAAATTCCTGCAAAACCCCACATTCCTAAATCATGTGGTAAAAGCTGCCCTCGGCCCTCTTGCAGCGGAGGTAGGTAGCATCGTCGTCTCCCCCCATCTGGATGTTTGTGTTCTGGCGTAGTACGATCTGTGCAGGATCCCGAGTTGCATCAGTCTGATTTTTGCGTCTATTCCAATTTCGTGTGGGGACATCAGCGCCTCCACCCATTCTTCTGTTTCCAATGCCCCCAGATCTTGCTCCCATTTCTCTCGGAGGCGTGTGAGTTCACCAGAGCCAAAAGAGCTGATCACCTGGTAGAGGGTGGATGTGACCCTGGAGGGTATTCGGTGCGGAAGAGTGTTTGTTTCTAGGGGGGAGCATGCGGGTATGTCGGCGAGGCTCTGGAATTGAGTGTTGATGGCGTGTGTGAGTTGGAGATATCTGAAGTGGTCCATAGGCCTTAGTCCATATGCTGCCTTCAGCGTTTCGAAGTCTCTTAGTTGGCCCTCGTGGATTATGTCTGCAAGTGTGGATATCCCCTTCCTCTCCCAGGTTTCAAAGTAGCCCATTCGCAGGATTTCGGGGAGATGTGCATTGTGCCATAGGGGCTGGATAAGGGTTGGTTTGTCTTCCCAGCCAATATATTTGTGTATCTCCTTCCAGATTTGGCGAATGTGCAATGTCCTCCTGGGGGCTCCTTAGGTTTCCTTTGTTGTCGTATAATATTTGTAGAGGAGGAGGGAGGCCGGTGTCTATTGTTTCAATCCGGATGTGCGGGAACATTGGGTCCCCGTGTAGCCAGTCATTTGCCACCCCTGCTTGTGCGGCCCAATAGTAAATGCGAATATCAGGCAGTTCTATACCTCCTTCCCACACCGACCTATGGAGTGTTTTGAGGGCGATGCAGGCTTGTTTCCCGTTCCATAGCAGCGTGTGTAGGGATCTGTCAATGTCTGTGAATGAGGCGGCTGGGATTGGGAGTGGGGCGTTTTGGAGGACGTATAGAAATCTCTGGAGTGCCAGTATTTTGAATAGTGCAGCCTTGCCTAACAGAGAGGAAGGGATTGCCAGTGAGAAACATCGTTTTCAAACCTATCCAGTATTGGGCGTAGGTTCAGTTTGAGGAAATCGTCTGGTGCAATGGTTATCTGTATACCCAGATAGGTGAAACCTAGTATCGAGACTGAGTATATGCAAGGGTCTGGGATCGCATCATCTCCTCCTTGAACTGGAAAGTGTACAGATTTCTGTGTGTTGACTCGCAGGCCCATGAAGTGTTGGTACTCCTCCAGGGTCTTAGTTACCACAGAGCAGGAGGTTATTGGTTTGCTCAGGTAGATCAAGAGATCATCCACATATAATGAGACATGCTCCTCGCCCCCTGTGGGCCAGGCGAATCCCGTCCATCATGCGTTTGTGTGTAGTCTGATTGCTAGGGGCTCAACTGCAAGAAGGAATAGTAAAGGCGAGAAGGGGCAGCTCTGTCTGGTCCCGCGGCCCAGCGGGAATGTTCTAGATGCCTTCCCGTTGACCCGCACAGATGCTACGGGGAGGGTGTATAGGAGTTTTATCCACGACATTAAGTTTTGCCAGAATTTCATGCGTTGCATTATATCCCATAGGGCCTCCCATCCCACCGAGTCGAAGGCCTTTTTGAAGTCGACTGCAAGCGGTTCTGGAATCTCTGCCGCTCTGTCTAAGGCCACCCGGACCCTACGGAGATTCATTCTTGTGGATTTGTCAGGCATAAAACCGCATTGGTCTGGGTGGACCAAAGAATCGATCACCCGAGCATCCTGTTGGCCAGGACACTTGCTAGTATTTTGGCTTCTCCGTTGATTAGTGATATCGGCCTGTACGAGGCGGAGTGTTCTGGGGATTTCCCTGCTTTGTGGATGACTACAATATTTGTTTTCCTGAGGTCCGGGGGAGATAGCACAGCTCTCTGCTGCGGAGGAACATGTTATGCATGTGCTTCGTTGTTGCTGCACTTAGTGGCTTCCAGATTTCTACCGGGAAGCCGTTGGGGCCTGGGGTTTTCCCCGACTGTAGCTGCGATAGTGCTTCCCCGATTTCTTCTACTGTAATCTCAGTGTCTAGTAGTTCTATTTGTGGTGTGGAAAGTTGGGGGATCTCGATCTGATGAAAGAAGCGTGGCGCACTTGGTATGGGTCCTCCGCTGGTGGAGAGTATAGTTGTTCGTAATAATCGGCGAAGGCCGCCGCGATCTCGGAGTCACCTGTTAGGATTTCCCCTTCTTGTGTTTGTGTGGCTCGTGCTTGGCCCCTGCTCTATTCTTGTCGTTCTAGCCAGGCCAGGGTCTTGCTGGCCTTCTCACCTCTTTCATATATCTGGCTTCTGGTTTGCCATTGGGCCGTTCTGGCGTTGTCTAGGGCCCGGTCCTTTAGGATTGTCTGCGCTGTCGTTAGGGCGTCTTGTGCCTCTTGGGTTCCTTCTTCCAACAGTTGCTCCTCTCGCCGGGTTACTTGGGTTTCTGCTTCTAAGATGGTCTCGTTTTGCCGCTTCCTGTGTGCAGATACCAGAGAGATTGATTCCCCTCGGAGGACAGCTTTGTATGCTTCCCATTGCACGGCTGGGCAGGCGACCCCCCCTCTAGATTTAGGTCGAAGTATTCTGACATTTTCTCTATAAGTCCTTTCATTATTTCTGGTATTCCCAGGTAATAGGCGCTTAGACGCCAGGTGGGGTCCGGTTTATGTCGTTTCCCTTTGAGTTTCCCCCAGTAGAGGGGAGTGGTCCGAGATCCCTCTCGCCAGGAATTCCGCGGATGTTAATCGATGGGTCATGTTCCTTGGGGTGAAGATATAGTTCAGCCTGGAGAGGGTTCTATGCGCGTTGGAGTAGAACGAGTAGCCCTTCTCTGAAGTGTGGATTGTCCTCCACGTATCTGATAGTCCCATTGCGTCTGCAAAGGTGGACAGCTTGGTCGGGGTGTCTGCGGTTCTGTTGCCTCTGTGCATTCTATACTGTCCAAGGTCCATGACCTCATTAAAATCTCCTCTGATTGCCCACGCGTCCCCCTGTTCCTTCAGCATGATGGATTGAAGCTCGGTGAGGAGTTCCGCCATAAGCGTGGGTGGTGCGTACACTGCAATGAGGCCCCATGTCTCTCCACACATCTCTCCTAGCACTACCACAAACCTGCCCCGAGGGTCTGATATCACTTTATTGGTTTTGAGTGGGACCAGCTTGTGTAGGAGGATCATGACTCCTCTGGAGCCTCTAGAGAACCATGCCATGTATATGTGTGGGTAGTTAGATTTCCTGAAGAAGCTGGTGGTGGTACCTATAAGGTGGGTTTCGGTGATGAATGCCACGTCCAGGGAATGCCTGTTGAGGTTTTGGAGAACCAATTTCAGTTTCATACTTGTCCCCAGACCGTTCACGTTCCAAGTTAATAGGGAGATCTATCTCGTTTTGATTACGTCTACGTGTGTCCTCCTGTGTAATGGTGCTGGAGGATGTCGTACGACTTCCATGTCTCTGCTATTTGCGGTGTGTTGTTCTGCTCGGGGTACGGGTGCCCCTTCGTGGTTTCTCTCGCTGCCTTCTCATTGTGGTGTGCTTCGCGTACAAACCTTAAAACTTTGAACAGTAAACTTAAGGTCGGCTCAGATTGAGTATGAGTGGACATGCTTGGGTCCCTGGGAGTGGTGTGCCCAGTTCCCATATTTCTGTGGCGAGGATATTTCCAGTGTAGCATGTCGCAGCTCGATGGTATGTTCGTGAGTCAGTTTCTTTAGTAACTGGAACTCCTAAACTCCCCCCATCCTGCACTCCCCCCCCAACTTGAAGTACCTGTCGCCCAAACCAATTGAACCATAAACTAAATACTGTGGGTGGTCAGAAGGACCAAGTGTCTCAACTCATGCAGTCCGTAGTCACTCTGCACTCGGGTTAGGAGGGTTGGGGGGGGGGGGGGAATAGCTTCTCCAGGCTCCTCTCCGCCCGGTTTCAAAGTTTTCTTGGATTCCTGTGGGCTGTGTTTTGTTTGGTTGGGTTCTCAGGTGTGCCTGCCTACCGTCAATATCGCATGCATCTCGTCCGTCCCCCTTGGTGGTGTCAATTGCTTGGGGGGGTAATGGGTGTCTGTCACTTCCTCGGGGCGTGTCCTTTCTTGGGCTGATGGGGTGTGGGTCTGAGAGAACCTGTGTTTCGAGCCACTCCCAGGTTTCCCGGGGGTTGTAGAACACCTGGACCACCCCTTTGTGATAGACTTTGAAGGTTGACTGGAAGAAGAGCGCGTACTTGATGTTCAGGGAGGTTAGCTTTTTCTTGACGGAGTCATACGATTGCCTGGACTTCCCGCGTATAGTCGGGGAAGAAGCCAATCCGGTTGCCGTTTGAGGTAATAGGGCCCGTTGCCCTCGCCATCTGAAGGAGTGTGTCCCGGTCTCTATAGTTCATAAATTTGGCGATCACTGTGCGTGGGGGGTCCCCCGGAAGCGGTCTGCCTGTCGGGACCCTGTGTGGTCTTTCAATAGAAAAGAATTTTGAGAGTTTTTTAGGGGCCATCAGATCTGCTAACCATTCCTCCAGGAAGAGTTCCATGGAGGGTTCCTCTTCTTTTTAGGGCAAGCCGAGAATGCAGAGGTTGTTGTGGCGGGATCTTCCCTCGCTGTCCTCGGCTCGGTGTTCCAGGATGGTGAGTTTCTTTTCCACTTGTTCCAGTTGGTCTCCCAGCTTTTTTGCCTTGTCCTCCGATTCAGATATTCTCTGTTCTGCTTCTCCTATCGTGGGGGTTAGATTCCTCAGGTCCTGTCTCAGAAATGACACCTCAGAAGCCAGGCCATCAATTTTTGCCTCCACCGAGGTCCGGGAGTTGTTTATTGCTGCCATAATGTCTGTGAGTGACAACGCCATGTCCGTATCACCGTTTCCGCACCCCTCCACCTGCTTGTTTGCCGGTCCGGGGAGCCTTGCTGGTGTGTGAGTAGTATATTTATCCATCTTGTTCTGTGTTAGCCCTCTGAGGGGTAAGTCTTTCCCCATGATTGGTACCGTTGTTTGCCTCCTCTCCTGATCTTCCCCTAGTGTTGTGTGTCTTTATTTCTCCGCTCTTCTCTGTCCCCTTCCCTCGCTTGCGTCTGGGTGGTTTCTCACATTGTTACGGGGTTGGGATTGGTGTATTGGTGTCTGCATCGATGGTCCGTTAGGAGTGTTGTAGGGTTGTTCTTGTCCTGGAGTCCTGGTTGGGGGGGGGGGTGGTTGAGTAGCAAATTCCTTTAATTGGCCTCGGGTCTGCATGGTATGTGCCGGAGGATCTGTGCCTATCTGTCCAGTGTGTCTCCCCCGTGGTCCCTGGGATGGCCACTGTCGCAATGCGCTGTGGCGACCTTTATTATTGTCCGTGGGTATGCCCGGTCCCTGGGTTTTTCCCCCGCCCAGCCTTCCCCTGACTGTCGAACGGTGGGGGCTGCCCTTCATCCAGTCACACTTTTAGGGTTCCGGCAGTCTTATGGCGGCTAGTCTTTGAATGTTCTTGCGGGCTTATGGCACCCCTGCAGTGGTGCACGCTAGGTGGGCCCCCTGTCGCTCCGTGGGGGTCCCCGACCGCCTGCTGGAGGTAGTCTTTGGATGTCAGTGGGACTGGGTACCTTGCCGCTGTTCACGGGGGCAGGCGGAGCGGGGGTGGTTCCAGGGTGCGGGGGGGAGGAAAGGGGGAGCCCCCTGCAGTTGTTGCCGGCGGGGCGGTGGTGGCGGGAGAAAGAAAGAGGTCTCTCGATACCCGGGGCCCTCTTTGCTGCCTCCGGGCCCAGGTGTTTCTGTGGGGCCCCCCTCGACCCGAGTGCGCCACCGCTCGCTCACGGCGGGCGCCAGGGAGGGGGGGACCCTGCTAGTGGCGGTGGTGTGTTGTTGGACGCAGGGGCAGGGGAGGAGGGGAGGAGATGGAGGCCGCTCAGTCTGCCGGGCCCCGGGTCCTGGCTTCGTGTGGGTCTTCAAGGCGGGCAACCCCTCAACCCGAGCGCCTGCGCACACGGTGGGCGGCGGGGAGGGGGGAGCACCGCTCGCAGTGCTGGAGTGCAGGTGGTCGCTGGAACCAGGGGGAGGCCGGGAAGGAGTCGGGGGCCCCTCAGCCTACCTGGCCTCGCGCCCAGCAGTTGTGCGGGTTGGTGGAATGGGCACCTCTCGACCCGAGCGACCCCGCCGCTCGCGCACAGCGTACACGGCGGGTGTCGGGGAGGGGGCCCTTCTTTTGCTGGCCGTGTGCCGGTTTGTTGTGGTCTCCTGCTAGGAGCAACAGTTCCCTCGGTCCTCAGGTCCTTGGCTACTGGGGCCCGGCGGCCAATTTCTTCACGCACGTTTTTTGGCCGGCATCAGAAGATTTTGTCAGGGGTGAAGGGTGGCTCAAAATACTCCGATTTTCGTGGGGGTGGACGCGGGTGCGTTCCCCTACCCAATTTTCTTTTTTTTGGTTATGTACCCTACAGGGTTCTGCAAGGATGTTGCAGGATTCAGACGGCCCAGGCGGAACGATGGAGGGTTAGACCTGCATCAGGCGCCCCCTGGTGGTCTCCCCGACAATGAGAAATTTGAGTGGCCGCTAAAAAATTGGAAGCCTGAATGTGCGGGTTGGTTAAAAAGCCTGGGAATCTCTATGGATGTTTTAATATTAAATCCTGGAGCAGCAAAAAACAAACTGTGGGACCAGGACTGAATAGATACCCAAGATAAAAGAAATAGATATAGATTGTCATTAAATCTTACTAACGAAAGGAGGGTTCAACACACTCCCGAAGAATCTATCCAAGTTTCCTTGCCCTCATTATCGTGATCAAATCTTGCGACTGCGCTTGAACCTATTACCAACTATGGAACTAATGAGTGTGCGAAAGCAGATTGCTCAAATGGAGGGGGACTGTAGATTCTGTCTAGCGACTGGAATTACTGAATCAATAAAACATCTAGTTGTGGACTGTACTGGCTTGGCGTTGCCAAGAAACACTATTTAGGTGAAATTGTTAACAATGTTGAAACTCGACAGCTGATGAATGGTGGAATATTTTTTAATGGGGGAAAAACCTGCCATGATTTTTGCAGTTATGACATTTTTGGAAAAGGTTTTTAACTTTGCAATAGTGATATTAATGCAATTTTATTTGATTTTGTCTGAGATTTAAAAACTAGATTATGTAATGTGACATGTACATGGAATTGATTAAATGTAATGTGTTTTCTTGAAAATATGAAAAGTTTGTAACAAACCAACCATAAATAAAAAATAAAAACTTACAGTTAAGTACAAGAGACATTTTGCACAACAGGTATTCATAAGTCATTATGCCCATTGTATTACGATTTATGAAGTGGCTCCTCACCACTTGCAGATTGCTGATATTGTATCATTGTGTGCATGTACTAATCATATTTGGGTTTCTTCTTTCCCTACAGACTGAAAGAGAGCTTGCAGCATACCTAATGTTTTTTTGCCCAATCTGTTGGCCTTGCAGTGCTTGCTTTTTTATAGGCTGGCTGACTGGTGGAAGGGCTCTCTATTTCCTTAGGCACTATTTGTTTGAGTTGTACCTGGCTTGATGCCCCACGCTTCCGGAAGCACTCCCCACATTGGAATCGTCCCCATTGATGTGATGCTCCACCATCTATATAATCCCACCAGGTTTACTTCTTTTATGGTCTTCTCCCCAATTCCATTCTCTCTCCAATCACAGCTCTAGTATAGCACTCTGTTACAAGGTTAGTGAATTACAAGAAAAATATTAGGAGTCGTCTGACCCTTGTGTGAAAGCAAAGGTACTTTATAACTACTATTCTCATTACTTGCCTTCCCAGCATTCAGTTCCGAAATTGCAGCCAGTATCTGCTGCCTAGATCCGTCAGTCTTAATACCCAACTCTTTCAAGTCCCCATCTGTTAGTGTGAGGAAAGCTTCCATATCAACCTAGAGGAATTAAAGACACAAAATAGTCAAAATACAGTGAATATTCACTAAGCAAGGTTTATATTCCAAATTCTTTGAAAAACTATGAATACATAATTTTATTTCTTAAAATGTGGTCACATTAACACATTAAGAATTAATCTCCCCAAATGTTTGGAGTTATGTACTAGTAGTAGTAGTAGTAGCAGCAGTAGTCATTTATATAGCGCCTTTTTGCATTATTATGGTCTCACGCGCTTGTTGGGGGAACGCCCTGGGGAACCACCGTCCATAGTATGGGAACATTCTCAGAAAAGACTTGGGGCTCATTAAGAGCATGCCGGTCGGGTAACAATGGTGCCGGTAAGCCTACCGACACCGTTGCTACCAGACCGACATACTCCGAGGCTGCGGGCGGCTGCCATCCCGCCAGCCATGCCTGACCTGGAGGGCTGGACGGCACCCGCCCGCAGACTTTCCGGGAAGCACCGGCACCGTTATTAACGGTGCCGGTGCTTCCCTCATCGCCATTCCCATTGAGTCCTATGGGACTCAAATGGGAATGGGGATTTACATTTTTCCGGCGCCTGACTTCCAGGAACACTGGGGTCATAATCCTTCGGTGTTTCCTTGGAGCCAGGCGCCAGAAAAAAACAACTCCGGCATCAGCCTGCCGGTTCTACCGGCACGGCTACCGCCGGAGTTGTAATGAGGCCCTTCGAATGCTTATTTGCATTTAGCCTATATAAGGTATTGGGTTGGCTGGCCAGGGAGCCAGTAAGCAACCCAAGCGATCAGGCATGTGGGCAGGTACTGAGGGAGGTCAGGAGAGTGCACAAGTGCAAGTGACGCTTTGTGTGTCCAGCTGGATTGCATTTTGTCGTAGGTTGTCGCTGTATTCTCATGACAGAGGTGTTGAGGCTTAATCTGCTGTAGGTAGGCAATAACACTATGTGCCCAGCTAGACAATTTTCCGCAGGTCGTCATTGCATTCCGATGCGTGCGTGTTAGGCCATGCCTGCGGCAGTTGTCCGCCGAAGTGGTGTGTTTTTAAGTACCTTGTGGCTCGGCTCAAGCTTTGTTATTGACGCCACTGTTTAATCAGGTTGTCTGTGTGAGAGAGTTCTCTAGGCACACTAGCCGGTTTGCCATAATAGGTCTTCTAAGCACCTTGAACAAGCTATCATAATGGATCTTCTAAGAGTGATAGACCAGTTGCCCTACTGTCTCTTAGGTGCGATATAGAGGTTACCCGCTAATCTTTCATTACAATTCGCTGGCAATCCTCATGCATATAAGCATGGTAGACGGGTTAAAATCATGGGTCTTCTAGGTGTAATGACAGAAGTGCGTGCGCAGGACAGGTTATTCTAATATCGGGTTCAAGTTAAGGGAAGGAGGTCTTAAGGCTTGGAATGCATGTGAGCTTGGGCCGAGATAAGCAGTTAGGCAGGCTGGCTGTGCTACAATAAGCCTCCTAAGAGGTCAAGCATGTGGAAGGGTGCCGATGAGGCCAGGAGTGTGTGCGATAGCAGTGGGTTCATTTATAAATCTATTTTATTCATGTACATATTGGTAGTTTATAGTCTGTAGTAGTATATAGTCTAGTCACAGTGGCTAACCCTCGCATTTCTAATGGGAATACATTGGATAACCCTCATCTTTCTAACTACAACACATTGGCTAACCCTCACATTTCAAGTGCAACACTTTGGCTAACCCTCACATTTCTAACTGCAACACACTGGCTAACCCTCGCATTTCTAAGTGCAACACATCGGCCACCCTCAAAGTTACTTCTAAGTGTAATACATTGGCCACCCCGCATGGGTCAAGCTTCATGTCTCCTCCAACACATTGTGTGCCGCCCCACCCCTCCCCAAAATACATCTACGTGCAACACTTTTTCTGCCACGCTAAGTACATCGGTCAGGCTATCATAGGAGGGCAGCAGGTAATCTACACAATGTTCTGATTTGAGCTTAGTAATGAAGAAGTGGCAGGGTTTTAATTGAGCACAGTAATGGCTGTGCTCACTGCCCGGGCAACCTTACTTTAGATGTTGCTGTAGGGCGCCTTGTCAGGCGTCCATGGTCGAACAGGGGCAAAAAAGGGATGGGAGCTGCCCTTTGCCTTGGGCCCTAAGACTCCATCTTAAATTGCCACTTCAGGTAATGTGGTCATATCAGGCAACCAGTGCCGCTGCTCTGGGTGGGTAGGGAGGTTAGTCGGGGAAGAAGCTGGATTGGCCATAGGCCAAGAAGGCCAAACATTTTTAAATTAAATAAAATCGGCAAGTGCAGCGCAAGGGAGATCCTACCTGGTCCTAGGCGGACGGCGAATAGCTACAAAGCTTAAGAATGTCTGCAATGGTGATCGAAAACATTACATATTTTCTAAAGCTAAGCTCTGTTCTATAAAGAGACGGGGAACATGCATAGCAATTGGCACCAAGTACTTACGGTCAAAAATATAGACATCGATAAACATAAAACCATAAAATGAATGAATGTAAAACCTCAATATTTCACATTTCTCTTATTTTCTTTAACCTCTTTATTACACTTTCAATACAGAAGTTGTAACACCATTCGATCATTTCAAGTCACATACAGAAACAAGTCATTCAAATGAAACAAAACTCCATTAAAAAAACAACTTAAGGGCATGCTCACATTTTTCTTTTATTTTAATGCAATTTCTTCAATACCTTTCCAAATTGGCCAACTACAGCTACTGTGTCATATTCTTCAACCAAACTCTATATACACATGATTCCTCCAACAAACTCTACAATGTGTGCTGCTTGGATTACACATTAGAAGCAATAAAGATTTAAACTACTTAAAAATATACTGACTTCTACATGAAAACTGGTTTTGTACGACATTATAGAGAATGCATACATAAGAATCCAAAATGCAGTAGCATTCTTGAGACTGTGTATTATATACAGCTTTTGTTAATTTTTTATGTACCGTCATCTTTATGATGTTTTTGTACATTAAGCTATCACATTAGAAGTCAGGATTAAAAGAAAGCAATAGATTGAATCAAACATTTTGTTTCACACAAACAATACAATACCATCCTTGATACCACATGCCACATCTTAAACCGTGTCCATAATTACTGACAAGTGATTTCCCCTTAAGATTTCACACCATTTTTGTTCAATCCAGGCAGTTGTTCAAAGTCTTTTTCAGTCCAAATATGTCACTAACATCAAGTTCAAATAACAGATGTTTTATAGTTTCAATCTGATCTCCCCTAGCACGCATGCCAGTCCTATACTTTCTTGGTATCTAGCACCTAATACTTCTAATGTAGGAAACTAGAAATTTAAATTTAAGAGCTATATACTCGCGCCTCACAAAGGGGCTTGGAAATTCTGCTGCATATTTTGGCAGCATATTAACTAGGAGTACTCTAGTCACGACAGTGAATAATTTTAATTACTCATCCATCCCGTCCCCTTTCCTCCATCCTTGTGGGTGATTTCACCGAACAAGACCATAGGGTGGAGCTCTGACAACCTGTCTCATATCTAGGATGGAGCAAAAGGGTTCTTTAGAACTGCGTGGTCGAACTCTGCATCTCGCCTGGAGCTGGTATACAGTGAATAATGCTTGCAGAACGCAGATGGAGTAGCCGAAGTAGCCGCCCTGCTGATGACATCCCGGGAAGCATGTCTCTGAAACTCGAGATATGGCTGTATATGCCTCCAAAATGGCGTGGGCCATCCACCGGGCGATAGAAGCTTTGGAAGCTTGGGAGCTAGGTGACGTGCCCTTAAACGTGATGAACAATGCCCCAGATTTCCTGAAGGATTTAGTCCAAGAGAGGTAGAACTTGAGGACTCTCTTGAGGTCCGAGGAATGCAAAGCCCTTTCGGCATCCGACGGCGGGTTCAGAAAGAACACAGGCAGGCAGATCAGATTCAGATGGAATGACCACCTTGCGCAGAACGTTTGGATGAGTGCGCAAGATGACCTTGTCGTTATGAAATGCGATGAAGGGCTTGCATGATGACAAAGCCTGCAGCTCGCTGACCCTGCGTGCTGAAGTTAGCGCCACCAGCAATACTGTCTTCAGTGTCACCAGCCTGATGTCCACCGAGACCATCAGCTCAAAGGGCTTGTGCTTCAAGGCCGCTAGAACCACATTAATGTCCCAGACAGGATGAGGTCTATGTACCGGCGGGAAAAGCCTGGACAACCCCTTGAAGTGGACCTTAACCACCTGGTTGGCCAAATAATAAAACATGCGGTGGGGCATTCTTGTAGGCCCCAATGGCTGCCAGATAGCTGCAGTAGGTGTCCACCTGAATGCCAGAACAAGCCAGATATGCGGAAAAGGCCAACAGGGGGGCAGGTAAGGGGGTCAAGCCCCTTTCGTGACCCCAGTGGCAAAGTCTTGGCCACTTACTCTTGTACACAGCCTGCAAAGTCCGTCTGGCCTCCTGAATGATGTGCCAGCTGTCCTCAGAGAACTGGGCATGGTGGAGTCTCAATTGGTCAGGAACCAGGCCGCTAGGGCCAGTCTGGCTGGTTCCGGGTGCTCCACTGCCCCACTCTTCTGCGTTAGGAAGCCCCTGCTGGGGATCGGAAGATAGACAGGCCGCTGGCAGCACAACTGAAACCGGACCGAAAACCACGCCTTTGAGGGTCCGCTTAGCAACGGTGGAGGAAACGCATAGCACCAGAGGCCGTGCCAGCAGAACTGGAAGGCGTGCCGCAGAGACCCCTGACCGCATCCCACCCAAGATGCAAACTGGGGGCACTTGGAATTCAGGGGAGATGCAAACAAGTCCCGCTCGTAGGTGTTGAACTCCAAGGGACTAAGCTGGTTCGCTTACGCATTGCTGTTCCCCGGGAGGCAGACTGCCGAAATCCAAATCCTTTCCGTAAGGGCCCATTCCCAGATCGCCACCGCCTCCATGCACAGGATGGGGGGGGGGGGGAACAGGTGCCACCCTGCTTGTTCAGGTAAAACATTGTGGTGGAGTTGTCGGTCCTGACCAGAACCGCAGTGTCCCTGAGGAGAGGCAGAAAAGCCTTGAGTGCCAGGCCCACAACTCGAGCAGACTGATATGCAGAAGGGACTCTGCCCTGGACCATGTGCCGTGAGCCCTCTAGAGTAGCCCTCCCACGACGAAAGGGAGGAAGCCGGCATCCCACCAGAGTGGGCTCGGGTCGGGACAAGAGGGCTCCCACTGCCACATTGCAGTCCAACAGCCACTAGTGAAGATTTGGAAGGAGGAGCGGGGGAATCTGAATCCTGTCCAACTGAGACCCCGTCTCCTGGTCCCAAATGGCCGCCAGATGGAGCTGGAGGTGCCTCACCTTGAGGCGGGCATGCTGGACCGTCAGCACACAAGACGCCATCAGTCCCAGAAGGTGTTGGAACCACCATGCCGAGGTGGTCGAGGTGTCCAGAAAATGCCCCACTGCCTTGCCTCCGCTGCACCGCCATGTCCCATCGCACTGCAAACACCACCAGATCCTGGTCGGGAGTCAGCTGCAACCTCTGCCGGTTGAGGGAGAGCCCCAGCTGGCGAAGGACCCTTGCCAGTCATTAGTAGGAGTGCACCGCTCACTTGGGCGAGCTGGCCCTGACCTCCCACTCGTCTAGAAAAGGGTATAAGTTATGGCCCTCCAGATGGAGACCAGCCACCTCATTCATCAACTTCATGAACACACGAAGGGCCGAGTTGAGGCTGAAAGGCAGCACCTTGTACGGGAAGTGGTATGACCTAAAGGTGAAGATACGCATCCTTGTGGTCTAGGAACATATCCAGAGCCTCTGTGCACAGGGACTCTGCTATGTGCGAGGGAGTAATCATCTTGAAGCGTTCAAGCATTTAAGAGATTGAGAAATGACAGGTCCAGGACTACCCTCAGGCCGTTATCTAGTCTTTCCATCGAAAAGGTTTCCCACAAAAGTTTGTTGGAAAGACCATAAACCCCTCAGGCCAGCCAGGTTGTTCTAGGGTACCGCTAAAAATCCTGGAGTAGAAGCTGGAGCCCCTACTTGACAGAGAAACCGGTTACACCACCTGCATCTTCAGAAGAGACAGGATCTCCCGTAAAAAGGGCCGGGGGCCCTATCTGACGTAGAGGAGGAGAGGATGGTAGAGGAAAATGATGTGGAAGACTGAATCCCCTGGAGACTATAGAAACCAGGGACTCTCGAAATAACACTTACAGCTGTCCTCGAAGAGAGCCAGCCGGCCCCCTGCTGGGGAGCTGTGTTCCCCACGGACCATGACATCACTGCTTTTTGGTATCTTAGGCAGAGGAGGAGGGAGGGAACGAACGAGAAAACCTCTGCGCAGTCCTCTGCTGCTTCCTCCTGTTGTTGCTGGGCAACTAGTCGGGCCTCTGCGTCCCGCAGTCTCGAAACCCCTTGAAGCTGGTGAAAGCACAGGGTTTGAAGTCGGCCCTGCCCAGAGACTGGGGCAAGGAATTCTGCCCTGGCTTAGTCAGGATGGCCAAGGGCTTGGCGGTTTCCATTGAAGTGGCCTTCTTTGTCAGTTCGCCTCTGCTGGCTGTGCCGATGTGGGAGACCGAAAACTCCATGTGGTGCTGGGCAAAAGCTCGGGCATCCGCCAGGCCGGCCTTGAAGGCGTTTGCCTCTCTAGAGGGAGGTTATGCAGAAACTCCCCGAGCTCCTGCCACATCTTCTGGTTAGCCGCGGCTAAAAGGACGTTGGCATGGGCCTGCCGCAAATACAGTCCCGAAATGGGATAGCATTGTTTGCCCAAAGACTCAAGGACCTTGTCCTCCTTGGACAGACAACTAGAGGAGTCTCCCGAAGAGGAATACGACAAAGACAATGGTTAAGAATAGAGAGAGACCAGCTACCACCAACGGAAAATGAGGCTCAGGATGGGAGGCCAGGCAGACCGGCTCCCCATCCGTCAGCATGAACCTGCTGTCCAATTCCTTGATCATCTGGGTGTTGGCCCTGGGATTCTGCCAGACCTTTCTTGCCACCTGCAGGACATCTCTCTCGAGTTGAATCCCAGAACGGCTCGTGGTGCGTTTGCCCAAAACCTCTGGACAGATCAACGTTAGAAACTTAATGAAGAAGCAGTTGTTGGTTCATCTTTCCTCATTAAGGATTTAAGTGTGAAAAGTGTGGAACAAATCTCACCACAAAGTACAAATAGTAGCGGTCAGAGCTTTTATCCTGGCAGGTGAGTAAATCAGGAATAATGCAGTTAATTGTTTCAATAGATCACAAACTTCCTTTCCGTAAGATTCACAATCTTTCTTTCACTCCCTCCAAGATTCAAGAGTGTTCACAACTTGCTTTGATTTCGTTCGGTATTCAAAATGCCTTATATCTGCTTTAACTTGCTGGTATTTCGGTCAGTATTCAAAATGCCTTATATCTGCTTTCATTCAAATAGCAATGCATGTTTCCATTTAAATCACTGTCCATTACTTGCTTTCTATGTCCGCCTGCCAGCCTGGTGTTCCGCCCCCCTCTGGTTGCAATCACCAGTCAAACTTACGGCTTCTTGCGAGGCCCTCCGACGCCATGATTTTCTGTCTTCCTGTGCGGTACTTCTGGTCTTCTTCAAGCAGCCTTCTGTGGCTCACGCTCACCCAGCAGTGCCTTCCTCTGCGACCAAGGACGCACAAAACCACTTCCCTCGGTCTTGCCATCCTCCTCCTGTACATTTGCTTCCCGCTGCATAAACTCTGACATTTCCATGGGTCTCGAGCGCTCCTCCTGCCACACCACTACACTGGAGCGGTCAGCCTGCACCCAGCAGTTTGTCAGGGTTCTACCCCAGCTGATTCCATTTCCATCTGGATTCCACCTTTTAAAGTTCTCGGCGCCATAATTATTACAAAAGGACTAGTACATGGCTGGGGTCGATAGGTGACTGCTTTAACAAAATGAAGATGGGTTATTCTAGATGTCCTCTTCTTCGTCCCAGTACCCAAATGAGGTTGATGTGTCAGGTGTCTGTTTTAATAGAATGAGGATGGGTTATTCTAGTTGTCCACTTCTTTGTCCCAGTACCCAAATGAAGTTATGTGTCAGAATTAATAAAATGAGGATGTGTTTTAGTTGTCCTTTTCTTCGTCCCAGTAGCATACTTGTTTGTTTTGGGGAATTTATTAGGGGAAGCACCGGGAAAGGGCTGACA
This sequence comes from Ambystoma mexicanum, assembly GCF_040938575.1. Classification (NCBI taxonomy): domain Eukaryota; kingdom Metazoa; phylum Chordata; class Amphibia; order Caudata; family Ambystomatidae; genus Ambystoma; species Ambystoma mexicanum. Next base: position 39,407,735 of record NC_090933.1, read on the forward strand.
AAAGCCTATGAGGGCTTGAGGGATGGAGGGTTTGTTGTGAAAGGGATATGGAGAATACTATGTCTCACCTAAGGATGTCCTCTCCCCACTCCTCAAATCTCCTCCACCAAGGTGATCCTCCCTCGCACATCCACCCCCAGAGCCATGATCCAAAAGCGATGGCCTTTCCCCGGCCACCTGAGTGGAGGCCACAGGGGGAAAAGAAGTGAGGACACCCTCAGGCTCCTCACAGTACCAATGATTATAGTCCTACTCTAGACATTTTGTTTTAGGGGCTTCCTTCATTCAGGGAAACGACATGGCAGATCTAAAATTGCCATTTAGCCACTTGGCCTATTTGTGAACCAACAATGGTAGCCCCCATAGTGGTTTGGTCTGGTTTAGACTAGTTGCTGGGCAGGCTACTACACTTCCTTTGAGAGTGGGCCTCGTTTACAATTTGAGGTTTACTTGATTGGCTGGCCGCCAACACCTTTGCTTTAAATCCCCTAATGTTATTGGGGGGGCCTGGGAGAAGCCAGCCCCTGTGAGTGAAGACTGATATTGGGGGAAATACTGTTCCTGAGCTCTATGCTGCTGGATATTTGGATGATGGGCAGGTCTGCTTAATGTGATGAATACTGCAGAGTCATCACAGAATTCCAGCCTAAAGTCTCCTCCCATGTGACCAGGGAAAGGCAGGCACTACCCGATCCTAACACCGGGTGTGATATTAGGCGGGAGGATCACATAGCAGGAGAAGGCTTTCTAGGGAATGAGGTGACTGTCAGGAAAGACGCAGTATTCATCCTCTTCGGAGGATAAGATTTCCCTAATGCCTATGTAATGGAATGTCGTTCCAGTAGGGCCTCCTCCCCCAGACATACCCAAAATATCCCTTTTGCTATTCCTTTTTGTGAAGCTGAAAAAGATTTATAGAAGGGACAAGGATTTAATATAACTACTTCTAGTAGTTATAATTCTACAGCGTATTATTCAAACAAAGTGGATTAAATAAAGTGAAATTTACTACGAACATAATGCTCTTAATACTGAGACGAGGAAGAGGAGTACAGAGTTATAAAAGGATCATGAGCGGTCTAGTGGTTGTAATGACCCACACCTGAGCGGAACCTTTAAACATTTAGAGGCCTTTCAGGTTTCTTTGTTTGTTTGTTTATTCATTTGATAATGTGCACCAAGACCTTGGGCAGCTGGGCGCAACAGTACAAGAAGTCTCAAAGCTTAGTTACAGTGCCGGTCACAGGCTAGTGCATACATGTGAATACAATGTATAATACAGTATATGAAACAGTACAGACATTTGCCATTCGAGGAGCATGGAAGGTATAACTGATCAGATACATGACAAGGGTCAGGCTTAACATTGCGTATATTTAGGGAACACCTACGGCAACGGCCATGGACAAACAGGTCCGGTGTATAAGTTGCAGTAGTGATGTTAAGTGCAGTGGTTGTCGGGGGTAGAGAGCTAGTCGGAGGGAGAGGTCATTCGTGCAAAGCCATTTGAGAGCATTGATTCTAAATCTGGAGTAGGGCAGGGGACGTCTGAGGTCAATTGGGAGTGTATTCCATGATTGCGCAGCTTTGACTGGGAAGCTAGTTCCTCCAGCCGTGGTCAGTTTAAATCTAGGGATTTCGAGCAAGAATGTATTGGCAGATCTCAAGGGTCGGGTTGTAGATTTCCTGGAGATTTTTTCGGATAAGTAAGGAGGTGCTAGATTTGTTAGGCATTTCGAAGTAATAGAGATAGTTTTAAGGAGGGTTCTATCCTTTATTTTTAGCCAACAGGCCTCTTTCCGGAATTTAGAGATGTGCTCTCTCTATGGGATGTTCAACGCTGCTCTTAGGGCGTTTTGCAATTTTTGGAGTTTGTCAGTGACATACTTGTTGGCTCCTGAGTACAGGGCGTTGCAATAGTCTAGTCTCGACATAAGAGCATTAGCCAGGGTGACACAGCTGGTACTGGAGAGGAATGATCTGGCAGCTCGGATTAATTTACAAGTATAAGCTGTTGTAGAGGATAGAGAACGGACATGCTTCTTCAGGGTGAGAGAAGAGTCCAGATAGAATCCTAAAGTTTTTACCTCTGGCATAACCTTAATGATATTGTTGTCAATGTTGAAGGAAGCATAGTTTGGGGTTATTTTAGAGTCAGATCCAAGGAGCAAAATCTCAGTTTTATCGTCATTCAGGCAGGGGCCATGGGTCGCCATCCATGCCTGAATGAGGAGGTATATCTTATTCACCAAGGCCAGGTCCGCTTCATAGTTGCCCGAAAGGGGTATGAGGATCTGGGTGTCATCTGCATAATTAGTGTAGGTGACGCCCAGTCTGTCCAACTTGTCAAGTAGTGGCTTGGTGAAAATGTTGTACATGGTGTGTGAGACACAGGATCCCTGTGGGACTCTGCATGTTATTTGGATGGATCAGCGCAGGTGGAAGTAGAGAAAACTCTCATAGTCCGGTTGGCTAGAAAGGATTGGATCCAGGCTATAGCTTCCCATGTGAAGTTAGCCGCGAGCCTGAGGTGGCTGCATAAAATTGCATGGTCCACCAAGTCAAAGGCTGCTGACAAGTCCAGTAGCAAAGCTGTTTTACCGCTATCCTTTAACTCCTCAATTTTTGTCTTAAGGTCTAGCAAGGCTGTTTCGGTGCCATGGAGGGGGCGGAATCCCGATTGCCGAGAACCTAGCAGATGATTAGCTTCCAGGTAGTCTTGAATTTGTAAGTAGGTTACTCTGTTAATTTTGAGTAGGAATGGCACGGTAGTGATGGGTCTGTAGTTAGTTGGGATGGATGGATCGAGGGTTTGTTTTTTGAGTAAGGGGCGGACCCAAGATTCTTTCAGGTTAGTAGGTACTGTGTTTGATTTAAAGGAGAAGTTTATGAGCTTTGAGATAAACGGGGCTAAGTCTCTGGCTGCATCCTTTATTATTTGCGCTGGGCAGCTGTCACCCATGCAGTTGGAGGGTTGACCTTTTCGGTATCAATGATTGAGATGGTTTTGAAACTGAAAGGCAGGATAGTATTGTGCTCAGTGGGCAGTGGTGTTTGTTGATCAGAGAAGGGCAGAGAGTCTTTTTTGTGGTTATTTTGAGTTGGACGGTGGAGATTTTATTTGATAGGGCATTTTGTATGTTGGTACACCATATCTTGTCCTTAGGGACAGTGTCTACTGGATGTAGGGGGGAATTCCATTTCCCAGAGGATGGAAAAAAATTCCTTAGTGTCTGATTTGGCTTTTGCGATTCTGTCGTCAAATAGATTTTTTTGGTGTTGATAATTTTTTTCTTATAGCGTTTGGACAGTTGGGCTAATTTGACTTTGTTGTTGTCGGTAGGCGAGTTGCGCCAGATAGCTTGAAGCTTTCTTTTCTGCTTTCTTAGATCCTTGAGTTGGGGTGTGAACTAGACATTCAAGTGTGCTTCCCGTTTGCCTTTGCGCAGTTTAGTTGGTGCGATGGTGTCTAGTGCCGTGGTCATAGCTTTGTTGAAGGTGTCCACTAATGTGTCTGGGTCCGTGTTGTTCTCCAGGCCATTAATAGCGGGGAGGAGGTAGTAATATCTTTTTTACTTCTAGTAGGGAGGGGGGTATCATACTGATGGTTTTAGGGCTGAGGAGATCGAGTGTGGCGGTGAAGTTGATTAAGTAGTGGTCCGTCCAAGGTTGTGGGACGATGTCGGTGATGGCAATGCTACAGTTAAATTCGGATACCCAGTTGAGGGTTCTACCTTTGACGTGGGTAGAGGAGAAGACTTTTTGGGTGAGCCCGTGGTCATTAAGTAGGGCTGTTATTGAGTGGTTATGCTTGTTGTCAGGGTCATTGTGGCAGATGTTGAAAGCGCCCATCAGCAAGGTTTGGGAATGCTTTTGCATATTATTCACTATGAGGCTAGTGAGGTCGTCTTCGAAAGTTCCTAGTGGTCCTGGGAGCCTGTAAATCAAATGGATGGTCAGTATGCGGTTATTGGATAACAGAAATTTAGCTGTGAGTATTTCACAGGATGAGCAAGTAGGTGAGGTGGCAAGCTTAATAGGCAAGATAGTTTTGGAGATAATGGCTAGGCCACCACCTTTGGCATTAGGTCTATCTACTCTGAGGATATGGTAGCTGTCAGGTACAGGTAACATCAGGGTGGGTCCTTCCGCCTCGTGGAGCGAGGTCTCTGTTATGGCAAGTAGATCCAGGCTAACCTTGCTTAGAATGTCAGCAAATTCGGTGGCATGGTCTACCATGAAGCTAGCGTTGATGAGTGAACCGGTTAATGTCAGAGTACTCTTAGGATTAGGATTGTGTGAAGGTTTGATTAAAGTGTCTATTTTTACTCGGGTGCTTCTTTGTGTAAGATTGGGCAGGCACAGGGTTTGGGATGTCTGTTTTAGTTGCCTTTGCACGCTTAGCCAGGTAGTCATAGGTAGAGAGGAGTCCAGTGGTATTGTTTATGTTATTTCTTTTAGGTTCGTAGATGCATGGTAGTCTTTGCCCTAAGTCTCATGTTTCTGTCTATGGGTGGGCTTGTGTTCGAGGTAGCAGAGGTCATGATAGTGAAGAGACCAATCGTAAGTAGGAAGGTCTGGGTATTTATATTTTTACTCATGGTAGGCAGGATAGTAGTAAGCAGTGAATACTGCGCCAACGCTATCAGTTAGTTACAGTTGGCGTTGGGTGTCCCTAAGGGGCAATGCCTAGGTTCAAGGTCGCTATGCAGTCTGAGAAAAGCGATGTACAGATGGTTGGTGCAGTTTCGGCAATGGGTTCAACTAGATTCAAGAGTCACAGTAAAGGCAAAAAATGCAATGTGCAAACATGTGGGTGGGTTCAGCAGTAGGGGTTCACCTGAATTCAAAGGTCACAATATAGGCTAAGGATGCAGTGTGCAAATAGGTAGGAGCAATTTTAGCAATAGGGTTCACCTAAGTTCAAAAATCACAGTATAGGCTAAAAATGCAATGTGCAAACAGGTAGGAGCAATTTTAGCAACAGGGTTTCACCTAAGTTCAAAAATCACAGTATAGGGTAAAGATGCAATGTGCAAACAGGTAGGAGCAATTTTAGCAACAGGGGTTCACCTAAGTTCAAAAATCACAGTATAGGCTAAAAATGCAATGTGCAAACAGGTAGGTGTAATTCCAATCACCGTTTAAACTGGGTGCAATAAGTATAAATCAAATGTAGGGTGGGTCACTTTATAGTATACCTAGGTTCAGTTTCCTTAGTATAGGCTACGGTAGTGATTGACACGGCGCAGCAGGCAATTAACAGGCTATATCAACAATAGGCATTCTATCAGGCTAGAGTGCAGGGCATTATAACAGACAATTAAGGCAGGCGGGCAACGAGATTCTGGCATTGACTCTAAATGGCAGGATAACGCATACAGTTTTTTTTTTCTCATTATAGGATCACTGAGTAGGAAGCAATGGAGACAGAAGATTATAGTACAAGGTTACTTCTGAGCAGTTTGGTATAATGTAGACATGGGTACCTGCAGATGTTGGCACCAGAACATAATGTTACCGGAAATAGTGGGAAGTGGATATGTCAGGCTGTAGCTGTTGAAATAGGCGTCACGTTTTAGTCTTTATGTTGGCCAGAGATTACTGTGAAAAGCATGGGGTGAGTATGCATCAAAGGCATTGAAGAGTGTATGTGTGGCGTTTACCAGGTCATCTGAGAGTGATTTCACAGCTCCTTGGGCAATACACATGGACCAGTAGGCAGAGGTGAAGATCGAGGAGCAGGGGTCCGCCCTGGGCCTCTGGTCACTCTCTGGACAGGCTCAGGACAGGAACAAGCCTTTGTGCTTGTGCATTTGTGCTGTCTACGGCGTGCGCCTGACGGCGCGTGATTGGTGCAAAAATAAGCAGTCTGGGCCAATCCGAACTCAGGATGGTGACAGATGGGGGTATTGGGCAGGGACACACACTTAGCTGAATAAGGTGGTGCAGACTATTCGAGAGCAGGAGAAGCAGCAGGACGACGACGCAGAAACCGGTGCTGCTTTGCAGAGCACAGGATGCCATACTGAAACATTGGCAGAGTTTCGGAATCCTTTGTAAATGCAGAGGACGCGCAGCGTGAAGCGGTGAAGAGCCCAGCTGTCTAGAGGGAGAGAGAAGCTCTCTGTGTCCTACATATCGCAAAAATATAAGCCTTTCACCGGTGCGCGTGTGGAGCAGAGTAAGCTCCATTGAAAGACTGCGTGAGCAGCATGAAGCTGACCAGAGCTGTCAAACGAAAAGATAGTCCTGACGAGCCCAGAAACAGCGAGTCAGAAGGAGACGCCAGCACATACCAGTGTGTTTGCCTGATCCGGGGACCCGGGACGCTCCAAAGTAGACCACTGTGTGAGAAGAACAAGTTACTTTCTTACCTGGTAACGTTCTTTCAATGGGATGGTCCGACGACGTATTCCATATCTATGACAGGTAATCACCACAGCTGTGCTGCTTCGGAAACTTTTTGGCGTCTGCGTCCTGCGTTGATGACGTTGATACGCTGTCCTCGAGGACCTCGGTTGAGCCGACGTCACCGGATGTTATAAGTAGGACGCACAATGCCTGTAACCTCAGTTGTCGTTTTTTCCCAGAATGTGTGGCACCAATCTTCTGCCAGTATGACCACAGAAAGCCTTGCGGAAACGTAAGCTGCAATTGCCTAAGAAATGCTGTAGCGGGGCAGGTAGGGAGGGAGCGATATGGAATACGTTGTCGGACCATCCCATCGAAAGAACGTTACCAGGTAAGAAAGTAACTTGTTCTTCAAAGGGATTGGGTCCTCCAACGTATTCCATATCTATGACAGACTCCCAAAGCAGTACCAACGTAAGGAGGAGGGAAAAGAATTTAGAATATAGACATTTAGAATGCCCAATTAAATTGCAGAGTAAAGGACCGCCTTGCCAAAGGCCAGATCCTGCCCATGGATAGAATCTAGGGAGTAGTGTCTTACAAAGGTATGGACCGAAGCCCATGTGGCTGCTTCACAGATGTTACGAATAGGAGCACCCCTCTGCAGGGCAGTAGAGGCAGCCATACCCCTAGTAGAATGGGCCCGTAAGCCTACCGGACGGTCCTTACCCACCAAGCGGTAACATTCAGAAATTGCCAAGATAATCCATCTAGACAAAGTCTGCTTAGTAACAGCTTGTCCCAAACGCCTTCCAGCGTAACCCATAAAGAGCTGATCGTCCACTCTGACCCGGGACATGCGTGAAATGTAGAAACTTAAAGCTCTCCTAGGATCCAACCTATGGAGCCTATCCTCTTCCTTACCAGGATGCGGAGTAGGATAAAATGCCGGAAGAATGACCTTCTGGCTTAAATGAAATTCTGACACCACTTTCGGAAGAAAGGAAGGACGAACCCTAAGGACAACACTGTCCTTATGAAACACTGTGAAGGGTGGCTTAAAAGAAAGTGCCTGCAACTCACTCACTCTGCGAGCGGAAGTAACCGCAACTAAAAATACAGTTTTAAGGGTCAACAGTCTCAAAGGACAAGAATGTAAAGGCTCAAATGGAGCATCCATTAGGAATTTTAGAACAAGGTTCAAATCCCAACCAGGCACCTGGAAAGGTGACGGTGTAAACACATTAGTGAGCCCTTTCAGAAACTGAGAAATGAAACTAATTTTGAAATAAGAACACTCCTCAGACGAGTGCTTAAATATGGACAGCGCCGCCAGGTAACCTTTAATGGGACCCACTTGCAGGCCCTTGTGAGCTAAGCAAAGCAAAAAAGACAAAACCACAGGAATGTCACATGAAAAAGGATCCACATTCTTAACCGTGCACCAGTCGCAGAACTTTCTCCAACGGCAACGGTACAGGGACTTTGTTGCAGGCCGTCTGGCTGAAAGCAACACCTCCATCACGTCTTCAGGGAGGTCCCAATCCTTATACCTCAACCTTTCAGAACCCAAGCGTAAAGGTTGAGGGATCTGACCTCTGGATGGAGAACCAGACCCCCCTCCCGTGAGAGCAGATCGTCTCGGTAGGGAAGACGGCGTGGAGGGCAGATGGACAAGTCGAGAAGGTCCGGGTACCACATTCTCGGGGCCCATGCCGGAGCAATGAGGATCATCCGGGAATCGAACCTCCGCAGCACTTGCGGGATGACGGGGACTGGAGGAAACGCGTACAGCAGTGGGAAGGACCACTCTACCACAAACGCGTCCCCTAAGGCTCCTCTTGAAGGAAATTCCCGCAAGCAGAACCTTTCACACTTGTTGACACTGGAGGCGAAGAGATCCACTTGTGGGGTCCCCCAAAGGGCGAAGATCTCCAGGAAAATCTCCTGAGCCAGCTCCCACTCGTGAGAGATCGCGCTCTGCCTGCTCAGAGCGTCCACCGTCTCGTTTTCGTCTGCGGCCACATGAACTGCCGAGATCTAAATTTCCTGCTGGATGGCCCAGAACCAGAGCTGCATCACCTCCCTGCACAGAGGAAGTGACCCTGCGCCCCCGTTTTTGTTGAGGTAGTGCATGGCCACTGTGTTGTCCGTTAGAATCAGGACATTCATTCCTCGCACAGTTGGCAGAAAAGCCATCAGGGCAAGCCTAACGGCCTTCAGCTCCAACAGATTTGTATGGAGTCTGGACTCTGACGGAGACCAACGACCGCGGACTGTCAACTCGTTGGCATGAGCTCCCCATCCCGTGAGGGATGCGTCCGTCACAATCGTCACCTCCAGCCAGGGTCGTCAAAATGGAGCCCCCTTCATCAGATTGCCTTCGACGGCCCACCACAAAAAGGTCCTGGGAGACCGAGGGCGGCACCTGAATGGGGTCCGACATCCTGCCGGAGGACTGTGCCCACTGCATCTTGAGAGCCCTTTGCAGAGATCGAATCCGCAACCTGGCCTCTGGCACCAGAAGAATACCGGATGCCATGAGGCCGGGCAACCTCAAGAACTCAAACGCCGGGAGCGTCTGGGCAAGTTGAAACTTGTGCACCATCTGCTGAATGTGAAGAGCCCTCACCTGGGGAGGAAAACACAGCCCCGGGGATGTGTCGAGCACTGCTCCGATGTATTGGAGCCACTGAGTTGGCGTAAAGTGGGACTTCAAGTTGAGGGAGAAGCCCAGCTTGTGAAGGGAGTGGCAGGTGACTGACAGATGATCCAGGACTTGCTCGGGAGAGTGCCTCCTGATCAACCAATCGTCCAGGAAGGGGTAGACGTGAATCCCCCCCTTTCCTGAGATACGCTGCCACCACCACCATGAGCTTGGTGAAAACCCTTGGGGCGGAGGTCAATCCGAACGGCAGGACACAGTAACCATCTTGAACTTGTCCTTCCTAAGGCGTTTGTTCAAACCATGCAAGTCCATGATGGGTCTCAATCCCCTGTCTTTCTTTAAAAATCAAAAAATAAGGGGAATACCACCCCTGGTTCCTCTCCGCTACAGGCACCAGTTCTATGGCGCCTTTCTCCAGCAGGGATTTGATTTCCTGCGCAAGGAGCGGATCCAGACTCTTCAAAGAGAGATTCCCTGGTGGATTGTCGTGAGGCCTCTGCCGGCAAGGAAGACCGTAGCCGTGGGCTATGATCTCCAGAACCCACACATCTGAAGTAATGGCACGCCATTCTACAAGATGCTGCGCCACCCTTCCCCCAACCGGCGAACCATGGGACATGGCCTCATGACTGAGCTGAAGCGGCATTGCCTGAGGGTAAAGAGGCAACTGCCCGAGCGCCCTTGCCACCTCGAGTACCTTGTTTTCCACCACTGGTACTCCTACGGTGGCCCCTTTGACTTGCAGCTCCTCTCGATCTACCAAAGGAAGAGTAGTATCGAAAGGAACCTCCCCTCCATTGCTATCCCCTAGGACAAAAAGGTGGAGGTTGGCGAACTGCAGTGCTCAACGACTTCGCTGCAGCTTTGGAGGTCTGCAACCTCTCAAGGCTCTCGTCAGCCTTGCTGCCAAAAAGATGTTTACCATCAAAAGGCATGTTGAGAAGCCGGGCTTGTACATCAGGAGCAAACCCCGACTTCCGCAACCACGCAAATCTGCGCATTACGGTGCTTGCCACCATGGACCGGCTGACACAATCGGCCATGTCCAGACCCGACTGAACGGATTCACACATGGCATCCTTGCCATCCTGAATGAGAGCAAGAAAGCCATCCCGTTCCTCCCCTTCGGGAGGATGTTCAGCCGCCAAAGAGACACAATTCCACAGAGTATGAGTGAAACGTGCTAAGGCACACACAGAGTTGGCTGCCTGTAAAGCCATACCCCCTGAAGAAAACACTTTCTTCGTCCAGCCATCAAAACGCTTGTCGTCCCTATCAGGAGGGATGGTAGGGCACGACGCCTGTTTTGCCGGGGCCGCAGCCGCCTGCACCACCTAACTCTCCGCAGTGGGGTGCATAGTCAAGTAGCTAGGGTCGCTACTGGCTGGACCGTATTTTTTCAGCAAAGACTTGCTCACTGCCGGGAGACTCTCCGGAGCAGTCCAAGCCGGTGCCACCCTTCTTTGCAAGGCATATGGAATGGCAGTACCGGGTCAGTTGGTGGACCTTGATCAAGGATATCCGTCAGGTCATCCTACAGAAAATCCACTGGTGGTGCAGACCACCCCAAGTATTCCGTCAACCTCGACATAAGGCGCCGGTACGAGGACTCAGCGTGCGTGCCAGGCTCAGGCCTACCGAACTCAACCTCCGGAGAGGTGTCCAGACCACTGGTGTTGTGCAAGGACTGACGCAGGCCTTCTAGCTGACTATGACCAGACAACAGTTTGTCAGGAATCTCTTCAGGAACCATACCTTTATCAGACCCTTCATCCACCTCAGCGATGTAATCCAGAGGCTGGAATCAATCCCTGCATGAGGGCACAGAAAAAGGCTCAAATACAGGCCTTACTGACTTCTGCAGGGCCTTTCCCGGAGTTCCTACCGGTCTCCGGGGCACCTCCGATAAAGCCTCCTCGAAAGGCGTTGAGAGAATCGGCGTCGAGCGTGGCGCCGAAGGCATCGACACAGGCTTCGAGGGCGGAGCCCCGAGCGTGTCCTTCGACAGCCTGGGCGCGGATGGCGTCGACGGCTTCCTCGGAGGTGGAGCCTCAAGAGAGTACTTCGACGGCCTTGGCGCCAAAGGCTTCGATGTCTTCTTCGAAGACCTCACAGGCTCCAACGGTCTCGAGGCCATCGAGAACCGGGACCTGGAGCGGGTATGGCTAGAGCAATCCACCTTGTCCGACCGGGACCTCGAAGGTGCCCGGTGATCGCGATGACCGTTCGAGACCGAAGACGTGTGAACGGTGTCTCTAGCACGTTACCTGCCGGCGTCTTTTGACGGCGCAGACGGAACTGAGCCCTGTGACTGAAAAATCGCCATTATGTCCTTACGAAACGAATCCCATTCCGCAGGAATGGTATGCTTGTTGGCACAAGCAACCCGCCGACGGGCGGAGTCCTTGGACGAGGAAGGCGACCGGTGATGTCGCTTCTGTGAGTGCCTCGAAGAGGCAGAGGAATGGCCAGACCCACTCCGGGACCGAGACCCCCTGGACTTACGCCGACGATGCGGAGAGTCACCCCTCGAATCGTCAGTCGAAAGCCCAGTGGATTTTGACTTCCAGAGCTTGGACACCTTACCGAAAGAAAGCTTCACTTACGCTCCAGGAAGGCCTTCGAAGTCAATGACTGGCACTCGTCACAATCGTCCGTGACATGGTCCTCACCGAGGCAGGCATTGTGCGGGTCCGTCAGCGACATCTTGGAACCGCAGTCCCGACACTTCTTGAAACCTGGCCGCGGGGTAGAAGAGGGGATGTGTCGAGCACTGCTCTGATGTACTGGAGCCGCTGGGTAGGTGTCAAATGAGACTTCTTTAAGTTGAGGGAGAAGCCTGGCTTGTGACAAGATGCTGCGCCAGCCTTCCCCCAACCGGCGAACCATGGGACATGGCCGCATGACTGAGTCGAAGCGGCTGCGGCAGTGCCTGAGGGCAAAAAGGCAACTGCTTCGGCACCTCGAGTACCTTGCTTTCCACCCGTGGTACTCTTAATTTGGCCCCTTTGACTGGCAGCTCCCCTCGATCTACCAAAGAAAAAGTATCGAAAGGAACCTCCCCTCTATTGCTGTCCCCTAAGACAAAAAGGCGGAGGTTGACGTACAGCAGCGCTCAACGACTTTGCTGCAGCTTTGGAGGTCTGCAACCTCAAGGCTCTCATCAGCCTTGCTGCCAAAAAGATGGTCACCATCAAAGGGCATGTTGAGAAGCCGGGACTGTACATCAGGAACAAATCCTGACTTCCGCAACCACGCATACCTGCGCATCACGGTGCTCACCGCCATGGACCGGCTGACACAGTCTGCCACGTCCAGACCTGACTGAACGGATTCACACATGGCATCCTTGCCATCCTGAACGAGGGCAAGAAAACCCTCCTGTTCGTCCCCTTCGGGAATATGTTCAGCCGCCAAAGATACACAATTCCACAGAGTGCGAGTGAATCTTGCCAGGGCACAAACGGAGTTGGCTGCCTTTAAAGCCATACCCCCAGATGAAAATACTTTAATCGCCCAACCGTCAAAGCGCTTGTCATCCCTATCCGGAGGGATGGTAGGGTACGCAGCCTGCTTTGCTGGGGCCGTAGCCGCCTGCACCACCAAACTCTCCGGAGTGGGGTGCATAGACAAGTAGCAGGGGTCGCCACTGGCTGAGCGGTATTTTTTCGGAAGCGTCTTATTCACTGCCGGTAGACTCTCCGGAGCAGTCCAAGCCACCGCCACCCTTCTTTATAAGGCCATATGAAATGGCAGCACCGGGTCAGTGGGTGGACCTTGGTCCAATATATCTGTCAGGTCATCCTGCAGAAAATCCATAGGTGGAGCAGACCACCCCAAACACTCAGTCACCCTCGACATGAGACGCCTGTATGAGGATTCAGCATGAGTACCAGGCTCAGGCTGGCCAAACTCCACCTCTGGAGAGGTGTCCAGACCACTGGCATCACGCAAGGATTGACGCAGGTCTTCCATCTGGCTATGATCAGACAACAGGTCATCAGGAACGTCAGGAGGTACAAACCCCTCCACATCTGACTCTTCTTCCACCTCTGAAATGTAATCCAAAGGCTGGGATAAATCCCTGGATGAAGGTACAGAAAAAGGCTCAAACACAGGCCTCACTGATTTACTCAGGGCCTTCCTCGGAGGTTCCACGGTCCACCGGGGCACCTCCGGTACAGCCTCTTCAAAAGGCGTCAAGGGTGTCGACGGAATCTGCGTCGAGCGAGGCGCCGACGGCTTCGAGGCCAGAGCCCTGAGCGTGTCCTTCGGTGGCCTCGGCGCCGATGGCGTCAACGACTTCCTCAGAACCGGAGCCTCAAGAGAGTCCCTCGACGGACATGGCGCTGATGGCGTTGATGCCTTCTTAGAAGGCCTCACAGACTCCAACGGTCTCGAGGGCGTCGAGGACCGGGACCTGGCATGGCTATGGCGATCCGATCGGGACCTTGACGATACCTGATGATCGCGCCGACCGCCCGAGCCCGAAGGCGTGCGAACGGTGGCCCTAGCGCGTTCCTTGCCAGCTTCTCTTGAAGGCGCGGATGGAACGGTGCCCTGCGATTTGGAAATCGCCATCATCTCCTTGCGAAATGCGTCCCATTCCGCCGGTGTTGAATGCTTGCTGGGAAAAGCTTCCCGTCGTCTGGAGGAGTCCTCGGACGAGGAAGTCGACCGGTGACGTCGCTTCCGAGAGTGCCTAAAAGAGGCAGAGGAATGGCGGGACCCACTCCGAGAACGAAACCCCCCCTGGACTTACGCCGACGCGGAGAGTCACCCCTCGAATCGTCGGTCGAAAACCCAGCGGATTTCGACTTACGGGGCTTGGAAACCCTACCTACAGACAACTTCTGCTCCCATAAGGCCTTCGACGTCAAGGACTGGCATTCATCGCAGTCATCAGTGGCGTGGCTCTCGCCGAGGCACCAAAGGCAGACGTCGTGCGGGTCCGTCAGGGACATCTTGGAACCACAGTCTCAACACTTCTTGAAGCCCGACCTCGGGGTAGAACAAGAAGACATATTTTCACAATATACCAAGTTACAAGAAACGATTGAACAGGAAAAGAACTGAGGCGCGCCGAGATTCCGAAGCGCACACGTTTGCGGAAAAAACGGAACTGAGGCTACGGGCGTCCTACATATAACATCCGGTGATGTCGGCGCTCGACAGAGGCCCTCGAGGGACAGCGTATCGACGTCATTGACGCAGTAGCCGAAAAATGTTCCGAAGCAGCACAGCTGTGGTGATTACTATCATAGATGTGGAATACGTCGGAGGGCACAATCCCCTCGAAAGTTCGAATCAGAGAATATTGCAACCCACATTGCCCAAGCCAAAAGGAGGCCATAAATTAAGCAAAGTGAATGCTATTTTCCAAATGAGAAATGTTGCAGAAGAATATTGTAACCCCCATTACCAAAGCCAACAAAGCAGATACAAGTTTATAAAGAAGGTTGGGGAATTATAATCTGCACTGTCAAAGCCAAACACTATCAAGGCGATTTGAAAGTGGCAATCCCAACATACGACAAAACGTGGGACAAAGCGCTAAACCATATTGCTAACAGCCAATAGGTTTTGTAAAATGGAACCAGAAATTGCAGGAGAAAGGCCCACTTTTTAGAAAGGATCAAGGAGGAATAAAGTATAACCTGCATGGTCGGTGGCAAACAAACCAATGTGAGAAACATTGTCATTGTGGAAACTTATAATTGTGGAAGAAGCCTTAAACCTGTGGTATTGCAAGTCAAAAGACTTAATGAAGAAGCAGTTGTTGGTTCATCTTTCCTCATTAAGGATTTATGTGTGAAAAGTGTGGAACAAATCTCAACATAAAGTACAAATAGTAGCGGTCAGAGCTTTTATACTGGCAGGCGAGTAAACCAGGAAAGGGACATAAAGTGGTTAGTCCACGCAGGCCAGTGGACCAAGATGATGATGATTTGAAGTACTATGAATATGGTAGAAGGTTGTTGTGGCAAAGAAGTGGCAATTGCTCTATTGTGTATTTATGAACTGTTGCATAACCATCCTGAGTAAAATGTATTTTTGTGAATGAAAGATCCTAACTAATGTGTTACTTATGAAGAAGAAAAGTGATCCGACTATCAGAGAAAGAATAATTATCTTGACTAAAACGTGTTGTGTGAAGTAGTCTTTTTGGTTTATCAAAAGAAGGTTGTGGAAACGTTAACAATTGTCTTGAAAAGTGAGAATCCTTTTGGTAAGTAAAATAGATACTTTGCCAAGTGAAGGACTTATGGAATGTAAAGAACTTTGTGTTATATCTGGAGTGAAACTTGGCTATTGAAACATTGAACTTTGGTTGGAAATATCCTGAATTGATCCAGGGGAAGGGGATTCAACCCTTGTCACAAGGATTTATCTTTATGACTCTTATGTTTGAATGTACATGTTATTTTCTGAAGATCAAATTAACCAAATTATTCCTGTACGATTTAGTTGTATGTAGAAGTGTGAGGGACAGATCATTTTGCACATTATGTTTTTTTTCCTTTAGTCGTAGTCAGTAGGGAAATCCTTGACAGGTTAGGGAAAGATAGGCGTTTCTCTCACCTTTATTATTTAATAAAATGTCTATTTGTAAGAAAATGCAACCCTCTTGTCCACCTCACATTTCTGACCCCTCACATTAGCCGCTGAAGGATTCTGGCACTGAAAGCCATTGCAGATGATTCTGAGACCCCGATCTGGCCATACAGGTGAGACTGGTGTCTCTTGCCGGACTCTGGTTTTGAAGAGCAGGGTGACCTTCCCTGGTCTTCAGAATCCTGCTGTTTGCCCTACTCATCTGGCTGGGAAAGGCCTTACACCAGGGTTTGTTTTCTGGGTTGTTTTAGCACTGCTTACCACATTTTATGGCCAGGGTCTGTCACGTTGGTTTTGCAAGTTGTCGCTGCCTGAAGAGTGTTGGAACCCCAACACTCCATCGAATCTGCTTGTCTGGAAAGGGCTTGGTAGCCACAACCACGGTCATGCTGCAGGGAACGGTTTTGCTGGTGTGCCATCCATGTTTAAATGTTTAATTGCTAGGATCTGCCATGTGCAGGTTCCTCCATCCTACTAAAGCTATCTCCGTCACAGATTCCACTTTTGGATGGTGTGTCCCCCCTCCTGTGAAGGATGGTTTCTCTTCTTTTGAGCAGTCGTCGTCTTCACTGACTCAGGGTTCAAGTCTCTGGGTGAGCGGATGCTTCATTTTGCCTTGAAAAAAGAAGCCTTTCCTGAACTGGTTTTTCTGCTTCATTGAAACAGTGTTTCAGAAACCAACACTATGTACTTATCTCTAGGCCCGTGGTGTGTGGGTTATACAGGACACTCACCCTGAGGGGTCCCCGTGGTTGTCAGGTTCTGCAGGTAAACTTTAAATGCATTTCCCTACTGGTTAACATTGTGGCTGAATCCTGCTTGGTTTCTCTGCCAATGGGGATGGTAAGTCGCAAACCCTGCAGTGGATCTCTTCTTCTGGGTCTCCACTGCTATCCACTGGGGTTGGTTGTATTCTTCTGGGTGCCTGGGTGCCACAGGCAGGCTTACAGACTTTGTTTATTTTCTATAGGGCACTTCCTTCAACTTTGAACTCCTACAAGTGATATTGGAATGTACTTTCCTGGACAGTGACATTTTTCTAGGGGGCTGAGACAGGCATGGTATCAAGAGAGACACAGACCCAAAGATGTTAGTTTCATAACCTTTATTTACTAAAGTTCTTGGGTTGGTATAATGCCTAACTGGTCCTAACACTAAAGGGATGGTTCCCTTAACTGATGGTTCTAAGGGCCGTCGAACACTTAAAGTCCAAAATAAAAATCTGTCTGTGTCTAAACCTATGCTTGACCTCACTCTTTCACAAAATGTGTTAGGTAGTCTCTTAAAAGAAAAAGATAGAGGTTCAACAGAAAATAGGAAACCAAGGTTAGTTTCAAGTGGTCCCCTCACCCGGTGCAGGTTGGTCAGTTTCACAAAAAAATGAGTTCAATCAAACAGGGCTCCTTATAAAACCTTCTCCACAAAGCCCTTGCAATGCTCTCAAATAGCTTCAATGGCTTTGGGTTCCTTGAGGTTTCCTTCCCCAAGTTTCAACGTGCTCAGGTTCCAAACACCACAAAAGACATTTAAACAGTTCCTTTTGAAGCTTCTCAGGGCTCCCTTCCACAAGCTTCAAACCTTTCAAGGCTACAAAACAATACATCTCCAACATGATTGGGCCTCTCATTGTTCCCTTCCTCAAGCTTAGGCTCCTTTTCGTTTTCAAGTACAAGTTCAACCTTTGGGGATGCACCTTTCCTTTTAAGCACAGTTCTTTCATAGACACTTCACTTGTGGGACACAATCGGAGACTTTCAAAACAGCCTGGTTCTTCACTCCTCCTAGGCATGACCACTCCGATCTGTAACTCCACACTTTATTCCTTGGTCTTCCTTCTTAAGCCTTTCACCTTGAGGTGCTTCCTGCACCCCTTATTGTTCTCCTTTTTGTCTTTTTCTTTCTTTCTTGTGCACACTTGCACCTTCCTTGCTTTCTTGTACACACTTGTACCCTCTTTTTGCTTTCTTGTGCACACTTGCACTGCCTCTCGCTTGCTTTCTCCTTTTCCGTGCCCATGACACTTTCCTTTTCCTTCCTGTGCTTCTTGCATGCTTCTCTTGTCCCTTCAGTGCTCACTTGCACCCTCCTTTTCGTGCAAGTTAATTCCACCCTTTTTCCACATCTTTTTGTCCTCCCGGTACTCATTTGCACCTTTCCTTTTCTTTGTGCTCTCTCAGCACTTCTTTAAACACTTTCCGCTTTTCACTTTAATTTTCGTGCACTCTTTTACAATCGCTTTCAGCTTCAAAACCTTTTTACTTTCTGTCGCTTGCTTTTCACTCCAAGCTGCTTTATATTCTGTGCCTGTCTCCCGCTTCGCTACAGTCACACACACGCTCCTGGGTTTCTTTCTCACTGCTTTCCCGAAACTCAACTGGCAGCGTCAGGGTGACCGGCGGTCCCTTCAGGATATACAGGGTTGAGGTCAGGGTCTTACCACCTGCCCCTCAGATACCCTTGGGGGCGGCACAGGTTGCAAGGGAACAAGCACTTTCATGGACGCAGGCAGCCTCACTCCGGCTCCCTCGTTATGCTGCAGCCCCTCACAGACACCGGGCCAGCATATCGGCACACCTTTCTCCTCCAGCTCTCTGCTCCCGTCAGTCTCTGCTCCTTAGCTCCCCGGGTCCAGACAGCATCCCCAGCTCGCTCACTCTCTTGAAAAAGACCACACCTTTTACAGTTGTGGAAACAGTCAAGTGGAGTCAGGTGTGAGTGATAATTAGTAAATGCCTGACTCTGCCCGACTATCAGTGGGACAGTTTAAGTTCTTTCTGTAGCCTGTTTCCCTTACTTTCCCCATGTTGTTTCTATGGGTAATCTTTACTGCTCCCAGTTACCTCCTTCTCCTCGTCTCAATATATGTTGGAAATGGGAAGAGGGAGATGGAATGCGTTTGGAAATACCCTATAGAAGCTGAGGGCTGTAAGGTGAAATGGGATTGGAGATTTGATAGAGTTCCTTTTATTTATTTAGGGAGTGGACATTGAACATGGGAAAATGTTTTAAACATCTTTACTTAAGGGAATGGTTGCCCCCTTGCTTATGTCTGCGGATTGATCATACAAACAGGGGTCTTGATTGTATCCCCTGCAACCTGGACATGTAGAGGATGAATGGGTCTCCAAACAAGAACTTTGCCCTCGTTTCATAAGGATCTCCTTTCTTTCTACCTCTTCGGTTATGACTGATGGAAGTGGAATCAAAGGCCAACATATCCCATGAAAGCCTCCAGGACTTTCTCTTCCTCCTCTATTTTCCCATCAGAATACTGCGTTTCGCCTGGGGTATTCCCCCTAAGACCACCCCAGGGCTCCCATACCCAGGGGATTCTCCCTTGCTCGTCCGCCCCGAAGGTTGGGATCCAAAAGTGATGGCCCTCCCTATGCCACCTGAACAGAGGATTCTCAGGGTCTGTATGGGTGAATACCACAAGGTTTCTCACAGAGGTCTGCCCTAGCGTCCCTGGAGTTCTTCACCAAGCCCTCCATTTTGTTTCACTCATGCATAGGATATACATTGTTTCACTATGGTGCTACTGCTACCCTCTTTGGTGTGTAATGTGCCCTTCTGGGCTTAGAGATTGTCTAACAAACATATCCTGGACTTTGGTTGCCCTTTTGGCTCTGCTGGATATTTGTTCCAATGTTCACTACATTTAAAGGCTACAACTGTGTTATGTGCGTGTGCATCATGTATAATACTTCATTAAGAATGTAGTAGGAAACCTGCGCTAATTTCTGTGTGGTAACCTTGTATCCTGACTGGTAATGGCTACTATGTTTACTATTGTCTAGGATCTTTTCTTAACTTACCTTTGGAAAGCCTTTATGTGTCTACAATCAGGTACAGGGCTAACATTCCGGAGGAAAGTATGGGTTATGACTTAACTGTCCATATACTGTTGTTTTTACTGACATTATGCTCTGTAGAAGTGTTCTCTGTAACCAGAATGCTTATTTTTCCCATCATGAATATTGTATGTGTGACCTTGAAAATAAAGTAAATTTAAAAGTATACCAGTGCTGTGTATTCTTTTGTGGTGTCCGTTAGGACTAATTGTACCACCCATCTAGCATTCCTCCTTCTCGAGTTACGCCTGATTACTCTGCTACATTTGCTTTAATTTTTCTTTTTTTATGTTATCTTTTTAAAATTTGTATTATTTATTTATACCGCGCGGTAGCCCGTGGTCTAGGGTCACACAATTACACACAGAGAACAACCATTAAAGACAGGACAAGCAAGGTAGCTGATTCAAAGAAAAAGGCGCGAGTAGGAGCTACTTGAACAGGAAGGTTTTCAGGAATTTCCTGAAAAGACCCAGATTTTCTTCAAGTCAAAGGGCAGGAGACAAAGAGTTCCAGTATCTTGCCCCTCCAACTGGGAATGATCTACCTCCGTCCCTTGAGTGCTTGAAACTTGGACAGCCAAGCAGAGACTGGCTTGTAGAGTGCAGGGTTCTGCGTGGGGCGTACAAAGACACCCCGGCTATTATATACTTCGGGGCTGTTCCAAGATATATCTGTGAGCAATGGTGAGGCTCTTAAAGATGATACGCTAATGCACTGGAAGTCAGTGCAGGGCCCTTCTGTGTTCTGTGATGATGCATCTTCTTGAGATCTTTTTTGTGATGCGAACCACGCCTTTCTGTATTGTTTGACATTTTCTCAAGTTGCTAGAAGATGCTCCGATCAACAGGCGAGCAACAGTGGCGCAGTTCTTTTCAGAGATAAAAGGGCGCACAGTCCTAAGTAAGCTAGTTACAAGTGCGGCACAGCTGGCTGACGTGGGCATCAGCACTAAGGGAAGATTCAATCTATACACCAAGGGTTTTTACCTGTTTCTGAACCTTGATGGAATTTTTCCCTAGATCAAAAGCTTTATAGCAGCTCAGTTTGGAGAGAGCCTGCTGAGAGCCCACCAGCAGAAGCTCTGGTCTTGTTCCCATTCAGACAGAACCAATTGTGATCATCCAAGATTCTATGTGGTTATACACTCTAGACAGGTTGTCCTGATCTTGATTGTAGTCCCCTGTTAACTTAAAGACCACCTGGGTGTTGTTGGCATAGTTGGTAAACATCAGCAGGCCTGAACTTCCCTCATCGATAATTTGCAGCAAAAATATCTGCAAATCAAGAAGGCCAGAAAACTGATTGTCTGTCATGTAGGATTTGACGGGATTTAATGAAAGTATGCAATTGTGAGGTAACAAACATATCAAGGATTTTCAGTAGAAAATTACAGTTACTAATTGGCCTGAGATTGTTGGGTTCTTTAGGGTCAAGGTGGAACAAGTTATACCTGTAACTGTTGTTCTCCAGCATGGGTCTGGCATGGATTCACATGCTCATGAATATTCCCCGTCGTCAGGCTGGGAAACCTCGGTAAAGAAAAAATCAGTATCAGTTTCGTTTCTGAAATGTCTTTTCTTAGTAGTAACCAATCATTGGTCTCTGGGTCATACTGCCCCCAGCCAATGACTGCCCTCTCCCTAAGCCCCGCCCCTGGCAGCCATCTTCAGATTTGGTAGCACGTAAAGTGGCAGTATGACCAAGTGAAGAGCCGCAGAGGGGAAGGAGGGAGGGTTCGCATGTGAATCCATGCCAGACCCATGCTGGAGAACAAAAGTTACAGGTAAGTAACTTGTTCCTTCTCCAGCATGGGGTCTGGCATGGATTCACATGCTCATGAATATAAGAATACATAGCAGTACACACATGCACAACCACAGGAGGTGGCAAGACTCAACATTAAGCATTACATAAAACTCAACATTAAGCATCTCTTACCTCCTCACCAGGCTCACCTTAAGCGAACAGGTTGCGCAGCACTGCCTGGCCGACTCTGGACTCCTCCCCGGAAACCCGGTCGACGCAGTAGAATCTCGTGAAGGTGTGCGTCGACCTCCACGTAGCAGCCCTGCAGATGTCCAGAAGGGGCACACCAGACAAGAACGCTGTGGTAGCAGCGATCGCTCTGGTCGAATGGGCTCTCGGACGGCCAGGCAACGGTCAGTTTGCCAACCGATGACAGTGCATGATGCAGCCGGAGAGCCATCTGGAAATGGAAGCCTTCGAGAGAGCCTTCCCTTGGTTCACAGGTCCAAAGTTCACAAATAGCTGTGATGTCTTCTGAAAACTCTTTGTGCAGTCCACGTAGAACTTCAGCGATCTAGCCACATCCAGCGAGTACAAAGTCCTCTTGGCCGGCGACCAAGGCGACGGGAAAAAGACTGGCAGCACCAAGGGCTCGTCGAGATGGAAGTCGACGACACCTTGGGCATGAAGGAGGGGTGCGTCCTCAGCACCACCCTCGTCTCGTGGAAAGTCAAGTATTGAGGATTGCAGGAAAGGGCCTGAATCTCTCCCACGCGTCGTGCAGAGGTGATGGCTACAAGGAACGCTGTCTTCCACGACAGAAACTTCAACAGAGCCAAATGCAAGGGCTCGAATGGCGGGCCCATGAGCCTTGTCAGCACCACGTTGAGTTCCCACGCTGGGGCCGGAGCCTTCACTGGCGGGAACGATCGGAACAGTCCTTTCATAAACTCCTTCACCAGGCGATGACACCACAGGGACGACCATCCTGCAGTTCTGGTGTATCGGGAAATCGCTGCCAGATGTATCTTGATGGAAGCGTGAGCTAGTCCAGCTTTGGCCAGCGACAGTAAGTACGGTAGCACTTGAGGGGCTGTAATCTGTAGAATCTTCTGTGCACGGCACCAGACAGAGCACCTCTTCCACTTGTGTCTGTAGCACTTGAGAGTTGAGGACGCCCTGGCTTTTGCAAGAACACCTCTGCAGTCAGCCGGGATATCGTACCCTCCAAACTCTAGTGCTGCACGAGCCAGGCCTGCAAGTTCAGCGACTCCTGGTCGTGATGAAGAATGGCGCCTCCTTCTCTGGAGAGAAGATCTGCGTCCGTCGACAGATTGAATGGTGGGGGCGCTGACAAGTCCAGAAGGTCCGGGAACCATATCTGTCTCGGCCACCTCGGTGCAACGAGGATCATCCTGCACCGGGACATCTTGAGTTGGTTGATGAGCCTGAGCAGCAACGGCGGGAACGCATACAGGAATAGGCGGTCCCAGGGGAACGAGAAAGCATCGCCCATGCCCCTCGGCTGGGGGAACCTGCTGGCGAACCTTTGGCACTTGGAGTTCGTCGCTGTCACAAACAGGTCGATTTGGGTTTTGCCCCATCGCTGGAAGAGTTGATCCACTTGATCCTGGCGTAATGCCCACTCGTGGCAAGAGCGCAGCTCCCTGCTGAGCGAGTCGGCGATGGTGTTTTTTTATCCCTGCTAGATGAAAAGGCACCAGAAACATACCCTGGACAACGGCCCAGTGCCACAGATCCTGGGCTTCCTTGGATAGGGCTGGGGATCTGGTTCCTCCCTGCTTCCGGATGTAGAACATCGTGGTGGTGTTGTCGGTGAAGATCCTCACCACCTTGCCCTTGAAGGACGGGAGGAATGACTTGAGGGCCCAGAATACTGTTCGGAGCTCCAGTATGTTGATGTGGAGCAGCCTCTCCTCCGGGAGCCACAGGCCTCTCGCGTGAAGATCTCTGGTGTGCGCTCCCCAACCCTCCAGGGAGGCATCCGTCGTCACCGTCACCTGGTATGCTGGGGTCTGAAAGTCCGTGCCCGCGGCGAGATGGGCGCGGGTGCCCCACCATCGAATTGCCTGGCGGAATACCTCATTGAGCGAGATCCTGTCCTCGAAGCTGTCTGTCGCTTGTGTCCAACGGGCGTCGAGGAACTCCTGCAAAGGACGCATCCGGAGCCTGCACAGGCGCAGCAGGTAGATGCAAGAGGACATCATCCCGAGAAGGGACTTGATGGACCTCACTCTGGCCACGTTCGTGGCCAGCAGACGCTGCACCTTGCCCAGGACGGCCTGCGTGCTTTCCTCCGACGGCGAGGCCAACTGCGCTACTGTATCGAGCTTGGCTCCCAGAAACAGTGCGACCTGCGATGGAACCAGGTGGGATTTGGGGAAGTTGATGGAGAATCCCAGGTCCGTGAGCAGCCGGACGGTCTTTGCTGTGTGTTCGACGGCGAGTTCCCTTGTCCCTGCTCGGATGAGCCAGTCGTCCAGGTAGGGGTAGACGTGGATCCCGTGCAGGCGCAGCCGCGCCGCCACTGGTGCCAGGCACTTGGTGAACACCCTGGCCGCCGACTTCAATCCGAATGGGAGAGCCTTGAACTGGTAGTGCCGCCCTTGAACTACAAACCTGAGAAACTTTCGGTGTCCTTTTAAGATGGGGATGTCAAGGTACGCATCCTCCAGATCCAACGACGCTAGGAAGTCGCCTTCCTCCAGCTGTCCCAGCACATGCTGGAGAGTGACCATCCGCAACTTCTGTGCCTTGATGTATTTGTTTAACCGACGCAAGTCCAGGATGGGACGCCAACCTCCTGTCTTCTTCCTGACGAAGTATTTTGAGTATATTCCGGAGCCCCGAAGCCTCTTTGGGACGAGCTCAATGGCTCCTTTCTTGAGCATCGCCCTCACCTCTAACAGCAGTTGAGGGGCGTGGTTTTCCTTCCTGGCCACTGGAGGAATTCGAGGGCACTTCTTTAGGAATTCCAGAGAGTGCCCATGGGCCAGGGCATCCAGCACCCAATGGTCGGTGGAGATGGACTCCCACACGCTGACGAACTTTGCCAGCCGGCCTCCCACCGGGGTGCTTCGGTGGGGGGCCACGGCTGGTTCAGTCTTGTTTGGAGGCAGCCTTGCCTCCTTGGCCTCCCTGGCGACGACGGCGAGATCCACCCGACTTGCCTCGTCCCCTGTAGGCTTCTTGCGACGAGGAACGGGCCGATTGACGGTAGGTCGCGGAGTCGCCGCCGAATCCTTTGGAGGCACCTTGCTTGCCTCCGGAGTTCCGAAAGCGCGGCCACCTTTGCTGCGGAACTCCCAAGGCCCGAGCCGTCTGTGTCGGTCTTGATGGCCTGCAGCGACTCATCCACTGTCTTTACGAACAGATTGCTCCCGTCGAAGGGCATGTCCGAAACCTTGGCTTGCACCTCCTGGTGGAAATACATCGCCTTGAGCCACCCCCGCTGGCGAAGGCAAACGCTGTTGCCCAACTGGCAGAAACCGGTGTCAGCAATGTCCGTGGCCACAGTTATGGCATGATCCAACGCCACCTCACCCTCCTCTAGGATCGCCAGGGCCTCTGCCCTCTTGTCGTCCGGGAGGAAGTCCAACAGGGGGGCGATCTTGTACCACAATTTCCTGTCGTAGGGGGCCTTAATCGTCGTCGCCACCGACGAGATGACTCGTCGTCCCATGGCGTCCAGCTTCTTTCCCTCACCGTCCGGTGGGGAAGTTGAAGATGAGGCTGATGCCCCTCCCCCCCTGCTTTCTTCTTGGCCACTGCAGAGATGACCGACTACGTGGTCGGCTGTGCCTTAAGGCACAACGGGGCGGAATCGGGGACCTGGTACTTCTTCTCGTACCAGTCCCTCTTGGCAGGTGTCGTGGACGGGTTCTTGAGAAGGGCAAGTCCCTCGTCCCAGATGTCATCCAACAACGGCACTGCGAGGATCGTCTTCCTCTTGACCTCACGCCGTTGGTAGAGGAAGCCTTCCTTCTTCTCTTCGGGGCAGAGCT
Organism: Ambystoma mexicanum; assembly: GCF_040938575.1. Classification (NCBI taxonomy): domain Eukaryota; kingdom Metazoa; phylum Chordata; class Amphibia; order Caudata; family Ambystomatidae; genus Ambystoma; species Ambystoma mexicanum. The sequence goes on from NC_090933.1 coordinate 39,432,997, forward strand.
GAAAAAGTTCAGATGCCTTGGCAATCATGCGTGGAAGGAGCCAATCTCGTCGGGCGGGGACGCCCGAGGGATAGGAGACGGACGGTCAGTCCCGTCGTCGTCATCCGTCCCCGTCGTGGCCGTGTCTGTTCCCGTGTCGTCCCTCGGGATCGGGGAAGGCGGCAAAGGCTGAGAAGGCTGTGAGGGCTGAAGGGGCACTGGATGAATTCTCCTCCTCTTGTTTGGAGGGCTTCCCGAAAGACCCAGATCAGCCGGGTTGTCTGTCGGGGGTAGGGGCAGTCTCGTCCTTATCTCCGTGCACAAGGCTTGGATTGCCGCTGAGTTGTCCTGCGGCTCGGGCTGCGACGGGCGTGATGGACATGACGGTTGATCCTCATCCACGGGAACTTCGTCGTCGTTGCCACCCTCGCTCTCATTGTCCCCCTCGTCGGGATTCCTCCCGTGGCACCGGGCCTCTTCCAAATTCTCGGTCAATTCCTCCTCGGAGGTTGTGTCCGTAATGGTCACGGCCCCCCCCTCTTTTTCCACCGGGGTCTTCACGGGGGTCTTCTCGGTGGGCTTAAAAGAGGATTCCCTCCGTGGAGGCCGGGAAACTCTAGACCCCGAGGTCGCCTCCACTGGGATAGCCTCCACAGGCTTCGCCAGGGCCGCAGCGACTCCCTCGATAGAGGCCTTAGCCGGGTGGATCAAGGCCTTCGCCGCCTTGGGCGCGCTTGAGGCCTGCACCTTAGGGGGAGGGTCACCGCCTCGCTCCCCCTCGGCCGGTTCCTCTGAGATCGACCGGGGCCTCTCCAGAAGCTTAGCCGGCTTCTCGGATTTCCTCTTGCCCGAGCCAGAGCGTTGGCTCGTGGTTGGAGTCGGTGAAGGCACGCCCTGCATGGCAGCCGAGGAGCCCGACCGTTCGGCGCTCCCGGTGCCCGCGGACTCGCAGTGCTTTGCCTTTTGTCGGGCCCCCGTCGCCAGAGCGCCCTCACAGGATTTAAGACCGCTCGGACTACTTCTTCTCACCTGCTGGGCTCTTGCCTTCCAGCCAGTTGGAAAGGCGGGTCTGGCGATCCCTCATCGTCCGATCCGTAATGTTAAAGCAAAACGCACAGTCCTTCTCCGTGTACGTTTTGTCCTCGTGGAGGCAGTAAAGGCATTTCGAATGCTCGTCCTCCTTGAATACATTTTGTAGGTTGTATCCAGGGCAGATCCTGAACAGTTTGCCGGGAGTCGAGCGTCCCTTATCCTGGGCCACGTTCTTCTCGTCCACGAGGTAGGCCTCAGAAACTTCTGGAATCCTCCAAGAAGCGTAACTCGATGAAAACTTCACCCTTGAGGGGCGTAGGTAAATCTGAAACGGGTCACCGTTGATCGGAAGTAGAAACGGTGGAGCTTGAGGCTCAACTAACCAAAAAGATGAGATAAATCTCTTTGAAAAAGCACAAAACGCAGTAAAAGCTCGAGAGCTATAGCACGAGGACTCCCAACACTTGAGCGTGCGGTAAAAATCTGAAGATGGCTGCCAGGGGTGGGGCTTAGGGAGAGGGCAGTCATTGGCTGGGGGGGGGGGAGTATGACCCAGAGACCAGTGATTGGTTACTACTAAGAAAGACAGATCAGAAACAAAACTGATACTGATTTTTTCTTTACCGAGGATTCCCAGCCTGACGACGGGGAATATTCATGACCATGTGAATACATGCCAGACCCCATGCTGGAGAATGGTTTTTTTCAAAAGTGGGGTATCCGTCACGGTTTTCATGGAAGCCAGAACCTGATTATTCCTAAAAGACGAGTTTACAAACCTAGTTAAGAAGGGGGCAAAAGGGTCTTTATGTGCCACAATGATCTTGGGTGGAAGGAGACTTTTGGCACAGGGGCTAGGGTGCATGGATGAAAGCATTTTTATAATTTGTGATAGAAATAGGGGCTAGCCTGAACATCGCATGTTCACTGGCCTCCCAAAGGGGTACTTCCACCGAATCATATTTGTTTATCTAAGATTGCATGTTTTATATTTTAAATCTGTCAGTATTCCCTTTAGCTTCAAAAGCCTCCTGAACTCTCAGGCAATTGTGATTGGTAGGTTGAAATGAGACTTGGGCCGCTTTAGGTTTTTTCATTGCCTTAAGAATCTCAGAGTTAGACGCATGGTTGGCTGAGTGATCAATCTGGGAGTTAATTCTTTTTTAGTATCTTCAATTAGGAGTCTATAGATTTAATCAGACTTCTTCCATGCAGTCTTGTTTTCCACCGTGGGGTACTTCAGCCATTGGGGCTCCAGGTTTTGTTTTTGCTTTTTTAATATTGTGAGTTGTGGAGTAAACCTCTTTTGATGACACAGGTTTTCTCTTTCCAACTTTGATTTACATAAGGGAACCCCTTTTGTTGGGTATAATGGGTTACAACAACTATCTTTTACAATGGTGTGCCCAACAGTGTTTTACTGTATTTCTTACAATTGCATTTTTAGTTAGTTTCAATTAATGAAAAAATGCAGTTCAGGAAACTAAATAATATAACCAATTTCATAATGTATTGGTACATTTTTTACCTTTTTCAATTTTAGGTTTTCCTTTGTATTCATACTATTGTAACGCTCACCTGATTCCCGTAGAGGCGCCGGTCTTGACTGGGCGTATACCGTATCTTCAAAGGTGATGTGTAACACACGGCTGGCTCTTTGGGCTGGACCTCTGTGCACTGTATGTCTGACTCGAAGGGTAAGATGTCTGCAGATAGAAAATATGGGATTAAGGAACTGGGTTATTGAATGTCTCTCTCTTCTTCCCTTTCTCTTCTCCTGTAGAACCCCAAAGGTTAACGCTCTCACCTTAGGTAAGTGAACGCCGTGCTCTCCATCTGCCTCTGGGCAGGGTGCTGTAACCAGTTTCTTCACTGGATAAGGGGAGCAGGCCTCTTGACTTCAGAGGACTGCTGTCCGTCGTTTACTGCACGAACGGTAAGTTTCGAGTAATTCTAATGTCTTTAAAGTCTTTAGTAATGATGTTTCTTGTTTTGCAGGGTTCCGGCGATGGCGGATGACGGGCTGAAGTGAGTTGAAGATGGAGCCCGTGTGATGAATAGAAGCGCCTGGAAGCACGTAAGTAAGCGCTTGTTGCCTGCTTCACGATGCGCTCTAACTGTCTTTTTATTTTGCAGGTACAAGTTCGGAGCGGCTGCAGGGTGCCGGAATACCCACTGGGTTGGATGTGGAAAGGAGTAATGGCACGTGAGTATTAAAGTTCCCCAATGTTTTTAAACGCACCTTGTTTTGTCTTTCAGATGCGGGATGCAGCGCCGAAGGCCTCCGGAGCGTGCGAAGACTTGGTAAGCTTTTGTCTTTCAGATGCCGGAATGTAGTGTGAAGACCTCCGGAGCGCAAGAAGAGTAGGTAAGCCTTTGTCTTTCAGATGCCGGAATGCAGCGCGAGGCGTTGGTGACAGCCGATGGACCAGGTAAGTGAAGAGCTGTCACTGAAGACCGTAATGCTAACCTGTTCTTTCTTGTCTTTATAGGTGTTGCTGAAGACTGGATTCAGGATGGTAAGCCTTTTTCCTTAGGCCCAGGATCAGATGCAGAAGACACGATGAGCGTTCTGCTGCAGAGGATGCAGAATAACGCAAAGCAAGATTCATCCATCGGGTGTGGTTTAAATAGCCTCCTGTAGTGCTTAGGTGTCTCCTTCCACAGCCACGCCTAGGTAAGAAAAGAGTTCCTGCTTTCCAGAAGAGTTCCAGTGTTCTGAACCTAGGGAGTGGCTCCTGCCCCACCCAACAGGAAAAGTAGTTCCAAACAGAAGAGGATCAGAGGCTCAACTGGCAGGCAAGTAAGCAGCATGGTCTGCTGCAGGTAAGTCCACCCAAGCATTATGAGCCCGGCGCTTCCAGCGCTGGGACTGGGCATATTTATGAGCCTGGTGCCACTGGCGCCAGGACTGGGTCCAAAAGGTCCCAATTGGGACTGGTTGGCACTCGGAACCTGGGTTATGGATCTGCTTCCAAGGGAGTTGGGAAAACCCTGACCTTTTGGAAGCAGAGATCATGACAACTATTCCTTCTCACCCTTCATTTGCCTTCTGTCAAGTTATCTCAGCTATTGTCTTGCACACGTCATTGGCTGACAAATTATTTCCAAGAAATATTCAACATCACAAAGAACATTTGGGAAAAGGACCAACAATTCAATACAAAATATCCTAGAAAACATCAATATAAACAAAACCGAGAATGTATCCCTGCCTCAGAAAGGCTAGGGGAGACACAAAGGAAACTATTGAGCAACACACAGAAAAGAGCAAGGTTCACGCCACAAGAAGCATTGTTAGTCCCTACGGTGAGGGGCAGGGCTAATGAAGACCCGAAAATGACCTGCATAACAATTTAACACCCAGAGCTAAGGGCACTGGTGAAACAATGCTGGCCTGTGGTGAAGCTAGCTTTACCAGACGAGCCACTCCCCAAAATGGCCTTAAAAAGATCTAAAAATTTGAACGAGTATTTGACGCAGGTTCAACTTCCAAGAGTACACTGTGGAACCCGAGACAGATAACAGGACACTACCCGTGCGGCAATTACACAGTCTGCAGATTTACAAGGAAAATAACATCTTTCACTGTGCAAGGCCGGCAACGGGAACTAATGCAGTTTACTAATTGTTAAGACACCCAATACCATCTAATGCATACAGTGTCGATGCAGTAAAAAATATGTTGGGCAGACCAGCAGACCAAGCATAACAGAATTGATGAACACCATTCATGCATTCGATGCAGAACACATACAGCACGCTTGGTGAAACATTACATTTCACACCATCAATCGGCATTTGATATACTGTAGTGGATTTTGGATACGGTAAAGAACTCATCCAACACCAAAAGGGCCCTCCTACAAAAGGAAGCGTGGTAGATCCACAAATTAGGGTCCCATATCACTGGTCCGAATGAGGAACTAATACCCATTCACAGAGAGCCAGCCCTCACACCAGGGGGTTGCATTTCTAAATACTGTTTTTATCCTATTGAGCAAGGGAGGGGGCAGAACTATGATAGCCAGAGAGGGGTCTGTACAGTCTTTGGAAGTTTCTGATCATAAGGGCAAAGTCCACATATTTTAAGACCAGGGGTTGGACCCCTAAAAGCAGGCTAGCTTTAGTCCTTTCACCTGGGGACTTTTGCCTATAAAAGAAGGGTTCTCCCACCACTTCTTTGAATCATCTGGACTCATCTTGAACCATACTGAAGATTTTGTTGGACTCTGTTGAGAGAGCAGTCCTTTGTAAAGTCCTCCAGTTAAGGAGTGAAGGCAGAGGTTCCAAAGGCAGAATCAAGATCTGCTCCCTAACCATCCCCAGGAACCACTCAAGGTGAACACTGCAGCTGGACCAGAAATCTGCCTCTCTACCAGCCACCCTGTGCCTAGGACTTCACTGTGCTGCAAGTCCCCTGATGTGTGCCAGCCTTCCCCCGTGTTTAGGAGCTCGAGAACAGACTGCCATTGGCCCTGGATTGGGACTCAGAACCTGGAAGCCAGAACAGTAAAGATCCCTGCTGTCGACGATGACCCGCTCCGAATCGTGATTCGAGCATGCCTTGCCGCGGAGAGATCCAGCACGACAACGCTGCCCTTTTGCATCCCTTGTTCTTTGAACCGGCGTCTGCTGTTAGACCTCATTTGCTGCCGCACCGCACTTGCCTCAGCTCGAACTGCAAATTACTGCTGCTTTGTCTTGCTCGAGTCGCTGTCCAAAATGCCAGCATCTTTATTGTCACTCCTGTGAGTTGACCTACCCGACCCTGGTGTACACTCGAACCGCAACCTCGGAGCTGTTGCATCAAACAACTCATCTGATCCTGGTAAGCAGCCGATCCCCACAGCTTGAGTAGCTGCTTCAAGACCACAGCTCCCCTTCCGTTCGGCCAAGCCTCGACAACCGCTTGCCGCTGGACCACTGTGACTGCTGCATCTGTGATCCGAACCAACACTGCGACTGATGCTGAAAAATCTTGTTCGACACTGTCGAACCCCCAAGACATTTTCAGAAGGTATTTGGCTGATATCTGCCACGCCACCCTGGTCTATCTTTCAGCAGTAGAGACGGGCTAGCACATTCTATCCCCTCTTGCAACTTGAAGAAATATCCTTTTGAACATTGTGGTATTTTGAATGCCTTTTCTCTCCTCGTCTCATCAGCCAGAGTGATGCATCTATTCCATCTGTGCAGATTCTGCATTTCTTCTACAACAGTGGATTTTTACAGTGTTTTCTAGATTTTCTAGATAGTTAGTATTGTAAATGGTGTGTCTAATTAAAGTACATTTTTTATAGAAACTTTACTGAACATTCCTTTATTTTGGACTGCAATGCTGCTGTTCGGGATGCTAATGAAACACATTCACACCTCACATGAGAGTATAGCCCTCGCTCGGCCCAGGTTACCAGAAAGGCAAAGGAGGTATATCTCTGGACCGTGCCCGTTTTACTTTTATGATTATGTTGGCTCTTGGTGTGTAGAAGTGTGAGCGCTGAGTTGGCGTATTAGCCTCTACTCATCCTTAAACTCCTGCAGGGCAGAAGTTAATTCGTCACACACAGGGGCGGGGATCACATATAAAATGCAGAACGTGTTCAGTGTTCAAGGGGAGCGTGGAGTAGTAGTGGAATGCACAGTCGTTTCATTCATCTCACCCCTGCTCAAGACCCTTATTTTTCCCAAGCAAGCATGGGCACCGCATTCAGATTTAAATCAGGGTAGGGCTATGCAGTCATCAAATGTAATATTGCTTGATAAAGGTTAACAACTCAATTCTGTAATTCAGTCATAACAGGATTACAAGATCCTGTACTAATAGCCATGGTGCATTCAGTAGTTATTTTCCTAAATTCAACTGAGCTTTTTTAAAGTAAAATAAAATCAGCTTCATAAGGTTTTAGTGCTGATTTAAGAACCTGTAAGGTTGTATTCCATTTTTCAATATAGTTTCTAAAAATGTTCCAAGTAATTTTATGATGGCAAAAAAAAATGTGTTCTATTTCTGAGATCGGTAACTTCTTAAATAGGCTATAATTCCAATAAACGTGGCTGTGGATTATTTGTTTTGTAAAAAAGTACTCACCAAATGATTCCAAAGTAGTTAAAGAAGAAGACTGTAGGAAGACAGGTCGCAAAGACAGAAAGCAGAGAGATAAAGAGAAGACACAATAGAATATTTGTTTTTAAGAAATAGGAAAATAAATGAATGAATCTGAAATTCATCGTGTGTGAAAACAAACTTACAACATCAAAAGGTTTCTATTGTAAGGACATTTTTGATTATTTTGTGCATACGCTCTGTAACCCCCATACAGCTTCAATAGTTTTGTGTAGTTGTTGGTTGGTATATATGTGTCAAGAATGAGAAATATGAGGTACAAAATTAACAAAAATGTTGGTACACACGCACCCTATAATTAAACCTTTGTGAGGTTTGGGGGGCCTTTATAATGATCAGATGCCTGAAACTATCTATTCTGTCACTGCATTTCTACCTATCTATCCTGAAATGTGATACCCCCTGCCCACCGTGCAGAGAGCTCGAGGATGCAGACAGATCTGGTTACACTCTGCAGAACATGTGTGATACCTTTGTGTGTCTTTCATAGATGTTTGGAATGCATTGTTTGCTGCATGAATTAGTGGTATGTGGTGCTGACATAAAGAAGAAAGGTCAGACGCAAGCCAGTTAAAAAATATTGCCACATTCCCATTGAGCTTCATAATCTCTTTAAAATAACTGATGCATTTCTATATCAAACCGTATTAGAAATTAGATATAAAAACGAGCCTGATGTTTGGGCACCAATTTTAAGGAAAGTATTTTCAGAAGCTATTAGACATAATAGGGTCCCCGACTCCTGGCCTAGTGTCGTAATAGTGCTGATTTACGAAATGGGAGGCAAAGATAAGCACAGCAACAGGCCAATTTCGCTACTTGACGGCATTGCAGTTACAGGATTGGGCAATCTCAAATAATCCCATCTCCCGGCTCGTTTCCAGCAAGGGAACAGCACCATAGATCAATGTTGTTGTTTGTCACTGATCTTACCAAAATACACAGTACTGAACAAAATGAGAGAGAACGCAGTCTTTGTGGATCACCAGACCACGTTCGGATGTATGCCAGTAGAGCATCATTGGCGAGTATTAACTAATAGGGGGGGGGGGTGCCTGATGACCTGCTATCTGCAATAGGTCAGTTTTATACAGACAACACAAATGTAGTGAGGTGGGCACTTGCAGGAGAAACCACTGATCAGTTTAGGGTTGACAGGGACGTGCAGCAAGGCTGTGTCTTTGCCCTGCTCCTGTTATGCATTTATATCAATGAGGTTTATCCTGAAATTGGTGGCCAAATGTTCAGAGGAAAGGTTTAATCCCCCAAGGATAGGCATCGATACCTTCCCAGTGTCGTTTTTTGCTGACGAGACAGTGCTGTTAACATCATAAATGGGAACCAAGCTTAGCCTGGAATGTTTTGTCAGCAAACGTCACCAACATGAACATGAGAAGTGGTGAAAAGTGGCAGTTTGCAGTAGTTCATAGACGGTGGCACGAGGATCGAACAAAGGGAACCACCATACAAGAAAGTCTGCTTTATGCTGCTCACGCCGAGTTTACTGACATGCCAGCATGCTCGAAGCGATACCAACTGTGCAGTAGGGAACGCGCAATTGTCAAATGCCAAGCAACTATTAGTAAACCAAACAAAAAGATTGCAAAAAAAACTCGAGCGAAGGTGGGAGCAGTGGGGCTGATTGAGTCTAGTGGCAAAGCGCGAGATAATCTTATTACATCGCAGAGCAAAATCACTAAATACCTTAAACCTTTTCTTAATCACGCTACGCCGATTGCCTGTGCACCATCTTCAATGGAGGATACACGGTCACAGGATATTGCAAGTTCATCTGGGCTGCCTCCGATTGATAATTCACTGCTGAATTTGGTTCTTGGTCTCCAAGGGGAGGCTTCTGTTCTCTCAGAGATTGTGTTGAATAATGAGTTTGATTTAGAGCTAGCACCATCAGCAGACGAGGTATTGTGCCCCGCCGATAAACTTTCATCTACACCGAACTTGGAGAGCATAGCGGCAGACGCTTATGGCTCTAGGTCACCAGACCTTCGTGAAACCTCTCCATCATTGGACTTCTCCGAGGAGGAGAAGCGAGGGGAATCAGAAAACATTATCATATTGAAAGCCTTATATACAATCTGTGCAAAATTGGCTAGAGAACGACAGACAATAAAGAAAGGTTTGGTCATACTCAGAGATTTAGTGCTAGCCTGTGCTGCTGACAGGGAAGGCCGTTGTGCCTTGGGTGAACTTAAGGTGGTTCTGACGCCTTCATCGTCTGTAATAAGTGTCGCAGACACATTGGCTTTAAAAGAGGCGGACTCAATTGAAGAAGTTGTGCCAGAAATGTCTGAAACTCAACATTGAAAATGGCACCGAAAAACAAAAGGAAGCAAATATTTAAAAAGCATCAGGAAATTGGTCGGATGAAAAAAAAATGTGTTAACAGAATGGAAAGAAAGAAAAAAGCAGCTAGAGTAACACAGGCACTAGTGCTATCAACTCCCGGAGATCTGGGATGTGTGGAGATGGACAACAGCTTTGAATTGGTCTGTACACAGCAGCAAAGAGTTTCCTGGAGGGATATGAGAATATGACACCCAAAATAGGCATAGGACAAGTGGATACCCGGTACCCGAAAGGACCATTAGACCTGATTACTAGTCTACTGACCAAGATTTATAAATTTGCGATTGCTTTCCTGGAACACCAGGGGTTGCAACTCATTTTTGAAGGTTGGGGAAGGCCTAAAACAGCTGCTGAACACAAATATTTGCCTTACAAGAAACGTGCTGGTATAAAATCTATCCATTGCTGGATTCCACGTAATAGATAGACTCATCAGGTGAAATCTAAAGGGGAGACCCTGTGCAGGACTGATCATAGGAGCCAGAAATAATTTGATTTTCAAAGAAGTCCCTGGAATATCAAAGCCCCATGTACTGGCGGAGATAGTTCAAATTAAGCTGAAGGGGGTTTGATTTACAGTTGCTGGTAATAAACATTTATAATCCCTAAGACAATTGAAATTATCGAAATGAGTACTACTATTATAAAAGATTGACCGCAGCCTACTAGAGACAGCTTATATATTGTAATGGGGGATTTGAATTATCGAAGACCTTCCCTTCCAGAGAATACCTACATAAATAGGTTTATGGTTCAGGCCATAACTCCGGACGATAACAAAAACTTTTATTATCTTGATCACTGGAATGGATTTATAGAGTTTCAAAGTTTGTATCAACTCTGCAAATCAAAGAGTACACATTTTAATATTCCTTACACCTGGAGCAATGGCTGAGTTGTCTCATGGTTAGATTATTTTTTAGTGCCCTGGGCAATTGTCACAGAGTTTAAGCTGATACCAACAGAGTGTAGTTACTATGTTATCACTAAACTAACTCTAGAATATGAACAAAATGCGAATTGTAGGGTACGTGGGAAAATTAAGTTGAACTGGGCAGATAATAAAATCAATTAGTCAACCAAGAACAAAGTTGTTTAATGCCAGATTAGTAAACCAGCTTTTAGTGGGTAGTAGTGTAACCCATGAGAATAACGGCTCCATAAATACTGCAATGCAAGAAACGCTTGATTATATGCAGGCACTTGAGAAAAAGGCAAGATATGTGGGGAAAGAAAATAAGTGTGTTTCTTATGACCCTATGATAGCGAGAAAGAAAAAATCATATAAGAAAGAAGTGTGCAGAATAAAGAGACTGAAGCTGGATGTGGCAGAGAAACTTAAAACATTGAGAAGTATGCACATGAAATATAACAATATGATTAGAGAGTATAAAACCACTGCAGCTACTTCTCAATGGTTTATCCTTCGCAGAATTCTGTGAAAAAAACTCACAAGTTTGTATGATACGTGGGTGAGTAGGACAGAAAACGGGAAGGAAATTAATCCCATATCGTCCGACACTTGGATTAACTATATAACATCATTATACAACTCTGCCACAGAGTGGGAGGGACCTTACGTAGCTGGCTATGATAATATAGAGAGCAGCATCTTTGATCATTCCATTGAGAACATTACACGATTAATAATTAACCTTAAGACATGTAAATCTGCCGGACCAGACGGGATACTAAATATAGTCATAAAAGAGGACCCAGATTTGTGGTTTAAAATATTACACCTTTTATATAAATTAATATTCTTAACGGGAGCCATACCTCAAAGTTGGAAGGACTCAATTATGATTCCTATATACAAAAAAGATCTGACGAACTACCGTCTATTAGCAATGGTTGATGCTTGCGCTTAGCTGTTTGCACAAATCCTTATGGAGAGAATTCATTCTTGGATGAAGCAACAGCAAATCTTGAAGAACCAACAGGCCGGCTTCAGAAGAGGCTTTGGTACCCCATTGAATTCATGGGCTTTGAAATATCTAGTACGAAGGGCCAAAATGAGTCAGAGCAACCCGCTGTTTGTCTGCTTTGTTGATTACAAAGCAGCATTTGATACGGTCATTAGAACTCGTTTGTGGTGGAAATTGGCAAGCTGGGGCCTTGATCTGGGAATTATTCACTTTCTAAAAAAATGATACTCTGATACAACAGTGAAAGTACATATAAATCAGGAGGGGGAAGTGACAGCATAGCCACAAACCATGGACTGAAACAGGGCTGTGACCTTGCGCCTCTCCTTTATAACCTGTATGTTCCAGATTTAGGTGAGACAATCACATTTAATTGGAAGATTGACAACCAAGCTATTGAGATAGTGGATAGTTATACGTATCTGGGCATCCCTTTGTTCCTCACAGATAATGGGGTGAGTTTGGAGCAGGTGGTGGCAAATAAGACCCTAAACAAATGCAATGCTACAAGAAACATAAAATACAAAAGGAGGATTTTCCATTGAAGGATTACCAAAAATCTACTCTAGTATTGTACCAGGGATATTATATGGGCTTGATATTTGCACTTATCAGGAAACTATGTGATTTAAAGCCTTGGAGGCTAAGATGTGGAGAAGTGTGCTGGGTCTACCCAAATGCACCACAGTTGAAGCAATATGTAGCGAACCTGGCCTTACCGCACTAAGCACTTTAAAAAAGATAAATAGCACAGTCTTTTATTTAAAAATGTAAATGGAAGAGAATAATGGGAAATCCTTGTATAGCCATTTTAATGAGATTTTTAAAGTTAGCTCGCGTAATTGTCCTATTGCTATATGGTAGAAAGAAGTTTTAAGCTTTTTAGAAAATATTGGTTATCAGACAAATATGATTAATAATATAACATTAGCAACAAAAGGAATTAAAGAGAAAGCCTATACGTGGCATAGAGATAATCATTTTGCATGGCTATCCTCGAAGAGTTTATAAAAGAGATGCGTCTTTCAGGCTTTCCCTATAAGAGATTCTTTTAGCTACTTCAATTGTATTCTTGACAGTAAAGATAATCGCTTTATTTTATTACTTCGTCTTGAGCTGGTACATACACTTTTGAGATTGTGGGCCTGGAAAAAAATGTCTTCATCCAGAACGTCGATGGAGACTGTGCAAATATGACATAGAAACCCTCAGGCATCTGTTAACCCAATGTACTGCTAATAAACATCTACTTGACAGGGGTTAGTTTCCATTGGAGACATAAAACACAGAGCAGGCGTGGGCCTTCCTTTACTCAGGCAGCAGCCCAGTCTTGAATCAAGCAATGTATTATAAATAGATGGAAGTTGAACAATTATTGATACAAATATGAGACGATATATATGAATTAGGTGAAGTTTTATGAATTTTTGAATTTGAATAGTTTTTTTGTAAGTGATGACATCTATGAATTGAATGGTTTCTATGTTATTGATGAAATTAATTTTAACATGTTTTTCTTCCTCTGATTTATAGCGTTAAAGGTTTTCTCTAATTAAATACATTTGAATAAAATGGCACCAACTATATCCTACTCTGAATAAAACTAAGACCAAGACATTGGTATTTAGGCATATGAGATCGAAGCCCTGTGAATGCTTTCTGAAAGTAGATGGTATTAGTTTTGAGAATGTACAATGTTACAACTATCTTGAAGTAAGATAAGCTGACACTGGGTCATGGTCTGCCCAAATAGAAAAAGCACAGATCATTATGGGAAAAGACAGAAGTGGTCTCAGGACATTTGAGCCATGTAGAGAGGACTGTATCCCTGCTATCAACATATGTAACGTACGGAGTGCTTCAGCCACGCTAAATATATCGGGGCTATCGGGACTTAGTATTTGCCCGAAATTGGCACACGTGGAGAACACGTTTCTGAAAACGCTCCTCATGCTCCCAACGAGTTTACCAACTGGCCCGTTGTTGATGGGGTGTGGACTGGAGCCAATTGTGTGTCAGACAGCTTTGAGGCCAGTATCTTATTGGATACGACTTTGGGGGACTCCAGAGCAGGAAAAGTATCGGGAGGCGCTTACCTACATACTTGGCATCGTAGGAGGGTGCTCACTCCCATCGGTCAAGCATGTAAGGCAACAATTAAGCGTCCTGGATCTGAGTCACCTTTGGTTGTACCTGCAGAGTTTAACCAACCACACTAAAAAGGAGGTGAAGTTGGCTGCTCGACGGATCATGTATGAAGGCCTTCCCTTGTAAGCTCTTGCCTACTCTTAAACGTAGGGTTGGGCTATTTGTTTTTGCTGACCAGGGAGCTGAGGAATACCTTGATCTTATATCTGCCATTTGCGCAAACCCTATTTATGGAGCGCAGGTGTGGTACCTTCAAGGTTGCAAAATTCACCGGTGGTTGGAAGACCTACAATTCTGAAATGTGTCCGCTATGTGATTCTGGTGTGGGGAAGATTCTACATTTCTAGTTATTTTGTAACTCATTCAAAGATTTGAGGAGACTGTATCTTCTACCATTGTTCATGAAGGCCTGTGTCAATTGTGTAACAGAAGCTTTAAAATTGTGACACTTGACTGAAAACATCAATGATGCATTATGTGTGGCAAAGTTCATCTACAGAGTATGGTCTGGTAGGAACTACCCGATTCGGCGATCAAACAAAGGTTGTTTCGTTTTATTCCTGCTTTTATCCTTATTCTTACTTACCGTTTAATGTCCATTGTATTAGCTTTTGGCCATTTTTAGCAGCAAATCGATGTACATGATGAATTTACTTTTTAGGAGTTTTTTAACTGTTATATTTTCACATTTTGGGTGTATAACATTGAACTGAATTATGTATATTGTCAGTATGTATGCCAAGGACAACTATCGAATACAGCATTATGAAACTGAAACAAGGTATCTCGTCCTCAGCACTACATTTGCATTGCCGACAACGAGATAGCTTGTCCTATTTTGCACTTCAGTTTGTGTGATCGCTGTAGCGCAGTGATCGCACAAACTATAAATCCAACCCCCGGGCTATGTGAGGAGGAAGTTCCTCCTCACAGCCCAGGGGTTGGATTTCATTCAGTTTCACATCAGAGTGCGTAATGCGTGCTGAAGTGACACTGAATGTAATTTCACTTGCCGCAGCCATTTTGGCTGTGGCGAGTGAAGGAGAACGCAGGTTTCTCAAGAGCACCAGGGATGCTTTATTTCAAGGGTGTGGGGCGGCTTAGTTTATAAGTGGCCCTCTCCCTCACAGCTTCCCCAAATGCATGCCCTTCCTGGGGGCAGAGGGGCACTGGGCCAATATTTTGTGATTTTATTTGGTGGGCGGGGCACTAGAACACCAGGGATGTGTCATATGAAAAGGGGGGCTCTCCCCCTCCTGCCCCAAATGGATGGGGCATGTTATTTTGTACTCCCTGGGGACAGATTGGCAGAGTAATCTGCCAATCGGCCCCTAGGAAGGGGCAGATGTGTTTTTACTGGGAAGTGGGGGTTAGTAGACCACCAGGGATGGCTAGTATGAAAGGGGAGAGTGGCCCTCTCCCCTCCTGCCCCAAATAGATGGGGCATGAAATATAGCGCTCCCTGGGGGCAGATTGGCAGTGCAATCTGCCACCCTGACCCTAGGAACTGGCAAACATGTTTCTACTGGGCGGTGGGGATCACTAAACCTGCATGGATGTGTTGTATGAAATGGGGAGGGGGAGTGGCTCTCTCTCCTTGCCCAAATGGATAGGGCATGTCATTTAGCCCTAACTGTCAATATGCCCCTAGGAAGGGGCACATTGTTTGTGTTACCACTGTAAAGTAGTTGGATTGGTGGTGGGGGAGTTGCCACTAGAGCACCAGAGATGTGATATTTGAAGTGGGGAGAACGGTCCTCTCACCCTCAAGCCCAAATGTGTTTTTGTTGTTTTTATTGTGCCATTATATCGTGATTTTACTGTTGGTGGGGGTGGATAAAAACAAAGTGCATTGCTGGGCGCAGATCGCTAGACCCGTGCCCAACAATGGCACTAGACATTGGTGTGGTGCTTATTTCCTCGGCACAGCATTTTGACAGAGGAAATTAGCACCATAGTAAGTATGCATTGCGTGCTCTGAAGGAATGAACATTGTGAGTACCCCCCTTTAACCAGTAGCGCAAGCACATGGAACTGTATGTCTCATGCTTGTGCAAAGCAAACGTTCATTCCTTCAGGGCATGTGATGCACACGTGCTATGGCGTTCATTTTCTTTGGCCCAATAGTCACCCTGACAGTAAAATGCAAGCAAAGCATGATACATTGATACATATATATATATATATACATACATACAGCTTTAGAAAGTTTAATTGTTTGAACTTGGGCTGGTGAGTGAAGATAGGAGCATGATAGTTTGGATTTGTTTTTGCTGGGCTGACCACAGATAATCAATGTTTTTTGTTTCGTTTATAGGTCTAGTACTGTTGAAGCTTCTCATTTGTTATTTAAGTAGAGAATCTGCTCTTTTCTACATTGTACAATATACAGGGGGGATTGTCAGTGGGGTGGGTGAGACTAGGGCTGGATTGTTGGTGGTGTACATGGAACAGAGCTCTGGCAAGACACTTTGACGGAGCACAGCTCCATCTTATACTGGCCCAATTCCTCCTCTGTGCATGGGGAAGTATTTCGGTGGGCTGGGACACAATTGCAGGGTCAGGCCACAAAATGCCCCACATGCCAGCAGAACATTGTTATTCCCCTTGGAGGGCAGTTTGGAGGTTTGGGACACCATTTTGCCAACCCCGGGAAGCAGCAATGGCCACTAGGCCATCTGGAAAAGTATGTTCCGGGTGGTGGAGATTTCCATATGCCCATTGTCCCCATCCGCATTTCCCATCAGTTTGCAGTTTACCCTTCCCTGCTGCCAGATGAATGTTATGTCCCATTTATCTGGCCCAAGGAAGGGAAAGGTTTGAAGATAGCAGCCTCAAAGTTTGGATGTGTTTTTGCTGAAGATTATTTTTTTCTTTCATTTACAATTGTGGCAGGCTGAAGCTTTCACTGGCTTATGTAAGTAGTACAAAATGTCCTTTCGTTATTGTACATTATAATTGTGGGGCGGATGTCAGTGCAGCAGGCGGGACTGTGGCTGGAGTTTCAGTGGTGTGGGCAGGAACAGGTGGTGTGCAGGTAATTGTAGAATGATGTTTGTGCCCTGAATAGAGGATGCTGGCTTCTTAGCATAAAAACAAATTACATTTTGGGAACATAATAAGGATCACCACTTTGTCAAACATGTTTGTGCTAGTAAGGCAGACGTTCTTTTCTTCTGAGCATGCAATGCACATTTGGTATGGAGCTCTTTCCCTTTATTAGAATGGCCGCCATTTGGGTCCACCCTCTCCAAGTCAAGCAGTTTTTCCAGGAAGCCTTGCCACGGTCCCCATCCCTCCCCAGAGGGAAAGCTGTAACGCACACCAGCCAGAACTCCAGGACGGTTGGGAGTCCTGGCCCCCGACCTTGGGTGCCTGTCTCCCATGTGGGTTGACCGTACCCAAACCCAGATGTTGTCCTAAGGAGCCCCGACAGGGTCCCCATCCCTTTCCGGAGGGAAATGCTGTCACGCAGCCCAGCCAGAGCTTCAGGAAGGTCGAGGCTGCTGCCACTAGCCTTGGGCACCTGTCTCCCATGTGGGTCGACCTTCCCCAAGTCTAGCAGCAGTCCCAGGTATCCCCGGTAGGGTCTCCATCCCTCTCCAGAGGGAAATGTTGTAATGCAGTCAGGCCGACAGTCCCCAATCCCACGGTGGTCCAGGGGAGCCCTGGCTGCTTCCCTGTCCCTTTACAGCTTTTCCCTCCAGGAAGGGATGGGGACACTGCCTGCGCTCCCGGAACAGCAGTTGAGATTTGGGACAGTCCGCCCAAACGGGAGACAGGTAACCAAGGCCCAAATATGTGGGTTGTCCACAAAGCCAAATCCAGTCTTCCCCAGGGCATTTGGTGTACCAGTGGTTTAGCCTTCTCCTTTTGCGCCCAGCTAAGTGCACCCACACATGTGAGGTATGTAAGGAACTCATGGTGGCAACAGTAAAGACAGACACAAGTGATTTCAGTTCAAGGGTGATAATCAAACTGTATGAATGGGTGTGAAAAACGCCTAGTATAAACCTAAAGCTAAGTGTAACGCTCACCTGACTCCCACGGAGGCGCTGGCCTGGTTCGCGCTGCTGTGACCTCTTCTAAGGTGATGCGCAGGGTTCGGAAGACGGACTAGACCGGGCCCCCAAATCTGGCTTATCTGGCTCGCAGAAGTATCCTTCTGTAGGCGAAAATAGGGGATAAACTGTCTGCGGGGTAATGCAATCGGCCTCCCACTTTCCCCTCTCACCCTCCTTGAAACCCTTCTGTGATTCCCCGTAGCGTCTCACCTTAGGGTCTGGAAGGACGAGCTCTCCATCCTGCTTCTGATGCAGGGGTGCGTTGGTATCTAGTTACTTCACTGGATTTTCGGATTGGTGAGAACCAAACTTGCTTGGCTTCCAGGTAAGTTTTTTTGATAAGAGGTTCCCCTTGTGTCCATGCATTAATGTACTAATGCTAGTGTCTTTTTCCCCATAGGGGCCGGGGTACGGAATGCCGGGGAACAGGCACCGACCCGAGATGAGAGGTGAAATCCGTGTAGAAATCAGGTAAGTCTTTAATGAGCGTTTTTTGGTAATGTCTTTTCATTCGCTCATTAACGCTGATGTCTCTTTTTTCCCCTTAGGGGCCGGGGTCCGGAAATGCCAGGATGCGGCGCGGACCCGAAATGAAGAGGGAATGAATCAACAGGTAAGTCTTAACATGGAGATTTAGCTTTCCTTATTCCCTTCTCTCTCTCACCTTTTGTTCTTGCCTTTTTCTCCCTAGGCGCTGGGGCGTGACTGCGAATCCGGATGATCGCTGAACGTGGAGGCGCCCTGTAAAGTTGAGTGGAATGCGGTGCTGCAGCGATCGACGCGATGAGCTTTTAAATAAAAGTCTTCCTTTTCAGGATTGTCGGCGAGATGTCTCCCGGATGCGGATTTAGCAGGCAAGGACTTTTCCTTCTTCTGTTCTCCTTCTCTTCCTTTGCAGGTGATCCAGGATGCTGGCAGGCGTGGCAGAAGTCAGGATGCAGGAGCAGACACGGTGAGCGTCCAGCTGCTAGATGCAGAACAACGTGAAGCACGTGTGGCTGTTCGGGTGGGGTTTAAATAGCCTTGGAAGAAGTTCCAGGTATGTATCCTTCCTCCAATCAGGTATGTATCCTCCCCCGACCACGCCCAGATGGTAAATTAGTCCCACAGGTAAAGTAGTTCCTTTCAGGCCTCAAGGAGGCCGGGATCCTGCAGCATGGTCTGCATCAGGTAAGTGCACCCAAGCACTCCCATAATGAGCATGGCCCCTATGGCGCCAGGACTGATGTCTTATGAGCCTGGCGCCATAGGCGCCAGGACACTGTCCAAAGGGCCCCTATATGGGGTTGCTGGGTCTTTCCTTGGGGACTGGATGTCCGCTTTCAGGGACGCAGGGCTTGAACCGGCTCCCCGGGAGCGGGCATCATGACACTAAGATGGGAGCAAACTACGACCATCAAATAATAATCAGGCAGTCCTAGTGGCGTCTTGTCAAATAAAAAGGGACTATACTAAAAAAAAAAAAAAAAATTGCCAATCGTTACCACTAAGTTACAAAAAGAGTGTGGGATAATGTTCACCAGAAAAGAAAGAAGTGTTCCCAAAATGATAAGTCAGGATGATATGCCTGCGGTCTCCCTTCTCCACGTTTTAAGCATGGGCAAGGCGGGACTTCTGAGCACAGCATCCTGCTGGGCCTCTCCAGCACAAGGGTCACTATTCCATTCAACGATAAAGACCTTCAAGGGCCAAGTCTCTTGTCTACAAAGTCTTGTGCCTTAGAAGGCCTGCTGGACCAAAACAACAAACAAAAGTTCCTTCAGTGATCTTGCACCTTGGGTGACTGCTCTTTGCCCCTTGGATCTTCCTCCGCCGGGCTTGAATCCTTCTTGCAACTTGGGCCTCCCTCCGTCAGGTTCACTACGGGCTTTCACTCTTAACACAATCTTCTTGAATGTATTGGATCTCACCCC
The DNA here is from genome assembly GCF_040938575.1 of Ambystoma mexicanum. Taxonomy (NCBI): domain Eukaryota; kingdom Metazoa; phylum Chordata; class Amphibia; order Caudata; family Ambystomatidae; genus Ambystoma; species Ambystoma mexicanum. Next base: position 39,452,555 of record NC_090933.1, read on the forward strand.
TCTATTCGCAGACATCCCTCAACCGGGTTCACATTTGCCAATTTCACAGTTCACTTTGTTTTATCACATTCAGGATTAACTTTCTTAGCTTTTCCCTTAGCTTCCCTCCGTTGGGTTCACTTATTTTTATTTATTTCTACCGCGCCTGAGCCTGCAGGCATCAGGGCGCCACATGTACACGAAGAATCACATTATACGAACAAGTCACGGGTCAACATGAATCTACGGATTTTCAGGCGGGTTTTGGCTTAGATTAAGGGGGTTATCTAAACAAGTGGGTCTTGAGTTTCTTCCGGAAGGTAATGTATGAGGGCTCTAGTCTTATTTGTGGTGGAGGTTATTCCATAAGGTCGCAGCTGTGGTGCCAAAGGCTTTGCAGAGTCAGTTGGTTTTCCTGAAACTGGTGGTTACGAGGTTGCCCTGGGCTTCAGACCTGAGTGCCCATCTCGGTACATATGTAACCAGTTTCTTCTTGAGGTATGCTGGGGCTTTCCCATGGACGCACCTATGGGCTAGCGTCAGGGTTTTGAACTGTATTCTATCTCCGATAGTAAGCCACTGTAGATTTCTCCTATCTTCACTGATGTGTTCTGTTTTCCCTTTTTCCTTTGATGATTCTCACAGCCATCGTTAACACAGTTCATAAGTTTCTAAAAACAGTTCATGTTTTACTTCATATTTTTGGAAAGCGTGGTTTCGATTTCCATAGCTTTCTCTTGGCTCTTGGCATCCCTGCGTCTGGTTCACACCCGCCTTTGGCTCGCTTTCAGTATTTTCTCAGGAAGCAAGGGGGTTTCCCTTCCCCTAGCTTTTCTCTCGTCGATGGGTCAGAGACTTTCGATTGTACAAAGGATTTTTATGTGACCTTTGCAGGCCCACTCTGACCCTCACGCCACCCTCTCCTGGGGCCTTCTGGGATTTCTAGTTTCACCACAAAACAAAGGGGTCAACCAGAGTCCTTCGAATGAGCACTCCTGCAGCGCCCGACTACTCTGCAGCTGGCCCTTCTCTCGGTTTTCTCAAAAGTTCAAAACACAAGTTCTTTGTTCACATATAATGTTGCCACTTGCAACCTAGGGCTCAACACAATTCGGTTTGCTATCAGCTTTCTCTGACTCACCGACTGTCTTGAACCTGCTTGTCTGTTTCGCATCTAGAGTCAAGGACGGTACCACAGCAGCAAGTGTACCTCCCCACCTGTGTTATCCGTGTGGGAGGCCCCTGTGCACCGTGGACACCTGTCACAACACACGCCAGCTGTACTCCCCGGTCTTGTTATTGATTTATCAGAGGCTTTGCGGTTCTGAGTTTCAGGTCTCACTGCTATTCTCCTCCTCTTGAACTGCAGGTCTGGAATAGCTGTTCCCTCATGCGTTCGGCCTTGCTCATTGTGTGCTCTTGTGCTATGCCTTTTATCCCTGTGGGGAAGGTAAAGGGTCGTCAGGTGTGTGTGGTTCTGGTCGATTGCCTTACTCTGCCTGACCCTTGTGTTGGGACATGTCAGGTGAACGGCTCTGGTGTAAGTCCGTTGTCTTTCTCTGTGTAAGAAAGTGTGTGTCGGAAACGAGGGGAGGTAGTGTTTCTCTTTGTCCTACAGGGTAGGATGGGAAGACATGCATTACTTACCATAATAGCATTTCTGATGATTGTATCTGCTTAGATTCACAGGCTGTGCATATAGACCGACATCTAGTGATAACCACAGAGCATCTTTCTTTCGAGGATCGAAAGGGGATGTCGACATGGGTGTGCCTGTAACACTATCCCCAACGTGACGTGTAGTGTACCCAAAATCCCTCAGGCGTCGAGGTCCCTCCAATTGTGTTTTTTCTGCCGTGAGGTAGTCTTATAACAAACATGAGTGAGTACAGAGAGGATTAAGATGTCTATGTTCCTTCTTCTCCAAGAGGGGAGGAAGGGTGAGCGCATGTGAATCTAAGCAGATACAATCATCAGAAAGGCTATTACGGTAAGTAATGCAGGTCTTCTGATGCTTGTTAATCTGCTTAGAATCACATGCTGTGCATAGTCTAGCGAGCAGTACCCAGAGATGGTGGTAGGATGTGTGAAGGAACAGTAGCAAAGAGATGTCTTAACACTGCTCGTCCCACCTGAGAGTCAGACCTAGAGTTTGTATCTAGGCAGTAGTGTTGTGTAATGGTGTGTACAAAACTCCAGGTTGCTGCTTTACAAATGGTCTCAAGAGGAACATTTGCAATGAATGCTATGGAAGCCCCAGTGCCCAGAGTAGGATGCGCTCTAGGCTTTGAAGGGCAGATCTCTCTTGGCAAGAGTGTAGCACAGTGTGATGCAATTTACAATACATTTGGAAATGGCTGTTTTAGAGACAGGGTCCCCTTAGCTACCAGCTGCCACTGAAACGAAAAATTGGTTTGTTTTCCTTAGTGGTTCGTTTTCTCCGGATAATATATAACCACTCTCCTCACATCAAGTGTGTGGAGGCTTCTTTCTGCCATGTTAGTGGGGTTCTGGAAAAAGGTGGGTATTTCTATTGATCAGTTCACATGGAACTTTGAAATATAAGTAGGCGCAAACGTGGGCGAGTGCGCAGGAACACCTTATCCATGTGAATCATGACAAATGGGCCTTGAACTGAAAGCTCTCCTTATTGATGTAACTGCCACCGGAAGGCGGTCTTCTAAGTGAATGCTTTAAGGCTAGCCTTTATGTACAGGTTCAAAGGGAGGTCCCATTAGTCAGTACAACATTCAGGTCCCATCCGGGAGCTAGGTTGCAGATAGGGGGAGGAAGTTTCTTAACCCCCTCCATAAAAGCCTTGATCACTGACATTTTCCACCACAAAACTTTCTTTTGGGACGTGGTGTAAGCTGAAAGTGCAGCTAAGCGGACCTTTAAGGAATTGAAAATCAGGCCTCAGTCCAGTAGGTGAGTCAGGTACAGGACAATATGTGTAGGTTTGCAGTCAATAGGATTGATGCTCTTGGAATTGCACCAGATGACGAAGCGTTTCCATTTGTTGGAGTAGCAATGTCTGGTGTTAGGTTGTCATGCTTCTCTAAGTATGTCCATGCATCTTTGAGGAAGTTGGAGGTGTCCGAACTCTATGACCTCAGGAGCTAGGCTCCCAAGTTGAGAGTTTGCAGGCATGATTGAAGTGTTTGTCCCCCGTCTTGTGACAGCATATTGTATGGGCAAGGCAGCTTCTTTGCGGGTGCGACTGACATTGCCATCAGCCGAGAGAACCAGGGTTTGCGGGCCCACTTCGGGGCCACCAGAATCATTGTGAATGGTTCCTGGTGCATCTTGTGCACCATCTTGTTGAGTAGGGGAGTCGGGTGGAAAAGCATAGACACATTTCCCTGATCATCTTATGCAGAGACCGTTCCCCTTGGAGCGGTTCTGCAGGTACCTAGAGGTGTAATCTGGGCATTGCGCATTCTCCATAGTTGCGAATAAGTTGATCTCTGGGAAGTCCCAGTCTGCAAACACGTCTGAAACAATGTCTTTGTGTAACTGCCATTCGTACTCTACGGGTAGTGGTAAGTCTCTGCTGAGCATGTCCGCCAGAAGATTGAGTTCTCCTGTAACGTGTTGTGACAGGAGCATCTTGTGTTTGAGAGCCCACTACCATATGTTCTGAGACAGTTTGGATAGCCCTGGAGAGTGAGTGCATCCTTGCTTGTTCATGTAATACATGGCCGTGGTACTGTCCGTGAGGACTAGAACTGTCTTCCCCTGGAGGTCTGTTTGGAATGCCTAGAGGGCCTTGAATACAGCTAGCAGCTCCAACAGGTTTATGTGGTTGTTTGCTACCGCTGTGGACCACACGCCGTGCGCCATCCGGTGAAGTGAGCCCCCCCACCTTATCAGAGATGCGTCTGTGGTGAGAGTGGCTTCTACTGCGGGGGTGGTGAAGGTCTTCCCCTGCAAGAGGTTTTCCCTTGACCACCACTGCAGAGACTGAACGAGGGCTGCCTCATCCCATTGTCCGCTGGCCAGACACCATTGGCTCGAGAGCCACTCTTGCATGGGGTGCATGCGCAGACACGCGTGTGGGACTAGATAAATGCAGGAGGCCATCATCCCTAACAGTCGCATGGCCTTGCGTACGGTCACCTCACAATTGGCTACATAGTGAGGGATCTAGAACAGCATGTTTTGAAGCCTTTCGTTGGAGGGAAAGACGAGCCTGTCTTTGGTCCAAATGAAAGCCCCCAGAAATTGCTGAACTTGGCTGGGGTCTAGGCTGGACTTTCTCATCGTTTGAGAATCCCAGACTGAGGAGATCATCTACCGTCTTCTGGGTATTTGATAGACATGTTCCGTACAAATCCCGTGTTATTAGCCAGTCGCCAAGGTAAGGATAGACTGGAATGGACTGCCTGCGCAGGTGAGCCGCTACTACCGCCAGTACCTTCGTAAACACCCTTGGGGCTGAGGCAATGCCAAAGGGGAGAACCTTGAACTGATAGTGCTTGTTCTCGATCATGAACCTTAGGTACTTTCTGTGGGCTGGCACTATTGAAATATGAAAGTATGCATCTTTCATATCCAGTGTTGCCATGTAATCCCCATGCGTTAAGAGGGATTACTTCCTGCAATGTTGTCATTCTGAACTTTTGTGGCTTGACAAATTTGTTCGCTGGGAGCAAGTCTAACACAGGGCGCATGGTGAGATCCTTTTTGGGTACAAGGCAGTACACTGAATAAATAACCTGTTTACCTGATATATGGGGACGCATTCTATGGTGCCCTTTTCTTGAAGGGTCTACACCACTTCCAGCAGAATCTGCAGGTGTGCTGGCGAAAGGCGTCTGTCTTGGTGGATGGTCCCGAGCACTCACTGGTTTGAGGTGACACCCTCCCATGAGTGAAGAAAAGATGTTAAACATCCCCTGACCGGGGAGGCATGGGAGGGGACCCAGACTGGCGAGTCACTTGGGAGCGGAGGCCGGGGAGCCTCTTGTGGTGGAATTTCTGCCCCTGACTTTGCCTCATCATTGTTCCCTCTGCTGACATTGATTGGTGCCAGCTGCACCTTGTGCAGAGGACCACGGTGTGCCTCCTGTGCCATACTGGTTGTGTGGAGATCTTGAAAAAGACTGGCCCCGAAAGGAACAGCGAGAGATTCCTCCCCATTGCAGGTAAGGCCTAGCAGTGATCTGATTTAGAGACTTAAGAGTCTCGTGCTCTTTCTACACAGTCTCCAAGGGATCATCCACAGCCTTGCCAAACAAATTTGTGTCCTCCACTGGTTTGTTTATTAAGGAGGCCTGTCTCTCCGGCCTAAACCCTGAGTTGTTAAGCCAGACGTGCTTTTTTAGAAGGGTGCCTCGGGCCAAAGTTCGCCCAGCTGTCTCTCTGCTGCATCCAATGTATTATTCAGAATGTTGTGGGTCACCTGTTTCCCATCCGAGACAATCGCCAGCATGCATTATCGTACCGGTTGAGGGTCCTCTTGGAGGTCTTCCTGAAGCAGGTTCCACTGCACATCAGAATAACTAGCAAGAAGTGTTGAATTAGCAATTCTTGTCGAATATGCTGCCGAAGTGGTGATGCGTTTGCAAAGGGCGCACAACTCCTTGCAGTCTTTATGAGCCTCAGAGGTAGATCGTGGTACCCCAGCCCCTTTCCTGGTGTTAGTGACATCCAGGGAGTCTGGAGTGGCATGTTCTCGAATGTATAACGGTCAGAAGGAGAGTGGCGAAACAATTTTTCCACTTGAGGGTTCATAGCCCTTGTAAGGGAAGGGGACAGCAAGGAGGGTGCAAGGCGTTTGATAGAATTTCACAAGGGGATAGCCTGGCTTGTAGGAGGTTTCTCCTTCAGGATGTCCTCCACAAAGTCAGTCTCTTAGACAGCTTCCTGCGTGGCAATTTGGAAATGTTCTGCAGCCCTTTTCATGATTGCACTAAAATCCATCTGATCATCAATAGGTGATCCTTGCCTCTGTGGAGATGAGGAAGGAGGGTGCAGACAAACGGTGTCTGGGTCCGGAGTATGAGTGGGGGAAAGCCAAGGTGCTTCCTCTACAGGCTATTCTCTACCCCAATCTGGGCAAGGATCATATATGTCCTAGCCAAAGGGATAGTCATCCTGGCCATAGGGATCCTCATAGGCCTCTTCAGGTTCTACGAGTTCAAAAACATCTTCCTGTGGGATAAGACTTGAAAGCTTCTGCACTTTTGGTAAGGTAGGGCAGGTATCCTCCTCCCTAGATCTCTTTGGGGTATGACCCTTTCTGAGAAGTCCACAAACAGAGTTTATCCATATAGCTCTCAAACCTCACTCTGGTCCACAGAGATGAACGGAGGGATCAGGAAGGGGGAAAACTCTTCAGGAGGACATGAGTCCTTAGAAGCAAGGGATTTGTTAGACAGAGTTTTAGAGAGGGGCTGGGACCCATCTGAATACTCCTCTCGATGAGAGGATGTGCTCCTTGGTTTCTTCGGCGCTGAAACAACATTGTGAGACTCTCACGTAGCTCTGGTGGGTGAGGGAGATTTTGCCGTGCCTACACACGTCGTCAAGGATTTCGACACCGCCGAAACCCTTGCAGCTGATGCGCTCTTTAACGGCGCATCAGCGCCCGGGTGTCTTTTTGAAGAGACGCCCTTATGGCTGGAATGCACTGACGTATGCCGCGACTGCAGTTGCGGGGAGGACGGACAATCGTGATGATCGGTAGGCACCGCCGAAACTTTCAACGGGCCTGTTGGCGTACGCTGCTTCCTCGACGTATCAGTTGAGGGAGCCTGTCGGGTTGAATGCTTAGCCTTCGGTGGTGTGGTTCTGCCCCTGTCACCAGGGTGTGATCTCCCCATAGCAGTGCCGTCGGCATGCCTGTTGGGGCTGGGGATGGGCAACTGGTAACAGGACGGTTGCGCAGAAATGTCTATGGCCTCCATATCGGAGACATGGCTGTCGCTAGAATCGCATTGCACGCCCACTGTTTCGTTCATGTATCCTTTAGTGTCTTAGGACGGAAAAGTTAGTAGACCTTGCAGGATTGCTCGTTGTGATCACGATGGAGACACTTGTTGCACTTGCGATGTGAGTCTTTCCACGGATATTTGCCGTTACAGGACAGGCAAAATTTAAATGGAGTCCTCTCCATAGTAGAGGTAAAGGTCGGCAGCCAGACCAGAAAGAGAGGGGAACAGGAAATGCATTCTCAGAGAATCAAACCCCTGGGCCCCACTCTCCCTACTGTATAGGCCTTGTGTAGACGTCTTCTGCAAAGGGATCCACGAAGCAGCTGTCGAGATAGTAGTTGAAGATTAGACCACTGGTCGTGGAACAAAGGAATTATGAAATAGCAACATAACACTTTGGAGCTCAGCATAAGGCGACCAACTAGTTTGGTGGAAAAAAACAATCTGAGGGACCTCGATGCGCGAGGGATTTTGGTACACTACACGTCACGTTAGGGGTAGTGTTACAGGCATGCCCATGTCGACGTCCCCTTTCGATCCTCGAAAGAAAGACGCAATACTAGATTTCAGACTATATGCACAGCATGTGATTCTAAGCAGATTGACAAGTATCAGTAAAAGGTGTTACAGGGAATGGGGTACTGCGTCTCGCCCGTCGGTGTCCCACTTCCACAACCCGAAGACCCCCACCCTTCCAGGTGATTCTTCCCCACTGGTCCACCCCCAGGAACTGGATCCAATTTATTTTTAAATGTTTTTATTAGCATTTGTAAAACATTAACGATTTGCTGCTCAGTTTACTATCACTGTCACAAATTGTATAGATAAACAGATTAACAATAACAGCCAATCCTACGGTAACAACAAACGGTCTTTATTTCTAGGTTGCTCATCTAGGTGCACATGGCTGTTTCTAGGGCAGTTCAGGTATTTCGAGGGCTGTTGGGGGTTTGAGAGCAAGAGGGTGTCGTCCTATTCTACCTCATCTCTCTTTAGCCATCCCAGAAGTGGGCTCAGGTCATTCATGTGGGTTTATCATCTGATGGGTGAAACATGTCCCAAATTAGTATCTTCCAGGCTTCATATGCAGGGCTTGCATCGCCTCCTGCCTTAGAGACTCCATCGCCCCACACACTGGTTTCTGCCCCTGTCCAATGTTCTAACTCGCTGTTCCATCTGGCGTACTGTGGGCCCCCTGCCGTCTTCCACGCCATTGCAATGGCCCTTTTGGCTAGCACACATACCATGTACATAAATATAACCACATGTCTATATTTGCTTGTTCGTAGCTAGGCCCTGAGCAGGCATTCTTTCGGTGTCCATTCGTACCGCATCACCCCAGCTCGTCTGCAAGCTTGTTCTATCTTAGCCCAGAAGCGCCTTATCTTGAGACACCCCCAGAACATATGCAACATTCTCGCTCCCTCCAACTTACACCAAAGACATTTTGGGTTTGCATTTCTGTTAAACTTAGCTATTCTGCCCAGCGTCATATAGGTCCTGTACAGGACGTTTAGGTGAATTAACCTAAATCGGGCATTCCTTGACACTTCCCTGGGATACATTAGGATCCTCTCCCATTCCTTCTCCGTTAAACTGATTCCCAGGTCAGCCTCCCACCTCTGCTTTAATACTTCGCTTTTAGCGTTGGGCCCGTCTGCAAGTTGGCTATAGAGTGTGGACACCGGTTTCCAGCCATCCCCCAGGTTGTGAAGAAGTAATAGTAATGGTTCTGCCTGTGGATCTTCTGGCCATGCTTTCCATTTACTATAGCTAATGTATCTCTCCCATTGCCTCACCCTTGCCAGGTCTGCTTTGATTACACAGACATCAGAAGCAATCGGGGTGTCGGGTGAGTAAGAGTGTTCGCATCCCACCAATGTTAGTGCCCTGCTCCATACCCTCCTACCAAGCTTCACAATCATTGGGGCCTCTCTCAAGCACCTCAGCGGGACCCACAACACTTCTTTCAGGTGTGCCGGCGCTACCAATTGTTTTAACATCCCTGTTTCTGAGGTCGCTTCATCCGCAAGCAACCTAGTCACAAAGCTGAGTTGCGCTGCCAAGAGGTATTGTCAAAGGTTTCCCCCCGGCTCACCTGAGTTCTCTTCTTGTGGCGTTCTGCGGAGGACTCCTTCTCCCGGCCGGTCCGGGACTTGTATAAGTGCGCGCGAGTCGAGTCTGACTCCAGCACAAACGTTCAAAGTTCCAGGAAGTCGTGTGTTCCAGGACGTCCAGGAAGAGGATCGAAGAAAGGTAAGAGATACTGGAAACTGGGGAAAAGGGAAGAAAGAATAAGGGAGTTGGCCAGGAACTTGGAAGGGTAATGCCGAGCAGCACACACACGTCGAGACACTACCTAGAGATAGCGTTGAGACGCGCACAGGCGCGGGTGCGTGGCCCATTTATAGAACGTGCCGTGTCCGACGTACAGGCTAGTACGGAACACGGCACTGGGCACGGCCATGTTGGAAGTATCAAGGAGCACACTCTCCGTCTGGACCAGGAAGACCAGAAGGGGCTATGTCCATGGTTCATGACAGCATGCCTCCTCCGAAACCCCGTCCCCACCAGGCTTGCCAGGGTGTATGTGATGGAATCTTCTCAGCAATCGAGGGGTGTTTAGGTTGGATAGTGGTTCCCATGTTCTCTCGCTAGGAGGATAGCCTTTCCACTCGACCAGGTATTGAAGCCGACCCCGTTTGTACCTGGAGTCACATATTCTGGATACTTCATATTCCAGCTGATTGTCGACAATCACAGGACTGGGTCTGCCGGTTTTCCAGGTGGAGTGGATGTAGGGTTTGAGTAGAGAAGTGTGAAAAACTGGATGTATTCTAGTCCAGGAGTCTGGTAGCTTGAGCCGATAAGAAACAGGATTGATGATTTCTTTTATGGAAAATGGACCATAACATCGGGGGGCTAACTTGTTAGGGCGTAGATGTCATGGTAATAGTTTCGAGGACAACCAGACCTGGTCACCAATAGAATAGGAGGGTGCTGGTCTTCTTTTGGAATCAGCATATCGCTTAGTGCGAATCTGGGCCTTTCCCAATTGTTCCTTGGCTTCCTTGTGGATGTTGAGGAGAGTTTCAATCCAGGAATCAAGTGAAGGTACTGGAGTTGGATGTGGTAGAACTGAAGGTAACACGGAGGGATGAAAACCTTGACTGCAATAGAAGGGACTAACGTTGATCGCTGAGTGATCTGAATTGTTATAGGCAAATTCGGCCAAGGGTATAAGGAGGGACCAATCATCCTGTACCTTGGTTGCGAAACAACGAAGATATTGCTCCAGGGTTTGATTAACACGTTCTGTGGCCCCGTTGGTCTGTGGGTGATATCCAGATGAAAGAGCACGTTGAATCCCTAGAACACGACAGAGATGTTTCCAGAATTGTGAAATATATTGCGGTCCTCGGTCCGATATGATCTTGAAAGGGAGTCCATGAAGACGGAAAATGTGTTCTAGGAAAATTCCTGCAAGCTCTGAAGAGGAAGGAAGTTTATAGAGAGGCGTGAAATGTGCCATATGAGTAAACAAGTCTATGGTTACCATGATGGTCGTGTAACCCCGGGAAGGTGGCAATTCCACGATGAAGTCTGTAGCTATACATTCCCATGGTCTTGTTGGCAGTGTAGGTTGCAATAGAAGGCCCGCCGGTCTCTGATTGTCGTGCTTATTCTGACTGCAGACAGTACAGGTTTTGATGTACTCTTGTACCTTGCATTTCATTTCCGGCCACCAAAACTGTCTTTGTATAAAACGGAGCGTGTTGGTTACACCACGATGTCCAGAATGAAAAGTATCATGGCAGAGAGTTATTATTTTATGTTGAAGTTTCGGTGTGGGAATGACCAAGGCATTGTCCTTGAATAAGTATCCTTCCTTGATTCTTAAGTTTCAGGGATTCTTCCTAGAGACGTCCTTCCGGAGGTCAGAGCACTGGGTTTTGGCTCGAATCTCTTCCAAGAGGTTGATCGCTTGAGCTATAAAGATTGTGTTGGGAAACATTGTAGGATAGGTCCTATCTTCAGTGGTTAAATAGTCAGGACGTCGGGACAAGGCGTCCGCAATCACGTTTTGTGATCCAGGAACATGAGTGATTTGGATTTGGTACTGGGCGAAGAAGTAGGCCCAACGCGCCTGACAACTGTTCCTGCACTCCATAGATTGGAGAATTTGTAGATTTCGATGGTCCGTACGGACCTGGACTGGATATCTAGCACCCAGGAGTAAATGTCGCCATTCTGTGAAGGCTTGGCGGATTGCCAACAGCTCCTTTTCCAGGACGGAGTAATGGGTTTCGCTGGTTGTTAGGGTTCTAGAGAGGTAAGCCACTGGGTGGTCCATCTTGTCCTCAAGCACCTGTTTCAAGACTGCTCCTATGGCATGGTTGGAGGCATCCGTTTCCACTATGAAAGGGCGATCTAAGTCAGGCTGAGCCAGGACGGGGGCTTGCGTGAATCTTGTCTTCAAGCGTTCAAAAGCCTTCTCTTGCGAGGAAGACCAGATGAAGGGAACATCCTTCTTCAGCAGAGCAACGATCGGTTGGACGAGCTCAGAAAAGTTAGGAATGAACTTTCGATAAAAGTTAGCAAGTCCCAAGAAAGACTGAACCTGTTTCACCGATGTAGGAGCAGGCCAGGCCAGTATGGCCTTTACCTTTGAAGGGTCCATTCCAACTCCTTCTGGGCTGAGGATGAATCCAAGGTAATGAACTGAAGTCACGTGAAAAAGACATTTCTCAGGTTTGACCAAGAGCTTGTTTTCACAGAGCCGTTGTAGTACCGCCATGACATGTTCTTCATGTTTCAAGGGATCCTTGGAATAAATCAAAATGTCGTCTAGATAGACAATGACAAAGAGAAAAAGCATGTCAGAAAACACCCTATCCATGAAACGTTGAAAAACTGCAGGGGCATTAGCTAATCCAAAGGGCATGACTAGATATTCAAAGTGACCAAAGGGCGTTCTAAAGGCGGTCTTCCATTCGTCCCCTTCCCAGATACGGATTAAGTGATAGGCACCCCGGAGGTCCAACTTCGTGAATATTACAACGCCTCTGACAGCTTCCAGGATATCTGAAATCAGAGAGTACCGATCTTTGAGGGTGCATTGATTTAGACCACGGTAGTCGAGGCAGGGTCTGAGTTCCTTGGAATCCTTCTTAGGAACGAAGAACAATGAGGCACCTGCTGGAGATTTTGAGGGTCGTATGGTACCATTTTCCAAATTGATGTCCAGGTATTCTCGGAGGGCCTTTTTCTCAGGTTCTGAAAGGATAAACATTCTGCCAAAGGCAATTACTGCTGAGGGATCTTTCTCAATGGCACAATCTTCAGGGCTGTGAGGGGGTGAAGCCTGGACTATGGCAGTTGAAAAGACATCAGTATATCCTTGGCAGACCTCTGGGACTTGTACAATGTTGGAAACCATGAGTGAGGTTTTTTGCTCTCCTGAATGTTCAATAGCTGGTGTTAAGGAGAGATCCAGGGATAAACAGTGGGACATACAAAACTCAGAGCCCAGAAACAATGACCCTGCTGTCCAATTAATGTACGGATGTCTTTGAAGCCAGGGCATACCCAGAACCATTGGGTAATGGGCTGATTTGATGATGTCGAATGTAATCTGCTCTTGGTGGTGGTTTATGGAGAGACGGACCTCTTTTGTCTGTAGGGTTATGGGTCCTGAAGAGAGAGGTCTCCCATCAATTGCTTCTACTGGCTGTTTAATGTTCCGTGACTCATATGGTATTTTATGTCTGATAACCCAGTCTTGATCAATGAAAATTCCCATAGCTCCACAGTCCACCAGGGCCAGTATGGGATAGGTCTTGTGCTTGGAGGGCGATAGAAAGGCCTGTAGCACCACCAGGTTATTCTGTCCAGGAGAGTTCAAGGATGTGATTGATGTGGAGCAGACATCTTTCTCCCGAAACCTCGCTCCATCTAGGGCCGGGAGCTGGCGTTTCCCGAACGCCGTGGAGGGGCTAAAGGACATTCTCTAACGAGATCCTTGTCTGAGGCACAATACATACACAGGCTGGTGTGAATTCTTCTCATCCTTTCTTGTGGAGTAATTGGCCCACGAAAGGCGCCTATTTGCATTGGTTCGGAGTCGTTATCAGGGGTTGAGACAGGATCGGATTTCACAGTCGACTCCGGAGGGGTTCATTGAAAGGCAGTCTTAGCCTTTTTCCTTTCAGCCCTTCTTTCCTGGATACGAAAGTCTATTTGTAAGGCTAGATCTACCAAAGCCTGAAACGAACTGGGGCGAGCCACTCTGGCTAACTCATCCTTGATATCGTCATTTAGACCCTTGCGAAATAAGGTGAAACTCGCTTCAGGGCCCCAATCAACCTCCTTTACCAGCTGTTTGAATCTGGTAGCGAACGTTAGCATATCCTGGGATCCTTGCCGAAAATCAAGTAGGCGCTCCTGGGCGCTGAACACTTGTTCGGGGTGGTCAAACAGACTTGAGCGCCTGGATAAATGCATCATAATCGTCCAGGAGAACGTCTCCAGAGTTCACTAGGGGAGTGGCCCAAGATAACGCATTCCCTGTAAAATGGGAGATTATGAAGCCCACCTTGGCCCTGGAAGTTGAAAAATAATAGGGCTTGAATGTAAAATGCACCAAGCAGGAATCCAGAAATCCACGTAAGGATTTTGGCGAGCCATCGTATTTGTCTACCACTCCACCCAGCATCACGCTTTCCTTATTGGCAGAGTCACGTGACAGCACTAATTGTTTCAAGGCTGCGTTCTCTGCCTTTAAGTTCTGTACCTCGGTTGTTAGCTCCTGCATGCCGCGCATGAGGTCCTGGACCGCTTTCTCCATAGCGGTATCAGTGTTGATCGTTTGGCGTCTAAATCTGTCAAAGGTTTCCCCCCGGCTCACCTGAGTTCTCTTCTTGTGGCGTTCCGGGGAGGACTCCTTCTCCCGGCCGGACCGGGACTTGTATAAGTGCGCGCGAGTCGAGTCTGACTCCAGCACGAGCGTTCAAAGTTCCAGGAAGTCGCCTGTTCCAGGACGTCCAGGAAGAGGATCGAAGAAAGGTAAGAGATACTGGAAACAGGGGAAAAGGGAAGAAAGAATAAGGGAGTTGGCCAGGAACTTGGAAGGGTAACTCAGAGCAGCACACACACACGTCGAGACACTACCTAGAGATAGCGTTGAGACGCGCAGGCGTGGCCCATTTAAAGAACGTGCCGTGTCCGACGTACAGGCTAGTACGGAACACGGCACTGGGCACGGCCATGTTGGAAGTATCAAGGATCACACTCTCCATCTGGACCAGGACCAGGAAGACCAGAAGGGGCTATGTCCATGGTTCATGACAGGTATTTCTCCAGGTCAGGTAGATGGACCCCACCTGCCTTATTCAGTAGCATAAGTGTACTCAGAGATAACCAATGTCTGACCGGTCCCCATAGCAGTTCTCTCAGTATCCTTTCCAGCAAACGAAAGAAAGAGACCGGTATGTAGTAGTGCACATTTTGGAAGAAGTAAAAGGAACCTAGGTAGGGCTATCATTTTGATGATGGCCACCCTGCCCATTGTTGACAGCTGCAATTTGGACCAGAACTTAATAGACTTCCTTAGCCCCTGCACCGCCAGCACGGTGTTGCCCCCATGCATCTGTTCCGGTGTATGCCAGATATTCACTCCCAAGTATCTAAACGTGTGCAGTTTCCACCGGAGCCCAACCTTCGGGAGTTCCTCCTTTTTTTTTGCCAGTCCCACTTGTGGGAATATACACGATTTCTCTGTGCTGAAGGAGATCCCTGATATTCGCGTAAAATTCTGCAGTATTTCTAGGATCATTGGCACATTGAGGTGCGGGTCCCTCAGATATAGCAGTACATTGTCCGCGTACAATGACACAACATGGTACACCCCCTCCCACTTTAATGCCAGCATCAAAGAATTGTTTCCGGATGTATATGGCTATTGGCTCTAAACCCAAGACGTAAAGCATTGGCGTCAGTGTGCAGCCCTGTCTGGTGCCCCTCTGGATATCCAACAGTGCCGATATTGTCCTTCCAGTTTTTACCTTGGCTACCACTGCTTCATATAGTATTTTAATCCACCCAATGAAGTAGTCACCCAATCCGAGTTGGTTCAAAGCGGCGACTAGCCACTCCTAATATATGGAGTTGAACGCTTTTATGGCGTCCAAGGAGATTACTGCATATTGCTCCTGTGAGTCGGCAGTCTGCGCAATAATGTGTTGCAGCCGTCGTAGATTAATTGCCATATTCCGGCCTGGTATAAACCTGTTTTGATCTCCATATATTATAGATCCAATGACCCTCGACAACCGTTTAGCTAGTAGTCGTCAGTATTTTAATGTCATAGTTTAACATTGCAAGCAGCCTGTATGAGCCACACTCGTCTGTAGGTTTCCCAGGTTTGGGTATCGGGATCACCATTGTCTCTCTCATGCTCCTCGGCAGCACCCCAGTTTCATATGCCTCTTTAAACACCTTGTGTAGGACCGGAGCTAACTTCGGGCTGTATGCCTTATAAAACTCAGGGGGCAACCCATCACTCCCAGAGGTCTTGCTTGTGGCCAATGACTTAATCGCTTTGCTTATGTCTTCGACCGTTAATTCCCCATTCAGTGATTCCCGTTGGGTACTATCTAGTGAAGGCAGGCCTAGTTCTTCCAACGTGTCCAGGATAGGACCCTAGGGTCTCAGCATGTCATGGCAGTATAAGTGGGAATAAAAGTCTTTGAACGCATCATTGATTGCAGACTGCGATGTGCACAGTACTCCCGTTTCATCTCGAATCTCTGTGATTATATGTCTCAGATTTTCCCTCTTGTACAGCCATGACAGCAGCCTACTGGGTTTAGCCCCATCCGCGTGTGCCCTGGTGTTTTTTGTGACATAGTCGAACTTCACCAATCTTGTCCAGGCTCTGACATTTATCCCTGACTGCAGCTAGTTCCGCTTCTGCTTCTCTGGTTTTCTGGGTACCTGCCTCCAGCTGTCTGATCCTCCCCTCTTCAGCCTCTAGTTCACTCAGTGATTTTCTGATTCCCCCAGCGCTGGCAATCACTTCCCGTCTGACCGCAACTTTTAGTGCCTCCCAGACTATGTCCCAGCTCTTCACACTCCCCACATTGTTATTCTTATATTCTGTTATTTTGCTCCTAAGCCCCTCTCTAAAGGCTCCATCAGTCAAGGCGTCTGCCAGCATGTGCCACTGTGGTATAGGTGGTCTAGGACCTCTCGTCCTCCATTCCATTAAAAGTGGTGAGTGATCGGATATTGATCTACCCAAATAGTTTACTGATTCTAGCTGAGGTAGCTGCATTTTGTTTATTAGTATGTAATCTATTCTGGTGTATAGGCCATGGGGCGACGAGAAATAAGAAAACTCTTTACTGTCTGGGTGCAACTCCCTCCACACCTCCACTAGGCCCAGCTTCCCTAACACCTCATTCAGCGATGACTGGTTCAGCCTCGTCCTTTGCACCGGCATGCTAGACCCATCCAGGGCGAGGTCTCGAACACAGTTAAAATCCCCTCCCCAGATGAAGTAGCAGTCTCGATAAGAGGCCAGTTTTGCAGACAGCTTAGTTAGGTACGCCGAGGTCCCACAGTTGGGGAGATAGGAGTTAACTATGCAGACATCTATCTGTTCAATGCTCCCTCTGAGTATCAGGTATCTCCCCTCTGTATCTGCCTCCTTTGTTAACAGGCGGAACAGCATTGTGTCATTTATCCACATATATACTCCTCTTGCATATTTGGAATATGGTGCTCCATAGCCCCGTCCTCCCCAGTGTCCCATCACTTTGCCATTGCCATCAGCATTAAGGTGGGTTTCCTGTAGTAGTGCAATAGACTCTTTCTCCTCAAAAAAGATTTTATTCTGTTTCTACGTATATAAGTACCTATCCCTCTGACATTTCAAGTCAGTATTTTTATGTCAGCCGCCATCGCCCTTCAATGTGACCCAGGTACCCTTCCCCTGTTTTTCATGCATCCATCAGCCCCCCCACCCTCTTCCGCTCACATCACGCCTCGTGCCTCCCTGAGTCATGTGCCCCTCTACCTATCTTATCAGCTACTGCAAAGTCCTCATAACAATTCAAATAACAATAACAAACAAAACTTGACCAACTGCACCCCAGCAGTTGCATTGAACGGGCAACGTTCGGGTGACCCCGCTCCGTCTTGGCCCCTCTGGGTCTTCATGTGCGGGTTTTGTCCAATCAGCAACAGGCTGATCCCAGTCCTTTCGCGGGAGTGTCCCTGTGGTTCAGGCTAGGTAGTCCTGCCTCCTCTCCCGTCCATTGTAAGTTCTGAATCTTGGCTGCTGCAGTTTTATGTGTCTATGGGGACAGATCTCCAGATGTAGGTTATCTAGGCACCACAGCTCTCAATTTGGCCCCTCTCATCTGTGTCCCAGTTTAAGTCACGCTTTCACCTTCCTCTGCCATGTTTTTATTTTTCAGCCACATGGTGGCCGCAGCCGGGGTCTCCAAAAAGATTGCTCTCCATTTGTGTAGCACCTTTAGTCTGGTTGGATACATCAGCATGTATTTAAGGTTCATTTGTCTCAGCCTGGCCTTGACCGGGACAAAGGAGTTCCTTGCTCGTTGCACCGCTGGGGTGTAGTCCTGGTAGATCGCAATCATGTCATTATCTCTTCTTATTTCGCCCCCCCTCGCGCGAGTAGCGTAAAATGATCTCCCAGTCTTGAAAGTTCAAGCTCTTCGCTATTATTGGCCTGGGGTGTGTCCCCGGTGGCGGTCTTTTCTGCTGAGTCCGGTGGGCCCTCTCCACCACAAAGCCCTGTGAGAGTCGGCCAGCGCCAATCTCCTGCTCCAGTAAGGTTGCCACAAAGGTCATGGGATTGGAGCCCTCCATCCCCTTAGGCACTCCAAGGAGGCGCACGTTGTTGCGTCTAGACCGCCCTTCGGCATCCTCATCTCTCTCTTCCAAGACTTTGTTTCTCCTTTCCAGATCGTGCACTCTAGCTTGAATATCTTTCAGTTCTTCCATGGTTTCTTTATGTCCAGCTTCCGTGGCCGCCACTTGTTCCGTGAGATTATGCATGGCCTGACGCATTATTTGCATGTCTGCCTTAACTTCCTCTATTTTGGGGTCAATGAAGGAGCACAGACCAGCTATGGCCTCTAGCACTTGTTTGTCTTTGTTACTTTCCTCCCGGGTAGCTTGAGTGAGAGCCTCGTTAGCAGACTGCGGTTGTTCACGCGGCTTAGCAGCCGCAAAGGATTCCATGATTGTGGAGTTGCCTTTCTTTTTGGATGGGGACATAGACGTCAGTGACTGGTAAAAAGTTTGTGCTCCCTCCAGGCTTGTGGCTTGCACGCTACTGTTTCAGTTACTGTGTAGTTAGCCTGCCGGGTAGATATGGTCTTGTGCCTAGTGGCCACCTCCTTCTCAATTATCCGGGTTTCTCTGTGCGCCTCTGTGTAATCCCAATTAGGGCAAAGTACCTTGGTGACCATAGGTGTACCTGTATAACTTCCCTAGTCTAATGAGGGTTTATCCGTGTTAGTGGGGCCTCCCCTATGCCTCTGATTCCTTGGGCGCCGCAGTACACGCAATGACCTCATCAGTGGGCCCCTTCATTGGAAGCCTGGGTCTGCACGCACCCACTAGCACTAGCTTCCAGCTGACTTCCCTGTGCAGCGTTGTGTTTCCTTGGTTTCAATCCCACCCGACAGTGCACTTTGAAGGTAGTAAGGGTCTTTTGTGCTACTAGAGTCCACCTGCAGCAGTGGTGCAGCACTTTGTTCTAATCCTCCCCCCTCCCCCACAAGTGCGATTAAACGTGCCTGAGGTTCGTGGGCAATGTCAGTAGCGAGCACCTCAGTGTTCGTGCAATTCTGCCTCCAGTCAGCCCGCAACATGCAGCAGGTGTGCCAGAGGCACAATCACCTCAGTAGCATTAGCACCTGGTGATCCCTGGTTACAACCTGCCACTGTCTTCTGTACAACCGCCTTACTTCCCACGCTGTTATCGTGTCTTTGGGTGAGTTAGTGCCCTAATCACTGATAAATTCGGTATTCACAGCATAATTTCCTCCTTCTCGCAGTCGCCGTTTGCAGCCTCCTGTTGCACAACCATGTTGTCACGCTCTTCAGCGAGGGCCGATTATAATGTCCACCTTTTCCCTCGATGCAGGGTCTCATTGGCCACCTTCCCAGCTCTATATGTCTTTGTGTGCGATGTGGTTCCTCTGTAGCGTATCCTGCACCTCCAGTCTCGTGAGACCAGTAGAGATTTCTTGCCCAGTCGATGGGGCCCGACCTGCTCCCCTCTCTTCGGCTGTCGTGGGGCCCAAGTGCCTCCAGGCATTCCAATGCACGGCATGATCCAGGACGCTCCGAGCTTCCTACGCCCCGCAGTCGGCACCTTGCGGGGCAGTCGCGTTTCCCTCCTCACAGCTGGCTGCTCGGCACCACTGCTGGCCCGATCAGATGCAGCCCCGGCGTCGCCTTGTTGCAGACCCAATCCCTTCTCGACGCCACTGGGGGCCCTCACTTAATCCGCAGCAGAGTCTCCAGTGGGCGTTTCGCTGCGGTCTCCTGCCTTCCGCACTGCAGCTGTTACCCTCCATTTCTGTCGGCCCCCGCACCATGCACGCTCTGCGTTGCCGCTCCTCCGCAGCCCTTTTCTCCACCACTAATAGCCCACTTTCCCAGGGCTGAGTTACTGTGCACCATCTACCCGTGTCAGCCAGGTCGTGGTCCAGTACGGGCAAGTTGCGGCTTCCCTCCAGTGGTCACGGCGCTGTGCAGCGCAGAGCACAGTCCTCCCCCTCCTCAGCATTCATCTGCCGCAGCATTCCGCCATCTTGTCGCCAGAGGGGTGCTCGTTCTAAAGCGTCTTTTTTAGTCACCCAAGCACTGATTTCTTTCAGGTTTCTAGCTATTGTCTGCAGAATCGCTTATACTATCTGTAGGTGTCGATAGTTTTGCTCATTTCTTCAACAGCATTTGCAAACGGGATCAAATGGAGGATCTGTACGGGAGCTTGCTCAAACACCACTTCACGCCATGAGCTCAGGCCACACACCCTCAGACACTGGATCCAATAGCGATGGCTGTGTCCGGGCCAACTAGATGACAGCTCTCCGGGGATTAGCAAGTGAGACACCTTCAGGTTTCTCACAGGTATCTATTTCATTGGGACACCTGTGAGAACGTGGGATGGTAGGACATGTGTTTTCTCTTGTTTTTGATAACTTTTTCATACATTTCCTACTGCACTTTGTTACACAAACCTTTCATTTCCCGAATGCGACTTACATTTAGTGGCTGCTTTAGGCACTGTATGTTTTTGTAACCTGTGCATGTCACCTATCCTTCAAAAGGGCTGTGTTTGCTCTTTCAAAAAATGTATGCTTGCCATTCTTCACCACATTAGTTTTCCTTATTTTCAAATGCTAAATCCGCCTGTTTACGCCATCAGCATAAAAATCATATGTAGCATGGCTTCATTTTTGGCTCGGGGTATTGCTTGTTTTGTGAAACATTACGAAAAATGTGTGATTTCCCAACTAGTCGGGGGAATGTAGCAGTGCATTGCTTTTCTGAATATTCAAAGAAGCCATTATCAAACATGTCCAAACATGTCCAGCAAATACTTTTTTTCAGTCACTTTTCCAATTATTTCACAAACTACGCAAATGTTAGGTACATAGTTGTTTCCTGGCACTGCGCAAATAACCCCTTTCAGAAATGTATGCCTTTCTGTGTTCCCATTGAGCTCTTTTACCCTCCTCTTCCATTCCATCCAAGCATGTCCTATTAAAAGAAAAGTGATAAAATTCCCTACCTCTCACAAAACTGATGGTAACCTTATGAAAAATATGTCTTTTTGTTTCCACTCAACCTGTTCCTGAAAGCATGGAAAATGGTGAATTCAGAACTGTGAACCGTTTCTAGCTCTTACAAGAAACATAAAAAAACAGTCTTCTTTGTATATCACTGTATTGGAATTTTCTGTAAAAAAATTAATGTGCTCACCTTTTTGTTATTTTCTCACAGCACCCTACAGCAAACTAGGAAGAAAGGGGTGCAGATTTGGCTGGGATATCACTTGCAACAAAAGAATTACAAGGGATTGATTTCAGACATACCGAAATGTCCAAAAAAAGGCTCAGCACCTGGAGAGAAAACCCTCAACAGTTAAGGGGTTAAACTCCTCTCAAACCTTTGTATTCCTTTACCTATACCCACACACACTCAAACTTTGTCAAAATGTGTCCGCAAGAATGATGGATAATTTCTTCCACATAGTAACGACCTCCACTTCCGGCATTCATTGTTCTGTGTGCAGTGCAAAGGATCCAAACATGTCTTCACTAGAGCTAATCTTGATACAGAATTAGTGACAAATATTTAGTATCTCAATTTCCATAATGGACGATTCCAAAACATTTCTACACAGACTTGGTTATTGCAGACATCCTCCCACTATTTCCTTACAATTGGATAGGTAGCTAGCAGATTGTATAGATTTGTGTCAGCTTACTTAAATCTGAGGCATTGAAATGTCTGTCCAACATGACGTTTATATACTCACAACAGACGCAATACAAACAAAAAGACATAAATACCGTCTAAAAGCACGGCCGACGATTATGTGGTCTTTGCATTCGCACATTACACATCCAGTGTGCTTGGACCCTCAGGAGAAAACTCTAATAATAAGAGGCTGCTGGGGCTTATAAAGGTACTATTACATATACAGGCCGATTCATGGAATAAATGTGCGCCGAAAATCCCGGCGCAGAGGGGCCAATACGTGCGCTGCGCCGAAAATCAGCGCAAAGCGCAGGGAAACCAGCGCACGTCGATTCATGGAAGTCCGTGCGCAAGAAAAGCAGAGGACGTGCGCCGAAAAAGCGCGCGGCGCAGGCCGGCGCACAGGTCAACCAACGTCGTGCGCCACGGCCACTGCGCCATCACTCCGAGCGCAGCGCACAGCTCTAAAGTAGGCGGAACACAGGGCGGGACACTCGGAATGGGGAATAAAATGGGGCACAACACTCGGAATGGGGAAGAATGTGGGCGGCACGGGGAAAGTTCAGGAGGCAAGTGCGCGGAACGCCCACACGCTCGCATACAACACGTATTCATGGAATAGAATAGGGCAAAAAAGCGCACGCTCAAAGCAGCGCACAGGCACAAACAGGCACAAACACGACCGCCACAAGAAAGCAGGCGGTAGCGTGTCTGCGCCTGCAAGAAATGTGCGCTAAAAGGCGCGCCAACAAATAGCACCTATATACAGACATAACCAATGTACAATACTGTTGCCCTCCTGGACAAATGACGTACAAAGGGGTACCCACAAACACAGACACGCGCAGAGAGAAAAAATAAACGTGTGCGTGCATACCGGGGTGCGCGGTAAGTCCCACACGCGATATGGCAGGGAACGTGGAATCGAGGGGTGCGCGGGAAGTTGCACACGCGAAAAGGCCGGGTACGTGGATTTCAGGGGCGCGCGGTAAGTCCCACACGCGATATGGCAGGGAACGTGGAATCGAGGGGTGCGCGGGAAGTTGCACACGCGAAATGGCCGGGTACGTGGATTTCAGGGGCGCGCGGTAAGTCCCACACGCGATATGGCAGGGAACGTGGAATCGAGGGGTGCGCGGGAAGTTGCACACGCGAAATGGCCGGGTACGTGGATTTCAGGGGCGCGCGGGAAGTCCCACACGCGATATGGCAGGGAACGTGGAATCGAGGGGTGCGCGGGAAGTTGCACACGCGAAATGGCCGGGTACGTGGATTTCAGGGGCGCGCGGGAAGTCCCACACGCGATATGGCAGGGAACGTGGAATCGAGGGGTGCGCGGGAATTTGCACACGCGAAATGGCCGGGTACGTGGATTTCAGGGGCGCGCGGGAAGTCCCACACGCGATATGGCAGGGAACGTGGAATCGAGGGGTGCGCGGGAAGTTGCACACGCGATATGGCAGGGAACGTGGAATCGAGGGGTGCGCGGGAAGTTGCACACGCGAAATGGCCGGGTACGTGGATTTCAGGGGCGCGCGGGAAGTCCCACACGCGATATGGCAGGGAACGTGGATTCGAGGGGTGCGCGGGAAGTTGCACACGCGAAATGGCCGGGTACGTGGATTTCAGGGGCGCGCGGGAAGTCCCACACGCGATATGGCAGGGAACGTGGAATCGAGGGGTGCGCGGGAAGTTGCACAGGCGATATGGCAGGGAACGTGGAATCGAGGGGTGCGCGGGAAGTTGCACACGCGAAATGGCCGGGTACGTGGATTTCAGGGGCGCGCGGGAAGTCCCACACGCGATATGGCAGGGAACGTGGAATCGAGGGGTGCGCGGGAAGTTGCACACGCGAAATGGCCGGGTACGTGGATTTCAGGGGCGCGCGGGAAGTCCCACACGCGATATGGCAGGTAACGTGGAATCGAGGGGTGCGCGGGAAGTTGCACACGCGATATGGCAGGGAACGTGGATTCGAGGGGTGCGCGGGAAGTTGCACACGCGAAATGGCCGGGTACGTGGATTTCAGGGGCGCGCGGGAAGTTGCACACGCGATATGGCCGGGTACGTGGATTTCAGGGGCGCGCGGGAAGTCCCACACGCGATATGGCAGGGAACGTGGAATCGAGGGGTGCGCGTGAAGTTGCACACGCGAAATGGCCGGGTACGTGGATTCCAGGGGCGCGCGGGAAGTCCCACACGCGATATGGCAGGGAACGTGGAATCGAGGGGTGCGCGGGAAGTTGCACACGCGATTTGGCTGTGTGCTCCCAGGCATTACCTGTACACCCTCCACGGCCCCTGCAGGCAGCACACACCACAGGGAACTACCCTGCACACCTGCTCATGTCTCCCACCACCCCCACCCCCAGCACTGTGGGCAACCTGCCAGCAGGCCCCCACCCATGGGCAACCCATGTCTCCCACCACCCCCACCCCCAGCACTGTGGGCAACCTGCCAGCAGGCCCCCACCCATGGGCAACCCATGTCTCCCACCACCCCCACCCCCAGCACAGTGGGCAACCTGCCAGCAGGCCCCCACCCATGGGCAACCCATGTCTCCCACCACCCCCACCCCCAGCACTGTGGCCAACCTGCCAGCAGGCCCCCACCCATGGGCAACCCATGTCTCCCACCACCCCCACCCCCAGCACTGTGGCCAACCTGCCAGCAGGCCCCCACCCATGGGCAACCCATGTCTCCCACCACCCCCACCCCCAGCACTGTGGGCAACCTGCCAGCAGGACCCCACCCATGGGCAAGCCATGTCTCCCACCACCCCCAACCCCCCATCCACCTGGGGCACCCTCCACCAGGCCCCCACCCATGTCCCCCTGGCCCCTGGTCCTGACGATACACAATAATGGCAGTAATGACCAGCATACCCAGCACAAACACCCAGGCAAGGATTGCATGCACCCACATAGTGAATGCAATCACATGACACAACCCCAAAGGCAACTAAGCAAAAGAACACATGTCCGCCACACACACATACACAATGGGTGCAAGTCAATGTCAAAACCCATATCATGGCATGTAAGAAATCAAAGAAAAAATGACACAAGTGTAAGATAATATAAAAATGTATTAAAAAATAAAAATAAAGTAAACTCTGACAACTATCTGGGAAAGCAAATAAAAGGTCCATGTCCGGGAACAAAAATGAGAAACCAAAAAACAAAGGATAGAAAAAAGAATCGATTTTGTCCAAAGTAAACACAAGTAGAATGAAATGAAACATAAACCATTACGTCATGGTGTGACCAATATGAAAGTAAAAATAAATTATCTCACAAAAAAATAACTATATTTACAGGATTGTTCAAGGGTCCATGAGCCCAACAGCACTAATTAAACCTAATACTAACTATCTAAAAAAATATGTACAAAGAAGTGGCCATTGTCCAAGCGGTCCAAAAAAAAATTTCAAATAAAGGAAACCTAGCACTAACTAACTAAAAAACTATATACAGAGGCAGCGGGCTAGTCCTGCGGCTCACTTGGTGATGTTGGCCAGGGCATCCTCGAACTCCATGTCTATGTCCTGGAGGCGGGACTCAGTCCTGGCCCCGAGGTCTCGCAGGGACAACCCCATGTGCTCTCCAAATTCCCTGCGAGCCTCCTCGAGGCACGCAGCCCGCCTCAATGCCTGATGCATGGAGATCTCCGCCCTGGCCATGGCGAGCCGCTCCTCTTCCGCCCGCTGCCGCTCCGCATCTATCCGCTGGCCAAACTCCTCCCACACGGAACACACCGCCATGCCAGGGTTGCCCTGCCCTCCGGCCGATGCCTGCCCCTCCGATCTTGATGGCCCTGAGCCATGATGCCTCCCACGTCGAGCCCGCTGCTGCCTGCGACGCCACTGCCTCTGCCAGCACGACGGCATCCAGGCTGATGGTAACCACCGACGCCGTCGTGCACGTGCCCTGCCCGATGATGCCGGCACATCTTCCATCTGCTGGGGTCCACTTGCTGTGTCGTCCACCCCTGCTGGACCTCCGACTCCCAACTGCGGCAGGGATGGGATCCCCACCGAGCTGGCTGCATTGGTTGGGGCAGGTCCACAGGGGGCCATGGTGGCATCTGGGCCGGAAGACGGCAAGGAGAACGACTGGTGGATAGCCTGCACAGAGGAGGAGAGGGCCGTCAGATTGGCCAACACATGCAGGAACCCCCCGAACATGGCCGATCCCAATTGGGCCACGTCGGCACGGTGCACTTCGTGATGACGTGCGTGCTCCTCCCGGGAAGCACGCACGGCATCACGAATCACAGCCGTGCGCATCGCGACCCCAATCAGGACCTGCTCCACGCGGCCAGGGGTTCCCACGGCCGCAGGTGGAGGGGAGTCAGTTGACATGGACATCCCCTCTACCTGCGGACGGGCCTGGGACGGGGCATCCCTGCTGGTGCATGGTGGTGCACTCACAGGGTCAGGGACAGCGACATGCACAGGCCCCTCCACGGTGACCTGTGCTGCCTCCTGCCCCTGGCCCTGGACTGCACCACTTGCACCAGCAGGGATGCTCCCACCAGGGCCCATGTGTGCACCAGTGTCGGCCTCCTCCTCCTCTGTGCAAACCACCAACCTGGATGGCTCCTCACCGTCTCCCGCCGTAGCAGGCCCCTGTGGGGGCTCACCCACCCCTTCCGCTGCAGCCGTGGGGGCATCCCCGCCGCCTTGCTCCACAGCGCCGTCTCCGCCCTCTTCTTCACTAGCCGCTGTGTAGAGGGAGACAAAGAACACAAGCATCAGGCTACTGTACAATGGTCCCCTAGACAGGAAGCAATAGCAGATGAGCACCCCTGTCAAAGTACACTTCCATCATGTCCCTCCACAACACATGGGTCAGTGCAGGCGAAACACACACAGTAACAGGCATGGTGCATGCCATGCACATTTCCATGCATGTCCAAATGACAATTGAAACATTCAATGAAATGTAACTCACATGCATAATGGCTCATGCATATCACATGCACACACTACACCTCAGTCACATCCATCTGGCCACAATCACACCAAACACAGGCAAAACAAGGGTAAGGTGGGTGCGTCACTGAATCTGTGCATTGTCACACACATGAGTCATGCATCCATGGCATGCACAAGTCACAGACATGCAGGTCAGGCACACAGACATGGCTACCATATATGTACCTGGCATCAGCACCCATCCTCACCCCCATCCATGTCCAGGTACAGAGACTGCCATGCTCTCATGTCCCAAATCTGCATAGTGCTCCCCATGCCGCATTTCTACACATGCAACAACCATGTGGGTCACACATCACTGGTCGCACAGGCAGTACCATGATGTCCCAGCACACATACATGCATATATGGCACATGGCACACATACAGGCAAGTATCATAGAACCAGCTCACCGCAACATGCCCTGTCTCACACAGTGATGCTTGGACACTTACCGCTCAACTCCAGACGGGTCTCCCTCTCAAGGATCTGGGCGTGGAGCGCTGGGCGTACGCGTTCCAGGACCCTCTTCTGGATGGTACTCATGTGGCCCCGGCCCCCCTCCACGAGGCGCCGGGCCTTCACAAGGGTCCTGGACCTCAAGTCCTCCCAGCGCTTCTTGATCTTCAAGACGTTGCGGGTTGCCACCCCCTCCGCGTTGATGGCAACCACACAGTCGGCCCAGATCCTCTCCCGTCCTTCCTTGCTGGCGCGGGACGATCCAAAGAGGGCATCATACTGCCCCAGGACATGCTCCACCAGGACACCAACTTCGGTGGCAGTGAAGCTGGTGCCCCTCTGCCCCTCTGGCCTGGGGTTGCCACTGGTGCCAGATGTAGAAGTGCCCGACATGGCAACCCCAGAGGCAGGTGTGGGTGGGCAACTGGGTCCTGGGGCTGGGCTGTGGAGCGATGTAATCCCAGTTGGGAGTCTTCAGTTCCAGCAGGGGTGGACACAGCAACTGGACCCCTGCAGATGGCTGATGTGCAGGCACCAAATGGCAGGGCACGGTGGCAGCAGGCAGGCAGGCAGGCAGGCAGCAGCAGATAGCACGTGGGAGGCTGCTCAGGGCACTTGGGGGGCAGTAACTCGGCCTTCGGGGCAGGAGCGTGGTGTTCCGTGTGTTTTCGGGTGGCCAGCTTGATACGGAGTGATTTGGCACGTGAAATTCCTGCACGTCAGCGTGAAATCCGAGGAAAGGCCCTTAGCGCGTAAGTGCGTCAGCACGCATACGCGATTCTATTGGACCAGAGTCCCTCATCGCGTGAGCGCGTCTGACGTGATCCGCACGGGCGTTCCCCACTCAGCACGTGAAGATGGAGCACACGTGGAAATCCTGCACGTCTGAGTGTAATCGCGTGTAATTGGCCAAAAGTGCGCGTACACGCCATTGGCCTATGTACGTGTATTTCATCGCGTGTAATTGGCCAAAAGTGCGCGTACACGCCATTGGCCTATGTACGTGTATTTCATCGCGTGTAATTGGCCAAAAGTGCGCGTACACGCCATTGGCCTATGTACGTGTATTTCATCGCGTGTAATTGGCCAAAAGTGCGCGTACACGCCATTGGCCTATGTACGTGTATTTCAGGGCCGCGCGGCCCCTTACACAGGCAAGTACGTCAGCGCACCTGTATGCCTGCAGCGTGGGAATATATACACGCGATTGGAGTGGGAACTCGATTCCAGGGGTGCGAGGCTCACACGCTGCCTACTACACGCGCAAGGCATTAATTTGCGCACTTTTCAATAAACAAGCCAGATGCCAGGATGAACATACCGTTCCTAGCAGCAGTGGCAGTGGGCTACCAAAGGAGGATGAGGAGGAGAGTCAGGGCCAGAATATTCACACCCAGAACCAGCCTATTCGGGATGCCTGATGACCAGGTGTATGGGAGGTACAGGTTTCCAGCACACATCATACTGGACCTGGTCAGTGAGTGGGAGGATGACCTCACATCACCCACCCTGTGCTCCCAAGCACTCAGCCCCCTGCAGAAGGTCCTGAATGTACTGCACTTCTTGGCCACTGGATCCTTTCAGCGGACAAGTGCCATAGTGGGTGGTGTGTCACAGGCCACGCAGTCACGCTGCCTACACCAGGTCTTGAACATCATCACTGCACGGCCCTCAGTCCGCAGGCACATATATCTCCCCAGGACTCATGCAGAAAGGCGGACGTGCACCCAGGAATTCTATGGTGTGGCTCAAATCCCCAAAGTGCTTGGTGCTATTGACTGCACACATGTGGCTCTACGTCCTCCCAGGGCAACAGAGCACATCTATCGAAACCGCAAGCACTGGCATTCCATCAACGTCCAAGTTGTATGCAATGGCAAGGGAATCATCACATCAGTATATGCCAACTATCCAGGGTCCACCCACGACAGCTTCATCTACAGAATGTCTACCCTATGCCGGGACCTAGAGGCTGGCCAGCATGGAGATACATGGCTGCTTGGTGAGCATGAATGCCACTCCACATGCATGCATGTCAGATACTGGGTCATGACACAACACCACTAATGATACCCATCACCACCTCCGCAGGGGACAGTGCCTACCCTATCAGCCCCCACATGATGACCCCAATCCGGAACCCCACCACGCCACCCCAGGTAAGGTACAACACAGCCCACATTGCTACACGGGGCATAGTGGAGCGCACATTCGGAGTGCTGAAGTCACGCTTTCGCTCCCTTGACCGTTCTGGCGGGCAGCTGTTATATGCTCCCCGAATAGTGTGCAGGATCATAGTGGCAGCATGTGTCCTGCACAACGTTGCAACACGCCGGGGCCTGCCCGTGGACATGGTGGTGCCCCCACACCCACAACCACATGCACGCCCGCTGCGCATGGGAGGGGAAAGGGCACGGGGGGAGGCAGCCCGTACGCAACTGGTGGCCAACTTCTTCACCTAGGAATCACAGTGCTGGCTAGTGCACACTGCTCTGGCACATGCCATCTGACAATCAATGATGACTCTACCTGACAATGTCTGCAAATTACTTGACAATGAACTGTCAGATACACATCAGCCTGAGATTGTTAACATGGAAGTGTCAATATGTGTGCACCCCTAGCTACACATACACCAGCTATGCATCACAATGCAAAGACACAACTCCATCAATCTAAAATGCATTGCCACAGGCGATTCACTACATGACAACATTGCCATGTCACCCACTCCCTTCACAGTCCCGCCACTGAGGACACCATGTCATGGTATGTGACAGCAAACAAACTGGCCATCACAACATGACACCAGTGTCACAAATAGCAGTGCCCAAAATGGAACATAGCCGCACTTGAGCAGCTAACCGCCCTGGGCCCACTACTACACACCTGTGTAAGAGTAATTTCTATCAAATTACACACCAACCCACCCTGAAGCCCACCCAAACAAGACACATTGCATGTAATCAATGGTAGTCTCATTACCTGAATCTGCTGGTATGTCCTCACCGTCCAGGTGTACAGTGATGGCGCCATGCAAAAGTGTCAGTGCACATCTACCGACATGTAGTGTGACTCCAGAGAGTATGCCCTTGTGAAGATCTGTGTGAAATACCTGCAAAACATGAGCAACATATGTAAGTAGAGGCACATATCATACCATCATGCATAGTTAGGTGCAACAACAATGAACACTATGAATGTCTACACAGTATTGACTATGGACTGGCCAACAGCTCATGGGAGTCCAATGTCACCGTGTAATTTGCTGTCACTTGGGCACACCCTTTGCAAGCCCATGGAAAGGGAAGCAGGAGGGGTGTGGATGTCTGCTACCCAAGCATCGAAACCAAACTCAGGACAAGCCTGCATGTGCCCAGCCACAATACAGTGTATGCCCAGGTACCCACACAAGGCAACACTCTTGCAAAATAAAAATGAAAAAGAGAAAAAATGGCCATGAAAGGGCCGGCGGGGGGGGGGGGGGCCACCTATGAGGTCCGAGGACAGGATGCACGCCACAATCCACCTGTGTGGATCATGGGAAAGGAAAACACCCCATAGGCTCGTGGCCCACACGGCTACTCTGTTGTGGGAGATGAGTCGCTATGGCTCTGCCCAGACCCTGCAGCTGACTCTGGAGGTGGGGGAGCTGCCTCAGAAGATGGTGTGACAATGGGAGGCAGCCCACGCAAAGCACGAGTTTGCTCCTCCATGGCTGCAAGCAGGCGGGTCTGGTAGTTCTGGTTCTGGGTTATAATCATGCGGAGGTCCCCATGCAGTAACTCCCGGGATGACCTGACCTCCGCACGAGTTGCCTGCATCTCGGCCGAGAGCGTCCGTGTCAGACGCTCCAGCTGCTCCTCTGTCCTTCTATGGGATGAAGCCTCAAGCTCTAACAGGGTCGACCTGAGGTGACGGAGTTCTTCCCTCAGGGCTTCCCTGTGGCGCTGGGACTCCATGGAAAGTGATTCCCCCAGAGTCGCCAGTGCCGCCCGCCTGTCCATGTTGGACGCCAACATATCCTCCCTGTGTGCCTGGCAGATGGACTCTGTAGCCTGCTCCAGTCGCTCCATCAGCCTTTCTGGGGGGACAATGGAAGTGGCCACCCTATCCATGGCCTGTGCAATCATCTCGGATGATGCTGCCTGTTGGGTGGCCATACCGTAGATGGATTGCTCCCATACGGTATTGCCAGGTGGCATACGGCCACCACGTTGACGGGCACCACACCTGCCTGGGGCAAGGCGGACTGCGCCTTGCTGTGCCGGCAAGGCCTCAGGCTGCAGGACTGCATTCCCTCTCTGATCTGCAGCCCCAGGAACAGGATCAGAGATTGGGTGGTGTGGCCCTGCATCCGTAACCACCGGAGGCTGATCTGCCGACACTGACATCCCCATTGAGGCCAATGGCCTGGCTGCAGGTGGGTCGGACAGAGGAGATTCTCTCCCAAGAACACTCACCTGCGACTGCACATAGGTGTCATCCTCCGAGTCTACACCTGAATACTGCTCGGGGGAGGAACCCCCAGAGACACCCCTCGACAGCACGGCCTGCAGCACTTGTGGGTTTTCACCCACAAACACACCACGTCCCTCACTTGTGGTAGGTCGGCCCGGGTTGCCCTCCTGGGACGGCTCCACCACCACATCCCCAGCATCAACAAGTGCTTCGTCCCCTGCAAAGACATGAAAGAGAAAAATGGAAACAGGCATTAGCACCATGGCATGCAACAAGGGCTGATGAACAACATAGGCAGTAGTCCTACGACACATGTCCTACATGACTGGGAGTCCTCCTATGCATTCACCATCACTGGGTCTGTAGGGGAGGCTCAGGGCATACTATGTACTGATTGGACAGCAACGCCTGCTCACCTTGATGCCTAGCACTGCCATCACACATTGGGCGGTGATTGCCATGTCAAAGGCACATGCCATCACACACATGGCATGTGACATAGCCACCAAGTGAGGAGGGAGAGGAGGGCTACTTTTTTGGATTTCAACCACTCTGGTCCTGACATTGCATCGTCACATCAATTAGTATACATGTTGTACATGGATCTGCTAGTCCAAATTGGCAACGATGCACAGTGCCTTGTCTAGATCAACATAATGCAGTAAACATTGTGATTCCACCTCCCCAACACCTGTAACGGAATAATTTTGCATTCGTGAAGCACCGGTCAAGTAATGTTTGTAGGTGCAGCGGAGCACTGAGGGGTGGTGGGGCAGAAGGGGATGCCAGTCAACAATACTACTGGTGCTGGTGTCATTCATGTCACGCAAGTGCAGGGGTGGGTGGCACAATGAAGTGCAAGGGGGAGTGGCGGCTGGAAGTGCTGTACAAGGTAAGTAGGACTTGACGTCAAGGGCAGATGGTGTTAGGCGCAGACAAGTGCTGGGGGGGTGGCCTATAGGGGTACAGAGACAATCATGCTGTGCTGTGGGCTCGGAGGGGACAGGGGAGGTACACACTGCCTCTGGCTCGGCAAGGTCCTTTCAGATTTCTATGTGTCCTGCAGAGTTGTCACATGCCGCAGATATGTGCCCTTGGATTGGGGATCTCATCTTGGTGAGAAGGGTGAGGCGCTATTGCCTTTGGAGCATGTGGCAGGCCAGTTTGCCAGAGGATGGCCATGATGCAGGACATTCCCTCTCTGCCACCCGGCACCTGTGGTTTGGGTTCCCAAGATCCGAGTCATGCCAGGACTCTGCATTGGCATGGGGCTTCAGACAGGTGGTCATGACCGTGGCTAAGACATCCAGTGTACCTGACATGGAGTGGAGCATGGAGTGGGCCCTGTCAGGATGGGAGTGAGCCTAAGGGGGAGCTGGATGGGGGGGACATTTTGGCAGCATGAGCCTCGACTGACACACACTTCATGGGTCGGAATACAAAGAAGGTGTGTGACAGTGGTGAGGGTGGCTTTGCCTGTGGGGTGTTGAGGGTGAGCTGGGAGGAGAGGAGAATGTGATCACTCCAGGAGAGAGGAGTGCAGAGATGGACGGAGAGGGGAAAGTCAGATGAGATCAGAGCATCAAGAGTGTGCCCTGCAGAATGAGTAGGGACAGACGGGAGTCTAGAGGGTGAGAGGGAGTTGCTGAGGTCACAGAAAGGTCACGTGGGGGCGTCAACAGGCATTCAGGTGGATGCGTACCGCACCAAGGATGAGGAATTCTGTGTCTGGGGACATGAGTGAGGAGGAGAGGTGAGGACACTCAGAAAGGAAGTAGTACATTTGACCAGTTTTCCCAGACACAGTACGCACTGTTTGGAATGTCAAGGTGTGGTGGACAGTAACCTCACACAAGCCATTCCAGAGTGGAGTAGGTCTAAGTAGGTGTGACAGTGGCAGGAATACCCTCAGGGAAGCCAAGGGCACACCCCCCCTGCACAGTGGTGGCGGGCCAAGGAGAGGGTCAAGGATGCAGACAGAGCTGGCCGTCTGACATGTTTCCATGAGACCAAGGATGTCAAGGTGCATAACCTCATGTAAGTGACAGTTATCGGAGGAATGCCTGATGCAGCCGCAGTGAAAGGAGTGTAATTGTGGAGGAGGTTGACAGCCTTGTAGGACTTACGGGGAGTGCTAGAGATCAGAGGTGCCGCATGTGTAGGAGTTGGAGTGGGAGGCGGAGAAGGTTCATGGGAGGGTGCAGGGAGGCAGTGCAGGATTGATGAGGAGAGAGGAGGGGGGACAGCAGGAGAGGTAAGGAAGTTGATGAGATGTGGGTAGCATTTCTCAAGGAGATTGAGGTTGGCCTAAGGGCCTTGGACTGAGACGCTCCCATTACCATGCACATCATTAGTGGTATCTGAGGATTGGAAGGAGGCCAGGAGTACACCCCAACGGGTCCCACCTATGATGGTGGAAGAGGAGCAAGGAGAGAGGACAGGGACCATGTGAAGGGTCTATGGGACAGGCAAAGGCATGTATGAGCAGATGTCAGTGAGAGTTAGCTTAGAGTAGGCTCAGATGCACTGGTCAGCAATAGGGTGGGTCGCATTGGAGGGCAGGCTGCCCTCATTTGACTTTTGGCAAGCAGGTGTCGTGCGTAGGGCACGATGGTCTGAACTGTAGAAGTCATGGAAGATAGACCATGAAGAGCAGCATGGAGTGTGAGGGAATGGGGCTCGAAACCAGACGGTACCAAAGGACCCAGGAAGGAGGTGGATCTCAAGGCTACATCCACATTATGACTGCATGTTGGTAGGCATTTATATACAGAGGACGCATTAGCATGTGGTATCATTGCATGTCAGGCATGTGAAGATGAAACTTGAATGGCTGGGGGAAAGGAGAGGAATGGTATGTAAGACATCAGATGAATAGACAGGGGAGTATGAGCAACAATGTAGTGACAAAATTACTAATCAAGGGCAACTTCCATGGTGTTGGCCCATATGTGCACTGTTGCCAGTAGGGATAGTGCTGTGGCCAGATGGTGTTGCACTGAACATACTGGATGAGGCACATGGGTGCCACTATCAACTCTGCCACACACCCCCTTGACAGGCACCCAACATGAATGCTTCACACACACAACATGCACAGGGATGATACACACATGCATGTGCACTCACCGGATGATGCCTCGTAATCAGGGAGGTCTCCCACACCTTGGAGTTGTCCCTCGGTGACGTAGGATCCAGCTACGGACTCGTGTGGTGTGAGTTCTATTTCCTGTGCTGGGGACCCACCTCCAGTCACCAAGGTTGCGGCATGACTTGAGGCCAGCTTATCCTTTGCCCTGCGCTTAAGGTCATTCCAGCGCTTCTGGCAATCACTAGCTGTGCGCCTCACTACTCCAAGGGCA
Source organism: Ambystoma mexicanum (assembly GCF_040938575.1). Classification (NCBI taxonomy): domain Eukaryota; kingdom Metazoa; phylum Chordata; class Amphibia; order Caudata; family Ambystomatidae; genus Ambystoma; species Ambystoma mexicanum. Next base: position 39,487,263 of record NC_090933.1, read on the forward strand.
CTTATTCTGTCAGCAATGGTCTGCCAGTGTGCCTGGCGTCTGGCATGTGTGGTCTTGGACCCTGCAACGATGACCATTTCCCTATCATGATCTGACACATAATGAACAAGTGCATTAAGTTCGGCGTCTGTGAAGCTTGGCTTCCTTGATGGGCCGGACTGTGCAGCCGTGTCTGGGGCATCAGCCTGTGCCGGACGTGCACTCTTCCTCTTGCGCTTGGAAGGGGGTGGGGATCCAGAGTGTCCTACGCCGCTGTGGACACTAGGGGCAGGAGCCGTGGTGGACTCTGTACTGGGTGTGTGTGATTGCCCACTCAGCATGGGAGTAGGTGCAGGCATTGGGGGTAGTGGGATGGGGTCAGGCCTGATCTGAGGTGCATGAACTAGGACCGACACAGTCTTGGCAGGGTGTATGAGAGGTGGGGTGGATTGAGCCACACCCTGGCTACGGGGGCCAGCAGATGACCTATCTGGCATAGATGCGCGTGCCCTGATGACACCAATGTGCACCGGTGCACGTACAGTGGACCTGCTGACCTGGATGTCAGCGATGGAATCACCCTCGGACAGGTCTGGTGCCACAATGGCCTGGTCCGACATGGGCTGATCAGGGTTGGTATCAGCCACATGACTCTCAACGGGGGGGGGGGGGGGGGGGGGGGCATGGGTGTCCCTGACTGTTCCTCCAGACTGGGGGGAACAGGGGCGCCCTGCAAGTCACAACCACGTCCCCTGTTGGATCCTCCACGGCCACCACGTGTGGCTCGGCCACCTTTGCCACCCTTACGGCTTGCACGCCTCCCAACCATGGCACTGATGGTATTGTGCGTATGGGAGTGGGTGTGCACAATTGTCCTGGGCAATTGGGTGTCAAAGGGGTTGGGTACCAGATGGTATTCGTACCCTAGTGCAGTGGCAAGGCTATATGACACCCCTGGGGAAAGATGACGGGTCACGCAACGCACCCCAGAAAAGTTAAGGAAAGTGCACAATACCCCTCCTAGACCACGTGTGCTGATGGAAAACCCTGCACTACGCTGTGGCATCCAGTAACACAATGAACGTATGCGTGTCACACGCGGCCTAGATTGACCTCTGAAGGGGTAGGCTACACACGGGGCAAGCACAGATGTTAGATACGTGCGTGACTCACCGTCTGCCAGGTAAAAGAGCGTGAAAAAATAGCACTTTTGGTTGGCAACACCCCCGCCAAAAGAAGAGGTGTACGCTGTCTGAGGAGACAGGACAACTGTAGAAGGGGACACTGTTTGAGGGAACAGGCCCAGGAAAACCAGTACAAGAGGAAAAAGAGAAAAGAGCTGTCAGAGGTAACAGGGAGTACGAACTGGAAACGCCGTGAAGTAAATCGCGTGTGAAACGACAAGAAGTACCGAATTCACCCACTCGCTCTCCACGAAAAGCACGTACAAGGAAATAGTGTTCAACACTACCTTTTATACAGGCCCACACGTACATCGTCACTTACGCCGTGTACGTGCTTGGCCCATTTTCACCAATCACACGCTTTGGCACTCCTGCGTGTAGGTATCTTTTCACCAATCACACGCTTTGTCACTCCTGCATGTGGATCCTTTTTCACCAATCACGCGCTTCGACACTCCAGCGTGTAGCTCACTTTTCACCAATCACACGCTTTGTCAATCCTGCATGTGGATCCTTTTTCACCAATCACGCGCTTCGACACTCCTGCGTGTCCCTCACTTTTCACCAATCACACGCTTTGACACTGCACGTGCAGGTAACTATTGACGCACATATGCTGGTGACGGGTTTTCGCGCGATGAGTGGGGGGTTTTCAGGTGCACATTCACTCCCTATCAGGCTGTCCACGCGTTCTAACACGAAAGACCACGCTCCTGGCCAGGAGGCCAAATTTAAGTCCCCAAGAACCCCGAGCACGCTCCCACCTGCCATCGGCTGCTGCCTGACTGCCTGCTGGCCACGTGCCCCACAGTGCTGGTGGGTGGGGGTGGTGGGGGCCTGGTGGAGGGTGCCCCTGGTGGATGGGGGTTGGGGGTGGTGGGAGACATGGATGGGGGCCTGATGGCAGGTGCCCCTGCACTGCTGGGGGGTGGGGGTGGTGGGAGACATGGGTGGGGGCCTGGTGGAGGGTGCCCCTGGTGGATGGGGGTGCAGGGGGACATGATCAGGTGTGCAGGGTAGTCCACTGTTTTGTGGGCTGCCTGCAGGGGCCGGGGAGGGTGTACAGGGTACACCTGTGGGGGCCCACCCAGCCTATTCGCATGTGATAATTCCCGCGGACCCCTGTGATGCACGTTCCCTGGCCTATCGCGTGTTCTACTTCACGCGTCCCCCTGTAATACACGTTCCCTGGCCCATCGCGTGTTGAACTTCCCGCTACCCCTGTAATACACGCACCCTGCCTGTTCGCGTGTGATGATTCCCGCGTACCCCTGTGATTCACGTTCCCTGGCCTATCGCGTGTTCTACTTCACGCGTCCCCCTGTAATACACGTTCCCTGGCCCATCGCGTGTTGAACTTCCCGCTACCCCTGTAATACACGCACCCTGGCTGTTCGCGTGTGATAATTCCCGCGTACCCCTGTGATGCACGTTCCCTGGCCTATCGCGTGTTCTACTTCACGCGTCCCCCTGTAATACACGTTCCCTGGCCCATCGCGTGTTGAACTTCCCGCTACCCCTGTAATACACGCACCCTGGCTGTTCGCGTGTGATGATTCCCGCGTACCCCTGTGATGCACGTTCCCTGGCCTATCGCGTGTTCTACTTCACGCGTCCCCCTGTAATACACGTTCCCTGGCCCATCGCGTGTTGAACTTCCCGCTACCCCTGTAATACACGCACCCTGCCTGTTCGCGTGTGATGATTCCCGCGTACCCCTGTGATTCACGTTCCCTGCCTAGTCGCGTGTAGTACTTCCCGCGTACTCCTGATTTGGAGATTGCCCGCTTTGCTTTCCTTGTTTGCCTGCCCTGTGAAGTGGTCCGGGGTTAGCGCAGCCCTTAGCGATGATTTAGCGCTTTTGATGGCTTTTCCGTGCGCGAGGGCGTTCTTGGGGGCGTTACTGGCGCTGCTGCAGGCTCGCTGCGATTCTCTGCGCCACGGCTGTTTTGGGAGCTTGAAATCCATGAATACGCTGTGCGCGGAAATCTGTTTTAGCGCACGTGCCTGGCGCAGACTATCGCAGGCGCACGCTGTGCGCCAGCCGCGTGCGCTACTTGTGCGCTGGATTCTATGAATTAGCCTGATAGGGTGAAACAATGTACTTTTTTTTCTTATGCAATCTTGCAATGAGTGTTTAAGGCATATTTTCTCGGGCCTGGCTATCGGGAAATTTACCGTTTTTGTTAAGGGCTGCAAGCCTACATGAAATCGGGTATCAAACATGGTCGTGCACAGAATATTATCCCAGTAGTCCATTTATTTATTGTTTAACCTTGATCCGGGTGCTTACTTTGCAGTTGTCTTTGATAGAACAGGTCTAGATGGGCAGTCAACTATTTTAGGTCACGAGTGCAAGCACAATTGTTATGTACCGATATTTAATGATGTTTTTATATGATTTTATTTTTCATATTGAAGTTGTAAATGTTTAGCTTTATTGTGGTGGGATTGTGTACTTTCAAATGTTTTGATTTTTGTCAAACAAAGCCGGCTTCCTCACAATCTCTAAAGAATACAAGCTTGCCATCCAGGAAGCCAAAGCCACTGTTTACAACGACAAAATATTTAAGGCTAATTCTGACTCCGGCAAGCCATTTACAATACTACGTGAGCTTGAAAACCCGGACCCTCACCCCTGCGCACTTTGACAGAGATGATACCTGGTGTCAGAACATACAAGATGCTCTCATTAACAAAATCAGTCTTCTCCAGTAAAAGAATCCTGGAGCAGAGCCTGGCAATTTACCCAAACCTTCTTAAGATGAATCTGCTGTGAAGGCCACTGGCACCAGCGTGCTGACAAAAGTTTAGCCTTTAACATGTTTGTTTCTGCCACCACAACTTTATCGTCCCATTCGCCACACGCCAGTCACGGTAGCATTGGGCGTAAGTCTCCTGACCTTTCGTACGGTTATTGAGTGCTTGATGCCAAGGAAGTAGGGCAATCAGCGAATGCACCGCTCTCGAGAAGGGTAGCTTACTGCTTTGTTTGCATCTACTACTGCTCCAATAAACCTTTTGGATTGGCTTAATTTACATCACATGCGTGAAGCTGCTGCCACAGCCTATCCAGCCTATCCATTCCAGTCACGGTCACTTTAAATCCTATGCATGAAGGCTGAAACGCTGTATGCAAGTAATTCAAAGTGACCGTTACTGGCATAAATAGATTGTGTACAGCAGCTTCATGCATGCGACTTACACTGCCCTTTACTGGCATGGATAGGCTGTGGCTGCAGCCTCATGAAAATGGTATAAAGTTATCCTATGTGGTGTAATGTTGGTAACATGGCATTCACATGACTATTTCAGGTGTTACCTTAGATAATCAACTGTAAATTATATGGCTTTTTACCTCATTTTTGTCCCAAATTGTGCTGCAAATGCATCATTCGAGCACAATATTTTTTTTTAAAATGAACGGGCTAATATGAGGACACATTTAGGACCCTCCACAGAAAACTAACTACCCTATGACGGTTGACCCACTAACTACCCTATGACGGTTGACCCATGAATCGTAAAGAATCTTGGAGCCACTTCAGGAGCTATCCACCCACCTGGCACCAAAAAGCTGCCTGGAACACTGTTGTTGGCCCCGAGTTGTGGAAGGTGTGGGAATCTGAGCAGGTGCTCCAATCTGAAACGGCTGACTGCGTATAGGACCAACCTCTAATAGATCCACTTATTTGAGTATGATCCCCTATGCTGGTAGGCTTTTTCCCCGATTTGGTCCAGCGTTTTGAGAATTGCTTGCTCTTTTTTGGTAATCAAGGCCTTCCTGAGGAGAAGCATCTCTTCTAGCGGGTTATCGAGCAAGCTTGCATGTCTGTCGAGTTTCAAACCTGTGCTCCGCATACCATGAGTGGTGTTTTATCACTGTGGCTCCAGCAAACGGTCAGCCTGGAGGTACTGTGGAGCCTAACACATTCATATTAACAGCATTGACAGTATGTTTACCTTCCCACATCATTTTCTAAAAGGTTGGCTTTAAGGAGTATAGCAACTCTTTGATGAGGGAATCTAGCGCACCCCTTGGTGCCCGCTATTAGTACTGTCGCATTAGCAATTCTGATGTGCTGTCTTCGGCAGTAGTAGTTAATCTGTGACCTTATTGCTGCAATGTGGACATGAGGCTAGAAATTGACTCAATATATGTGTGCAGTTGAGGTTGTGTTTTTGCAAGGGAAGACTTACTTTGGGAACTTAATTTAGGAAGACTTATCTTGCTAACTGTGCTTGTGTTGCCCATTGTTACATCGGAAAGGATCTTGTGTTTCTATTTCAACATTTGGATTCTTCTTACACTCAATGCCTAGCCCCGTTGGACCATGTTGCTTTCAATGACAGCACCGATGTTTCGCTGCGCTCTTCGGAAACACGTGCCTACAAAGTTCAGCCTGTGTTTGGACTTCCAACATGAAAGAGTCTCATGGTTACCAGGGGTCTTCCAGCATAGCCTGGCTCGACACTGGTCACTTGGGAGTAGGGGCCAACTGCAAGGATTTCCCCATGGGAACCTTTTTGGCTGCCATGGTAGACTTGGCCCTCAGCGGTCCATGGCTCAACCTTGATAACCTTCACAGAGGTTGAGGTTTCACACTGCCCACCTCGTCCTGCATTGCGTAGGCTGCCCAGCACATGACTCTGTGCTCCTTAAGTGTTTTGAGCTTCAAGAGTTTGCACGCTGGGGGCTCAGTGATCCAATCTGCTCTGCGCTCCTTTTCCCGGACGTCACTTGCGCATTTGCAGGGTCTATTTGCTCGACCTATTTCTTTCTTCTGTCCTTAAAGGGGACACCACAGGAATTAATGGGCCATCACTATGCCTGGGGTGGGGTTCTTCATGCTGGGCACACTATTGTTTTCCAAATGTGCATTTTACACTTTCATGCCAAAAAATAAAAAAAAGTAATTTCCTAACTCAGAAATGCTGCATTCACTAGTTTTAGGACTGCATCCAGTCCTTCCTCAGCAATAGAACTACAAAAGTATTCGCTCCAACCACTTCAGCCATACCTGCTACTGTCCCCCCCATGCTTTATAATATAATATATATATATATATATATATATATATATATATATATATATATATATATATATATATATATATATATAGCCTCTATTCAACGACCTAGACCATTGGGGTGTCTCCTATATCAATTACGCGGACGACACACAAATCCTGATCCACCTCACAAGCGACTACAATATAGACTCCAAACACCTAAATTACATCTTACTTAATCATACAAGCTTGGATGGCCAAACATGGACTCTGTCTTAATGACGATAAGATGGAGTTATCCTTGTAGGTACCCAAGCTAGAGTTAACAGACTAGACAAACAGTTCAATATATTCAAAATCGATGGCAATAATATCAAGGTATCGAAGGATGTAAAAACCTTAGGTATTTACATTGACTCCTCTCTCTCACTATCTAGGCAAATCAACGCAACGGCCTCTACCACGGCTTACACTTGCAAGCTTATTAACACCTGCAGGCCATTTTTGACTACAGACAATTGTATCACCTTAGCCAGGGCACTAGTCTTAATAAAACTAGACTACTGTAACTGTTAGGGAGAATTCTCTCTTTAGGCTGAATTTCCTAACCTAGTGAGTCCCCCAGCAGCTTTGCTGGATTTCTGGAGTTTGTTTTTTTCTCCTGCCAAGAGTGAGACTCTTTTTTCCCCACTCTTGGACAGGATTTATGGTGTTCCTTTGACTGTTGATGTGTTTTATGGGCTATGGGGTCCTTTACTCCATAGGGTCTTGTGTTTTTACGATTTGTGTTACACAGCACCCTCCGTGCAGTAACACAGGGGTGTCATAGTGACACCCCACCATAGACTCCATACCCTGGGACGGACTACTGTCTCCCAGGGCATGTAAAGTCACCATTGGCTTTACTAGTCCCAAATTATTAACAGAAACCAGTACAAACCATCATATTGTGGACGTACTGATCGGGGCAATTCGATTGCCCCGGGGTCTGTTAGTCGAGGGGGCACGTCTCCGTCCCCCCCTGATCGAGTTTTGGTTGGTGGCAGTGGAAACTACTTTTTATATTCGACCGCAAATATTTCCCTATGGGATTTTCCCATTGTTCGAGGCTACCAACTTTAATCATTTAATTCTCATAGCCTCGAACATACCGCTGGTTTATTTATTTAATATTAATTCGCCGGTTGGTATTTTTTGCCAGGACTCGATTCTAAAATGGCGTTTGTGTTCTCTTCTGTGACTCCAACCCAAGTCGAGCCCTTTGTTCCACTTTTTGGGGGGCTTCTCCACAGAAGCCTCCAAAAGTGGTGCCACTCTGTCTAGGTACCACAGGGGGTGTGGGAGGGGGTTTAGGCACCCTGGACTGAGTTACCTTGGTAACTCAAGTCGCACTCTTGTGTGATTGGCCCAAGTGGTGAGCCGGCCGGCTCACCACTTAGCATGTTTGATTGACAGCTAGGCTGAGAGAATGGGGGTGTGCTGCATAAAAGCAGGGCTTTGGGGACTGGAACTTCAGAAGTCGCCACAGGACCTGAGAATCCGACGAGGGAGAAGCTGAGCTGACCTACCACGACAACACCACTGGTGGAGCCCTGCGGAACCGACTCACCACTTCCCAACGACAGAAGATCTCCCGGCTGGAGAGGCTTCTTCCCCTGACTGGTGGGCACAACCAGTTTACCTTCTTCTCTTCGCACCCCAGACCGGCTTGTGGTCGAATTGCCTGTGCCAAGCACCCCGGCAACCGGATAGCCACTTACCACTGGACCGCGAATCAACGGACCGCTCCTTGTACCGGAGAAACTCTGCGGCTGGTTTCTTCCCTGGCAGTGCAACGGACTCCTGCTTCCTCCCCGACGAGATCTTCTCTTCCCCCGGATGAAGCACTGACTTGCATCCGCTGCCAGGAACAACTGCCCCCGCTGGAGTATTCTCACCACTTTAAGGTACCGTGTCCACCAGGCCTCCCTTTCTAAAGATTGCTACAAGGTAATAACCCCTTAACCTTCTGGACTGGGCTGGCCGCCTTGACCCTCTAACTGGTCTCTTTCTTTGGTCCAACTCTTTTTGAACCTTTTCAAGACTTTTGTACACTGCAACCGTGTGACCTTGGACACATTTCGTTTCGATCCTCTTAAAGCGGATCCAGCCTACTGACTCTAAAACTCACGGTGTTACTTTGCCTTCCTCTCTTGTTGTGTTCGTGAAAAAGTGTTGGGATCTGTTTCAATTTATTCTCTGCTTTTCTCTCCCTTTTTAAAACGAATTATTAGAGTGCCATCTACGTTAAGCGCTCACCGCTGTCTGAAAATAAGTGGGGGCTTTACTTAAGACTTGTCTAATATTCTTTTAAGGGAGTGCATATCTTTTAGTGACCGTGTTTTGGGATTGCTTACTATTAGTGCCTGTGTGTTTTTCTAGATGTGGTTTTAAATAAATAATTATATCTCTTTTACACCAAGCCCTGGTCAGTGTTTACTTGTTCTATTGTGTTCTCTTGACCTATTCTGAATACTCTGTATACTGCCTAACTCTTCTTGAGGGAAGTCTGACTGCTCAGCCAGAGCTACCAAGTGAATCTGTGTGGTACAGACTGCGACCAAGTGGGTTTACTGCCAAACACCTGTAGTCCTAAATCTTTTGCAGTGGTCCCAGAGGGAACTGCACAGGTTTCTGCCTAACAGTAACGCCTTGTACTTAGGCACTAATCAACACAACCTAAAAAAGCTACACATTTTTTTTTTCAGAATAACGTTCTTAGAGCAGCAACTCATTTCCCAAGATCACTCCACATCTCAGAGCTAAGACACAGTGATCACTGGCTCTCTCAATCAAAGAATCAGACTTAAAACCTCATCCCTTACCTTCAAATGCCTAAATAACCTTAGCACCTATGTACCTCTGTGACAAATTTAAACTAAACTCCTCGGTTCGACCGTTCAGATCTTCTCAAACCAACTGCCTTATCATCCCTAGGTTTAAGCTCCAAAAGGCAGGTGGCAGTAGTTTCCCGGTCCTAGCAGGCAAAAGGAACATCTTACCCCCTACCCTAAGAGCTGAACCTTCCTTCCACAAATTCAGAAACAATGTAAAAACTTGGCTAATTCGGAATGAAGACTAACATGCACCTATCCCTAGCTTGCCCCTTGAAAATGGCCTCCGCTGTGATCAATAGTCTACTCTCTGTTATGTTGAAATGCCAACCACATTCTGTACTATGCCTGTCCCATATCACATGTCAATATCATATTATATTTAATGTAAATATTGCGTCTATGCAGTTAATCATCTATGATATGTAACTGTATCTATGTTATGTAACTACAATAAATGTGCCCAGATGCCTCAGGGCTTGGTTGCGCTATATAAAACAATACAATAGTGTTTCATTTTTGTCAGACTACCACACAAATACCCTGTAATTTGTGTGCCCCTTCATTTGTGTTTTATCACAGGTTATATTTATAAAGATGCTGTATGCTTGTCAAACTGCTTAATCACAAATAAATGCTTCTTCTGTGCTAACAGCAGTTATTAGGAAAATTCAACTGTGGGCTCATAGCAGCCACATTTTGATTTTCACAACAAGGTAGAAATACCCCCACCTCCACTCTGAAAATAAGCAAGCGACCAGCCTAACCCATGCTCTGGTCAAACACATTTTATAGCTCATGCTTTTTATAAGGAATCGCAAAAAGCCATACGATTAACAACCAGTTTTTAATATACAACAGCTAAGCAACGGTTTCTCAACCTGCTGAGCTACCCTGGTAACCTACTGTAAAGTGTATCTACAGATTACTTGATGTACTAAAAATCACTGAATTAACAACAGTATTTTAGGTGTCCCAATGCCATGGATGTGATTTCAAGTGGAATTGATGTACAGTGTGGAGTTTGGAAAGAAATGGCCAGATTTTCAGACTATTATTTTGAACGTTTCCTGTGAGTGGAGTCAAAAACCCAATTCCACCCCCTCGGAAGGATGCCCCCTCCTCTAAACTCCGGCCCCACCCTGGCCCTTGTGGTATTCCCTAGGCTAGGGTGACCAGAATTTTTTTTAAAGAAACCCGGACGGGCCATCGAAATCGAAGTAGGACTAAGGTAAATACACATCTTTAGTCCTACTTCTAAGTCGCTGGCTTGTTGCGGGGGTGGGGAGGGTGTGTGCTAACATGCACACTTCTCTCATTGGAGAGCGCGCCGGGGAGGAAATGGCCCATTCGCACCAAAAGATAAAGGGACCGTAGCATAAACCACGCACAGGGTTTTTAAAATAAAAAAACTCCTGGGACCCCGGGAGATTCCCGGTCTGTCCCAGGATAATCCCCCTGTACATTTTGTTCCATTTCCACCACTGCACCCGGGGCAAAAACTTAAATACAGTGGACTCCATGTGTGTTTAGCGAATCGGGTACAGCTGTAAATACAATGTGAACGGTGTTTACTGGTATTCTATTGGCGATTAACAATGACCCTCCACCTACTCTGCCTACCATACACCCTTTCGCCGGCTGGCTCAGTCGAGCAGCATCGTCAATCTGTTTGTCTGACGCATTGATGTTTACACTGCAGCATTTTTTAGGTATGAAAAAGGCTGTGAAAATAGGGTTGGGTGTTCCGTTTCTTTTTTACCGGCAGAGGAAAATAAACAACCCAAGGAGGTTGATTTATGGGATTTTATGAGTACCTCCTGCACACGCAGAGTAGAGATAGTGAGGCGGGAACAAACCCATCAATGCCATTCTATGACAAGACTGGAGGCGAGCATTATGCTTCAATTTCTTTAATTTACTACTACTCAGCAGTTTCAACAATACCAATAAACTCAACAGAAAACACAAAAAACGTCTCAGACTTTTCTTGCTTTAGAACTACAATCCCCATAGTCTCTGTAGTCCACCTTCTCCTTGCTCAGACATGACCACTTCCTGTCCCTGAGCTCCGCCTCTTCTTTTACTGCTCTTCAAGCAGATAAGTACTATTCTAACTATCTCTCTCTATGTGTGCAATAGATGGAGGTTTGCAGATAGCATGTTACGAGAAATGAGTTTGTTTAGTAGAGAATTCACCGTGTTTGCACGTAGATGTAAAGCGGTAGAACTTTTGGAAGTTGATAGGAATATTAGCATTTCATCTCGAGCGCAGCACCAATGTGAGGCGCTGTACCGTTTTGCATGCGCGTTTAGTGACAGCCCGCTCGAGCGGGCAGGCCCCGCAGCACGCTCACCCCGTGCCTTATGCCAGGCACGACAGTGGTAGCATCACAGCGCCGCAGAGGATAACGGAGCAGAGGTGCCGACGGGCACTGGAGCACTCTGCCCCTCTCCTCCGCGGAAGAGGGAGAGCGCCGAGCTACGAAGCGCGCCGGCCCACTTCTTTGCGGAGGCGGGGCTGGCCGCGCGGGAGTTGCGGCCCCCTTCTTTGGAAAGGAGGAGATTGAGACGAAGCAGGCTTCCGCGTCGCATTGTTTACTGCGACGCGGAATGGAGCCTTTGTCTCGGAGTCGGGCCCGGCGGTGATTTCCTCCTGGGACCAAACGTATTTATCAGGCATTGCACATCGGTCCACAGTAATAAGGAGCAGCATAAGCTCCGGAAGCAAGCCCACGTCTGGGCGCCAGTGTATAAAGTTGAACAGCACTAAGAAGTGCGGGTGCCTTGCAGGCTGAAGGAGGCTAAAGCCTTGTGCAAAACTCAGTGCCCTCCTCATTTAGAGGCACGAAACGAGTAGAGGCCTATTACAGGCAGGAATAAGACATTGAGTCCGGTGCAGCCACTTATTAAAAAAAAAAGAAAAGTAAAGAGTGCAAATTTATAGTTGATTCAAGCACTGAATAGGTGAACCTGGTACATCAGGTACACAAGCTGATTCATTGAAAAGCATCAGAGGCAACTATTGAGTTAAGGGGTGTGCGAAGACACCTTGACAGGTATTACAGGCACACAGCACCCTCCCAGAATGTCGGATTTTGAGTGGAGTGAAGAGGAGCAGTCGCTTGATCTAGCGGCCAGCTTCAAGGAGGTGCTGGGAAGCTCACTCATAGATGCAGTGGCTGTAGGGGTTAAACCCCTACAAGACAGGCTAGAGTCCCTGGAAGCAATTCTACACCAGCCCATAGACGGCACCACCCGGACAGAGCGCACAACCAAAGTACCCTCAGAAGCAGGGTCTAAGGGGAGTACCAAGGCCCGGAAGAGAAAAGCCTCTTGCGACTACCAAGGCCCACTAGAAGGGGCAAAAGAAAAGGCCCCGGAGGTCGTTGACGCCTTCGCAAAGCTCTGAGAAGCATATTTGCAGCGTCAGACAGTGCCGGACCTCACGACCCCCGCTCCAGGGGAAGACGATGGAGAGGAATACCCAGGCTCGGAAGAGGGGCCAGAGTAAGGAGAGCCTCCCTCCCAGGACGAGGAAGAGTTAAGGGAGGAGGAGGAAGAAAGACCCAGCGGAGGGAAGAGAATCCGCAAAGAAAAGCACCTCGAGGAGGCAGAAGAGGATATGTTCGATCCAGACAGTATCCGAAACCCGAGGTCTTCAGACTGGCAGCCATCACCAAGGGTTGCCCAGTACATGACCAAAAGACTGACGAAAGCTCTAGACAAAGAAGTCCGACAGCGCCTTCGCGCGGAGTGTCCCAGACCAGACCTCCCGGGCAAGGTAGCCGAGACCCCGGAATTGGATCCTAAGATGCTAACTTTCGCATCAAAGTCCTGTAAGGACCCCCGCAAGGGTATCGATAGATCCTGGCGTAGCTGTCAGGAGAAGGTTCTCGATCTAGCAGGCCCACTGGCGAAAATCATGGACCTAGCGGAGAGGGCTAGAGACACGGGGGAGGAAGTGGACCCCGACGACCTGGCAGGCTGGGCGCAGAGAGCAGTATGCCTCCTTGGCAATGCGAACTGCGCCATCGCCTCAGAACGCTGGCGAGGCCTTTTGCTGAAAATAGACGCAAAGCTCAATGACCTAGCCTCTTATGAGGCTGGAGAGGCAGCACAAGGCCTCCTTTTCGGAGAAACCTTCGGCAAGGAGATGGGCCGCTTTGTCGGCACCTACACGTCGCTTGAGAAAGCACAAGCTTCGATTCGTAAGATCTTCCGAACCAAGTTTTTGCCGGAACCAGTCGCCACAGGGGTCGCTCGGCTGGTCGTAACCAGGGAGGACGAAGACCCCAGAATCCCAGAGCCCAATACTGGGAGAATAGACAACAGGACTCCTTCTTCCCGACCAGAGGGCGATTCCAGAGAGGTCGCAGAGGGAGAGGAGCAGGTCGTGGTCAAGGATTCACACAAGGTGAAAGCAGCGCATTACCCTACAATAGGGGGGGAGAACTGGTATGTTTTGGGAAAACTGGCACGCGCTTTCCAGCGATGCCTGGGTGTTACAAACGATTCTAGGTCTACATCTAGAATTCATAGAACACCCCGTGCAAGAACGCAGGCCTCACCAGCAGAGGCTAGAACGCGCAGAGCAGGCGCCGCTAGATCGCAAACTGCTACAATTGGCGAAGAAAAACTCCATAGAGGAATGCCCAGGATACCCCAGTTTCATAAGCAATATGTTCTTAGTACACAGGAAAGAGAACGTCCGACTCGTGATAAATTTGAAGGAGCTGAACAGCTGGGTAGTGTACCGACATTTCAAGATGGAACAAGTTACTTACCTGTAACGGTTGTTCTCCAGCATGGGTCTGGCATGGATTCACATGCTCATGAATATTCCCCGTCGTCAGGCTGGGAATCCTCGGTAAAGAAAAAATCAGTATCAGTTTCTTTCCGATCTGTCTTTCTTAGTAGTAATCACTTATCTCTGGGTCATACTGCCCCCAGCCAATGACTGCCCTCTCCCTAAGCCCCGCCTCTGGCAGCCATCCTCAGATTTGGTAGCATGCCAAGTGGCAGTATGACCAAGTGAAGAGCCGCAGAGGGGTAGGTGGGAGGGTTTGCATGTGAAGCCATGCCAGACCCATGCTGGAGAACAACAGTTACAGGTAAGTAGCTTGTTCCTTCTCCAGCATGGGGTCTGGCATGGATTCACATGCTCATGAATAAAAGAATACATAGCAGTATACACATGCACAACCACGGGAGGTGGCAAAGGCTCAACATTAAGCATTACATCCAAAACTCAACATTAAGCAATTCTTACCTCCTCACCAGGCTCACCTTAGGTGAACAGGTTGCGCAGCACTGCTTGGCCGACCCTGGACTCCTCCCTGAAATCCCGATCGACGCAGTAGAATCTTGTGAAGGTGTGCGTCGACCTCCACGTAGCAGCCCTGCAGATGTCCAACTGGGGCACACCAGACAGGAACGCTGTGGTAGCAGCGATTGCTCTGGTCGAATGGACTCTGACGGCCGGGGAGCGGTCGGTTTGCCAACCGGTGACCGTGCATGATGCAGCCGGAGAGCCATCTGGAAACGGAGGTCTTCGAGAGAGCCTTCCCTTGATTCACAGACCCAAAGTTCACAAACAGTTGTGACGTCTTCTGGAAACTGTTCGTGCGGTCCACGTAGAACTTCAGCGCTCTAGCTACATCCAGCGAGTGCAAAGTCCTCTCGGCCGGCGTCGAAGGCGACGGGAAGAAAACTGGTAACACCAAGGGCTCGTTGAGGTGGAAGTCCGACGGCACCTTAGGCATGAAGGAGGGGTGCGTCCTCAGCACCACCCTCGTGTCATGAAAAGTTAAGTATGGAGGCTTGCAAGATAGGGCCTGGATCTCTCCCACTCGTCGTGCGGAGGTGATGGCCACGAGGAACACTGTCTTCCATGACAGGAACTTCAAAGGCACCAAATGCATAGGCTCGAATGGGGCCCCCATGAGCCTGGTCAGCACCACATTAATCTCCCACGCCAGGGCAGGAGCCTTCACCGGCGGGAATGATCGGAACAGTCCCTTCATAAATTCCTTCACCAGACGATGAGACCACAAGGACGCCCGTCCCATAGTTCTGGTGAATCGGGAGATAGCAGCCAGATGGATCTTGATGGAGGCATGAGCCAGCCCGCCTTGGCCAGCGATAGCAAGTACAGCAGCACTTGAGGGTCCGTAATCCACAGAGGGTTAACCTTCTGTGCACGGCACCAGACAGAGAACCTCTTCCATTTATGACCGTAACACTTGAGAGTTGAGGACGCCCTGGCTTTTGCAAGAACCTCTCTGCAATCAGCCGGTATATCGTACCCTCCAAACTCTAGTGCTGCAGGAGCCAGGCCTGCAAGTTCAGCGACTGTGGGTCGTGATGGAGAATGGCGCCTCCTTCTCTGGAGAGAAGATCCACGTCCGCCAGCAGCTTGACTGGTGGGGACGTTGACAAGTCCAGAAGGTCCGGGAACCAGATCTGCCTCGGCCACGCCGGTGAGATGAGGATCATTCTGCACCTGGACTTCTTGAACCAGTTGATGAGGCGGAGCAGCAACGGCAACGGAGGGAATGCGTATAGAAACAGGCCGTCCCAGGGGAACGAGAAAGCATCGCCCATGCTCCTCGGCTGTAGGAACCTGCTGGCGAACCTCTGGCACTTGGAGTGCGTCGCTGTCGCGAACAGGTCGATCTGGGGTTTGCCCCATCGTTTGAAGAGCCGATCCACTTGATCCTGGCGCAGTTCCCACTCGTGGCACGAGCGCAGCTCCCTGCTGAGTGAGTCGGCAATGGTGTTTTTTATGCTTGCCAAGTGGAAGGGAACCAGAAACATCCCCTGGGCGACGGCCCAGTGCCACAGATCCTGGGCCTCCTTGGATAGGGCTGGGGGTCTGGTGCCCCCTCGCTTCCGTATGTAGAACATCGTGGTGGTGTTGTCGGTGAAGATCCTCACCACTTTGTCCTTGAGGGACGGAAGGAACGAACGACTTGAGAGCCCAGAACACTGCTTGGAGCTCCAGAGTGTTGATGTGGAGAGACCTCTCCTCCGGGAGCCAAAGGCCTCTTGCGTGGAGATCTCCGGTGTGGGCCCCCCAAACCTCCAGAGAGGCGTCCGTCGTCACCGTCTCCTGAAACGCTGGGGTTTGAAAGTCCGTGCCTGAAGTGAGGTTAACACTGGTGCCCCACCATAGGATCGCCCGACGGAACTCCTTGTCGAGAGGGATCCTGTCCTCGAAGCAGCCCGTCGCCTGCAACCAGCGGGTGTCGAGGAACTCCTGTAGCGGACGCATCCGAAGTCTGCAAAGGGGTACAAGATAGATGCATGAGAACATCATCCCGAGAAGCGACTTGATGGACCTCACCCTGGCCACATCCGTAGCTAACAGGCGCTGCACCTGGCCCAGGATGGTCTTGGTCCTCTCCTCTGAAGGGGAGGCCAATTGCCCCACTGTATCGAGCTTCGCTCCCAGAAACAGTGCTACTTGCGATGGAACCAGGTGGGATTTGGGGTAGTTGATGGCAAACCCCAGCTCCGTGAGGAGCCGGACGGTCCTCGCCGTGGGTTCGACGGTGAGTTCCCTTGTCCTTGCTCGGATTAGCCAGTCGTCCAGGTAGGGGGTAGACGTGGATCCCTGCAGGCGCAGCCGCGCCACCACTGGTGCCAGGCACTTGGTGAAAACCCTGGGTGCCGACTTTAATCCGAACGGTAGGGCTCTGAATTGGTAGTGGCGTCCCTGAACCACAAACCTGAGGAACTTCCTGTGCCTTCTTAGAATGGGGATGTGGAAGTAAGCATCCTCCAGGTCCAACGGCGATAGGAAGTCGCCTTCCTCCAACTGTCCCAGCACGTGCTGGAGGGTGACCATCCTGAATTTATGCGCCTTGATGTATTTGTTTAACCGACGCAGGTCCAGGATGGGGCGCCAACCGCCTGTCTTCTTTCTGACGAGGAAGTACCTTGAGTACACTCCAGAGCCCCGGAGCCTCTTGGGGACGAGCTTGATGGCACCTTTCTTGAGCATCGCCCTTACCTCCAACAGCAGTTGAGGGACGTGATTCTCCTTCCTGGCCACGGGAGGAATGCAAGGGCACTTCTTTTGGAATTCCAGCGAGTGCCCGTTGGCCAGGGTGTCCAACACCCAACGGTCGGTGGAGATGGACTCGCACACGATGACTAACTTCGTCAGCCGGCCTCCCACCGAGGTGCTTCGGTGGGGGCCCGACAACACAGCCGGGCCAGTCTTGCTTGGAGGCGGCCTTGCTGCCTTGGCGACGACGGCGGGATCCCCCTTGCTTGCTGCGACCTCTGTAGGCCTCCTGGGAAGAGGAGCGGGCCGCCTGGCGGTAAGTGGAGGAGCCACCGCTGGATCGTTTTGAGGCACCCTGTCTGCCTCCGGAGCTCCGAAAGGGCTGTCGCTGTTGAAGCACCCCTACGGCCCGCGCCGTCTCCGAGTCGGTCTTGATGGCCTATAGAGACTCGTCCACCGCCTTACCAAAAAGGTTGTTGCCGTCGAGCGGCATGTCCAACACTCTGGTCTGGACGTCCTGGTGAAAGTCTGTCGCCTTGAGCCATCCTCGTCGTCGGAGGCCAACTCTGTTGCCTAGTTGGCGAAATCCGTTATCAGCAATGTCCGTTGCCACCGTAATGGCATGATCCGACGCCACCTCGCCTTCCTGTAGAATTTCTAGGGCCTCCGCCCTCTTGTCGTCAGGTAGGAAGTCTAGCAGGGGAGCTATCTTGAACCAGAGCTCCCTGTCGTAGCGGGCCACGATCGCTAAGGCATTGGCCGCCTTAATCGTCGTCGCCGCCGACGAGATGACTCGTCGTCCCATGGAGTCCAACTTCTTGCCCTCGCTGTCCGGCGGGGAAGTGGAGTTGAAGCCGCCGCACCCACTGCCTTCTTCTTAGCCGCTGCCGAGACGACAGAGTCCGGCGTGGGCTGGGCCCTGAGGCACAAGGGGGCGGCATCGGGGACTCTGTACTTCTTCTCGTACCTGTCCCTCTTGGCGGGTGTCGTGGAAGGGTTCTTGAGGACAGCAAGCCCTTTGTCCCAGATGTCGTCGATCAAAGGCACCACGAGGACCGTCTTCCTCTTGGCCTCTTGTCGTTGGTACAGAAACCCTTCTTTTTTGTTCTTCAGGGCAGAGCTGGAAGAGCTCTGATGCCCTGGTTATCATGGCGTGGAAAGAGCCAATTTCGTTGGCTGGAGAAGCCCGGGGGCGGGGGGGGTGATGACGGGATGTCCACTGTGTCATCGCCACCGTCATCGTCCATCCCCGTCGCTGTATCCATCGCTGTATCCTCTCTAGGGGCCGGCGAGGGGGATGAGGGGTCCACAGGTCTTGCAGGCACGAAGGGCGGAGCGGGGTGGACTCTCCTCCGCTTGTTCGGAGGGCTTCCCGACGGGCCTGGTTCTGGATCCCCCGTCGGGGTCCGTGGTAATCTCGTCCTTATCTCGGTACATAAAGATTGGATTGCCAACAAAATGGCCGCCGAACTATCCTGGGGATCGGGCAATGGCTGCGGCGGACGGGATGGCCGCTCCATTGGGCCCTCTTCGTCGCCATCGTCGCTATCATCGATCACGTCAGCAGGGACCGCCCCCTGGGATCGAACCTTCTCGAACCTCTCGTTGAGGCCTATGAACCTCTCATTGAGGCCCTTCTCGGGTTCCACCAGCTCCTCCTCAGAGGCTGATTCCGAGTCTGTAATGGTCACCGCCCCCCCCTCTTTTTCCGCCGGGGACTTCACGGGGGTCTTAATGATGGGCTGGAAAGAGGATCCCCTCCGCGGTGGCAGGGATACTCTGGGCCCAGAGGCCGTCTCCACTGGCGTAGTCTCAGCCGGCTCCGCCAGGGTCACAGCGACCACTTCCATAGAGGCCTTTGCCGGCTGGATCAAAGCCCTCACCACCTTAGCTGTGTCCTGGGCCTTTGCCTTGGGGGGAGGGTCAGCGCCTCACTCCCCCTTCAAGATCGACCGGGTCCACTTCAGCAGCTTACCTGGGTTCTCGGACTTCCTCTTCCCCGAACCAGAGCGCTGGCTCGTGGTCGAGCGTGCCGGGAAGTAGCGCCCTGCCTGGCAGCCGAAGAGCCCGACCTTTCGGCGCTCCCAGTGCCCGCGGACTCGTGGTGCTTGGCCTTCTGTTGGGCCCCCGTCGCCGGGGCGCCCTCACAGGACTTAGAAGCCTGCTCAGACTTTTTCTTCGCAATCTCACCTGCTGTGCCCTTCTCCAGCCAGGCTGCGAGGTGGGAACGACGATCTTGTTTGGTCCGTTCCGAAAGGTTCTTGCAGAACGCACAGTCCTTCTCCACGTGCGTCTTGTCCTCATGAAGGCAGGAGAGTCATCGCGAATGCTCGTCCTCCTTGAAAACGTTTTGCAATCCGCATCCATGGCAACAACTGAACAGCTTGGATCCGGGCGTCAAGCTTCCCTTGTCCTGGGCCATGTCCGATGAGGTAGACCGCAGATCTTCCGGAATCCTTCAAGAAGTGTAAACTCGATGAAAACTTCACCCTTGAGGGGCGTAGAAGAATTCCGAAACGGGTCCCCGTTGTCGGAAGTAGAAACGGTGGAGCTTGAGGCTCGATTAAACCGAAAAAATTAGAAATCTCCTGAAAAAGTGCGAAAACACAGCAAAAATCTCAAGAGCTAAAGCACGAGGACTCCCAACACTTGAGCGTGCAGTAAAAATCTGAGGATGGCTGCCAGAGGCGTGGCTTAGGGAGAGGGCAGTCATTGGCTGGGGGCAGTATGACCCAGAGATCAGTGATTGGTTACTACTAAGAAAGACAGATCAGAAATGAAACTGATACTGATACTGATACTGATTTTTTCTTTACCGAGGATTCCCAGCCTGACGACGGGGAATATTCATGAGCATGTGAATCCATGCCAGAACCCATGCTGGAGAAGGAGGGCATCCACCAGCTCCGAGACTCTCTCAGAGAGAAAGATTGGCTGACGAGGCTAGATCTGAAAGATGCCTACCTGACGATTCCAGTGGCAGTAGAGTTCAGGGATTTCCTGGCTTTTCGCTGGAAAGGGCGGCTTTGGCGATTCAAGACCATGCCCTTCGGGCTTGCATCAGCTCCCTGGGCCTTCACCAAGCTGATGAAACCAGTGGCAGCGGCGATAAGGGAGAAAGGAATAAGGCTAATCATCTACCTAAACGATCTCCTGCTCCTGGCAGAAGACCAAGAGACTGTTACTCACCAAACCGGAAGGAGTACTTGATTCCGACCTGGATCGAGATGTGAGGCGAGCCGAGGAAGTCTTCAGAAAACACAGATCCCCTGATTTCAAAAGAATCAGGCTTCCTCTTAGAGAGGGGCTCTTTTTCACGACGTACCACTCTGCTATTATGTAAAACAAGACAGTAGTCTATAATGCAAAAGAGCGGAATTGCGCACACCACCAAGCTATGCTGCAAAAATACAAAAGTTGTTTTGAGTATAACGCCAACCTGGTGTGATAGGTATATACAATTATTGAACACAATAGAATCGCTGGTACCTGAGGTAGTGGAAATGAAGGCCTTGAGAGGAAGTCCCGTATCAGTTCAGTTCAGAGTTCCAAAATGAAAGATGAAAACAAAAGGATAAAATAACAAATGGGAAGGTTAGTATAGGTAGGACAACCCGAACGGCACGAGGGACGCACTAGGACCAGGTTGGTGCAAATCTGGAAAGCATTCGTACTGCACTTTAGTGGAAAATACACATCTTCACAGGATGTTACACAGTCCAAAGTAGGTGAGGTAGAAGTAAATCCTTAATTAGGTAAGGCTGGAAATAGGACTAAACTGATAGAAGACTGAATTCCGCTGGAAGCAAGGGCGCTTGCTGTAAGAAGAAAACTGAAGACTGGAATTCCGTTCTCAGCAGGAAATGGCGTGCTGAAAACCCGGCAGAAGGACAGGCTGAGCGGGGAGCTCAACAGGAGCTTGGCAGTGTAAAGGAGACTGCAAGCGGATTCAAAACCAAGGCAACCGAAATCGAAGGACAAATCCAGGAAGCAAAACAGGAGACAGAAGCCAAGGTCTGGTAACGGTAGATCGAATACAAAGCAGGATACACGGAGGGTAATCCGAATGGAACAAGCCGTAGGAAGGCTACGAAAAGGAACGCCGTAACGATCAATTAGCAGTAACGAAGCTCCCGCCGCTAACCGCTTTTAAGGAACAAGGAGGCATGGCTTCCGTGAAAGCGAGGCACATCTGGTCAGCTGACTAGCAGATCTACGTGACCCAAACAGTTTCCAAGGCAACTTGTAACGCTGCCAGAGTGAATTCCCTGATTGCGAGATACTCCGTGGGAATGATCTTTTCGGTAATGTCCTTTGTTGCTGCCGTAGCGTAACAGAGACCCTTAGATATCAGACGAAATGGGTTCAGAGCTTACTAGCGTCCTTAGGGTTCTTAGTGAACACAGAGAAATCAGATACGGAACCAGCACAGAGGCTAGATTTCCTGGGCTTCGTATTGGATACCAGGAAAGCGACGCTGGAGCTCCCAGCTCGGAAGATCCGCGATATCAAGAGAGAATTAAGAGGTTGTCTAGCAAGAGAAGTAGTTTTCCACAGAACACTGGCGAGGATAGTGGGGCTTCTAGCAGCTTCCATTCAAGCCATATTTCCAGGACCATTACACTATCGAGCTCTTCCAAGGCTAAAGATCAGGCATCTTCAGCAAGGCTTGAGGTATCATCAATCAGTTCCCTTGGACCCAGAATCCAAGACAGAGCTGGAATGGTGGTTGAAGAATATGGACGCCTGGAATGGGCGTGCCATCTTCGGAGACCGACCGGATTTAATCATAGAATCCAACGCCAGCCGGCTGGGCTGGGGGGCAAGGTGCGGAGACCTACAGACAGGAGGGAAATGGAGCGAGGAAGAGCTTCGGCTCAACATAAATTGCCTAGAGATACTAGCAGGATCGTTTGCGATCAGAGCCTTCACGAAAGGGAAGATGAGATTGTGTGTCCTATTGAAGATGGACAACATATCGGCAGTTCGATATATAAATCATCTAGGGGGTACGAAGTCCAGGATGTTAGCCGAGCTAGCGAAGGACTTCTGGCATTTTTGCCTGCAGTCAGAGACGTCAGTCACAGCAGAGTACCTTCCGGGAACACTGAATGTTGTAGCAGATTGGAACTCGTGATGCCTCACGGATTCCAGCGACTGGAGGCTGGATCCAGCAGTATTCCAGAGGATGAGCGAGAGGTGGGACCCGATCCACAAACCCCTTCGCATCTCGGTTGAACGCACAGACAGCATCTTACTACACCTGGAGGCTAGACCCGGGAGCTCTGGGGACGGACGCGTTCCTGCAGGAATGGAGCGGAGGTCCCCATTACGCTTTTCTCCCCTTTATGATGCTGAGCAGAGTGCTGGCGATGTGTCGGAGGGAGAAAGCGGAGCTGTTGGTAGTAGCACCGCTGTGGAAGTCCCAAGTGTGGTTTCCAACGCTCATGGAGCTGGCAGTAGATCAGCCGAGGATACTCCCCAGAAGGGGAGGGATTACTCACGGACCCAGCTGGGTCATATCATCCTCTGAGAGTGAGAGGGACTCTCCCACTCGTCACGTGCAGGATATCCAGAGACACTGGGCGCTGCCAGGTATTTCGCAGCAGGCTGCTCAACTCATCGCAGAATTCTGGGCTCCGTCTACGAGGAGGCGCTATGACGCGGCTCGGGCCAAGTGGTCCAGCTGGTGCAAGGGGAGAGGTGTTCATCCCATTTCTGCACCTGTAGTGATGATTCTGAATTTCTTAGCACTGTTATTACAAGATGGTAAAGCATTTTGCACTATAGGAGTATACAGGTCTGCAATATCAGCAGGACATCTGCCTATAGAGGGAGTTCCGGCAGGGGAACACCCGGCAGTGGTCAGACTCATCCGAGGAGCCAAGTTTAAAGTTCCCCCTGAACCTCGATATAAAACAGTATGGGACGTTCGAGTCGTCCTTACGCTATTGGAGAGCTGGTCCGGGAATAGATATTTATCCCTGAAACAACTGTCAGGAAAATTGGCGATGCTGCTGTGCCTAGTATCGTGCAAGCGAGTATCAGATGTTAAGTCATTGGAAGTGGATAGGTGGTCATTTGGACCGAATGGAGTAACGTTCACCATAGTGCAGAGGACTAAGATGGGTACTTCTTCAGTAAACTATCCATATTTTACGAGTACACCGAAATGGTGCGTAGCAAGCTGTGTCAAAGAGTATGAGAACAGGACAGCGGAACATAGAGCAGCGAATACCACGCAACTGCTTATAGCGCGCAGGAGGCCTTATCAGGGCGTATCCACAGCTACTATTGCCAGATGGGTGAAAGAGCTCATGCAGGCTGCAGGTATAGATGTGAGAAAGTATGGAGCGCATTCAGTAAGAGGGGCTATGGCATCTAAAGCCTTTAAATCAGGAGTATCCCTTAGAGATATTATGCTGGCAGCGGATTGGGCGAATGCTCGAACTTTTAAAGAGTTTTATTTCAAGCCGACCGAGAGTTTAGCGGTCACAGTTTTGGGAAGCTTTGAACAAGCATAATGCTCGCCTCCAGTCTAGTCGTAGAATGAAGATTACCCCTGCTAACTGCGCAGGGAGTATTAATTCTATTAAAGACTAGGAGGCGAGCATTACATTCCCACCCAAGTTATGTATTGTTGTATGATATATTTGATTGGCATATGTTAAGTGATATTATAGTGTGAGCAATACATGGACACCACCCTGATTTTTCTATTTTGCATTCTCCTAGGGGAAGAACAGAAGAATAATTGATATAGGAGACTAGCAACGGTAGTCGCCTGAAGTCAAGGAAGTTCGACATTCGGTTTGGAGTGGTTCAAGTCTTCGTCCAGTTAGCAGGACTTTGTGTGGAGTTTATGGAATGACTTTTCAGAGCGAGTAAAAGAGAGGAGAAGCTTAGGGACAGGAAGTGGTCATAGCTGAGCAAGGAGAAGGTGGACTACAGAGACTATGGGGATTGTAGTTTTAAAGCAAGAAAAGTCTGGAGACGTTTTTTTCTGTTTTCTGTTGAGTTTATTGGTTTTGTTGAAACTGCTGAGGAGAAGTAAATTAAAGAAGTTGAAGCATAATGCTCGCCTCCTACTCTTTAATAGAATTAATACTCCCTGCACAGTTAGCAGGGGTGATCTTCATTCTTTTCCATTGCGAGAAAAAACACAGTGTAATACCCCAAACCAACCACTAGATGGGGGTCTATGCTGAGCATATGAAACGAAACAGATTTAAAAGCTTCGGAAATATATTTATGCGCTCAAACTAGGAAATCCGTGGAGATCACATTTGTTTTTTAAATGTAAGATTACTATATTTTAAAAGTATAAGTCCATAAATATTGGGAATACCCAAGATAAGATTTAGCCTCTCCTTAAACATAGAAACAACATTGACACTAGACATTACATAAAGTAACACCAACATTAAAACCAACATCATATACACATTCATCCACCCTCACCTGTGTTCTTAACTTATGCCTTTGTTGATGTGTTAAATAGTATTTTCGTTTAGTTTGTACAATAATGTTGCATGTGTACTTGTTTGTACGTGGCATGTTAAGGTTAGTAATTGCTTGGTGTGAGGTGTGGTATTACAATGTTATTAATAGTTATGTTGTTGTGAGATAGTGATTTTCGCATTTGTGGGAGGGAACGTTTTGAGGTCACTGAATAGAAGGCGTAGGTTTTGTGGTCTTTCAATATTGTGATTGTGGGTATAGATTTTGAGGTTAAGGCAGTGTTTACAACCCCTCTCTTAATGACTATACAACCACTAACCCTGGAGTGGGGTAAAAGAGCCGAACCAAAAAGAAAGCTAAAGCTCTCTTAAAGGAAGGCAGAGTGGCACAGTGATCAGACTTAACCCTCACTAAGGGGGAAGCAGGATGACAAAAATGGGGAATTAGTCCACAGCACAGAAAATACAAACTGATCGACTAAAAAATATATACATTTAATATGTCACACATATATGGGGCTGATTTACTAAGCTAAATAAGTGGACTTAAGTCATTTTCTGGGTTTAAGTTTTCTTTATCCTATTTTCTTTGAGCTTAGTAAATTTAATTTGACTAAGCTTAACAAATAGTGTAAGTTAATCAGCCGCACGCATGCATATATGTATTGGGCAGATTTACTAAGCTTTTTTGTGTCAAAAAATGGCTTCAGTTCTATTTACACTATTTTTTCTTTAGCTTAATACATTTAGTCTTACTTAAGCTACTTACTTCGCTTAATAAACCAGCCCTACATAACCATCAGTTCAAATAAGTACTTGAGAAAATAATACACATTTTTATGAAGTTGGTAGGATTCAATGAGTCACTCTTTGACAATATAATATACCAAATGGAGAAAAGCATCTCCACATGGTCATTATGCTTGTGGAATACGAGAGGCCACTTGCACCTTTTCAACCAACCAGTTCCTGAATTAACCGAATTCCAAATGATCTGCCTCCAAGAGACATGGCTGATCGATCCGCCATGTTGCGAAGGATATTTGACACTCGTGAACCCGGCCATACAAAATTCTTCAGGCCGGCCTTCAGCCGGCTTGCTCACTTTGATCAAAACTGATTGGGTACTCTTGTTCAGGTTGGAATTGCCATTGCATTTCGGTGCTGGACTGCCCCTGGGCAGGACAAAGACTGATATGCAAATGGATATTTCTCATCTGTGATAGGCACAGTGAGAAAAAGCAGTGGCTGCAAACTCTCGAGTGGTTAATAACCACTGAACAGGTTATCACGCCTTGTTCTATCGAGAGAGGGGCGCCCGCTACCTTTGCAAACCAAATTTCAAGGAACCTGGGATTGGTAACCCTAGGTCTCCTGGGGGCAACCAGACGTGGTCTCCCTCTCACTGTGCTTAGAGAGGCATCAGCTTCACCTCACTGATGATCCCCAACAAGGGTGAAACACGTGTATGGGGTTGCTGGTGGTACTCTCGTTCAGGTTGGAATTGCCATTGCATTTCGGTGCTGGACTGCCCCTGGGCAGGACAAAGACTGATATGCAAATGGATATTTCCCATCTGTGAAAGGCACAGTGAGAAAAAGCAGTGGCTGCGAACTCTCAAGTGGTTAATAACCACTGAACAGGTTATCACGCCTTGTTCTACCGAGAGAGGGGCGCCCGCTACCTTTGCAAACCAAAAACGATATTTGACACTCATGAACCCGGCCATACAAAATTCTTCAGGCCGGCCTTCAGCCGGGTTGCTCACTTTGATCAAAACTGATTGGGAACGGTCCTTGATTGAAGCGGTGAATCTTAATCCATGGATTAAATATACCATTTTAAAAAGCCATGATACTAAGACTCTCGAGAGTCCACACAAGAACAAAAAATCCTGCTTAAGCCATATGGATATCATGAACACCTATTGGAATCCCATTGCCATCAATGATGAGATCTTCATAGATGCCGTTTTTCTAACAATTGACACACTAGGAGACAAATATCCAGATTTGGAGTTGATCATTTGCGGAGATATGAATATCCACCTACTAGATAATAAAGGCCAAAAAAAAGCCTTAGGCGAACTTTCGCAACGTGCACGGAGATGGGTGAATGAAACAGCTTGCTATAATCTGATACTTTGTAATGAGTCCACTAAGAATGGTCCCACATTGCTCCCGACATGGAATCGTAGAAATTCGGCAGTATCCATTGACTACATTTTTACGTCATTGCGCTTGCACCAATCAATTGCAAAAATAGAAATTATTCCATCTCAGAAAAGTGATCACAATATGGTGACAATGGAAGTAATAAATGTCTTTCAACAAAGGAAGAGGGATATTGTATTACAACTTGAAGTCAATGCAACCCTGTCGAAACTAAGAATAAGCAAGTCCCAGGGCCAGCGCATTGCCACACTTGTTCAAAAAAGTAGCCCTGGATGACGCAACAAAATTGAACTACGATTGGATCCTGGTCCCTTTTCAGAAGCCATGTTCTCTTGCAACTGTGCCACAGCACAAACATCAATACAACCAGGAATTAGCTGATAAAAAAAAATTACTTAACCATACGGACTATAAAAACGAATGATAATCCTGAAAATTTTGTAAAGATCAAGAAAGCGAAACAAACCTATAACAACTGGAAGAAATCGCACGTAATGGTGATGGCACAAAACAATGCTGAAATGATACTAGCAACATTAAAAAAATCGGAATTTAAGAGATCTATGGTTGCTGTCGAATAATAATGCTCAATATCAACAGCAGATGGTATCAAATGTTACTGAAGAAAAATGGATTGATCATTTTTCCACCCTTTATAAAGATCAACCAGCGGATGAATATCAGCAGAAATCCGTTCAAACATGGAACCTCGATTGGAAAGCTCAAGATATCATCGAATCAATTCAGCACCTGAAAGGTTCACGAGCTCCCGGTCCTGATGGCCTGTCTAATACAGCATTAAAACAAGATCCTGTTGCATGGGCAAACATGATGGTGCAGATTGTGAGTCATTAACAAATGACATCAGATCCCGTTGTCATGGAATAAGGCAACTCTGATCCCAATATTCAAACAAGGCAGACATGATGACCCAGCTAATTATAGGCCAATAGCCCTTCTGGACCCTTTAGGCAAATTATTTGCATCATTCCTCCTGAAGAACTTAAAGATTTGGGCTAAAAAACAAATCGATTAGCAATACGACAGACTGGTTGCACTGCAAACTTGAGTACTAACATTAACCTGCTGGCATTAAACCTGATAAAACATGAAGCTGTGGTAACAAAGACAGTGGTTCATGCAATCTTCGTTGATCTCACAATGGCATTTGACTCTATTAATAGACAGAAATTATGGGCTAAATTCTCAGCATGGAAGTGTCCAGCGGAAATAATAGAACCCATTAAACGTCTGTACTCAAACACATCAGTAGTAGTCAGATTGTCAAAAAATGGATTAAAATTTGCGGCAATTAAAACCTGGAATGGCTTGAAACAGGGCTGCCCATTGGCAGCCACATTATATAGCCTCTATACAGGAGACCTTGAGAAAGACAAAAGATCCCGCCCTTAACCCTCCTAAAATTAACTCGATCCCAACACCGATCTTGATTTAAGCAGACAACATTATATTAATGGACAAAACAAGTTCCGGATTGAAAATCAGTCTGCAAAGATTGGAGGATTATATGTCTCACAATGGGCTAACAGTGAATTCAAAGAAAACTAAATATATGTCTTTGACAAAACAGCAGGCCAGAAAGAAAAAGATATGCAAATTTCAGATCAACAATAAAACAGTTGAAGAAGTTTCCACCATTAAATACTTAGGAGTCCTAATTAATCAATCAAAAAAATGAATGGGCGGCTGATATAGAAGGGAAAATACACTGTCTTTAGCCCAGCAAGGCTGTCTATTGGCAAGAAAATATGGCAAATTCTCGATGAAACCAGTTATCACCTTCCATCGACAAAAGGTGATACCCATTATCACATATGGAAGCGAAGTTATGCTGAAAGCGGATAGCATAAATTGGTTCAAATTAGAAGCCATATTTTGGAGAAAATTATTGCGATTGCCAAAGAATTTCCCGATGCCACGGATAAGACACAAAATCGCTACCCAATCTCTTGCCTCCATGGTGCGTTGGAAACAATTTGATCTGCTGCGAAAAATGCTGACCGACGAAGAAACATCATCCATCCAGTTATTACAGAGTACGAAGGATTGTTTGAATAATACGCTACTGAAGCGATGGACAGAACTAAAGATAAACTTAACAAAGGAAGACATATCTCTCGATATATTATTATATCGTCCGCAGCAGGCCAAAATTAAGCTGCAAAGGAACGATTGGATGAAAACATGTGAAGAAAAATTAAAGTACAGCATGAACATTGAGGGTGGCGCTGATTTAAGATCCATCAATGAACCTCCAGTCTACCTATGGGCCTCATTATGAGGCCGGCGGTAAGGGGTTAACGGCACCCGTAAGGATGCTGGTGCCGTTAACCCCTTACCGCCGCATTCCGAGGTCCCTTAGCGGGTCCCACTAAGGCCGGCTGGTTTTACCAACCGCCCTTAGAGGGAGCCGCTAAGGGACCAGGGAGCTAATAACGGGCCCGCTATTTGCGGGCCCGTTAATAGCTCATTCCCCATTCCCACTGAGCCCTGTGGGGGCTCGAATGGGAATGGTTTTCAGAATGGGACTTACTGGGTCCTCCAAGGTTAGAATGACCCGGTAAGTCCCCATTCTGAGAGCCCGGACACGACTTTGGAGGCAGCCATGGTGCTAATAGCACCATGGCTGCCTCCAAAGTCGTAATGACCCCCTATGTCTTTTTCCAGATCCAAAAGTCCGGGACTGTTTCTTAAAGATCAGATTGAATCTAATCCCGACCCGAGAAAGACCATCTAAAATCAACCAGCTTGGAACTGTAGACAGTTATTGCCGGTTTTGTCTGGTACCAGAGGAGCCAGAAACATTATACCATCTAATCATGTCATGTACGGCACTGGCTCAGAAGTTAGCCCTATTTGGATCCCTGTTTGGAATTGAAAAGTTCCTGCTTGAACCTGCAGAAAGCGAACTGAGGAGTGGGCAGGATAAAAAAAAAACAATTTTTACCCTCACGCAATTCCTCACAAATATCTTGGACCTGGATAAAAGATAGCATAAGGATGTGAACAGGCTTTGATTCTATGGATTGGTAATATTAAGTTAGAAATGGATATATATATTTTTGGGGGAAATTGTGTAACGAGAAGAGGCACGTGATTGTATTGAATTTTTATAAAGGATGTATAATATCAGAAATGTAAAGGCAAAAAAAAATGAAGTTTATTGTATAAACTATATCATTTTAATTATAAAAAAAAAAATATATATATATATGGGATACATTACTCACCGTAATCGTATTTCTGATGCTTGTATCTGCTTAGATTCACATGCTGTGCATAGGCCGACATCTAGTGGAAGCTGCGGAGTATTACAGTTTGTTTTTCGAAAGTCGAAAATGGGCGTCGACACAGGCGTGCCAGTAATACTATCCCTAGTGTGACGTCCACTGTACCCAAGATCCCTCACGCGTGTAGGATCCTCAGATTGTATTTTTTCTGACATGAGGAAGCATGAGGAGTAGCGTGAGTACAGATAATCCAAGCAGATAGACAGAAAGGTAAGACTACAAGCAACCATGCGCCTTCTCTCGGAGGGGAGGAAGGGTGGGTCGCATGTGAATCTAAGCAGATACAAGCATCAGAAATACGATTACGGTGAGTAATGTATCCCTTCTGAGGCTTGTGGAATCTGCTTAGATCACATGCTGTGCATAGATTAGCGAGCAGTACCAGAAGAAGGAGGTGGGATGTGAGAAGGGTCATGAGCAAACAGGTGTCTTAGAACCGCTTGTCCCACTTGTGTATCTGTCTTGGAATGAGTGTCAATGCAGTAATGCTGAGTAAAAGTGTGAATAGAGCTCCAAGTAGCCGCTTTGCAAATGGTGTCGAGGGGAACATTTGCAATGAAAGCCAGAGTGGCACCAATGCCTCTAGTAGAGTGGGCCCTTGGCGTAAAAGGCAGAGTCTTTTCAGAAAGAGAGTAACACAGCTGTATACAGTTGATAATCCACTTCGAGATAGCGCCCTTAGAGACGCGATCCCCCTCTCTGCCTGTAGCTACGGAGACAAACAGTTGATCTGTTTTCCTTAGCGGTCTGGTTTTATTTACATAGTATAGGACCGCCCTACGCACATCTAGGGTGTGTAGTTTCACCTCAGCCGAGCTTTGCGGGTTCTGGAAGAAAGCCGGAAGCTCGATGGACTGGTTTACATGGAACTTGGATATGAATTTAGGTGAGAACCTAGGGTGTGTGCGTAAAACCAGTTTGTCCTTGTGGATAGTAAAGAAAGGATCCTGCACTGACAGAGCCTGAATTTCACTGACCCTTCTTATGGAGGTAATGGCTACTAAGAAGGCCGTTTTATAAGTCAGGTGTTTGAGACTACTTTTATGCATGGGTTCGAATGGGGGTCCCATGAGCTTAGCTAGCACCACGTTGAGGTCCCATCCTGGCGGTGGGTTCGAAATAGGAGGGTGAAGTCTCTTTACTCCTTCCATGAAGGCTTTAACCACTGGTACTTTCCACCACGAGACCTTGTTATGGGATGTGGTGTAAGCCGAGAGGGCTGCCAGGTGTACTTTCAGCGAGTTAAAAACCAACCCTGCATCCAGCAGGTGGAGCATGTATGTCACAACGTTGGAAGGAGTGCAATCAACCGGGTTGATTTGTTTATTCTGGCACCAGATAACGAATCTTTTCCACTTATCAAAGTAACAGTGCCTTGTATTTGGTTTCCTGGACTCTTTTAGAATGTCCATACACCTCTGTGGTAATTTGAGATGTCCAAACTCTATGACTTCAGGAGCCATGCTGCTAGGTTCATAGAGTTGGGTTCCTGATGCACTGTTTGACCCTGTTGCTGGGACAGTAGGTTGTACCAGGCTGGGAGTCTGATGGGTTCGCACACCGCCATCCTGCGTAGGTGTGGAAACCATGGTTGTCTCGCCCACATGGGAGCAACTAGGATGAGCGTCATCGATTCCTTGTTCATCTTGTACACCACCTTCCTGATGAGAGGAGTTGGTGGAAAAGCGTACGCAAACATCCCTGACCAGTTCATCCACAGGGCATTCCCTTGGGAGTCCGGCTGGGGGAACCTGGATGCAAATCCTGGGCATTGTTTGTTTTCGCTTGTGGCGAATAGGTCTATAGTGGGGAAACCCCACTGAGAGAAGAGATCTTCTACTACGTCTCTGTGAAGGACCCATTCGTGTTCTTCTGGGAGGGAGTCTCTGCTTAGAGCATCCGCTATGGAATTGAGCTCCCCTGGAACATGTTGCGATGACAGGAAGATGTTCCGTCTGAGTGCCCATATCCATATTTTCTGGGCAAGCTTGGACAGATTTGGCGAACGAGTCCCCCCTTGCTTGTTCAGATAGAACATGGCTGTCGTGCTGTCCGTCCTGATCTGCACCGACAAGTTCAGTAGATGGGGCTCGAACGCCCTTAGCGCTCGAAATACTGCCAGAAGCTCTAGCAGATTGATGTGGTTCTTGGCTACTGAGTGAGACCAGAGACCCTGAGCTGTGTGGTGGAGATGGTGAGCTCCCCACCCAGTCAGGCATGCATCTGTAGTCACCACGGCTTGTACTTCGGGATCGTAAAAGGGTTTCCCCTTTGCGAGATTCTCTCTTGTCCACCAGTGTAGGCTCTGTACGAGTGTTGGCGAAACGACCACTAGATCGTCCCAATGACCACTTGCCTGAGACCACTGTTTCGCCAACCATTCCTGCATGGGACGCATGCGCAGACGCGCGTGGGGGACCAGGTAAATGCATGACGCCATCATGCCCAGTAACCGCATAGCTTTGCGTACTGTTATCTGTTGACCTGACTGATAATGCGGAATTTGCAGAAGTATATTCCGAATTCTCTCTTCCGAAGGGAAGGTCAATCCTTTCTGAGTATCTAGGATAGCTCCTAGAAACTGTTTTGAGGTGCTTGGCACCAGACTTGACTTTTTCTCGTTGATGGAGAAGCCTAATTCGTGGAGGAGGTCGATAGTCCTCTGAATGTTTGACCTGCAAATTTCTGGGGTTTCCCCCGTTATGAGCCAGTCGTCCAGATAAGGGTACACCGGGATTGCTTCCCTGCGTAGGTGTGCAGCCACCACCGCCAGTACCTTGGTGAATACCCTTGGTGCTGAAGTTATCCCGAAGGGCAGTACCTTGAATTGGTAGTGGCGACTGTCCACCTTGAAGCGCAAGTACTTTCTGTGCGCTGGGAGCATGGAAATATGAAAATAAGCATCTTTCATATCCAAGGTTGCCATGTAATCCCCCTTTTTTAGGAGGGGGATTACCTCTTGTAGCGTGGTCATACAGAATTTTTGGGGCTTGACATACTTGTTGGCAGGCCGTAAGTCCAATACTGGGCGCATTGTCAAATCTTTCTTTGGCACAAGGAAGTAAGTTGAATAGATACCCTTGTTTACCTGGTGTCCTGGGACGAGTTCTATCGCGTCCTTTTCTAGCAGAATGGCGATCTCCTCGAGAAGGATCCTTTGATGCTCTAGGGAGTGCACTCTTTGTCGTGGAGGATGATTCCGGGGACGCTGCAGTAGTTCTATACAATATCCTGCGGATACTGTTGACAGCACCCATCTGTCTGAGGTGATCCCTTCCCAAGCCTGGGTGAAGGTGGAAATGCGTCCCCCTACTGGGGTTGCGTGGCAAGGGACCCTGAACTGAGCGTCACTGTTTTGGTGGAGGCGTGCCACCTCCCTTGTTGGGGCTGCCTCTGCCTCTTCCACGACCTCTCTTGTTACCCCTGCCGTAACTCTGGGTAGACTGCTGGTTGTTATTCCATTGTGTACCTTGTCCCTGGGCATAGTTGCCTCTTTGTGAATTTTGGCCGCGTGGGCGACGAAAATTATTGTTCCCCCTCTGGTTAGGGGGTTTGTTGGTAAGCTGGCCAAGGGATTTGAGAGTCTCATATTCATCTTTGGCATTTTTAAGTGCGTCTTCGACCGCTTTCCCAAACAATAGGTCGGGTTCCACTGGCTTGTCTATTAAAGAAGCCTGGGTTTCTGTCTTGAATCCCGACTGCCGTAACCACGCATGTCTCTTGATAACAGTACCTTCTGCTATCAATCTCCCTGCGTTGTCAGCGGCGTCGAAAGTTGCTTTTAAAATGCAACCAGACACGGCTCTCCCCTCTGCCGAGATCCGAGCCAGCTGGCCCTTTAACGGTTCTGGAGCAGAGGCAATGAGCGCCGCGACTTCTTCCCATTGATGGCAATTGTAACTAGCCAACAGGGTGGTGGAATTCGCAATCCTTGCTTGGTAGGCGGACGTTGAGGCTACCTTTCTGCCAAAGCCGTAAAGTTTTTTGCTCTCCTTGTCGGGAGGAGCTTCTGATGAAGATAAGGGCGTGCCAGCCCTCTTTCTAGTGTTGGTCACCACTAGGGAATCTGGTTTAAGATGTCCCCTTATATACAGAGGGTCAGACTGGGCTGCCCGGAAAATCTTTTCAATTCTGGGGTTGACAGCTCTGGTGAGATTAGGATTCACCAGGGAAGGATCTATTCTTCGTTGGATGGATTTGAGGATAGGGATGGTCTGAGCGACCGGTCTTCTCTCTCCTACAAACTCCTCCGCGAAGTCCCTTTCCTCCTGTACACCGTGGGTGTCGATGTGGAAGTGTTCCGCTGCTCGAGCGAGAACCTCGTTGAGGAGGGGCTGGTTATCAACTGGAGAGTCAGTAACTGGGGCTTCGCTTTGTACTGGGGAATCTACTCTGTAAATTTCCTGCTCATCTTCTCCCTCCTCCAGGTCCTCATCCTCTGCATAGTAATCTGTCCCGGTTTGTTCTTCCATAATTTCAAACTCCTGGTCCTCTTCAGGGAAAACTTGTCCCTGGTAACTGGGGAGTGGAGTAGAATATGGAGTGGAGTAAGGCTGAACCTCGAAGGGTTCAGGTATTCGACCCGGGGCTTTTTACTTAGCGGGATAGGATCGGAGGAGCCTGAGGGTGTGGCCCCTTGAGGGTTATATGAAAGAAAGTGTTCTGGGTTCTTATCATAAAAATCAGCCAAGGAAGACATCCTAGACATAACCCTGTCTATGTCTTCACTGGACCATTCCCTGGAACAGGGTATTACTTTAGCAGGTGATGATTTATGGGACTTTTCAAGGGTAGACTTGTGTTTACTTGTCTGCCTAGGGTGAGAGGATGGCTTTACAGGGGTGGAAGGCTGTGCTTTCCGCTGTTTCCCCCCCTCCCCGTGTGTGGAAAAATGTTTTCCCTGTCCCTTGGAGGCCCCAGAGACTTGTGTGCTTCGGGCGTGGGGCCTCACTGGTGTTAACCGCGGTCTCGGTATCTTGGAGCGCGGCCTGGGGGTGGAAGTCGTCTTCGTCTCCCGACGATCGAACTTCCGTTAATGTGTGTAGCGAGGCACTCTTGGCAAGAGTGGATGATTGCCTTGCGTCGTGAGGTGATCTCGATCGAGAGCGCCCAGAGGACACCGAGTCGGACCGTTCTTTTTGTGCCTCTTTCCGGGAAGTCGACGTCGTCGAGGTCCGGTTGGTCTTAGTGTGTTTAGTGTGTGTTAGGTGTGTAGCGCTTGCGTCGCCGGGGGTCTTCCCCATAGCCGCCCTGCCGGACGACCTTCCGAGGTCGGGGACCTGCGCTCGCCGGCTGTCTTTCGACGCCATAATGCCCTCGCCGTCCGAAAGTACGGCGTCGCTGCCATCGCTGAAGGCGCCCTCCGCTGCCATGGCCTCCTGCCTGGCGTGGTGGGCCCAACGCTTTGTCGAACGGTCCTTAAGTGTCTTAGGTTTAAACCTACTACACGCTCTGCAGTTCGCTTCGGGGTGATCCCTCGGCAAGCAGAGATTGCATGTGGCGTGCCTGTCGACCCAAGGGTATTTGCGATTGCAATTGGGGCAGAATTGAAAAGGGGTACCCTCCATACGCACCTTAAGGCAGCGGGCTGCTAAGTGTAGGAATATATAAAATGTAACTATATATCAAGAGTGAAGAGTATGTACCACCCCCCACTCTCCCTACTTGTAAGGGCCGAGGCCAGCGGCCTACTAGGCCCGGGCCGAGGCCAGCGGCCTTCCGAGGCCCAGATCCGTCGTGCAGCAGTCGACGGTCGATGACTTCTCCAGCCGTCGTCGAGGTTGAGGGTCGACGTTGGGGTGGGGAAGGGAATGAATAAGAATTATAATTATAATAACAGCAAAAGTATGGCTAAGGCCAGGGAACTCCGCAAGATGCTTCCGACCAGTATGGCGGAAAAAAACAATCTGAGGATCCTACACGCGTGAGGGATCTTGGGTACAGTGGACGTCACACTAGGGATAGTATTACTGGCACGCCTATGTCGACGCCCATTTTCGACTTTCGAAAAACAAACTGTAATACTCCGCAGCTTCCACTAGATGTCGGCCTATGCACAGCATGTGATCTAAGCAGATTCCACAAGCCTCAGAAATATATATATATGCCTCAAAATCTTTGTTGAATTTGTTTTGAATGTGATGCACTTGTCAGTCAAAGTATTTAAAAAAAAGAAATTAGTTCAGTGTCGTCAGCATAGCACTGAAAATTGGAGCAGAACATGGCAGTGCAGTCGGCGAGTTGCCAGGTATTGGTTGAAAAGCCAAGGCGAGAGGTTAGCCCCCTGAGGAACAAGGGAGATAGATGAAAGGAAGGACCCAAGTTTGACCTGGGAGAGTTAGAGAGGAAAGAGGTCAGCCAGGCCAGAACCTGATCGGTGATACCCAGGGTGTCACGGAGACGGTTGAGAAGGTTGGTATGGTTGACTGTGTCGAAGGCAGAAGAGAGATCGAGTAGGATGAGGGCATGTATAGAATTGAGTTTTCACAATTTAATTATGAACGTTATAATCTGCTTGTTTTTATGCAGGTGGTTGTGTATATAGCGATCTCTGTGTTTTGTTGTGTTGTCCTTGTTTGTTAGTGTGGAGTGCTAATTGATATTCTAAGAATGAATATATATTATTTATTTATTTATTTATTTGGCCTTATTTGGTTTAACACATTGAAAACCTTAAACCAATAACAACATACATACATACATTAAAAACAGAATATTCAATTTTTGCTTCTCTTAAAACAGAAAAGATATAGTGCACACACAGCACCAAATCTTCACGAGGGTTAAAGTCTTTCCTCATTCCTTATGAAATCAATGCCCCTTTTTAGATATTTCTTCAATTCTCCTAAAAATGACAATTAGCAGTATAACCAGGGCCAAATTGATGGTTATTTTCTCTCCTTTGATAAAAACCTGCCACCATGTTGTGACTTCTCTGTTTGTGGTGGATTTAGCAATTTCTCCCAGACATGTTTCTCACTCATCTCTCAGGCCTTTACATTCTAAAGTTAAATGTTTCAGTGATTCCACTGCGGTCGGGTTAGAGCAGACTTTACAGTTAATCATGCCACCTTGCTTTGCTCTCCTCTGTAGTACTTCCCCAGTGGGAAAAGTGTTCAAACGAAATCTCATTGTGACCTCAAAAACAAATTTGGAAACAGTTTCAAATATCCTGGCAGTGTATTCAGTTTCCTTGCATTGACCAGAACTCTTCATAGCTCTTGAAGGACCTTAACGCGTCTGTATCCAGTCTTTCATGTACAATGTTTGTTTTTGAAGGGTTGTTCAATAAGTCCTCCTTTGTCTTGTTTAGTTCTTTCAAGAGTGATTCACACTTCTTTTGCCATTCTTGCAGTCGTGGATCACTGTTGTCACTTAATGCCTTATTGATTGCCTCAAAACACCACAATAAGGGCTCATCATGGCATTTTCTGTAGAATGATATAATCTTCCAGTCCACAACTGCTTTTAATAACGTCAGTGTAAACTCTCTCCTTATTGATTGTATTGGCAATGAGTTTGGTAATTGCAATACCACTCGCCAGAACATACCCTCCAAGAGTGGCCAGATCTTGTGTGGTAAGCCAAATGCTGTTTCTGCTCCGTAAGCTAATATCGGAATAACTTTCATTCTGTAAAAGCTTACTAGCGGTATCAGTGAGAATCTACAGTATCTTTTTAATAAAATTTTTCCCTGAGCAGAAAGGTTTCTCACTTTTTTACACATCAGATCTTTTCTTGGTGCCTCACGTCGACTATTGTTTACACAAACTCCCAGATAGATTATGGAGTTTACTTCCGGTATTCTTTTCCCTTTAAGGAACCAACCGAAAGTCTTTTTCTTGTTGTTTTTTACTTTCGACAGGTTCAATATACGAGATTTTTCTGGGTTTATTAGTAGTCCATTTGCCTCGACATAGGTCTGTAGCGCCTCTAGCTGCCGCTGAAGTCCTATAGGCGACTGGTCTAATAAGACAAGGTCATCTGCATAAAGGAGTTTCCCTATTGGTATTCCTGCAATTTTTGGTGGGAATGCACGTATATGTTGGAAGGTTTCGTATATATCCGAGGTATATAAATAATATAGTTCTGGCGCCAATGGGCAGCCTTGCTTTAGCCCGATGGTGGTGTGTATTTGAGTTGTTGTTAACCCTGACTTAGCCAGTCTTACTCTCACAGACGTGTTGGTATACAGCTGTTTGTTGCTATACAATACTGTCAGAGGGCACTGCCATTGTGATAACTTCCGCAACAAGATTTCTCTGCTGACCATGTCGAAAGCCTTAGATAGGTCCACAAAGGCCACGTATGTTTTAGTTTTCACTGTTCTATCCTTCAGCAGGTTGATTAGGAAGATGTTAAGGGTAGTTCCTCTCCCTTTTACAAATCCTGATTGCCACGGGTCCCTTCTTCCTACCTCTGAACTCCAAGTAGATAGAGACTTCAGCAGGACAGAGGCGAAGATCTTCCCCAACACATCAAGAAGGGCTATAGGCCGATAGTTCTCTGGGTTTGTCCTTAGGCCCTTCTTGAAGATCGGGACGATCACTGCGTCCCTCCAAGAGTTAGGTACCTTCCCTACTGATGTTATTGGTTCAATTAAATGGTTCAGAAAGATCTCCCATTCTGATGGATGACTCTTTAACATCGCATTTGTGAGACCGTCCAGTCCTGGGGCCCTCGAGTTTTTATCAGCTACCTATCAGATACATTCTCCAGACAGAGCTCCTCTAGACCAACCAGATCCCCATATCTACACCAACTTGACATCCCGAAGTCCAACCTCAAAACAGCTGGAGGAAGTAGCTTCCGTGTTCTCGCAGCAAAATGCTGGAATGCTCTTCCTATGATAATCAGAGCTGATACCTCGTTTTGGTCGTTCAGAGCTAAGGTTAAAGTGTTGTTCTTAACCCAGCAATAGCGGGCTAGTTGCCCTCAGCATACTCTTTCACTCCTTAATACTGTATTATCCACATCGTCAGATCATTCTGTAACCTGGTCCTTACGGTCAACCTTGTGCTTCCTTATTGTCTTGGACCATCCTGTAATCCGGTCTCACATGCTATTTATTTTATTGTATCATCCTCTGTTGTGCAACCTTCTATAACCCTTGCTGCTCTAAAAGATGAATGCCCCCAGTTACCTCAGGGTTTGGCTGCGCTATACAAATAATCTAAACTAAGTTTCTTAATGATTTCTTCCATAGTGGAGATCGTATAATCCAATTGCATGTCCTCTTTATTTGGACATGTCTTTGATGTTACGGCTGTACTCACTTTCTGTTGTGTTTGAACATACAATTTGCACCATATTTTTGCCGATATTGGGTTCGTCATTGAAGCATATTGCGGGGCGTTTATTTCATTTATGATGCCCCAAATTTCATTGCTGTTTTTACTTTGGATTTTTCCCAACATACAAATGGAGTCCTGATTTAACATCTTTTTTATGGATACGCATCCAATTTCGATATTCCCGTTTAGCTTTCCTTATTTTCTGCGATGTCGGAATGTTTCTTGGTTTTTGTTTTTAATTAGGTTCCTTATTCTTTTCTTCAAGAGGTTTTTTTCGCTCTACAATTACTTTATCATACACATGAATTTTTGTGCTTGTTGGTTTATTGTCTTCTTCCTTCTGGATAGTTCTAAACTCTTCCAATAGTGGGAGGTAGTCAATGCTGTTTTCATCTTCTTCTCTTTGTCTTTTCTTGATCAAAGCCCTCAGGTTTAAATTAAGTTCAGGTAGATTGTCAGCTTTTATTCTTAGTCTATTTCTACCAGGATTAACTGAGACTGATAAATCGTTTCCATGGCTGATTATTTTGTTGTAACTCATGTTTTTACATGTCAACTGTAGAATGTTGTGGTCACTTGATGAAGTAGTGACTACCTCCAACTTCTCAAATTTATGTGACAGATTCAAAGAGATATTTATGTAATCCAGGATCTCTGTCGAGAAATAAGCCTCTCCAGGTTGGTCTTGCCGGGATATCCCCTTTTATTGATCGATTCAGTTCTACACAATCCCTTGAAGTTAGTGAGTTTATCCATCGCATACCTCGTTTTTGTTTGTTCGTGCTAACTGCAAATTCGCTGACTGTTGATAAGTTACCTAAATTAAGGCATGAGCAGTTTAGGTCACCCACTATTACGAACGTCGGGTCTGGTCATTGTCCCCTCTGGTCATCCATTAGTTTTGCTATATCCTCTGGGAAGTTCACGTTTGATGGTACTACCAGGTTCCAATAAACGTTAATTATCATAACTCTCTGCAAGGTGATTGAAACTTGCTCGGTCATAATCATCAGTAGCTGGATATAGGGGGTTGGATTTAGCTCATAGAGTACCTCCAATTCATATAATCCTTTATTGCTACCAGTAGACCCGATTTTGGTCTTCCCTTTTCTCCCTTTAAGGCTGGATTTATTAGCACTTGGTACCCCTCTATAGTCGGGGCATCGGACAGCCATGTTTCCTGCAAACACATAATGTGTGCCTTCATTTGTTGCAGTTCGCCTTTTCTATAAAGGTGAGTGAAATCTCTTGTGTTCCAACTCACCAACCTCCATGTCTCTTCTGTTTCTCTTTTAAATGTTATTGCTCTTGCATTTTTGCTGCTACCAATTTGGCTAGCCAATTCCATTTATCATCATCCTCTTCTGTATTTTGTTTTTTTTCCTGTGTATTCCCTGTGTTCCTTCCATTTTTATCTGTGTTGTTCCCACTCACCTGGTTTCCTTCCCACACGCCTGGTATCCTTTATTTTTCCCTTCCTATGGGTTTTGTACTCTAAGCCAGGGATTTTTTTTTTTTTTTAGAGCAAATAGTTATTTTCACTTAAGTCAAAGCCCATTGGTCTCAAGTGGGAAGCTTCTTCCAAAAGTAACTTTTTAACCAGTCTCGAGACTATGAAGTAACACGTTATTTGTTCGCTCCTCTTCTGGGAACTCCACTATGGCTATATCTTTCGATGTTATCAGTCTCAGAGCCAGGATATGGTGCAGTAATCTGATCAAGTTTGATCTATTCAAGATCAAACCATCGTTATAATGCAGCATCCTTTCCAGAATGAGGCCTTCTGGTTGTTCCGAAGTGTCCTCCCCCTCTTCATATACCTGTTTGTCATTGGAACCTTTTGATGGTCGATATCTGTTTTTCTGAATTCGACGAGTTATTCGACCAATTTCTCCTTTTTGATGTCCCTAACCTCAGTGGTGATGGGAGTTGTTTTTTTCCCACATCTTGTGTGTTCTCCTTGTTCCGATCTTCAGAATGTCTGCCTCCTTTTTCCGTATTTGGTTTTTGGATTGGACCCATTGGAATCCTTTCAGGGTCCCTTGTTTGAGCTCCTAGCTTCAGCTTTCTAGGCTGACCAGGTCCTACATTTTCTGTTAAATGTTTCCCTCTCCCTTTTTTCTTTTCATCAGTCTTAGACACTGCTACTCCGTTTTTGAGGGTAGTCCATTCTATCGGCACTGTAAGTTTAAAAAAAAATACTCTACTCTTATTAGAGTTCTCGTTGGTAGCTAATGGTCGATTCTTTGGTTTGTCGTCATTGTGCTCCCTTTGACCCAGTTGTTCAAGTTGTTTTACTTTTTTTTTTTTTTTTTTTTTTAAGTGTTTTTGATTTTCCTTGATCCCTGTCTTTGTGAAAAGGTCAAAAAAAATTTACTTTTCCAGTGTTAATGTTCGGTTCACTGTAGTTATTTTCACTTTCTTCAGCTATTGTCAATATACTTGGGGCTATAGCTTCTGAGTTTAAATCTTTTTTGTTTTTCTGTTTTTTCTGAACCATTACTGGCTTGGTTTTTCGATTGGAAATTTCTTCCTCGTTCGGTATGGGCTTTCCTGGTATAATTGATTCTAACTCCGTCGGCTCTGTACCCCTACTCGTATCCGTGTTATCGGTTTGTTGATTGCCTAAGATATGTAAGTTTTCCTCAGACGCTCCCTCCTCGTTTTCTTTGTTCTTAATTAGGGAGTCCTCTTTTGTTGACTGGATTAATGACTGTCTGTTTTCTACTTTGTTTGCCTCTCCAGAGTCTACAGTCTCTTGGGAGGCGTTGTCAATATCCCAATTCGTGTTATGTACAACCTGGCCTTCCATCTTCTTTTCCAATACTGTTGCCAATGATTCTCTCCTTTCTGCCAGACTCCTTTCTTTCCATTCCTTTATAATCGGCTCCAATATATCATGCAGTAACTCAGCGACCTTCGCGTTACTGTTATCTAGGTTGTTTTGTACTGACATAAAACCTTCCACAAAGTTTGTCTTTGAATGCAACATTGCCAATAAGGTGGTTTGATCTTGTAACTTGGCCGCTAAATCTTCATAGAGCTTCAAGAACAGCGCTAGAATTGCTGTCATTGTTGAGACCAGGAGGAATTTTTCTTCCGGGTATCCGTGTAAGTTTGGCCCTTCCATTGTTGTTTCCTTGTTGATTTCGATCAGCGTTGGTCGCTCTAAATGACTGTCTGTTTCTTGAAATGTTCCCTTAGTCAATCGTTTGCAATGCCATGTCTTTTGCGATCTTTCTTGGGTTATTTTGTGCTTCATTGATTCGATTTTTAGTTTATATTGCTTTGTCTTTGGTTGCTCTTAGGCTCTTCTCTTGAAGTTGCTCATTTTTGATGTTATCACTTGTTTGCATTGTATCCTTTCCTCATCTTCCATAGTTCTCAATGTTTCCAACAGAAAGTCATCCGGAATTTCGGGGGATACCTTATTCGCCAACCTTTGTGTTGGCTGATTCTGCAGACTGTTGGCCTGCAGTTGAATATCCATCGATGGTGTCCTGTTAAAAACAAAGCGACATGTTTTTTTTCTTTGTCCAGTTATTTGTATATGCCATTTGGGTCTGCATGATCCTGTTCTGTGGTCTTTTGTTAGGTAGCCGCATTCTTGGTACAATAGTACATTGGGAAGGGGACCCCACCATTTGCATTGTGTTGTATTTCCTCCAATTTACAGAGGTGTGACTCTCCTTGTATCACTTATCGTCTTGTGGTGATCTGTCTTCTGTCTCAAAGTGGGGAGCCCTGGCGAAATCTTTTCTAATCTGTTCTACATCCTCCTTGTCATTCGTTCTCTTAATTGGCAGTATGTCCGGGGTAGGTTCTAGTCCTTCTGGCTCAGTGGGGTTGGGGACGGCTTCCTGTTCCACAGTTTTGGTATCTTTTTGCCGGATCTCCCCCCCCCCCCCCTCTGCTTGGATATATGATTTTTTTTCTATAGTATCCTTCACAAAGTCGTCAACACATGGTTGTCAGTTACTGACTTTTGTTGCAACTCACAATCTTCTTTCTGTTCGATCTGGACCCCCATCCGTCCTAAAGGGTTCCGCGTTTGTGTGCTTGGGTTTCCCAAATGATGTTGTTCCAAGCTACACGGCTCTTTATCCTTGTTTTTTGCTGGAGGGACCTTGAAATGGTGTTTGGTCAGAGCTACTCTCTGGGACTGATTGAACGCCATGTGCAGCCTCATAATTGTCAATATAAG
Organism: Ambystoma mexicanum; assembly: GCF_040938575.1. Lineage (NCBI taxonomy): Eukaryota > Metazoa > Chordata > Amphibia > Caudata > Ambystomatidae > Ambystoma > Ambystoma mexicanum. Next base: position 39,530,767 of record NC_090933.1, read on the forward strand.
AAGCGGTACTAGCTCCTAAAGTTACAGTGATGCTAAATGGTTAAGTAGTAAAGCTGTCTGTGTACAGTCGGTCATGCATATTTGTGCTGCACTCGATGGGGATGCCCAGAGTTTCTGGTTTGGCTGACTATGACGGCGTGGAGCTGTCCACCAACTCCAAGTCTTCCATGTCGGCCCCCGGTCTGTCCTGTAGTATTATCTCCTGCAATGGACCTACTGGCATGAGTGTGGATCTGGCAGGGGGGCCTCAATAGCGGTTTGTTGCGTACATAACATATTTCTCTTCAAATTGACTGCTTAAATATAAAGTATGTCTGTGGGTTGATTCTACCAGCACGTTTCTTTATCCGTGTGTGAATGGTGGCTTACCTTGGTCATACGCAAACAGCAAGCTTGCTCCTTCGGCTGCATGTTACAGGGCTTGTCTACCGTCCACTGTCTCCGGACACTCCGACCACACTCTGCTATGCTTCGCTCCCAGCCCACTTTTTGAGAAGAGGCGAGCGTCGGCGTGAGCGGGGGCATGGCAGTCGGCCGGCAGAGGGAAGCGAAGATAGACTTCAGGCAGCAAGCCAGCAGCAGGTGAGGATAAACTCCTTCACCTCCGGTCCTCCCACGTCAGTCTGGCACTAGTCCAAATTTCTTTTTCACAAAGGTTGAATTCAGCAATAAACAGTGTCAGGGTACATGGCACACTACACACTCTGACCACACTCCGCTCATGTAAAAAGGTGTCCTGGTTTAAGTAGGTTATTCAAAATGAGTATGATTCCTGATTTATAGTCAGTAAGTAATTTTAGGAATAGAAATATTAAATGAGAGTTTTCTTTTGCATCTTAAAAGCTTAAATTGTCCTAGGAAAAGGAAAAATGTTTTGGCTAGGATTTGGAGGGCCAGAGCAGATGTGGCTTTTCTACAAGAAACTCATCTAATAGATGAGGACGAGATCAGCATGAAAGGTGGGAGGTATTTGTAAGTTCTCATGAACAATGATACAGTGAGAACTAGAGGTGTATGTATCCTATTCCACAAAGGAGTGAACAAAATTGTTGAGAAGGTATACGGGGATAGTGAGGGTAGGCGATTCTTGGCCGATATGTTGTTCGACGGAGGATTTTTCACCATTGGCTCAGTATACAGACCTTGTACCCCGGGAGGCAATTTTTTTTACTACCTTATCAACTTTATTTCAGAATGTAATGGGAAAGAAGGCGATTATAGTGGGCGATTTTAATTGTGTTCCAGATCATACATTGGATCGCTCGGCAACTTGCTGATACACCAATGTTAAAGCAAGCCGGAATCGTAACTGCTTTATTGATGATTTCTATCTGGCTGATATAGTGAGAATATTGAAGCCTTGAGATAGGTCTTATTCATTTTATTCCCCTGTCTTCATATATGTGGAAATGTGTTGATGTGGGCAAGGGTGGTTTTAATAGGTGGAGAATGAAGACTGAGATGTTGAAAGATAAGGGCCTGGTAGTGGTTCTGTCTACATTTATTAAAGCTTTCTTTAATGAGAATCGAGGATCTGTGGATCAGCTGGTGATTTGGGATAGCTTCAAAGCAACAATGAGGGGGGAATTAATTAGTCGCGCCTGTCATATGAGAAAAGTGTTTTGTGGAGATCGGGAACCTGGAAATTGATTTGGATGATATCCAGTTAAAATATGCACTAACAGGTAATCAGAAAAACAGGTGTGAGATGCAAAAAGCTTCAGATTCTCTGCAGGCCGTGATGAATTCTCAGATGGAGAAGGGACTTTTCTATCAGAAACTGAGATATTGAGAGAGTGGTGATACATGTGGCAGTATGTTAGCAAATAAATGTAAAGGTATTGAAGAGAGAACAGTGATAAAAGGGGTGGTAAATGATAGTGGGGCATTAGTGACAAAAAATGATGAGATCTGTGTGTGTTTCTGCACCTTTTATGAGGCTCAGTAGAGTGAATATTATTTTCCATCCGTGCAAGATTTAGATGTTTTTTTCAGTATTATTGATATTCTAAAGTTGCGCTGGAGAGTAGGTTGAGCTTGGAGGCCGAGATTACAGAATTGGAAGTTATGAAAGCTATCTCTCAACTTCAGGCTGGTAAATCGCCAGGATTAGATGGTTTGCCAGGAGAATTTTATACGACCTTCCAAGATCAGTTGTCTCTTTTTTTGTGTGACTATTTAATTTCTTTCTATGAAATGGGAACCTATGTCCGTCCATACCAGAGCTGCTCATTTCTCTTATTCCAAAGCCAAGCGGATACAGATCACACAAAGTGTGGTAATTATCACCCAATATATTTACTCAATGTAGATTTGAAACTTTTAACATACATTTTAATAAATAGGCTTGGAGTATGTATTGGTGAAATTATTCATGAGACGCAATCTGGATTTATGCAGCAGAGATTCGCGTACAATGTGAGACTTCTGGTGGACATTTTGTGGATGCGTGGAGAGGACTGCTGGAGCGGCAATGATTTCTTTGGATACAGAAAAGGCCTTTGATAGAGTATGTTGGTCTTTTTCAGAATGTACAATGAAGGAGACTTTGATTTGTAAGAAAGCGATGGGGCTTGCTTTACAAACATGTTTTTACATGGGAAAGTCCAATTGAAAACATTTTTGTAAAATCAGTCCCATGGTCTTCATACCATATGTTTCAGAAATGTATTTCAGGATACTGTTAATTTCTCATTCCCACTTATATATTGCCATTCATGAATATCCTCATATGAAACTGTGGTTTGTCAACTAAGTGTTTTTCTCTAGAGCCAACTCGCTGTTCATCTGCTCTTGGCTTTGCTTTTTATGAAGTTTAAGAATGTTATTGTTATCGAGGGCAGGGCAGTGTTTTTCTCTACAGATAGGTATGTATTACCACCATCACGTTTGTTTCCAATATAAAACATTTGTATTGCAATAACCTGATGGTACAGACAAGAGGACATGCTTTTAATGTATCTGACAATTATGCATGTCCTTTGCCTGTGACTGCATGTCATTCAGTGTGCATGTGTTCTGCATGTAAAGTATAGCCGAACCCTAACTGTAGATTGTTGCCCTAGTGGATGATAGACTATTTACCCATTCCCCCTCTCACGCTGCAATCCATGGAATACAGCCGAGTCCCACGAAAAATGCAGTAACTTACATAGTAGTCATCTCAGCGCCTGAAGACAATGCTCTACATGGTTATGTTTTGAACTAGTAATCTCTGTTAGTAATTGAATAGTCACCTAATTTGAATTACTATTTGCATGCAAAGTAATGCTCTTTTTAGTTTCCGGTTTGCACGGACTACGGTCTTCTGAAGGACCTTCCAACCAACAGCACTTCAAAGCCATAACAATGGCAGTAGGCGCTAGGCAAATATCAAATAATGTAACATAACAGATATATATATATACACATATACATATATATACATATACATATATAAGGAAAACATTATTTACTGAGTAATAATCTTTTTGGAGTTTGCATCAAACGCTGTGGATATTCTACCATATAGCAGTTGGTCGTGTGAGAAACTTGAAGGAGTCTCACTTACTAGTACCCGGGGATCTGTCATCCAGGTGGCCAGGACATGACCATCGCTATTGGACCCAGTTCCTGGGGGTGGACCAGTGGCAGAGGATCGACTGGATGGGGGGTCTTCGGGTAGTGGAAGTGCGACACACAGACGTGCGAGACTCAGTATCCCCTTTCTTATAAAACCTTTTCCCCATCCTACCCCGTAGGATATTTAGTAGCTTTACACCCTCTCCCCAACAAACACTTTCTTACACCATGACAGCCAATGGATTTACACCAGAGCCGTTTACCTGACATGTCCTAACACAAGGGTCAGGCAGAGTCAGGCAATTGAAAATAACTACACACCCGATCGGCCCTTTATTTTCCCCACAGGGATAAAAGGCAGAGCATGAGAGCACACTACGAGAAAGGCCGAACGCACAAGGAAACCACTACACCGGACCGGCAGTTCAAAGAGGAGAAAGGCTGTGAGACCTGGAGGGATGACGAAGGGGAAACTGCCACTGTTCTTTTCAACTCAGACCTGCAAAGCCTCCAAAAGGGAAATCATAAGACGGGACGTACAGCTGACGTGTGGAGCAACAGATGCCAACAGTGCAAGGGGGCCTCCCACATTGATAGCACAGGCGGGGAGGCACCCTGGCTACCGTGGTACTGTCCTTTACTCCAGAAGCAAGACAAGCCAATGGGTGAAGCACAAATGGTGAGTCGGAGAAAGCTGATAGCAAACCCAACAGTGCTGAGCCCAAGGCTGCAAGTGGCAACATTGTAGAAAAGGCAAGGAACTTGAGAACAAAGAACTGGTGTGTGTTTGAACTTTTGGGAAAGCCCAGAGAAGGGCCATCTGCAGAGTGGTCAGGTGCCGCAGGAGTGCTCATTCGAAGGACTCTCGCTGGGCCCTTTTGTTTTGCATTAAACTGCAAGTACCAGAAGGCCCTAGGAAAGGGGGCGTGAGATGTCAGGGTGCTCCTACAAGCATCACTTCAAATCCCTTGTATAATCGAAAATCTCTGACCCATGCCGAGAGAAAGCTAGGTGAAGGGAACCCAGCTTTCTGAAGAGTGTTTAAATGAAATTTTACAAGTGTGAACCTTACAGAGGGATGCAGAAAGAAAGCTAGGTGAAGGGAACCCCGCTTTCTGAGAAGATTGGGAAGGGGCGTGGCTGGAAGCCATGTGAGGTGGATGCTAGCTCCTGGAGCACCCGATATCCAAGCATTGATTTAGCTGAAAAATATGTCTAACGTTGTTTGTATGGACCACGAACAAACGTATAGATGCCTGAAGTAACAGCAAAGCCTTGTGTGCAGAAAGAAGAGCTGCAAACAAGACACATACACTTTACTGGTTGCTGGCTCCTCGAGGGGCAGAGGAGCCGACATAACAGCAACAGAAGCGCTGTTCTGGTTGTGTACCGTGCAATGTTTGCAGAGCACTGGGAAGTTTCGGTGAGGACAAAGGGCTTGCGGCCCGTGACATGGCCTAATTGCGGCAACCAAACAAAGCGAGACATTGTGCTGGGATTTACAGAACAATGCGAGGGACCAGTGCCGGGCAAGTGCTCAGCAGAGTTGCATCCCCAGATTGACTGCGGCCATCGAAGAAGAGGCGGGTGTGCGGCTGCAATTCGGAGGACCGGTGAATGCCATGTTTGGCTGGTACGGGCATCGAGGGAGGAACGCAGCGACCGAGAGCAGGAGGTAAGAAGTTGTTGGGGTGACAGGGCCTTGAATAGCAATAGCGGAGTGCCAGCTGAGACAGTGGGCTCACCCCTGCCACTTTGAGACTATATAAGGGCTCCGCCCGCATTTAAACAAGCCTGAGCCCAGTACAGTGGCAGGGCTGACACATTCATGATGCAGCTATGTGTGGGGGAGGTTGCTGGGGCTAACTAAGCGCGGGCATCAGTGGCGCTACTGCGGTGAAACAGTGGCAGCCAGGAACCAAGTTTCGACCTCCAGGCCGGGCTCTGGCTGTGGCATCAGGACTCCTAAAGAAGGGTGTCGGCAGGGGTGTATGCTTCTGGAGCGCCCCAGAACAGAGAGCCAAGGACACGCTACAGTGAGGTCCTAGAGGTGGCGGTGAAGTCGGAAGAGTGCAACAAAGTACTGGGAGAGCAGGTCCCTAGCCCCCCACCTAATCACGACGACACAGAGACAGTGGAAGCAATACTGTGCCACGCATTGGGGGCAGTGGCATGGTTGGTAGCCACCCCCCGGACAGTGGTGTATGGGACTAAGGCAGGCAAAAGCTGCAGTAGAGGTGGGGAGCATTAGTACTGAGTATAAGGGGTGACTGGAGGTGACACCGTGCCACTGCCTGGGAGTGCGCCCTGGCCCCTAACAGCCGGTGGAGCACCGACCTTGGGAGCACAGCTTTGGCAGGCAACACAGAGCACTGAGTGTGCCACTTCGCATATTCATGCCACGGTCGTTGTAAGTTAGCAGGAGCCCCTTGGACAGTACACGACCCGATACGTGGGCAACCAACCATATATAGTACAACTTCTACGGCGGAGCCTTATTGGAGGGAGACAGCGTCAAGGGACTTCCCCCGGGGCAATACACTAAGCTATAACTGAGCCACACACCCTGCGGTCATTGAGACACGTGATCTTGCAGATCCCTGCGAAAGGAAATCCCATAGAGTTCCGGAAGAGTGTGAACCGCACGGATTGCAGAAAGGAAATGTTTACTAAAGGTGGCAAAGCAAAAAGTAAGCAAACTACGCTTGAAACCTTTGCATCAGGCCAGACACCTTGGCGTGAAAAAGATGATGACAAAGCGAAGGAGTAACAGCCGACCCCAGACACCTCAGAGCCAGGTAAGCAGATCCTGGAAGCAATCGGGGTACTGCAGGCCACGTTGGAGGGCAAGATAGCCACTCTAGCAATAGATGTGGCACTGTTGCGCCAGGATGGCCGCGTAATAGCAGATTGCACGAGCAAGCTAGAAGAGCAGGTGAAGGAAAACACAGAAGTTAGGGTGCAGACAATGAAAGATGATGATGTCCTTATGCAGAAAGTTAAACTACTGGAAGACAGAGCGGAGGAAGTGGAGGGCCGAGCCCGTCGGAACAACATATGCATCATTGGCCTACCAGAAGGGATTCAGGGAGCGGTCCCTACCACTTATGTGGAAAACCTGCTGCTGCAGGAAATAGGGGCGAGCAAACTATACCAAGGATTTACAATTGAACGAGCGCACCACTCCCTTATCAGAAGGCCGCCCAGGGGCATCCCGCCTAGACCAAGGTGCTCAACTATAAAGATCGGACAAAAAAATCTGGCTTTCTCCAGAGCAGGGGGAATGATACAGAGACTCTGCAAAAATAGCAGTGTACCCTGACTATACATTTCAAGTTCAGAAGCGGAGAGCACAGTTCATCGCTACGAAAGCCAGATTACACAAAGCAGGACTTAAGTACATGCTGATATACCCAGCAAGACTAAAAGTGATCCATAATGGCAAGGCCCTCATCTTCGAATCTCCGAAGGGGACACAAGAGTGGATGGCCAGGACACAGGTGCCAGATGAACCGGAGCTCGGCCAAGAAGCAGGATACGCCGATAGAAATTGAGCTGGACGGCATCACAATATTAGAACTGCGTAGCTGAAAGTGGTGTGCAGCTCAACTTTGCCATATAAGTGGACAAGTGAATGTCATGGCTAGATATGATCAAGTTCAAACAGTGGGAGCATGACAGAGTATCGTGATCACCCGAAAGAGGGAACGCTAACGCAGACCCTATACCCCACTTAGGTAGTTATGGGGCGCTGCGTAGGGCCCGCCCATAGGGCACCAGGAAACTAGTCTTGCGACCAGGTTGAACGGAGCGGAAAAAGGGTAATCCCAGGATGCATGGCATAGTGGGACGAGTTATGTTTGAAGTGGGTTTTGTGTGTGACTGGAGGATGGGGGAGGGACAAGCCTACCAAAGTTTATGGTAGTCTGCATCAAACTCTACTGAGGCTGGCCACAGGTTGGCGGCCTCAGTAACACCTTAGGCATGTGCTATGATGGCAAACACTATTAGAATTATGACTTGGAATGTCAGTGAACTTAACAGCTATTTGAAGCGCAAAAGAGTGAGCATGTATATTCGGAAAAATAAAGTTGGGATAGCGCTATTAAAGGAAACACACTTAGATAAGCAGATACAGAAGAACCTGGAGAGGGCGTGGGGAGGAGTGATAGTGGGCTCTACGTATTCGACATATGCAAGAGGTGTCCTTATCTGGATAGCCCCCGACATACCGTTCAAAGTTTTTGACAGTGAAGACGGACAATGAGGGCACGATGGCCATGGTACACGGGCTATTAGAAAATCGCGAGGTTTGGGTTGTCAGCGCTTATGTCCCTAAGCATGACCCTACAGTGTTTTTCAGATCGCTATATGCGAGGTTGGGCCCATACAGAAGAGGCACCCTGATCTGGGGGGTAGTGGGGACTTCAACTGTACCAGGGACCCAGGTATTGACAGGTCTGACACCAAACATAGGCGGCCATCCCCCCTGCCAAGGTTTTGAACTCGCTGGTGGAACATTTTAGATTGCATTACCTGTGGAGGACTGAACATGGGGAGGAGAGGGGGTATTCCCATTACTCAGCACCACAGAGTCTATACCAGGATAGACTATAGATTTATGAGTGTGGAATGTGGATTTGAATTCTCGGAGTCACAGTACTTAGACACAATATTATCAGATCACTCACCTCTTGTGGCAAGATGGAGGGTGTCTGCCCCATGGTCGCCAATTCCCACATGGAAATTGTGGAGCGAAGTGTTACAGGATACTGCATTTGCTGAGCACGTCTGAAAATATACGGTGGAATGAGGTGAGCAAATGAGGGAGCGTGCAAAAGGTGGGTACAGTCTGGGAAGCATACAAAGTGGTTATCAGAGAGGTGATGATAGTGGAATCGGGAGGGGTACAGAAGGTCCTGATGAGGGAATTGGAGAAGACAGAGGGGAAATTGAAGAAGAGGGAAGGGGAGGCATTGACAAGCAAGGAACACCTGGATGAGATAATCGCTCTGAGACAAACAGGCCTAGCACAATGGGACAGGCGTGGGAAGTTTAGCTATGCAAAATATCTGGAGAGGAGTTATGCGCAAGGTGATAAGTAGGGTAGGACGCTGGCGTGGCTGCATTAACACAATGCCACCAGGACTCCGATTGGCTCCATCAGGAACACAGATAAGGAAGAGGGGTGCACGCAGGCGGGGATAAATGAGGTGTTCTCTGTATATTACAAGGCATTATATGCATCCCCCCCAGGGCGGCACTGAGGAAGACATACAGGATGTTCTTGCCCAGATAAATGCACCCAAACTAGATGGTCCCCAAGCGGAGTCACTAGAGACACCCATAACATCGGAAGAGGTGGTAGCTACTGTCAGATCCCTGCCGACAGGGAAAGCAACGGGTTGGATGGGCTCCCGGGCAAATTCTACAAAGCCTATGTTGAAATATTGGCGTAGTTGATGGCCAAGGTGTATAATGAGTCGTTTGAAGGTGGGATCCTGCCCGGGAGCAGGAGGGAGGCCCCGATAGTGCTGCTGCTTAAACCAGATAAGGTGAGCACGGATTGCGGATCCTATAGGCCTCTGTCCTTACTAAACCAGGATAGCAAGATCCTCACAGCTATCTTGGCTAATAGACTCCGACAGGTTATACATACGCTAATCCATCCAGATCAGGCCGGGTATGTGCCCGGGAGAAACATCTCGGAGAACCTACGACTGCTTCACCACGTGATATATAGCACTGCTGTCCGCGCCTCACTATGAGCAGTTGCCTCCCTAGATGCAACAAAGGTATTCGACTCAGTGCATTGGGACTGGTTGTATGCCACCATGACAAAAATGGGGATTGGCCCATTGTTTATGAGATGGGTGCGGCTGATATACACGAAACCAATGACTAGGGTCAAGACGGGAAGTAAATACTCGGTGGCATGGCATCTATACAGGGGCACAAGACAGGGGTGCCGACTGTCCCCGATGTTATACATCCTGGCGGCAGAGCCCATGGCAGCGTACCTGAGGCAGGAATACGGGGATGTGGGCATAGGCATTGATGGGGTGAGACACGTGATATCTATGTATGCAGAAGACGTGCTGCTGTATGTGAGGGACCCCGAGGAGAATCTGCCATACATATTGGAGGTGCTGGACAACTAGCACGTTCACAGGTATCAAAATAAACAAGAAGAAATCATGTTTGTTCCCACTGGCGGCCACCGCAATGAGGGCGATGGAGGACTTGCCGTACCTATCCCTGCCCTGGAGCAGGACCTCCTTTAGATACCTGGGTATTAACATACATCGGGATCCCTCGCATGAGCATGAAGACAACACAGTTCACACCAGGGCTGGGCTTGTAGCGTCCATGGGATTCTTGAGTAAACTCCCCCTGTCAATGATGGGGAGGGCAGCATTGTTGAAAATGGTGGCATTGCCACAACTTATGCAGTGCTTCGGGAATGTCCCCTATGACATTCCGAGACAGTTCTTCTGTGAGCTAGAGAAGTTGTGCAGGGGTTTCCTGTGGCTGGACGGGTGGAGCACAGTACCACTGAACACACTACAGAAGCCGTACGACCAGGGAGGGCTAAGGGTACCAAATTTGAAGCTATACTTTAGCGTGCCAACTACAGCATGCAGTGAAATGGATGGCCGATCCTACGATACAGGCGGCATTGCTGCAGCCCGGTCTGCGGCGCAGACACCTGCAAGACCTTTTCTGGATCACCGCTAGCGAGCAGAAAGAGTCCCTACCTGGTGAAACTGGACATCCGTATCTGGCACATGGCCTGTGAGGTCGTGGGGACGGCGGACCTGCTTTCTCCAAAGACACCAATAGTGGCGGTCCTGGAGGGCAGGGAGGGCTGCAGGGCCACGGTAGAATCAAGGTGGGAGAAGAATGGTGTGGCCACGGTGGGAGATTTGCAGAAAGAGGGAGGTGGAAAACATTTGAGGAGCTGCAAGAAGGTGCAGAGATACAAGCGGGACAGTTTTTGTTGTATAACACATTGCTGGGTGTGCTACGTAAGAGATGGCCAAATGTTGCAGAAGGGGATTTCGAGAATGAGGATATTGAGACGTTGCTCATAGTGGCAGAGGGGGGGGGGCACGCCATCTCCAGGATCTATGAGATTTTGATAGGCCACACCTCACGAATGGAACTAAAATGTAAGAATAAATGAGAACTGGAATTGGGAATGACATTTGAAGAGAAAGAATGGGGAGAAATAAAATTATATCACAAGAAGGTCCAGGAATGCCAGATTACAGCTAATACAAATGTATATAGTACAGAGAGCATACCTCACGCCTGCTGTTATCTCCACCTTTAAAGGGGCAAGTGTGTCCCAAATGCAGAGCGGAGGAGGCAGGGCTCAGGCATATGTTCTGGGGGTGCCCGGTAATGCAAGGGTTCTGGATGAAGGTAGCTGACAGAGTGGCTCTGGGAGGCATTGATTTGGATGTTCAGACACCAGAGGCCTGCATGCTGGGTTGTTATAAGAAAAGCGGGAAAGACAAATCATTGAATAGACTTAAAGACCTGATGTATATAATGACCAAGCGGAGCATAGTCATGGGGTGGAAAGATACGAGAGAACAGTGTGATTAGATGGTGGAAAGAATTGGAAAAGTGTTACACAGCAGAAACAGGCGTGTGGGAGAAGGCACTCAGAGCACAAACTGCAGAGACGGGCATAGACATACAAAGATGGATAGCGCTAACGGTGACACTGTTTGCAAACGATGGGGGGACATGGAGTGGGCGTCAAATGGAGGATGCTGATGCAAGGCAATAACTCTGCGACTGGTTAATTTGTAGGCTGGGTGGGGGGTTGTTTAGTGGTAGTAGTAGGTATTGAAGAGTTTGTGTTTCATATTATATTAGAGCCTGTTACTGTATGTGGTTGTTTATTGTTATGACTTATACAACTTAATACACATTTTTTTTTTGTTTAAAAGGATTGGCAATATTGTGGAATAAGGCAAGTGTGAACCTGACAGAAGAATGCCGAAAGAAAGCTAGGGGAAGAGCACCCACGCTTTCTGATGAGATAAAGCAAATCATGAACTGTATTAAAAATGCATTAACTGTGTTAAAGATGGCTATGTGAACCCAACAGCGGGATGCCCAGGGAAAAGCTTAGAGAGTAAAACCTGCAAGTGATAAAGCAAAGTGAATGGTGAAATTGGAAAACTTGAACCTGGTAAAAGGATGCTTGCGAATCGGGCGGAGGCATTATGTACCAGAGAACATTGTGTTGATATTCAGAGTGAAAGGCCGTATTGAACCCTGGAGAAGAAGGTGCACGTTGTAAGGAGGATAAGAGCCCGATGGAGGGAGATCCAAGGGGCGAAGAGCAATCTTCCAAAGTGCAAGTCTACAGAAGGAACTTTTGTTTGTTTGTTGTTTTGATCCAGCAGGCCTTCTAAGGCAAGAGACGTTGAAGAAGAGAGACTAGGCCCTTGAAGGTTCTGGTATCGTTGAATGGAACGTAAGCCTTGTGCTGAAGAAGCCCAGGAGTGTGCGGTGCTCACAGGTCCCGCTTGGTCCTGTGCCTAAAAACGTGAAGAAGGGAGACCCAGCCATACCATCCTGACTTATGTTGTGAACACTTCTTTCTTTTCTGGTGAACATTATCCCACACTCTTTTGTAACTTAGTGGTAAGGATTGGCTATAGTTTGTTTTAGTATAGGCCCTTTTTATTTGAGAAGACACTACTAGGACTGCCTTATTATTTGATTGTTGTAGCTTGCTCCCATTTTAGCTTTAGGCTTAGATTAGGTGTTTTTCTTATCCATGCATTCAGTTTAATAAACACCCTTTAACTGTGATCACTTGTGTCTGTCTTTACTGTTGCCACCATGAGTTCTTTACAGTCAGCAGTATTACAAGTTGTTTACTTCCAAAGTAAAAGATAAGTGATGACACAGGCTTTGCTGTCATACTAGCTCTATGTAGGTACCCATCATGCTTGTGGAGTTGATGCAGTCCAGCTCATTGTTTTCTGTGTGGTGTGACCCTTTTGTTGCATAGAGTATTGTTAGTCCTTAAAGCACTGTTTTACCATTTTGGTTCCTTTGTGCCACACAGTAAGGAGGCATGTGCGATTCTAAACAGACAAAAGCTCCAGAAAGACTATTACTAGGTAAGTAACATGTATCTTCCAAGGTTGTATACGAATTGATCGTTTTACAACTGCTCGAATGACAATTGACCTTTTCACAATTGACCGAATTGTGAAGGTCAATTGTACCATATATGTGGGGGGGAAACCCCCCACAACCCCCCACCCAACACCAAACCCCCCAAAACCCATATTATATATATATATATATATATATATATATTTATTTATTTATTTTCAGTCAATTGTGAAAAGGTCAATTGTGACCCTTTAAATTCGGTCAATTGTTCATTCGAACAATTGTAAACGACCAATTTGGGTAATACCTCTTCCAAGGCTTGTTAATCTGTTTATATTTGCACGCAAAGGCATGTATCAGTGAACCGTGAAAATCTCTGAATCCTGCTTGACCCACTTGTGAATCTGCTCTGGATTGAGTATCTAAGCAGTAGTGTTGCCGGAAGTTGTAGATAGACTACCATGTTGCGGCCTTGCAAATTGCCTCTAGTGGAACGTTAGTTAAGAACTCCAGTGTCACCCCTGTTCTCCGTTTGGAATATGCCCTTGGTGTACGGGGCACATATTTCTGTGCAATGTTGTAATATTCCTGAATGCCAACATACAGCCCATCTGGCAATGCATGTTTTACTTAGAGTGGGGCCCCCCCCTTTTGATCCGGGGCAAATCATACGAAAAATATACTTATTTTGCACAACTATTACATAACATTTCTATGATCATCAAGTGTATGTAAGCTTTTCTTTTACCTTGTTTGTGGCAATTGGAAAAAAGCTTGCAACTCTATGGACTAGTTTACATAGAACCTACAATTGAACTTAAGGGACAGACATGGTGTGTGCAGATTGCTAACTTAAAAGAAATATGTCCCAAGACATTTATGGGATCCCCGAATGCACTGTTATCAGCGAAAACTCTTTCCCTACATTTTCAATTATTATATTGATTCAGTCACTTATAATTCAAACCATCTCTTTTAATCATATAATTCATGTACATCAAATTAATTATCACACATGTATCAATGTTGATCAAGTCAACTGTTGCAGTTTTGTGATTCTTACATTTCTTCAGTAACTATCAACAGATAAAAAGCTGTTAGTGGAATTTGATGAGTTTATATTTATCCTCACATCTCTCTGAGCATTTCAGATTAATCAAAGAGATTGCTTGAATTATAAGTGACTGAATAAATATACAAATTGAACATTTAGGGAAAGAGTTTTCTCGATAAGTGCATCCAAGGATTCCCATAAACCTCATGGGACATATTTTATTCCATTTTAGCCATAAACTTCTGCGATAGCCAGTAGATCATACCCAGACGCACCAGAAATGGAGGTAATTGAAAATAAACTATTGAAAGAATGATGTGAGATAGAGTGCGAGATAGAGTGGGTCTAGCAATATAATCGGAGTACTACTTTGCCCCTTGTCAGACCATCCACCATATGGCGATTTTGCGATTTGCAAAAAAAACAATTGCAAAATTTGCCATTTCCCGCAATTGCCGCTATAAATCATTAAATGAGCGCAAAAAAAACACGTTAGCTTAGTGTGTCTTTTTTCGCGCTCATTTAATGATTTAGAGCGAACACAGCTGGCTGCTGATTGCAGCAGCTTGAGGGTTAACACCTCGCTCTACGTTGCAGGCCCAGGATTGGGGGAGGGTCACGCAGGCCTGGGAGATGCACAGCATTTGGCTGTGACCCCAGGCACCTCCAAGGCTCATTGAGTGCCCAAGCTGACAGTTGGTGAAGTTAGCCAGGTAAGCACTGGCCTGTCCACTCATCTGCCCCCAACTCAGAGCACCCAAAGAGGCCACTGGACTGTTTTCATTCCCGGCGCTCGACAGGAAAGTAAATTACAGGAAAGAAAGCATAAACTTAATGCTTCCTGACGCTCGTCTACAATTGGTATCATGCAGCCCAGCCTCAAGGCTGGTCTGCATGATACCAATTGAAGACTCTCGTAGCTGTATTAATTTCAAATTGCTTTACAATTGGTATCATGGGCTGCATGATACCAATTGTAAAGCAATTTGAAAACGAATACAGCTACGAGCGTTTCTATCATGCAGCCCAGCCTTGAGTCAAGGCTGGGCTGCATGATGCCAATTGAAGACTCTCGTAGCTGTGTTCTTTTCAAATTGCTTTACAATAATTGTAAAGCAATTTGAAACGTATACAGCTACGAGCGTTTGTATCATGCAGCCCAGCCTTGAATCAAGGCTGGGCTGTATGACACCAATTACGCACAAAATTGGGTGTTAAAATTTATGAAAGGCAAATGCCATTCGTCCTGTGCAATTTTGGTGGTTATGCAAAGTCAATTTAATGATATATGCATATTTCACCTTGATATGCTAATTTCTGATGACATCACATGCCATTGCATTTGTTAATGAGTTCCCTCCCCCACTTTAATTTGGAGGACTTGACCCCTGGTAGTGTTGTGATGTTTCATTTCTGTTTGTGGGTGTGTTTAGTCACCATGTGTGGGTGGCATAACCAAGGAATTATGACCACCCAAGAGAGTTTATTGTTTGGCTAGGTATTATGGGCTTGCAGTTACTGTCACTGCATTGCCCCTGTGTCTTGGCCTCATGGATTCCTTCCATGGAGAAGTGTAGAGTTGTTCCCCCTCTCTCCTGGGGTCATAGGACAAGCGAAAAGCAAACCTATGGGCTTCAACCAGGGTTACACTTTTGAATTCAAGCCTATCTGTTTATTTGCTTTCCACTTGTCTGCTGGAAGTAGTGGCACAGCACCATTTCCTTGGAGCTCATCAGGCTGTATCCCCCTTCCCCCACCACAATCCAAAATGTTAGGCTGTGGTGACTCGACCTGGCTGTCCTACAGAGCGCTGCCAGACAGAACACATTTTGTTCCTCACTAACAAAAGCCTTGCAATTACTTGGTTTTAGGCTAAAAAAGATGTTAAATGATATATTTTTCAACGTTAGAAAATGCCGCAAAAAACGCAGTTGGGTGCCGCAATTTTTTTCTTTTTTGTGCCACAATATTTTCCATACCATGCCGCAATTTTCTGGAGGGTCTGCCTTGTGTACTGCTATGAAGGGCTATACTACTGGACAGAGCCCGAATCTCACTGACCTTCCTTATTAATCAGATGGCAACCAAAACAGCAACATTGTACTTAAGGTGAGCGTTTGAGTATTGGCTCAAAAGGTGGTTTATAATGACCTGTGTAGAACATAGAATAAATCCACGGAGGGCATTCTTTGCTCCCATAAAGGTCATGAAATTGGTGGACAGATGTACCTTTAGAGAGTTGCAAACTATGCTTCAATGCAACAAGTACTTCAGGTAGGTAACTGTTAGGCAGAAACCTGTGCAGTTCCCTTAGGGACCACTGCAAAAGATTTAAGACTACAGGTGTTGGCAGTAAACCCACTTGGTAGCAGTCTGTACCACCCAGATTTACCTGGTAGCTGTGGCTGAGCAGTCAGACTTCCCTCAAGAAGAGTTAGGCAGTATGCAAAGTATACACAATAGGTACCCAGATACAATAATACAAGCAAACACTGACCAGAGCTTTGGTATCAAAGTATATAATTATTTATTTAAAAACACACAGTTTGAAACACTCCAGCACTCTTATTGTAAAATGTTCTAAACACAGTTACTATTGTAATATATACATCCCTTTTCCCTTATCGGATAAATCACAGTAAAACACCACTTATTTTCATACAGAGGTGAGCGCTTAACTAGATTGCACGCTGATAAGTTTGTGAGAAAAGGAGGGAAAAAGACAGAATATGGAAAGGTATACCACTCTAAGATTCAGGAACTCTGATAGCAAGGCAGAAGAGCAAAAGTCACTGGTGAGCCAAAGTCCAAAGGCTGGGCCCCCTCTTAGAGAGAGCAGAGCACAAATGCGCCCAAGATCACACAGTTACGCTAGGCTTAGAAAGTCTTGCAGAGGGTTCAAAAAGAGTTTAGAGAGGCTTAGGAAAGTTTAGCCAGGGTGTCCCAGGCTAACCCAGGTTCGAAAGCCGGGGGCTAAATCTACCCCGTACAGTCGGTAGCAAGGGAAGCCAGGCGGGACACGGTACCTTAAGTGGGAAGGATCCTCCAGCGGTGGCAGTTGTTCCCGATAGTGGGTGCAAGTTGCGTCGTCGTCCAGGGGAAGAGAAGATCTCGACTTGGAGGAAAGATGAAGGTCGTTGCACTACCAGGGAAGAAACCAGCCGCGGAGTCTTCCGGTTAAAGGTGGTACCTTTGATTCGCGGTCGTGGTAAAACGTGGTATCCCGGTTGCCGGGGTGCTTGGCACAGGCAAGGCGGCCACGAGGTACGTCGGGAAGGCGAAAATACGGTGAAACTGGTTATCCCCACCAGTCAAAGGAAGAAGACTCTCCGGCGGGAGCTGATCTCTGTCGTTGGGAAAAGTGGTGAGACCATCCAGCAGGGCTCCACCGGTGGTGGTGTCATGGCAGGTCGGCTCAGCTTCTCCCTCGTCGGATTCTTAGGTCCTGTGGCGACTTTTGAAGTTCCAGTCCCCAAAGCCCTGCTTTTATGCAGCAAACCCCCATTCACTCAGCCTAGCTGTCACTCAAACATGCTAAGTGGTGAGCCGGCCGGCTCACCACTTGGGCCAATCAGGATGGAGTGCGACTTGAGTTGCCTAGGCAACTCAGTCCAGGGTGCCTAAATTCCCCTCCACCCCTCCTAAGTACCCCAGACAGAGTGGCACCACTTTGGAGGGCTTCTGTGGAGAAGCCCGCCAAAAAGTGGAACAAAGGGCTCGACTTGGGTTGGAGTCACAGAAGAGAACACAAACGCCATTTTAGAATCAAGTTTCGGCAAACATACCAACCGGAGAATTAATATTAATTAAATAAACCGGCGGTATGTTCGAGGCTACCGTAAATAATTAAATAAAGATAGCCTAAAACAATGGGAAATCCCATAGGAAAATATTTGCGGTTGAATATAAAAAGTAGTATCCACTGCCACCAGCCAAAACTCGATCAGCGGGGACGGAGACGTGCCCCCTCGACTAACAGACCCCGGGGCAATTAATTGCCCCAGCCAGTACGTCCACAATATGATGGTTTGTACTGGTTCTGTTCAGATTTTAAGACTAGTAAAGTCAATGGTGACTTTACATGCCCTGGGGGACAGTAGTCAGTCCCAGGGTATGGAGTCTATACTGGGGGGTCACTATGACATGACACCCCTGTGTCACTGCACTGAGGGTGCTGTGTAACACACATCACAAAAACACATGAAGCCCTATGGAGTAAAAGACCCCATAGCCCATTAAACACATCTAGATTCAAAGAAACACACTCAGATCATGCCCAAGAGTGAGGGTAAAAGAGTCACTCTTGGCAGGAGAAAAAAATAAACCCCAAAAATCCAGCAAAGCTGCTGGGGGACTCACTAGGTTAGGAAATTCAGCCTAAACAGAGAATTCTCCTTAACAGTAACTAACACTGCTGTACAACGCTAAAGTAGGATAAAAGCGTGTGTTCAACCAAACGACAAACCTTTTTGCACTTGATAATTTGTCGGGTGCGTATGCCTCTGTAACGACATCTATAAAGATGTGTTGCAGCTATAAAAGGCCAAACATGTTTCAGGAGCCAGGCTGCTAAAAGTCACAGACTGTGGGTTTGGGTGATGCCCTTAAACGCCTCCCATTTGGTAGACATATTATGCACAGGTGTGGGATTTTCCCCAAAATAATTGGCTATATTTGCCTCCAGTTTCTTTTTGCAATTGAGATCCCTCAAAAGAGCTGGATAGATTAGCCACATGTTCAGCCATATGTCCACTTGGCAACTAGGTGGTCACAGAATACCAGGGTGTGGCTGGACAGTGAAAAAGCACCTGTAGCTGAATCTGATGCAAGGGCTATAATAGACCCCCAAAATAATTGATTCTGGCATACATTTTATGCACATGTGAAAAGAGTGAGATAGCTTTATCCTGTGGATGCAGCAAGCAAAAGATAACCAAGGTCAACCTCTTTAAAGAGGTGCAGTTTCACTTTGAAGGACTGTCCTGTTACTCACAGGTCACCTTCTAGGTCTACACAGAGTTGGGACAAAAAAAAAAAAAAAAAAAAAAAAAAAGAGGTCAAAGGAGCTCACCAGGATCACAGGAGCCAAGCACAAAGTGAGAAGTTTGTTCATAATATTATCAAAAACATCTTCCGTTCTTGGTTGCGTGCATCTACAGTTGCCAGAGCGGCTTTCCAATCTAACAGAGTACCAGAGATATCTACCCTCTCTACCAACTAGTTCAAAATAGATTAAGTTGCAGCACACTTAACCCCTGATAAGGCAATTTTCTGAGCAGAATCTACCTACATTGTACTACCGGAGGTAGGTTTCCTAGAGACAGGCATGCCCAAATCTGATCCCTTCATGGGGGAGTTCCATCCCTTACATTATGGGATGCCAACATGAATGGACTAAGTGTATTCGGTTGTTCTTTCCAAGCTTCACTTTGACATAGCTCAATGATGATTAATGGTGCATGAAAGAGTGAAAGGGAACTAACTGGAATATGAAACAGAAGCACCATCACCCTCCAATCACCCTTCTCCACCTTAACCGCCAACAAAAACACCATAACAAACCCCAAATCACAAGGGAACCACAAGGTACTACCTGAGGTCCAGAAAAGGGGCATGTGAGGCCCCAGGGTTGGAAATCTGGAACTCTGAATGGTGAAAGGTGCCAAAAGCCAGAGAGCACACCCTGGTGACGACCGAACCCTGATGCTGCCCTTGGCATAGAGGTTGAGACGAACATCTTTGCTGTGGATCAAGTAAAGCTCTCCCTACCATTAAAGGAGCAGCATTAGACAAAAGCCAACCATTTTAAAAAAGGGAACAGTAAAACAGTTAATGGATCTCAAATGTTATCTGACAAGATGATCCAAATTGAGAATCTGTGTACTGTAATACTGAACCACCTACTTTGCTGCACCAGTGTAGGTGAAGGCAAAGCAAAGACCATAACAGACAGTATCCTGGTTGGTCTTCCTTCCTGTCTTGAGGCTCCTGAGAAGATATGCCATTTTACAAACAAACCTAGACAAGGGTGTATGTGTAGATGTGTGGAGATAGTTCTACAGCAGGTGTACCACTTCTTCTAATTATAAGGAAGGCATAGTACCAATAGTAGACCCAGACACAATAGATGAACAAGTTACTTACCCATGGTGACGTTCTTTCGATTGGATGTACCTCCCACGTATTCCTCATCTTTGATCTTCAATATCCAGCTTCAGCTGCTTCAGAAAATACATTTCAGCAGAGGGCGCTGTGCGTTGATGCAGTTGACTCCATGTCCCTCGAGGGCCTCCATCTCAAGGATGAGTTAATCGAAGGTGTATATATAGCACGCACAGTGCTCATTGGCTTCAGTTCTGTTTTTTCGTCTCATTCTCCAGTAGAACTACCCACATAAACACGGGTTTGAACATACTAGGCTCTGAAGGAGCGAACTCTGTAATAGCATAGGAAATTACACTGCGGGTAGGTTGGGAGGGCGATGAGGAATACACGGGAGGAACGTCCACTCGAAAGAACGTGTTCTTCAAATGGATTGCATCCTCCCACATATTCCTCATCTTTGATAGCTTTCCAAAGCAGTGTTTGATTTGGTGGAGGGAGTAAGAATTTAGGCATCAATGGTTTCCATGAACAGAACGGAGGACAGCTTTTCCAAAGCTTCCATACTGATTTAGGAAGGAATCAAGGCAATAATGCTTTGGAAAGTGTGTATTGTAGATCACGTAGCTGCCTCACAAATGTTTTTAATAGGAACACCTCTTTGCAGAGCAGAAGAAGTAGCCATGTCCCTGATGGAATGGGCCCTCAAGCCTTCTTGAGGATCCTTGCCCGCCAGCCTGTAGCATTCTGAAATTTCTAGAATAATCCATCTGCTTTGTTACAGCCTGACACAGTCTGTGACCTGTATAACCTATAAATAGTTGATCATCCAGACATATTTTGGACAATCTAGAAATGTAGAAGCTTAGAGCGCTACGTGGCTCTAACCTGTGCAAACTCTCTTCCTCCTTGCCATGATGAGGTGGAGGATAGAAAGTGGGTCACAATCATTTGCCCTACATGAAAATCTGAAATGATCATAGGCAAAAATTAATTGAAGAAATGAAGGCTTAGTCCTTAGGATGACCTTGTCCTTGTACAATACTGTAAAGGGTGGTTTAGATGATAGTGCCTGCAACTCACTCACTATATGGGCTGAAGTTAGTGCTACCAACAAGATGGTCTTGAGCGTTCGTAACCTTAAGGGACATGAATAGAGTGGTTCAAATGATGCACACATAAGAAAATTTAACACCAGATTGAGGTCCCACACGGGAACCTGAAAAGGAGATGGAGAGAACACATTTTGTGAGTCCCTTCAGAAATGTTATCACCAAAGGAATCTTAAAATATGAAGTTAACTCAGACGAGCGCTTAAAGATTGATAGTGTCGCCCAACCTGAGCCCCAGATTGGCTAGTTACAGTAGAAAGGAGAACACCTCCAGTGTTTTGCATAACAAAGGGTCTACATTCTTGTCCATGCACCAGCCGCAGCAGTACAAGGACTTTGTTGCTGGCCTTCTGGCCGAAAGCAAAATCTCCATTACGTCATTCGGGAGGTCCCAATCCTTGTATCTCAGCCTTTCAGAAACCATGCGTGAAGGCTGAGTGTCTTGATTTCTGGATGGAGAACCCGACCCTCCTCTCGCGAGAGAAGGTCCTTTCTTTGTGGAAGATGCATTGGAGGGCAGATGGACATGTCCAGAAGGTCTGGGTACCACGTCCTACTGGCCAAATCTGGGGCAATTAGGATCATGTGTTTCCAAAACTTTCTCAACCTCCTGATCACTTGAGGAATGACGGGGACTGGAGGAAACGCGTACAGGAGTGGAAACTCCCAGTCCAACACGAACGCAACTCCTAATGCTCCTCATGGGGGAAATTCCCTGGAGCAGTACACTTCGCACTTCCTGTTGACACTGGTCGCGAACAGGTCCACTCAAGAGGTTCCGCAAAGAGTGAAGATCTCGTGAAGGACTTCCTGAGTTAGTTCCCACTCGTGGGAGACTCTTCTGCCTGTTCAGAGCATCTGCCGCCGTATTCTCCTCTACGGCTAGGTGAACGGCCAATAGTGAGATTCCTCCTTGAATTGCCCAGTACCAAAGATGCATTGCCTCTCTGTACAGAAGTAGTGACCCTACACCTCCTCTCGAGGTAGTAAATGGGCACTGGGTTGTCTGTCATTATCAGGACATTCTTTCCCCGAACAGATGGCAGAAAAGCCTTCAGCGCGGGTCTGATTGCTCTCAGCTCCAAAAGATTGATGTGTAGTTTGGACTCTGATCGATAACAACGACCGCTGATTGTCAGATCGTTGGCGTGGGCTCCCCACCTTGTGAGTGAGGCGTCCGTATCTACTGTTATTTCCGGCCATGGTTGCCAAAAAAGGGTTTTCCCTTCAGAATGTTGTCCTCGTAGGCCCACCAAAGGAGATCCTGTGCAACACTGCTTGCTGAAGTAGGTCTGACATGTTGCCTGAAAACTGAGACCATTGTGTCCTGAGAGCCCATTGGAGGGATCTCATTCTCAGCCAAGCCTCTGGCACCAGGAAAATGCAGGATGCCATGAGGCCGAACAACATCAAAAAAGAAAATCGAAGGCCGGGAGACGTGGGGCACTCTGAAACTTGGAAACCATTTGCAGAATGTCATGAGCCCTCACCTCGGGTGGCAAGCTCTTTCTCAAGGATGTATCCAATACAGCCCCAATGAACTGGAGCTTTTGAGATTGTGGCAAATGGGACTTCTTGTAATTGAGGGAGAAGCCCAGTCTGTGAAGAGAGTGGCAGGTGACATTGAGAAGATCCAGGACTTTTTAGGGTGAATGTGCCCTGATCAGCCAATCGTCCAGGTATGGGTAGATGTGAACCCCCCCCACTCTCTCCTAAGACTCGCTGCCACCACCGCCATCAGTTTGGTGAAAAACCTCGGGCGGAGATCAGCCTGGATGTCAGAACTCGAAACTGATAGAGAACCATCAACGGCGAACCTCAGGTACTTCCTGTGCTTGAGATGGATTGGCACATTGGCGCAGGGAGAGCAGAAAACATTTGTTGTAACAGACTGGAGGCGTTCAGGACCGGAGAAGAGGCACGCCAGTCAAGTCGCAGTGGGTGCCCTGGAGGGACCGCTGAAGGTGAATTGTGCACAGCAGGACCAGAGTAGACGCGGTTCTGTAAAGCAGCAATGGCTTCATAGGCAAGGGAAGAAAGGTTGACAGAGCTTGAAGAAACCCTTGAAGAAACCCTATATGCAATTGTGTTAGATCTAAGAGGAAAGTGAATGTTACAGAGAGACCTGATAAAAGCCTCAGGTAGTGAACCTTTTTGGGAAGAGATACCTGGCAGGAGAGTACACCAGGGGATCTGCATGAGCCAAAAGGGAGATATTCCTGGCAGAGGAGTAACCCAGGCTATCACGAGTTTCAGTTGATAGGTTTCCTGGCAGGAGAGTATGCCAGGAAACCCATTGTGAATTGGTGTGTTAAAGAGAAACATTGTCATATCAAGTTGTTGTTTAAATTGAACATTTGGACAATCTGAAGTACAAACGATTTGCCTTTTGCCATACCTCAACCAATATTGGTGAAAAGACATTTGTTTAACCATCCTGACAATGTTCCTACGCCACATTCCATGTTGTGGAAAAGACATTGGGCCTTATTGTGAGTTTGGAGGTAGCCATGCCGTTCCCAGCGGCATGGCTGCCTCCAAACTCGTGTCCGGGTCCAGGTCCCAAAAAAAGGGAATTAATGGGCCATTCCGACTTTTGCGGGCCCGGTAATTCCCTTTTCTCGGGACCCGGACCCGGTACATCCCCATTCCCATTCGAGCCCCCATAGGGCTCAATGGGATTGGAAGGATGCTAACAACGGACCGTTAATGACGGGTCCATTGTTAGCATCCTGGTCTGCTCGCGGCTGGCGGTATGTACTTCTGGACTGGCCCAGACGTGCATACCGCCACCAGCGAGCAAACTCATAATGTGGCGGCCCGGAATGAACGGTGCCGGTAACTTACCGGCACCGTTCATTCCGCGGCCGCCTGCCTCGTAATGAGGCCCATTCTGTTTTGCCATCCTGAAAAACTAGGAGAGACTTTCTCTTTGTTATATTCCAACCAGGATACTGAAAGAGACATTTGTGTTCCCATCCCAAGATAAATATAAGGTGAAAGAGACATTGTCATTGCTTTTTATAGACTATTGCTGAAACAGAACATTTCTGAACAATTTTCCTGAAACAATTCAGGGGAAGGGATCCAACTCCTGGACACAAGGTTTGTTTTGCTGAAGTTATATGTTTAGGTTTTTGAACAGTGTAGTTGAATTAAAATTGGAAGCATTTACCTTGCACCTTTTGATTGTTTATGTTAGTGTGCAGGTCAGAGATAGTTTGGACACAGGATCAGCCTGCTTAAATTTTTGTTTTATAGGAAGGGACATTCTCTTTAAGATAGGGAAGATAGGCCTTTATCCACATAGCTTTACTGTTAAAAAAATGGCTGTTGTTGAGAACATTACAACTTTGTGTCCGTCTCTCATTTCTGACCCCTCACACTATGAAGTGTGATCCCAACAAACTGGCTCGGTGACCAGAGATTCATGGGCCCAAAAACCTCTTGAGATGGCCCTGGAATAGCAAGAGTGCAAACAGCTTTCGATATTCACCAACACTCGAAAGCCCATTCTCCCTTCTGCAATGTAATGTGGCATTTGTGTAGCACCTATTCCCACTGATATGGTCTCAAAGCGCTGTAGGTGAACGCTATTGTGGCACCAAAGTCTGTGGTATGAGAGATTTGTCAGAGGAGTTTAGAATGTGTCTGTGTGTGCATTATAGCCAATACAAAGGTAGGTAGGGGTGGCCAAGACCCTGCTAAAGTCCCATGTCGAGCTGGTTTGTGGATGGGTGTTATGAGGTTATCGGGAGAGTGCGAGTCCAAGAGACTGATTATGTGTCCAGCCAGACCAAACTTTTGTCGTGGGACTTAGCTGCATACTAATAACAGAGGTGTTATGCAATGTGTCTTCAAGTGGCATATGATTGCAGGTGAGTGGCTGTGGGTGGCCATACCTAAGGCTATCTTCCATTTACATGGAGTGCGATATGTACCCAAGTTTTCTGACTGGTTTCTAGTTTTGTTGGAGTTCTGCTACTGCAAGACTATCCTCTGATGCAGCACTAGCACATTCATGGAACCAACATAAGAAATTCCACATTCCAAATCAGAGTTGCAATATAATCCTTTTTGTTGCAAACATGCAGCCCTACAGTCATATGGTAACAAAAATGTAATTAATGGCATGAATAAAAGTAACGCATTTATACCATAAAAGTATGCTGCCTATTTGGGGGCACTTTTGAGCAGCGAGCAGATGAGGACCTAAACCTCGTCTCTCTGCTGTGGCCGCTAATATCGTGTAGGAATATATCCTGATACCGGCTGCTTTTCACCGGAAATTATATTTGATACACGGTCGGAAAGGTCTTCTCCATGTAATGAACAACCCGGTGGATTGGAAAAGAGGCAAGTTCAAGTGCAAATTGGTGCGGAGCAAGGAACACCAAGAGCCGGGCGCCATTTTGCTGGGATCGCAGAACAGAGATTTAATGCACTACAATGAGTGCGCACCATCTACACTCCGGACCAGAACCCCTAAGTATTGCCGGTGACCACTTAACCTGACTAGCAGAGAGGTAAACACTGGGGGACCGCAGAGGGCGACCACCGGCTTTGTTAGAAAACCCTGCCACACAGTGGGACGACCTGCGCGGTACCTAGGGACGATGTACCCCCAGAAGACACATGGTACAGATTGGCGGAAGGGGTCGTCTGAGAGGTGACTCAGCAAAACTAAGAGGATAAGATAGCCAAACCAGAGGGAGAACCTCAGACTAGGAGCCTGCAAAATTGCTATGCAGACCGCAAAGAGGACTTAGATACTGCGCAGGGCCTGGAGCCGAGCACAGGAGGACTCAGCTCGGCAGAAACAGGCACGTGATCTCCGACTGTTTAACAGAAGGTTCCAAGAATGGATTTCTGGCGGGCGGCGGTCGAAGAGGTGACAGAGGAAATTGCACTCCGGGACCATTGTAGGCACGGAGTGGAAATGAACGGAGACAGCTACACGGCAAGACGCCCAAGAGGTAGGCCAACGTGAGGTGCAACACTGGAAGGCACTTCTTACGCGATCCCACAGGCCACAGGGTGGGCACATAATTGGACTTCCAGGGTGTGTGTGGTGGGTCGAAGGACCACAACATATGAGGAAGCAGATTGTGGAACATTCCCCAGAGAACCAAGTGGAAGGTGTGCAGCGCAATAGTGCAGCGAGTAACCCACAGCCATTGTGTGGGGACCATAGCCAAACGGGCCAACATAAAAGCCGAGGACACACGCTGAGGAATAGATTGGCACACACCGGAAGGAACAATAAAGAGATAGTGAACTAAAAGAGGCAGATGACCAGCAAGATACCAGAAAAAGCACGATAGTAAAAACACTGACCAAGAAGATAGGGGGCACGCCCACTGCAGTCTTTAAACGTCCTCTTGCACAATGGTGAAAGGCCAGCAGAAAATGGAAACGTACGTTGGCGCCAAACCCAAAACGACCAAGCAAACCCAGGACCAGCAGGTGGGGGACCCAAACACACCGACAGAGACAAGTGGTGTGACTTTGGAGAAGAGGAAGGCACTGGAAACCGGGATCCAGGAAGTAGGTGTAGATGGCGTCACTGGTGCGGGCGGACCTGGGGAAAGTGAATGACAGAGTGGCATCGGCAGAGCAGTGGATAAGTGAGTTGGTGGAAACCATGCGTAACAAAATTCAAGGCCTCGTGGGGGCAACAAAGACCCTGGAAGATAGAGCCGAGGATGGTGAGGGAAGTTCTAGAAGATGTAATATACGGCTGGTATGGGTGCCGGAACGGATGGAAGGGGACAGCACGCAACTCTTTGTGGAAAGAATAATACTGGACACACTGCAACCCTGCAGCCTCTCCAAGTTGTTTACAGTGGAGCGGGCGCATCGTGTGCCTGGTCGCCCACCACCCACGGGAGCACCACCCCGGGCCATAATCGCTAAGCTACACTACTTCAGGGACCGGGATGAGATCCTATAAGAAGCGCGGAAACTGGTGAACATACAAATAGAAAATGCACGGATCCTGATATTTCCAGACTTTACGCAAGAAGTACAGAGACAGAGACGGTCCTTTGGCTCAGTAAAACAAAAACTCCGGGAACACGGCCTGAGATACATGATGTTTTTTCCGGCAAAGTGAAAGTACTGGCAGATAACCAGTAACACTTCTTCCTTACAGCCAACGAAGCCTTGACCTGGGAGGAATCCAAGTATGGTAAGACCGAAAACCCAGGAGCACAGAGTAAAAGGGAAATCCAATTGCAATGAAGGGCAAAAGAAAGAACAGTAATACTGAAGTGACATAAGTCTAATGAAAACAAAGAAAAAAGGGAGAAGAGGGAAGAGAAGAGAAAATTTAGCAACAGACATTGAGGAACTTTTTAAGTACATGGAATATGACATCCAACCGCTGAAGGAGAGGAGGGATATTAGAGCTTACAGCCAACATTGAGGCCAAGCCCCTGACAGCGGCCCTGCAAGCCCCGCAGACACGAGCGAGACCGAAGGTTCGTACAGTCCAACCAGTATCTTTTTTCTGATGTTCAGTGACTGGGATCTGTCACAACCTAAAACAGGACTTCACTCCTGCAAGAGGAATGGGGAAGCACAGGCAATCAAAAGGGAGGAGTTTGGGGGTGGCGGTTGGAAGTGGAAATAAGAGGAGGAGACAGCGTGATTTTGTCTGTGACAAAAGACCGACAACAGATCAATGGTACGAAACATGATCAGTGTGATCAGGGTGTGACTAATGGTTTAAATATAAGGGTATCTAAGTCGGATAGTGGTGAAGCACGATTGAAAGCGAGAAGGGCAGTTATGGCAACCCCAACGGGGAGGTGGCCTCAGGGGAATGATAAACTAAAGCAGTTTAGATGTCAATAAAAATAGGAACTTGGAACATACGTGGTCTGGGCATGAGATCCAAGCTCTCCCGGGTCCTACAATTCCTATGTAGACATGGAATTCAAGTGCCACTACTACAGGAGACACACTTGATCGACACTGATCTCATGGCTCTGCAAAGGAGCTGGGGAGATATAGTGGCAGGAACATCACTCTCATACTCCACGGGGGTGCTTATCTAGGTGGACGCTAAGATACCATTGCAGTGGAAGCTACCAAGGGGGACACTGAAGGACCCACGTTTATGATACGGGGCACCTTCGAAGGGCAAAATTTATATATGGTAAACTTTTATGCCACCAACACTGATAATGAAGACTACTTCCAAAGGGTGGGTGAATTGATGGGCGGAGATAGACTGGATAGTCATACCTGGGGAGGGGATTTCAATGTTACAGACAGTAACATGGGCCTACCAACAACCCTGATCGACACGCTCCCAAAACAGAATGGAGTTGGACTTGCAGGAATTATGGAGGAGATCACAGAGGGATGACAGGAAATATTCATTCTACTCACCGGTACACGGGACACACTCTCGCTTGAACTACTTATTCACGGGGACAGAGGGCGCACAGATTTTTTCAGATTGAGTACCTGGGGAAGTTGCTCTCAGATCATGCCCCATTGGTTACGTCCTTGCAGTTGGGTCGCTGCCGCCCAGCGATACCAACTTGGAAATTTGGAATAGAGAAACTCAAAGGTAGAGCTTTCAATACAACCTTGAGGGAAGAGATTGTCTCTTTCCTGCAGAATAATGAAGACTGTGTAGATAAGGTGAGCGTCTTATGGGAAGCCCTAATGCAACAGTGAGAGGGGTGTGCATATCTAAAACGGTGGGCATTAGAAAAACTCTGTCCCGAAAACTGAAAGAGTATAATTA
This sequence comes from Ambystoma mexicanum, assembly GCF_040938575.1. Taxonomy (NCBI): domain Eukaryota; kingdom Metazoa; phylum Chordata; class Amphibia; order Caudata; family Ambystomatidae; genus Ambystoma; species Ambystoma mexicanum. Next base: position 39,559,508 of record NC_090933.1, read on the forward strand.
GAGTTTTGGAGACTGATTTGGGGATGGAAAAAATGGTGGGGCATGACCTGGCAAACGCTATTACAGTTCAAAACTCGCACCAAGAAACCCTATATAAATTTGACAGGGATTGCTATACCAAAAGAATGCATGGGGACGGCGACAAAGCGGGTTGGCTACTAGAGTGGCTGATCCGGAAAGAACATTCAAGAGGAGCAATCACACAAATCAATGATAGCAAGGGATCCAGAGTAGCCACACAACAACAGATCAATAGGGTCTTCCAAGAATATTATAGGTCATTGTAGTTGAGCGAGGGAACATACTCGGAGGAAGAGGCCTCAGATTTGCTAGAAATAGCACACATGCCCAGATTGACTGCACCCCAGAGGGAAAGATGGGAAGCACCCATGCAAGTTGAGATTGAGAGGGCATTAAAAACAATGCAGAAGGGTAAGACCCCCCGGGACAGACGGCCTCCCGGTAGAATACTACTTAAGAGTACGCCGATATATTACTTTCAATTTTAAAAAGAGTCTATGGGGAGGCCTTCACCCAGGGTATTCTTCCCGAATCGATGAGAGAAGCATAGATTACAGTTATTTTGAAACACTGAAAAGACCCTACTCACTGCGGATCGTATAGACCCATATCACTCTTAAATGTTGATTGGGGAAGATCACAGCACTGAGATTGGAGAAAAGCCTCGCCAATATCGTACATCCGGACCAATGTGGCTTTATAGGGGGGCGGAATAAATCCATGAACATCAGGAGGTTGCATTTTATAATGGCACAGGTCTGGCATTCAGAAGAAGAAATGTCCTTGATGGCATTAGATGCAACAATTGATTCAACCTTTGATTCCGTGGAGTGGGAGTGGCTGTCTAGAGTCCTGAAAGAGAGATGGGACCCCAAATACTGCAGTGGATTCAATTACTGTACGCACATCCCCAGGCAAGGGTCAACATGGGGGACTGGATATCTGTGAAATGGACGCTAGAGAGGGGTACCCGTCAAGGTTGTCCAGCATCACTGATACTGTTCGCCTTAGCATTAGAACCTCTGGCAGAATACATTAGACACTATATAAAAGAAACGGGGATTAGAGTCTGTGGTATAATGCACAATATATCACTATATGCAGATGACGCGTTAATATATGTGAGTAACCCCAGGGTGACTGTCCTGGGCATATTAGAGGTACTAGCCAACTTCAGGAAGCTATCCAGATACAGTGTGAACGAGGAAAAATCCCTGGTGTTCCCACTAGAAACAATGAAACAATGCGCACACAACCTGTGGATTCACTTCCGCAATGGGGGATTCGGTGGGAACTGGGGTCCTTCTGCTATCTGGGAATCACATTTTTTCCACAAATTAGTGGCGACTTTGAGTTTAATATGGGGAGAGCGCTACCCAGCAAAGGGGACTCCATAACATTTTGGAAACCCTTCCGCTCTCTATATAGCCCTGTGCAAAATGGTGAAATATCCCAGGTTGCTGTATTATTTTATCAACATTCCGTATACAACCAAACAAGAAAGTATTCTTTAAAATGCTAGACACCAGCATAGGGGAACTGCTCTGGGGTTTGAACAGGAGAAGGGTGGTGTTGACCACATTGCGGAAATCACACGCGGAGGGGGGGGCTCACCTTACCAGATTACGAGATATACTACTCGGCAGCCCAACTGCAGACAGTTTCCAACTGGGTGGACACACCGGAGGGAGACCTGGAACGCCTATTAAGGGATTTTCCAACACATAGGAAGTAGATCGAACTACTGTGGGACCCGATGGTAAACACGGGAAAGAGCGAGATCTACGCAGTACTAAGGGAAATCTGGAAACAGGTATTAGTGAAGTCACAGAACTTCCATTCGTACAATCCTGACCTGCCATTGAGCTTTGACCCAGTGCTAAGAGGAATATTGACTAATTTAGACTGGTCTAGATTACAGTGTAAAGGGTGCACGACACTGGGGGATCTCTCTGAAGAAGAAAAATTGCTGCCATTCCAAGAATGGGGCCAACGGTAAGACATACCCGAAGGAACTTTCTTAAGTTATGCCCGAATTGTGAAGAGTAGCTGCCCTATTGGAGGGGACCCCGGAAGAACCAGAACACAGCTACCTATTGGAGGACTGTTCTTGCGCCTTTATCTACAGATGAGAGAACAAAAGAAATTCCCAGAATTAGCCGTAAAAGCAAAATGGGACCGGGACATCAGGAAAGAACCGAAGAACAGGGGGTCAAAATATGGGAACCAACCCATAAGGAGTCCAGGGACGCCAGGTTTCGGCTCATACACTACAAATTTAACCACAGAGTGTATATGACACCATCCAGACTTCACACGATCAACCAACATCATCCACACACCGGCTCTAGATACAAAGAGGCCACAGCGGGCTTCTGGCATATGACTTGGGACTGCCCAGTGATCAGGACATTCTGCAAGGAAGTAATGAGTAGGACCAACACCTGGGCCCATAGCAAACACCCGTGTACACCCAAAACGTGTTTATGGGGGATACTACCAGGAGGAAGAAAACTAAGACTAAAAAGGAAAATAGTGGCTTTCCTACTTATACTTGCCAAACGTAGGATTGCGATTTCGTGGAAAAATCTGAGGGGCCCATCGATTCAGTTGTGGTTGAAAAATGCACATCGATGAGGGATGGCAGAGAAAGAGTTGCTCAGAGATCAGACCCTGGTAGACGCAGAAGCGGATAGTGGTATGGACTGGGGGCAAATGTTAAATGTGCTGATAAACACTCCAGACTTACGCCCGCTGTGATGGGAGACATATGGGGATGAACTTAACGAAAACCAAATGCTAGTCCCCAGTGGGAACTGGTCCAGATACAGAGGTGTTGATCTGTATTATGGTTGCCAATCTGATCACTTGCACCCGTGGCGTAAACAGGTGTAAAGACCTCTTATCCCACAACTGAGACTGGAACAATTGAAATGCATGTTGAATATTTTATGTTCACAGAATGTAATACAAAATGCTTAAGTATTCCTATAACGCTTGATATGCTGGAATATTGAATGCATTTGCAGGAATGTGCTAGTGACTGATGCTCTCACTACTTCATCAATAAACAAATTGAAATACAGTAAAAGAAAGAATGCTGCCTATTTCAATTAATTCACAGGGCAATTCAAACAAAATTATTTTGGAAAGGCAAAACTCACCTCTTGCTCCTCAAATATGGGCTGGTATTTCTCGAGTGATAATTTCTTAAGGAGGCCGGACAGTTCATCTTGATGGAAAAACAAGTATAAGAACGTTAGTTTGCTCAACATTGACCTTAAAGCGATCATGAAGAACAATTAACAAATAAACATAGGTATGCTACAGAACAAATAAATAAAGTTGATCGCTCATGAACTACAATGATTAAAGAATCCTGTATTTGGTGCATTACATTGAACACCAGGTGACAGGTAAATGATTTGAATTCACAAGAAAACGTTCCCACATAAAGACTTTTTTTTCCCACATAACAGATTCAACCCTGCGTTATGGTAAAGCCCCTCCACTGGGCATTTAGAATGGGATGGGAGTTTGATAGATATATTGACATAAGCATTATGGGGTATACAGCTATAGCTGTTCAGTGAAAAAACTTGATGCAACATTATAGCTGCTGCACACAGTCTAAAAACCATTACAATTCAACAGTTATTATAACCAAAGCAACTGTAACTTGCATCCCATTATGTAATGCTTATTGTCATGATGCAATTACAGATGGCCGCAGAATCCTAACACACACTGCACTCATCCGGCATAACCACGATGTCTGCGATTAGCGCACCAAAGCCCACTGACAAATATAAAGTGATTTTACTCACTTGTACCTATCTTCATATAGAATCTCTTCCTTTCTCTGCAGGTGCCACAACCATTTTTAACTGCTCCCTTCACTTTTTTCAACCGTTCCTGCTGTTTTTCACCCTCCACAGGATACGGACAGGGTAACTACTCTGCCAACAGTGCACATGTAGGGGACCCATCCAAGTATTGTTTTCATTTCCACAAAGCTTCAGCACTTGCACGTTTCTAGGTATGTCTGGGTGCCTGAAAATGAGGAAAAAGGATGGCCGCAGCACCGACTCCAGGGGCCACTAACACAACCAGCTGGAGGACCCAGCAGGGGACAACAGTCCCATTCCAAAAGATAATCAGGAGGAGGAACAAGTGGAAGAAATTCCAGAGACATGCTGTGGCCGCAAGTTACACTGGGTCTCCAAGAACTTCGACATCCTCCTCTTCCTCCACCTCTGCCCAGCCTAAAAACATTCTGGTTCTTGTTTAATCAACAGTCCTCTGCATTTACTCTGATCGGATCATCTGCAGGGGTGGTCGGGGGGGAGTTTAGGAGTGCCTTTCGAAGCAGCATCTAATATGTGCATGCATAGACCTGCGCCTTCCCATAAATATTTTTATAACAGCCCCAATTCTACCTCCCTCCTCCATTTTTCTTAGTGGTGGTTGTGGAAACAAATTATTAAAAAGGTTTTCTTCAGGAAACCCTTTTCTGGTGAAAAACAGAGCAATCTAATCTCTCCTTTCCACCTTACAAAGCTAAAGTGTGCTAGCTCTTATACTGCTCCCATTATTTTGCGTGGACAAGCAGAATTGTCTGTCAACAGGATGATCAAATTACATGGAATCCAAACATTATTTTTTATACCAACAATAGTGGCTCTTCAAACAGCCTCCTGGGTGTCCCTCTTCACAAACCAATGTACTGTATGCTGAAAATTACATAAAGAGAACAATCCCAGGATCAGTGAGATGTACTGCATCTTTTCAAAAAACATAATCAGGGATTGAAATACGCATCTGACTAGAGGGAGCTGAATGCAGCTCCTGGGTATTTGTCATCACTCAGTAAGCAGTCACGACCTCTGGGGAGCCAGGAGCGGTTTTATAGCATTCTACAAATGTAGCTCCCATTTGAGATTTGAACTATACCTTTGACAATTATATATGACCAGTTAGGTTTTAAAACCTTCTAGATGTGTCCTAGTGCTCATTTAGACTCCTTTGTAAACACACAGATTTCATGTCACACAGGTATGATTGTATAGCAGCAGTTGGCTTGGGGAGCCAAATGTAGCTCTTGGTGTCAAACCAACCAGGCTCTCATCGGATATAACAAAGCGCTAAATAGATCCCAGCAATGTTAAGCCATGAGCATTCATTGCATCATGGCAAATATTGGCATTTTCAACAGACAGAATATAGTAGTTGCAAAGAAATGAAGCCATATCTTTATTCACATTATGTCTGCTTTCAATTTGTCACTTGATTATCAGTTAGGTTTTAGACCAGGTTTAGGTATGGTAGACCAGGGTCTAAATGTGTCCCTTCTCATCGATAAATATTGTTTCAAAAAAGAGCCTCTACACTGGCCATTCAAGGACCTATCCACGGCCTTTGATAAAGTGGATAGGGACTTGTGGGGCTATCTATCGAAGTTCGAAATTGACCAAGATTTGCTCATATTTCCACACAGAACCTTTGTTACATATGGTTCTGCAGGAGAATGTACAACTACCTTTGTAATCAAGCAAGGAGTCCAACAGGGCTGTGTAAACTCCCCACTCCCATTTAATAGATATCTTAATGAGGTAGATTCTAATTTAAAGCTTAACACAAGCGATGTTCCCAAGTGAAATACCAACTTATCCCATGTCCCGCCTGTGCAGATGGTGAGGTGTTATTAGGAAGTTATTACGCACTTACCCTGCCTGTGCAGACATTTATCGTCTCAGAATTTCAAGGGCTCTGAGCGAATGTTTTTTTTCCCCCCCATGTTCCCACCCTCCTTGAGCGCTTTGAAACACTTGCCTGTGTATAGGCGCTTTATAAATAAACAATATCATAGCATACCACCCATTGTATTACAGATGTTATTAGACACATAGTTTAAGTTTATGAAATCTAAAATCATGGGTATTATTTTATCACAGAATGTTGGTATTCTTTTTGAAAGTGTTCTATGTGCATGGTCTACAGTATTTTATTTTGATCATCTTGACATTACATTTTCAGACTCTAAGACCTGGAAATTTCAGCTTGAGTATGTTGCAGGGAGAATGAAAAATACAACATGGGTATACTGCGTTTCTTTATATCTTTTGGTGGTCAAGCGGTAACCCCAACACAAAAGGTATATGAGTCGAAATCTAGTGGGATTGCTTTATATGGAGCAAGGGACTGGGCCATTAATAATCTGGGACAGCTTGCATTAAATTAAGAAAGTTTAAAAAAATCAATATTCGGTGTTTCTTCTTCTGCAGATGAAGAATTATTATATTGGGAAAATAATCATACCCCTATTTCTTTCAAATTTCAGCATGCTCCTGCTTGGTTATGGCTGTCTATCTAGGCAGCAATGTGACAAATCTGAATAAACACATTTTTAAGATATCTTAAGCAGAGATCAAGCACAGGATATGTTATGGTAACAATTTGTTTAAATGACTTTTCCAGATGTAGGTTTTTCGGCTGCTTATTATTTCAAACTCAGTTAATCATTAACGATTCTAAGGATTGGCATGGGACATACTCCTGAATGACCTTCAAACTTCTGCGGACAATCTGCCTCCCTAAAACATGGGGTGAGCTGTTGTAGTAGGGAGGGGATAGAGACGTATGGGACAAGTCAGCTGGATACTCAAGTGGCATGAACGGGAAGAGGTTGGGCAGGTGTGGGGAGGGGATTATTGGGACATTTGGCAGGGATGGGGCTAGACCCGGGTAGCGAAGGGGACGGAGAGGGACAGAAGGGCATTCATGTTGTTTGGTTGTTAAAAACTCAATAAAGAGATCTAAAGAAAAATCATTAGGGAATCTAAACTAATACTAAACAAGGCCCTGAAAGCTGAACAATATGTTTTGTGCCCTCAGATAATTGGGAGTGGTCAGTTAAAGAGTATTTACACCTTCAATACAGTTTAGATCCCAATGGAGAAAACGATCTAACTTCAGTATCTAACAGCTATGCCAAGAAATGTATAACCTACTACAATTTCCCCAATTGCCTTTGGCTTTAAACACTCAAGCATCGAAGAATGATAAATCTATTCTCTGTTCATGTGAGAACACATCCATAGAATCAAAAATAGATATGTTGCTATTTTGTCCTCAGATATACAATGTAAATGTTTTATATTACCTCTTATAAGATAATTGAATTTTAGACAGTTGTGTAGCATACCGTATGTGCACTTTTGATACAGGTGATGTTAATAAGAAAAACAATTCTATAGATTGACATTTTGTAAGTATTGGCTTGTCTGTGTATTTGACATTTTGCAAATTTATGGATTTGATTTGTATATATGAATTATATATTAGAAATAAACTAAATAAACTGATTGATATATATGATGCATTACTCACCGTATTCGTATTTCTGATGCTTGTATCTGATTAGATTCACATGCTGTGCACAGGCCGACATCTAGTGGAAGCTGCAGAGTATTACAGTTTGTTTTTCGAAACCGAAAAAGGGCGTCGACACAGGGCGTGCCAGTAATAGTATCCCTAGTGTGACGTCCACTGTACCCATGATCCCTCACGCGTCTACGACCCTCAGATTGTATTTCTTCTGACATGAGGTAGCATGAGGAGTAGCGTGAGTACATATAATCCAAGCAGATAGATAGAAAGGTAAGACTACAAGGATCCATGCGCCTTCTCTCAGAGGGGAGGAAGGGTGGGTCGCATGTGAATCTAAGCAGATAAAAGCATCAGAAATACGATTACGGTGAGTAATGTATCCCTTCTGAGGCTTGTGGAATCTGCTTAGATCACATGCTGTGCATAGATTAGCGGGCAGTACCTGAAGGAGGAGGTGGGATGTGAGAAGGGTCATGAGCAAATAAATGTCTTAGAACCGCTTGTCCCACTTGTGTATCTGTCTTGGAATGAATGTCAATGCAGTAGTGCTGAGTAAAAGTGTGAATAGAGCTCCAAGTAGCGGCTTTGCAAATGGTGTCAAGGGGTACATTTGCAATGAAAGCCAGAGTGGCCCCAATGTCTCTTGCAGAGTGGGCCCTAGGCGTGAAAGGCAGAGTTTTTTCAGAAAGTGAGTAACACAGCAGGATACAGTTAATAATCCACTTAGAGATGGCACCTTTAGAGACGCGATCCCCCTCACTGCCTGTAGCTACGGAGACAAACAGCTGATCTGTTTTCCTTAGCGGTCTGGTCTTGATTACATAGTAGAGGACCGCCCTACGCACATCTAGTGTGTGTAGTTTCACCTCAGCCGAGCTTTGTGGGTCTTGGAAGAAAGCCGGAAGCTCGATGGACTGGTTCACGTGGAATTTTGAAATAAACTTAGGTGAGAACCTAGGGTGTGTGCGTAAAACCAGTTTATCTTTATGGGCAGTAAAGAAGGGATCTTGCACTGACAGAGCCTGAATTTCACTGACTCTTATAGATGTAATTGCTACTAAGAAGGTGTTTGAGACTGCTTTTGTGCATGGGCTCGAATGGGGGGGCCCATGAGCTTAGATTGCACCCCGTTAAGTTCCCATCCTGGTGGCGAGTTTGAAATAGGAGGGTGAAATCTCTTTACTCCTTCCATGAAGGCTTTAACTACTGGTACTTTCCACCACAACACCTTGTTATGGGAAGTGGTTTATGCTGACAGGGCTGCCAGGTGTACCTTCAGCGAGTTAAAAACCAGTCCTGCATCCAGCAGGTGGAGCATGTATGTAACAATAGTGGAAGGAGTGCAATCAACTGGGTTGATTTGTTTATTCTGGCAACAGATAACGAATCTCTTCCATTTGTCAAAGTAGCAGTGCCTCGTGTTAGGTTTCCTAGATTCCTTTAGGATGTCCATACACCTATGTGGTAAATTGAGATGTCCGAACTCTATGACCTCAGGAGCCATGCTGCCAGGTTCATTGAGTTGGGTTGAGGATGCACTGTTTGACCTTGGTGCTGGGACAGTAGGTTGTACCAGCCCGGACGTTTGATGGGTTCGCACACCGCCAATCTGCGTAAGTCTGGGAACCACGGTTGTCTTGCCCACATGGGAGCAACTAGGACGAGCGTCATCGATTCTCTGTTCATCTTGTTGACCACCTTCCTGATTAGAGGAGCTGGTGGAAAAGCGTACGCAAACATCCCTGACCAGTTCATCCACAGAGCGTTCCCCTGGGAGTCTGGTTGGGGGAACCTGGATGCAAATCCTGGGCATTGTCTGTTTTCGCTTGTGGCAAATAGGTCTATAGTGGGGAAACCCCACAGAGAAGATATCTTCTATGACTTCTCTGTGTAGACACCATTCGTGTTCCTCTGGGAGGGGGTCTCTGCTCAGAGCATCCGCTAGGGAATTGAGATCCCCTGGAACATGTTGCAATGACAGGAAGATGTTCCGTCTGAGTGCCCATATCCAGATTTTCTGGGCAAGCTTGGACAGACTTGGCGACTGAGTCCCTCCTTGCTTGTTCAGGTAGAACATGGCTGTAATGAGGTCCGTCCGGATTTGCACTGACAGATTTAAAAGGTAGGGCTCGAACGCTTGAAGTGCTCTGAATACTGCCAGAAGCTCTAACAGGTTGATGTGATTCTTGGCCACTGAGTGCGACCAGAGACCCTGAGCTGTGTGGTGGAGATGGTGAGCTTCCCCCCCCACCCGTCAGGCATGCATCGGTTGTGACTACCGCCTGTATCTCGGGATCGTAAAAGGGTTTCCCCTTGGACAGATTCTCTCTTGTCCACCAGTGAAGGCTTTGTACAAGTGTTGGCGAAACGACCACTAGATCGTCCCACTGACCACTTGCCTGAGACCACTATTTCGCCAACCATTCCTGCATGGGACGCATGCGCAGGCGCACGTGGGGGACCAGATAAATACATGACGCCATCATGCCCAGCAAACGCATTGCTTTGCGTACCGTTATCTGGCGACCGGACTGATATTGCGGAATTTGCAGCAGTATATTCAGAATTCTTTCTTCGGAAGGAAAGGTCAACCCCTCTTGAGTGTCTAGGATAGTTCCTAGGAACTGTTTGGATGTGCTTGGCACCAGACTTGACTTTTTCTCATTCATTGAGAAGCCCAATTCGAAGAGGAGGCCGATAGTCCTTTGAATGTTTGCTCTGCAAATTACTGGGGTCTCCCCCGTGATGAGCCAGTCGTCCAGGTAAGGGTACACTGGGATTGCCTCCCTGCGTAGGTGTGCTGCCGCCACCGCCAGTACCTTAGTGAATACACTTGGAGCCGAAGCTATCCCGAAGGGCAGTACCTTGAACTGGTAGTGCCGACTGTCCACCTTGAAGCGCAAGTACTTTCTGTGCGCTGGGAACATGGAAATATGAAAATAGGCATCTTTCATGTCCAATGTTGCCATGTAATCCCCTTTTTTAGGAGGAGTAGTCATGCAAAACTTTTGGGGCTTGACATACTTGTTGGCAGGCCATAAGTCCAATACTGGGCGCATTGTCAAATCTTTTTTTGGCACAAGGAAGTAAGTTGAATAAATACCCTTGTTTACCTGGTGTCCCGGGACGAGTTCTATCGCGTCCTTTGCTAGCAGATTGACGATCTCCTCGAGGAGGATCTTCTGGTGGTCCAAGGAATGTATTTTTTGTCGTGGAGGATGGTTTCTGGGACGCTCTAACAGTTCTATGCAGTACCCTGCGGATACTGTGGACAGCACCCATCTGTCTGATGTGATCCCTTCCCAAGCTTGGGTGAAGTTGGAAATGCGTCCCCCTACTGGGGTTGCGTGAGAAGGGACCCTGAACGGAGCATCACTGTTTTGGTGGAGGCGTGCCACCTCCTCTACTGGGGCTGCGCCTCTACCTTTTCCACGTCCTCTTTTATTACCCCTGCCATAACCCTGGGTAGACTGTTGGTTATTATTGCTCCACGGTGTACCCTGCCCCTGGGAATAGTTAGATCCTCTCTGGGAATTCTGGCCGTGTGGGCGACGAAAATTGCCATTCCCTCTCTGATTAGGGGGTTTATTGGTTAGTTGGCCGAGGGATTTCAGTGTTTCATACTCGTCCTTGGCATTTTTCAGCGTGTCCTCGACCGCCTTACCAAACAGATCCGGCTCCACCGGTTTATCTAACAATGATGCTTGGGTTTCAGCTTTGAATCCATACTACCGTAACCAAGCATTTCTCTTGATAACAGTTCCTTCTGCTATCAATCTGCCGGCGTTATCCGCAGCATCAAAGGTTGCTTTTAAAATGCAACCGGACACGGCTCTTCCCTCCGCCGAAACTCATGCCAACTGGCTCTTTAAGGGTTCTGGGGCGGAGTCTATGAGTGCCGCGACTTCTTCCCACTGATGGCAGTTGTAGCTGGCCAACAGGGTGGTGGAGTTGGCAATCCTTGCCTGGTAGGCGGAAGTGGAGGCTACATCCTCTTCTTGGTCCTCATCATCCCCATAGTAGCCCTTAGCAGTTTGTTCTTCCAACATGCCCAAATCTGGATCCTCACAAAAGGATGTCTCTCCTTGATACTGAGAGTAGGGCTGTACATAGAAGGGGTCCGAAGACCATGTTAGTGTTTCAAACCGGGACTTTTTACTTGGAGGCATAGGATCCTTAGAGCCTGAGGGTGCTGACCCGTCGGGAGTATAAGAGAGAAAGTGTTCAGGGTTTTTTGCGTAAAAATCTGCCAATGATGACATCCTTGACATGACCCTGTCTATGTCTATGTCATCACTAGACCATTCTCTAGAACTGGGGATGACTCTTTCTGGAGGTTTCTCTGACTTATCCTGACTAGACTTGGTGGTCTGAGCAGGGGTATTTGTGATAGCAGAAGACTTGGACTTGTCTGTCTGTTTATGAGGAGTGGAGTGTTTTAAAGGTGTGGAAGTAGGCAGAGGTTGTTTTTCCCCCTCCCCGTGAGTGGAAGAGTGTTTTCCCTGTTTTTTCGCCCCTTCGGAGCCTTTCGACGCCTGGCATCGAGGTTCGGGGGTAGTGTCCCTATCCTTCGAGTGTGGAGGTAGGGGCTCGGGAGCCGCCATAACGCGGGCGCCGACTCCTGGAGTGCGGGGTCTGGGGATGGAAGTCAGCTTCGTCCTCTGACGATCGAACTTCCGTTACCTTGGGGAGCGAGGCACTCTTGGCAACAGTGGATGATTGCCTGGAGTCATGCGGCGATCTCGATCGAGAACGCCCAGAGGACGCTGATTTGGACGTTCTCTATGTGCCTCTTTCCGAGAACTCGACGAGTTCCGGTTAGACTTCATGCGTTTTTTAGTAGTGCTGTGGGAAGCGCTTGTGTCGCCGGGGGTCTTCCCCATAGCCGCCCTGCCGGACGACCTTCCGAGGTCGGGGACTTGCGCTCGGCTGTCTCTCGACGCCATAATGCCCTCGCCGTCCGAAAGCACAGCGTCGCTGCCATCGCTGAAGGCGCCCTCCGCTGCCATGGCCTCTTGACGCCTGGTGTGGTGGGCCCAACGCTTTATCGAACGGTCCTTAAGTGTTTTGGGTTTAAACCTACTACACGCTCTGCAGTTCGCCTCGGGGTGGTCCCTCGGCAAGCAGAGATTGCACGTGGCGTGCCTGTCGACCCAAGGGTACTTGCGGTTGTACTTGGGGCAGAATTGGAAAGGGGTACCCTCCATACGCACCTTGTGGCAGCAGGCTTGTAAGTGTAGGAATATATAAGAATGTACCTATATACCAAAAGAGTGTAGAGTATGTCCACCCCCCACTCCCCCTACTTGCAGTGCCGAGGCCAGCGGCCTTCCAAGGCCCAAATCCGTCGTGCAGTTGTCGACGGTCGAATTCTTCTCTGGGCCGGCGTCGAGTGTGGAAGTTCGGTGACTCGACGTTGGGGTGGAGAAATGGGTAAATTTAACAATATTTAGCAAAAGTATGGCTAAGGCCAGGGAACTCCGCGAAATGCTTCCGACCAGTATGGTGGAAAAAAACAATCTGAGGGTCCTAGATGCGTGAGGGATCATGGGTACAGTGGACGTCACACTAGGGATAGTATTACTGGCACGCCCTGTGTCGACGCCCTTTTGCGAATTTCGAAAAACAAACTGTAATACTCTGCAGCTTCCACTAGATTTCGGCCTGTGCACAGCATGTGATCCAAGCAGATTCCACAAGCCTCAGAAATATATATACACACACTCTTGTATGACCATTTATAACTAGCATTTTTAAAATGTCAAGTGATAACATATGCTACCGCATTTAACAATGACATTTCTTCAACTTTTGCATATATAGAGATTAATTAAACTGCACACTGTCAATTTGAATGTTTGTAAATGATACCAAGGTATATTCTTAGCATACAGAAGCACATCCTGTGACACTAAAAAGTAAAACCTAAACATCATTGAGAGTTGCAAAATACACATTATGGGGCAGATTCTCAAAGTGGCACAAGAAAAAAAAAATGCGCAGGATGCATTATTTTTTACATGCGCTACCAGGGCCGAATTAAGCTTCTAGGGGCCCGATAATTGCAAGCATCTCGGCAGCAAACATATTAGCCAGCTGAGCCATCTAACTAGTACTAGATCAAGCAGGCTACACACCACTCTCTGAAGCAGGCACTTTAACATGCAATTAGAATCTGGAATCGCTGAGCTTTCTTAGCTGCTTACGCTATGTGATTTTGAAGTTGTTCACCGTCGTCCATGTTTTGTTAGAACTTGTTACTCTTTACCAGCATCCCTTACAACACTTAACACAAGCAATAAAATAGTCTGATGAAATAGAATCTACGAAGTACATTTGAAATTACCTCCCTTGAGGCCATTGCAAACATGTGGTACTACCCTTCATAAAGAATGTATTGTTCCCCTCGGTGAAGGATGAAAGGCTGATTTATGAATATTAGGCAATGGCAGTTGTGAGAAATGTGCAAATTTAATACATTTTGTATTTGTGATAAATAAAAAAACAAAGCTGGGGACTAGTAGTGCATAAGGCGGTGCAGCTGATAGGGTAAAGTCGCACTTGACTAATGAATATGTCTCTGCAGTGCTCTTGTGTATGTAATGAAGGTGTCACCTTCACGCCATCTTTTTAGAAATCACTTCCATTCAATAGAGACATGGGTGTGAGATGTTTCAGTGGAGTGAAAGCTGCTTTTGATGTTCATAACATTTCCAAGGTACCACACCAGATGAAGTAAAAAGCAAATAAATTCTTAGATAAAAGCTTGTGCACGTTTCCAAACATTCAGGAGATTTGAAGAGGGATCACGATGACCCTTGGCAAAACACATAATGCATAATCAGAGTTGAGGTAAAGTTGGAGACGGTGCATGGGCTCAATGTATTATTCTAGGTATCAAAAGGGTTATACTAACTGGGCATATCAGCTGTTAGCACTTGGTATGTAGGCACAAACTACACACCTTCATCTGTAATGGTTCCACTGCTGGAACCACCACTGCTCTTGGATTGCTTGTGAGATGATGATGAGGAAACAGAGGATTCTGTGTGTCGGCCTTTTGAGGTGGGCGACTGTGACGGCGTAAGGGTTGGAGACGTACTCTTGGATGTTGACGAGTTTCCAGATGGTGGTCTGTTTTTCACATCCAATTTCTGTTAAAAAAGATAAAACAAAATGATAATTGCTATTATGGAGGAGAAAGAACAAGTTACTCACTGTACTGACTATTTGTAGTTCAACAGTCTGCATTTCTCAAACACAAGCACACATGTCAGATCAGTCAAAACCGTAATCAAACCCTTAAGCACAAACAGCTTTTTCCTTCACCCAGGATCCATCCCCATATGGCCTTTCCAATCCCGTTAATTAACTTTCCCTCTAAGCTGACCGCACATGTCCAATTGAAAAATGGCATGCTGAGCAAGTCCCCTAAGGGAGGGGAAATTGATGGCTTGAAGTTGAGTGCAACATCTAGTTACTCCTATATTCAAACACATCTTTCACCTATTCTAGGGAAGATTTCCAAACATAAAACACAACGTTACAGAGTTATGTGGAGCAGCCTAAGTGTCCGCTTTCTGCATAACTTCCTAATGAAGTGGCTTTCGGAAAGACAAATAAGTGGCCTTAGCTACCCCCACACAAGAAGGAAGAAACTATGTCCTCTCAAAGTTCTAGTTTGATCTACCTCCTCTTTTTAAGACCCACTTGTGCGGTGATGCTCAGTCCTCCCCACCCTGAGAGTCTGGAAGTTCTGCAACCCTTACAGATGACTTTCAGGTGGGACTGCCCTGATGCAATACCAGAACCCCATCTACATACCAAGTCTGCAAAGGGACCTAGAACAAGCACCTCTCTGTCTGACAATGGAAAACATGGCTGTGGTATTACTGATTAAGATCTGAGGTCCCTGCTAACAAACCAGTGGGTGGAAAATCTTTACTAGAGAGAGAGGGCCTTTGATTCTTCATCTAGATCTTGTCATCTGGCATCCACAGGTTCCAAATATGGAACTTCCCTGTGACATGTCCCACTTCTACAAGTAGATACGAAGTGTCTCACTTTAAAGATATTGCTGCTCCATCAAGAACTACCACTTTTATTCCTCTTTTCAGTTGACATGGTCTTGCTTATCACACAGGGTTGTGCAAGCAGTGGCAACCACACATGGCTGGGCATCCATTTCTGAATGAAATCTTTTTATTAACCAATTTTGCAAGTGACATCAAATGAACCCAATGACAGACTTCTACAATAGCTGAATAAATTATCCTATTGTACATGCCATGCAAAACATAAAAATCAACGCACCAATAAAAACTACGATAACCCTTCTCCCGTTCCACTACACACCTTACAGATATCCTGACTTTATTTAAGGTTTCAACATGAAGTATTCAAATGCAGTCGACTACTCTAGAGTACATATCAAAACAGAAATTCCTCTAGGCTCAATCAAACCATATTTTAGTAATCTCAGATTCACTACTCATTACCATCAAAAGGGCCACCTTATGCTTGCATTAAATCATCAGCAGCATAACTCAGCTTTTTGGACATCAAAAACAGCATGCTTGGGGGGGTGGGGCGCTTGTGAACCAGAACATGATTGCAGCCTTAGAGTGAAGCCCCTCAATGCGTGGTGGGCCCAGCTGAAAAGGGACTGTTGAACCGCAATAAAAAGACGAACACAGCTCCGGACGGTCGGTACATTGGACTGATTGGATTTCTTCTGCCAGAGGTGGCGGCGGTGGTGAGGATAACTGGGCGAAGCCGAAGGCTGAGGCTCTGGGAGCCACTGGGGTGCGCTCCATGTACGTGCCTCAGGCGCTGAGGAAAGAGCGGTGTGTTTACTGCGGTGTTACAGTACTGCAGGCAGCTCTCTCCTGGATACCCATTGAGGGACGGCACACCCAGAGCAGCTCCTGTGTCGCAGCTGCTGTCTTTGTTCGGGATCGGAAAGCTATGCCCACGGGAAACATAGCAGTCACTGGGAGCACTGTGTGAGGAACACCTGTGGGATCCTTCGCTGGGCTGGGAAGGGGAGATGACATTTCGGACCAAAAAGCAGCGAAAACAGGAATTGGAAGGCAACGTTGTGTCCTGTCCTGGCGAACCGCAAGTAGCCTGCCGGAGAGCCCCAAAGTGCCATGAGCGGTTGGACCGAAGAGGTGAGAGGGTGCATTACAGAGCGGAATAGCCAAGCGACTTTTCACATTCCAGTCTTCTTTCGCTTCTGGTCTGCTGCCAAGGTGGATGGTTGGATAGGTGGGGGCTTGATTCTCTCGTGAGGCTCATAATGGGAGCAGCTGCCAGATAGATACACAGAAAGACATGGCATCTAGAAAGGGGGGAAAAAAATGCGTAGTAGAGGATACTGACTTTTTTCCTCCCCCAAGTGTGCATAGTAACCTGTAGAAGCCCATACCACAGGTTCCAATTATGGCAGCGCTGGGGCGCATAGAGCAATCCATGTCGCGCCTTGAGTGAAAACTGGACCAATTGACAGAGAAAGTGGCTCAATTAGAAACACGTACTTCCACATTGGAGTCGAAGACTGCGGAGCTCGGAAGCACCCCATGGTTCAGAAACTCGGTCAAGTAAGCAGGTTGATCGATATTTCTGGAAAACACAATGCATGCATCACAACTGCACATTATTGGTCTTCCACTAGGCACAGGGGGATGATCGCATAGGTTTCTTGTCAACATGGTTCCCTGAGCAACTTGAACTTGATGTGGAAGACAACCCTATTTATGTGGACAAATGCTATAGGCTCAGAACAGCTGACTAAAAGCGAATCTATCGTCGGTAGTGGGTCCCACACTGATGGTGAGTCTGGGTAACTCCCACGACAGAGACATTATCCAGACGGAGGCAGTGGCTGAGAAAGTGGTGGAATATCAGGGCTATAGGAGCCAGCTTTTCCTGATCTCTCGCCGGCTAGAGACAGGAAAAGAAAGGCCCTTAATGCGGCAAAGAAAGTTTCGTGGAGCACGGGGTCAAAGTAGGCCTGCTCCATCCGGCCAAGCTCAGGGTCACTCTGAAGGGGAAAGAGTACCTCTTTGGGATGCAGAAGGGGCAGAGAAACTCTTGAAAACGATACCCGCTGTGAAGCCAATGGACAACAACACCGGGTGAAGGTCTTGGGCCAAGTGATTTATTTTGGTGTCACTCTTACGCTGTTTTTAATTGAGCTTGGTCTCCTCCCTATATACAATGTTGATCAGGGTTGTTTATTTCCGAGATGTTAGTGTTCTCCACTCACCTAGTGCATGCTTTTCCAGGCTTTTAAAGGTATTTGCCAGGCGTGCTCCCTCATAAGGGCTGGTACCACTGTGCTACAATTTCTTGAATATACTCTGGGCACCACTTGCTAACGGCTTTGTTCGCAAGAATTAAGACACTGGGCCTCCCCCCTCCCTTACTGAAAGTGGGCTTGCAAGGTTGTCACCTTAGAAGACTCAGTTATGCACCTTGGCTGTAGTTTTACGTTGTTGGTGCTCCCTACTTTTGGACCTTTGTAATGTGTTTTTTTACAGGATTAAAAATAAAAAAAATAGAAACATGCTTTTTCTTCAGTAATCTAAAAGGCCTAACGCTCACAACTGTGTAGAACAGGTGACATCTTTGTTATGCATATATTCACGTGGTTGAGACACAGATCCCAGATAGAGAAGCAAGTGAGTAACTCACTTCATACAGCAAATATCAGCTTTTCATCAATCAAGGCCCACATTTTAGAATACCATTCACTTAATTCAGCTGTCCAATGTTTTCCAAAGAATGCAATGAACAAGCGGATCGCTAAAAGGGACTATCAGTATAAATGTGTCGACAGCCAAGTTCCTTTCACTGGTCTCCGCAGTAGAGCGGCTGCAGGTTCTCGTGGAATCTGACATCCAGTGATTGATGCTAGCTTACAGAGAACCTCGCTCCAAAGTCTTTCTACCTTGGGGAAGTGCAACTAGATATGGATGAGTTGTGTGTGACCGCAGTCAAGTCACCACAGGCCTGTTTCACGCCGATAACATTTTTAGAGCACTGTGGGGACACAAATCCATTAATTTAACATCTTTAAGTGCTACTCTCTACACATATTCAGGTTTTGTGGGCCTTAGTTTATATGTGTCCCTATGACTTTACACTAAGCTCCTCACCCAGGCATGCCAAGCTCATGAGATGGTCCCATCACTAATTGTAGAGCATGCAACACTTAATAAAATCCTACTATTAAAGCCCTTAGAAGTGGTTGAGGAGAAAATTAGCTGTTTAAATGTCATAATGGGTCCAGTGATATGTGGTTTCTTGGTGTGATGGAACAACGAATACCTCATCTGACAATAATGTAATCTTACCTTCTCTCCCCTATACCTCCTTGCACTGCAGAAATGAATATCTTGTTCCTTAAGAACAATCACATTACATACAGCCTGATGAGGAAAAAGGATCACTCACGACTCTGGGGAATGTGTGAACACTTATTAGTAGAAAGCAGTGATAGCATGAACTCAAAAGCAACATGAGACAATGTTTCCAAGCGTCCCCTTCCCTTCGAGCCCCACCGCCCACCACTGACGTTTAGAACCCACCAGGGACCATGCTTTCCAATAATGTAAGGGCTGGTCCCAACAGTTCAAGATTGAACACTAAATGCAGACTGCTAGCAAGGAACAAAGCCTCATATCAGCCTTTGACATCAGCTGCGCTCTTTCATGTAAGCCAGTGTTATCAGTGAGGTCACCCTGTCATAGCTCAGTCAAGGTGCCCACACCCCTTAAAGATTACCATAAGCTTTGAGGTGAGCAAAAGCGTTACCAATAGGACAACTTCCGCTTTCCTGTGCCACTTTTCTTAAGAAAGCGAGAACTTAGTTCCAGCTTGCATTTGCCAAAAGGGAAATACCTGAGAAACGAGAAATGAGAAGACTAGCATTGCAACAAGCTAGGCGAGAGACTTTCATTGCAAAGACTTTGCAGTACATCCTACAATCTCTACCTCTCATAAGAAAGACTTTAGTTAAACATGGCAGGTAACAGGACACAGTTGCTATACTCCCCAGGCCTCCTCCTGCAGTGCCAGGCCTGGGGAATACAACTAAATGTAATTTAACATTTTTCCTCCACAAGCCTCAAATAAGCCATCAGTCAAGGTCTATACTATAAGCAGGAATTAAGTGAGGCCTCCAGTGAGTAGGTCCAGGAAAAACAGTTAAAGTGCATTTTTGTTGCAAACGGATAGTGTGAATTTCATCATCAGCCGTTTTCAGACCATCAGGGGCCTGTGTTTCAGAGGGAGCCAGGGGGTGTGATGGAGTGCGAAACATCCTCTAATTTCCACAGGTTGGCCAATTGGGGGCAAAGCCAATTCCCTAGGATATATAATTGAGCAGCTAGGAAAGATTTAATAATATTTGGGCTTGGCAAACCTCCCTCCCCCATGTGAGCGTGAAAGGGAGATTATACATTTAGAGACTTCAGGATTTTAATCCCTCCCAATCAATTGCAAATATATAATTCAGTAAACTAAGTAAACACTTATCAGGGACTGTGAAAGGCAGAGTCTGGAAGACATACAAAACTCTAAAAAGCATATTCCTTTTGATTGAGGTGATCACCGCACCAGCACAGAAGTGGGCAGTACCCGGCATGAGAGAAAATCAGCCTAATTCTTCGAAGATCTGGTTAATTTGCAGCATATAACAGATTCTTTATGCCTAATGACCACTACAAATATCTCATACATGGAGATGATCATAAATGGGGAGACCAGTCTAGGAGAAGCCACATGAGGAAACAATGTGAGGTCTGATGTCTATGTTTTATCAATATTAATTTTAATCCATGGGCTAGCAACTTTGGTATTTCAATCAGGGTTTCTGGGACAGAAGGGATTTGCAGAATGGCATCTACAAAGAGAGCAGCTTTGTGAACTCTCCCAGCATATTCAATCCCTCTTATTCCAGGGTTCTCTCTGACTGCTTGTGCCATCGGTTCCACTGCTAGCACAAACAGAAGATTGAATAAAATTCACCCCTACCAAGTACCTCTGTAAAAGGGAGACACACTCCGAGACCTAATTTGGAGTGTGTGGGGTCCTTTTTTCTAGTTTTAGTATAATTGTTAGTATAGCCTCTCTCATGGTTGAGATAACAAGCTCACATGCAGTTTTAATAACAGTCTCTAAATTCTTATAAAACAAGAGTTAAACAATCGAGCCCAGTGCTGTATTCAACTTAAGAATTGCTTATAGCCATTAACACCCCCTTCATCACAGGGACATATCAATATTTGTATATCTGCTAGAGAGATCTTAGGGCCATCAAGCCCATCCAAAAAGGTGATGTGTAGAATTATGTAAGACTATCCAATTTTGCCTTTTCGTCACATATTAAGAGCTACTTCCATCATCCTGCAATTGTGCAATTACTATTCACTGTCATCCTAGCTCTACGTTAGAAGGCCAACAGTTTGTTAGATTAGTTAACCAGCTCAGACAATTTCTAGTAAAGCAGTTTCTGCTTTGGCCCGCGTTTTGTGTTGCATGACTTCCATTCAATGTAACCAGTGTTCTCTGACGTGGGCCTGCCGAACAGTGGCCACTTCAAAAGGCCAACATCGAGAGTGAATTAGGGTTGAGTGCATCCACCTGCTGTGACAGGGACATGGGTATGAACCCGTCAAGGGGGCCAAAGGGCTCCTCTTAACCTGGTGTGTGCAGCCTACCAGCAATGCCAGAGCCACACCAGTAATGGAGTGTTGAAGTTGAGGGGGATCCCTGTCCCGGCTCGCTGATATGCCTGGAGCCATGTATGTGCACCAGTGCCTCTATCGCTGTGTCCTGGACAGGTGGCAAGATAGATTTTCAGAACCAGCCCTGTGGGGGGGTTCTGAGTGGCCACCCTTGTTGATCAACAAGGCAACTGACACTTTGGTCTAGCCAACCTATCAAGGTAGTGTAGTGGAGGGTGTCCAGTCAAAGGGTTGAATGCATTGTTTCGAAACAAAAGGACCGAGAAAAAACAGGTCGAATGCCTTTTTTTAAATGTATTTTTATTTTTTGGCTTCCGTATAGGGAAAAAAAGTGTTTACACCAAAAATTGGGGGTTTAGGCGGGGACCCCCTACCCCAAAAAAATAAATAAAACAGACTTTTTTTTCCGGTCCTTTTTACTCGAAACTATTGCATTCAAATCAATTGCAGTCGACCCTTTCACCTACAACCGTAGTGGAGCAGTAAGGCAAATACTTAATGAGCTATGGGGGTGGTATAATGATACAGTAAGCGATACACAGTGCACCAAATAAGATAGAATTAGAAAGAAATACAAATATATATTTATTAGGCCTTCCCAACACTCTCGACAGGTAAAGCTAAGTAACTTTCACTAAAACAATCCTATACACACACACACACAGTTGGTGTGGTCTCAACTGGAGATCACACACACTTATAAGCAGTAAAATAATCTTGGAAATAAACAGTAAAACTGTAGGTAGTAGTGTGAATGAAAAAAGATTGAAAAGCAATTTAAAAATATACCCTGCTTATTAACATAAGGCCAATATCACTACTGAAGGTCTTCACTGCTAGGTAAGCAGGTATAGTGCCCCAGAAAGTTATAGAACACGTGTTGGCAAAGCCAACAGGTAAGTAAATGTTCCACAAACCAATCGGTGAAGAGGATAACCAGGGGAGTGAAGTAAATGAGGGGTACTCCACGGATCATGACCAGCAAGGGTGAGTTAAAGAGTGGATTTTATGCCCATACAACCCCTATGGTGGGAGGAGAGATGGAAATCGTTATGCAAGCCCATACTCAGATTTTTTAAGGGACCACACCCAAGATCCTCAGAAACATTTGGGCCACTTACAACAGTCGTTGGTCCGATTAACAAGGGGTCTTGGGGCCGTGGTTGCTGTGATCTTTTTTGGCTTTGGAAATGGTCATGCTAGATGGCAGTTCTGCACTCCGTCGAAGAGGTTCTTGATGTCTTGAAGCAGGATGTCCCCACGGACAAGACAAGAGGCAAAGAACACCCAGACCAGTGGGCGTAAGGAGACTTGTGGTGATAAAGAAGCAGCTCCAGTAGGACCCCTTTCATGTTGAAGAGAAGCAGCAGCAGGCAGATGGGTCTTGGGTCACAAATGGATTATATGTGGAGTGTCCAAGTTGCAACTTGGTAAGGGGAACAGTGTACCAGAGATGCCTTGAATGAAGCTTGTCAGCCCACAGGATTGTCCCGGGACACTTTAGAAGTCTTCTGAATGCAAGATCTTCATGCAGGGGTCCGGACTAGTTGGTCCCACAAGACCATGGGTCAAAGCACAGACACGTCCTGAGATTCATGAAGAGGCAGGGCTTCTTCGGGACTGGGCTGGAGTGTGGGAGAATCAGGGTCATGAACCCGAGGAAGCAAGGACTGCTCCCGGAGGTGGGGTGAGTGAATTGGGTGCAGGGATTCCCCGTCCCTACCTCCCCTCACTCTGCTTCTCTGCTTTGCATTTGACTGCTGGTACCACTGTCCCTTTCACAAAGCCTGTCTTGTGGCCAGAGTTCTCTTTTGTCGTGATCATAACTGCACCTCCCAAAAAGTACCTGGGTGCAACCAAGATAACCCGGATTGAAACCAGTGGAATCGAATCGAGAACAAGAATGGAATGGACTGGGATTTTTCTTGTCTTGTCAAACAGAGATGAGACACCTAACATCCCCCCTACAAATCCCAGACTGACACCAGGGGAATGGTGGGGCAATTCCTCCTATGAGAGATGGCCTTTAAATCCACAAATTAGTTTTACGTTGATTTATTAAGCTGTTAAACAACTGGTTTTCCCTACTGCTATCTACCTGCCTATGGGATCCCTGCACCATAGTCCAGGCCTCTTTAGCCCCCAGAATGTGTGAGGTATCGGCCTTACCTGAGAGCCCAGACGCGGCGGGGTACGACAAAGGTTAGGCTACCTTTCCGGGTCTCCATAGGGACAAAATATACAACACCCAGTGGAGCTGTAGTTTGCGGGGGGTTCGATAGGAGGAAAAAACAGAATGCAGGAAAAAACCTCCAGGTAGAAGGTAGAAACCGTCTGCAAATGGTGATGAGCATGATGGAGCAACTTTGGAAACGCTTCCAAGGTGAGGGTTAGCTGATCCGAATTCACAGGAGAGGCAGGCAACCCCAGTAAGAATGCATAAAAGATAAATAGGAAACGGTCCGAGAAGAATGGGGCACGTGAGTAAGCCAGGGCAGGAGTACAAGAAGAAGGCAACAAAGAAGAACAAGGAATAGGGCACTGAACCTGGATAAAACTGAACTGCAAAAACAGCATCCACTCAAGGAGGCAGGAGTATTGAGAGGCAAGGATCGTCTCCACCGGCTCAGTGAAATACCAGGAATGACGTCAGTCATAGCACGTAGCTGGCGTCAACAGCATTGGCCATCTTGGGAAGAGTGATGATGCAGTGGACCATCTCTGTGGCCATCATGAAGTGGGACCCGGCAGGCACCAAGATGCCAACCACGCTGGTAAGACCCTTGAACGTAAGGAGGAAAGGCACATCAAGCCATGACAGAATGTCCACCAATATATTCTAATGAAGGGTAACCTCTGCTGTCTGGGTCTTTTTCTAATCTGGGATCGAACCCCAAATTCTGTGGCTTTCCCCGTCTAATTCCCTCAGGGATTTTCTAAATCCTCATCTCTCTTTTCAGGAGCAGACTGATTTCACCAGGGTTTCTCCACTAGTCTTCCTCCCTCACACTAACACCATCTCTCTCTCGTTCTGCCTCTATTATGCCCTCTAAATCTATCTTTGTTCTCCTCCCTTCCTACTTTACGCCTCTGTCTAGCCTCGTTTCCCCCCTCCTAATCTGTTCTCCTCTTTCTCTCAAGCTATGCTTGAGGGCTGCAAAGGGCTGGGGCTAAAGGCCTGTGTGAAGGTTGCCAGGGTAATTCTGGCCCAAAAGGGGAGGATATTGGCGGAGTGTGGGATAGATTAGGAAGCTATTGGCCCAGGTTAACAGCGGATTCCACTGCCAAGCGGGAGCAGAGAAAAGTGCCCAGACGGGAGGGATATGAAAAGACATTTCTCAGTGTGAAGAGAGGTGTTCAGGTGAGACGGAGAAGCTGAAGAAGAGAACCAAGAGACTAGAAAGGAGGGTGCAACAGTTAGAGGAGCATTTGGAGGAGAGATTTGACATATATGGATAGGGTGAAGAAATGGTATTGGGATTGAGAACGTGGTACCAATTTTGCTTTTTATATGCAAGTGTGCATGAGAAAGAGATCTAAGAGCAGCAGAGTTAAGAGGGAGTGGCGATAGGAGGGAGTGGCCCCACAATATCTAGAGGGCGAAGCTCCCACTCTAATCAGTTGCTGGTCCCACTTGCAAGATCTGGTTAACCTCACTTAAAATTGAAAAAACTTTTTTTCCTTTACCTAAAAAGAAAACCATGGGCCCCATTCCAAGTTTGGAGGTAAGGAACGGTAATTACCGGCATGGTGCACATAGCGTGTCCGAGTTGGCAATAGACCGCTAAAAGCAGCCTATTACGACTTTGCGGGCACGAGCTTTGCGCCATGCCGGTAATATACCTAGCGCCATGCCGCAAAAGGGCCCCAAAATGCCCTTACCGGCATCAAGCGCACCGTACATAGCACTACCGCCATAGAGCAAAGCGGCAATAGCGGTGACCGTACGTAGCGGTCACCACTATTAACGGTCACCGTTAAAAAGCGGAACCAGAAAAAGCGTCATCGCACAGGAACGGGAAGGAGCATGGCGGCCATCTTTAAAACCACAATCCATTGCCATCCTCACTGCACAGAACCGGGAGGCATCCAGTGAATACAGAAATCGACCATCAACTCCACCATCATGCCGAAAGAACTAAAAAAGGGAGCTGCACGACTCAGGAAGGAGCGCTTTAGCCAGGACGAGCTCCAGGTGATGGTGGACACTCTCCATGAACATGCAGACACAGTTTTTATTGGTGACATGTGGAGGGTCACGATCATAAAAAACAAAGATCTGGGAATTGGTAGCCCAAAAGGTGAGCGCCGAGGGCAACACCCCCCTGCACCACCAAGGACTGCCGAAAACAGTGGGACGACCTACGGCTGAAGGTGCGTGCCATCCTCTCGGCCAACAGAAGCCAGGTCCAGGAGACAGGAGAAGGTCCCGGTTCCCCCATCAAATTGATGCCGTGGGAGGAGACGTGTGCGGCCATGATAGGCCCAGAAGCCATAGAAGGGGTTGGCGACATGGAGTGCGGGGCAACGTCATCCGTCGATGGAGGTGAGTGTCCAAAGTCAATACGGACAATGAATTCGTTATGAAAGTCAATGCCAAGGGCTGGGCAAGGTGTCACGTCATGGTTGGCCAAACTCCCCTCCCCCCCCCACAATTGAATCATGCTGAAACAAGTGGGACCCAGGCTGATGGCAGGTGCAAGGCTGTAACCCATATGGCACATACCACACAAAGAGGACTATTCCGTGAGGCACACGGGGCTGTTGATGTGAACTCTGTGCATGTGAGCCAGCACAGTACCCAGCCAACATGAGTGACCCAGACATATGCATGCATACACCATCCAAGCATAGATCAATGTGCCGCTCACCACCCACACGGCCACAACCCACTAGAATCCCATTCTGATAACGTAGGCAGGCCCAAATGCCAACTCTCAAGACATTGCTCATGCCGTCTCTCTCTTCCACCACCACAGGCAGCGAGCATGACAGCGAGGACCAGCCAAGCAACCGGCCCAGTACCTCCAGGGGCAGAGTCAGGGACCACCGTCTACCTGCAAGCAGGAACACACCGCAAGCCACTCCGCCAGCACCGGCAAGGGCTGTGGAGGGTGAACCACCCCCACCCCTACCCCTAACCCACCCAGCACTGGCGCAGGATACATGCCCCACCGCCCACTCTGAGGAGTCCAGTGTGGCTGGGGAGAATGCAGCCACGGGCCTACTCGATGTTCTAGAGAGCCCTCCATCTATATGCGGAGCAACCGAGGTGGACAACAAAGACATCGTCCACACAATCATACCCCCAGGTGTCATACGACGACTCCAGGGAGAGTGATACCCCTGGGCTTACAGGTCAAGGAGTGCAAAATGCCAGTCCTGTATCCACTTCCCCTACTGAAACACAGGAAATGCATGCAGGCCAAATTCCGAGCGGGCCAAGCACATCTCACACATTGGCCATGGATGCAGAGCGCTCTCGCCAGCTCACAGGCCTCATTGATGAGTTCATCAGGGATAATCGGGAGTCCAGGGAGGAGTGGCGCAATGAACTACAGGCACTGGGCGAGGTAATCACAGTGAGCACGAACCGGCTATGCGAGGTCCTGGGCCGGATTGCAGATGCCCTGGAGGCAGCACCTCCCACACGACAGCCCCAGCGGGAAGACACCTTCACAAAGCTCCTCCACCCAGACCAGCCCGCTCCGTTGCTCAATGCGTACATTGCGCCGCCCCAACATGGATCCCCCTGGCTCTGGGAGCGCACCTTGACTATGCTGGCCCACACATGTGGCCTATGTTGCCCTTATGGGACTATTGTGGGGTTGTTGTGGGGGGCGGGGAGGGGGGGTGCGTTTGTGATTTGGGGGAAAGGAGGGACGGGTGTAGGTTTTGTTGTTCATGTTTGAACTTACTCATTCAATACACAGGTTGTTCATCAAAAAACTACAGCGTGGACAATAATCATTGCGCAGGGGTCATTAAATGTCTCACATTGAATGGTGTACATGTATCCCCACACCCAGTGCCCGATGTCCTGACATCCCCTCACCCTCTGCTGACTTGTGTATCAAAAATATTGTCCAATCAATGTCTGCCGTACGGCACGTCCCTCCTGTGCATCAGCACCTTGCTGCTGTCCTGCCACTTCCTCCTCCTCCCCTTCCATCATCAGGTGGTAGCAGTTCCATGTCAGGGTGCAGGGGTACGTTCCGACGGATGCACATTTTGTGCAGCATTTCACATGCCATGGGGATCTTGGACACCTTCTCATGGCTGTACATAAGTGCCCCACCCGACCGGCTGAGGCAACGAAATCGTGCATTCAACTAGCCAAAGGTCTGCTCAATCACCACACGTGTACGGGTATGGGAACGATTGTAATCCTCCCCGTGCATGATCCGTGTCTGGTGGACAGGGGTCATGAGCCACGGCTTCAAGGGATAGTTACCATCTCCTGCATGAGAGGGTTTCGAAAGTGTTTGTACACTCATGGCAGACAACTGTGCTAGTCTTACATTGCAGCAGGTAATTTCAGCCCATACACACATGTCCTTGGAAGCATTGGGCCCATTTCTGACCCCGCCATGTGTCCTGTGCAATGGGATGATGGAGGGGGTAGTATCCTCAGGAAGGGTTATGGTGTGCACTCACAACTTGTTGCACTTGCATCGTATATGCATGCAGCAGTGCTGTAGTTAAGTCATTGCTGTGTTGTATTCTGTGAGATTTGGTAGTAGGAATTGTTGGCTGTTGTCAGTCGCATGTTGGTACCACGATGTGGTATCCCTGTTAGGCTCAGTTCAACGCACTCCCAGGGCGACTGTCCTGTGTGGTGCTATGCTGGGGGCAGCAACATGGTGCATATGCAGTGCATAGTGCAGGATACCCTTATGGTGTGTGAGGGCCGCCGATGAGTGGTGCATGTATTGTTGGATGTGGCCTGGTCACCTGGTAGTCATGTGGTATTAGGTGTCGACCTTACTTCATCACTGTAGGAATCTGTAGTCATGTGCCATTTCACTGGCTCTGGGGCACAGTGTATGGTAAGGTGCTCATCGTGCACTGGCGTCAACATTTCCACCCAGCTGGAGTATGCAGGCACACACCTCTATACCCTGATGCACTGCCATGGGCCAATCAAACAACTCACCAAGCAGCCAGGCACATCGTCCAGCATGTTGCTCCATGTAGCGTGGAGTTCCGCTTGAACAAAGTCATGAGTTGATCCTGGATATCGGGCACAGCAATGTGTGATGATCGTGCTGGCGTTGCATACCATCAGCACATTGATTGAGTGGTATTGCTTGCGGTTGCAATCCACCACCTCCATGGCATGCAGCACCACCAACTCTACGTGGGTGCAGTTGAGGGCACCTATACAATTGGGCATGCCTGCCAGTGCATGGGAGGCAACTTGTGTCAAGTATCCCCTGGGGAGTCCGTGGTAGGGGTATGTAGTCCCTTGGGGGCTTGAGGAGGGCATCCAGCACTTGGTTCAGTATCCGGGAAATTAAGGTTGTGAAATGCCATGCATGTGCCCCACTGGTGCTTGTGTCAAGGAGGTGGAGCATGGACATTACCTTCTGTGGAGGGGGGACGGCGGTTCGTATTTCCGTGAGGCTCACTATGACGCCATGTATCAGGTCCACTATGGTGGTGGTGGTGTCACGGTCAAGCCAGTACAGGGTGTTGATCTGCTCTGGTGTTTGGTTGAGGGAGGTGGCTCTGATGCGGGGGATTGGGGGCTCCCGGCGTGGTAATCGTGGCTGCACTGGTGGGGCATGCTGGGCCTGTCTCACCCTCCTCCTCCTGAGTTTCCTCTGTGGTGGGGGCTGTGGTTGTTGTTGATGATGATGTTGTTGACTTGCAAGCAGGTCCTCCAGCTCCAGTTGTTCTACTACTATTGGTATCATCTTGGTGTGGGAGGGTGTGTGTTGTGTGGGTGTGCTCCTTTTTGTGTTGTGCCAGACTCCATTGCTTCCACCTGTGCTGCTTGTGCGCAACTGTGGCTCTTGGAAACACTGCTCAGGGGTATTAACACCTTCTCTGAGGTGCTGGTATTTACTCCATGCGGGTAAGGTACTTTGCGGGCTTCAGGAGGCCGTTATTTGCATGTTCGCATTGCTTGTGATCAACTCCGGTTTACGGCATGCCGCTGATTTCGGCATGGTGTGTCGTACGTGCGACACTAGACCGCTATTAACGACATTGTTAATTGCCATGCCATTAATAGCGGTCTGGCTGGTCATAATAGCCCGTCGCGGTAAGGGATGCCGGTAATCCTTTACCGGCAACGTTTTTCCTTTACCTCCAACCTTGTAATGGCCCCCCCATGTATTTTGTTGTACTGACATTGATGGCTAAATCCCTTTAATTACAAAACGTTTGGAAGAGCTGAAATTGTGTTTTTAGCTGAGAAGATGTTAAGGAAACGTGAATCGCGTCATCAGCAAATAACAAAACAGCGTATTTATCCCCAGCTAGGGATGGGGTATCTGTTAGTACAGCTAGGAGTTAATCAATTAAGCCTTTCATATCAAGCTAAAACAATATATTATCCCTGGGACGGTGGATTCTCTTTCCTCAGACCTGGAGAGATGGAGCAGGGTTGGAATATCCTGGATAGGACAAGTTCATACAGTTAAGATTAACCTCCTACCTTTCCACTTCTACATGTTTCAATCTCTTGCCATTTACATTCCAGAGAAAAGGTTAGATTAATGTAACAAAAGACATTACTCAATTTATAGCAAAACAAAATCCCCAGAGTCTCCTACAAGACACTTATGGCCTCTCGTAGAAAGGAGGTATGACACTTTTCTAAAAAAGGTAAATATTTATTGCCAGCACTAGTTAACCAGAAAGGTGATGTGTGGGTTATACATTACCACACCTCTATCGCCATTTATGGGAGAAGCTCAGAATATTCAGCTACGGAATATTCTGATTGAGACGACAGAACAGGTGGTTAGACTGCACAGACCAGTTATTTTCTGTGAGGAACAATTGATGTACAAAATCTACAAATCCCCAATTGGCTCCATCAAGGGCCACTAACAGGTCTCTTTCTGAGCTTCTCCCGTACATGGCGATAGAGGTGTGGTAATGTGTAACCCACACAGCACCTTTCTGGTTACCTAGTGTAATACACCACTTAAACCGTGTGAAGACTGTCCTGAAGAAAGTGGTACGATCCACATTACACCACTGAAACCGTAGACGGTAGTTGCTACATTTAGGAGATTAACGATTCCCTACTATCTTTTTGAGCAACTGTGAGTCCTAAACTTCCAATTGACAAACAGTAACTATATGCAGAAAGTAGGGAGTTTTTTTGTCTTCCTTTTATCACAATTGGCATTGATACAGAAAAACAATCACCAATTGGTCTTTTTAGAGAAACCCTAAGTAAGGTAAATGCAGTGAGTCTATGAGCTAATAAAATGTTGTATACCCGTAAATAGATCACGGATTATATGCCATAGGTGTTTTTTAAAAAACATTTTACACTTCCATTTATACTCATATGAATGAAAGAAAGTGGTCTAGGAGGGTCAAGGTTTAAAATTCACTTGTTGGATTAGTTGAACCTAAAAGTACTGAATTTGATAGACTTTATAAAATCCTTTTTTTTCCTTATACTGTCTACTTTTAGGTAAGCAGCACATCAGAGCTTCCTAGTATTAGTTTCTTACTAGGCAGCTTTAGATAGAAAATCGCTCTGTCCTTGTGTTTTCCTTAACAACCATTAATTCTCTATGACCAGAGAGTGACTGAGAAGTATGCTGCAGAGAAATGTATACACAGATGTGTTTTGCCTGTTTTGGCCTCAAGAACACACCAACTCTCGAAAACAGCTCAAGTGTTTTTTTTTCTCAGATTGGAGAAGGGGCTCACTAAGGGCCTTCCTTCTCTCTCATATCTAGTGCAGGCCGTTCTCTAGCACAGCATTCAATCTAGAGATTGGTAATCCCCTACTATCTAATAAGCGGTCTACCTGGCTGTGATTGCCTAAACGCAAGGACCATCTCTCTCTAGCTCCTTCTGGGAGCAATCTAGATGGTCTCTGAGCTGGGTTCCCCAATGTAGTGTAACACAAGGAGTAGTGCCGTCCCGATACTCGGGCCACACTTGGTCCTTTTCTTCAATGCCCTTGTATATCCCTCCCGATAAACATATATTCTCTCTCCCTTTGCTCTCCCTTGATCCCACTATTCTCCTCCCTCTGTCGCTCCTCTCCCCCTCAAACTCCCTATTATATCCCTCTTATGTTCCGCTCTATACTACCTACCTTCCCCCCTCGGATCTTACTCACCAATACTCTTCCCTTGTCACATTGCCACTACTCTCCATCTCCACGTTACTACTTTACCAGCCACACTATTACTCCCTCCTCACCACCCACACTTGGTCCTAGTCACCCTCCTTTCACTCAAAGAATGCTTTGTCTTGAAGTTCTATAAAACAAGAAAGAAACTGGTCAGCATTGTGCAAGAAAAAGCGGTACACATTTCCAGCAGGAAGGCACAGGTAGAAGAGGAGGAGGACAGGGGCCCTGCCAACTCCCATAACCTGCCTCTGGGGCAGGATTAGCTCTGGTGAAAACCCTGGTAGGCCACCCACCCCAGGCTGAGAGGGGTCCCCTTTCCCTCATGAAAGGGCCATGTCCCTGGCCCTGTCACAATACCAAAATATTTACAAGCATGGTCTCCCTTGTTATCTTATGCAGAATGTAACGATTACCATTGTATACACTACAAACCAAAGATTATGCAATCATTCTCGTTTTATTTATTAACTGACCCTAATTGCTTCAAGCCAGTTTGTGAAGTTGTGAGAGGGTGCAACGTGAAAATGATAATTAAGTAGTGGGTTATTTAACTGGGAAATGTAATTGTGCCAGTAAAACGGGAATATGTTGTTCCTATTTGAGGCACTTGCCCAGTAAGGGTGAGTCAAAGAAATAGTGATGTACCAAGTCTAATGTTGATTGCCACCAGGACTGGACAATTACGATTTCATTTGACCTGTTTTCATATAATGGAAGCAGATGCATTTGCACTAGTTTACAATATAACAAAATACTTTATTAGGCATTAAGTGAAACATCATACGTATAAAATATCAGAAAAAATAGTTAGGATGGGCTTCTCCACATAAGCAGCCGATCCCTCATGGTCCTCAGCACTACAACCATATTGCCATATCTACTCTACATTTTGGCTATGGTCCCTTCTTGTGAAGCCATGTAGGTATTCGTGGAAGGCCGGCCAGTTATCTCTGGGGCAGCATTTCAATGGCAACAATATAACATTAAATTCCTCCATATTATTAGCCCAAATCATGCTGGTCATCCACATCTAACAATATACCAAGTTTGGCAAACAAAATTCCCAGATTCAGCAACATATAGATTGGGGCAGCCACCTTGCCAGTTACACCAAATATGCATGAGTGGGTGCTCATCTCCAGCCTCCCCCCTGTGACGGTAGACAATGTCCAGCATATTTCCAACCCTTGGCTTATTATGTATAGCGAACGTCAGCGTTTCGTTCATTACATCTGGCACATGCAGCTTCAGTGGCTGGTTAAACAGTTTAGTTCTAGATAGGGGGTGATGCATCCTATTTAGGATTTTGAAGAACATAAATCTGAATTTTTAATTGAAGGGCACATCTTTTGTCAATGTACAAATCTTCACCCACTGTGCATCAGTGCAATCTAATCTGTTCCGTGGGAGTCTAAAAGACACAGGGGGAGGCAAATTGCCCTGCACTGACTCAAGCAGCCCTGACACCCTCCTCCAAACTACAGCCGCTTTAAGTATATACGTGAGGCACCCATGAGAGGGCGGCTCAAGCGGGAACATAGGACAGTGCGCCTTGAACGCCTCACACATGCGCCTATATTTTAGTGAAGCAGACCCACGCCCACTCTGATTTTGACTATTTCCCAGCTAGTAGGTTGTCCCTCCACAAACATATTGCCTATTGTGTAGAAGTTTGCCACCTGCCAGGGCCTACGGACCGCCCCATCAATGGTGGCACTTAGGGGCAGGTTGCTCCAGAGAGGGAATCCACCAACGTAGTGGACCATCACCCCCAAGCAGCACAGCAGCCTCCGCCAGGCCAGCAGTGTAGCGCCCAACAGATCCAGTAAACCATCCTGCTTATAGTGTTTGCTCAGCAGTAGAGTCTGCAAAATAGCTGCCCCCACTGCCTCCCTCATCACCCGGACATGCAGGGGAGGTCTGTCCCACTTCCTCAGACACCTGCAAGATGTTCCTGTGCGACCAGAAAGTATAACTCTTAATCAGGTGCCCGCAGGCCTCTAGAGGCATAAGGCTGCACTAGAGTTGACCATTTCATTCTAACTGGAACAGGTGCCCAGACAAACAGGTCTTCAAAAAATCCTTCCCGGGGACAGATTTCTTTTTAAATGTATTTTATTGCTTACCTTCATCCAAAGATTAACAAAATAAAGAACAAAGTATATACTAAATATATATACACATGTGCAAAATATTTTGATCCTTTACAATTCATTACAGTACAAAATCTTAAAATTTCATTTGAATAAAAAGAATTAGAAATTAGTACACTATAAAAATCCAATTCAAAACAGCACTTATAAAAAAAGTTAGAAAAGTTTAAAACAAAATTAATTTCAAACAATGTAGTTTGCTGCCAGTTTTCCAATTGCAAGGAACCCAAGAAACAAACCATTGCAACCAAGTCTGAGGTTACACTGACCCTTACACATCTTTCCCAAAACTAGTCAATATAGATAGAAACATGGTGTTAAAACAATTAAAATATCTAAGACAAGCCTGTTTTACCATGGCACATTAAAGTATCAAATGGTGCAAAGTTTCTGTCTGATTCTTACCAAAACTACATGCAATAATCTCTTAGAGGTATTTTCTTGTATTTTTTAATAAGATGTCTTTAGTCAAAATAGAGTTTCACCTAAATGTCAAAAATTTTCCACGGAATGCTTTACTAGAATAAATGACAAACACAGGGCGAGAACACCTAGCTTCTTGTGATCTTCAGCCAGGTGAGATAATGAGACGTAGCTGGGCATTTCCTCAAGTGTTAATTGCCAATCCCACCGGTCTAGATGCTTTTTGGTGTAATAAGGCCGGTCCATCAATTCTATCACGGCTAGACCAAATGTCGTTCAACATTTTGTCACACGTGGGAAAAAAGTTTTACAGACATACCTATTCCCAGTGCAGATTGGGTATACACAATTTCTTTCAGATCATACAACAATGTTCCTGGGGGGGCAGTCAAAATCTTACCCCAAAAAAAGGTAAACTAAGCCACAGTCCACTATACCTCAGTGAGCTCAGCCCCAATTCACAGCGTATAAATATACTCATGAAAATCTTACCCATTGTCGAGATTGGCAATTGTCTCCATCTCGCTAATTTCAACTTTAATTATTTAAGGATTTTAAGATCCTAGATAGATCAGAATTCGACCTGTGATGGACAGTCTTCTGCCCATTGTTGATTCTGAAAATGTATCACAGGCAACCACTGTTAGGCAGAAACATGTGCAGTTCCCTTAGGGACCACTGCAAACAAGTTTAAGACTACAGGTGTTAGCAGTAAACCCAATTGGTAGCAGTCTGCACCACCCAGATTTACCTGGTAGCTGTGGCTGAGCAGTCAGACTTCTCTCAAGAAGTGTTAGGCAGTATATAGAGTATACACAATAGGGCTAAAAATACAGTAGCACAAGCAAACACTGACCAGAGCTTTGGTATAAAAGTATATAATTATTTATTTAAAAACACACTTGTAAAAATACACTGGCACTAATATGTCAAGCAAGTTCAAACACAGTCACTGGAAATATATACACCTCCCCAATTAATTATTTGACAAGTCTAGGTTAAGGCACCACTTATTTAGCAAAACAGAGGTGAGCACGTAACCATAGATGGAACTCCAATAATTTGTTTAAAAAGGGAGAGAAAAGGCAGAATAGGAAAATCACACAGTACCAACACTTTTAAGAAAAAACAGCAAGTCAAGAAAGGCAGGGTCTACTGTAGAGCAAAAAGTTCATAGGCTAGGCCCGTTCTTGGAGAGAGCAAGGCGGAATGTGCCCAAGATCACACAGTGGAAATGCACTCAAAGTCTTTGCAGGAAAGTCAAAAAGTTGTTGGAACAAGATAGAAAGGTAATGTTAACAGGTCCGAGGTCACCCCAGGATACAAAGTCAAGGATTTACAGGACACCTTGGACAGTCTGTTGCAAGGCAGACCAGGCGGGACACAGTACCTGAAATGGTGAGAAAGCTCCAGCGGGGGCAGTTGTTCCTGGCAGCGGATGCAAGTCAGGACTTCGTCCAGGGGAAGAGAAGATCTTGACATGGAGGAAAGCTGGAGGTCGTTGCACTGCCAGGGAAGAAACCAGCCGCAGAGTTTCCCGGTTAAAAGGTACTACCCTTTTATTCGCGGTAGTGGTGAAGTGTGGCTATCCGGCCGCCGGGGTGCTTGGCAAGGGCAATTCGAACATGAGACGATCCAGGAAGGCGAAAAAGGCAAACTGGTTTGTCCCACCAGCTCAAAGGGAAGAAGACTCTCCTGGAAGATCTTCTCTGTCGTCGGGAAAGTGGCGAGTTTCATACAGCAGGGCTCCACCGGTGGTGTTGTCGTTGAAGATGGCTCAGCTTCTCCCCTCTTCGGATTCTTTAGGTCCTGTGGCGACTTCTGAAGTTCCAGTCCCCAAAGCCCTGCTTTTATGCAGAAAACCCCCATTCATCAGCCTAGCTGTCAATCAAACATGCTAAGTGGTGAGCCGGCCGGCTCACCACTGGGCCAATCACACAAGAGTGCGACAAGGCAACTCAGTCCAGGGTGCCTATTCCCCCCCTCCCATACATCCTGTAGACCCAGACAGAGTGCCACCACTTTTGGAGGCTTCTGTGCAGAAGCCCGCCAAAAGTGGAACAAAGGGCTCAACTTGGGTTAGGGTTTCAGAGGCGAACACAAACGCCATTTTTAAACCGAGTCCTGGCAAAAAGACCCAACCGGGGAATAAATATTAAATAAATAACCCGGCGGTATCTTTAACATTGCACCAAAAAGTGGTGCGTTTAA
The DNA here is from genome assembly GCF_040938575.1 of Ambystoma mexicanum. NCBI lineage: Eukaryota > Metazoa > Chordata > Amphibia > Caudata > Ambystomatidae > Ambystoma > Ambystoma mexicanum. Next base: position 39,595,795 of record NC_090933.1, read on the forward strand.
AATGAATGGGAAAATCCCATAGGAAATATTCTGGTGGAATATTTCGCGTGGTATCCCCTCCACCAGCCAGAAACTCGACAAGGGGGGACTGGACAGTGCCCCCTTGGAAACCAGACCCAGGGGCAATCGAATTACTCCTACCAGTACTTCCACAATGTGATGGTTTGTACTGGTTCTGTTCACAATTTAAAGACTAGTAAAGTCAGGGGCGACTTTACGTGCTCTGGGAGACAGTAGTCAGTCCCAGGGTATGGAGTCTATGTTTGGGGGTCACTATGACAACTTGTGTTACTGCACGGAGGGTGCTGTGTAACACATATACCAACAACACATGAAGCCCTATGGAGTGAGAGATCCCATAGCCCATAAAACACATTACATGGTCAAAAAACATTCTCAAATAATGCCTAAGAGTGGGAGAAAGAGAGTCTCACTCTTAGCAGGAGAAAAATGAAACCCCAAAAAATCCAGCAAAGCTGCTGGGGGACTCACTAGGTTTGGGAAATTAGCCTTTTCAGAGAATTCTCCCGAACAACCACCTCCACCATTCCAATAACGGTCACTGGTCATGCATGGTGTGCAATTAAATGGGTGAAACTTGAATCCTTGAACAGCTTTCCAACCCTCTATGAAGCTGTCCATGTCCACATAGAAAACATTTGTTCTAGTGAACGTTCAGACACAAGTGTAATTTCCTATTTTGAGGGCTTGACATTATGCTTGGAATCTCTGAACTTCTGCTAAATGTAATGTTAAAAAAAAAAGTCTGATAAGGGGGGAGTGTTTCGATTCGGAATGCATAGATGCCAAAAAATCAACTTTTCACCCATTTAAAATCAAATTCAGTAACAGATAAAAGGTCTCCTTCAAGGATTGAGAGTTGACTACTAAAATATAAAGTTAAGAAGGATTTTGTTCAAAGGAAATGGGAAGAGATGCAATTGGCCATGAGAAAAGGGGACTCAACCACTTTTTGAAAATTGGTCTGACAAGACCCTTAAAGGTGATTCCTCTATCCAGGCCTGCTTCCCCCCAGACACCTGACACAAGCACTTTGAGGATGTGTATAGAGAAGAGCAAACCTAATTTCCTCAGGGATAGCAATTAGCCACGTGGAAGGCGATCCTCTTTATTAGGAAGCTCTACATTTTACTTTCTCCTTGCAGGAGATCATAGAGGCATTAGCTACTCAAAAAGGGGCTACAGCACTAGGGCCTTACAAGATTCCGATTGACTTGTATAAAAGCGAGCCTTTGGTATGGGCCCCAGTCTTAACTCGGCTATTTAACTTGTTGATTGCATCAGCTCACATTCAAGCTTCTAGGCACGAGGCTGAGATAGTTCCTGTGTACAAATGGGGGCGAGAGAGAGCATGGGCAACCTATTGCCCTATTTCCCTATTGGTTGGGAAAAACATTTACAAAAGCCCTATTGAAAAAACGTCTACAGGAATGGATTGACTCTGGAGATCTAATCAGTCATTTGCAGGCTGGGTTTCAGACACGTAAAAGCAAAACTGACCAGGGGTTTCGGCTATTTTTAATTTAGCATAAGTATGTAGTCCTAAATAAAACTAGATTATGGGCCTCATTACAAATCGCCCGGTATGGAAACAACGGTGGCAGTAAACCCGCCGCCACCGTTGTTTCCATGCCGAGCGATCACAACTCCTGCAGGCAGAAGCCACAAACCCGCCAGGTCTGACCTGGCGGGTTTAACACCGCCCGCCTGCAGGCGGATGTGGAAACACCAGCACCATCACAAGATGGTGCCGGTGTTTCCATGATCCCCGTTCCCATTGAGTCCTATTGGACTCAATGGGAATGGGGATTAACACTATTCCGCCTCCGGAATTCCCGGGACACCAGGGTTGTAATGCCCTGGTATTTCCGGGAGTCACAGAGGTGGAATGGTAATACGAGTCCGGTGGTAACCAGGCGGTTTTACCGCCTCAGTTACCACCGGACTCGTAATGGAGGTCCTATATGTGGTTTTCGCGTTCAGCGCCATCCCACGAAGTTTACTCTGGAGGGCACCGCTCAACGCCAAGATCCCTGGCCACCTCCTAACTTTAAGCCTTCTTTACACCGAAAATGCTTTTTAAAAAAAAAATGTTTTTTTGGTTTTATACACAAACATACCACCTTACAACTATGGATCAATACAAACATTACACATTCAATTATATGACTGTTTCCTCCCCCCATGCCAACCCACGTCGCACACATCTTTCCATGCCTCTCTTCCCCAATCAGCAACTCTCCTTGCTACAGTATCATCTGTCTAAAGGTCTATTTCGAGTCCTGAGCACCCTGTTTCGAGACGGCCAGATCAGCTACTAATTGCCGCCAAGCCTCCAAACCTTCCTCCTCCAGTTCCGGATATCTACCTCTTGCTTCCTGCCACACCAGACTCTGCATTGGCCCACTTTAACAGATCCCTCCACCATACTTCCACTGCCGGTCTCGTTTGTGCTTTTCATCCCATCGCTATTCTGCGTTTTGTTAGTATGTATGATAAGTCCTTAAGTTTGCTCACATGTTTAGCTCTTTTAGGTTTTGTGAAACCTCCTAACAGGAAAGCCATAGAGCATCCCACATCCAAGGTAATATCTGCATTTGCCAGTGTTTGGGCTACATCTCCCCAAAATCTGCCAATCTCTGCGCATGCCCAGAACATATGTACCAGATCTGTATTTACCTCCCCGCACTTCGGGCATGTCTGTATGTTTGCTTGATTAAACTTGGCTATTTTGTTTGGGGTCAGCTATGCCCTGTGGGTAAGGTACAGCTGGATCTGTTGTAGTCGCGCATTCCTCAACATCTTTTTGTGGTACCCCATCGTTCTGCCCCACATCACATCCGACATCGGTTCCTCTTAATTCTGCCTCCCACTTCTGCCTCATCTGTCCCATTTCTTCCCCAACCCTTGACATCAATAGTTCATATATACGTGAGACTTCGCGTCCCCCTCCTGACACGTCATAAAATGTCTCTTATAATCTCGTCCAACTGTAGGGACGACTCGGTCTCTGGCCACCTCTGCCTGAGGTTCTTCAAGAGTCGGAAATACATGATGCGCTGCCCCCGATGCACTCCTGTGTCTCCCATCAGCTCCTCAAACTCTTTGGGCCTCCCCACTTTTAATATGTCTCCCACCGTTGCTACCCCCATGGGGTCCCAACATCTCCTCACACTCAGCCGGACGTGTTTGTCTACCCATTCCAGCACCACTACTGGTATCTGTGGGGAATACGGTGCTGCATTACCCATCACTTGACATGCCCTGTGCCACATCGTGCTCCCCAGGCGCAACAGTAGATTCTCGCGGGTCCCAGGAAGATAGCTCAGCGGCAACGTGCTCGCCTTGGAAACAAGACGACACGAAGAAACACAGGTGCCATCCCCGAGTCTGTGCTTAGAAACCTCCGGGTATTAAGCGCGTTGTAAATACGCAACTAAGACATATTCCTGTAACAGCGCCTCAATGCCCCTGGGCTGTGTGAGCACTTTAAAAATGCAAATAAATAAAATAAAAATATCACTTCATTCAAAAGGAACGGAGTGCATTCTGCACGTAGCAACCTTGATTCAGATGTCTGTCCGTCTAACAGCCATTTGGCCACAAATTGCAGCCGACTAGCCAAAAAATATACCTCAAAATTGGGCAACTTTATACCTCCTTGCTTGTATGGATTCTGGAGCTTCTGCCGTGCCACTCTACGCCTTGAATTGTGCCATATGAAGCTCCCGCATATACCATGCAATTTCCTAAAAAACCTCTTAGGTATCGCAAACGGGACATTGCGAAGTAATGCAGAAGTCTCGGCAGCACCACAATCTTCAATAAAGCTGCACGCCCCATCATGGACAATGGTAGTCTAGACCAAAATGCCATAGAGTTCTCAATCTTATTCACCCCCTTCACCGTGTTATGTATATGTTCTAACTGAGGGTTGTGGTATATATCTACCCACAGGTATCTAAATGTCACTACTTCCTACTTAAATCGGTAGCATCAGTAGCACCGGCAGCTTCTGTACAGGCTTCCCCACGTACACTCCCAGGGGGTACAGATTCTACTTCCTGGAGTTTATGGTTATACCCGACAGTGCCGCATATCGTTCCATCACGTCAAGGACATATTGTAAATTCTGCTCTGAGTACTGTAGGTATAGGAGCATATCAACTGCATACAGCGAGATCAGGTGCCTCCCTCCCTGAGGTGCTTATACCCACCTCGCCATATTCCTCCCGTAAATAAACCGCTAGTGGTTCCAGTTCTAAAATGAAGAGCATTGGCATGGGTAGCCCTGTCCCGTGCCCTTACTTAGCTGCCAATGCTGAGAAACCGTAGAGCCGTTTTGACTCTTGTATTGGCTCATTGTACAGCAGCCTCACCCATTCAATGTATATGGGCCTAATACCAATTTCTTTCAGGACCGCTAGCAGCCACGGCCATTTGACTGAATCAAATGCCTTCACTGATTCCAATGACACTACCGTCACCTCCTGTGTATCCCTCTGGGTATAATCTATTAAATGGTGTCATCTCTGCAAGTTATTAGTAATATTCCTGTGTGGGATGTATCCTGTCTGATATGGGTGTATAAGTTTACCTATGACCGGTGTAAGTCTTTGCCATGACTGCTGTAAGAATCTTCCAGTCTTGGTTCAGCAACGATAGGGGCCTGTATGAACCACATTCTGTATCCGGCTTATTTGGTTTGAGAAGTGGGATAATGTTCGACTCTCGTAGAGACCCTGACAATTTACCAGTGTCTAGAGCCTCGTTTAGCATTGCTAATAATGGGGGAAGTATTTCGGCCATATATTCTTTATAAAATTCTCTGGGGAGCCCATCCGCTCCTGGGACTTTACGGGTTGGTAGTTCTTTTATCACACGCTCTAGTTCTTCTAACGGGATAGGGACTTCTAGGCTGTCGCTTTCCTCTTTATTTGGTCTGGGAAGATTAATCTCTGTCCATGCATCTTGTATATTCACCCCCTAGTCTCCGGCAGATTCATTATAGAGGTGCCTATAATAGTCAGGGGGGTGGAGGGTGGGCCTGCCACGTAAACACCAGCAGGGCGTGATCCAACAGGATCCTAGCTTTGTACTCAGCCTGTGTAAACTCACCCAGCATTTCCTCCCCCACATACACATAATCTAACCTCGTATATAGGTTCTTCAGTGTGGTATAGTGTGAGTATACTCAGTCTTTTGGGTACATTGTTCTCCATATATCAGCTAGCTTAAATGTATGTAACAGCATGTTCAAAGCTTTGGCTGAAGGGGTCGGAAAAGCAAACTTCCAATCTGGTCCCTCTCTCGTCTGGTCCAAAGAGCAATTAAAATCACCCCCCATATCACCGCCCCATCCCTATATGGGCTAATCCTAGGATTTAAAGATCTAAAGTAAGCTGCGGTATCTTGGTTCGGGGCATACATATTAATGACCCATTTCTCTACTTTCGACCCATCCCCTAATGATTACTATCCAGCCATCTTTATCTAGATAGGTCTGGAGGATCTTGAATGGGACCGTTGGTGCTACCCAAATTAGGATGCCGAGTATGTTGAGCCCAGAGTCACCCCGCTCCATTTCCGTGCTATCGTGTCTACTTTCTTCATGGTTAAGTGGGTTTCTTGCAGAAGCGCTATATCTATTTTCTGCCGTCTCAAATATGTCATAACCCGGTTCCTTTTAAAATAGCTGTTCAAGCCTCTCACATTCCAGGTTGCTATATTAAGATCCCCCATATTCTCCAGTCTCTTCCCTTTCCATCCCTCTCCTGTCACTTCCAACCTTATTTCCCTGTGCGTCTTTGTAGGCCAAAGTCCCTTTAACTACTCCAACTCTCCTTCCTGCACCCTCCCCAACCATTCCCAACATTTGCCCAGCTCCAATACTGAATCTCAGGCATACCCCGTTACTCGCTCCTTTCTCGGCCCATTGCCGGTACTCTGAGTGCAGCAGGAGGATACTGAACTACTAGTATCCTAACTAAAATACCTAATGTGAGTTAATAGTGCGATTCCTAGCGCTGCCTATGGCTAAGATTCACCTGTGCTTTCTGCGCTTAGCAACAGTAAGAAACGCATACATTTTTCAGCTGAAGTGTCTCTGTCGAATCATTATGCATTGGCCCCCATGTCCCACGGGAGTACATTAATCACAAATTGCAGCTTCACTTATCACTTCCATCTCCCATCTGGTGTTCTTTGTCCATCGGCATGTTTTGCAAGTCCATCCATTGCTCACATCTTCTTGGGTCTCGGAGAAAACAGCACGATCTTTATGCAGGACCTTCACCGATACAGCAACATATATTTGAGATTGGCTGCGCGTAACCTCCTTTCAACAGCCCCGTAGCTCATAGTTTGTTTTTGCATCAAAAAGGTATAATATGGGTATGCTGTGATGGATGCCGATGCCCGGTTAATCGTTCCTCATTCCCGGAAGTGTTCTAGGATTCTCGCTCTGTCTTTGTAATTTAATATCTTGGCAATTATCGGTCGGGCGGGGCTCCAGGCGGTGGTCTCCTTGTTAGGACCCTGTGCGCTCCTTCAGTAAACCCCTGGGTGAGTGATCCAGCTCCTGTTTCCAGCAAAAGCATGTCTTCTACATAGTTGGTCGGGTACGAACCTTCCTCGCCTTCTGGGAGCCCAATTATCTGCACATTATTCCTTCATGCCCGACCTTCTGCTTCTGCCGCCCTGTTTTCTTTGCAAATGTTTGTATTAGCCTTCACCTCTTTCTCTGACACCCTAGTGTGTTCCGTCAGTGCTCTAACATCGTGCCTCAAGAGGTTCACATCTATACTCATTGGCCCTCATTCCGAGTAGGGCAGTAAGTATAGGCGATTACCGGCATGGCGTAAAGAGCGTTTCCGTGCTGGTACAAGACCGCAAAAATCGGCCTATTCCGACTCCGTGTGCACGCGCTTTGCGCCATGCCGGTAACGCACCTCAGCGCCATGCCGTAAAAGGGCCCCAAAAGCCCTTACCGGCAACAAGCGCACCGTACATAACACTACCGACATAGAGAACTTAGCGGTAACAGTAAATAGCGGTCACCGCTATTTACGGTCACCGTTAAAAAACGGAACCGGATAAAACGTCATCGCACAGGAACGGGAAGGAGCACGGCGGCCATCTTTAAAATCACAATCCATTGCCAGCATCTCCATACAGGACCCCTAGCCATACAGTGATCAGAGAAATAGGCTTTGGAGACCAGCATCATGCCCAAAGCATTAAAAAAGGGTGCTGCACACATAAGAAAGGAGCGCTTTACCCAGGATGAGCTCCAGGTACTGGTCGACACTCTGCACGAACATGCAGACACTGTATTCAGCAGTGATATGTGGAGGCCCACCGTTGTCAGGAAGAAAGATCTGGGCCTTGGTGGCACAGAGGGTGAGTGCTGTGGGAAACACCGCCCGCACCACCAAGGACTGCAGGAAACGTTGGGATGACCTCCGTCTCAGGGTGCGGGCCATCCTCTCGGCAAACCGAAGTCAGGCTCTGGAGACAGGAGGAGGGCCAGGTTCCCCCATCAAAATGATGCCGAGGGAGGAAACGTGTGCGGCCATGATGGGCACAGAAGCCATAGAAGGTGTTGGAGAAATGGAGTGCGGTGCAGCGTCATCCGCTGACGGAAGTGAGTGTCATGAGTCAAGACAGAACATGCATTCCTAACGTAAGTCACTGCCAAGGGCTGGGCAAGGTGTCACGTCATGGTTGGGCAACCCCCCGTCCCCTCCAATGAAATCATGCTGTAACAAGTGGGACCCAGGCCGATGTCAGGTGCAAGGCTGTAACCCATATGGCCCATACCACACAAAGAGGCCGAATCTGTGAGGCACACGGGGCAGTGATTGTAAACATTGTGAATGTGAGTCATCACAGTACTCCGCCAAAATGAGTGACCCAGACATCTGCATGCATTATTGCTCATGCCGTCTCTCTTCCCTCCCCCACAGGCAGCGAGCATGACAGCGAGGACCAGGAAAGCACCCGGGCCAGTACCTCCAGGGGCAGAGTCAGGGGCCGCCGCATACCTGCAAGCATGAAGACAACACAGGCAACACCACCTGCTCCAGCAACCCCCATGGAGGGTGCACAACCCCCACCCGCACCCCTACCCATGCCTGCAGTGCCGCTGGACACATGTCCCAAGCTGCACTGTGAGGAGTCCAGTGTGGCTGGTGAGAATGCAGCCATGTGCCTCCTCGATGTGCCAGACAGCCCCCCATCAATATCGGGAGCCAACGTGGAGGACACCATTGACATTGGCCATACCCCTGACACACCATCATACTGCCAGGTGGCACACAGCGACTCCGGGGAGAGTGAAACCCCAGGGCTCACAGGGCAAGGAGTACAACCTCTGCCTGTCCTGTATCTACTTCCCCTGCAGAATCTCTGCGAAGCCCTGCAGGCCCAATGCCAAGCCTGCCAAGCACATCGGCCATGGATGTAGTGCGCTCCCAGCATTTCACAGGCCTCATTGAGGAGTTCATCAGGGACAATCGCGAATCAAGGGTGGAGTGGCGCAATGACCTTCAGGCTCTGGGCGAGGTGATCACAGCGAACACAAACCGGCTCTGCGACGTCCTTGGCCGGATCGCAGATGCCCTGGAAGCAGCACACCCCACACCACAGCCCCAGCGGGAGGAGCCACCTTCACAAAGCTCCTCCACCCAGACCAGCCCGGTCCGTCGTTCACTGCGTACATTGCGCCGCCACTACATGGATCCTCCTGGCTCTGGGAGTGCACATTGACCATCCCGGCACACACATGTGGCCTATGTTGCCCCAATTGAACTATTGTGGGGTTGTTCTGGGGGGAGGTGGAGGGGGGTTAGGGTGTGTGTGGGAGTTGTGGGGGAGGTGAGGGGGGTGGTGGTGTAGATTTTGTTGTACACGTTAGAACTTTATCATTCAATACACCGGTTGATCATCCAAAAAAAAAAACAGAGTGGACATTGATCATTGTGCATGTGTCTTTTAATGTTCCACAGTGCATGGTGTACATGTATCCCCACACCCAGTGCCTGATGTCCTGTCATCCTTTTACCCTCAGCTGACTAGTTAGTCAGAAATATTGCCCGATCAATGATTGCCGCACGGCACGTCCCTCCTGTGCATCGGCACCGTGATGCTGTGCTGCCATTCCTTCATCCTCCCCCTCATCATCATCATCATCTGGTTGTAGCAGTTCCACGTCAGGGGGCAGTGGCACGTTCCGACGGATGCACATGTTGTGCAGCATTACACATGACATGGTGATCTTGGACACCTTCTCGTGGCTGTAGATGAGTGCCCCACCCGACCGGCTGAGGCAAAAAAATCGTGCCTTCAACAGGCCAAAGGTCTGCTCTATCACCACCCGTGTATGGGTATGGGATCTATTGTAGTCCTCCTCGTGCCTGATCTGTGGGTTGCGAACCGGGGTCATGAGCCATGGCTTCAAAGGGTAGCCAGCATCACCTGCATAAGAGTGGACTGAAGGTAAGTGTTTGTAAATTCATGGTGGAGAACTGTACTAGTCTTACATGCCAGCAGGTGATTACTGGCCAAAAACACATGTCCCAGGATGCATTCACCCCATTACTGGCCCGGCTATGTGTCCTGTGCAATGGAATGATGGGGGGGGGGTAGCTTCTTCATGATGGGTTATGGTGTGCACTCACGTCTTGTTCCATGTGCATCGTATGTGCATGCAGCAGTGTTGGACTGCATTCATTGATGTGTTGTGCGAGTTTTGGTGACGAGGGGGGGGTTGGCTGTTAGTAGCATACTCATCATTCTGCACTGATCTGTGCCATGGTGACTTGCAGCAATCCTATGGGTGTGCAGGACCAGTCACACGCTGTGGGATCCCTGTTGGACTCACTTCTATGCACTCCCAGGGATGACTGTCCTGTGTGGAGAGATGCAGGAGTCTGCGACATGGTGCTATTGCACTGCATGGTGCAGGATGCCCTTACGGTGTGTAAGGGCCGCCGATGAGTGGTGCATGTGTTGTGGTATTTGGGCAGGTTTCCTGTTAGTCATGTTGTGTTAGGTGTCGGCTCTAAATCATCACTGTGTGGTTAGGTAGTGATGTGCCGTTTCACTTGCCTTGGGGCACAGTGTTCTGTGAGGTGCACATCGTGCACTGGCGTGAACAATCCCACACAGGTGAAGTAGGCATTCCCCCCCCCCTTTCCCACCCAGGTGAAGTAGGCAGCCAACATACTCACAGCCCCATGCACTGCCATGGCCCATTCAGGTTACTCACCAACAGCCAGGCACGTCGTCCGGCATGTAGCGTGGTAGTGTGGAGTTCCGCAGGACCAAGGAGTCATGAGTATCGGGCATTGCAATGTGTGATGGCTTTACTGGCATTACACACCATCTGGACGTTGATGGAGTGGTATTGCTTGCGGTTGAGATACGGCACCTCCATGGAATGCGGGACCACCAATTCAAAGTGGTTGCAGTCGAGGGCACCTATGCAATTTGGCATGCCTGCCAGTGCATGGAAGGCAACTTTTGTATCATATATCTCCTGGGGAGTCCGGGGTAGGGATATGTAGTCCCTTGTGTGGTTGAGGAGGGCATCCAGCACTTGGTTGAGTATCCGGGAAAATATGGGCTGTGAAATGCCATGCATGTGTCCGACTGTATGCTGGTAGGTGCCTGTGGCAAGGAAGTGGAGCACAGACACTACCTTCAGTAGAGGGGGGATGGCAGTGCTGATTTCTATGAGACTCACTATATCGTCATGTATCAGGTCCACTATGGTGGTAATGGTGTCCCAGTCAAGCCGGTACAGGGTGTGGATCTGCTCTGGTGTGGCTCTGATGCGGGAGACTGGGGGCTGGCAGCGTGGTAATGGTGGCTACACCGGTAGGGCATGCTGGGCTTGTCTCACCCTCCTTCTCCTCCTGTGAATCCTCTGTGGTGGGGGCTGTGGTTGTTGTTGTAGTTGCTGCCTTGCAAGAAGGGCCTCCAGCTCCAGGAATGCTGCTACAATTGGTATCATATTGGTGTGGGAGGGGGTGTGGTGTGTGGGTGTGCTCTTTTTGTGCTGTGCCAGACTCCATTGCCTCCACCTGTGCTGATTGAGTGCACCTGTGCCTCTTGGAAACACTGCTCATGGTTCTTAACACCTTCTCGGCGATGTCGTTATTTACTCCATGCCGGTAAGGTACTTTGCGGCCTTGTGGAGGCCGTTTTTTGCATGTCCGCATTACTTGGGATCAGCTCCGGTTTACGCCATGCCACTAATTTCGGCATGGAGTGTCGGGCGCACGCCACTAGACCGCTATTTACGACCTCGTACTTTACAGCGCCGTAAATAACGGTCTGGTAGGGCAGAATAGTCCGTAACGGGAAACGATGACGTTTATCCTTTTCCGGCATCGTTTTCCCCTTACCTCCTAACTCGGAATGACCCCCATTGTGTTGATTTTGAATTCCATCATCGACTTCAGCTCTGCTATTGCCTCTAGTATTTGCTGGTCCATTCGACCCGGTGTTTCACTTTCATGTGCGTCCTGCATTGATGTTTTCATGCCGTTTGTCAGCTGATTAGGTTTGGCGAATGCATCCATCGACGACTGCTTCCCTTTGTTCTTATTTGCTTTAGATGCCATTGTAAAACCTCCTCGTTCTACAACACTCCTTTCTGCTCCAGTTCACATGGTGCAGCCACTTGGCTATCACCGTGCTGTGTTGGGGGGAGTATTTCTGCTGTAGATATAGCGGCTCTTTCTGCATTAACTTTTTTCCGGGTCTTGCCCTTTGCCCTCTCTCCGCACTGTTCCTTCAGCGTCTCCCTCCACTATTCCATGTAGTGGGGAGATTTAGTGTTGCTTTGTGCTTTGCATATTTCCAAACTAATCTCTTGTCCATGTGCTTACCGGCAGGTATTTCTAGGTCTGATGGTGGGTTCACGATATTTCTTATCCTCCCCAGTTCATCAGCCTTTGCACCATCTTTGAGCACCCATCCGTACTGCCTTTGTGATCACTGTGCGATCTGGGCTGTCTAGACCGTTCATTCTATCCTCAATTTGCTTGCACCCAACCTGTACTAACCTACTAGAGGGAGGGTCTGTGTTAAGCCCACTGTGCCAGGTTCCCCCAGTCTTATCTTGAATATCCACTCCTCCTCGCTGGTATCTTTGTGTAACCTGCCCTCCTGTGAATTGTCCACCCCTGGTGTTATTGCACGCATGCTTTAGTGGGTGTAGTATGTCTCTTCATCAGCTAGGGGCTGTATGGGTATTGTTTTCACCTGTATACCTGCAGGAATGCATACTTCTGTGTCTGTTTAGTGGTAATCACAACGCTGGTGGGCCTACTTTCAGCCTTTGGATTGTTATAGTCCTATGGTGCTCTTTCAGTGGCTAATCTGCCGCAGCTCCAGTAGCCCATGTCAGCGTCAGTCGGTCGTCTCCCTTTAGGCAAATTTCACTGCTTGTCCTCTGCTGAGTCATCTCTGGTCGGTGTGCTCCATGCTTCGGATCACTGTCGCACCATATGCTCTCCTCTGCACGTGGGTTGGGCCGATGTATTGGTCCTTTGTCCACTGTTACATGCCCCAATTCGGCTTCTGGGTTTTGCTGCACACATCCATGCAGTGCCCGTGCCTCCCTTTGAGTATACAGTGTTTTCGCCACAAGCCTGGAATCCCGCCACTGGGGCCAGCCTGCTTGTGTCATGGATCTGCTTCTCTTCCGTAATATACAAGAGTACTGTCTCTTTGTTTGGATGTCAATTACACCTTCACTGTAGTGCTAGGCCGGCACTCTGCAGTTCTGCGCTAGCCACTATGTTGCCTCGTGCAATGTCTGTTACAAAGTAATCACTGTTGTTGGAGGGATTCCGCTTCTGAGCCGCCTGGCTGTGCTGCTCATCAGCTGCTTTGAGGAGATGTTCCCGATCACGTCTATTACTATACTAATCTATGGCGATGTAAGAGTTATCGGAATCTGGGGGACTGTATTCTGAATTCTGCAATCTCATTTTCAGACAGGTGACTCCGCAGAGCTGTGTGCACGTTCATTATGCTGTCACTTCTTGCAATGTCATTTCTATCATGCTCGTCTCTTCGGTTCGCCAGTATGGCGCTGAGGGCTTTCTCGCGCTCCACAAACTTACTCACAGCCGCCGTCTTTTTTTCTTTTCGCTTTCCAATCCCTCTTTCAATGAGCGGACTCCACTCTTGTTGATTTTTAGCCAGCTCTTCTGACTGCGGTGCGGCTGTACTACGGCTCATCCCTTTGTTCTCTAGGCGCCATCTTGTTTTTCTCTGCGACCTGAACTCTTCAAACTTCACCAACTTGCAGTTTATTTCTCTTGCGGCAAATTGCAACAGACTTTCGACCACTGCATACTCCTTATGTTCAAAACTCTGTGGATACCGATTGACACTTCACAGCAGGCTCAAAATGCCTTTTTTCTTCAGAACCATCAGCGGATCTGCAGGAGCACATAGGAATCACGTCCTATTCCGTGGCCATGTAGCCACACCCCCTGAACACGCCTTCTTTACACCGAATATGAGGCAGTGGTCCATTGGAGACTTTCAGGGGAGGTAACCAAGCCCTTTACGTTGGTTAGGGGAGTCAAACAGTGTGCATAATAGCCCCCCTATTGTTCAGCATATATATCAACTGAATAATGGAGGGGGGGGGGTAAATGGAGTCTTGTTTGGACCCGCTGAGGTTAGCGCAAGATAGAATACCAGCACTATTTATTTGCTGTTGACGCTGTCCTTCTAGCAACAACTCTTGATGGGTATGAAGGCAACCCTGAACATCTTATCTAATAAATACAACGAATTGGGGCTTGAAAGTAACATCAATAAAACAGTCAATTGTTTTCAGGCTCAAATTCACAGAGTTATGAATTCAGGGTTGATACTGAGGGCCTCAATCTGAAGCAGGTGCCTTGGTAGGATTACCTCGGCATACGCTTCATGGAAAACTGACTCTGGTCTGCCCATCTTGCAAAAGCTAATGTCACCCTTGAGAACAATGTGGTGCAGCGAGGAAATATTTCTTCAAACATGGGGTGGGGGTTGCAGTTACACCAGCACTAGAAGTCTATAAACTTCAAGCAAAATCTGGATCATTACATGGTGCTGACGTATTGGGATTCATTAACACCAGGCCCTATCAATTACGGAAAATACATATATTTTTAATCTGCTTTTGATCTCACGAAGTACCCCAAATGCCCCACTCCTCATGGAGTGTGCCCCACTCCTCATGGAGTGTGATCTCAGACCAATTGGCGATGAGGTTGGTCTGAGACCAGTAATGTATTGGGTCAAGCAATGGAGCTCCCAGGGCCTCAATAAATATGGAGAGGCATTGTTACACATTATGTCCATAGAGGGAGGAAGGTCCATTCCCCAGCTTAATTATATCAAGAAATGGCTCACTGATCTGGACCTGGTTTGCCTTTGGGATAACCCTGATCACATTGACTGGGGAACCAAAGCAAAGGTGAATTAAGTAGCGATTTGCGTCTCAAGAAGGAAAATGGAGAACTTGTGCATAGTGCGATCAAGGGGGTTGCAATATCTAACTGCCAAGATAGATTTTGGCTTTGAATTATACTTGGATTATATCACCACCATACACACGAGCACTCAAAAGTGGGATTCTGTATGGAGACTTTAAAAGTGGCCAAGTTTACTTCTTCATGGAAGGGATCTATGGGTAGGGTATGCCGGATGTGTTCGACGACAGAGGAGTCCATTTTACACTTCATGCTTATATGGGAATGCTGGAAGGATCTTAAGAGTTAAATATCTCAAGCCCCTTTTTACAGCAAACTGCATTCAGACTAACACTCAGGCAATGTTATTTTGTAGATCTTCAACCAGCTTAGATGTGGTCCTTTTCGCACCTTGAAACACTTGTGTATAGGCGAGCTATAAATACCATATCATATCTTTATGTTGCAAAATGTATCTACCAAGCCTGGTTAAAAAGAAGTCTGTTAACTCGCCTTGCAAAAACGTAGACCAACAACCTTACAATGAAGGATTTAAATTGTCCTCCTCCTAGGAATTTTAACAAATTTGTACTGTGATTTGATTTGTATTGAACTTGCATATTTATAGATTTTAATGCGACTGTATTTGTCATTATTTAGGTGTGGGTAATTAAAGGATTTCAGACATAATGATAATCCTAACCTGTGATTTACCTTATGTTGATCTCAACATTTCCTATGTATTGTTTATGTGCTTTCATGGTTCTACACTGTATAAAGTGAATGTAAACTGATAACAATCAAGGATCCTTCCAGCTTTTCTTCTTAATTCCATGTATTTGAAAAAAAGACAAAAAAGGAGCAAATAATAAATAAAAATAGGCGGGCCGACTCAGAAAAAAATGTTTCCTCCACAGCCGCATTTCAAAATCCAACATGGATTTCTACAGAGGCACAAAAGAGGAAGACTCTGTAGATGTACTTTTGAAAAAAGATTGCATAGTCTGAAGGATTCTCAGGAAGGGCTAAAGCCAGGCCCCTAAACAGTATTCATGGCGCAAGTGGTAGATCCTCATTATAAGAGAATAAGGTGTCTGCTAGATCAGTCCTTTAAAAAAGCCTGAGGCCATGTTATGCACCAGATCCGCTGGAAGGACAGGCAGAGTATCAATAATGACTGGCTCCTGAGCCAGAGCAGGGGCAACAGCACCTCTTATCCTTGAGTATTTTAGCTCAAAGGTTGAGAGACTTGTCAGAGGACAGATCATCAAAGAGTCAGAGCAAATCTAACCAAGAGGAGCCAAGGCCACCAACCTCTTCTTCAGAGAGCAGTGACTAGACAAAGGAGATCAAGTAGAGCCCAGAAAAACGTTCCAACCACTAGTAGTCGTTCCAGTTCTCTGAGAGGAACCCAAACACAGTAGTACAAGAGGAAGACAAGCTGAGAGATCCCAGATTCAGTTCCACAACGAAGGAAAGACCCTCATGAGATTTCCAAAGATGCACTTCTTGCATTGAACCCAAACGAAGTTAGGAGGCAACTTGACGGTTGGACAGGGGTCTTCCTGCAGGCTTGTCTCCTGGTGGAGGCAGTACAGCAGATTTCCAGAGTGCTAACTGAGCCTAGTGGACACCCGCAAAGAGTTCCAGCCATTTGGCCAGTCGTATTGTCCTTGCAACGATGAACAGCTGGATCTGTGCCTTACAGAGAAAATTAAAAGATGCATGCTCCAACGACCAAAAACAGGTGATGGGCCTTAAGTAAGACAGGTGACTCGTTGGTCCCACCAGTCTTAGGGAGGAAGGTACTTTGCAAGGTCTTCTCTGTTGATATGAAGGTTGAGAATTGCAACACTGGTATTGGCTCAGCCAATGCTGGATTCTGCAGCAGTCCTCAGGTGTCCATTGGTCGTCGTCTTCTTCAGATCTCTTTAGTTCCAGTGGCTGACTTCATTCCTGGGTCCAGAACGTCCCCTTATAACCAGAAAATGACAGCAAGCTTTGAGTTTTTAGTTACGAGATCTGTAGTGCTTCAATGAGTCCACACAATTGTAGTATCCTCACCACTGCCACCAGTGTTAGGAGGGTTTTTAAAAAAGTGACTAGCTGAGGTAGTACTTGAAAAGGTCAACCCAGGGTTAGCAGGATTATTCGCAAACCCCAGTAAGTAGCAATGACCAAGCAGCAAGGCTGGGCTAAGGAGAACGGGGCACTGTTGTGCAGTACAGTTACCATTTAAGACTTGAGAAGGAAAAGACAAACGCAGGTAAGTTCTAAACAGAACAATAATTTATTAATAAAGCCACAGACACACTAAAACAATGCCTAACTCATACCATCTAGAAGCAAACCCAACACATAGTGACCAGTTTTTCAGAACTGAAGCTACCAACATCACAGCAAAAAGAGCTCATGCGCTATCCCACCCCAATCCTCCTTCCTTTTCGGATCCCCATAGCGCTTGGAGACCATAAAAATGGCAGTGGTGAGCTGCATAAAGCTCAATAACACAACACTTTGCAGCATTCAAACTTGGATACGGCTTACCAGAAACATCCAAGCCTGTGGATTGGGGCAAATAGTCCCCTCCTTACTTCCTGTTCACACACAAAGGAGAGCCTTCACAAAGAACCCAGCCAGGGAGCATGAAGAATGAGAGCCATCTCCCATCTGAAAAAATTGGATAGGCCATCTTGAAAAAGGGCTTCGCACACAAAGGGAGCCATTTCGAGTATATGGTCTGCTTTGGTGCATTATCAGGGCTGTGAGAGTCGCCCGGGACAATGCATCAAAATAATCAGGTCAAAAAGTTAAAACTGCCACCAGCCTGTTCTGAGGATGCTTGGAAAGTAACAAACACGCTACATAGAACAGAGAAGGGGACACAAAGTGTCCCTAGAGCACACTAGGGAAGATAGTGCTACAAGCAGTAAATCACAAAAGTCGCCACTCCTACACTGGCAGGTCTAGGGACTCGCCAGTAAACCCAAAACAGCATTGCAAAAGGTACCATAGGGATGCCTGGCAGCCCACCACATAATGTGGTGGGCTGCCTTAGTTATAGCATGGAGGTTAAAGGGGTGAAGTCTCCCGTAACTGGACACTTGTAAGAAGGACTCCGTGGTCTCAGAACGAAAGTAAATGCAGGGGGTGAGATAAAAAAAACCTCACCTTCAACGTCAATAACAAATCCCAATGAGTCCGGCAGTAGTGCTGTGAGGCAGGAAATAAGATTTGCAAATCGAAAGTCTCCCTAACAACATGGCTTTGACAAAGAATGAACAGCCAACTAAAAGGTTGTCCCCTCTACTTTACATACTATCAGGAGAACATCGGCGAACTCGGAAGGTACCAAGCCTTCCCAACTGTGAAGTGCACCTATGTGTCAATTAACTTCAGATAGAGCTTCATAATATGCAGTTTATGTTGCACAGAAAACTAAAGGTGCAGAGGGGGAAATCGGGAAATGCTGGATATTTAAAAATCATGGGCTGAGGGCACTGAACCTTTTTTTTATCATAGGTTGAGAAAGAGACCGCTCCATTTATGGCAAGAAGGAAGCCAGTAAGTGGGGTGTCTGAGGGGTGGGGTGAGGGGACGGTTAGGAGGGGTTGGAAATGGGGGCGGGAGGGGTTCTACGAAAGATAATCTACTCCTTAATCCAGGAATCATAATCCCCAAATCTCCTGGACCTACAGATCAGGCTAGAAGAAATGCTAGTACCAGCCTAGAAGCAGTAACAACTGAGGAGTAGAGAAGTTGCTTCTTGGACACTCGTTTGTTTTTGTGATGCCTTCTGTACGGCCTATAGGAAGTCCAAACACTTGTCGTGCAGCTTTCTGCCCAGTACCCATAGACGCATACGCCAACTGCACAAGCCTGATAGACAAACCCCTTACCTACGTCTAATGGCTGGCAAATAAGGAGAATTTCCAACCACTGCTTCAGAGTGACCTAAGCCCGATTCCTGGGCAGATCAGACAGGACTGCACTGGATGTCGGTTGTCCCAGTGCATCACAGACTTTGTTGGCAACGAATCAGGGGCACATACACCAAGTACTTGCCTTGAAACCAATGATATTCATATTTTATTTGTACCACGCTAGTACACAAGTGTTTCAGAGCATGATGATATGTTGCATGCAACCTTTGGTGGAGAGGGAAGTTAATGTCAAAGTTTTTAAAGCATTTTTTTAAAACAGCATGCAAAGTCTCACACACACAAAACAGTTCACATTTTCTTTGGAGTTAAACACAAAGGTACCGAAAAGAGTTGAAACCCAAAAAATGATGACAAGAAAAGCAGTTGTACTGACCCAGTACTAAGCAGGAAAAACAAACAGGCGTTCACAATGCAAGTGAGGCTATATAGAGAAGTAGGTTCCACAGCCAAGGGAGCCACAGGCAACTCGTAGCCAAGTTATTGGTACACTTTATTATTCAATACAACTAGAGATTGTGTTTCACTGAGCCTACCGAGTGTGGCTCTGGAATAGGTACAGAAATGAACAACACCCTAGATACATGGTACTGAGTTCTATCTACTCTGCCACCTAAACAAATCTGCCTTCCAGATGGCAAACAGTCCCTAGTAGTCTCTGGAGTGCCCAGCACTTCCAGACATCTTGTTGAGTCTGTGTCTTGGAATGGACTCGTCAGGATGTTCGGTTCATCCACATGAGGCAAAACACTAGTGAACCCATATAATGCTACCGGGAGCGGAGTAAAGAGTACAATGGCAACACTATATCCCTTATGGGTGTATTGAAACATAATTTTTCAATACATCATTACACAAAAACAAAAAAAGGACATTAAACAGAAAACATATCAATGTTTCTAAAAAATGAAATTTCTTATTCAGTATTTTTCCACAGCAACTATCCATCTAAATGCAACCGGCATGTTAGACTGGACGGCAAATCTATTTAAATTTCCCAGTCTTCATCAATGTCTCCACTGACTTTATTAAGCGTTCGGGAGATTTTTCTACAACCCTCTGGTTAGGGCTGTGAAATCATCTAACCTAATGGTCAAACAGTATGTCACCGAAAAGGCAGGTGTGCAATACAACTATTTATAAATCCCGAATAAATTTGGGAAAGTCTCCAGAATTCCAGGGTTTGGCGGAGGACTATAGTCCAGAGGGGGACCCTAGAAAAATAGCACAGTTCAAGTAAACACATTGCAAGGTGTCACTTGGAGTTTAAACTTAAAGAAAATGCACTATAGGATACAAAAGGACAAAGTGTGTAGGTGATCCTGCAGTTATTGTGAAAAGCCAGGTAAGCCCTAGTTCTTTTCCACAGATACCCAGAAGAAAGCAATCAACCCCATGGGACCCTCCCAGGAGGAAACCCAGAAGAAGAGATCCAGTAGGGGGTTTGAGACCCAGCAGCCCAAGGAGCAGAAGAGTAGAGGAGAATTCAGCCCCCCAATGAGGAAATGGATCTGCAGGTCCCCTTCTACCGCAACAACCACCATGCACCACAGGGACCCAGGAGGGTGGCTATCTTGAATAACCCACCAAACCAGGGCCCAGCGGGTGTCCTTAAAATGTTCCTACCTGAAAACACGGTTCCAAGAAAGCAATCGAACCCGGAAAGTAAATGCTTCTTTTTCAAGGGCAAAATGAAGGATCTGGTCACGGAGGAACTTGCACCCTAAGCCAAAGGTTAACCCAATGGGCAAAAAAAGAACAATCATCATTCACAGTGGGGCCCTTCATTCAGAAGTTGTAATCCATGACAAAAATGGCTTCATGCCCTTGGTAGACCCTGGTGGCTCAGCATGCAAACTTGGATCGCACACCAGTATAAAGGCCCCTGCAGCTGGACAATGGTGGTGGCAAACAGACTGTCCAGTCTAGCCGATGTGGTGCATTGTTGTGGTCCCAACAACCTAAGTGGCAGCAGCTTCCAAAACCGAGGTGGTAGACTCAGTGACAAAATTGCAGTAAAATGCAATAAAACAGTCCGGAAACGGTCCCAAGATCTAAGTCTGAACCAAGATGCTGAGGCGGACCAGCACCAGGACGATGAGGACCTGGGAAGGATGCCCAGCACTCAATGTAAACCAGAGTACAGGCAAGTCACAGCTGTCTCACCAGTATGGCCAGACAGGGTTTCCAAAACCGGCTACAATGGTTTTTGGGGCCAAAATCCTCTAGCAGGTAAGCAGACCTGCTCATCTTCCGAATCACAAGGCAGCACTGAGCTCAGGAACAGTGTTTCCCATGTGTATCCCTTGACTCGGAGGTGCTAGTTTCTGCCAACGGGAAATCCCATTGGGGCCAATCAGGTTGGCCACAAAAACTGCCAAACATCTAGGCCCAACACCACATGGTGTAGTGGCCCACACTGGGCCAGGAACGGGTCTAAACCAGTCCAAACCACTCTGGAGGCTGACATCTTGAGCTTGCAGAGAACACAGGTGAGCAGAACAGCAATTTAATTTTAATGCCTGCCTCATTGTTTCCCTAACAAATGAAGCCCCTAAAACTAAATGGATAACAGAAGGACTTAAAAAATCATTAGTACCCTAATGGCTGCCATAAAGGTACATGGGGTGTTGGGCCCCTTTGTAGGCAACATAATAACAGACCTTCAGTACGGAAAAAAGGGATGCATTGGCAGAGGGACTTCAGCAAGAGCCCATATGACCACCAGAATAAATGAGAAGACCCAAAAATAAAGGGGCGAGTGGCGGGGGAGTAAAAAGAGTAGTGGTGCCATACAATCAAACTGCAGAACCCAAACAAATTGAATTCTGCCCCAACGTTATGGAATTTTGGCTCAAGGATGATTAAATACCAGTCCTACATGCAGAGGGCTGATCACTCCCTCTCTAGCGCCATGATGCCTCTGGGTTTAATAACATCATCTGAGTATGAACATCCACTTTGGAAAGTGAAAAGGTCATAGAAAGATTGCAAATACTATTTATTCACTTTTTTTGCTTGTTTGGACAAACAAAGTCCATCATATTGTAAATACACATTAATGTCATGGCAACAAACTCTAAAATCTGCCAAGCATACTGGCATGTCCTTTCAATTATTAACAGTATCCTCATGTTGATCATGGTTGAGTTTCTATATTTTAAGAAATATGAAATTAGATATTTAATTTTGTAGACAGTGGAGTCATATTAAAATAATAATGTTAATGTTAGTCTGCAACAATCAAAAGGATTCATGATTTGTTTATGAGGATTACAGAATAATGTAAGTATGTATCGAACAATGAAATGCTTTACAAACAGCTGCAGGGGCTATTGTTTTGCCAATGGCTTGGTCCACCTGCACTGTTGGAATACCTGGCACCTCCACCACCATCCGACATGCTTCCTGCTGTTGAACACCTGTAATAATAAGCTTTTCCCCACTATAAATTGGTGTTGTCCAGCTCAGCTGGTTATTCTTGCAGATCTTCAGCAGCAGAGTGGCATCTCCAACACTGGGCCTCATTACAAGTTTGTCGGTACTGTAGATCCCGAACCGGCAAACTACGAGTTGTGCTTGCAGGTGTCTTTCTGCCAGCCGGGTCGGACCTGGCGGGTAGAGCGGTTACTGCGAGCACAGCATGTCGGATGCACCGGCACCATTCTGAATGGTGCCGGTGCATCCGACCTCCCCATTCCCATTTGAGCCCTATGGGTCTCAAATGGGAATGGGGAGTAAAAGTTTCTGGCCCCTGGCAATGGGGAAATACAGGGTCTGCCAGGGTTGTAATGGCCCTGCATTTCCCCATTGTCAGGGGCCAGACATTTTTTTAAGTTTGGCGGCAGCCTGATGGTTTTACCGACAAGGCTAGCGCCAAATTTGTAATGAGGCCCACTGTATACATGTATATATTTGTTATTTATATAGCGCCTTACGCCAAGGCGCTGTACACAACCAATTTTACTATACAAAAATGAGCAAGTGGTTACAATAAAATAATATAGTTTACAGTGAAGCTTACAATACAATTAAGGCAGAAGTAAGAAGGTCTTTAAGGCAGAACGGAAAGTGGGGTAAGATTGAATAGCCCAGAGGGAGAGGAAGTGCATTCCAGTAAAGAGGAGCCAAAAGATAAAAAGAACAGATACGAGAAAAAGCACAAGGGGGACGAGGAACAGTTAAAAGAAAGTGGGTTTAGGCACGAAGAGTGCGAGAGAGGACATAGAAGGGAACGGTTGAGGCAAGATGAATAGGAGCAAGTTCATAAAGAGATGTAAATACAATACAGAGAAAGTTGAATTTAAGCCGAGAGTGAAAATGTAGCCAACAGAGAGGCCAAGGAAGGGGAAATGGGAGTCACAAATAGGTATGGAATACAAGAGACGGATAGAG
Organism: Ambystoma mexicanum; assembly: GCF_040938575.1. Classification (NCBI taxonomy): domain Eukaryota; kingdom Metazoa; phylum Chordata; class Amphibia; order Caudata; family Ambystomatidae; genus Ambystoma; species Ambystoma mexicanum. The sequence goes on from NC_090933.1 coordinate 39,618,638, forward strand.
GAATTGAAAAAAGATTTAAGGGGAGCTAGACAGGAGGCAGGAAGTCTAAAAAGAAAAACAGAACAGTAAAATAAATGAGAGAAAATGAGGAAGAAATTAGATGCTTCGTAGCACTGAAGGTAAGCAGAGGTATTACTTTCCGGATGTTAAAAAGATGAAAGCAGAAAGAACAAGCTGTAATTGAGATATGAGCAGAGGAAAGATTAGTATCAAGATGAAGACCAAGGTTGTGGGCAGTCAGTGAAAAGGGCAGATGGGAAGTGGAAAAAAGAACAAATGGAGGGGAAACGGGAGATGGGATAGTATTGGCCGGAAAAAGAGAACTTTAGTTTTAGATGGTTTAAGAACGAGAAAATGGTCCGACATCCAAGTTCTGATTGGTGAAAGACACGCTGAAATATCGGAATGAATATAAGACGTGAAAGAAGAGAAGGATAGAAAAAGTTGGGTGTCATCCGCATAAAAGTGATGAGACAACCCAAAAGAAGAGATCATTTTAGCTACCAAGGACAGACCCTTGTGGGACACCGTGTAGAAGAGGAAAGGAATCCGAATGAACACCAACCCAGGATACCGAGTAGGTATGATTAGCAAGATAGGACTGAAACCATGAAATATGAATCAGCATCACAAACTGGAGGCTTACAGACACTAGACAAGAGGTAAGAATCACCCAGGCAGGTACCGGTCTGGACAGAGTAGACCCGCAATCCCCTTTCCTCTTTAGTGACACGGCAACCAAATGAGAGAAACTGGATTAATTTCATGGATAGCCAGTTTAAGAAAACATTTGGCAGATTCAGACTGGTGCAGCTTCATACAGGGTTTTGATGTATTGTGTTTCCAAGAAACATGGGAACTGGGACTGATCCCATTTCAGGGGCGAGAGGTATCCCAAATCAGGGCAAGTAAATGGAAAAAAGGTCGACTCTCAGGTGGTTTGACAACGTGGATCAATACTGGTCTTGATTGGCAAACGTCGTTTATAGACACTAATTCCCCAGATGTTCAGAACTTGGTGTGTGTGCGCCCAGTGGTGGTCAACCTATCTACATGTCTAATGTATACAACATAGTGATAAACGTTTGATAAATGCAGTAGAAGTGGCAAGGACATACTTAGAAACCAGGGAAGTTACAAAGGGCCCAGGCCCACGGACCATATTGGTCAGGGACCTGAACCTGCAAATAGAACCACTACCACACATGGAGGGGGTATGGGACAACCATGATGAGGTGTGAGACATTCCCCCACTCAAATCCTCCATGCTAAGGAGGGTGCACCCGCTAGCCCTTGGCTGTGCCGCTTCGCTCCTTGGCATGGAACAAAAATCATTCAATGGGCGGTTTGGGTATGATCAGCCAACCAAACCCACTTACCAGGGGTATAATGGTGCTTCACTTATGGACTACATCCTCTAATCCATGAGCATGTGGCCTTATGCAAAGGCCTTTGATGTCTTAGACAAACCAGAAAGTGATCAGAGGCCACTGCCTCTAAAACTATAGTATATGGCGACGCTAGAGAGGGCGCCTCAGTGCAATTCTAGCAACACAATTCAAACTCAAGGGCAAGCAAAGCAAAGGATCAAGTGGTCCGATCTTGATTTGCCATCCCTGAAATCTGGCATTTATGCATCAATCCTGCCCGATTTGGAGTGTCTACTGTCTATGGAATCTCTTGACGCTCAAGCACTTCCTATATATGATAGGCTAATCCTGGGCATACAACCCTACGTCACAAAGAGTTGTAAAAGTGTAAATAAATGCACCAATTAAAGAACTTGCTGGTATGAAGAGGATTATAACATAGCAAAGCTCGATATTTTAGTCTGCTTAAAGACTTGTCCGGGCATGGACAGGGCCGGCATCTAAAAGCATACTAGAGACAGTTAAGTAAAAAAAAGGAGAATGAAGTGAGGCAGGAAAAGGAGAGGGCCCAGTAAGTGTCCAATTCTGGAAGCATTAGATTGTCTTGGGAAATGGTCAGTGGGAATAAAGAAGGCGGTGGTGATGACCTGGTTGATAACATCACCCCGAGCATGTGGAGGGAACACTTCAACCCCTTATGGAACTGTAATCCCAGCGGAGCAAGAGGGCATAACATGGGAGGCCGCTTGGGGGAATCGAAACAGAGGGGGAAAACATAGGCCCGATACGGTTAGAGTTACAGGAAGTAATTAATACAATTCAATCACAAAGGTGGGGCAAAGCGCCATGACCGGATCTCATTCCCATTGACCTAGTTAAAGATGAACCAGGTCAGCGCAACGCAGATGGACACTCTATGATCCAGTGCTTAACGAGATGCCGCTCAGGGACACAATCGCAACTACAATTAGGAATTTCTTCAAAGAAAACCCTACTGCGGACACCTCTCCCGCTAACACCTGGGATGCCATGAAGGCGGTCGTACGCAAAGAATTGATAGCTCAAGGCACAGCCTTTCACAAACTTAGGCGACAAACCTGTCTGGCCCTTGAAGAAGACCTCCAAGAAGCGGAGAAGATCCATAAAGAAAAAGGATGGTCCCCAAGAACACAACGTGCCGTTCGCACGGCGCAAAAGAAGATTGAAGCCCATTACGCCGAACACACGGCACATCAACTGGCAAAAACCAAACAATTTTATCATGCAAAAAACAACAAAGCAAACAAGCTTCTGGTTGCCAAGCTGGCTAAAGCAAAACAGATCAACACGATCATTGGACTGCAGGATCCACAAGGCAGAACACAGTATGCCGAGCAGGACAAACAACGTTTAGCAGCAGATTACCCAACACAAGTAATGACCGCCCCGCCACGGGACCCCGAAGAACAGAAGGAATACCTAAAATCAGCGGCACTTCCCCAGCTACCAAGCGAGGCCGAGACTTTTTGGAAGCTCCAATTTCCAGTTAAGAGGTAGATGAGGCCATCAAATCTCTCAAATCCCGCACCCCGGGTCCTGATGGTTACTCAACCAGGTTCTATAAGGTCTTCAGGCCCCAACTGCTCACCCCACTGGTGCAACTATTCAACTCCTTTAGAGACACGGGCGTCATAACCCCCTCCGCGCAGGAGTCAATCACAGTGCTCCTACCTAAACCAGGAGGAGACCCAAGAAACCCAGTATCATACAGACCTATTACTCTACTCAATATTGATGCTACTCCAAAAACCTAGCAACACGCCCGTCTCATATCCTAACGGGCATAATCCAACCTGAGCAGAGCGGCTTTTTGAAGAATCGATCCACAGCTGACAACATCCGCAGGATCCTGGACCTGGTGGACCTGGCTTCCCGAGACTCACAGGGTATGGTGCTCATGGCTCTAGACGCGACCAAAATGTTTGACAGGGTGGATTGGACCTTCATGGAACTCACCCGGAAGGCGTTTGGATTTGGGCCGGAATTCCGCACTATGGTCTTGGCTAATTATAAATCGCAAAAAAACCTTGCTTAGAATTAATGGCAACCTCACCACCCCCATTACACTGACTTGCGGAACCAGACAGGGATGCCCGCTGTCTCCGCTCCTATTTGCCCTGATCATGGAACCATTTGCCCAACGGATTAGACGGAACAGCCTGATCAAGGGCTTCCGAGCTGGTCCCTAAACACCATAAACTAGCGCTCTACACGGACGATGTCCTCTTAACGATCACGGACCCCCGCAGCTCCCTGACACAGGCTCTAGCAGAAATACATAGTTATGGTAGAGTCACTGGATTCACTATTAACTTCAACAAGTCAACAGCACTGGGGATAGGGATTTCCCAGAGGGAGCGAGAGGACTTGATTCCTATGTGTCCAATCCAATGGAAAACAAAGACGATCACCTACCTGGGGGTCCAGGTCCCAGCCAACCCAACTGACACCTATCACGTAAACTTCCCCCGCTCTTTAAAGAGCTTGAAAAGGACCTGAAACGCTGGGCGACACAGGAAATCTCTCTAATGGGCCGGATCACAACATGTAAAATGATCTTGCTCGTGAGATTCCAGTATGCATGCTCCGCCCTCCCTGTCACGATTCCGACCCCGGCGCTCCAAAAACTGCAGAGGAAGATGTTCCAATTCATTTGGAAGGGCAAGAAGGCTAGAATCCCCAAAACCACGATGCAAGCAAACGCAAAACGGAGGCCTGGGGGTCCCGGACCTGCAGAACTCCAGATGGGAGCTCAACTGTCCTGCATTCAAGCGTGGCAAACACTCACCAATCGCCCCAGGTGAATAGAGCTGGAACAATCACGCTTGGCTCTACCCCTACGCTTTCTCCCTCATATTCCCCCAGCAACAAGGCAGCAATGGCATGGACTACTGTTGGCTACCAGACACACCGTGGCCATCTGGGACAGAACTCTGAGGCAAAAAAAGATTCCACGAGGACTTAACCCCTCATCCCTGGTGTTCCTAAACCCCGCCTTTTCACCTGGAACAGCTCCCCGGGATTTCAAAAACTGGATAGCGGGGGGCTGGAGACCTTGGGACAACTCTTCGAGGGGGGACAACCGCATTCCTTTGAACAATGCAAGGCACTCTTTCAACTGCAGGAACAAGACAGGTCCACATACCTCTGCGCCACTGGTGCTCCCACCCGCAAACACGCCAGGCAGTAAACTCGCCCCCCCACAGCCATAGAACTAACCCTCAAGGACCTACCAACCCGGGGCAGAATTTCTGTGCTATACAAACACCTCCAGAGAAACTTTCTTGTCTTCAGGACTCGATCTATGGCATAATGGGAAGCAGACTTGGGCCACCCGGTGGAAGACCAGGCCTGGGTGGACATCTGGACCCACGCTCACTCGTCTGCTTTACAAACAGAGAATGCGCCTACAAGATCTTACTGCGATGGTACTATCCCCCTCTTCGTCTCCACGGGGGTAAGATTAAATGACCTGGGAAGCTGGACATTTCAACTTGACAAATCCAGCTCAACTTTAGCAAAATATGGTGGGGCAATTTGGAGATTCTTTCTTGCTCACGGCCAGGGGCTATTACCCCTGCCCTTACCATGTATATTGCTCAAGCTAAATCTGCAGCGCTGTATGGTGCGGAGACATGGGGACATGCAGCCTGCAGTAAATTAGGTCTGGAGGAAAGGGACTTTCTCACAGGCCTGCTTGGGATGCCGCCCCCGTGCCCGGGTGCCCCCATTTATCTAGAGCTGGGCCTCAGGCCAATCAATGGTGATGTAGCCCTCAAGCCGGTTCTTTATGGGTTGAGAGTGTGGGTAACTCCAGATCTCAATGTGCACCGTGAGGCAGTCATACATATGCTGGGATCCAAGAGTGGCAGATCATTGCCATGGTTTGCCATGTCAAAAAATATCCAACAAAATGTAATTCATATGAGCATTTGCACAACCACCTGGGAATCACGGAAGGTCTCGCAGAAAAGCTAAAGAGCGACTCACAGGAGGTTGCTGAAGTGGATAAAATCAATGCATTCAGCAGGTTGGCGATGGGGAACTTCTAGCAAATTGTCTCTGGTGTTTGAAAAATATCTAGACGTGGTTAATCCTTCTCATGCATGTAATTTGTACATGAAATTCAGGTTGGGCCCACTGAACTTAGCATATCGAACAAGCAAATGAGACGCAATTAGAAACAACCTATGCCCGGTGTGGGCTTCGGGTAGGGAATCCTTAGGCCATTTCTTGTTTTTCTGCCAGGGATATTATGTGGCCAGGAACAAGTACCTAAAGACAATCTGCAATGCACAAGGCATACGCCGGACAAGCAATGTGCTAATGCTATTCCGACAATGCCAGGACATAAATATTGAATATTTCGTGGCAACCTACATTATCCATGCTTGGGCTATAATAGCAAGAGTATTGAAAGCTGGGGGTAACACAAACTAAAGCTCTAGAACAAATTCTGTCTTGTATAATGCCCAATATGACAGGAATGTAATTACCCATTACCGATGCTGTGAATTGATTTATTGCACATTATTGCTTTTTTGCACAACCCCATGGGCTAGAAGAAAACCATTTACCTTGTTATGAGCTGTCAGCAAACTTGCACATGCACTTTCCTTGTATTTTTACTGATGCTGTGAATTGACAAATTGCACTTTATTTTTTTATTATCTTGATTTAATCGCTTTAGCAATTTTTACAAGGTTGAAGAAAAAAGATGATCAAGAAAAGAAAACAATGTAGTCTTTGTAGTCTGGGTGGGCCTGAAGTGTTGTACAGGATAAGAAAAAGTTGAGTTAACTTGCTTCTCCTGGTATCCTTGTCTTTATTGAGCCGTTAGTGAATTTGCACATGCATTTTCCTTGCTCATTTGCACATTCTTCTGAGTACTAAGGCACCATCGATAGAGCCTAGAGCTGTCACCAAATCTGGCTCACTCCATTTGAGCTGTTGTGAATCGATAGAATGTGCCCCCTTACATTGTTATTTGGGAATTGTAGAGGACAACAATGGTAGTGGCGATTCACCCTTATCCTGGTATCCTCAACTGTGCCAAGCCTCTCTTCGCCTGGACTGGATTTTATGAACAGTGCTGTGATTTTGTGATGACTTGGGAAAACTGAATTTACAAATGTGTTGGTATATGTTAATCTATGTTTTATTAATGAATGTGTTTTATAGTAATTACTGCAAACGTTGAGATTTTGTGTGTTTTGGCAAATGACTAATTGTCGAATATAAGCCATATGATGATAATTGTCTCTTACACCTGCCCCGTTTTCAACAGAGAGTTCTCTAAGTCAGTGTCCCTTCTTTCCCCTTTCCTTTTTGGCACAGTGTTATACTTTGTACCAGTTCTGGGTGTCCGATACCCTTGTTATAGGTAAATCCGGTTCCAGGTCATCTCTGGGTTTAGTTTCAAAAAGATTTCAACTACGTCCTTTCCATTCTTGCCAGTAGTCACCCTTCCCTGTGGTCTCTGGTTTTTCCTTCCCCCACATTGGGGTTTCTCTTTTTCTGGCCCATCTCAAGGCTGAGTGTCTTTTGTCCCGTCTTGGGGTCACTTTGCTGTCACCCAGTCCTGGAGTCTTTTGGTTTTCAACCCGCCGTAGGGTCAATTGGCTCCCATCACATCTTGGAGTCTTCTGGTATTTTGTCGTGGAGTTGTTTCGCTCTCACTCAGTCATGGGGTATTCTGCGACCGTTCCGTCCACCTCCCGACTATCGCAAGCAATAATGTAAATTTTTGCTTCAGGTGGCGCACCTCCAGACAGGTGTGTCAGGGAGGTGCCTGGATTTCGCCCAACGTTTTCCTTTTGCATTGTTGGAGCCGATTCCCTCAAGGCTGTAGTAGTAGGTTCTCGGCGGTGGCTCTGCGACTTCTTTTGGGTTTGTAACTCCAGCGCCTTTGGGTGGAATGCCTGCGCCAGGTTTGATTGTCTGCTGAAGCTCGTCAGCCTGGTGTTCCACAGGATCCTTCGCTGTTCCAAGCACCTTGTCTGCTGTGGTCTCTTAGCAGCAAGCTGCGCCTCCCATTTATCTCTGCGGGTGTCTCTCCAGAATTCCAACAACGCGGGCGGGCGCTACCTCTCTGCTGTGTACAAAGGGAGGGCTGATGGCTTGTTCTTTGAGTCGATTGGAGTACAATGCCAGAAGTGGGTCCGAAACCACACCACCCTCAGATGCAGGTCTTGAAAACTCATTACATTTCTCAATCCCCATGTAACCTACGAACTTCTGGTATTCTTGAGACGAGAGGATAACGTATATCCCGATCTAAGTGGTCTCTAGGTTGTGGGGTCACCCCCTGTGGGATCTCACTCACCCAGTCCTCTAGGGTCTGTTAGGCTTAGCGGGCTCACCGCCCCAGTTCCAAAGATGGTGGCTCCCCCTTGGGGAGAGGTACGAATTCCATCGATTTGTCAAAAAGTATTGTAGCAACCCAAACAATGGATTTGTAATGTTTCCTATTCTAATACTGCAAAGGAAACAAAGAAGCCTTTGCACAGTGCTCACAAATAGAATGCATCTTTCACATTGTCTTGGAAATGAAATGTAATCAAAGGCGACTGCAGTACAGGAGGGAATTGTATCATGGTAATCAAAAAGCTGCGGTTTCATCACAATGAAAACACAACACAACAAATAAATGTATGGTTTTCCATTCTGCATAATCAGAAGGTTTCTGTAGGAGTTTATCACCCGGTGGGGTCTCTGAGACACAGGGAACAGCAGACAGCCTCAGTGGAAGGGGACTAGCAACTACATAGAGCCTAAACCAGCATATAATCCAAAATGAAAGATGGGCCTTATACTGCCTTGGAACAGCCATGAGAGATCACCTGACCCAATCACATGGACCAATGGAGGGCTGCTCAACTCACACCAAACAGACTTACACCCCCACCCTCTTCCTCCCACCAGTGCATACCCAAGGGGAAGAGTGATAACCCTTTATAAATGAGCCAGCCCAGCCAGGGCTCGTCAGTCAAGGGAAGTAAAGTACTTGGCTACAGAGTTACAGGTTTGGGGACAGTAGACCAGTGGAGAGCAGCAGGCCCCTGGGGGTCTTGAGCAAGGAGGGTCCACATGGCGAGAGAAGCGCCAGAGCGAAGTGCTACAGGAAGAAAGACCTGGTGACAAGTAAGATTGGAGAAGCATGGAAAAATATTACAAACCACTACAGAGATTCCCACAAGGAGAAGTATACTTGCTTGGAGAGGGAAACAAGGGGTACCATGTGGTAAGTAAGAGAGAGTAAAGCAGATGAGATTAAAGAGGGATTGGCTGGGAAGCAAGACAGAAAGCTACAGGCTTTGAAGGGAGGGGTACCAGCTGGTAAGCAAGAGGAATGTACAATGAAGAGTAAGACTACAGCAGATAAAGACAGGGCTCGCAAAATCTCCTCAACCATTAGCATAGGTGCAGAGATTTCATGAAGGGAGAGAAAGATTTGAATGTTCTTCGCCCTTAATGGCGAGTACAGGGATCTCGGAAGCCTTTATTATTCACTGCAAATCATTCCTTGCAGTAAATAGCAACTGAACATTTCATTGTGCGTGGCTGGCCTCTAGCTGGCAGCATTGCGCCAAATGTAACATTTATTAATGGTGAAATGCATCATTTAACAACAAAAAGTGCAGTTTGTTTTGTTTCATGAAAAGGTGTAGGCCTTTTAGGGGGTTGAGGGTGGGGGGGGGGGACAAGAGTAGATACATTAGCTAACTAGACCTGTAGGGCTAGTAAAAATAAGAATTTACAAGGCCTGAGAAAGGTTGTTTGAAAGGTGGCAGAGGGATATAGTGCAAGGTCGTATGGAGGACCATGGTGGGACTAGGAAGAGTAAAGGGGAGAAAGGCAGACCTGGGAATCAGCGTAGAAGAAAGAAGTGGGCATAGGAACACCTAACCATGGTGCTGTTCCCATGTTCTAAGTGTAATCCAGAATAGGCGTCCCCAACAACATGAAACCAGGGGAAAACCAAAGCAAAGCACACCACCAAAAGGGGGAAGAGGGTTCACGTGAATGAAACCATAGAATAGATCAATGGAATGAACTGCTCACTGTAAATGTTCTAAAGCAAACCCTGCCATATTAACCATGGTGTTGCAAAATTCTGTGTATTTGCCATCCAAAAGTATCCTTTGGACCTCCAAAAGCATTCTCAGAAACATATTCAGTACCCCCCGCCCCCCCGCAAAGTATAATAAAAACACTGTGCTCTCTCAAAATCAAGGGATGATTGCAGAGTCAATGTCAGTATCCTTTCAATTAAATATGCCTATTTAGGTGATCTGCTGAGCAACCACTTGGACTATGGTCCCGTTTTCCTTTTGCTGCTAGAACTCATTTCCGTGCATTCTAAAGAGAACAAGTTGGGTGTATCAAAGAAGTTTTGCAGTAGAGCTAAAACTACATACAATAAAACAGTAAGCAGATTGTTCTGCATGCTACCAGAATACAACCTTTGCAATAGGTCCATTGGGAATGACTGGGGTGCCTTGTATCTCAGGAAGTATTGGTCCAGGAGATCCATTTGCTGGACTGTGTGGCTGGCCAATTTTCTGTTCTGATATGCCAGCAGCTTTCTTCCGTTGGGCTGCAATTTGAGATAAAACATTATCTGCGCTGCCACCTGTGAGTCAGAAAACAAAGCACCATTATTTAGATGCATATATGAGCACAGAAATAATATTTTTTCATCAAAAACGCAAAGCATAAAAACATTTTTTTTAAATCACAATTTGGAAAATAAATGGAATGATAGTTCTCTACCTGAACGGTTATGTGGTTCCCCAATATGCCGGTTCATGCAAGCGACATTATTTGATCCACCTGAAGAGTGAGGCGAGTGGTTAAAGTTTCCTGAATTCGATATGTTGGTGGGGCTCCTTGTCAAGCTTGGAAATTTAACTGATATAGCTCCACGGCTGGCAGAAGTCTGTTGGGAAAGAAGATTTTTTGTGAAAACGACGCGACTATGCACACACGTAGATAATCAAATTCATCACATGTAAGCTCTATTATTTAAATCAGGCACTCCTCAGTAATCTAAGCACCAGCAATCATTGAGATTTGGTCAAAATCGTCCATAATTACACTTTTTCAGTTTTGCCTTTCTGCAACAAACTCTTCATGTCCCCAAAAAGGAAGCACGCTGAAATCGCAATAACACAGTAATCCTGATTTGTAGGATAATTTGAGAGAACTGCAGGGGAGCAAAAAAAAAAAAAGCAGCTAAAAGGCTAGATCTAGGTGTACATAAAGACTGCACACAAAATATACAGTGACTCATATTGCCATGATCCAATCCTCCGAATACAATATGTGCTCCTGTACCGATGAAAATATTTTCTCCCAGCTTCCAGCCCCTACACGCTGGTCACAAGATCATTATCTCGGGACCAGTGTGTTCAAATTCAAGATAAATAAATTGCAGCTAAATCAGCACGATCATACTCTTCTCCCTTTCATGTAACGATCCATTACTTTGATCAATTGATTTCTGCATTTTGAAAAATATTTCATATCACATAATCGACCATCTTGAAATCTACTGACATGACCTAGCACAGCAGTGCAGTTAATAGCACTGCGCAGAGCTGTGAAGCACATGTGTGTGCCAAGCAAAAGGCATGATCAAACACAGGAGATCTCAAACGAATCACTCAGTGTCCATATTCAGCCTTTAGCAAAGTATCTTGAAAATATTTTAATATAGAAACAAATTCCATAAAATAGAAAGAACTTCTGTTCATTTTTAAATATTCACTAATTTTAAGGAGGATTCTGATAGTCACACTATTATGGTGAACAGAAAGGACACTAATCCCTAGCCCAACCCTATGGACGTAGTAGAGTAGCAGAACAGTAGGTTGTAGACACAGAGGGAGTGTGTGAGTGGGCTACAGCTACCATGAGATACACAAAGAATAATACAATAATTCCAGTTAGACAGAAGAGTACACAAATATACAATCATTCATCAGGTCTTTAAGATACATACTAAGCAATGAAAACCACAGGTAAGCATTATCCCACAACTAATATCAAATAAATACATACTTTCACCATTGGGGGTTCTGCTAAAGGAACACCAACACTTTACTTTTAGAAACAGTTATGCAATTGTTAGAGTTAGAAGCAACACTTCAAATAACCGAGTAGTAAAGTGTGAAACAGAGAAAAAAAGTCAATTTCACTACCAATAAACACAGGTATGTAATTTAGATAGAACACCCACAGATGAACCTAAGGCAAGGCCCCTAGCACTTAATCTGTCCAGAACCTAATGGAAAGCAGTCTAGTGCCTAAATATCACCAGTTCCACAAGACACTCTGTTCAGGTGATTTACTATTGGAGTGTGACAATAGCTACCTCAAAGTCCTAGGCTAAAGAAAAGTGTTCCAAAGGTAAGTAAAGTATAGAAAGATTTCTCTTCCAGTCCCACCGCCTTAGGGACGTTGGGGGTCGTTAACCAGACAACCCCCTATCTTAGTTAGGCAAGGGAGAGATGGGATGAGGACTTAACGCACAGGAAACACTTTGGCGGGAAGGAGGGCATGAAGAGGTATGATAACGTACCACCTTTACTCGGATGTCTCCAGGGACGACTACAGGGGTTCCTAGATCTGTTGGGACCCCTTACCTCTGCTGTTTCTGTTCAAGGGACTTCCAGGGGTCGAGGGTGCAGAGGTCACTGTCTACATCGAGATTGTGTCCGGTTTAGTATGCGGTTCAGGCTCTGGTGAAACGGTTCTGAAGACTGCCTTGTCTGCCTTATTAGTGTGTCCCCTGCCCGCCCTCTCTCTCTCTCTCTCTCCGACTCTGGCCATCATCCACATGCCCCCTGACCAGCTTTCCCACTTCCTCTTTAAATGGTCTGATCTCACCTTCTCTCCTGTCCTCCTCCTCCAAGCTTCTCTTCCTCACCTGCCCTCCCCTTTGCACTTCTCGTTACTTCACTTGCACAATCCAAATGTTGCATGGCCTATTAGGATTGCTACTTTCTCCTACATTTTCCCCCTTCCCACTTTACCCCCCCACCTTGTTGCGCCTGGAAAAACGTGTGTATAGGTGCATTAAAAATTACCAATAAATTAATAAAAAACAACTGGATACCCTTGTATCGTGGTGATTGCATCCTATTGTGCAAGGCAACCTCAGAATATCTCCATGACACGAAGAAACAGGATTTGGTGGGAGCTATCACCATCAGGCGACAACAGACGATCTTCATAGGATAAACTAAGGAGCAGGCGCTACACAGCTTCGCTTCAGTGTAGACGGCCAACACCGCAGGATCAGACAGCTTTTTGCAAAAGCTTAAAATCCATGAAGTTCCAAGGATGCACTCGAAACTGCGATGGCTGCAGCGAGGTAGCCCCCAGGGAAGAGCTGGTCAAGCTACCGGGTGGCCCAGGGACACTTCTGAGGGCTCAGCAGGCACAGATGCTCAAGCAGGGGTTGAAGCATGAATGGGGGCCTTCTTGAGATCAGGACAGAGGAGCATGACTTCTACAGGACTTGGCTAGAGGCAACACTGGTCAGCTGCAAAGGTCATCCAGGGGTTTGCAGTGGGTTACCCTTCTTTGCCGTGGCCTTTGGTCCATGATTTGTCGAATGGCTGCAAGACTCCTCCTTTTATACAATTTACGGACAAGAGTCGCAACCAAGTCCAACAATGGTAAAGATCTGCACTGTTTAAAATATCTAGGGCTGTCCAATCACTGGACCTACATTCTGCCAAGGAACAGACACAGTGCCTCAGACGTGGACTGGGTCCAGACAGACCCATTCCCCACATCTGGCCACACACACACACAGACTGTCAGTTTGTACGGTCAAGCAGAAACCAATGGAAAAGGCCATCTTATAAGGCAATTCCAGACCACAGAGGGTAGGAAGAAAGCCAAAATACAAAATCGCCAAAGGACAGGTGAAAATATTGCAGAATAAAAAGTTATATATAACAGTAGAAAAATATCTTCTACCACCCGCCCATCCTGAACACATCGTATTTGTAACACCAAAGTTACAAAAGAAAGTTATAAAGATACAAATTATCCTAACCGCACCGGAAATTGCATCTCAATCCCCCATGCTCAACTCCACTAAGACTGAAGTTCTCTACTTCACATCCAAACAGGCTATCTCTTTCTCTCTCCCTCTGCTATTCTTCTCTCCTCACTACCTCCCCAACTCTGCTTCAGCTCGCAACCTTGTTGTAGTTTTCAATCCATCTCACAACTTCTCGCTCTTCACCTCCAGATCTGCCACTGTGCTCAGACTTAATCTCCTCAACATCAGAAAAATAAGACCTCCTCCCTTCAACATTGCTAGGGGCCTAATAACCTCCTTAGTACTCTCTCGATCCAACTACGGTACCAGTCTACATTATGGTCTTCCCAATTATGCTTTTTCACACCTCGACAAAGTCCTCAACTTTGCTGTCTGTACACTCTTCAACCTTCACCTCCAACTCACCACCCCTTTGTCAGTTAGGCTGATTATCTATGAGACAGAGGGCAGAGTATAAACTCATTCTCATCATCTTCAAAACTATACATAGACTTTCCCCACCCTATCGGCCCATCTCACTCCCCCTTCACTCTCTACGATTATCTTAAGCTCACCTCCTTGCCACCTCTAGTGCCGCTTGCGCTCCCTCTTGTTTCCACTCTCTTCATTCTCCTCGCTCCCTTACCCTGGAATGCTCTTCCTCTCTCTCTTTGCACTACTCCACTCTATATCTATTTAAATACAACCTCCAAGCTCTCCTCCTGTCTGAAGAACCACTTGTATAGCATTCCACGCCATCACATCCCCCTGTTCGCCTATCCCCCCATGCCCACATCTCTATACAGCAACCTTAGGGTGCTTATCACTCTTCCCTTCATCCTACAACTTAACCCTTCCTCCACTATCCCATTCCACTAGTTTCCACCTTTTCTGCATCATTTAGTCTTAAATCAACATCCTCTCACCCATTGTTTAATACACTGTTCCTATGCTCTGTAAATCAATGTTAACAGATTTTGAAGGCATTTCTGCACCAAAAATGCATTGTTTTCTTGTAATTTTTATCTAATGAATAAATGTGGCCAGTTCTAAAATTACAAGTAATCCACTAAGGAAGACAGTCTCTCAGTACCGATAGTCACAGGAAATGATCAGTATCCCCTTAAAGGCATAGTCTAGTAAAAAATGTTATTGTCCCTACGGGTCGGCCATGTTTTTTTAAGCCTAAGTGGCTCGATTTTAGAAAACTTTCCTATGGACCTTACCCGAGTTTTCGTCCATTAAACGCACGCGAAAACAAGCACCAGGGAGCCGCCATTTTCTGATAATCCTATCTTTTCCCCCATCGCCCTGGCTGACCTGCTTTTGCGGCACTAAATCAATTCCCCCACCCCTGAGCCTGTCGTCAGCAGACTCGTACCGCCCATTTCCCAACGCCAAAGCACGTCTCGTGTCAATATTCGCTGCGCTTCAGCTAATGACGTGTCGCCATGGAAATGGCAGGACGCCTCTTTGCTCAATAAGTATAAACAGACCGTTTCACAAGACACAGCAGCAGATTTTCGATTCCATTCCTCTCTCTGTGTTACTTTGAGTATTCTGTGACTCATTTCAGTGCTCTGGTCAGCTACCTTCGCCGCTTGTAGCCCGTGTGAACACCTGTACCATCTCAGTAAATTATTTTACTCTGTTTACCACACAATGGCTACAATAATGCCCTACATGTACGAGCCCGAGTATACCGAGGAGGAACTACTGGAAAGGGAAGCACGCGAAAACGATGGGGATTCGGACGGCAGTTGGCAGGACGAATCAACAGATGAAGAGCTTGGGCCTAGTCGAATGGACGGCGTCTCCACCTGGTGCACATGCAATCGGTGCGAGCTAATGCCAACTGAGGACAAGAACTGCTGCTGCCGAGAAAACTCGGGATGCCTGGCCTACATTTCGGAAGGCGAGCCACGACCGCAATGCATCACCGAGCTACCAGACTTCAGGGCAGCCTGCCTCACACGGGCCGTGTTGAGAATAATGATGGTGCTTATGCACGAACTTCGCGCAACTGTTCGTCCTCGTAATCCGAGTAACGAGTAAGTATACTCTGCTTGTCATGCCACTCCTATTTCATGATCTTCTACTGTATCCAAAATTACATCTACATATCATTGTAACGCATGTAAATCGTTCAATAGTGTGCATTGTCTAGATAGCATTTGTCCGTGCAGAATGCCATTAGTTACAAGAATTGTCATTGACAACAAACGTTTATTAAACTTATCTTGGTCATTTAAAAACAGTTTGTTTCATTCCTTTTCACAGGTGGTACAGGCTGGTGGCCTATCGTTCCTTTACATGGTGGCTCCACGGGAGGCTTGGACACCGCGTTCGAAGAGTGATACCCGCCTGTGCCGTTCGTGCCATTAGAGAAACGTTCCCGAGTGACAGCGATCAGTACAGGGGATTTTCTCTCGCTGTGCTGCAACTTGACTTGTATAATCTTTAAAGTCTTGTATTTTTGTGTCATGAAAATAAGATACAAAATAAAACACCACATATATTTTAACAACGTTTGTTTCGATTTTTTAAATTAATCAAGTGTGTCTCCATTCAAGGATGGACGTCAGACATCTGTGCTCCGAATGGGTGAAGGTCTGGTCGCTGTGAAGCAGGGTGGTCACTATCTATCTAAGCTAACATAACATTCTTGATAATGCATGCACTAAATAACACTTGTTCAAAGTCTTTCAGTAGGTTATGTCTCTATAAAAGTCACACATATATCTATACTAACAATTACCATTGGATTATACAGGCCTTAGGGTCTTGACCACTATAATACACCGGTTGAAGTGTGGGTCTGTGCTCACAAGAATCTCCAGTATGTGGCATTTGTTATTGATAAGCAACGATCTACTATCATTGATATAATGGCGATATACTATATATTGATATGAAGGCGGTTCGCGCCGGTGGATGCGCGCTGGCATGGGGGCTGTCAGGGGCGCGAAAGGCCAAGGTGCCAAACTACATGTGCACTTCAAAAGGTGTCCCACGCCAAGAGGCCATTGTTCACATGGTCTCCTCAGACCCCGTGTCTCCAGCCAGGCCTCCCCCCGAGGCAGGCCGCCCCCCTGCAATCCACATAAGTGTGTCTCTATTCAGCAGTCTTCCTGTGTCTTATCTGCACGCCCCAGGCCCATCCATCCCACCCCCCTGTATCAAAGGTGGTTCGCGCCGGTGGATGCGCACTGGCATGGGGGGCTGTCAGGGGCGCGAAAGGCCAAGGTGCCAAACTACATGTACACTTCAAAAGGTGTCCCACGCCAAGGGGCCATTGTTCATATGGTCTCCTCAGACCCAGTGTCTCCAGCCAGGCCTCCCCTTGAAGCAGGCCGCCCCCCTGCAATCCACATAAGTGTGTCTCCATTCAGCAGTCTTCCTGTGCCTTATCTGCACGCCCCAGGCCCATCCATCCCACCCCCCTGTATCAAAGGCGGTTCGCACCCGGGGATGAGCGCTGGTATGGGGGGCTGTCACGGGCGCAAACGGCCAAGGTGCCAAACTACATGTACACTTCAAAAGGTGTCCCACGCCAAGGGGCCATCGGTCACATGGCCTCCTCAGACCCCGTGTCTCCAGCCAGGCCTCCCCTTGAAGCAGGCCACCCCCCTAATATCACGACATACATACGTCATTCATTCACAAACACACCACAGTTTCTAATACTTTAAAAACCACTCGATATGTCTCATGAGAACATCTTCGTGCTTTGCAAGTCAACTCCTGAACGTGCTACCTAGGAACCACTGAGATCTATGCTAATCTGCTCGTCGTCGTGCTATCCGTGAACTTCTGTGACCGCTTCGAGCATACCCATCAGTGCGCTACCTGTGGCCATCCACCTTTTCTCCCGCAACATACTGCTCTGCTTGCTGAATGCAACTGTTTGTTGGTCAAGGTAAGGCCATGTATCCTGGTCATATTTCGCAGATTTTTAAATTTCTATCTATTTGCGAGTAGAGTACCCAATAGTGCTATGTTCATTGGTCTCATTGCTATTGACTTGAATTTCCATTGCTATGCTAACAACAGATCTATTTATTTTCATCTGTGTCAATTGTCATCAAATTGCATCCTTCGGGGGTCCAGTCTATGATGTAAGCATGTTTCCTTCTCGTGCAATACAGAACATCCAAGGGATGAGTCACATGTTCAGTTTTTAGTCAAATCATTTATACATTTCTGCAACTTATGCAAAAACTAAGCCGCACATAATAAACTGGTATAGTTCCTGCAACCAAAACAAACCTTGCATTGATCATTGTATGATTCATTTACTTTTGTATCAAATCTTTATTCTTGAAGATTGTATTATAATGTCGATATTTACTTTTCAGATTTATCAACAATGCCTGCCTGTTCGATTAGCGGTTGCCCTTCGAAGATCCATGCGAAATCTGAAGGCACTACAATGCATGTTTTCCCGAAAACTGTTGATCGAATAAGAGAATGGGTCAGACATTGCGGATATCCACTGGATGAGCTGGAAAGTAGAGTCCAACAAGTCTTGCAGGACAAGAGGGGTGATTGATACCGCATCTGCAGCCGGCACTTTTCCTTGGACATGTACACAACATCTTGGGTAACAAAGAAGAATAAACGGCGAACTGCACGGAAATTGCTCGAAAACGCTATTCCCACTCTATTTGTCCACATTCCGCCACCGGTGAGTCAAGTGTCCGGATTTAGCTTTAGGCCTTGCGGTAGTGTGTAGGTATCCGAACGGATTAATTGATATTGTAGGTGTTCTATCCCTTGTAATAATTTCGATATTGATATGATTGTATAGTTTTTTGAATAATGACATTTACCAATATATTCTTTTTCGATTTCATAACCCACAAACGCAATGTATATATATGGGAACAGGGAACTGTGCTGTATTGAGCATTTTACAAGTATTCTGTCGCCTTACATGGCTATTTTTAATATTGGCATTTCATTATCAATCATTAATTTACCTTTACAACTTCTTGACTATCCCTTGAATCTGAAGCAAGAACATTCTACATCCTTGACGTGGTCGCAGTTATCAAATACTTCTAGCGCATATCAGGTAATCTTACTAGGCTAATCCGCTACAGACCTGTTTTATGCATGTCAAGTAATATTTTTATTTTATCCTGTAATCATTTTACCGAATGTTTGGTTAGTGCTTTCCAATTGATATGCACCTTAGTTATCGTCCGCTGGTGTTTGTTTTCGGTTATAATTAGTGTTATCCATACTAATGCAAGTACTGTCTTTCAGGGAGATGCTGAAGCGTCCGCCACATCTACAACATTTCTAGATGTTCTTCAACAGCAGGAGGTATGGATACCGACAGCTCCATCGAGCGTCATCATCAGAGCTGGAATTCTTGCCGTTTGATTGTTCTACACAATATTTCATTCGTGGTTAGCCGTTGATATGCACTTGTGCTGTCGACCCCAGGTGTGTGTTATGTTTTCACTATAGTAATCCTCACTAATGCAAGTACTATGTTTCAGGCAGTTGATGGAGCGTCAACCCCTGCACTTGATGCAGAGCCTGACATTCAAGTAATTCCAGGGGAAGTGGAAGCGGGACCATGCGTATACGAATCGGCGCAACAGCTTTCGGAAGTGCGCACTACATTTGCAACATCCATAGATATTCTTCAGCAGCACGAGGTATGGATAATGACAGCTCCATCATGCGTGATCATATAACGTGATTACATTTGCTATACTTTCTTCCCTATTAACGCAAGTGCTGTGTTTCAGGGAGACGACGAAGCTTCCACTACAATCACAACATCCAATTTAGATGATGTAGATCTAAATAAATCGGAGAAATAAGTCGATGAAATATGATCATATTTAGATTTTCCTTGTTTCTTTTGGACAATGCATCATTTGCGGTTATCTCTTTATATGTACCTGTGCGTTCGACCACAAGTGTGTGTTATGTTTCCAATATTGAAAACCATACTAATCCAAGTACTGTGTTTCAGGGAGACGACGGAGCTTCCACCACAATCACAACATCTCATTTAGATGATGCAGATGTAAAGGAATCATTGAAATAAGTCGATGAAATGTGATCATATTTGGATTTTCCTTGATTCTTTTGGACAATGCATCATTTGTGGTTATCTCTTTATATGTACCTGTGCCGTCGACCCCAAGTGTGTGTTGTGTTTCCAATATTGAAAAGCATACTAATGCAAGTACTGTGTTTCAGGGAGATGCGGATGCCTCCTCTCCAATACAACCATTCATGGCAGTCCATGCAGAGCCAGAGGTATGGATACTGACAGTTCCATCGAAATAGATCATCACTGGTCGAATACTTGTCGTTTGATTGTTGCACACAATGTTTAAATCGTGTTTGGCTATTGAGATGTACCTGTGTGGTCGTCCTCACGTGTGTTTTATGCTAACAATATTTTGATACATAGTAATGAAAGTACTATGTTTCAGGGAGACGATGGAGCCTCATTCCGTGCTGTCTATGCGGATACAGAAAATATAGTCGTTGCAGCGCAAGAGGAAGGGAGGACATGTGGAAACGAATCGGAGCTACAGCGTGCAGATGTTGAAGGTCGAGTCAAAAAAGTTGCAAAGAAAAAAAACCAAAAAAAAGGTTAGTTACAAACAGTTCATAACTTTAAAAAAAATGTTTGTGCTGGGGACTGTTTTATGTTATTTTCCAGTCAATTCTACTACACTCCATCTTGTGTTTAAACTGAACATCCCTTTTCCAATCTCTCCTCCAGTTACCCGTGGGTGTCAGAACTATACACACACAGACAGTGAAACGAATGAGAGATGTGGCTTGCCAGACCGTGTACACTATGGAGGAACTATTAATTGAGGCGAGGCGTGTTCAGGCTCGAGATGCTCATGTCCAATGGCCAGAACATGAATTAACTGTGTTTGGAGACTACAGCAAAGTTGCATTGGACCATAGCTACAATGCGAGCGCACCACCACAAGAAGATGTTATTGAATGTATTGAAGATAGCTCTGAAGTAGTTGCAGATCAATTTACACAATCTACACCCGCCAAAAATTTGCCACCAGAAAATCTGTCGACATTGTTGTGTTCTCCCAACAATGTTGAAGTAATAGATGTCGAAATGACAGAATGAACCAGCTGCAGCATCCATAGACGCATCAGAACTTGATATCAGCGATATTACTTTCCAATGTGTTGAAATCTCCACAACGTCACAGGCCGAAACAACATTGACGCAGGATGACAGTCTAATGAAAGAGAGCAAATACATTGTATTCGACAGTTGTTTGATGGAAATTATAAGTATGCTGAAATGTGTGCATTCCATTAGAGGGAAAGTATGTGGGAAGCCATTGATTAATGTGACTCGTCAAATAAAAGGCAGTAACGTCAAAATAAATGCAGCCTGTAGATTAAATCATAGGTTCTCATGGTCTGCACAACCGATGCTGGGGAAACTGCCAGCAGGCAATCTACTGTGTGCAGCTGCATCACTTTTTAGTGGCTCCAGTTTTAGAAAGTTAGAGGCTTTCTTTCAGTTTGTGGGACTCCATTTCATTTCTAAAGCGCTGTACTACATATACCAACGTGATTATCTGTTTCCGGCCATTAGTGATGCTTGGAAAATTGAACAATTGTCTCTAGCAAGTACATTCGAAGGCAAACGATTCAGGCTAGCCGGCGATGGACAGTGCGACAGCCCTGGTGTTTCTGCCAAGTACTGCACCTACCACTTTCAGGACATGGATAGTAAGAAAATTGTGAGTTCGGTGGTAGTGCAGGTAACACAATGTACATCGTCAGTGGCCATGGAGAAACTAGGATTTATAAAATCAGTGGAATATCTACAATCAAGGGGAATGCACATCGACCTCATAGCCACGGATAGACACGTTTCAATTTCCAAGACAATGAGAGAGCAGTTCCCACATATTAAACATCAATTTGACGTATGGCATCTTGCTAAATCAATCAATAAGAAAATCTTGGCTGCAGGGAAAAAAAAAAGGTTTTGAAAGTATTTTGCAGTGGTCACATTCTATCACCAACCATCTTTGGTGGAGCTTAAAAACTTGTGAGGGGTCAGTGGAAATACTACTTGAAAAATGGCGGTCACTGATGCACCACTGTACCAACGTTCACCGCTGGACAGCAAATGAACATTTCCACCAATGTGAACATGGCCCTTTGTCCCCAGAGGAGGCACGGAAGAAGAAGTGGTTGATTCCATCTTCACCGACACACAAAGCCATTGAGAAGATTGTTTTCGACAAAACTATCAAGAGATTTGAGAGGACTGACAGAATTCTGTCACACAGGAGATTTGGAGGTGTTCCACAATATGTGCCTAAAGTACAGGCCAAAGCGCTTGCATTTTAGCTTTCGGGGCATGAAACATCGCACTCTACTAGCGGTCTTGGCCCATAACAGCAATGTCGGACGTGAACAATCTAGGACTAGGGGTAAAGTAAGGATGCCTCGCTACACTAAGGTGTTTTCAAAACGAAGTAAGCAATGGCTGATCAAACCAGTCTATGATGAAATGCAGTTCGACTTTGTGAAAGGCCTTATTGTTGCTGTGTTGGAGAAGCACAGATATGGAATTATGGACGTTTCTGTGCAGAGCAGTGATCCATTGCCACCGAACATTGCGACTGTGCCATGCGCACCCGAAGCACAGCTGATTGTGAAGTACAAATCCCGGTTTAAATAATTGCAATACGATTGTCTTTTTGTAAATAAATGTTATTGTACAGTGTACCTGTAAACCTAACCCCTACATTCACCATCATGGGTGGCGAACAAGCTGGGTGTCATCTTTGAATTCTCTCTATTCACCTCACATATGTGCATGTATATATTTTTCTCATGTCTCATCTCATGTAAATGCTGCACACTGTTAACGGAGGGGAGGCTTGCGTATTGCAAATAATAAAACAAACAAACAATAAATCTCACTTTTAACTCAACTCCTGTGGTACTTTATACTTTCCCTGACCTTCCGCAAAAAATTAAATGTGTCAATTTGGGCTGCAAAGGTCGCAGACAACGGTGAAAAAATTGGGGCACTTAGAACGCGCCAGCCAAGCGGGCCGTGGCATTTGGGAGAGAAGCCAGTTCGCATTTGCACATTGAGGCGCACTACATAGACGGATTCTAAACTTCAAGTTCTCACAGATGCCTATACTACGTGATGTTGCAAATAAAGAATGCGAAGGACAGCCCCCAGATGAGGCCCACAAGTCGCACTGGAAGTATAAGGGTCTATTGTTTTTTGACCTTGAGACAGGGACCATGCCGAAAGAACTACATTTGAAGGGAGTGTGCAATAATGTAAGAGACGAGAAGGCAGAAAATTCAGAAACTAGACCGAGTTTCATTTTAGTTCAGTATACGAAAAATCATTGTTAAGAGCACGGTCCGTTTTACAGACTGCATTACGAAGAGACACAATGGAAATTTCTAATATAATGTAAGTAAATCTTTACACGCTTTTATACCGGAATGAAGATTTAATGAATGGATGCATGAATAAATGAATGAAGAGCTAGGAAAAGCAAGTAAAACGTGTTCGTAGTGAGCACATGGGCATGCAGGTCCACTGGTCTGACCGATCTCGGTCCTTGGCCCAGCCACTTTTCCCTGCACTGCCTACCTGCACTATGGGACTGTCTGTATCCTTCAGCCCCTTCTCCCGGCATTTACCTTGCACTTGCCACAAGCTGGCCCTATTTAATTTGTATTCAACTAACCATGTACAGCCCTTCCCCATGCGCGATCAGAAAGACACCTGGCCTAGTAGGATCGTTGTCTGTCTGCCCTTGTTCCCCACCTGCCTCGTCACGCCTAGAAACACTTGAGTATAGGTGCGTTACAAATGCCATATCATATATCATATCATTCCTCACGCATGTAGACTAACTGTCGTTTATCATTGTGTGTTGGCCTCGATTTATCTTGTTACTTTTCGCATTGATTTTTAGAGACGAACATACTCCATTGAACTATCCTTGCAAGCAAATAGTTTCTGATCGGCCGTAATAAATGAAATGAGTAATATTAATGAAGTTCGGCTAGCGAGACTAATAATTTTTTTTTTTTCATAACAGGTATTTGATCCCATTCTGCCACTGCCATCTGTTTGAGACACCGGCGGATGGATTCTTCAGCAGACACCTGCAGCTTTGTGTCAACAACTGGAGCACGATCACCATATTATGGGACGATCGCCAAGGGCCCACATGCCCTTACGCTGTACTAGTGGATAGAAGCAACATATCAACCTTTACGCTGGCCTAGTGCCTACTTGATGGAACAGCCTTGTGGTTCACCGTGCTTCCAAAGTGATTCTTTTTACGAAAATGAACACCCTGTGTACCATAAAGGAACAGCGCGTGACTCAAGATGAAACGGAACAGTTATTGCGGATACAGATAAAAGAAAATAAATGGGTTTCAGAGTTCATATGGCAATTGCTGAATATTCTCTAAACATTTAATGTCAAATAAATGTACTTTACCAAATGTACCGTGTTGCTGTTTCATTTTAAAGTACAGTTTCATATTCCGAATTGTGGCGCGCTGTGTTGTGAGTTGATCTGTGTTGGTTTCCGGGTTCTGTGTGGAGTCGCGCAGAAGACGACTGGGCGCGTTTGCCTACGCAGCACAGTAACGTCACGGAGAGAGGCGGGGAATATGAATGTTTTGATAATGTCAGGCTCAGGGGCGGGGGAATTGATTTAGTGCCGCAAAAGCAGGTCAGCCAGGGCGATGGGGGAAAAGATAGGATTATCAGAAAATGGCGGCTCCCTGGTGCTTGTTTTCGCGTGCGTTTAATGGACGAAAACTTGGGTAAGGTCCATAGGAAAGTTTTCTAAAATCGAG
Organism: Ambystoma mexicanum; assembly: GCF_040938575.1. Taxonomy (NCBI): domain Eukaryota; kingdom Metazoa; phylum Chordata; class Amphibia; order Caudata; family Ambystomatidae; genus Ambystoma; species Ambystoma mexicanum. The sequence goes on from NC_090933.1 coordinate 39,642,994, forward strand.
CCACTTAGGCTTAAAAAAAACATGGCTGACCCGTAGGGACAATAACATTTTTTACTAGACCATGCCTTTAAGCGTGAGCAAAAAGGAAGCAAATTAAGTCGGAGGGCTTTATTTACCTCCAAAATGTCGGGTCAGAAAGCAAATAGAAAGTGTCCTAGAAGTCAATGGGAAGAAAGCTCCAAAAACAAAATCTTTCCTAACATCTGGTCCCCTAATATCCTCTTATTGCACCGTCTTTCCTGCTTGTTCGGTTCAAATGCCACTGGATTCTTTTTTGCTTCATCTGTAGCACATCTGCCGCCTTGCAATGAAATTCTGAATTATATCTAACACTGCAATTTCATGTTTATCACATAATCAGCAAGCATCTTGAAATCTACTGGGAGGACCAAGCTCATCACATGATAGGAAATTGAAGGCTCTTCCCTTTCCCTCTTATCGATACACTTCATCTGTACCTGTACAGCACTCTACTGCTTTCAAGCAATGTGTGTGGTCTAAAATTATTTATATTTCCTATACAGATACAAGATACAGTGACAAAGTCCTCAGCCTGGTGCTACAACCCACCAGGGTAGTGACTGGGAAAGGGGGGGGGGGTGGGTGGGAGGGGGCAATTAGGCTTAAACTCGAGATAGTGGATATTTGGCCCGGGGTTGGAGTGGGGAGTATCCCCCGATACCTGTGCCCTGTTCCCAGCACATGGCAGGAAACAGTCAACTTCCCTCACCTCGGGCCAATATCAGTGATCCAGCCCTACCTCACATTACTGGTCAGTCAGGGAAAACATTGCTTACTACTCAACTCTGAATTTTACAACACTCTGCCAGCTAAAGGAAAGGCTTCCCAGCCAACAGAATGAATTTAAGCCCCTCACCCCCAACATCCTGTGGCAGATCCAAATACCCTTTTCTAAAAATCAGTGTCCCCTTTGAAAAACTCTTTCTGCAGGTCTGGTGAAGAGAACCTGTACATTGCTACTGGGAACGATTAACCCGGCACAGCAGACGAGTTGCGTTTTCCTGAGTTGTTGGAATCGTTGATTGTGCTCTGGCCCTCCAACTGCCGCAAGTCAAACCCATAACTTTCTGGATGTGGAAGAACTAACAGAGGGAAGCATTAGCATTTTTCTGTTTGCAGGATATTGACATTTCCCACATAGAAAACTTTGGGTACATTTTCTACACTCATACATTATCACAAATCCTTTATAGAGGTTCAAATACTAACCTCCCAGAATCGCTGTCTGTAAGCCACATCTTGATTATACCACAGTACAGGGAGCTTCCCTTAGGGTCAACGGTAAGGTTTAAATCCCAGTTCAGAGTGTGGCCACATGCGCGCCCGATACAACCCAGAGTCCCCAAGCAGCTCTAGTTTAAGGAGAGCAACCAATCTAGAGCCACCCATCATTAGTACTCACAGTTGCAGAGCATTACTGAAAAGCCCACCCAAGGGAATGAGAGAACTCTGTATAAAGCCTAGTAATGTTCTTGAGACATCTCTATTGGTGCTGTTGACAGCAATCCAGTTCCCAGGCATGCTGTGTAAAACTGTGCCCAAAATATCTTCCTTGCTCTAGGTAACAAAACAATTGGGACTTAAAGTAGTTTCAGGAAATCCATCTCAAGTAACTGAAATACATAGCAAGCGCCTATGCACTCCTTAGCTTTACTGAGAAAACCAACAAATGTCTTTTTAAAGTGTTCATGTAATTGAGGATGTAGAAAAATGCCTCTTGTACTCCTTAACCTAACAGGGAAAAGAAAAACACACCCAAAGCCTGCTTACCTCATTTGCTAATATAATTGTCTTTGACTGGCGGAAAATTAAAGGATGTAAAAAGAAACGTAACCCTATCCAAAACTTTCTCTTTACAGGTGGAAACTGTGAGAAACTTGAGGGTTTTCTCAAATCTACTCCCTGGGGATCTCCTCCTCAGATGGCCAGGGAAGGGCCATTGCTTTTGGATCCCAATCCTGGGATTTGAAAGTGAGGGAGGATCACTTGGGTGGGGGATCCTTGAGGAGGGGACACCCGAATGCGAGACATGGCATTCAACCCTTCCTGATTCTGATATACTCTCCTGCCTCAATCTTCATGGGCTAATGTCAACCCTATTTGATATGGAATGGGAGGCAATCAAAGTTGTGATATGTGGGAGATGTCTATTTGCTAAGTGTGGGGTGTGATCTGCATTAAAGAGGGCACTTAAAAACGCTGAAAAGGCCATAATGGAGATTGAATGCCTCAGAGGGAGGCCCTGTAGGGAAAGAGAATGTGCTTGGCACCTTGAGGGCAAAATGTGTGGAAGGCCCAGGATCGAGGGACACCTGGATAGGGAGGGAAGGGCCCGCACTGGAAGAAAGAGATGGGGACATCCCTTAGCAAGCTCCTTTTACAATTCTGAAAATAAAAGCCCTTGATGCGTCCTTGAGAGTTGGTGTGTTCTTGATGCCTTCTGTTACCTCAGTCACTCGATAAGTCTGGACCTTTAAATATAGGGCTTGCTGGGACAACTAGCTTGTGGTTATAATTTCAACACAGTACTGTATCCATACTTGGGATCGGGTAGAGAGAAGTTCGAAATGTGTAACCGATAGCGAATGTGCATACAAAATATGCTTCTACTGGCTTGTGACTCAGAGGTTGCATAGGCCGACATCTACTGGAAGCTGTGAAGTATTGCATTTTTTTTTTCGAAACTAGAAAAGGGAAGTCGACAGGGCGGGCCAGTAATACTATCCCTAGTGTGACGTCCACTGTACCCATGATGCCTCACGCGTCGAGGTCCCTCAGATTGTTGTTTTCCGCCATTCTAGACAGACGCGTGAAGCAGAGTTCCTCTTTCGGCTTATAGCCATTTACTTATTTCAATTACCGATAGATCATTCTTTCTATCCTTTTATCACCGACCATCGAAACATCACGCCGGTGAGGACAAAGAAACAACCCATCGAAAGTCTATCGTGACGGACCGTTCGGCCTTGGAAGGCTGCCACGGGCTTTGGCCCACACAGTAGGGAGAGAGGGGGGAGGTTCATTTTAGGATGTATATGCCCCTTTTCTTACATTACTTTCGCCCAGCTGCCATATTTTATAGTTGTGGCAAGACTCTTTAAATTCTTCCCCAAGTGCAATAGAACATTTCCGTGGGTCGATAAGCATTTAGTCTGTAACTTGTGTCTCCCAAGAGACCACATCGAGGGTTTTTGTCGAGCGTGTAGGCTCGTCAAGCTCAAGACTTTAAAGGACCGATTGACAAAACACTGTGCCCACTACGCCAGGCAACTCGAGGCCATGGAGGTAGAAGGTGCTTTCAGTGATGGCAGCAATGCTGCCATCTCGGGCGGCAAGGGCGACGGGGTAGCTTCGGCTACCCAAGCGCAGGACCCCGACCCCGGAGGACAGGCCGGCGGCCCTGTTGTGGGGACAACACCCACCGGCTGAAGCGATACAATTCCAACCAGCACTAAATACACAACTCAAGGTCGAGACTTGACACACGTGTCGAACGGACTGCAGCGCACGATGCCAAGGGAAAGGTCGGCTGAGTCCCCATCTTCTGGGCACTCTCGTTCAAAATCTCTGCATGACAGGACCCAACCGTCGAAGGACTGCATGGGCGTTGTGTGCAAAAACCCCACCGAGCGCCGATCGTCCGCAGACGAGGCCTCGGCCCTACCCACTCCCAGCTCAGGTGTTAGGCCTAAACAGTCTGAAAAACACTCTTCTGGGGGCCAGGGGAGGGAGGAGTCCAAAAAGAAGTCCTCAAAGACTACCCATAGGGACAAGTCCCCTCATAGAGATAAGACCCTCATAAGTAAAAATCTCAGGAGGATAGGGCCACCCCCGATAGGGATAAACCTCAAGAGGCTAGGTCCAGAGAACCTGGGTTACCCCCTACAGATGACGACTTAGGGCTACCTTCCCAACCATTGGTTATCTCTAGTTCGGCACAATGGTCAGCAGAAGACAGACAGGGTCATGAGGAGAATGTCCTTCATGGCCAACTTCTATGAAAAAGACCCTGCCTATTTTGGGAGTTTCCACTCCACTCCCCCCACTACAGCACACTCTGGGTCACAAACCACTGCTGCTCAGCCCCCTGCTAAAAAGTCTTGTCTTGAGTTTCCAGTGCAAGGCAGAGTCAGGGACCTCTATGACCCAGACTGAGGCCATGAAAACCTCTCCATTCTAGAGGCTGCATACCCTCACTATGAGGATGATACAGCAGACCCTTACTACGAGGATGAAGATGCTGAGGTTGACCCCGAGGCCAATATGTATCCTATGGACTCACCTATTGATCAGGACCCCCCTACCACTGATTCTCCTATTGACAACCAACCCCTTCTGAACGAGGTGCTAGCCAGGGCAGCAGAGCACTTTTAAATAGAGACCCAGGAGGTATAAGAGGTTAAGGATTTTGTAGAACAAATCCTTGGGTACAAGACGACAGTTATTCCTCTCCTCAAGTCAATACAGCCGTCATTGGAGACCCCTACCTCACACAGGCTGTAAACCCCTTTATAGTGAAGCTTTTTAAACCCGCACCTCAGACCAACTGTACATTAGATGTCAGCTGAAGCCCGACTCGTTCGTCCTAACTACAACTAGGAAGAGAGCGGGCACCCCCCCTTGCTTCCTCTGAGGCCCCGCCTGACAAAGAAAGCAAGAAGCTTTACACAATGGGCAGAAAGGTCGCCTCATCCGCGGCTTACCAAACCAGAATCGCAAACAATGCAAACCTTTTGGCCAGTTACAACTGCCACAAATGGGGGGGGGGGGGAGAGTCTTGGCCTTACTGTCGTCTGCCCCGGAACAGACGTGTCAGCTAGCACAAGTGGCCGCAAAAGGCAGAGCAGTGTCAAGCTGCTTGCTTAAGAGCAACCTTGATGCCGCAGACAACGCCGGAAGGATTATTGCACAGGGTACTGTTATTAAACATCACGCGTGGCTGCTGCAATCAGGTTTTTAAACCAGAAAAGCAGGCCACCCTGATTAACATGCCTATCAAACCCAATGTGCTCTTTGGCAAGGCCGTCGAGGACGCCCTTAAGACAGCCAAAGAGGAGTATGGCACACTTAAATCTTTGGGACAACTCACCAACAAGGCATCCGGCCAGAGGGGTAATGGCAATTTTCACCGTTTTCGCGGCCAAGTTCACAACAGGGGTCCAATTACAATCAAAGCCAAAGGGCTCCCTGGGGAAATAATCAGGGTCCGTCCTCCCAGAACTATCCTAGAGGACCGCATAGATCCCAAGCTTGTGGCAGAGACAACTCCTCTCGAGGGGGTACCCCTCCACAAAAACAGTGACTATCCGATTCAGGTGCCTTCCAATGCCTCTCCAGTAGGAGAGCACATTTCCAGCATCACCCACCCATGGGAGGAAATCATCAGACAAATGGGTGCTGTCCACAGTAGCAGGCGGATACTTTAGAGAGCTCCTCCAACTACCCCAAAACCACCCCCCACAACAGAAGATCCATTCAAAGGAACACCAGCGTATTCTCCTCGAGGAAGTCGTCACACTTCTACTAAAGGACGCTATCGAAATCGTCCCAGGTAAACAAGGGTATTTATTCAACTTACTTCTGTGTGCCAAAGAAAGATCTAACCATGCGCCCAGTATTAGATTTGCGCCCTGCAAACAAATATGTGAAGCCGCAAAAGTTCTGCATGACTACGCTACAAGAGGTACTCCCTCTACTAAAAAAGGGGATTACATGGCAACAATGGATATAAAAGATGCCTATTTTCATATTTCAATGTTCCCAGCGCACAGAAGATTCTTGCGTTTCAAGATGGTGAACCAGCACTACTGATTCAAAGTGCTACCCTTCGGCATAGCATCTGCTCCAAGGGTATTCACAAAGGTACTGGTGGTGGTGGCAGCACACCTGCGCAGGGAGGCAATCCCAGTATACCCTTACCTGGACGACTGGCTCATCACAGGGGAGTCCCCCCTAGTTTACAAGCAAAACATTCAAAAGACTATTAACCTTCTCTTTCAATTGGGCTTCTCAATCAACGAGAAAAAGTCATGCTTAGTGCCAAGAACAACCAAACAGTTCCTAGGAGCTGTCTTAAACACAAGAGGGGTTGGTCTTTCCGTCAGAGGAAAGAGTCCAAAATATGTTACTGCAAATACCACATTATCAGGCCGGCGCCTGAGCATGCAACCCATGCACGAGTGGTTGGCAAAACAATGGTCTCAGGCAAGCGGTCAGGGGGATGATCTAGTGGTGTTTCGCCAAAACTGGTACAAAATCTTCGCTGGTGGACGAGAGAAAATCTACTCAGAGGGAATCTCTTCTACAATCCAGAGATACAGGCGTTTATCACAACAGACGCCTCTTTTGCTGGGTTGGGGGCCCACTACCTTCACCACACAGCTCAGGGTCTGTGGTCTTGTGCGGCAGCTCCGAACCACATCAATCTGCTAGAACTTCTGGCAGTATTCAAGGCCCTCCTGGCGTTCGAATCCCACTTAATAAACCAATCTGTGCAGGTCCTGACAGACAGCACAAAAGCAATGTTTTACATAAACAAACAGGGGGGGGCACACGTTCTCCACATCTGTCCAAACTTGCACAGTAAATTTGGAAATGGGCATTCAAACGGAAAATATTCCTATCGTCACAGCACGTTCCAGGGGAACTCAACTCTTTCGCAGACTCATTGAGCAGAGATTCCCTACCAGAGGAACACGAATGGCAACTACACGCAGAGGTTGTAGAACACCTCTTCTCTCTATGGGGTTTCCCCACAATAGACTGGTTTACTACAAGAGAAAACAAGTAATGCCCAGACCTCGTGTCCAGGTACCCCCAGCCAGGCTCCAAGGGGAACGCCCTATGGATGAACTGGTCAGGCAAGATCCACAAGGAACAGATGATGCTCATCCTAGTTGCTCCTATGTGGGCAAGACAACTCTGGTATCCACATATGCGCAAACTGGCGATGTGCGATCCCATCAAACTCCTGTGCCCGTACAACCTACTCTCCCAGCACGGGGGCCTAACAGTGCACCCTCTACATCACTCAATGAACTTGGCAGCATGGCTCCTAAAGTCATAGAGTTTGGACATCTTAACCTGCCTCAAAGATGTATGGACATCTTGAAAGAATCAAGAAAGCCTAACACTAGACACTGTTATTTTGACATGTGGAGGAGATTCGTAATTTGGTGGCAGTCCAATCAAATTACATTTTTACATACATGCTCCATTTGCTAGGTGTGGGTTAGTATTCAACTCCTTAAAGTTCCACCTGGCAGCTCTGGCAGCTTACACCACTTCCCACAGTAAGATCTTGTGGTGGAAGGAACCTGTCATCAAAGCATTCATGGAGGGAGTAAAAATACTCCACCCTCCAATCTCAAACCCACCGCCAGGATGGGATCTTAATGTTGTACTCACTAAGCTCAAGCTCATGGGCCCCACTTTCGTGCCGATGCACAAGTCTAGTCTCAATCACCTGACTTACAAGACTGCCTTCTTAGTGGCTATCACTTCCATAAGAAGAGTTAGTGAAACACAAGCATTGTCAGTGCAGGTGCGTTCTTTGTTGTACACAAAGACAAGCTGGTTTTACATACTCACCCTAGGTTCTCCCCTAAATTAATCTCCAAATTTCATGTAAACCAGTCAATTGAGCTACCGGCTTTCTTCCACGAACCCAACAGCTCAGCTGAGGTAAAACGCCACACACTGGATGTGAGGAGGGCGGTCCTCTACTATGTAGACAAGACCAGACCGCTTAGAAAGACACATCAACTGTTAGCGCCAGGCAGAGAAGGTGACCGCATTTCAAAGAATGCCATCTCTAGGTGGATAGTCAGATGTATACAACTGTGCTATTCCCCATCAAATAAGACCCTGCCTTTTAGGCACAGGGCTCGCTCCACATAAAGCACATGAGCCACCTTGGCTTTCTTTGCAAATGTCCCTTCAGACAGCATTTGCAAAGCAGCTACATGGAGCTCAATACATACCTTCACTCAGCACTATTGCATTGGCACTCACTGCAAGACATATCAAGTGGGATCAGCGGTTCTAAGACATTTGTTCGCTCATGAACCTTCTCACATCCCACCTCCTTCTTCTAACACTGCTCGCTAATCTATGCACAGCATGTGAATCTGAGCAGATTCCACAAGCCTCAGAAGGGATACATTACTCACTGTAATCGTATTTCTGACGCTTGTATCGGATTAGATTCACATGCGCCTACCTTTCCTCCCCTCGGAGAGAAGGCACATAGATGCTAGGAGCTTGTCTATTACGTATCTGCTTGGATACAACTGTACTCCCGCTACACATCATGTCAGAAAAACAAACATCTGAGGGAACTCGACGCGTGAGGGATCATGGGTACGATATATATATATATATATTTGCACAAGAAAAGGGACAGCATTGTAGTGCTAGGATGATGGTCACTACTGTGGATGGTCACCAATATATGGATTCCATTCATACAGCTTGAAAAGAATAGTGCTATAGGCCACAACTACTTCTAACAGGCTCATTGGTGAAATGTTCATGCCCCAAAACTGTTGCTCTGATTCTCTGGGATACTTATTTTAGGTTAAGGGCCTCGCTTCATTCGGGCCTGTAACTTGTGGCCCAGACCATTACCGGCCGTAGAAGCCAGCAGAACACAGGATTATTGCTAAATTATGTATGTTATATAGTATAGTAAAGTGATGACATCCCAATTCAGTTCCCTTTCAGTGGAACCTTACTTTGAAAATGTAGAAAACATTTAGAAATAAAGCTTTATAAAATATAAAAAACTTTGAACATACTGTTACACAGTACAGCTCAGTTCAGAGACTCACAGAATGGCTGCACTGCTTGGCCAGAAAGCACACTGCAACACTCAGTACCGTGGTACTTACTGAAATACATAGAAGATCGCACTCTGCCTCCTTTAGGTCAATGCCCTACCAGAACAAAATTGTTTGTATAGCAGTTGCTACAGCAACTTTGCCATGTAATTGTGCTGCAAATAGAAGGTTACCCAACTAAAATGTTACTCAGATCAGGAGGTTAAGCCCTTACAAATTTCAAGTACTATCGGCTAACCACTGGAGTCCCTTTAACGTTCGCAGACAGGGGAAGGGGTGGAGTTAGAATACACATGGTAGGCTGAGAGGGGTTCTACCATCTTGGTTTCTGCTAGGGCTCTCTACAACTTCCTGTCCTCCCCATTTCCCACAGGTCAAGGCACTTAGGGCATGATGTAAGAAGACAAAGGTCACTTGTTACAAGAGTCTGGATCAGACCCCTTACAGCAGGCATGCTTTGGACCAAGCCACTATGACATTTTTCCTGTATAAGGAGGGAAGCTCCTCCTTTTTTATTCTGGGGACTACCACAACAAGGAGGATTCACTGCACCTCTGGAGAGAATACAGCCTATTCCAAAGTCCTCTGTCAGAGAGGAATGTCAGAAGGCATTCAAGGCAGAGGCAAGCTCTGCTCCTTAACCATTCCCAGGGTACATGATCCCCAGGGTCCACTGAATATCAACCCTGAGTGCCATTTCTCATTACAATTCATTCTGCATTCTATGTTCCTTTTACAGTGGTAGGTTTTTACCGTTTGAAATTAGTTTGTTTGCAATGATTATTTTATTAAAACCACTATTTTTCTAGGACTTTGTTTTCGGATCCATTGTAATAAAGCTGTTTGTGTTGCTACTATTACCAGCTCACACACCTAATGAAGATCTAGCTTGCCCTCGGACAACGTTATCAAAAGGGGAAAGAGGTATACCTCTTGGGGTGTGCCGCTTTCGCTATTAATATTGGGCTCACTGTTGGTTTAGTAGTGGTCATTTCTTCAATGTCAGGGTATTTTTAAGTAACCTCCAAATTAAATTCCCTATCTGTAGTCCAATAGTCTACATTTTCCTGTGCAGGCCCTCTGAAGATTAAGACTGTTTTCTGCCTATTTAATGTCAGTGTACTTGCAAATTATTATTTTGTAACTCTGATTCTCTTCATCAGACTATTTAAGTCTGGTTCTTGTTTATAGAGTCATCTGCAAAAAGAACACCACTAATGTTGGTGCCTGTAATCTTTAGTGAGACCTTGTTCACTGCTGGGGTAAACTGCTATGTCAGAGACATACAGCAGGAATGTTATGTTAACATTTATAGAGCGCACGTTCGCCCAGAGGCATCATGGCGCTAAAACTGGCGAGAAGAAACTGAAAAAAAGACTAGAACAGGAGGGTTTTAAGAGAGCGACAAATGATCAGATATAGCCCGCAGGGAGAATGGAAGAAAATTCTAGGCTTTGGCAGCAGCCACTGAAAAAGCTTGACCGCCCATCCGAGACAATCTGAACTGGGGGACTTCAACCAGCAGAGCCGATTGGGAACGAAGGACACGAGATGGAACATATGGAAGAAATATGACTGGAAGATATTCTGCCTCCACCTTGTAGAAGGCACGATGAACAATGCACAATGATTTTAAAAGAATGTGCTTCTCAACCGGCAGCCAGTACAGCTGCCGAAGTAAAGGAGACATATGCCCTCCAAATGGGGGGCGAAGATAGATCTAGCTGCCGCAATTTGGAGAAGTTGGAGAAGATCCATGAGATCGCGAGGTTGACCAAGATAAAGCGAGTTGCAATAATCAATTGTGCCGAGTACAAGAGCTGCCACAATCGGGGCCTGGAAATGAACAGAGATAGGGAAGGACCTTCCGTAGAATTTTCAATTTAAAGTGGCCAGCCCTACAGACAGAGGCCACCTGATCATTCATAGAGAGCGATGAAGACATTTTTACACCCAGATTCTTTACAGAAGGGTAAGGTATGGGAAAGAACCAGAGATATTGGCCAGAAGTCAGTCGTCCAAAAAAACAAGAGGAGTAGGGTTACCGACTACCAGAACCTCTGTTTTGTCGCCGTTTAGTTTTAGCTAGTTCGCCACCATCCAAGAACCTACGGCCACTCCGAAGCCGTTCCGCAGTGTCCAAACAGTTACCTTATCTGTATGTCATCGGCGTAGGAGTAGTATCTGAAGCCATCGGACGTGATAAGGCGGAGAAGTGACCTGATATAAATATTAAATAGAATCGGGGAAAGTGCAGATCCCTGTGGAACATCGCACGACAAGAAAACCGAGTTTGAGCGATAAGGGGGAAGAGAAACAGATTGGGAGTGATCGGACAGGAAGGCCGAGAACGATGCCAGGACTTGGCCAAACAGGCCGGTCGCCGATAGAAGAGAGATCAGGGTGGGGTGCTCAACCAGGTAGAACACAGCAAAAAGATCGAATAATAACACTGCTCCGACCACACCCTGAGCCACCAGGCGGGCAAGCTCGTCCAGCACAGAAGTGAGGACAGATTCTGTACTCCTAGCAGGCCGAAAGCACGACTGGAAAGAGTCGAAGAACCAAGAAGACTCCAGAAAAGAAGAAAGCAAGCGGTATACAAGGACCCCAACACCTTCATGAGAAAGGGAAGAAGTTAGATGAGATGAAAATTTGAAAGCACTGTGGAATCTAAAGACGGTTTCTTGAGTAAAGGAATCGCAAGTACATGTTTTATAACCATCCCAAAAAGAAGCATTCACTGCCGTTGTGATAGAGGAAATAATGTCATTGGAGAGATCTTTAAGAAGACCAAAAGGAATAAAGTTGGTGGGGTGAGGCAGACTTACCCCGATGAATGGCCGCGAGAACATCATGATCAGAGAAAGCAGGGAAAGAAGACCAAGTGGAGTTGGATGCCGACAATGAATGAGGAAGGCAAGACAGAAGCCCGACCAGAGACATTACTGATATTGTGTCAAATAGCCTCAATCTTGCTATGAAAGAAACCGGACAGCGACTCACGTAGCTTCTGGGAAGGGACCGCCTGAACTAGCTTACGCAGGGGTGGAGAGAGAGTGGACCAGCTCAAACAGCACCTTGAGTTCATTTACAGCAGTCTCCACTTTAAGACTGAAAAAGGATTTCTTTGCAAAAATAATATCCTAGTGATAGGCCAACATAGTAATAATAATTTGGCATTTATATAGCGCTACGAACCCTCAGGTATATCTGAGCGCTGCTTATTATTACCCACGGTGTGTAGGTTGAAAGAAAATGTTATCCTCCAGAAAATACTTGGAACGCCAATGTCGGTCAGAGAACCAGGGATCGGATGGATGATTCTTTGGTCTACAAAGCCTGAGAGGGGCTAGCCGGTCAGCAGCCGCAGCAAAAGAGGCATCCAATGTTGTTGGAGAACAGGGGGCAGCCTGAGCCCACTGAGAATGAAGAGAGGACACTAATTCAGGGTTCGAAACCTTACCCCAACTATGCTTGTGACAAGCCGGTTTGGCCACCGGTAAGGAAGGATTGAGATGACGGATAGAAAAAGGTACCATAGCGTGATCCCACCATAGTACTGAGCTGGGGGAAGACATAGTAATGGAATGTCTAGGGGAACAGACAAAATCCAAAACATTTCCCAATTGATGGGTGGGATCAGAGACAAGCTGGGGAAGTCCAAGATCAGACATCAAAGCGAAGAAGTTTGTTACCTGACGGATATTTGATGAATTTGCAGGAAGATTAAAATCACCAACAATTAAAAGATTTGAATATTTGAGTTGGAGTTCAAGTGCAAATGTGGGACAATCCACACAAAAAGTGCCATCAGCCCCACAGGGTCGATAGACCACAAGAACAGAACATTTTTAAGGGAGTGGCTTGGAACAATACAGTTGATTTTATAGTTTGCCTTGTGCATTATGGCCACTCCACCCCCAGGATGAGCAGAGAGACGGTCAACATGAGCCAGCTCATATTTAGGGGGCAGTGCCTGAATAATAGCAAGAACAGATCAGGTTGAGAATTAGCAACCAGTTCATGGCACTCCATAGAGTGAGCTACAAGTGAGTGGGTGTTAAGGAGACAACATTGCAAGCCAGCAGCTGCAGGTAGCACTTTAATCGCATTAGAGAATGTATGGAAGCCCACAGGCCATTGAGTTTTAAGGGGGGGCTAAAGATATCCGAGACCTGTGGTCAAAAAAGGCCCTTAGTCAAAGACACACAGACTGCAGGCCATGCACGGCCTGCGCACGGGCGAGCACAGACTGGCTTGACTTGGGCATGCTGAGCCCTTGCCCGCTGCGCTCGTCCGCTAAACTTCCGTGAGTAGTCCTTTGTACCAATACACAGTGAGTAAACCTAGCTCCCCCCCAATAGGGGAGGACATGAAAGCCAGACCCCAGCACGTGTCTGAAAATACAATTATCAGGAAGCAAGGCACCTTCCTGCCGCTCCAAGCAGCGTTTACAAGGAAAAGAACACTGTTTGCAATAAAGGTGCCCAGTTACTCACCCACAAGAACTACGTGTTTAAAAGGAAATAAATAAAATGGGGTTATCAGTAGCTTTAAAAAGCAGGTCCTACCTTCCAGTTTAATAATAGGGTAACAAGAATAAACCTTGCCCGACCACAGACGGATTCGGCTAGTATTTTTTTCACCACAAATCTGACTTTTCCTGTTTCCTCATACATGTTTTTAATGATTTGGGAACACCCATCCGCGCCACTTTGGACGATAACCTGGCTCCGTTACTGGCTCAAAAGCTTGCATCAGATCAAAGAGCCTCTCTTACACTTTACACATTTACTGGTCAATCTTAAAAAGGACAAATGTTTTTTACAACATAGCTCAAAGTAGTGGGATGTCATTATTTCCCTCTACCCACTCTTCCAGTTAGATTAGTTGCACTACCCAGAGCCGCGCTGCCCTGTCTGCACTTACTCAGAGCATTGCTGCCCTGTTTTCCCCTCCCCTCTTCCTTGCTCTTCCCCACCTCCCTTTCACCTTGCATTTCTCATTCTCGAACTTGCATAATCTAAATGACCCAGCGGTATTAGCCAAATTGTTTGTTTACAATTGATTGAATGGTACATTTAACTGAATTCGGGCAGTACCATTCTATCGATTATAAAACTTACCGAACATGTGGCGCAGGGATTGCGTGTTTGTCCCCCGCTCCACATGTTCAGTATTTTTGGCCTGGAGGGATGAGGGGGGGTGGGGGGGTTGCAGGGGTGTCCCCCTATACCTCAACATAGGAGGCGGGGGGATCGGAAAAAAAAGAAAAACCTGTGTTAGAGGGACGGATCTGACGCTGCAGGGGTTCTAATGCGAGCAGATTTATTGCAGACAGTTCACTGCAAACAATTATCAGATGAACAAACAACCCCAATCCTGACATGGCCTAGTAAGATCGTTTGTCATGTTTTCCCTTGGTCTTCCCTCCCTTGTCTTGTCACGCCTAGAAACACTTGTGTACAGGCATCTTATAAATGCCTTATCATATTATATCAGATCAAGATCCATTTAATGCACACCTTCCCTTTCAAGTCAAGAAGTGTTATTAATCTGTAGGTTGGGTATCAAGGATAAAGAGCAGTTCTTTGAAATTCTCTTTAATGTTCTCTCAAATGTTCCCAGCAAACCTGCCCCCCCATCCCAATGATTTTCCCCAAATCGCCATGCAAATCTTCACGGTGTGTGGGTATTTATTTGCACATATAAGTTGCTATGTGACAGATTCAGAGGTGGAAAATCTTGCAATAGGTGCAAAGTGGGGTTGATTGGGGAGGATATGCACTGACTGCAGGTACTTGATTAGCTTAGGTAGCTGTGGGAAGGTCCTTTGCAAATTATGAATGTTGTTGTTCGCTCCAAACCTGTTACACGTTTCCTCCTCCCAATCTTCGTTACTTGAAAATCCCTTGCATGCTCTCTGCAAATCTCATACGTGCCCTGCAAGTATCCAGAAGTACCCTGCAAATTCCTTTATTAAGTGGCTATTTACATAGCTCATCCTTCTATATCAAGCAGTGAATTTGTTTTTACACTACTGGGCCCAAGAATGCATCGAAGCTTAATGTCTACTCTCACATATGCTGGAATTTTCAATTATACAATTAGGCATATCCTAATTTACAATAGAACATTCAACAGGAGGGAGCATATGCGAGACAGCTGAAAGTAGACATTTGGGTTGTAGGCATTCCTGGGGGCCAGTACCGTACATTTTCTTTCACTGCTCGATATCTAGGAACATTGTCTCAGGACAGTTAAGAATAAATTGCAGACCCTGGTTTCAAAGCTTCCGTTAGAGCAGTACTATGAATTGTGGGGTTGTAGTCTTTTAAAGTACACATAATTGTTTAGTCTTAAGCAGGCATGCAGTGGTTTTATCTTAAGTATACGAAGTAGGAGGAGGAACGATAGCTCAGGGGCAATGCGTTTGTCTTGGAAGCAAGACAACACAGCGCAACACAGGCTTGAATCCTGATCCCAAGCATAGAAACCACTCACTGGTATTAAATGCGTTATAAAAGAACAATTATAATAATTATAAGTAACACAAATTACTGATAAAGGCTATTTGGCAGAAATTACCTTGACCTTCCAGTACCAAACTAGTGTATACCCTCCTGGCCACAGACACAGATACCAACACACCAGCATACTTATCCAGAAGTCATTCTATTTCACTCAGAAGCTATAAGCCCATTGACAAAGTATCCCATAATAAACCCGTTTGAGGAAACATGGTAAACTACAGTTACAAGTAAACGCTGAAGGCCTCCCAGTCCTACCCATAAAAAAACATCCACCCAGGTCATCCAAATGGGTCACAGATATGAGGTTGCAGGAATCAAAAATGAGCGGTAATCAGAAGCTCAGGTAAAGCAGCACAACTGAACAGTAGGCACCATTTGAGGTGTGCTTAACTATCACGATATACAGTCACAAAGTCAGGGGAACCTCCATCCACAGTCAACCACATAACAGGATGTAAGTCAGGCCGAAAGCCATTGTGCCGGGGTCAACTAAGCAGACGCAGGCATGGATTGTAGAGTATTGGCGGATACCATATTTGTAGGTAATATCATTCCCCGGTCGAGGGGAGATTAGACCACTACAATGGGATGCCCTCAAAGATTACGCAAATGGCAAACCCATGTGGAAAATGCAGAGTGCAGAGCTCATGTATCATAACTAGGTTTTGGGAGAGGAGGGGGTACACTGGGCCTTTAATTCTAGCATCAGATTCTTGGTGCACCAAGTAGTTTGCAGGAGCAGTGGGATAGGCAGCGTGGTGTGCTGTGTTGTGTCTGCAAATCATCTGATGTGGTAGCTGAAGCACACCCACAATGGTATAGCTTCTGTTGGTTTGCAATCATCAAGAAGTGGTCAGAGGATATAGAAGTGAGGAAATCACTGGGAAACAGTAAAATCACAAAGCATGGTGCCTTCTCCAGCTCTGCCACACTTACCTAGTTGTCAATGGCATTTCTCCTAATATACACAAAATAAAGGCAAACCTTGGGCCTTATGCTCCTTTTATTATATATATTCATAAATATATCAAATATCTTGTAGAAATTAACACTTACACTTTACAAGCAACTTAACACTTAACCAATATACAAACAGCATCACAGAGCATACAATTCACACAAAAAATTGTAAATCTTTTCAAAACACAATTATGTAAAAAAACAAGAGGAAGGGAACACATCGCTGACCCTGTATATTCTCCCAACATTGCTTCTGCCCAGTTGTTTCTACATTGCTAGCTCATCGTCTGCTTTCATCTCATTGCGTCATTTTTAACACACTTATCATATTTGGTGCCAATGCAAAAATCAATCAGTACGATCACATAGTAGCTAGTAAATAGGACACAATGGTATTGGTATTGTTTATTTGTAAAGCGCCTATACACAAAGCAAGTGTTTCAAAGCGCTCAAGGAGGGCGGGAACAAGGGGAAAAAAGACAACAGTCATTCAGAGCCCTTGAATTCCTGAATGATACAAGTTTACACTAAGCAGAGTAAGTGCATGGCACAAGTGCATAAATACAATTAACAGTGTAGATCACAGCAAATAGGTCCGACAACGATTCTGCAGTTTTTCGCAAGTGCATTGAGGCGCGACCATGCAAGGAGGGGAGACAAGGGAAAAACAGGTAGACAATCTTCAAGGCATGGTACATTCAGATCGTGGAAGTACGCAGACAGGTGCAGGGGGTGGGGGGGGGGGGGGCAAGTGCAGGAGGGAGATGGGGCCAGTGGGACCAAGTGAGCCCAGTCAGTCAGAGCAGGGGTAAATGCTGAGAGATGCCATTCTCATGGCTCAATTGACCAATTGCAGTAACAATGAGGCAAGTGTGAGTGGAATGGCGAGGGTGCCAGGGACCTGTAGGACTCTGAGGTACACCAGGCGACCAGTCAGCAGGGTCTGAGGAAAAGGAAAGATAGAGGGATAGAGCAGGGAGAGAGGTTAGCAGGGTAGAAGGAAAGAGAAGGAAGAGGAGAAGAGGAATGTCTTAAGTAGTTTTCATAATTTAAGGAGATCTGGCTCCAGACAGAGGGCGGCAGGGAGGCTATTCCAGAGGGAGGCCCATGCAGAGGATAAAGATCTCCCTCCAAATCTCTGCTTGGAGAACCGGCTCACTTGCAGAAGGTTGGAGGTAGATGAGCGGAGGGCTCAGGAAGGATAGTGTCCATACAGAGAAGCAGTGGCCCCCCAAAGAAGAAACGTATACAAACAAGATAATATCCAATGTCTGAGGTGCGTGAGTGCCCCCCTCAGTTGTAGCCTAGAGACGTTGAGAAAGCAAAACAAGTGACAATCCATAACCATAAATATCATGAAACCTCCTGCATTTCCCTGTGTTGTGCCTCCATTTTAAAAAATTGGATTTAAGTGTGCTTGTATCCCATCTGTGCCTCCTTTTTTAAAATCGTATTTAGGTGTGCTTGTATTCCACCTGTGAACCTCCTGCATTTCTGTGTTGTGCCTCCTTTTTGACGTCTCCTAATAGGCCTCTTGGTGAGTTTAGCTAGAACTGTACTGTGCAGCCACTCCTCTTTCTTTCCTGTCCAAACATCTGCCGACCTATAGCTCTCTCCATGTCTCCTATATTCTCTCATTGCTACACTATCACCTATCCCCCTCTCTCACAAAGTGTGGTAGAAAAAGCACAAAAAAAAAAAAGACATCTTGAGTGCAAACCCTGGACTTCCCATCGCAGACACCTATGTCAGTGCTTCCTCTAGAGACGTTTTCACTGATATCCTCTTCTCTGTCCCCTCTTCAGATCTATGGACCCCCCCATCTCATCTCTACTCTCTCTGCCTCCACATGTTCTACCATTAACTGTGGCACCAAGTGGGAAGTCCTCTTGCCCGCCTTCTCATCCTCTTGCTGCTCCGTTAATGTCCATCACACTGGAACTATCCTGCTTCAGGGTCCACAACCCAACCTCCTCCTCCTCTATGACGGATCCCGCCCTCTGTCATTAACTTCCTCCCTTCTCCTGCATCTCCGGCTTCTACTCTCTCTCTCTCTCTCCCCCTCCTCTGACTGTTGCATCACGCCCCTGTACACCACCTCAGAAAATCTTCAAAGGCACAGACCTCCTCCACCTGGCAACCCTTCACGCCCGCTCAGTCAAAAAACACGCCGCTGACATATGTCACCATCTTGAAGACATTGACCTCGACATGCTCGCTCTTACCGAGACATGGTTCAATGCCAGCTCTGTCACTGCTTTTGACTCCCTCCTCCCTGAAGGCTTCAAGATAATCTCCAAGCCTCGACTTCACTGAAATGGCGGGGGGTTGCCTTAATCTTCCCTCAGTGGGTTCCTGCTTCCGTATTACCTAACCAGCTCTACTCTTCCTTTGAAACCCTGGCATGCATGTTGGTCATCCCTCCCATCTCCACCCTGACCATAACCACCATTTACCGGCCTCCAGGCGCCACCAACCTGTTCCTCTCTGAATGGGCTGACTTCTGCTCTTCCTTACTTTCATCCACATCCAACCTCCTGCTACTGGGTGACTTCACCATCCAATTGGACTCCCCAGGTGCTGTATCCATGCTCTTAACTGACCTCTGCAACTCGCTTTCCCTCTCCATTCTCCCTTCTGGGCCAACCCACTCCGCTGGACACACTCTGGATGCCTTCATGCACCCTGGCCCCTCCCCCCCCCCCCCACTAGTCACCCCTCTCTCCTGGTCGGACCATTCTCTCCTCCCACTTGAGTCCCCTTGGCCCCCTGACCGCACCCCTTAAAGTTCCACCAACCTCGATTGCTAACATTTGCATGATGAAACGAGTGTCTGTGGCTGCTGTCGCTTCCATCTTCACCCCCCCACTCTCCACCTCAGACTCCACTTCTGACTCTGCCCTCAGCATCCCCCAACTTTCCATCACCAATACTCTTGACATTATTTCCCCAGTCATGAGAATCCACCTGAAAACTGACTAAGCATAACACCTGGTACACCACCAGACCTGTGGCTCTGAAACGCAAGTGAAGGGCAGCAGAATGGAAGTGGCAAACCTCAGGCTCATCCTCCGACAAACTGGCCTGCCACCTGATCCAAAGGCAATACAGACTCTCCATCCGTGCCAAGTAAAGAGCCCACATTCAAGCACGGGTTTCCGGTATATCCAATAACATGGCTGAACTTTTCAAGATCTGCAGGGAACTAGCCAACCCCTCCACAGTGTCCTCCCCTTCTCCCCCTCAGGCCCTCTGTAATACACTGGCCTCACATTTTGCCTCCAAAACCCAGGACATCCTTACCACCCTTGCTACTCTCCCTCATAACCCATCCCACACCCCCTCACCTCCATGCCCCCCTTCCTCCTCAGTCCTCCTTCTGCCCCGTCCTACTTTAATAAGTTACCAGAGCTGTCCGCTCCATGAAGGCCTCTTCTAAGCAGGTATCCCCCTGCTCATCAAAGATAACATTGGCTCTCTTGCTCCTGCTCTCGCTGATTTCTGCAATCACTCTTTCATCACAGGATCTTCCCCCTCTTGCCTTAAGCACTTCCTTGTGTGCCCACTCCTGAAAAAACCTTAATCGGATCCTACCTGCCCTGCCAACTACCGCCATATTTCCACCCCCCTTTCCTCGGCAAACTGCTGGAGAACTTGGTTTAGACCTAACTCAACTCGCACACTGAACTTGTTGGTGGTCTCCACGACCATCAGTCTGGATTCCGAGCATCCAAAGGCACGGAAACTGCTCTTCTGAACAGCTGTGAGGAACTGCTTGCATCTCTGGACTCCAACTTCCCAGATGTCCTTATCCTTCTAGATCTCTCCTCTGCCTTTGACACAGTCAACCATTCCATCCTCAAACAAAGGCTCCACGATACACTTGGTATCTCAGAACGGGCACTGGACTGGCCGACATCCTTCCTTACTGACTGTGCACATCCTGGGCACTTTCTCCTCTCCTACTTCCCTCTCCAGCAGTGGTGTCCCCCAGGGTTCTATCCTCTCCCCCCAACATCTACCTCGCTCTGCTTGCACGCCTCATCTATTTCTCTTCCAACTTCCAGTGTTACGCAGACAACACACAGCTCTTTTTCAAACTCCCCGTCGACCCTTTTGCACCCTCCATCATCCCTGACTGCCTATCTGCCATCCAGTCCTGGTCCACCGCCGATGATCACTGCCTCAACGCCTGTAAAACAGAGAGCCTTCCCATCGGGACCCTTGCTCCCTTCTATCTCCCTCCCCCTTCCCTCTCTCCCCCTTCCTCCCTCTCTCCCCCTTCCTCCCCCTCTCCCTCCCCCTCCCCCTCCCCCCCCTCTCTCCCTCCCCCCTCTCTATTCCCCCTCTCTCTCTCCCCCTCTCTCTCTCTCCCCCTCTCTCTCTCCCTCTCTCTCTCCCCCTCTCTCTCCCCCTCTCTCTCCCCCTCTCTCTCTCCCCCTCTCTCTCTCCCCCTCTCTCTCTCCCCCTCTCTCTCACACTCAGGACATTGCCAAGAAGTCCCACCTTCAGCTATTCTTTCTCAAAGGAATTCTCCCTTTCGCCCAGAGGCTCAATGTGACCCAAGCCCTGGTTCTCTCTAGTCTTGACTATTGCAATGGCCTCCTCCTGAATCTACCATCTTTCACTTTGCAACCCCTCTAGCTAATCCAGAATAGGGAAGCAAGACTTATCCTTGGCCTTAAGCCCAGTGACCGCATCTCTCCTGCACTAAAAGTCTTCACAGGCTCCCGGTTGCTGCACGCATTAAATTTGAATCCCTCTGCATCATCCACAAGGCAGTCTGGGCCCGGGGACCACACTATCTTCAACTTTATCTTACTAAATACTCCCCCTCTACACCACTACGCTCCTCTGTCTCGAACTCTGTGGGTAAAGCGTTTTGCTAAATAGAGGGCAGGTGGTTGTTCACTTTCCTCAGAGGGCTCCCTCCTATGAAACAGCCTCTCCCTCCTGCTGCCCCTTGAACAGAATCTTCCTATATTCCGTAAACTCCTCAAGACTCTCCTCTTTACATCCTCCTTCCCTTCTTCTCTCCCCTGCTAATCCCACAGTTGCTGCAATTGGTGTCCTGGGCTCTTATGCATCCTCTGGGTCTGACCTCCCACACCCAATTGGCCCAGCTTCTGTCTCAGCACTTGCATCCTCTGGCCTGGTGGCTCGCATTTACACCCCTCGCGGCTCCAGGCTGTATAGCACTCAACATTACTAGCATTTCATCTATGGCTCACCCATGAGCTCAGAGTCCACAGCACTGACCCCCTGCCTTCTTCCTTGCTGCACTTGCACATCCCGAATACACACAAGGCATTCATCCTGTTTTCCTCTCCCCCCCCCACTGCTCTTATATATTGTGTTTTAAAGGGTATTTTAATCTATTTCCCATTCCTGCTCCCTCCCTTGCCCTGTGGGCGTTTTGAAACAGTATTTTCTCATTGTATAAGCCCCTAACAAGCAAACAATAAAATAACTAAAATAAATTGCGTTCATGAAAAAGAAAGAAGTGTTCACAAAATTATATGTTGGGATATTCAGGCCGGTGTCCTCCCTTCCCTGTGTTTTCAGCACAGCACAAGGTGGTTCATTCGAGCAAAGCACACACTCTGTCTTCTTCGGCACAAGGATACAGTTCCATTAACAGCATTCGGGCATTGTGTACCCATGTCTCTTTACTCCAAAGTCTCTTAATTCAGAGGGGCTGATGCACCAAAAGAAAAAACACAATGTTCCTTTCCTCTTATACATACTCATTCTTGTGATTCACCCTGGATCCCCCTCAGCCGGGCTCAGATCCCCCTTTTCACAATGTTCTGAAAACATTCTTTATCGAGTGTCTCACGTTTCACCCCGGATCCCCCTCAGCCGGGCTCAGATCCTTCCTCTTACACAATTAGTCTCCCTCAGCCGGGCTCAGACCAATTTCAGTTTGCATTAAACAATCAAAGACTTTCGAATGTGCACAGGGTTTAGCTTGGCCCATTGCAGGACCACTTCGATCTCCAATTTCCCTTTTCACAGTTACCAACCCATTGAATACCTAACGGAGACCTTTGAATGAGCACCCACGTGGCGTCGGACCACGGTCTACGGTATCTTTCTTGGCTTCCAAAAGTTCAGTCACTCCTCTGGTTTTCAATTATATTTGTGTCGCTCGTTACATACTTTTCACACCCAGTTCTCCTTAGATTTCTTCATAAAATGTTCCCGCTTGCCACGTTGGTGCTAACACCAGCTGGTCTGGTATCGGTCTCTCTGACTCACCGGCTGTGCTGTCTTTACTGGTGCTGCTTTGTTGTAGGAGCCAAGGACTGTACCACAAAGGCAACTGTTCTTCCCCGCCTTGGTTATCGATGCGGGAGAGCCCCGGGTACCTCTGACACACAGTGAAGGTTTATTCAGCTTTAGTCCCCAGTCATCGGTTTCTTATTTTCCAAGTATACGAAAGTAACGGTCTGAAAAGGTCAAGGGCACTTGCCTCCTTGCAAATGTCTCTGGTCTTGTGCTGCTTCCTCGTGTGCTTTGCTCAGAGTGTGCTTTCGTGCTCCGCCTTTTATCCGTGTAGGGAACTGTGATGGAAGTCAGGTTTGTGTGCAATGATCAGTAATTGCCTGACCATTGTATTGGGACATGTCAGGTATACGGCTCTGGTGTTAGTCAGTTTTCGCTCACAGTGAGCTGTCCGTGAGAAAGTGTCGGGAAAGGGGGGTGGAGGGGTTGAGTTCCCAAGTATCCTACATGGTAGGATGGGGAAAAGGTGTTACAGGGAAGGAGATACGCATCTCACCATCCAGTGTCCCACTCCCACTCCCCGAAGACCCCTCATACAGGTGATCCTCCCGCACTGGTACACCCCCAGGAACTGGATCCAAAAGTGATGAGCATGTACTGACCACCTGGATGAGATTCCCAGGGGCTAGCGGATAAGACACCTTCAGGTTTTTCACAGTGCCAGGGGGAGGAATAAAGACTAAGTATGGGGATATTATCGCTCTGTTCTCAGGTGAAATTAATTATCCTCTACTACCATTGATATCAAATACTATAGATTGTTCAGTAGCAATGGTGGAATCAGAGGCTCTTTTACTAAGCTTCTCAAATTTAAGGTTTGCCCAATTTGTATCAATTGATTCCGACCCTACTCCTGACACCATAGATCAGGGGTCAGAAATGCCAGACGAACAAGCAAATACAGTTCTGTTACGCTTCGGCAGCACTACTCTCGCCAATCTCCCTCAGCATTTACACCGGCTCACACAGTCCGGGGAAAGACATTGGTGTGGCAGCGTTAGCAGTTATTCGGTCAGCTGACACGTTCGATTACGCACAATGCGTACACCGATGCTCCGCCCCTTGCCTTCTTAACTCGGTTTCTCTCGGGGCTGCTAATTGTAGTCTACACGTACCCTTACGTGTTTAGCCCCCGTGCTAATTTCCTTCTTCAACCTTGTGAATTTGCTTCTACTTTCCAACGTGTTTTCCCTGGTTTTCGACATTGCCTTCCACTCGGTCTGCTTACGGATTGCCCTGTTGTCTTTGGTTCTACACGCTGTTACGACTCGGAACGTTTCCTGGATTGTTGGCGGCTTCCTGTTTGAAGTCGTTTTCCTACGCTCTGTAGCCTTTTTGGTTCCTTCCTCAAGGGCTGCATCGGAGCGGTCAACCCTGGCAATTTAGGGTTAACTTCCTTCAGTAAGTGTTCCTTCATTTCAAACTGTGCTCATTGCTTCCTGTGATTGTTTGTTCTTGGATAAACACTGCCTACCCTCGCTGTGAAGAAAACTACACGTTACCTTGGACAGTGTGCTGGATTTGTACTCTTATCTTACAAGTGCAGTTCAGGACGCTTTCCAGTTACATGCACCAACCCGTACCTAGCGCGTCCCTCGTGCCGTTCGGGTGTATCCTCCCTCACTAACTTCCCTGTTTATTATTTTCTCCTGTCGTTGTGTCCTTTCCAGCAGGATTTCATTTTTGCTCCTTATCCATCTCCTTCCAGGTTGTGTATTCTCTAGGGTTCAAGGGGAGTCCTTAAGTCAGTTAAGCTAGTTCCTTATTGTCTTTTGCATTGTCCTTCTAGGCTCTGTACATACTCTGCTACTCCAACCAACTTGTTATTCAGGTATTCATGAATTGTTGATTGTCCTTCAATTGCTATTCTTATCTGTACCGCGTATAACCTTTCTGTGGTTTCTTTTCAGCTGTATGTCTAGCAGTGCGTGTTTACCCCGCTCTTTTATTTGATTGATACCTCTGTCTGTCTTAGCAACACAACAGAGGGATACATCATAGAAAAGAGCCCCTTCTTGAGAAAGCCTGATTCACTGAAATCAGGGTAGCTGAGGTTAAGACTGGTTGCTCTGAGAATTCCACCACTTCTGTCTTCGAGGTCCGGTTCCAATCTTCCGATCCTTGGTGTGGTGAGTAACAAGTTCTCACAAGAAGCCATTTTATGACATAATAAAAGGTAAGATAAATGCCTATCTTGCCTTAGCCCAACAAGGATTACCCTACCGAACAAACTAAGGCTTAAGGAAAATTACCTAATATCCAAATGCATCTGTCCCTCACACTAATATACATACACCATAACAAATAAGAAAAGTCTGGCAATGTGAGCTTTGCACAATAACTCAAATTCAGAAACACAATAAACAAAAGTCATTGTGATCCAGGTAGATTCCCTCTCCCCTGGATCAATACAGGATGTTTCAAACCCAAAGTTCTGTTTCATTAGCCAAGTAAAATGCAAAGTTCCAAAATGTCCTTTGCCTTGGATAAGTGTACAAATTCAGTTTCAATAAGAGTTTGTTATCTTGAAAACAATCACAGCTTCCACAATCTTTGCTTGGTAAACCTAAAAGGTTTCTCCTTTCCGATGTTAAACCAAGTGTCAATTAAAATATTCTGCACTTTGAAAGCAAATCACTTATTATCATTTCACATTTCTTCTTCATGTGCAACGTCGCTTTGTCAGGATGGTTTCCATAACAATTCATCAAAAACACATTGGTGAAATTATCACTTCTTTTCCACCAGAACACTTTATAGTGCTTTAAATCATCTTCCCGGTCCACTCGCTTGCCAGGACTAACCTGTAATTGTCCCTTTTCTGGTGTACTCTCCTGCCAGGATAAAACTCCTACCACTACTATTTGTACTTTGTGGTGAGGTTTGTTCCAGTCTTTACAGATTTAAATACTCAATGGGGAAAGACAATCAACAACTGCTTCTTGATTCAATCGTTTAGCTTTCAACACATTTGATTCACACATTTTAACTGATTTTTGATTCAATCTCTTGACTTTAAACACACGTGGATCACAACTTATTTTATAGTTATACAGTACAAAAGGCCAGTACTTTTCATATGCATCAATTTGCCTTGGGCAATGCAGGATATACTTCTCTCCCCATTGATCCTTTATACAAGGAGGGCCTTTGTCCTGCAGTTTCAAGTGATATGCCTTCGGCTCAATTATTATGTTCTTTTGGCTTTGCTAATACTGTATATTGTCTTATTTTTTTATTCACTATCTCCCTCTTGGAAGATTACATTTACTTAGTTATTGCCCCCTCTTGGCTTTGGCAATACTGGTTATAATATTCTTCTGCTCGCTTCTATTTAATAGTTCGGTATTCAAAATTAATATTTGTACTCAGCAGTCTATTTTGGAGCACCCCAGGATTACCTCTCATAGACCAACTCACTGGTTTGTCTTTGCGGCTCCTGCGGACTCACCACTCTGCTTCCTTGCACATCGGGCCCTCGCCGACATCTGGCTCACCTATCTCTGCTCACGCTGGCTGTCACTAAAGCACCCGCTGCTCCACACACTTCGGTTCATCAAAGCGAGATGCAGGACCTGGAGAGCCTCTTTCCCTTCTGGGGTAGCCGGCCTCCACACCGCGCCCTCAGCATCTTTATGGGATTCTGACCTTCGTCGCTTGCTCTGCACAGCGTCCCTCTGCTAGCAAGGTGTCGGTACCAGCCTCTACTTTCTTCCTCTGCTCATGCTGTTCACACAGCTCCTGCTCCCACTGCTTCCACTGTGTTGCATACCTGAGTTACTGGACTAAATCCAGAACCAGAGCAAGAGACCTTCTGGGAGCCAAAGAGGATTAGGCCAATATTCACCCTATTTGAGGCCACAGGGGGAAATATAACACTGGCAGGACTTTATCCAAATAGATGGAGGCGGCAAATAGTAAGCGCCTCTAGATGGTGCTTAGTAACGGGGGTCAGGAGCTACAAAGTGTGACAAGAACATGAATGTCAGAGGATTACAAAACTGGATCAACCCCTCCCTTATTCTCCCTTTGAGTAAACCGATTACCTTGGATAAGAATGACCCTAGCCTGAACCTCCAATCATCAATCAAAGGTCTTGTAGCGTAACAGGAAATCATGGCTTCAATATAGTTATGCAATCTTGAAAAAAATACACAAGGACACAGAGCTAATTACCTAAACAGGAGCGGCGGTCGTCGGTGTTCCAAGTTTGCAAGACAATTTGTTTGAGAGCTCTGATCTTAAATAGCTGTGTCAAAGTCACCTGGACTGTAGCTATAGCGGCCAGATAGCAGCAAGTCCATCGAGGTTGCCACAAACGTCACGGCAGCAGAGGTGCCGATGACCAGGTTAGTTGTGGGATCAAAGCGCACTGCTTCGCCTCAACCTGCACCTGAAAAGTCTTTATATGTTTAAAGGTCCCGCTCAGGTGTTGGTGTTTACAACAGCTAGACCGCTCACTATGCTCTACTAACTCTGCATCCCTCTTCCTCGTCTCAGTGCTAAGAGCATTGTGGGACTTGAAGTCCATAATGCTCTTAGTGGTTTCAATCTCAAAATCTTCAACTCCGCTATAAGCCATCAAAACATTATGATCATTAGGGACATTATTTAGAGTGTTCTCCCCTTCTTCCTGGCCTGAACCTCCTCCCATGTAATCCTCCCAACTAATACCACCCCAAGGGTCAGGATCAGGTAGCGGCTGACTTTCCCTGTCCACATAAGGGGTCCAGGTCAGGGTTTCTGGGATGATCACCTCTGATTCATCACATCAGTCAAAGGGGTATTGTTCTCTAGGCCATACAATTTGGTCTTTTTCATGTGCATTTAATTATAACTCAACACTTCAATAATGTTCATTTTAAAGCCTACCATATCTGAAACGCAATCCAATATCTGAAACGCAATCCAATATCTTACAGCGAGACGATAATCATGGTTAATGGTGAATGTTTCGGATAGCAGAAGCAGGGTTTATCCAATTTTGGGATACAGCCTCAAGCTAAATAAAAAGGCGGCCAAGCAATTTCAAAGAGAAAAAAAAGATTTCTTAAAAATTAGCCACTGACCTTATACATCATATAGATCTAGGCACTAGACCTACAAAGGTGGCCATGTTCCTCTGGATCTATATCACCTGATGAGGCGAGGAGATATGGACTAGGAGGCGGGCTCGTCTGCTTCCATTCTTGACTGCTTCTGTGTAGCAGATGGGTCTGCTTTTCCTGGTTTACAGAATCCTCATTGTGCTCTGGACTGGCAGGACATAATTGCTCAGACCTGCAGGAATCCACTCTACATCACAGACTAAATCCTGCCATTTTGTTTATTCTCTGCCACCAAAGATTTCATATACTTACACTCATCTTCTCACATCTCAACTACCACTTCACACTTTAATTGCTTTTTTTTTATAGGTATTCCAACTTCTATTTCGCTCTTCATTCAATCCATATTTAATTCTGCGATTTGTCTTCTAAACTTCACTGATTGTGCACAACAACACCTCATTGGCTCTTCACTGGCTCAGTTCTGCCTTCTTTACATGGTCTTAAAATATATCCATGGTCTGTGCAGTACTCATCACTGTCCACAGATTAGTGGTAATGTCTTTGTCGATCACTTGCAATCTGACCCATCAGTCTCACTTAGCCACGTAAACTGCATATTACATTCCAAACTGTCAGTCATGCTTCAGGCCTAACTATGTGATAATGTACGGCGGAGTGATACTAAATACTTCACACCGTTTAGTGTCAATGGCTCCTTCTGATTATTTGGTGCATTGACAAACCATAAATAAATGGTAGTGCTATTTTCCTGGGGGTATTCCTACCTCAGCAAATGTTAAGGGCGCTTGCGGCTTGCAGCATTTACGAATGCAAAAATAATCAAAGAAATAAATGACACTAAATAACATTGCAGACTGGTAAAGAATACATTACCGAAGGGCTACTTACAATGTCAGAATTTCCACTGCTATTAAACGTATGCTTCCCAGGTCTCTGTGGCATTGACTGTCTGCTTGACTCAATTTGCTCTCCTTTGCTCAATCGAGATTGTTCTGAATTCCACAGTTCCAAATTAGAAGGAGGCAGAAAAGGAGGAATTACTGCTTTCAGTCTGTCATTGGGAAGCTTTGTAAGTGGAGCACCATTCCTCAGCTTGCAGAGAGAAAAAGAATAACTTATTAAGCATTCAGAAATGTAATTATTTAAAACATTGTTTTTCAATAAAACCATACATATCCAAAATCCATTTGATCAATACTAACTGTGATGAATCTGACTGAGTCATCACAGATTCCCCGGCGCTAACCTCCTCCCCGGTGGCCAGGGGATGGCAGCCCGTACCTCATCCTGGGGGCGGCTACTTGGAGAGGATCACATGGGAGGAAACAGCATCCGGGGACATGTCATGACTTCATTGGATGAGACATGGCATCCCCATTTGCCCATGAAGAAAATCCCTTGATCCACAAAACCCTAATGGCATGTTGTCATACTTCTACAACCCCCATTAGGGAAAATAGAGAAACCTTTTCCCAAAATCCTATAGTCCAAACTTCCATCCCTGGTCTAAAAATGTAAAAACTCCAAACTACCCTTTCCAATTCTAACTATCCACCTTATAGAACCCGCTCATTCAGAACTGTTGAAAGTCATTTTACAAGTAACCTGCATCAATTGATATCAATGGACTCCTTTTCCCACATTCACCAACGTACTAGGATGAGTAAGAAGAAAAGAACAATGCAGAGCAGAGGGAGCCTCAAGCTCAAAGAGGCGCTCTATTTGTTTTCAGAAATGCACCTGTGCGCAGGAAATGTAAAGCTCTAAAGCAAACTCTTAATGGCTGCTGCTTTTTGGAGAAGCCATTATACCTATTTGCTGGGCATGTGGAGCTTGGATGCACAAACCGGTGTGGCAGAGCCGAGCAGCTTGCCAGAGAGGAAGCAGAGAAATGCAGTGAGGACAGGGCACGCCGCAGGCCCGCAAGGAGCCAGGGGAAGACTCCTGGGGGTACAACAACCAAAGAAGGCAGCATTTCACCTACCGGGGACTGGATGGAAGCAGGCGTGCATAAGCAAAGCCGAGAGAGAGACCACGCGAGAGCAGTCCAGAGTGCGAAGCAGGATTGCCGCTAAGCGTGAACAGGACCGAGAATGCCAAGCAAAGCCTGTGAGTCAGCCAAGGCATAGTGGGGAGCACTGGGGCATATCAGGGACATCGTCAAGCCCAGAATTTAACAAGTCAAGCCAGAAAAACAGAGAAAATAAGGAGACTGATTAAAAGCCAAGAGGGTATATTGGAAATAAGGGCCCAGCCATTTATGAATGTAGTGTACGTAAATATGGGGAGAACCCGGGGGGCGTGGCTTAGCTGCCGATGTAGTGAGACATGCTGCCGAGGAGCTCCGGAGCGATCCTGAGAAAATCCGATAAAAACTAGCATAAATTGGTTCCAGAGGACCGCCAAAGTATCCTCACAGAGACAGGAACACCTGCTGCTCACCCGGCGAAGCCCCTGGAGGAAACCGGGCGGTGGAAAAGGAGATAGACCGTCAGAGGGGAATCGCCCTGCGAAATCAAAATGGCGGACGCGCGTGCTGTGGGAGGACCCCAGCCGCGTAATACAGAATGAACCGGTGAATCCACGAGAGAGGGACACATCACGCGCATAACAAAGAAACCAGTGCGAGGTAGACCCGAGCCTGAGTCAACCCCGCGACGTGGAAAGTGGGACGTGGAAGCGGGACGGCCCCTGACACGGTGAGGCGACATACGCAGCAGGCACAGGAAGGCCCGAACCTGAAGCGACACGCGCAACGAGGGCCTAACGAATACACCCGCCGGAAGAGTGCAATAATCCCGTAAAACACCGGGAGCAGGGCGGCAGAAGAAGCAGGGGCTACGGCACGTGGAGCGCAGCCAAGACTGGTACCGGCGACGCAGGCAGAGGGCGGCTCCCCCGCGATGCCGAACAAGAAAGCGGAGGGGAAAACCAAGCAAGTAAGCATGGAGACTTTTACGACTGCGTCCGGACACAAACTGTCGCCGTCGGCGGACAAAGCAGCAGCCGCGGATGACATGTCGCGCCCAGTGGAAGCCGCCAACGAAGGCACGATACTGGAAGCAATCGCCTCCATGAAAGAATCGCTCGATAACAAAATGGACACAGCAATCGGGGCCCTGAAAGCATCTCTCGAAAATAAACTGGATACGGTAATTGTAGATGTGGGCCTTCTCCGCCAGGACGCGAAGAACCTAACAGAAAGAGTGACGGCGACGGAACACCAGGTGCAGCAAAATACAGCGGGGGTTGTGGTAACGCAGACACAGATGTCGGAGGTACTACAGAGAATAAAGGTTCTAGAAAGGAGAGCAGAAGATGCAGAGGGGAGAGCGCGGAGGAACAACATCCGCATAATTGGAATTCCGGAAGGTGAGGAGGGCAAAGACCCCACTGAATACGTCGAGAACATGCTCCTCCAGGAGGTCGGAGTAGGTGCATTATCCCAGGGCTTTGTGGTAGAAAGGGCACACAGAGCACTGAGTGGAAGACCCCAACCGGGTGCCCCCCCGAGAGTGATGATTGCTAGGATCATGAACTACAAAGACAGGGAGAAAATACTAGCGTTCTCAAGGAAGGGGGGGGGGCAATCATCAGGAATTCTTCCAAGATCACAATGTATCCGTACTATACAGCCATGGTACAGAGGCAACAAGCACAGTTCGGCCCAACAAAAGAACGCCTCAGGACCGCGGGGTGAGATACATGCTCCTGTTCCCCGCTAAACTCAAGATAGACCAAGGCAAAACATGTTTTTTTGACTCCACTGAAGAGGCCCACAGTTGGATGGACACACAAGGCTTCCCCCAGCTGAGGCAGAAAAACGCTAATAATCCTGGAAATAGACCCCGATGAGAAGTAACAAAGGCAACCTGGAACAAGAAAATAAGCGTTACGCAAGTTAAAAGAAGCTAGCAGTAAGCATGGAGGCGCAATCGGCCCCACTTTAGCTGCATTGGCTGAGAGAGGCGGCGCCCCCGAGAAGAAAGGATGTCAGTTTTAAGGCATCACGCTGCGGCGAGTCTGCGCCCATTACAGGAGCATGGCGAGAGAAGCGGCGGAGCCCGAGCAGGGGGAGGGTGGCTGGGCGTTAGTTTTTCAGTTTTTGTTGAAGTTATGGACGTTGAACGGAGTGAATGGGCAGTACAAGGCACAAACTACGGAAGGACTGTTGCAAAGAACACTGAAATAATACAGACAATAAGCGACCGGAGCAACATGGGACAGGACCCATGTGACAGCAGCAGCCGCTGCATCAAGAGGCATAGATCCGGGACCAGGACACTGAGGGAGATGAGCACGAGAGGAATAAAGCGCACGGTGGAAGGACATGGCAGTGGGACAATGAAGCCAAGCAAACAAAGGAGATCATGGAACCGGATGAACTAACGATAGCTACCTGGAATGTGAGAGGACTCAATGCGTATGTCAAGAGACTTGGGGTTTATGCCTGGCTAAACCGGATGAAAATCAAGATAGCGATGTTACAGGAGACACACCTCACAAGAGACAGGCAGGCCAAGGTGGACAAGAAATGGGGAGGACAGATTTACAGCGCCACATATTCAAGTTACGCACGAGGTGTACTAATATGGATTGCCCGGGGGTCCCATTCCAGCTACTCAAACAGGAGACCGACACAGAGGGATGGCTGGTACTGGTGCATGGCATGCTAGAAAACAAGGAGGTATGCCTGGTTAACACCTACGCACCGAATACTGATGCAACAGACTTCTTCAGAAAGCTAGCGCCCAAGTTAGCGCAATATAGGGAGGCGACGTTCATCTGGGCCGGCAACTTCAACTGCACCTTGAATCCCCTCCTCGACAGATCTGATAATAAATACAAGAAGCCGGTGCCTCCAGCCAAAGAACTGTGTAGGATCCTGGACCAGCTACAGCTAGAAGACGTATGGAGACAGGTACATGGGGAGGGGTTATACACACTACAGCGCACCACATGGAACATTTACACGTATAGACTACATATTCGTGGGCAGGGAATCACTACAAGATATCACGGGAATCACCATTAAAGCACGCACACTCTCTGATCATGCCCCAGTAGTGGCGACATGGGCACACACCAATAGGAAAGCCCCTATCCCAACGTGGCGACTTCGAGCAGAGGCCCTGAGGGAGGGTGAGTTTGAGGAACACCTCCGCAAGGTGATCGATGATTATTTTGAGCAAAACGAGGGCAGCGTTGAGAGTGGCGCTGTATTATGGGACGCATTCAAGGTGGTTATAAGGGGAGCGGCAATAGGCAAAACAGGAGGATTGACGGGGGCGGCCATGAGGGAATTGAATGAACTCGAGAGGGTGATCGAATTGAGAGAACAACGAGCGGGATTAGAGGGGGAGGAACCTGGAGAGCTGCGGACTAAATGTATGTTGCTCTGGGAAAAACTAGGGAGGCTAAACTATGGGAGGTACCTACAGCGGTTACATGCGGAAGGGGATAAATCTAGCAGGCTTACCAGACAAGAGAATAAAAAAGATCCCATAACGGTGTTAGAAGATCACACCGGGGGCAGAGATCAGCGACCAAGGGCACATTAACGCAATGTTTGCGCGTTTTTATGAGCAACTGTACGCCCCGAATCCGGAAATAGACCCGGAGGACATAACAGATGCATTAGTAGAAATAGGGCTGCCGAGGCTGGAGGAGGAACAGGCCCAACTGCTAGATGCACCCCTCACGGTGGAAGAAATGGAGATGGTGATCGCAGAGCTTCCCACTGGCAAAACCCCGGGCCCGGATGGGCTTCCGGGGGAATTCTACAAGACGTGCAAGAGCGCCATTGCCCCGAAATTGCTTGAGACATTCCAAGACGCATACGAGACCATGCGTCTCCCGGCAAGCCTGTCGGAATCGATAATTTTCCCGATTCTCAAACCAGGGTAGCCCCCCAGGAAATGCGCCTCCTATAGGCCAATATCCCTTATTAATCAGGATGCCAAAATATTAACGGCAGTCCTAGCCAATCGCTTAAAACAGGTAATATCCACGCTGATCCACCCGGACCAAACGGGCTACGTTCCGGGAAGGAACACGTCCTGGAACCTCCGCAGACTTCACCATGCGATAAATTAAGACAAATCGACTGCAAGACGAGAGTGTAATAGTGTCTTTGGACGCTGTCAAAGCTTTCGATTCTGTGCGTTGGGAATGGCTGATGGGTGTACTCGCCCACTTTGGTATCGGGGAAGGGTACCTCCAGGTGGATCAGGTTACTATACAGGGAACCCAGAGCAAGGGTGAAAACGGGGCGATTAATTTCCGAGGAGTGGAAGATACATAGGGGAACTAAGCAGGGGTGCCCGCTATCGCCAATGTTATATATCCTGGCTCTAGAGCCATTTGCGGTATTCCTTAGAGCGGAATATAGAGACACCGGACTGGACATAGATGGGGTGGCTCCACCAAATCTCGCTATACGCGGACGATATGCTCCTATTCGTACGCGAGCCAACCACTAACCTACCCTGCCTCCTAGAGGCGATCGGGGCGTACACAAGGCTTTCGGGCATAGCGATTAATAAAGAGAAGTCCCTCCTCTTCCCCTTGGCAGGACTGAGATACGTTCCCCCTCCCCCCCATTGTTTGCCGGACCTCGGTCTGACGTGGGCACCCCGCACCTTTAAATATTTGGATATAGGGATACATCATAATACCGCTGATACCCATGCATCCAACACGCTCGTCGCTCTAGATTAAACGCAGCGGTCAATGACTTTCTGGGGGACACTACCACTGGGAATGCTGGGACGAGCAGCCCTCCTGAAAATGGTGGTGCTGCCCAGCCTACTATACTTCCTCACGAACATCCCATACAACATACCCAGGGCCTTTTTCACCAAACTAAATACAATAACGTGTTCATTCCTATTGGTGGGGGAGGGAGAAATAGGATTGCAATAAGGACCCTGTAGAAGGACTACGAAGAAGGGGGTATCAGACTACCGGACTTTGAGAAGTACTATTTAGCGGGGCAGCTGCAATTTGCAGTAAAATGGCTGGGGGACGACGGAACAATAGACACTCGCATTTTCCAACCTGCATTGAAACAGTATTACCTAAGGGAAATACTATGGCTCGATAGACCCCGGCTCAGAACCCTGCCGAACATGCTTAACATCACAGTGGACTTATGGAAAAGAGTGTGGAAACTCCAAGGGGTAAAGGATCTGCAGTCAACGCAAATCCCCCTAGCGGGTCTCCTGGGAGGGAACACAAATACATTAGCAACATACCGAGCACACTGGGAAGCTAAAGGGGTAGCACAAATTGGAGACCTGAGAAGGGAGGGAAGGTGGGCGGACTTCCACGAAATGGTAGATTAATACGAAATACATATGGGTCAATTCATCCTATATACCGGCATGCTGAGAAACATCACGGAAGATGGCCAGATTGGGAAGACCAGGACGAGGAAACGGCATTAGATGTATAGTATAACATTGCAGAGGGAACGCACACAACCTCTAGGTTGTACGAACAGCTACTGAAGGCCAAGGACCCACAGGAACAACACGAGGCAGCGTTGGGAGGAGGAGTTGGGGAGGCCCCTCAGCGATCAAGAATGGACCAGGGCCTTACGATACCCAAAAAAGGTATCCAGAAATGCAAGGTTCAGGCAGGCACAGCTATACTTAACACATAGAACGTATCTCACACCCAAGAAGATTAATAAAATCCATACAGGAGCTCAGAGCAGGTGCCCCCGCTGCTCGTCGGAAGAAGCGGACATGGTACACATGTTCTGGTCCTGCCCAGTGATACAGGAGTTCTGGGACGGGATCAGATAGCGGGAAGTGGACTTCAAATCCAGGCGGAACATCCCGAAAAGTACCTACTGGGCCTCT
Source organism: Ambystoma mexicanum (assembly GCF_040938575.1). Classification (NCBI taxonomy): domain Eukaryota; kingdom Metazoa; phylum Chordata; class Amphibia; order Caudata; family Ambystomatidae; genus Ambystoma; species Ambystoma mexicanum. The sequence continues at coordinate 39,678,579 of NC_090933.1, forward strand.
TCTCGAGAGGGGGTAAGCATGATTCACATCTGGCAAAGATGAAATATTTGATAAGTATACTGGCCAAGAGACGGATAGCAATGACATGGAAGTCAAAGGAGGGCCCGCGTGTGGAGGCATGGTGGTTAGACTTTCAGAAGTGGGCGCAGGCAGAGACAGTGGTGTGGACAAGAGCAGTGACAAGAGGGGAAGGTGAAACTGCGCACAAGTTGTCTGCATGGAACACACTAATACAAGACCTCTTTGGCCACCCGGAGGAAGGAAACTCTGAAGATCCCTCGGAAATAGATGATCCGTAGGTGAAATAGTAAGGCCAGCATGAAGCCCAAGAATAGAACATTGTGCGTACCAGACCTGGTGCCCGACTCCACGGGAGGTGCAGACCGAACTGATAAGGTCGCTGGGGAAACTATGAAACTATAATGGACAGACAAGATCCGCAAGAAGTGCCAATAAGCCATGTTAAAGTTGTTTGCATGTTATGTGTTTGTTGTTTAAAAAAACCCATTAAAGAAATTAAAAAAAAAAAAAATATGGGGAGAACCCAAATCGAATGATTAAACAAGGAGATATACTATACCAAATGCGGTACGTGCAACTGTGGAAGTAAAAGAGGATCCAAGCGTGAATGGAAGCCCACAGCTCCATTGCAAGGGCGTACCGTAGCGAGGAGAGGGGCAATCCCTGCCTGGTCCCTCTCGTGAGTGCAAAGGTCCAGCGTCAGTAGGCATGCATCCAGGCCTCCCATTTGTGCCCCATGAATCAGGTTGATAGTCTTCCCATTGTTGACCGATCCTTGCCTTCCCCTGATAAATCCCGCCTGGTCCCCATGTACTAGTAGCGGCATACTCCTCTCCAGTCTTGTTCCTATGACTTTTTGCCAATATCTTCACATCACCATTGAGGCGGGAAATGGGCCTAAAGGAGGAGCATCTGATGAGGTCTTTCCCTTCCTTTGGGATCACGATAATTCCTGCCGCCTTCATTGTGCGTGGGGGGGGGGGGGGGTTGGTTCACCCTCCAAGCATGCATTGAATACCTTTACTAAACATGGGGCTAGCAGGGATCTGAATAGTTTATACAATTGTATCTTTAATCCATGTTCCCCTGGGGCAGACCTCGATTTCATTCCCACGATGGCCTGCATGACTTCTGCTATGGTTATGGGGTTCTCTAGGTTTTCCGCCATCTCTTTGGGGAGCCCTGTGATTGGTAGTCTTTTCAAGAAATCTTCTAGTCGGGTCTCCTCCCCCAACCATTCTGACAAATAGAGGGATCTGTAATATTCTACAAATCGTGTAGGTATCCATCATCCTCCGTCCTAATAACGACAATGGTCCTCCTCTTTTTCTCTTCCCTCAATCTCCATGCCAGGATCCTATGAGCTTGACCCCCCCCCCCCCCCCCCTCGTGATATTTCTGTTTCAGGAACATATTTTTTTTTCCCGTATCCTGCGTCAGTATAGCTTGCAGCTGGGACTTATATCGTCAAAGGGTGAAATATATTGCCTCTGGGTACCTGCCAGTTGTATCTCCTATATTTTCCTACAGAGCTGAAACCTCCTTCTCCTGCCTTTCTCTTTTTTTCTCTCCCAGCCTATTCTCATCAGGCTCCCTCATATGGTTGCCTTGAAACCATCCCAGACAGATTGAACCTCCACCTCCCCGGTATCATTGACAAGGAAGTATTCCTTGATTCCCCTAAGCAATTCCTGTTACACCACTTTACCCTTTAGCAGGAAGTTGTTGCATCTCCAATTCCCTCAATGATTTTTTCAGCCCCCACCCCACCAACCCCGTGTCAACCAAAATTGCTACCGTATCACGATCCAACAACAGAATCGGTGTTACTTGGGAATGTAAGACCTGATCTCTTAGGGTCATGTCCAACAAGATCAAATCTGTACGCGAGAAGGAATTGTGGACCGCTGAGTAGAAAGTGTTTGGCATGTCCCCTTCCGGCACCAGGCAGAGGTAGTCACACAACCCTAGTACCTCATTAACCACTTTAAAACAATCTGAATCACTTGGGTTGGTGCTGCTCATTCGTCCCCCCCCCCCAATCCTCTTATGGTCCCTCAGCGGGGCCAACACCATGTTACAGTCCCCCACCCACTACCAATTGACCTTCAGCAAATTTAATTAATTTATCTCAGACTTTCTCCCAGAACTCGCATTGATTGCTGCACATTCGGGGACATATTGATAAATAGGGAACTTCACTCCATGCAATTGACCCATTGCGAACACACACCTCTCGTTGGGGTCTGTCAAAACTGCATCTATCAAAGCTCAGCTGGGTTGAGACCAAGACAGCAACTACCTGCCTCTTTTTTATGTCAGAAGCCATAATCACCTCCCCCACCTGCCGGGAGCGCAGTCTGGGTTCCCCTCCCATCTTCCAATGTGTTTCCTGTAGACACATCCAATCGAGCTTGGACCGCTTGAACTCACGTAACACCAAAGATTTTTTGGAGGGTGAGTTAAGGCCTGGGAAACTTCGAGAACCAATCTGCATATCACCCAGGCCAGACATCACCTTTTTTCCAGCTGAACACTATATTCCCCTCTCTCCTGAGACAAGTCCACGTTCGGGACCCTTTTAACCAGAACTCAACACCACACCATTAATTTAGAACGTTAACCTCTTGAACATAAACCCCTCTTCCCTCTCACCCCCCTCCCTCCCTCCCGCCCAGAACCATCTGTCATGATCCGACCCCGTTCCAAAAAGTCTTTCTTGTAACAGACAGTAGCGGTCTAGTCTTCCAACATGGCCGCCGCCGTTTACTATTTACGTCCACCTGATTCACAGTTTGGCGCATTGCAACCCTCTAACAGGTTATCAATGCTGTTGTGCTGAACAGTGTTCTGTTCTGCTTTGCCCTTTTTTTCTCCTTTTTTATCCGATTTCTACCTTGCTTCCTGTCCTCTCCGCGGTACGCGCCGAGACCTCCTTGCTTTCTGCACCTTTCCGCATCTCGCGCAGAGACCTCCTTGCTTTCTGCCCTTTCCGCATCTCGCGCAGAGACCTCCTTGCTTCCTGTACGTGCCACGCGGGGACTCTGTGGAGTCCTATTTGTAGTGTTGTGGTCAACCGGCTACCCTCCTAGTGAACATACTTCACGTAGTGTGTTCTGCCTATTCGGACTGTCTTCAGAACCCAGCTGTTACTTGCCTCAATAAGAGTTCTTTCTGGTGCATGCTGGATCTCGTAGTGCATCCACCGAAGTCACTTCATTACTTAACCACGCAAGTGTTTTGGATTTTACCAAGCCCTGTCATCAGCCTGAACCAACTCAAGTGTCATCCCCAGGGTTTTTTTAGCATTCGCTTTTCCCTGGTCTGGGGCGGGCTCCCCGCAATGTGGCCTTCGGGGGAGCCCGACACTATCTCTTCAAGCAGAAAGGAAAAAAAGGAAAGAAAGACACAAGCAAAGCCTGGAGAGAGAGAAGAAAGGACATTTCATCCGAAGAATCGGAGGAAGACCTTACTGAAGTTTCAGGTGAGGAGTGGGCTAGTGAGAGGGGTATTGAGCTTGTCACCAAACCTGTTGAATCTGAGAGTTTGCAACGCCCAGAGACTATTGCAAGTTTAGAACAATACCAATAACTGGTAAACGCCATACAAGGACTCACAGTAGAGGTGCAGGGCTTGAGAGCTGACAACACTGCCCTCAGGCAGCAGGTTCATCAGAGGGAGGGAGGGACACAGAGGGTATCTGCCACCCTTATCTCTACCAAGTGGCAAGTTTGATGGCAATCCACAGAAGTTAAAGGAATTTCTGGACGCATGTGTCATTTACTTCACCTTTCGTCCCAAAGCATATGAATCCGACCGAGCCAAGATCGGACTCCTCATCTCTAATTTAGTAGGCAATGCTTTGGCATGGACAACCCTGCTAGTAACCAACTCGGATCCATCCCTTAATGACTACGGCATCTTTGTGCAACAATTCCGAGGCAGTTTAGAGAGACCAGAAGTATTATATTCAACTTATTAAAGCCTCCTCTATATCAGACAAGGAACATCCGAGTGCAGAACTACATCTCATGTTTCCAGAGGGTAGTCACAGAATCAGGCTGGCCTGATACTGCACAACAGACGCTGTTTTGTAGGGGATTGATTACAAGAGGAAATAAAAGACGAACTGGCTACAGTAGCCAGACCAACGTCTTGTCAGGAACTTGTGACTGTCGTTACAGGTAGAGTTCAGATTGAGTGAAAGAAAGGCAACGAGAAGGAAACCCAGGTTCCATATGCCGTCTCTTCCTAGCCTGCCTTCACTAACCGAAAAGCCAAGAGCAGATGAACCTATGCAGATCGGGACACCAAGAGGTCCTCTTACGGCCACAGAATGAAAGAGGCGTAAAGACCTCAGACTTTGTATGTACTGTGGTTCAGACACTCATATTACGGAATTTCCCAGAAGTGCCCCATAGGAGGCAGGGAAACGACAAACCCTGACCCAGATCAGGGACACTGAAGTGGTATCCACAACCAGTCCCTGTGATGCTGCACAACCCAACACTCCAGACACGTCATGCCATCTTATGGTTTTGAAGATAGGTCTAGAATGGGAAGGCGGATTACCAGTAGAATGTCTAGACATGCTGGACTTTGGAGCAGTGGGTAATTTCGTGGACGACCAGTGGGCCCAGTTACATCAGATCCCAAGACGTCCCAAGGCTAAACTCATTCCTGTAGAAGGGGTTGATGGCACACCCTTGACCTCAGGACCCATTGTTCAAGAGACCCAAGAACTAAGAGTTGAGATGACTTTGCATTCGATTTAATACAAGCTGCTCATTTCCCAGTCATACTGGGCATCTTGTGGTTTAGGAGGCACAACCCTAGCATAGATTGGGAACTCAACACAGTTCAGTTCAATTCAAAATATTGTCTTCAGCACTGCAACAACTCGAAAGAAGGACCAAGGATTGGTATCACAGTACCTTTACCCATTCTATGTATTGGTTCCATACCAGATCCATATCGGGACTATTCAGATGTGTTTGCCGACATAAAACCAAGACAACTTCCCCCTCATCGCAGTGAAAACTGCAAGATTGAGCTGTTACCTGGGTCCACCGTTCTTTCGGTAGGATGTTTCCTTTATCTCTACCAGAGAAGGAAGCCATAAAAGAATACCTGGCAACCAAACTCCAAAACAGCTTAATCAGGGAGTCAACATCCTCGGCTTCACTTTTCTTTATCTCCAAGAAAGGAACAACATAACTGAGACCCTGTATAGATTTCCAGGGATTAAACAGCCAGAGCATCCGGGATAGGTATCCCATGACACTGATGAAAGATATTATTGAAGCGGTACATGGTGCCAAGGTGTTCACAAAGCTCCACCTCAGAGGTGCCTATCACATTCTGAGGATCCGAGAGGGTGATGAATGGAAGACGGCCTTTAGAACACTTTTAGGCCACTACGAATATAGAGTCATGCCCTTCGGATTAGTAAACGCACTGGCCCAGTTCCAAAGGTTCATGGATTAGATCTTTGCTGACTTACTCTTTTCATCAGTAGTCATCTATTCCAATGACATCCTGGTCTTCTCACATACGCTTAAAGAACACCAGCAGCATGTTAAGGCAGTGCTTCACAGACTCTGCCAAAACCAATTACTGGCTAAACCAGAGAAATGTGTGTTCGAAGTCGACATGAGTATGGACTATTAGCCCCGTAAATTGGAACTGTAGATGACAAAGTCCGACTGGCTGATTAATCGTACAGTAGGGATTGGAAATCTGAGCAGGACCCGTAAGATTAAACCCATAGACATTACTTACGTGTCAGACTGCCACAGGCATGACAAGCACGAGTATCACTCGTGCGCTGGCTTATGCCGCTGGGCTCCGCTTTTTCGGCGAATGCTCGAGCCTAATAACATTGCGAGTCGGGGGGGGGGGGTCGAAGGCAGGAGACGACCCGACGGCAAGAAATAGAAAAAGGATGAAGCACCCGGAGAGATGTACGATCACGTGATGAGGTGATCACGTGATGAGGTGATCACGTGAAGACAAGAACGAATAAAAAGCTGAGCTTCACATGGATGAAAAAAAGGCGAACAGTGACGTTAATGGAGGATCAGGAAGACTGAGGACAAGGTGTACGACTCAGATGGAAACTTGACGGCGAGCAACCTGAACTGCAGGAGGGAAGAAAGACTAAGTGATATCCCAGGTAAGATTGGAGGCGAAGTGAGCAAAAGTAGGCTGTCCTAGAATTCGGAGAGAATAAACAGACAAACAGCTAAATGAAAGAGGGCTGACCCAGTTCTCTTTTCCTCGTTGTTTTTCCCTCTCTCTAGACACAACGTGGGAGGCCACCCACTACCATACCCTTAGAGAGCTCCATACTGCCTGCCCAAGCGACACTGGGAGTTCAATTGAGAGAGGCCAATCAAGCCACCTCACCAATAAAGCCTGGGACAACTACTAGCTATTAAAAATCTGACCCTTGAGGGTAAGAATTAAAATTGCTAATGTGCATTTTTGAAAAAAAGAAAAATGCATAGCTAATTATATGCCAGGTTAAAAATGGTGTTGGAGGCGTTTCGGAAAATTGATACTGTGTTGTATCCCCCAGGTTGAGAAACTTCAACGAGAGGAAGTACTAAGAGAGTCTCAGCATAATAAAGGGACCCAGCAGAAGAATCCAAACGGGCTATCTAATCGACATCCTGATACCTGGGTTAACAAGTCCATATAGGTTAGCACATGACAATCGCGCTGAAACCATTGTCCTAGGAGTTAGGTGTAAAAAATACTCCTGGTGTACACCTTATGTTTGTATTTAGGGGTGTGCCCATTTGGACCAATAGATGCGGTGAGGATTCGTTGCCCACTGCTTTCACTTGGAGGGGTGGCCATAATCGATACCGGCCAAAGTAGAATAAAAAAAGACGAGGCGATCGTCGCAAAGGTAAAAACATAGGGTGATTTTTTTCAGAAATACTAATAAAGGAAGAGATCATGCAGTTTCATAAAATCATGATAAAAAATATTCCATCGAGAAATGTATAGATGATAAACTAATTACGTATAAACCTGAACATGTAAACCCTGTACCAAGTTATGAGAGAGATGATGTCTGAACAGATGAAAATAAGGAGTTATTGAAGTTAATCATTCTCTTCTGCTGTTACATTTAGTACAGCTTGTTGTATGTAATAATAATTACAACAGGGATGTTTTTTTAGCATTAAATCCGAATATCCTATACTTGCTTCCCACAGATATTCGTTTGGTGGTTTGACCTGAAGAAAAGGATTAAAGGGAGGTCATTTGAAGTTACATTCCCAAAAAAATCTGAAAGAAGACAGACACAAATGTACAATTCTAATGAATGTGTTACATAACCCCTGAAAAATTTCCTAGCTACAAGTTTGACAGTGAATAGGAATTAAATATGTCGGGTATGGTATGAATGTTGTATGAGAGAAGGAATGAGTGATGTGAACACAGTTTTTTTTTTTAAATGTATGGACTGGGGAATGTTTTCCTATGTGAGAGGACAGCGATCAACAGATCCTAATTGAGAAATTACCATCATGAATTGTTAAATAATTGGAGTGCTACAAAACATTGAATTTGTACAGTAGAATTGATGATATTGTTGTGAAAGAACAAGTTACTTTCTTACCTGGTAACGTTCTTTCGATGGGATGGTCCGACGACGTATTCCATATCTATGACAGGTAATCACCACAGCTGTGCTGCTTCGGAAACTTTTCCGGCGTCTGCGTCCTGCGTCGATGACTTCGATACGCCGACGTCTAGGACCTCCTCCGACGTCCGACGTCATCCGATGTGATAAGTAGGACGCACGACGCCCGTAGCCTCAGTTGTAGTTTTTTCCCCCAGAACGTGTGACATAAGTCAATTGCCAGTCAGACACAAAGCCTTGCGGAACGTGAGCTGCAATCGCAAAAGAAATTCTGCAGCGGGGAAGGCAGGGCGGGAGCGATATGGAATACGTCGTCGGACCATCCCATCGAAAGAACGTTACCAGGTAAGAAAGTAACTTGTTCTTCGAGGGGATTGGGTCCTCCGACGTATTCCATATCTATGACAGACTCCCAAAGCAGTACCAGAGCAAGGAGGAGGGAAAGAATTTATAAACAATTTTAGAATAGCCAATCAAATAGCAGAGCAAAGGACCGCCTTGCCAAAGGCCAGATCCTGCCCTCTGATGGAATCGAGGGAATAATGCCGTACAAATGTATGTACTGAAGCCCAGGTGGCTGCATCACAGATGTTGCGAATCGGAACATCCCTCTGCAGGGCAGTAGACGCAGCCATGCCCCTGGTAGAATGGGCCCGCAAGCCAGCCGGTGGGTCCTTACCCGCCAAGCGGTAACACTCCGAGATGGCCAAAACAATCCAGCGGGACAAAGTCTGTTTCGTCACAGCTTGCCCCAAACGCTTACCAGCGTAACCAATAAAGAGCTGATCGTCCACTCTGACCCGGGACACGCGTGAAACATAAAAGCTTAAAGCTCTCCTAGGATCAAGCCTATGGAGCCTCTCCTCTTCCTTACCAGGATGCGGAGGAGGATAGAATGCCGGAAGAACAACCTTCTGGGCTAAATGAAATTCCGTCACTACCTTCGGAAGAAAAGAAGGACGAACTCGAAGGACAACCCTGTCCTTGTGAAATACAGTGAAGGGTGGCTTAACTGAAAGTGCCTGTAACTCACTCACTCTGCGAGCGGAAGTAACCGCAACTAAAAACACAGTTTTCAGAGTTAACAGCCTCAAAGGGCAAGAATGCAAAGGCTCAAACGGATCACCCATAAGAAACCTAAGAACAAGGTTTAAATCCCAACCGGGCACCAGGAAAGGTGACGGAGGGAACACATTAGTGAGCCCTTTCAGAAACTGTGAAATTAAAGGGATCTTAAAGTAAGAACACTCATCAGACGAGCGCTTAAAGATGGACAGCGCTGCCAGGTAACCTTTAATGGTACCCACTTGCAAGCCCCTGTGGGCCAAAGAAAGCAAAAAGGACAGAACCATGGGGATGTCACATGCAAAAGGATCCACATTCCGAACTCTGCACCAGTCGCAGAACTTACGCCAACGGCAACGGTACAGAGACTTAGTTGCTGGCCTTCGGGCCGAAAGCAACACCTCCATCACGTCTTCAGGGAGGTCCCAATCCCTATACCTCACCCTTTCAGAAGCCAAGCGTGAAGGTTGAGGGATCTGACCTCTGGATGGAGAACCAGACCCCCCTCCCGTGAGAGCAGATCGTCTGGGTAGGGAAGACGACGTGGAGGGCAGATGGACAAGTCGAGAAGGTCCGGGTACCACGTCCTCCGAGCCCACGCCGGAGCAATGAGGATCATCCGGGAACCGAACTTCCGCAACCTCCGCAGCACTTGCGGGATGACGGGGACAGGAGGAAACGCGTACAGCAGCGGGAACGACCAATCCACCACGAACGCGTCACCTAAGGCCCCTCTTGGAGGAAATTCCCGCGAGCAGAACCTCCCGCACTTCCGGTTGACACTGGAGGCGAAGAGATCCACTTGAGGGGTCCCCCAAAGGGCGAAGATCTCCAGGAGAATCTCCTGAGCCAACTCCCACTCGTGAGAGATCGCGCTCTGCCTGCTCAGAGCGTCCGCCGTCATGTTTTCGACTCCGGCCAGATGAACTGCCGAGACCGAAACTTCCTGCTGGATGGCCCAGAACTCGAGCTGCATCGCCTCCCTGCACAGAGGAAGTGACCCCGCCCCCCCCTTTTTTGTTGAGGTAGTGCATGGCCACCGTGTTGTCCGTCCACTCTTTCCTCGCACAGTCGGCAGAAAAGCCTTCAGGGCTAGCCTGACGGCCCTCAGCTCCAACAGATTGATATGGAGTCTGGACTCCGACGGAGACCAACGACCGCTGACTGTCAGCTCGTTGGCATGAGCTCCCCATCCCGTGAGGGATGCATCCGACACGATCGTCACCTCCGGCCAGGGAAGCCAAAATGGAGCCCCCTTCATCAAGTTGCCTTCGACGGCCCACCACAGAAGGTCCCGGGCGACCGAGGGCGGCACCTGAATCGGGTCCGACATCCTGCCGGAGGACTGCGACCATTGCATCTTGAGTGCCCACTGCAAAGATCTCATGCGCAGGCGAGCCTCTGGCACCAGAAGAATGCAGGATGCCATGAGGCCGAGCAACCTCAAGAACTCGAACGCTGGGAGCGTCTGGGCATGCTGAAACTTGTGCACCATCTGCTGAATGTGAAGAGCCCTCACCTGGGGAGGAAAACACTGCCCCAGGGAAGTGTCGAGCACTGCTCCGATGTACTGGAGCCTCTGCGTTGGCGTCAAATGGGACTTCTTTAAATTGAGGGAGAAGCCCAGCCTGTGGAGGGAGTGGCAGGTGACGGACAGATGATCCAGGACTTGCTCGGGAGAGCTCCCCCTGATCAACCAATCATCCAGGTAGGGGTAGACGTGAATCCCCCCTTGCCTGAGATGCGCTGCCACCACCACCATGAGCTTGGTGAAAACCCTCGGGGCGGAGGTCAATCCGAACGGCAGGACCCGAAACTGAAAGTGCGAGTCGCCAACCGCGAACCTCAGGTACTTCTTGTGCTTGGGATGGATCGGCACATGGAAGTAAGCATCCTTGAGGTCGAGTGACACCAACCAGTCCTGAAGCTGAAGGGCCTGGAGGACTTGAGAGAGAGTAACCATCTTGAACTTGTCCTTCCTGAGGAGTTTGTTCAAACCGCGCAAGTCCATGATGGGTCTCAATCCCCCGTCTTTCTTGGAAATCAAAAAATAAGGGGAATACCATCCCTTGTTCCTCTCCGCTACAGGCACCAGTTCTATAGCGCCTTTCTCCAGCAGGGCTTGAATTTCCTGCGCAAGGAGCGGATCCGGACACTTCAAAGAGAGGTTCCCCGGTGGATTGTCGCGAGGCCTGTGCCGAAAGGGAAGACAGTAGCCGTGGGCTATGATCTCCAGAACCCACACATCTGAAGTAATGGCTTGCCACTCTACAAGATGCTGCGCCAGCCTTCCCCCAACCGGCGAACCATGGGACATGGCCTCATGACTGAGTAGGAGCGGCTGCTGCGTTACCCGAGGGCAAAGAGGTAACTGCCCGAGCGGCCTTGGCACCACGGGTACCCTGTCGTCCACCTCTGGTACCCCTGCGTTGGCCTCTTTGACTGCCAGCTCCTCTCGCTCTACTGAAGGATGAGTAATAGCGAAAGGAACCACCCCTCCACTGCTGTCCCCTAGGACGAAAATGCGGAGGTTGGCGAACTGCAGCGCCCAACGACTTCGCTGCAGCTTTTGAGGTCTGCAACCTCTCAAGGCTCTCGTCAGCCTTGCTGCCAAAAAGGTGTTCACCATCAAAGGGCATGTTGAGGAGCCGGGACTGCACATCAGGAGCAAACCCCGACTTCCGCAACCACGCAAACCTGCGTATCACGGTGCTCGCCGCCATGGACCTACTGACGCAATCAGCCAAGTCCAGACCCGACTGAACGGACTCACACATGGCATCCTTACCATCCTGGACCATAGCAAGGAAACCCTCCCGTTCAACCCCTTCGGGAATATGTTCAGCCGCTAACGCAACACAGTTTCACAGAGTGTGCGTGAAACGTGACAAGGCACAAATGGAGTTGGCCGCCTGAAGCGCCATACCACCAGAAGAAAACACTTTCTTCGCCCAGCCATCAAAACGTTTGTCGTCCCTATCAGGAGGGATGGTAGGGTACGACGCCTGCTTTGCCGGGGCCGTGGCCGCCTGCACCACCAAACTATCCGGAGTGGGGTGCCTGGTCAAGTAGCAGGGGTCGCTACTGGCTGGACGGTATTTACGCGACAAGGATCTGCCCACCGCCGGGAGACTCTCCGGAGCAGTCCAAGCCGCCGCCACCCTTCTCTGTAAAGCCATATGGAACGGCAGTACCGGGTCAGTTGGGGGACCAACATCAAGGATGTCCGTCAGATCATCCTGCACAAACTCCCCTGGGGGAGCAGACCATCCCAAATACTCAGACACCCTAGCCATAAGGCGCCGGTACGAGGAATCGGCATGGGAGCCAGGCTCAGGCCTACAAAAGTCCACCTCCGGGGAGGTGTCCAGTCCACTGGCATCATGCAGTGACTGCCTCAAATCGTCAAACTGACTATGGCCCGAGACAATTTCATCAGGCACCAGACTAGGAACCAGGCCATCCGAATCCTCATCCGCCTCCGAAATAAATTCCAGGTGGCGAAAAGGCACCCGAGAGTGCTTGCTCTTAACCAGAGCCTTCCTAGGGGGTACACCCGTGACACGGGGCACCTCCGACACGAAAGGCGTCGATGGCGTCGAGCGAATCGGCGCCGACGCCGAGAAAACCGGCAACGGCGCCGAGAGGATCGGCGTCGACGTTGAGGAAATCGGCGTCGACGTCAGATGCAGCGCCTCCAGTATCGGCGGTGTCGACACAGCCCTCGAGGCCGGAGCCCCGAGCGTGTCCCTCGACGACCTGAACGTCGACGGCCTCGACGACGTCCTCGAAGCCGGAGCCTCGAGAAAGCCTGTCGACGCCCTCGACGCCTCAGACGTCGACGTCTTCCTCGAAGACTTCACAGGAGCACACGGTCTCGAACGCGTCGAGGACCGGGACCTGGAACGGGTACGGCGAGAACGAGCCTCCTTGTCCGAACGGGACCGCTCCCGTGACTCGTGCCGACCACTCTTGCGAGCGGCGTCTCTCGACCTCACACGGCCGACCCCACTCGGGGGCGCGGACGGCTGAGTACCCTGCGACTCAAGAATCGCCAACATTTTCTTCCCGAAGGAAGCCCATTCCTCCGGCGTCGCACGGCTGGTGGGGTAACCGACGTGCCGGGCAGAATCCTCGGAAGAGGACCTGGAAGGCGACCGGTGACGGCGCTTCCGAGAATGCCTCGAAGAGGCTGAGGAGTGGCGAGACCCACTCCTAGAAGAAGACCGACGAGACTTCCGACGATGACGCGGAGAGACACCCCTCGAATCATCCGTCGAAAGCCCCGCCGACTTCGACTTCCGGGGCTTGGACACCCGACCTACCGACAACTTCTTCTTACGTTCGCGTAAGGCTTTGGACGTGAGCGACAGGCAGTCAACACAGTCATCCGTGTCGTGGGCCTCCCCGAGGCACCAGAGGCAGGCGTCGTGCGAGTCAGTCACCGACATCTTGGACCCACACTCCCCGCACTTCTTAAAGCCCGGACGCGGGGTTGAAGACGAAGTGGAAGACATCGTCCGAAATTCACAAACGAACAGGTTCGAAGAACCAGAAAGAACAGAACTCCAAAGAGACGAGGCTTAGAACCGAGAAACACGAAGCAACACGTTCGCGGAAAAAACGGAACTGAGGCTACAGGCGTCGTGCGTCCTACTTATCACATCGGATGACGTCGGACGTCGGAGGAGGTCCTAGACGTCGGCGTATCGACGTCATCGACGCAGGACGCAGACGCCGGAAAAGTTTCCGAAGCAGCACAGCTGTGGTGATTACCTGTCATAGATATGGAATACGTCGGAGGACCCAATCCCCTCGAATGTGTGTTTCTTAGATATTATGTATAAAGATTCTAGATTATTGTAGATGTGAAATATTTGTACACATATTTGATACATAAAATAAATAAATAACATTTTTTTTTATACAAATCCAAGACATATGTTATAATTTAATGAGGGTGAATTGCATACACAAAAGATAAGAAAACCCAAATGGTACTGGGGAAGCAAGTGACCCTGTGAACTTTGTGTATTGTTATTGTTTTTCGGTAGAGGGCTGATCATACGAGGTGGACATAAATATTACCTCTAGTCTCCCAGGAGTTGGTTCTGAAGTCGACCCAGTGCCATATTTGGGATTTATACTTTCTGCTGGCCAACTACGCACAGTGGCCTGCACCCAGTTCTGTCAAAGATATACAGATTTCTAGGCCTCTCAAATTTCAACAGGAAATTCATACCAAGATTCTCAGACATTGTCCTTCCAATAACCGGCCGACTCAAAAAAGGGGTAAAGTTTGTTTGGGACCAAGTGGCTGATGAGGCATTCAATCCTCTTTAAAAGTTCCATACTCAGACAACCTGACCAAACACTCCCATTCATTGTGGAAACAGATGCTTCGGGAGAAGCAATCAGAGCCGCCTTGCTCCAAGAAGAAAGATGATGGACTAAAGCACCCAATCGCCTACTTTTCTCGGACTCTAAACACCAGAGAGGGAAACCATTCGGTGCTGGAGAGAGAACTCCTGGACATTCGACAGGCTTGTGAGGAATGGAGACATTTGCTCCAAGGAGCCTCTTATCCCTTCCAGGTGCATACAGACCACAGAGACCTTCGAGTCATGCAACAGATGGAGTTCAGGAATTCCCGACATGCCAGATCCCGCCAGCAAATTCCAAAACCTGGGCCTCCCACTGCAGCCCTTGAAATGCCCCCCCCCCCGTGGGGGGGGGTGCAATCACTGGGTCCATGGCTCACTGGTGACTCCCTCCGCTGCTCCCTCCCCGTCCAGGCTTCTTGTGCGATCAGTGGGAAGGGGCGTGGAGGGCCTCCCGACTGCCGAGGGAGACGGGGGAGTGGGCCTACAGGCCCCACTGCTCCGTTGCTCCTCTCTCCTCACTAACCAGCACTGCCTCCACGGAGGGGACGAGGTGCCGCCCAGGGCTGCGCTGCACTACAGCGCGATGACTATAGATCTTCAGGCCAAGGGGGAGGTTGGGCTGGCGCCTGGGACATGTGGGTGTCCGTGTCCCTCATCAACACAGCATGCTCCTGGCCTCTCAGCCCTGGAGGGCTATCGGATCCTTTTCTGTGAGGGAGCGAGGGCTGGCTCCTCCACTCCATGGCCAGAGCTCAGCCTCGGCTACCCCTGCTCATGCAGTTTTCGCGTGGGGCCTTGAGGTGGCTTGCATCTGCTGGGAGCCCCGCCTCCTCTACACAGTGACGTATCTCTGCTGTTATAAGGGATGCAGCCTCCGGTGTTTCTCCAACATACTGCTCCGAGGCTCTGCTAAGGTTGGGGGGGGGGGGTTGGTATGTCTCTCCGGGGGCTTTTAGGGGGGCTCAACTGCCTTTTTCAGCCCCGGAGGTCGGGACCGACGTAGATGCTTCAGTTCATCTTTGCGACCCCTGGTGGCCTCCCCATTTACATATTTAAGAGCTGACAAGGACATATTTACACATCTCTGGTTGCATCTATTTCTATAACTCTCTCAGTACAGCCATCCCTAAAGCTTCCAAAATCTTTAATCATTTGTGTACCATCTGATGTGTATCTAGACACTCTACAAAAATGCTCATGTTTTTCCTAAAGAGCCTTCAGAGGCATAACGCACATTCACTTAGGTGGCACAAGCAAAATGGCCAGGTGCAGGACTCTAAAAATACATTGGTTGTCACTTTGATTCTGTTCAGGGAGGAAGAAGCAACCAACAAGTGCAAAGGCTGGAGTGTGGCGCAGCCAAAGGTAAATTAAATAGCTGCCACCCACCTATTTCTAAACACATATTCAGGGTGAGAAAACTCACTGAGAAAAAAAATAGGGTGCACCTAGTGCACAACTGCCGTGCTATATCGGTTACCAACAGTACATGAGAAATGATTTGTAGCTGCAGGGGGATCTTTGAAGCGGTGTCTCTGAAAGCAAAATAAAAGCCTACAATCGAAAGCAGCCAACACACAATTAAGGGGATTAATCAAGTTAGCAAAAAAAAAGTCAAACATGGAATTCTGGACTAAAACTGCCTATCCAATAGAACACCGCACTCTTGCTGGGTTATTGTCCCAATACAGAGAGGAGATATATGCCTCTTTTTTTTTTTAATCGGTGTACAATGCCATTCGCAGATCAGCTTCCCCATTGGCGTGGTCTCTTGCGACTGATCCTAGCCTAACAGTTCCACCTCCTCCCCATCTAGGTGAAAGATGCATTTCTTTACCCAGAGGTGTTGTGTGTTATCCATTAACCAGGATCAGCCACAGCAGCACAAAAATTCTGTTCTCGGAGTAGCAATCAAGCAGCTTGTGCCTCCTTCCCTGCTGCCGCTGAGCAGTTTCTACTGGACTTCAGAGTCCACCCTCCATGTTGGGAGCTCACAGACATGGTGTGTGCTGCTCTCTAGTACCCGCACCTTTGTCCAATAACTCAACCGGATCCAAGGTAATCAAAAAACCCCTCTTGTCCAACTATAAAAGCTGCATTTTGAGACGGATTTGTTAATGGTTTTCTCACTGTGAAAGAGAAACTGCTTCCTAAGCAAAAGAGGCTCCTCCTATTTACATCTCCCATAAAGGATATCTGATTTTACCCTTTATCGGGAAGATGGGAATTTTGGGTCAACAAAAGTAGCAAGTGGCTGCCACTGCCTCACGGAGTTTCCCTGATAAACAATTGCCCTTGTCCCATAACCTACACTTTTCGGGTTAACGCTTGGACTCAAGGGTCTTTAAAAACACTAACTAAATTTTTGAAAAATAGTAAGCCACTTTATTTTGAAGAACGTAAGCAGTGCTTCCGACCTTTATTAAAGCAAACTATTCTGGTACTCTAGTATCTGAGATTAATTATCCAGTAATTGAAAACCGAGGTAGTAAGAACACCACAAAGTTTGAGGATGTGATTCTTTAAACGACCCAATCCAGAAGAATCTCAGCGCTATACAAGATCTTGGACGCAACCTGTGGCACTCCACACAAATACACAATGAACTCAGAAGGAGACCATAGTACCACTTTAGGTGACATAATGGGATACTATATAGGCAAGCAACACCAAAATACCATACATCTGTACACAAGTAAGAGTATTTGAACAAAATAGGTTGAGGTATTTAACTCCAATCTAACCTCATATCTACCCTATGGCTCCAACTCTCTGCAGGGGATGACTCATGGGAGCAGCAAACTGGTCCGCCTTTGGTGTGACGGCAGTTTTCTGAGAATGTTGTTACTAACACTAAATTGCGTATCAAAAGTGATCTTCCTATGGACCCTATAGTTGTAATCTTGGGTGATTTTTATTATCAGGGTTTCAATCTAGACTGGTGACCTTTTTCTTCTAGCGACCATCCCCCCCTGTCTTTTTCTGAGAGGTTGTCTGGGATTTGTGTGCCCTGGTTGTACACAAGATGTAAAATAATTTACATAAATACATTTGTACACTGGCAAAAACCAAGGCAACTTTCACTGGTGTAATTAAAAAAATATTTGTCAGGCACTCATCACGTCCAATGTCTAGGAATGTATTGCTTTCTTGACGACTGGGATTCTTGTTTCGCCTGAATGGCACACCGAATTGGTCTATTACCATTTGTTCGCAGCTGAAAATACTGAACATGAGTAGCAGGGGTGTCACCCGCTCCCCATGTTCGGTATTATGGATTTCAGGGGTTGCAGGGGTGTCCACTGCTTCCTTGACATTGGAAGCAGGGGGCACAAAATAAAAAGGGACCCTGCGGCTTTAGATCCGACCCGTGTTAGAGGAGCGGAACTGATGCCACAGGGGTATAGGAGAAGCGGTGGTAGCCAGAGAAAAGGTAAGTAGGGGGCGGGGGGCTTGGCGGTTTGGTCTATGGCCAAATTTGGTTTGTTTTAACGAAGTACAAACCGAATTGTGGCAAAATCGACTACGGTCAATTCTGCCGCGATTGTTTGTACTTCGCTAAAACAACCCAAATCCGGGATTCTTAACTCTTGGATATAGATGCTCGTTATTCCATGGAGGATGCGGGGTGGGAGGGGGCAAGATATGACAGAACAACTTGGGCCTCACAGAGCCTCCCCAAACACGAGGCTCAGCTATCTACGGGGGTCTGCAGCCATCTTTTTTGAAGCAGGTAGGCCTTGGTGGAGCGCGATGCTCGCAGGGTGCTTTTCCTGATTTCAATTTCAGAGCTCACTGCCATTTTTCTTACTGATCTTCCCCCATCTTGCGATCAGTGTGAGTGTGCTTCGGGGGGGGGGGGGGCTTTGATTTTACTATGATTGGCCATACTTTGTGCACTTTTACCATCTTCCAACATGGTCGCCCGATGACTGTCCTCCTCAGCCCTACCTGATGTAGCCTCATGATGCAGTGTGATTGGCCAGTAAGATGGAGTAACAGGCCAATTATGAAGCCAGCAGGCGAATGCCACCGCCCTCACCAAGGCCCCACTCCAAAGGCTCCTGTCCGGGCCTAGCTGGACCGGATGCCCCCCCCCCCCCTTTTTCCTTCCCCAACGCAGCACATCTTGATGAAGTCACCTGGTCTTGAGGGCTGACTGTGACCCCTCACGCCTGGCCCACAAGAACTTCAGGCACCCCTGAAGATTTACTTGTGAGTAGAAAGCTCACCCAATTCTGATTTCCTGTGACTTTACATCTGCAGCCACCTTTCATTTTTGGTGTGCCTAGTGTGCCTCTCCCTGCCTCCGCTCTCACCCTCCTCCTCTCCTACTGTGTTTCTCTTGCACTTATTTTGCTGTTCGTCTTACCCTACCCCACCCTCCCCTCTTCCCTTCCCTTCTTCATGTATAGCTTTAGCATTCTTGAAACAACCGTCAGGCACGTACAATAATGATGTCATATTGTTACAGTTTGTATTACTCCTTGTCCTATGTTGTATCGCTAAACGTATAGCACTTGCCCATTCTATATGTTCCAATGCCTATTAAGAATGTACATTTTGTGTTTAACTACTCACCCTCCCTGCGTTGGAGCGCTTAGAAAACACTTGTTAAGGGTATAGGCGCTATATAAATGACCAATAAATAAATGAAGTCTTTTTTGCCACCAATTTTCCTTACCAATTTGGAACACTGCCAAGAATTCACAACCATTTAATGTGTTTACAATGAATTATCTCCTGATAGGTCTCCTCTATACTCTTGAGTGTGTGCCATTTTTACTTTTGCTTTTTGCTAATGTGCAATTGCCAATTGCAGTGTTTATATTGCTAATTGATTAAAAAACTTAACATGTTGCATAATAAAAGAACCCTGGTCCTTAATTCTTTCCCTCACCCAAACCTTCTACTTGAGTCACTTACCACCGACATCCCCATTTTTATGCTGGGGGACTTTAGCGTTCCCAAGCACTCCACAGCCAACCACCTTGATTTTACAATCCTCCTACCCAATCACTCCCTCCACAACCAACCTACCCACTCAGATGGGAGCTCTTGATCTGGTCTTTCTCTCTACTTTGCTCTCATTCTCCGTCCTCTCTATTGACCCCTCTCCCTCTGATTATTCTATTATTCACTTTAACATCTCAGTCTCTCAGCCCTCTATTGCTCCTCTCCACAATGACCCAAAGGAAATTTAAGTAGGGCCCTCCTACACTTATCTTGGTGATGTGAAGATCGCTCTCCTATTCAGGCCTACCACATTCATTGTGCTTTTTATGACTTCCACTAAGCACTTATGATTCCCCTTGACCATTACTATCCCGTATGCACAGACAATCCTTACTGCCCCCGTACTCAGTCATGGATCACCTCCGAGATCCTAACCCTCATAAGTCACCATCTATGATGCTGGGTGAAATAATGGACCCCCACCTTACTCCTCACCTACAAATAATACCTTGCTGCCCTTACCTCTGCAATAGAGTCTGCCAAATCCAACTTCACCAATTTAATCGCATACCCTCACAGTCACCCACGCAAACTTTCATCTACTCTGCAAGCTTTGCTCTCACCGCGCAAACCAATATCCATTGCCTCCCTCCATCTCTATAATGACCTTGCTCACTACTTTTCCTCTAAAATCTCTTTAATTTGTGACACGCTCACTGCCCTTACACTGCCCACCACCTCCAACCCTTAACCCTTCTACTCTCAACTACTTCTTCGCTACATCTCCTATGGAATTTGCACCCATCCTTTGCGGTGCCAAATAATTTTAAAGTCCCGTCAACCTGCTAGTCAAATGGTCAAAGACCTTGTCTCAATCACCTGTCCTTACTTCTCTGAGCTCTTCAGCATCTTCATAGTTTCTGAACTCTTCCCCGTCTGTCAGATCTGCATCTTTCCTACCCCTTTCAACTATGCTCTCTGAGACCCCAAACTTCCCACAGAACTATCACCCAGTATCCCTCCTCCCCATTATTCAAATATTCTTGAGCACGTGGTTTGTACACAGATCAGTTAAACCCTTAAGTATATTTTCCTTGGAGAACCACTCAATCTGGATTCTGTAACAAGAACTTGCCACGACACAGAACTCCCGTATTATTCCAACTTTCTCTCCAATGCTCATCACTCCAAAATCTTCTATACTCACACTTTTAGACCCCTCGGCCCTCTTTAGCACTGCTGACCACTCAAGCGCACTCCATAGGATTTTAGGATTCACAAATCTGTACTTGCCTGGATTGCCTCCTATCTGGAAGAATTCTCTTTTATACCTTGAACATCTGCTCTTCACCCTCTATGCCTATGCCCTTGGAAGACTGCACTCATTTGTTGGCTTTAACTATCACCTCTTTGCCGACAGTCAAATCATTTTCTCCTTTAACCTAGCCATCTCGAAAACTTATTATAAACAGTCTAAGTGTAATCCTTCACCAGATGACTGTCAATTGCCTCATGCCAGCGATTTACTTGTGACCTATCCACACAACACTTTATAAGAATTTGATAGTAGTTGACACAGATAGATTAGCATACCACTTTCAAAAATTACATTTGAAACCTAAAAATAAAATCTGACTTACCATGGTTGTTAGTAATTCATCATCCTTCTCCAATCTTGTGTTGCCAATGCCTGATGAACATAAAAATGTATATCCAAATATTAGAGGTTCAATTTGGTTTAGGATCTCCTTTAATGTATTAACATTCCATGCTCTTAACACTGTCATTATAAAGAGATTGATAGACAGGACAGCAGGGTAAAAAACAGATGCCTGGCCCATCGAGTCTGTTCTATGCTTTGCCTAAGGTGATACTTGGTGATTTTCCTTAGATTCTAGTTTTAGTCCAGTAGTGTTTTTATTAATTTTGACATTGCACACGTATATAATAACAATATGCCAAAAATAAAATGTCCTCATAATAAAAGGGTGATATATTATTTTGAAAAATTGCATGTGCTCTGTGAATCCCATCAAACTCCCAATCTCTGCTATTCAATATTCTTGTACCCTATCCAAATAGCCCTCTCAAAAACCACTAGCCACTGCTCTTCAGATATCCAATCATCTTAATTTTGTCTAACCAATGCATCATTTTCATTTACTCCAGTGCTCCCTTGCCGCTTCCTCTTTGAACCACTCGGGAATAAATATTAGAGTCCCGGCTAGTCACAGTCTTCCAGGAGAGACTGAGGAGAGCAGTGCTGGCGTCTTGGTGTTTGGTGTGCAGCGTTGGAAATATCCGCTGTGTACACCTTGAACAATTTGAAGAGGGTTGGTCTGAAAAACCTTTTCCCAGCGCAGAGTCCCAGTGGGTTCCAGTCTTCCAGTCTTCCAGTCTCCTGGGACCTGGGAACAGAATAAATCTGGTGAGGCGCTGACAATACTCAGACTTGCAGTAAAGGAACACGCTGAGGAGTGTAATAATGGCGACGAGACACGACAGGAGCGTGGGACGCCCAAACACAAGCTTGAAGTCAAGTGCGATGGATTATGGTTCTCAAGAGTGTGTCTTCAATAAGCCAGGAAACAGCGACTTACCCGATACAAACATGCATGAAGAAACACACGACAAACAGGCCACTAGACATCCAAGTTCGCTGGTAAAAACTCCAGCTGACAGAACCGTCACTCGATCTGGAAGTAGCCACGAAGGTGAACGAGAGGCCGCCGATGACGCTGACGCAGAAGCACTAAAAGACACAGAAGCAGCCAAAGGCGTGGCCATATCGGTGAGAGTGAAAACTGAGTACCCCGGGGAACAAGCTGTATTGGGGATCGGAGACCAAAACAATGTGACTGAAGTAGGGAAGGTGGTATTATCCCCCATTAATGGAAATAACGAGAAGCAAGTAAAAAAAATGCCATAGTAATGGAAAGTGCCAAAGTTTTGCCTTGGACAGACAAGGTCTGTATATAAACAACGCAGTTCTTGAAAGTAAAATCGGGAACTCAGACCCCTTTCAGAACGGAGTTAAACGACGCGGGAGGAAGTATGTCGGAGACAACATATAAAGAGCGAACATCATTCACAGTCGTTTTATACAATTTAACAGATGCAGAGCATTTGGAGGCAGACCCAGTGTCCTGTACACCGACCAAAGAGAGCCCTTTAAAAACGGGTCAAAAGGCAGACGAGGAACAGGGGACTCCTGATTGTGCCACAGACACAAAAAAAAAACGGAAGAATTTAAACCCACAGAAGCATTCGAGAACCGACCCAGCAAGGAAAGTTCAAACCAATATAACTGGTAGGGTTTTACCAAACGGGAAAGGTGGCAGCGAACTAAAGGAACAGAGCAGTGCCCCAAAATCTAACAACACTGAGTCAGTAGGTACACGAAAAGGAGATACTGACGTGTAAAAAAGTGAATGAGAGAAATGTAGAATGACGGGCCCGTTTGTTCCACGCCTGTAGCCGTCACGGGGAATCCATCCAAGGGAAATGCAAAAACACATGCACAAGGTCGAATTGAATGTCAGTTCCATGAAGAGCTGAAGGAATTAGAACGAAGAAACAAATTCATCCAACAAATGGAAAGGAAAAGTTGCCAGAATGAAACATTAAGTGTAAATATGGAACGTCATACAAAGCAGACCCCAAAATGAATTAAGCTCAATAACAAATAGTGTCAACTTAAGCTAATAAGAGGTGAACTGACAGTCTGAGAACAAAGAGCGGGCTCAGGAAAACCAAACAGAAAAACAAAGACCTGAACAAAGAGGTGAACAACAGGCCAGTCCAAATCAAAGAAAACGTGAAAACGACATCACAGCGGACGTCAGAAGTGCCAGTAAACCGCTTTCGATGGCAGCAGGGGTTCAGATCCACAATAATGTAATGGCTGCCACAACGATCTCAGTGGCACCTTTTACCAAATGATATGAAAGCATTAACGGAGTGTGAAAGACAACTCGACTCTACTCGCCAGGATTCACTCAAAGCTAATCTATGTAGAATCATTTACACAACAGTTGCAAGGAAGACTGAACCAGGAAGTGGAAAACTCGAAAACTTGGCAAAGAAGATTAGGGGAATTAGCAGGAAGTAGACATAACGATAACTTGTTGACGATGGAGACTCTCTTGGACTCACTGAAATGGATTCGAAAACAAACTGAAAGAAATGAAGAAGAAAGATTACTATGGAATAAAATCAGAAGAGAAGAGATGGTAGACGACTCCTTAAAAGTTGTACTGAGAAAATTGGGTAAAGATGCCACAACGACATACAAGCTACAAGTGAAGGAAACTCAAGCTAGCCCCACTGAACAAAATTCCTTAATTATTCCAGCACAAGGCGAAGAACTACGGGATTCAGAAGCCAGTGTACAGCCTGATGGTGTCCATGTAATATTTCAAAAAACAGAAGGAGGTGCGGTATTACAAGGAACAAGGAAAATAAAGCAGGGAGGAATGATAATACCTCATGAAACGCCTCGCTCGGTAGTCGTTGGAACCAAAGTTCAAAAAGAAAAGGCAAAGAACATGAAAGGGTATCCAAAATCAAAAGCCACAGGCTCACAAGCTTTCCTGAGAAACATTTAAGTACCTCCAAGGGTAAAAAAAAAAAAAAAAAACACAAGACTAATCAGTGGTGAAGTCCAAGGTGCAGATTGATGAACAAAAAAACCTGATTGACCTATTGGAACACAGACTCTACAGTAGAATGCATTTCGCATGTCTAGCTCGAGGATGACGATGGCGACCTAATTGATGATGCTTCCTTTTACATAGAAGAGATCACAAAAGTACACAAGGGCCCTGAAATACCGGTGCAAAGTAATGGTACACTGGAGAAAGGGCAACAAGTGGAAATAAATGGGAACATGCCAATCGGAAGGGTAGAATTAAAGGATTCGAGAGGAGTGACCTTTGAGCAGTAGACCTTGCCCTCCGCATTTCTTACATTAGCTGATAAAAGGGTGAAAAGTGGTGCCCACAAAAGTATCTGTGACAAAAAAGGAATCCACTGCTAAGACCCGAAGAGAGAACAAAACAAGTTCTAAGGAACCCAAAATAAAAACCATAATAACTGAACCCAAGCACACAAAAATAAGTAAAGGAGGAAAAGAAATGAACCTGGGAGACCACCAAAAAAACTAGTGCTTGAAAGCATCTTTAAAGAAAAAAAAAAAGAGATTGACCTAAACAGAGTGAATATAAATAATGAGGCTATTGCACTCGGGTGAGGGGTTGGGGAGAGGAGACTCTGAAGACAGCAAGATAGTTGATTATGTCAGTGAAGATTGGGTCTATCAGGTTGTCCTGCATCTAAGATCAGAAAGAATTGCAGAAAATATTGAACTGAAAAAGAAAGACCTGATGAAGAAAGGATACAACATCAGAAATTATGAGGTAACAGAGTGATTGGGTCAAGCACGCAACAAAAAATAGCAGAAAAGAAAAGCGGAATGAGGAAGGGAAGGAAACTTGATTGAGGCGAAAATAACGTTCTCAATAACAATTGACAATCCAAGATCATCAGTAAATGAACAGGAACGTGACTGAAGGAGATAAAAAAGGAGCAAATGGAGGAAAATTGGGATTGGATAGCAAGAGCGCTTGTAGGGGAGGACAAGAAATAGGTGACCAAATACAAAGACGCAGGAACTAATACTTTATTAACATGGAACACAAGAGGATTCAAGCACTTGTTCAATAACCCCTTGGTCGCGATAAAGGAGGCAGATATCATCTGCCTCCAGGAAACCTGGCTCCAGACGTGTCCAGCATGTGAGGGTTTTGATCTTAGAATAAACCCTGCAATTAAAAGGGACAATGGAAAACCTTATGCTGGGTTATTAACAATGGTCAAAAACAATAATAACCTGTCAATAATTAGCAATGGGAACCCGAATCAGTACATACAGTGCTCAATACTCAAAAGAAGATACCTTAATAAATGAGAACCTCAATATTCTAGTTAACATATATTGGAACCCAATAAAAATCAAAACAAAATGGCTAATTGAATGCATAGGGGCAACTCATTGACGATGTGCAAAACCGTGAGCTGAAACCCCCAATACTGGTCTGTGGTGACCCTAACATCAAATTACTAACAGAGTGGATGGCCAAAAACTCGACAGATGGGACACCAACACTCAATGACGTCCAATATGAACGAATGGTCAAACTTAATGGAATCTCAAAACTTCTTTCTATTCAATGGTCAGACCAAAGGAGACAACCCAGGGAAGCATACCTGGACAAATGGAATCCTGAAATCAACACTGGACTATATATATATATATATATGTGTGTCAGGAAACCACCTACACAGAATTAAGCGATTGGACGTCTTGGAAAGTCAAAACAACTATCACAAACCTCTTAGCGACATGGACCGCAACGTTAGGAAAGATTCAAAGAACTGAAGCTTGCGAATTGAAAATCAACCAAGGCTGTAATTGCCTAAAAATAAGGCAGTGTGACGTGGGACAACTTAAAAAGAACTATACAAAGCAGGATGAGGATCAAAGTGAAAACAATGATTACAAACCCCTGCTGGCTGCTTACCGATTTGCAAGAACCGGCATGAAATGTCCTCTTTGCCCAAAATATGCCTACATCCAAACGGTAGTGGAAAAAAGTAAACAGCTGAGAAGATACATAAAAGTGTGGAGAAAAGAAAAGTCAAACACTGTCGGAAACAGAAATTGATAAAGGTGTAATGACTAAAACAACACCATAAGAATTGGCTAAAGTTCTTTAAAAAACAAAGAGACCAAGAGTAAGGAGAAGCAATGCTAAAGGCAATGAAAGATAAGACCACAAAAGAATCCTGGGATCTAATAAATGGCATAACTCTACACCAACAGAGTCGATTGAGTAACGCAATACCCGAGGCAAAGTGGATTGAACACTTCACTCAGCTCTTCGAAACTAATGAAAGGGCGGAAAAAAAACAAAGATTTGAGGCGAGAAACAAACTGGAATCTTTACCGACTTTTGGTGTCACAAGTTCAGGGAATCGTCCCCATCTACTAAATCATAAACATCAAAGTGATCAGATCACCCAACAGGCGAAAAGATCGCATAGGAAAGCGTTAAGAGCTGCACATAAATTGCCTTTTGATGAATAAGTGAGAACATGCCGGAGATTAAAATGCCAATATAGAAATTAGTCCCGGGCAAGAAGGGCAATATGATGGTGAAGTTTTTCTGCACTCCGCAAATAATAAAAACTCTGCACAATTAGGGTCCCTACTCAAGAATGTGTCTAGTCCACCTCAGGCCAGTCTCCAACTATGTGGTGTTTCTGACGCACAGTGGTTAGCACATTTTTTACATCTATACGCAGATGCAAAGTATGCTAACCATCCCTACGCAAAATCGCCCAAAGTACATTGGGACATGGATTGTTCCCCTGAAACACTCGAAGAGTTTATAAGGAAATCATCTTCTCGAGCCACGGGGCCTGACAGACTAAATAATTATATGTGTAAACAAGATCCAACCAGATGGGCAAACATACTGAATAATGTTTTCCAACAAATTATTCTGACAAAAAGCATACCAACATCCTGGACATGATCAATTTTAGTTCTGATATTTAAAAAAGAAGATAGGGCATCTCCGGCTAGCTACCGTCCGATAGATTTGCTCGATGCACCAGGAAAGCTGTTTGCGCGTCTGGTCCTGAGAGATTTCACAAAATGGACACAAGAATATAATCGACGAGATCCGTGTCAAACGTGATTTGTGGCTGGCTTGGGAACTACAGTCAACCTATTGACACCTAATACTCTCTAAAGGCCCAGGCACAATCAACAAGACAACCTTTGTATTTTGGTTTTGTTGACTTACATTCGGCTTTTGATTCTGTCTCTACCATTAAATTAATGGAGAAGTTGAAGTTGGCCAAGTGTCCTGATACATTGTGCAACATCATACATGCCTTACACTCGATGACTACCATCAAAGTACGTTTGTCCATACTGGGTCTGTTATCTTCAACAATATCGAGTTTTAGGGGGCTGAAGCAGGGATGTATCCTTGCTTCAGCCCTCTAACTTCTTCATCCACTATGTGTTTATGGCCTTCTCTCAAGTTGAGGCCGATGCACCAAGGATGAATGGTTTAACCATCAAAGCCCTATGGTACGCTAACAACCTGCTTTTGGTTTCAAAAACTCTGGACAGGTTTACAAAAACTACTGTCGGCATTAAGTGCATATTTGGATAAAAATGAATTGATTATTAACTTGAATAAGACACAGATTGTTATCCATGCACCGAGGTTTTCAAAAAGATAATTATTTGAATGGCAAGTTAACAAGAAGAGAGTAGAAGTGGTGCCTACATATCTTTATCTAGGCATTCCTTTTGATGGTAATCCCTCAGTGAGATCGCACTCCAGGGCGCAAGAGCATAAGACCGCCACTGCAATTTCTCAGACAAGGTTAATCTTCAACAGATTTGGTACATTTACTATTAGACCCGCCATCATTTTTTGGCAACAAAAAGTTCTGCCGACTTTACTATATGGCCTAGAAACAACAACTATAGTAAAACCTATTGATCTACATAAATTAGAGGCCAAATTTTGGAGAGGTGTGTTATATCTGCCTCTGTGTACCTGGGCCGTGGTTACAGTTTGAATTGGGCTCGACGTCCTTGAATGCTGAATATCACTGGAGACTTTGTGCCTTATTCCGTAAGTGTCTGACCTATATTAGAACTGATAACCTACTAACAATACTATTAGTCTACATGTTGTCCTCGGAACATACCTTTGCTAAGAAGTGGATTTCGTATGTATATAGAATTTTGGCCAAAGCAGATATTAGTCTGGAGACTCTTCTTGGTAATCCAAAAAGAACTAAAATCAAATTATTTAGGTGTGATTGGATTGAGACTAAAAGTGAATGCCTTGAGTACAAAGACTTTCAGGTCCTGATTTAACATAAAAAACTTAATGAACTTGCACCATACCTGAATGAAGCACCAACCCCTCATTCAAGAGCGGCTATTTTACGCTTGCATTTTAATTTATTTTTAACGCGCAACATACTGTCCAGAAGAAAGTTAATGAATCCAAATGAGAATTTTTGCAGATTTTGTGAAAAATGTGAGCATAAAGAGACTTTGGAACACATTCTAACTCCTTGTCCTGCGCTTAATAACTTAAGAATCAAACATTTTTGGAAACATATGCCATACTTTGGTGCAATACATCCGGAAGTTCGATGGTCAATATTATTGTTTACTAAATCCACAAGCATTCACATTGCAATGTATAACTTCTTATCTGCCCTGCATTTAGAAATTGGGCATCTTCATGAGTGGATTGAGAAAAAAAATCAAATGTAGCATAGGAAAATCTTTTAAAGTTGTGGTATGTTTTAATAATGCAATTTTGTGGGGGTGAGACCTTGAGGTTATGGTACCATGCAATTGAAGAATTAATAAGTTGACTTAGTTTGTGATTATAATTTTTTTTTTTTTGTTTGTTATGGGTATAACTTTTATTTGAATCATTTATAAGAAAAGATTATGTTGACGTTTATGTGATAATTTTCTCTGGTACTTGGAAGTCTTTTGTCTCCCTCATTTCCATTTTGTCATATTTTTTATTCCTTTTTATCTTATGTACTGTGTTTTATGTATCGTTTATATTTTGTAAAGCAATGTGTAATTTTGTAATTGAAATTGTTGTTTATATTGAAAAAGTTGAATTATTTCAACTATATTCAATAAAAGATTTTTTTTAAAAACTGGAATCACAAACTGACTAAAAATTAATCCAGCACAAAATTGGAAAGTTAAAATCATCAGCTGCAGCAGGACCAGACGGTATATCGGCCATAATGTTAAAAGAAAATCCAGCAGTATGTACTGATTTCCTTATATCTTGCTGATATTCCAGAGAAAACAAGGGATGACAAACTAACTCCACCAATATTAAATAACGTGAAGATATCAACAATAGTTTATGCCGACGATTTGGCAGTCCTTGACCAAACAGAGATAGGACTACAAAGACGACTGAAAAGAATACAAACCTATATGGAGAAAAATGACCTGAAAATAAACAGCAGTAAAACAGAAATACTGGCATTTAGGAGCAAACGGTATAACACACAAAGAAAATGTACGTGGGAACTAGGAGATCAGCTGGAAACAAGAATCAAAAACTTGCCAATCCAGTTCAATACAAACGAAAAGGAGGAAATCTGGCAAAGTGAACTAGAGAACAAAGTCATGGCATTAGCCGCACAAGGTGCGATCGTGCATGCATGGTACGGAAAATTTACTATGGTACCACTAACACAGTTTTACATTCAAAACGCAGTGCCCTGTCTCACTTATGGAGGTTAAGGTATTATTAATCTAGACTGGAGAATTTGGCCCAGAATTGAGAGTAAGTTCTGGAAAATATTCCTGAAACTGCTGGAGAGTTTACCAATAGTGGCGATAAGAACGGAACTGCAACTGCAATCACTGAATTCGGTGATAATGTGGAAATCATTAAACTTACTAAGAAAGATAATGGAAGAAAAGCCAGCACCACACTACGCCTTCTTAAAGGAAAGTGGAAGTGGGAAAGGAGCTTGCCTGGTAAATGAATGGAAAACAAAATGCATCGAATATCTAAAGTGGCTAAAATCATCAGTTGATTGTTTAATAGCAAACCCGGATAAAGTGAAGGAGAATTTAATACACTTAGATTGGATAACACAAGATGAAAAACAATCATATAAAAGCCTAACGGAAGGTGCAAGTGATCAAAGGAAATGGAATGAAATTCCAAAGTACCTTCAGCAATTCCCAAGTAAATTTCACAGAGACACATTACTCTGAATTAGATTAAACATCTATCAAACAAATGGATACCTGTGGAGAACAGGACAAAGGGGGTCAAATGAAGGGAAATTTCAGATGTGCTGCAAAGACAAGCAAATTGAGTCAGTTAAACATCGATTGCTGTCCTGTGAAGCCTTGACAGAACCGAGAACTCTGCTTCTGGGAAAATACGTCAGTAACAGTATAACTGAAACAGCACAAAACTGGAAAACGTGTTTATCGGGTGCCGTGTGCTGGTATTCGTTTTTTAGATGAAGTAATGGAAAAAGATGGTAGTTGATGGGGTGTAAAGGAACTGGTGACAATAAGACGAGTTCAACATTGTAAGGGGGGAGGGAAATTGTGAGATTAATTTAATGTTTTATGTAGGAAATTAAGTCTACATGTGTTAAAAGTTTGCATGAACTAAAATGGCACAATATAAAATAAAATATTAAGAGGTTTACCACACCCATTTTCCATGGACATGCGATGTCCCTTTTCCATATATTTTGTTACCCAACTAGTGGGGACCATGCTGCAAAATATCTACATGGCTTGTCTTCTCGAATGTCATAACTGAGGAGTTTGATCACCTTAATATTCTAATATTCTATATAGTCTTGCAGTCAAACGTTTATTCCTGGTTTCTCCTACCCAACTAAAAGCACACAATAGCTTGCCTGGCAGGAGCATATTCTTAGCTAGGAAATTCCAAGCCATTATCAACCCAGGGTCTGAACATAAGCAGTAGGCAGGATAAACCAGTATCCTGGATCTTATGTCTCATAATCTCCTTACTCATGTCTTCCCAGAAAGGTGTCCCTTGTCACAGAATCATCAAACATGCAAGTAAGGAATGCAATTCCCTGCTACCCCAGCCAAACTATGTTTGATCTACCTGTATGACATCTGTGTAATCTCTCCATAGTGGAGTACCATATGTGTAGTAATTCATAATTGTATTAAGCAATTATTGCTTTGCACACACATGGAGGAGTTATGCTGCCTTTCAGTCATCTATGGAGTATAGCCATTCCAAGTTGTGACAAAGTCACATTGAGATGGCCTCATTTAGGACTTCGAGGGGCTCCGAGGACCAGGGATGCCCACTTGGAATCCCCAGAACCCTGCCTCTGAACATAGGCTATACTGCGTTAAGGTCATTCCACAGTTTTCCCAAAAGCGACACCCTTTCATTAGCGTTCTTACACCCCCAGGTGGATTTGCCATACACATTGTGTCCTTTCTGTACCTCCTTGTTCCACCTGAGAGAAAGATCACATCCCTGAACCCTGGAGCTTAATGTCACCCGCCATGACGATTATAGAAAGGGTTTTGCATAATGAGTTGTCCCTACACGAACACCATCCTGCATGGCATCCCCAGTACAGACTATTGATTTACTAAGCATGCATGAGCCTTTACTATTACAATTAGTGAGATAATGTAGCTGCACATGGGGAGTACTGTCTTGCTAGTCAGAGACAAGACTCTTCCCTAAGCGAAAACATGTTGACTGGGCAGCATCCAATGGATCCCCTGAGCAGCTGCATGGAGCCAGAGATACATTGTGAAGTTATCACTCTGTGCAACACTCACACAACTTCCAACTGAGTAGAAAACGATTGATAACCCTCTAGAACTTGGATTAACTACCCAGCATGAAATTATTACCAGAGACACTTGAGGAACAAAAATAGAAAGCCAGAGAACAGCTGGGGAGGAAACAAAGGAATAACCCATCAAAATAGTTCTAAAAGGCAACGCTAAAAAAGAACATCGGTCCCTCCAGATGTTTCACAGGAAGTGCTGCAGAACCGGAAGCAGCAGTAAGTGAGAGGTAGACCCTCTGACGAATCTGGAAAATTCGGCCCTAGTCCCCAGAGGGCAGCCATCCTTTGAGGCTAGGAGAGGGAGTCTGCTAAGCAAGACCCTCAATAGGGCTCTGGGCAAGTGGAACCTCGCCAGGAGTGACTCCTCCCTTGGGGACAAGGACTCCAATTCCAAAAAGGAACTCCCATTCCAAACCACCGTCTCTGCCTATATATCGATGTTGGAAAGACGTTCACATCTCCTGTTTCCACTTTTATCAACAAAGAGAGAGCAGACTGTGAATGGAGGATAGACTGTTACGGAGAGAGACCACTATGCAGGTGCAAGCCTCTGTAGCAATGACGTGCAGAAGAGGCTGAGCCACAACGAGCTGTGGAGCCAGCAGTGGCGTGAACAAAGCAATATTCGCTAGCTGGAGGCTGGACGGCAGGTGCTTGGACCGAGCAAAAGGCTCCAGTCAGGAGAAGGGACACGACGGGAAGACAACCGTCTTCTCTGGTGACAAGATCAGAGAAGAGCATTAGCGGGCCTGCTGCCCAGCAATTGACATCGAGACCAGAGAGAAGAAAGGTGCCCGGGTACGTAGTTCCACCTGGCAAGCACCTGTGAGGCTGATAGAAGTACAGACTGAGAAACAGACACTATCGACTTGTGGATGTCAGTGAGGCCGATAACTGTTGATTTCCAGCAATACCAAAACTGATGCAGGTACAAGAAACAAGAGAATGGAACAGGCAGGTGGCCCCACTAAAGCAGAGTGAAAGATACGAACCCTGTATGTCACGGCTGGAAATAGCCACCAAAATCACAAGAACCAAAGAGAAGCTAATGGGTACTGTGAGAAACCTGATGGTTCTCTCCCAAACAGACCTCGGAAACCCCTTATTCAGGTGGCTAGGGAAGGGCTAACATTCTCAGACCCAAACCTGAGCATCACACGAGCAAGAGAAGATCACCTGGATAGGGGAGCCCGGGGTTGTGCTCAGGGAAATACCACAGATGAGACGTGGTATGGCACAAGCCAGGGAGAAGGTGAGGAGGGCGAACTCTCCAAGACCTTTATAGGTTAAGATACCTCTGCCTCGCTTCCTCCATTTAAAATGCTCCTGCCCAGATCCAACAAACCCTCTGTACATAAACAATCCCCTAAGGTCGTAAACCCGGTTGCACCCAAATACTATATATCCCAGAATCCCGGTTTCCCTGGTCTCCTCTCAAAAATTCCCCATCCTTCGACTCCAAGTCCCTCTGATAATTAATTCCCGAACACCCAGTCTACCCTGACATAACACTACCATTCCCATAATCCCCTTTGTTCACTTCACAATCCCAGTTTTCCCCGCTTTCTTTACAAAACCTACTCTTCCGAGATCACCACAAGCCCTAATACAAGGGTTATCATTCCATGAAACACCTCTTTCCCTTTTGACACTGTAGGATACCTGGAAACTCTGCCACCATCTTTTTCCAACCCAAACACTTGTTTACATTATGACAAACAACAGACAAATAGGAAACCTGTTGACCTGACATGTCCCAACACAAGAGTCAGGCAGAGTCAGGCAATTGACCTAAATTAAACACACCGAATGGCCCTTTTCTTTCCCCACAGAGATAAAAGGTGGAGAAAGAGAGCGCAGTATGAGCAAGGCAGACCGCACGACAAACCAGCTATCCAGAGCTGGCAGTTCAAGTGGAGGAGAAAGGCAGCAAACATTGAGAGGCTGACAAGGAGAGACACAAACTTGCCCTTTTTGACAAAATCCTGCGAAACCTCAGAAGAAGGAATCGTAAGACCGAGGACAATAGCCCAAGTATGTTGCAGAAGATGTCAACGGTACAAGCAGCATATCGACGCTGACAGGCCGGAGCGAGGGAGACTCCTGCTACTGTGTTACCAGCCTTGACTCCAGCTAAGAGGAAAGCCAAGCGGTTCAACACAGCCGGGTGAGTCGAAGGGAGAATCGTAAACAATCTGGCTGTGGTGAATGAAAGTCGCAAAGTGGCAAAGTGAGAGAAGTTCAAGGAACTGTAAAATTGTAAAGGGGAGACCAGCTGCAGAAAGGGACTGGCAGCAGTTTGGTGTTGCTCCACGAAACTCTGGTCGATCCCCATCTGAGTAAAACTACAGACACCATAAGGCCATAGGAGAGACGCCAAGATAGGTCAAAGTGGTCATACAGGAGGTCAAGCAAAATCCCCGTACAGGTGAAAGCTTTTGACCTAAGAACTATAAAGAAAGCAAGGGAAGTGAATCCCGCCACATGACAAAGCAAAGGAAGTGAAACCCATAAACTTTGAAAGTAAATATGAATGTGAAGTTGGCAAGAGTGAACCCGGAAGCACTCACTGCAAGCGAGATAGACCTCCCCAATATACCAGAGTGCACCCCAATTGAAAGAAACAGTGATGGAGCGGATTGCACACAAAATAACCTCTACAATGTATAATGAGATCAGTTCGTTTGCCACAAAGGAGCTCACAGAACTTAAAGAGGAATGGGAAAGGGATGTGGGCCCAATACTAACAGAGGACTGGACTGTGGCCCTCCTGTACCCTTGAGAGTCAGCAATTACGGCCAGAATCAGGCTGATTCAGCTAAAAATTCTACAAAGGGTTTACTACCCCAGAGAGGCCTTGCACCAATGGGGAAGAGCGACGGACCCCAACTGTCTACGATATCATCTGAGAGGAACCTTCTTCCATGTCCTGTGGGAATGTCCGCAGATACAAAGATTCTGCCAAAAATGCTGCAATAGACTGTCAACAGTGATTGGCTGCGAGATACAGAGGGACCCCAAACTTCTAATACTGGGAATGGACTCGGATATAGAGTTATTGAGATATGAAAAACATATGTTCGCAACAGCCACAGGCTTTGCAAAAAGAAATATAGCTCAATTGTGGGGCTCAGCTACATCACCACAGTATGAGAAATGGGTAACGGATGTAGACATGTGTGTGCCAATGGAAACAAGAGTATATACCACAAGGGGGTGCCCGGAGAAAGCAGCCAAGATATGGCAGAAATGGGAAGACCTCTGAAGGGGGGCAGAGAGGACCCATAGAGACACTGAATGCCGCATGGAGAACTGATATAAGCGATCGAAATGATCCTAAGGACCATTAGATGTAATAACTCTACAATATATGCAAAGAAGAGTCAGATGCCAAGAAGCAGCGTATACCTGTCCGTTTAAATGTAGTAATTAAGTGTTATTTGTTTCTTTTGTTTTGCCTACTTGTTTTGTTTGTATCTATAAAACAATACAAATATTTCATGAAAAAAAGAGTGAACCCGGAAGAGGGATGCTGAAGAGAAGGGGGCAAAGTCTAAAGCCCCAAGAAACAGTGTTTTGACAAGGATGAACCCAGCCGAGGGATGTCCACTGGACTGTTTAAAAAGACATTAAGATTTGTGAACAAAGGAAAAGCCATAGTGAACCCGGTGGAGGGAGGCTGAAAGCAAAGAGGGGTATGCACCGGGAGTGGGGGACCTAGGGGTGAATCCATCACCCGAGAAATACGCAGAACAGAACTCTGTTTGTTATTCTTGGTAAAACCTATCAGACCCTCGGGACCAGGAAACCACAACCACGAAAGGCCTCGATAGCGATAAGAACTGTTTTAATATCCAAGCCTGGAAGAGGGCGATACAGGGGGTGAAAAGTATTCACCCAATCCCACGAGGAACAAGAGTCAGCACCCGGAAAAGGGGGAGCCAGGGGTTAAGAATCCTCACCCTAAGTAAAACCAGGAAACAAACTTTTATTTTGTTGAAGAACTTTTGTTTTGCTGTCTGAATATGTCAGGCCCTCGAAGGCAAGAGACTTTAAGGAGAAAATAAACTTGGCCATCGACAACCCTGATAGCTGCAAGTGGAACAG
The DNA here is from genome assembly GCF_040938575.1 of Ambystoma mexicanum. Classification (NCBI taxonomy): domain Eukaryota; kingdom Metazoa; phylum Chordata; class Amphibia; order Caudata; family Ambystomatidae; genus Ambystoma; species Ambystoma mexicanum. The sequence continues at coordinate 39,714,237 of NC_090933.1, forward strand.
TCGTCTTGTGCTGGGGAAGCTCCAGACTGTACTGTGCACCAAGATCCCACCTTACCCCGTGCTTAAAACATGGTTATGGGAGAACGAAGCTACCGCATCCTGACATATATGTGAACACTTATTTCCTTTCTTGAGAACTATGCCACACCCTTTTTGTATTAGTTGTAAGGTTGGGCAATAGGTTTCTTAGCACAGGCTCTTTAATTTGACACAACGCCAGTACTAGGAATGCCTTATTTCCATTTGATGGTCGATGCTTGCTCCCATTTTAGATTTAGGTTTAGATTAGGCATTTTTCCACCCTGCATACAGTTTAACAAACATCCTTGAACTGTGATGTTATGTTATGTTTATTATTTATAACGCGCGCGAGCCCCAGAGGTATCAGGGTGCAACAGTTACAAGACAATGCAAAGCTTAGTTACAGGGGGTCAAAAGTATAAACAATTACAGAGCAGGATAAGCTGCCATTTACAGATATTACAGGCATTATGTACAATGTTATAGTTATCCCCCGCGGGGTAGCATTTGTTAAGTCATGAAGTGAGGTACAATTCTGACAATGGCAGAATTTAAAGATATTTACAACTATTTACAAATATTACACGGAACACTCGGTGTGGGTTGCAAACATATGATGGGCATAGTTAGTTACAATTCAGTTGATATCCTGTGAGTTAATGTTAATTGGCTTTCAGCCACAGGATGGTGTTGGTTCTAAAGTTAAGATAGGACTGGTCTATTCTCAGTGTAGGAGGCAGGGAGTTCCATAGTTTAGCCGCTTTAACAGGGAAACTATTACCTCCAATCGTGGATAGTTTAAATTTAGGGATATACAAGCGGTCCCCGTTTGCTGATCTTGTGGGTCTTGAGGATGTCTGTTTGTGGAATCTCTCAGACAGGTAAATAGGGGCGGCGGTGTTAAGAAATTTATGGGTAAGCGACAACGTTTTTAGGAGGATTTTGTCGTTGGTTCGGAGCTAGTTATTCTGTCGTCTACTCTTAGATATGGTTTCTTTTGGAAATGCCCAATGCCGCTCTGAGGGCATTGTTTTGTAGGGTTTGGATTCTTCTAATAGTGGATTTGTTGGAACCTATGTATATGCAGTAGATGATGCTAGCGTGTTGACCTGTTTGTAGAATGAGAGGGTGGAATCGAGATAAAAAACCTTACCTCCTGTGCTACCTTAATGCGGTTGCCGTCGATTATGAATGAGGAGTAGTCAGGTCCCAGTTTTTTTTAAAGTTAGTACGGATACTCAGGATGATGAGTTCTGTTTTATCATCATTCAGGCATAGACCATGCGTGGCCATCCATGCCTGGATGATGATGTACACTCTGTTCACCAAGGCCAAATCCTTGTCATAATCCCCTGAAAGTGGGAGGAGGATCTGGGTATCATCTGCATAGTTAGTGTAGGTGATACCAAGATGGTCCAGATCATCGAAAAGGGGCTTGGTAAATAATTTGTACAATGTGGGCGAGACGCATGATCCCTGCAAGTGATTGGTATGGGGTCTGCAGCTGCAGAGGGCGAGAAGACCTTCATAGTTCTGCCACTTAGGAAAGATCAAATCCAAGTTATAACGTCCTTAGAAAAGTGTGCTGCTGTGTCGAGATGGTTACATAATATTGTGTGATCCACCAGATGGAACGCATCACTTGTGTCTGTCTTTACTGTTGCCACCTTGAGTTCCTTATAGTACACAGCCCCGCGAATACAGAGTGGAAGCGATAAAAACACTATACGCCAAGGCTGGAGTAGCAGACAAGGCTATTAAAGATAGACGTACATAGGTCCTACAGGAAAATAGAGAGAAAGGAAGATGAATGCTCTGCAGCAAGGCTAGCAAAGTGCATAAAGCCAAGGGAACCTATAATACCCAAGCAGGCAGACACCATTATTTAAATATGGTGACAAAGAAACCCCCAACCAAAGAGCCACAGGACTTTGGGGAGTCCCGGTACCACAAAGGTGGGAGATGGAGAAGTGTCCTTTTGAGTAATCCTGGAGAGGTTTGGAAATGAAAAGAAAAAAAAAATCAACAATTATATTCATCAAGGGGATGGTGAAACCCATACAGAAGATAATTATAATTTGTATCAAGAGACTATACGAAGATGGCGACAACTATACCATTATAGGAACTTTTGAGTCTGAAAGCAAGTCAATTACAGAAGCCCATACGAAGGGTGGTGTGCAAGCCCCCCCTTTTTCCTTTTAGTTAGGCGTTTTCTAAGGTGGTAGGGCCAGTTAGCGGTTTGGGATACGCACAGAAGACTTTTTACTTTGGGCTTGACGTGCACCCTTAGCTGTTTGGGGCCAGGAGGACCCAGGGTCCAAACCCCTGCTCAGACAGCAGGTAAGTATGCAGCAACATGTGTTTACTCCCTCTGTACCCACAGGCCATCCCCACCATCATCAGGCAATGGCAACATGAACTTCTCCGGTGCTGGGGTGAGGACAGGTGCTCCGTGGCCCACCCTCTTCCAAGTCCCCTGTGAGGTCCTATTGCCCCCTTCCAAACCACCTGACCCCTGCATCTTTCTTACCCCTCATTATGTCCTCCCACCACCCCTGCTTGCCAGCTCTCTTCGTCCCTTCTCCCTTATCCTTTCTGCCACCCCCCCACTCCCCTACACCTCTTTCACTACAGGAATTGCTCGATTCACTATTGTCTCACCAACACCAACCTGTTGCCAATGCTTGGATTTGACTTTATGGACACTGACTTGGTGTTTCACCTTTTCAACTCTCATGCTGGAGCTCCCCGGGATCTTGCACTCAGGGTGACTCTGAATCATGCTGTGCCTTTCTTGATTACATGCTTGCATTCTCTGTTCTCTGCAACATTATGTGTTTTACTGACCTCTGCAACTGTATTCATTCTCCCATCTGCTTCTCTGCTCTTTTTCACTGTTTATTCTCTGTTCTCTTCTCTCCCTTCTCCCTCCCTTTCTTTTCTATGTACTTATTCTATTAGAATTGTCCCTTGACCTAGTATGATACCAACGTTTGCCTCCTCTCCCCTTCCATACTTGTTTTCACCACCCCCCCTTCCAGCACTATCTGAAATGTCACCAGGCCTAGTACGATAGTCGCTTGTTTTGTTCCTCTCCCTCCTTCTCATCCCTTCTCCCCTCTTGTAAAATTCCAGCTCTACCAGAAATGTCATCAGGCTTAGTACGGTAGTCACCTGTCTGTTTCCCATGCACGCCAGACCGAGTACGATAGTTAATTTCACATTCTTGTTGTTCATGGCCAGTAAGAATGTCATGGTATTTTTCCCTTATTTCCTCCGTTGCCGTGAAGTGCTTTGAAACACATTGTGTACAGGCGCTTTATAAATAAACCATCATATCATATATCATATCATAGCGATGGAGCTAGTTAGGCATTTTGTTTTTATTAAAATAAACGCCTTTAACTATGACCCAATGTAGCTTCAAGTACTTTGGGACGATTCACAGGAGCTCCTCACTTCTCCCCACCGGGTTAGCCCTTCCCTGTGAGGCTAGGGAGGGGAGCCCACTATGCAACATTTCCCCTAGGGGTGGCGGCAAGCGGGACCTCACAGGGAGAGACTCGCCTTCTGGAGAGAACTACTCCCGTTCCATCACGTAACCCCCTAAATCCTGCAATGAAAAGTCCCCCCATATCACCAGAACTTCTTGTTAACCATCCTACACCGTTACTTTATTGTAACATCATTGAAAACCAACAACAGAAAGTCAAATATACTGAGAAGTGTATGAAAAACATGAAGAGCACTCAGTGGTTGAAAGCCAACCATCAGAGACAAAGAAGATCAAACAAATAAGAACAAACGCTCAAAGGACAGACAAAGGACTACAGAGCTAAGCTGGGAGGACCCAACACTTCCTCATTAAAAAGAAGGGCAGGACCAACATGCAATCTTGGTGAAGCCTGGGAAGTTCGAACCTGGGAAGAGAGAAAAGCCAGGAGACTCCGGGAGGTCCTCGGTCGAGAGGACACAAGCAACCAAGAAGAGAGGAACGGAGCAGGCAGAAGGCCTACCTGTGTCCCTGTGAAGCAGCAGGTGGTGGTGGTGTGTCCCAAACAAGGTGGACCAGCCAGTCCTTTAACTATGCTGAGACAGCAGGAGAACAGGCTCCACACAGAGCCATGCAGAAAAGAACATAGAAACGTGGACCGCTTTTGTTGTAGCAAAGCCTGACCCCACAAGAAGAACCAGTGATGCCAACCCAACTAAGAAGAGGTAACAGAACGGCCGGACACCTGGGAGGGGAGAAGGGCTGGAGAAACATATGAAAGCAAGTAACGAGTACACCGGGACTCATCATACTTGTCCCAATGGCTGCAAATTCCTCAGAATAATTGAAAAGTTCAAAAGGCACTCCTCACACTCGTCCTAGTGGTTGGGAATACCTTAAAGCAAGGGAAGAACACAGAGGGACTGGACTGCTCATGCTCGTCCCAGTATTTGTGAATATAATCAAGAAAGCGAAAAATACAAAGGCAGTCCTTATACTCGCCCCAGTGTTTGTGAGTATAGTAAAGAAAGAATATAAAGGGACTCCTTGTACTCATTCCAGTGGTTGGGAATACTCTAAAGAAAGTGGGGAATGTAGAGCTAATCAGTGCACTCACCTTATCAAATGTGAAGGTCACAAAAAGTGTAAAGGACACTTGGAAGCACGACTAGCCAATCCAAGTAAAAGCTGATATTTCAGCTAAGTGTAGGAAATAATAAAGGGACACTGCAAGATTCCAAAAGGAACAGTGGCCAAGACCCAATCTTGGTAAACCAAAGAACAGTATTTAAAGAACAAAAGGGGAGGTTGGCCCCCAGGGGGCGCACGGATGAACATCTTCACTGTGTAAGCTCCGCACCCGCGGGTCCGTGAAGCGAATTGAACCCCCCCTGCCTGACCCCACCCCCCCCGGAAATAAGAACGAGCGGAAAGCTGTGTGAAGCATGCCCCCACCCATAGGAGAAATACCGATCAAAATCGGAGGAGGGAAAGGCACGCAACCACCAGCCGAAGTTTTGGGCCAAACCAGGACACACGTGTGCAGAGGAAACCCCGGCGAGATTACGCACTCCCCAGCAGGCCAAGTAAGAAGGACGAGCGATCCTCGGCCCGAGGACCCAGAGAGCACCTGACCGGACCCACACAGCACACAGGAGATCACCAAAGCAGCCCCGCCCCCCCGACAGAGAGGAATGAACACCCCCGCAGTAGGACCCAGTGCCTGCGCGGATCAGAGAGCACCTCCCGGTAACACGCACGTAGCACCAGTCCCCGGCCTCTCGCAGGCGGCGGACCCCGCGGGACAATAAAACAGAAAGCAGCGGGCCCCGCAAGCGAGTCCCCACCGCTGCGCCGGCAGCCCAGAGGACCCCAGCACAGCGTTCCCCGCGGGCGGCCTGTCGGTTGCCGCAGCGGGCGCGGCTCCCATGCGGGCAGCTGACGGAGGAGCACAGGCCGCGAGGGGGCCTGGAAAACACACACAGTGTCATTGAAACACCACAGACGCAACAGGGAAGACCCCGCCAGGCAAGAGGACCATATGGTACCCAGGCAAGTGCACCCCACCACACCCGGCATCCAAAAAACACGAGGGAACCGAGCCAGCCAGGGGAATCAGCACGGAACACACAAAGCTGCCCCCCAGACTCCAAAGAAAAGCATTCACAAAGAGAGTAGACCCCCCCCAAACACCAATCCACCAACCCATTGGTAGTAAGGTCTGAAAAAGAGTGAAAGAGGCTCAGACCCCTGCACATCCAAGTAAAAAACCACAGAAAAGGAAAATTAAACACAACAGCCCAGCAGCCCTACACACTGCGCTGCTTCAACGTGGTTAATGCGCAATAAACACAGGATACAGCCCAAATGAAGTATGGCCACCCAAGAGTAACCCATTGACGAGAAGTAAAGCAGGCCACAAGCCCCTACGTGAAGTGAAAGGGAAACAACTACCTGAGACATACAACACCAACAAAGCAACCCCCCCACCCCCAACTATCCGCTTCCCAGACAGAGTGCAAAGCCATCCTAAGGAGCCCATATAACTCCCAACAAAACACTCTCCGCAGGGTGCCACTAACCACACTAACCATCAAGTGAAGAGAGAACCCACCTCAAAGCCAACAGAGGTAACCATCACATTGAGGGTTGGGCCCCCGAAATAGGGGCGTGTGCCTCCTCAGTCGAAGCAACACAAAGAGTACAAACAACAGCCACCCAAGAAGCGAAGTACTAGCAAAATATTCCCCTTGCCTTATACACCTCAGATAAAGTGAAAGACGCTCAAGGAGACCCATGTAATACCCTCCAATTACTCGCCAGCAAAGTGCTGAGGGCCACCATATCTGACCCAAATCAAACCAAAACCGAAGGCACAATCGACCGCACTGAGAGTTGGGCCCCCGGAACAGGGGCGTGTGCCTCCTCAGCGGTAACTACCCAATATGAACGCTAAAGAGAAACTCACCAGATACGCCTACGCTTCACCCCCACAGACCCTAGGCACCGAGGATATATTGAAAATGGATAAATCCGAAACAGGCGCTGCCGCCACAAAGGGTGACATTGCCGCACTACTAAGTGAGATCAAGAACATGGGAGCTAACCTGGGTGGCAAAATAGATGAGATAACTTTAGAATTGACAACATTGAGCAAAGGCTTGAAGGGGTAGAGAACAATCAAACCTCCATAGATACCCTCAAATGGACCTGAGAATAAGAAAACGAGAAAAGAGAGGAAGAATTCAGACTAAAAATGGACAATTTAGAAAACCGTGAAAGAAAGAACAACCTGCGCTTCTTCGGGATCCCGGAACAAGAGGGTGAAACGGAGGGAGACCTCAAGAAAAACAATCCATGACATTATCAAAATCCTGACGGACGATGGAGATATTGATGAATCTAAGACAGAAAGGGTACACAGGGCCGGAGCGGCGCTCGGTAGTCCAAGGTCAGTCCTCGCCAGATTTCATAGGTACCAAGACAGAACCAGGATCCTAGAGAAAGCCAGGTCTGGAGGTACACAGATTACCATCTTCGAAGACCTATCCTCACTCACTCTAGCCCTGAGATGCTTATGTAGCCCACTCACGAAATGGCTTAAAGACCAAGGTACTCGATAAAGATGGGGATACCCCCTTCTCCCTCACATTTGAACATGGAAGTAGAAGAATACACCTGAAAACCGAAGAGGAGATCCGAGAATGCATTACAGAACTCATGGGACCAACCCCAAAGGATGCAGATCGAGAAGAACTGGAGCAAGGGAGAACGCGATGGGAACTCCAGGGACCAAGGAGAAAGAGTGAAGGGATCCAGGAAATACAGACGTGGCAAAAACACTCCAGACAATGACAAATGAAAGATTGCCTCGATGGTCAGAATCTAACAGAGGAGACATTGAGAGACCTGACTTGAGAGGCCAACGACGATGGTGCGGACCAAAGCGCCAAAACCCACTGACACGAGGCCAGAAGCATCTGAAAGGACACCTTCCGGAAGGAGGAGCGAAATGACAAGCTGGAGTCCGGCTAAGAAGAGCCTGTGCCAAGTCATATCCTTTTACAAAAGTTAACGTTGTGTTTAATATAAAAAGGGGGGGATCGGAAGGGGGCTCACACTGTTAAAGCGATTGGTGGTAAAACTTGGACCATGCAGTAACGGTGGTCTGACACTGAATTGACAGTTCTTACCCAATCCAAACCAGACGCCACCAACCAAGGATGAAAAACAAGGACAAGAGGGGGAAAAGGAGGGACAGGGGGGTGGGTAGGGGAAGAGGGGAGAGGTACAAAAAGTAGCAAGAAAAGGGACAGGGAGGGAGGGCTAAAAAGTTAAAATTTAAGACAAACATACCGAACAACAGAGTCGCAGATCGTTGGCAACTAGAGATAAAAGAGAGGGCTTCAAGAACAGACAAGGGACAAACACCAATGGCTAATATAGACGTCACAATCGACAGGCCAGCCTCCATCAGAATTGGAACACAGAACGTCAAAGGAATTAACTGTCCCACCAAGAGATCGCTAATCATCAGAGAATTCAAAAGATCCAAGTTAGATATACTTTTCTTACAAGAAATGAGATACATAAGAGGAGAAGAACGAAAGGTTCTGTATGCCAAATTGGGAACTGAATACTGGGGCGCCGGCCCACTCAGAAAAGCTGGTGTAGGCATACTAGTAAGTAAAGGATTCAAAATGGAAGTACTAAAAACATGGACAGATGTAAGTGGTAGAGCACTTATGCTAGTGTGCAAGATACGAGACTCCACTATTACACTCGCCACTATATACGCACCCAATACTGGTCAGTCCAAGTTCCTCCAACAAACAATCTCCGAAGTCATGATCGAAGCAGAAGGTGAAGTGATTTTAGGGGGCGACTTCAACATTTGGGCGGACCCGTCACTTGACAAACTGGTAACCCCCATGCTGACAACCCAAACGAGGCTGGTGGCACAGAAGTGGTAGAGATGATGAACACATACAAACTCAGATGCATGGCGCCACATGAACCCCTAGCGGCCAGGGTTCACTTTCTATTCTGCACCACACGCCACATACACCAGGATTGATTATGTGTACCTCTCAACAGGACTAATGCATGTGATGTCAATGTCAGAGATAACCCCCATAACTTGGTCGGACCACGACATGGTCACAGTTACTCTCACACAGATAGCGCTACTCCACAGGAGCACGAAATGGCGCAACAATGAAACACTCTGGAAGGATCCTGTGTTCCGCGACCAACTGGAGAAAGACATCAGTGAATACTTTGAATGGAATAACACAGGTGAAGTCTCAAAACAAACGGTATGGGAAGCAGGCAAGGCTACATGGAGAGGCATACCAATGAGACAAGGAGCCGTGAAGAAAAGAGAACGAACCCTGATAGAAAACAAGCTCAGAAATGAAAGAACACAATTGGACTGATAAGCACAATCCACAGACATCGAGAGAGGAAAAAGAATAGCTGAGGCGAACGAGAACAGAGGAATTGCGCCAGCTGGAGATAAGTCAAGTCGTTCGCAAACTTCAATTTCTGAAGCTCAAACATTACGAGAAAGGAGATAAGGCAGACGCGCTACTGGCTGCCAGACTAAGAGCTCAGCGAGCAGAAAGATGGGTATCAGCCATAGAAAATGAAACAGACTTGTATGCAAAACTTCCCGGCAACATTCCTGAGGCCTTCGCCAACTTTTATGAGAAACTATAAACATCCCAAGCCACACCAGATGAGGAAGTCATCAACGAATATATGAACAAGATAACTATGCCTAGAATAACCCAAGAAATAGATGAGGCACTCGAATCCTCCATCACAGACAAAGAAATGGAAGACGCCATCAAAAGACTCCCGACTGGGAAAGCCCCCGGAAACGATGGCTACACTGCAGGATTCTACAAAACCTTTCTTGGTCCCCCTCCTCCCATTCATGGTCGAACTCTTCAACCACATTCTCCAAACCGGCACCGCACCCAAATCCTTCTCCAAGGCACTCATCACAGTCTTTCCGAAAGAAGGCAAAGACCCCAGGCAGTGCGTGCCTTATTACCCTATTTCCTTCCTTAATATTGACACCAAGATATACACACGCGTCCTCACAGCAAGACTCGAAACGCACATGCCCTCCATAATCCACACGGATCAAGTCGGATTCATCCTAGGTAGACAAGGGGCTGACTCCACTCCACCCGCAAGACTCTCCATCTGATACACAAGGCCAAGAAAATGCCCAACACACCTGCAATGCTCTCAATCGACGCGGAAAAAGTCAAATGGCCCTTCCTGGAAGCAACACTAAAGAAAATAGGACTTGGCCCGATTCTCCGGAGAGGAATAAAAGCAGTATACACCTCGCCCGAGCATCTGTAACAGTGAACTCACAGTACTCCCGATGGTTCCCACTGACAAGAGGTATGAGGCAAGGATGCCCGCTCTCGGCAATACTGTTCGCACTGTCCCTGGAACCCCTAGCACAGATTCTTAGAGCAGACGAAAGAGTGGAGAGTTTATGTGTACAGAGAAGGGAATACAAACTGGCCCTGTACGCAGATGATATCCTACTTCACGTCCAGAACCCCTTGACATGAATACCACATGCCATACAGCTCATTGAGGAATACGGCTCGCTATCGGGCTTCAAAAGCAACAGAACCAAGTCCATCTTCTTTCCGCTACAAGAGCCCACCCCACATCAGTTATCAGAATTCACCCAATTAGACCTCACTATTGGAGGGCCAACGCTCCGCTACTTGGGCATCAATCTCATGAGAAACATTGCCAATCTATATGAAGTCAACTTCCCGCATCTCTTATCCGCACTCCAGGCCGACCTAGCGCGATGGCAACCCCTCACGATCTCATGGATGGGCCGCCTCAAAGCCATCAAGATGGTTAGTCTCCCACGCTTCCTGTACCCATTCCAAGTCCTCCCAATAAAGATCCCGGAAGACTTTTTCAAACAAATGTAAAACGCAATAATCAGATTCCTGTGGGTGGGGAAAAAGTCTAGAATACCATACAAAACTCTCATAGTACCCAAAGAACTAGGCAGAGTCGGCCTCCCAGACAAAGAGCGATACTACCAGGTGGTCCAGCTAGGAGTCCTCGTCCCCCACGTAAGAGACGGAAATGACTTACAATGGGTACAACTGGACAATGACAACCTGACCCCAGCGACACTCTCAGAATGGCTGTGGGTCCCACGACTAAAGCTCACGCGGAAATTGCGTGAACAACCCATCCTGGGGACGATATGGGAAATATGGAAAAAGGGCAAAGCGATGACAGGCATAACAACCTGGACACCCCTCCCTCCCCCCCCCCCCCGAGCCACCTGTGGGCTCCAGGAATCAGGGAGGAAATCCCTGAGCCCGCCAGTTACCAAACCTGGTTTGACGCTGGGCTTGAAAGAGTTGGACAACTATGGAGGGACGACAAATTCATAGCAATTTCCGAACTACAGGAGGCCCTCCAACTGCACCCAATACCGGTATTCCTCTACCTGTGTCTAAAAGGTGTCCTATCCAAAAAGGAATGGCACTCCAAAATACGCAGAGAACTAACCACATTTGAGAAAATTCTTGACAAGACCACCACGAACAAAGGTCTTATATCATGCATGTACAGGGCCCTGATCAACAAAAACCAAGACTCCCCCTCAAACCTCAGAAACAAGTGGGAAAAAGACTTTAAAAGAAAATTTGAGCAACACGCCTGGATATGATATGTGAAACACCATCCAAAATATCAATCGCCGCACAATACAAGCTCCACGCAATAAAGCTACTTCATAGATGGCAATATGACCCGCACAGACTTTCCAAAATGTATCAGACCAACAGCCCAAAATGCTAGAGAGGATGTGGAATGGATGCCGACTATTGGCACATGTGGTGGGAGTGCCCCAAAGTATGCATATATTGGAATGAGGTGCTGGGATAGGTCAAACAGATAGAGTCGAGATGACTGCAACACCCCTTCTGACCCTATTCGGACTAGAAGAAGATAAAGACGAGCTGGTCAGGACAAAAGGACTAGCATCACCGCTATTACTGGCAGCGAGAGCAGGTCTAGTCATCAAATGGAAATCCCCACACCTCCCAACGAAAAGGGAATGGATAAATATTGCAATAAATATATATACGATGGATAAAATTACAGCAATACTCCAAGGAAAAGCTGCATGCAATAAAGAATTATGGTGCGACTTTGCTGCCCTCCATGTCCCAAACCCAAGATAACAGTGAACCAAAGACCCTGAGATTAAACCTAGCCACATAATGGAGGAAAGCCTGTACACCACACATCCTCCGCAGATACTGGAAACAGCCGCAAACCACAGAAAGACACGAGCAAAGAAAGATCATAGCCCCAACCAAAATGAACTATGTACCTCAGCCAACGATCTGCACAGATATAACCGACTGTTTAGGGGGAAGGGGGGAAGGAAAGGGAAACAGTAACGAATTTGGGTAGGGAAAAGTTAATACTGACAGTTGTATAGCTTTGTTGAAACATTTTTATTGAAACGAGGTGATATCAAAATGACAACAAAGGTTTACTTGTTTTCCGTTACTTGTATGTATTAAAATCAATAAAATCCAAATTGAAAAAAAAACAAAAGGGGACAACCAGGAGGTCGAAAAGTGCCCTAGAGGAACTGGTTCAGCGAATATCTAAGAACTATTTGAGGATAATATACTGAGGCTCGAGAAGCATGTCCAGGAGAAGGAAGTAATTCTCCTGGAGTTTTCTTTGATGTTTTATTGAATAGTGGTAGGGTCAGTACAGGGCAGTTTTTGGTAAGAGGACGGCTATTGATTAAGTCTACATTCCTGGCGACGAGCACCTTAGTTAGTTTATGTTAAATATGGCAACAGGGATAGGCAGGCCTGTACTAGATTATTTTTTTAAAATCAAACATTGTGAGAATGCCACCATTATGTCTGCCTCCTGCTTCTGACCTGCCACACCTTCATGTTCACCAAAACCCACAAAGTTGGGCAGGATCTAGGGGAGACCAGCCTGAGAGAACAGAGAAATGTAACAGCTCATTGATGGCTATATCTCAAGGCAACAGCATAGACCCCATCTAGAAAAAGAGAGAAAGCTTAAAGCCTACAGAGGACTATATTGTGTAAACCATGGTAGAGGTAGGATCTAGAGAAGGAAGCACACCTTATGACTATGTGAGGGCTGCATCCCAGAGACTGTTGGGCACCAGAGCACACAAGAGAACTGAAGTGCTTGCTAAAGGACCCCACTACTGACCAAAAGAAACTGGCCCAGGAGGAGCACTTGTAGGTGGTAGGTACAATGACACAGTCTGATAAAAACCTTAAGCAAATATTTGCTTAAGGTTTTTATCAGACTATCAGGTAATAAAAAAATCACGGCAAAAATGCTGTGGTTTGACCCGGTAAAAGTTTACCTCATTATACCATTTAAGGGAGTGGGGGTTGCAGGGGTGTCCCCCGCTCCCCTTAAATGGTATAATGGGTCCGGGGTTGCGGGTGTGTCCCCCGCATCCTTTACATGATCGTGGTGCAAAAACCACAGCATTTTTGCCGCAATATCTTGTATTCACGGCCATTTTTGCTGCGATTTTAAGACATGGAACCATATTTGCTGGCAGAGACTTAAATATATAGATGTTGAGCCAGGGGTGGCCAGAGCACACCTGCTAGAGGACGACAATATATGAGCCTACCACATACCTTAACGGAAGGGGCTAGAATTACCTCCCAGTAGGAGAGGAGGGCTGGCTGCAACACCTCTAATATTGTACACTAGATTAAGGAACCAGGGGAAATGATTACAATAATTAAGACCTGGAGACACTTTCAGCTATACCCAAGTATAACCTTTACTGTTTACAGTGTGATTCCACTAGAACTTATAGTAGAGGTTATGCAACACGAATGATGACACTGTTAATAAAGATGTAGTTAAAGCTATGAATGTTAGCTATGAAGCTCACGAGTTGTAACTGGAGTACCTGTCCACTGATGCCACACTCCAGACCACATCAAACCAGAAAAGGCTGTCGCACAGCAATCCCTGAAGTGGCAGTTTAGATAGTTCAGCATCTCGTATGCAACGGGTGGGAAATGGAAAAGGAGCTTAATCTGTGAGATGAGTTTGTTATTGGCATAATAGTGCAATTGTTCAAGCAGGCTGCATGCAGGCTTTTCACACCTCCAAGGCAGAACTGAACATAATAGGACTCACAGGCGATGTTTGAACAGTAACTAGAAACCCTTTCCCTGAATTTCCAATTTCCACCATGGCCCTGATTGGAGGGCAAAACCGTGGAGCCCTATACCTGGTCCGGAGGCGTGTCTTAATTAGACCGGCTCAACCATTAAAGGCCACTGCCAGAAGTGGCAAGATTGCCTCAAATGAAAGGCCCTTTCCCAAAGATCACTTTTTTGGCTAAATCCTTTCCAACCACTTGTTTTTTTGGAGGATGTGGACTGACTACAAAGCAATAATGATACAAATAATACTGCAGATCGTGATGTCCCTACTCATAAAGAGAAAGCGCCAGTTCTTCCTTGGGACCAATTAAATGTAAACAGAACTTTGACCATTGGTTCTTGGAACAAACGGCATGAGACGACGGATGATCGAGGAGACTTGTGTTGTATGTTAATACTTTTAGCATTCTAATGTTTCAGGAAACCTGAACAGACATATCTTTTGATAATGAAGAGTTTTTCAAGTGTTTATGTTAATGCAATAGGCTCTTGATGAAACATAATGAAGAGTGGTCAGGCAATATGGGTTTCAGTGGGTTTAAATATCTCTGTAGAGCCGTTACACTCTTCTGATAGAATATTAGTAGTTACCCGCAAGTTTCCATCAACCGCACTGTTGGTCAGCCAATCATGCTGCCTGAATTGCCTCTTTATTCCTTCCCCAGTCTTTAACCGTAAGAAGTCTTTTGCTCCTATGCCTATGGATACATATCGTTTTCAATATCCGTGACCAAGTGCATTCACTTAATAGCTGTGGCACGCTATAACCCTTGAACAAAATTCAACTGCATGGCATTCAGCGACCCCCTTATTCACCCTTCTAGAAGAGGACAGGGCACTGTTTATTGTGCCTTGATTAATGCTTGATTGGTGGTGAGCAACACCACAGCCATCACTGACTTTACAACTGAACATGGATAAGAAATTCTATTTATTACAGAAACCTGGCTGACGGAGCATTGCTGCAGTATTTTTCACATATAAGTTCCTGCTGGGTATCTAATTAAACAGGTTAACAGAGGTAATCGAGGTGGAAGGGTACCAGTAATTTTCAAATCTAACATCTTGGCGTCTGATTTTGTAGCTCTTACCTAGGACGACACGTCCCAACTGTACTCTATGTCCCAGATATCCTCAAACTCGGACCAGATTAGGATTGTCCTCATGCACAGGCTCATTGGCTCTGCTAGCAATTTTCTTAGATGTCTGGTGGAAATTCTGACCTCAATCTCATTGCTTTCTAACAAACATATGTTAGGTGATTTTAATATTTGGCATGCTTGTCTGTTAGAAGGTGGTTCTGCAAAGGTATCTGTTCCTCTACTGTTATACATTGAATTAACATGGATCTTCTTGTTCTCACATTAGTGACCACTGTCTGTTCTTTCTACGAATATAGATACTTTCTCAGTCAACACTTCTCCAATATCCTGTAGGGACCATTACGCTAGGCATTTTTCATTAAAGTTCTCCCCTCCTGTTACTCTCAAAGGGCATCCCTTTACAGGGACATACCATTCAAAAAGATCTCTAGTATGAATTAAAGCTGATGACATTGCTCCGGTATTGTCTCAGAGTACTTCTGATCCTTCTGTGGATAGGTTTCAGGATCAATGCCCATCCTTTTTCCAAATGGCTCTTGATCAGGCTGCCCCACTGGTTCCAGTTAAACAGAAAAACAGGTTCTCACCCTCGTTTTTCTCAATTAATAAGGTATCTTAGGCAGTCCTACCGAAAGATAGAAATCATCTGCTGTAAGTCCAGAGTCCCCTTATCTGGCGGAAGTAAAGCCCTCTTCTTGTATATAACTGAAAATAAAGTCAAATATACCTTTCATCTTGAGCAAATCTATGTGGCCACTAACAAGCCTGCTAAACTCTTTGCCATTATTAATTTCACAAACCAGCAATGCTCATCCCAAAAAGACAAGACCTTCAGCTGACTTCGCTACGGAGTTCAATGTCTTTTTTTTCTTCAAAATATCCATAAGATCTATAATAACTCAATGGGCATCATTACACGGTAGGAAGTAACCATGCTGCTATTAGCAGCATGGCTACTCCCTTACCGCATACCATGTCCGGTTAGGCGGTATGGGGACTTACCGGGTCATTCCGACCCTGGATGACCCGCTAAGTCCCCATTCCAAATACCATTCCCCATTCCCATTTGACCCCCCTAGGGCTCAATGGGAATGGGGAAGGAGCCAATAACGGTACCGCAATTTGCGGTACCGTTATTAGCCCTGAGGTCCCTCAGTGGGTCCCGTCCTTAACGCCTGGTCAGATCAGGCGTTAAGGACGGGACCTGCTGAGGGACCTCGTTGTAGGGCACTAAGGGATTACCGGCACCGGTCACCTTACCGGTGCCGGTAATCCCTTAGCGCCTACCGTGTAATGAGGCCCAATGAGTGGGGAAGCAACACTCATTCAAAAGGGCAACTGTTGATGATGTTCTCCTATTAGAGTAGCTTAAACCCACTTGCTCCACTTCATAAATGTTTCCTGTACTTGCAGCACAAATACACTCCTGTCTTAGTTGAGTGCATTCCCAAGTTAATCTATCACTTATACAGGGAACGGGTCCGCAAGGCCTTAAATTGGCCCACATCTCCACTCTTCCAAAACAAAAAACACCTTCCTAGCACCCTGAAGAAAAGGGGGATTATTGTCTCACTGCAGTTCTCACTGGGATAGATAACATTCTTGAAAAGGTTGTGACTCAATAACTAGGTGACTGCTGAATAGCACCAAGATTTGGCGCTTCTGCAGTCAGAATTTCATCCAGGACATGGCACTGAGACCACCCATGTATCAGTATGGGGCGATCTACTTGACTACTCAGAAACAAGGCTGCGTATCTCTTTTGGTGATGCTCGACTTATCGGCCGCCTTTGACATGATGGATCATCATATCCATCTGTCCCGTCTTTCAACTTCAATGGGAACCCAACACTGAGCTTGTTTCAGAGCTTTATCTATAGGCTATTAAAATTGTCACTTTTCTTTCTGCACCTGCCTTGGTTCCTTGTGATGATTCCCCCCCCCCCCCCCCCCAAGGTTGGTCTCTGTCACCTCTTCTTTTTAACATTGATGTTTCCTCTTTTATGACCATTATTCACAAATACTATCTTCCTTTTCACTCATATGAAGATGATCTACAATTGTTCTTTAGGATTTCTAGCCCTCAGGAGAGATTTTCCTTCCTACAGGCATGTCTTTCCGAGATCAGACTTGGACTCGGCACTGAGCATTTCCAACTTAACCCATCCAAAATAGAGATTATGCTATCAGGGTCACTGTATCTCCTAAAAGATCCTTTGAGGTGTCCTCTACCTCCCACTCTATCAGGCCTTCACACTAGATATACCAACAAGGTTAAGGATTTAGATGTTGTTTTGGGACATAGAGTTGTAAGACAACAATATCAGAGGTCATCAGACCTTCCTTTTTCTGTCTTTGTATGCTAAAGCACTCTCCCTTTTCGTCTGCCCACCTCTCCTTCCTTGGTGTTTGGGACCTTGGTAAATTCCTGACTAGATTATGCCAACACACTCTGAGCAGGACTTCGCAGCAACCTATTGAACCTCCTTCAAAACAATCAAAATGCGACAGCTAGGCTGGTCTGTAAACTAGAAAAGACATCCTCTGTTTTATGTGCTACACTTTCACTGTACTGACTGTATTTCTCAGTACGTTCTTAAGATCTTATGCCTTTCAAGTGCATTCATGGCTCAGCCCTCAACTATTTATGTTCCAGAAATAAGCCTTATATGATCTCACGCACTCTCAGATCTACTAATGAAAACCTGTTCTTCATTCCTGAGTGCACTGCTAATCCAGAGCTGAAGGATGTTTTTCTGTTCTTGACCCTCGCCTCTTGAAGAATCTCCGGTTACAACTTTGATCTTCGAATACTTTGATTGCCTTCTGTAAAATACTGAAGACCTATATCTTACCATAATTCAACTTGGCCTATCCCAGGGCTGCAGACAATGATGCTTGTTGCTTATTATTTTTCCTTTCTATCTGTGCCCAAATGCAGACAATGTCTGCCTGTACTTAAGTGTGCTGCACTATACAAGAAAAACAAATTAAAGAGATAGGAATAATAACTTAATCCTGATATAACAAACTGAGTATCAGGTGATGGGTATCTCATCAGAGATGTTCTATCTTTTGTAAATGATCAATAAAATATTGCTGATCTTCCTCACAATGGGCTTGTGATAGGGGGTGATTTTAATGTGAAAATGGGCAACACCGAAGATCATGATTTGTTTGATCATTTAGAAGATAAAACATGTGGTACAGCCCCAGTCTCATTATAGGACTCAAAACAGGTCAATAATTGATTCTTACTTTCCTTATTGAGTCTGGTTTTAGCTCATTAAATGATTAAACAATCCCAGCCACACCTGACAAGATTATCAATTAATAAATCCAAATTCAAAACAATGGCTTTCAGCCTTAGGAAAACTCCCTCTAGAATAAAATATATACAGATATATATTGAATAAATAAGTTAGCCCAAAAATGTAGCTCTCTGCCTTGTTGCTGGTGCTCAAAGGCTAGGTGGGCTAGACCTAATCATAGGTTTAGCTCAGTTTCCCAAACACACAGAGGCAATGCGTACTTATGTCAAGCAAAGAAACAACATAAATGTCTGGGCACTCGTAGATAATGCTTGGTACTAAATTTTGTAATATGTAAGGCACATCACAAAATTAAAATATTGACACTGGACAATCATGGTGAACCAAAGAACAAGAATTCACTCACCCATCCGGGTTAAAAAAGCCACAAATTCTGCTCTATACTCGAACTTTTTCAGGCTATAGTACATTACAGTCATTGACTCATTTGCCGTTTTATAAAGCCAAACAGAGCGCCACATTTAGCCCCACCCATGGCAATGAGGTGATATTACCAGAGTACAATTGGCCATCAGTGCGGCCATTTTGAAAAGGGTTGTTTCCTTATATAAGTATAGTCAATCTATACCAATCTTCTAGACAAACCTGCCCCAATGTGATTTCTGCATATTATGTGGTGGACTATTTGTACAGTTTTAATTTGCAATTCAGGCAAATAGTCAACCCAAATGCGTTACCATTATGTATATGTGGCTGTGTCTGCTTGATCTAATATCACTTGCAATAACGGCAGATACCTGCTGGGCGAGTGAAAAGCGGGTTCTCAGCAGTCTCATCCATAAAATTACAAGCGTATTCGCTTTAACTGTTGTAGTATGCACGAATCATTCACATCACAGCTGTGGATTAAGCCTATACGATGTCCTACTTCATTGTTGTTATCGCACAAGCGTTTAGTACTACGTGCAAAGCATCATGGTACAGCAAGTCAGATTTTTTAAATGGCATTAAAGTTTGTAGCATGGCAAGTGCATTTTCTAAAAACGATGACAATATGTATGTGCATGGGATGATCAGATTGCTAGTGTTCGACCATATTACATAGAAAATATAATACGGTAACATGTAAAACTATTCTCTTCCACTGAAATATGTGCAAATATGCATGTGCAAAATGTAGCTTGTGTAAATTGTCTATGATTTTAAAGTAGATGGTGAAACTAGAACACTATATTTTAAATAATACACAAAACATAAGTCAATGTGTCAACAATAATTAAAATGCTAGTTCTTATGTAAAGTGCTAAATGCTGCGTATACAGGTGCTAGTGCTCTTGTCATATTATATTTTTCCTGCACCGCCGTACTCATGAGGCCCATAGTGTTTTTGTAGCAGGGGCTCTTAAAGAACCTTTCTTAAAATGGCAATCCCCATGAGGTTTCATGCTACGTAGGGGCAATGTGCACAGAATCACCAGGGCGTGATCGGATAATGGTCTAGAAGCAGCATGTCACATTTTGTAGGTATCTGGAGTACAACTTGTTGTCGCTATGATATAATATATTGCTGATAATGCATCATGCAGCGCCAAGGGAAGGGTTTATTCCTTTTTTGTGTGGAATGTAAGCATCTCCACACATCTAGCAATTTACACTGCCTGGCCTGCCCTATACACACTGCCAGCGATTTAGAGAGATTTCTTTTTACAGTTCAAGATCTATCCATCTCCACTATCAGTGCAAGATTAAAATCTCCAACCCATATCACATCATATCCTCGAGTATTTAAGCATCATCATTAGACATAATAAAAACCTGGGTAGTCTAAATTTCTGCATATTTATTTATTAACAGAATAATATAAGTACCTAGGTACTCACCCACCACCTGCAAAATGTTCCCCTTATCATTCCCCTCTACAGAATGTAGTGTTTATGTGTACATGGATACACATTGTGTTAGCGCTTTTGTACAATTCCAAATCACCACCTTAAAGGTCTCAGAGGACCTAGGCTTGTCCGAGGGATGGCGTATTGTGTCCCTGACAGAATTACCAGGCTGGCTCTGTGAAAAGAACAGATATAAAGGAGAGAGAGGGTTGAGCGGCAGGAGTGAGGCATCGGCTGGAGAATATTTGGGGGGGTGGGGGGGGCATGTTGGTCCTTTAAAGTACAGGCCCTATGTAAATGTGATGTGTTTTAAGTGTCACCAATAAGCATTCCAAAGTAAAAATATCGTATTGAGGATCCATGTGGGTCCAGCTATGTGCTCAAGTAGACCATGTAGGTAAAAAAAGTTCAGCCAGTATGTGTAAAACTAGTATGCTAAGGAGGAAAGGGTAGAGACACCATTGTTTCTATAATGTCTGCTTGATAGATTGCAGCACATTTAGATAATGCTTGAAGATTAGCCATGCAGCACATTTAGATACAATTGTGAAGTTCAATCATGGGCCACATTTAGATTGTGAAATTAACCATGCGTATCACTAGATAGAATTGTGTAGATTAGCCACATAAAAGAAGGTAGAGAGTTGCCAATGTACTAACCACCCCGCTCCTGCTTCCTCCAATACACCACCCACATAATATACACGCCCACTGGGCTCGCCAACCTATGCACAAACACACCCAACAATATTAACACATGCTTACAACAAACAACCCAGGACACTGGACCTTACCCACACGGATACAACAAGCCAGTGCACATAACCTTAAATACCAGCCATTCTACTCACAGAGACACTCCAACATAACAAATAGTCACAGTAAAACAACCTAGGCATTGGGCCTTAGCCGTCTGGAGACAAGCCAATGCATGCAACCAACCATCTGCAAGCCAAAACACACAGATGCCAGTTTCTCCTAGTTCTGGAACAATCCTATGACTCTACCCTCACTAACCAACCCAGTCCTTTTTTTGCCCAGCCACGGAAGCACCTGGAGACTGCCTTTGGGTGGTAGCAGTGCGCGGTATAAATCAACATAACATGTCTGCAGGGATAGCCGGGCACCCTGGATCTAAAAGAGCCAAATTAGATCATGAAAACCTTGATAAACTAGGTTCTAGTCACACTACCTTAATGTGTTCCCATCAGGAGTATGTAGACAAGACATTGATATATAGACAGAAAATTAAGTAACTCACAAATTCCATCAAGTCAATAGAAGGATTATTTGATGTTTACTCTAGCAAGGGGTTTGCTGTGGCATTGCTGTGAGGAATTTCGAAAAATAGAATTATACACCCGCACAGTATCAGCGACTGCTTGCTTGAAGGTCTAGTGTACCCTATATGGTATCAAATTCCCAATTATTTATACAATACTCAAGTCTAAATTGAAAGCGCTTACACCAGTTATCTAATCTATACCCCATATTTGAGGATCATTTGAAACATGGCCATCCCAAAAATGTGGACCAAGACAAACTTGTTGGATGATTGAAGATCGAGGACTGATTGCATCATCAAGCCTTTGTACATGGAGACACTACACAAACTAGCCACATAGGAGGAGAAATATCTGTGGGAGCCCCCACTGCCGATCGTGAGGGGGATGCTGGCCTTCTTGCAGTTGTGTTTCTTGCATCATAAACACATTTATGTGATGTCTAATAGCATAGTTTAATAAACGTCATTGTTTCACACTATGCCCCAGGCCCTTGACATTGCATGTCTAAACATGTAATTATGTATCACTTCAATTGCATGTTAACCTTTTGAACAGCTGCACTGTTCCAGCAGCATCATAGTTATTTACAACATTAAATACCATTGCACATCATTTCTCTATAAAAATAAACACATCCCCAATTAACGCTGGAAACCCCAATTTGTCAGCATCAGTGCCTCCCTCTGCCCACCTTGCCAACCCATAAATTCAAACTAATGGAGGCACACTTGGTGGGGGCTACTTCAGGCTCACAAGCAAACTGCCTCTCGGCAATACACAAATGTTTGCCTAGTCCCAACTCTGCCTTAATGAAATACAAAAATATTCGAAATTTCAGTGCTTGGGATACAACATTAATACATTTGGTAATGGAAAAGGTGTCTGTTACTTTGTTATGGGGCCTGGGGGACAGCTCAGGGGCAACAGGTTTTTCTTTGAAGCAAGACAATGCAGAGCAACCAAGGTTTGAATGTTCCCGCACCCGCGCTTAGAGACTGGCCTCTGATATTAAGTGCATAATAAAAGATACATTTTACTTGAAAGGCCCATGGCAATACTTGTTTGTTGATTAGTTCAGGAACTAGTGGTTCCTCATTGCTGTTAATGTTGGCTGCCATTGTGGCATTATGAGCCCGGTCTCACAATCTAAAGCCTGCACCCGATCAGTAAAGAAACTTGATTTGCCATCCAGTATTAAGCATACATTCGAAGTAAATATTATTGCATAGAGAATGCCAGGCTCAGTTCTGCTTTCACTAAATCCGGATTTCTCAACATTGGGGAATTAGGATAGCATAGCTCTCCTTTTTCTCTTGCTGCTTTCAGTAAGACCTCATCTCTAATCTTAGCAATAATTGGGCGATAAGCACAGGCCAGGAGCCCTGTACACACTTTCTATTTAGAGATACTGCGACACCCTAGAGTTGCCCAGAACTGTCAATATGAATATTTCCATGTAGAGATACATTTTATCTATGGTATGTTACAAATCTAAGGAGATTGACCTTTCCCATGGGGACAGGGTAGTGCGTCCACAGTACTATAGTGCCCCAGGGTGCGCTGAGGGAAGATCACATGTGGAAGGAATCCCTCTATTGGATTTGGAACAACCATTATCAGAGAATGTGTCATGGCCCCGCTTCGATACACTCAACCCCTTATCCAACCCTAAATCGTCCTGCCCACTCTCTAAATAGAGCTAACATGTTTTGTTTCAAGTAAGTAAGTGGGGCTTATTTTTGAAGTTGTTCGGGCAGGCAACTCATTACAATCCCTGTTAATTGCCCGGGAAAGTCATTATTTCATTTGCTGGGTTCCACCAATTGTCGCAGGTAACTGGATTTGGATGGATGTTAAGCCCTAACTATCCACAAGTAACTGTAGGAATAAAGATGACTCCAGGACTCAGCGCCAGTAAGAAACTAATCGATTGTTTTATTGCACAAAGGATTGGAAAATTAGCCCTCTAGTTAAAGATTACACGTGTTTTGGCTCGCCTGAGCCTTTGTCAAATCAGGGCTGTCATTATTGGGCAGGAATTACAACACAGTATTCACATTCATACCATTGGTAAAAATTCACACACAGAATGTTTATCACACACATGGGTTTCAAATTTCAAAACCATATTAACATAATTTCCCATGGTACGTTCATATTCCAAAAGACAGAAAAATAAGGGTTGGTGAAGGGGAGGATTAAGAGGGGTTAGAGAAACAAATCATTGTAATCATACATCAAAAATAAAATAATATAACCAAAATACAATAAAAGAGAGAAAATGTGACAATAAGAAGAGAAAACGGAGAAAAACAAAACAGGCCATTAGTTTGGTTGTTATCGGGTGTATTATTCAACACCATAAATAGTATTACATATCCAGCAAGCGTTAAATATTCAGCTTACCCGATAGTAGAATGTTACAGTCCATATGACTGTTGTCCGGTAGATAGTAAAAGGGACAGATCCCAAGACCAATAGTCTGTAATAAAACATTTTTAAATCACCGTAGGTTAGTGTAAATACACACTCACCCCTTGAATGTACCCTTGATGGCATATTGTGGCGATTCCCTTCAACCATCCATAAGACTTACTGGTAAGCCCTTCCAATACTCTATACAAAAGACATCAAGCACTCCCTACAGCTCCTATACATCTAACAATACTGGGACGAGGCGGTTGAATGGAGTAATACAGATCACCAGGGACGAGAAGCACCAGAGACGCTCTAGTGTTTGTGGGCCTGTTATAGGTGCCGAGACATTTAAAAGCTTTACCAGTCACTGAGTGAGAGAACGCTGCCTGGGGAAGTCAAGCCCTCTCAGTGTTGACCAAGGGACTGCAAGGACATCAAGCGGACTGTGGAGCCGGCAGCTTTGGGACGAAGGCAAGAGACAGAGGTCTGGAGAGGTCAGTTTTCTATACAGAAAACGTGAGGGGGAAGGAAGAAGAAACGTCCTAGCAGCAACGCCAACCTGGACGCCGCCTCATCACCACCCAAACACAGTGCAAGATCTCAGCGAAAAATGAGAGCCACAAAGGCGGTGAAAGCTGTACGGTGAAGCCAGGACACCAGGGTGCTGCCCTCTGTATTCCACGAACCGAAGGATGCCACAATACACTGGTGAGTCCAAGAGCGAGAGAGAATGGTGGGACAACAGGGCGCTTCGTCAACGCTGCCAGAAAAAGAAACGTTTATGAAGTGAATGAGAAGGAATATGAAACCCAATATTACCCAAAAAGGGTTTACCTAATAAATGCAAGAGAAAAGCAAGTTTGCATTTGTATAAAGTCAATCAGATGAATATGATAGAAAAGCAAGTTCTCAACGGTACAAATTAAATCAGGTGACGAGCCCTTGCAGGAGAATAAACCAGGCAAAAGCAACTCCACAATAGTACATAGCAAATCAGATGACAAGCCCTGGCAGGAGGGGCACCCAGGCAAAGGCAAGTTTGCAGTTATATGAAGCAAATCAGATGAAAAGAACTGGCAGGAAAGTACTCCAGGGCAAAGTCAAGTTTGCAATTGTGCAAAACAAATCTCATGAAGAAGTTCTGGCAGAAGAATACACCAGGCGAAATTCAAAGGTAAAAAAAAAAAAAAAAGAAAAATCGAACAGAGAACCTGGCAGAGGAGTACACCACGTGCCCTAGTAAGTTGGGACTTAAATCCAAGTTATTTTTTTTGTATATAAGTATTTTGTTGAACAAAGAGCCTCAAGGAAGGTTCATGCAATTAAGAATTTGAACTGTCTTGAAAAGAAAGCTGGGGAAAGGAGGTGTCCCCTGGAACTGTGACCTTTATCCATTACGAACGTTTGTGTTGGATTTATATACTTAATTTGAACGTTTGGGCACTTACCAGGCCAAAGACATTACCCTTTACATATTACAATTTTATAGAATGTGAGGGGAGGGATAGGATTTCGGACACATCACATTGTTTTGTACACTGACACTGGACAGTCATTTAGTTTTGGTCGAGGTAGGGAAATACCTCCTAGAGCCAGGACAGTGAGGCCTCAGCAAGGGTGCACTGAGGGTGCTGTGTAACACATACACAAAAACAGATGATACCCTATGGAGTAAAAAGAAAACCCCATAGCCCATGAGCACACAAAGAGTCAAAGACATACCGAAAATCATGCCTAAGAGTGGGAGAAGCGTGAACACAAAGCGCATTCCCAGGTGAATTGCCCAGTGACACTTTACCAGAAGGGATAAAGGGGCTCAGGAATGAGCATAAGATAAGAAGTCTAGGGGAAAGGAGCACAGCACTAGCATTGGAGTCTTGTATTTTGGAACAGTATTTTGGATTACTTTTTACTACCAGAGCGACTGGGAACATTTCTGTTGGTTGAAAACACAAAAAAACTCTTTCTACTTTGAAAAGAGATCATCCTTGCACAGTTGCTTTAGATTAGTGTTAGCGACAGAGGTAGGTTTTGAGACAGGGCAGTGACAGACTTTTTAGTTTTGGACTGCCTGACAGCGTCACTAATTTCCTTTGAGGTAGGGAACCCCCTCTTAGCTGTAGGGATAGAGGCATTTTCCCAATCCTTTCATAATTAATACACCCAGAAATGTGCCACCTCTGTGTCTGAGTCTTACTTCTGCACCCGTACAGGTAGTTCTTTCAGGCAGGTCCAGTATCTTCAGATTATTGTGGCATCACCTCCCTTTCAGGTCTTGCTAATTTTATTTTTTTCAAGTCTGTTTTTTGTGGAGTTAGCTCTTTCTGGATCTTAGTGCTATCCGGCAGGGGTCTGCAACCTTTGGCTCCCAGATGTGTTTGGACTACCATTCCCATGATCTCCTGACATTGACTATGCTGTACAGGCCGGATGGGAATGGTAGTCCAAACACATCTGGGAGCCAAAGGTTGCAGACCCCACTGTTCTTTACACACATGCTCACACAATGTTTCCACAAGTGCAGAAGCCGGTTTACCTTTTCGTTCATTGTCTACAATATTTTGTAGTGCCTCCAGCAGGTGTACACATTGTGTGCTATCTGCCATTGTCACTTTGTGGATTGTGTCAAGGCATCCTGTCCAGTCTGGGATTCTTACACATGCGTGCACCTTGAATGCTGTTGTGTGTGCCCATCCTTCTTGGATTGATTCTTGAGCTTCACTGTATGTTTGTTAATGTGAAGGATGGCACACGGATGAGCAAGAGCACTTTTTGTGACAGGTTCCACTAGAGTAATGAGCTGTACCTGTGGTGTCCTCGCACGTGAACCCCTACCGTAATGTATGTTTGCCAATGATTTAGGTTGTTCTCAAGACTTCACCACCTCCTTCCCTTTCTCTCTCCTCTGCTAATCCCACAGTTGCTGAGATTGGTGACCAGGGCCCTGGCCTCCCACACCCAATCACTGTCAGCCTCCGCCCGCTCCTAGCACTTGTCTTGGCACCCACTGGCCTATGCCAATGTAGGCCTGTACTTACCTATTTATTGGCAGCTGCCTTATCCCTAGAACTTCCTCAACTAGACACTAACATCTGCTGCCCACACATGAGCACGGACACTCCTAGCACTTACCCCCCCCACTCCCTTTTCCTCCTCTCCTCTCCCTGCACTTACACGTTCTGAATGCTCACAATGCTTAATAGGGCTGTCTTTATCCTTCAGTGGTTTTTTCAATCCCCTGTTCCTTCCCTGTGGGCACTTTGAAACAATTTACTTGCTGTACAAGCACCTTATAAATACACAATAAAATAAATAAAAATAAAGGCGCTGACCTGCGAATGCTGCAGGCTAGTTTAGGTTGGCTAATAGCACATTTACATAATCTCTGACTGCTGTAACCAAGTTTGCCATTATTCCATGCCATATTTCATACATGCTTACAAGGGCTTCTGTTACAAATACATATACACCTGTAACCACTATTTTACTTTACCTCTGTTGTGCACAGCCTCTTGTGGACAGACTCATATGCTCTCCTGCCACCAGTCCATTTTGTTTTCTAATACCTGCAAATGCTGAGAATTAACACTTGCCACTGACCGTAAACTCTATAATCAACACCTTTTTCCCCTTCCAGTGGTGGTAGTGTCAGCCTTCAAGGCCTCCATGGCGGGTCACTGGCCCGCCCTGCTGCGAGAATCTCTGCTGACAGTAACTGGAAACTGTGCAGATTACTTTCCCTGATGGTACCGCTCCTTATCCGCAGCTTGCACTACCTCTTACTCCTTGGTAATGTGGGAGTGAGGGGGGGCGAGTGCCAGAACTGTAGCTTTCCTGTCGGATCTGCTCACTGTGTGCGTACAGAAGCTACGCCACTAGCTGTTTGCTTTGTTCCACAGAGGCCACACCTCTACACTGTGCTAACTTGCTCTCTCTGCCAACTGCACAGCAGCTACCTAAGTTTCCTAAGAATAATTATTGCAAACTATCAGGTCCTTAAGACTAGAATAAACAGAGCTCAGAGGTACCAGATAGGATTGCCCACTTTCACCTCCACTCTTTGCCCTTGCCATGGAGTCTTTGGGTCAATGGAGGCAGAATAGAGAGGGTATTATGGCCTGAGAGTTCAGGGTCCAGTGATAAACTGCCAATGTGGGTGAATATTCTTTTTTACATGGGGACTATGGAGACCCCCCTTGATCAGGTTCCTGGAAGGGTTTTGGTTGATCTCGGGGTTCACTATTAATCTTACAAAATCAAAAGGGCTTAGAATTAGGGAGACTCCGGAAAGAGTAATAACTTAGGGATTATTTTGGCAATATCACACAGGATGCTTCATAAGCACAATATGACATGCATTACTTACCGTAAAAGCATTCTGATGGTTGTATCGGCTTAGATTCACATGCTGTGCATAGTCCGACATCCAGTGGTCACTGCGGAGTATTGCATCTTGTTTTTCGAAAGTCGAAAAGGGGACATCGATCATAGGCGTGTCTGTAATACTATCCCTATAGTGACGTGTAGTGTACCCAAAATCCCTCACGCGTCGAGGTCCCTCTGTTTGTATTTTTCTGCCATGAGGGAGCCTTATTACGTGAGTGAGTACAGAAAAGGGAGAAAGTAATAAGACGTCTATGTTCCTTCCATCCGAGCGGGTAGGAAGGGTGGGCGCATGTGAATCTAAGCAGATACAACCATCAGAAATGTTTTTACGGTAAGTAATGCATGTCTTCTGATGTTTTTTAATCTGCTTAGAATCACATGCTGTGCATAGACTAGCGAGCAGTACCCAGAGTTGGAGGTGGGTTGTGAGAAGGAACAGTAGAGAAAAGATGTCTTAGTACTGCTTGTTCCAGCTGGGAATCAGATTTAGAATGGGAATTTAGACAATAGTGTTTTGTAAAGGTGTGTATAGATCTCCAGGTTGCCGTCCTTGCAAATGGACTCCAGGGGAACATTTGCAATGAATGCTATGGATGCCCCAGTGCCTCGAGTGGAATGTGCTCTTGGCTTGAAGGGCAGTTCTCTATTAGCAAGAGTGTAACAGAGTGATGCATTGGACAATCCAACTAGATATAGTGGATTTGGAAACTGCATCTCCTTCTCTTCCTGCCGCCACCGAGACAAAGAACTGATTAGTCTTTCTCAGTGGTCTAGTCCTTGCCATATAAAACATGACCACTCTGCGCACATCAAGTGTGTGCAGGCTTTTTTCTCCCAAGTTAGATGGGTTTTGAAAGAACGTTGGTAGTTCCATAGACTGGTTGACATGGAATTTCGAAATGAACTTCGGTGCAAACCTAGGGTGTGTGCGTAGAACCACTTTATCTTTGTGAACTGTTACAAAGGGATCTAGTATAGAGAGCGCTTGTAGTTCACTCACTCTCCTAATGGAGGTGATAGCTATTAGGAAAGCAGTTAAGAGTGTGACTCTTAAGGGTTGCTTTATGCATGGGTTCAAAGGGGGAGCCCATTAGCATGGTTAGTACCACATTCAGGTCCCATCCGGGAGCTAGGTTAGATACAGGAGGGTGAATTCTTTTCACTCCTTCCATGAAGGCTTTAATAACTGGAACTTTCCACCATGACACCTTATGTTGGGACGTAGTGTATGCGGAAAGTGCAGCTAGGTGAACTTTAATAGAATTAAAGACTAATCCTGAGTCCAACAAGTGAGTCAGGTAAAGAACAATGTGTGTGGGAGAGCACTCAACGGGGTTGATTCTCTTTGACTTAAACCAGATGACGAACCGTTTCCACTTGCTAGAGTAGCAGTAACAAGTGTTCGGTTTCCTTGCCTCTCTGAGAATGTCCATGCATCTCTGTGGGAGCTGCAAATGTCCAAATTCTATGACTCCAGAAGCCAGGCTGCCAGGTTCAGGGTCTGGGCATGGGTGCAGCGTTCGGCCCCTGTCCTGTGACAGCATGTTGTACGGGCAGGGTAGTTTCACCGGAGGAGACAGTGACATCTCCATTAGACGAGCGAACCAGGGTTGTCGGGCCCACATGGGGGCCACCAGTGTCATGGTAACTGGTTCCTGGTGCACTATCTTGTTGAGAAGGGGAGTCGGAGTGGGGGGAGGTGTAGACACATTTCCCTGACCATGTTATCCAGATACCGTTCCCCTTGGAGGGGTTCTGGGGGTACCTGGAGACGTAATCTTGGCATTGGGTGTTCTCCAGATTTGCGAAGAGGTCGATCTCTGGGAAGCCCCATTCTGCAAAAACGTTGGAGACGATGTCTTCATGTAGTCGCCATTCGTACTCTGCGGGCAGAGGAAAGTCTGTGCTGAGTTCGTCTGCCAGAAGATCGAGTTCCCCTGGTACATGTTGAGATAACAGGAACATGTGTTTGAGAGCCCACTTCCAGATATTCTGGGACAGCTTGGACAGTCCTGGAGAGTGAGTGCCCCCTTGCTTGTTCAGGTAGTACATGGGTGTGGTAGTGTCTGTGAGGACCAGCACTGTTTTCCCTTGTAGGTGTGTCTGGAAAGCCTTCAGTGCTTTGAAGACCGCCAGCAGTTCCAGCAAGTTTATGTGTTTGGATGCCACACTCTGAGTCCAAACTCTGTGTGCAGTCTGATGGGATAGGTGAGCCCCCCATCCTGTGAGGGATGAGTCTGTTAGAGTGGCTTCCACTGTAGGGGTGGCAAATGGTTTCCCCAACATGAGGTTTTCCTTCGACCACCATCGCAGCGAGAGAAACAAGGCCTGCAAGACCGCCACTAGATCGTCCCATTGTCTGCTGGCCTGACACCACTGACTGTTGAGCCACTCTTGCATTGGGCGCATGCACAGGCGTGCGTGATTTACCAAATAAATACATGACGCCATCATTCCTAGCAGTCGTATGGCTTTGCGTACCGTCACTTCTCGACCGGCTACATAGTGAGGGATCTGAAACAGCATATTTTGGACCCTCTCGTTGGAGGGGAAGACGAGGCCGTCCTTTGTTCGAATTAGAGCCCCTAGGAATTGCTTGACTTGGCTGGGGTCTAGACTGGACTTCTTTTCGTTGATGGAGAAGCCCAGGTGGAACAAAAGGTCTACAGTCTTTTGGGTATTTGAGGAGCATGTTTCGAAAGAATCCCCTGTAATGAGCCAGTCGTCGAGGTAAGGGTAGACTGGAATGGACAACCCGCGCAGGTGTCTCGCTGCCACTGCCAGTACCTTCGTGAATACCCTTGGCGCTGAAGCTATGCCGAAGGGTAGCACCTTGAACTGATAGTGTTTGCCTTCTATCGTGAACCTGAGATATTTTCTGTGCGCTGGCAACATTGAAATATGAAAGTATGCATCTTTCATGTCCAGTGTTGCCATGTAATCCCCCTGTGAGAGCAGGGGGATTACCTCCTGTAAAGTCACCATACGAAATTTCTGAGGTTTTACAAATTTGTTCGCTGGGCGCAGATCTAGTACAGGGCGCATGGTTAAATCCTTTTTGGGTACAAGGAAGTACACTGAATAAATACCCTCCTTTACCTGTGATAGAGGCACGACCTCTATTGCTCCTTTTCCCAGTAGCAGTTCGACTTCCTGAAGAAGAATGCAGAGGTGTTCCGGTGAAAGGTGTCTTCCCCTTGGGGGTCTGAATGTTGGGTACCGACTGAATTCGATGCAGTAACCGTGGGCTATTGTTGACAGTACCCAGTGGTGTGTGGTAATTCCCTCCCATGCTTGTAGTAATGATGTTAACCGGCCCCCGACCGGAGATGCATGGGAGGGGACCCGAACTTTCAGGTCATTTGGTGTTGGTAGCCAGGGAGCCTCTGGGAGTGGGGCCCGACCTCTTTCCTTTCCCCGACGTTGCCCTCTCTGTGTATATTGTTAACTGGTTACCTGAGCGGAGGACCAGTTCCTTGTTGAGGGGTATTGTTGTTGGTTTTGTCGTTGGCCACGAAAAAAGCATTTGTTGCCGTAACCTCGCTTATTAGGAGGCCTTGTGATTTGGTCCAGAGTCTTCAGGATTTCGAATTCCTTCTTAGCTTTCTCCAGTGCGTCGTCAACCGCCTTGCCTAAAAGGTTTGAGTCTTCAAGGGGTTAGTTGATGAGGGACGCCTGGGTTTCTGGCTTAAAACCCGAGTTCCTGAGCCAAACATGACGCTTAAGAAGTACCGCCTGGACTAGTGACCGGCCAGCCGTTTCCACAGTATCTAGCGTGTTCTTAATAATGCTTTGGTTTACCCGAGTACCTTCTGCCACAATGGCTAACAAACGTGTTCATAAGGGCTCAGGAGCTTCTTGCAGGCCTTCGCGTAACATTCCCCATTGGGCATCAGCGTAGCTTGCCAACAAAGTATTGTTGTTGGCAATCCGTGTGGAGAAAGCCGCTAAGGATGTAATCCTCTTTCTCAAGGCGTAAAGCTTCTTCCCCTCCTTGTCTGGGGGTGCTTCGCTAGTAGATAGTGGAACCCCCGCCCTTTTACTCGTGGTAGTTACTACCAAGGAATTAGGTATGGCGTGACCCCTAATATATAGGGGGTCTGACAGCGAGGGGCTAAAAAGCTTCTCAATTCTTGGGTTGACACCTCTAACCAATGCAGTTGTGGATAAAGATGGGACTAGGTGCCTCTTGTCAGGCCATACCCCTTCTTGCCTCAGTCTAGTAGGTGGTTTTTCTTTAATTATTTTTTCCACAAAGTCTACTTCTGGAGTAATTTCCCCAAAGTCAATTTCAAAACGTGCTGCCGCCTTGCGTAGCAGTGCATTGAAAGTGGGTTGGTCATCCACAGGGGACGTGTCTCTGACCGGTGTGGTCTGAGGAGAGGACAGATCTAAAATGTCAGGGTCTGTTACGCCCCTGGAGACTGCCAGGGCTGTGATCCACCTATGTCTGGGTCTTCTTCAAAGCCCTCTACAGGGTCTTGGAGATCCTCAGCATTTAAGAACTCTTCATCTTCATGAAAATGTGGGTACTCTTCATTGAGGTCATATGTATTAATTTCCTCTTGAACTGGGTCAAAGAGTCTTGGATATTTGGCCCTAATGCATCTCTCTTGTCCCATAGCGCGGAGGATATACCCCCTTTGCCCTCTGAGAAACCTTCTCGTGGGCCGGGCAATGGGGATCTATCTTTAGGTCGTCCCTTCGACAGGGGGGCGGGGGGATCCGGCGTACCTTCTGTAGATTTCGGCGTCTCTCTGGCCTTGTGAACGGGTGTCAGCGCCTCTTTCGCCATCCGTCTGTGAGCGTCAGTGGAGACTATCCTAGCCAAGCTTTCGAGGACTAGTTTGTCGAGGGCTGGTCATGAACGGTTTTCGGCGGAACCTTTTCGCCGACAGTCGCTCTCTTACGAGGCATTTCGTCTGGCGTTTTGGTGGTAGTGCCCTTAGTTGTGGACGGCCCAGTCGCTAGTCGCGCATGCGGCTGCGGGGAGGGCTGGCGACCCTTACGGTCAGCGGAGGTTGCCGGTAGATTCGGCGTCTCCATTGGCGCTGGGGCCTTCTTCGACTTGGTCGAGGAAGGGCTGTGGGTTGTGTGTTGTGTGTTTAGTTGTACATCCCCATAAGAAGGTCGTGAGCCGAACTTTTCGGGGGCGGGAACAGATGCGGAGGAGCGGGAGCGCTCCTTAGAGAGGTCGACAACCTCCGAAGCGGAGGTAGCGTTATCACTGTCCCCCTCGTCACATTCGGCGGCGGCGGGTGAGGAATCGGCCTTCGACATAGCATAGGTTGCCCACCTTTTGACCCTGCGGTCCTTCAAAGTTTTTGGACGAAGGAGTTTACAGGCCGCACAGGTTGTGGTCGAGGGGTAAGCAGCGGTCACATCGCTTATGCTTATCCTTCCACGTGAATTTGCGTTACGAGGGCAAAATCTAAAAGGCGTCCTCTCCATAGCTGAGGATGTGATAATAAGTGATAACGACCCTGAAGGAAAGGGGGAGGGGGAAGAGAAAGGCATTCTAGAAGAAAAAAGAAATGTCCCCAACAACCCCCACTCTCCCTACTGTGTAGGCCGGGCCACGTGTTCGGCAGCACCGATAGGATCCACTGCCGTCGAAGATCTTGACTCGGCGGGGAAGTTGCTTAGCCGTCGAAGAGGGCTGGAGGCGTATGGGTTATCGATAACTGACAAAAAACGACCAAGGGTCGGATAAATGTTAATGGCAAGGTCTCTTACGAGCTCCGCATAAGGCGACCAGTATACTGGGCGGAAAAAAACAATCCGAGGGACCTCGACGCATGAGGGATTTTGGGTACACCACACGTCACTATAGGGATAGTATTACAGACATGCCTATGGTCGACGTCCCCTTTTCGACTTTCAAAAAACAAGATGCAATATTCCGCAGTGACCACTGGATGTCGGACTATGCACAGCATGTGATTCTAAGCAGATTAACAAACATCAGAAAGTACACTTATTGAAAGCCATTAAGAATTATTAAGCTATCTGTAGAATGCCGGCGGGTAAGGGAACGGGGGAGGACAGATATACAATAGGAATTTATACGAAATGCAATTTTCAGGACTGGTTGCACCGTTCTTAACCAAGCTATTCAACCACATTCTGGAAGGACGGATGGCCCGCCTTTGTATTATACAGCATTGATGCCAGTCATACACAAGGGATGGGGGTGGGGGGGGTGGCGAGACCCCAGAGACTGCACATCTTTTAGACTGATATCCCTTTTGACAGTGGATACCAAAGCTTTACCGAGGACGCGGGCATCCAGGTTCGAGATTTTCAGCCCAAAGTTGGTGAACTCTGACCAGATCGGTTTCCTCCCAGGGAGGCAGTCACATCTAGAAAGATGAACAAGTTACTTACTAACGGTAACGTTCTTTCGATTGGATGTTCCTCCCACGTATTCCTCATTTTACCATAATCATATCCCAGCTTCAGCTGCTTCGGAAAAATGTTTCAACAGGGGGTGCTGTGTTCGAGACCGCTGAGTCGATGTCCCTCGAGGGCTGCCGTCGGGCATCGACATCATCCGCTGTATAAAGGGCTCGGAGCAGCGCCCGTTACCTCAGTTCTGTTTTTACGGTGTTCGTGGTCGCATCAGTTGATCAGGCTTTAAGTCTTTAGGCTCTTAAGGAAGTTAGAATGCAACTGGCCTAAACTGTACGGAGAGGTAGGAGGATGGGAGGGTCGATGAGGAATACGTGGGAGGAACATCCAATCGAAAGAAAGTTACCGTTGGTTAACTTGTTCTTCGAATGGATTGTGTCCTCCTACGTATTCCTCATCTTATGATAGACTCCCATAGCAGTGGTAATTTTGGAGGTGAGAGTACTAGAAATTTTAATTATGGACAGAATGAAGGACAGCTTTTGCAAATAGTCCTCCTTGGTATGAAGTACAGTCCAAGCAGTAGTGCTTTACAAAGGTGTGCATTGATGACCAGGTGACCGCAGCACAAATATCCTGCACAGGGACACCCCTCTGAAGGGGCGTGGAAGTTGCCATGCCTCTAGCTGAATGAGCCCCTAAACCATCCGGAGGCTCTTTTCCTGCCAATTTATAGCACTGTGAGATGGCCAACATTATCCATCTGGAAAGAGTGTTTAGTTACTGCAAGGCCCAATTTGTGCCCAGTATATCCAACAAATAGTTGGTCACAATGTCAGAGATTTGTCAATCTGGAAATAGAAACTGAGAGCCCTTTTTGGGTCCAGTCTATATAACCTTTCCTCTTCCTTACTAGTGTGAGGTGGAGGATAAAAGGAAGGTAGAACAATCTTTTGTGACAGATGAAAATCAGACACTATTTTAGGCAAGAAAGATGGTTTGACTTTTAAAATTACCTTGTCCCTATGGAAAATGGTGTGAGGAGGCTTACAAGATAGTGCCTGCAACTCACTTACCCTGCGGGCTGATGTTATAGCCACTAACAGAATCGTCTTAAGAGTGAGCAGTCTTAATGGGCAAGAGTGTAAGGGCTCGAAAGGAGCACACATGAGACATTTTAAGACTAGATTTAAGTCCCAGGTGGGCACCTGAAAAGGTGTTGGAGGGTATACATTTGTAAACCCTTTCAAGAAATGAATGACTAAAGGCATTTTAAAATAGGACACCTCTTCCAAGGAGCGCTTAAAGATCGATAGCGCTGCCAAGTAACCTTTTATCGTACCAACTTGGAGCCCCAAATTGGCTAAGTGCAAGAGAAAAGAAAGTACTGTTGGAGTATTACAAAGAAATGGATCCACATTCTTGTTCCTGCGCCAGTCACTGAATTTATTCCAACGACACCGTTACAGGGATTTTGTTGCTGGCCTTCTGGCCGAAAGCAAAATCTCCATTACGTCATCCGGGAGGTCCCAATCCTTATATTTTAGCCTCTCAGAAACGATGCGTGAAGGCCGAGTGTCTTGACCTCTGGATGGAGAACTCGACCTTCCTCTTGCGAGCGAAGATCCTCTCTTTGTGGAAGACATGCTGGAAGGCAGATGGACATGTCCAGAAGGTCCGGGTACCACATACTCCTGGCCCAATTGGGGAAATTGGGATCATGGTTTTCCTGAACTTTCTCAACCTCCTGATTACATGAGGACTCACAGGGTTTGGAGGAAACGCATAAAGGAGTGGAAATACCCAGTCCACTATGAACGCGTCCCCTGCAGCTCCTCTCTGGGAGATTCCCTTGAGCAATGTAGTTCGCATTTCTGGTTTGTCTCGGTCGCAAACAGATCTACTTGGGAGGTTACCCAAAGGGCGAAGATCTCTTGAAGGACTTCCTGAGCTAGCTCCCATTTGTGGGAGACTGTGCTCTGCCTGCTCAGAGCGTCTGCCGCCGTGTTTAGCTCTCGGGCCAGGTGAACTGCCGATAGAGAGATTCCTTCTTGCATTGTCCAGAACCGGAGCTGCATTGCCTCTCTGCACGGTGGAAGTGATCCTACGCCTCCTCTTTTGAGGTAGTACATGGCCACTGTGTTGTCCTTCATTATCAGGACATTCTTTCCTTGTGTAGAGGGCAGAAAAGCCTTCAGAGCTAATCTGATTGCTCTCAGCTCCAAAAGGTTGATGTGTAGTTTGGACTCCGATGGAGACCAACGACCGCTGATTGTCAGATCGTTGGTGTGGGCTCCCCACCCAGTGAGTGAGGCGTTCGTCACTGCCGTTATCTCCGGCCATAGTTGGCAAAACTGCTCCCCCTTGAGGATATTCTCCTTGCAAGCCCACCATAGAAGATCTTGAGCCACTTTGGTTGGGACTTGTAGAAGATCCGACATCTCCCCCGAAAACTGGGACCATTGAGTCCTGAGGGTCCACTGAAGAGATCTCCTTAGGAAGTCGAATGCCGGTAGATGTAGGGCATTTTGAAATTTCGTTACCTTCTACAGAATGTGTGAGCTCTCTCCTCGGGAGTCGAGGCTTTCCCTGAGGAAGTATCCAGCATCGCTCCGATGAATTGGAGTTTTTGGCTTGGAATCATTTGCAACTTCTTGTAATTGAGGGAGAAGGCCAGGCTGTGTAAGAAATGGCAGGTCAAGGCCAGATGTTCCTGGGCTCGTTCGGATGAATTCGCCCTTATTAGCCAATCGTCCAGGTAAGGGTAGACGTGAATCCCCCTTCTTCTGATACTCACTGCCACCACAGCCATCAGTTTGGTGAAAACCCTCAGGGCGGAGGTTAGCCCAAATAGTAGAACTCAAAACTGATAATGAGAACCACCAATTGCGAACCTCAGGTACTTCCTGTGCTTGAGATGAATTGGCACATGAAAGTAAGCATCCTGAAGGTCCAAGGAAACCAGCCAGTCCTGAAGTTGGAGAGCCTGAAGGATCTGAGAAAGGGTTACCATCGAGAACTTGTCCTTCCTGAGGAATTTGTTCAAGCTTCTCAAGTCCAAGATGGGTCTCAATCTTCCGTCCTTTTTGGGGATGAGAAAATAGGGGGAGTACCAACCCTTGTTCCTCTCCGCCACAGGTACATGTTCTATTGCACCTTTCTCTAGCAGGGTTAAAATCTCCTGCACAAGGAGCGGGTCTGGAATCTTTACAGTGTTGGCTCCCAGTGGATGATCTTGAGGTCTTTGATGAAAAGGAAGACAGTAACCATGGGTCACTATCTCTAGTGCCCACGCATCTGATGTAATGTCCCGCCATTCGTCCAGATAATGAGTGATTCTGCCTCCCACTGGGGTTTTGTGGGTTACGACCTCAAAATGGCTTTGCAGCGGCTGCAGCAGTGGGTGAGGAGGCAGTAGCCGCTGCTGTGGCTGATCTAGCACCTCTCCCTTTTCCACCACAAAAAGGTTTTCTCTGTTGGCCTCTGTGACTGGCATGCCCTCTTCCTTTTCCAAAAGAGGAATAAAAGCGAAAAGGGTGACTCTTCCAGGAAGATGAGCCTGCGTAAGAGTGTTGTTGAGGTTGCCTTATAGCAGTGCTCAGTGACTTTGCTGTCGCATTCAAGGTCTGCAGCTTCTCCAGGCTCTCGTCTGCCTTGCTGCCAAACAACCTCAAGCCATCAAAAGGTATATTAAGTAGTCTAGACTGCACATCAGGTGCAAATCCAGATTTTCTTAGCCATGCAAATCTGCGCAAGACCGTGCTAGAAGCCATGGACCTGCTTATACTATCCGCAGTGTCCAATCCTGACTGAAGGCATTCCTCCATAGCCTCTTTACCATCCTTCACTATAGCCAGGAAACCATCCCGTTCCTCACCTTCCGGGATGCTTTCAGCCGCTGAAGACATGCAGTCCCACAGGGTTTAAGTAAATCTCACTAATGTGCAAGTGACATTAGTTGATTTCAGGGCCATGCTGCCCGAAGTAAAGGCTTTCCGTGCCCAAGCATCAACTTTTTTATCGTCCTCATCTGGTGGTATTAATGGATAAGCTAATTGCCTAGTGGAAGTTGCAGCTTGAACTACAAGGCTTTCGGGAGAGGGATGCTTGGATACACACTCTGGGTCTGATAAGGCTGGTCTATATTTTGGTACCAGTTTTTTATTTACTGCTGGAATTGAGTCAGGATTATTCCAATTTACCATTACCCTTTTTTGTAAAGCTTTATGGAATGGTAAAACAGGATCTTTTAAAGGGACCCTCACTCAGGATATCAGTCATGTCATCCTGGTCAAAATCCAGAGAAGCTGCTTTCCATCCCATAAAATAGATGAACCTTCCCATAAGATTCCTATAACTGGAATCAGCATGATCTGTAGGGCCTGGCCTCTCAAAATCCACTTCAGGAGAAGTGTCCAAGCCACTGGCATTTTGTAGGCAATCCTACAAGTCTGTTATTTTTGATTGTGGGTCCACCAGTTCTTCAGGGACCTCTTGCCCCAAATCTAACTCCAGCTGGAGTTACGTCCTCTTCAGAGGAATGTTCCTCATATATAGAAGACATGGATGTAAAGAATTCTTGTCTAGATTGACGGCGAAAAGCCTTTTCAGGCAAAGAAGGTGGAACTTGTCTAGGCATAGAAAATGGCGTCGACTTGGGCCTTGGTATTAGAGGAGGCCTCAATAAAGGCGTTAAAGGCGTCGATAGGTTATACGCTGGCTTTGACGGTGTCAAAGGAGGCTTTGATGCTGTCGAAAAAGGCTTCAATGCTGTCGAAGATACAGGTGTCGACGCCATCTTTGTAATTGGTTTCGACGCTATGGTCGTCGACAATGTCGAGTCAAGTTTTGCCTTAGACTTCGACGTCGATGCTGATTCCTTTTGCCCCGATTTGTGCACCGGAGGCTTAGACTTAGAGTGAGGCGTTGAGGAACTTTCCCGTGAAGACACTCGACTCTTTCAACCCTTGCGTGTTTGGATCTTGATTTTCCTCTGTCACTTTTAGAGTGAGTAAAGGCATGATCACCACGCGGCAACTTCGAGGGGGTCTGGGCCGCTTTCTAAAATATTTTTAACATCGAAGCCCTAAAGGCCTCCGATTTTCTTGGGGAATCGTGTTTTGAAGGGTAAGTTACTCTCCTCTCTGAAGAGGACGAGGAGGAAGAAGACCTATGATGTCACTTTCTTGACTTTTTCGTCAAAGACGAGGAAGACTTCCTCGAGCGACTTTCAGATCTTTACCTCCTTGACTCGTGACGAGATTTTCTAACGGATTCATCCGAACCCTTTCGTCTTTTCGAAGACTTATACTTGTCCTCCCCCACCGCCAGCTTACCTCTCTGTTCCCTAAGAGCCTTATTTGACATGGCCTGGCAGGACCCGCACTCCTCAACCCGATGGTCTGGGCTGAGGCACCAGAGGCAATTCCAATGGGGGTCAGTAATAGACATCTTCCTGCCACACAGACATTTGAAGATGAAGACATCGAAGATATTTTAGATGCGCCGTTCGTGACATGAAGCAGTTGCGTCGGAAAAACGGAACTGAGGTAACGGGCGCTGCTTGAGCACTTTATACAGCGGAGGTCGTCGACGCCCGACGGCAGCCCTCGAGGGACATCGACTCCGCGGTCTCGAAGACAGCGCCCCCTAGTGAAAAATGTTTCCAAAGCAGCTGAAGCTGGGATACGATGATCATAAAATGAGGAATACGTGGGAGGACACAATCCATTCGAAGAAGTATTTGACAAAAGGTATGCGCGCAGGAGACAGGCAATTGAAATTGGGGATGTATGCATATGACATTATGGAGCGCCTGCTGCGGACACCTGTGTTCTTGCACGACGACAGTGGAGACCATGCGCAAATGGTCAGGCTTTCAGATGATTCCCAAAACACTTTCAACTTAGTCACATTCCCATGGCTATGAACAAGCAGTAATTGTGGCCAGCAGACTAAATGTGCATCCCCTCATCACCTTGTACGGGCGATCCGCAGAGGCGCATATCGCATACATTTTATATCTTGGCAACAAAATCTAAGTCAGCACAAATTGTAAGGGTGTGCCCTAAAAGGTGCTATATTCTGGTCACTAGAAGCCTTCCCTATATTACAGTTAAGGGTATATAAACAGGAATATGACTACACAACAACGTAATACCAACTATGCATCAGTGATATTAAACAAAGTTGGGCTCAATCTAGTTATTTAATTTAGTTTATAAACAAAGTCATTAATAAAGCTGTTAACAGGAGCATTACCTACAGTAACAGGAGATTTACACGTATAAACAACGCTTTTGGAAGTGACTGTCTCCCTCGATAAGTTAACACACAGTGTCAGACTCGCAGAGAGTCACTGGAGTACGCGTCACTGCCTGGCTTTTCCTTCGTACTGAAAAATGAAGCCCGAGGCTGTGCAGTAGTGCACTCACTGCGCAGGCAGGGCACGTGCAGTTGTTTGTTCTCCAGCCTTGGCTGAGCACGTTCATTATGCGCAGGCGCTGAGCAGCAGCAG
The DNA here is from genome assembly GCF_040938575.1 of Ambystoma mexicanum. Lineage (NCBI taxonomy): Eukaryota > Metazoa > Chordata > Amphibia > Caudata > Ambystomatidae > Ambystoma > Ambystoma mexicanum. Next base: position 39,755,247 of record NC_090933.1, read on the forward strand.
AAGTTGCAGAGACAGTCAGTCCACTTTAACTTTTGTAAGCAAGCTTACATGACAACTGCAGCTTGCATAAAAGCTATTATATCCCCACCACTTAAAATTGGACCTATGCCCATGATAGTGCCCCACCTCTGGGTCCACGAGTCTAAGCAATTGGTCATCTTGTTTGAGAAAAGTCACTGTTGGGCAGTGCTGCTACCAGCATGGAAGTAACAGAAGATAAGGAGCCACTCCACTTTGGGTATGCTGTGGGAGATTTGGAAGCCACAAAAAAATATGAGAAATGTTACAACATGGCCCTCCCAACTGTGAGAAACCAAAGTCTGTCTCACCCGCTAGTCCTCGGTACTTGTCATCCAGGTGGCCAGGACACGGCCATCGCTTTTGGATCCAATTCCTGGGGGTGGGCCCTTGCTTGTTGATCACCTAGGTGAGGGGGTGAGGCAACCAATAGTGAGACGCAGTATTCCCCCCTTTTTTGTTCATCTAACCAATCCTATTTTTTAGGATTCTCTGAGGTCCCAACTCCCCCACCCTCTTTTTACACAAACACTGAGCCGAGGAAGAGGGTGACTGAAAGTAACAAGATTAACTCTCATACATCATACTGGACAGGTCCCGTTAATCGAGTAAAGCAAAGTCAGGCACTTGACTTCAAGTGCATACACTTGATACCAATTAGCTCTCCTCACATGGGTAAAAGGCTAAACTTAGAGACACACTCTGAGCAAGGCGTAACATGAGTACAAGCAGCACATCCAGAGAGAAGGAAAACCTACTGGAGCAGAGTGACGGACCAAGAGACGAGAGAAGAGGGTCGAACACCCCAAGAGTTCCCTACTGGAGGTTGTTGCCTCAGACAGGCCTCGAAAGACACGACACGTGGAGAAAGCCAGATCCCACAACAGAAGGCTGCATTGTGTTTCAATGTTGCCAGCGACCCTCCCGGGTGAACGGCAGAGTTGGGGAGTCGAGGCCAAGCTTATATTACTAACCTTGACTCATGAATTGTAAATCGTAAAACCAAGAAAGAAGCGCACAAAGACGGTGAGTTGGCAAGCGACCTGAGAGACTGGGTTGTGTTAAAGATTGAAGTTGCAACATTATATCGCAGTGAAGCTGCACGTGTGTGGATGAGATTCGAAGAAAGGCAGACCTGTGAATAAACTTTGAAGTAAGGACATCCGTGAAATCAGCAATACTGAGTAACAGAGTGGTCTGGCGAAAGAAAGTAGCCCACTCGAAAGTCTCTGTGAAAGGTGCATTGTTTGTAATGGTAAAGCAAATTAACTGCAAAAGCGAAGTGCGCTAAATTAACTCCTAAAGAAGGGGAAAGTGAAAGTGGAACCTTGAACTGTTAGTCGAAGTGGTCCTGCAGAGGTCTGTAAAGAAAGTCACGCACATTCGAAAAGTCTTCAACATCCGAAAGTGGCCTGAGCCCGATTGAGGGAGACCCGAAGTATAATAAGCTTGGGGAAGAGAGCCCCCCTTGCAAATCTTGTTGAACTGTCTTCTCTGTTTTGAAGAGATATGAGCTTGATAGAGGGGCTGCCTACGGGAACTTTTTGTTGAAAGATTATTTGGAAGTCTCGAAAGAGACTAACGTGGAAGGCCAGACGGGCCTCGATCCACGTTTCTGAACTCCTTATTGTGTTGAAACCCCGAGCCAGAGTGTGTCATCCTACCTACAGAGACCGCCTTACACTGTGGGGAGGAGAGCTGGTCCGCTACATTTATTCTTTTGAACACTGATTTTTCCTTTACATACATTTCTCCTTTATACACTTTTTGTACAGGGCAGGCATTATGTTTTGTTAGCATAGGCCATTTTATTTTTATTTTGTTTATCGTTTGATAGTCAAGACAACTCCCATCTTAGTGATTGTTAAACCTTTTAGGTGATGGTCGTTGTTCTACAAAAGAAGGCTTTGTGGATCAATACAACGTTCCATCACACCAAGGACAGCCAACCCTGCCTATGCAAGTATCAGCAGTCTAGTCGTTCTACGTCCGCAACGGACGTCGGTTGCAAGTCATGTGATCCTATTAAAACACCAGCGAGGCTCTCTTCGTCGCATCGCTACTGTTAGCAGAGACGCTCCGTAAATGCGTATCTAGGGATATTACGATTCCTCTGAACTTGCTTTACTTCCTCCTCTATGCTAATATCTTTACTGTTATTTCCGCTATCTCAGAGCACCTTTGCAGCGCCAGCCGTTCTCGACCAGATTGAGTCTGCCCGTACTTCCGGGTCCTTCTGATCCAGTCGATCCTATGCTCCCCAGTCACCGATCGAGTGAACGCTCGATCCCAATCCTTTCTAATAGTGAGTTATCCCTTTCCTTACTCTGCATTGACTTTTCCCCAATACCTTTACTCACTCACATCTTGTAGGAACCTCTGGGATTTCTGGGATATCGATTCCAGGCGGATTCCATTTCCAGAGTCTCTTCATCCCATTTAACACCTTTTTTCCTGTATCGGATTTCCCGTAAAATCTTCCTCCTTTATTTCCACCTCATTTATTTTATCTCTCTCCTTTCTCATACTCACCTATCGTTCTCCTTACTCCGTAGAATCCAGGCTTCCGTACCGCAGAGAATCCACGTCAGAAGAACTCCATCCACCTGAGCGGCGTTCCTCCATATCGTTCAGGGTTTTCTTCCCCAGAGGGTTTCCCTGGGGTTCGTGCTCCTTCCCCTGCGGGTTTTTGCGGTGGGGGAGCAGGGTCCTCAGGGAGTCTCTTGTTTCCTGCCATTGCTGTTTCTGGACCGTCAAACCGACCAGGTTAGTGCCCTTTGTTGAAATACTCAAATTGAGCCTGACTTTGCTCAGAATATAAAAGTAACAGTTAGCGATGCCTGTGCGCCTCGTCGGTGACGTTGATATGGAGCAGCAAATGTAGCAGCTCATGGCAGGCATGCAATCCATGTCCTTAGAGATGCAGAATCTCAAACAAGATAATGCTCAATTAAGGCAACCGGTTTCCAGAGCGTTCTCTGAATCCCCTCCTCTAGCCCTACCCATGGGCAAATATGACGGAGACCCACACAAGTTAAAGGAATTTTTGGACAGCTGCACAGTCCAGTTCACCTTCAAATCCCGATTTTTTCCTACCGATAAGGATAAGGTAGGCTTTTTGGTCTCATCTGACGGGTCCAGCCCTTGCTTGGGCTACCCCGTTAGTCACTTCAGGCAATGCCATTTTGGAGTCTTACCAGGCATTTACCAATAGTCTTAGATCTATGTTTAGCCGGCAAGAAATCTCAGTCACCACACAGGAAAGACTCCTGGACCTTAGACAAGGCAATAAGGACCTAATGACATACATTACTCTATTCAAACAATTGTCTTCGGAAACGGGATGGCCTGATGACGGTTTACTGACTCTCTTCCGACGGGGACTCGCATAGGATCTGAAGGATAAGGTGTCAAAAGTTCCACGACCATGAAATTTGGCCGAAATGATAACCCTTACAATGCAAATAGACTATCGCCTCCAGGAGCATTCTCAAGAAAAGAGGGAAAGGGCTTTGTTTGAACCCCGGTCCAATTCCACCTTCCAACAAACCGGTCCTCACGGAAGAACCTATGCAGATCGGGTCCGTAAGGGGACCTCTCCCTGCTACTGAAAGAGAAAGATGAAAGTCTCTAGGACTCTGTATGTACTGTGGATCGGATTCTCATATATTATGGGATTTTCCGATTGTTCCTCCCCGCAGAAACAAACCTCTGCAATCGAGAAACGCCAAATCCCTACCGTAAGGGGAACCACGGTAGGAGTTCAACTTCAGGGTTCCCCTGTTAGGATCGAATCATCACTAGATCCATTAACTAACCAGCAGTCAATGGTAGTCCTTTCTCCAACTATCATCCTACCAGACAAGACATTACCGGGGATTCCTGCTTTACTGGATTGTGGAGCTGCAGGGAATTTCGTGGATGATCAATGGGCAGCAAAAAATGGTTTGGCTAGGATTTCCAAGTCTTTTACCACCCCGATTCTAGGGGTGGATGGGAACCTCTTGAGTTCAGGTCCCATTCGAGAACAGACCACTCCGTTGACCTGTCTGATTGCCTCCCACAAGGAAGTATTGGTCTTTGATTTAATCCGAGCCACCCATTTTCCGGTCATCTTAGGCCTGCCATGGTTGCGCCTTCATAATCCTTATATGAACTGGAAGGCTGGAACTTTATTTTGGGGCTCAGAATATTGTGTATCCCATTGTCTGTCTCAACACTCCGTAGGCCTACATCTTCCTTCTGAGGTTTCAGACATTCCCGCAGTTCCTTACATAGGTCAGTTAGCTCCGTAGGCCTACATCTTCCTTCTGAGGTTTCAGACATTCCCGCAGTTCCTTACACAGGTCAGTTAGAATTGATTCCCTCCAGTCACCAACGATATCTTGGAGTCTTTGCTACACCACAATTCCCTTCTCTTCCTCCACATCGAGACGATTGTCATATCAACCTTCTTCCAGATCAACCTATACCGGTTTGAAGCATGTATGTTCTTTCTCAAAGAGAGAAGAATGCCCTTTAAGAATATCTACAGGCCAATCTTCAGAACGGCTTAATAACAGAGTCCAAAATCGCCTGCTGGTGCATCGCTGTTCTTTATTCCGAAGAAAGACACAGAAGAACTTAGACCTTGCATAGATTACAGAGGTTTTAACAAAATCACTATACCAGACAAGTACCCTATGCCTTTGATAAAGGTCATCCTTGAAGCTGTTCGTGGCGCTACTCTTTACACGAAATTGGACCTTCAAGGGGCGTATCAACTTATTCGAATTGCATCAAACGATGAATGGAAGACTGCCTTCCGTACTCCCTTCGGGCACTTCCAGTAGCAAGTAATGCCCTTTGGTCTAGTTAACGCTCCTGCTGTGTTCCAGCGGTTTATGGACCATCTATTTTCGTACATTCTCCTTCATTTTGTTATCATCTATTTAGATGACAGCCTGATCTTTTCTACTAATACAGAGGATCACATCCAGCATGTCAACATCGTCCTAAACCGCTTACAAGCCAACCAACTATACTGCAAAGCGGAGAAATGTGAATTTCATAAGACTCAAATCACTTACCTCAGATTCCTACTTTCCGCTAAGGGAATTTCCATGGATCCTAAAAAGGTTTCTGATGTCTTAGATTGGCCTTCCCCGTCAATCATTAAAGAGGTCCAAAGGTTTCGGGGTTTGCAAACTTTTATCGTAAATTCATTCTTGGTTACTCAAACTATTCTATCCATCACTCGATTACTCAAGAAAGGAACAGCGTTCTCCTGGGATCCATTAGCCCAACAAGCCTTTGAAACCCTAAAGAAATTGTTTAGCTCAGCCTCTATTTTGCTCCATCCGGGTCAGTCGCGACAATTTATTGTCGAGGCAGATGCCTCCCATCAGGCTCTAGGAGCCGTTCTTCTACGAAAAACAGACCAGGGGGACGAAAGACCCGTTGCCTATTTGTCAAAGACTTTCACCCCTTCAGAAGAACATTACTCAGTGCTACAAAAGGAACTCTTGGCTATAAAGAGGGCTTTTGAAGAATGGAGGCATCTATTGTTAGGGTCACCCTTTGCCGAAATTGTTCGTACCGATCACCAAAACCTCAAAGTCTTACAACAAGCCCATACCACTAACAGCAGACAGGCGCGATGGGCTCATTTCTTTTTAACATATCGGATTGAGTTCACTTTTTTGCCGGGGAATCAAAACCTGAGAGCTGATGCTCTGTCCCGGATAAAAGACTTGTCGCAACCCGTTTCTGCTCTGAGGGAATGTTTCCCAAAGCGAGGTTTATTGCCGTCATCTCCGATTTTCTGCAACTCCTGAAGCAAGAAACCGTCAAGCATCAGTCATTGTGTGAGAAGCTAGCTCTAACTCATCACCTCGTTAAAAAGCAGGAACTGTACTTCCATGCTGACCAGGCCTTAATTCCTTCTCATTCTCTCCAAATGGAAGTAATCAGGATGTGTCATGATTCCAAGGCTGCTGGACATCGGGGCATTCAGACCACCCTTCATCTGATTAAACTGCATTTTTGGTGGCCCACAATACTATCTGATGTACGGGACTATGTCAGCGCATGCACCACATGTCTTCAGTCCAAATCCTCATGAGCCCCTCCATTCGGTCTTCTTGCTCGCATACCTATACCGGAAAGACCTTGGCAGATAATATCCACAGACTTCTTTGTGGATCTTCCACCCTTGTCACATTTTACCACTATTATGGTCACCATAGACTATTTCACAAAACTAGCACAGTTCACCCCTCTAGCCAAAATTCCAGGAGCAGCTCAGATGGCCAAAATATTAATTGCAGAGGTGTTTTCTCGTCATGGTCTACCCGAGGCCATTGTGTCAGACAGAGGGCCCCAATACACTTCACAATTTTGGAAAAGTCTGTAACATATTGGTTATTAAGAGGGCTCTTAGTTTTGGATACCATCCCCAAACCAATGGGCAAACAGAACGCCTTAATCAGACGCTGGAAGGATACCTATGCTGTTTTGTGTCTGCAGCTCAGGATGATTGGGTAGAGCTATTACCACTGGTGGAATTTGCTTACAATAATGCCAAACACTCCGCTCTCAAAGCTAGTCCCTTTTACTGCTCATATGGGTTTCATCCTTCCTTTGTTCCCAATGCTTCTCCATCCTCATCCAAATTACCCAGAGATGACTGTCTCATGGCTGATAGTCAGCTCAGCGACTGGCCCAGGTGGCCCTTCAAGCAGCACAAGACCGTGCCAAATTTTATGCTGACAAACATCGCCGTGAGATGCCCGCTTTTAATGTGGGGAACAGTGTGTGGTTGGCCTCTCGTTTTCTCCCTAAAGATTTGGTTCCCTCCAAAATTGTCCCCAAGGTTTTTTGGGCCTTTCAAGATACTGTCCCGAGTGGGAACTACAGCAGTTCGGTTAGCATTACCACCTTCTTGGTCTCGGATTCACCCAGTATTTCATCTGTCACAGTTGAAGCTTGCTGTTAAAGACCGTTTCCAACGGTCCACAAGACACAAACCTTCCCTGATAATCACCAATACAGGGACTGAATATGAGGCGGCCAAGATCTGCGACTCTCGATACCATAGGGGTTGCCTCCAATTCCTCAGACTGGAAAGGTTACTCTCCAGCGGAAAGAACTTGGGAACCTGCCTCTGGTGTCCACTCTCCTCTCCTGGTGCGACGATTCTTTCGTCTACACCCGGGAAAACCCGGGTCTCCACCCAGGAGGAGGGGGCATACTTTTACACCTTTTAGGCGATGGTCGTTGTTCTACAAAAGAAGGCTTTATGGATCAATACAACATTCCATCACACTGAGGACGGTCAACCCTGCCTATGCAAGTATCAGCAGTCTAGTCGTTCTACGTCTGCAACGGACGTCGGTTGCAAGTCATGTGATCCCGCCAAGAAACGAGCTGCCCTCTCAGCCTGGAGAAATAAACCTAACGATGCTACCAAATCCTCCTTTAAGACTATTTCCAAGGACTACAAAACAGCTATTATTTTCGCTAAAGCTAACTCCTTCAACAATAGGATTGCCAACGCCAAATCTACTACCAAAGAAATCTTCACCATCTTCAGGGAACTTGAAACTCCATCCACCTCACCATCCACCATCCAGAAAGATGAAAAATGGTGTAATGACATCCAAACCGCCATGTTTAATAAACTAAATACCCTGCAAACTAAAATTCAGGCACACCAAAAAGCTATGACCCTCCTTATAGCCAACCAGAACACTAACACCAGCAAAGAGACCAAAGCCCACTCCTGCCCGCCCTTCGGCTTCAAAGACATCACTGAATCTGAGGTCATCACGCTCTTAAAGACCATCAAACCATCTAATTGTAAAGGCGATGTATGCCCTGCACAGCTAGTCAAAGACTGCGGTCCCACCCTGGCCCCCTTCCTCACAGCCTTCATAAATGCATCCTTTCAATCTGGCCATGTTCCAACTGACCTTAAGGAAGCCTGGGTCCGTCCGCTCCTCAAAAAGCCCTCACTTGACCCATCAGTACCAGGGAACTACAGACCCATCACTACTGTCCCCTTTCTATTGAAAATTTTGGACAAAGCGGCCTACCATCAAGTCCAAAAATTCATCGAAGAGCACCGCCTTCTCGGCCTTCGACAGTCTGGTTTCAGACCTCGTCATGGGACGGAAACAGCCCTACTTGACCTAAAAAATCAAATGGATGACATTCGTGACGCAGGCAAACCAGCACTCCTGCTCCTCCTTGATCTATCAGCAGCATTCGACCTCGTTGATCACAACACACTCTGCCACCATCTCTCTATAGCAGCCAACTTCTCCCCAAAAGCATGCGCATGGATCTCCTCATTCCTACAGGAAAGGGCCATGAAAGTCTTCTCGGACTCAGCATGTGCATCTCCTAGTCACATCAAATGTGGGGTGCCCCAGGGTTCCTGCATAGCACCCACCCTCTACAACCTGTTCACACGTCCTCTCTTCAATCTCCTTGATTCTATGGGCATCTCATACACGAATTATGCGGATGACACCCAAGTACTCATCCCGCTTACAGGTGACTATGAGCTGGACAAAAACACCCTCAACTCCATCTACGCCACCATCCAAGCCTGGATGGCTGACAATTGGCTTTGTCTCAATAGCGAGAAGACCGAGCTTTTACTTATTGGGTCACCAACCATTCTAGGCAACCTTGACAAACAATACACCTCTTTTACCATCGACAACATACCGATTGCGGTATCCCAATCAGTCAAGACTCTTGGAGTCTACCTCGACTCTAATCTCACCATGGATAAGCATGTCAATGCCATAGCCTCCTCTTCAGCATACTACTCCAAACTCATCTACGCAGCAAGACCCTTCCTATCCTCACAAAATGGCCTCACTATTGCTAGGGCCATCATAGGATCTAGGTTGGACTACTGCAACGCACTCCTTGGTGGGAGCTCTGGAAAAAACATCGCCAAACTCCAGCTTGCCCAGAACAACGCCCTCAGGGCCGCTACAGGTTTTTCCAGGAAAGACCACATTTCTGACCTTAGGAGGCAGGTCCACTGGCTGCCCATTAGGCAGAGGATCATCTTTAAAATCCTCTCCCTCACCCATAAATGCCTCCATGACCTTGCTCCCCCCTACCTTGCCCAGAGAATTTCACGACCCTCCTCGGCCAGGCCCACCAGATCTGCCTACACCAACCTGATTTCTACTCCCAAAACCTGTAGAGTACGTGCGGGCGGTTCGAGCTTCTCAGCCCTAGCAGCCTCACATTGGAACGCCCTACCTTCGCTCCTCAGGGGGATTGACTCTCACCTAGCCTTCCGAAAAGCCTTAAAAACCAGGCTGTTTGTCTAAACCTTCCTGCCTTTATATCTACAGGCTCACGAACATCATTTGTAACTATGTTCCGCTCCTCTCTCTGTAACTAAGTACCTTTGTTTCCTATGTTTACACAATCTTGCTGCTTACGCCTTCATGTAATAGCGCCTCGATGTCTATGGGCTGCAGTGCGCTCTATAAATGTAAATAAATAAATAAATAAATAAATAAATAAATAAATTAAAACACCAGCGAGGCTCTCTTCGTCGCGTCGCTACTGTTAGCAGAGACGCTCCGTAAGTTCGTATCTAGGGATATTCTGATTCCTCTGAACTTGCTTTCCTACCTCCTCTATGCTAATATCTTTATTGTTATTTCCCGCTATCTCAGATCACCTTTGCAGCGCCAGCCCTTCTCGACCAGATTGAGTCTGCCTGTACTTCCGGGTCCTTCTGATCCAGTCGATCCTCTGCTCCCCAGTCACCGATCGAGTGAACGCTCGATCCCAATCCTTTAATACATTGAGTTATCCCTTTCCTTACTTTGCATTTACTTTTCCCCAATACCTTTACTCACTCACTCCCATCTTGTAGGAACCTCCGGGATTTCTGGGATATCGATTCCAGGCGGATTCCATTTCCAGGGTGTCTCTTCATCCCATTTAACGCGCTTTTTCCTGTATCGGATTTCCCGTAAGATCTTCCTCCTTTATTTCCACCTCATTTATTTTCTCTCTCTCCTTTCTCATACTCGCCTATCGTTCTCCTTACTCCATAGAATCCAGGCTTCCGTACCACAGAGAATCCACGTCAGAAGAACTCCATCCACCCGAGGGGCGTTCCTCCATATCGTTCAGGGTTTTCTTCCCCAGAGGCTTTCCCTGGGGTTCGTGCTCCTTCCCCCGCGGGTTTTTCCGTTGCGGTGGAGGAGCAGGATCCTCAGGGAGTCTCTTGCTTCCTGCCATTGCTGCTTCTGGACCGTCAAACCGACCAGGTTAGTGCCCTTTGTTGGAATATTCGAATTGAGCCTGACTTTGCTCAGAATATAAAATTAACAGTTATAGGGCAAAGTAGGAGTTTTCCAACCCCAGAGACTTCAATAAATGTTTTACAAATTGTACCTATAATGTGTCAGTCTCATACTTGTGATAGCATGCCTCCCCTACATCACAGACTCATTCATAGGCTCCACTGATGAGGGAGCACTTTCTGGAGCTCCTAAGGGTTCAAGAGAGGTTAGACGCAGGATTGGAAACATTTATGCAGCTGTGGCGGGAGGGCCAGTTTATCACAATTCACCAAGTTGAGGAATGCCTGAACATTGGAATGCTGCCTACTTTTTTTATACTTGCAGCCTAAGGGGGTGCTAACTGCTGAGAAGTGGAAGGCGGGAACCCAGCGAGGGCTTACTGTAATGGAAAGGATACTGCTCACAAAGGCTGGTTTTAGAGGGCTGATATTGCGCATCTATTCTGATTTAATCCAGTGTGATGAATCTGAACAATTCGTCCCTTCTCCCCAGAGAGGAGTCACCCACTTTTTGGCAAGGTAGGTGAACCCACTATGCAAGACCCTCCCCCTAGGGGCTGGGCAAGTGGGACCTCACTGGGAGTGACTCCCCACTTGGGGACAAGGACTCCCATTCCAGAATGGAACTTCCAGTCCAAAGCACTTTGTCTGCATATATGAAGATGGAATATACTTGTACATTCTTCTTTACTTCTCTTGGCTGAGGGCAATGCTGAACACAGCCTGAATGCCCTGATCAAAAAAGAATGACACTGTTTCAGCTATCCCTGTGTCGTGTATTAGAGGGAGGATTGTAAAACAGAGGGGAACTCCTACAGAGCAGAATAGCTGCTACAGAGCAGCGACCCTCCACAGTATTGACCTCCTGGAGGGGCGTAGCCATGTTGGGCCGCAGAGCCACTGGAAGCAACAAGGAAGAAGACGCTAACTGAACGCCTTTTGGTTGCCGTTGTTTCCAATTGAAAAGTCCAGGTCAGAACAGGAGCAGAGACGGAGAGATCGCCATTCCATCTGGTGACACAACCCCGAAGGTGCTGTGGTGGCCTGGAAGGCCGGTAATGGATGCTGAGACCAGACCGTATGAGGGTGCTCGGATCTCCAAGCTCTGCAGACGTCAGACCATGTTTGCAGGGACGCTTAGTCACAGGGAAACCAGACAAGGCTTCGGGAGCCTGAGAAACCCAACGAAAAAGATACTGCTATAAAAAGGTACAAATATCCTAAAATAACGATTGCAAAGCATATCAACGTTACGAGAGCCTGAGAAACCTGAGTGGAAAACCCCAAGAAAGGGGGCTTGAGAGAAATACAAGCATAGCAATTAATGACTGGGAAAACTATCCAGATTACAAGATTAAGCAACCCGAGTTTGCAAACTCCATACGAAAGGTGGAGGGAGAGTTAGACCAATACGGTTAATAAACGCTGAAAAAGCTATTAAGGTTACTAGAGCCTGAGAAACCAGAGAGTAAAAAACCCCTATGAAAGGGAGACAGAGAGAAGCAACAACACTTTGAATAACGGCTGGGAAGCTATCTAGGTTATGGGAGCCTGAGAAACCCAAGTGAACAAATACACTAGAAAGGGGGAAGAAAAGGGATATAAATAAAGACTTTCGGAGTAAGACTGAGAAAACCAGAGAGAAATTTGGAACTTTGAACAACCAGGGTGGACCACCGCCCTATAAATATACTAGCAGTACCACCCGGCGTTGCCCGGGTATGCACGGGGGTCTGCTATAGCCTTGTGTATGTTTTGTGTGATAATATGTTCCTATTCTTGTAAAATCAGCAATCTCCCAAAATTGCTAACACTGATAGCACAGGGCCAGACCCCACCCTGTGCAGGGCGAATGGGTGGGGTTGGTCAGATTTCACTATCACCAGTACACACCAGCCTGGTATGCCAACCTCGGGCAAAAACTGAAAGCCCACCAACTTTTGTGGGGCTGGAGCCAAACCCGAACATACAAACACACTTTCACAATATATATATATATATTGATATGTGGGAAAAGACAACATTTGTATTTTCGTAGCAACCCTCGAGGAATGGGATCATTTGCTTCAAGAAACAGATTTCATAGATAACAAGGGGAGACTGAAATCCTTAGCCTAGTATCAAGGCTGGGAAGAATATGCGGCTGTAAAAATTGACATTTGAATACTGATAACAAGGCAAGTGGAAACTGGGCCATACACAAGCCTTGCTGAGGTTAGTATATAAAGCCTCCCATGTTCCCTTTTAGTTAGATGTTTTCTAAAGTGTTTGGGCCAGTTAGTTGGACAGGATTCGGATTAAAAAGGACTTTATCGTGGACTTTAACATACATCCTTTGTTTTTGTTTTGCTAGTTAGGGAACGTCCCTCATATAAATAAAGCAAGTTAGGTGTTTTGATCTTTTTATTTTGAATAAAACCCTTGAACCATAAGACACAATCCTCCACATACTCCTTCTGGTTTGTCACACCTGGCTAAAGGGGAAAGCTCAGATGGATCACAGAGTCAATGGGGAAAAGATCAGGGCATAGAGTTGGCGGGGGAATTGTGGAAGATGCTATGCAAAAGGGTGCATAAGACTGCAACTGCCTGCCAATTTGAGTTGCATGGAATAAAATTGCTGCATAGGTGCCAGTTCGATCATGTCAAGCTCTCTAAAATGTTCTTACAAAGTCCCCTTTGTCAGAGGAAATGTGGTATTGGGGCCTCGTACTGGAATGTGTGCTGGTCCTGCTGAAAGACCCGGAGCTATTGGTAGGAAGCGCTGGGGTAGATCAGGAGGCTAGAGAACACATTTAGAGAAATTGACCCAATGTCAGTTTTATTTGGTTTGGAAAATCGGCATGACAATTGGGGTCCCTCTCCCACATATGATCCACTTTTTTATTATTGGCTGCTAATGTGTGCTTGATGATGAAATGGAAAAATGAAGTTTTGCCGACTGAGGGTGAGAGTAGGTACTTCAAGCAGGGGAATTATTCAACATGGATGATATAACCACAGAACAGGTCATCAAGCCATGCTCTTTCTGTAGAGTGGCGCCTGCTACCTTTTTTGAAAAAATATGCAAGGAACTTGGGGTTGGTCACCCCGAGTTACCTGGGGGAACCCAGACGTGGACTCCCTGCTCACTGTGCTCAGAGAGGCACAGCTGCACCTCACTGATGAGGCCCAACAAGGCTGAAAAACGTGTATGTGGTTGCTGTTGGTACTCTTGTTCAGAAGGGAATTGCCATTACATTTCGATGCTGGACTGCTCATGTGGGCGGGACAAAGACTGATATGCAAGTGCATATTTCCCCATCTGTGAAAGGTAGTGAGCAAAAAGCGATGGCTGCGAAATCTCAAAGTGGGTAAAAAACCACAGAACAGGTTATCATGCCATGTTCTTTCTGGAGAGGGGCGCCTGCTACCTTTTTTGAAAAAATTGATGATGGAACAGCTTTGGTGTATTGATCGGAGCACTGAAAGGTAATAGAGTGGGCGCTGTTTCTGCAACAATATCATTCTACGGACATGTTGGGTACTATGGGTGGTCTGATAAATATTATGGTGAAGGATGCAGAATATGTCAGTAGGCCCGAATTGGAAGGAGGAGTGCCACTGAATGTATGTGATGGAGGAATTTGCCACATAGTCGAGGTTGAGCTAATGTAGGACTTGTGTTTTTTATCATCTGGCGCTGCGCATGGCATATTCTGCATCTGGGCTGGGGCAGAAGGGGACGGGAAATGGTTTACATTTGTACTTTGGCTGTGATGTTTTCTTTTTGTACTTTTTTTTTCAGGAAATGTTAAAAAGTTTATCAAACAGATATTGGAAAAACATTGAGCGAGAAGGGAAAGTTAAAGGTTTGCTTGTATATCACAATGCACACCCTTAAGATGAACACATTGCCAAAACTGCTGAATACCTTTCAAGCTATTCCAGTTATAACCCCTGGTAGCAAGCTGATAAAGCTTCAGAGAGCTTTTGCTGAGTTTATAGGAGCTGATAAGACTCCCAGGATCTCCCAGAAGTTAATTATTACGTCTTGTAGGGCAGAAAGGATGAACGTTCTGGATACAGACAGAAATTATAAAGCATGCCAGATCACTCCTACATTGCAAATAAAAAGTGGTTTGAAATAGAGCAAGCATCCCATTAGAGCAGTTACCATCCTTGCCCCTATAGATAGCTAGTTACTGTGCTCAACGGAACCGTGTTTCAGGCAGTGGGGTTGTTTTCACAGGCGTTTGGGGATTTATCAACACTAAAGACCTTTGTCCCGTGTGGATTATGTTATGTTGATTTATACCGTGTAGCGCTACCACCCAAGGGCGGTCTCCAGGAGCTCACGCGGCTCTGCAAGAGAGGAGGGCTGGGTGTGTTAGTGGGGATAGGATAGGTTTGGAACCAGGAGGCACTGGCGACTGAGCGTTTACAGGAGGCCCTTTGTGTCGTGAACGTATGCGTAGGACTCAGTGCCTCGGGATTGTGTTTGTATTTGTGTTGGTGTTTTGTGTAGTGTTAGGGTGGGGTTGTGGTCGTGCGCACTGGTTAGTTGTAGCCATCAGGATCCAGAGTCGCGGGTTAGGTGTAGGACTATCTATTGTGTGGTTGTGCGTATTTGTGTATTGTTGATAGATTTATAGACTATGTGCCGGGGAGTTCCCTCTAGTGGTGTTTCCATACTGTCAGAGTTGGGAGGGTGCAAACATTAGATTAATCCTTGGTGTTTTTATGTGTAGTGTGACTAGCACCTAGTCATGTGTAGTGTCGTTGGTTAGAGATTTACCAGCAATGTTGTAATGAGCCTCAAAGTACCCTAACTGCACTTCACTATAGGGAGTTGTGTGCAGCTTTAAGAATACAAGAAATCCACTAAGTAAGACATAGGGGGTCATTACAAGTTTGCTGGTCCATTAATAAATGCAGGTAATAATGTATACCGGCACCATTAACAGTCTGACAAATCATTAGTGACACAGAACCCATTCGGCAGAATAACCAGCACCGTTAACACCTCATGGAATTACTGGCCCCGGTAACAAAGGCAATGGAAATACCGGCAATGCCAGAAACGTGAGTCGGTAATACCTGCACAAGTATTACCGGTATATTATGAGCATGGACTTGGCAGAATGTGAGACAACAAAACAATTGGACCTATGGAACCGGGAATAGCCTCTCAACACATTTATTTATTTCATAAATACCAATAAATGTTCAATTTCTAAAAACTTTTATTTGCATATCAAATTCATATAAAATACTAGAACATTTCCACAGACAAGTATCTACAAGTTCCACTCATACTCAATCACTCCTACCATTCGTTCAATTGGTGCTTTTTTGTATCAAAATGTTTTGACAAGTAAATATAAATGGCCTCACATATGGACGGCCTCCGACCCTAACTCCACATTACACCAAAGTCCTCCATTCGATTATCTGATGGTTCCGTCTGTGTGTTTCTAATTACACCGACATACGTCTACACGTGTTTCGGTTGTCTTTTTTCGGGACATCAACATTCATCGACCCTTTGTTCATACAACCTTCTTCAGGACAAAATTAGGGGCGTTTCCTTATTCCCATAAGCATCGAGTAGGGCGAGTATCACCACCTAAACTACAATATATAATATTAAAAACACGCTAAAATCAGTTGAACTCAGTTTCATACATTCTCTGTTAAACATAGGCTATTCCCACTGATTTGAACCACAATTAATGTGAAGGTATGATTCTCAATAGTAATCATCATGACAATGTCTAAGGGTGACACACTTGTTTAGTCCCCCATTTCCATTGTTAATTGGATTAATCCTATCTACATCTCGGTATAGTAACCACCCTTATCTAGCCCAAACGAAGATGCAAACAAACATGTTGGAACACTACTTGTGGAGCACTGTACTTACTCAACTAGATTGTGTCTCCCTTTTCTGTATCACTACAGGATATTCAAAATCCTTCCTCAAGAGGGAAGGATTAGCAGCTCAGTCAGGAGGGACCTATTAATTCTCATTGGCCCCTGGAAAGAAGGAAGAGAGCACTTTCAAAGAGGGTTTGTCAGAGTCTCTTTTGTACATATATGTAAGCCGAATCGATACTTACAACGGCTATGATCTCATAGTGCACCAATTCTTAACACGTCTTAATTCGCCAATGTGCACGTCGAACACCAATTCTTAACGAGTAGCCAAATCTCTTGGTCATTATATCATTTGACACGGTCTGTGGGCCAAAAACTGATGAAAATAGCTAAGTGCGTTTGTGTTCCTTTACATCGAACTGATCATAATTAGAGCTTTTCCCTACATCTCATGGTGACCATTCTAGTATACACCCCTACATGTACCCGAGCATTAAACATGATCTAATAAATCTAGTAGAAGCTATATTCTACTCCGTACTTTCCCACCATTTGGTTCTCTCTGGTGTTTGCAGGCGGCCATCCCCACTCACTTGCTTACCTTGCTTCTTCTTTTCTGGTCTCAACTACATGCCGTCTCGCTTTTCGACTTCATCCGGCATTGTTTACATAAGCGCAGCGCAGATTTATTTGTACTTCCGTGTTGGTCGCGATAGAAAGAGGACTGCTGTTAGTGTTCCAGTCATCACCGTAACGAATGGACTACACTTTCATTTTAGTCGCGATAAAGAACGGACTGACTTCACTAATTCATTCGTGAACATTGAGCATTTAACCCTTCTTCCTGCTTCTTGCATTAGTTGTGCATTAACATATCTCAATGTTCTGGATATAGATCATATTTCTGCATATAGAGTGAAAAGAGATTCCAGCACATTCCACATCTATTTAATGTGTTATCAAACCTCCCCATTCCACTGAAACATTCAGGCCATTTTTCACTGTATCTAAACGATATATCCATCGTAGTTCCAATTTGTGGAGCATAGTTGACATGTCCCCGCCTCTTTACGCTAATCTGATAGTCTGTAACACGAACCATCTCAGGTCGGTGTCTTTATGTTGTTTCAGACTAAAGTGGTCCACCAAGGGTTTTTCGGCCACTTTGTTCCAAATACAGCTACGGTGTTACCCTATTCGCTATCTCACATCTCTGGTTGTTTTTCCCCACATACAACAAACTGCAGGGGCATCTGATAATATAAATAGCGTTCTTAGTGCGACAGTTTGTGTGTGTTTTCATTTTCCATTTTATCGCCCCATGATTGAACTCGAGCCTGGTCTCGGTCAGTGGACAGGACACGCAGTTGCCGCATTTATGATGGCCTGTAATTGGGGGTAGACCCCATTGGTTCAATATAGTTTGTTCCGAATTCGAATCTCTACGTGTGCACTAGACGTTGTCTAAGATTTTGGTTCTTTTTAAAGGCAAACATGGGTTTCTTCGAGAGACTTCCTGCTTGTTTAATAAGATCCCAATTTCGGTTTACAATCTTTTTGATTTCATTGCTTACCGGATTAAAAGTAGTAACACACACTAATCTGTCTGGTTTCTTTTTTTCTTTCGGGCCCAAGCATTCTTCTCCGTTTCTGTTCAGAGCCCTTTTTAGATTGTTCTTTACCAACTTGCGTGGATAGCCTCTTTCTAATAGCCTTCCTTTTAGATCCTCTGCATGTTTTTTGTATTCATCCTTATCGGTACAGTTTGTCCGTATGCTTAAAAACTAACCATAAGGTAAATTCTGGCATAGCCCCACTGGGTGAAAGCTAGAGTAGTGGAGTAGTGTGTTTTTATCAGTTGTTTTCCGAAATAGGGTAGTGACAAACTGCTGATGTGACTTCTTAATGAGTAGATCTAGAAAACGTACTTGATTTTTATGCCATTCCATCGTGAATTTGATATGGTTGTCACATGTGTTTAGCCACTGATGGAATTGGTTCAATGTTTCCTCTGTGCCCCTCCATATCATAAACACATCATCAATGTATCTGTACCAAGCCCGAAGGCCTTGGCACAGATCACCTTGTTGTTTCAGATGGCTATGTTCACCCAAAATATATCTCTCTTCGTATTCCGCCATGAACAAATTTGCCACATCTGGCACAAAGGTAGCCCCCATGCCGACTCCCTTTCTTTGCTTAAAAAGGGTTTGCTTAAATAGAAAGAAGTTCTCGGTCATCGCAATCTTTGCACATTCTTGTATAAACTCAGTGGGTGGAGTATGTGGTTCTGGTCTTGTATTCAGAATTCTGCCCAACACCTCCAGACATTCTGTCTGGGGGATGGAGGTGTAGAGTGACTCTACGTCCATTGTGATTAGGATATCATCATCATCTAGTACTAGGTTCTGAGTTATTCTTATCATATTCCCCCTCCCCCCCCCCCCCCCCCCCCCCGAGTCTTTCACGTAAGATGGCATTTTGCCCACAAAAGGTTTGAGAAAAAAATTCTACATTAACAGAGAGTGGTTCCAATAATAAATCTATTGCTGCCACTATAGGCCTTCCTGGTGGGTCTGACATCCTTTTGTGAATTTTGGGCAGAATATAAAAAGCCACCTTTTTAGGGTGACTTTTTCTGAGGAAACAACCCTCTTCACTGCTTATCCATGATTCCCTTTCTGCATGGTTGGTCAGGCTTTTGATTTCCTCTTCTAGTCTAGATGTGGGATCTAGAGCTAGCTTTACGTAGGCATTTTCGTCGCTCAACTGACGTGTGCATTCTTTTTCATAATTCTCTGTAGATAGGATGACTATCCCTCCCCCCCTTGTCGGCGGGTTTGATCGTGATGTCTTTTCGATCACACAAAAGTTTCAGGGCCTCTCTTTCGTTTGAGACAGACATGGTATCAAGAGATGACACAGACAACAAACGTAACAGTTTAAAAAACCTTTATTGTAACGCCTAACTTGCCCTGTTACTATGGTGGGAATTGTCCTACCTAAAGAAACTAAGGAACGTCAATGTCTTAAAAGTTCAGAACAAAAGTCAGTCTGTGTCAAAACCTATGCTTCTCCTCACATTTAATACTTCATTGTAGTGTAGGGTTATTCAAACTCAAAATAGTGCTCAAAGTAAGAATCTGGAGCAGTCTCTAGTTCCCTTTCCCAAGTTCAGGATACATTTCCAAAGGACAATATTCTCAAGATGCAGGGGCACCCCTTCCCCAAGCTTCAAGCATTAAGTCAGAACACTATGTTCCAATAAAGCTTAGGGCTCTTCCCCAAGCTGTAAATTGTGATACACAATCAACGAAGTTTTAAAGGACTCCTGGATCTTCCCAGCCTTCATACCATAGTTTGCAATGCTGTAGATCAAAGGAGCTCAGTGGTTCCCTTCCCCAAGCTTCAAACCGTAGTTTATATTACAATAGTTAAGGAGCTCAGCGGTTCCCGCCTCCAGCCTCCGTCTGAATGAGCTGGGTCTTCCCTGGTCTAGGCACAGTTAAACGGCCTGCACAACCCCACTCATTACAGATCACACAACCAGTGGTCCCTGCCCCACTCTCTGCCACCTTGGTATTTCCTTCGAGCTCACAGGTTTGCAACCAGCCATACAAGTCTGTTTTGGTGGTCTGAAATACACCATTGGCCTTCTAACAAAGCCTTTATTCTGTTGCTTTAATGTGGGATCGCGGGTTAACATAGTTCTAACCATTCAGTATTTTTTTTCTACTTTGTTGGCTCCCCCTCAGCTGCACATACATTTTGTAAGCGTTTGAATTCCAGCAACTTAGTTTCTCTTGCTTTCTCAACTTCAAGTCTTTTCCATTAACTTCAAATCAGAGGCTTTCCGGCAATGGGTTATCTGCAACGAGCGCCCGATAGAATGTAATGCTTTAAACCTTGCATTCCTTTCAGTCAATTTCACTCAGACTTTCGATAATGTGTCGGCTGCACGTGACCACTCCCATACAAAGTCATGCCTTCGCTAGCATACGCGCACCGGGTTTCAGCACATCTCCTTGAAATGCAACGGCTGCTGCGTTCCTTTCTTTAGTTTCTCTCATCAACTGCTTTGTTGAACTTGAGGTCAGGGTCTGCTCTGGGGAACTCTCACTTCTCGGCCACACCAAAGGGACTGTTAAGCTCCACAGCTCCATTCTCTCTCGTCCTCCAGCTTCTTGGAGACATGCCTCCCTCCCCACACGGGTAACACATTACTGTGCAGTGTCCTCCAGCGTCTCAGCTCCCCGTTCTCCCCTGGTCTTCCTAGGGGCTGTGTTTGCCATCCTGCTACTGCACTCACACATGCTTCACCTCTCTTCTTCAGATTTGGGCCTCTCCTTTTATACACCTGTGCCTCTTCAAGTGGTTTCAGGTGTGCACAATTCTCCCGGTTTGCCTGTCCACAATTAGGCCAATTATTGGAACGTGCCTCACCTTCAGATCAGTAACTCTCATGCCCCCTCTTCCTCGTCCCAGTACTATAATGGCACTATTCATATGCAACCTGCATTAGTGTTGGGATGATGATCTTCGTCCCAGTACTGTCCTTTCTTTAGGGGGAGAGGTAGGATAAAAACGACAATATCCTACAAAAGCTGATAAATTATGCCATTGTCACAAAAGGGGGATACCGTCTCTTGCCCTCTGGTACTTTCCCCAATCCCCATGACCCTCCGCCCAGGTGATCCTTCCTTGCTAGTCCATCCCCAGGGTCGGGATCCAAAAGCGATGGCCCTTCCCTGGCCACCTGAACAGAAGATCCATGGAGAGCAGATGTGAGAGTACCTTCTGGTTTCTCACAGGTAATAAAGGAAGAAATATGCCGATATTACCAGCAAATAAATGCCGGAGACACCACCTCAGAGCTGCCTGTAAATGTACCCAGATGGGTGAAATGAGGCCACATATGCACCCAATCCACCCAGGTGCACCAAATACACACAGGAACAATACTTAAGGGCCTCACCCACCACAAGAACACTTCCCAATACAACCATGCTGCCACTCACTGTTGCTGCCAAGGACCTGGAGGTGCTGCATGCTGATGTGCAGCTGCTGCTGGAGCAGCAGCAGTGGCGACAGGAAGCCAGGGACAGATGGAGGATGATGGGGATTCAAGTCGTGAGGTGGTGGCATGCTGCGATTCCCCGCACAAGGGCCACACCCTGGGCCCTCAGACAGCCAGACACACACCTTGACCTCCCGAGCCTTATCCAGGATAACATTGGGCAGAGGATCGGCATCAGGAGAGCCATACCAGCGCTGTTGAAGCTGGTGTCGGTCCTGCACTTCCTGGTCACGTTCCAGCACTCTGTTAGCCAGCTGCATGGCATATCGCAGCCTGCTTTCTCCAGGGTGCTGGTGCAGGTACTGGAGGGCATCCTGCACCATGTGGGCCAGCACATCACCCTCCCAACCTTTGAGGCATAGGTAAACAACACCAAGGCCCACATTTATGTAATTGCGGGCATGCCCAAAGTGTACATTTACATAGTTAAAAGTGGTTTGAGAGCTTGTTCGGAACTGTGGGTCTTGCACTAGTGTGTGCGTGGTTTTCCTCTTTGCGTTCCCTGCCGCCTGTCAGGTGGATCTCAGAGGGACAAAGATCCAAAGGTCCCAGTGTTTGCAAGGTTGTTCTGTGTGATTGAGATCCAATAATCTGTAAATAGGCGCTGGACAGTGGTTACTTGGTATCTAATGAGTATCAATTTCCACACACGTTAGGCGTTTGCAACACTTGTTGATTTATTTTTCCATCAAAGGTTCAAACATGGGATGTCACTCTTGTGACAAGCATATTCTTTGCTTAATCTTAACATGTGTTACAGAGTATGTGATATACTTCTATTCCATTGGTGCCGACAAGTGTTTCAACCTATGAGGTCTTCCTCAAGGCTGTATATTTGTGACATGAGTGAAAAGGTGCAAAGTGGGTGGTGATGGAGGAACATTCATTGTTATTAAATGATAGCCAATAGTTGGTTGTCAGCATTTGACGGCGAGACCATAGTTGACATAAAGAGTGTTCATAGGCCCATGACATTTGTCTGGTGTGACATATTCACATATTAGCAGTACATTTGTGTGTATGGAAATTAGCCAAATCGGTTACAGTACAGTTGTATTTAAACAGTTGTCAGTCAATTTTAGTGATATTTATGCAATTGTTATTGTACCATGGGGTCAATCATAGAATGCAGCAGAGAAAAAAATATATATTTGGGGAGGTAAAAAAGACAGAAAGTTTTCTTAAGTTCCATTGTCTGTTTTTAATGAAAGATTACGTAAGCTCATGATATTGGTTGCGTGAAGCTTACCAAGTGTAGGGTTAGCATGTTCCCGGATGGTTGGAATTGTATCTCATATAGTAAGCAATGGGTGAGGGTGGTACCTAAATGGAGAGATATTTTTGTCATAAGGAATACTCCTATTTATGTGCCATGGCCACTGGGCAAGGGCCCATGTCTTCATCACCTACAGGGTTCAAATGGACCCAGTCCTAGCGCCTCTGGCACCAGGCTCAGAAAAGTGTGCTTTGCACATTTTGTGCCTAAGGCACGTGCATCAGGGCCGGGCATGGCCATAGAGGATCATTGGGGAGCATGTGCAAGAACCTCTGGGAGTGGCAAGGTGGAGCCACAAGGCGGGGCCAAAGGGAGGGGCTGGGGTCAGCCTATTTAAGGCCAACCCACCCACATACTGGCGCTTTGCGTTAGTTTGCTTTCTGTAGCATAACGCTTACCGCCGTCCTTACCTGTTTTCCCTGCTCTTCTCCTCGTCGTGCATCTTACCCGATTCCAGCTACTCCAACGCTGCACGCGCATATCACCTATCTCCTGCACTCCATAGTCTGCTGCGCATCGCATTTTACCGGACTCCAATCGCCATCGGAGTTAGAGCGCTTCTTCACCTGATCCGGACATCCAGCTATGTGGGAGCTTATCTTCCATTCTTCATCTTCGCAGAACCTCCATCCTGCAGCCGCGGACCAACCTCCGAACAGCCAGCCTCCGCTCGACGCCACCAGAATTCTCCAGCAAGAGAAAAGAGCACAGCAGGTTAGGAGTCATATAAATAACTAACTCTCGGTTGCGCCATACCTAAGCCTAGCGTTCTACATTAAAAGCCAACTTACCATCTAGTTCAAAGGCTTCATCATCCTCTGGGGAATCACTGGACACGCTCCTAACACTGCAACTTCAGGAAGCCATCTTCACACCTATACAGAAGAGAAAAGACATTGCAAGAATTACAAACTATAACCACAGCAAAAGACATTGCCACCAATTACGAACTACAATCACAGCAAAAGACATTATAATTAACAAACAATCATTGCTAAAAGACTCACCTTCTAAAGTTGTTGGTCGCAGCCGGCCTGCATCGCCACTTCCACGGGCCAGTGAAGCAACTAGGTCCACTCCAAGCGCCCCTGCTACAAGAAACAGGACGGAGAGCTCAGCATTACAAATAAACAGGTGAGCTTGCATGGGTAACCCCTTGCGCACTTCTTTCTGGCACAAAAGGGTCGAGGGGAATCACGACACCACCACACCATTCTCATTGCCTTTCATCTTCTCTCGGGGGCAATATCAGCATCCAGAGCAGTTGATTCCGCAGCAGCGGGGGGAGAGTCTCGATCCAGGGGAGCCAAGTCGAGGGAGGGCTCCAACCGTGCCCCAACGTCCTCGCAGAGACCAGGTGAGCGTAACAGTATGTCCGATTGCTAATACTTTCACAGTTAGCTTGGGTTTCTAGATCCCTCCATTGAGTGTGATTCAGATGAATTTGTAATATGGGGGCAGAGCCTGATATGCTATCAATCTTCATTAATTTGCTGTGTTCATTAGTGAACCAATGAGCTTGTGTGGCCCACTAGTGCAGTGATTATCACGTATCCAACGATCAATAATTATACTGTGAGGACGGTCCTCCATGGCGTTGTGGGGTTCCGTAGTGCGTCGATTCATTATTCCTGTGCCAAGGCATTAATGTCGGCATTAATGTCGGCTGCTCCCGTGTCGCTTGTTATTCATGCCTATATGAAGCAGAATTGGGCCAGTTTGTCGTGACCCACTGGTTGTGTGCTGCCTTGGTGAATATGGCATGGGTGCCGTGTTGGGCGTTTAGGGAATTCCACATGTGGTTTGGTACGGAATCAATTACAAGTGGGTGCTTTCCAATTGGATGCTGCGTGTCAGCGCTGTGATTCTTAGGAGTTTCATGCTTGCATGCATGGTGTCCATTAATTTTGCACTCCTGTCTCAGTGATGCTTAAAAATTCCACATGTTGCGTATTTCTCTAACGTTCCATGATTGTGGCTATGCCTAATGCTGGTCCCCGTCTTGGTGACCCGTTACAAATGCGTACAGCCGTGAACGTGAGGTGTACTGTTTAAAAACAGGCGGGGGGAGTGCCACTGGTCACTAAAATTACGTAAAGTACAATTGGGTAGCAGTATGTATCATACGATGATAAATAAGTTGAGAGAAAGAAGCGGTTACATTACACCGATTATGGGGCTCAGGGAACTCTGGTCTCTTACCTCTAGTCCTCGGGTGAGGGTCCTTGTAGTCTCTCGGTCTCGCGGTGATCTGCTTCAATGAGCGACACCGCGAGACTGCAAGCGTGCTATAGTTAAAATGTGAGGTGTCCAGCCATTGGTTCCGACCAAAAGCCATACTGATTGGTCCATGGTCAGATGTTTAGGATGAGCCAATGGCGTAGCTCGAATGCTCACCCCTCTGCACTTGGTATTCTTGGTAGCCCATTAGTGCAGTTTGGTTATGAATTAGTACCAGCCTCCTGTGAGAATTGTGGGGATGAACTGCCATAGGTTTTAAGAAATTTCGATGTGCTCCCAATAAGGCTCTCATGGTGCAATGTTGACCGCATGATGGTGTGTTCACCATAAGATTGTGAAGACATTATAAAAAAAGAAATGTGTGTCATAATACGAGTGTTGTGTATTACATTACACCCAACATGACGAATTCTAATGGGTTTAAGAATATTCAGTATACTAAGTGTCTGGCACCACTTGGTGGTAGGTCACAATTGTTAGGCAGAAACCTGTGCAGTTCCCTTAGGGACCACTGCAAAAGATTTAGGACTACAGGTGGTTGGCAGTATACCCAATTGGTAGCAGTCTGTACCACCCAGATTTACCTGGTAGCTGTGGCTGAGCAGTCAGACTTCTCTCAAGATGAGTTAGGCAGTATGCAGAGTATACACAATAGGTACAGAGACACAGTAGTACAAGCAAACACTGACCAGAGCTTTGGTGTAAAAGTATATAATTATTTATTTAAAGACACACTTGTAAATTACACTAGCACAAAAAGAGGTAAGTAAATTCAACACACAGTCACTATTACTAGATGTACATCCCTTATTCCTTATTAGACAAGTCTTAGTTAACACCACTTATTTCCAGACAGAGGTGAGCGCTTAACTAAAGATGGCACTCCAATAAGTTAAGAAAAAGGGAGGGAAAAGGCAGAAATTAGGAAAAAGCACACAACACAATACTTTAGAAGAACCCAGCAAGGCAGGAAAGTCAAGTCTACTTGTGAGCAAAAAGTTCAGAGGCCAGGCTCCCTCTTAGAGAGAACAGAGCACCAATGCGCCCAAGATCACACAGTTTAAAAGTCGAAAAGTCTTGCAGGGAGTTCAGAAAAGAACTAAGTCAGCTCAGAAAATTTCAGTTAGCCAGCCTAGGGCCAACCCAAGTGGTAAGTGGAGGCTTTAAGAGTCACCCCACACAGACCGTTGCGAGGGAGGCCAGGCGGACACAGTACCTTCAAAGTGGAGAGGATCCTCCACTTTGCGTCAGACGCAACATACGCCTGTCCCCAGATCTGGACATTTCTCCGCCAGTGGATTAGGACAATGATGAAGATGATGCAGCACCAACCAGGCCAAGGCACGTGTGCATGGAGGCCAGGGATGGGCGTATGGCTTCTCAAGAATTCATTGAAAATGTCTTCTAAGTAACCCGTTCAATATGCACTCCCCTTGCACCTTATTGCATATGATGCACACACACAATACTTTCACCAAATGAAAAAAAAATTCCACTCATTGTTTTAAGCGTAAACTGGTATGTAGTGGTAAATAAATTCAAACTACAAAATGCTGTGCCCCCCTCCGCCTCCCCACACTCCCTGCCCACCCCAAACCCCTCTCCCCATCCCCCCACCCCACACGCCCAGTCCCCAAACACCCAAAAGACCCAGTGTCAAACACAGAAGTGCACTTTTTAGGGTCTTGGTCATGGGCCCTTGGCTGGCCCAGGTGTGGCCGTTAACCGCTGGGAGCGGCACCTCGGGCTGCCCTGCTGCGAGCTGACTGGGGTGGTCACAGCTGAGGGTGGGCCTGACCCCTGAGCCCCCAAGCGCCCCAGCAGGATGTGGCAGAGGGACTCAGCCATTGCAGGCACACCCCCCCATTTCTTTCCCGGACTCTTTGCGCAAGGATGACGAGGGCAGTGGTGGTGCATCCTAGGGCCTGTGCACACCTGCAGCTTCTGGCTTGCACACACTCTAAGGAGAGACTCGTTCAGGCCATCTCAGACATTGCCAAATGCCATTCTCCCATTCCACGGATCCGCACATCTATGTTTGTTTGTTTTTATTATTTATATTGCACACCAGACCCGAGGGTATTAGGGCGCGAAGGCATAAAGAGGGTTGTTAAACTTATGTTACATTGGTACGCAGGATAAAGTACAGCTATGGTTGCAGTGCTCTGTGCATGATCAACGGGCAGAACGAAATTTATACAGAGGTAAGTATGCATTGCTGTAGGACAAATATATACAATAAATGCAATGAGGTACTGTAAAACACATATATACAATAAATGCTGTGGGTGCTAAGGAGGTTGCATGTGATGTAAGGTCCGATATCGTGTTTCTTAAACCAGTGGATAAGATTGGATCTGATCCATGTCCTGGATGTTGGGCATGGGTTGTGGAGGGGGTTATGCAGGGTCGCTGGGCTGAACAATGGTGTTGGGTAGGGAATGTGCTTGTTGTCATCCTCATCCTCATCTTCTTCCTCCTCCTCCTCCTCCTCCTGGTCAGGATACGGCGGTGGCAGGTGTTGCATCAGTGTTGTGTAGTGCACGCAAGGGATGGTGGGGCCACTGGAGATGTGGCAGTGGTGGTTGCGGCTGTCACAACAGGTGGAAGTGGTTGGCTGGGTGGTGTGGCCTTCCCACCTGTACGTGCCCGGCCAGATGATGCACCAGCCGTGCCGCTGTTGGAGGATGTTGCCTGTTGGGGCGAGATGAGCATGCAGTTAGTTTTAGTCTTTAGTGAGTCACGTCTGCGGGCTTGCATTACACTGATGCTACATTGTGTTTGTCCAGCTCCTTTCATGCGGTTTGGTTGGTTTGCTCTGATGCATGCTTCAACGTGGGTGGTGGGAGTGCACATTGACTGTTGGTGCGCCATGGTGCCTTGTTGTTGTGTGTGCGTTAAGCCTATGCTTCTTGTCCTGTCTGCTGTGACCGACATGTGTCAGACAACCGGTTCCATTACACATGTATATTTTCTCTACATGGGGATTCATTTATTTGGACACATGATTGGCATTTACATGGGGTTTGTTGTACCTCTCACCATCGCTTTGTGTCACGGCTCTGGCCTCTGCTGCCTCGACTCCCTCCATGTGCAGTATGCAGCTGCAGGTCTCCTCCCAGGGCATCAGGGTTGGGGGTGCGACCGTCCCCCCCCCTCCTGTGGCTTCAGATTCCCTCAGATGGGTAGACATGATGTTCCTCAGCCGCAGGTCGCCCCACCGCGTGGGCAGGCACGGGGCATGCGTGGGATGTGCCCCAATGCAGTGACCTAATCCGCCACCGCCTGCGATATGCACTGTTTCCAGCCTTAAATGGTACCTCTGCAGTTGCCACATCATTATATGTCAAGGCACTGAGTTCTGGCTCTGTGAAGCGCGGTTTGAGGAGCCGGACAGCTGGCAGCCAGCATTTGGCACTTCCTGGCATGTCTGCAGTGTTGTATGGAGTGGATGGCAGCAGTAACTGATTATTAATGGGTTCTGTTTTTCAAAATGGCCACTGACGAGATTCCTGTTCCGGTGATGATGCTATTTCCAATGCCAGTAATTGGCTTCGGAATTAACAGCAACATTGATTCAGGCGGTACAGGTGCTGCTATCAGTGTTTCCTGCAGATTTTTGCCTGCATTTTGAAGTATTTGCTGGTAATTACGGCATGCCGGTAGTACCGTTTCTGGCAAGTGGGGCTGGGAGGAGCACACACTGACTGACCTGGAACATGCCGGTAATTCCGGCGGTCGGTTTGTCGAAAACTCTTACCAGCACGACAAAATTACCAGCATTATTCTGGGTAACTAATAATGAGGGCCAAAGTCTCGAAGTACTGTCTATCGGACTGAACAAATTCCCCCATAAGAATTACCAAAAAGAAAAGGAGCTTTACGGAAGGCTTTACTTACCTCCAAAAAGTCAGGTCATCAAGCAAACTATAGCAAAAACATGGGGTGTACCACAGAAGTCTATGGGAGGAAAGTGGCAAAAAGGGAAGAAATAAAAACATGAGGAAAAAGCAAGTGATAAGCCCTAAAAAGACACCCTAGAATGGACTACCCATCTGGACATTCAGGAGGCAGCTAATTAAAGGCTTTCTACTTTGAAGCAATATTTGGACATTAAGGCAGATGTTAAGATCAGTTTATAGACCCCTTCGGAAAAATTCAAGTATATGGCAGACTGGGAGAATGACTTGGGGCAAGAATTCTCGGATGATTCATGGCAAAGACTCTGAGGAGGGTGTGTAAGGCCTCACACTGCATGATTATTAAAGAAGGATAATGTACAGTTTATTTACAAGGGTATCGCAATCCTGAACTACTTTTTCCGAGTAGAACCACATTATGCTGGAGGGGATGTGGGGAAGTGGAAGACCATTTTCATATGTGGTGATGGGACTGCAAAGCCCAGCCATCCTGTAAGCAGATATTACTGGCCTCCTCCTTCCTGGAGATCCCTTGTGGTTCATGGGGGGAACAGAGGTGCGCAAGGCTGTCATCTCATGTCAGGTTTGATTATTTATAACGCGCTTAATACCCAGAGGTTTCTAAGCGCGGAACCGGGGATCGAACCTGTGTTGCTCCGTGCCGTCTTGCTTCCAAGACGAGCACGTTGCCCCTGAACTATCCTTTCTGAAAGGTAGTCGGACATTCTCATAAACACACCTCAGTGGTGATCTAGGGATGGTCCTCTGTTCTCACTGTGGTCCACAAAGGTCTAGGAGAAAGCAGTCATGGAGAAGATTGCCTTCTCTTTAGAGGGATAAAGTTCCCCAGTACCAAAAGTGAGGGCCCATTTATTGCTTTTGTCCAAAAAGTATCGGGGGTTCACATCTCACTTGCTGTGCAACTATAAACTGAACTAATTGGGCGAAAGTGAACTGTCGACAGCATGAATGGTGGATCACGAGCATTGGGGAGTCAGACTTCACCGAATTATATGGGGTTAATGAATCCGTTTTGGACTTTATAGACACTGACGAATCTGAGGAGTTCATCCCCACTTGGGATTAGGGAGGTTAGCCTGCTTCACTTAACACCCACTAGGGTACATGGCAAGTGGGATCCCAATGGGTGTGACCCCCCCAACCACTAAGGGACATGAAATTCCACAAAAGGGATATTAAGTTGTTCTACCTTCCCCGCAATTGGCTATGTGGAAGCTGAGATATATAATAATCTAGAACTTTCTTTAATAACCACTGGATTGGTTTCTGACTACAGTTATCCACAATCCTTGCCTGGCACAGCAGAACAGCGGATAGCCTAGCCCTCTGGAGTGCATCAGGAAAAAGAGCCAATCCAAAGTGGAAAAAGTAAGATGCCTGCAGAGACACAGCGCGCTGGGAGCCTCCTTGTGGGAGGTGTGGCAAGGCAGAGCGAGTGTACGCCCACTGGGACATCCCCCACAAGCAGTCGTCACCACAGAGCGGTTGCAGCAACTGCTTAGTATTATAATGTAGGCTTATGAGCATTTTCTCCTAACCAGGCTTGTGGAATGATGAGGGTGTCATTGTGTGGAATGTTGAGGTTCAGGAGTTCTATTATTGACGGTTGGGCTGTTCAGTGAGCTAAGGAGTTAATGGGGTGTGGGGCTGTCCCAGTGTTTTCTCCCTTCTACGTGTCTTCCGTGTTTCTCCTACAATCCCTTACTATGTGATGAAGGAGCTGGACATGGACAATAAAGACATCATAACTTACCTTGCGTGGCGTGTAACCTCGTTACTACACTGAGCAAGGAGCCGAAAGAGCCTGGCACAGAGAAACAGAGGAGAGTGGGCACCTACAGAGAGCTGGGAGGCTGGTGTTCAGGGAAGCCACCACCAAAGTACCCCCACCACTACACGTTAGACGGACTCACTGACCATTCAGGGAGCACAGCCCAAAAGATAATGGTATGCAGTGGCTCTGAGGAGCAGAGAGGAGGGTGGCAAGGCCAAAGTAAGCAGATTATTGAGAAACCTCAAGGTACGGTGAGAACCAAGAGACCCTGAGGCAGGGTGAAAACCAAGAGACCCCAATTCTGAGAGAATACAGAGAAACCACAAGGCGGGGAGAAGACTGAGATATCACAAGGCTCTATCCCCTCTCAGTGGTTCTTCAACATCTACCTTACCCCTCTAGACCATTTGATCGCCACCTTCTCCCCTCACTTTGTGTTATGCGGATAGCACCCAGCTCTCCTTCCAACTTCCCTCTGCTGACTCCTCTTCTTCCTCTCTCATTCCTGAATGTCTGCCTGCTATTCAGGCATGGTGTGCTGCTAACGATATCTGCTTTAACACCAGTAAGACGGAGTTACTTCTCATTGGGAACCCAGCTCCCTCCTTCCCTCCTTCTCTCTGGCCGCCCTCCATGGCACCCTCCGCTCACCCTCTTATGAGGCAAAGAACTTGGTGTCCTCTTCGACTCCTCGCTCTCCTTCTCTCCTCATGTTAGGCAGAAACCTGTGCAGTTCCCTCTGGGACACTGCAAAAGATTTAGGACTACAGGTGTTTGGCAGTAAACCCACTTGGTAGCAGTTTGTACCACACAGATTCACTTGGTAGCTGTGGCTCGGCAGTCAGACTTCCCTCAAGAAGAGTTAGGCAGTATACAGAGCATTCACAATAGGTCAAGAGAACACAATAGAACAAGTAAACACTGACCAGGGCTTGGTGTAAAAGAGATATCATTATTTATTTAAAACCACATCTAGAAAAACACACAGGCACTAATAGTAAGCAATCCAAAAACACAGTCACCAGAAGATACACTCTCTTAAAAGAATATTAGACAAGTCTTAAGTAAAGCCCCCACTTATTTTCAGACAGCGGTGAGCGCTTAACGTAGATGGCACTATAATAATTAGTTTTCAAAAGGGAGAGAAAAGCAGAGAATAAATTGAAACAGATCCCAACACTTTCACGAACACAACAAGAGAGGAAGGCAAAGTAACACCGTGAGTTTTAGAGTCAGTAGGCCGGATACGCTTTAAGAGGATCGAAACGAAATGTGTCCAAGGTCACACGGTTGCAGTGCACAAAAGTCTTGAAAAGGTTCAAAAAGTGTTGGACCAAAGAAAGACCAGTTAGAGGGTCAAGGCGGCCAGCCCAGTCCAGAAGGTTAAGGGGTTATTATTACCATGTAGCAATCTTTAGAAAGGGAGGCCTGGCGGACACGGTACCTTAAAGTGGTGAGAATACTCCAGCGGGGGCAGTTGTTCATGGCAGCGGATGCAGGTCAGTGCTTCGTCCGGGGGAAGAGAAGATCTCGTCGGGGAGGAAGACAGGAGTCCATTGCACTGCCAGGAAAGAAACCAGCCGCAGAGTTTCTCAGGTACAAGGAGCGGTCCGTTGATTCGCGGTCCAGTGGCAAGTGGCTATCCGGTTGCCGGGGTGCTTGGCACGGGCAATTCGACCACAAGCCGGTCTGGGGTGCGAAGAGAAGAAGGTAAACTGGTTGTGCCCACCAGTCAGGGGAAGAAGCCTCTCCAGTCGGGATATCTTCTCTGTCGTTGGGAAGTGGTGAGTCGGTTCCGCAGGGCTCCACCGGTGGCGTCGTCATGGTAGGTCGGCTCAGCTTCTCCCTCGTCGGATTCTCAGGTCCTGTGGCGACTTCTGAAGTTCCAGTCCCCAAAGCCCACCTTTTATGCAGCATACCCCCCATTCACTCAGCCTAGCTGTCAATCAAACATGCTAAGTGATGAGCCGGCCGGCTCACCACTTGGGCCAATCACACAAGAGTGCGACTTGAGTTATCAAGGTAACTCAGTCCAGCGTGCCTAAACCCCTTCCCACACTCCCTGTGGTACCCAGACAGAGTGGCACCACTTTTGGAGGCTTCTGTGGCGAAGCCCGCCAAAAAGTGGAACAAAGGGCTCGACTTGGGTTGGAGTCACAGAAGAGAACACAAACGCCTTTTTAGAATCTAGTCCTGGCAAAAAATACCAAGCGGTGAATTAATATTAAATAAACCGGCGGTATGTTCGAGGCTCTGAGAATTAAATAAAGTTGGTAGCCTCGAACAATGGGAAAATCCCATAGGGAAATATTCGCGGTCGAAAATAAAAAGTAGTTTCCACTGCCACCAGCCAAAACTCGATCAGGGGGGACGGAGACGTGCCACCTCGACTAACAGTCCCCGGGGCAATCGAATTGCCCCGACCAGTAAGTCCACAATATGATGGTTTGTACTGGTTTCTGTTAATAATTTGGGACTAGTAAAGCCAATGGTGACTTTACATGCCCTGGGAGACAGTAGTCAGTCCCAGGGTATGGAGTCTATGGGGGGGTGTCACTATGACACCCCTGCGTTACTGCACGGAGGGTGCTGTGTAACACATAGTAAAAACACATGAGACCCTATGGAGTAAAGGACCCCATAGCCCAGAAAACACATTAACAGTCAAAGGAACACCATAAATCATGTCCAAGAGTGGGAGAAAAAGAGTCTCACTCTTGGCAGGAGAAAAAAACAAACTCCAGAAATCCAGCAAAGCTGCTGAGGGACTCATTAGGTTAGGAAATTCAGCCTAAAGAGAGAATTCTCCCTAACACCTCACATCACAGACCTTTCCAAGAAGGCCCACTTCCAGCTGCACCTCCTCAGAGGCATTCTCCCTTTCCTCACCTTCCCCCAGAAACTCATGACTCCAGAGCTCTGGTCCTCTCTAGGCTGGACTACGTCAAAAGCCTTTGCCTCAATCTGCCTAAATCCTCCTTTCGCCCCCTTCAACTAATCCAGATTAGGACTTCAAGATTTATCCTTGGCCTCAAGCCCAGGGACTGCATCTCTGTAACACTAAAATCCCTCCACTGGTTCCCGGTTGCTGCAAGGATCAAGTTCAAGACCATCTGCATCATCCTCAAGGCTTTCTAGGGCCTGGGACCCTGTTACATCCAACTCGCTCTCCCTAAATACCTCCCCTGCTAGAGCCCTTCGGTCTTCGAGCTCCAACTCTCTGCAGATCAGACGCTTTTCAAAGCGGAGAGTGGGGAGTAGATCTCTCTCTTCCGCAGGTGCCACCCTCTGTAATGGCCTCCCTGCCCCGCTCAGACTTGAGCTGGATCTCCTTAAGATCTGGAAGCTTCTCAAGACCCTCCCTTTCTCCTCCTCATTACCTCTCCCCCTCCTCTCCTAATGTCCCCCTCTGCCTCATTTTGACTGGCTGCCTTGTTCCTTCCTATTCATACAGGGGACCAGGCCCTTCTCAACCAGTCTACTGCTGCACGTGGTCTCCCCTGACCCCCCACCACCCCTCAACCTGAACTTGCCCTACTGGGCTCCCTCCCCCTGCACTAGCCTGGCTGGGCCCGCACCCTTTTTGAGTGCATTCAGCCCAGTCCCTCGCGCTTAGCATGTGGACCTTCTTTCCTCTGCACTATATGCATTCCCTGGCACTTGTCCACCTGGCCTCCCCTTAACACTCGCCTACCCATGGGCCCCGCCCCTAGCAACTGTGCACTCCCCACTCTGACTTACACTTCCTTTCACTCCTTAGCATTAGCGCATTCCGCTCTGACAGGCACCTCCTACTTTTGTCTTGTTGCACCTTTAAACACAATTTGTTGTAAATGCGCATTATAAATACAAGGCGGGGAGAATTTGGAGAAGCCGCAAGGCGGGGAGAATTCCAAGACGCCGCAAGGCAGGGAGAATTCCGAGACGCCGCAAGGCAGGGAGAATTCCGAGACGCCGCAAGGCAGGGAGAATTCCGAGACGCCGCAAGGCAGGGAGAATTCCGAAAACCGACAAGGCGGGGTGAGAACCCCAAGAGACCACAAGGCGGGGTGAGAACCCCAAGAGACCACAAGGCGGGGTGAGAACCCCAAGAGACCACAAGCGGGATGAGAACCAAGAGACCCACAAGGTAGGGTGAGAACCAAGAGACCCACAAGACAGGGTGAGAACCAAGAAGCCCACATGTGGGGACAATTCCAAGAGGCCTCAAAGAGGGGACAATACTGAGAAACCCCAAGGCGGGGAGAGCCCAATGATAGCACAAGGCAGGGGAGACAAGAATCCCCAAGATGGAGAGAATACCAAGAGACCCCAAGGAGGAGAGCGCAAGGGAAAACTCCAGAGTGGGTGAGTCATGTAAAACAGAGATGGGGGACAAGGAGACAAGCACCAAAGTAGGGAAATTAGCAATAAGTCTCTAAGTGGGAAAAGAGGACAAGACAACCTCAACATTGGGAACAAGAGATGGACAAACCACGGTGTGGTGGGGGGAGAAAGATAAATCCCTGTCTGGGAAAAGAACCAAGCCAAGAGGTACTGAAAGAACCCCAGACTAGAAGGGGAAAAAGATATTTGATAAAACCCGAATTGGGTAGGAAAGAGTATGAAAATACGCTCAGTGTATGTTTGGGACTGTGCATCAAGGTGAGGAGCCTATAGTAAAGAGAAACCAGGGTGGGGGATCAGGAACCAGCCATTGTCCCTTTATTCGGTTAATGGCCCAAAGTAAGTCTTTATTGTTGTTTATGGAAAAAGATTTTCCGAATAAACGTATTGATTGTTGTATTTGTGTTTAGCATTTGTAGTGGTTGGGACAGTACTCGGTTTAGAAAAGGATTCTGGACCGAGGACTTAATTTATCTAAGACATCCTGATGAGCACCTTTTTATGCTTTTCTTTGTAGAATAGGGCACAGAATTTTAGGCTTAGCGTTTGCTTAGGCCCTGTTTTCGTTGGAGTAAAGAACCATTCAGATAACATTTTGCCATGTCTGTCTCCTGATTCTGACCTACCACATCAATCAGGCGATTTACCTAATGCTTTCAGCCATTGCTGTCTCATGTTTTCGTTGATGACCCTTAAATAAAGCTGGAAAAAACTGGAGAGACAAGCACAGTAATCCAATTGTCAAAATGTGTGATCAAACCCAAATGCAGGAGTCCTATGTTTTTTCTCTGAATAGTTTGTCAAACCTCTCTCAAAGAACGAGAGCTCCATGCAGGACCACTTAAGTTTCCTATTTCTTGTCCACAACAGCTCTGCTACATGTCAGTAATTTCCTCACGTCCGCTCCCTACAAACTGTCATTTCTTTCTGTACTTTTTGTCTGCAGCTTTTGACAAGGCTGATCATTGCATACTTTGATAATCCCATTCCCCCCCTCTTCTATTGGTATATGTGATTGTGCTCTAATTTTTATCCTGTCTCACATTTCTATTTTGAATTTTGGGCAGGCGCTTCCTCCCCTGCCCCATTATGCTAAGGTTTCCACAGTGCTCAATCATAGGTCCCCTTCTATTTTCTCTCTATGTAATTCCAATCTGCTCCATTATCCTAGTCTCTGGTTTGAGCCGTCTACTTCTATGCCAATGATTCCAAATCTTCTGTTACTTTTCTGATCACCTTCATGTCATAATCTACGACTGTGTTTTTGCAGTAACAATCTGAATGCTTTACCACTCATCACATCTCATCTAAAACTGAAATTCCCCAGCCTTCACCACTGCTCATCCTTCTTACTCAGTATCCCTACCCATTGGGCCTCATTACAGGTCTGCCGGTGATACCGGCGGGTTGCCGCCAGACCCAAAAAAAAAATGACCGGCTCCTGGCTTGCCGGTAACACTGGGGTATTCCAACCCCGGCGGCTGGGAAGTCGGGCGCTGATAATTCTGTTACTCCCCTTTCCTATAGACTCTATGGGAATGAGGACGAGGAAGCACCGGCAATGTTAATAACGGTGCCGGTGCTTCAGTTAAGGCTTGCCTCCCATGGCCGCTGTGTCCAGCAGGGTCTGCCATGTCAGGCACAGCGGCTCCGGCAGGCAATCCCATAGTGTGGCAGTCTGAAAACAACGGTGCCGGTATGTTTACCGGCACCGTTGTTTCCCGACTGACACACTCGTAATGAAGCCCATTGTCTGCCAGCCTTACAGATGATATCCAATTCCTCCATTTGTCCACATCTCAGACAACCCTGGCTCAATATGAGCCTTTACATTCCAGGGTAACTTCTCTGCACATGCTGTGTATTGGCCTTCTGGCAAAAGGAGATTGGGCCTCATTACGAGATTGGAGGCAGCTGTACTGAGCATGGCTGCCTCCAAACTCGGGTCCTGGTTCCCTGAATGGGGAAATTCCGGGCCATTCCGACCTTGGAGGGCCCGGTATTTCCCCTTTCAGGGAACCCGGACCCAGACCTTCCCCATTCCCATTCGAGCCCCCATAGGGCTCAATGGGAATGGGGAGGGAGCCAACAATGGGCCCGTTGTTAGCTCCCTGGTCCCCTCGCAGGACCCGCTCTGGACGTCTGGTAAAACCCAACATCTAGAGCGGGTCCCACAAGGGAACCTCATAATAGGGCGGAATGGGTTTAACGGCGCCGCACCTTTACCAGCGCCGTTAAACCCATTCCGCCCGCCTCCTAATGAGGCCCATTGTGTGTAAGGGGTAGTGTTAGCTTTTCTTGTGGTGCTCTAAGACTTACAAGTGCCATGAGCTGGACAGATTTAGTTTACTTCAAGATAAGGGTCCACTGGAATATTCAGCCCGCTGTCTACCAACCCTGAGTGGGCGGTTAAAAGAAAGGGACAGTAGGGAGAAAGTTCCAGCCGCAGAGGGATGCTACCTGAGGAAGCATTCTAATTGGGGCACAACTCAAACCTCGGGTGCGGTATGGGGCTATAATTCTCCAGCACAAGAGACATGAAGCCTTCACAGAAGAGGTGGCTCTGGCCTTCCCAAATGTCTACTGGGTGACACAAATCTGAGGATGTCGTCCCTTCTGCCCTAGGGGAAAGACCTTTCCCATGGGTCCATGGTGGTGCTTCCACAGTCCAATAGTCCCCCTGTGGGTGGTGCAAAGAGGGAGGCTGACATGGGTAAGGCCTCCCCTATGGGACAGGGGACGACCATCACGAGAGAACGCATTATTACTCTGCCTTAATGTATGCAACCTCTTCTCCAATTCTAAATCCTCATTCCCCCTGCCTGGATAGAAGCAATATATTTTGTTGTCAAATCAGACTTCCTAACCTACAGGGCACACTAAAGAACAAGAAAGCACAAGGTATCGTGCATATAGCTTTAAGACTGGTATTGTGACGAAGATTATGACCCGGAGTCCAAGGATCACTCGCCAGAAGCAGAGCTAGCGGTCTAGCTACCTAATGCCAGTGATTGGCCCGAAAGCAGTAAATCAATCCCATGCATACGTTTGAAAGTGGCTCAAGCTCGAACTCAAGCGCAGCACGAGAGAAAGAGTCCTCCAAAAAGGAACAGCAGGAGCTGTGCATGGGAGCAGCTGACGCAAGCAGCAAGGGAAGCCCAGGCCGGAGGAAAGAGAATCCAAGCATGGTACATCACGAGAGGACTACTCGGGTTGCTGCCGGGTGAATTCTCTCCGCCTCTCAGGACCCAGAAAAGCGCAGACGAGGCAAAACACACAGCTGGGAAAAGGCATCAGACTGCAGAGCCACTGCAGGCTCTCCCATATGCTCAAATGCTAACAGAGCCTCCCGAAGGGACACCGCGGCCCAGGAACTGCCGTCACCTTTGAGAAGGAAGCAAATAGGAACGCAGGTTGCACAGGGGATGTTAGTGGTCTGGGGGAGAAAAGGGGTGAGCTCAGGAATTGGAAAGAGGGTCTGGGACCCTGAAGCAAAAGAGATAGTTGTATATTTGGCAGGAGAGTGAACCAAGCAGATACAACGCAACAGTGCGAGTCTGGGACCCACACCCAAGAGTAAGAGGGTCTGGGACCCTGATGAAAGAGGGTCTGGGACCCTGAAGCAAACGAGAGAGATAGTTGTATACTTGGCGAGTGAACCAAGCGGATACAACGCAACAGTGCGAGTCTGGGAACCGCACCCATATTAGAAACCAAAGTTTAAAGTAACGAGGGTCTGTGACCCAGTAAGAAAAAAAAAAAAGAGACACTTGCTTGGCAGGAGAGTGAACCAAACTGTTTAAAGTATTGCGAGTGTGGGACCCGGTGCAGGTCGCAGCCTTGCAATACTTTAAACATGAGAGGTTGAGAATAAGAGGATCAAGAACCTTAGGACCGATAAGGAATCCTACACTTGATAGCGGAACCCACCAAGCTGGTAGTTTATAGAACTGTTAAGTCCAGAAACGGTTCCTTGTGACTTAAAGATAAGAAGACATCTATGATAAAGGAGCACAACCCCAGCATGCTAATCATGTATTTTGGAACATTATTTTGCATCACTTTATTACCAGCGAAACTGGAAACTTTTCTGTTGGTTTAAAAAACAAAACACATTTTGAAGTAGGTTTTGGGACAAGACAGTGACAGACTTTTTAGTTTAGAACATTCTGACAATTTCATTAGTTTCCCTTAAGGTAGGGAACCCCCTCTACACTTTGTCCAACCCTCTTAATAAAAGTCTATATCCAAAATCATGCCACCATTGTGTCTGAGCCTTAATACTGCACTGTTACACAGGACACTGGATGAAGATGCCTTCACCTGCATGGGTGACCCCCACGAGCTAGGTGGAGGGCTGGGTGCCACTGGCCATTGCTGGCTATGGGCCACTGCTGCCTGTCAGTGGCAGAGCTGTGGAATGTTGCTACTCAGTACAGCCCTCTGACTGCCCAGCTGTGCTTGCCTGCCTTTATAAGCAGGACAACAGGCAGCAGACATCAAAGGAGCCCGCGTGGTTCATTGTTGCCTGTTGTCCTGCATTGGAGAGGTCACACTAATCAGCCAGAGTGGTGGTCTTAAGAGTAGCAGAATGCCATTGAGTCTTGGATAAGAGGAGAAATGACTGCCTGAGCACCATTGCAAGTGTCACAACAGCGCGAAGCAGGAAAATGGTGGAACTGCCTAGGGCTCATGTAGCGGGAACAGTGGAGGTGACAAGGTTGCTCTGTACACTAACCTTACATTCAAATCTCCTGGCAGGAATTCAGTGGAAGAAGCAGTACGGGCATCTAGTGTTGTAGTGTGTGTGTTTCCTGGCAAACTGGAGCTGCCCATTGACCAGGTTTATTGTTTAGTGCAAGGACTGTTCTGGGAATTTCCCCTCATTCATTCCAGTCCAAGGTGCTCACTTCAACCCCAGGCAAGAGATGCAGGGTTGAATTGGGACCGCAATTCATCACTACAAAGGGACACGCTCTAGGGCATAATTCATAATGTGCCACTGGGTCACTATCACCCACCTAATGGCCTTACTAAATGCACACTGTGGGTAAGAATTGGTTCCTACCTTTGTTCCACTAAGGGACATATCAGTAAAATGGGAAGCATGGCGAATATTTACATGTTGATGATTCAAGAGTGATTCAAGATGGGAATAATGACCTCCCTTATTTGTGGGCTAAACACCTTCCACATGTTGAATATTTATTTTATAGTATAGCACTAGCAGGTTTACTTCTCAAAGGGGATGCAGGGTGTTAATTTACCAGTATTATTTGGTAGGTGCCAACATACGGTTATACTTTCTGGAGAAGCTTCACCCAGGTGTAACCTCCTTTACCTCATCCAATCATCCCAGGACCATTATTTAACTCCTTTTTAAAGACTGCAGGTTGTAGCCATCTCCTGTACTTATTATAGCTTGCAAGTTGCCTTAAACCCAGGAATTTCTATCCTTGCTAGTATAGGGTGCGGATAGGCAGCATAGTGTTCACCACATTCAGCATAGAAGCAGTGGCCAATTGCCTGCTGGGAACAAAACAATCTGGATGTTTCTCCTTCGCACTCTTTTCCTTCCTCCTCCATAGTCTCTTGAATCTTTTTGGCTCCCCTCCACTCTTCTCTGATCGTGTATTTAAATATTTTCACTACCTTGCTTCTCCCTACCTGGACTCTCGTATCACCCTTCATTCTGTCCCATCATTCTTTTATTATCTGTGGGCCTTACCCCTCATCCCCCCATCATGCAAGGTGGTGCCCGATTTTTCTAATATTTTGCGGTTGAGGTGAACTGCTGTTCCAGTTTTGGAGATGAAAGTAGAGATGGTGTGAGAAGGCTCATAGATGACAATGAGGTTTCTCGATGAAGAGTATGGAAGAGTGTCAGGTAGGAACTGGACAGGCAGCGGAAGAGATGCGAGAGAACCTTTGGCAGGGAAGAAGAGCCCTTGTGTTTTGGTAGAGTTTATTATCAGAAAGTGTGAATCCATACAATATTAATGGCAGAGAGGATTGGAAATTTTGATAGAGCGATCAGAGGAGAATTCAGGAAAAGAGAAGAAGATTTGAGCGTTGGCGGCAAGTTGGTACGAGAACCCACAAGAGGAGATTAGTGCACTAAGAGCAGAGGTATAGAGCGTAAAGTGGAGTGGACTCAAGACAGAGACTTGTGGAACAACAACAATTAGAGGAATGAGTTGAGAGTTGTTGCTGCTGCAGAAGACAGAATTGGCTAGGTGCAAGGTACGTTATAATCCAGGCAAGGGCTCGATTGCTAATCCCAAGAAGACAGATAAAGGAGAATTTGGATAGAGGATATGTTGCAGTGCTTAGCAGAGGCGATGAAGTTGGACACATTCATAAAAGCAGTTTCCGTACACAAAGAGGGAAACAGAAACTTTCTTGTAGGGGGTCTCGAAGGTTATGGATGTCTAAGAAAGTGGTAAGATGGTTGAACACAGCCCTTTCGAGCACTTTAGAGTAATGTGGAAGGAGAGACACAGGGTGAAAGTTGGCTAGAAAGTTCGGGCCAGTCGCTTGCTTTTTTAAGAGTGGGATGACGTGGCTGTTTTGAAAACGGAGGGAAAGCAAGCGGAAGCGTAGAACAGATTGAATAGTTCCGCGAGTTGAGAGGCCACTAAACTGACAGTAGGCTTCACTGGCTGAGGAGCAAGAAGATCTGAGGGGGCACATGAAGGGTTAGCCTTCATCAGTACAGTTAGCACTTCATCAGTATTAGTGTGACCAAAGTGGGAGATAGAGGCAGAGGACGATGGTCGAGTAGGTGGGGTGTAACATGTAGGAGAAGGGAGTGTGAGGAAGGTCAGGAGAGTCTCTAATTTTGGAAATATTTGCAGCAAAGTATTTAGCTAGGTCATTAGCTGTGAGAGTGGAGTTGATAATCAGACTTAGGAGTAATGAGTGAGTTTAGGGTGCCCTGTAGCCGGCGAGGATGGTTGGAGTTAGTCAATGAGGGTTAGCTAGAATTCCCTTTTTGCTCTATCAAGAGTGGACTTGAGAGAGTTCAGGGCAGAGTAACAGAGTTGTAGGTCCTCATGCGAGTGGGTACACTATTTGTGCAGCAGCTGACGCATGTCTCTGCGGAGAGAGCGTATGAATGGTGTGACCCATGGCTGAGGATACTAAGACTTAGGGGGTGAAAGTAAGCAGTAGGAAGTTAGAGAAGGAGTCGTCATAGTAGGGACTGGAAGCTGGAGAAGGCAGTGTTGGTGGAAGAGGCATCAGGTGTGAAAGAGGATAGTGAGAAATGTAGGTCAGAGAGAAAGGACTGAATGGTAGAAGGTTTAAAATTCCCTTTAGTAATAGGCACAGCAAGTGGTGAGGAAAGAGCAGTGGAAAGGAGATGGTGGTGGAAACAATTGAGTGATCAGATATGGATGGTGTGACAGTGGTATTAGTGCTGAGGGAGAAGTGGAGATGAAAAAGAGATACAAAGTTACCCTCCCACCCCTGTGTGGGTAGGTAGGTTATGGACAGAGCGCAGAGCACGGCCACTAAGAAAAGACTGAACTTCCTTCTCCAACAATAGGATGGGGAGGGAAGGTTAAAGTCACCTACGAGAATGAGATGACAGTGAAAAGAGAATCAAGTAGTTGTGCAAGAACATTAAAAGAATGGTTTAGTGGGACCAGGAGGGCAATAGATGGAGATGTGAACCTGGTGAGCCTCCTCCACGCTCGTTCAATTGCATTTTCATTTCAATTGGGGGAGGGTGTCGAATAGCAGCCTAAGTAAAAACCACTGCTCTTCAGTCATGCAGGTTTCTTTGCATTGTAGTTGAGGGCATACATTTAACAAGATGCAAAAAAAGCCTATGTTACCATTAAAGTGAATACGGTTTATCCAGAGTATAAATACTATGTATGCAGTAGCCACTTATTTACCGTTTCAAAGTTCAGTCCCCTCATATGACAAATGTTCTTATTCTTTGTTTTTATGCTACTCTGTCTACTGATTTTTAATAATGTCTTGATTCTTTGTTTCCGATGTAAAACAATACCATGATATTTTGTACAGCTGTTCATATTAGGTTTAATTGTAGACCATTTGTACTCTGGTTTCTGTTTATGAATTCATAATAAAATCTGATAAATGATATGCAGTTTCAGACAGGGCTGCTTCATTTTATAAAATGTGACAAAAGCAAAACACAACAAGCTTCTCGTGTTGCTTCTATTCTGGTTAAGAAATAAAATTATAGGTGATCATTGGGCCAGTTGTACACATCGCTATTGTACATAATTATTTTCTGGCAATTAAAAAAAAATCAGTTCAAATTTATTAGATCAGATTTCTTCATTAACAATAAAAAACTTACAATACAAACAGCTCATATATAAACACCAAATAAAACAAATTTCCCCAGATGCTAAAAACAACCCACCCTCGACAAAACCAGTTCATAGCACATCCTCCATCCCAGACTAATTCTGGGTAGACCCCATAAAAACCACCTAAAGCATGCATTATTCTAGCACGGCGCAACAAGGCATACTTAACAATCACACAGATTATGGATGAAATCAGCATCATTGCAATCCATAATATACCACAGTGCCTCAATGCAGTGCCGAATTTTGTTCATAATAAAATAGGGTTTTAACAGTTTCTTACGTAAATCCGTAAAACACAAATGTTTTACAGACTTACGTTAAAGCCTTATTTTACTATGAACAAAACGCCAATTAAAACACCTTTACATGAACTTAGCATTGTTGTAGTCGCTGAGTGAGGGGAGAACCTGCGACCTCGAGAACTGGAGATAACCAACCCCTCCATCGATCACAGAGTCAAAGTTCTGTCCTTACTACCAATGCAGTTTTTCTTGTTTGCCTCGTTAGGTTTTTAAACGTATTTGTGTATGCAATTACCAAGTAGAAGCACACAATATCTTTGCCACCTCAAGACTGACACTCTGATGAACACTAAATGGGCGCATAGCTTACAAGTAAAACATTCAGCTCCCAAATGGACTAGCCAGAGATTCACTACTTTGAGCCCCGACACAACAAACTCAGCTTTTTCCATCTTCGAAAGTTGATCAATTCAGTACCACTAAATTAAGCAACAATACCATTTTTTATACAGTTTATAACCATAAAGAATCTTCAGTTAAGCACCATTTTAAAAAAATCCTGCTATATCCTCTGCCATTTTTTTAACTCAGGAATTGGTGATGCTGAACCT
Source organism: Ambystoma mexicanum (assembly GCF_040938575.1). Taxonomy (NCBI): domain Eukaryota; kingdom Metazoa; phylum Chordata; class Amphibia; order Caudata; family Ambystomatidae; genus Ambystoma; species Ambystoma mexicanum. The sequence goes on from NC_090933.1 coordinate 39,799,356, forward strand.
CTCTCAGGCATGAATATACTAACTTGTCACAAACCTATTTGAAAATGGCACCTGCAGTCACCCATATTTTCTCAGAAAGCATTACATGTGCAATTACTGCATGTTCAATGTATCTGCATGAGCTTCTTATACTGCTTGTACACAAACCCATCAGGTAGATAAAAAAGAATGCATATTTACCACTATCTTTGCTTTTATCTATCCAAGCTGACGGAACCTCAGAATTTCTATTGCTTGATATATCAGTGTGTGATGCAGCCCTCATCGTTGAATCTAAAGACACGTGTTCATCTATGTAAGGCACCAATCTGTTGGAGGAAAGTCCATGCCGCAAGGTTTGAGTCAACTTGAGTTTGCGAAATCGGTTAGACATTCTGTTCCACCATGACTAGAAGAAACAGCAAAAAGAGTTTCAATTTCATGTCAGTATATGCTTGCAACAAATCTAAATTATCAAAATATGCACATAAACGTAAAATGGTGGAAGGAGAACAAGATGCTAGGAATAAAATGAATGCACAGTAAAATGGCAGACTGCACTGAGTGAAAATAACATGAACTGTGTGGCTGTAAGGATGAACAAGTGTGTGTGTATGTAAGGTAATTTGTTTGCAATGCAACAGTGCATGCTGTGTAAGGGTAGTGGAGGTGGGATCAAGGCAATGACAGAGGACATCTGCTCACTAACAAAGAGCAGTGAAGAGTAAGGGGAACATTTAATGAGTGGAGAGAAAAGCGTTGGGACCTATTTGGTACTGAACACAATCAAGGGTAGAGGTGTGACCAGAGTCTGAGAAGCCTACAGCGCCAACACTGGTTTGCCCTTTTATCAGTGACAAGGGCCAGAGTCGTCAATGCACAAAAAGTGGTTCTGCAAAAGCTGTTGTCAGACAGCCGAACCCCTCCTGGCAAAGTGTTTTCTTCACATTATAATAATGCAATTTAACCTTTCTCAAAACTCACAAGTGAACACGAATGAAAAAACAGTACCTTGGTTGGTTTAAAAGTTTAAGATTATATTTTAGGGAAAAGTGGAACTGTATTCTTTAGTCCGCTTTATCACAAATATATGGCTCAGAGTTGGACAATGCCACACTGCCAAAGTAACACCAACAAACAAGCGATTACAACAAATATAGTATACGATCAAAAGATTAAGGAACAAAAATCAAAGACATATTGATATGGGTGCCAGCCAACATGCAGCGTTCAAGATATCTGTGTGATGCTCTAGCAAGAAGCTTTCGTCTGGGAATCATAGGTCTACATATGACTCAGGAGTTAAGAGAGTCATGGGAGTGAAGCATTTTGCCCCACAAAACACTTCTGGAAAACAGAGTTCAAGGGGAGGGCTTGAAAGTGGAAGTGTGTTCCATATGTGTTGTAGGGAGAATGCACTTTGGATGCCATGTCCAAAAAATAAAAATTAAAAGTAGGAAAGGGCAAAGTGGTACCCCCATCTCTGGAGTAAGGAATGTGCCAGTATACAACTGGTCAATATTTTGGAAAGACCAATGGAGCACTAAATGCCAGTAAACAAAGGTGGACGGAGTCATGGGAACACAATATTGCCAAACTCGCAGAGGGGTCAGAAAGCACCACCAGCAGTAGGAAATGGAGAATGGAGTCCTGCAGAAGTCCTATGCACAACGTAAAGAACCAAGCATACAAGGGGACCATAGTGTGATGACATTCACCCAATGACGTCACACTTTGAATGATGTTCCTTGACAAGAGGACCAAAGTATTTTTTTCCTTTTTAAAATGCTACACTAGTAGGTTTCATGGTGCAAAGAGCACATCAAAAAGGTCCCCATAATACAGTACAGTATAGTCCACTCATACAAAACTAGATATAGGCATTAATTCCTCAGCCTGGCCCTCCTATTCAACTAGATACTGCTTCACTCCTTCCTAGAAGAATAAAAAAGAGCTGAAATACCCCAAGTCCTATCAAATCTTTCCTCTGGTTCCCTTCATAGGGGGATAACAGATTTTCTATGCCGATGCTAAACTTTTTTTCAGATCTACCTTCTAGAGGTGACGACCCCACAGCCTGTTTCCACTTAGCCACTATAGTACTAGAAACCGAGAAATATATCCACCTGCATTCCTATGTGGACATTGCGCCTCAGCTCTATTCTCTGCATGGTGAGATGACCCACAACATTAATTTCTCTACCAAACAACTTACAATACTCTCTGCTAAGAGATGAACAGAGACTTTAGTTCTTGAATATGATAAAACAAATATCCCATGAGCCTTTGCGAGATGTACATCTCCAACAAAAAAATTAAGCTTTCTTAACAAGTGTTCTAGTGTGTAGTATAATCGGTACACACAAGTGCTGTATGGTGTGCAGGTTTGCTGCAAGAGGAATTGAACAATCCATTTTACACAAGCGACTACCCTTCATCCATCCTGATCCCACTTGCCTGCACCTTCGCCCTGCTTGAGCAAATTCCGCAATCTCTAAAGGCTGAAATATTCAGTCAGTCCTTGAAAATCTCTCATTTTGTGTGTACCTTCACAAAAGCTGAAAGCTGTGGGTCAAAACAAGAATCTTTATGAAGCATTAGTAAGAAACTATGCAAATGTATATCTCTAAAAACATAAAATGTATATCAGGCCTTGCCTACTGTCTCTGTTCTTAAAATAACGTTAGCATACTACTAGTATACATATCCCAACACTAACTATCACGGTTCCATGTGATAATGTCACCTGGAAAAAGTCACCTGGTAGACAACTTTTTTCTCTGACTCCTAAAGTACTTTCCCCAAATATTCTAGGAAGAGTATAATTATATATATCAAAAAATTAGTCATGGGCGCCCCTCTATGAGAACGAACACAGCAAAAATGGCCTGTTCTATGGGATAGTACCCGCTCTAGGGTCTGAAGCCACATTTTAGCTCACTGTACCTTTCACAGATGGGAAATAGCCATTTGCATATCAGTCTTTGTCCAGCCCACATGGGCAGTCCAGCACCGAAATGCTATGTGGGTACCTTCCCAAAGAACAGGCCATTTTTGCTATGTTCGTTCTCATAGGAGGAGCGCCCATGACTAATTCTTGATTTTTTGAAAGGCCTTAGGTCTAGTCACCCTAAATTTCCCAGGGTCATCCAGACGTGGACTCCCTGCTCACTGTGCTCAGAGAGGCACAGCTCCACCTCACTGATGATGCCCAACAAGGCGGAAACACGTGTATGGGGTTGCTGTTGGTACTCATGTTCAGAAGGGAATTGACCTAGCATTTCGGTGCTGGACTGCCCATGTCGGCGGGACAAAGACATATGCTAATGGATGTTTCCCATCTGTGAAAGGTACAGTGAGCTAAAATGTGGCTGCAGACTCTAGAGCAGGTACTATCCCGTAGAACAGGCCATTTTTGCTGTGTTCGTTCTCATAGAGGGGCGCCCATGACTAATTTTTGATATAATTATATATAATCAAACTCCAAACCTAGAATATTTGGGGAAAGTGTTTGATTTTATTGAGAGTGCATTTTGGGGGAAATATCACCTCTGGCGGCCATTTCCCAGGTGACATTATCACTGCATACCACTATCACTTAGGGTTTCCAGACAGAGCGGCCCAGTTAATATTGGAGGCAGAGTTGAACTGTTCCAAATGGGAATCTCTGCCGTCTAAGCCAGGACCTTCATTGTTTTCTAGTTTTATACCACATATCAGAGAAATCTCTACACAACCTACTTTGTAAATCCTAAGTAAATCCAGATGTATGATTTCTATACAAAGAATCTCATTGGGGTTAAGTTTGAACCATCAGGTGCTAAAGGGCTACCTTGTAAGGACTCATTTGGATCTATCAATCTCTGGAGATATCCAACTGATGACTACCAGAAAAGAAATGTCAAGGTCAAAAAGTGCTCGAGCACCCACGTTATACATTTTAGAGAGTTCACTTCGACTCATTCAGCTTGCTTGCTCATATGAAATCTTCAATTAGGTTGTTTTGCTTATTAAAATGCTTTTTTAAATATGAAGTGGGAGTGCCAAGAACAAGCACCGTGGCAAAACTGTACTTTTCATAAAATGTACAAGTTCAACAAAAGTTAATTCAAGGGTCCACCATCTCCATTTTTCCAGTTTTATTTTATCTAGCAAACAGCAATTATTCAGATTGAAAATCCTTTTATTCTAAGCCAATAAGAGCTCTTGCAGTTCTACTTGGAAAGATGTCCGAGTAGCCTTTACCATTATGACTTGTTTTTAGGGTACTGATTTTATACACAACAACTTGCGAAAAGTTCAACATCGCCTTCATTGCCTTAGATAGATTAGGGCTACCCAGAGCCAAGAAGAAGGCCGCAATCTCTGCAGATAACCGAACAGCCGCCACTGGTGTGGTAGAGAGCAGGAGGCAGGGTATCTGCTAATCATGTAAATTTTTATAGTCAGAGGCGTAACCAATGCAGCAAAAAGTAGCAGCGAGAATGGGACGCCCTGCCATGCAACCGTCTCTACAGCCACTGCCAGCCTTTATGCCCCAATTATTTGTTCTGCACTTGTGTCCCGATACAGACATGCACTGGCCTAAATGAGAGGGAAAGCTGATCTTGTCTAATATTACCAACCAAAACTCCCAACTCACACGTCAAATGCCTTCTAAAAAACTAAAAGCATGATCGCCAAAGATCTAATCTTGTTCTCAGGGAATTCTATAAAGAAATGGGTGTTTGAAGCCTAATGTCAGCCTGGATTAAACCGGCCTGATCTTCTCTGATAACCATTTTGGCAACTTTAGGAACCAGGTCTACTAGAATGCTCATATACACTAAATGAAATGTTTAAATGTGTAATCGGACGATAGGAGCCACAAAACCAGGCATCTCTGCCGACTTTTGAGGAGGACTACGACCCAGGTGTAATGTTTCATTCGGGAGGGCCTAAGTGCAGGAGGTGGTGTCTCATCAGTAAGGATTTTATTGCCATGCGGATACAATGGGCAGTGGATAGGGCCGAGGAAATGTGCACAAGATCACACAATACGTCTCAAACAACATGCACTCAAGAATCAAGAAACATGCACGCTAACCCTAGGATGTGCAAGGGGAACACAATACATATATGTGAAAAGGGATGAGAGGTAAACACTTAGAAGCTCCTTATAGTTACAAGATAGTCTGCAAGGTGCTCACCCACAATTCCTGTTGCGGGTACTGTCAGTTCCAAGTTCAAATACAGACCAAGAAATTACTGGGTCTGTGAGCGAACATGCTTAATGGTATTGTATAAGGTAACTTAAAGACAATACTTACGAGGATGAGAAACACCATCTGCAAAGTCAGCGAAGCCCACAAACCCTGATGATCAAACAGGGACTGAAAAGGCTATAACAGTAAAGGGAGGAAAACTTAATACATTAGACCCCTTACAAGGGACAAGTAGGACTAGTGCTTACAGAATAGTGAGGAAAACATAGGCATTCACACAGGAGCTGGACATAACAGAACACTGCACCTAACACTCAATAGGGAACAAAGAAAGGTGCAAGGGAAAACCAGGAACAGACTCCAAGAGACGGTCAAGGAAAGTGCAAAACCATCCAGGGAAGGGGGGGGAAAAGGGTACACAATCGGAATTCGTTCAATGTAGGGTGGCTAAAGGATCAAGGTTATCATGTAGAACAGGTCAAGGTCAAAGAAATAAAGAACACAAACAGGGATGCACAGGAAAAGAAAATCACTGAAAAGGGCTGACTGCAAAACAGAGGAAGACAAAGAAAATCCAGGAAGCAGAAAATACTAATAAGCACACTAGATAATGAATCCAGGAACAACACAAAATAAGGATCTAGGAGCTAGATACTAAGCATAAAAACCATGAACAAGGGAATGGTCACAAACAGGAACACTGCAACAATGACCAGCACTGGACTATAGCTAACTGAGGCTTTTAAAGCCTGCAAGTGATCCCATGCCTCTGGTGTGATGCTTGATAGCACCTGCCAGCCGCAGGTGCTCCTAATCTTCCACTCAACCGCGCCCTGCAACCAAGGGTGGAGAGGGAGCAGTGAGCAAGGCATCCTTTCTTTTTTGACAGATCACATGCAGACAGTGCCCGTTTCCTTTTCGAGCAGCTCAAACTTCAATTTTGTGTGGCGGTCCCCAGGGATCGTCATTATCCCCTTTGCTTTTTAATTTATACTTGCGTCCACTGTATGAGGACAGAGGAGGGGACAATCAGGAGGAAATTAGAGAAACACTAAAAGACATGGAATTACCTAAGATTAGTGATGAAGAAAGGGAGGAACTAGACGCACCGATTACCCTGGAGGAATTAGAGGAGGTGGTGAAACAGCTGCCCACCTGCAAGACCCCGGGTACGGACGGATTCCCGGCTGAGTTTTAGAAAACATAAAGCAGAAGTACTCCCCCCCTATGCTTAGAGATGCTCAATGAGTCTTTTGAGAAGGGTCGGCTACCGGACACGCTCAGAGAAGCACTAATCGTGCCGCTCCCCAAGCCCAACAAGCCAGGGCATTGCTGCGGCTCCTATAGGCCGTTGTCAATGTTGAACCAGGACAGCGAGATCTTGACGGCGGTCCTGGCTAATAGGCTGAGAAGGGTCATCAGTAACCTGATACACCCGGATCAGACAGGTTATGTCCCCAACAGAAATATAACCCACAACCACAGGCGACTCCACCGGGTGATTGAAGAGGGAAACAGGAGCGATGAGGAAATGGCGGTGGTGTCCCTAGATGCAGTCAAAGCTTTTGATTCAGTGAGGTGGCCATGGTTGTTGGCGGCCCTGGAAGAATACGGGATGGGGCCGTGTTATGTTAGGTGGGCGAAATTGTTGTATAGTGAACCACTGGCCAGGGTACGCACAGGATCGGTGATATCTGAAAGGTGGCAACTTAGTAGAGGCACCAGACAAGGGTGCCCCTGGTCCCCGATGTTATACATTCTGGCCCTAGAGCCCCTGGCAGTGTACCTCAGACAACAATATGACATGGTCGGTATTGAAGCAGGGGGAGAGAAACACCTAATATCCTTATATGCTGACGATTTGCTACTGTATTTGAAATATCCAGAAGAAAATCTTCAGTATATTCTAGAGGTCATGGAAAAGTATGCAGAATTGTCCGGCTTTGCGGTTAACCCCCAAAAATCGAGCATGTTCCCATTGGGGAGCTACATAGGAGCTCCTCTGGAACGGTTGCCAGTGTTGTCCGTACCTTGGGCGGCTGATTCCTTCCGCTACCTCGGAATAGATGTATATCATACTGTGGAGGAGGAACACTTGCATAACACCGAGGTGGCTGTGAAAAAAATCCGCACAAATATGAAGTTTTGGGAGAAGATGCCGCTGGCGATGATGGGACGGGGGGCGATGCGCAAAATGGTGGTCCTGCCTAGGCTGTTACATTTCTTCAGTAATATACCATACTTGATGCCCAAAAAGTTTGTTGTCACACTGAACAGCATGTGTAGGGACTTCTTGTGGCACGGCACTCGCAATAGAGTGGCGCTATGGAAGCTACAGAACTTCCATGATAGAGGGGGCATCAAGCTGCCGAACTTTGAGGCCTATTATGTAGCCAGTCAGTTGCAATATGTAACCAGATGGCTCTCTGATGAAGAAACTCCTGAATCTAGGCTGTTTGGGCAGGACTGCACCCCGTTTTACCTAAATGAGATTATCTGGGTGACTAGACTTGAAATGAAAGAACGCCCGGGTATGCTGTTGCTTGGGTGGAAGATGTGGCACAGAGTATGCCAACTGATGGAGAACCCATGCCCGTGTTCCCCACAGGTGCCACTAGTTGCCTTAGCTAGGGGAGACAACCAGCTCAGGATGATAATCAGTACCTATTGGGAATCGGTTGGGCTGGTCACATTGGGAGACATATGGCAAGAAGGGGCTATTAAAGAGTTCGAAGAACTGGGAGAAGAGACAGGCTTGCATAGAGGCCAATATGTCACGTATCGTAGGCTAGTGCAGACTATTTGCAAAACTTGGCCAGAGATTGTACTGGCGGAAGAACCAGACGTTCTAATGGGAACAATATATGATATATCAGAAGGAGGGCACGAGATCTCTAGACTGTATGAGATGGTGATGACCCGGGGGGGGGGGGAGGATTTGACTCACCTGAGGCTGGACTGGGAAGCGGAGGTGGGGGCACAGATGACCGATGGAATGTGGGAACGTGCTATAGGATACCACAAGAAAGTGTCCAGAAATGCTAGATTGCAGCAGATACAGTTATACATAACGCATAGAGCCTATATGACTCCAAAGAGAATATCTAAGTTTGCAAACGCAGGAAGACAAGCATGTCCAAAATGCGATGAGGAAGACGCAGATATGACACACATGTTCTGGTCTTGCCCAGTGATTTAAGCTTTTTGGGGAGAAGTGGCACGGAAACTAGCGGATAAAGGGGTCCCGCTCAACATAGATACAGCCTGGGCCTGCCTGTTGGGAGGGTTTCCCAGACCACGAAACACTAAACACCTTGGGAAACTGAGGGACCTGGCATATGCGCTTGCTAAAAGAAGGATAGCTATGGGCTGGAAGCAATGCCACAAGCCACGGGTAGAGGTATGGTGGCGGGACTTGCAAAAATGGGCGGAGGCTGAAACGGTGGTGTGGCAGGAGGCATGTAGCAAGTGCGGGGAAGAAGATGTGGGTAACCTGATGGCTTGGAGAATGTTAATAACAGGACTGCTTGGCACAGTAGTGGATCCTGCAGCTTCGGAAGGAAGCGATACCCAGCCACACGCAGCGGATACAGAATCAGAAATGCAAATAAGCTCTTGGGGGGGGGGGGGGGGATTTGGGGAGCAGTAATGAGTGTTAATTGATGTTCACGAGTTTATTGTAAATAACGCTGCAAGTTTGGTTTGTATTGTTTATTTGTTTTCAAAATAAAAATCTTAAAAAAATATATATATATACTTGCGTCCACTGGCTGATCTTATTTCTTCTTTCACCATATGCTTTTATACATATGCCGATGATCTGCAACTTACATTTTTATTGAAGTCACCAATTTTACATGTCACAACAAAGCATTGCTGGGTATTCAAACTCAACACCCTCTTCCCATCCTCCACCCTCCCCAGCAATAATATGCGATTCCATGCAGTGACCTCCAATTGTCTTGGCTTCAACAATAAATACAGTGATCATAATCAGCCACCGAAGCAGATGTAGGCTTGAGTTCATTTGCCCTCCGAGTGGCATTCCACCTGATCAACCATGACTGCCCATGTGCCGAGGGCTTACTGCTCTCGACTTCGGTCTCCCCTTACATGTCTCCAGTTTTACTCAGCTTTCCCCCTCAAACCTTTCACCCCTTACCAACCACATGTCAGCAGATCGGGCTGCTAGACAACAGTGAGCCCTCTAGTGCACATCCCATCCGCAGTTGCGTATCACTGGATCCCATCTGATCATTTACCAATGCCATCAACTCGACCATCAAATATATGTATCTCTCAGTTTCAGTAACCAATCATCCTTATCAGGCAGTGCCAAGCTCTTCCACTGCTGTGCCAATACCACCCTTAACATCGCTTCCCACATTCTCGGGCATCTATGGATGTCAGAATCCCTCAGGGTGTCGTACCCCCTTTCATTGCCCTGATCGCATTGACAAACTCTTCCTCGGTTATTGGAGCGTCCAACTCTGAGGTGATTTCCCTTGATAACCCCGGTATGGATAACTGTGCCAGAAAATCAACTATGTGCGACTCATCCCCATCAAATTCGGACTTTTATAAAAGCTCATACTATTGTTTGAAGGCCGCCCCAATGCTAGCAGAGCCGTATTGTGTTGACCCACTAACGGTTTTTATGGCCTTAACCATCTTTCTTTTCTGGGTTTCCCTTAATTTCCACGCCTTGTTGCCCTTATGGTAATATTTTTGTTTAAGAAATAACAGTTTCTTCTCAGTATTGTCTAAATAGCAACGCCTTTAACCTGGCTTTATAGCTCCCTTATGTTGTTGTTTGGTCTAGGGAGATCGAACCTCCGAGGGCCCGTCCAGGCTGAAGCTCTGCGATTTTCATCCTAAGGAACTCTTCCTACTCCTCCCCTCCCTCTTCCTTTGGTCACCTATCTGCATTAAAACCCCTCAGATTGTGGCCTTGAATGCATCCCATAGGGTATGCAGTCCCACCTCTGTTGTCGTTCAAATCAAAATGTTCTCATATCAGCTAGCAGCGAGCGGGCAATCTCCTTATCTTTCAAAAGGGAATCATTACATTTCCACCTCCCTTTACGCGGTAACCCCCAACCCTCTCCCACTATTATACGCATTAGGTCATGATCTGACCACGGCACCGGGTTCACACGGGAGTCCCCCACATGGCCAAACAGGCAGCTCTCTACTAGAACGCAGTCAATCCTCAAAAAAGATTCATGGACTGGCGAGTAAAATGTAAAGGGCGAGCATCGCCCGAAACCGGGAGAGTCAGAGTCCACAGAGCCCATATCCTGGTTAATCTAGTAAAAGTTCTGCTAGGGCAATACACTACCAAAAGTGTCAGCGGGTTCCTCTGAATACAACCTCTGATAAACAAATAACGGCCCTCTGGATCCCTAAGTGTTGCGTCCACCTTAAACCCCAGAATGTAAGACATTATGATCGCCACCCTTTTTTTTTTTGATGTGAACAAAGCCTGGTAGACTTACCCAATTCCTCTCCTGCAAAGACTTGGTTCTTTACCCCTCACCCAATGCGTTTCCTGAAGGAAGAGCAGGTCAAGCTTTGCACGGGGGAAAACTCTCGGGCCAAGAGCAAACTTTTCGTTGGAGCGTTAACACCTCTAGCGTTCAGGGAGCCTTCCACCAGGGCTGGCATTGAACTAGCCATTGGGATTTAGGAGACATATTTCCATGTATGCAGTAAAACTCCCGGCCCTGTCCCAAGATCTGTCAACTTCTGGCAGAAGGCCAAAGCATGAACCTTGCCAAATGAACGAAACCACTAAAAGAACGAACACAAATGCCCCCAACCAATATAACTGACCCCTCCATCCCACTCCCTATGACCCTCCCCCCAGCCCCAATATCCAATCAGTCCCAACCCTGTCCCACCTCCCCCCCCAACGTCCAGCAAGGAACTCCTCCCACAGTTGGTTCCCAACTGAGCCACAAGTAGCAAATGACACACCAGGCATCTTATTCGCCATACTGCACTCCCTGAAACCTCTTCCTACACCCCCTCACCATCCTTTTCCAAAAACCCCTGGGCCTCTACCAAGTCCCATGCAGCCAAAGGCACTAATCTCCCTTCTGTGGGACAGGTTCATGTTCCACCCGCCGAGGGTGTGTTTAGTCTCTTAAATTTCCTGGAGCCTGGGACACGTCTCCGGTTCTTCCGTTCCCCCCCTCTTCAGATCCTCCTTCACGTTTACATCAGAGTCAGGGCCTTGTTCATTGTTGTCTAGTAGCTGATTGTTTGCTCTTTGAATTTCCTCTTCCGTCACCAGTTTAAAGCTATGACCTCCATATTCGAAGGCCAGGGAGAATGGAAAACCCCAGCGGTATCTCGTCCCCTCTCTCTCTAAGCCAGTGCGTCAAGAGCGGGCACATATGGCGTCTTGCCAGCGTGAACATGGAGAGATCTTGGTAAATCGTGATCAGGGCCCCATTATAGGAGACGGAATCTACTTTCCACGCCTTCTCAAGAATTCTCTTTTCTGCAGAATAATGGAACCGGACCAAAATCAAACTCGGCCTCCTACCACCACCTCTGGCTTTGTGCGCTCTATCAATCGTAGGTTCTGCTCGAACTATATCCCTGTCCATCTCCCATTCGGTCTCGAGAAACCCACAGAACCCGATGCTCCTTCTTTCTCCATTTTCAATATCATTCAACTTGATGGCTGTGTCCTCTTCACGTCTCTCTATCTCAGAAAGCATTTTAACAAACTGTGATTCCAAGATGTCTACTCATGACTGATTGGATTCCAGCCCCTCTAATCTGCCACACTGTCCACCCGCCGATCCAACTTGTCCAGCCGATGTCCAATATCCGTTCTGATGCTCCCGATTTCCTCCAGCGATGCTGCTATATCTTCGTGGACATTGTGTTTGGGTTAGATTCCGCCATTATGGATGGGGGCACTCTATGCACCTCTGTGAAGGGAACTGTTGGGCTGGGGGGGACACTTTGTTCCTCAGTTTGCTTTCCCCCCCCACCTCACATTCCCAAGGGTTAACCCTTTACCTTCTGCAGGTGGGGATCTCCAGGCCCTGTGAATTGTCCCTGTGACACCTTCTGCCTCTTCCAAGGGGCAGAGATTCCTGACCCTTTGTTGTGTGTATGCGATAAATTAGCAAAAAGGACAATTGCGCTGAGGAGCGCCCATTTTGGAAACTTACTTCCATTACCGCAATGAAAGCCTACGTTCTCGTGGGCCCAGTAAGTAGACGTGAATTTCTGCAGCAGAGGCAAGGTCACATAATGATGCTAATTGGACCAACAGTGGAGAATAGTTGTCGTATTGCCCACTGAAGGACAAGCCAGAGGGGAGTCGGAGCATTCTGCAAGTGCAGTGATAAGGGGACAGGGAAAGAAGGCAAGGGACGAGAAGCCGGGTGTTACCACTTCTAGCTGGACATTTCCACCCTTGGCCCCTCATGCTTATTGTCTGCTCTTCGGCCGAGGGCAGTGTGGTAACCATTGAGGGGTGGGGATACCCCATAAAGAGAAGAGGTATTCCTTTAGGAAAAGCAGATAGATTTAGACCCCCGGGTGATGAAGTCTCGCTGAGAGGGAGGACGCTCCACTCCAGACACCGTTAGTACGAGTGATCTCTGTCTACCTGCTCTGGGACTAAGCAGTGTTCTACGGGCCAAGATGAAGGTGACTTCTGCAACCATTCTAACAGTGATGCTTTCTTTTCATGATCATATGTAATGTGTGTATGTATAAAGATTGAATAAAGGGCCTATATCGAGCCAATTTATAGTCATATAACCAGTGATTCACGTGTGATTTGTTTCACTATCGGAGTCCAATAACATCAGGTTCTGGGAAGGGGGGAGGGACGTAATTGCGAGGCCCCTACACGTGCCCAAAATAGCCAAAAGCAAGACTCCCCTCTGTCCTGCCCACTGGGAAGTGTGAGAAACCGGAGGGTGTTCTTCCAGTAAAATCTTGAGAATCGCTTATTCAGGTGGCTAGGACACGGGCATCGCTGTTGGCTCCAGTTCCTGGAGGTGCATTAGTGGGTGAGGATCAACTGGATGGGGGAACCCGGGGCTCTACTCGGAGGGTGCAGGGGCGGGGGCAGGGGATACCCCAGGTGAGATGCAGTATTGCGCCAGAGAAGAAGAGAAGGGCGAGAGGTCTGAGGCTTTCATGGGCTGTGTTGCATCTGCCTCCCTTCCTCCCATTCGATCTCTCTGGCCCAGATCCAACAAACCCTCCATATATAATCAATCCTCCAAGGTCCCAAACCAGGTTAAATCCAAAAAGCTTAACTCCCGGAATCTATGTTTCATCGGTCTCCATTCGAATACTCCATTATCCTTCTTTCCGTTCCTCTGAGTATCATTTGCCATATTCCCAACCTGATCAGACAAAGCACTAAAATTCCCCAAATCCCCTTTGTTGATGTCACAACCCCAGCTATTCCTGCTTATCACGCAAACCCTACCAATCCCGTCCCTCCGATAGTCATCTTCCAAAATCCCAATTTACTAGTCCAGAACACTACTGGTCCCACCATCCCCCATGTTCTGTTCTTCATCCCGGTCATTCTCGTCAATTGCACAAACCTTCCTTATCCCGTCGCGTAGGATATTTTGAGACTCCAACCCCTCCCTTTTCCGACACAAACACTTTTCACACCTAAAACAATGGACTGAAGTAAAACCTGTTTACCTGACATATCCCAACCCGAGGGTCAGGCAATTGACTCAAATCACACAAACCTGTCTGCCCTTCCTTTTCCCCACAGGGATAAAAGGTGGACCAGGAGAGTGCAGTACAAGCAAGGCGAGCATGGCAGACAACACAATGAGACTGCTACCACGAGGCAGTTCAAGAGAAGGAGAAAGGCGGCAGGAATCGAGAGGGTGGCGGGGAGAGAAGTGACCTTGCCCTTTTTGGCCCAGACCTCAAGAGCCTTCCTGGAAGAGAGCATAAGAATGCAAACAATAGCACAAGTGTCCTGCAGCAGATGTCAACGGTACATGGGTGAAACCTATGCCGATGAGCAGGAGCGAGGGAAGCGCCTGTGCCCGTTGTACCGGCCAGGACTCCAGAAAGGCAATAGCCAAGCGGTTCGACACAGCCGGTGAGTGGAGGGGGAAACCGATGAGAGCTGGGCTGCGTTGAGTGAGAATCGCATAGTGGCAAGTTTCGAACCAAAGCTGATGAACTTTGAATGAACAGTAAAAAGTATGAAGGGGAGACGAGCGGCAGAGGGAAACCGGCTTCACTTGGGTGCTAACGCCAGAGACTCTGGTTGAGCCCCATATGAGAGAAAACTACAGATACCAGAAGGCCATAGCAGGGCCAGCAGAATAGGTGAAAGCGGTCATACAGACGGTCAAGCAAAATCTGCATACAATCGAAAGACTGATCTACATGCAGTGTGAAAGAAAGGGAAGCGAATCCCACAGTGAAAGTGAACATTGAGAAACCAAAGAAATTGAATCCCGTTATAGTCAAAAGGGGTCCGAGCCCGACCGAGGGAGGGAGATCCAGGGGTGAAGCTGTCACCCAAAGTTGTTTGATAAAGGAACTTTGATACATTTTTGTTGTAATATGATTGTGAAGGGTCAGCGCCCAGAAGAGGGGGACCCAGGAGTGAACCCATCACGCAGCAAATATTGGGAACGAACGTTCATTTGTTAAAGGAACTTTTGTTTTTGTTATTTGAGCTCATCAGGCCCCGAAGGCAAGAGTCTTTCTAAGGAAACTAGACTTGGCCATTGACGATCCTGAGAACTGCCATTGGAACTGTTGTATCGTGCTAGAAAGCCAGAAACTGTACTGTGCCCCAAGCTCCCATTTTACCCCATGGTCAAAACGTGGGGAAGGGAGACCCGAGCTACTGAATCCTGACATATTATTTGACAACACTTCTTTCTTTTGTTGAGTACTATCCCACACCCATTTTTGTATTAGTTGTGAGGTTTGGCAATAGGTTTCTTAGTATAGGCCCTTTATATTTTGACACAAAGGCACTAGGACTGCCTTACTTTTTATTTGATGGTCAACGCTTGCTTCCCTCTTAGATATAGGTTTAGATTAGGCATTTTTCCAACCTGCATACAGCAGTCATTGTTCAATAAACAACCTTGAACTGTGATCACGTGCGTCTGTCTTACTTGTTGTCACCATGAGTTTCTCACAGTGGTATGGACTGAAACTACTGGAGGGGAGGTACGGACCCCATATAACTACACCAAAGCGTGGGCTACAAGCGAACAATGCTGGCTCCCCTCTACTTCCCCAGTTGGGCCCCACAGACCAGCGTCAATCAGTAGGCCCGCTGTTAAGGGAACCCTGGGGGGTTTAAATCATCGATCTCCACCAGGAAGACAGGGGGCTGGATGGTGGGTGTCTTGTCACGGCGGGGCAAGAGGAGTGGTGCTTGCCCTGTGCTACTCCACTCCAGAATAGCCGTTTGTGCTGGGTTCTTTCCCGTCAGGCCAGGTCCCTGGGTTCCTCCTGTGGAGGGGAGGTTGGGGGGGGGGGGTGCACCGTACCATGGCCCAGGATTCACAACCCACTTTCAGCTGTTGGTATGGAGTAGGGGCAAGATAGCTCCGTACATTTTAGGCCCAGCCATCCCGATTAGTCTATCCACATTGGTTCCCGCCTGCTTCTCTGCTTGGTGCAGGGCAGCATCAGGTGACCGCGCTGTTCGCTGCAATGGAGGCTATTTCCCACCTCCGGGTGAGCCGGCTGCTATATGCAGTTGTACCTGCTTTGGGCGGGTGCGTGAGCCAATGCCTGCCTCGTTTGAGCCCACGTTCTGGGGCCCTGCGGTCCTACCCCCTCCCTGGACCAGCTGTCCTTGCTTGCATTCGGTGCGGGGGGGGGGTGCTGGGGGTCACCCCGGTATCTCCCAGGCCAGCTCAGCCCAATCCTTCCTCCCGCTCACAAGCCCGCCAAAACTGGGTAGTCCAATGGAACTGCACCAGGGATCTACACTGTTGGCTGCGACGGAGGCCCGTCACAGCGACGCAACTCTGGCCTCCGTTCACCAATCCACACTAAACTTCAGCCAAGGGAGCGGGGGGGGGGGTCACCCACTGTTCTGGCTTGGCTGAATCTACATCATTGGGGTTATATTGGGGGCTCAGGACCAACAAAGACACAGTTCATCTGGAGCGATGCAGAGGAGCTACTTCATCCCTCCGCCCCCGGTGGCAAACCGTCGATATTCACAATTTTTAGGATGAATTCCCCTGCATCAGACCCTTCCTCCTAATCTGTCAGACTGGCAGCTGTATGTTAAACAATTGGCTAAAACTCAATGGTGAGAAAACTGAGATTTTGGTGGTTGGTCCTCCCAGTGCCCACTCTTTTTGACTCCCTGGTACCCTGCCCGGCTCCTAGTCTATTTGTTAAGAGTTTAGGGGTTAAGGTTCTCACCTCTAGTTCAATAGAAGCACAGATTGCATCAGTTTGTAATTCAGGGTTTTTCAAATGTAAACTTGTAAGGAAGGGACTCCCTTTTATTTAGTGCAGTTTCACTCTACTGTAGTCACTGCCTCTATTATGGGTTCTTTGGACTATTGCAATGGCATTTATCTTGGTCAACCAGTTTTTTGGTCCAACGTCTCAAGATTCTGAAAAACTGCAGCACGTCTGGCTCTCTATGCAGCCTTCTGCTTACTCTCTGCTGGCAAAGCTTCACTGGCTTCTGGTGAAAAGCTAAATAAAATGCAAAATACTTTGTATTGCACATTGCGCTTTTCATTTTTCTGAGCCTACCTTTCTTCAGTCAAAGTTGACGCCTGTTATGCTCCTTTGCGAACTTTGTGCTCAACTTCTTCAAATTTGTTGAATATTCAGAGATTCTGTAAAGCACAGGCTGGAGGGTGTTCTTTTTCAGTGTTAGCCCCCTGCACTGTGGAATTCTATTTCTGCTTACTTGCGAGAAATCTCAGACCATTTGAGTTTTCGTATAACTCTTAAGACGTTTCTATTTGGAGGTTGGATGTTTCGGAGGTACTCTTACTTCTGCCTTTTGGCTTTGGTTTGCGCTTAATAAATATAATTATATACATACACACATACCCGGACTTTGGTCCCCCAAGGGCGCTCACCTACACCGCTTTGAGACCATACCAATAGGAAAAGACGCTATACAATTGACAATTACAAAACGTGTGTTGCCAACTCTTATACATACAAATCAATCTGGATTCAATGTGGGTAGGCACAGGGGCGTAGTCAGGATTGTCTAGCAAATGGGGCCTGAAGCTGATGTAGTTGGGCCCACTGCACTGACAAAAATATCTGTAAATGCCCACACAGCGCTGCTGAGTGGGCATTTACAGATTTTGGGTGGGCCTTGCCCCTCAGGACCTACCCTGCCTACGCCTCTGGGTAGGCAGGCTGCAGATAAAATCGGAAAGGTTAACTAAAATGACAGTTCCATGTCATTTCATCAGGGGATGTTTTTTCACAGGTTTTTTTTTAACCGCAATTTTTTTAACGAAAAAACCCATCACTTTTTTTTAATAATTTTGGGGGGTCCCCCGAACCCTATTATTTCCTTTAATGTTTTATGTATCCCTAAACACCCACACCCTATAAATATAATTTTCTAACCCCCCTAAAAAATTTGATGGGTTTTTCCACAAAAGAAAATTCACAGTAAAAAAAAAACAGCGAAAAAACATCCGGCGATGAAAGGACGTTGTACCGAGTGATCATTTCTATAGGCATCTTTACAATGCTATGGGCTGGGTCCAATTTTTCTAAACCACATTTTGGCCAACTATTCAGTGAGAATTGCTCAATGATTTCCTTTTTGTGAGCTTAATTCAGGTGACCAAGGAAGGGTTGTCTCCTCTTCCCCCTATTTTTTGCTAGGGCTGTGGAAAGAATAGCTGCTAAAAGAGCCAATGAGGATATTCAGTATGGGGTTGGTTATGCTTCTAACTCTGCAGGTATCCCTGGTAACTTTTTTGAGGGAAATATTAATTTCAAGCAGAATCAGGATTTAAGACAATCTTTGAAAAAATCAGAGCTTTTGAATATTACAATCACAGAGGAAAAGGTTGCTAGACATAAAGAGGTCTTCCCCAATGTTGTGCAGCAAAGTTTTCCTTTATCTAGGGGTGAACCTCACTGGCGAGTATCTGTATGGGGTGGGCAAAGTAGGATTGTTTGGGACAATTAATCAATAACTATAGAAATGGTCAACCAGGAAAGATAACCGCGCTGAAAAGGTCTGTACTGCCCAAGTTTCTTTATCTTTTTCAAATGCTTTTAGTTAAGGTTCTGAAAGAGGCATTAGAGGATATGCAAAAAGGGTTTCTTGAGTATGTTTGGAATTGAAAGTGAACATTGGTCTACACACCACATTAATACTCAAAGGGACACGAGTGGCCCAGGGCGACCAAATATTTTTAAATATCTAGTTGTTGGTGAAATAGTGGGGCAGCGAGTTGCGCCAGACCCTATGGTCGCCCTACTGGGGTATACTAAACAAATACCTAAGGGAACGAGGAAATTGATAGGTCTCCTCTTGATTCTAGCCAAGCAAAGAGTGGCTCTGGGTTGGGGAAGTATGTTTTGCCCTAGGGTCGCTCAGTGGGCGGAGGATATTCTGTACTGTAATGATATTGAATCCAGATGGGGTGCGTTGCAAGGAAACCGCTGGGAGGGGGGTTGGAATAGGCGCATGTGGGATAAATACACCCTGTACCTCCTTAGGCAGCCAAGTGTTGGGGGGGGGTGGACCCCTCCTCGCCATAGCATGGTGTACAGGGCCCCTTGGTGCTGGGGAGGTACCTGTTGATGACTTTCCATTTCCCAAGGAAGCTGATAAGGTTTGGAGTGCCGGGCCGTGGTGAAGACGGGGTCATTGGGTCTGATCTGGGTTCTAATCTCCGGCCCAGGCCGCTAGAGAGGACTCCTGTGGGTTGATTTGATGGACTTGTTGCCTGCATCGTGGAAGGGTTTTGTTTGTCGGCAACTGTATTCTTACTGTAGCTTTGTCTTAATGTTGCTGGGTCATGTATAAGGTTGCACCTGCTTGCTAATACTGGGGGGGGAGGGGAGAGTGTGGAGGGGGGTTTGTTGTTATGATATTAAAATGCCAATAAAGAAATAAAAAATAAAAAAATATCATCATGTTGTGTAGCTTTTGTCAATGGTGTATTGGCTGGACATACACTCGGATAAGCAATGGTGTGCTTCTTTGTAGAGTCAATATACTATAAGGGGGGAAACCCAATTTTTACTACCTAGGTAGTAGCTCTACCTTTTATTGTGAGAGCAATTGTATAGAACGTTAGAGGTAGTTGGCTCATACCAACAGCTTACAGTCAACATTCATTAAATTTGCGGTGTAAGAATTACATATTTAATAATTTTTTAATAATCAATTTCATAGAAAAACACACAAGCTTAAAAAAGCGGTGGGCCTATCCCATGCATAAAACAATCGCATGCTGTCTAAAAACAGACGATTGTCGTGACACTTAGACTTAGAAGCAATCTAATAACCTATGTCTCGTTGACGGGTATTTGATTCAATGACCAATGCAGGGAACAATTGCTAACTTGCACTGTTCATGCGACCTATATTTGGATCACTATTTCGTCATTCTAGTATTTACTCTAGATGGAGAAAACTCGACATGTTTCAGTTCTCTGAACATTTAGCGGAACTTTCTTCAGGATTGGAGTCACTGTATCTGAAAGTATTACAGTAAAAAAACAACAACATTAGAGCGTGCTATTAATGCATATCTCTTGAGTTGATGGTTCTTGTTGAAAGTGTTTAATATCGAAATTGAGTGTTCTTTCTGCAGCTGTTGATATAGAACAGAAAGATATGAAAAAAGATGTAAGCTATAAATGTTTATTAGTTCTTTTTGGTAAAATAAATGTATCTGACATGGCCAGGTTAAGTTATTACATAGTCTTGTCAGGGCGAGTGGTTCTTAAAGAGGTAGATTCCTGTGTGAAGCAGGATATTGTCCTCTGGATCCATAGTTGGCTTCAAATTAAGTCTACTGGGACCTACAATTTTAATTTGCATTGATTAATTGACGTACTGTCAGAGCAGGCTGGCTATCTCCTACGTAACGCATAGGGTGAAATTAGGGGTAACGTACCTCTTTTAGAGAGGCTCTCTATCGTTGTAGAGTTAATTCGATGGAGATGATACTCTAGGTATTTTGGGTATTTACAATCCTTGTGTGTAGTTTAACTTCTCAACAAGGAGGGAGGCGCTCAGTTGTGCCTAGAAAGAATGTGAACTGTAATTACTATTTTTGGTTCAATCTCGTTATGGTTTTTATGAACATACAGCGGCTATCGTCGAAGTCGGGCTCACCTTTTAGATGACAGTTAGTAGCCTAGGCAACGAGAAATCATTTGTGGCTTTTCTTAATTCAGTCCTCTTGGTAGGGAAGGTGGGCTTGATAGCAGTATTGAGTTCTAGGGGGAACATTCAAACAACAAAATAGGGACTGTTATTTTTATTTGTGTAAGGTAGACAACCATGTTAATCAACTTATCTTGACAGAATAAGCCGCGTTTTAATTATCGATTGTTCTGAACTACGGGGAAGAGTTACCTGGCTCCATGTGTCTCTTAACTTTTTTCTGTTCGCTACGGTCGTACGGGCTGTTGAACGCTGTTTGGGTTAAGGTTGTGGTTGCCATCTTGAGTGGGAAGCGCTATATAGGACGTGTAGTCCTTTTTTTTTTATTATTGCCTAATCTGTTATGCTAATGATAGCCGGGCTCGGTTGGAACTGTATACCTTAAAAGAATGAGTAAAGAGAAAGCCAACATTCGTGTAGCTCTCTTATGATCTCTATTTTTAGTCAATTGACTCGTATTCTAAAATATAACAGATTTATTTTAGCGTGCGGCCGTGATAGAGGGAGCACATTAATTAAAGTCATCAGTAAATTAGTGAATTGATAAACTGAGTCTCCAGTGGCCAATACCTATTGATTCTACATAATCCTAGTTGGGCTATGTAACAGATACGTAGGTATTGAGACACCAAGGGAGTGGAGTGAACTAGTGGGCTCGAAGTCGAACTGTCTCCATGGGCACTTGTTAATAGGTTTTGTATGTAAGGTGTGTGACCTCTAGATGGATATAGTTTACTGATAGTGGTCCTATTAAGCGTAACTCTCCCGTTAGATTTTATACCATTCAATGGCTTCATTGAGCCCTCTTTTGTCGCTTTTGGTCTGGAAAATGAGTCTGATCTTTTTCTAGGAGTATTTTTTCCTTTTTGTGAGATCATTTCCTTTGACTGTTAAAAGGACAGTCCATTTGACATCTTCAATTGAGTGGTTATGTTCTAAGTAGTGTTTCACCATCGGTGGCATTAGGGTTTTGTTTCTTATGTAACTCCTGTGGTCTATAATTCGGGTTTTTATTTTTCGAATAGTGTTGCCTATGTAATTAAGGCCACCAGGACATGTTATCAAATATATGACGTATTCTGAATTGCAGTTGGTCAGTTGCATCTGTTTCCAGGGTGTGGTAAGGCCTATCTCGATTTCTTTAGATTTTTTGCTGAATTTACATACTGAGCATTGTCCATAAGGATAGTGACCAGTCACTGGGCTCAGCCCCCATGTTTTAGTTAGATTTTCTAACTTTGGTTGTTTGCCTCTAAATTTGCTACTGCTTACCCTGTTTCCGATAGTTGTTGATTTTCTATAAGCAAAAAGCAGACATGGAAGTTTGTTGGTAGATTGATCAAAAATCTTCCATTGCTTTCTCACTACGTTAGTGATGGATAAACTCAAGTTTGTGAATGTATTTACACTCACTATTCTTTCTTCTGTTTTTTTTTAATCTGGTCTTCAAGTAGGGATTCTCGATTGTTGTTATAAGCTCTTTTAGTTGCCTTTCTTATAAGTGTTTTTGGGTATTCTCGATCTCTGTTTTTTAGAGAGGGTGTCTGCTTTTTCGTAGGCTTCCTTGGTGCTGCTATTTCTTTTTAGACGCAAGAATTGGCCGTAGGGTAGATTATTTTTCAGGTGTTTAACATGATGACTGATAATGCATGAGGGAGTTTTTATCGGTTGTTTTATGATAGGGTCTTACTAGTAGTGTTCCTCGTTGGTGGAAGATGGTTAAGTCTAGGAAGTTAATTTCCTCTCTTTTAATCGTCATTGTGAATTGTAAATGGAGATTACGTTGGTTAAGCCATGTTACAAAACTGTTAGCCTCTTCTTTAGTATCTTAGATGACTATAATGTCGTCTATGTACCTCGCCCATGACTGTAGGTGATTTTCAAATGGATTGTTGGCGTAAATGTGTTTTTTCTCCAACAATTCGACATATAAATTTGCCACGCAAGGGGCCATGATGGCTCCCATGCCGTCCCTTCTATTTGCTGGTAGTATTGACCTTGAAATTCGAAGACGTTTTTTGTTAATGCTACTTCTAACCGTGTCAATAGACTTTCCTCAAGCGTTTCGATGGTTTCTTGTTGAGGAATATTGGTATACAAAGAGACGATGTCTAAAGTGATTAAGTACTGGGTGTTGATATAGTATGGATGGTTTTCATAACATTTAATAACCTCTTCTGTATCTTTTAGGTATGATTCCATTTTGGTGACATCATTTTTCAAATAATGATCTGCAAATTTGGAGAGTGGGTCTAAGATGGAATTAAAACCAGCTATAATAGGTTGTCCTGGCGGTTTTGTTAAGGTCTTATGTATCTTTGGTAGACAATAGAAGGTAGGGGTAGAGGGATCAGAATTAATAAGAAATTTGCTTTCTTGACTGCTTATCCATCCTCTGTCTTTAGCTTTTTCTGCTTTTAGCTCAATCATTTTTAGAAGTTATGATTTCTCAGACCAAGAACCACACAGGTCTAACAAATCCTTCACATTTTTGTCCACCAAGCCACTCCTACTCTCTGGAATCTTTGATATTTGAAAAACAATTTCTTAGAGAGCTAGAGAAACTTGAAAAGAAAAATATTCCTGTCTTTCAGAATCTTAGTCATCAAGAAATGAACACACTTAACAGCCTCTCTAAAAACGGTGACATCATAATAAAAAGAGCCGATAAAGGAGGAGGCATAGTGGTCTTAGACAAAGAAGACTACATAAATGAATGTCTAAATCAGCTCAACAATACAAAATATTATAAAAAACTACTAGAAAATCCAACCAAAGAACTTCTAAAAATGATTGAGCTAAAAGCAGAAAAAGCTAATGACAGAGGATGGATAAGCCATCAAGAAAGCGAATTCCTTATTAATTCTGATCCCTCTACCCCTACCTTCTATTTTCTACCAAAAATACATAAGACTTTAACAAAATCCCCAGGACGACCTATTGCAGCTGGTATTAATTTCATCATAGAACCACTCTCCAAATTTGCAGATTATTTGAAAAATTGTCACCAAAATGGAATCATACCTAAAAGATACAAAAGAGGTTATTAAACGTCATGAAAACCATCCATACAATATCAACACCCAGTACTTATTCACTTTAGACATCGTCTCTTTGTATACCAATATTCCTCAACAAGAAACCATCAAAACGCTTGAGGAAATTCTATTGACATGGTTAGACAAGGACCCAGTCCCTACATCCTTCATCCTCTGGTGCATAGAAGTACCATTAACAAAAAACCTTCGAATTTCAAGGTCAATACTACCAGTAAATAGAAGGGACGGCCATGGGAGCCACCATGAACCCCTAGCGTGGCAAATTTATATGTCAAATTTTTCGAGAAAAAACACATTTACGCCAACAATCCATTTGAAAATCACCTACAGTCATGGCCGAGGTACATAGACGACATTATAGTCATCTGGGGAGAGGGCGATAGAGAGCCGTCCAAGATGGCGGCCTCCCTGTGAGCTCCGTGAAGCTCCCCCGAGATCCTGAAAAATCGCAGCTATCGTGATGGTGATATTAAGCCCCGACGCCAGCAATAGTTAGATGAAGCGTTTACGAACCAAAATTTGCGATTAATCTGCTTGTTGCCCGACGCTTCGCCTCTGAAAACCAGGTGGAAAGGACCCCCCCCCCCCCTCTTGCATGCCTGAAGATGCAGCCTCTGCCTGGGCGCGGAGGGCCGGGGGCGCGGGAAGGCAGTCAGCTGGGAGGAGCCTGCCTCCCGTTTGCAACATCCAGGCGGCGCCCACTTCAAGATCAGCTCAGAGACCACTGGATGGGCCCCGCGGTCACCGCTGCATCCGGGTGAGGCCTGAGAAGAGCAAGCAACCCAACACCGGCACCAGGAAGAACGTAGAGGCAACCGGCCGTGACCCGCAGGAGCCCAGGTACGAGCGCCCTGCGCACCCCTAAGACGCATACACACGCACGGCAGGCAGACTGAACATCCCGATCTCCCCCGTGCAACAAGCAAGCAAGCGGCACAAGTCTCGAGGCTGCATCGGCCCGGAGGCCCGTTCCCTGAAAACAGGAGAGCTGCGGAGGGGGCCTCGAGGCGCGACACCATTGCACATGTCGGAGTGGACAGCGAGGAATACTCGGCAGCATGCGATACCCCCGGACTCAAGCAACGAAATATAGCGGAGAGCCCTGGTGGCCCTGAGGTTCTGAATATCCATCTGAGGCACTATATATGGACCTGAGCCCTGAAAATCACTGCCACACCGCCTCTGGGGACACAGCCGGCCCTATCCACAACAGGAATGGGGAAAACAGATAGGTCACAGAGAAAGCTGACCTTTGAAAGCTGCTCCTCCAAAACAGGGCCCCCAACAGTAGATCGCAATCCCCCACCCAGGACCCACCGCAAGACGGAGAAGTGACGCAGGACTTCGACATCAGGGAAATACTACTTGATCTTAAAGCCGGTATAGGTGGCCTGGGAAGCAAACGGGATACACTCTCCTCCAAAGTAGACCAGCTCCAACACCGGTTGGACAGGCACGCAGACCGGTTGGATACAGTCGAGCAGAGGGTCTCTGACCTTGACGATGGGGCGTCAGCCCTGACGACCAGAGTGTCCTCACTCGAGCCGCAAATGACATTGGTAATGGTCAAAAATGAGAACTTGGAAGGTCGCTCCCGGCACAATAACATAAGGATAGTCGGAGTCAGAGAGCACCATCCGACTTCCAAGATGGAGGACCACGTGGAGAAGATCTGCACTGACTTGTTTGGCCCTGAGATCCTGTCCAAGCTTTTCGTAGTCGAAAGAGCCCACAGAATTCCTAAAAGACTCATCCCGGGGGCGAACCCGCGTCCCATCATAGCTAAGCTACTAAACTATAAGGATCGAGATGCAAACCTCAGGGCCGCAAGGGACAAAGGGGACCTACTATACGAGGGAGATAAGTTACAGTTCTTCACAGACTTTTCGCAAGCAGTCCAGACACAAAGACGGTCGCTCACAGCTGTGAAACGCAGGCTGCAAGAAAACCAAATTCAATATTCGATGCTATTCCCAGCGAAACTTTGTATCCAATTCGAGGGAAAAACTCGCCTGAAGAAACAAGTGACTACCTGGATCGCGCAGGTGGCAGACCGGCCCAAAATAATGGTCTCCCACAAAGGGGACACCGACCAAGAAGAGACCCGCCATAAAGTCATTGCCGGGTGCAAAAACAAATGAAAGGCTTCCATTTTCCCTCGACGCAATACATTCATCATCGCGAAATAAAAGCGTAACAGTGGGAGGGAGCAAACCAGCTACCAGCCCCCCTTGCACAGCAATGTTGACAGTTTGGTTTATTAGAGACTGTTTGTCGTGGGCCTGTTGGGGGTTGCACACTCAAGGGAGGGATACGAGTTCAGTACGGTCGCCTTACACCCCGCACTCCCATTCCATAACAATCACGCAGCACGAAGCTGTCCGTTCAGAAACCAAGTCCTCCAGTCACTCATACGGATCAAACCATCAGTCGCAACATCCGGACCTGTCAAACATGAACTCACCAGATCTCTCTGATGACAGTGCCAACACTTAAAGTCGCCACCTGGAACATCCGTGGGGGCAACCAGCCAGCGAAAGCAAGGAGAATCTTCCAGTACCTCCGCAGACACAAAATCAACATTGCCATACTGCAGGAAACTCATCTCCTGCCACAGTCGGAACTGCACTGGGCCAAATCCTGGGGCTGTCACAGGTATTTCTCATCATACTCTTCCTATGCCAGGGGAGTTGCAATCTTAATAGATAGGAGAACAAACTTTAGTGTAATTGACTCACAGAAAGACTCTGGAGAGCTCTGCTGGTGAGGGGGATAATCACAGGAAAGGAAGTAATAATTGTGAACTCCTGTGCACCGAATACGGATAGCCCAACCAACTTTAACTGTGTGATGTCCCAACTAGGAAAGACCAATGCAGCAACCATTATATGGGGAGCGGACCTTAACACACCAATTGATCCCAGACTTGATAAATCCCACAAAACAGCGGGGAATCCGTCCAAAGCCAGCGCTCATGTTCGGGAGATCTGCCAGACATTTGGCCTATCCAACACCTAGAGGCACCACAACCAAGATGCGAAGGACTATACATTCTACTCTGCCGTCCATAACACCAGTTCCCGGATTGATTACATCTTGGCGTCCACCCACAGCCCATTCGTCTGGGTAAGGAGTCAAATTTTGCCACGCACCTTGTCCGACCACTCAATGGTCACTCTCGACGTCTCCCTAGCGAACACAGCAGTTCCCGGCCTTAACTGGAGATTCAAACCTGGCACACTTGCCGACGCAGTTTTCGCAGATGAACTGCGCAAAGAAATAATGGCCTTCATTGAGACAAATGTTGGCTCTGTTGACTCACCCGGTACCATCTGGGAAGCTCTAAAGTGCTTCGTTCGTGGCATATGCTTAGCTAAAGAAAATGGCATTCTAAAACTGATCTGCAAAGATTTATCAAACAGTGAACAACGGCTGAAGACACTAGAGCCCCAGGTCCTCACTGCTCCAAACTCGCACACCCAAGCCAAACTAAAGGAAGAACTTCTGGAGTTCAAGGAAATGGCCGACAATATGGGGGAAGGACAGAAACCAGGCGCTCTGTTAGCCCGTCTACTGTCGATGGACAGAACCCCGACTCGAGTTGAATGCGTTAAAGACGATCAAGGGCAGCGAGTGTACACTGAGGAGGAAATTGCTCTCACATTTTGGAACTTTTATCAGAAACTGTACAGTTCCACAGGTATCTCAGATCCGAAATCTATACAAGAGTATCTCGACACCCAGTTGTACTGGGTGGGGGCAGACCTGCGAGAACCACTGAACGCACCGCTGACAGAGGAGGAAATCCTGGAAGCAATAAAATCCCTTCCTAACTCGAAAGCGCCAGGCCCAGACGGGCTCATTGGAGAGTTCTACAAAGCCCACGCATCCATCCTCGCCACACTCCTACTTCACATTTACGAAGAAGCAATTGAACGTGGAAGCCTTCCCCCCACACTGCGCGAAGCCAACGTTATGGTGCTGCACAAAGCCAGCAACCCCGCAGATGACAGCGCATCTTACAGGCCGATCTCCTTAATCAACCTGGACAATAAAATCCTAGCCAAAATACTCGCATCACGGCTCCTCCCTCTCATGCCGGCTCTGGTGAATGGAGACCAAGCTGGATTCATCCCAGGATGCAGCACGACATACGGCATTAGGAGACTGTTCGGGGTCATTGAGGCCATAGATCCAACGCTACAAGCAATTGCGGTACTGCTCCATGCCGAGAAGGCGTTTGACTCTGTAGAATGGCCATTCATGATGGCAACGCTCAGGCAAATGGGCTTCGGCAATTTCTTTATCAAGTTAGTATCTCTGTTATCTAATGGCCCACGGTCATATGTCACTCTAGGAAACACTAGATCCACGAGCATATCATTAGAGCGGGGAACACGACAAGGTTGCCCACTTTCAGCCCTGATATTCGCCCTTATCATGGAACCCCTGGCATCGAGATTACGAGAAAACCACCTGCACCGAGGTCTTAAACTAGGCCCCCACAGGTTGATTGTCTCTTTACGCTGATGACGTCGTGTTGTTCATCAGTGACCCCCAAGAGAATCTTAACCCTGTGATGCGCGAAGTGATAAGATTCGCCAAATGTCAGGTCTTAAAACTAATCATTCCAAATCGGTAGTATTTCCCTGGTCTCCCAATACAAATGAATTTATTGACGATCATGGTTTTAAATGGGAGCACTCAAAGGTGCGCTATTTGGGTATTTACATGTCACGTAACCATCATGAGATCTACAAAGACAATTATGTTGCCACGTTAAACTCTCTGCAGGAACGTATACACAGGTGGAAATCGTTACCACTAACGCTATAGGGTAGAACATCCTTGACTAAAATGGTTGTTCTTCCTAAGCTTCTGTATCTATTCATAAACATCCCACTACTCCTCCCCAAATCCTTTCTCCAGAAAGTCAAGTCGGCAGTCCTGGAGCTAATATGGGCGGGTAAACCGGCTCGTGCCACGTATAACACACTAGTTCTACCGACGTCGAAGGGAGGTCTGGCGCTCCCAGATATAGAAAAATACTATTGGGCGGCCCAGGCTCACTTCCTGAGCTTCTGGTATATGACTCACTTTGTTCGCCCACACGTGCAGGAGGAACGAGCCCTGGCCTCACCCGACTTGCTAAGTTCTGTCATCATAAGTCAGATCCCAGTTCTGTACAGCACGCTCAACAGTCTTGTCTACATATGCAAATCTGGAAAAAGATGGCGGCCAAATATGGTGTGGACGTAAGATTCTCCCCTCTATTGCCTATCAGATTTATTCCCGGCATCCCCCTCACGAATGAAAAAGTATTCCTAATATGGGCTGACAAGGTTAATGTCCACTCCTTCGGAGACCTGTTCCCAGAGGGCACCTTTCTAACCCCACAAATGGCCAAAGATAGGGGCGGAAACACTTCCCTGGATGTATTCCTTTACTTTAGACTACGCCACACCTTACACAAAATATTTCCCTCATTTCCCAAACAACCCCCCACGTGGGAGTTACTGCACAACACGATTCAGGCGCAGGGGGAGGGGAGGTTAGTCTCGTTGCTATATAAATCTCTGGTGGTCGATATTGGGAAACCCAACCCTAAAACACAGGTAAAATGGGAAACTGCCATTCAGGAGACGATACCCACGGAGGATTGGTCCTATATCCTATGTCAAACTTAAAAGGTCGCACTAAACACCCGCAATAAACTAATACACTTCAATTTTGTACACCAAACTTACTATACCCCAGTTAAGAAACACAAGCTTCATCCAAAAACGTAGCTCCAATGCGATAGATGTGCTGCGACCCGTGCGGACTTCCTCCACCTAGCGTGGGACTGCCCTGGAATAAGGCGTTTCTGGAACTTGGTTCTACAAACAACTGCCGACATCATAGGCAAACAGGTGACCCCACTACCACTTGGGCCCCTACTAGGTCTCACTAAATATTTTCAACCCGCATCACGTAAATTAGCATCCCTTCTTCTGGTGCTGGCCCGAAGGAGGATCGCCATGTCATGGAGCCGAGGCCCACTACCCAAAATTGAAGACTGGAAAAAAGACATAACATACTGCCAGGATGTGGAAAGCGAATTTATAAGAACCCTACCATTGCATGCACACCCTTCCGACATCTGGGGACCATATATTGCATATCTGCTAAATAGTAATGAATCTTCTGACTCCGATTCATCTGGTACCTGGAAGGAGATTATGGAACTAAGATCCTCAACACTCGCCTGAATTTTTAAACTATCAGACTCTGATGAAGGACTGCTTTGGGCTTTTTTCATCTTGCGGGGGTGGGAGGGGAGGCGGCCTCTGAGGGGAACTCGGGATTGGGTAACGTTGTGTTTCTCTTCCTTCTATCTTCCCTTCATTTCCTCTCATGCCCCCCTCTTTTCCCTTCTTCCCTTTTCCCCTTTACAATGGTTTCGACAGAGCACCATGTTGGTGCGTTTGTAGTCAAAATTCAAAAATAAAGTTTAAAAAAAAAATAGTCATCTGGAAAGGTACTAAAGAAGAGGATAACAGTTTTGTAACATGGCTTAACCAACGTAATCGCCATTTACAATTCACGATGACGATTAAAAGAGGGTCAATTAACTTCCTAGACTTAACCATCTTCCACCAAGTAGGAACACTACTATTAAGACCCTATCATAAAACAATCAATAAGAACTCCCTCCTGCACTATCAGAGTCATTATGTTAAACACCTGAAAAACAATCTACCCTACGGCCAATTCTTGCGGCTAAAAAGAAATAGTGGCACCAAGGAAGCCTACGAAAAAGAAGCAGACACCCTCTCTAAGAAACAGAGATCGAGAATATCCCAAAAAACCTATAAGAAAGGCAGCTAAAAGAGCTTCTAACAACAATCGAGAATCCCTACTTGAAGACAAGATTAAAAAAAAAACAGAAGAAAGAATAGTGAGTGTAAATACATGCACAAACTTGAGTTTATCCATTACTAACGGTGAGAAAGCAATGGAAGATTTTTGATCAATCTACCAACAAACTTCCATGTCTGCTTTTTGCTTATAGAAAATCAACAACTATCGGAAACAGGGTAAGCAGTAGCAAATTTAGAGGCAAACAACCAGAGTTAGAAAATCTAACTAAAACATGGGGTATGAGCACAGTGACTGGTCACTATCCTTGTGGACAATGCTCAGTATGTAAATTCACCAGAAAATCTAAAGAAATCGAGATAGGCCTTACCACACCCTGGAAACAGATGCAACTGGCCAACTGCAATTCAGAATACGTCATATATATGATAACATGTCCTTGTGGCCTTAATTACATAGGCAAAATTATTCAAAAAATAAAAACCCGAATTATAGAACACAGGAGTTGCATGAGAAACAAAACCCTAATGGCACAGATGGTGAAACACTACTTAGAACATAACCACTCGAGTGAAGATGTCAAATGGACTGTCCTTTTAACAATCAAAGGAAATGATCTCACTAAAAAGAAAAAAAATACTCCTAGAAAAAGATCAAAGACTCATTTTTCAGACCAAAAGCGACAAAAGAAGACTCAATGAAGCCATCGAATGGCATGAAATCTAACGGGAGAGTTACGCTTAATAGGACCACTATCAGTAAACTATATCCATCTAGACGTCACACACCTTACGTACAAAACCTATTAACAAGTGCCCATGGAGACAGTTCGACTTCGATCCCACTAGTTCAATCCGCTCACTTGGTGTCTCAATACCTACATATCTATTACATAGCCCAACTAGGATTGTGTAGAATCAATAAGTATTGGCCACTGGAGACTCAGTTTATCAATTCACTAATTTACTGATGACTAATTAATGTGCTCCCTCTATCACCGCCGCAAGCTAAAAGAAATCTGTTGTATTTTAGAATACGAGTCAATTGACTAAAAATAGAGATCATGAGAGAGCTACACGAATGTTAGCTTTTTCTTTACTCATTCTTTCAAGGTATACAGTTCCAACCGAGCCCAGCTGTCATAAGCATAATAGATAAGACAATAATAACAAAAAAAGGACTACGTGTCCTATATAGCGCGCCCCACTCAAGATGGCGACCGCAACCTTAACCCAAACGGCGTTCAATGGCCCGTACGACCGGAGCGAACAGAAAAAAGTTAACGGAGACACATGGAGCCAGGTAACTCTTCCCCGTAATTCAGAACTCCCGATAATTATAACACGGCTTACTCTGTCAAGATAAGTTGATTAACATGGTTGTCTACCTTAGACAAACAAAAATAACAGTCCCTATTTCGTTGTTTGAATGTTCCCCCTAGAACTCAATACTGCTACCAAGCCCTCCTGCCCTACCAAGAGGACTGAATTAAGAAAAGCCACAAATGATTTCTCGTCGCCTAGGCTACTAACTGTCATCTAAAAGGTGAGGCCGACTACGACGATAGCCTCTGTATTTTTATAAAAACCATAACGAGATTGAACCAAAAATAGTAATTACTGTTGACATTCTTTCTAGGCACAACTGAGCGCCTCCCTCCTTGTTGAGAAGTTAAACTACACACAAGGATTATAAATACCCGAAATACCTAGAGTATCATCTCCATCGAATTAACTCTACAACGACAGAGAGCCTCTCTAAAAGAGGTAAGTTACCCCTAATTTTGCCCTATGCGTTACGTAGGAGATAGCCAGCCTGCTCTGACAGTATGTCAATTAATCAATGCAAATTAAAATTGCAGGTCCCTGTAGACTTACTTTGAAGCCAACTACGGACCCAGAAGACAATATCCTGCTTCACACAGGAATCTACCTCTTTAAGAACCACTTGCCCCGACAAGACTAGGTAATAACTTAACCTAGTCATGTCAGATAACTTTATTTTACCAAAAAGAACTAATAAGCATTTATAGCTTACATCTTTTTTCATATCTTTGTTCTATATTAACAGCTGCAGAAAGAACACTTAAGTTTGATATGAAACACTTTCAACAAGAACCATCAACTCAAGAGATATGCATCAATAGCACACTCTAATGTTATTGTTGGTGTTTTTTACTGTAATACTTTCAGATACAGTGACACCACTCCTGAAGAAAGTTCCCCTACATGTTCAGAGAACTGAAAGATGTCGAGTTTTCTCCATCTAGAGTAAATACTAGATTGACGAAATAGTGATCCAAATATAGGTCGCATGAACAGTGCAAGTTAGAAATTGTTCCCTGCATTGGCCATTGAATCAAATACCCGTCAACGAGACAGAGGTTATTAGATTGCTTCTAAGTCTAAGTGTCACGACAATCGTCTGTTTTTAGACAGCATGCGATTGTTTTATGCAAAGTGAATGGGATTGGCCCACCACTTTTTTAAGCTTGTGTGTTTTCCTATGAAATTGATTATTAAAAAATGAATATGTAATTCTTACAGCGCAAATTTAATGAATGTTGACTGTAAGATGTTGATATGAGCTAACTACCTCTAACGTTCTATATAGTGCTTTGGAGAGTTCCATTGGTAGTTAACTCCAGAAGCACTTTTTTTAGGCTTCGGAGGTCTCAACGACCGCTCTCCCTTTACCAGAGCGCAGTACCGTTTGGGCTGTGGGATGAACTGGTACATGGGCTTGGATTAACAACCTTCCCCTTGCCAGGGACTTGTATTCTTTATACTGCAAATATTACCCCTGTGTGTCACTACAAGAAATTCAAACATTGGTCCATGTGGGGGGTTAGGGGTGGAGTGAATTTATAGCTCATCTGTTCAAGGGAGAGTCACACAATCATTCCTATAGTGTAAAAGTGTAAACGTACATCTGGAGTACAGAAGCAAGGTAGGATGTCCAATTTAAACTGGGGCACTGGGTACTGAATGAGATGGTTAAGTAAGCTGTGATAAGCACACTTTGAGAGGCTATTTTATTATGTGCAAGTAAATAAGACCCAGATATACTCTTTTTTTATAAGGCATTGATGGTGGTTTGGAGAAGGGTGGCAATGTCCTGAAGGTCAGTGCCGAACATGGAACAAAATGATAAGCTCATAACTCTGGTATTAAGTTCTGCCAGGATTGGACATTTTAATTTGAGCTACTGGGATGCCAATGTGAGGGATTACTGGCTGTCATTGGATGAAAGGAAAGCCAGAAGTGGGTGTAGGGGAGTAATTAAATCATCTCCACTGCAATTTTATTTTTTCTGAAAACTTTAAATTCTTGGTTTCTTCGTCTATGCCTATTTACAACATTAATCTTAGCAATTAAATAAGTATGAATATGACAGCTTTCATTATTTATTGTTACTGCTTTGTGAGGGTTTACTATTCTTCATATTCGACTATTTATTATTATATGTGGTTATTAAGGTTGTCCTCTTGGTTTGGGGATTTAGTGGGTAAGCGTAAAATGTGTGCCTATAACAATTGCCGTATTGTGTAGTTGTTTAGTGGACATTCATCATACTATTCCTTATGCCTGCGTCATTATTCTTGGAATACTTATTGACATCTGTATTACATAGGCTATTGCATGTTTTCATAAAAATGAACTGCATGGAAATGAATACTATTCAAGAGTGATTAACTCATTAATAAAAATGACTAAACATTACAAATAGTAAGGATTGTTCACCAAGCTGCATTATGACATTCATTCTGTATTTTAACACATAGGCTTTATTTCCAAAAATAGGCTACAACAAAGATTTCTTATCATACCTTTAATCCTCCCTTATCATCTTGAGGCAGCAGATTGTTTAAAGATGGCTTACTTCTTGAGCGGGACAAATTTGTCTTATTCTTTTGCTTGTTCTTCTCTTTGTCTACCTGCATACAGACTGATGCCAACAATCTCACAAGTTCTGTATCTAGTGGGAAAATAAATGTGCACATTTTAGGACTATGAAAGATCCATCTTTCTCAGTTAGGAATAACCTTTCACACAGACATCCTTTCCATAGACTCATTCTTTGTAAGCTCACGGTTGCCAAGAAATAGTAAATAAAAAATGCAGTCCTTATTGGAGACAAAGTACTTTTGAAATAGTGTTTTTCCCCCCCATTACTTCAGTTGTTTCTCTGCCTTGTTACATACACATAGTTTAAAATATTTACTCTTCGCCATTAAGAAACATACAATATTTTGTCAGTTAAGCAGGACTATGGCAAGTGAATCTCCCATTACTACAAGGACTGCGTGGTAATCACCTTTACAATTTTAATTTGTAATTGTATTCCAGAGGCCCATCTCACATGGGGAGACACTAACGCTTAATCTCCTCCCCGTTTTTGCTTAAACATACTTTAATGTGTCCTAAACAGAGAGTTAAATACTTTTGAAATCATCATGCCTATCTTGATAATCTTGATGCCAATACGTCATGGCAACTACTCTTAAACACAACAAATACTAGCCTTAGAATGGCCATGATGAACTTTCTAATTCTACTCACACATTGTGGTTGCACTGTTAACTTTAAAATATCCATCAACAAACAATGTTATATCAACACGCATCCACAATAATTGTTAGTGAAATGAGTTATCGAATCTGAATGCATTTACTTTATCCAGGATAAGACTTTATTGAAAGCTCAGAGCTTTTGTGGACCTTCCAATTTGATATGAATCTGATTATATTTGAATCGGTTTTAAATTAATTTTAAAATCGAACTTTGTAATGTTGATCATGCTATGTTTATAAGTATTGTAATCATGTTATTGATGACATTGTGCTCAAATCAAATCAACCGAAGGATTGTTTAAAAAAAAAATATTGAAAAGTTGATTTTCCTTTTCAACTATCCAAAAAAAAAGGTTACAGCATTCCATATCACAAAATATCACCCAGAACACAAAGTAGAGGGCCCTGTGAGCCAATTAGCTCCCATGCGGCAATGCCAATAACTACCATTTAAACCCCTGAATCAAACAATGGCGGCAGCTCAGCCAAGCAAGAGCCAAAGAATGTAGACACCAACAACAAGTTGTTGCCCACAACCTCAAGGGTGCTGTTGGCAGAGACTCATCCAGCACCAATCGTCTCAGTTCCCACTCCATGCCTGTGCTCATCTCTCCCTTCTCGTTTTCCTGGGCCGTGGCTGGCTAATCTATGTGCCTTCCATTTCTACGCTCTCCCATGCTGTTCAGTTTTCCCACCTGTTTCACTCTTCAGAGTTTCTGTGACTACTGTCAGTTTGTGCAGACGATGCCTCATTGGAGAAACTCTGTGGCCCCTGCACAAGCAATGTTCCTCCCTACAATTTTCTTTTTCAGGAAACCTAAACGAGACAGATTTCACATGCTGTTTCTGTGGTGTTGGATGCTATGTTTTCAATTCTTTCCTCCTCTTTCTTGGATGCTAGTTTCCTTGCTACGTATGCTCACATTGTTCGGGATGGAAATAAGTATCTACATTTGACCTGGTTCCACAGGTGCAAATAGTTTTTATGTCCTGGCTGGGGAGGACGGGGAATAATGAGGGTTAATTACCCCATACTTTGCAGGCTTCATGAAATCCACTCGACTAGCACAGTCTAGTACCATTTGTGTCGGTTCTGAAATGTTTGCATTCATAAACTGCACCGTTTGTGGTTGCTGTCAAGATGGATTTTTAGAATCTGCCTTGGTGCACAGATTTTAGGAGGCCAACCTAGTTATAGTGAACAGAGGTTAGCCAGAATCAAATCAGTCAAGGCTATTTGCAGGAGTATGAGAGTGGGATCTGGGGTCCATAACTAGTCGACAAAGGGAAGCACACAATAATTCAATTTAGACAAGAATGTATAAAAATACATTATTTACTCTAGGTCTTAAACACACACAAAAATGAAAAAGTGTATATATATATATATATATATTCAGTAAAAAAAAACTTTGTTAAAGGGACGTTATGGTTCAAGTAAAACCGAACACCCCCTGAAATTCGCCAGTTATGCTAAAGTAAGCAACCATAACTCACACCACCACTGTGCACTGCTAAGACTAACAACCAGGACATCAAAGATGACATCACAAATGTCATTGATGACATCACATGTGCATTTATTTTCATAAAAAGTCTGTACAAGAGAATCTTATAGTAATGTTGATCAAAAACTGAAGGGTTATTGGAAAAAAATTTCATGAGGTACATAGTGCATTAAGTAATGCATTGATACGAATACCATTCTATTATCAGGTTCTTTTCAGTATTCTAAGCTAGTCATGTAAAAACAGGCATTGTGTGCAGCATGCATGATGGAGGTGCAATATTCATAATGTTGCCATGTTGAATACTGAAATGATAACTGCTTTCTTATTAGAGTTGTGTGTACTGTGAAACATGTAATAAGTAGCTAATAAAACCTACTTACTACATAATTGCATTATTTCAGACAAAACACAAAGAGATAACACATACAAATATGAGTATATACAGGGAAAGTGAAGTAAGCAAAAAAGCAGAAGAACTAACAGAAAGAGTTTATAATCTAACTGTTTATCTTTAAGCAGAGAAATAATTGCTCTGTTTCAAACCTGCTACTTACTTGATGTATGTGTATAACATGAAGTGACTGGACCCTTAGAAAAGTAGTGCGAGTACAATTTATAGAAATATGAGCATATATAGGGAAAGTACAGTAATAAAAAAAAACTATCAGAAAGTGCTGATAACCCTACTGATTATGTTCATGCAAAGAAAGGATTGCTGTCTTTCAAGCCTGTGTTTTTCGTCTTTGTCATTTGTGATGTCATCTTTGATGTCCTGGGTGTTAGTCTTAGCAGTGCACAGTGGTGGCGTGAGTTATGGTTGCTTAGCTTACCATAACTGGCGAATTTCAGCGGTTTTTTGGTTTTACTTGGAACCATAACATCCCTTTAACAAAGTTGTTTTTACTGAATTTCCTAGGTTTTAGTAGCACAACTTAAGCATAACGTCTCGTTAACAAAGTTTTTTTACTGGATTTCATAGGTTTTTAGTAGTGCAACGTAATAACCATAAAGTCTACGAACATCTGACTTCATTGCACACCTTCCGGAGACTGCCACATGACCATATGCTGGCGCACCGCATGATGACGTGTCTGAGAACCCGTACACACTTCACAATAAGATCTGTGCTTCGTGGACAGTGTGGAACTACATTTTCTACTGATGTAGGAACTTGCAACTTCAACATTTCCCTTGCACAGCTCCAACACCTACTCGTACTCAGCCATTAGCAATCTAGTACACAGTACACACTTTTAGCAAAACTGCTATTTATCTTAAAACGACATCAGCTAAGGCCATCAATCCTCCACAAGGGACAGCACCACTGCTGTAATGAAGGAGCATGAGAAACACTGGCACCTACCTTAGAAATGGCACACGCGCAACATTTTCCCCCACCCACCTACCCCTCCATATTACTGTTTGGTGCCTCTTCCCTCAATTCCCTCCGCAACTTTCGTTCTTAGCTCTCCTGCCAAAAAAAAGCCATCCAAAAACAAAATAAATGTTCCTCCTTCCACCTTTCACAGTTAAAAAATAGAACTAAACAAAAACCGCATAGACTCCATCTACTTTATATTTCTCAGTAAAGTACATAGACGCAATAAGATTTTCCAACATTTCCATTTGCATTTTGTATTATGCCAATGGGAATATTGTGGCGTTCATCCTCCGTTCCAGGGATTGGAACGGTGGATAAAGGGCCAGCAGGCCAAGTTATCAGCCCAATCGAACCGAGAGTGCATAACGAGGTCTCTGGATCATTACCCCCCTTCCAGCCCCTAAAATGGGGGATGAATGCCATTAGCAATCTAGATTTCCAAAGCGGTAACCCGTGCTACTAAAAAAGAGGATTTTTCGTCCTATACCGGGACGCCAAAGTCCCGGTTTAGGAAGGAAAATAATTTTCCAAGATGGCCACCATAGAAAGGGAAGGTGGGGGTTCCATACAGGGCCCCTCTTCGCTTTCCATGGCAGCCTGCAAAAGGCAGAAACGAAACCCTATGACCATATTACCACAAGCACAGTTTTCTTCCCTTTCAAATCTATCCTAATTCCGAAGAACTTTACCACAAAGCCAGTACCAGGTGGACATGGCCACTTCAATCCTATGTTTTGTCCCTTCTGGTCATGGCCAGTAGCCACATTGTCCGGATTATGACCTTATACCATGACCCCGACATTCTGTCCACTGCCCATGGCTACAGCCTACCCCTCAGTCACTGAAGCTGTACCACTATTTTTTAACTACATTATGACATTAAGAAAACACTGCCACATTTCCAACACCATACTTTCCGATCGTTGCCAATCACCCTTACGCAAATTTACTGTAAATCCACCCACCTTTTATTTTCAAAACTGTCAAAAGAATACACAAATAATTTGTCATATAAGGTGTGCACAAAATCCCTACAAATTTTGTAAACTCATTCGAAATCACGTCAGAAATATTCCAACCATCAGTATTACCCCTCACCTTCCCACACATTATTTCATAAGTTTCACAAGTGCAACGTTCAGAAAATATTATTGTCCCGAGGGTTCGACCATGTATTTTTGTACATACGTTGATCTATCGCAAACATTTCCAATGCATCCTACCTCCTTTTTCCTCTTTTAAAAACATATGAAATCTGACAGCAGGGCACGTCCATCTTGTGCTATTCTTATCCATGGCTGCATCTGCCTAAGGTAAACTGCCCTGACGTCATTAAATCATATGCTCCGCACCTGACTCTCACATAACCAACCCTAGTGATATTCAACACCTTTCTCAGTGATGCTCCTCTTCAGCGTAGCCAAATGCGCCCATAATCACCTACGTGCCATGACACACATCGACTTGCAACATAGCACATCACAATTTGAAATAATAAACCGTTTTTTAAAAGAAAACAGTAACACTTTGCAATTTGTAAAGTACTTTTATTTCACAATAAACTCTCGGAGAACATCCAACTATTCCCATATTGAATCAAATTGCAAATTTGTTTCTTCGCTCGTGACCGAAAATGTTAATCGTGAGGCACACGTTCTTTTCCCATACACAAAGTGCTCGTTTTCGATAAAGGAACCGCCTGGGTCGCACAGTGAATTCCAGGGCGTCTGCATGAACTTGGGCTTAGACCACCATGAAAGATGTTATGCTACTCCTAATCGCTAGTGCAGCGTACGGACACATGGGCTCTGCGCGATCGTCCCACAAAACAGTCACGGTGATCCAGCCGTTGATGACTACGTGCACCCGGCGAATAAAGAATCCATCACTTGGCATCTGGAATCCATGGCAATCGCAGTAAGGCAGCATGTAGCTATTTGGAAAACATAACAGAAAATACGTATCAATACCCAACCTTTATTACAATACATCTATTGATTTCTTGATTCGGCATACAGTTTAAACTAATGATTAGCACACACAGCAAACAATCTTAAAAAAGACAAAGAACGTGGAAACTGATGCACAAATCGATGTGGTCATGCATGACATTTTAAAGAAATATTAGCTTTGAACCTGGGTGAATCTAGTGATAGTCTACAAACACCGAGATTCTGCACTCCCCATAACCACAAAGAAATGACAAACACACAAAGATAGTTCAGTTACATTGCCAAAATTAATGTTCAGATAATAATAAATTAAAGCTTGTTCCGGTGTACAGTGTCAAAAGCAAACTAACATGATCTTGACTGTCTCCATTCTCTTTGTGTAACTCAGACTGCGATGCTCAATGCGCTCGCACCAAAGAATCTTCATGAACTGATTTTACATGTGCCTTACAAACGTTTGGAATGCATATCCTTATCAAATGTTCCTTATTCCAAACCTCCTCTCCCTGCATTCTTACTGAATATACCCTTTCCCTCAAGGTCAAAAAACAATTGACCCTTGTAGTTTGAGTCCCATGCGTGGGCCTTTTAGCTCGCAACCAAAAAAAACAAAGCTGGTGACCTTCACTCAGAATCCAAATACATTCTCACTTTCTAACAATATGGCTCAGCGCATTCATGAGAACTGGGACTCGTAAACACGTGCAAAGCCGCTGTTTCCATCAAACAGTGCAGGTGGCTGCCTCAGATGTCAAACTCTAAGGGGCGCCAGTGTTACTCCAATATTATTTTAAATACATTGTAACACAACATTAGTTCTTCGCCTGTACTTTACGCACATTATATTGAGGAACACCTCCAAATGTACTGTATGAACCACCTTTTTACTTCTTGCTGCCACATCCCATCCCAGCCTCATCAACCCTCACCTTCCGAGACAGTATTTGAGAAGTTTAACAAGTGCAATGTTTTGTTTTTTATATGTTTTAGCGGCGATGTCCGCAGACACTAAAACACGGATGAAAGATGGCGGGCGCATCGGAACAATCTGACGCACTTCACGCTCTTCACCATCAAATGAGCGAACGTGTCACATGTCCGTGGACATGACGCGCCCTATCAGCCAATCGTTATCTTGTCCGCGGAGCAAAGAGGGAAGTGTGACCGCGGAGCGGACAGATATCACTCATTTTTTGAGACCTACTTTTTGATCATTTAAAAAAAAAAGTACTGGACGGATTTTCACTAAATTTGCAAAAGCATGCTTTCGGGACCAAACCTCTGCTCCTGCTGCAAATTTGGTGAAAATCCGTCCAGCGGTTTGATCTTTAGCCGTGCACAAAGTTTTTCCCCCATTCACTCTATGGGTAAAAAAGAAATTTTGGGAAAACCCCCTATAACTTTGTCCCCCCTGGACCAAACCTCACCAAACTTTGCAAAAAAATTCAGAGTGGGCCATATACTTTTTTTTGCAAACTTTAGTGAGGATTCGTCCAGGGGGAGCGAAGTTATAAGCCTCCCAAAAAGTGCTCTTCCTATGGGATTAGCAACTTAACCATAACTACACGGCCACTATCGTGGCTGTGTAATTAATAAATATACATATACATATATATACATATATATATATATATACACACATATATATATACACACACACACATACATACACATACATATTTTTTACATTTATTTGCATTAAATAATTATAACTTTTGCAAAAATAATTTTAAAACTTTTCGATTATCCTCTAAAACGTGTCTCTTGAGACAGAATACTAATAGATAAAAAGAGATGACGCACCAATAATGAGCCCAGGGTTCACCCTTCCGTCCCCTCTACGGAAAGATCCCATTCGTGAATGCTACTGCAGCCCATATCAATGGGATCTTTTCCACACTTAGGAGAAGGGCCCACCAGCCTTCCGGGTCCAGTGATGGTACGTCTTTCAACAATAGTCCTAAATGGTTAGTTTTCTACAAGGTCAACCCTGGGAGCAAGTGTTTCAAGGTTTTGAGTCGTCCCTTTCCAAGCAAAAACAGCATTGACTGACTTTCGGGCTGTTTACTGGGAATCTTGATACGATTATGTAATTCCTCTGTAACAAGTTCATATATATACATTCACCATAGGTTCATAAAATACAGTGAAAGACTGAAATCAGCACAGGAGCTAAAAGTGATAGAATAAAGATGGAACCATGTCAGAAGTGATTTTCCTTAACTTCAGCTGTCCTACCAAGAATGGGGCCTTGTGCCCAAACGTCACAGGAGCCACAATGCTTCTCACCAGAATGTATCTGTAGCAGGTAAGGTACTTGTGTTGCTGATTGTTCAAAATAAGAGATGCAATCAATTTACTATGTTAGTAAAATTTGTTCTCTCTCTGATGGTACTACCTTGGTTCGACGACCAAAAGGCAGTCGACTGGATTGTGAGGTGTGGCGGATCAGAATGATGAGACTGGGGTCCACCATGTTTTAACTGTACGTTATTCAAAAGAAAGAGAAAAGGCCTAATTTACCCTAATCTAAGGGTTGCCTTAACTAAAACTAGGGTGCTCCTCATTAGGGTGGAAGTCCAAAATCAAATGTCTGTCATCAGTTCCAAATCTAACCTGTCCTGACCCTACCACTAATACTAACCCACTAAAGACCAGGAGAAGGACTCCCTTCTCCTAGGGTGAAAAGATGTCTTTCCAACTTAAGTGTTCAGTTTCAAGAGGTAGGCTTCTTAATAGCGTCTGTCTATTCTCTTCACCCGCTTCCTTCAGTTCTTTCCTAGAACTTGTCCATATCTTATTTTGTAATCCTCTTGACTTCTTTAAAGTTTCCTTCTCTGGGTATTGACCCCTATCTTCTTCTGTGTCTTGTACTGGTCAATTAATAGTCTCTCTTTCTCCTTAGGCATTATTGCTTCTTCCTCTATGAGAATAAGCCTTAGGTCTCTGGATCTCTGTACTTTTGCCTTGGCATCTGGGTGATGTACCCAAGGTTTAACTCCACCTCTCTTGCCTTTTTCACTACTAATGGGATGAGTAAGAAGAGTCCTGTAGCTATCTTCACTCTTTAAGACTTTCAGTATTACTGGAACAGATTTACTCTTCTTATAGCATTTGTTACTAATGGGCCAAGTATGAGGGTTCCAGTAGTCGCTTCACTATTCTTATAACTTCCGTTACAAGCACCTTGATGGTTTCGGTAAGGAGAAGTTTCTACCCTCTCTCCGTTCTTTGGTTGCTGCTTCCTATCAGCAAATCCTTCCAGGGATTCTTGTTCCGGACTGGGCCTCTCAGTAGGCTCACTGCCCATGGATGTTCCTCCGACAACCTCTTCTCTGC
Source organism: Ambystoma mexicanum (assembly GCF_040938575.1). Taxonomy (NCBI): domain Eukaryota; kingdom Metazoa; phylum Chordata; class Amphibia; order Caudata; family Ambystomatidae; genus Ambystoma; species Ambystoma mexicanum. The sequence continues at coordinate 39,842,618 of NC_090933.1, forward strand.
TATTCTAGTCACTCGGGAGGGGTCTTTGCAGAACCTGTTTGAAACTCCCGGGTCTCTCTCCGTGTTCGCCTAACTCCTCCCAGTTTTATGAGGTCGGACCAAGGGTTTCCCAAGTTCCAGGAGTAGTCATTTTGTTGTGTTTGAGTCTGGCTCAGCCTTACTCCATTGGGCTTCCTCGTCTCGGTGTCAGGCAACTGTTCATTCTTTCGTACTCCTTGACGTTTACTTGTCGCAGTAGTGTCTTCAGGACAAGTACTGCAGTAATACATTCAGGTGTTCTAGCTATTTCTTTGTCTCTTGGGGGAGATAAAAAATGGAGTTCCTTCTTGGAACAGGAGTCCATATCCCCAAGATGGCAGTCTCTCCATGCGAGATCCTGCTTTCCGCCACCCCTAGGAGGAATATTGAGTAGCGCGCTCTCCCCCATTCTCACAAGAAGAGGCTCCCATCTGGGGAGAAGTGACGGAATCCCACAATTCGTCACAGAGGATAACAAATACTTGTTTTCAATGTTATCCTAAGGAGGACAGGGGAGACAAATGCTTTGTGTTCCATTACCCCCCTGACTCACATTTTCCCAGATGACTTGATGGGTCATCTGTGGGTAGGGAGCATGGCGGGGGCAGAGGGGGAGGGCGGTCGCTAGAGGTTAGATTTCCTGATGTTGCTTCCAGTGAGTGGTGACCAGAAGCTGCAGATGCAGAGATTCTCCCGGTCGGGTCCAGAAGCAGAGTGGAACCCTTGGCGATGGAGAAATGCACACAGAAAACAGCAGGCGTCGAACCAGTTGCGGTTGTAGAAGTCCTTCCAGAGCAGGACCTCTGGATGCTGGGAGGCTAAAAGTCGCAGTGAAGGCGACTTATACCATAAACTGGCCGCCACCAAAGCTTCGGGGGCAAGGGCAGAACGGCAATAGTTCTGCAAGGTAGCCCACTAGAGGACACTTCTCAAGGCTCAGGATCGCTGGCTCGTCGAGACTGGTTGGTCCCACTAGTCCAAAGGTTGAAGTAACGCACAGGGCCTTTGTAGATCGGCTAGTAGAACAGGGCTTTAGCAGGCAGGACGGGGAAGGAATACCAGGCCTCTTCAAGGGTTGTCTGTAGATCTTCAGTCAGCTCTTTGTCTACAGGGGATTCTTGGATCCAATGCCGGTTTGAAGAAATGGATGCAGGAGTCCTCTTATTATCCAAAATCCAGCCTGGAAACAAGTCCAAGCCCACCAACAATTTGCACCATTCAAACAGCCAGTAGTTATCCAATCAGGGACAACTACTGAATTCACCCATTCCCCAAACCCAGACTCTCCATCACCACAGACGTTGAGTGGGACCAGACAGTCCCACCCCCTTCCTGCCACACACACACACACACACACACACACACACACACACACACACACACACACACACACACACACACACACACACACACACACCAATAGCCTGCGAAAGCAGCAATTATTAACAATCACCTTGAGTAATGGATTCAGTACTCACAATAGTTGTCTTCAGTGTGGATGAAGACCAAATTGAAGCCGCAATTGTAGATGTGTCATGAGAATACCTCCCACAAGGCGTTCAGAGGCCGGTAAAAATGGGCTCTGTGCACCTCAGGGGCAGTATCTTCGGGAAACCCTTGTGGGGAAGAAAACCTGATGAATGGAAGATCCGCATTGCTGTAGTAGTCCAGGAAGGCGTGGTGTAGCAGGCAGGATAGAACAGCGAAGCGGTGGTTTCAGGAATCAGGAGAGCCAATCCGGAGACTGTAGGTTACTGGAGCAGCACAAGGAAATTTCCAAGGAAGGTAAGTGCATGGAAAACTGGGCTGAATACCAGCTGATGCAGGATTCAGAAATAGCACGAATGACATCTCAATGCAGGTAAGTGGGGGAGACAGGGCGGAAAGGAATGGAACCGTTGCCGAAGTCCCGGGACGGGAGAAGCCGCGGAACGCAGCCTGAGAGCGTAGTGGATTGGGAGGAGCAGAGCTCCGGAGAGGAGAGTACCGTAGAGAAAACGGTAGAAAAGGAAAGAAGGAAGACGGAAAGGAGCGGAGGAGAACCGCAAGTAGGAAGGCTGGAAAAAAGGATCAGAAAAAGGTTGACCGAACAATGCGTTCAATAACAAGGCAAGGAAAAAGATGAAACGAGGATAAGAACAACAGCAATGCTTGGAAAAACAAAGGAAGTGCTGAAGCAAGGCTTGGCATGGGAGCAATCACAGTAGCGACACACTTACCCGTTCTCTGAAGGGAATGATATAGTATCGGGTAAGTGCGGCGTGATTTTGGAAGAGTCTAGACCTACACTGGAATTTCTACATAGGGAACCAAGAAGAAGCCATCTTGTTTACCACTTAAGGTATTGTAGATGGTGTTTTCTTCATTGAAACCACAAGGATTTTGGGGGAGATCTAACAGCAACATTCCCTTGTAAGTACATGGCCTTATATGGGATTTCCTGACCTGGCAGGGCAGGAAGAAGGCCAAACTACAATATGGCCAAAGAACAAGCGAAAATCATGTGGCGTGGCTATTTTAGAGCATTAGCCATATGCAGTAAATGCAAATGTGCATACTAGAAATAACAAAAACGGTAAACATATAACTGCTGCCACCAGATTGTCTTTAGGCACATATACAAGTAACCAAAAATCCCAAGTGTAAAAAAATAGTGTGAGGAGTCAGGAATGAGAGTCGGACACAAGGGGTTCAGAGTTTTGTTCAAAGACTTTTATTAAAATAAAAACCGGGAGGGAAAATGCCTCTCTATCCTTGCACTGGAGGCGTTTCCATACCTAAAAGCAAAACTAAGGGCCTGTCAATGTCAGAAAGTCCAAAGTATCACCATCCTGTACCGAAACTACTATTCTGGCCCTTAAACGCTAACAAAATAAACGCTAAGGTGAAAAGAGTAATTGCTTTGGCATTAAGTGGTTTATAAATGTTCAAAAGAAGAATGCATAACACAAAGGTTCCAGAAGTTCTTTGTTCCAGGGAGCGATTCCCTTCCCCTGGATTTGTCATCCCTCTGTTGTATGTTTAAAGAAATCAGTTCTTGGAATTTCTCTTAATCCACAATGCAACTGTTGCACAAAAACAACTTGGTTCTTCATCCTTATCTCGTTAGGGTTTCTGGTGTACTCTCCTGCCAGGGTTTCACTTCTTATTTCCTTGCTTTCACAAAGCTTTTGGCTGTTCCAGCTATATGGACTCCTTTTACTGATGTACTTCTGGTACACTGCTCAATTTAACTTTAGCAGGACTGTCCCCATGTAAACACTCTTGCACTGGCCTGGTATACTATCCTGCCAGATGTCATAGCCACTGGACAGGAACCCCAGTTCACATCCCCTAAAGGGTCCAGAAGGACCCAGTCCTGGCACCTTCGGTGCCAGGTTCATAAGAAAGTGTGCTCTGCACACTTTTTCCATTGGGCACGTGTCATTCCATCTCATCAGTGAACCACGTGTATCTGGGCCGGGCGTGGCAATAGGAATCAATGAAGATGCACGTGCAGCATCATTTAGGAGTGGCAGGGTGGAACCATCTAGCAGAGCAAGGGAGCATGGTCAGGACCAGGCTATTTAACCCTGCCCCGCCCGTAGGCCTAGGCTTCGTGTTATTCTGCCTAAGCAGCGTAACGCTCACCGCCGCCTGAGAAGCATCTTACCCATTTTTCAGTGCAACCATTTCGGGGAAGCCTCTTACCTGTCTCCCAGCAAACCATCTCAGAGAAGCATCTTACTTGTCGTCCAGCGAAACCATATCAGAGAAGCTTCTTACATGTCATCCTGTGAAACCATCACGGAGAAGTATCTTACCTGCATAGCCAGCCAAACCATCGCGGAGGCGCAACTTACCCGTTTTCTCCATCAGACCAGCTGAATCATCGCTTAAGCGTCTCTTACCGGCTCGCAGTGACTCCATCCGCGATCGACCAGAGCGCACTTACCTGGCTCGTGGAATACAACCACCGACTGCACGCTTACCTGAGCTTCAGCTAGGACACCAACTACACGGCCAGCTTCGTCGCGGTTGCAGGCATCCTTCACCCGCCGCCAGGTCCGCGCACCGCAACTCTTCTCCAATCGCCGCCAGACTATACCTGCAGGAGGAAAGAACAAATAAGGTTAGAAACCTAATTGAGACATTTGCTAGGTCACGCGGCATCATATCTAGCGCGTACCTTTGGATTCCAAGTAGTCATCTTCTTGGGAACACTTCGAAGTCCTCCACCGGTGCAACGGCTCCGCTGGGCTGCCATCACCAATAAGCGAGAAAGACATTATTAAGAGTACGAACTTAAATCATGTGACAAGACATTAATACTTATATGAACAATAATCATCACAAAGACTCCTACCTTCAAAGTGGTTCGGTCACAGCCGGCCTGGGCCACCACATATATGGACCAGTAAAACAACTGGGTCATCTTGATGAGAAGCAGGACGGAGAGCTCGCCCTAACTATATATCAGGGGCAGTACCAGCATCCAGAACAGTATACTTGGCAGCAGCTTGGGGTGAGAACCGATCCCGGGGAGCCGAATCCAGGGAGGGCTCCAACCGTGCCCCAACGTCCCCGCAGCAACCAGATAAACGTACCACCAGGACTGTCTTTTCTTGTGTGCTCTGCACACACCTTCAATTGTAAACAATTTTGTTCATGTATGCTCTACGAACATTTTCAACTGTAAATACTCTTGAGTCTGCTTTATCTAACACAGTACCTGCCTGATACACTATCCTGCCAGGGCTTCTCTTCAATAGTTGTTGCATACACTTGCAAAAACTTAGTCTCTTCTTGTTCGCTTTCCATTTTTATAAAGCGTTAAGTTTTTTCTTCTCTTTTGTTCACATGTTTTGCATTGATTTGCTTTCAGGACGTCTGCTGGTAGGCCCTGGTGTCCCCGTCTCCCTCTAGGGAACTCGCCAGCTCTTGCTGGCATTCTCTTGCCACGAGTAACCGGATGTGATCGGCTGGCTTTTCCCTCTGCTTTTCCACCCTCCATCCTCGGCCGGCACGCTCACTGCAGCTCCTGCTGGGCTCTTCGGCTTTCCACTCAGCTTCAAGTAGGACAGTGTCACCGCTCGGCACCTGCAAATGCCCACAAACCCTGTGCTGGCTCCTGGCATTCTCACAGCGTGTCTGGTCTTGCGGTCGGCTTCTCACTTCCGGCTGGATTCAAGGAGCACTAGGAATACAATGGAGGATCTGGTTGCCGCTGTGGAATGGTTGATGTATGCATGGTGACCCTGAACGTCCATGGTCTGAATTTGCTGGTGAAGCGCTGTTCGATACTGTGACGTTTAGTTGAGCTCAAAGCCACAGTGATTTTTCTCCAGGAAACACACTTACTCCCGATGTACGAAGCGCGTATGATGCATAAGGCTTTCCCCCAAGCAACAATTTGCATCTAGTGGGACAAAGACTAAAGGGGTAGGGATACTGCTGATCAGCACCTCTGTCTTTGAATTTCAGAAGCAATTCATATATAGGAACCCTGAATGGAGATTGCTAGTGCGCAAAGGAACCCTGGGAGGCCAAAATTCACATTTGTAACAGTCTATGCACAAAATGAGTGGCAGAACCAATTCTTGGCCATGTTACTTCACAAAATAGGGAGCTGGCGCGAGGGACAAGTGGTGGTGGGCGGCGATTTCAATTGTGCTATGGACCCCATGCTGGATAACACATTAGCCCCCATGAACAACAGATTCCGACAGGCCCTGGGGAAATTCTTTAGAGATCTGGATTTAAAAGAAGCCTGGCGATTTTTTCATAACTCTGAAAGAGAATACGCACTTCTCTGCATCGCACAGGGGATTCTCAAGAACAGATATGGTCCTGGTCTCGGCAACAGTAATCTCCCAAGTTACGGCAATAGAGACAGGGGTGAGATACCTCTCAAATCACGCTCTGGTGATCCTTCAGAATGAAATAACTAGACCCCGTGGCAGGTTCTGTAAACAATGGAGGCTGAACAAAGTGGTTCTTGGCGACAGAGCTCTGCTCGCCCATATGGAAAAGGTAATCAATGATATCTTCTGTGAAAATGACACTGGGGAGGGGGGTAGACTGGCGGGTGGTGTGGGATGCAGGCAAGGTGGTATTCTGAGAGGAGTTATGTCCCAAACTACTGCCTACCTTAGGGAGAGAGACCTCAGACATACAGAATTGGATGGGGAGGTGAAGGAAGCAGAGTCGCAACACAAGGCGAGGCAATCGCTCAAAACACTATGAGCCCCACAGAAAATAAGAGCGCAATTAGTGGCATGTGTGGCAGACCACTTGGCTCAGACATCGCTGCACACAAAACATACTTATTACTTTAAAGGGGGTTAAGGCCAATCTCTTCATAGCAGCAAAACTAAGGAAACAGGGCTCACAACTACATCACACAGTTAAGGGACGATACCAGTGATGTGCACTGACTGAGGACAAGTTAGCAGTAATGCAATAATTCCACGTGGGCCTGGTGAAAGGGGAGGACGTTCACCCTACTCTACAAACTACTTGTATTGAAGGGGTGAAGTCACCCAGATTTCTGATGATAGGTAGTGCCTGAAGGGGCCCCTTACAGCGGATGAAGTAGGCATTGCTATAAGCTCCTTCCCAACCAATAAGGTGCCAGTCCCAGATGGTTTTGTGAATGTTATTACAAAACCTTCAGAGGCCATTTAATACCGCCACTGACAGACCTCTTTAATAGGATCAGGGAAAGCGGGCGATTACATGACATGGGAATAGCCACCACGTCACTGATCCTAAAGACAGGGAAGGACCCGGCAGATCGCGCTAGTTATCACCCCATCTCAATGGGGATGCTAAGATCGAAGCCAAGGTCCTGGCTGGAAGACTGGCGAAGGTTTTTCTGACAATCCATGGGAACCAGTCCGGGTTCATTCTTGGGGGACATGCACAGGACAATGTCATAGATTTGGGGACCAGACTGGGGCAGAGATTTTCCATAACAGCCCTAGATGCGAGACAGGCTTTCGATAGCCTAGATTGGGAGTTTCTCAGACAAACACTGGCTGCAGTCTGGAAATCACGCGAATGGTTCTGGCCAACTTCCAAATTCATTCCACACAATTTCTGGTTAATGGGCAACTTATGACACGGGTAGAGAAAAGACCGGGAACACGCCAGGGATGCCAGTTTTCTCCTTTAATATTTGCCACGGCTATGGAACCGTTGGCAGCCCTAATTAGACAGGATATTGTGGAAGTTGAATAGAAGGATTGGATGCACAAGATTGCCTTATACGTAGACAACCTGCTGATATTTATGAGGGATATGAAACAGACAATGCAGAGAGAGTGATGATGAGATTGCGGGACTTTGCGGAAGTGTCAGGGTTAACTATTAATTACACTAAATCTAAGGCCCTTAATATAACTGATGACACTAGGACATAATAGAGTTAGGTAAAAGATACCTGTTGATCTGGGAAAACACAGGACTAGAATATCTGGGCATAACTTTAACAAGGGAATACAAGGGGCTACTTGGGGCAAACATACCCCACCCATGGAAGCAGCCGACGGAAGATATTAACAGATGGGATGCGCAACAGCTCTCATGGTTCAACCGAAAAGCGTCAAGAAAGGTGGCATTATTGCCAAGCTTGCTGTGCACACTGAGCTCTCTTCCTATTGGAATTGCAGCCCAGATGTTAAAAGGGCGGCAGGCAGAAATCCTCTCTTTCATTTGGCATAAGAAAAGACCAACGGTCCCAAGGGGGAGGGGGCACGTGTGCCCAAAGTGAAACGATACGTGCAGGCAGCCCAGCTGGCGCCAATGTTGTACTGGGCCGGAGCGGAGTTGGAGAAGGGTTGGGGTAAAATTGACCAAGCGACCACACCTATCCCATTGGGCTCACTACATGTTGTTAGAAACAAGGTTCAGGGAGCGGGAGGCCTGTTATTGTAGGCGACCAAAAACACCCTGCGGTAATGGGATCTAGCCCTACAGTGGAGGATAACAACCCTGTGTCTTGGACCTTATTGTCCAATGGGTCACAACAAGGACTTCTCCCCAGGTTGGAGCAATGGGTTCTGGGAGAGTTGAGGGCAGGGGGGGTTGTGCTCCCCTAAGATTGTTAGACTTCTACCAAAATGGAGAACTATTACTTTTTGCGGACTGTAAGGATACATTTCATGTGTGGAAAGGAGAGCGGTTTAAACCTATCCAGAGAAGACATTGGATCTCTCAGAGGGTGGTGAAAGATGCGGGCACAAGGGCACCAATGGGAATATAGCTGACTATGCAAGAGGGATTGGGAGAAATGTGTTCCTTGCGGCTTTACCGCTTATAGGATCGCGCGCAACCGGACGATACATGGACCGTTGGGAAAGCGACTTGTGTATTAACATCTCGGAGGAAGAATGGAGACTGATTTGGAACAGGGTTTATAAGGCTTCTAAATGCACAACTATTAAGTAATCGTCTTGTAAAATCTGCTACAGGTGTTATCTGACCCCGCAGTGTATACATAGGATGAATTCACAATTCTCACCTCTATGCTGCAGGAAATGTGGGGGCACGGGCGACCTCGGTAATCAGAGTTCTTTTTGAAAGAAATACTGTGGCATATAAAAGATATCATGGGGGGCGTTACCCGATTCCACAGTGATGATCTTGTTTGGTGCGATTGCAGACATATTAAATGCTGCAAGTGGGTACATGGCGACACTCATTACACACCTATTGACAGCTGCCCAAATGACATTAACCCAAAGCTGGAAAACAGAGGACCCGCTGTTGACATGATGGTGGGTCAAGGTTTGAGGCATTCTGGCCATGGAGGTGTGTGCACTACCTACCAGACGTTTTGTAAAGTCTGGTTTCCCTTTGAAGAATTTGTCAAAGGTAGGGAACAGCAGTTCCACAGACAAGGTCTGCTTAAAAGTTTTACCATTCTGTAATTTGTACGGGAAGAGTGCTGTAAGGTGCAGGGATTTAAACTGAATTGAAGTGCTCCATAGATCTGATGTTAAGCCATACTTGTTTTATTTTATTTGATGATGGTTACGGGGATAGGGGGTAATTGATTGCATATATACGAAAGTAATTGTCACTGAGGAACGCAAGTTGACAAAAGGCTCTCTAGTGCTTATTCCAAATGTATGCCTTTATCTTTGCTTTCTGGTAGCTAATGTTAAATCTACAGCGTCGAAAGGCACAGGTGATGATGTATTATAAAGGAATTTTTTAAAAAACGTCTTCGGGAGAATGACTCCCTTCTCCTGATATTCCGATAGTGTTCAAAGAAATGTTCTCTTGCAGAAAAGGTGCCAGGGGGAATGACTCCCTTCCACCGTTTTGCGGTACCACACAATCTATGCACACTCGACAATCTGGATCAGCAGAATTACTTCCTTCACCTGGTATTGATCTCTACAGTTCACAGTAAGGCCAGGGGGAAGGACTCCCATCCCCTGAGGTCTCTTTTTTTTTTAAAACAATTTTTATTACAAGATCAAACAAACAAAACCAATACAAACCAAATTTGCAGTGCAAATATCAATAATACTGTTTTCACATTGTTCATTACACAATTTTAGTCACTGCTCCCCTTATCCTACCCCCTCTTATGAGCCTATTTATTCTATTCACTTTATATCCGCACCGCGTGGTGGGGTCTCATGTTTAGTGGATTCTAACAAATCTTGTATCATTCCAAACAGTTCCGCTACCAACGATTTCCATGCCATCAGGGTTCCGACCTCTTCCTCACCCCCTATGTTACTTGCCTCCTGCCATACCATGGTCTCCGCCTCCGCCCACTTCTGCAAATCCTTCCACCACACCTCCACTCGTGGCCTATGACAATTTTTCCATCCCATGGCAATCCTCCTTTTTGCGAGCACATATGCTAAATCCTTCAATTTATTGACATGCTTAAGTTTCTGCGATCTGGGGAACCCCCCCCAGTAAGCAGGCCCAGGCTGAATCTATGACTATAGTGGCCCCCTTTTCCGCCAGTTTGCCAGCTACTTCGCTCCAGAAGTGCTCAATCACCGGGCAGGACCAGAACATATGTACCATATCAGCCCGTTCCTCGTCTCATTTGGGACATGCTTGTCTGCCAGCATTTTCAAACATCGATATCCTCAGGGGTGTCATGTATGCCCTGTGCGTAATATATAATTTTATCTGTTTTAGTCTAGCGTTTCGTGACACCTTTTTATGGTACCCCACGCAAGTTCCCACATCCCGTCCTCTATCGGGGCTCCCACCTCCGCCTCCCAGTCTAGTCTCATTTGCGTTAGTTCTTTCCCAACCTTGGACATCATCATTTCGTACAATCTAGAGATCTCATGCCCTCCTTCCGTTATATCATATATCATGTCTACGGTAACATCTGGCTCTTCTTCCAGTACCGTCTCAGGTCAAGTTGTCTTAATTTTCTGCACCATTCTGCGATATGTAATATATTGACCCACATGTAACCCCACTTCCTCTCCTAGCTCTTCAAAATGTATGATAGTCCCCTCCCGCCAAACATCTCCCATAGTTAACAACCCCACCGATTCCCAGTGGTTCCCAATTGTCATTTGTAGCTGCTTATCTCCCCCAGCCAACGCGCTTTCATTTCTGTCTTGGGCAGCCAAATCATCTCTTAAATAAAATGGGGCACAGTCTGCTCTAAACAACCTGGATTCAGGGGTCGCTTCGTCTGAGAGCCATTTAGCAATATATTGCAGTTGGCTCGCTACGTAATAGACCTCATAGTTAGGCAATTTTATTCCCCCTTTTTCATAAAAGTTCTGCAACTTCCATAGTGCCACTCTATTCCTGGTACCCTGCCACAGGAAATCCCTGCACATTATGTTCAGTCTGGTGAAGAACTTCTTGGGTATTAGGTACGGGATGTTCCCGAAATAATGCAGGAGCCTGGGTAACACCACCATCTTGAGCATTGCACCTCGCCCCATCATTGCTAGAGGCAACTTCACCCAAAATTTCACACTCTTCAATTTTGACTATGGCTACCTCGGTATTGAGCCTATGTTCTTCTTCCACCGTGTGGTACACATCTATCCCAAGGTACCGAAAAGTACCAACTGCCCAAGGAGCTTGCAGCACCGGCAACCGTCAGACAGGGATCCCCTTATAGCTACTTAGCAGGAAAATAACACATTTCTGAGGGTTCACCGCTATGCCAGACAGCACCGCATACCTTTCCATAACCTCCAGGATGTACTGGAGATTCTCCTCCGGGTAGCTCAGGTACAGCAGCAAATCATCCGCATACAAGGAGATCAAGTGTCGCTCCCCTCCCACCTCAATGCCTATGATATCGTACTGTTGTCTGAGGTATATCGCCAGAGGCTCTAAAGCTAATATGTACAGCATAGGGGACCATGAGCACCCCTGTCTGGTACCTCTGTCTAGTTGCCATCTCTCAGAAATCACTGCTCCTGTTTTGACTCTGGCCAACGGTTCACTATATAGCATCTTTGCCCCTCTTATGTATCCAGGCCCCATATCATAGCCAGCCAAGGCTGCCAGCAGCCATGGCCACTTGACAGAATCAAAGGCCTTCACAGTGTCTAGGGACACTATTGCCATTTCACCCTCATTCTTACTCCCCCATTCAACAACCCGATGGAGTCGTCTGTGATTATGAGTTATGTTCCTATTCGGGACAAAGCCTGTCTGGTCGGGGTGTATTAGTTTGCCAAGGACTCTACACAGTCTGCTTGCCAAGACAGCCGTCAATATCTTGCTGTCCTGGTTCAGCATTGACAATGGCCTATAGGAGCCACAGCTATGCCTGGGTTTATTAGGTTTGGGAAGCTGTATTTTGATAACTTCTCTTAGTGACTCTGGCAGCCGTCCCACATCAAACGCTTCATTTAGCATATCCAACATCGGAAGGGGGGGGGGGGGGGGGGGGAGTACTTCTGCTTTATACACTTTGTAAAACTCACTTGGAAACCTGTCCGCCCCCGGCGTCTTACTAGTAGGTAGCTGTCTCACCACTTCTTCTAACTCCTCCAAGGTAATCGGTGCATCTAGCTCCTCTCGTTCTTCAGCACTTAGTTAAGGCAAACCTATGTCTTCTAGTGTATCTGTTATTTCTTCAGGACTTCTTCTCTCCTCATCCCCGTATAGCTCCCTGTAGTAATTTGCAAACTCCTGATTTACCATTTACTCCCTCCTGGGTGTCAGCTACACTGCCATCTTCTCTTGTTATCGTCCTAATGGTGGGTCTGGGGATCTCACTCTTGTATAACCATGCCAAAAGCCTTCCTGTTTTATCTCCTCCCGCATTCGGTGTATATATTTTTTATAGTTCAGATTACACAGCCTATCCCATTGCTCTGCACATGTCTGTTGCAGTTTAAGTATCAACTCCATGTCTCCTTCAGTATCATCTCTCCCCTTCTGCGCCTCTTCCAATTCCCTTTCTGCTTCCTGTAGATCGGCCAGGATTCCTCCCTGCAGGCTTTTAGATTTTGCTATGGCTACGTCACGCATCACCACCTTAAAGGCTTCCTATAGCGTCCACGCTACCCGTATTCACCTCAAAGTAGTTTATGATCTCCTCCCTTATATCTTCCCTAAAAAGGGGGTCTTTAAGCGCCTCTGCCCAGAGACGCTAAGTCGGGATCCTCGCTCTTGGGGGGCAGTATTGCCAGCCAATAACTAGGGGCGAATGGTCTGACAGGACCCTCGCCTTATATTCTGCCTACACCGTCTCCATCATTATGCAACTGTCGCGGGGCAGAATAGTGTGACTACTGCCTTTCTTGGGGTTGTTTCATTCTCCACACATCTGCCAGACCAAAGTCATCTAGTAATGTCTGCAGCGCTTTTGCCGCTGGGGCAGGTCTATCAAATTTTCGATCTGATCTCCCCACCCTAGGGTTTAGTACACAGTTAAAAACCCCACCCCAGATCACTGCACTCCCCATACACATGCTAAGATTAGTACTCGGGGTTCTGAAGTATGTTGCCGTATTCTGATTGGGGGCGTAGGTGTTCACAATGCATATCTCCCTGTTCTCCACCAGTCCCCTCAGCATAACCATTCTCCCATCTGCTTCTGCAGTTTCCTGCAACAAGTGAAATAGGACATGCGGCGCCACCCAGATGAGCAATCCTCAAAGCATAGGCAGAATATGTCGAGCCCGCCACGACCCCTTTCCATTTCTTCACCACCGTTCCCAGCTTTTCCCGTGTCAGGTGAGTCTCCTGCAGCAGTGCAATATCTATCTTGTCTGCGCAGGTACAACATACCCTTGTTCCTTTTTAGATAACTATTGAGGCCCCTGACATTCCATGTAATTATTTTAAGGTCCCCCATGGATTGTTAGAGTTCTCATCTCCCCCCCACCCCATCAGTGCAGACCAGTTCCCCTTCACATTTCTGTCTATATAGGCTCTTGCCCCAGTTCAAACTTCCCCTAACTACGAACACCCAAAGCACCCCTTCCTCTCTCCCTCCCGCAACCCTTCCATTCCCCAACTTCACCCCCCCCCCCACCCAACAGTTGCCCAGCTCCATCCCTGGATCTCAGGCATCTCCGCATCTAGCACTTTCTGGCGATAGCCTCTACTCGAAGCTCAGCAGGGTGAGGTAGCCCTAATGGCTATCCTACTTCTATCTGGGGGGTAGGGTGCCTGTGTTCTGCCGCTCCTGTTTGCCACAATTCAACCACATGCTATTATCCAATTTGCCTATGTAATCAAAGCTCTATATTCCAGTCCAATGCCACTCAATAGAATCAAGGATATCCAAACCTAGCTTCCGCGCCACCCATCCCTTCTCATCTTTTAAAGTTCCTATCGAGCCTCTGCTGGGATACCTCACAGCATGACATACTAGTCCACATGAATTGCCACAGTCACTTATCTTGTTCTCCTTGGGCCCGTGCAGCATCCTGTTCCAGGCAGCCCTGTAGGTCCAGCCATGCGGCAGCCTCCTCTGGGGTGTCAAAGAAAAACATTTGACTCTTATGTAGCACTTTCAATCTCGCAGGGTACAGGAGCATATATTTGATGCCGGCCGCGCGCAGCCATCTCTTCACCGCTACATAGCTATATCTGCCTCTGGACCAGCATGGTATAATCCGGGTAAGCTGTTACGGTAGCCGAGGCTTTGTCTATCGTTCCTCCTTTCCTGAAATACTCCAAGATCTTTTCACGGTCTTTATAATTCAGAATCTTGGCAATTATTGCGCAGGGAGGTGCTCCGGGCTTCGGTTTTCTCGTGAGGGCTCTATGTGCATGCTCCACTGTGAATCCTTGTGAGAGTTTGTCAGCTCCTATTTCCTGCAGGATCATGTTCTCCACATAGTCTGTGGGGTCTTGGCCTTCTTCTCCTTCCGGCAGACCGACCACTTGAATGTTGTTCCTTCTCGCTCTCCCTTCCGCCTCCTGAGCACGGTTCTCCAGGTTGGCCACTTGCTGTTTTAGTATGTGGACTTCCTTTGCATTGTCAGTGCTGGTGGTCGTGTTAGTTTTAACAGCACTTTCCAGGCTGCTTGTTCTGTCTGCAAGCGCCCTGACATCTTGTTGTAGCAAGTTGACATCTATCCCCACCCCGTCGATCTTAGCCTCCAAGGAGGTCCGTAAGTCCGCCATTGCTATCCCCCAGGAGTTCTTTAGTTCTGTTATGGCTGCCAAGATCTGGTGGTTTTAGGTTCCAATTGGGCTTCCCATGGGCCCACTTGCGCCCACCAGCACCGATGCAGCTGGAGACTGCTGCGTCTTGGCAAACGCCTCCATCGTGGATTGCTTGCTCTTGCTTTTGATCACTCTCCCAGTCATCCTGTGACCCAGGGCAAGTGTCCCTTATTGCTTTGTACGTGGCACAGCAAGCCTGCCACTCTATTCCACCATGTTATTTGCGGGTTACTCCTGGTTTCGACTATTATTTCGGGGTACCTTCCTGGAGTCCTGTGCACTGAGCGATCTCCTCGAGTGGGTTATGTCTCGAGTGGGTTATGTCCTCCCACGTGTCAGGTAGCTTGTCTGCCTCTCTGCGCAATTTCGCTCTTTGCGCCCTCCAGCTTCCGCTCTTGGAGCGCAGCCCTTATGTTTTGCGGGCTATTTACCTTTCCCCGGTGCCTCTGGGCTTGTGTTGCCAGTCACGCCGTCGTGCCCAAGACAGTTCAGGAAGTCCTTCTCCTTTCCTCTGTCTCCCTCAATACCGCTCAGCACCCACAGCAGCGCAATCCACCCACATCAGACGCTCCACTGTGCACCTCACATGTCCAGAGGCTGCTCCAGTTAATGTTTGACCCCAGGCTCTGGATCTTCCCTGTAATGACACAAGGGATAGCTTCCCTCCGCCGTCAGAAGCGCTTCGTTTTTGATGCCTCCCTCCTAGCTTGTCTGCCGTGAGTGAGAGGGGAAAGTTCTGTAGGCAACACCGGTCTCGCTCTTTGATCTGTCTGGGTATCGTTAATATAAAGGCAGCTGGCCTCTATGCCCCGCTTTCACGGGCGCTGGTGCTGTTGCTGTGCACCAGCAGCGCTTCGTCTCAGGCGAGGATGGTAGCCCCTCCCCCCATCATCCGCACCGGAGAGACAAAGGAAATGTCTTCCAGGGGACCGCGCGGCTCCCTTGCTATGCGTGGCTTGGTGCCCAGATCTTACTTGGGCTCAGCGAGTCCTGGTTCTGTAATCCGCGCACACGGATGTCTTTATTCACTTGCCCAGGCACCCGGCCCTCATTAGCTGGGCATCCACCTCCTCTGCTAGCGCCCGGCAGCTGTCCGCTGTTCAGGCACCAAGCCGCACCTCCGCTCTTGCCCCACAGCACCGGCGCATGCACTGCATCCGTGCTTGCGTGCCGCAGGGGGCCTCTCTCCTGAGGTCCCACGCTGTTGGGGGGTGGGGCCACGCAGACCACGGTTACCGGCCCCAGTCTTCTCCTCACACGGCTATCGCGGCCACAGCTCGGGTACACCCGCCCTGTCAGTCTTCAAGGCAGCGCGACCTCACGCCAAGTCGCTGCTCTCCATTCGAACGGCGAGGATTCAATTAAATATCAGGCTACAGTGTCTCCTCATGCATCACGCATTCTGCCGCTCCAGCATCTGCGGCCGTTCGCTCATTGTTGGCCGCCATCTTAGATACACTGTATCAGGGTCGCCAAAAGTTCCAGCGTCAGTTTCCTTGTTACTCACGCGATCTGCTAAATATTCGTAGCAGTGGCAGGGCATCTATTCATACGCCCGTGTTTCCATTATTGAAGCAGGATGATCATTTCCAGCATGTGAAAATGCGGACCAATGTCGGATCACCGGAGCAGCTCCCATCAGGCACGTCTTCCTACATGGCCAGTTAGCCACACCCCCTGAGGTCTCTTTACTATATTCCAAGGGCTTTTGTTTCTTCTCCAGGAG
Organism: Ambystoma mexicanum; assembly: GCF_040938575.1. NCBI lineage: Eukaryota > Metazoa > Chordata > Amphibia > Caudata > Ambystomatidae > Ambystoma > Ambystoma mexicanum. The sequence continues at coordinate 39,858,987 of NC_090933.1, forward strand.
AATGACTACCCTCAGCTTGGGTTTGAATAGCTCTTTTTCAGGTCTTTCCACTTGATGTACATTTTCCACTCTCCCTGTTGATCAAGGGACTTATCTTTGCTACTCTGACAAGGAAGTCCTCCTCAGACACCCAATGTACTTATTTTGGGGTCCCTCACCCTTTTCTGGTGGTCAGTGGGTTTATTACTGCTCCTGTGATGAGGAATTTCTCCTCGGATACTTGGTTCACTATTGTTAGTGTCCCGACTCGTTTCTGCTCGTCAGTGCGCTTATTGTTGCCACTGCAACGAGGAAGCTTCTCTCGAATGCTTGGTTCGCAATTGTTAGGGTCCCCGACCTGTCTCGGGTGGTCAGTGGTCTTATTCCGCACAGTCATTTGTTTGTTACTCCTGGGGCGAGGGAGATCCTCCTTGATGCACTCTATAGAATTCTGTTTCCACAATGGCCTTAGAGCTGCCACTGGGGTCAGTAACATTATGTTGTGTCCCCCCTCTCCACTGCCCCTGTAGCCCTACCGGGTCTCCTGTGCCTGTCTTTACCTTCTTGTGTGATGCAGCAAGTCACTGGCCCTTCCTGGGATGGGGTTCATTGTTGGCAGCTTCCTCTGCTCTTCTCGTCACGGTACAATTCTGCAGTCCTCTGCTCCTCACGGATTTGGCGTCGCTCTTGGACCCAATGGTCCACCTTGTTACGATCACAGAACGCTTTTTCGGTTCGGCCTCGCAGTTGGGTCTGTTCCCGTCGACCCACAATGGACTCTCGCAGCCTGCAGCTGGCATTCTCTACACAGCCTTTCAGCCGGACCTCACTCTCAAAACTCCCGAACCCCAGCAGGCTCCTGGCTTCCCCGCGATCATACACACTTTACTCTAGCTTCCCTTTCCTTTTTAGCCCCAGGACTTTGCCCCGTAGCAGCGTCCACACCTGTAGTCAATTCCTCCTCAGCATTCCTCATGCCTCCGGTGAGCCACCTCGTGAAGGTACTTAAGAGTTGGTTATTCTTCTTGTGTACTTCCTTGTCTCAGTAGGTTGTGTTGTGGCCAGGGCTTTAAGTGGGCAGGGGCCTGCCGGGGCTGGGCCCCGGCAGGCTCTGAAATTTCGTTTTGAGGCAGGGCCCTGCCGGGGCCCAGTAATCTCCCCTGGCAGCCCCGGCCACTACACGAAAAGGCATTTTTTTCTACAGCCTGAAGCGCTCGCTCGTTTGCGAGAGCTTCAGGCTACAGAAAAAAATGCCTTTCAGCCATAATGGTGGCGCCGCACCTGCGAGGCATCCCTTTAATCAAGAGATTCCCGTCGGCCGGCGCCACCATTATGGAAAAAACGTGAGGCCGCTGAAAGCAGAGGCCTTGCTTTCTAAATACTGGAGCTGCCGCGCATTCGCGGGAGTTTCAGTATTTAGGAAAAAGGCCTCTGCTTCCAGTGGCCTCACGTTTTCAGCCTTAATGGTGGTGCTGCCCCTCCCCAGCTGGCGAGGGGCAGCACCACCATTAAGGCTGAATAGGCAGGCGCTGTCCCCTGCCAGGCAAGCCTACACAAAATAAATGCAGAGATCAGCACCCTCTCCCCAAAGGGGAGAGGGTGCTAATCTATACGAAAGGCTGCCTGGCAGGGGTGGCAGTAGCCCATTGAGCCGGGCTCGTTAAGGGGGCGTGGCCTAACGGGCCATCAAGACCCCCGCTGTTAGGCCACGCCCCCTCGATGAGCCCCGGCTCGATTTGTAGTGCCACTTAAGGCACTGGTTGTGGCTATATCCCATGTACTACATAAATACTTGGATCTACTCTCAATGAAAGGCTCAGAGTGGAGGGGGACTAGGGAATGCTGGGGAGTGACATTGCTCAAGGGGGTGTACCCTAGTTGAACGTCCTTGTCCCCAGAGGGGAACTCTCTCCTCCTGAGGTCCTCCCACATTAAACCACCCCTAGGGGGACTATTGGGTAGTAGCTGCACCTACCTAGCCTCATGGGAAAGAGCTCCCCCATGTGGAGAAGCAACGGCACCTTGCGAATCATCACAGCACCCAATCACAAATTGCTTGTATTGGTTATAGTAGAAGTTTGTAGTGTTAAGCTTTCTTGCATCATGCAAGATGTGCATGCACCGGGATGGCAAGTCTGAAGTCACCAAACTATATCCTCAGGAGCCAAACTGAAAGGTTTGCAGTTTGCAGACTTGGATGCACTATATGCTGTTGCCTTTGTGTTAGCAGGATGTGTACTGATGTGGTCATGATCAGAGGGCAAATTTAAATGCTTACCACAGATCCCTCATGCACACACTGATGTACTTGAAATGGAAACATTTTTTATTTGATTAAATTAATTATAATTTTTACAAAAATGTACAAATTTCTTTTTCAACATCAATTCTGGCATTTCACTTTCCCTTTTGATGGCTTTGTTTCTCCTTTTAGAGAGATGTATCCAGTCTTTTGTGCACTTCAACTAGAATCGTAGATCGAATGAAGTCGCTGCTAATGTCCATGCCGTTCATTCCCCTTTCATCAGGTCCTCCCACGGGGTTCTTCATTGTAAGTCTGGAATTGTTTCATCAATGGCTCCAACCATTTTTCCATTTCCTTCCTTAAGGCCAAACAATGGAGCAGCAGGTGCTTGATGGATTCACTTTCTTTCTCTGTCCCACAGAATCTGCACAAATGTCCTTCTGATTTTCTCCATATAGCGTTGTTCTCATTAGTTGGAAGCAGGTTGAGTCATTTTTAAGAAGGTATCTCTGTACAATCTGTCGGGGAACTTTGATAGGTATCCTCGCACTTCATTTATTTTTTTGGCATTTGCTGGTAAGCTTACAGGCGGAGGCCTGGTCCAAAGTTGTGATCCAACCATAGTCTATAGGTTTTTTTCTTTACTCTATTTGGATTTGACCTTAAATCCAATTCTAAGCAGCACAGATGTTCTAATTTGGATCTGATTTTGGTTTGCCACCCAGTCAGAAATTTACTTTTTCCCCCGTCTCAAGCTCCTGATTTATAATTTGGAAAATGTTTGGACTGGATGGCGATGTAATTTTAGAAAGTAGAGCCATACTGTTCCACTCCAGAATTGCGTTTAATGACAGAAGGCTTAATTCTCTCTGTATTATTGTTATAGCTGTGGAATTCAGTAGATTGAATGCCTCATGCCAAAAAACACCTTCTAGCTTAGTCCGTAGTTTGCTTGGGATGTTGGGCATGGCTTCGCTCCACATGCAAGTGCTGGCACTACTTTTGCTTTATAAAAGTGGACCAGTGGAATCAAGGAAAAGCAGCCATACTTTCTGTCCACTAGTTTAGCTTCAGTAGCTAAAGAGTTTGTCTTCTCTAGCAGGACTTCTTGCATTGGCATTTCAATTGACCTGTTATGAAATAGGACCCCCAAATATTAAAACTTAGTCACTTCCTCAATCCCGATCTGGCCGAGGGTCAATTTCTCTGACTTTCTTCGGGTGAGTGGTTTTTCTACTGGATATAATCAAAAATGTTGCCAAAATAACTGCAACTACGCAGTTACTGAGACTTTCCCCCTACACAGTATTCCGACTCCCATTACTGCAGGGGTTGCAGAGGTATCCCCATGGTCGCAGTAATAGGAGTCGGGGTTGCGGGGGTGTCCCCTGCTTACGGTGACAGTAAGCGGATAGGAAAGAAAAAGAGAAAAAAGGACCCAGCGGCGTCAGCACCACCCCACGCAAGGGGGAGGAACCGACGCTGCAGGGGTACAAGGCAGTCGGCAGCACACAGTGCACCGCAGTTAAGATAAGTGAGGGGGTGCAGGTTGGAGGATAGCGGGCAGAGGCATGCAGGCAAAAGTGATCTATCTGATCACTATGATCTGCCCTAACTGGAGGTGACTTTTTCATTGGCGGAATTACAGGCAACGCAGTGATCACACAGAGCCCTTAGAATCAGGGTTAATTGCTGAGGTAGTTTTTGTACCACTTAAGTGGACAAAGCAAGGCGCAGTCCCATGGGTGTGGTGGACAACAGAACTGCATCATCCGCGAAGAACAAGATTGGGATACAGGATACAATCCCTTTTTTGGTAGGTCGGTACTCGCCACTAGCAGCCTCTAAATGATGGAATTAATGTACAGACAGAATAATACCGGGGCAAGAACACATCCCTGGGGAACCCCTCTGTGCACACGGAAAGGAAAGTCTTACTTCACCTGCGCTCCCACAAAGGACACTTGCTGTGTTATTGTTATACAAAAGGTGAATTGAATTTGCAATGTAATCTCTCCTTATAACCTGGGTGAATTCGCCTTCCCCAGATTTAAGCAGAATTCTGCTTCACAGTTCAAGAAAAGAAAAGAAGGAAATCCTGGTTTGCAACAAAGTTCCAACACAGTTCTGCAACTTCAACTTGTCAACAGCAAGTTCCAACACTCCAGTGATTCAACACAGAAAATCAAAGGCTCTTCCTCTTCCTTGAAAAAGTTAAAAATGTATTCTCCTTAGATAAAGAACAGTGTCTCAGTTCATCAATAGCAATAATAATGTTCTTGGTCAGACTGATATGCCACAACTGATGAGTTTTAAACAAATACAACTTCTTTATAACAGTTTTACACAGTTCTTCCTTCAGCACCACAAACATAAATTGTCTCTGTCAGGACCACTTTGCAGTACGTCAACTTCCATCTGGATTACTTCCATGCCATGCCTACTACCTCAGTTCACACCTGGTTTATTCTCATGCCAGGCCTACTTATCCAATGTTTTGCCATCTGGATATACTCTCCTGCCCAAACAGTGTTTCACAACAACAAGTGCTTTTGTGGTTAAGATCAACTAACACAAGGTTCATAACAGCTTCACCGTATTCAACAGTTTGCAGCTTCAAAATATTTAGCAATTCTTCAGGGAAAACAAGATTCGTATTGCTACTCTTCAATCCTCTTCTGTAAATAATGCTCCCCTCCTTCTGAATATCCTTTTCCAGAAGGGCATCCCGTTTGCCACTCTTGTTTCCCCACTGCACAAGTAACCAAATACTGACAAGGATAAGGTCTTATTCTGGCTCTCCTTTGGTTTTGGCAATGTGAGTTTATACCAGCTTTTACCATATGTTGGACAAAGTATGAGCAGCAAGTTTCATAATTTGTGAACCTTCCATTAGCCCACTTCTGCCATCCATTGGCAATATCTGCTAGACTGTATCTGCCTTGATTTTAGCCGCCCTTTGCTTGGGCAATGCGCGTAGGTATTAATTCTTAATAATATCACCCCATCGGGTTGCTGGGTTTTCCACAGACTCACACGTTTAAAGTTACAGTCCTTTGGTTTTCTTACATAAGGCTTTCGCTGCTTTTCAATAGTTTGGTATTCAAAATTATTTTGAGAACCAATTTCACTCATACGTGAGTGCTGCTTACTTACTGAACGTCTGCCTTGAACAAGCGAGCGGGTGCGGAGCCCTCCGGGGTCAGTACTAGCTTATGAACTTACCGGGTAAGGCATGCACTTCCGATCCCCTCGCTGCTCGCAGTACTTTGGCTTCTGTGGTTACTCACGACTCAGAAATCTGCTTCTCTTAGTCTGCCTCTGCCTGTGCCACCTGCCATTCAGCCACTGGAGACAGTCTTGAGGCCTTTGGGTGCACACCAACTAACGGAAACAGCCTCCTGGGAAGGAAAGCTTCCCTTGCTTTCGTTTCCCACTGCACAGCCTCTGCACTTTAGGTTTATGGAAACACAGACCCTCTCAGGACCGGCAGCTGATATCTGCCAAACAGTGGTCCCGGCGCCTTCTCTGTCCTCCAGTTTCTGCCTGGATTGCCTACATGATCCACGCTGCTTCTGCTTCTTGCTCTCTCTGCTCCTCTCTATGGCCTGCAACTGATGGAGCCTTTTAAGCCTCTCCGTCTCCCTCAGGTGTGGCTCATCTGAATTAACAATCTGACCACTCCTGCAACATTGCATATGTTTGGCCCTCTTCTTCGTACCAGTACTTATGGAATTAGGACTTGGAGTCCCTAATAGCACAGTAAGGTTTTCGAGTTTAATTTTTACTTTTAAACCCAAGTCTGCTCTCTATAATATTCTTTAAAGGAATATCATGAGGATTAGTCACCAGATTTGATTGAAAAGGGTAAGGCAGATCTTTTAAGCCGTTATTATTTACAGATTTCCTTTCGCTGTACCCTTGGGTGTTAGGGAGGTCTTTAGCTTTACTAGTCTCCAGGATTTTGGAAGGGTTTATATTTCTCCCCAGGCCTAGGAGTTTGTGATTGTTTTTACCTCAATTCATACGTCAGCTTGAGAAAAAAGATGGTTATTACAACAAGCCATTACATACCTTGGATTTGAGGAGACATCCTCCCTAGACGAACACAAATACTGCGTCTCATCCCACAGAGTCCTCTCATTCCCCTGGGCCTGTGCCTTTTCTCCTCCCAGGTGATCCTCCCGCAGAACACCACCCCCACGGTCAGGATCAGAAATAGCTTACCTATAATAGGGACTCTGAGGCGCTATCTGGCATTTTCTACATAGTGCTACAATTTTCCAAATTACAACGATGTTCATTGAGAGTAGGCCTAGTTCATATCTTATGATTTCCATAGGAACGGTGGTAGGTAGCACCAACCCTTTCTTCCAGAACAAACCTTCCCGCTTGGTCCAATATTTAATCCCCTTGTACTTTATAGTTTCGGCACCATAAGCGACAATCAGCATCACGTTTTGTTTGTAATAGATTATTACAGGTTTATATGAGAATTTCCCAAATGTGTGTGTATTATTCCAGCTTGTGATATTGCTGTTTGTATTTTTGTTCTTAATTCAAGATGATATGGGAGATCTGCTAAATTTTTATTTGTATTTAGCCCCAGGTAGCACTATTTGTTTACAGTCTCTACAGTGGTTTGGTAAAGCTTCCAACTGAAACTGCACTTTTTTACTTATGCTACCCAGGCATATTAGAATTCAGGTTTTGCCTAGGTTTTTGTTAAGATCATTCTTAAGAGCGTAATTTTGTAGGGCATACAGCAGATTTTGAAGGCCTCTCGCGGTTTTTGACAACAGAACCAAGTCATCAGCATATAGAAGCCAAGATAGAACAGATGAGCCCAGTTTCAGGGAATCCACAAATACAGTTTTAAGAAATTTGCCAATGTCGGCTATAAAAAAGGTTAATAGGCTTGCAGCTAGAATGCTGCCCTGCTTAAGACCCTTAGTGGTTAAGATCGATCGAGAAAGTGGGCCTTCTTGCGTTAGACAGACTTGAATAGAAGTGTTAGAGTAAAACTGTGTGATAAGAGCTCTGATATAAGTAGGGCATTTGGCTTTGTCAAGTTTGTCAAACAGAAGTTCTTGAGTTGGATTCAAAAGTAGTTTTAAAATCAAGAAAGGCCATGTATATTGTTTGTCTCCTATACTGACTTTTAGGTTTAACTAACAAAAGTGCTACTAGATCAATAGATGTGCCAAGACCAGGAACAAAGCCTGCCTGAAAGTGGTCCATAAGATGATTTCCAGTGACCCAATTTGTAAAATCCTTCAGCAGTAACTGAGCAAATATTTTCACCGGGACATCAAGCAGCGCTATTGGTCGGTAGTTCTGGGGAAGTTCTCAGTCACCCTTTTTAAAACTTGGGATGCTTATGGATTTTTGCCACATAGGAGGAATTTGTCTATTTTGTATAATATTGGAGAATAGTTGAAATAAAAGATCAGCCCTTGCATCTGGATGAGTCTTCAGCCTTATATTTGTCAATCCATCAGGGCCAGGTGCTCTCGAGACACTTCGTTTTACTATTTGGAGAAGGATATCTTCTTTATCCAAAGTTAGCGTGTCTTTTGTTTCCCACGATCCATTTAATGTAACACCATTTTTAGTGGTGGAGCAATATAGCTCCTCATAGTAATGAATCCAACTTGCTTCCTGTACAGCATTGATTTGGTAGGGAAGTAGGTTAACGTGAATAGCACTGTTTAGAGTAGCCCAAATTTGGCTGGTGTTCTTGTTCCTTACAGTCTTTAACATGTGCTCGCTATCTTTTTGTATCATAAGGGCGAGATGAGATTTACTCCAATTACGATAATTAGTTTTATAATAACTCCATGTCAAAATTGTGTTTGTGTTTAAAGCAGGGTTTTAAATAAGCAAGGGGTGCGATTTAAATAAGCTCATGATCGCAACATATATGCTATCTGATTTAGCTAGCTTGGGGTTGATGTTTAAATTATTGTTCAGAATCTGACTGTTGAAGGTGGCTAGAGACACATTGGTGCATCTGAATCTATTCCTCCCACCCGAAAGAGGTATTTTAGTTGGATAGTAATTGAACTCAGATTGTGGTAAATGCCATTCATTTCCAAGTAAAGAATAAAAGATTATGGTCACTTAGATTGTTCAATCATTTCCAAACTATCGCTTGCATTGTAAGTGTTATGTTGGACAAAAACAATCTAGAGTGGAAGCTGCAATTCCTCCTTTCTACATGGGCTTAGGAGGGATATCACCTTTTAGGGTACCATTAAGCATAATGAACTGTCTCTCTTTCGATTAGAGCAATAAGTTTCTATCAGTCTCGCTTAAACTGTTTGCAATTTAACTTGGTAAAGTTATGTTCAAATCTCCTGCAATTGCTACATGTGAAATGTTTGAATCTCCACTACTCAGATCTAGCATCTCAGATACACCTCCTAAAAATGAGTGATCAGTAATACAAACATGATTCCAATATAGGCTAAGGAGTTCAATGTCGCCACAGGGGTTTTTCAATGTAAGCAATTAAAGCACCACCCAACTTCGTATTCCTACCTATTCCTTCCAGCTCTTAACTCTTAGATCAAGGGTGTCTCTCGCCCAGGCGTCTGACGCTAAGGACAGATGAAGAAAAGCGCAATTCCTGTTTGTACCTGTTCGGACCAGGAGGACCCAGGGCCCGACCACCTGCTCAGACAGCAAGTAAGCATGCACCAACATGTGTTTACTCCGTCTGTCCCCACAGGCCGTCCCCACAGGCCTTCCCTACCCCCAATGCTCCCCCTGTGATGTTCCCTTGTGCCCCCCCCACCCTTCTCGCACACAGGTGTTGCCTGTTTGGCTTGATTCTTCTATCCTGCTCCCCCTCCAGCCTACTTCTGCAGGAGTCTGTACAGATACATTCTGGTTTCAACATCACCGTCTTGTGGCGCCAATGCTGGATTTTATTTTTATGGCCTTCATTTATTCACGGTGCGTCACCCTTTCTCAACTCTCATGCTGGACTTCCTTTGCATGTACTCATGGTGGCCCTAAGTCATGCTGTTCCCATCTTCATTTTGTATCCTAGTTTGCAACATTATGTGTTACTACTGACCTCTGCCATTGTATTAGCTCTCCCCTCTTGCTTCTCCATTCTTTTTGACTGCTTAATCTGCTCTCCTCTCTCCCTTTTCCTATCTTCTCCCCTTACTTTCTTCTATGCACTTACTCTATCAAATTGTCCCTGGTCCTAGTATGATAGCAACCTCGTCTGTCTCCTCCCCTTACTTGTTCCCCCCTCCCCCATCAACCCCCTCAAGCACTGTATGAAATGTTGTCAGGCCTAGTAAGATAGTAGCTTGTTTTGTTCCTTCTCTCCCCCTCACCTTGTGTTTTTCTCTGGCTCTACCAGAAATGTCGTCAGGCCTAGTACGGTAGTCGCCTGTCTGTTTCCATTTCCTTCCCACTCTCCCCCTCCCTTCCTTATCTATATCTTAGCTCTTGCACTATCTGAAATGTCATCAGGCCAAGTACGATAGTTAATTTCACATCCTTACTGTTCATGGCCTGTAAGAATGTAATTGTATTTTCCCTTGTTCCCTCTCTTGCCTTGAAACACAATGTGTATAGGCGCTATATAAATAAAGCATCATATCAATTGGGTGAATGCATTTGGAGATGCCCATGCATCTAAGGTGAACTGTAGTTTGGATTTCACTGCTACCAAAAGGCCTGCAGCCGGTCGACCCATGGTGCCTTTGGATGCAGGCAAGAGACAGAATGCGACCTTCCCACACTGGCGGTTCCAAGAGCCAAATTGCTTGGAACATAATTTTGTTAAATAAAAGATGTTTAAAACCTCTAGTGTTCCAAGAGGTTAAACTGTACATATGATAATTTTCTGTTTTGAATTGTTATCTCTGGAGAACTACATTTTGCTTCACAGCATCTTTGACTATGATGGATCAGCTAATTTGATTTGTTGCAATTCGTCACAAGGCCCCTGGAACTGGTAACTATCAGTAAAGGATTGTGATCACGTTCTGTCTTCATATTATGGGACTCCTTTTGTTGATTTCTATATTGGTAATTCAATTCTGGTTCTCCTTTGTCATTAATTTGAATCTGTGTGTAATCCTGCATTAGAATAAAGCCTAGCTGGAATATTTCAGTTCTTACTTGCAATAACATGTTCCTGATTACGTCAGATTGAATCCATAGTTTTACTAAACTGGTGTCATTTCCTTCTCCGAATTCAATTTTAGCTATATCGCTAGATTGTATATCTTCAACACTTTTCACATCACTGAAGAGATTAAGGATACTGGATCTTTCTAGAACGTATTGGGGGTATGGGTTGGGTCTACATTGTAGAATCAACGTATGATAATTTGTTATTGCAGTAAGCTGGATTACATTTTATTGCAAAATGTTCACTCCTCTCAGTTCATCCGTAACATGGCTTTAGTTTGACTTTGCATATACCCGAGTCAGGGGCAGCAGGTCGAGTGTTATTAGTTGGCCAAGTCACTCCCAGACTTGTCATGACTGGTTGGAAGGCGGTTAGTGCACTACAAACTCTTTAATTTGTTCCTTCTCTGCTCAAGTGTCGCAAAGTTAGGTCGATTATGCCATAATTTGAGTGTGTCCATCTCACACTCATTAAATCGATATTTGATCTTATCCTGCGTTTTAATAGGGTTGTGAGCCAGTGCAGAATCTAAACTCTCAGAAGATAACTGCTCTATTCGATTAGCTGCTTCAATGAGATCGTCTAACGGTTCGAAGCTATCTGGTTCAGATTCTGCTTGCATAGGTTCTATTATCGGTTTAGATTTTTTAACACCACTTTTACTTCTTAAAACTTTGTTTGTTTTTTTCGCCACTCTTGCATTTGATTGAAATTTCATTTTGTCGGGAGTTGTTAAAATTTGTATACATTTCCTTGAGCCTAATTGTGACCCTTTAGGGTGAGATCTTAAATTCTTTAACTTTTTTTCACTTGGACAATCTTTTTTTCTGTTTTTGAGCTTCAAAGATGCCAAAAGTGGGTTTAACACTTTTCAGTGCAGAGTCCGTTACTTCACACAGCGAGATCTGGGTGTCTGCAGTTGGTACTTGGCTTGATGTTTGAGCAGATGGATTTCAACCACCAAGAGACCAGATGTTAATCTCTTAGACAGAGGATTAGATGACGGTAAGGGTTGGTGGGGTAGACGCATCATTGACCATATGGAAGTGTTAGTCGGTACATTGTCAATTATTTGTAGTTCAGAGGTGTTAAAAATAAGTTCTTTTTAATCCCACTGAAGATTATACAATTTAACAATTCTGTTTGCAAAGTCAAATTATCTAGTGTTTTGTACAATTTGGCTAGCAACATCAGGGCAGTATTCATAGCTGTCAAGGTGAATTCTACGAGAGGGGATGCTTCTTTCTTGTATTTCCCCAGCCTCCTGGGGGTTGGATTATCATAAGAGGTTGAGAAGCATGTTGAGGAATCCAGGGAGTTCCTACATAGTATGGACGATTGGGATAAATCGAAGGAGGCGAGTGGGTGAGCTAAAGTTTGGGATGTCAAAATATGAGTGTCAAGAACTAAAACTACTTCTGTAGCAGGCTGCCCTATAACAGCATTATCTGGGGTAGATTATTCTTCTCCTACTCCAATTGTTTGAGTATGAATTTCAAATGAAGTAGGGACGCTCTCGTTCATTTCATAGAGCATAGGTTTATTAATGAACTGCTCTGCAGCATGGATTAGAGCTACAACAGTGTTTGGCTTGGGCGTGATTGATTATATGTTTACGTTTAGGTTTATTGAATTTATATAGCGCTTTAAGCCAAAGCGCTTTACAATATAACAGGTACAAAAGTGAGAGAAGCATATTTACAAACATGAACAGGTCGTTAGAACTATAAGTAGAACTATTTACAAGGAGGGGGTAGAGGAGGGGGTAGGTGAAGGGAGTTACAGTGTAGAATTTGAGGTAGGGGGAGGGTAAGTGGTGGGGGGGAGTGATCTGTGTCCTCATTGCCCTTAAGTAGTATTTGTTACCAATTTAAGGACGGAGGGGAAGGAGAGAGGATGGGGGAAAAGGGGAGGGAAAGGCGGGGGCAAGGGTGGGAGGGGAGGGGTAGGGAAGGAAGTCAGGGGGGAGTGAAGAAGATGGGCTTTCAGGGAGTGGCGGAAGGATGAGTAGGTAGGGGTGGAGCGGATGGAGAGCGGGTGGGAGTTCGTGTAGGGGGGCCAAGAGTTGGAAGGAGCGGAAGTGGGAGGAGGCACATGGGGCTGGGGGTACAGTGAGGAGGTAGAGGTTTGCTGAGTGGAGAGCGCGGGAGGGGGAGTAAAATGAGGAGGGAGGAAAGGTAGGGGGGCGCCAGGTCATGGAGAGATTTGAAGACAAGCAGAGGAATTGAAATTTCAGTTGTGAGAGGAAGGGAAGCCAGTCAAGTTGAGAGAGAGAGGAAGAGATAGAGCCTCAAGGGCTGAGGAGACAGAGTACGGATTGAGGAGTGCTAGATGGATTTTAGGGGAGTTAGGTGGGAGACAGGGAGTCCAAAGAGGAGAGAGAGGCAGTAGAAGAGGCGGGATAAAATAAGGAAGGCGATTAGGAGTTTGGAAGCATGGAATGTGAGAGAGGAGCGGATGCGTTTCCAGGTATGTTTATAGATTTTTTTATTAATTGATCAGGGGCACATATAATTACTGGTGACAAAGTACTACTTTTACCTTGCTTTCTTACAAGGGACGTCAAGGCAGAGATCTCGGCAAAATCTATAAGCAATGATTTACCTTCTATAGTGCTTAAAGTTTGTGATTTCAGTTGAGGAACATTTCCATCCTCAATCTTCTTTTCCATCGTCTTGATGTTACAAAAGTTTCTAATGTCAGTAGACCCCGATTTTGCTAGTCTACGCTTTTCATAGCTACAACGTTGAACATCGTTGAGTGCAATTCTCTGCAAGGGGTTTGTTGTAGAGATTTCTTGATCAAGACCACTTTGGTTTGATGGCATTGCTGTTTTCAAAGTGTACGAGTAGCTCACGTTAGTATTATCAAAATCTCGAGTTTCACACAGTTTAAGTGAAGCTACACAGATGATAAATTCAATCCCGTTACAAACGGTTGGCTCAAAGGCCTTGGCCCGCAGTCGCCACCTCCTATAAAATGGTAGGTCTTGCTAAATTTTGTGCCACTCACCTTAGGCAGTTAAGTTCCATTTTAGCAGATCGCTGGCTCAAAAGCGTTAAACCAGAGTCACCATCCCCCTGCCTCGAGATGATGTCTGCTCAGCAGCAAAATAATGTCAGCAAATGAAATCCCGCTATAGACAGTCAGCTCTAGGTTTCAGCCCAGAGACACTGATGGCTTTGTTGATAAAAATTCTAGACAGGATGGTTGGATCGGGCAGTTTATCAGTAGAGATCTCATATATTATGCGGTGGCTCAAAGGCCTTTGCCCGCAGTCACCAACCGCTTAACTATCAGATCAAGAACAGCACTTTAGTTTACAGGGCATTCAAGGGTGCAATTAGGAGAATAAAGCAGAGAAGAATAATTAATTTCTTTCCTATTCTTAAGAAAAGGTCAGATCGGAGGACTGGTTTGGCAGTCTCGAAAGCTCATGCTATGGAAGATCTTATTGCACTTAACTGTTCTGCCCACAGTCGCCAGCCGGCCGCTTGGAAACTGAAGATAAGCACACTGCCAAACAGATTGCTTTTAGCAATGGACAATTCAAAGGCGGAAGTTCATACCTGGAGCACACTTATTTAGTCAATGGAACGTCACAGGCTGTAGTGCGTTTTAATTGTAACCAATCCAGTGGCTGATTCAGGTAACAAGCTGATTGAAAAATCTTGAGCTGCAACCTTTGGTTTTTAGTTCACTTGTGCAGGGCAAATCGAAGTCCTTCTGAAGAAACCGCTCAGATTGGGTTAGGCGGCTTAAGGACCAATACCAGCAGAGGTCGACTTAATGAATGAACATCATGGATTAGAGGGATAATAGAAGTTAATCCAAGTGATGGGCAAAGGTAGTCTATGAATCCCTGCTTTGATATATTAAAGGCACATGAATAAAATACGAAAAAAGAAAAGGAGAGAAGTTTCAGCAATCACCTTCAAGCGATGGAGCGGGCCACTTCTGCTTCGGCGCACCAAACACTTAGCTCCTCTCTTTGCACAGGCGCTTCGCACTGTTCAGTGTATTTATGGGTGGTGCTCCTCTTTTAAGTGACAGCGGCAACAGCAATAAAAGCATCTCCCACTTGGTATCCAGGAAAAGATTGCAGCAGATTGCGTTGATCACAGACAGCCAGAGACTCCTCTTCCACACAGATTCGGTACCACACTTCACTTTTGGGTTTTGTGTAAGTTAAACGTAACTGTTCCTCATAGCCTTCTGGTTCCATTTGACCAGTGGTCAAGATCTGAGTGGGATCTACAAACTGGAGACCTTCCACAAGACCGGAAGGTGCCTAGTCTCGATGAGACAAAGCATCCGTTTTGGTGTTAAAATTCCCAGGTGTGTACGAAACCTTGAAGTTGAATCGAGAAAAGAAGTGGATCCATCTATTCTTCCTCTGATTAATGAATCGAGCAGTACTAAGGAACTCAAGGTTTTTATGATCCGTAATGACAAGAACAGGGTGTTTTGCTCTCTCTAAATGGTGCCTCCAGGTGATGAACTTCTTTTATGGCTAGTAATTTTTTGTCAAATAAGTTATAGTTCTGTTCTGCAGCAGTGAGTTTCCGGGAATGGAATGCAATGGGATGCTTAAGCTTGGATTGGGAGTCACTCTGTGACAAGATTCCCCACTGCATAATCCGATGTGTCAGCATTTACAACATAAGAGGACAGGATCTGTTTTTTTTTTATAGAACCAGCGCCATAGTGAATTTAAGCTCAGACATTCAAATGCGTCTTGAGGAGAACCATCTCCGGTTCCGGAAGCACCTCAAAACCTTCCTCTTTGCCTCCGCTTTCTCTCCCTCTCTCCCCTGCTAAAATCACTGAACCGGCACTGAATCTGCAACTGGGCCACTCACCGATCTCGGTCCTTGGCCCAGCCACTCTTCCCTGCACTGCCTACCTGCACTACGGGACTGTCTCTGTATCCTACAGCCCCTTTCTCCCGGCACTTACCTTGCACTTGCCACCAGCTGGCCCTATTATATATCTTGTATTCTACTAAACATGTACTGTGCTTTCCTTGCACTTGCCACCAGCTGGCCCTATTATTTATCTTGTACTCTACTAACCATGTACTGCATTTTCCCCTCTCCCCTTCCCCTTTTCCCAGTCCCCTCTACCCTTGCACGATCTGAATGACACCTGGCCTAGTAGGATCGTTGTCTGTCTCCCCTTGTTCCCCTCCCCCCTGCCTCGTCGCGCCTTGAAACACTTGTGTGTAGGCGCGTTACAAATGCCATATCATATCATTCTTGGGTTTGTTGATTCCATACATAGGCCTTTCCTTTTTGCAAAAGAGAGTCAAAGTTAGGAGTACTTCTGAGAATTGTGGGATAAATGCGATAAAGGTTCGCAAAATAGATTAGACAGTGGTGATCACGTCAATTCTCCTAGGATCCATTTCGACTTTGCCTGGGGAAAGATGTAGCCCACGTAGGCTACCTTCTCCTGATAGAGCACACATTTTGATGCTTTGAATTATAGGCTGTGTTTCCTTAGCGTTTCTCTGAAGTGTGTGATGTGGTCTTGCCTTGAGGATGAATAGATCAGTATATCGTCCAAATAAATCACAACGTATACATCAGGGATGTCGCAGAATATGTTGTTTAGAAAGAACTGGAAGGCAGCCGGGGCATTACACAACCCAAAGGGTATAACAAGATATTCATAATATCCCTAGTGAGCGCGAAATGCAGTTTCCCATTCGTTCCCGGCTGCTACTCTACTAAATTGTGAGCTCCCTTAGGTCCAGTTTGGTATAGACCTTGCTATGACGGGCTTGGTCGAGCAGGACTTGGATTAGGGCATCAGTCTCCGGAGAAGGGAAGTTTTCTGTGCTTCCAATCGGTCATGGGGTTGTGAACGTTGAGCCAAGGCATACCCAAGATTAAGTGAAAATGAGGAGCTGATATGGCTTCGAACTGGATTGCTTCAAGGTGCCTCTCCGTAAAGGGCAGTGTGGTGCGTGATGTGTGCAGACACTGATGGGAGCGGTCCACCAAGACTGTGTGTTCCTTCTGAAGCAATGATATTTTTTGGTTCTGGGCAAAGGAAGCATCAATGAAATTGCCTGTAACTCTGCTGTCTATCATGGCTAGACTGTTCACCCATTCCTGAGCTAGGGTAACCAGAATGATGAAATGCTGTTGGTGTTATAAGGCGTTGACTAGTGAAGGTAGCATAGGGGAGATGGTAAGTTTCTCCCTGGAAACCGCCAAGTGTGTTAGATTCCCAATTTACAGACCGGTCGTTTCATACAGCGCCATACTCGACTATCCTGGGGTTCCACAATACAAAACACAAATTCTCATTTCTTCTCCTTTACCTTTCTTCCGGCGTGACGGGTCCCTTTGTACTTCCTAGTTGCAACAGATCTGATTCCATTGGGGAGGAAGAATTGGACGCTCAGTCTACTGGATAAAGCGAATTTCCGATCTATGGGTGTCAATCACCTTTTCGTTGATTGCATTGATTAATGTATTACTTAGTGGATTTTGAGAGGCAATTATTGAAATTCTCTTTATGGGGACAACATTTGTGGTATAACAATTGGTTACCTCCCTTACCAATTCATCCAGGGGAGGGTAGTCAAGTGCACGCATAGGTTTAAACAATTTCAGGCCTTTGTTTTTCGCTTGTATTTGCTTTGAGTATTTTTTCTTGACAGCTTGAGGAGCGATTGTTACATGCTTCCTAGGCAAAGTAATTGCCTTGAAGAATTGTTTTGAAGTGGAGCCAGATGAGCTCTTGGCCAGCTTCTGATTTTTACTCAGTTTCTCCAGCGGCGTGTTCCTACTTTTAGTGGGAATACTTGCAGTGAATATTGTGAATGCTCTTTTGCCAACCACAGGATCAACCGATTGCGTCATACCAATCCAACCAATCCGAATTAGAGTATCAGCCATGATGCCCTCATAATTGACCATGTGAATGAATAGCAATGGCATTTTGGGGCCAGTTATTCTCCCAGGAGGATCGCAATCTGTTGTTGCCGTTTCATACAGATGTTCTAACTGTGTTTGGGAAGCAACAGACGCTAACATCACTTGATTTGTTTTGGAGGCTCAATGCACTCATTTAAGAACTTAGGCTTAAACCCACAGTATTTTGCCAAAGATGCATTTTATCTAAAAAGTTTGCCTGGTTGCAGAGTTTAATGTCTAAAGATTTAAATAATTTACCAGCGATTGTATTGCGAGTCATTAGTTGCAAAGTAACCTCTAGGAATTTATCGGTGGGCATTATTTGAGTGGATATGTTTACATTGTGTGTTACTGCTTCAGGTCTCCGTGGAGTTGGATGAATAAAGGAGACAACTGAGTGAGTTACTATAACTGACATCAGGAAACATCACAGGTGAGTCAGAGAGATTTTCGGGTAATGGTAGGGCCTAAATTAAAGGGACTAAATTTAGGGTCTAAATCAATCACAGGCTCGTCATTTGCAGATGACTTCATTAGGCTCGGCTGTTTTTGCTGTTGGTGGAACCATATTCAAAATCATGCTGTCTGACAGTTACCCTTGCTAGTTTCTACTGGTGCATCCATAATAGTTATCTGAGGGCACAGCTGTTTGAACGATGTTTGGCTTCAAAGATTTCAAGTGCTCCGCTCGAATGGACTCCTGAGCCCCACACATTTTCTCGTTCATCATGATATTGCCCGCGGTCAAATCCACAATTTTGGGCGTGTGCATTGGATGCACATCACTGCAAAACGCTCGAATCTCAGAGTTCTTAGTTCCACTTGGGGGCGCTTTAAATGATTTACGAGTCTTGCGCCCCAAGGGCGTTGAACATGAGTAGCTTAATGCTTTCATTCGCACTGCAGGCAACTGCACAGCTCTCTCGCTTACCGGCAATAAAGGCGGGTCCGGGCAAGGCATGCCGGTTTTTAGCGTACGGCATAGCTCTCAACTCACACGCTTTTGGCGGGTGTCACCCGCCTTGTAAAGGGCTGACTCACCCGCCAAGCCTCCTGCACGCCCATTCATTTCAATGGGCGTCTCACCCGCCAAAAACAAAATCGGGTGATTTCACCCGCCTTTGCAACAGAAATGGTTGAGAGCTATGGCGTACGGACAAGAATTTAGATTCAGCCACTGAAGCTTTGCACGTCCGTTGAAGCACCCCGTTGCCTCGACTCTGCGATGTGTGCGGCGAAGAGGCAAGAGGGACTTCCCGGTATTTCCACACAGAGAGCTGTTTTTAAAGCTTCGCCTTCAAAGTGGGCATGGCTTGTAGATGGAAAACAAAGTAAAGCCAAGTTTACGCTTCCTGTAGGCTCATATATTTTCACAGTTGATACAATTAGTGCAGGGTGGTTCCACAGCAGTAAAGCAGATTGTCAGGCAAAGAGGTACTTCCCAGTACTTCCGCTGGTGCGCGTATAGAATATGAAACCAATAGTTGCACTTTACTGTACTGTATGTACGTTTACATTCACGGAGCAGAATTTACCATAGTGACTTGGTTGGGGAGGAGTTCTGTGCCCTGGCTTGCTAGTTGGAAATAGTCTCTCTGTGTATCTAGACAACAAAGGAGGATTTCAAGTAATGTCCCCAGTGATCAAATAGCACAGGTTCAGAATTGTGAACAGCCAATGCTGTCTTTCATTAAAATAATCACAATGAGGGGCCTGAGGGGGGCTGGGCGCTGCTGAGCAGCAAGAAAGATGACAGCCTGAGTCGGAGCTCCGGTCCCAATAAAATCCTCTCTTAATATAGATCATCTTGCGCACCACAGATCCGTTTGTCATTGGTGGCCGAGTACAGCTGACATATCGGAGAGTCTGCGGTCTGTGATTCACTCGGATCCCTTCTGTGACGGCTGAGCTGGGAGCCGTTGAAGACAGAGGCAGCAGCGAGAGGGGACTGCAGCTTACCGGCACTTCCAGGCGTGCAAGTTAGCCATGCGGTGCAGCCCTTGTGCGGAGGAGGCTTTGCCAGCAACATCCATCGCTGCGAACGGTGAGCTGGGCACAGGGCTGGGGCCTATCCAGCTGATAGTGAGCAATCAAATCTGAATGCCCGTGACTGCCTGATTTGTACAGCTGGGCTGCTGACTTCACGGAAGCAGTTGATACTCCAACATTACACTCATCAGGGACTAACGAGTTCACACAGAACGGGGTCTGGTGCTGCACGGGAGTTTATCACTAGGCACAATGCAATGCCTCATTAACATCTGTGTGGGTTGGTTAGGGCCGCTCTGATGTCTCCGACTCATAGCACGTTCCCAGCCCCCGACAGCTTTTACAGATATGCCGTGTTATTCCAGGGGGTACGACATAAGTGCTGCTGATTCATTGCTGTGCTGTCACCCCATGGCTTGACCGACTACTTAGTGGAGAGGACTGGCCTGCATGTTGATACTTGGAGGGCCAAACTGGGAAGTGAACTGCATTGAAAATACACTTAAAAAAATATTTTTATTTTTGCAACCCAATACCTCGATGCCACATAGATGTAGACCCACTGGACTGTACTGAAGCTGGTACCATAGCCAACGCTGCAAGCTCGCTCTGAATATTCCCTGAGGGTAAATGCATGTCGAAAGCATCCTCCTGAGGCCTGTAACTCCATATTCGGCCAATACCCGGAGCAGGATTTAACATACTATCGTACAGATAGCGGTGTAGCAATTGACTGTTTTGCTGTGCACGCAGATGCTTTACCCTATCGTGTTTGGCCCTCTCGACTAAGGCTGTTACACAACCCCCAGCATTCTCATCTGCGATCGCAGCTAGGAATGTGAGTGAACTGACTGAGAATTGGAGGGTTGCTCAAGTAACAGACTTCACTCAATTGCATCCACCTAGCCTAAGTGGTCCTGTAATTCAGACACTTGAACCGATTGGAGTACCAGACCATAGATTACTGTTAGGGAGAATTCTCTGTTTAGGCTGAATTTCCTAACCTAGTGAGTCCCCCAGCAGCTTTGCTGGATTTTTGGGGTTTATTTTATTCTCCTGCCAAGAGTGAGACTCTTTTACCCTCACTCTTGGGCATGATTTGAGTGTGTTTCTTTGACTCCAGATGCGTTTAATGGGCTATGGGGTCTTTTACTCCATAGGGCTTCATGTGTTTGTGTGAAGTGTGTTACACAGCACCCTCAGTGCAGTAACACAGGGGTATCATAGTGACTCCCCAGTATAGACTCCATACCCTGGGACTGACTACTGTCTCCCAGGGTCTGTAAAGTCACCATTGACTTTACTAGTCTTAAATTCTGAAAAGAACCAGTACAAACCATCATATTGTGGATGTACTGGCTGGGGCAATTCGATTGCCCCGGGGTCTGTTAGTCGAGGGGGCACGTCTTCGTCCCCCCTGATCGAGTTTTGGCTGGTGGCAGTGGATACTACTTTTTATATTCAACCGCAAATATTTCTCTATGGGATTTTCCCATTGTTCGAGGCTACTATCTTTATTTATTTAATTACGATAGCCTCGAACATACTGCCGGTTTATTTAATTAATATTAATTTTCCGGTTGGTATTTTTTGCCAAAACTCGGTTCTAAAATGGCGTTTGTGTTCTCTTCTGTGACTCCAACCCAAGTCGAGCCCTTTGTTCCACTTTTTGGCGGGCTTCTCCACAGAAGCCCTCCAAAGTGGTGCTACTCTGTCTGGGGTACTTAGGAGGGATGGAGGGGGATTTAGGCACCCTGGACTGAGTTGCCTAGGCAACTCAAGTCGCACTCCGTCCTGATTGGCCCAAGTGGTGAGCCAGCTGGCTCACCACTTAGCATGTTTGAGTGACAGCTAGGCTGAGTGAATGGGGGTTTTCTGCATAAAAGCAGGGCTTTGGGGACTGGAACTTCAGAAGTCGCCACAGGACCTAAGAATCCGACGAGGTCGAAGCTGAGCCGACCTGCCACGACGACACCACCGGTGGAGCCCTGCTGGACCGTCTCACCACTTTTCCCAACGACAGAGGAGATCTCCCGCCAGAGTCTTCTAACTTTTACTGGTGGGGATAACCAGTTTCACCATCTTTTCGCCTTCCCGACGTATCTCGTGGCCGCCTTGCCTGTGCCAAGCACCCCGGCAACCGGGATACCACGTTTTACCATGACCGCGAATTAAAGGGTAGTACCTTTAACCGGAAAACTCCACGGCTGGTTTCTTCCCTGGCAGTGCAACAACCTTCATCTTTCCCCCAAGTCAAGATCTTCTCTTCCCCTGGACGACAACGACGAGACTTGCACCCGCTGCCAGGAACCACTGCCACCGCTGGAGGATCCTTCCCACTTAAGGTACCATGTCCCGCCCGGGTTCCCTTGCCACCGACTGTACGGGGTAGATTTAGCCCCCGGCTTTCGAACCTGGGTTAGCCTGGGACACCCTGGCTAAACTTTTCTGAGCCTCTCTAAACTCTTTTTCAAACTCTCTGCAAGACTTTCAAAGCCTAGTGTAACTGTGTGATCTTGGGCGCATTTGTGCTCTGCTCTCTCTAAGAGTGGGCCCAGACTATGGACCTGGGCTCACAAGTGACTTTTTGCTCTTCTGCCTTGCTAATAGTGTTCCTAAAGCTTAGAGTGGTGCATCTTCCCATATGCTGTCTTTTTCCCTCCCTTCTTCATAAACTTATTGGAGTGCCATCTATAGTTAAGCGCTCACCTCTGTCTGGAAATAAGTGGTGTTAACTAAAACTTATCTGATAAGGAATAAGGGTTGTATATATTATAATAGTAACTGTGTTTAGAGTGTTTTACAATAAGAGTGCTGGAGTGTTTCAAACAGTGTGTTTTTAAATAAATAATTATATCCTTTGATACCAAAGCTCTGGTCAGTGTTTGCTTGTATTATTGTATCTGAGTGCCTATTGTGTATACTTTGCATACGGCCTAACTCTTCTTGAGGGATGTCTGACTGCTCAGCCACAGCTACCAGGTAAATCTGGGTGGTACAGACTGCTATAAAGTGGGTTTACTGCTAACACCTGTAGTCCTAAATCTTTTGCAGTGTTCCCAAAGGGAACTGCACAGGTTTCTGCCTAACAGTTACCATCAACACCTGCAATAAGATTAAATTCATGACGAAAGGAACTGGGGGGGAAAAAAGGGGCCAATGAATTCATTTACTAACACTCCGGCAAAGGCTTCTGGACCTGAAACCCTATCGCTAATGGCGACCATAGCACAACCTCTGCAGATTCCCACGAGGACCATCTGATGAAACAATGCAAAATGGCTTCATGTCAGTAAACATGAAGCTAGATTATATTGTATCCACCATTGGCTCATTAAAATCTAAACTGGAGAAAGAGTGGCTGCATTAATGAGGCATAGACCAGAATTGGGGAGACAGAAGATAAGGTAAACAGATAGGACTGTGACATAACAAACCTGACAATCTCCCGCTCCCATTGCTCCCTGCTTGCTGACAATTATGAGATTTATCTTGAAACAATGGCAACTAAGCTACGACTATGGGCTAACCCTCCAATGTCATTATATGGGAGACTCTCCTTGCTTATAATGGTGGAAGTCCCTAAACTACTAGATTACTTCAGTAATATTCCTGTATGGGCTGGTCGAATGTTTAATAGACTTCGCTCGCTGGCAACCAAATATGTATGGGGAGTAGGTGCACCACGACTGAGATGGGAAGGACTGGACGAGCCATTTGAACAAGGAGGCCTAGCGGCGCCCGACTTTGAGCTCTATTACATTGTTCCACAAGCCCAGTAGGCTGGCCAATAGTACTTCACTGATGCCAACCCGTAACACTAGGCCCTGCAGGCACATAGCGCTGTGCCAAAACATTTGAAGTCCATTATTTTTGCTGACCAACACGAAGATGTGTGCTCGTTTGACCCAGTGCGCATGACAGTAAACACCTGGTCGAGATTGTTTAAGAGGCTAGGTGTGACGTCTCCGTATTGCGCATCTGCTCCCCAGTGGAATTGCCCAGGACTACTCCCAACATATGACAAAGACATTAAGAATACGTGTGAGAAGTGACAACCTTATGTGATTTGTTCCCTGACGGGATGTTTGGTACACTTGAGGGATTTGTGGCCAAGCTGGGTGATATCCCAATCAGATCACTTCAATACTTTAGGATGAGGGCAGCGGCTCATCACCGGTGGCCTTCATTTCCTCAGGAATCAGTTACTTGTGATCCTGTAGAAATGGCAGTTTGTAGTGTAGACCCTAGAAATCTTGGATCTAGACTGTACAAGGTGTGTCAGGCTAATCAGTTATCAGTCAATAGGGCTAAGGAGACATGGGAGAAAGACATACACAATGCAATACATGAAGAACAATGGTTGTGCTGGTGTCGCTTGATGAAAGAGGTTTCCCTAAATGTAAAGTTCCGATTAATACAGTTTAAAATACTGACTCAATTGCACTACACCCCTGCACGCATTTAAAGATTTGCGCCCACTGTTAGTAATGAGTGCATGAAATATGGTAAGGAAAATGCAGGCTCCTTCCATATGTATTAGGCTGCTCGTTTGTTTCCCAGTTTTGGCGGGGGGTTGGGGTGGGTCGCAGAAACATTATTTGCCATTACCAAAATACCTTCAGTACTTCCCCCCACTTAAATACCTGCTGGGGAACATCAGAAAGGTCAATTTAAAGGTTCGTAGGCTCTTCAATCTCAAGAAGCTAACCTCTGCTAGCCAAAGGGAGGAGGGCTACACTGCGATGGTTATATCCAGATGCAGACCGAAGGACATTTGGGGACGAGATTACCTTTCACAAGCAAATGAAGGAGAGAGAATGGCTGGACTAACCCTCTAGCACTTATAAGTGTGGGACAACTCACTGTAACCAATACTAGGTCATTCGATATTGTGACAATAAGTAGTAATTAACTGTTTGTATTTCACTATGTCGCTATCTCTCCATATTCCGATCAACACAAGACTGGTGCACCACCATCCAGAACGCTTTAGCATCTAAGATAGTTACGCTCCAATGAAAAATGTCATCTAAAAGAAGGTTATTGGCCAATAAAAATTCACTGCCACCACTCAGAGATAGAATCTTTGACAGCTCAAGTACACAATTCAAATTCACACCAGTAAGTCAAGACCAAGTGCTAGACACTCTCTTGAAACTTAAACCATCTAACTGCAAAGGAGACTGCTTCCCTGCACATTTTGTTAAGTTGTGCGCCCCCACTCTCTCACCCATCATCACTAAATTCGTTAAAGCCTCCTTCAGTACAAACACGGTCCCAGGCTGCATCACCTTCATCACCTAAGCCCGCCATCTACGTGACCCTGTGCAGCTGTCACCGTCACCGCCTCTGTTGCACCCCTGACGGCTACCTTCTGTACCCCGGACGCTCTCTGCTTCCAGGCCGCAGTTCAAGCGCAGCCCTCCCACCTCTCCATACTGTGAAGCACCGGTCGGCCCCGCCATCTGCCTGACCCGGATGCACCACTGAACCACATCACCATCTCCTCCTAAGCTCACCTTCTGTGAAAGCCCTAGCCTGATTGCCACCTCTCCTCACTGCCTGCCTGGACTTTGCACACTCCTGAAGGCAAGAGGAGCCACCAGAGTCTGCCTGCCTTCACTGCCTGCCTGGACTCTGCACATTCCTGAAGGTAAAACGTGCCACAGCTCTCCGAAGCCCACCAACTGCAGGCGTCTCTGCCCGACGACCGCCTCACCTCACCGCCTGCCAGGCTGTGCATGATGCTGAGCCGGCACACTAACACCACCCTGTTCCCCTAGCCTGCACTCCATCACTGCCCCGAAGGGCCGCCGCTCCAGTGACTTCAACAGTTACCGGAGCTCACCATCTTCAAGAGCCCTGGTGCCCCCCGCTTCCTGCCCGCCCTGGGGCTCCTTGCCTCCTGCCTGCTGGAGCCCATTTCTCACGACCTACAGCATGCCACGACTCCGCTGGACTGCTGCACAAGAAACTTTCCTTCCTCCTCCTCCCGAGGACACCGAACCTACTTCTTCAGCTGTGCTCTCCTGCCCAGCACTACACCTCTCTGCCCTGGACGCTCTGCTGATCTACTGATCTCTACAACTTCCCCTGCTACTCTCCTCTCTGCCCTGGACACTCTGCTGCTCCACTGATCTCTCTCAACTGCCCTTGATCGCCTCCTGCTACAACCCCTATCCTTGGCCCTGCATTTCTCACCCCTCCTACACCTAGCAGCTGGTCTCCAGAAGGGGGAGTTATCAAGTAACCAACAATGCCCTACGTGGTTTCAGTGATCACTGGAGGACATGGGGGGGAAGGGGGAAGAAGGGAGAGGAAGGGGGGCAGGGTTAGAAGGGAGAGGGAAGGGAAGGAGGGGTCAGGGAGGAGTGAAGCAAAAGGGCTTTCAGGTCATAGGGAGGAAGGGGCAAGGGGGGCAGGGTTAGAGCAGAGAGGGAAAGCGGGGTCAGGGGGGGAGTGAAGCAAAAGGGCTTTCAGGGAGGAGCGGAAGGATGAGTAGGTGGGGGTGGAGCAGAGAGTGGTAGGGAGTTCCAGTGTAAGGGGGCCAAGAGTTGGAAGGAGCATAAGCGTGAGGAGGCACATGGGGCTGGATGTACAGTTAGAAGGTAGAGGTCAGCAGACCGGAGAGGGCGTGAGGGAGAGTAAAATGAGAGGAGGGAGGAAAGGTAGGGGGGGCCAGGTCATGGAGAGATTTGTAGACGAGACAGAAGAATTGGAATTTCAGTTGAGAGGATGGGAAGCCCATACACCATGAAAAACATGTGCTTGGGAACTACTTTGTGTTGTCAGCCACCATGGAGGCATCCACATAGCTTGGTTCCTAGGAACCAAGCTATGCAGTCCAGTGTTTTGGGTGTGGTAGCTTAGGGACTACTTTTCCTGGACTATTTTGTTGGGGCCATTTAAACCACACCCGAGCAAGACAACACGCTTCGCGTTACTTTGCAGTTTGCAACGTGACACTCCCAGTGTCCAGCTAAACCCACGAACCTCAGAAGCAGAACCTGCAAGGAGACAAAAGGAACATCCTTAGCAGCTTCATTTTATCTGCAGGCTTCATCTTTAGCTACTCGCAGCTCCTGAGAACAGCTTCCTTGAATCTGCACGCCTCCCGGACTGAACAACCTGAAAGAGGAAGATAGAGGCAACATTAAAGAAAGCAGAAGAGACATTGCAAATTACGAACTGCTCTAAAGGCTTACCTGGCTGGTCGCTTCTCGGCTGGCACCACTCTGGAAATTCCACACGCGCTGAGGAACACCGCGACCTACAAGAAAAGAAGGAAAAAACAGGTTAGCAAATGCAAGATATTGCAGCGCTGCGCATAGCACTTACTTACCGCATCATAGCGCTCTTAATGCACCATCATTTACCAGCCAGGCTCAACCAAGCCAGTTCGCTGCGCTGAAGCTCCGCATACCTAAGGGAGAAAAAGAGACATTATTAAACAAAAAAAGGCATGAAGGATAGCAACAATACTAAAGAACAGCAATAAGACCTACCTGAACGATATCAAACGGGCCGGCGTCAGTGAAGTAACTGGACCGCACACGCCCACGAAAGACAACGCGCCCCTGCAAAGAAGGCAGGACGAAGAGCACGCCTAACTCTACCACAAGGTGAGGAGAGGGCCCCAGAGGGGCTGAAATCATATGGGGGTGGAGGGAGGATACTTACCCCGGTTGGGCAGTCTTGAACACAGTCATCCTGTATTTTCAGGCAGGACCTTCCCCGCACGTCTGGGCACCACTGAGAAGTATACCAGCAAGTAACCCAGCTGGGTGGCATCCCTGCGGATACCAGGTGAGTGTAACAGTTAGCCCATTCCCACCTTACCCTTCATCCTTTGAGACGCAACATACTTTCCCACACTTTTCCACTCACCACTGCCACTGCTGACACATAAGCATTCTAAAGAAATTGTACTTATCCTTATTTTGCAACTATGCTCTGCTATATGTAATTAGTATTTGTTATCAAAAATATGTTAATGGAACTGTTATCGAATATGTGTGAAATGTAATGCTTTCTTATACTGCAACTATTCAACCAATATGTCTAATCTACAACGTGATACCTCAGGGTTTGGGCGTATAATAAATGCAATCAATAAAAGAAAAATAAATACAAGGTTTGCCAATAACGTAACATGTCTGCTAATGTGTTAAAGTTGTTTTTTAAAATCACAATGATGTTGCATTATTGGGGCATCTTTTTTGAAATGTGCGAGATAGTTTGGTCTGCGTTTTTTCCATTTGTACCTTTCTTTTTTTTTATAACTCTGTTTATTAAGTTTTATACAAACAAACCAACGTAAACATACATAAAACTGTAAAAATCAAGGCAGCAGGGTCAAGTGACGTGTCCAGCGTAACAACAGTCTTAAGCATGTTCTTGGCAGCCCCAAACGTACACAGCCATCCAGGAAGGAGGGGGGACGGTACGGGGGGGGCTAGGGGGCTTTCAATCATCTGTCAATTTTCCCCATATCTTCTGGAACTTTTGAGGGCAGCCTCTTGCTTTATTAATACGGTGTTCCATGGACGTACATCTGCTCACCTCGTTGGACCAACGATTTAGGCACAGTACCTCTGCCGAGCCCCAAGTTGCAGCTATTAGCCGTTTCCCCACACCAAGTACTACAACCGGAAACAGTTTTTCGTACTTGGTGAATCCACTTTCCCCCCCTATATCCTCAACAATATCAACTTCGGGTCCATTGGTATTGAGGACCCCAATGTCCTAGAAACTCTATTGGTGCATTTTGACTAGAAAGTTTGGAGTACGTCACATTCCCATATAGTGTGGAAAAAGGTACCCCTCTCGCGCTTGCACCGAAGGCAAGTATCATCCACCATTCCTCCCCATTTATCTAGCATTGTTCGGGCATAATAGGACCGATGCAGCATTCTGAGTTGTATCAGCCTCAATTTCGCATCAATGCCGATCTCTCGGGAGAACATCAATGCATCCACCCATTCCTCTGGTTCCAGCCTACCCAGGTCCCCTTCCCATTTTGCTTTCAACCTAGTGAGTTCTGTAGTGCCAAAAGAGTTAAGGGCCTGGTACAATGTGGAGATAACCTTGGAGGGAATGCGGTTTGTGAGAACGTTACTTTCCAGAGGGGACCAGGGGAGCACATCAGCCAGTTTTGCAAACTGGGCTTTCATGACATGAGTTAGCTGTGTGCGTCTGAAACTCAATAGGCTGTAAAGCAAATTTTTCTTTCAGGGTGTCAAATTCTAGTAGGCGCCCTTCGTGGACGTGTGCTAATGTACATATACCCTGTCTTTCCCAGGTACCAAAGCATCCCATTTTCTGTATTTCGGGGAAATGTGCATTGTGCCATAGGGGTTGGGCTAGTGTTGGTTTCCGCTCCCAGCCGATGTGTATGTGCTTCCCTCCAAGTGCGGCGAACATGAAGTAGCAATCTTGTCATTCTCACTCCCCTTTTCCCATCCGTGTACAGAGCCTGGAGGGGTGAGATAGGATTCATAGTGGACACTTCTATACGGATATGTAGCAACGCTGCGTCGCCATGTAGCCAGTCATTCACCACTCCTGTTTGCTCTGCAAGGTAGTATGTGCGGATACATGGTAATCCTATGCCGCCCTCCCACATTGAGCGTTGTAAGAGCAATTCTAGGTTGCTTCCCTCCCTAGAGCAATGTCCGGAGGAGACTGTCAATTATTGCGAAAGTTCTGAGGGGGATAGGGAGTGGAGAATTTTGTACCACGTAAAGGAGTCTGTGGAGTGTCATAATTTTGAACAAGGCGGCCCGACCGATAAGTGAGAGCGGTAGGGTCTGCCAGTGAGAAACATCCCCAGTGAATCTATCCAGCACTGGTTGCAGATTAACCTGGTGAAAGTTATCCTGGGCCGGGCTTATACGAATGCCCAGGTACAGGAAGCCCCGGATGGAGACCGGTATGGACAGGGTTCAGGAATTGCGGCATCTCCCCCTTGAACCGGAAAGTACACGGTCTTCTGGACGTCCACCTTAAGGCCCCCAAAGTTCTGATATTCTCTGAGGATCTGGGACACGATCGGGCAAGAGATCACTGGGTTGCTGAGATAGATCACAAGATCATCCGCATAGAGCGACAGTCGGTCTTTGCCCCCTCTCTGCCAGACGAATCCTGACCATCTATCGGTTCCAAGTTTGATCGCAATTGGATCAATGACAAGAAGAAATAGCAAGGGGGAAAAGGGGCAGCCCTGCCTAGTTATGCGACCCAAAGGAAACGTCCTTGATGACCTGCCGTTCACTCTCACCGTCACTTAAGGGGATTCATAAAGGAGCTTGGTCCAGGAGATGAAACCTTGCCCAAAATTCATGCGAGTCATGATACACCATAGGGCTTCCCACCCGACAGAATCAAATGCTTTTTCGAAATGAACTGCCAATAAAGCCAGCGGGTCAAATATATCCAGAGCCCGTTCTATAGCCAATTGAAGTCTACATATGTTTATGCAGGTGGATTTATTGGGCATGAATCCACATTGGTGTGGGTGGATAAGTGATTCAATCACCCCAAGCAGTCTATTGGCTAGGATTCGTGCCAGGACTTTTGCCTCCCCATTTATCAGCGATATAGGTCTATAGGATGCGCAATATTCCAGGGGTTTCCCTGATTTAGGGATCACCATTATGCACGTTCTTCTAAGATCTAGGGGGAGTGTGCCTATTTCTTTGCTCCACAGAAACATACGTCCGGTTAGTGCGCCGCCGAGGCGTTTGCATGTTTCTACTGGAAAGCCGTTGGGCACTGAGGTCTTTCCAGTTTGGAACTGTGCTAAAGCGTCTTGCACCTCGTTCTCTGTGATTTCAGAGTCAAGTTGTTCTGCCTGCTCTGTCGAGAGTCGTGGGATGTCGATCGAATCGAGAAAGTTCGAGTGATCGGACGCAGGGTCCACAGCCAGCGAAGAGTAGAGGTGTTCATAGTAGTTGGCAAAAGCCTCAGCGATATCAGAGTCTTCCGTCAATAGTTCCCTGTATGACGCGAACCTGTCCCTTACTGTGTTCCCGTTTCTCCAGCCAGGCCAGAGTCTTGCCCGTCTTATCCCCTTTCTCATAGATCTGGCATTGGGTCGACCAGTGGGCAGCCCGAGCCATGTCGAGGGCGATATTTCGTAGGGCCTCTTGCTCAGTTTTCAAGGCCTCTTGCGAGGATGTGGTCTCAAGCTCTAGGAGTTGTTCCTCCCTTTCGGACACCCGTCTTTCTGCCTCGACTAGCTCCTGATGGTGGCGCTTGTGGTGGGCCGACACCAGGGAGATAGCTTCCCCTCGAAGGACTGTTTTATATGCCTCCCAAATTGTGATCGGGCAGTCCACGGACCACTCGTTTAGTTCAAAGTATTCGTTGGTCTTACCCTCGAGTCCTTCAGCAATCTCAGGCACTCCCAGGTAATACGTATTTAGACGCCAGATTGTGTCTGGCCTGCGATGTATATCTTTTAGGGTAATGAGCAGGGGAGAGTGGTCCGATATTCCTCTCGCTAGGAGCTTGGCAGATAAAAGTCTGTGGGATATGTTGAGCGTGATGAAGGCATAGTCAATTCTTGAAAATGACTTATATGCAGTGGAATAAAACGAAAACCCAGTATCGTTGGTGTGCAGCATCCTCCAGGTATCTAACAGCCCTGCTGCTTCCGCAAAGGTGTACAGTGTAGTTGGGGGACCAAGGACCTCTATGTGATCTGTCCTTAGCTACCTCCATACCCTCGATAAAGTCCCCTCCCAGGACCCATGCATCTGTTCGTTCTTCCAGTAACATCGATTGTACCTCTCCCAGGAATTCTTTTGTAAATGTAGGGGGGGGGGCGTATGCTGCAATGAGACCCCACTGCTCCCCCCGGATATCCCCCAGCACCATCACAAACCGGCCACGAGCGTCAGATCGTACTTTTGTGTCCTGAAAGGGTACTCGCTTATGAATAAGTATCAATGTGCCCCTTGACTCCTCGAGAACCCCCGCCCTGTACTCCTCCCCAACTAGAAGCACCTGTCGCCCAAACGTATAAAACTGAAAACTCATGCGAACCAATTCGGGGAACTCTCCTGGGGTTAGTCAGCCGTCCCTCGTCTCCACCTGGGGCCGCCCATCATTAGATTCCATCTTGCCGACCAGAGTATTTCGTGACCGGTGGGGTTTGGGAGGGGAAGAGAGCAGAGAGGGCCTCTCCTCGAATGCAGGTGTGGACTATTGATTGTTCCGTGTCCTAGTATCACTCCTCAGGTATCCCTTATTTTCCCAGGTGAGTTGTTCTCCATATTTCCTTTGCGTGGGAGTTAGCTCTCGCTGCGGATTGTCTCGGTCCCTCTCCTTCCGCAGTGTGTGGTCTCTAGAGCGTGGGGAGGATAGAACCTGTGTCTGTAACCATTCCCAGGCCTCCCGAGGGTTGTCGAATACATAGACTGCATTGTTGCATTACAGTTTGAGGGTTGCCGGGAAGAATAGTGCGTACTTGATTCTCAGAGAATCAAGTTTCCTTTTGACAGTGTCGTAGGACTGGTGTAATCGTAAAAAAAACAGCAGAGGAAGAAGGCAAAAAACAACAAGGAGAATTAGATACACTTGAAAAAAAGATGAAGGATGAATCAATAATCCCAGATTTAAAATCGGTTTTACAAAAAATGAATGAGGAAATGTCAAAATTTAAAACTTTCACTCTAGACAAAAAAATCTGGAAGTTGAAAAAAGACATCTCAAATTATAAAGAAGAAACCACGTATCCATATTTGGTACCCGGCTTTTTTCAATCATACAACAACAATCAAACAAGCTGGAAAGGACAGACCAATCCTAAACCCCAGAAGAACAAAAAGTTTGTCACTTTTTCAAATTCCTTGAATAGTAGTGACTGACACTACTACCCCGAATAACCCCCCTCAAAGGGGACAGTTTATTCAACGGCCAGGGAATCGGGGCAGGAACAGACAGTGGGGCAAGCACCCAATGCGGACCCGACAAGGGATCCCTCTGCAGCAGTGGTAAAAGCAGCCAACCCCATTTTCAACCTTAGCATGCATGTGCTATCAAAAATTGAGGAAACTGTCCTAACAAAAGGTTTATCCTTTATTCCAGTATGTAGAGCTGATGTCTTCCAGACAGAAATTGAAATGCGGAACTTTTTCCGCCTAATCAGGCTTAAATATTTCTTCGATGACAAAGACAATCCAAAAACTGTGGACGACAACTTCTCAGGGAAAAAAATCCCTCTTCTTTTACACCAATGCAATCGATGGTATCCCAGAAATGTTGGCATTTGAAAATAAAATTCTGAGAGATATGAAATATCTATGTACCAATAAAAACAGGTACAAAGAATCTCTCAAAAGCAGAACGCCTAGCCCTAAAAAACTTGGAGAACAATCACCTTTTTATTATAAAACCAGCTGACAAGGGAGGGGGCATTGTTCTATGGGATTCACTATTGTATAAAACTGAAGTTGAAAAACAACTGTTAGATACAAATGTATACAAACAAATCCACTCTGACCCAACTCCTAAAATCATGGAAGAAATAATAAGCCTTATGACACATGCACATGAAGAGGGATGGATCAACGATGAGGGAAAACTCTTTTTGATCAATACACAACCAGTGACACCGGCATTCTATTGCCTCCCCAAAATTCATAAAACCTCCACCATACACCCAGGACGCCCCATTGTGTCAGCAATAGGCTCATTACTTGAGCCCCTATCAATATATGCAGATGTTTTTTTGAGACCTTTTGTTCAGAAAATGAAGTCATTTGTACAAGATTCCACATCTATGATTAAAATCCTAGATGCATTGACTATTGAGACTGAAGATATCCTTGTCACACTTGATGTAGTTTCCTTGTACACGAACATTCCCCAGATGAAATGCACTAATGTAATGCTGGAATTGTTGGAAACTAGAGATCAAAAAAATCCTCCCTCAGCATTCATTGCATTCACCTGGCGCTCACTAAAAACGTTTTCATTTATAATAACACCTATTTCCAGCAACTTTACGCCACAAGTATGGGGCGACATTTGCTCCGGACTTAGCTAACCTATACATGGATTCCTTTGAAAATCACCATGTATATGTGCATAAGAATCCATATTTGGCAAACATCCAAGCCTGGTATCGTTACATAGACGACATCTTTATGATCTGGTGAGGTACTTGTGAAGATCTACAAGCTTTCAATATGTGGCTGAATAATCAGGAGCCAACCATCAACTTCACCTGTGAGGCAAACTGAAAAAATTGCTTTTTTAGATCTCCTTATTCATCGTATGCCAAACAAATCTATTGGCACTAGTCTTTTCAAGAAACCCACGCAAAAAAACACTTTTGCAATTTAATAGCTGCCACCCGCAAGCACTAAGAGAAAATGTGCCCTTTGGACAGTTCTTGCGTATCAGGCGCAATTGCACTGACATACAAGATTACAAATTACACAGTGACTCTCTAAAACAGGATTTGAAAGATAGAGGTTATCCATCAGACATTATAAGAAGAGCCTATAAAAAGGCTAAAAATATACAGAGAGGAGAATGCCTTCAGAAACAAACAAAAACTGCTCTCGACAAAATCACATGTGTCTCGTCTTTCACTCCCATCAGTAATGACTTGAGGAAGTCTATTCTAAAAAACTGGAAGACGATCAACACCGAATCTTTCAATATACTTCCTCCTCGCTTCGCCTTCAAAAGATTACCAAACCTAGGTGACAAACTGTTTCACACATACCCGCAAAAACGGGATGCGTTTAACACACAATACACGTTATGGGATCTCCCACCAGTCACAGGTCACTTCAGATGTGGTAAATGTGCAAATTTACAAAAGATCTAAAATCAATTGACCTCAAGGGCAAAATATGGTAGCTAAAATCTTTTACTAATTGTGCTACCAAATGGGTGATTTATTGTATAATTTGCCCATGTGGCCTCTGGTATATTGGAAAAACCAAAAGAGCCATCCGAACCAGGATAGGAGAACACCGATCCTGTATTAAAAATGGACCTGCAGATAAACCCTTGGTGGAACATTACAAAAAAATGAAACACAGCCATGATGACCTTTTTTGGTGTGTGCTACAAACTTTGGGTCCACATCCCCGTGGCGGTGATAGAGACTTGAAGCTTCGTAGACTAGAACAAAAATGGATTTATAATATGGATTCAGTAAGTAAGGGTCTCAATCTGTACATCGAATGGAACCTGTTCTTGCGTAAATAAAGTCCCAACTTCTTAGACCTATCATCTGCATAGAGACTATGCACTCATCATATTGGTAGATAATTCAATTTAATTCTGGTCAGCATCAGACCATAGGCAATCATTAAGATCGTTGCCTATCTTTAGAATGCAAAAAACACTCCTACATATGGCCATTCTGGTATATGTATTCTCCTTCTGTACATCTTTATCAGGTCATTTAGTGTAGAGTGATATGTTTTTCTCAGGTCATTCTTAATACCAATTGTTACCAAAATGTTGTATTGACACGCCAGCGACTCGCTTAATGTCAAGATAGGGTGGCCGCCCCCTTTTAAATTTAGGATAGTTTTAGCGGCGATCCCAGCCCCCTGAACAACTGGAATGTAACCATGCGGTATGCGTACACGCGACCAGCATCTGAATACTAAATCATGCGACGTCAGTGCCGAAGTAACCTTACTCACTCGCGATGAACAATTGAAACGTAATCACGTAGTATGTGCACACGTGATAAGTACCTGAATACTAAATCATGTGACGCTAACACCGACGAACGCTGAATCACTCGCGACATAGTCGCCCGAAAAATAAACAGCTTTCTCCTGTGACTACTGCTTTTTGACTACTCAAGTAAGTCGTGAAACTGGTACTCGCGCTACACGTGCTTAGACAGCCGCCCATCTTTGGTCTCTTCCCCGCAAGCAAGATGTCCCAATAGGATTTTTTGAATTTGTTTTTCCCTAGGGTTACTGAGAAACCTCTTAACACCTCGGCAGTGTACGCGGTTCTATCTCCCGCGATAGACTGTCTCTCCACCTTTGGTTCTGAATTATCAAGGACTCAAGCCCTGGGAATGCTGCTACATCCCGTTTGAAATACAGCATTGACCTGCCTGTCTTTATTATAGGTAGGCCTCTTAACTAATGAATAAACAGAATCATAAGATTAAAAGCAAATTGAGGCCAAACATTGTAAAAGGGCTATATCTGCTTTTTAATTCTAGTCAAATGCACAGAAGACCTAGGTGTTGGGTACTGGCCGGTACATATGACCTTTATAAGCAAAATAAATGGGATTGCTGACAATAGGTAGCACGGAAAGGTACAGTCTCATTCTGTAAATACCTACACAGATCTGACATACATAGGAGTTTTGAAGTCACTCAATTCCTTTTTCTCTTTTTCCCTCTTCCCCAACCCCCCCCCCCCGCCTCCCCTTCCAGATTTGGGCACAATTTGTCAAAATGCAATGATCTGTTTAAAAATGAAATGAAATTTGGTGATAAATGATGATTCCCAGATGAATTGAACTTAGTTTTCTTAAGGTTGTTTATAAATAAATTAGCAAGTTGATGCGTAAAAAGATTTTATTCTTTGGCTGTTTTAAAATATAGATCGTCACCTGTCACCTATACATGTTAGGACAATTTTTGTGAAAAAACTTTTTGGGGAAATGGTCGGTGAAATTATTTTTTATGTTTTTTTCTCAGAATTGCTGGTCAGAAATGAATATAGCTCATCTACACGACATCTAAAAAACGTCCTTATCTGGATTACAAGTGTCCTGATGAAAGCCTTAACGGATAATACACACATCTACTCTCTACCTTGAACTGTGGGGCATCAGTAGTTACTGTATAAAGGCTGGAAACAGATTTTGCTACTGTCGACACTTTTCCAAAATCGCTTGACACCTTTCTAAAGCCGCTTGGGGTTAAGAAATGTGAGAACATTCACCTACTAGTTACTAACATCACATTGTAGATATAGGATAAGTTTTCTTTTTTGATGGCATAAAATACCAGATCGTCTACTTGTTTGTATTGTTTTATATATATGCATTATTTGTATGGACATTACTTTTCATGTCCTTGTTATCATGTGCTAAAAAATAAAAAAACAATATATTTTATATTTTTTCGACCCCATTGTCTATATACATGTTTGATAAGACAATGTTCCACCTCCTTTCTGTTATAGGAACGAAGCTAATTTTACAGCCAATTACGACATTAGCAGGTAGTTTGTTGTGGGCCCTGGTTGTTTATACAGTGTCGTAGGACTGCCAGGATTGTGTAGTCATGAAAAAACCCAATGCGATTGCCATTGTATGTGATCGACCGGGTGCTCATGCCATGTGAAGAAGGGTGTCCCGATCCCTATAGTTCATAGGTTTGGCATTCATAGTGCGCAGGGGGGGAGGGGGCTCCAGGCACTGGTCTAACAGCTGGGATCCTGTGGAATCCTGTGGGATCTGTGTGCCCTTTCAACTGAGAAGAAATTGGAGAGCTTTTTAGGGGCCATGAGGTCCGATAGCCAGCTTTCCAGGAACAATTCCATGCACAGTCCTTTTTACGGAAGCCCCAGAATACAGAGGTTATTGCGGCGAGATCTCACTTTGCTATCTTCAGTTCTCGCTTCGAGTAGTGAGTTTCTTCTCAATGTTCTCCAGGCGCTCTTCTAGTTTCTTGACTGTGTCCTCGGTATCTGAGATCCGCTGTTCGGTTTCCCCCACTCGGGATGTCAGGCCATCCAATTTGACCTCCACTGATGTCCTGGACTCTCCGATGGCCGCCATGATATCCGTGAGCGACAGAGCCTGGCTTGTCTCATGAGTCGCAGCACCCGTTCTAGCCATATCTGCGGAGGTGGGGGCCTTCGCCGGGGTATTCATGGTGTATTTGTCTATTTTATTCTGGGTCGATAAATTGAGGGATTATTTTTCCTCATCCGGATCAGTCCAGTAGGCCAGTCCGGGGTCCAACACCTTTTTTCTCCCTAGGGCGATATCTGTCGCTTTGTACTTTGGTGGTGGGGAGGATAGGTATCACCCCAGTAGACACGTGGAGGGATGAGAAGAGGCCACACCAGGGTCAGAAGTGGGTTTGGTATAATCCATTCTTGTGAACAGGCGGAGAGAATTCAGGGTGTGGGGTCCACCATCAAACGCTTTATTCCAGGTGTTGGTGGGTGGTTCAATACATACATGCGCCAGTCTCGCAATAGCAGGTACTGCAAGGCCTGCCCTGACTCCCTCAGACTGGGCTCTTTAGTTCTAAGCACGTGGAGGTAGTTCCGGGGTCTCTGTTTTCCCTGCGGCGCGTTGACTCAAATCTGTGTGTTGCCAGTGTCAGTACTTTGCGGTGTCTTCCGTCAGGGCGCTGTCTATCCCCAGGCCCTCCGTTTCCCAAACCCCTCCTGTCACGCTTTGTTAACTCAAGTGCGGTTCCAAGTCACATGGGTCCCGTTCCCCCGGCCTCGGCTACGTTAGTGTTGGGGCTGGGGGTGGAGGGTGCGGGGGGTTGGCAGGTCTGTAGTCTGTGCTCTTATGCATGCGTTTTGGTGCCCCTGCAGGCAGCCACCATGCTCTGAGATTCACTTACTTGTGGGATTCGCTCAGGGCACAGTCCTGGTGCTCTCGTGGCGGTCTTCCCAAGCACAGTGCATTGTGCGTGGGTCACGTGCCAGTGTTCGCAAGTTTTTCACCCTCACAGCTCTTTTCCCTGTGCAACCAGTTCAGAAGCCAAGATTGTCCCCCATAAGTGCGCCTGCAGGGCTGCCACGGTCTGGCTACGTTCCACGGTGCAGCACTCGAGGTGTCCGATTGCAAGTCCCGCAGCGGGTAGCGCTCAGGCCCACTGCGCTAGGGAGCGATATGTTGGGCAGGATCACCGGCGTCCTAGCCACATACCCACCGGAGCTTGTAGCACAGCACCTTGGAGTACAAATTCTGCCGCCTCAAAGGCCCCACCATGTCCAGCTATTGGGCCACCTCAGGCAGTGGCCATCCAGTGCTGTGTAGTGGCGGTCACTTTCTTCACTGACTGTACCTTTCAGTGTCGCAGACGTCAGGTAGGGTGTTTGTAGGGGTCCCGCTGCTTAGCCGTTAGGTTACTCTCGTGTGCCTCCAGACCTTGTTCAGATGTGCGGCCCTGGTTGTGCCTCTCGGCGGGCCTCACACACGTTCAGCTTGCAGCAGTGAGGGGGGCCACCCAGTGTATTCCGCTTGTAAGTTGGTGGCTGTCAGGCCTGGGCCAGGGTATACAGCTCTGTTGTCTGCGCCGGGCGTACCGCTCGCTTGGGCTCCTCCTCCCATTGGTCTTCGTAGGCGTTACGCAGCCCAGAGCGCCATAGCCTTGTGGTCAGAGCCAGAGACAAAACATATCCGATTTTGCCGAACTCGCACCGGTTTCGGCCCAAACTTTGGAATTTTCCCAAAAAATAGTATATATTGCAGGATTTATGGGCAGCCCTGGCGGAGCAGCAGAGTCCTACGTCTGCATCTGTCGGCTGCTCAACAGCGCCCCCTTTTGTACCTTTCTTAAAGTCATTTTAACTTTTGGGTTTTGGTGGCTGTTTTAGTGGAAATGTTAACTTCCTGCAGAGTATTTAGTATCACCCCCGCTTGCACTATGCACTTTTTCGCATAGGACCCAGTTAATGTCAGGTGTAAACTGCTGAGGGAGGGGAG
Organism: Ambystoma mexicanum; assembly: GCF_040938575.1. Classification (NCBI taxonomy): domain Eukaryota; kingdom Metazoa; phylum Chordata; class Amphibia; order Caudata; family Ambystomatidae; genus Ambystoma; species Ambystoma mexicanum. The sequence continues at coordinate 39,897,976 of NC_090933.1, forward strand.
ATGAGTGCAGCTTCAGCACTTTGACATTTTAAAAAGTGGTCCCCAAACGTTGCACAGCTCCAATTGTCTACTTGAATAGAGCGTAAATGCAGGGTTGGTCGTGATGGGCCAATGAATTGAGGGGCGAGTGACTCTATGCCTGGCTTGTAGCTTGCAAAATGACATGTTTACCTCGGCCCTAGGCCATCCAAGGTGTGAGGTTTTCTGCAAACTGTAGTTCTGCAATAAATAAATGTTTAAAATATACAGGTCCAATTCTAAAAGAACGCTGGCAGAGGTGGTATTCGGTAGAGGACTGTCATGTACATGGCCAAACCAGTACCTTGCAATTGGAGTCTGCAGATACACATGTGCTTTAATACAATGCTGTACGTAGTCATGCACTCGGCTCAGGAAAACACTTGAGCATGGGCAGTGTGGTTTTCATCTAGCACCATACAGTGCAAAGGTTCCCTTATTTTCTTTTTAAGTACATCACAAATGGGGGGAAAATGTATCAGGCAGACGCCCCTCAATTAGAAAGTGTGTCTCACATCAGGGCAAAGGGGGCATTGTGTGTCAGGCGGTATTACAACAGATACTGTAATTGTCTATTTTTGTAAATTGGGCGTTCCCATTGCCAAAGGGGTCTATTTAGAAAGTGTATATTTTAACTTACTAAAAAGACCCACTTTGGCAATGGGAACGCCCAATTCCCAAAAATAGATTACAAAAGGATAACAAAGGGATAGCGTTTTTGAAATGCATATTTTAACTTCAAAAGCGTTATCCCTTTGTAATCCATACTTTCTGCACCTTGTTGTTTATGTACAATAAAAGAAAGTTGTAGCTCTCATATCAGACCACAGTAATATTAGCACTCCTACTCTTCTGATACCACTTACAAAAACACATCTGTGGAGCAATGTGGATGGAATCATAGACCAGACTCTTACCGGTCACTTGTTTGCCATTCTTGTTGGGAGTATTTTTATACTGGTGTTGTAAATTGGGCGTTCCCATTGCCAAAGGGGGTCTATTTAGAAAGTGTATAATTTAACTTACTAAAAAGACCCACTTTGGCAATGGGAACGCCCAATTCCCAAAAATAGATTACAAAAGGATAACAAAGGGATAGCGTTTTTGAAATGCATATTTTAACTTCAAAAGCGTTATCCCTTTGTAATCCATACTTTCTGCACCTTGTTGTTTATGTACAATAAAAGAAAGTTGTAGCTCTCATATCAGACCACAGTAATATTAGCACTCCTACTCTTCTGATACCACTTACAAAAACACATCTGTGGAGCAATGTGGATGGAATCATAGACCAGACTCTTACCGGTCACTTGTTTGCCATTCTTGTTGGGAGTATTTTTATACTGGTGTTGCTGGGAGAAAGTTTTAGGAAATAAAAGCGTCTTGGAGCGCCATCTGTACCCATCCCTTAAAGCACCCAGAAGCCATAAGCGGGGGGAGTGTGGAGGATGAAAGCTGTGTGATGATAGACTGCAGGGCTTTTAACAAGAGCTTACATGAGTTCATTGTGTCTATAAGATAACCCAGAGCATAATACAATATGCGTGGAGGCTAGACCAGCGGCCACTTTAGAAGAACAACAAAAAGTCAAAGGTAAATGTCTCTACTTCAAATTCAGCAAAAAGTGTGTAAATCTAACAAGCAAAAGAAAACCTTGCATCCAGAGGATGATTGCCTTCCCCTTTACTGTTTCAGTGTCAGGTTTCGTCCTGGTCCCGTGCCAATTAGTTCCCTTTCTCATGGAAATAAACTTCAGAACGTGAAAATGCTTTCGCCATACCCTATTCCATAGATACAATGGCTATGGGTTACCATGGCGACTGGCGTCCAGTCCATTACGTTCTCCTCACAGTATGTTACACTGAGGGCGTGATTTCCATGGCAGCCTACATAACACTTCCGGGTTGCTGAGTTCCTCACTTCTGATTTTGTAATCAGCTGCGACTTCGCCCTGTTGTGTAACTTGCATTCTGTATTTCCATTCCTCGCCCCTGTTCCTCTCCCCGCTACTTTGTGATTCATTGTGACCCAGACTGCACTACTACAACGCAATTGCCTGACGATTTGGAACTGTTTGTCTACTCGTGCACCGAACCTGGTCTGCTATACAACGCGCCTGCCTACTGATTCGGATTGCCTGATCTCCCTTGCATTGAACCCGGTCTGCTCTACCACAACGCACTTGCCTGCCGATTAGGATTATCCGACCTGAATAACTTTTCTTCCCGTGTGATTCATCCAGCACGTTCTGCTACACGCCCACTCATCAACAAACTGGTCCCGGAAGGTGGGTTCTCCGCTCATTACGATAAGGAATACTTACCAACCACTTGGATTACTGCCTCATATCATACATTGACCAGTGAACTTACCAACAACACCCTAGTGTACACAGAAGAAAAGTGCTCAACTAGAGGCTGCCATCCTCTGCGCTGAAGCCGTTAGGCGTCCTCGTGCCGGTGGGATAGGATTGGGACTAGAGACTGCCTCATTCCGATTAGGCGTCCTCATGCCGTCGTGTTTAGTTACTAGTACACTGGGTGTCTACTTGGTACAAAAACATCATCAGGACAAGTGGTAAGTTTCCCAGTTTCCTTTGCATTCTAATGTCCTTAAATCTTCTCCTAGCTTCATGTCCTTTATTCTGTTTTCATAGATTGCATCTTTTGACCCAGTCTTGCTTTCACCCTTCTTGACCAGAGCACTCTGGGAGCCTTGTTCAACTCTGGTCAGTGTTTAGTTGGCTATTTCCTCATACTTGGCATAGTATTGTTTGACTCCCAGTCTAAGCTGTTCATCTTGTTTCTTTGCAGACCCTGGTCGTTCGTGGGGTGTTCCTTATCTTTCGAATAATTGATCCCTCTGTATTTACTTTGTGTGTTCAGAGGGTTCCATTTGTAGAAAGAATTCTATGGCTACGCTACGTGTCCAAGTTTGGTTCCATCGTTACAGATTGAGAGATCTGACATTCAGGTAGAATATTAAAAATGTTCTGATCAAACAGTGGTTCTTTAAGAGTGTATAAATGTCTCTTTCCTATAACACTTTGCTAAAGATAATGAAACTTATCCTTTCAAGCAATGTTGTTTTTAAGGATGGTAAAAGTCTCTCTTCTATACAGCAATGTATTAAAGAAGGTCTCCTGTTGTACTCCCTTGCCAGTAATTCCTTCTGGGCTCGGTTGGTCACCTGGTGTGGTCTCCTGCCAGGTATCTTTCCCCCAAAGGCTTACAACCTGATGCACTTCTTTCACCAGGTCTTCAAACTTTTCTTTATTTTTCAGTTCTCTTCCTCTTTAAGTATAACACAGGCGTGCTCCTTCACGGTTTATCCTTTATTGGCTCCAGGTATTATTTGTTCCAACCTCAACCATATAGGCATCTCATCTCATTTCTTTATTCTTGATTTTGGCATAACTACACCATAAAAGGAATACACACTGCAAAAATACAATACAATAATAGGAAGAGTATTAACATCAAGATAAAACATCAAAAGCAAAGGATACCAAATCCACAATTATACAAATTGCATCACCCCAAGACATAAAATTACACAAAAAAAAAACTTTTCCTAAAGGCAAAGTAAAACAAATAGCTAAAATCGCCATTATATCTTCCCGGGTGGCACAACATTTCAAGCATTAGAGCAATTCAAGCACCATGTAGTAGGATCTTACATTTAAGCGTAGCCAAATTGGATTGAGCCAATGGGAGTTCTCCCTTGTGTAGGCAGGGTAAAAGCAAAATAAATGCATTTCATCCTCAGTCGTAGCTAAACAGCACGGGCACAGAGATGACTTACTCTCGCCTCAGTTACGTTTGTAATATGCTATTGGCAGAACACCAAGTCGGAATTTAGCATATATAATTGTATCATTTGGGTATAGGTGCCAGCTATCTCGTGCGGTCCATCATACCCCATACCCAATGCTGCAAGTCATGACATGATTTTTATACTAAGAGCCAAATTTGGTGGGGCTTGCCCAAAGATCTGCAAGCCCAATATTGGGAATCATCTCTTTCACGCGCTTGAACCACAGCAGCTGCTTGCTTCCCTCCAAACATAAGACCCCCCCCTCCAACCCTTCCCTGTATAATAAAAGGGCATCGAAGTTCCACATCCTCAGCCAGTACAATACTGGTTGGAGCATGATGGTATGTTTGATCTGGGTTAGTCCCACTTCCGAAACCACTGGAATAGAAGGCGCACTTAAGGGTAGGCACAGTGGGCCTCATTACGGCCATGGCGCTCCCGAAATGAAGGGTGCCGGTACGGGACCAGCACCCTTCATTACGGGATGCCCTATTACGAGGTTCCCTTGCAGGACCCGGTAAGGGCGCCTCATAAAACCAGGAGTCCTTAGCGGTTCCCGCGAGGGGACCAGGGAACTAATAACGGGCCCGTTATTAACGGGCCCGTTATTAGCTCCCTTTCCATTCCCATAGAGCCCTATGGGTGCTCGAATGGGAATTGGGATGGGGATGGGTTTTTCCAATGAGGATTTACCGGGTCCTCCATGGTTGGAATAGCCCGGTAAGTCCTCATTGGATGAACCTGGTACTGGGCCCCGGTATGGAGGCAGCCATGCCCTTTTTAAGGACATGGCTGCCTCCATACTCATAATGAGGCCCCGTATCTTTTTGAGAAATGTATTCTCTACAACTTGAACAGAAGCACAATCGGACATGCCCCATAGTTAATCTCCATAGGTGACTGCAGGCACCATGCAGGCACCGCCTCACCCGCCCCAAATGAGAAATCATGCTAATAATGCAACCACATTGCCGTGTGCCGGGAAAAGAGCTCTTCGCAATCTGATGCAACCATTTCAGCTTGTCAGAGAAAGTCCATCCCAAATAGTTAAAAGAATCAACCATCCCCAAGGGATGGTCTTTCACATAGAATCTGGTTGTTAGATAGAGAGGCGCCCACGCGGGACACACTTCATTGTCTTCCTCTTTGGACAGATTGATGCGAAGACCTTTAGCACAGTCTAATCTCCCAAAAACCTCAAGCTGATGTTGAAGCACCACTGGTGTTTTGGCCAAAGGTAGGGTATCATCGGCAAAAAGGAGTAAACTCCAATTGCAAACCCAGGCCAAGAGCATCCTTTGCCACAGCATGAAGGTCAAGGGCAATGTTGTTTATATATAACAGAAATTCCACGCGAGCTAGAACACATCCCTGCCTAACTTGAATGCAAATAGTAACTGGCTTTGTCATTTCACCATTTCCTCCCTGCCCCCAGCTAATGCAGGCACAGTTGCCAGTATACAAAGAGCTGATGGCATGGCCCAGCCTCAGGGGGATATGTAACTTCTCTAGGGTAGCCTGTAAGAAGACTCTTGGGACAGCGTTAAAGGCCATTTGCAAATCAAACGCCAAATACACAGCTTGCAAGTTTAGGCATCTCATTTATGGAAACTTGTTAAAGTTTTTTAGCTTGTGGCATTGCTTGTTCCAATCTTCCCCAGATTGACAACTTATATATGAAGATTTGTACAGATCTTGCCTTTCAACTGCTACGTTTGTGTTCACTTGCTTATGACAGTATTTACTCCAGCTTTCCCCACATTGAATTCTCATATTTTGAGAATTGTGTAAATTCTGTCTTTCTATATCATTTGATTGTTATTCAAAATAAATTCCCAATTGTTTGTATGCCTGTCAGTAAGCCCCGGGGCTCCCAATGCTTCTGGGCAGCCTCACTGGTGTTTGCTGGCTTTTCCGAAGTGTGGTGAAGTCTGTGCTTCGAGAAAGCGTTTACTGCTCTGCAAACCCTCCTGCGGTTCTCCGGCCAGCTTCTCCGTCATCCGCCGGTGGAACTGCTGCTCTTCACTGTAACCGCGTTGCCAACAGCCTTCTCCACTGGTGCCCACTCCTCAGTGGTTCACCTGCAGCACACGCTTTGGTTCTCGAACCTTGCTGTTAGGAAGCGCCTGCCTCCTTCCACACAGTCCGCTTTTGTGTGTCTGCCTCCGGTTCTGCTTCCCACTTCGCCCGCTCTGCATCTCTTTTCTCCTCCTCCTTTACATTCAACTTGAAATGGCACACCATTTCTAAATGTCCGGCACAGCTGACTTCAGTTACAACAAATGGTCTGCACATTTAGGTCGGTGTTTTTTCTGCTCCATATTAACTCCTTTCTGCTCTTTCTCATCCCAGTACTGGAGGTTTTATGGGAGTTGCAGTTGATAGGAGTTTTAGACTTTTTAATACTGCATTGCTTTGAATACTTATTTGAATCAAAACGGTCAGAAATAGATGTTAAATAAGCATTATGTGTAATGGTATTTTGCTCAGACTTACAAAATTCCATCAGTATTTGTATTTATATGTATTGGTTATAGTTTCAGGGGGGAGGGAGGGAATACTGTATTTCTTCCAATGTAGTCATCACTTCCTCCCGATAGTCCCCTCAGGATCAGGTAGCAGCTGCGTTCCCCTGGCCATGTGAGAGGAGATTACCACCGGGGAATCAGTGATGACTCTGCAGAATTCATCACACTCCCCTTTACACCCCATCAATTAAAGGAATATTATGCAGATGGGAAGTTGCTCACAGGGGCCATTAAGGTCTAAAATCGTGTAACTTTTTAAAATTTAAGGTGTCATTTGTAATTCTGCTCAATAAACATATACATTATTAATAGCATAACAAACAGTCATGGCTAATTTGATTTCCAGGCGAATTACAACGTGCAATCGTTAATGTGGATATTTTCATGGCAATGTTTAAAACTGACAGGCTGGCACATTGAACTGAACTTTAAATTGGTAAATTGACATTTGCTGGAGACACACTTGCACCTAGATGTAATTGATTATTTGTCTGGCAATTCTGGTCGTGTTTTAAACTAGCACAGTAATAATTATTTGCAATAAATAATAAATCTCATGGCACAACATTCAAAACTGGAGTAATTTCTATAGGTATGATTTACAATTGCCGTTTGCCCCAGTGTGATAGTGGCAGACTATGCCAGATCACTGAAATAGTGTCTTACACAAAGTCGCCTACTGTGCATTCAGCATTTCTGAATTACTCCCGTGTACTACTGGTGGACCTGCCATCTGCATTATTGACTATTTAATGTGTTATCCTATAGAACTGCTTGTATGTCCTATAGATTTGTATCCAATTTCACCCGAAATTGAGCTCTAAATTGCAGTGTGCTGGCATTTCGAAAAAACTTTGTGAAGGGAGAACCCACCAAAGCCTCTCCCTGAATGGGTTCTGGTTTGTGTGTGATAATACAGGGGAAACATCTACGTGCCACCACTTTAAAAATTAAGCTGCCACCATTGGGCATTAACAGGATATTGCTGTAACCCTTCTGCAGTACCCACAACCCTACAGAGGGCTGAAGGGGGTCCAAGAGTGGTACAATATGGTAGCATAAAGCCCCCAAAATCAACTGTTCACAGTGAGAAATCTGCAATACATTTCTGCTAAACCAATTTAGTTCTAAGCTGGGAAAATAAAAACACACTAATGAGGTTACACCACGAGGGATGGCCAACTCACTGCATCAGCCATAGTCTTCCTGATAGTACAGTGGCTGTTTGGAGACAGAGGAAAAAATAGGAGATTGAGGTGGGACAAGAGGAAAGAGGCTGGAGCGAGTTGGCCAGAGGGCAGGTGAGGAGTAAAGCGGTTGTGAGAAGAGAGGAGTCGGAAAGGAGGAACATCAAATGGATTTAGATGGCTGGAAGGAGAGCAAAAGGAAAGGAGGGTGTGCAGAGGAGAATGGAGGCACCTCAAAGAGAGGAGAGGAGTAGTACATTCATTAAAAGGTTGGAAGAGAAATCCAGAGAGGGGTGGTGGAGAACATTAAGGAGGAGGTTGGGAGTAACACCTGAACGAAGGATGAAAGGAGTTTGTAGAAAAGAAAGGTGGCAATAACAATCAGCAGAAATGGAGGAACAGCAGAGAGGAGGCTTGAAGGAGTTGACAAGGAGCAGGCATGCTAGAAGCCCAACAGGAGAGAATTAAGCAGGGGTGGAGGCACAAGTATGTGACAGAGTGTTGATGAAATATAGGAAGGGGAGGAGTAGCAGTACAGTGGAGATGACAGGAGAGATCCCTTTAGGTACAAGACCATTATGAGTCGAGGAGGTACATGAGAATATGGTCTGAAGAGTTAGAGCCAAGACCTAGAGATGGGTAGGTAGCGCAAATACTTTAGTCAAATTTCTGAACAGACTATGGTTACCCCCCTGTCAGTGGCTATTCGGGAAGACATCTATTACTGCTGCTTGGACCCAAGCTCTCTTTGCCTGGCCTAGTGTGTGTACATGCAGACATAGGGCCAAAGGTTTGGCCAAGTGGTTTCTCTAGGAATCGAGGACAAGGAGCAGAGGAACAGAATCTACAGAACAAAACCCAGGAAGAGGCGGAGGGACACTCAAACTCTTAAAACTGTGACCAACCCCTGAAAATATCCTGGGAAGGGATCCCTGAATTGACGGTTACAAAACCCAGAGACTATTGCTTGAATCCAAGGTGACAATATCTTTTTATAGAGTTCAATTTTTCTTTGATAGTCCCTAATAAACCTTTAACCTAACTTCTATGTCTGTCTTATATGGCTCCTGTTCTGCTCAATGAAATTTCTCCTATGAACAACCGCCCCACCCAACATAACAAACAGGTGTATTTAAAGAGTGCCTGTTCACCCCAGAGGGGCATCTTTGGGCAATTGTCAGATAACAGATGTAGATTGTTACCAAACGTAATGGTACCAGACCACTTTTAGCAATTGCAACAATTGCACACATGGTCCTGTCCCTATCTGATGGCATAAACCTAGATCCCTACTCTTTATGCTCAATGCTTGATGACAATGATTGGGCTCCCCCATTGACTTTTTGCAATCAATGCGCTCAGTTAGAGTCTCATGCATGCAGCCCCCCCCCCCCCATCTTATATATGGATACTGTTCAGTCTTCCCTTTCCATACACTTGTGTCTTACTCTCCTGAATGTCGCTAGTCTCCTGATTTCATTCCCCACCTCACTCGGTTTTAACTTACTTTCACAACTTACTCTTCACCCTCTCCCTCCATTCTCTAAGCTCATGTTCTCGAATCTCTCTCAGATCTTTTTCACTTCCTTCATCTATTTACTCTTGGCATAAGTATTCCACTGAAAGCTGGTGACCATTTGACTATACACATCTCACAAGTAATCAAGAGATGTACAGAGACCTGCTAATTTATATACACTTACAAATAATTGCCTCATTAACTTTACCTTAATTTGTGCTCAAACTACTACTAGCTAGATCACCTATAGCCAAGCAAAAACGAGCATTCTCTCCTACGTTCCAGTATTACATAAGCTCCACCCAGAGTGCTTTCCTACTTCTTCTAACCCCCTTCTATTCATCACCCTTCATCTCTTTTTCGATACCAATGACCACTAAACTGTTTGCTTGGATTAATACTTTGTTTTGCTTTCCTTTCTTCACAGTGCTTTCTTTGCTAATACATATTTATCAAATCTGTCTTGCACTTTACCTTATGTGTAGCTGGCTAGTTATTAGTCTCCTTGGGCTTTTGCAAGATATATAAAATTTAGGTTATCAAAATAATCAAATGACACATGCAGTAGATGCTGCTCTCGGATGCTGATCATTCATTAAGAAAACAGTGGCAGAAAGGAACATTGTGGCAAATCAGATTGGATTTTTGAGTTGAAGCCAGTGTCATACAGAATCTCATTAGAGCCCCCTTTCAACTGATGCAGATTCAACTACTAGAAGACAGCACTGATCAAAGCATGCACATTCTGAAATGATTGATGCTGCAAAATCACTATTACGAGAATTCCATGTGTACATTTCCAGTCAAGATATATTTGTGAGCGTTGATAAAATTCATGAAGAAACATACCTGGATCATTAAGCAGCATTACTAGATCAAAGGCAGTGTAGCCATTTTTTGCACGCAAGTTGACATCAGCTCCTTGATTTAACAAATACAGAACAACTTCTTTGTTTCTTGAAGGAGAAAACAAAAAGTAAATACACAAATCAATTGGCTGTTTGTCTTCCGTTATACAATTTGGTTTCCCTAGTTTTACTAGCGTCATCAGGAATGAAAATGGATAGAATTTACCACAAAGTGAATAAAATAAATGTTAAATAAATATCACATATGCAGAGTCGTAATTCATGGGCATTGTTGGGTATAAATGGTATGGGGGCGATAGTGCAACTTCTACCATTTGCAAAACATCAGCATGAATTCAGTTAATTTTAATCAATCCGTTCTAGATATGTAGTTACTTTTTATGTATCAAAAACAAATATTTGTGTGTCAGTTACATTAAACTTTTCACACTTATAAAATTAATTTCGAAGTGACATTACACTCCTAGGAATTACAACTTGAAATAGATCATCTTTAAATAATAAAAGTCGATGCCAGAAGTTTACTAAAGTCGTTTCATCAAAATTTGTCACAAATGTCCCAAACCGGTGCATTCGAGTGTCTAATAGTTCATTACACTGTACAAATAATTGTTGAAGCGATTCAACTCCCATCTTCCAGAAGCGACAGTCTTTCCTGCTTGGGAATTTTCCTTTTAGCTCGCAGTATGTCTTTTGTGGGGAAAAAAGTTACGTTTTTGCTTTAATATAGCGACCCTGCACTGTTGAGAGTGTTGCTTCACCATATATGGCAGAACTGAATTATAAGATTTGATGATATATTTAAAATTATAAAAAATCTTAAGTCAGTTCATCTTCTGACGATTCAATAGATGTTAAAACTGATAGGCAAGTATCTTTCTAACAGGTTAGTGCTGTAAGGAACTCATGGTGGCAACAGTAAAGACAAACACAAGTGATCAGAGTTCAAGGGTGTTTATAAAACTGTAAAGTTTGGTTGGAAAAACGGCTAATCTAAACCTAAATCTAAGATGGGAGCAAGCTTCGACCAGCAAATAATAAGGCAGTCCTAGTGGCATTGTGTCAAATAAAAGGGCCTATACTAAGAAAAACCTATTGCCAATATTTACGCTCAATACAAAAAAGTGTGGGATAATGTTCTCAAGAAAAAAGGAAGTGTTCTCAAATAATAAGTCAGGATACAGTACTTGAGGTCTCCCTTCCCCACGTTTGAAGCACGGGACAAGGTGCGAGCACAGCACACTCAACCTTTCCCAGCACAAGAGAACAGAGAACAGTTCTGGTTTTCAGCAATTGGGGCACTCAGTGATTAAGTCTCTTTTTCTATCAAAAACTCTTTTGCCGCCGTGGGCATGATGTATTCAAATAATAAACAAGAGTTCCTTTTCACAGATACAATGGGTGATGTCTTTCACCTCTGGATCCCCCTCTTCTGGGTGCAGATCCCTAAAGTTATTTAATGATAGCAGAACCTCTGATTGTTATTCCTCCTGCGTTCGGGGGTTTGTCAGCTTCATAGCATTTGTATTTTGGCATTTATATAGCGCTCTATATATATCATTGTTATGACCTCAAAGCACTTGTGGGTTGAACGCTCTCGGGGACCGTAGTCCAGGTCAGTCGAGAGAGTAATGTATCATAGGGGGCTTGCATGCGCTCATTATGTGCACAGCTGACGCGATTGCCTGATGGTAGCTGCATCCTAGTATTAGGTGTGGTGGTATTGAGATCAGTTGAATGTGTGCAGTCTGGAGGTTGATCTCCGAGACTGGACTGACTGTGTTAGGCCTGTGTGGGACGTTTATGTGTGCAGCTAAGCCGATTTTTCGTGGGGGTTTAACTTAGCTTTAGCAGGATGTTTAGGTGATGGAGTGTTGTTCGTATGTGAGCATCTAGGCAGAAATTGATCGAGGGGTGTAGCTGCGATCTATTGTGTGTTGGTGTAGAGTAGAGAGTGAGCATAGCGATAGGAGAGGTGAGTGTCTGAAGTGGGGGTTTTATTCTTACGAGCCCACTGTTCCAGATTTCATTTACGTGTTTTGCGATTTTTGCGTTCAGACTGACATTATTGTTTTAATAGTTGCTTTCAGTGGTGTCATTGCTCAGTATCTCCTTGAACATTTGTCTGCAGGTTGCAAGGAAAGATGTGTCTTAGGAGTTTGAGGTGCCGGTGACAGGATTTTGATACATTATTGATCTGACTGGAGAGGGTTAGGCTTGAGTTCATAGTGCAGCCAAGGTTTTGACTAATTGGAAGGGGGGGAGGGCAAAGTAGGGGTGGCATGTGAGCGTTTGCGGGAGAGGGGCAGTAGTGCCGCACACCATTATTTCAGAATCGGGGTTCAAACGGAGGTTGTTACTTGTCATCCATCGGTCAATATCACTGAGACATGCTTTAAAAGCGGGACGTGGGTTGGTGTTTGTTTTGGGAATTCTTAGGATAATTTGAGGAGGGGTTGAAGAGGTGTTCTTTGTTGATGTGATATTTCCATACCGGGGGAGGTCAGAGGCAGCACCTAGAATTTGATACACCTGGATAGTGGGAAGTCCTAGATGAAATAGATGACAACAGTAAAAGCAGTGACATAATAAATTAAGCTTCCAAACCAAACAAAAGTTCCACAAAAGCTCTTTTCTGTATTTGGAGGATAGTTCTTCACCCCCGGGTTCCCCGTCTTCTGGTTTCAGACCCCTCTCAAATATCACTTCTCTTTATCGGGTTCCCTCTGGCATATCATGCATTCAAAAGGCTTTTCCTTTTGCATTTTGATTTGTTGCACTCACAGGTCGGTGGGTGTTGGCTTTTCATCCTTGGATCCCCTTCTTCCGGGCTCAGATCTGACTCGACTGTTCGCCTTCCTCGATAGGGTTCACTATGGCTTTCAATGCAATTTATCTAGGGACTTTCATAAAATGTCTTTGTACAGTTCACTATGGACATCCCTCTGCCGTGTTCACGCCTGTCAGCTCACTGTATTTCAGGACTTAGACTTCACCCCCTTTTTCGCAGCATCCCTTGTTCGGGCTCATGTTGTCTCCTTTGTCAGCATCCCTTGTTAACGCTCGTCAATCTGTCAATTGTACCTTTTCACATTCAACTTTTACATATCGGTTAATTCAGTTTCACAGTACTCAATCAGCTGCACTATACCCCTGCCAAAATTTCTAAGTTCTCCCTGTGGTGTCAGAATGTTTGTGTGAAATGTGGGGCTACACTGGCTAATACCTTTCATAGGTTTGGGCAATGTCCTCACATTGCACAATATTGACAGGCAATTGCTGAGACGTTAGAAGATATTGTGGATGTTCTCCCAACTATGTCACCCCTAAAATAACTGTTACGAGATATTGGTAAAGTATTGACAGTCACCAGAACATTTTTCAATTTGGCTTGTACGGTTGCTAAAAAATATATCCTTAGTCACTGGAAATCTAAACTGGCTCCAACACATGGAGTGGCTGCGGGACTTGGTGTATATCAATGAGCTGGAATAGACCTTTATTGCTACAATAACTAAGACCTGTAGCCCCAAGAATATCTGGGCCCCGCTACGCCTGTATTTATCTCGAATGGGGAATTTGGACACCACCCAGCAACAGTTGGCATAGAGGATGGCTGTAGTCCTCCCTCGATATAGGTGTGCACTTTGGATATTTTTGGTTATCTGCCTGACGACTTAGGCTTGTCACCCCTCTTTGTTAAGTCACGCATTGCATATACCATACTGGGTCATTGTCATCTGTTCAAGTTTTGTTAAATACAGTTTAAAAATAAAAATAATAAATGCCCCATTTGCCATATACATTGTTGTAAACACTAGCTGCATACCAAATTAAGTTAAAAGCCATAGCAAATTCGCCCAGACTAGATTTTCCCCTCAACTAATTGCTGCATATTGACATCTTCAGTTTGGAATCATCAATGTATTACTGTCATAATTTGAGTTTTAATTATTTTACCACCACCTGAAAGACAATGGGCCTCATTACGAGCTTGGCAGTGGGGTAAAAATGTGGCAGAAATTCTTTTACTACAAAAATGTTTTAATAACAGAGTTACGGACACTTTAAATGCAACATCAAATTCAGGGTTTGTCCTTGAAATGGAAGATTTACCTCCATCATACTGCTAAAAACAAATCCTCCACTTTCAGGCAAAAAAAAAAAATCAGTGAATATACAACATGGAATTACCACATGCAGTAAAACCACCAAAAATCCCCATGTAGTCTTGTGGACTCCGAAAATGGGGATTTACACCATCCTACCACCACTCATAATCCTCTGGTAACACAAAGGTACAGAGTGGGGGTAACGGTAAGCGAGTTTGGTGTTAAATCAGCAGATTTACCACCAAACTCATTTTGAAGGCCCACAGTTCTGTCGAGTTCATAAGCAAATGTTTCTCATTGCCAAAAAAGGTTGGAGACCCCTGGCCTAGCTTATGAAATAAAAACCTAAGTTATGTTATATGGTATTTGTATAGCGCCTACTGCCATTGGTATGACCTCGAAGCGCTTAGAGGTGGAAGATTGTGGTCAGAGGATTGAGAAGCGGTGAAGGAGATGTAAAATGTGTGTGTGCGCATTCATTGCAGTTACGAATGAAGCTAGTGTGGGAGTGGCTGGGTCCCTAAAAGCCAACTGTGATTGACAGTAGGGGGAAGCGTGCTATCGAAAGATTCAGAGGGGTCAGAAGAGACAATCTATGTGACAAGCTGGAACGAATTTTGCATGGGACTCAGCTCTATTCTATTGGAGGAGCCACTGAGGCCGAGGGTGATGTATGCTTTAGAGTGGGTGTTGTCAGGTAGTGTGCATCGCAGTTGCTTGTGGCTGTGTGGGCTGAGCCCCCCGGAAGGACACTGCAGTAACGATTAATGATAGATCCCTCCTAAAGCTTCTGGAAGATGATCAATGGCCAACTGAACACACATCACAGGTTGGAGCATTGGGAAGATAGATGGGAGTAGGGCTCTCAGGTAAGTTGAACAAAAAGGAGCCGACTGGCTCTTCCAAGCAATCTCAACACAGTATACAGTGTAATAGACAATGTTTTAATCAATGCAGGGCTGAGATCAGACTGCACCATTTATTTATTGCAGCATTTGCTCTCATTTTTAAGTATATTTATTCATGCAACTTTAAGACTACTGCATGAATAAATAGCTATTAGTTTGGTCAGGCAAGCTTGAATGTTGCGTTAGTTTGGTATCTGGGTAAATTTATAGCTGCATGCGTCATCTAGCATTTCTTAGAAATATAATAAAGAAAACTCCCCAAAGCATTAGTGATTTTCTGTGCTCACTTTCCAAGCAACGCTGAACCACACTGATCAGGGCTTGCCAGTGTATTTTTACACAGCACATGTTATAAAACCTGGATGATCATGAAAACTGGGACATGTGCATGTTGCAGTTAACATGCAACTATCAAGTTCTTTGTGGGTCGTTTGATGTTACAATGTTGGTCCAACACATTAAAATTAGTGTTGGGACTTAAAACTTATTCAACATGTTTTGCGGTCATTGAAGACTATTGGTAATTTGATGATGGTAGAGGCATTAAATATAAGGGACGCAGATGGTCACTTGCACTCCGAAGGGCCATGTAGGTCCCAGCAAAATTGTACCACTCTGCTAAATTTGGGAACCTCCCCAAACCCCATTCTCCTCTCACTCCATCCTACGACAGGGTGGTACTGGCTTGCAGGATTCCAAGACTTGGTTGGGAGGTTTTCTGCATTGGACAAAGGCCACAGCCCCTTCTAGCTAGTAAGCATGTTAGCAAGAGTGTGTGTGTGTGGGTTAGTGTGTGAGTTCGAGTGTTAGAATGTGAGAGTGTAAACAAGCCTACCAACAGATGCACTTACCTCCCCTTGTTGCTCACACCTTCCACATCAACACAAGTAGAGCGAGCAGTGAAAAATTCCAGAACTGTTCAGGTGTGTTTGAGGAAATGGTGCAGTGCTGTGCTGAGATTCGGTTATTTTGTCCTTGGAGAGAAGAACAAAGTGTTTGCATAATTTTTCCACTCCTGCTGGCTGGCGCACGAAACCTTTAACAAGGTGGGAACACTAACAGATCAAATAGCCACATACTACGTGGAGCGTAGCAGAAGTGTTCTGGTGTGTTCAGGAGTGGTGCGGAGGGGCCCATCCAAGTAAGTCATTTTGGCAAACCATGCATTTAAATGCTTGCTCTTAATAATTACGGATCTGGTTAGCGCTAACTTACTAGGCCACAGGATTTTGTGTAAACGCCACTACGAACAGTTTATGGTATGCCAACTGAAAGCTGCTAAAGCAGCTGACTCTCTGGCCTTGAAGTTAGCTGAGGGGAACGTTGGTGCCGACACACAGTCCTTGTAGTGCCTTTTTGTTCTGGGCGATAATTATTTCTGTGCCGTTCCGGAGAAAGCATGTGTGTTTGGAACTCTGCTCATGTCGATCTCGGCGGTAAGGCGGCCATTGCGGAAATTTGAATCTTACCCTACATATACATAAGTAATTGAAAGTTGTGGCAGTGTAGAGATTCTTGCAGGTACAAAACAAGGAAATCCTACGGGGCTTTAGAAAAACGATACTCAGCCCTGTTTTTGGTCTAAAGCTGCGAACATCCAGGAGACTTCAGGGATTTGCCCTTTGATCATGTGGGCAGGTTGGCTTTGAATGTTTTGGGCAACTTTGACGATCCGGATTAGACTTTTACGGAAATCAAGCCGTTTCTCAGTTGTGCGTATGGTGTGGCAGCGAACTCTCAGGAGACTGTGGGGCTCTACCCTTTGATCCTGGTACAGAAGTGGTTTTATAACGGCCACAAGTCTTTGAGAACCAGGCCAGGCCTGGAATAGTTTTTAACACTCAGGTGCTTCTCAATAATACTCATTGAAATCTGTGTTTGGAAAAAGAGATGCTGAAGAAAACAGTTTTTCTAAATACCTGAAAATAAACCTATATCCCAGTTTGCCATAAATGTGTTATAACCTAAGAAGTGGTACTGGTGGTCCTAGTGCTATTTGGAAGGGAGACCTAAGGGCACCCGAGACTGATAATATGCAGGTTTCTGATGATCAAAATTATGGTACGTCTACATACTATCCTCAAATTCACTATGCTCATAATGAGGGGCCAGTTGATTTGAATATTGATTTCTCTGCACACTTAGTAACATCTAGTCCTCGCCCCCAGACGGTCTTAGTGTCGAATATACTGCCTAACAATTTGGACTATACACTTTCAACCTCATCAATCAAAAAAACTACCTTGAAGGGGAAAATCTCTAAAAGAACTTTAATTGATAGTGCCATATGCGAGGGTCTGGGTGGGGGGCACAAGTATAATGGCATAGCGAATGAAGAAGAAGTCATGTTTCTAATGGATCAGTCCGAGGTGCAGACAAATGAATGGGTGGTGCCGGAGGATGCAATCTCCATACCTGAATCTCAGGTTCTCATTCCTCCAAGTGGGTAAGTGAAAGACACAAAGTCATCAACAACGAAAGAAGACCCAAAGCTCCACGGAAAAATCTAATTCTCCTTCAGAGTCTGCACTTTCTACACTAAGTTGTGTATTAAACTCTTTGGTCAACGTGTTTGAACTCTTAAAATCAGAGGTTCAATCCAACTCAGGGACGTTACTTGAATTAACAAAGGAGGTGGGTGCCTGTGAGTCTGCAATGATAGGCCTAAATGGTCTTATCAATGCTTCCGTCTAAAAAAATATTTGCTCTTGAGTGAAGAGGCAAAGCAGAATATAACAATGGGTAAGGAAATCAAGGCCCATTTGGTCAAATTCGATTTGGACTTTGTATTTTTAACATTAGATGTCATGAGGAATGATTTTGCGGAATTGAGAGAAGACAATCGGGAGGCACCTACGGAACCTTTTTCATTAGATGACACTCCTCTTCCACAATCAATACTGAAAGAATTTATAAGATTAGCGCAATTGGGTGACAATGTGTTGCACAACTCTCTGCGAAAGGTTAAACCCACGACCGAATCGAGGAAATCTCAAGATGAGTTCCACGGTAAAGACAGTAAGAACCTCACAGAAGAAGATCCTCAGGTGATAAAGAAGAGGGTGGGGGGAACCCTTGATAAATCAACTCCAGATTTACCAGCTCAAAAGGAGGTTTCATGTCATTTCATCAGGGGGCCCAAAAAGCTTCAAAGGGAAGACCATCTGGCAGTATGATGTTTGTTAATGGTAAGGCACTCTCGCATATCCCGGTCTGAACAACTGCCAACCAGTAGGGAAGGGATTCTTGCAATAATGGTATAATTTCTCTGTGATGAAAATTAATTCTGAAAAACCTCACGGATCATAGTTAGTTTATGCTGGAGCACCGCCCATTCCAACCTGTCTGACTTCCTGGATGATCTTTCGGATATCTTATCACATGTCTCGATAAAATACCCTGCAGATAACATCTTGCTGGCGGGTGATTTAAACTCTGTTTGAGGAACAGTGCTTGTGCTAGTGAGATGGCTCCTTCTGTCAGATATGGTTGTCAGTGGTCTAATTTATTGGGGGATTGGACTCTTCGAATAGCTAATGGGTCGATTGAGGGGGACATCCCAGCTACCAAAACATGGAGAACTGGTGGGAAGTCATCCACTATAGACTATTTTATAATGTCAGATCAGCTCTTTGCTAATTTTCGAGAGTGTAAAGCAGTGGACAGAGGGTCTAGTGATCATATCCCCCTTTCCTTATTCTTTGACTTCCAGAAAACGTCACAAGTTAAGGGACTCATACAACACCTCACTATTAGTAAATCAGAGTGGAAACTGTCCTCAGGTTTAGGCAGCCGGGGGATCAGTTAAACAGATAGATAAATGAATAGTATTAAGAGCAATTTCAGCCACTCACTGGGGGCAGTAATAGAGTCCAACTCTAGACATTTTTGGAATTTAATCAATGGTTGTTCTTCCTTCACGTACTCCAGCTCTCAGCCTAACTGTATTAGTGAGCTTGTTTGGACCAAATATTTTCTAAATTGGAAGAATCTAATCCAATTAATTATCAGCTGGAAAATGGCCAGAAGTGGTTATTAACCAAGGATAAAAAACTGATCGAGGACCTCATCTGTAGCTCTAGTAAATCAGGACCAAATGGTTTGACAAATGGTCTTTTATTCTACTTGCCCTCTTCAACAACTTCCTGAGCGCTCGTAAAATTCCCCCTTCTTGGAACAATGGATTCATTATTCCAATCTTCAAAAAGGGTGAGAGATATCCAATCCAGCCAACTACAGACCTATAGCATTGGTGGATGTAGACAGTAACATTTCCACCAGATTTGTTTTTAAAGACTTGGAAGATTGGGCGGACCATAGCCAAAATAATATTGAAACATCAAACAGGCTTCCGCAAGGGTCTTCCTACTTCATTAAATGGTATAATACTGAAAATCTTGCCTACCAACAATTAAAAACAAATGGATCTGCACGTGCGGTGGATGGTTCTCTCTTGTGCATTTGACACCATCAATAGGGGTAAGCTATGGTGGAAATTGAAGAAGTGGGGCATACCACAGGGTCTGCTAGCCATAATTATCCCATTTGCACGAAGCAACCTCTATCCAGGTCCGTTTGACTTGGAGGGAGACCCGTCTTCAAAAATAGCGACAAAGAGTGTAAAACAGGGGTGTATAGTGGCCCCGTGTCGGTTTAATATGTTCATGGAAGACCTGTGGAACTACCTCATGGGCTTAGCATTTGCACCACCATGGATGGGGATCAAAATATATGTGCTTTAGGTTATGCGGATGATGTAATATTGCTTGACTGTACAGCGATTGGCCTGAAAAGACTGAGGCTTGCTTTTGCGAACTATGCTAAAGAAAATGCTCTTCTGATAAATCCCTCTAAACCGTTGTGATGGCCTTAAAATCAAGTAAGGGAGGTGCTGTGAAAAAATGTGGGTGGTCTCTAGATAACATCAAATTGCATATAGCATAAGAAACAAAATACCTAGGTTATCAAATCAAATTCCACAATTGTAGTGATTGAGTATCATCTTATTAGCAAAAACAGACAGTTGACAAGTCAGATGAAATCAATCCTACACAAATACTGCAAATTCACTTTGGCTCCTGTGTTGAAATTTTATCAAGGCAAATTAGTCCCAGTCTTAATGTATGGGATTGAACTGGAAACATTGACGACTAAAATTAACTGGACACGACTGGAGAGTGGATTGGGGGAAAAAAGTTATAAACCTGCCACCCTCCTTGCCGATGTCGCCATTACTGTATGAGCTGGTCATTCAATCGCTAGCCTCTCAAGCTCAATGGAAAAGAATGGCCCTATCTAGGCTCATCATAGTTCCAATGAAACATTCTTTACTTTAAGACATTAAGCATCTATTGGAATTAAATACCAACCGCTTTTTGAACGAATTAAAACAAGATGTCATGCGACAGCTCACACTTTGCAATTCAACAAAAAGCAAATTAATTGAAAAGCCAGTAAAAGTGAAGAAAAAGATTGCAGAGAATGATTGGATTGTAACAAGATCTCGGGTTTGTGGATAAGAAGAACAAGTTACTCTCTTAACTGGTAACGTTCTTTCGATGGGATGGTCCGACGACGTATTCCATATCTATGACAGTAATCACCACAGCTGTGCTGCTTCAGAAAATCTTTTGGTGTCTACGTCCTGCGTCGATGACATCGATACGCCGTCTTCGAGGACCTCCTCCGACGGCCGACGTCACCGGATGTTGTAAGTAGGACGCACGACGCCCGTAGCCTCAGTTGTAGTTTTTTCCCCCAGAACGTGTGGCACCAAACTACTGCCATATGACCACAGAAAGCCTTGCGGAAACGTAAGCTGCAATCGCATAAGAAATTCTGTAGCGGGGAAGGCAGGGAGAGAGCGATATGGAATACATCGGACCATCCCATCGAAAGAACGTTACCAGGTAAGAGAGTAACTTGTTCTTCGAGGGGATTGGGTCCTCTGACGTTTCCATATCTATGACAGACTCCCAAAGCAGTACCAACGTAAGGAGGTGGGAAAATAATTTAGAACATAGAAATTTAGAATGCTCAATCAGATTGCAGAGTAAAGGACCGCCTTGCCAAAGGCCAGATCCTGCCCACGGATAGAATCGAGGGAGTAGTGACGTACAAAAGTATGGACCGAAGCCCAGGTGGCTGCATCACAGATGTTACGAATAGGAACACCCCTCTGCAAGGCAGTAGAGGCAGCTATACCCCTGGTAGAATGGGCCGCAAGCCTACCGGAGGGTCCTTATCCGCCAAGCGGTAACATTCAGAAATTGCCAAGATAATCCATCGAGACAAAGTCTGTTTAGTAACAGCTTGTCCCAAACGCCTTCCAGCGTAACCAATAAAGAGTTTATCATCCACTCTGACCTGGGACATGCGTGAAATATAAAAGCTTAAAGCTCTCCTTGGATCCAGCTTATGGAGCCTCTTCTCTTCCTTACCAGGATGCGGAGGAGGATAAAATACCGGAAGAATAACCTTCTGGCCTAAATGAAATTCCGACACCACCTTCGGAAGAAAGGAAGGACGAACTCTAAGGACGACCCTGTCCTTATGAAACACAGTGAAGGGTGGCTTAACTGAAAGTGTCTGTAACTCACACACACACACTGCGAGCGGAAGTGACCGCAACTAAAAATACAGTTTTAAGAGTTAACAGTCTCAAAGGGCAAGAATGTAAAGGCTCAAACGGAGCACCCATTAGAAACTTGAGAACAAGGTTCAAATCCCAATCGGGCACCTGGAAAGGTGACTAGGGAACACATTAGTGAGCCCTTTTAGAAACTGAGAAATTAAAAGGAATTTTAAAATAAGAACACTCCTCAGACGAGCGCTTAAATATAGACAGCGCCGCCAGGTAACCTTTAATGGTACCCACTTGCAAGCCCCTGTGGGCTAAAGAAAGCAAAAACAAAAAAGACAGAACCACAGGAATGTCACATGAAAAAGGATCCACATTCTTAACCCTGCACCAGTCGCAGAACTTTCTCCAACGGCAAGGGTACAGGGACTTTGTCGCCGGCCGTCTGGCCGAAAGCAACTCCTCCATCACGTCTTCAGGGAGGTCCCAATCCCTATACCTCAACCTTTCAGAAGCCAAGTGAGAAGGTTGACGGATATGACCTCTGGATGGAGAACCTGACCCCCCCCTCTTGTGAGAGCAGATCGTCTCGGTAGGGAAGGCGACGTGGAGGGCAGATGGACAAGTCGAGAAAGGTCCGGGTACCACGTCCTCCTGGCCCATGCCGGAGCAATGAGGATCATCCGGGAACCGAACCTCCGTAACCTCCGCAGCACTTGCGGGATGACGGGGCCAGGAGGAAACGCATACAGCAGTGGGAATGACCACTCCACCACGAACGCGTCTCCTAAGGCTCCTCTTGGAGGAAATTCCCGCGAGCAGAACCTTTTGCACATCCGGTTGACACTGGAGGCAAAGAGATCCCCTTGAGGGGTCCCCCAAAGGGCGAAGATCTCCAGGAGAATCTCCTACGCCAACTCCCAATCGTGAGAGATTGCACTCTGCCTGCTCAGAGCGTCTGCTGTCTCGTTGTCGTCTCCGGCCAGATGAACTGCCGAGATCGAAATTTCCTGCTGGATTGCCCAGAACCAGAGCTGCATCGCCTCACTGCACAGAGGAAGTAACCCTGCCCCTCCCTTTTTGTTGAGGTAGTGCATGGCCACTGTGTTGTCCATCAGAATCAGGACATTCTTTCCTCGCACAGTCGGCATAAAAGCCTTCAGGACAAGCCTGACGGCCCTCCGCTCCAACAGATTGATATGGAGTCTGGACTCTGACGAAGACCAACGACCGCTGACTGTCAGGTCGTTGACATGAGCTCCCCATCCTGTGAGGGACGCGTCCGTCACGATCGTCACCTCCGGCCAGGGTAGCCAAAATGGAGCCCCCTTCATCAGATTGCCTTCGACGGCCCACCACAGAAGGTCCCGGGCTACCGAGGGCGGCACCTGAACAGGGTCCGACATCCTGCCGGAGGACTGTGACCACTGGAGTTTGAGAGCCCATTGCAAAGATCTCATCCGCAACCTGGCCTCTGGCACCAGAAGAATGCTGGATGCCATGAGGCCGAGCAACCTCAAGAACTCGAACGCCGGGAGACTCTGGGCATGTTGAAACTTGTGCACCATCTGCTGAATGTGATGAGCCCTCACCTGGGCAGGAAAACACTGCCTCTAGTGTCGAGCACTGCTCCGATGTACTGGAGCCACTGTGTTGGCATCAAGTGGGACTTCTTTAAGTTGAGGGAGAAGCCCAGCTTGTGGAGGGAGTGGCAGGTGACGGTCAGATCATCCAGGACTTGCTTGGGAGAGCGTGCCCTGATCAACCAATCGTCCAGGTAGGGGTAGACGTGAATCCTCCCTTTCCTGAGATGCGCTGCCACCACTACCATGAGCTTGGTGAAGACCGTCGGGGCGGAGGTCAAACCGAACGGCAGGACCCGAAACTGAAAGTGTGAGTCACCAACCGCGAACCTCAGGTACTTCTTGTGCTTTGGGTGGATCGGCACATGAAAATAAGCGTCCGAGGTCGAGAGACACAAACCAGTCCTGAAGTTGAAGGGCCTGGAGGACTTGAGAAAGAGTAACTATCTTGAACTTGTCCTTCCTGAGGTGTCTGTTCAAACCGTGCAAGTCCATGATGGGTCTCAATCCCCAGTCTTTCTTTGAAATCAAAAAATAAGGGGAATACCATCCCTTGGTCCTCTCCGCTACAGGCACCAGTTCTATGGCGCCTTTCTCCAGCAGGGCTTGAGTTTCCTGCGCAAGGAGCGGATCCGGACTTCAAAGAGAGATTCCCTGGTGGATTGTCGTGAGGCCTCTGCCGAAAAGGAAGACAGTAACCGTGGGCTATGATCTCCAGAACCCATACATCTGAAGTAATGGCACACCATTCTACAAGATGCTGCGCCAGCCTTCCCCCAACCGGCGGACCATGGGACATGGCCTCATTACTGAAGCGGCTGCGGCATTGCCTGAGGGCAAAGAGGCAACTGCCTGAGCGGTCTTGGCACCTCGAGTACTTTGTTTTCCATCTCTGGCACTCCTACGGTGGCCCCTTTGACTAGCAGCTCCATTCGCTTTACAAAAGGATGAGTAATAACGAAAGGACCCTCCCCTCCATTGCTGTCCCCTAGGACGAAAAGGAGGAGGTTGTCGAACTGCAGCGCTCAACGACTTTGCTGCAGCTTTTGAGGTCTGCAACCTCTCAAGGCTCTCGTCAGCCTTGCTGCCAAAAAGATGTACACCATCAAAGGGCATGTTGAGGAGCCCGGCTTGCACATAAGGAGCAAACCCCGACTTCCGCAACTATGCAAACCTGCGTATTATGGTGCTCGCCGCCATGGACCGGCTGACACAATCTGCCATGTCCAGACCCGACTGAACGGATTCACACATGGCATCCTTGCCATCCTGTATCATAGCAAGAAAACCATCCCGTTCGTCCCCTTCGGGAATATGTTCAGCCGCTAAGGAAACACAGTTCCACAGAGTGTGCGTGAAACGTGACAAGGCACATACAGAGTTGGCTGCCTGAAGAGCCATACCCCTTGAAGAAAACACTTTCTTCGCCCAACCATCAAAACGCTTGTCGTCCCTATCAGGAGGGATGGTAGGATACGACGCCTGCTTTGCTGGGGCCATAGCCGCCTGCACCACCAAACTCTCTGGAGTGGGGTGCATGGTCAAGTAGCAGGGGTCGCTACTGGCTGGGCGGTATTTTCGCAGCAAAGACTTGTCCACTGCCGGGAGACTCTCCGGAGCAGTCCAAGCCGCCGCTGCCCTCCTTTGCAGAGCCATATGGAACGGCAGTACCGGGTCAGTTGGTGGACCTTGGTCAAGGATATCCGTCAGGTCATCCTGCAGAAAATCCCCTGATGGAGCAGACCACCCCAAGTACTCGGTGACCCTCGACATAAGGCGCCGGTACGAGGATTCGGCATAGGTGCCAGGCTCAGGCCTACAGAACTCCACATCCGGAGAGGTGTCCAGACCACTGGCGTCGTGCAGCGACTGATGCAGGACCTCAATCTGGCTATGTCCAGAGATAATCTCGTCTGGTACCATATCAGGAACCATCCCATCTTCAGAACCCTCATCCACCTCAGAAATATAATCCAGATGGTGGGAAGTCGGCACAGAATGGGGGACAAAGACCTGTTTGGCCATGTCCAGAGCCATTCTAGGGGGTTCCACGTGCCACGGGGTACCTCCGACAAAACAGCCTCAAAAAGCGTGGAGTGAATCGGCGTCAACGTCGAGCGTGGTGCCGACAGCATCGACGGCTTCGACAAAGGCCTCGAGGGTGGAGTCCCGAGCGTGTCCTTCGACAGCCTGGGTGCCGATGGCGTCGACGACTTCCTCGGAGGCGGAGCCTCGAGAGTGTCCCTCGACGACCTCGGCGCCACAGACGTCTTCTTCGAAGACTTCACAGGTGCACACGGGCTCGAGCGCGTCGAGGACCAGGACCTGGAACGGGCAGGACTAGAACGATTTCCCCTTGTCCGAGCAGGCCCTTTCCTGCGAATCGTGCTAACCTCCCGAGCCCGAAGGCGTACGAGCAGTGTCTCTAGTACGGTCACGCCCGACCCCACTCGGAGGCGCAGACGGACCGGTGCCCTGCGATTCAAGAATCGCCAACATTTTCTTACCGAAGGAGGTCCATTCCTCCAGAGTCGCATGCTTGGTGGGATAAGCAACCCGCCAATGGGCAGAGTCCTCAGATGAGGAAGGCGACCGATGACGGCGAGGAGTGGTGGGACCCACTCTGGGACCAAGACCCCCTAGACTTACTATGACGATGCGGAGAGTCGCCCCTCGAATTGTCCGTCGAAAGCCCAGCTTGGACACCTTACCGACCGACAGCTTCTTCTTACGCTCCCGCAAGGCCTTGGACGTAAGCGACTGGCAGTCGACAAACATCCGTGTCGTGGGCCTCCCCGAGGCACCAGAGGCAGGTGTTGTGCGAGTCCGTCACCGACATCTTGGACCCGCAGTCCCCACACTTCTTGAAGCCCGGACGCGGGTTGGAAGAAGAGGAAGACATCCCGATAACTTCACAAACTAACAGGTTCGAAGAACCAAAAGAACAAAAACTCCAAAGAGTCGAGGCGCGCCGGGATCTCCGAAGCGAACACGTTTGTGGAAAAAACGGAACTGCGGCTACGGGTGTCGTGCGTCCTACTTATAACATCCGGTGACATCGGCCGTCCGAGGAGATCCTCGAAGACGGCATATCGACATAGGACGCAGAAAGATTTTCCGAAGCAGCACAGCTGTGGTGATTACTGTCATATATATGGAATACATCAGAGGACCCAATCCCCTCGAAATGTTTTGATATGTTACCTCAGACCACTAGGTCAATTACCTAGGTATTTGCTAAAATGTCTAAATAAATACTGGAGATCCAACTTCTTGAGGTTCTGAATGAACCTGGTGCTAACTAGAGAGACCCTTCGGATAAGAAATAAAGCTGTGGAGAGTGATGGTGTATGCGACCGATGTGACTTAGGGCTAAAACAAAATGTGAAACATTTGTTGATGCTATGTTCAGGTATTTTCAGTCTGAGAATTAAGTTCTTTAGGCAATTTGTTCACGATTCCCTTCGGTTGACAAAGGAGGAATTTTGGCAAAGACTATAGAAAGGGAATGAGTTTTTTTTATTTTTATCGCTGGAAGTTCTGAGATTCTTAAGAGATTGTATCTTCGAACAAGGCTTCAATATTTATTGGTTTACTTTATCTGGAAATGAAGTCTGAGCTTTCCAAAAGAAATTGACACTTCAATTAGATTGGAATGCCAAGTGATTAAATTAATTTAGTGGGGGTATATATTGAGAAATATTCTAAAAGTTCCTTTGTCTTTTTCTTTGTTTTTTTAATGTCACTTTTTAGTCAAAGATTTTATAAGTGAATGAAATTGATTTTACTGATGTATTTAATGATTGGTTTGCTGTTTGATTGTTTTATTGACTTTTTTCTTTTTGTGTACTGTAAACTAATGTTTTTCTTTTGTCTTGTTTGTAGAAAAAGTCCCATTTTGACTGTCACAATAAAAAAAAATAATAAACAAATTCCAGAACAGAGTGCAGAAGAAAGAATGAATGTTTGCACAGTGCGTCCTCTGTACTCGTCTCCCTCCACCCACTCCCATCCAGCAAATGTGGTAAGAAATGCCAATTGGGGGAGAGAGAGGGGCATGTGAAAACTAAGTGCAGGGGCGCTGGTTGGCTGCATGGAGCCACCACCCAGACACTTATATGAGTGCTGGCTCCATGCAGCAGACTTATATCTGTTCTATGCAAATGACAGTTCAACTGGCAATTTCCATACTGTACCATTTGAGTACAAGGGAACCTTGCGATGGCTTTCCCCATGCTGTACATGCACCAATTTTGAAAAGAAAATAGTCTGCAATCACCCTTAAATATTAACTGTACTAACAGAATCACAACAGAGAAACATAAAAATCCAAAACATAAAAATCCAGACAGTGACCCCCTCAAAAAAAGAGAAATCAACCAAGACCAATTGACCTATTTTTCACACAGTTTTCCACATCTTGGATCTAGTATGAGAGGCTGAGGCCTTCAAAACAGTCATAATATATTCAGTATCCCTTCAGGGGAATACATGTATAACGCACTGTGTGCTCCCACGACACAGTAACAGCCTATTCCTCACTTACCGTGACCCTTATTCGCTTAACTTAGAGGATAGACCCAACCCAGACCACTTGAAACTACGAAGCTATCTCATAAATCACCCAATTTATCAAAAATAGCCCCATTTCCTCATTAAACATTGATAAATCATTGCACGTCATATACGTTAATTATTCTATAAAATACGCATCCCACACCTTTAACAACCAATCTAACTTAAAAGGGACCACCTGCTGTCTCCTTTTTTGAGCTACTGCTGGCCTTTCTATCTGCAAAAGTGCCTCCCACATCCCAGGGAACCGATATTCATCCTCGGTCCTTGGTTGGATTACCCATCAAAACAGTCAGAAGATCGAACCGCAGAGGGATCCCCCCCCATCAGGTCCTTTATCCAACTCAACAACTCTGCTCAAAAGACCTGTATGGTTGGGCATGTCCACCATATACGAGCACGAGTCCCACCCGACTGCACACCCTGTAACATATAGGGGGATCCCAGATACATCTTAGATATAATCTGTGGATCTCTCTGCCCTGCCTGAAGCAACTTAAAATGATGCTTCATAGAGTGGGTAGAAAGGTTGCCATGAAAGGTAATTCTATATATTTTATCACAAACAGAATCAGGGATAACTTGATGTACAACAAAGTCCAATAACTCTTGAAGGACTGTTGGTCCGTTATTCACCATTAACAAGAATTATATACAGTTTAGAAACAATACACTTCTGTGTTGTACTCGCATCGAGAACCTTCACGAAAGGTGTGCGCTCTCTTGCAAGATTTGTCCTCCACTTGGGATCCGGAAGATGTCCCTCAAGACAGATAGTCACACATCGTTATATCGCCTTTTCCCAACATCTCTTGAACCTCAGTATACTCTTTAAATTCCCTGTCTGTAAAAAGGTGACACCATCTCAAGCCCGCACGTGACCAGGACTGGGTAGATCTCAACCCCAACCCACCCACATCAAGGGGGGGGGGTCCCCATAAAGAGCTTAAAGGTGATGGCGAAGTAGAGAACTCCCTGTTACTAGATATATCTTTCCACAGTGCCCACAATACCCTCAAAGGAGGGTCTCATCGGAACCTCAGGGGAGACAGATTTAACAGGAGACCATACAAAATCCCTAACTTTTTTCGGGTGAAACTCCCGAATCCCCATGTGTGCAAGCTATCACGCATATGTTGCAGTAATAATACAAGTTGGGCAGCCTCATGATAGATCAAGAAATCAGTAAAAGCGGATCCCCCATGATCCTTCTGAAAAGTATAGGTACTTCACTTAATCCTTGGATTTTTACCGGACCAGACTAATCTATAGACCCAAAAGTTAATTTTTCTAAAAAAAGAAAAACGATCAGACAGGTGTGCCGGAAACAAAGAGGAGCCTCAGTAAAATGTGAATTTTGACTGCCATCATACACCAAGATATCGTCAGCAAATAAGGAGAGTTTATACTCCACACCACCACATTTAATACCCCGAATGTTAAGGTTCACCCTAATAGCCACCCCCAAGTGCTCTATCACTAGAGCGTAAAACATAGGAGACAGGAGAGTACAGTTGGAAAGGCTCCGAGACCAGTCCACTCACGAACACCCTAGCAGTGAGTTCATCATATAGCAAGGGTATCATACTTCTGAAATTATCCCGAAACCCTATCTCCCAAAACGAGCGGCCATAAATTCTCACTGAACTCTGTTAAATGCTTTCTCCAAGTCGAGAGAAAGTATCAATACACTGATGCGTTTGTTGAGCCAAATATATTAAGTTCAAAGTCTTCCTAAAGTTGTCAGAACCATGTTGCCCTCGAGTGAATCATACCTGATCACCATGAATAAGGGTTGGGAGAACAAGGGTTGGCAAGGCTTCCCCTAACAAAACAGCATTAACCAGTCTCGTCAGCACCAGGGCTAGAAGAGAGCAAAAGGTTTTATAAAACTGGACAGTAAAACCATCCTCCCCCTCCCCACTCTGACATGACGGTGTCAGCAAGAAGTGGCTCAACACCCTGACCCCTAGGCTACAATTGTTTGATTTCTAACTCTTAAATCCAGTTCTTTACGCTTCCACTCGTTTCTGATACAACCCAATGCCTATGAACAGTCCAGATATGGTGGCCTTAAACCCAGCCCAAAGGGTAGACAAGGAAACCATCCCATCATCATTAATTGAAAAACATTACTTACTTTTCAATACCAACTCTGCTCCCACAGCTGCATCCTTCAAGAGAAAATTGTGACGAATCCACCTCCCTCCGGTATTCCCACCACCACGCATCCCTATCTTCACATGAACCAAATTGTAGTCCGACCATGGAACAGCACACAAATGTGCATCCCTTACCTTGGATCTCAGCGCTCTATCAGGACCAGATTGATTCTAGAATAGGTATCCAGAACTGCAGAGTACTACATAAATGGTCGGGGGGCACTTCAACCGCCTTTTAGGCATCCACCAACCCAAATATTGACGTTTCTAAACGTTTTCTGAATCCCTCACCTAATCCCTACAGATAAGTGTAACCTTCGTCTTGGATCCCACTCTGCCAAGGTCTAACACAATATAAAAATCACCACCCAATCAACACTGTGCATTCAACAAACAACTGTAGACGAAGGACCGCCCCTTTCCCAAAATTGTAACTGGCTAGAATTAGGGCAATAAACTGATCCTATCGTTACCTTAACTCCTTTCACGGTCTCCTTCAAAAAGAGAAAATCTGCCTTTATGATCGAAGCGTCTTATCCATCACAAAGTTCAATCGACTTCCCATTAAAATTACGACTCCTTTCTTCTTTTTATCGGCAGAGGCGAAGTACACCTTTTCTATGCCACCGTCCCTCGACGAAGGTTCCCGATACCTAACCTCAGATGAGTTTCATAGATGCATAGCACATCCAGCCAAAGCCTCGTAAAAATATCTCCTAAGCAACTGGCTCGTAGAAGGCAAGTTCAAACCTCTAACACAGAGTTAAATGTAGATCATGTATCGCTCTCATCATAAAGCTATAACAAGTTCCTTAAAACCCCACACAACACAGCATCTCTCAATATGAATGGCTAATTTCTCACTCAATATAGATGGCTAATTTCTCAAGTGCAGAACCATTTCCGGATAAAAACTTAAAACAATACAAACCTCCCATGTATCCATATACCTACCCACCCCACTTCTACCCCAAACCCTTTACCTATAGGTGTTCGACTCTGCACAGCCCCATCCCTTAACCAGAGTCAAACCACACAGCGCTTCCCCCAGACCCCATACAACTCAACAATACTTAGATCAGATAGGATGCCTCCCAGAAACAAAAACTTGCATTAAAACAACTTCGAATAGGCCAAATCCAGCCCTTATTGAAACTAAAAGCCACCCTCCTGCCAAATGGGGTCCCACAAAAACCCATCATAGAGAACCACCTTGAAATATTCAGCAGACCATGTGCCTTATTCATATATTCCCCACAGGAGTCGAAGCATACGCATAAAGTAATTTTCCTGGCGATTGAGTATTTAAGCTCTTGAACTTCCTAACCCACACTTTTATCTTTCCTTAGTTCGTCAATATTTGCTGCCGCTCGAAAGTCCCAACGCCCTGCAGCGTCTTCGCTACCTATATAACCGCTATAACATCTCTATAACTTTCTGTAGGTCATCTTCCGTTATCAAGGAGTTCTTTATGCCTTCAAATAAAAATTTGATGGAGAACAGGAACCCCCACCTGTAGTTCATGCCCATTTCCTCGCAGCCATGTGAGAGTTGAGCAGTACTTGCGCCTCGCAAGTGTGTATGCAGAAAGATCCCGATATATCAATATCTTGGAGGCACCAAAATCTACGGGGCCCTTGTGATCTTGCCTTCATGTGGATCTCAGACTTTTCTGAGTAATAAGGGCATCTCACAAGTAGAGAGCGAGGGCCTCTCCCCACTGTCAACCGGCCCTATGAGCCCTACTATGATCAAAGCAGCTGTCTTTTCATCTCCCAACAGGATGTTCACGATCCCTCGAACAGAATTTACAACAGCATTGAGGGATTCACCATCTTTCTCAAAAATTTACCAAAAAATTTAAGATTTATATGCCTCTGTCTGTTTTCAAAGTCATCCATCTTTAACTGCATATCCTCTCCCCACCTTTCCAATTCAGATATCAAAACATCCATCGGAGTCTCAAGAACATCTACAGAAGTTTGATTTGCCTCAAGTCCATGAAGTCACTCCTCCATCTCCATCTTCTTGTCAATGCCATCCAACCTCAGACCTATGTCTAGGCAAATACCCCACAGTTCTTCCAGCACTAAAGGTTTGTTACTATTTGTTGCACCCCGATCTCCCATTCTGCAAAGTTGGTACAGACCTGCAGAGCTATTTCCGCATCAACTTCCTAAGTGGTTGAAGGGCACTCTTCCAACTCATTCATGCTTGCATGGGGAAATGATTCTTTAGCATAGAAAGCACTACATAAGGCTCCCCACTCTCACTCCGCAGAGTATCCTTAAGCACCCCACAGGCTTCACCACCATAGATCCATCATCACTCCACAAACTAGTTATAGGGATGTAGACACCCGATAAGGCTCTCAAGCTTATGAGCCCACTGCCACCAGCATCATCCGATAATGCATACAGTCCACTGCTACTGCTAAGGGCGGGCAACTAGCCCATCTTCTTGGTAAAGGCATCCCCATTCCTAAAACGCAGACCACGATCAAGGGAACACTGAAAGGGCTCTGGCACACATCATATATGGTAAATATGAGCGAAGATAGCCCGTAGTGCTACACCAGGTCGGCACGCACCCCTCATTGTTGATCCGGAGTCCTTAGCACAGGCGGCCGACTCCCTCCGTCACTTCCAAGATGGCGGCCCGTTCGCTGACATCACCTCACAGCGTTCCCCACCTCGCTTGTACTCTCCGTGCTCTGCCCGCTGTGAGAAACCCGACAGTATTCTCCCAAGTAGACCTTGAGAATCCCTTATTCAGGTGGCCTGGGACAGGTTGGCACTCTCAGAACCTAACCCTTGGAGTGGACGAGTGAGGGAGGATCATCTGGGCAGGGGAGCCCCGGGTTATGTTTGGGAGAATATCCAAGGTGAGACACGGTATTATACCAGGAACGAAGGACGAAGTCCCTGGGGCCTTTATAGGTTGTTACATGTCTCTTCCACCAACAGAATTTCCCTTACCCAAATCCAATGACCCCCTCCATATCCAGCAAATTCCCTAGGAGCCCAAACCCTGTTACACTTAAAAACCCCAACTCTGAGGTGTGCCCAAGATGGCGGGCTGAGTGGATGTCGAACCGTGGAGCTAAATATCTCATCAGGCATGCCAACGAATGGAGCAGAACGCAGCAGGAATCGAGGTGAATCAGTCGTGAGCAGGGGTGAAGCATAACGACCTAGTGGGCAGCATGAAAACAACTGAAACAGCTGCAACGGAGCCGCGGCTCCCACTTGCCGAAAATGGCAGGCAGACCCAGCCGATTTGGGAGAGTGGAGGCGAAGCAAGCTGAGGTGACATGGCTCCGAGACCCGACCGGGGAGGCTCGTCAGCTACATACAGGAGGAATCCAGAGAGGTGCCTGCGAGGGTGCGAAGTCTCCAGTGAGAAGGAAGATACGGACAGCGCAGGTCACCCGTGTCGAGCACCGTCAAGCCCAGCAGTACGGCAGGAGCAGACAGCAGGAGAGGAGGGAGCCACCAGGCGTGAAGACGCAGAGGGCCAGACCAGTGAAGGTGCCAATCTGGAAGAGAGATCCGTTAAGAGAGAAGGTGCTCAACCCGGACGGGACACCCAAACGCCGTTCGAGGAAGCAGCGCAGCAGAGGAGTGAAGGAGTGAAGGCAAAGCACCCGGGGAGACATCGAACAGCCAATCCAGGGTGAGGCAGACCAGAGGAATAGTAGACAGCGAGATGCAGGCTGAAGGCATATACAGCGAAACGTTCTGAGAGTGAGCAGAGCAGAGAAGCTCACAGAAAGCATCTGAGGAGGAGCTTGGGCAGAAAAGGGTGAATACAGGTAGAAGGGACTGAGAATTCACGACACAATGGGCCACAGGCATACGGAGCAAGGAGGGGGGAGGGGGCTAAATTGAAAGTGCTCCACCGAGTGAAGTGAGGGAACAAGAGACCTCAGGAAACAAAGGGCCAAAATACAACCCCCAAGGCCCAGAGTATGCACAGAGGAGCACACCAGGCCCCATTCAAGTGACTGACAGCCCGAGCAATCTTAGACTCTGTGGGGCTGGAGTGTAAGAGGAGGAGTGAATAGACTCTGTGGCAGTTACCAACAGGGCCCAGCTCACAGAGGCCTTTGAGTGAACGGGATCACAGTGGGCGAGAATTGCAGGGGAGAGAGGGGGAAGCCCCTACAGGACACAGGAGACGATAGAAATGGAAATTACACCCCAGACTGAGGCATAGAGTCTGGCAGAAAGAGAACCCCAAAGAAGATACAAGGAGACCCTGACAGCAGAGGAGGGACAACTGAGCACAGCGGGGAGCAACCCCTACAAATGGGCAAGGAACCAGACTGGAGAGAGTATAAGGGGAAGCGCAAGGAAGCTGAGGGAAGGTTAAAAAAAGGAATCAAACAATAGTGGAGCAGCAGAGAGGGAGAATACAGGAATGGAATAAAGTAAAGCGGATGGGTCCGAAGAAGAAGAATATAAACCAAAAAGAGCGGGTAAAGGAAGGGCACCACAAGTGCCACATTCAAACAAAGCTCCACTTCCGAAACCTGACGGACAGTATGAACGGGAGAATGGCACGAACCAAAGAAGACCTGCTGGCAGCGCTGGCTCAATTTAAAGGGGAGCTCACAGAGACAGTTAAGGCGGAAGGAGCAAGTATAATGGAAGAACTGTCACAGGCCATTACAAGCAATAGGAAAGATAGACTCTCTTGGGGACAAGGTGATGGAAATGGAAGAACACTGGACAGAACTGGGCGCGGGAGGTCAGGAATGGGCTTAACAGGCGCGGAGGAGAGGATAAAGGCCCTATAGGAGAAATGTGAGGACTTAGAAAACAGGTCCAGAAGGGACAATATTCAAATCAAAGGCCTGGGGGAGGGAGTCGAAGGCCCAGACTTGGAAGCCTGCATTCGATAACTGTTTGAAAGCCTCATGGAAGTAGAGCAAGCTTGAAATATAGGGATTGAAAGAGCACATAGAGCGGCCACTTGCCGAATGGACCCACGGGCGAGACCTCAAGCCATTCTGGTGAAAATACACAACTACAAGGACAAAGCGGAGCTAGTTGGGGCAGAAATAAAGAAGGGGAGGATTTGCAATCGGGACCCGCAAAGTTCAACGGTTCAATGACCTTTCCCAAACCACACTGGCGAGGAGGCGACTATTCAAGTCCCTCACAGAGGAGCTGTCCAAGAGAAAAAATAGATGTAGGTGGCTATACCTGATGAAGCTGCAATTCTGCATGGGAAACAAGGGGGAAACTGTATCCCAGGTAGAGGATGGTCTAAGAGCCCTAGGGATGCTCCAAGGTGAGATAAGAGGAGACCATACAAATAGCCACCCAGGGGAGAAACTTGGAGAACCAAGACCCGGGCCCCAAGGATGGGTCACGAAAAAAACCAAGAAGACGTTAAAAGGAGTACTGTATCTGCTACAAAATAAACAGACTAGAATATAGCCCGATGAGTAATACTGAGGGGGGAAAGGAGGGGTGAAACCATCCACTGCTCACCGGCAGGGACCACGTTGAGAACCTTGACAATGGATCCAGGGACAGTTAGAATTAGGGGGTAACACGTTCGGGGAGTTGCAGAAAGCTACAGGGAGAAGGTTTAATGAACGACAGGGAGAGAGGGGTGCCTAGGCAACAATGGAAACTTAGTAAAACAGAGGGATATATAAGCTAATTTCATGGAATGTAAGGGGACTGAACAGCCCTAATAAGAAGGTTACGATCCTGAGGGAAATAGATGAGAAAATATGCCTACTGGAAACACACTTGGCCAGGGGAGACGAGGTGCGCCTTAGGAGTAGGAACTCTCCACTGCAATATCACGCAATGGCAGCGACGAAAAGGGAAGGGGTGGCGATGCTGCTGCACAGAACTGTACGTATGGAAGAGGTCCAGGTAAAACAGGATGTAGAGGGGAGATATGTGCTCATCAAAGGGATACTAAGAGGTACACCCTGGCTTCGGTATACGCCCCAAACCAGGAGCAGGAAGGATTTCTTGTCCATTTTCTTGAGGAATTAATTAAGTTTGGAGAGGGTGAAATAATTACCTTGGGGGACTTAAATTTAGCAGCAGATCTGGTGTGGGATAGGTTGAGCGGTATGAGGGGTCACGCAACAGGAACAATGTCCAAATATCTGCTGAAAAGTTTCCAAGAGGAGGGAGTGAATGACGTGTGGAGGACATACCATCCACAAGAAAGGGATTACTCCTTCTACTCACACGCCCACAAGACTTACTCCCGAATAGACTACATCATGGCAACTAGAAGGGTACTACAAACAACAAACAGAACATCAATTGGCAATTTGACAATCTCAGACCACACAATGATCTCACTAGAATGGGAGGGAGTAACCACGAGTCGAGCGACGGGGAGGATGGAGACTGGAAGAATGCATCCTAAGAGACGCCAAGGGGAGGCAGCAAATGGAAAACGAGATCCAATTCATGGAGAAGAAGGGAGAGGAAAGTGAGGACTTGGGAGAAAGTTGGGACAGATTCAAGCTACACATCAAGAACCACTTCATAAGGGCCGCAAAGGGGAAGCGAGAGGAAAGGAAGGAAGTAGAGAGGAAACTAGAGGGAGAAATAGGGGAGCTGGAGAGGGTGCATAAGGAACAAGGAACGAATAAAGTGGCCAGATGATTAGCCCATGTGAAAGGTCAGCTCAGACAGATAACCAGGGGAAATACCTGGAAGGCTCGGAAGGTTCGCGCCTCACACAGGAGCAAATAGACCGGTTTGAGGAACCCATAGCCTATGATGATGTGCTAAAAGCGATAGCTCGACTTAAGGGAAACAAGAGCCCTGGGGAGGATGGACGAATGACAGGGTTTTATACCACGTTCAAAGACTCATTAGCCAAAGCCCTAGTCGAGGTATTGAACTGGTTCTGAGAGACAGGGGAAATATCTAAATCAATGAATATGGCATCACTCTCATCCCGAAGCAAGTGAAGGACCTGTACCAGTGCGCCTCGTACCGCCCTATAGCATTGATTAATGTTGAGGCTAAATTTTATATGCAGATACTAGCAGCAAGGCTAGAGGGAATACTTCCGGGACTCGTGAATCAGGACCAATCAGGGTTCATTAAAGGGAGGAGCACATTTGACAACAAAGAAGAATATTGCATATCACTGATAAGGTGGGGAGGAGCAATACACATGTCTAATGATGCTAGACGCCGAGAAGGCGTTCGATCGGGTCAACTGAGCCTTGAAGGAGCAAACATTGCAACGGGTGTACTGGGACCGACGTTTAGGAAAATGATTCAGGCTAATTACCGAGACCCACGGGCCAAGGTAAGGGTAACTGGGGGACTGACTGATCCCTTTCCCATAAAGGGAAGAACAAAGCATGGCTGCCCGCCCTCCCCTCTCCTATATGCCTTGGAGATGGAACCTTTTGCACATCGGATTAGGGAGAACAGGGAGTTCCATGGGGTAGGCTGGGCAGGGACACAGCATAAAATAGGTCTATTTGCCGATGATGCGATCCTGATGATCACTGAACCGGAAAGATCGCTTCCAGCAATCATGGAGGAAATACAGACCTTCTCCAGGGTATCGGGTTTCAAGGTAAACTTCGAGAAGTCCAAGATATTGAACATATCTTAAGGCGAAAGGCAGGGACGACAACTGGAAAAGAGCAACCCGTTTAGGTGGGCGCAGGGACCAGTCAGATACCAGAGGCCTGAAGGAGGTGGAGCGTGGCATTTGAGTAGATCTTTTTACCAAACGCCTCCAAAAGCTTTTCCTCCTTGCCCAGGGGTGCCAAAGTGGATGTACTTAAGGAGGACTGCGGTTTGGAGTATAGCGATGCCGCTGCTATAACAGGAATGTGCACCAACAATAAGAGGGAAATCCCTACCATCTGCCTGTATTTAGCGTCCAGGTGCTTATTGGTGGGCTGGATGGAGTGTGGGTTGACCCAGCCCTTTTTGGCAAGGGATTCCACATCTTTCTGGAGAGGGATGCCAGTTCTCGTGGCCGGACGAAGAGTAAGTACCCCCGCCTCAGATTGCTCCGCCTGGGGCTGAGGTTTGCCTAGATACTTAGCCAGACCCGCCAGCCTCTCATGGAATGCTTTAGCTGACGATGGTGTGTCTGGACCTTACTCCTCGTCCGTGTCCACAGTTGTCTCCTGCAGATCTGGGGGTGCAGGAGGAGTACTGGGTGCGGGCAGCTGTGGCGTGCTGACTGGCAGTGCCGGGGGCTGCTCAAAGGGCTGAGCTGAGCCGGGGGCTGAGCTGCCGTGACTGCCGTGGGCATGGGAGCCAAGGGCTGAGCTGAACCCAAGGCCTGGACCCCCGGCAGGAGCTTGGGTCTGTACCGAAGGGAGCATGTCCCTGATTACATCCCTGAGAATGGTACCCATCTGTGGTGATCTCATGAAGGTGAGGAACCTCCCAAAGAAACTATGCTTGCAAACAGGAGGGGCACCTAACAGCGTAGGAACTCATGAGGGCATAGGGACCGGACCCTAAGGCTGCAGTGTCCTAGGTGGACCTTGTCTCGCCACACTGGGGGATGCAGACCTTCAATGCAGGGGGGAGGGATAGGACATGGACCAGGTAACAGGTTTTGTCCAATCCAATCTGGATGCGCACGCCCCTGCCTGATCTCTGTGCGGGAGGGCATGGGGTGAGCCGCCATTTTATCTGCCCCGGCGGCCATTTTGTCTTGCTCTGTGCCACCTTCCCTGCACCTCAGGTCAAGACCTGGGAGACAGAGTGCCCTCGGCCATGGTGCCGGTAGAGCTTCGTACAGGCACCTGCTCGGATATGGATCCAGAACTAGGGCAAAGCCCCTCGGGACTGAGCTCGGTAATAGACCCTTGCGGCCCCTCAGCGGTAGGACCGGTAGGCTCTTGCGACCCCTAGGTCTGCAGGCCGGTGGCTGGAGTAGCCTCTGTCTTCTTGCTGGATTTAGCACCTGGTTGGGCCCTCCCGCTTGGGGCTTCCCAGCAAAGGAGTCACCCTTACAGGGTGCAGAGGAGAACAGAGCACCTACCTTGGGCCTGGTCTTCCTCTTGATATGATATGGCACCGATACACCACAAGTGTCTAAAGGCGCAGCGAGGCAAGGGAGGGGGTACAGATGGAAGACAGAGACAATGATCTTACTAGGCCAGGTGACATTAAGATCGCGCAAGTGCAGTGGAAGGGGAAAAGTGCGATGGGGGAAGGAGGCAGTGCAGTACATGGGATCGACAGTAAAAAATAAATAGAATAAAAGAAATAAGTAAAAGTGGGGCCATATGGTGGCAAGTGCCAAGGGTAAGTGCAGACATCAGGTGTCAAGTGCTGGTAGGGGGCTAGTAGGGATACAGAAAAACAGTCCCCAAGTGCTGGGGTAGCCAGGGAGGCAGTGCAGGTGTGCTACTGGCGGGGGAGGTGACCTGGGCCGAGATCAGAGGGTAGCCAGGTGACCAGTGCAGTTTCAGTCAGGAGTTCAGCAGGGGAGAGGAGGAGAGAAAACAGAAGCAAAGGGGAAGGTTTTCAGGTGCTTCCGGAACCGGAGATGGTTCTCCTCGAGTTTCAGGGAGGCGGGAAGGCTGTTCCAGAGGGAGCCCCCAGCTGAAGAAAGATCTATACCCAACTCATTGCTTGGAGAAGCGACTTATAAGCTTCATTTGCATATAAGTCTTTGTCCCACCCACATGGGCAGTGCAGCACTGAAATGCTATGGCAATTCCTTTCTGAACAAGAGTATTGGTACCAAATACCCCATACACGTGTTTCAGCCTTGTTGGACCTCATCAGTGAGGTGAAGCTGGACTGCCCATGTGGGTGGGACAAAGACTGATATGCAAATGGATATTTCCCATCTGTGAAAGGTACAGGGAGCAAAAAGCATGTGCTGCAAACTCCCATCTCAGAACAGGTTATCATGCCATGTTCTTTCTGGAGAGGCCTGCTACCATTTTTGAAATAGATATTTGGATGAGTTTTAGAATGTTTTGTTTTGTATAATATCTGTAATGGTGGGTCAACATCAGGAGGACAATGTTTTAACTCTTGTACTATTTTGGTTTTCTGATGTGTATTGGGATTCATGTTTAGTGCATCAAATCATTGATTATGTATTGTTGTTTTACTGTGTGTTGTTGTATTGTGTGTTATTCACCTAAATACATCTTTATGATGACAAAAATATTGAAGAAGATTGCCTTAAACAATTTCCATTCTGTTTCTAATTATTTACAAATACTACCTTAATCTTTGTCCTACACCTGAACACCTATGACATGGTGTGTCACCAAGTATTCCCTTTTTAATTTCTGGCTAGCTTTGTCCCACTTCATCTACTTTTAACTTGCAATTGTCTTTTCGCATTACACACTATCAAAATTGTGTAGACATGAAGTCTGTTTTAGAGTCATTTTATGAATGGTCTCCTATGTGCCTAGGATGTAATTTTAAAGTTGAATCTGTAAACTGCGTACGTTTATTAATGCACATTTGTTCTACAAAGGATCTAATATTAAAGATAATACATAAGCATGCATTCATAAAAACAGTGAAAAACAGTCATTTGCAGGACCATTTCTAAGCTTACCCATGGTATGTTGCCTGCATGAGAGCTGTCCAGGCATGGACATTATCTTGCTTGTTGATGTCTGCATTTCTGTCGATAAGAAACTGCACCAGGTCCATTTTTCCAGTCACGGCAGCAATCATCAAAGGGGAGGCCCCCTCCCCATTAACGATATTGACTTGATTTGGATCGTCATCGACAATCTCTTTCACTAGTTGAAAGTTACCTGTAAAGGTAGAACATTTACATGAAGACAAAATACATATCAAATGTACAGTATGGCCAGATATCTTCAATCCCAACTCACTGTAGCAATAGTCTACAACAGTGAAGATATGTTGAAATACAATCCATTTACATCCTGGTTAAATTGAACATATAAAAGCAAATGCATAATAAATGACAGTGAAAAGCAATACATTCCTCAAAGAAAACAAAAGCCACCTAATTTTACCATCTTTGTGCGAAGAACAATGTCTCAAGTATTGAAGATGTTTCTCAAAACAGATACGTGTTATAGTGTCAGGGAGGGGGGGGGGGGGGGGGGAGAGAGAGAGAGAGAGAGAGAGAGAGAGAGAGAGAGAGAGAGAGAGAGAGAGAGAGAGAGAGAGAGAGAGAGAGAGAGAGAGAGAGAGAGAGAGAGAGAGAGAGAGAGAGAGAGAGAGAGAGAGAGAGAGAGAGAACGAGAGAGAGAGAACGAGAACGAGAACGAGAACGAGCGCCACTTCTCCACACCCTTTTTCCAGCCGTTGTCTGACCAAGCAAACTGCATATCTATAAATGCTTACAGACAGCACTTTCCGACGAATTTGTAATGAAACGCGTAAAACTTTCTTGCTAGTCCGGTGAATTATTCAGGCCATCTGTTACATAAACCATATGCGATTTGAAGGGAGGAGATAAAA
Organism: Ambystoma mexicanum; assembly: GCF_040938575.1. Lineage (NCBI taxonomy): Eukaryota > Metazoa > Chordata > Amphibia > Caudata > Ambystomatidae > Ambystoma > Ambystoma mexicanum. The sequence continues at coordinate 39,939,283 of NC_090933.1, forward strand.
GAAATGCACATGCAGTATTCGACCACAACAGTACTGTACTTCATAAAGGATTCAAAAAACACCTTTTGTGCGAATTGGTCTATGACACCAGTAATTAAGGATGGATACAGAAGACAACCGTGATTAAACAGAGTACAATCCACTCTCACCACTGCCAAGTATAAACCCCAGGCCGTCCTCTGTCCCTCCACACACCAATCAGAAAACTAAAGTGGACCAATAGGGTGAATAGGCATTATGGCTGCCTGATGCATCGATTCTCCCGACCATGGTGCCCTAACCCACCCCCTGGTGCCACAAACAATGTTTGGGTACGGTAACCTGATTAAGGCGGAGGAGGAGAGTGGGCCGATTGTCGGTGCAGGTCACTAGTCCAAGGAGGTGCTGGGTGGATGCCACTATGGCTTTGGAGGATGCCCGAAATCTAGATCTGGAGGCTTCTTCACCATCAGAACGAGGAACAGGTGCATGCAGTGTCCAGGCTTCAGAACGCCCCATGGACTATCCAAGTGAGGCACACAGGAAGCAGAGGCAAGTGATCACAGGAATTGAGAGAGGTTAGAGGCAAACTCATGTGACCCGTGAGACATAACATGGAAGGACAAGACTCGAGTGGCGAGTCCATGGTAAGAAACACAGCGGGGTCCCACATGCTAGCAGTAAGCACAGAGCTCTATAGACCCTGACAGAGGGAATGCCCATCAGACGTACAGAGAGGTCTCCGTTTGAGTATGTAACCAGGAGGAGAGGCCGGGTACTGAAAAATGAAAGTGCAGGCTCTGCTTAAATCGGATTCTAGAAAAGGCCTTGTTGCAGTTTGAGATATTGTAACTAATCAGTTGCGGGAATATGTGACAGTCAGGGTCATGATCGGGCCTATTTACCCGAAATACGGGGTGAGAATTTTGGAGGTCCCTTGTCTCTACCCCCTAAGAGTGTAGATTGTTTGTCTGCTGGTACCGCTGTCCATTCCACAATGCCCACCAGCCTCTTTTCTGGCCAGAGTTCTCTTGTCCTTTTGATGACAGCAACTCCTAGAATGCACCTGCACACAACCAAGAAAACCCCGATTGCAACCAAGGGAATTAAATGAAGAAACAAGCAACGGACTAGGATATTTCCTGCCCTACAGAGATGAGGCACCAAACACCTGAGCACCAAACACCTGACCAACCAACCCTCAAAGGAGACCAGGGCGAATGGAATGGTGGGACAACAGGAAACAAACAGAGTGAGAAGGGACAACAGGAGAGGAGTGAGGGAAAAATATTCCTCAAACCAAATTGGAAGCAATACGCCCCAGCACATGAAAAAGGTCACAATAAGAACGAGCAGCCCAAGCAGATTGCTACTACCCTACAAATGGAGACTATAAAGGGGGTGGTGTCACAGGTTTCTCCTTTTCTCACCTGTTTTCGCTGCTTGCTGGAATCCTTGGGAGGAGTTTTCTTCTTTACGGTTCGGGTTTTGTACAACCCCGCTCGGCCGTCTTTGTTAGGACACGTACCTGGAAGGCTGCGGGTCGCCACTTCCCTTGGCAGCTCTATTCCAGGTATCAGATAATCGGGAGGGGGATTGCCCGACGTCCGAGCCTGCTGTCTGGTTCCGTCTACTGGTGCATGCGTGTGCCGCGGACCAAGGCGACAGATGGCTTGTGTTCCAAGCCTCGTTCTCGCCCCGGCAGGACCGCGGCGCATGCGTGGAACCCACCGCGCTCCAAGCCTCGGCTTTATGCCGCGGCTGTAAATAGCGGTCGGGTTCGGGAACGAATCGCGTCTTAACGCGGTTCGTTCCTGACCCACAGTTGTTTCGCTGCCCCTTTTTCGGCTCCAGTTGGATCCTGTTCTCGCTCTATTTTTGCCTCCTAGTTGCTGGGTCTGGGTTCCCCGTTTTCCCCCTGCCTGGTTCTAGTCTCTAGTGGGGAGCTTCCTTGCCTGGTCTCCCTGCTTCCCTGCCTGGTCTTCCTGCTTACCTGCCCGTTTCCCCTTTTCCCTGTTTCCCTGGATCCTCCTCCTCCTGGGGTTCCCCGAGGGTCCTTGGATTCTCCTTCTTGGAATCCCTGTCTAGCTGTCTTGCTGGGGTACCAGTCTGCTTGCTTGCCTCTTTGAGCCTCAGCTTCACTTGGACTCGCCTTGGCCTGGACTCTTCCGTTTCCTTGGCAATCCTGCATTCTTCAGCCAGCATTTTGACTGTCCCTTGGAATCCTTTTGAACTGTGAGTGTCAATTCCTTCACTGCAATACTCTGAGCACTCCTCATGGGGTCCACAACCAGAGCTTCACATCTCTTTGGACTTCTAGACCATCTTGAGCCAGTCCTGCCTGTGTTTGCTTCTTCCGGACATCAATCTACTACAGGGAGAAGGTCTGTGGCATCGGGGGGTGGTCCTCGTCCATTCCTGTGCCCTCAGGACTAGATTGAGGCTACTTCCTTGTGCCATCATCTCTACTGGTTTCCCTGAACTGCAGTCTGGCTTCCCCAACATGGACATCGTCTGGAATCAGAGGTACGTCCAAGTTACGAGACGCACAACTTAGTCTTTGGCTTCCAGCGTTCATTCAACGTCTATGTCCGGGATCAATAGGAAACTTCCAGTAAGTCCAGGATACGAAGAAGTGTACTCGGAGGCGGGTACACGAAGTCCGGGAAGAAAGCAGGATAAGAAGGAAGGAGAATAGTAGGAGAAAGCGGAGGGTCCGAGAACCAGGAAACAACAGAGTTCCGCGAAGGCGAACTACGGAGCACACGTCCAGCCACAGCAATCAGTAGCGTTGAGATGCGCGGGGCGTGGCTACTTTATAGGACGTGCTGCATCGGACGTAAAGGCTAGGAGGCAGCGTTTGGTGCTTAACGGCCATGTTGGAAGTACCACGGAGTGTAAGCCCCGATGTGTCAAGGACCAAGAGGTCCAGAAGGGGTGTGTCCGACTGTTCATGACAGGTGGGGCTAAAAAGCCATTTTGAGGTCTTCCAGGGATGGCTTGAACAGAGATTGGCCAAGGGGAGCATGTGACCAGAGGGGCCAGTGGCAGCCATGAATTGGGTTAGAAGAGGAGAGGCTGGGCTATAAAAGCCCAGCCAGCACTGTATCACCCAGTCAGTGCGCATCCCAAAATGTCGAATTTTTAAAGCCCCTTTTGGGGGATGGGTCAAGTTCATAATAAATGTGGGGGAGTATGGTGGGAGTACTGCAGGGGTCTCTCCTTGCACATATATGCAGTGAAATGGAGCACAACATTTGACATTTTGGGATACAAAGTAAATAAATATGCAGTGATCACATAGTTCTGCCAGCACAGAGGTGATAATGGTGTTCAGCTGAAGCATTGTTGGATCAAGAGACAAGGTGGCGTGGCAGTGTTCCGAGTGAGTGAAGGGAAGGTATTGTATGTAGAAGTGAGTGTTCCCAGTAGAGTGCAGTGTGGTCGGGGGGTGTAAAAGGTGAGTGAAAGAAAGGTAGCAGAGAAAGGGGGATACGTGTAGGGGGTTTAGAGAGGGTGTGAGAGTGAGATTAAGCGATGGAGGGTGTGTGATTGGGAAGTGGGGGAGGCAGTGAAAGGCGATAGTAGGATTAGTAGTGGGGAGGGTGGACAGAGAAAGAAGAAGGTAGTGGGGAGAGACCAGTGGGGTGAGTGTGTAAAATCATGAAACAAAGAAGCAGACAGGGGTTTAGTGAGGGCGAGAAGAGAGGGGTCTAGGTAGGGAAATGAGTGAGGGGAGACGAGAGGTGAATGTAGAGGTGTTAGAAAGGTTTGGACATGCCAACAATTTGAGTCAACTTTTTCTATGGTCAACCAGATGCTGGATTTAAAATGTATAAATCAGATATCAGATTGCTGGTTGATTCAATGGGGCGTTAGAAAGAACAGCCCTTTATCCCTACTGATCTCTGTGTTGGCCATGGAGTCTCTGGAAGCAGTTTTCTAGGAGTGTAGCAGGATTCACAATAGCAGCTATATTCAGATAATGTTACAGCATATATATGAAATATCCGAGTGATATTTATTTAGCTTGGCAGCACAGGAACAGGTGAGCAACATACAAGGCAGTACAATGCAGCAACAGTATAGATAATACGGGTACACAGAGTTAGCTTACAACTTGATTATGCATTTGGGATGTATGTACAGAGTGGGTGCGGGACTGGGGGGGCAGTAGTTCAGGAGGGGGGACAGGGAGGAGGAGGGCAAGGGGCTGGAGATGCAGACTCTGACGAAGTATCCATGGCACACATAGGATCGGAATTTGAGCCAAATGTCTCTGGGTCTCGAATGAGTTGGCTGTAGTAGGGTCCAGGATTCTTCGGTGTCTGAGGCCCAAGTGATCGTTCTAAGCCACTGCGCATGAGTGGGTGATGTAGGTCGAAGCCAGCAGAGTAGGATGGACCATACTGCGATTAGCATGCAGAGGCCGGCCAGTTTTTTGGAATATCGGCAGAGTTCAGGAAAGTCATGGAAGAGACACCTCATTGGGGATGGAGTGACAGGGAAGTCAAGGATGTTTGACATGGTAGAGCACACCGAACTCCAGAACTGGGCAAGGCGGGGACAGGACCAGATCATGTGAATATAGTCCGCAGTATCATGGCCACATCTGGGACATCTTGGGGAGTGGTCTTTAAGTATGTGATGAAGTCTGTTCGGGGTGTAGTGATATATGTCGAGTACCTTAAACTGAATTAATTTGAAACGAGAGTTGAAGGATACGCAGTGTATGCGTGCGCACATATGGGCCCAGCGTTCGTCGGTCATTTCCAACCCGAGGTAATTTTCCCATGCGTGTTTCAATTTGGTAAACACAGGGGTGGATCTAGTTTGAATAATGGTATAGAGTCTGGATACTTTACCCCTCGCGGGCGTGGGGGAGGTTAACTCCGTAATGGCGGGATCATCTGGTGGTATAGCTGGAAAAGTGGTGCATTTGCGTTTAAGGGTTTTCCAAAGAGACGAGTACTGGAGACATATAGACAGTCTCCGTTTCAGGAACAGTGGGAGGTCTGGCCGTTCAATGATGTTGCCTTGTTCAAAGATGTCTGGGATCAACTCATACCCTGCCTCGGCCCATCGGCGCACTATGAACGGTGGTACATGTGGGACCTCCGGGAGGAAGTTCCAAAGTGGGAGGTTACCAGGAAGGGGTGGGTGGTACCTAGTAATTTCCATGTTTTGGTTAGGGCCATGGACGTGCAAGCCACCGGGTCAAGTGAATCAGGGGTTATCGGCATGGGTTTAATAACTAGGGAACGAATGTCCCGGTAGCTAACCGTCAGTTTTTTGAGCCTGACATGTGGAGGGGGGTGCAATGTATTAAACCAATGTGACATGAATTGGATTTGCACCACCAGCCAGTATTTGAGGAAGTCAGGAGCACCAAAACCGCCTCCTGCCATTGGAGTGGACAAGGTACTAAGTTTGAGACGAACTGCACCTGAGTGCCACAAAAAAGTGTGGAGCGTGCGGGTCAATGTTCGGGAGAACTCTTCACCTGGCCATAGAGGGATATTGGTGAATCTATACAGGAGTTGGGGCAACACTATCATCTTCAGTATCCCTATCCTGCCTACAAGAGAAATCGGTAGTCTACTCCCGTCCAGTGCCTTTGTTGCAAGGTCCGTGAGGTATTTTTGGTAGTTTTCATCAAAGACCAAGTCAGGGTGGCAAGCTATTTCTATTCCCAAGTAGGTGAATTTTGACTGAGCCTATGCAAATCCCAGGGAATCAGGAGGGGGACGAGTGCAGTCTGAACGGGAAGAGGGTGGATTTAGAGCAATTCACTTTAAGTCCGGAAATGTGTCCGAAGTGGATCACGTCTTCCAGTACCGGAGCCAAATTGGAAGAGGGTGAGCGGATGAAGAGAAGTGCATCGTCGGCATACAAGGACACTATATCAGACTGGCCTACAGTTCATTGGCCCCTATGTGCATAGGATTATCGTAGCATGTCCGCAAATGGTTCCATTGCTATTGCCAAGATCAGGGGAGAGTATGGGCAGCCCTGTCTAGTCCCTCTAGCAATACAGAACATGGGGGAGGGGGGGGCGGACATCGGTCCTCAGTGCGGACCCTGGCTACTGGATCGGTGTATAGCAATCTAACCCAGGAGAGATAGGTGGGCCGAATTTGCACTTTGTGTCATGGAATTACCTCTGGCGAGTTCTCAGAGTCGAACGCTTTTTGCATATCAAGTTTGGTGGCTACTGCATGAGTATTTGGTGCATCCTGCTAATTATATTGAAGAGGCGCCTCAGATTCAAGGAGGTGGAGCGACCTGGAATAAAGTCAGCTTGGTCGGGTGATTAATGTGGGGCATGTAGGGGGCTAGGCGTAGTGCTAATAGTTTGGCGTAAATTTTGACGTCGCAGTTAATGAGTGAAAGTGGACGATACGATCCACATTGTGTGGGGGGCTTGCCAGGTTTGAGTAAAACAGTTATTGTGGCTTCACGGAGAGAAGGGGGGAATTTGCCTGCCTCCATTGATTCCTCCCAGAGGGCTATTAGACGGGGCAGTAGGAGTGATTTGTAGCGTTTATGGAATTCAATTGGGATGCCATCTGAGCCTGGGGATTTCCCTGGGGAGAGTGAGTCTATGGCGTCTGAGAAATCTTCAGGGGTAAATGGAGAGTCAAGAGAGCCGATGGTTTCAGGGGAGAGTATCGAGAGGGGGAGGGCATCAAGGTAGGAGTCAATCTCCGGTATCGGGGCACTGTCTGCATTGGCATATAGGGTTTCATAGTAGGAGAGGAATTCGGAGTTGATATCATGTGATGAGGTGGCTAGGGAGCCGTCGGGCCTTTCCACCCCGGGAATGTGTGGGGCGCGAAGCTCACGTTGGAGAAGCCTAGCCAGGAAGTGGCCTGAACGTTCGCCTTCTCCATATTTCCACGCAAGGCCAGGATTGTCCAAGAATTTCAGCTCCCGATCCGCCAGTGACCGAAACATGTCGAGTTCCGCACCTATGGATGCCAGGGTTGCCGAGGTTTGGTGCAAGGAGCATTGGGCTTCCAGAGCTGATAGTGTGGACTCACTTTTTGCGATATCCTTGCGAATTGTTTTAAGGATGCCATTTTCCTTCGAGAGTGCTATGCCCCTGATATAAGCTTTAAAAAGATTGCCATAGGGTGGCCGACGAGGATACCGAATCAGTGTTTATTTCAAAGAACTCTTCGATGGCCGTCTCCAACTAGGAGCTAAATACAGGATCGAGGAGGGAGTGAGGTTTCATTCTCCAGAGTCTAGTCCAATCGCTGTCTGGGCCCCAGCAAAGGGTGATAGTCACTGGTGAATGGTCAGAAAGGGTTTTGGGAAGGATCATTAGGTGAGCCACGTTCTTTATCAGTATGTCAGACACTAGCCATCTAGCGATTCGGGAGTAGGAGTCATGTACGGAGGAATAGAAGGAATAGGAGAGGGAGTCGGAGTAAAGAAGCCTCCATGCATCGACCAGTGCAAGCCGGGGGAGAGACGACAGTGTAGCGTAGGCTGCTTTGGTGAGTTGGCGGGGTCTGGAGCCGGATCTGTCGAGGTCCACGACAAAAATTGTATTAAAGTCACCCCCCCAGAGAATCGGTATTAGAGGGAAGCTGTCAAGGAGGTACGTGAGGTGTAAATCAAATTCCGGATCTTCGATGTTGGGGCCGTAGACATTTAGGAGGACCACCTCCCTGTTCTGGAGGGTGCCATGGAGTAGCACATATCTGCCCTGGGGGTCGATCTGTGAGGATATGGAATCAAACTTGAGGCTTTTGTGAATTAGGGTCATGACCCCACGGCTTTGGGTAGAGTAATTAGTAGCGTATCTTTGGGGGCCCCACATTTTGGTGAATTTTTCCACAGTGTTCAGTACAAGCATGTGTCTCCTGCAGAAAAAGGATTTTGACCCTGTGACGTTCTACTTGAAGTTGGAGTTGTCTCATTTTCTTATAATTACCCAAACCCTGCACATTCCAACTCATAAAAGTTAAGTTATCTTCGGTTAACAGTGTACAAATATTCGTTGAGGATCAGTGACTGTCAGTGTGGTGATCCCAGTGGTTGAAGGATCAGTCTAGCAGCTTTGTAGTACCGTCGGTGCAACACTGCCTCGCACTCAACCTCCTCTGCGAACGACAAGCCTTTTACAACATAACACCCAACAAACCCCAACTCCACTCACAAACCTCCCCCAAACAGAGGAATGATAACCCCATATCCCATTAACCAAATCCAAACCAAAGGCATCAACGCCGGGGGGCCTGTGAACCGGCCTGGTGGCGATGCTCCGAACCAGGGGGCAATTTAAGGATGAACATGGTGCCAGCAATAACAGCATGCGTAACTTGGAAAGGATTTTTGCGAATGGGCATGGCACGGTCGCACAATGGTGAACCAATGTGTTCATAATTGAGAGGAATAGACTCAGAGGTTACTGATAAACAACGATGACTCGTTTTGGTAACCCCTCAACAGAGGGGCGTAGCAGTTGTGAATAAGTGGCGTAGAGAGATGCTTAGCCAGGAAAGTGTTCATCTATGAATCTGGAGGCCTCCTCTAGTATTGTGAAGAAGAACATCTGGTTGGAGTTTAGCGGAGTATAGCATGGAGTATTTAACTCCATGGTCTCTCAGTCTCCTCTTTACCGCCAGGAAGGTCTTGCGTTCCCGTTGCAGCCACTGAGAAATCGGGGTACAAGTGAATTCTGGCGCCTCCCATTAACAGTTCGCCCTTAGCTCTTGCAGCCATGAGCAGGGAGTCACAATTTCGGAAATTCAGGACCCTGGCTATGATGGGATGTGGGTGTGCGCCCGATTTAGGTTTAGCTGTCAGGGAGCGATGGGCCCTTTCTATAGAAAACTGCGGGGAAAGTTTTGGAGAGTCGAGAAGTGACAACAGTGTGCGTTCAACATAGTCCTCCATTGGCTCATTAACGTCTTCTTCGGGAACACCGATAATGCAGAGGTTGTTTCGCCTCGAGCGGGATTCCAAGTCTTCATTCTTCTTTTCAACCTCGAGGACTCGGCTAAAGAGGAAGGAGACCTCCGCACGGAGGGAGCCTAGGTCGTCCTCAGTGGCACTCACTCTCGTCTCGATCTCAGCCGCTCAGCCATCAGTTCTCTCCATATGGGCTTTAATAGAGGATATGGTGCCATTCAGATCATCCAGTTTACTATGGAGCGTGGTGAAGCCCTCCCAGATGTATTCCATCATTTTCTGAGAGTCTATAGGATCAGAGGTTGTCGAGTTGGAGGGCTCCTGCTCAGGTGGATCCCCCAGCTGTTTTGACAGGGTTTTCGTAAACATGCTGATCGGGCATTGCTTCTTTCCTGCTCCCTTAGTCATGCTGCCGAGTGGGGGGTAAGCACCGAGGTGCTGGACGATAGCAGTGGTGCGGGTGCAGGTTGGGAGAGAAGGGTCGCAGGAGGTGAGACAAAGGGTCATTTGAGAGGTTCGAGGCGGCCAGGAATCCTCGGGGTGACAGTAGAATGCAGGTTTGCAGTAGGCTGAGGGGTTACTGGGTCACAATGGGCCATTAAGGTCCGACTTCAGGGGGAGTCACCCCAGTCAGCGGCCATGTGCACTCGCCACGTGCACAGTAGGGGGATCCCCCAGTGCAGGACAGGTTAATGGAGCAGAGCAAGTGATGCCAGCTGTAGGAGTATGGTCTGCAGGAAGGATGAAGGCACCCAGCGTTCTCGGGGCCTCATAAAGTTGAGTGAGACAAGGAGGCCAGCTTTTATATCGGAGGATAGTAGAACCAGGTGTCCGAAGCCAGGAGGTGTAGCCCGCTGAGGTGAGGAAGGGTACCCCGGGGCAGGCAACAAAGTGGCGACAAAAGTTAGAGGCCGGGAGAGACCAGGGTCGTATTTGGAGCGAAAGTCCCAGGTTTCAGCTGGCTTGGTGAGGGGTTTCAGCCCAGCGCGCCATCATTGAATGGTGTTCATTCGTAAGCTCCGGAGCCCACGTGGGCATGTGGCGTAAGGAGCGAGAGGCGAAGTGCCAGAAGGCGCTCGTTGTCCAAATTTTAAAGCAATGATGTTGCAACTTGGTGCTTGATTATTGATGTTAGTGACCATATATGTTAGAAATCGGAGGCAAGCAGGGTTCTGTGAAGGTGCGTTTGTACTTCTGTTTTGGGGGGGGTGTTTTATTTGTGTTTTCTGTATTGTATTTGATTATAAAGTAACAAAAATACTTGCATTTAAAAATATATATATGTCTTTGTAATGTTGTTGGACTGGCCTGAAGGCTTGGTACAACTGGGGGGAGATTTTATTTAGGTGACATATCTGGAGAAAAGATCGCCAGATTCTGTGAGAGAGAAATTTAAGGAAAATCTCAATCATATTTTTGGGTTGTTCGGAAAGATTGAAATCCTGGCCTAACGGTTTCAAGACTTTATTCACGCCCCTCATTGCAGATTTAGGGATTGTGTTTTTTTAAATGGGTAGAGAACACCTGATGGCCTCGATCTGTAGTGAAAATGATTTGGTCCGACTTGGACTTGGTTTTCATGCATCTAGACATTTGGGAAATCTTTTTTGGGAAATCTTTTTTGGCAGAAGGAGGGACGATGTAAATATGTTGATGAAGTACTTGATATTTCAGGAGACTGACAGAAGTAATAGAATAATTTTTCATAATTAGCACTGGGGAAATGTTTCTTGCTGCCATGCGGGATGTGGCTAAGGCCGCCTTCAAAAAGGTATCTCAACTGCAAAGGGGGCAAGGCGGAAGAGTGGTCTAAAGGAAAGATCAGGAAAGAGATCCAGCACCTGCAGGATAGACTTCAGCGAGGGGGCAGGAATGTGGAAAGGCTTCGCCTATAAATACAAAAACAGCAACAGCTCAAGGCCCTACTGATGGGAGCTTTTCGGAAAAACCTTTACAGATATGAAGATGTGTTACTTTATTTATTAAATATTTTCTATTGATGTTTTCACATGAAATATATGACTGTAGTCATTAAAAATTGAAACACTCATTTGAATCTCATTGGCGATTTTTTTGCCGTAAAGTATGGCCAGATTTAAGTCTCACTTTCAATAGTGCGACTCATTTTTTTCCTTATGTATAATTGATCATGTAGACTAAGATCTGAATCTGCAGCACCTAAATCTACTGTTGGATTTGTTTTTCTAAATCATTTACTCAATTTGGGTGAATACAACCCACAGAGGACTTAATATAAGAATGCACCTCTACACCACTGTATTGTAATACCAGTACCATCCCCATCTTTCCAGTAAATCAACAAGTGAATGGTGGCAAAACAAGCAGTGATGAAGCATCAAGAGGATTTGAAATGAGAATAAGTCAAGCATCCCTATGAAGCTGAAACCGTGGCAAGGTGCCTATGAAGCAGACACCAGTGAGGTGTGTCAGTTGTGTGACCTGTAATGGGTGGACCGCATGGTCCGACTAGTTGCGCCTAGACAGGAGTACACCCACCTAAGGAAAAGCCACCCATATGCTTGTGATTGAATAAAGGAAAAACTTGTGTGAACTGTAATTAAGGAACTGAACTTTTATAATATTGGTGAAATGTAACCACGCCAGAAGAGCTTGGAAGAATCCCAAGGAATTGTGCTGTTTTGGAAAGATGAGAGACTTGAAAGCTTGGGGAAGGGAAGCCCTCTTTTTTAACCAAGAGCGGGATGAAGCTCTGAACTTTTAGTTGAACACTTCATTTTGTGGCTGACGTCCCTACACATTGTATACAATTAGTTGTGAGGTCAAATATAGGTTTAGGACACAGACCGACATTTGCTTTGGATTTCCTGAGACAGACTATCATTAGTTTTATTTAGGTAGGAAAATCCCACCTTAGAATACAAGTTAGGCCTTTTTTGAGTTAATAAAAGTTTATAGTCCAAACATTATTCCACAGTCTGTGTCTACTTCTCATGATGCCTTCACAGTCCCCTTCATCTCCTTGCATAACTTCCTCTGCCATTTCCCACTGTGCGGAGGTATAGCCGTGGGCTAGATGGTGGACTGTTAATTGAATCTCTGATTTTCACAATTCCTTACCCACCTACTTTATATCTGATCGCCTGGTTTGGGTTTTCAGGCAGGAAGACCCAGAATAGGACTACCATGGACAATCTGCTTGCCACCTGTGGAGGTTATTAGAAGGTCTCCCTTCCACAGGATGGCCTCTCCCTCCCTCTCGTAAGTAGGTAGGTGTTGCAATGGGGCCTATACAGCCGTCCTCCCATCTGTTCTTCACAAGGCGGCCTGTCAAAATCCCTTGGAGATTAAGGGGCTAGGGAGGAGTGGCCTGCAACAAAGACAACCATCTTTATATAGGGCTTGCGCCGAGTGCTTCAAGTTTTAGCCCCCTGAGGCAACAACAGGGCATAGCAGAGACGCTGTCTCCTTGGATTGCTGATCTACATGTGATCCCTGCAGTGCAGATACAGACATAGAGCTCAGTCCTCAATCCGTGGCTGCCATTCCAGCTTGGGTGATGTTTGATGAGGGAGCAGTGGTAGAGCTGCAAGATGTGTTGGAGCAGCAGGGGTAACTGAAGTAGTGGCAGGAGGCTAAAGGGGAACCAGATGCTCAAGGGCCTTGGCTACTGGAGCCTCATGGTGAAGTTAAGGAAAGCCAGAGGATTACTGGCTCTCGCCACAGTAACTGTTTATGTTCCCATTCTGGGTTCCTTGGAATTGCTGCATGAAGACAAGATATGTACAGCCTCAAGGCCGCAATGTATTGTAGCCAGACCTCATAACCTTTAGAATGTCCAGCATGTGTGGACTGGGTCTTTTATCAAAGCTCTTGCTTTGGCCAGTCTAATCTGAAGATATGGCAGACCCAAGGAGGAAGGCTGGACGAAGTGAGTTTTTTAACAGGCAATCCCACTCCTTAGAGAAGGGAGCGAGAGGCAGTAGAGGTTGCATCAATGGAATAGGGCAGGACTACTAGAGAGCGAACCTTGCTCAGGTCAATCAACTCTACATGCAAACAAACATGAAAGCTGAGAAAGCGTGCTGTGATTAACAGCTGAATTGAAACCTCATGGTTTTGTAAAAAGGATGATCAAGGATGAGAAGTCAATCAGCAAAATGGAAACAGAAAAGTGGTGGCCCTGGATCAGAGAAGTGCAGTAGTGGTACAGCAGTGTGTGCAGATATGGAAGACTTGCAGCAGAAGACAGTGGAATGTATTTTCTAGCTGGACGCCAAGGTGGAGGCCTTGGAAAATGTGAGGCGGGAAACCGATAGCTCAGTGGGTTGAGCGCTCGCTGCTGCGATCTGAGCGTGATCTGCAGTTCGCAGGTTCGAATCCCGGCAAAGCCAACTCAGCATTTCATCCTTCCGAGGTCGATAAATGAGTACCAATTTTGGTTGGGTGATATTGTATGCAATTATGTGCTATGTAAAGCGCTTTGGATTAAGGCGCTATATAAATAACACATCATCATTATACCGAAGGAGCTGCAAGCAGATACTTGTGAGAATGGAAGAGGTTCTAGCAGCACTAATGGTGGTGGAGGACATGAGGACTCAAACCGATTTTCTGTGCCAACAGATTACTCATGAGAGGCTAAAATATATAACGGTTAGGGGGTAGTACTGCAGCAGTAGTGCTCTGTTGCATTGGGGGACAAGCTTTATCATTGGCCATCAAGCAAAGGGGAGTTGTGATGGGAAACCATTGCATTCTATTACATACACCCCTACCCCCCACCCCCAACATTAGCAAGATGACTTCATCCAGAGAGGGAGCACTGCTGGCAGTTAAAAGGGATTTGAATACAAGGAGTTATGCCTAGTTTCAGTTGGGTTTTCCCCAACAGCCTTAGAGTTGTACATCAGGGCAAACAGTCTGGTTGCCCAGAAAAAAGGGGGTATAGCATTCGAGGGGTCAGTGTCTGTGCTAAGGGGATTCTTGGTTTCACATGAGTGACTGTAGTTGATCTATCTTGAGGTGGGGCTTCCTAAATATCCTGTTGGATGATTTTGAGGGCACATCTCAGATAGGGAATTGGATTGGGTCACAAGGTTCAAGTTTTGTGTGCTGATCTTTGCTCCTTTGGACCAAATCCGGGGCCTCATGATGAGTCTGGCGGTAGCTATGCCGGTAAAACCGGCATGCTGCCGCCGGACTCATGATGATTTACTGCCACCTGACTTCCCGGAAACACCAGAGCATTACAGCGCTGGCGGTCCAGTAAGTCAGGCGGCAGTAATTGTTAGGACTCAATAGCAATGGGGACCATGGAAGCACCAGCACCGTTAATAACGGTGCTGGTGCTTCCATTAACGTCTGCGGGTGGGTGCTGTTCCGCCCGCCAAGGCCGATGGAAAGGCAACCCACCCACAGACTTTTACTTTGCCGGTCCGAAAACAACAGTGTAATGAGGGCCTTGGTCTTTGGGCAGAGTTGCAGGCCTGCAATGTTACCTTGTCAACGTGGGGTCAGCACCCCTCTTTCTATGAGGGAGATGGTGTGTTGTAAAGCCCAGAGTAAGCCACTCAGGCAGGCTGCCTGGGAGGGAGCCCCAATTTCAGTCTTTCACCTTGTGCCAGCATGTTCTGTTGCAGTACCCACATCGCATAAATCATGCCGGTTGTCAGAGATACTGACCAGTAATTGTTCTTTTCAGGGAACCCAGAGCAAGGTCAGAAAACAGAAGGAAAAGCAAGAGAACCTGCACCAGTATCCCCTGCTTTACATAGCGAGGAGAGGATGAAAGGAGCCATGGGAGGGAGGGAGAAGGCAAGGGATGGAAGGCGAGACACACCCCCATGCCAACTGCAGACAGTGACAGCACAAAGATACAGCATCGCACTCTCAGAGGGATCCGCTGCAGCACAGCACAGCCCCAGCACAGAGACCAGCACAGCAAGAATGTCAACAAGTGCATAAGGGCTTGTGTCTGTAATAACAACCCCACTAACCAGAAGATAAGGAGGAAAAGACTCATCGTTCCGCAAGCATACCGAGATGCCCACTGGAGGGGCCGAGAATGGAATTAGAACATTTAACTCTTTGCGTTCCCATACTTGGAGTGACGAGCCCGTACAGAGAAAGTGGGCAGGACCTGACCCTATTTTCCCTGTACATAAACTCCCCGGGTAGAGTAGGAAGGCACAAATGTGTTGGCTCAGAAAAGAGGCCCATCCCTGCAGGGAGGAAATATTTAAGGAAGCTTTGGTCAGAGGAGGTGGAAGACCAGCAGCAGAATAAAGGATGGAAGGAAGGAGCAACGGATTGTGGAGAAGACATGTAGCAAAGATGAGGTATTGGTTTGGAGTGGAGGTGGTACTGCAGAGTGAGTTTGAGAGTTTGTGTGGTGACAGTAGTGAAACAAGAGTAGGAAGTGCTTGCGAAATGTAAGGTACTGGGTAAATGAGGGTGTTTGAGTAGTTGGAAGGAGGAGTCATATTCAGTAAAATGAGAAAGGTATTGGGAAGAGGAGAGAGTAGGAGGGAGGAGAGCAGAAGTGAAAAGGAGAGTTGTAGGGGAAGGAGGAGAGTAGTGCGGGAGGTGGAGAGTAGTAGAGTGAGAAGATGTGTAGTGGGAAGGGGAGAGTAGGAGAAGAGAGGTGAGTAGGGGAGTTGGAGCAGTGTTAACATCAAAAGATGGCGGTGAAGGGTTTCAGCACTGTGTTCAGCTTTACAGTAAAGTCCTAGTCTTGTTTAGCCCACTTCAGTGGTGACGGGTGCAGTATTAACAAAACACAGACCAGCTGGACGTTTTTTTATATTCCTGTACACCCAATTTCTATAATTTTTTTTAATCCCCCAAAAAATTCGATGCTTTTTTCTAAAAGAAAATCTGCGGTAAAAAAAAAAAACCACGAAAAAACATCCCCCGATGAAAGGACGTCGTACTGTGGACGTGTATCATCACCAGATTAGTGGAGCTATCATGTTGCAGCACATTTTGTATGACAATAGATGGGTTGCAGTTACTAATATTCATACTTGGAAATTGAATATTATGGCCCCAATAAGGACATCCAAAGTTGTATGCTTTCCAAGAAAGAGTGCCCTATAATGTAAAGGCACACCCAGTGGTGGGTACGTTTCCATTTTTATTGTTTTTCAACCACAGAAATGGAATGCAGTTAACAAACACCCCTCCTCACTTTAACCACTAATAAAATGCACTATTTACTATCTATTAATTAATGTTCTATAAGACTAACTGATTTGAATAACCTGGATACGGTCCTGTATTATCTGTCAAGAAGGTAGTGCATCTTGGGGGGCATGGCCAACTGCTGAACGATGTGCAGGTTAATCCATGGAGCTCCCATGCAGCTGCAGAAATCCTGTGTAAAATCCCCATGGACGGCACATAAACTGCTGGGGAAGAAAGCTGAAGTGCTGGGGCAGAGGATAATCTACTCCAGAAAAGATACGGAGCGAGGTGTCGTCCCTGGCGCTCGCCGTAAATCCTGGCTGCTCGGCGGGAAGAGGCGCCCAAGATGGCCCCTATGGCGCAGGCGCAGTAAGGAGGAAATAGGAGGATCGTGGGGGGCCCGCTGACGGAGGAGACATACTGCGCCCCCAGGCGAAGCGGGGGCAGTGGCGGGCGTGGAGGTGCCTCTGACCAGTGTTGCCATGTCCGCTTATAACAAGCGACTTTGGGCTTTTTTTTTAACCAAGTCGCGTGTTTTTTTTATAGGTCGCTTGTCGCGGGTTTAGTCCGCTTATCGTGTGTTTCAGTTGCTTATTGTTGTGCTTATTTCTTCATAAGCACAACAATAAGAACACTTCAGTTCTCCCTGCACCTAAGGTCAGCCCCTCCCATTACAATGCCAGCACCAAACTGCTAATGATGGGCCATTAGTCACTGAATGGTTTCGTGCTGTTATTGTAATGGTAGGGGAGGTGCGCTGGTGCATGGGGAGTGGGCCTGCATTCTAGGCAGCTTTACCGCTCTGCAGGTGTGCAACTGCCATCAGTTAACACTCTCTGACTGACTGACTCATTCATACCAGCACCAGTTTGCCCGCGTAAAAAGCGCTTGAAAAACACCCCAGTGCCACTAAGAGCAGAGAGCACTGACAGCAGCCACTCGTCTGCCGTCTCCAGTGAGCCAGAGCCAGCTTCTTCTATGTTTTGCTCCTGCCCGGCATCACTGTCAGTCCCCAGAGGATCCAGCCTGCAGCCTGACCGGGAGTCGCGACCCACCCCCCCCTCATTCAGTATCTTCAGTAAGGTGAGTCATGTGTGTTCCGCTTTTTACGACTTTATCTCCCAGTTCTCTTGCTCTCTCCCCCTCCCCCTTTTCTTCACACACCCTTTGCAACGTTATGTTATCCCCTCTTTCCAAAGCTTTTTACGTGGGCATACTGGTTTCTAAACAGCACAGCAGCACCATGATTTCATTCGATCTGAAGTGCGATCGTACAAAGTGTGTTTGTGTACGTTAGTGTAATGGTTGTGTCACGCTGTTGGCAGTGAATCCAGCATATTCTCAGCGTTGCGCACGCTGCCTGCATTGTTCAGTGATGTTTTCGTACTGAATTGTGTTCTTGAAACAGTAATTCATCTTCCACTCTGACTTTCGGTGAAGAGTTTATTTGCAAACGGGCGGTAGGGAGATTTCAATGTTTTAGGTGGGGAGGGATGTCGAGGGCCGGCTCTCAGTTGGGTGCGTGGCTTGGGTGATGAGTTGATGGGCATGGCCATCCTCAAACATGGGAATGGCAGAGTCGCCCTGCCCGAACTTGGTGCAGTGATCCGGCATAGCTAGGATCTCTGCCACACGTGTTTAATACACTGAGCTATTGCCTGAGCCATAGCAGCACTTGCATGTATGGATATGAATGCAGACTTTGGTGTTTCACGTGGCAATAGATATATTAGAGTGAATGTACGACCCCTGAAGCATTATAATTAACTGATCCGAATTAAATGTACTTTCCAACAGCAGCCCGGCAGCAGGTACATAGCCCCACCAGCACACCATAAAATGTCCTGGCGTGTTGTATTTATGGTTTAAACTTTAGACTTCCACTTTTCTGCACCCCGTACATTTCAAACTTCCAACCTTGTGCTTGTGGGCTTTCAGTTTCGCAATTAGCAGGTGGGAGACAACGCATGCCATGACCCTAGGCCTCCGGGAAGCTTGGCCTCCGCAAGCAGAGATGCCTTGCCCGCCCATTGCTGTGTGTGTTTCCCCTCTCTTGGTCTCTTGGTGGGCCACCTATGCAAATGGCAATTCATTCCTTGTGTGACGGACTGTTTTAATAGTGTCAAGGAAGCAAGGGGGGGGGGCTGATAAAATGTGAAGCAAATTCTGTATTTTAAAGAATATTCTGTAAGATTGATCAAAGCTACTATCCACATGCTGAAGGAACTGATCAAATGACCCACACATGTTCTTCTATTAGAATGGCTGGACTGTCTCGCTGGGGCAAATACGGAAAGAGATACCGCAAAGACTGGGAGAGGAGCTCAGATTTAAAGGACTGGATCCGGCCCGTCCAGGGTGACCAAACAAAAGCAGCGTGCCGATTCTGCAAGACAGAAGTCCGTGCACACCATGCTGACCTGATGCAGCACAAAAATACAGAGAAGCACAGGAAAAATTGCTTGCCTTTTTCTACAGCCCGACTCACGGACATGGGCATTTCTGCTACCCCCAAACTAGGTGACACGACCCTGCTGAAGACCGAGCTTCAAATGGCCTGTTTTGTTTCATGTCACACCGCAATCCGCTCAGTAGATCATTTGGGGGAGCTGGTTGCAAGCGCATGCAAAAAGGAAATCAAACTGCACCGTACAAAGTGTACAGCCTTAATAAACAGAGTCATTTCACCATGCATGTTTAAAGAACTCATAAAGGACATTGGTAACACTTCATACTCTCTGGTGATTGATGAGAGCACTGACATAACGACATTGAAGCAGCTGTGTGTTGTGGTACGGTACTTCAGTCAGTCTCTCAACAAGATCATTTCAACTTTTCTGGGGCTGGTCACCCTGGAAGGGGAAACCGCAGAAGCCATTGCCAACTCGCTTCTGCAGTTTCTTGGAAACGTTGGCCTGAAGTTCAGCAACTGCCTGGGGATTGGAACAGATGGTTGCAGTGTCATGGTTGGGAGGCACAACTCAGTCTACACAAGACTTCGGCAACAGAACGAGCACCTCATCCTCATAAAGTGTGTGTGCCATTCTATTCAGCTGTGCGCAAGCAAAGCAGTTGAACTGCTACCACGCAACTTGGAGTCTCTTGTGGGTAGTACCTACAACTGGTTTTCACGCAGTGCACAGCGGCAAAGGGAGTATGCAAAGATCTATGCTCTCATTAACAATGGGGAGGAGCCGTTGAAGCTTGTGCAGCTGTCAGCCACCCGCTGGCTTTCTATCTATGACTGCTGTGTGCGTGTTTTACAGCAGTGGGATGCACTAAAACTTCATTTCCAGTTGTGCAAGGACAAAGAACGGTGCTATGATGCAGAACTGCTGTATCAAATGTACTGTGACCCGGTGAACAAATTATATGTCACCTTTCTGACCCCAATACTGCAAGAGTTTGTACGGTTAAACAAACTCTTCCAACTGGATTGTGGCAATGCATTTAAAATGTTGGACTCTCTGCAAAGCTTCTACAGGGGAATAATTGTGAGAATTATTATCCCCAAATGTATCCCTCCATCTGATGCAGGCCTGATTGAAATTGATTTGGGAGACAACCGTAATCACTTGCCGACACCTGCAATTTCATTTGGAACAATGTTCAACATTGCACTTGCAGACAATGTCATTTCTAAGGAGCAGGAGCTGACTGTGAAAGGAAGATGCAGAGACTTTCTTTTTGAGGCTGCCAGACAGGTGCAGCAAAGACTCCCCGAAAATGTTGCTGTGTGGAAATCCATGGCAGCATTCTCACCATCTTTGATACTGTCGCAGGTAAAACCCACCCTGTCAGATATATCCATGCTGAAGCTGTTCAGAGGAGATGTGGGGTTGTTGGACAGCCAGTATCGTGCGGTTTCTTTCCAGGACTGGAAAGTAAAAGATGACAGGCAGGCAACTGAGTTCTGGGTGGAAGTTTTCGATTTTACAGATGCCAGTGGGGAGCGGTGCTTCAAAGAACTGGCCTTGTTTGCCCTGTCATTACTTGCAATGCCGCTAAGTAATGCAGACGTTGAGAGAGTGTTCTCACAGATGAACATTGTCAAGTCTAAAACACGGAACCGAATGAGGCAGCAAACACTGAGCAGCATTTTGAACATTCGTTTTGGGCTGCGAAGACTAGCAATTTGCTGTTCGAACTTTGAGCCAAGCACAGAAATGCTGAAACGTTTTAATCAGCATATCTACACAATCGGGGAAGAAAACAACGTGGAGGAGGAAGCAGATGATGGTCTCTTTCACTTCCCCTGACATAGTTATTGGACTGTGCCAAAAACATGAAGCTTTAATAAAGCCTTTTTTGTTGTTGTAACACACTATGTCTATGTCCTTTCTGTAGGTTTATAATTTAGTGTGGTGAATCTGACTTTTGTGACTTATCCGGAGCGTTTTAGGTGTGTGCTTGTTTTTTCAGCTTATCCATATTGGAGTCAGCTTGTTTTGGGCTTGTTTTGAAGGGGCATTCAGCTTATTTTCTCATTCTGACCTGGCAACACTGCCTCTGACGTGGGAGGAGAACTGGGCTCTGCTTTGCAGGGTGCGGCGCGGAGTGGCTCGCGTGAAAGTCAGCGAGAGGAGACGCAGCTGGGAGCCAGGCTTCGTTGCACGGGAGCGGTGGGGAGCGGCTCGTGTTGATGACTGCGGGAAGAGGAGCTGCCGGGAGCGGACGGGTGTGGTGTGCCGGCGGGCTGAGCCCGAGGTCGGATCCGCCGGAGCGGACCGATAGAGCTGTGCCGCGAGGGGGACAGTTAGGACTGAGGTGCCGGGAGCCCGGACCGCAGCCCTACAGGCGCGGCTGCTGGAGTAATGATCGGTGGGGCTGCATCCTCGGAAGAAGGAGTAAAGCGGGAGCCCCGTACTGCAGGGCTCCCGCAGGGGTGTCGGTCCACCCCGGGGCCGGCTAGAAGGTACGCATGGTGCTTGGCCCCAACGCTGACCTGTGAGAGGTGGGGGCCTTGGGGGCGGCGGTGGCTGGACCTAACAAGAGACCACTGGGGCTTTGAGAGACATTCTTCCTTCACCAGTGGGAGGGCAGAGCAGAGCGGTGGCCCCCTGTGGAACGTTTGGATTGTGCCTCTGGAGGCTGTGGAAGAGCCAAGGGGAGAAGCCAATAAGGTGGAAGATAGGGGGTGTGATTTCTGACTCCCCCTGTTGGAGGACTCTCGGGGTCTGCCTGCTTCCTCCCGGGTTGCCTGAACGGTGGATGATGCGGCGGTGACCGGGGGTAGTGGAAACGACGTCTCGGGGGCGGTGTTGTACTGGCCACCCACCGGCTGCACAGAGGAGGGGAGAAATGCTCCCAGAAGGGGCAGACCCTTGGGGGCTGAAGTGATGGAGTAATCAGCAGGATACGTCCAGTTCCTGCCGGAGATCACCAGACACAGTGGGCGGAGGGGGGGGGGGGGGTGGGGGTGGGGTGCTCCTCTGGAACTGGTAAATGTGCTGAATAGGAAAGACGTTGGGGACACAAATCCTTGGCTGAGGAATAGGGCTGGTGCTGGGATCTCGGTGCACAGAGACGTCTTCTGCGAAGAAGGGGGGCCCTGCTGGAAGATACAGGCGAGATAGGAGATTTTGGGCACAGGGGTGCCAGCTGAGGACAGAATCGCAGAACTCACGCCTGGGTGCGTGATAACAAGAGCTGGTCTAATATGGGCAAGAATCAGCAGCGGATGGAAAAATATACAGAGGCAAAGGACAGAGCCCAGAGGCAGGAGGGTACAGACCGACAGGAGAGACCCCCAGTAGAGGAAAGAAGTTCTGTGACCCTAGATGCGCTAATAGAGTCGATACAAGTCTCCAGAGATACCCTCCAGGAGAGCATCAAAGAGGTAGGAGTGGATGTCTCTCTGGTGAGGGCGGACCTCCGCAAAGTGTGTGAGAGGGTCACAGAGGTGGAGCAAAGGGTCAGTACGGTGGAGGATGATGTCCCGAAGCTGAAGAATCCAGTGGCGGGCCTGGTGGGGGCAACCCGAACACTGGAAGCTAGAGCTGAGGATGCCGAGGGACGCTCCAGGCGCTGTAAGATCTGTCTGGTTGGCGTCCCGGAGAGAGAGAGAGGAGGGGCCTAGTGCGGAGATCTTCATGGAAAATCTGTTTCTAAAATTTCTGGGGATTAAGGGCCTATCCAAACTCTTCACTGTGGAGAGGGCACATAGGGTCCCCGGGGAGGCCTCTGCCGCTGGTTGCCCTGCTGAGAGTGCTGGGGGCTAAAATCATGAACTTCCGGGATCGGGATGCCATTCTACAGGATGCTCGCAGGGAGGGCCATTACGTGATCGGTAGCGCAAAGTTGAGGATCTTCCCGGACTTCACACTTTAGGTCCAGCGTCAGAGGAGATCCTACGATGCGGTGAGAAGCCGTCTAAGGGAACTCAATTTAAAATACATGATGTTTTTCCCAGCAAAGTTGAAAGTGTTGTCAAGGGGGGAGGGGGGGAGAATCGTGGTTTTTCACGTGTCCGAGAGAGGTATGGGACTGGCTGGACACGAGGCAACATAAAGCGGATCCTTTTCTGGAGGGTCCTAAGGTGAGGGCGGGTCGAGAGGCGGAAGAGTGTGGGTAATGCCAAGCGGGAAATCAGTGAAGGAGAACCCAGCACAAATTGGTTTTCTGGGAGTGAGGGGGTACAGGACAAGAAGGGGGGGATATTGCTGGGGCGGCATGGGGCAGATGGTGAAGCCCCTAATTTAAGCGACGCTATTGACTACCAACCCCAAGGGATGTGAGGAAGGGGGGCTGAGTAGTTCAGTGGGTCTACGGTCATGGAGGAGGAAGGAGGAAGGGAGTGGAGTTCAGGGGGGTGGGGTTACGCACGGTATAGGGGGGATTGCGGGGAGGGGGGAAAAGGGGAGGGGTGGGGGAACGGGCAGGTGGGGAGGCGGGAGGGAGAAGAGAGGGGGGAGGGCTTAGGATGATAGCACCAAGTTGGGGTCCGGTGCAGGAGGGAGGGTTGGATAAGACAAGTGGGAGTGAGATCTGGCACAGCAGTAAAAAGAGATGTGGGGAAGGTGGGGATGAAGATGGATATAGATGATGGGGAGGCTGAACAGGAGAAGGGCTAACGTGAGAGAAAGTTCCAATATATCGGATGGGTAAGCTAGGCAGTTTAGAAATTGGGACATGGAATGTCCGGGGGCTGGGGAATTACCAGAAGAGGAGGAGGGTGGGGGAGTTTTTGAAAAGGCAAGGGATACAAGTGGCCCTGCTACAGGAGACACATGCAAATGCAGAGGTGTTGGGGAGGTTGGAGAAGCTGTGGGGAGGACAGGTAAGCAGCACGATGTACTCAACCCAAGCTAGGGGTGTTCTCATCTGGGTGGCAAGGGAGGTGCCATAGAAGGTGGAGCAGGTGATGAAGGATGGGGAGGGTAGAACGGTCCTTGCGCACTGTTTGTGGGAGAATAGGCCAATATATTTGGTTAACTTGTACGCGCAAAATGTGGATGATAAAGAGTATTTCCCCTCAGTGTTGCGCATGATGGGGGCTTATAGAGGGGAAATGATAATATGGGGGGGGGGGGATTTTAATTGTCACTTACGGGTGGGGAACTAGAGGGGTGCCTAAGAAATACATGGTGGGGTCACTACGGCAGGTAATGCGCGAATTAGATTTGGTGGAAGTGTGGAGGGATAAACATGGGGAGAAAAGGGCTACTCCTATCATTCGAGTGTGCATGGTTTGTATTCGCGCTTAGATTATATGGTAACGGGAAGGGAGTACTGTCACTATTTTGGAGAGACGATGTACCTAGGGTGCATTTTATCAGACCACTCCCCCTTGGTGACGACGTTGTGTGGGCCCAGTGAGAATCCCCTGCGGCGGTTGTGGCGGATGCAGAGGGAGGCGTTGCGAGACGGGGCCTTTGTGGCAGAGCTTAGAGAGGGGATCAGGTAGTACTTTGAGTTGAACGATGGCACAGTGGAAACTATGGGAGTGCTATGGGAGGTCTTTAAGGCGACTATGAGAGGGAAGTGCTTGGCCATGGCAGTAGGGATGCGTAAACATCTTCTAGAGACGTTACAACAGACGGAGGCTCAGGTTGTGGAACTGGATAAGGAGGCGGCGGGGGGCGCGGAGGTGGGAGAGACCCTGGCGCAGGCGCTGGAGCTCTATCAGAGGACCCTGTCGGAACTGTCACACTTTGATAACAACAGGTGGGATGTCAGACACCACGGGGAAGGGAACAAGGCGGGCAAACTTCTGGCTTGGTTAGTTAGCAGGGAAAGTCCGAGTCGAGTCATAACCCAGCTTCAGTCCATTACGGGGAAGGTACTCGGGACCCAGACGGAGATTAATGAGGCCTTTGTAACATACTATAAGGAGCTATACACGATTGAGGGGGGATATGTAGCTGTGGAGGTGGAGCATCTCATGGAGGTGCTGCGGTTGCCGAGGCTGGGGGAGGACCGTCAGGAGGAACTAGAGGCCCCTATAGGGGAGGGGGACATCCGTTGGGCGATCCGCACTATGAGGTGGGGTACAGCGCCGGGTAGTGACGGACTCCTGGTGGAGTTTTACGTGGAGTTTGCTGACCTCTTGGTTCTGCAGCTTCAGAAGGTTTATGAGGAGGCATGCCACGGGGGTGCCTCCCCAATCAATGAGGGAGGCTGTGATTACGGTGATCCTAAAAGAGGGGAAAGATCCGAGGGACTGTACAGCATATCGGCCCATCTCTTTATTAAATGTAGAGGGGAAAATCCTGGGGAAGATCCTAGCTGCTAGACTGGCGACGGTTGCACCGAGTTTGATACACTCTGACCAATGTAGGTTTATAGGGGGCAGGAGTACGTCGGGCAATATCTCCCGGTTGCATCACGTGATAGATCAGGTGAAGTCACAAAGGCAGGACATGGCGATAGCGTCATTTGACGCCATGAAGGCGTTCGATTCCCTAGAATGCAAGTGGTTGTTTCGGGTGCTGCGGGAATTTGGGTTTGGGGAAAACATCTGTAGGTGGTTGGCCTTGTTGAACACTAAACCGCTAGCGATGGTGAGGACTAACAATTGGGTGTCTGGGATGTGGGAGTTTGGAAGGGGGACAAGGCAGGGGTTCGCGGCTTCCCCAATTGTGTTTGCGTTGGCCTTGGAACCACTGGCGGCGTTCCTGCGGCAGGAAATGGTGGAGGCTGGAATCGAGGTGGGAGGGCAGAGACGTAGTGTCCCTCTACGCGGATGATTTGTCATCATATGTAGTGGACCCCATGACATATCTCCCAGACCTTTTGGAAATACTACAGAACTTCAGATACATGTCAGGGTTCCGTATAAATCCGGAGCAGTCGGTTTTGTTTCCGCTGGGGGGGGGGGGGTTACAGGAATGCCTGTTGGAGGAATTGCCTGAGCTGGGGTTAAAGTGGGAGAAGGAGTCATTTTGGTACTTGGGAGTGCGGGCGTTTCATGAGGTAGTGGACACGTTTGTGCATAATACAGGGAGGGCATTATCCAAAATAGGCGACTCCATCCAGTTCTGGAAGGTTTTACCCCTTTCACTGATGGGCAGAGTGGCGTTATGTAAAATGGTGATCCTCCCGCGGTTGCTCTACTTTTTCACGAATATACCCTATGTGGCAAAGAAAGTGTTTTTTAAAATGCTGGATGTTAAGATTAGGGACTGCTGTGAGATGCGGGGATGAGAATGGTGTCCTTACAAATTATGCGAAGAACTAGAGAGGAAGGGGGACTGGGCCTCCCGAATTATGAAAAGTACTTTGTGGTGGCACAACTACAGTCGGTGCTGGTGTGGGATCAACCGGAGGCAGAGCTCCTTAAGGCATTGGTAGGGCTCTTGCAGCCCAATCGTAGGCCGATAGAGCTCCTGTGGCACCCGCTGGGCGATACAGGAAAATCGGTGGTCTTTGAGGCTGTAAGGGAGACATGGAGGAAATATGTGGGGGGTGAGGGGCCGCTATGAGAGCAGTCTCCCATGGGGGGCCGACCAGAAGCTCTGTCAGGCGGTTGGGAGGGTCGGGATACGGATATTAAGGGAGAAGCGATGTCAAAAGGTGGGGGACCTTTTTGAGGGTGGGAAGCTCCTTACCTGCAAGGAGTGGTGCAATAAGTTTGACCTGCCACAGGGAGTTTTTCTGGCATATGGTGCGGTGGTTCGTACGATCGCAGAGTTATGGGAAGGAATTCCTGAAGAGCCGGAGCCATGTCCGATTCTTTGAGTATTAGTAGATCAGATGGGGGGTAGGGCGCGCATCTCGCAGATATATAGGGCTCTTGGGGAGGGGACGGCAGAGGGGGAGGTGAAGGTTAAGGAGAAGTGGGAAGTGTATATGGGGCGCTCTATATCAGGTAAAGAATGGGAGCAGGTCTGGGACTTGGTCCGGAAGTCATCGAGGAATGCCCGCTTTCAGCTGGTCCAATACAATATTCTGCATAGGGTCAATGTCACCCCACGGGCACTCAGGGCGATGAATGGGGATCGGTCGGGCTAATGTCCTAGATGTGGTTCGGAGCGGGCAGGGTCCTGGCACATGGTGTGGGAATGTGAGGTAATAGTAGAATACTGGGACGAGGTGCTTAAAGGAGCGAATGAGGTACTGGGAACCAACCTGGAAAGGTGTCCGGAGACCTGTCTGTGGGGGAAGCAAAACAAGGTACGGAACAGAATGGGCCGGTTTTTACTTCTATTGGCTAAGCGCCGAATGGCGATAGCATGGAAATTGCCCCAGGGCCCGGCAATCAATTTATGGCGGAAGGATGTGCGGAGGTGGGGGTAAGCGGAATTAACGGTGCTGCAGAATGTGGAGGTGGGGAAAGACACGGAGGAGGTGACGGTCCATTGGTCCCAACTGCTAAATGATCTGGCAAAGGACAATGACTTGCGTCCACCGTGAAGAAGCGTGCGCAGGAGGGGGAACATGAAAAGGTTACGTGGGAGGGGGGAGCCCGGAGGTGTGAGCGGAAGGTGGATTGGCCCAATTCTCTCCGAACAACGGACACTAAAGGAGTGCTGTGACCAATGGAGAAAGAAGGAATCAGATGGGACACTGGGATGTGGGGGAGGGGAGGTGGAGGGGGGTGGGGATAGGAGTGGGAATTGGTTGGATTGCTTGGTTCAATTACGCTAATGTGCGTGGAGGGACTGACATTTGGGGGGGTCAGGGAGAAGTTGTGGGATTGTAATAATAAAATACCTATAAAGAGTGTTTAAAAAAATAAAAAAATAAGTTAGTGCATCTTCATTTTAATCTTTGAAAATCTTGAAATGATTAAAGAAATCTGAATGGTCCCAGATAAGTAGGCAGGCAGGCATCACTATATTTCTAAAGATCACACACAGATGTTAAATTAAAACTTGTTGAGAAGTATAAACTGCTTTGATTATGATTATTCTGGTATTAAGCCTTTTTACAGATTGTGAGTTACTAATACTACTAAGATTGCATGTTTGGCAGAATTATGAACAAAGGTCCTACAAATGCAAATTTCTGACTTACTTAGATCAGAAACGTCTCACTTACTGCAAGGAATAGAGCAATAAGGTTTAACATGTTGCTATTATTATACCATACACCTAATACAATTTGTCACTATGGTCTTACCTTGACACAACTGTGTTAGCATTATTGTTATCTTGTGCTTTGGTCATGTGCAGAAACACAAACTGTGGGCCCTTATGTTGCAAATACAATAAATGTTATCATGCGTGGTTCCACATAATCGTGAATGATTCCTATTTCTTGGTGATTTACAGTTGTTTGAATTGGGAAAATCTTAAGACTTATCAACACAATTACCTTTTCTGTACAGAAATCAATCTTATTGAAGTGGAAATGTGCTGGCACACTACCCAAAACCAAATGGAAATATATTGTTATCTAGATTATGTTTGATACTGTGACATGCATTAAAAACAGCTACTTACTGCATACTGTCAATGCACTTAAAGATTTGTGTGAACAGTTTGTTTCATTGTACAATTATTCAGTTCTTACAATTAGCTTCATGTAAATGTTTCAATTCTTCAAAGTTTATCAACGAGTATAAAGATTGATTTTAGAAGTCATAAAAGAAACATTTTAACAATACACGGTCTTGCAAATGAGATTGATTTCGATATTGTTATACTTTTTGATTGTATCAGCACTATCTACAGGCTCTGGTCTACTTTAATGGAGTGTACTGGGATGAAACAATGTGCCACATTAAAAAAGTGGGTGTTTTTAAGTGCATCATCCTTACTGGTTAGCCAAATTCATCATTGGTTTTGTATGTTTACAATTATTCTAATCAAGATTTAAAAAAGTCAAGTGGCTAATGAGCTTCTGCAAGGCTGTCAATCATTAGAAGGAATTCAGAGGTTAACACGAAAATCATGGGGAGCATCATAGTGTTTTAGGCTAAACCTCTAATAAAGTACCATATGTCAATTACAAATCAAGAAAAATAGCCAACGAAAATAAATATAACATGATTAACAGTGGCACCTAAGGACAAAAAAGAAAATCATGTCCATGTATGGACAGACAAAGTGAAGAGAAACCATGCTATCCTCCAGAGGATGATGACATTTTCCCTTAATAGGATTTCAATGTGCTGAAGGGGGATGAAATGGTTTATTGTATTACTCATAATCATGACACAATGGCACCACCACACAGGACGTCTCATCCAGAAGATACTGTGTGATTGCACCATCAGATTCCCAAAGCATTGCTGCTTTTTGCTCTCCTGATGGCAATAGAGGAGATGCGGTGCTTTATTTTTCAAAGAAGAGTGCCAACCCCATGGTTGTCCGAACAATTCCAACTTTACAACATATCTGTGCACAGTGTAGAGTGTATGTGTAAAGATACTATATCTCAACACACTTTAATAAATGCATTCCTAAACATTTTCTGTTGAATGGGGATCTCTGAAAGGTAATCCTTCAATGCTTAAAGTAATCCCCCGCTAAACGTTGTTTCCTACTGAGAAAAGATAAACCACATTAATTGCTGTTTTCACTTTAAAACCATCCTTTTTCCTTTGTTACTTTTTATAGGGGAATCTCTCCACGCCCAACTTTCTGACCTCTCATTACACGCCAGTCTCTCTTATTGACTGCAGTCAGTTGCCCCATTAACTAATACTATTTCTTTTTGTTAAGAAGAAAAATTAATTTTAGGAGATGGAGAGGAATCACAGACGTTAACTCAAAGAGGTCCTCTCCTCACCTTCCCCTTTTTCATTTTACCCCACTTCCCTTTTGTTAAAGAAAATAAGTTAGAATTAACTTTTGGTGCTTCCTGTAGCACCATTTCTAAATGGTTTACAGTTGTTGAGATGAATTCAAAGATGTAAGCAGACTTTCCTTGGTCTCGCTTATGAATAGTAGACTTTGGCACTAAAAGTAACTACACAATTTGACCTTCTTTCCAAACAATCTTCAGAAGTCACACTTCACAGGTGTAGGCTGCTGGAGCCATGAAACTAGAGCTGCACCTCCTAAAATGAATTAAAGGCTTCCATCTACCAGTGAAGCCAGCACAGGTCTGCTATGTAAGAGTATTTACATAGGGAAAACTGGGCACATGATGTATCCTGATCAGGATGTACTTAAAGTAGGACATATCGGAGAAAACCCTCAGCAATCAGGAAAAAAAAGAAATTCAGGGACCGCACGCATGTCTCCCGCAAGTATTGAGTAAGGACGTGGACAACATCCAAACCTCCATCACCACAGTGAGTAGAATGAAACAGATCAGGCACCAATGAGATCGCTGAATGTGTACGTGGAAAATCCAGAAAATGAAGTATGTTTGTTTAAAATTAGGCTACAGCTTCCCAGTGAACATTTTCGTACAGTTGGATGGATTTTCTCAATTTCCTTGTCCTGCATCCTTTTCTTCCTGTTTCTGGGGAACGAGTTTGTTATCTTAAGGGAACACAGTCTACCACAGTCTTGGATATTTGATGTTCTGTGCTTTAGCAGTGTTCTTGATTCCTGGTTGTTGTGGAACTCATCAGGTTAATGCATTGGTCCACCAGAACTTCTACGTTACCTTGCACCACCACCCCGATTCCATGGGTTTTCCCCGACTAAGTTGGGTGTCAGACTCTTATAGAAATTGTTGGCTCCTAGGCAGGCTCCTTTGCACTTGCCACTAGCTATTGGCCAGTGATAATTGGCACTTGGCGAGAAATAGATGGTGTTCCATGTTTATGTGCAGAATTGAGGTGGCCAGTGACTTTACGGCTGGCTAGTAGGTTGCACCTTGAAAAGTCTACCCATTCCCGCATTGTCTGCAGCACATTATTGTGGGCTTGTAGTTTGGACTTATGTCTATTTTATTCTGTCAAATTTGATACTTATCACTTTTGTTAATGGAGAAATCAGATCTAATAAAGTTCGATTCAAATGTTTCCCCTGCCATAGGGCACTTCCCTGCCCCCATTTTCTAAAATGTAACAGCCTGAATTTTCTTCAATTGTAAAATGCACAGTCCTGGGCTCAGCAGAATGTTGGCTTACGAAGATGCCATGGCTTCTCTGCGTCAAATTCTCTGGAGGTCCATTCTAGCCATGGTATCTTTGTGGTCACATCAGTCTGCACCCCATGCTTCAGTACGGGGAGAGGGAAGGAAGCTTCACACTTTCATTTTTGTTCTGCTTGCTGGAGGGTCCGGTCCCTCCTTTCAGACACTTGAACCTTAATCCTTTCTGCTTATTTCCTCACCATCTCCAAAGTCTCCCTTTGGCTCTCTTCATTTCCTTTTGGCTCTCGTCAGATGTTGTTCATCGCCACCTCCTATTCCTGGACGTTTCCTGACTGGGCTTTATTCTCGTTCACATCCCCCTTCATCCCTATTCACTCCTTAAAAGGTTCAATCTCTCCCCTTTTACTCTTGTACAAGTTGATTTTCTTCGGTGCCTACTGTGACATTGCTAGTGCACTGGCTTTGTCAGTTGGGGGATGGGGACCCCATTTAACCTGGCGTGGGAGACATAACGGAGAAATCCAAAGCGAGGCCTCCCGCAGCAGAGGAAGGCAGCGGTTGATAGTGCTCTAATTCCTGTTCACCCATGTGTGCTAGCCTGTTTATGTGCAGTACTTCTTTGTCTCACTCAATGCCTCTTAAACAGGATGCTTGCCAGATTCTTTCAAATTTTCTAAAATCAATGTACATGATGTGAAGAAAGGCATGGTGCCCTTCAGTGCTACATGCTGTCAGCATCACATCAGAGAGCTGGACCCGACAGTGCAACCCTGTAGCCTCCCTTTCTGCCCATGTTCCGCCACCTGAGATCGAGAACCAACAACAAGGAAGGGACCTGTCATTACAACGCCCTTTGCAGCTGCGAGAGAAGCCGCCCTATGTTCCCTAGGCCACCAATGACTACACCGAGGGGCACAGATCTCCCTTACAGACCGTACGTACCCTATGGGAGCCCAGACAAATGCCCCTGACACGAACTTGGACATTCTTCTCCCTAGGCTTTCATCACTATTCGACACAGGGTCAGTGTGGAGAAGGGAGGCATGGCTTAACCTGCTGTATAACATCTGTCAGAAACACTCCAGTTTCCCCACTAACCTCTGGATAGAGTGGGGCCAGTTCGGAAGTCCCTGAGAGACTGTAAATGGAGACGGTGTCTTGCCATAAGGTCTTAAGCTGTGAGTGAGAACTTAAACAGTATGGTAGACTTAAAAGTATAAACTGACCTGTAGAGTAGGTACGCCTGGGTTCAGGAACATTTATAGTACATGAGAGCCTTGCACCATCTCGGAGCATTAGGGCATTCTTGGAGCCATCTGCGACACTTCCTCTTACAACTTCCCATTTCCAGCTCTCTGGGGAAGTCTGCCATTTCATAATCGGATTGCCCGCATGACTACTTCCTCAATGCTCAGTCCACCACTTCTCTGCAGCACACCCAGCTCTGTCACCAAACTCTGCAGCAGTCCATCTTGTCTTATTCTCCAACATGACCCTTGGTTTAAATATGAGACTGCACCCGCTGAATATATGAGTGTTACTATTACGTTAGGGTTCAGTGATTGTTGTATATTTTGTGACTGATTTTTGCAGGCTGCAAATCACCCTTGGGTGGACACACTCCCCACGAGGTCCAGAGGGGGTCAGCAGGACAGTTTGGGCCTGTGCTCTGGGATAGGACATGGACAGAGGGCATTAGTTAGAGCTAGACCCACCAGCAAGACATACATTAAGGAAGCAAACTTGACCCATTATCTATATCTGTGGTCTTTCAGGTCTAGGATCTTGCCTGTGACTTTATCACGTCTCAAGACTTCATACTGCACAAATGGTCTTTTTCCATTCAGTCCACATTGATGGGCTGTTGCACTTTACCGAGTCAATAAGGATGTGGAGAAACTGCAACAGTCAGAGAGCAGCCAGGACACTAAGAAGACTTGCAAGTGTGAAAGCAGAGCATTTCCAACGGTGTGTGTTCCCAAACACATATTTACTGAAAATTGTCACAAACTTATTCATACAATGCAATAAGATTGATTTTCTCATAGACCAACCCCATAAGGAGGAGCATGTCTAAATCACCTTCACTTACAGACTCGGTCCAACAGAAAAACCTTACAAATCCAAGTATTTTCCTGCAATTTGCAATAGGTCTAAACTGAGACTGCTGCCATAGATAGCACAGAAATCACTCAGTCGAAGAGATCGATCTCTCTCTCACTCACTCTATTCTTCCCCTTACCTCTATTCTTCCACTGACTTCTACCAACCCCCTCCTTACAACTATTCAAACAACCTACTTTTACCCAGTACCTTTCATTTCAAAAGAACTTCCTACACTTGTTTTACTACTCAATCACCACACAATCACACAAACTCACCCTGCAGTACCACTTCCACTCAAAACCAACATCTAATCTTTTCTACAAGTCACCTCCACAATCTGTCGCTCCGTCCTCCTGTAAGGCAGGCATGGTGTCAGCAGTAAGACAGACATAAGTGACAACAATTCAAGGGTGTTTATTGAACTTCAAAAAGACTTTGAAAAAAGGCTATCTAATCCTAAATCTACAGATGGGAGCAAGCCAAGATCATCAAATAATAATAACAGTCCTAGGAGTGTCTTGACAAAATTAAAGGGCCTATACTAAAAAAAACGATTGCCAATCCTTACCGCTAAATACAAATAGTGTGGGAAATATTGTTATAAAAAAAGAAATAAGTGTTCAAAAATAGTATGTCAGGTTTCCAGGCAGTTGGGCTCACTTCCCCATGTTTTTAGCACGGGATAAAGCAGTTCACTCGACCATAGCACAGTCTCTGGCTTCTTTGGCATGAGGTTACAATTCATTCATCAGCATCAGGGCTTCTAGAGCATAAGTCTCCTTGCTTCTCAAAGTCTCTTGACTCAAAAGGGCCTGATGCAACCGAATTTATAGAACAAATCATTTTCCTCTTTCAGATTTGCACACATATTCACATCAGGTGATTCAATATCCACCACAGATACCCCTCAACCGGGCTCAGATCCTTTTAGCATACAGTTCCGCACAGGCTTCACTCTACAGGGCTCGAGCCTGTCTTTCAACTTTCACTTTTTATACAATGTTTGTAGATTCTTCCTTTTCAGGTGACACGCGGTTCATCCCGGATCCCCCTCGGTCTGGCTCAGATCTCTTCTACACCATAAGTCTCCCTCAACTGGGCTCGTACCAATGTATACAACACGTATCAAATAACTTTGAATGTGCACAGGGTTTGGCTTGACCCGTTGCAGGACCACTTAGATTTCACAATTCACTTTCTTCAAAGTTTGCACCCTTGGGTATGGATACCTAACAGACCTTCAAATGAGCACCCACGTGATGCCGGACCACTGCCTATGGTATCGTATTTTTGCTTCAAAGTTAATTCACTCATCTGCTGTCATAATAATATTCTTCATACAATGTTTCCGCTTGCAACCTTGACTTCCACACAGGCCGTTCTGGTATCAGTTTCCCCAGAACACTGGTTGTGCAGCTTTGTTGTAGGAGCCAAGGACAGTACCACAGCGGCCACCGCTTCTACTCGCCTTGACTATTGACGCAGGAGAGCCCCGTTTACCTCCCACACACAATGCAGGATTCTTTAGCTTCAATTCCAGGTTTTACACTTTTTACTTTTGGAGGCTTTTGAAAGATGCGGTTTGTCTGTGAAAAGGTCAAGGGTATTTCCCTCCTTGCAATCCTCTTCGGTCTTGCCGTCTTCCACCTTGTGTTAAACTGCCATCTCGGAACTGCTGCTTCCTTGTGTGCTTTTGTGCTCTGCCTTTTATCCATGTGGGGGAAGTGTGAAGTCAGGCATGTGTAATGATCAGTAATTGCTCAACCTTGACTGACCATTGTATTGGGACAGGCTGGTATACGGCTCTGATGTTAGTTAATTTTTGCTCACATTGAGTGTTAGGGAGAATTCTCTGTTTGGGCTGAATTTCCCTACCTAGTGAGTCCCCCAGCAGCTTTGCTGGATTTCTGGGGTTTCTTTTTTTCTCCTGCCAAGAGTGAGACTCTTTTACCCTCACTCTTGGACCTGTTGAAGTGTGTTTTCTTGGTTAAACCTTGTGTTGAATGGGCTATGGGGTCTTTTACTCCATAGGGCCTCATGTATTTTTGTGATGTGGGTTACACAGCACCCTCTGTGCCGTGACCCAGGGGTGTCCTAGGGACTCCCCAACATAGACTCCATACCCTGGGACTGACTACTGTCTCCCAGGGCATGTAAAGTCACCAAAGACTTTGCTAGTCTTGAATCCTGAACAGAACCAGTACAAACCATCATATTGTGGACGTACTGGCTGGGGCAATTCGATTGCCCCAGGGTCTGTTAGTCGAGGGGGCACGTCTCCGTCCCCCCTGATCGAGTTTTGGCTGGTGGCAGTGGAAACTACTTTTTATATTCGACCGCGAATATTTCCCTATGGGATTTCCCATTGTTTTAGGCTAACACATTTAATTATTTATTTACGGTAGCCTTAAACATACCGCCGGTTTATATATTTATTATTATAACTCCGGTTGGGACTTTTTGCCAAAACTTGATTTTAAAATGGCGTTGGCGTTCGCCTCTGTAACTCTGACCCAAAGTGGAGCCCTTTGTTCCACTTTTGGCGGGCTTCTCCACAGAAGCCCTCCAAAGTGGTGCCACTCTGTCTGGGGTACTTAGGAGGGGTGGAGGGGGATTTAGGCACCCTGGACTGAGTTACCTTGGTAACTCAAGTCGCACTCCGTCCTGATTGGCCCAAGTGGTGAGCCGGCCGGCTCACCACTTAGCATGTTTGAGTGACAGCTAGGCTGGGTGAATGGGGGTTTGCTGCATAAAAGCAGGGCTTTGGGGACTGGAACTTCAGAAGTCGCCACAGGACCAAGAATCCGACGAGGGAAGAGCTGAGCCGACCTGCTTCGACGACACCACCCGGTGGAGCCCTGCTGAACCGTCTCACCACCTTTCCCGACGACCGAGGAGAACTCTTAACGGAGTGGCTCCTTCCCTTGACTGGTGGGGACAACCAGTTTTCACCTTCTTTCCGCTTCTCGAGGTATCTCGTGGCCGCCTTGCCCGTGCCAAGCACCCCGGCAACCGGAATACCACACTTTTACCCCTAACCGCGAAAGTCGGTACAACCCTTTAACCGGAGGACTCCGCGGCTGGTTTCTTCCCGGGCAGTGCAACGACCTTCTTCTTCTGCTCTTCAGCGAGAACTTCTTCTCCCCTGACCGACGTCGAGCCTTGCTGCCACTGCCTGGAACAACTGCCACCGCTGGAGGATCCTTTCCGCTTAAGGTACCGTGTTCCGCCTGGCTTCCCTTGCCACCGACTGTACGGGGTAGATTTAGCCCCCGGCTTTCGAACCTGGGAGTGCCTGGGACACCCTGGCTAAACTTTCTAAGCCACTCTAAACTCTTTCTAACTCTTTGCAAGACTTTGAATCCCTACTAACAGTGTGATCTTGGGCACATTTTCGCTCCGGCTACTCTAAGAGTGGGCCCTGCCTAGTGACTTTTGCTCACCTGTGACTTTGTACTTCTTTGAGCCTATTGCAAGTGTTCTGGACCTTAGAGTGGTGTGGTTAACCTATTTCTGTTTCTTTTATCCCTTTCTTGAACCTACTAGAGTGTCATCTAACGTTAAGCACTCACCTCTGTTCGAATTATGTGGTGTTAACCTAGAGTTGTCTAGATAGGAGTAAGGGTTGAAACTGCTTTCATTATAACTGTGTTTGAAGTGTTTTTACTATATTTTTGCTAGAGTGATTTCAACTTATGTGTGTTTAATAAATAAATAACTATATACTTTTGAAACCAAGCTCTGGTCAGTGTTTGCTTGTGCTATTGTGTTTGAGTACCTATGGTGTATACTTTACATACTGCCTAACTCTTCTTGAGGGAAGTCTGACTGCTCAGCCACAGCTACCAAGTAAATCTGGGTGGTGCAGACTGCTACCAAGTGGGTTTACTGCTATACCTGTAGTCTTAAATCTTTTGCAGTGTTCCCCAAGGGAACTGCACAGGTTTCTGCCTAACAATTGAGTTGTCCGTAAGAAGTGTTTGTGGCAAAAAAGGGGGGGGGTTTAGACCCTATGTATCCTACCGGGTAGGATGGGGTAAAGGTGTTACAGGGAAGGGTATACCGCATCTAGCCGTCCGCTGTCTCACTGCCACTCCCAGAAGACCCCCTATCCAGGTGATCCTCCCACACTGGTCCACCCCAGGAACTGGATGCAAAAGCAAGGGCCGTGTTCTGGCCACCTGGATGACAGATCCCTGAGGACTAGCGGGTGAGACACCTATAGATTTCTCACAGTTAGGAATAGAATTCAAAGAAAACCTTGCTCATTTGTTGTTGATTGGAGACTGACACCTTGATCATTCATGATAAAGAATATAGTATTTTTTTAATTTCTTCTTTTAAGATATGCAGCCAATAATGTACATGATGTATTGGATCCACCATAGAATTAAGCTTTAGATCACAACAAAGAATAGCAGGCCTTGTTAGTATTATATTTATTGAATTCGATGTGTTTTGCCAGAAGGGATTTAAATGAGTTTTCAGTAGGATTGTTAAAATAAGCTGTTTCTAATTGCACATTGATTGAGATCAGATCTAGTTTTGGAATGGTGAGGTTTACCAGGTTTGAATTTGTGCTGGCCAGATAAATTATGTATTCTTGCCGGTTCTAGCAAGCCGTACTTAATATCCAACTTTGTGTTGCTGTCCCCCTAAGGTTATTCCCTGTATCCCCCTCCATGTCCTGTATCGCTTGGAGGAGAGGCTCCAAGTAGATTGCGTAAAGCAGCGGGGAGAGCGGGCACCCTTGCCTTGTCCCCCTTCTTAAATGGATGGGGCGCGACGTGGTCCCATTGATCCCCAGATGCATTGACGGAGTTTGATAATTTGCTTGGACCATTTTAAAAAAGTCTCCTCCATAAACTAGAAAAGAAAGTACCATTCCACCCGGTCAAATGCCTTTTCTGCATCTAGTGATAGTAGTACCACCGGAGTGCATGTTTTCTGCGTCTTTTCCACTAGATGTGCCACCCTCCTGATGCTGTCTGCCGTTTGCCTTCCCCTTTATGAATCCCGGAGCAGGGCGGGTAGGAGTCCCTCCAGTCTATTTGCCAGTATTTTAGTATACATTTTTTGTCCATGTTTATAAGCACAATGGGCCTGTATGAGGTGAATTCCATTGGGTCTTTATTGGATTTGGGGATTAGGGTCACTTTAGCCTCATCCATGGATACGGTAATGTGGCCTGTGGTTTTGAATGTGTTATATAGCTGGGTCAGGTGCGGGACGATCAATGTCGCAAAAGTCTTATAAAAGGCTGCTGTATAACCATCCGGCCCCTGTGCCTTATTCGCAGGTAGGTTCCCGATCACCCTCCTCACCTCGTCCTCGGTTATTATCCGGTTCACTGTGTCTTGGGCGTCCCTACCTATCCTAGGTAGAGTTATGGTCTCAAGAAAGTCAATGTTGTCGGTTCTGGGGGTTTTGGGATGTATATAATACCTCATAGAACCTAGCTAGGCATTCTTGTATATCCCCAGTGCGGGTAAAGCGTCCACCCTTCCCGTCTTTAAGTGCCGTAGTCACATTTCTTGCCCACCTCAGGAGCCTTGCTAACAGGGCATCCTCCTTATTAGCTTTAAGGTGGAATCGTTGCTTAACAAAAAATAGCTCCCCCTCTGCTTTCTTCGTTCTTAGGATCCCAAGTTGCCCCACTGCCCGCCTGTACATCATAAGAGCTGACCTATTGGGGGTTTCGGCTGCTGTTTTCCTTGCGGCCTCGACCTCCGCCCCCAGTTGTGCCTCCAGTGCTTTCATTTGCTTCTCCCTTTGGGTTTTTGCTGCTATAAGTTCCCACCTCAGTGTGGCTTTGAACACGTCCCACCTAATACTCTCCCCCATATCAGTGCTTTTGTTGGTCTCGAAGAAGGCCTTTATCTTCCCTTCCAGTTCCTCCCTTATCACTGGGTCCCTTATCAAGCTTCCCAGTTCATGTCATTTTTAAAATAATTAAAAGAGATCTGAAATCTAGAACAGAGTAAAAAGACTCAATGGAATAAAGTTCTTTCAGTATTTTGTCCATGCCTTGGTTAATGAAAGTAAGTCTCCAGTGGGATTTGCAGAGTTTGAAGAAGCCATACATAATGTCCTTTTTTATTTTACAGAAGCACTGAATTAAGTCCACGGTTCAACAAAACTGAGAAGGTTTAATGTAGAAACCTAAATAAATAGGTGCAGTACCAACGTTAAACACTAATGTCAGGCAAGTGAGGCCTGAAGAGAACTAGGAAGCCATGTTCATTCGTAAAACATGATGTGGCTTAATTACCTCAGAGGAGGCTGAGCGTTGCGTTGATCAGAGTCGAAAGGAGGAAGCAGAAGTGCCCAGCAACCATGTGGGTCGCTGCGTGCAGTAAATAAATGCGTGTCCGCCGTCTTATATGCACTCGACGCATCATTTAAAGTTCACTTGCCGCAAACTAAACGTCGATGGAATCAGTGTTCACCAAAGCATCAGGGCTCCTCACAGAGAACGTTGGTCTCCAGTAACTTATGCCTCAAAAGTGCACAGGACGCATTAAACGAAAACCTAATTGTGGAAGCACTGGAATGTTCAGTTGCATGTCGGAAGCAGCTCAAGCTATAAAAAAGGTGAGTGATTCAGCCCTTATAGTTCGGAAAAGGCCATTAAATAAAAGCTATGTCTGAGAGCTCAGCAATCATGCAGCCATCCGGTTTGGTCGCCGTCTATGCCCCCATACTCTTACTTCGTACCACTCTTCTTTCATAAAGACATGGAAGCAGAGAGAGTTGGCCATAGCCAGTTTAATGAACTGTCATGCCCATACAGACTGAACCTTGAGTATATATAGTTTAAGTTGCATAGCGCTGTTAGTTGCTGGTGGAGAGCTTCCTTCAGATGCTGATTACATATGTTATTAATGCTTACTGTGAGAAACCTAAAAGGTAGCCTCACACCTACTCTTGGATCCTCTGCTCAGGTGGCCACGGAAAGGCCATCGCTTTTGGATCCTGACCCTGGGGGTGAAGAAGCGAGGGAGGATCACCTGGGTGGAGGGTCCATGGGGAGAGGTTATTGACAGGCGAGACCTGGTATCCCCCATTCCCTAGTGGGAGACAAACTCCCCCTACCCCTGCCTTTATGGGCTATTGTAAACCCTTTCCCCTCATTCAGACCATTATAATACTGGCACGAGTAAGAGGCAACTAAGAGCAGTGCATACTAACTTGGCATTTCACCACTCTAGTACCGAGACAAGGAAGAGGCCTGCTAACTGGTGTAAGTCAGGCATGTCCAAAAGGCTTCACTAATGGAAGTCAGGCAATTGAGGCTGGGGACTCACACCTGCAACCTGTCAAGTGGTTGCAGGTCTATGAAAAGAGAGGTCAGCTGAGAGACAAGGAGGAGAAAAGCCAGGCTCAGCGTTGTGGGCCAGACTGAGGAAGGAGCTGGATAGAAGAAGGCTGCCACGGAGGAGAGTCGCGGTGCCGGCAAATATCCCGAAGAAGCTGTGACGCTGAGGCCGGGACAGGACGCAAGATGGTCACAGAGGTAGAGCCTCTTTTGTGGAGTGTCAGCGGCAGGAGCTGTGGGCACAGAAGGGATTTCTAAGCTGCGAGTTACCGGCAGCGTCCAGGGGAAGTGGGCAGAGCTGCCGGAAACCCACAGAGAGAAGGCGAAGTGCGAGCGGGGCTCGCCATCCAAAGAAACTGTACCAGCGGAGCAGGATCCAAAGAAACAGCCGCCCGGGGGAAGCACCAGGGGCCCGTGAGTGAAAAGGGAAGAGCGCTGGAACCGGGGTGCTCCTGGCGGGCTGTTTTAATGTCAAAGTGAATAACGAATGAAAGAAAGAGTATGTGCCGATACTGTAGAACCAAAGTAACGGGTTGGGAGGAATATTATGAACAAGATGAACTTTGAACAACAGAATGAGAAATCCAAATCAGGAAATACCGCATTAAAGAGAAACTTGTGAAGCAGTTATGAACAAATGCTAAGGTTTTGTGAAACACGTATACAGTATATTAAAGGCCAAGAACGAATCGTATGAAACGAAGTACAAAGCAAGTGTGGAACATTACCGAAAAGTATGAAAGCAAATGTGGTAAAGGAATGAGTGCGCCACAATGTGAACTACATGAGAAACCACAGTGGAGGCTGACAAAGAAGGAAATGCATTATGGCAAAGCCAAGAGGCTGAAAAGGAAGAACCAAGTGAGTGCAAATCAGCACACGGGACCATATACAGAAGTACCTGGATGGGCTAAAAGGCTTAGGGTTCCTGGTTGCGCAACCTGTATTGGGTGGACCATGTGATCCGACAACTGCGCCTAGACCGGCAATAGCCTTCTTGTGAAAACCCATAGAACTGGGTTGATAGCCAAAGCAAATGGATGCTGGAGATTGCGGAAGTGAAGCAAAAAGATAGCAATCTGGAGCTGGTTGTTGAGTATTGAGAAATGAAGACTAAGTTGACAAGCTGGTGTCTTGAGGAAGGGGATCCCCAAGACTATATGAAATGTACTGGGCCTCATTATAGGTTTGCCGGTCTGGTAACAATGGTACCTGTGAGCTTGCCAGTACTGTTGTTACCGGACCGGCAAACTACGAGTTCTGCTTGCGGGTGCCTTCCCGCCCACAAGGGCTGTCCTGCCGGCCAGGCCGACACCCGCAAGCAGCGCATGTAGGATGCACCAGCACCACTCTAAATGGTGCCAGTGCATCAGACTTCCCCATTCCCATTTGAGCCAATGGGGAGGATTTTTCCGGCGCTCGCAATTGGGCAATTAACGGGTACGGCGGGGCCGTAATGACCCAGTAACTGCCCATTCGTGGGTGCTGGAAAAATAAATAAATAAATTGCAAGTTTGGCAGCCGCCTGATAGTTTTACCGGCAAGGCTTCCGCCAAACTTGTAATGAGGCCCACTGTCTTCTTGGGGAAGGGAACCCCAAAATATTTGTTGGAACTGTGTCGCCTACTTGGGGAAGAAACCCCCGAGATATCTTTTAGAACTCTGTTATGTACTTGGGGAAGAGAATCCTGAGACTTTTGTGGAACTTTTTTGAACTTGGGGAAGGGGAGATGGAAGTAAAACAGGAGCTGGAAGAAGCTCAGAACTTTATTTGAAACACTAATTCGTTATTATTAACATCCCTACACATTGTTTAGTTGTAGTTGGAAGGGCTAGTTGTAGTTGTAAGGGCAAGCATAGGTTTTGGACACAGGCAGACTTTTAAGTTGAACATACTGACTCAGACTTTCCTCAGTTTGTTTAGGTCGGGAAATCGCACCTTAGCATTGGGCAAGTTGGCCTTCGACCATCCTGACATATAAGTTAATAAAACACTTCTGTTTGAATTTTGGAATCTGTTGTCTGTCTTGCTTCATGATGCCTTCACATTACCTACTCATATCTGCCTGTACTCCATTTAGTGGTAAATCAAATGTGCTCTCTGGTGATGGTCTTTCTGAGCTGTAACATAGACCTATGCCCTTATTCATAGAGCGTTTTCCAATGAGGTTTTGCCATTATAAAACATTTCTGTGAATTAGGCCCCAATATTCAACCCTCTGTACATGTGTTGTAGGTAGGCTAGTTTAGTTGTATTGTTTTCATTTTTGCTGTTCTTGTTTAAGCTTACTTGACATAATGAGCTGTAAAATTAATGGAATATTGAAACACTGTATGCCCTTGCCTCAGCCTTTTCAGACAAAGTCTTACAAATGGGACACTCATCAAGGTTGTGATCCATGTTCGGGCAGAGGTGGCGATCTAACAATGGGTCTTAAAGGAACAAAGGTTCCCTGCAATCTTAAAACATACTTTTTGCCCTCAAATGTTCTGTGCCTGTTCTAT
The DNA here is from genome assembly GCF_040938575.1 of Ambystoma mexicanum. Lineage (NCBI taxonomy): Eukaryota > Metazoa > Chordata > Amphibia > Caudata > Ambystomatidae > Ambystoma > Ambystoma mexicanum. The sequence continues at coordinate 39,981,722 of NC_090933.1, forward strand.
CCTCGGTTGCAGTCATGAAATGTGTAAAGGATGGTTTCAGACATAACCGACAGCTTCCTAGCAAGGCAGACAAAGAGCAAAGTGTGCAAGGGATAGTTTTATGCAATTTCTTTAATTGAGTGTCACTGCATGACTGACAGGGTCCACTACCCTTGAATTACTGATGGTTGTAGTTTTGGCTCACTTGGACTGCTTGTTGTAATCACAATAAGGTTATACTTTGGGTTATAACCCATAAGTATTACTTTGGTCTTTTTATAATTGTGTTATATGATGTTGAGAGTGCTTTCCTTTCCCAAGATTTATCTTGGTCTACTTGTATTTAAATAAACCCTTTATTTTTACAATACATCGTTTTTTAGTGTTTCTTTGGACCATATGTCTGCTACAATTTCTTTGTACCCAGCTACAGTCCTCTCTCCCTCTTAAGATAATTCTGGCTGCTCTGTCCATGCTACCAAAACATTCTCAGGTGGTACAGCCTTGTACTAAGTGTGAAGCTTATGTTCTGCCTCAAATATTGTTTTTATAAAGTCTTGTAGGACTTTAGAAAAACTGTCCTAACAATGAAGTGATTGGGCCTCATTACGACCCCAGCGCTAAACCATGGTGCTATTAGCACCATGGTCCATGCCGGGGTCCGCCATGGTGAATGGCGGAATTACCGCCCCATTCCAAGGTTGGCGGGGCGGTAATTCCCCATTCACCATGGGCCCTTTCCCATTCCCATTTTTGGCCCATAGGGCTCAATGGGAATGGGTAAGGCGTCAAGTACGGTGCCGCAAATTGCGGCACTGTACTTAGCACCAAGGTCCCGCAAAGGGAACACGTAATCAGGCGTTAAGGGTTTAACGGCGCCGACACCTTTTACGGCGCCGTTAAACCCTTAACGCCAGGGTCGTAATGAGGCCCCTTGTCTTTTTCTTGCTGCACATACTGACTGGCCACAGTGGGAAAGTCATGTCTACCAAGTTCCTGCTAGACAACACACACATTGTCTCTGCAAGTCATGATCGAACTCTCAAACTATGGGACCTGCGTAACAAAGTTTGTAAGTAATACTCCTTACCCCCCACCCCCGGTTCCCATTTACTGGGGTTCTTAAATAGAGCTATCATAGATTTCTTTTTTGCTGCACAATCAGGATGCAGTGGGGGTAAAGTGATGTGGACATCCATTTCCATTAGTCTGAACACGGAGGGTGGAGAGGGTACCACCTCTAAATAGCCCTGTAAACGACCCACAACTCTGCACTGAAAATAGGAGTGGGAATTGTAGCACACCACAATGTACAACATTGGAAGGTATATGTGCCGCAGGCAGCCAAAACTGAGGGGTACGATAAGGTATCGCCAATAACCAAACCCACTAAAAAAACGAATCCTTCTGCATACACCTCTCAAACTCAGAACTAAACACAACCATACCTCTGTACCACAACAAGCTTCACACACTTCACTACACCGCAACTAAACAAACCACACATAGTCCCGCACAACATCACACGAGGGCTACCGACTGAAAATTCACGCCTACACTCAGCGAACAGTGTAAACCGAACTGAAGTTGCCAACAGCACATCACAGCTCTCTTGCTCTCATCTCCCGCTAAGCCCTACTAACTTAACCTCCACCCCCACCTTACCCTCTTGCTTTAAAGATCCGCCAGAGCGCTAAGTGACCACGCAGGTGGTGATCGTGCACGGTATAAAAAAACCTTTAACATAGCATCTGCAACTCTTAAACTAATATGTTGGAATGAAACTACTAGAAGAGCAAACAGAGAACAACCATGCACATGATCTGTGCGAAGAAACTCGATGCCTCTGGAAAAAGAGCATAGAGCCTTTCCCTCTTATTGGTCAGGGATGACCTGAAATGAAGTTGATAGGTTAGTAATCTCAATTATTTTATTAATGCTACTGTATGAGCACTAGTTTTGGCAATAATACCCAACCAGGCCACACAGAAATATTCCAAGAAAGTGATGTGCTGGAGAACCAAATTAAACAGGAGAATCTGCTGGTGGATCTACAGGGAAAATGGAAGTGCACATTCCCAGAATGGGAGGTGAAGTGGGAAATTGAATCCTTTAGCTATCTGGGAGTACAGATATTTCATGATATGGAGGCGACACAGGAAGGCAGAAAGTAGCGCTAGAGACACTCCGGTGACATCATGAGGGAGGTCTATTCCTCCCGGACTTTGAATTATACCCAACGGCCCACACACAGATTGTGCTTTGGTGGGATGATTCCCCAGAGGGGGGTTTTGGATGGTTGCAGGGTACTCTCCTGCGGTATAGGCAGGGAATTGAGCTGCTGTGGGGCCTGATGGGATCTATTCAGAGAGAAAACATATAAAGGGTTCCACGGGAAGTGTGGAGTAAGCTATCGTGCAAGTTTCACATCAAGGAAATGTATAGCCCAGACATACCTTTAGGGTTTGACGCGACTCTGTGGAACATATTGAGAAGCATGTATCTGTTGAAGTTGCGAGGCCAGGGATGCTCGAAGATTCTGGATTTATTTTCAGAGGGAAAATGGCCTACCTTCGAACAATGGTGGAATCAGTATAATATATAAAATGGCTCCTTCCTCAAATATGCACGGGCGATGAAGAGTTTGGCTTCACTTTGGGACTTGTGAGAAACCCGATGGTGTCTCCCTAGTTGGCCCCCAGGGATCTGTCATCCAGGTGGCCAGGACAGGGCCATCGCTATTGGATCCTGTTCCTGGGGGTGGAGCAGTGAGGGAGGATCACCTGGATGGGGGGTCCTTGGGGTGTGGGACACTGACGGGCGAGACGCGGTAACCCCCTCCTTTTAACACCTTTTATCCAACCTACTACGTACGATATTTCAAAACACTGTCCCCCCCCTTCCGACACGAATACTTTCACACAAAACGAAGACAACGGACTAACACCAAAGTGGTTTACCTGACATGTGCCAATACAAGGGTCAGGCCAAGTCAGGCAATTGACCAGAATCACACACATCCGATGGCACTTTCTCTTCCCCAAAGGGATAAAAGGTGGAGCACCAGAGCACAAGACGAGCAAGGCAGACCGCACAACATGAAGGCTAACTCAGCACGGCAGACCAAGAGGAGGCGAAAGACAGCAAATACCGAGAGGGTGACAAGGAGAGAAGTAACCTTGCCATTTCCGATCAAGGCCCGTGAAACCTCAGCAGATGGAAACAGAAGGCTGCGAACAATAGGCAGAATGTCTTGCAGATGTCAGCGGTACACTAGACCCTCCTCCACTGATAACCAAGTGGGGAGAGACGCTGGTCTCAGAGGTACCAACCTTGACTCAAAGGATAAAGAAAGCAAAGCGGTTCATCACAGCCAGTGAGTCGAGTGGAGTATCGATAAAGAAACGGAATTGTGTTGAGCGAAAACTTGCAAGTGGCTAATTGAAATTTGAACAAACAAAGAACTGTTAGTATTTGAAAGGGGGGGGGAAACCAGCAGCAAAGGAGTCTGGTACCATGTCGGTACCCACTTAGGAAACTCTGGCGATTACCCAGTTGTTGAAACTATGATAACCAGAAGGCCTTGGAAGAAGGCAAATAGAGGGGCAAAGTGTTCATGCAGGGGTCGTGCAAAATCTTCTGTAACGTCGAAAGTCTTTGACTGACAGATGATTGTGACCCGAAAGGGAAATTAATTCCCGCTTGGTGAAATGAAAGCATGAACTGTATATCGTAAAGGTTGGCAGAGAATGAAACCGGCAGAGGGATGCTAACGAAAAGGGGCAAAGCCAGAAGTCCCTTCGAACAGTGTGCTGAGGAGTGAACCCTCTCAAGGGATTTCCACAGTGAACTGTTATATAAAAAGGTGGCCAGAGTGAACCCGGAAGAGGGAAGCCGACAATCAGGAACGAAGCCTGAAGTGCTATTTATAAAGACATTAAGATTTGTGAAGCAAAAAGTATTGCAAGACAAGAGGAACCAAACCCGGCCTAGGGAGATCCAGGGTTGAAGCTATCACCCAACATGAACTGGGTAACAGAACTTTGTTTGTTTGTTGGATACATCAGGTCTCGAACACAAGAGACCTTTTAATGCAAAGAGAGTTTACCCTCGAAGAACCTGATAGCTGGAACGGAACCGTCGTCTCGTGCTGAGAAAGCTTGAGCGTGTGCTGTGTTCCAAAGTCCCACCTTGTCCTGTGTTAAAAACGTGGGGAAGGGAGACCTCAAGGCAATCAGATCCCAATTATTTGAACACTGTTTCCTTTATTTTGATACCCTATCCCACACTCTTTCTGTAATTAGTTGTAAGGAATTAGCAATTGGTTTTTCTTAGTATAGGCCCTTTTATTTTGACAACGCCACTAGGACTACCTTATTTTTTCATTTAATGGTTGACACTTGCTCCCATTTTAGATTTAGGATTAGCTTAGGTGTTTTTCCACCCTGCATTCATCGTTCAATAAACATCCTTGAACTGCGATCCCTTGTGTCTGTCATTACTGTTGCCACCATGAGTTTCTTATCGAAGATACTCCAGAAGAACCAGATACTGACCCAGTATTGCAGCTGGTGCTAGTGCTGAATGAAGGTAAAGGGTTGATTTCACAACAGTACAGGGGGCTTCAGGAGAGGGTACTGAGGCAGGGCTTGGGAATCAAAGCCAAATGAGAGAAAGATGTGGGGTTCTAGATCTCAGAAAAGAAATGGGGTCTCATATGGAAGGGAGCAAAATGAAGGTTGGATAAACGGGAGCTAAAACCAGCTCCTGGGTAACCAACATTAACAAGTTACGAGGAGCTACCTCTGGGGAACAAAGTGCTAGTAAATAGTGTACAGCAAATCTAACTTCCACATAAAATGCAAACCTTTCCTTTGTTCCATTATTTAGGACCCATTATGCTTTAAATGTTGCATAGATCTGTCCTAATTTTGATGTATATATTGTCCCAAACTTGCAGAGTTAAATTCACATCAGTGTGTTTACTCTGCATCATTTCGCCCAGTGAGCCAAATGTAGCTCCTGGTAGTTGTTGGTATTCAGCTACACTACAAACAGGAGCTAAATAGCTCTCAGCTCCCCTCAAATTCGAAAGTTGTATAGGAACAGGTACAGAAAAAGATCAATTAATTGAATCCATGTGAATGCGCTGCCTGTAATTCCGCCGATGAAAATGTAGATGACCATTACAGCATGGCATAGTGATCATATAGCTCACTGTGGCCCGCATACCCCTACCCTGCTCCCACCCCAGCCACTTACCTTAACCGCACGGGACACACGTAAGTGTACTGCTGACTTCCCTCGATCCTGCAGTGTCAATTCCCACCCTCTGATGTGAGGCGGTGCTGGCACCACAGGGTTCCTTTTTTCCCCCCTTTACCTAAATCCTTCTTGTCCCCCGCTCTCAGTTTGTCCTCGGTGTGGGCAAAGTTCGGCTGGGTTCTGGCACATGGTGTGGGTATGGAGTATTTTCTTACCTGTAACTCCATTTCTCCAGAGTTGGCATCTTTCATGGATTCACATGCTGTGAATGTTTCCCCGTCAGGCTTTGAAACCTCAGTAACTTTAACTTGGCGTTATCCTATGGAAAACGTTGACACTTTAGTATCCTATCAACGTCCTTTTTGAGTGCTTTAGGCCCCACCAAGAGGACGTCTGGTATAAATAGCCCCGCCCCGCGGCTTCCCTTCAAAGTAGAGGGAACCCAAACCTAGCTTTGCCTGAAGGGGCAGCTGGCGGGCGCATGTGAATCCATGAAAGATACCAACGCTGGAGAAATGGAGTTACAGGTAAGAAACTACTCCCTTCTCCAGCATTGGATCTTTCATGGATTCACATGCTGTGAATAAATTACATAGCAGTACAACCAATGAGTGGCGGTGTGTCACAGGCAAACCAACAAACATCATTTAATCACATACATGAGACAACAAACCCAGCAAGTGATATAGCAAATAGAAAGAACCCTGAAGCTGCGGGGCCTACCTTACTGAAACAGGTGTTGGAGGACCGCACGCCCCACCTGCACATCTTCCACATGTTGCTGCCCCAGACAGTAATGCATGGTGAAGGTATGCTGCACCGCCCAGGAGGCTGCCTGGCAAATGTCCACCAGCTATATCCCAGACCACAACGCCGCTGACACCGTGTACCACGTAGAATGAGCCTTCGGAGCACCCCTCAAAGGCTTGCCAGCTTGTGTGACAAAACAAAATTGTAGAGGAAACCCAGCGGGAAAGTCCTTGCTTGGAGATGGACTGCCCCTTGTTGGACGGCCCAAACGCCACAAACAGCTGCTTTGACTTCCTGAAGTCCTGTGTGCGATTCAGATAAAACTTTAGGGCCCTCTCAACGTCCAGAGAATGCAAATGAGAAGGGCCTTTTCCGCTGGCATGGATGCATTAGCAAAGAACGAGGGTAATGCAATAGAGGCAAGTTTGTGAAATGCTGACAGCACTTTCGGGATAAAGTGCGGGTTAGTGGCTAGGAGAACCTTGTACTTCACAAACCTTAGGTAAGGTGGATCAATGACCAGTGCTTGCAATTCTGACACCCCCCTGGCCAAGGTAATCGCCACTAGAAAAGTCACTTTCCACAAGAGGAACTCCAAGGGTGCCGTCGACATGAGTTCAAAAGGAGGTTTCATCAAAGTTGAAAGGACTACATTAAGGCTCAAAACAGGTGCAAGCTTCAATGAAGGAAACGTCAGAAACAACCACTTCAGAAAATGTTTCACCAAGCGATCACGAAACAGAGGAGCAGTATGGCGTTTTCTTGTGAACCTAGAAAAATCGCCAGGCCCCCTTCCGCCAGGTGTAACAAGTACCGGAGAACCTGAGCCGGGGAAACGTCCAAAGTCTCAACCTCAGGATGATCCTTACACCATTCCCAAAACTCGTCCATTTAGGACCATTCGAGACATTTGTGGAAGGCGCCCTTGCTTATGGCTGGCATCCGCCGACACCACAGACTTGGGCATGGGCTGCGACACCAGGCGTAGACTCAGCAGCCTTGAATTTCTTTTCAAGGCGACCTTTCCCCGCTGGTTCTGAAAACGGGTGGTGCATTGTGTGCTGTCCTCCTGCCACACGAGGTCGAGAATCGGCACTGAGAAGACCGCCTTCGTCCGCTTCCCCATATGGTCAAAGAGAAAGCAGTCCTTAGGTTCCTCTTCAGGCGCTAGCCCAAACTCCAGACACACTTTCGACATTACGTGGAATGCCCCAATATCATCCAGAGCCGATGGTTGTGCCGGACTACGGGGCTGCTCCACCTCAGGGTCCGTGCCCCCGCACGTCATCCCTCGTCGGTAACGACTCAGTAGATAGGGTGTCCAATTCAGGTAGCTCGCCTTCTTCAGGATGAGATCATGGATGATCCAACCCCACCGGCAACAGCAATGGCAACCGTGGAGGAGGAGACTTCCTCACCAGGCAACCCCTCGACCACCGGCACCGCCGGACTTGGAGGAGGCAGCAACCTCGCATCTAGTTGCCCCAATAAAGACTGAAGCATAGATAGCACTTGAAACGAAGGCAGAGATTGCTGGTTAACCAAAGGGTAAAGGGGCATGCCAGCTCCCACCCCACTCAACGTCAAAGGCCTCACACTCTGCAGACCCAGAGCTGACGGGTCAAACACCGGCTCCTGTTCCTCCTCCATTCCCGAAGAAACAGAAAAAGTAGCTAGATCTTGCTGCTAAATGTTTTCAGGAAGGATGGACTCAAAGACGGTGGAGTGCCATGCCCCACCCGTCGTCAACCACCTTTGCGATTCCATCTGTGATGACGACAACAGCAGTGGACCACTGTCCATCAGAGTCGTAGACGGCACAGACAACACCACCGTCGATGACAGGACTGTAGATTGCAGCACTACCGTCGACGAGCTCGTCATCGGAAACACTTACCGTGGTTTCGATTTCCTGGGTTCCAGAGACCCGGTTCTTCCAAAAGATCTGGAACGGTGCTTAGAAGACTCACCGCTGGACGAAGACTTGTGATGGTTTCTGGACAATGAGTGCTTTGACGAAGACTCCTTCGGCTTCGCCAGGACTTTCTCCGACACCGTAGACTTCTCGTGCCTACCACCATACCCCTTGGACTTGTCCGGCCGACCATGCTTGGACAACGAAGAACTACTCTCCCCCTTCGAATGATGCGGCCTAGACGAAGACTTGCTGCCTTTCCCCACCTCCGACGCAGGCAACGCTGCCTGATGCTTCTTAGGAGGAGGTTCCGGCGATGCTCTGTGGACTTCTCCGCTCTCCCTGAAGACTGGCTCCCCCGGGCCGAACCCACCTCAGAAGCCAGGTACGTGCCCTCGTTAAGCCAACACATGAGCCATCGCTTACGGTCTTTCAAGGTCTTCTGCGAAAACCCTTGTCATATCTTGCAGGCATCCGCCGAGTGATGGGGTAGAGACAGTAAGACAGTCCATAGGACCATCCCCTTCGTACACTTAATGCCACAGGTAGCGCAAGGCCAACAGAGAGACTTCTTCTGGGCTACCGTTCACATCCTAGCCCATAAACCAAACGCACGTGCAAAAACACTAAGAAACACAAGGTGATCCCAACAGTTTGGAGACGGTTGAAATCTGAAGAGAAGCTGCGCGGCTATTTATACCAGACGTCCTATTTGTGGGGCCTAAAGCACCCAAAAAGGACGTGGATAGGACACTAAAGTGTCAAAGTTTTCCATAGGAAAACCCCAGGTTAAAGTTACTGAGGTCTCCCAGTCTGACGGGGGAAATAGTCACAGCATGCAAATTCATGAAAGATCCAATCCTGGAGAAGTTCAGTGACAAAGACTTACTTGGAGAAGTGGGCGATAAGTGGTCTGTCGTGGTGCTGGACAGTAGTCTGGTTTGCACTTCCATTTTCCAGAGGCGGAGACTCAGTGCCACTGAGTGGAGGAATCTCTACAAGACATCAGTTGCAGCGCAGAGCGTGCACAGAGAAGTGGGCGATAAGTGGTTTGTCGTGGTCCGTCGGGTGCCGGAGCACGGGGTATGGCCTACTGGCAAGAAGCCGACCAGAAAACACAACTGTGCCAACAGTCAGCCACCTCCGAATCCTGCACCTGACCAACGAACTCTACACACGGTAAGTGGAACCCCTGACACAAGGGCACAAAACTATTGGGCAGCTGGTTAGCCCTAACTGACTCAATTGATTCAATTGATTTCCCCTCACCTCCGCCGATTAGTTGTTATGGTGGAGAAGTTGCCACGGCAAACTACAAGCAGCTTTGGTCATGAAGAAGACGAGGGGCGGCGTCTCAGGAGTTCTCGCCTGGGGCTCGATGGCGAAAAACCTCATGGGCATTTTCCACCCGACATTGGGGAGGGAGTCCCTTCCATCAAACAATCAATACAACACTAACCCTGAAAGTCAGCCCCGTCTTTTGTGTGCTACAAATAACTTTGAAGATCCAGCTGGCACAAAAGGCTCTACAACGATTAAAATGCATAAACACTCCTTGCCAGCATCCAACAGGGACCAGGGGGTGCGATTGTTGCTTGCTGCGCAAGGTCCTCAGACGCGGGTGGCCATCCCGGTGATCCGCGGCGCCGAGTCCGCCTCGTCTGTGTCCCCAGGAGAAGGGGCGGGACGGCGCATTGAACTGCGAGGAGTTCTGGCTGTGGGAAGCCCCAGGCAACCAGCGGGCAAGCCGTGCAGGATGAGCTGTTGCCGACCCTGCGGTCCCCAGAGGGCGAGCGGGCGAACAATGCGCCGGCCCCGGAGAAAGTCATGAGCGTGAACAGAGACCAAATGGTCACGTGACGCCTGGCTCCAGGATGCAGCAAGCTGGGCGGAACTGCCCAGCTTGATAGACAAGCAGTCTGCTTAACAGTAATTGCATAGATACATGCAGGCATAAATGAACTGGAAGAGCCAGATGCTTTTCCTACGGGTGGAGCTCAGCTGGATGACTTAAGTTCATTTCCTGTTACTACCGTAGGCCCAACATCAGCACCAAATGCAAAAAAGCGATCCAGGCAAGACAGCGAAAAGAGGGAGCAAAACAAGAAAAAAAAAACAAATGTAAACAAAAAGGAATTTCCACGCACGAAAGAAAGACAATGCCCGTAAAACAACATATGCAAAAAACAAACGTGGTCTGAATGACAATACAAGACCAATAGGCCAAAACAAGCCCACAAAAATGCGCATTTTAACTGACTTCTTTTAAGCACAAATTTTCTCAAAGAAAAAGGACTTCAGAGAGCTTTCCGACGCTGAATTGTTAGCATCGGTAAAGGAGAATTTCCCCTGTGCAAAACAACGAAGGCTCGATGTTTCAGACATAAGCCAAGTATCCATGGGATCTGCCAGTCTGCAGACATCGGTTCAGAAATCATGCCGCGAGGCAGTCTCTCACACAAGTCCGTCTGAACATACATTTATCGGTACAGGTTCTGTCACTGCACATATTGCCAGTCCGGAGACGCAGCCACATCATCCCCCATCAAATACAACGAGTAATGCTGAAGAAGCTGTTACTGTCGAGAGAACGAAGAGCACTAACAAGGAAACCCCAGAGAAAGCAAAGGACCATACTTCTAGGTCCACGTCAAAAGATGGAGCAGAATCAGAGGAACAACACTTGCCTATCATAAATGAAGTGTCAGATATACTACACTCCAGAAGGTCTCCTGTGTGATCAGGCAGGCAGAACAACACTGGAACACACTCTCTGAAAGAAATCCGCAGTGAAGCGGTTCCCTCAACAGACTTATTAGATGGGGTTGTCTCACCAGAAAGATCTCAGCCGCGATTCGAGGCAAATAGGGCAAGATCCCAAGTTTATGATGTGGACACATATCCCAAACTATCGCACCAGAGGAGAAACTCGCTAGAGGTTTCCGCTAACATGGCCATGCATAAAACTCATATTGCTAGCAACCAAAAGCTATCATCGGGAAGAAGATCCAGCGACCAGCTATAGACACCAGGAAAAATAGCTACCACTCAACCCGCATCAGCACCAGAGACACCCACCAAAAGACCATACATGTTAAGAATCATGTCCGCGATCACAATCGCCCTCAATCTGTTCTGGAAACTTTATGAGGCACTGAGCGATACAGTGAAGGATCAGTTAACCATGCAAGCTATGATCCTCTCGAAAGTGACTTATCTAGAGGGATATATCTCTGCAAGAGAAGAAAACAGTCAGATATCTGACAAACTTGCGAAGGACCTAACAGCAAAAATCACAGCACTGACATCAAACCAAGTCGAACTTTATAAAGCGGCGAACACCGCTCATGTGCTTAAAGACTCAAGCTCACAGACGCCAGCTACAATTGACCTAACAGACCCCAATGCGACACACAAAAAGGAGCAGAAGAGATCAGTAAGTGGCAAGCAAAGCATGAAAAATGACGCTGTAAATTCTCCCATAAATACTCCGACAGTCTTATTGGTAGTAGACAAAAATCCAGCGTGTCTTACAAAGCAACCAGAGGAATCAGAGCTGGCATACTCAATATTTGAAAAAGCAAAACCAAGGACTGACGCGACTTCTGGCAAAACCAATGCACTGAAGCACGATGCGGTTGTTCTGGCAACAAAGATGGCAAACAAAGAGATCATATCACCAATCACGGAAACACTGAAGAAAAAAGGAAAAAATAAAATGGCACCATACATACATCAAACAGTTCGGACTCTGATCACACAACAACCAGGGGTCGGGTTAGATAAAGTATCAAGGCCGGACACCCCAAAATCAGCAGCAGACTTCCTTAAAAACGATACACTAATAAACATAAGCATCTACTCAGACAATGATACATTGGCGGCAACCACAGCATTAGCCACGCGTCTCACAGATAATGACCAGACGCAAGACACGGACACAGAAGCCCAAAAATACCCCGAAGCCAGAAAAAAGGCACAGAGCGAAAAACATTTCGAAACTCTCGAAGAAAGACGCATACGATTAATCAAGGCATCGAAACGAAATTTGAGTAAGACCGATCTGGCTCGCTTAGATGTTCCAAAACAAGATCCCGATTCAAAAAAGTATAAAGTTCATGAAAAAGAGAAAGTCACAGGAAGAAGAATCAAAACAGACAACCCCAAACAGCCTCAACGGCCACCTACACGGCATACTCTCAAAGAAGAACGGTCAAGAGAAGCCCTAAATGTTCACTATAGATCGAGAACAGAGCTCAACAACATCAGAACCCCAAAAAAACCAGAAACAAGATGGATGTTCAAAATGGAACAGAGAGTAAGCAACAAGAGAGAACAAATTCTGAACAGATTAGTGTTGGCGATTTTACACCAAATTCCGAGACATAGGACAGTGACTTCCAAAGATTTGATAATCGTCGAACCTTGGCATGAGCACCACAGAGCTGCAACACATCTTTGCATCGGATCATCCGCAGTTCACAAACTGATCTCTAACAGCAGTCCCGAAATTCACAACTTGGGTTACAATCTATTTGAATCATTGCTAGAAGATGGCAACGAAGACAGAACCAGGAAAATAAGCCAAAATGACGAAAAAACACAGACATAGCAAACAGGACAATAGTAATACTACAACGGATAAGAGTGATGCAATACCAAGAAACGAAGCAGCCCAAGAAAAACACAACATCGCTGACTGTGACGAGACTCCTAGGGTGATCAATAAACGAAAATATATAAGAGAATCACCCTCAAGGCCTGCGAGTAAGCACACAAGCGACAAAACTAATCGAGTGCATCCAAATCACAGCCCAAAAAGATCAAAAATCTCAACAAGAACAATCATTCAAGCAGTACAGAGCTATCAAAAGCAAGAAGCTGCAATCCACAAACCTGACAATAAACTGGGCATATGGGCATGGCTTCCAAAAGCCCTCAATGCATCGGAGTAAGTAGCAATTCGCGAACAAAGAGCTCAAGCAGACTCCGAATCTAGAAGAAGATACTCCTCTATGAAAAGTGAAATTGTGCTCATGGAATACAAGAGGCCACTCACACCTAACCGTACCGGGAGAGGTTAATCTTGGAGAATACGACATCTTATGCCTACAGGAGACATGGCTAGTACAACCACCAACTCTAGAGGGATATCAAATCACCTTAGCACCAGCAGTAAAAGGTCATCTCGGTCGTCATTCATCAGGCCTCTTGATTGTGTGCCGCAATGGATGTGGTCTATCAATGGAAAGAACACTAATCGCGAATCTGTCAATATTGACAGTCACTGCTACCTGGGAGCAAAGGAACAATGGAGGCGATGCAACAAATACAGTAGTAATCGTCAACACATACTGGAATCCGGCCGCCATTAATGTGGAAAAATGTATATCACTATGCGATCAGGTGATTGATGAGGCCATGTCAACAATAACAGCGACCCTTCTACTGATCTGCGGCGACTTGAATGCAATTTGCAAAACAGACCAAGGAAAACGAGCAAAATGCAAGATCTCACCGGCTGAACAGCGAGGGAAAGTGTGGCTTGATCTGATCCACTCGCGAGAGTTACATAATCTTGATGACGCCTTCACAACAGCAAATAGAGCACCCACTTGGGAACGTGCAGATTCGGCCGTCACAATTGATTATATCTTTGTTTCCCAGCCACTGCTGACCATAACAACCTCTTTTGAAGTTCGGCGAACAATTGCCAGTGACCACAACTTATTGGAAACATGCTGGCAGATTTAGGGAAATAAGACATCAGGGCAAACACAGAAATCGAGCCCAACGTGCAAGGCTCGCAAATTAAACCGAGTGCGAATGCAATCAAGGAACTGACGACGAAATACAAGGCAAACGGTCAGCAGGGGCAAGTCAACACGGTTGATTACCAACGCTTATTAGCGGCATACAAGCAACATTCGATAAGACAAATGCTCACATATTCCAAAAAAACATGTCTACAACTAAGAGCTTGTTGAAAAGAGACGCGAGTGCAGAAGAGTCAAGAGGATGGCAAGAAAGTTGACAATGCCAGAAGCCTGTATTAATATCAAAGAAACAACAAGAGCATACAAGGCTTGGGTAAGATTCCAAAGAGACAGACTATACCAGCAGGGCGCAGAGGATTTTGCCAAAGCATTAAGCTCTCACAATGCAATAGACATCTGGACTCTACTGAGAGCCATCGACGTACCACTAGAAGACACATTGCCCAATAACATCGGCCAGCGGTCCTGGGAAAAACACTTTGAGGCAGTAGTCAAATCCGTCAGACCAGAGGGCACAGAAGATATCCAACAAACCAGTGCGACCTGGATGAACCTCGAAAACAGAGGTAATTAAAAAACTCAAAAACTCCAGTGCTCCGGGACCAGACGGTATCACCAACCTTGAATTAAAAACACACCCCGACGAATGGGCTGGCCTGCTAAGTTCAATCTTTCGTCGATGTGCAGACACAAGGTCATTGCCTCCATCATGGACCACTGTGACAGCAATCCCGATTTACAAAAAGGGGGAAAGAAATTATTTGCATAACTTTCGACCCATAGCCTTGCTGGATGCCATGGGAAAGGTGTATGGGTCCTTGCTCCTAAAAAAGTTCCAATCTTGGGCAGCAACCACAAACTGTAATGACCACCTACAAGCGGGAGTAAAAACAAAATGCAGGGACTTCAGGAAACATTCTGGCACCAAGTATTCTGAAAAGCAAAGCTTTACAACACAGACAACGTCTCTTTGTAGTCTTTATAGACTTTATTCAGGCATTTGATCGAATCGAAAGATATCGCGTGTGGCAGAAGTTGCTAGCCTGGAAGTGCCCTAAAGAAATCCTCGCACCAATCCACGCCTTACACTCCAACACCACCATGAGGGTCCATCTCACCCGGCAAGGCGATCTATCGGCAGAAATTCCAACCACACGTGGAGTCAAACAGGGATGTCCACTGGCCTCAGCGCTATTCTTGTTTTACATAGGAACTTTGAAAAGAGTGAGGCGTCCACATGTGCTTTCCCTCCAAAAATCAGAGACACACTAATCTCACGACTCTTATATGCCGATGATCTGATATTATTCGATCAAACACCTATCTGCTTACAGCGGCAACTGAATGGCTTACTCCGGTACACAGGCGAAAACTTTCTTGAGATTAATAAAGAAAAAACAAAAGTCATGATATTGCAAAAATCTAGCAAGAAAAAAGATGATAAATGGTTTCTGGGAGAATCTCAAATCAAGACAGTTTAAACATTCAAATATTTGGGAGTCCTCCTGGACAGCTCCAAACATGAAAATACGATGCAAACTGCTTTGCATGGAAAGATCAAAATATTTGCGGCACAGGCAAAAGCAATCGACAGAAAATTCGGGAGGTTCTCCTTAATCCCGACAATACATTTTTACAAAATGAAGGTGGTGCCTGCTGTGACGTACGGTGCTGAAGCTATGCCGACCATTCCGAGGAACTGTGGACCAAATTAGAAGCCGCCTTTTGGAGATCTATCATCAAGTTGCCGAACTCCACATCTAGAGCTGTAATCAGGCGCAAACTGAGTTTACAGTCACTAGAATGCACTGTAAGTTGTAACTCCATAATGATGTATCGAAAGTGTAGAATGGCCGACAGCAACCCAATATACAAAATGATTAACAGAGAAATGCACGCGGGAAGATGTGAACTATTTACAAAGTGGCAAAAGGACAATGAACTCCTACTAGACATCATCGTGCTAGAAGGAGAGCTCATTCAAAATCCGTGTGAAGTCCTGTGCAAAATTAAAGATCTAGACTGGGCAAACATGATTGAAACAGCGGCAAAAAATAAATGGACGTCACACTTACCTCACAAAACAAAAAAAGTTAAATGAACTGCAAAATCACATTAAGAAATTCCCCAACAAGACAGCAAGAAATTTGATACTGGAGTAATACTAAATTTGTTAGAGACCAACGAAATACTATACATTAGAGGCCGCTCACAAACATCAACCTGCCGTTTCTGCCATGATACATCTCTGCAAGAAACTATTCGGCGAGCGATTAGACAACGATATCTCTCAAGCCTAGTCGGAGCTGACACTGTTACAGGAAGAGACCTGGTGGAACAGACTAATAGATGGCGACAGAACTAGTTGGCAAATCGCGACAGCAAAGATCCTGGAACACACTGCGAACAATTTGCTCAAAGAGAATCCATCGACCTGCTGAGAACAATTCTGCAATAAACAAGTCACAACATCACATACACGTAGAACCAATGACAGTCAACTTGATGCTTGGCTGCAATATTGTAAAAATCTCATGTTGATTAAACAATAAAAAAAAAATTAAAAAATACAAAAATAAAGACTTACTGGCACGAGGCAATGACTAGAGTCAATCCGTTAGTGAATGGATTTTATGAATGTACGCCAAGTTTATTTGTGGGGATTGATACCAGGGAGGAAAAGGGATAAAGGATGCTGCAGCTTGATGGATCTTGGGCAAGAGAAGGATTGCAAATTCATGGAAGTGCCCAAAGGGCTCGGCGATGAAATATTCAATGTGGGATATTCAGTGATGGGGCCTGGCTGAGATGGAAATCTTGCACACAAAGAAAGAGTCGGAGGAAGAGGAAAGAGAAGGGATGGATTGGGGTCAGATTCTAAATGAGTTGACGTTGTCACCAGATTTGAGACCACATAGAAGGGAGGGAACTTGGAATGGGGGATGGATGGAGGAAGGAAGGAAGGAAGCAGGTGGGGACGAGTGAGGAGCTAAGAGGCTGCGATGGGGGATGTAGTTGACTGAATTGAAGGGGGGGGGCTCACAGCAGGGTATGATATCAAGAATGTGTCAACTATCTGTGGTTTTGGGGAATTCGTTTGGATAGATCTTATATATATCCACGTGCTAAAAATGCTGTGACCAATCTGTTTGTTGTGATTATAAAGCACTATGAAAATAAAAATAGATTAAAAAGAACCACAATGCAAGGAAAATAAACTCAAAAGTAACCTCCTAAATAAAAAGGCATGTAATGGCTTATCAGGACTTTATGTCGCAGTATCTGGAAAGAGTGAGTCTTACCCATTTTCAAAGCATGGAAAACATCAGGCCGCCTTTTCTCTTCATCTGAGAAAATAAAGGAGACCTAGTTTAGAAACCTGACAAAATAAAAAGAACACTTTTCAGTTGCTGACACTTGTTAAAGCATCTCGACATGCTGTTAATACGGAAAATTCCTTCTAAGCTGCATCCCAATATCCAGCACATATGACATTCCTATACCAATTTTGGGATTGCCTTGCTCGCATCTCTGCACAGAGAATACTGCAGACAGAACAGATGGCAAAAGGGGCACAGTTCATAAGATGATGTCTAGATCAGCCGATTTCTGCCTTCTATGGGTACACTCTGGTATCCAGTAACTAAACATATATAACTCTCTATGTTTGTTGCTTCACTATCTAAACCTTTACTGAAAATCATAGGTGCAGAAACTGTGTAGCAAAGTCCAAAAAAATAATCTTTTTTGTTTTGTAGTCAAGAAGAGTAGTACACAGTTGATTATGTCAATAAGATTATCAGCAGTTGTTGCTTAACACAAACTAGTCATAGAAAACATGTCCTTCGAACCTCAAACAATTCACTGCAATACAGTAAACAGATCACTTTGGCATTTGTCAATAATGGTGGAAAAACAAATGAAAATGAAACTGTCAATTTCCTTCTTCGTTTACCAATGCATATTTTCAAAGAACCCTTGCAAACAACTTCGCTTCCAACCAAACTATAGGTTTTGTTGGGAGGGTTGGAATCCCTTCCTCTTAACTTCAATATGACTTAGTCTGTTACCCCCCCCTCCCTGCTGAACCTTATTCTCCATCCACTGTTTCCTCAAATGTATCAATCTTCCGATCTTCCTTAAATGTGTTTTTTGCAGAAGCCCTCTTCTACGTGGGTATAAAAAACAATTTCAGCCTCTACATTTCATCCAACCAAACCACACTAGGGGTTTGGTTCCAATGCCATACTGCCGCTATGCCCATCTTCACCACTGTAGGAAAACCCCCCCCAGGCGCTCACTCCAGAATAAATACAACCCACTTGGGAAAAAGGCTCAGTGCACCTCTTGCAAGGAAAGTTTTATTTCCATACAAAAGGAAAAAGCGGCAACAAAGACCTCTGCTGCAGCGGAATGTTCTGCCAAAATGAGTACAAGCAATACTTTATGAAAGCATGGATCGTAATCAGTGATTAACATGCGCTATTGGTAGGTGGGACCCTACACACAGGTCTCCTGCTCCATAGGGGATGCCAGGCCATTGGTCCCAACTCCGCCCGTCCGTCTTCTTCCACGAGGGCGATGTTAGAGACGTCACCAATCAGCAATAAATAACAGTTGTATTACTAAGAAAGAACACATTTATTTCTATGTAACAGTGCACCTGGTATGAACATACGGGCCCAGAGGGAAAGCCGAGGCCACGCTAACTCACACACTTCAATCACTCCCAGACGGGCCAGCTTTTCTCCTAGGTCTCCCACCCTCGTTCTGAGCTAGAATTGTATTCCTCGCTGCAAGTCGGAGCACAAATCACGT
The DNA here is from genome assembly GCF_040938575.1 of Ambystoma mexicanum. Lineage (NCBI taxonomy): Eukaryota > Metazoa > Chordata > Amphibia > Caudata > Ambystomatidae > Ambystoma > Ambystoma mexicanum. Next base: position 40,000,226 of record NC_090933.1, read on the forward strand.
GACCTAGCAGTGCAGGCAAAAATGTCCTGCTTTCTGATCTATCGGGGAGTCCTACAGGTTTCTGGTCAGTGATCCGGGGTTATCTAGTATGCTGGAATTCAGGGAATTGTGGTGCTATAATTTAGGATTGGGACTGGTAGGGGTTTTAAGGCCTGTGTCCTCTTTCTCATGGGATTGTACTGTTCACAGACACTCAGCCCTCCTCCTGTGAAAGGTTGGTAACAGTTTAGGACAATGGAGAGTTTTATGGGGAGGTGCAACTCTGGCCTTTCTTATCAGTGGGTGGGAAACAACCTATTCCTTGCTCATGTTCGCGGCTTAAGCATGGGGTGCTGTCCGTCGCACTACATTTACGCTTTATGCAGCAATATGTCTGCTAATATTGAAGATGGCTACTATTTCCCCCCCCCCCCCATGTACACTATACCTTCAAAACATGCAATAATGTGATTGTGTGGATGCCTAAGGGTACACCCTCCCCCCCCTGGTATATTATAATACCGATAACGGCCTTTGCATTATTCTAAAGCGCTTGGGGTGCGGGAAGATCGTGTTCCCTGTCCCTTGGAACACTCTCCCTCAGGACATAAAAACTATCCAAGTATTCGATACATTCAGAAGATGTGTTATTACCTGGCTACTCAATAATAACCAACCTGTCGCCTTACCAGCCACTGCACCTAGCATGCCCATATTTTTTCACTCCTCTATGTATGTCCGAATCTAATTGCCGTGCTTACTATGGACATTTCACTAACCTGTATGATCTACATTATGTGACCTTGTAATCCTGATAACTGAATCATGCATTAAGTGACTCTACATTATGTGACATTTGTAATCCCAATGACTAACATGTGACTGTATGTCACATTTGTAATCCTAATGACTGTAACATGCATTAAGTGACTCATGTACCTTTCTAAAGTCTTGTAATGTGTAACTTCTGCTTACTTACCAGCGCCCAGATACCTACGGGTCAAGTGCGCTTCACAAATAAAATAAACAAGACAAATAAGCCTGTGTTCATAAATAGTTGATTTACACTGTGGAGTGCCTATGCTCCCAGATATCCAGTGATCTTAACTTCAGGTCAGTGTACAAGGCACAGCGTATCATGCTAGAAAGTTACCTGAGCACTTTAACTCTAAATACTTTGATTCAATGGACAAACAACACCATGTGAAAAGTAGTGACATTTTTTCCAAAAATCTCATTGATTTTCTCAAGAATACCAGAAAATCCTCAACTACCTCCTCCCCACCTCCCTTCCAACCAATCATATTTTCCCCCACACAGATTTTCATGGACATGACACATGTCAACATAATAATTGTACTCGTTTAATAGGTGGGTAACTAGTTAAATATAAATAAAAATGTGCACCCCGATTGTCAATGGACATGAGGTCACCAAGATCTTCCTTCATGTACTGTAAGGCAGGCATGGCATCAAGCAGTGAAGACCGAAACAAGTGATCGCAGTTCAAGGGTGTTTATTGAACTTCAAACTGAGCGGGAAGCCCAGGAGCACAGAAAGAGGGAGAAAGTGGGAAATTAAAATTAAGACATGTGTGGCTCAACAGAGGAGGAGCCTCCTCCTCCCACATTTGCCTACTCGATCTGAAGTAGTACTGGGAGATCAGGCAGCGCAACCCCCTGTGACAACAATCCACGTTGGAGGAAGCTCTCTGCTCTTTAATCCCCTGGTGCGTGCATCCTGCTAACCGGAGAGCTAGCAGTGAGAGTTGGCTAAACCATCATATATTCATAAGATTCATGCTGCGCAGGGAGCGCAGGGGTTGGATTTCTGGATGCCCCTTAAGTTGTCAGGTGTTCACTGCTCCCGAGTGCTCCTGAGTGCAACCTCTGGGACACAGGGGGGAAGCTAAAACACAACAGCCCTCATCAGATTTGTGCTTCTGTCATTTGCCCTAGCTGGTGACATTTTGGGGGCAAACAGCAAAAGGTCGTCCTGCTGCAAGCCTACCAGCCTATTATACATTTTCTTTTATCGCAATTCATTGCAACCTATTGCAATCTCAAGACAACAGCACTGTTTCGGGAAAGCTGCCAATTAGGACCCTTTTGCATATATTTGCCCAAAACCTGTGGTCACGTGCCATAGCGCATTTGAAACATAAAATATCTTCATTCAACCCGCTCCGTGTTTTGGATAGAGAGTGGTTGTAAAGTTTGCACAGACCCTATTGCACATTGCACTTTACCCAATGGACATATTCCTGGGTGTTTAACCATAGAGGTGTTCGTCTCTATTAAAGACTGAGACAATTAGCATCTTTTCACCCCTAGCATCCCAGCAACTATGTAATGGCAGTAGCGAGGAAGGGGAGATGGACTAAGGCAGCCCCTTCCGCCGTCGGGCATGCCTCGCTCTGCCACAGGTCCTGCCAACCAAAATATAGCAAATTGGAGAAGCCGGGGTGAGTGGGAAACTGTGTATTATATATATCGCTGTTAAGACGGATTTCTGAACTTTGTCCTGGTGGCGCAGAAGTTCAGAAGGCCAACCTAATTACTTGGAACAGGGTAACCTCTGGACGAGCCAGACCAATCAAGGTAGCGATCGCGGTGGTCAAGACTAGGTCTCAAGAGGGGTGAGGGCGACTGAAAGCCCGCAATGAGCACACAAAGCAAGAACACTTACAAACTACTCCAAACAGTTGTTATATTAAAAATATATACACATTTATTTCAAGGCCTTTAAAACAATGACCGTAGCGAGAAAATCACAATGTAACGATAGTAAAGCAACACATACCATATCAACACAATATATATACAAATACAACAAGTCTCAAGCGTTATATGCACGAAATGTGTAGTCCACCTAAAAAGGGAGGGAAAACAGGCAGTGCGCAATAATGCTTAGACCCAGTTCGCCTTCAGAGGCACCTAACTAGATGGAAGTCCGAGCCCTGCGAAGAGTGGAGCCTTGTGCTCAAAAGTACCTGCACGCGCTGGTGCCAACGGGCAAAAGGAGAAGCTCTTCGAGGGAAATCAGGCAGTTCAGTTTAGTGCACAAAAGAAGAACAACAAGTTCTGCGACTCAAGCGCAGCCTCCACAGTGGGCAGAAGCAGAGCGCGAGTACGGAAAAGGGTGCTGTTTGACACAGCGGGGAAAAAAAATGGGCTCCTGCAGGAGGGCGACTAGATCCTAGCTATGCTACTCATCGGTCCCCAATGCAAGCAGACCCAGGCTTCTCCGCGTCAGTTTCAGCAGCTGGCAGGTTCAGAAGAGCAGGGAACGCCTCGTCGTCGTGTTGAGTAAAAAGACGTCCCAATCGAAGAAACCCGCACAGTTTGTTACCACAGCAGGGCAACGGAGCGGCCGTGTGTATCTGAGCCAAATGTGCACTACTCACTTCAGACCTGGGAACGCCAAGTGTACGAAGCATGTGAGAGTGACAAGGACTCGAAATACTACACAACCTGGCGGCGGTTACAGAGCAAGACTACCGTGTAAGCTGGTCAGTCAGCTGGATGGCCCAGAGACGCTTCCGAAGGCTTACTGGCAGGGGATGGTGAAGATGCCGAGAATAGCTGTTCCCGCTATTCCAAAGGTCGAAGTACCAGTACAGGCCTTCTGGTTCAAAGGTGAAAAGGGTTTCACAAGGCGACAGCAGTGCAGAGGAGAAGTCCTTCAGCGGGTCACCAGGGATTCCTCAGTCCAGCCTCTTGGTTGCAGGATACTTGGCTCCTGTATTCCTTCGTTCGTGAGAACTCAGGAGATTGACATGGTAGTGGTGTTTCCAGCCCCTTCTTATCCACGGTTCCCTTCGCGCCAAAACGGAGGGGACCCAATGGGAGATCCGCTCATCAACACTCACACCATTCGTGGACCAATCACAGACCACGGTGGTCCCAGGCATTCACACCACCCTAGACTCTCTGGCACCCAGGATGTGTATTGGGACCAGACATCCCAGCCCACATCCTGGAGGCACACACAAGACATGTAGAAGCCCGCGAAAGCATCCGTGTTTCGCGGGAAAGTACATGCCCAAATAAGGAAGGCCCCGGGTCGGCTCGACCTGGGGAAGGTGAAGGGAGCAAGACGGTCAGCGGACAGGACAAAGGAGCCTCGTGGTCTGGCCATTTTGGGAGCCAGGCCACCATTTTGGGTTAAGCGCGAGAAACGCGCTTTGAACGCCAAAAGGAGCTCAAAACACAAGAAACGATCGCTGCCACCATTCCCGTCCCTGAATCACTTGCACCGATCAGATACAATCCTAAACGAGTATCTAGGGCCTGTAGAAGGCTAGAGACCCAAGAGAGCTGTAACTTAGCTTACAGTGCCCTCTTGTGTCATGTTGCACGAAAGCCGCAACATGATAAAAGAAACTACGGGAAACAGCGTTCCCCGGTACTGACTGTCTTAAGGGCATGTCAGTTTCCCCGTAAGAAAGGTGAAAAACAACAGCAAAAAGTTTAGGGGTTGCCACATGGAAGGAAAATTACCTACAATTACGAAATCTTTCCTAACAATCGCATATTTTATTTTTATCTTTGTCCATATCACATTTTAATTGTTTATAAAGTGGTATTAAGTGTTGTTTATATCAGGATGGGAAAAAGTAAGGCTGATAATGCAATACCAGGGGGAGGGGGACAGAGGAAGATCTCAAAGCTGTTTAAACCAATTAATGAAGTCAACCAGCTGATAACAGAAATTAAAGGTTTCCTGTATGACTTAGATGTTCCAGTCAAAGCCACCGACCCATCCGAAAGTTCCAGTGGGAGCCAAAGTGCTGGTGGTTGCTAAGATACCCCTGAGCTCTGCCCCCAAGTCCGTATCCAATGGACCAGATTAGGCGATTTCCGCATGTGAAAATTCCTCCAGGGCACAGTGGATGGTATGCAAGTTGCCACATTTAACTAAAGAGGACCATCTGGTACCCTTTCAAGTCCCCCCCCCAAAACCACTACAAGAGGGTGGAAAGTCATTCGTGCTGCAGGTCAATAAACCAACGGCAGGGGCAAATATTATCGAGACCCATGCCCAACCAGATCAAGGCATGGGAATTACTCTGATAGTTCAATCTAACCAATCTGACACCTTGGGTCTTCCTGGGAGGGGTGTTGTAAAGGAGCCCTAACCAATCTGTGAAGGGGAAGTTGATAAGGGGGCACCGGGGAGGTTAGCTACATGTGAAAATAAACATATCAAAAGTGGCTCCCATGGTAGAAAGGTGGTACTGAACAAACCCAATGATGATCAGTTGCTGGTGTCTCAGGAAATGGACACAGCCAGAGACCATCGGGCGGGAGGACTTGGAGGTAACAAAATCTCAAGTAAGTGATCTAGCCAGTACGGTTAGGAAAAGCATCTGCCACCAAGAGGAGGAAATTGCAGCAATTTTCGAGGGGCACATGTGCCCCCTCTTGGATTATCTATAGGTCCACAAGGGATTAATGGAAATGGTCAATAAAAAAGTAGAGGCTGTGCAGATGGAAATCAAAATTGGGCCCTTAAACCAACAGCCAATCCCACAAATTCCTCAGAGGAGCATAACCAGGTGGGATATGGCAACAGCGCCAAGTAGGAGGTGCAAGGGGGAGCAATGGCGGCCATACCTATCCTACAGCAGGTCATGTGACAAGGTTCTCTGAAAGTGGTGGGGCAGGTAGAATTCCTGCTGAGGGGTACAGACCGACTTGGCACTCACAAGTGCATGACCCAAAGAATAAGCACCAAGGTCCCTACCACTCCGGTCACTGGACGGGCCCTATTGATATGCGCCAAGGGGGGACAGAGATCCTATTAGGATTGAATCTACAACCCCTGGGGGGGAATTCGAGGGGGTTAATCCAAGTTTGTAGGGGAAGCAAAGAGCCTGTTAATCCAGGTCCACCAATGATTTATCTAACGAATGTGACAGGTTTATCAACAGTGTGAGAAACCTAAGATGTCTCCCTGACTAGTCCCCGGGGATCTGTCATCCAGGTGCCAAGGACCCGGCCATCGCAATTAGATCCAGTTCGTGGGGCGGACCAGTGAGGGAGGATTAGCTGGATGGGAGTGGGAAACCGATGGGTGAGACGCGGTATCCCCCTTCTTAGAACACCTTTTCCCCATCCTACCACATAGGATACTCAAACACTCTACACCCTCCGCCCCCTTTTCCGGCACAAACAATTTCACACATCACGAAAGACAACAGACTAAAACCAGAGCTGTTACCTGACATGTCCCAACACAAGGGTCAGGCAGAGTAAGGTAATTGACTAGAACTGCACACACCTGATGGCCCTTTCCCTTCCCCACATGGATAAAAGGTGACGCACGAGAACACAATACGAGCAAGGCAGGCCGCAAAATGAGAGAGCTAACTCAGCACGGCAGTTCAAGAGGAGGAGAAAGACGGTGCAAACCGAGAGGGTGACAAGGAGAGAAGCGACCTTGCCCTTTCCGAGCCAGGCCCGTGAAACCCCCACAGGCATCGAAGACTGCGAACAATAGCCAGCGTGTGTTGCAGCAGATGTCAATGGTACACAGGGCCCTTCTACGCTGATAACCAAGCCGGGAAGAGACGCTTGCCACCATGGTATCGGCCTTCACTCCAGAGAAAAGAAAAGCCAAGCAGGTCATCCAAGCCAGCGAGTTGAGGGGAGAGCCGATAAGAAACCGAACTGTGTTGAACAAAAGTAGCAAATGGCTAATTGAAGAAAGTACAAAGAAGTTAATACGAGAGGGGAAAACCAGTTAGAGACGATTCAGGCACCAGGTGGGTGCTCACTCGAGAACCTCTGGTCGATTACCCAATTGTTGAAACTACCGTTACCAGAAGACCCTGGGAGAGGCGTGAGAAAGGGGTCAAAGTGGTCATACAGGGGTCTAGTAAAATCCTCTATGCAGTCGAAAGTCTTTGACCAGCAGATGATTGTGAAGCTAAGGGAAGTGAATCCTGCATCGTTGGAGCTGTTCAAGGAATAGTGTGATTGGCAAAGTTGGCAAGAGTGAACCCAACAGAGGGATGCCGATGAAAAGGGTGCAAAGCCTAACGTCCCAAGAAAGTGTTGACAAGAGTAAACCCGCAGAAGGATGTCCACAGTGAACTGTTTAAAAAGACATTAAGATTTGTGAATGTCACAGATGAGATTGTGTTGAAAGCCGTAGTGAACTCGACAGAGGGAGGCCAACATTCGAGAGGGGTCTGAGCCCTAAGAGGGGTATCCAGAAGTGAAAAGGCATCACCCAACGTGCAAGCAGAAAGGAACTTTTGCTTATTATTTTGGAAAAATATCAGGTCCTCAGAGGCAAGAGACATTTTGTAGAAAAGAGACTAACTACCGAAAGTCCCGATACTCGAGAGCAGAACTACAGTCTCATGCTGGGAAAGCTCGAGCGTGCGCTGTGTCCCGCCTTGTCCCGTGCTCAAAACGTGGGGAAGGGATCCCTGACTACACTGCTTTCTTTCCTGTGAATACTATCCCACACTTTTTTTTGTATTTAGCTTAAAATTTGCCAATAGGTTTTTCTTCGTATAGGCCCTTTAATTTGATAAGACGTCCCTAGGACTGTCTTATTATTTGATGGTCGTAGCTTTCTCCCATCTTAGATTTAGGTTTAGATGAGGCGTTTTTCCAACCTGCATATACAGTTTAATAAAACCCTTGAACTGTGGTCGCTGTTGAGCAGTGAGCTGATGAAGGTCTAAACCATCATTGCTCCGCTCTACCCACGCTATATGCATAAAAATATGCCATCTAAGGGATTATTCCACAATATTCATCAGCTGAATCACTGATCGGAAGGCTGGGATCCTGCTATCGAAGTGGGCCAGCGAGAGGGGGGACTTGCCCGTAGAGAACGCTGGCGCCCATGGTGGGGGTGGGATGTGCGCCTTGCGTTCCTTTTTAACTGCCTGGAGCCCCATGTTACAAGGCAAAATGGTCCACTAGACGCTGCACTGGGAGGCCGACATAGGAATCGGACAAAGGGTTACCCCAACTGGACTAGACATTGGTGTAAGGCTGATTAGCGCAACAGGAGTGTGGAACTGTGACAAGGCCCCGGCTGGTGCCGCCAGCCATAGATAACACTGGAGGTAACCTGCGTGTCTCCCTGCGTGATCATTCTACGTGGGACCTGTGATCTGTTGGAGCACTCCACAGGCTCGCAGGCCCTTTGATGGGGGTTGGTGCTTTTGACCCCTTCTTCGCTCGACTTAACTCCCGTCTACACAATAAAATCCTGGGACTGTGTGTGCGCGCGCAGAGATTTGCCACCCTCAGTTGCTGTTCACGCCATTCCACCCGGGGCCTGTGTGTGCGGTGCACCATGTTGGTTGCGGCCTGCTACGCACGATACCCATTGGAGCCTGGGTCACTATCCTGAACTGAGCGCATGTGCTGTTAGAACTGGGCTGTAAAACTACCTTTGTACGACGACTGATGTGGACGTGTGGCCCCCCTTGTACCATCGGTGGGAACCTCTCCTCTACCGTATGACAGAGCAGTTGCAGCCGCATCTCCCACACCCTTTGCTGTTGGTGAGACTACAGTCCAGCGAACAGTCATGTTACCCAATCTGCCCCCTCCATTAAAGACACATTATTGGTCGCCTGGGCTAGTTGTTGAGGCTTGCTGGTGGCGCACTGTGCCCAGATTTGTTCTGCTCCCTGCATTCCAATACTATAGACCCTGTGGGCTGCATAGCTGGGAACTGCATATATAATTCAAGCGAGACTCAAGAATACTGGCCTATCCTGTCTTAGCCCTGAATCCCTGCAGGTCATTATGCCCCCAGTGTTGGGTTATGTCACAAACATGGGCTTGTCAGTATGTGTAGGCGACCCTTACCTGCGGACTGAGGTATTGGGGTTGTGGCACATTCTATGAGGACGCATCATTCCGTGTCTCTCTGTCGCGCCATTAAGAAGAGATTTGGCCATTAAGCGCATTTGTGGGGGAGCATCTTGCTGTGGGTCGCCTGTGGTCTGGAGGTATCAATTCAGCCTTCAACAACAGACTGGGCATTAATCTGTGAAACCTTCTGCAACACAGCTGTGACAGTATACATACCTATAGCACCCATCGGATGAGTGTTGACAATCGATCCGTAGTATATTCTTGCAACACCATGCAGAAGGGAGCAGGCAGCGGTAAAAAAAACAGTTACTATAGAAAAGTACACAACAGCCAACGCCAGGGTTACCCCATAGGCTGCATCTACCTCAGACATGGGGCGTTCGCAAAGTGTATCATCTCCAACTCCAGATCTGACGCACATGATGGAGGCCATGGCAAAGGGGTGTGCTGCCGTCCACAAGAAACTGGATGACATTACGGCCAACATTGCATCCATGATGACTCAACTAGAATGAGAATCTGGACAGATAACGGAATCCAAGACACAAATTGGGGCAACAGAGGATACTGTGCAGAGCCTCCAGGGCACAGTGTCGTCCTTGGTGAAGGACATGAAAATGGTTAAAGTCTTAATGTGACGATTTAGAGTGCCGTCCCGAAAGGACCACCATTAGGATAGTGGGAGTGCCGGAGGATGCCCAAACACTGAGTATGGAGCAGGCAGTTGAACATTTACTTAAGGAACTCCTGGGATCACTGTCCTTATCCCCATTTCGCAGTTGAATGAGCACATCAGGCTTTGATACCACGACTAAAACCCAGAGATTTCCTGCGCCCCATTACAGCTACAATTCTCAGCTATCGTGACAGGGACCTTCTCCTTTGCCTCACCAGGGAGAAAAAAGGAGCTGCATCAAGGATCCCAAGTAATTAGACTCTTCCCGGATTTCTCCAAATCAGACACCAGTTTATCAGTGTTAAAAATATGCTCCGCAGCCATAACATTCATTATGCCATGTTATTCCCGGCCAGACTGAAATTCCAGATCATGGAAAACTCCATTTCTTTACGGTTCCCGACAAAGCAATCAAATTCATAGAGGCGCAGATCCCGATGCCGGACGGCCCAGACCAGAAAGTTGGGGTAGGCCGACCAGAAGGGGGGTGAGATGGTGAGGAGATTACACTGCTTGGTTGGGTGTGGGGGAGCCAGTGAGTGAGCGGGGTATGGTCAGACTGATGTTTGAGCGAACAACGGGAATTGGAAAATATTTGGCGCCAGAGTACATGGTTGGTGATGAACACATGGGTAATACAGACATAATATGCGACAAACCAGTGAGGACAATATACAAGATGGAGATTAAATTGACGTCTTGGAACGTCAGAAGGTTGGGAAATTTCATTTAAGCGCGTAGAATTACTGCATACGCGCAGAGAAATGGTACTAAGATACTCCTTTTGCAGGAGACACATGCCACAAGAGGGGCAGCAACGGGTATAGCGCCAATGTGGGGTCCAAATAGATTTTTCACTACCTATTCATCCAACACAAGGGGGGTTCTGACATTGGTCCATAAATCGGTTAAGTTCACTCTGAAAAAGAACTATATTGACCCCGAGGGCAGATATGTTATATTGCACTGTATAATCACTGGTGTCGAGTACCTGTTGGTAAATACATACTGCCCCAATGTTTACACCCCTGAATTCTTTGACAATGTAGTATCCATTTTGATGGGATTTATTGGGATTCCGATCATATGGGGGGCTGATAGGAACTTTATTCTGGATGTGGGGTGGGATAGAACAGGGACGGCCCTCAGATCTTTATCGCGGTCGGCCCATAGATTGCACATATGACATCGCTGGGGCTAAATGATGTCTGGAGAACCCTCCATGCGCAAGAGAGGCAATGCTCCTATTATTCCTTTGTACACGATAGCTCGTCATGGATCGACATGTTCCTAGTGTCGAGCTCCTCGGTGGGCAGGATCAAGAACAGAGCTACAGACCCGTACATTGTCCAACCATTCATCAGTCACGCTGTCACTAGTGTTGGGGTTGTCTCCTGTACCTCGCAACGCCTGTCGGTTTAAAGCCGAGGCGCTATCGGATATTGTGTTTAAGGCAGAGAATCGATCATATATTGAAACATTTTTCATTTGCAATGACCAACGTGATACCACTGCGGGGTGAGGTGGGAAGCCTTTAAGGTATATATTCAGGGTATGTCCATATCCAGAGAAGCAGGAATACGGAAAGTGATTAGGAAAGACAGTCAACAATCAGAAACCAAACTTAAGCACCTAGAGCAGGAATGCACAGCAAGGTCGAACCCTGATAAATTAGCACAGATACGGGCCGAGTTGGAAATCTTCGAGTCACATCTTCAAGGAGATATGGAGAGGGAGAGAACCCGGGAAGGACACTGGCTAGGTTAACCAGATCGCAGGGTGGGCATACCCAGGTAGAGTGCATTATAGACGAGCATGGTGTCCAACAGTGGACTGGCCATGAGATCCTTAATGTTTTCTCAAGATTCAATAGCACCGTATATGCGGCGGGCGAATCACATAATGCACACACAATACAATCCCTCCTTGATGAGATTACTATGTCTTCCGTTAGTCCGCAAACTAGAGAAGAGCTCGAAAATCCAATCACCCTAGAGGAGATAGTGAAGATGATACCCGAACTGCTGAAAGGTAAAGCACTGGGTCTGGATGGTGTCTCTCCGGAGTTCTAACAAGAATATGCAGCACTGCTCGCCCGTGCCTTTCTGAGGTTTGGAGTGAGTCACTTCGTGACTCTATCCTCCCCCCACACTACGTGATGCTACCATAACTATTCTCCTGAAGCACAGTAAGCAGAGTAACGAGTGTGGATCTTACAGGGCACTCTCTCTAATGAACATAGAAACGAAAATCTTTGCTAAAATATTGGCGAACAGGTTCCTACCAATTCATGCCCTACTTGATACATTTTATTTTATTTGACACTTCTATAGCGCACAAAACCCTGAGGTATCTAGGAGCTTTTAAATTAAGAATATGGTTACAGTGAGTGCTGCAGGTTAGAGAAAAGGAAGCGCAAGAGGTGAATTACATCGTGGAACGTGTAAAAGTTAAAAGTTAATGCATCATACGCAAAGTCCAAGAAAAAGTACATGGTGATTACATCCATTCGGCCTGACACATGTTGCCAGGCGGCAGCAACAAGCAGATGTAAAGTCAAAGTCAGCGGGCAAATACATGGTGCCTACCCCATATTGCAGCGAGGTGGCAGCACACAGATGCAAAGTCGAATTGAAGGACAAATACATGGTGCCTACCCCATGTTGCAGAGAGGCAGCAGCATACAGATGTAAAGTCGAATCGAAGGGCAAATGCATGGTGCCTAGCCCATATTGCAGCGAGGTAGCAACACACAGATGCAAAGTCAAATCAAGGCCAAATACATGGTGCCTACCCCATGTTGCAGAGAGGCAGCAGCATACAGATGCAAAAATTACTTAAGGGCCACTATCAGACTAGGAGGAGTGGGCTGCGGGGAGGGAGGGAGGAGATCAAGGGCAAGATCTAAGGGAACCAGTGCAGTGTGTGTTGTACCACAGCTTATAATGCCACCAAAGCCACAAAGAACTTGCTAGATCCATATGCACAGCTATCCTCCTCTATTTAACCAAAAAGAAACTTCAATTAGTTCCCAGTTTTAATTTATTACACCAGAAGCCGGGTATAAAAAACAAAGCGTAATAAGCTACATGACGATCAAGGAGGTTGTGTCCCCGGCAGATCAACATTGTTGAATATTAGAAGGCTTTTCAATGTAATGTCCAGAATTGATCCAGATGCGGAGGCAGTAACAGTAACATTGGATGCTTAGGCGGCCTTTGACATGGTCTTGCTTCAAAATATGTGGGTGGTCGTGGAAAAGATAGGTTTTGGGCCAGAAATTATTAGATACATCAAATTAGTGTACAAAAGCCCTGCTGCTAGTGTACTAGTCAATTCTAAGAGATTTTCTACTTTCAAATTAAACAGAGGCACCAGGCAGGGCTGTCCTTTCTCCCCTATCCTCTTTGCGCTGGTCATAGAGCCGATGGCTGACAGAATCAGCGCTCGGCACGCTTGGAGAGGGATCCGGCTGAAAGACCAGCAAGAGATAATATCATTAAACGCAGATGATGTGCTGCTGCACTTTAGGGACCCGTGCATGAACCTCGACCAGACATTGAGAGATGTCCTCCGGATAGGTGCCTTCTCTGGCTTTACAATCAACTATAGTAAATCGGCTATGTTCCCACTCACAGTGAATACCAACCAACCGGCGTGCGAGTTCCAACTCTGCTGGTCACCGGAGGGAATTGGATACATGGGGGTCCAGATATCCAGGACCAAGCCAACGCAGCTGACAGAGAACTATGGGGCTGTGGAGAAATATTTAGAGGCTAAACTAACCAGATGGCGTCCTCTTCCCATTACGGGCAGACTATTTCTAGGAAGGATGATCTTGGCGCCAAAACTTCACTATATTTTTTCAAACATCCCCATTTGGCCTGGGAAGCTATACTTTGCTAAGCTAAATAGTCCATGTGTACAATTCATATGGCACGCTGGAGCTGTGTGAAAGAAATGGGTAGATATGACCCTACCCTACGAGAGAGGGGGGGGTTCACAGCCCCCAACCTCGAGCTGCATTGGATATCAGCGCAGGCCCAGTATGCCTTGTTCTGGTATGCCGACGGCCATCGACCGCCCCACATTAAACTAGAACAGCTGGCAGCGGGAGACTCAGACCTCAAAACTCTCATTCTGAACCAAGCCTATAAAGACGACTCCCCATTAGACCCTACAGCAACCATGCTACTGGGCTGGCGCTGGGTGCTGGGTGCTACCAATGGTGAACAAGGCACTCCCCTACTATAAATGGCTCCCTATCTGGCAATTCCCAGGGTTAGACCCTACATACGAAACAGCGCTTGCACACCATTGGTATGGGTTGGGATAAAGGGCACTGCCAGATCTTTTCCCAGACAGGAAGTTCATCAGACCCCAGAAATGGCGTGCTGGGCACTCTGGATCAGGATTGGAAACCTTACAATACTACAGAATGCGTGCAGCAGTTCGATCTTTATGGCAATCCTTTCCTGTTGAGAACCCCCACCCGCCCCAGACGCCCCGTGATTGCAGTAAATTTCCAATACAAGTGGGGCCCACGGGTTGATGATCTCCCTGTATAAGATGTTGCTGAGCAAAACCTCAGACCCAGCACCCAGGGTACGCGCTGCATGGACGAGCAAGCTTGACTTAGACCTTTCCCACGCCCAGTGGAAATCTATTTGCTCCCACACACACGTAAAGTCTCTCTAAATATTAGATTTACAGTACAAACTGCTGAATAGATTATATTATACACCCCCAAAGACTTAACCGGTTTGCCCGACAACTACTCCATACTTGCCCTAGATGCCAGGCTGAGGAGGCCGACCACTTACACAGGTTTTGGGCCTGCACCCAGCTCCAGAACTTTTGGAATGAGGTTCTACATGTGCTTACATAAATCGTGGAGGCCCCCATTGAATTTGTCCATTGGGAGTTCTGTTTGGGATATGGAATGTGAATAATTTTTCTTTAGTTTTTCTAAACATAAGCTGCGTTGTAGCCAAAAAATGTATACTCCAACACTAGAAGCAGCCCTCCCCTCCTACCTTCAAAATGTGACAATCTGCACTTACCTGGACCCAAACCTGTGAGGAGGAATAAGTGAACTCACTCGCTCGCTCTACAATCTCGACTCAAGAACATATGGGCTCAGTTTCATACATGCCTAGAAAGAAACGGACACCAAAAGCACACCCTTTGTCAGATATTAGTGTGGTGTAGGTAATAGTCGGGTGGGTTAATGTTTTTGAGAATAAGTTAAAGGTGCAGGGAAGACAGAAAATACAAACAAGTTCCCAATTCGGGAACTCACGTCCCCTGCACACTATCTTTTGTATGGAAAACCAGACCAAACAATTATAATATTCAAAATAGTTAGTTATTCAGATAGGTATTTGCATTACATATATGAGAAAGCAAGTGATTATAAAAAAAATACTCATTCAATCAGATTTAGGTCACAAGAAACAATCTTCATTTTATTCATGATGTAGTCAAAAGGGGCCCAATGCGTTTCGAGTGATTCACACTCTTCCTCAGGGGCAATTGTGTTTCTGGGAAAAAAAAAAATGTATACAATATTTACATTAGGTTTAAGCAATGAAAATTATGACAATTATTTCAAGTCAAAACATGAAGTTTAACTAGACTCCTTTATGAAACAACCCTAATTTCATATTTTAAGTAGCAGACCTCTGGTTTTACATTTTAGGTTTCCAATTGTGTTAGAATGCATACTTTACTCTGATCCCAATGCATTAGGAAACATCTCTTAAGATATTCATAAGTCCCTACGACATATTGTGTCAAGTGTAGCTGAAAAATGGAGTTAAGAAGAAGAGCCTGGAAAAGCTCACAAGATGTCTTAAGTCTAAATGTGAAAATGTACACACAAAGTAAAGAATCAAGTATTCTAACCTTGTGTTCCTTTCTTTAAATAGAAATTGAAGTTACAGGATACTTCTGGACTGTGAAATTTTCACTTTGTTGCAACTATTATGAGACTAGCTCATAGCGGGAAAATTGACTTATCTCTCTCAATTCTGGAACACGTTACCTGTGCGTTGAGTCAAAAAAAGAGGGTGTGGTAAATATGCAGATAGTTAAAAACCTGAAAGAAGTCACTAGCTGGTAAAATACACTTACAGTGGTGTAAGATTAGTCTCCCTTTGAAGGCGGCCAATGGCACCCAAATGTGCCAAAATTCGGTGTTAAACCAGTTGTTTGTCTCTAATGGTAAGCAGGATCTAAATGGTGAAAGAGTGGGATAAAATCTAACATTAGCTGATTCAGCTCTTAAAAAGAGTAATACAGCCCCACCAGTGGAAAAAGGGCCAATCCTCATCTTGAATACTTCATTGGGGAAGCTTTCTTACCTGTAGCGACCCTGCACTGCCAACTGGAATCAGGAAAAGCAAAGGAATGTCCGACTCCATTTTCAGAGCTGCGTCACAATTTATGCGATGTAGAATGACGAAGTCATCACGCGCATGCGCGTGTGACGTGTATATGCAGATGTCCGTGATTGAATCGCGGTACAGAAATATTATTTAAAAAATTAATTAAGCTGCAATTATACAAGGGTAACCCTTAGAAAGGTTAGACTGGAATAGTAGGGTATTAGTATAGGATTAACCTGTATCGTGTGCGGCCGGGCCAACGTTTACAGAATGATGTCATCACGCGCAAGCATGAGTGACATCATATGTAAACAAAGCCCACCACGACCAAAGACTAGATGTTAATAACAGTCAGCCATTAATACATAGCTGTGTAACTTAAACTGACAATCAGAAGTGTCTCATTTATAGACTCGAGGCGGTGTTATAACCTTAATCGGTAATTTCCATCACCTCCAGTGTTGGCATACAAAAGAGGGAGACATTTTCGTGACACTCTGTTTAAAGCAGAAAAACCCAAAAAATCTACCCAGAGACCTCTTACCAAACAAAAACAAGGGAATTTCCCTTGTTTAAATTGCCAGCAGTGTTCTAACATGATAAAAGGTGACCATATCAGGCATCCAAAAAATAGGAAAAATATTTCGCTGAAAAGCTATGCAACTTGTGAATCTAAAAACGTTATCTACACTATCAGATGCCCTTGTGGAAAGTATTATGTGGGCAAGATAAGCAGACGTGCGAAAGAAAGGTGGACTGAACATAAGTCTCAAATCGGAACAAAAAATGTGAAACTGCCAGCATTTTGCCATTTTAGAGACAATAACCACAATATCTCTCAAATGCGGTTTGCCATACTAGAAGCGATACATCCCTTATAAAGGGGAGGAGACTTACCCAAATTACTCGCACAGAGAGATTTTTTGGATACATAGACGACGCCATGTCCCCACTTGGCCTCAATGAAGACTATTTGGGACCATTCATCTAAAATACACACTCACTCTAAATACACATACTCTCTATTCTTTATTTCAGCAACATAACAGAGTTTGAGGACTTCACTAAAGTCCCCTGCAACTTTATACTACAAGCAAGAATGTGAACCTAGTGAGGGGCAGTGTAATTTCCAAATAGGCTATGTTCTTTGAACCCTATAGGGTCAAAACTATGTGGGTGTGATGCTAATCTATAGGTTAAGCATCAATTCACCCTCTACATAATGAGCAGTAGAGCATTTTGGGCCACTGTGGCCATAACAGTGATATGAGATTGTGAACTCTGGCATGGGCAGTTTTATATTTACAATGTTTTCTTACCATTCTTTCATTTAGCAATTTTTTGTATATTGTCTTTACATGGATTGTTGGCGAAATGTGGATAATCTCTTTTGCCTCCGAGATCCATTTTAGGTATACTTACTTTCACTCTTATACTCACTTAAAATCTTGGTGTTAAGATTTTCCAACCAATATGACTGTGTATGGAATTATAGTTGACTAAGTGTTACACCAATCAGTTTTACATAAACCAAGTTTTGGTTAATTACTCCATCTCACGAAGATCAGGAGAACTTAATCTTACTGGATGACTTCGTCTCCAGGCAGTACTAACACCGCCTCGAGTCTATAAATGAGGCATTTCGGATCCTTGCAGGAGGCATTCGGGTATTTTGACCCTTTTTTTATATTTCACTACATTTCACCCTCCATTAAATTAATTTCCAGACCATTACTTTGTCATGGACTCCTCTCCTCACCAGTATTTAGCCATGTAAACATTAAGAGTTAATGTAACCCTTGAGGCCGACCAATTACCTTAAATAACGTAAATAATGAAGATTCATAATATTCCTTCTTGGTAGTAACAGTTACACACCCATGTATTAATGGCTGACTTTTATCATCTTGTCTGTTCGCATGAATAACTTTGTTTACATATGACGTCACCCACGCGTGCGCGTGACTACTTCTATTTGTAAACGCTGGCCCAGACGCACAGGTTACATGTTAATTCTATATTAACACCTTATGTTTGTAGTCCCACTGTTTTTAAGGATTATCTTAGAACAACTAATTTGTTTTACAGTTCAGGCCATTACCGTAACATGGTACCCACTCACTGACACATTTCCTGGTTCTTTACCATAGATTAAACATGGAGAGTCAATGTAACCGACGTAGCTGTTCTAGTCCCTTAAAAATGATGAGGTATAACACTTCTGATTGTCAGTTTAAGTTAGACAGCTATGTATTAATGACTGACTGTTATTAACATCCAGTCTTTGGTCGTGGTGGGCTTTGTTTACGTATGACGTCACTCAGGCTTGCGCGTGATGACATCATTCTGTAAACGTTGGCCCGGCCGCACACGATACAGGTTAATCCTATACTAATACCATACTATTCCAGTCTAACCTTTCTAAGGGTTACCCTTGTATAATTGCAGCTTAATTCCTTTTGAAATAATATTTCTGTACCGCAATTCAAATCACGGACATCTGCATATACACGTCACACGCGCATGCGCGTGATGACGTCATTCTACATCGCATAAATTGTGACGCAGCTCTGCAAATAGAGTCGGACATTCCTTTGGTTTTCCTGATTCCAGTTGGCAGTGCAGCGCGCTACAGGTAAGAAAGCTTCCCCCATAAAGTATTCAAGATGAGGATTGGCCCTTTTGCCACTGGTGGGGCTGTATTACTCTTTTTAAGAGCTGAATCAGCTAATCTTAGATTTTATCCCTCTCTCTTTCACCATTGAGATCCTGCTTACCATTAGAGACAAACAACTGGTTTACCACCGAATTTGGCACATTGGGGTGCCATTGGCCGCCTTCAAAGAGAGCCTAATCTTACACCACTGTAAGTGTATTTTACCACCTAGTGACTTCTTTCAGGTTTTTAACTATCTGGGTATTTACCACACCCTCTTTTTTTGACTCAATACACAGGTAACGTGTTCCAGAATTGAGAGAGATAAGTCAATTTTCCAGCTATGAGCTAGTCTCATAATAGTTGCAACAAAGTGAACATTTCACTGTCCGGAAACATCCTGTAACTTCAATTTCTATTTAAAGAAAGGAACACAAGGTTAGAATACTTGATTCTTCACTTTGAGTGTGTAAATTTTAACATTTAGACTTAAGACATCTTGTCAGCTTTTCCAGGCTCTTCTTAACACCATTTTTCAGCTACACCTGACAATATGTCGTAGGGACTTATGAATATCTTAAGAGATGTTTCCTAATGCATTGGGATCCGAGTAAAGTATGTATTGTAACTCAATTGGAAACCTAAAATTTAAAACCAGAGGTCTGCTACTTAAAAAGATGGAATTAGGGTTGTTTCATAAAGGAGTCTAATTAAACTTCATGTTTTGACTTGAAATAATTGTCATAATTTTCATTGCTTAAACCTAATGTAAATATTGTATACATTTTTTTCCCAGAAACACAATTGCCCCTGATGAAGAGTGAATCACTCGAGAAACGCGTTGGGCCCCTCTTGACTACATCATCATGAATAAAATGAAGATTGTTTCTTGTGACCTAAATCTGATTGAATGAGCATTTTTTTTTTTATAATCACTTGCTTTCTCATATATGTAATGCAAATACCTATCTGAATTACTGCCAAGAATGGCATTCTGTCAATAGTGGCACAGGGTACCCAGGTAAGGTTTGGGTGGCTGTGCTGAGGTAAGGAAGCAGATAAGCACACACAGCAGGAAGTCAACAAGAAAGAAGTGTAGGAAACAGTAGCTGTGAGCCAAAAGGGGCAAAAGATACAAAAGGTACAAACAAACTGGATTCCTTCCCTCTTAGGGTGTATGCTGAAATGGGAAAGAGTGTTCCACGAACCTTAGGAAACTCCAGCCTTCTGCACAGATTGCTATAACAGAGGCCCACGCTGTATGCTCATGGCTGGGAAAAACAACAGCAGTGGGTGTCTAACACTGAAAACGCGACAAAGGAAGGGGGGGAGGTTGCCTGCCGGAAACCAACAGGCAAGCTCTGTACAAAGGGATTACATAAGACACATGAGAAGACAAGAACAGAAATATCCAGCGAAAAGGAAGTCAATGAGCAGTCTAGCAGAGAGAAATGAAGGAAAGGCAGTTAGACTGAAATAGATAACCTAAGGTGGAGTACAGAGGACTCAAGGAAGAGAACAAGGAGCAGCAGTCAGGAAAACAGAAGGCTGCAAAGTAGGAAGCAGGTCTGCAGTCAAGAGCGGCACTAGGTGCAGGCAAACTGTATTGGACTACGGAGGACTGTAGTAGGCTGCAAGGCAGGGAGTCCAGAAGAACAGGACAGAGAGATTAGTAGTAGGCGACAGACAGAGAGCCCAAAAGAATAGGGCCGCTAGGTAGGGAGCCCAGAGGAGCAGGGCTGTAGGCAGCGGAGGGAGACAGGCTGCAAGGAAGGAGCCCAGAGGACACGGGCTGGAGGCAGCAGAGGGAGCAGGCTGCAAGGAAGGAGCCCAGAGGACAAGGGCTGTGGGCAGCGAAGAGGTGCAGGCTGCAAGGTAGGGAGCCCAGGGAACAAGGGCTTGGAGACAGCAGAGGGTTGCAAGCTGCACGGTAGGGAGCCCCGAGGACTAGGGCTGTAGGCAGCCGGAGTGAGGCAGGCTGCAGGGCAGGGAGCCCAGAGGACAAGGACGGTAGGCAGCCGGAGTGAGGCAGGCTGCAGGGCAGGGAGCCCAGAGGACAAGGACGGTAGGCAGCCGGAGTGAGGCAGGCTGCAGGGCACGGAGCCCAGAGGACAAGGTTTGTAGGCAGCCGGAGTGAGGCAGGCTGCAAGGCGGGCTGCAGAGGACTAGGACTGTAGGCAGCCGGAGTGAGCAGGCTGCAGGGCAGGGAGCCCAGAGGACAAGGATTGTAGGCAGCCGGAGTGAGGCAGGCTGCAAGGCGGGCTGCAGAGGACTAGGACTGTAGGCAGCCAGAGTGAGCAGGCGGCAGGGCAGGGAGCCCAGAGGACAAGGATTGTAGGCAGGCGGAGTGAGGCAGGCTGCAAGGCGGGCTGCAGAGGACTAGGACTGTAGGCAGCCGGAGTGAGGCAGGCTGCAGGGCAAGGAGCCCAGAGGAGCAGGGCAGCAAGGAGTGAGCCCAGAGGAGCAGGGCCGCTGACTGTAGAGGGCTGCAGAGGACTGTAATAGGCTGCAAGGCAGGAAGCCCAGAGGACAAGGGCTGTAGGTAGAAGGCAGCAGAGCTTGATCGGCTGCAAGGCAGGGAGCCCGGAAAGGGCACTGGAACAAAACAGGATAATGCAGCAACAGGAACAGCATACAAAGTAAAGGGTCAAGGCAAACAGGAGCGGGGAGAACTCAAGATGCAAGACACTGTGCTCCTGCAGGCAGCTGCTTATATACAGCCCTGCCCTGTTCTGAGGCAGGCTAATTGACCGCACCTGGAGCCGCACACCTGAAGACAATCTGCCTCCTCCCTCTCTGGTCCTGAGCAGGTGAAAGCAGCACTGGCCGCTGGGGCTTCTGGGGATTGTGGTCCCAATAACGATGAATGAGAATAGCCAGGAATTGAGGACTGTAGCCAGGTGCATTATGGTAGATGTAGTTAATTGAATAAAATAAGAAAGAACCAAAGTGGAGCAAATGGAAATAAAAGACCAAGGCGTGAAAAGGAGTTGTTCAAGGAGTATTAGGAGGATAAATGAGTACCAAGTAGTCCATGATGGTTGCCAATGCGTGTGCCAGCGGCGTGGGCATGACAATTATTAACTACTTTGAATATTATGAATGTTTGGTCTGGTTTTCCAGACAAAAGATAGTGTGCAGGGGACATGAGTTCACGAATTGGGAACCTGTTTTGTATTTTCTTTCATACATACCTATTCAATCAATCTGATGATTGAACTTTAGCAATTGCACTGTATCATTATTGTCAACTCAACTCTTTAAATGCGAAAACAACATATAATATCCCTGACTAACATTGAACTAATAATGCATCTGCTTTGTTTAGGCTCTGTGAATCTATATTTTACCCCTGTGCTCTGCATGTTGTGCCAATAAATAAAAGTTACATTTTTTTAAAAAAAAACTGGAACTGCGATCACTTGTGTCTGTCTATTCTTTATACTTTGCCTTCCTTACAACAGGTACATTCGAGGATGTTGGGGGGTTTAAAGAATACATGTGTACATTGGTTTAGGGCGTCAAGGGGATGTCTATCAGTCATTCGGGAAGACTGTTAATTGTGTGCGAGGTTCATTCCCGAACTCTAGGTTTGACATATCAAGATCGATTCGAACTCGTGGGCCCTGGTAGAGGGAATTCTGAGCACTGACCTACAGGCAATACCCCCAGGGGCGTAGAGATCCAGGTACGTTCCCAGCTATTTTTTTTTCTCAACCTCAGATTGGGCAACCCCCAAATACCTACAGCAGCCTCCAATGTTATTATATCTACACTAGGGGAGGTTAGTTATAGTTGGGAAGGGGGGCGGGGTGGGGTGGGGTGGGGTGGGGTGGGTCTAGCAGTGGGTGTACCCAGACAAGGGGAGGCCCCAATGGGGACGACAGACTGGAAGAAGTCGATTGACCATTAACCAACAACAGGGAAGTAAATAAAAGTAAACCAGTGAGAATTAGATCATGGCATGTCGCCGGACTGGTAAGACATATGTCTTCTCCCAGCTGAATCACCTTTATAAGGGAAATCCAGTTGGTGCTCTTGCAGGAAACCTGGGCTACCAGCCCAGTGAACACGCAAGGCTACCGACCTTCCATATCCCCGCTACAAAAGGCCTGAGAGAACGCCCTAGTGGGGGACTGCTCACCGGGGTGAATGTGGAATTGAAAAACAGTTCACTGTACTTGCAACTCAGCGGACCTACAATTCCTGGTTGCAAGAACTCAGTTAGGGCAGGAATTTTTAATGTGTTTAATAGATCCAATTTTATGGCCATCCTCCAGGAACTGTATGAATTGGCAATGCCAAAAAGGTAGTCAGGGGGCTGGATTCAAAATAGTAGCAGGGGACTTCAACATGCATCTAGAGCCGCTAATAGATTTGGAAGGCATATGGGATGATCAGAACGAGGCGTGGGATATTCTAATGGTAATAACTCCCTATCCGAAGAACACCCACATACTTCCCATAGGTACCATTAGGGTATTATTGGAGTTCGATATTAGAACCTGTAATGTACGCTTCACCAATGACTACCCTGCAAATAAAACATATGTGGTGACAAAGGGCTCCACAACAATTGATTATACATTTGTCTCAGTTGAGGTCTGGTCCAGGATAAGCAACTTCGAGGTTATAGGAAAACAAATTGAGAGTGATCATAAGCCCTTAGCACTGACCCTCGAAAGCGAGTGCCTTGCTCTACTATCATTAGACAAGGTTGTGCAAAAGCAAGCAAGCCTAGTCACTGGCCACATCCAGAGGGCTGTTAAAAGTGAGAAATTGGACCAAGGGGATTTTAGCCAGTGCGTTTATGACAACATTATCACAAAACTTGAAAGGATTAGCCGAAAAATAAAATGCAATGCCCTATCCTGGGTTGAACGGTACGATGACCAGGACTGTGATCTAGCAAAGCAAGGATTGGTAAAGGCCCTGGCAAATGACAATACTGTAGATAAAGCCCCCCTTCAAACAAAAAGGTCGGAATACAAATCAATGCTTAAGTTAAAAAAAATGACCTTTTTTG
The DNA here is from genome assembly GCF_040938575.1 of Ambystoma mexicanum. Lineage (NCBI taxonomy): Eukaryota > Metazoa > Chordata > Amphibia > Caudata > Ambystomatidae > Ambystoma > Ambystoma mexicanum. The sequence continues at coordinate 40,023,807 of NC_090933.1, forward strand.
TAAGAAAAAATTAGAGTCCTTGGCCTGTGCACTCGACTCAAGGGACTATGTAACATTCTGGAAACTTGTGTCGGGTGCCGAGGTGAGAGGGAACGGAGAGATCCAAAACCGTATAACAGCAGAGGATTGGCTGAACCATTTCTCTAAGCTATATAGATGGGAGAGGGAGAATGAACCAACAAGGGACACCAAAGTGAATAGAGGGTGACAAGAAACTTACAAAATACTGATAGATTTATACAGGGAAGAACATGTTATATGGGCCCTGAATCCTCTGGAAGCTTTTTAAGGCATCCGTCACAATTGATTCTGTTCCAGATTCATGGCGGACGGCAGAAATAGTGCCTATCTACAAAAAGGGGGGGGGGGGGGGGGGGAGTAGAGCCCTGCCAATTATCGCCCAATCTCTTTGCTAGACAAAATGTATTCTGGGAAGCCCTACAGAAAAGAGGACTGTCAGAGGGATTGTTAAGGACCATTAAATCCCTGTATAAGGAGAACAAGGCAGTCAAAGTGGGGCTGGGAGGTGAGGTCACAGACAAATTTGATGTTGTCAAAGGAATAAGGCAAGGTTGCCCTCTGGCATCCTTCCAATTCTGCATTTATATAGAGGAAGTAGTTAAATATCTATTGGCTGAAGGTAGGGTCCCACCAAAGATAGGAAATGCAAGATATTCTGGTTTGTTTTTTGCAGATGATGCGGTAATCCTGTCGACTTCCCCTCAGGGTTTAAAACAGTAATTCTAGCATTTCTAAACAAATGTGATGGGTTAAAACGGTCTCTGAATACTTAGACAACAAAAGCAATGGTTCTCAGGCCCACATTCGGTAAAACAACTAATCTGGGGTCGATGCACGGGGGCAGCTACTAGAAAACGTAAGCCATTATGACTACCTGGGCATATGGTTCAGCGATAGTGGCAATTGGACAAGCCAAATCGCGAGAGCCACTGTGAAAAGTACAGTGGCGGCACCCATGCTTTCTTTCACATGGCACAGGTGCAGTCTCTCCTACCCTGGACCTATATAAGAAGCAGGTTATGACAGCTGCACTTTATAGGGCAGAATTATGGGGATTTGCAGACTTAAAATAACTCAAAAATAGTTTCTAAAGAGATTACTCTGCCTCTCCTCATCGATGCCCAACATGTTGTTGCAACTTGAATTGGATCTATGCCCAATTGATGAAATTGCCGCTGCAAAACCAATTCTCTACTGGCTGCGGCTCAGGGGGACGCCAGAACTTGACTCATTTAGGGCAGATATGACCTGCTTGATGAATCAGGAGGGAGCCATGAAATTGCCATGGCTGTCACATGTCAGAAAAAGTATTTTTGACCTAAATGAGCAGGAAGCATGGACCCAACCACAGTCGATAAACTAAAGTGCAAATGTATAAAGACAAAGATAAGGAACAAGTTACTTACCTGTAACTGTTGTTCTCCAGCATGGGTCTGGCATGGATTCACATGCTCATGAATATTCCCCGTCGTCAGGCTGGGAATCCTCGGTAAAGAAAAAACCAGTATCAGTTTCGTTTCTGATCTGTCTTTCGTAGTAATAACCAATCACTGGTCTCTGCGTCATACTGACCACAGCCAATGACTGCCCTCTACCTAAGCACCGCCTCTGGCAGCCATCTTCAGATTTGGAAGCACGTGAAGTGGCAGTATGACCAAGTGAAGAGCCGCAGAGGGGTAGGCGGGAGGGTTCGCATGTGAATCCATGCCAGACCCATGCTGGAGAACAACAGTTACAGGTAAGTAACTTGTTCCTTCTCCAGCATGGGGTCTGGCATGGATTCACATGCTCATGAATAAAGAATACATAGCAGTACACACATGCACAACCACGGGAGGTGGCAAAGGCTCAACATTAAGCATCACATCAACTCAACATTAAGCATCTTACCTCCTCACCAGGCTCACCTCAGGCGAACAGGTTGCGCAGCACTGCTTGGCCGACCCTGGACTCCTCCCTGGAATCCCGGTCGACGCAGTAGAATTTCGTGAAGGTGTGCGTCGACCTCCACGTAGCAGCCCTGCATATGTCCAGCAGGGGCACACCAGATAGGAACGCCGTGGTAGCTGCGATCGCTCTGGTGGAATGGGCTCTCGGACGGCCAGGCAGCGGTCGGTTTGCCAACCGGTGACAGCACATGATACAGCCGGAGAGCCATCTGGAGATGGAAGCCTTCGAGAGAGCCTTCCCCTGATTGACAGGTCCAAAGTTCACAAAGAGTTGTGACGTCTTCCGAAAACCCTTCGTGCGGTCCACGTAGAACTTCAGCGCTCTAGCTACATCCAGCGAGTGCAAAGTCCTCTCAGCCGGCGACGAAGGCGACGGGAAGAACACAGGTAACACCAAGGGTTCGTTGAGATGGAAGTCCGACGGTACCTTGGGCATGAAGGAGGGGTGCGTCCTGAGCACTACCCTCGTGTCGTGGAAAGTCAAGTACGGGGCCTTGCAGGAAAGGGCCTGGATCTCTCCCACTCGTCGTGCGGAGGTGATGGCCACAAGAAAAGCTGTTTTCCACGATAGAAACTTCAACGGGGCCGAGTGCAGAGGCTCGAACGGAGGTCCCATGAGCTTGGTCAGCACCACGTTGAGCTCCCACGCCGGGGCCGGAGCCTTCACCGGCGGGAACGATCTGAACAGTCCCTTCATGAACTCTTTCACCAGACGATGAGACCACAAGGACGTCCGGCCCGTGGTTCTGGTGTATCGGGAGATCGCAGCAAGATGAATCTTGATGGACGCATGTGCCAGACCAGCTTTGGCCAGCGTCAGCAGGTACGGCAGTACTTGGGGAGCCGTAATCCGTAGAGGGTTAATCTTCTGTGCGTGGCACCAGACAGAGAACCTCTTCCATTTGTGTCCGTAGCATTTAAGAGTCGAGGACGCCCTGGCCTTTGCAAGAACCTCTCTGCAATCGGCCGGTATGTCGTATCCTCCAAACTCTAGTGCTGCAGGAGCCAGGCCTGCAAGTTCAGCGACTTCGGGTCGTGGTGGAGGATGGCGCCTCCTTCCCTGGAGAGTAGATCCGCGTCCGCCGGCAGCTTGATCGGCGGGGACGCTGACAAGTCCAGAAGGTCCGGGAACCATATCTGCCTCGGCCACGCAGGTGCGACGAGGATCATCCTGCACCGTGACCTCTTGAGCTGGTTGACGAGCCGGATTAGCAGAGGCAAGGGAGGGAACGCGTAGAGGAACAGGCCCTCCCAGGGGAACGAGAAAGCATCGCCCATGCTCCTCGTCTGGGGAAACCTGCTGGCGAACCTCCGGCACTTGGTGTTCGTCGCCGTCGCGAACAGGTCGATCTGGGGTGTGCCCCACCGTCGGAAGAGGCGATCCACCAGATCCTGCCGTAGTTCCCACTCGTGGCACGAGCGCAGCTCCCTGCTGAGTGAGTCGGCGATGGTGTTTTTTTTCCCTGCCAGATGAAACGGCACCAGAAAAATCCCTTGGGCGACGGCCCAATGCCACAGGTCCTGCGCCTCCTTGGACAGCGCTGGGGACCTGGTTCCGCCCTGTTTCCTGATGTAAAACATGGTGGTGGTGTTGTCGGTGAAGATCCTCACCACCTTGCCCTTGAGGGACGGAAGGAAGGACCTGAGGGCCCAAAACACTGCACGGAGCTCCAGGACGTTGATATGTAGGGACTTCTCCGTCGGGAGCCAGAGTCCCCTGCGTGCAGATTTTCGGTGTGCGCTCCCCACCCTTCCAGGGAGGCATCCGTGGTCACAGTCTCCTGGTGGGCTGGGGTCTGGAAGTCCATGCCCGCCGTCAGATGCGCGCGGGTGCCCCACCACCGTATCGCTCGTCGGAAACTCTCGTCGAGCTTGATCCTTTCCTCGAAGCTGCCCGTCGTCTGGATCCAGCGCGCATCCAGGAATTCTTGCAACGGGCGCATCCGGAGCCTGCACATGGGAATGAGGTAGATGCAGGAAGACATCATCCCGAGGAGGGACTTGATGGACCTCACTTTGGCCGCGTCGGCCACCAACATCCGTTGCACCTTGCCCAAGATGGTCCTGGTCCTCTCCTCCGACGGGGAGGCCAGAAGGGACACTGTGTCGAGCCTCGCTCCCAGAAACAGTGCGACTTGCGCGGGCACCAGGTGGGATTTGGCGTAGTTCACGGAGAATCCCAGGTCCGTGAGGAGTTGGACGGTCCTTGCCGTGTGGACCACGGCGAGCTCCCTCGTCTTGGCGCGGATGAGCCAGTCGTCCAGGTAGGGGTAGACGTGGATCCCCTCGCGGCGCAGCTGCGCCGCCACCGGTGCAAGGCACTTGGTGAATACCCTGGGTGCCGACCGTAGTCCGAAGGGAAGGGCTTTGAACTGGTAATGACGCCCTTGGACCACGAATCTGAGGAATTTGCGGTGCCCCTTTAGGATGGGAATGTGGAAGTAGGCATCCTCCAAATCCAATGACGATAGGAAGTCTCCTTCCTCCAGCTGACCCAGAACGTGCTGGAGGGTGACCATCCGGAACTTCTGCGCCTTGATGAACTTGTTCAGACGTCGCAGGTCCAGGATGGGGCGCCATCCTCCCGTCTTCTTCTTCACGAGGAAGTATCTCGAGTAGACTCCGGAGCCCCGAAGCCTCTTTGGGACGAGTTCGATGGCGCCCTTTCTGAGCATCGCCTTTACCTCCAGGAGAAGTTGAGGGACGTGAAGTTCTTTCCTGGCCACGGGGGGAACGCGCGGGCACCTTCTTTGAAACTCGAGCGCGTGGCCCCGGGCCAGGGCGTCCAGCACCCAACGGTCGGTGGAGATGGACTCCCACACGCTGACGAAGCCCGCCAGCCGGCCTCCCACCGGGGTGCTTCGGTGGGGGCCCGACCCCAAGGCCGGTTCAATCCTGCTTGGACGCGGCCTTGCCGCCTTGACCTCCTTGGCGACGACGGCGGGGTCCGCTAGACTTGCCTCGTCCTCTGTAGGCCTCTTGCGACGACGAGCGGGCCGCTTGACGGTAGGAAGCGAAACCGCCGCCGGAACCTTTGGAGGCGCCCTTGCCTCCGCCGCTCCGAAAGGGCGTCCGTCGTTGCAGGACTCCAAGGGCCCGGGCCGTCTCAGTATCCGCCTTGATGGCCTGAAGGGAATCGTCCACTGTCTTCCCAAACAGGTTGTTCCCGTCGAAGGGCATGTCCAGGACTCTGGTCTGGACGTCCTGCCGGAAGTCCATAGCTTTGAGCCATCCACGACGTCGAAGGCAAACACCGTTGCCCAGCTGGCGGAATCCAGTGTCGGCGATGTCCGTCGCCACGGTGATGGCGTGGTCCGAGGCCACCTCACCTTCCTGCAGGATCTCAAGGGCCTCCGCCCTCTTGTCGTCCGGCAGAAAATCCAGCAGGGGAGCCATCTTGTACCAGAGCTCCCTGTCGTAGCGGGCCACGATAGCCAAGGCGTTGGCCGCTTTAATCGTCGTCGCTGCCGACGAGATGACTCTACGCCCCATAGTATCCAATTTCTTTCCCTCGCCGTCCGGCGGGGAAGTCGATGTGGAGGCCGCACCCCCCCCCGCTTTCTTCCTGGCTGCCGCGGAGACGACGGAGTCCGGGGTAGGCTGCGCCCGGAGGCATAGGGGGGCCGTGTCCGGGACCCGGTACTTTTTCTCGTACCGGTCTCTTCTAGCTGGCGTCGTGGAAGGGTTCTTGAGGAGGGAAAGGCCCTCATCCCAAATGTCGTCCAACAGAGGCACTGCGAGGACCGTCTTCCTCTTGGCCTCGCGCCGCTGATAAAGGAAGCCTTCCTTTTTCTTCTCCTCAGGGCAGAGTTGGAAAAGCTCGGAAGCCCTGGAGATCATGGAGTGGAAAGATCCGATCTCGTCGGGCGGAGAGGCCCTGGTGGGAGGCGACGACGGAAAATCCTCGTCGTATGCCTCGTCGTCCGTACCCGTCGCTGCCGTGTCAGTCCCCGTATCATCCCCTCGGGTGGACGGGGAGGAGGGCTGGAAGGGGCGCGACGGTTGAAAAGGAGGTGGTGGATGGATCCTTCTTTTCTTGGTAGGGGGAACACCAGAAGGTCCCGGTTCTGGATCCCCCGACGGGAGAGGTTCCTCCGTCGGTAACGGTAGTCTCGTCCTTATCTCGGAGCATAAGGACTGTATGGCCAACAAAATGGCCGCCGAGTTGTCTTGCGGCGCTGGCAGAGGGGAATCCGACGGGCGAGCAGGGGCCCCGTCGGTATCCTCGACGATGTCGTCGTCGTCACCTGCGTCGGGGTCCATTCCGACGGGCTGGCCTTCTTCCACGCCTAGGCCGTGGCTTAAGACCTCGATCAGTTCCTCTTCTGAGGTTGAGGCCGACTCTACGACGACGCCCTGCCCCCCCTTCTTCTTCCCCACGGAGGGTTTCACGGGGGTCCTATCGATGGGCACAAAGGAAGACTCCCTCCGAGGAGGCAGGGAGATTCTGGGCCCTGAGGTCGCCACCACTGGTGCAGCCACCACAGGCTGAGCCAGGGCCGCCGCGACCGTTTCGATAGAGGGCTTGGTCGGATGGATCAAGGCCTTCACCACCTTAGGTGCGCTCACCGCCTTATCCTTGAGGGAGGGGGCACTGCCACGCTCCTCCTCTGCCTTAGAGCTCGACCGGGGCCTCTCCAGGAGCTTCGCCGGGTGCTCGGCCTTCCTCTTACCCGACCCAGAGCGTTGGCTCGTGGTTGATGGTGCCGGGGAGGGTGCGCCCTGCCTGGCGCCCGCAGAGCCCGACCGTTCGGCGGTCCCGGTGCCAGCGGACTCGCGGTGCTTGGCCTTATGTTGGGCCCCCGTCGCCGGGGCGCCCTCAAAGGTCTTAGAAGACCGCTCGGATTTCTTCTTCTTCTCGCCAGACGGGCTCTTACCCTCCTGCCAGTTGGCGAGACGTTGATGGCGGTCCTTCATGGTCCGTTCCGACATGTTGCCGCAAAACGCACAGTCCTTCTCCACGTGCGTCTTGTCCTCATGAAGGCAGTAAAGGCAGAAAGAGTGTTCGTCCTCCTTGAAGACGTTCTGCAGCTGGCATCCAGGGCAGACCCTGAACAGCTTTCCGGGCGTCGAGCTTCCCTTCTCCTGGGCCATCTCCGAGACAGGGCCTGAGAAGCTTCTGGAGTCCTCCGAAGTGTAGCTCGACGAAATCTTCACCCTTGAGGGGCACAGATGAATCCGACACGGGTCCCCGTTGATCGGATGTAGGATCGGTGGAGCTTGAGGCTCTTTTGACCGAAAGAATCGAAGTTTTTTGTAAAAAGCGCGAAAAAATAGCACTAACGCTCGAGAGCAATAGCACGAGGATCCCAACACATGAACGTGTGGTAAAAATCTGAAGATGGCTGCCAGAGGCGGTGCTTAGGTAGAGGGCAGTCATTGGCTGTGGTCAGTATGACGCAGAGACCAGTGATTGGTTATTACTACGAAAGACAGATCAGAAACGAAACTGATACTGGTTTTTTCTTTACCGAGGATTCCCAGCCTGACGACGGGGAATATTCATGAGCATGTGAATCCATGCCAGACCCCATGCTGGAGAAGTGAAGAAATATACAAAGGGCGTATGGCCACAGCATGTAGGGACCTAAAGTCGGCACCAGAGTATATATTTTTCATAACATTTTATTGAATTTTTCTAAATAATATATTCAATGCAACAATGCAATAATTATCAGATAGATTATAAATAGGTGACTCTGAAAGTGTTTGTAGGTTGGGAGCAGGAATGATGCTGGGCTCCTTGCTGTTGCAGCTGGGACATCTTGGTCACAGATGATTGTCCGACTTGATTCTGGCGTGTTTGGGGGCCGTTCGGAGTTCAGTAAAGTGGGCTACATTGAAGCCACCTGGTGAGAGGGTGTCTCCTGGTGAGGGTTGGGAATTTGGCTGCATAATCCAGAAATGGGTCCCATATATTCAAATTCTATTTAGGGAGTCTGAACGTATAGCCGTGATTTCTTCAGCTACTGCCATGTCCCAACATTTGGCCCACCATTGGGCAATCGAGGGGCCACTTTCGTCTTTCCATAGTCGGGCCATTGTGATTTCACGGCTAGTAGTAGGTGATTGCATGGACGAGGAATTGGACCCGAGATCGGGAATGTGCCGTCTCCGGTTTCGCCTAGCAGGACAATTCCTGGGTCCCAGGGGATAGAAAGACCAGATATATCTTTGATGTGTTTCAGGACCTCCTTCCAGTATACCTCAGCCTTTGGGCAGGCCCACACTAGGTGGAATAGAGATCCGGGGGCCGGGCAGCCACGCCAGCATGTGTCAGGATTGGCCTTGTGGATTTGAGTCAGGGTGATATAGTATCTATATATTTATAACCCCCTTCCCGGTTCGTGATGCATTGTGAGCTTTTGTGCAATCTAGCCCATATTTTCCCCCATTCTTCTACTTCTATTTCATGCCCAATATCCTTTTCCCATTCTGTCATTTCTTTCTTTCTTTGCCGGGTCTGACCTGTCCAGGAGCCGGTATATAGTGGACATTCTGCCTCTGCTGGTTGGTGTTGATACTGTGAGTTCTAGTGCTGTTGGGTCTCTAGAACATTTATCTCAGGTTCTCCTATGTGACATCCAGTGCCTCATTTGGGTGTACCGGAATCTTACCCGCTCACCCACTCAGAATTTATTTTGCACCAGCAAATGTGATGGGTGAACCTTCTTCTAGAAGGTCGCTAGTTCGCGCCAGGCCCCTGCTATCCAGGCTTGGAAATCCCGAGAAGGGTTTCCTGGTGAGAATTCGGGGTTGTTCCAGATGGGAGACATGGGAACAAGGGCGCTTCGTACTCCCCATTTCCGCGCTGCGACTTTCCAGCAATGGGTCATAACAGTCGCGGCTGATAGGGGCCCGCTGTTTGCCTGTGGTTTTATAGATGGTATGTGTGGAAGAATGTGTAGTAGGACCGGGCACCAGGACTCTTCGATTTGTTGGCATTTCGGGGGGTCTACTTCTTGCACCCAGGAGAATGCGTGTGATAATTGAGCGGCAAGTGAGTATCTGGCTAAGTCGGGGACTCCCAGCCCTCCTGTGATTTCCCCTTCAGCATAATTTGTTTGTTGATCCGGGTTTCCCCCCCCCCAGACAAATTCCAGTATTTTCTTTTGTAGAGCCTGTATGGCGGGGCAGGGATCTGTAGTGGTAGTGCTGCACATTGGTATAGCCACCTGGGGATCAGGTTCATTTTAATGGCGGAGATTCGCCCGAACCAGGAGATTTCCTGCTGCTTCGCCCTTTTGAGGTCATTCTGCAGGCCACTGATTAATTGCGGGATATTTTTTGAGTACATGCGCATTGGGTTTTTAGGGATCTGGACCCCGAGGTATTCAATTGCATCGTTGGCCCAGGGGATTGGTGAGAGTGGGGTGTGAAAAACCCTTTCTTGGTGAGAGAGGTTGATGGGTAATGCTGAGGATTTGGATAGGTTGACCCTGAATCCCGATAGGGCCCCAAACTCCTCGATCTCTTTCCATAGCGCGCCCAGGGAAGTTGGAAGGTTTGTCGCAGTGCATAGGACATCGGCATACAGCGCGATTTTATACTCCTGGTCACCCACCTGTATTCCCCTTATGCCCTTATTTTGTCTGATTCTGGCGGTGAAGGGTTCCATAGAAAGAGCAAAAAACTAGGGGCGATAGTGGGCAGCCTGGTCTGGTGCCCCTTGATATGTGTATGTGACCTGACCTGGCGCCGTTGATTCGGAGTTGAGTGGTGGGAATTTGGTAGTTGGCCATGACCCATATGGTGAAGTTGGGGCTGAAGCCAAAGCGATGAAGGACCGCATGGATATAGCACCAGTCCACATGGTCGAAGGCTTTGTGGGCATCTAGTGAAATTACCGCCATTCCCATCTTTGATTTGTGGGTGCACTCAATTAGGTTTATCGTTCGCCGGTCGTTGTTGTGCGTCCCTCTTCCAGGGATGAACCCCGTCTGATCTTGGTCGATTAAGCTTGGAAGGACTGGGCCTATTCTTCTGGCCAGGTTTGTGTAGTAGGACTGATTGATTCGGCCATGGAATTCGTGACTACTCTTGTGGATAGGAAGGAGTTGAATAAAGCGGATAGTTGGGGTGCCAGCACTCTGGCAAATTTTTTGTAGAAGTTTGCGGAAAGGCCATCCGGGCCCGGGGCAGAAGATATGAGGGTTTTGATGGCTTCGATGACTTATTTGTCGTCGATAGGGGCTTCCAAGGATTCTAGTTGAGGCGAGTTGTGGGGTGGTAGCGCCCTCAGATATTCTGGTAGGTCCTCTAGGTTTATGGGTCACTGGCCATTATGGATTTGTGGTATCCCATCAGTTCATTGATTTTGTCCGTCTCGGAGAAAAGCAGCTTGCCATTTTCGCCTTGTAGCTTGAGAATGTTGTTTCGACTTCGGATCGCTCTTAGCTTCTGCACTAGTATCCCATTTGCTTTGTTCCCTTTGTTGTAATAGAACTGTTTTGTATAAGCTAGGGATTTGGCTGTCCGGTCGGCGCAATGCATTTCCAGGGCGATCTTCGCCTTCAAGGCTTGTTCGGCTTTTCTAGAGTAGCAAGCTTTTAGCTGTGATTCATGTAGGAATCCTTCTTTTTCAAGCTTGGTTATGGCTATGTTTGAAACTCTTCGTTGTTCCGCTCCTGCCCCTATCAGTACGCCTCTGACCACCGCCTTCATTGCGTCACAGATTATGTTGATGGGGGATGTTTGCGTGGTGTTTTCCTTGAAGTAGTTGGTTATTGAGTCCTCAACTTCAGCCCTTATGCTGGTGTCCAATAGGAGGGAGTCATTTAGCTTCAAATACCTCTGGATGAGTTTTTTTGGCCTGAAATGGCTAGGTTCACGGAGACTGGAGCGTGGTCGTAGATCATGCATGTGTGGATTTCTGCATTGTTGACACATGGGTAAAGGATGCCAGAGATTAGAATGAAGTAAAATCCCTTATGGACATTGGAGTAATGCGTGTAGTCTCGTGAGATATCTTTGTGTAGTCTCCAGACATCTACGGTCTCCGTTTCCCTGAATAGATTGGCTAGAGCCAGGGCCTGCATGTAGTCTGCACTTGTGGGGGGGGGGGGGGGAGGGAGCATTTTATCTAGCTGCGGGTTCGGCATGGTGGTAAAATCTCCGCCGATGATCAAGTGGCCTTCACGGAATGCTAAAATGGTCGGGAGGATTTCCGCGATGAAGCTACCTTGGGAGGTGTTGGGGCTGTAAATTGTGACGATCGTGATGGGGAGTTCCTCGAAGAAGCCTTTGAGTAGGTGGTACCGGCCCTCTGGATCTCTCCTTATTGTGATATTGGACAGAGGAATTTTGTCGCTGAGTAGAATTGCTACTCCCCTTTTCTTCGATCCAGATGAGGCGAAGAAAGATTGCTTGAATCGCTTGAATTTTATGCGGTGTTCGTCTTCCAATAATAGATGTGTTTCTTGTAGTAGGACAATGTCTCCGGATAGGTGACCAAGGCGGTGTTCAACTGATCTGCGTTTTCTTGGTGAGTTTATCCCTTGGGTACTCCAGGAGAGGATTCTTATTTCGTTCGCATTAGCCATTCCCTGCGATGTAGTGTTGATTATACGTCATGGATCTTTCCCCCAACCTAGACTGAGTCTTGGAGCAGATTTAGCGGTTGTATTGAAATAGTCACCTGATTCCGGTTGTTGTTGCATGTTGCATTGCAGTGCTCTAGGGCACAGCTAGGGATGTATGATGTCCGTAGCATTGGAATTGTCCGTTTAAGTCCCGTTTCCCCCTCCCGATCCTCCCTCTCATCCCAACTTTGAACTGGTAGGAGAAACGTCATCCTACTGCCACTGGGTAACTAGTGGCACCAATGCGCTCGGTGTGGGCCAACTGGGCAGCCGAGATGAACCGTGGAGAAGCCTCACCGGTGACCGTGCTTCTGTGCGGATAAATGTAAGCTACTTGTCTTAGCTCAAGAGGGGCCTTGGCTGGCCTTGGGTGGGCCTTATATGAGGAGTCTACGAACTCCTGGAATAGCGGGGCGTTGCTGTAAGCTCATCCCATGTCGCTGACTTTCTTCGGTGGGCCCCTGAGTCTGCGCCGTCTGTTGGATTTGGAGCACGCTCCCCCTGGAGAGCCGTCCCGAAGAGGGCGAGTTGTTTCTTCGGGTTCAGAGTCGGCCTCTGTGCTATTTAGGCCCATGAGTTTCTCTGCCTCTTTCATGTACTGTATTTGTCTCCGATTCCTCCCATTTAAATTTTACTGAGGTGGGGAATCCCCAGTGATATGGAATTTTCTCATCTTGTAGCCAGACTGTCAGGGGACGCATTGTTTTCCGTTTCTGGAGAGTTGAGTTTGCTAGGTCTTGGTAAAGTGGGATCGTGGAACCTCGGAAGGTGATCTGTCGCATTTGCCTTGCTTCCCGCATAATGTCCGCTTTTAGTTGAAATAAATGTATCCTGGCCAGCACATCTGGGAGGAACGAGGATGTTTTCCTTGGGATTGTTCTGTGTACACAGTCTAATTCTAGGGGGGAGTTGTCTGGAAGGGTGATAATGAATCTGAATAGATCCGCTATGTAGGCTTTCAATTCTGTCTCTGGGATAGAGGCTGGAATTCCTCGGACCCTGATGTTATTTCTCTGTGAGCGGTTTCCCAAATCCTCCTGTTTTGCTTCGAGGGTGTTGCATCTCGACTATTCTGTCCTTGTTGTGCTCAATTTCAAATCTTTGGTCACAGACCTCGGATTCTATTTCGGTGGTCCGATGCTCCACATCTCCCACTCTTTTGTCCAATGAGTTTATTTTCTTGGTAACTTCTTCAGCGCTTTTTTGGATTTCCCTGGTTAGGGCTGATAGTAGGTCTTGCAAATCGGCTTTGGTTGCCGCTTGTGGTGAAATGGGGCCTGATCCTGCTGATACGGGGGTGCTATTCTTGCTGGTGTCCTCCGGTGGATCGGCTTTCTTGGCCTTTTCAGCAGCTGATGTAGCCGGGAGGGCGGCAATGTCAGGTTGTTTTGCTGCCTTCCCACTTTTAGACATTTTGTGGGTGGCAGGTTTTGCGTGGGATCACCACTGTGTGAGTGTACCAACTAGGACTTTGTGAGTCTGGGTGAAGCTTTGGCGATAGACCTCAGTGTCCCAATGCGACTACTGCCTGCAATGAGGATTAGAAACTGGACCGTGAAGGAAAACAGGCGGTGCCGGGGAGCTCGGGGGTCGGGGAATGTTGGTATACAGATTAGGTCCAGAGGGGCCTGCTGTTAAGTGACCCAGGAGGCCGGGCCGATGTGTCTGTGGGAGCCCGCTCCAGGTGCCCACCCGGATCAGGGCAGGCTGCCCTCCACCCCGTTAGGAAATTCAGCCTAAAGAGAGAATTCTCCCTAACTTAGTGAGTCCCCCAGCAGCTTTGCTGGATTTCTGGAGTTTGTTTCTCCCACTCTTGGACAAGATTTATGGTGTTCCTTTGACTGCTTATGTGTTTTATGGGCTATGGGGTCCTTTACTCCATAGGGTCTCATGTGTTTTTTACTATGTGTGTTACACAGCACCCACCGTGCATTAACACAGGGGTGTCATAGTGACCCCCCCACCATAGACTCCATACCCTGGGACTGACTACTGTCTTCCAGGGCATGTAAAGTCACCATTGGCTTTACTAATCCCAAATTATTAACAGAAACCAGTACAAACCATCATATTGTGGATGTACTGGTCGGGGCAATTCGATTGCCCCGGGGCCTGTTAGTCGAGGGGGCACGTCTCCGTCCCCCCTGATCGGGTTTTGGCTGGTGGCAGTGGAAACTACTTTTTATATTCGACCGCAAATATTTTCCTATGGGATTTTCCCATTGTTCGAGGCTACCAACTTTAAATTATTTAATTCTCATAGCCTCGAACATACCGCCGGTTTATTTAATTAATATGAATTCTCCGGTTGGTATTTTTTGCCAAGACTCGATTCTAAAATGGCGTTTGTGTTCTCTTCTGTGACTCCAACCCAAGTCGAGCCCTTTGTTCCACTTTTTGGCGGGCTTCTTCACAGAAGCCTCCAAACGTGGTGCCACTCTGTCTGGGTACCACAGGGGGTGTGGGAGGGGGTTTAGGCACCCTGGACTGAGTTACCTTGGTAACTCAAGTCGCTCTCTGTGATTGGCCCAAGTGGTGAGCCGGCCGGCTAGGCTGAGTGAATGGGGGTATGCTGCATAAAAGCAGGGCTTTGGGGACTGGAACTTCAGAAGTCGCCACAGGACCCGAGAATCCGACGAGGGAGAAGCTGAGCCGACCTACCACGACGACACCACTGGTGGAGCCCTGCAGAACCGGCTCAACACTTCCCGACGACAGAGAAGATCTCCCGGCTGGAGAGGCTTCTTCCCCTGACTGGTGGGCACAACCAGTTTACCTTCTTTTCTTCGCACCCCAGACCGGTTTGTGGTCGAACTGCCCGTGCCAAGCACCCCGGCGGCCGGATAGCCACTCACCACTGAACTGCGAATCAACAGACCGCTCCTTGTACCCGAGAAACTCCGCGGCTGGTTTCTTCCCTGGCAGTGCAACGTACTCTTGTCTTCCTCCACGACGAGATCCTCTCTTCCCCCGGACGAAGCACCGACTTGCATCCGCTGCCAGGAACAACTGCCGTCGCTGGAGTGTTCTCACCACTTTAAGGTACCGTGTCCACCAGGCCTCTCTTTCTAAAGATTGCTACAAGGTAATATTAACCCCTTAACCTTCTGGACTGGGCTGGCCGCCTTGACCCTCTGGGTCCCTTTCTTTGGTCCAACTCCTTTTTGAACCATTACAAGACTTTTGTGCACTGCAACCGTGTGACCTTGGACACATTTCGTTTCGATCCTCTTAAAGCGGATCCAGCCTACTGACTCTGAATTCACGGTTTTACTTTGCCTTCCTCTCTTGCTATGTTCTTGTAAAAGTGTTGGGATCTGTTCAATTTGTTCTCTGCTTTTCTCTCCCTTTTAAAAACTATTAGAATGCCATCTATGTTAAGCGCTCACTGCTGTCTGAAAATAAGTGGGGCTTTACTTAAGACTTGTCTAATATTCTTTTAAAGGGAGTGTATATCTTTTAGTGACCGTGTTTTTGAATTGCTTACTATTAGTGCCTGTGTGTTTTTCTAGATGTGGTTTTAAATAAATAATTATATCTCTTTTACACCAAGCCCTGGTCAGTGTTTACTTGTTCTACTGTGTTCTTCTGACCTATTGTGAATACTCTGTATACTGCCTAACTCTTCTTGAGGGAAGTCCGACTGCTCAGCCACAGCTACCAAGTGAATCTGTGTGGTACAGACTGCTACCAAGTGGGTTTCCTGCCAAACACCTGTAGTCCTAAAGCTTTTGCAGTGGTCCCAGAGGGAACTGCACAGGCTTCTGCCTAACACCACCCGACTCCTCACCTCAGATTGCTGGTGCGTTGCTGTGTAGTCCTGTGGCTCCGGGGGCTTCCCGCGCCCCTGAGGGGGGGGGGTCCCCGGAGTGCATCTTTTTCCTCCTGAAAGCCGCGGGACACCCCTTGGGGCACCTCCGTGAGTGCGGGGGCCAGTCTAGTGCTGGGATCCCCTTCAGTTGAGGGGGGGGTGGGGGGGGGTCCACTTCCCAGGGGCCGCCTGGATCGATGGTAGGGACCTCAATCCCTGTAGGCCTGTGGGTCGTGGGGCCAGGAGGCGCCAAAGAGAGGGGTGCAGAGGGCCGGGGGGGGGGAGAGGGGAGATCGTGGCCAGGGGGCTGCCCCGGGAATTGGAGAGTGGGTCCGTGCCCACAGCAGGGTCCGTGATGGGGATAGCGGCAGAGGTGGCAGGAGGAAAGATCTTCCGCTGGTGCTGATGAAGCGTGGGCAGCCAACCCTGCTGCGGCGTAGAGGTAGTCGGGTCCCGGCAGGAAGAAGCAAGATGGCCGTCGGGCCTGAAGGATTTCCAGGATCAGGGGAAATGATAGATGTCACTGAATGCGGGTGCAGCAGGTCGCACCAGGGGCAGGCTGGGCCGGCGTGTGATGATCGCTCTTACAGGCTGTCCGGTGCCCAAAGCGGGGGAGGTGGAGCCCCTGGACCGGAGCCACAGCAAAGATGGTGCTTCCGCTGCCTTGTGGAGGAGAAGTGCGAGCGCTCCTGGTGGACCAAGATTGAGCTGGAGCACACAGGCTCGGGTGGAGCAGGAGGGAGGCTGGCGGGCACCTACGATGAGATGCGTGGGGGTGGACCGCCGCACCGTTCGTGCTGCAATGCCGCCTGTCCCCCGATCCGGGGAGAGTGGCGTTGGGCGAGCGTTAGCGAGTCGGACCATCCCGGTAGGCAGGGGATGGCGGAGAGCTGGGGGACCTCCTGCATCCACGGCGTAGTGCTGCTTCAGCCGGCGCTGGTGACGGAATCTGGCTGGTGGGTCCGATGATTATGCGGGACAGTGGCGGTCAGCCGGCAGGCTGTAAAGGCTCATTCCATTCGGCTGTAGTTCAGCCACGATGATATGCCTACTCCGCCCCCTCCTGGGAGGCCTCCAGGGCGCGAAGCTGCGGCGGCCATTTTTCCGCAGAGTGGGTCCCGGAGCTGGAGATGGGTCGCATCGGGCCGTCAGAAGATGAAACCGGGACCCACTCGGTCGGGAGATGCAGAGGGGTCTCCCCCGCCACTGGGTACGATTACAGGCTCAAACGGGAGCAGAAAACGGCTAATATACGGAAAGGCGCATTGGGCCAGGCGGGAGCTCCCAGGCAGGCATACCAGTCGAGTCGGCTACAGTCCACGCCCCCTGCCAGAGTATATATTAAGTTAAGGCACATTTTGTTTTTCGAAAAATACATGGACTAGATCATAGCACTGTATTCCCGAGCACTTTTTATTAATTTTAGACTGGGTTCTTTGAAGGTAGCTAAATTCCCTGCCTCATGGACGCCAGGAAACACAAGTGAATGACCCCTGTGTAATGCAACCGAGGAAACAGTCACACACTTTATGGGGGTTTTTTTGTTGTCCTTCTACCCATGAATTAAGAAAATTATATTTAAAGTCTCTGATGATACGAGTGGATGTCTGTACAGCTATCGAAGCTCTAGCTCTATGTAAATCGACTGATGACCCAGGAAGGGTCTGTAAAGTATCTAAATGTATACACAGGGCTTGGTTGATGAGAACAAGCAGGGAGTTATCATCCTGAATATAAATGGTGAAAATGTATTATATACAGGAAGCTGTGAGCATTTAACATGCTCTTTATTCTCGGTCACTCTGATCCCAAGAGAGTAAACCGAAAAGTTGGACCCCATGAATGAAAATGTCGGGGTCCAATGAAATAAAATATGACGACATGGGTAGTATTAGGCTTAATAACATCAGCTAATGCTTTAGGCTACAGAGGACTCCAACTTGTTTGGGCTGCAAGTTTTAAAACCTTACGATCTGCTATCACATTCTCTTCTCCCAAAGAAAACAACCTAGAGTCACAAGATTTTATTGATTGTTTTTAATGTTAGGATGAATCGAATGTCACTTCTCCCAGATGACTAGCTAGACAATATGAAGGACATCGAGGGGCCTAGTGTGAAAAAGAAAAATGTCAGATATCATAGGAACAAATAATGAACTGACAATTGTGAACGTTAGCCTCAGTCGCTTCTAGATAGAAATGCAAATGGTGGGATGTCCCACACTTGGGTGGAGCTGTGAACATTAGCCTGAATCGCATCTGGATAGAAATGCAAATGTAAACGTTAAAATGCCCCACACGTGTATCACTGTGTACCCTGGTTTCCTATTCCCCCATGCTTTTGCTGTATATCTGTATACCCATCCTGTCGCTGTAAGCCCATCCCCCTGCCTCTATGTGCCTGTGTGTCGCTGTGTTCCCTGCCATCCTGTTGACGTGCCTGGTCTTGGGCGCTTTAAAGATAATCATCAGATCGCATTACTAAACTTACTCTCTACTATACACCATCATTCAACTAGAACACAGCTATGCCCCTGATAAATTCGACCTAGCTGTTTACATACGAATACGACCCCATGAACACCTCATCACCCTAATAAAACGCAGCTAGCCGAGCACATTCCAGCCTAGTTGCTCACATATGTGTCCTTCAGGCCTAACGCAGCCAGAGCCCAGTCTGGGTGTCCACCCACCAGACTGCACACATCCAACTGATTTCTTCAGCACCACACCCAACGCTAGGATGCAGCTACCATCGGGCAATTACATCAGCTGCACACATATCTGGTGCACCCACGCACCCTATGACACCATCTCACTCTACTGACCAGAACTACAGTTCCCGAGGGCATTCAACCTACCAGCGCTTTGAGGTCATACCAATGATATACAGAGCGTTATATAAATGGCAAGTAACATAACTTGTTTGGGAGGCTCTGAGATTTAAAGTTTACGGCAAGTCACCGCAATCTCTCCAACTCAAAACATACTGCTACTAGATTTTATACATTTTATAATTCTTTGATTGTTTTTAGAATTTGAATGTAATAAATGTATCTTCTTGATGTATGAACTTGTACCAAATGACTGGCATGTGACAATGAAATATGAGGACGTTCTTTTATGGTTCAACAACCAAATAAAATATTTTAAAAGTGAAAAAAGTGAAAGTGAACGCCCATCTTGTCAAATTAAAAGGGCTCATACTAATAAATCTATTGCCAATCCTTACCTCTAAAATACATAATGTGTGGGACAACAAGGTAGTCAAAAGAAAAAAAAAAAGTGTTCAAGAAATGTTATGTCAGATTGTTGAGCAGTTGGCTTCACTTCCCCACGTTTTCAGCACGGGACAAGGCAGCACGTTTGAGCTTCACACACACTCTGGCTTCTTGGCCACGAGGAAACAGTTCAAAGAATAGGAATCAGGGCCTTCTGCCAAAGTCTCGCTCCCATCGACAGTCTCTTATTGCAGAGGGCCTGAACGTACCAAACACCAAAGTTGCTTTCTTATCAGGATTTTCAAATTCACAGGTTCGCAATTGGTCTCCCTCGTTCGGGCTCGTACTACAGATCCCCCCCCACTCATTCGGGCTCCGATCCCTTTAGAACAATGTTCACGATTGGTCTCCCTTGTTCCTACTCAGACCCCCTTGTATCAAAAACCGATGACTTTCGATTGTGCAATGGGTTTTGCTTAAACCTTTGCAGGAGCACTTCGATTCACACCAATTCTTATTCTTTATCTTTTACTTTAGTTTCTGCCACTTCTTGGCTGAATATATTACAGCGACCTTTGTTTGAACACACTTGCGGTGCCGGACCACTCTGTCACGTATATCGTATCTTCTTTGCTACAGTTCAAACATCCATCAGCCGTTAGGCAGTCCTCGCGTCTTTCATCACACGCGTTCAGTAATCTTTATCCTTGCTCATTGTATAGAATGTCGCCGCTTGCAACCTTGACTTCAACACAGACTGATCTTGCATCGGTTTCCCCAACTCACCGGCTGTGTTGATCTTTCTTCGATCTTGGAGCTAAGAACGGTACCAGAGTGGCTGCTGCTTCTCTCCTACTTGATAAGCCATAAAGGAGGGCACCAAGTATCTCCAACACACAATACAGGATTCTTCAGTCTGATTTTATGGCCTTATGCTCTGAAATCCGAAGAAGTCTAGAAAGTAACCGCTTTCTGTCAGAAGGGTCAAGGGCATCTCCCTCCGTGTGCACCCTTCGTGGTTTGCCAGCTTTGTTTCCTCGTTGCTGCCGTCTCTAAACTGCTGTTCCTTCATGTGCTTTGCCTTGTTCTGAGTGTGCTCTCGTGTTGCGCTTTTGTCTGTTTGGGGAAGTTTAATGGAAGTCAGGTGAATGATTACCATTAATTGCCTGAACATAGTAGTGGGAAATGTCAGATACACAACTCGGGTGCAGGTCTGTTTTCTCCCAGAGCAGGTTGTCTGTGTGAATATATCCTACTGGGTAGGGTGGGGTAAAGGTGTTGCAGGGAAGAGAGGGATACCGCGCCTTGCCATCAGGTGGCCCACTCCGCGAAGTCCCCTCACCCAGGTGATCCTCCTGCACTGGTCCACAGAGAGACCCCAGGGGACTAACGGGTGAGACACCTTCTGGTGTCTCACAGTACTCCATGAAAGGAGTCCATCTTTTCACAAACACCCATTCACTTTGTCATACTACAGCAGTGATCTTCTACACTATAACAAATTGCCATACTTTGGAATAACTCAAACAGTGAAAAGGGGTCTATCGCGCTCAGTTGCGCAACATATTTCACATTTTTATAGACAGTACCAATCGGGTGATCAAATATCAACAATCTGGGGATAAGCGGATAACTCCTCTCATTTGCCACCCTAAACATCATACAGAATGGGTCCATCCAGAATATATAGTTCAACAATCTCCCTTATTTTTACCTAGTCTCATGGAAGAAGCATCTCAATTTGAAAGGGCATGAATGAGGATCCTCTTTTTAACACATCACTTCCAACAACGAACGGTTTTTACAGAGTGAAAATGGTAAAAAGTATCTGGAGCATGATACAATCTATACAACATCTTCAATTTGGTTCTAAATATGTGGTACAAATGGGGGATCTTAATCTTCTAAGGACATCATCCCAAATGTCTTCTTCTATCCGTCTCTCAATGTCCCCCCCCCCCCACTGGTGCAGCTATTTATTGTAATAATTTGTATTTTTATTTATTTAAATGCTTTATATTGTGCAAACCAGACAGAATGCATCAGAAGGCTGTACATCTCTATATTAAAATACAATAAACAAATACACACAGTAAAATCCCAACAACTTTAAGTCAGAGAAAATCCAGACTACAGAGATCTCAAGATCCCTCAGAAATCTTCAATTTGAAGATGGAGGTTGCAAATATATTGCTTTACAAACAATAATAGCTTAAAGTAATTCTGGCATCAAGGGCCAGCCAATTAAGTGATTTTAAAACTGGAGTAATATGGCAATTGTTCTACTGGCGAGTGCTCTCTGATGCCGAATCCCTAAATGCATGGCAAGCCAAATTCCTAATCTGCCAACATTCATATTGCTCTCCTTTTGCCATTTTATAATTTTTCTTACACTATTCAAAAGATGTAATCAAACCACTGAGGAGTAGGTCCCCAATTGCCATACATCCGCATTTGCTCCATACTTTAAAGTCCTTGTATAGCATTCCAGGTGAGAAAATACATTAACTCCAATAGGTGTTAAAGAATACAACGAGGAAAGCATCCATGGCTTCAATAAGATAACCAAAGCCTCGTTGACATGGTTACAAAATGTACATACAGGTTAGGGTAGTGTACACTCTTCGGGGTCCATGTCTTCCATCGATAGCATGTTTTATAAATCACATTTTTTTTTTTGCAGTCAGATAGTACTTAAATATCTTTCTTATTTTTCCATTTATAGAGCACACTAAGCCCTGAGGCATCAAGATGCTGTTACATGACCAGTACTCACAAAGACAGAATAAGCAGTTTAGCAATCAATATTTAAGCGAACAACAATGTTTTTGGGGATTTACAGAAGATATAGTAGAGTGCTTGGCTATCAAGGTAGGCGTGAGTGCGTTCCAATGTTTGGCTGCAATGGTACGGAAGCTAGAACCTCGGCTTTGGCCTGTTTAAATTTGAGCTGGATGAGACTGGGCATAAGCTGCCCTAGTAGGTCTGGATGAAGATTATTTTGAGATTTTCTGTGAGAAGTAAGGTGGGACATGCTTGGAAAGGCTTCTATGTGTGATTTAAAGTGTTTTAAAAAGAATCTGCTCATAAATGGCGAGCCAGTGGGCTTTTCTGCTTGCAGCTGTGTTATGTTCAGGTTTGAGGTTGTCCAGAACTACTCTAAGTGCGTTATTCTGAATAACCTGCATCTTCCGAATGTTGTGATCAGTGGCACCTGCAAAGAGGGCATTGCAATAGTAGAGCCTCAATCCGATGGTAGCGGGGCGATTTATTTGTTAAACCACTTTCATCCAACCCCATATATATCCAAAATCAGTCACTGACATTTCGTACATTCCAGCCCTCATGGTTTCGAATAAGAATAAGAACCGTTTGAAAATTCAGCAGCCCTCTTCACATGGGCTTCAAAAATTGTATGATATTTAGATTAATATTACAACAGAACGTTTGAATTTATATAAAGCCAATTACACAATGCTAATTATCTCCCCACCCCTTATTGAACGTGATTGCTCGAGATCTGGCTAATCTCTCCTGACGAAAAAGACTTCTTCAAATTAATATATTGGCTCATCTTTTCTTAACCTTTTTGATAAGGAGCTTTAACCATCAATGTTACAATGTATGATTGTATTTTAAATCCACATACTCCACCAAAAGCTGTCAATTATTTGAGTTTCACTTATAGAACTTAAAATAATATCACCTGCAAATGAACCCATTTTATGTCTGATGTCTCATTTAATCTCATGATTTTTTAAATTATTTTTTCCACTACATGTTCCATTGAGAGAGTGAATAAAAGACGATAAAGGACATGTTACCACATTTATTTATTCATTTGGTTCATAAATATGTGAGAAGTAGGGTGTTTATATATTTGCCATAATGCTTATTAAGTTTGGCCCAAAGAAGTATAACCTCTAGAAAGCCTCAGTCAACCAAGTTAAATTGTTTTCCAGCTCCAATAACAGCAACATGGATAAATCTGGGGTTCTATCAGCTTGGTCTATTAAAGGCAGGGTGGTTCTAATGTTGTCAAACGTATTACAACTTACGATAAATCCATGGTCGGGGTCCACTAAATAAGAGCTATATTCTACTACCTGGGATTCCCAGAACTGGTAGTAAAAATTCAAGATACCACCAAAACATACTTTGAACTGAACACAGGGACTGTAGCCGACCCAGGAACCCTGTGGGAGGCATATAAAACAGTAGTAAGGGGCGACATCATCCCTTGGACAACTGCACACAAGTAAAAGCATCTTGCCACAGTGCATGAGGCCGAACAGCAGGTCCAAAGAACAGAAGCGGCTCACCTGGCACAGGCCATGCCCGAAACACACCGGGCACTAACACTAGTGCAGAAACGCCTCCAAAACATAGCCCTGGACAACGCCAGGCGCAGAGAGCCCTACGTGCTAGGGTGTATGAGACTGGATAAAGCCGGCAAAATGCTGGCATGGTTAGAATGCAGGGATGAAGGCCACAACCATGTTAGACAACTCAGCAATGGTGACTCTGACCCACTAACGGTGGACAGAGACATAGTGGAGGGCTTCGCCACATACTACACCAACCTATACAGGACACCCTCCTCCCCCATAGACATATCGATGTTGGATAAAATCTCCCTTCCCACTCTTACCACAGAATAGCAGTCCCTCCTTGATAAGGAGATCACCGAAGAAGAAGTAAGTGCAGCCATGTCGGAACTCCAACCTGGGAAATCCCCAGGCCCAAAAGGCTTCCCAACGGAACTATGGCAGAAGATAGGGACAAATGAGATCGCCCCACATCTACTGCGTATGTACCAGAACGCACAAGACCAGGGCTCCCCATCACCGGACCTCAGAGAAGCCACTATAATAGTGCTACCCAAGGCGGACAACCCCCCCTGCGGAGCTTTAAAACTGCGAACTGCGGGTCGTACAGACCCATCTCCTTTATAAATGGTGAAACAAAAATCCTCGCGAAGGTCTTAGCCGACCGACTACAATCGGTCATCGCATCCCTGATCCACCCGGACCAATGCGGCTTTATGCCACAGAGGTCAACCCGAATGAATTTATAGAGATTACACACTGCTTTAGAAAGAGCCGACAGACTCCAGGGCCCGTTGGCACTGCTGGCCATCGACTTCGAGAAGGCCTTCGACTTGGTGCACTGGGAGGCCATATGGGAAACAATGCACCGCATGGGATTCGGCCACCAATTCATGACATGGGTAAAACTCCTCTACAAGTGCCCAAGGGTGAGAACTAGAGTCAACGGCTGGCGGTCAGAACCCTTCACCCTAGGGAGGGGCACGAGGCAAGGATGTCCCCCATCAGCCATGATTTTCACACTAGCAATAGAACCCCTCGCAACACTGCTGAGGGAATCAGAACTGTGGGAGGGCTTTCGATGGTCGGACACGTGGGAAGATAGGGTATCACTGTATGCAGATGACCTTTTAATCTACCTGAAGGATCCAGTAAAGTCCCGCAATCTCACACTTGTTAGAGGGGAAGGGAGCATTCAGTGGACTAGTGGACTTCGTGTCAACTGGTCCAAATCTATACTATTCCCAATAGGGAGGGCAAAAGACAACTCCGGTAAACTGCCCATACCAAGTTAAAACAACATGATTCAAGTACCTAGGCATACAAATCACAAATAGTCTCACCGACTACATATCTGAGAACTTACAACCCATTTCAACAAGATTCGTAGAGGACACGCGTCAATGGGTATCGCTACCACTATCTCCAATGGGCAGAGCGACCCTCTTCAAATGGAATGCCTTGCCACCCTTCCTGTACATCCTACAGAATGCCCCACTATATATTCCAACACTTGCTCCAGAAACTTGGCCGCACCCTTCGGAAACTGTTGTGGTGCGGTGGTCACCCGCGAATAGCACTTGCCACACTCCAAAGTTCCATATGGGGGGGAGGATTCGGACTGCCCAGACTACAAACATACTATTGGGCCAGCCAGTTGGCAGTCGTGAACGACATGCTACACGGAGGCGCAACATTGCCACATGTCAGGGCAATAAACGCTGGCATGGGAATGCCACCCCTCGAACTCCTATACCACAGCATGAACAGAACAGCTCCGCCATCCATGTTAACGCACCCGTCACAAATCTGGGTAGAGGCACAAATACATGGATTGGGACATGAAATTGACACCTGAGCAACCGCTGTGGAACAACAGACATCTACCAGAAATTAATAAGCTTCCTAGATGGCCCAGCTGGGTAACACATCGGATCACGAGGATCAAAGACATCATACAGGAGGGCAAGATGGTCACATTCGAAACTTTACAATCCGGCTTCTCTCCCACCAACAGAACAATACCACTACACTCAAATAAAACATGCACTACAAGGCCATCTCCCACACATGAACAATATGCCGGAGTACACCCCAATGGAACGCAGCATAATCCCAGAACAGATCTAACACAAACACTGATTTCGTGAAGCGTTTGGACTTTGGCCACAGTGGGGAACCAGCCCCTGAACTCACAGTTGCAACGTTTGAACAAACTCACATGTTCTGGGAATGTACCACACTGTATCAGTAACAGAGACTGCTTCAGTTATTTACCGCTTATTTTCTTGAGGAGAATCAACTACTTTAGAATTGGCCCATATATCTGCCCTCCAGGAGGGCTTTGGGTTTTCCAACGCAGTTTGAATAACATACGTCTTACCTTGAAAAGGACCCGTTGTTCTGGGTCGAAACACGTGTCGGCAGTGTTGTTTTTGCATTATTTCATAAAATCTGTTTCGACAGCGTATTTTGACTGAAGAATCTACTTGCTTTGGACTCTTTGTTTCACCCCATCTGTTGTCCAGTTATACACTCAATTTGAATAGGACATTTACCATTTGCTCAGGGCTGCGCAATCATTTAGAGGTGACAATTTCAAGTGTTCAGATCTAACACAAAGTCACCTCAACCATATACAATGCGATCACCTCCTTCGCCACAAAGGAACTAGTTAGCCTCAAGGCCAAATGGGAACGAGATGTAGGAGCACTACAACCAGAAGACTGGATAAGTGCACTGATGTGCCCCAGGGAGGCCACAATTTCATCCAGAATTCGGCTCATACAGCTAAAGATTCTACATCGAACCTACTACCCGAGACTGGCCCTCTTCCGATGGGACAAAATCTCAGACCCACGGTGCTAGCGCTGCAAACGTGAAGAAGGCACCTTCTTTCGCATTCAATGGGAATGTGACCACATACAACAATATTGGCAGGCATGCTGCGACGAGCTATCAAGGGTCATGGGCAAAACAAAATCGAGAGAACCAAAGCAGCTATTGTTGGGGGTGGAAGACGAGAGTGATCTGACAAGATACGAAATGTTATTCCCATCAACTGCCACGGCAATACTCAGAAGGAACGTTGCACAGCTATGGGGCTCGGAAGTCACCCCGAGTTTCGACCAATGAGTTACGGATTTGTGGACATATGCGTTGCAATGGAACACAGGTTGTACACCGCAAGAGGTTGCCCTGACAAAGCAAATAAAATATGGCAAAAATGGGAAGACTCGCACTGAATAGGAATCTGCCTGGCCAGGTAGATACAGATATGAGTAAAATGCGAAACAGGAAAACGCCAACAGAACATTGCCCAACACTGCCAGTGACTCTGTGCTCTAGTATGCTCCGCTGATGCCCAAGGTGCAAGGGGAGGTGGGGGGGGTTCACAGAGAGACCATCAATAAATACATGTTTTATAATGTATGTGGAAAATCAATAAATATTGTTTGATAAAAAAAAAAAAGATAAGAGCTATACTCTGACAAATTCCCTGCCTGACTGGGGTGGTCAATGTGGTGGGTTTCCAGCCTGTGCTAGTAGGGCAGTCACATGATAGTCACCCACCACCACACATTCTCAAAATACAGGTCCCCATGATGAGCAGTCGGAGGTCCACTATATAATCCATACACCGATCAGGAACGCCCATGGTAGGAGGGGATAGATCTAATCCTTAAAGACTCGCTCTCATCAGCGGAACACTGGGAGAGCCATTCCACCGTCCTCTCTAGACTTCATCGTCTAGTACTTGAGCAGAAGCCTCACCCCTTAAGAAAATGTTTTTTGACCAGTTTAGAGTTTTGAGAAATCAATTTTATCCCCAGACACCAGAAACCTTCTCACTCTGTGGTTCACCTAAATGTAAACTCATGGAAGATCTGCAGTGTAAAGATGACCCCATGTGGAACGTGCAAACACAGAAACACCCAAACCCCAGTCTCTGATCATTGCTACGAGTACTCATTTATAAATTCCTTACAATGAAGGAGCGAAAATGCCTTAGTCCACCTTTACAAATGTACTCGATGTCTTAAAGACTCACAATCCACATGGCATGGGAACGGTGAGAACCCAGGCTTTTGCAGACAAGGACAGCAGCACTGTGCTTGACCATGACCCCGCTGGCCGTCAGAGCATCCAAATGAACTCCGAGTGAATTCAATAATGGGAAATATGTAATTCCATGTTAACCTCTTCTCTACGGTTCGTTTAGTATTTGTGAATCTAGTTTCCAGACCCCATTTGTGAGAGCCTGTGTTGCCCAAAAGAGTCCCATCATTTTGTCTATAAGTAGTGGGTAGTTCATCAGTTCCTAACACCTTTACGAAATTCATATTGATATAAAGATATAATCAATTTCTTGAGTGCGAGGGTGGTGCTACCGGCAAGCGACCAATGTGGCCACCTAACAGACGCATCACACCTGATAAGTGCATGGAAAGGCATTGCAGGGGCACTATGGGGGACACCGTCTGGTAGACAAGAGGGCGAGGGGGTTGCAGCAGTGCTTTTAAACACAACTGTTGAGCTGCTTCGGAGTAGATGCACAGGTAGGGAGACCACTCCTGCGCAACAGCAAGATCCAGTATGTGAGCGTCCAGCCGCGTAGTGTTGTGGAGACCAGGCATGTGCATTATCATGGGCGCAAAACCAGTCTCATCTCGTAGCCGAGTTTGGTGAAGGACTGAACGTGGCTGCACAGTGAGCATGGGCACGGATGAGCAGGCTTGGTAATTGAAACGCTTGTTGGGCAGGCGCGGTAGCCTTCCTATGCGCCATTTGGTCTACAAAAGGTGTGCCCGATTGCAGTGCGCAACACGGCACATGCCCCTACCCCAAAGGCCCAGCCAGGATAACGTGCGCAATCCTGTTTTGCCTGCTACACTACACAATATGGAGACACAGGTGCAAAAATGACACTCGAGATGCAGCATCAGAATATGGACTAATACCAACAATGTAGAGCCCTCACAACATAAGATAGCTCAACTGTGTGGAGGAATGTCGAAGGCAGAGGAACGTATCCATGATACTGAGGATGTAGTACATAACACTAAGAAAGATTTGGTAGTTGGAACTGGGAAAATCAGAGTAAGAAATTAGATCACAGCATTAACAGGATACTGGGTGTGCCAGAAACAGCCATTCAAAGATCGGTTGAAATTTATTGAGCAATTATCTACCTGAAATATTAGGTCGCCCAGTGCTGTCTGACCATTTTCTAAGAGTAAGTCCACTGAATGCCTGGGTAATGGCCGGCACCTGGCCTATCCCTCGTACGGACATTGCCAAGATTTTTAACTCTAGGGCGAGAAGGGTGCATTAATGTTAAACAAAACCTGTATCTCCATCTTTCTGGAATTCAATCCACTTGTGCAGACGGCCAAGAAATTCTTCACTGAGGTCAATGGAAGACTCTGTGATAATAGTCAAGTAAAAAAATGCACTTTCCCTCAAGACTGAAAATGAACCAAGAGAAGGCAATGTTTTTAACTGTTAGGATACATTTTCAAAATAAACCCCTGGGGGGTGGGTGGGGAAGGATTTTTGGAGGCCACCATATTTATGGTATAGGTGAGCCAAGACCCCAACCAAGGTAGGCGAGTGAGCAGTCTCAGGAAAAGTGTGCAAGTGGTCTAGGGCTACAATGAGTCCACACAGAGCAACACTTCATTCAAGTTAGACAGTTGTATATAACAAAATACAGTTATTAGGCCAACAAATACACAACATAAATATCACAGGTTATATGGTCAATCCAAACCATACATACATTCACCTTAGAAATAGAAATGCATATGAATTAGTTACCCGTGCAATACAGGCGAGTAGTCCGATATAAGAAGAAAAATAGGTAGCACAAATACAAAAACAGTTTCCCTCACTAATAAGTCCAACCCCAAGTTCATATGGGGCCTTGTCCCCAAACGTCACAAGTTCCAGAATATAACCTCTTAAGGTTAGTCAAAGTCAAAACAATGCAGTGGACTGGTGATGGTGCTTAGTAATGTTTTACAAAGTTAGAGGAGTATTTTACCAAAATTAGATAAGCCCCCCCGACACTACCATTCATTAGGAGTGACCTAGTAAAGGATCCTTAGCCCAGAATCGATGACCTGACGCCAGGCCAGAGGGAGTTTGGGACAAGGACTTTTACGCCCATGGTTACATTATGGAGGATGGGGCGGGGGGATAGAAAAAGGTAATTTAATTTCCCCCCTGGCTTCGATTTTTCCAGATGACACTGCAAGTCTTCCGGAATCCATTGGGCACACAATCTTCTGCACTTGATTCGGGTGAGAAAGGTCCAGGGGTCGCAGTGCAGAGGCCACTCTTCGGGTCTGGAGAAGGTCATCTTAAACAGCAAACGGTTCCAGACAGTTTCCAGAAGAAGCCCCCAAATTAAGAAAAAAATGCAGACTTCTATGGCACTGGCCCTTCAGCACAATTCACGGGCTTGAAGGATTTTTCCAACAGAGGCAGCAACAGATGATCGTACAACAGCGAACACAGAAGGGCCCCGGCACTGCTTCCCTTCGAGTGGGATGGCTGAAATTGCCAGGACACACGACTTGTAGCATAAACTGGATATCTGACAAGTTCCAAGGCTCAACTCGGAGCAGCGACTACTGCAGCGAGGCAGACCAGGCAAGAGCTTGTCAGTCCATTGGGTGGTCCAGAGAAACTTACAAAGGTTCTCAAGGCACAGAACCTTGAGCAGGGGTGCAGGGGTTGAAACTAGTTTTTCACACCGGTAGAAAGGTCAAAGCACCAACAAGGGCCTTCTGAGATCAGAGGAGCAGGGCTTCACTAGAGTAGACAGGTCTTCGGGTCTTCAGTTGGCTGCTCTTCTTGTCAAAGTCCTGGTTGCAATGATGAACTGCCCTGCAGGAGCCCTCTTTTTATCAAAGATTCCAGCTATGAGCAAGCCCACCAATGGTAAGGATCTGCAACAAACAGCCCTGGATTGTCCAATTTGGACAGCCACTGGTCATCACATCCATCCAGCAACAGGCTTTCGAGAGCAAGAGGATGTGGACTGGGGCCAGACAGTCCCAGCCCCCTTCCCTGGTTTACACACACAAAGCCCACTTACCGGCAAAAGCAGCAGCTCCCTCCCTGGAAAGGTGTTAACATATATGACATTTCCTGACATGAGAAGGCCAAAGAACGATATGGCCAAAGAACAATCAAAATTCTTGTGGTGCTGGCATTTTAGGCATTTTAGGGTGCTAGTCACCTTAAGTTAGCATTTGCGGCGAATGCAAAAGGACCACGAAAAAACACAAAAACTGTACAAATCACTCAGTTGCCACCAGATTGTCATAGGCACATTGTCAAAGTAAACAAAAAGCCATTAGGTAAAAAGTTATAAGGATTGTGACAATTCACAGGATCTTGTCATTTCTCCCCAGTGAGGGGAACATTTCCCTGTGAGGCTAGGGAGGTGAGGCCGCTACCCAATAGTCCCCCTAGGGGTGGCAGAAAGCTTGACCTCACAAGGAGAGACTCCTCTCCTACCTATAGGGACTCACGTTCTTGGATCCACAAAGTAATATAACCAAGACGAAGAAGAGCCAAAGAAACGTGCAGAGTAATAACAGGTTGCCTTACCATGGTACTGAGAAGAGTTAGCCCCAAGGAAGCATACAGATTAGTAAGACAGTATTATTCAACAACAGTAAAGAAGAACTTCGACTTTACACTGGGGATGATCTAGCCACAGGAAATAAAGAGCGAGAAAGGAGACCTAGCTTCTCATTATTGCCTTTGGTCCTCACATGAAAAAACTGTATTCTCACTTCTCCATTGGTGGCATCCAGATCCCAGTTAGTAAATCTGTAAAAACCTTGGGTGTTATTTTTGACCATGAGTTGTCCATGAAACAACACTTCTGACACATTCGCTCTTCATGTGGTGAAACTACTCATGAAAAACAGATCCTTATTGGCTATGGTACTAGTCAAATCTCGGTTAAACTACTGCAATAGCCTGCTCACTGGTACATTGCAAGCATGTTTGCACATCACTCAGAATGGCGCAGTTAGGGTCATTTATGGTCTCTGCAAATGTGATCATATCTCTTTCAAAAGAAAACTTAATTAGCTAACTGTTAAGCAACGAATTAAGCACAAAATCGTATCTCTTACTTATAAATGTCAGAACCAGGCCGCTCCTCAGTATTTAATTGACAGACTATCCAAGACATTCTGCCCGGACACTGTTCTACAATGAGAATCGTGCATTGCTTCAAGCACGATACCAGCTAGAAAAATGTGGTGGTTGAGGTTTTGAAACACATGCAACTAGGGAATGGAATGCTCTTCCACCCAATGTAAGATCCTCATCTTCCCTAGCGAACTTTCAGAGTACAACAAAAACCTGCTCTTTTCAGCAGATCAATTCTCTCCCTCCTGTTCACCATCTCCGACTCTTTCTTTGTTCATGCGTTCTGAGGCCCAAGGGCATGCAGCGCTTAAGAATTAAAATAAATAAAAATGTTGTGTATCAAAGCCGAGAGACTTCACTTCCAGCAGTAGTGGAAGAAATACAAGCATTTTCCAGAGTTTAGGGATTCAAAGTTAACATGTAAAAATCAGAAATGTTGCATTTAACGCTCCCCCAACCTGAAAGAAGACATGACGCTAGGACCACCTGGTTGGTGTGGGGAGTGTAACATTACTTGCATATTTGTCTCACTAATGACTTAATTATTATCTTTCCACAACTCTGAACAAATCCGGCAAGACTTGCAAAATGGAGGGCTATAGCAAAATCATGGATGGGTAAGATAGATATTCTTAAAATTAACATTTTGCATAAACGGCTCTTCTTATACCAGACTCTCACTATACAGGTCCTTTATTTTGCAGGAAAAGGGAGCATATATTAATAGGATGATTTTGCTAAAATCCAGGCAAAGGGGTGGTTGCGTGTGCTCCGATTTAAAAGAACACTACGATGCTACTCAGCTTAGGGTAGTTGAAAATAGATGTACCCCTACTCGAAAAAAACTATGGTTGCTCATGGAGCAGGTGGCAGGAGTCTATATTTGGAAACCCCCTTGAGTAAGCAGTAAACACCTAGAAGCCTATATATTAACTCCGTTACTTAAACAGCCCTGTGAGTGGAGGACTATCTGCAAAGGGGCTACTATCAACCTTCCTTTCTCTTTTCACTCCTATTGTGGGAAATTTACAAATTGCACATCTGACTTACAGCCCAATAGTTTCAAACCTGGTAGAGGGCAGGTTGCTGAAAGACGGCAGACTTTTTTTGTAACAGAGGCAATAAGGGTTTCAACGAACATAGGGCAGATTTCTCATGTTTCCGAGCAAGAAAGGCTCAAAGGTTTGCACTTGTGGAACTGGGTTCCACATAAGCAAAATAAATAGGAAGGCTCTAGGCCGATGACTTAACTTTGAAAAGGCCCTACCAGACATGGAGGCAGCACAGGGATTCATAGCTCTAAAAAGTCCTCTTATCCTGAGAAATATGCGCTGTCGTGCCAAAGGGACTTATGGTTTGAAATTCAATCTAAAGACTGGAAAAACATTTGCAAGAAAATCTGGAAATCCAAATGTACTATGTTGCTATTGTGTTGCACAAGCAGTACCCTTGTAGATCAAAAGTCAGTTGAAATGGATGTGGGGGGAAAAGGGCTTTTATCATATCATGTAGGTGTGTCCAGCACTGCAGGGATTCTGGCTGGAGATCTGACACGTGGTAGCTGACATTTTGGGATATCCCATTCCAGATACACCCTGCTTTTTCTTGTTGAGTCCCATCTTTTGACTTTAGGCTGAATTTGAAGATGCTGAGTGGTGCATCCTGAGTTTGTGGGGCAAGGTAGAGCCTCTGAGGAAAGC
This sequence comes from Ambystoma mexicanum, assembly GCF_040938575.1. Taxonomy (NCBI): domain Eukaryota; kingdom Metazoa; phylum Chordata; class Amphibia; order Caudata; family Ambystomatidae; genus Ambystoma; species Ambystoma mexicanum. The sequence continues at coordinate 40,056,596 of NC_090933.1, forward strand.
AGTATGCCTGCATAGGGTGTGCATAGGGTGTGGGTAATGTGCCTTTTTACATAATATGGAATCAATTCTTGCAATATGCTGCTACACACTGTGTTGGGCTTCCGTGTCGACCTGTAGAGAATAATCATAGTAGGAGAATCCCTTTGCCGTACAGCATGATGCAAAGAACAATGTACCAAAGTAGTTGTAATGGGATAGAGAAGTTGGTTTGGGAAATTAATTAATTCTTAAATTTGTATTTTGTTTATTTATAACGCGCACCATCAGGCCCGGGGGCATCAGGGCTTGAAACTTGAAATTATTTACAACAGTAGTTAAAGTGATGAGATATAAAGGCAGAAATGTAAAACGAGCAGGGATCATTGGGATCAGAGCATAACAGAGAGAATAAACGAAGGTCATAGTATTAACTTAAGTTCGGCTAGTGGAATATGCCATAAATTAGTGCGTCTGGTCGGGTGGAGGTGTGGAGAGAGCCGGTTGCAGAGGTGGGGGGGCCTTGTTCGCCAGGCATTTGTGAGTGAGGGCAAGTGCTTTCAGTGAGATTCTCTGCTTGACCTATATATGTAGACCTATATGTTTCACTGTATTATTTTCACATGTGTTTGGCTCTGTAAAAGTAAGTAACCTCACAAGACTGGAATTTGAGTATTTATAAAGTTTAAGGACTCAAATCTCAATAAATTACATATGCAGTGCCTATTGGTTGAGACAGACCTTGAAACATGATTAAGTCAAAACCACTAATGAAACCCTGAAAGAATTGTTAATGAGTTTTTAGTTGCAAGTATTTATCATTGAAAGGTAGACGTTTTTATGGATCGAGGTGTTAAGATGAAAACATTTCAGATTGTAAATTGACACTGCAGTAATGAACAGGACTTTTTATACAAGAAACAAAAGATGTATATTGTACATATATTAGAAATGGAGTAGTCGAAAGCAAGTACTACAGAGAGATTCTGCCATTGGTTTTGCACTGTGAAGCTACCCAGAAGACTATATTCAGCATGCAATTTTACAAACACTTTAATACCAATTTCTTCTGTAAAGCTACTGACAAATCCAGGGAAGCCACCCCTTCTGAGACTAGGGCAGTGAGCTTGCTACGCAAAACCCTCCCTGGGTTTGGTGAAGCGCATCTCACTGGAAGTGATTCCCCCTTAGGGCACAAGGACTTCCAGTTGAAGAAAGTTATAACATCTCTGTTAGACCTTATTTTCTGCATACATGAGAGCAGAGGATAGTATTAATGTCAAGGGGCACTCCCGCATGCTAGGTTTGGCTACTGACCCATCCTTAAAGAAGCCGTCGCCCCAGACCAAATGGTATGGTGTCCCTTAATTTAGAGATCAAAACATAAGGAACAAAGCCCTTAACTGGAGGGGGAGAGAAGTGGACGTGATTCTGCACAACCCGAAGGCAAACGCGCAGAGCAGACTCCACTACAGTGCAGAGCCGTCGCAGCCTGGAGGAAGTACAGCTTCAGTTACATGGTGGGTGGAGAGACCACACAACACTGCAGAGCCCAGGTGTGTCGAGGAACTGCAACTCCAAGGTCTCTGCCGGCGAAAGACCAAACCACAACCAACATGGGGTACTGTTGTGCCACAGAGAAGGCAGCCACACAACAGGCAGCCACAACAGGATGCAAAAAACCAGTGCCCAACACAATGCGGTTCTGCTGCAGACAGAGCACCTACCTCCCCTGGAGAAGGAGGAGGTTCAACAGCAGAAACTCACTATACAAAGAGCAGGGGGAAGGAGGGCAGATGAGCTCCGGAGCACTCCACGAGAGACTATGTAACAAAGCCATTGAAGTAGCTCATGTGGGCCTAACGATGAAGAGAAAAACCCCAACAAATGGGGTCAAGAATCCCAACAGAAAATGGGATTGCTAGAAACTAAGAGATAAAATAATCCCTAAAAGGGGTTAAGCTAGAAACCTTTGCCCTAGAAGAAGAAAGAATGAAGACGAGAAAAACTCCTGGAAAGGGTGTATGTGAAAAACGTAGTATTCCTGAAAAAGACACATGCTAGAGTTGCAAAAGCCTTTACGGGCCAGATGCCAACAGCCATAAACGGTGGCTGGAGAACCAGAAGGGGTTACCCGAATTTGAATGAACAGGTCCATGTGGGACCACCAAAAGTTATCCCATCCAAGGAAGGAATAGGACCATAGGGGTGAGCCAAAGCCAGTCTATGGACAATGAAAGTACATTTCAAACCAAGTTCTACCCGCAGGGAATAAACTTGTAAAGTTTACCCAGACCTATGAAACAAAGGCCAATGCCCAGACAAAGAAAGCAAGGGTCGCACATAGAAAAGGGGACTGCTAAAAACCAGAAAATATATGAATCACTGAGAAGGATTGTACCCAAAGATTATATCCTAGAAGAGGATATCCGAAGAGTGAGGAAGAAGAGAGGACCCGAGAGGGATATATATGAAAGATGTAGCCTTCTGAAACAGATAGCCACCCGAGAGGCAAAAGTCTGGAACTACTAGATAACAAAAACCACAGACAGTGACTTGAGAACCATAGTCAGGCATTTGAATCGGAGTCTACAAGTGTACCTTTGATCATCAAATGTTAGCCCACCTGGGGAAGAAAAGCAAGCTGAAGGGGAGAGTCAAAGTTAACATTTGAACAACCAAAGCACCCTCTCAAACAAGGTCTAAACATAGGGAAGAGACATGTAAAGTTTCCCGGAATTGTGAAGAGGGCCAGAGGACGACAAGAGGAACATTTTGTGTGGGGACAGGAGCTCGGCTGATGTAGGCAGCTCCAATACCTCTGCAATGCCAGACAGTGTCCTCTTTGCTCATGCCTCGCCACAGCCCCTTCTGCTCCCACTTCACACAGGAGGCTTCTCTCTGCACAGAGGAGGCATTCCTTGGTTTGGGGATGTCGTCCAGCGTCCCGACCTTGGATCCCACCACGGCTGCCTCCAGACTCCCAGTGTTTTCTGTTGATCTCTGCCCAAGTTATGCAGGTCTCTCCCTTTCACCACTTCGCCTTTTATACACCTGTGTCCTTCAATAGGCTGCAGGTGTATTCCATTATTCAATTCTGCCTCACTAGGATTAATGACATGCCTGACCTTCATACTTTGCAGGCATCTTCTTCATCCCAGTACCTAAGTGGTGAGAGTAAATGGTGTTCATTACTCTCAGTTGCTTCTTCCTCGTCCTAGTACTAGAGTGGTGAGAGTGTGTGGTGTTCTTTATCCTCAGCTGTCTCCTCCTCGTCTTAGTACTGTCAGGTTTCCCAAGAGGTCCCAAGAGGGGAAAGAAGGGGAGTTGACCTACAATAACCCATAAAGGTCAGGGGAGGATTAGGTTGGTTGTCATTACGATGAGGGGGATACCATGTGCGCTTAAAGGCACCACTCTCAATCCTTTTACTTGTGGGTTGATATCTTTGGTCATTCTCAGGGTCAATGGGATATGGGGAACTATATCCCATAACCACTTGTGGGATAGGGGTTCCTTCCTGAAAGGAAAAGGTGGAATATTGCGTCTCATCTAGGTGTATCCCATCCAGGTGATCCTCCCTCACATTTCCACCCCCAGGGTCAGGAACCAAAAGTGATGGCCATTCCCTGGCCACCTGAGTAGAGGATATTGGTGAACAAGAAGAAGTGGAGACACCCTCAGGTTCCTCGCAGGAGGTACAATCAAATGTGGGTCCAATTGTTCGGACTCATCCCAAACTAGGATTTAAAATTCTCTCTGATAAAATTGAAGATACAAAGAAGGTAACATCAGAGCTTGCCAAATTTTTTACTAACAATGTCAGCTGCATCGGTGGAGCCATGTATCCTTCTACTAGGGCTCTATCAAACACTAAGGGCCTGTAACCCACCAAGAAAGCAGCAAGTCAAATAATGGAATGCCGGAATTGTTGTAACCCAGATGAACACAATTTTTCTAGCCGTACTACTAACAGCTGTACTCATAATGAAAACTCTGATTACGTTTAATCAATTGCTTAATCTCTTCAATGATTATGGGTCTGCAAATATACCTAATAAATCTGCCAAAGAACATCCTGGTCAGTCACACAAAATCACGGGTACCAACAAACTCTGATACCTCAACCCTAAAGACAGACCTGGGGCAGATATCCCAAGCAGCAAAGGAAGGTACCAGTCTGATAATCAGGGATACCGTAGATGTATTTTGGGAAACTCATTTGCAATACCCCATGACCCCCAGCTCAAGAACGGTGCTAAGGAAAGTAGGGAGTGTTTGGTCAGTAAAGTTACACACTGGCTTTGACATAAGAGGGGATGTCTGTCAGTTATGAGAGATGCTAGCATTGAGTTTCAGAAATTAAAAGATAGTAGTTGAAAGAATAAAGGTCACCTTGAGAATAAACAACTGGTGGAGAGGCTACTATCTAACAATCTAAGATCCTTCCCCCCCAAAACGTCTCCAAGTGGCCCTAAGATTCACTCACGAAGAATGCAGACCCGCAGGTAGTAAGAGATTTGGGAATCTCATGGCACTTAGAACGGAATACCGCTCAGTTTCCCAAAATGGAGAACCTATAGTGGGTACTGCAGATGCCAATACCAGTGAAATCAAATAACACCCCAGTTCCCATACCAATATGCATGGCCTCCTAAAGCACCACTCGTCCCCAGGTGCAAGTCCCCACAATCTCACTATTACATAATGGAACTTAGCTGGTGTCAAGAACAAAGTGTTCTAGATTGGAATGCCTTCATTGAACAACATCAGGTGATTTGCATGCAGGAAACTTAGTTGGTTGATAATGTAATCAAGGTCGGGTATTTCAGTCACTCTATGCCCGCCGCCCACAGTGCTAGAGGACAACCCAATGGCGGGCTGCAGGTATGGGTATATATCAAATTGAATACCAGCATCAAAGTGGTGAAGGCTGCATCAAGATATCTGATGTGTTTAAAATGATCATTCCTTTTTTTTCGGATTTTGCTATTTAACATCTATTTGTAAACTGGTAAATTCGGCTGTTAGTTCTGTACACGGGGAACTTAAAAATCGGATAAATCATTATACCCCAAAAGACAGCAAGTGGATCTATATTCTGAAAATAGTGTTAGGTCAATTTAATAAGCAGATAGAGCACATCTCCATCATTAATAATTGAATCATTGGTGAAGGAGAATGCTGGGGCATCCCAGAATCAGACTGCCCAGTGCCCAAACGCTATTATCATCATGCTGTTGAAATAGCCTCATTTGTCCACAGTATGGGCATGCGTGGATGTAATGGTCACATTTTTGGGGACCGCCCTGCTAGATCAACATTTAGAAGAGGAACCCAGACAAGACATATTGATTATGTATTATTCCTGGAATCAGCAAATTGTCAAGTGGCAAATCTATAGAGGTGATTCCATAGTCGAAAAGCAATCATGAGCTGATTTGCTAGTCATTAGATGGGGAGTTATTTTTTGAGACAGCAGCAATAGAATCTTCTCCCACTGATCTTCCTTCATCCAACAGGAGGATCAGATGGGCAGACTTTGAGTAATGTTTCAATGGTCCCTGGATTTATAGAATACTTATACCCATTGTTGAAACTTGCCTGGCTCATGAGAGATCTGACCAATCAGCTTTATAATCATCTTACTGCACCCTGGTTGCTGGTCTCTCACCAATAGTCATGAGGCCACCCAATGTAACCAAGATGCAAACTTATTCTTATAACTCCAGGTACTGTCTCTGGATAGTCAATAATGACCAGTTTGTGTGGAAACTGAGTCAATTGATCCTAAAGCAGCCAATGGCTGGTTGGTAAGACTCAGGGTGGGGGCATGGTTGGGTTGCTAAAATGTGTGTCACTTACAGCTGAAAAACAAAAAGATTTCTTGGTTGGCTGAGGACTCCGACCAATAGCTTCTACTAGGGTATTTCCAGAGAAGATAGACTGGTGGTGGTACCCTGTATATTTAGTTTAAATGGTATGTGATAAAACACTTGGCAGCTGAAATACTGCAAATTGTACCCAATAGCCTTATTAAGAGCCATGGAAAAATAAAGTAAAGTTTCCCTTATTTAAAGTCCCCCTTTTATTTATTTCTTACAGCTCAAGGGTACAGTTTTTGACCTACACATTTCAACAGAGACCATGAGTCCCACAAATTCCCTACACAGAAGGGAGGTACAAAGTTCCCATGCATTAGTACGATGAGAGGCGTATAGATACCTGTCTTTGGTCTAACTGTGGTTATTGCATCTAGGTAGTCTTTCATATCCTTGTGTTTGAAGCTCAAAGCAACCTCGAATGCAGTTTTCTCCAGGATGTTAATATGATCAGGATCTGCGCCCCTGTCAACCAACTGTTGCGCCACGCTCAGCTTCCCACTAAGAGCTGCCAGCATCAGAGGAGTCCAGCCTGTAGTCTTCACTGTAAAACTGGAATCTGCTCCCCACTCCAACAACAGGCGCACCACTGCCTCATGCCCATGTTGGGTAGCGGTCATTAGCGCTGTTATATCAGGAAGTTCTTCCCTACCGGTGAGGTTGTTCCCCATGTTTACGTCAAAGTGATCGTAGTTGTCCACAAATGCACCACTTTCAAGCAGGAGTTTAACCACGTTGGCATGTCCACCTCGTGCAGCGACTGTAAGAACACTAGCTCCAAGTCTATTCTGTGCGTTGACATCCGCACCATTTTCCAAAAGGATAAGAGATACATCCAGGTGCCCAAACCTAACAGAAAAAACAAAAACAAAATGGAATGACCATCAGCTTTACCTACAAGCAGATTTTCATGACAAGGAACATTATGCATATTCTAAATTAATATAACAGCACTTGAAAGAAAGTTGGATTCTATGGAGGCCCGGATGGATTCCACAATTCAGGAGTTTCAGATGGTGACAAAATGGAGGTATACCCTTCAAAGCAAATTTAAGGATACTGGGGAGTGTGGCGAGTCAAAAGGAGGACACAGACTCATTGCAAACATGGTATATATTATTTATTAAAGAAAAAGGATAAAGCCAAACTTTCCCTACCCTTATAGGAGGTGCCTTCCTATGTTATTAACCAAGGTGCTCGTCAGTCAGTCGTGAATGTTCAACTAAGGAATAAGTCTGCTGTCCAAAACTACCCTTTTTTATGAGCCTACCACTATGAAAACTAGCTCATATGTGGCGTATGACTCCCTTCTCCCAAGGGTACTTCTAGTACAAGTCTTTCAATGTACGATTTGCAAATAGTATCATGTATTTTCTAATATCAAACTCTTCAATTCCTCAACTGGGTTATTTGGCTTTCCTTTCTCTTGGTAAATGCCTCTTGGAATTCTCTTATTAGTTCTCCTTTCTGGACTGTGATTCTCAGCGTACCCTTTTACTGAGCTTTGTTGGAGCTTACTTAATAAAGGATTCAATTGCCTATTTTCTGTAGGCTCTTTCATTTCTTGTTTTCTCTCCGAGTTTATTTTGGTTTTGAAAAAGATGTCAAGTGATCTTCCCTTTCTCCCAGGGTAGTTTTATACATCCTTCTCTTCTCGAATATTTAGTCATTCAACAGTTCTTTCTATAATGTTTACACACTTCTACTTCCTTTGTTTCAAATTTAACTCAGAGACGAGTTGCTGGGTGATCTAATGATTTACTGTCCTTCTGTGGCTGACCACACCAGATGTGGTCTCCTAATGCTGGAGTATAAGCAATGTTGTTCGGACGTCAGACATTCTGTCCACCAATTATTCCCGTTCCTGGTCCGGCCACCACCTTTGGTTGGACCCTTGCCCTTCTGCTTTCTCGTGTTCCGGGTTCGCCCTTGCTCCAGCACACCTCTTTGTAAAGATGTGAGAGTTTGAAATTCACAGGCTTCGGACTCTCTCTCTACATGAGGCTGTGCGCAGCTTTGGGAGTTCCCCAGCTGACTTATGTGGTTCTTGGTCTCGAGTCACATAGCCCAGTGCCTTCCCCCAAGCTGATACGTATGAGTTTCTCTGGCTCCATCTGGCTCTCGTCCGACTTTCACAGGATTCACGTTTATCTACCTCTCTGTGCATTGGATATACAGTTTTAAAGTCACATTCCCTTTTCTCTTGAGGAAACACTCATTAAGAGTCTCTTCGTCCAAGTGTTGATAGTGGACAGTTTGAGATTATGGCTTTGTCACAGTTTTGGTATTTCACAGAATTTGTTATTCCAGCATCGTCGTCACAGTCTTGGTGCTTCAAGGAGTCTGGTGTTGTGAAGCATCTCATGTAGGCCATAGTATGTACCACTTGTGGGAGTATCTCACAGGAATGAGAGTCTTTGTCCCTTAAGGAGTCTCCTCTCCCGGTGAGGTCCAACTTGCCTCTACCCCTAGGGGGTATAGCTGATCAGACTTACCTACATAGCCTCACAGGAAGGGGCTCGACAAATTCCATTTATTCGTCACAGGAGGCTCTGACTAATCACAGGAATTTTCAGTAATGTGTGATGGAGTCTTGTGTTGCTCTCCAATCCCCACGCAGAGAGATGGAGGAACTATGATAGAGCCTCCAATTCACGTATATTGGGCCATCATACACCAGGAAAAGAAGACTCATTGAAGGATATGGTGCAAGGTTTTCTATATCAGAATTTGCTGTTCTGTGAGGTTGAGGGGTGCAACAGTAAACAGGGTTACCCGTCTGCCTACACAGGAAAAGGATGGTGGTAAATCTTCTGTAGGTACTGCAATTGCCCATTGTATCACGGCGGGTGGAGGGTGCAGGGTGCGTGGGGGTGAGGGGGGTTAGAGATACTGTGCTGCAGGCTCTGGCTAGCAAAATGGAGACACTGTTTAGGGGTTGGAAAATAATGGTTTTCCCTGATTTGGCTAGGGAAACTAAAATCTGCAGATAAGAGCTGAAGGGGCCCAAAACGAAACGCTCAAACAAGAGGTGAATGCCAATATTTTGCATCTGGCAAGACTGGAGTGGTGCATGAGAGGAAAGCTCATGTGGTTAGTATAGAGTAAAAATGTCAAGTTGAAAGCTGCTAGACAGTCATAAAAAGATTTCTTCCTTGCCAAGAGACAATTACCACTAGCCGATGGCTAGTGCAAATTTTGAGCCCTGGCATTAGCAGATCTGGGGTGGCTACGGAATTGCTAGAAGAGCTAATGTGCCAGGATGTTGGGTTGAAAATTCTGACCCTAGCATTTGAAGTTTTTAGAGGCAGGTCCATTTGTGGTTTTCTGTGTGCTGTTTTAGGCCTGCTATGAATGGTTGAGTAGGATGGAACCATTACAAAAACCCAGGGGACTCTTTTTAGGTAAGCTTATAGTACGAACCGTGTTGATGTTCTCTAACCAATATTCACTACTCTTCAGATGGGATTCGGACTAGAGTGTCTAGGTTGGGTTATACATCTAGAGATGTGACTATACTCTGGAAATTGTACCAAGTGTTTTTTTCATAGGCAATTGTCTTGGACACAATACAAGATAGTGCTGTGCTTCCGAGTACAAATATCTTTACCTGTGTATGTGATGGTTGCAGAATGACAGTTGAGAAAAAAAACACACCTACTAATCTGAAGAAAATAAAAGGATCATTAACTTTATGTTGGGGCTGCAAGACGGGAAGCCAGCAGTTGTGGAATCTATATATTAAGCAGAACCAAACATTTACTTTATGTAATCCGATGTCCCTTACCTGCTTATAAAGTATTAACATATTCATTCATGAACAAATAGTCACCTATTACAGACGTTATGGGACAACTGGAGACAAATAAAAATGGTCTGGTGGCCGGTTGCATGATTGTTGCCCGAAAGTGACGTAAATGTTAACAAAGGGAAGCATAACATCACACAATCCAATTTAACTGCTTCGGATTTAGCGCACACCAACTAAGAAATTTGGAATAAAGTGACTCAGCTAAAATCAATCAAGCGAAAACACAGGTCCTCATCACAAGTTGGGCAGTATCCTGAATGGGTTACTGCCCAGCTGTATTTGCGTTACCGCCGACCGTCAGGCATTATTACCGCTGGGTCACAGGTTGAGCAGTAAACAGAATTTGCTATTCCCCATTAGCTCTGAGCTGGGGGTAAACATGCCATACTCATATTTGGGCTGACCCGTAAATGCAGCGGTAATAGCGTTACTGCCGCATTTAAGGGCTACCACCCAACTCATGATGAGGCCCACAGTGTAAATAGTGTCTTTCCTGGTTGGGAGACATTAGTCAATACATCAGAACTGGCTCCCCAATGCAACCTAGTTTTCATACTGCAGTGATCTCAACCTAGTCCAAATCCTCTCATCAAAGCTTTTTAAAATGGTCAGTAAAAATGTGGGATGTTGACAGTGGAAACAATGAGTCACATTTTCAGTGACCCTCCAAACCATTAACCTTTTTCTTACTTCAACAGAATGAGGTGTGAATAACGAACATCCGATCTTTAGAGGCCTGGTTGAAATAATACATGTATTCCATGCATCTACTGATGGTACTCCACCATCTTGAAAGCGATCAACGTAAAATGTAATGCAATGATTTATGGGTTAATCTGAGTTTGAGCTTTTGTTTTTATATCCGTTTTAGTGCTGCCAAACTTAAGGTTGAGTTCTTAATGCTAAGGGCCCTTGGTGACTGCACCACTGGATTAAAAAAACAAAACTTGATTGAGAATTGCCATGGGTGAAAAATGCACTGTTAAAGATAAAAGATGTGTAATGTTCCCAAAGTGTTCATCTTGATTTAGGCCCTTTACTGATGTACATTAGGGCAGGGACTACAAATTATGGTGATGTGTCAAACAGACTGTTTAGGTCACTTACATTTGGTTTAGTGAATTGTGGAGGACATGGGATTGTCAACTTCTTTGGGGGTGTAGGGACGACCTACATATTGAGGACCAAAAAATGCGCTTCATTTGAATTCAAGAGCAGCAAGTTGGTATTTTTGAAGTGACAGTGACATAGGTATTTTGCAAAGAGCAGAGTGTTGTTCCCTCCCTAAGCAGCTTAATCAGACCACAGTTCATTTTAAATTCTTCTGCTGTTGGGCTTTGAGCGGTGTGAAGTTGCCATCATAGAAGGAGACACAGACAACAGATTCAATACAACAGAAATACCTTTATTAACCCCTTAAGTGCCAAGGACGAGGTATCTCGTACTTGGCATTACCTCCAGGTTGCCAAGGACGAGACAACTTGTCCTTTTTGGCACTTTGTTTTGAGCGATCCCTGCAAAGCAGGGATCGCACAAAACAGTAACCCAACCCCCGGGCTACGTGAGGGAGAGGTCCCCCCCTCACTGCCCGGGGGCTGGATTACCTTCAGTTTCACGTCGGCATGCGTAATGCACGCTGATACGAAACTGAAAGTAATTTCACTGCGGCAGCCATTTTCGGCTGCCGCGGTGAAGAGAGAAGGTGAGTGTGATGCTGCCCCTTTAAGGGCTGCACGCATGCGGCAGAGTGACGTTGCACTCCGCCACGTGCAGTACAAATAAAGGCTGCGTGCCCGGCTGCGCAGATCGATCGGGGAGCCCGAACCGAGCAGATGTGTCGGAGTGCAGTCTGTGGCGGGAGGAGGCTCACGGACATCCGTGAGGATGCGGAACACCCATTACAGTGAGTGCCCTTCTCCCTCTGCCAACTGTATTTCAAGCCGGAGATCAAGGCTGGTGTCGTTGGAAAGGGAAGATTCTCTCCTTTCCAACGACACCTTGTGTGACAGCATTGCTAGCCACGGCTCTGCGCCCAATCAGTGGCTAGACCACCAGGGATCCCTTTTAGAAGTAGGGGGAGGGGGGGCTGCTTACTAGGTAAGCGGCCCCCTCCCCCCAGAGGCCGCAAAGCATGGGGCCACAGGTATGGAGACCAATGGGGCAGATGAGTGATCATCTGCCCCCAGAGAAGGGGACAAATGACGAAAGAAAAAAAAGGGGAACCAAAAGGGGGTGTTTTTTTATATGAAAGGGTGGTGGCCTTCTCCCTCACACCCCAAGTGGAAAGGGGGGGCACCCCTTGTAGCCCTCCCTGAGGGCACATTTGTGTCCCCAGGCAGGAGTAAATAAAGTGGCCCCCTATCCAATTGGAGGGGTAGTGGGAGAGCCACCAGAAAAGTGTGGACAGGCCCTCCAAAGGCTGGGGCTTGCAGTTTAGTGCCCCCCTGGGGCAGATGGGTGCCCATCTGCCCCCATCTTTTCCTAGGGAATGGACCTTGAAGGGAAAAAAGTAATGGAACAACATGTATGGTGTTGAGGGAGTGCCCCCCCCCCCCGACTAGACCACCAGTGAATTGTTTTTATAGAAAGGTGGTGTCAATCCCCCCCCACCCAAAATGTACTGAGGGGCATGGTATGCACCACTTCCTGGGGGCAGGTATCGGCTCCTAGGAAGGGGCATCTGACCCCAGGGAGGGCTGTATGAGATGCCCCCCTTTCATTTGGTGTGGGGGCAGGGCCACCCCCCTGTACATTGGAAAATTCCCAGGAGGTTTAGGGTGCCCCTCAGCCCCCCTAAAGTATAGTGTACCATTTTCTATTTTTTTTCTTTGTTTACCAAACTTGCCTTGACACAGATGGTATGCCAATCTGCCCCCAGTGTGCCCAAACCTTACTGCCCCACCCACTGGGGGGCCTGTCCCACATTTCCGAAAAGAGGACACCCGTGGGAATCTGCAGAGGTCTGCCTTGCGCAAATTGCCCCAGTTTTTATTAGCCACAATCCCCAACAAAGTGTGATATTTGGTGGGGAAAAAACACAATGTTCACTTAGTCGGGGGTTCTGGGTAATAAATTCTGGGCCGCTTCGCGCAAGTCAGACCTCTGTGCATTCCCACGGGTGTCCTCTTTTCAGAAATGCATGGGGTTCCCAGTTTTCCTTGGTGGCTTGGACACCCTAGGCCCAAATCTGTATGGTGTGCACATGAGGCAAAATCCTGCAATCCTGCTGTGCGAAAAGAGTTGGGGTTACCAGCGTTTTCGGCTTCGTCCCTTTGCGCCCCGGTAGGTGCTCCCACACATCTGAGGTACCGTTTTCATCGAGACACGTGTGGGAACGCAGGAAGGTAGGCCATGTGTTTTTGGCGGCATGTTTCGGTGGGTGAGCTGAGTGAAATGTGTGAAAAATTGTTTTTTTTCACCACATTTCAGACTTTGCCAGTGTTTCTGGGTAATAAATTTGCGCAGTCAGACCTCTGCAGATTCCCACGGGGGTCCTCTCTTCGGAAATGCATGGTGTTCCCCGTTTTCCTTGGTGGCTTGGACACCCTAGGCCCATATATCTGTATGGTGTGCCCTTCTGAAAATAAGCATGAAATTCAGCTGTCGGAAAAGACTTGGCGTTAGCCGTGTTTTAGGCTTTCCGCTTGGCACCCAGGTAGGTGCACCCACACATGTGTGGTACCGTTTTCATCGGGACAAGTGTGGGAACGCGGGCATGACATTTGTTGTGTTTTTGTGGTTTTCATAACGTGTCGACCCATTTGCTGGTGCCCTTTGTCACACAACCCTTTAATTTCCCAAATGTGCCCTACATTTAGTCGCTGCTTTAGGTACCATATACCTTTGTAACCTGCACAAGTCACCTACCCATGAAAAGGTCTGCCTGAGCTTGTTCAAAAAATGTATGCTTGCCGTTCCTCACCACATTGGTTTTCCTGATTTACACATGCTAAGTACGTCTGTTCAGGCCGTAAGCATACAACTCCTGTGTACCATGGCTCAGTGTTTGGCTTGTGGTATCATTTGTTTTGTGAAACACTAAGAAAAATGTGTGATTTCCTAACTGCAAGAGTCGCGGGAATGTAGCGGAGCATTGTTTTTCTCAAAATTCATAGAAGCCATTGCCGTACCAAGCCAACCATGTCCACCGGATACCTTTTTCTTTCCGGTCATTTTCCCACTTTTTCCCCAAACTATGAAATTGTTCCCTACCTAGTTGTCTGACCTGCGCAATTCACCCCTTCCTAAACTTGGAATTTTGTCTACTTTTCAGTAATGTATGCCTTTCTGTCCTCCAATTCAGCTTTCCTACCTTTTTTTTCGATTCCGTCCATGCATGTCCAATTGGAAAAAAATGGCCAAAATCGCCTACCTCTCATAAAACGGTTGATAACCACATCAAAATAATTTCCTTTTCGTTTCCATCAACCTGTTCTTGAAAGCCAAGAGATTGGAGAATTCGGCATAGCAGACCATTTGTTCATAGCTCTTACAAGGAAAAAAAACACAGGCTTCTTTGTACATCATTTTATTTGCATTTTTTGAAAAAACCCAACAATTTCCACCTTTTTGCTTATTTTCTGTCACCACCCTACAGCAACCTAGGATTCCTGGGTGGGGTTACAACCGCCTACATGTGGGAAAAAAGGGGCAGAATTTGGCAAATATAATTCATGTGACATTAAAGTTACAAGGCATTGAATGGCGACATATCAAAATCACCAAAAAAGGCCTTGGCACTGGGGGGGAAACCCATGGCACTTAAAGGGTTAACTTAAATGTCAGGATGGGGTAAGGCCCAACATGCCCTATGCCAAGGTGGGATTTCCCTAACTAAAGAAACTAAGGATAGTCCTTGTCGGTAAGTTCAACAAAAGTCTTTCTGTGTCCAAAACCTATGCTTGCCCTCAAAACTAAACTAAACGGTGTTCCAAAAGTAAAGCTCTGAGCTATTTACACCTCAGGCTTATTCCTCAGCTCCTCCTCCCCAATTACCAACAAGTTCACAACAGTGTTCAAGTTACCAACTCTTGGATTTAAGGTAATACATTTAATGACAGGGTTCCCTTCCCCAAGTTCAATGCAACAGTTGTCACAAATAAGTATCTTGAGGCTCTGTCTTTAATCAATGGAGACACTTCATATGTAGCCTCCGTGGAAGCCCGGCTAACAAGCATGCTGAAAGCAAGTCCTGGTACGCAGCAAGCGATAAAAAAGCCAGGTGGTGGTGTGTGAACAAGGGGAGACGCGCTGGAGAAGGCAGCGAGGTATTCTACACAACAGGGGCAGAGAAATCCACCGAAAACGGATCCCGCAGACCCAATTCATAGACCGCGCAACACAGCCTACCGTGTCGCCAGCGAAGGAGACTACTGCGACCCGCCGCCTTTCCCCCAGCAAGGAGACCCCACACGTGGCAAGCAAAGAGCCTATGGGGGTGATCCGGAAGACACCCGCCTCCGGACATAGGGAGGGATGCTGGATGCGGTGAGGGACCTCGCAGAGGAGATTCCAAGAGCCTGCGACGTGCGGGAGACATATGGAGCTGAAGGTGAGGTTCCCCCCCCTCACCCTTCCCAGCGTCTGGAAGGCCTATCCAGCCGGGGAAAGAAACATCCGGCTTGTCCCGTCCCTGGTCATCGTAGGTGGAGGCAGACCGGCCCGGAGCAGGAGCCAGGAGAGAAGAGCATCATGGCTCAGCCCAGATGGAAGGGGTCAGCTCGGGCCCGCAGAGTGAGGATGCAGCAGAGACAGAGGCCGGAGGGGGGTGGGGGGGGGAATACACACCTCCCTCAAGCGACCACAACTAAACAGATGCTCTCTTCAGGCCAGCCATAAGCCACAAGAATACACGGGGAAGGGAGCACTACTTCTGCAAGGAGGAGCAGGAGGCCTGGAGGAGCTGATCCTGAAGGGGGGGCAGGCAGATACAGCCTAAGATAGGCCTGCGAGGTAGCGAGTGAGCACACCCCAGTGAAGAGGAGGGCCTGCAAAGGACCCTTGCTGCCCACCAGCTTCAACTCTGTCAGGCAGACCCCGGGGGCCCACCCCATCATCGCTAGCAGAGCTACATCGCCCCTTGTCGTCTACCCCGTTGGGGAGCTTACATCTCCCCCACCCATGGCGAAACAGAAAGCCGAGAAAACTGCAGACATTGCGGCCCTTCTCCAGCCCCAGGATAAAAATAAGAAGATGGACACCGCCAGAGACCAGAAGTTCCCACAGGATTCCTCCGCAGGGTAATTGGTCACCAAAGAAGATTTGCAATCCTTCATCTTGGAGATCAAAGCGGAATTCAGGAGCTGCATGACCAGGATCTCAACTAAGGTGGACCGGCTAGACCAACAGGTCTTAAAAGTGGAACACAGGCTTGGCGAGGTGGGGGAGCAGGCGATGGATCAAGCGGCGGTGGTGTCAGAGCTCCAAAGAAGGATCCAGCTGCTGGAGGGGAAAAGCGATGTGTTGGCGCAGAGACAGAAGGACATGGATAATAAGGCCTGTAGGAACAGCCTTCGAATCAGGGGAGTGCACGCCTCAATCACGGATGAAGCCCTCCTGGCCTACGTTGGCAAACTCTTTCAGACTCTCCTTCCTCACCTGGACAAGTCAATGCTGCTCATTGACCACACCCAGAGAATACGCACCCGGGGGAGCCAGTTAGCAGACAGGCCCCCAGTCATCACCCGGTCCATTTCTACACAACAAGACAAGAACCTAACTGCCAGCCGGACACAAGGAGACTTAACATTCCACGGTTCACCACTACAAATCTTCCAGGTCCTCGCGGTGGCGACCATACAAAAACGGAGAGAACTCAGGCCCCCGATAGCGTTTTTTGCAAGACCAAAAGGTGAGCTATCGCTGGCTCTTCCCCGCAACCTTAAAATTTACCTGGTCAGATGCCTCTCGCAGCATTAGCTCTCTGGACAAAGCTGAAGACATGCTAACAATGTCGTCCCGGAACCAGAATCAGGCCCCTCATCAAGAACCATCTCGCCAACCAGAAAAGAGACATCCAGACCAAAGCGAAATACTTGGGTGAAAGTGGCCAAAAGACATAGGTCAGGAATCCTTCTGCAGCAAACCTGAAGACGCCCCCATCTCCCCCTTTATCCACAATCGTGTTGTTCCCCGCCTGGTGATCTGCCCACCCCGGACTCATCCTCACCATACCCCCCCGGAAACCAGTAAGCTTATATAAAAGATGCAGTCGCTTCACACAGGCCCACGCCTTGGCCTAACAGTGCTAAAGCACCTAAAGGCATACCTGGTAAATACCCCATCTTCAATTCAACATTATGGTTAAAGCAGTATGTTGGAGGTTAACTGCCGCAATTTCGTTAATGCTTCAGAGTTGGAAGCAACAGCTGCTTGCGCAGTGGGACTACAACAGCAAAAGATAGGGATGGCTGCCGAACCTGAACAGGCTGTCCCGCCCAACCCCAACGGAACAGGACTCTTCCCATGGAACCACAACCCCACTAGAAACTGAACTTTATCTCGCTCAATGTAAAGGGCCTAAAGGAACTGTCCCACAAAGTGCAAATCTAAGCTTCAGCACTTGCAGGACTTAAGGGGCTCTGTGATCTTCCTGCAGGAGACCCACTTGCCACCACAGGACTCCCAAACTTCTCCCCTTTGTCGAGGGCCAAGGGATCATTGGGGGAGACTTTAATGGGGTCCCAGACCCCCTGATGGACAAATCTCACCCACCAGCCCCGAGGGACTTCAAATTAGGCATGGGGCTCCTTTGCCTTTTCGGAACACTGGGGGTAGTAGACTCTTGGCGGGTGCTACATCAAGGCGAGTGGGGCTTCTCTTTTCCCAAATGTACATCAGACCTCTTCACGAATAGACTTACTATTGACATCCCCACAACTGCTCGCCTTCGTCGATGAGATGTCTTTAGAAGCAAGACTCTTGTCAGACCATGCCCCAGGCATGCGGACCTTCCGGGTCTATAACCCACATCCCCCTCCCAGACGTCGCTGGAGCTTATATGAGCCCATTCTGAACAACATGGCACTGAGGTACGACTTCGAATAATCAATCCGAACTTACTTCCAGGAGAACCTGGCAGAACACACCTCATTAGCGATGAAAGCAGTGATCGGGGGGAACTGATAGCTCACGGGGCGGCCCACCAAATATGTAGACTACAGGCATGCATGAGGCTAGAAAACAAGATAAGAATAGCCGAAGGGAAACAAGAGCCCATTGTGCCCTGCAGATAGCTCGAAACAGGCTATAAGCCCACTATGCGGAGGAAACGGCCCATACTTTAGCCAGATCCAAGCTGAGGTATTACGTCAAAAGCAATAAAGCCAATAAGTTCTTGGTGAAAAAACTAGCCAAGATAAAGCGACGAAACACCATAATAGGCCATCGAGATCCAAACGGGAAAACCCACTACACGCAAGAAGAAAAGCAACCGCTGGCCGCGGCCCACCTCACTGTCACCATGATAGCAGCCCCTGCAATAGAATGGAACAAGTGCAGCATATCAAAGATGCCACCCTCTCTTGCCTCAATAAGACAGACATTGAAGCCCTGGACGCCCCAATTAAATACAAAGAAGTAGACCCTGTCATTAAAGCTCAAAAAAATAGGGCCCCGTGCCCCGATGGGTTCACTATGAGATTTTATAAACATTTTCGCCTCCAACTCCTGACCCCCTTGACGGCACGGTTTAACTCCTTCGGTTTATCTGGCTCCGTTACCCCAAAAATGCAAGAGTCCACAACCATTCTCCTAATGAATCATCTGGCAGCAATCCTCCCCAAAATAATTAACCCGGACCAAACCGGCTTCATACTAGGCAGATCAACAGAGGATAATATCCGTCGAGCACTAATCTTGGACATAGTATCCTCTGACCACCATAAATTGGAACCATTAGCCCTGGACTCCTCCAAGGCCTTTGACAAAGTAGACTGGTGCTTCATGCAACTTACCCTTGAACCCTTTCAATTTGGGCCGCTTTTCTGTAAAATGTTACTGGCCAATTATCCCTCACAAAAACATTGCTATGGGTTAACCAAAGGATAACGGCACCATGCCACTAACGTGTGGGACCAGACAGGGTTGCCCGCTCTCCCCCCGGTTTGCTTTAATAATGGAACCTCTGGCCCAGCGGATTCACAAGGACTCCGAAATCCAGTGGTTACAAATAGGCTCCACGCAGCATAACATTTCACTCTATTCTGATGACGCCTTGTTATCCATTACAAATATCCAGCCCTCTGATGCACTCCCTCCAAGAACTACACAGGTTCGGAAGAGTTGCAGGGTTCATAATCAATTACAGGAAATCCTCAGCCTTGGGGGGTGGGTTTGACCTCAGAGGAGATGCGAATCCTCCAACCGCTCTGCCCCATCTAATGAACGGGAAAGCCCTAAGTGATCTGGGAGTACAGGTCCCGGCCCGTCCGGGAGAGACATAACTCAACAAATTCCCCTGCCCCCTCTTTAAAGAACTAGAAAACTATCTCGAACACTGGGCCTTCCAAGGAATATCACTCTTGGGGCAAATCACACAGTGCAAAATGAACCTGCTCCCACGATTTCTTTATTACTGCTCCACTCTGCCCGTCTCAATCCCACCTAGGCCTACAACGGAAAATGCTCCGATTTATATGGAGGGGAGGGGGGGCAGGATCCCTAAAAAAGTAATGATGGGAAGTGCTCGCTTGGGAGGCTTAGGGGTCCAGGCCTTGTGCAATTATCAGGTGGCCGCGCAACTGGCATGTTTCCAGGCCTGGTCCCCCGCAGCAGAGCGGCCCAGATGGGTTGAGATTGAACAGTCAAGACTGCCACTTCCCCTTTTCTCTCTGCCCTACATCCCTGGGTGGGTATTCTCTCCTCTACAAAATGTACACTTGCGAATATGCGATAGGACGTTGAAATGTAAAGGTATACCAACTGAATCCTTAGCACAACTGTTAGAAAATGGCCAACCACGTACGTTTGAAAGCTGGCCGAAACTGACATTCTTATACGCCCAGCTCGGTCACTGGTGTACTCACCCAATGGTTGACCAGGGGCCACGCGTGCGCTAAGCCCTATTGAACTCACTGTGCAGAGGATCCAGCGGGGGGGTAGGACATAAACCTATATAAACTGCTGCAGGGCATGTTGACCCTTAGGCCCACATACATGGCACAATGGGAAATGGACCTGGGACACCCAATTGAGGACCACACCTGGGTGGACATCTGGAGAAGAAGCTACTCCTCCTCACTGTGTGTCACAAATAGAGAATGCGCCCTTAAGCTGCTCATCCGCTGGTACTACCCCACCCGATGCGGCTCCATCGCATCCAGAAGGCCCTAGACCCACAATGCTGGCATAACTGCGGGCAGCAGGGCAACTACCTGCACATGTGGTGGGACTGCCATGTTGTCCAATCCTTCTGGGACCAGCGCCTCTCCACCATCGAGGCCATCACCCGGATCTAGAGTCCGAAAACTCTAGAGGTTGTCCTTCTGGGCTCCCCAGGAACAAATCCAAGGAAGGGGGAGACAGCCAAACTTATCACTCAGCGCTCTTGGCAGGAAGGGCCCTTCATTAACTCTTTGGTGGATCAAAATATGACACATCCTTGTGGTGGAAAAGGTTACCGCCAGTAGGCGGGCCTCTTGCACAGGTTCACGAATATGTGGTGCCCGATACTAAAATACGACCAGGATTTCCCAGCACAAACACACAAGCCCCACTTGTCCAGACTGATCCTGCAGGACAATACAGAACGGTCATAGACCCAGCAGTAAGATTAAAGGAGGGCAAGTGGGTTGGAAAGGAAGGCGAACATACAAAGGGTGGGGAGGGGAAGAGGACTCTCCGCTGCTGTTCCATCCAAACACGCACATATTTTATTGGATTGTTTCCGATGTATGCAACTGTATTAAAATAAAAGCTTTAAAATAAAAAAGATAAGTTCCAACAATTCTTCACAGCGCAGGATTCCCTTCCCTGAGCTTTAAATGCACCAATAGTGCGTAGGGGTTCTATGGTCTTGGCGCACTTGTCAGACCACTCGGTCTACCCATCGCTGGTCATGCAACCAGGAACCCTTAGTTCTCCTGCTCAGACATAGGCTTCTCAGTGTCTTTCCTCTATGTTTCAAGTTCCTTAGTTTCACTTCCTTATTCTGTACACATTCAAAGTTTTGTTGTATTTTAGGGTCTTATTCACACTTCACTTCTGGTGACCCTTTCCCCCTCACCTCCCACTTCACGCGTATCTTCCTCCAAGTATATAGGTTAATGTGCTATAAGCACAGTTTTTGAGGTTTTATCAGTTGGATATTCAACAAATTGTTTTTTAAAATGTAGCTTCAAAACAGTTTCTCAGACTTGACTTCAGCTCTGCAGTCAAGAGTCAAGAAATCAACTTAGTTTACCATTTTATTTCAGTGCGTGATTCAATATTAACAGATTTGCCACTTTCATTCAGTTCCTTATTCAATATTGACAGGTTTGCTGCTTTCATTCAGTTCGTTATTCAATATAAGCAGATTTGCTATGCCTCGTGCTACTTGTCTTTCTTTCATACAAATGAAGTTATATGAAACTGAAGCATTTGTTCACTACTTTTGCAGCAGCCGCCCACAGCGCCCTGGTCTCTGGGTAACTTCCCCAGCACTCACTCGACGTAGGCATCTTTCTCCGGTGGTGTTACGCTCACCTGGCTCCCACAGGGGCGTCGGTCGGACCAAGACAGCTGCGGTCTCCACCCAAGTGATGCGTAGTGCAGCGATGACTGACTGGATCTGCCCTCCTAATCTTGTCTGCTTAACCCGTAGAAATATTCTCCTGCAAGTGGAGAGATGGATTTAGCCACTTGTGGATTCAAGTGATGGCACCCCCACAGTCCTCCCCAACTAATCACCTCCGAAATGCCCTCACAGCAATCTCGCCTTGTATTCTTGAAAGATGAGCTCTCCATCCTGCGTTGATTTGCAGGGGTGCGTTGATTCCAGTTACTTCACTGGTTTGAAGGCTCGGGAGAGTTCGAGAGTATTGTCTGAGGTTCCTGGTGAGGACCAGTAAGTATTAAGTTCATAGAGTTCAATATGTCCGATGTTCACTCTTGTTCCCCCCCTTCCTTTCTTGTCTTGCAGCTGGCTCGTGAAAAGATGTTGTGGCAGCTGGTGGCGCTCAGGTAAGAGTCTGTATTACACGGCGCTGTCCGGTAAATGTTGCACGAGGAAAACGTGTTGTTTTGTCTCTCTTTACAGATGCGGCACGTGAAAATTTGGAGAGTCACAAAAGGAGGCCTCTGGTGGTAAATCAGGTAAGTCTATGGTGGTAAGAATTATATTTGTTGGTTCCCTCGGCTCACCTTGTGGTTTTCTTTTGTCTCCTAGGTGCCGAAGTTTGGCGAAGAAATGATGGAGGCAGCGCTGACCCAAAGGATGCTGTGAAGACTGGTGAGTATGGCGCGGCGCTGCAGCTGGAGGTGCGGCGCGTGCAGAAATGATGTTCTTTACAGGTCCAGAGACTCGATGGATCCAGAATCAGGTGTGGAATAGAAATAAGTTTGTTTTCTAACCTTGTCCCTTTCTTTCCTCTTTGTTTTAGGAGCTGCGGATTCGAGGCGGGCGTGGCAGAAGACTGGATGCAGGCCGCAGGCACTGTGATTGTTACGCTGCTGGATGCAGAATAACGCGAAGCGTGTGTTGCTGGCCGCGCGTGGTTTAAATAGCCTCAAAAGTAGTCCTAGGTAAGAAGTCCCTAGAACCACACCAGAGTAAAAAAATAGCCCATGTAGAAAAATGGTCCCTTTCAGGCTTCATGTTGGATTGGTCTGCCTGAGGTAAGTAATGACTAGGGAGCCTGGCGCCTTAGGCGCCAGGACTGATTCCTACTATGAGCCTGGCGCCTAAGGCGCCAGGACTGAACCATGATAGCCCCTAGCCGGGGCTGCTGAGGTTTTACTAAATGTCTAGATGCCTGCTCCTGGGGCTGATGGGCTTGGTCCGGATGCCTGGGGGAAGGCATGACAGCACTCCCCCCCACCCAACCCCCCCCCCCCCCCCCCAAGGCCCCTCCTAAAGTTGTTCTTCCCCTGGGCCCTGGTTTGTCTGGGAAGTTCCGATGGAATCTTTTCACCAACCGAGGTGCATGGACGTGGTCACTAGGTTCCCATGACCTTTCTTGTGGTCCGTAGCCCTTCCAATCGATTAAATAAAGTTTTGATTTCACCATCTTGGAATCCAGGATATTTTTTACCTCAAATTCAGGTTCTCCATCTATCAAGATGGGGTCGGGTGGTTTGGTTAAGCTTGTTCCTGGTTGAACTGGTTTTAAAAGTGAAACATGAAAGACAGGATGAATGCGCATATTAGATGGTAATTCGAATTTGACAGCTACTGGGTTGATAATGGCCTTGATATTGTAAGGTCCCAAAGATCTAGGGTTAAAAGTCAGAGTTCCCTTCAGAGGTATGTGTTTTGTAGCCAGCCAAACTTGATCCCCAATCTGGTATTGTGGGTGTTGATCAGCATTTTTCTTATATTTCTCTTTTGCTTGTTTCAAATGTTCTGTTGCCTCTTTAAAGGCTTATGTAATAGTAGAATGCAAATGAATAACTGGAGGGATTTCTAAATGCTGAGGTGAATCTAGTTCTGAGGTTCGAGGGTGATGTCCATATATGGTATAAAAGGGGCTTTGTCCGGTTCCTGAATGTACAGAGTTATTGTATGCATACTCGGAAATCCATAAAATATCTTTCCAATTACTTTCGGTCTGGTGTAGCATGCAACGTAGGTACTGTTCAAGGGTCTGGTTTGTCCTCTCCGTCTGACCATCGGTCTGGGGATGGTGACTGGTTGATAACCTCACGTCAATTTGTGCCAGTTGACAACAATTCTTCCAAAAATGTGAAATGAATTGACTACCTCGGACAGAGACCAATACGGAAGGAAATCCATGTATTCGAACAATGTTTGAGGAACTCCTTGGCCAGAATTGAAGCAGAAGGTAATTCCTCTAGAGGAATAAAGTGGGCCATCTTGGAAAAAAGACCCACAATAACTAGAATGGTGTTAAATCCATTACGTGGAGGTAGATCTGTAATAAAGTCTAACGATAAGGCGTGCCAGGGTGTAGGTGGAATATCCAAAGGTTGTAAGAGGACAGCTGGTTTTTTCTTCTGACTTTTGTTTTGGGCGCAAATGCCACAAGACATTACAAATGACTTTACCTCTTTCGCCAGGTGGGCCACCAGCATTGTCTCTTAATTTTAGCTTCAGTTTTTGCGATACCTGGGTGTCCTTCCATCAGGGTGTCATGATAATTGGAGATGACTAGTTCTTGTAGTTCCTCGTGTGGTAGAAATAGTCGCCCTTGATAATAATGTAGGTCATTGATGACTGAGTAATCTGGGCCTTTCTTCACCTAGTCCTGCAGGGCTGTTGGATCGAAGAGTTGTTGGATCTTTACTTGAATATCCTCTAGTGTCTGTAGAGTGGTTATGCCAAGAATTCTTTGTTCTGAAATTATAGGAACCGGTTCCGGGTTTGCATATGCTTCTCCCATCCCTATTCGGGACAAGCCATCTGCCTTGCCATTTTTACAACCTGGTCGATAAGTGATCACGAAATCGAACTCGGCAAAGAACAATGCCCATCTAAGTTGATGCGACGATTGGGCCTTGGCTGTTTTTAAATACTGCAAGTTCCGGTGATCGGTGATTACCGTAATGCTATGCCTGGCACCGAGAAGATAATACCACCAAGCCTTGAAGGCGGATTTGATGGCTAATAATTCTTTATTGGTAACCGCATAGTTTAACTCGGGTGCCGAGAACTTTCTGGACCAAAATGCTACTGGGTGAAGTCGACCGGTTTCAGGATCCTTCTGGGAGAGGACAGCTCCCATGGCTAAACTGGATGCATCAGTTTCAACTATGTATGGAAGTTCAGGGCGTGGATGTTTTAAGACAGGTGCAGACGTGAATTTCGCTTTCAGCTCTTGGAAGGCCTTTTCAGCTTCTTCGGTCCACAAGAAGAGTTTGTTTTTTCGCAAAAGTGCTGTGATAGGCTGTACAACATGTGAGAAATCCGGAATGAATCTGCGATAGAAATTAGCAAATCCGAGCATGCTTTGTACCCCTTTAACTGAACTGGGTGATGGGCACTTGAAGATTGCGTCCACCTTTCGAGAGTCCATTCAGACTCCTTTTGGAGTCAGGATAAATCAAGGAATTCAACTTCCGTAGCATGAAAAACGCATTTTTCCAATTTTGCATATAACTTGTGCTGGAGTAGTTTCTCAAGGACTACACAAACGTGCTTCACATGGTCTGATTCTGAAGAGGAGTACACTAGAATATCGTCTATGTATACAACAACACAGACGTCAATGAGTTCACGAAGGACATCGTTCATAAAATACTGGAAGGCTGCTGGTGCATTGCACAACCCGAAGGGCATCACCTGGTATTCGAATAACCCGTACTTAGTGCGAAAAGCAGTCTTCCATTCGTCGCCTTTCTTTACATGTACCAGATGATATGCCCCTCGGAGATCTAATTTAGTGTAGATGCAAGCGTCCTTTACTTGGTCTAGTAATTCAGGGATCAGAGGCAATGGGTATCGGTTCTTAAACATGATCTGATTTAATGTGCGGTAGTCTATGCACGTTCTGAGGTCCCCTTTCTTTTTAGGCACGAAAAACAAAGCTGAAGATGCAGGGGACTTGGATGGAGGAATGAAGCCATTAGCAAAGTATTGGTCCAAGTATTGTCGTAGGTGAAGGTTTTCGGGTTCCGTAAGGGCGTAGATCCTACTACATGGAGGTTGTGTACCGGGTATGAGATCGATTTGACAATCGTATGATCTGTGAGGTGGTAGGGTGTTTGCCTGTTCCTTTTGGAAAACATCCTGGAATTCTTGATATTCCTGAGGTAACTGCACGACTGGAGTAGCGACTGTGCCCAGGCCTTGGTTCAAGGGTTTTTTTGGGTAACAAGTATGTGCACAATCCGGGAAGGTTATTCTCTTCTCTCGCCAATCAATACAAGGATTATGTGTTTCCAACCAAGGTATCCCCAGTATTATTTGGAACTGCGTGGCTTTGATTAAATCAAAAACAATAGTCTCTCGATGCCCATCCTGACCCAATAGTGTCATCTCTGCGGTGGAATGAGTTACAGGCCCAGGGGCAATTTCAGTTCCATCGACTGTGGTGATGATATCCGAAGTGGTCTTTTTGCAGAGAGATAGATTCATCCTAGAAGCCAACTCGTGGTCCACATAGTTTCCTATGGCCCCATTATTAATGTATGCCCTCACTGCGTGCATACGTGATGGCTGCCTTGGATCTATAAGGACCATTGGTATGATGAAGTGCGAGGTCTGATTATCCTTCTTCAAGTTCGGCAACCGGACCTCTACGCTTGTCGGGCGTGGTGGTCGTTTCCCGAATCAGGCTCCGTTTGATCTTTATCAGCAACTCCGACTACTTTTTTAGATGTTTTTATAGGGCAATCCCGTAGAAAATGTCCTGAGGCCCCACAGTACAGACACAATTGCATCTGCCATCTTCTTTCTCTTTCCTTTTGAGTAAAGGGTCCCTTGACCCCCCCCCCGATCTGCATCGGTTCTGATATATATGTTCCTTTGAGGGTAACATTGGGTTTAACCAATACCCGATTCTTGAACTTAGCTCGATCAGCCTTTCTATTCTGAAGTCGGTGGTCTAACTGGACCACTAAATCTATATATTCTGCACAATCCTGAGGTGGGTTCACAACTTGGGCCAAAACGTCTTTGAGTTCACCCCGAAGTCCACGATGAAATAATGTAATTCGTTTTACCTCTGGCCATCCAGTTTCCACCACTAACCTATTGAAAGTGGCGATATAGGTTAGTAGATCCTGGTTACCTTGTCGTAATGATAAAAGTTTGTTATCCAGGGCCTGTCCCTGTGAATGTCTGGCAAATAGTCTTTCCATGCTCAATTGAAAACCTTGAAAATCCCGAAGAAGAGGGTCATCCTGGTTAACTAATGGAATTGACCAATCCGCTGCGCTGCCACTAAGATGTGATAGTACAAAGGCTACTTTGGTTTGGCCGTTCGGAAAAGCTCCAGGTCTGCATAAAAAGTGCAAGCGGCATTGGTTCATAAACACGGCAAACCTTTTTGCGTCCCCAGCAAAACGTTCGGGTGGAGCTAAAGGAATGCTCCCTGGTAGAACCACTTGCACAGGATTGCTCGATGAAACAGGAGTTGGATTCCCGCCGAGTCCAGCTAATGGTGTTTGCCCAGCTTGGTTTTGCAGCAATTGTCTAGCAAGATCATCAGTGCTCTCCTTTGACACAATCAGTTGTCTCCTAAGGGCATTAGTTTGTTGGCGCGCAGAGTGCACTTCTGCCCTATGTTCCCCTAACAATAGGGCTAGTTGGTCGGTTTCTGAGGTTTCCATAACGCCCGGGTGGGTATTTGTAGATAGGCTTCGCGTTCTGTTACGCTCACCTGGCTCCCACAGGGGCGTCTGTCGGACCCGGACAGCTGCGGTCTCCACCCACGTGATGCGTAGTGCAGCGATGACTGACTGGATCTGCCCTCCTAATCTTGTCTGCTTAACCCGTAGAAATATTCTCCTGCAAGTGGAGAGATGGATTTAGCCACTTGTGGATTCAAGTGATGGCACCCCCACAGTCCTCCCAACTAATCACCTCCGAAATGCCCTCATAGCAATCTCACCTTGTATTCTTGAAAGATGAGCTCTCCATCCTGTGTGGATTTGCAGGGGCGCGTTGATTCCAGTTACTTCACTGGTTTGAAGGCTCGGGAGAGTTCCGGAGAGAATTGACTCTGAGGTTCCTGGTGAGGACCAGTAAGTATTAAGTTCATAGAGTTCAATATGTCCGATGTTCACTTTGGTTCCCCCCTTCCTTTCTTGCAGCTGGCTCGTGAAAAGATGTTGTGGCAGCTGGTAGCGCTCAGGTAAGAGTCTGTATTACCCGGCGCTGTCCAGTAAATGTTGCACGAGGAAAACGTGTTGTTTTGTCTCTCTTTACAGATGCGGCACGTGAAAATATGGAGAGTCACAAAAGGATGCCTCCGGTGGTAAATCAGGTAAGTCTATGGTGGTAAGAATTATATTTGTTGGTTCCCTCGGCTCACCTTGTGGTTTTCTTTTGTCGCCTAGGTGCCGAAGTTCGGCGAAGAAATGATGGAGGCAGTGCTGACCCAAAGGATGCTGTGAAGACTGGTGAGTATGGCGCGGCGCTGCAGCTGGAGGTGCGGCGCATGCAGAAATTATGTTCTTTACAGGTCCAGAGACTCGATGGATCCAGAATCAGGTGTGGAATAGAAATAAGTTTGTTTTCTAACCTTGTCCCTTTCTTTCCTCTTTGTTTTAGGAGCTCCGGATTCGAGGCGGGCGTGGCAGAAGACTGGATGCAGGCTGCAGGCACGGTGAGTGTTACGCTGCTGGATGCAGAATAACGCGAAGCGTGTGTTCCTGGTCCGGTGTGGTTTAAATAGCCTCAAAAGTAGTCCCAGGTAAGAAGTCCCTAGAACCACACCCGAGTAAAAAAATAGTCCCTGTAGAAAAATAGTCCATTTCAGGCTTCATGTTGGATTGAAGTCATTTGCAGCATGGTCTGCCTGAGGTAAGTAATGACTAAGAGCCTGGCGCCTTAGGCGCCAGGACTGATTCCTACTATGAGCCTGGCGCCTAAGGCACCAGGACTGAATCCAGATAGCCCCTAGCCGGGGCTGCTGAGGTTTTACTAAATGTCTAGATGCCTGCGCCCGGGGCTGATGGGCTTGGTCCGGATGCCTTGGGGTAGGCATCATGACAGCCGGCTGTTCCTGCTTTTCTCCTTCGCTCTGACTGCTGCCTCTGGTTCCGCTAACCCTGCTCGCGCGTGGAATCGAGCTCAGCCAGCAGCGGCGGCAGCTTCAATACACAGCATCCTCTTCGCTTTGGCCTCGCTGCAGCACTGTTTGCTCCCAGTTCATACAGGAGGCTTACCTTGGCTTGGGGATTTCGGCCAGTCTCCACCTCAGCTGCCTCCAGACTCCCAAGGATTCCTGCTGCGATATCGCAATCTCTCCATCCTCTCTCCTCTCAGTACGTAAGTGGTGAAAGTGAGTGGTGGTCTTTACTCACAGCTGTCACTTCCTCGTCTCAGTACTGTCCGGTGTCCCAAGAGGGGACATAAGCGGAGCTGACCTACAATAATCCATAAAGGTCAGGGTGGGTTAGGTTGGTTGTCATTACGGTAAGGGGAAATACCATGCCTCAGGCTTGGGCACCCCACTCATGCTCTTTAAGGATTTTGTACCCAAGTGACTCTCACTCCAGATTTGGCAGGCTCGCCTTTCTCTTGGGTATCTGAGGCAGTCCTAAGAGGGCCACGTGTGAGAACGCCGTCAGATTTCTCACTGCGGCTCTATAGCGAGTTAAGCAGTAAAATGTGCAGCTAGCCACATACATTTTGGGAGATTTAAGAGGACAACAGGGGGGTGGATGTTAGTCTCCTGCTGGGACAGTGAAATCAGGAACCTTTCAAAAGCACAAAAGCTTGAAAGTGGCAAAGACATCTTGATTAAAAGAGTTGGCATTTCTACGGATCCAAGGAACTTTTATAGATGACCTAACAATGACTGAATCAGACGATGCGGAGACCACTGTAACATTAAAACCTATTTTCTCACCAAGGCACCCTCATACAGATCTAACAATGCAACATCACCTTTGGTGGAAAGCAACACAGATCAAGTTCATCACCCCTTCCTTTAGTCATGCACCCCACTCTTAAGCCTCACCAAGGAGCACAGCCATGCAGGCTACCATTCAGCAGTCGACACCCAAATCACCTTCAAACTCACAGCCAAATAAATACACCTAACTCATAAGTTCCCTTGCACAACAAGACTCATGGTGGGCCAGAAACCACTGGAAACTCAACCCAGATTAAATGAAAAAAAACGTATTTGACCCACCAACACCGCATATAGCTCTACGACCTCATGGCGTACAGGGGTGGGCCCCTGCCTGGAGATGGAAAAAGTGGTCGCAATCTTAGGAAATGTGACAGACAGCGTACAAACTCTAGAACCATACAAACATGACTGTGGTTAAGTGTTTTCACACAGACACTGAAATCAGGAGTATAAGGCCTTTCCTCACATTCTCATATAGAGGATTCTTATTCGCATCAACGGTTCCATCAAGAATCGATTATGTCAACAGCATATTCCTTCCCAATCCTGATCATCTTTTAAAGAAACTAAACAAATCCAGAACACAGCCACAACACTGCTATTGAGACTTGGCCGGAGAGATCACATCACACCAGCTCTAAGAATGCACTGCTGGTTACTGGTCAAGAAACGAATGAACTACAAATCACATTTTGCATCACCCACCACACCCTTCAGAGTTATAGAGCCAAATTAAGTGGAGTGAAAAATAATCCCATCACATCAGAAGAGGACTTTAGTATACAAAAGCAATGTACTCATAATAACCCTTCCAAGACTCAGGATGCACAACAAAGAGCAACAAAAGAAATCAAAATATCTGTATTAGTGAGTTTAGGTTTGATTTGTTTACATTTCACTTCACTTCCTTCTCCCTCCCCCCCTGGCTCCTTTCATACACACACACAGACACACACGCCCCTTTCGGACACCCAAACGAGCCTTAAAAGGCACTTTCCAAGCACTGTGCATACCATCAATTGAAGCCGCTTCCAACATCCATGTTTCTTTTTTAAAAAAAAGATCACATCGATTTAAAATGAAATGAAGGCAGAGTCAAACGTGCTGCTTAATTTTCATGATTAGGCCTCAATATTTACACTCACAACAAGCCATTGGCAAGCTTTAACCAATTCTTGATGATTAAGAAATGAGAGGGTGATGTGTGAAGATGGAGAAATTAGGGAGTGAGTGACTTTATGACTGACTAGTTGCTAGCAACTTGACATTTTTATCCCTGCACCTGGTGAAAAAAGATAAAATGGGTATTTAGAGGAGCAATGAACTACAGGGAATAGGATCAAAGTAATATGTCTGAGTTGCAACATAGCCAGCAACCAAGCACAATCATCTGGCGCTTGTTATTCCATTTGTTTCTTGAGAAACCGGG
The DNA here is from genome assembly GCF_040938575.1 of Ambystoma mexicanum. Lineage (NCBI taxonomy): Eukaryota > Metazoa > Chordata > Amphibia > Caudata > Ambystomatidae > Ambystoma > Ambystoma mexicanum. The sequence goes on from NC_090933.1 coordinate 40,087,379, forward strand.
TCTCACTCATTACACTACCTTTTGAAATGAATGGCTTGTCAGGTCTACCCCTCTTGCTGACCAAACACGGCATTGAAATAAATAAGGGAATAATAGACCAACCCCCTTCTAGTAGATTCTATATCTAACCCATGTTTCTGACTGAACCTATACAGTCAAACTATATTAACCATATACTTAACAAAAGTGATCGCAGGATCAAGATCAGGATCAGGATTTTAACACCTGCAGATCTACAAGATTAAACCTCTCCTCACTCAGTGATCACCTAGACTGACACAACAGTCTCCTCTAGATTACAGCTCACTCCTAGATCAGGTAAATTAATCTACAAGGACCCAAATCAACATATGTCATACCTTTGCAAAGACACTTGCAGAGAGCAAATGTTGCAAACAGGGCCAAAGTACCCAACACGTAGACAGCGAATTACATGTAGTTGATACATTAAACGACCTACCAGTGAAAGTCTGGAGGCAAGCCATTTTCTATTTCACTATTCTTTAGTAACCTATGAGAACCATTATTAAAAGCCATGGGTGTAGGATCTAGTAACCTAGAAATTATCTCCTCCCATTTTGTCCAATGCGTAAGAAAGGGGGACTGGAGCTAAATCACAAACCAGAGCAGGACTACAAGCTGGCTGGATCATATTGGTTGGTTGATAATTTTCCTGTTCTTTTGATTTTCTTACACCCCTCCTTTCTCCATGTCTGCAGGCAATTGCCGCCAGTTTTTCTTCTGTAAAATCAAGTTTGTTGAGAAACATTTCACTTTACTTAAGCAAAAATAATAGCCTAAGCTTAGGTCCAAAGACGTAGACACCAGACTGGAAATGTCACCTAATTGGTGTATCACATCAGCCACAGTGCTCTAGCAAGAGGAACTACTCCGTAGTGCAGGCTCGACACGGGCCGAATTATTGCCACTGCTACCAAAAAGTACAAATTCCCAGATGCATTTTCTCAAACGAGAGAAGTGCCAGATTCCAAAGATGACTCCAAGAGAGTCCCACTGTTACTGCCAACGGAGTATCCCTTCTGGGAACGTTAAAGATCAAACTCACATTGCATCAGCCTATCGCCATTTGCAAAGCCCTAGGCAGTGTCTAAAAAAGCAGCAGCTTCGAAGGCTCACGAGCAAACAGCCCTCGAGTCACCAGCAATGGGATATAGGCAAACTATTATCCGGCATATGCCATGATTCAGTGAGTCCTGTCAGGAATTATGATGTGCAATGGGGTCAGAGCTGCCATGACTGACGTTCATCAAACAGTTAAAGGCTACATAGAAAACAATGAATGGCAAACATTGGTTGTGGGGCAAGTTCATCTTCAGAGACCCTTTCAGGTGGCTCTACTACCTTTTTAATTTGTGATGCCTAACTACTACAACTTCATGGCAGATTTAACATGTTAGTGCAACCACAAGAGGGTCTGTAGCACCACCGATATGCTTCAGCCTCTGACAATCCACCTGTGAACCAATTACCACAGTGAATGAGATAGCCACCACCCACATCCTCTGTTATCTTTCCCCACTCAAAATGTCAGCTAACCAACCAATGGCATCCTTAGATTTAGTAGAGTACAAGGAAAAATGGTGCATGTTTCCATTCAACCCCTCCTTAGTCCCACCCTTCATCTTTTGTCTCACTAGCCTTTTCATTCAAAGCCCATCTTTTTTTTTTGACTCGCTCATGGTTTTATCCAAACCACTCTTTAGCACACAATTGTTACTTTTCCCCTACTGATCCTTTCCCTGCTCACATCCACAGGGCACCTTCTCCACTTCATCTTGTTCCACTGCTCATCTTTTCGTCACAAGCACCAATATCACTCACCTCATTTTAACCGTGCTACAGGGTTTTTCTCTTTCTTCCTTCCCTATGAGGTGGATCGGGCTGGTCCCTCTCCTCAAAACGTTTCATTGCTCCTGCATTCCTGAGATCAAAAGATCAAACCACCAGCAAAAGGAGAACGTTATCTGTACTCTTATTTTCTCTCTCATCTCCCAGCACTGGATCTTGCCTTTCAGGTAACTACAAACTTTCAAGAAGTACGATCCCTCTGCATTTAGCACTTTATAAAAATGTTCTTTTATTCACTTATCTTTTTTCCAACACAGAAAGATGAAGGCATAAAATAGGCATAAACAGTCCATCGTTACAAATAATAACTTTTTAACCAATCCCGCTCCCTCCCCACCCCGGATGCAGATAGTTCCCAAAAAATAAACATCATTCAATAAACAAATATAATATGGTTTCCAAAAATCCATCCTAGAGGGCATTAACATACAAACAATGCCATACAAACAAAAGGGGAGCATCTCACAGACTCAACCCAAGCTTAGATTCATCTCCAAACTGATTAGTCCGAACCCTGAACACAGTAGGATCCTAACTCTGGCCATATTTCCGTAAAAAGGAGGACCACTCCGCCTCCAGTGAGGAACGCCCACCATGTAGATACGTGATATTTTCCATTAAATATATCTTGTTGGCTTTAGAGACCCATTTCCTTTTGGTTATCAAATACTCTCTTCCAATTAAATTACAAAGCAGGCCCCTTGCTGCCAACAACAGAAAATGGGCTATATGCGGAAGGGACCTCCAACCTTCCTCTTCCAAACCAAATAGGATTCAAATAGGGTCTAACCCTCTATCCATGCTCCCATTCTACCCCCCCCTTATCCACCCCAGACCTCTTTCCAATACGCTGTCACCTTGTCACAAGACCACCTCATGTGCCAATATGTAGCTCGTTCTCCACATTTACACCAACAATACAGACAGACTACCAAAGTTTTATGAGCCCTTCTACACATTTAACTCCATAGGGTCCCATCCACTTCCCTACCCAGATCTCTTTGCCACTTGCCTTTTAAGCCTTCCGAGTCCTTTCCCCTTTCCAATATCAATGCAGCATATAAACTTGATTTGAATCCGTTAGTGCCTGTGCATCTAAAATGTTCGCTGGCAGCGTACGGTCCCTTTGAATCTCTGACTACCACTTTTCTGCCATAACAACCCCCTTCGACTAAGTATGACAACACCGAAAGATTCCCAATATGCAAGGAAGCTTCCAATTCTTGAATGGAAATGTATCTCCCTTTAACCACAATTGACCGACCCTCTCCAGTCCAGTCTCAAACCATTCCTTGCATCCAAATAGATCTGGTTGGCCATCGCGAACCAGCGTGCCCATAAATGGGCCAATGGTAAGGGCCGCATAGTGACCCCCTTCATTGCAGGGACCTTACTCCAAATTTCCCATATCACACCCAAGATGCAGTGTACCATAATCCTCCTAGGGACCCTTCTCCCGAGGACCCATAGCTAACACCCTACTGTTGGAGGTCTCAAATAATAATTCTCCAAGTACATCCAATGCTTCTCCCAATTCATCTGCAGGTGGAAGACCAAGATCTGCAACTGCATTGCTCTGTAACAATTGAAAACCAGCAGTCCAATTCCCCCCACTCCCAAATCCGTATCATAAGCGATTCTTGGTTTACTACCCTGCCAAATAAAACAAATCATGTGCCCCCTCACTTACTTCAACAGATCCGGGCAATGTGAGAAACCTGAAGGTATGCTTGCAGTTACTCCCCAGGGGTCTTCTGTTAAGGTGGCCAGGGAAGGGCCATCACTTTTGGATCCCAATCCTGGGGGGTGGACTAGTGAGAGAGGATCACCTGGGCGGAGGGTGTTGGGAATTGGGAAGAGGGTGCCAGAGGGCAAGACACAGTATTCCCCTTTCCTGACAGTGACTTACCTTACCCTCCCTCAGCCATTGTAGCCTATTGCTGTCCATCTCCTACTTTTCCCCCTGAAGTTCGAACAAGTACTTAGAAGAAGAAGTTAATTCCAAGTGTAATGCAGATTATCTATAGGAGACACCACTACAGTACTGGGACGAAGAAGAGGGAGGCTGAAGGCTATAGAGCTGAAGGTCAGGCATGTCCTGTTAATTGGCTTGATTGTAGTCAGGCAATGGAGTCTGAGACTTCACACCTTCAGCCTGTTAGAGGCTCAAAGATGTATAAAAGTTGGAGTTCATAAACAGCAAAAAGAGCCCCAGTGGGCTGAGAGAGGAGCAGGAAGGCCAACAAAGCCTGTGAGAAACCAGAGGAGAACGGAACGAAAAGACAATGGAGGAAGACACCGTTTAGCAGAGAGACAATGCAGGGCGAGGGAGCCAGAGAGCACAAGAAAAGGTAGCCGTGGAAGGAGGCGGTCCCTGTGATGTGGCCAAGAGGTGCTTGTTACCCTGACTGGAAGCAGCAGTCTATGGGTGTCTGTGGGGAAGGCAGGGTGATCCTGACCGTGCGAACCAAGAAACAGAAAAAATAAATATATAAATATATAGTACACGACCAGTGAGTGGCAATGAATGAAAGAAACCCAGTGTGCGCATGAAAGTTAGTGAAGCTAAATTGTATCAAAGTGGTCGCATGCAGGCAGCACGTTCTCAAAACCCTCAGATGAAATAGACAAATGCAATGCCATAAAGGGCTAAGGAGTAATGAATGTTTGAGTGGTCTCGTCTAAGGAAGTATATGTGTTTAAAAGACTGAGCAGTTAAAGGACAATCCTAAAGAAACGCGATTTAATGAAAATATATGAGAGTTTTCTGCAAGTGAGCAGCCGAGGGGAGCAGCGAAGTGGGAGAAAAATGCCAAATTGAAAGTAAGCTGCAATTGAACCTAACAAAGTGTAAATAATTCAGCAACCATAAGTTATGGGGATAAAGTGCTTGGGCAAGGGAAACTGGTTGCATGACCTGTAGTAGGTGGAACGTGCAGTCTGTTAACTGCACCTAGACCAGGGAGTTCCAACAAATGGAAAAGGAACTAATGAAAAGGAACTGGAAAAGCAATCTAGAAACCAAAAAGAGATGACTATTGGTTTTGAATCATTGCAACAAGCCTCGGAAAGAGAAACATAAGCTCCTTTTGAACACTGAGATTATTTGTGAACCAAGACTACAAGCTTTGGGAAGGACGTCCTGAGCTACTCAGGATCATTATCTTTGTAATGTTAACCAGCACCTGCGGCTTGGGGAAGAGCTCTCAGCACTTGTTGAACATTGTGTTGTTAACTAGTGCTTGAAGCCTAGGAAAAGAAATCCTGGGTTTCTTGGGAGCACTATGTTTGGAACATTGTTTTGTGAATCGGTGTTTTAAGATTGGGGAAGGGAACCGCAAGCTCCTTTTGAACATTTGGGCAGGCTAAGTTCCTGAGAACATTGTTTTTGGAACTGTATCCTGAACTTGGGGAAGGGAGATCGAGATTGCTACAGACTTTATGTTAGACACTATTTGGAGTTAGAATATCCTTGCACTACATTTATGTATTAGACGTGAGGGCAGGCCTAGGTCTGGACACAGACAGGCTTTTGATATTTGACTTCCAGACATAGACTTTGCTTTGTTTCTTTAGGTAGGGAAATCCCCACCATAGTTATAGGACAAGCTAGGCGTTACACCCATCCTGACATTTTAATAAAGGGTTTTGAAATTGTTACATCTGTTGTCTGTCATCTCTTGATACCATGCCTGTCTCACAACACCTTAAATGGCAACATCTGGAACAAATAGTGGAACATAAGGAAAAGATCAATTTTAAGAGCATTAAGCGGGCCCATCGACCAGAGGGGAGGCTTGCTCCAAGAAACCATTTCCCAATAGTTTAGTGAACAATGATGGATAGTTCACATTACATAAGTCCTCAAGGGACCAAGACACAACCACTCCCAAATATCAAATACTTTCTAATTGAATTTCCAAGGGGAAAGGTCAGAGGACGACCATGTCCCCTCGCAGTGTCCCTATCAAAAAGGAAACTGTATTGATTTCTTCTGGTTGATTTTAAAGCCAGAAAGTGCCCGTATTCCCCAATCACCTTAAAACTAGCAGGTACTGGGGTATGGGTTCCTTAAAGGAGGATACCGGCTGTGACGAATCTGAGTATATCGTCCCTTCTTCCCTACGGAGAGACCTTTTCCATGGGGCAAGGGAAGTGCGTCTACAGTACAATAATCCCCCTGGGGTGGTGCACGAGATAGGATTGCATTGGGAGGGAAGCCTCCTATGGAATTGGGGACGATTGTTCTCATAGAACGCAATATTCTTCTGCCTTAATACATACAGTCCCCTCTCAGATAGCAAATCCTTCCCCCTCCTTTGTAGGCAGAACCAATATACTCTGTTGCAAGGTTACTGACTCTAAGGTACTTGAAAACCTTCACCTATTAGAGAATTCCGACTGTTCTTCCTCAGAGGAGAAAACCAGCAATGGAACGGGAAAGATCACTCTGAGGAAGCAAAGTGGGAGGTCTGGTCTTTTTTCACAATGTCAAGTGCCTGAATGAACACAGCTGGCCGGCGTGGGCATTTAAAAGGAGCTCAGCTGTGAAGCCAGGAGAGAATCCTCAGAGGAGGAACAGCAGGATACGTGCACAAAGTGGGCAGAGAGAAGCCAAATGGGAATGCCACAGAGCAAGGGGAAGGAAAACCTGACGAAGGTACAAACATGACGAACCAACAAGGTTGTTGCTGATACTTACCTCCAGGCGACCCCAGCACCTGTGAGCCGCTAGCAACCTAGGACGTGCAGCCGGAGAAAGTCACCTGCGGAACCGCTGCAGATCCCGGCATTCACCAGGAAGCTGCCAGATCCTCAAAGAGCAAAACAAGATCTGGGAAAATACTGGTGCCGGTCAAAAGAGAGAGAAGAGGTATGCAGGTTTACCAGAACGTGTTGGAGGTCCGGGAAAGCTCGTGAGTGAATACAAGAGTTGGAAAAAGAGGGTCTGATACCCAAAATAGACTGAAAATGAGTTGCATACTTGACAGGAGAGGGAAACAAGGGGTAACAAACCTGTGCAAGTCTGGGACCTGCACCCAAAAAGCAGACAATAAGCAGAGGGTCTGGGACCCTGAAGTTGCATGCTTGGCAGGTTTAAGGAAGGCATGGTATCAACAGTAAGACAGACAAGTGACAGTCCAATGGTGTTTACTGAACTTTGAAAAGGGTTTGAAAATGCCTAAAGATGGGAGCAAGCTACTACCATCAAATAATAATAATGGAATCCTAGTGGTGTCTTGACAAAATAAAAGGGCCTATAATAATAAACCTATTACCACTCCTTACCTTGAAATACAAAATAGTGTGGGAAACAATATTATGCAAAAGAAAAGTATTCAAGAAATTATATGTCGGGATATCCGAGTCGTTGGCTACCCCTTCCCCACGTTTTCAGCACAGGACAAGGCAGTACACTCAAGCTTAGCACAGTCTATGGCTTCTCTAGCATAAGGATGCGTTTCAAAACATCAGCATCAGACACTTCTGTGTCCAAGTCTTTTTGCCATTCAAAGAATCTTCTTTCAGAGGGCCTGATGCAACACAATTTTCTTAGGTGATTACTGTTCACCTCGGATCCCCCCCTCTGTCAGACTTAGATCCACTCTGTTTCCCTCTGCCGGGCGCAGACCAACGTATCTACTTTGCCACAAACTTTAACAGCGACTTTCGACTGTGTGCAGGATTTTGCTTGACCCATCGCAGGACCACTTCGATTCACAATCCTTTGCCACTTTTTCAATTTTGTTAACTATCAGCTGGATACCTTCCAGAGACCTTCGATCGAGCACACACGCGGTGCCGGACTACTCTGTCAACTCTGTCAAAGTTGTATTATATCTTGGCTTCAAAGTTCAATCACTGATGTGCTGTTCAACTTCACATGCGTTTCAAACAATGTTTGTTTCAGCGCTCGCCATACAATGTTGCTGATTGCAACCAGACCAGTCCTGCAACCAGACTGGTCCTGTATCAGTCTACCCAACTCACCGGCTGTGTTGATTTCAATGACGCTACTTTGTTGTTGGATCCAAGGACAGTACCATGGCAGCTGGCGATTCTTCCCGCCTTGATTATCGACACAGGAGAGCCACAGGTACCTCCCACAATATAGGTTTTCTATTCTGGACGTTTCACGAAAGTAACAGTTCCTTGCCGAAAAGGTCAAGGGAACCGCCCTTGTTGCAATCCCCTTCGGTTTCGCCATGTTTCTCCTCTTGTTAAACTGCCCTCTTGGAACTGCTGTTTCCTCGTGTGCTTTGCCTCGCTCAGAGAGTGTGCTCTCGTGCTCCGCCTTTTATCCATGTGGGGAAGTGTAATGGAAGTCAGGCGTGATAGTCAGTAATTGCCTGGCCTTGCCTGACCATTGTATTGGGACATGTCAGGTATAAGTTTGTTTGTTTATTTATTGTGCGCACCGGACCCGAGGGTATCAGGGCGCAGGAGATAAGAATATATATCAGCTTGGTTACAGAGGTTACGGAACATAATTACAGACAGTATCCTCAAGGTTACAAGGGTTGAGGATCAAAGCAGGCATGGTGGAAATACACTGGTTGACATCACATCACGGATAGCAGGCATACTAGGTGGCTATCGTGACTATTGTCTGGCATACATTAGAAGATGCAAAGATACATGTGGTCAGGCAACTATTTGTACCAGAGGAGGAAGTGCAGGAGGAGATATTACTCGTCTTTCTCTATGAGCCATTTGATTAGGTTCTGCCTGAATTTGGTAAAAGTTTGGTCTGATCTTAGTGTGTGTGGTAGAGTGTTCCACAGTTGTGCACCCCTGACTGGGAAGCTGGATCCTCCAATGGTGGATAGTTTGAAACGTGGCACTTGAAGGCAATTTGAGTGTGCTGTTCTTGAAGGTCTAATTGTGGGTTTTCTGATGAATCGTTCTGCTAGGTAGCAAGGGGCTTTCTTGTTTAAGCATTTGTGGATGAGGGAGGCAGTTTAAGATTGACTTTCTTGGGTGGATAGCCATTTATGTTTCCTTCTTATTTCAGATATGTGTGCTCTTCTTGGAATACTTAGAGCTGCTCTAAGCGCATTATTTTGGAGTACCTGTATTTTATTGATAATGTGTTTGTTCGCCCCCATGTATAAGGCATTACAATAATCAAGTTTTGATAGGATGAGGGCTCTAGATAGGATCAGGCAACTGTCAGCTGATAGGAATTGTTTCCCAGCTCGTATTAATGAATTTGCATGTGTATGCTGTGGACAAAGCCAGAGAATTTACCTGCTAGGTGAATGATAGGGTTGCCTAGGGTTTTTACTTCTCTGGCGACATTGATGATATTCCCATCAATAATGAGACACATAATCATGACTGAGTGTGGTAATGTGAGATGTGGTGCCTAGGATGATGAGCTCTGTTTTGTCATCATTCAGGCTCAAGCCGTGATTGGCCATCCATGCCTGAACAATGCTATAAACTCTGTTCACCAAAGCCAGATCTTCCCCGTAATCCCCAATGAGTGGTATGAGGTTCTGGGTATCATCTGCATAATTAGTGTAGTTGATACCCAGATGGTCGAGATCATCAAAGAGTGGCTTGGTGAAGATGTTTTAGAGCGTTGGAGAGACATGATCCCTGGGGCACTCCGCAAGTAATGGGTATAGAGTCTGCTGATGCCAAAGGGGAGAAGACCCTCATGGTCCTGTCATTCAGGAACGACTGTATCCATGCTACAGCTTCTTTCGAGAAGTGGGCTGCTGAGTCCAGATGACTGCATAAGACTACGTGGTCCACCAAGTCAAATGCAGCCAAGAGGTCGAGTAAGAGGAGAAGTGCCAGTTTATCCTTATCTCTAAGAGTGTCTATTTGGGCCTTCAAATCGATAAGTGCAGTTTCTGTGCCATGTTGTGGCGGAAACCAGATTGGCGTGAGCCCAGAAGCAGGTTGAGCTCTAGGAAGTTTTGAATTTGGGTGTATGCTACCTTGTCTAAGATTTTTAATAGGAAAGGCATAGTGGTAATGGGCCTGTAGTTGGTGGGTATATTAGGGTCTAATGTTTGTTTTTTCAGAAGTGGGAGTACCCAAGATTCTTTTAGATTGCAGTGGTGCCAGTGGTGAATGAGGCGTTGATGAGTTTGGTGATGAAGGGAGCTAGATCTCTGGCAGCGTCCTTGATCAGTTGAGGTGGGCATTGGTCACCTTTGCAGTTGGATGGTTTGAGAGCAAGAATAGTTTTTTCAAACTCAATAATTGAGACGTTGGAGAAGTTTAATTGAGTGTAGTCTTTAGACTTGGGCAGAGGTATTTTATTGGGGGGGTGTCTGAGCAGTTAGTAAGGCTTCCTTTTGAGATATTTTGTTTTGGAGGTTGGTGAATTTGTTGACTAAAGCATGCTGGATGTCCGATCACCATGTTTTATCTTTGATAGAGTCATCCTGTGCTATGGTGGGAGTTTCTAATTCTTTTAGAATGGTGAAGAGCTCCTTCATGCTAGAGTTGGCTTGTGTGATTCTGATGTTATAAGTTTCTTGTTTGGCCAAGAGGATATGCTTTTTGTATTGAGTAGAGATATTGATTAGATTAGGTTTATTTTCTGTTATGGAATGTAGTTACCATGCTTTTTCACATCTTTTCTCTAGTCTTAGGTTTTTTAGGTGAGGCGTAAACCAGGAGTTGAGATGGTTTTTACGTTAGCTATTCCTGAGTTTTAGAGGGGCGATGCAATCGAGAGCAGTAGTCATAGCGTTATTGTATTCACCTACTAGCAGGCTAGGGTCTGAATAGTCTGGTAGAGAATTGAGAATGGGTAAGATAAGGGGTAGGAGGTTGTCTGTTGTGATGTTCTTATTTCTAGTTAATGTGGGGGGGGTGGTTGGTGGTGTTTGTAGGGTAGGTCTTTTGGTATCTAGAGTAAAGGATATAAGATGGTGGTCCGTCCAGATTTGTGGGGAGATAGAGGAGATGGAGACGTTACAATTGTGGTTAGCTACCCAGTCGAGAGTTCTCTGTTTAATGTGCGTAGGTCCGTACACTTTTTGTGTGTAACCAAGTTCAGTCAGGATATTAGCTACAGGGGTGGCCTGCTGGTCACTGATATCATCAAATCCTAGGTTAAAGTCTCCTAGCAATAGAGTTTGTGAGGTATTTTTAGATTCTCTGAGATGATGGTGGAAATGTCTTCATTAAAAGGTGTTGATAGGGCCTGGTGGTCTATATAGGAGATGAATGTTTGATAGATAGTGATTCACAGGATTTGGGAGTGGAGGTTATTCTCATGGAGAGGTCAGTTTTGGCGATGATCCCTATACCTCCGCCGCGTGAATCTGGTCTGTCCGCTCTAAGTATGGTATAGTTGTTGGGTACTGCTAGGGTCAGTGCAGGGCCTGCTGCTTCATGTAGCCAGGATTCAGTGATGGCAATGAAGTCGTAGTCATCTGCTAAAATGACCTCTGCTATTTCTGTTGCGTGGGCAACTAGGGACCTAGCATTTATTAGGGCACCTTTAAGGTCTGGTCCTGGCTGAGGTAGGTGGAGTGAGTTGAGGGGGGCATGTGCGTTGGTGATGGTCTTGTTTCTATAAGAGTGATTCTTGGAGTTAGGTAGTGGGGTGGTTTTAGGTGATGTATTTTAGAGCAAATATGGTCTGGATTGATACCACATCTGATGAGGGGCTCGAATATTTTAGGCAATCATGCATGGAGTCTAAGGTTTCTCTGTGCTGTGTTACAAGGGTTTTTTGGAATAGGTATCTCCAGTTTAGAAGGCATAGGGATATTGACACCAGCAGTGATTTCTGTATTAGAGGACCAAGTCATAATAAGTAATACTAATGTGTTCATTAATGTACCGAAGTGGGCTCATGTTGACAAGGTGAGGTACATAATGTATTAGGTAAATTCGGCATTTTGGCAATAGGGTAGAGCAGACAATAGGGTATTGACAATATAATGGTATGAGAATAATGGGACAGTGGTATTGAGCATTAGGTAGCATGGACAGTGGGTTAGAATGCACTTTAATCACAATAGGCTAATTGAACTAGGGGCATAGTAGAGCAAAGGGTGCAGTAGTTAGCAGTATCAATACAGTCACCTATAACACTTTAAACACGATAGGCTAAAATATGCCTGGGGAACAGTGGGCTAGAATGCACTTTAATAACAATAGGCTAATTGGACTACAGGCATAGTAAAAACAATGGGTGCAGTAGTTAGGAATATCAATATGGTCGCCAGTATCAGACGGTGTGCAGGAGGCTGTTAGCATCAAGGCAGGGGACAGGATAGGTTTTAGCCATCGATAATAGGTACAGTGAGCTTGAGTTGGCTTATGTTAATAAAGCTAACTTATGAAAGTCGACGGCGGTCAGAGGGTTGGCGCAGGCAATGATGGGCGCAGCAGTATGCAGGATGTGAACAATGTTCATCCGTATGGGTATGGGGATGGCAAGTCTGTGTTTGGTGGCAGTTAGAGGGTCCGTTTGTAGCATACAGAAGTTAATCAGATAGTGCGGAGCTCAGTTGAGCTGGGGGAAACAGCAAAGGCAGCTCAAGGATTAGGATGAATGGGACCAATTTGTGGTACTTGCATGGATACCTTTTTGGCGTGGATCCGTGGCAACCAGCGGAGAACAGGTGGCAAACAGGAGGGATGCCTTTTTCCTGGGCCTTCTTCCGCCGGACCGGCTCTGGTGTTAGTCCGTTTTCTCATAGCGGGCTGTCTGTGAGAAAATGTTTGTGTTGTAAAAGGGGGGAGAGTGAGATCCTAAATATCCTCCTTGATAGGATGGGGTAAAGGTGTAACAGGGAAGGGGATACCGCGTCTCGTCATGCAGTGTCCCACTCCCCAAAGACCCCTCACCCTGGTGATCCTCCCACACTGGTCCACCCCCAGGAACTGGATCCAAAAGTGATGGCTGTGTCCTGGCCACCTGGATGACAGATCCCCGGGGACTAGTGAGTGAGACACCTTCTGGTTTCTCACACAGGGCAATGAACCAAGGGGCAATGAACTGATGGGGAGTCTGAGACCCGCACACTTGCCAGAAACCAAAGTCCAATGCCAGAAGGATCTAGAACGAGTGGAAGAGACATTTCATAAGAAACACCTTTGCGAGTCAGGGACTTGCTCACATCTAGAAGATTGGAAACCAGGGGAACAAAGACTCTGGAATAGATCAAGCGAAACACATACTTGGTGGAGGAGTATGCCATGTTAGGGGGATTAAAGGACTAGGAATAGAAGAGACAATTTGTTGTGTTATCCAGTGTCTTGGAAGAATAATAAACCTAGGGGAAAGGAGCATTAAACTAGCTTTGGAACTTGCCATTTTTTTAACATTTTGCAAAGCTTTATTACCAGCAAACATGGAGTTTTTTCTGTTTACTGAGCACACCAAGAACACCGTTTACTTGAAGAAAAGACATTCCTTGCGCAGTTATAGCAGTATATTAGTGTTAGGGGAAGAAGTGGATTTTCTTCGGACACGACAGGGACTGACTTTAGTTTTGGACTTCCTGTCATTTTCACTAGTTTATTTAGAGGCAGGGAAAACCCTCTTAGTTTTTGGGACAGAGGGATTTTTCCAACCTTTTTTTCCTTTAATACAAGTCTAGAACAAAATCATCCCACCCTTGTGTCCGAGTCTGACTTCTGCACCGTTACACTGCATACATCTATACATTTAATTCCTTATCCTCCACCCATATACGCTCCATCTAGGAGGAGTTCCTTATTTTCTTCACAAGAGTTTCCCAGGATAGAGCAAACAAAAATGGCCACAATGGGCACGCTTGTCTAGTCCCCCTCTGCAAAACAAATTGCCTCAAGACTTTCCCATGGACCATCACTCGTGCCTTCGGTTCCATAAAAACTGCCCGATCCCATTGAGAACCTTTTCCTCCCAAATACACATTTTCCCAAGACCACATAACATACCACCCCACCCTGTCAAAAGATTTTTCAGCATTGAGCGCAAGCAGCGTTGGATCCCCCCCCTTACCCCATGCCAAGTCCATAAGATTAAAGTTTACCTCAACGTGTCTGCACCCTGCCTACCGAACAAACCCTACCTGACCAGGGTGGACCAAAAGGGGCATAAAATCACTAGTGAAAATCTTAGCGTCAACATTAAGAAGTGAAATCGGCCTATAGGACATACAGGACTGGAGGTCTTTCCCATCCTTGGGAAAAACATATCGGAGCCTGACAACGTTTCGGGGAGCCGTACCACTTCCAAAAATAGAATTAAACAACTTCACCAGATGGGGTACCAATACAGCAGCAAAGGTTTTATAGAAGCCAATAGTAAATCCATCGTCCCGGGGCCCCTAACCAGCAGGCATTCTCGCCATGGCCAACAGCACCTCCTCCAAAGTGAAAGGGCCATGAACCCTAGAAGCCTCCTCCCTGCTTAATGCTGGGAGTGTGATATCACATAGCTATTGTTCCATCTAATCATACTCAACCATTTTCTCTTGCGTAAAACGCCTCGTAGAAAGTGGCAAAAAACGTTTGTCTATCTCAACCGGGGGAAGCTGAACCCTCCATTTAATATCAATGATCCCCTCCACTCTCCCGTCTGTCCTCCGTGTCCATAGCCTGAACGCTAGCATTGAATCGGCCTTGTCCCCTTCTCATAAAATTTCAGTTTGAAGTACTGTATTTTCCGGGATACATTCCCCCTTCTCCAACAAGCTAAGCTCCTGTCGCTTATACTTAACTTCCAGCATAAGACCCACCTCTCTAGCCCCCCGCCCCCCGAATCCTGCACCCTTGCTTCAAGTGAACCAATCCCCTGATGCACTTCACTCCCCATAGTGTCCTCTCTCTTTTCTGGTTTGCCCCCTTACCTTATTAAAAGGCCCCTCCAGGTTGCTTTCACCGCCTCCCATAACATACAAATATCCACTTGCCCATCATCATTAATCTGAAAGTATTCCTTTATTGCACCACGCAGCTCCGCTAGGAAAACTGCGTCTTTCCAAAGGGAATCATTAAATCTCCAAAGCGAGTTGCGTGTATTCAACCTGTTCAATGTCAAATCCATACTGACCAAATCATGGTCCGCCCATCCAATGGGGACCAACTCACAAGCATCCGCCCCATCATCTTCCTACACAAGTAGTCAATCCGAGTGAATGTACTGAGGGTGGCCAAACCACCCCCCCCCCTTTCTGACATGAACACTTTCGCACAGTACGAAAGAACGGCCTAACACCAGAGATGTTTACGCAACATGTCCCAACACAAGGGTCAGGCAAAGTCCGGCAATTGACCAGAATCACACACCTGGCAGCCCTTCCCCTTCCCAACAGGGATAAAAGGTGGGGCACGAGAGCACAATACAAACAAGGTAAACTGCGCAATGAGACAACTATCCAAGTACGGCGGTTCAAGAGGAGGAGAAAGGCGGCGAGAACCGAAGGACTGACAAGGAGAAAAGCAAAATTGCCTTTTCCAACCTCGGCCCGCGAAGCCTCCATGAAAGGAATCGTAAGACTGCGAACAATAGCCAACTTGTGTTGCAGCAAATGTCAACAGTACACAAAGTCTTACTACACTGATAATCAGGACAGGGAGAGACGCTTGCTACTGTGGTACCGTCATTCACTCCAGAAGAAAAAACCATGTGGTTAATCACAGGCGGGGAGCCGAGGGGAGAACCGATAAGGAACCAAACTGTATTGAACGGAAGTTGCAAATGGCAAAGCAAAAGGGAAATTAAAGAACTGTTAACTCTTCAAGAGGAAACCTGCTGCAGAGCGGTCCGGCACCACATAGGTGCTCACTCAGGAGACTCTGGTTAATTCTCCCTATTGTTGAAACTACCGAAACCAGAAGGCTGTTGGTGAACCGCAAGGGAAAGGTCAAAGGGGTCATGCACGGGTCAAGCAAAATCCGCTGTACAGTTAAAAGTCTTTGACCGACAAACCATTGGAAAACTAAGGGAAGCGAATCCTGCACAGTGAGAAAGTAAAAGGAACTGTTAGATTGGCAAGAGTGAACCCAAGAGAGGGATGTCCACAGAGGATCGTCTAAGAGGACATTAAGACTTGTGAAATACAACAAGAGTATTTTGGGAAAAGCTGTAGTGAACCCGACGGAGTGATGCTAACATTCAAGAAGGCTCTAAACCCAGAAGAGAGGGGGGGTCCAGGGATGAAACGTCCGACCCAAAAAGGTACCTACGAAAAGAAACTTTTTGTTTGCGATTTTGGGCACATCAGGTCCTCAGAAGCAAGAGATCTTTTTAGAAAAGAGACTTAACCACCGGATGTTCTGATATCTGAGAACGGAACTGTAGTCTTATGCTGGGAAAGCTCAAGCGTGTGCTATGCTCCAGAGTCCCGCCTTGTCCCATGCTCAAAACGTGGGGAAGCGAGGTCTTAGGCTACCACATTTTGACTTAGCATTTGTGAACACTTCTTTCTTTCTTGTGAACCCTATTCAACACTCTTTTTGTATTTAGTTGTAAGGGTTGGCAATAGTTTTTTTTTAGTATAGGCCCTTTTATTTGACAAGATGCCACTAGGACTGCCTTATTATTTGATGGCAGTAGCTTGCTCCCATCTTAGATTTAGGTTTAAATTTGGCGTTTTTCCAACTTACCTATACAGTTCAATAAACATCCTTGAACTGTGATCACTTGTAACTGTCTATTCTTGATACCATGCCTTGCTTACACTAGCCACCAGAGCCTACTTATTAGGCGAGTTCAGACCTTTGACATTTAACGTGCCCACAGTTAGGTGGCCTGTCCGCCCTCCCCTCCTTTTCCCCCCATCTCCGCCATGGCATTAGCAACAAGTCTCCCCTTAAAAATCCCCTGTTAGGCAGAAACCTGTGCAGTTCCCTTAGGGACCACTGCAAAAGATTTAAGACTACAGGTGTTTGGCAGTAAACCCACTTGGTAGCAGTCTGTACCACACAGATTCACTTGGTAGCTGTGGCTGAGCAGTCAGACTTCCCTCAAGAAGAGTTAGGCAGTATATAGAGCATACACAATAGGTACAGAGACACAGTAGCACAAGCAAACACTGACCAGAGCTTTGGTGTAAAAGTATATAATTATTTATTTAAAGACACACTTGTAATTTACACCAACACAAAAAGAAGTAAATTCAGCACACAGTCACTATCATATATATACAACCCTAATTACTTATTAGACAAGTCTTAGTGAGAAACGCCACTTATTTTCAGACAGAGGTGAGCGCTTAACATAAGATGACACTCTAATAAGTTATAAAAAAGGGAGGGGAAAAAGGCAGAGTTATGGAAGCACACAAGTTTCAATACTTTTACAAGAACCACAGTAAGGCAGGATAGGCGGAGTTCTACTGGAGAGCAAGGAAGTCAATTGCAAGGCCCACTCTTGGAGAGAGCAAGCAGAAGGGGTCCAGGTTCACACAGTGGGGTTATGTCCAAAGAGTCTTGTAGATAGTTTGCACAAAAAGGATGAAATTAAAGTCAGGAAAAGTTAGCTAGGTTGTCCCAGGCTAGCCCAGGTTAGAAAGTTGAGGCTTTACTGTCACCCCGAACGATCTGTCGCAAGGGAAAACAGGCGGGACACAGTACCTTAAGTGTGAAGGAAGCTCCAGCGGGGGCAGTTGTTCCTGGCAGCAGGTGCAAGTCGGTGTTTCGTCCAGAGGAAGAGGAGGTCTCACCGTGAAGGAAAGATGAAGGTCGTTGCACTGGCAGGGACGAAACCAGCCGCGGAGTTCTTCGGTTGAAAGGTACTACCCTTCTCTTCGCGGTAGTGGTAAACCGTGGTATTCCGGTTGCCGGGGTGCTTGGCACGGGCAAAGTGGCAACGAGATGCTCCAGGAAGGTGAAAAGAAGGCAAAACTGGTTACCCCCACCAGTCAAAGGAAGAAGACTCTCCGGACTGGAGGTCTCCTCTGTCGTCGGGAAAAGTGGTGAGACGGTTCAGCAGGGCTCCACCGGTGGTGTCGTTGTTGCAGGTCGGCTCAGCTTCTCCCTTCTCGGTTTCTTAGGTCCTGTGGCGACTTCTGAAGTTCCAGTCCCCAAAGCCCTGCTTTTATGCAGCACACCCCCATTCACTTAGCCTAGCTGTCAATCAAACATGCTAAGTGGGCCAATCACACAAGAGTGCGACTTGAGTTACCAAGGTAACTCAGTCCAGGGTGCCTAAACCCCCTCCCACACCCCCTGTGGTACCCAGACAGAGTGGCACCACTTTTGGAGGCTTCTGTGGAGAAGCCCGCCAAAAAGTGGAACAAAGGGCTCGACTTGGGTTGGAGTCACAGAAGAGAACACAAACGCCATTTTAGAATCAAGTTCTGGCACAAAATACCAACCAGTGAATTAATATTAAATAAATAAACCGGCGGTATGGTCGAGGCTATAAGAATTAAATAATTAAAGTTGGTAGCCTCGAACAATGGGAAAATCCCATAGATATATATTCGCGGTTGAATATAAAAAGTAGTATCCACTGCCACCAGCCAAAACTCGATCAGGGGGGACGGAGGCGTGCCTCCTCGAACAACAGACCCCAGGGCAATCGAACTGCCCCGACCAGTACGTCCACAATATGATGGTTTGTACTGGTTTCTGTTCATAATTTGGGACTAGTAAAGCCAATGGTGACTTACATGCCCTGGGAGACAGTAGTCAGTCCCAGGGTATGGAGTCTATGTTGGGGGGTCGCTACGACACCCCTGGGTTACGGCACGGAGGGTGCTGTGTAACCCACATCAAAAACACATGAGACCCTATGGAATAAAAGACCCCATAGCCCATAAAACACATGGAAAGATAAAGGAACACCTCAAATCATGTGTAAGAGTAGGAGTAAAAGAGTCTCACTCTTTGCAGGAGAAAAAAAAATAAACCCCAAAAATCCAGCAAAGCTGCTGGGAGACTCACTAGGTTTGGGAAATTAGCCTTTACAGAGAATTCTCCGTAACACCCCCTAAAGTGACATCCCCCAGCCGCTATATCAACTACCCTCGACCTTTCACAACCGATCCGTCCCCAGCCTCTTCCCCCTCCCCAACCATCCCTAAGCGAGAGAACAAACCCATGCCTCCCTCTGAGATACCCATCCTCGATTGGGCCACCAGGAATAACCCACTCCAGTCCCTGCCCTTTCACCCATAGCAGAACCCCTCCCATCACCCCACACTCCATGAAAACTCCACCCCCCAACCAAATGTAAAAATATAACAAAGTCACTGTGCCACCTAGCGGCGTTGCGAGGGGGCGGCTAAGGGGGCTATAGCCCCTGATCTTTTGGTTGTAGCCCCGGATAGAATCTCAGGAGCTACAGCCAAAAGACTAGCTAGCCCCCAGTCCCAACAGTTCCGACATCAGCGTAGCCCCGGGTCTTTTCCAGACCTAGCAACTCCCCTGGTGCCTCCCTTCGTCACTTGACTGGAGAAGGTGTATTCAGTCTCAAGTACTTTCTACCACCAGGTACTCTTTCGTGGGAGAAGACCCCTCAGGTGGTCACGATCTGTCATTTTATCACCACTCGTTGACAGATTCACTCCATCCAACGCTTCCTCAGAGAGATGTTTAAGGACCTGCAAAGCCTCAGTCCCATTCATGATCCTGTAGTCCACATCATTAATCTCAAATATCAGCGCAGGGGGGGGGGGGGGGGAGGGGGAAGGTCCATCGATAATGAATCCTCATTTCCTCTAGCCACAACGTCCTGTGACCAGCAGTCTCTATGGCGGTCCAGCGTGAAGTTGGATAGGTCCCGATAGATGCGCACGCATCCCCGTTATACTGGATATTCTACAAGCGTTTCACTCTTTCAAGAACTTCAGCCTTCTCTCCATATCAATGGAATCAGACCACCAAAAATCTAGGCACTTTCCCCGCGTTCCCACCACCTCTATGCGTTCTGTCAATCTCCACCTCTTTACCACTGCCTTCTGAAAAAAAAAAAAATGGAAAAAAAAAAAGTAGAACGCTAATTTACAAACACCTTGACCCTTTTCTCAACATCACCGTCATCTCTCCTTTCTGTTCTTTAAGGCTTGAAAACCCGTAGGGCATGGCCTGAGCTCATACAGTGTGGCTGCGACTGCTGTGAGCCCCCACTGGGATCCTATCCTGATCCTTCCAGCAGCTGATTTTATGGTATAATTCAGCAATATGAGGACATCCTGGTGAAGGAAAAACTAGAGCCCATCTTCTGAGCCCTATTCCGACAAAAAATGAAGATAGCAAAGGGGAGAATCGAGCGCTGAAAATCAGAGCCCCTGCGATCCAACATGGAAACCGGTGAGTCACTTAACAAGCAGCTGGTGAGGTAATGGCCAGGACTGGCTTTATTGCACACGCGGAACTGCACTCAACTTCACATCCCACGGAGCACACATCTGACGATCCACTGCAGCAGAACCCATTGAAGCTAGGTGTTTATGCATGCACGCTACGGGATCCACACCAAGTAAATCGGAGCGGACCTGCACTCACTAGCTGCCCAGCATTCCGAAGATGGATCCGGGTGAGCTAAACAGAGTTACTGCCGGGTGGCTGGAGCCAGGACTGATGTGACACGGCCGGACGCCTACAGGAGACACGCTCCCGCTGACAAGGCCCGCTGCATGAAGGCAACGCCCAAACCACAGGTATTGCTGTTAATTCACCGGCTGGGGCTTGTAAACACTGCACCCCTGCCGCATATAAATGAGCCTAGAAGTGTCACCAAATGGATGGCCCTGATCTTGGAGCCAACCCATAAAGACAAGGCCCCTGGCAGCAGGGCCTTGTGCGAGAGGACATTAATCGGTTCGGCATCCGGAGTTCACACAGCCTTTTCACTACTGGTGGCAAGATGGGACTACATGCCGACATCATCTCATTGAGCAGCTTTGGCTCACAAGAGCCCATCAGAACAGCAGATCCTCACTTTTGCTGTTAGGAATTACTCCATGCGTAGCCAAAATCACTGTTAACAGTAAAAAGTCCTATAAGGCATCGACTTACAGTGGTGCAGCTTCCGGAACAGGGTAGAGTTATTGCATAGATCAACGGCACAGTCCCCACACCACCGATACTCCCTGGTTATGTCGCTGACCAATCACAAGGGAAAGACCACTATAATGCACTTGTTTGTGGGCCAGAGCAAACATACTGCTGCCCCCAAGATGTCAGTCTCTGAACAACTGTTGCCTCAAGCTTCCATTCCGGACACGCAAAAAAATAAAAAGGTCGGGCCGCAATTAAAGCGCTATGTACCTCATTAGAAAATAAGATAGATGAGGTAAAGATCGACGTACAGCTTCTTCGACGGAATGTCAGACAACTATCTGAGAGGGTCTCTGTGATGGAAGGAACGCTAAAAGACACAATGGCTGACACCAAAGATCTGGAGGGGAGAGTTAAGGAGCTGGAGAGGAGCAATGCCACACTGGAAATGCGTACCAAAGATGCAGAGGGCAGATCACGCAGGAACAATGTCTGCATGCTTGTCTTACTGGAGGGTTTGGAGGGGCCGGACCCGACCGACCTATCGAAAACGTACTGTTACAAGAGATTGGGCCGGGCAAACTATAGCAGGGTTTTGCAGTCGAAATGGCTCATCGCTCCCGTGAGCAAGAGCCCACCTCTGGAGAGGAGTAGAGATCAGGTGCTACCCTGCTTTTCAATGTAGAACATGGTGGTGGTGCTGTCCATAAACACCAGAACCACTTTCCTTTGAAGGTGGAGCAGGAGTGACTTCAGTGCCCAGAGCAAGACGCTCAATTCGAGGAAGTTAATGTGTAGCGGTTTGTCTTCTTGGGACCAGAAACTTCTGGCGTGGTAATTGCTGGAGTGGGCTCCCCAAACTTCCCGGGGAAGCATCAGTAGTTACTGTGACTTGGTAAACTGGTAGCTGGAAAGGGGCAATTTGAGTGAGAGTGAAGTGAAACAACCACTTTCGAAGAGCCTTGTGGAAGGCATGTGAGAGGGACACCTTGTCCTCCCAGGATCCAGAGATTTGTTTCCACTGGGGTTTCTAGGTATTCTTGAACGGGCCTCATGTGCAGCCGGGGTGCAGAATTAAGAAAAATACAGGAAGGAGGATTTCAGTATGCAGACTGGGGTTACTGGTTTCTTAGAAAGAAGGCACGTCTTTGCCAGAATGGCCTTCACCCTGTCAGGAAATGAGAACCGAGCACTGGAAGGGACTGTGTTCAGCTGGGCTCTATAACAGGTCAGAAATCAGAGGCGGAAACCAAGATTGTCATGTCGACATCTTTATTAAGATAAAAGGGTTGGATAAAGGCCTCTCTGTCCCCATCCTAAAGAGAGTTTCCATACCTAGGAAACAAACTAAAGTACAGTCTGTCTCGTTGTCAAATTTCGACTTTACTGCAGCCTGTGTGGGCTGCAGCGGACTGAAACTCAGTGGGGAGCAGGAGCTGGGCAGCAGGACAGCAGAGCTGGGCAGCAGGACTGCAGCGCTGTGTGACACAGGTTGAGGCTGCCTATTCTGTGCAGGGACACGGACACCCCCCCTTTGCCGTCTGAGCCACGAAGGCCCCGTGGAGAGAGCTGCCCCCTCCCCGGCACACACACACAAACACACACACACACACACACAGGATGGGGCAGACCCGAGCGGCCCCCTTTTCTGCAGAGAAGGAGGGGCTCACGGAATATGGTGGTGCTCTGGGGAGGAGGAGTCTGGGCCTGGCCCAGCAAAGATGGCGGTTTGGATCAGAGGCCCCCTACGGGCACCCAGCAGTCCCCTGGGCCTCCCACACAGTGGGGCAAAAGCAGCAAGCTACATCCCTGCAGGGGGAGGCTGGGAGAGCCAACGCTGGAGTGGGGACTGTTGACAGACACCCGCCCCCCTCCTTTGAGGGTGAGGGGGTCAGAGGATCACGTGCCAGCAGAGGGAGCATACCGAGAACCTCGGCTTGGATAAAACCAGGCAGGTGCCCACCACAATAGGTCGGAGTGCCAACCCCCCAGGTTGTTTGGCTGCCACAACTCCCTCTGCCACTCCCTGCACAGGAGTGGGAATGGAACGTATGAAGCTAGTGGGGCGCACTTGCTGCTGAGGTAGGGGTCAGAGCTATATAGCAACCCTAGTGCAGGGGTGAGGTGTGGGCCCCTGGACTTACACTGGGGTGTGTGCCCACCTCACTCAGGCCCGACCCAAGAAGACACCCTACAGGGCACTGGGGACCCCGTCCATGTGAACATGTTGGGTTGCAGGGAAGTGACAGAGTTCTTTGGAATCTGGAGCACCCAAAGGAATCAGGAGAGGGAGGCATATCGGAACCCACGAGAGGAAGAGCAGGGTGCAGTCCCCCGCCCAGGATTGGCACATGTGTGGCCCCAGCGACCACGGAACCCCATCACCTGATAAGGGCTCCGGTATTGGGGAGGAATGTGAGCACAGGAACAACGCCCTCTTACCAGGAGAGTGGGGCAATGTTGACACAGAGGATCAAACAGTCCCTCCCCGGGACCCGACAGAAAGGACAAGGAGTGGGTCGGCGGCACATGGACATGAGGAAGAAACTGGCCCCCTTTGTATACACCCCCACGCACCCTAGATAGGAGAAGGCTAGACAGGGGCCAGGTATCAGAGATGGGGGTAGACGCCGGAGACACCAAAAAGGATGTAGCGGCCCTCCTCGAAGAGATGAGAAGTATGAGGGGGAACATTCGGGGGGGGAGTGGACAAGATAACCAACAGAATTGACAAGATGGAAGAGAGAGTGGTGGAGGTGGAACACAATCAATCTTCCCTGGACATGCTGGAAACCCAGATTGGCGTGCGGCTCATGAAGGTTGAAAGAAGAAGAGAGTAAGAACTCCTCCTGAAGGTGGATGTCCTGGAGAATTGCAACAACCTCCGCTTCGTTGGAATTCCGGAGAAAGAGGGGGAGACCGAGAAGGACTTGCGAGTGCCCTCTTCACCGACACCAAACTCATTTTTTGAAAACTATGCCATCGACAAGGTCAAGGTCGAACGGATACACAGTGCTGGGTGGAGGGGCGCGGGGGGTTTGGGGCAGCTAACGGCCCCAGATCAGTGCTGGTTCGCTTCCACAATTAGTGATTGGCTCCAAATCCTAGAACTGGGCAGAAGGAAGGGACCCGTAATGTATGGCACAGCGAATGTGTCGGTTTTCCAGGACCTATCGTCCCTCACCCTCGCTAAGAGAAGGCTATGCCCCCCCCCCTTACTAGGTGTATAAATGAGAAGCAACTCCGATACAGTTTGGGGTTCCCATTCTTCATATAATTTGAGGTGGATGGCTGCAAATACAGCCCGACATCGGAGTCAGAGATTAAGAGGGCAATCAGCAAACTGATGGAGGGAGGAGAGCCCCCCCCCCCCCACACCTCAAGGGAAAGGAAGCCGGACGAAAGTTGGTGGGAAACAACAGAAGCAAGGAGGAGGCGAATAAAGGGCTCACGAAAGATCAGGAAACTAAACACTCCCCCGGCAGTGGGGGATGGAGGCAAGGGGTGAATGTGAGCCACCAAGGGGGGGGGGGGGGGACAGACCCTCCAAGGATGAATGCACCTCTGGGCCTGGACCAGGAGACCCGGGTAACTAACCTTTTTTCCGCCCCTGCCTGTGGGTGGGGGCATGGGGTGTTTTGGTTCTCTTGCTTGGGCGAAGGGGGATTCATTTTTGTGGAAAGGCCGGACGGAGGTGGAGGTGTGGGCAGTGAGGGGAATATGAAGGAGATCTGGGGGGGAGACGAGGAGTACTGGGGGACAACAGGGAGGCTCAAGATCATGGTATGTAGAAAGCAGGGGCCCTCCCAAGGAGGAGGATCCCACAGGTGGTTTGGTTTTCGCCCGATGATGCCGACGGGGCGGAACCGAGCGCCAGAGGGGAGGGAGGAACCCAATTGGTACTGGGTGAGACAATAACAGAGCTAGCTATAGGCAAGGTTCAGGCCGATGCAAGGAACTCTAAAAAGTGGCAGGCAGGCCGCCCCCGATAGGGATAATATGAGTATGTTGGGGGTAATAGACCGGGGAGCGATTGCCTACGGGTTGGCACTCTGAAAGTGAAGAGTTTAAACTCACTCACCAAAAGATCACTGCTGGTAAGGGAATTCCGGAGGTCAGAGCTGGATGTTATGTTTATCCAAGAAACGTAGTACACCAAGGGGGAGGAACGAAGAATCTCTTGTGGGCAGGTAGGTCGAGAATTCTGGGGGGGGGGTGTTGGGGAGGGTCAGGCCCTCTGCGAAAGGCAGGGGTGGGCATTCTGGTACAAAAGGGTCTGAGGATGGAGGTTACCAGGGTCTGGTCTGACGTGAATGGGAGAGCCTCATTGGTCTCGGGCGAGATTAGGGGGACGAAGTTTACATTTGCCACTGTGTATGCACCCAACCAGGGACAGTTACGATTTCTTAAGGATACGATGGCTAAAATCCTAGTAGAACGTTCGGGGCATTTGATCACAGGGGGGGGCGGGCCTCAACACATGTGCAGACCCGGCTATGGATAGGGAGAGCCCGGGGGGAAAGGTCACAGGAGACACAGGGCCCCAAACACCGTGAGTTTCATGACTCAATGAGGGAGTGGGGGCTGCGGGATGTATGGTGCCATTTCCACCTGGGAATAAGGGGTGGTTATAGACTTATTTATGGAGAAAAAAAAAGACTCACAACCCCCATCACATAAGAGGGGTTTCCCTGTCTCAAACTAATACTAAAGGATCGGTAAGAATATCTGTCAAAATGAAGTCCACCGTCCTGTGTAACAACTGTAAGGAAGGCATGCTATCAATAGTAATACAGACACAAGTGACCACAGTTCAAGGGTGTTTATTGAACTTCAAAAAAGGGTTGAAAAATACCCATCTAATGCTAAATCTAAAGATGGGAGCGAGCTACAACCATCAAATAATAATGTAGTCCTAGTGGAATCTCGTCATAATAAAAGGGCCTATACTAAAAAAAAAAATATTACCAATCCTCATCTCTAAATACATAGTGTGGATTAGTGTTCATAAAAAAGAAAGAAGATTTCACAGAATGATATTTGTATTATTTTTTTCAGGCCGTTGGCCTCCCTTGCCCACATTTTCAGCATGGGACAAAGCGGTACACTCGAGCATAGCACACTCTCGGGCTTCTTCGGCACAAGGACACAGTTTCATTACCAGCATCAGAGCCCTTCTGTGCCCAAGTCTCTTAAGGTATCAAAGTCTCTTGATTCAGAGGGCCTGATGTACCAAAATAAACTAAAAGTTCCTTTCCACTCACAAGTACTCAAGTCAGGTGATTCACTATTCACCCTAGATCCCCCTCAGCCGGGCTCAGATCCTTCATCTTACACAATTGGTCTCCCTCAGGTTCAGACCAATTGCAGTTCGTATTAGCTATCGAAACTTTCGAACATGCACAGGATTTAGCTTGACCCGTTGCAGAGCCACTTCAATTTCACAATTTACATTTGTCACCTCTCAGTTGGATACCCAACAGAGACCTTCGAATGGGCAGACATGTGGCGCCAGACCACTCTGTGTATTGTGTCTATCTTGGCTTCAAAAAGTTCAGTAAATCCTTGGCTGTTCAATCATGTTCATGTCGCTCATCACATATGCTTCACACACTGTTCTCTTCCGATTTCTTCATACAATGTTGCCGCTTGCAACCTTGTTTCTAACACAGACCGGTCTGCTATCAGTCTCCCCGACTGACTGGCTCTGCTGACTTTACTAGCGCTGCTTTTTCGTAGGAGCCAAGGACAGTACCACAGCAGCAATCGCTCCTCCCTGCCTTGGCTAAAGACGCGGGAGAGCCCTGGGTACCTATGACACACAATGCAAGTCTCTTCAGCTTTAATTTCAGGTCTTATGTTTCTTATTTTTTTTTTATTTTTTTTTTATTTTTTATTTGTGTATATTCAACAAAAAGAACCGAAGCAGTAAATTGCGCGATAACTAGCCAGGGTGGGACCCTGTGGCTGTTGTCATTTTCATCGTGTTCCAATATTTTCACGGTTGCCAGGAGCCAGGTTATTCTGTCTCCGCTGATCAGTCTATTCCACCAGGTGTCGTCGTCCCACCCTCGATCCTCCACAATTAGATGATTCAAGTAAGCCACTCTCAGGTTCTGGTTTTTCGGGCATGATAGAAGCAAATGTCTGATGGATTCGGTTTTATTTTCACATAAGCGACAAGCGCTCGTATCGGATAAACCTCTGATCTTGCGAATTTCGTTTGTGGCCACCAAGTTCATCCTTATCCTTAGAAGGGCATTCCGAGCCCCCCTATTGGAGAATTTTTGAAGGTACTTCATTGGCTCGTTGAGCTTACGGGATGTTGGAGGCAAGTGCTGGAGAAGTTTGTTGTTTGAGGCAGACTCCTGGGTTTGAATCCAGTCAAGCTCTTTCAATTTTTTGAACACTCTACTTGGATGTGAGGTAAGGTCGGCTTCCGCGCAGACGACTGAGTTGAGTAAAGCCAAGTTTGCTTCCTTCCATACTGCCAGCATTTGCACCTTGCCAGAGTTTAACTCCTTATTTAGGAGACCGAAAATATCATCACTCCCATCCATGATGCATTTTCGGTACAGTCTCAAGGAACTAATGTCAACTGTTGTCTTTAGAGACACTAGGCTCAGTTCTCTCCGGATAGCAGCTATGGACGTTGATTTTGGAAGGGACAGGACCCCTTTCCAAAACACACTTTCCAGTTTCTGCCAGATTTTACTTGGAATCGGAGGCATGGCTTCGGCTCTGTAAGTGATGGAGGGGATGACTTTCTTTCTGTAGAATTCCATCACAGGGATACAAGAAAATTTACCGAATTTTGTGTCAATCGCCTTTCCTTGAGATGTCAACTTCTTTATTCTAAGTTGAAGGTTTGCCTGCGTTGAACTTTGTTTGGTGCTGTCTATCAGGACTCCAAGGTATTTGTATACTGTGACTTTCTAGATCACGTAGTCTTCCAGATACCATTTGAAGTTGTCTGCGTTTTTTTTCTGGCCGGACTCCAGGGACAAGATTTTGTTTTTTTCTTTGTTTATTTTTAAGTTGTTCTCAGACAAGTAACGCAGGAGGTTTGATAATTGCCTCTGGAGGCCAATCTGTGTCTGGTCGAGTAGGATGAGGTCGTCAGCATACAATAGATGGCTTATTTTTGCTGTGGACAGGGAAGGCGGAAAAGTCCTTGACGGATCTTCTGAGATGCCATAATCACCAATATAGGACAGAAACAGTGCTGGAGCTAGGGGGCAGCCTTGTTTCACCCCTCGACCCGTCTGGATTTCAGATGACAAGTTGCCCATTTGTGACAATCGGACCCTGAGGGTGGTTTCTGAGTGGAGAGCCTTGATTGGTTGCAGAATCTCCTGAGGGCACCCCCAGCCTTCGAGTTTGTACCAGAGGCGCTGCCTGTCGACCAAGTCAAAAGCTTGGGAGAGATCGACAAAGGCCACAAAGATCCTTGGTTTGCCCTCCAAGACCTTGCTTTTCAGTACACTGATGGTAAGTATGTTAGCCGCTGTTCCCACATTTCTTTTAAAGCCCGTTTGAAACTTGTCATTACAAGGGGCCGACTTTGACCAGGCATCAAATCTTTTTAAAAAAGAAGGCTCCCGTAGACTTTCCCAATGCAATCCAAAAGGGCTATAGGGCGGTAATTTAGTGGATCGGTGATGTCACCTTTCTTGTAAATTGGGACGATAACCGCTCTCGTCCATGATGGAGGGAGCGATTTCTGGGCAGCACACTGCGCAAAGATAGCCCGGATAAGTGGTGCCCATTCGTCTGCGTTTTTTTTCAAGTCTAAGTTCGAAATTCCATCCGGGCCCGTCGCTCTGGAGTTCTTCAGGTTTTTAATTTGATCTCCGATTTCCGCCAAGTCGTCCAATTTCACCCAATTTTCGTTTTTCGATTTCGAAACAGGCAGGCCTGTGGAGAGTGGAGCTTGAAAAAGGGACGAGAAGTGACTGATCCATTTTGCTTGCGCCGTGGCGTTGATGGTCGTGTTGTTTAGAGAAGGTGTTAAAGTTTTTAGCAGAGACCAGAAATCTTTTGCTTTATTTCTGCAGAGTGTTTTTAGCATGGATTCAGCGTCCTGCTGGTACAAGTTGTGGCGGTGGTTTTTTACCCAGTTTGTGTAGGCCTTTATTTCTGACTTTAGTTGGTCTTGATTTTGTGGGAGGGACCCAAGTCGCTGTTTCAGTCTGCGCAGTTCATGCCTCTTTGCAACCAGTGTTGCATCAAAGGAATGTCTCGGAACAGTAAGTGATGGGGCCGACGTTTTTGATTTGGCCCTATATTGTAGAAGAAGAGGTACGTAGTCCAAAGAATCTTTTCCGCCAGAACGTAGCCCCAAAGCATATTTTGCAGACAAATCTGAGACTGATTTCGTTGTCAGGTTCAAGCGATTGGCTCGTGAATTTGAGTCAACCCCTACCACATACGGTGCCGGTGGATTAAAATGGGATTGCAGAGACATGGTGAGCTGGTTATGGTCGCTCGCTTTAGTTTTGCGAACCTCAAAGTCTTTTACCTTCGAAAGAAGGTAGCGCGAGGCAAAAATGTAGTCAATAGTGGCGTGGTGAACACCTTGCTCCCAAGTGGGTGAACGGTCAGCGTTGGGGAAAACTGAGTCCAAATTTTCTATTTTTCTTGATGCCATCAGTGTTGACCACAAGCTCCCTCTTTTTGCAGAGGGATTCCAAGAAGATTTGCCCAACTTTGTGCGGTGGACCGAGCAGTGGGCGTTTAGGTCACCACAAATGATGATCGAAGGGACCCGATTGGAAGCTTGGATTTCATCTACTAGATTTTCCATTGTCGCTAAGTATGACTGTTGGTTTATGGCTGCTGGGTTCCAGTAGGTGTTGATAATTGCGGTTTGGGAGGGCCCGCAATTTGGTTGATCCGTCCAGTCAAATAGTACTGCCAGGATTGAAAGGTTGGAAAGGAGGGTGGCCTTGATCTTCAGACCCCTCCCCTGCCGGTAGGCGATGAGAAGACCCGATGTCGGGCGGCCCATTAATCCTTTATTTGCTGGTGCCAAAATGACGTCATAGCCGTCCATAGCAGGCAATTTCTCGAGCCATGTCTCTTGTAGGCAAATGATATCAAAAGCAGCCAGGTTTGCGTCGCTCGGCATTGTTAGGTGCAAATGACCACGGGTGTTTCAAGAGCAGAGACGGAGGGGGGGGGGGGGTGGAGTTGGGTCGGCAGCCGAAATGACCAAAAGCCCTTTTGGCCGACCTGCGCATTGCTATATTTTCTTGTGTGAGAGAGCCTTTGGGAGCCAGGCCCACAAACTCTGAGGTTTGTCTTTTGGCTGATTGATGCTGTCCGAGCGGTCTTTGTTAGCTGAACAATGTGTGGCGTTACTCGGAACAGTGGAAGTATCGGTATAGATGTCACCTTTATGACTTTCGATTTAGCCGAGTAAGGCCCCTTGCAGTCAAAGGTTTTCTTTATACCCAGCGCTTCAGATTTTCGGTTTGAAGACGCGTTGATGGAAGCTGGGGGCTTCTGAATGTGGCTTTCAGAAACTTGCTTGGGATCGGAGTGACTTTTCCTTTCACTCCTGTTATCGTTGTCACAACCTTTGACGTTTCGTCTCAAATTATTTTTATGGAATTATAGAACTTAATTTTAAAATAAGGTGTTTTACTTTCAATTGCCTAAACTGCTTAATTTGCTTAAACTGTAAACGCTGACTGGGTGTTGCACCTTTCGAACCCAGTACAGCTGTTTCCTGTGATTCGAAATCGTTATTTTCGTTTTTGAACGTCTTTATCCGGATAAACTACAACACCCTGTGTTTTTGTAGTTCTTTCCGCTTCTTATCCCGCCCCCAGGCGCGCACGCGCCGGCGCGCACGAGACAAGCCGGTCTGTGGCGGTCCGTGGCGAAGAGTGCGGGTGCGGTGATCCCCCTAACATCCGTAACTAAAATATAGGATATGGGGATTAAGGAGGCCCTCGCTGCAATTGAAGAAGCGCAAAGTAGGTCATTATGCCGTTCTACAGCACTCGACCGCAAATTGGGTTTAAACCTAACTCGAGTAAGTACACACGCGGAAATACTGCCAAGTTCTACAAAGGCTAATGTCAGCCCACTACCCATGGAGAAACAACACATAGTAAACGTCTCTCCAGTGGTACACACAGTAATACCCCTATGTAAGGAAGATAGTCATGCTGCACCACTCCCTCTTCCTGACATACAAATTTCCCAAATGATGGATTAGTAACATAAATTCTCCTGGGCTAGATATCACTAAGGGGATTGATGGGCAAAACATGCCTAATATGCCATTGCATGCACATCTCTCAGTTCAGAATACAGCCACATTAAATCTAGCGCTCCTCAACACCAGATCGCTAGTTAAACACTCAATAGATGTCCGAGATTATATTAAGGACAATAACATCGATATCATGTGCCTGACTGAAACTTGGCTGTCGGAGGCGCACGGACCTACGATAGAACAGGTTACCCCATCAGGTTACACCTTTTTCGGTAAACACCGCAAAGATGGACATGGGGGGGGGAGCGGCTGTTATATGTAAAGAGGATTTGAAAATGTATGAATCCAAAATTGATTGCGAAGGATGCGACATCTTACATACTAAATTTATCCCCAATCCTAACTTCAGTATAAACATAATAACTGTGTATAGACCACCCAGATTTAATCACAATTTTAATGAACAGCTTATTAATGCTTTAAATACCATTCTATCCACAAACTCAGCTACCATATTAGTGGGGGATTTAAATTTGTGGAAAGGGAATGTTAAAGATAAAAAAGCTAAGGAACTGGAAAAAATGCTTAAAAAAATAACATTCAGGTGCATAACAACGACCCGACACATGTTAAAGGCAACATCCTGGATTGGATGGCGAGTTACAATATTGTCTTATCAAACATCACCACCACACCTTGTATATGGTCTGATCATCTTTTTGTCTCTAGTCTAATACATCTTCCTCCCCTACAAAAGCATGAACATGAGCTGCCGCGCAAAATAATGCACAGGAATTACAAGGCACTTACTACAGAAATTCTAACAGAATGCCTGTCCTCACTCATGTCCGCCACAACTGATTCCGATCATCCGGACCACCTTGTCGAAAAATATAATTCCAAAATGGCCATTTTATTGGATTCAGTAGCCCCTATGAAATTAAAAAGTATAAGAAAATCTAACCACAAACAAAAATGGTTCTTACCACAGTTAACTATACTGAAGGCCACTAAGCGACGAGCAGAGCGCGCTTGGCGCAAAGACCAAAATTTGGCAAACAGAGTTATCTGGAAAACCCATGCCAAAACATACAAAGACGCCATTGCGGAAGCAAAGCGGACTTATTACAATGATCAAATAGCTTCAGCTGATAATGACACCAAGGAACTTTTTCGCCTTTTTAGGTCCTGGGAAAAACCGGAAGTTTTAAATCACTCAATTATCCCCACTAAAGAGGACTGTGTTAGAACACAGAAAGCCTTCTCTGATAAACTTCCATGCGCCCAAGATAAAATTCGGAGGCAATTACCTCAACAAACCCTTGAGATAAACCCTGCTTTAACTCAAGAGGTCAATTTTAACCATATGATCAATCACACTGAACCACAAGAAGGGGCAAAAATCAATGGATACTGGTTTTAAATTCCCTGAAATCACATTGGCAGAGATTGAAAACGTCATGAGAGTTATGAATCCTACCAGTTGTCCAGGAGACTCGATTCCATCGAAAATCATATTAGATCATCAAAACATCTTTGCACCATTTTTGTGCAGATTTGTAAACGCCTCTTTCAGGCATTGTACAGTTCCACAAGCCATTAAATCAGTGGCTGTTACCCCCCCTTCTAAAAAAAGCTGGCTTGGATCCTAAAGATGCTGCTAACTATCGTCCAATTACCAACACTCTTTTCTTTCTGAAACTGGTAGATAAGGTTGCTACCTCTCAACTTCAATCATATATTGAAAACACGGGAAGGTTGCACGAGAGGCAATCGGGTTTCCGCCGCTTCCATGGCACAGAGAGCGCCTTGGTCGATCTCCAGACGCAGATGCTATCACTAATTGAGAAAGGCAGATTAGGCCTGTTAATATTACTTATCTCAGTGCTGCTTTTGATCTTTTAGATCATAAGATTCTACTACATAGACTGTGGGATACCGGCGGCTTGGCCATTGAAACTGTTAACTGGGTGAGATCTTTTTTAGAGAGTAGAAGTTCCAGGGTGCATTGGGGCGAGGCCTTCTCGGAAGTAGAGACTATCCTTTGTGGCGTCCCACAAGGAGCTTGTCTGTCGCCCTTGCTCTTTAACATTTATATTGCCCCTCTATGCAGAGAATTGGAGAAGTTGGGCTATTTTTTCACCAACTATGCAGATGACTTCCAGTTGTCAATGGAACTTTCAGGTGACCATCAAGCAGACCAACTCAAATTAAATAAGTTATACAGTGTAATAAAAGACTGGATGACCACAAACTGGCTATGCCTAAATGCAGGAAAGACGGAACTAATGATCTACGGGCCCAATAAACCGAGAGAGGGACGAGCTAAGGCTTTTACTGGCTTTCAGGTTGATGATAGCTTTATTGAAGTTGTTGGCAAGGTAAAAACATTAGGTGTTTATATGGAGGCTTCCTTGGATGCAGGCGTACACGTGGATGCTATAGTAAAAAATACCCAATATCATCTACGAGTATTGAGGCAGGTCGCCCCTCTTATCTCTGAAAACAACTGAGCCAAACTGGTCAGAGCCGTTATCTTGCCACGACTTGACTATTGCAATGCTCTGTTGGGGGGGGCTAGTAGAGAAGACGTACAGCAATTGCAGAAAATCCAAAATGCCTCTGTACGTATAATATACGGTATGAAGAGGCATGAACCCACCTCTAACGCGAGAAGGGAGCTACATTGGCTCCCAGTATCAGCCAGGATTTCCTTTAAATTATTGACGTTAGGTCATAAATGCATCTATGGAACAGTCCCTAATTATTTGAAGGACAAAATCATGATATATCAACCGGCAAGAAATCTGCGTTCTACAACAACTCTAAGTCTGCAGGTGCCAAGGACTAAGAAAGCCTGTGGAAATGGACGTTCTTTCCCGGTGCTCGTGGCTAAGGCCTGGAATAATCTACCGTTAGGGCTCCGTACAGAGAGCAATCACCTGGCTTTCCGGAAACTCTTGAAGACAGAACTTTTCATCTAACCTACATCTTTGGTTGTCCTCACTGACCTCTCTGCTTGTGATGGAGCGCTTGGATGCCTCAGGGCTTGTAGCGCTATAGAAATTTAATAACATAACATACCCTCGGTCTCCTGACTGGTGAGAGTGAGATTTCTGATTTTGGTTTTCCAAAATGAAACCAAGGAATGCCAAGTCCTCTTCAGCTCGAACGATTTCCTTTTTTGCACTCGTTGAGGCAAGGTAAATATAGGCTTTTGCTAGGAAGTTTGAGTGGTAAGGGTCAACTAACTGTAGGTCAGACGATTTAATTCCACGTAGAGCTGGTACGAGGCTGAACAATGCAAGTAATCCTCTTCTATTTAGGATTATGTCGTCTTTGTTTTCGGGATGCTGGACCAGCTTAATAGGAGACGCTCTTACGTGTAAGTTGGCTTTTCGGTTTGTGAGGAAAAGTGGGAATTTGGGTGTTTCCCTCTGTCATTTGTTTTTCCACTCGAATGGTTGGAGCTTTGTGACGTGGAATGCCAGTCGCAAACCGAAGCGCCAACCTTTTCTCGCGCTTGTTGTATGCCGGGGATCCGCCTTGTGCGCTCTTGGACCCCGGGGGACACAAATGACAACTCGAAAGTTAGGGGAACTAGGGAGCTTGTGTCTGGACCCCTGATGTATTTTCTTCCTGCGATCTTCCAGGGTGCTGAACTTTGGGGATGATTAGTCTTCTGATGAATCTTCAATAGTGTTCAAGTCAACCAAAGCGCCCTGAACCACTGGCGAAGCAGCAGCGCGAAGCCCCCATGCTTTCTTTCCTTCCTTCAGTTGTTGCTGGGCTGGAGGGTCATCAAGATGCTGAGAGAGGTTCATCATGTCCGCCTCTGCCAGAAATTCCTCCGTTGAACGGGGAGAGGCTTTGTTCAGGTTTTGTGTAACCGGTGGTAGAACCGAAATTTGAGCCGTACATTGAGTTGCCTCTGTTCTCAGGATTGGAGTAAAGATCCGCGAGGTAGCTTGTTTATCTTTTTTGTTTATTTTTTTGGACCACACCTCTTTGTGGGTGGAGGTCTGGTCTCGTTGTAGAGAACATCGAATATGCACATTTATCTGTTCCCCCCCGGAGAATGTTGGATAGGAGGCAGTGACGGTGGATCATCTGTGATGTCAATTACTTCTTCCAGTGTTAACCTATTTACAACCGCAGTAGTAGGCCTTTGAATAGCCGAGGTGGAGGCTATGGTAGGAGGTTGTACCAGCCTATTTTGACCACCCGCCCCGACTTCCATCTGATTTTCTGAGTGAACTTCCGCGAAAGCCTTGTTTCCTTTAACTACGTCCGATTTTAGGCTTGACAATTGCCATCGAGGGCGGTGATGTAGCCTTCTAAAAAGGTTAATTTTGAATACATCTTTGCTTGAATCGAGGTATGGTCTTTTAAGGACTCATTTATCCCCTCGTAGAGTTTAATAAACGGATTTAGCGCTATGGTGACCGCTGACATAATTGGTAGAATGTCCCTCTTGTTTTGCGAAGGAGTGTCTGTTTGGTACACTGGTTGATGCGTGGGGCCTTTCGGGTTTGGAGTTGTTGTTTGACTCATTTAAAAGTCTTCTTACTACAGGAGAGGATGCTAGCTCAAAGGATCCATGTCTGATTCTGTCCGAGTGAGTCGGTTTATTTTGAAGGTCGGCCAACAGGATGTCCTGATACAGACGGGATTGCTGCCTTATATCGGCAGATGCTTGGCATGGCGCTTGCGGTGTAGTTTCAAGCATCCGAGCCTTTGCAGGTGCCACCACCCTTTGGTCTAAGGCTGTTGAAGGGTGAATGGAATGGGGCTGCCTTGGGCTTGAGCGTCCCGGCGGATCTTTGTTGGTCTGCTTGTTTGAATGAGTAGAACCATGTACCGTGCCGAGTGTATTTGTTTGGTTGACCAGGACTGGTTTTCCCGTGAGGACCAAAGGAGACTTTTCACTATAATTTGTCGGTGTAGTTTGGGCGACTGCACCCTTGGTCACTTGGTTCAGCTGATAAGAATTCGCCAGGCAGGTCAAGAAACGGTTCCTTCGGGGATTGGGCCCGCGGCAGCCGAGTTGGAGAGATTTGAGCCGTTTGCGGCGTCTTTCATCTTTGGCAGCTGATCTGGCGCCAGGGACCTTTTCCTTGTTTTTTCTGGGGGTTGAAACATTTTAACTGCTTCCAAGAATTCCTCATCAGTGAGGTCCACTTGTCTGCTCCGCGAATCCAGAGCGAAGGCATGGAAAAAGTCTGCAACTAGACTTGCCACTGAGGGCTTTATGGACTCAGGATTCCATGGTTTTTTTACGGAGTGGCCGCTAGGTTTAGTTTTGTTCGACGCTAGACTTGTAAAGATTTTTTTTTGTGTTTTTTGCTTCAGCAGGCCTTTTCTTCTGAGAAGACGAGGTTTTCTAGAATCAGATGCCTCCACCTCCTTCCAGCGACGTTTTTTTGGATTTAAAGTTTCTGTGCTGGAGGAAGGGCTCATATCCGCAAGCGGAAGTAAAATGGGATCGAGTTGTTTGACAATTTGAGTTTCCTCGCCCCTCTGGTCCGCTGGAAGGCAGGGGCAGGTTTCCTCCAGGAGAATAGGGGCTGGCGAGTCCGAGCCCAAGTGGACTTGTGCCTCAATTTGTATCAGAGAGTTGGCGACAGTAATTATGTTTCTTATTCTCGAAGGCTTGTGAAAGTAGCGTCTTTCCTCCAAAACGGTCAAGGGTGCTTCCCTCCTTGCAACCCTCTCTGGTCTTGCCATCTTTCTCCTCGTATTAAACTGCCATCTTGGAACTGCTGCTTCCTCGTGTGTTTTGCCTTGCTCCGAGTGTGCTTTCATGCTCTGCCTTTTATCGTGTGGGAAAGTGTGGTGGAAGTCAGGTGATTATAATGATCAGTAATTGCCTGACTCTCCCTGACCTTTGTGTTGGGACAGGTCAGGTATACGGCTCGAGTGTTAGTCCGTTTTCTCTCACAGTCTGTGAGAAACTGTCGGGAACGGGATGTGGGGGGTTGAGTTCCTAAGTATCCTACCTGGTAGGATGGGGAAAAGGTGTTACAGGGAAGGGGATATCGCGTCTCACTATCCGGTGTCCCACTCCCCGAGGACACCGTATCCAGATGATCCTCCCGCACTTGTCCACTAACAGGAACTGGAAGCAAAGCGATGGCCGTGTCCTGGCCACCTGGATGACGGATCCCCAAGAACTAGCGGTCGAGACACCTTCTGATTTCTCACACAACTTACTTCTATCCCTCACACTACAACCAAAGACAAATATAATCCAACAGAAAGTTTCTTCCCTAGAAGAAGGACTACTTTCTCCTGGTATTCTGGTAGTGTTCAAAAGAATGCTTGGTTGCCAGGGGAGAAGGATTCCCTTCCCCTGGCTTGCATATTTCATACAATCTCTGCACAACTCCACATTCCAGACTAGGAAAAAGTACTCCCTTCTCCTGGTCTGTGCAGTTCACAACAAGGCCAGGGGGAATTACTCTTCACCTGACGTCTTTTGAATATGACCCAAGGGTTTGTGTCATCACCAGGAGAATGATTCCCTTCTCCTAGAATTTGAAAACGTCCTTTTCTTGTCTTTCAACTGGCTGTATGTTTTGCCGCGCTCTCGGTACCAGCAAATTCCCAAACCATTCTCTGCTGGTCAATGGACTTATCTTTGCCACTCCGCCTAGAACGTTCTCAGAGTTCTCAGATCCACTGTATTAGGGACCCAGACCCTTCTCTGGTGGTGCGCAGGCTTACAGTTGCCACTACAACAAGGAAGTTCTCCTTGGATGCTCAGTTAATTTTTGTTGGGGTCCCAGACCTTTCTATGGTGGTCAGTGGGCTTATTGCTGCCACTGCGACGAGGATGTTCTCCTCGGATGCTTGATTCACTCTTCCAGTGCCCAGTACCTACTTAGTTACAACTGGGATGAGGGAGATCCTCCCTAATACACCTCTACACAGTTCTGTTCCCCAATAGCCCTATACCTTCCACTGGGGTGAGGTACATTGCATTGTGTCCTTCTCTCCGCCTCTCCCGTATCTGTAACTGGTTCCCTTACCTCCCTTTACCTTCTCATGGAATGCAGCATGTCACCGGTCCTTCGTGGGAGGGGGTACCTGATCTAGTGCCTCCTCTGCTTTGTGGTCCTCCATTCCTTACGTCCGAGCTTCGCTGTGGGGCCCGAAAGGCAATTTTATTGTGATCATGCCACTGCTTCTTCCCTTCGGCCTCCTAGTTCCCCACAGACCCACAATGGACTCTTACAGCCTGTCGCCAGCGTCTCCTGAACAGCCTTTCTTCCAGTCCTCACTCAGAGTTTGCAACTCCCGGCTTCCCCACGATTGGACTCTCTTTAGTCCCTCTTCTCTTTCATTTGTATATCCGGGACTCCACCCCGGCGCAGCGTCAACACCTGCAGATAATATCTCTTTGGCATTCCTCAAGCGAGCCACCATGTGATAGTACTTAAGAGTTGGTTACCGTTCAAGTTGCTGTGTTCTTCCTCTTCTCAGTATGTTCTGTTTTGGCAATATCCCATGTGCTACAAACAAATACATGGGCTTACTCTCGATGAAAGGGTTCTTATGGAAATGGGTGCTAGAGAATGTTGAGGAGTGATGTGGCTCAACAGGCTGTACCCTAGGTGATCTTCCTGTCCCCAGAAGGGGGTCACTCTTCACAAGGTCCTCCCGCATTAAATCACCCTAGGGAGAGTATTGGATAGCGGCCATACCTCATGTAAAAGGGTTCCCCCTTGGGGAGAAGTGACAAACCTAGTGAATCGTCACGGGTGTCAGTGTCGGTCTTAATAACTTGTAAGGTATCATCTACTTTCTTTCCGAAGTGATTGTTTCTGCCGAAAGGCATGTCCGCTACCTTGGCATAAATTTCTGGCGGAGGATTGTCACCTTCAACAAACCTTGCCGCTGTAGGACTGCACCCTCCCCCCCCAAAATCTGCCGAAATCTGGTGTGAGCAATGTACGAGAGGCAGATCATGTATGCTTCATGTGAAATATCAAACCCTGTAAAGTAGTAGTAGGAGCTTTAGCCAGTTTACAAAATGTAGTTATGCAGCTCAATTGAATCTTCTGGATGATGGTATATTTGGAAATCAACATCATGCCCATTTCAATT
This sequence comes from Ambystoma mexicanum, assembly GCF_040938575.1. Classification (NCBI taxonomy): domain Eukaryota; kingdom Metazoa; phylum Chordata; class Amphibia; order Caudata; family Ambystomatidae; genus Ambystoma; species Ambystoma mexicanum. Next base: position 40,126,506 of record NC_090933.1, read on the forward strand.
GAGGTGAAGGATGGAAGTCTCAGGAGTCTTTTTAAGATGGTGCGCTCTAATTTACCTACCTCCTCCAAGTTTGCCAATGCCCAGGTGATGGTCCCCTACATAATGGAGTTGATCTTGGCCTAATATAATTGAAGGAGCGTGGCAAGAGGGAATCCCCTCCCTTGTTGCCAAAGGCGCCAATGTGTCCCAATGTTAGAGATGTATTTGCTCACACCTGGTCTAAGTGGGCATTTCCTCAGAGTCTACAGTCTAGGTGAATCCCCAGATATTTGTAGACAAAGACCTCTTCAATGCGCACCGCTTCTAAATTCCCACATACCTTTTGTGGTTGTTTCTTAGATGGATTGAAGACCATGATCTTTGTTTTGTTCATGTTAATTACCAAAGAATTAAGGTCAGCGTACCTCTTCAGGTTGTTCAGGGAGGTTTGAAGATCGCCAGGAGTGAGATCGAGAATTATGAGGTCATCCGTGTAGCCCAACCATTGTACGATGGTGGAGCAAAGTTGGGGGGTAGGGGGGGGGGGGGTGGTTGATACATCATTGAGAGCACAACTCAAATCAGAAAGATTGGAGGTTAAAAGGCAAAATGCACCCTTGTTTTAAACCTCTGCACGTCAAGGTCCAGCAAGATGTGTGGATGTGTGCTCTAACCTAACATTAACTCTTGTTCATTCATGAAGAAGAATGATCATTTTAAGAAGGCCCAGTGGAATACCCAAAGTTTTCACCTTGTTCCATAGGCGTGCCTGGTCTACAGTATCAAATGCTGCATTTAAACCCACATAAGATGCATATACTGGGATCTTTCTAATCGCCTAAGCCTGTTGGATTGTAGTTACGAGGGTCAAGGAGTTAATGGTCAGGGAATAGCCCTTTCTAAATCCGGCTTGGTTGAAGGGTATGATGTTGCAGGAGTCAGCCCAAGTTTCCAACCCCCTCAATAACACTCGAACAAATAGCTTCGCTGGGGCTATCCCGCCATGAGGAAGGAATGTCTTTAGTCACCTCAATACACCGAAACAGCCATAGAAGGGCGTGCGAACAGATGACAGGGTAGAGCCGAATAAGCGAGCTACAAATCCCATCCGGGCTGGGGGCCGTAGAAGATTTGCTAGCAGTAATCAGCCTACAGATATCATCAACACTGATATGGCATTCATAACACGCCTATACACAAGACTTCCTCTGGATATGTTTCGGTGACCATCTGTACATCTTGAGCTCCTTCTATTGTTCAGTTTCAGTTTTCTCTGTTTTGGGGAACATTGAATTGTTGCCAATTCACAGCCTGTTTCTGGGGCATTCTTCCTATACCCTTATCCCTCCCACCCCGTCCCGACCAGGCGCATGGCCCCCACTTAAGTGAACCTATTAGGGCAGCCCGTCCAGAGAAGGGCCCCGAGGCAAAGGGCAGCTCCTACAGTAGCAGCTCCAGACTGTTTACCTGGGTTCGCACGTGGGAGCTTGCAGCGCAGCCGTCGACCAGCAGCGACTAACAAGGTAAGAAAGGTGCAGGCAGGGGGAACAGCCATTACTGCTCCCTACTTAACTGTCCCTCCTCTCTTATTACTCCTATCACCTAAGTTTGCAGTCTGCTGCACGTCGCAGTTGTATGTTATTCATATCTGGCATTAGGCGTTTTGTCATAGTTAGCCACCTGGGGCTTTTACCCTTTATTTATAACATCTTTTCTCTCAATAAATTGGATCAGATCAGAATATCGGTGGTCAAATGATTAAGACTCCTCTTTTAATCGAGTGGGATCTTACAGTAGAAATAAGATAGATCCACCCGAGTTTAATTTCACAGCGGTGGGAAGAGAAACCATCAAGGAATTACTCTCTCACCTCAAGCCTACCAATTTCACATACGACCCAATCCCAGCGTATCTGCTTAAACATGCACACGTACTGAGTGAACCCATTCAGACGTCTGTAAATGCCTCAATAGGCCAAGGTTTTATGTCAGAGGAGCTAAAACTCTCATATCTAACACCTTTGCTTAAAAAAAACTACTTTGGATCCTAAAGTCCTTGCCAACTACCACCCTATTGCAGGGCTTCCATGGGCAACAAACATTCTTGAGAAAGTTGTAACCACACAACTTCAAGATCATATGGAAGCTAACAATATTTTAGATCCCCACCAGTCTGGCTTCAGGCCAGATCATGGTACAGAGACCGAATGAAAAAACAAGAAGGGGCGAGGCGCGCATTCCAGTTTCTAGCCAATATATTACCGGAAAAAATATTACTGGGTTAAATCCCAAAGTGTCCAGTACATTCACAGGGTTAAATCCCAATTGCTGCCAAAATGTTCACAGGGTTGAATCCCTTCTTGCACTGCTCTTCTCCTAGCGCTTTCTTGTCACCAACACTCTTCAGGGGGGCTGTGTTCCTCACCAACCAAAGGATTAGGGTAGGCAGGTGACCACGTCTGGATTGCTCAGGGTTTTGATTGAACAACTCGGTTAGGGCCTCCAACCGAGCCTCCTCTCTTTGAGGGTATAGATCTTTAAAATGATATGACCCTCTACTGAGTTAAACAGTACAAAGAGTCTGATCACTCAAAAGAGCGGGGAGGACACACCGCCACAAATACAGCTGAAAATAAAGAAGAAGTGATGAGATTCATGTGACAGGTATACAGATAGTATTGCTGAAGAGGTTATTGATTATACCTGGTATTCTCTATCTTGCTACTGGGGCACAGACCTTCCTACAAAAAAGATAGAGTATCGATATCAGGACTGTTCAGAAAAAACTCTACAATATTTAGTAAAGAAAAATAATCCTTACCACTTGGTGCATTGAGACTTGTCCAAAGAAGAACAAAGGCAGTATAAAACAGCAAACAGGAAGGTTAGTAAGGGTTCTAACCCTATCGGCACGAGGAGCGCACTAGGTCCGGGGTGGTGCACAACCTGCGCAGCGTCCACTTGTGCACTTTTGGAAAATTAGTGAATGTATGTCCCAATATCTGGTTGTTGAGGCAGGATAGCAATATCCCAGGAAGACCCCAGGTAGTAGGTTCCAGAAGGGCTGGTATGCAAGGTATCAGAGTAACAGAGGAATCACTAACAGTGAAAGTCAAGACTAATTGCAGAACCTCACAGAAACACAATGAACCCCTGCACTCACCGTGTAGGAACACTGTTCAGACATGTCCTGTCTGAGGCTGTGGTAGCAGGGTCCAATGCACAGACGTGCGCTGCTGTTACAACAGAGAAGTGCCTGAAAGCAGCTGGGTAGTCTGAGGCAGTCCTTGCAGAATGTCAGGCAAAAGCAATCCGAGAAAACAGGCAATGAGTTCTGGTAACGGGCTGGCAGCAACAAGACAAAACGTAATGCAGAGCAATCCGGAAAGTCAGGCAGAAAAGTCCTGGTACACAAACTCGGCAACGGGGATGAGAGCAGAAGCAAAGGCGGTCGGTAAGGCAGGCAGAGGTCAGAACCAAGGAATCCCAAAGTATAACAAAGGCGGAACTTCAAAATTGGTGCCAACTTTAAACAGAAGCAGCAAACCGAGTGGCAAAGTTTCTTTTATGAAAACGAAAGCAGCCTGACCAGCGCGCGTCAGAGCACCTTGATTGGAGGAGCTGGTCACATGACACCACTGGAGCGGCATGGGAAATGTAGTAGTTTTAAGATCGCTGCAATCTCTATCGTGCAATGAACGGAGAGATAAAGCGCTGCACACCATGAGGAAGGCAAACGGGTCTGTGCATGCTTCTTGCTGAGGAAACCCTTCCTCTAGCACGATACGAACGGCAAAGTGCGACAGGCTGAGTTGCCTTTCTGTTCAGGTGAATCTAATATAATTGCTGTTGTAGTCTCTAGGAATTGTGGTAGCTGTAGTGAAACCGTTTTAACAATTCCTTAACTAGACCGCTTTACTAAAGGTCTGGGATGATCTACTCGAAAATGCAGACAGGGGGGGACATCAGCATGCTAGTCATGCTTGACTTGTCGGCAGCTTTCGATACTGTGGACTTTAATATACTTAGCTCTAGGTTAACTTCTGTGGCACATGTATTGTAAAAAGTAATAAAGTGGTTCAATTAATTTCTCACCAACCAATTCCAACAAGTAAAAACAGGCCTGTACCATTCTGAAATGCAGACAGTACCCCGTGGAGTACCGCAGGGGTCATCGTTGCCATCCGTACTGTTTAATATATATATCTGCCCACTGTAAAAAATATTTGCAGAGTTTGATCTTAAGTATCATTCCTATGCGGATGATAACCAGATCTATGTTAGCTTAAAACAACCGTTGTAGGCAACCAAGCGCATCTTGAAGTGTGCGAAAGAATTCAATTGCGGAGCTTGAAAACAAAAAAAAAAAACTTCAGGTGAATCCAACCAAGAAAGAAATCATTATATTTGGCTCAAAAAAATAAACTGGCAAATCTTTTTCCAATAATTCCTTGTCCAACACTCTTTGGAATTGCCTCCAAATTCACTGATTCTGTGAAGAATCTAGGATGCATCTGGCAATCCAATTTGGACTGCAATCTGCAGGTGAACCAGATTATTAAATCTGTATATTTTCAATTGAAGACTCTCAAACCCATTCTCTGTTTTATATCGGAGCACGACTGACCAGCGGTGGCAGGCACCATGGTCAACGCCAGGCTGAGTACTGTAATGTGCTTTTGGTAGGCAGTCCAAAATATCAGCTACAGCGCCTTGCAGTGGCCCAGAACTCAGCAATATTCTTGATTTTTTCCCCTACCTTGGAAGTCGCCAGTCTCCAAATTTCGTAGAAGCCTTCATTGGCTGCCGGTTCAACAGCGGATTCAGTTCAAGTTACTGTGTCTTGTCTTTAGATGCATTCGTGGCCTGGCGCCCCCATAACTAACATCAAAAATTAAGATGTATAATCCCACCCGTTGCTTGCGACCTGGGGACCAAGGTTTTCTGCTAATGCCACCTTATAAAACCATTTGTTGGAGTGACAAGACGTTTCTCGGTATCTGGCCCCCGGGCATGGAACACGCTTCCACCCCACCTGCGACAGATTGAATCCCTGATTGCTTTTAGGAAGCAACTGAAAACGTACCGGTAGTTTCAATCTGAATAGCCACTGCACCATATTTCCCACTCTCAATTGATAAGATCTGCGCCTAGATGCAGCTCGATGCTTGGTTCCTTACGGATTTGCGCAATACAAAGTCCATTCCATTCAAAATCAAATGTGTGTTTTTTTATCTGCTGCTGTGTTGAAAATCAGGCTTTTCCTTCATTTAGGATCCACCCCCCTTACCCAGAAAACTCACTACTTGGTGTCTTGCTTTTCTGCTGTATGCTGAAACCTAGGCTTTCTCCCTTTATCCTGGACACTTGATTCTAGATTGTTGTTTTGTTGTGTGTTGTAGTTTGGGGTCGTGCACTGCAGTTTCTCCCCTCTCTCCCTGCCACCTCCTCCTTTCTGCGCTCTCCCTCCATGTTGCTTTCAATCTCCCCCATCTTCTCTAACTGCTATTCTATCACCTATCCTATCTCTCTTTCGAAGTCTGGAAGGAAATCGTTCAAGGATCTCTGGTCTCCAATCCAGGACTGCCCATCGCCGACGCCCATGTCAACGCTTCTTCCAGGCAGACTGTCATGGACATCGTTTTTTGTCGTTCCCTCGTCTGACCTTTCGGTTCCCCATATGGTCTCAGTGCTCTGCACTTTCTCTTCCTCGCCCATTAATGGTGGCACCCGTTGGGAAGTACTCTTGGCATACTTCCTGTCCTCTAGGGTCATCATTAATGTCTACCTAAGTGGCACGGCCATGGTCCAGGGCTCTCAACCCTACGACCTCCTTCTTGATAGGCATCTTCCATCTCTCATCAACTTCCTCACTTCTCCTGCCAGTCCTCCTTCTGCCACCCTTCCGGCCCCTCTGCCACTACCAACGGGTGTACCACATTCCTGTTCCCCTCCTCAGAAGACCTTCAAAAGTGGCAACCAGCTCCACTTAGCTAACCTCAAATCTCGCTCTGCCGTCAAACACTCCTCTGACATCCACCAGCTCCTTGAAGATCTCGACCTAGACATACTTGCTCTCACCGAGGCGTGGTTCATGGCCAGCTCTGTCACGAGTTCTAACACTCTCCTCCCAGAGGATTAAAAGATCCTCTCCTTACCAAGGCCTAACCGGTCCGGGGGCAGAGTAGCCCTGATTTTCCATTAATGGGTGCCTGCTTCCATCATACCCACTCAGTCCTACTCCTCCTTTGAATGCCTCCTCTGCAGGCTTGATGTCTCACCTAACCTCTTGCTGACTCTGGCCACCATCTACAAGCCCCCCCCTCCCTGGCCCAGTGTCCCTCTTCCTCTCCGAGTGGTCTAACCTCACCTCTTCGCTCCGGTCCTCCTCCAAGCTTCTCCTTGGAAACTTCCAATATTCACCTGGACTCCCCGGATGCTGCCTCTGGACTCTTCCGCAACCTCTGACTCTTTCCATCTCCATTCTTCCCCCAAGTCTGATGCACTCAGCCAGCCACAACTTGGGATGCCCTCATCTCTGCCGACAGCCCCATCTCCAACCCTCTCACTACTCCTCTCTCATGGTCTGATCATGCTCTTCTGTCCCCTCAACTGGACCTCCTGAGTCCCCCAGGTAAGCCCCCGGCCGCGTTGCCAGTCTCCTTCTCCATCTTTTCGACCTATGAAGCGAGTGTCAGTTGCTGCTTTTGTGGCCTCTGTCATTTCCCCTCCACCTCCTACCTTCGACTCTCACTCGGACACAGCCCTTACTAAACTTCAACTCTCCATCTCCAACACTCTCGACAGCCTTGCCCCGGTCATGATGATCTGCATGAAGCCTGCCTCCAAGCGCAACACCTGGTATGACTCCAACCTGACCTCTCTGAACCGCAAGTGCAGTGCTGCTGAGCAGAAGCCTCTGACAAACTGGCCTGCTGCCTGCTCCAAAGGCAATACGGACTTTCCATCTGCTCGAAGAAGAGGGCCTATATCCAGGCTCTCATCTCTGGGGCCACTAACATGGCTGGACTTTCAAAATCTGCAAGAATTCGCCAATCCTACTGCAGTCTGCCTTTCTCCTCTCCCTTCCCTGGCCCACTGCACTAGCCTCCCACTTCATTGTTAAAACTCAGGACATCCTGTCCACTCTCCGCTACACCACTAGCCCATTTGATCTCCATCTTCTCTTCTATCTTCCAGTGTTATGCGGATGACAGCTCTCCTTCAAGCTTCCCTCCTCTGCCTCCTCCTCTTCCTCTCTCATTCCTGACTGCCGACTGCCTGACTACTATTCAGGCATGGTGCACTGCTAACAATCTCTTCCTTAATGCCAGTAAGATCGAGATCCTTCACATTGGAACCCCTGCTACCTCCTTCCCCCCTACACTCTGTCTGCCCTCCATGGGTCCCCTCCCCACACACTCATGCAAGGCAAAAAACCTTGGTGTCATCTCCTCACATCAAAACCTTGAAAAGAAGGCCCGCTTTCAGCTGCACTCAGAGGCATTCTCCCTTTCGTCACATTCCCACAGAATCTCCATGTCTCCAGAGCTCTGGTCCTCTCCAGGCTGAATTACTGCAACAGCCTCTTCCTCAATCTGCCTAACTCCGCCTGCGCCCCCTTCAACTAATCCAGAATAGGACTGCAAGATTCATCCTTGGCCTCAAGCCCAGGGACTGCATCTTTCCAGCCCTAAAATCTCTCCACTGGCTCTCGGTTGCTGCAAGGATCAAATTCAAGACTGTACCACAAGCCTTTCTGGGGTCTGGGACCCCACTATGTCTAACCCTCTCCATAAATACCTCCAGGGTACAGCCCTTAGGTCTTCCAACTCCCTACAGATCAGAAGCTTTTCCAAGCGGAGAGTGGTGGTAGCGCTCTCTCCTCCACAGGTGCCTCGCCTCCCCCTGGAATGACATCCTTGCCCTCTCAGACTTGAGCCGGATCTCCTTAAGTTCCGGAAGCTTCTCAAGACCCTCCTTTTCTCTTCCTCCTTCCCTTTCCCCCTTCCCTTGCTAATGCCCCCCCTCTGTCTCTTGACTGGCTGCCTGGTGCCTTCAGATGATTCTTACAGGGCATCAGGGCCTCCTCGTCCAGTTTACCCCTGCACTTGGTCTCCTCTGACCCCACCTCACTCTTCCCCAACCGGCACTTGCCCTTCCAGGCCCCCTGCCCCGCACTAGCCTGACTGGGCCTGCAGCCCTCGAGTCCTTCCAGCCCTGTACCTTCCACTTAGTACATGGACAAGGATCTCCCCTGCACTCTCTGCATTCCCCTGGCTCTGTCCACCTGTCTTTTCTGGCCCTCGTTAACCCACTGACTCTTCCACCCTGACCAGCACTTCCCCCCGCACTTGCATGATCCGAACGTCACAAGGCCTAGTAGGACCGTTTTTTATTTTGTCATCCCACCTCCCCCCCCCTTGTCGTGTTGCGCTTTATAATGCGCCTATTCACAAGGTGTTTGAAACGCCCAATAAATAAAAGGAATATGTCAGCTGTCCAAAACCACCCTACTTGACCCTACCACTATGAAAACTAACTTAGTTCAGAAGGACTCCCTTCCCCTGAGGGTACGTGTAGTACCGGTATGTAGACTTCTTCTGAATAAACAATTGTCAAATAGTCTCTCATGACTTCTTTAATCAGTCTCTGTAGTTCGTTGAATGGTCTATTGAATTTCCCCTCCTGTCAGGAATCCAGACAATGCATGGTTTCTGGCATCGGTGGCAGCGGCAACATCCTCATGGTGTCTTCAGCCCTTCAAGATGACGGCATGTCAGGTCTTTGTAATCGAAGCTCGAGAGGCGTTTCAGCTGTTTTCCAAGATGCCCCCCCCCCTTCCCGGAATTCCTGACGCCACAGAGCCTTCACGCAGCTTCCCCCCCCCCCGGAATTCCTGATGCCACAGAGCCTTCGCACAGCTCAGTGAGTTGGCAAGTGCCAGGTGTTGCTTCGAATCAATCCTTCCTTCCTTCCTTCCTTCCGGCCCTGGCATAACTCAGACATTACATTTTTTCCATTGCCTGGACACCAGTTACTTCCAGGGCCACCCGGATTCCAGTACAAAGTAAGCTGCCTACTGTACTTCAGGTCTCCAACTATATAAACAATCAGTTTTTTTTCATTTGGGCTTAGCCCATAGGGTGCACCGTTTTGTTCTGTTGTATAGGACAAGTTGGACACCTGTTGGGCTTGGTCTCTTGGCATCGCTCCAGACAGGATCTCAAAGACTTTACCAGCTCTCAGATCAGTCCCATGCTATTGAGTTATTACATATCCTGTTTAAAAAGTCCCTTTTGGGGATCCTTTATAAGATTTATATCCCTGGTTGCAGATCTTAGCGTATCCCTGAAAGGTACTATCATTCTGGTAGACCTTCCCTCTTGGGCAATTATAGTTCAGTTTATCGTGGTTTATTGGACTTTGTATATGGTTTCCTCATCTAGTTCCCCTAGACACTGGTTAATAACATTCTCTCTATTGGATATTATTCTCTTCTTGTATAGAATATCAAATTACTTTCCCATCTTCCGAGGGTAGTATTATCCATGGTTCTCGTCTTCTAAGGTCCAGTTTTTCAATCACTCTTTCTCTTGTATCATAACATTTCATTTACTTTAAGATTAACATTGTCTTATGGCTTCTACTGAGACTAGTTGCTTGTGTGGAAGGAGGGTTTAGTGGAGCGCTTGTGAGGGAGGCATTTGGGGATGTTGTTTGTCACCGTATATTTCTTTTTGAGTCTGTTCCTTTTGGGAGGGGCTGTGAAGGGATTCTGTATAGTTAGAAGACCATCCTCCCAAATTTCATCCAAGACTGCAATTGAGATGACAGTCTTTCTTGGATGTTGTCATGCGACGCATTGGACACTGGCGCCTGTGGCCCCGTATGTCTCCACACTTCCCGATTCCCGCCGCTCCTAGGTCTACATGCACCCAGCAGTCTAGTTCTTTTTCCAACCGGATGCAAGTAGTCCTATTTTAGGCACACCCCCCGCGTACCGTCCTTGCGTTGCAACCTTTCGGTCAGCTGTTTTCCTTTGCTACCGCTGTTGCGCTACGCTTGATCGCTCCGTTTCCTCTCGGAGTCTATTTTTCTTTACTCCTTTCTTGTCCGCTTTACCTTTCCATTCTCTCCTCCGTTTTCCCTCTCTCTCTTTGTCAGCATTCCCGTACGCAGCACTGCGCATACGGGCCTTTCTTTACGAGTGGTGCTTCTGCTTTCCTTTTCCCCTGGCTCAGTTCTACTTCTACTCCTTATTCCCGCCAACCCTTTGGCATACCAGTCGGAGTACCTTCCGCTCCCAGTACCTCTACCCTTGGTGGTACGTTTGTGACCATTCAGATTTCATTGCCGATTACTCACCATAGTCAGCAGTCAGAGCCCATCTTCTGTACGGAGTCCTGCTGTGCACCGGTCAGGTAATTTTGCCACATCTGGCTTTGCCCCCCTTATTTGTCCCTCCCGGGAAAGGGGTCACAGGGAAGTGCTCTCAAATAGCCTTCACTGTGGCTTCCTCCCGTGCGAGACACAAGCTACCAATAAAAAAAAAAGGGACTACAGACCCCCTCAGATCTCTGAGCCCAGTGGAAGAAGACGCGGACTGCGCAGGTGAGGAGGTGGAGGGGGGAAGCTGGGACATTCCACACCAACAGGATAAGGAACCTGACAGATGTTCCCTCCATTGGTCAAGGAAACCTTTTCTTTGCTCCGTGGGGAGCAAATCGGAAATCTTGCTTGCTTTAGACATAAGGGTATTGAAAGGGCCGATTGTATCAGGGGGTCCCCGAGTGGAAGATGGTTGGGATTACCATCCTCTGGGATGAGTGATCAAGCTCATCTGTCGAAGTAGGTGGGGTGCGGGGGGTATCATTCAATTCACTGAACATCTGGAAGAGGGACTGCAACTGGGGCACTGTCATGGCGCCCAGCGGGGCAAGCAAATGTGCAGGCAAGTCGTGTGGGACCGCAAAGGGTGGCATTAGAGGCACCCTGGACTGAAGTGTCAACAACAAAGTTTGTAAGGTGGACAATATTTCCATTGAGAGATCAAGTGGAGCCCTAGCAGACAGAGGTTGAACAGGGACCGACACACGAGGCATGTGAGGAGGCTACATAATTGGAAGTGGTTATAAAAGGAGAGGTCTTCCTCATCTTCCATGGAAAAAACAACAACCGGGCACTCGAAATCTGTGTCAATGACATGCTCCAGAATTTCTTCAGGAGGCACCCGAGAGAGACATGGAATAGCTGGTGGAACATATAGATCCAGGGTAAACTAGGACTGCTTGCATAGACCAGAAGAGTGGTTCCATGGAAGAGTGTGCAATTGCAGCATAGTAGTTGACTTGACTGTCATTGACGAGACGGTCGCTGACGGCGTGGTAGTCGGAGCCTTGGGTCTATGGGTCAATGACAAAGAGGTTGTTGACAGTTTTGTCGCTGGAGAGTTCATCGATGAGGTGCAGCCTGAGCGTGGATGCAATGGTCCTTCCTCACCCTTTTGCCATGAGAGACATCCTCATGAAAGAGGGAGCACGCTCTTGGGGTCTGTGGTGAAGGGAGGCCGACTGCGAATGGAAACCGTGTCTGAAGCCAAGGTACCTCATTGAGCCAATTCACTAACCGTCAGTGAAGGTCCTTAAGTGTCTTGCTGGAGAATGGAGCAGGCGTTCACATTGTGTCCTGGATACAGGCAGTACATGCACTGCACATGCAAAAGGAGAAAATTGCAGCAGACAGATGCAAAACCACGCTAAAATAGAGATTCCTGAACAGCCTTCATCTGAGGGATAAGAAAAGAAAACAGATCTGCACTGGTTGCGTCCTCCAACGTGCAGCAAGTGGGCCAGGTACGCAAAGCAGCAAATACATTGGGAGGAACCCAGAGCACAGTAACAATCAAGGGCGGAGAAAAGAAACAGTGGCCTCCATCCACTAGAGACCTCTACATAGTGCGGCGGAGAAAGTAGGGCGTGAACCAGAACCCCCCCCCTGTATACCACAACACCAACGTGAGGGGAGAGCACTCTCCGCGGAACCAACAAGCAGCATCAGAGCCGAGGATCTGCAGCAGAGTTTGGCTGCCAGACCGCAACATAGCTACACTACCAAGATCGAACTGAGACGGTAGTTTACAACCTATTATCCTTGCACTGTAAAGATCCTGTGGAGGGTCTTAACCCTTGCTGGAAATCAGCCACCTTCGGAGGGAGAACTGGCCTGCCCATATCGGAGCATCTACATACTATTTAAACAGAGCAGACCGGGTGGTTCCCGATCTCCAGAGCAAGTGGACCCTGAACAGAAAAATAAAAGGGGAACTCAGTGGCGGCAGTGCTGCGGGGAAACAGTCGAAGCTCACTCCGGCCGTGTTAATATGCAGCAGTACATTAGGAGAGGTGTGTACAGTGAAAGCCCCACGCCAATACTTTAAGAACTGCATCAATACTGCATGATAAAATTACACCCCCCCACCCCCGCACCCTTAGGCGCGCTGCGGTAATCTCAGCAGTAAGAAATAGGCCGGAGGGGGGGGAAGAACCACTCTGAACGTAGAAGCAGTTGGGAGTAGGACCCAGGGTGCACTCTCGCGCCTCCCTGCGCCGAATCCCGGAGGAAAAGGGGGACCGAAAAGACAGCCAGGAGGGGTCTGCCCTGAACAAAGTCCATTACTAGTCAACACATGAGTGGGCATGGAAGTGCCCGGATCCAGGGAGACGCTGTCACTCAAATTAAGCCTCCAAGGGACTCTGTACCCAGAGCGGTAGCAAAAAGGACAGGGGGAGGCACTCGCACAGAGGAGCAACAAGTCTGACCTGGCCACAAACACGGCGGATACCACCGGATTCCACCAATTAGCCAAAACATCTCTCCAAGAAACCGGGAGTGGGACCTGGGTAGCTACAAGGGCCCCGGCAAACACGGTGTACCCTCCATCCAGAAACAGAAGCATAACATAGAACTCAATCCCCTGCAAGCCCATAACACAGGGTGGAGGTAAAGAGAACCAGGGAAGTGCCCCGGAGTATTGGTGATCTACCCACGGAAAGCCACAACCTGTGGGAAAAGAAGGCCCACGTTCAAGGCAGCGTTACCAAGGAATACCGAGTCCTACACACTCTAGCACACACTCCCGGAAAGAAGCTGGTTGAGACAAAGGATATAACAAGCAACTTCTGGCCAACCGCTTAGCCCCGATCATGCCCCACATTATCCACCCTGACCAGGAGGGATTTGTCCCGGGTAGATCCACATCCCTAAATTTAAGAAGGCTCTTCAACGTGATTAGTAGAGTCAACCCCCACCATATAGGCGGTAGTGGCCACACTGGACATGCAGAAGGCATTTGACTCGGTGTCTTGGAAATACCTCTGGCGAGTCCTGGAGAAATCCGGGTTTGGCCCCAACTTTCGAGCCTGGGTTAAGCTACGTTACACAGCCCCCTCAGCTAGAGTTCGCACAGAAGATAGATGCTCCACCCCCTTCCAGATATCCAGAGGGACGCGGCAGGGATGCCCTTTTGCTCCACTAATCTTCGCCATCGCTATCGAGCCCTTTGCCGACATGATTCGCCAGTCACACTCTCACAGGGGATTACGCTCAACGGGGCAGTCCGATATGGTTTCCCTGAATGCGGACGACGCTCTTCTATATATCCGCTCTCCTGATACCAACCTGGCCCCTAGGCTTGAGGACGTCGTCCGATTCGGTGACATCTCTGGGTTGAAGGATAACTGCTCCAAATCTGTGTTATTCCCACTTACGGACTCCACACGACCCCCATTGGACTTGGGAGGATTCACCTGGTCCCACTCTAGCATCACTTACCTGGGGGTGGTGGTCTCCCGACACACGCCACAGCTGCGCGAGGACAATTACCAGAGTTATCTGAAGAATCTGGCAATGAAAACTTCTAGCTGGACCAAGCTCCCCATTTCGCTTGCAGGCAGGATTGGAATACTTAAAATGGTGGTATTACCTCAACTTCTTTATCGCTTTACTAATCTGCCCATTTGGCCAAGGGACGCATTTTTCAAATCGCTACGCCAAATCTGCAACACCTTCCTCTGGCATTCAGGCGCAGTCCGCCTCAAACTCTCCACACTGGCTGCCCCTAAGGAAGTAGGTGGGTTTAACGCCCCAGATTTCACCAGGAATTGTGTGGTAGCTCAATCCCAATTTGCATCTCATCGGTTCAATACCACTGACCCCCCCCCCACATGTTCGATTGGAAAAACACAGTGTCTGACCGGGTGATTGGCTCCCTTATCCTTAAATCCTTACATTCCGACCCCGACTCTGCAAACCCCGTAGCCAGTACGTCCTTAGCGTCAACCAAGCTGTGGGCTATGGTTGATGCACGTCACCCATTCCATGGGGACCTGCCGTTATGGAATTTCTTACCGGATTTCCATCCGTTTCACAATCCATCGTCACCCGCTGGTCAGATGCTGGCTTCCTGACACTCAGCGACACATACACGCAGGGCAACCTTACTGAGTGGACTGAACTCCCCCCTTCCCTCAAGCGCCGACCCACAGCGTGGTTACAATATTCTTCCCTCCAAAGGAACCTCAAATCGAGATACCCGGACTTCCCCACACTACCTCCTGATGAACCCATAGTTGCGGAACTCTGTTCCTATTCCTCCTTCAGGGGCAAGGTGTCGAGGCTTTATTCCCAATTGCAGGTTAGGGCGGCCCCACCCTTTACTAAATTGAGACGCAGCTGGGAGGAGGACCTAGAGGTTGAGATCACCGACGAGAGATGGTCCCGAATGTGCGCTCGCACTCACGATGTATCTTACAACTCGAGATTTAAACTGCTACAATTCAAAGTACTGCAGAGGTACCATCACACTCCTCGGAGACTACATTGTATGTTTAGCAAATCCCCTCCCCACTGTCCCAGGTGCGGCTCGGATCAGGCAACCTACATACATATGCTTTTACACTGCCCGCACCGGACCCAATTCTGGTCTGACATCTGTACCACGTTATCCGATATATTGGAACACACCATTACCCCCACCCCACTGCATAGTCTCTTCCATGACTTCCCCCAGTTGGGACGGGACTCTAAGAAACTTGCGGGGCTCTGTATGTTGCTGGCAGTCCGCTGCATATTGCTCTGTTGGCTTCGGCCCAAGGCACCCACATACGCACAGTGGCTTAGAACAATTACATGGGCACACGACACGGTAGAAGCCTGGTGTGCAATGCAGCACCCACACACAAGGCCAAGAGACATCTGGCGAAGGGTTCGCGATTACATGTCTACCATGGCTTCTACTTCAAACTCTGTTCATTCTTCTCCAGGTTGTTCCCCATAATGTGACCACTATGTGATCTCGATCTCCTTTGTGTCGAATGCCAATCCTCTATGTGCTATTTGAATTCCTGGTCTCTTCCATGAGATGTTCAAAGTATACTGGTAATAATGTATGTGTAATGTTATTGCTGCTGGAGTCATGTGGCTCCCTGTGTTCTTTCCGTTCCGTGAGTTGTCAAGACGAATAAAAAAAGGTTAAAAAAAAAAAAAAAAAAAAAAAAAAAGGATAGAACAAGCTCTATGGAGGTGTAAGTAAGGGGGTACCTAGGAAAGTAAGATTAGCCACCAGGCCACCACTAACACAATACACCGCAAGCCACCAACTCCTTGATGGAAACACGGTTGTGAGCCCCTCCCCCCCCCCCCCCAACTGGTTCCACTCAAGGAGACCCTGATGCCAGGGGCCAAACTGAGAAGCGCCCCATCGAGAGTCAAAAGTTCATCTGAGCGGCAAGAGGGTCATCTGGAGAGGTGCTGGAGGCAGAGACAGCAGTTAGAAACCCCAACCCCAGCACCACCACAGGAATCGACGGCCTCAGACCCCAGCAAATCTCTGACCACGATGTCTACAGATAAAGAAGAACTTTTGAACTGTATAAAGGGCATAGAAGCCAGGCTAATTAACTCATTCCAAGATCAAATGAAGTTGGAATTGAAATCTACCCTACAGGAGGTTAGAAAAGAGATAAATGAACTGGGGGAAAAGAGAAGATGATGTTGGGAATGGTCTATCATGCATGGCGGAGGTAACACAACAATGTTGTGTCTTACTGGACCAGGTGGCCAGGTGGCCAGAGCAACGAACAACCTGGAACTCCAGGCCGAGGACCTTGAAAATCGATCAAGTAGGTCCAACATCAGGGTCAAAGGCCTGGCTGAATCAGTGATTGATAGAGACCTGAAATACCCCATGCAGCAATGTTTTAGCAGTTTGATGAATGACACTCAACTGGAAAAGATTGGATTTAATAGGGAGAAATGAACCAGGAGCGATACCCAGAGATGTGTTTATCGCCCTGTCATCCTATAGCCTGAAGGAGGACGTTCTGAGAGTTGCAAGATCACACATTGACCTAACGATTAACGGATGCTGCACACAACTCTATCAAGATTTGGTGCTCTCGACATTCCACAAAAGGAGACTAATGCAACTGGTCACGAAAGCCCTGCAAGCAAAACACATCATATAAACGGGCCTATCCATTCAGGCTAACTTTCTCCTGGGGAGGAAAACAAAGGAGAATTAGCACTTGTGAAGAGGGACTATCTCTGCTAAAAATGGAAGAAGCCCAGAACCAGATCGCAACAGGACACCTCCAAAAGCTCGGACAACCCATGGGAATGGTCGCCGGGAGAAAGGAGAACCAGAAGAGAAACTAAACTGACTGGCCCTTACAAAAGTCAAGACTGATCCGAGCAGAGGAGGAATTCAAAATGTAATCATAAAAGCAGACGACTAAAAGGGCCAGATAGGGAGAGGAAGACTGCGAGATGCAACGTATGAGAGCTCGTACGGTGGTAAGAGAGCGTCACAATTTGGAATCCAAATAAGGGCACGAGAATAACCTGGTGTACAGAAAACATTGGATAGCATGTGCCCCAACGCCCGGGTATGACATCAGGGGGGATTCTTAGGAACCCCAGCCACAAGGGAATTAAGGGGAAGGGCAAGCTGGGGGGAGTGGGAGGAGAGAGGGGACTGGGCGGGGGAATAGGAACAAAAGTAGAAATATGAATTGGTCCAGAGATCAAGGGGAGAGGGGGAGAAGTGAACTGGCAGAAGTAGGAGGCCGAAGTAAGAAGCAGAGCAAACCGGGAGGGCATCAGACCTTGACCACATCAAAATGGCTGAGGCGAAAAAAGCATCCCTTAATGTGCAAGGGCTGAATTCACCTATTAAACTCTGTTCAATCTGGGTAGGTTGAAGTGATGAAAGCAGAATTGGGATCTTGCAGGAAACTCATCTTCTCCCAAAAGATGAAAAGGGGATGGCTTTCCCCCCACCCCATCAGTTCTTTGCCTCCAGTGGCAAAAAGACAAAAGGAGTAGCTATACTGATCGGTCGTGACCTAGAGTTCAAGAAACTACACCCGATTAGAGACACAGAAGGGAGGTACCTGGGGATCAAGGGCACAATCAGGTGTCAAATCTACATGATATTGGCACTATATGTTCCCAACGAGAAACAGGACACATATCGATATAGTGCGGAAGTTGGGGGGTTGGTGTGAGGGACAGCTAATCATAGGCAGGGATTTAAACTGTGTGACAGACTTGACAAAACACTCCCACCCACAGCAGCTCACCAGAAAAACAGACAAGCACTGGGGAAACTCTTCAGAGACCTGGTGGGCGATTGAAACGTGGCGTTTCTTCCAGGAAGAAAACAGGGAATACACGCATCTCACAGCAGTACATAAGGGCTACTACAGGATAAACATGGTCCTGGTTTCTGCATCCTTGATCCCCCATGTGACGAAAGTGGAAAAGGGGGTGAAATATCTCTCAGACCACGCACCGGTGTTGGTCTGTATTGAAGTAGGTGGAGTGGGAAGCAGACAACAACCACACTATAGATTAAACAAGATGATACGAAGGGATATCGCACTCAGGACACATATGGAGGGTACAATAAGTAACTATTTTAAAGAAAACGTTAATGGTGAGATGGACTGCAGGGTAGTCCGGGACGCAGGGAAAGCGGTAGTGCGCGGAGAATTTATCTCACAAGCAGCTGCATACAATAGAGAGCCCTTATAACGCAAAAGCTGGAAAGGGCATTAAAACAGGTTGAAAGACAACATAAGACCTGACAAACACACAAGATACTACGAGAATTAAGGAAGATCAGAGCCCAGCTAGAAACCCATACTGCAGACCAAGTGGCACAGACACTACTGAGCACCAATCATATTACATACACGGAGGGAAGGCAAACAAATTCCTTGCAGCAAAACTGAAGAAACAAAGAGCACGCAATTACACAGCACAATTTAAAAATAGGCATGGGGAGTAATGCACTGCCGAGAAAGAGAAACTAGAATGGTACAGTTCTAAGAGGAACTGTTGCATTGTGAAAACCTTGAACCCGTAGGCCAGAGGTCCTACATGTTGGCAACACCCCTACCCCAAATCACAGAACATGATAGGAACCCCAAATCACAGAACATGACAGGAACACATTTGGGGGTCCGATTACGGCCCAAGAGGTTAGTGATGCAATCTCAGCATTACCGGCAAACAAAACACTGGGCCCAGATGGTTTGGGAAACGGCTACTATAAAACATTCTGCACACAGCTGCCGGCTCCACTCACACATCTCCTCAATGTCATCAGGGAGTGGGGGTGAAGGGGGGGGGGTTCTTTCACAGCCGATATGGGGAAATCTGCGATGATATTAACTCTAAAATCAGGTAAAGACCCCCTCAGAATGTGCGAGTTATAGCCCCATCGCGCTCTTAAACACCGACACAAAAATGTATGCCAAGATACTGGCAACCAGGCTGATGAAAGTACTCCCAGAAATCATATACAAAGACCAGTCTGGATTTATTATGGGAAGACACAGACAAGACAATGTGAGACGTGCCATTGATATGGGAACAAGAACGAAACAACGATTCGCAGCAGCCGCTATATGGGCCTTTGACAGCCTCGATTGGGAAATATCTAAAGCTAGTACTGGAGGGGTTTGGGTGCGGACTGTAATTTATCAAGATGGTATTAGCAAACTTCCAAATCCCTTCCACGAGCTTCATAGTAAAGTGACAAGACTCGGAACAGATATAAGGAGAGGCACACGGCAGAACTGGCCCCTCCTCGGATCTTCACAATGGTGATGGAGCCCTTTGCGGTACAGATCAGAATGGACCCGGAGATTAGAGGGGTGTCACGTTCGATCACACTCACTCACCCACTGCCGCTCCCCAGCCTCGCTCACATACCCAGCGGCAGCGACTCAGCCGGAGACAGGGTTTCCCAGCTGGTGGACCGGGATCCCTACGGCCTTTTCCATATTGGCAGTTGCCGTAGCGACTCCTCCCCGCTAAGCGGTACTCCATGGGCCCTTGGAAACCCTTGCGTCACGTGATCAGGAGACGACAGCAGCATTACGTGTGACATTCCCAATCACTGCCTTCGTCGCAGGACATGTGATACGCTGCCCACAGTCACGTGATATCCTTACATTCAAATGGATCGAGCAGACGCAACGCTTCACAGCTGCTTCCTCGGAGGATTGTTTGGCGTCTGGTTTTCGCTTGCTACTCTGGTGTTATCACGACTACGGAACGTTTTCCTGGACTGTCTCTGGATCATCCTTGGCTTTGGCACAAACTCTGATTATCTGGAATTCGACCTCTGGCTTGCATCTGGACATTGGATCATTTTTCCCTGGCTCTGGTTTGGATTGTTGGCTTTCGACCTCGGACTGTTTCCTTTGGACTGCTCACAAATCGCTATTGTGCCCTCTACTTGGCTCAGGTGTGTTTAAGTGCCATCAGATCTCCGCCAGCCTGCTGCCGCTGTCGGTTGCCTTCCTGCTTCCATCTTCAGGGTCCCTTCCTGTTCACATTAGGTAAGCCTCTGGGGTCAACCCTTGTCACAAGAAAGTACTGCCCACTGTCACTGTATAATATAACCCTTCCTTGCCTTGCAGCGGTCAGGGGATCCTTCTGGCGTTCCCGGTTCCAGGCTGACGACACTCTACACCTGTGGCATCAAAGATTGCACGGGCAGTGGTTTTACTTTTACCCGTGCAGTACTTGGGGACAGAGGTATTTTTATCTACACGACCATCAAGACAGAACAAGGGGTGACATGTGGGGAGGCAACACATAAAATATATGCGGACGGCGTAATGCTCTATATGAAAGACACCAAAAACCCACTGCCTAGGGCCATGTCAAAATTACAAGAGTTTGCCAGCATGTCAGGGTTCTCCATAAACTACTCCAAATCTAAAGCAATAAACATAACAGAAGAGAGTGAGGAGATCACAGTCCTGGCGAAAACATACTCCTTAATTTGGGAAAAAGAAACCTTGGATATCTGGGGATAAATTTAACAAGGGATACAGGGAACCTATTTAGAGCAAATATTAAACCCCTCTGGAAACAACTACAGGAGGACATGGATAGATGGGAAGCCCAAGAATTAATCGGTATCAGGTAATAATGTCCCCATACATAATGTCCCCATAAATAAGGTTGCCGGGAAAAGCCATTGGCGACATTAGGAACAAGTTACTTACCTGTAACTGTTGTTCTCCAGCATGGGTCTGGCATGGATTCACATGCTCATGAATATTCCCCGTCGTCAGGCCTGGAATCCTCGGTATAGAAAAAAAAAATCAGTATCAGTTTCGTTTCTGATCTGTCTGTCTTTCTTAGTAGTAACCAATCACTGGTCTCTGGGTCATACTGCCCCCAGCCAATGACTGCCCTCTCCCTAAGCCCCGCCTCTGGCAGCCATCCTCAGATTTGGTAGCACGTAAAGTGACAGTATGACCAAGTGAAGAGCCGCAGAGGGGTAGGCGGGAGGGTTCGCATGTGAATCCATGCCAGACCCATGCTGGAGAACAACAGTTACAGGTAAGTAACTTGTTCCTTCTCCAGCATGGGGTCTTGCATGGATTCACATGCTCATGAATAAGAGAATACGTAGCAGTACACACATGCACAACCACGGAAGGTGGCAACAGGCTCAACATTAAGCAATACAACAAACATTAAGCATCTCTTACCTCCTCACCAGGCTCACCTTAGGCGAACAGGTCGCGCAGCACTGCTTGGCCGACCCTGGACTCCTCCCTGGAGTCCCGATCGATGGAGTCCCGATCGATGGAGTAGAATCTTGTGAAGGTGTGCGTCGACCTCCATGTCGCAGCCCTGCAGATGTCCAGCAGGGGCACACCAGACAGGAACGCCGTGGTAGCAGCGATCGCTCTGGTCGAATGAGCTCTCGGACGGCCGGGCAGCGGTTGGTTTGCCAACAGGTGACAGTGCATGATGCAGCAGGAGAGCCATCTGGAAATGGAAGTCTTCAAGAGAGCCTTCCCTTGATTCAAAGTACCAAAGTTCACACACAGCTGTGACGTCTTCCGAAAACTCTTTGTGCGGTCCACGTAGAACTTCAGCGCTCTAGCTACATCCAGCGAGTGCAAAGTCCTCTCGGCCGGCGATGAAGGCGACGGGAATAAAACTGGCAACACCAAAGGCTCGTTGAGGTGGAAGTCTGACGGCACCTTGGGCATAAAGGAGGGGTGTGTCCTCAGCACCACCCTCATGTCATGAAAAGTCAAGTATGGAGGCTTGCAAGATAGGGCCTGGATCTCTCCCCTTCGTCGTGCGGAGACGATGGCCACGAGGAAAGCGGTCTACCATGACAGGAACTTCAAAGGTGCCGAATGCATAGGCTCGAATGGGGCCCCCCTGTGAGCCTGGTCAGCACCACATTAAGCTCCCACGCCGGGGCATGAGCCTTCACCGTCGGGAATGTTCGGAATAGTCCCTTCATGAATTCTTTCACCAGGCGATGAGACCACAAGGATGCCCGTCCCGTAGTCCTGGTATATCGGGAGATTGCAGCCAGATGTATTTTGATGGGGGCGTGAGCCAGTCCAGCTTTGGCCAGCAACAGTAGGTACGGCAGTACTTGAGGGGCCGTAATCCACAGAGGGTTAATCTTCTGTGCACGGCACCAGACAGAGAACCTCTTCCATTTATGTCCGTAGCACTTGAGAGTTGAGGACGCCCTGGCCTTTGCAGGAACCTCTCTGCAGTCGGCCGGGATGTCGTACCCTTCAAACTCTAGTGCTACAGGAGCCAGGCCTGCAAGTTCAGCGACTCCGGGTTGTGGTGAAGAATAGCGCCTCCTTCTCTGGAGAGGTGGTCTGCGTCCGTCGGCAGTTTTACTGGTGTGGACGTTGCCAAGTCCAGAAGGTCCGGGAACCAGATCTGTCTCAGCCACGCCGGTGCGACGAGGATCATCCTGCACCGGGACCTCTTGAGCTGGTTGATGAGCTGGAGCAGCAACGGCAGCGGAGGGAACGCATAGAGAAATAGGCCGTCCCAGGGGAACGAGAAAGCATCGCCCATGCCTCGGCTGGGGGGAACCTGCTGGCGAACCTCCAGCACTTGGAATTCATCACCGTCGCAAAGAGATCGATTTGGGGTTCGCCCCATCGTCGGAAGAGTCGATCCACTTGATCCTGGCGTAGTTCCCACTCGTGGCACGAGCGCAGCTCCCTGCTGAGTGAGTCGGTGATCATGTTTTTTATTCCTGCCAGATGAAGAGGCACCAGAAACATCCCTTGGGCGATGGCCCAATGCCACAGATCCTGGGCTTCCTTGGATAGGGCCGGGGACCTGGTTCCGCCCTGCTTCCGGATGTAGAACATCGTGGTAGTGTTGTCGGTGAAGATCCTCACCACCTTGCCCTTGAGGGACGGAAGAAAGGACCTGAGGGCCCAGAACACTGCGCGGAGCTCCAAGATGTTGATATGGAGCGACTTCTCCTCCGGGAGCCAAAGGCCTCTCGCGTGAAGATCTCCGGAGTGCGCTCCCCAATCTTCCAGGGAGGCGTCCGTGGTCACCGTCACCTGGTGAGCTGGGGTCTGAAAGTCCGTGCCCGCCGACAGATGGGAGCGGGTACCCCACCACCGGATCGCCTGACGGAACGTCTCGTTGAGAGGGATCCTGTCCTCGAAGCTGCCCGTCGACTGGACCCAGCGGGCGTCGAGGAACTCTTGTAAGGGGCGCATCTGAAGCCTGCAAAAGGCGCACCAGATAAATGCAGGAGGACATCATCCCGAGGAGGGACTTGATAGATCTTACCCTGGCCATGTCCGTGGCCAGCAGACGCTGCACCTTGCCCAGAATGGTCCTGGTCCTTTCCTCCACGCCACTGTGTCGCGCTTGGCTCCCAGAAACAGGGCGACTTGCGACGGAACCAGGTGGGATTTTGGAAAGTTGATGGAGAATCCCAGGTCCGTGAGCAGCTGGACGGTCTTCGCAGTGTGCTCCACAGCGAGCTCCCTTGTCCTTGCCCAGATGAGCCAGTCGTCCAGGTAGGGTTAGACGTGGATCCCCTGTAGGCGCAGCTGTGCCGTCACCGGTGCAAGGCACTTGGTGAACACCCTGGGTGCCGACTCCAATCCGAACGGGAGGGCCTTGAACTGGTAGTGCCGCCCTTGGACCACGAACCTGAGGAACTTTCGGTGTCTTTTTAGAATGGGGATGTGGAAGTACGCATCCTCCAAGTCCAACGACGACAGGAAATCGCCCTTCTCCAGCTGTCCTAGCGCGTGCTGGAGGGTGACCACACAGACCTTCTGTGCCTTGATGTACTTGTTCAGTCGTCGCAGGTCCAGGATGGGGCGCCATCCTCCTGTCTTCTTTTTTACGAGGAAGTACCTTGAGTAAACTCCGGAGCCCCGAAGCCTCTTTGGGACGAGCTCGATGGCACCCTTCTTGAGCATCTCCCTTACTTCCAACAGTAGTTGAGGGACGTGATTTTCCTTCCTGGCCACGGGTGGAACGCAAGGGCACTTCTTCTGAAACTCGAGGGCGTGCCCTTGGGCCAGGACGTCCAGCACCCAACGGTCGGTGGAGATGGACTCCCACATGCTGACGAACCTCGCCACCCGGCCTCCCACCGGGGTGCTTCGGCGGGGGCCCGACCCCACGGTCGGTTCAATCTTGTTTGGAGGCCGCCTTGCCTCCTTGACCTCCCCGTCGACGACGGGCATCACCTGACTTGCCGCATCCCCTGTAGGCTTCCTGGGACGAAGATCTTGCCGCTTGGCGGTACGTGGAGGAGCCACTGCCAGATCCCTTGGAGGCACCTTGTCTGCCTCCGGAGCTCCGAAAGGACGGCCGTCGTCGTTGGAGCACTCCCAGTGCCCGGGCAGTCTCTGTGTTCGTCTTGATGGCCTGAAGGGACTCATCAACTGCCTTCCCAAACAGGTTGTTCCCGTCGAAGGGCATGTCCAAAACCTTGGTTTGTACGTCCTGGCGGAAATCCATGGCCTTGAGCCATCCTCGTCATCTCAAGCAAACGCTGTTGCCCAACTGACGGAAGCCGCTGTCGGCGATGTCCGTTGCCACCGTGATGGCGTGGTCCGAAGCAACCTCACCCGCCTGTAGGATTTCAAGGGCCTCAGCCCTTTTGGCGTCTGGAAGGAAGTCCAACAGAGGGGCGATTTTGAACCACAACTCCCTGTTGTAGCGGGCTACGATAGCCAGGGCGTTGGCCGCCTTGATAGTCGTTGCTGCGGATGAGATGATCCGTTGTCCCATCGTGTCCAGCTTCCTGCCCTCGCCGTCCGGCGGGGAAGTTGATGTCGAGGCCGATGCCCCCGCCCCCAGCTTTCTTCTTTGCCGCCGCCGAGACGACCGAATATGGGGTAGGTTGCACCCGAAGGCACAAGGGGGCAGCGTCGGGGACCCAGTACTTCTTCTCGTAGCGGTCCCTCTTTGCCGGCGCCGTGGCAGGGTTCTTGAGGAAGGAGAGCCCCTCATCCCAGATGTCATCAAGAAGCGGTACAGCGAGGACCGTCATCCTCTTAGCCTCGCGCCGTTGGTAGAGGAACCCTTTCTTCTTCTTCTCTTCTCTTCTGGGCAGAGCTGGAAGAGCTTGGATGCCCTGGAAATCATGGCATGAAAGGATCCAATCTCGTTGGGCGGGGACGCCCAAGTAGGGGGTGACGGGGGACACGTCCCGTCATCGCCTCCGTCGTCATCTGTACCTGTCGTAGCCGTGTCCGTGCCTGTATCATCCCCGTGGGTAGTAGATTGTTGCGGTAATTGACAAAGTCCAAACACTGTTGAACATGTTCTGTAAATGTTCTGTAAATGTGAAACACAGTAATGACTATATGCTGTAAACTGCATATGCCGCGTTGAATAAATAAAACTGGATAAAAAAAAAAATTTTAAAAAAAGGCAGATGGAACATGCCTTCAATACGCGCTTTTTAACCTTTTGATCAGCCATGGTGGCAGAAGAGGCAGATGAGCCTGGAGCCTAAAAAGACAATAATCAGGCTAAATTAGATTAGGGTGTAAAATTTGCACTCACCACTAGCCATTGGCTAGTGATATTTGACTCTTGGCAAGTAAGAAATGGTGTGCTGTGTGTATGTTTATAAATGAAGTGGGGAGTAATTTTTTATTTTTAAAATGGATGGCTAGTAACTTACTACTTGGATTTTTGCCCCCTGGATTAGATGTCAAAATATTATGAAATCTCAGAATAATCCAAGTTGCCGTTGAAAAAAGTCAGCTAAACACAGAGAACAAGTAGAAGACTCTGAACACTTGAATGCGTTGTGATAATCTGAAGTGTGTCTCTAGAGAAGGAGCTGAGGTAGATGCTGCCCATTATCTCCAGGGCAAGAGGACCCAAAAACGACTTTGGGAGAACACGGAAGTGTTTGCAGTTTTGAAATAAAAATAAAAAAACTGCTCTCGTTGATCAAAAATTCCTTCCTGGCGACAGGGAATATTCATATAGCATGTGTATCTGTGAAAGATCCAATGCTGGAGAACAGCAAGTTGCATGCCTGTTTCCCCCAAAAAAATTAAAAGCAGGCGCCACCTATTGTATCATCATCAATCAACTTGAAAATACAGACATTCCCAATTGTCCCATCAAGCTGTGCAGCCTTTTCTTGCCATTCAGTTACCCACAGCCCTGCATTTAAAACGGAAAAGCAAACAAAAGACACATGAAGCATTGCTGACACCGGAGCATGACAGTCACATTTAGCTGGGATATTGAAGATTAGCAAGTGCCACTCTGATGGAATAGTGAATGATAGCAAGCATCACACCTAGACATAATTGCAATGACAGCAATGCCAATTAACCGATCCACTAACAATTTCACCCCTCTCCATACACCTCACAAACAATAACCAAACACAATCACAAGCCTACAACACAACAATCCTCACAAACTTCACTACACTGTAGCAACAAAACAAACGCACACAGACTCGCACAACAGCACACGGCGACTACCGACCATAAAACATCCCAAACCAACAGACCCACCAGGCTGAGGCTGCCAACCGCACATCACTGCTCTCTTGCACTTTTCCAGCTTATTCCCACTATCTCACCCCCCCCTTCTCAGAGCCGCCAGAGGGCCAGGGGACCACTACGGTGGTGGTAGTGCGCGGTACAAATATCCTTTAACATTAGCATTACATTAGACCTCTTGGTTCAAATCTCTCGGTGCTGTGGTGTAAGTCGTGGTGTAAGTCGTGCATGTAGTGACTTATTGCAAATAAAATCATACTGCTGCACACAAGGATTTTAATTGTGCTCTGGATGTGCTAATATTACAGACAACTTAAGTTATCCGAGATCACATTTGAGAAGACTATTCAGTGCAGTTTGTATAGTTATGCACTTCTGCTGGAATAAGCATCCAGTACAGATACATGAACGTAAAGAAACAACCAAGATAGGGGCATGGTGTTAGAGAATATATTTCTCTGCTTCACAACTAGGATGCATAGTAAATAAATAGTAGGGTGAAAGGAGCTAGAGGGTGACCGGTCTTTGCCTTTTAGCCAATAAATACTTAATGTGAACATTTGTATGCACAAAATTATGGAGAAAGCAAAAAGGTTGTAGAATTCAAACAGAATTCAGTTCCCTGTCTGTAGAGCTATCAGGCTGCCAATGCCAAGTGGGAGATACTCCAGCAGCCCCGGCACCCAGTACCACATTATCCTTAATTAGGCGCAAGTCTTTGTACCTCACACTATTGTGAGGAGCCAGGAATGAGACACGGACAAAGAGGACTCATAGTTTGTCAAACTTGTATTAAATGAAAAAGAAGTTGGAAAATGCCTCACTATCCCTACTCTAGGAGGCATTTCCCTACTTCAACCAAACCTAAGGGGTCTGTCCTTTGTCAAGATCTGTAAAATAAAGTCAAGACCTGTGTCCATATTCCTATTCTGGCCCACACACTCTAAAACCAATTCTAAGGTGCAATGAGTATGGTCTTTGATTCTCCAAGTGCTCAAATTCCCCCCCCCAAAAAAATAAATAAATAAAAGAAAAACAGTACAAGTCCAACAAAAAGGTTCTGAACAGACAAGGTTCACAGTTCCAGAGAATGGCTCCCTTCCCCAAATTCCTTTTATCAGTATGGAGAGGTTAAAAAAGATAATGTTATCACGTTCACTATAACCCAAGATGGTCATTCCCTTCTCTTGGTATGTCAACAGCTCTGGGAAATTATAATCTCAAGGGGATGATTCTTCATTGAGATTCTCTTTATACTCTTCACTGTATTCCACACACTTGACTTTGCCTGGTGCACTCTCCTGCGAGGACTTTTATGCAGTATGCAGTCTTTTAAATATTGGTTTTGCAGTTTCTTTCACACTATTGGCTTTGCCCGGTATACTCACCTGCCAGGACTCCCATGCATCCACTTTGTCTTTTGACCATACAACAATTTTAGCCCATTGTTGGTCCCTTGACTCTTGTTCACCAATGTTTGTTTCAAAATTCACTTTTGTATTGTTTCCATTTAAATAAGGGTTCTGTGACCCGCAGGCTTAGCAAACATATTACTCATTTGACAATATTCTTTCTGCTTTCCTCATATTCCTTCCCCAAAGCGGCATGCACCTTCTAGCAAACTGTTAACCCATTTGACTGCTCCAGGCTTACCGGATGCAGTCAGTGTTGTTTGCGTCTCCCATTGCTGTTCTGCTTGCTCGTCATGCGTCCTGTTAGCCTTTGAGCTTTTCTGTGTGCTGCTTCACTTGACGCGGATCCCCGCTGCCTTTTTTTGTCAGGCAGCAGGCTTTCAATTACCTAAGCTCAATCTATGGCATTTGCCAGACAGATATATGGGCTAACCCTTAACATTTTTCATCATTATCCACCATCTGAAAGGGGATGATCAGAAATGTGCACTTGCTGTTCTTTAGCTTACACTACTTTAAAGATGTTGGTGCAGTAAATAAAGCTTTACTGGCTATTCAGCAAAACATGAACTGTCTTTTAGATTGTTGTTGGAAATATCTGAATATGAGACACTTCAAGAAGCAAGGACTGCGGAGGAAGATGTGGCAAGAGAGAATAGTAATCTTCATTATTCCTAGTTCTGCTGATCCTTGCCCCAGCACTTACACCATCCTCTCACCCTGGGGCTCCAATTACTCCAACCCCTTGAAGATTAAGTACAAGGATTCTGGTTAAGTAATTATATTCCATGCCCAGGAGGGGATGAATTTAAAAATAATTACTCGTTTATTGTATTTGTATTAAATAATACAATCAGGATAATTCTGTTTCTGAAAGGGAAGTCTAGTAGTCAGACACCCCTTTCATAAAGCTATTTGCCAAAAGCATAGCACACACTTGCTATTGCTGCACTAGTCTCCTGACAACTGTAGCACCGGTTCTTCAGTGGCACACAGTAGGATCATAGGTCACTTGCATTACTGTCAGATGCTGTGATCCAAAGTCGCTGCAGTCAGAGATGACATTTTAACTTCTGCCCCTCTGGTTCAAAATATAATCATTGTTGCCTAATCAGCCTGGTAGCAAGTTACAATGATAAGCCAGATCTGGTTATGGCATTGTGATAAGAGCACAACATTATTAAAGCAAAACCAATCTGATATCAAACAAGTGTCAGCTATGTAAGTACAGACCAGCCATGTGAGCAACATATATTCATGGCAGCCGGGATGTCTGTTGTCCTAGTGAGACAACAGCCAGGATGTGGCCTTCCTTTGATTCCCTGAAAGAAGGGTAATACCTCACCTTAACCACTCAACCTTCATCAGGAGAACTCCCGAGAACTCTGCTCAAGGCTCACACCAAAGTGCTGCACACCAAAGGGCTTTGAAGTTGTAGGCATGGGAAGGGAGTGGGGTTAGAGTAGCCAAAGAGGGAATTGTGGATCAGAGAAAGGAATCCACCATTTTAGTTTTCTGTGGCGCTCTTTCTTTTTTGCCCCTTGCAATTACCAACACTCTGGGGTAACGGTCTCTTGTTACAGAGACAATGATTGGACCTCTTATAGCAAGCTTGCATTAATCCAATCCCAAATTACAATGTGCCTTTATAAGGAAGGGGTTCTCAATTCTCCCTTCATTCATTCTTTCATGCCACCAAAAAGAATACATTTCTGGATGTCTGTTGGATGTGCAGTTCTTTCCAAACTCCTCTTTCATACAGGCAAATACAGGTGCTATCTGTGAGTGTTGGGTGACAGAGGTGGAGTAGCGCTCGCCGGGAGAGTGCAATGCCGGCGGGGCCCTACAGTCTCCAGAAGGAGGTGGGGCAGGGGTTGCACATACAGATAGGCGTTGTGCCTTCCCAGTTACTTGCAATTTGCATCAGAAGTCACGCAATCCAGAGAGAAAAATAGAGCAAAAAAAAAAAGAAGAGAAGCTGGTGCTGCGTGTCAGCTTTCTGAAACTACACTTGTAGTAAGTCCCTGGCAGCAGCAGTGAAAGAGGCAGGTGAGAATTCACGGGTGGCAGCAGTGACCATAGTTTAGCCCCAGGCAGCAGCAGTGAGCATATTCTAGCCTCAGGCATTAGCTGTAAACATAGTCTGAGGCCCGGGCCACAGTGGTAACCTGTATCCGACTGCAGCATTTCCATATTGCTAAAAGATACTTTGTCGCGACTGGAAGGGCACTGTGAAAAAATTAGAGGTTGTTTCACAAACTAGTCCCTGGAGATCCCATACTCAGGTGGCCAGGGAAAGGCCATCGCTTTTGGATCCCGAACCTGGGAGTTGTAAGGAACTCATGGCGGCAACAGGAAAGACAGACACAAGTGATCACAGTTCAAGGGTGTTTATTAAACTGTATAGGTAGGTTGGAAAAATGCCTCATCTAAACCCAAATCTAAGATGGGAGCAAGCTACGGCCATCAAATAATAATAACAATAAGGCAGTGCTAGTGGCGTCTTGGCAAATAAAAGGGCCTATACTAAATTTTAGAAAACTATTGCCAATCCTTACAACTAAATACAGAAATAGTGTGGGATGGTGTTCACACAAAACGAAATAAGTATTCATAAAGGATAAAGTCAGGATGTTATAGTCGGGGGTTTCCCTTCCCCACTTTTTGAGCATGGGACAAGGCGGGACTCCTGAGCACAGCACACTCTCTGGCTTTCCCAGTACGAGACTACAGTTTTGTTCTCGGATATCAGTATCTTCGGTGGTCAAGTCTCTTTCTGCAAAAGCCTCTTGCCTCGGAAGACCTGATGTGTTAAAAATAACAAAACAAAAGTTCCTTTTCCTTATGTACATTGGGTGATTGCTTTCATGCCTGGATCCCCCCTCTTCCGGGCTCAGACCCTTCTGCAATGTGCGCCTACCTCCGTCGTGTTCACTATGGCTTTTATTCCAAAGATTTCACCTTTTAAACAATCCACTGTGGACATCCCTCTATTGGGTTCACTCTTGTCAAGACAATGTTCATTGGGGCATCATACTTCACCCCGCTTTGCAGGAATCCCTCAGCCGGGTTCACGTTTGTCACTTTTTCTACAGTTTTTTCTACTTTACCACGATACAGGAGATACTTCCCTTAGCTTTCCAATGACTTGTCGGTCAAAGACTTGACTGCACAGGGTGTTTTTCTAGACCCCTGTATGACCACTTTAACCTTTTCCTTGCGGCTCTTCTAAGGTCTTCTGGTATCTGTAGTTTCAACAATAGGGGTATCAGCCAGAGTCTTTCGAGTGAGCACCCACATGGCGCCGGACCCATATACAGCTGGTTTTCCCCTGCGGTATTAACAGTTCTTTACTTTCCCTTATTTTCGCTCAACACAGTTCGGTTCTTATCGGTTCTCCCCCGACTCACTGGCTGTGATGAACCGCTTGGCTTTTCTTGTCTCTGGAGTCAAGGACGGTACGACGGTAGCAAGCTTCTCTCCCCGTCATGATTATCAGTGTAGGAGGGCTCCGTGTACCTTTGACATCTGCTGCAACATACGTTGGCTATTGTTTGTGGTCTTACGATTCCTTTCACGGAGGCTTTGCGGGCCTAGGTCGCAAAGGGCAAGGTCACATATCTCCTTGTCAGCCCTTCGATCCTCGCTGCCTTTCTCCTCTTGAAGTACTGTCCTGGGATAG
Organism: Ambystoma mexicanum; assembly: GCF_040938575.1. Classification (NCBI taxonomy): domain Eukaryota; kingdom Metazoa; phylum Chordata; class Amphibia; order Caudata; family Ambystomatidae; genus Ambystoma; species Ambystoma mexicanum. The sequence goes on from NC_090933.1 coordinate 40,157,959, forward strand.
CCGTCTCGTCGTGCAGTCTGCCTTGCTAGTAGTGTGCTCTTGTGCTCCACCTTTTATCCCTGTGGGGAAAGGGAAGGGCTGTCAGGTGTGTGTGGTGATTATTAATTGCCCGACTCTGCCTGAGCCTTGTCTCCGGACATGTCAGGTAAACGACTCTAATGTTAGTCCGTTGGTTTTCCTGGTGTGAGAAAGTGTTTGTCTCTGAAAGGTGGGGGCAGAGTTTCTAAGTATCCTACTGGGTAGGAATGGAAAAGGGTGTCATGAAGAACTATATTCTTAGTTCTAGGGGTTAGGTGAATTCGGAAAGGTTTGTGAAATGAATGGAGGGGACAGTGGCGTTTGGTCAAAGTAGACTGGGAATTCGGGAAATAATCAGGGACGTGGAGCAAAATGACGGAGTATTCTGATACACGACGGGAAAACAGGGATTCTGGGAGATGTAGTTTCCTAGTGTAGCAGGGTTTGAGTTCCTATTGGATTTACGGATTTGGGTAAGGGAGTGTCAGGAAACGGTCAGTTACCGGTCCGTTCCCCTAAAGACCCACAAGATCATGCCTCGCTTCCGGATTAAACTTCCTACGCATGGTCTCCGACCAGCTTTGAACCCTCCTCGTACTACACAAAGAACCTTTGCCCCTATGAACAGTCGCCGTGTATTACAGAAACGGCATTGGTCGTTGCCTTGGAGACGCGCTCCTTCAGCGTTCTTGCAGTCACGTGTATTCACACGCTAAGCCTTGTTCACAGTATTACGTGATTCTGCTCCTTACTTATGCCCCGCCTTTTCGTTGTTCCCTGCCTCTGAATTTGTGTTCTACAGCCCATGCCTTCTTGTCTTGTACAACTCTAGGAACTTTTGACCTGGCTACGTCCCACGGACCTCTCTTGTCTTGTCCTTACCTGCTACTGGAAAATCTGTTGCCGACTCGGACTGCATACGACCTGCTCCCTCTAATGAGCTGTCCTTGTACTGCCCGCAAGGTAAACCGACTCGGAAACAGCCCACGGAACTCCATTGTCTTGCCCTTGCCTGCTGCTGGTAAAACACGTTGCCGACTCGGACCGCATACGACCCTCTTCCGTTGCTGAACTGTATTTCCGCTGCCTGCAAGTTAACCGACTCGGAACATCCAACCATTCTACTCATTGAGCATTTATTCTTGTCTCAATCTTGCATCTCATCCACACAAACTTACCTGTTGTCTACTACTCCGCTGATCCCCGGACTTCTGGCGTCCGCGTTCCGGCGGGTGTCAGGTGGATCGTTGCCTCACTGGACTGGAACTTATCCTGGGAACATTTCTAGGCGTCCGCGTTCCGGCGGGTGTCAGGTGGATCAATGCTTCACGGGAACTCAAACTTTCCTACTGTTAACTCAGGACCTTCTACTGGTAACGTTCTATCTCAATTTCAATTCATCCTGCAATTCCTTCCCTGGTCCTATGGTAAGCATTGTGTTCATCACTCTCATTTTGACACGATGCAGTTTTCTTGGTTTGCTCAATCCCTCTCTTATTATTCATTGTTATAGGATCGTCCACACTCAACTCAGGAACCTTGACCTTGTATTGGAATATTATCTTAACAAGGTATTCATTTGTAAATCTAGCTATTAGCTATCTATATGCTCACGCTGGTACTAATCTCGACCTTCCTTTACAGGTCAGCGGTATCCTGTGACGTCCATCCATCTTTGGGTCAATTAACCCCTCAGGCGATTGTTATTACATCCCTGAGAGGTGCATTGGCAGAAAGAACTCGTCGGCTACACAACAGGTTCAACTGCTGGACAGAACTCTCACCAGGGATTCTACAGAGATCTGACAGGGAGATTCTTTGGGTGGAAAGGAGGTAGAGTTGGAACCGCCTATAAAAGGGCTCAGGGACTTAGTCTTCTTGCCCGATGGAATACCGCATTTCACCCGGGTCCTCCCCACACTCCTCCACCACCCCCCAGCACAACCCCAGGCTCCCCTGCCCAGGAGATCCTCCCTCGCTCGCTCACTCACTCACTCACTCATCCACCACAGGGTTGGGATCGGAGAGCGCCAGCCCTTCCCTAGCCACCTGGAAAGGGTTTCTTGAAGTCTACTTGGGAGAATACCCTCTGGCAGGGGGTGAGGGTGGGGGAGAAGGATCCAACAGCAAGACATGGTATCCCCTTTTTCCACAACCCATCCAACCCATAGCCCTGCTTATTTTATGGGAAACTACAGCTCCCATATTCCTACCCACTTTACATTGACAACACTACTAAGTAGAGGAAGATGATGAATGATGCCATAAAGATTACCTCTACTGACTTGCAATGGTTCCGTCCCTGTAATGAGGACAGGCAGAGTCAGGCACGTAACCCTAATTATACACACCAGCCACTTAACACTTCCGTCAGGATAAAAGAAGACACACGCAGACATGCGCTGAGCGAGGATGGGTACGAGAAGGAACAGCTCTTTCAGGGCTGATGCAAACCAGGTGATGGAAGTTAGAAGGCCAAGGGGCTGATCGACCGTTGCAGAGATCGAGAGAGAGCTAGATGATAATTCCACACTTCTGGGAAGCCGCAAGCACTCAAAAACTGAAACCGAGTGAGCAGAAGAAAGAACCCTTCAAGGTACTTGGAAGCAGCCCACGACCCTCCCGGGTGAAATGCAGAATTGGGGGAGGAGCAGAAGAGGTGTTGGTAATGGCCCGACTACTGCATGAAGAGCATTGGTGAAGAAGACCAAGAACATGGCTGGCGAGTTATCGAAGGCAACAAAAGCCCCGTTTGTGTTAAAAGCAAAAGTAACTAACTCAAGTTGAAGGTTGCGCCTGTGCTGATAAGACATGTAATGGAAAGGACAGTTACTGAATTGTAAAAGAAATGGATACAAAGTAACAGAGTGGTCCTGCAAGGCAAATTCATACATTTGAAAGTCTCTGTGAAATGAATTGTGTGAACATGAACTAAAGGCAAGAAAGTAACTGCAATCCTGAAAGAAAGTTGAATGAGTGAAAAGCAAAGTATATATGAACTTTGAGAAATGCCAAGAGGGCAAAGTAAAGAGAATAAGAAACTACAAATACCAAGCAGTATTGGAGTTGCATATGAATTTTTGAAAGAGGCCAATAAGGCAAACTAAAGAGAACAAAAAACTACACAAGTGCCAAGATGCATTGGTGTTGCAAGACAGTATGTGAACGCTGAATATGCCAAGAGGGCAAAGTATATGAACTTTTAAAGAGAAGGCAAACTAAAGGGAAAAGAAAATAAGGAACTGGCATTGGTGTTGTAAGATGAGGAATATTGTGGATTGTAGAATTGTGAAAAGAGAGGTTGAAGTGGTCATCCAGAGACCTTTGTAAAATCCTTCCAGTTTCAAAAGTCTACGACAGTGAAAAGACACACAAGACATAACGTGGGGAAGGGAACCCCACAAAGGGAAAGACAGGCTCGAGCCCGGCAGAGGGAAGCCGGTGTTGAATTGTGGGAAAATAAAAGTCAAAAGTTGAACTGTGCATTTATGACAAGGCAGACGAACCTAAGTAAGTGACTGAATTACCAGAAGCTTGAAGCCCAAGCATGAACTGTTGAGCTGTACCAGTAAGCCAAAGTGTGTAAGTCTGATAGAACTATGCCATCCACCTATCCTTCTAGACCCCGTGGAATTGTTATTTAAGCCATTGTGGCATTTCTTTTGAGACACCATTTTCCTTTTGTATTCCCTTAACACATTTGTTATTTAGAGGAGTGCAAGGTTAGGTTTCTTTAATATAGGCCTTTTTATTTTGACTAGGCTGACTTGGACTTTTTTGCTATTTGTTTAGTGGTCGAGACTACTCCCATTCTAGAGTTGGTGCTAGTTAGGAATTCTACCAACCCAACCAAAATACCAAATAAAGGTTTTTGAAACTTGTATGCATTGTCTCTGGGTGTACTATTGATACCATGTCTTCCTTACATGCACGCTGACATCCACGTCTGAGCTCAGAGGCCACAGATAAGTGGTCATAACCTCATACTCTACGTTCAAATGATGGTGTATGAATATTTTACCTGACAAACATGTGTGGTTTTGCAATACCTATCTACGTTCAAATGATGGTGTATGAATATTTTACCTGACAAGCATGTGTGGTTGTGCAATACCTATCTTTTGGTTTTGATTTACAGTAATAGTCCCATATTTGTAGTTTGCACTATTATTGAGAGGGACACAACAAGTGACTACGACATGTTCCTCTTTTGAAGTAAAAGTAGAACTCTGACAGACATTTCTGGACTATACACTATTAAGGCATGAGTAGTGGCAACACGTCCTATATACCTTGGGCATGAAACAATTGTGAATGTGAAAGAAACAATTGTGAAAGAAGGTGCTGGGGGCTGGGCATACAATGACAGATTGCTAACACAAACAATCAAGTATTGAATTGGGGTTTCTGGAAATGGATGGTTATGTAGTTAAATGTAACATAGAAATACATTAGAGAAGGAGGATACATATGGTTGGTGAGGCATTATATTGATTTAGAATGTATGGGTATATACAGAGCCATAGCAGACAGGACAATGTGGTACAGGGATGTGTCAATGATGCTGAGGTGAACCATTTTGGGAGTTTGTAAGGAGATGGTGTCATGCGTGAAGTTTGATGAACAGGTATTAGGAGAATAGTCGAAGCAGGTGAATTTATTCTAATTCCCCCTTCCTATTCACAACCTCTTCCTAACCCCCTTTCTGGTGATCCAAAACACCCCATACGCATCCCCATCCACACCTCTCCCTATCCCTCTGCCCCCCCCCCCTCCATTGGTTGCATTGCGGTGGCCTGTGAATCAGATTAGGCATCTCTTGTCAACCAAGGTGGGATGGTTGTGTACATGCGGCTTCCATGGTTGGGTTGATGGTGCGGCTAGCACATTTGACACTATCCAAGGCAGAAGAAAGCTCTGCTCCTTAAGCCTCCCTAGGGCAGATTGGGGGTGAACTGTTGTGGAACAAGGCCTGCCAATCGCTCTGGAACCAGGCTGCTCAAAGGAGGTGCAGGGACCTGTGCGGATGCGAGCCAAACACTGAGCTGAGAAAGCAGCGCAAGAGCAATTAGCCTTGTTGCAGAGCCCATGGAGTGGGACTCTCAGCATAACGAGAAGTCTAAAGCAGCCTGAAATGCTGTTTTGCCACTTTGAGCCGCCTGCAATCTGCTTCCGCCATGCTCAACACCTTCAAACCAGAACCCCTGGTGCTGCTTTTGGCACCTTTTTGCATCTTTGAACCAGCTTGCAACCTTCAAACTGGTACGAAGTCGCAGCGTCGACTAAAACGACGCCTCACTGATGCAGAAGCATTCGACGCTGCATCTTCAAGTACTGCATCAAACCAACAGGAATCCGCTGCCCCGACTTGAACCGCTGTAAGCCACAGTGTCACGCGCCAACACAACCCAGCAGTAACTTTGTCTCAAACCGACTACCGCGGACCCAAACCTGCTGGACCCTTCGAACTGTATCACTTTAAACGGGTACGACATTCATTCATCCCTCCCCAGTTTTGTTTTGCAGCATTTTGCCAAAAATATGGGGTGTGGGAATATAAGGGGTAGGAGCCCCAATTTATAAAAAAAAGAAGAAAAAATTAAATACTGATTTTTTTTGTGGCAAAAAGTGCAGCGAAAAAAAACAAAAACGAGTGTAGAACGTACATAGAACCTTTGAAGGCTTCATCAAGCAGTCTTCAAGCAAACTCGCTGCCTGGATCAACGCAACTCACTGTTATCTCAAACCCTGTTGAACCACCAAAGATCAAGAACTAGGTATTACTGAGGGCCAGTCCCCCTGTGTGCATTTTTTGGGACAATAGAGACTTGCAAGTCCCCTTTTTTGCACTTTTTCTTGCAAAGACATATCCTTTAAAGTGACATTGCTGCTTGCATGATCACCTCAGCTCACTAACATAGCAGGGGCCCACATAACTGATGATGCAAGGGGGCACTAAAAGAGGACAAGGTGCTTTCCCCCCAAATAATCATCGCCAATGATGTTGGACATAAAACAAACAAGAAGTCAATTTCTGCTCAGCACTAGACTCAAAATCAAAAGAAAAGCATGTTCAAATTGGTATATATGATTAATTTTGCTGCCATTTTACTGATAGGCTATAAGTATTGTGACAAATGAAAACCAAGTCCACTGTGCATTGTGTGCTCAAAATAGTTGCATGCTGACATTATCAAAAACTTGCTAAATATACATTTCAGTGTCCATTTTTAATGTTCCCAAAATGCAAACAGCCAGGAACTATTGTGCCATTTATCCCTACACTCTTTCCCATAGGAGATGTATAAACAGAACGATGGGGATTTACTCACTTTTTGAGTTTTTTTATGCACTAAGTGAGAGAATATTTGATTTATAAACAGCGATTTAATTACAAACTGAGACAGAGAAAAGTATTTACATGTGTGTGCTGGATGCAAAAATAGGCCACCAGAGATCCTGCTGAGTAACCCAAAATACATGTTTGCAGCAGCTGATGAGTAGCAGTAGTATTAAGGCATTTGTGGAGTGTGGACCTAGCTTCCGGAAGCAATGGAGTGATTTACAAGTTATGGGGGGGGATGGGGAGCACACAGTGGGGGGAAGCATATCACAAGGGATCAATATAAGGGAGTGGGGGGAACCAACAACGGGGAAGGTGGTGGGCAATTTGGTACCAAGGGGTCTACAAGTAACCACAGAACAAAAAAGGTGGTTCGGCAGATCTCCCAGTCTCAGATTAGGGAGATAGTGGAGGGTGTATGTACATAGGAGATACAGCAAAGCCATTCCTTGAAGAGAAGGTTCTTGAGCTTGGTCCTTAAATGTAAAAGCGATGAGGCTAGTCTGCTGTTGACAGGGAGGAGGTTCCAGAGCCCTGGATCGTAGACAGAGAAGGCCTGTCTTCTAGTTCTTTCCTTCCTGCACCAGCAAAGTTGAAGTCTGAACATGCCCTTGCTTCAGGTTTATTGTGCTAGTAATGTCTGCATATGTGGTGGTGGGAGGGTGCTCAATGTGTCCATGTATTTGGCGGCAGGGTACTGTGTCATGAAGTTATTGCGAAATGCTGGTTTATAGTGTTTGTGCATCATCCAATTTGCTATATTGAGAATTCTGAAATAGAAGCTGCAGGTTCATCAATGTGATTTTCAGTGACCATACAAGCCTAGGTTGAATGTGCAGCTTCATAAAAGTTATTTGCAGTGATCATAATGGCATAGATTGTGACCAAAATGACAAAGTGCTTTAAATTAGGAATGCTGGCATTTATGGGCACGGCTTAAATGATTTACAATGGAAATACTTGGATATATGCTCCAGCGTATCACCGCTAACCTGCAATCTACTACATTTGTCCATGCCATACCGTAGAGCATCAGTTGTAAATGGTATGACTTTTTAACACACTTTTCCTGAAGAAATATGATGTAAAATGCATCATTGCAACTCTTTTTAAAGATTCTCGGGAGAAACACTGATCACCCCTACATTGCTTATGGCATTCTTGCTATACTTGTTGACTTGTGGTCATTTGTGGAAGAGGTTAATACCCCTGCACAAAGATATTCATCTGCTGCCACTTAATCGCTTACAATGGTAGTGGCCCCTCAGGAGCCGTCCTACCACCGGTCACAAAAAGCTGCTTCTGCCATGTGCAAAAAATAATTCTGGCCACGCACAATGATAGCTGGAACATTTGGGGGCCAGAGGCCAGGCTCCTGCCCCATTCTTTGAGTAGCTGTGGGTCATCAGCATGGCTCGCAGGGGGCCTCATTTTGTGTTATGCCACTGCTCAAGTGCCTATAGTGTTATTCCCTACAAGTTCTGCATTTTCTGTGTTCTTTGCACAGGGGTGGGTATTTGCTGTCTTTTTTTGTAGTCATTTGCATTCTACAGAAAACCTTGATTGGACATTCTTTTATTCTGGAGTCATTGTACTTTTGCTGATTAGGTTGCTATCACTTCAGCCCCCCCACTCCTAAAAGTACAGCCTGTCGTTGGCCCACATTACCATAAAATGCAAAGGAGGCATACCCGTCGGGCTATGTCTGTTATAATGTTATGAATGGGATCATAACTGGTTTAGTGTTAGTGTAGGGCTGAGTAGGCACCTTAGCCCTTACTCATCCACTGATGCACAGGCAAAACGCCTTAAAAAAATAAGCACTGGGACAAGTAGGAATAGGAGTAAAGAAGATTAATTGAAAAGGGTCTAGGCATTTTGCAGGTTTATAGTGCCAGCGTGTTTCCCCATTATAAATTGCTCACAAGTTTGGTTCGTCTTTGCACCTTTAATACATTTTAGGATTACTTGACATATCGATTAATGTTTTATTGACCTCAGAAGAATGAAAAAACATGTTGCATCTAGCAACATTCAAGCCTACGATTTAGAGATTACAATCATATTGCAGCAAGGCCACAACCCTCTGAGCTATGTTGCGATCATTGCTTGCATGTCGAAGGTATATGCAGTTGAAAATATCTGAAAACACTCCACGAATCGATTGCTAAATGATACATAGGACTCGGAGTACATAATTGTTTTTCCACCAAACGGGTGAAGTTCTCAAGTAGTAAAATGTGATGCTTTTAACATCTACAGAATGTTTTCCCTCCTTTGCATTTAACATTGTTCTGTGAAGATCGTTTGAAATTCACTTTTGATCCATGCACTTTGCACACATTTTGCAGACACATGCTCAGTTTTAACTTGTTTTGCACTTTCATAGTAAATACTTGTTTTAACTGTTATAGTTCTATAATGAATTCTTATATATTGCCAGGTGATTTATAATGTGGTATGCTGCATTACAAAACGAGGTAATAGCCGGAAGGTATTGAATTAATCTTAGCCTCTGGCATTGCTTTGGGCAATCCTTCAGACCACCATCCTTTCAACTGCCAAGTAATTATAGAAAGGGAATATGCAAATCAGGCTCTGTGCCATCCCAAAAGGAGCAAGCCCACCAGAGGGTTTTAGACATTCCTTCTACACCAGACCACAAGCAATCCCAAACATGTTTTGGCCTCTTTCTGTAATGAGTTGGCAGGGTGAAGAATGATGGTCTGCTCAAAGCAATGCCTGAGGTTAAGATTAATTCAAAACCCTTCAGCCATCACGTATTTTGTTGCACTGCCTTACAAGCCAAATATATTCGAATACACGGTTTATCTTTTCACGGTTTAGCTTTTGAAAGAAAAGTATGCATAGAGCATTGCACGTTAATGTACAACAAAAGATGGGATGAGAGGAGAGGTCTTCCACCTATTTTGCAAGATGTAGCTACAGGAAGCATGGACTAATATCCTGGATTCCCCATAAAACCAAACGAAGTAATGTCAGGCAAATCATTTGCATCACTTCCTCATTTGCCTCACAAAAACACATTGAGATCCTTTTCGGTGTGCAATGTGCAAATTGACTTCGCATGGATAGCTCAACAGGAGGCTAGTTATGCTGTAATACTAGTGACTATCACATACAGTGCATGTCACTGGCTGAGTTGTCCCTTCTGTCAGATAGCGAGTCATGGTTTTCCCACACACCAAGTCAAATAAATGATACATTTCATAGGTTGGTTTGGTGAGAGTGGGAGAGGGGACTTGGCAAGTACCATGAGGAATTCTGGGTAGGCAGCACCATAGGATGCTATTATGTATGGGATACATCTGGCAAACATAATTCATTACAATGACAGACACAACAGATAGTAAAATATAGCTATTGTTCATCTCTAAAGTACAAAATAAAGTGCCGTTTCCCGACTTGTCACGCTCTCCTCTTCACGGAATACACTACTTGTTGGGGACAACTCCCCCAATATTACTGACTAAGCTATGCCCCCCGATTTCATACATACCTTTTAATTCTCACTCATTTGTGCTACATTTACAGCAGTTCATCTGAACTTGCTACCTGAAGTGGAGCGTGTTTTTTGCACCAGTGAACTACATTACCCAGATAAATCTTGCAGCAAATGCAGCGTGGCTTCTGCTCTTTGAACTTCAGAGGAGGACTTACAAGCCTGCTATAGAGCTGAAGCTGCGCTTTAGCGGCATGGCAAAGCAGCGCGCAAAGTGCGTTGCCGTCATCTGGCGAGCATCATGGCTTCTCAACAGGTTTCCGCTTGCTCCTCCAGAACCATCAAGGACAACATTGGCTCTCTTGCCCATGCACTCGCTGATTTCTGCAACACCACTTGCCACTGGATCCTTCCCATCCACTTTATTCATGGTTTTTCAATCCCATGTTGCCTCCCTGTTGCCCCGTCGGCACTTTGAAACAGAATTGTCTTACTGTATACAAGCACCTAATAAATGGACAATAAATAAATCTGGAGTCGGGAGAAACCTTGTCCAATGCGGAGGTGACAGAAGAAGGAACCAAAAGTGGCTTTGATCCAGCCGCTTGGTAAGACCGAAGACATATCAGAGAATACAAACATCCTGTGTCGGCCACTTCTAAAACAAAAATACTCACCTCTGCCACTAAAATCACAAATTATTTTCCAATGAGAGAACAACCCCTTCAGTTGATTATGTAAGGAAGGCATGGTATCAAGCAGTAAAACAGTCACAAGAGATCACAAATCAATGGCGTTTATTGAACTTCAATTTGGTTTGAAAAACGCCCATCTAATCCTAAATCCAAATATAGGAGCAAGCTACGACCATCTAATAATAATAATAACGCAGTCCTAGTCGAGTCTATCAAAATAGAAGGGCCTATACTAACAAACCTATTGCCAATCCTTACTTCTAAATACAAATAGTGTGGGAAACAATGTTATGCAAAAGAAAAGTGTTCAAGAAATGACATGTCAGGATATTCAAGCCATTGACTTCCCTTCCCCACGTTTTCAGCATGGGACAAGACGGCACGCTCGAGCTAAGAACACTCTCTAGCACGAGGATGCAGTTCAAAACCTTAACATCAGGGCCTTTTGGGCCAAAGTCGCTTTACCTTTCAAAGTCTCTTATTTCAGACAGCCTGATGCAACATGACAAAACATTAAAGTTCCTTTTCTTCTTCGGATTGCACATATACATCTTCTCGGGTGATTTACTGTTCACCCCAGGTCCCCCTCTGCTGGGCTTGGACCAAATGTATCTACTTTTCCAAACTTTCTCTACTTCATCAAAATTGAAGACTTGACTGTGCACTAGATTTTGCATGACCCGTCATAGGACCACTTTGATTCACAATTACTCGTTCTCTTCTTAATATAACCATTTTCTCACTTTCACTTTTGCCACTCCTCAGCTGGATAACTTACAGAGACCTTCGATTGAGCACCGGACCATTCTGTCAAAGGTATTATATGCTTTTAAAGTTCAGTCACTCATCAGCAGTTCAACTTTACTTGCGTCTCTTATCACATGCTTTTTAACAATGTTTGTTCCAGCGATGGCCATACAATGTTGCTGTTTGCAACATTGGATTCAACACAGACCGGTCTCCCCAACTCACTGGCTGCGTTGATTTTCACTGACGCTGCTTTGTTCTTCGAGCCAAGAACAGTACCACGGCGGCTGGCGATTCTCCCCACCTTGATTATTGATGCGGGAGGCCCCACAATGCAGGATTCTTCAGCCTGGTTTCTAGGTCTTACGCTTTCTATTCTTGACATTTCTGCAAGAGAACGGTTCCTTGTCGAAAAGGTCAAGGGAACTTCCTGCCTTCCGATCCCCTTCTGTTTTGCTGACTTTCTTCTCTCGTTCAGCTGCCGTCTCGAAACTGCTGTTTCCTTGTGTGCTTCACTCAGAGTGTGCTCTCATGCTCTGCCTTTTATCCTAGTGGGGAAGCTTAATGGAAGTCGGGTGTGTCTCATGGTCATTAATTGCCTGACATCGCCTGACCATTGTATTGGGACACGACAGGTATACTGCTAGGGTGTTTACCTGTTTTCTCTCATTGTGGGCTGTCCGTGTGAAAGGGCTTGTGTTGTAAAAAAAAAAAGGGTGTGGCGGTGTTAGAGTTCCTAAATATCCTACCTGGTTGGATGGGATAAAGGTGTTACAGGGAAGGGTATACCGTGTCTCACCATCCGGTGTCCCACTGCCACTTCCCAAAGACCCCTCACCCAAGTGATTCTCCCGCACTGGTACACCCCCAGGAACTGGATCCAAAAGTGATAGTCATGTCGTGGCCACCTGAATGACAGATACTCAGGGACTAGTGGGTGAGACACCTGATTCCTCACAATGACTTCCCATTTGTTCCCTAGTATCAACACAAACTTGGCTTGTCAGGGATGTGAAATGACTCAGGACATTGTTCAAATCAATCTGCTTCAGATAGTACTGATCGCCCTAAATTGCCTAGCCCAGTATCTGAGTGTACTGACCAGAACACCAACAAGGTAAAAAATAACTAGCACTAATCTTTGAGCCGAAGGAGCGGCACTTCCTGCTTCACAGCCCCTATTACGAACACAAGAGGTGGCTGTCAAGAATATCGACATTCACCATCAAGAAAGGAACTTACTAAATAAAAGGTTATTGGCACACCTCAATTATTCCAAACTAACTCTACACACAATGAAAATGGTCTATTGGAGTTGATTGGCTCTGTTCAATCGCCAACACCTCAATCATAGTCTCACTTGACCAAGAAATTACCACACACCTCCAAGCTCTGGAACAGCTTTTCACCATACTGGTCAATAAATGTGAAACATTGGAATGGATAGCGGTCAATCATACCATGCTTTTAAATACCATTATTGAGGGGCAGTCTGCACCCAGATATCTATCCAACATGGCCTGCAACTTGAATACCTCCCTCACTGAAATGGCAGATACTCAAATGCGGTGTGATAACGTGCTTCAGGAGAGAGATGAGACCAACAATAAAAATAGTCTGACTGCTAACTTTATCGATGAGATCGGAAGCCCAAGGGCTAACCTCACTGCTAACATCTAAAAATGGGAAACAAAACAAACAAAAAAAAAATAACTAAACTCAGATGCTTAACAAAAAGAAGAAGAATCGAAAAGATACTTTGACTAGTTCCTTGGATACTAGAAACGCAAGCTGTAATAATAAGGAAGGAGATGACCTTTCAAAATCAGCAGCACTGCAACTCAACAGACATTATCTTAAACAAAAGCAAAAAAAGACTAATAAGAAAAAAGGACACAAGACCAGAAAATCGATAGTTGTCATCAGTAAACAGGAGTCACCACAGTGGAGGACAATGTTGCTACTTTATCCACCACGGACATTTGCAATTGCTTGCACAAACAGAGAAGACAGGAAATAGTGGCACACATGGCTGGTGATGGGAGGTCAAATACAGTGCTTAAGGCATCAGGAATAAACATGATAGACTGTGAGGAGTCAATTTCAATGGAAGGTGCAGGCCAGGTAATTGATAATGAAGAAAACAAGCAAACGAGTAATACTCATATAGCAATGAAGTATATCTTAAGGGACTTGGAGCATGGTAAACCGTGGTATGCCAAGCACACAAACTCAATGAACTTTCTTTCCACGGTGGTTGGAACGAGACCATCCTACCCCAATACGAAGCATTCTAATGCTACGCTAGATAATGCCAGCTATGGCTTAAAAATAAGTAGCCTCTTTTGTTGGTCAACACATCAGTGTCTGAATCATTCAGTTATCTTTTAACTATTGAATAGTGTTTTCCCATTCCGCAGTGTAGTAAGCGCAGACATTGCAATAGTGGACCAAATTGAAGATGCATACCTTTTCACTTCCATACACTTTTAGCGTCTGTCTTCCCTTGAATTTGGGAATTCGATTGTGCTGTGTAAAAAAAGACTACTATTGCTCCACCAATGAAGTTCGCCCTGATATATCTAACTGGTATCGTATCAAAATAACGAAGAAAAAAAAAACGAATGCACGTTGGTTTACTGCGCATTCGGCAGTAAACGAAAATGCCTAAATCCCATTATACCGTACAAGGTGAGCGGGGGCTGCAGGGGTGTTCCCCGCATACATTCAACGTAAAGCGGGAGAAAAATGAAGAAAATCCCAAAAGCTGGTTTCGAAATGCAACAAGTCGTCTACGCAATTTTGTAACTCGAGCTTTTGGGATTCATTATTTTAACGTAGATCCATCTATCTAGCAGGTGTATCCAGGCTTTGCATGGTAATTCCTATTTCAGTCGTAGTTGGAAGTTCATTCAATGAACAAATATAAATGATTATGTTGCATGGTGGTTTGTGTTACCCGAATAACAACGCAATCGATTCCAGATACTTGGAGCGATGAGATTACGCAGCAACATTATTGGTGTCCCGATCTACAGCCTAAGCGGCAGCGACCTCAACCTAAGTGCTGTATGTGTAGGGCTGAAGCGTGTAAGCTTGAAGTGGCGTACCCGTACATTTACAGCTGAAGCATGTAAACTTTGTACTGTTAAGATAGCATACATTCATCAACTGCCATCGGAAATGAAGCTCCTGTAATTATCATGCGAGATTTGCCACGATGTGATGGACAATTTCATTGCAGGCACTAATGAAGAGACATGCACCATTTCCTGCCACACTATTAATACAAAAGCACTGTTTTGTGTCATCCGTATGACTTCCGAAGTGAGTGCTGCTAAGGTCAGCTAGAATGTTGCTAAGTGTGGAAAGTTTAGGAACAACGAACTGCTGACATTTACATAGTGTGAAGAGCCATATGGCAGGGATAAGCTTTGAAGACCACTTAAACAAACTGTATATGTTATACTTTTTACATTGTCTACACCATGGAACCTACACACATGTCACATTTCAGGTTTGTAGCATGTTGGGAAGTATGCTGAACATTTCGAACGGACAAACGCACATACCCACAAATTTCCGAGAGAGAGAGAGATCCTCGTAACCCTGCAGACTATTAAACTATGACGTGTCAGTTCCATCCAGGTATTTAACAATGAAGGAAGGGTCCAGTCAGATAAGTTAATCATAAGTCTTGATACCAATTGAAAAAGGAAAATCCTCTCTTCACAAGATTATGTTCCTTCAGATCCTACATCTCCATCTATTTGGAGTTGGCTACATCTGGCGCTACAACCTAACTACGGAAAGCATCCTTAGTAAGCCATTTACAGCCGTCTCATGGAATACACATGGTTTTTTGCATTACACTGAAGTGTGTGGTCTTTAGAGGGGTGGGGGTGGGAAATTGGTCATTTCAGTGTAGTCGCTCTCTAGGAAACTTGGCTTACTGATACACTGAAAATTGATGGCAGGACAACCGTCCAGTCTTTGGCAAAGAAAAGTACCAAAGGAAGGCCTTATTAGCGTGGAGAATCATATCACTATCACTGAAAACCTCCTACTGTGTCTTGGCTGGATCTCTTATATGGGCGGAACACAACAGACTTTGATAATGATAAATGTTTATGACACGTCTAATAACTATGTAAATCATTTGATTAAAATCAGAATGGTAGAATCAATACTGAATTTGGTATAACGTCCTTTCATCTCGGGATGTTTTTTCACAAGGTTTTTTACCGTGAATGTTTTAACGGAAAAAAGAAAACTCAAATTGTCTATGGGGTTTGAATAATATATATTTGGGGTGTGGATGTTCGGGATCATATAAAACGTAGATGGGGTGTTGGGGGGGGTGGCCAAAAATAAAACTTTTTTTGTTGAAAAATCTGCAGTAAAAAAAAAAAAAAAAAAAAACACAACACGAAAAAACATCCCGCAATGAAATGACAAAGAACCCTGGATTTATACCAGTATACTCCAATCTTATTGTGTGGCGACTTTAATGTTAATATATCAGCATATCATCTATATGCTTGTCAAACTGTCATCACACAGCCACCTACAGGTTACACTTTAGATTTTGTTAAAGTCTTACTGCGGGCTGAGCTACTTCATATCAATTGACTATGCTGAATGGCCAATGTCCAGGTGATAATCCTGGAAACTTTACCATAGTGACTGGGAGACAGGCGTCTAGTATTGCCACTAACATGCCTCTGGTTTTAGACATGTTCATTAAGACCAGAGAGGACAATCATAATTTTCCTCTGCACACTGTTTTTCGCTGGAACAAGTCTGAAGCCTTTTTTGATTGCACAAGCCGTATCAGAATTAGCGGGGACCGTAATCGGATAAATTGAACTACAGGAAATTTGGAAAGGGCTAAGAGAGGCCATTAGGAGATCTAGTATTTTCTGGTTATTCAATCAAAGCAGCCCGCGCTATGTACACTCTCAAGAAGAGGCAAAAAGATTTATCAACAGATTTGAGGCAACACTAATACAGGACATGCAGATAACCTGCTTATTATACACCCAATGGTTTACGAGCCCAACTCAGATCACTGAGTAATTACTTCTAACCGAATGACCTTAAAATAAACATTGATAAATCTAAGATCATGGCTTTTCATCACAGGAACCTAAAAGGTTCAACTGAAGTGTCAGTAAGAATGTGCTCGAGATGGTAACTGATATTGATATTTTATTTGTATTGTGCTCGTACACAAGTGTTTCAGAGCGCACCGAGGCATGGGAGGGGAACAAGGGAGAACTAAAACAACAATCTTACTAGGCCCAGTGACATTGAGAACACACAAGTGCAGGTGAGAGGGAAAGGGTAAAGTACATGGGGAGTGGGAGAAGTGGAAAGTGCTGAGCAAAGGAATAAATTAAACTGAATACAAATATCTAGGGGCGATTATGGGTAATGGGCTAAGCTACCGGGTACAGCTCCAACATATAAAAGCTTAAAGTACTGCAGCAAAGTCAATGATCAAATTCCCCACTTTAGGATCCTCCCCATTGTTAGTTATGGTGCAGAGACCTGGGCCATCAGGTATTTAATAAACATTTGTGTATAGGCGCGTTATAAATGCCATATCATAACTTGGTGACATTGAGAGAAAAAGTTTGAAATCTCTCCTTAAGCTTCATCCTAATACCCCAATAGAATATGTTTATTCTGGATTCCAAGTTGGCCGCCGAAGAAAAGGACGTGTAAGCACCCGCTCCGCCTTTCTATTAGCAGCAACTCAACCCTAGACTGATCCTGTGTGTGTGATTTTATGAAGCCAGCAAGGCAGGAAGAGATCCCCATTTGCCCAGGAATCATCGACAAATTAATGGCAGGATTGAGGCTCTGACAATGGGTGTGGCGCACAATCGTTGGGCTAAATGGGTGCGCGGTCTCTCTCTGGTGCGCACAAGCCAGAGTAGCGGTCTCCTCCGCCCTAGCACTGCATGTTGTGCTCACAGTAAACAGCAGTACCACGATCAGGTCCATGGAGGCTGCCGCCGATGACGCAAGAAAGAACGGGAGAGGTGCGGACAGGATTCCTAGACTCAGCGAAGACAGCAGGTCTCGCACACCCGGAGAGGGAGATTGGAACGCGGGGGAGGAAGGGGTGTCCCAAGAAAGCTCCTGACAAAGAGCATCAGGCAGCACCTGAAACAGGGGACAATAGGGTGTGCAGGAACCTTGCTGGGTGCTGTTGGATTAAAGGTGATCTTCGGCCCTACACATAAGGTCTTTGATTATTGATCTTGCGCATTAATCTTCCATTAAAAGTCCAATTAGAAAATGGACGCTGCAAACATGTCTTTTGGGTAGTGGATTTAAAGGTCTTCGCACTGGCACGCACATGCTGGGAGGCTGGAAGAAGCAAGCCTCAGGCGTGCACATGCAGCCTCTCTCTAAACAGCTTAACCCATTGGAGAAATGTTTGACGAGAATCAGATATATCAGCCTCAGATTACACCCGGACAACAGCTCCCATTGGCCTCCCCACCTAAGGGCTCAGAGATGGCAGCCTCCAAGGAAGGTTTCACTGAAAGCTCCAAGATTTTCAAGAAAAGTTCTCAGCCTCATTTCAAACACAATTTTCCTCTTTTACCTCAGAGATTCGGCTCTCACTTGCTGACTTCAGCAAAGAAATGACCGCTTTAGGGGGACGAGTTGATACAAATGAGAGGGCAATTCAGGAAGTGTTGGAGGAAAGTAGGCAATCGGATATTGATCTTGAAGAACTGTCTAGGATCACACACAACCTGGAAATCCAATATGAGGACTTGTCGATCCAGACGTTCTAATATCCGAGTTAGGAACCTCCCGGAAACAGTGTCAGATCCGGAATTGAAAGAGTTGGTCACGCAAATCTTTGCAGACCTTATCAATGGCAAAGAATCAATGGCGATTTCTGTAGATAGGGTTCACAGGACTGGGCCTAAGAGGTTGGAACAGGGTTGACCATCCTCGAGATGTGTTGGTGCGTTATACCTGCAGAAGGAGAAAATATTGAGAGTGGCACGAACTGCAGCTCTGATAACTTACAGCGGAGAAGAAGTCTCACTATACCAGGAACTTTCACTGATAACTCTCATAAAAACACAGGGACATGCAGGTGGTAGAGAAGACTCTTCAAGCACACAAAATCAAGTGCAGATGGACCTTCCCGTTTGGTTTGCTCTTTTCCCTGGACGGAAAAAGAGAGCCCAGAATAACTTCCACAGAAGCCGGCATAGAATTGTTTCAAATCGAGGAGGACATTATGATGGGCTAGTCGGCAGGGACTGTGGCGGAACGTGGCATTAAACAGGTCAAAGCTGCAGAATGGTCCTCATCAGATTGCCAAAGGAGGAGATACAAATATGAACAAAGGGAGGACTGGAGAGCTTGTCTAAGAGGACCAAGTTTCAAGCCGACAAAAGGAGTCTTGTAAGATCACACAGGAGAAGGTCAAAGAAGCATTAAAGGAATATTGAAGCTGACAGAGGGTGAGGATGACACCTTGGAATTCGTCTGTTCAGGTAGCAGATGGGGGGTGTTGGGATACCCCACACTTAGCCCTGGGCTGGTGGGTGACTTGCAGTCGGTGGTTTGCACTCTGGGAAACACTAGGTTCTGCATCTCACACCAGGGACTTTTGGGGGAGGGATAGGGAAAAAAGGGGAGTGTGATAAGGGGGGGGGAATAAGGGGACTCAGGGGCAGCTAGCCCGTTGTGCATGTGAACCATTGAAGTGTTTTAGCAGAATGCAATAATCCTCATTATGTACGTAAAGAACTATGTTTAATTCAAGTGTCTTTCATTGAATGTAAGGGGGCTTAATACCCCACAAAAACGCAGCAAGTTAGAATCCCTCATGGAGCGCCACAACTGGACTTGCTAGCGCTTCAAGGAACTCATATTCGGAGAATGGACAAAGATAAATTCTGTCTGCGTCATCCGCTGATTCTGCAGGCAAACACGGACAGCAAGGTTAGTGGAGTCCTAAAAGCAATAAGGGCAGGGACAGGTGTAAAGGTAGTCAGCATGAAGATTTATAAAGAAGGCAGATGTATATTTGCAATCCTGGAGATAAGCTCTATTAGGCTAACCATGTCCTCTGTATATGCCCCCAATACAGGCCAGGAAGGTTTTTTGAAAAACACCTTAAGCCAGTTGGAATTATTTGTGGAGGGAGAAATATTGTTGCTAGGAGACCTCAATATTGGATGGGGCTCCCCCTTTCAATGCCCTACAACAGAAATTTGCTAAATTGTCGCTAGTGGGTTTTTGGCTAACCCTCAAGGGAACAGATAAGGGCTACACATACTAACTACTCACATGTGCACTGCTCATTTTCACATATAGATTATGCTTGCTCCTCCATCCCATTTCTGGGCAATATCACGCAAATTATGACTTGCGCCATTACATTATCGGTTCATGCTCCAATTACGCTGGATATAAAATTGGCAAGGGAGAAACAAAGGCTATGGACATGGAGATTCCCACTGTGGTTAGGGGAAAGATTGATCAGCAGATTAGGGAATATTTCGATTTTAGTCTAAAAAGCAACATTAAGGGGTTCCTCATAACATAAGAGGCCAACAGATACAAGCAAAATATAGTGCTTTAAAAAGAATAAGAGGAGGAACTTAGTCAAATATTGAAAAAGCTGGAAACAAACAGGTCCAGAGATACAGAAAGCCTTTAGGGCTGTGGCAGGTAGGCTTAATTTTCTCCAAACGAAGAAAGCGGACAAGGCCCATCTTCTCCTTTAAAAAAAATATTATATGAAAGCCAACAAAAGGGTTTGCCTCCTAGCGTCCCAACTACTTCAGAGAGCAGCCTCTATGATCATACAACAGATCAAGCTCCCCTCAGGCAAAGTTATATCAGACACCTCTGGTATCCTCGCACAATTCCATTAATTTTACTCAGTTTTGTATAAATCTGATGCCCCAGATTTACACTCCAAACCGGAATATCTAGACACAATCACTCTCTCTCAGCTCACTTCAGCGGTAGGCAGGCGCTCAAAGCGGATATTAACCAGGAAGAGGTGCTTCAGGTCATTCGTGAGCTCCCATTGAATAAGTTGCCGGGCCCCGACGGATACGAGGGTTTTATAACAGATATGGTAACTTACTGGCTCTCATTTTAACTCGATTGTACAATTCCTTTGCGTCTAATTTTGGATCTTATCGCCCCATTGCTTTAATAAATATAGATGCCAAAGTATACACTAATAGTGCTGGCCAACAGGCTAGTGTACTTATTAGCATCATTAATCCATCCAGACCAAACCGGATCTATAAAGCTTCAGCAAACGCATGACAATATTCGCAGAGCATGTCGCACATATTAGAGAAAATAGAGAAGAAACAGACTTCAGCTGTTGTCTCTATAGACGTGGGGAAAAGCATTTGACCGCGTTGAATAGTCATTTCTCTTTTCTGCCCTGGCAAGGATGGGGTTTGGCCCAAAGCTCACAGACATGATTAAGGCTAACTATAAACACGATTGTTAATACGGCCAGTTACCCATTTCTGTACAATGTGGAAGTAAATAGGGATGCCCTTTATCACCCCTACTGTACGCACTTCATTTAGAACCACTACTTGCAAAGGTTAGACAGACGGAGAGTATCAAGGGAATTGATTATGGGGGTGTAGCAAACAAAATGATGTCCTACACAGATATGTTGCTAATGGCAGCAGATCCTCTAAATACATTACCGGCGTTCACCCAGGAATTTGTGTAATTTGGTAAAGTGGCAGGTGGCAGGCCTAAAAGTAATGAGGCCAAGTCTGTAATCTTAAAACTTGTCTCTCTCGCCTGCTGAAAGAGAAGACTCTTGGGTTATACATACACATACACACACACACAAACACACACGCACACAACTAGGATGGGGCGAGAGGGAATCAAATTGCTTGGGGTGGCTATCACTTATACAATTAAAAAGGTTTATATGCAGCTAATTATCCTCCATTGCTAAGTGAAATAGAATCACAAATATTAAAATAGGGTCCTCTATCTCATGGCTGGGTAGAATACATACTGTGAAAATGGTCACACTTTCCAAAGTGCTTTATAGGTTTCAGACTCTGCCAATATGGGTTCCCTTGTCATTCTCCCAGAAGATGCATAGGGCGATACGTGCATTTATATGGCATAATACAACTCTGAGGGTTGCTCTAAGGTAGTTAATGGTGCCAACAGAGAAGGGAGGTCTGGACCTTCCTAATTTCCTGAAATATTACCAGGCAGCTCAAATAAGGATCATCAAAGATTGGTCAGCAGGGGCGACAGGGAACAGATGGAGCAAGCAGTGGGGGACCTCATCTCGGGGAAGCCCTGTGGTTGCCGAAACAAGATCGACCTGCTAACATACATGCGAGAAATTATGAGCCCGGTCGAGGAAATCTGGGATATAGTATTTAAAAAGTACAAATTCACAACATCCCCATTCACGCTGTTATTCTTTAAGCCTCAATTTGTTCTGGGCCTCGAATCCAAGGCATTCAGGGATTGGAAACAAGCTGGCTGTGAACATTTGAGAGATATATGTTTCAGGGAAATCACCCTAAATCGTTTATACAATGTAAACAGTAACTAGGCCTGCGGAAGAATAGCAGATTTCAGTATATTCTTGCCCCACCAGTAAAAAGGCGACACTAAGAGACTGACATCTAACAAATGAAACAGGGCCCTTATCCCGAATCTGCATAAATTGTTGGGCGATGCAAAATCAAATGAGTAAATAAGCTATAAACAGCGCTGGAGTTGTACATTCGGGGTGGAAGTGCAGGAAGAAGAATGGGAGTCCTTATGGAAAGTAATACTTAAGCTTAACAGGTCGTCCCAAATAAGGGAATTTTGGTATAAGCTGATGGTGCTATGGCACTACACACCAACCCGCTTGAAGAAAATGAAACCCTCGATAGCCGACAAATGTTGGAAGGATTGCGGCCGGATGGGAGATTGGGAACATGTATGGTGGAGTTGTCTGGGGCTGGTACAATATTGGGAAGAAGTGAAAAAATTCATGGTTGAGATGTTTTCTTTGTAAGAACCAAGGTCATTGCGATGTCTATTGGTGATGATTGAGCAGAACTTAGATCGAGGCTGAAGCCAATCATGAAAGCTTATGTTATATTACAATAAGCGGCATTGCTGGTGATAGCCCAAAAGTGGAAGGCGAAAGATCTGTCTCTTGTCACATACTGGTTCTCCAAAGTTTGAAACTTTTGGGTATTAGAATGGTTGACATTCAATTCAGGGAGATCATTCTACATTCACCAAGGACTGGCATATCGTGTTGAACTTCTTACACAAAGATTATAATGTTACTTATGGTCCACAGAAACTTCGTACACTGGGAATTGCTTGAATTTGGGGGGAAAAGAAAGTGTAAAGAGAAAATGAAGAAATGTTTCTATCTGTATAATGGCATATCCTGCACTGTTGCGAGGTTATATTTGCACAATGGGTAAGGGGTGTTGGGGTGGCTGTCGGTCAGAGAAGAAAGATGCAACGGGGGGATAACTGTATGAAAATGTGAAATGCAAATTAAAAAAATAGAAATGAATATGGTTATTCGATATTTAGCTTGCCAGGACTAAGCTCAATTATGTTGATGAGGACCTTGAACTACCATTGGAAATGCTCCAAAGGTGCCCCTGTGACACTGATGGGTAAGATTGTTAGGTGATTCCCTTCTCGTATATATCTTTCCTTAAAGAGTACTCCTTGTACAAGTTACATGATAAAAATAAAATTTGTTTGGATGTAGTCGGAGGGGTCTCCAATGTTAACCGTTGCAAACAGTATACACTTCTGACATGTTCTACGATCCTGGTCATTGAAAAAGAACAAAATGTGTTTGATTTAGCTACTAAGTCTTACAACACTATTTAAATCCAGGCTTGGCAAACTGGATGCCCCTAGCTACCTTGCCCATTTTCCCTGCAATTATACACTCTGGCGATAACTGAAAACTATAATTCAATTCTGTTCACACATGAGTTTTTGGGGGCTCATTTTAGAATATCGAGAAATTAGCAGACATGGAGATCATGCCGTGTTATCCCCCTCCAAAATATTAAACACCTATTGTTTTAATGCAACAGCCTTGAGAAACGACAAAGGAAAATTATTTTCTCTATTGGTAATCCCAATTATTACACTTGCTCGACAAGTGCACTATGGGACCTATATTTAACTGGTAGGAATAACAATCTGACTTTTCCATATAATGCATTTCAGGATTGCGATTGAAAATATTCTAGAGGATTTTGCTAATGGAAATGTGTACCTCGATGTGGGAGGATTGGAAATGTAATTAATTTTGATAGACGCTTTGGGTTTCACATTATGGTATCATTTTCATTTTTAAAGCTTTATTCGGTCAAACCTTTGGCAAATGTTATATAGCGGTACTGATTGTAAATATGTATAATTTTGATATAAAAAAAAAACTATTGACTATATTATAAATACATAAAATAAGAAATACGATATTTACATTTGGAAAAATGCACAATAACGGCCACTTTTTCGGCAGTTCTACTTGTAACATCAATCGAAATGCAGCCCAAACGCAAAGTAATCTTATAGATCTCTATCTGTTCCAAATCAAGTGTCATTCATACTGCCACGCATTTTCTTTGCGTTCTAAAACTTGTGTTTTGTTCATTATAAAATCAAGAACTACAAGCGTCATAGCACAAAAACAGACGCAACGCCCATATGTCTGGCACTGAATAACTTCAGGTCAGTGTTATCCGAGGTTAAAAGCAAATCAGTAACCCGGTATCAACTATGGTAGAGAACGAGCTACTTCTCACGAGATGGGTACATACCCGACTTGGGGTCCACCTAGCCTTAATGCCAACCCCACTCCACCCCATGAAGTACCTGGTCGCCTGCATTAGAGGGCTCCAGCCACAATGGTTCCTGCTTTCCACTGCAGCTCCCTTTCGTAGGAGGAAACGCACCAGGGGCTCCCAACCCCCGGCAGCTGCCAGCTGCAGAGCAGTGTTGCCATCCTCGTCCGTGCAGTCCACAGAAGGGGGTGGCGGGAAGGAGCCCGGTGATCCCTCTGCCAGAGCCTCCCGGGGCCGGCCGCCGCATAGTGAGGACCCGCCGCTACTGCCCGCCTCGGGCTCTAGCAGCCGCCGTGCGCCCTCGTAGTCCCCATCTTCACAGGCACGTAGCAGCTGCTGACAGCGGGCAGGGAGGCTGAGTTCCATGGCGGCCTAGGCGAAGCAGACGATCACGCCCAGCCCGCAGCAGCTGCGGACTCCCTCAAAACCCGTTAGGTTAGCACTTGCCAAGGCTGTTCCTAGCCCGGTCGACAACCATGGCGCATGCGCTCACGGCGCCCTTTAGTGCTGCGGGACAGGACTGCAGCTGGAGCAGTGGGATACCTGAATCACGTACACAAATCCCCAAACTTCCAGTAGAAGAGGGAGCCCCAAAAGTATGAGGTTGTTTGTAGTGGTGTAAGGATGACTGGGCACGGATTATGATTGAAGGGCTTTATTAAAAGTTGTCATCAAGTGCAAAAGTAACAACACTGAGGATGATGGTATGAGTACCACGGCAGTTGGATCACTGCTGCAAAAAGAGTATGTAAGTAAGGGCATAGCTTCCAACCTTTGGTGTCACCAAGGTTAGTGAAAACACACGATTTACTTTTTGGCGGGTGAGAGCCCATAGAAGTGAATGGGCATATGAGGGGCCTTGCCAGTGATTCAGCTGCTTGCAAGGTGGGTGACACCCGCCAAAAGTGGGTGAGTTGAGAGCTATGTAAGGGTTAATAGTGTCTTGCCTGCAGGTGTATTGGAAGGCTATGGTCCCTTGTTAAGGAGGAGCGCCCGGGAACCCTACTTCTCTCCCGGTCGGCTCAAGGTCTCTTTTCAGTTCTTGGTATGCCTCACGCGTACTCGCGTCTCACGAGATCCAAGCACCGCCGGCTGCTCCCCACATACCTCCTTTTATGGAGCAGCTTAGTCCTCCTCCATCTCAAAGTCTCTATACCTGATCGGTTTTTGCATCTCTCTGGGGACGCTTCCCACTGGGTGACACTCTGGGAGGTGTGGTCTTGAGATCTCTTGCTCCCTCTCGTATCTGCAGCAACTTGGTTCTCTCCTCTTGTTGGTCATTTTCTCCTTTTGCAACACTTTCCTCGCTGCTTCCCTCTTGACTCTCCTCCAACCTGTTCTCTGTATCTCTTGTCTCTGGTTCTTCACATGGTACTTGATGTCCTGCCGTTGTCGCCTCTTCTGATGATTCTCTTCCCTCGATGGGACATTATTTGAACACTGCAACTCGCTCAAAATTCCACCTTTTTCCATCTCTCATGTATATGTGGTTGGTTCCCTTTTTTTCGACTTCCACTGGCTGACTAAACTTAGATCCTGTAACTTGATCCTTGTGGGGTAATTTTATTTTCACCATGTTTCCTTCGTTTACCTCGGTTCTCCTAACTGCTGTGTGAATGTCACTTTGTTCTTTTGTTTGCTCTTTTCTTTTCTTTTCTGGATCCCCAAACCACTTTCTCCATGTCTACGGTGTCATCTGGCCATATTCTGGATAACCATGGAGGTACTAAGGTGGAAGCAGCACTCCTCCCCCTCAGCATTTGAAAGGGCGACACACAGGTGATTGTGTTGGGAGTTAGACAGTGAGAGGCTATGGCCTCCTTTATTGTCTGATAGGGATCCCTGCCGCGCTAGCTAGTTGGAGTGCTTCTTTAATTAACCTATTAGTCCTTTCTACAATCCTGTTGGCTTGTGGGTGATACAAACTTGCTCCGATCTGCCTGATGTTGTTTCTTTGTAGAAACTCTTCAATTTCTCTTGAAACAAGATCAGCGGCATTGTCCGTGATCATTTCTCTGAAAAACAGCGTTTAACACCTCTATCACAATGGCTGTGGTGATGTTGGGTACAAACTCTGCCTCTACCCATTTTGACAGGTAATCGACAATGACCACCCCATAACTATGATCGGGCGACATGGTGTCCAGTGGACCTATAAAGTCAAGGCTCTACTTGTCTCATACTACTGACTACTCTAGATCACTGCAAGTACAGCACTCTGCTTAACAACCTTTACAACAGTATAGAGGACTGGATGGATACAAACTGGATGTGCTTGAACAGCAATAAGACTGAACTCGTGGTCTTTGGATCTACACAAGCACAAGCCAAACTTTCTCCAGCTTATCAATCCTTTAAAATCAAAGAATCTCGCATTGAAGGATTGAGCAAAGTCAAAACCTTAGGCATGACTTTAGAAGCCTCTTTAAATGCTGAGGTCCAAGCAATGTATGTGAGCAAAAACTGTGCCTATTACATTAGACTTCTCAAGGCAATTAGACCACTGCTTAGTGAGAAAAATTGCACCACTATAGCTAGACAGACCATTCTATCTTGCCTAGACTACGGAAATGCACTCCTAGCAGGAGCCGGTAAACAAAGCTTGCATAAATTTCAACTGATTCAAAACAACACGATCAGAACAATTAAACAAAAAGCTAGATCGGAAACATATCAGTGATGCCAGACGTGAAATACACTGGCTAACAATGGAAGAACGCATACAATTCAAATCACTGACCTTGACTCACAAGTGCCTGTTCGGTAAAGCATCTGCTTACTTGAAAGATAAAATCATCCCTTACAAACCCACTCGGACGCTAAATTCAGAAACCCTTGGGCTAATAACAGGTCCGACATACAAAAAAGAATACGGCATGGGAAGGGCCTTCCCAAACCGTGCTGCAGCAAATTGGAAAAAACTTCTTATCAGCCTTAGGCTTGAGACAAACCACCTTGCCTTTTCGAAAGAGGTCAAAAACTTTCCTCTTTAAATAAAATCACTTGACTAACTCCCTAGGTTAACATTATGCTGCTGTCCACTCTGTCCCAGCATATGTGTTGTGTCCCGTGACCTCTGTTTTGTCTTTCCCTACCTGTCCTTGTCTTATTGTATGCGCCCTGGCGCCCGTGGGCTTCGGTGCATTATAAATAAACAAATATAATAATAATAAAATAATACTGACGGGAGATCAGTGGGGATCATTGGTGCTTGCCGCACTTTAAGCCTTTTGTCATTATTCATACCAGATGGCCTGCATGATTAGGGCCGCAGTCCTTGTGTTGTGGCTCTTTCATTAGGCCACCCATTTCGAGCCCAAATGACCACTTTTTGCAAAAACCATCCTTGTCTATTTCCTCTTTCCAGTGAGACTCATTCATTTCCAGGAACTTTTGGCTGCTTTGATCACTGATGGATGCTACCACACATTCGTCCTGGAGGAACGTGGTGGCAGGAGTTCTCCCTTCTAATAACCTAGACATGCAATCTGCTTGAGCGTTCCTCCACCCTGCTATGTGCAGTATCTCATTGGTATATTCTTGCAGCTTGGCTGCTATCCTCGCCAGTCTCGGCGTCTAAGTCTTTGTGCCCCATGGCTTAGCATGTGGACTAGGGGATTATGACCAATGGCCAACCGGAACTTGGTGCCGCAAACATATGTGCAGAAGTACTCCACAGCCCAGGTATATGCAAGCATTACTTTTTCGACTGTGGAGTAGTTCTTTTCTGCATCGGAAAGGGCTTTTGATGCAAATGAAACTATATGTTCTGCACTTCCTTTCTTCTGAGTAAGAGTGGCACCCAGTCCGTATGCACTTGCATCTGTGGTGATGTATGTTTCCCACATGGGGTTGAATGGCTTCAGACATGAGGCGTTGATTATCCTTGTTTTGACTACTTTGAAAGCAGTCATTTGTTCTCGACCCCATTTGTACTCTGCTCTTTTCCTCAGCAATTCTCTTAACAGGGCTGTTGTCTCTGTGAACCTGGGTACAAACTTTGTGTAGTAATCCACAAGTCCCAGGAAGAAATGCAAATCTTCTTTCGACCCCAGGCTGGGAGCCTCGACTATGGCTTACACCATCCTTCGAAATCCTGTACCCCATTGCAGCCTTACCCTCGCATCTTGAAGCTTCTCTAACACTTTCTGTAGTACTTTGTTGAGTGTTTTTGTATCTGTGCAGATGAGGATATCGTCCTGAAAGTATGACACATTTCCTATATTGCGCAACAACAAGTCCATCATTCTTTGGAACACTGAAGCAGCTGACAACAGACCAAATTGCATGCAAGTTCTTTGCAAAAACCATCCTTGTCTATCTCCTCTTTCCAGTGAGACTCATTCATTTCCAGGAACTTTTGGCTGCTTTGATCACTGATGGATGCTACCACACATTCGTCCTGGAAGAACGTGGTGGCAGGAGTTCTCCCTTCTAATAACCTAGACATGCAATCTGCTTTAGCGTTCCTCCACCCTGCTATTTGTAGTATCTCATTGGTATATTCTTGCAGCTTGGCTGCTATCCTCGCCAGTCACGGTGTCTAAGTCTTTGTGCCCCCTGGGCTTAGCATGTGGACTATGGGTTTATGACCAATGGCCAACCTGAACTTGGTGCCGCAAACATATGTGCAGAAGTACTCCACAGCCCAGGTATATGCAAGCATTTCTTTTTCGACTGTGGAGTAGTTCTTTTCTGCATCGGAAAGGGCTTTTGATGCAAATGAAACTATATGTTCTGCACTTCCTTTCTTCTGAGGTAAGAGTGGCACCCAGTCCGTATGCACTTGCATCTGTGGTGATGTATGTTTCCCACATGGGGTTGAATAGCTTCAGACATGAGGCGTTGATTATCCTTGTTTTGACTACTTTGAAAGCAGTCATTTGTTCTCGACCCTATTTGTACTCTGCTCTTTTCCTCAGCAATTCTCTTAACAGGGCTGTTGTCTCTGTGAACCTGGGTACAAACTTTGTGTAGTAATCCACAAGTCCCAGGAAGAAACGCAAATCTTCTTTCGACCCCAGGCTGGGAGCCTCGACTATGGCTTACACCATCCTTCGAAATCCTGTACCCCATTGCAACCTTACCCCTGCATCTTGAAGGTTCTCTAACACTTTCTGTAGTACTTTGTTGAGTGTTTTTGTATCTGTGTAGATGAGGATATTGTCCTGAAAGTATGGCACATTTCCTATATTGCGCAACAACAAGTCCATCATTCTTTGGAACACTGAAGCAGCTGACGACAGACCAAATGGCATGCAAGTGTACTGGTATGTGCCGAAAGGTGTAATAAAATCGGTGAGATGTCAGGTATCTTTGTGAAGGCTTATCTGGTGATAAGCATCACGCATATCTAGTTTGGAGAAATACTTGTCTTCCTTCATCATAAGTATTGGTTCATTAATGCTGGGAAAGGGTAGCTATCCATTATCACTTCCATGTTTAAGCTGCGCAGATCGATGCACACCCTTATGTCCTTTGTATGTTGCTTTTTGATAAGTACCACAGGCTCAACCACTTAGACTACTCCACGGTCTTCAGTGTGCCTTCCTGACCATCTTGTCTAATTGGTCCTGTAGCGCGTTTCTTGCCGTGGCCGACACTGGCCTCACTTTGTGCTTAACTGGTATCGCATTTGGCTTGAGCCAGATCTTGTGAACGTAGTTTTTGATCTCTCCGGGTTCTTGCGAAAACAGGGCGGAAAATGTGTCTTTCAACCCTCACACTCCTCCTGTATTATTGTGCTGGGGTCCAGTCATATGTTCAGCTTGTGTTGATCATCTCACCCGAACACTGCTGGACCTTCTTCAAGAGAACTAAACCTTGGTCGTGGTATGTATGCCTTTGAATTCTATATTGGCATTGATGTATCCCAGAAGATCCACTGACGCTCCCCCAAAGATGGTTGGTTTGTGTCTAGTTCTTCTGACTTCCAAAGTGTGGTGTCCCACCATACATTTGTATGTCTGGATGGGCAGGATTGTCAAGTCAGAGCTGGAAATGGCCATTACACGGGTCTCATTGCCATCCACTTGCCATACACAATGGGGTTTTTCCCTTCTTGCTCGTGAACAATTCACCATGGTGACCGTCGGCCTGTCATCGTCCTCATCTCCTCTTGATCATATTTCTCCTTCAATCAGCGTAACTTTCTTTGATTTCCATCTGCATGCTTTTGCGATGTGGCCGAACCACCTGCAGTTTGAACACTCTTTGCTCCTCACAGGACAGTCTTTGTCATTGGCCATGTGTCTTGTGCTGGTGCACCTGTAATATGGTCTCTCTCCTTTTCATCCCTTTGTCGTCAACGCCATCCTTCATAGGCCTATCATGCTGCCCTCTCCACTGCACAGGTGAGACCTCGGAGATGACGCAGATCCTGCTATTTCTCTCGGACTGCATGAGGTTTCCTCTTCAGCACAAGCAATTTGAACAGGTTTGTCCAAGTTCAACTCCTTTTCTAGTATGAATGTGTCTTGTACTTTTCTGCAGTTGGTGTGCACAACCAGCATGTCACAGATGACACTCTCTACATTGTGGCCAAACCCACACTGTGGCGCCACCTCCCTCATGTGGGTGATGTAATCGTCCACTGTTTCTCCGTTGTCCTGTTTTCTGGTGTAAAATATCAGTCTGTGTAGCACACCATTCTTTTTGTTTGAGAACCTTCTCACGATGCGACGAACAGCATCCTTGAACACGTCGTCACCATCATTCTCTACAGGCTACGGTTTGAGGCCTTCAAATATCCTCTGCCTGTCTACGCCCATTGCGTTGAGTAACATGGCCTTCTTTCTTCCTGCTGCATAGTCCATGCCCCCTATGGCTTCCAGATACATGGTAAACAATGATTCCCACTGCTGCCATGGTATTGCGGGCCTACATGGGCACTGTAGAAATGCTGGAGTTGGCTTGGCTCCCTGCATGATACCTCTGGCGAGTTCCTTCCCGCGTTCTTGTCACCAATTATGTATTGGTGTAGGTGTGACTGGACACGGATTATGAATGAAAGGCTTTATTAAAAGTTGTCATTGAGTCCAAAAGTAACACTGAGGATGATGGTATGGGTACCCGGACATTACACAGAAGTTGGCTCACTGCTACAACCAGAGTATGTATGTCCCTTGTTAAGGAGGAGCGCTGGGGAGCCCTGCTTCTCTCCCAGTCGGGTCAGGGTCACTTTTTAGATCTTGGCGTGCGCACCATGCCTCACGCGCCTACAGACTCGCGTTTTGCAAGATCTGGCAGTGACAGGATCTCAGAGCTGCTCCCGACATTGTGTCAACTCTTTTCAACTGGTTCTTTGTAACTCCCTCCAATCTAAGAGAGCAAATAACATTTGGTTGCGTGCAATATAATAACTGAAAACCACATGTTTGAAAAAAGTTGAGATTGGGTCTACAAATCAAAAGCGCGTCTTATCCCATATACAATAATGACTCTAACAAACTTTTTGGTCACATAATGCGTGTTTCTTTCAAATGTTCACATTGTTATGGTACCTGGCAATGAAAGACTACACTGGGTAGTTTAGTATGGAACTTTTATTTACATGAAGTATGCACATGCAAGGGCAGTTAGCTTCACTGCCTTGTATATTCAAGCAGTGGGATACAGCTTGGTATTGCCACAAGTCTATATTACTGCTCACCTCTCTGCCAGCTCCCCTTGCTAATTCCATGAATAATTAACACCATTAAGCAATCGCCCATCCACCCCTCCCCATGCCCGCCCTTAAATTATTCCCCCCACAAATCCATAATATGTTAACTCTTGCCCTATTCTCTCCCCAAGCTGCTGTCCTTTCTTCACTACCTCCTCCCCTTTTCTGTATCCCATGGCTAGCCTGTCCAGCCAAACGGCACACACCACTCACCTTGACGACATACCAACCCCTAAGATTCATCCAACCATCCCTTTAACTGCCAGTGTCCCCTGCACCTAATAAACCACCACCCTTTTCCTTCTTCAACAACCAACCCTCACAAGTCTATACATTGTAATACCATTTCTAACCGTGAAACCAAGCTGACCTGTCTCAACAGCAACAGCCCTTACCAATACATGAACAACCCTTACCTAATGCCCAGGCCTGTCACACGAAAACCACCCTGAACACCTTTTTAACCTTACATTTTGTCTTTCATCTCCCACTCCTTTCCCTTTCTCACAATACCCGAGAGCTTATATTGGTCCTTTATATAACAAAAAGAGATTGTGGGCAACCCGTTAGGCTGCCCAACTGATACTCCCCTTGGGCTAAAATACATAAACCACGCACAGTCTCATTTCCAGTGAAAAAGGTTGCTTTAATGTGACAAACCAAAACTTATAAATATCACTAACCTGGCCCATCGGCCTTACAGACTAACCCAATAATTAACATAGCAACTAATTAACACCACTAGACAATCCCCTCCCTCCATTCCTCGATTCAATTCTTCCCATCCCCCTCATGAACCCCCAATATATTCTTAACTCCTCCCCTTTTCTGTACCCCTAGGTTAGCCTGTCCACTCGAACAGCACAAACCACCCTCCTTATCGACATTCCAACTCCTAAGCTTCACCCAACCATTCCTTTAACTTGCTGTGACCCCGAGCACCTAATAAACCCCCACCTTGATACTTCTTCCAAAAACGCCCCACTCAAGCCTATGCATCGTTTTACCCTTCCTATCCATGAAACCAGACTGACCTGTCACATCAGTAACAGCCCATACCAATACATTAACGACTCCCCCCAAATGTCCAAGCCTGGCACACGAAAACCACTCTGAACCCCTCTTTAACCTTACATGTACTCTTCCAACACTCACCTCTTCCCCTTCCTCACATAAAAGTCAAAGCTATTATTGGCACTTTCTTTAAAAAAAAGAGGGGATGGGCAACACATAGGCTGCCCTGCACCAACTGTTCCTAACCCTTTGGCTGCCCAGTTTATATGCTCCAGGTGGAACTCTCCCCCAGTCCCCATCCTGCACTGTCTGGCCCAAGTGCAGTGCCCGAATCTCCCCAGAGGGCAAT
This sequence comes from Ambystoma mexicanum, assembly GCF_040938575.1. Lineage (NCBI taxonomy): Eukaryota > Metazoa > Chordata > Amphibia > Caudata > Ambystomatidae > Ambystoma > Ambystoma mexicanum. The sequence goes on from NC_090933.1 coordinate 40,191,135, forward strand.
GCGTTCTACCCACCCACGGGACGCCCCTTGGGATAAAAAGCAAAAACCACGCCCAGACTAATTTCCAGTGAAAAGGTTTGCTTTAATGTGACAAGCCAAAGCTTACAAATATCGCTAACCTGGCCCCTTAGTCTTAGAGACTAACCAAATAATTAACATAGTAATTAATTAACACCATTAAGAAATCCCCCATCTATCCCTCCCCATTCCCTCACTTCAATTCTCTCCTCCCACCCATAAGCCTCCCAGTATGTTCTTAACTCTTGCCCTATCCTCTCCACCAGCCACTGCTTGTTCTTCTTTCCTACCTCGCTACCTCTTCCCCTTTTCTGTACTCTGGGCTAGCCTGTCCGTCCGAACAGCTCTGACCACCCTCCTTAATGACATACCAACCCCTAAGCTTCAGTCAACCATTCTTTTAACTGGCATAGCCCTCCCCCCAGGCAACCAGAAAAACCCTCCCCAGAGGAATTAATGCTGCTCCACACCCCCTACGCCTTTCAAGGCTGCTACTACCTTCTCCACTTCCATCGTCAGGTCCAAAATGTAATATTTGTTCCCCAACGTAGACAAATGTACTGCTTTGTACTTTATATCTGAGCGTTGCACCACCTGCACTCCCCAAACCTTACAGAACTTCCCGATCTGCTTGTTTATCTTCTTCCCCGTCCTTTCCTCTGCTCCCTCTTTCAAAGCCCCCCTCCATGCCCTTCTCGGTAAGCGCTCCGTCCACATACTTTTGATCAATGCCTCTTTAAGCAAGTCATTCTCGCTAGTGTGTTTTTGTTGCCACTGGCACATCATTCCCCTGTTTCACCCTACTAACACATTGGAAGGAGCTGATCCCACTTCAGTCCCCCCAAACTGGGCCACCTAACAAGCACATCTTTACAGCAGCACCCCATCTGAGATCCGAACACTCTACTCCCCACTTGCTTGCCCTCCCATTTCACAATTGAATGACCACAGATCCACACCTCATAAACTCCCCCTGCATCATTCATGTATCTGAAAAGAGAAAGAAACAATAAATACCTGCACAGTAGCCTGTCTTTGTCCACAAACCTCCTGTTCCAACACCTATTCCCTCAGATTTCTGATATACCACTTATATCTGTCTCACTTCCAACGCTTCCAATTTCATCATCTCGTGTTGCCCCATCCGATGCTGCCCCGAACCTGAAGGTGGGCAAGGAGGACCTGAAACAAGTCCAGTCTTCCCTCAATTCTACCAATGTTTTGCACAACACCCCCAAAACTGGGAATCAATGTCACTGTTTCCCGCTCCTGATGCTTAAAAACCGGCCCTGACAATGCCCTGCAAACTTCCCTCCACTCCTGACCTCGATTCATGGCAGTCCTAACTGGGCATAACCGTGCTGCCCCTAAAGCCAGTCATACCCACTCCCCTTTTGCTTGCTGGTCCCTGTTGGACCTCTTCACCAGACGTACAACCCGTTGTCAGATATCCTCCCACAACAGTCCCTCCTTGCTGTTCAACGATACTAGGTCTGATACTCTGTAAGCCCTGAAGAACATCCATGTAAAACAAGATCTAAACATCACCTCCTCCCATGACGACCAACACACTCTCCCTCGCACCTCTGAGATCCTTCCACCATCACTGCCTTCCTTGCCGACCCCCGCAGGCTCATTTCTCTATCCCAGTTTTCCAACATCCTTCTACCCCCCAGTACCCTCCCCTGCCTCAGCTCAAAACCTCAGAAATTCTTCCGTAAAGTGCAATCCCTGCTAATTTACCAGCTATTGTTGGCCTGGATAAATCCTTGTCCATCAGTCTCAGCATATATGTAATGACATCATCCCATCTCTGTTTCCCCCCCATCCTGACAGCCTGCCAAACGTTTTGCTCCTCCTTCCACAAATTCCATCCTCAGCTTCTGGTAAGCAGCTTGTGAATTTTCCGCCAGGGACTTCTCCCGCAACTCCAGTGCCTTCATTTGCTAGATACCACAGGACATCTGGAGGCGGACACCTTCTGTGTCCACCTCTGGTGCCAACCCACAGAACTTCTGCCACTGAAAATGAGACATGGCATCAGCGATACCATCATTTTTCCCAGGCAGGTGCTTTGCTCTGAACACAATATTGTTCTCCAAACATTTCAGAACAAAACCCCACAAAACCCACCAGGTTGAGCTTAATATTGCCTCGTATTATTCACTGCAATCAGACTGGCTTTATGCAGAGTCGATTTAGTTATGATACTATGAGGGAAGTGATAGACGTCATACATCTGAATAACATTTTTGCTGGAACCACTGATTGCAATGAGTGTTGATGCTGAGAAAGCATTTGATCAAGCCAATTGGACATATTTACAATTCATATTGGAAATGTTCAGATTTAGCACTGTTTCTATGCAGTTCTTCCATGCCTTATATAGTAGGGCAAAGGCACAAATTTGATGTGAATGGGTCTAAACCAGCTGTTTTTGACATTCAACGAGGAACCTGTCAGGGGTGGCCTTTGTCTTCTCTCCCTTAGAAAATATGTATAGAGCCTTTGGTGGCGGCAATTAGGGCAAATGAAAACATTCAGGGATTATGTGTGGCAAATATATGTCTGAAGTTTTGCTGCAGACGGCTGACCTACTTCTATTGCTTTTGAACCCAGAAGATTCCTTCAACAATGTAATGGACATTTTTCTTCGGTTTGGTAAAATATCAAACTACAAAGAGAATAAATCTAAGACAGAAATCCTGTATCCTGTGAAGGCCGAGACGTAGCCAGGGTCTGAAAAACACTTCTACTGGCCTAAAGACGTTTTCTGTTGTGTTATTTTGCAAAGTCAAGAAAACCACCTAAGGAGGAGACAAGCTCCTAACTTCTGAAGTACAACAAGAAGGAATCCAGCGGAAAGGAGCTAATCCGTGTTCATGGGAATATCGCATTGTGGAAAATGTACATGTGTTTAGTTTATTGACAACCTGAGATATTGGGAACTTTATGTTGGCAAAGAACTTTCATCATCACTTTAGCTGAGAACAAAGAATCGTTGCACATTAGATCTAAATTAATAATTAATAATGTTAGGGTCGGAATAAGGGTTTTTGGACACAACAGTAACTGACTAGTTGACATACTGAGGTTTTCCTTAGATTTCTTTGAAGCAGGGAAACCCCTCTTAGCTTTAGGGACAGAGAGGTAGTTTTTCCAACCCTTTTACTGGCTAATAAACGTTTATGACCAAAACAATGTCACATTTGTGTCTGAGCCTTACTTCTACACCCTTACATAAGTTAGAAGGAGGAGGCAGACCAGTTTTTGTCATTTTACCCTTCTTTACTTATATAATAAGAAATAAATACCTTACTATCCCTAACCTAAGGGGTTTCCCACCTAACCAAACTAACTAAGGTGCTTGTCTGTAGTGAAGTCCAAAAGTACCTTTTCTGTCCACCATCCAACTCTAAGCTATTCTATCACTATGAAAAATCAACACAAAATCCAGGAGAACTGACTACCATCCTCTGGAAAGGCTTCTTTAGCTTCTGAACAACAAAAGTCTAGGAGAATGACTCCTTTCTCCTAGAAGTTCTTCCATGGTTTTAATATGTAATTCCCAGATATTGTTGAGCATTATCTTTAAGTAACTGATTCACGGTCTTCTATGTGGCCTTTCTTACTCTTTAGCCACTTATTGGGACGAGTAGGTGGAGTCCCAGGGTACTCGTTACTCTTCCTAATTTAGCTTAAATACTGGGACGAGTATGCTGTATCCCACAGTATTTGATGCCCTTCTTAACTTATCTTCAACTACTGGGACGAGTAGGCTGAGTCCTAGAGTATTTGTTACTCTTCTTAACTTCTGTTTGTCTACTGGGACGAGTAGGCTGAGTCCCATAATATTCTTTACTCTTCTTGACTTGTGACCAAGTACTGTGACAAGTAGGATGACCACATTCTCTATTAATGTGATCCCTTCCAGGTCTCCCGCCATCCCTATTACCATCTTTCACAGGGTCTGGTTTTGCCTGGCCTGGTCTCAGTACCGGGACTTCCCATAACTTCCAGGCAACTTGCTTTCTCATTCACGTCTTGCTTCTCCTGTGACTCTGCAGTCTCCATGCATCAAAAGGCTCGGCACAGTTGTCGGACCCTTCGGTGCACCCCTCCAGCATCATGCATCTGCTCTCTCCTGCTTCTTCTTGGGGTTTCCTTCCTCTCTGCTCGACAACCTCTGTCTCCTTCCTGGTCTCTGACTGGCAGCACCTTCTTCCTTCCTCCCGACGGAGGTTTGGTCGTTCCCACAGTCCAGCCATGACTTGGCTGGTTTGTCGCTCCCAGGCTCCTTTCCTCTCTGATTCTAAGAGGAGTCCATCTCCTGTTTTTATCACAGGTTGCTGGGTCCTCCCCAGCGGAGGGTTGTAGTCCCTCCTCTCTGCCTGATGGATGTTCTGCATCCTCAGTTCACTCTTCGTCATCACAGTATTGGGAGTAATTGTCATGAAATCTCACTACCGCCCCCTTTGGACCTCCTGGTCCATTCAACAACGTACCAGAATGCTCCCAAGCCCTCCCAACATGGCAGGCGCCGCTCTCAGATCAGCGGTATAGTTTCTAGATCGCCTAGATAAGCGCCCCACCCCTGCGGTTCGGCGCGTGTCACTCCGCTTACAATTCCTTGCTCAAGTGTTGTTCCTCGCGCTCGCTCCTAGGAATTCCCTCGCTCCCTTGTGCCTTCCTGGTTCTCCACGGTCGTGTCTCTCCACCTGCCATGGTGCTCTCACCCAGCACTGATCCTTGCGGTTGCCCTCGGACCGTCTTACCTCTTACCCAGAATTTCCGGAGCATTCCCGGACCTCGACTGTGGCTGCAACTCACTGCCTTCGCGGCACACCATCCAGGACTGCTCCTTGCGGTTGCCCTCGGACCGCCTTACCTCTTACCCAGGATTTCCGGAGCATTCCCGGACTTCGACTGCAGCCACGACTTACCGCCTTTCGCGGTACTCCATCCAGGACTGCTCCTTGCGGTTGCCCTCGGACCGCCTTATCTCTTACCCAGGATTTCCAGAGCTTTCACGGACCTTGACTGCGGCTGTGACTCACCGCCTTCCGCAGCACTCCCTCCAGGACTTCTGCGGTGCCTTCGGACCGCCTTACTGGCCCTGACCATCCATCTGTTGAACACCGAACTCCAGGTCAGCTGCTACCGACAGAGTGGTGTCAGAAGGAGCCTGTCCTTACCTCCACGAGACCCGCACCTTCAAGAAACACGGGCAGTCAGATCCAACAAAAAAGAAGCTTACAAAGCCTCAACAGGTGAGCCCTCAAACAAGTCATGACAGTTTGACACGCCCACCATCTGACAAGGCAGCAGAGATGGATCCTTCTATGCAGGATCTCTTACGGGGAATGCAAGAACTCTTCGTATTTGTCTACAACTCCACCCGTTGAAGCAACTGGTCCTGTCCTGAGATTCGGGCTATCAGGACAGCGCTTCTACGGGTGGAGTTGTAGACAAATACGAAGGTTCCCCTAAAATGCTCCGCCCGTTCCTGGATTCCTGTCTGGTACACTTCACGTTTAAGCCATATTACTTCTCCACCCCCAGAGCTAAGGTGGGGTTTGTTGTAGCCCATCTTTCCGGCAATGCCCTGGCCTGGGCTACACCAGTGGTCTCAGCAGGAGATCCCTTGTTGGACAACTATGATGGGTTCATTAAGGCCTTTAAGGAGATGTTTGATTGCCCAGACCAGGTGTATACTGCACAAGAAAGACTACTGGAGTTTCGCCGAGGATCACAGGATATGTTATCCTATGTAACCAGATTTAAATAACTTGCCAAGGAAGCTGACTGGTCTAATTAGGCATGCTTTACCCTGTTTCGTCGTGGCCTTAATGCTGAAGAAAAGGATGAGCTAGCCAGAATTTCCCGTCCAAGTTCTTTTCAGGCCCTTATGGATTTATCCCTGCAAAACGACTTCAAAATCCAAGAAAGAAGAGTAGAAAGGAGAAGAACGCAAATCTCTCCTCCCAAGATGTCTCAGTTCGCTCCTACCACAAAGGAAAACCCCCTTGCAGAACCTGACCCCATGCAGCTGGGTGCGATGAGAGGCCATATTTCAAACCAGGAGCAAAGCCGTAGATTTGGCAGTGGGTTGTGCATGTACTGTGCTTCAGATAAACATCTGGTTAGGAACTGTCCCATAGCACCACCAATGCGTTCGGGAAACGCCAGCTCCCGATCCTGAATGGAGCCCAGCTTCGGGAGACCAAGTACCGCTCCATCCCTCCGATCCTGGATCCTTCATCAAGATGCAACCTGGTAGTCCTTGAGGTCACTCTACTCATTCGATCGGAGCACCACAAACGGTTCTGGCCTTGGTTGACTGTGGCGCTATGGGTATATTTATGGATGACGAGTGGGCATTCAGGCACAATATACCCAGAGAACAAAAGTATATCATCCAGACTGTTGGAGGAATTGATGTCTCCCACCTGTCTTTCGGGGTCAATCACCCAACAAACCAGGAAAATCATGCTTTCAATCCACAACCATCAAGAAAGCTTACAGTTCAACATAATCAGAGCTGCACACTATCTGGTGGTCCTGGGCATGCCCTGGTTGAGGAAGCATAATCCATACATTAACTGGGCTGCCAGCTCTGAATACTGCCTATCGCACTGTTTGATGTCTGTCACCAATTCAGACGTTTCCAAGGTAGACAAGAGGACTAATTCCTCTCTTGCATTTCCAATATAAATCATGTACCTGATGTCTATCAGCAGTGATCCGACGTCTTCTCCTCCGCCATTGTCCAAACCCTGCCTCCACATAGGCCAGAAAATTGCGCCATCGATACCGAGGAAAATGCTATAATTCCCTTTGGCAGTATGTTTATTCTATCAGAGCCCGAAAAGAAGGCCCTACGAGAATATTTGGATACCAACCTTGCTAATGGCACCATCCGTCCTTCCAAGTCCCCTGCAGGGGCATCCTTATTTTTTGTGCCCAAGAAAGACACAAAGGAGCTACGACCCTGTCTGGATTACAGGGCTCTAAACCTATGTACCTGGAAGGACAGATATCCCTTACCACTGATATGAGACATTTTGGAAGGTGCTGTGATTTTCACCAAGTTAGACTTGAGAGGAGCCTACCATCTGGTCCGAATAAAGGAGGGCAATGAATGGAAGACCGCCTTTCGAACACCATGTGGACACTTTGAGTATCTGGTCATGCCATTTGGACTTGCCAACGCCCCGGCTCTGTTCCAGCGATTTATGGATCACATTTTTTCAGACATGTTGTTCCTCTCTGTTATAGTGTATTTGGATGACATTCTGATGTACTCCAGGAACCCAACACAGCATCAAGGTCATGTCACTGCTGTGTTACAATGACTCAGAGAGCATCACTTATTAGCCAAACCCGAGAAATGCGCATTCCATGTTTCAACAGTACGTTACTTAGGATTTGCTTTGAACGGCCAAGGGGTGGCTATGGACCCTGCCAAGATCGGAGCTATCACATCCTGGCCAGTCCCCTGCTCTATAAAACAAGTCCAATCCTTCCTGGGCCTTGCAAATTTTTATAGGAAGTCCATTTCTTCCTTTTCAGCCATAGTTCAACCAATCATGAGTTTACTCAAGAAGAACACGCCCTTTCTATGGACCTCTTCTCAAGAAGCCGCCTTTACAAAACTTAAGGAAATGTTCACTCAAGAACCTATTTTGATGCAGCCTGACGTTACAAGTTCCTTTCTGGTGGAGAGAGAGGGCTCTGAATATGCTATAAGCGCGGTTTTGAAACAACAAGCCCAAGATGGACTTGAACATTTTGTGGCTTACCTATCCAGGACCTTGCTATCAGCGATGTCTGACTGTGAGGACGTACCAACTGGGATATCCGTAATATCTTCCACCCCACTCGAGCCCTGAGAGTCTTCGAGCTCCCTTTCCTCCTCACCTGATGATGATGGGAAATCCAACTTTCTTCCGCGGGATCGACATGCAGAAATTCCCTTTTTCTTGTGTAGATAGGGCCGGCCTCGGAAGGAAGCCTCCGTGACTCTGTGAAAGAATCAACGGTGACCTTCCCCCGCGACAGACAAGCGAGACAAGGGGAAAAGCCTTGCAGCACAAAAACACCTTCAGAGTGCAGGATTCCGATGTGTAGGAACAAATGCGGAGGCAATTCAAATCGAGTAGGTAGAAGACTGGCAAGACTCGGGCAGGTAAGCAAAACAGAGCCAAGACTAGAAGCAGGGAAATACGGGAACCGGAGCGGGCAAGGAGAGAAAGAACCTGAGAGTGAAACAAATGGGTGTACGAGAACAAGAGGAAACGGAGCCACTATTGAGAAACGGTGGCCAAGGGGAAGAGAGACTAGGAAAGAGAGAGGCAAGCGGGAAGACAAGAGGACAGGGGCGGATCACCGCCAAGTGAGCTGAACAGGAGCGCAAGCAACAAAGGAGAAAATCCGAAAGTTGCAACGCGCAGAGCCGCCGAGCGTAAGCTGGTAAATACACTCGGCGGCGGCCATGATGGAAATGACTAGACCGCTAGCGACGTTTGGGAGCATAACGTGGCGGCACAGTCTGATGGCCGCTATGTTTCCACCTCTTCCACAAACGCCAGGAGCCCGCGGTTGTGACGGTATGCCCCCTTCTAAGGTGGTCTCCCCTCCTGCTTACTGGGATGTAATCTGTGAAACTTACGCAACAAACGGGAAGCATGTACATGGGTCCGGGGTTCCCAAGTATCCTCTGATGAAGGATAACCCTTCCAATGTATCAGATACCGAAGGCGACCTCTGTGGTACCGTGAATCCCGAATGTGGGAGACTTCATATTCATCCGAGGTAGGAGCCGGCAACGTGTGTAATCTGGGGGTATTCTGCTTTCTGTCACCAGGTATAAAAGTACGCAATTGAGAGGAATGAAAGGTCGGATGAATACGACTTAGATTTTTTGGCAATCTGAGGCGATAAGCAACTGGATTGATCTTGGACAGGACTTCGAAGGGACCAATGAATCGGGGAGATAGCTTGGAGGGGCGTACCCAGCGGGCAAAAAACTTGGTAGACAGCATGACCTTAGAACCTCTGTTCCAAGCAGGTACAGGTCTCCTATGTTTATCGGCTTGTAGTTTGTTCCGAATGTTGGCGCTTAGAAAACTTTGGTTGGCAATCTCATGGGCTTCCTTTAATTCCGCCAGGGAGGTTTCTATAGAAGGTATGAGAGTCTCAGTCCAGAAGATGGGTAATATGGATTGAGGATGGTAACCATAAGTACAAAAGAAAGGGCTAATACCCAGTGCGCTGTGTACAGAATTGTTATAGGTGAACTCAGCAGTGGGTAGAAGGGAAACCCAGTTATCTTGAAGTTGATTGATGAAACACTGTAAATATTGCTCGAGGGTCCCATTTAACCTTTCTGTCTGTCCATTGGTTTGCGGGTGGAACCCGGAAGACAGGGCTCTCTTGACGCCCAGTAGTTTGCACAAAGCAGTCCAGAATTTTGAGATGTATTGGCTCCCACGGTCCGACACAATCTTTTTGGGGAGACCATGCAACCTGAAAATATCTTTCAAGAAGACTTCAGCCATGACAGAGGCCGAGGGTATCCTGGGTAGGGGGGAAAAATGAGCCAGTTTCGAGAAAGAATCCACCGTCACCATGATACAGGTACAGCCCTGGGAAACCGGTAGGTCCACAATGAAGTCTGTGGATATGTGTTTCCAAGGACCAGGAGGAATAGAGTCTTGTTGAAGCAGGCCTAAGGGTCTTCGTGTAGAATGTTTATTTTGCATATAGGTAAGACAGGTCTGGATGTAAGCCTGAGTATCGGCTCTCATGTTAGGCCAGTAAAAGGACCTCTGGAGCAGTTCTAAAGTTCCTCGTAAGCCTTGGTGGCCAGCAACCTTCGAGTCGTGACACCACTGGAGAGCCTGTAATCTGAGGTCTTATGACGGAAGGATAAATCTCCCTTTTGTGAAGTACAGACCATCTCTCTGATCCACCGGAACTCTCCCTACGAGTAAGGGAGATCTTTCTGGGGAAAAAGATTTTTGTCTCACCTCTTCCAAGAAAGATGACACCACAGATATGATCCGGGTATGGGGGAACATGAGATCTTTCCTACATCTCGGAGAGGTTTCGCCCTTTCGAGATAAAGCATCACCAACCTGATTTTGGGTACCGGGCATGTATGTGATGAGAAAATGGAACTGGGCAAAGAAATGTGCCCATCGAGCTTGCCTGGTGTTATAGCATTCTTGTTGACGCAGAATCTGTAGGTTTTTGTGATCAGTATGTATCAGGAACGGGTGTAGGCTTCCTTGGAGCAGATGTCTCCATTCCAGACAAGCCAATTTCATAGCTAAGAGTTCTCGTTCTATGACTGAATAGTTCTGCTGTCTCGGGTTAAGAGTCTTGGAAAAATAGGCAATGGGATGTTCACGGTCTTGGTGGGATTGCAGGAGAATGGCGCCTACCGCACCAGCGGGGGCGTCAGTCTCTAGAACAAAAGGTAGCTGTTGGTCTGGCTGTCTGAGAATGGGAGCAGAACAGAACCTGCTTTTTAGACCGGTGAAGCTCTCCTCCGCTTCCTCGGACCAGCGAAAGGGTAAGGAGGACTTCTTCAATAAGGAGGTGATAGGTAAAGTAAGTCTGGAGAATTCGGGTATAAAGTTCCGTAGAAGTTCGCCAGGCCAAGGAACCTCTGAACCTCCTTACCAGATGAAGGGGAAGGCCAGGCTAGTATGGCTTCAACCTTTTTGTGGTCCATGGTGATTCCCTTGCTGGATAAGATAAACCCCAGATAGGATACAGAGGATTGGGCGAAAGCACACTTTTCTGGCTTGACTAACAAATGATGTTGCTGCAGCCTGTGTAGTACTTCCTTAACATGCAGAGTATGTTCTTCGGTTTGACGAGAGTACACCAGAATATCGTCTAAGTAGACAATGGTGTTTTGGCCCAACAAATCAGAAAATATGCAGTCCATGAATCTTTGAAAAATCGAGGGAGCATTCACCAGTCCGAACGGCATAACCTGATATTCGAACAACCCGTAGGGCATGCGGAAAGCCGTCTTCCATTCGTCGCGGGTCCTGATTCGAAGTAATGATAGGCATTGCGTAGGTCGAGTTTGGAAAAAATCACGGAGCCCTGAACAGCCTCCAGGATCTCAGAGATTATAGGCATGGGATACTGGTCCTTGATGGTAAGTTGGTTAAGACCTCTGTAATCGATACAGGACCTTAATTCCTTGGAGTCCCTCTTTGGAATGAAGAATAGAGATGCTCCTGTTGGTGATCTGGAAGGTCGGATCAATCCGTTGGCCAGGTTGTCGTCCAAGTAGTGTCTAAGAACTTCCTTTTCAGACAGGGAAAGAGGATACATCCTGCAAAACGGAACCAAGGCCTGAGGGACCAGGTCTATCCTACAGTCCTCCGGACGATGAGGAGGAAGTTCCATGGGTGGTTGTTCTTGGAAAACCGTGGCGTATTCCTGAAGGCAGCCTGGAATGCCATGGATCGTGCTCCTCTCAGGGGCACACGCCCTCTTGACACTTTCGCACAAGGGACCAGGAAGGCACTTCTCCTGGCAGTAAGTAGAACGAAATCTCAGAAGATTCATAGGCCAATCGATGGTTGGGTTGTGTCGTCGGAGCCAGCCAATACCCAAAATAACCGGAAAATGAGCTGCACGGATGATGTTGAAGCTCAGTACCTCCGAATGTTGTTGAATGGAAACCCGTACCTCCTCTGTGGCATGGGTGATAAGTCCGGAGCACAGAGGGGTACCGTCTACACCCTCTACCTTCTGGTCTTCCTTCTTGGCAACCCTACGAAGGCCCACCTTGTCGGCCCATAAGGTGTCCAGGAAGTTCCCAGCAGCTCCACAATCCAGCAGGGCCTGTGTTTCCATTTCTTTTCCTCTGAACTGAAGTTGGACGGATACCACCATCAACCGTTGATCTTCCGAGGGTTTGGCTGAGGTAACAGAAAGAGTGACGTAGGAACTAGGGAAAGACCCTCGGTAGTCCGTCCTGCCAACTACCGAGGGCGTTCGTTTCCCGGACGTCTGGGGGGTACATCGGGACAGTCTATCAATAGGTGTGAGGCCGATCCGCAGCACAGACAAAGGTTGCTCTCCCGTCGCCTCTTTTTTTCTTCTGCTGTCAAGGGGGCTCTGGTTGTTCCTATTTTCATGGGCTCTTCCCGGGGTGATGGACGAGAGACAGGTGAGGAGGTCGGGGGATGAGGCTCTAGGAAAGAACCAGAACTGCGGGTCTTTCGTCTTTCATTCTTCCGTTCGGTCAACCGGAAATCGATCCTTACAACCGCCTTGATGAGATCCGAGAAAGAGTCGGGGCGTGGGATTCTGGCAAGCTCATCCTTCAGCTCTTCACGCAAACCCCTCCTAAAAATGGTGTATTGGGCCTCTTGTTACACATTGCGGCAAGTGGTCTTTATGGGCACGGACCCGCTTGTGCGGCGTCCTGATTCCTAACATTTCTAAGATGGAAACTGGTGAATTTTCCCGACCTGCTGGCAGCGGTCTAGTGGTTGCACGCTCCCTTGACGTGCGGACGACCGATCACGTGATCCTTTATCTGGAAACGAAGCGACCAGTGCTTCGCGTCGCTTCTGCTTTTGACGCTCCGTGAGTTCGCTTCTGAAAACTTTCTCTTCATGCTCTCATTTCTCTCTGTTTGATTGCGGCTCCTACTTACCCTGTGTTACTTTCTCTAATCAGATCCGCCTCTCAGCCTTTGCTGGTTTCCTTCTCCACCGGCTTCGCGAATCCATCTTATTTGTCTCCCATTCCAGACAGATCCCCTTCTGAGTAAGTTCCCTTTCTCTAGGATTCCCCTGAATATTCTACCAGGTCCTCATCTTCTGTTATCCTTCCAGACTCTTCTGACTCGCGCTAAGCTGTCCTATTCAGCCAGGGTCCAGATCCGAACTGTTTCCCAGTCCTTTTTGGGTGAGAGTGTTCCCATTGATATCTCTTTCCTTTCCCTTCTATGAACCCTCCTCTAACCTGTTCCCAATTTCTTCACTTCTCATTCCTGCAGACAAGGTGTCTTGTGTGATTCCCGGGGGTTCCTGTCAGAGATATCCTACCTTCCATCATAATCTACACGAGCTGGGATTTCGTCCAGGGTTTTCTTCCCATCGAGGGTTTCCCTGGGAGTCCTGCCCGCTCTCCTGGGTTACATTACCCTGGGCTGAGTGGCCAGGGCTGTCACTGGGAAATCTTCACAGCTGCTTTAACCCTTCCAGTTGGAGTCATCGATTGCCAAGGTGAGCTATGTGTGAGCTATAACTTGATTTAATTCTACAACAGCTTACTCATATTTACGCAGTTCCCTAACAGTAATAACAGTAATAACAGTAACAGTAAGCGAGGACAGAAAGAATATTGGCAATCGTAATTCCAAATGGAACAGCAAATGCAGCAGCTAATGACGGCCATGCAGGCCATTTCATTAGAGGTACAGTCCTTGAAACAGGACAATGCTCAACTACGACATCACGTAGCTAGAGCTTTTTCAGACTCTCCCCCGTCGTCCTTACATTCCATTACGTACGACGGTGATCCCTACAGACTAAATGAATTCCTTGACAGTTGTACCGTCCAATTCACATTCAAACCTCGCTTCGTCCCTACCGATAAAGATAAGGTAGGCTATATTATTTCCCACCTTTCTGGGCCTGCGTTAGCTTGGGCGACTCCTTTAGTAACCTCCAACAATGTTATTCTCGATTCTTACACCGCCTTCACTAACAGCCTAAAAACCATGTTTGGAAGAAAGGAGATTTCGGTCGCCACACAAGAGAGACTTCTCGATTTAAAACAAGGAAACAAAGAATTACTTTGGTATATCACTCAGTTTAAACAACTATCCTCTGAACTAGGCTGGCCAGATGAAGGTCTCCTCACTCTTTTTCGGAGAGGTCCCTAAAGTCCCTCGTCCCGCTAATCTAGCTGATATGATCACTTTAAACATGCAGATTGATTACCGAATGCATGAAAGGACATGCGAAAAGAAGAAGGGGAAAGGAACACGACCACAGTGGGATCATTCCCCAACCCCTCAGAAATCTCTGTCTCCTACTGAAGAACCCATGCAAGTTGGGACCATTAGAGGACCGATTTCAACTACTGAAAGGGATAGGAGAAGATCTTTGAAACTATGTATGTACTGTGGGTCCTCTACTCATGTTTTGAAAGACTGTCACTTAGTTCCTCCTCGTCGCTTTCCAATTCCCAAGTCGGGAAACTTCAAAGCCTTAACGTTGGGGGAAGACCGGTAAGTGCCCAGCCCCATTCTTCCCCGTATCAGACCAGTATGTCACTTGACAACTCTCTCAGCAACCAGGCCATGGTGGTAGTTTCTCTTTCGATCCTGCTACCAGAAAATGTCATCCCAGGTATTCCGGCCTTAATAGACTGTGGAGCGGCTGGTAACTTTGTGGATGTGGAGTGGGCAAAATTACACGGTATCTCTCAGGTACCAAAGACTTTGGTTACTCCTATTCAGGGAGTAGACGGTACACCTCTGAGTTCGGGCCCCATTAAAGAGCAAACCATTCCGCTCACTTGTAAAATATCTAGCCATAAAGAAACCCTGGTTTTTGATGTAATCAGAACTGCCCATTATCCAATTATCCTAGGACTCCCTTGGCTGAGATTACATAACCCATTCATAAACTGGGCTGCTGGAACCCTTTTTCTAGGGTCAGAATATTGTGTCCGTCATTGTCTTTCTCAAGAATCAGTGGGGATCCGTATACCTTCAGATGAGACACTCAAACCGACTGTATCTTCCATCAGTCAACTTGAGATTCCTGACTGTCATGAGCCTTACCGATCAGTGTTTGAAAACCCTGAATTTCCTAATCTCCCTCCTCATCGAAGAGATAACTGTCACATAGACCTGCTTCCCGATCAGCCCATTCCCTTTGGCCGCATGTACATTCTTTCGCAAAGAGAAAAATCGGCATTAAAAGAATACCTGCAAACCCATTTACGGAATGGTCTCATTTCTGAGTCGGTGTTTCCTGCGGGAGCATCATTATTCTTTATTCCCAAAAAGGACTCTGATGAGCTCCGTCCCTATATTGATTATCGGGGTCTCAACAAGATAACCACTACTGACAAATATCCCATGCCTCTCATCACGGACATTGTTGAAGCAGTTCGAGGGGCGTCTTGGTATACCAAGTTGGACCTTCGTGGTGCATACCATCTTATTCGTATTGCACCCGGAGACGAATGGAAGACTGCATTTCGGACTCCTTTTGGACATTATGAATATCATGTTATGCCATTTGGCTTAGTTAATGCTCCTGTGATATTTCAGAGATTCATGGACCATCTATTTGCCGACATATTGTTCCGGTTCGTCATCATCTATCTCGATGATATTCTTGTTTAC
The DNA here is from genome assembly GCF_040938575.1 of Ambystoma mexicanum. Taxonomy (NCBI): domain Eukaryota; kingdom Metazoa; phylum Chordata; class Amphibia; order Caudata; family Ambystomatidae; genus Ambystoma; species Ambystoma mexicanum. Next base: position 40,206,559 of record NC_090933.1, read on the forward strand.
TCCAACAACCAAGAGGAACATATTCATCATGTTAACACCGTACTAGAACGCCTGCAATCCAACCATCTCTACTGCAAAGCATCCAAATGTGAATTCCATCAGAGACAAGTTACCTACCTAGGATTTGTCCTATCCTCCCGGGGCATTTCCATGGACCCCAAGAAGATATCCGCACAGTGGATTGGCCTATTCCAACAGGAATAAAGGACATACAGAGGTTTTTGGGGTTCGCAAATTTTTATCGCAAATTTATTCCTTCCTTCTCAGAAATCATACTCCCCTTGACTCGACTTCTTAAGAAAGGGGTATCGTTTGTTTGGAATGAATCAGCTCAGAAAGCATTCGATATTTTGAAGGAAATGTTTACTTTCTCAACAATTTTGATCAACCCTGACCAATCCAAACAATTCATTGTCGAGACAGACGCTTCTCAGAATGCATTAGGAGCTGTGTTGTTACAGTCATCAGAACAAGGTGAAGAAAGACCAGTGGCATACTTATCCAAGGCCTTTAATTCTGCTGAGATAAATTATTCAGTACTTGAGAAGGAACTGATGGCTATCAAACGCGCCTTCGAGGAATGGAGACATTTGCTTTTGGGCTCACCCTTTCCTGTCTTGGTGCGTACTGATCACCAAAATCTCAAGGTTCTCCAAAATGCTTATACCACTAACAGCAGACAAGCACGTTGGGCTTACTTCTTCTTACCTTTTCGGATAGAATTTATATACTGGCCTGGCAGACAGAATTTAAGAGCAGATGCTTTATCCCGTAAGGATTCTCCAACTTCCTTGTTTTGCCCAGAAAAGATGTTCCCCAATGCTCGGTTTATTGCTGTACTCACTGATTTCCTGCAAGTGGTACGAACAGCCACCGCTCGTAATAAGACTTTTTGTGAAGACCTGGCATCTACTTATCTTCTCTCCAAGGAAACAGAATACTACTTTCATGGTACTCAAGTTTTGATTCCCGTTCCTTCTTTACAACTGGAGGTGTTAAAAATCTGCCATGACTAACAAGCTGCAGGACATCGGGGAGTACTTCCTACATTGGAACTCATTCAACAACATTTCTGGTGGCCTTCCATGAGATCTGATGTCCGAGACTACGTTGCCGCCTGTAAGATCTGTGCTATTGCTAAGTCATCTCGCTCCCCACCATTAGGGTTATTAGCAAGAATGCCCATACCAGACCGTCCTTGGCAAATCATTTCCACTGATTTCATATCTGACCTACCACCATCAGCGAATATGACTACTATCATGGTAACTATCGATTACTTCACCAAGTTAGCACACTTTACCCCTCTGCGAAGATTACCAAATGCTCCTTCCATGGCCAACATTTTTCTCTATGAGGCATTTTCTCCCCATGGTCTACCGGACACAATTGTGTCAGACAGAGGTCCCCAGTACACCTCTCTCTTTTGGCAACAGGCCTGTCGCATTTTAGGTATTAAACGTGCCCTCTCTTCTGGATATCAGCCCTCAGACGAACGGCCAAACTGAGCGATTGAACCAAACCCTCGAGGGATATTTACGGTGCTTTATTTCAGCGGCTCAAGACAATTGGATGGAACTGCTCCCACTAGCAGAATTTGCGTACAACAATTCTTTACATTCTGCTCTCCAGTCCACTCCCTTCTTTTGTACCTATGGTTATCACCCTTCCTTTGCTCCGAGTGTGTCTCCCTCCGATTCCGGCTGTCCGGGTGTGGATTGTCTGATTGCGGATATCCATGAGGGACAGAGACTGGCTAAGCAGTCCTTGCAGAAAGCTCAGGATCAAGCAAAGAAGTATGCTGATCGTCATCGTCGAGACTTTAAGGAACTGACCATCGGGGATTCAGTCTGGTTGGCTTCTAGATTTCTTCCTCGTCATTTGGTCCCATATAAGCTATCTCCCAGATACTTTGGTCCCTTTCTAGTTCTCTCCAAGATTGGGGCGGCCGCTGTCCGACTTGCCTTACCTGCTTCCTGGTCTCGGATTCACCCGGTTTTCCACCTGTCTCAGATTAAGCCAGTGGTGCGGGATTGTTTTTCTCGCAATAGTGATTCTCTACCTCCTCCGATTCTCACTGACAGTGGTCCTGAATTTGAGGTAGCTGCTATTTGTGACTCACGATTCCATCGTGGTCGATTACAGTTTCTGATTGACTGGAAGGGTTATTCTCCTGCTGAAAGAACTTGGGAGCCAGCTTCTGGGGTTCATGCACCCCGTCTTGTGAGGCGTTTTTTCCTGCTTCATCCAGGTAAACCAGGGGCGCCCTCTCGGAGGAGAGGGCATACTGTTACACATCGCGGCAAGTGGTCTTTATGGGCACGGACCCGCTTGTGCGGCGTCCTGATTCCTAACATTTCTAAGATGGAAACTGGTGAATTTTCCCGACCTGCTGGCAGCGGTCTAGTGGTTGCACGCTCCCTTGACGTGCGGACGACCGATCACGTGATCCTTTATCCGGAAACGAAGCGACCAGTGCTTCGCGTCGCTTCTGCTTTTGACGCTCCGTGAGTTCGCTTCTGAATACTTTCTCTTCATGCTCTCATTTCTCTCTGTTTGATTGCGGCTCCTACTTACCCTGTGTTACTTTCTCTCGTCAGATCCTCCTCTCAGCCTTTGCTGGTTTCCTTCTCCACCGGCTTCGCAAATCCATCTTATTTGTCTCCCATTCCAGACAGATCCCCTTCTGAGTAAGTTCCCTTTCTCTAGGATTCCCCTGAATATTCTACCAGGTCCTCATCTTCTGTTATCCTTCCAGACTCTTCCAACTCGCGCTAAGCTGTCCTATTCAGCCAGGGTCCAGATCCGAACTGTTCCCCAGTCCTTTTTGGGTGAGAGTGTTCCCATTGATATCTCTTTCCTTTCCCTTCTATGAACCCTCCTCTAACCTGTTACCAATTTCTTCACTTCTCATTCCTGCAGACAAGGTGTCTTGTGTGATTCCCGGGGGTTCCTGTCAGAGATGTCCTACCTTCCATCATAAAACCTGATCTACACGAGCTGGGATTTCGTCCAGGGTTTTCTTCCCATCGAGGGTTTCCCTGGGAGTCCTGCCCGCTCTCCTGGGTTACATTACCCTGGGCTGAGTGGCCAGGGCTGTCACTGGGAAATCTTCACAGCTGCTTTAACCCTTCCAGTTGGAGTCATCGATTGCCAAGGTGAGCTATGTGTGAGCTATAACTTGATTTAATTCTACAACAGCTTACTCATATTTACGCAGTTCCCTAACAGTAATAACAGTAATAACAGTAACACCTCTTCTTGCCAGCCGGCTTCTGCAGCCAATCTCTTGAAGGAGGATATGTAAGAGAGCAGGTCAGAACTACCCTAACGTACGTCCAAGAGGTCTTCATTAGCTAGATGAGCACTTTCAGTACGAAGGAATGTCTGCTTAAATGCAACAAAGTTCTGTAGCACTGGGTCAGACTGGGACACCAAAGGAGTAGCCCATGCTAGAGCATTTCCGGTCATTTGTGTGATCATGAACCCCACTTTAGCGTGATCAGTGGAGAAGGCATTCTGTCTGAAAGCGAAGTGGATATTGCAAGCCTCCAGGAATTCTTTTACTCTTTTCTCTGATCCGTCGAACTTGCCTGACACCAAAGGTAGAGGGGGTAGATCAGTGGCCTGCTGTTCTCTGGCGGTAACTCTCTGTTGGAGAGTTTTAAGGGCTTGTACTTCCAAGTTTAAGTTTTGTACTGCCGCTACCAGTTCTTGAAGCTGCTGGGGAGTAGCCATGTCTGTATTCACGCGTTGCAAGCTATCAGGGATGTCTGACTGTGAGGATGTACCAACTGGGATATCCGTAATATCTTCCACCCCACACGAGCCCTGAGAGTCTTCGAGCTCCCCTTCCTCCTCACCTGATGATGATGAGAAATCCAACTTTCTTCCGCGGGATCGCCGTGTAGAAATTCCCTTTTTCTTGTGTAGATAGGGCCGGCCTCGGAAGGAAGCCACCGTGACTCTGTGAAAGAATCAACGGTGACCTTCCCCCGCGACAGACAAGCGAGACAAGGGGAAAAGACTTGCGGCACAAAAACCCCTTCAGGGTGCAGGAATCCAATGTGTAGGAACAAATGCGGAGGCAATCCAAACCGAGTAGGTAGAAGACTGGCAAGACTCGGGCAGGTAAGCAAAACAGAGCAAAGACTAAAAGCAGGGAAATACGGGAACCGGAGCGGGCAAGGAGAGAAAGAACCTGAGAGTGAAACAAATGGGTGTACGAGAACAAGAGGAAGGGGAGAGAAGGGAAACGGAGCGACTATTGAGAAACGGTGGCCATGGGGAAGAGAGACTAGGAGAGAGAGAGGCAGGCGGGAAGACAAGAGGACAAGGGCGGATCACCGCCAAGTGAGCTGAACAGGAGCGCAAGCAACAAAGGAGAAAATCCGAAAGTTGCAACGCGCAGAGCCGCCGACTGTAAGCTGATAAATACACTCGGCGGCGGCCATGATGGAAGTGACTAGACTGCTAGCGACGTTTGAGAGCATAACGTGGCGGCACAGTCTGACGGCCGCCATGTTTCCACCTCTTCCACAAACGCCAGAAGCCCGCGGTTGTGACACTTGCTCCCATGTGAAACACACTATTCAGTTCTAGAAAAAGAACTGCTTACCATTCGCCAAGCCTTTAAACACTGGCGCCATCTCCTCCTGGGTGCTGCTCATCCCGTACAAGTGCGAACAGATCACAGGAATCTACAAGTCCTTCAATCCATGGAGTGCAGGAACAGCCGACAAGCATGGTGGACCTTCTTCTTTGCTCAGTACCAATTCCAGACATCTCATATTCCAGGAACCTCAAATGTCATTGCAGATTCCTTATCCAGACGTCCTGACTAACCTACTTAGGAAAGACCCAACCTACCTAAAATGTTCCCTGTCACTGTGTTCATTGCTCAAGCGTCTGATATCTTAGAATCCATTAAGAACAAGACTACAACCTCGTCATACCTACCCAGTCATTACAGGAACGGATATTACACTTATGCCATGACACCTATTACTCTGGACATCGTGGGGTCAGTGGTACCCTTCTTTCCATTCAGAGAAACTTCTGGTGGCCCAAGATGCTGAACGATGTTCAAATGTACGTCCGGGCATGTGCTGTCTGCAACCAGAATAAGACAGATAGCAAAAAACCTGCAGGGCTGCTCCTCCAACCTGCTCCTCCTTCCCGACTCTGGGAAGCCATTGCAACGGATTTCATTGTTGGTCTACCCCCTTCCCGGGGACATACAGTCATAATGGTAACCATCAATCTCTTTTCTCACATGGCTCACTTTACACCGTTATCAAAACTGCCTTCTGCCCCTAAATAGCCAGACTCTTTGTAAAACACATTTTCCGACTACATGGGCTGCCCTCTAAAATCATCTCTGATCATGGACCTCAGTACATCTCCAAGTTTTGGAAACACCTCTGTAAGGTGTTGGGAATCCAACAAGCCCTTTCATCTGGATACCATCCCCAGACCAATGGTATTACAGAAAGGGTAAACTAGACACTTGAACAATATCTATGCTGTTTTTCCACCAAGGTTCAGGATGACTGGTCTGTTCTTATACCAGTCGGGGAATTCGCTTATAACAATTCTGAACATTCCTCGATAAAGACCAGTCCCTTCTTTTGCAACCTGGGTTTTCACCCCTCAGTACTTCCTTCAGTGCTACCTTCTCCAAGTCATGTTCCTTCTGTTGATTCATGGACCGCTCAGCTGGTATCAGTTCATCAAGAAGCTCTGAACCATTTATTTCAGGCTAAGGAAAACATTAAAAGATTTGCAGATACCAAAAGACGTCCTGCTCCAGTCTATGATGTTGGGTATAAGGTCTGGTTGTCCTCCCGATATTTGCCCAGCCTACTACAGCCCCTTCATGGTATCCAAGAAAATCAATCCAGTGGCCTATCAACTTCGTTTGCCTCCAACTTTGAACAGAATTCATCCTGTCTTCCATACCTCGCTGTTAAAACCGTATCACCACTTTACCACGAACGCCTCCCGTCCTCCTCCTCTACTCGTCCAGGGTCAAATTGAGTATGAAGTCTCTAGTATTTGCGATTCCAGGTACAGAAGAGGACGATTACAATACTTGGTGGAATGGAAAGGTTATCCACCAAGTGATCGTACCTGGGAACCCGTCTCCAACCTCAATGCCCCCAGACTGGTACATCGATTCCATCGGTTACATCCTGGCAAACCAGGGGGTACGAGGCTTCGGAGGGGGTATACTGTGATGAAATCTCACTACCACCCCCTTTGGACCTCCTGGTCCATTCAACAACGTACCAAAATGCTCCCAAGCCCTCCCAACATGGTGGGCGCCGCTCTCAGAGCAGCGGTATAGTTTCTAGGTCGCCTAGATAAGCACCCCGCCCCTGCGGTTTGGCGCGTGTCACTCTGCTCACAATTCCTTGCTCAAGTGTTGTTCCTTGCGCTTGCTCCTAGGATTTCCCTCACTCCCTTGTGCCTTCCTGGTTCTCCGCGGCCATGTCTCTCCACCTGCCACGGTTCTCTCACCCAGGACTGATCCTTGTGGTTGCCCTCGGACCGCCTTACCGCTTCCCCAGGATTTCCGGAGCATTCCCGGACCTCGACTGCGGCTGCAACTCAGTGCCTTCGCGGTACACCATCCAGGACTGCTCCTTGCAGTTGCCCTCGGACCGCCTTCCCTCTCACTCAAGATTTCCAGAGCATTCCAGGACTTCGACTGCGGTCGCGACTTACCGCCTTTTGCAGTACTCCATCCAGGACTGCTCCTTGCGGTTGCCCTCGGACCGCTTTATCTCTTACCCAGGATTTCCAGAGCTTTCACGGACCTCGACTGCGGCTGTGACTCACCGCCTTCCACAGCCCTCCCTCCAGGACTTCCGCGGTGCCTTTTGACCGCCTTACTGGCCCTGACCATTCATCTGTTGAACACCAAACTCCAGGTCAGCTGCTACCGAAAGAGTGGCGTCAGAAGGAGCCCATCCTTACCTCCACGAGACCCGCACCTTCAAGAAACTTGGGCAGTCAGATCCAACAAAAAAGAAGCTACAAAGCCTAAACAGGTGAGTCCTCAAACAAGTCTTGACAGCAATCATTATTATTCTTTCAGCACTTCTCTTCTTCATAGTGCTTGTGAAGGGTTGGTTTTCAAGAGGAAACTTGAATTCTGTATGACAATAACACACAGTGGCCTGACTTGGTGGTCTTGTCGCAGTGTTAAAGAAAGGCGCGTTAGGGAGTTCCTCTATGGAGCTGGAGTCCCTGTTACTCAGGAGGGAGCCTCTCCCTGTGAGGTCCCACTTACGGCCCCCCCTAGGGAGATTATTGCGTAGCAGGCACACCTCTCTAGCCTCACAAGAAAAGGCCCCTCCCTGAAGAGAAGTGACTGAATCCCACGATTCGTCACTGCCTTCTCACAATTAATGGTACTCTGCGGTTAGAGAAGACTCCTCCAACAGTGCACCATGTGATTGCAGAGTGAAAATATGCAAACTGAATTTCGGAGTCCAAGTACTTGCTGTCTTTAGAATCGTGTATATGGAAGAATCCAGCTAGTAAACTTGACAATAAAATATTGCAGTGGTGATCTTGGCAGCATGCAGGCATTTGGAAGCTTAAACATATCCTTGAAGGCAGTACATTGGTGTACTTTGGTTTTCTGTGTTTTAAATACAAATTGCATGCTGTGAAAATATCAAGGTTCAACGTGCTACAGGGGATAATCACATCCATCCTCTCTCCTGTGACTGGAAAAATCCATGACCCCCCTGGTTTATATACCATGGCAAAGAGCTGTTCTCTCTTGAACGGTCAACTTGGGAAACTGAAATGAAAATGGTAATTTCCGATTCTGATTGGTCAATAATATGCAGAAGCATGAAAAGATTTAAACTGGATCTAGATTTATACTACACTCGGCAGAGAATCATCCATTGCCTGTACTGGTCACTGTGGAGGATTAAAGTGTGTAAACCTCTACAGTCGGATTCTTGTTGGTCTTGTAAAAAAGAGGTTAGTTTATATACTTCCATGTTATTGTTTTGTGAAAAGATATGTCAGGATTGGGATGAAGTCCTTTCCCAGATGAAGTTAGTGCTTCAGTCTACCTTACCACATTGTGATGAATCCTACAGACCCCTCACTAAATTCCAACCTAAAGTCTCCTCCCAGGTGGCCAGAGAAAGGCAGACACTGCCTGATTCTGACCTTGGGGGTGGTGTACTGCGGGAGGATCACCTGGGAAGAGACAAGCCCCAGGGTGGTAAGGAGATCACCTGGGATGAGACACAGTATTTATCCTTGAAAGGGAAGAACCTTTTTAAGGTACAACGACATGTAATGGCTTATTGTCGTTATGATGTGTCTGAATCCCATATAAGTCTGTTGATGTGGGTAAAGCTGGGGTGACATCTTTAAATACTACAAGGAAGGAAAGACCATTGAAAGTCCCAAGGTTAAAAATCCCCCTTACTCCCAAAGGTACAGTGAAAGGGAATTCATAAATAATTACTTAAACAAACTGCCGACCTTGTTTCAAGTAAATTCTAATGATCCCTCTTTAAATGCATTTAAGGAAAGTAGATATGCATTTAAAAATAAGAAATCAGCAATAAAACCCAAGTTTGTTGCCAAGGACTACAGGTCCCATATTCCCATAAAAACTGGAACGAGGAAGAGGGCTGAAGAGGAATGTTGCAGTAGTGGTCAGCCTGTTAAGCTTATTGACCCACACCTGAGGGAAGCAGAGAGACTTAAAAGGCCCCCTCAGTACAGGCCATTAGATGGAGCTGTAGCCAGAAAGGTCACAGCAGTAGCAGCAGCAGAAGAGGAGCACAGTGTTGGCAATCCAAGAAGAAGTGGGTGCTTAGAAGGGAAACCGCAACTTTGAACAAGCAGATTTCAGCTGCCTGTCCTCAGAGGGTCCTGTTCCCCCTAAATCTGAAGTGCAGAGGTTGCGCTCCGGAAGGCGCAAAGGAAGACAGCTTTTCCCTATGTGAACCTAATTGCAGAGATTGCACAGCAGGAAGCGTGCCAGAGACCGTGGCTGAAAGGTGTGCAGCCAAGCGTCTCAGGAGCAAGAGGAGCTCTTAAACTACGTGGCAGGACCGAAGATACCTTTGTCGAGGAGAGGTGTATTTCCAAAAGAAGCTAGAAGCAGCCCAAGCCCTGCAACACGCGAAGAGAGCAAGACAGAAGCCGGTGAGTGTTACCGAGCATTCTGGCCCCATACACACAATGGCAGGCAACTGTATCCATGTAGAATCACTCGCGTATGAGTGAAAGCTTTGTGAAACTACCCGTTGATTATCAGAAAATACAATGGGCCTCATTACACGGATGGCGGAGAACCATGGCGCTATTAGCGCCATGGTTCATGCCGGTAAAATACCGGCACCGCCTTGGCGGAAAGGGGAATTACCGCCCCATTCCAACGTTGGCGGGGCGGTAATTCCCCCTTCCACCATTGCCCTTCCCCATTCCCATTTTTGCCCCAGAGGGCTCAATGGGAATGAGGAAGGCGCTAATTACGGTACCGCAAATTGCGGTACCGTATTTAGCTCCCTGGGTCCCTTTGCGGGTTGGTTTTTAACGCCTGCAAAAAGCAGGCGTTAAATCCCCCAACCCGCAAAGGGACCTCGTAGTAAGGCGGTAAGGATTTACCGGTACCGGTACTTTACCGGTACCGGTAAATCCTTACCGCCATCCGTGTAATGAGGCCCAATGTCAGAAAAGTAGCACTTGTGCATAAGCGAACATTATTCCTTTCACTCGCGTAAGAGAGAAACGCAGTGAAATACGTTCATTGAATATTAAACTTGCTGAAAACAGATGAAAGACTGGTCGCGTGTGGATAAAGCCGATTCTGAAGTGAAGGTTAACTTCAGAATCAATTATAGAACAGCTAATAACAGTGTACCAATAAAGTTAAGTGACTGAACATTAACCTTATGAGTTATAGACATCAAGCATTGCCGAAGCCAAGAGTGAAACAAGTGTTACTCCAGCCAAGAGTAAATCAAGCCTTTTCCAAAGCCCAAGAGCAGTGTGAGCATTGCCATAGACCAAAAGGGATACAAACATTGCCCAAGCCAAGAGTGTGCAAGCATTTCCTGAAGCCAAAGGAGACTGACAGCAAGGTCCATAAGTAAATTACTCCGGTTGGCAGGATGCAAAGGGGCAAAGGACAGTTTGGGATAAGGGATGCTTGTTGCTTGTGATTGTTCTCTAGAAGTTTATATAACTCACATTGCCAAAGCCAACAAGAAAAGGGAGAAATACATCGTAGGGGCGTTTTGGTTGTTGTTGCAGACAGATACGAGTGGCAAAGAGGCTGCCCTTCTAGGAAGTGAATGTTCAGAAGAAGATTGCCTTTCTTACTTGAAGGTGTTGAAGTGCACTAAAGTGAATTTTGTCTTTTCTGAAAAACTGTTCAAAGTCAGAAAGGTACAAACTACTGAAGCTGTAGTGATATTTATGGTTGTCATTGTATTTGAAACTTCAGAAGCACAGGTGAATGTGGAACACTTTGGGGCAGGCGAGTAGACCCACGTGGTGAAATCTTGCAGAAGTTACCCTGAGATGAGAGATGTACAGGTGACTGTAGAACTGCTGTGAAGTCATCCTGACAAAGATATAAACTGTGATTCGTAATACTATAAAGAAAGGCTTAATCATACAAGAACCATTGTTTCTTCAAACTCTACAAGAAATTGTGTTTCTTTGAATAATACAAGAAGTTGTGTTTCTTTAAACATACAAGAAGCTGTGTTCCTTTAACCTTATCAGAAGATGTATCTATTTGAACCTAACGAAGACCTGTGTTTCTTCTTTGACATTTGTAATGTTATGGCAAAGCATCTCAGCCTGAAATAACATTGTTGCAATTTGATGTAGTGGAAAGTCGTTATTCAAGGAAGAAGACCTTTTCTGTTGTTTGAACTTTGGTTAACAAAACTTTCTTCTGACACATTGAAGGAGCCAAGAACTGAATTGAGACTTTATTGCAAACCCGGATTTCCTTGTTTCTTTTTGTTGAACATTGGAACTAAATCTAACTTGTAACCTGGGGAAGGGGAGTTCACCCAGGCTACCAAGAAAGACTGTGAATATATTCAAAATACCATTGTGGATATTTGTTGTGAATTTCCATATGTTTTCTTGTGTACTTTGTGTTGAAGTGTGAGGGCCAGATATCCCTTGTTAGAGTGTTTCCTTTAGTTTTTGATAGGCAGGTAAATCCTTGTCATGGTAGGGATAGTGAGGCATTTGTCAACCTTTATAATTTAATAAAATGGCACAATTTGAGAAATCATCCATAAGTTGTCTACCTCACATTCCTGACCCCTTACAGCATGCTCTGTTGTTCTGCATACTGTGGGCTTTTCCCAAGTGATTTAAGATTTTCCAACAGAACTATCATCTGGTTATATAAAGCTTTGTTGTTGGCTAAGAAGCAGATTCTTAAGAACTGGGAAAAGTAAGGAACTCATGGTGGCAACAGTAAAGACAGACACAAGTGATCACAGTTCAAGGGTGTTTATTAAACTGTATAAATGGGTGAGAAAAATACCTAATCAAAACCTAAATCTAATATGGGAACTAGCTATGACCATCAAATAATAATAAGGGAATCCTAGTGGCGTCTTGTAAAAAAAAAGGGCCTATACTAAAAAAACACTTCTGGGCTTCTCCGGCACAAGCTTCCAGTTCGTTTCAACAATATCAGGGCCTCCTGTGGCCAATTCTCTTTTATACAAAGTCTCTTGCCTCAGAGGACCTGAAGTGCTATAAACAACAAAACAAAAGTTCCTTTCCGTTTTTCTTCACGTCAGGTGATTTCCCTTTACCTGTGGATCCCCCCAACCGGGCTCTGATCCTTTTGCAACATTGGCCTCATTCAGTCTGGTTTACTACTGTCTTTCGTTCCATGTATTATCACCTGTAGTATTCAAGAGTCTCAATATCCTTTCAAAGAACTGTTCACTGCGGCCATCCCTCAGCCAGGTTCATACTTGTCGAGACAATGTTTATGGGGTGTTATGATTTGCTCTCATTCGTGGGCATCCCTCAGCCGGGCTCACATTTGCCAGTTTACTCAGTTCATCAGAAAGTGAGTACCCTTCCCCTAGCTTTCTTTTGGCTACGTGTCAAAGGCTTTCGATTGTACAAGGGGTTTTGCTCGACCCTTGTATGACCACTTTGACCTCTTGCATCGGGCTCTCCTAGGACCTCCTGGTATCTGTGTTTCAACAAAAGGGGAAAACAGCCAGATTCTTTCGGATGAGTGCCCATGTGGCGCCAGACCACTCTGCAGCTCGATATTCCCTGTTCTTTCTTAAAAGTTCCGTAACATACAAGTTCTTTGTTCACACGTTCTTTCAACTCATATCATGTTGCCGTTTGCAACCTTTGCTCAACACAGTCCGGTTTACTATCGGTCCTCCCTCCGACTCACCCTCTGTGCTGAACTCTTTGTCGTTTCTTGTCTCTGGAGTCAAGGACGATACTACAGTAGCAAGCACGTCTCCCCGACTTGGCGATCCGAGTCGGAGGGCCCTGTGCACCGTTGTCATCTGTTACACCCCATGTCAGCTGTAGTTCCCGGTCTTATGATTCCTTTCACAGAGGCTTGCCAGGTATGGGTCAAAAAGGGCAAGGGTCTCACCGCCTTTCCCCCACGTTTGAACTGCCGTCCTGGAATAGATGCCTCCTCGTGCATTTTGTCTTGCTGAAAGTGCGCTCTTGTGCCCCGTCTTTTATCTCTGTGTGGAAGGGAAAGGGCCGTCAGGTGTGTGTGTTTTTTTGTTTTAAATGTAGTTTTATTTCAAAACATCAAAAAAAACATAAGTACATACATTAATTGCTTAGAGTACTAAGCACCACTCTGTGTCTGCCCCCCTGCCATGGGAAACCTCGGCACACTTTTTCTAATTTTGTAAAGAATGTTTGGGTTCTATTGTAGGGGATGTTCCCGAAGCAATGGGGGAGTCGGGGCAGAGCAACTGTCTTGAGCTACACCGCCCTTCCAATTATTGACAATGGCAGTTTTGCCCAAAATGTAATCGACATCCCCAGTCTCTCTACCGCTTTTTCAGTGTTGTGTGTGTGCTCTTGTTCTAGGGTGTGGTATATATCCAGCCCCAAATATCTCTAGTTGTCTTTTTTCCACTGTAATGGTAGTACTGGGAGCTCCTCTTTGTGCCTAGAAGCGTCCTTAGCTAGTGGGAATACACAGGATTTGCTCTTATTGACCGCAATTCCGGACAGTGCACTAAAGTTGTCTAATACCACCAATATGTGCTGCAGATTTTCTGCTGGGTGCCTTATATATAGCAGTGTGTCATCAGCATACATAGATATTACGTGCCTCACTCCATCTATCCTAATCACAGCATCCGGATATTCGTTGTGCAGTAATGCTGCTATTGGTTCTGTTTCCATAGTGTACAGCATCAGGGATAGAGGGCATCCTCGTCTGATACCTTTGCTTAAATCCCATTTCTCAGAGCAAATGCCCCCCGTTTTGACTTGGCCATGGGTTTTGTGTATATCAACTTTATCCACTGCATATACTTTGACCCGAAGCGTAGTTTAACCGTAGTCGCGTAAAGCCAGTCCCACTGGACTAAGTCAAACGCTTTTGTTGCGTCTAGCGAAGACACGTCTCAGAATTCACCCCACTCTTTTGTACTATTAATTGCGTGGTATAGCCTATGCAAGTTCCAAGAGATGTATCGCCCTGGCACATAATCTGTTTGATCAGAGTGTATTAGTTCTGTTATTACTCTTCTGAGCCTGTTTGCTACTAATGCTGTTAAAATCTTGTTATCTTGGTTCATCAGAGATAAGGGCCTGTAGGAGCTGCACTCTATTGCTTTTGTTTTAGGCTTGGGGAGGGAAATTATTACTTCCTCTCTCATGTCTTTCTGCAGCGTTCCTAATTCGAACGCTTCCGTATATAATTTGAGTAAGATTGGTGTGAGTGTGTCTGCGTACGCCTTACAGAATTCTCCTAGTAGCCCATCTGTGCCCGCTGCTTGGCCTGAGGGTAGTGCTCTAATTATAGAGAGGATCTCCTCCGCCGTGATGGGTTCTTCAAGCATGTGCACTTTCTCTATTTCTATTTGCTGTAAGACTATTAGTTCTAATGCTTTCTTTAGTTCCTCGTTTCACACTCTCTTGGTTGCCTCATACAGCCACTGTAATGTGTTGTTTACTCCCATTTGTGTGTTGTGTACAGTGCCTTCTTTGCTCTGAACGGAGTGTATTGGCGTTTTCTTCTTCTCGTTCTTGCATAACCACGCAAGGAGTCTACTAGTTCTGTCCTCTTCCGTATGTGTTTTTTTCCACCTGTTCCGCGTAACAAAATTTGCGTAATCTCTCCCATTGTACCAAGCATTCCTGCCAAAATCGGACTACCGCTTCTAAATTCCCCACTCCCACGCTATACTTCTTCTCTGCCTGGGCTAATTCTTGTTCCTTTCTGTTTAGTTCTGTCATGCTACTTTTACGTACTCCCCCTGCTTGGGCCATCATCTCTCCCCTGCTCACTACTTTGAATGTCTCCCATACCATACCTTTCGACTGCACGCTACCTACGTTATCTTTAAAGAAATTCTCCATGTGATTCTGCACATGTTCTTTAAATGCAGCGTCTAAGAGGGTCTCGCTTCGTAGACTCCATGTTGGTATATCCGGTCTGGGGGCCCTTATTACCCACTTTAGTACTACTAGGGCATGATCTGACAACACTCTGGCCCTGTATTCAGCTTCTACAAAATCACTCATATGTTCCTCGCTCGTGAATAGTCTAATCTTGTGTGGACCTTGTGTGGGGCAGAGTAGTGTGAGTAATCTCTACCTGTTGGATGGAGCGTCCTCCAAATGTCTACCAGGCCGAAGGATCGCTGTAGGGTGTTTAAAGTTTTCGCAGGTGGAGCCGGCTTTCTGAACTTGTCGTCAGACCTGTCTATTTTAGGGTCTAGTGTGCAATTGAAGTTGCCTCCCCACAACAGTACACTATTTATATACGGATTTAATCTTGCATATAAGGAGCAAAAAAAGGTTGTAGCTGCATGGTTAGGTGAGTAGGTATTCAATATTCATACTTCTCTATTTTCTAGTGTGCCCTGTGTCAGGAATCTGTGGAAAGGCCGAGGACGGCGCTTGGTGCTTGGCAGGAGGAGATAAACTACATTTCCCATTAGGCTTTAGGAAGAGTGTAGTTCTCCTCTATCGCGCGCGGCACCAGCTGCTCATTAGCAGCAACTGTTAAAACCCGCCGCCGCCCGTGCCTCGGTGCAGGTAATTACTGATTATCAGCATGGGCGGCAGCAGGTTTGGAGCAGGCATGTGGGAGCATATCCGACGCCGAAGGACTTATTGAGCTTCCCTTCTCCCCGGGCCTCGACGGTACGCTGAAGAACACAAGAAACTCTGTCGCGGGCTGCGGCGGTGAAGCGGTTCTTACTACCCGGTGTTGGGCATCGCTCTTCAGGGTCCGGATGTCCTCGTGAGGCATCCGGGCCATCAGTTAAGTGTTTTTGGACCTCGGTGCTTACATACTGGGGTTATAATACGTTGATGTTCATGTATTGATTCATTATCCATTATGCAGTGAGTGTGTGAGGTAACACGCTCTAGGGTACACGTTCCGCTTGATACACGCCATGTGAGACATGTTATAAGAACTCAGGACTGATAAAAGAGTGCCCTAGGGGCAGATTATCCTATGTGTATGTATGTATGTAATTGGAATAAGTCTTTGGAGTCCACTTATCACAAGGGCCTGTTATGTGTGATGTTTGGTCCCAAGACTCTGTTTCTGGTTTTCCTTGTGCCCAACGGCCCATGTGTCTTGTATCTTCATGAAAGGGACAACCCTTGTTTGTGCCATTTGCGTCTAAACCATCTTATATATTTTCATACATTTCTGTCCCCAGTAACATGTTACGTTCAAGGTCTGTGTTCTAGGTTATGT
Source organism: Ambystoma mexicanum (assembly GCF_040938575.1). Taxonomy (NCBI): domain Eukaryota; kingdom Metazoa; phylum Chordata; class Amphibia; order Caudata; family Ambystomatidae; genus Ambystoma; species Ambystoma mexicanum. The sequence goes on from NC_090933.1 coordinate 40,222,532, forward strand.
TTGTGATATGCACAGTGAAGACTTGTAAAGCCACCATGGTTATAATTTAGCAGGTTTACTTCAGGAATAAGAGATTAGGCTAGGTGATTTAGAATTACGGTTTCAGGTACAGGAGGATTTGCTGTTGTATGTATTGGTTTGTTATGTTCCCTTCCTTTCCTTTGTCACTCCATCCCCTTTCCCTAACTCCATCTTCCCCCCATTGGCTGCCACGTGGCTCCCTGTGATATACGTTCAGGCGCCCGTGCCAACCACGGTGGGAGGGGTCAATCTATTTGGCTTCTGTGGTTCGGAGGAGGGGATCGAGATCCCTACTCCCTATAAGTTTGACAGAATTACCTGCCCCCGATTTCGGGGTAATTGAACCACCCAGGCCAAATGGATACGAATCCTCCCTCTTTAGCGGATGTGCTCAAGGCACTACAGGACATACAAGTAGAATTGGTACAGACTAGACAGGATTCGAGTATATTGAAAGCTCAGGTACAGGGTTTGGTCGCACAAGGCACCCCGCTTGATGGGGCTGGAACCTCTACGGGAGGGCAAACTGGTAGAGCCACGTCTACTGTGATTGTGCAGCCCTCTAGTAGTGTGCCCTTAGCCACACCTGAAAGATTTACAGGAGACCCTAAGAAATATATGACCTTTTTAACGCAGTGCCGACTTCATTTTTTGTGTAAACCTAAGGCGTTTGAGACAGTACAAGCTAGAACGGCATTTGTTATTTCCTATTTAACGGGAGATGCGGCAGCATGGGCAATGCCTTTGGTGCAAAAGGATGATCCTTTATTATATGATTGGGATGGGTTTCTAGGGGAATTTGGAAGGTTATTTGACCGCCGGGAGGTTTCTTTGGCTCAAGACAAAGAATTGTTAGCTTTAAGACAAGGAACCCGCGACTTGGTTTCATATGTTACACAATTTAACAGGTTGGTTATTGAGACAGATTGGCCTGAAAAGAAACAGACGGTGTTGTTTTATCAAGGGCTCAAAGAGGAATTGAAGGATGCTATCGCTCAAGTAGAACCCCAGCCCATGACATGTACCGCCATGATTGATTTAGCTCTAAGATTGGATCATCGTATTGGAGAGCGCAGGGGTGAGAAGAAGAGACCAGAAGTGTTGCCTTTTGCTAGATTGGATCGGGGAAAGGGAAACAGGAATACAGAAGGAGAACCCATGCAAATTGGTGGAATAAGGGGGCCTTTATCTGTTGCTGAGAAGGAGCAAAGAAGGGCTAATAATTTGTGCCTCTATTGTGGACAACCAGGACATTTTATTAGAAATTGCCCGAATACCCCCAAGAAAGGAGCAGGGGTGGATAGAAACAAGGTTGAGTCGGGAAAAGGATTGGGCCGGCCTTAGGGGGAACTCAGGCGACAGGCCCAGACACAATTAGGTTCCCCAATTGGAGTGCAAATACGACAGGGACAAGAAATTCACATTTGTACATACTGGTGACTTTACTATTTGCCTGTACTAAGCAGCTAGTGTCTGCAATGGTGGATTCAGGCGCCACTGGTAATTTTATTGACATTGGTTTGGCGAAAAAATTGGGTTTACCATTGAAGGAAAAATCTCAGGTTGAGGGAGTACAATCAGTGGATGGCTCACCACTGGTGTCAGGACCCATTTGTCAACAAACTGAGCCACTTATAATGAGGTGTGAGTCTGGACATACAGAGGAAATGGTCTTTGATTTAATTGCGGCACCTCAATTTGGGCTCATTTTGGGCATGCCGTGGTTGCTTAAGCACAATCCCAGGATTGATTGGATTAAGCGGGAGGTGGTTTTTGCAGGAGTGGAATGCGAGAGTCACCTTGAGGAAGAGGTGAGACCCGCATTGTATTTGGCAGATCAAGTGGCAGAACCACAAAGGGTGGGAGCAATGGCAGTGAGTATCCCAATTCAGTACCAAGATTTAGCTAAGGTATTCGACAAAGGGGTAGCAGACAAGTTACCACCCCATAGATCGTATGATTGTGTAATTGATTTGGAACCAGGGGCTAAGTTACCTTGCAGTAGAATCTATGCGTTGACTGAAAAAGAAAACCAACATTTACGTGAATATCTGGATGACATGTTAAAGAAGGGATTTATTAGACATTCCACCTCACCTGTGTCGTCACCCTTATTTTTTGTTCCAAAGAAAGAAGGAACACTTAGGACATGCATTGACTATAGAGCATTGAATAAGGTGACAGTGAAAAATAGGTACCCCTTGCCTTTGATTTCAGTGTTATTAGATCAAGTGAAGACAGCAGTGGTTTACACCAAATTGGATTTAAGAGGGGCTTACCATTTGATCCGTGTGAAAGCAGGGGATGAGTGGAAGACAGCTTTCAGGACGAGGTTTGGTTTGTTTGAATACCTTGTGATGCCTTTTGGTTTATGTAATGCTCCTGCAGCATTCCAATACTTTATGCAGGAAGTGTTGAGTGAGTTTCTAGATCAGTTTGTTATAGTTTATATTGATGACATTTTGATTTATTCATCTTCTGAAGAGCAGCATCGAGATCATATACGAGCAGTGTTAAAAAGATTACAAGACCATCAGTTGTACGTAAAACTGGAAAAATGTGCTTTTCATACCACTCAAGTGGAATTCCTTGGTTTTATTTTGACTCCCTCTGGTATTGTGATGGACAAAAGGAAAGTACAAGCAGTTACAGAATGGCCAGCGCCTCAATGCATCAAAGATATTCAATCCTTTTTGGGTTTTGCAAATTTTTATAGGCGCTTTATTTCAAACTTTTCACAAATCGTTACACCTATTACCAAATTATTAAGGAAGGCCACTAAGTTTGATTGGAATTATGAGGCAGAAGTAGCTTTTCAAGTTAAAGAAAGCATTTACATCAGCTCCGGTATTGAGACACCCTAATCCAGAAAAACCTTTCCAAGTGGAGACGGATACTTCCAATGTGGCTGTGGGAGCTATATTGTCTCAAAAGGATGAAGAAGGAGTATGGCACCCTGTAGCTTTCTACTCTCGCAAGCTTACTAGCTGTGAACAAAATTATTCAATCACCGATAAAGAGTTATTGGCAATCAGAGCAGCTTTTTTGGAGTGGCGACATTATTTGCTGGGGGCCAAATATCAGGTTACAGTGGTCACTGATCATAGGAGCTTGCAATATTTCAAGACAGCGCATACATTAAGTCCAAGGCAGTTAAGATGGTCACAGTACTTTAATGAGTTCAATTTTGTAGTCACGTTTAGACCAGGAATAAAAAATGGAAAAGCTGACGCTCTATCTCGGCAGCAACATATGGAAAGCATGATAACCGAAGTTAAAACTATCATTCCTGCGGAAAAGGTAGTAGGAGCAATAATGACTCAGTTACTAAGACAGGTTAAACAGGAAATGAAAGGAAAGGTCAAATTGAAATGGGGATAGAATCCCGCGGAAAAATTCCACAAGGGACTTCCCTATTATGCAGGGAAATTGTTTTTACCGACGCTCGCTTTACAAAGGAAGGCGATGCATTGGTGTCATAATTCACCTTTAGCAGGACATTCAGGAAGCAAAAAGACACAAGGGTTGCTGGAGAAATATTTCTGGTGGCCAGAGTTAAGACAAGATTCTATTAAATATATTCAAGAATGCGAAACCTGTGTACGCAGTAAGTCAGATCACCAAAAGAAATCAGGGTTACTTCAGCCACTACCCACTCCGGAGAAGGTTTGGACACATATATCCATGGATTTCATCACTGATTTGCCTCCGGATAATCAGTATGACACAATCTGGGTGGTGGTGGATTATCTCTCTAAACAAGCCCATTTCGTACCTTGTAAAGGTATTCCTGGAGCAGGCAGATTGGCAGAATTGTTTTTACAACATGTGGTCAGATTACATGGTCTGCCTCAAAGTATTGTATCGGATAGAGGTCCACAATTTACTTCCAAATTTTGGCGTGCTTTTTGTAAAATGTTAGGCATGGAGTGTGCTTTGTCCACCAGTTATCACCCACAGACAGACGGACAAACTGAGAGAGTCAATCAGACGCTTGAACAATATTTACGATGTTATTTAAGTGATGGTCGTGAATCGTGGGTACAATCTTTATGGTTGGCTGAGTTCACTTATAATAACACTGAACATGCCTCGTGGGGAATGTCTCCAAATGTATGTTTGTATGGTCAGACACAGAATATGTTACCAGAACATCTACCTGACATGGAGAATATCCCTATGCTTCAGGATAGAAAAGAGTTACTATTACAACTCAGACAGAAAGCACGAGCCAATTTAGATCAGGCTAAGAAACAGTATAAGAAATATGCCGACAGAAAAAGGCGGGAGGCTCCTCAGTATAAAGTGGGGGATAAGGTTTGGCTTTCGACACACAATCTGCCTTTAAAGGGTCCCCGGAAATTTGCCCCCAGGTTTATTGGCCCCTACGAAATTGTGAAATGTATTTCTACAGTGGCATGTAAACTAAAGTTGCCTCACATGTTAAAGATACATCCAGTGTTCCATGTGTCTCTGCTTAAACCCGCAGCTCCGGGAACGCGAGTACAGAGACCACCAGCAATTATTAAGGATGGGCAGACAGAATATGAAGTCAAGAAGATACTGGACTCAAGATGGAGACAGAAGCAGTTATGGTATCTCATACAGTGGGTAGGATATGGACCTGAGGATTGTTCATGGGAACCGGCCAGTGCGGTGCATGCACCTAGATTGGTTCGACAGTTTCATTTGCAGCAAGCAAAGAAAACAAATCTTGGGAGAGGCCTTGAGAGAGGAGGTACTGTCAGGAATCTGTGGAAAGGCCGAGGACGGCGCTTGGTGCTTGGCAGGAGGAGATAAACTACATTTCCCATTAGGCTTTAGGAAGAGTGTAGTTCTCCTCTATCGCGCGCGGCACCAGCTGCTCATTAGCAGCAACTGTTAAAACCCGCCGCCGCCCGTGCCTCGGTGCAGGTAATTACTGATTATCAGCATGGGCGGCAGCAGGTTTGGAGCAGGCATGTGGGAGCATATCCGACGCCGAAGGACTTATTGAGCTTCCCTTCTCCCCGGGCCTCGACGGTACGCTGAAGAACACAAGAAAACTCTGTCGCGGGCTGCGGCGGTGAAGCGGTTCTTACTACCCGGTGTTGGGCATCGCTCTTCAGGGTCCGGATGTCCTCGTGAGGCATCCGGGCCATCAGTTAAGTGTTTTTGGACCTCGGTGCTTACATACTGGGGTTATAATACGTTGATGTTCATGTATTGATTCATTATCCATTATGCAGTGAGTGTGTGAGGTAACACGCTCTAGGATACACGTTCCGCTTCATACACGCCATGTGAGACATGTTATAAGAACTCAGGACTGATAAAAGAGTGCCCTAGGGGCAGATTATCCTATGTGTATGTAATTGGAATAAGTCTTTGGAATCCACTTATCACAAGGGCCTGTTATGTGTGATGTTTGGTCCCAAGACTCTGTTTGTGGTTTTCCTTGTGCCCAACGGCCCATGTGTCTTGTATCTTCATGAAAGGGACAACCCTTGTTTGTAAATGAAAAAATAAAGTGGGCACCACACTTGTAGTAAATCTGTATATTAATATTAGACACTCAAAAAGAATTGAGTCAAAAATAGGACCAAAGCTCAAATAGATGCTTACAGGAGCTGGCTGCAATAAGTCTGGAGACACCCTGACTCGTAAATGCAAGAACCAAAAAAGGCTAGATAACATATCTAGTCAAACAGCCGCTCTCCGTACATACCCTGTACGGGTGATATAGTTTAAACTTAGATTGAAATGTAAGTACTTTTCTTCTTATGCATAAGTTCAAAGAAGAGACACTTGATTGAAAGTAGTGGTGAGAGTAATATGTTTATCAAAAACATATATTTCGAACACTGAAGAAAAGGAAAAAGTCACTAATTCTGTCTTAGTGAGGATACAGCTGCCACTTCTCATATTTTAAATAGACTTTGTGTACCAATGCATTTCGGAGCAAATAGCTCCTTCATCAGGGTGAGTCTAATCTAATAACATAGAATAAGAATGTATATCGCATAACATATGAAATAACGTAAAAAATAGCGCAATATGCAATCATAAATCACAATAGAAAAGGTAATAAATTAGAAATCACATACCAGAAAGTAGATGAGGGTTCAGGTCAAAGTAAAACATGTAATAAAATAAAGTAGACAAAACCGAGAGTTAATAAGTGCAAGTAGCGAGGGAATTAGACCATGTGAATGGAGAGAAAAACAATGTAAATGGACTCACGAGAAGTGTTTGGCCTCGTAGAAACAAAAACTACAGTCACAGGCAGAAATGTGAACTGTTGTCGGTAACAGCAGCGTACAGAATGCAGCCAATTCGAAAAAGCTGTAAAAAGCAAAAGTGTGTTTTAGGTGGAGTCAATGAAGCGCCGTGGCGCTGTGATTAGAAAGAGGCGTCTTCAATGGTTACCTAGAAGACATACAGGGTCAATGCCGGCCAGAACGCCGTTCTGCATCGCTGTAAGCAAGCGTTGCTAATGGTAACGCTGCTATAAATACCCACGTGATCGCATCGCGTCAGGAGAGTAGCGCGATGCGGCACGTACTATTAGGAGACTGTGTATGAGATTTGTGGGCATATTTGGAGCTAAAAATACAATTATCAACCCTCGGGTGAGATAGAAAGGAAAAATGAATAAAAGAAAAACGAATATACAAAAATGATAAACATGGAAAAAATACTGTAGAAAAGTAAACAAAAGGGAAGGTAATAGAAACATGTAACTACACAGGCACCAAATCTGGTAGCCCATGTGAAAGTGAAGGATAGTGAACTAGCATCACAGCCGTAGTAGGTGGCACTAGAGGTGTCACCTTGGGTCCCAGACGGGTGTCCGGGAAAGGCTGCAAAGATGCATGGGCACAATGCGTGCAATCCATGTGTCAATTAAGGAAATTAGCAAGTTTTGACAAAACAACTCTGAAGATTTGGAGCACTCCGTAAGTGTTATCAGTGCCTAAGGATACTGGCCTAGACCTCACAATATGTTGAGGACCGCATTAAATGTCTATTAACAGTCAAACCATTACGTATGACGTGCAAAACCATCAATAACTAGTTCAAGGAACATTATGTAATGTCACATGAAATCAACATAGATACATCACATTCAAAGATAACAATGATAATTGATTTCTTCATTTAGGCCATTGGGATACAGGCTCCCCAATCTGTCAATCCAATATGTCTCTCTTTGGTTAAGCCGAAGGCTCAGATCTTCATGTGGATTGACTTTGCTTAGCACTTCAAGAATCAAAAATCTGATTTGAATCAGGTTGTGGCGTTTCTCGTTCCAATGGCGAGCCACTGCCGAGTTGGGATTAACATTACGTATACAAGAGCGGTGTTCGTTCCAACGTACTTTAGCTGCTCTCATGGATTGACCAACATAATATTTCCCACAGGGACACTTTATTCCATAAATGATATTCTCACTATCACAAGTGCCAAATGTCCTCAGCAGAATCTTGTTGCCTGTGCTGGGATGGTATATGGTATTACCTTTGATGACCAGGTTGCAATTAGTACAATGTAGACAAGGATATGTCCCTGTGCGTTGAGTACTGGGTTCTTTTAAGGGAGGTCGTGTGCGTACTAATTCATCGCGTAAATTCTTGCTTCTTTGATAGGCGAATACTGGTAATTGTTCAAACAGTTTCTGTACTCTAACATCATTCTTAAGGATATTCCAATGTTTCTTAATGGAATTCTTTATCTTGTTGCTCTGAATGGAGAATCTTGAAACATATACTGGTGTTTGTAGCTCCCTTTTGGGTTTAGTGGTACCGGTAAGAAGTGTATCACGCTCAACAGTTTGTACTCTTTGGGACGCTGAGTTCAGTTCTTCCTCTGTGTAGCCACGAGCTAGGAATTTGTCTTTCATAGCTTGCTGTTGAGTTAAGCATTCTGCAGGATCGCTCACTATTTTTTTCACTCACTATTTTTAGCACGCTCTAGGATACACGTTCCGCTTCATACACGCCATGTGAGACATGTTATAAGAACTCAGGACTGATAAAAGAGTGCCCTAGGGGCAGATTATCCTATGTGTATGTAATTGGAATAAGTCTTTGGAGTCCACTTATCACAAGGGCCTGTTATGTGTGATGTTTGGTCCCAAGACTCTGTTTGTGGTTTTCCTTGTGCCCAACGGCCCATGTGTCTTGTATCTTCATGAAAGGGACAACCCTTGTTTGTGCCATTTGCGTCTAAACCATCTTATATATTTTCATACATTTCTGTCCCCAGTAACATGTTACGTTCAAGGTCTGTGTTCTAGGTTATGTTTGTGATATGCAAAGTGAAGACTTGTAAAGCCACCATGGTTATAATTTAGCAGGTTTACTTCAGGAATAAGAGATTAGGCTAGGTGATTTAGAATTACGGTTTCAGGTACAGGAGGATTTGCTGTTGTATGTATTGGTTTGTTATGTTCCCTTCCTTTCCTTTGTCACTCCATCCCCTTTCCCTAACTCCATCTTCCCCCCATTGGCTGCCACGTGGCTCCCTGTGATATACGTTCAGGCGCCCGTGCCAACCACGGTGGGAGGGGTCAATCTATTTGGCTTCTGTGGTTCGGAGGAGGGGATCGAGATCCCTACTCCCTATAAGTTTGACACCCTGAATCAGTATCATCCTACCTTCATCATCCTATTTAGTGTGTATTCCCCTGAGTGGGACTGTGGGGGCTATCCATATGAGTACTCCTCTAGCGTAGGTTGAGTATGTGGATCCCACTACCAACCCTCCCCATTTCTGCACTATTCTGTCCATTCTGCTTTTGTTGAGGTTTGTTTCTTGCAGCATTGCTATTTCTATTTTGTTCCTCTGCAAGTACCGTATAGTTCTGAGTCTTTTTACATAGCTGTTTAGGCCTCTAATGCTCCAAGACATTACTTTAATGTTGCCCTCCATTGCCTTTATGTATGGTTGATTTTGATTGTAGCCACCTCTTTGTAACTTTGTGCTGTGAGGCCAAATCTTTATACATGATTATTAGTAGAGATACCTTTTCTGGCTTGCCCTTCGTTCCCTTTGTTAACTCCATCCCCTCCCCCCAACTTAACTGTCCTATCCCCAACCTAACATGTCCAGCTATGCCGCGCATGCTCAGACAAACCCACTTCCACTCCCTCCCTCCTAATCTACAACTAGGTGCTTGGTGCCCAACGGGTGGGTACTAGTATCATACCCTAACAAAAGTGTATGGGGAGGTTAGTGTGTCTCAATGTCCTGTGGCACACTTCCCTAGAAGTCTGTGTCCTTATGTCTTTTTCTCCTGCCTTGTAGCAATTTTCCATAACAGCAGCACTTATGTTCTGTTAACGGCTCTTCCTCCGTTCTGCCTCAGAGCGTCTGCTTTTGGTCCTATCTTTCCTGCGGTTGCCTGCTTTTTGTACTCTGTTTTCATCATTCCCGCTGGCAACTTAACTCAGAGTTTGTTCTCGTACCTATTCTTGTCAGTCTATGTTTGATGTTGGCGCTTTCGCGCTGTCTAACCAGTCTTGCGCTTCCTCGGAGTGTCAAAGAACAGTGACCTTCCATTGTGCATGAACTTCAATCTAGCTGAATATATCAGCATATGTTTTAGCTCTGCCTTTCTCAGTCTTTCCTTTATTGCTATAAATTGTGCTCTAAGTTTCTGCACTTGAAATGTGTAGTCTGAGCATATCGCCAATTTTGCTGAGGATCGTTGTATCATACCCCCTGTCCTCGAGAATGACAAAATCTGCTCCCTGTCTTTATAATTTATTATTTTAGCTATGATCGGTCTGGGAGGCGCATCTGGTGGTGGCTTCCTAATTAAAGAGCGGTGCGCCGTTCCACTGTGAATCCTTGCGTGAGGTTCCCTAGTCCCAGTTCTTGCAGTAACAGGTTTTCCACATAATTAGTGGGGTCTGATCCTTCCATTCCCTCCGGCAGTCTGAGGATTCTGATGTTGTTCCTCCTAGCCCGCCCTTCTGCACCCTCCACTCTGTCTTCAAGTAGTTTCACTTTCTGCTTCAGTATATCAACTTCTCCTGTTGTTTGCCCTCGTTTCTTTGGCGTTTTCTGTGTTTTGCCTTTTCAGTTGCCCCATGCGTTCTGCTAATTCACGGACATCTTGTCTCAACAGGCCAACATCCACTATTACCGTGACTATTTTAGCTTCTAGGGCTGACTTCAGTGCTGCTATGGTGGCCAGTATCTGCTGGTCCCCCTTGTCCAGTGTGTCCCCCTGTTTCCTGGTGTCTCTGGTCCTGTACCTCCTTTGGGGCTACCTTGGCCTTTGTTGAATGCTTCCATGATGTTTTGCTTCCCTTTTGCTTTGGCTCCTTTGGACGCCATCAGCTACAGTACTGCTTCTGCTTTGCTGCTTGCTTTTCGCGTACCTCCTTCTGGCCCCTTTTTGCATGTGCTTAGGGCAGAGGAGGACTTTTCCCTTTGCGCTTCTCGTACCAATGCCCCCTTGGGTCGGGGTATGTAGGGCTTACTACCCCTTGGTTCCACTCCTGCTGAGAATCCGTGTGACTTTGGCTGGCTGCTGTCTGCCTATTTACTTTTATCTCTTTCGCACTGCTGTGTACGTTGTTCTAGGCTTTGCTGTTAGTCTTCATGTCTCCCCGTCTTGTTGCTCCCTTGTGCTTCTTGTTCTTATGCCTTCTTTTGTCAAGGTGTGCGGGGCTTGTTATTCCTTGGGTCTCCCACAGTAGTGAGTCTGTGTGTGTCTGATTGGCTGTTGTCTACCTGATTGCCTTTGTGCTAAACACTCTGCTGGGTGCGTTAATCCCTCCAGCTGCTATTTGCTGCTGTGTCCCTCTTATTTCAGCTGCCCGACACTGCGTGTCTTCTAGCCGAATGTTCTCTTGGCTTCACTGCGGTCTGTTATATTGTTGTGCCCGTTGCTCGGAACGCTGCAGAGGGCTCCTTATGCGCCCAATGTGTTCTGGGTGTTCCTGGTGTCCCAGTGCCCGGCCGCCTGCGTACTGCTCCCTTCTCCTCTCCCTTACCGGTATCTGGTGTTTACTGCGAGCCGCCACACTCCTCTTCCATTTTGCTTCTGCAGCACTCCTCTCACTCGGTCCACTGGGTGCTTGAGGCTGCGTTTGTCCGCTCACTTCTCCTGCCTCTTCCAGTCCCCTTCTGTCATACGGGCTGGCTGATCCGTCCCACTCTCCTCTGCTGCCACTCCTCCTTGCCCGCTGTTGCTTCCGTGCCTGCCCTTGTCACACCCCTGGAGTATCTCACAACTCCTTCCAGACCATGGAAGCCAAATGCAGTTAACCCCTCCCAACTTGGTTGGCACAGGCTCCTGATTTAGCATAACAGGTTACCTCGGGGCAGCCAATGGGGGGAAGAGGGTTAGGAAGAAGTTGTGGATAGGGAAGGGGGTGTTTAGGGTAACCTGAATGAATGAGGGTAAGGATCTTGCGTAGTGGGTGGTTATTGGGGAAGTAAGAGACGGTACATACAACACATATTGAAACACACTTGAATTCTCCTGTTGCACCTGACCTTCTAATACCAGTGTTCACTCCCTTGATCAGCTTGAGAACCCTCCTTGTTCATTAGGGCTATGCTCACAAGAAGAAGCAAACATACAGTGATTCATGAAATTACTAGCAAGCAATTAAGCAAACAACATAGCACCAGGAAGACCTGGACAAGCTTCTACATAAGCAGTACATGAGCACACGTATAAGAGACAAGAGGGTCCTCTCTTAGAACTAAAGTGCTTGCTAAACACAGAAAAACATGGCAGAGCATAGCAGTAAGCAAGAAAGTACTGTTACAGCACACAGTGAACATTGCAGTGTCCTTAGCCCCTGTCCTAAACACATCAGCTACTTAGAGCGTTCCATTTGACTTGCTGAGCAAACAAGAAAAGGAACGTTTCGTATGCCAGATGAAACGTCCTGTTTAAACCCAAGAGTTTGCCAGAGTCTTTATTCCGTCCACGTGTCCTCTCCACCCACATACCATGACACCCAGCATGGAGCACTTAACTGAGCCCTGGGTCGGGGCCGACTGCCACCTCTCCAGGCTTTGAAGATCAAGCCTTGAGCGGGACGAGCCCGGGGTCTGAGCAGTGACCTCGTGCACAACGAAGGAATTTTCCAAGTGCCTCCTCCTCCCGTCCCCGTTCGTGCACGCTCACCGTCCTCCTGCCGACATCCGTAGTCCTGCCTAAACTCCTCCGGCTCGTGCCAGATGCCAAAATCACCAACAAGCAGCAAGGGCCAATGAGGGGCTTTATAGGCAAGCTTGCTTGCGCGCATGCACGCATACCTATAATTCCAATTGCATCATGGGAATTGTAGTCTCCCGGTCCCTGTGGACCGAATAGGGAGCCTCTATGCACCCACTCCTCTTTTCCTCACAGCCTTCAGCCACGCAGCACAGTTATATTATTCCGGCTGCCATCTTGGATGCCTAAGCAGCCCCGTGGAGTTTTTGCTTTGCTCTTTCCCGCAGTTCACAATCTTCTGGGGCTCTACTGTTGCGCTCCAGTGTGTTTATTTAGTTTGATGCTTGGTTGCAGATCGCCTCCACTCTTTATTTTCTGTTTTATGCTGTATCTATGCAGTATCCGGCAGGAGCTTCAACGAGGCACGGCCTTACTGCATGGCAGTTGGCCACAACGCAGGTGTGTGTGGTTGTTGTCAATTGCCTGACTCTGCCTGACCCTTGTGTTTGGACATGTCAGGTAAACGGCTCTGGTGTTAGTCCGTTGTCTTTCACGATGTGCGAAAGTGTTCGTGCTGGAAAAGAGGGGAGTAGAGCTTCTAAATATCCTACGGGATAGGATGAGGAAAAGGTGTTACAAGGAAGGGGGTACCGCATCTCGCCTGTCTGTGTCCCACTTGCACTCCCCGAAGACCCCCATCCAGGTGATCCTCCCCCACTGGTCCATCCACAGGAACTGGATCCAATAGCAATGGCTTTGTCGTGGCCACCTGGATGACAGATCTCCGGGGACTAGCGGATAAAACACCTTCAGGTTTCTCACATACCCATCCTCCATTCGATGCAGTCGCCGCTGTTGCACAGGTGCACCGGGAAAGGAAGTCTACATTCCCCTGATCTTTTCCTTTTTGGTGTTCCATGGTGAAGCAGTAGGGTTGCAGGTCTAGAAACCATTGCATGACCCGAGGGTTGGAATCTTTCCATTGTCTAATCCAAACTAGGGGCGACTGGTCTGTAACGAGTGTGAACTTTCTTCCTAATAGGTAGTATCTAAGATGGATAATGGCCCATGTGATGGCCAGGGCCTCGAGGTTCAACACAGAGAGCCTCAACACGAGTTGGGCTGTAACGCCGGCACTATTACCGCTGGCGCTATTAGCCCTACCGCCAAACCCCCTGGTGCTATTAGCGCCGGATCATGGGTTTGGCGGAACGGTTAGTGCTCATTCCCCATTGGGCCCATTCGGGAATTCCTCATTCCCATTGGGCCCAATGTGGAAAATTTGCGCTATTACTGCCGGCAGAATAGTGCCGAAAATCGTCAAATTTGCTGCAGATTTCCCCACAGCTCGGAGCTGGGGGGAAATCCGCCAAGGCCATGATCTGGCGGACCCTTAAATGCAGCAGTAATATCGCTACCGCCGCATTTAAGGGTTACCACCAGACTTGTGGCCCAGAGTAATTTATTTCACGTGTGAAAAGCTTGCAACTTGTAAATAAGATGGGGTGTTCTTATCCATCGCAAACTTGACACAGGACTGCTCCTAACCCTGTAAGGGAGGCATCCGTCTGTAATATAAACTCTGTAGAGAAGTCTACTACCTTCAGGATTGGGTTCTGGCACAAAGTCTGTTTTAAGGTGTTATAACTTATATCATCCTCATCATTCCAATGAAGTTTCTGGGGTTCACATTCTTGAGTTTATCTGTCAGCCTAGCTGTTTTATCTAAAAGGCTCTAAGATCTCTTTTGGTCTAGGGTGTTGGTGTATATAGGACGGTTTTCACCTTCTCATGCTGAGGCTGTACATTCCCATTCCCTACAAAAAAGCGGAGCTATTTTACAGCTGACTGGGCCAGTCTGCATTTAGCTGAATTAGCAGTTAGGCCGGCCTCTCTGAGGACTTTCATGATGGTATGAAGATGGAAGAGATGGTCCTCCTAGGTCTTACTATAAATAACGATGTTGTCAATATTAGCTCCACATAAATTGGAATAGGTTTGAGGATTTTATCCATTAGACGTTGGAAAGTGGCTGGTGCACCGTCTATGCCAAAAGGGAGGACTTTCAATTGAAACAACCCAGAGGCATTGAAACACCGTCTTCTCCTTATCTGGCCCATATCCTGGACCTTGCCAGTACCCTTTGGTTAAATCTAGGGTGGATAGAAAGGTGGCTGCTCCAAGTTTATCAATTAGGTCATTGATGCATGGCATGGGATAAGCATCAAAGTCAGAAATGGTATTAACTTGACGGAAATCTATGCAGAATCTTCAGGAACGGTCAGGTTTAGTGACCAACAAGAAAGGAGAGGGCCAGGGACTTGAAGGAGGCTCAATAATATTGGCTTTCAACATATTGTTAACTTCCTCAATCACTATCTGTTTACGGGCTTCTGGGAGTCTATATGGCTTTAAATTAACCAATTTACCCTTAGGTTTTCTAATATAGTGGTATGTGCCTTTTACTCTTCCTGGTTTTTCTGAGAATACATCAGGAAATTAGGTGACTACATCTTTTAGATCTTGTTGTTGTTGGATAAATAGCTCTGGAGGAATTAATTCAAAGTTGTCTATCTCTTCTGGAACCAGCCAGGCTAATACCTTGGCATGGGTGGCTGACGTGTTCTCTTTCCACTCTTTCAAGAGATTTACGTTATATGAATGGACCTTCTGTTTCCTGTCTGGTTGGGCTACTTTATAAGTACAGGTTCACATTCATTCTAATATCTCATAGGGTCCATGCCACTTAGAGACACGTTTGTTTTCTGAGGTTATTGTCAATTCCTTGACTCTGCCTGACCCTTGTTTTGGAACATGTCAGGTAAACGGCTCTGGTGTTAGTCAATTGTCTTTCACAACGTGCAAAAGTGTTCTTGTTTGAGAAAGGGGGTAGAGCTTCTAAATATCCTATGGGATAGGATGGGGAAAAGGTGTTATAAGGAAGAGGTACCGCGTCTTGCCCTTCGGTGTCCTACTTCCACTCCCCGAAGACTCCCTATTCAGATTTTCCTCCCCCACTGGTCCACCCCCAGGATTTGGATCCAATAGCGATGGCCGTGTCGTGGCCACCTGGATGACAAATCTCCGGGGAACAGCGAGTGAGACATCTTCAGGTTTCTCACAAAGAGTAGTGGGAAACCTGAGCTTGAAGACTGGATACAATGCATGTTACTGCTGTCAGTTGAGAAAAAGTGTCATATGTGAAAAGAGAACTGAATGAAAAGTACCAGTTGATATGGGACGCCCTCAATGATTTGTATGCCTAATTTAACATGTGTTGGTTACTTTACAATCTGTATTTGATTCAAGAATTATTGATTTGGGTCTACCCTATTTCCCTTCCTGCACTTATCCTCAGCTTCAGTTTGCATTGTGTTTGTCTTGTTCCCCCTGTTGGTTGACTAACCCGTGCAATTCATCTGCTTTATCGTTTAAATCTGTTGTAGAGGGAAAAGGGAACCCTTTCTTGATATAGGTTTGGGGAATTTAGGATATATTTATTGTGTTACTTGTTGATTTCTTTCTGTTGTATTGATTATTTCTCCTCTCACTATTTCTTTTGTTATGTTCTATTATGACAAGGCTGTATTATATGCCACATATTGTTTGAAAACTATAAACAAATAATAAAAAACCTCAAACGCCTTGATACCCTCTCGTCCCTTGCCGACCACCTGTTTATTACCTCCACCACCCCTTTGTTGTCCACCTTGAAATTGACCTTCCTGTCTGCTAACTTGCGTCTCCATAAGGTCAATGTTACCACACGCAGAAAGAACTCCAGAAATACAATGCTACGTCCCTCGCTCCTTCAATGACCTGGCCATTTCTCCTCACACCAACACCTCTTCCAGTATTCACCGAAACCACCTGCTCCAGATGCATCAGAAAATATTTGAACCTCACAACTCTCCCGGTGTCCTTGCAGCCACATCGACAACTTGTTGAACCCCTGAAAAACGTCAACCACACCTTGAAGTCCTCCTGTGCTGCTCCCGATAATCGCACCCAGTAATGTGGAAACCTGGCCCCTTACCTTGACTTCCCAATATTCCTGCAAAAGATGCACCCCAGGGCAACAACCTTGCATTCAAAATGCAAATGCTGCAACAACTTCTGTAGCTCTCTCAGTTCCATTTTCTATACCATTTTGGCCACTTCGAGCATGCCCAGCAAATTGTGCATCTTGCCCGCTGGCACTTTGACGATATTGCTTCCGAAAACAGTTCAGTTCCTAGTGTGAGATAGCTATGGTGACACAAGTAGACACAGACACAAGAGATGCAAGTTTTAAGTACTTTTATTTAAGCTTTGAATGGGGTTAGAGACTTCTGATCTTGCCTTATCTCTATAATGGGATTAGTCTCGACCATCAAAACAAATAACGTAGTCCAATGTGTAAGAAACCTGAAGGTGTCTCCCTAACTAGTCCCTTGGGATCTGTCATCCAGGTGGCCAGGACACGGCCATCGCTATTGGATCCAGTTCCTGGGGGTGGACCAGTGAGGGAGGATCACCTGGATGGCGGGATCATCGGGGAGTGGGAGAGGGACAGTGATGGGTGAGATGCAATATCCCCCTTCTTTCAACACCTTTTCCCCAGCCTACCATGTAGAACATTCAAATCCACTGCCCCTCTTTTTCCGACACAAACACTTTCGCATGACATACCAGAGAATGGACTAACACCAGAGCCGTTTACCTGACATGTCCCAATACAAGGTTCAGGCAAAGTCAGGCAACTTATCAGAAGCATACACACCTGACGGCCCTTTCCCTTCCCCACAGGGATAAAAGGTAAGGCAAGAGACCAGAGTACGAGCAAGGCAGGCTGCACGACAAGTCAGCAATCCAGATTCGGCAGTTGAAGAGGAGAAGAAAGGCGTTGAATATCGAGAGGCTGACAAGGAGCGAATCATAAGACCAAGGACAATAGCCCAAGTGTGTTACAGCAGATGTCAACATTACACGGAGCGTGCCGATGCTGATAAGCGGGACCGAGGGAAACTCATGCTACCGTGGTGCTGGCCTTGACTCCAGTTACATTGAAAGCCGAGCGGTTCATCACAGCCAGTGAATCGAGAGAGAGCCGATAAGAGCCGGGCTGTGGTGAATGAATATTGCAAAGTGGCAACTTGAACCAAGTTCAAAGAACTGTAAAAGTGTTGAAGGGGAGATCAGCTGCAGAGGGAACTGGCACCACGTGGGTGCTAATTCGAGAGACTCTGGGCGAGCTCCATCTGAGAGAAACTGCAGATACCAGAAGGCCGTAGGAGAGCTGTCAAGTTAGGTCAAAGTGGTCATGCAAAATCCCTGTACAGTCAAAAGCCTTTGACCTAAGAACTGAAAAGAAAGCAAGGGAAGTGAATCCCGTGAACATTAAATGTGAAAATTAAGTTGGCAAGAGTGAACACGGAAGACAGATGCTGACGAGAAGGGGGCAACGTCTAAAGTCCCAAGAAACAGTGTGTTGACAAAGGTGAACCCGGCTGAGGAATGTCCACTGGAACTGTTTAAAAAGACATTAAGATTTGTGAAGGAAAAGAAGAGCCCTAGTGAACCCAGTGGAGGGAGGCTGAAAGTAAAGAGAGGCCTGCACCCGGAAGAGGAGGACCAAGGGGTGAAGAATCCTTACCCTGAGTAAAACCAGGAAATTAACTTTAATTTTCTTGAAGGAACTTTTGTTTTTGTTATTTGAATATGTCAGGCCCTCGAAGGCAAGAGACTTTTAAGAGAAACAAGACTTGGCCATCGATGGCCCTGATAGCTGCATGTGGAACTGTCGTCTCACACTGGGGAAGCTTGAGAGTGTACTGTGCTCCAGGATTCTGCCTTGCCCCGTGCTCAAAACGTGGGTAGGGAGACCCAAGCTACTGCATCCTGACATATTATTTGTGAACACTTCTTTCTTTTCTTGAAAACCATCCCACACCCTTTTTGTATTAGTTGTAAGATTTGCCAATTGGGTTCTTAGTATAGGCCCTTTTGTATTTGACACAATGCCTCTAGGACTGCCTTATTTTCATTTGATGGTCGACGCTGGCTCCCGTCTTACATTTAGGTTTAGATTAGGCGTTTTTCCAACCTGCATATAATTCAATAAGAACCCTTGAACTGTGATCACTTGTTTCTGTCTTTACTGCTGCCACCATGAGTTCCTCATATATGGTGTCAGGAATGGGATGTATTGCAATTGAAACAGATTGGGGATCCCTACAATTTCAAAAACTTAGTCAGAGAGCCTCTAACCCTTCCATCGCCACCAAGAAATCAATAGTGGTTGATATATGTAGCAGTAGGGAAGCTATTATACCTCCTAGGAAAAGAGGAATAATTTCTACAGACTTGGTTTTGATACCCCTGTGAGAAGCTCATGGTGACAACAAGTAAGACAGACACAAGTGATCACAGTTCAAGGGTGTTTATTGAAAAAATAAATTTAGTATGCAGGTTGAAAAAACATCTAATCTATAACTAAATCTAAGATGGGAGCAAGCTTCAACCATCAAATGAAAAATAAGGCAGCCCTAGTGGCGTCATCTCAAAATAAGAAGGGCTGGGGGGGCGCTCAAGAGCCCGAGGAAGATGGCAGAGGGTTAAAGGAGCTCCATAAACAGCCGACATGTGCAACCGACTTTCACCCCATTAAAGTACAGCTAGAGCCAAAGCAGAGGAGATTCTACAGATCAGAGAAGGTCCGGCAGCGACAGGCGAAATCTGGAGAAAAATCACGCAACAGATCTATAAATAAATGGCACTGAAGTAATGGGCGCATCCCGCCATGAATGACGACGATGTAAGAAAGGGCACAAAGAGACTCATACGGACACCGAACGGCCAGCCCGGCATCCAAACAGCAGATGCAGAATGGAACACCACTGCTGAATATTGCACGCTGCAGGGATCGAAGTAAAAAGAGCCAAATGCCGGGAACAGAGAAGTGACAAGCCCTGTACAACGATAGAACCTCCGGAGCGGGAGGGCGACCTAAGAGCACAGCCATGACCGCATGAAAACGGGGGCCGCTCGCCACTGCAAAGCTGCCCCGAGGTGAACTGCGGAAGCCGGCAAGGACCTCAATGGTGACCGCAGAGCGAACGCTGCAGCCCAGCTGACACAGCCGCGGATGAGCCCCGGAATAAGAGGCATTGCCCTGGGGAGCGGACACAGAGCAGGGGTGGGGACTCCTGCCTGGCAAGTAAGCCCGGCGCATAGCGAAGGGCTCCCATCAGCACCACAAGCACGTGGCCACCGGTCTGGGATGGCACTCACTGCAGGACACAAGCAGGCACCACCAACCTAGTAGTATCGCTAAGTGCGTAGAACGCCCAGATCTCGCATGCAGCAGCTGGGCCAAACGTGCCTGTGCTCGCCCCCGGGGGATCGCATCGCCTAGCCGTAACACAGTGATCCACAGGCTAAAGATATTGGTTCGGACACCCGGAGGGCAACATCTACTGCTGGCAAGGCACAAAGAGGGCCCCGGCACACCAAAAAGTACAGGGAAAACCGCCAGAGGAGGCCCCAGCAGAACATTTGTGTGGGCGTAATAAAATTGTCCAAGGGCACCGCAGTGGCAACAGACCAAGTGTAAGACAAAGGGCAGACCACCAATAGGGAAGACCCCTGCAACCACCTAGCGACTCCATTATACAGCTCTGGGTAACAAACTGAGACATCAAAAACCTCCTCCATAGGAAGGACCGGGAGCAATAAACCCTCACTCCATCACAAACGCAGCTGCAACCAACATATCTGCTCTTCTGAAACCAAATGCTGCACGCCCTGGGGAGGAAGCTTCAGCCGCACAAGGGACCTTCCATAACCACCCCACGGAGCACAAACACAAAAGGGGGCATGCAACAAGAGTCTCACGCCTCAGTGTCATGGTCATGAAGTTGCGGGCACAGGCATGCAGGGGTCACATGCACAGGAGACCTGGGTGACACTGTCCTGGTGCCTTTGGCGCTAGGCTCATGAACAAAAGTAAACAAGAATAGCCATTTAACACCAAAAAGCTTTTAGTTGTGGACATAGCACTTCAGATTCATTAACCTTGAACATTCCATCCATTAAGCAGGATGCATTAACTTTGAACATTCCATCCATTAAGCAGCCCCAAGTGTATTCTTGGGTGTGGCTGCTAATGGATTGCCTTCGAACGTGCTCACTCTCTAGGAGTGGCAGCGTGTGGCTTGTAAACCGGCCCTAATGGGTGTGCCCACGATCTCAGCTATATAAGCTTCCCCGATCCTCAAGACAGACGCTTTGCGTTATTCTGCACTTGCAAGCAGCGTAACGCTCACCGTCGCCTGAGGTCAGACTTACCTTTGAAGATCCTGCTTCCTGGACATCCTGCTTCCTGCCAGCATACTTACCAACTGGGGGAAGCTGTTCTTACCTGTACATCTCTTCAGCAAACCAAGTATTCATCTTTACACTTTCCGGAACGCCGAAGTCTTAATCTTGGCACCGCAGCACGACACGCTCCATCGTCGACAGCAGCGCCTGCAAGGAAAAACAGAAGACAAGGTTAGACATTGACAAAACTGTCCGTTTAAGGCTGCGCTTCGCCATACTTTGCGCTTTTCTTTAAACCATCACTTATCTGCTGTCAAACATTGCGGTAGCATCCATCTTCCATTCGGCCGCGTCTCACAGCTGCATTGAAGCCGCATTTCCATCTAAGGGAAGAAAACAGAAGAGAGACATTGCGGGCATAAATAGGAGCAACATATAAAGACATTAAACAGAATGAATAGCATCACAAGAGCTGAAGACACACTTACCAATCATAAGGAGAAGCATAGTCGCAGCTGGACTGGACTAATCCTTATCAGGGATCAGTGAAGGAACTAGATCCCATTTGACGCGCCCCTGCCAGAAGTAGCAGGACAGAGAGAGCTTATCTTCCATAATTCACAGGTGAGCTTTATGGGCTGGCCTATGCTCACAGAAATCGTACTTTGGGGTGAAGGGTTCGAGAGGTACAACAATCACAGATTGGCGCACTCACACACTCTTATCTCCAAGCAGGAGCAGTATCATCATGTACCACCGCTCACAGCTTTTCTACTGAGAGGCCTGAAGGGGGTGATTCAAGTTCAGGGAGGGCTGCAACCGTGCCCCAATGCCTCCGCAGAGACCAGGTGAGCGTAACACAAGACACCCCCAGACAACACGCAAACAGGAGGCCTACCCAGATGCTCAGCAACAAACAAGCCAGAAATGGAGGTCCAATCACAACTTCAGGCCATATTGGCCCGAGATGAAACTAATCAGCCAACAAACGCAAGAAACAAATACGGCTGTTCACAACATAAAATGGGACCTGTAGGAAGCGCAAAGCCACCTGACGACCCAAGCAGAGAGAACCACGGATAATGAACAGCGCATCAGAGCCCTGGAGGATAATCAGACAACCACGGAAAACGACCTGGACGGAGTCATAAGGGAGGTCCAAAGACTGGGCGAGAAGATCAAAGATCAGGAAAACAGCTCCTGGAGGAATAACCTCAGAATCGTCGGCGTCCCGGAAAAAGCTGAAGAAATGGACATGGACAAATTAATTTGCGATTTCCTACAGAACTCCCTGCACCTAGCCAACGCCAAGGGCCTCACTATAGAACGGGCAGATAGAGCTCCAATCTCTAAACCAGCACCAAACGAACCTCCAAGGGTAATCATGATGCATCTATTCAACTTTCAACACAAAGTGGCCATTCTAAAGGCGTACAGATCGGCAACCCCAGTGCGCACCGACGGGTCGCAGATATGAATATTTAATGACTACTAGATGAAAGTGTCAAGAAGGCGCAAAGGCCTCAACCCCATATTTGAAGCACTCAAAAATACAGAATACAGGCACTACCTAATGTTTCTAGCAGTTTGGTGCATACAAATAGAATTTGGCACTCGTTCAAGGTCCCGGAATCTCCCAGGCGGTTCCTACAACACCAGAACATCGTGACGACAGACTTCGACAGAACGGCAACAGAGCCAACAAGATCAGATCACCCCCCCTTCCCAGACAAGAATGCCCACGGACAAAAGGGAAGTGGCAAAAGCAGGCAGAGGCCCCAGGTGGTGGGACTTGGGCCAAAAGAAATGCACTGGGAGAACATGAAACAGGACCGTCTTTGGGACACCGTCAGCGAAGGAAAGCCAGCAGCAGCCCACTGATAAAATGGGAGCTGGTAATAGGACGCTCCGATCTGCACAGAATGAAACGCCAGGAAAAGACGAAATAAGAAGAATCTTACCTCCATGAGACCAAGGGCTGGGAGACAAGAAAATCGCTAAATGGAGTGACACCTGTCACATAAGCCACCCACCACCCTATCGGGGCAACCAAGACAAGATATATGGGAAGAGGCGGCAAATCGGGAGTTTGCACACTCTGACCCCATATATGGGCT
Organism: Ambystoma mexicanum; assembly: GCF_040938575.1. Classification (NCBI taxonomy): domain Eukaryota; kingdom Metazoa; phylum Chordata; class Amphibia; order Caudata; family Ambystomatidae; genus Ambystoma; species Ambystoma mexicanum. Next base: position 40,245,137 of record NC_090933.1, read on the forward strand.
CTTCAGCCTGGTATTGGGCGAGGACCAACTGGTTGGCCCTCCCAATGTTACTGATGTTTGTTCTTTACAGGCACACGGTTGGGCCCCAGTTATGTTATGTTGAAGAAGTTCATCCACAGGTTGAACATTTTGGAGAAGAGACAAGAGACATGCTCAATACTAATATAAATACCCACGGGCAAAGATAATGAGGACCTTCAGGGACCCAACATTAAGGTATTCTACTCAACCACACAATGTCTAGGCTCACATTAGTGACCCTAAACATCCAAGGACTAGGCCACCACAGCAAACGCAAGCGCTTGCTTAATTATATGAGAGATATCCAGGGAGATGTAATATTCCTTCATGAGACCCATCTCAATAAACCTGAAGCTGAAAAGTTGGCACGAGGATGTGTGGGCACCGCAGTACACTCACCAAGCCACGGGAAGCAGGGAGTGTCTCTACTGATACACAAACGGGTCCCCTTCCAAGTTCAGCATACATACAACGACAAGGATGGATTTTATTTTTATGGACTTCATTTATTCACAGTACGTTACCCTTTCTCAACTCTCATGCTGGACTTCCTTTGCATCTTCTACTCATGGTGACCCTGAATCATGCTGTACCCATCTTCATCTTGTATCTTTGCTTGCAACATTATGTGTTACTTTGACTTCTGTAGTTGTATTCGCTCTCCCCTCTTGCTTCTCCACTCTTTTTGACTGCTTACTCTCTGTTCTCTCCACCCCTCTCCCTTTTTCTATCTCCTCCCCTCCTCCCCTCCTCCCCTTACTTTCTTCTACGCACTTATTATATCAGAATTGTCCCTGGATCTAGTATGATAACAACCTCGTCTCTCGCTCCCCCAACCCCTTACTCTTCCCTCCCTCCTCCCTTCAGCACTATCTCAAACATTGTCAGCCCTAGTACGATAGTCGCTTGTTTTGTTCCTCCCCTCCTTTTCTGCACCCCTCTCCCTCACCTTGTGTTTTTCTCCGACTCTACCAGAAATGTCGTCAGGCCTAGTACGGTAGTCGCCTGTCTGTTTTCATTTCCTTCCCACTCTCCCCCTCCCTTCCTTATCCATGTCTTAGCTCTTGCACTGTCTGAAATGTTGTCAGGCCGAGTACGATAGTTAATTTCACATGCTTACTGTTCATGGCCTGTAAGAATGTAATTGTATTTTCCCTTGTTCCCTCCCTTGCCTTGAAGCGCTTTGAAACACATTGTGTGTAGGCGCTATATGAATAAACTATCATATCATATCATATCAAGGAGGGGCGAGTCATACTGGTGCAGGGGCAGATACAACAACACGCAATCCACCCTACTAAATCTATAAACCCCCACAACAGACACGCCAACCTTTTTCACCCACACATTCTCCAAATGCACCAAATACATGCAGAACCTCGCAGTGGTAGGTGGAGATCTGAACATAACTCTTGACCTAGCCCTAGACCGTCAGTGGACAAGGGTTGACAACCCGCCCAAAACCAGGAAAATGCCCTAATGTCCGCTCTGCAACTGAAAGTCATATGGCAGCATTTCCATGCCAAGCGGCAGTACTATACATACTATTCCCACCGCCATAATAGCTACTCAAGGCAGGACTACTGGATGATCCCGGCTAACAAATACACATGATATCTGACTGCAAAATACTGCCGATCACAATTTCAGACCATGCCCCGGTAACAATACCCATCTCACTCCATGACACGGCCCGCAAACCCCTGGCATGGCACCTAAACCTCTGCGTCCTACAACACCCGGACATTGTTGAACACCTATGGGACGACATTGAGGTATTCTGGGACAACAACGATACACCAGGATTCACCCCATACAGGTGCTGGGACACGTTTAAGGCATATTTTAGAGGACAATGTATATATCGCGTTGGTCATACAAACAGAAACAGTGGGAGGAAAGAGAGGCTTGGCTAACAGCGGAGCTCAAGACGCTAGAGGCGCCACAAAGCTTCCAGGGACAAGCAGCTTCTACACCAACTCCGGAAGTTGAGGGCGGAAATCAGACAACTCACCACAGACAGTGCACAAAAATCATACACGAATTGGTCGCACGCAAATATATTACATGGGACAGACCACTACACTTGATGGCACTAGCACTAAAAAAATGGCAAGCTGCACAAATGATCACAGCCATCAAGGACAAGACAAACAACCTAATAGTAGGGGACGAACCAATTAACGCGAGATTTCCAGAATTCTATCGGGAACTGTACACAGCAACCGACTCATACACACCCCAGGCCATAGAAACCTTCCTGGATACAATACCCATCCCTAGAGTATCAGCAGAGCAGGCTAACTAACTTGACGTTCATATCACAGAAGCAGAAATAACTTGTGCGATTCTATCCCTCTCCCATAGAAAAGCCGCCGGTCCCAATGGGATCCCAATAGATCTATATAAGTGTATAGTTGAGGACATAGCCCCGAAACTAGAAGCAGTCTTCAAAGAAGCCCACGCCCAGAAGCAACTACCCAAATCAATGCTGGCTGCCAACATCATAGTGTTCCATAAGTGTGGGGGGGATCTGGAAGCATGTGGCTCATATAGGCTGATCTCTTTAATACATTCCAAGATATTGCACAAAGAATAGAAAGTACCCTCCCACAACTAATACATAAGGACCAAACAGACTTCATTAAGGGCAGGCACTCCAGTGATAACATCTGCAGGCTACTGCACATTATCGCGGGGGTTAAGGATCCCCAAGACGCCATCTTAGCCGTAGACGTGGAAAAGGCGTTTGACAAGGTGCAATGGGAATTCATGTTTCGCGTTTTACCCTGATATGGCATCGCCCCACGTCTCATACACCCGATCAAGCTCTTATACACAGTCCCGACCGCCTCGGTGGTCACCAATGGGGTATTCTCTGCCAAATTCCATCTCCAGTCGGACATGCGTCAGGGCTGCACACTATCACCCCTGCTGTACGCCCTATTCATAAAACCCCTTGCTATTAGGATGCACACAGACCCAAACTGGGTGGGCATACACCAGGGATCTGGGGAACACTGAGTATCGCTGTATTCAGACGGCCTACTAATATACATCAGCAAAATCACAGCAGCACTTCCATATATCAAATCACTTTTGCAAGATATCGGTCCGATGGTGGGGTATAAGGTATAAAATAAACTGGAATAGGTCTGAGGTAATGCCCCTACGACAAGACTTGTTATGTGACCTGGGTGGGATCACTACATTTACCCTCCAACCCCAATCCATAAAATACCTGGGGATCTGCATAAGCGCCTCAGATCGGTATTAGCGTACTGGCAAACGTACACAATTCATAAGAACCAGACAACCGAATGGGCTAATATATGTATAATGGATATGATAGAGGATGGGTCATATAAAGGCTTTCGAAAAGTGCAATGCCTCCTAGCTACTAGGGGAGGGGGATTGGCTACGCTATCACACCATCCGAGCTACAATACAAAGACACACAAAAGCTGAATCTCACCAGCAGCCCCCCACACAGTACGAGAGATAAATGAAACAAAATCTAGGTATCTTTACACGGCTCTACACATTCTACACCATGTCAATCCCAGATAACAAAAATAGAATGCAAGCAATAGCCATGCTATGGGCGGAAGACCTAGGGTTCATAATTAGCAGCCCTGACATGATAGCCTATTTTTAGGCCATCCCAGAAGTCTCCCTCTGCCTTAAAAACAGAGAGGTAACATAACAAAATCCTCCACAGGCTTTATTATACCCCAATTAAACTCTATAAAATGGGTCTTCAAACATCGGCAATGTGCTGGAGGGGCTGCAAGGGCATGGGGACTATGGGTCATGTGCTCTGGTCATGCCCTGCATTAACTCCCTACTGGCTTAGAAACCATCGATAACTCACAAGCATAGAGGGGGCAGACATAGCCTTCCCCCCCAGCAAAATGCTCCTGGGCGCAGATGGGCGGAATGGCATGCAGGTGCAATAACATGTAAACTCATAAGCCTCATACTATTTACTGCACGCAAACTTCTTGTGTCGCACTGGAAAACATCAACACCACCGTCTCAAAATGAATGGGTCACCAATCAATGCATAACGCAGAAAGGGGGGACCGATATGGGGAGCTTTTAGACCCATACATCTAGCAGGCGAAGGACATCCCTAAAACGATAACCCACCAATGGGCTCGCATTCCAAGGGTCCCGACAGGCACATCAACCAACACACTGGCATGACAATCATGCGGCGAGCACGTCTCGGGAAAGGGGGTTGGGGGAGTTTTAGGGGAATTGGGGGGAGGGGCAGGAATCTGTGTTACAGGGACTTACCTGACTTGAACTGTATTGCGTTACAGAAACCGCATAAATATGTTGTTTTCTATCTTTTTGTATCCTGTGTACAACACTGCAGATAATCTGGAACAATCACAAAAACCATTAAAAAGAGCTTGAAAAAAAAATAAAAAAAATAAGAAGGGCCTGTACTAAAATACCTATTGCCAACCTCACAACTAATACAAAAAAGGGGTGTGAGATAGTTCTCAAGAAAAGAAAGAAGTGTTCTCAAATAATATGTCAGTATGCGCTAGCCTGGTTCTCCCCTGCCCATGTTTTGGACACAGGGTAAGATGGGAGCTTGGAGCACAGTACAGTCTTTGGCCTTCCAGCACGAGACGACAGTTCCAATGGCAGTTCTCAGGATCGTTGATGTCCAAATCTCGTTTCCTTAGAAAGTCTCTTGCCTTCGGGGACAGATGTGCTCAAATAACAAAACAAAAGTTCCTTTAACAAATGAAAGTTCGTTCCAATGTTCGCTGGGCAATGGGTTCACCCCTGGGTCAATCTCATAACACAGTTTCACGCAGGGTGACAATTTCACCCCTGGGTCCTCCTCTTCTGGGCGTTGGCCCTTCTCGTATCGTATTCCAACATATACCACAGTTTCTTTATCAAACAGCTTTGTGTGATAGCTTCACTCCTGGTTCTTCCCCGGTCAGGCTCAAACCCCTCTTCTCTTTATATTCTTGGGTGATGTCTTCACCCCTAGATCTCCCTCGGTCGGGCTCAGACCCCTCTTGCCTTTTTATCTTCTTGGGTGATGGCTTCACCTCAGCATCTCCCTCGGTCAGGCTCGGAACCCTCTTGCCTTTTGCAGGATGTCACCTCCCTCCATTTTTCAATGTCTTTTGTTTGGGTGACGGCTTCACCCCTAGATCTCTCTCGGTCGGGCTCGGACTCCTCTTTACTTCACAATCCTAATTGTCCAATATCGCTGGGATTCACTTGCCTTTCTTTCACAGTGTTTGTAGATCAAAGTCTTTCGATTGTACAGGGATTTTTCTCGACCCTTTGTATGACCACTTCAACCTATTCTGCCGGCCCTCCTACGGCTTTCTGGTACTTGTATTTTCTCTCATATGGGGCTTGACCAGAGTCTCTAGAGTTAGCACCCATGTGGTGCTGCTTTCCCTCTGCAGCTGGTCTCCCCCTTCACTTTTTACAGTTCATTCAAAGTTCATCATCTTTGGTTCAAAACATGTCACTTTACAATTCTTACTCAACTAGCCCGGTTCTTATCGGTTGTCCCCTCGACTCACCGACTGTGATGAACCACTTGGCTGTTGCCTCTCTGGAGTCAAGGCCGGTACCAAGGGTGCAGGAGCTTCCCTCGCTCCTGCTTATCGGCATAAATTTGCACTGTGTACCGTTGATATCTGCTGCAGGACACTTGTGCAATTGTTTGTGGTCTTAGGCTCTCTTCCACGAAGGCTCTGCGGGCCGGGACGAAAAAGGTGTCATGAATCAGCATACTGGTCGCAACAAAGATATTGCTAATGACAGTGCAAAAACTAAGGATACTCGTCCATGTACTTTAATTCGGCATCACAGCTTCATGAACAAATCCAGACACCTCTTTCCAGGCATCTCTCATCGCATCTATGTCACAGGGAAAACCCGAATGCTGGAGCGTTGCCGGTTGCCGCGGAGACGGGAGTCCGCTTCATGCCTCATGTCACGTGGCACACGTGGATAACGTCATGTGACTGTACTTTAAAACCCTCATTACTCATGGCCACGGAGCTTCTGATTATTCTTCTTAGCCTTGTTACTTTGTTGACCTCGGATTGATATTGTTACTGACCTTGTTTTTTGTCCTCAGATCTCCAATTACCTGACCCCTGCTACTACTGCCTTGACGTTCCAGATACATTTTGCCTCCCGGATTCCTTCTTTCTGCCGATGTCAAGATCTGATTCTACCTCCCCTTTCTCCTCACCTGACTCCCCTGAGGTAGATCCTTGAAGGTCAGTCTCGGTCTTCTGGGGTTTCTTCTTCGTCCTTGAACCCTTCCCTTTAGGTGCTCGAACCTTCTTTTCGTGTAGGTAAGGTCTGGCCCCTCCGGAGGCCACCTTGGCAGAGGTTGAGACCTGCCCTAGGGGAACACCAGGGGGCCAGCCTCTGATCTAGGGAAGAAGCTTGAAGGCAGAAAAAGCCCTAGTCCATAGATGGGTTCTGATGATGAGTTAAAGAGATGGCATAGATCTTCAGGTACAATGTCCAGGATACCAGTAATGTGAAACACAATCCAAAGCAAAACTGAAGAGGGATAACTAATAATAATAGGTACAGAGGAAAAGGAGAGAGCAGGGATGAACAACCAAGGTAAGAAAGAAGGAATAACAAGGAAAGATGTGGAAATTAAGGAATGAAGAAAATAAAGGAAGCAGAGAGCAGAATACAAGGAGGAGGTAAGTTAACGGAAAATACTCACAATAGGAGAAGCAAAAGAAAAGCAGTACCACAATAAGCTCTGCGAAAGGCTAGCAGAACACGGCGCAGAGAAGCGACACCGTTGCCGTCAGCAAGAAGGCCGACTAAACGGTGAGGTGGGATGCAGAGCGGACAGGGAGGAAGCAAGGAGTACGGAAGGTTCCGTGTAAGAGGAGCTGGCGCCCACTGCACAGGACGGTTGGCGAACACAGGTAGCTAGAACGAAAGGGTGAAAACCAGCAGCCGGGAAATAAGGAAGGCGGAATAATAGAAATACGGAAACAAGGAGGATAGATTAATAAAGAGGAATTCAAACGTAGTACAGGCTACTACTGGAGGGCTATAGAAGAAGCAACAACACGGGATGGAAGAACGTGTACACAGGACTCGGAGCGTTGAACGAAACAATAACAGATACAATGCACTGAGTAGTAGGCGGGGCCTGAATTTAAAGGCAAATTAAAGTTCATCGAAGTCGGAACGTCCAGCGACTCCAGTATTTCCAGTCCTAGTTCCTGACAGCCGATTTCAACTCCCGCCTGCCCGTTTGGTTTCTGACTCCGACTTCAACACTGTGCTTGCCTTGACGTTTTGATTGGATTATTGTCAGCCTGTTACCATACCCATTTTTTGTTCCTTGGACTGAAATTGTTACTGACCTTGTTTTTTGTCCTCAGATCTCCAATTGCCTGACCCCTGCTACTACGGCCTGACATATTTTGCCTCCCGGATTCCTGCTGCCTGCCGATTGCAACTCCCGCCTGCCTGTTTGGTTTCTGACTCGGACTTCAACACTGTGCTTTCCTTGACGTTTTGATTGGATTATTGTCAGCCTGTTACCGTACCCATTTTTTGTTCCTTGGACTTCCTTTGCTTAACAAACAACGCACACTTGAACTAGAGACTGCCTATTGTGCGTTACGCTTCTGCAAGAACTAGGCGTCCGTGTGCCATCTGGTCCGGTGGCCACTGGAGACCTGCGCCACCTTAGAATTAGGCGTCATTGTTTCGGCGGTGTAGGATATTTTTTTACCATCGGAACATTTGGATTGCTGAAAAAACTTTCCAACTTCTTTGGAACACCTGGCCCAAGTTCCGCAGTCACAGAAATCCATCCAGGGGTGACAGTAAGACTTATTCAGGGAAATTTAGATTATCATTGTTTTTCTTGTATTATTACATTCTGAATTTAGTTTATATGTTTATTTGTAGTACTGAAACCCACCTACCATTCCGGAAGTCCCCAGTCTATGATTTAGAATTCCTCAACCTTTCTTCAGTCACGTTATCATCGCTCTGTCCTCGGGTCAGTTTAATCGCTGTTGAATACACTGTATTATTTGTATCCTCTAAGCCTCTTACACATGTCCTGTTCTTTTACAGTCACGTCATTCGCCTGGTCCTACATCCTGCTGCAATCTCCATCTGATGTTCCATTCTTCCAACTAATAGACTCCTTGGGTGTATTTTATATTACTCAAAGGGATACATTATATAGAAGAATTTGTTGGCTGCTCTATGTGTTCAAGCCTCGAGAGTCGACGGATTCTGACAAATGGCAAGGTCACTTCTCTCCTTGCTACCCTCTCGATTCCGGCCGCTTGTCTCCTTCTCTTGAACTGCCACGTGGTAACCGTCTCATTGTGCTGTCTGCCTTGCTTGCCTTGCTCGTCCTGCGCTCTCTTGCTCCGCCTTTTAGCTCTGTGGGGAAAAGGAAGGGCCGTCAGGTGTGTGTGATTTGAATTAATTGCCTGACTTTGCCTGACCCTTGTGTCGGGACATGACAGGTTAATAGGTGCATTACACGTCTGTTATCTATCACAATGTGAGAAAGTGTTCAGGGTGGAAAAGGAGGGTGGTAGAATTCCTGTGTGTCCTACGGGGTAGGATAGGGAAGGTTTATGTAATGGACGATAATGACCGGGATAAAGAACAGAACATAGGGGATGGTGGGAACGGTAGTGTTCTGAGTTGTACGTTGGGATTTTGGAAGATGACAATCAAAGGGACGGTATTGGTAGGGTTTGAGGCGTACGTGGGAATAGCTGAGGTCGTGACATGAACAAAGAGGATTGTGGGAATCATAGTGTTTTGTCTGATCAGGTAGGGAATATGGAAAATGATACTTAGAGGAACAGAAAGAAGAAGGATAGGGAGTATTCGAATGGAGACTGGTGAAATAAAGATTCCGGGAGTTATGCTTTTTGGATGTAACCGGACTTGGGACCTTAGAGGATTGATTACGTACGGAGGGTTTGTTGGATCTGGGCTGGAGAGATCTAACAGGACGAAGGGAGGCAGATGCAATACAGCCCATGAAAGCCTCAGATATCTCACGCTTCTCTCCTTCACTGGCACAATACTGCGTCTCACCTGCGGCATTCCCCTGAGTATAACCCCGGGTATCCCTATCCAGGTGATCCTCCCTCATTCGTTCACCCCCATGGTTAGGATCTGAGAGTGCCAGCCCTCCCCAGGCCACCTGAACAAGGGTTTCCCGAGGTCTCCTTTGGAGAACATCCTCAGTTTTCTCACAACCCCCCATCCAGGTGATCCTCCCTCACTAGTCCACACCCAGGAACTGGATCCAATAGCGATGGCCGTGTCCTGGCCACCTGGATGACAGATCCCCGGGGACTAGCAAGTGAGACACCTTAAGGTTTCTCACATACCCTTCCCCATGCAAGGTGGATATGCCTGTTCTTTGTCCAGGTTCCACTTTGTTCAGACCTGGGAAAGAACAGGGATGAGAGATGTCCAAGAACTCTTGCATATTCCACTGATTGTTGTGGCCGGTGTCGGTAGAGATATAATGATCTTACTAATTTCTCCACAGTAGTCTATGAATTGGTTCTTAATGGTTGTTTCAGGTCTCCTAGGCTCAGAATGTTCCCAGTCCCATATTGGAGAGTATTGGGAGTAGTCATCTGCTTGCCAACAGCTCTGGGGTTGAAAGTCTCCAAATGGAGGTGGAGTTTCCTGTAGGAGAGTAAAAAAGGTAGGGAAATCCCACCCCAGAGTAACTTCTTCAGGAAGCCCAGGAATTCTGGCGGACGATATTTCACAGGATTCGCCCCGTACATGTAACCCTAACTAGGGCTGCATTGTCCAAGTACTTTGTTGTAACTAAATTGGCCCGTATAGCAGTTTGCTTACTATCAGAATCAATTAAGGCCCTTACTTGCCACCCATTTACCCAGGCCTTTTCGTATGTAAAGTCAGTAGAGGCTTGACATAAATAGATACTAAAGGTCTCTAGCTCTTCTTCGGGTTCGTCCCATTCTTCACCCTTTAACAGCCTATTTCCATAGGTTAGTCCCTTCGATTCTTTGGACAGTTCCTAGCTACATGTCCTGTTTCTCTACAAGAAAAACAGGAGGAGGTGGTCTACATCCTTTATTTCCTCCCTTCTGCTTTCATCTTTGGTTTTGAGATCCGTTCTTTTAATTTCTCTTTTGTCTCGTGTCATCCCTTCTTTCATTTTATACAACCACCTTGTTTATCTACTCCTTGCGGTGGAGGTCGGTGGATAGCTTTCTGATCCTTCTGTTCCTCCCACCCAAGAGATGAATGGAATTGTTTTGCTGCTTCGGAGTGGTTTTGTGCAGTCTCAATGGACATTGCTAAGGTAGGTCGATTTAACTGTAGAACAGTTTTCTGCAAAAAAGGGGTAAGGAATTAGTGACTTTCTCTAGGGTTAAGATCTGTCAGTTCTTCCAGGGATTTGTTATTAATCCACAGGGCCAATGTGTTTTTGACACGTTCACCCATTTCTAAGGGGGTTTCTCCTGAGTTTAATCTAATGGCCCTCAACTTCTGCCCATAAAAATTGCACTCTTTTTAACAGTCCCTCCTTAATGGATAGAAATGTGGCACCCTTTGCAAGATTAAGTAGTTGATAGGAAGTGTGTAGTTCTACTTTCAACAAAGGGCCCAAGTAGGATCTTTTGAGGTTCTCTTCCCATCCTAGTTGTTCAGCTAGGCGTTCAAAGTTCAAGAAAGAAATCCCTAAATCTTCACCTTCAAGATACGGTTGAAGTACCCCCTTTGGTAATAAGGGTCTGGCTTGTAATTCAATCAGTTTACTCAAATTCTCTTGAAGTCTAGCTTCAGCCTGCATCTAATGGGCCACTAACTGGGTGTTGATATTGGCCAGGTCGGAAGGACGGAAGGAGGAAAAGGTAGGTATGGAGCGGATAGAGAGAGGAAGGGAGTTCCAGTGCAGGAGGGCTAGGAGCTGAAAAGAGCAAAAACGGGAGGAGGCACATGGGGAAGGGGGGACGGTGAGAAGGAAAAGATCAACAGAATGAAGTGAACGGGAAGGGGTGTAGAAAGAGAGGAGAGATGAGAGATGAAGGGGAGCAAGATCATGGAGAGATTTAAAGAAAAGACAGAGGAAATTAAATTTAAGTTGGGAGTGAAAGGGAAGCCAACCCAGGTAGGAAAGCAAAGAGGAAATGGAGTTGTGGGGGGCAAGGAGACAGAGGGTACGGACATCTGAGTGACAGAGGGATTTGAGGGGGGCAAGATGAGATGCAGGCAGTCCAAAGAGTAAAGAGGAGCAATAGAAGAGGCGAGGGAAAATAAGGGAGGAGATTAAAGGTTTTGTCATGATGCCTACCCCCAGGCATCCGGACCAAGCCCATCAGCCCTGGGAGCAGGCATCTAGACATTTAGTAAAACCTCAGCAGCCCCGGCTAGGAGCTATCTGGCTTCAGTCCTGGCACATTAGGCGCCAGGCTCATAGTAGGAATCAGTCCTGGGGCCTAAGGTGCCAGGCTCATAGTCTTTACTTACCTCAGGCAGACCATGCTGCAAATGACTCCAATCCAACATGAAGCCTGAAAGGGACTATTTTTCTACAGGGACTATTTTTTACTCGGGTGTGGTTCTAGGGACTTCTTACCTAGGACTACTTTTGAGGCTATTTAAACCACGCCCGGCCAGCAAAACACGCTTCGCGTTATTCTGCATCCAGCAGCGTAACACTCACCGTGCCTGCAGCCTGCATCCATTCTTCTGCCACGCCTGCCTCGAATCCGGAGCTCCTAAAACAAAGAGGAAAGAAAGGGACAAGGTTAGAAAACAAACTCATTTCTATTCCACACCTGATTCTGGATCCATCTTGTCTCCCGACCTGTAAAGAACATAATTTCTGCACGCGCCGCACCTCCAGCTGCAGCGCCGTGCCATACTCACCAATCTTCACAGCATCCTTCGGGTCGGCGCTGCCTCCATCATTTCTTCGCCGAACTTCGGCACCTAGGAGACAAAAGAAAACCACAAGGTGAGCCGAGGGAACCAACAAATATAATTCTTACCACCATGGACTTACCTGATTTACCACTGGAGGCATCCTTTTGTTACTCTCCATATTTTCACGTGCCGCATCTGTAAAGAGAGACAAAACAACACGTTTTCCTCGTGCAACATTTACCAGACAGCGCCGGGTAATACTGACTCTTACCTGAGCGCCACCAGCTGCCACAAGAGCATCTTCTCACGAGCCAGCTGCAAGACAAGAAAGGAAGGGGGGAACAAGAGTGAACATCGGACATATTGAACTCTATGAACTTAATACTTACTGGTCCTCACCAGGAACCTCAGAGTCAATACTCTCCGGAACTCTCCTGAGCCTTCAAACCAGTGAAGTAACTGGAATCGACGCGCCCCTGCAAATCCACGCAGGATGGAGAGCTCATCTTTCAAGAATATAAGGTGAGATTGCTGTGAGGGCATTTCGGAGGTGATTAGTTGGGGAGGACTGTGGGGGTGCCATCACTTGAATCCACAAAATCCATCTCTCCACTTGCAGGAGAATATTTCTACGGGTTAAGCAGACAAGATTAGGAGGGCAGATCCAGTCAGTCATCGCTGCACTACGCATCACGTGGGTGGTGACTGCAGCTGTCTGGATCCGACCGACGCCCCTGTGGGAGCCAGGTGAGAGTAACAGAACGCAAAGCCTATCTACAAATCCCCACCCGGGCGTTATGGAAACCTCAGAAACCGACCAACTAGCCCTATTGTTAGGGGAACTTAGGGCAGAAGTGTTCTCCGCGCACCAAGAGACTAATGCCCTCAGGAGAGAACTGATTGTGTCAAAGGAGCGCACTGATGATCTTGCTAGACAATTACTGCAAAACCAAGCTAGGCAAACACCATTACCTGGACTCGGGGGGAATCCAACTCCTGTTTCATCGAGCAATCCTGTGCAAGTGGTTCTACCAGGGAGCATTCCTTTAGCTCCACCCGAACGTTTTGCTGGGGACCCAAAAAAGTTTGCTGTTTTTATGAACCAATGCCGCTTGCACTTTTTATGCAGACCTGGAGCTTTTCCGAACGACCAAACCAAAGTAGCCTTTGTACTATCATATCTTAGTGGCAGCGCAGCAGATTGGTCAATTCTATTAGTTAACCAGGATGACCCTCTTCTTCGGGATTTTCAAGGTTTTCAATTGAGCATGGAAAGACTATTTGCCAGACATTCACAGGGACAGGCCCTGGATAACAAACTTTTATCATTACGACAAGGTAACCAGGATCTACTAACCTATATCGCCACTTTCAATAGGTTAGTGGCGTAAACCGGATGGCCAGAGGTAAAACGAATTACATTATTTCATCGTGGACTTCGGGGTGAACTCAAAGACGTTTTGGCCCAAGTTGTGAACCCACCTCAGGATTGTGCAGAATATATAGACTTAGTGGTCCAGTTAGACCACCGACTTCAGAATAGAAAGGCTGATTGAGCTAAATTCGAGAATTGGGTATTAGTTAAACCCAATGTTACCCTCAAAGGAACAAATGTATCAGAACCGATGCAGATCGGGGGGGTCAAGGGACCCTTAACTCAAAAGGAAAGAGAAAGAAGACGGCAGATGCAATTGTGTCTGTACTGTGGGGCCTCTGGACATTTTCTACCGGATTGCCCTATAAAAACATCTAAAAAAGTAGTCGGAGTTGCTGATAAAAATCAAACAGAGCCTGATTCGGGAAACGACCACGCTCGACAAGCGTAGAGGTCCGCTTGCCGAGCTTGAAGAAGGATACTCAGACCTCGCACTTCATCATACCAATGGGCCTTATAGATCCAAGGCAGCCATCACGTATGCACGCAGTGAGGGCATACATTGATAGCGGAGCCATAGGAAACTATGTGGACCACGAGTTGGCTTCTAGGATGAATCTATCTCTCCGCGAAAAGACCACTTCGGATGTCATCACCACAGTCGATGGAACTGAAATTGCCCCTGGGCCTGTAACTCATTCCACCGCAGAGATGACACTATTGGGTCAGGATGGGCATCGAGAGACTATTGTGTTTGATTTAATCAAAGCCCCGCAGTTCCAACTAATACTGGGGATACCTTGGTTGGAAACACATAATCCTTGTATTGATTGGCGAGAGAAGAGAATAACCTTCCCGGATTGTGCACATACTTGTTACCCAAAAAAAACCTTGAACCAAGGCCTGGCCACAGTCGCTACTCCAGTCGTGCAGTTACCTCAGGAATATCAAGAATTCCAGGATGTTTTCCAAAAGGAACAGGCAAAGACCCTACCACCTCACAGATCATACGATTGTCAAATCGATCTCATACCCGGTGCACAACCTCCATGTGGTAGGATCTACGCCCTTACGGAACCCGAAAACCTTCATCTACGACAATACTTGAACCAATACCTTGATAATGGCCTCATTCGTCCATCCAAGTCCCCTGCATCTTCAGCTTTGTTCTTCGTGCCTAAAAAGGAAGGGGACCTCAGAACGTGCATAGACTACCGCGCATTAAATCAGATCATGTTTAAGAACCGATACCCATTGCCTCTGATCCCTGAATTACTAGACCAAGTAAAGGACGCTTGCATCTACACTAAATTAGATCTCTGAGGGGCATATCATCTGGTACGTGTAAAGAAAGGCGACGAATGGAAGACTGCTTTTCGCACTAAGTACAGGTTATTCGAAATACCAGGTGATGCCCTTCGGGTTGTGCAATGCACCAGCAGCCTTCCAGTGTTTTATGAACGATGTCCTTCGTGAACTCATTGACGTCTGTGTTGTTGTATACATAGACGATATTCTAGTGTACTCCTCTTCAGAATCAGACCATGTGAAGCATGTTCGTGCAGTCCTTGAGAAACTACGCAAGCACAAGTTATATGCAAAATTGGAAAAATGCTTTTTTTATGCTACGGAAGTTGAATTCCTTGGATTTATCCTGACTCCAAAAGGAGTCCGAATGGACTCTCGAAAGGTGGACGCAATCCTCAGGTGGCCATCACCCAGTTCAGTTAAAGGGGTACAAAGCATGCTCGGATTTGCTAATTTCTATCGCAGATTCATTCCAGATATCTCACATGTTGTACACCCTATCACAGCACTTTTGCGAAAAAACAAACGCTTCTTGTGGACCGAAGAAGCTGAAAAGGCCTTCCAAGAGCTGAAAGCGAAATTCACGTCTGCACCTGTCTCAAAGCATCCACGCCCCGAACTTCCATACATAGTTGAAACTGATGCATCCAGTTTAGCCATGGGAGCTGTCCTGTCCCAGAAGGATCCTGAAACCGGTCAACTTCACCCAGTAGCATTTTGGTCCAGAAAGTTCTCGGCACCCGTGTTAAACTATGCGGTTACCGTTAAAGAATTATTAGCCATCAAATCCTCCTTCAAGGCTTGGTGGCATTGTCTTCTCAGTGCCAGGCATACCATTACGGTAATCACCGATCACCGGAACTTGCAATATTTAAAAACAGCCAAGGCCCAATCGTCGCGTCAACTTCGATGGGCATTGTTCTTTGCCGAGTTCGATTTCGTGATCACTTATCGACCATGTTGTAAAAATGGCAAGGCAGATGCCTTATCCCGAATAGGGATAGGAGAAGCATATGCGAACCCCGAACCGGTGCCTATAATTTCAGAACAAAGAATTCTTGGCATAACCACTCTACAGACACTAGAGGATATTCAAGTAAAGATCCAACAACTCTTCGATCTAACAGCCCTGCAGGACTGGGTGAAGAAAGGCCCGGACTACTCAGTCATCAATGACCTACCTTATTATCAAGGGCGACTATTTCTACCACACAAGGAACTACAAGAACTAGTCATCTCCAATCATCATGACACCCTGATGGAAGGACACCCAGGTATTGCAAAAACTGAAGCTAAAATTAAGAGACAATTCTGGTGGCCCACCTGGCGAAAAGACGTAAAGTCATTTGTAATGTCTTGTGGCATTTGCGCCCAAAACAAAAATCAGAAGAGAAAACGAGCTGGCCTCTTACAACCTTTGGATATTTCACCTACACCATGGCACACCTTATCGTTAGACTTTATTACAGATCTACCTGCATGTAATGGATTTAACACCATTCTAGTTATTGTGGATTTTTTTCCAAGATGGCCCACTTTATTCCTCTAAAGGGATTACCTTCTGCTTCAATTCTGGCCAAGGAGTTCCTCGAAAACATTGTTCGAATACACGGATTTCCTTCCGTATTGGTCTCTGACCGAGGTAGTCAATTCATTTCACATTTTTGGAAGAAATGTTGTCAACTGGCGCAAATCGAAGTGAGGTTATCAACCAGTCACCATCCCAAGACCGATGGTCAGATGGAGAGGACCAACCAGACCCCTGAACAGTACCTACGTTGCATGCTACACCAGACCGAAAGTAATTGGAAAGATATTTTATGGATTTCCGAGTATGCATACAATAACTCTGTGCATTCAGGAACCGGACAAAGCCCCTTTTATACCATATAGGGACATCACCCTCGAACCTCAGAACTAGATTCGCCTCAGCATTTAGAAATGCCTGCAGTTAGTCATTTGCATTCTACTTTTTCACAAGCCTTTAAAGAGGCAACAGAACATTTGAAACAAGCAAAAGAGAAATATAAGAAAAATGCTGATCAACATAGAACTGAAACTCCACAATACCAGATTGGGGATCAAGTTTGGCTGGCTACAAAACACATACCTCTGAAGGGAACTCAGACTTTTAACCCTAGATATTTGGGACCTTACACTATTAGGGCAATTATCAACCCGATAGCCGTCAAATTGGAATTACCCTCTAATATGCACATTCATCCTGTCTTTCATGTTTCACTTTTAAAACCAGTTAAACCAGGAACAAAATTAACCAAACCACCTGACCCCATCTCGATAGATGGAGAACCTGAATTCGAGGTAAAAAATATCCTGGACTCCAAGATGGTTAAATCAAAACTTTTTTATTTAATCGATTGAAAGGGCTACGGACCACAAGAAAGGTCATGGGAACCTAGTGACCACGTCCATGCAGCTCGGTTGGTGAAAAGATTCCATCGGAACTTCCCAGACAAACCAGGGCCCAGGGGAAGAACAACTTTAGGAGGGGCCTTGGGGGGGAGTGCTGTCATGATGCCTACCCCCAGGCACCCGGACCAAGCACATCAGCCCCGGGAGGAGGCATCTAGACATCTAGTAAAACCTCAGCAGCCCCGGCTAGGGGCTATCTGGGTTCAGTCCTGGCGCTTTAGGCGCCAGGCTCATAGTAGGAATCAGTCCTGGCGCCTAAGGCGCCAGGCTCATAGTCATTACTTACCTCAGGCAGACCATGCTTCAAATGACTCCAATCCAACATGAAGCCTGAAAGGGACTATTTTTCTACAGGGACTATTTTTTACTCGGGTGTGGTTCTAGGGACTTCTTACCTGGGACTACTTTTGAGGCTATTTAAACCACGCCCGACCAGCAACACACGCTTCGCGTTATTCTGCATCCAGCAGCGTAACACTCACCGTGCCTGCAGCCTGCATCCAGTCTTCTGCCACGCCAGCCTCAAATCCGGAGCTCCTAAAACAAAGAGGAAAGAAAGGGACAAGGTTAGAAAACAAACTTATTTCTATTCCACACCTGATTCTGGATCCATCTTGTCTCCGGACCTGTAAAGAACATAATTTCTGCACGTGCCGCACCTTCAGCTGCAGCGCTGCGCCATTCCCACCAGTCTTCACAGCATCCTTAGGGTCGGCGCTGCCTCCATCATTTCTTCGCCGAACTTCGGCACCTAGGAGACAAAAGAAAACCACAAGGTGAGCCGAGGGAACCAACAAATATAATTCTTACCACCATAGACTTACCTGATTTACCACCGGAGGCATCCTTTTGTGACTCTCCATATTTTCACATGCCGCATCTGTAAAGAGAGACAAAACAACACGTTTTCCTCGTGCAACAATTACCGGACAGCACCGGGTAATACAGACTCTTACCTGAGCGCCACCAGCTGCCACAAGAGCATCTTTTCACGAGCCAGCTGCAAGACAAGATAGGAAGGGGGGAACAAGAGTGAACATCGGACATATTGAACTCTATGAACTTAATACTTACTGGTCCTCACCAGGAACCTCAGAGTCAATACTCTCCGGAAATCTCCCGAGCCTTCAAACCAGTGAAGTAACTGGAATCGACGCGCCCCTGCAAATCCACGCAGGATGGAGAGCTCATCTTTCAAGAATATAAGGTGAGATTGCTGTGAGGGCATTTCGGAGGTGATTAGTTGGGGAGGACTGTGGGGGTGCCATCACTTGAATCAACCAGTGGCTAAATCCATCTCTCCACTTGCAGGAG
Organism: Ambystoma mexicanum; assembly: GCF_040938575.1. NCBI lineage: Eukaryota > Metazoa > Chordata > Amphibia > Caudata > Ambystomatidae > Ambystoma > Ambystoma mexicanum. The sequence goes on from NC_090933.1 coordinate 40,263,528, forward strand.
AATATTTCTACGGGTTAAGCAGACAAGATTAGGAGGGCAGATCCAGTCAGTCATCGCTGCACTACGCATCACGTGGGTGGAGACCGCAGCTTCCGGGTCCGACCGACGGCCCTGTGGGAGCCAGGCGAGCGTAACAGGTTTAGTGTCATGGAAGGTGAGAGAGGAGCAGACTTTGCGAATGTTGAAAAGGTGGTAGCAACAGGCGCGAGAGGTAAGAGAAATATGGTGGGAAAAGGAGAGGGAGGAATCAAAGTGAATGCCTAGATTGCAAGCGTGGCCAGAAATGGGAAGAGGGGGGGGGGTGAATAAAAGGTGGAGGAGAGGGTGGCAGAAGAGTGTTGGAGGGAAAGAATAAGACTTCAGTCTTATCAGTATTGAGGGAAAGAAAGCGGGATGACATCCAGTTTTTAATGGCTCTAAAACAGAAAGAGAGTTTAAGGTGGAGATCAGGAGAGAAGGAAGAGAAGGAAAGGAAGAGTTGGGCGTCATCAGTATAGAAATGGTGAGAAATACCAAAGGAAGAGATAATGGGGGCAAGGAGAGAGGTATAGAGAGAAAATTGGAAAGGGCCAAGAACTGAACCTTGAGGTACGCTGTAATCCAAGGGGAGGGTGGGTGAGGTACGACCACCTCAGGAGACAGCAAACGTGTGAGAGGAGAGGTCAGAGGAGAGCCAGTTGAGAACAGAGCCTTTGAAACCAAAGGAAGAAAGTGTGTTGAGAAGTAGTGGGTGATCGATGGTGTCTAAGGCAGCAGAGAGGTCGAGGAGGATGAGGACATAGGATTGTTTAGAGTATCGAGCGGAGAGGAAGGAGTTGAGAATATAAGTAAGGGCAGTTTCAGGGGAGTGTTAAGGTCGGAAACCAGAGTGAGATGAGGGAAGGAGGGAAAGGTTAGTGATAAAGGCTGAGAGCTCGGAGTAAACTATTCGTTCAAGTAGTTTAGAGAGGAATGGGAGTAGAGAGATAGGACGGAAGTTAGAGGGAAGAAGGGGATCAGCAGAAGGTTTCTTTAGTACAGGTATAATAGTGGCATGCTTGAATGCGGAGGGGAAGGTAGCTGAGGAGAGGCAGATGTTGAAGAAGGAGGTTAGGTAAGGAATAAGAAGAGGGTAGATCTTGGGAATAAGGAGGGTGGGGAGAGGTTCAGTAGGGGCCGACATAGGGTGGGCTTTGGACAGGAGGAGGGATACATCAGAGGGGGAGACAGGCGAGAAGTCAGACATCCAAGCTAGAGGGAGATGGGAAGGAGGGGAAAGGCGGAGTAGGAGGAGCAGTTAATCTTTTGATGAAGAGAAAGAATATTGGAGGAGAAGAAGTTTGCAAATTTAGAAGGGGAGAGGGTGGATGAGGCTGAAGGGTCAGGAGTGGGCAGGGAGAGAAGACAACAGAGGGTTTGAAAGATACGGCAAGAGTGAGAGGCTTGGAAGTGGAGAAGGTTAGAATAGTAGGAACGTTTAGCAGAGCTGAGGCAGGAGAATGGTAGGAGAAATAGGAGGTTTGGTTGGATAGCGAGGGAAATTTGAGCCAGAGTCGCTCAAGGCGACGAAGGAGACGACGCATGGAGAAGCTGAGAGGAGAGCCATGGTTGAGAGGGTTTGCGAGTAGGACGGTAGGAAGAGAGGGGTAAAGTAGGTCAAGAGTGGAGGAGATAGAAGAGGAAAGAATGGATAGAGCATCATTGGCAGAGAGAGAAGAGAAATCAGGGAGGGAGGGGAGAGAGGAGGAGCAGGAGTCGAAAAAAAGAGAGATGACTAAAGTCACAAAGGCCACGTCGAAAGAAGAAAGTAGGGGAGGGTACAGGAGTAGATGAATGGGGAAGGGGTTTAAGGGAGAAGGAGAGTAAAGCATGGTCAGAGAGATAGATGGGTAGTGTAGAGACGGTGGAGGAGTGGTAGGTTGAGTTAAAGATAAGGCCTAGAGTGGATCCAGAAGAGTGAGTAGGGAAAGAAGGGAGAGGAGAAAGGAGATAGGAGTCAAGAATTGAGAGAAAAGGGGATGATTGAGGGGGAATAGGGAGATGAAGATTAAAGTCGCCAAGTACCGTGAGAGGAGAGGGGGAGGGAGAGATAAGAGAGAGGAGGTGGTCTAGGTCATTGTAGAAGGAAGAAAGGGGGCCAGTAGATAATTAGAAAGGAGATAGGATGAGGCGAAGTAAAGGATTTGAATAGGTATTCGAAGGAAGGGAAGGTAGGAAGAGGCAGTGAGGAGGTAGAAGAAAGGTATTTAGGATGGAAGAGGAGGCCAATGCCACTGCCGCGACCAGAGGAGCGAGAGATATGAGAGAAGGAGGAAGAGGATGTGGTGAGGGAAGCAGGGACAGTAGAGTTGTGAAGGGGGATCCAGGTTTCGGTTAGGCATAGGAAATGGAGGTTAAGACGAAAGAACATGTCCAAGACAGCAACAGTCTTATTGCAGAGGGATCTGACGTTCCAGAGGGCGAAGTTGATGAGGCTGGAGGGTTGAACAATAGGGGGTTAGATTAGATTAGGACGAAGAGGGAAGGTAGGTGTGGGGTGGGAAGAGTGGGGGATGGGGTGGAGGAAGGGAATGGACATGAGGAAAAGGGGGATGGAGAGTAGGAAAGGGAGGGAGCTAGGGGGATGGGGGAGCGAGAGGGGGAAGAGTAATGAGGACGAGGAGAGGGGAGTTTCGCAGTACGCATAACCAAGGGGAGAGTGGTGTGATGAAGAATAACAAGGGGTCACAGATCAGAAACTTCCAGGTGGTAGCAAGCGGACCGTGGGGGATGAGGAATCCAGTAGAATGTAGCAGATAGTCCGTGGGGGCCGAAGTGGGTGGTGAAAGCAGGAGGACCACCGTGCAGAGAGAATGAGGAGGTCTGAGGAATGTGAAATTGAGCGTAAATATGATGAGGCCAGGAGACAGTAGGGGGCCAGCAGACTGGAAGGGCTTTGGGAAGACTTCTGTACTACTGATCTAAGGGGGTCAGTAGTGGTGGGTGGTATTTGGTGAGTAAGTGGCCTGGAGGAGGCTGTGGTAAGCAGGTGGGGAGAGTACAAGATGAAGCAGGTGGGCCGAAATACACAAGCCCCGAAGCAGCAGGGGGTGTTAGCTAACTGCCAAACGTCAGGTGGGAGTGATGAGGAGCTAACACTGATGCTTCAGTGAGGCAGATGACAAGGAGGCAGGTACTGGCAGGGGAGGACTTAGTGGAGTCTTAATCACAGCACAGTCATTCCAATGTCAGCATAGGCGTTTTCAATGAAGCGCAGTATCCAGTCTCAGCGTGGAGGCTATAGCAGGAGCAGGAAGAGCACAGAAGAGGGTAACCTCAGGCGGAGGGCAGCTCCCTCAGCCCGTCTGAGAAGCCGCAGAGATGCAGCGGGCTGGTGCTGAGTGTAGGAGCAGGCTGAGGTGGCTGTCTGCATATGTGAGAACTAGTTGGGAAGAGTCAAAGGCTGCTGGTGGAAGTCTAGTGCACTGTACCGTGAAGGGTGGGGGAAGAAGTCTTCAATGTTGGCAGGAGGATCTGATGGAATCGAGTTTCCCCAGAGGGTAGGGGGAACCAGCATAGTGGCTTAGCTGTGCAGGATTGGGCAGTCGGTTAAAAGCAGGGAGGCCGTAGTGTCACGCCTGGCCTGGGACAGCAGATAGAGGCCCCATACATGCGTATGATGAAGGAACTGGCACTATTTGGTCCGTGCTAGGGTCGGAGGTGCAGGCAGAGGCTCTGCGCACAAGCCATGCCCGTCAGAGCTATCTTATTTTACGCACAAGCCGCCCAGGTTAGATGTGGGCCGATCCGAGGCCGAAGTAGAGCTGCAGGCGGAGGCATTGTGATGGGAAGTGACTCTCGAAGGGAAAACAGGACAATGTCTGTGTCAGGAATAAGGGCTGGCAAAGACGTGGAGTGCTAAAATATGCCTATTAAGACATAAGGAGCTTGGAAGGACCGGAAAAATCCATTTCCCAGCATCCTCAGTGCCTTTTTGTAGTTTTGCACGTGCGCGCGCTGCAAGCTGTCTTGAATTAAGAACAGCTTATTAGCAGGCAACGGCAGCGGGCAGGTGTGGCTTATTTTGGTTTAGCAAAGCAGTCGGAGGCAGGCGTGCCGTGTGCAGAGGAGCGATGCAGGCTATGAACGTTTGAATTCTACACGGCAGCGGTTCACGGAAGGAGCAGGAGGGGCTCGAGGCTGGCAGACAGAGTCACGGCATTACTCTCTTCGTCTGGGAAGTCCCGTGGGGCTCCCAGACCAAAGATAAGTACTTGTGGGAGTGCCATGATTATATATGCATGGAAGGGTGTCGCGAGTGATTTTACAGCCGGTTATTATTCGTCTGGGAAGTCTTGAGGGGCTCCCAGACTCAAGATAAGTAACGGAGCACGCTCCTTGAATGCAGTGAGGGGGGCACAGTGTGTCGGGGCTAAAACCTACGTTACCTGCTGAATTATGGTTTAAACTTTATATGTAGTAACTCTTGGCAACCATTGTATTTGTTGTTCCGTGTTAAGAAATACATGCAAAACTACACAGACAAAGGATTCAGGACTCTAGATGACATGTGGTCATGAAGTTAATCTTCACTAGTGCAGTGAACTAGTGGGGGCATCATTTATGTTTGTATGTTGCTTATGCTGCCCGAAGGGCCATGTGTACTGTCTGATCATGATGGGAATTTTCCCTTCTGTGTGTTTTCATCATATTGCTTGCTTTATGTGTTTCTGGTGAACCAGCAGTGTGTAGTACACATATTAAGGTGTGCTACTTATGAATTAGGCAGTATCAGCAGTTCAGGGGGTATTTCTGTTGTTTACATGTTAGACAGGTTAGGGTTCTTCCCCGGTGCTTCCTCCCGTCCCATCCAATTTAGGAGTTCCTTACCCTTTCTCCGGTGTTCCTAAATTCCCCCATCTTATCCACAACCTCTCCCTAACCCCTCTTCTACTCATTGGTTGACACGTGGCAACCTGTTTTCTATATCAGGTGCCTGTGGCAACCACGGTGGGAGGGTCAAGTTCATTCGGCTTCCGTGGTTCGGGGAAGAGTGTCGATCTCTCTTCCTTTCTAGTTAAGTGTGATTGTGACATAATAAACCACCACCATATTGGGATACTCACAACCACCCAAGCCAAATGGACACGACACCTCCACCTTTAGCCGATGTGCTAAAGGCTTTACAAGATATTCAGTTGGAATTAGCGCATGCTCGTCAGGAAGCTACTACGTTGAAGGCGCAGGTACAAGGATTGGTCGCACAAAGTACGCCTTTAAATGGGGCCAATACATCTAACACTATAGGCACCTCCACTAGTAGAAATCCTACGGTCATTGTTCAACCTCCAAGTAGTGTACCCTTGGCAGCACCAGAACGTTTTTCAGGATATCCTAGAAAATACATGACTTTCCTCACACAATGTAGGCTCAATTTTTTGTGCAAGCCTGCAGCATTTAAAAACTATTCAAGCTAGAACCGCCTTTGTAATATCATATTTGACAGGCAATGCAGCAGCATGGGCAATGCCTCTGGTGCAGAAAGATGACCCTTTGTTATATAATTGGGATAATTTCTTAGTAGAATTTGGTAGACTGTTTGATAGATGTGAAGTGTCACTGGCACAAGACAAAGAGCTGTTAGGGTTAAGGCTAGGGTCACGAGATCTGGTAACATATGTGATACAGTTCAATAGATTAGTGATTGAAACGGAATGGCCAGTGGCAAAACAGATGGTATTGTTTTATCAAGGGTTACGGGAGGAACTGAAAGATGCAATTGCGCAAGTAGAACCGCAACCAGGTCCCTTTATGGCCATGATACATTTAGCCCTTAGTTAGATCATCGAATGAATGAGAGAAAGGGAGATAAGAAGAAACCGGAAGCAGTCCCGTTTGTGAGATTAGATAGGAGTAGGGGAGTAAGGATTGGCGAGATAGAACCAATGCAGATTGGTAGTGTAAGAGGACCTTTATCAGAGGCAGAAAAAGAACAGCGGAAGCTTAATAAATTGTGTTTATACTGTGGACAGGCAGGCCATTTTATACGTACCTGCCCTAATACTCCGCAGAGAAATGTAGGAGGGGAACGGAGCAAGAAGAAGGTGGGAAAAGAGTTGGGCCGGCCTTAGGGGGAACTCAGGTGACAGGCCCGAAGGAAGGGAGGTTCCCCAAATTGGTGGCAAATACAGTTGGGAGTAAGACCTCTCATTTGTATATATTGGTGACATTATGTTGGGCGATGTCCAAGCAGGCAGTACTGGCTATGGTGGATTCAGGGGCCACAGGTAATTTTGTGGATATTACATTGGCCAATCAATTAGGGCTACCTTTACAAGACAAACAAAGAGTGGAAGGGGTGCAGTCTGTGGACGGTTCTCCTTTAGTGTCAGGTCCTGTAAGACAACAAACGCAAACTTTGCAGATGACATTTGCATCAGGTCACAGAGAAGACATTACTTTTGATTTGATAGCTGCACCACGGTTTGGTTTGATTTTGGGAATGCCTTGGTTAGTGCAACACAATCCAAGGATTGATTGGGAAAGCAGACAGTAGAGTTTGAAGAGAAGAGGTGTCAAGAGCACAAGATATTGGAAGTGGGACCCACGGCTTGGTTGATTAACCAGGAAAGAAGGGATCAGATGGTGGGAGCAGTGGAATCAGGAATTCCCTTGCAGTACAGAGAGTTTGCAAAAGTATTTGACAAAGGTGGGGTAGAGCAACTACTGCCCCATCGACCATACGATTGTGGCATTGAATTGGAGGCCGGGGCGAAGTTGCCTTGCAGTAGAATCTATGCCCTTACAGAAACAGAAAATAAACACTTAACAGAGTATCTGGGTGAAATGTTAGAGAAGGGGTTCAGTAGATGCTCCACGTCTACGGTCTCCTCCCCCTTGTTTTTTGTCCCAAAGAAAGAGGGGACATTACGAACGTGTATTGATTACCACACCTTAAACAAGGTAACAATTAAGAATAGGTTTCCATTGCCTTTAATTTCAGTTTTTCTGGATCAGGTGCGGGCTGCGAAAATCTATACTAAATTGGATCTAAGAGGGGCATACCATTTGATAAGAGTACAGGAGGGGGACCTGGACTTGGGTAACGGAAGAACCTAAGGGGTTAGAATGACTTTCTTGTGATGACAAGTGTGAACCCGACGGAGGGACGTCTGCCATCAAATAATAATGGCATCAAATAATAATAATACAGTCCTAGTAGGGTTTAGTCGAATAAAAGGGTCTATACAAAAAAAAAGCGTGTTGACAATCCTTACTGCTACGCTACAAAAGAGTGTGGGATAATGTTCACAAGAAAATAAAGAAGTGTTCACAAAATGATAAGTCAGGATATTATGACAGGGGCCTCCCTTCACCATGTTGTTAGCACGGGACAAGGCGGGACTCTCGATCACAGCACACTTTTCTCAGTATCAAGGCCTTCTGTCTCCAAGTCTCTTCTCTTGCAAAGTCTCTTGCTGCAGAGGGCCTGATATGCCAAAACATCAAAATAAAAGTTCCTTCTTTTAACATTCACGTTGGTTGACTACCCTTCACCCTTAGATCCCCCTCAGCCGGGCTCCGATCCTTTCTCTCAATCGTCAGCCTCCCTCAGTCGGGTTCAAACCAACCACTTGCCGCAGACGTCCCACCGTCGGGTTCACACTTGTCATTACAAGAAAGTCATTCTAACCCCTTAGGTTCTTCCGTTACCCAAGTCCAGGTCTCAGCCCCCAGTCAGGATTTCACTTAGGCCCCAGTCAGGCTTTCTCTTAGAAGCCAGTAAGGCTTCACATATTTATATTATCACTATAAATTTGCAGGCATCCCTCAGTCGGGTTCACATTTATCCCAGTAACACAGTTAGCTTTATGCTTAGCTTTTCTCTTCTTCTATAATAGTCGTAAATCTTAATGTCTTTTTAAACAATCACACAAGGTTCACATTAGGACCCCCTCCTCCGGGCTCAGACCTTCATAACACTTTGACAACTTTAGACAGACACTTCCAAAGGGCGATCACGTCTCGCTGGCTCACTCTGTTGGCCTACGGCAAGCGCAGGCTTCATATCATCACAGTTTGCATGGCGTTCCCCTCAGTCGGGCGCAAATCCCAGTTCCACAATAACAAAACACAATGTTCAACACAGTCTCTTTGTTTAGGAGAGGGGTACCAGCCAGAGACCTTCGAAGTCAAGCATTGCCGTTTCGGTACTATGTGCCGCTCGGAAGCCTGACTATTGGCTGTGTAGGATCTTGTTTGTTTCAACAAAAGTCTTTTTGTTGGTTTGTGGCAATTTTATCTAATTCTTTTAGTAAAAAGTTACAGTTGGTAATAGGTCTTAGGTTGCCCGGGTCACTTAGATCTAATTCAGGTTTTTTTGCTAGAGTAGTGATAGTGAACTTTTTGATGTCTGTCGGAACCCTGCCTTCCCGAAAGGAGGCGTTCACCATTTTGGTGAGTAAGGGAGAAAAGATATTAGCATTCTCCACTATCAATTTTGGTGGAATTATATTTTCCGCACATGTGGTGGGTTTCATTGAGTTAAGAGTTTTTTTGCATTTCTTCGGTCGTGATCTCATGGAATTTGAAAGTTCCTTGCTGTACTGTGGACTCGACTCCTTTTTCTGGCTCGGCCTGGCTTGGTGTGATTATTTTAGCCTCTTTTAGTGCGGTCCTGGCTTTTCTGATTTTGTCTGCGAAGGCTGTTTGTACCTTGTTGCAGTCTTTACTGGTCGGTGTAAAAGTAGGGGTCAGTGTTTTAGGTTTTTTTTATTGCTTTGAGGATTTGGAATAGTTTGCTAGAAGAGCTTTCTGCAGCTTTTATTTGTTCATTGAAATAATTCCTCTTGGTGTCACAAATGCATTTTCTATAACTCTTTCCACTTTCTTTCCAGCTGGCTTTATTCTCTTGTGATGGATTTTTTTGCCATTTCTCTTCTCTTCTCCTTTTTTTCTCTTTTGAGTTCGGCCTGAGTGGTATTAAACCATTTCTGGTGATTTTTATTAGGTCTTATTAGTCTATTTCTCAAGGGGGCTTTTGGGTCCACTAGTTGCTTTGCCTGTGCATTTATCAGGGGTAGACATGGACAAGGACAAGTAAAACAGACAAAACCAGTAAAACATGGAAAGACTGAAGGAGCTGTAGCTTATGTGACTGCCTCCAAACCTGCCAAAGCCGTGTCAAGGGGCATACAACCTTATAGGAGATTACTTTGCCCTCTCTGTAGGGTGAAAGCACATCAAAACTACGTTGCCTAGCATGCTTTGGGCATTCAAGGACCAATGAGGAGCCGGACCAGGTGGGGCACGTCAGCGCACATGTGCAAGCCCCGAGGCACAGGGTTTGTGCTCAAGATTCCCACCAAGACGGATGTGTGCAGAGCGGCTGTTGCAAAATCATTTGCGAGGGGCCCAGCCCCACCGGAGCAGCAGCCCGATGCTTCGTCAGCCTCAGTTAAGTGCTGCAGTGTTCTGGGCTCAATGGGATCCAGGGGAAAGCGCAGGGAGCCATCTTTTGCCCATTCCGAGCCCCTGCACCTGCTAACAAAGCTGAGTGATCATGTCCACGCATGGTTGCCATAGATCCTTGCATACTTGTTGGCATATTTACCCAGAGCTTGTGTACTGTTGCTATTACGAATCATGCTCGTGTAGCTTTCTGATTACAGAGTGTTTCCCGTCCTGCGGGACCGGAGAGCCAGCAGCCACGCGAGACAGAAAACACGTGTTGCTTACTATTCTTAGAGAGGCACAGATCCACCCTACTGCTGAGGTCCAACCAGACCGAAACACGTGTCTGGGGTTTCTGTTGGTACTTTTGTTCAGAGGAGAATTGCCTAGCATTTCGGTGCTGGACTGCCCAAGGGCAGGGCAAAGACTGATATGTTTAGGATATTTCTTCTCTGTGAAAGATAGTGAGCTAAAGACTCTGGGTAAGTCTCTCGTAACCAGGACTAATGTCTGGCAGAGGGACTCCCAGGACACCCCTTGTTAATTTGCAAAAAAGTCTTTTGACAGTTCCAGAAAGAAGATTAAACACAGGTAAGACTTGTGGGATGAAGAAGTTGCAATTCATGTTTGTTCCGGTTTTGGTAAGAGCAGGTAAGACTTGGAGGGTTAGACAAATGCAGTCCGTGGCTTTTCCGGGTCGAGTATGAACAAGTAAGACTTTGAGATTTAGACTAATGCAGTCCGTGGCCGTTCCGGGTCGAGTATGAACAGGTAAGACTTTGAGGTTTAGAAGAATGCAGTATGGGGCCGTTCCGGGTCTGGTATGAGCAGGTAAAACTTGAGGATTCAGACGAATGCAGTCCATGGCCATTCCGGGTCGGGTAAGAACAGGTAAGACTTGAGGATTCAGACGAATGCAGTCCGTGGCTGTTCCGGGTCGGGTACAAGCAGGTAAGAGTTTGAGGATCCAGACAAATGCAGTCCGTGGCCGTTCCAGATCGGGTACAAGCAGGTGAGACTTGAGGATTCAGACGAAAGCAGTCGTGGCCGTCCCGGGTCGGGTACAAGCAGGTAAGACTTGGTAGCAATGACAAGGAGGAGATAATGCAGGTAACAAGAAAGGGACGGGAATACAAGAAGCCAAGAAAACAAGATACAAGGTATGGAGATTTAGGAATTTAGACACATTCAGAAGCGCCGCTGTACGCGGAGGTGCGGCTTCAATACAGGTCACCTGACCTTACGAACGGGACGAAGCCGTAGACCTGAGTGTCTATGAAAATACCATGGCTGCCAGTGTTTCCACGGTAACCCATAGCGTTCTGCAAAAGGACGTGCCAGAAACAAAGGAGAACGGGTCTGAGTCATAGCAGACCCTCTCAATTTGGACCCAAAAACGTTAGATCCCCTGGGTTTACTAGACAGTTGGTTATTAAGTGAACTCCTCCTCTGATTCTCCGATGGGGCATACAATGGAACCATGACAGTCTCCTCCCCCAAAGATGCCTCCCCGGAACGTGCAGCCAAGAACTCAGACAAGAGACGTGGAGCATGTACATTAGACTCAGGTTCCCAGGTACGCTCCTCCGGACCATAACCTTCCCAATCGATAAGGAAATGAAGGACTCCCCGCACCAATTTAGTATCCAGAATGGCTTTAACCACGTACTCCTCTACTCCTTCCACTATCACTGGAGCTGGATGAGAAGGGAGACGGGTACCTGCCGATGGATCTTCCATTGGGAAGGTAGATCTAAACGGACCACCAAAGGATGGATCACTTCCTTAATAGGGAAAGGTCCCACAAAACGAGGCGCCAAACATTTACAACCAGGCAAAGTGAGGTTCTTGGAGGATAACCAGACCAACATTCCAGTTTGATAATCAGGAGCTGGCCTCCGGTGTTTGTCGGCGTAAAGTTTGGCTTGCTCTTGAGCAGTTTTTAAAGGATTAAAGACCGTTTCCCTAAGGGAGATGAAATCACGAATGCAAGCCTGGGCTGCCGGATTTTCAGTGGTAGGTATTAGATCCTCAGGAAATGACTTAGGATGGAGACCATATAGAGCAAAGAACGGAGAAGTACCGGTAGATGAATGTACTGAGTTGTTGTATGCAAATTCTGCCGCCCCCAGCACTTTTAACCATGATTCCTGATGCTGGGTAATCAAACAACGTAAGAATTGTTCCATAGTGGCATTAGCTCTTTCGGTTTGTCCATCCATTTCGGGATGATAAGCCGTAGAGTAGCAAGCATCGATGCCCAATACAGTAACCAGGTGGCGCCAGAAACAGGAGGTAAACTGTGAGCCACGATCGGTAATGATGATCTCAGGGAGTCCAAAACGATGGACCACATTCTGCAAGAACATATCCGCTAGAACTGGTGCTGTAGGTATACCCTGGCATGGTACAAACAAGGCCATCTTGGAAAAGTAGTCAACGACCACTCATATGGTTTCATAACCTTGAACATGAGATAGTTCCACCACAAAATCCATAGAGATCATCAGCCAGGGTTTTTTAGGTACAGGGATAGGCTGAATTAAACCCATAGGTTTAGACACCGTACCTTTACACTGAGCACAAACTGCACATTTCTTGATGCACTCCCAAACATCATTAACCATAGAAGGCCAGAACGCCCAACGTTTTGACAATTCGAGCATTTTGTGTCTCCCTGGATGTGTGGCCATCAAGGCATCATGACACCAATGCAGGGCCAAGATACATGTTTCGGAGGTAGGGAGAACAACTATTCTTGTACATAAGGCATGGAATTAACAATATGTATTTCAGGATCGTGGAGTTCAGGAGGGTTCGTCTCCATCCAAGATGTAATCATACCCTTCAGGGATGAGTCTATGGTACAAGAACAAATGACAGAAGATGGTTGTAACACAGTGCTTTCCCGGTGAGGCGTCAGACCGCCTTCATTCAGTCTTGATAATGCATCAGCCTTAGAATGCATCTTGCCGGGACGATACGTGATCTGGAAATTATACATGGAAAATAATTAATTCCACCTTGCGTGGCGAGCGGTGGTACACTGTACAGATTTAAGAGCAAAAAGATTACGATGATCAGTGAAGACTTGCACGGGAGTAATAGTACCCAATAGATGGTGTCTCCATACCAAGAACGCATCGCGTATAGCCAAAGTTCACGTTCTGTGATTGTATAGTTCATGTCGTACTTAGTGAGCCTTCTGGAATGGTATGCCACAGGATGTAGAAGACCAGTGTCTTCACATCTTTGGGACAGCACCGCTCCCACAGCCACATCTGAGGCATCGGCCTCAACAATAAACAGGAGCTTTTGATCTAGATGTTGTAGGACCGGGGTAGAAGTGAACGTGGTCTTTAGTGTTTCAAAGGCTGTTTGGGCTTGATCAGACCATACAAAGTGTTTCTTAGCACTGGTTAACGCAGTCAAGGGTGCTGCGATGGCCGAAAAAGAGTGTATGAACCACCTGTAAAAATTTGCAAACCCTAGAAAAGACTGAAGGGACTTTATATTTTTTGGGACAGGTCAGTCCAAGATGGCTTTAACTTTATTCTTGCTCATCTTCACACCCTCACTGGTAATATCGTAGCCTAAGAATTCCACCTAGTCAACATGAAATACACACTTTTCCAATTTAGCATACAGGTTGTTTTCACGCAATCTCTGTACACAGTGGATACATGTTTGATGTGTTCCTTATAAGTAGAAGAATAAATGAGTATGTCATCAAGATAAACAACCATGAACCGATCCAGTAAATCCTTGAAGACATCGTTGATGAAATACTGGAAGGTGGCTGGGGCATTGCAAAGGCCGAATGGCATAACCAAGTACTCAAACAACCCATACTTGGTTTTGAAAGCTGTCTTCCATTTGTTGCCTTCTCTTATTCTCACCAGATTATATGCCCCCCTTAGATCAAGCTTGGTGAAAAACTTGGAAGAACCTAGTTGATCCAACAGAACAGATATTAAGGGAATTGGATACTGATTCCGTACAGTCACAGCATTCAACTCTCTATAATCAATGCAGGGGCGTAAGTCTCCCTCTTTCTTAGGTACAAAGAAAAGCAGTGATGCTGTTGGAGACCTGGAGGGGCGGATGAACCCTGCCCGAAGTGCTTGATCTAAATACTCTTTTAGTATCACATCCTCCTTTTGTGTAAGCGAATAGATTCTTCCAGAGGGAATACGGGCATCAGCCATTAATTCTATTGGACAATCATAAGGGCGATGAGGAGGTAGTTTTTCTGCCGCTTTCTGTTAGGCAGAATCCTGTGCAGTGCCCTTAGGGACGACTACACCTGATTAAGACTACAGGTGGGAATACAAGTTTTACCTTTGGTACAAGACTGTACTACTAAGTTATAGTGGTAGCAGTAGCAGAGCAGCCAGGCTTATCTCAAGAGTATCTGAGCAGTAGCAGAGATTACACAAAGGGACCACAATTACTTTGACTCAAGCAAACAATGACTGAAGGTTTCAAGTAAAAAAATATAAGTACATTTATTTTTAAACCATCAGTTATAAACACAACACCTCTATTAAACTTTAAACAAAACCACACGTTAAATATACTACAACTAACCAATTCACTTTGTACAGTAAGTCTCAAGGTAAGTACCCTGTGTTTGAATGAACCAGTGTTATGAACAAAACACGATACCGCGGATATGGTTGCGATCACTTTTTGAGAGTTCGGTATACTAAATAAACGCGTATCCGTGACATGAAGTGCTACCGGGGCAAAAACACACTTAGCACCTGAGATACCCAGAGGGAGTTGGGGGCAAAAATCACAGGCAATATTTAGGTTAGGCAGACAGTATCGAGAAACACTCAGAAACAGGAGTTCAAAAGTCAAAGGGTCGGAGCCAGGTTTAGGTGACACCGGAGGCCTGTGCCGAAGATCACACAGTTAGACAGTTCACAATTCTGTGTAGCCAAAAAGTACTTGAATATTGTCAATGTTCAGAAGCAAAAGTTATAAGAAGGAGGGAAGACAGGGACGAGCCTTGAATTTGAAGAAAAGGGGTTCACCCAGTTTCCTCGAGTAGAACACAGTGCCTTATTTCCACGATGCAGCTGGTGTCCTGGCAGTTGTTCCTGTTGGTTTCCCGCAGACCCACGATTTCCTGGAGCTTCGTTGTGTAGGAGGACATCTGAAGGGGGTCTGTACCACACAGGGATGAAGCCGACAGCAGCGACAACGCAAAGGTGTGCTCCTTAAAAACAGGAGAGGCTCAGCAGGTGGCTATCCGGACCACTACAGCAGTGTGCAGTGATTTCGACCACGGTGGAGATCTCTTGCTGTAGAAGATGAGCTGGTTATCCCCACCAGGCTCAAAGGAAGAAAACTCCAGACTGGATCTTCTCTTAGTCGTCGAAGGTAAGATAGCTCAGGACTGCAGCAGGGCTTCACTGGGGTGGAGTAGTTGCAGCAGCCGTCATTCTCTCCACTTCTCTTTGGTTCCTTGTAGTTCCAGAGGCGACTCTGACTTCTAGCCCAAGAGACCTGCCTTATATGTGCAAAAAACCCCATTCACACAGCCTGGCTGTCAATCACGCAGCAGGGGGGGATTGTCCAGCCGGGACAACCACCTCAGCCAATCATGGCAAAGTGCGACTTGAGTTTCCTAGGATACCCTGTGCAGGGGGTGACTACACCCCTCCCTCACATTCAGCCCACCTAGACACCCAGGCGCCAAGAGGAGGGCTTCCCTGCAGAAGCCCGCCAAAAGACGGTGAACAAAGAAGGCAAACCTAGTTTGCCGCGCAAAGTAAAACACAAGAAGGACTTTAACAAAAAGAAATGGTGAATAAACCCAACCGGAGCCAAAAGAAAGACGATTTGGTCAAGCGGGTTTATGTTCGAGGCTAATATAATAGCCAAGGACAGTACCACGTTTATCTAATATAATCGCGTAGAAAAGTTAGGGTAGATACCACTGCCACCAGCCAAGCCTAAATGTTAAAAGAGCAAAACAATGCTCAGGCAGGTACAGACAGAAAAGGGGTACATATTAGCCCTTTCCGGTACTCCATGTAAGATGGGGTGTACTGGGTCTGTGGAAAAAATTACTATGTAAAGTAAATGGCAACTTTACCTTTCTCTGGGGGACAGTAGTCAGCCCCAGCGAAATGGAGTCAGAGGGAAGTCTAAAAGGCAACCCTGGGTTACTACACTAAAGGTGCTGTGTAACCCATACAAAAACAGGGGCACCTGGAGTGGTGTGCTCCAGTGCCCAAGATCACACAATGAGTTACAACAAATAGGCCAAAACACATGTAAGAGTGGAAAAAGGATGTACACTCTTACCAGGTGGAAAAAATGAACTCTAGAAATCCAGCAAAGCTGCTGGGGGACTCACTAGGTGAGGGAAATTAGCCTTAGAAGGAGAATTCTCCCTAACACTCACCCCCGCCCCCAGACTAAGGGACAGGAGGATTTAATCCACTCCTGGATGGATCTCATACCTCTAGTCGGTTACAAACATCCTAGAGAGACCATCAGCATTTTGGTGGTGACTTCCTGCTCTGTGCTCAATGGAAAAATCAAATCCTTGCAGGCAAATTGACCATTTGAGTAATTTTGGGTTTTCCCCTTTCATTTGCATCAGCCATTTCAAGGGCTGGTGGTCAGTCTGAATGATGAAGGTAGATCCATACAAGTATGGTCTAAACCTCTTCAGTGACCACACAATAGCTCAGCATTCTCTTTCTATTGTTGCCCACCTTGTCACAGGATCCTTTAACTTCCTGCTGATGAAACAAACGGGGTGTTCCCTACCTTTCTCATCCAGTTGACTAAGGACTGCACCTATACCTACCTTAGAAACATCAGTTTGTACAATGAAGGGTTGGTGATAATCAGGAGCTCTTAGGACTGGAGCTTGACAAAGGGCTTTCTTTAGACCTTCAAAGGCTTGATTGTACTTCTCATTCCACCTGACCTTTTTAGGAAATTTGGAAGAGGAGATGACATTCAAGGGAGAAGCTATGGTCCCATAGTTCTCTATGAAGTTCCTATACTACCCAGTAAGACCTAGGAAGGCTCTTACTTGGGTCTGAGTAGTAGGGGTGGCCCAGTTTTGTACAGCTTGTACTTTGCTAGGCAAGGGCCTTATTTCACCCCCTCCTACCTCATGCCCAAGGTAGACCACTGAACTCTGACCAATTTGACATTTGCTTGCCTTTATGGTCAGATGGGCCTGTTCCAGAGCCTGCAATACATAACCTAGGTGTTCAACATGTTCTTTCCATGTAGGGCTGAACACTGCAATGTCATCCAAGTATGCCATGCAGAAGTACTCCATCCCATTCAGAACTTGATTGACCATCCTCTGAAATGTAGCAGGTGCATTCTTTAATCCAAAAGGCATCGCCTTGAATTGGTAGAGGCCAGCTGGAGTGAAGAATGCAGTTTTCTCCTTGGCATGGTCTGTCAGGGCTATTTGCCAGTAGCCTGACGTTAGGTCAAATGTGCTGAGGTACTTGTCTTCACCAAGTTTTTCCACCAGCTCATCTGTCCTAGGCAAAGGATGTGCATCAGTAGTGGTGACTGCATTTAGAGTTCTATAGTCCACGCAGAATCTCAATTCTTTGGATCCTGCCTTTGGTACAAACACAACTGGGCTAGACCATGGGCTAGTAGAGGGCTCTATAATCCCGAGTTCAAGCATTTTGTTGACCTCATTCCTTATGTGTGATCTCATATTGTCTGACATTCTGTACCCCCTGCTTTTGACAGGCAAACAGTCACCAGTGTGTATGTCATGCTGGCCCCAAGGGGTCAAACCTGGTGAAAGTGAGAACAGGGACGTAAACTGATTTAACAGTAACTTGCACTCATCCTGCTGGTCAGATGTGAGACTGGAAGAGAGATTAACTACTCTCAAAGTGCTCGGAACTGATCTCAGGAGTTGAGTCAGTGCTATGCTCTGAGCCACTACAGGAATCAATATCCCCTTCCTCTTTCTCCTTCTCACCTGAGGTAACGGCGTTGTCTGGTCTTTGTCCTTCTTTCTTCTTCTTGCTCCTAGACCTTCTAGGGGGGGTCTCCCTCGGTCGGAAGCCACTCTGCTGCCTTTCTGTGATGGCAAGCAGCAGGGGCCCCCTTCCGACGAAGTCCAACATGAGGAAAAAAGGCCAGCCGGCAAAAAAAAACCTCTTGAAGATGGCAGGTAAGGAATTCGCTGTGGATTGGCGGTGAAGGACTATGACTCCCAGAATGCAGCAGCAGCAGAAGTAAGTATGAACCAGGAGAGAAGGCTGATCGTGGAAACTTGCAAATGTCCAGAGGAATGGCTAAACCAAATGGGGAGACCCAAGGTGGAAGCCAAAAGAGGAAAAGGCTCCGGACAGAGAGCAGCCGAAGTCACTGCAAGCAGGTAACAAGGGCCGTGTGAACGGTAGAAAACCGGGAGAAAAGAGGAACCAGAGAAAAGGACGGGAAGCGGCGCCAGGGGGGGCCAGAGGGAGAAAACAAGGGAAGCCACAGAAAGGACGGAAGGCAAGGAAAAACGAAAGGTAAGAGGAAAGCAACACAGCGTCAGACTCACGAGGAAAGCAGTGAGTTGCAACGCAGTGTCAGCCCGGAAAGGCGGGGCTTAAGAGCAGAAGTAAACAAAGAAAGACTAGACCCATACCCGCACCCGGTAGAAAGGGAAAGTGTTAACGGGAATACACTCGTCTGTGTGGCCAAATGCGCCAGGAGAGGCGGCGCATGACAACTACTTCCACTTGCTCATGTAAAGGTAAGCCTCCGAGGGGTCAGGCAGAGGTTCACTCTCCTCCTCCTCCTGAGCTGAAGCTAGAAACAGAGCTCTTATGTCAGGTCTAGAGACATAAGCCTTCAAACGGTTGGTGTGAAAGACTCTGGGAGCCTCCATAGGGTTGCCTAAGTCCACCAGATAGTTCACCTCTCCAAGTTTACCCACAACCTTGAAGGGTCCTATCCATTTGTCCTGCAAGGCCCTCTGCCTTGTGGGGACCATAACAAGAACAAGCTGGTCTTGAGTAAACTCAACCATGTTAGCCTTCTGGTCATGCCAATGCTTGACCAGAGCTTGACCAGCCCTCAAGTTATCACTTGCCTCTGCCATCATGTGTGACATTCTCCTCCGGACACCTATCACATAGTCGGTCACTCTGACTGGCTTGGGGGAAGGAGCACTCTTAATCAGGGCCAATGGACCTCTGACTGGATGGCCATAGAGAAGTTCGAAGGGACTAAATCCTACTCCCTCCTGAGGGACTTCTCTATAAGTAAATCGAAGGCATGGCAGTAGAAGGTCCCACTTTCTTCTAAGGGGTTCTTCTAAAGCACCTATCATGCTCTTCATAGTTCTGTTAAACCTTTCTACCATTCCATTGGTTTGGAGGTGGTAGGCAGTTGAGAACTTGTAGGTAACTCAACAGGTTTTCCACATGTTTGCATGTAGTGGGGCATAAAATGTGATCCCCTGTCAGATATCACCTCCTGAGGAAAACCTACTCTGGTAAAAATACCAAGTAGGGCCTTAGCCGGAGCCGTAACAGTCCTCATAGGTATGGCTTCAGGAAATCTAGTGGCATGGTCCACTACAACCAGGATAAACCTGTTGCCTGAAGATGTGGGAGTGTCAAGAGGACCAACAATGTCAATCCCCACCCTCTCAAAAGGAATTCCCACCACTGGGAGAGGCACTAAGGGTGCCACATTCTTAGACCCACTCTTGCCAGAGGTTTGGTAAGTGTGGCAGCTTCTGCAGAATTTGTCTACTTCTATACCCATCGTATGCCAGTAGAAGTGCAGAGATAGCCTTTCTTTGGTCTTCTTAAAACTTAAGTGACCAGCCAAAGGTACCTCATGGGCTAACTGCAGAAACTGGAGTTGGTTCACTAGAGGTACTACAAGTCTTTTGTAGTCTCCAGGGGTTGACTCAGTTGGTTCACTGTAGAAGAGGCCATCTTCCCAGTGCAACCTATACTTCCCACCCAGGCTCAGTCCCATTGAGCTGAGAAGTGGCCTGTTGGTGAAGACCTTCCAAGGTAGGACACTCTTTTTGTCCCTTGCTGAAATCTTCCCTGTTGGGTCCACCTTCTGCCAGTAAAGACTGCAGCTCAGGATGGTCAACAGGGTTAAGATCTCCTACCAAGGTAAGATCCTCTTCTAGATCTGATTCCTCAGTATCTAGCTTGACCATACAGGGTTGAACCTCACACTCAGCCTCAGCTGGTGTGGGAGTCACTTGTGTGACTTTGGGCAGTCTCGGAGATGTCCTTCTGGGCACAGGAGTGCTTGCTGGTTTCTTGCTGGCAGACTTAGGTTTCCCTTTTGTCTTTTCTTGCCCTGCAATGGCAGTAAGTAAGTCCTGTGGACTTGGGGTGATAGCTTCCTCTATCATGTCCCCAGGAGAGCCTCTTAAGGTTCTCTCCCTTTCAGACCTTGTGAGCTCCTGCTTTCTTCTGCTGGGGGGTCTGGGGGTACTAGATACAACTCCAAGAGTTTTAAGGTCATTACCCAGCAGGACCCTCCCAGGTACGTTATTTTGCACACTTACAGGTATCCTGACAGTCATGCCATTACACTGGATGAGAGCTGGTAACTGGGAACCATTTGCACAGGGCCTACAGCTAACTTGGTTAGGTGTTTGGGTGCCTTAGCAACATCCTCCACCTTGAAAAAACATTCATCAACCACAGTTATGCTGGCTCCAGTGTCTCTGATGGCAGGGGTCTCCTGACCATTCACAAGAACACTATCTTTGTAATACTCTTTAGTATTATCTGGGATTGAGTTGTAGACATCTAAGTTCTGTTGTTCCCAAAGACCCAAGGACACTAAAGAAACACTAGCTGAGACTCTCATGGGCTCATCAGCTAGTAGCTAAACGTTTCCACTTGTCATAGGTACTTCCTCCACCTAGGAGAAGGCTAAGGAGACAGTGTTGATCCCTGAAGGTTTACCCTTACACTTGGGATCCCCTTTCACATGGCCAGGCAATCCACAAACAAAGCATTTCCCAAATGCTCTCTGGAATGGGGGCTTGCTCTGACCTCCATCTAGTGTGAAACCAGGTGGTACACTAGCCTGATTCGGTTTACCTTGTGACTTACCCTGGTTATGTTTGTGGCCCTCTTTTGGATGAGAATTATTGGAATTCTCCTTGTTGTCTTTCTTGGACTGCTTTTTCTCTTCCTTCTTCTGAGTTGCCCCAGAATCCTTGTGAGTAGCCCTGTTGGCAACCCACAAGTCAGCAGCCTTAGCTAACTTCTTAGGATCTATCTCCTTTGAATCAGCCAAGTGCTGTCTAAACTCAGGAGAGGAGGCATCACAAATAGACTCCAACATTACAAGATTCCTCAAACCTTCATAAGTGGTCACTCTGTAACCCTTAACCCAACCATCTAAGTTTTTCAAACAGTCACACACCCGGGTAGCCCAAGGGGTACCATCATGCTTTTTGAGGGTTCTAAACCTCTTAAGATGGGAAGGGGTCTTCACAAACCTAGCTATTAATGCTAATTTCACACATTCATAATCCTGTTTATCCTCCTCCCCCAACTCCATTACAGCATCACTTGCAACAGGGGGAAGCCTAGAGAAAAGCCAAAGAATCAGCTGATTCCCTGAGATACCGTGAATCCCATGATTGTACTCAAACAGTGCTAACCAATCCAAAACATCACTTATTTATTTATTTATTGTAATGTGATACAGTTTTAAAGAAATTAAAACTTTACACATTTAACACAAATTTACAGGAAGGCACAAGAAATTTAGAATACTTGCTTAATAATTAATACATCAGTACATAAAATGTCAATCAATTCATTGGACTTTCTCGTATAAATACATATACTCAATATGTATATTGACAGAAGAAAACCTTAGTAATGCACTTAATAAGCAAATTTCCCTGAAGGGGGTGTTGAAATTAATCAGATCTTAGGTCAGGTCATTAAGATCAGAGCGAAGAATGATACCTCTTACTGATCACAACTACTCATTTGTTTTTCGGCAAATAACCAGATGTTAAATAGTGCGATATGGAGCCTAGAGTTTAAAGCAGTGGTCTTCAAACTTTTTTGGCTCGGGCCCCCCTTGAGCCAAGTTTGGGCAGGCCGGGCCCCCCTAAAAGTGCCGGATGGACAGTATGTAGAAATCGCTATGAACTTTTGCGTGCCGTCACTGCACCCTACTCCCATTACAGACCCTGGGCTCTCCCCCACCCTACTCCCAACATTTTCCCAGTGATGCCGCCCTTCCTGCTCCCACCACAGTCCCATAACACAAACATAAACACACACATACACATTTAAATAAAAAATAAATCGCCATAAACTTACCTTTTGCAGGGGCTTGTGAATGGTTGCTAAAATGCCCCGCTCCAGGTTGCTCTGCCCGTATGTGCGAGGAGGCGCAGGAGCACCCCCTCGCACATACATACATGCAGTGCCCCAGCCAGCATTTCCAATGAGCTAAGCAAGGCTGGCGAAGCAAAAGACCCCCAACGTTGTATGGCTCAGTGGTCATGTGCGGCTGGGGAAATGAACTGTCAAAGGCAAACAGTGTTTCCCTTTGACAGTTCAGCCGGCCCAGGAGCACTCCCTCAGCTGGATAAAGCAGCTGAGGGAGTGCTCAGTGTTTCACTGCGCTGGCTCCTCGGCTCCTCCATAATGGGTGAGGTGGCCAGTGGGTGGATGCCTCCTCACCCATTATGGATGAGTCGGCAGGCTTGGACTGGCCTATAGGGTAATAGGGCGATGACTGTACCAAAAATGCAAAATGCTAGTGTAGGACAATCAAAATGGGCCACTTTTTTGGCCAATGTGGGCCAGTTTGAGGAGTTGCTTCACTATGCAGCAAGTAGTTTTGACCATTGTTGCTGAATAAATATTCTTTAAATATCATAATTTGTTTACATTTGAATAAAAAACAACCCCTTGGGTACTATTCAAACAGTCTATGACTAAAGGACTGAATATCAATTTGCAACTGCTGGCCATGTTTTCATTGGTGCCTAAGACCGTTTTATAGTCCATGTGAGCTGCCCCCCTCCCATTTCCTCCAATCTAAAAAATAAATAAATAAATAAATTATTTTTTAATTTTTTTTTTTTACACATTTCATGCTGGGCTCTGGCGCCCGCCCCCCCCCGAGGAGGCGGCCGCGCCCCCCACAGGGGGGCGCGCCCCACAGTTTGAAGACCTCTGGTTTAGAGTGTTAATACAATAATTCCAGAACTCATGAGATCCCAGATGATCCATTTTGTGTACATAAGTTCTAAAATACTTGGAATAATGGTGACTCATCGATGGGCACTGTGTTAACACATGCCTTGCTGTTTCAGAGTTGGATGAAATACCACAAACTCTGCAATTTTTTATAGATTGTCGAGACACATGAACCCAAAGTCTATTTACTAATGTGGGTAGATAATTGATGTGCAGGAGCAAGATGAAACGTCTCAACGCCGGGGAAGGGCAGAGATTGAGATATAATTGACTCTTCTTGAAAGTATAGAGGACATAAGTCACAAAACTATAACTTTTCAAGGTAGCCAAATGCACATAATTCTCCTGCCAGTCCCAAAGTGCGATGGACTTCTGCAGACAGTAAAACATCTTTTGGTTATCTTGGCCCCAACACGGGGACCAGCTGCTTGCCTCACTCAGCGCCAACATATCTTGCTCCAATTTAGACTGTTTACAGCCTCCCAAAAGATTTTTTACACATTTCAATAAGGGGTTAGTTGGATTGTTCTTAATCTTAATGTAAAGCTCAGCTCTCTTACGCAATACAACAGATTTAAGGGAAAGTAGCCCTAGTTCTAAACGTAATATTGCCACCAAGATGCATTGGGGGAGACCAAGTATACGTCTCCAGAATTTCCCCTCCAAGAGCTGAAGCCAGTCTAGATTCATGTTAGTCAATGATTCTAGCCCATAGGTGACCATAGGTATGAAACACTGCACATAAAGTTGTCTTGCACCCCAGATTGAATAGCCACTCTGATCCTGGGTAAACCTACATAATAAAGCTGTAAATTGAGCTGCTTTTATCTTTCTTGCCTGGATACAGAGTGTATAGTTAACTCTATTATCAAACTCCACTCCTAGATATTTATAGGAGTTTGTGTAATTAATTTCAAGCCTGCCAACATACATAGTGGGGCGTGCAACTTTACCTGCAGTATATAGAAGTACTTTGGTTTTATTCTGATTGATGGTCAATTCATTCACCTCTGCGTATTGCCACAGCCTAACCGCTGATCTCTGAAGTTCACTGAATGTGTGATCAAAAATCACAACATCGTCGGCGTAGGCCAAGATAGTACACTGGGTCTTACCCACTTTTGGGGGACAATTCCGTATGCCCCGAAGGTATTCAGGTATGTCTGAGACAAAGAGGTTGTAAAGCAGAGGAGCAGTAACGCAGCCCTGCTTAACACCCCTTAACTGTGTAACTGGGCGTGTTAAATTACATGTACTATCTAAGCGTAGCTGTACCAAGGTGTTTGTGTGAAGTAACTCTAAATAGTAAATGAGAGCTGGAGGACAAGACCAACTTTTAAGTTTGTGCCAGAGTAGAGCTCTATTGACTGTGTCGAAAGCTGCCCTAAAGTCGACATAAAGAGCATATAAAGGTGGACTATTGGGCTGTAATGCCTTGTTCCTAAATGAATCCATGAGTAACAAATTGTGTGTCGTTGAGTAACCAGGTCTAAAGCCGCTCTGAAAATGGTCTAAGATCCCTGTTTCTTCCACCCATGCTTGTAGCTTTTTTAGTAGGAACGAAGCAAATAATTTTCCAGTGCTATCTAGCATTGAGAGGAGTCGATAATTAAAAGGGTCCAGTCTGTTACCCTTTTTAAAAACTGGTATCAGATTGGCCCTTTGCCATGTGGTCGGCACTCTTCCGTCAGCTATTACTTTCTCGAACAGTAACTTCATTAAGTGTGCCCAAAATAGGGGATTACTCTTTAAGACTGCGTTGGAAAGACCATTGGGTCCCGGGGCACGAGAAACTTTTAGGTTTTTGATGTTACTTAATAGATCATTAATAGTGACTGTAAAGGGGGACGGTATTAGGGAGATATAACCAGATGACTCTTCGAACCCAGCGCCACTTCCATTACGCATTTCAAGAAAGGAAACCCATTCCTGGGCACCTATTGGGTTCAGCATTGGGATTCTCCCTTGACTCTTTGCTCCCCCTAGGATTGCCCAAATATTACGGGAATTTCTGGAGCAAAGCACACTTACTGTTTTACACCAGTTGCACAATTTCAGATTTTTTTTATAGTGTTTTAACCACGTATGGTATTTATTTTTTAATTTTCGAGTATTGAGGGCAATTAGATTTAAAGAATGGTTAGTGGTTCTGAGTTTCCTTATATCTCCCCTAAGTTTACGTTTTGCATTGCGAATTATCTTATCAAATGGGGGATTCGAGGACATTTCCTTCAGTGCCAATGGGCGTCTGCATATCGCATGTACCCCCGAGAAACTGGTTATCCAGTTTTCAATTTCATCGGGCGACATGGCACCTAGTTTTGTTGCATAGTCTAAGTTCCACTGGTCAGTAACCCTAGAGGCCTTAATAATATTATTGTCAGACCAGATAATTCGGTTTGCTGGATAGTTTACAATTAATTCACCGCTATGGATATTCTGAGGAATGGAAAGAATAGTATCTATGGTCAAAATAAGGTGATTATGATCACTCCAAGGGCTCTGGGTTACTGACATATCGAGGACCTTAGTTGCCACTTCGGTACTGGTGTAAATATAGTCGATTGTACTCTGGTACAATCCCTGATGCCAGGTACTCTTTCCTGGTCTATCACTCTGGGTTCGACCATTCATTATCTCCAAGTCCCAACATTTGAAGAATAGACGCCAGCATTCACCCTCAGTATCCTCTAATGCAGTCTCCATTCTGCTGTCTTGGTGTAGGCCATTAGTTTGAACAGATCCCCGGGCCCCAATAATATGACAATTCAAGTCGCCGGCAAAAATAATGTGGTTAGACCTGGTGTTCATTCTCCATTTGCCAATTAAATCGTGGAGTGCTTCTTGTATTAGTTCTCGATGCTTAGCACCCGGGGGGTTGTAGACATTGATTATGAGCACTTTTATTGCTGTGACATCCATCCCTAGTACTGCTTCAATTGCACAGATATAGTCCTCATAGGTTGTGGATAGCCTGATACTAGGGATGGTATTGTTCACTCCAACCAATAATCCACCAAATGGGCGACCCCTGGGTCCTTTTTTAGCTGGACAGTAGTGTATAACATAACCGTCCATGAGAAGTGGTGACATGAGCCAAGTCTCCTGGAGTAGGAAAAAATCTTGAGTACCAATAAGCGGAAGAGAACCCTGAGAGGTAAGAAGATGAGTGAAGCCTCGTGTATTCCAAGACAAAAGATAACAAGTTCATTGCTTTTGGAGGACCATAGGGAGTGAGTCAGCCAGCCATTTCAAGGTGTTTTGAATATCACTTAGTTGTACCTTCTTGTTAGTAGGGAGGTTAGGCATTATGGCCTGACTGATCTTCCTGGTACTATCTACGTTTGGTATTAATGGGTCCTCTTCTTCTTTGTTTACATCAACCCCCAATCCCACCTGTGCTAGACTAGATTTATGAGCACGAATTAGCTCGATCGTTTCATGTACAGTGTAGCGCAGTTACATTGGGGTTGGGTACTTTCAAAGGTTGCACAAAGGAGAAATCTTCAGACCGTATAACCCGCAGTTGTGGGATTAGTTGAAGTTTGGCCAGCACTTGAGATCTGTTCAGCCATTTATTTGCATTCCTTTGATTCAAATTTTTGATGTAGCATATTTTCAATAGAGTATTGTTAGGTTTATCGTTTTGTTTCACGGCTGATGAAGATTTCTGTGGATATTTATCTTTCCTGCGTGGAGTAGAATATACATTGGATTCTTCCTCTGAATAGATTGGTGATCCTGGCTCCTGATCATTGCTACTGACATACGAGATCTCATTAGGTTTATCAGGCAGTAACCAGCTAGTTAGTTTGCCTGCTTGTGCACTCAGGCGCTTCTTTGATCTGCGAGCTCTTTTCCGTGCTTTCCTAGATTTTATTGGCACGGGTGCTGTTGCTGGGAGTGGGGAGGCTATAATCACAGGAACCTTTTGGTTCTTTAACCTTCTGGTCAGTCTCTGTTGCTTCTTGGCTATAGGAGCCACCGCCCCTTCCATTAAAGCAGATGCCCTTTCTTCATTAATAGAAGGAGCCTCAGTTGTAGAGATTTCTTTGAGACTCGCAAGTTCCAGATGGGGGTGTCTTGCAGGAATCGAGGGTGGGGTAGACCCAGATGGAGGACTGTATTAACATGAATTCTGCCACAAAGTTTGAGTAGAATTTTTAGGGCAAATTTCATGGTGCCCATCGAAGTTTGGAGTTCAGCAATTGATGTTGCTTGGGAATGGGAGTTATCGTTTCCCCTGATCTCATCGGCCCCGGCAGATCCTTCCAGGTCGATATACAGATTACGTGAGGCCGAAAGGTGGTCCCTATCCGAGGTAGATGATGGGATATCGGGGAGAGGTGATTGTAGGTCTTCAACCCTGCTAGGGATAGTGCCACCAGTTGGTATCAGGTCTTGAGGCTCAGCGAATGATGCTGCCAATGCCTCTGTCGCACGCAAAACCTGCGCTTCAACTGTCTGGCCACCATTGGTGGCAGGATTTCCACCTCCTGGGAGAGGGGTCATAGATTTTTGTATGGACAGACAGAGATTCAACAGCGAGTTGTTATCAATATCCTCATAGTTTGTGATTAGATTCATGGGAATCACCTAAAAGGTCAGAGCCCAATTTTTTTTTTAGTTTAGGGATGACTTTTTGGAATAATGCAGGTATAGTGCCTTTATCGGGCTTCTCCCCCTCATGCACAATCTTATTGTCTTTAACAGTAGGTGTATGATCGTCCTTGGCACCGTTACCCCTCCTCAAGTTGTAGCGGGTTTTGGAAGTTTTAGGTTTAACCATTTTGAGCAATTTGAACGATTAAAAGGTAACCAGGATCAAAGAGGTTGTTAACACCTCTGCAGTCTCCTGATCACACGTATGTTTACTTAGCAATATTTCATGGAATAGTAAAGTTCAGCTTCACAGCCCTTACCTCCACTGAAGTTCGTAGTGTTTCGGTTCGATTGTATAGGGCCCAGTGTAGCTAAATTATATGGCACCCCATCACCAAACAGCCATAAAACAGTCAGCGCCCTGGACATGGTCGGGCTTAATGCCGCAAGGGTGGCTGGGGGCTGGCTAAAAGCCCAGTTGGAATCACGTGACGAGTCACGTGACGGCGATAGACTCCGCCTCCTCCAGGAAGCGGTCTGGGCACAGCAAGAGCTTCCCTTAGCTCGCAGTGCTGTGGCAGGAGCTGAGAGCAGGTAAAAGTTCCTTTTGTTAAAACGAGGCTTCCAGGAGCAAGTGAACACCCCGCTCGGCGGCTGGGGGCTGGCTAAAAGCCCAGTTGGAATCACGTGACGAGTCACGTGACAGCGATAGACTCCGCCTCCTCCAGGAAGCGGTCTGGGCACAGAAAGAGCTTCCCTTAGCTCGCAGTGCTGTGGCAGGAGCTGAGAGCAGGCAAAAGTTCCTTTTGTTAAAACGAGGCTTCCAGGAGCAAGTGAACACAAACATCAAGTTTAGTCTCATACATACCAATAATTTCCTTTGGCATACGGGGTATCTTAGGGCTGGAAGACCTAGAAGACTCTGGGAGAGAAGCATTTTCTAGAGACAGTTTCTTCATTTCTAGTTCATGATTCAGATCCATTTCTCTGAGCCTTAACTCTTGATGTTTCATGGCAGTTTGTGCATCAATACGTTTCAATTCTAATTCAAGTCTATTTTTCTCAAATGCAATAAATTCAGGAGTAAGTGTAGGACCTGTGGGGGTCCCTGTGGACAGTGGTTGTGCATTCTGAGCAGGCAAAGGAGTTGTAGGGTTTCCTAGCAAGGACTCATCTACTTCTTCTAAATTAACACTCTCAGAATCAGAAACATCACAATCCACATTGGCTGGAGTGGTAGGCCCTTCTGACCCACTCTCCAGACTTTTTCCCATTAACTTTGCAACCAGTTCAGATTCCTTTCCTTTACCAGAGAGTTTCTTATCTTTACACATGGTTCTAAGACCCTCAGCAGTATAGAGTAAAAGACTCTCTTCAGTGTATTTTTCCATACTTGACATTATTTCTCAGTTAAATAGATTTAGTGGTGTTAGACTTGTGGTTAGTTGAACCCAAGCAACAGCAGCACTCTAAGTGTAATCATTCTGCTTCCAAATCCTCACCGCTGTACACCAGCGTTAGGCAGAATCCTGTGCAGTGCCAAGAGGGACCACAACACCTGATTAAGACTACAGGTGGCAATATAAGTTTTACCTTTGGTACAAGCCTGTACTACTAAGTTATAGTGGTAGCAGTAGCAGAGCAGCCAGGCTTATCTCAAGAGTATATGAGCAGTAGCAGAGATTACACAAAGGGACTACAATTACTTTGACTCGAGCAAACACTGACTCAAGGTTTCAGATAAAAAAATATAAGTACATGTTACGCTCACCTGGCTCCCACAGGGGCGTCGATCTGAACTGGACAGCTGCGGTCTCCACCAATGTGAGGCATAGTGCCGAGATGACGGACTAGACTGGCCCACCTAGCTTTGTTTGCTTGGCCCGTAGGAATATTCTTCTGCAAATGGTGAAAGGGAATTAACCACCCGTGGAGTTGAGCGTTAACCCCCCCCACTCCCGCTGTTATTCCCACAGATCACCTTTGATGTCCCCTCTTATAGTCTCACCTGATGGTTTGGAAAGATGAGCTCTACATCCTGCATTGAGCGCAGAGGCGCGTAGATCACCAGTTGCTTCACTGGCCCGAAGGAATTGGTGAGTTCCAGAACAATATTGGCTCCGAGATTCCCGGCAGGACGCCGTAAGTATGTACTTCGTAAGAGTTCAAATGTCTGATTTTCACTCTTGTCTTTGCAGGTTGCAGCTTGACCATAGCGAAGAGTTCCTCGTGGCAACCAGTAATATTCAGGTAAGGATTTGTATTATCCAACACAGTTCGATAAAATAATGTCAATATGTAACCTGTTGCTTTCTCCCTTATTCAGGCGAGAAAGTATGAAGTCTCGGGGAATAATGCCTCCGGCGGTAAAATCAGGTAAGTCTATTGTGGTGAGGAGGTTTCCCCTTGTTTGTCCCTTTGTTTCACCTTGCTGTCCTTTTGTTTCCCCTCAGGGGCCGCGGTTCGGCGAGGATGCAGTGGAAGCTCCGCCGACCCGTGAAGAGGAATAGGACCCCCGGTGGTAAAATCAGGTAAGTCTATGGGGGTAACTAATATTGCCTCTGTGTATTTCCTTGGCTCATCTTGCTGTTCTCGTCTTCCCCTTAGGTGCCGGAGTGCGGCGGGAACATGCAGAAGGATGCGGTGGAATGTGAAGATGCTGCGAAGGCTGGTGAGTTCAGCGCGGCGCTGCAGCAGGCAAGGCGTCGCGCATAAAATAACTTCTTTCTTCCAGCTCGAAGGCGCGATGGATCGGGAATTCAGGTAAGGATCAAAGGTATTGCTCTTGTTCTAACCTTTTCTCCTTCTTTCTCCCTTTTTCTAGGAGCTCCAGACTCGAGGCGGGCGTGGCAGAAGACTGGATGCAGACTTGCAGGCACGGTGAGCGTTACGCTGCTGGATGCAGAAAAACGCGAAGCGTGTGCTGCTCTTCGGGCGAGGTTTAAATAGCCTCCAAAGTAGTCCCAGGTAAGTATTCCTCCCCAGCCACACCCGAGTAAAAAAATAGTCCCTAAGTAAAGTAGTCCCTTCCAAGCCTCTTTTGGCTTGGAACTCTTGCAGCATGGTCTGGATCAGGTACGTTTTAATCTATGAGCCTGGCGCCTATGGCGCGAGGACTACTCTCCATATGAGCCTGGCGCCATAGACGCCAGCACTGCACCCAAATAGCCCCTAGCAGGGGTTGTTGGGCTTGGTTGGAATAACTTGATGACCGCTTCTGGGGTTGCTGGACTTGGTCTGGGTCCCCGGGGGTAGACATCATGACAGTACATTTATTTTTAAACCATCAGTTATAAACACAACACCTCTATTAAACTTTAAACAAAACCACACGTTAAATATACTACAACTAACCAATTCACTTTGTACAGTAAGTCTCAAGGTAAGTACCTTGTGTTTGAATGAACCGGTGTTATGAACAAAACACGATACCGCGGCACCGTTGCGATCACTTTTTGACAGTTCGGTCTACTAAATAAGCCCGTATCTGTGACATGAAATGCTACCGGGGCAAAAACACACTTAGCACCAGAGATACCCAGAGGGAGTTGGGGGCAAAAATCACAGGCAATATTTAGGTTAGGCAGACAGTATCGAGAAACACTCAGAAACAGGAGTTCAAAAGTCAAAGGGTCGGAGCCAGGTTTAGGTGACACCGGAGGCCTATGCCGAAGACCACACCGTTAGACAGTTCACAATTCTGTGTAGCCAAAAAGTACTTGAATATTGTCAATGTTCGGAAGCAAAAGTTATAAGAAGGAGGGAAGACAAGGACGAGCCTTGAGGATGAAGAAAAGGGGTTCACCCAGTTTCCTCGAGTAGAACACAGTACCTTATTTCCACGATGCAGTTGGTGTCCTGGCAGTTGTTCCTGTTGGTTTCCCGCAGACCCACGATTTCCTGGAGCTTCGTTGTGAAGGAGAACGTCTGAAGGGGGTCTGCACCACACAGGGATGAAGCCGACAGCAGCGACAACGCAAAGGTGTGCTCCTTAAAAACAGGAGAGGCTCAGCAGGTGGCTATCCGGACCACTACAGCAGTGTGCAGCGATTTCGACCACGGCGGAGATCTCTGGCTGAAGAAGATGAGCTGGTTATCCCCACCAGGCTTAAGGGAAGAAAACTTCGGACTGGATCTTCTCTTAGTTGTCGAAGGGACGATAGCACAGGACTGCAGCAGCGCTTCACCGGGACGGAGTAGTGTAGCAGCCGTCATTCTCTCCACTTCTCTTCGGTTCCTTGTAGTTCCAGAGGCAACTCTGACTTCTAGGCCAAGAGACCTGCCTTTTATGCGCAAAAACCCCCATTCACACAGCCTGGCTATCAATCACGCAGCAGGGGGTTGTCCAGGCGGGACAACCACCTCAGCCAATCATGGCAAAGTGTGACATGGGTTTCCTAGGTGTTACGCTCACCTGGTATCCACAGGGACGCCACCCAGCTAGGTTACTCGCTGGTATGCTTCTCAGCTTTGCCCTGATGTGGTCTGCGGGGAAGGATCAGCCTGAAAATTCAGGAGGACTGTGTTCAAGACTGACTGACTGGGGTAAGTATCCTCCCTCCACCCCCGTATGCTTTCAGTTCCTCTGGCGCCCTCTCCTCACCTTGTGGTTGAATTAGACGTGCTCTCCGTTCTGCCTTCTTTGCAGGGGCGCGTTGTCTTTCATGGGCGAGTGCGGTCCAGTTACTTCACTGATGCCGGCCCGTTTGATATTGTTCAGGTAGGACTTATTGCTGTTCTTTAGTTTTGTTGCTATCCTGCATGCCTTTCTTTGTTTAAAATGTTGCTTTTTTCTCCCTTAGGTATGCAGAGCTTCAACGCGGCAAACTTGCTTGGTTGAGCCCCGCTGGTAAATGATGGTGCATTAAGAGCGCTATGATGCGGTAAGTAAGCGCTATGCGCAGCGCTGCGAAGTCTTGCCTTTGCTAACCTGTGTTTTCCTTCCTTGTAGGTCGCAGTGTTTTTCAGCTCGAGTGGAATGTCCGGAGTGATGCCAGCCGAGAGGCGACCAGCCAGGTAAGCATTTTGAGCAGTTCGTAATTTGTAAATGTCTCTACAGCTTTCTTTAATGTTGCCTCCATCTTCCTCTTTCAGGTCGTTCTGTCCGGGAGGCGTGCAGATTCGAGGAAGCTGTTCTCAGTAGCTGCAAGTTTTTAAAGATGAATACTGCAGGTAAGATGCTGCTGCTAATGATGTTCCTTTTGTCTCCTTGCAGGTTCTGCTTCTCCGAGGTTCGAGGGAATAGCTGGACACGGTGAGCGTCACGTTGCAAGCTGCAAAGTAACACGAAGCATGTTCTGTATTCAGGGTGTGATTTATATAGCTGTGATAATGAAGCTTCAGGAGACAGGCGGATGCTAAAACAATATTTATTCTAATGAGTAAAGGGTCCTTAACAAAACAAAGAGTATCGTCCTCTGGTTTCCTTCACCAGTGTTTGGCCCTTCCAATGTAGATTGAAGCAGTTCCCAACTTGGTCCTATCTCGTGGTGTCCGGATAGGCCCACCACTCCGATCTTCGTTCCTCGTCCTCTTCTCTTTCCTGGAAAATGAGAGAACCTCGTCAGTTTCATTTGGCACGCTTTTAAAGGGTTCCCTAGGTTCAAGTCCCCACCAATCAGCATCAGCTTTGTCTGGCTTACACCTTATTGGCTGCTGAGGGGTTGTCCCGCCTCCCTTAAAGGCTGCCGTGCTAGCGTACACCATTTCCTGGTTCCCGAGACCTGGAAAACGCCGGAGGCGATCACGTGATCGCAACCGCGATCGCGTTGGGTATGGGCGTGCTCTGGGTGCCTTCCAGCCGCAACCCGCTCCGGGGCCGCCGCGGGGCACGCCACGCTGAAGGGCCGGTCGCCCCCGCTCCCCGCCGCCATGGAGTGCCTGCGCCCCCGTCCCCTCTCCTTCGGGGTCGGGCCTCCCGCCAGGTGAGTGCAGCTGTGATGCGCCGCATTTCCGAGCAGCGGCTCGCGTTCCCTTGCTCTCGGCGCTTACGACAGCCGAGAGCGGAGGAGCCGGCCCGTGGTTCCCAGGGCCCCCGATCACCGGTGCAGCTGGTGCAGCCAACATATCCTGCTGGCGCCGAGGCGTATCCCCACACATCCCCACCCCAGTCCCAGGCCGTTCGGGCCGGGTAGCACACCGAGACAGGTAGTCGGCCACCAGCTGAAACCTGGCCGGTTTGTGCAACGTGAGGAAGTCAAAAGGCTGGAGGGAGAGGAACCAGCGGAGCACCCTCTGGTTTGTATCTTGGTGTTGCGCAAGCCACTGCAAGGGGGCGTGGTCCGTGTACAAGGTGAACCGGCGACCCAATAGGTAGTACTTAAGGGAGTCGATGGCCCATCGGATGGCCAAACATTCTTTCTCAATGGTTGAATAGGCAGCCGCATGAGGCAGCAACTTCCGGCTGATAAAGCATACAGGACGTAGGGCATCCCCCCGGTCTTGTGAGAGTACAGCCCCTAAGCCCTGGTTCGAGGCGTCTGTTTGTAGGTAGAAATGTTTTTGAAAGTCCGGGCAACAAAGTACAGGATTCGATGAAATCCTATGTTTCAGGAGTTTTATGGCGTTTAGGGCGCTCGGGTTGTTGGTTAGGTTTGGAACACCTTTGAGCCTTAAAGCATCGGTCAAGGGGGCAGCCACCGAGGAGAAGTCAGGAATGAACCTCCGGTAATATCCAACGAGCCCCAAGAACGCTCGGATCTGTTTCCGGTTGGTGGGAGTCGGAATATTGTGTATAGCCTGAGTCTTGGATAGTTGTGGTTTCAGGACACCCCCACCCACTATGTGCCCCAAGTATCTGGTTTCATGGGTTCCGATCGTGCTTTTCTTCGGGTTTATATGCAAACCAGCCCTATGCAGATCGGCAACCACTAGTTCCAGATGTTCAGATGGGCTTCCCAGGACTTGCTATACACCACAATGTCATCTAGATAAGCGGCTGCATATCCGTCATGTGGTCGTAAGATGATATCCATTAACCTCTGGAACGTGGCGGGGGCGCCGTGTAGTCCAAAGGGCAGAACCTTGTATTGATAGAGTCCCCTTGGTGTGGAAAAGGCGGTTTTCTCCTTGTCCTGGGAACGCAAGGGGATCTGCCAATAACCCTTGGTTAGATCTAGGGTGCTTAGAAAGAGGGCCGCTCCGAGGCCTTCCAAGAGCTCGTCCATTCGCGGCATAGGATACGCTTCGTATTGGGAAATTTTGTTTAGTTGTCTGTAGTCCATACAGAAGCGGACGGACCCGTCCGGCTTGGGAACCAGAACTATGGGGGATGACCATACGCTGTTGGATGGCTCAATGATATCCATCCGCAGCATTTCGTCTACTTCTGAACTGATGACTCTTCGCCTGGCTTCGGGGATTCGATATGGCCTAAGCCTTATGGTTTTTCCGGGTTCTGTGTTGATCCCGTGTTCCAATATTCTGGTCCGACCGGGCAACGTAGAAAAGGCATTGGCATAGGGGAATAATTTGTCCATGACGTCTAATTTCATGTTCGGGGAGAGAACAGCGCCCCAATTGATGGCTTCGAGGGTGTCAGGAACGGTGTTCACGGTTTCCTCTGATTCTGGTTCCTCGGGTTCTGTGAAGGCACTCAGACTCGGCTCGCTCCACTCCTTCAGAAGGTTGATGTGATAAACCTTGTCGGTTGTGGTCCTATCAGGTTGATGCACCCGATAAGTCACTGGGCTGAGCACGTCCGTGATTTTGTATGGCCCTCTCCATCTGGCCAATAGCTTGTTTGCAGACGTAGGCAGGAGTACCAGTACTTGGTCTCCGGGTTTGAAGGTCCTCATTCGGCTCCCTTTATTATAGTTCTTCTCTTGGGTCGTTTGAGCCTGGCTGAGGTTTGCTTCGGCCAAGGTACGCAGAGCTGTCAGATGGGTTTTTAGCTCCTCAGTGTATTCAGTGAGTGATACCTCTTCGCTGGCTTCCCATTCTTCCTTAACCAGATCCAATATCGTCCGGGGTTGTCTTCCAAATAGCAGTTCAAAGGGGGAGAAACCAGTGGAAGATTGGGGAGTATCCCTTAATACCATCAACACCAGAGGCAACACCCGATCCCAATTCTTCCCGTCCGGCCCTGTCACCCTTTTCAACATTTTCTTGATGGTCTGGTTATACCGTTCAACCAGTCCATCGGTCTGGGGATGGTATACTGAGGTTCTCATCTGTTTGATCTGGAGATTCTCACATACTTGCCGTAGGAGGGCGGACATGAAATTCGTACCCTGGTCTGTGATTATTTCCGGAGGCAACCCCACTCGTGCGAAAAACGGAATAAGCTGATCACACAAAACTCTGGCGGATGTCCCCTTTAGTGGAAACGCTTCCGGGTATCGGGTGGCATAGTCGACGATCACTAACAGATAGCGATACCCCCGGCTAGCAGGTTCCAAGGGACCCACAATATCCATGCCGATTCTCTGGAAGGGAACTGTTATGAGAGGCCTTTTCTGTAGTGGCGCCTTTGCTGGGACACCGCTGGTCAATTGGCATGTGGGGCAGTTTTTACAGAACTGCGCCACTTCCCCGTATATACCTGGCCAGTAAAACCGCTTCAATAGGTTCTGCTGGGTCTTGAGGGAAGCCATATGGCCGCCACAGGGGTGGTTGTGAGCCAGTTGTATGACTATGGCACGATGTTTTTTTGGTAGTACCAATTGCTCCTTGGCAATTTCATCCTCGCCCTTATATCTTCGATATAGTAGACCCCGGCGTAATAGGAACCCTGGTCCCTTACTTAGATCGGGTTCCCCATCTTGTGTTGCCCTTTCTCTTGCTATCCGTAGGGTTGGGTCAGTTAGGGTCTCCCCCCTAAGGGTGTCTTCATTCTCCTCCAAATTCCAATCAATGGGTCTGGTCATGTAACTAGCCTGACACCATTCCATCCGGGTTCGTCTTTTCCGTCCTGGCACAGGGGCCAGGGAAGCAGAGTCTGACGCTGGGGCGCCGGTATCGCGTGTGATTCTCTTTCCCTCCAGGGCATTCATGGCCTGTTCAAAGCCAGGCAGGTCGGTCCCTATAACTACCGGGGCAGGCAGACATGGCAGGACGGCAGCCCTCAAGGGAGTGGTTGTGTCGTTTAGTTCTACCACCACATTCTTCATTGGATACCGCTTTACATCCCCATGGATACATCTAATGGGTACTGTTATATTAGATAAATAGGGAGCGTTACTCACGGTTGGTGATATGGCGGTCTGCCGGCTGCCGCTGTCAAGTAGAGCGCGCGATGGTCTGCCGTCCACCCGGATGTCCACAACATAGGGACCCGGGATGCTCTCCTCCGACCCAGGGCTCAGGTATCCGATGTCCATCGGTTCGGCTGGTCTTCTTCTAGGGCAGAAACTGGCTATGTGGCCCCATTCATTGCACTCGTAGCATTGCGGTTGCTTGTATCCTGGTGCTGCCAATGGGTGTTTTTCCTCACCTCCTGTTCTTTTGTCTTCCGGTTTTCTGGAGCTGTCGTCGGCGTGTCTCCACCTCGTGGGTAGGGTCCTACCACTCCGGAATGCAAGGGGGTCGGATATCGGGATTGCTATCCGGGCTGTTACTCCAGTTGGCTGCATCTTGTGGTGACCCGCCTTCTGGTATGCTGAGGCGATATCTACCGCCTCAGTCAAGGAGGGCCGGTGATGCTGTCTAACCCACCTCTGCATCTGTCCTGGTAGGGCTTCGATGAATTGCTCCAGGATGATCTTGTCGAGGACGGGTTGATTCGCTGGGGTGGGAGGCAGCAGCCATTTTTCGACCAAGTCTTTTATACGATAGTATAGCTGGCGCGGGCTTTCCCCCACCCTGAGTCTGGTCTCTCTCAGCTGTATCCGGTAAGCCTCTTCATCTAGGCCTAGACGATCCAGGACTGCGGCCTTAATTTCTCCGTAGGGAGTGCTGCCATTGGGGTTAACCGCCTGATAGGCACCCTGCATTACCCCGGATAGGAGGGGAGCGACATACTGTCCCCAACGGTCCGGAGGCCATTGCGCGTTCCTGGCGATCCTCTCAAAACTGGTAAAAAAGAAGGCAGGATCTTCCCCCTCCTTATATTTCTGGAGTAGAGCTGATGGCACCAGTGGTTGGTTTCTGGCGTTGGCCACCACATCAGTGAGACGGGCTATGGTCTCGTGTTGTTTGTCCTGGGCCGTGGTTTGTATGGTGCCCTGCAGCTGGATGGCCTGCTGGAAGGTTTGTCTATCGGCAGCCGCCTGTTGGGTTTGCAGCTGTATTAATTGTTGCAGCTGCTGCTGCCCCTCCGATAGCGTTTTGATCAGTGCCTCCATGACGTTGTCGGTATCCCACCTTCGTCGCCAGTGTGATAATGAAGCTTCAGGAGACAGGCGGATGCTAAAACAATATTTATTCTAATGAGTAAAGGGTCCTTAACAAAACAAAGAGTATCGTCCTCTGGTTTCCTTCACCAGTGTTTGGCCCTTCCAATGTAGATTGAAGCAGTTCCCAACTTGGTCCTATCTCGTGGTGTCCGGATAGGCCCACCACTCCGATCTTCATTCCTC
Organism: Ambystoma mexicanum; assembly: GCF_040938575.1. Lineage (NCBI taxonomy): Eukaryota > Metazoa > Chordata > Amphibia > Caudata > Ambystomatidae > Ambystoma > Ambystoma mexicanum. The sequence goes on from NC_090933.1 coordinate 40,301,281, forward strand.
GTCCTCTTCTCTTTCCTGGAAAATGAGAGAACCTCGTCAGTTTCATTTGGCACGCTTTTAAAGGGTTCACTAGGTTCAAGTCCCCACCAATCAGCATCAGCTTTGTCTGGCTTACACCTTATTGGCTGCTGAGGGGTTGTCCCGCCTCCCTTAAAGGCTGCCGTGCTAGCGTACACCATTTCCTGGTTCCCGAGACCTGGAAAACGCCGGAGGCGATCACGTGATCGCAACCGCGATCGCGTTGGGTATGGGCGTGCTCTGGGTGCCTTCCAGCCGCAACCCGCTCCGGGGCCGCCGCGGGGCACGCCACTCTGAAGGGCCGGTCGCCCCCGCTCCCCGCCGCCATGGAGTGCCTGCGCCCCCGTCCCCTCTCCTTCGGGGTCGGGCCTCCCGCCAGGTGAGTGCAGCTGTGATGCGCCGCATTTCCGAGCAGCGGCTCGCGTTCCCTTGCTCTCGGCGCTTACGACAGCCGAGAGCGGAGGAGCCGGCCCGTGGTTCCCAGGGCCCCCGATCACCGGTGCAGCTGGTGCAGCCAACATATCCTGCTGGCACCGAGGCGTATCCCCACAATAGCCCAGGTAAAGTAGTACCAGGGAAAGTGTTTCCAGGCCTGCCACGCCCAAAACACTAGACCTCATAGCTTAGTTCTTAGGAACCAAGCTATGTGGATGCCTCCATGTTGGCTGACAATACAATAAAGTAGTTCCCAAGCACATTGTTGTTCATGGTGTATGAGCCTGGTGCCATAGGCGCCAGGACTGGCCCCATGAGGGCTTTTGAAGAGGATGCCAGGCTCTAGAGGCCTGAGTCCTGACTCCACCTGGCCAATGGGTTTGCCAGAGGAGGTTTTGAGCGAGGGTCGTGACAGCACTCCCCCCTAAGGCCCCTCCCATGGTGTTCCTTCTGTCTGGCCCAGGTTTGGTTGGGAAGTTCCGATGGAATTTCCTGATTAGACGTGGTGCATGGATATTCTCATTGGGCTCCCAGGATCTATCTTGTGGTCCAAATCCTTTCCAATCAACGAGATAATATAGCTTGGTCCTAGAGTATTTAGAGTCCAAGATATCTTTGACTTCAAATTCTGGTTCTCCGTCAACAAGTATGGGCTTAAGTGGTGTCCCAATACGTGTGCCGGGTTGCATTGGTTTCAGGAGGGACACATGGAATACCGGGTGGATGTGTAGATTAGGTGGTAAATCCAGTTTCACGGCTGCTGGGTTGATAATTGCCTTAATGGTATACGGTCCTAAGAATCTGGGATGAAAGTTCCGGGTTCCCTTGATGGGAACGAATTTAGCGGTTAACCAAACTTTGTGTCCTACTTGATAATCAGGGGCCTTTTTCCTATGTTAGTCGGTGAATCTCTTTTGTTTTTCTTTGGCATGAATAAGGTGTTCCTTTGCCCTTTTGAAAGCCTGAGTAATGGTTGTGTGTAGAGTCTTTACCGCTGGCATTTCCAAGCTGGCTGGAAGGTCTAGTTCAGGGGTACGTGGATGTCTGCCATGAAGGGTATAGAAGGGCGTTTGTCCCATGCTTGAATGCAAAGAATTGCTATATAAATATTCGGATATCCATAGTAGGTCTTTCCAATTCCTTTGTTCGTGGTGCAGCATGCACCGTAAATATTGCTCTAGTGTCTGATTGGTTCTCTCGGTTTGGCCGTCCGTTTGGGGATGGTGACTGGTAGATAGCCGAACGTCGATCTGCGCCATTGCACAGCATTTTTTCCAGAAGTTTGAAACAAACTGGCTGCCTCGATCAGAGACCAGAACCGAAGGGAAGCCATGTAGCTTAACCACGCCCTCCAGGAACACTTTTGCTAAAGTGGCTGTGTCTGGGAGGCCTTTGAGAGGAATAAAATGGGCCATCTTTGAGAATAAGTCCACAACTACAAGGATGGTGTTGAACCCTTGGCTTGGAGGTAGATCAGTGATGAAGTAAAGGGAAAGAGTGTGCCATGGAACTGGAGGAATGGCCAATGGTTGTAGGAGACCAGATGGTTTTTGTTTCTGTGATTTATTTTGTGCGCAGACACCGCAGGACTGAATATACTGAATGATGTCCTTACGCCATGTAGGCCACCAAAAGTTCTCTTTCACCTTAGCTAGGGTTTTGGCGATCCCAGGATGCCCTTCAATCAGTGAATCGTGATAGTTTGAAATAATATGCTGTTGTAATTCCTTCTTGGGTAAATATAGGCGATCCCTAAAAAAGGGTAGGTGGTCCTTGATGGTATATTGTTCTCCTTGAGTTTGCCATGTGAGGTAGGCATCAGGATTCATTGTCCGTGGATTTATTTTTGTAGTTCTGCTTGTGTTAAGGCTGTCGTGATACCCAAGAGTATGTCTTCAGGTTTTCAGGCAGATTCATGAAATAAATGTGCGCTGAAAATTTCTGCGCAAGCGTGCGAAAGCGTGCGAATCATAGCACAAGTGCGAAAATCGCAGCGAAAACCGCGCACAGCGATTCATGGAAGTCCGTGCGCGTGTAAATCCATGGATGTGCGCTAAAATCCTGCGTGGCGCACGCGGACGCACACATCATCACACAGCATGCGCTCCGTGCATAGCGAAAGTGCACTTAGCGCACCGGACACAACAAAAGTAGGCGTAACACGGGGCGTAACACGCGGAATGGGGAACAACGCGTGAAAATGTGGGCGTTACGGGGGAAGTACAGGAGGCAAATGCACGGAAAACGCCCACACGCGCGCCTACAACACGTATTCATGGAATCGAACGGGGCTAACGCGTGCGCCAAAAAAGACACGCTAATCCGGAAAAACGTACGCCAGCAGGAAGCAGGCGTACGTGGACCCATGCAGCATAAAAGTGTGCGCAAAAAACAAACAACCTTGGAGGCTACGATGAATATACCATTCCTTGCAGCAGTGGTCGTGGGATACCGCAGGAGGAGGAGGAGGATAGTCAGGGCCAGAATTTTTACACCCAGAACCAGCCTTTTTGGGGTGCCTGATGACCAGGTGTATGGGAGGTACAGGTTTCCACCTCACATAATACTCGACCTGGTGAGTGAGTGGGAGGATGACCTCACATCACCCACCCTGTGCTCCCAAGCACTGAGCCCCTTGGAAAAGGTGCTCAATGTACTGCACTTCTTGGCTACTGGTTCATTTCAGCGGACAAGTGCCATAGTGGGGGGGGGTTTCACAGGCCACGCAGTCACACTGCCTACACCAGGTCTTGGCCATCATGACTGCACGCTACTCAGTCCACAGGCACATATACCTGCCCAGAACACCTGCAGAAAGGCAGGCTGTTGTCCAGTATTTGTACAGGGTGGCACACTTCCCCAAAGTGCCAGGTGCCTTTGATTGCACCCAGGTGGCTCTACGTCCTCCCAGGGCATCAGAGCACATCTATAGAAACCGCAAGCACTGGCATTCCATCAACGTGCAGGTAGTATGTGATGCCAAGGGAATCATCACCTCAGTATATTCCAACTATCCAGGGTCCACCCATGACAGTTTCATATACAGAATGTCAACCCTAAACCGGGACCTAGAAGCTGGGCGGCATGGCGATACATGGCTGCTTGGTGAGTATAAATGCCACTGCACATGCATGCATGTCAGATACTGAGTAATGTCACAACCCCACTAATGATACCCATCATCACCTCCCCAGGGGACAGTGCCTACCCTCTGAGCACCCACATGATGACGCCAATTCGGAACCCCACCACACCACCCGAGCTAAGATGCAACAAAGCCCATATTGCAACCTGTGGCATAGTAGAGCGCACATTCGGAGTGCTCAAGTCACGCTTTCGCTCCCTTGACCGTTCTGGTGGGCAGCTGCTACATGCAGGATCATAGTGGCAGCATGTGTCCTGCACAACGTTGCAACACGCTGGGGCCTGCCGGTGGACATGGTGGTGCCCCCACACCCCCAAACACATGCACGGCCGCTGCGCATGGGAGGGGAAAGGGCACGTGGTGAGGAAGCCCGTACGCAGCTGGTGGCTAATTACTTCACCTAAAATCACACCCCTGTGGAGTGCACACAGCCCTGACACATACCAGCTGACAATCAATGATGATGACATAAGAGACAGTCAACTGTCACAACCATACCAGCCTGAGATTGGTCACCTGGAAGTGTTACATTGTGTGCATCCCTACCTACCCAAAGACAACCAATGCTGTGTCATTAAAAGACATACATTCATGCTGCATGAATAACTACCCCCTAGCAAAATACAACATGAAAATAGCGCCATGTCACCCAACTCCTCCCCATCTCCGCCACCCAACACACCATGGCATGTCATGCAATGTGAAAGCAAACAAAGCAATGCACAAGACCTGACACAAGTGTCACAAAGTGCACTGTCCCAAATGGAAACAGTCCTCAGACAATATGCTCCCAATAATCAATAACAAACAGCACACATGACCAAATACTTACCACCAACACAATACATCAACACAGGATGAAACATTGCAAAAACATGACAGTACAAAGTCAAAGTAGTGGTAGTCTTACAACCTGAATAAGCCAGCACATCGACCCCTTCCAACTGCAGAGTGTTGCTGCCACGCAAATGTGTCAGTGTACTGCATACGACATGAACTCCATCTGCAAAGGAGACGGCCTTGTGAAAACATGAAGAAGTTACCTGCAAATTTTGAGGAAGACATGGATGCACAAGCACATATCAATACACCATGCAGTGTTCAATACAACAACAATACCCACTAGGGATGTCCACACAGTATTGACTACAGACTGCCCACACAGCTCATGGGAGCCCAATGTCACTGTGTAAGTCACTGTCACTTGGTCACACCCTTTGCAAGCCCATGGAAACGGGAAGCAGGAGGGGTGTGTGTGTCACGAACCCAAGCATCTAACCCAAACTCAGGACAAGCCTGCATGTGCCCAGCCGGAATACACAGTGTATGCCCACGGGAGCCACACAAGGCAACACACTGTAAAAAAAAAGAAAAATCAAAAATAGCCATGTTGGGGCTGGGGGGGGCACCCAGGAGGTTCGAGGACAGGGTGCACACCAACACCCACCTGCGTGGATGTTGGGAAAAAAAAATACCTCCAGGGGCTCATGGCCTGCACGGCTATGCCATTGTGGGAGAACTGCTGTCGGTCTCATCACCCTCTGCTGCTGCATCAGGAGGTGGTGGTGCAATGGGAGGCAGCCCACGCAAAGCCTTGGTATGGTCCTCCATGGCAGCAAGCATGCGGGTCTGGAAGGTCTGATTCTGGAGGATGATAGTGTGAAGATCCCCATGCAGCACCTCACGGGTTGCCTGCATTTCTGCACGCATGGCCTCGCGTGATGCCCGGATCTCCTCACGGGTTACCTGCAGCTCAGCTGAGAGCCAATGGGTGAGCTGCTCCAGCTGCTGTTCTGCCCTAAAATTTCGGGAAGCCTCAAGTTCAAGCAGAGTCTCCCTGATGTTATGGAGTTCTACCCTCAGGGCTTCCCTGTGGCCCTGTGACTCTATTGATATGGCTTCACGCAGAGTCTCCAGTGACGCCCGTCGGTCCCTGTTGGACGCCAACATGTCTTCCCTGTGTGATTGGCAAATGCTGTCTGTTGCCTGCTGTTGTTGCTCCATCTGCCTTTCAGGGGGGATAATGGAAGTGGCCACCCTCTCCATTGCCTGAGCCATAATTTCAACTGATGCTGCCTGTTTGGTTGCCATACCGTACATGGAGTTTTCCCATACAGTATTGCCTGGTGGCGCATGGCCCCGCGTCAGCGGGCACCACACCTGTTTGGGGCAAGGCGATCTGCACCTTGCTGTGCTGGCACTGCCTGAGGCTGCAGTACTGCATTCCCCCTCTGATCTGCTGGCCCAGGAACAGGATCAGATGTTGTGGAGTAGGACCCGGCATCCGTAATCGCCAAAGGCGGACCTCCCAATACTGACATCCCCATAGAGGGTTCTACCCCTGGTGTAGGTGGGTTGAACAGAACAGAATCCCTGCCAGAAGCACTCACCTGAGACAGCACATAAGTCTCATCATCCGATTCAGCACCTGAATAGAGGTCTGGGGAGGTGCACCCAGAGGCACCCCTGGACAGTATGGTCTGCAGTAACAAAGGGTATTCACCCACCACCACACCACGTCCTCCACTTGTGCTCGGTCATGGCTGAGATCCCTCCTGGGTCTGCACCATCTCCTCAACCTCACCAGCATCAAGTGCGTCATCACCTGCAAAAACATGAAATACAACAAACAGGCATGAGCACCATAGCACACACATAGGCCTGACAAGACAGAGATCCTGTACATGATTTACACATGTCCCACAAGACTATAACCCTGGCATGCATGCACTGTCAATGAGTTGGAAGGGGAGGGAAAAAGCAGACACTGAGGACACCAAGATTGAAAAGCAACACACTTGCTGCATGGTGGGTAGAACTGGCATCACACATTAACAGGACTGCGAGACTTGTCCTTGGCCTCAAGCCCAGGGACTGTATCTCTCCAGGACTGAAATCACTACACTGGCTCCCAGTGGCTGCGAGGATTGAGTTCAAAACCCTCTGCATTGTCCACAAGGCCTTCTGGGGCCTTGGGCCAAAGTACCTTCAACTCTCTCTTACGAAATATCTTCCTTCTCGAGCTCTTTGCTCATCCACCTCCAACTACCTCAGGGTCAGCCGCTTCTCCAAGCAACGAGCTGGGGGTAGATCTCTCTCCGCAGCAGGGGCCTCCCTCTGGAACAGCCTTCCTGCCTCCCTGAAACTTGAGGAGAACCATCTCCGGTTCCGGAAGCACCTCAAAACCTTCCTCTTTGCCTCCGCTTTCTCTCCCTCTCTCCCCTGCTAAATTCACTGAACCTGCACTGAATCTCCTACTGGGCCACTTACCGATCTCGGTCCTTGGCCCAACCACTCTTCCCTGCACTGCCTACCTGCACTACGGGACTGTCTCTGTATCCTTCAGCCCCTTCTCCCGGCACTTACCTTGCACTTGCCACCAGCTGGCCCTATTATTTATCTTGTATTCTACTAACCATGTACTGCACCTTTCCCCCCTCTCCCCTTCCCCTTGCACTTTTCCCAGTCCCCTTACCCTTGCACTTGTGCGATCTGAATGACACCTGGCCTAGTAGGATCGTTGTCTGTCTCCCCTTGTCCCCCCCGCCTCGTCGCGCCTTGAAACACTTGTGCATAGGCGCGTTACAAATGCCATATCATATCATATCATAACCTGTGAGTGGCATGTCCAATACACATACATGACACATGCCAGCACACAGATGGCATGTAGCATAGCCATGGTACATTAGACAACTACAGCGATATGTCAGTGAATGAGTACTGTCACCCATCCATGGGAGATGGACATGATGAGATGAAAAATGCTAAATAGTGTGGCAAAAGATGCATGTGCCACACACTGAAACACATCCAGTGTACAATAATACATTGGGCCTCATTACGACCCTGGCGCTAATGTGTTAACGGCGCCGTAAAATGCTGTGGCGCCGTTAACCCATTAGCGCCTGATTACGAGGTCCCTTTGTGGGATCCGACCTTAACGGCTAGTCTACACCAGCCGTTAAAGTAGGGACCCGCAAAGGGACCTTGGTGTCAAGTACGGTACCGCAATTTACGGTACCGTACTTAGCACCTTCCCCATTCCCATAGAGCCCTATGGGGCGAAAATGGAAATGGGGAAGGGCCATGGTTCAATGGGGAATTACCGCCCCGCCAACCTTGGAATGGGGTGGTAATTCCCCATTGAACCATGGCGGACCCGTTACAACACCGGCACCAACCATGGTGCTAATAGTGCCATGATTTAGCGCCGGTGTTGTAATGAGGGCCAGTGATTGTAGGCAGATGTACACATCAATGGTTGGACACTTTAACATGACAGCAAACAACTATCATGTTCCACATTCAAACAGGCCCCAAAAATTAATGTGAGCAGGCCAATACTCAATTAGCCTGAATGGTCTAATCATTCACATAACAAGGCAACAAATGTGGGCCAATCTGGGGTGTAATCAATGACAGAAGCATGTCACATATGTGGCATTAGGGCTGAAAAATGCGTAGCAAAAATGGGAGAATTGAAACAATCAGCCAGAATGAACACTGAAAAAATCTGAACAATGTTGTTGCAAGATGACAGGTCAAGGGCAACTGCAGTAATGTGGCGCTAATTGGCTACTGTGGGCGAGTACACACCCTCACCTGGCACTCAATCAGAACCCATCACCCAAACAAAATACACATGGATCACACACACATGTATGGGCACTCACCGGACAATGCGTCGTAATCAGGTAGGTCTCCCACGCCTTGGATCTGTTCCTCTGTGACGAAGGTTCCAGCAACAGACTCATGTTCAGTGAGTTGGTTGTCCTCTGGTGAGACCCACCGCCAGTCATCAGAGTAGAGGCATGATTTGAGGCCAGCTTGTTCTTTGCTATGCGTTTCAGGTCATTCCACCGCTTGTAGCAATCATCAGCTGTGCGCCTCACAAATCCAAGGGCACTAATGTGGTCCACGATGGTCTGCCAGTGTGCCCTACGTTGACCAGGTGTCGTCTTGCACCCTGCAGTCACCACCATTTTGCGGCTATGTTCCGACACATAGGCCACAAGTGCATCAAGTTCGGCGTCATTAAAGCTAGGCTTCCTCGACGTGCCGGAGTGTGTAGCCGTGTCTGGGGTCTCAGCCTGTAGTGCCAGAGCACCCTTCTTCTTCTTTTTCAAAGGTGGTGCGGATCCTGAGTGGCTAACGCCGCTCTGGTCAGTAGGGGCAGAAGCGCCAGTGGATTGTGTACTAGGAGTGTGCGAAGGCACAATGACCATAGGTCTTGGTGCAGGCATTGGCTGCAGGGTGATGTTGGCAGGGGCAATGTCGGTCTGATGGACCTGGACCGACACTGTCCTGGCTGGGAGACTCAGAGCTGGGGTGGATAGAGCTGCAGCTGCCCCTGCAGCCTCCCCACCCTGCCTACTTGGGGCAGCAGATGACATTGCTGCCCCAGATCCACGTGGCCTGGTGACAACAACTTGCACCGCCACACGTGGCTTAGACTTGCTGACCTGGAAGTCAGCCTGGGAGTCTTCCTGTGTAGGTTCAGGTGCCACAATGGGCCGGTCCAACAAGGGCTGAGCTGGGATGGTGTTAGCTACGTTTCCCACAACCATGGGGGGGTGGGGCATGGGTGTCCCTGATTGGTCCTCCACACATGGGGGTCTAGGGGCACCCTGCAAATCCTGGCCACATCTCCTACCGTGCCCACCACGCCCACCTTTTGAAGGTCGGCCACCTTTGCCTCCCTTACCGCTTGGTCGCCTCCCAACCATGGCACTGACGTTGTTGTGCGTATGGGAGTAGCAGTAAACTATTGTCCTGGGCAATTGGGGGTGGAAGGGGTAGGGTACTAGATGGAATTCGTACCCTACTGCTCTAGCAAGGCTTTCTGTGACCCCTGGGGGAAGACGACGGGCCACGCAACGCCCTGGCTCCGCGAAAACAAAAATGAACGTGCACGCAACCCCTCGTAGACCACGTGCGTGGAAAAATGAACCCACACTACGCTGTGGCACCCAGAAACACAAAAATAAGCGTACGCATAATACACGCAGCCTACAATGACCTCTGAAGGGTTACGCGACACACGGGGCAAGCACAGTTGGTAAATACGTGCGCGATTCACCGTATGCCTGGAAAAAGAACGTGACAAAGATGCGCATGTGTGCGTTGGCAACACACCCGCCAAAAGAAGAATTGTACGCTGTCTGAGGAAACAGGACAAAAGAAGAAGTGAACGCTGTTTGAGGAAACAGGGCCCACCAAAAAATTGAACGCTGTCAGAGGTAACAGGGATTACGAACTTGAAACGCTGTGAATTAATCGCGTGTGAAACGACAAGAAGTACAAAATGCACCCACTCGCTCTCCACGAAAAGCATGTACAAGTAAATGGCGTCCTTCACGTACCTTTTAAACCGGCCCACATGTACAAAGTCACTTACCCGTGTATGCCCTAAGGCCCTTTCCTCCAATTACACGAGCTGACACTCAGACGTGCAGTTTTTGCACGTGTACGATGAACATGCACCCGTGTTGAGGGAAACGCCCTTGCGCGTCACGTCACAGACGCGCTTACGCGCTAAAGGGCCTTTGGTCCAATGAATTCACATACGTGCGGTGTATTCACGTGCTGATTCACTATGCCCATGTCATGAGGGAAACGGCCGCGCGCGTAGCGTCACAGACGCGCTTACGCGCGAAGGGTGTGCGCAGACGTGCAATATTTTCACGTGCCAAATCACTCCGTATCAAGCTGGCCACGCAACAACACACGGAAGACCACGCTCCTGCCCAGAAGGCCGAATTACTGCCCCCCAGAGCCCCGAGCACGCACCCATCTGCCATCTGATTCTGCCTGCCTGCCTGCTGCCCACGTGCCCTGCTATTTGGTGCCTGCACGTCAGCCAGGGTTCCAGTTGCTGTGTCCACCCCTGCTGGAACAGAAGACTCCCGACTGGGATACCATCGCTCCACAGCCCAGCCCCAGGACCCAGTTGCCCACCCACGCCTGCCTCGGGGGTCGCCATGTCGGGGCAAACGCCATCTGAGACCACTGGCGACCCCTAGCCAGAGAGGCAGAGGGCCACCAGCTTCAGTGTGAAGGAAGTTGGTGTCCTGATGGAGCATGTCTTGGGGCATTTTGATGCCCTCTTCGGAACATCACATGCCAACAAGGAAGGACGGGAGAGGATCTGGGACGACGTAGTGGTTGCCATCAACGCGGAGTGGGTGGCAACCCGTGACATCAAGCACGTCAAGAAGCGCTGGGAGGACTTCAGGTCCAGGACCCTCTACAAGGCCCGGCGCCTCGCGGAGGGGGACCGGGTCAGCATGAGTGACATCCCGTTGAGGGTCCTGGAACACGTATGCCCAGCGCTCCACGCCAAGATCCTTCGGCGGAAGACCTGTCTGGAGTAGAGCGGTAAGTGGCCAAGCATTGGTGTGTGGGACAGGGCATGTTGCAGTGCGCTGGTAGTCTGATACTTGCCTGTATGTTTGACATAGGCCATGTATAGATGTGTGTGTGCAGGGACATCATGGTCATGCATGTGCGACCAGTAATGTGTGAACCACATGGCTGGTGCATGTGTTACAATGCAAAATGGGGAGCTGTATGCCAAATGCACACATGAAAGCATGCCAGTCTCTGTTCTTGGACATGGAGGGGGTGTGAGGGATGGGTGCTGCTGTCATGTACATGTATGGTGCACTTGTGTGTGTGTCTGAGAAGTGTGTGTGTGACTTTGAAACGCCATGGATGCATGACACATGTCCGTGATGATGTGTACATTCACTCATGCGGTGCGGTCACCGTTGTATGCACTGTGTCTATCCACTGTGTCTGTGGTGTACAAGCCATGATGCATGACCCTCCGGTGATGTGTGTGCATGGGATCAGTGTGAGCCATTATGCATGTGAGTTTGAAGGCAACATTTTGGTTAATAGAGGCCCTTGTACAAGGATGCTGATGTTGATTGCAGGTGCCGTGCCTGTTTCTGCATGTGTGTTGCGTGCATTCACCCATGTGTTGTGGAGGGACAGGATGGAAGTGACGTTTGACGCTGCCACTCATGTGTTATTGCTTCCTGTCTAGGGGAATATTGTACTGTACCCTGATGCTTGTGTTCTATGTTTCCCTCTACGCAGTGTCAAGTGAAGAAGAGGGCGGAGACAGTGCTGTGGAGCCAAGCGGCGGGGATGCCTCCACCAGGCGGCGACGCAAGGCCCAGCCACCATCCCAGGACTTGCCATCATCCGGAAGCGAGGGGGCTGGTGCAGCGTCTGCCACTACGGCTGTGGTGGGAGGGCCGGGTGAGTCCCCACAGGGGCTTGCAATGGCGGAAGACGGTGCGTAGACATCCAGGTTGGTGGTCTCCACAGAGGAGGAGGAGCCCGCTACTGAGCCACACATGGGGCCTGGTGGGGGTAGTACCACTGGTGCAAGTGGTGCAGTCCAGGGCCAGGGTCAGGAGGCAGCACAGATCACCGCGGAGGGGCCTGTGCATGTCGCTGTCCTTGACCCTGTGACTGCACCACCATGCACCAGCAGGGATGCCCCGTCCCAAGCCCGTCCGCAGGTAGGGGAGAGTGCCATGTCATCTGCCTCTCCACTACCTGCGGACGAGGGGTCCCATGAACGTATGGGTTCTGTCCTGATTGGTGTCGCGTTGCGCATACGCGACATTCGTGATGATGTGCGTTCTTCCTGGGCGGAGAACGCACGCCATCATGAACAGCAGCGTTGTGACGTGGCCCTGTTGGGAGGGGCCCTGGTCGGTGGGTTCCTACATGTGACGCGCACTCTGGCGGACCTCTCCTCCTCTCTGGAGACTATGCGCCAGTCGTTCTCCCTGCCGTCTTCCGGCCCCGATTCCACCAGGGCTCCCTGTGGACCTGGCCTGACCAACACAGCCAGCTTGGTGGAGATCCCATCCCTGCCACAGTCGGGAGTCGGCGGTCCAGCAGGGGCGGACACCACAACTGGAGACCAGCTGATGGAGGATGTGCAGGCATCATCGGACAGGGCACATGGACAGCAGCAGCAGCAGGAGCAGGCTCTAGGTGGGTGCAATGATGGCTCGGGCCATCGACATCAGGGGGACAGGCATCGGCCAGAGGGCAGGAGGACCCTGGAATGGGTGTGTCTTCCGTGTAGCTGCGGTTGGGCCAGCGTATATGTGCGGAGCGGCGGCGGGCGGAAGAGGCGCGGCTCACCATGGTTAGGGCGGAGTTCTCCATGCGTCGAGCGTTGAGGCAGGCAGAGTGCCTCGAGGCGACTCGCAGGTAGTTGGAACAGGCCATGAGTGCCTCCCTGCGAGATCTCGGGGCCAGGACAGAGGCCCGCCTCCAGCAAATAGACATGGAGTTCGATGATGCCCTGGCCGAAAACATCAAGGAGTTAGCCGCAGGACTTGCCCGCTGCCATTGTAAATAGTTTATAGTGTTAGGTTTCCTTTTATTTTTTTTATTTTGGGGATTTTGGACTATGCCCCACACTTTTGTATATAGTTTTTTTGTTAGGTAGGTTATTAGATAGGTTTCATTTATTTCGTTGGGCTCATGGACCCTTGAAAATTGGATTGTACATAGTTGGACGTTGGATTTATTTGGACATTTTAATTTCATTTCACCATGGATCAATGGATTTACCTTTTTGCGTTTCATTTGGATTTGGTTTGGTGGACAGAGAGTTTTGGCCATTTTTCTTTTGGATTACTTGGGATTTTTTGAGGATTTTTTTATTTTTTATTTCAACATGCATTTCATTTCATGTTTGCCATTATTTTATGCTTTAATTACTTTAAATTGATTTTCATGTTAATACATTTTGATGTTTTACTTCAATGTGTGGGATTCGCTCATTGGGTTCATGCATGTCGACATGTGGGTTTACTCAATCAATGGCAACCAGTGTGTGTGTGTGACGGACATGTGTTGATGTACATAGTTGACTTTTGGTTTGTGTCATGAGATGGGCATGTCACTGCTGGGTGGGTGGGGGACATGAGTGGGACATGAGTGGGGGCCTGCTGGCAGGTGCCCCTCACTGCTTGGGGGTGGGGGTGCTGAGGGACATGAGTGGGGGCCTGCTGGCAGGTGCCCCTCACTGCTGGGGGGTGAGGGTGCTGGGGGACATGAGTGGGATATGAGTGGGGGCCTGCTGGCAAGTGCCCCTCACTGCTGGGGTGTGGGGGTGCTCGGGGACATGAGTGGGACATGAGTGGGGGCCTGCTGGCAGGTGCCTCTCACTGCTGGGGGGTTGGGGTGCTGGGGGACATGTGTTGGTGATCACTAGTGCAAGGTGACATGTGGCCTGGCTAGGGGCATGCCCATGGTGGATGGACTGCCTGCGGGACATGACCAGGGGTGCTGGATAGTCCCCTGTGGTGTTGGTTGCCTGCAGGGCCATGGAGGGGGTAGAGGGCACACCTGTGAGAACCCACACTGCCAATTGACATGTGGGACTCCCCGCGCATCCCCCTGGATACACGTACCCCGCTCTTACAGCAAAAGCATGTCTGGAACTTCCCCCGTACCGCGTTATACACGTACCCCCCTCGCACAGGCCCAATCGCGTGTGAAACTTCCCGCGCACCCCAGTAATCCACGTACCCCGCTCGCACAGGCCCAATCGCATGTGATACTTCCCGCGCACCCCAGTAATCCACGTAGCCCGCACGCACAGAGCCTGGCGCGTGTGAAACTTCCTGCGCACCCCCCAAATCCACATACCCTCCACGCACAGGGCCAATCGCATGTGAAACTTCCCGCGCACCCCAGTAATCCACGTACCCCGCTCGCACAGGCCCAATCGCATGTAAAACTTCCCGCGCACCCCATTAATCCACGTAGCCCGCACGCACAGGGCCTGCCACGTGTGAAACTTCACGCGCACTGCCCAAATCCATGTACCACACACGCACAGGTCCAATCGCGTGTGAAATTTCACGCGCATCCCAGTAATCCACGTACCCCGCTCGCACAGGCCCAATTGCGTGTGCAACTTCCCACGCACCCCAGTAATACACGTACTCTGCTCGCCCTGGGCCAATCGCGTGTTAAACTTCACGCGCACCCCAGTAATCCATGTACCCCACTCACACAGGCCCAACCGCGTGTGAGACTACCCGCGCAGCGGGGTACACGTGTTCGGAGGGGTCCGCAGGGAGTTTTACAGGCGTTTTCGTGTTTGTGGGCTTGTGCGCCATGTACGGGATTTGTGCGCTGTACATGGCGCACGGGGAGGGGTTGGGGGCGTAACTGGCGTTGCTGCAGGGTCGCTGCACCACTCTGCGCCACGGCTGGTTTTGGATGTTAAAATCCATGAATACGCTGTGCGCGGAAATGGATTTTAGCGTACGCGGCTGGCGCAGAAAGTCGCACGCGCGCACTGTGCGCTAGCCGCGTGCGCCACTTGTGCACTGAATTCTATGAATAACCCCTATAATAGGTACTGGGTCTGGAGTTGTATATACTATTTCATCTATGCCCATGCGAGAAAAGGCATCCGCCTTTGCGTTTCTGACTCCTGGTCGAAATGTGATTACATAATCATATTCGGCAAAGTAAAGGGCCCACCGTAATTGGCGCGAGGACTGGGCCTTGGCTGTTTTGAGATATTGCAGGTTTCGGAGGTCTGTGATGACTGTAATGGTGTGTCTGGCCCCAGAAGGTAGTGCCTCCAGGCTTTAAAGGCGGATTTGATAGCCAGGAGTTCCTTGTCTGTGATGGCATAATTAATCTCTGGAGGTGAGAACTTTTTTGACCAGAAGGACACAGGATGTAGCGGGCCGGTTTCTGGGTCTCTCTATGAAAGGACAGCCCCCATTGCGAGACTGGACGCATCAGTTTCAACGACATGAGGGAGGTCTGGACGAGGAAGTCACAGGATTGGAGTGGAGGCAAACCTTTGTTTAAGTTCCTGAAAGGCTTCTTCTGCTTCTTCGGTCCAAGCAAACTTTTTATTGTATTTTCGTAATAGTACTGTGATTGGGTGCACAACCTGAGAGAAGTCTGGGATGAACCGGCATAGAAGTTCGCAAAGCCCAGCATGCTTTGTACCCCTTTCAGAGACGTCGGTGAAGGCCATTTCAGAATGGCATCTACCTTGTGCACGTCCATTCTGATGCCTCCTGGAGTAAGGATAAAACCAAGAAATTCTACTTCGGTAACATGAAAAAAGCATTTTTCAAGCTTTGCAAACAAGCGATGTTGACGGAGCTTGGTGAGGACTGAACGAACGTGCCTGACATGATCTTGTCCGAGGCTGAGTATACTAAGATGACGTCTATGTACACTAAGGCGCACACATAAATTAACTTCCTTAAGACGTCATTCATGAAATATTGGAATGCCACAGGAGCGTTGCATAACCCGAAGGGGCTGACTTGATATTCGAACAAGCCGTACTTAGTACAGAAGGTGGTTTTCCATTCATCTCCTTTTCTGACTCGGACCAGGTGGTACGCTCCTCGAAGGTCCAATTTGGTATAAATCTGGGCATCTTTAACTTGGTCTAGCATCTCAGGGATAAGTGGCAAGGGGTAGCGGTTCTTCACGGTGATCTGGTTCAATGCGCGGTAGTCAATACAGGTTCTCAAGTCTCCTTCCTTTTTCGGTACGAAGAACAAAGCACTGGCTGCGGGGGACTTCGAAGGGCGGATAAATCCGTATGCAAGGTACTGGTCTAAATAGGATTTCAAATGAAGGATTTCTGGTTCTGTGAGAGTGTTGGTTCCGCCGCAAGGGATTTGTGCACCAGGAACAAGGTCGATCTGACAGTCATAGGGCCTGTGCGGCGGCAATGTATTGGCTTGGTGCTTTCAGAAAACATCCTGGAAATCATGGTATTCACTTGGCAAGGTATTAGTTGCTCCCAGGGTTGATACTGTCGCTCCGGGAGTCATGGGGATACAGACGTCGGGTTTCTCCTCTTGGTAATAGCAGGCAGGGGAGCAGTCACCGGGGAAGGTTAATTTTCGTGCTCGCCAGTCTATCAAAGGGTTGTGAGCAACCAACCATGGCATCCCTAGTATTAGCCTGAACTGAGGTGCCTTGATGAGATTGAATGAAATAGATTCCCGATGTCCGTCCTGACACAGCAAGGTTACCCTGGCTGTGCACTGGGTTACTGGTCCGGAAGCAATTTCTGTCCCATCCACGGTGGTTACCTTGTCCATAGTTGGCTTAGAACACAAAGGAAGCCCCATCTCTGCTGCCAGTTCTTGATCAATATAATTTCCAACTGCTCCGCGATCGATGTATGCTTCAACGACATGCATTCTTGATGACTGTTGGTGGTTAATTAAGATCACTGGTATTGCAAAGTGCGAGGTCAGCAACTCTTTCTTCTCACTCGACAAACTCACCTCTACGTTTGTCGAGCTTGTTAGTTTCCCGATTCCTTAGCTTCCTTAGCTTCATCCTTTTTTTTTTCAAACATTTTATTCATTTCATCCAAACAATACAAACCAAACAGGCAGTGCATATTTCAGCATATCCATTGTAAATTGCTTACTTCTAGCCTCTGCTTCCCCCATCCCACCCCCCATTTCGAGCCTATTATTTTACACATTCAGTTTCTGCATCTTGTGTTAGGATCTCTTCTTCCTTGGATTCTGCTGAGTCTCGTATTGACCCAAACAGCTCTGCTATTAATGATTTCCAAGCCATCAGGGACTCTGTCTCCTCTTCGCCCCCAGCATTGCTCGTTTCTTGCCATACCATGGTTTCCGCCTCCGCCCATTTCTGCAAATCCTTCCACCACACCTCCACTCGCAGTCTATGGCATGTCTTCCACCCCATGGTGATTCTCCTCTTTGCGAGCATATATGCCAGATCCCTCAATTTAGCTTGAGCTTCTGTGATCTTGGAAAGCCCCCCAACAGACAGGCCCACACTGTGTCCACTACAATCTTGACCCCCTTCTCCGCTAGTTTTTGCTCCACCTCACTCTAAAAGCGTTCAATAATCGGGCGTGCACAAAACATATGCACCATTCCCGCGTTCTCCTCATCACACTTGGGGCATGCTTGCTGTCCTGCATTCTCAAAATTCAATATCCTCTGGGGTGTCATATATGCCCTATGCATAATATACAGTTGTATCTGTTTCAATCTCGCATTCCTGGATACCTTTTTATGATACCCCTGAGCCCGTTCCCACATTCCGTTCTCCATTGGTGCTCCTACTTCTGTTTCCTAATCTAGTCTCAACTGTGTGACCTCTTTCCCTACATTAGACATCAACATCTCATATATTCTAGATATCTCATGGCCCCCTTCCGCAATGTTGTATATCATATCTATGGCGGCATCTGGTTCTACATCCAGCACGACTTCAGGCCATGTTCTCTTAATTCTCTGCACAATTCTATGATATTTAATGTACTGGCCCGCATGCAACCCAGTTTCCTCCCGCATCCCGTCAAAGGTAGCAATAGAACCCTCCTGCCAGACGTCTCCAATTGTTGCTAACCCAACGAGTTCCCAGTGGTTTCTGATTATCATCCTTAGTTGTTCATCTGCACCAGTTAATACCAACAGTGGTACCTGCGGTGAGCATGGAGACGGGTTCTCCATCATCTGGCATGCCCTGCGCCACATCTTCCACCCCAGTATCATCATCTTGGGGCACCCTTTCATTTCTGCCTTGGGTACCCACATCATTTCTTTCAGATAAAACGGCACGCAATCTTGTCCAAACAGCCTGGATTCAGAGGTCTCATCATCAGAGAGCCATTTGGCAACATACTGTAGTTGACTCGCTACATAATAAACCTCAAAGTTAGGCAATTGTATCCCCCCCTTTCTCATAGAAATTCTGTAGCTTCCATAGCGCCACTCTGTTTCGCGTGGCATGCCACAAGAAATCCCTGCACACACTGTTCAGTTTGGTGAAGAACTTCTTAGGTATCAGATATGGTATGTTCCCAAAGTAGTGCAGGAGCCTAGGCAGGACCACAATCTTGAGCATTGCTCCGTGCCCCATCATTGCTAAGGGTAACCTCTCCCAAAACCTCATGCAATTTTCAATTGTTTTAACACCCACCTCTGTGTTGCACCTATGCTCCTCTTCCACTGTGTGGTATATGTCTATTCCTAAGTACCGAAAGGTACTGACTGCCCATGGTACTTGCAATACGGGTAACTGCTCCAATGGAATCCCTCTATACCCACCTAATGGGAACATGCTAGACTTCTGGGGGTTCACCGCTATACCAGACAACCCCGCATATCTCTCCATTACTTCTAAAATATACTGGAGATTTTCTTCCGGGTGCTGCAAGTACAGTATCATATCATCTGCGTATAGGGAGATCAGATGTTGTTCCCCTCCCAGCTCAATGCCTATGGTATCATACTGTTGTCTCAAGTATATTGCTAGAGGTTCCAGGGCCAGTATGTAGAGCATTGGAGACCACAGACATCCCTGTATGGTGCCCCTGCAAAGCTGCCATCTTTCCGATATCACTGATCCCGTCCTAACTCTAGCCAGCGGTTCACTGTATAGTATTTTTGCCCAGCGTACATATCCAGGCCCCAACCCATAGCACTTCAGGGCCGCCAGGAGCCGTGGCCACTTGACCGAATCAAAGGCCTTTATTGCGTCTAAGGACACTATTGCAATTTCACCTGCCTTTTCACTTCCCCACTCAATAATTCGTTGGAGTCTTCTATGGTTATTAGAGATGTTCCTATTTGGGACATAAACCGTCTGATCAGGGTGTATTAGTCTACCAATAACCCTCTTCAATCTATTTGCCAAGACAGCCGTCAATATCTTGCTGTCCTGATTTAGCATCGACAAAGGTCTGTAGGAGCTGCAGCTATGCCCGGGCTTGTTAGGTTTGGGAAGCGGTATTATAATCGCTTCTCTCGCTGACTCTGGTAAACTTCCCGTCTCAAATGCTTCATTTAACATTTCTAACAGTGGGGGAGAACCTCTTCAATATATACTTTATAAAATTCACTTGGGAGCCCATCCGCCCCCGGGGTCTTGCTAGTAGGCAACTGTCTCACCACCTCCCCTAGTTCTTCCAGGGTAATCGGTGCATCTAGCTCCTCTCTCTCTTCCGCACTTATCTTGGGCAGTCCTATGTCCTCCAATGTTTCTATTATCGTGGCGCGACTACCCTTACCGTCGTCTCCATATAACAACTCATAATAGTCTGCAAACTCTTGATTGACTCCCTCTTGTGTGTCCGCTACACTATACACTACCGTCTTCTCTTGTTATAGTTCTGATTGTAACTCTGGGGGTTTCGCTTTATATAGCCACGCCAAGAGCCTTCCTGGTTTATCCCTTCCCGCATGCTGTCTCTCTACATATTTTTTATAATTGAGACTGCATAATCTATCCCAGTACTCCGCGCATTTTTGCTGTAGCTTGAGTATCAGATCCGCTTCCTCTTTAGTGCCATCTCCGCCCCTTGAAGCCTCTTCTAGTTTCTCCTCTGTCTCTCGTAGATCAGCTAAAATCCCACCCTGCAGACCTTCAGATTTCGCTATGGCTACCCCTCTCATCACCACCTTGAAGGCCTCCCACAGTGTTCCTGCCAAGTCCACACTACCAGTATTCATCTCAAAAAAGTTCACAATCTCCTCCCTTATGTCCTCCCAAAAAAAAGGGGTCTCTCAGTGCCTCTGCTCGTAGGCGCCATGTCGGAATCCGTGCTCTCGGGGGGGCAATATTGCCATCCGAGGATCAGGGGCGAGTGGTCCAAAAGGATCCTTGCTTTATACTCTATTTGTGTAATCTCTGTTATTACTTCAGGTGTAGTAAAGACATAGTCCAGCCTCGTGTGAAACTGCTGCGGGGTGGAATAATGAGAATATTGCCTCTCCTGGGGGTGTCTTATTCTCCATGCATCTTCTAAACCAAAGTCACTCAGCAATGTCTGCAGTGCTTTAGCAGCTGGGGCGGGCCTATCCATCTTCCCGTCCGATCTGTCTACCCTTGGATTAAGTACACAGTCGAAGTCCCCTCCCCAAACCACTGCGCTCCCCACACACATGCTCAATTTGGTACATAATGTTCTGATGTACGCAGCTGTGTTCTGGTTTGGGGCATACGTGTTTACTATGCTTATCTCCCTATTTTCCACCAATCCCCTCAATATCACCATCCTCCCATCTGTCTCAACTATTGCTTGCAACTTTTGAAATGGGACATGTGGCGCCACCCAAATAAGCACTCCTCTAGCATAGGCAGAATTTGACGAGCCCACCACCACACCCTTCCATTTCCCGGCAATCTTATCCATTTTTTCCCTTGTCAGGTGGGTCTCTTGTAGCAGTGCAATGTCTATCCTCTGCCTACGCAGGTATAGCATAACCTTGTTTCTCTTCAGATAACTATTGAGCCCCCTTACGTTCCAGGTAACTATTCTAAGGTCCCCCATGGCTTATTAAAGTTCCATTCCGCCTCCCACAAGTACAGTCCAAATCTAAGTTCCATTCCTTTCTGTATAGGCTTGTTCCCCAGTTTAAACTCCCTCTAACCAAAAACACTCCAAACTCCCCGTTCTCCCCCCCCCACCTCCCTTCCCATCCCCAACAACACACCCCTCAACTGTTGCCCAGCTCCATCCCCGGATCTCAGGCACCCCCACATCTAGCTCTTTCTGGCTATCGCCTGTACTCGAAGGTCCGCAGGGTGAGGATGTCCTAATGGCTATCCTACTGCTACTACTACTATTGCACGGGGGGTAGGGTGCTTTCGTCCTGCAGCTCCTATTTGCTTCAGTTCAGCCACACTTTCCTACTCAATTTAATTCAAACTGCTGTATTCCAGTCCATTAAATGGAACACTGTCCAAGGTGTCATTGTCATACACTAGCTTTACACGGTCACACCCCTTTATCTTAATCTCTATCATAGTGACTGTTGGGATACCCGCCCTGCATCATATCAATATACATGCAACATCCCAGTCACTTATCGTGTTCCTCTTGAGCCTGCTCCGTATCTCGTTCTGGGCAACCCTGCAGGTCCAGCCATGTCGCTGCTTCTTCCGGAGTGTCAAAAAAGAACATCCTGCTTTTGTGCAACACTTTCAGTTTCGTGGGGTACAGAGCATATATTTGATTCCAGCCATGCGTAACCTCCTTTTGATTGCCACATAGCTGTACCGTTGCCTCTGGACCAACATTGTATAGTCAGGATACGCCGTGATGGTGCTTGAAGTTCTTTCAATCGTTCCCCCTTTACGAAAGTACTCTAAAATCTTCTTGCAATCTTTATAGTTCAGTATCTTTGCGATTATTGCACAGGGAGGGGCTCCAGGCTTCGGCTTCCTTGTGAGGGCTCTGTGTGCGCGTTCCCCTGCGAATCCTTGCGAGAGTTTGTCGGCCCCTATTTCTTGCAGGATCAGGTTCTCAACATAGTCTGTAGGGTCTTGACCTTCTTTCCCCCTCCAGCAGTCAGACCACGCGGATATTGTTCCTTCTTGCTCTCCCTTTCGCTTCCTCCACACGATTCTCCAGGTTAGCTACTTGTTGCTTCAGTACGTGAACCTCCTTTGCATTGTTGGTGCTAGTGTCCATGTTGGTTTTCACCGCACACTCCAGGCTGCTCGTTCTCTCTACCAATGTCCTAACATCTTGTTGCAGCAGGGTGACTTCTATTCCCACTGAGTCTATTTTAGCCTCCAGGGAAGTGCGCAGATCGGCATCGCTATCCCCCATGAGTCCCTCAGCTCCGTAATCGCCGCTAGTATCTGGTGATTTTCAGTCGCTATGGCGCTCTCCCCAGGTGCTGTCGCGCCTTTGGGCGTTGTCGTCACAGGAGATTGCTGCGTTTTGGCGAATGCCTCCTTTGTGGATTGTTTGTTTTTGTTCTTACTTACGGCCCCTTGCCCTGTCATCTTGCTGCCTTAGTTGTGTATCCGTGGTTGCTTGGTCTTTGGTGTATCAATCGTACTTCACTGTCTTGATGGAGCACCAGTGTATCCCTCCAAGCCTGGGGCAATTGTCTTCGAGGAGACCCTGTGTAGGTTGTGCTCGATGGGCTATTTCACCGAGTGGGTTGTGTCCTCCCACGTAGCAAGTTGCCTTGCTGTGTCTTGGGGACTACTCTTTTTCCCATCATGAACACCCATCTTTTGGGCTCCTTGCACTATTCACACCATTGCTTATATCTGCGGCAGTCTCTCTATTGTCCTCATTAGCTTGGATCTACCTTGTGCGCCATGCCCTACTATAATGGCTCTCACTTTCTGGCACATTCACTCCTCGGGGTCCTCTACTAGGCTTCAGCACCACAAAGGCCTCACACCTCTCAATACTGCGCTCCCCTTTATCTCTAGGAGAGACAAACCTCCTCTATCAATGCCAGCTCAGTGGTTTATTAATTCGTCCTCCTGTGGCCGTTGCTACACAGTATCCTTTCCGCCGTATTCAGCTGCTGGCATCATCAGTGTGCAGCCTCCATTGGGCCCCAGCTGCCTAAGCTTGTCGTTTGCTGATGTCGTGGGGCGCACCTTCCAACGTCTTTGCCTATGTTTTCAGGAACTTTTAGGTAGTTTTAAGCGTGTTGCCAAGGATCAACGACGGATCAGCAGGAGCTGCTGCACCTGAGCACGTCCTATTTCATGGCTAGTTAACCACGCCCCCTTGGAACTGATACTTTACTTTCTTGGTTTGTATAACACTTGTGGCGTGTGTCCAGACTGCTTACTTGTCTCTCTGAGCAACTCTCACACGTTCCCCGCTTCCAATGCGCTCTGTGTCTCAGCTTATTCCTTTGCGAGCGGTTTCGGATCGTCTATGGCTCCGTGCGTGTCATCCGGTTCCACTTGTAATGTCCCAATGCGTCTCTGCTCCGGATGAATAAATGCTTCCTATAGGGCTTACATCCATGGGTGTGATGCGAGGTTTCGATCAGCCCTCTGTCCCTGCACGTACCGTATTCCCTCTGTGCTCCCGCTGCCTCATTATCCTGGCGGTGCCCGTATGTATCCTGAAGTCTTGGGCAATAACCTCCTCAGCGACGCAGCTTTTTATCACTGCGCTCAGGTTCCCACCGCGCTTTTTGCAAGCACGGAGCGCTCCTCGATGCGAAACGTCCTGTCTCGCAGGAATTTTTTGTTTGGCCCCCACTGCAGTTCGTTTGTCGCACAGTCCTGGCCCAGCTGCTGTGCACGCTGAGGGCTTTCCGTACGTCACCAGTCCTCTGCATCACCTGGCTCCACTGCTCCGGATCTGCTTCTGAGGCTGCCACTCAGGGTGTCTCTGCCTTGAACCTCTCAGCACAGTCCTTCCCTTCACCATGACCGTGGACCTGATGTCGTGGGTCCGCCTTTTGAGTCATTTCTTGGTCTCTGTCTGTCCGCCATTTTGGGGGTTCACCATATTCAATCCACCTCAAGACTTCCTCTGTTGATCCCTCAGCAACCACGTCGGCAATCTGTGCCCAATTGTTCCTTGCTATGCCACAGCATTTCACAGGCTTATGTACGTTATTTTCATCAATCCAGGATTGCTTCGTGCTAGTCTATTTCCAGGATCAGTGAAGGATCATCAGGAGCTCGTCCGGATGCACGTCCTCTTACATGGCTCCTCAGCCACGCCCCCCTAGCTTCATCCTTCTCTGTGGCCCCGACTGCTCTTCTTGGGGATTTTACTGGACAGTCCTTCAGGAAATGTCCTGGTTTCCCACAATACAAACAAAGCTGTTGTTGTCTTCTTTTGTCCCGCTCTTGTTTTGTTAATGGAGGCCGTATCATCCCTCCAATCTGCATGGGTTCTACAGCATTTTCAGGTACACGGGGTGTGTTTTCCCTTGGTCGAACATACACGGTCCGAGGGTCCATCTTAAACCAATCTGCCTTTCGGTCCTGCAACAGGTGGTCTAGCTGCATGACCAGATTTATGAATTCTGCACAGTCTCTGGGCGGATCAACCACCTGGGCTAAGATGTCCTTTAATTCGCCTCGTAAGCCTCGATGGAATAACGTGGTTCTTTTGTTTTCTGGCCACCTAGCTTCGGCAACTCTGTTGAAGGTAGCAATGTACGTTAACAAATCCTCATTCCCCTGTCGGAGGGACAAGAGTTCCTTGTCTACTGCTTGTTCCTGGGTATGTCGAGCAAAATGTTTTTCCATTTCTCTCTGGAACCCCCCAAAGTCATGTAATAGAGGATCGTCATGGGTTACCAACAGCACCGACCAATCTGCTGCACTACCACTCAGGTATGATAAGACAAAAGCTACCCGAGCTTGGTCGTTTGGAAATGCTCCAGGCCTACAAAGAAAATGAAGGCGGCACTGATTGATGAATGCCGCATACTTCCGTGGGTCGCCTGAGAACCTTTATGGTGGTGCCAGGGGCACTGTTCCAGGTAACGTGATCTGTATCGGAGTGGGTGGTTTTGCATCATTGGATTGATTCCAAGTAGAAGCGTCTGTCCTGCCTGTGATTGCAAGTATTGCCTGCTAATCTCTTCAATGCATTCTTTGGCACTATTAGGTCTCTCCGGAGGGCATTAGTCTCTTGTTGGCCAGAATGAACCTCAGCACAAAGCTCTCCTAGTAATTGGGCCAATTGGTCCATTTCTGATGTTTCCATGGCGCCCAGGTGGATTTGTTATGGTTGGCTTCGTGTTCTGTTACGCTCACCTGGTATCCACAGGGACGCCACCCAGCTGGGTTACTCACTGGTATGCTTCTCAGCTTTGCCCTGATGTGGTCTGCGGGGAAGGTTCTGACTGAAAATACAGGAGGACTGTGTTCAAGAGGACCGACTGGGGTAAGTATCCTCCCTCCACCCCCGTATGCTTTCAGTCCCTCTGGTGCCTTCTCCTCACCTTGTGGTAGAATTAGGCGTGCTCTCCGTCCTGCCTTCTTTGCAGGGGCGCGTTGTCTTTCATGGGTGAGTGCGGTCCAGTTACTTCACTGACGCCGGCCCGTTTGATATTGTTCAGGTAGGTCTTATTGCTGTTCTTTAATTTTGTTGCTATCCTGCATGCCTTTCTTTGTTTAAAATGTCTCTTTTTTCTCCCTTAGGTATGCGGAGCTTCAGCACGGCGAACTGGCTTGGTTGAGCCCCGCTGGTAAATGATGGCGCATTAAGAGCGCTATGATGCGGTAAGTAAGAGCTATGCGCAGCGCTGCAAAGTCTTGCCTTTGCTAACCTGTGTTTTCCTTCCTTGTAGGTCGCGGTGTTCTTCAGCGCGAGGCTGAGTATACTAAGATGTCATCTATGTACACTAAGGCGCACACATCAATTAACTCCCTTAAGACGTCATTCATGAAATATTGGAATGCCGCAGAAGCGTTGCATAACATGAAGGGCATGACTTCATATTCAAACAAGCCGTACTTAGTACGGAAGGCGGTTTTCCATTCATCTCCTTTTCTGACTCGGACCAGGTGGTACGCTCCACGAAGGTCAAATTTGGTATAAATCTGGGCATCTTTAACTTGGTCTAGCATCTCAGGGATAGGTGGCAAGGTGTAGCGGTTCTTCACGGGATCTGGTTCAATGCACGGTAGTCAATACAGGTTCTCAAGTCTCCTTCCTTTTTCGGTACGAAGAACAAAGGACTGGCTGCGGGGGACTTCGAAGGACGGATAAATCTGTTTGCAAGGTACTGGTCTAAACAGGATTTCAAATGAAGGTTTTCTGGTTCTGTGAGAGCGTAGATCCTGCCGCAAGGGATTTGTGCATCAGGAACAAGGTCGATCTGACAGTCATAGGGCCTGTGCGGCGGCAATGTATTGGCTTGGTCCTTTTGGAAAACCTCCTGGAAATCATGGCATTCACTTGGCAAGGTATTAGTTGCTCCCAGGGTTGATACTGTCGCTCCGGGAGTCATGGGGATACAGACATCGGGTTTCTCCTCTTGTTAATAGCAGGCAGGGGAGCAGTCACCGGGGAAGGTTACTTTTCGTGCTCGCCAGTCTATCAAAGGGTTGTGAGCAACCAACCATGGCATCCCTAGTATTAGCCTGAACTTAGGTGCCTTGATGAGATCGAATGAAATAGACTCCCGATGTCCGTCTTGACACAGCAAGGTTACCCTGGCTGTGCACTGGGTTACTGGTCCTGAAGCGATTTCTGTCCCATCCACGGTGATTTCCTTCTCCATAGTTGGCTTAGAACACAAAGGAAGCCCCATCTCTGCTGCCAGTTCTTGATCAATATCATTTCCAACTGCTCCGCTATCGATGTATGCTTCAACGGCATGCATTCTTGATGACTGTTGGTGGTTAATTAAGATCACTGGTATTGCAAAGTGCGAGGTCAGCAACTCTTTCTTCTCACTTGACAAACTGACCTCTACGTTTGTCGAGCTTGTTAGTTTCCCGATTCTTTAGGTTCGTCCTTTTTTAAAAAAATTTTTTTAAACATTTTATTCATTTCAACCAAACAATACAAACCAAACAGGCAGTGCATATTTCAGAATATCCATTGTACATTGCTTACTCCTAGCCTCTGCTTCCCCCATCCCACCCCCCATTTTACACATTCAGTTTCTGCATCTTGTGTTAGGATCTCTTCTTCCTTGGATTCTGCTGAGTCTCGTATTGACCCAAACAGCTCTGCTATTAATGATTTCCAAGCCATCAGGGACTCTGTCTCCTCTTCCCCCCAGCAATGCTCGGTTCTTGCCATACCATGGTTTCTGCCTCCACCCATTTCTGCAAATCCTTCCACCACACCTCCACTCGCGGTCTATGGCATGTCTTCCACCCAATGGCGATTCTCCTATTTGAGAGCATGTATGCCAGATCCCTCAATTCACTAACATGCTTGAGCTTCTGTGATCTTGGAAAGCCCCCCAACAGACAGGCCCACACTGTGTCCACTACAATCTTGACCCCCTTCTCCGCTCGTTTTTGCTCCACCTCACTCCAAAAGCGTTCAATAATCGGGCATGCCCAAAACATATGCACCATTCCCACGTTCTCCTCATCACACTTGGGGCATGCTTGCCGTCCTGCATTCTCAAACTGTGATATCCTCTGGGGTGTCATATGCGTAATATACAGTTGTATCTGTTTCAATCTCGCATTCCTGGATACCTTTTTATGATCCCCCTGAGCCCGTTCCCACATTCCGTCCTCCATTGGGGCTCCTACTTCCGTTTCCTAATCGAGTCTCAACTGTGTGACCTCTTTCCCTACATTAGACATCAACATCTCATATAGTCTAGATATCTCATGACCCCTTCCGCAATGTCGTATATCATATCTATGGTGGCATCTGGTTCTACATCCAGCACAACTTCAGGCCATGTTCTCTTAATTCTCTGCACAATTCTATGATATGTAATATACTGGCCCGCATGCAACCCAGTTTCCTCCCGCATCCCGTCAAAGGTAGCAATAGAACCCTCCCGCCAGACGTCTCCCATTGTTGCTAACCCAACCAGTTCTCAGTGGATTGTGATTATCATCCTTGGTCGTTCATCTGCACCAGTTAATACTAACAGTGGTACCTGTGGTGAGCATGGAGACTGGTTCTCCATCATCTGGCATGCCCTGCGCCCCATCTTCCACCCCAGTATCATCATCTTGGGGCACCCTTTCATTTCTGCCTTGGGTACCCACATCATTTGTTTTAGATAAAAGGGTGTGCAAGGAGGCCACCAGGGGGCACGCAGGCAATGGCTGCCTGATTGTGCTGCTCCCGCCGTAGCAGGGCTGTAGCAGGGGATTGAGCCCCCCCGAACCTCCCCAGGCAGACAAAGCAGGACGGAGGGGCGCAAGGAACCTCCCGGGCACCCAACGAGAGAAGGAGCGACGCTTGGGGCCTCCGGGACCAGCGAGAACGAGACCCGCAGTGTCAGGCGGGGACGAGGCCGCTCCAGGCCTCGGCGACCGCGGCGCCGAAGATGCGTTGAAGAGCCCCAGGGAAGCCGCGCGCACACGGAGGGGGCTCCCTCCTCTCCCGCCTTTCTCGACCCGATCGAGCACTTGGTCCCGCGGTCGGGGACCGGGGCGGTTTGCGGGGGCCGGATCAATCCGCACCACGGACCCGCGCCCCTTCCCCCTTAGCCCCCACCCACCCCCGTCGATGGAAAGAAGCCAGCGCTGGGAGGACCCGTGCTGGTGACCCCGCTGGAGAGGTGCGGGAACCCCAGAGCACCGGGGGGGGGGCGCCCCCAGCGATACAGCTGGCCCCACGCCACGACGTGAAGAGCCCAGACGAGAGTCCACTAGGCGGCCGCACGCCGTGAAGAAGGAAGGCCCGGAGCGGGAAGATCCACCCGGGTCAGGCAAGTGTGGTGATCCCCCCGGGTTGAGCTTGGGGCCCCGCCGCCCCCACGCGGAGAATCTTGGTAGCTACGCACGGTCCCCGGGAGCGAGGCCCCCGCCAGACCTTGGTGGGGCGTGTGCCCGCCCGGGGACGACATTGTTTCCCTCCACACTTGGTCACAGAGGAGTGGTGAATTGAGGGGGGGAGCCCAATTATCCTGTGGCCCATTAAGACCAGCGGCAGCCTAAGCAGACTGCGGCCCCTTCGGCCCAGGTGTGTGGCCCCCGCCTGGAGACGGTGGGGCATGTGCCCGCCCGGTGAAAACCCCCTGCAGCAGCGCACGACGGTAAGGGAGGGGCGCGCCTCGCCCGGGGGCCCCCTCCCCACCCACCATCACGCCCCCGATCTGAGAGCCCCAGGAGGTGTACCACTGGCTAACCCAGGGGGGGAAGCCCGATGGACTGGCGGCATACCCTACAGGAATTCCGCTTTCAGGAGATGGCGTCCAGCAAGAGAAGCCCAAGCCCCCCCAAGGGACTTGCACAGCCGGAGACCCCAGGCCCCCCCACGTCCGCCATGGAAAGAGGCTTCGCCTCCATATTACAGGAGATCAGGGACATGCGATCTGATATTGCCCATTTTTTCGCAGACATTCGAAAAAATAGATCAAAGAGTGGACAAGGTCGAAGACAGACTGTTGCAGGTTGAGGCCAACCAGACATCATCGACGTCCCTAGAGATGGATCTAGGACTGAGGTTAGCGGCCCTGGAGAAAAGGGAGGAGGAAAGGTCCAGGCAGATGGACGACTTCTAAAATAGGGAAAGGGGGAACAATCTCAGAATTTTTGGGGTACCGGAACAGGACGGGGAAACGGAGAGAGACATTACCCGCGCGGTGAGAGACATCATCACCCTCCTCTTTGCTGAAGAAATGACCACTGAACCCACGTTCGATAGAGTGCACAGGGCCGGGGGGGAGCGGGAGGTCCCAGTTCCATCCTGGTCCGTTTCCACTACTACTCCGAAAAAACAAAGGTGTTGGAGGAAGCAAGGAAGGCTCGGGAGATCACCTACAACAACGCCCAGATTTCAATCTACCAAGATCTCTCTGCCTACACCCTGGCCAAACGCAGGATGTGTCGCCCACTAACACTCCTGCTGAAAGAAAAGGGGGTCCGCTACCGCTGGGGCTACCCCTTCTCTTTGACCTTTGAGTACA
The DNA here is from genome assembly GCF_040938575.1 of Ambystoma mexicanum. Lineage (NCBI taxonomy): Eukaryota > Metazoa > Chordata > Amphibia > Caudata > Ambystomatidae > Ambystoma > Ambystoma mexicanum. The sequence goes on from NC_090933.1 coordinate 40,331,260, forward strand.
TGGGCCAGCGGTCAACCCTGACCACGGAAGATGACATACGAGTAGCCATCCAGGACTACGTTGTGGACTCGGATCCCAGGAGGGCCCCGTCGGGGCCGGGGAGGGAGACCCTGGGCCCATCGAAAGACAGGAGATGAAAAACTGGCGCAAGGAAATATAGGAAAATGAATACCCCATCGCCAGTCAAGAAGGGGGAGCGGAACGATCCCGAGGATTGAGACCTGGGGAAACCCACTGAGTCAAGTGGGATACACAGAAAAGCCAGCGGATTCACAATTAATAGCGTCCCTACGAACAGCAAGTATGGGGGAGTCATGAGGGGGACGGTACGGCCAGGAGGGAGGGGGAGCTCACAGAAACACGCTTTCCACAGAATGCCCGGCTGCAGCGGGTAAGCTGGTGGTTCGGCCAGTAGCCAGGGATGCCAGAACTATTTGGCCGGACGCCGGGGAAGGGGGAGGCGCGACACGAAGTTGGGGTAGTTCAGTTATGGTTCAGGGAAGGGGGGCAGTTGGGGTTTTGTTCTTTGCCCACCCAGAGGGAAGGGGAGGGGGGAGTCGGGGGACAAAAAGTCGAACCAAGGGAGCATGCCAGGAAGAGCATGTCGAGAACGTTGACTGAGAGAGAGGAAGTCTTAGATTATGGCTGATAGTCTGCCCCCCCTGGGTGTGGGCTCCCTAAATGTACGGGGCTTAAACACCCCCACGAAGAGATCCCTGGTCTGCAGGGAATTTAGAAGGGCCAACCTCGACTTTCTCTTTGTGCAAGAGACTCATTGGCCGCGGGGTAACGAGCCCAAAATGCGGGGAGGAGGAATAGGGGAGGTCTTCAGCGCTTCCCATAAAGGCAAAAAGAGAGGGGTTGCCATCTTAGTATCGAGAAATACAGGCTTTGAGAACGAGGCCACGCTGAAAGACCCAGAGGGCCGCTACCTGATGTTACGGGGGTCCCTGCAGGGGGCCCCGCTCACCCTAGCTGTAATCTATGCCCCAAATGAAGGCCAAACCTTATTTTGGGAATAGGTAGGGGACAAACTCAAGCACTTTGTTCATGGTTCGGTGATGGTGGGGGGGGACTTCAACATGGTCCTGGACCCAACCCGGGACAGAAAGCGCACAGGCCCGCAGCCCTCCAGGGCATCAGATGAGACCATGGCGCGTAACTTCCAAGGGGTTAATCTAGACTTTGGACTGATGGATCCGATCCCGATCCCCAGAACGAACACCTCCCCCTTTACCTATTACTCCGCCACCCACGCGTCGTTCTCCAGGATAGATTATATCTTGGTGGACGAGATCCTGCACCCATTTACCTCAGGCCATAGGGTTGACCCCATTCCCTGGTCCGACCACGACCTGGTCCGAATCACGATAGTAAGGGGAGGATTAAGCGAACGTAGGGGGAGGTGGAAGTGCAACGACTCCCTGTTAAAGGATGAGGTACTAGCCCAGGAAGTTCTTGAGGCCATCACGGATTTCTTTAACCTTAGCGATAATGGGGAGGTAGGCGTGCATAACCTATGGGATGCCTTTAAGGCCACCCTACGAGGAGTCCTGATCAAAATGGGAGCCCAGAAAAAGAGGGTGAGGGAGGCCCATGAAAGACTACTGAGGGAGAAAATAGCCCAACTCCAACCGGGGGTGCTCCCCACGGTCCCCTTGGACTGAGGCCAGGTTCCCGCCCTGGAGGACTGTAGACTCCAGCTGAGGGACCTCCTCCTCCACCAGACAGAGAGAAGCCTTCAATTGGTCAAACAAAAGTATTACGAAAAAGGGGACAGGGCGGACAGGATTTTAACATGGAAGCTGAGGGAGGTACAGAGAAACAGATTAGTGAAAGCAGTATGGAGCGAGGGGGGGGGAGATAAGTTACGACGCAACCCACATTGGGGAGGCCTTCCGCCAATACTATGAGAAATTATACTCGTCCGAATTCAACGGGAGGGAGGCGGAGATTGAGGGGTTTTTGACCTCAATACAGATCCCGGCCCTATCAAGGGAGACGGTGGAGGGGTTGGAGGGCCCGATGACAGAGGAGGAGGTGGAGCTTGTGATCAGAGGGATGAAAGGGGGTACTTCCCCCAGCGAGGACGGCTACACGGTCTATTTCTATAAGAGGTTCTGCTCAACCCTATCCCCCTACTTGGTTAGGGTATTCAGTGCAGTGTTGGAAGGGGGACCCCTCCCGGACTCCATGATGGAGGCGATAATAGTGGTGCTCCCCAAGGACAGTAGGGACCCCTCGGAGTGCTCCTCCTACCGCCCAATCTCTTTGCTGAATACCGATGTAAAGATCCTGGCTAAGGTGATCGGGGGGCGAATAGAGGGGATCCTTCCAAAGCTGGTCCACGGAGACCAGGTGGGGTTCATTAGTGGGAGACAGTGCTCTGACAATATCTGAAAAACCATAGACTTGTACCACTACGCCCAGGTGTCGGACCTAGACGCGTGCGTCTTGTCGCTCGACTCAGAAAAGGCATTCGACAGGGTGGAGTGGAGATTCATGGAACTCCCCCTCCAGAAAATGGGCTTCGGGTCACACATCATGGGTTGGGTGGCGACGCTATATAGGGCTCCAAAGGCCAGGGTTCAGGTGAATGGCAGGCTGTCGGAGCCTTTCCCCCTCTCGCGGGGAACGCGGCAGCGTTGCCCGTCCCCCCCCTCATCTATGTCCTCACCATGGAACCCCTGGCCATAGCGGTCTGAGCACACCCAGACATCAAGGGGATCCAGAGAGGCGAAGTAGAATTTAAACTCTCCCTGTTCGCCGATGACATCCTGGCCTACCTGGTGGACCCGGGATCCTCGCCGCCCCCCCCCTCATGTCCCTGATGGCTGCATATGGTCGCCTCTCGGGGCTCAAGATTAATGCCTCTAAATCAGTCCTGCTCCCCATGAGAACGAGGGATTTGGCCCTGGACCCCCTGACCAGCCTGGGAGGGATAAAAGTGGGGAAGGCTTCCATCCGATACCTGGGCGTCCTCCTCACCTGGGACCTCTCCAGCCTCGCCCCAGCTAACTATGACCCCGTAATGGCAAGGGTCACTGCGGATCTGAGGAGATGGGGGTCAATGATCTTGTCCTGGTATGGCCGTATGACGGCGGTGAAGATGAACATACTTCCGCGCTTACTATATCTGTTCACGGCCCTCCCAACCTGTGTTCCCGGCCAAACCTTTAGGGTCCTTCAGAATGCGGTGCACGAGTTTATATGGCAGGGTAGGACCCCGAGGACAGCAAGAGCAATCCTGACCCTTCCGAGGGAGGAGGGAGGGTTCGGGCTGCCGGACTTCCAACTCTACTTTCACGCTGCCCAGTTGCGCGTACTTCTCGAACACATGAAGGAGGGGATGGGTACATACTGGACGTACTTGGAGGACATGGACGCCCACCCACTCAAGGTCAGGGACCTCCTGTGGGCCCCAAGCAAGTTCATTCCGAATAGACTAAAATCACAACCAACGCTGGGAGTCCTCTGGGCGATCTGGCGGGAAAGCCCCCAGACGGCGCATCTAACCTCATGGCCGTCACCGATGTCATTGCTCTGGGGTCACCCCCTCAGACTGGGAAGCAGGGGGTTCCGCAACGCTCAATCTTGGTCCGACTCGGGGATGGAATGGGCGTGGCAAATGTTCAGGGAGGGGGAATTCCGCCCCTATGAGGAAATGAGAGAAGCCCTGGGGCGGGGGACCATCTCCATTTTCGAATATCTCCGCCTGAAGGGGATTTTGTGCGACCAATCCTGGGGACAGAATTTGAAAGGACAGTTGACCCCCTTCGAAAAACTCGTGGACACAGCAACCTCCAGGAAGGGGGCGGTATCAGGGATGTATAGAATATTGAACACTGTCAATCTGGGGGAGAGGAGGAGGTTCCGTACCTTCTGGAACGATTTGGCGGGGGAAGAGATCTCTGAGGACGCCTGGGCAAGGATATTTAAGATAGCTTTCCATGGGAACTTATTCACGGCGGACATGGAACACAATTTCAAGATCTTGCAAGGGTGGCACAGGGATCCTGCGAAGTTGGCGAAAATGTTCACGGGAGTGTCCCTCGCATGTCCAAGGGGGTGTGATCAGGTCGGCACAAGAGGTCACATGTGGTGGCACTGCCCGAAAGTCCAGAGATAATGGGCAGAGGTACGGGGCTGGATCGCTGAAATCACTGAGGAACTGCTCCCCCAGAACCCCCTAACAATGCTGCTGGGCCTCCCCCCAGAGGACACAGACATATCCAGATACCCAAGGATGTGGGAAACCATGTTGAGGGCGGGGAGTGTGGCCCTGGCACAAAAATGGAAGAGCCCGGAGACCCCATCGAAGGAGGTCTGGTTGAAAAAGGTCAAGACCATGTTTCTGATGGACAAACTCACGGCAATGATGAATAACAAGTTGGGCACATTCCAAGCGAACTGGTTCGGGGTACAGTCGACCTGGGGATGGGACATTCATTGACCCACGAGGAGGAAAGAAGAAGGGATCGGGCGCCCACGGCCCGGGGTATGGTGGACGATGTACAGCCACAAACGTAGTCAACGTTCAACTTTTTTCTCGGGCTCCGGACAAATAAAACTCCCGCAGCATCTCCCCAAATAAGGAGACCCATCTGGGTCAAAGTTTCAGGGGGGGGAGGGTCTGTTTGGGGAGGGAGTGCGGAGGGGGGAGGGTTGTTGGGCCAGCTATTTGTATCTTTTTGAATTTGCCTTGAGGCCTTTTGTTATATTATTAAAAATGCTAATAAAACAAAGTTTTAAAAAAAAAATAGCGTGCAATCTTGCCCAAACAGCCTGGACTCAGAGGTCTCATCATCAGAGAGCCATTTGGCAACATACTGTAGTTGACTCGCTACATAATAAACCTCAAAGTTAGGCAATTTTATCCCCCCTTTCTCATAGAAATTCTGTAGCTTCCATAGCGCCACTCTGTTTCGCGTGCCATGCCACAAGAAATCCCTGCACACACTGTTCAGTTTGGTGAAGAACTTCTTAGGTATCAGATATGGTATGTTCCCAAATTAGTGCAGGAGCCTAGGCAGGACCACAATCTTGAGCATTGCTCTGCGCCCCATCATTGTTAAGGGTAACCTCTCCCAAAACCTCATGCAATTTTCAATTTTTTTAACGCCTATCTCTGTGTTGCACCTATGCTCCTCTTCCACTGTGTGGTATATGTCTATTCCTAAGTACCGAAATGTACTGACTGCCCATGGTACTTGCAATACGGGTTACTGCTCCAATGGAATCCCTCTATACCCACCTAATGGGAACATGCTAGACTTCTGGGGGTTCACCGCTATACCAGACAACCCCGCATATCTCTCCATTACTTCTAAAATATACTGGAGATTTTCTTCCAGGTGCTGCAGGTACAGTAGCATATCATCTGCGTATAGGGAGATCAGATGTCGTTCCCCTCCCACCTCAATGCCTATGGTATCATACTGTTGTCTCAGGTATATTGCTAGAGGCTCCAGGGCCAGTATGTAGAGCATTGAAGACCACAGACATCCCTGTCTGGTGCCCCTGCAAAGCTGCCATCTTTCTGATATCACTGATCCCGTCCTAACTCTAGCCAGCGGTTCACTGTATAGTATTTTCGCCCACCGTACATATCCATGCCCCAACCCATAGCACTTCAGTGCCGCCAGCAGCCATGGCCACTTGACCGAATCAAAGGCCTTTATTGCGTCTAAGGACACTATTGCCATTTCAGCTGCCTTTTCACTTCCCCACTCAATAATTTGTTGGAGTCTTCTATGGTTATTAGAGATGTTCCTATTTGGGACATAAACCGTCTGATCAGGGTGTATTAGTCTACCAATAACCCTCTTCAATCTATTTGCCAAGACAGCCGTCAATATCTTGCTGTCCTGATTTAGCATCGATAAAGGTCTGTAGGAGCTGCAGCTATGCCCGGGCTTGTTAGGTTTGGGAAGCTGTATTATAATCGCTTCTCTCGCTGACTCTGGTAAACTTCCCGTCTCAAACGCTTCATTTAACATTTCTAACAGTGGGGGGAGAACCTCTTCAATATATACTTTATAAAATTCACTTGGAAGCCCACCTGCCCCCGGGGTCTTGCAAGTAGGCAACTGTCTCACCACCTCCCCTAGTTCTTCCAGGGTAATTGGTGCATCTAGCTCCTCTCTCTCTTCTGCACTTATCTTGGGCAGTCCTATGTCCTCCAATGTTTCTATTATCTTGGCGCGACTACCCTTACCATCGTCTCCATATAACAACTCATAATAGTCTGCAAACTCTTGATTGACTCCCTCTTGTGTGTCCACTACACTACCGTCTTCTCTCATTATAGTTCTGATTGTAACTCTGGTTGTTTCGCTCTTATATAGCCACGCCAAGAGCATTCCTGGTTTATCCCCTCCCGCATGCTGTCTCTCTACATATTTTTTATAATTGAGACTGCATAATCTATCCCAGTACGCCACACATTTTCGCAGTAATTTGAGTATCAGTTCCGCTTCCTCTTTAGTGCCGTCTCCGCCCCTTGAAGCCTCTTCTAGTTTCTCCTCCGTCTCTCGTAGATCAGCTAAAATCCCACCCTGCAGACCTTTAGATTTCGCTATGGCTACCCCTCTCATCACCACCTTGAAGGCCTCCCACAGTGTACCTTCCCTGGATCCTTCCCTGGCCACGCCCGAGTGGCAAAATAGTCCCAATGAAAAAATAGTCCCTTTCAGGTCTCAGGGAGGCCTGAATCTTGCAGCATGGTCTGCATCAGGTAAGTGCACAAAACACCTTCCTTTTTGAGCCTGGCGCCTATGGCGCCAGGACTGATGTCCAACATGAGCCTGGCGCCAACGGCGCCAGGACAGAGTCCAAAGAGCCCCTATAAAGGGCCGCTGGGCTTTTACCCGGGGGCATGATGCCTGCTCCACAGGGTGCTGGGCCTGGCCTGGTGCTCCGGGGGTAGGCATCATGACACTACTATTGCATGGGGGGGTAGGGTGCTTTCGTCCTGCAGCTCCTATTTGCTTCAGTTCAGCCACACTTTACTACTCAATTTAATTCAAACTGCTGTATTCCAGTCCATTAAATGGAACACTGTCCAAGGTGTCATCGTCATACACCAGCTTTAAACGGTCACACCCCTTTATCTTAATCTCTATCATAGTCACTGTTGGGATACCTGCCCTGCATCATATCAATATACATGCAACATCCCAGTCACTTATCGTGTTCCTCTTGAGCCTGCTCCGCATCTCGTTCCGGGCAACCCTGCAGGTCCAGCCATGTCGCTGCTTCTTCCGGAGTGTCAAAAAAGAACATCCTGCTTTTGTGCAACACTTTCAGTTTCGCGGGGTACAAGAACATATATTTGATTCCAGCCATGCGTAACCTCCTTTTGATTGCCACATAGCTGTACCGTTGCCTCTGGACCAACGTTGTATAGTCAGGATACGCCGTGATGGTGATTGAAGTTCTTTCAATCATTCCCCCTTTACGAAAGTACTCTAAAATCTTCTTGCGATCTTTATAGTTCAGTATCTTTGCGATTATTGCACAGGGAGGGGCTCCAGGCTTCGGCTTCCTTGTGAGGGCTCTGTGTGAGCGTTCCACTGCGAATCCTTGCGAGAATATGTCGGCCCCTATTTCTTGGAGGATCAGGTTCTCAACATAGTCTGTAGGGTCTTGGCCTTCTCTCCCCCTCCGGCAGTCCGACCACGTGGATATTGTTCCTTCTTGCTCTCCCTTCCGCTTCCTCCGCACGATTCTCCAGGTTAGCTACTTGTTGCTTCAGTACGTGAACCTCGTTTGCATTGTTGGTGCTAGTGTCCGTGTTGGTTTTCACCGCACTCTCCAGGCTGCTCGTTCTCTCTACCAAATGTCCTAACATCTTGTTGCAGCAGGGTGACTTCTATGCCCACTGCGTCTATTTTAGCCTCCAGGGAAGTGCGCAGATCGGCCATCGCTATCTCCCATGAGTCCCTCAGCTCCGTAATCGCCGCTAGTATCTGGTGATTTTCAGTCGCTAAGGCGCTCTCCCCAGGTGCTGTTGCGCCTTTGGGCGTTGTCGCCGCAGGAGATTGCTGCGTTTTGGCGAATGCCTCCATCGTGGATTGTTTGTTTTTGTTCTTACTTACAGCCCCTCACCCTGTCATCTTGCCGCCTTAGTTGTGTGTCCGTGGTTGCTTGGTCTTTGGTGTATCAATCCTACTTCAGTGTCTTGATGCAGCACCAGTGTATCCCTCCAAGCCTGGGGCAATTGTCTTCGAGGCGCCCCTGTGTAGGTTGTGCTCGATGGGCTATTTCACCGAGTCGGGTGTGTCCTCCCACGTATCGAGTTGCCTTGCTGTGTCTTGGGGACTACTCTTTCTCCCATCATGAACACCCATCCTTTGGGCTCCTTGCACTATTCACAGCATTGCTTATATCCGCGGCAGTCTCTCTTATGTCCTCATTAGCTTGGATCCACCTTGTGCGCCGTGCCCTACTATAATGGCTCTCACTTTCTGGCACATTCACTTCTCAGGGTCCTCTACTAGGCTTCAGCACCACAAAGGCCTCACACCTCTCAATACTGTGCTCCCCTTTATCTCTAGGAGAGACACACCTCCTCTATCAATGCCAGCTCAGTGGTTTATTAATTCGTCCTCCTGTGGCCGTTGCTACACAGTATCCTTTCCGCCGTATTCAGCTGCTGGCATCATCAGTGTGCAGCCTCCATTGGGCCCCAGCTGCCTAAGCTTGTCGTTTGCTGATGTCGTGGGGCGCACCTTCCAATGCCTTTGCCTATGTTTTCAGGAACTTTTAGGTAGTTTTAAGCATGTTGCCAAGGATCAACGACGGATCAGCAGGAGCTGCTGCACCGGAGCACGTCCTATTTCATGGCTAGTTAACCACGCCCCCTTGGAACTGATACTTTACTTTCTTGGTTTGTATAACACTTGTGGCGTGTGTCCAGACTGCTTACTTGTCTCTCTGAGCAACTCTTACATGTTCCCCGCTTCCAATGCACTCTGTGGCTCAGCTTATTCCTTTGCGAGCGGTTTCGGATCGTCTATGGCTCTGTGCGTGTCATCCGGTTCCACTTGTAATGTCCCAATGCGTCTCTGCTCCGGATGATTAAATGCTTTGTATAGGGCTTACATCCATGGGTGTGATGCGAGGTTTCGATCAGCCCTCTGTCCCTGCACGTACCGTATTCCCTCTGTGCTCCCGCTGCCTCATTATCCTGGCGGTGCCCGTATGTATCCTGAAGTCTTGGGCAATAACCTCCTCAGCGACGCAGCTTATTGCAAGCACGGAACGCTCCTCGATTCGAAACGCCCTGTCTCACAGGAATTTTTTGTTTGGCCCCCACTGCGGTTCGTTTGTCGCACAGTCCTGGCACAGCTGCTGTGCACGCGGAGGGCTTTCCGTACGTCACCAGTCCTCTGCATCACCCTGCTCCATGTCATGATGCCCGCTCCCGGGGAGCCGGTTCAAGCCCTGCGTCCCCGAAAGCGGACATCCAGTCCCCAAGGAAGGACCCAGCAACCCCATATAGGGGCCCTTTGGACAGTGTCCTGGCGCCTATGGCGCCAGGCTCATAAAAGACATCAGTCCTGGCGCCATAGGCGCCAGGCTCATTATGGAAGTGCTTGGGTGCACTTACCTGATGCAGACCATGCTGCAGGATCCCGGCCCCCTTGAGGCCTGAAAGGAACTACTTTACCTGTGGGACTAATTTACCATCCGGGGGTGGTCGGGGAAGGATACATACCTGATTAGAGGAAGCATACATGCCTGGAACTTCTTCCAAGGCTATTTAAACCCCACCCGAACAGCCACACGTGCTTCGCGTTGTTCTGCATCTAGCAGCTGGACGCTCACCGTGTCTGCTCCTGCATCCTGACTTCTGCCACGCCTGCCAGCATCCTGGATCACCTGCAAAGGAAGAGAACAGAAGAAGGAAAAGTCCTTACCTGCTAAATCCGCATCCCGGAGACATCTCGCCGACAATCCTGAAAATGAAGACTTTATTTAAAAGCTCATTGCATCGATCGCTGCAGCGCCGCATTCCACTCACCTTTATGTTCAGCAGTGATCATCCGGATTCGCAGTCACGCCCCAGCGCCTAGGGAGAAAAAGACCAGAACAAAAGGTGAGAGAGAGAAGGGAATAAGGAAAGCTAAATCTCCATGTTAAGACTTACCTGTTGATTCATTCCCTCTTCATTTCTGGTCCGTGCCGTATCCTGGCATTTCCGGACCCCGGCCCCTATGGGGAAAAAGAGACATCAGCGTTAATGAGCAAATGAAAAGACATTACCAAAAAAACGCTCATTAAGGACTTACCGGATTTCTACAAGGATTTCACCTCTCATCTCGGGTCGGTGCCTGTTCCCCGGCATTCCGTACCCCGGCCCCTATGGGGAAAAAGACACTAGCATTAGTACATTAATGCATGGACACAAGGGGAACCTCTTATCAAAAAAACTTACCTGGAAGCCAAGCAGGTTTGGTTCTCACCAATCCGAAAATCCAGTGAAGTAACTGGATACCAACGCGCCCCTGCATGAGAAGCAGGATGGACAGCTCATCCTTCCAGACCCTAAGGTGAGACGCTACAAGGAATCACAGAAGGGTTTCGAGGAGGGTGAGAGGGGAAAGTGGGAGGCTGATTGCATTACCCCGCAGACAGTTAATCCCCTATTTTCGCCTACAGAAGGATACTTCTGCGAGCCAGACAAGCCAGATTTGGGGGCCGGGTCCACTCCGTCTTCCGAACCCTGCGCATCACCTCAGAAGAGGTCACAGCAGCGCGAACCAGGCCAGCGCCTCCGTGGGAGTCAGGTGAGCGTTACACTCCACTGCTCCGGATCTGCTTCTGAGGCTGCCACTCAGGGTGTCTCGGCCTTGAACCTCTCAGTGCAGTCCTTCCCTTCACCATGACCGTGGACCTGATGTCGTGGGTGCGCCTTTTGAGTCATTTGAGTCATTTCTTGGTCTCTGTCCGTCCGCCATTTTGGGGGTTCACCGTATTCAATCCGCCTCAAGACTTCCTCTGTTGATCCCTCAGCAACCACGTCGGCAATCTGTGCCGAATTGTTCCTTGCTATGCCACAGCATTTCACAGGCTTATGTACGTTATTTTCATCAATCCAGGATCGCTTCGTGCTAGTCTATTTCCAGGATCAGTAAAGGATCATCAGGAGCTCGTCCGAATGCACGTCCTGTTACATGGCTCCTCAGCCACGCCCCTCTAGCTTCATCCTTCTCTGTGGCCCCGACTGCTCTTCTTGGGGATTTTACTGGACAGTCCTTCAGGAAATGTCCTGGTTTCCCACAATACAAACAAAGCTGTTGTTGTCTTATTTCGTCCCGCTCTTGTTTTGTTAATGGAGGCCGTATCATCCCTCCAATCTGCATGGGTTCTACAGCATTTTCAGGTACAAGGGGTGTGTTTTCCCTTGGTCGAACATACACGGTCCGAGAGTCCGTCTTAAACCGGTCTGCCTTTCGGTCCTGCAACCAGTGGTCTAGCTGCATGACCAGATTTATGAATTCTGCACAGTCTCTGGGTGGATCAACCACCTGGGCTAAGACATCCTTTAATTCGCCTCGTAAGCCTCGATGGAATAACGTGGTTCTTTTGTTTTCTGGCCACCTAGCTTCGGCAACTCTGTTGAAGGTAGCAATGTACGTTAACAAGTCCTGATTCCCCTGTCGGAGGGACAAGAGTTCATTGTCTACTGCTTGTTCCTGGGTATGGCGAGCAAAATGTTTTTCCATTTCTCTCTGGAACCCCCCAAAGTCATGTAATAGAGGATCGTCATGGGTTATCAACAGCACCGACCAATCTGCTGCACTACCACTCAGGTATGATAAGACAAAAGCTACCCGAGCTTGGCCGTTTGAAAATGCTCCAGGCCTACAAAGAAAAGGAAGGCGCCACTGATTGATGAATGCCGCATACTTCCGTGGGTCGCCTGAGAACCTTTGTGGTGGTACCAGCGGCACTGTTCCAGGTAATGTGATCTGTACCGGAGTGGGTGGTATGGCGGGTGTTTGCATCATTGGATTGCTTCCAGGTAGAGGCGTCTGTCCTGCCTGTGATTGCAAGTATTACCTGCTAATCTCTTCAGTGCGTTCTTTGATCACTATTAGGTCTCTCCGGAGGGCATTAGTCTCTTGTCGGGCAGAATGAACCTCAGCACAAAGCTCTCCTAGTAATTGGGCCAATTGGTCCATTTCTGATGTTTCCATGGCGCCCAGGTGGATTTGTTATGGTTGGCTTCGTGTTCTGTTAAGCTCACCTGGTATCCACAGGGACGCCACCCAGCTGGGTTACTCGCTGGTATGCTTCTCAGCTTTGCCCTGATGTGGTCTGCGGGGAAGGTTCTGCCTGAAAATACAGGAGGACTGTGTTCAAGACTGACCGACTGGGGTAAGTATCCTCCCTCCACCCCCGTATGCTTTCAGTCCCTCTGGCGCCCTCTCCTCACCTTGTGGTAGAATCAGGCATGCTCTCCGTCCTGCCTTCTTTGCAGGGCCGCGTTGTCTTTCATGGGCGAGTGCGGTCCAGTTACTACACTGACGCTGGCCCGTTTGATATTGTTCAGGTAGGTCTTAGTTTTGTTGCTATGCTGCATGCCTTTCTTTGTTTAAAATGTCTCTTTTTTCTCCCTTAGGTATGCGGAGCTTCAGCGCGGCGAACTGGCTTGGTTTTTGAAGAGGATGCCAGGCTCAAGAGGCCCGAGTCCTGACTACACCTGGCCAATGGGTTTGCCAGAGCGGGTTTTGGGGGAGGGTCGTGACACTAGGATACTCTGTGCAGCGGGTGACTACACCCCTCCCTCACATTCAGCCCACCTAGACACCCAGGCGCCAAGAGGAGGGGTTCTCTGCAGAAGCCCACCAAAAGACGATGAACAAAGAAGGCAAACCTAGTTTACCGCGCAAAGTAAAACACAGAAGGACTTTAACAAAAAGAAATGGCGAATAAACCCAACCGGAGCCAAAAGAAAGACGATTTGGTCAAGTGGGTTTATGTTCGAGGCTAATATAATAGCCAAGAGCAGTACCACGTTTATCTAATATAATCGTGGTAGAAAAGTTAGGGTAGATACCACTGCCGCCAGCCAAGTCTAAATGTTAAAAAAGCAAAAAAATACTCAGGGAGGTACAGACAGAAAAGAGGTACAGATTAGCCCTTTCCAGTACTCCATGTAAGATGGGGTGTACTGGGTCTGTGGTAAAAATGACTATGTAAAGTAAATGGCAACTTTACCTTTCTCTGGGGGACAGTAGTCATCCCCAGCGAAATGGAGTCAGAGGGAAGTCTAAAAGGCAACCCTGTGTTACTACACTAAAGGTGCTGTGTAACCCATACAAGAACAGGGGCACCTGGAGTGGTGTGCTCCAGTGCCCAAGATCACACAATGAGTTACAACACATAGGCCAAAACACATGTAAGAGTGGAAAAAGGATGTACACTCTTACCAGGTGAAAAAAATAAACTCCAGAAATCCAGCAAAGCTTCTGGGGGACTCACTAGGTGAGGGAAGTTAGCCCTAGAAGGAGAATTCTCCCTAACACTTTCTTATCAAACACGTCCATAAATGAATCATATTCATGTGGAAGAAGCATTGTAGTAACCGCCCCAATAGTTAAGGCTGAATCTAGGAGTCTTGTACTAGGGCTTCCTAGTTCAACCAAATCTGTATGACCAAACACCTGACATTGGTCTGAGGTAAACTCGAACGTACGTAACCTCCAATCAATGGAAGGGTTGTGTTTCACTAGCCATGATAACCCCAAAATCAGTTTAAGATAAGGAGCTGAAATGACATCGAACTGGATGTTCTCTGAATGACTGTCACCAATCGACAAAACAAGGTTGATGGTTCGTTCTGTCACCAGCCCAGAAATCAGCGATGTACCATCTACTGCATTCACTAATTCTGGTGTTTTCTTGGGAATTAGAGGAATGGAATGATCACGTACAAATTGTGCATCCACATAGTTTCCAGTTGCACCGGAATCAATCATAGGTTCAACAGACCAAGTAGTCTCAGGAGTACAAGACAAAGTAGCCAAAACTAAGAAAGGAGCCGAGGATCTGGGGTCCATGACAGTTTGACTCAACAAAGGGACCCCTTCTATTGTCGAGCTTTGGCGTTTCTCGCCTTCTTAGGTTTCTTAGGACAAAGTTTCAGGAAATGACCCGATGAACCACAATAGAAGCATAAATGGTTGAGCTTTGAAAGGTCCCTTTCTGAGGGAGTAAGCAGACCTCGAATTGCACCAATTTGCATTGGTTCTGCAGCTGAAACAGGAGTCACTGGCATAGGAACAGTTAGGGTGGTTCTTTGTTCTCCTTTACGTTCCGCCTGGCGGGCATCGATTTGTAAGACCAGATCAACCAGTTCTGGGAAACCAGTAGGAACCACCGGTATTGTTGCCAAAACATCCTTTAAGCCTTCCGAAAGACCCTTGTAAAACAATGCAGATTTCTTTTCATCAGGCCAATCAGTTTCGGCAACCAACTGGTTAAATTTTGCCAAATACTCCAAAAAGGATTTGTCTTTCTGTTGTAGAGAAAGCAATTCCAAATCCATTGTCTGTGACTTATATCTGGCATCAAACACACAGGTCATAGCCGTAATCAGGGCTTCACAATCATAAAGTAACAGGCTACTCTGTTCCAGCAGGGGATTGGCCCACACTGCAACAGTGCCCCCAAGATTATACAGAACAAATGATGCCTTAGTAGTAACATGCGGAAAAGATGCAGGCCTACACAAGAAATGTAAATGACACTGATTAATGAATGTTCGAAAAGTCTAACAGTCTGATTCATGGAATAATTTGCGTGAAAAACGCAGATTTGCGCGCCTTTCTGCCCGAAAATCCCCATATTTCAAACAGGGATTTTCGGCCAGAAAGGCGCACAAATCTGCGGATTTCACGCAAATAATTCCATGAATCAGGCTCTTAGGGTCTCCTAAGAACCTTTCTGGTGGGGCTAGAGGAAACTGTGTAGTCATATAGACTGGACTTGACTCGTTTCCTGACTGAGCTCTTCCCGGAGTTGAACTCACTCCTGGGCTAGTTGCTCCAGCCCCTGACTGCAGCCCAGCATGTAATTCATTAATACGATGTTGGGTTGCATCATGAGCGGCTGTCATGTCAGCCCTCAGGTCTTCCACCACTTTGGATAGAGCCGCCAAATGATCAACGGCCTCTTCCATTTTGTAGGCTTCTGAATATGTCAGGAACCAGGAGCGCAATATAATAGTGGTGGCTTGACATGTTGTGATGCAATTTAGGCTTTCTGACAATATACCTCTCAAGTGTACAAAAGGACAGTTTGAGGTGGGTACTGCCCGAAATAAGGTACACCCTGGTACCTCAACAGTTGGCTGAAAGAGAATTAATCAGGCATTAACATGAAGCTAAATGTAATGAGAACTCCAAAGCAAGATACTGAACTGATACTCACAAACAAGAAAATCAGACTGGGACCGAATGTTCCAAGTTAGATCAGTGAGTACTCTGAAAGCAAAAAAGGGACTATTACCAAGAGTACAAGAAATAACTAGGAAGGCAGAAATAATAGGCTTGTGCTTACCAAATGAGTGTCCTGGATAGTCGCTGCAGAAATGTGGGAAAAGAGTTGGTAGTCCGTGAAACACCATGTCTTTGGTTTATCTATACCCGCTGGCACGAGGACACCTAAAAAGTTAATTGATCCTGGTGCCGTTGCGCTGATGTTCCTGAAATCCTGCGCCGATGCGCCAATGTCCTTTGGTCCTTGCGTCGATGCACGGTAATCCTGAATGTCCAAAAAAGTCTTTTGACAGTTCCAGAAAGAAGATTAAACACAGGTAAGACTTGTGGGATGAAGAAGTAGCAATTTGTGGACGTTCCGGTTTTGGTAAGAGCAGGTAAGACTTGGAGGGTTAGACCAATGCAGTCCGTGGCCGTTCCGGGTCGAGTATGATCAGGTAAGACTTTGAGGTTTAGACTAATGCAGTCCGTGGCAGTTACGGGTCCAGTATGAACAGGTAAGACTTTGAAGTTCAGACGAATGTAGTCCGGGGCCGTTCCAGGTCTGGTATGAGCAGGTAAGACTTGAGGATTCCGACAAATGCAGTCCGTGGCCGTTCTGGGTCGGGTACAAGCAGGTAAGAGTTTCAGGATTCAGACGAATGCAGTCCGTGGTCGTTCCGGGTCGGGTACAAGCAGGTAAGACTTGAGGATTCAGATGAAAGCAGTCCGTGGCCTTTCTGGGTCGGGTACAAGCAGGTAAGACTTGGTAGCAATGACAAGAAGGAGGTAATGCAGGTAACAAGACAGGGCCAGGAATACAAGAAGCCAAGAAAACAAGATACGAGGTAAGGAGCTTTAGGAATTTAGAAAAATTCAGAAGCCCTGCCGTGTGCGGAGACACAGCTTAAATACAGGTCACCTGACCTTACGCACGGGACGGTGCCATAGACCTGAGCATCTACGCAAATACCATGGCCGCCAGTGTTTCCATGGTAATCCATAGCGTTCTGCAAAAGGACGTGCCAGAAACAAGAGAGAACAGGTCTGAGTCATTGCAGACTCTCTCAATTTGGATCCCCTGGGTTTACTAGACAGCTGGTTATTACGTGAACTCCTCCTCTGATTCTCCGATGGGGCATACAATGGAACCCTGACAGACCCTATGAATGGTTTGTTAAATCCATTTGTCTCTAGGTTATTAGTGATTACCCAGTGCAGTTGGTTATCATTTTTCATAGTTGGGTCAGAGTTCTTGACCTGGACGTCAATATTGTTTTGGGTTTTTTCTAAGTGGGTGTCATGCGTCGCCCCTGGAAGTTGTAGCATGCATGGAAGCTATGTGGCAGTCCTGTCATGTCATCTGGCCATAAGCTGCAGTGTGCGGTCTAGTTGTTCATCCCAATATGGCGGCTTCCCTTTAATACACCGCAGTTGGCGGCGGTCAGGTGTGTTGCATCTTTGCTTCGCTTGTGCAGGTCACGCTAGTGTTTTTACTTCCTTCCTTTGAGCTAACGCTCTGCGATCAGCCACTCTCTGTGGCGTTTCCTCCCTGTTACGGGTGTTCCTCGCCCATTGCTCCCTCGTTCCTTTGGTTTCGCCACCTGGCATTTCTCTCTTTCTTCCCTGCTTTCTCAGGGCATCCCTTCCGGTGCTCGCACCAGCAAAATATTCTCTTTTGTTTTTCCAGCCTCGCCTTTCTCTCCCGGCTCACGCTCCTTTGCGGTTCTTTCTGTGTTTCCTTTTCCTTTCTTATTCTTCTCAGCTCTTTCCTTGCACGGCTTTTATCTTCCCTCCTGAGCTGCTTGGCTTTGTTGTTATTTTCAGCTCGGCCGCTGAGACCTACGGCACCCTGTTGATCCTATCCTCAACCCCAGGGCTGCTACTTATCCTTTCAATAGAGCCTGGTGCATTCTCCTGCATTCCCAAAAGGATTTGTCACAATTCTATTCGTCCACGATCTGCTACAACCAAGACAGCTCTCATCAAGAACTATCACAAACGTTGTCATCTCATTCAGGAGTCTACTAACCTCGGACAAAGACTTAGCATTATATTACCGTGCAGAGGCGGATTAGGGTTTTTTCAGCCAGGAGGCTTTTTCCCTAACTTTGGGGCTAGCCCCCGGAGAGCCCCGTGGTCGGGTGTTCAGTCATCCAGGCAACGTGGCCTCCGACAGAGCTCGCCCTTACTTGCACGAAAGGAAAATTAAGAAGAAGGTCATAGAGAAGAAAGAAACAAGAAGAAGAAAGAAGACGGATCCACAGGAAAGTCAAACAGAAGACACAGGTGAGGAGGAAGGGCAGGAGAAATCGTTGGAGTTTGACAGTGGGTTGCTTCTTTGTCTTTTATATTTCCATACCATCTGTTGACATCCCCCAGGACCAAATTGGCGTCATTTCTACATTTTAGGGAATTTAGTTGTTGGGTGATATCCCAACTCACTGGTTGTGTTGTTCTCTGTCACTTCTTTTTTCTTTTAACCAAGGATGATACCTGTCATATCCCGGGTTTCCAGCTGGCGGCATCTAGGGATGCCTAGCAATGCCTGGAGGCTACCCTGGCGTTTGTCCCAGCGCCATTCAGCACACAGAGTTCCCATCAACCTCCCTCCCAATGCCTGGAGGCTACCCTGGCGTTTGTCCCAGCGCCATTCAGCACACAGAGTTCCCATCAACCTCCCTCCCATAGTCACATGACACGCACGCAATGCGTTTCCGCGTCTTTCCGTGACTTCTGTATTTAATATCCATTGTTGCATACATCGGGTGCTCCTTAACTGTATTGGTTGCAAGCACTTATTTTCAGGTACCTATACTCTATTGTTCCGACCCGGCTTACGAATCAGGACCCTGAATTTGCCTTGTGCCTTTCTGGCCTCCCGACGCCTGTCTCCCTCTGCTGTTCCCCCTTGGATTACGAACTCGGCTACGTTACCTGGATTCCTTTCTTTAATCCATTTCTGTTGTGACGCCTTGGATTCTTGAACTTTGTGATTCATAGGGAATAGCGTTAGAGTAACGCTACGTTCGCTGGTTTCAGTATACTTATTTTTTTTTCCTTTGCAAACTTTCCTTAACACCCCTTGTCTCACCAGCCCACTGGAGATTCCTGAACCTATAGGTGATCAAGTAGGGTGTTTGCTCACCGGATCATTTTGGGTTTGATTTTGGGACGCTTTGCTGCTTCTACCTTTTGGATTGCTTTTGAACATTTTGGGACACTCTGCAGCTTCCACATTTTGGATTGCTTTTGAACACTTTGGGACGCTCTGCAGCTTTCACATTTTGGATTGCTTTTGAACACTTTGGGAAGCTCTGTTTCTTCCATGTTTGGAGTACTTTTGAACACTTTGGGATTCTCACCCCTCAACGAATCCTGTTATCCCCTGTTTATTGATACAAGTAGGTTACTGGTATTCTTCTTCACTGAGCAGGTAAGAGTGCGTAGTCGTGGGTGGTAATTGCTGTACTCCGGCATTATTGGCTGCATTTTCTGAACTATTGCATTATTCTTTATTCCTCTAGCTCTGTTGTTGCTGCTCCTGCCTTTTCACTCAAGCCCCCGGCCCGACAGGTGTATTACGTTTCTGCAGGCTGTGCTCTTGGGGGGAAAGTCTTTAATACATCACGTTCAAGACTTCGCAAGTGTGAAGGAACACCCAAAGTGGGTGTTTTATCTGCAACACCTTAGATTGTGATATTATCTCAGGTTGTGAAAGATTAAGGATCCTACTATTTCCTGTCGGTTATGGAGTCTGGGGCTGATCCAATGGCTGCACTTATGCAGGCCTTTGCGTCCTTACGTACCGACATGGCATCTGCCCATGCAACTTTACATCAACGCATGGATGTATTACAGAGTTTTTTGCAGCCATTACCTCACGACGAGGAGTTTGGTGACGCTGCTGCTGCAGCACCTCCTCCTGTAAACCCAGTACAACCCTCAGCTCCAGACCGGATGTTCTTCCAGGGCCTTTTCTTTTGGCCCCACCGGAACGCTTTTCGGCTGATCCCAAAGCTTACCGGACTTTCGTGAATCAGTGTCGCCTGCATTTCCTTTGTCGCCCTTTGGCGTTTCCAGACGCTACCACCAAGGCGGCATTTGTTCTTTCTCACCTGGGTGGCACTGCAGCAGCATGGGCCAATCCATTGCTAGACGCAAACGACCCAGCTCTGTATGACTTTGCTGCCTTAATTCAAGCCATGAACAGTGTTTTTGATATGCAATTAAAAGCACAGACCTCAGATCTAGAGTTCCTGGCTATTAACCAGGGCAAGTCAGATCTTTTGACTTATCACACCCACTTTCATCAATTAGCGGCTGAGACTACGTGGCCAGAACAGAAAAAAGCAGCCGTATTCTATAAAGGATTGTCAGACGACCTGAAAGATGCCCTGTCCGTGGTACCCGCTATTCCATCCGGTTTTCCTGAATTATTGGATCTGATCTTACAGGTCGATGCTCGACTTCGACAAAGACGTGGTGAACATCGGTTTCCCGATATTCGTACCCCGTCCAGATCGGATGGCGCTACTCCTGCTGTACACGAAGACGCCGAGCCCATGCAAATAGGGGCAACAAGGGGCCCTTTAACAAAGGCCGAACGAGAAAGGCGTATGGTGAATAACCTATGTTTTCATTGTGGCCAGTCAGGTCATTTCATTTGTGTGTGTCCCAAAAGGCCTGTTAAGGTAGCAGGAAACGCCAGGACTTGTCCGTAAACCGGGCCTTTAGGATGAGTCAACGGATCAAGGGCCATGTGTTTCAGTGGAAATTACATGGATATACAGTTGGCCAAACAGCATGGGCAATCTGTGTTTCCTAAACCAAGACCCGAGGAAGTGCATGCGGTAGATGGTTCCCGTCTGTTGTCCGGACAGGTAACGGAAAAAACAGGTACGCTTCAAATGTCCACACTGCAAGGCCATACTGAACAAATTACTTTTGACCTTATTTCTGCACCTCATTTTGGCATCATTCTTGGTGTATCTTGGCTACAAACTCACAATCCTTTCATTGACTGAATCGAGCAAACAGTGCGGTTTTCTTCCTCTTTTTAAAATCAAAGATGTCTTCAACCCCAAGATGAGGCGGTATTGTCTCCTTGTTTGGCAATGGTAGCCAACATCCCATTGATTAGTGCCACATCACGTAATTTAGCCCCTACACTCCCAGTGGAATACCGGGAGTTTTCTGATGTGTTCGACAAGGGACTGTCAGATAAACTGCCTCCACACCGGTGCTATGACTGCCCCATTGACTTGTTACCTGGAGCAGTAGTGCCACACTGTCATGTTTACTCTCTCACATAGAAAGAAGAAGAACATTTGAGAGATTATGTGGACAATGCCTTCCGTTTGGGACATATACATCCATCTCGTTCTCCTGCCGCCTCTCCGATTTTCTTTGTACCGAAGAAAGAAGGGGACCTACGTCCCTGTGTGGATTATCGTGCCCTAAACAAAGTCACGGTTAAAAACCAATATCCATTAGCGCTCATCACATAACTTCTTGACAAAATGACATCTTCTACCGTCTTCATCAAGTTAGACTTAAGGGGGGCATATAATTTGGTGAGGATGCGTAGTGGGGACGAGTGGAAAACCACATTCAAGACAAAGTTCGGGCTCTATGAGTATTGTGTAATGCCTTTTGGGCTCTGTAATGCCCCGGCTACTTTCCAGCATTTCGTAAATGACATCTTCAGAGATATGCTGGATTGTTATGTGGTGATTTATCTGGACGACATCTTGATATTTTCGGATTCAATCCCTCAGCACATACAACATGTTCGTTCTGTCCTACTTCGTCTACGGGAACACTCTCCATATGCAATATTAGAGAAATGTGTGTTCCATGCATCATCAGTGGAGCTCCTGGGATTTCAAATATCCATGAATGGGGTGCTCATGTGCACTTCCAAGGTCCAGGCGGTATTGGATTGGCCTGTTCCCAATTCGGTGAAAGCCCTTCAGCCCTTCTTGGGCTTTTCGAATTTCTATAGGCGTTTCATTGCCTCCTTTTCTGAAATAGTGGCCCCACTAACTCACCTAACTAGTCCCAGCGTTCCTTTCCTTTGGGATGAAAAAGCACAGTCTGCCTTTCAGACCTTGAAAGAGGCTTTTACTACTGCCCCTGTTCTACAGAATCCCAACCCTTCTCTTCCCTTTATAGTGGAAGCAGATGCCTCCACTATTGCGGTGGGGGCCATCCTTTCACAGATATGTCCCTCTACGCAGCGTCTACACCCAGTGGCTTATTACTCTCGGAAACTGACTTCAGCAGAACGTTACGCTCACCTGGTATCCATGGGGACGCCACCCAGCCCTGGTTGGATAATTTGCACTCTCGAACCCTCTCCCGGTCCCTTGGTAAGGCCTCTGGTTAAAGATGGGTCTTAATATTGTAAAAGGTGGATTCTCCGTCCTGCTCCTTGTGGCAGGGGCGTGTAGATGTGGGGGGCGAGCAGCGACTAAGTTACTTCACTGGTGCAAGCCCCCGTGTGGGAATCCAGGCCTGCGGCGACTCCGTAGGCTTGCTGCTTTACAGTCTTTCTATGTAGTTCTTATGTTCCTCTTAGTTCGAATAATAATGTCTTGCTTCTTTCCTTTTAGGTATGGAAAGGTATTTTCATGTTGTCATGCAGTTTGAAGATGAGCATGGGCCAGTAGGTGAAAGCGCGGTGTGCACGATGCTGTCCTTGAGTGATGCACGATGCGTGGCGCTGTTTTGCCTTTTATATTGGTAACCTGTGTCTTTTCTCTCCTTGCAGGTTGCGATGTTCCTCGCTGAGCGCCGTAATGTTCCAGCAATGATACTGACCAGGAGATGACTACCCAGGTAAGAATTGTGTGACTTTCTTCATTGGGGAGGAAATGTGAGTAAACGCTTACCAATGCTGTCTTTCTTTCTCCTCTTTTCAGGTTATGGTATTCCAGGATGCATGCGGTGCCGGAAGATGGAGTTCGTACCTTCAGGTGAGTGGAACTGAAGTCAGCGATGGATTGAAGACAGGATACTGTTCCAGGTAAATTTCGTAGTGTTCTTTCTCTCTCTGCAGGACCTTGGTTTCAGGTAAGCTGGCATCAAAGAACTGGACACGGTGAGCATTACGCTGCCCACAGCAGAATAACGCAAAACATGTTCTGCTGTTTGGGTGCGGTTTAAATAATCTCAGGTAAAGTAGCCCAGGTAAAATAGTCCCAGGCCTGCCACACCCAAAGATATCCAGGTAAAGTAGTCCCAGGCCTGCCACACCCAAAAGACTAGACTGCATACCTCAGTTCCTTGTAACTGAGCTATGTGTGTGCCTCCATGTTGGCTGAACCCCCCCAAGTTAAATAGTCCCAAGTAAATAGTCCCATTCTAATGTTGGTCTTCACGATGGTTATGAGCCTGGCGCCAAAGGCCAAAAGGCCAAAGGCGCCAGGACTGACTCCAAGATAGTCTTGGCTGAGATTTTAAGGCCTTTGACCTGGCCCTAACTGGAATGCTGACTTGCCAGTGAGGGCCAGGGGCAAGGGTCATGACACAGAACGCAACTATACAATCATGGAAAGAGAACTCCTGCCGATCAGAGTGGCGTTTGAAGAATGGATGCACCATCTCCTAGGCGCAAGACACCCAGTAACTGTCTATACGGACCATCGGAAACTTCAGGCTCTGTCTCACATGAAATGTACCAGCGCAAGGCAAATACATTGGCATTTGTTTTTCACCATGTTTGACTTCATGGTGACCTATCGCCCCAGTCCTCTACATGGAAAAGCGGATGCCTTATCCCGCATTGGCACTGATATGGACACCAAAAAATCAATACCACCGATACTACCCTCCGGTGCCATTGTTTGTGTGTGTTCGGTCTCCCCGTCCCTCTTAGATGGATTGAGGAGATGGGCCAGGGATCATGCCTCATTCCTTGATGAGTTGGGTGCTGAACTTATCGCTGGCCTTCCCTATGGTCGGGGAATGTTATACCTTCCTGACAACCAAACTAGACGGAAAGGCCTTGGAATGGTCCCACGATCTCTCCTTAGCAGCTCACCCTGGTCAAGCTAAAACGTACAATCTACTACACCGATGGTGCTGGTGGCCTGGCATGAAAAAGGATACTGAACAGTATGTCTCTAATGTCTCTAAGTGTGCTATATGTACACAATGTACGAGAAAAATGGGGAAACCCATAGGTCTTTTGATGAGTATCCCTCTACCACTGCATCCTTGGCATACGGTCACCCTTGATTTCGTTGTGGAACTTCCCTTAGTCAAAGGGATGTCCAAAATTCTTGTGGTGGTCGATGTCTTAACAAAGATGGCACAGTTTATACCATGCTCGGGCATGCCTAACGCTCCCTTATTGGCTAGCTTGTTTCTTGATCAAGTGGTTCATTTCTTTGGATTACCTACGGTCTTGATCTCTGATCGGGGGTCTCAGTTTACTTCGCATTTTTGCCATGCCCTCAATTCTTCTCTGGGTATTGACTCACGGTTGTCCTCGGCCTATCATCCTCAAACCGATGGTCAGACTGAACGTACCCATTGCTTGGATTTACAACATCAGTGTAACTAGTTGTCAGTACTAGGTATCGCTGAATTCGCCTACAATAACTCCAGGCACTCATCACTCAGTTGTTCTCCATTTTATGCCCTGTATGGTTTACATCCGAGAATCCTCTGCCTGTGTTGCCGTCCTTGAAGGAGGTTCCTGCTGCTAAAGCCACAAGAGACTCTCTTCTTGCCATACGTGAATTGGTGATTACTCATATACAAGGCGCGCAATGTCGTACCAAATTGCAGGTCGACAAACGGCGTTCACCTACCAATTCCTATGCCCGTGGTGACCGTGTATGGCTCTCGACTAAACACCTTGCTATTCAGGGTAAACGGAAACTATTACCCTGTTACGTTGGACCCTACCGGATTCTACACTGTCTTAACCCTGTTGCTGTTTGTTTGAACATTCCGCCTCATTGGCGGATATACTCTGTGTTTCATGTCTCATTGCTCCATTCTTTTGTACCCGTACCCGGTTACCTGTTGCTCCTGTCTCTGTGAGGGGGGAGCATGAATACGAAATCCGTGCCATCTTGGATACCTGCCTTTGCCTCGGGGTAA
The DNA here is from genome assembly GCF_040938575.1 of Ambystoma mexicanum. Lineage (NCBI taxonomy): Eukaryota > Metazoa > Chordata > Amphibia > Caudata > Ambystomatidae > Ambystoma > Ambystoma mexicanum. Next base: position 40,355,868 of record NC_090933.1, read on the forward strand.
GATCCTACCTGATTGACTGGAAGGGGTACGGCCCAGAGGACAGAACCTGGGAGCCGGCCTCCAATCTGAATGCTCCCCGGCTATGCGTGCATTTTGGCTGGAGCGCTTGCGTGTGCACAGACGAAGCCGCCCTTTGCGGGAGCTGGAGGGTATTGTCATAACCCGGGTTCCCAGCTGGCGGCGTCTAGGGATGCCTAGCAGCTCCTGGAGGCTACCCTGGCGTCTGTCCCAGCGCTATTCAGCACACGGAGTTCGTTAAAACTACAATTCCCATCAACCTCCCTCTTCGTAGTCATGTGACATGCACGCAATGCGTTTCCGCGTCTTTCCGTGACTTCTGTATTTAATATCCATTGTTGCATACATCGGGTGCTCCTTAACTGTGTTGGTTGCGAGCACTTATTTTCAGGTACCTATACACCCGACTTATGAATCAGGACCCTGCATTTGCCTTGTCCCTTTCTGGCCTCCCAACTCCTGTCTCCCTCTGCTGTTCCCCCTTGGATTACGAACTCTGCTACGTTACCTGGATTCCTTTCCTTAATCCATTTCTGTTGTGACGCCTTGGATGCTTGAACTTTGTGATTCGTAGGGAATAGCGTGAGAGTAATGCTACGTTCCCTGGTTTTAGTATACTTATTTTTTTTCCCTTGCAAACTTTCCTTAACACCCCTTGTCTCACCAGCTCACTGGTGATTTCTGAACTTATAGGTGATCAAGTAGGTTGTTTGCTCACCGGATCATTTTGGGTTTCATTTCGGGACGCTTTGCTGCTTCTATCTTTTGGATTGCTTTTGAACATTTTGGGACGTTCTGAAGCTTTCACATTTTGGATTGCTTTTGAACACTTTGGGACGCTCTGCAGCTTTCACATTTTGGATTGCTTTTGAACACTTTGGGACGCTCTGCTGTTTCCACGTTTGGAGTACTTTTGAACACTTTGGGATTATCCCTCCTCACCGAATCCTGTTATCCCCTGTTTATTGATACAAGTAGGTTACTGGTATTCTTCACTGAGCAGGTAAGAGTGGGTAGTATTGAGTGGTAATTGCTGTACTATGGCATTATTGGCTGCATTTTCTGAACTATTGCATTATTCTTTGTTCCTCTAGCTCTGTTGTTGCTGCTCCTGCCTTGTCACTCAAGCCCCCGGCCTGACAGGTGTATTAAGTTTCTGCAGGCTGTGCTCTTGGAGGGGAAAGTATTTAATACATCGCGTTCAAGACTTCGCAAGTGTGAAGGAACACCCAAAGTGGGTGTTTTATCTGCAACACCTTAGATTGTGATATTATCTCAGGTTGTGTCATGACCCTTACCCCTGGCCCTCACTGGCAAGTCAGCCTTCCAGTTAGGGCCAGGTTAAAAGGCCTTAAAACCTCATCCAAGACTCTCTTGGAGTCAGTCCTGGCGTCTTTGGCGCCAGGCTCATAACCATCATGAAGACAAACATTAGAATGGACTATTTAATTGGGATTATTTAACTTGGGGGGGTTCAGCCAACATGGAGGCACACACATAGCTCAGTTACAAGGAACTGAACTATGCGGTCTAGTCTTTTGGGTGTGGCAGGCCTGGGACTACTTTACCTGGACTACTTTGGGTGTGGCAGGCCTGGGACTATTTTACCTAGACTACTTTACATGAGACTATTTAAACCGCACCCAAACAGCAGAACATGCTTTGCGTTATTCTGCTGTGGGCAGCGTAACGCTCACCGTGTCCAGTTCTTTGATGCCAGCTTACCTGAAACGAAGAACCTGCAGATAGAGAAAGAACACTACGAAACTTACCTGGAACAGTATCCTGTCTTCAATCCATCGCTGACTTCATTTCCACTCACTGTAACGCTCACCTGGTATCCACAGGGACGTCACTCAGCCAGTTCTGACCTCTTACGACCTCAAACCCTTCCGAGGAGGCTATTCGACTGGAGACTAAGCCTGAAACACAGGGTTGGTAGAGTTTAACTCCCTATTGTCTCTGTGTGCTTGAACCACGTCTTCCCTGGGGTCCAACCCTTCCCTTTGATCCACAGCTCACCTTGTTTTCTTGGATAGTGTGCTCTCCGTCCTGCTTTCAGCACAGGGGCGCATTGATTGATGCAGGCTCGTTGCTGCCTAGTTACTTCACTGGCAAGGGTCCGACTGGTAAGTATAATGTGTCTTTTGAACAGTTCTCTAACTTCGTTCCTTTCCTTCCTTAGATGATGGCCGGCGTCCGGGGATGGCGGCGTGCTGCTGAGATGAGTGGCGCTGAAGGTGAGTGAGAGCGCGATGCGCGATGCACCCCTTTCGTATTTGTATTGAACTGAGTTCTTTTCCTGTGTCTTTTAGATGCCGCGATTTTTTCAGCGTGGATGCCGGTTATGAAGAACAAATGCGGTGAATAAACGCGGTATGTGGCGCCTCTAGATGTTTCCACGCTAACCTGGAGTGTCTTTTCCCTGTTGTAGATGGATGAGAAGTTCCGGAGACAAAGTTCCCCCCAGAGCGGCTGCGATTCAGGTAAGCGTTTGAAGCTCGTACAGTATTTCAAAATAAGCAATGATTTGCAGAATGCTTACTAATGCCTTTTTTCTGTTCTTTTCCCTTTTCCTTAGGAAGCGGCGTGCCGGGATGGGAATGACAACGCCGAAGATGCCCGCAGAATAGAAGGAGCGATGAATGATGGGCAGAAGCGCCGCAAGGTAAGGCTGTTCCTAACGGTGTTCTTGTTCTTGCAGGAGTTGAGCGCAGAAGAAAGATGCAGGCCTTCTGGAGACCGATCCGAACACGGTGAGTGTCATGCTGCAGGTGCAGAAAACACAAAGCATGTTTCTCAGCCTGGGTGTGGCTTAAATAGTCTCTGGTTATTCCAGGTGTCTCTGGGATGAACCACACCCAAAAGACTAGATTGCACATGCAGTTCTGGGAACTGAAATATGTGGGGGCATCCATCTTGTCCCCATCAATGCACTACGAGTCCAATCCCCAATGTTATCCTATGGGAGTGAGTGAGTCTGGTGCCACAAGCGCCAAGTCTGACTCCAAGTGGGTCTTTGGAGGGATGGAGAGGCCCTTGAGGGCCATGTAGGTGATCGTGGCCTGGCTCCAGCCTGACATCTTGGAGGGCTGGGGAAATGAGGGGCAGGAATCATGACAGCACTCCCCCCCAAGGCCCCTCTCAAGGTGGCTCTTCTGTCTGGTCCTGGTTTGGTTGGATGGTTTTGATGAAATCGTCTAAGCAAGCGAGGTGCATGGATGTACTCACATGGCTCCCATGTCCTGTCTTGTGGACCATACCCCTTCCAGTCTACTAAGTAGTATAATTTGGATCTGACTGTCATGCATGCTGGACGTGGTCCTACCTCCTACGCTCGTAGAACAGCTAGACCGTTCTATTCCAAATGGCGGTTGTTCGATACGTTGCCGGGAAAACGACGTTTGCACTTTTCACGTCGCTAACTTCACGTGTATTCTGCTTCGTCACGTGAACTACGGCATTACGTATTTAAGCAGCGTGGAAACTTCACTCGCTGCTTCTGATCGAATCTTTTGGCGTTGTGTAGCTGAACCTCCGGTCTGCATCCTTGCAGGTTACTACAGCTACTTTTTGGGCCTTCTATAGCGTGTTTTCCGCCACACGTTGTCTTCAAACGCGGCTGGCCTGGGCTGCGTGAATCCTGTTCACGTGTAAATCCACACGCGCACGTTGTCTTCAAACGCGGCTGGCCTGGGCTGCGTGAATCCTGTTCGCGTGTAAATCCACACGCGCACGTCGTCTTCAAACGCGGCTGGCCTGGGCTGCGTGAATCCTGTTCGCGTGTAAATCCACACGCGCACGCTATCTTCAAGCGCTGCTGGCCTGCGTGAATCCTGTTCGCGTGTAAATCCACACACGCACGCTATCTTCAAGCGCTGCTGGCCTGGACTGCGTGAATCCTGCTCGCATGTAAATCCACATGCGCACGCTATCTTCAAGCGCTGCTGGCCTGCGTGAATCCTGTTCGCGTGTAAATCCACACGCGCACGCTATCTTCAAGCGCTGCTGGCCTGCGTGAATCCTGTTCGCGTGTAAATCCACACACGCACGCTATCTTCAAGCGCTGCTGGCCTGGACTGCGTGAATCCTGCTCGCATGTAAATCCACATGCGCACGCTATCTTCAAGCGCTGCTGGCCTGCGTGAATCCTGTTCGCGTGTAAATCCACACGCGCACGCTATCTTCAAGTACGGCTGGCCTGGACTGCGAGAATCCTGCTCGTGTGTAAAATCCACACGCATATATATTGTCTTCAAGCGCTGCTGGCCTGGACTGCGTGAATCCTAATCGCGTGTAAATCCACACGCACACGCTCTTTTCTTCGCGGCTGTACAGGACCGCGTGTACTTTGTTTATACCTTAAAAGGAGCGCTATTTCCAACTCCTGCACCTGTGATATTAACAGGGGGATTGATTCATTTCTATACTTTACTCTACGTGCGAAGGAAGCTTTTCAAGGATAATTGGAAGGAGACAGTGAACAGTACTTTGGACGCTATCCTGTGGTGCATCAACCCGGTATCTAGCGTGAGCCTCGTTCCGTTCGGGATAGGTCTCCCTTACTAATCTTCCCTTCCTTGTCGTTTGTTCTAACTTGGATCCCTCTAGAGACTCTCCTGGATTCATCTGCCCTAGACTCAAGGTCAGTGTGTGCATTGATGACATTTTCTATTCCATCATACCCAGGTTGGGGCAGTTATTCATGATACTTTATCTTGTTCTAGGCTGACTTCCTATACCTTACCCACGCCCTTTCCAGTGATCCATCACTCTGCCTGTTTTACCAGTCAGAGAGTTGTATCATTTGGAAGGTCTTAACTTGACTTCACAACTATCAAAACGCGTGAACAGGGATCCGGAAGACCCTACCACCTGTATCCTTTTGAGTACCGTATCCTTTTCAGTTAATACTTTGGTGCTCTCTGACAGAATCAGAAGCCATGGAGGGTACGGATCCTTTAGCTGTTTTGACTCAGTTGATCAGCGATTTGAGAAATGAAATGGTTACGGCACAGGACATGTTACGGCATAGTATGGACGTTATGCAAGACGCCATGCACGGTAGTCCTCAGGGAGCACAGGTTCCAATGGCCACTGCATCTGGATCTGGGACTATGACACCCCCACAGGAAACTATTAATGTGGTTATGCCCACTCAGTTTCCCTTGGCCCATCCGGAACGGTTCACTGGTGATCCCAAAACCTATAGAACCTTCGTTAATCAGTGCCCACTCCATTTTCTTTGCCGTCCTACATCTTTTCCAGACCTAACCACAAAAGCAGCATTCGTGCTTTCCCATTTAGGGGGCACAGCTGCTGCTTGGGCTAACCCTTTGTTGGAAACAAATAGCCCTTTGTTGTACGACTGTGACGATCTCTTGGCTGCTATGAGTAAAGTCTTTGACATGCGTTATGCTACTCAAGCCATGGATCTGGAGTTACTTAATCTACAACAAGGCAATCAGCCTCTTTTGCCTTACATTGCCCGGTTCAATCAACTAACAGCCAAAACTCAATGGCCTGACGGCAAGAAAACGGCTGTTTTCTACAAAGGTCTTTCAGAAGAACTGAAAGATGCCTTATCTACAGTTCCAGTGGTTCCTACGGGATTCACAGAGTTGCTCGATTTGGTTTTACAAATCGATGCCCGAAGGAATGCTCGGAAAGGAGAGAAAAAGCCCTTCATGCAAGCCTCGGGCGTTCAGAGACACCGGCAGTCCTCTCGAACGACCCCGAACCCATGCAGATTGGCGTCGTGAGAGGCCGGTTGTCCAATGCAGAACGAGAGAACCGAAGAAAGAACCATTTATGTATGTATTGCGGTTCATCCGAGCATTTATTGGCGACATGTCCTAAAAAACCCATCAAGCGTTCGGGAAATGCCAAAACTCGACAATAGCAGGAGTCCCTATGTCGAGTGTTTCATCGGACTCCAGTACCATTCCTAAACACGCACCCGTAATTGTTGAGGTGACGTTACGTTGTGGTGAACGAGAATTGGTTTCCAAGGCCATGGTTGATTCCGGAGCCACCAACAATTACATAGACATCACATATGCCAAGAACTGTTCCATACCCCTTGTAAACAAAAACAAACCTGAAACGGTTAATACCGTGGACGGATCTGTTTTGACTTCTGGTAGGTTACTCAGGAGACGGTATCTGTTCAGATGACATTATCGAATAATCATTCGGAAGAAATCATCTTCGATGTCATAGCTGCTCCGCAGTACGAGATCATACTTGGTCTTGCATGGTTAACCCTTCATAATCCCGCCGTTGACTGGGTTTCTGGATTGCTCCAGTATCCTTCGATTCATTGCAATGAACATTGCTTTACCAGTCAGGAGGTGTCAAACAAGCAACACATATTGGCCTCTATGGTGGGAGCTTCAACTATCAGCGTGGTACATCAAAGCGACACTACCATACCATGCGAATACGCTGAGTATGCTGATGTCTTTGACAAGGGCCAGGCAGAACAATTGCCTCCCCATCGACAGTACGACTGTCCTATTGAATTGATTCCTGGTGCCAAAATCCCTACAGGTCGTTTATATTCACTGACCCCAAAAGAAGACGTTGTGTTGAAAGAATACATTGACAAAGCTTTAGCGATGGGTTTCATACGGCCATCACAATCACCTGCTGCGTCTCCTCTATTCTTTGTTCCGAAGAAAGAGGGAGATCTAAGGCCTTGTATTGATTACAGGGCACTTAACGACATCACCATAAAAAACCAATATCCTTTACCACTGATAAACGTTCTATTGGATCAATTAGGTACTTCCAGTTACTTCACCAAATTGGACTTGCGAGGAGCATACAATTTAGTTCGCATTCGTGAAGGCGACGAATGGAAGACCGCTTTCAAGACACGGTATGGTCTTTACGAGTATTTGGTGATGCCTTTTGGTCTGTGCATCGCTCCCGCCACTTTTCAATTCTTCATGAATGATATATTCAGGGACATAATGGACCAGTTTGTGGTGATTTATCTGGATGACATTCTGATCTATTCATCATCTTTTTCGGAACACGTCAAACACGTTTCTACAGTCCTACAAAGACTCAGGGAGAACCTTCTTTATGTGAAAGCCGAGAAATGCGTCTTTCATTCACAGGAAGTGGAATTCCTGGGCTATGACATTACCAATCTAGGTGCTCGAATGAGCCGTTCCAAGGTGAAGGCCATATTGAATTGGCCGATTCCGCACAATGTCAAGTCATTACAGTCTTTCTTAGGCTTTGCGAATTTTTATCGCAGATTTATTCATTCCTTCTCCAAAACAGTAGCTCCTTTGACGTCCTTAACTAGTTCTAAAGTTCCTTTCTGTTGGAACCCAAATGCCCAAGCATCATTCGAAAAGTTGAAAGAAGCATTTACCACTGCACCCGTGCTTCAACATCCAGATCCAGATCGCCAGTTTATCGTTGAAGCGGATGCATCCAGTGTCGCTACTGGAGCGTTACTCTCACAAGTTTGCACAGAAACCAAGGAGGAGCACCCAGTGGCTTTCTTCCCTCGCAAACTTACCCCATATGAACGAAACTACACCGTCACTGAGCGGGAACTGCTGGCTATCAAGGATGCCTTCCGAGAATGGCGTCATCATCTTCTTGGGGCCAAACATCAGGTGTTAGTGTACTCTGACCATAGAAATCTTCAAGCATTCAAATCCATGAAATGCCTTACGGCCCGACAGGCCAGATGGCATGTCTTTTTTGCCCAATACGATTTCCAGGTCACATATCGTCCTGCCCGAGAACACGTTAAGTCGGACGCGTTGTCCCGTATGAGTGAAGAGGAGAAGGAAGAAGCACTAGTACAGAATCAGTTGTTGGCAGATCATGTAATATGTAGTTGTTCTGTTCAACCATCCTTAAAAACCGAAGTACAAGAGTGGGTGAAAAATCATCCACAAGTTATCCAGGATATGAATCTGGACGTACATAACGGTTTACCATTCACACAAGGAGTGCTCTACCTACCGACGTCTTCAACGCGGAATAAAGTCCTCAAGTGGAATCATGATTCCTTGATCGCAGCCCATCCTGGACGGAAGAAAACACTAGAACTACTCAAAAGATGGTGCTGGTGGCCGTCCATGTCAAAAGATGTCATAGATCATGTATCAACTTGTTCTGTATGCATCCAATGTAAAAACACTCCTGGTAAACCAGTGGGCTTACTCCAGTCCCTACCTGTCCCTAACAAACCATGGGACATGATATCTATGGACTTTGTGGTAGAACTCCCACCAAACCAGGAGTACGATACCATATGTGTTGTAGTGGATTATTTCACTAAATTGGCTCTTTATATTCCCTGTATTGGTTTACCAACCGCTGCTGTTCTGGCTGACCTATTCATCCAACATGTATTTCGTTTCTTTGGTCTACCGTCAGTAATCATTACGGACAGGGGCTCACAGTTTGCGTCACGCTTTTGGAGAGCACTAACCTCTGCATTACTGATTGATGATAGAATGTCCAGTGCTTATCACCCTCAAACCGATGGACAGACCGAAAGAGTCAACTGCACTATGGAACAATATCTGCGGTGTCTGTGTCTGCAGTACCAATCGGATTGGCTCACGGTCCTGCCGGCAGCTGAATTCGCCTATAACAACTCCTATCATAGTGCCATAGGCACTTCACCGTTCTATGCGCTTTATGGACAGCACCCCCGATCAATACCTTTGGATTCCAGCTTGTCTTTGGATACTCCTGCCGCAGGCCGTACCTTTCGTGATCTGAAGAAATTACAGAGGAAAGTGAAGCAGCAATTAGAGCAGGCTAAAAGATGCGACAAGTTCTATGCCGATGCTCATAGAATACCCGCACCCGTCTACAAGGCTGGTATGAAAGTATGGCTGTCCACTAAGAACTTGAGAATTCCAGGCAAAAAGAAATTATTGCCTAAATACATTGGCCCGTATGTAGTGCTCCAAGTAATTAATCCGGCTGCTGTCCGTCTGGCTTTGCCACAACGATGGCGAGTGCATCCCGTATTCCACGTGTCACTCATTAAGCCATGTCCTGAAGCTACTAGATTGCCTGTACGGCCTGTTGCTATTTCTGTGCGGGGTTCAGATGAATACGAGGTACAGGACATACTGGATATGAGACTACGTTCTGGTAGGCCGTTCTATCTGGTGGACTGGAAGGGCTATGGTCCCGAAGATAGGTCCTGGGAACCTCTTTCTAATATTCATGCTCCTGCTTTATTGAAGCGTTTTCACACAAGAAGGGGAGAGGTTGCCCCTTTGGGGGATGGCACTGTCATGCATGCTGGACGTGGTCCTACCTCCTACGCTCGTAGAACAGCTAGACCGTTCTATTCCAAATGGCGGTTGTTCGATACGTTGCCGGGAAAACTACGTTTGCACTTTTCACGTCGCTAACTTCACGTGTATTCTGCTTCGTCACGTGAACTACGGCATTACGTATTTAAGCAGTGTGGAAACTTCACTCGCTGCTTCTGATCGAATCTTTTGGCGTTGTGTAGCTGAACCTCCGGTCTGCATCCTTGCAGGTTACTACAGCTACTTTTTCGGCCTTCTATAGCGTGTTTTCCGCCACACGCTGAATCCTGGAGCTGTTTGGTTGCGTGTAAATCCACACGCGCACGTTGTCTTCAAACGCGGCTGGCCTGGGCTGCGTGAATCCTGTTCGCGTGTAAATCCACACGCGCACGTTGTCTTCAAACGTGGCTGGCCTGGGCTGCGTGAATCCTGTTTGCGTGTAAATCCACACGCGCACGCTATCTTCAAGCGCTGCTGGCCTGGGCTGCGTGAATCCTGTTCGCGTGTAAATCCACACGCGCACGTCGTCTTCAAATGCGGCTGGCCTGGGCTGCGTGAATCCTGTTCGCGTGTAAATCCACACGCGCACGCTATCTTCAAGCGCTGCTGGCCTGGGCTGCGTGAATCCTGTTCGCGTGTAAATCCACACGCGCACGCTATCTTCAAGCGCTGCTGGCCTGGACTGCGTGAATCCTGCTCGCGTGTAAATCCACACGCGCACGCTATCTTCAAGCGCTGCTGGCCTGGACTGCGTGAATCCTGCTCGCGTGTAAATCCACATGCGCACGCTATCTTCAAGTACGGCTGGCCTGGACTGCGTGAATCCTGCTCGCGTGTAAAATCCACACGCATATATATTGTCTTCAAGCGCTGCTGGCCTGGACTGCGTGAATCCTAATCGCGTGTAAATCCACACGCACACGCTCTTTTCTTCGCGGCTGTACAGGACCGCGTGTACTTTGTTTATACCTTAAAAGGAGCGCTATTTCCAACTCCTGCACCTGTGATATTAACAGGGGGATTGATTCATTTCTATACTTTACTCTACGTGGGAAGGAAGCTTTTCAAGGATAATTGGAAGGAGACAGTGAAAAGTACTTTGGACGCTATCCTGTGGTGCATCAACCCGGTATCTAGCGTGAGCCTCGTTCCGTTCAGGATAAGTCTCCCTTACTAATCTTCCCTTCCTTGTCGTTTGTTCTACCTTGGATCCCTCAAGAGACTCTGCTGGATTCATCTGCCCTAGACTCAAGGTCAGTGTGTGCATTCATGACATTTTCTATTCCATCATACCCAGGTTGGGGCAGTTATTCATGATACTTTATCTTGTTCTAGGCTGACTTCCTATATCTTACCCACGCCCTTTCCAGTGATCCATCACTCTGCCTGTTTTACCAGTCAGAGAGTTGTATCGTTTGGAAGGTCTTAACTTGACTTCACAACTATCAAAACGCGTGAACAGGGATCCGGAAGACCCTATCACCTGTATCCTTTTGAGTACCGTATCCTTTTCAGTTAATACTTTGGTGCTCTCTGACACTGACATACTTTGAATCTAGGATGTCCTTGACTTCGAATTCTGGCTCCCCGGCGACTACTACTGGCTGCAGTGGCGTTGCTACCTGGGTCCCAGGTTGAACAGGTTTAAGGAGAGACACGTGGAACACAGGATGAATCTGCATGTTTGACGGCAAAGCTAGTCTGACCGCCAAGGGATTTATCAGGGAGGTGACGGTGAATGGACCCAGGTATCTTGGACAGAAAGTTCGGGTTCCTTTAATGGACACGTGTTTAGATGCCAGCCAGACTTTGTCTCCCACTTGGTAGTTGGGGGCCTTTGCTCAGTGTTGATCAGCAAACTTCTTTTGGCGATTCTTAGCTTGAAGTAGGTGTTCAGCTGCCCTTTTAAAGGTTTGAGAAATGGTTGTGTGCAAGGTTTTGACTGTTGGCATTTCCAGGGTTGTAGGAACGTCCAACTCAGAAGTACGTGGGTGCCTGCTATACATGGTATAAAAGGGTGTCTGCCCAGTGCTGGTGTGTAGGGAATTATTATAAGCATATTCAGCTATCCATAATAGGTCGAACCAGCTTCCTTCAGCTTGGTGTAACATGCAACGCAGATACTGCTCGAGCGTCTGATTTGTCCTCTCAGTTTGACCATCCGTTTGGGGATGGTGACTGGTGGATAGCCGGATGTCGATCTGGGCCATAGAGCAGCATTTTCTCCAGAAGTTAGATACAAATTGAGTACCTCGGTCTGAGACCAAAACTGAAGGAAACCCACTGAGCCATACGATGCCTTCAAGAAATACCTTTGCCAGAGTGGAAGCATTTGGGAGCCCCTTAAGAGGAATGAAATGTGCCATTTTTGAAAATAGGACCACGACCACAAGAATAGTGTTAAACCCTTGACTGGGTGGTAAGTCAGTAATAAAATCGAGGGACAACGTGTGCCAGGGTCCTGGTGGGATTTCCAATGGTTGTAATAGCCCAGTTGGTTTCTGCTTGGATGACTTGTTTTGAGCACACACTCCACAAGATAGGATGAATTGGATAATGTCTTTACGCCACGTGGGCCACCAATAATTTTGTTTTACCTTGGCTAGAGTTTTAGTGATTCCGGGGTGGCCCCCGATCAAGGAATCATGATAACCGGACATGACTTGTTCTCGTAGTTCTTGGTTTGGTAAGAATAAACGATTCCTGAAGTAGGGCAACTGATCTTTTATCATGTAATGTTCTCCTTGTGCACTCCACGCTTGTAATTGCTCTGGACTCATCAGGTTTTAGATTTCTTCATATAATTCTTTCTGAGTTATGGTTGCTGTGATTCCGAGGAGCTTGTCACTCGGGATGATTGCTATTAGGTCAGGGGTCTGATACACTTGCTCTTCCACCCCCATACGGGAAAGGGCATCGGCCTTCCCGTTTTTCACCCCTGGTCGAAATGTAATCACATAGTCATATTCCGCAAAAAAAAGAGCCTAACGTAGTTGTCGTGAGGATTGGGCCTTTGCCGTTTTTAGGTACTGGAGTTATTACAGTGATTGTGTGTCTGGCGCCCAAGAGGTAGTGCCGCCATGCCTTAAAGGCTGACTTAATGGCCAGGAGTTCTTTGTCTGTGATAGCGTAATTGAGTTCAGGGGGTGTGAATTTACGCGACCAGAAGGCAACAGGGTGTAACTGGCCCGTTTCGGGGTCCTTTTGTGAGAGGACGGCTCCCTAGCCATGCTTGAGGAGTCTGTTTCCACCAGGTATGGGAGATCAGGGCGAGGGTGGCATAAGATTGGGGCAGATGTAAATCTTGCTTTGAGTTCCTCGAAAGCCTCCTTGGCTTCTGTTGTCCACTGGAACTTTTTGTTGCTTTTCCTTAGTAATGACATGATGGGATGCACGATTTGCGAAAATCCTGGGATGAACCGGCGGTAGAAGTTTGCAAAACCCAGCATACTTTGAACCCCCTTGAATTAATTTGAGGATGGCCAGTTCAGGATAGCATCTACCTTGTGTACATCCATTCGGATTCCATTCAGGCTGAGAATAAAGCTCAGGAATTCCACCTCGAAGACGTGGAATGACCACTTTTCAAGCTTGGCGTAGAGCTGGTGTTGACTGAGTTTTTCCAATACGGATCGGATGTGTTGAACGTGGTCCTGCTTTGATGCGGAATATACTAGGATATCGTCGATGTACACTAGAGCACAGACATCAATCAATTCCCGTAGGACATCGTTCATGAAGTATTTAAATGCAGCAGGCGCGTTGCAAAGGCCAAAGGGCATTACTTGATATTCGTACAAGCCGTATTTGGTGCGAAAAGCGGTTTTCCATTCATCCCCCAGTTTTACGTGAACAAGGTTATATGCCCCCCTCACATCTAGTTTTGTGTAGATTTGGGCATCTTTGACTTGATCAAGCAATTCAGGGATCAGTGGCCGGGGGTAGCGTTTTTTTACGGTAATCTGGTTCAGTGCGTGATAATCGATGCACGTTCTCAAGTCCCCCTCCTTTTTCGGTACGAAGAATAGAGGACTGGCTGCTGGAGACTTCGAGGAACGGATGAACCCGTTGGCCAGGTATTGGTCAAGATAGGCCTTCAGATGCTGGTTTTCTGGTTCCGTGAGTGCGTAAATTTGTCCACGGGGGATCTGTGCGCCGGGTATCAGGTCGATTTGGCAATCGTATGGTCTATGCGGTGGCAGGGTATTAACCTGTTCTTTCTGAAAGACAACTTGAAAGTCCTGGTATTCAGTTGATAGGGTGCTGATTGCCACAGTCGCAAGCGTGGAGGTTCTGGTGTCTATTGGTTGTTTCTTTTGGCGATAACATGTGTGGGCGCAAGTCTCGTGAAAGGCCAATTCTTTTGCTCGCCAATCGATTCGAGGATTGTGAGCTACCAACCATGGCATTGTAACACTCTAATCTGATAGTCCAGAATGAGATATAAAACTCCACTAACCTGGTCGGAAAGCCGGAACCGGGACAGCAGCGGCGGAATTGAAAAGCCTCCCTGAGAGTCCTGAGACCCCCACTCTGCTGGAAGGGAAGAAAGAAACTTCAACAGGAAGAGGCAGGACCCCCAGGGAAACCCTCAAGGGGGAAAAAACCCTAGGTGTGTTGTCGGAGATCCTTGCAGACAGGTGGTTTATCCAAGGCGCAGACCTCCCGATTTGATGGCTGTATCACAGGTTGGATGGATTTGGAGGAATCTAGTTGTAGCTGAGAGGTGGAGGGTTCTCGGAGTGAAAGGTAGAGATGGTTGAAAGGAAGCGCTGGAAGGGCACAGGAGCGTCCTGAAATACAGAAGCGACGCGCGAAGGCGAAAGCCTTCGGTTCTGATATAGCGTCACATGACATGTCGTAATAGTCAGCTGGTTGCGTGGAAGAATCATGTGACCTGTCCTTGACGTGCACTGATGACGTGGAACCACAGTACCGCTAGAACTGGTGGTATTGACAGAAATAGATCGCGCATCTGCACAACAAAGCGCGGAACTGCACATTTTCCACCTATGTAAGTGTACAAAGCAGCGATGACGAAAAGGTGTAACAGTATGCCCTCTCTTCCTGGGGGGCGATCCGGGCTTCCCCGGGTGTAAACGAAAGAAACGTTGAATCAAAAGGGGAGAGTGAACACCAGAAGCAGGTTCCCACGTTCTTTCAGCCGGAGAATACCCCTTCCAGTCAATAAGAAATTGTAGTTGACCCCTGCGGTAGCGGGAGTCACATATACCGGCCACCTCATATTCTGTCCCGGTATCAGTGATCACCGGAGGTGGAATGGTCTTTGTGGAGCGTTGGAAACGATCAGCTACAGTTGGTTTCACTTGAGATAGATGAAAAACAGGATGAATGCGAAACCAGGCCGCCGGGAGAGCCAGTCGAACTGCTGCCGAGCCTACTTTAGATACCAACTTGAAAGGACCAAAGAACCTAGGAGATAATTTAGAAGGGACTAAGTGTTTCGGAAGAAACCGAGAGGCCAACCAAACCTTGTCCCCTACTTGTAGTTCTGGAAATTTGCGTCGATGTTGGTCTGCATACCGCTTGGCTCGATCCTGAGCTTCTTGAAGGGCCAACCGAGCCTTCTTTTGGCCAGACTGGATGATGTCTATCAAACAGTCCACCCCTGGTAATTTAGAGGGGGAGGGAGTAATGGTAGGGACAAAAGAAGGGTGAAACCCGTATGAACAGAAGAAGGGGCTAGTCTTAAGGGCAGTGTGCTTGGCATTGTTGTAAGCAAATTCTGCGATAGACAACAGTTCAGACCAATTATCCTGAGCTGCTGAGACGTAACAGCGGAGGTATCCTTCTAGAGTTTGGTTAAGACGCTCCGTCTGCCCGTTGGTCTGGGGATGGTAACCCGAACTGAGTGCCCTCTTAATGCCTAGGAAGTGACAGACTCCTTTCCAATATTGAGAAGTGTATTGTGGCCCTCTGTCAGAGACTATGACTTCAGGTAGGCCGTGTCTAGAAAACACTTCAGAAATGAAGATCCTAGCCATTTGGGCTGCCCCTGGCAATTTGACTAAGGGAATGAATTGGGCCATCTTGGTCAAGTAGTCAATGGTGACCATTATTGTCGTGTAACCTGAGGAAGGGGGAAGATCCACTATAAAATCAGTGGAGATGATTTGCCAAGGTTTCTCGGGAATCGGCATGCGGGAAAGTAAGCCAAAGGGAGGAGCTCGTGAAGCCTTAGACTGGATACATGTTGTACAGGAATTTACATAATCTTGAACATCGACCTGAAGGTTTGGCCACCAGAAATAACGTTGTATCAAATCCAGAGTAGTCTGTATTCCCCGGTGACCTGCAGCTCGGGAGTCATGGCACATCCGAAGAACCTCAGATTGAAGAACACTAGAAGGAATTAGGACCTGTGTTGCGTGGAAATACAATCCTTGATCCTTTGTAAGATGGTGGGTATACAGAAGATTCTCACATTCAGATTGATTCTTAATGGTATCCAGCTTTAGTAGTTGAAGAAAGTCGGAAATGACTGCCACAAATCTTGCTTGAGGAAACATCTTCTCTGAGCTGAATTGCGAAACCTGTGGTTTCTTTCGAGATAAGGCATCGGCTCTGAGATTCTGGCTTCCTGGGAGAAAGGTGAATTCGATTCGGTAAGGCAGAAAGAAATACGCCCACCGTGCTTGTCTACTATTGGTGGTTTGAGCCTGCTGTAGTACTTTCAAGTTCTGATGGTCTGTACGGACCACAATGGTATGGGGAGATCCTAGTAGAAGATGTCTCCATTCTTCGAAAGCCTTCTTTATGGCCAATAACTCTTTTTCAAGAACAGAGTAGTGTAGTTCTGAGGAGGTAAACGTCTTTGACAGATAGGCCACCGGTCTCTCCTCCCCCGAATCAGTTGTTTGTAGAAGGACAGCTCCTAGAGCGTGATGAGAAGCGTCTGTCTCAAGGATGAATTGGCGGGATTGATCCGGGTTGAGTAAGACCCTGGCGGAGATGAATAAACCCTTTAAGGTCTCAAAGGCTTGTTGGGCAGAAGGATTCCAAGAGAAGACGATCCCCTTCTTGAGTAGTCGAGTAATGGGTAGAATCGTCTCAGAATAACAAGGAATGAACTTCCGATAGAAATTTGCGAATCCGAGAAATCGCTGAACCTCCTTGACGGTGGAAGGAGCTGGCCAATCTAGCACGGCAGAAACCTTTCTGGGATCCATAGAGATCCCATTTGCAGAGATGACAAATCCAAGATAGGTTATCTGAGCTTGATGGAACTCACACTTCTCTGCCTTACAATACAAATGGTTCGTCTGCAAACGACTCAGAACTAGATTAACATGTTGGATGTGGTCTTCAAGAGTGTCTGAGAATATCAAAATGTCATCGAGGTAAATGACGACACAATGAAGCAGCAAATCGGCGAAAAGGTGATCCATAAACCGTTGAAACACAGCCGGCGCATTAACCAGGCCAAAGGGCATTACTTGGTACTGGAAGTGTCCAAAAGGGGTTCGAAAGGCCGTTTTCCATTCGTCATTCGGAGCGATTCTGATGAGATGATAGGCTCCCCTGAGATCTAATTTAGTGTAGAGAGTAGCTCCACGGACGGCTTCAAGAATGTCTTTAATCAATGGCATGGGATACTTGTCAGGAATAGTGATCTTATTGAGCCCTCTATAATCTATGCACGGTCTCAATTCTTCTGTATCTTTCTTTGGAATAAAAAATAAAGAAGCTCCAGCGGGAGATTTAGATTCGGTAATGAGACCGTTCTGAATATTAGCATGGAGATACTCTCGAAGGGCACTCTTCTCCCGTTGGGACAAAACATACATTCGTCCAAACGGAACCGGTTGATCTGGAAGCAGGTCTATATGACAATCATCCCTTCGATGAGGCGGAAGTGTTGGAAACTGGGGAGTTGAGAACACCCTGAGAAAGTGTTGATGACATTTGGGAATCATACTCAAATGACCGATGGAAGGCAATTCGGTGGTAGGAGGAGACTCTGATGGAATATATAGGCCTACCGAATTGCGTGAAAGACAATGTGTGACACAGTACTCCGAGCCCAAAAAAAGTGTTCCTGCCTTCCAATTTATGTAGGGGTTGTGTAATCGCAACCAAGGCAGACCAAGAATAATGGGGAAGTGAGCCGCTCTGATTAAATCGAACACCAATGACTCTTTATGAGAGGCGATCAAACAAGTTAGCTGTTTGGTCTGTTCTCGTATAGGTCCCGAGCTTAATGGACTACCATCGACTCCTAAGATAGGTGTAGAAAAGGGTTTAGGAGTTCTGCCTATCCCGTTCTTAGCTGCCCATTTATCATCAATGAAGTTTCCAGCGGCTCCGCAGTCGAGCAGAGCTGGTATGTCCATCAAGTTACGGTCAGGCAACAAGATGGTCAATGAAAGTACAACCATGGAGGGGTTATTAGCCAATGGTTCAAAAGTGGACTCTTCTTCTATCGGGGAACCCTGAAGTTGTACTCCTACCGTGGTTCCCCTTACGGTAGGGGCTTGGCGTTTCCCGACGGCAAAGGTCTGGATCTGCGAGGAGGGACAACAGGACAATCTCGTAACAAATGGGAAGAAGACCCACAATACATACACAGGTTCAAGGCCTTCCGTCGTTCTCTCTCTATGGCTGAAATAGGACCTCTAACAGATCCTATCTGCATGGGTTCCTCAGAAGGAGTGGTCTTATGTTGTAGGGCCAAGATATCAGGGTTGAGACGAGGACCTTTCCCTTTCTTCCTTTCGATAGAACGCTCTTGAAGGCGGTAGTCTATTTGCATAGTCAAAGATATCATCTCCGCCAGATTCGCGGGCCGTGGGATCTTGGACACCTCATCCTTCAAATCCTCCGCAAGTCCTCGTCGAAAGAGAGTGAGTAGTCCGTCATCAGGCCAACCGGTTTCTGAAGATAACTGTTTAAATCGAGTAATATAGGACATAAGGTCCTTCTGACCTTGCCTGAGATCAAGAAGCCTTTCCTGCGTGGCTACCGAAATCTCTTGTCGACCAAACATGGACCTGAGACTGTTGGAGAACGCTGGATAGGAATCCAATACAGCGTTTCCGGAAGTGACTAACGGAGTAGCCCAAGCAAGGGCAGGACCCGTTAGGTGTGAAATGAGAAATCCTACCTTGTCCTTATCCGTGGGAAAGAATCGAGATTTGAACGTAAACTGAATGATGCAACTATCAAGAAATTCTTTCAACTTATGTGGGTCACCATCATACTTGCCCAAGGAGAGAGTAACGGGAGGGGTTTCAGAAAAGGCCCGAGTCAACTGTTGTTTTAATTGTGCATTGTCCTGTTTAAGACTCTGCATTTCAATAGACATAGACTGCATAGCAGCCATTAGCTGCTGCACTTGTTGTTCCATCCCTGCACCGCCGCTCCGACCAAGCTAGAGAGTTTCTTTATAGGGCGTCGCTTACTGTAACACTCTAATCTGATAGTCCAGAATGAGATATAAAACTCCACTAACCTGGTCGGAAAGCCGGAACCGGGACAGCAGCGGCGGAATTGAAAAGCCTCCCTGAGAGTCCTGAGACCCCCACTCTGCTGGAAGGGAAGAAAGAAACTTCAACAGGAAGAGGCAGGACCCCCAGGGAAACCCTCAAGGGGGAAAAAACCCTAGGTGTGTTGTCGGAGATCCTTGCAGACAGGTGGTTTATCCAAGGCGCAGACCTCCCGATTTGATGGCTGTATCACAGGTTGGATGGATTTGGAGGAATCTAGTTGTAGCTGAGAGGTGGAGGGTTCTCGGAGTGAAAGGTAGAGATGGTTGAAAGGAAGCGCTGGAAGGGCACAGGAGCGTCCTGAAATACAGAAGCGACGCGCGAAGGCGAAAGCCTTCGGTTCTGATATAGCGTCACATGACATGTCGTAATAGTCAGCTGGTTGCGTGGAAGAATCATGTGACCTGTCCTTGACGTGCACTGATGACGTGGAACCACAGTACCGCTAGAACTGGTGGTATTGACAGAAATAGATCGCGCATCTGCACAACAAAGCGCGGAACTGCACATTTTCCACCTATGTAAGTGTACAAAGCAGCGATGACGAAAAGGTGTAACAGGCATTCCCAAAAGCAACCAGAACTGTGGTGCCTTAATGAGGTTGAAAACTATAGATTCTTGGTGTCCATCCTGGCACAGAAGGGTTAAAGCTGTAGTGCATTGGGTACTGGACCAGAAGCTATTTCCGTGCCGTCGACAGTGGTAACAGTGTCGGTGGTTGATTTAGGGCGTAACGGAAGCCCCATCTTTGTCGCAAGATCCTGGTCGATGTAATTCCCAACGGCTCCACTGTCTATGTATGTTCTTACTGCGTGCATCCGAGATGGTTGTTGGTGATTGATCAAGACCACAGATAGTGCAAAATGGGAGGTCTGTAGTTCACTTTCTTCACTCGATAAGTGGACCCCTAGAGTTGCCAGGCTGGGGAGTTTACCTTGATGGTATCTTCCTTGTCCGTGGCCCCTACCGTCCTCCTCGGTGGCTTCACAGGAAACTCTTTAAGGAAATGACGTGACCTTCCATAGTACAGACATAACTGCTGCTGGCTCCTTTTATCCCTTTCCGCTTTAGTCAAGGGGGATCTGACCCCCCGATTTGCATTAGTTCTCCTGAACCTTCCGTTGTTCGGGCAGTATTGTCCTTTGAATGCACATACATAGGGCGAGGGTTCGGTCTGGTTCGATCTGCTCTTCGGTCCTGCAACCTATGATCCAGTTGAACAACAAGGTCAATGAGTTCTGAGCAGTCTTTCGGGGGGTTCACTACTTGTGCGAGAACATCCTTGAGCTCCCCCCGCGACCCCTGATGAAATAACATGGTTTTCCTCTCCACTGGCCATTCTGCTTCAACTACGAGTCTATTGAAAGTGGCTATGTATGTTAATAGGTCTTGATTCCCTTGGCGTAGGGACAGAAGTTTGTTGTCTAATGCCTGCCCATGAGTACGACAGGCGAACAGCTTTTCCACCTCCTGCTGAAAGCCCCTGAAGTCATGCAGCAAAGGATCGTCTTGGGCCACAAAGGGTACAGAACAGTCCTCAGTGCTACCACTCAGTAGGATAGCACAAAAGCGACACGTGATTGGTCATTCGGAAAGGCCCCTGGCCTACAAAGGAAGTGCAGGCGGCACTGGTTCATGAACGTTGCAAACCTCTTGGGATCCCCCGTAAATCGTTTGGGCGGGACCAAGGGAACTGCCCCAGGAATGGTTATCTGAGAGGGATTGGCTGATGGCGCTGACATCGAGGGCACGCTTCCCGGGAATGGTGCATGCCCTGCTTGTGACAGGAGAAGATGCCGGCTTAAATCATCAGTGCGTTCTTTGGCTACTATCAGCTCTCTCCTCAGGGTATTGGTCTCTTGCCTGGCCGCATGTACTTTGGAACGTAGCTGCCCCAACATGTGCGCTAACTGGTCGGTTTCTGACGTTTCCATGACGCCCAGGTGGATTTTGATGTGAGGCTTTGTGTTCTGTAACGCTCACCTGGTATCCACTGGGATGTCAATCAGCCTGTTCTGACCTCTTACGACCTCAAACCCTTCCCTGGAGACTATTCTACTGGAGACTAGGCCTGAAACACAGGATTGGTAGAGTTTAACTCCATATTGTCTCTGTGTGCTTGAACCCTTTCTTCCCCAGGGTCCAACACTTCCCTTTGATCCACAGCTCACCTTGTTTTCTTGGATAGTGTGCTCTCCGTCCTGCTTTCTGTACAGGGGCGCGTTGATTGATGCGGGCTTGTTGCTCCCTAGTTACTTCATTGGCAAGAGTCTGACAGGCAAGTATAATGAGTCTTTTGAACAGTTCTCTAACTTCGTTCCTTTCCTTCCTTAGATGATGGCCGGCGTCCGGGGATGGCGACGTGCTGCTGAGATGAGTAGCGCTGGTAGCGCTGAAGGGGAGTGAGAGCGCGATGCGCGATGCACCCCTTTCGTATTTGTATTGAACTGAATTCTTTTCCTGTGTCTTTTAGGTGCCGCGATGTTTACAGCGTGGATGCCGGTTATGAAGAACAAATGCGGTGAGTAAGCGCGGTATGCAGCGCCTCTAGATGTTTCCACGCTAACCTGGAGTGTCTTTTCCCTCTTGCAGATGGATGAGAAGTTCCAGAGACAGAGTTCCCCCCAGAGCGGCTGGGATTCAGGTAAGCGTTTGAAGATCGTACAGTATGTAAAAATAAGCGAAGATTTGCAGAATGCTTACTAATGCCTTTTTTCTGTTCTTTTCCCTTTTCCTTAGGAAGCGGCATGCCGGGATGGGAATGACACCGCCGAAGATGCCCGCAGAACAGAAAGAGCGATGAATGATGGGCAGAAGCACCGCAAGGTAAGGCTGTTCCTAACAGTGTTCTTGTTCTTGCAGGAGCTGAACGCAGAAGAAAGATGCAGGCCTACTTGAGACCGATCCAAACACGGTGAGTGTCACGCTGCAGGTGCAGAAAACACAAAGCATGTTTCTCAGCTTGGGCGTGGCTTAAATAGTCTGTGGGTGTCCCAGGTGTCTCTGGGCTGAACCTCACCCAAAAGACTAGACTGCACATGCAGTTCTGGGAACCGAAATATGTGGGGGCATCCATCTTGTCCCCATCAATGCACTATAAGTCCAATCCCCAACGTTATTCTATGGGAGTGAGTGAGTCTGGTGCCACAAGCGCCAAGTCTGACTCCAAGTGGATCTTTGGAGGGATGGAGAGGCCCTTGAGGGCCATGTAGGGGATTGTGGCCTGGCTCCAGCCTGACATCTTGGAGGGCTGGGGACATGAGGGGCAGGAATCATGATACTCACCTGAAGGTGCAAACTCCATCATCCGGCACTGCATGCATCCTGGAATACCATAACCTGGAAAGTGGAGAAAGAAAGACAACATTAGTAATCGTTTACTCACGTTTCCTCCCAAATGAAGAAAGCCACACAATTTTTACCTGGTTAGTCATCTCCTGGTCAGTATCATTGCTGGAACATTACGGCGCTCAGCGAGGAACATCGCAACCTGCGAGGAGAGAAAAGACACAGGTTAGCAATATAAAAGGCGAAAAGCACCGCGCATCGCGCATTAATCAACGGGCAGCATCGCGCACACAGCGCTTTCGCCTACTGGCCCATGTTCATCTTCAAACTACCAAAATACCTTTCCATACCTAAAAGGAAAGAAGCAAGACATTATTATTCGAACTAAGAGGAAAATAAGAACTGCATATAAAGACTGTAAAGCAGCAAACCTACGGAGTCACAGCAGGCCTGGATTCCCACAGGGGGGCTTGCACAAGTGAAGTAACTTGGCCGCTACTTGCCCCCCCACTTCTACGCGCCCCTGCCATGAGGAGCAGGACGGAGAATCCACCTTTTACAATATTAAGACCCATCTTTAACCAGAGGCCTTACCAAGGGACCGGGAGAGGGTTCGAGAGTGCAAATCATTCAACCAGGGCTGGGTGGCATCCCCGTGGATACGAGGTGAGCGTAACAGTTTGTGACAATACCACAGCATCTGCTGCTCCTCCCTGCCTTGGTCAGTTACATGGGAGGACCCTCAATATCTCTCACACACAATGCAGGATTCTTTAGCCTTGCTTCCTGGTCTTACATTTTCTGCCCTGAAGGTTTCTTGAAAGTTACAGCTTCCTGTCGACGAGGTCAAGTGTGTTGCCCCACTCACAAACCTCTCATGCCTGGTCGTCTTTCTCCCCTCGTTCAAGTGTCAACTCAAAACTGCTGTACCTTTGCGTGTTTTGCCTCGCTCAGAGTGTGCACTCGTGCTCTGCCTTTTATCCAAGTGTAATGGAAGTAAGGTGTGAGTGATTGTCGATAATTGCCTGACCTCGCCTGCCCATAGTATTGGGACAGGTCATGTACACGGCTCGGGTGTGAGCCTGTTTTCTCCCACAGCCGGCTGCCCATGATAAAGTCTTTGTGCAGGAAAGGGGGAGGGGTTAAGTTTCAAAATGTCCCATCGGGTAGGATGGGATAAAGGTGTTACAGGGAAGAGAGGGATACCGCGCCTCACCATACGTTGTCCCACTCCCACTGCCTAAGGACCCCTCAGCCAGGTGATCCTCCCGCACTAGTCCACCCCCAGGCTCTGGATCCAAAGGCGATGGCCGTTCCATGGCCACCTGAGAGAGAGATCCGCAGGGACTAGGGTTTCTCACAATCGCTTTATGCCTGTTGATGCCAAAATCTCTCTGCCTGCCTGTTTGGGAGCTTTTCAGTGAAGTTCTAGCGAGATGAGGGTGTGCTTTGCAGCTGTGTCAACGGTGATGTCTTTTATTCAGATTATTTTTTATTCATTTATGTACTTATTATTCTTGTTGCATTTATTAATTTATGTATGCTTTTGGTAAATAAAGATGACTTATAAGAGCCATTTTACAGCCTGGCTGATTGTGTGTGGGTGTGTATAATTGTCTCCCAGCATGGAAAGCTTTCATTCAGTGTACTGGGGAGAAAACAGAAATATATCTGTGCACTTTTTGAAAAGCATAACATTTTGGCACTGTGAGCAGGGTGCCTTGTGATGTCAGAGCGCTGGAAAAATAAATGCAGTGTTCCAGGGAGAAGAAGACAAAGATTGAGAAGCCCTGCTGCAGAATAAAGAACCTGGGCCGCCCAGTGGTGAATTTGAATGCACTCCACGTCGGAGGCTGAAGGGGAGAAGTGTGGATGTGCCACTCCAGTAAAGCACTACTCCTGCCTGGGGGAGCAAAAGGAGCATCAAGTGGACCCTGCCACTGGTGTGCACCCTCTACTGCTGGCAGTGAAATGCCAACTACTCCTGCTTGGGGGAGCATTATGTGGCCCCAGTGACACTGTCACTGGTGTTCGCCCTCTACTGCTGGCAGTGCAATGCCAATTACTCCTGCCTGGGGGAGCTGAATAAAGAAGTGGCCCTAACACCCTGCAACCAGCATCATCCTGCCACTGGTGTATGCCCTCTGCTACGGGCAGCGCCCTGACCACGGCCGAACCACTAGTGTGTGTCCTCGGCTGCTGCCAGCTTCCTGCCCACGTTCCTGCCTTGGGGAAAGAACTAAACAGCAAGTGGTCTCAACGCCCTGCCACCATCAACACCCTGCCCCCAGTGACACCCTGCCACAGTGGTTGCAGGAAAAGGAAAGAAAGAGCAGCTTTCCTGCATGGGGGAGCAGTGCAAGAAGTGGCCTAGACACCCCTGTCACCTCTGTATGGCAAAGCATCATCATGCGGGAAAAGAAAAGTGAGAGCAGTACTCCTGCCTGGGGGAGAAGAGGTGCCCAGACACCCTGTCACCTGTGTCTGGCCAACCAACGTCTTGGGGCCCTGAAACCCACCACCAAGAAGCGGTGCAATGGGCAAGTGAGGGTTGCAGCTCTGCACGAGTGCTTGTGCGCCCTCCTGTGCCACTGCAGTTGAGTAACACTCCTGCCTGGGGGTGCACGACGAAAAAAGGGGAGTGAGTAACATGCTGCCACCCCTGCCACGTCAACATCATGTGGCGCAGCCTGGACGCCCTGCTACCCGCGTCTCGCTACCTGCCCCATCATCAAGGGACTGAGCCTGAATGTGGCGCAGCCTAGAAACCCTGCTATCTGTGTCTCGCTGCCTGCCCCAACATCAAAGGACTAAGCCGATGTGGCCCCCGGTGCCCCTAGGTGCGGCTTTGCTGACCTTTGAACTGTACCATCAACAGAGCTGGACCTGTGGTAATGACTATCCTGAATGAACACTGATACAAGGTGAACTGGTCTCCTGCAGTCCTATATGTGCTCGGAAGAGACTCAGCAAACATGTGTTTAGATGCTGTGTGCCTACATGTCGATTATATGCTTAAAATAGTCCCAGTTAAATGGATGTGATAATGTGCTCCCGTAGTTTGTAGGCATGCTCTAAACAGTATTAGTAGATTTGTTTGAATACATTTGGCCGAATGGTACGTTTGACCGAATTTAGCCTGTACCATTCGACCAAATTTATTCAAACAAATTGGCTGATACACACCGATCATGGGGAGCGGGAGTTGCAGGGGTGTCCCCCACTTCCCATGATCAGTGTGTTTTGGCCTTGGGGAGTTGCAGGGGTGTCCCCCGCTTCCTCGATATTAGAGGCGGGGGATGGGAAAAAAAGAATTTTAAAAAAAATTCAAAAGGGACTGTGCGGCGTCAGAACCGATCCGTGTTAGAGGGACAGATCCCATGCTGCAGGGCTGAAGTGGACCAGGCTAAGGGAATCAGCTAAGTGTGGAAGGGGGTGGGTGGCTTGGTTTGAGTGCGATTCAGCCCCTGAGAACTGATCTCACGCGGGCTGTTTTTTTTTTCGGTCAGTTTGCCGCAATCATTTCTCAGACAGCCAAACGTACCCATACCCTCTAAACGGTGCCAGCAGCTAGCAATGGGTCATTCAGTGGTTGAAGTTCCACTTAACTCCAGGCTAATAAAGGGTCTTGTAAAATGTGGTAGAAGTGCCACCATTCCACCTGCGGTTTGCCAACCACAACTGTCACCCGCTGATTATGTTTAGTGTGTTGATATGTCTTTTGTGTCTACAACTATCTCAGTCCCTATGTATGTATCAGTGGCATATCCTACTATCTGTCTACCCCATAATTCCCAAGTAGTGAAAGTATTGTCGGTCTGTAACGGGGGAATCATGTATGTTTCAGCAATGCTTGTTTTGTTCGTTATGGAAAATCACACTCCTGTGTGATGTGTGACCCTCCCATGTGTATTGCCCTTGTAATCTGTGGGTCCCTCCCAATGTGTAATGCCATTTTAAGATGGGCCATGACAAATGCACATGCATCAGAACGGCTGCAGACTCCAACCATAGAACATCTGTTGTCTCTGTCTCTCATTCTGGGCCTGCAGGCCTACACTGTGTGATCACGGTCCTGCAGCCCTGGCCTGCAAGCCCACACCGTGTGATCATGGCCCTGCAGGTCCCGGCTGGTCTGGGCCCCCCAGACCAGCCTGGTGCCATGGGCCCAGCCAAGGCACCCACCATCCAGGAGGCTGACGGACTTCGAGGTGCTCCGGCACCCAAGCTGTGTCCCCACAGCCTCACAGGGTCCTACCCTGTAACCAAGTAAGTCTGAGTGACCCCGGCACACCAACATGGTGCTGGGTCTCCCCTGCCCCAGTGAGGCCGGCCGTGTAACCGCCGCCGGCCCCGCAATACTGAGGGACCCCTCACTCCAATCATTGTATGATTTTGTTTATTTAATGCCTATACACAGGCAAGTGTTTGGAAGTGCTTAAGGAGGGTGAGAAACATGAGGAAAAATCAACAGTTGCTCAGAGCCCTTGAAATTCTAAGACGATAATAGTCTGCACAGGCAGAGTACGTGCGGAAAATACATTTAACTGTTTGAGATACAGCAAATAGGCCTCACAGCGATTCTGCAGTTTTACCAGCGCAATTGAGGGGTGAAGACAAGGGAAAACAGACAGACGATCTTCAGGCACGGTGCGTACAGATCGTGCACGTGCAAGTGCACAGATGGTCACAGGGAGGGGGAGATCCAAGTGCACTCGGTTGGTGGAGACTGGGGTAAGTGAAGCGAGTTATTTCCCAAGAGCATTGAGAGTGGGGGTGTGGTGTAGGGACCTGAGGCGAGTGTGAAAGAAGACTACCAGGGGAGCCAGGGACCTGTTAGACTCTGAGGTACACCAGGCGGCCAGTCAGCAAGCTGTAGGAAGGGGAGGAAGAGAGGGAAAGAGCTGAGAACTATGTTAGCAGGGTAGGGGGAGAGAGAAGGAAGAGGAGAAGAGGAAGGTCTTGAGGAGTTTCCGGAACTTAAGAAGATCAGGCTCCCGACGGAGGGCAGCAGGGAGGCTAATCCGGAGGGAGGCACCTGCTGAGGATAAGGATCACCCTCCAAATCTCTGCTTGGAGAACCGGCTCACTCGCAGAAGGTTGGAGGTAGATGAACAGAGGGCTCATGAGGGACAGTATTTAGGAAGGCAGCGTTGCAGGTAGGTAGGCCCCAGAAAGCCTTGTGAACAATGCAGAGGGTCTTGAACTTGATCCTTGCAGCCACAGGGAGCCAGTGAAGGGATTTCGGCGCCAAAGAGATGCAGTCCCTGGGCTTGAGACCAAGGATAAGTCTTGCAGTTCTGTTCTGCATGCGTTACAGAGGGCGAAGGGCAGAAGGGAGGTTGTGGAAGAGGCGGTTGCAATAGTCCAGCCTAGAGAGAACCAGGGCTCTGGAGACAGTGAGTCACTAGGGGAAAGTGGGGAAAGGTAGAGTACCTCTGAGGAGGTGTAGCTGATAGACTTTTTGGAGATGTCCGAAATGTGAGAGGAGAAGGAGAGAGTGGAGTCAAAAATGACACCAAGGTTTCTTGCCTTGTAGGTGGGTGTAGGCGCAGGACCAAGGGAGGCCAAAGTGGGAAAGTGTGAGCAGGGGTCCCAATGCGAACAATCTCAGTCTTACTGGCGTTAAAGTAGAGGTTGTTTGCAGCACACCATGACTGAATAGCGGACCGGCAGTCAGATATGAGCGAGGATGAGGAGGCGGCGGCTAAGGGTAGCCATTTACCTTAGTCTTATTTGAGCCCATTTTATTCAATAGCAGACCTCTCAAGTTTCCCCGTCCCATGCATGAGAAAGCTCTTTGTCTTCTTTTGTGTTGGAATTCTGACATTTGTAGTCATAAATAAAAAATGGAAAAAGACAAAACTATAAGTACCAGAATTACAAGGAAAAAACAGGGACTGGGTTTCTTTTAACACATGGAACTTTGAAACTTGATATTGTGGAGTATAAATGTACTGTCTTACTGGCCACTCATGAATGCTGATGGAATGGTAGTGCATGGAGTCACTGCCAGCTCAGGCGAATGTTCTGAAAGTGTCATTTGTGGGCCTGTAACAACAATACATGTATACATGTATAATAAAGCATACCTAGTCTTCTTAAAAAGTGGCCCACGGCTTTTTTGTGTCTGGACAACATCTATGCCCATCAGGTTACAACACTTGACAGCTCTGAAATTGAAGTGAACTACAACTCCCAGCAAGCATTTAATGGGGAAGTGAAAGTCCAGTAATGGCACATTGTTTTTCTCCCTCCTGACACAAAGTTAGTTGTCTGACAAGTGACAACCCTACCCAGCTAGGAAACCAGCCCCCACAGATTATGGGATACTGTGGGGTTATCCTTCTCTGAGGGAGGAGGTAGGCCAAAAAGAAGTTAAGGTTTTATTTAAAAACCATATCACCATTTTTTTTAAAGATCTTGATCCTTTCGTGGGGATGTAACCTATAGAAGAAAGTACTAATAAGTGGAAGAAGGGCATAGCGGTAACGGCAACAGCTCAAGCACATTAGCTTTGTGCTGTTCTGTTGCAGCTCTCCGCTTGCCCTGGAATGGTGTGTTAAGAAGAGTGTTTTGCGTCGGGATATTCCCGCAACAGAAGCCGTTAAGAACGTCTCCCCGCTGCCGCGAGTGTCCAACAAATACTGCGAGGCAGTGGTACTCCAACGTATTTGCTACGCATGTTTTTACTTTGCCAATGATGGATAGGACTATGTGGTGTTTTCCTAGAACGTTCACCCATGTGCATCTCCCAAATGTAGGCACGTTCGAACTAAGTAATGTAAAACGTTTCGAAACTAGACCGCGCGTGAAAGTGGCTTGGGCACTGGAACTACAAAATCGAATATCGCACGTGCCAGCGAATGCTAAAATCATTGCCGTTTGGCTGAAGTGCTAGAATCATCGCGTGATCGCACAGTTTGAGTAGTTCAAATACATGCAGCGAGAAACCAACGTCCGATGAGAATAACGCATAAAGTTCCAGATAATGTCAGTCGTCACCTTCAAACAATAATAATTATTTTTATTCCGACACATTTTAGTTTGCCCGTCTTTTTTCTGGGAAATACTACTTTAACAGAATAAACTTCAAACTTTGCTTGCGCTGTAAATTAAATTATATGCTTGTATTTCTCTATAGTACTAGTTCTCTATTATTATTTTTAACCTCACTCATGTTTCTGGTCAGAAATAATCCTGCTTTTCTTTGTGTAGTACAAAATACTCCTGCTCTAAAATGGCCTCTGCGTTAGTCACAAGCGCTGGGATTACAGTTGTCGTGCTTATGACGTAGGCTGGCGGAGTCAGCACGGACACGCAGCCTAGCAGACCAGGAAGAACAGTGTGTAGCAGGGGTGTGCGAGCACTCTGTGGTGTGAGGTTATGGCTCACCGGTACCTGCTGCTGCTGCTCTCCCGTGGCTGCAGAGCTCTTCGCGGCCACCATCCGCCCTTTCACCCGGTGAGTGGGGGGATGGGTGACAGTGGCCACCGCAACAAAAAAAAAAATACATAATAAGAGGTGAATGCACCCAGTATGAACATGGGAGGGCAGCGCAGGGTCACCCCAAGGTGCCACTCAATGTTTTATATTTTCTAAACAAAAAAAGTGGAGCTACACGATATTTTGAAGAGTTGATAATGTATTAGTTTAACTCTTAGTTTTGGCCAATAGCTTTCAAGACCACGTGCCAATCAATCTTCCCTAAGTAGTGGTACCCTTGCTGTTCCTTTTAAATGAAAACTCTGTTTCAGTTGCTCTACTATAGTTGGTTGTAGAAGAGACTGGTCTTGTAAAAATATCAGACAAAACAATTTCGCCAAGCGAAGGTATCCTCTCCAAGATTTTTAAGAAGGGGCTCGCAGCAAGTCTGTTCTCCATTTACACCCTCTTATCATAACAGATTCTGTTGTTCATTCCCCCCAGTTGTTAAAGTATTTGTTTGATTCCTACAAACTTTTACATACCGCTTACTTTGGATACTGTCCTTGTAATCGTCTTCAGCAGCCAAACGAGCCAAATGCCTATGGGACCAAGATCCCAAGCAAAGTTAATTCACCATTGGGAAACATTGTCACCTCGAATGACTATAATTTGTTCACCTTCAGAAAGTATCACTTGCTGTGAATCTTTGGCAGGCACAGGGCACGCTGCTGTGAAGTCATCTGTTATGCAGTGATTGCTTTTCCTGGTCCCAGTTGACTCAGAACGTTTACATTAACCACGAGTGTGACTGTTTCACACTTATTCTACTGTCTTCAATGTATCCTCACACAGATCTGAAGCAATTATCGAAGCAGTAGGATTTGATACAAAATCCTCAAATGTCTCTGGTGTTGATGCTTAGGGCATAAGTTAGTTGCACAATATATGTTTTTCAATAGTGCCTGTGGTAAGACAAGGGCCAACAGCAGAGTTTTTTCCGGGATTTGAAATTACTGCTTTGGGGAAGTTCCATTTTTCTTTGATGGCACTTCTATTTTTTTTTTCTTGGCAGAAGTAGGGTAGGCTAACTGTTTAACAAAAAAAAAAAACATTGTATGTATTTATAAACTTTTCCGGAATGGGGACCTGGCCATGCCATTCGTCGGGCCACTTTACATTGAGGTAACAAGAAACTTTTGGGGGCCTATATATTACATTCTTGGAATAGCTCAACACAAAATTACATGGACGCTGAGTCTAGGGCTTAGGAGATGCATGCAGTCGAATTATAGTCCAAAAAACGAAAACATCAAAATGTGGAGAAGAGTCTGTCATGATTGAGCCGATGATTGCAAGATGCATATTTCTATTGTAGGTTGTAGGTGAAAGAAGGGGGCCAAAGTTTCAGGGTATAGCATTAAGGCAATTGGGATTAGACGGGGCAAGACACTTCCAGCGATACAAAGCAACTCTGGAGACTGCTGAGTAGACCACAACTTCGTCATGATCTTCATAGGGGGTTACTGTCTGAGCCAGTCACCCATGCACAGTGACCCTTTGGGCATCAAGAGCAGGCCATTGCCCAAATCGAACTGACATTCTGCTGTTAGGATCTTCTCTTTTTGTGGGTTGTTTTTTTTTTTTTTTTTTGGGACCAAATCTGTTTGGCTTGCAAAGGTTAAAGCACCCTGCCAAGCTCTTGCGCTCTCTCGTGCCCCTGCCAAGCTCTTGCGCTCTCTCGTGCCCCTCCTAAGCTCTGTCATTTTGTGAACTCTTCATATCGTTCAGACCAAAGACCTGTCAGTTTATATCTTTAGCGTACTTCAACAAGGGAACCAGGTTTGTGGGAAATTTCACAATGTGGGACATTTTTTATTGTGGTCAACCTTGGTTTCAGACTTCAAATAAGCGGTGAGGAAGTGGTGGAAAAGTGGTCTGTCGTGGGCTGCTTGTGTTATTTTTGGTGTTTGTTTGCTATCTACTACAGAGGAGGAGCTCACCAGAGACTGCCAGCAACAACCATAAAATCTCTTTTGCAATGCGGAGCTGCGCGGTGAGGAAGTGGTCTGTCGTGGGCTGCTTGTGTTATTTTTGGTGTTTCTTCACTATCTACTACAGAGGAGGAGCTCGCCAGAGACTGTCAGCAGCAACCATAACATCTCTTTTGCAGCGCGGAGCATGCACGTTGAAGAAGTGGTGGAAAAGTGGTCTGTCGTGGTCCGTTGGGGGCCATTGAGGACGTGACGCCCGGACTGTGTGGGCGCATGTACACCCCTGGGCCCCCGCATGCAGTCACACACACGCCTGCATTTGGATGAAGGATCACACATGTCCCGCGTGTTGCTTGCATCGGGTCCCGGCCGCAACTGCCTGCCGGCACTTCCTTTATTAACGACGCGCATGTGCGAGCCTAATCATGGGCTGCGCATGTGCCAACATCATCTTCACTCCATAACATCCCTCCTTTTACCCCAAACAGTGAACAATTATAACATCAATAAACAACAGTCTCAAACTTGAAACTCTGAGAACAGTTCTCGACCTGTTATGATACGGGGTCCATGATGAAGTCTTGGAACCTCTTCGGAGGTTTCTGCCCCTCACGGCTCTGGTACCTCCCAGGCTCCTCCCGTGATGGCCCCGGTGTTTCTGGGGCTTCTGGAGGTTCGTCTTCTATAGGTGGCGACCCCGGTCCAGGCCCAGAGCTGGGCGCCTCTGGCGGCGCAGGAGGGCAGCCTCGATCCGCATAAAATGCGACACATTCCGCGTGATGGTGCCCCTGGCATTAGCTGCGGTGACCATGGACCCCTTGACATGAGTCACTCCCAGCGGCTGGGCCTCGTACGGAAGGGACCGCTTCCCTTCCGGCCTCCGATTCCGGCCCAGAACAGTGTCCCCTACGGCAATCGACTTCTCGGGCAGGTTCCGGCGTGCACTTTCCCGCTCGTTCTTGACACCCCTTTCCACACGTACCCGGTTATTGTCAATCACCCCCGGGCTGCGCCTCTGCACTTCCGGTAGTAGTCCTCTGGGGCACCGCTTGAACAGGGCCTCTGCCGGAGCGACCCCGGTGGACTGATGAGGGGTTGTGCGGTACTCTCGTAGAAATTCAAAGAGGTTACAACGTAATTCCCCTCCCCCATCCAGAGAGATTCTGAAGACCTTGTTGAGTGTGCGCCTAAAGCGCTCGACCTCCCCACTCACCCTGGGCCACAGCAGGGTAACTTTTCGGTGTTTGATCCCCCTTTCCTCACAGTACTGGGCAAACTTTTGCCCCTGGAGCGGCCGCCTGTTGTCAGAACAAAGCTTGGTGGGGAAACCGTGTGTGGCGAACATCTTCTCCAGGGCCAGAATGGTGTGGTCCCTGGCCGTGGATTCCACCAGCTTCACCTCAGGATAGCGCGACCACTGGTCGACAACTGCAAGAAAGTACAGCCCTCT
Organism: Ambystoma mexicanum; assembly: GCF_040938575.1. Taxonomy (NCBI): domain Eukaryota; kingdom Metazoa; phylum Chordata; class Amphibia; order Caudata; family Ambystomatidae; genus Ambystoma; species Ambystoma mexicanum. Next base: position 40,388,860 of record NC_090933.1, read on the forward strand.
GCCCGTGGAGCCAAAGTCGGCATGCACCGTCCCCCATTGCTGTTCACTTCTTTCCATTGCTTGGATGGGCGGCCCCCTCTCCACCGGGCTAGCCGCCTGGCACGGTACACACGAGCGCACAAACTGGTCCACCCTGCTCTCCAGGTCCGGGAACCACACCTTTAGTCTTAGACGTGCTTTCGTCTTCGTGGTTCCCTGGTGGCCCTGATGGGCGAGCTGCAGCACTTTCATCACCAATGCTCGCGGGACTACGATTTAGCGCCCTCTCAGCAGAAGGCCATCGTCAGCAACAACCGACAGCTCGTTGTGCACCTTCCACAGTGCTCGGAGGTCTCTTTGCGCCCCTATCTCTCTCCTGGCATTGTTCATGAGCACTTCACGCCATTCCCCGCTGTCCATGGCTTCCTTGATAACAAGGAATACCTCATCCACATTTAACGCATCCGCAATCTCCTGGCATGCTAGGGCGACTGGCAATGCTGCCTCCACCACATTCTGCACCATGTCAATACAGTCTATCACCTCGGCAGAGTCTAGAGGGCGCCCTTCCCCTGGGTGTCTGGACAGATAGTCTGCAGGGTTGTGGGTGCCCGGACGATACTGCAGCTTGACTCCATATTCAGTAAGCGACAGCATCCATCTTTCGATGCGAGGGGGAGGTTTTGAGGAGGCGTCAGCCATAATCGGAATCAGTGGCTTGTCTGTTATCACAACCACGGGCTTACCCAGGATGTAAATCGTAAAGTGTTTGCAGCCCCACAGGATGGCCAGGGCCTCGCACTCAATTTGCGAATATCGTTTCTCTGTCTCTGTGAGCGCCTTACTGTCATAGGAAATGGGACGCATGATCCCTTGCAGATCTGCCTGCATGAGTACCGCCCCCAACCCCACTGGCTGGCATCCACCACTATCTCCGATTCCCTTTCTGGATTAAAATATGCCATGGTCTCTTGTCTGAATAAGGCATTTTTGATCTCGGCGAATGCCCTCTGCTCCTTCGACGTCCACGCCCATGCAATATCGTTCCTCGTTAGGGCCCGCAACGGCTCCGACAGAGACGCCAGGTCGCGAATGAATCGTCCACTGTAGTTCACCATGCCGAGGAAACTTCTTATCTCGGCTGGTGACTCTGACGGGGCGGCCTCACATATGTCTCTGACTTTCGCCGGGTGGGGTGAGATGCCCCCTGCATGGAACACAAACCCGAAGAACTCAATCCTGTCCCTGAGAAACTCACACTTCTTTCGGTGCAGGGTCAGCCCCAAGCTCCTGAGTCTCTCCAAAGCCCTTTCCAACCTCTTCAGGTGCTCCGCCTCCGATTGTGCAAAGACCAGGATGTCGTCCGACATGTTGATCACACCTTTCAGTCCCACCAGGGCCCCTCGGATAGCATTCTGAAAAACTTCTGACGCTGACGAGACTCAAAAACTGAGTCTTTTAAATTGGTACAGCCCCTTGTGAGTCGTAAACGTGGTGATCTACCTCGACACTGGGTGGAGTTCCAGCTGGTGGTAGTCCGACCTCAGATCGAGCTTGGAGAAAACTTTCGCCCCGTGCAGCTCACCCACGTTGTCATCCAGCGTGGGTGTGAGGTGACGCTCCCGCTTAATGGCAGTGTTGGGCAGCCTCATGTCTACGCAGATGCGGACAGCCCCTGGCTGTTTGGGCTTGGGTGCCACAACAATTGGGGAGACCCATGGGGTTGGACCCTCCACCCTCTCAATAATGTCCATGTCAAACAGCGATTGAAGTTCCTTCTCCACCAGTGCCCTCATGTGAGAGGGGATTCTTCTATGCTTGAGGGCTGTTGGCCTCACGGACCCGTCAATGTGAAGTCTAATAGGATCGCCCTTCATCTTCCCAACCCCTTGAAAGATGCCATCTTATAGTTGCAGCAGGCGATCGATGTCCGTATGATAAACAGCCAACGTGAAATGCACAATGTCAAGGGATTCGGAAGCAGCACAGCTCAGTAGGGAGTGCAGGCTCACATCCGTCACAAAGAACCTCACCTTGATTTGATTGGGCCCATGTGACACCGGAGCTACGATTACTCCTTGAATCGGCAGCGGCGTATCCCCACCGAAAGAGAATATCCGGGCTTTGGACTCTTCCAGCTTGGGAGGGCCTGGGAGAGCCTCATAGTGCTCGGCCGCCAGTACACAGACCGAAGCTCCTGTGTCCATCAAAACAGGGGTGGGCACTTCACCAATGTTCACTGTGCACGTCGGTTGCCTGCTCAGCCTGGACCCTGTAGCAATACTTGAAATGAACAAGATTTCCACTTCATCTCCTTCCTCCTCGGCAATGTCTATATCTTGTCTGCCTTGCTTGATCGATGACACACCTCTCACTCGTCGGGCATTACTTCCGCCTGACCTCGCTGGCCCTCTTGACGCAGTAACTGGGGTAGAAGCTCTGCACACCCTTGCATAGTGTCCTGGTGTGCCACATCATCCACAGGTCCTAGTGTTTGCGGGGCACTCCCCAGCGTGAGGCAGGTCATACCCGCAGTAAGAACATGACTGCAGAGTTCCCGGCGCAAAGGGATTGTCCCCCCTCCTAGGTGCCCAGAGCGCCCTACCTGGAGCGGAATGCCCGATGGCAAAAGTGTCTTCACCCTTCCCCGGGTGCATAGCAGCGTCCATTTTCGCCCCTCTGGACTCCGCCAGTTTGTACGCCCTCCCTGTGTCGAGGATCTGCTGCAGCGTCCGGCCTGGCTCCCTCAGCACCTGCCTTCTCAGCTTCCCCGAGCTGCACCCTTGGATAAGCTGGTTCCGCACCATCTCCTCTTCATTCACCCGCCTGCAGGTGCTTGCGAGGTGCCTCAACCGTGCCCAGAACTGGTCCAGTGACTCCTCACCTCGCTGCTTCTCCGCACCCATCACAAATCTGTCGAAATCGACATTCGCCATGGGGAGGAAATGGTCCTGGAGGGCCTGCTTCACCGCATCATAGGTGACCACCTGAAGGTTTAGTGAGTCATAGATCCTGTGGACCTCCGTGCCAGCTGAATATACCATTGTGGCTACCTTCGCTTCGTCATCTGTCTCTCCAGATGCTCTGAAGAACGTTTCTAACTTCTTCACCCACAGTATCCATTTCGGCCTAGCTTTGATGGTGGGCCCGTGGTGTCAAATTCAAGCATGGGTGCCAGGGTGTTGTGCAGTCTGCGTGGGACAGGCGCAGGTGCTCCCTCTTCTTCTCCCTCCACACCCATGGTGGTGAATGGGTTGAGGGGATTCTAGTCAGATTACTCTTTGACCGTTCTCACTGACCTTTTCAGCCTCAGGATGGGTGCCTAGACACCAAAACTGCAGTATGCCGGGGAGATGTCAGCAGCAGGTGTGAGTTTTGTTTTTTATTCGTATTTATATAGCGCACAACAGCCCGAGGACATCGTGGCACTTGTTCAGTACAAAGCTTAGTTACTTAGTTACATGGTCATTAGCAATACATATACAGGTTGCAATATAGTTGCATAGTCATTAGCAGCATATACACATGTTACAATATAGTTATATTACATTTGTGTTATATTACAATATACATGGCAGAAGTGGAGGAGGCAGTCCTCCACTTGCTAGTTGAGGAGAGTGGCCTTGAGGTTGTTGCGGAAGACAGAGATGGACGTTTCAGCTCTAAGGGTGGCAGGGAATGAGTTCCAGAGTTTTGGTGCAATATAGGAGAAGCCTAGACCTCCTGCTGTGGCTCTCTTTATGGGTGGTATGTGTAGCTGGTTGGTGTACTGAGCTCTGGTGGGGCAAGTGGATGTGGTCCTTGATATTGCTTCAGATAGGTATGCTGGAGCGGTTTTGTTGATGCACCTGTGAGTGATGGTGAGGATTTTCAGAGTAATGCGGTCTTTGACCTGGAGCCACCAGGCTTCACGTCTGGCGTGGGATATATGGTCTCTTCTAGGGATGCTCATGGCGGCTCTGAGGGCATTGTTTTGTGTAGTTTGCAGTCTGTGAATGTTTTTGGCGGAGGTGCCAGCTAGAAGGACGTTGCAATAATCGAGTTTGGCTCCTGTAGTTGCTCTAGCTATGGCCAAGCGATTGGGGGTGGATAAGTAGGGTTTAATGGCATTGATGAGTTTGGTGCTGAACGCTGATGCAGAGGCTATGACGAAGATTTGTTTGGTCATCGATAGATTTGCATCAATGTGAACACCTAGAGTCTTGACAGAGGATGATACGGAGATGGTTGAGTTGTCTATGTTGAAGTTGTTGTATTGAGGGCTTAGTTTTGATAATGTGTTTGACTGGCCCAGGATGAGAATTTCAGTCTTCTCCCCGTTAAGACAGAGGCCATTGATTGCCATCCAAGCTTGGATAGTGGCATAGATGTTGTGAAGGGCCGTGGCGTCTTGGTGATAGAGTCCAGATAGGGGTAAAAGTACGTGAGTGTTGTCTGCATAGTTTGTATATGCAACACCCATGGAGTCAAGTAGGTCGAAGAGGGGTTTTGTGAAGAGGTTATAGAGGGTGGGGGCTGTACAAGATCCTTGGGGGACACCACAGTTTATAGTGGTAGGATCTGCGTTAGCTTTGTCGGAGTAGACCTTCATGGCTTTTCCTTCAAGGAAGGAAGTGATCCAGGATGCTGCTTGATTAGAGAAATGGGCTGCATGGGTGAGGTGGGTGGTGAGTGTTTGGTGATCTACCAGGTCAAAAGCAGCTGATAGATCGAGGAGGAGGAGCAAGGCAGGTTTGCCTTTGTCCATGATCTGTGTATATGATTTTTTAGGTCTAATAAGGCGGATTCTGTTCCATGCCCGAGACGGAAGCCAGATTGTCTTTTGCCTAGTATGGAGTTAGCTTCTATGTATGATTGGATCTGGATGTGAGCTGCTTTGTCCAGGATTTTTAGGAGGAACGGGGCTGTTGTTATCGGTCTGTAGTTGTTGGGTTGTGCTGGGTCAAGTGTGGCATTCTTTTAGAAGTGGCTGCACCCAGGCTTCCTTGAGATTGTTTGGGACAGTTCCTGTTTGGAAAGATGCGTTAATGAAGGCAGTAATCGGGGGTGCTAGGTCATTGGCGCATTGCTTGATGATTTTGGGAGGGCAAATGTCTGCTTTGCAGAGGGATGGTTTGAGGTTTTTGATGAGATTAAGGACTTCAGGTTCAGTGACGTTTCTGAAGGAGAATTGAGCGTGATTGAGATTACTACGCTTGTCTTGTGTAGGGCAGTTGTTTATTTGTTTTGATTTGGGAGGGCTTTGCATTGGTTTGGGATTTTGTTCTGGAGGAGTTTTATTTTGTTGAGCATGGCGGACTGAATGCTGGCACACCAGGCTTTGTCTTTAGTTATCTCGTCAGCGGTAGCCGGAGGAGTGACTAATTCATTAAAGATTGCGAATAGTTCTTTAGCTTGAGAGTTGGCCTTTGAGATCCTATCATTGAAGGAGTTTGATTTTGCTGCTAAGATGGCTTTTTTTTATATTGGAGGGCTATTTGTTTGAAGAGGCGCTTATTTAGATCAGCGCTTTTGAGCTCGGAGGCTTTGGAGTTCTTCCGAGAACCAAGAGTTGCAGTGAAATAATTTGTTTCCTTCTTGCTTTCAAATGGGGCTATAGAGTTTATGGCATTGGTGAGAGTATCATTGAAGATAGCTTATAGTATATTTGGGTCCTGAGAGAAAGGTGGTGCTAGGCAGGGGCTTTTAAGGTGGGGATGCAAGTTGTCTGCATTGAGTTTTTTAGAACTTCTTATTGTGGCAGGTGGTGCGTGGGAGAGAGTCTTAGGTTTAGGGTTGGTGGGGATGAGGAATTCGATGCATGTGTGGTCCGTCCAAGGAAGGGCGGTGTTTGAGGTAATGTTGGATGCACAGTTGTGATCCATGACCCAGTCAAAGGTGCAGCCTTTGGAGTGAGTAGGGGTGAGGATTCTTTGGGAGAAACCTAAGTCTGCGAGTTCTTTAGCTAGGGCTGCGGCGGATTTATCCTTAGGATCATTGTATCCTAAATTTAAGTCTCCTAATAGAAGGATTTTAGAGGACTTTTCAAAAGGACTTTTGATGTCCTCCACAGTCACACCGTCCAGAATGTCATTTCTCCTACTCTGTTTTTGGAATCAACGGCGCTTCAACCAGAAAAGGCTGTGGAGTGTCCAAAAATTGTTTTATGGCAGGAGGATTGCAGGCGGTGCATGAGCACCCGCGTGGGCTGCTGCCGCTGCGATCCGTGAATCATCAAAGATGGCCACCGGCAAGTGCATAGGTGCGCGACGATTTGAGGAAATCATTTTCTCCAACATATAATCAGATAAATGTCTCTTTCCCCGGTGTCCTCGCTCCCCGTCGGCATTGTTGTGGGCACGTGTACACCCCTGTGCCCCCGCATGCTGTCACACACACGCCCGCATTCGGACGAAAGATCACACACAGGACGCATGTTGCTTGCATCGGGTCCCGGCCGCAACTTTCTTTATTAACGACGTGCATGCGTGAGCCTCGTTATGGGCCGCGCATGCGGGAACAACATCTTCACTCCGTAACACGGACCACCCTGTGTCCCCAGCGTTGAGGAGTGGCCAGTTTGTGAGCGGAATATTTCTTGGTAAGTGGCTGGTCAACAGTTAGATACGCAGCAAGACGCGCCGAAGATGAAAACGAAAGTAAAAGAGGAGGCTGCAGGGTGTGTTTATTGGTGCTGCTACGTTACTGCGACTGACTGTCAACTGTAAAACTGTAAATATGCAGTGGTATTTAAATCCGTAACGGGGGACCCAAAGACTTGAAAGAGTAATTAAGGAAGGGGTGGTTAGAAATATAACATAAAGGGCACCTAGTTGACGGCAGCAAAATAAATATAAAAGAAAAAATAAACACTAACCATCGGTAGCATCCGTGTGTAATTCAGCAGCAAGTTGGAGCATATTGCAGCTCGTAGATTCTATCGGGGCTTGCCCGGACTTTCTTTGTGTTCTAACAAGGAAGCCAACTGATCGGGAGACTGCGGGAAAGAACGTCCTTTGATGCCGATCGCTTTGGAAAGTTGTGACAAAAATGGGCAGAGCCCAATCGCTTAATACAACCACAGAACTTTATTTAAACCATTACTCTCTTCAGAACAAATTTGCCACGTGCAGGGAAGGGCAGGCAGAATTTACTGGAGACTCCCACTCTTAAACTTAGAGTGCACAGATAAGAGAGGATAAGGAAAATACTTCGGGTGTATATATATAGAACGGATATCAAAGCAAGTTGAAGAAGAGTGAAAGTAAAGAACAGAATTGGAAAGGCAAGTTCATGACATCTGAAAGATTGAAACTACAGAGCAACCTAATGCAGGAAGACAGGAGAGCCCCCCCGAATGGGATGAGCCCAGAATGGGAGGTACCCCCGCTGCCAATAAGCAAATGGATGGGACAGAGGCACCCCCAGTTCTGGGTAAATGATATATCCAAGCCCAAGTTCACGCTTAGTTAATCTCGCATTCACCGGCAAGGCAATCTGAATTACAGGAAGAGGAAAATGCTACAGTAGAGATCTGTAAGAGAGGTCTCGAATTTACTGTAACAATGTCAAAAATCCCCCAAAAAATAAACAATCATTTTGGGAAGAGGAGAAGTAAAAGCACAAATGAGGAGGAGATGCCGGGTAATAATTACATCCCACGGAAGAGAGTAAGAAGAGACAGCGTGTTATCTGATGTAATTCTTAATGAGAATGAAAGTGCAATGACGCCAGAAAAACTGAACATAGCAGGTTCGTATAATGAACAAAACAACGGTACGTCGGAGGGGGAAGGAATACTGGAAGGACGGCAGGGAGAAACTGACTACTGTAGTCCATAGTCGACTCAACCGCTGCTCTCAGAAAGCAAAGTCAACAAAAATACCGTTGCTGCTCTGAATTATGTCCTCAACTCTCTAGTCTCAGTGTTCGAAATACTGAGGGGAGAGGTCCAGTCTCAATCAGGTACACTCTTAGAGATGACAAATTAATTGGCCACACTGAATGGGGCAGTGGTGGGATGCAGCAATGCATTAAACACTAGCGTAATGAAGAAGCTGCAGGAATTCAAAGTGGAGTCCACCAAACAAGGTTTACACTTATCGGCTATCCAACAATCATTTGCAGCGCGAAAAAAAGACGCAGACTTGGACTTCATTGTCAAGCAGGACATATTGTTACAACTCCAAATTATAAATCAAAAAAGGTCGGATGACAATGGGAATGGGCACATAGAAGAGCCCAACTCTCAGATGTATGACACCCCCCGTCTGAATCAGTGTTAGAAGAATTTAGATAGCTGGCAAATGTAGGAGGATTCCAGGAGGAAGAGTCTTCGATAACACCGGCAGTGGTCAGCCCTCTAAATCAAGAAGTACAAAGTCAGCATGTCCCAATGGGAGGTAGAAGAGAAAGAAAAAGAGAAGCAAGGAGATACAGAAGACTGAAAGAAAATGCAGCCCTAAAACAAATGGAGAAAAAATTGAAGAAACAGAAAAAATCCTAAAACAAGTCCTCTGATACCAACACTTTCTTGAAGAAAATTGGGAATGCCTCTACAACGTCAATGGGGGATGAACAGGAGATGATGGAGCTAGTTTCCCTGGGAAAGAAGTCAGGAAATGAACACTCAAGCAAGAAGGGAAAAGAGCATGGGGAAATCCGTAAAAAGAGCCAGACGATGGCTGGTAAGGCTTTTACCCCAAAGAAAAACAGAGGAACAATGTCATCGACAGGCTCACAAACTGAAGGGGTTATGGCAGGCCATATAGAGGCCAGAACTCGAGCAATCAATGGCATTGAACCTACTCACTTTGGAGAACCGCTTGGTCTATCAAAAATAGGCAATGGCCCATTAAAGGCAAGTGAGACTTTGCCGATAGCCCCAATATTTTTGAGGTCAAAGCAAAAGTTGGGAGTGGTAAAACTCTTACCCAAGGGCAATATCATCAGAGAGTTGAAAGCTAATCAGAAGATTGCCCCAATATTTCTGAAAGGGGTTCAAGCAAAATGTCATACAGTAGAGAGGAAATTAAATTGGGAGAATGCAAATATAGAACGATTGGGCCTACCATTAAAGGGAAAGCGATCAAAATAGATGAGGTGTCGGATGCAAGTATATGTATGGAGGAATCTCAGGAGGGAATGGTCTTTCAAACGGAAAAGGCGGTCAAAGGGACAGGGTGGGATATATTGACCCACTCAACGGCAGTGCCCCACATCACCAAGGTGCTTTTGCGCAGAAACAACCAAAAAGGGCTGCACTGGCTCCTGTGCACACCAGGACCTCAAAACTGAGTTTTGGCAGCAACAAAAAGATGGCTGCACCATCCTGCCTAGCTCACTTCAGGCAAGATGGAACAAGGGAACACACTGAAAAAGTACACGAGTGTGTTCTGAGGCATATACATGGAATCAAGTGAAAAGGCAGCACTGCTTTGCGGAAAAATCCAAAACTCCCCTTCAAAATGAAACATTTTCACCCTTTAAAAAATGCTGTTTTGACGCTAATTCCATCTGTTCATTTTGAAACCACTGTATTTAAAATGCCCTATCATACCCAGGATATTTCACTGTGCTTCACCAAAACCAGGCATAAATTCCTGAGTGACAGGCACAGTCAAACCAACTCTGAGAGAAATCAGTAAGCAACTTCACTTGCACGGGAACACAGGTTTATTTCTTTCCAAAAAATATCCAGGCTCAGCAGTTCAAAGAGACTTTAACTCTCTGAGCCAGGTTAGTGTCAATGCATCTATGCTTTAGATACAACTCCTGCATTCAAGGAAACGACTACAGCTGTAAAAACAGTGTGGGCATCTGAGAGAGCTGCCAAACCGAATTTAAAGAAAGAAATGCTAGCAGTTTTTAACATATGTGGAAAAATGGGCTTTGCTGACTGAAGAAAAAAAATGGCCTGTTTTTAAAAATAAATTATTGAATGGAAAACTGCTTACTTAGCAGTGTAAAGGGATTATGTTAGTGCTGATAATACACACATGGGCTATCTTCATTCACAGGTTTGTTTTAATTCAGGACCCAAAACTCATCTGTGCTCCAGGCTGGGACAATAGAAGTCCTGGGACACTAACCTGTCAAGTGTAGGGGGCAATAAAACCTTCAATTAAGATGGGAAACCCCTACCTTGCCTTGAAGGAAATTAGTTGGTTGCTGTTGGATGAAAGAAAAAAAATGATCTACTGACAATGGACTGTCTTGGTTCCAAAGACTATTGTATAAATAAACTTTAAAGACTTTTTATCTCTGCAGCAAGAATTGGTAAACATTTAAAAAGTTTGTAGTTTCAAAGCTAATTTTAGGGGCTGTCTTTTAAGACTTGGTAGAACTCATTGCCGCATGGAAAACAGAAGTTATAAAATATGACAGATTACCAGAAAAACATTCATGTTGCAAATGTAAAATGTTGTACATACACCCCTGGAGATAATTCGCATCTCGGTACAAAGTTATGGAAATTTAGACCTAATTTAAAATTACCAAAATGTATCAGAAAGGTGAAACAAGGTCACACAGACTGGAGGATTGGACTGATATGTGCTGCACATAATATGTAACGTGTGTATAATTTGCCAAGAGATTGCCATTGTAGAAATGTATTTTTTTGGCAAAATCAGATTTTCAGTAAAGTAAATGTGGGAGTTTTCAGACATTCCCTTGGAAATCCAACCAGTTGAGAGCAAGGCGGAGACTAGCACCACTGCCCAATCCAAGTAGTTTAGAGGCATGCGTAGTTAACCCTGCCCAGCCTATAATTTGATGATGTCATTTTGCACTATAAATAAGGGTCCCTGACAAGACTCTACACACACACTCTAACTGATTTCCTGCACTGCATTCCTGTACCCGTCATCTTCCAGAGCCAGACTCCAACTACAAGGCCAAGCATTGCTAATCCAACTCCAGGGCCCAATGCAAAACCCAAACAGTGCTGATCCCATTCCCAGCTAGGCCTCCAATTTAAAAACCCACTACATTTCCCATTAACAAGGGGAAAACTGTGGAACCTTTGACATCCTGATCCAGCTTGGCTTGCTGCCACTCACTGCATGCTGCTGCCATCCTGCTACCCTGATGACCTATATAATCCAGTGACGAGAATTGCCAGACAAGAAGTGCTACCTGGTTACCAGTCCCTGCCCAGCTGATCCTGTCCCACTGATTTTGTCTGGCTGTCCTTTGTTAGACCAGATCTGTGTGGTGACCAGCATGCTGACTGTCCAGAATCCAAAAACCAAAAAGTGGACTGTATCAATTGCCACCCAACCTAAACCCATAGCCGATCTTGTCTTTGTCCTCATCCCACTCTCCAAGTCACCCTATCCTTATCCTGATACCTTGTTCAAACTTTCACATCACTCTTGCCCCCCTGCCATTGATTTCTAGTGCTAGTGCCATCTCTTTAGTAATTTTGTCTTGTGAAATCCGAAGCTATTAATCCTATTTCGAGTGATCGGACTGGTTCCGCTAGGGTGGGCGCTGGGGAGCTGGGGTTGAATTTGTGAGTCAACCCTGAGTTTACTGTTTCCCTCTTTGGTGGCCTAGCCTGAATGCTCTAGTGTAGAGTAAAATTGTTCTTGTCAAAACTGATTTTCTTTACTTTTTCACCGATCTATTTTACTCAAAACGGACCTTTCTAGATCTTGCACTCTAAATCGGTGTATTTCACCTGTTTTTATAAAAAAAACATTTGGGTAATTTCAGGCGGGAATTGCAAAGTTTCCAACGTGTCATTTGCTGCAACATGTTTTAAACCCTGCCACTCATTTTCGAACTGAAAGCTTGTGGTAATCCATTCTTTGTGATTATTAGTGTCTGTGCAATGTTGCTCTCGTGAGGTATTATATATGCTTCAAGGGTTTTACGCACATTCATTCTTTTATTCACCCATTTCCGAGTGTCATTTTTAGCATTGCAAAGGGGTTTGAAATCCGTTTTTCTCTCTTATTTGGGGAGGGAAGGTCAGATGTCAATTCTGTTTCCTATTTGTCATTCCTGATTACCTGCTGCTTCTGTTTATACACTCAGAATTGATTATTTGTGGGTTGAGTCAACATTGCGGGGGGAAATTCTAACTCAAGTGCTATCTTACCTACAATCAAAAAGTGCTCCTATTCCCTGGTGTTTTGTAGCTGTGTCAATAGAAGGTTAAACTAAGTGCATTGCTTACAATCCTATTGTTATTATCACCCCATTGGTGATTGCTGCCCCATATTAAAAATTGTATGATTGCTTTTGAATTTTAAAATAAATAAATATTACTTTGTATCAACCAGCCTAGTTCATGGTCCATCGTGGCCCGTGGTATTTGAAAATGCGGTCTGATATGAATGGTGTACCATCTCAATATTGAACATAACATAAAAACATAAGCATTTATAGGCCGAGACTAAGGTGTGCGTCGTCTGATTGAAATCCTTAACAAATTTGGGGGTCCGGGATTGAGATTGGCTGCCGCCCGTGACAGTCTTAACACAGCAGACTAACCTGCAGGGTAGCAATACTTTGTGTGGTTGGAATACTGTTACACTATACAAGCGCCCCCAAAACAAATACTCTTAAGTACCAGGCATGTCTATAAAAGTTAAGTTAAATCAAATCAACCCCGACATAATTAATAAAGAAAGAACATTTCCAAAATGGCTGTTCCTGTAGAGATCAATATGGCTAGGAGAGCACCTTCTGCGCAAGCTATTTGTCAGAGGTGAGTGGCCAGAACAGGAGGACAAAGTCTGGCTACAAGAAATAACCCAACAGGTCACCGCCATGGACCTGAATACATGGCAGGGCGGTGGGTGGCCTATTACACCAAGCTCTGAGTGAGCTATATATGACCCCAAAAATTATAGAGGAGCAAAGCAAAATTGCCAGAATCACAGCCTATCTCCACACGGGAGCGATGCGAGAAAGGCAGGAGGAAAATGAAGTTTTAGCGCAGAATCAATCTGAACTGTTAAATAAAATCCAGATTGATTTAAGTTTAGCGGAACAAACATTACAAAAGAGCCAAGATTTGGAGGTAGAATCTGCAAACTACATCATAAAATTAAGAGGATTTGGCTCTCCAACAGCACAATAATGCAGATCAAGAGACCCAATAGAGGCATTGAAAGAGGAGTGTAAGGAAAAGGTTGACTCTCCGCAAGAGAGTCAACAGAAGTTAAATCAACAAATACATTTTAATAGAGCCTGCACAGAGCAGATGGTTACCCTACAAGACCAGATAGACAAATTGAAAGAGGAAAATAATAAATTAATCATGAGACCTCCACTCTCAAGCAGAATTTGATCAGGAGTGCCTGAAATCCAATGCCATCAAGTCAATAGAAAGGCGCCATAGGCCAGGAAATAAGCAAGTTACAGACAGAGTTACAGGGGAGTGAATTAGCCGTCCAGGAGCTAAATGAACTGAAAACAGATTATTGGAAGCTACTGGAGCACGCCAGACGGGTAGAAGGTGCTCTAGAAGAGAACACCGAGACCAAAGATGCTAAAACTCAGGAGGCGAGTCTCCTGCAGCAGAAATTGTCTCATTTGTCCCAGTCCATACAGGAAGCGCTGAGACACAATGAGGCTCTCTATGAAAAGAATGATGGGCTCAACAAACAAATGGGAGCGCAAGAGCGGGTCATAGAGGCCAGTAAAAATCTTGATAGCTGAACAAAAAGCTCAGATCTTTGCTTCTTATCTATTAGCAGGGGCTGAAAAGGTCAAACTAGCAAGGTTGGAGAAAGAGGGGGCTAGACTTAATCTTAACTGGAGGGACCCCGAACAGGTAGAGAGGGACAGGGTAACCCCTGATCATAGTATAACGACCTCTATGCTAAGGGACTCAAACCCAATTAATACTGGGAACACTGCCAGCTTCATGTCTACCGGTTCACATGAGCCAGAAACCACGAGGCTGGCAGAATTCAATAGAACGAGCATGAGGGAACCGACGGGTCAGTGCCCCACAGAAAGTGATGGAAGGGCGTCCCTGTATGCACTTACTCTATCAGAATTGTGCCTGGACCTAGTATGATGGCAACCTTGTCTGTCGCTCCCCCATCCCCTTACTGTCCTCCCCCTCCCTCCAGCACTATCTGAAACGTTGTCGGGCCTAGCACGATAGTCGCTTGTTTTGTTCCTCCACTCCCTTTGTGCACCCCTCTCCCTCACCTTTTGCTTTTCTCCGGCTCTACCAGAAATGCCGTCAGGCCTAGTACGGTAGTCGCATGTCTGTTTCCATTTCCTTCCCACTCTCCCCCTCCCTTCCTTATCTATGTTTTAGCTCTTGCACTATCTGAAATGTCGTCAGGCCGAGTCGATAGTTAATTTCACATCCTTACTGTTCATGGCCTGTAAGAATGTCGTTGTATTTTCCCTTGTTCTCCTCCCTTGCCTTGAAGCGCTTTGAAACACATTGTGTATAGGCATATATAAATAAACTATCATATCATCTCATACCCAAACATTAAGGCAGATAGCTCTGACAAGGAAGGCTCCTATGAGGGGAGGGTCAGGGAATTAGATCCACCGAAATATGACTTTCAAAGGGACCAGTTGGTCCAATTTCATGAAAGACCCGATGAAATGAGGCCCAAAAAGAGTATCCTGAAGACCTCTACCCAATTAAGGCAATGGAGGGAATACTCTGCCAACCCTGGGAGTAAGGAGGAGTCAAAAGACTACTCTCCTGTGCACCACAGGAGTGGAACAACTAGGCCCCACCATTCTATGAGCCCCTCTCAAACTCACAGAATCTGGGAGAGCCTAGATGATCATGAGGGGACCTCAACTAGTAGCGCCTCAAAGTCTGAGAGCGAGTGGACTCGGGTGACTAAGCCATAGAAGGCAAACAGCCATAGAAGGCAACCAAACTCAAGAGAGTTATGACCAAAGACCCATTAGACAGATTAAGGCCCTTAGGAGTGTCATAACCCCCTACCATAGAAATGCAAAATATTCTGTTTGGGAACACCTGGAGCTCTGAGCCGATGATGGACACTTTTCATATGAAAGACAATCAAAACTGTATTGTGTATGTAAAATGGACATTCTCCCCTGAATACTCCAGTTTCTTTGCTGGACTGGAGGACCAGAACCATTCAAGATGGTCCACCTACAGGGCGGCCATCTTGAAACACTTTTCTGCCCACAGAAACCCCCCAGGAGGCTTGCAAAGCGGCTTACAATCTGCAGTGCAGGGAAGATCAGGCCCCACGAGAGTTTGCGCAGGAGCTCAAATGCGCCTTTGCCCAGACAACTAGGAGGAAGCGCACAGATAGCAGGGAGTTTGTAACCACCTTCTTTCATGCACTCCCCAAGTATATTATGACCCAGCAGGTGAGGGACTTCCACAAGAAAGGAACTCTGGACTGGGTCATAGAGCAGGCGATCTGCATTAATGAGGTCCAAAAACCTGCATAAAATAAAAATCTGAATAAAAACCCCAAGCCAGCCAACACCCCTGCTGCTGCTAATGTGGCGGAGGTGAAGTTTGCCCCCGTTTTAGACCTAGAGATGGGGGGGGCCTAAAAATACAACTGCACAAAGTCAACACAATCAAAGAACCAGAAGGCCTTCTGCCCAGTCACAAACAGGTGGCAGTGTGGGAGGTAATCCCACTAATGGGACCCCTAAAACTCCTGAGTATATCAGCCTCCTATATAAGGGTAACAGACCAATCCTGGGGTTTGTATGGACTCTCCTGGCCCAAGGGGGGGGATCCAAACAGGTAAGTGCTGCCCCGGGAAACTTCCCTCCTAACTTCCCTTAGGAGGGCAGGAATTCCCCAAATGCTGGCTCAAGCTTCTTCCCCCCGATACCCACAAAACGCCAACCTGCAGGACAACCCTGCTTTCAATCCCCGCTTTCAGGAACCCAGACAACCCAATCCTAGGGGAGGCCAAGGGTGGAGGATTACCAAAATGTGCCATATCCAGGGTACTATGGGAGAAGAGATAGTTACCCTTTCCGTGATCCACTGAGGGTTGACCAGAGACCCCCGTACCAGCCGGAATGGGTATCCCAACTGGAGCGCCAGGTCCAGAACCTAACCCAGGATCTGGGTCGCATGTTGAGGGCTCAACAGAACCCTTAGGCAAACATGGCGGCTCAGAAACCCACAAACCAAGAATCTGGCACACCAGAACAATGACGGGGCGAGAACCCTGACAACTCACCGGGTCCAGAGGAGGAAGCACAGGGGAAGGGGGGTGTAAAGCCTGAGAAGAAGCTTCCTTCCTCACTCGTAAAAAGTCCAGGACACCCAGGAACCGGAACCAAAATCTCCTGCCCCCAAAAACCTGCCACCCAAGGAACAGAGGGGGGTAGGAGAAATAAAGAACGCAAAAAGACCCAGTTTGTGGAGGAGGTTAGTATCCTCCAATTTGAAGGGGAAGAATCCTTAGAGGATCCTGAGAAAAAGATCTTCTCCTTCAGGGACGGGGGGACTCCTCCCAAAGAAAAATGGGTCCCAACAGTTCTAGATGAAGACTGGCTGGGAGTGGGGACTGATTCTGAATCGTCCATCCTAGAAACCCAGAATGAGCATCAAGAAGACATAATAATAAAAGAGGATTCCCAAACTCCCCAAAGCAATTGTGGTGACTATGTCCAAAAAGGGGGGGGGAGCCCAGAATCGGAAAAGGAAGAGCCAGAAACTCCTTGATGACTGACATTTTTCCATGGATCTATGTAATGAACTGATAGGACCAATCCCCAATGACTGTTTTGACAACGATAATAGCAAGGACTTACCACCAGACAGGATCTTCACTCGGCCAGGGGGGAATTTCCTGTTGTACTCTTCCTGCCCTTATGGGGAGGAAGAAGTGACTTGTGACATCAGGGAGGATGAGGTGATCTTCCAGGTCCCCAATGACAGCCTCGCCTACTTGAAACCCTCAGTCCAGCGAGTTAACCTAGCTGATGCCTGTGAGACTCCGGAGCAAAAGCAAAAGTTGAAACACGTTTTCTTAGATTTTCAAGATCTCTTTGCGGTGGACTCGTATGACTGTGGTGGCACCAAAATCCATACAACAATTCCCACGGACCCTGGGATGACTCCAGTGTTTGTGAAGCAATACCGCTTGCTTCTCGCATCCATGGAGTCCCTGACGGAAACAATCAAAAACCTTGAGTCCCGTGGGATAATTTGTCCAGTCCACAGCACCTTTAATAATCCGGTGCTAGGGATCTTAAAACCGAACGGCCAGTGGAGACTCTGTGCCGACCGTAGGGAGCGGAATAAATGGGTCCCTACGTCCTCTCCCCTACATTGACCAGGGGCTGGCCCAGATCCAGGGGTCAAAGGTATACACAGCCATTGACCTGACCAATGGGTACCGGACCGTGCCTGTCAGTAGGGAGGACCAATAAAGCTGGCCTTTATCTTCGGGGGGCAGCAATACACCTAGACCTGGACTCTCTTCGGATACCTCAGCTACGGCAATTAATTCAACATCTTCCTACATAAGGCCACACCCGACTTGGGTGAAAGGGTTAACCTGGCCTATGTTGATGATGTCTTGATAAAAAGCTCAACTGTGGAGGAACAATAGCGGAAATCCGTCATGTTCTGACACAGAAGTTTGCCGGAGCAAAACTCTCCTTCCAAAAGGCACAGTGGTGCAGGACCTGTGTCAACTTTTTGGGGCATGAGATAACTCTTGAGGGTCTCTGTCCCCAGGAAAAGAAAGTGGAATCACTCCTAAAACTGAGAGACCCCACAACTCTGTGTGAGCTAAGAAGCCTCCTAGGACTGACTAATTACAGTAGAAAGTTCATTGAGGATTACACCGAGATCACAAGACCCCTGATCCATCTGTTGAAAGGGGGGGGTCAAGTGGTAGTGGGGTCCAGAACAAGCTGAGGCAGTAAAGCAACTCAAAAGAAGCCTCTCGCAAGCGCCTTGTCTAGCTTACCCTGTCAAAAACAAGGAGTTCTTTTTGGAGACAGGGTTCTCGAATACATGCCTGACAGCAGTATTATATCAAAAGCATGACATAGTCAATAAAGTCATCTTCTATGCAAGCAAGACTTTATCCTCTGTGGAGGAAAAATTCAAAGATTGCGAGAAGGCACTCCTGGCAATGGTGTGGGCATTGACAAATTACTGCCCGTTCATCCAGGGGGAACACATCATAGTGGAGACCACCAGCCTTTGCAATACCTCCAAAGTGACAGAATCCGGGCCGGAAATTTAAGTAATTCCAGAATTACTCCCTGGATTCTGTCAATGCAATGCTTTCCTGTGGAGGTCAGATATGGCCAAAACAAGAAGAGTTCCCTCACGCAAGGTCTGGCTGACTTGCATGATTGTGCCAGAGAAAACTGTCTCGAGGACGAAAGCCTTAAAATCTAGGACAACACAGAGGGTACCTGAATTTCCTGCACAAAGTCTATGAAGAAGACAAGTGCGAGGGAATGCCCACAGTTTACGTGAACGGGTGCTCCTACCATGTTGACAACGGGGAAAAGGAACTGGTGGCCGGCATTGGGAATGCCTGAGTGAATGACACCCCGGAACCCTCTGCTGGGTAAAACATCAGTCCCCGTAGTAGTCGGGTAGCTGAGTTGATGGCAGTTCATCAGGCCATCCTCACTGCCGTCTGACACCAACTCCACGTACTGGTTATAATCACCGATTCAGATTATATCCGAAACATGTTCGTGGAGCACCTGGTTAATTGGAAAACCAGAGGCATGCTATGTGCTAATAACAAACCGCTTAAACATGGCAAACTCTTCCAAAATATTGATGATCTGGTCACCTGTAGTGGGATGACCATCTATTGGAAGAAGATCAAGGGTCATTCCAGAATAGAGGGACCAGACAAAATTGGAAACAACCTAGCTGATCAGTTGGCCAAAACCAGAGCCATCCGGGGGAGCTCCTTGAGATCAAGTCCCTGTTGGGGTAAATCCAGGTCACTGCTTTCACTAGGTCCCAGACAAATGCTCACAATGAACCCTCAACTGCCCAATGGAGTAAGGAGACCCCAGATGCTGATTTAATCACGGCACAAAAAGGGGATCCGATTATTGGTATGTTTTATCAACACATTGAGGACCCTGAGAACTTTCCCCTGATGGATACCGATTACATTGGGAAACAGGACCTCAAGGTGTTGATGAAATGTCCAAAAATGTTCCGAA
Source organism: Ambystoma mexicanum (assembly GCF_040938575.1). Lineage (NCBI taxonomy): Eukaryota > Metazoa > Chordata > Amphibia > Caudata > Ambystomatidae > Ambystoma > Ambystoma mexicanum. The sequence goes on from NC_090933.1 coordinate 40,407,979, forward strand.
TCCAAGACTGTTTGTTGGTAAGGAGATCCATATCTGGCTGTGACCAGTGGGTGGTCCCTACCTCATTCCGAAGCCTGATGCTAAGTCACGCCCATGATGCGGCCACAGCCGGTCAGGTCATCTGGGGTTTCACACTACTTTAGAAATGTTGCGAGAGGTTACATACTGGCCACACATGTCTTGTGTGTGTACAATTTCAGTCAACTTCACTCGCACACCAAGCTCCCCTCCTGAAGAGGGGGATGACACTGCCTTGGTCAGATTTACAAGTAGATTTCATCAGGCCCCTGATTCGCTCCTCTAGGGGGAACAAGTACATGTTAACCATAACATGCTTGTGTACCAAATGGGTGGAATGTCTTGCCCCAAATTGCAAGGCAGAAACAGCAGCTGCCCTGATGATCAATAACATCTTCTCGCATTTTGGCGTACCTCAAAGGATTGAGTTAGACCGAGGTAGTCACTTCACTAGCAAAGTGATGACAAAGATGTGGGAGATACTTCGGGTAAAAAGGAAACTTCACATTGCATACTGCCAGTCCTCTTGTGGTGGAGTTCAGAGGTACGATAAAACCACTGTGAGCATTTAAAAAAAGTTTGTGGCAGATTCTGGGCCAAGTTGGGATATCCGATTACCGCGTGTCCTGATGGCCATCAGATCTACACCTTCTTCTGCAACTAGGATGTCTCCATTTGAGCTGATGACTGGATGAAGGATGGTGCTACCTCAGCATCTGCTCTATAGAACACAGGAGCAGACACTGATTAACGCCTCCACAACTCATGAGTATGTTGAGAACCTAAGAAAACACCTTCAACATGCTTTTGCGTACGCTCAGCGGAACCTAGAAAGATCTGCAGAGGGAATGAAGACTCAGTATGATCTAAAAACAACCAAAAAGGAATACCAAGTAGGAGGCAGGGTCTACTTGTACAATTTCCAAAGGAACGAGACCAAAGAGCGCACAATTTTGCCTAGCTGGCGAGGACCTTTTGAAATTGTAGACAAAATCTCACCTGTCGCCTACAGAATCCGCATCCCCAAAGGCGAATGAACAGGAGAGAAATGGGTCCATATTAATCAGCTAAAGAGTTGTCACCCTAGGCACACTTTGCAACAAATTGAGGAGCGCAGAGAGAATCAAATAGAGGAGACATCTGAAACCTGAGAATAAGGAAAAGAAGAACCAGAAGGGAGCTGATAGGATTTATAAATATGATTATGTAACAGGGAGTATTTTTCTTCATCATTAATTGCTATCCTTGAATGTCTGTGTATCCCACTGCTGTCAACCCAGTTGGTGGGCAGTTAGTGGGAAATTTTCGTAACCGGTTTGTGTTCTCTTTCATAAATTCGTACTGGTTGCACCTATCTAACAATCAAGGAGGACCGACAAGCAAGCTGAAAGGGAGAAACCAAAAGAGATCCGGAAGTGTCTCCCCACACTATGAAAGGAAGAGCCAAGAGAAAGTGGGGGGGGGTGTCATTCCACGTTCCGACCAGAGACAACAAGAGGAGTAGGACGCACTGTTCTCTGATGGAAGGAGGACTCATACCTGCCTGATCCTGTTGGGGCCCATATAGAAATACCCCTTGCCCTACTCTCCCTTGACTTGAAAACCGAGGAGAAGTCGGGGGGGGTGGGATATATTGACCCACTCTACCGCAGTACCCCACATCACCAAGCTGCATTTGTGCAGCAACAACCAAAAAGGGCTGTGCTGGCTCCTGTGCGCACCAGGACCTCAAAACTGTGTTTTGGCAGCAACACGAAGATGGCTGCACCATCCTCCTAGCACACTTCAGGCAAGATGGAACAAGGGGACACACTGGAAAAGTATGCCAGTTTGTTCTGAGACATATAAATGGAATCAAGTGAAAAGGTAGCACTGCTTTGCAGAAAACCCCAAAATTCCCATTGAAAATGAAACATTTTCACCCTTTAAAAAATGCCGCTTTGACACTAATTCCATCTGTTCATTTTGAAACCACTGTGATTGAAAAGGTCCTGTCATGCCCAGGATATTTCACTGTGCTTCACCAAAACCAGGCATAATTCCTGAGTGACAGGCCCAGTCAAACAAACTCTGAGAGAAATCAGTAAGCAACTTCTCACTTTTCACTCGCACGGGAACACGCGTTTATTTCTTTCCAAAAAGTATCCAGGCTCAGCAGTTCAAAGAGACCTTAACTCTCTGAGCCAGGTTAGTGTCAATGTATCTATGCTTTAGATAAAACTCCTGCATTCAAGGAAATGACTACAGCTGCAAAGACAGCGTGGCCATCTGAGGGAGCTGCCAAACTGAATTTAAAGAAAGAAATGCTAGCAGTTTTTAACACATGTGGAAAAATTGGCTTTGCTGACTGTAGAAAAAAAATGGCCTGTTTAAAAATAAATTATTGAATGGAAAACTGCTTACTTAGCAATGTAAAGGGATTATGTTAGTGATTATAATACACACATAGGCTATCTTCTTTCACAGGTTTGTTTTAATTCAGGACCCAAAATAAGAAATTAAAGAGTTTACGACACAGGGGCTGGATTTGCAAGCACTAAACAAAAAAACTGTTGTTCCAGTTGCCAGCCATGAAACTTCCCCAAGGAAGTGTGAGACACCATATACTTCCAGGACACGAAAGTGGTAATTGCCAACTTGAAAAACATTTAATGGGCCAGGACAAAGAAAGTTCACACGCTCGTCAGACATTCGTCTGTGCTCCAGGCTGGGACAATAGAAGTCCTGGGACATTAACCTGTGAAGTGTAAGGGGCAATAAAACCTACAATTAAGATGGGAATCCCCTACATTTCCTTGAAGGAAATGACAGTTGGTTGCAGTTGGAGGAAAGAAAAAAAATCTAATGATAATGGACTGCCTTTTGGTTCCAAAGACTATTTTATAAATTAACTTTACAGACGTTATCTCTGCAGCAAGAATTAGTAAACATTTAAAAGGTTTGCAGTTTCAAATCTAATTTTAGGGGCTGTCTTTTAAGACTTGGTAGAACTCATTGCCGCATCGGGAACATAACTTAAACTTAACTAAAATATGACAGATTACCAGAAAAGCATCCATTTTGCAAATGTAAAATTGTGTACATACACCCCTGGGGATAATTCACATCTGGGTACAACGTTATGGAATTGTAGGCCAAATCTTTCATGTTTAAAATTACCAAAATGTATCAGAAAGGCGAAACAAGGTAGCACAGACTGGAAGATTGGACTGATATGTGCTGCACATTATATGTAACTTGTGTGTATAATGTGCCAAGAGATTGCCATTGTAGAAATGTATGTTTTTGTCAAAATCAGATTTTCAGTAAAGTAAATGTGGGAGTGTTTGGACACTGTAAAACTCACCTCATAAACCTGACCTCATTCCCTTGGAAATCCAACCAGTTGAGAGCAAAGTGGAGACTAGCACCCATGCCCAATCCATGTAGTTTAGGGGAGTGCGTGGTTAAGCCTGCTCAGCCTATACTTTGATGATGTCATTTTGCACTATAAATAAGGGTCCCGGACAAGACTCTACACACACACACACTTTTCCTGATTTCCTGCGCTGCGTTCCTGTACCCGTCATCTTCCAGATCCAGACTCCAACTACAAGGCCAAACTTGCTGATCCTACTCCAGGGCCCATTGCAAAACCCAAGCAGTGCTGATCCCATTCCCAGCAAGGCCTCCAATTAAAAAACCCACTAAAGTTCCCATTAACAAGGGTAAAACTGGGGAACCTTTGGCATCCTGATCCAGCTTGGCTTGCTGCCACTCACTGCATGCTGCTGCCATCCTGCTACCCTATCCTGCTACCATGATTACCTATATTATCCAGTGACCAGAATTTCCAGTCCAGAACTGCTACCCAGTAACTAGTCCCTGCCCAGCTGAACCTGTCCCGCTGATTGTTTGTCCTGCTGTCCTTTGTTAGACCAGATCCATGTGGTGACCAGAACGCTGACTGTCCAGAATCCAAAAACTAAAAAGTGGACTGTATCTATTGCCACCCCACCTAAACCCATAGCCTATCTTGTCTTTGTCCTCATCCCACTCTCTAAGTCACCCTATCCTTATCCTGATACCTTGTTCAAACTGTCACATCATTCTTGCCACACTGCCATTGATTTCTAGTGCTAGCACCATCTCTTTAGTAATTTTGTCTTTTGAAATCCTAACCTATTAATCCTATTTCGAGTGATTGGACTGGTTCCACCAGGGTGGGTGCTGGGGTTGAATTTGCGAGTCAACCCTAGAGCTTACTGTGTCCCTCTTTGGTGACCTAGCCTAAATGCTCTAGTGTAGAGTAAAACTGTTCTTGTCAAAACTGATTTTCTTTCCTTTTTCACTGCTCCATTTTACTCAAAATGCACCTTTGTAGATCTTGCATAACTCATTCAATTTACCAGCTAGAGACTTAATTTCGCTTCCATACTGTACCTGTGATCTATAGCTATTCCCCAACATAAAAACCTCACTCTAATTCACACATTTTAATTAAAACCGTTTGGGTAATTTCAGGCGGAATTGCAAAGTTTGCAAAGTTTCCAACGTGTCATTTGCTGCAACATGTTTTACACCCTGCCACTCATTTTCGAACTGTATGCTTGTGGTAATCCATTCTTTGTGATTGTTAGTGTCTGTGCATTGTTGCTTTAGTGAGGAATTATATTTGCTTCAAGGTTTTTACACACATTCATTCTTTTATTCATCCATTCCGAGTGTCATTTTTAGCATTGCAAAGGGGTTTGAAATCTGTTTTTCTCTCTTATTTGCAGAGGGAAGGTCAGATGTCAATTCTGTTTGCTATTTGTCATTCCCGATTACCTGCTGCCTCTGCTTATCCACTCAGAATTGATTGTTTGTGGATTGAGGGGACATTGCAGGGGGAAATTCTAACTCAGGTGCTATCTTACCAAAAATCAAAAAGTGCTCCTATTCCCTGGTGTTTTGTAGATGTGCCAATAGAAGGTTAAACAAAGTGCATTGATTATATTCATATGGTTATTACCACCCCTTTGGTGATTGCTGGCCCATATTTATTTTCTCTTTATTGTTTTGGTTTATTTACAAACCTTTACAAAATCACAAATTTATCAAACCTTGATTTTACAGAAAAGTTAAAAGAAATACAAGAATAAAAAAGTACCAAACTGTGTTAAAAGATTAATCAACAATTTACAAATTTTGTATCAAAATATTATCACATGAGTCTTACATTGCATTTCCAGAATATTTTTTTTCTCTCAAATCCAGATCCTCAGAAATCCAGAAAAAAGAAATGTTTACCCTTATTAACTCTAATCACAGACATTTCTTAAAAAGGTTGTTACACAGATTTTTAAACTTGTGCAATTATCATGCAGCATTCTATACCATATGAATTCTCTATTCACTTCATTAGTTGAAACTACAAATTTCGAAAAATACTCTAACCTTTGAGTCTTTAAATAGGGGCAAACCAATAAAATATGTTGCAAAGTTTCCACAACACCAACGATTTTACAAAATCTGCACCATGGATCTCGTTCTAAGGTGCAATTTCTAATACATTTTATTTGATTAGTAGGTAAAACATTAAAGCGAAAGCGCATGAGATCATTACGCAGCCGCTTACACGGGTATTTGATCAAATAGCCTTCCATGACAGCTTGCCATTTCCAAGTAGACCAGGCAAATTTATAAAGTTTTGAATCTAAAATTTTGCCTTTCGTTCTTTGCCAATCAAAACCCATTAAACTGATCTTCACTTTACCCAGCTTGTTGCATAATGAGATCATAGATAGACCTAGCTCTTTCAAACAAGTCTCGCTTTCACATTTTAACGCATACATGAAGGGATTCAATGATTCTTGGTAAGCACATGTATACAAAGTTTCATCCATTGAAGTTTTACATTTTTTCCAGAGGCATAGTCTCTTCCAAGTTGCATAGGAAGAAAGTGAGTGCAAACCCTGTTCATATCTTATCAGGGCCAGTGGTATACATTTGGCCAAAAACCATAGCACAGCTCTCCAGATTGTTCCTTCAATAGTGGTCAGATATGCATGTAGTTCATCAGAAAATAATTCAATTCCATAAGTTTTTTAAAAAAAATATTTGTAGTATTTTATTCAAACCAACCAACAATACAAACCAAACACGCAGTGTGGGTTATAATCATTACAACAAACATCTTTTAGTATCTTATCACTGCTCCCTCAGTCCCACCCCCTTTACAAGCCTAACTATCCTTCATATCCAGTATCTGCTACATGTGGCATGGTATAGCTCTTGTCGGAATCCACTGGATCCGATATTGTTCCGAACAGTTCTGCTATTAATAATTTCCATGCCATCAGGGTACCCATTTCTTCCTCCCCACTCGTGCTACTCGCCGCTTGCCATACAACCGTTTCAGCCTCCGCCCATTTCTGCATCTCCCTCCACCACACCTCCACTCGCGGCTTGTGACACTTTTTCCATCCCACGGCTATCCTCCGGTTAGCAAGCACATATGCCAGATCTTTCAATTTCCCAACATGTTTAAGTTTCCGTGGTCTGGGGAACCCTCCCAGCAAGCAGGCCCAAGCAGTGTCCGTTACGAGTGTGACCCCCTTCTTTGCTAATTTTTGTGCTATTCTCCCCAGAAACCTTCAATTACTGGGCATGACCAAAACATGTGTTCATGTCAGCGTTTTCCTTGTCGCACTTGGGGCACGCCTGTCGCCCAATATTTCCAAACTCAGATATCTTCAGCGGGGTCATATATGCTCTATGTGTTATATACAGCTGTATTTGTTTTAGCCTGGCGTTTCTTGACACTTTTTTATGGTAGCACAGGGCACGTTCCCATACTTCATCCTCCATATAGGCTCCCACCTCTGATTCCCAATCCAATCTCAGATGTGCTAATTCCTTCCCAACCTTAGTCATCACCATCTCATACAATCCAGAAATCCCATGACCCCCTTCCGATATGTCATATATTGTCCCCACAGTAGCGTCTGGTTCTCTTGTCGACTCTGTTTCAGGCCATATTTTCCGAATTTTCTGCACCAACCTATGATACGTAACGTATTGGCCCATATGCAATCCAACCTCCTCCCCGAGTCCGCCAAATTCCTTGATGGTCCCCTCTTGCCAAATATATCCTAATATTACCAGCCCAACTGATTCCCAATAGGTTCTAATGATCCCTCTCAACTGCCTATCTCCCCCTGCTAAAGCGATCAGCGGCACCTGCGGGGAGCACGGGGATGGGTCTTCCATCATCCGGCATGCTCGATGCCACATTTTCCACCCAAGCATCATCATCCCAGGGCGCTCCTTAATTTCTGACTCAAGCAACCAAATTATTTCCCTTAAATAAAACGGTGCGCAGTTCTGTCCAAACAAACTATGTTCGGGGGTCGTCTCATCAGAAAGCCATTTAGCCACATATTGTAATTGACCTGCTACATAATAGACCTCAAAATTAGGCAGCTTGATACCCCCTTTTTTGTCCCTACACAAGCTGTTCAGAGTTATAAAAAATTTCTTGGGTATCCTGTATGGAATATTACTAAAATAATGTAGAAGCCTAGGCAGAACCTCCATCTTAATCATTGCCCCTCGTCCCATCATTGCTAGTGGCAACTTTTCCCAGAACTTTATACATTTACGGATTTTCTCAATGGCTATTTCAGTATTATGTTTTTGTTCCTCTTCTATCGTGTGACACACATCTATTCCAAGGTAACGGAAAGGGCCAACCACCCATGGTATTTGAAACGCCAGTAACATTTCTACAGGGGTTCCCTTATGGCTACCTACTGGGAATATGCTAGATTTTTGGGGATTCACCGCTATGCCGGACAGTCCCGCATACCTCTCCATCACTTCTTGAATATATTGGAGATTTTCTTCCGGGTATTTCAAGTATAATAGCAGGTCATCCACATATAGGGATATTAGGTGTCTTCCCCCCCTACCTCAATACCTATCGTCTCATATTGTTGTCTGAGGTATATTGCCAGGGGCTCCAGAGCCAGTATACGACATCGGGGACCAGGGTCACCCCTGCCTGGTGCCTCTGCTAAGTTGCCATTTCTCAGATATCACTGCTCCTGTCCGAACTCTGGCCCGAACTCTGGCCAACGGTTCACTGTATAACATCTTCACCCACCTAATGTAACCTGGCCCCATTCCATACCCTCTCAGGGCCGCCAACGGCCACCGAATCGAGTCAAAGGCTTTTACCGCGTCTAGCGACACAATAGCCATTTCGTCTTCATTTTTACCTCCCCATTCGACCACCCAGTGAAGCCGCCTGTGATTGTGAGTTATGTTCCTATTCGGGACATAGCCTGTTTGGTCTGGATGTATTAGTTTGCTAATTACTTTCTGCAATCTATTTGCCAGGACAGCCGTCAATATCTTGCTGTCCTGGTTCAACATTGATAATGGCCTATATGAGCCACAGCTATGCCCTGGTTTATTAGGTTTGTGGTGGGGTATTATGATCACTTCTCTGAGCGACTCCGGCAACCGTCCTACCTCAAACGCCTCGTTAAGCGTTTCTAACATTGGGGGGAGCACTTCATCTTTGTATACTTTATAAAACTCACTAGGGGACCCATCCGCCCCTGGAGTTTTACTGGTGGGCAACTGCTGTATGACCTCCTTCAGTTCCTCCAAGGTAATTGGAGCCTCAAGCTCTTCTCTTTCCTCTTCATTTATTTTGGCCAGTCCTATATCTTCTAATGTTTCCATTATTTCCTCTTGGCTGCCCCTTCCTTGTCCTCGTATAGTAACTTGTAATAATCGGCAAACCCCCTGTTGACTCCTTCCTGGGTGTCCGCTACCTTACCATCTTCTCTGGTTATTGTCCTGATCGGGGGTGTAGGGGTTTCACTCTTATATAGCCACGCTAAGAGGCGGCCTGTTTTATCCCCTCCCGCATGTTGTCTTTCTGCATACTTTTTATAGTTGAGGTTGCAGAGCCTTTCCCAGTGTTCTACACACCGCTGCTGCAATTTGAGGCTAACTCCGTATCTATCTTATCATTTTCCAATGCTCTTTCTAGTTCTTCTTCTGCTTTTTGTAGGTCAGCTAGTACTCTGCCCTGCAGACCCTTTGATTTATCTATGGCAACCCCTCGCATCACAACCTTAAAGGCTTCCCATAGTGTACCTGCCGAGTCAACACTACCAGTGTTTATCTCAAAATATTTGATGATCTCCTTTCTCACATCCTCTCTAAAAACTGGATCCTTAAGAGCCTCCGCCCGGAGGCGCCATGTCGGAATCCTCGCCCTCGGGCGGCAGTATTGCCACCCCAGGACCAGGGGCGAGTGATCTGATAGGACCCTCGCCTTATATTCCATTTGAGTAATTTCTATAACAACTTATAATGTGTGGTGAACACATAGTCAAGTCTTGTGTGCAGCTGCTGTCGGGAAGAATAGTGCAAATATTGTTTCTCATTAGGATTTTTTCGTCCTGCACGCATCTACCAAGCCAAAATCATCTACTAGCCTTTGTAGTGCTTTAGCTGCTGGGGTGGGCTTATCAATCTTGTCATCCGATCTGTCTACCTTGGGGTTCAGTACACAATTGAAGTCCCCTTCCCAGATCACCACACCCCCCACACATTTACTAAGGTTGGTGCACAGAGTCCTGAAGTATGCCGCTGTATTTTGATTGGGGCCATACGTATTTACGATGCATACCTCTTTATTCTCCAACAGCCCTCTCACTATAACCATTCTCCCATCCGTTTCCACCACATCTTGTATTAGCTGGAACAGGACGTGTGGTGCTACCCAAACCAGCATTCCTCTAGCATAGGCAGAGTATGAAGAGCCCACCACAATCCCTTTCCATCTTTTCCTGTGTCGGATTGCGTCTCTTGTAATAGCGCAATATCTATCTTTTGCCTTTTCAAGTACAGCATGACTTTATTCCTCTTCAGATAGCTGTTTAGTCCCCTGACATTCCACGTCACTATCTTAAAATCTCCCATGGCTCATTGGTACTCACCTCCTTTACCCCCAGTCGAGCCCGCCCACTCACGCAAAACAGATACAACCCTTTAGCTCGTCTATGTAGGCTCATATTTAAACTCAAACTCCCCTTAACTATATACATACCCAAGTCCCTACCTCCCACCCCTACCTCCCCTCATCCTACCCCCAACAACACCCCCCCCAACTGTTGCCCAGCCCCATTCCTGGATCTCAGACACTCCCACATCTAGCCCTGACTATCACAAACCTATGCTCGGGGCCCAGTAGGGTAAAGCCGCCCTAATGGCCACTTAACTATTAGTATTTTTGGGTGGATTGCTCCAATTCCGTTACTCCTGTTTCTAAATATATTACGCTTTGTGTTAATGCTAGACAACTATTAAGTACATTTTCCCGCTATATTCCAGTCCATATCGAGCGAAAGGCCCGACGATTACTCAATGTTCAACCAGTTTAATTTTCCTAGTATAACCAGGATCGCCCTCCCACTTACCCCCCTGTGTCAATGGTGCAAGTTCTTCAGGAGTCGCCATCTCGCCGGTCTCGGTCCGCTTCTTTTTCCGGGCAACCCTGCAAATCCAACCATGTCGCCACCTCCTCCGGAGTATCAAAAAAGAGAGCTTTGCCCTTATGCAACACCTTAAGCCTCGCCGGGTACAGAAGCATGTACTTGATGCCTGCTTCACGCAGCCTCCTTTTGATGGCCACATAGCTATATCTCTGCCTCTGCACCAGCATCGTATAATCCGAGTATGCTGTGATGTTATTGGATGCTCTTTCTATTGTTCCGCCTTTACGAAAAAATTCCAGGATCTTCTCCCTGTCTCTATAGTTCAAAATCCTCGTGATGATCGGTCCTTCCTTCTCGCCCTTCCTTCCGCTTATTCCACTCGATTTTCAAGATTGGCAACCTGCTGTTTTAGTACATGAACTTCCTTGGCATTACTCGTGCTAACCTCTGTGTTGGTCTTTACTGCGCTTTCCAAACCACTGGTTCTTTCTGCCAGCGCCCTTACATCTTGCTGTAACAGAGTAAGTTCAGTCCCTACCGCATCAATTTTATTTTCCAGGGCTGTCCGTAGGTCCGCCATTGCCAGGCCCCATTTAGTGCTCAGTCCGTTATAGCCTCCAGGATCTGATGTTTGTCTCCTTCTGGGGCTTCCTCCGTAGAAGTCGCGTCATTGCTCTGCACCAACGTTGTAGGGGTCCTCTGCGTCTTCGCAAAGACCTCCATTGTAGGTTGTTTGGTCTTGGGCCTTGCTGTTTTCACCGACATGACGCCACTCTTCACACGTGTGTGGCACCGGCTAAATGTTGTTAGTAATTCCTCAAGTCTCACCGGTTGTTAGGGTTTTTATCTTTCGATTTTCGCTTATTTATGACCCATGCAATTGCTGTTCGGATGGATTGCGGCCTCCCACGTATTACTTCCGTGTCTAATTCTCGTTGTCACTCATGTCCGCTGACCCAAGCCTCCATAGTCGAGTTGCCTGGGCACATGTAACATATGCCAGGTCGGGCATCTTCCTTTAAGTTGAAGTGATCACTTTTAACAATCGGTACCTGGCCTTTTCCAGTGTCCCCCGGTTCCCCTGCAAGTGGTGCGCTGATGTGCACTCTACTGGCCACCTATGCCTCACAGGCCTTTTTATGCAAGCCTCCACTGCATCTACATCGCCTTCCAATGTCAATTTTTCGGCATCCTCCTCTACCTGTCTGCTAGCTGCACCATTCGGTAATACACATATGCAGGCTTTGTTTATATAATCGCTTGGCCACAGCTTCCCACAAAGCACTTTCCAGCGGGGCCCTATAGCACAGCCGTCTCGGTTTGCAACGCCTTCCTTAAGCCAGTTAGTCCTGCTCCTCAACTTTCAGAGTCCACATGGGTGCGGCAATGCTCATTCCCAGGTTTAGTAGTTCATAGCCCAATGTTTCCCAGGTCCGCGCCACGGGCAGCCCTCTCCGTCAGAGCCGTTAATGCTTTCTCTCCTCGCGAGCGCGGCCACCCTGCACACAGCTAGGCGCCGTGTTTGCTTTTCATTGGCAGCTGCTCTATTGTTTGATAAGCGGCGTTCCCAGCAGACGATTCCAGGGGCACCACTTCGTCAATGTGGGGTCCAGGGGCCCACCTGGTGTCATTCGTTTACGGTCGGTACCCCCGACTTCACACGCAGCGCGGTCTGGCCGTCATATGTATATTTGCGAACTGCCTCCGTTTCCGCTTTTTCAAGCGATCCCGTTATACTTTGAAGTCGCCACCTCCATTCCTCCTCGGGGCCACGATCTAGCAACACAGTTTCACCAGGGCACACAGTATCCTTGCATAGGCAGACGCCCGCAGCCGCTCGATGCAGTCAGTTTGGTTTCACGGTCAGCTTTTCCTTTGTTCACCGCCATCTTGGCAACAAAGTATCTCCACAACTGCAGTTAACAAATCCATTTCTCTCGTGATCTGCAGGCCCAGCTTACGCTCCCTTTCAGATTCCAGTAACGCATGTATTCCGACGCTCAGTCCTATAATTTCCAGGCACGCATGACAGTTTTAAAAGCGTAATTTAGCAAAATGTTGTTGGATCAGCAGGAGCCCAGCACGGAGCACATCCTATTCCATGGCTAGTTAGCCACACCCCCCAATTCAATTCCATAAGTTAAAAGTGGTATAACTTTTTTGTTATAGAATTCCCTCAACGGAACCATAGTAAATTTTCCAAATTTCTTGTCAATAGCCCTCAGCTGTCTAATGGCTATTTCAGATTTCACAGTCGACTGGCTTTTTATCAGACTAGTGGAATCCTGACTAGAGAAATAAAATCCCAGGTACTTAAATGAGGGTTGTGCCTTAATCCTCTTTCCTTCACATGTCCAAGCAAAAGCACTCTTTTTTATTATTTTTACCAAACCGGACAATAACCGTTTTTGCGGGATTTATTTTAAGTTTGAGATTCTCTATAAATATTTCGAAGGCTCTAAGTAGCCTTTGTAGTCCAATTTTGGTTTTGTCCAAAAGAAGAAAATCATCGGCGTAAGCCATCGAGGCTATGCACACATTATTCAATTTGGGACATACCATACCTCTAATGCCAAGGGCGTTTTGAGCACCACATACATAAAGGTTGTCAACCGCAGGGGCCAGCATACAACCCTGTCTTAGTCCGATCGGAATAATGATTACCTTGGAGAGTAAACCCTCTGTCGTTAAGCGAACCTTCAAACTAGTGTCAGTATACAGAGCAGCAATAATCTGGAGTAAATGAATTGGAATACCAAGTTCTTGTAACTTTAGCCACAGAAGTTGCCTATCTACAAGATCGAAGGCAGAGCTAAAGTCCATCAAGGCCACAAATAGAGGTCTCTCCCCCTACTTCATGGATTTGGCTATTAAGGTTTTCAACACAAGACCCCCACAGTCTGTTCCAATTTTTTTTTTGAAACCTATTTGTTTTAAATCAAGAATGGATTTAGCTGTAATCCATTCTTGCAGTTCCCTGAAGACCAAAGAGCAGAATATTTTTGACTCTGGGTCAGCAATTGCTAACGGCCTATAACTAGTGGGACACATACGCAAACCTTTCTTGAAAACTGGTATGACTATGGAAACTTTCCAAGAAAGTGAAATAACCCTGGTCTCTAAGATGTTGGCATACAATGTGGACAGAATATTTCCCCATATTACAGGGTCCATTTTTAACAATTTATTAGACAAATTATTCAGTCCGGTGGCTCCTGAATTTTTAGATTTGTTGATAAGATCTATAATATCATAAATTGAAGCCTTCAAAGACTGACTTTCAGCAATTATTAATTTACATGTCGCCTCGTTGACAGTATATAATTTGGAAATATGGCCCTGTCATACATCCTCATTAATAACATTCACAGTCATATCCTATTGAGGTTTTTCAATTTCATTTATCAAGTGCCAAAAATTAGTACAGCCATGTCCACGTAAAGCTTTTAACATTAACTCACCATCCTGCTGCATTTGGGAAGCTCTATATTGAATGTGCCAATTTTTATAAGATTGTTTAATTTGTTTTTTCTCATGTTGTATTCAGAAGGTAGTAAACCTTTTTTCAATTGTCTGAGTCCTCTTCTATGTAAAATCTTACGTGCATGGACCACTATATCCGTGTGGTGTCTATTTTTGATCTTCACTTTCTTACCCGTCTCAGGCAGAGTAACCAAGTTGGCAATGGTATTTTCAATGTAGTTAGAGAAATGTAAAGATGAGTAGCAATCATCACGATGGAGCTCAGACATGGATAGATAATCCTTTATCATTGTCGATGTAAACTTCACATTCTTTTTGTGGCACCATTTAATTCTGTTCCCCTGCTGATTTAACATCACCCCATGAGTATACTTTTCATTAACAGGAGTTTGAAAATCAAAGGCCATTTTAAAGGTGAGAAAACAATGATCACTCGTGATAGAGTCCAGAACCTCACAATCACTTAAAATCCTAAAAATACCAGAAGAAACAAAAATATAATCTATAGTTGATTCAAGACCCCTGGCTTTCCAAGTGTGATGGCCCCCTCTGAGAAGATCTAACCCCAAGGATTCCGCAAAGTGCATCCACAGCCTTCCATGTAAAATGCTGTTACCTCCCACCCGTGAATGCTGTTCTGCATTTGCCAACATTTCATCACCCAATAGCTGTTCACAAAGACAGTTGGCATTCATATCACCAGCCATAACAATTTGACCTCCCCGGTTTGACTCTCGGCAGGAGTCAATTATTACACCCAATTTGGTCAGTTCCCTTCCAAGTTGCTGGTCAGTCCGTTTGCTAGGGTTCCAATAGATGTTAATAAAGAGGACAGAAAGACAATCTTTGTTTGTTCGTAATTTAAATGCGGCCTCAAGAAATTGGTGTTCCAGACACCATTCCCCAATTTTGGTGAGAAGATTTGTATGTTTGATGGCTTTAAGTAAACCACCCGTGGGGCGACCCTTATTGGAACCATGTACACAAATGGTAACCACAGTAAACCCTTCCCAGCACAGCTGCTCCCTTGACCAAGTCTCCTGAAGAAAAACAAAGTCAAATTGCGATAAATAGCTCATAACATTTTCATTATTGAAAAGATTCAAGCAACCCTGTGAGTTCCAGCTCACCAGTTTAAGGGTCAAACGGGAGCTAGAGGGGTTTACCAAGTTTTCTGAGTGAATCGATTCCCTCAGAGTCAAGGCCAACCACCTCCATTCCTGCTTGTTCAAATCTGATTCATCATCTGAACACTTATTAGCTTGGCTTGATTCTGATTGCTCTGCCTCACGCAGCCTAGGCTTTTGTTGTAGTGGCACTTGAGTTTTGTGTTCATAGATATCAAAACCTAGTTTTTGAAGTAATTCGGCTTCCTTTAACAACAGAGACCTTACCAAAAGAGAAGGAATAACGAGTCTTACATAGTCGTATCTAAGTCTGTGAATAAAATCAACCAAAGTCATATGCGCAGAAGTGATCAAACTAAGCTCAGGTATAGTAGCTAGTAAGGATAAAATGTATGATCTGTTTAATGAGATATGACCTTGATCTTTAAATAGTACTTTCAAAATCAGACCAGGGATTTCAGGAAACACAGGTTGTCTTAAATCGGTGTCCATGTTATCGGAAAAGGAATCCACAATATCAGATTCATGTTCATTAAATTTGACTTCGTGGTCAGCTCTTCCCGGCCCACTAGGTGCATTCCCCTGGGTTGAAATGGGGACCTCTCCTTTTGACAGTCTAGATTGGTTAATTCCCAAGGTACAATTATTAATAGAGGCCTGATTCTCACCCAACACCTTCAAAATAATACGCCGTAAATCATTCTCTTTTGCCTCTTCATTAGTACCCAGATCACCAACAATTGTCTCATGATTGGCATTGGAAAAAAGAAACTCGCGTTCCCCATTCACATCGTTAACATTAGAGTGAGTATCTATTCTCCCAACACCATTGTTGCTACTCCAATCCACACTGCCCAAACCAGTATTAACTGAAATTTCAGATTGTTTCACACGAGTGGTTACCTTAGGTTGCCTTTCATAGATCGATTCTCTAGTGTGACCTACACAGTTGACTAATATGGGATGCCGCATTTGTACAGCCTTGGGGGCGCACTGTTAGTAGTACAACCTTCATGGTGTTTAATACCCCAGACATCTTTTGAGTTTTGATTTTCTTTACTAAGGTTCAGAGAATAAGGTCCTTTAAAGATTTGATACATGATATCTGATTTTCATTTTAAGGCTTCACTCAAAGTATTCTCCCCTTCTGTGAAAGCGCCCCTTTGAGCACATTCCACATCAGTTGTTTGTCCAATCATGATAGCCATTGTCAAAACATTAGCCCCTGAGTTTGTCTGAATCAAAGTAGGGTCCAAAAGCATAGCACCCTCTTCACAGGCTAATTCTTGTATATCCACTTTTCTCATACATTTTTGTGACATTTTGTTTCTAGCCGCATTGTTTTTTTTCTTATTTTGTTTGGCCAATTTCTTACTCTGACGTTTAGAAATTTTCACCTCAAAGACGTCGTCGTTAAGAGTCTTCAAGGAGCCATTTTCTTCATTATCAATGTCAGTGGCCTCTGCCCGTGTCTCAATAATTAAGCTTTCTGAGAGTAAACCACCCCCAACTGCTTGTGTAGATGGAATAATGATTATCTCTTCAGGTGCAGCAGATTTATCCAGGACAGTTTTTACATTATACCTTAGTAGCCCTTGGACATGGGCCACAATAATGGGGGTTTCTTTATTCAATGCCTCAGCAAAAGACTCAGTTATATATTGAGGCATTTTCAGAAACTCTGTAGTTAAATTAGTCAGAGCTGGTGTCTGTTTTATCATTTCCCATAGAAGCAGTCTGTTAAATATGCTTAGAGTTGCAATAAAATCAGATCCTACTCCCCTATCGGTGGGCTGATTTTTAGGTATAGCATCCGAAACCGCCGCATGCCTTGCCTCCATAGATGGGCTAAATGGGGTATCAGCAAAGTTGTCATAGCAAAAACTGCTTTCTTACATCACATTAGGTTCCTCCAAAACAACCTCTTCCACAACGTTAGTCTCCCTTCCCGAAATAATTTCAGGTAGTTCTTCATCTGCAAAGAGAGGTTGCGAGGGATCTATTGCATCCTCTGTAGTTTTACAATTAGGAGAACAATCCAGCGCGCATTGCAACAAGGCTTCTTCCTTATCACTAATAACTAGAAGAGGAAGAGCAGCAGCCCGCACCAAACTCGCACGACGTGTGCTAACAGCATTGAAAAAATCAGCTCTAATATCTTTCATTGCAAAGGCAGCTTTCCTTTTCCCCATCTTCGGATCACAAAAGGCAGATTGAAATACACCTTATTGCCCACTTAAGCAAAGTGACCCAGAGAGAAGTATGGATCAATTACGTATGTCAAAGTAGCACATAAATGAAACAAAACCAACTAAGTCACAACTTATTCTTACCAGCCAAAAGTCCAACACTGAATCTTTTTCCACCACAGTAAATCACCAAACATGTACTAATAGGGGTAGAAAGTAACAAAAAAAACATTAAACCGACACCTCGCACCACGCACTGCTAACAGTGAACAGTAAACAGTGCTTACTGGTGCTTCGTGGTGCATGCGCAGGTGCGCTGCACCATGGGTATTAGTAGAAAAAAAATCGGAGCAGGCAGGGGGCGGTGCCAATCAATGACACTTGCTGCAAATCGAGGAAAAGAAAGCAAGATAAGATACTTGAATTACCTAGTAATTCTTACAGTAATACAATAGTACAGACTAAGAGTCTGTACATAAATGTCCAGAAGTCTGTATTTTTAGACAAATCCAGTGGCCAATGAAGTTTAGATACAATCCAAAAACGCGGTGTAATCACCTTCAGGCAAAGGCGGTGTTGCAGCCAAAGACGTCCTTTTGGCGGCACGACAGCAGCAACATGCGAAAAGGTCCTCACACTCATCCAGCCGGTCCTACCAGTAAACAGTGCTTACTGGTGCTTCGTGGTGCCCCATATTAAAAATGGTATGCTTTCTTTTTAATTTTAAAATAAATATTACATTTTATCAACCAGCCTGGTTCATGGTCCATCGTGGCTCGGGGTATTTGAAAAGGGCGTGTGATATGACTGGTGTACCATCTCAACATTGAATCAAACATAGAAACATAAACATTTCAATCGTATGTTGCATACTAGGCCGAGACTATGGTGTACCTCACCTGATTGAAATCCTTAACAACAGTGTCATTTGCCATGCCAATTATTTGGCTTACCCTTATTAAAAACAAAAATAAGATAAACTCCTTAAATAGAGGAGTGATTGTTTCCTTGCTGAAGAAAGTCCCTAGTCTTTATTTACTAAACAGTCAGGACATTGAGTTTGTGAGATTTCCGTATCATGACTGTCCTTTTGTGGCTGAAGTAGGGCTACCATGCAGCTATTGAAGGAGCTACATCAGACCTAAGAAAACATGAT
Organism: Ambystoma mexicanum; assembly: GCF_040938575.1. NCBI lineage: Eukaryota > Metazoa > Chordata > Amphibia > Caudata > Ambystomatidae > Ambystoma > Ambystoma mexicanum. The sequence goes on from NC_090933.1 coordinate 40,426,433, forward strand.
CTAGTGGCTTCAAGCTCTCAGCTGGAGGGCTTGATCACAGCCCCAAGAGGGGGCTTGAAATGGTCTCCAAAACAGGGCAGTGATAAGGTTAACTATACTCACTATCCCAGTCCAGCTAATGGAGATGTAATCTCTAAAGTTTCTGGAACTGAGGGCACATTATCCTTGCTTCTGAGTATTCTTACAGAGATTTTTCAGGAACTTGGGTTAGGTCGGAAATCTCTTTAAAAGTGGGGGTTTGAATGTTTTTTTACTGGAACACACAGGGGCCCAATAACTTCACGTCCAAGACCATGAAAAACTATTTCTTTGGGCAGGGAGGTGTGATAATGTTGCAAAAAATGTGACTGGTTAATCAAATTGCAGTAGAGGGGTATCATGTAGTGGGTCAAGTAGCTGCACAGAAAGCCTTGGGCAGGCCCAGTGGAGGCATGCTCTTGACTTTTAAAGGAATGGTTCGGTCAGAAAATATTTGTCGCTATGGTTCGGCCATGTTCTTTTAACCATAATTCGATCGATCGTACAAACATTTCCTATGCACCTTACCCGAATTTTCGTCTCTTGAACACAAGCAAAATCAGGCAGCAGAGCGCGGCCATCTTGTGATAATCTTATCACTTTCCGCATCGCCCTGGGTGACCTGCATTTGTGGCACTAAATCATATCCCCCCGCCCCTGAGCCTGACATCTCTAGACGCGTACCGCCCATTTCACAATGCCAAAGCACGTCTCTTGTCAACATTCTGTGCCTCAGCTAATGACGTGTCACCATGGAAACGGCAGGAAGCCTCTTTCCTCTAAGTATAAACGGAGCGTTTCACAACACACAACAGCAGATTTTCTTTTCCATTCCTCTCGCTGTATTTCTTTGAGTATTCTGTGACTCGTTTCTGTGCTCTGGTCAGCTACCTTCGTTGCTTGTAGCCCATGTGAACAGATACCAGTACGACCGCTATAAATTATTTTCGTTTCTTTACCACACAATGGCAACAATAATGCCCTACCTGTACGAGCCCGAGTATTCCGAGGAGGAATTGCTGGAAAGAGAAAGTTGCGTAAACGATGGGGATTTGGACAACAGTTGGGCGGACGTTACAACAGATGAAGAGCCTGGGCCTAGTCGCATGGATGGTTTTCCACCTGGTGTACCTGCAATCGGTGCATGCTAATGCCAACCGAGGAGGAGAACTGCTGCTGCCGAGAAAACTCTGGATGCTTGTCCTATATATCGCAAGGCGTTCCACAGCCGCAATGCGTTACCGAGCGGCCAGACTTCACGGCAGCCTGCCTCACACGGTACCTGTTGAGGATTTTGATGGTGCTTATGCACGAACTTCACGCAACAGTTCGCCCTTGTAATCCAAGTAACGAGTAAGAATAGTTTGATTGCGATGTCAGTTGGGCAACTAGTATTTCACGGTTGTCCCCTATATTACATTCTCGTAACTTCAAGATGTCATTGTCATATCTGTTTAGTCTTGCAATTCTCTGGTAATAGTCGCATAAAAGTTGTTCAATATTATGCATTGTCTAGTTAGCATTTGTCCTGGCAAAAATACCATTGCATACAAGAATTGTCATTGACAACTAAGGTTTAATACACTTATCTTGGTCATTTAAAAACAGATTGTATCTTTTTCTTTCATAGGTGTTACCGGCTGGTGGTCCATCGTTGGTACACATGGTGGCTTCATGGGAGGCTTGGACACCACGTTCGACAAGTAATGCCCGCCTGTGTCGTCGGCGCCATTAGACAAACTTTCCCCAGGGACAGCGGTCATTACAGGGGATTTTCCCTTGCTGAGCTGCAACCAGACCTTTACAATGTCTAGTATTTTTGTGCCATCAAAATAAGAAACCAAATAAAACACAACATATTTTTTATCAATGGTTGTTTCAGTTTTTAAGTGAATCAAGTGTGTCTCCATTCAGCAGTGTTCCGGTGCCTTGTCTGCACGCCTCCCGGCCCATCCATCCCACCCCCCACTATCAAAGGCAGATTGCACCAGTGGATGTGCGCTGCCATGGGGTGCTGTCAGGAGCACGAACGGCCAAGGTGCCAAACAACATGTACACTTCAAAAGGTATCCTACACCCAGGGGCCATTGTTCACATGGCCTCCTCAGACCCCGTGTCTCCAGGCAGGCCTCCACTTGAAGCAGGCCGCTCCCTTGCAATACACATAAGTGTGTCTCCACTCAGCAGTGTTCCGGTGCCTTGTCTGCACGCCTCCCGCCCATCCATCCCACCCCCCTCTATCAAAGGCAGATCGCACCAGTGGATGTGCGCTGCCATGGGGTGCTGTCAGGAGCACGAACGGCCAAGGTGCCAAACATGTACACTTCAAAAGGTATCCTACGCCCAGGGGCCATTGTTCACATGGCCTCCTCGGACCCCGTGTCTCCAGGCAGGCCTCCCCTTGAAGCAGGCCGCTCCCCTGCAATACACATAAGTGTGTCTCCATCCAGCAGTGTTCCGGTGCCTTGTCTGCATGCCTCCTGGCTCCCCCAATACATCGCACCCCCCACTACCAAAGGCAGTTCGCACCAGTGGATGTGCGCTGCCATGGGGTGCTGTCAGGTGCGCGAACGGCCAAGGTGCCAAACAACATGTACACTTCACAAGGTATCCTACACCCAGGGGCCATTGTTCACATGGCCTCCTCAGACCCTGTGTCTCCAGACAGGCCTCCCCTTGAAGCAGGCCGCTCCCCTGCAATACACATAATACCACGACATATACACGTCATGCATTCACAAACACACCCCTTTTTGTTATTCTTTATTTCTTTATAAACCACTTGAAATTTACCATGAGAACATCTTTGAGCACTGCAAGTCAACTCGTGAACGTGCTACTCTGTGACCGCTTCAAGTGAACTTGTCAGTGTGCTACGTGTGAACATCTCCCAGTTCTCCTGCCGCTAATTACTCTGCTTGCTGAATCCAACTGTTTGTCGGTTAAGGTAAGAGCATGTATCCTAATCATATCTCCTTCATTTGTAAATTTATATCTATTTCGAAGTACGTACTCCGTAGTGCTATGTTAATTTGTATCATTGCTATTGGCTTGAGTTTCTTTTGTTATGTTATCGATATATCAATTTTTATCAGTGTCAATTGGCATCGTATTATATCCTTCACGGACCGTGTCTATAGTATAAGCATGTTTCCTTTTCATACATGGATGAGTAACATGTTCTGGTTTTCAACACACCAATGAATCGTTTGTGAAATGTATCCCATAATACAGCTGCACACGCTGCACTGGTTTTGATGTGGTGCCCAAAAGAAAGCGTGCAATGAACAATGTATGGTCCAATTCATTCTTTCTCACATGTTAATGCAAAATTATTTTCTAATAATGTTGACCTTTATTTTGCAGAATTTACAACAATGCCTGCATGTTCTATTTTCGGTTGCCCTTCAGAGACCCATGACAAATCCAAAGGCATTACAATGCATGAATTCCCTAAGACTGTTGATTGAATAATAGAATGGGTCAGACATTGCGGATATCCACCGGAAGAGCTTGAAAGTAGAGTCAAACAAGTCTTGGAGGATAAGAGGGGTCATCCATACTGCATCTGCAGCCTGCACTTCGACCCGGATATGTACGACTCATCCTTGTACACAAAGAGGAATCAACTGAGAACAACGCGAAATTCACTCCCAAGCGATATTCCGACTTTATTCATGAAAATGCTGCGACAGGTGAGTCACGCTTCCGGATTTAGCTTTACGCCTGTATTTTCGGTGTAAATGTCACTTATAGTATTTTCCATATTTATGCGATTGAATAGCTGTTGAAATAATGACTATTTTGCTAAACATCAGTCCTTGTTTTGTAGAACCCACATAGAAAAATGATTTATGGGAATGGATAACTAGGCTATAACTATGCTATATTATGCATTGCAATAAGCTTAATTTTCTCGTATTCAGTCTCCTTACATGCCACTTTTTAATGTTGGAATTTCTAAATCGAATAATACTTTCCCTTTACCACTCCATGACTATCCACTCCATATGAAGCAACAAGATTCAACATCCATGTCTTGCCTGGAGTCTTCAACCACTTCGAGCGCGTATCGGGTAATCTTACCTAGCTATTCTGTTCCAGACTGGTTTTATGCACGGAATTCTAGATAATGTGCTCATATTCTCGCAACGTATCATTGTTTTACACAATGTTTCATTACTACTTTACTAATGATATGTAACTTTGTCGTCTTTCCAAATAGTGTGTCCAGTTTCCTATCTTTTCGTCCTTACTAATGCAAGTACTGTGTTTCAGGGAGATGCTGAAGCGTCCACTACAATTACAACATCCCTCTTAGTCGATCAAGTGCCAGTTGTATGGGTCTTCACAGTTCAATAGGACAAGATAATCTGATCATATTTACATATTGTGTCATTGTTTTACACAATGTTTCATTCCTACTTTACTATTGATATGTAACTTTGTCGTCTTTCCAAATTGTGTGTCCAGTTTCCAATCTTTTCGTCCTTAATAATGCAAGCACTGTGTTTCAGGGAGATGCTGCAGTGTCCTCTACAATTACATCATCCCTTGTAGTTGTTCCGGAGCCAGAACTTGCAGTTGATCCGCAGCCAGAGGTATGCGTACTGACAGTACCATCTAATGAAAGAAAGTCGGTCTAATTATATGTGTAATGCAAATGACTTATTTTAAATGGATACTATTTTTTGTAGGGATGTATACAAGATCCGTATATATTCAACCGGAGGAACGTGGATCTGAGTCGGTGTGCCAGTTTGCTGATGTTAGAGTAACGAAGGTTTCAAAGAAAAGAAATAAAAATAAGGTTAGTTATAAACACTTTATATTGTTGGCAATAGTTTTGTGCTAAGGCCTTCATTATATGCTTTTTTAATGTAAATTGTACAACACTGTATGTTGGATTTACACTGACCATCCTTTTCCTATCTGTCCTGTAGTTGCCCGATGGAGTACAGACTATGCAGACACGGACAGCGATACAAATGACAGATGCTGCTTGCCAAACTGTTTTCGCCATGGAGGAACTATTCATTGAGGCGCGGCGTGTTCACACTCGAGATGCCTATGTCCAATGGCCAGAAAATGAATTTAATATGACTGGCGATTCCAGCAAAGTGTTTTTGGACCATTGCTACAATGTGCCTGCTGCGCCAGAGGAAGGTGAAATTGAATTTATAGATGATAGTTTAACATTACTAGATGAGCACTAGAGACAGTCGACACCCGCCAAAAAATGCCCCCCAAAAAACAGTCCACATTGATGTTTTCTCCTATCCATGGTCAAGTAACAGATGTTGAAATGACAGAAACTGAAGCATCAACACTATTGACGGATGAAGCAGACAAAGATATTGACTGTAGTATGTCCGGTTTGGCTGATATGTCCACAACGGTTCAGTCCGAAACAACAGTGTTGCCAGATGACAGTACAATAAAAGAGGCCAAATACATAGTATTCGACAGCAGCTCAGCTTGATGGAGATTATAAAGATGCTGAAATGTGTGCATTCAGTGAGAGGGGAAGTATGCGGAAATCCATTGGTGAGCGTGACTCATATAACCCAAGGCAGTAACCTCAAAATACATGCCACCTGTGAAAAGTCACATAAAGCATTTTCATGGTCTGCTCAACCGATGGTGGGGAAACTGCCAGCTGGCAATATACTGTGTGCAGCAGCTTTACTTTTCAGTGGCTCTAGTTTCACAAAGTTATCCAGTTTCTTTCAGTTTGTGGGACTCCATTTCATTTCTAAAACGCAATACTACAAATACCAATGTGATTATCTATTCCCTGCCATTATTGATGCTTGGAAAATTGAACAATTGGCTATTCAAAGTATATTCCCCGACAAACCGTTCACGGTAGCCGGCGATGGTCAGTGTGACCGCCCTGGATTTTCTGCTAAGTACTGGACCTACCATCTTCAGGACATGGAAAGTAAGCAAATTGTGAGTTTGGAGGTCGTGCAGGTGTCCAAGGTAAATCCTCGGTAGCCATGGAGAAACTTGGTTTTATAAAATCACTGGAAGATCTACAATCGAGGGGAATGCAAATCGACCTCATAGCCACGGACAGACACGTTTCAATAGCCAAGACAATGAGAGAGCAGTATCCAAATATTAAACATCAATTTGATGTATGGCATGTTGCCAAATCAATCAATACAAATATCTCGGCTGCAGGGAAAAAAAAAGTTTTGGAAAGTATTTCGCAATGGTCCCAGTCTTTCAGCAAACATCTTTGGTGGAGCTCCAAAACATGTGATGGGTCTGTGGAAATTCTACTGGAAAAATGGCGGTCACTAATGCACCCACCACTGTTCCAACGTTCACCACTGGACAGAAAACCAACATTTCCACCAATGTGAACATGGCCCTTTGTCCCCCATAGCAGGCACGAAGAAGTGGTTGATCCCATCTTCACCTCCACACAAAGCCCTTGAGAAGATTGTGTTTGATAAAACTCTATCAAGAGATCTTAAGGGACTCTCAGAATTCTGTCACAATATGTGCCTAAAGTACAGGCCAAAGAGATTGCATTTTTGCATCCAAGGGATGAAATGTAGGACTTTACTTGCGGTATTGGCGTATAACGAGAATGTAGGGCGGGAACAATCTAGGACTGCAGGAAACTTAGGGATGCTTCGCTACATTATGACCTTTAAGGAAAGAAGCAAAACAATGGTTTGTCATACCAGTATATGAGAAAATGGAATTCGATTTTGTGAAAGATCTTATTGTTAATGTCGTTGATGCATACTCATGGAATCGCGCACAAATCTGTTCAGATCACACATACATTGCCACAAAACATTGCCAGTGTGCCATGTCCACCTAAAGCAGAGCTTGTTAAATCGTTCAAATCCCGGTTGAAATGATTACCGTCTGTTTTTATTTTTGCAAAACATGTTTGTATAAACTGTACAAATAAAGTATGCAGTTTGTCTTTTGAAATCTATCCTCAGTCTTTTTCTCAATATATTACAATTATTACAATTGCTTTCACATTTCACAGTTTAGTCGAGATACTGTGGGATCTTCATTTTTTTCGTGTTAATGACCAATGGGTAACTGTGTAAGAAAATGTGGGTTTTGGCAGTTGCCTTGCAATAAAGTTCTGCAAAAAGCTGAATAACTGCTGGTCCTAAAAAAGGTATTAGACCTAGGCCACAAAACATTCTAGGCATGAAAGAAGTACTGACTGTGAAAACATGCCATTGGATAGGAGGCCATGAGATGAGCAGAGGTGGGCCTATCACTAGACACATTTTGACTCATTTTATGTGTTAAATCGACTATAATTTCGGAATAGGGGGCATTCTGTCGTTGGCAATTTTTCCCCTACAGCTCAGCAGCGGCACGAAAAACGAGCAGTGACAGCTGCCAATTCCCTGCGCCCGTGCTTCAAAATTCATGTTCTCATAGATGAGTTGACACGGGATGTTGCAAAGTAAGAATGCATGTTCATTTTGAGTGAAGCTCACCAGCTCTGAATATTTGCTTGGGAGCTGGGGGGCCCACGCGTCCCGCGCACAGTATAAGATTCTATTGTTTTTTGACCTTGAGACGCAGGGACCATTCTGAAAGGGATTGAATTGAAGTGAGGGTGTAATAATGTATGATATGATAAGGTTGCCCATTCTGAAACTGCACCTAGTTACATATAAGTTCAGTTTATGAGAAATCATTGACGCAAACAGAGGAGTCTGCATTACGCCAAGAGAATGGAAATGCCGAATATAATGTAAGTTTCTCTTTAGACGATTTCATACCAGAATTAGTCAAAATACGAATAGCTGACCGTTATTGCTGGGTGACATTGTACTTGTTGTTCTGTTTGGCATATTGCAATCAAGCACCTTTGTGTGCTGGGCTATCTACCGGGCACATGGGCAGGCCAGCATCGCGACGCATGTAGACCACCACTCGTTTCTCCCTGGCTCTACGCTAATAAATCATTATTGTTTTTGCACCTCAATTTCTTGCCCCAGTTTACGCATTACGTTTAGAGCTCAACATTCTCGATCGCACTATTCTCGAAAGCAAATGGCAGAGTACTTTGATATTCCACGTTGTATTCTCTCGGTTCACATTGTGTCACCTCTGCGCTAATAAAAAAAAATAATTAATTGTAATAAAGATCGGCTACTGAGACACATTTCGATTTTTATCTTTTGCAAACGGGTACATTGTGCCCTTCTGCGATTATCATCTATTCCAGACCCCGACCGATGGCTTCTTCAACCGCCAGTTGCAGCTACATGTCATTCGCTGGATATATTCAACTGTCTTTTGGGACGACAGACAAGGTCCAATATGTCCGTACGCGGTACCAGTGATTAGGAGCAACATAACCTTTACGGTGGTCTAGTGCCAAGTTGATGCACCAGCCTTGCTATTCACCGAGCGACCAAAGTGCTTCATTTAGACAAAACGAACAACCTGTACCCAAAAGGAACAGCGCGTGACTCACAATAAACATTTGCGGATTTATGGAACGAGAGCAAAGAAAAAAAGTAAAATTTTCATTGATTATGTCAGACGCCGAATGTTATCGAAACATTTAATGTGAAATAAATGTACTTTACCAATTGTACAGTCTTGCTGTTTCCTTTTAAAGTACAGTTTCATATTCCTAATTGTGACAGCCTGTGCTGTGAGACGATGTGTGTTGTTTTCCGGGTTCCACGTCTAGTCGCGTAGGTGACGACGGCGCGTTTGGCTACGCTGCCCAGCAACGTCACGGAGAGAGGCGGAGAATATAAATGATTTGGTGATGTCAGGCTCAGGGGCGGGGGATATGATTCAGTGCCGCAAACGCAGGTCACCCAGGGCGATGCGGCAAGTGATAAGATTATCACAAGATGGCTGCGCCCTGCTGCCTGATTTTGCTTGTGTTCGTGAGACGAAAACTCGGGTAAGGTGCATAGGAAATGTTTGTACGATCGATCGAATTATGGTTAAAAGCACATGGCCGAACCATAGGGACAATAATATTTCTGACTGAACCATTCCTTTAAATGCTATAAATGTAAAGACATTAGTCCAGTAGAGTGCAACATCCAGGGTTTGCAAATTTGTAAAGCAACCCTGAGACAAAAAAGTGGGGTCTTGGACGTGATATTTTACAACATATATTGGAATCCTGTGTGCTCAGAGCTTAGGGGTTTCTTGGATGCTGTAGCACTATCATTGGGAAAAATGAGAATGTTGTATATAGATTCAGAAATGATATTGGGAGGAGACCTGAACTCCCAATGTATACAACTAATAAAAGAGCAAACAAAGCAAACTAGGCGTAGAATTACAGAAAACCGCCGCCTATGGGTGGAATTCCTAAATGATTGGGGGCTAAAAATGGCTAATGAAAAACTCCCGGGGGACATGCTAGCAAAACCAACTAGAATTCAAGGTACTAAAGTGCCAAACATGGATTATGTTTTTATCATGCAGTTTGTTTGAACAAAAGGTCATGCTAAAAATTTGAGAGGGGGGAGGCATTGACCATCTTCGTCTGGAGCTCTTATTTCCAGATATACTATTGGACCCACAGGAGAGAGACAATCAAGCATTTGAATGCAGGAAGGGTAGACCACGTTTAGTTAAATATAAATTTGAAGGAAGAAAACTTAATGATGGGCCTTCCAGATGATGTACAATGCAATAACTGCTCCCCAGAAGGGTTTATAAAGTTTGTTTGGTCCATTTATCCGCCGAGCGGGAAGGGCTGTGGTTCCAAGCAAACTCACCGACATGCATTTGATGAAGAAACTATGATAAGGAAAAAAGAACTAACTAGGAATTTAAGAGCCATTAAAAATGTATGGAAATAGACTAGCAAGGAAAGAAGAGGAAAGGTGTTTGATTAAGACCTACAAAGCATGGTCAATGTCCAAGAAAATAGAAAGGCTTCAACAAGATAGGGAACGGATGTTAGAGTTAATTGGGGAAAAAGGACACCAGAGAGTTTTGGTCAGTCCTTCACCAATTGGAGGGACAATCGGGAAACCATTAATGTAATCTAGTATTAAAAAGAGATTGGATTAGTTATCTAGGATTGGTTTTTGGGAAGCCACAAAAAACCACATTCCATTATAATAAATAAGTAGCTTGGAGCTTAGCATTTGATGAGTCCAACATTAAAGAGCTAATTGTCAAGGGCTCAACCTCTAAAGCGCCGGGACCGAATGGCCTGACCCTTCCGGTTTTGAAAAGTAACTTGGCTTTATGGGCGAAATTGCTGAATTGGCTCTTCAGGGAGATCCTGGTAAGAAGAGAACTACCTCCTTCATGGAAAACATCCACTATAATTCCCCTGTTCAAGGGGGGAAGAAAGGACGATGGCAGTAAACTACCGTCCTATCGCCCTTCTGGATATAGACGGACGTTCTTTAATGAAATTGCTGTTGGGAGAATTGAAGAAATGGGAGAAAGAAGTGAAGTTCCTGTCAAGATGCCAAACTGGCTTCAGGAGGGCGTTATACACTGCTGTAAATGGCTTGGTGCTAAATTGAGTGAAAATGCAAGTAAAGGTGGGGGTCAGCAATTGTTTGGAACATGGGCTGACTTCTGCAAGGCCTTCGACCAGGTAGACAGGGGAAGGCGTTGGCAGAAGTCGAGGACAAAGGGAATCCCGGAAGGAATCCTACAGATGCTCATAGAGTTCCACAAAGAGAATTCCATTAGAGTGCGTCTGGATGAAGAAGGTCATCTGTCCAAACCAGTTAGAGTAAATTGGGGAGTCCAGCAGGGGTGTCCAGAGGCACCTCTGTTCTTCAATATATATAGCGGATATCGGCGAACACCTAGCTCTGTCTGCGTTGGCAAGCCCTATATTGAATGGGATAAAACTCCACTGGCTTGCCTACGCAGACAATGTTGTAGTCTTGGACAAAACAGCTATCGGACTGCAACGCCTCCTTAATAGCTTATATGATTATGCAACTGAAAATGGTCCAGCGTTAAATCCAACAAAATCGAAAATTCTGGTATTCAGACAGAAAAACAAAAAAATTGCATGTCAACAATGGTCAATGGGAGGCGAGAAGATCACAAGGGTGGAAGAGCTGGTATATCTTGGTTATAAAATGTATGCTATCCCGGCATTGTGTAAAGTTGAACAGGATATTGTAATGAAGATAAAATCTTTATCTGCCCAGATGAAGAAAATTCTCATGAAATATGGCAGATTTTCTATCATTCCAGTATTAAAATTTTACCAAGCAAAAATGATCCCAGTTCTGCTATATGGATTGGAAGCAAAACCCCAGTTATGGAACACTACTTGGCAAAAATGGTATGGTCTCTTGTGGAAACATGCCCTAGGGTTACCAATGAGCCTATCAGTGGGTAATATCAGGTACAAATTGGGACTGAGATCTTTGGAAGCTCAGGCAGGTTGGAAATTAATATCATTGATCCAACGGATAAACAAAGTACAGGAAGACTCGATTTATGCTTACATAAGAATGCACATGGAGATGAAAAAATCGAAAATTCTTTTGAATTTTAGTCTTCAAGTACAAAATCTTCTATTTGATGCTGATATAGAGAGAACAATTCTACTGGAGAATCCAGTGAAGGCGAAAAGGAGATGGGATGAAATAGATTGGATCCGAACAATAGAAGGAGTACGCTCGGGGGCCAACTAGGTTATGTGAGTAAATACCTGATGATAAAGTTTTCTAATTGGAGAATCAGGAATACATTTTTAAGACTTAGATTTTTGTTCGCAAATTTTGTTAGCAAATTTATCAAATTTATCTATGAAACAATATATTACATGCAAGAATCATTCTGGGAAAGGCTGATTGATGGCTATTCACAACACATGACAATAGCTGCGATTCAAATGCTAGAAAAATGTGAAATTGTGCTGTAACTGTGAGTGGGAGGGTACCCACAATAACTATCTGGAGAGCTCTTGTCTGGTTCCTCTTTCAATGGTGACTCTGTCACCACTATAGGGGAAGAGGAAAAGAAGGTTGACATATAAGGACTTTGGATTAGGTATTTGTTTGGAAATTGGAAGATTTGTTAGGTAGCGTAAGCAATGCGTTCCAGTGAATGGTCTGGTAAAAGTGATTTATAGTTTTTATTTTTTAAATGTTATACAGGTTTTAAATTTTGCTTAGGATATTGATTTCATGAATTGTTTTTTTCTTTTGATTATTTTATGGTAATATATGGAAATGTGGAATGTTTGTATGTTTGTAAAAGGTTACGTTAACCAAATACAATAAAAATAAATAAAAAAGCACATGGGAGGCACAAGCAAAATTGCGCATGATATGAGTTTAATCAAAAAAGTGATCGGCTGCATAGCTTGCGGGTGTTTGACGCTGTCCCCTCCTCTTTTTGTCCTTGGGGAAGGGGGAGGGGGGCTTGCCATAGTGTGCTGGAGTGGGTTCTACAAACACCCTGGGAGAAACCCGCAGGGTGAACGGTATACTGCGATTTTAATGAATAAAACACAGAGAATAACTTTAATTAATAAAGAAACAATAACTACAAAATGTATTGAATTTCTGTTTAAAATGTATACGGGGAGTGGGGTAAGGGCTTACAACTGGTGGGGTGCTTTTAAAAGCATAAGGAAACATGGGGGGGTCATAAAATAAAATAAAAAAACGAAATGTTTTCATTATTAAGTGTCGTTATTAAAGCATTCTCTATAATTTAATTAGTTAAAATAACATGTAACCAGTGAAGCCCGCGGGAAAGGATGCAGGAGTTTGCCGCCTCCGCCCGCATTTGTCCTTGGGGGCCGGGGGGGGGGGAGGGACTTGCCACAATGTCTGAATTAGGTTGTGTGCTTCTTGTTGTGTCCTTTGATATGTGTATGGTTTTATATTGCACCCGTGAGCCTCTGGGTCATGTGGTGCGCATTATAAATGATTAAAGTAAAGTGTGCTGGAGCGGTTGGAGCAATTCCTCCTCCTCCACAAACACCCTGGGAGAAACCTTCAGGGTGAGGCCAGCGGGAAAGGGTGCATGTTTTTGCTGCTACCTCCTCCATTGTCTTTTGGGGGTGGGTGGGACTTGCACAAGTGTGCTGGAGCGGGTTGGAACCACGCCCCCTCCTCTACAAACAACTTTGGAGAAACCTGCAGGGTGAAAAGCACAGGAAAAGACGCAGGTGTTTGGTGCCAAAGGGGCGAGGACTCCAAGTTTTTGGAACTTTTGTGCCTACCAAGGGAAAAAGCAAGAAGCAAGACCAAAGATACACGCAGTGCCTGACCAGGTGAAAGGCCGGGCTAAGTAGTGGGGGGTCACCGACTTGACCGTGATCAGCACCACTTACATTGCCACCCTGGCTACTAAGGAGAATCCTTTCTCTTTGCATATCACCCCCCTACCATCATGCCTTGCCAAGAAGCACCAAAACGGAAAATATTAACTCTTAGCAGGAAAAGCAGGACTCCACTTAACTGGTGTGGACATGAACCGGCCTGACAGCGAGGCAATACTCTCTGATCAAAGAAATAAACAATTTTCTGGGTGTAAATCAGGATGTGTGGGGTGCCAAGGATAAAGACAAGGAAACCAAGGATAACTTATGCACCAATAGCAGTAGTAGAACCGTCATTTGTAGCCATGTGCCCGGGGTCAGAGTCACTGCTATAGCAAATAAAAAGGCAGGTCTGCCAATGCTGGATGACCTACACTGTGGTTCGCACATTGCCCTAGGTGGATTAAACTTTTGTGCTGGGGGCAACAAAGGCACTGTCCCAATCATTCTACACTCGGAGGCTCTAATTCCCAACAAGCAACCCAGCAAGTGCCTGGTGTCCATCTCTATTTCTGACACCCCCCTATTTAGAACTGTCATGGGTGAAGAGCGATTAGTGCCTGCAAGGACTGGCACAGGCCAGAACTGCATGCCTCTAAATATGCCACAGGTGGGGGAATGCCTGGGCAGGGAAAACCCAGAGAAGGATAATGATGACGAGACCATAGTCGCGGAGGGACATCAACCAGAACTCAAAAGGCTGCCACCATCCCCGACCCCTAACAGTTTGGCGGTACATTCACCATGCTGGGTGTCTTGGTGATGGGGTGTTTATAACCAGATAGGGTTTACTGCATTAAGAATCACTAAATGCTTTTTTGGATTGATTTGTAGGTCAACCACTGTTTGGATTGATTAATATAATTACAATATAGAACACATTCAAGCCCATCAAATGTCATTGTGAGCACTTAGGCTCTTTAATACAGGTAACTTGTTTATGACTAATTCATGATACTTATGATGGTCTGAAATGCAATTTGGGTATCGGAGAACTTTACAATATCTCTTCATGAATATAGTTACAGGGCACTTTGGCAAGAGCAATTCCCATTTGTGTTCTGTTGCTATTGCAAGCAACTTAAGGAACATTGAGATTTGGTTCTGAGTGTCAACTCAACATTAATCTAAGAAAGGTAAAGATTGTGATACCTTTCATCCCTCACGTTGGAACAGTTTCTGGAACATAGTGAGGTAGCACCAGTGGTTTTGCAGATGGGAAAACCTGTGTATATATTTTTCTCGCTTGAGGATGACCATTAACGATCAGTTGTTTCTGCATGCCTAACAGGATTGGCTTAACCCTTAGAAACACGTGAGAGGTTGCAGTAGTTTGACAATTAGGTATAATGGTGGTGGACGCATGTCACACAGCACAGTCAGGCTACCCATAAGGTATAAAGGCACAGAAACGAGCACTGGGTTTGGTAGTGCTGTCTGCTTGTGTAATGAAGTAGTAGGAAGGAGCCAACTAATGTTAGTATTTATGTATTTTTTCTCCCCCTACCACTTAACCCGTGATGATTACCTGTTGGGCTTTGCAATGAATTCACATATAGATACATCAACTAACATGATTTGTGATTACTAAACAATTGTTAATGTATCAAATACTATATCATATATGTTGTCATCAATATAACTTTATTCGGCCATCAGGCCATCAAAGTACATCCTAACAAATGCATTTAATCAGCAAACAAAATCCTATTACACTAAATCAGAACGGTAATAGAGGTGATAGGAGGGAAAGAAACAACAATGGAAAGAACCCAGCCTTCTTCGGGATGACTCCAAGTCAGTGAGTCCGACCAAAGTGAACCTCAATAATCTTCGTCCCAGAGGAGTTACGTTCGCACCAGTTAAAGAGGACCAGTTAAAGAGGTGACAGATGGGGTATATCCGGAACGGCCATCGGGGCATTGTTGGGGGTGCTGTCTTGCTGAGATCCAACCCCGAGCCAAACTACCATCCCACCAAGTTCTTTCCAGAACCCCTTTGTCCACTCTCCAGTCCCACAAGACCAATTTGACAGTGCCATGGGAATTCAAACCCTTATCTGGGACTCTAGAGCATCCCACCATGGATACTCTCGAAACAAACACACGGCCTCTCATGGTCCTCAACCAGTACAGGCACTTATTCAATAGAGCGTCTCTGGGTTCCGACTTGGTCTCTGGCAGATTTGGTACCCCATGTAAATAGACTGTAGTGGAGCCAAGCCCACCATTCTCATAATGCCCAGGTATGTTCCCTGTGTGATGCAGGTTATATGCTCCAGTACAGGCCGTGAAGCTTGTGCTGCAGCTGTGGGTGACCTTGACTTAGAGTAGGGTGCTCTACTGCACTCATGGGTCTTAGTTCCAGATTCACAAGGGGCGGTAATAGGGGGTGGTCTCTTGGGTGCCCTGTGATGAGAGGCAGCATGTTCTTTAGGTGATACTGATTCCGGACCGTCCTGAGCAAAGGTGCACTCCGGGGATGGATTACTTGGGCCCTTATCCACATGGGGGATGGATGCAGACTCCTCCTGCACCATTTTGCCTCTGCACCCTTGATTTCCTTCTAAAACCAGGAGTAATTTAATTAATGGCTGTCAACTCCGCAAACACCAGGTTACACTTGCACCTCCTTGTGGAGCAGGCATCCTCAACAGGCAGGTTGTAGTTCGGGTTAGGACCGTGATCCACCGTATGTGCGTTGGATCTGAGCAGGGATAGGCCAAGAAAAGAGCTTCCCCCAGGGCTTGTAGAGGAGAGGTACTCACTGCAGGCACTGCTGGTTGAGCCCAAAGCCCCTGATAAGCTGGGAGCAGGGTTAGCCTTAGCAGCGACACAGTTTGCTGTAACCGCTAGATCCATGAGAGTTGAAGCTTGGATACACATGGAATGTTCGTGATGTTCGTCACGGTCCATGATGGTTGGGCTTCAATGCCCATGGGGTGGTCAACCTGTGTGCCTAAGGATGGTGCAGCGTCGCAGACCGAGGTGAAGGACCCTGAAGTGGGGACAGGTTGCTGAGTACAACCCGCAAGAGTTTCCCCAGTGCTGATGATAGCGACTTCGCTAGACCGAAACATATTGAGCCAATGGGCGAGATCAGAGGAGGCACAAAGAGAAAATTAGAGGGGTCAGGAGGGAATGAGGTGCCAGCTAGGATTGAAGAAGGGGGATTTCCTGTGGTTCTTTTACCTTTGTCAGCAACACTATCCAAGCTGAAGGGATTCCTGCACACAATCAAGGGACACCCATGGGGGGTGCAAAATGTTGCTCAGCTTTGTAGCCCACTCCAGGTCGCGTGTCGGTTGAGCCACCCAGAATGTCAAATGGCAACCGGGGACAAAGAGAGAAATTGTGGGATGGGAGGCACTACAAAGATGATCAGATTTTATGTGGGGTAAATAAGGAGTGGAGTGCTGGTTCTACTTCTGGGGACAGCCATTCAAGGATATTAATGGTCCTCCCAGATCATCATGGCTATCCCCCATGAAATGTTGAACTTCTTCAAACAGTGAACCAGCTTAATTTCCAAGGCCAGAGGTTTTAGTAGCAATGCAACCCGGTGCCCCACTGAGGACAGAGTATGTTTTGGCCTCGTTAAGTGGATCGTCCTGGATGCACTGTCTCCTCATGGTCAGTACCTTACGTTGGGATTTCGTTGGGATTTCGTGGCAGGATAAGCCTGTACTTCATGCAGGGTAGGGCAAAAAAGAAGTGGAGGGAGGGGGGGAATGAGTGGGGACTCCATGATCTCCATATACAGGGCCAGAATGGTTTCTGGGGCAGTCTCACAGAAATAATTTCCACACCTCGCTCTCACCCCACTCTTCGGCTCTCACAGGGTTTAGGGTTTGCCACTTCGTCCAGACTGGCCTCACACTGCTACCCCGCACACCAGCGGCACCGAACACTGTGCCTTTGCCCCGCCACAGGCTTCACCGCTGCGTGTCTGTGGTGGCGAGATATGTCCCCGGGGGCGTGGCAAAGCACCAGCAGGCAGTGAAGAAAGACCAAGGGGTGGTCTCCGGGCCGCCATGCACCACGCCCTTGCCCCGTCGTGGTCTTCACTACTGCAGGCTATGTGGCGGCAAGATATGTCCCAAGGGGTATGGCCAAAAACCCAGCAGGCAGTGAAGAAAGACCTGGGGGGGTGGGGTTGTGTCTCAGGACTGCCAAACACCATGTCTTTGCCCTGCTGTATTATGTTTGTATTTTTGGGATTCAGCCCTGAGGAAAACCTGATGATGTTTCGGTTCGAAGCACGTGTTGACTACCCAGTAAAAGGAAAATACACCAACAACTATCAATGATTTTGAATGTGGCTGTACATCAAAGAATACTCTATTGATTGGGGTGTAGCTCTTTGGTCACAGTTTATTTGTTTTGGTTTTTGTGGTGACCTTGGGCTACTGTCACTTGGTGGGACCACTGTAGGCTGGACACCCTCCACTAGAATAAGAGCAGTTAGTTTTACATATGGTCCTTAGCTCGATGGAGCAGTAGCCCAAAGCTTGTTGACCTATGGAAAATGTGACCACGAAGTTGCTAAAAACAAATTGTGTGATGTCATTGATGTAAGGCCATTCCATACAGGTCCAGATCCAAAGGAGAAGGGGTTGGATGCGTGTGTAGAAAGTGGCCCTCTGTTGCGCAGCATTCCACCCCGTTCGCCCATCTTCTGCAGCCTACATGATGTGCACATTTCTGAGCCAGCCGCCAAGGGGGTGGCCGTGGCCAATGGGTGCAAATGCAGCATCGTCCGGTGGGAGTTGGCAGACTTGAAGAGGCTACTCGTGACTTTCCTTGAAGCTCTGGGAAGGCCGGGACCTAAGGGAGAGCCAATGTGTGGACTTGGGGATTTCACAGGGGCTTAAAACCACCCGAGATGGCATACCCAAGCAATATTGATGCCCTGATAAACATGATTAGTGCCAAAATGTCTGGGTCGGGAAGCACTATTGAAAAGGTAGAGAGCAGTGATCCGACCAGTGACCCTAACAGCGTCTCGCTGGCTAAGGGACCTTGGACCTCCAATACAGCCAGGTTCTCCAGGCCCCATACCAAGATCACCTAGTCAAGCAGGGCGACAGCCCCCACCGACTTCCACCAGGCAGATCAATCTATTGCAAATCCCAAGGTTGGCAAATGGACCAGGAGGGCTGGTCATGCGGTTCCCAACCCTGAATTGCATGGTGTCTGCCATGAGGCCTGCAGACCACAGTCTGGGCAGTGAACAAACTACAGCAAGGCGAAAGAGAGCCCAGGGTAGGGGGGAGAGGTTGTATTTCTGCACTACGTACCCAAACTGGCCCCTTACCATTTGGAATCCATCGAGGCGCTCACAAATAAAAGTATCAAATGAATTTGTGTTGTATGCTGTTGTGTATCTGTAATTCATGAGAATATCCTCAGCTGCAACAGATTGCATTACCAGGGGGTGAGTGCATTTGACTTCTTACAGATTGAATGTAGGGAGGAAGCAGACAGTGGCTAAGGGTCTTCTGGGCTTTGAGACGAGATGCCAAACTTCACAATATACCATGATAGAAATTAAACCTCACTCCCAGTATAAAAATGACCATACCCTTGAAATTAGGCCACAGTATTCTGTGCTCACTGGTGCCAATGCAGTCCAACTGGGGAACAGGACTATGAGTAATCTCACTGGAATCGATGATTCTGTGTTTGTTTCGGTGACCGGAATGAACTGAATTGTTCAGGGTTATAGCACGGTTATAGCACTTGGCTTTAAGTGTTGTTTACTAATATGGAAGGCTGTATATCTATCTACCTGCTCTATTGTTATTTTGTATGTGTTCGATGTACTTTTATGGCCCCCGGACGACATAAAGTTATTGATTGAATGCAGTTTTAATGGCTAGGTTTACTCTGCCATCTGTCCTTGTTGCTCTTTAGACAGTGACAAACAAGAAAAGTAAATGATTTATTACTAACAACTTTAAAATATGGAGAGGGTGACGTTTATCATTAATGAGCAATGTAGACCTTTGATTTTACGTTGTGTGGGAAATGGAACCAAATGGCACATTAGGGAATTGAAGCACAGTGACTGCGATTCGTCCAAGATCAATCCATTTTGGTAACTGCTCACTGTACAGTCAATCGTATACAGATTGTAGTGGGATCTACGTAGCGATCTGTCAGCATGTGTCCCGATTAGCTCGCTTTGTCTAGTTCTGCTTACCACGAGTACCATATATGTGTCTTCTTGCTCATTGCACCACGCTAGATCTATTTACCATGCCTGGGTTCTTGGGAACCTATTGCTTAGCCGTTGGTTATTTAGAGGCTTGCCAGAAGTAAAGCAAGATCCTGAATTTCCCTTCTCCCCCCATTCCCCCATGTAAAATATAGGGCATATTACTATACAGTAGTGAATCCTGTGGGATCTCCAATGCAGTCATAACAGAGAGCTTTCAGGTGATATCAGTCCAAAATTGCCTGGCCATTGGGCCTAATCAGGCATGATGTAAAACGTCCATTCCCGGAGTATTGCATTTGGGTCAGCTAGCATTATCCTGAGGGCAAAACTTGTGAATGGAAGGATGTCCAGAGACTCGTGGAAGTTGTATGTACAAATTTATTCTCATAAAAGAAGGCCCTCTGTCCAACAACATAAACAAATACAAGTTTGAATATAGCATCCTACCAGAACATGTTTATACATATTAACTTCTTCATAACAAGTTTATTTACTAGTTTCCTTTAATATTCTCTAAAATTGCATCTTGTAACAGATGTCATAGCCTTATAAGTTAAGTTATAAGATAACATATACATTAATATCTCTGATAATACAGAAAAGTACCAATGTTATATATATATCACTATAACACAGCTCCCTTCCTATATAGTAAGATGACCAACAACATTGAACCATATTCCATTTTAGGCCTTATTATTAATACGTTGTCTGGTACTTTGTTCACTGTTAATGAACCTTGAAATTTGCTCTCACCTTTAAGCACACCCGGAGGTTGTCGAACCCAGACCTGATCTCCATGTTATATTCTTGTGAGCCTAACATTACGCTTTTTGTCGTATAACTTCTTTGTGGCTTCATTTCTTAGACTCCCTTTTATGCCATTATATAAATCTCATCTGCCCCAACCATGGAGGACATATACAAGAGGCAGCTTTCCTTCCTATTACTTCGAATAGGATCAACCCTGTTGTTGCATCTGGTGTCAGTCTGTATGTCAACCCTAGCTTTTCTATATTATCTTCCCAACTTCTCCCTCCCAGCATGAGCGGACATACAAACTCCTTGCATTAGAGTCCTATTGAACCTCTTCACTATACCATTTGTGGAAGTAGGAAATACAGCTGTATTGTGGTGTTCCACACCTATATTCCTTCAATCTAGAGGCAAATTTGGACACCATTGTCTGTTAATATTTTCTTTGAGATGCCTTCTCTCTGGAAAATATCAATGGATTTCACAACCGCCCTGGAGTCTGCCTCAAGGACCGACTTCTACCCATTTGGAATATAAGTCCACCAAAACTATCACATACTTCTTCTGCCCCTCCTTAGATGCTAATGGACCCAAAATATCTAATGCTATGTATTCCCATGGGGAAATGGCAGTTCTATGAGTTGGAGGGGTTGGACGTGTGTCTTAAGCATTTTGTCAGTTGAAGAACACATGGTTAATTTTTTATCATTTCTTCAACCTCAGAGTCCAACCCTGCCACCAGTAATCTAAGCGAGGAATGCCTTTAGTTGTAGAGATACCTGGGGGACTGTTGTGAGCTAGTTCTAGTAATTTAGTTTACAAGGAGGGTATAATCCGACCAGTTCTCACCATATGAGAGCCTTCAATCCCTAGCTCCTCTCTTTTGTGAAACAATCCTAAACCCATGCTGACCAATTGTTAATTACAAAATCTCTGACCTTACTGAGTTCATGATAATTTCTCAGTGAGGTATTCCACTCTTCCTGTGAGATGGATTCCCTGCTGTGAGAAACCTAAGGGTATCCTCACTCCTGCTCCCCTGGGATTCTCTTCTCAGGTGGCCAGGGAAAGGCAGTCGCTCTTGGATCCTGACCGTGGGAGTGGAGAAGTGACGGGAGGATAACCTGGGTGGAGGGTGCTTGGGAGTGGGGTACCCACCGGCGTGATATGGTATCCTCCTTTTCCTATTGAAGACCAACCTAATCCTCCCCCAAACGTCATAGGCTTGTCACCGTCTGGGGTTTTTGAGAAGTAGCACTCTGGTACCAAGTGCAGATTTTAACATGGTTTTTTATTACAGCACAACTTAACTTCTGGGTATCCCGTGGTCTGTCCTCGGTCCTGGTAGTTGTTACTTCACAATGATCGTATTCCCAGCCCCTCTTTCAATTAACTCTGTGTGTGCCCTTAAGAAGGAAAACCCCACCCTTTTATGCCTGGAGGCTCCCTCGTTGGTGGCGTTCTGCACTTACCCTAGCTGGGTCATGCAAGCTTACCTACTCCTTTGGTGTCAGTGTTCTGCATCTGCAATCACCTGTTCATGCAGGTTAAACCTCTCCCTCGGGGCAACGTTCAGCATCTACATTAACCTGTTCATGCCGGTTTAACCTCTCCCTCAGTGGCGGCGTTCCGCATTTATCATAGCCTGTTCATGCAGACACAACTTCTCCCTCAGTTGCGGCATTCTGCATCAACAAATAGTCGGGTTATGCCTTATCAACCCTCTGTCAGCCTGATTTCTTATGGTCTTTCCATGCGCGTTCAGTATGCCCACTGAAATGCTTCATCGGCTGTGTTCTTCTCCGTCTCGTCCACTCCTCCTCGTATCTCGCTTCCTGCAGCCCCAGACACACCCACAAAAAGAAACAAGGCTCTCATTAACATCCTGTTTCCCCCCACATTCACACCTGTGCTGGCCTCACCACTCGCTCGCCGTCTTGCCAGCCACATCCCCTCAAGATTAACACCTGCCTCGTCCGTCTCTCGCATGCTGTGCTGCCTGGCTCTGGTGGACTTTGTTGCTCTCCTTACGGTGCAATGCTGCTGCATCCTCATAGACCCTCTCACCAAGACCTGACATTCAGGCAGGGCTTGAGCTAGAGAAAGAAAATCCGCCTGCGCCAGCAATCTACCCGTCCGATGAATAGTTGTAAATGAGAAAGGTTGCAAGGCCAAACACCAGCGCAAAATCCGGGGATTCGTGTCCCTATTTCTGGCCATCCAGACCAGCGGCGATGGTCCATCACCAAAGTGAATTGACGACCCAAGAGATAGTATCACAGAGACTGAGTAGCCCACTTAATGGCCAAACACTCCTTCTCAATGGTGGCATAAAACTGTTCATGTGGTAACAGTTTTCGACTGATGAACAGCATAGATCGTTCCAACTCATCCTTGTTCTGGAACAGTATGGCTCCAACCCCTACTCCGGATACATCTGTGTGTAAAAAGAAAGGTGCCGAATAATCAGGACAAGGTAGAATGGCCTGGTCGGTCAAGGCTTTCTTCAGATTCTGAAATGCCTGTACAGCTTCTTTTTGGTCTGTAGCCGATCAGTCAAAGACGCTGCCAGAGTAAATACATCTGGAATGAATCTCCGGTAGTATCCTACGAACCCCAAAAAATCCTGCATTTGCCTGGCATTGGTGGGAAATGGTAGTTTGTTGAAGGCCTTGTGTTTGTCTTGCTGAGGCCGAATGGTACCCTTTGTTAAGAAAGGAAGAAGGCCTTGACTATGGCAAGGGGTAAAGTGCACAGAATTGCACAGGGAACAACTTTGGATCTAACAACGTGCATAAAATACCCAAGGCTTGTGTATGTATAAACCCAGGAGTGCAAATAAAGTATTACCAATATACAATAAAGGAATGTAGGGTAAGCACTTAAGACCTCCTTATAACTGAAAGGAAAGTCAGCAAACTCTTCACCCACTATGCTCTTACAGATACTGACGGCGCTAAACCCACGTAGCGGGCAAGCAAGTACAGATTCTGTGAACTGACACTCTGTAAAATACTGAATAAGTAACATTCAAACAGTACTCACGAGGACCGGAAAGACCACTAGAATGTCAGTAAATTCACAAATCCTGTAGATCAAACAGGAACCCAGAAGGCTGTAAAAGCAAAGTGTTAAAGATAACAAAATACATTAACCCTAGTCAGGGGCAAGTATGAATTGTGATATTAACCTGTGAGGAAAACAAAAGGGGATACACACTGGAACATGTTACAACACCACCCACACCTAATATGCGATGGAAAGTAAATGCTGAAGTGCAATGGAAAATATGGAATGGAATCTGAATAAAGTAGAATCAGGAGCTGGGGAAACGCTTTTACAAAGAAAACCTTTCCCACCCAACCAAGGGAAAAAGACAGTAAACTAATACTACAAAAGTAAGTTTAATGCATCAAGTCTTCAGCAACCAGAACAGCATAAATAGACAGAACGCTCCGGCAACCTGGGCTGCATCAAATAGAAAAGCACAGAGAAAGGCTGTCTGCAGACAGAGGAAGATAGAAAGGGAAATGCAGAAAGCATAAATCAATTAAGCACATTAATCCGAAATCCAGGACAGAGGAACAAGATACAGGAGCTAAGAACTGGGCACTAAAGCTAGGAACTGGAACTAGGTACAAGGCACAGAAACCAGGAACAAGGAACAAGGAACAGGAGACTAGTCACAACAGGAACACTGCTACAATGACCAGCGCCGGACTGAAGCAAACTGAGGCTTTTAAAGCTGCTAAACGAGCACACCCCTCAGGCGTGCCGCCTGCTGCACCTGCAGCCACAGGTGTTGCCTATCCTCCACCCAGCCTTGTGCTGCAAGGGAGGAGATGAAGCAGTGAGCCAGGCATTCTGGGAAGCAGGAGGTGAAGCAGTGAGCCAAGGCATTCTGGGAAGCATAGTCATTTGATTTAAGTAACATGCTGGCTGCCAGAGAGGAGACGAAGCAGGAGGTGAAGCAGTGAGCCAAGGCATTCCGGGAAACATAGTCATTTGATTTAAGTAACATGCTGGCTGCCAAAAACCTGGAATGGATCCGGAAGGGAAGTAACTTGGAATATAAGGGTTTAACGTTCCCAATTCATCAGAACACTGTAGCATAGGGAAGGAAGGAAATGTCCAGTAGGGAATAAACCCCAAAACATGCCCCCAAGTGGCGGGAACGGGAGCGAAGGGAGCGAGCCGTGACACCCTGTCCCACGTAATATCCCAGATACTTGGTATGTGAGAACTCCACTGACATCATCTTTGGATTAATATTGAGCTTGGCTTGCTGTAGCACCTCAAACACAGCTCGCAGTGTGTTAGGGAGAATTCTTAAAATGTGCTCATTTCCCTTACCTTTTGAGACCCCCAGCAACTTTGCTGGATTTCTAGGATTTGATCTTTTTACCTGGGAAGAGTGTGAGCCTTTTTTTCCCACTCTTCCATGTATTTTGATGTGTGTTTTACTTTTGTGTTATTTGGTTGTGGAGTTTTAAAACAATTCCATATCCATCATCTTTTTCAGTGTGTCACACAGCACCTTCAGTCCAGTGGCACAGGGATGTCTTTCAGACTTCCCAAGGTTTAAATACCTTCTCTTGGACTGACTACTGTCTCTCAGAGCATGTAAAGTTAAATTGACTTTACTGGTCTCTTTAAATTTACTGACCCAGCACACACAATCTTCCTATACAGTGCCGGAGGGGTTGCCTAGCTTCCCCTGAGTCAAAACACTCATGTAATAGTCAAATGTTACCCTTTCCTACTTTAAATGGCTAGGGGTAGTGGTTTCGATCAACTACCGTGATTTTTCCCGACCGCTAACAACGGTAGCTAAACATCGGGTCAGCCATGTTTTTCAATATGGTGACCCAGACCTACCTGTAAAAACAGACTCCAGTCATCTTTTTTCGCCATTTGTTTTAGGAAAGGTCCTTCTTGTGTTTGACTCTGTACGCCAAACCAGGTTTGGTCCCTTTGTTCGTTGGCCTTTGGCGGGCTTCAGTGCTGAAGCCCTCCTCTGGCGCCTGAGTGTCTGGGGTAGAGAAGATGTGAGGGAGGTGCCCGAAACTCCCTGTGCTTAGTATCCTAGGAGACCTGAATGCACTCTGGCGTGATTGGCCGGCTGGCTGTCTGACACGGACAGCCGCCCTGCTGTGTGAGCGACAGCCAGGCTGGAATGAATGGGGGAAAACTGTTTAAAAGCAGGTCTCTGGGACTTGGAAAGCATAGGCGACCACTGGAACGAAAGAACTGAAGACGAGCTGAAGGAAGAGGACTGCTGCAACTCCTGGATGGCCGGTGAAGCCCTGCTGTAGGTTCGAATTGCCTGAAACTCCATCGACAGAAGGCCTTCAAGGTAAACTTCTTCCCTTGAGTTTGATGGGAAAAACCAACTCACAAGCCACCTGGACACCGTCCCCATCTGGCCGAATTTTCATCGGAGTGCTGTTGAAAACCGGATAGCCAGAGGGAAGGAAACCAGCTTGTGGACTTTAAGGCACTCACACCTTAAACCAACATCTTGCTAAAGCTTTTGGCCTCATCCCTGGGCAGTGCAGGAACCTCCCGACATCCTCCTCCTTGTCCCCACGACTGAAGCTCAGGAACAGCACAATCTGCTTGAACTGCCAGTAACAACTGCCTCAGCTACAGCTCTTCTTCACTGACAAGGTACTGTGCAAACGCAGTCCGGAAATCTTTTCGGCCATCGTGAAAGTTGGTGGAACTTTCCTCAACTTCGAAGGCTTGTCCTTCCCTAAACATTTGTCTAACTTTTTGCCTAGCCAAATTCTTCTAAACTCTGTGGCAAAGACTTAAACGTTTACTACCAGAACTGTGCTATCCTATACAAAGTCTCTGAACCATTGACTTTGGCCCAAGCCTATGAGAAGAATTGCTGCTTGTAGTTAACCGAAACCCTTTGCCCTGCCTATGAATGTATCTGGGCTGTCTATTCTTATAACCTTGTATTTTTACCCCTTTATTGAGTATCTGAAGTGCCATTTTGCTCCCACTTCAGGGGAGCTGAACTTGTTCATTTACTTACCGGTTGTGTAATTGTGGTTTATTAGTGTGTGATATTGAGCTGCTCTTGCTAGTGTAATGTTTTCAAACTGACTGTGTAAATAAATGTATATTCTTTTACCAAGAAACGTTGAGTAAGTGTTTGTTTGAATCACTGTAATTGTTGGTCCTTTGTGTAACTTGTTCTAGTGTTCACTTTACTCTTGAGATAGCTCAGCCATCGCTACCACTTTACTGTGTAATACAGGCTTGTACCAAAGGTGAAATTGTACTTGCACTTGTAGTCTTAATTTTGTGTAGTGTTCCCAAAGGGTACTGCTCATGATTCTGCCTAACACAGATGCAGCAGGTCTGTATCCCAAGACATGTTGCATCTAATAATGTAATCTAAATAGGCTGCAGCATACAGTTCATGCCCTTTTAATATGGAATTCATTAGACATTGGAAATTTGCCAGAGCCCCATGCAGTCCAAATGGAAGCTCTGTGAACTGGTATAACTCGGAGGGTGCAGCAAATGCAGTCTTCTCCTTATCACTCGTATGTTGCGGGATCTGCCAATATACCTTTGAGAGATCAATGGTCGTGAGGTACTCTGCTTTACTCCGCTTATCCAGGAGATCCTGAATTCGTGGCATTGGATAGGTGTCAAACTTGGACACCGCATTCAGTTTCCGGAAATCCATGCAAAACCTGATGCTTCCATCTGGTTTTGGCACCTACTCAATTGGGGAGCACCTTTGACTGTGAGAGGCTATTTCCAGAATTGATTGTATTTCTTGGTTGACTGCTTGAATTTGGGCCTCAGGGATCCTGTATAGCCGTAATCTCACTGTGGTTACTGACACTGTTTATTTCATGATAGGCTTTCGTAGTCTGTCCAGGTAACAATGAGGTCCCTCTCTTATCCCTTGGTCAAGGTCTGGATTCATACATAGGGCCTGCATCCCCAGATTGCCCTATCCAAAGCGCATCTCCGTGGAGGGTGTGTGTTCTGTGCTGATTAGTGCTATCGTAGGCGTTGGTTCCACCCACTTTCTGATGTTGACATGGTAAGTTTGCACTGGGAATCTTCTTTCCTCCTGCCTCACTTTATACGTGAACGGTCTGGCCTTGTGTAGCTGTTGGGCTTGCTGCAAATGAGTTTGAGCAACGGCCTGAAGTTTCTAGACCCTTTCAGCGAATTTGTGAGCATAGTCTGTCAGTGTGACCTCTTGCTGGGGTTTATCTTGCCATTCCTCTCTCAGAATATTCAGTAGGGTTCTTACTAGTCTGTCAAACAGCAGTTCAAAATGGGCAAATCCTGTGGAAGATTGGGGTGTATTCCGACAGGTCATGAGGATCCACGGAACTAGCCAATCCCAATCCTTGTCTGTAGGATACATGGTTGTCCTCAGCATCTGTTTGATGGTCTGGTTAGATCTCTCCACCAGAGCATCGGTTTGGGGATGGTAAACCAAGTTTTTGAGATGGTGTATGTGCAGAGTTTGGTACACCTGTTTGAGAATAGTGGA
Source organism: Ambystoma mexicanum (assembly GCF_040938575.1). NCBI lineage: Eukaryota > Metazoa > Chordata > Amphibia > Caudata > Ambystomatidae > Ambystoma > Ambystoma mexicanum. The sequence continues at coordinate 40,454,263 of NC_090933.1, forward strand.
CATAAACTTAGTTTCTCGATCCACATTGAGAATTCCTACTCTAGCAGTGAAAGGCACTAACACATCACAGATTTGTTGCATGCTGATGCTCTGCAGGGTAAAAGCATCTGTGTATCTGGTGGCATAATCCACAATAACTAGCAGATATTTATGCCCTCGACTACAGGGTGCAGAGGCCCACAATATCCATCCCAATCAAGTGAAAAGGCTTTATAATCAGGGGCATGGTTTGTAGCAGGGCCTTTGGAATATTAGGCCTATTTCTCTTTTGATACCGCTGCACTGCTGGCAGAACTGCAAGGTTTGGCCGTATACACCTGGCCAAAAGAACTGGGCCAGGATTTTCTGGATAGTCTTTTCCAAGCCCAGATATCCCTCTCCCACCTGCACATGAGCTACTTCAAGAACGGTGGTTCGTAATTTGGCGGGTACCAGTAACTGTCTAAGAGGCTCTTCATCAACTTGTGGCACCACCCGGTAGTTGAGGCCGTTGTCCTTGACAAAATAATGCCCTTGCCCTTTTCTCTCTCACTTGGCAGCCAATCGTGCATTCCATAGGGACAGATCCAATTCTTGTGCCAGCCACTAACTGTCGCCCTGTTCATCTATTCTCCAGTCAACGGCGACGAGCATCATCACTTTCTCATGCCATCTCTTCTGCAATTTTCTTTCTTAGTACAACCTTTGTTGGATCGTTCTGGTCGTGCTCCGATGGACTCGCCATGAAAGGCGATGCTATCCAACCAACTCTCTTCTATTCGGTGTATAATCTTAGGCATTTTGACCACATCAGATCCCATCACCAGAGGTTTACAGAGCACAGGTAGCACGGCTGCTCTGCTTTTTCATTGTTCCCCAGCCAATTTAACCCAGATACCTTTGTTTGGATATGACTTCGCCTCCCCATGCACACACCTGTTTGTAATCATTCCCCTCAGTACCTTTGTTCTGCCTACCAGGTGTGCGCAGACTGCTGTCTTCAAACTTCCGGAATCCACCATTGCTCTTCTCTGTATTCCGTATACTTCTGCCTCGCATATGTAGGGATACTGTGGCTGTGTTGGGAGTTGTGGCTCTTCCGGATAATTCCCAACCTGGGGTGCGTCAAACAGTACTATCTAAATAGGTTCTGTTTTATTCTCAGAACACATTATAGTGATGTGCCCCCATTCGCCACACTCCTAGTGCTGTGGACTCCTGGATAGCAACACATTAGTACGCCTCCCCTTTCCTCCCTCCGTCTAAGGTTTCCAGGGAACAGCTTTAGCCTCCCTTACGATTCCGGGTTGTGTTGGCCTGGCAGAGGTCAGACCCAGGCCTGTATAAGTCGGCCCATAAGACATTATCCTTCCCTTGCCAGCCTTCTGATATGCTGAGGCTATATTAACTGCTTCCGCCAAGCTGGCCCGATGGTGTTATTTCACCCACCATTGCACCGGTATCAGCAAAGCTTCCACAAATTGCTCCAGGACGATTCTTTGCATCTCATTGGTAGTCGTGGTTGCTGTCTGGAGCCATTTATCTGCCTATTCCTTCACTCGGTAAAACAATTGTCTGGGCTTCTCATTTGGTTATAATTTTGTCTCCCGGAACTTTATCCGGTAGGTGTCTTCATTGTGGGCCAGTCACTAGTACTATTTTCTTCATATCTACTTAATTAGAATCACCTGTGGGATCGTCTGCCTGGTAGGCGCTCTCCATCTGCCCCTGTCATCAAGGGGGCAAGATAGTGGCTCCATCTGTCTTGTGGCCACTAGGCATTCCTCGCGACAGGTTCAGAATTGGCAAAGAAATTAGCCAGGTCCTCCCCCGGTATATACTTTTGCAACACAGTGGCAGGCAACTGCGCCTGTCTCCTTACTGTTGCTGCATCCAATAGTTGTGCCTGTTGCACCTCCAGAGCCTGCTGAAAGGTCTGTCTATCTGCTTGAGTCTGCTGGCTCTGTATCTGTATGGCGTGCTGCAGTTGCTGCTGACCTTTCTTTGGGGCTTTCAGTAGGGCTTCCATGGTGTTCTCTTCTTGTGAGAAGAAGTACTCTTAATACCAAGTACAGGTTTTAAAATGGTTTTTATTACACCACACCTTAACCTCTGGATTTTCCGAGGTCCGACCTCGGTCTTGGTCGTTGTTACTTCACAATGACCGTATTCCCACCCAGTCCATCTTTCAATTAACTGTCAGGGTGTCCCCTTAAGAAGGAAAATACCACACTTTTATGCCTGGAGGCTCTCTCGGTGGCGGCGTTCTGCACTAACCCTAGCTGGTTCATGCTGGTTTAACCTCTCCCTCTGTGGGGGTGTTCCACATTTATCATAGCTTGTTCATGCAGGTTAAACTTCTCCCTCGGTGGAGGCGTTCATGATCTACAAATAGTCAGGTTGTGCCTCATCAACCCTCTGTCAACCTGTTGTTTTATGGTCTTTCCATGTACGTTCAGTATGCTCACCGAAACTCTTTACCGGTGACGTTCTTCTCCATCTCTTCCCCTCTTCCTTGCGCCTCCTCGTAACTCGCTTCTTGCTGCCCCAGACATACCCACAAAAAGAAACAAGGCTCTCATTAACATCACATTTCTCCCCACGTTCACACCTGTGCAGGCCTGACCACTCCCTTGCTGTCCTGCCAGCCACACCCTAGCCACATTAAACCATGCCTCGTCTGTCTCTCGCATGCTGTGCTCCCTGCCTCTGGTGGACTGTGTCGCTCTCCTTACAGTGCTTTACTGCTGCATCCTCACAAGGATCTCCCCTCTCCTTCCCACACTTTACCTATGACAGTACTGGGACGAAGAAGAGGCAACTAGGAGTAATGACCACTAGCTCCTTTCACCACTCGAGTACTGGGACGAGGAAGATGCCTGCAAAGTACTGTGAAGGTCAGGCATGTCCCTTTAACTATGGTCAGGTAAGTTCAATTGGGAGCTTCCACCAGCAGCCTTTTAAGTGGTTGGAGGTGTACAAAGGGAGACCAAAGGAGCAACAAGGCAGTAACTGGAAAGCTTGTGTGAGGGCTGAGCGAAGGCTGTTAACTTCAGCGGCAGGTGTGAATAATCTGAAGCAGAGAAGGCATGGTAGCCTAAGAGCTGTGACGGACCGAGTTAGCCGTCGGGAGCAGAGCACGCACGGAATGAGGGTTCTTGGATGTGTGAATCCTATTGTCACACAGGTCCGAAATGTCCTCTTCCTCCAATGAGGACTCCGTCTCCCCTTCCTCCTCACCTTTAGATTTCCACTTGGGATCCGGTTTCTTCCGTCCTCTCAGACCCGGCTTCTTTTTTTTAATGAAGATAGGGTCGGCCATGGAAGGACGCCACAGTGCCCACTAAAGTCTGTGGCCTATCCTCTGTGACCGCCTGATATTGGGGAAAAAGCCAGAGGCACAAAAAATCCCAAGTATTGGTTGTGGTGGTAGGAGGCAGGACCAATCACGGAATGGAACGGATGGCAAAGCAGCGGCTTGTAGAGGGCACGAGGAAGTGGCAACCGGAATTACCTGGCAATGTAAAGCACCAGAAGAATCTCAAGAGGAAGCTGAGCGGAAGGTAAACAAGCCAAAGGATAAATGTCGGAAAAAGGTAAGCGGTAAATAGCATAGCAAGGAGGTAGACGGCAGGGCGCAAGCAGACAGAAAGAAGCCTAAAGGAGGGAGGAGCTAAGAAAGGAGCGTAAACGAAGAAGAGGAGAGGTAAGCAGCAAGAAATGAGACAGAGGATCAAAAGGTAAGCGAGCGGGGAAACCGGAAGGAGAAATGAAGCGGAGCGGTACAACACAGGAGAAACCTAGAAAGTTGCAACGCGTCTGTCGACCGGAAGGAGCTGCTGATAAACATCCAGCGGCCAAGGCGTAGCAGAAGAACTAGACCGGCAAGAACCACGTAGGGAAAAACGTGATGGGATCTTCAATGGTGGCATCCTTTCCATCGATCCCAAACACGCCACTTACCTCAGGGCATGACACCTACCCCGTGACTGGCCAAGAAGCTTGTACTCTGTGTGGCAGAGGTTGTGCAGCAGAAGCACTGAAGTGTGAAAAGGGGCAGTATAAAGCCCCATTGGGAAGCTAGAAGCGGCAGCAGTTTGCCACTAGGTTCGCCATGCAACCCGGCCACTTCAAAGAAGGCGGTGAGTTTCTCAGAGCCCCGAAACCCCGGACTGCTATGCACGCACACGTTGAAAAGTATTGCTGCGGTACGGTTAAAGCGATCCCCATTATTTAAAGTAACGCGTGAGCTGAAACTAAGTAACAAACCACTGCACAAGCTTTTACTTCACACAGCAATGAAAAGGCAAGTCGCATGTGAGGATTTTCAGAAATGGGAGACCGACTCTTTTTATCGCTTGTCAATGGAAGTGGCATTTAACGAATTGAAGGGAACGAGAGACATGCTCATTTTAAAAGAAGCTTATTGAATACCGAACTGAAAGAAAATTTGCAGCAAAGCGTAATTACACGCATTGAATACCAAGTTCAGTGAAACTTCGTGGGCAAAGCTGTTCACTGATGAAAGTGAAATGGGAAAGTGCCCATTTCAAAATAACCTGCAGAAAAAGGCACAAGTGTGAAAGAGTGCGCCAATGAGGTGGGAAATTGATGAGACCACCACATAGTGAATTATATGAATACAGACAGTGTGGCAAGGCCAAAGAATGGTCTATGGTGTGCAACCCCTTTATGGCAAAGCAGAGAGTCTGACCAGGAGAATTCAAGACAGTGTGAAGCTGCACATACTGTGGAAGCTGAAGAGCCTAGGGTTCCTGTTTGCGTACCTGTGTTGAGTGGAATGTGCAACTGCACCTAGACCAGGGAACCTTAAAATGTGAAAAACACAGACATTGTGAAATACACCAAGAAAGAACACTATAAGTGACTGTTGATACAATCCAGAGGAAAGATCGGGTTGATCTGGAGTTGCGTTGAACTTTTGAAAACCAGAGGCTAGTATAAGTTGCTATGTTGAAGTCTTGGGCAAGGGAACCCTGAGACTCGAGGAATTGCAGATGCTATCTTGAGGACGGAGCCTCAAGACCCTTACTGTGTTGCCTTGAACTTGGGGATGGGAACCCAGAGGATTGTGTGGAACTGTATTACTTTGAACTTTGAGAAAGGTAATCTTGAGAATTCTTTTGTGGAACTTTCTTGGGGAAGAGGAGCTGAAAAGAAAGCAAAGAGCTGGCAGTAGCTCAGAACTTGTGTTGTTTTAATCACCATTTCTTTGATTACTGACATCCCTGCACATTGTTTAGCTTTAGTTGTGAGGGCAACCGACAGACTGTTATGTTGAACTCTTTGACTTTCCTTAGTTTCGTTCAGGTAGGGAAATCCCACCTTAGCATAGGGCAAGTTAGGCCCTCTACCATCCTGATATTTGATTTAATACATTAGTTCTGTTTTAACCTTGAATTTGCTGTCTGTCTTGCTTCATGATGCCTTCACACTGCACACCAAGAATATATTCTGGAGTGGCTCTTCCAAATCATCATCATCACCACATGTGTCTACCTAATTCCTGGAGAGATAATCTGCTATGACATTATCTTTTCCTGCAACATGCATGATCTCAAAATTCATGCCCTCGTGTAGATGTTAACCTATTATAATGCGTCTGGAAACACCATCCAACACTTTTAATGTTAACACTGCCACTAAGGGCTGATCAGAAACGATGGAAACTGTTCTGCTCCATAAGAAGGCTTTGACTGTCTTTACTGCCCATGTTACTGATAATGCTTCCTTTTCAATGACCGAATGCCTACATTCAGCGTCCTTTTGTGAGCTTGAAGCAAAAACGAGAACTGTGTTGCCATGCTTGACCGATTGTACGAGGACTGCGCCTAACCCTTTACAGATGGCATCAGTCATTATAAAGGTATCTTTGCACATATCAAAAGGTGAAAGAATTGGTGCATTGGAGAATGCACTCTTGAAATCACAAAAATTGTGTTGAATTCACTGGTCCACGCAAGTGTTTGACCTTTTTTGCAAAGATTCCTAATTCAATTTATCTGAAAAGTTAATCACAAATATTGAGTAGTATTTAACCACCCCTAAAAATGACATCACCTCATGCTTGTCTTTGGGCGGTGAGATCTGTAGTATAGCAGTAACTAATCCTTCCCTGGGGATATCCCTTCACTTGATAAGCAATGTCCCAGATAATCCATTTGTGAAGTTCTAAAACAGCATTTGGACTTTTGTAAAGTTAATCCAGCCCTATTGAGTTTGTCCAACATAATCTATCATGGTCCCTGGTGGAGGAACCCATTACTAAGATATCCTGATAACTGAAAAAACTGGGGATGTCACCCACAAAATCCTTAATCACTTTTTGGAAGAAAGCAGCAGCAGATATAAGACCAAATGGCATCCTTTTAAATGTGAATGTGCCAGGATGGAGTTTGATCTGGTGATATGCTGATGCTAGATCAAGGTTGGAGAACACTTTAGCTCCAGCCGTGAGACTGAACATCTCTCTAATGTTTGGAAGGGGAAAGCGATCAACAACCACACATTTATTCAAATCCCATAGGTCCACACACAGGCGAACACTTCCATTCAGTTTTTTAACCGCCACCACCGAATAACACCATTCAGAAGCTTCAACAGGTTCAAGAATGTCTTCAATCAAAATGCTGATTTCCTTGGCCCCCTCTTCTCTAAGTGCAAGGGGAATATATCTTAACTTGGACGCTACAAGGATAGAGCTTTTCTTTTATCTAATTTTGTTACGTCTCCCTTTCAAGCAACCTAACCTTTCTTTAAATACATCAGGTATGTTGTCTTCAGGTGAAGAAGTGATGGCGGCAACACAGCCAGGAACTTTGAGGTTGATTGAGAACCCATGTCTCTCTTCTGATACAACCTAAGTGGCATCCCCCTTTGTCAGAAACATAAACTCTGTCCTTAATGACTTTGTTCTTGCACTCCAGAGTTGCCGGAAAACACCCCAGCATGGTAATTTCCGAGCCACCATAGGCACTAGCCTTGATGTGAGAGGGTCTTAAGCTGATGTTGGAGAATGTGGACTGCCACTTTTCCCTATTAATGATGGTGTTGTCTGACCCTGAATCAGTAAGCATTTTTACAGCTGCCCCATCAATTAACAGTATTGAGTGAGGCTTCTCATCCAGTTTTTATTTTTAAATAAGGGCCCCCTTCACATATGGACCAACTGATGCCACATGCTTCATCATCAGAAAGGGGCTCCTCTTGACATTCACCCTATTTATTTATTAGCATGTGAAGAGAGCGCAGCAGCCCTTGGGCATCGTGGTGCTTGTTACAGAAGCGAAACATGCTGGTCACACAAATACAACACAGCGTATTTATAGTTAAACAGATTGTAGGTGAAAGACAGGACTTGGTTACATTTTCCTTGTACAATTCACAGCGTGATCATAAACATAGCTTAGTTACAGTGCAGGACGTAGAAGGGAAAAAGGGAAGTGAGGGCTAATTTAACAGGGTGGTTTTAAGGGCTTTGCGGAAGGCAGAGAGTGAGGGTTCACCTCTGAGGGTATTAGGTAGTGTGTTCCATAGTTTGGGAGCAATGTGTGGGAAGCTAATGCCTCCTGCCTTAATTCTTTTGATGGGTGGGACGCGTAGTTGATTAGCATGGTGACTTCTTTTTGGTCGTGTGGCAAGGTCTCTGGTAATGGTGTCTGCCAGGTAAGATGGAGCAGAGAGATTAATGCATTTGTGCATCAGAGTAAGAATCTTAAAGTTGATCCTGTCTTTGACAGGGAGCCAGTGGTCTGCGCATCTGGCCTGGGTGATGTGGTCCCTTTTCGGGATGCTGAGGGCGGCTCCAAGTGCATTATTTTGTACTGTTTGTAGTTTGTAGTTTGTCGAGGTTGAGATTTGAGGTGCCTGCAAGGAGGGTGTTGCAATAGTCTAGTTTCGCTCCCATTGTTGCTCAGGCTATATAAAGGCAGTTTTGTGTGGTAAGAAACGGCTTGATGGCTTTTAGGAGTTTGGTGGTATGGGGGGATGCTGATGCAATGGTGTTGACCTGTCAGGTCATTGACAGTGTCGAGTCAAGATAGACTCCTAAAGTTTTGACAGTGTTGACAGGTATGATGGAGTTGTCAATGGTGACATTTTCATATTTTGGGTCTAGTTTGGGTAAAATGTCCCTGGGGCCTAGGAGGATGATCTCGGTTTTATCCCCGTTTAAACAGTGTCCATTGGTTGACATCCATGTTTGAATGGTAGTGTGGATTTGAAGGAGGCCTGTAGCATCCTGATTGTAGGAGCCAGTGAGGGGAAGAAGTACGTGCGTGTCGTCGACATAGTTTGTGTAGGCGATGCGGAGCGAGTCAAGTTTGTTGAAGAGAGGTTTCGTGAAGAGATTGTAAAGGGTAGGTGCGGTGCATGATCCCTGTGGCACCTCGCAGGGGATGGTGGTGGGGTGGGGGGGGACATTTGCCTAATCGTATTACACTTTCATGGCTCTGCCTTCTAGAAATGACTTTATCCATGATGTGGCTGTATTGGAGAATTGGGCTGCGTTGGAGAGATGGGAGGTCAGAATGTTATGGTCAACCAGTTCAAACACAGCGGAGAGATCTAGAAGTAACAGTAATGCAGGTTTGCCTTTGTCCATTATCTTGGTGATTTGTTTTTTTAAATCCAAGAGGGCAGTTTCCGTGCCGTGGCCTTTGCGAAAGCCTGATTGTCTTTTGCCTAATATAGCGTTGGTTTCAAGGAAGAGTTGGATTTGGGAGTGGGAGGCTTTATCCAGGATTTTAAGGAGGAATGGAACTGTGGTGATTGGACGGTAGTTGTTAGGGTAGGCGGGGTCTAATGATGGCTTATTTTGGAGGGGCAAACCCAAGCTTCTTGTAGGCTTTGAGGGACTGTGCCTGTGGAGAAGAAGCATTGATGCATGCGTGATGATAGGAGTCAGTGCGTTAGAGCATTGCTTGATAATGGCTGGAGGGCAGATGTCACCTTTGCAAGTGGAGGGTTTGAGATGGAGGAGTATGTCTGCTACTTCTGTATCTGTGACTTCTTTAAATGAGAAGAAGGGGGTGTTGGGGTGAGAGGTGGAGGGTGCAGTGGATGGTGAATTGTGTTGCTTGGGTAGAGCTTTGTGCTTTGACTGAATTTTTTCTTGGAGTAGATTGATTTTATTCTGGAGAGCTGACTGAATGTTAGAACACCAGGCTTCATCTTTGACAATTTCATCAGGGCTGGAGGGAGGAGAGATGAGATCTTTAAAGATTGCAAACATTTCTTTGGAATTAGAGCTGGCTGAGGCGATTCTGTGGTTAAGGGATTCAGATTTGGCTCTGAAAGTAGCTTTCTTGTAGGTCACGGCGATGTTTTTGAATTCAGTTAGAGTGGTGGGGTTGGGTGATGATTACCATTTAGCAAAGGCTAGACGTTTGTTGGCACGTAGAGTAGATGGCTCATCCGTGAACCAAGGGTGAGCATGCATAGATTCTTTTTCCTTCTTGTTCTCGAGAGGCGCTATAGACTCGATGGCCTTGGTAAAGGTGTTCGAGTAGATGTTTGCGAGAATGTCAGGGTTGTTGGTAAACGGGGGGTTTAAGTTCTGGGATGTCTAGAAGAGGGGGAGGTTGGCTTTGGTACATTTTTTAGAGCTTCTGACATTGGCTGCAGGGGCGTAGGAGAGCACTTTTGGGGGTGGTCTGGATGGAATAGTGAATTGAAAGCAATGGTGATCTGTCCAAGGGTGTGGTGCTATGTTGGTGATGGTGGAAAAGCAATTGTGGTCCCTAGAGGGTTGAAACATGTGTCGGCGACTTTCAATAATATTTGAAATCATGTTTCTTTCATGACCAACTCAGAACTTATGGAAATTGTACTTTATACACTCGAATAGAGCACCACTGTAGGGAACGTTTTTTTTTGGTTTACTTTATGCCATATCACGATTTGTTAGGACTACTTGAGTCTTTAGAAACTGCACGTTACACAAATTTGAGTACATCTACTAGGAAACCATTATTTGTGATTATTTGTGATTTCACATCATATGCATAAATAACCATTTGATGGGTACAAAAGTTGTACATTTGTCTCAGCCATATCCAAATTGGCCACTTATAGGTGCATTGAATCTTTAATAAACTCAGCACTTTGGTGCACTTATGACACAATTGGTCTATTGTTTTTGGAAGTGAGCGCAGCATGTGAGGACACCCTTCCAGATTTTGCTTGTAGATCAGTCTTTCGATTGCACAGGGATTTTGCTTAACCCTCTCTATATGACCACTTTGACCTATTTCGCTGGCTCTCCTTTGGCCTTCTGGTATCTGTAGTTTCACTTAGATGGAGATCAACCAGAGTCTCTTGAGTTAGCACCTATGCAGTGCCGGTTTCCCTCTGTAGCGGGTTTCGCCTTTTACATCTTTGCAGTTCTTTCATAGTTCATCGAACTTGGTTCAAAACTTGCCACTTTGCGATTCTCACTCAACAGAGTTTGGTTCTTATTGTTTCTCCCTTTGACTCACCGGCTGTTGTGAACCGCTTAGCTTTCTTCTTCATTGAAATCAAGGCCGGTACCACAGTCGTGGGAGCTTCTCTCGCTCCTGCTTATCGGCATAGGTTTGCCCCGTGTACCATTGACATCTGCTGGAAGACATTTGTGCTATTGTTCGTCGTCTTAGGCTCTCTTCCACAAAGTTTCTGCGAGTCTCCGATGAAAAGGGCAAGGTCACTTCTCTCCTTGCCGCCCTCTCGATTCCTGCCGCCTTTCTCCTTCTTTTGAACTGCAGCGCCTGATTAGCCGTCTTGTTGTGCTGTCTGCCGTGCTTGTACTGTGCTCTCAGGCTCCACTTTCTATCCCTGTGGGGAAGGGAAAGGGCCGTCGGGTGTGTGTGAGTCAGGTTAATTTCATGACCCTTGTATTGGCACATGTCAGGTAAATGGCTCTGGTGTTAGTCTGTTGTCCTTTGTGTTGTGCAAAAGTGTTTGTGTCGGAAAATGGGGTGGATGGGATTAGTGGTTTTGAATGTCCTACGTGAGAGAACAGGGAAAAGGTGTAAACTGCGTCTTGCCCATCGGTGTGCCACTCCCCCATCCAGGTGATCCTCCCTCACTGTTCCACCCCCCAGGAACTGGATCCTATAGCGAGGGCCATGTCCTCGCCACCTGGATGACAGATCCCCAGGGACTAGCTAGAGAGACACCTTCAGGTTTCTCCCACTATGTTCAACCCTTTTTGCAATTTCTAACACATCATCCTGGCCAGGTTCACCCCTTCCCCAAATCTCCTCTCTAATTTTAACCTCTTTGACCTATAAGCCAAATTATTTATTTATTTTATTTTTTATTCATTACATTTGTTGTGTGCACAGACCCTGAGGTATCACAGCGTATTTACATTAGAACAACAATAAAAGTTACACATTACAGTAATACATATTTACAAGTTGTGAACATTTATCCAAAGTGTGTGTATGGGATTAGATAGGGGAGCGTGGTGTTTGGGTTCAACTTACAACTGGTTGAATAACCATGTTTTAAGTAGTTTTTTGTAGTAGTTTTTTTAATAGTGGGAAGGATTGTTCCCTCTTGATGTTGATGGGAAGGGTGTTCCAATGCCTAGGAGCGAGTACTTTAAAACTGCTGCCTCCTGCTTATTATCTTTTGTAGCGAGGGATTTTGAGGTTTTCGCTGTTGTTAGATCTTAGCAGTGTGGTATAGTGTTTCTTAGAAACTGTGTTGAGAAGGTATTTATGCGCTTTGTTGGTGATAGATTTGTGAGAGATGCAAAGGGTTTTGAAGAGAATTCTGGCTTTGATGGGAAGCCAATGGTTTTGTCTCCTGATGTTAGATATGATCGCATTTTCTTATGCCTAATACAGCTCGGAGGGCTTTGTTCTGCAAGAGTTGGAGTTTGGATAGGTTGGTGTTGGATGTACCTAGGAAGAAGATGTTGCAATAGTCGAGCTTTGATAGTATGAGCGCTCTTGCAAGTGTAATGCAATTTTCTGGTGTCAGGAATTTGCGACAGAGAGAAATCAGTTTGGCTGTGTAGGAGGTAAAGGAGGCAAGGGTGTTAACTTGTTTAGTCATGGTGAGTGTTGCGTCAAGGTAAACCCCTAGGGTCTTTACTTGTTTATGAACTGGGATTATGATGCCATCAATGGTGAATGATGAGTATATAGGCTTAAGGGAGGCGAGTTTGGACGATGATCCTATTATGAGTAGCTCTGGTTTGTCATCGTTAAGACAGAGGCTATTATTGGCCATCCAGTTTTGGATAATTGCATATATTTTGTTAATAATCAGAGAGTCTTGCTCGTGGTTACCTGTTAGTGGGATAAGGATCTGGGTGTCATCAGCAAAGTTGGTGTAGATGACACCCAAAGCGTCCAATGCTACGCAGAGCAGCTTGGTGTAGGCGTTGTATAGGGTTGGGGAGAGACAAGAGCCTTGAGGGACGCCTAACGGGACTGGTATGGGGTCTGCTGATTCTTTACCAATGGCAACTCTTGAGGTCCTATCTGCGAGGAAAGATTTTATCCACTCTGTTGCATTTTTGGAGAGGTTGAAGTTGTTGTTTAGGGAAGCACAGAGTTTTTCATGGTCAACCAAGTCAAACGCTGCGGAGAGGTCAAGGAGCATGAGTAGGCAGAGTTTGCCTGACTCTCTCGACACATCCATTTGGATCTTTAAGTCAAGTAGGGCTGTTTCTGTGCTATGGTTGGGGCGAAATCCAGACTGCCTGTCCCCTAGTAGTTGGTGATGTTCTAAGTGATTTTGGATTTGTGAGTAAGCAATTTTATCGGAGTTTCAGTAGAAATGGGACAGTGGTTATGGGTCTGTAGTTGGTGGAGATTGAAGGGTGCTAGTGGGTACTGAGTTAGAGCTAAAGGACGCATTAACAAATTTCGTGATGATGGGTGATAAGGTGTGGGCGCATAGTTTGACTAGATGTGATGGGAATTGGTCCTCTGCAATTAGAAGCTTTGAGTTTTGTGATAGTATCAGGTACTTCTTTGTTAGTGACTGGGGTAAATTGGAATGGACTGCATGTGGTCAACATAGATGTGTTAGAGGTTATGTTAGGTAGTGTTTTTCCTGTGAGGAGTTTTTTTTTTTGCTATTTATTTTATTCTTTAGAAGAGTAATTTTGGAAGTTAGTGTGTCTTGTATTGTGGTGCACCAGGTTTTGCTGGAATTGTAGGGTGCTGTCACTTGGCAAGGGTTCTCAAGCTCTCTGAGAATGGAGAAGAGTTCTTTGCTATCAGAGTTGGCATTGGTTATGCGTGTGTTGAGGGCATTGGCTTTGTGTGAGATTATGGCAGTTTTATATTTTTTGTTGGCTTTTTTGAATTCCTGATTTTGATTGAAAGTTAAGAATAATCAAACAGACAAACTGGTCGCGAAGACGTTGTCACAGGTTTTATTACATAGCACACTTCAGTTCAAGCAGACAAACTGGTCACAAAGATGTTGTCACAGGTTTTATTACACAGCACACTCCAGTCAGGGACTCCTTCCCCGACAATGAATGTGGCGTACAATAAAGTGCTTTTTATTTTTAATAAACCACAGGTTCTTTTATTTGAGTAGGCCCCCAACCCGTCTCGCACCCAATCTTCAGAAACACCCTGTGTCACAATGGACTAGGAACTAGGCCGGTGTGTATCAATAAGATAATTATTTTATTATTTAATGGAAAAGGGGAAAATATTCAAAATGCAACCGCCACCAAACGTGTGGCAACACAAATGCAATGATTCCTACAAAACAGTTGGTTCAGATATCCTAGCACAGTTACACAGATCTTTAATGGCAAAACAGTTTTCAATCAAGTGATAGCATCAAGGTTTAGCACTCCCCCTGCAACACTCACCCCCAAACATCAGCTAACTTAATTCCGTTGAATGGAAGGCAGTGGTGAAGAGTAAGCATAGAGGGAGAAAAATCAGATTTGAAATAAAGCCCACCACCCCAAGATAAGAAGTCGGAAAAGAAAATGTAAACCCATTTTTGGAGCAAAATGGCAGAATCTGATTTTGCTTGTTACTCGGACGGCTACTGCTATGGGACAGAATTAAAGGAAATTAGTGTTGCTACACTTGAGGAGGTAGGGAAGCTTAGAGACTACTAATCAGTACACAGAACAACGTGGAAATGAGGTAGGAAAATTGATTTTGGGGAGAATGCAAATGCAAAAGGAGAAAAATACAAACGGCAAAGGGAAATTTGTTTTACACAGGATTTGCAATGATGGGTAGCTAAGGAAAGGGGCTTAGCTTTCAAAAATCGGTTTTTAAGGACAGAGACACATAACAGACAGACTAGTCGGCAACAGGGATTTCCCACAATGGGACTACCGTTTAGGGTTTTCAATGGGACAGATGCAAATTAGGAGTTTGTGGGGTAATGCCCGCAATGCATGGGCAAATTCGGTTTTCAGTTACACAGAGACTAATTCTGTTGAGGCTATACTTTAATGACTATAATTATTAAAGAAAGACACTAGGCACAAGGGTGTTAATTTTGAATTCTAACCAACTCGTACCATGAATTTCAATGGGGAATTAATTGATTTACTTCAAAATAATGCCAAGGATCTATACAGACAACTGAGAGATTTATCAAAGGAATACGTTAACATATACAGGCTTAAACGGATTCTACTATGGGAAGGTGAATGAGTTATACTGGCAACAATTTTTTTCAATGGGATTTTCAATGGGATTTCTATGGGGTTTCAATGGGATGCAATGCTAGAAAGGGAAGGGCTTAGGCAATTTAGGGCTGGGGTTGTTTGCTACTTACAAAGTAAGCCTTCGTTTGGGATTCTGGAAAGCCAGCTGGATCTCAGGACTCTCTGATAAGCTAGGGCAAGGGGTCTGGTCTCTGCACTCTCCTAGATGGGATTCTGTACAGCTGGCTCGATCTCGGGGCACTCTGGACAGCTAGGCAAGGGTCTGGTCTCTGAACTCTCTTGGATGGGGATCAGCTGCCTCCTTTCTGTCGTCCTTCTCCTGTTGTCTCCCCGGTTTCTTGTGTCTAGTACAGTCCCCCCTTATATAGCCTAAATGACATAGTTCATTTTACAATCTAGTGTGAGTACTCTAAAATTACTTCTACCCTGGGATAGGACAGCCTACCATTCCTCTCTCCACCCCCTGGCATCATTGTTTCAACGGGAGGGAGCGCCATCTGTCTGTTTGGCATTTATTACAGTTCTTTGTTTCACAGGTCAACTTTTTAGCAAAACTTAGTTATGTTTCCTAACTTCATATTTATACTAGCCACCGCCATAAGAAATATATATGCAGTTTCAGTTAGTCCTAGGGAATTAGGTAAACTGATCGCCAACTCCGTATGAGGTAGCATGGCCCTTTGACACATTTTTGTCCTTTTCATAAAATATATAACAGTTATAACTCTGCAAATGATTAAGCATTTTCATAATCTCATTCTCCATCTTTCCATCAAATCTCATGCTTGTAACATTTTTAAATCGGCCAGAAACTAGTGTTTACTGGCCATTTCAGTCCACAGAGTCCTAGGAACATGCACTTAGTCTCAAAACAACCATCTGGAAATCACATGGAAAAATAGCAGAAAACAATTACTTCTTAATCTGAGTGCTGCGAAAAATGCCTAAAATGAATCAATCCTTTAATGTTAATTTGGAGGATCTGTCACATATGGGAGGGCGGTGCTTCATCCCCCACAGCCAAATGTCATCCCCTGGCTCAGCTTGCAGCAAAATACTTTTTTACACCCTTTGATGTTTGTCAGTTTGTCCTTGGTAGTGGGTGCAGGAGGAACTCCCACTTCCTGGTCAAACTCTAGCCACACTTGCTTTCCTTGTCCTCCCTGCTAGTACTGCCTTCCAGTCTGGAAAAGCCCTCAGCCACATCACATGTCATTGCGGAATAGTTCACTTATAGGTGCGACTTCCAGTGGGAGGCAAGGCTTTCCATTTCGAAGTTTCCTGCCTGCAGCAAAAAAAACCTGGTTTTACTGGTGTTGTCAGCCTCTTCGAAGGTGATGGAAGTCTTGTGGAGACAAACATAATGTACATTTCTTAGCCAACCACCCACCCACAACATATTTCACTGACATTATTGCGCGAGCAAAGCCATCCTTTCACAGTGGCTTTTAAAAGTAATTTCTCTTATTTTCTTTCACACATGTGCAAGCCTTATTTCATCTAATGTTTGAAATGCTGTTCTGTAGGTCATGGGATTCTTTAATTTATCCTTTTGAGGGAGTTTGCATTTACTGTTGGTCTATTGACACAGAGGGGTAGGCCCCCTGCACAGGGTTCTTTGATTTGACACTGGATAAAAGAAAAGGGCTTTTTTTTCTCCATTTGCAGTGTTTTAGAGGGCTGCGGTTCCCATGAAAGGGAAAACGAAAGCCGTGTTGGGTTGCAATGTAGAAATCCTTGCCCCTCATGTGAATCAACAGTAAACCAAGACCTTTCTGTATGTAATGCATAACTTTTTTTTTTAATGCAGTGCATATCTTCTTGTTATTAAGGTGCAAGAACAACAAATGCAGGGCCAGGGACAGCAAAGCACAGCCATTTTTCGTGGAATAGTTTAAATGCGGTTTTTAGATGAAGGGGATTTCTGTTTCGGGCCAGTAAATGCATCCCGCAACGTTTATCATATGATGAGCCAAAGTGACACTTGTTAGCATGCTGTCTGGTGTTGACGTGGTAGCGCTGTAATATGATGCAGCCCTTCCTCTCATAATGTTTGTCAAATTTTTTAAGGATAACGTCATAAGCAGCGGGTAGATCTACATCCTCGCCAGCTGCTTGGGAGGTTGTAGCCAAATCAGGAAGGCTTTTTAATATCCACCTGCCATCATAGCCCAAGCAGTGCATTAAGAGGGCTCTACATCTCTCTAAATAAAAATTTGGGCCATAGATGTCTGTTACATAATCAACAAATTCATTTTACCATGTCTCCCATGGAACTATTGGCTCTCCAAGCGTTTGGAGAAAATGAAGGTGCGCTGAGCCGCATAAGTTACGTAGCCTGCCAGAAATTAAAGGGTGAACACAGCGGTGGCATCAGCAACAGTACGCAGGAAGGGCAGATGAGAGTGGAGAAAGGCGGCACGGTTGTGCAACTGGTGTAGAGGTCTGCTGCAAACTGAGCAAAGTATGCTAGCTGCTGGCAAGGGGAAGAGTCAACCCCAGAAAATCAAGTGACCGCTGGGGTAACGGAAGCAAAGTCCTCTTAGATCGGCACAGCTCGGGCAGCCAGGAACACCTTCAGTGAGCAGAGGAGGATGAACGCCGGCAACAGGTAGGGAAACAAAAGCGCACTAAAGCAAAGGACTGAGAGGCAGACAGATGAAGAACAAAAGCAGGTGGGCCTTCAAGGTTTCAGTTTGTCGCCATTCTGAAGTGAAGGATGTCCAAAGACCCTGGTACATTTTCTCTAAGTATTTATTCTCATAAAGAAGGCCCTCCTGTCCAAGATGGATTTCCTACTGGACAGGTTGTGCCCTTATATACCTACTGCTTGAGAGCCTTTGTAGATTCTAAGTTACCTAGGTAACTACTTAACATGTTGTTATTATATTGGGACCTGAAGGGCAACAACATAAACAAATACAAGTTTGTCTATAGCAACCTACCATTACATTTTTATAAATTTTAACTGCTTTATAACATGTTTGTTTATTACACTTGCCTTTCATATTCTCTAAAATGTATCTCTTGTAACAGATGTCATAGCCTTAGAAGATGAATCATAACAACATATAATACATTAACATCGATGATAATCCAGAAAAGTACAATATATATAAACACATGTGCTATATATAACAACTTGCTAATTTGCTTGGGTGTATAATATGTTTGGTGCCAGACTTTGAATTGTTCTAGTGTGTGCCTATGGGTCATGGAGATTTTTCATGTTACCTTGCATGCTATGCCACAGGTACCCTTGTCTATCTCTACCGCTAGGCATGTTTTCCAGTTTTAATTTTGGTAAAAGGGCTAGCCGGTTTATCAGATGGGACCATTTTATACAGCATAGAGACCATATGCTTTGTGGTGCTGGCTTTTAGCATATTGTGCACTATTGGATATTCAAGGGCGCGGTTGCGAGAGGGCGGTCAGTGAAAACATTGAAATTATTTTCTTCAGCTCACTTCTCAACCTATTATACAGCATCTTGTGGGTTAGTGATTCCCAGCGATGGTGTATTCATCAAGGCTGAGGAATCTCACCTTGCAAAATAGGTTCCTAATTTGGATGAAACCCAATTCTGCCAGTTCACGCCTTATGCCCCCTTCAAATGATATCTTTTTTTTTTTTACCATACTCTGTCAATGAAGCCTTCAGTGGTCCCAGGGTGACTTTACCTCATTTTCTGGAGTGGTTTAGTTAGGGATTTAAGGGCAGCGTTTATTGTTTGTACTTTAGATTTGTTCTGCTTTGGAACACCCATTAGGGTCCCCATTCAAGCTCACTGGGGTGTCAACTACACTCAGTTGCGACCTGCTCTGCACATAGAGGACTTCACCATACCATGACACAATGTGACTAGCTTGGGCAGTATGATAGTAAAGCTCCATATCCGGCACACCTACGCCCCCCTTTGTCGACTGGAAGCGTTAATGTTGCCCATGAGACCCAGGGCATTAGGGGGAGGTGGGTGTGCGCCCAGACCGCTCACAGGAGGATAGTTCTGAACTGGTCAAAAAAGCTTTGGGGAAATTGGTATTGGCACATTTACAAACTTGTAGGGCAATTTGAGAAGCAAGACATCTTAATCAGCGAGATTCTAGCCATCATTGACAGCAGAGTTTTGAGCTACTTCTCTGTCACCCAGCGTGACCCAGCAAGTCCAAGTTGTTACGTTGGAGGGGAGTTGGCACATTGCTGGACACCCAGGCGTTTACCTGTCTCGAGACCCCATTTAAACCCCCTTTTGTTCACCCATTTGGATTTTCAAAGGTGTTACTGTTAGAAGTCAGCCTTGAGTGCATGCCAAATTGGTTCACTGTTTTTATAGTGGACCAATATTTATCTCTGTGTCTTTTACATATAGTCTGAGATGGTCAGCAAACGGCGAGACCAAAAACTTGCTTGATGAATAGTCTGATACCCTTGTCTTTGTGCTGCTCTCTCACATGGCAGGCTCACGACTCAATTGCCGCAGCCAAAAAGAGGGGGACCGGGAGGGGAGAACGGTCAGCCCTGTCTTGTATCCTTTGCAGCGAGTGGGGTTTGAGGAGCCACCATTGACCACCACCCTTGCCAAACGCTGCATGCAAAGCAGTTGCCTTAAAGACAAGAACACTTCACCCACAGCCATTCATGGCAACACTGCAAACAGAAACAGCCATTCCCGGGATCAAACTCTTTCACCATGTTGAGTAGTGTTGCCACTGCCTTGGTCTAAGGGTCTAGTGTAGGGATAGTGGTGAGAAGATGCTTCAGTTTATGGCTAGTAGATCTACCTGTAACAAATCATGACTGGTCCGTAAGGACCAACCATTCCATAAAGGTTCCCAATCTGAGGGCCAGCAGTTTGGTCGATATCTTATTGTCAAAGTTTAATAAAGAGAGTGGGTGGTAGGAGGCACATTCTCCCTTACCTTGCTTGTGAAGCACAATGATTGAGGCTTCTCGAAGAGATTAAAGAAAGTACCTTTTATTTAGTGCTGCTGCATAAACTTTGTGGAGTCGTTTGGGCACCAGGATATCGCTATATTGTTTGAAGTATTCAGCGGTTAATCCTTCGGGGCCAGTGGCTCTGCCCGGTGCCAGTTTTGAGATGACTTATTGATTTCCGCTACAGTGGCATGCTCGCCTAAAACACCCTTCTGCTGGTCTTCTATCCAGGCCAGAGCCACTTCATCCAGGTAACTACTCAGGTCGCCATATAGATAGCCCATATGACTTGATAAAAAGTTGGCATAATATTTTGTGAACATGGGCAAACTTTCATAGGGAGTTCTGGACAGTTTATTTTGTTCCATCTCCTCCACCCAACTCTATGGCCTTTCACTCCTCACCGCACACGCTAGGGTTCGCCCTGCCCTATCACCCTCCCTTACTTCTGAGCAATTACGCACAAGTCTGGGGAGTGATCAGACATGACCTTTGGTGAAAGTCTTAACAGACCCAAACAATTGTCCAGTGAGTAGCAACCCATCGATTTAGAGAGGGAGTCATGTACGGATGAGTACAATATATACTCGTTGGTCTCCCCATGTATAGTAGGCCTCCATACTTCGATGAGCTCACATATTTCAGAAAGTGAGATGAGGGCAGGTAGTCAATCTGCTTAGATGTACATCAAATATTGTGTTGTCGCCCCCCCAGCCCTGTGTTCTTGCCAAGAGCTAATCGATATGTGCTAAATTAGCTCCACTGTTTTTCTAAAAGAATCCCACCAGAGCGTTAATGACAAGGGTAGCTGTTGACTCCACCCTTTCCTCTACATATTCGCCTTACCCTCTGGAGTCAAGCCCCCTTCAAAAAAGAGGGTTCCTTGCCTTATCTTATACATTGGCGGGATAGTGTTCATAATTTGTGCAAGTGGGATTTTTGATGGTGGCACTAGATGGTGGATGGAGATTTTCCTGTGAGTGGTAGAGCCATGTCTATCAGGCTAGGATTTTATGTTTTAAAATCTCCGAAATAATAATGCAGACTGAAAATGAAGCAGTACAAATGAAGAGGTCTGCTTTGCATTGATAGTAATGTAAACAGTACAAATACATTCATTTTAAATTAATAAAGTAAAAATGGTGAAATGCATTATTTTACTTTTTTCTGTAATAAACAACCAAATACTGTGAAAACAGGTACATTTGTTGTAAACCTGTAATTTTGATATATCAACTTGGTGTTAGCTGGGGTATGAAGGAGGGTCTCCCTGGTATTGCCACCACCCCATTACTTGCACATGGCCGTTTCCAGTTTTGAAGGTATACATTCAAAATGAAGAGGTACTGCCCATACCACCTAAGTACCATTTATTTCCCCTGCCTTCGCCACCTGCCCTAATCATATTGATCCCAACCATGAGTTCTTTTCTTTTTGATATATTTTATGATTTTGTTTTGTTAAATATTGAACATGGGATATGTTTTGATATCTTCAGTTTGATCTTGGATTGTCTGGAGTAAAAGTTATTTTGAACCCTTTGCTTTTGTTGTTTATTTTTGCAGAGCTATTTTTACTGTGTAGGTGGGAGATGGGCCTGGGTTGTATTCCGATCTAATACTATTTTAAAGCTGCCTGATTTCTATGTGCTAATCTTCCATGATATAATTATGACTAATCCATTCTGGTGGTCTTTATTAATAATGTGCCTGGTCAATAATGCAAATAATGTCCTGACACTCACAAGTGTCAGATTAGTTGATCCTCATTGCAAATTCTCTACTCACCCATTAGTATTGTTAGCCATGCTAGATGTTCAAGCTTTCCAACCCCCTGCCTGCTGTCACGATTGCTGATTTTTGGCTTAATAGTCAAATATTACAAATTATGCTGGATGGCCTTACTCCTAATCGCATATAATGGCCTTTCTTGCTAATCAGGCCTCATATGGTCAGGGTGCAAAATTTGCCCTCGCAACTAGCCACAGGCCAGTGAAACTTGACTCTTGATGAATAAGAAATGGTTTGCTGTGTGTATGTATAGAATTGAAAGGGCAAGTGACTTTTTATGGCTGGCTAGTAGCGTATACTTGAATCTTTGCCCCCAATATGATCCTTGGTCTTTTAAAGGAAGGGATGTTGGTCTTCTTGGACAATGATTAATATGTGCTTAAAATGTAGTTTACAACTTCTTGAAACTTGTATGTTTGCCTGTTCAGAGACCCCAACCATTGTTTTATGGTGGGAAATATTTCACAGTGACCCATGGTTTGTGGGATTTTCTTTTTTTCGGGGTGAAGGTGGGCGTACGATTTTGTAGGGCTGGGGGAAGCCAATCACAGTTATCTGCAAAATTGTGTGTGATGATAGATTGGTGGTGGCATAGGAACTGAGTTCCCAATCAAAGTTGTTGTACCATAACCACGTTATGGTTGTAGAAAACATGAAACACACCATCATGGATGGCTCCTCCAGGCAATGTTCGAAAGCATTCTTTGACTGGGTTGCTAAAAACAGTAATATTTTATCGTATTTGAGTGTGAGGTCACTGCATACGTTTGATAACTGAGATGTTCTTCTCATGTCAAGAACCCATTCTGAAAGAATGCTTGGGGTGTGGAGGCCGGGGTTATGCATATTGATTTTCTCTGTGTACATGTTGGATATCCTAAAAATAAAAGCAGCTGTACAAAGGTGGGGTTAACTCACTTTCAATTCTCACATGGGAATAATCTTTAGAATTGTCTGATGTGCAAGCACAGCATTTTATAAACCATAGACAAGTTGCCAGATATTTCCATTGCGTTGTAGTTATTGTAGTCCTTTCCATCTTCTAGCTTCGTGGACCCATTAACTCCCGAATGACTACCTGCAAAAGCACTGAACTTTCAACTGCTATCACTGCTTATAGAAGTCTCTGCTCTCAACCACCAAAAGGTACCCATCTGCTGCTAAATAAACTGCATAAACTTTCAGTGGCAACAATGAAACATTTTTCAGTTTGAAATGTTTTCGCACATTTGATACCTGTGGTCAGTTGGTCATTGGGTGAGTGTTTTTTAGAGCACTAAAGAGCTAAAAATAAAGGTCCATCCCTCTGTCTCAAACATGGCTTTGTGATCTGACTTGATTTGCAGTTAGCAAACTTTTCACCGACTTGGCATACATGCAGCTACTGAGCCTGTCGGAGAAGGCCTACAAAGTACAATCAAAGCATTGTGTCTGGTATGTAATATTCTACAATCAGTGTGAGTAGTCCTGTTTCCACCAACAACATAGATTATGGACATGTTTCCTTTGGCTCCTTACTTGAACAATTTGTCTGACCAACGGTTGTGCAATTATGGAGAGTGAATCACCTTTTCACATTTCTAGTTTATCGGGAAAAGTATTGAGAGAGCTGAATGAGAGTTGCTATACTGGTGCACAATATATTTTCCTCATGTACAGGTACAGATGACAGTCTGCTAAGCTTGAAAGCTTTCCAACCAAGTTATATTCTTTGTTTTTCAATGGATTCATTCTTTAGTTAAGATTGTTTCTCAATACCAAACTATTTATTGTTTTTTCTATTTAAATCTGTATTGCACATTTCTTGTATGCTTTCACCAGTCTCTACTCAGTTGGAGAGGCCACAACCAGGTTTAGCTTTTGTTGGGAAGGGAGTGAACCCAGCCTACACCCCTAGGCGCTTTAGGGTGAGGCAAGCCCCATTGGAAGAACTATAATAGACCAGGAGGGCGTCCTAATGGTCCCCACAAGATCATTATATTGTATGCAATTTAGACGTTTAGAAATAGTGCGCGCATATAAGCAGACGCCATTTTTCAGATATTGAGTAACCATAGCCGAAGCATAGAACCTGCAGTATTTAGTGTTACACACAGGCCGCAAGCTTGACAGGGAAATCGGTATAGGCCCAAGCAATGATGGGAGAGGCCCACGCTGCGAACCTCCACAGAAACCCTTCTTTGTTCTAAGGTTGTTGCCAATATGTTTGTTCAAGAAAGAATGTACTGAGCAAGGCCACGAGACCGTACTGGGCGCCTTGGTGTACTTGTTATCACAAACAGGCCAGAGCAGGCCTCCGACCCCCACCCAGTCAACTACGAGTTATAGCCACTACAACTGCCCTAGCCCCTGAATTCCAAGATACTAGTTGAGCCCAGACCACTGACTATCAACCAATCAATTACAAAAGATCTAAGAGCATGGTGGTCCCACCTGTATTTCATAATGATTTGATTTGTACAGGGAGGGATACATTATAGTTCAATAGTGAGGATGGAAGCCTTGGATGCTGATTGGGATGAGTGAATTATGTGTGGGTTAGTGTGACCTTGAGACTCCCATTGTGCTAGTCTTTGAGCATGCCAGGTGCACTGTATAATGATAGAGTAATACTATTCACAAATGTAGCTAATCGCTTCTTTGGCCTTGGTTCCCTAGAAACGACGAGCCCAGCAAACCCCACCTGATGGAAGGACGATGGGCTGGGCCCAATGACCTGCCATCCCCTATGGAGCAGGTCGACCATCTATAGGGTTGCACCAACCAACCACCCGGGTTTCCACTGTATAGAATGGTGTGACCTATGACGCTGTGTCTCCTTTTAAGCTTCTGCTTTTACTCTTTTTTTTTTTTTTAGCAGAACGTTCCATGGCAGCAGAGTTCTTTGCTGACGCACCTATTTTTGTAGAAATAAATACTTGTTATCCCTGCAAGATTTTCTTGGGCCTTTCTCCCTAGAGGGTTGTATTTTTCTGGTGTGAGCGTTTAAGGGCGAACCTTCACTTTCTAAGAATGTTTTTAACTTCGTTTTGAATGATTTTCACATGAGAAACAAAACAAAGTAAGCATATTGTGATTTTCATCGCAGGATTCAGACACTTCTACCCAGAGGCGAGCCTTTCCTTGTGACGATAGGAAGGTGAGCCCGCTAACCAATAATTCCCCTAGGGGTGGCGGCATGCGAGCACTCACAGGGAAAGACTCCCATCTGGGGAACAAGGACTACTGTTCCACCGAGGAATTCCCTTTAACCTCATCTTCTAGAACAATAGTAACATCAGCACTCCAGGGACATCCATTAAACCAAACCACCATGTGTTATTGTAATGTAAGACCTAAGATCCAAACTGAGAATCAGTGTAGTAAAACTACTGTGAAGAAGAATGAACAGCGAGTAATATCGATTACTAACGAATACTAAAGTGATGAAGAACAATGGACAAACCATGAAGAGTGATCAACTAAAACAGAGACTGTACTATAATTCTCTACTAGGGAGGACCGAGCAGCCAATCATAAAGAGGCAATGAACTACTGTCTTTGAGAAGTGGAACCCGGGAGTTTCAAACCAGCTGAATGAGGAGTGCTGAGAGAGACCGGGAGATCCTCTGTCGGGGAGGGGAAATACAAGGTGCTGTCAGCAAAAAGCACCAAGGAAGCTGAAAGCAAGAGAGCGGGGGGAACGAAAACACCAGGAGAAGGAGTGAGTCGAGACCAGTGGCGTGACCCTGGAGAAGTGAGAAGTGGACTGTTCAGTCTGGTACCCACGCTGATACCGCTGAAGCACAGGTGCCGCAGAGAAGAAACCGAAGGAGACGGAGCGAGAACCCAAGTTGTTATGAGCACGAAGGAAGTACCTAATCTGCAAATAGGCCCAGTGATGCCAACCATAGAAAACAAGGTAACTGGAACGCCGGAAGACTGGTATAAAGAGTACACTCAGCCTACTCGTGCCAGTAAACTGCCCAAAACTAAAAGAGTGAGAAACACTCTTGGACTCTTTCTGCTTGTCCCAGTGAATGGCACAAACCCAAGAAGAGTGAGAAACAGTATGAAACCTCTCTTGCTTGTCTCAGTTATATAAGAGAATAAAATAACTGTTGGATCTGCAATTAACCTTTCAAGGAGAAAGACCTAGGAACACAGGACGAAGAACAATATTTTAAATGCCTTCTTCATTTAAAGAACCACAGAAAGGACGACTTCTTATCTTTAATAATCTCTGAGAAAGAGACGCTTTCAGAGACTCTTAAGGTATTGTAGAAGAATATCTGTAGCCTGTAACACTGAAGAGGAGAAGCCTACAAAGAGAATGATTAGGGGAGCCAAAGACCTGAAAATGTTCCCTATAACAACTAAATAAATTAATACAAGAGATAGATTAAATGTAAGGAAAGAGGAGCGCAGAGAGAGGGAGGGTGCGAAAGAGAATGAATGAGGAAAGAAAGGAATAAAATGACTCGCCCCATGGAAAATCCCAAATGAAGGTTTTTAAAATTCGATTTTTATTGTTTAAAGCATGGACCTAGCTCGAGAGCAGCAGAGCCCTGTACAGGGTGTGGACAGCCAGCATTTGGGCTCGTATCTTTTAACACTAGCACAGTACTATGAGATGCAGTACTATTGAGGACTATTATCTCCTGATCTAGTGGAAGCTTCTCAGGAATTAAGTGATTAGAAGAGCTAGGGTCAAAAGCCACCTCATCATTCCTTTGAGATTAATTAGGATCTTAGGTTTGACATACTAACAGCCTTTTCTTGTCTAGTGACATAAAGATTGGGGCCATAGGTTGATCTTGGTGCTGCATAATTGTCATAGATTTGTCATTTGAACCATTAGTAATAATAATATCCCCCTCAGCACCCCTTTGACTGCCTGCCGCAAGAGATCTCCCCCATTCCTCTCCTCTCCTCCATGGCCGCCTGGGCCAATGAAGCTGTCTGGGTAGAAGCACACAGAGCCTGTGTTGGGTGATTTGAAAATGGACACATCTCCCTACTGAATTCCCCCTCACCAGACCACACAAACCCCTGCACGCCTCCCTAATATCAGCCTCATGTGTTACCACTGTCTCGTTAGAGGAACACATCACTTGCACAGGATAAATTGTTGATGGGGTTGGCACCCTGTTTGAAGGAATTGCTCTCATTTTAAAAGTAGCTTCAGAAAAAGTACAGGTAGTGGGTGGTGGCGGTAGAGGTAGGCGCTTGCGGGGTAGACAGATTACGCACACATTTTCTCGATCCCTTTGAAATGTTCTTCCTTTCCATCTTTTTTTATTTTTCAATGTATTTGCGTCACCTTTCTTGCCCTTCCTAGATCTTTTTATTTTGTTTGTTTTTTAAATGTATTTTTACATGTTTTAGGGGGATTCTCACTCATTGTTACATCACAGTACGTATTCCATTTCCCATAACCCATCATCTTTCGTCAGGCGAACGAAAACAATGCATGTACTAAGGCATTCCAGGCCATTGCATTCTCCAAGCCCTCCTTCCTCCCCACCTGCATAGCCTTCTACCAGACTGTGGCTTCAGCCATAGACCAGTGCTGCAAGTCCTCCCACCACCTCTCAATGTACGGACCATATTGTGATTTTCATGCCTATGGCGATCCTTCTTTTCGCCAAAACCCAGGCCACGTCTACCATTCTATTTTCTGGCTTGGTCTTCTTGGAGCGTGCAAACACTTCAAGTAAGCAGGCCTCTGGCGTCCACTTATATTTTGTTATCCCTCCATTCCTTAGCCTTAGTTCATTTCATGCTAGAACCACTGAATCACTGAACACGTCCAAAACATGGGCATCAGCCCCCCCTCCCCCACACCTTGACACTCCCTCTCCTCCGAGCCTGGGTACAGTGATAACAGATGTGGCATCATGTACGCCCTATAGAGTATGTAAAACTGGGTCTGCTTTAACCTGGCATTCCTAGAGACTCTTTTCGGTTATAACAGTGCTCTAGGCCATTCTGATTCTGTGAGCTCTCTGCCCATACGCAACTCCCATTTGCTCCTTCCCTTGGCGTTATCTTTGAGTGTTGCCTCCAGCAACCCCTGGTACAATCTAGACACACCGTGTCCTCCCTCCGACACATCATATAGCATCCCAAGTATGCTATCCTCTTCCAGAAGATTTGGGAATCTCGGCCATCTCTTCCTTGCCTCATGTATTATTCTGTAATATGGCAGGAACTGTCCTATCTGTACACCAAACCCGCCCTCTAACTCCGGAATTCCAAGAGCCCATTCGACAAGAGCAAGTCGCTACCTGTCACTGTCCCTTTACTCTCCCATAGCAACCAAGCCTGCGCTAAATCTGCAGTATTTCCACCATATATTGCTGCTAATGGTATTTGGGGGAGAGTAGGGCTGTTTCAATTTTAGTAGTGCCCTAGTCCTGACCCAGATCTTCCTACCTAGCTGTAAGAGGTGGGGGGTCTCTAATCCTCTCCCTTCCCAACCACAGCACTTCCTTCAGCAAGCAGGGAGCTACATTTTCGCCCAGCAGCATGTGTTCTACCGTTTCTATATCTGCCACCATGTTGCAGCTGTCATGCCAGATAGTATAGCTTAAACTGCGGGATGCGTGTCCCTCCCTCCGCATCGTCCCTACATTAAATGTCCAGGGCTACCCTGCGCTTTCCCGATTTCCATACAAAACCTCCTATCACTGAGTTCAATTTCCTGAAGAAGGGTTTTGGTATGAGAGATGGGACATTTACGAAATTATATAGCAGGTGGGGGAGGGCGATATTTTCAGCAGCGCTGTTCTGCCCATCACCGCGAGAGACCGCTTTTCCCAGAACTTGATTGAGCTCACTAGCCTGCCTTTTGCCCTCAGGGTATTCTGCCGATGAGTCTCCGTTGTATCGTGGTAGACATCAACTCCTAGGTATCTAAATGTTTTGACCCTCCACTGCAGCTCTAGGTTCGGGAGTCGCGATTTCTTCACCCCAACACATCCCGCCAGTGGAAATATACAGGGCTTTGTCTTGCTAACCGTTATTCCGACAATGCTGCAAAGTTGTCCAGTACTTCCAAATAGGATGCCAGGCTATCTTCCGAGCTCTGCACATACAATAGGATGTCATTCACATATAACAAGACCAAATGATATATTCCACTTACCATGAAACTTGAGGAGAACCATCTCCGGTTCCGGAAGCACCTCAAAACCTTCCTCTTCGCTTCTGCCTTCTCTCTCCCTCTCCCCTGCTAATCCTGCTTAACTCCCCACCGAATTCAGCACTATACCTGCATCTGGGCCACTCTCAGCAACCTCGGTCCAGGGCCCAGCCACTCTCCACTTGCACTGCCTCCCTGGCTCCCCCTGCACTGTGGGACTGTCACTGTATCCCTACAGCCCCCTTCCCAGCACTTGCTCTGCACTTACCTCGCACTTGCCACCAGCTGGCCCTTTTTATTTATTATTTATTATTTATTATTTTTTACGCTACTTACCTTGTACTGCACTTCCCCCCCACCTCCTCCCCCTGCACTTCCTCCTTTTCCCCTTACCTCTGCACTTGCGCGATCTGAATGACACCTGGCCTAGTAGGATCGTTTGTCTGTCTTCCCCTTGTTTCCCTCCCTCCCTGCCTCGTCGCGCCTTGAAACACTTGTGTATAGGCGCGTTACAAATACCATATCATAATAATCATAATGAGCCTGTTATCCCTGTACACCCTGCTCAAAAACAAAGCTATGGGCTCCAGGGCTAAGGTGTACAGCATTGGAGGCGACAGCGGGCATCCCTGTTTCGTGCCCCTCTGTATAGAGAACTTCCCAGACACGTGTGCCGGTCTGCAATCTCGCCACCCGCCTAGACTAGAGTATCTGGACCCACCTCATGAACTTCTCTCCCATTCCGAAACTTTCTAGGGAGGCAAACAACCACTCCAACTGAACGGAGTCAAACGTTTTAACGACATCCAATGCCACGTCCACCTTTGCGTACTGTCTATTACTGCATGTAGCCGTCTCAGGTATTCTGATGTCACCCTCCCCGGAACGCGTCCTGGGTGGATCATCGTCCCAATCACCCTTTTCAGCTTCTGAGCTAGGATCGCTGTGAGACTCTTGTTATCTTGGTTTATTAGGGATATCGGACGATATGATTCACAATACTTCTCTTCTTTCCTTAGCTTCAGGATCAGAACAACAATGGATTCTTCCATGCTATGGGGTAGTCTCCTGACCTTGTACACTTCCTCAAAGGTCTGCAACAGTCTCGGGGCTATCTCTTCAATATACTCCTTGTAGAACTCAGCCGACAGGCCATCCCCTCCTTGCGTCTTGCCCGTGCTCAGCTTGCTAATCACCGCCGGGCGTCTAATTCATCTGCCTGTCCCGCACTTAGGGTGGGTAGGCCTATCTCGGACAAGGTCTCCGCAGTCTCCTGCTCCTTGGTATCCTCCCTTCCCTGTACAGGTCCTGGTAAAGCCTCTGAAAAACCTCATGAATTTCCCTTTGCGACCGCCATAATTCCCTGCACTGGTCTGCTATTTCAGTAATCCTATCCGGGGGCATGGCCTGAGCATGCGATGTAAGGACGTGCTGAGACGGAGCTCCCATCTAGATCCTTAAGAGATCCTTGCGAATCACGGCTAAAACTAAGTCAAAAATGCAAAGAAGGCGAGCGTTCCTGCAGCAGAACCACCAGGGCACGATCCGCAACAAGAACGAGCCGAATCGAAGCCAGTGGACCAGCCCGCGAAGTGACCAAGTCTGGGCCTGTGGTAGGCCAAGATGGCGGACGGCCTCGAGGCCTGAAGCCTACAGCAACGTGAGGCACATACCAAGACCACTGAGGGTGCCGACGCGGCAAACCCGGGCCACGAGAAAAGCACCGGACACCAGTGGCGCTGGGGAACGGAGTCCACACGGGACTGCCGGAAAGCGCTGGAGGAGGTGGAGCGGCGCTGCGGGGGCTAGATCATCGGGACACTGCCAGAGAGACACCCTGGAGCCGTTGCTCGGGCTAGAAGCATCTTCGGAGGCTGAAGGGGGCAGAAAGGACTGTCGCACCCTGAGGACATAGAAGGCAGAGGTGCGTGGAAGGAACCACCAGAGACCCTGCAGCGGAGGTGCCCTGGAGCCGGCGCTTGGGTGATGAGCGATAACAGAGACCGCAGAGGACTGCTAGACCCGAGACCAGCAAGAAAGCCAGGCTAAGTGACACCAAGGCGCACCGGGGGCAGAAGAGAGCAAAGCGGGGGACGCGGCCCGCGAAAGGTAAGACGGGGCTGCCTGGGGGCCAGGGGAGGACCCAACGCAACAAGCTCTTCTCCGGATCTTCCGGGATACCCGCCAAAGGCCTCTTGTGTGCGGTCAGCAGCCACAGTACCCAGACACTGAGCCCCAACCCCCACCTACGGAACACAGTGACAACTCGGGGCGAAAGCCGGCATACAGAGACAAAACCACAGGTGCGCTGCCCTCGCACGCCTACCGCAGCAAATCAACAAGTGCGCCACATGCACAGGCGCCACCCCACAACATAAGCGCTGAGAACTGGACTCTCGGTATCGAGCTACTATATGAGCGCGGGAGGCAAAGCTGAAACGGGAGAAGGGACCTATAAAAGCTAAACGAAACCCCCCAACTAGGCTCAAATCACTCATGTACGCAGCATAACAGCACCATGCGCCCACCATAGCCGAAGGCTAGCCTGCACTGGCAAACGTGCGCCAACACCAACTTGCCCAGAGCACGTCTGCCTTCCCCAGCCCCAACAAACTACACGCAACACCACCCAGAGAGGCACTGCAACCTCCCAACAGGGCAAACCATCACCGGAGGACAATGACAGGGACACAAACCTAGCCACCTACCGCTACACGGCAAGGGGAACAACATCAGTCACTGTGAAAGGGCAACTAGCTGAAGAACAAAGCTATAATACGGAGAACTAAAGCAGCTGATCACCCCTGTCAACAAACTGTCTGGGAAGCACCCCCACACAAGGTAGCCGGCACCAACACAGGAAGCAGGCCTGAACCAGGCACGCATCTAGTGGACATCACAGAAGCACACGCACAGGCTGGCCCAAAGTAAGATAATATGTCTCCTCGCAAAGGGAAAACTAAAACCAACATTATGGAATAATTTGCGGCAGCCCGACCAAAGGACCAAATGCAAGAAATTAAAGGGACGGACCCACCTCAAAAAGCCCCAGGGGGAGTGCACCAAAGACGAACAGATACTAGAAGCAATATCAGGGCTTCGCTCCTTCATTTACACCAAAATAGAGGAAGTAAAATCAGACATGCAGCTAATGCACCAAGATATGCGCAACCTCACGTAACGGGTCACTGCCACAGAAACAGAACAACACGATGTGTCCACAGCACTGAAAGACGTTCAAGCCAGGGTGGAGGTGATGGAAAGGCGCAACAAAATACTATAAGAAAGAGCTGAGGACGCCGAGGGAAGATCCAAACGCAACAACGTCCACTTACTCGGTGCTCCGGAGGGCATTGAGGGACTCAACCCCAAGAACTTTGTGGAAACCCTACTGCAACAGGAGATAGGAGCAGGCCAGATCTCGCAAGGATTTGCTGTGGAAAGAGCGCATAGGGCTCTCCAGAAAAAAACATCACCCGGCTCCTACCCACGCCCAATCATTGCCAGAATCCTCAACTTCCAAGATAGGGAAGTTATATTGCGCTACTTGCGTGAAGAAGTGGCCATAAACCGGGACAACGCAAAGATCACGATATACCCAGATTACACCCCGGCTGTCCAGAGGGCGAGAAACTCTTACATACCAATTAAGGCTATGCTGCGCCAACTGAACCTCAAATACATGCTCCTTTACCTGTCAAGACTCAAGATCATACATAAAGGACGGGCCATCTTCCTAGAGACCCCGGCAGCGGCAAATATGTGGCTTGAACATAACAACATGGCAGACAAAGGGGAAATGGATGCAAGATCCAAACACTGACCCGTGGAGCACTGCTGGAATGACTCGCCTACAACAAGCAACCAATTTAGCAAATGTCTCCCAAAAAAGATGGGAAGCCTGTCACACCGCCTGACCCGGGCAAATGGCACGACCCCGCGAAAATACTGATGCTGGCCTGTTGCCGTTGAATTGTAACCTGCCAGGGACAGCCTGGAGAGGCCAAAACGTGGCGGGGGCACCTGAGCGTTGCCCACAGGCCGCAACTGCTGGGTGCAGTTGAGTTTAACAAGTTACTGTTATACAGATTTTTTAGTTTTCGCCACGACACATAAACGGAAACAAAGGATATCGGAACTGCTAACCCGGATAACACAACACAAAGATGCCGGCTGACATCAGAGTGATGACATGGAATATCAGAGGGATGGGCTCCTACACGAGAAGCAATAGAATCAAATCCTACCTAAGAAGAAAACATGTCTCAATTGCACTCCTGCAGGAAACACACCTAACAGCTGAAGACACCGCCAAAGTGTCTGAATGATGTGGAGGACAGGGCTATGGCGCAGCTTACTCTAAATACGCGTGCGGAGTGTACACTTAGATTGATGGCGCAACACCATTCAAGCTACTATCGAAGGAAGATGACACAGAAGGAAGATACCTGATACTAAGAGGAAACTTTGAACAACAGGAAGTATGTATTGTCAACTCCTACCTCCCCAACAGCAGTATCCCGGCTTACCTGGCCAAGCTAAGCGCCAAACTAGTGCCCTACAGAGACGGCTTTTTTATAAGGGGAGGAGACATTAATTGTACGCGAGATTACTCGCTGGACAGATCCAACCTTCCGACGACATCAACTGTCCCTTCCCAATCCCCACTGAACAAAGTAATTGAGAACCTGGATCTGGCTGAAGTCTGGCAGGAAATTCACCCAAAGGATAGAGAATACTCATATTTCTCATCTCCCCACGCGCTCTACACCAGAATCCACTATCTGCTACTAGATAAACAACACTTGCCCCAGGTTTAATCAGCAACCTACCTGGGAAGAACAATATCCAACCACTCCCCACTAATTATGGAATGGAAAACACAGGGGCCTAAACCACTATGGCGGATGCCAACGGAAGCACTCACTGATGGTGCCTTCCGAGAAGGACTCTGAGATAAAATACAAGAATACTTAGATATCGACGTGGGCAGTGTGGAGGGATGGGACACAATATGGGAAGCGCTAAAGGTGGTTGTTAGAGGAGAAGCCATTGCTAGCGCCGGAGGCATAAGGAAAACCCTGAGTAAGGAACTAGAACCAGGGGAGAAGAGGATCACCCAGCTCGAAACCACTGCGCCCAAAACAAGGGAGACAGAGGAGGAACTCTCCGCACTCAGAAATGACTGCCGAAGCACATGGACCAGATTGGCTAAATTCGACTGTATAACCAAGACCACTCGGGCACACGCAGAAGGCGACAAACCGAGCAGACTCTTGGCCTGGCTGTGCAAAAGGGAACACCCGAAATCCCTGATCACTGAAATCAAAGCTCCCACCGGTGAGACTCACACATCGCAGCCCACAATCAACGTGACCTTCATGCACTTCTACTCCCAGCTGTATATTCACAAAACTGTGATGCCACAAAGAGACATATTAGACACCCTGGAAGAGATAGGCCTACCAACACTGAACGAAGCTCAGAGAACCGCCCTAAACGAGGACCTAACAGTAGAGGACATAAATGAAGCAGTCCGATAACTGTCCACGAGCAAGACCCCGGGCACCGATGGCTTACCGCCTGAGTTCTAGAAAATGTATAATGCAGCCCTGGGCCCCACCCTACTGGAAGTCTTCAGGGAGTCCTATGAGAAGGGGACCCTGCCGAAAAGCATGAGGGAGACGCTGATAGTGCCGATCCCCAAACCCGGAAAGCCTAAAGAAGAATGTGTCTCGTACAGACTACTGGCCATGCTCAACTATGATATAAAAATATTGACGACTATATTAGCCCAAAAACTCTCAAAGGTGATAGGCACACTAATACACGAAGATCCAAACGGGTTCGTACCAGGTCGTAGCACGGCCATGAACCTACGAAGGTTTCAACACACAGTGGCACAAACAAAACATTCACGCGAACCATACCCGGTGGTATCCTTGGACGCCACGAAAGCCTTTGACTCCATATACTGGGAGTGGTTGCTGGAAGTCTTAAGACAGTTTGGGCTGGGGGAAACTTGTTACTCCTACGTCCCGTCCCCTTTCTTCCATATTTATGGGACATCTCTCCGTCCTGTGGGACGGGACCGGAGCACTTTGTAAAAAGCATCCAAATCTTTCCAAAAATGTGTCCTTCCTCTCTGTCTTGCGCGTAACCCCGCCCACTTTGGCTCCCTCCCGCGCATCGTCCATCAGTCCTTTTCTCTGCGTGTTCGGGACTGGACGCACTTGCATCCTCAGAAGATTTTCTTCCCTTTTTCCTCTCTGGCTCTCGCTTGCGATCGTTTAACAGTCTGTCTTTTAAACTAGACTTTCCAGATAGTTCATCGTGTCACCGTCGTTTCGCGAGGGTGGCTCCCCATCCTCTTTGTTTAGAGTGTTTGGATCCGGATCACCGTTGGGACTCCTGTTTTTACTGCGACTCCCTTTCGGTCCGGGCACTTCAACGTCGGTTGGAGCAGTGGGTGGAGGTGTTCCGACAAACTCCTCCTTCACATTTTCAGGCGTTCATCGACGAGAAGAAGAAACGCCCCGTAAGTTCTTTACTTTTCAGAGCACCCCGGCCGGGAGATACCTTTCTGGGTTCCTCACGGACCGGGAGGGGCGTTGATCGCCCTCTTACCGGGGTTCGCCCTGAGGTGCCCGTTGGGCCTAATAATTCTACCGGAGTTTTCTCCGAGGGTCTCCGTAAGGGGCCTGTGGATACCGGAGTACGCTCCGAGGCCCCTCCTGTGGGGGCTCTTTGTAGACCCAGTTCTACTGAGTCGTGGGGTACCACAGCTCGCTCTGAGGCCTCTCTGTTGGCTTACCTCAAAAATAGAACTGGGGTTCGCCCCGAGGCCTTGGGTGGGCTTGTTACCGAACGGATGTTCGAGGCCCGCGCAGATAAGGCTGTTACCGGACCTGGGTCCGAGGTCCCTTGTCCAGAGGCTAAAGCTACCAACAGTTCTGAGGGGCCTGGCAAGGCCTTGTTGGTGAAAGCCGTTGCTCACTGTTCCCGCTCTTGCAGTGACACCAGAACTGTTGAGGGGGCAAAGAAGCAAACATCTTCTTTTACCGGCAGCGCCGAGCTCCTTCCTTCGAAGGCTAATTTGGCGGTTGGTATGTCACAAAAGCATTCCAGGCCTTACAGTACAAGCTCTGCCGAGGTTCCTTATGTTAAGGCTAAGATTAAGACCCATGATCCATCGACGTGGACCCCTGCCTCACTTCCTCACGTGCCGCAGTTCCCCTCAGATGAGGACAAAATGGCGCCCGTTCCCGCCACGATCGCGGAGGGCCATTTTAGGTGCTACCCCTACAACTACGCCATCGGCCTCTGGTGTAGGGCTTGGCCCCTTGGGTGAACATAGAGTCCCTTGTGCGCATCCTTATCGGCCAGTTTACGATTGGAATGCCCGGATGCCTCTTCTGCACAATGTGTCGTTGCCTGCGGGGTCGGCAACTTTGATTTATGTGGATACGTCGGCGGAGGGGCATGTGTGGCACCCTTCCCCGTTACGTCCCTGGATTTGTCCACCTCATGAGAGGCCTCCTCAGGCTCCGAAACAGTTCGCCTTTTTCAGCAAATTTCAAGCGCTTATGCGCACTGACCCCATGAGGGAATACTTCAAAGGGCTTTTCAGGGAGATATGTCCACCTGCGCCTCCGACTCGTCCGTTCCTCCGGTGGTTCTGCCGGTGCCTCCCTTGCCTACGGTGGCTTCCCCAACTCTTCCGCCTTTGCCTCCGTTGCCCCGGTGGACAAGGCCGCGCCTGACATGGCTCAGCAGGATCCTGAGTCAGATGACTCCCAAGGCGATCAGGACAACGAGGACCTTCCCAGCTCTATCAGAGCTTTCCATGACCGGGTACTGGACATGATGAGTTTCTTAGAAGTTCCGGTGCCCGAGGCACCCGCTCCGCAGGAGGGCGTGCTTTCTGGGGCGTTCACCCTGTCTCCCTTGGAGTGTACCGGCCTGTTCTTGCAGAAGGACGTTCTGGCCGAGGTCCGCAGAGTCTGGGAAAAGCCACACTCTGGACTTTTTGTCAATAAAAAAATTGATGCGAGATGCAAGCTGCATTCTTCAGAAGAGGTGGCCCTGTCGTCTTCTCCGCCTCCCTCCTCCACAGTGGTGGCTGCGGCCACTTTGCAATCCAGGCCTGCAGCATCCTCTTCCACGACGGCTACTCAGGTCCTGGGAAAGGAGGACAAACTCCTCGACTCCCTCGGGAGAAAGATCTTCGCCAATTCGGCCTTGCAGCTCAGGCAGGCCAACGCTGAATTGATATTAGCGGCAGCTAACATGCGGATGTGGAAAGGTCTGTCGGAGTTTGAGGAGTATATCCCAGTCGAGAAGCTGGAAGACTTCAGAGGGGGCCTTTCCGACGCCAGGGTCTTGGCCCAGGATCTCCTAGAGGCTGCGGCTCACCATGTAGACACCTCGGCTCGGGGCCTTATGCTGGGGGTTGACACCTCACGGCAGGCGTGGCTGCATGCCACTTAACTTTCAAAAGAAGTGCAGGACAAGGTGTTGGACCTTCCGTTCGATGGTAAGGAGCTCTTCCATTCTACAACTGATGTAGAGCTCACCAAGACAAAGGATAGCACTCAGACAGCTAAGTCATTGTCTGTCCTGGTTAAGGCTTCTTTCAAATCCCAGAGACCGTTGTCGCAATGTCGACCCTCCTCTGGCTTTAGGGTCTTCCTCGACCGCAAATCTCGAAGAGTGGATACTCCTGCGGGGAATAACCGCCGTAGGTAACAACGGACGCGGTTTTTCTCCCGCTCTTCAGCCTCCTTTTCAGGTTCAGGTGGCACCGCCACCGATAAACCTACTAAATGAGGGTTTCTCGCACGAGACCCTGGTGGGAGGACGCATTGCGTCTCATTGGGAGGCGTGGCAGACCATCACAGAAGACAGATGGGTCTTGTCAGTCGCTCGGGCGGGCTTCCGATTACCTCTACCCCCTACCCCACCCCTCAATCCTCCTTTTCAGCAGTCGGGCTCGCCCTCCCTCAAAGCCGAAGTTCAGAAACTTCTGGACCTCAGTGCTGTGAAACCTGTTCCCCGTGAGGAGCGAGGGGAGGGCTTCTAGTCCTGGATTTTTACGGTGCCCAAACCCAACCAGACTGGCCTGCGCACCATCCTAGACCTTTCCCAGTTAATCTTTTCCTACCCCAAGAGAAATTCAAGATGATCACGCCCAGTCAGATACGGTCCTCCTTGCAAATGGGTGATTGGCTCAGCGTTGTAGATCCTCAGGACGCGTACATGCATATCCTGATTTGGAACCCACACAGGAGATATCTCCGCTTCTCTTTGGGAGAGGAGCACTTCCAGTTTCGACTGCTTCCTTTTGGCCTCAGCTCGGCACCGCGTGTCTTCAGGAAGATGTCGGTGATTGCGGCCTATCTTTGTCTCCAGGGTATCCATGTGTATCTGTATTTGGACGACTGGCTCTTACGCAACCTCCAGTCTCTCCTTCAGCTCCTGTTCCATCTTGGGCTGTCGGTGAACTGGCGGAAATCTTCCATGACGGTCTCGCAGGACCTGATTTTCCTGGGTTTTCGCTGGAACACGATCGACTGCAGAGTGTACCTGACCGGGGACAGAATGGCGGATCTGTTAGCCACGTGTCAGATGTTCGCGCAGTCGGAGAGCATGTCGGCCTGGTGGTTCCAGAGGCTTCTGGGCCTCATGGCCTTGTGTGTGCTGGCTCTTCCTCTTGGTCGTCTCAAGATGAGACGGACCCAAATGGCTCTACGGAGTTCCTGGTGTCAGGCTGTGGACCCGGATTCCAAGCGGATAATGATTCCGGATTCAATGAGAGTGGACCTGGACTGGTGGTCATCTCTCAGCAACCTGTCAGGGGGCGCAGGTTTTCAGGACCCAAGCCCCACTGTGACGATTATGACGGACTCCTCCCTTCTCGGGTGGGGTGCGACGTTAGATCATCTTCAGGTCTCGGACCTCTGGTCGCCTCAGAACAAGCTCCTGCACATAAACCATTTGGAGCTTCTCGCGATTTTTTGGGCGCTGAAGGTGTTCAGACCACTCGTTACCAACAGGGTGGCCCACATACGTACAGACAATGTGGTGTCGATGTATTACATCAACAAGCAAGGGGGAACAAAGTCTCCCCTCTCATCCCCCCCCTCGTGGACCTGTCCATCCAGATATGGGAGTGGGCCATGCTTCATGGTGTCTGGCTGCTTGCAGTGCACATCCCGGGCCAGCTGAATGTCACAGCAGATGTCCTCAGCCGGCGGACAGCGGTCAGCTACGAGTGGGAGTTGAAGGCAGAGGTCCTCTCATGGATTTTCTCGCGTTTGGGCACACCAGAGGTGGACCTCTTCGCTACAGCAGTAAACAAGAAGCTTCCTCAGTATGCCTCCAGGGGGGGCTGGGAGCCTCCTCTCTGGGGGATGCTCTCGAGATTCCATGGCACAACATGAGAGCTTACGCCTTCCCGCCTCTGCCTCTAGTCCATCGGGCGGATTTGGAAGCTCCACAACTCTGTGAACTGTTTGCTTCTTTTCATAGCCCCGTGGTGGCCGGCCAGGTTTTGGTTCTCAGAACTTCAACACCTGTCGGTGTATCCGCTGATCAGGTTACCAGTAATTCCCGATCTTCTTCACCAGGGGGAGCAGCGGATGTGGCACCCCTCCCCACAGTCGCTCAGCTTGGCGGCATGGTGCCTGAGTTCAAGTCTTTAGAGCATCTGAATTTATCTATGGATAATATGAGTATTATCCAGGCAGCCAGGAAACACTCGACCAGATCCCAGTACAGGAGTAAATGGCTCAGGTTCTGTCATTGGTGTATGGAGAAGCAGTTGGACCCAAGGGAGGCTACGATTGACAGTGCTATCCTTCGTGTCCTACCTAGCTGAGTCGGGTGTTCACGTTCTGTCATGCAGCACGTACCTCTCAGCGGTTTCCGCTCACCTTTCTACATACCAGTGTTCTTATTCTCTGAGTAACCCTGTGGTTAAGAGGCATTTTGCAGGCTTCACATGCCTCTACCCTCCGGTTCGTAATCCGCACCCGCCGTGGGATCTAAATGTAGTCCTGACGGTGCCGTGCCATAAACCCTTCGAAACAATGGTTACGGTGGACCTCAAGCACTTATCCTGGAAGGTGTCCTTTCTGGTCGCTGTTACGTCAGCGAGGAGAGTGAGTGAGCTCCAGGCGTTGTCGGTGGAGCATCCTTTCTTGGCCTTTCATAAGGACAAGGTAGTTCTACGGACAAAACCGGCCTTTCTACCGAAGGTGGAGACTGAATTCCATCTGAATCAGTGTATCTCCCTGCCGGTCTTTTTTCCGAACCCTGTCTCTGAGGCTGAAAGGGTTCTGCACTGTCTTGATGTCAGAAGAGCTCTTAAATTCTACCTTGACAGGACTTCTGAGCTTAGGAGTTCTTCTCAACTTTTTGTGACCTTCGGCAACCCTCAGGGCAAGCAGGGGTCTAAGGTGACTATTTCTCAGTGGATCGCCGCCTGCATCTCGGAGTCTTTCACCGTCCAAGGGCTGAAACCTCCTAAGGGTATTCATGCACACCTGGTGCGGGGCAAGGCAGCCGCGGTTGCTTTTCAGAAATATGTCCCCTGGGAGTCCATCGGTAGAGCAGCTACTTCGGCCTCCCCATCTGCTTTTTGTAAGCATTATTGTCTCAATATGAGCTCAAGAGCTGACGCTCAGTTTGGTCAAGCTGTGCTGAAGAACCTGTTTCAGTAAGGGGTATTTTCATCCACCCATAGTTCCTGTTAGGTGTGCTTGGGAATCTCCCATAAGTATGGAGGAAAGGGGACGGGACGTTGGAGTATAACCAGGTTACTCACCGTAGTGACCACCTTACTCCTAGTCCATAGTCCCCTTTCCTCCATACACCCGCCCGCCGTCCCCTCTAATAAGCTTCCTCTGTTATTGCTAATAGGTCTCTGACCTGGCGATAGAAAAGGACTGATGGGCGATGCGCGGGGCAGAGCCAAGGTGGGCGGAGTTACGGCTGCGTGCCGGGCCCCGCGCAAGACAGAGAGGAAGGACAAATTTTGGGAAAAATGGGGATGCTTTTTACAAAGTGCTCTGGTCCCGTCCCACAGGACGGAGAGATGTCCCATAAGTATGGAGGAAAGGGGACTATGGACTAGGAGTAAGGTGTTCACTACGGTGGATAAAAATAATATACCACTCACCAGTGGCCAGAGTTAAGACCAGGAAGACGGTATATCACTGTGGGATATCCAGAGGGGCACAAAACAGGGCTGCCTCCTATCCCCAATGCTCTACATCTTGGGCCTAGAACCACTGGCTATATTTATGAGGAAAAAGTTTTTTGATGTGGGCATCAGAATTGGGGGCAAATACCACATAGTCTCATTATAGGCAGACGATGTCCTGTTATACCTAGGGACCCACACCTTAACCTGCCAACAGTCTTGGAGGTCCTTGGGAACTTTGCCCGGGTGTCGGGGATCTCCTTCAACAAGGAGAAGTCAAGTATATTCTCGCTGGGGGGCCTATCTGAGCGAACCGACGCTGAACTGCTGGTGGTGGGAATCCAGTGGAAGCGGCACACCTTCAGATACCTGGGAGTTAACGTCTGGCATACACCGGTACAGACGCATAGGGGTAATACCCAGGTAGCGGTACACGGGCTTAGGAAATCCATGAAATTCTGGTCAACGCTACCGCTATCGGTGATGGGCAGGCCTGCAGTGGTCAAAATGATAGTGCTCCTTAGGTTCCTATACTTTTTCCACAACATATACTACCTTGTCCCAGCCTCTTTCTTCCGGCTACTAGAAAAGTTACTGAGGGAACTACTATGGGGCAACGCCAGACACAAGATATCCCTCGCAGCACTGACACTACCATACACAGCAGGCGGAATCCAACTCCAGGACCTCGAAAGGTACTTCCTAGCCGCCAAACTGAGTCATGTGGCCAAGTGGTTGGCGGGCAAGCGCACCTCTGAAACTAGGCTGCTTAAACAACTGGTAGCGCCGGCAAACCTGAAAGAAATACTGTGGGTCCCGGAAGGATGTCTGGGAGAAATCCTGATTCTGGTGGAGTTGGGCAAGAAGGTTTGGGCCAGGACTATGAAACTCACAAAAAGCACACGCCCCTTCTCAACGACATACCGATCACAGCGGGGGTTTGCAAAGGGAAGACAGACCTAGCCCTGATTAGGAAATGGGAAGAATATGGCATCTACACCTGGGGGGACACACATGAAGAAGGGACTTTCAGAGAATTTGAGACCATGGTAGCGAAAGAGGGCCTACCCAAAGGCCAATTCCTTTGGTAAGAAGAGTCAGAAAAGGCACGAAGTCGCAATGGAAAGAATGGCCAGGTGACCAGAGCAAGACCCAATGCTGACACTGCTATACAACCTAGGGGATTAATGGAAACCAGTGTCCAGGCTCTACGCCCAATTAGCAGACAGGCCCAACCCTAAAAGCGAGGCCCTCAAACCACAGTGGGAGGCGGAGCTGGCAGTAGATATCACAGAAAAGGAATGGGAAAGAGCTCTAATATACCGCAGAGAGGTGTCGAGGAATGCCAGATTCAGATTAATCCAACTACAGGCCTTATACAGAACATATATGACACCAGGAAAAATAGCCAAATTCAGCAAGAACACCACCCCTCTATGCCCCCGATGCAACGCAGAAGGTGCGGGGATGACACGTATGTTCTGGGAATGTCCAAAGATCCAAAACTTCTGGTCCAGAATAGAACAGACCTGCAGACAAGCAGGGGTGACACGATGTGAATGGTCCTCGAAAGAATGCCTACTAGGAGTATACCAGAGAATAACCAAACAACGGCATATAGTGAAACTTATGGACATGGTATGCGTGCTAGCGAAAAGAGCTATAGCTATGGCCTGGAAATCCCCCAAGGGCCCACAATACGCCAGGTGGCACAATGAACTGGAGCCGAAACAGTATGGGGAGCAGGAGTGGACAGAGCAGGAGGAGAAGCAAGTACAAACTACGAAGACTGGAAAGCCCTAATACAGGATGTATTTCACCCGTCGGACGACAAGCCTCCCTGAACCACCACTGCCCACCAGAATACCAATAGTCTAAAACACAGACTCCAATACCTGGCTGAGGAGCACCCAGAACTGTCAGACCCGACACCTCCAGCCAATCTACCGCCCAGCAACATCCGAAGTCCACCAGATCCTACACATCGGGCCTTGTGCCTCGACACACTTAAGTGGCAACGAAGACTATGTTCAGTTAGTTTATTGTTTGTTTCCCCATTTCTCTCCCCCCTCCTTTTGATGCTAATTACTATTAACCAATCGTTCATTATGTTACTGCTGATAATAACAAATGCCAATTAAAACATTAAAAAATAATTCAGTAATCCTATCCTGAGTGTGTGCTCCTAAGCACAACCACGCTAGTTGTCTCGGCGGCTTATCCCCCTGCCCATGCAATTTCTCAGAATATTTCACAAAGATGTGCCTACCCAATCTTTCCCAGTGATCCAGACATTCCTTTCTGTTTGATGAGCTCCCCTTCAGCCCTACCTCCTCTCAGGCCAGGAGTCTCCACCCATTTCATTTCCGCCTCTCTGGCTCCTAGCTTCCTTACTATTTCCCTTCAGACACCTCCAGTCTTGGCTATGGCGACACCCCCGTATCACTACTTTGAAGGCTTCCCATACAGTGTCCCCACTTCCAACACTTCCCTCCTTAATGCTGAAGTATTCCTCTATTTGCTGTTCTATATCGTAGCGGAAGTGCTCATCCTGTAGGGTCTCTGCTTTCAGTCCCCACGTGGGTATCGGGGCTGGTCCATTAAGCACCCACAAATTCCCTGAGGTGTTTGGTCCCTGTGAAGAAGTAATCTATAATAATAATAATAATTTGCATTTATATAGCGCTACGAACCCTCAGGCATCTGAGCACTGCTGATTATTACCCACGGGGTGGCGGTGCTCATTTATTGACCTCGGAAGGATGAAAGGCTGAGTTTGGCCCTGCCGGGATTCGAACCTGCGTCGGCAGGCTCTGCACGAATGTCAAAGCGAGTGCTCTACTTGCTGTTCTATCTGTCCAGCGCGTGTAAACTCTATGCTCACCTAAATCAAATGAGAATTTTCTCTTAGGTCCCACCAACGACCCCCAAATCTCCTGCAACTTCAGTTCCCTCTACAATGTCAGCAAGACCTTAGCTGGTGGGGACGGTGACTAATATTTGCAGTCTGACTTGTCAAACGTTGGGTCTAGCATACAATTAAAATCCCCGCCCCAGATCCACGTCATCCCTCGGTAAGTGGTCAACTTCTCATGCAGGGAGCGAAAGAAAATAGATGCCTCATGATTGGGGCTCACCTGCAAATCCTGCTGTAAGAGGTGCAGATCCTCCTGGAAAAGGGCGCAGTAGAAGTCGTCCCCATTCACCAGGTAAACCTGGTATTTATTCAGTGTACCTCCTTGTACCCAAAAAGGATCTCACCATACGCCCTGTATTAGACCTTGGCCCACCGAACAAGTATGTTGAACCGCAAAAATTCAGAATTACATCATTGCAGGAGGTAATCCCGCTGTTGCATGGCCACATTGGATATGAAAGATGCATACTTTCATATTTCAATGTTGCCAGCGCACAGAAAGTACCTAAGGTTCATGATAGGACACCCACTATACGGTCAAGGTTCTTCCCTTCGGCATTGCCTCAACTCCACGGGTGTTCACAAGGGTACTGGCGTAGTAGCTGCTCACCTGCACAGGTAGTCCATCCCAGTCCATCCTTACCTCGACGA
Organism: Ambystoma mexicanum; assembly: GCF_040938575.1. Taxonomy (NCBI): domain Eukaryota; kingdom Metazoa; phylum Chordata; class Amphibia; order Caudata; family Ambystomatidae; genus Ambystoma; species Ambystoma mexicanum. The sequence goes on from NC_090933.1 coordinate 40,498,540, forward strand.
CTGGCTAACAGGGGATTCATAAGATGCCTAACAAATACCCAGAAGACAGAAGATCTCCTCTTCAGCCTAGGGTTCTCGATCAACGAGAGAATGTCCAGTCTAGAACCCAGCCAAGTCAAAAAGTTTTTGGTGGTCTAATTCGGACCAAAGACGGCCTTGTCTTTCGCTCCAACGAGAGGGTTCAAAACATGCTGTTCCAGATCCTCACTATGTAGCCAGTCACGAGGTGACCGTACTCAAAGCCATGCGACTGTTTGGGACAATGGCATCCTGCATCTACCTATTTCTACTCACACATCACAATAATTATGGTGGTGCAGCGCATGTGGATATTAAAGCGTTAAAAAAAATTGCACACGTGTTTGAATAACTGCCATATTTTCTATGCAGTACAGCCCCGTTTTGTCAGCTTTTTCACCTTCTCCCTCAGTGACATATATTTTCCCCTTAAGTCTACATTCCTATTTCCCAGTACGCCTAGCTAAATCATAGCATCAGCGATCTCCAGCTCCTGGTCCTCCACTCTCCATACAAACTTCACCTTTTGCTTTCTGTGTGTTGATGCCATAGCCAAGACATTAGATTTACCCACATTAATCCTCATACCATTTTCTTTCAGGAATGTATTGAAGGCCTCAATCCTTCTCTGGAGGCCAATGGGGGGTATGGTCTAAAAAGAAAAAAAACAGTATCCATGGGACCTCGGTCATTTTATATTCGGTGGAAAGGCACGGATGGCTTGTTGCAATTCGCCACGATCCTACACATATAGACTAAAAAGCATGGGCGCCAAAGTGCATCCCTGCTTTAGTCCACAGAATGTGAATGTGTCAATTTTCTGGGATAGTTTGCCCTTTATAGGTAGTCTAATTTGAACCAAGCTATTTGTGTATAGGGCTTTAATGGCCTCTATCAAAATCCACCAGGCAATTCCATTTCGCCAATTTATCCAATAGGCGTTCTCTATTTACCCCATCGAAAGCCTGTTCGAGGTCCATGAAGGCCATGTACAAGCAGGTCTTTGACTCTAAAACTCTATGCTTCAAGATGTAAATAAAGAAGAAATTAAGCGTGGTCCCTACTCCTTTTACAAACCCTGTTTGTCTGGGGTCGAGTCTACCCTCTTATGCATTAAAATACCGGAGCAAAACAGATGCAAACAATTTTCCTAAGGAATCTAAAAGGGCGGTCGTGCAATAGTTTTTTGGATCGTGCCGATCACCCTTTTTAAAGATAGGGACTATAATGGCTTCACGCCAGGTTGCTGGAACTTGCTTAGTTCGCATGATTTGACTGAACAAGGATGCTAACACACCTCCCGATGTGTCTATGGTTTCCTTTAAGACATAATTGGAGAGTCCATCAGGACCCGCTGCCCTGGAAGCGCTAAGCCTACTAATCATACGCCTTGCCTCTTCCATTTCAAAGTGCCAACCCTTGACACCTTTCACGACTCTTGGTTGATTTTTCTCATGGCTGCTAGAGAACAATGTGGAGTAGTGGATGACCCATCTTTCTTCAGTTACTTGTCCTGTCATGTGGGCCGATCTAAAGTTACCCCCATTATTCAGAAGTTACCACTTATTTCTTGTGTGTTTTGAGCAGACGGTTTTCAACATTTTTTCTGCATTCGTAGTGCCCTGGATGCATAAACCCACTGCAATATTTCTGTTTCCGGGCCCAGATCTTCTCACACACATATGGGCCTCCTACCCTTCCTAACCTTCTAACGTTCGCTTTCAATTCTCATCTTACCCATACTAACGTTCGATCATATGCATGTTTTGGGAGCATATCTGGTTTTCCTCCTTTACTACTTACTTCCCAGAATCTTTGAGGATCCATATATTTTCCACATTATTTTGACTCTCAGCTATAGAGCGTTCATATTGGTTAGCGATGGTCTTAACCTCATGTTGTTTTATCCTCAGCTACTTTTTCCCCACGTTACTCCTACCGGGCCCATTATCTTCAAAGGCTGAGCGGGCTCCAGATCGAGGAGGGAAATAGCTAGGAGATCATAGTCACTTAGCTATTGCTTCACTATTTCAAATCTTTCTACTCTTTCCATCAAATTTCTCGAGACTAAACAATCTATACATGATCTCTGGAGTCCTCTAGTCCAAGTGCACGCTCCTGGTCTATCACCTTCCCTTTGAGCGTTTAGCATAAACAGTTCTCAAGTAGATGTTTCTGACACCCAGCTTCTTGCTATTTCATCCATTAACTTCTTTTTTAAAGGCCATCCTTCATCATTCAACAATCTAATATTCAGATCACCACATATCACTCTATGGGGGTCATTCCATTCAAACGTGACTTCATCTACATAACTCATTAACGATTTGATGACATTTTCCTTTCGACCGATAGTCACCCTCCAATACACATTTTTTAGTAGGTACTTTGTTGTTCTTGGATGATGACCCCTACTAAATTTTAGGATTTGGATGTATGGGTTTGGATTTTCTTGGCTAATGATTGCAAGACCCTTGTCTACCTTTATCACCATTACTAGCCCTGAGAATGGCCTCCACAAAATGCCCTTACACGCTGCATTTAAATGGGATTCATATCCTTCCCATGAACGATTAGTCATGAACCACGTCTCTTAGAAACACATCATATTGGTTCAGTCTGCAAGAGTTTTCGGCAAACAATGATTTAAAACCTCTTGTGTTCCAAGATCCAATTAGGGGTCTATTTGCCTCTTGTGTGCCACCGGTCTATTCTTGTTTAGAGTTCCCCAGTGCCCCAGCTAGCCAGTTCCAATTTGTTAGCTTTGCCTCGTGTTGTTTTTCAGTTAGCTGAATAAGTCCACTCCTGTTTTTATGGGATTGAGTTTCGATTGTAAATTTTAGCGGCTAGTGATCTTTTTGGGAGAAATAAAGTTGTTTTGTCTTTACTTTTTCCCCCTGTGAAGGGGTAACCAGAGAAGGTGAGCCCTGAGGGGAAAACCAGCAACAGAGGAGATCACGGCAGGGAAAGGGTGCGTGGGTAGCTGCAGGAGGAGTGTCTTGGGGATTGATAGACAAGTGATATAACGAATCACAAATGAGCAGCAAGATGCAACGGGGCTTTCCTCTAATGTACTTTTGGTTTGTTGCAGACAGTGTGTGTGGTGGAAGAATGTGCCTATGAATGGGCATATTGAAGCCCTCGACCAGTGAAGTGATTTTAATGAGAAAACTGATCAGTTTGGATTCAGCTACGTTAGGCTGACAGAAAATAAGCTACTAAGTTGGGCAGCGACGTAGTCGGAGAAGCTGACAATAGTTTTGTTTGTATTCAGTTGTCAGGGGAGGCCGGGATCGTGACTGCGGAGGCTCGTGTTCGGAGCCGGGAGCCTGAGAGGAAAATAACAGCTGTTTTGTCATACGCTGCAAGCTGTCTGAGGGAGCGAACGTCGAGCGATGTATCTGAGAGCTGAAAGGAAGTGAAACGGACCTGACTGAAGGCCACTAGAGAGAACGCTGTGGCTGCATGAGGAAAGTGAACCTGAACATTCTACGAGCAAATTTCCACTGAAGCAGTTGAGCTGTAATTGACACGATTGGGTCTTGTTATATGTAATGCAGCGGATACAAAGTGAGCAGACACCATAATTTTAACCCGATATGGAGAAAAGGGAAACTGGCATTAACACGGTCGCTCAAGGAGCAGTGCTGAGGAGGCTTATATCTCTATAAGTAAATGAGTCAAGAGGTTACAGTTAAAGTGGGAGAAAAGCAGCCGTGAGGCAATCCTTGCTGGTGAGTACTTATTTATTTATTTCTTTTGTTCTAATCCGCAGATTATTATGCGCCACTGGAAATGTGAGTCTTTACATAATATATATATATGTTTCGTGCTTTTTCCTATCCATGCTGACTTTAAAATAAAGGCATGTCAGTCTGGATCAATTTGGGTTTTCCTTGCCTCAGCATAGAGAGTCATTAAGGCTTTCTTTATTCCTGTTTCTTTTGGGAGTGCATTCCGTTCATCTCATCCCGTTTCCAATCCGGATCGGGTAATGGGTTTTCTTTAAATATATATATATATATGAACTTACTGAAAGAATGAAGAAAGTCTGATACTCACCAGAGAGTTATAGTTAAGTCAGTAAAGACTCGCTTATCCTGTGTCGCATAATAATCTGCGGATTAGAACAAAAGAAATAAAGGCTCTTCTAAATTAACCATTACCATTCGGGTCTGATAATGTTCTTTCCTAATATACTTTTAAATCCTTCTTTGGGATTTCATGTTCAGGTTTCCTTTTTTCCCTAGCTCTTTGATTAGAAACCTGTGAGCTCCACACACCGTTCTTTTCATTCCTTTTTGTTGCCCCTTTTTGAGAAGACCTCTCCCTTTGAGGATCTCCCAACGCTAATCTTTTTTGTTCCATTGTTCTGAATGGTTGTTCCTTTTTAGCGAATAGACTCAGCTTGTCTTTATCCTTGGAATTAGCATTTGATCGCCTTTGATGTTTTGGAGTGATTTCATTGACTTGTCTTTCAATTTCCGCCCAGTCAGATCGACTTAAGTTGTTCCATTCCTCATCTTCTTCCTCCCTATCCACAGCTTGTTGTTGGGAGCAGAGGCACCCAGCGTGTTAAGCCCTGTAGTTGGGTTTGGGGCTAGTTCATTAGTGCAGGCAGCCGCGGCAACCCCCCGTGTAGCGGGATTGTATATTTGGGCTGGGCAGAGTGGGCAGGATTCTGGCTGCCTGCGTGTAAGACGCTGAAGACCTTGCGGTATGTTATTTGAGGTGCCGGCCGTGTGCGGGTGCTCGGTACCTGTTGTTCTTTTTGATCCTGTCCCTCGCTGCTTCTCTGCTGATGTTTCGGCTCGGGTACTGTCTTCCGGGTGGTCCGCTGGGCTTGAGTCCCGCGTACTGTGGCTTCTGCGGTACGCCTCCTTGGTTCCTGGGTTGCAGTCGGTACCCACTCCCGCGATGGGGGCTGGAGCGCCCCGCCTCTCGCTCTCAGGCCACCCCGAAATGGCACATTGTAGGGGCGCTGCCTGGTGTACTCCTCTGCTGCAGGGCTGACGAAGGATAGCCTCAAAGCTATACGGTGCTGTTTGCAGGTGGGGGATGAAGCAGCGTTTGTCATCCAGCTCTTGTGTGGGGCAGTCTTCTCAGCAGTCCCTCATTTAGGGGAGAGCGCTTCAGGGTGACATTGCCATTTTGTGGGACATAGGGGGTTTCACTTGGCTCGGGCGTTTTGATGATCTCCCAGCTCTGATTTTCATCGGGAATCTCTCTGGGTGACAGGGGAAGGGTTCCTCTTCCTGTGACTCCCTTCAGGTACAGTGGATTATGTTTTTATCCGCTGTAGTAGGATCTGAAAGAGGATCACGGACAGGAGCTCAATGGAGCTGCTTCCTCACGCCATGCATGCTGGCCACGCCCCCATCATGTTCTTGATATAGTTCGTAGGGTCAGGGTTTTCTTCCCCCTCCTGGAGCCCCACGATGCGGATATTATTCTTTCTAGCTCTCCCTTTTGCTTCCTCAGCCCAGTTCTCCAAGTTGTCCACTCTCTGCCGCAGGGCGTGGATCTCCTTGTTGCTTGCTGCACAGATCTCTGTATTGGCTTTCACTTCCTTTTCCAACATCCCGGTTTGTTCGGCTATGGCCCTAACGTCCTGTCTCAGGAGGTTCACATCCAGACTGACCGCGCCGATCTTAGCTTCCAGAGAAGTTTTCAGTTCCACTATGGAAGCATTGAGTTTGGATTTCAACCCAGCAATCACTTCCACAATCTGTTGGTCTCCTCGTGGTGGTTCCCCCTTCCCGGTTGTGATTTGCCCCGTTGGGCCAGGCCCCTCTCCGGTTAGGCTTGGTTTGGTGAAAATGTCCAAGGAGGATTGTTTCCGCTTTGATTTGACCACTTTGGCGGACTTGTTGCTTGTGTAGCTCCCAGAAGCTTCCTCTGTGTTAGCTACGGGTTGTGCTTCGCTATTGTGGACCGCAGTCGGTGGGCCCAGGGGTAGCTTGCCTCTCTCTATCGGGCGGTCGCTTCCTGTGCCCAACAGGTCTGTCTGTAAGGCCTCCCAATGCCTTCAGGGTGTCGGTCTCGTCGCCACTGTATGTTGCCCTTCTCGTTCAGCTCTAACCCGTGATGTGGCGGTCTCTGTTAACCTGGCCGCAGTGTGTCGCCTGCTTTCGGCCTGCTCGGTTGATGGTCCCCGGGCAGCCTCAGTCCGACCCGGCTGCCCGTATATGGCTGTTAAGATGGATTTCTGAACTCTGTCCTGGAGGGGCAGAGGTTCAGAAGGCCAGCCTAGTTTCTTGGAACAGGGTAACCTCTGGACAAGCCAGACCAATCAGGGTAGCGATCGCGGCAGTCAAGACTAGGTCTCAAGATGGGTGAGGGTGACTGAAATCCCGCAATGAGCACACAAAGCAAGGACACTTAAAAATTACTCCAAGCAGGTGTTATATTAAAAATATAGACACATTTACTACAAGGCCTTTGTAACATTGACCGTAGTGAGAAATCGCAATAAAACTCAAGTAAACCAACACATACAAATCTAATACAATATATATACAAATACAAACGAGTCTAACGAGTTAGACGCACAAAATGTGTAGACCACCTAGATAGGGAGGAAAACAGGCAGTGCGAATAATAATTAGACCCAGTCCGCCTTCAGAGGCACCTAACTAAAAGGAAGACCAAGCCCTACGAAGAGTGGAGCCTTGTACTCAAAAGTACCTGCACACGCTGGTGCCAAAGGGCAAAAGGGGAGTCTCTTCGAGGGAATCAGGCAGTTTAGTTCGATGAACAAATGAAGATGAACAGAGCTCCGCGACTCAAGCGCAGCCTCCACTGTGGGCAGAAGCAGAGCGGGAGTACGGCAAGGCGTGCTGTTAGACACAGCGGGGAAAAGCTATGGGCTACGGCAGGAGGGCGACCAGTTCCTAGCGATGCTACTCACCGGTCCCCGATGCAGGCAGACCCAGGCTTCTCCGCGTCAGTTCCGGTGCTGGCAGGTTCAGATACGAGCAGGGGACGTCTCGGCGTCGTGTAGATTCTGCAGAAGCAGAAGTTGAGTTGAGGATGTCCCAAACACAGTGAACCCGCACAGTTTGTTACCACAGCAGGGCAACAGAGCGGCTGTGTGTATTTCAGCCAAATGTACACTACTCACTTCAGACCTGGGAATGCCAAGTGTACGAATCGTGTGAGAGTGACAAGGACTCGTAATACAACACAACCTGACGGCGGTTACAGAGCAAGACTCCTGGGTAGGCTGGTCAGTCTGCTGGATGGCCCAGAGACACTTCCGAAGGCTTACGTGCAGGAGATGGTGAAGATGCCGAGAATAGTTGTTCCCACTATTCCAAGGGTCGAAGTACCAGTACAGGCCTTCTCGTTCGATCTGAGGTAGAAAGGGTTTCACAAAGCGACAGCAGTGCGGAGGAACAGTCCTTCAGCGGGTCACCAGCGATTCCTCGGTTCAGCCTCGTAGTTGCAGGATACTTGGCTCCTGTATTCCTTTGTTCGTGAGAACTCAGGAGAACGACATGGTAGTGGTGTTTCCAGCCCCCTCTGTTAGGGAGAATTCTCTCTTTAGGCTGAATTTCCTAACCTAGTGAGTCCCCCAGCAGCTTTGCTGGATTTCTGGAGTTTGTTTTTTCCTCCTGCCAAGAGTGAGACTCTCTTTCTACCACTCTTGGACATGATTTATGGTATTCGTTTGACTGGTAATGTGTTTTATGGGCTATGGGGTCCTTTACTCCATAGGGTCTCATGTGTTTTTCCTATGTGTGTTACACAGCACCCTCCGTGCAGTAACACAGGGGTGTCATAGTGACACCCCACCATAGACTCCAAACCCTGGGACTGACTACTGTCTCCCAGGGCATGTAAAGTCACCATTGGCTTTACTAGTCCCAAATTATTAACAGAAACGAGTACAAACCATCATATTGTGGACGTACTGGTCGGGGGGGGGGCACGTCTCCGTCCCCCCTGATCGAGTTTTGGCTGGTGGCAGTTGAAACTACTTTTTATATTCGACCGCAAATATTTTCCTATGGGATTTTCCCATTGTTCGAGGCTACGAACGTTATTATTTAATTCTCATAGCCTCGAACATACTGCCGGTTTATTTAATTAATATTAATTCTCCGGTTGGTATTTTTTTACCAAGACTCTATTCTAAAATGGCGTTTGTTTTCTCTTCTGTGACTCCAACCCAAGTCGAGCCCTTTGTTCCACTTTTGGCGGGCTTCTCCACAGAAGCCTCAAAGTGGTGCCACTCTGTCTGGGTACCACAGGGGATGTGGGAGGGGGTTTAGGCACCCTGGACCGAGTTACCTTGATAACTCAAGTCACACTCTTGTGTGATTGGCCCAACTGGTGAGCCGGCTGGCTCACCCCTTAGCATGTTTGAGTGACAGCTAGGCTGAATGAATGGGGGTTTTCTGCATAAAAGCAGGGCTTTGGGGATTGGAACTTCAGAAGTCGCCACAGGACCTGAGAATCCGACGAGGGAGGAGCTGAGCCGACCCACGACGACGACACCACCGGTGGAGCCCTGCAGAACCGACTCACCACTTCCCGACGACAGAGAAGATCTCCCGGCTGGAGAGGCTTCTTCCCCTGACTGGTGGGCACAACCAGTTTACCTTTCTTTCTTCGCACCCCAGCCCGGTTTGTGGTCGAACTGCCCGTGCCAAGCACCCCGGCAGCTGGATAGCCACTCACCACTGAACCGCGAATCACCAGACCGCTCCTTGTATCTGAGAATCTCCGCGGCTGGTTTCTTCCCTGGCAGTGCAACGTACTCTTGTCTTCCTCCACGACGAGATCCTCTCTTCCCCCGGACGAAGCACCGACTTGCACCCGCTGCCAGGAATAACTGCCCCCGCTGGAGCGTTCTCACCACTTTAAGGTACCGTGTCTGCCAGGCCTCCCTTTCTAAAGAATGCTACAAGGTAATAATAACCCCTTAACCTTCTGGACTGGGCTGGCCGCCCTGACCCTCTAACTGGTCCCTTTCTTTGGTCCAACTCCTTTTTGAACCCCTACAAGACTTTTGTGCACTGCAACCGTGTGACCTTGGACACATTTCGTTTGGATCCTCTGAAAGTGGGTCCCGGCCTCTTAAACTCTAACTTCACGGTTTTTACGTTGCCTTCCTCTCTTGTTATGTTCTGATAAAAGTTTTGGGATCTATTTCAACTTGTTCTCTGCTTTTCTCTACCTTTTTAAAACGAACTATTAGAGTGCCATCTACGTTAAGCGCTCACCGCTGTCTGAAAATAAGTGGAGCTTTACTTAAGACTTGTCTAATATTCTTTTTAAGGGAGTGTATATCTTTTAGTGACCGTGTTTTTGAATTGCTTACTATTAGTGCCTGTGTGTTTTTCTAGATGTGGTTTTAAATAAATAATTATATCTCTTTTACACCAAGCCCTGGTCAGTGTTTACTTGTTCTACTGTGTTCTCTTGACCTATTGTGAATACTCTGTACACTGCCTAACTCTTCTTGAGGGAAGTCTGACTACTCAGCCACAACTACCAAGTGAATCTGTGTGGTACAGACTGCTACCAAGTGGGTTTCCTGCCAAACACCTGTAGTCCTAAATCTTTTGCAGTGGTCCCAGAGGGAACTGCACAGGTTTCTGCCTAACACCCTCTTATCCACGGTTCCCTTCGCGCCAAAACAGAGGGGACCCAATGGGAGATCTGCTCACAAAACACACACACCATACGTGGACCTATCACGGACCACGGAGGTCCCAGGCATTCACACCACCCTAGACTCTCTGGCACGCAGGATGTGTATTGGGACCAGACATTCCAGCCCACATCCTGGAGGCACACACAATGCCTGTAGAAGCCTGCAAAAGCATCTGTGTTTCGCGGGAAAGTACATGCCCAAATAAGGAAGGCCCTGGGTCGGCTCGACCTGGGGAAGGTGAAGGGGACAAGACGGTCAGCTGACAGGACAAAGAGCCTCGTGGTCTGGCCATTTTGGGAGCCAGCACACCATTTTGGGCTAAGCGCGAGAAACGCGCTTAAACGCCAAAAGGAGCTCAAAAACACAAAGAAACTATCGCTGCCACCAGTCCCGTCCGTGATTCACTTGCACCGTTCATTATCAATCCAAAGAGAGTATCTAGGGCCTGTAGAAGACTAGAGACCCAAGAGAGCAGTAACTTAGCTTACAGTGCCCTCTTGTGCCATGTTGCGCGAAAGCTGCAACATGATAAAGAAACTACGGAAAACAATGTTTCCCGGTACTGACTGTCTTAAGGGCATGTCAGTTTCCCCGTAAGAATGGAGCGAAAGCCCAGAGGAGTGCGACAGAAGGCTGCACTTCTCTGGCAAAGTCTAGATCCTGGTGAAAACAACAGCAAAAAGTTTAGGGGTTGCCACATGGAAGGAAAATTACTCACAGTTAAGAAATCTTTCCTAACAATGGCTTACTCCTGTTTGTTTTTTTCTGCGGTTGTGTGGATATCTGGAAGGGGGCCAGTCCTTTTGTTTGTGCACCTCACACCTCTAGGATCGTTAGTGCTCTCCCCACCGGCTAGTGGTGGTGTTGGGGCAATATCTTTTTCTGCCTTGTCGCCTGTGCTTGGCAGCGTGCGTGTCCGGCGACCTTCGCTCCATCTGTGTGCTCTCTAGCGGTCTACTCCAATCACTATGGTGTTATGTCTCAGTTGGGTGCGGGTGGATGTATGGCTGGTGCCCTCATGCCCCCTATGGGTCTGCTCCTGCTCGCATGGGCGCACGTCCGCTATATACATGGGTGTCAGCCTCAGGTAATGCTTCTCCTATGTCCTGTCGTGGGGTGTCTCCTTGCAAAGTAAATACTGGTGTTGGGCCCTTTGCATTAGTGTCCGGTTGCGGCCTCGCTGGCACCTTTACTGTTGGTTGACGACTGGGGTATTCTGGGCCCTACTTCATCAGGCGTCCCGGTTTGGTGGCATTTGTGGCCCTCCCTGTGACTTTCACTGTGTTCCGCTCCGCTGGGCCGGTTACTGCAGCTATCCAGGCTCTTTGTTGGTATAGGTGCCTCACAGCCTTGCGGGGGGCCACTTCATCCATTCACTGTGTGCTGATGGTGCCTCTATTCGTTACAGTTCTTTGTACCACTATGGAACTTCAATATCCTTTCAGTGCCCGCTGCGCTCCTCAAGCCCAGGACTTGTTCCAAGAATGACGCTGCTACAATGTATCCACGTGGGCGTCTTTACAGCTCCGACTGTGCCGGTCACGCTTCCGTTCAGTTTCCTCAGCTGTGGCTCCCGTAGCGTTCTCCTTCTGTGTGTGTCTGTGCCCGGATGAGAGGGACGGGCGGACAGCCGAATCGTTCCAAGCATTTAGAATATATTTCTGACCCTTTCCGCATCGGGCTTCACACCGCATTCATGTCGTGTTGGCAGCCAGCCCCTCCCCGTTGTTTCCTCTGTGGCCTTCCTTCCGTCGCAGTGTCAGTGTAAGTCCTTCTAGTTTGAGTCCTTTGTTCTTGTTCGTTTCACCGCCATCTTGGCTCCAAGCATATCAGGCCACTCTGTTCTTAACTCTGCTGATATCTGTGGCTCCACCGCGTCTTGCAGGTCTCTGACGCACTTCAGGCCGACTCCCTACTTTCATGTGCATGCACATATAGTTCCACCTGCAGCAGGTGTCTGCTTATGCACTTTTATTTCGGATCAACCAGGATCGTCCGGAGCTCCTCAGCAAACGCGACTCCTTACATGGCTCTGTAGCCACGCCCCCTTTTAGCATCATTCATTTTCCATCCTTCTTTGCGTAAACCTTCCTTGATGAGTTCCAAAACGAATTCACACACTTTGTTCATCCTTGCCTTGAAATAGAATGTCATCAATATAATGCACAATTTGCACATCAGGCTTGCATGGAATGTTATCAAAATGTTTAGCCACCAGCCAGTGACAAATCATCGGACTATGCAAATAGCCCATGGACAAGCGATTAAAAGTATACTGCCTCCCGTTCCAGGAAAATGTAAATTGATCTTGGCATTCAGAAGCAATCGGCACTGTGAAGAAGGCGTTAGCCAAATCTAACTCGGCGTACCAGGTGCCTTCGCATTTATGTATATTTTCAATTAACGTTATGGCATCAGGTACCGCAGGTACCAATGGAGAAGTATACTTGTTTGTGATAATACATTGTCATTCAGAAGCTGCTGTCTGGTTTTTCGACAGGCCAAATGGGATTATTTGAGGCAGTAGTAACAGGATGTAATACACCTGCTTCAACATATCCTTTGATAGTGTCTGAAATTTCTTTTTGCCTGCCTGGAATCCGATATTGTTTCATAGACACTCTTTTAGTCGCTATCGGGACTTGCAGAGGGGGTATCTTTAGCTGACCAACCACAACTGGTGCACAAGTAAAAGCACTGACACCAAATTGATATGTCTTTCCCCCCAGGGTTAGCCCCTCCAGAATATCAAATCCAATCATGTATTCTGCCACGGGGACGATCAGTACTTGATAGGTGCCTCCTTATCAATTTCCCAATGAATTTCCATGTCAATTTCAGTTTGTACAGCTGAAGTTTCCTTTCCACCCAATCCAGTAATCATAAAATGTTTACCCTTAAATCTGGAAGGATTTCTGCGAATCAGAGGCCTCCACCCCAGTATCAATCAAAGCCTGAACTTCTTGTGTATTGCCCAAATGGCAAAACAATTTAACTTTAACATGAGGTTGCCTGTCTATCTTAATATGGGCAGTTGATACTGAGGCTTGACCAATATCCTATTGCGCTTTAAAATGTTTGCCCTTTGATTCTCTCTCCACTAAGGCACTCACCATTTCCCTCAAATCAGCATACGTCGATTGGGAGGGTGTTCAAACAGTAGAGGGTTCCTCATCACCCCCCTCTGGGGATGATCCAAAAGGATCCACTTTCTTTTTTGGCTTATGTAAATCTTGTCGCTTTACTTGTTTATAGCGCTCTTTACCATTCAAACCACTCTTTTTGTACATCAAGTACATATCACGTGTTGCAATTTAATCAATTTCTTCTCTTGGGACACCATCTTTTAGCAAAGCTAAGAACAAATCTTTCCTGGATACACAGGAATCTCTATCATCAAATCTTTTACCAGGCGTACGCTTTTCAGTACGACTCTCCCGAAACTGTTCTTGGGGCTTATCCCATTCACCTTAATCAGACAGTTGTCTGATTGCATCTACCACCTCATCTGTGATTTTACCAGTCATCCCTACCAATAAGGTCATAATGACGTTTTTATGGGCTGGAGGGGCAGTACGAACCAGCGACTTCATAGCTGAAACAGACACATTAACCATTCCCATATGTTCAGGAGTATCAAGATGAATAGCCTCCTTCATTTCGTGTTCTTATTATTTGAACAGCTTCCTTCAAAGTATACCAATTTTTATCGTTTTGTCGGCCAGTCCGATGTAATCGGATTCTTATGATTACATCCTTGTGCAGCCAATTGTAGAAGGGCTAATTGACCATCATTACCATCACGAGGAGGACCCGCTTGCAGGGTCTCCTCTATCTGAACATTGTTGGACAAAGGCAAAAACCTGGCAGAATCTGTTGTATCGACCAGAAGGCCCGCAGCCCCTCCATCAAACATTCTGACCATCCAAGCAAGCAAAGATTCAGCTGTCCTCTGTTTTAATCTATTAATTATTTCCCCAATTTCTTGTTGTGAATAATCTTCAAGGGCAGTCATGTCTACAACACCACCTTGCGGATTCAATGGATGGCGACCCAATTTCCTGTGAATGACGGGATTAACCGTCAGTTCCTTACACACAGGTTTCAATTTCGCAATCGATTCTGATGTATCCCAGTGATCGGGATCCCAATCCGCACCTGCGGCAGCAATCACTGTCGCTACCTTACCGGAATTAACCCTACCTCTTCTTTTTCGGTATTTATATCGGGTGACTCTTACTGCAGCCCTTTCAGCTACAGCCTGATATTTATCCACCTTGTCATGATATTACTTCATTTGAAGTTGTTGCATCAACGCAATTTGTCTTTCTACGGCCAATTCTTTTTCTAGCCTTTGAACTGGAGATTGTAATTCTTCATTTAATTGATGCTTTTATCTAAACACATGCAATAAAATCCATCCCCGTCTGCCGAGGGCTGAACATTCCTTCCCCTTTTCTATTGGGACCAATTGTAAACATTTAATTCATCTGGACTTGCCGCTCCTATGCTAGTATCCCATGTTTCACTTAATCCTGCACCACATGCCCAAGTTTGTGCGATTTTATCATAAGGGCTTTTGGACCACCCTGGGATCGTTATATCTGGGCAATCTCCGCCGGCAGAGCCACCTTTTTCCTAAATAAGGAGGTCATTATAACAGAATTGATGTTTCAGTTCCGAAACGTAAATTCAATCAGATATGCACTTACACAATCAAATTCTCAATAAATGTATTTCCGAGGGGGGGAAAAAAAGAATTCTCCCCCTTTTCATTTTTTTCTACTGTTCTGATTCCATAAACTTTAACCTTAATTTATCAACAAGATCCTTTGGCATCTATATCAGCACAAAGACCCTGCTCACAGCGCCAAAATGTTTTGCGTCAGTTTGGCCCTAAGGGAAGATAAGTAAATGGACTCAGACTAGCAGAAGAAACACACATACATCATATAGCGTTTATAAAAGGGCTCATTATTGGCCCTTTATTTAACCCATCTAACATATAAAAGAAAACACCAATAGACATAGATATGCAAACATGGATATATATATATATTTCTGAGGCTTGTGGAATCTGCTTAGATCACATGCTGTGCATAGGCCGACATCTAGTGGAAGCTGCGGAGTATTACAGTTTGTTTTTCGAAAATCGAAAATGGGCGTCGACACAGGGCGTGCCAGTAATACTATCCCTAGTGTGACGTCCACTGTACCCATGATCCCTCACGCGTCTAGGATCCCCAGATTGTTTTTTTCCGCCATTCTGGTCGGAAGCACTTCATCGGAGTTCCCTGGCTTTGCCATATTTACACTCAAAACTAATTCTAATTTGCCCCGTTTTGTCACCCTTACGTCGATCAACATCTCGACGCCGAACCGGGGAGGAGATCAACGTCGAATACCCGACGGATTGGGCCTTGAGGCTTCCGCCTCGGCTCGGGCCTGGGCCGCTGGCCTCGGCCCTACAAGTAGGGAGAGTGGGGGGTGGTACACTTCCACACTCGGTTATATATATAATCATATAGACACCTTCTTACCTACACACACTTGCCCGCTGCCCACAGGCGCGTATGGAGGGTACGCCCTTTCAGTTTTGCCCCAAGTGTAATAAGAAATACCCTTGGGTAGATAAGCACGCTACGTGCAACCTTTGCCTGCCCAGAGACCACCCCGAGGCGGGTTGCAGGGCCTGTAGTAGGTTTAAGACCAAAACTCTTAAGGACCGCTCCACCAAGCGTTGGGCCCACCACGCCAAGCTAGCAGCTATGGAGGCGGAGGGTACCTTCAGCGACGGCAGCGACGCCGGACTTTCGGACGGCGAGGGCACCAAGGCGTCGAAAGACAGCCTAACGCACGTCCCCGGCCTCGGAAGGTCGTCCGTCCCGGCGACTATGGGGAAGTCCCCCGGCGACAAAAGCGTTACACATACACACGCTAAACACAAAAAACCCACCCGAGATTCGACGTCGTCGAAACCTCGAAAAGAGGCACAGAAGGAGCGGTCCGAAAGGACGTCCTCTGGGCGGTCCCGGTCGAGGTCGCCGCACGACGTCAGGCAAGCCTCCACACTTGCACATAGTGCCTCGCCCATTAACATCACGGAAGATCACTCGTCCAGAGACGAACACGACTTCCATCCCCAGCCTGCACCCCAGGAAAAGGGTACATCACTTGGGAGTAAGGAGGGCCCAGTTTCGAAGCCTAGTTCGAAACACAGGCTTTCCACCTCCGATCCTCGACGCCAGGCGTCGAAAGATAAGGGAAATGGTAAACACACTTCCACCCACGGGGAAGGGGGTAAGCAGCAACGGAAACAACCCTTGCAATCCTCCACAACAAGAGAACTGACTTCCCCGTCCAAGTCTTCTCAGGGACAGTCCATAGAAAGTTCCAGCAAGGTCACCCCAAGCTCCAAACTCTGGTCATGCGAGGACATTGACAGAGTAATGTCAAGGATGTCTTCCTTGGCAAATTTCTTCGAAAGACACCCTGACCAACTCCTAGCTTTAAACCCTCAGGAATCTTCTCCCTCAGGTTCAAGGGACCCTATCCCTTCAAATAAAAGGCCCCGGGTCGAGACACCATTAAAGGCTTCAGACCCCTTTGAGGTCCAACCCTATTCTTGCCTTTTCCCTACAGGCCAAGGAGACTCTTCCCTTATAGAGGGTCAGGAATTTGAGACGCCAGAAGATCTCGCAGTGTCAGATTATTACGGGGAGGACGAAGACGAGGATGAGCCAGAAAATAGCCCAGATATTTTCAGAATGGACTCACCAGTCGAAAGGGAAGCCCCAGTGTCTGATTCCCCAATAGATAATCAGCCCCTCCTGAATGAACTGCTCTCTCGGGCAGCTAACCACTTCCACATAGACACACAAGGTGTCCAAGAAGAGAGGGACTTCGCGGAGGAACTAATAGGGGAAAGGAAGACAGTAGCCCAAACCATTCCCATCCTGAAATATATTCAACGCAGAATAGCACCATCCCTTATCAACCCAAACCTGACAAGACCTGTAAACCCGAGAGTAGAGAAGCTGTTTAAAGCAGCCCAGTCGGACCCTCTATATATTAGAGGTCAACTTAAGCCAGACTCTCTAGTCGTAACTAACACCCGCAAGAGAGCTGGAACCCCATTATCTTCCTCTGAGGCTCCCCCCGACAAGGAAAGTAAGAAACTCTATGGTTTTGGTAGAAAAGTAGCTTCCACGGCAGCCTACCAAACCAGAATCGCGAATTCCACCACACTGTTGGCCAGCTACAACTGCCATCAGTGGGAAGAAGTGGCAGCACTAATAGATTCCGCTCCCGAACCCCTTAAGAGCCAGCTATCTCGCATTTGTGCAGAGGGAAGAAACGTCTCAGGCTGCATTTTAAAAGCAACTTTGGACGCCGCAGACAATGCGGGTAGAATTATAGCAGAGGGGACTGTCATCAAAAGACATGCTTGGTTGAGGCAGTCGGGATTCAAAGCAGAAACACAAGCTGCACTCTTAGACAAACCAGTGGAAAGTGATCTCCTGTTTGGAAAGGCAGTCGAGGACGCTCTAAAAAAACGCTAAGGAGGAATTCGACACCCTCAAATCCCTTGGCCAGTTAACTACAAAACCACCTAACCAAAGAGGGAACGGCAATTTTCGTCGCCCCCGCGGCCAAAATTCCAATAGAGGAAATAGCTATTCCCACACCCAGGGTACACAGTGGAACACCAACTCACAACAGTCTACCCAGGGGTATGGTAGGGCTAGTAGAAGAGGACGTGGTAGAGGCAGAGGCAGCCCCAGTAAAGGAGGCGGCACGCCTCCACCAAAGCAGTGACGCTCATTTCAGGGTCCCTTCCCATACAACCCCAGTAGGGGGACGAATATCCAGCTTCACCCAGGCATGGGAAGGGATAACATCCGACAGATGGGTGCTGTCAACGGTATCCAATGGGTACTGTATAGAACTACTGCAACGTCCCCGAAACCATCCTCCAAGACAAAAAGTCCACTCTTTGGAACATCAGAAGATCCTCCTCGAGGAGATCTACAATCTGCTCCAAAAGGACGCGATAGAAATCGTCCCAAGCCACCAGGTAAACAAGGGTATTTATTCAACTTACTTCCTTGTTCCAAAGAAAGACTTAACAATGCGCCCAGTATTGGACTTGCGGCCTGCCAACAAGTATGTCAAGCCCCAAAAGTTTCGTATGACTACACTACAAGAGGTAATCCCCCTCCTAAAAAAGGGGGATTACATGGCAACTTTGGATATGAAAGATGCCTATTTTCATATTTCCATGCTCCCAGCGCACAGAAAGTACCTACGCTTCAAGGTGGACAGTCAACACTATCAGTTCAAAGTGCTGCCCTTCGGGATAGCTTCGGCACCAAGGGTATTCACCAAGGTACTGGCGGTGGCGGCTGCACACCTACGCAGGGAAGCTATCCCAGTATACCCTTATCTGGACGACTGGCTCATAACGGGGGAAACCCCAGTGATTTGCAGGACAAACATTCAAAGGACTATCGACCTCCTTCACGAATTAGGCTTCTCAATCAACGAGAAGAAATCAAGCCTAGTGCCAAGCACCTCCAAACAGTTCCTAGGAGCTATCCTGGATACTCAAAGAGGGTTAACGTTTCCTTCAGAGGAAAGAATTCGGAATATACTACTGCAAATTCCGCAATATCAGGCCGGTCGCCAAATAACGGTACGCAGGGCAATGCGTTTGCTGGGCATGTTGGCTTCATGCATTTACCTGGTACCCCACGCGCGACTGCGCATGCGTCCCATGCAGGAATGGTTGGCGAAACAGTGGTCTCAGGCAAGGGGTCAGTGGGACGATCTAGTGGTCGTTTCGCCAACATTGGTACAAAGCCTTCACTGGTGGACAAGAGTAAATCTTGCTCAGGGGAAACCTTTTCACGATCCCGAGGTACAGGCAATAGTCACTACCGATGCATGCCTCACTGGGTGGGGAGCTCACCATCTCCTCCACACAGCCCAAGGTCTCTGGTCTCCCTCAGTAGCCAGGAACCACATCAACCTGCTAGAACTTCTGGCAGTATTCAGAGCACTTCTAGCATTCGAGCCCTACCTGCTCAACCTGGCAGTGCAAATCCGGACGGACAGCACAACAGCCATGTTCTACCTGAACAAGCAAGGAGGGACTCGTTCACCAAATCTGTCCAAGCTTGCCCAGAAAATCTGGATATGGGCACTCAGACGGAACATCTTCCTGTCATCACAACATGTTCCAGGGGAGCTCAATTCCCTAGCGGATGCTTTAAGCAGAGACTCCCTCCCAGAGGAACACGAATGGGTTCTACACAAAGAGGTCGTAGAAGACATCTTCTCTCAGTGGGGTTGCCCCACTATAGACTTATTCGCCACAAGCGAAAACAGACAATGCCCAGGATTTGCATCCAGGTTCCCCCAACCAGACTCCCAGGGGAACGCCCTGTGGATGAACTGGTCAGGGATGTTTGCGTACGCTTTTCCACCAACTCCTCTCATCAGGAAGGTGGTCAACAAGATGAACAGAGAGTCGATGACGCTCGTCCTAATTGCTCCCATGTGGGCAAGACAACCTTGGTTCCCACACTTACGCAGGATGGCGGTGTGCGAACCCATCAGACTTCCAACCTGGTACAACCTTCTGTCCCAGCACCAGGGTCAAACAGTGCATCCTCAACCCAACTCAATGAACCTCGCAGCATGGCTCCTGAGGTCATAGAGTTTGGACATCTCAATCTACCACAAAGATGTATGGACATCCTAAAAGAATCTAGGAAACCAAACACAAGGCACTGCTACTTTGACAAATGGAGGAGATTTGTTATTTGGTGCCAGAATAAACAAATCAACCCAATTGAATGCACTCCTTCAACTATTGTTACATACATGCTCCACCTGCTAGATGCAGGGCTGGTTTTTAACTCGCTCAAGGTGCACCTGGCAGCTCTATCAGCCTACACCACCTCCCATAACAAGGTATCGTGGTGGAAAATACCAGTGGTTAAAGCTTTCATGGAAGGAGTAAAGAGACTTCATCCTCCAATTTCCAACCCACCACCAGGATGGGACCTGAACGTGGTGCTATCTAAACTCATGGGCCCGCCCTTCGAGCCCATGCATAAAAGTAGTCTCAAACATCTGACTTATAAAACAGCCTTCTTAGTGGCCATTACTTCTATAAGAAGGGTCAGTGAAATCCAGGCTCTGTCAGTGCAGGATCCCTTCTTTACTGTCCACAAGGACAAACTGGTTTTACGCATACACCCTAGGTTCTCACCTAAGTTTATCTCTAAATTCCACGTAAACCAGTCCATCGAGCTTCCGGCTTTCTTCCAAAACCCACAAAGCTCGGCTGAGGTGAAACTACACACACTAGATGTGCGTAGGGCGGTCCTCTACTATGTAAACAAGACCAGACCGTTACGAAAAACAGATCAGCTGTTTGTCTCCGTAGCTACAGGCAGAGAGGGGGATCGCGTCTCTAAGGGTGCCATCTCTAAGTGGATTGTTAACTGTATCCAGCTGTGTTACTCACTCGCTGAAAAAACTCTGCCTTTCACGCCTAGGGCCCACTCTACAAGAGGTATTGGGGCCACTCTGGCTTTCATTGCAAATGTACCCCTTGACACCATTTGCAAAGCAGCTACTTGGAGCTCTATTCACACTTTTACTCAGCACTACTGCATTGACACTCATTCCAAGACAGATACACAAGTGGGACAAGCGGTTCTAAGACATTTATTTGCTCATGACCCTTCTCACACCCCACCTCCTTCTTCAGGTACTGCTCGCTAATCTATGCACAGCATGTGATCTAAGCAGATTCCACAAGCCTCAGAAGGGATACATTACTCACCGTAATCGTATTTCTGATGCTTGTATCTGCTTAGATTCACATGCGACCCACCCTTCCTCCCCTCTGAGAGAAGGCGCATGGTTGCTTGTAGTCTTACCTTTCTACCTATCTGCTTGGATTATCTGTACTCACGCTACTCCTCATGCTACCTCATGTCAGGAAAAACACAATCTGGGGATCCTAGACGCGTGAGGGATCATGGGTACAGTGGACGTCACACTAGGGATAGTATTACTGGCACGCCCTGTGTCGACGCCCATTTTCGATTTTCGAAAAACAAACTGTAATACTCCACAGCTTCCACTAGATGTCGGCCTATGCACAGCATGTGAATCTAAGCAGATACAAGCATCAGAAATACGATTACGGTGAGTAATGTATCCCATATATATATATATATTTGATATTAGAATAAAGGTCACTTCACCGTTAATAAGAAGGCAGAAGAAAACTTCATCTTGGCCACCAGCAACACTGCTTAGTCCCTCAGCAGGTAGGCGAACAGATTACTGTCTCTACCGTGGTCTGAAGCGGATCGTTCTCCCTTTCAGCGAGACTGCAACACCCGGGGTTCAACATCCAACTAACTTTCTCTTTGATGCCCTCTCCTTTATGGGGGCAAAAAACCCAGCACCCCTCTCTCTTGCATGCATTCCCAGACCCTTTATCATGCACCTGCAGTGCGCTCCAACTCCCCTTATGTATTCGTCCTTCAGTGGACAATACAATAACTACTCTCCGCAGTTAGTCAGCTCACATAATATTTTGTGACCTTGCTCTGTTTTCCCTGCTACTTACTCATTCTGTGAAGCCAGCTGAAACGCAGCCTTTATTACTGCAATGGGAGACGAGTGTTAAAAATGACTGCGCATCAACGCCATGTTATTCTGGGTCGCATTTTTCGCACTAGCATTACAGTCGCTCAGAAGGCCTTTGATGTGGTCTTGTGGCAATATATGTGGGTGGTCCTGGAAAAGATGGTTTTCGGTCCGGAAAGGATAGATACATTACATTATTATACACGTGCCCCACAGCTAGTGTATTTGTTAATTCTCATAGTTCTCCACCTTTCACCTTGAACAGGAGTACCGACAGGGATGTCATCTCTCCCCAATCCTCTTTGTTCTGGTGATAGAGCCTACGGCCGACAGGATTAGATCCCGGGATGCTCAATGAGGAGTCTGCTTGAAGGACCAGCTAGAGATATCATATGCAGACGATGTGCTGCTGTACATTATGGACCCCGTGTAAACCATGACCCGATCCTAAGGGATGTGATCCGGATAGGGGTTCTTCTCTGTTTTCACGATTAATTATAGTAAATCTGAAATGTTCCCACTCACAAAGAACACCAGACAACCGACGTGTGAGTTTCCACTCCTTTGGTCAACAGAGGGAATCAGATACCTGGGGTTTCAGATACCCGGTACCAAACCGACACTGTTAGCGGACAATTATGGGGCTATGGAAAATGATGTTGAAAATACAAGAACTAGATGGCGGTCACTTTCCATCACTATGGCGGGCAGACTATTCCTCGTGAAGATGGTTTTAGTACCGAAACTGCTATATATTTTTGCAAATTTCCCCATCTGGCCTGGGCAGCAATATTTTGTCAAACTACATGATCTTTGTGCACAATTCCTGTGGCGCGCTGGGGCTGTGCGAAAGAAATGGGCAGATATGACACAGCTCCCAACCTCGAGCTATACTGGATAGCAGCACGGGTCCAATACCCCTCTTTTTGGTATGACCCCCCCCCAACGCCTGCCTCATGTTAAAGTTGAACAACTGGCAGCGGGGGACTTCGACCTCAAAACTCTTATTTTGAATTTCACCTATAAAAACGACTCTGCATTTGACCCGACATCCATCATGTTACTGGCGTGGCGCTGGGTACTACCATTAGTTAACGAGTCACGTCCTTACTACAGATGGCTCCCTATGTGGAGGTCCCCGGGGCTCGAACCCACATGGGATACAGCACTTATGCACCATTGCTATAGGTTGGGCTATAAGGCGGTGGTGGATCGGTTCCCAGATGGGAAGTTCGTCATGCCCCAAACATTGTGCGGGGAACACTCAGGATCAGGATTGGAAATGTTACAATACTATAGGCTACAGGCAGCAGTACAATCTCTATGGCCATGCTTTCCAGCTGAACCCCCTGAAACCCAGGAACTGCAATACATTGCTAATACATATGGTGCTCATGCGATAGTTTCCTCCCTGTATAAGATGATGTTGAACAAAAGCCCAGCCTCGTCAACCGGGGAACGTGCTAGATTGGCAAACGAGCTAGAGTTGGACCTCTCCGAAGACCAATGGAAATCCATGTGCTTGCACACATGTACTGCCTCCCTCAATTTCAGACTTCACGGTATACCATATAAACTGCTGAATAGATTGCATTACACCCACAAAAACGTAACCGATTTGTCCGACAGTCACTCCACACCTGCACAAGATGCCAATTTGAAGAGGCTGACAATATACATATGTTTTGGTCCTGCACCCAGCTCCAGAACTCTTGGAACAAAGTCTTGCAAGTGCTCACTATCATTGGGTCTCCCATTCAACGTGATCCACTGGGTGTTCTATTTGGTATATGGAATGGCGCTATGAAGAAAATTGTTTTAGCTTTTTTAAATATAAGCTTTGTTGTAGCCAAGAGATGTATACTGCAACATTGGAAGCAGTCACATGTGTCTGGCAGCACTCACTTGGAGGACTCAAACATGCGAGGAGGAATACGTGAACTCATTCTCCCTACATTCTCGATCCAAGAACATATGGGCTGAGTTCCGTACATACCGATCCAACCAGTCCGAAGATTGAAACGTAACCACTTCACTAAATCATTGTTGACAATTTAACTGTGCAAATGTAAATGTGACATATTGAGATATCTGTGATTGAATTATTGCACCTATAATGTATTTCATGTGTCTGTATACGTATTAAGAATATACCATGCACCCTTGTACTCTGTTTGGCAATAAATAAAAGGTTAAAAAAAAGGCTCAGTAACAAGGACCATTTATTAGATGGAAAGCAGGATTTGAACCACAAGCTAAAGTGTGTCATAGTAAAGGGAGGCGAGGGACAAGTTACATTTGTACAAAGGAGATCTTCTCAAATAACGAATCATCATGATTGGTCTTTGCTACAACGCCTACTGACAAATTTAGTCCCCCTTCCGGTAGCAGGAGGGATGACGAGCAATGAAAGTATTGGGCTCATCTTTTGGCAAACCAGAGCTTTTTTTTATGGGAACTCTGGTTTTCCTAAATTAGCTGAGCACAACATTATAATGTTACAGCAGCTGTGGTTGCAAGAGCAACAATATTGTGATGGGTATACAACATGCTTGAAAATCGTTAGGAAAGTAAAAGGTGGCTGTCCATTTGGGGGCCTATTTATTGCAGTAGACAGCTCGCTTGGTGCAATTACAATAAAATTAAGATTTACAATCACACTATTATGACTGAGATTCTTTCCTGGGATAGTATGATTGGTCTTAAGGACCTAGTTAAAATATATTGTAATGCTTTACTGATTGAATAGTCTAACGCTATTCAGGTGACAGACTTGTCAACAGCATGGTTTGAAGAGGTAGGTGTGGACTGGATCATTATTGTAGGTGATTTAAATGGAGAAATCTAACTTTCCGAGAGTGAGTCCTGGCAATTTTCATTTAAATAGGCTGACAAAGCTTTTGCGATTCCACTGAGGGGGGTTATGGATGGAAGTATGGAAGAATGGTCAATGATAAAGTTACACAGAAGTGGAAGGATTTATGCCTAGTAAATTAACTTGGAGTCAGGGGAGCTCCAATTCAACAATTTACTATATCTTCTGTTCAGCAGAAACATACAATCATCGTTTCACACTGAAAATTGAAAAAAAGAAAATTAGTGACTTTAGTTGTCTACTTTTGACTCTAGAATGGAATACTAGGGCAACATGTTTGGTAAAAGTTTTAATGGCTTGTGCATAGGAATAGAACCACCTGGTTGGCTGAGAATTTTCAAAAGTTTAATAATCTTGTATGGCAGCATTTGAGGGAGCTTGTTAAAAACAAGGCAATCTTAACACCTTATTGCACTACAATAACATGGTTGACCAAGTGTCCCAAATGTACTTGACATCTAGACTAAAGCATTGGATATCGATTAAACACCACATCCATTCTTTTGATGTTGGTCTTGGAAAAAAGCTGGAGTTGCAAAAGTTTTGAGGCACCTAATAATAAATATGAGAACTGATGCGGGGCAGTTTGTTTGGTCAACAAAGATTAAAGTATAGGAATTGGGTAAGGCATCATAAATATACTCTAGCAATGCAGGACCATATGGCCATCTTAAAGATTCTTATTACCAAGCAGTTGTTTACGATTTTCTAGAAATGCATTCAAGATAACGGAGGTGCAATTAAGTGCTCAGGCTAATCCCATTGCAGACAAGTGGATTTCTCATTTTGTAGATACCTATGGGAAAGGAGAAGTAAAGTGAACACAGATGTATCCCGACTTACTACTGAGATGGGAAGGCTCTTTTGAATAGAAGAATTGGACATACAAGAAAAGTATCCCCAAATCCTGGCAGAGATCATATATAGTCCCCAAAAGGAGGGCTAATCCCAAAGCAAGAACTATTGGCCACTTATTTTGTTAGACACTAGCAGTAAAGTGTTTTGCGAGTATGCCATTAGGTGACCTTTCCAAATGCGCAGTGTAGTCTGGATGTATATTGAACTTCTAAATTGGGTTTTGGAAAGGGAGGAGAAAATGTTATTAAATCTTAAAGTTAATACAAAGCCAAGCATGGGGAACACTAATCACCCAGTCTGACATCTGCTTTTGATAAGAATTCACAGGGAAATCTTGTGGTGAAAATTAGGAAATAACGGTATTCTAGGAGGGTTATTAAAAAAGGATGTCACTATACAGAGATTGCTCTATTCAAGTTAGGCTGAATAGCAATGGTGTATTGCCAACGAAAATTGGAACATTCACTGGTCCAAGGCAAAGCTCTGTCTTAGCCTATTGCTTATTCAATTTATACATTCGGATATCAACTCCGTTTTAAATAATATTAATTCCTTCCCTCCCAAATGATGAGATATACATACCAGATGATTTGCCTATGTTGATGATGTCATTATATTTGACTACACCCCTATAGGACTTCAAAAGAGCTTAGACAGTTTAGCCTATGTGACAATGAATAAACTGGAAATTAGCATTAGTAATTCATTCTAATAGGAATATCAACCCAACAAAATTATCAAACGGACAAATGGAGAAACATCCATTTGTCAAGTAAACTTTTTTTAATCTACGGGGCGTGGTCTGGCGCGCAATGCAGTAACATGGCCGCCTGAGTGCTCCTGTAAAAATGGGGAGATATTGCCTGTACATTTCTGTACACCAACCATGAAATGCCTCCCGACACACGGCTGGCGTGTGTGAACTCCCCTGAGCCTGGGGCCCGAGTCTCAGCTAGTGGCATAATGTGGATGGGTTCCACCTACATGACTGCACTGCGGGGCCTATCGCCCAAGCTGCGCTTGATCTGACATGCCTGGGGCCTGGGTGATTGAGGCTGCCGATGCACTGTGGGTTCCTGAGGGCCGGCAGCGGTGAAAGAAGCATGTGATCCTCCTTCCCCTGATGTCGAACCGACGTAGTGTGACCCTGATGCAGGGTGCTTCTGTGTCCTGTGGCCGGCTCGAGGCTACATCCTGCAGGGGTGAATATGAGCCGATGTGGCTTCATCAGAGGGCCGCTGCCCGGCGCACACAGTGAGTGCCTCTCTTGAGCCCCTACCTCCCCCCGTTGGCCACAGCAGGATTGGCCGGCTCTGGCCCGGAGGCTATTGCGCGCTGCGGCATCTTTGGTGCCCTGACTGGAGGCGAAGCCCCATTACCGCCTCATTGGAGTGTGCTCTAGCAGCGAGGCTTAGTCTCTACTAGTAGGGAAAACATCTTCCATTCACCATCTGGGCCTTACGGCTGGCAGCGTAGGGTTGGGAGCCCCATCCCTGGAGTGGATCCCAGATGCCTATTATAGCGGTGGTGCCCAGACAGCCAGCGCAACTCCCGACTACATCTTGAGGCCTGCCTCAGCCACAGTGGCGGGGAATGGAGGTCAGCGTAACGGTTGCCCCTGCATACCGGAGGAGACCCCCTTTAGCCGTAGCCCGCAGTACTGCCATTTTAGCAGCTGGGGATTAATTCGATGGGACTTCCCTTGCCTTGTGATGACTCCCGTGGGCCGGCCCTGTGAACAAGTACGGCCCAAGATGGCCCCCTGAGGGAATGCTCCACTCCGATTGCACGCCCGCCTGCCTGCTTGCTACCTCTGCACCATCACCCCGCTCTGCTGAGTTGGACTTCACCAGGTGCAGATCGGGAGCTCACTCAGAAGTGTGGGGTCACCCGACGACTGTCACCTTGAGTCCCAGGCTTACTTAGTGGTGCCACATAATGTGACCCAGCAGCCTTCTGTAGCTCGCAAATCCCGAAAATCCTCGTACTTCACATCCCTGCTGCAGATTCAGGACCGGTGCAGGGACGAGAGCATGACAGTCAGGTCTACGGAGGAATGGCGGCCATGACCTGCAACTGCCCACAAAAGACGACCTACTGCAGTGGCTAACCGAGATTCGGAAGGACATTCTAGGTAGTCTGACGGATATGGCAGGGAAGGTGTCGGCTATTGACAAGCACCTGGCCAATATCGAACGAAGACTGGAAGAAGTTGAAACCACTCTATGCGAGCAATCCTACAAGAGTGAATGGGCTCAACGCATGGAAGCACTGGAAGATAGTGGCCTTTCTGGGGGACCAGTATGAGGACTCAGAATCGGTCTCGGCGTAACAATGTTCGAATTAGGGGGTTCACTCGGAGGTACCTGACTGCGAGCTGGAGACTTATATTACAGATCTCTTGCGGCAGATCCTGGACGCCACGGCAGATGAGCTGATTGTGCTCGACCGAACACATCGAGTCCGGGTGATGGGCCCGTGAGCAGCGCGACTTTGCTCCTGATGTCCTTGAGAGAGTCCACTTTTACAAAGTGAAGGAAAAGATTTTAACCCGGGCCCGGCAGGCAGATGAGATTTGCTTCTGCGAATACACCGTGGGCCTCTACCAGGATTTAGCGGGCATAACCATATTTCTGATGATTTTGGATCTGCTTTGAATCGCATGCTGTGCATATATTCCAATATCTAGTGGAAATCGCGGGTATTGCAGCTTTCTTTCGAAGATTGAAAGGGATGTCGACATAGGCGTGACTGTAAAACTATCCCTAATGTGACGTGACATGTAGTGTACCTAAAATTCCTCACGCGTCGAGGTCCTTCAGATTGTTTTTTTCCACCAACTTAGTTGGTCGCTTTTGCAGCGCTCGTAAGAGCTTTATATTTTTAAATTGGTTTCCACGGCCTAAGGTGGTCTTGTCAACTTCGACAACCTTCTCAACGACTGCTTTGTGGGTTTCCTGCCGCTGACAATTGCAACTGCTTGGAGACTTTCAACTGCGTGGCCTCAGCCCCCTGCCATGGCCCTTACAGTAGGGAGAGTGGGGCACTGGATTTTTATTCCTTTCTCTGAGAATGTATTTCCTTCACCCCTCTTTCTCTTCTTGGTCTGGCTGCCACTAACCTCTGCTATGAAGAGGACTCCTTTTGAATTCTGCCGTCGTTTAATGGCAAGTTTCCCTGGGAAGACACCCATCGATGATTCAATCGGTGTCTTCCTCGTGACCACGACGAGCGCCCATGCAAGCCCTGTAAACTCTTGCGACTGAAAACGTTGAAAGACAGGAGGACTTAACGGTGGGCGGTCTATGTTATGCAGGCCGAAAACCTTCCCCCGTCGGTGCCGTCACTTCAGACGATGAGGAATCGGACGACGAGGAATCCGTCAGCAGCCATGGCTCTGAAATGGCAATCATTGACCTCTCGGCGGAGCCTGCGTGCTCCCAGTTGCCTGTCCCCAGCAGACAGGCCACCGGCACTGTTATGGGGAGATCACACTCCACTGACAAGGGCACCCACACATCATGTGT
The DNA here is from genome assembly GCF_040938575.1 of Ambystoma mexicanum. Lineage (NCBI taxonomy): Eukaryota > Metazoa > Chordata > Amphibia > Caudata > Ambystomatidae > Ambystoma > Ambystoma mexicanum. The sequence continues at coordinate 40,527,158 of NC_090933.1, forward strand.
ACTTAAGCACACAACCCCTAAGGCCTTTTCAATGGAGTCGTTGATGTGCTTGACGCCCACAGTACTGCTGAAAATTTCGTCGGCACCTTCCGAAACTCGCGGTTCGACACCCTCCATGCAACCACATTTGCGGCATGCAACTGCGCATCCTTCGGTGTTCCCCCTAAAAAAAAACACTGTTGTTGACACGCCATCCAAGGGCGCACTTGCACCTAAGGACACGGTGGAGTCACCAACCACGACTGTGCCTTCAGGCGCGTCAAGACCCTCAATACAGCCGTGTCAAGACCCTCAATACAGCTGCCAAAGTTTCGCGAGAGCATTTCGGAAATCATTTTGGCGGCCAAGGAGTACAAGGGCACCCCCTCTCGATCGAGAGGACTATTGTGAGGCCCACAGCTTCTCTCTAAGGCCTTATTGGGAAAATCTGCCCCTTCTGGGCAGCCCTTCTCTCCTCGAGCTTCCTCTCTATGGACTAGGGAAAGGTTTGAGCATTATATGGACAAAATGGCCCAGTTCATTGACTTTTCGTACCAATATATGATACCCCAAATTGCAGAAACTCCCCACCTCTGCATAGGGACACCAAGAAGACTTGAATGTCTCAGATGACCCAACCCAAGAGGATTCTTATGAAGAGCTTAACCCCTTTGATCGAGACCCAGCTGATCAGGACCCAGACTGGGATGAGGCAGAGGACCAGGGCCCTTGGCTTACACCGACACATACCGCTGACCCGGACGTCATCTGCCTAGATCCCCCTTCTACTTCTCCACAAAGTGATTAGTCACCTGTTGACGACGAGATGCTGTTCAACTCCATTTTAAAAGAGCAGCCAACCATTTTAAAATTGCAACACACAAAGCGCTCAAGACGCGGTCTTCGTGGAGGATATCCTCACAGAAAAGGCTCCAATTAACCAAGCCATTCCTTTACTAAATTCTATAATGAGGCGCCTGGCCCCTTCTTTGTTGTCCCCCTCTCTCACACGGGGATGTTAACCCCTGGATTGAGAAATGTTTTTGCCTATCATCCTCCGACCCCCTCTACATCAGGGTTTATGCCACACCAGACTCCTTGGTTGTTAAAACCACTCACAAGAGGGTTGGGCGGGTACCACTGTCCCCAGCAGAATTCCCTCTGGATAAAGACTGTAAGAAGCTTTACGCCCTGGGTAAGAGGGTCACTGCCTCTGCGGCCTACTCCACAAGGATCGCAAATAACACCACGCTCCTGGCGAGTTAGTGTCCAGTTGGGCCTAGTGCAGGATGGTCTTCTGGATGTTCCAGAGCCCACCTGATCATGCCTGCTGGCGGTTTTGACTGAAGGCAGACAAGTAACCCAAAATATACTGAAAAACACACTGGTCTTGGCTGAAACCGATGGACGCACCCTCGCCCAGGGTACCCTTCTTAAAAGGGTATGTATGGTTAAAAAAGTCTGGGTTCAAACCCAAAACTCAGGCCTCTCAGTGAAGAATTCAAAAGTTTTTGGGAAAGTGGTTGATGACGCCCTAGAGACGCCAAAAAAAGAACACGAGACTCTAAAGTCACTTAGCCAGATCATGGCTAAATCCCTTCACCAGCGTGGAGGCTCTAACACACACTGGTCCTTTCGTGGACAGTCATTCTCTTGCTCGCTCCAGGGGCAATATGGCACAGGGAATACCCCCTGGTCCTCCGGTCAAGGCTCCTCTGGTAACTTTCAATACCAGCAAAGAGGCTCTCGTAGGGGCTAGGGTAGAGGCAGAAACTGTACTCCTAGAGGCTCCCTGGCCTCCACCTCAGTCACTTGCCGGTTCAGGTCCCCTCCCACACTCCCTACCTCAACGACTGGCTCATAACAGAGGATTTGTACGGAACATGCCAGACAATGGTAAATCTCCCCCTTCAACCACAGATTCTCTATCAATCTGGTCTAAACCCCAGCCAGGTCAAACAGTTTGTCGGAGCTCTAATTCGGACAAAAGACGGTCTCTTCTTTCCCTCCGAGAGGGTTCAAAACATGCTGTTCGAGATCCCTCACTAAGTAGCCAATCACCAGGTGACAGTACGCAAAGCCATGCGACTGATGGGGATGATGGCTTCTTGCGTCTACCTAGCTCCTCACGCTCATCTGCGCCCCAAACAAGAGTGGCTCTCGAGCCAATGGTGTCAGGCCAGCGGGACGATCTAGTGGTTGTATCGGCAGCCCTCTTCCAGGCTCTGCATGGGAAAACCTTCACCACCCCCGCAGTGCAAGCCACTCTCATTACATACGCATCTCTGACAGGGTGTGCTCACTTCCTTAAACAGATGGCGCACGACATGTGGTCTCCAGCAGTAGTATCCAATCACATCAACCTGTTGGAACTGCTAGCAGTGTTCAAGGCCCTGAAGGCCTTCCAGACACACCTCCAGGGGAAAACTGTTCTAGTCCTAACGGGCAGTACTACGGCCATGTACTACTTAAACAAACAAGGGGGCACTCGCTCTCTAGGGCTGTTCAAACTGTCCCAAAACATCTGGACGTGGGCACTCAAACACATCTTCCTCCTTTTGCAACATGTTCCAAGGGAACTCAATCTTCTGGCAGATATACTCAGCAGAGACTTCCCCCTACCCATAGAGCACGAGTGGCGGCTACAGGAGGACATTTTACTCAAGCGTCTTCTGGGGCTTCCCAGAGATAGACTTATTCGTCACTCTGGAGTACGCCCAATGCCCAGATTACGCCTCAAGGTACCCACAGAACCACTCCAAAGGGAATGGTCTTTGGATAACTTGGTCTGGTAGATTTTCGTACACTTTCCTCCCTCTCATCTCCCCCCCCCCTCGTCTGCTCCATCCTGATTCCCCTGGTCAACAGAATAGTGCACAAGATGCACCAAGAACCAGTCACGGTAATCCTGATGGGCCCTATGTGGGCCTGCCAACCTTGGTTCTCCCATCTCATGGCAATGTCAGTCTCCCCTCCCAGTAAGCTGCCGTGCCCTACAACATGCTGCCTCAAGATCAGGGAGAGACGTTGCATCCATGTCCTCAAACTCTCAATTTAGCAGCCTGGCTCCTGAGGTCATAGAATTTGGCCACCTTCAGCTCCCTCGGAGATGCATGGACATACTCGGAGAGGCATGGAAACCTGCCACCAGACATTGCTACTCCAGCAAATGAAAGCTCTTTGTTATCTGGTGTAATGTCAATGGCATCAATCCTATTGATTGTTCACCTAAAGATCTTGTCCTTTACCTAACTCACCTATTAGATTCAGGACTGGTTTTCATTTCTCATAAAGTCCACTTAGCCGTGCTTTCGGCATACACCATGTCCCAGAACAAGGTTTCACGGTGGAACATTCCTGTAATTAAAGCCTTTATGGAAGGGGTAAAGAGACTTCACCATCCCTTATCTCCAACTAAGCTCCTGGGGGGGGGACCTGAATGGTGTTCTTACCAGAATAATGGGACCTCCCTTTGAAACCATGCCCAAGGCTAGCCTTCAAGCACTGACCTACAAGCAAGACCGCCATCCTGATGGCGATCACCTCTATAAGGAGTATTAGTGAACTGAAGGCCCTTTCAGTTCAGGACCCTTTCATCATGATTTTCAAAAACAAGGTGGTTTTGCGAACACACTCTCGCTTTGTACCTACATTTATCTCAAAGTTCCATGTAAACCAGTCCATAGAACTACTCGCCTTTTTCCAAAACCCTACTAACGTGGCAGAAAGAAGCCTTCACATACTGGATGTAAGGAGAGCAGTTATCTACTATCTGGAAAAGACAAAGCCACTAAGAAAAACAAACCATTTTTTGTTTCAGTGGCAACTGGTAGAGAAGGGGACCCTGTCTCTAAATCAGCTATTTCCAAGTGGATCGTAAACTGCAATACACTGTGTTTCTCTCTTGCCAAGAGAGATCTATCCTTCACGCCTAGAGCACACTCGACTCGGGCATAGGGGCTACCATAGCATTCATTGCAAATGTTTCTCTTGATTCAATTTGCAAAGCAGTAACCTGGAGTTCTGTAACCACCTTTACACAACACTACCTCCTGGATACACACTCTAGGTCTGATTCTCAGGTGGGACAAGCAGTGCTAAGACATCTTTGCTATGGTTCCTTCACACACCCCACCACCATCTCTGGGTACTGACTGCTAGTCTATCCACAATATGTGATTCTAGGCAGAACCACAATTATCAGAAGACATGTATTACTCACTGTAATAACATTTCTGATGATTGTATCTGCTTGGATTCACATGCGCCCACCCATCCTCCCCACGTGGAGTAGAAGTAACGTGGACTTCTTACATCTTCTGTCTTCTTCGCTCACGCTGACTATAAGGCTCCCTAACGGCAGAAAAAATAGAACTGGAGGGACCTTGACGCGTGAGGGATTTTGGGTACACTACATGTTACCTTAGGGATAGTGTTACAGGCACACCCATGTCGACGTCACCTTTGATCTTCGAAAGAACGATGGAATACTCTGCGATTTCCACTAGATGTCAGACTATATACACAGCATGTGAATCTATTCATATAATACAATCCTCAGAAATGCTATTACGGTAAGTAATGCATGTCTTAAGTGCATAGCACTTCCACCACTAACGGAATGGCTCTGTGAGAAAGATGTGTGCTACAGATGGGGATTCCCCACTGTCCTCCACTTCACCAACCAGAACTGCTCCTGGTCTGTCAACCATGAAGAAGGCTGAAAAACGTCTTTCTCCGGACACAACTGGTTTGTCGGCAGAGGTAGGCCCGGACCTTGATCCGTGGACTAGAGCTGGAGCTAGGGTGAGCCCCTGGACCAAGTAGGAAAAGGCCAGAGGAGGACAAAAGAATCTAGAGTCCCTGGTGACCGCCCATGGCCTGGAGACTGGCAGCCAGGATGCCTGAGGCTGATCCTGCCAATCTATTTCCGATTAATTACGTGGGTGACTCTGCTGCCCTCCTTGGCGTAGGGATGGTTACTCTTAGTTAGGGGGTTGCAGTCTTGGTTATATTTTAACGCTCTGCCGGCAGGATATCCTTCTTATAGGTTTCTCCATTTTGGTTGCTTGGTCACTTAACAACCAAGATTTCTGATGTTAATTATGTTAGTTGGGAAGATTGTTTTTGTTGGTGGTGTGGGCGATGGGATAAAATTGGGGACATAGGACAGACAGCACAGAGTGGAACTTTTAGGGAAAATGGCATTACGGATAGCTGGTTATTGGGCTTGCCCAAAGAGCGGCATGGTTAATACTGCTTTTGACTCACAGGATAGTGCACTGTCCATGCTCACTTGGAACGTCCAGGGACTAAACTGGCCTGTCAAGTGCAGATCTGTATTGGCAAAGATGGGTGACCTGTCCCCTCCTTGGCCTTCCTGCAAGAGACCCTCCTTTTGAAGGCTGACGAAGGGAGACTCTCACATGCCTGCCTCTCACCTGTGTTTTTCGCAATTAGCGAAGAGAAGAGGGGTAGCCATACTATTCAATAAAGCCACTCCCTTTATCCGAACTGGGACCCTCTGTGACCCTAATGGGAGATTTCTCGGGGTTAAGGGCACCTTACTGGGTAACACCTTCATGTTTGTTAATGTATACTCCCCCAATGACCGACAGGACCTATTCTTGCAGGGCCTTTTGAACAATCTGCTAGTCTTCGCTGAAGGCACCATTGTCATGGGGGGCTGCAGGGGTATTAACATGGCACCTGACCCTAACAACAATAACTCGCTCGGCTTCTAGGGTGGGACTATAGGAACTTGCTGGCTCTCATACACCTGTTGTGGTTAGTGGACATCTAGAGGCTACGGATTTCAACTGCCAGAGACTACACACATTACTCACACATACACTTGGGTTAGTCCTGTATCAATATGCTATTGGTCTCAACTTCCTTGGCCCCCTCCATCCTTGACAGTATCATTCATGTGGTCGACTTTTCAGACCATGCGCCAGTCTCCCTCTCGGTTACTGACCTTCCTCCCCTATAGACCCTGGAAGTTCCATAACCCGATTCTCAGGGACCGGCTCATCCAACAGCTATTACCACTTACTTCAAATGTAATTTTACGGGCGCTGTGTCCTTAGCCACGGTATGGGACGCTATGAATGCGGTAGCTGGGGCGAGATCATAAGTCTTATCTCTTCCTACACGAAGGCTAGAACCCGCTTGCAGCGATATTTGGAGGATGGGATTCGGCAACAGGAGACCACACATAAGCTCTCAGGCTCCCTCAGGGCTAGGCACCTCATAAACTTAGCCATGTCTAAACTTAATGACCACCCAGCGGAACGTACATCTCAGGCCCTTCTTTTTTTTTTTAAACTTTGGTTTTATTAACATTTTCATAAACAAACATTGGGGCACTATATGCATTCACATGGAATCAAGAAACAGGCCCGAGGGCCACCGCCCTCCCCCCCCCACCACCCCAATGCAGTCCCACCCCCCAAAAAAAGAAAAAAGAAGGAAAAAACCCCAAGTCGGGGCTTTGAAACGCGAGCTGTCTTAGTCTGGAGCTTGGAAGCGAGCTTGAGCGTTGACTTCTAGTTTGGCTGTGTTCCGTCTGCCGGTTCCCGGGCCCTGGGCCCCACGCCGTTTCCAGTTCTCTGCTGCAGATCAATGGACATCCCATCCCCAGATCTGTTTCACCCCGTACCAGTTCGCTTGGAAGGAGGCCGAGTCATTGTTCACCATTGCTGTTAGTTTATCCATCAAGAACATGTTTTTGACCTTCTGTAGCCATTCCACCTTGGATGGAGTTTCTGGGCTCTTCCACTTTTGGGCAAGGGCTACCCTGCCCGCTCGTAGCATTGTTTCCCACATTCTCGGGTACCTCATTGTGTCCGTGTCCTCTGGGGGTAGGCCCAACAGCATGGTCAGAGGGTTTTGGGGGAGCATTTCCTCCGAGATTTCAGCGATCCAGCCCCTTACCTCCACCCAATATGCCTGTACCTTCGGGCAGTGCCACCACATGTGTACCCTCGACCCAACCTGGTCGCAACCCCTTGGGCATGTTGGGGAAACACCAGAGAACATTTTTGACAACTTTGCAGGGTCTCTGTGCCATCCCTGGAGGATTTTGAAGTTATGTTCCATATCCGCGGTAAATAAATTCCCGTGGAAGGCTATTTTAAAGATCCTGGACCAGGCGTCCTCCGAGATCTCTTCCCCTGCCAGCTCGTTCCAAAAAGAGCGGAACCGCCTCCTCTCCCCCAAATTGACAGTGTTCAAAATTTTATATACCCCTGAGACCGCCCCCTTCCTAGAAGTCGCTGTATCAAGAAATTTCTCAAAGGGGGTCAGTTGTCTCTTCAAGTCTTGACCCCAGGCCTGGTCACATAAGATGCCTTTCAAGCGGAGATATTCAAAGATGGTTAGTGATCCCTGACCAAGAGCGTCCCTCAATTCCTCGTATGTTAGGAATTCTCCCTCCCTGAACATCTGCCCTGCCCATTCCATCCCCGAGTCGGACCAGGACTGAGCACAGCGGAACCTCCTACTGCCCAGCATGAGGGGTTGGCTCCAGAGGGAGGACATTGGGGACGGCCAAGACGTTAAATGTGCTGTCTGGGGGCCCTCCCGCCAGATTGCCCATAGAACACCTAATGTCGGGTGGGACTTCAGTCTATTCGGGATAAATTTTCGCGGGGCCCATAAAAGGTCCCGGACCTTTAGTGGATGGGTGTCCATGTCTTCCAGATAGGACCAGTATGTGCCCAGCCCCTCTTTCATATGCTCCAGAAGGACACGTAGCTGGGCGGCGCGATAGTAGAGTTGGAAATCTGGCAACCCGAACCCTCCCTCCTCCCTGGGTAGAGTCAGGACAGTTTTTGCGGTTCTCGGTGTCTTACCCTGCCATATAAACTCACGGACCGCGTTTTGGAGGACCCTGAAGGTCTGGTCAGGGACGACCGCGGGAAGAGAGGTAAAGAGATACAACAACCGTGGAAGAATGTTCATCTTGACTGCCGTCATGCGGCCGTACCAGGACAGGATCATGGAGCCCCATCTCCTCAGGTCTGCCGTGATTCCCGCCATCACGGGGTCGTAGTTAATAGGGGCAAGTATGGAAAGGTCCCTGGGGAGGAGGACACCTAGGTATCGGATGGAGGTTTTCCCCACTGTTATCCCCTCCAACCTGTCCAGGGAGTCCACACCTGGGTCTTGTGTTCTCATGGGGAGGAGGACCGATTTAGAAGCATTAATTTTGAGCCCTGAGAAGCGCCCAAATGTGGCCATCAGAGACAAGAGGGGGGGAAGCGAAAGCCGCGGGTCTACAAGGTAGGCCAGGATATCGTCTGCGAACAGGGATAGCTTAAATTCCACCTCACCTCTCTTGATGCCCTTGATATCTCTATGAGCTCTGATTGCGATGGCCAGGGGCTCCATTGCAAGGACATAAATTAGGGGGGAAAGCGGACATCCCTGCCTGGTTCCCCGCGAGAGGGAGAGCGGATCCGATAGCCTGCCGTTCACCTGAACCCTATCCTTCGGGGCCCTGTATAGAGCAGCCACCCAGTCCCGGATTTGTGGCCCAAAGCCCATTCTCTGGAGGGTGAGTGCCATGAATCGCCATTCGACCCTATCGAACGCCTTTTCAGAGTCCAAGGATAGGACGCTTGCGTTAAGGTCTGCCCTCTGTGCATGGTGCATCAGATCTATAGTTTTCCGAATGTTGTCTGAGCCCTGACGACCCCCTATGAAACCCACTTGGTCTCCGTGGACTAGTTTCGGCAGGGCCCCCTCTATCCGCCTCCCAATCACCTTGGCCAGGATCTTCACGTCAGTATTCAACAGAGAAATGGGGCGGTAGGAGGTACACTCCGAGGGGTCCCTACCGTCCTTGGGGAGCACCACTATGATCGCCTCCATCATGGAGTCCGGGAGAAAGCCTCCCTCCAGCACTCCGTTGAACACCTTTACCAGATACGGGGCCAGGGTCGAGCGGAACTTTTGTAAAAGGCTACTGAATAGCCATCCTCACCCGGAGAGGTACCCCTCTTCATGCCGCTAATCACTCGCTCCACCTCATCCTCGGTCACCGGGCCCTCCAACCCCTCCGCCATTTCCCTGGAAAGGGCTGGGATCTGTATTGAATCTAGGAACCCCTTGATTTCCTCCTCATCCCCATTATATTCGGAAGAGTATAGTTTTTCATAATATCTGCGGAATGCCTCTCCTATGTGGGATGCGTCATGGCCTAATTTCCCCTCCTCATTTTTGACTGCTCTCACCATTTTACTCCTCTGGACCTCTCGCAGTTTCCAGGCTAAGATCCTGTCCGCCTTGTCCCCCTTCTCATAGTATCTCTGTCTGACCAGCTGGAGACTTCTTTCGGTTTTTTGGAGGAGGAGTTCCTTCAACTGGAGTCTGTAGTCGGCCAGGGCGGCCATCCTGTCGCCATCCAGGGGCTCCGCAGGGGAGCCCCCTGGTTGAAATTGGGCGATTTTCTCCCTCAGGCGCCTTTCCTGGGCGGCCCTTACCCTCTTTTCCCGTGCTCCTATTTTAATCAGGACTCTTCGCAAGGTGGCCTTGAAGGCATCCCAAAGGGTGTGTAGTCCCACTTCCCTATTGTCGTTGAACTCAAAGAATTCAGTGATGGCCTCTAGTATCTCCTGCGCTAGTACCTCATCTTTTAGTAGAAAGTCATTGCACTTCCATCTCCCCCCACGGTCGCTCAGCCCTTCCCTCGCTATCGTGATCCTGACTAGGTCGTGGTCAGACCAGGGGACCGGCTCAACCCTATAGCCAGATATAGATGAGAACAGGGATTCGTCCACCAAGATGTAATCAATTCTGGAGAACGATGTATGGATTGCTGAATAGTACGTGAAGGAGGGGGTCTCGGGTCTGGGGGTTGGGATTGTGTCTACCAAGCCTATTTCCGAATTGACCCTCTGAAAAGTTCGGGCCGTGATTTCATCTGCTGCTCTGGGGATCTGGGGGCCTGTTCTTTTCCTGTCCCGGATTGGGTCCAGGACCATATTAAAGTCCCCACCCACCACCACCGTGCCGTGAACAAACAGCTTTAGCTTATCCCTCATCTCCTCCCAGAACTGGGCTTGGCCTTCGTTTGGACCATAGATGGCCCCCAGGGTGAGTGGGGCCCCCTGCAGGGTTCCTCGGACTAGCAGGTATCGGCCACCCGGGTCTTTCATTATGGTTTCTTTTTCGAAGTTGACTCCTCTAGCTAGTAGTATAGCCACTCCGCGTTTCTTACCCTTATGGGAAGCGCTAAAGACCTCCCCAATCCCACCACCCCTCAATTTGGGTTCCTTCCCCAGAGGCCAGTGGGTCTCCTGCAAGAAGAGGATGTCGAGCTTGGTTCTTCGGAATTCCCTACTGACCAGGGATCTTTTTGTGGGAGAATTTACGCCCCGAACATTGAGGGAGCCCACACCCAGGGCGGGCAGACCCTCAGCCATAATTTAAGAAATCTTCCCTCATGATCAACGACTCAATGATGCTCCTTCCCGAATGCTCCTTGAATTGTGCTCTGAACTTCCCTCTTCCCCCCACCCTTCCCACCCCGGAAGGCATGAAACTAAACCCCAACTGCCCCCCAACCCCAACACCAAACTGAACCCCCTCAACTTTCGTGTACCCCTCCTCCCCGGCGTCCAGCCAAATAGTTCTGCCAGCACTGGCTCTTGGCCGGACCACCAGCCTGCCCCCTGCGGCCAGGCCAATCGCCCATGAAGCTGTTCCTCTTGAGCCCCCCCAAACCCCCCCACGGCTGCATTCCTTTTTAAGAGACCCATATACTTGCTGTTCGTGGAGATGCAGTTAAAGAGTGAACCTCCAACTCCTCCAAGTACCAGTTAGGATCATAACAGATCGAGACCGTTCTCAGTCCTCGGGATCGTTCCGCCCGCCTTCTTTCGCTGGCGATGGGGTGCTCATTTTCCTGAATTTGCGCGTCCCGGTTCTCTTTCTCCTGTCCCTCGGCGGGCCAGGGTCTCCGAGTCTGCCCCCTCCCGGGCCCGATGGGCCCCTCCGGGGTTCGTCCACCACGTATTCCTGGATCGTACCACGGATGTCTTCTTCTGTAATCAGGGTCGATCTTTGGCCCATATATTCGAATGTCAGGGAGAAGGGATAGCCCCATCTGTAGCGTATCCCTTTGTCCTTTAGCAGCTGTGTGAGAGGGCGACACATTCTCCGCTTAGCAAATGTGTATGCGGAGAGGTCCTGGTATATGGAAATCTGGGCGTTATTATAGGTGATTTCTCGGGCCTTCCTGGCCTCCTCCAGCACTTTAGTCTTTTCGGAGTAGTAGTGGAACCGGGCTAAAATCGAACGGGGGCCCCCCGCTCTGCCCCCCGCTCTGTGCACTCTGTCGAACGTAGGCTCTGTCGTCATCTCCTCCGCAAACAAGAGAGTGATGATGTCCCGCACCGCTCTGGTGACGTCCCTCTCTGTTTCCCCCTCCATTTCGGGCACCCCGAAAATCCTGAGGTTGTTCCTCCTCTCCCTATTTTCGAAATCGGCCATCTGGCGGGCTCTCTCCTCGTCCCTCTTTTCGAGGGCTTCTAGCCTCATGTTAAGTTGAATCTCTTGGGGTGCCGAGGTTGTTTGCTGCATCTCGACCTGGTGCAGTCTGTCTTCGATATTTTCCACCCTTTGATCAATTTTTTCAAACTTCTGTGCAATGTCTGTGCGCATGTCTCTGATTTCTTGTAAGATTGAGGCGAAGCCCCTTTCCATGGCTGAGGAGGAAGGGGCTGAGTCTTCCGACAGGGCCATGGTTCTTTTCCGACTTGTGCCTCCGTCGCCTTTTTTGCCCTCCTGGAAGCGATATACCTGTAGGGACTCCCGCCAGCTCATCGGGTGTCTTCCCGTAGTCCACTGTCCGGGCCTCAATGTCCCTGGCGGAGGGGTGAGGCCGCTCTCCTGGGGGCATCCGCGGGGGGGACCCCGGGGCCAAGGGATCGCCCACCGGGGCAGCCCTGTCCCGGGCTGGGTCCCGCCGGGGTTGTAGGGTGTTGCACTTAGTAGGGGGGGGGGCGGACACACGCCCCACCGTCTCCTGGTGGGGACCTCACACCCCGTCCAAACTCCTCGTGGGGGGTCGGGGCCTTTACTGGATACCCCTTGGAAGGGCGTCGGGGGCCCCGTGGCCCCTGGGGCACGTGTTGTGGATATCTTTGAGTCAGCAGGGGGGGAAGGGCGTTCCAGGACCACTGGTGGCCCAGCTGTTTGTCTGTGTCCTTTTGTTGTGTGTCTTCCTTGTCTCTTCTCTTCTTGCTTGTTGTTTTTTTTTTTTTAATTATTTCTTCCCCCCCCCTTTCTTTTCCCTTCTTTTCTCCTTCCCCTCTTTTTTCCTTTTCTTTTTCCCCCTTTTCTTTTTCTTCCCCCCCCTTTCCCTTCTTCACTTTTGATTCCCCCTCCTGGGGGTGGGGGGTCACCCCTGGGCGGGCACACGCCCCGCCTGCGACCAGCAGGGGCCTCTCACCCAAGTGAACCCCTGTCCGTCAATGTCGTTGTGTTGGGGGGTGGGGCCTTGCCTCCGGCGTGCTCCGGGGGTCTGCACGCCTGCGGGGAACAGTCCTCGGGCCTCCGCTGCCTCGCCTCACCTCCGCTGATGTGCCCGCGTCCAAAGATCCAGGGGGGGGGCCCTCCACCCCCGGCCCACGCCGTCCACCCGATCACTCCTCGCGGGCAGGGGGGGGGGGGGGCTGCCGATCCCCAGAGCCTGCCCCAGGCCCCCGGGCTCCGTGCGGGTCACTCCGTCTTCTCCTCGGGAGCGGGCCTCCCGAACGTGACCAGCCAGGCCGGGGAGAAGCGGGGGGGGGGGAGGGGGCTGACCCCCGGACCGCGGCGGCGTCCCCGGGCCGACGCCGACCCGTTCTCCGCCTCTGTTCGGCGAGAAGGATAGTCGAGGGGGGGGGGGGCGGGCCTGGCTATAGGCCTGCCAGGCCTCGGGAAGGGTCCGCCTCTCCTGCTGCTCAGCGGCTCTCCAAGCCGCGCTCCTCACCCCAAGCGGGGAGTCCCGATCGCGGATCCTCCGCTTCCCGGGGGTCTCGAAGGCCGCTCCTTCGCCCTGGGGGTGCACGGGGGGGGCGCACCGCAGAATAGTTGTGGCGTGCCCGCCGGGGGGGCTGAAGGGGGGGGCTCAATCCCTTGCCAAAGCCCGGCCACAGCAGGAGCTCCGCACTCAGGCAGCCATTGCCTGCGCGCCCCCTGGTGGCCACCCCTCAGGCCCTTCTTAATGTCAAACACTACTACTACACCAGAGGGAATGAAGCCAGATGTTAGTCCATAAACTGGCTAAACAAAGAGCCTGCAACAATGTTCAAGCCTTACTAAATGGCAAAGGGGGGCTCCTCCTTCATGCATCTGTCTCTCTCCACCCACTCCCCCATGCCACCGATCCTGGACATCCTGAGGAACTATCTGGGGCCCCTCACCTTCCCCATTCTTGCTCCCACTCTGGTCACGCAACTTGAACAGCCAATATCAGTCGCGCAATTCACAGTGGCCATCAAATCCCTGAAAAATACTGACCCCAGGGCTGGATGGATTTACCTCTGATATTTAGAATGCCTGCTGTGAGATTCTTTCCCCTCAATTGACTCGACTTTTTAATTATTTTATGGTTGAAATAGCAGTCAGGGCGAAGACGAAGGCCGACCTCTTAGCCCTTGATGCCCACAAGGCTTTCGTTCAGCTGGAGTAGCTGTAACCTCGCTGCTATCCTCCAAATGTCATGCCTGGGACCGGAATTCAGACAGTCGGTTCTGGCTATATAATCGGCCCCAATGAAAAGGATCCTACTTAACGGCAGGGCCCAACCCACCAATAAATGTTTGCAGAGGCACGAGACAAGGGTGCCCCCTATCCTAGTTCCTGTTCGTCCTCTCTATGGAGCCCATGTGGGCCTGGGTTTGTAATCACTTGGATATTCAGTGTATCCCTTACCAGGGTAGGGAGCATAAAATATCCTTATGTGCAGACGACGTATTGCTCTCCTTGACGTAAATCTGGAACTTGATTCCGGACCTGATGGCCTAACTGGCAGACTTTGGCAGTGCCTCTGGGTTCGCAGTCCATTTACACAAAATCCCTTGGCCTGCTGATCACATTAGTACCCAGGGACATTGATACGCTGGCAGACATCTCCCTGATTAGATGGCAGCGAGATCATGTTGAATACTTGGGTGTGAACATCCCCAGCGCCATCAAATCACTATATTCTGCCAGTTTTCCTTCTATATTCATGGAGGTGGAATCAGATTTGAAACGGTGGCATAAGCAACCAGCCTTGTGGCTCGGGCACATCACAGCTGTCAAAATGACCATTGTTGCTGGGCTCCTCTACCACTTTTTGGCCCTCCCTACCGCAGTCCCAATTCAGAAACTGCACGAGCTACAGGGGAAAGTCCTGGCTTATATTTGGCAACAGTCAATCCGAGGGTAGCGAAAGGAGTCCTACTGCTTAAAGAGCACCTGTAGGGAAGGACTAGCGGTTCCCAACATCTACTAATACTATCTCGCCTCCAAACTATCGCATATCTTTACATGGGGCCAGTCGGGGGAGATCTTGCGGTGGGCGCAGATTGAACAGGCAGCATCCCAGATTCCCCTGAAACAGCTATAGTTTGTTAAGCTGAGCAGCAGCTCGACCAGACCTGCACTCCTATCCTCAACACTTCACACACTGGAATCTGGCAACCAAAAGATGTAATACTCCCACAAGCTTAGGCCCACTATCGCCTGTGGTCAACAATTCCGATTTTACCCCGGCACCAACATTCTCAGCTTGGATCGCTGTGGGCCTGAGGTAACTGAGAGAACTTTTTAATGATGGGTCCTGTGAGGAACTCATGGTGGCAACAAGTAAGACAAGACACAAGTGGTCACCGTTCAAGGGTGTTTATTGAACAATGAATGCTGTATGCAGGTTGGAAAAACGGGTATTCTAAACCTTAATCTAAGTGGTGAGCAAGCGTCGATCATCAAATCAAAAATAAGGCAGTCCTAGTGGCGTCATGTCAAAATAAAAGGGCCTATACTAAGAAACCTATTGCCAAACCTCACAACTAATACAAAAAATGGATATGGGATAGTTCTCAAGAAAAGAAAGAAGTGTTCTCAAATAATGTCAGGTTGCCATAGAATGGGTCTCTTTTCCCCACGTTTTAGCACAGTCTAAGATGGGAGTTTGGAGCACAGTATAGTCTCTGGCTTCTCCAGCACGAGGTGACGGTTCCAATGGCAGCTCTCAGGACACTCTCAAGCTTTCGGCTATCAGGGACATTGATAACCATGTCTCGTTTCACTTGAAAGTCTGTTGCCTTCGAGGACCTGACTTGTTCAAATACCAGAGTGAAAGTTCCTTTAACAAATCAGAAGTTCGTTTTCAATGTTTGCTGGGTGATTGGTTCCCCTCTGGGTCCCCCTCTTCTGGGCGCTGACCCTTCTTGTATCGTATGGCACAAATCTTAGTCTTTTGAAACAGTTCCAAACACACTGTGTCTTGGGACTTTATACTTTGCCCCCTTGGGATTCGCTTCCCTATTTCCTTCTCACTGTGGGATTCACTTACCTTACCTTTCACCTAGTTTGTAGATCAAAGTCTTTCGATTTGATTGTATGGGGATTTTACTAGACCTCCTGTTAGGCAGAAACCTGTGCAGTTCCCTTGGGGAACACTGCAAAAGATTTAAGACTACAGGTAGAGCAGTAAACCCCTTTGGTAGCAGTCTGTACCACCCAGATTTACCTGGTAGCTGTGGCTGAGCAGTCAGACTTCTCTCAAGAAGAGTTAGGCAGTATGTAAAGTATACACAATATGTACCAAAACACAATAGCACAAGCAAACACTGACCAGAGCTTGGTTTCAAAAGTATATAGTTATTTATTTAAAATACACATAAGTTAAAAACACTCTAGCAAAAATATAGTAAAAGCACTTCAACACAGTTATACTGAAAGTAAATTCAATCCTTTCTCCTATCTAGACAACTCTAGGTTAACACCACTTAATTAAAACAGAGGTGAGTGCTTAACGTTAGATGACACTCTAGTAGTTTCCAAGAAAGGGAGAGAAAAAGCAGAAATAGGTTAGACACACCACTCTAAGGTCCAGAACACTTGCAATAGGCTTAACGAAGAATAAAGTCACAGGTGAGCAAAAGTCACTAGGCAGGGCCCACTCTTAGAGTAGCCGGAGCGAAAATGTGCCCAAGATCACACTGTTAGTTAGAGATTCAAAGTCTTGCAAAGAGTCAAAAAGAGTTTAGAGTGGCTCAGAAAGTTTAGCCAAAGTGTCCCAGGCACTCCCAGGTTCGAAAGCCGGGGACTAAATCTACCCCGTACAGTCGGTAGCAAGGGAAGCCAGGCGGAACACAGTACCTTAAGCGGAAAGGATCCTCCAGCGGGGGCAGTTGTTCCAGGCAGCGACAGCAAGGCTCGACGTCGGTCAGGGGAGAAGAATATCTCGCTGAAGAGCAGAAGAGAAAGGTCGTAGCACTGCCCGGGAAGAAACCAGCCGCGGAGTCCTCCGGTTCAAGGGTTGGTACCGACTTTCGCGGTATGGGGGTAAAGTGTGGTATTCCGGATGCCGGGGTGCTTGGCACAGGCAAGGCGGCCACGAGATACCTCAAAAGGACGGAAAGAAGGCGAAAACTGGTTGTCCCCACCAGTCAAGGGAAGGAGCCACTCCGTTAAGAGTTCTCCTCGGTCGTCGGGAAAAAGTGGTGAGACGGTTCAGCAGGGCTCCACCGGGTGGTGTCGTCGAAGCAGGTCGGCTCAGCTCTTCCCTCGTCGGATTCTTGGTCCTGTGGCGACTTCTGAAGTCCCAGTCCCCAAAGCCCTGCTTTTATGCAGCAAACCCCCATTCACCCAGCCTAGCTGTCACTCAAACATGCTAAGTGGTGAGCCGGGCGGCTCACCACTTGGGCCAATCAGGACGGAGTGCGACTTGAGTTACCAAGGTAACTCAGTCCAGGGTGCCTAAATCCCCCTCCACCCCTCCTAAGTACCCCAGACAGAGTGGCACCACTTTGGAGGGCTTCTGTGGAGAAGCCCGCCAAAAGTGGAACAAAGGGCTCCACTTTGGGTCAGAGTTACAGAGGCGAACACCAACGCCATTTTAGAATCAAGTTTTGGCAAAAAGTCCCAACCGGAGTTATAAAAATAAATATATAAACCGGCGGTATGTTTAAGGCTACCGTAAATAAATAATTAAATGTGTTAGCCTAAAACAATGGGAAATCCCATAGGGAAATATTCGCGGTCGAATATAAAAAGTAGTTTCCACTGCCACCAGCCAAAACTCGATCAGGGGGGACGGAGACGTGCCCCCTCGACTAACAGACCCTGGGGCAATCGAATTGCCCCAGCCAGTACGTCCACAATATGATGGTTTGTACTGGTTCTGTTCAGGATTCAAGACTAGCAAAGTCTTTGGTGACTTTACATGCCCTGGGAGACAGTAGTCAGTCCCAGGGTATGGAGTCTATGTTGGGGAGTCCCTAGGACACCCCTGGGTCACGGCACAGAGGGTGCTGTGTGACCCACATCACAAAAATACATGAGGCCCTATGGAGTAAAAGACCCCATAGCCCATTCAACACAAGGTTTAACCAAGAAAACACACTTCAACATGTCCAAGAGTGAGGGTAAAAGAGTCTCACTCTTGGCAGGAGAAAAAAATTAAACCCCAGAAATCCAGCAAAGCTGCTGGGGGACTCACTAGGTAGGGAAATTCAGCCTAAACAGAGAATTCTCCCTAACACTCGCCCCCCCCAGACTAAGGGACAGGAGGATTTAATCCACTCCTGGATGAACCTCATACCTCTAGTCGATGATATACATCCTAGAGAGTCCATCAGCATTTTGATGGTGACACCTTGACCTATGTTCAATGGAGAACTCAAAGGTTTTCTTTTGCAAGCTAACGGACCTACAGACCCTTTGAGGAACATCAGTCTTTTTGTTATAGGGGATCTGGTTGACCAGTCCCTCAGAAGTTGGTACAACTTCTGAACCTAAGTTAGGCTTTTTCAAGGGGTCCTTATAAAGGATTCCCTTAGATCTAGAGGGGCCTCCAAGGTTCCTCACCACCTCTCTTGTGGGAGCAGGTTGGGTCTTAGGCCTCTTGGTTGGAGGGGTTGGGGTTAGGCAATGTACCTGCTTCCCCTTCCTCTTAGATCTACCCTTACCTATTTTAGGAGTTTCCCCCCTAATATTAGGATTTGAGTTGGGTTCTTCAGTAGAAGGTCCAACAGTCTGAAGGTTTTTGGCCTTAGACTTTTCTTTTCGGGTTTTCCACCAGCACTGAGAATTACCAGTTCTCTCAGGTTCAGATAGGGGCCTAGTTGGTCTATCCACCTCTTCCTCAGAAGCAGGGGGAGTCAGAGACTCTGAGACTAGGGGAACAATGATGGAGCTTGGTTGGGGCTCCCATGTTCCTAGCATACTATCCTCAAATGTGCCTGAGTTAGAGGTCAACTTACTAACACCAGGGCTTGTAGTGGGGTTCTCAGTAGAGGGTCCCACAGGCTTAGAAGGGTCCTTCAAGGTAGCCTTTCTAGCCAATTTGGTTAAGTTCTGCTTCTCCATACTGGGAGGCCTGGGGGTATGTGACACTACTCCTAGAGTTCTTAGGTCATTCCCTAACAGGACCTTCCCAGGTACCTCAGTCTGAACACTGACAGGGATCCTTACTGTCATGTTGTTACATTGAATGAGGGCTGGTAGAATAGGAACCATTTGGACAGGGCCTCCAGACATCTTAGTGGGACCTTTGGGTGCTTTGGCCACATCCTCAGGTTGAAAGAAGCTTTCATCCACTACTGTTCTGCTGGCCCCAGTGTCTCTCCTGGCAGGAGTATCCTGGCCATTGACAAGAACACTGTCCACATAATACACCTTAGAGTTAACAGGTAGGGAGTTATACACAACCCTATTCTGGGGACTAACCAGACCCATAGGCTCTAAGTTTACAGTTGCTTGAAGACCCAAGGGTTCTTCAGCAAAGAGTTCAAAGTGGGCACTAGCCATCTGTACTTCATCCTCAGGAGTGAAGGCTAAGGAGACTGTGCTGATCCCTGCAGGTTTACCCTTGCACTTGGGATCTCCTTTGATATGGTCAGTACCCTGACAGACATAGCATTGTCCAAATGCTCTCTGGAAGGGTGGCTTGTTCTGACCTCCTTCTGGCTTGTGGCCAGAAGGTACAGTAGCCTGACTAGGTTTCCCATGTGGCTTACCCTGGTTATTTTGTGGTTTGGGGCCCTCTTTGGGATAGGAATTATTAGAATTCTCTTTGGAGTCTTTTTTAGGCTGTTTCTCCCCATCCTTCTTCTGAGTTACCCCAGAATCCTTGTGAGTGGCCCTGTTGGCAACCCACAAGTCAGCAGCCTTAGCTAGCTTCCGGGAATCTAATTCCTTGGAATCAGCCAAGTGTTGTCTGAGCTCAGGAGAGCAGGCATCATAAATAGTCTCCAACATAAACAAATTCTTCATACCTTCATAAGTGTTCACCTTGTAACCCTTAATCCATCCCTCTAAGTTTTTCAAACATTCACTCACCCAGGTAGCCCAAGGGGTACCATCATGCTTTTTGAGGCTCCTAAACCTCTTAAGATACTGGGAAGGGGTTTTCCCAAACCTAGCTATCAAAGCTAGTTTCACACATTCATAGTCCTTCCTATCCTCCTCCCCCATCTCCATTACCACATCAGTTGCAACAGGGGGAAGCCTAGAGAACAACCAGGTGAGTAAGTCATTTCCTGTGATGTTCTGGAGCCCATGATTATATTCAAACAGAGACAACCAATCCAACACATCCAACTTAGGCTCATACATACCAACCAATTCTTTAGGCATCCGGGGTCTTTTAGGACTGGAACTTCTAGAGGAGCCAGAGAGAGAAACATTCTCAACAGATAATTTCTTCATTTCTAAGTCATACTTGAGCTCCATTTCCCTTAGCCTTAGTTCTTTGTCAGTTTGAGCATTAAGTTTCTTATACTCCAATTCTAGCTTCATTTTCTCCAGTTCAAAGTACTGAGGACTAAATGTGGGACCTGGTAAAGGTCCAGTAGGCACAGCAGGTAGAGCAGGCAGAGGCCTAGGGGGGACAGTTACAACAGCCTCACCCTCCTCTTCTGACTCTTCCTCAGAATCATCAACATTTTGCTCCATGTTAATTTCAACACTGTCATCTACAGTTGCTGGAGTGGTAGGTTCCTCTGAACCATCACCCAGACTTTGGTTAGCTAACAATCTTTCAATCAGCTCCATTTTCTTGCCCTTAGTCAGGAGATCCTTATGTTTACAGAGCACTCTTAAACAATCAGCAGTTTTGGCTGCAAGGGACTCTTGACTATAGCTTTCTATAACTGACATGTTAGAGGTTTTACTTTTTCAGTGCTAAGCTTTGTGGTTAGTTGCACTAAGGTATCTAAAGCACAATAAAATGTATACTCAATACAAATCCCACCGCTGTACACCAGTGTTAGGCAGAAACCTGTGCAGTTCCCTTGGGGAACACTGCAAAAGATTTAAGACTACAGGTAGAGCAGTAAACCCCTTTGGTAGCAGTCTGTACCACCCAGATTTACCTGGTAGCTGTGGCTGAGCAGTCAGACTTCTCTCAAGAAGAGTTAGGCAGTATGTAAAGTATACACAATATGTACCAAAACACAATAGCACAAGCAAACACTGACCAGAGCTTGGTTTCAAAAGTATATAGTTATTTATTTAAAATACACATAAGTTAAAAACACTCTAGCAAAAATATAGTAAAAGCACTTCAACACAGTTATACTGAAAGTAAATTCAATCCTTTCTCCTATCTAGACAACTCTAGGTTAACACCACTTAATTAAAACAGAGGTGAGTGCTTAACGTTAGATGACACTCTAGTAGTTTCCAAGAAAGGGAGAGAAAAAGCAGAAATAGGTTAGACACACCACTCTAAGGTCCAGAACACTTGCAATAGGCTTAACGAAGAATAAAGTCACAGGTGAGCAAAAGTCACTAGGCAGGGCCCACTCTTAGAGTAGCCGGAGCGAAAATGTGCCCAAGATCACACTGTTAGTTAGAGATTCAAAGTCTTGCAAAGAGTCAAAAAGAGTTTAGAGTGGCTCAGAAAGTTTAGCCAAAGTGTCCCAGGCACTCCCAGGTTCGAAAGCCGGGGACTAAATCTACCCCGTACAGTCGGTAGCAAGGGAAGCCAGGCGGAACACAGTACCTTAAGCGGAAAGGATCCTCCAGCGGGGGCAGTTGTTCCAGGCAGCGACAGCAAGGCTCGACGTCGGTCAGGGGAGAAGAATATCTCGCTGAAGAGCAGAAGAGAAAGGTCGTAGCACTGCCCGGGAAGAAACCAGCCGCGGAGTCCTCCGGTTCAAGGGTTGGTACCGACTTTCGCGGTATGGGGGTAAAGTGTGGTATTCCGGATGCCGGGGTGCTTGGCACAGGCAAGGCGGCCACGAGATACCTCAAAAGGACGGAAAGAAGGCGAAAACTGGTTGTCCCCACCAGTCAAGGGAAGGAGCCACTCCGTTAAGAGTTCTCCTCGGTCGTCGGGAAAAAGTGGTGAGACGGTTCAGCAGGGCTCCACCGGGTGGTGTCGTCGAAGCAGGTCGGCTCAGCTCTTCCCTCGTCGGATTCTTGGTCCTGTGGCGACTTCTGAAGTCCCAGTCCCCAAAGCCCTGCTTTTATGCAGCAAACCCCCATTCACCCAGCCTAGCTGTCACTCAAACATGCTAAGTGGTGAGCCGGGCGGCTCACCACTTGGGCCAATCAGGACGGAGTGCGACTTGAGTTACCAAGGTAACTCAGTCCAGGGTGCCTAAATCCCCCTCCACCCCTCCTAAGTACCCCAGACAGAGTGGCACCACTTTGGAGGGCTTCTGTGGAGAAGCCCGCCAAAAGTGGAACAAAGGGCTCCACTTTGGGTCAGAGTTACAGAGGCGAACACCAACGCCATTTTAGAATCAAGTTTTGGCAAAAAGTCCCAACCGGAGTTATAAAAATAAATATATAAACCGGCGGTATGTTTAAGGCTACCGTAAATAAATAATTAAATGTGTTAGCCTAAAACAATGGGAAATCCCATAGGGAAATATTCGCGGTCGAATATAAAAAGTAGTTTCCACTGCCACCAGCCAAAACTCGATCAGGGGGGACGGAGACGTGCCCCCTCGACTAACAGACCCTGGGGCAATCGAATTGCCCCAGCCAGTACGTCCACAATATGATGGTTTGTACTGGTTCTGTTCAGGATTCAAGACTAGCAAAGTCTTTGGTGACTTTACATGCCCTGGGAGACAGTAGTCAGTCCCAGGGTATGGAGTCTATGTTGGGGAGTCCCTAGGACACCCCTGGGTCACGGCACAGAGGGTGCTGTGTGACCCACATCACAAAAATACATGAGGCCCTATGGAGTAAAAGACCCCATAGCCCATTCAACACAAGGTTTAACCAAGAAAACACACTTCAACATGTCCAAGAGTGAGGGTAAAAGAGTCTCACTCTTGGCAGGAGAAAAAAATTAAACCCCAGAAATCCAGCAAAGCTGCTGGGGGACTCACTAGGTAGGGAAATTCAGCCTAAACAGAGAATTCTCCCTAACACCTCCTGTATGTCCACTTTGACCTCTTTCAGCGACTCCTATGGTCTTCTGGTATCCGTAGTTTCACTCAGATGGGGATCGACCAAAGTCTCTTGAATAAGCACCAACGTGATGCTGTTTTTCCCTTTGCAACTGGTCTCCCCTTAACACTTTTTATAGTTCTGTACACAGTTCATTAAACTTTGCCACTTTGTGCTTTTCATTCAACACAGCACGATTCTTATTGATTCTCCCCTCGACTCACCAGCTGTGGTGAACTGCTTGGCTTTTGGCTTTCCTGGAGTCAAGGCCAGTACCACGGGCGTGGGAGCTTCCCTCAGTCCTACTTATCGACATATGCTTGCCCCGTGTACCGTTGACATCTGTAGCAAGAAACTTGTGCTATTGTTCGCGGTCTTAGGCTCTCTTCCACAAAGGTTTGCGGGCCTTGGATGAAAAGGGCAAGGTCACTTCTCTCCACGCCACCCTCTCAATTCCTGCCGCCTTTCTCCTTCGTTGAACTAAATAGCTGTAGTGTTAGTCCATTGTCCCCTGTGTTGTGCGAAAGTGTTCGTGTTGGAAAGGGGGTGGGGGGCAGTGGTTTGGAATGTCCTATGTGAGAGGATGGGGAAAAGGTGTTAAAGGAAGGGGGATACCGCGTCTCACCCGTCGGTGTTCCACTCCCACTCCCCGAGGTGCTCCATCACTGGTCCAACGACAGGAACTGGATCCAATAGCGATGGCTGTGTCCTGGCTACCTGGATGACAGATCCCCGGGGACTAGCTAGGGAGACGCCTTCAGGTTTCTCACAGTCCCCACTCACTTTCGAGGAATGCAAGCAGTTATTTTCATTACAGTAGGGGGAAAGGTTCCGGTACCTTCCAACTACGTCACTGGGGGTGCTTTCCGACAGTTTGACAGAGAGGCAGTAGAGCCCTGAACGCTTTAGAACTCACTTGCTTGGCGGGTAGATCTAAGGGCAGAGTTTCAGGGCTTTACAATGTGCTTGATCTCTTTGACCCATATGGTGGGCTGGGAGAGGGATCAGGGGGTTGCCATTGGGGAGGATTCTTGGCGTCACATCTGGGAACGGAACCATAATGCCTCTAGGTGTACCACAGACAAGGAGTGTTAGCTTAAACTTTGCTACCGATGATATTACGCCCCAGATAGACTCCATCGCATGGCCCCCTCGTAACGGATCTATGTGATCACTGCGCCACCCATAACTGCGATGGCCGAAATGCCGACGCCAGTTACGGCGCGGCGCAGTGATCATATAGATCACTGTGCCCGTTTCCCCACGCTGCTTTTCCCTTCCTACCCCGCACCCCCAACTTACCTTTCACGGCGGCACATTTCTGTGTGTGCCGCCTGCACCCTTCTATCCCTGCAGCATCAGCTCCTCCCACTAACGTGGGCTAGAGCTAACGCTGCAGGTTTTTTTTTTCCCTTTCGTGTCCCCCCGCTTAACAAAATGTTAAGCGGGGGACACCCCTGAAACCCCCAAATCCCATTACGGCCCCCAGGCAGAGCGGGGGACACCCCCGCAACCCACGCTCTGCTTGGGTGTAGTAAATGTCGCCCTCATTTTGTGCGCCCCCAAAGTCGCAGTAACTGCGGGGGCGCACAAATGAGGGTGATTTTTTTGTACGATTCCCTCGTAACTGCTGGAGAGGCTGTCAAGAAAGCAGAACCTTCTTCCACGTGTGGTGGCAATGCCCCAAGGCCCAATCTTACTTGAAGGAGGTCCTTTCGCCCTTCAGAACTATGCTGGCAAGTGACCTGCCTTTGGCCCCTCTGATAATTTTGTTGGCGGATTGCAGGGATGGGCTTTATCCTCTTAAGGGCTGTAAGGCTAGGCTTCTCACTCACCTTCTCACCTTTATCCTCCTAAGGGCTGTATGGCTAGGCTTCTCACTCTTCTCCTTGCAGCTAAGATGGCCATAGCCCGGAAGTGAAAAATTGCAGAGAGGCCAGTGCTAGGTATGTGGTGGGGAAAGATCTGGGAGATGTTGGCTTCGGAGAAAATTACAGCCCTGGCAGAAGGGAGGTGCACCTCTTATGTGGCAGCCTGGCTTCCCTTTATAGACTAAACACAAGGCCTATCACGTTGCGCACATGTCTAAGCTGTATAAATCCCTAGTCCTACTCTGGAAATGGGCTAACACGCCGCCAGTTGACATGTTCAAGTCTGTGTACAATAATCCTATGTATACATGCTCATCCATGATGCACTTTTGTTGTCTATAGTTCATGATATCTTTTTACGTCCGCATATGTTATCAGTGCTGTCACCCATGTCCCACAAACATTAATTTAAAAAATGTTATCGACTTGGAAATTCAGATTTTTCATAAACACAGTGAAGAAAGAATCATTGACCGCCTATGAATAAGAGAATCCTTGCTTTTGGCACAAATGATGACACAAACAAGGAGATTTTGTGGTCATGATTCCATTGTTTGTTTTTTTTTGTATAAAAAAGGTTGTGCCAGCTTTACTTTATGGTTTATACTGTAACCCATTTGTCAAATCGGAAATTATTAGAAAGAACTGAGGACAGGTTTTAGCACTATTGGTCCCAATTACAGTCATATGCAATGAATCAGGTTTATCTTCATTGGAGACTTTGGTGACATGGAATGGATTTATGGTGAGCATTGCTGTTGAACAAACATTGGTTTTATTATGAACTAATGTTAGTGTCAAAAGCTTGCAAGGTTTTAATGTATTTTGTGGAGGACAGTGAAATAATTCTGCACTGGGTAGGTTGTTGAACTAGTCAAACATTGAGAGAGAAGAATGGAGTGAAAAGTTACCGTGTGTAAACATTTCACTGAATATTGTAAGAAGAATTCTGGGTTAGCATGTTTGCATAAGTATTTAATTAGGTATCCTAGTAAAGAGTATAGATGCATCTTAATGAGATTCAGGTTAAATCTCTTGTTCATGTTAGAAGTGTAGAGACCTATGAGAGAATTATCAAGGAGCCAAATAGTTTTCAGCCTGTGTAACAGTATGGAGTGTTTTTAAAACTTTGAAACATCTAATACTTGTGAACAATCAAAGGAGCAGTATGCTTTTCAGAAAATGTATAGATAATGTAAGGGTGCGTAAGGTTAATGTAATGGGAGACCACACAGGGTACGCTATTTGCTTAACGGCCACTTTTATTGAAAGTAAAAAAGTATGGGAGATAGGGGAAATTCCTAACTTTCCCATATCCTACTAGGGGCTTCCCTACCTCAACAAAACAAACTGTTAGTGTCAATGTCCAAAATAAAGTTCTCCGTCTTTTGTCCAAAACCTAACCTGACCCTCACACTATAAACTCCACAAAATGTGCAAAAGGGAAAATAAAAACCTCTTAGCCAGTCTCCTTCAGCCTTAGTCTGAAAAAGTTCAATGCAGTACAAATGGGTTATTTCCTTTCCCTTTGACAGATTCTATTGTTTTAAGAATATCCCCTTTTTTATCCTGCTTAAGGTCAATTCCCAGCCTTGGTTTACTCTCTGCCAAGGTCTGGGTGGGTCTCTGGGATGTTTATAGTTTTGTTCAAAAATAAACTTCCAATTACAAAGTTATCAACCCCATGTGAATAGGCTGCTTCTCTTTTGTCCTTCCTCGTGGCATAGTACAGTGAGTCGTGGTTATCCTCTCATTTTGAAGGAAATAATACCCTTTATACATCATGTTATTCTGGGTAAACTTGGCTCCTTATCCTGCCAAGTATTACCTGTTGTTTTCTCATCCACTGTGACGAGGAAGAGTGTGATAATGATCAGTATCCTTAATCCACAGTGACTCTTCTTACTTTTGTGGCTCTTTCAGGTATTTTGGGTTTTACTCTGCTACCCAACACTACCTGGTGCTGCATGGCCTCCTGTTGCGGGCATTTGAGAATGTGCCTTCGGCGAGTACAAGCCTGTTGACTTCTCTGATCTTCTTGGTTCCTTGTCACAGGCGTTTGGGAACGTGATTTGCTGCCTCAGTTCGCTGACATCGCCACGCTCCCAGGACCTGCAGGGCTCGGTTCCCTTGTGACTGTCTTTTTTTAATATAATGGTTTTGTAGCTTCTAGTAGGTTACTAGGTTCTAGTGCCTAACGATGGAGGCAAAACCACTCCGCCAAGCTTTACTTGGGGGAACCTTCCATGTTCCTGCCCCCGCCTCCTGACAGCCCAGACACGCGACACACGGCTTGCGTTGTTCCCACAGAGCTTCAAGATTACAGCAATTGCAAGGTTGTGCCGGTCTGCCCCAGGTCGTGGGCTTCACCACCCAACCTCCTTCTTCTGGAGAAAGGTCTCTATCTCACTCAGCCTTCTGTGGATCCGGTAACCCTTACTGTGCTTCTTCACGGCTGTACCAGCACCACTGAGCAAACGTTGTGCGGTGAACCCATTCTCTTCCCTTGATCTTTTCATTCGCTTTTCTTGTTTCCTTTACTTTTTGGTCTTCACTCCACTGCTACGGCATCTCTTACATCTCCTGCCACTGCTTCTGCTATCTCTACTAATTCTACTGCTTCTCTTTGGTGTTTATCCTTTTCCCCTTTTTATCCTTTGCCTGTTTTTATGTACAAGAGGACAACTAAACCGTGAAAGGTGGTTCCCCTGCTCACTTCTCACCTCCTTTCAGGACCTCCCCATCTCAGTTGTTCCAGTATTATATGAAATCTTCCCTGTTCTTCCTCATCACAGTAATGCCCATATGGATAACAGGCGTCAGTTTATAAGGGAAAGGATGGGTAAAAGTTGTGGGACCTGCCTAACAGTGTCCTATTTCCCCTAATATACAAAGGGTTTTTACCGTCCAGTCAGATTCATCCCAAATTATGGTAGCCTTTCCTGAAACTGATGATTTTCGGCTTTACCTTTTGAGTGGTGAACTGGTCTTCTTGGAGTTGACACTTGTCATGTTCATAAAAAAGATATATATTTCTGATGTTTGTTAATCTGCTTAGAATCACATGCTGTGCATAGGTCCGACACCCAGTGGTCACTGCAGAGTATTGCATTTTGTTTTTCGTAGTCGAAAAGGGGACGTCGACAATATATATATATAACTGTAAACGTATTGAAACTTAGGTTAGAACATAATTAGAAAGTTAAGTGATTGAACCGCATTTCATCCAATTTGTATGGAGATTGAAATTATGAACTCAGAATTTAAATGTGTTCGTAGTTATTTTTCAGATGACAGAATTATACTTATATTTTGTGCAATTGATTTTAAGAATGGGATGTGTATATGAAGTTTGATTATTCTCTTGAATCCCTTCTTTACTTGTACTTTTGTTTTGTTTGTGAAATGTTTTGCAACAAAGCCAAATCACAAAATATAAAAATGGATGTGTGGCTGGTGGTGTATTTTTATGGTGGGTATGTGTAGATGGTGGTGCATATGGTGGCTTAGGCTAATAGTTTGAATGGGTGGATGATGGTGCGTATGGTACCTGAGGATGATGACGCGGATCATAGAGGAGATGTGTAGGATGTTGAATGTATTTGGGCTTGTTGTGGCGCCGAGTGGACAGTGGCGTAAGGTGGGTGTAGAATCTCACAGAGGCTGATGGTGGTGGAAGATGCTAATTTCCCCACTCTCCCACACTTACCCATTCCACCTCTTGCCCATTTGCCCCTCGCATGCACTGATTACCCCCTCTCACCTGCATGCGGCTGCATCTACTGCTCTTCCTTTATTAAATATGCACTTCTCCCCCACATGAACGCTTCTGTGCACTTTGCCCCTCATGTGTATGTGCACTTCTCCCCCTTGCGTGCACGTTCTGCTCTTCTCGCTGGCACATGTGCTACCCACCACCCTTCATTTCCCCTCTACATGAAAGCCACTTCGATCAACCTAATTAATTGTATAGTGTGTCAAAATATACGAAAGCACTACACTTCTATGCCTCCGCCATCTTGAAGGTTTTTGACAATAATGGAAAGTCTTGATGTGTATGACTTATATTGTTGATAGGTTGATATGCTTATATTGTACTTTTTCTCTCAATTAGGATTTGAGAAATACTTTCCAAATGGAAAGCCAACTGACTCCAAAGGTCCCACTGGAGAAGGAAGAGGTAGAGTTTCACCACTAATTCAAATTTTATTGAAAGTGTATCAGTTCTCCAACTTGTAATGTCTTGACACAGTAAGTATGTACAGCAGTATGGTGTTGTCTGGTTAACATTCACACTCAAATGTGGAAAACACCGAAGGAATTATTTTGAATAATCACTGTTAAAAGTAACACACACACCTTTATCTGCACAAGAAGTACCTTGTGAGAATTGAAATTCAATTAAATTGTTTATTTTTTGTATGATTGCCCATCATATTTATTTTTAAATTGGAGAAAGGGGTAGAGAGATGTGTTGATTTGTTGGAGTGGGGCAAGCCTTCTGCATCAGTCCAGTCCTGGGGAACGTGTACTCAAAAGTGTATGTTTCATAAACACTGAATAACGGCCTATGGGCGGGATATTTTTTTTAAATGTAAAATCTCAAATCCTTATTCACAGTGCCAACCTAGCATTTATTTTGTAAGCAGTCTTCCATATCCTTGCTGCTTTCAGTCAGACAAAACCTTCTGCCACTCTTCGAAAACAAGGAAAAAGGAATTTAAAAATAACCAAAGAAATGGAGACCTCTCACTTTCAGGCAACCATCCATTGTTATAACAGATGAATTTAATTACATTTTTCTGTGAGTACTCGCAACCTCGGCTTCATGGGTCACGCAAGTAAACCAAGGTAGCCTATGGTGCCACAACCGAATCCACGGTGCAGTATCCCCAAACCAACATCCATAGTATATATTTTTTTAAAGCTGTATTGTCTTATCTATATATATACCAAAGTCGTGTTTGTTTGTGGGTTTGTATATGGCGTTGAACTTGGGGACATAACTCCTCATGAACGGTGACGTGTGGCATCAGGAATTTTGCATGGAATATTCTTTATTTTATTGCCAAATTAATGCAAATATTTCTAGCTCGATAGGTCATCCTGTCCCGAGATAATACATTTTTTGTTTTTTTGGTGTTACATTTTGTGGTGTTCCGCACTCCATTTACAGGTAATTTGTAGAACGTGCCCATCCTCGTGCTGTCTGTGCTAAACTAGACTTGCGTTTTTTTTCGTTTTCACATTTTTATTTTTTTTAGAAGTGTGTTTTTTTTTAATTAAATGTTATTAAGGTTTTCAAACACATTAAACATGTGAGGGAAACAGTACTTAAAATACAATATGAGTATCAACTTTCCAACCCCCTTATTCCCTGAGCAAAACCCCATTACCTTTACTGTATCTCCCCTCGACTTCCCCTTCACCCTACGGAACAGAGTCGTCTTCTACATTTGTCAATTTCCACTGGCCTCACGGCTGTGGTGTGTGAGCCGGTTGATCTTCGGTATCCATCAGTGGTTTAGGCTGTTTCCTCGAGGTCACGCTTTGTTTTGGTTTTGATTTGGTTCTACTTGGTTGAAAGTTTTCACGAGAATGTGCTAACAGTTTCTGGGCGTGATCCGCCTGCAACCACAGTTTGGGTATTAGTTCCATATACCCAGTACTCTCCTAGGTGTTAGTCACATATTTATTCAAAAGTTCTCCCCATGGTATTTCATACAGAGCGGATTTCCCATGGAGAGCTGCGGTTATCCTTTCCATTATACAAATATTGGTGGCAACATTAATCCATTCTTTCTTTCCTGGTATCTTAACCCCTTTCCATTGCATCACAAGGCAGGCCTGTGCTGCTAGTTGGATTAATGCTGCCATCCCCTTCAGCCTTGTGTGCTCCCCCTCAGATTCTTCCATCCCAAATAGAATGAGGAGTGGTTCATTAGTACTTTGGATTTCATCCAGTTCCCTGATCCAGCCCAAGATGTCATCCCAGAAGACCTTAATACAGGGGCATCCCCACCACATATGCCAGTAATCACCCTCTCAACACATTAGCGCCAACACAGGGGGCTAGATCACTGAAACATCTTGGATAATCTATATGGGTCATATTGCCACCTGTGCAGGAGCTTAATAGCGTGTAATTTGTACTGGCTTGCAATTGACGTTTGTGAGGCCCCTTTGCAGATTTTCCTCTACAGGTCGAGGTCTATTTCAGTTTCGAGATCCCGT
This sequence comes from Ambystoma mexicanum, assembly GCF_040938575.1. Taxonomy (NCBI): domain Eukaryota; kingdom Metazoa; phylum Chordata; class Amphibia; order Caudata; family Ambystomatidae; genus Ambystoma; species Ambystoma mexicanum. Next base: position 40,557,856 of record NC_090933.1, read on the forward strand.
TCCCATCTGGGCCTCAGGGTTTCAGTTGACCCTTTCCCTGCATCTATCAAAACCCTGTACATGGTGTCTCTTTTTATTGATTTGTTTTGCAATAAACTTGATGCGTGTTAATTTCACAAATTATTTGAACAACACAGTTTTATTTACCTCAAATTTAAATTCTCACATGAACATCCTATTTGTATGCTTACTCTCTGATTATTTGCAGTGTGGTGTTTGGCAGCGAAAATGGCCGCCACTGTTAACAACACTGCAAATAATCAGAGCAACCATACAAATATGATATTCATATGAGAATTTAAGTCGGAGATACATGAACATTTGGTGTTCAATTAATTAGTGAAATTAACATGAATTCCGTTTTTCCTTCGTGGCAAACAACAATATTTGTTTATTTGGTGATCTTTTTCAGTGGCATATGAAAGAACATCATCTGAAAATGGACATCCCGGACAGAGCCGGGTACTTAAGCTAGTTCTTAAATAATCCACAGAACAGTACCATAGCAACAGATAAGCAATTCCATAGACTGAGGCATGAAAAAAGTATATTAAGACAATTGCTCAGCAGTTATATATATATAAGAGCATCTCCAACCTCTATAATTACCTAAGCAATCCCCTGATGTATCCCAACTGCCTGCCTCGTATAATGACATATCTATTAGTTTATAAAGGTGCATCTCTCAGATATTTGTATAAGTCTCACATTCCTCGTTCTGATGTCTACCTGACCCCTTCGTCCCTTTGTCCTTGTACACCAGACAACAACTAATCTGTCCATACATTTCCATCCAGTGATATATTTCACCTCTCACTTTTTGTTCTATCAAGAGTCTTTTCAAACTGAGGTGGAGAGGGGTTTGTCAAGCATTGGCCAATGAGTCTCACAAGACTCATTGTGAATAACACAAGACCCAGGGAGGTCACCCCTTCTTGATACTTGACAGAAGTTGCAGTATACATTATTATTAGGCTTTTTTATGCTACACCAGCGCACCACCGTAGTAGTCTCAAAGTGCGCACATTGTCTGAGTTGAGGTGCATTAAGTCCCAAACGGGACAGCAGGGCCTTAGTCTGCTTAGGATGCATTGGCCGTTAAACAGTGTAATGCAAGAAGAGGGAGATGCGTAGAAGTAATAATGGTGGAGTGCATGAGAAGGCATGTAATCAGGTGATTGATGGGTGGAGATTGCTGTATATTAAATATATACATCTGGAGCATACATTATTCCAATCCACGTTTGGTACACTCAGGAGAACTTTGTTTTTAAAACTTATTGATAACCTGCAGATAGGTAACCAAATGTAGGTAACCAAATGCAGTATCCTAAACTGGATGAGTTGAAACCAGACGTTAGAAGTGACAGGTCTTGTATAGCAGACCAGATTCTTTCCCAACCCCACTGTAAAAGAGCACTCCCCTGCACCTTGTTGTATGGATCAGAGGTAATTATAATCATAATTGTTCTTTCATAACGTGCTTAATACCAGTGAGTGGTTTCTAAGCGCGGGATCGGGATTTGAACCTGTGTTGTGCTTCGTTATCTTGCTTTATAGACAAAAGCATTGCCCCCTAATTAACACATTTGGGGATTTCGCAGTATGTAAGAAGCCGTCCCAAAGGAATACCAAACTCCAGTCTCAAATCAACAGACTATCTTGAGAATCCTTCTGTACAAAAATGCCCCCATGTGTTGCATATTTTACACTCACACACCCTAGCTTCCCACTTCTATATAACCCCATATGGTTGCAAGCATATTGTCCAATTACCACATGGATCACATGTCATCCCTAAGTGCATCCTCTTTTGAATCTCCTTACATACCTAACCTCTAACTCCTAGAATACATTCCATTAACACAGATGTTCACATTCAATGTATCAATTGCCCCTCCTCAGAGCTTACTTGCCCCCGGACCCTTTACACAGCATGTTATAACTGAGCCACAGTATAGTACAATTCGAAACTGCAAACTCCCCAACCACATCTATCAATTGCCAATTTTACAACATCCAGGCTCACTCTCTACTGTTCTTACCTACCCATAACAATGTTATGAATCCCTGATCTAGAGTACAGAAATGCTTATCCTTCATCAGAAGGGGAATAGATTGATAGACATACAACACAGATGGTGGAGTAGTATCTTTCCAATAGATACCTTACCCATAAACAAAATTGCAAGTTTATTCCAGGCCTTGAATTGGTTTGTAATTTATTATACTTTATTGAATACATTCTTACACTGTACATCTTGAGCTAAGTGGCAGATCTAAATTCATAAATATTTAAATGCTTGATGGTACTAATTCATCTGAGAGACTAGGTACGGCTTACCCCTCCCACCTTCTTTCCTAATTGGTAAATGGTGGAATTTGCACAAATGTATACATATTCTAGACCTTCTTCTGCAGACTTCGTTCCTCCGGCGTCTCCGGAAAGGAGATCTCAGGGCCCTTAGCATATAATAAAATGTAATTGGCATAAAGTGAAAGGACTTAGGGAACTTCATAACCCCCAATGAACAAATGTATTCCTAAACTTACACGCTAGTGGTTCTATAGCATGGGCAAACAGCAGCGGAGACACAGAGCAGCCCTGCCACGTTCCCTGCTGATGCTCCACTGCATCGCATATATTTTACCTGCTCTTGCCCTCGCTAATGGTTTGGCATAAAATAGTCTGTCACCCATTAAATCAGTAAAGGCCCATTCCTGAAACTCAACATAATGGCAACAAGAAATTCCCAGTTTAGGGAGTTGAATGACTTTTCGGCATCAAAGCTTGCTATTGCCATAGAACACAATGATAAAGCAATGGAATCTACCATTATATTTAGGGAATTAATTGAAGGCTGACCTAGCTTTAGTTAGCAGCAGAGATCTTTACACGTCCTCGGGGGAAGTACCCAGTGAGGAGGCAGAGATGCAAAGGAACATGTTTCTAACAGGGGAGGGCAGGCTATTTGAATTCTAGAAATGCAAACAGCCTTCTGAGGTTAATCATTGTGTTCCTGTCTTATATGAAACAATTCTGAAGTGACTTGCTGAAAACATTGGGCAAGGATCTGATCAGGATCTTAGCATTACTGTTCAACAATGTGTGAGGGATCAGAAATAAAGAGGAGTTTCTCTACCTAGAAATCAAAACTAAGGATCAGTCTGTGTCAGGAAGTCAGTAACTGAAAAGCCGTCCTTGTGTCCAAAACATACTATTTTTAGGGAGAATTCTCTCTTTAGGCTGAATTTCCTAACCTAGTGAGTCCCCCAGCAGCTTTGCTGGATTTCTGGAGTTTGTTTTTTTCCTCCTGCCAAGAGTGAGACTTTCTCCCACTCTTGGACATGATTCATGGTATTCCTTTGATTGGTAATGTGTTTTATGGGCTATGGGGTCCTTTACTCCATAGGGTCTCATGTGTTTTTCCTATGTGTGTTACACCGCACTCTCCGTGCAGTAACACAGGGGTGTCATAGTGATACCCCACCATAGACTCCATACCCTGGGACTGACTACTGTCTCCCAGGGCATGTAAAGTCACCATTGGCTTTACTAGTCCCAAATTATTAACAGAAACCAGTACAAACCATCATATTGTGGACATACTGGTCTGGGCAATTCGATTGCCCTGGGGTCTGTTAGTCAAGCGGGCACGTCTCCGTCCCCCCTGATCGAGTTTTGGCTGGTGGCAGTGGAAACTACTTTTTATATTCGACCGCAAATATTTTCCTATGGGATTTTCCCATTGTTCGAGGCTACCAAATTTAATTATTTAATTCTCATAGCCTCGAACATACCGCCGGATTATTTAATTAATATTAATTCTCCGGTTGGTTTTTTTTGCCAAGACTCGATTCTAAAATGGCGTTTGTGTTCTCTTCTGTGACTCCAACCCAAGTGGAGCCCTTTGTTCCACTTTTTGGCGGGCTTCTTCACAGAAGCCTCCAAAAGTGGTGCCACTCTGTCTGGGTACCACAGGGGGCGTGGGAGGGGGTTTAGGCACCCTGGACCGAGTTACCTAGGTAACTCAGGTCGCACTCTTGTGTGATTGGCCCAGCCGGCTCACCACTTAGCATGTTTGATTGACAGCTAGGCTGAGTGAATGGAGGTATGCTGCATAAAAGCATGACTTTGGGGACTGGAACTTCAGAAGTTGCCACAGGACCGGAGAATCCGACGAGGGAGAAGTTGAGCCGACCTACTACAACGACACCACCGGTGGAGCCCTGCAGAACCGACTCGCCACTTCCCGACGACAGAGAAGATCTCCCGGCTGGAGAGGCTTCTTCCCCTGACTGGTGGGCACAACCAGTTTTCCTTTCTTTCTTCGCACCCCAGCCCGGTTTGTGGTCGAACTGCCCGTGCCAAGCACCCCGGCAGCCGGATAGCCACTCACCACTGAACCGTGAATCACCGGACCGCTCCTTGTACCTGAGAAACTCTGCGGCTGGTTTCTTCCCTGGCAGTGCAACGGACTCCTGTCTTCCCCCACAACGAGATCCTCTTCCCCCGGACGAAGCACCGACTTGCACCCGCTGCCAGGAACAACTGCCCCCGCTGGAGCACTCTCACCACTTTAAGGTACCGTGTCCGCCAGGCCTCCCTTTCTAAAGATTGCTACAAGGTAATAATAACTCCCTAACCTTCTAGACTGGGCTGGCCGCCTTGACCCTCTAACTGGTCCCTTTCTGTGGTCTAACTCCTTTTTGAACCTTTGCAAGACCTTTGTGCACTGTAACCGTGTGACCTTGGACACATTTCGTTTGGATCCTCCGAAGGTGGATCCGACCTCTTGAACTCTAACTTCACGGTTTTACTTTGCCTTTCTCCCTTGTTGTGTTCTTGAAAAAGTGTTGGGATCTGTTTCAATTTGTTCTCTGCTTTTCTCTCCCTTTTTAAAACGAACTATTAGAGTGCCATCTACGTTAAGCGCTCACCGCTGTCTGAAAATAAGTGGGGCTTTACTTAAGACTTGTCTAATATTCTTTTAAGGGAGTGTATATCTTTGAGTGACTGTGTTTCTGAATTGCTTATTATTAGTGCCTGTGTGTTTTTCTAGATGTGGTTTTAAATAAATAATTATATCTCTTTTACACCAAGCCCTGGTCAGTGTTTACTTGTTCTATTGTGTGCTCTTGACCTATTGTGAATACTCTGTATACTGCCTAACTCTTCTTGAGGGAAGTCTGACTGCTCAGCCACAGCTACCAAGTGAATCTGTGTGGTACAGACTGCTACCAAGTGGGTTTACTGCCAAACACCTGTAGTCCTAAATCTTTTGCAGTGGTCCCAGAGGGAACTGCACAGGTTTCTGCCTAACAACTATAAAGACCCTCACACTAAAACAAAACAACAAAGGGGTGCAAGGAAATGTCTTTATCTTGATGTTAGCAAAAGTGTTCAAAACTATAATGAGACAAACAATAATGTTCTCCAAGGTAAAGACCCTTGCAACCAGAGGGTGGCCTCCTTCCGCTGGATTCTTAAACAGGATGGCAAAAATTTCTCGTTAACTAACAGTTGCTGTGTGTCTTCACTAGACTCACAAAGTTATTGTTTAAATAATACGTTCTGCAACAGTTTTTTTGTAGACTTTCCCTTTTTTTTTACATCTTTTTATTGATTTTAACAAATACAGATAGGTTGTAAATACAAGGAAATTAATACAGTAATACAATCTTTAAGCTTTATCACAACAACATTACACATTGGTCATATCGTCAGAAATATTTTGTACAAGATTTATCTAACTCCCTCAACACCTTACCATTAACACTATCAATACTATTAAAACAACTTATCTATCATGACCATCATTATGCACTCCACTACCATATAAATCAATGAAAGACTTCCATAAGGACCAATAGTTGTCCTCCTTATCCTGTTTCCGAAACATAACCAATTCAAATTCAGATAACACAATCACATCATTAATCCATTCTTCTATCAGTTGTTTCCTGGACTTCCACACCTTCAAGATCTGTTTTACTGCAATCACTAAAATCTTATCTATCCGAACTCTATATAAGCGGGCCTTCAAAACAGCGCCCACTTTTCGCTAACAAAACTTGAAACAGCTTTCTTGGAAATGAGATTGACAAAGTAATGTCTAACCTATCCAGTACCTCTCACCAAAAAGTCTTGGACAATGCCACAACATATGGACCAATGTTCCCCTCTCATTCCCACATCCCTAACATAGATCTTCAGTTATTAATCCCAAAGCAGACATTCGTACTGGTGTGTTAGGCAGAAACCCGTACAGTTCCCTTGGGGACCACTGCAAAAGATTTAGGACTACAGGTGTTTGGCAGTAAACCCACTTGGTAGCAGTCTGTACCACACAGATTCACTTGGTAGCTGTGGCTGAGCAGTCAGACTTCCCTCATGAAGAGTTAGGCAGTATGCAGAGTATGCACAATAGGTACAGAGACACAGTAGCACAAACAAACACTGACCAGAGCTTTTGGTGTAATAGTATATAATTATTTATTTAAAAACACACTTGTAAATTACACTAGCAAAAAACGAGGTAAGTAATTTTAGCACACAGTCACTATCATATATATACAACGTTATTCACTTATTAGACAAGTCTTAGTGAGAAATACCACTTATTTTCAGACAGAGGTGAGCGCTTAATATAAGATGACACTCTAATAAGTTGTAAAGAAAGGTAGGGAAAAAGACAGAGTTAAAGAAGCACACAAGTTTCAATACTTTTTCAAAGAACCACAGTAAGGCAGGATAGGCAGAGTTCTACTGGAGAGCAAGGAAGTCAATTGCAAGGCCCACTCTTGGAGAGAGCAAGCAGAAGGGGTCCAGGTTCACACAGTGGGGTTATGCCCAAAGAGTCTTTATAGATAGTTTGCACAAAAAGGATGAAATTAAAGTCAGGAAACGTTAGCTAGGTTGTCCCAGACTAGCCCAGGTTAGAAAGTCGAGGCTTTACTGTCACCCCGAACGATCTGTCGCAAGAGAGCCAGGTGGGACACAGTACCTTAAGTGTGAAGGAAGCTCCAGCGGGGGCAGTTTTTCCTGGCAGCAGGTGCAAGTCGGTGTTTCGTCCGGAGGAAGAAGAGGTCTCGCCATGGAGGGAAGATGAAGGTCGTTGCACTGCCAGGGAAGAAACCAGCCGCGGAGTTCTCCGGTTAAAAGGTACTACCCTTCTCTTCGCGGTAGTGGTAAACCGTGGTATTCCGGTTGCCGGGGTGCTTGGCACGGGCAAGGCGGCCACGAGATGCTCCAGGAAGGTGAAAAGAAGGCAAAACTGGTTATCCCCACCAGTCAAAGGAAGAAGACTCTCCGGACTGGAGATCTCTTCTGTCGTTGGAAAAAGTGGTGAGACGGTTCAGCAGGGCTCCACCAGTGGTGTGGTCGTTGCAGGTCGGCTCAGCTTCTCCCTCCTTGGATTCTTAGGTCCTGTGGCGACTTCTGAAGTTCCAGTCGCCAAAGCCCTGCTTTTATGCAGCACACCCCCATTCACTAAGCCTAGCTGTCAATCAAACATGGTACTTGGGCCAATCACACAAGAGTGCGACCTGAGTTACCTAGGTAACTCAATCCAGGGTGCCTAAACCCCCTCCCACGCCCCCTGTGGCACCCAGACAGAGTGGCACCACTTTTGGAGGCTTCTGTGGAGAAGCCCGCCAAAAAGTGGAACAAAGGGCTCGACTTGGGTTGGAGTCACAGAAGAGAACACAAACGCCATTTTAGAATTGAGTTCTGGCAAAAAATACCAACCGGTGAATTAATATTAAATAAACCGGCGGTATGTTCGAGGCTATAAGAATTAAATAATTAAAGTTGGTAGCCTCGAACAATGGGAAAATCCCATAGATATATATTCGCGGTTGAATATAAAAAGTAGTATCCACTGCCACCAGCCAAAACTCGATCATGGGGGACGGAGAAGTGCCCCCTCGAACAACAGACCCCGGGGCAATCGAATTGCCCTGACCAGTACGTCCACAATATGATAGTTTGTACTGGTTTCGGTTCATAATTTAGGACTAGTAAAGCCAATGGTGACTTTACATGCCCTCAGAGACAGTAGTCAGTCCCAGGGTATGGAGTCTATGTTGGCGGGTCGCTACAACACCCCTGGGTTACGGCACGGAGGGTGCTGTGTAACCCACATCAAAAACACATGAGACCCTATGGAGTAAAAGACCCCATAGCCCATAAAACACATGGAAAGTTAAAGGAAAACCTCAAATCATGTCTAAGAGTGGGAGCAAAAGAATCTCACTCTTAGCAGGAGAGAAAAAAATAAACCACAGAAATCCAGCAAAGCTGCTGGGGGACTCACTAGGTTTGGGAAATTAGCCTTACAGAGAATTCTCCCTAACATGGTGTCCAGTATAACCTCCCCAAAATCTTGTGATGAATAAGCCGCAACCTAAGATCCATCTTGCTGCTGTATCCAATCCTCCATATATATTTCCAGGCATCATCATTAATTACACAACCTAAATCTAATTCCCATTTCTTTTTCAATTTTTTCCAAGACTCCATCACTGAATCACCCTCTCGCATACGTTTTAAATATGTATATACATTACGTAGCGATAAGCTAAACCTGTTCCAACCCGCCGGCTCCTTCTCTAATGGTATAGACAACATATTGAATACTTGAGTCAACAGACTTTCTTATTCCTTATATCTATTCCTTTCTCTCCCACTTAAATGAAACCCTTCTTGAAGCTCCTCAAAAGTCAACAAGCGCCCATCCCGCAGTCATTCACCCAATGACAACACACCTTTTGAGACCCAGCTTCGCCAGTATAGAAATCTGTTTCCCATTTGTAAAGCAGGATTATACCAAATAGACGATTTAAGATTAAAAAAAACATTTCGAAGGGATTGTGTCCTCCGATGTATTCCTTATCTTGATAGATCTCCAGCTTGCTGACCTCGGAATTTTTTTTTCAGTAGAGGGCGCTCCGCGTCGATGTCCCTCGAGCCGATGTCCCTCGACAGCCTCTGTATCGGCACCAACGTCATCATGCGTATAAATAGACTCGCGCAGCATCCGTTGCTCAGTTCCGTTTTTCCACGCTTCGTGGGCCTCGGAATCGCGTTGCTCAGTTCGTTAGTCAGAGAATATATTCTTCATTATTCCTCGAGAATACCAACTCTTACTCGATGGCTTCCTCATCCGAACCGACGACTCCACGGTCCGGCTTCAAAAAATATCGAGACTGTGGAAAGAAAATGTTGTTTCCTGGGATCGGAGCACCAATGTTCGAAGTGCGAGGACTGCATGTCCATGATGGCGAAAGCCTTAAAGGAGCGTAAGGGGAAGCTTGAGAGAGGTAAGACAGTTGAAACTCCTTTGAAAGTTTCCTCGGCTGAGTCGAGACATTCATCTCCTCGTCGACACAGGAGACATTCTCGGTCTAGGTCCCGAAGCAGTTCCCACCACTCTTCGAGATCCAAGCATTCAAGTAAGAGACGTCGAAGATCCCTTTCCTTGTCTTCTTCTGTTTCTCCGGAAAGAGTCACCTGCCCCACAAAACATAGCTCTCAGGCTGAGTGGGAGGAATTCCGTAAAAGGATGCTTAGCGTCTTCGAGAAAGCGGCCTCGACCCCCTTGAAGACAGCTGAGGGTGATACCCTGGGTGAAAGACCCAAAAAATCTAAACGCAGCGAGTCGTTGCACCCGGCGAAAGAAACTACTCGAGAGCGTCACGGACCTTCGAGCAAAGGCACTGTGCCATCGACGCCATTATCGAAGGGCTCATCGACGCATAGGTTGATCGAATCGACACCGTCTTCGACGCCGAAAAAGAGCAAACCCATGGCTGTCACTACCTCACAGCCAGTGGTCATACCCAGAGCCTCTAACATGACTTCGAGGTCATCGACAACCTCGAGTAGGATCCCGATCCTCTCGAGTTCTTCGAGGCCACTTCCAATCTTCTTGACGCCTTTTTCGGTGTTTTCGAAGCCTTTAACGTCCACGTCCACGTTTTCCCAACCGATTATGACAAATTTAGCCCCTTCTGCTCTGGAAATGTTATTTAAGCCATTTCCAAGGTGTGATCATTTCAGACCTTTGTCTTCAATTTATGAGGAAAGGGAGGATTCGGATCAAGAAAGACCCTTTGGGTTGCCGAGATTTGCAACACCAGAACCAGAGGAATTTACCTCTGAGGAAAATAGGTTGACGGACCTTCGAGAATCCTTACATGAGGCAAGTGGGTTAGATACTTCCCCAGAAATAGAATTTGCCAAACCAGACACAGGGGAACATGCCGAGACCACTTACAGAATTTTAATGGCAGGAATTATAGAATTCATGGGTTGGTCTACACCTTCACCTGCATTCCAACAGGATGACCTTACAGACATTTTAGTTAAAGGCCCACAGGAGGATCCTGTGGTTCCATTTCACACTGCATTACAAAGAAAAATATTGGCTAACTGGGAAACTCCTGAGGTTATCCCGGCAGTTAACAAAAAGTTATCAGCCAAATACAGGGTATCTACTACTGACCCTGAATATTTGTCAAAACATCCAACTCCAGAAAGTCTGGTTGTCCAAGCAGCAACTGCATCAGGCAGTAGATCGGCATACCCTACTGTTCCACAGGACAGGGTTGACAAAAGATACGACTCTATGGCTAAAAAAGTTCTCACACTTATGTACACAGACGGGACCCGCAGCAATTCCCGCCTTTTGACCATACCGGCTTACATAAGTAATGTGTCCAAACGACCCATACCACCCGACATACTCCCCATGTCAGTACACTCAACACGGGGCACGTACCTCCGTACATAACCATTGGCTCCTTGTTGCGAAACCCCTTGCGCCAATAGGACGCACCATTACACGCCCAGAGCGGCTACAACTCGGGCATCGTCTGTTCTCTAGGCAACACGTAGACACCAATCATGAAGCACGCAAAGAAATGAGCCCTCGGTTGGTGACGTCGCACCAATGAGCATTAATTTCCCTGCAGCGGTCGCCATAACTTCCAGGCGGTGTTCGTGAACACACAAGACTCCTGTGCGACGCACCTCCAGCTGCAGTAGGAGACATGGACCCAGACAGAGAACAGGGATCGCTTTAGCTCCTTCCACAGGTGAGGGACGGCGAGATCAACCCAGCCACTCTCCCTTCTCGTATAAGATACGGGGGAAGTGGAAAGAGATACGAGCAGTACCGCCACTTTACGCTTAGTCCCACTGTCAACTGGAATAACACGTTTTCTTTCCACAGACGGATGCCACTGTCTAGCAGGAAGTGGAACAGAGAAGTGGCCACTCCAGCTCCCCCTTTTCCGACCCCACCATAGCGACCGTAGGTGGGCACAGCAGACACCACAGAATCACGGGTCTACATACAGAGACCAGGAGCCAGGTAATTGGGCATTGCCAGCCCGCTCCCAAGTATGCACTACCCTTCTCCACACAATGGGTTTGAAAGGAGCTGACCAACCCCTTTTTTATCATTTTTCCCTCCTCTATGTCCCCATGGATCTGCACCATATCCCCAGAGGAATAGAGGACCAGACCCATAAGCTCCCCACAGTCTGCAACCACAGCCGTCTGCCACGGGTCCCCTGCGAGTGCCCTGCAGAACACCTCCCCCGCATCCCCTAGGAGTCTTGGAATCAGGATACCGACGACGCCACGAGCACAGCCGGTACCCAGAGCTTTAAATTGCTTCACATAAGCTGCACTTCCAGCTTTTTTAACCTGAGGTAACCCCACATTTCTCTTCTCCCTTCTTTTTCTACCCTTGTTTTTCTGATTTTGACACAGGGTCTACCAATTGGACGCCCTGAAGAAGGTGCCTTGTACTTTGCAAGTACTTCCAAGCACCGAAACGTGCACACACTACTCAACTTACAGATGAAGACAATGAATAGCATATGTACCTTTTCTTCACCCACTAGTGTGTAACGCAAATGTTTGTTCAAACACGTTGGCTAAAAAACCAGAGATATCCCTTGAGTCCAATGACCTTGACTTCAGAAAGTCTACTTTGAGCACCGAAGTGACAAGAACTGCTAATAACACACTGCTCAAAACAACTAACCTAGTGAGGCCACTACGCCTCAGTACGCATATGACATTCCATTTATGTTCCGTAATTATTTTGTCTGATTGCATGTCACTAAAAATATATTGTAGGAACTGTTTAGGCAGAATGTATGCCTATCCCCTTCCTACAAATATGTGGTTGACACTAAGAATTTAAAATGCAACACTGATATATTTTGTTTTACTTTGGTCACACACTGTTTATATGTGTCACTACAAATTGATTGCTACACACTTGTATCACGTAAACTGCCTTTTGACTATATAAATTGTCTTTTTTAAGATATTTGGTTGTATACAGTCATTCCTCTTTAGTTTAACTGCCACAGGGCCCGAAGCAAGAAGGCATATGCATAAACTATAGAAGCAGTTATAGACCACAACCAAAGTAGGGAATTGTGGAAAAGTCCCTCAGTAGTCCCCTTGTCAAACATCTAAACATCTGGTGAAGATTCATACATAGACAAGGTAGGAACAAGTTTATGCCCCCATTAGTTTTAGGAGGGCTACATGAAGCTTGTAAAATGGGAAAGGGTACACCTCTTTTTTATTGGCATAAGAAAGTTTTTTCTGCATGTAGCATGGCGTTGAAATCTATTAACGCTACTTCTACGCTCGCAAGGTTCAGCCATACACTTTGGGAGTGTGCTTCATCAGTGGCTGACTGCCTCCCAGAGGGAGAAGAAAGGGAAGCGTTTCTAAACATCATTAAGGATGGTAAAGACGCAATGTGCGAATCCCTTCAAACTGGCATTGATTCTGCTGACAGCATCAGTAGGGCCATGGTGGCAAGTACTACAACCCGCAGATTTGCGTGGTTGCGAAAGTCTTGGTTTGCTCCAGATGTACAAGCCAGACTTCTAAATATGCCCTTTGACGGCTCTTCTTTGTTTGGTAAGAAGGCGGATGACAGCCTAGAAAAGTTACAGACATCCAAAGCAGCAGCAAAATCCCTGGGTGCTGCAATCCGTCAAACGCCATATCGCCCCTCAGGAACCTCTTGGAGAGGTAAGTCCTTTCGCTTTTATTCCACATTTGGAAAAGGCAGAGGACAGTCAGTTCAAAGAGGTCAAAAAAGATTCACCCGAGGTGGACGGGTAAAAATACAAAAGCCGCAGCAGCAGGTACCTCTTTACCCTCGGCACCTGCATCAGCCACCTCTAAATCACTCTGAGGACTCTCCTCACAAGACACCAGTAGGGGGCAGGCTAACTCAACATCTGACGGAATGGCAGGCTATAACGTCAGATGCTTGGGCATTGGAGACAGTTGCCCAAGGTTACTGCCTGCCTTTTCTACGCATGCCTCAGTCATCCACTGGGGAACAGCTCTCGGAATGTTCCAGATCCGCTCCTCTTGCAGGAAATTGTAGACCTGCTGGAGAAAGGTGCCATAGAACCGGTACCTGTAGTGGAGAGGAACAAGGGCTGGTACTCCCCCCTACTTCCTAATACCGAAGGACGGAAGACTGAGACCTATCTTGGACTTACGAGAATTGAACAAGTTCCTCAGGAAGGACAAGTTCAAGATGGTAACTCTTTCTCAGATCCTTCAGGCCCTCCAGCTCCAGGACTGGCTGGTATCTCTGGACCTTCAGGATGCTTATTTCCATGTGCCAATCCATCTCAAACACAGGAAATACCTGAGGTTCGCAATTGGCGGCTCTCATTATCAATTTTGAGTTCTGCCATTTGGGCTGACCTCCGCCCGAGGGTCTTCACCAAGCTAATGTCTGTAGTGGCTGCAAGTCTAAGGAGGGAAGGGATTCACGTCTACCCCTACCTGGACGATTGACTGATCAAAGCTGTATCTCCGGAACAAGCTCAGATCCAGCTAGATTATGTCTGCCACTTCCTTCACAAACTGGGCTTCTCCCTCAATTTAAAGAAGTCACAGATGATATCATCACAGAGACTCCAGTTCATTGGAGCGGTCCTGGACACTTCCCTGGGAAAAGACTCGCCACCAGAGGTGAGGACTCAAGATATTCTGCAGATGGTCACCAAGTTTCAAAATGCCCAACGTCTCCCAGCCTTCGACTTTTTGAGGTTGCTAGGCCTCATGGCATCCTGCATCTTCCTTGTGCCAGAGGTTCGCCTGAGAATGAGATCTCTTCAGTGGGCACTGAGAACTCAGTGGTTGCAATTCTCAGGGAGAATGACAGACCTCCTTCAGGTTCCGGACAAGGTGGCTCGAGACCTTCAGTGGTGGGCCTGCCAAGAGAACAACTTGAAAGGAGAACTGTTTTGGCAACCATGGCCGGAGATAACAGTAGTCACAGATGCCTCACTCACGGTGTGGGGAGCCCATAACAACGACTTGACCATCAGCGGTCGTTGGTCTCCATCGGAGTCCAGACTACATATCAACCTGTTAGAGCTGAGAGCAATCAGACTAGCGCTGAAGGCTTTTCTGCCAACCGTACAGGGGAAAAATGTCCTGATAATGACGGACAACACAGTGGCCATGCACTACCTCAACAAAAGAGGAGGCATAAGATCACTGACTCTGTGCACAGAGGTGATGCAGCTCTGGTTTTGGGCAATCCAAGAAGGAATCTCTCTATCGGCAGTTCACTTAGCCGGAGAGAAAAACTTGACAGCGGACACTCTGAGGAGACAGAGTACATTTTCCCACGAGTGGGAACTAGCTCAGGAAGTCCTTCAACAGATCTTCACCCCTTGGGTAACCCCTCAAGTGGATCTGTTCGCCACCAGCATCAACAGAAAGTGCGATCAGTTTTGTTCAAGGGAATTTCCCCCGAGAGGAGCTCTAGAGGACGCGTTCGTAGTGGACTGGGAGTTTCCACTTCTGTACGCGTTTCCTCCAGTCCCTGTCATTCCTCAAATGATCAGGAGGTTGAGAACGTTCCGGAAAGCCATGATCCTAATTGCCCCGGACTGGACCAGGAGAACATGGTACCCGGACTTTCTGGACATGTCCATCTGCCCTCCAATTCGTCTTCCACTCAAGGAGAATCTTCTCTCGCAGAAAGGAGGTCAGGTTCTCCATCCAGACATCAGAACCCTCAACCTTCATGCTTGGTATCTGAAAGGTTGAGATACAAGGATTGGGACCTCCCAGATGACGTCTTGGATGTGTTGCTTTCGACAAGAAGGCCAGCAACAAAGACTTTATACCGCTGCCGTTGGAACAAATGTTGTAGCTGGTGTAGAGAAAAGAATATCGACCCCTTTTCATGTGGTTCACCAACGGTGTTATCTTTTCTACTCTATTTGGCCGATTCGGGCCTTCAGGTTGGCCCTGTCAAGGGCTATCTCGCAGCGCTATCGATCTTCAAGCGCACTGCAGAGGAACCATCATATTTCAAGTTACCCTTAGTAATACAGTTTCTGAAGGGATTAACCAATGTCTAACCTCCAAGACCATTCCAAGTTCCCTTATGGGACTTAAATTTAGTCTTAAATTTCCTGATGGGTACTCCTTTTCAACTACTCCACTCTTGTTCACTAAGGTTTCTCACCCATAAAACTGTCTCATTAGTGGCATTGACATCTGGTAGGAGGGTGAGCAAATTACAGGCTCTATCTTGTAAACCCCCCTCATACAATTTTTCATAAAGATAAAGTTGTCTTACAAGTGAAGCCTAATTTTCTCCCAAAGGTGGTTTCTGAATTCCACATCACTCAGAAGATTACCTTGCCTTCATTTTATCCCCCTCCCCATCCAGGGAAAGAGGAAGAAAGGCTGCATAGGCTGGACCCAAGGCGGGCTTTGAGCTTTTACATCAGCAGACTTGCTAAGATTAGGCAAGCAGACCAACTGTTCGTAGGTTACTCAGGGCACAAATTGGGATTACCGATAACAAAACAGACCATTTCCAGATGGATTATTTTAGCCATTCTGGAATGTTACAAACTGGCAGGGAAAGAGCCTCCTCAAAATCTTAGGGCTCATTCAACCAGGGGTATCGTAGCCTCTTCGGCCCTCCAAAGAGGGGTACCGATTCGAGACATATGTGCGGCTGCCACATGGTCTGCACATACCTTCACAAGATTTTACAACCTGGATTCCTCCTCTAGCCAAGAGACTAGATTTGGCAAAGCTGTGTTGCACTCTGTTCACACTTGAAGGGAAACATGACAATTTTACTCCCACCTCCAGTTACACACCACTGCTATGGGAGTCTATCAAGATAAGGAATACGTCGGAGGACACAATACCTTCGAAGAACAAGTTACTACTTACCTGGTAACGTTCCTTCGATGGGATGTTCCTCCGACGTATTCCTTATCGCCCCTCCCATCCATTCCCTCAGTAAAACTTCCCTTGTGGTTACAGCTTACGCTCCTTCTGGGTCACTAACCAATTCATGTAAAACAACTATTAACGTCAAAACGGAACTGAGCAACAGACACTGCGCGAGTCTATTTCTACGCATGATGACGTCGGCGCCGATAGGGAGGCTGTCGAGGGACATCAGCTCGAGGGACATCGACGCGCAGCGCCCTCTACTGAAGTTTTTTTTCCAAGGCCAGCAAGCTGGAGATGATCTATCAAGATAAGGAATATGTCGGATGAACATCCCATCGAAAGAACGTTAGCAGGTAAGAAGTAACTTGTTCTTCCATTGAAATTTAGTATCCACCATGACATTAAGTCTTTAGTCACCTTAATAGTCGGCAATTTAGCAGACCTTTTAGGCAATCTCCTCCCTCAAAATAAAACCTCTATAATACTTTCCCAAATCCGGATATCCAAACCCACCTTCCTTTGTATCCCGTAGCAAAATGTATTTCAAAATCTTAGGAGCCTTCCTCTCACCCCAAAGAGAATCCTGAAAAACCCAATCAAGGTGTTTAAGCAATTTTTTTGAAAAATTTAGGGGAATCGATTGCATGACACATACAATCTTTGGTAGAAGTGACATTTTGATTGTATTAATTTTTGCCCAAATCCCTAAATCTAATCTTGACTACCTCCTAATATCTCTCCTAAGGATATCCAACAACTTAGTTACATTAAACTGAACAGTTTTCCGCATATCTTTGATCAGGAAAATCCCCAAATATTTCACATACACTTCAGACCATCTGCAGTTCCATCCTACAGAATCCCCTCTCCTAACTGCAGTTGAAAGTGGGAACACCTGTTTTATCTCAGATGATTTTGTAACCTGAATATTTGCCCACTCTTTCAAGTACCTCCTTAAGAACCATGCTACTCCTCTCAGGATTTGAGAGTACCACTACCATATCATCCGCATAAGAAAGTACTTTTACTTCCTTTGTCCCAAAATTCAGACCATATATTCTCTGTTCACTCCGTATCAATCCTACCGAGGGTTCTAATGCAATGTTTAACAAAAAATGTGATAAAGGACATCCCTGTCGCGTACCTCTGCTAAGTTGAAAAGGTTCAGACATCATATTATTAAACCAAACACGCCCCAATGCAGAGCTCTGAAGACAGCAAATCACTCCTCTGTAACTATTTCTGAATCCCATTTTTTCTATAGTAAAATATAGAAAGTCCCAATTCACTCTGTCAAATACTTGCTCAGCATCCATGAAGACCAAGGCAGCATCAACACGTTTATTGCTATAAAGACTTATGTCTATCAATGTCCTTATGTTATCATAACCAGATCTACCCTTCATGAATCCTACTTGAGACTCATGAATGATATTCCTAATGCAACTACTCAATCTATTTGCCAATATTTTTGTAAAGTTTAACATCCACATTTAATAATGAAATTGGCCTATAGTTCTTACATATTTTGCTATCCCTTCCCTCATTTGGTATCACAGTAATCATGGCCTCAGTTATTGATCATTGATCGACATAGATCTTCCCCTCTTAAAAAAGAATTAAACAAGACGCACAAAACCGGAGCCAAAAAAGTGTCACATTTTCTATAGAACTCAATGGGTAACCCATCTGAACCTGGAGATTGCCCTAATTACAGGTGCCCAATGGCCAGTAGGACCTCATCAACTCCAATATCTGCTTCTGACATATTGGTATCACTTGATGTCGACACATTAATAGGTATATTTTCAAATAGATTTTCTAAATCTTGTCTGGCTATTGATTCTTCTTCTGTATACAATTTTTTTTTTATCATTTCTAAAACTTGAACAAATGTCAGTATTCTTCCACACTAATTGCTCATTCTCATCCCGAATTCCCTGAACAAATGCCCCTCGCTGTATACCTCTCAATCTACTCGCCAACACCTACCACTTCTTTCACCAGTTTCCCAATATTTTTGTTGCATAAAGAAAAGACCCCGCTCTGCCATCAAATTATTTGCATTTGGCAACTTTTCCCATGTTTGGTTCATTACAGATCTGCCCTTTACTCTCCCATGCTGGGCATATTTTTGTTGTAACTCTAACTTCAATTCCAGTACATTTACTTCTTTCATGGATTTCTTTCGAAGACGAGAAGTCCAGTTAATCATAGATCCTCTAATAGTCGCCTTAAAGCTATCCCATATAACCCCTTTCCTAGCAGAACCTTCATTAAGGTAAAAAAAAAAGAAGAATTTGCCATTTGCGACAACAGATCAATCGCTACCTCTTTCTCTTCCAATATTCCTGCTTTTAATCTCCACTTTAAAAAGGTGGGGTTATTGCTTCCATCTGCAAACAAATATCCACCGGTGCATGATCAGAAATCTCTCTCTCCCTAATGTTAACATCTAGCGTTTTGTCCAATAATGTCTTAGTGACTAAAATATAATCCAACCTGGAGAAAGAGTCATGCACCGGGGAGAAGAATGTAAGTTCTTTGTCAGACGGATGTAATTTTCTTCAAATGTCAACCAGCTCAAATCTATCAAGGAAGAAATTGAACTCCCTACAAATACTCACATTAGCATATCTACACGAGCGGACTCTATTAAGCTTGTAATCCCGAATACAATTGAAATCACCCCCTAAAATGATCATCTCACCATGCATTTCGTTCAAACGTTTTGAAACATCATCAAAGAAGCCTTTACCAGGTGTACATGGACCATAAATGCAACCTAGGGTGATCATTTTCCCTTCGTAATGAATATCGGCAAAAATCGTGGGGCCTTCTCCATCCATCACTACTTTTTCAACTTTATATTGCAATCCCTTCTGGAATAAAATACTTACACCACTTGAATTTGTGGAATAACAGATCGATAGGTCCTTGTTATATTTAGAAGTAGTCAGCCAGTGCCTAGTTTCATCAATTAAGTGTGTTTCCTGTAAAAAAAACAATATCAGCCTTGCAACTCCATAGTCTTGCCATAACTTTCCTCCTTTTCGTAGGGCATTTCACACCTCTCAAATTCCATGTTACTACCGTCAGATTATTTTTCCCCATCTCGACGACCTATTCTAAGTGAACAATAAAGTAAAATAGTATGCCATCTCTTCTTATGAGGGACATAGTGCTCACATACACTGTTGTACCAGGAATCATCAAATTTACGTGACATCAAAATTTGAAAACTTAGTAAGGTATCAACACATAAAAACAACACAGAGACAAATACACAGAACACATATCCACAAGACACAACAACGAAACAGAAAGCAAATAATAAAATAAAAGAATCCTAAGGAACCCCTACAGGTAACACTAAATTCCAAACTTCTTTGAACAAACGGCATTCTAACCCCATCCCCTCAAGTTTGTACCTGCCATCTTATTGTATATATCTTGTGTATCCTAGTCTCCCTATCATTCAGAACTAAATTTACTATAACATTACATTTTAGTTTCCCACAAGGCTGCCTCATCTAAATCTATATAAACTACATTCAATTCTCAAAGTCTAACAAATTCTCATAACTCGTAACTTTTTAAACGATATTACCCTTATTAACTATTCTAATTAACCTTTAAAAAACAATGAACCAATGTATTGTATGGTCACCAACATTTAGAATGCAATCTTAAAACTTCCCTTGCATCAGTGACCTATAGTCATCAAATATGATGATTTCATAATGTAGCTGAACTCCACCTCCCCTTATGACAAAAGTCAAGATTCCCAAATGAGCTATCATCATATTAATCTACAAGTCCATTACTATTCACAAATATATTACATACTTAGCACGTAAAGGTTTAGCAATCAAACTATGTCATCAGATATGTTCTACTTTTGGAGTTATCCACCCACATGCCTTCCCCACCATGGATGCACTGTATGACCACATTAGCCAAATTTTAAACATACTAAAAAATCCCCTTAGTCGCACATCCCGGCAATGTTCCCACAATTGTTGGAACCCTTGCAAATGATTCCCTAATCTCATTAACTCCTTGTAATGTTATGTTCCTTTTTCTTTAATGGCCGCATATAAACAAAGACACTGAGTTTTGACAAACTATCAATTCCTCATATCTTCCCCTAAGCCCTCTCCTAGCGCAAAGTTTAGGAAGAACTTGGTATGCGGACCCATACATGCATCCATTTGTTTATCAACTCAAGATGACAACTAACTGAATTTGCAATTCCTTTAACAATAAACAATGGCATGGATTAATCTCATATATTAACAATAAATATAAATAACATTCCATCCCATATGAAGTCTAATAACCTTGTCTAACAATGCTCGCAATGTTACACTATCATGTACACACTAAATGAACATAGTGGAATTCATTTTACTCATTACCAACATTGCAACAGTTCTTTCTTGAAAATCAAATAAATATGTCAGAAGCAAATGTTGCTTTTGTGTAGCACATTCTGCCCTAATAAGTTGTATAATGTTGGTATTGTTTATCAAACAAATCAATAACGGGTCATGGTTGCTCTCAGGGCAATGTCAGACTTCATATGCTTTCATCTGTGCAATTGAAAAGCAAATAATCAGACAGTAGTCTGTTAAATAGCACCTCAGCCCTACTTTGCAAGGTAGTTGGAAATGACAAACTATACATAGAGCCATCTGAAACCCTGCTTATAAAATCTAATGTTTCCATTAGGCCCAGATTCATATGGTAGTACGTACAATATGGGTATTGTCGACGTGTTTTTGTTTTTAAAATGGGAATAATACACACTTGCTCCGATGGGCTGTGCATGTTTGTGTGTTACTTTCCCGTGGCCGGCCGTAGTGAATAATGCCTCTATTGGTAAGGACTATCAAGAGCATATCCCCACCAATACACTTCCATGACAGTGAGCATCCGCGTCGTAAAGCTAACCATTCAAATTGCACCATCGAGAACCCCAGGTGGACGGAAAGCGTCGATTGTACGGCCTCTTTCAGGGACTCGCCCACTTCACAACAGCCAGACTCACTAAACCCATAAAAAATATGGATCGCTCATCTCCACCCAGCTGTTCCAAGTCAAAAGATTGTGCCTGACATGGGAATCCGATTCCAGGCAGCGCCGTGGTTCCGGCTCCTCTGCATATTCACGCTTCATAATACGTTGAGAAGTCGTATAAAAGTAAACATTGCACGCAATGCACGCACAAGTCACGTGTGCTTTCCTCTAAAGTCAAAAACACTGTAACATCCGTACGCAGCATTCAAAGAAAAGCAATACAACAGCAATACACGCGCATCATTCAAATTAGTAAGAAATAAACGGTTTAAACTCACAAGTCCCTCTAATAGTCATCAAAGATAAAAATAAGGATTATAACTAATACAAATGTTCATAAATGCAAAAAAAAAGAAAAACCCCAGTCAGTTAATCAGAATAAAAATGGACCAATGTAGTCATCTTTTCTTTTTTTTTTTTTAAGTTGATCCTGAGCATTCAACAGGTGCCTCCTCCATGGGTTGATGATACAAATCTGAGAGGAAAGCCTCAGCACTTTTTTGATCCATAAAAGAGTGTACAGTTCCATCAAGCACCACTCTTAAAACCGCTGGGTAAATCATGTAGTACTTCAAATGCTTCCCTTTTGCTTTCTCTTTGGCCGTTGCAAAAGCTCTCCTTCTCTCCAGTACGTCCCGACTTAGGTCTCCAAAGAAGATGATTTTATGGGTACCCCAGAACAAGTCTCTCTTCTCTCTTCCCTTTCTAATCACCAATTCTCATACTGGAAACCTCAAAAACTTTATGATAAAGTGTTGGTGTCTTTGTCCTGGTGCTGGTTTAGGGCCCAAGGACCTATGAGCCCTCTCAATCTCCAAAGGGGTTTTATTTCCTTTTTTTAACATGCTTATTTTAAATCGGTTGCGTAAGTGATAACAAAATAGGCATACATTAGATACAAGATAACCTTAAGTTCCAGTTAAGTGAGACCGAGTGAGCATTACACGGTAGGCGGAGAACCATGGCGCTATTAGCGCCATGGTTCATGCCGGTAAAATACCGGCACCGCCTTGGTGGAAAGGGGAATTACCGCCCCATTCCAAGGTTGGCGGGGCGGTAATTCCCCCTTCCACCATTGTCCTTCCCCATTCCCATTTTTGCCCCATAGGGCATAATGGGAATGGGGAAGGCGCTAATTATGGTACCGCAAATTGCGGTACCGTAATTAGCTCCCTGGGTCCCTTTGCGGGTTGGTTTTTAAGGCCTGCAAAAAGCAGGCGTTAAATACCCCAAACCGCAAAGGGACCTCGTAGTAAGGCGGTAAGGATTTACCGGTAAAATACTGGTACTGCCTTGGTGGAAAGGGGAATTACCGCCCCATTCCAAGGTTGGCGGGGTGGTAATTCCCCCTTCCACTATTGTCCTTCCCCATTCCCATTTTTGCCCCATAGGGCATAATGGGAATGGGGAAGGCGCTAATTACGGTACCGCAAATTGCGCTACCGTAATTAGCTCCCTGGGTCCCTTTGCGGGTTGGTTTTTAACGCCTGCAAAAAGCAGGCGTTAAATACCCCAACCCGCAAAGGGACCTCGTAGTAAGGCGGTAAGGATTTACTGGTAAAATACTGGTACCGGTAAACCCTTACCGCCTACCGTGTAATGAGGCCCATAGTCTAGTAGTGGTGCCCAAATCCTGTGGATGCACCACAAAAGCCCTACCTAAAGTCCCCTCACAGGTGGCCAGGAGAGAGCAGACTCTTCCTGATCCCAATCCTGGGGGTGGTGTACTGCCGAGGATGCCCTGGATGGAGACAAGGCCCACGGCAATAGGTTGTTTCCACACAGCGAGACACAGTATTATTCCTCAGATGTTTGTAAGATCATTCCGAAAGAGGTTATAGCATCTTGCCATTCTGATGAACTTCAGTAAATGGTTAAAAATAAGCTAACAAAACCTAAGATTAAATTGTCTAAAGTTGCCACTTCTGCCGACCCGTTCTTCTGTACCCCTAAAGTCCCATATCCTCCCCAATGCCAAAGATATACCAAAAGGAATGACGAACATGTGACTTCTCCTGTCCCACCTGTCTCTAAAAAGGTTAAACCCTATCATTCTTCTTTCAGTAACTTCAGGGGAGGAGAAACCATCCTTAAACCTTTTAAAGTAGTAGGAAAACCAAATTTCTTTAAGGTGGACTACATGTCCCAGTATCACTCGGGGACTGTAACGAAGAAGAGGGCTGGAGAGGCATTTATTTTGACATGTTTTTATTGGCATTTGTATAAATACAACCCTGCATTACGATATTTTGCTTTCTGTTAGCGTCATGCATTTATATAAGTCTATTTAATAACAACAGATAATAACAAACAAAGAAATTAATACACATGCCTTACATTTTACTTGTAGTGTCAGTTGGAGCGAGCGCCTCAGTGTCTGGGGCTCATCTTCTTTTTCCCACTCTGGGTCCTAAGGACGGTCATTATCAGCTGAGTGCGTTAGGGTGACCGCCCGGTCAAGAAGTGCGTGTCTCTTGCCTTGATTGGCATGTTCAGGGGGGTTTGTCGTTGGATGGGTGGAACATGTCCCAGACTAGCGCCTTCCATGCCACACACTTATCATTGCTGTCGGGCTCTGAACTGCTAGCCCCTTCCATCCACACCTTGGGCTCTGCCTTTGCCCATCGTTCAAACTCCCTTCGCCATTTTATGTATTGTGGCCCCCCAGCAGTTTTCCAGGACATGGCGATGGTTCTCTTGGCCACTATGCAAGCCATGTCCATAAACTTAACCACGTGTTTATATTTGCTGATTCAGGGGTGGGCACCAAGCAGGCATTCCTTCGGTGACCACTCTGACCTTGTTATCACAGCCTCCCTGCAGGCTTGCTCTATGCATGCCCAAAAACCTTTCACACGCACACACACCCAAAACATGTGTAGTAGATCAGCTTCCCCGTCTCCGCACCATGGGCATTGTGGACTTGCGTCCTTGTTAAACGTGGCTATCCTGTGCGGGGTCATGTATGTGCGATACAGCATGTTCAGTTGTATTAGTTTGAAACAATGGTTTCTTGATGCTGCTTTGGGGAAGCCCAGTATTCTCTCCCATTCCTTCTCCTTTATGTCCGTGCCCGGATCTGTCTCCCATTGCCCTTGCACTACTATGCCTTTGGGGTTGGGTGCATCTATTAGCATGCTATATAGTCTGGATACCAGCCGCCAGCCATCGTTCAGGTTGTACATCAGGGTCAGCAGTGGGTCTGCCGATGGTTCCTCTGGCCAACCCTCCCACTTTTCCTACCGCCGGACTCTTTGGTACCAAAGAAACTGCCCGCCCGACACCTCCTCTTTTTCTTGCATTGAGTCAAACTCCCCGAAGACCCCGTCTTCGTATACATCACCCCATGTATATTCCCCATCCCTCCCATCGTCTCACCATGACCATGTCAGTGTTAACTCTGCATGTGTCTAACGCTATCGGCACCTCCCGTGAGTAGGGGTTTAAAAGTTTCAGCAAGGCCTGTGCTCTCCTCCATACCTTTCTTCCCAATATCACCACTGACTGGGTGTGTTCCAGGCCTCCCTGTGCCACCCACAGTATGTCTTTCAGCTTAATGGGGGCCACCAAGTGTTGCAATAGTTCATTTTCTGAGGTGGACTCGTCTGCCAGCCATTTAATTATGTGACCGAGTTGGGCCGCTAGATAGTACCTTTCAAGGTTTGGCAATTTCACCCCTCCTTTGTCGTATGTTAGGTATAGTGTTGCGAGCAAGAGTTTGTGGTGGACGGCGCCCCACAAGAATTCTCAGAGCGGCACTTCCCGTGATCGGAAAAAGGACACCCCAACGTTACAGTGCACATTGTTGAACTAGTGCAGGAATCTCGGCAGGATAATCATTTTGGTGATGGCTACCCTACCCAGCAGTGATAGCAGCAGAATTTCATGGATTTCTTCAAACCCTTCACCACCTTTGCTTTATGTTCATGCATCTGTTTTGTTGTATGTCTTATGTTTACCCCTAGGTACTTGAACAAGTCCAACTCCCAACTGAGTCCCACCACTGGTAGTTCACTGACGCTCCTCCCCCTTAGCTCAGCTATCGGGAATATACAAGATTTGGTTCTGCTGAAAGTGATTCCTGACACTCTAGCTTAATTATCGAGTATGTCTAAGATCACTGGGACATTTAGATGCGGATCTCTCACGTATAGCAGCACATCATCCTCGTAAAGCGATCGCAAGTGTCCCACTCCTCCAACCAGGGATGCCAGCATCTAGGTACTGTTTCCTGAGGTATATTGCTATTGGCTCTAGGCCCAGCACATATAGCATTGGGGACAGCGGATAGCCCTGTCTGGTTACCTTCTTTATGTCCCAGATTGTTGACACCAACCTCCCAATTTTTACCCTAGCTATTGGGTTTGTATACAGTATTCGTACCCATTTAATAAATCCCTCCCAGAATCCGTATTCTTTTAGTGTGGTCACCAGCCACTCCCAATATATTGAGTCGAATGCCTTTGTTGCGTCTAGGGAAAGTATAGCATATTCTTCTTGTGATCCCGCTGTTGGTGCAAGGATGTGTTGCAGTCTGCGTAGATTCAACGCAGTGCTCCGCCCTAGGATAAAACCATTTTGGTCACTGTGGATTAGGCCCCCCCCCATTACCCTACTCAGGCGCTTAGCCAGTATTGCAGTCAGGATCTTGACATCGTAATTCAGCATTGCCAGTGGGCGGTCAGAGTCGCATTCGTACATTGGTTTGCCCGGTTTGGGTATTGGTGTGACTAGGGTTTCCCACATGGACTCTGGTAACACCCCTTTAGTATATGCCTCTCTAAACACCTCGAGCAACACCTGAGTCAAAACTGCCTCTTATGTTTTATAGAACTCCAGAGGGAGTCTGTCGCTTCCCAGCATTTTACTCGATGGGAGTGATCTTATCGCCTCTGTAATGTCCTCCCCTGTTATTTCCGCCTCCAAGGTTTCCTGTTGTATTGAGCTTATTTTGGGGAGCACTATTTCATCTAGTATGTCAGTTTGTGTCACCTGATGGTCGTGGCTATAAAGGTGGGAATAAAAGTCCTGAAATGTGTCGTTAATCTCCTGTTGTGACTTGTGCACTGTGCCTGTTATGTCTTTGAGCTCCGTGGTCGGGTGTCGTGGATGTTCCCTTCTACACAGCCAAGCTAGTAGTCTGCCTTGTCTGTCGCCCTCCACGTGTGCTTTGGCGGTTTTCACTGGGTAGTCAAACTTGGAGAGCCTGCCCCATGCTTCCTGGCAGTTCCCTCGCAGCTGTGCCAGCTCTAGCTCCTCCTCCCACGTCCCTTGTGTGTTTGACTCTTTGTACTTTATCTCATCTTCCAATTTTTCCAGTTCCGATCTCAGTGTTTTCCGTATGCCCCCGCTCCTGCAATGACCTCCCCTCTCACCACCACTTTCAGTGCTTCCTAAACCGTGCCCCACCTTTCGACGCTACCTACGTTTCTCTCTACATATTCCCCTAGTTTGTCTTGCAGCTCTTCTGTGAAAGTCTGGTCCGTTAGGGCGTCTGGTGCCATGCGCCACAATGGTATGGGTGGTCTAGGGCCATGTGTTTTCCAGGTCATCAGCAGTGGCGAGTGGTCTGACATTGACCTACCCAAGTACTGTGCCGTTTCTATTTGTGTTTGGTAATTTTTAGCTACAAACAAATAGTCGATTCTAGTGTGCAGGGTGCGTGGCGAGGAGAAGTATGAATAACCCCTATCTGTAGGATGCAGTTCCCTCCACAAATCCACCAGGTCCAGAGCATCTATCAGCGCGTTTAGTGCCCCTGTTGCTGCCTCATTTCTGGTTGCTGTTGGTTTAGACCTGTCCAGCTCCCAATCTCTCACACAATTAAGGTCGCCTCCCTATATAAAAAACATTCTCGACATTATGCTAGCTTGGCACCCAGTGCGTCTAGGTGTTTCGGGATCCCGTGAGTGGGGAAGTACGAGTTTATTATACAAACTTCCACCTGCTCAACACATTCACTTACTGTCAGGTACCGGCCCTCTGGATCTGCCTCCCAACTCAGTAGTTTGAAGGGAACCGCTGGACTTATCCAGGTGAGTACCCCCTGGGCATATTTTGAGTAGGGAGCGCCATAGCATTGCCCATTCCAGTGTTCTGTTACCGCAGCCATAGTTTGCTGTGTCAGGTGGGTCTCCTGCAACAGCGTAATGGCCACCTTTTTCCTGTTGAGAAAGGATTTCACCCGGTTCCTATGCATATATGTTCCCAGACCCCAAACGTTCCATGTCAATACCTTAATTTCGTTGGCCATACCAATATGTAGATCCCCCCCACCGTGCCAGACTCCGAGTTTAAGCTTGCCCAAGTGCTCAACCCCCCAGGCAGCCACCGCCCCTTTCAATCACACAAAAACACTTACGCACACTCGTTGGCACATACCTCACCTTGTGTAGGATTCAAAACATTACAAACTCTGAACCAAACCAAAACTAGAAAACTGCGCTCAGCAGCCACGTTCAGACCATGGCACTTGAGCGCCCCCACCTCTGCTTTGACCCATCCAGGCCACGGCATGCGGGCTATACTGCGTCAGCAACTGGCCAATGCCGAACAATTCATAGGGTGTGCCTGTTCGCCCTGATCGATGTTCCTACCTCGCTCCGGCCAATTGACAGAACAAAGGACTCCATTGTTTCTTATCGCTTACCTGCAGGCTCTTCCGTTGGCATGTTCATCCCTCACCCCCTACCCCCTTTGGGCCGGCTGCTCCTTATGTCGCCGCCTCTTTTCCTTCATCCAAGTTATTATGTTCCAACCACATTGTAGCCGCCGCCGGCATTTTCAAGAAAACAGCCCGTCCTTTTTAAAGTACTTTGAGCCTGGACGGGTACATCAGCATGTACTTGAGGTTCAGTTTCCTGAGCTGTAACTAGTTGGCACAAACTAGTTCCTTGCCCTTTGCACTGCAGGTGTATAGTCCGGATATATGACTATGTTGGCATTATCCCGATGGATCACCCCACCTTCTCTGGAAAATGTCAAGATAGTCTTTCTGTTGTGAAAATGTAGTATTTTTGCTATCATGGTGTGAGGGTGTAAGCCCGGCGGCGGTCTTTTCTGCAGGGATCTGTGGGCCCTCTCTACTACAAACCCTTATGACCCTGGGATTGTGCTCCTGCCCCAATTTCCTGCAGTATCAGATTTTCAACAAAATCTGTTGGGTTGGATCCTTGCATCCCTCCCAGAGCTCCCAGCAGGCTTATGTTGTGCCAGGCGCATCCTTCTGCCCCTGGCCTCTAGCGTCGCATTTCTCCTCTCTAGCTCAGTCAGCCGCTTCTCCAGGTCTTTGGTGGTTTCTGACGTCGCTTTTAGCTGTGTTTTAGCTGTCGTGACTCTCTCTGTGAGGTTGCGGACATCTTGCCTCATCAGTTGCACATCCGATTTGACCTCCTCAATTTTCGTATCTATGAAGGATCTTAGGGCTGCAATTGCTTCCAGCACTTGATCATCTTTAGTGGCGGTCTCCTTGTCTGATTGCACAACTTGTGCCTCTGAGGTAGTTTGTGGTGCCCTTTATGTTTGGCAGCGTTGAAGGAGTACATGATTGTTGGGTCCTTCTTGTTTTTAGTTGAGGGCATGTCTTCAATAGCACCTGGCTATGCAGTGAGTGCAGTCGTTTGGTGAACACACTACTGGTTGTATGTGTTGGCCCTCTCATGGGGGGGGGGGTCCCTCAGATCAGTCCAGCGACTTGCCACCAGGCTTCTTATGTGTGTCTTTGGGCATGTATTTCCTTGCACCAACCGCAGCTTATGGGTGTTTGGCCCTTGTGTGTGGAGTGTCAGCGTTTCACTGATGGCGTTGTTTGTGCCCACCTCGACTCCGTGCTTGGGTTGTGTTGTGATTACCACGGTGTGGTGGTTTGTGGTTTCCCTCTCTGCAGCCAAAGCAGCGTCCCTTTTATGCCCAGCACTCCACCTGTTTGAACTGTGCCCTTGAGGTGGTGTCGCAATTGCAGTGTACGACTATCACTTTGTCTGTCCCTCGTCTCTGCGGTTTGCTTTTCTTGTCGTGTTGTCCCAGCTCGCCGCTTGATCTTGGGCCTGACCCTTTATTCGCTGCTTCCCCGCGGGTCGTGGCAGGATTGTCGTTTCCCTGGTGGTGTGACCTGGCCTCACGCCCCTATGCCGAATTCAATGCAGTCTGTAGGGAGCCTTCACTGCAGCCCCACTGACTTGTACTTCTACGTCGCTAGATACCCCAGCCTACCTTCTGCCAGTCACAGAGCCTTCTCCGGGACCTTGCCTTGATAATCAAGTGTTTCCAGGCCACTGCTTTCGCTTCCCTGCTTAAGTTGGTCTCTGTGCTCCCCTGGCAGACCCTTTCCTCGAGCCGCGCCTCGACTGGGCACCCGCTGCCCGGGCTGATGTGCCGTTGTTTTTGCCTTTTCGCTTAAGTGGACTTTCAACTTGGTCGGACTGCCCGCTGATCCGTGCCGCTGCTTGTACCTTGCAGTCTTCTGGTTGCCCAGTGCGCAACTCCGGGTCGGCTTGTCCGCCCTCTCGCGTCGTCGCCTTTGCTTCGTCTCCTGCGTCTGCTCCATCTCAGCATTTGCAGCGTTCAGACAGCCGCAATGCTGGGCCCGGTACGCTGGGCTTCTTTGCTGCCTCGTATCATCTTGTGTGCTGAGCTGTGCCTCCAACCACTGTCAGTCCGCTGTGTTGGGGCACCCAAGATTGTCTCACGTCTCTGCCTGCTCCAGTGGCCCTTCCTCCTCACCGCTGGGACGCGGTTGCATCATCCATCTTGGTTGCGCAGGGGCCCCACTTCGCCGTCGTTTCACCCAGCAGCCGTCCTCTGAGTTTCAGCTATATTTCGCCCCAAGGTCAGGGAATCGGTCGCAGTGCCCGCAGGCATGAGTGTATCTGCTCAAGTCGTCTTTTTTAGTGAGTTTTACAGTATCATAACAGGATCTTGGCAGGAGCTCTGATCGAACACAGCCTCACACCATGAACTCAGGCCACGCCCCTGACTGGAGAGGCATGTAGCAGCCAAGTACAAGCAGGCAGACCGAATAGATTTTGTGAAGTCAGGCAGTTAGTCTTAAGGCCCTGTACCTGAAGCCAATTAACCCACCTGAGGGGCATAAAAGGCTGCAGCAGGAAGGAGCAGTAGAAAGAAGCTGGACCCAGAGCTGGAAGGTCAGCAGTAGAAGAAGCAGAGCATGAGGCTGGCAGTTCACTAAGAAGTGTGACCACTGAATAGACACCAGAGCCGAGGAAGAGCAATTTCTCTTGCAGGCCCTGAGTTGGTCCTGTGCTTACAAACCCTGTTTGGCTGTGGCTGCATTGGAAGAGACTGTAAGAAGCTGGCAGTCTTCCCAGGTGCGCCTAATTGCTGTGAATGGAGAGCTGAAGTTTTGCATCCACCCGAGGCCCGTGTGCAGAGGCAAGCCGAGGGAAGCTGGAGAAAGAAAGACTCTCCATTATCAATGACTGAACAGAGACACTGGCGCAGCAGAGGAGTGTGGGGTGCCAAGAGTGCCTGTAGCAGTACCAGCAGCAGAAATTAAGTGGGAAAGTAGAAGCTGCCTGCAACCACTGTGATTGTGGAATCAGTGAAGGAAACTACATGCTCCAAATAATCAGGAATAACTTGCTGGGAACTATCCAGAAGAGAAGCTTAATTCTTGTAACATCTTGCACAATTAAACAGTTGTAGAAGTTGCTGAAGTTAGTAGAAGAACAAGCATTACCCAAGCCGGTGGACAAAACCCTTTTCAAGGTGAAATCAGCCCAACTAAGAGCTGAACACCATTGTTTGAAAGTTGTTGAAGCTGTTGTAAACCCACAGTCCCCTGATATTAGGGTGACAAGGTTACCAGAGATGCAAGAGTGGCAATAGAGCTTTGGGGTAACTACTGGAGACCAGGTGTATATGAAGCTGGAGAAGGGGGCTTGGTGCTTGTTAGACGAAATCATGTCTAAATCTGTAGAGGTGTGACTCTTCAAGTCAAGAGAGAGCAGCAGTCTAGGAGCAAAGACAGATTTCGTGGTAGCAGCAAGTGCAAGACAGAAAGGAAAGGCAAAGAGGATGCCCTTTCTTACTATACAAAAGAGAAGAGTGCCTTGCCAACCTGTAGAGGTCAAAGTGTCTTGTTGAAGTTACCTAAAATATCAAGTAGCAGTAGTTCTGTGTTTTGTATATACATTTGTCAGAACAGTATTTCAATGTAGTAGAAGTAGAAGCGGACTGTGGGGCAAAGGAGCCTGCTCTCACAGTATCGTTGGAGGAAGGAAGTTGCTAGATAGAGAGCGTGTGCAAACCCTAAGAAGAAGCATCCTGACAAAGTATATTCAAGACATTGCAGACTTACCAAAGGCCAGAGTTGTTGTTAAGCAGAAGTTATACTTTTGTCCTAAACTTTATCCATTCTTTCATAGAAGGTGGTTATCTAAGAATACCATTGGTGCTGTCGTTTTCTTTGTGGAACTTGGAAAGGGAATCTTTTCATCAAGCGAAGAAGAAACTGCGACAAGTGGATTTTTGTTTGAGTGTACATTTGTTTCTTTGGAACTTTTCAAAGACTGATTTAAGACATTATTTTCCTTGGAAGGAATTGACTTTGGGACATTCTGGGGGGAGCAAGATCTGCCCAGGACAAACAGAAGTCATCCAAGACACTGGTTAATTGCTAATCTTGTGTGTTGTTCAAATGTTACTTTGCATGTTTTGTTTGGTGTGAGGGTTTGTTTAGTGAATGCTAAGAGGTATTCCCTTAGATCCTAGACTAGGTAGGGAATCCCCTGGTAGAGTAGGTTTAGTTATGGTTTATTCACAGTTTTTCTTTAAAATAAAATGTCAAACCTTGAGAAAATTAAGCACAGTTGTGAGCCTCACATTACTGACCCCTCACGATCCTTCCTCCGTCTGGTTTCTCAGTCTTCCTTCTTCACCCTTGACCTCGCCCAACGCACTCTGCCCTGTTTCTTGCATCACCCTTGATACTCCTTCCACTTTTATTGGCGCCCACTTGGTTCCCCCCTCTAATCTCCATCATGTTGTTTTCTTGGGGTTGTCATTCAGGTGTGAGGCTTTAAAACGACTTTTAAGCCCAGCCTCCTTCTCAAATATGGTTCTGCCTGAGATTTGTAATGGGGGCTCGCAACAAAAGCAGCCACTTACAAAGTTCCACTTGGCATGGTCTTGAGCTTCCTGTTTCAGTCTGTAGTCCATGCTGCTTGGCTGCCTAGATGTCCACCACTGGTCCGCTCGCAGGTTGTTGCGCTGGGGTCGTGAAAGAGAATAACACTGGCCAGATATGGGCATTGCAGATATAGAGTGATTAGCGATTGTAACAAGGCACAGGTAGAGGGGACAGAGATTGGGGCCGTCCAGAGTGTTTGCCAGAGCCGGTCCTCTGGGGTAGGACTGGCTCTGGCAAACACCCTGCTAGGCTAACTGCCACAGGTTTTGAAGAGTCCCCATCCCCCGTGACAAGGTCAAATTCCTGACCCTGTCACAGTTGACAAATGTAATGGCTCTTCTATGTGATTGCTGACATTGCAACCTTAATTATATTTCACACATCCAGTCCTCTTCAGTAATTATGAAAGTGGTGTTTATATCACTTGAAGTTAATTGAAATTTTACAGAATGTGAAATGTTAATTCATTCCATTGCTTATTTTAGAAACTAAATCGAATGATCAGCGACCTCCAGGAAGTAATGATGGAGCAGGTGGCGGAGGCAAAAAAGGTGGCAAGAAAGATGATCCCTCTGGCTGGTGGTCAAGAATACAGAAGGTCCTAGATTGATTAATTATGCTTTCATGACACATTTTAAGATCCCCTACCCTTTTCATTTGTTGATTTGTTGTTTGACTGCTTCATGTGGAATTGTGGTTTTCTGATTCTGATGGGTTGCTGAAGACTGTATTATTGTTTGTTTCATACACACATATGTTACTATATATCCTGTTTTCTATCAAGGATCTCCCTGGTCTTTTTTATTATTTAAGGCCTACTGCACTTAAATATATGCAAGCCGTTTAATTCTGGAATGTATTTCCACACTGCAAGCTCATAGTTCTAAATGGGCTGTCAATGCAGTTAATTGCAATGGCTTGTTTTATGCAGTGAAACCATTATGCCAAATGACACGGCCAGCTCAGTCTTATTTAAATTGTATTTGATTTTGTCAGGATGATTCTTGAAGATTTGGTCTCCACAAGTTTCTTGTCTTCGCCCTACGTTCAAGATCTCCTTTGCTCTTTCCTGGTCTGGTCCTCAATTTCCTTTTTGCCTTTTCCTTGCCCGTAATTTCAGCTTTCTCTTTCTGTACTTGTTTGGGCCACCACATTGCTCTGCTTGGTTGTCCCTTTCGAGGGGATTGGGTCCTCCGACGTATTCCATAACTATGACAGGTAATGTCCATGGCTGTGCTGCTTTGGAAAATTTTCGGCATCTGCATCGATGACGTCGATGCACCGTCCCCGAGGACCTCCTCCGACGGCCGACGGCACCCGATGTGATAAGTAGGACCCACGACGCCCGTAGCCTCATTTCTGTTTTTTCCACGAACGTGTTCGCTTCGTGAATCTCGGTACGCCTCGATTCTTTGGAGTTTGTTGTATTCTTCACGGTTCTTTGAACCTTTTCGGTTTTTATGAAAAAAGCCTGTTCGCGACGATGTCTACCTCGTCTTCCACCCCGCGTCTGGGCTTCAAGAAATGCAGGGACTGTGGGTCCAAGATGTCGGTCACGGACTTGCACAACGCCTGCCCCTAGTGCCTCGGGGAGGCCCACGATACGGACGACTGTGTCGACTGCCAGTCGCTCACGGCCAAGGCCTTGCGGGAGCGCAAGAAGAAGTTGTCGGTAGGTCGGGTGTCTAAGCCCCGGAAGTCGAGGACTACGGGACTTTCGACGGATGACTCAAGAGGCGACTCTCCGCGTCATTGTCGGAAGTCCAGTGGGTCTCCCTCCAGGAGTCGGTCTCGCCACTCCTCTGCCTTTTCGAGGCATTCCCGGAAAGCGCCGGCATCGGTCGCCTTCCCCGTCCTCTTCCGAGGACTCCGCCCGTCGGCAGGTCGCTTATCCCACCACGCAAGAGACACCGGAGGAATGGGCTTCCTTCCGGAAGAAAATGTTGGCGATTCTCGAATCTCAGGGCACCGGTCCGTCCGCGCCTCTGAGTGGGCTCGGTCGGCACCGGTCGAGAGACACCGCTCGTACTCCTTCGGGCTCTGGTGGTCGGCACGGCTCGCGGGAGAGGTCCCGCTCGGACAAGGGTAGCCGTTCTCGCCATGCCCGTTCCAGGTCCCGGTCTTCGACACGTTCGAGACTGCGTGATCCTGTGCCGTCTTCGAGGAAGACGTTGATGCCTGTGGCGCCGAGGTTGTCGACGATCTCTCTCGAGGCTCCGTCTCAGAGGGGGTCGTCGACGCTGTTGCCGCCTAGGTCGTCGAGAGGCAAGCTCGAAGCTCCGGCTTCGAGGCCTGTGTCGACGCCATCGATGCTGGCGTGCAGCAGCTGACGTCGACGCCGATTCACTTGACGTCGATGCGATTCTCCCGGCGCCGACTCGTTTGGCGTCTCAACGCCTTTCGAGGTCGTGGTGTCAGAGGGGCCTCGTGGCACAGGGGTAGCCCCTAGAAAGGCTCTGGCTAAGGTCAGGCATAGCTTTGGTCCCCAGGTGTCTTCCTCTCACCACCTGGAGTACATTTCAGAGGGTGATGAAGGCTCTTCTGAAGGCTTGGTTCCGGTTACGGTACCAGATGAGCTTCTCTCGGGCCATAGCCAGTTTGATGACCTGAGGCAGTCACTGCATGATGCCAGTGGACTGGACACCTCTCCGGAGGTGGAGTTTTGTAGGCCGGAGCCTGGCACTCATGCCGATTCTTCGTACCGCCGCCTTATGTCTCGGGTCACCGAGTACTTGGGATGGTCGGCTCCCCCAGGAGAGTTTGTTCAGAATGATCTCAGACATCCTTGATCTTGGTCCCCCCACTGACCCGGTACTGCCCTTTCATATGGCTCTGCAGAGAAGGGTGGCGGCGGCTTGGACTGCTCCCGAGAGTCTCCCGGCAGTGGGCAAGTCTTTGTCGCAAAAATACCGTCCAGCAAGTAGCGAACCCTGCTACTTGTCCAGGCACCCCACTCCGGAGAGTTTGGTGGTGCAGGCGGCTACTGCCCCGGCAAAGCAGGCGTCGTATCCTACCATCCCTCCGGATAGGGACGACAAACGTTTTGATGGCTGGGCGAAGAAAGTGTTTTCTTCAGGGGGTATGGCGCTTCATGCGGCCAACTCTGTATGTGCCTTGTCTCGTTACACACACACTCTGTGGAACTGTGTTGCATTAGCGGCTGAACATATTCCCGAAGGGGACGAACGGGATGGTTTGCTTTCCTTGCTATGGTTTAGGATGGCAAGGATGCCATGTGTGAGGCCGTTCAGTCAGGTATGGACATGGCAGATTGTGTCAGCCGGTCCATGTCGGCGAGCACCGTATTACGCAGGTTTGTGTGGTTGCGGAAGTCTGGGTTCGCTCCTGATGTGCAGTCCCGGCTCCTCAACATGCCCTTTGACGGTGAACATCTTTTTGGCAGCAATGCTGACGAGAGCCTTGAGAGGTTGCAGACCTCCAAAGCTGCAGCAAAGTCGTTGGGTGCTGCAGTTCGACAACCTCTGCCTTTTCATCCTAGGGGACAGCAATGGAGGGGAGGTTCCTTTGGCTATTACTCGTCCTTCAGTAAAGCGAGAGGAGCTGTCAGTCAAAGAGGCCACCGTAAGAGTGCCAGAGGTGCAACACAGGGTACTCGAGGTGCCAAGGCTGCTCGGGCAGTTGCCTCTTTGCACTCAGGCAACGCCGCAGCCGCTACTACTCAGTCATGAGGCCAGGTCCCATGGTTCGCCGGTTGGGGGAAGGCTGGCGCAGCATCTTGTGGCGTGGCGTGCCATTACTTCAGATGTGTGGGTTCTGGAGATCATAACCCATGGTTGCTGTCTTCCTTTTCGGCAGAGGCCTCACAACAATCCACCTGGGAACCTCTTTGAAGAGTCTGGACCCGCTCCTTGCGCAGGAAATTCAAGCCCTGCTGGAGAAAGGTGCCATAGAACTGGTGCCTGTAGCGGAGAGGAACAAGGGATGGTATTCCCCTTATTTTTTCATTTCGAAGAAAGACGGGGGATTGAGACCCATCATGGACTTGTGCGGTTTGAACAAACTCCTCAGGAAGGACAAGTTCAAGATGGTTACTCTCTCTCAAGTTCTCCAGGCCCTTCAACTTCAGGACTGGTTGGTGTCTCGACCTCAAGGACGCTTACTTCCATGTGCCGATCCATCCAAGCAAGTCCTGGATCATCTGTCTGTCACCTGCCACTCCCTTCACAATCTGGGCTTCTCCCTCAATTTAAGGAAGTCCCATTTGACGGCAACACAGCGGTTCCAGTACATCGGAGCAGTGCTTGACACATCCCTGGGGCTGTGTTTTCCTCCCCAGTTGAGGGCTCTTCACATTCAGCAGATGGTGCACCAGTTTCAACTTGCCCAGTCTCTCCCAGCGTCCGAGTTCTTGAGACTGCTCGGCCTCATGGCATCCTGCATTCTTCTGGTGCCAGAGGCCAGGTTGCGGATGAGATCTTTGCAATGGGCACTCAAGCTCCAGTGGTCTCATTCCTCCGGCAGGATGTCGGACCCTGTTCAGGTGCCGCCCTCGGTCTCCCAGGACCTTCTGTGGTGGGTTGTCGAAGGCAATCTGATGAAGGGGGCCCCATTTTGGCTGCCCTGGCCGGAGGTGACGATCGTGACGGACACATCCCTCACGGGATGGGGAGCTCATGCCAACAAGTTGACAGTCAGCGGTCGTTGGTCTCTGTCGGAGTCCAGACTCCATATCAATCTGTTTGAGCTGATGGCCGTCAGGCTAGCCCTGAAGGCTTTTCTGCCGACTGTGCGAGGAAAGAGTGTCCTGATTCTACCGTACAACACGGTGGCCATGCACTACCTCAACAAAAAGGGGGGGGCAGGGTCACTTCCTCTGTGCAGGGAGGCGATGCAGCTCGAGTTCTGGGCCATCCAGCAGGAAGTTTCAATCTCGGCTGTTCATCTGGCCGGAGACGACAACGAGACGGCGGACGCTCTGAGCAGGCAGAGCACAATCTCTCACGAGTGGGAGCTGGCGCAGGAGATTCTCCTGGAGATCTTCGCCCTTTGGGGGAACCCTCAAGTGGATCTCTTGGCCTCCAGTGTCATCCGGAAGTGCGAAAGGTTCTGCTCGCTGGAATTTCCTCCAAAAGGAGCCTTAGGAGACGCGTTCGTGGTGGAGTGGTCATTCCCACTGCTGTACGCGTTTCCTCTAGTCCCCGTCATCCCGCAAGTACTGTGGAGGTTACGGAGGTTCGGTTCCCGGATGATCCTCATTGCTCCGGCGTGGGCCCGGAGGACGTGGTACCCAGACCTCCTCGACTTGTCCATCTGCCCTCCACTTCCTCTTCCCTGCTGAGACGATCTGCTCTCACGGGAGGGGGGTCAGGTTCTCCATCCAGAGGTCAGATCCCTCAACCTTCACACTTGACTTCTGAAAGGTTGAGGTATAAGGATTGGGACCTCCCTGAAGACGTGATGGAGGTGTTGCTCTCGGCCGGACGGCCGGCAACAAAGTCTCTGTACCGTTGCCGTAAGTTCTGCGACTGGTGCAGAGTTAAGAATGTGGATTCTTCTGAGTGTGACATTCCCATGGTTCTGTCTTTTTTGCTTTCCTTGGCCCACACAGGGCTTGCAAGTGGGGACCATTAAAGGTTACCTGGCGGCGCTGTCCATATTTAAGTGCTCGTCTGAAGAATGTTCCTATTTTAAGATTCCTTTAATTTCTCAGTTTTTGAAAGGGCTCACTAATGTGTTCCCTCAGTCACCTTTTCTGGTGCCCGGTTTGGATTTGAACCTTGTTCTTAAGTTTCTTATGGGTGCTCCGTTTGAGCCTTTGCATTCTTGTCCTTTGAGACTTTTAACTCTGAAAACTGTGTTTTTGGTTGCGGTTACTTCCGTTCGCAGAGTGAGTGAGTTACAGGCACTTTCAGTTAAGCCACCATTCACTTTGTTTCATAAGGACAGGGTTGTCCTTTGAGTTCGTCCTTCCTTTCTTCCGAAGGTGGTTTTGGAATTTCATTTGAGCCAGAAGGCTGTTCTTCCGGCGTTCTATCCTCCTCCACACCCTGGTAAGTAAGAGGAGAGGCTCCATAGGCTTGATCCTAGGAGAGCGTTGAGCTTTTATATTTCGCGCATGTCCCGGGTCAGAGTGGACAATCAACTTTTCATTGGTTACGCTGGAAAGTGTTTGGGACAAGCTGTGACGAAACAGACTTTGTCTTGTTGGATTATTTTAGCTATCTCCGAGTGTTACCGCTTGACGGATAAGGACCCTCTAGCTGGTTTGCGGGCCCATTCTACCAGGGGAGTGGCTGCGTCTACTGCCCTGCAGAGGGGTGTTACTATTCGTCACATCTGTGATGCAGCATCTGGGCTTCGGTACATACTTTTGTACGTCACTACTCCCTCGATTCCATCCGAGGGCAGGATCTGGCCTTTGGCAAGGCAGTCCTTTATTCCGCAATTTGATTGGGCATGCTAAATTTGTGTTCTAAATTCTTTTCCCACCTCCTTGCTTGGTACTGCTTTTGGAGTCTGTCATAGATATGGAATACGTCGGCGGACCCAATCCCCTCGAAGAACAAGTTACTCTCTTACCTGGTAACGTTCTTTCGATGGAATGGTCCGACGACGTATTCCATATCGCTCCCTCAGATGGCGCAAATGTTCTGAAGCAGCACAGCTGTGGACATTTCCTGTCATAGATATGGAATACGTCGTCGGACCATCCCATCGAAAGAACTTTACCAGGTAAGAGAGTACCTTGTTTTTCTCTTATTCACTTTGTTTGGGTTTCACTTCCTCTCTTCCTTTTAGGGTTGTTTCCTTCTCTCCCTTTCTAGTTCGCCATTATTGTCCCTTGTCTGGTGTTTCCTCTATGGCAGCCCTGTCTATGGATTTCTTTGCTTCTTTCTTTGATTCTTCACTTTGTGGGGTTCTCTGTGATTTCTGTCTCAATAGACTTTTTATTCTCTCCCTCTGGGGATGTTCCTGCTTCCCTTCTCCCTGATGTTCATTCCCCTTAAGCACTCCATCGCTCTTGATTTCTCTTTCCTTTTCTTTATTAACCCTTCTCCATTATATTCCTAATTTTTTCACTTTTCCCAACCCCTTTTTCTTCCTTTCATTCCATTGCAAGCTTGGCCTCCCAGTCATAAGTCAGATCCGCTTTTTCTTATCTTTCTTCGCTTCCCTTCTCCTCTGGTCCAGCTCGCCCACCTCAGTGACCTATCTAAAATGTACCTAGTTCTTTATTGGTCTTTACAATTTCTCCCCACTCCGGCATTTTTCTTTATTATGGCAGCAGTCCCCTTCTCCCTCCTGGTTTGCCTTTCTCTGTGTAGTTTTCTTCCTCTAGGGGCCATTACTTACTTTCTTACTCGTGTACTTCCTCTACCTGATGGATTGTGTCCTCCAACGGAGTCCTCATCTTGGATGTATCCATATCCTCCTTTATAGTCTTGGAACATTTTTCAACAGCAGAGGGTGCTGTGCAGCATCAAGTCAATGTCCCTTGATGTTTACCATTCTCGCATCTGTACGCAACATTGATGATAGTATAACTAGCACGCACTGCACCCACTTGCCTCAGTTCCATTTTTCTGCATGCACAGCACGCTCTCTAAACAGTTCGACTGGCCTTGGCTCAAGAAACAATCTTGCTATTCCAAACGGTCATGATCCAGGAGTCATTTCTGTTACTCTTCCTCTACGTCATCAAAGAAGTCGAAGAAATTGCACCATCGTTCCTCATTCTCTGACTCTTCTCCAGACAAGCATCAGGTACGTTATACCAATAAGACCGCTTCTGCGGCCGAATGGGAAAAGTTAAGAGAAAAGATGAGGGAGGTTTTTTTTTTAAAGCGGGCCCCTCCTGGTCTCTCGAAAATGCCATAAAAAGCTGTTGAACCCACTGCATCTTCCAAGACCAGCAGGGCATTGTGAGGAACCGGAGGGCATCCTCCCATCTACTCCCCTTGGGTCTTCCTCTCAGGTGGCCAGGGAAAGGCCATCGCTATTTGATCACAACCATTGAGGTGAATATGCGAAGGAGGATCACCTAGGTGGAGGGACCTTGGGCAGTGGAGCAAAGATGTCTTTAGGTGAGGCATTGTCAAAATACATCCTACCCTCCTCCAACCTTTTATAGGTTATTACCAATCTTCCCCACTGTCACACACCAACTGTTCGCATTCATATCCCTTCAAGACTCCGACAAGGAAGCAGCAACTTGGAGTAATGCACACTTCCATCTGTGCACACCACTTTGGTACTGGGATGTGGAAGAGGACTGTGGAACACCATTCGAAAGGTCAGGCAATTCCCATTGACAGAAGTAGTTGTGATCAGGCAAAGGACTTGCACCTGCAACCACTAGAAAAACACATGTGTACAGGCGCTTTATAAATGACATACTATATCATATCCTATCCTACCGGTGCATATTAAAAGGATAGACCCGCCTGCAGAGGGAGAACCGCTTGGGAAGCCAGGATGACGTGGATCAGGCTGGAGAGGGATCGGTGGAAAGGATGCTGACTGCTGCAGGAGAGCGGGAAAGACGCAGAGGCCATAGCGAGCCACGAGAGTCAAGAGCACTGCTGAACCTTGAGCTGAATGTCCCCCGCTGGAGCACACAGAAGTCTCCACTACGCTGCAGGAAGCAGCACAAAGATTCGGAAGAGGTGAGCCCTTCTCAACGGTACACCCGTAATGATAGGGGAGAGAGCGAAAACAGAAGGGGAACGCGCATGTACCCGGAGGAGTGGCTGTACACCGGTGATTGACAGGCAGAGAATACTAATGCCGTGGCACTCCAGGGCCTTGGTATGGGCAAAGAAAGATGCTGCGCAAGTGAACGTATCTAACGAATGGGTCTGGAGACCAAATGGACATTATTGAATACTGAACAAGCTACAAAGTACTTATGTAATTACTGCACGAGTGAAGAGAAAATGATATGTATTTACAAACGAGGTAAGGTAATACTTTTTTTCATTTTGCACCATTTACAAACTAAGATTACAAAAAAGTACAAAAATACACAGGTAAAACCCTATTAGAAAATTAGTTGTTAAAAGAATATACAATGTACATTTATAGCCATATATAATGATAAAAGTCAAATGAAAACTTTCGTTCCAGACGCTTAAAAGAGGCGACAATATACTTGCATAAATCATTTACAAAGCATACATCAACACAGGACAAAACTAAATTAATTGCCTCCAAAACAGATCTAATGTTATGAAAAAAAAGTCTTCTGAGCCACTGTCTTAAATCTAATCTTGTACAGATAAACAAAAAATGTGATAAATCCTCTATAGCACCACTACTACAAGTGCAGTGCTTGGACCTAAGCTGCCACGACATCCTGTCCCTCAGTGGTAGAACATTTAATCTCTCCATTGCGAGAATACGTCTATGAATAGGTGACCGAATAGCGCTCATCATAAAACTCTCCTGGTAAGTACCATGTGCTACCATTAAATGTCCCATTGCTCGTAACTGTATCTTGCTATTTATGGCTTGATCAAATTCGAACTTGTTTTCCTTTTCAGCTGCTGCGTAGTCAACAGACCCCCCGCCCCTTAACTGCTTAAAATCAATACCCGACTTTCAAATGGATTGTGTCCTCTAACGTATTCCTCATCTTTGATATTTCCAATATCCAGCTTCAGCTGCTTTGGAATAAATATTCGGCAGTGTGTTGATGCAGTCAACTTGTTGTCCCTTGAGGGCCTGCGTCTTGGGGATATAGTCATCAAAGGCATATATAGCATGCGCAGCGACTTTTAGTTTCAGTTTTCTTTTTACGAGTAAGCTTACGTTTCGTGAACTATAGCGTGCTTCAAAAATTTCTTCTAGAAATATCAGAAAATGTCTTTGTCTTCAACATCGGCAACCCTGAAGACCGGGTTTATAAAGTGTCAAGACTGCGATGCCAAGATGTCGCTGACAGATCCGCATCGAGTAAGATTGTGGTGTCTCATGTGGGGCACAAGACCTCGGCCTGTTGGTGTCAGTCGATGACTGGAAAAGCTATGAAGGAGCGTAAGGGTAAATTGGCAGTAGGTAGACTCCCTAAGAAATCCCCTTCGACTACCCCGTCAAAAAAGCCTTCTTCCGACGAAGCGAGAGGCGACTATCCTCGACGCAAAAAGGTCCCTGTCCATGAGTGGCTCCCGCCACTCTTCATCATAGTTGAGGAAGTCGAAGAAGCATCACTAATCGCCTTCTTCGACATCCTCGTCTGAGTCCTCCCCTGAGAGGGACTATATCTTGTTCCACTAAGGCCTCCACTCCAGCTGAATGGGAATCATTCAGGCTAGAAATGCTTACAATTTTCGATAGCCTTAAACCCAGGAAGCAAGCAGGCCATGCTCCTACCGTGCCTTCCGAAGCTGGTAAGGAAAGGGCTCGAGCCAAATCCTGTGCACACCCTCAAGCCGGGACAAAGGCCATATTCCCATCGAGAGCCGTCCAGACCTCAACACGATGAAAAATCATGGAGGAATCCTTCGAGCCATAAGTCTAAAAGACAAGTCGATGTCGAAGTCGTCGACGCCATCGACCCCAGCCGCGCCATCAACGTTGAAAACGTCTTCATGGAAAACATCCACAGCTCAAAGCCATCGACGCCTTTACCTGATATACAGAAAACCTTTACTGCTTTACCAGACTGTCTTTCACTTCTATTTATGAGGACAATGAGCCGTTTGATGATAATGATGCACCCTTTGGTTTGCAGTATGGCACACCAAATGTCCCTGATAGTTTCATATCAGAAGAATCCAGGTGGAGAGACCTGCATGGAAATTGACAGCCAGTAGAATGGAAACTTCATCTGAATTGAAGTTTGAAAAACCTGAATCAGTGAACACGCAGACGCCTCTTACAGGCAATTAATAACAAAGGTAGTGGATTATTTGGGATGGAGCAGTCCTGCCCTCCCATTCTAACAGGATAACCTTACTGATATCCTGGATGAAGGTCCTCAAAGGGATCCTACCCTTCCCTTTAATGTCGCTATTCAGAAGAGAGTAAGTGCTGATTGGGAAGCACCGCAGTGAAGACCGGCAGTTAATAAGAACCTGACAAAGAAATATCGAGCGTCAAGCTGTGACCCCAGCTACTTGTTGTAACACTCTACCCCAGAAAGTCTGGTGGTGCAGGCAGCAACCACTACCTCCAAGCAGGCTGCTTATCCGACCATCTCACTGGATCAGGATTATAAGAGGGTAGATGCCTAGTCAAGGAAAGTCTTTTATGCTGGGAGCATGGCTCTTAAATCAGCCAACTCCACATGTGGCCTTGCAAATTCACTTACACTCTATGGGACAGTACTTCCATGGCAGCTGAGCATATTCCCGAAGGGGAGGAATGAGATGGCTTCTTGGCCATTGTGAAAGATGGCAGAGGCTATGTGTGAGTCTGTTCAGTCAGGTCTGGATTCTGCTGACAGTGTCAGCAGAGCCATGGTGGCAAGCACCGTAATATGCAGGTTTGCCTGGTTAAGGAAATCTGGTTTTGCCCAGACGTGCAGTCTAGACTCCTTAACACGCCTTTTGACGGGACTCGTCTTTGTGGCAGCAAAGGTCATGATCCCAGCCAATGAGCACAGTGTACATTCAGGCATCCCAGATAAGCCAGGAACATTACCTCAGTCAGTGGGTCTAAA
Source organism: Ambystoma mexicanum (assembly GCF_040938575.1). Taxonomy (NCBI): domain Eukaryota; kingdom Metazoa; phylum Chordata; class Amphibia; order Caudata; family Ambystomatidae; genus Ambystoma; species Ambystoma mexicanum. The sequence continues at coordinate 40,601,989 of NC_090933.1, forward strand.
GTGGGTGTTAGTCTGGCATACATGGCATTTGCACCACTCCCAGCATCAGTTTTCATAGACTCTCATAGCGTTAACATTGGTCTTATACTCCAAACATGGCTTCCTGCAAGATCTAATTCCTATCTGACAGCGCGTTACATTGATATTGCAGAGGGAGCTACTTAAGCCCCGCCTCTGCTGAAGCGCTTGCTACGCGTCTTCTCCGCTGAGAGTGGATAACCCTACCGACGCTTTCTTCTCACAGAACCTGTCAAAAGGAGAGAAATATTAAACATTAGTTTTACAAAGGAGACAACAGAATCTCATAGTTTATAGAAAAAACGTATCGTACCGTAGTTTTCTTCGAAGCAGTATCTTCAGTCAGCAGTGGTTGTTTTTTACCACAGCAGTTCCTGTCAGAAGTTCCTCCCGCAGCCACAGCATCTCCGACCGCAGTTTTCTCCAAAACCGCAGCATCTTCAGTCAGAGGTTTTTTTCTGCCGTCTCCGCATCATCCGAAAGGATTCTTCTCAGCTCACCGAAATTCTGCAGATAAAACAGAGGTATTTAATTAACCAAAGAACTGAATAGAAAAATACAAAAGAAAGTTAAATAAGCTTACGTACCTGAAGTATTGCAAGTTTCTCTTAGCACAGTTTGTTCTGTGTTTTTCCTGAGTATTGCAAGTTTCTCTTAGCACAGTTTGTTCTGTGTTTTTCCTGAGGGCTGCAGTTATTCTGCATAGTTGAACTTTTGTTATTAAAGGTTTCCTCAGCCTAAGGAACTTCATAGTTTTTCGCAGCCATTAACTTTTCAGAATTCTGGAATCTGCAAAAGAAAGGTTAATTGTTAGAAAGAGAGATCTCTCCAACCTAGGGATAATTACAAGATATAAAGAATACAGCGTTTTTACCAAGATACTTACCCAAAGACATTTTCAAGACAAACAACTATTGGGTCTCCAGCATTCCAAGACTCCATTGTAATCATTTTCAACGCGCCCCGTGTAGAAACCAGGATGGAGAGCTCCACACATAATAAACACAGGTGAGAGGGGAGAATTACCAAAGTATATATATATATATTATTTAGGCATCACCTTCTCAGTAATTAGATGTTATAGCCATCCTATTGTTGTGGTTATCATTTTTACAGAAAAGAAATCCAAAAAGTGCACAAGTACAGGTTCACAGGCTGAGAAGGCATTACGATTCTGAGGAGTCCAGGTAAGCTTTACAGCAAGGCTGACGAAAGCCTTGAGAAGCTGCAGACCTCGAAGGTGGCAGCCAAGTCTTTAACTGCCCCTATTAGGCAGCTGCAGGCCTTTCACCCCAGTGGACCACCTTAATGGGATAGATCCTCAGTTGGAAGAGCAAGAGGAATGGCTGGTCAGAAAGTCCGAAGAAGATTCCCTCATGGTGGCCGATGGAGAGGTGCAAAGACCGCCCATGCAGCGGCATCTTTCCCTACAGCCGCTGCTTCAGCCCCATCAAAACCTCTCGGAGGTATTGACTCCCGACACTCCAGTTGGAGGCAGACTGCCTCAGCATCTGAAAGAATGGTTGGGTATTACCTCAGATGCCTGGACACTAGAAACAATAGCCCAAGGTTACTGCCTCCCCTTCATTCAGAGACCTAAGAATCATCCACTGGGGAGCCATTCTTTGAAGGTTCCAGAACCGTTCCTTGTGCAGGAAATGTTGACCCTGCTAGACAAAGGTGCTATAGAGCCAGTACTTGTAATGGAGAGGAACAAAGGATGGTATTCTCCATATTTCCTAATCCCCAAGGAGGACGGAGGACTGAGACCCATCTTGAGATACTTGAACAAGTTCCCCAGTAAGGACAAGCTCAAGATAGTCACAATTTCTCAGATCCTTCAGGCCCTTCAGCTCCAGTATAGGATGCTTATTTTCATGTGCCAATCCATCTCAAGCACAGAAAGTACCTAAGGTTCGCCGTTGTTTCGAGTACTGCCATTCAGGCTGACCTCCGCCGAGGGTATTCACCAAGTTGATGGTGGTTGTGGCAGTGAGTCTCAGGAAAGGGAGTATTCACGTCTACCCCTACCTGAACAATTGGCTGATCAGGGCGTGTTCTCCCAAACAAGTCCTGCATCATCTCAGCGTCACCTGCCACTCCCTCCACAGACTTGGCTTCTCCCTCAATTACAAGAAGCCCCACATGGTACTATCTAAAAAAAATTCCAGTTCATCAGGGCTGTACTGGATACATCCTTGGGAAGGCCTCGCCACCCAAAGTGAGAGCTCAACACATTCTGCAGATGGTAACAAAATTCCAGAATGCCCAGCATCTGCCGGCTTTCGATTTTCTGAGGTTGCTTGGTCTCATGGCATCCTGCATGTTTCTGGTGCCAGAAGACCGATTGAGAATGAGATCCCTTCGATGGGCCCTCAGGACTCAGTGGACTCGGTAGTCCCAATTCTCAGGGAATATGTCAGATCAACTGCAGGTTCCAAGCAGAGTTGCTCAAGACCTTCTTTGGTGGGCTTGCAAAAACCATAGCCGGAGATAATGGTAGTGACGGGAGCTTCACTCACGGGGTGGGGAGCCCACACCAATGAGCTGACAATCAGCGGTCGTTGGTCTCCATCAGAGTCCAAACTACACATTAACCTTTTGGAGCTGAGGGCAATCAGACTAGCGCTGAAGGCCTTTCTGCCATCTGTACAGGGAAAGAATGTCCTGATAATGACATACAACACAGTGGCTATGTACTACCTCAACAAGAGAGGTGGTGTAGGGTCTCTACCACTATATAGAGAAGCAATGCATCTCTGGTTCCGGGCAATACAAGAAGGAATCTCTGTGTCAGCAGTTTACCTAGCCGGAGAGAAGAACACGGCGGTGGACGCTCTGAGCAGGTAGAGCACAGTCTCACACGAATGGGAACTAGCCCATGAAGTCCTTCAGGAGCTCTTCACCCTTTGGGGAACCCCTCAAGTGGATCTGTTTGTGACTGGTACCAACCGGAAGTGCTCAAGGGAATTTCCCCCAGGAGGAGCTCTAGAAGACGCATGCGTGGTGAACTGGGAATTTCCACTCCTTTACACGTTTCCTCCAGTCCCTGTCATTCCTCATGTCATGAGGAGGCTGAGAAAGTTTGGGAAATCCATGATCCGAATTGCCCCGGATTGGGCAAGGAAGATGTGGTACCCGGACCTTCTGTACATGTCAAATCTGCCCTCCAATAATACATCTTCCACAAAGAGAGGCCTTCTCTCGCAAGAGGAAGGTCGGGTTCTCCATCCAGAGGTTAAGACACTCGGCCTTCACGCATTGGTTTCTGAGAGGCTGAGGTACAAGGATTGGGACCTCCCGGATGACGTAATGTGAGATTTTGCTTTCGGCCATAATGCCAGAAATCAAATCTTTGTACCAGTGTTGTTGGAATAAGTTCAGTAACTGGTGCAAGGACAAGAATGTGGATCCATTCCAATGTGGCACTCCCATAGTGCTTTATTTTCTGTTGCATTTGGCTAATCTAGGGCTCCAGATTGGGACCATAAAAGGATAACTGGCGGCCCTTTCTATTTTTAAGCGCTCCTCTGAAGAGGTTTCCTCTTTCAAAATACCCTTAATTGTTCAATTTTTGAAAGGGCTTATCCCCCAGTCCCATTCAATGTTCCTGCTTGGGATTTAAACCTTGTTTTAACATTTCTAACACATATCCCTTTCCAGCCTTTACATTTGTGTCTGTTAAGGATCCTAACTTTGAAAATAGCCCTACTTATTGCATTAACATCAGCCCACAGGGTAAGTGAGTTGCGGGATATTTCATGCAGGCCTCCTCAAACTATTTTCTAAAGTTTTCCTCAGAGTAAAACCATAATTCCTAACGAAAGTAGTCTCCGACTTACATCTGTCACAGAAGATAACGCTACCAACCTCCTACCCTCCTCATTCAGACAAAGAGTAAGAGAGGCTGCATAGGCTAGACCCCAAAAGGGCTCTTAGCTTTTACTTTACAAGAATGGCTAAATTGTGCTACAATGATCAACTCTTTATTGGGTATACCGGCCCCAAATTGGGCCTTGCAGTCACTCCACAAACCATATCCAGGTGGATAATCCTGGCTATTGGAGAATTTTATAGACTTGCAGAAAGGACCCGCCGGAAGCTCATTCCACAAGGGGCATGGCAACCTCTCCGGCTCTCCAAAGGAGTGTCCCAATAAATGACATCTGTTCAGCGGCTACTTGGTCGTCCATTCACTTTTTTGTCAAGCATTACTGCTTTGGACTCCTTCTCCACTCAAGGAGGTCTCTTTGCAAAGGCAGTTCTCCATTCGATACATGATTAATTACTTGATACTCCCTCTTCCAAATTGCTACTGCTTTGGGAGTCTATTAAAGATGAGGAATACGTGGGAGGACACAATCCATTCGAAAAACAAGTAACTTACCCCTGGTAACTTTCTTTCGATGGATGTTCCTCCCACGTATTCCTCATCGCCCCTCCCAGCCTACCCCGCTGTACAGTTTACGTCTATTACACTCTACCTTTCTTGAGAGCTTGCAGTCTGGGGTACGCCTCTTTAGTTCCTCGATAAAGGGGAACAGGAAAAACGGAACTGAAGCCAACAGGTGCTGCACAAGCTATTTGTACCAACGATGACGTTGGCGCTCGACGGAGGCCCTCGTGCAACATCAATCCCATGGCATCGAGTACAGCGCCTCTGCCAAGAATTTGTTTTTCTGAAGCAGCAAAGCTGGTGAAATATGAATATCTTTTGGGGGTTTCATCTATTATATCATCCTCTGCATATAAAAGAGAGGGGCACAAGACTCAATTCAAAAGCGGCAGAGTCCAACCTAACTGCAATGGGTCTGTCATATAGTCTGAAAGAAAAATAATAAACAGCAAAAGGGCCATTGGGAGTGAAAGTATATAATGAATAGGTCTGGAGACCAAATGGACTTTGAATAACGAAAAAGCTACAAAGTATTTAATGAGTTATTGAATACTGGACTAAAGAAAAGCTATGGAAAATATATGAAAATTCTGCACAAGTGAAGAGTGATATGTATTTACGAACAAAGTACAAATAAGGAAAAAGCATGTATGACCAATGTGAAAGTACAAAGCCAAGTGAAAACCAGTAATGAGAGTTTGTGAAACATGTCAAAGGCAAATAATAAGCACTATTGGATCGTGTGAAAGCAAGGTGGTGACAAGGAATACACACCACAAACTGAATTTTGTGAAAGTCACGTGTTGGCAGAGTCAGAATTCTGCTAAGGAGAAACAGGAGTACCGCTGGACTAATTTCACGTGTGCAGTGAGGAAACCTATGGTGCCAAGGGTTATCGGTTGCATGACATGTGATGGGTGTACCGTGTGATCCAAGAACTGCGCCTAGACTGAGTAACCCCTACTTGGAGGGAACCAAGGAAAATCAAGAGGTTGAAGTTGTTTTGCCCAGCAAGTGTTGTGACTAAAGAGAAGAATAAGCCAAGTGAATGGTTGAAAAGCCTGAAAGGTTACAAAGTTTGCAAGCTGAGAAAGTGGAATTAACTGTGAACTGTGTTGAACTTGGCGAAGAGGAAGCTGAAAACAAGCCATGAGCTGGAAGAAGCTCAGAATTTTATTTTGAACAGTTTCTTTGGTTCCTGACATCCCTACCCATTGTATAGATTTAGTTTTGAGGGCAAGTATAAGTTTTGGGCACAGATGGACTTTGGAGTTGAACTTTGACACAGACTATCCTTAGTTTCTTTAGGCAGGGAAATGCCACCTTAGCATAGGGCAAGTTATGTCTTAAATCCTTCCTGATATTTGAGAAATAAAAGCTTCATTTTAGAAAAGTTAATCTGTTTTCTGTGTCTTACTTCATGATGCCATCACAGAATCCAGCAAGGCTTTGAACCGCACGCCGAAGAGCCAGAGTGTGAAGACCTCGGGAATGTCGTCTTGGGTAGCGTCAACAGCCTCGACCACAGAGACTTCATTGAAGCAAAAAGCTTCTGTGACAAGTTTTTTTTTTAAATGTAATTTTATTGTTTTTAAACGGTTGGAGCATAACAAAGAAAGCATTATAACATGAGAAGGCAAACAGTTCAAGTGAGATCAAAGCTAAAGATCCCCCTGCCCCTCAGTTCAAATACGGCCAGGGAAGCTCTCTCGTTTAAGTCCCTAGAGCTGCCCCGGTCACCTGTTCATTTCTGGCCCCAGGTATGGTCGAGCCAGGCGGGGTTTGTAGGTTAGAGCTGGGTATTTACAGTCGCATTCCAATAGTGGGGACCAAATCCCTTGAAATTAGTGAAGTTTCCCATCCCTTGCCGCAGTCACTTTTTCCGACACCAGCACATCCCTAACCTTAATTCACCATAGGGTCATGTCTGGGCCATCCGGGGCTTTCAGGCGATGGTGATGCGTGCCGCCAGAAGCAAATGTGTCTGTAGTTTTGTCCGGGGTCCAGTTTTGGGGTATATATATGTCCTCCACTGGGATTCCAAGCAGTAGGGTCTTCGGACAGACAGGGAGTTTGCTCCGCGTAATAGCTTCTATAGTTTCCACAATGGCTTCCCAGAACGAACGGATCTGGGGGCAACTCCACCACCTGTGGAAGTATGAACCTTGTGCCCCACAGTTTGCACTATCAACACTGATGGATGTCTCCCCGAGCCATCCCCTTTCGTGGTCCGATCATTGCGTGATTCCTTTTAAGATACAGACAGTGCGAAGGTCAAAACCAGCCGTGAACCCTAGTATCTTCATGTTAAAGCGAAATTAGGAAAGACCCTGCTTCTATTTTCTCTAATGTGGCCCAGTACTACGCCAAGGCCCCCTAGGAACTGACTCCTTTACCATTGGATATATTTAGATAAGTAAGTGTTATGGAGACTTTAACAGATTAGTTAGCACCTTATCAGATGTTGACGAAAACTGCCTCTCAGGCTGCACCTTGGTATACACCTGCACTACGTGCATTACGTTTAGAAACTCGACAGTCAAAGCTTAAATGGAGAAAGAACTATGATGCCTCTATGCGTGACATTTTCAAACAACAACAATCATATCATAAAGCCTTGAAAGAGGTAAAATCGTTATATTTTGCTGACACTATTGAATCAGCAATTAATGTTCCCAAGAAACTATTTGAGGTAATAAAACATCTAACTAAATCCGAGGTCAATACAGAGAGGGTTAGTTCGCAGATTATGTGCGACAAACGTTCTGGTTTCTTTACTAATAAAATCGAAACCATTAGAAATGAGAATATGGGATTACATGGCAACATTGGATATGAAAGATGCATACTTTCATGTTTCAAAGTTATTTTTATATATATCTTTTTTTATTGTTTTTTAACCCAAAAACCATACAAGCATTCACATCCATACCATTATTGTCCTATCTAACAACTTCTATAAATTCTCAGCGTAAATACATGAAAGCAAGTCACATCTTATTGTACACACCCTTTGGTACCCCCCAAACGCCTTGGTTATGTTCTTCTCTTCCCATTTGCCCCAGATTTTAATGGCTTTCATTGGGCACCCTTGTGCTGTATATATATATTCAGTGTTCCACTACCACACACGTCTACATCAGTGACCCATTGGGCTGGGACCGGAGATTCAGGTGAGCCCCAATGTTGTGCTATGTTATGTTTCATCAGTCCGATTGCAGTAAATATTAACAGTTTTTCCCATCGACCGGTGATGTTTTGGTCAGGAATACCCAGTAATAGCAGTTTGGGGTCCATTGGTATCGTTCTCCCCAGAGTATCAGATAGTTTTTTTTTACAACATTTCCGCCAGAAACACTCAATCCGGGGGCACTCCCACAAGATATTTATAAAGGTACCCTCTTCTCCCTGGCATCGTAAACATTTTGGATCAGAGGCACGGTTCCACTGGTACAGTGCAACCATAGGGTAATATATTCTGTGTAAAATCTTTAATTGTATCGGGCGCAGCCTGCATTAAGGCCAGTATCCAATCTTCAGGGTTGATTGTCCCCACATCTGTTTCCCATTTAACTTTCAGAGCGACCAACTCCGGAGTGGCAAAAGCTGTTATTGCATTGTATAGGATAGAAGTGACTTTAGTGGGTATGTGGTCTACCAGTAGGTTGCGTTCCAGAGGGGTGCATTGATGTGTGTTTGTAAGTGAGGGTAGGTGTCTACATAGTGCGTGGGCCATTTGTATGTAGTCATATTGTTCTGTGTCCGGGAGGCCTAACTTCTGTTGCAGTATTTCAAATGGAGCGATATCACCATTGATAAGAACTGTGTCCCAGGTTTCCTCCCATCTCGGCCATGTCGGGAGTTTACCCACCTCTACAAGATTCCTGTTGTTCCAAAGGGGTTGCATCTGGGTCACCCTGTCTTCCCAACCAATGTATCTATGTGCTTTCCTCCATATTACTACTATGTGTGCTGCAATCATCGTCTGCAGAGGGGGGGTGTAGAAAGATATTGGTAGAGCATTGACGGAGGTGACACCTTTTGTCTTCCCAGCGTCTCAGCGCTGATGTGTGGCAGATCTTGGTTTCCGTGAAATATGTTTTTGATTGCTGTCATTTGGCTCGCCAAGTAATATGACTGAAGGCGTGGCAGCCCTGTTTCTCCTTCCCATATTCACTGCTGTAGTGTGCTGAGGGCGATGCGTGGGTGTCCCGCTCCCCATATTAGGCGTCTGAGGAGACTGTCTATCGGGTGGAATTCTGAATCAGGGATCCAGAGCGGGACATTTTGCAGAATATACAGGAAGCGTGGCAGGGCCACAATTTTAAAGGGGGCTGCTCTGCCCAGTAGTGTCAAGGGGAGAAGCATCCAGTCTTGGACATCGTTAGTCGTTCTGTGATTGGCTGTAAGTTATTGCATAAAATGTCTGCGATGTCTCGCGAGATCTGTATACCCAAATACCGAAAGCCCTTGCATTCGTCCCGGTATGGACAGTTTGGTGGTATTGCGTGTGTGCCTGCCCCGTCCCCTTCCACGCCCACTTCCTGGGAAAAGGACTGATTTACACCAGTTGACCCGCAGTCCGCTAAACGCACTGAAGCGTGCAAGCATCTGTGTAATTACTGGGCAGGAGCGGGCTGGGTTGCCTAGGTATATTAAGAGATCGTCGGCGTACAGGAAGAGTTTATCCACCGGCCATCCGGCCAGCGAAAACCCAACCATGTGCCAACTTGACAAAGCCAAAGTGCTAGGAGCTTGATGGCTAATGCGAACAGTAATGGGGACATGGGACACCCCTGATGTGTTCCCCTGCCCAGTGGAAAGGACCTGGAGGACCAGCCGTTGACCCTAATTGCGGCCTGCGGGCCTCCGTAAAGCAATCTCACCCATCCCAAAAAATCTCACCGAACCCCATCCTTCGCATTGTTTCCCAGAGACTTTCTCACAATACGGAGTCAAACGCATTTTCGAAATCGATGGCTAAAAGGGCGAGGGGTCTGTCAAGGATCGGGGCATGCTCTAAGAGCAGGTGAAGACGTCTTATATTCATGCGTGTGGATTTATTCGGCATGAAGCCACATTGGTCCGGATGAACTAAAGAGGATATAGCTGCTTGCAACCTGATGGCAAGAATTTTTGCGAGAATTTTGGCTTCCCCATTAATCAAAGAGATTGGCCTATATGAGGAACATAATTCCAGGGGTTTCCCAGGTTTAGGAAGTACCACAATGCTGGCATTTCGCAGGCCCGGTGGAGGATACCCTGGTCTTTATTGTGAAGGAACATTTTAAGAAGGGGGCCTGCTATAGTTTCTCCACCTAGTTCTTTCCAGGTCTCTACCGGTATGCCGTTGGGACCTGGTGTTTTCCTGAAATGCAGCTGGACTAGGGCCTCCGCTATCTCCGATTCTGTGAGATCCTTATCCAGTTGTGTGCATTGTAGTTCGCACAGCCAGGGGATCAGGATCCCATCTGGTATGGAGAGATCCATCGGGTCTCTTGGGCCCTGGTAAAGCGTGGCATAGTAGTCCGCGAATGCCTCCGCTATGTCCGAGTTTTGTTTGCCAAGCTACCCCTGCACATTTTTGATTTCCCTGACATTATGGTGTCCCTCATCCCTTTTATCTAGCCAGGCCAGCATCTTCCCTGCCTTGTCACCCTCTTCATATATACGTGCGCGCGCTTCCCAATGGGCATTTCTAGCACTATCCAGCGCCGTGTTTCGGAAGCACTCTGTGGCCTTCAGCAGGGATCCGTGTGTATCAGGAGTGGCGTGTAGTACGCATCTTGCCTCCCATTCATCTGCCTCACTCTCTGCCATTATCACCTTTTGTAGTTGTTCCTTTTTCTTAGCCGATGTCCAAGAGATCATTTCTCCACGGAGCACTGTTTTATAGGCCTCCTATAGCACTACCGGGCTATCGACTGCGTTGGAATTGATTTCGAAGTATTCCATGGTTTTTTCGTGGATATGGTCTATAAACTCAGAGAACCCGAGATAATAGCTAATCAGCCTTCATGATCGGGGGGGGGGGGCAGGTTTATTTGTGTTTATTTCTATCACCAGAGGTGAGTGATCCGAGATATCACGAGGGAGAAGTGTCGCTCCGGTTACCTTGTATGCCTCCCGAGCCGGAAGAAAAAAATAGTCCAATCTGGATAAGGAGGTGTGAGCCGCGGAATGGAACGAGTAGCTATGGTCCAGTGGGTGAAGATCTCTCCACACATCGTGAAGACCCAGGGCTGAAGCAAACGTCGCCAACCTAGTTGGGAGTATTGGGATTACGACCGCAGATATCATTCACGGTGTCCATCACATCATTAAAGTCATTAAAGTCACCTCCAAGGATCCATAGATCCAGCTGGTGCTTTGTAATTATGACCACAAAATCCTCCATAAACTGTCCCCCAAGTGTCGGTGGGGCATATACAGCCAAAATAACGTTTTTTCCCCCAATGTACCCTGCATCACCACAAACCTTCCTCTGGGGTCATGTTCCACGGAAGTCGGCGTGTACGGGAGTCGTTTGTGCAATAGGATCAGGACCCCTCGGGAGCCCCTGGTAAATCCGGCATGCAACACTGTACGGTAGTTTGTCCTACGAAAGAGTGTACAGGCAGTGCTTGCTAGGTTGGTCTCAGTAAGGAGGGCAATATCCGGGGAGTGTCTATTAAGGAACTGGGTGAGAAGTCGTCGTTTAATCCCGGATCACAGGCCGTTGACATTCCAGGTGAGAAGTTTGAGGGACTTAGAGAAAACCATGTCCTTCAGCAAGGTCTGGGGACCTGCCATGTGTGTTGGTGGGTGTTCGACATTAAGCAAGAGTTATTTTCTGTGTGTGTGACCTTTTTTGGACAAGTGAATGCATGGGATGTCTCACATAGCCCCACTACAAACTTAAACATAGAACTTAGCTAAACAACTCCCCCACCCTCCCCCTATACTCTCCCACAACACGAAGCATCTGTCGCCCAAACAAAGCTGTCAGTTACAGCACTAACCAATACCATAATCCGCACAAGGACCCGTCTAAGGGAGTGGGCAGTAAACTAGCAACTGGCACTAATACAGCAGTCCAATGAAGGTAGAGCCAAAAAAGCAAAATGAAAAAAGGAAAGAAAGGGGGAGGGGGGTAAAAGTCAGCCAGCCAGAGTCTGCTGTCCGGGCCACCCTGGCAAATCCGTGGCTCGTTCAGCTGGGAGTTATGGAGATCATGTTGAACGGTTCCCAGGTATATGTTGTCACGTTCCTGTCATTTCCTATGTGCCATCTGCTCCCTGGTTATTGTCTTCAGGAGTCATCCACTCGCTCAGGGCATCCTGCTCCGGCAGTGCCGAGCGTCTTTCTGGGGGGGCAAGATCGGGGTGGGGGCAGGGTCTCCCGTTCGGGTCTCGCATTTCCTTCCCCCAGTCTCACTCAATGTGTCTCTCTGCCCATTTCCAGGCCTTGTGTGGGTCCGTAAAATGCATCATAATGCTGCTGTGGTAGATCTTCAGTTGGGCCGGAAACAATAATCCATATTTCACGTTCATGGTATTCAATCGTCTCTTCAACTGTTCGAATGATTGCCTAGCCCGTTGAACCTTGCGCATGTAGTCTGGGAAATTCATATTTCAATGTTGCCAGCGCACAGAAAGTACCTAAGGTTTATGATAGAGGACACGCACTATCAGTTCAAGGTTTTTCCCTTCGGCATTTCCTCAGCTCCACAGGTGTTTAGGAAGGTACTGGTGGTAATAGCTGCTCACCTACGCAGGCAGTCTATCCCAGTCTACCCTTACCGTGACGACTGGCTAATAACAGGGGATTCGTACGAAACATGCCTGACAAATACCCAGAAGACACTAGATCTCCTCTTCAGGCTAGGGTTCTCGATCAACGAGAAGTCCAGCCTAGACCCCAGCCAAGTCAAACAGTTTCTGGGGCCTCTAATTCGGACCAAAGATGGCCTTGTCTTACCCTCCAAAGAGAGGGTACAAAACATGCTGTTCCAGATCCCTCACTATGTAGCCAGTCACTAGGTGACTGTATGCAAAGCCATGCGACTGTTAGGGATGGTGGCCTCCTGCATCTACCTAGTTCCACACGCACGCCTGCACATGCGCCCCATGCAAGAGTGGCTCTCGAGCCAATGGTGTCAGGCCAGCGGACACTGGGACGATCTAGTGGTGATCTCGGCAGCTCTTGTTCCATCTCTGCAGTGGTGGTCCAGCGAAAAACCTCTGCTGTGGAAAACCTTCAACACCCCTGCAGTAGAAGCCACTCTTACCACAGACGCATCTCTGACGGGGTGAGGGGCTCACCTACTTCATCAGACGGTGCACAGCGTGTGGTCCCCAGCGCTAGAAACCAACCGCTTAAACCTATTGGAACTGCTAGCAGTATTCAAGGCCCTGAAGGCATTCCAAACACACCTCCAGGGGAAGACCGTTCTAGTCTTCACGGACAGTACTACGGCCATATTTTACTTAAACAAGGGGGCACTCACTCTCCAGGGCTGTCCAAACTGTCACAGAAAATATGGAAATCCGCTTTCAATCCTGTCACTACATGATCCAGGGGAACTCAATCTTCTGGTGGACAAACTCCACAGACACTTCCCACTACCCACAGAGTATGAGTGGCGATTGCATAAGGACATTGTTCTCAATGTCTTCACAGACCGGGGGTTCACAGAGATCGACTTGTTCGCATCTCTGGAGAACGCACAATGTCCAGATTACGCCTCCAATTACCCTCAGAACCTCTCCAAGGGGAACGGTCTCTGGATAACATGTTCAGGGAAATTTGACTACGCTCCCCCCCACCCCCCCGATTCCCCTGCTCAACAGGATAGTACACAAGATGCGCCAAGAGTCAGTCAGGATGATTCTGATGCCCCCGATCTGGGCCCCCCAACCTTGGTTCTCCCATCTCATGGCAATGTCAGTCTCCCCTACCAGGAAGCTGCCATGCCCTAACAACATGCTGTCACAAGACAAGGGGGAGATAGTACATCCATGTCCTCAAACTCTCAATTTAGCAGCCTGGCTCCTGAGGACGTAGAGTTTGGGCACCTCCAACTCCTCAAAGATGTATGGTCATACTTAAGGAAGCACGGAGACCTAACACCAGACATTGCTACTCCAGCAAATGGAAACGCTTTGTCATCTGGTGAAATGGCAAAAGCATCAATCCATTCCAAGATGGCTGCTGGACTGTGAGGGTGTGTCCCTACCTCTCCGTCCGGGCGAATAACGTGTATGCAGCCGTGACAACTAAGCACTATTAAGAAGTGGCTCAAAGAAGATTAGCCCCCCCAACAGTCCCGGCAGATCGAGGCTCCGAAATAAATACCGTGGAAGCACTGCAGAACGGCACCAGGACGCAGCAAAAACTACAGCTCGGACAAAGGAGCAACTCTGATCAGGAAAGGAAGCAGCGGCAAAGTCAGCCCAGCAGGGAGCTGCTATTGTGGGCGGTGATGAGAAAAATAGTAGGGTTGCCAGAGATAGCAGCGAGAAGGAGACAGCTCTGGCAAAGGCGCAGACCTCCCAGAAGGAAAACCGCAACGGCGTAGAACACGATGGTGTGGAGAGGACCCGGACCACAGGTGGAGCTGCGCTACGAGAGCCAGGGAAACTGAAGCGGGCGAAGCTGGAATGTGCGGGCATGGCGTTCCAACAAAGATAGAACGTTGGAGGACGGTGAGGATCACGTCTCCTCCTAGCACCACATCGCACGGGGGAGAGCTTGAGCTGGGGGTAGGAGGCAAGTTAGCCCGGGACCCAATGGGTGGAATCACAACAAGGATTGTAGAGTGAGAGGTCTGAGACAAAGGGATTTGCAGAGATAGGTGGGGATAATCAAGCACAGAGGTGCTCCGTGAAGCAAGGTGTACGGCACATGAGGCAGAGGGGGCTAAGACGCCTGCCCCCTCGCCCCCAGCACCTGAAGAACAAAGGGGATATACACCGATAAAGTGGCCAAAGAAAGAACAGGAGCAAGACGAAAGCCCAGATCTGTCCTAGATTCTACCAAAAGGGGCAAGATTGAAACTAAAGGGATAGGAAGGGGTAGATCTGAAAAGAAAGGATTACGAGTAAAAGATAAAGGATACACGAAAGTGGAGCAATAGACTCATCAGAAGTGGGTGTCATCTGAATATCGGCCCCCCTCCTCCAACACAGAGGGGGGTGGCGGGAAAAGTGTGATTTGATGAGACGGTCCCCAGATGCCAGGGACTAAGCCCAAAAACACCCCAGCAAGAGCAAAAGGATCAACGAGACTGCAATGGGGGGGCACACACTCGATCCAGGGAAAGAATCTGGGGGGAAAGGAAAATACGGAAACAGTAACCAAGATGGTACTAAATAAAGAGGAGCTGCAGGAATGTCTGAAAGGTATGGAAAGTGGAATGATGGAGTCCTTCCAGGACCAATTTGTGAAAGTGAAGGAAGAACTTAAGTCATCGCTTCAAGAGGTCAGAAAGGAAATCTACGAGATGGGTAATGGAGTGGATGTGGTGGAAGATGGCCTATCGGTAATGTCTCTGGAGGTCAAACAGAACGGCATTCAGCTGGAACAAGTAGCCAGAGCAATACACAATTTAGAAGTTCAGGCGGAGGACCTGGAGAATAGGTCCTGCAGGTCTGACATAAGGGTCAAGGGGACTGGTTGAGACAGTCATGGACAATGATCTAAAAGACGCAATGCAGCATTGTTTCAGCAGCCTACTGAACGGAATACAACCAGAAGAGATACTGATAGACGGGGTGCACAGAATCGGCCCCAAGACGAGAGACCCAGGGGCAAGACCCCTAGACGTTCCAATAGCCTTGACCTTGTATACCATGAAGGAAGAAATACTTAGAGCAGCAAGAATGCAGCACGATTTGACAACAAATGGAAATCGAATTCAGCTATATCAGGACCTGGCACTATCAACATTACACAAGAGAAGACTAATGCAGCCAGTTACGAAGGCTTTAATTTCAAAACACATAGCCTACAAGTGGACATTCCCGTTCGGACTGCTCTTCACATGGGAAGGCAAGCAGCAATGGGATCACCACGTGTGAGGAAGGACTATCGCTGTTACAGATGGAAGGGGAAGTGAGTCAGGAAGAGCTGAGACCAAAGCAAAACCCCTCAAACAATGATTCCAGACCATGGGAATGGTCGATGGACAAGAGAACGAGACGTGGAAGGGAAGCGAAGTTGACAGGACCCTATAAGAAATAAGGACATTGTGTGCGTTGGATGTATAAGGTAAAGACTGAGATGCAATCCATTGAAATATAGATCGGAGGAGGGAGGAGGGTTAACTAAAACAACAATGCTAGGGAAAATTGGAGGCTGGACGGAGGAGGGAAGGTGGGAAACATTGGAATCAACCTCCACGTATGGAATTATCCTGGCGGAGGTAATTCCTGCGGGTGTGCATGGCCCAACGCCCTGAAAGATCACCAGGGGTGGGGTTTGGGTGAACCCTGGCCACTTTGGGGTAAGGGGAAGTGGGCATATTAGAGGAAGGGAGGTGGAGGGGGAAAGGAGGTTGGGGTTAGGGTAGGGAGTTGGGATATGGTCGATGTATGGTTTAGAGTTATTGGAGTGGAAGCCGAGTTAAAGGCTCCGGCGGGAGTGGGTAGGGTCAGAAGCAGAGGCCTTAAGGTTATCAGTACATGGTCCCGAAGATATCACAGATGACTGAGGAAACAATTATAACCTTGAACATACAGGGCTTAAATTCACCAGCTAAACGTCTTTCGATACTGGGCAGACTTGTGAAACTTCAAGCATTAATTGTGTTTCTACAGGAGGCACAACTCCTCTCGCAAGATGAATGAAGGATGTTGCATAAAGCATTCCCCATGCAATTTTATGCAGCAACTGGGGAAAAAAATAAAGTGGGTTGCAATTTTGCTCAGAGCCAACCTGGGGTTTAAAAAGCACCACATATACAAGTAGGTCGAAGATAGATACCTGTTGCTCCAAGGGTCAATAAGGGAGCAGCTCTATACGCTGATAGCATTGTATGCTCCTAACGAGAAACATGTTGCCTACCGTAGTGTATGGTAAATATAGGCAGGCACTGGGGAAATATTTTAGGGATCTTGGGGCAATTGAAAAAAGGAGATTCTTCCACGAGCAGGACAGGGAATATACACACTACTCGGCGGTACATAAGGGCTACTTAAGGATTAACATGGTCCTAGTCTCAGCAACATTGATCCCGAATGTGACAAATGTAGAGATTGGGGTCAAATACAGGTCTGATCATGCCCCGGTGATGATATAAATGGAACTGGCCAGAGACAAAGGAAATAGACAGATACACTGGAGATTTAGGGAGTTAATACTGCGGGATATACTCCTTAGAGAATATATGGACAAAACCATAAATAACTATTTCAAAGACAACGATAACGGGGAGACAGACTGGAGGATAGTGTGGAATGCAGGGAAAGCTGTGGTCCGGGAGAATTTATTTCGCAATCCGCAGCATATATCGGAGAGAAGGGTCTCATTTCAGAGAAACTGGAGGGGGAGGTAAAGGAAGCTGAGAAGCAGTATAAAGCACGACAGACTCAAAAATTCGCTGAGAGCCCTGCGGAAAGTTAGATCCCAGCTCGAAGCGCATGTGGCTGATCGAGTGACACAGACACTTTTGAAAGACTAAACAATCATATTATACGCAGGGCGGGAAACCTTACCGATTTTATTTGCAGCTAAATTAAAGAAACAAAAATCCCGTAACTACATAATCCAATTTAAAAATGAACAAGATAATCTATTCATGTCGGAAGAGGGAAAACTGGAAATAATGGAAACATTCCAGAAAGGGCTGCTGAAGCAAGAAGGCTTAGACCCTTCGTTACAAACAACCTACATCTCAAAACTGCGTTTACCCCAAATTTCTGAGAAAGTAGGGACACATTGGATGGCCCGATAACAGCACAAGACGCGAGTGACACAATTACGGCCTTACCACCCAATAAAACTCCTTGCCCGGATGGACTGGGAAATGGTTACTACAAAACCTTTAGATCGCAGCTGCTGGCACCACTAACACGACTCTTTAACTCCATCTGGGAAAGTGGGAGCATTATGGAGGACATGGGGAAATCCACAACAATATTAATACTTAAACCAGGTAAAAACCCTACAAACTGTCGCAGCTATTGTCCCATTGCGCTGCTATATAGTGATGCCAAAAGTCTTAGCAGCAAGGTTAATGAAGGTGTTACCGGGGATTATACACAAGGATCAAGCAGGCTTTATAGAAGGGCGGCATACACAAGACAATATAAGACGCACCATAGATATAATTGATGTGGGCACTAAAACGGCACAACGATTTCCTGTAGCAGCTCTTGATACACGGCAGGCTTTCGATAACTTAGACTGGGTATATTTACGGCTGGTCCTGGAGAGATTTGGGTGTGGCCCCGACTTTTCTAAGATGATTCTGGCTAACTTTCAAATCCCAAGAACACATTTACTGGTCAGTGGGCGTAGCTTGGCACCGATTAAAATACGAAGAGGCACCCGCCGGGGATACCCTTGATCTCCCTTAATATTTGCAATGGCTATAGAGCTTCTAGCCATGGCGGTCAGACAGGACCAGAGGATACTGGGTGTGACTTGTGGGGAGGTAACACATAAAATCGCACTGTATGCGGATGATAAATTATTTTTGAAAAAGACTAAAGACACACTACCTAGAGTAATGGAAAAGTTACATGAATTCGCCACAATCTCGGGTTTCACTATAAAATACACAAAATCTAAAGCTCTAAACATAACGGAGGAGCAGGGTGAAATTACTAAACTGGGCAAAACATACCCCTTACTCTGGGAAGAAGAGTATAAAATATTTGGGGATAATACTGATGAGGGAATTTAGAGGGCTGTATGGAGCAAATATAACACCGCTTTGGAAACAATTACAAGACGGCATGCATAGATGGGATGCCCAGGAACTTTCGTGGTTGGCACGAATCGCGGCGGTTAAGATGACATTGCTTCCCCGCTTGCTCTATATGGTGGGCTCTCTCCCGGTAGATATAGCACCACGAAAGATTAAGTAACTACAGACGACAATCTTCACCTTTGTATGGCCCGGAAAGATTCCGAGAATACAAAGGAAAATTCTGATGCACCCAACGTTTATGGGGGGGCTGCGGGTCCCGGACGTAGAGAGATATGTATGAGCGGCACAGATTGCACTGATGCCGAAATGGGCTGGTCAAGACAAATTAAAAGGTTGGTGCGGAATAGAACAAGTGGCCTCGACCATCCCACTGAAATCGCTACATGCCCTCAGTACAGGCCCATATTTCACCAGTTTTACATTCCCTGCACTGGCCTCCGGTGGCGCTGCGTATATGATTAGAAGCACTGTGTATCGTCCATCGGGCTTTGCATGACCAGAGGGCAGATCATCTCAGCACTAAGTTTGTGTGTTATTTCCGCAAGCGCTCTTTGAGCTCAGCGTTGGCAGGTCTGTTAAGTGTGCCGACCTTCCGTCGCCCCCGTATTGGGGGTTGTGCATTTTCTCCATTTCTGCGGCTCAGCTGTGGAACGATTTTCCGCTGGCAATGAAAAAAATGGCCTAACCATTTGGTCTTCAGGAAAGCCCTAAAGACACATCTATTTTGATCTCTGCGGCTGATGGCCTTGTGCTGTGTTGCCCTGGTTTTAGTTACTTGCCTCTCACGCGCCATGATACCTTTGGGCGACTGCGCGCTATATAAGTGTACATAAGTGTACATAACATAACAGGCACCCACCGAGCAGAGAGACAGCTATTAGAAGCCACCAAAGTATCTCTGCAGGGGTTGGATAAGGCACTCAGAAGAAAATACAGCGTGGATTAGGTCCATTCTCCCCAATGGCCCATAACCCAGGCTAATAAAAGAAATTGTGGGACGCTTGGGTGGGTACGGACTCCATCAATTTAAGGGAAATGTTTCAAGGGGCTCTCCCCTTTTATTTGAGGAATGCAAACTGGAAATTTGGAATAGCGCAGAAGGAACGCTACAAATATATTCAAATAAGGCATTGGATCTCCCAAAAGAAGGTTCAAGGAGGCGGGCACAAGAGCTCTGGTGGGGTTAGCACTAACCATTCAGGAAGGTATGACAACTAATGGGGTAGCAAGATTGTATAGGCTGTTGGATAACTCGCAAGAGGGTGATGAGCTCTCGCATAAAGATAGTTGGGAGAAGGATATTGGGGAGCTAATCACTGAGAAGGAATGGGGACAGGTTTGGGTGAAAGTGCATAAAATATCTAAAAGTACAGCCATCAAGGAGACAGCATAAAAGCTTTGTTTTAGATGGTACATGTCCCCCACCGTCTACATGGAATACATGCAACTCACGCCCCCTACCTCTCCTGGTGCTGGAGACAATGTGGTGGGAAAGGGAATCTATACCACATGTGTTCGACATGCCCGAAAGCGGTAATGTATTGGAAAGAGATCCTAGGGCATGTGCAGGAGATCACAGGGTGCAATTACCTAATTCACCAATGGTGGTATTGTTTGGGGTGGAAGTGGAAGGGATCTATGCGGCATCCGGGTATAATGCCACTCTCATCACACACCTGTTGATGGCAGCGCAAATGACCATAGCGCACGGGTGGAAAACGGTGGAGGGGCCTATAATAGCATGGTGGTGGGTCAGGATATGGGGAGTGATGGCGATGGAGAAAGTATGCGCCTTGAAAGAGGGGTCGTATCGGACGTTTTTGACAGTCTCAAGATCCTTCCATGTATATGTAAAAGACAGGGAAAATCACTTCCATAAACCCAAGATACTCATAAATGTTCATGTATGTTGACCAAAGGAAGAGGTTTGCAACGGATGGCACGGCTTCCTGAGAGGGCGATAGAGGAGACCCTAAAAACCAGAGGAAGAAAACGAAGCTATACAAGTTGGGGTTGGGGTGGTGAAAAGGAGAAAGTGGTAAAGGTAATGGAGTAAGCTTGTTTTTGCAAAATGAAAATCTCATGTTCACTATAACATTGGGATATGGTGTCAGTTGGACATAGAGTAGGATGGCATAAAGAGCATACTTACAAATAATACTACTGTCATTGTAACAGACTGTGTTCGTGATGGAAAAATAAAATTCTTTACAAAATAAAGCATCAATCCTATTGAATGCACACCAACACATATTGTCCTGCACCTAACTCACCTGCTAGATTCAGGCCTGCTTTTCAATTCCCTAAAGGTCCACTTAGCTGCGCTTTAAGCATACACCACGTGCCAGAAGAAGGTTTCGTAGTGGAAAATTCCAGTAATTAGTGTTTGTGGAAGGGGTAAAAATACTTCATTCCCCTATTTCCAACCCAGCTCCGGGTGGGCCCTGAACGTTGTACTTACCAGACTGATGAGGCCTCCTTTTAAACCAATGCACAAAGCTAGCCTTCAAGCACTTACATACAAGACCGCCTTCTTCGTGGCGATCACATCAATAAGGAGAGTTAGTGAACTGCAAGGATAAGGTGGTCCTGCGCACTCACCCGCGATTTGTGCCTAAATTTATTTAAAAGTTCCATGTGAACCAGTCCATAGAACTACCCACCTTTTTCCGGAACCCCACTGACGTGGCAGAAAGAAGCCTCCACACACTTGATGTGAGGAGAGCAGGGATCTATTATCTGGAAAAGACAAAACCACTAAGAAAGACAAACCTGTTTTTTGTTTGTTTCAGTGGCACCTGGTAGAGAAGGGAACCCCGTCTCTAAATCAGCTATTTCAAAGTGGATCGTAAACTGCATCACACTATGCTACACATTGGCCAAGAGAAATCTGCCCTTCACGCCTAGAGCACACTCTACTCGGGGAACAGGGGCTACCATAGCATTCATTGCAAATGTTCCTCTTGAGTCCATTTGTAAAACAGCAACCTGGAGTTCTGTTCACACCTTTACACAACACTCCTGCCTAGATACACACACTAGGTCTGATTCTCAGGTGGGACAAGCAGTGCCAAGACATCTCTTTGCTACTGTTCCTTCTCACATTCCACTACCATCTCTGGGTACTGACTGCTCGCTAGTCTATGCACAGCATGTGATTCTAAGCAGATTAACAAGCATCAGAAGACATGCATTATTCACCGTAATAGCATTTCTGATGACGGTATCTGCTTAGATTCATATGCTTCCTCCCTGCATGGAGTTGAAGGAACATAGACATCTTATACATTCTCTCTTCTGTACTCACTCACGCTGACTATAAGGCTCCCTCACGGCAGATAAAGCACAATCGGAGGGACCTCGGTGCGTGAGGGATTTCGGGTACACTACACGTCACATTAGGGATAGTGTTAAAGTCACGCCCATGTCGACGTCCTCTTTCGATCCTCGAAAGAAAGATGCAATATTCCGAGATTACCACTAGATGTCGGACTATATGGACAGCATGTGAATCTAAGCAGATGCAATCATCAGAAATGCTATTACGGTGAGTAATGTATGTCATATGCTCACGAACTTACATGCACACACCCCAACTAACACTTGCAGGCACTGCTCCTTACCCCTATGGACACAACAAGCCAGTTTGCACAACCATAACGTTAAATACCAGCCAATTTACCACATAAAACACACCCAACAAAACAGACATTCAGACACAACATAAAACCCAGGCATTGGACTTCACCCTTATGGATATTGATATTTTATTTCTATCGCACTCATACACAAGTGTTTCAGAGCGCAACAAGGCAAGGGAAGGGGAACAGAGGAGAAACAAAAACAATCTTACTAGGCCCAGTGACATTGAGATCACGCAAGTGCATGGTAGAGGGGGAGAGGGAGAAGTGCATGGAAGGGGGAACAAAAGGAGAGTGCGCAGCAAGGAGGAAAAAAAAACATAAATAATAATAAATGAATAAATAAAAAGGCAACAAACAGAGAGAGTGCAGCCAGCAAGTGGCAGTGCTGGGTTTAAGGCAGCAGGCTGGGTAGGTCTGATAAGTGCAGGAAGAACAACATGATACAACAAGCCAGTGCACGCAATCGACCCATCTGCAACCCAAAGCACACAGATGTTAGTTTCTCCTGGTTCTGGACCTATGCAATCCCTCTACCCTCACTAACCAACACTGTCCTCTTTTTTGCAGAGTCACGTGAGCGCCTCGAGACTTCCCCTGGGTGATAGCGGTGCACGTTATAAATCAACATAAAATACAATACAAAGAGGACAAAGGCGGTCCCAGTTGACAACTTCTTAAAAGCTGCAATTCATTGGAGCAATCCTGTACTCTTCCTCTGGGACGGTTTTGCCTCCTGGGGTTAGAGCTCAAAATAGCTTGCAGAATGTAACATGATTTTAGAATGCCCAATATCTTCTGGCATTCGACTTTCTGAGGTTGTTGGACCTAATGGCATCCTGAATTTTCCTGGTGCCAGAAGCCTACGGATGAGGTCCCTCCAGTGGCCCCTCAGATCCCAATGGTCACAATTCTCAGGCATGACGACAGACCACGTCACAAGCAAGGTTGCCCAGGATCTCCTGTGGTGGGGCCTGCAAGGAGAATGTGATGATAAGGGAACATTTTTGGCAACTGTGAGGGGTCAGAAATGAGACAGACTCAAAGTTTTAATGTTTTCACCATTAGACATTTTATTAAAATAAAATGGTTTGGATGAAGGCCTTTTGAATGGATTGTGTCCTAGCTATTCCTTATCTTTGATATTCGATATCCAGCTTTAGCTGCTTCGGATAAAATTTTCCTCAGAGGTGGCTTTGCGTCGATGGCGTCGACTGGATGTCCCTCGAGGGCCTCCGTCTTGAGGAAGATGTCATTGAAGGTATATATAGAACGCGCAATGCACATTGACTTCAGTTCTGTTTTTCCACAAATGCTATTGGCACACTTCTTTACTTCAAAAAGCTTGATTGCTTTGAGAAATCGAGTATGTCTTCTTCGTCGACACGGACTACCCCGAACACCGGGTTCAATAAGTGTTGAGATTGCAGGTCGAAAATGTCATTGACCGATCCTCAACGTATATCTTTATGGTGCCTTGGAGTGGAGCAGAACTCCTCAGACTGCTAGGAAAGGCCTTGAAGGAACGAAAGGGGAAATTGACGGAAGGTCGAAACCCCAAATCATCTACCCTGACCAAAAAACCTTTGACAAGTCGAGAGGCGACTCTCCTTGGAGGAAGAACAAGAGATCGAGAAGTGGCTCCCTCCACTCGTCGAAGTCCAAGAAGAGGCACAGTAGGTCGCCTTCTTCAACTTCATCGGGCGCTTCCCCATAGTGTTTCTTGCCCAAATAGGAAATCCACCCCAGCCAAGTGGGAGACTGAGTAGAGATGCTAAAAATATTTGAAAAACATAAGTCTCCAAACCATGCTTGTACCGCGCGTTCCAAAGAAGCCAGAAAGGAAAGGGCTCGACCTAAATCACGCGCGCCCTCGAGCCAGGGACAAAGGACTGAGACTCATCAGGAGCAGTCGAGGCCTCGATCCGATGACGTGTAATCGAAGGATCCTACGAGCTGAAAGCATAAGTCATGGTCGAGGTTGTCGATACCATCGATGCCGGCTGCGCTTTCGACACCAGCCAAGCCCTCGACATCGTCGCTGAAGGCATAGACGCCAGCTGCGCCATCATTGCCAGCTGCACCATCGATGCTGAGCGCTCTATCAAATCCTATGGCGCCAGTAAAAAAGGTTTTGATCGCTCTTCCAGCGTCAACTCCATTCTTTATTAAACCGTTGATGCCTGTAAAGACTTATGTGCCTTTACCAAAAAAGGACTATTTTAGGTCCCTTACCTCAATATGTGAGGAGAATGAACCCTCAGATAACGAGGCACCATTTGGCCTCCATTATGGTACGCCAAATGTAACAGAACGTTTTATCTCTGGGTAATCAAGGTTGAGGTTTATGACAACCTGCAGGTGGCGAGTGGTGGTGGACACCTCACCTGAGCTAGAGTTTGGAAGACCAGAGGCCGGGGAGCATGCTGATGCGTCATATTGACAGCTCATGTCCAAGGTAGTAAGTACATGGGGTGGAGTAGGCCTCCGTTACCATTCGAACTGGATGTTCGGACGACATCCTGGATAAGGGTCCAGAGTGAGATCCTATATTACATTTTCACATTGCTCTGCAAATGAGGGTGCAGCAAATTGGTAAACACCAGAAACCAATCCAGCTGTGAATAAGAATTTGACCAAAAAGTACCGCCTGTCCAGTATTGACCTCGACTACCTGTCAAACCACCCCACTCCAGAGAATCTGGTGGTACAAACAGCTACAGCAACTTCTTAGCAAGCAGTTTACCCTAACATCCCTCCAGATAGGGACAACAAAAGTGTAGATGGATGGGCAAGGAAGGTATTTTCTGCAGGGAGTATGGCGCTTAAATCAGCCAACTCCACATGTGTCCTTGCAAAATTTACATTCACTCAATGGGACTACATTTCCATGCCTGCAAAGAACTTTGCCGAGGGGGATGGAAGAGGCGGGTTCTTAGCCATAATTAGAGATGGCAAAGAAGCCATGTGCAAGACTCTTCAATCAGGTCTGGATTCTGCTGACCGCATCAGCAGGGCCATGGCTACTTAGCACCGTTATACACAGATTTGCGTGGTTGAGGAAGTCGGGCTTTGCAGCGGATGTGTAGTCCAGACTCCTCAACATGCCCTTTGACGGGTCTCACCTTTTTGGCAACAAGGCTGATGAAAGCATTTAGAAGATGCAGACCACAAAGGCGGCAGCCAAATCTTTAGGTGCCGCTAGAAGGTAGCCTCAGCCTTTTCGCCCTAGTGGACAGCCTTGGAGGAGTAGATCTTTCTGCTGCTACTCCTCAGTGGGAAGAGCGAGAGGAATGGCTGGTCAAAGAGGCCAAAGAAGGTTCCCTTGTGGTGGACGAGGGAGAGGTTTGTGGTGGACAAGGGAGAGGTGCGAAGCCAGCTCAAGCAGGGGCTTCTTTTCCATCTGCCACTGCATCAGCCGCCTCAAAACCTCTGAGGCCTTGAGTCACAATTCACCAATAGGGGACAGACTGTCTCAGCATTACTTCGGATGCTTGGGCATTGGAAACCATAGCCCATGGGTACTGCCTTCCTTTCATACAGAGACCTCAGAGCAATCCACTGGGGAGCCTCTCTTTGAGGATTCCAGATCTGCTCCTTGTGCAGGAAATTGTAACCCTGCTAGAGAAAGGCACTATAGAACCAGTGCCTGTAGCGGAGAGGAACAAGGGATGGTATTCCCCTTATTTTTTAATACCCAAGAAGGATGGAGGACTGAGACCCATCTTGGACTTGAGATACTTGAACAAGTTCAGCAGGAAGGACAAGTTCAATATGATCACTCTTTCTCAGATCCTTCAGGCACTCCAGGACTGAATGGTGTCATTGGACCATCAGGATGCTTATTTTCATGTGCCAATCCATCTCAAGCACAGAAAATACCTGAAGTTCAGAGTTGGTGATTCTCATGATCAATTTCGAGTTCTGTTATTCAGTCTAACCTCCGCCCAAGGGTTTTCACCAAACTGATGGCGGTGGTGGAAGGGATTCACCTCTACCCTTACCTGGACGATTTGTTGATCAGGGCCCGTTCTCCAGAACGAGTCCTAGATCCGAAGTGAGGGCTCAAGACATTCTACAGATGGTCACCAAATTTCAGAGTGCCCAGCGTCTCCCGACATTCGATTATTTATTTATTTATTTATTTATTTATTTATTTATTTAGGTTGCTTGGCCTCATGGCATCCTGCATTTTTCTGGTGCCAGAGGCCCACCTGAGAATGAGATCCCTTCAATGGGCTCTCTGAACTCAATGGTCCCAGTTCTCAGGAAAGATGTCGGACCTACTTCAGGTTCCAAGCAGGGTAGCACAGGATCTTCTGTGGTGGGCCTGCGAGGACAACATTCTGAAGGGAGAACCTTTATGCCAACCATGACCGGAGATAAAAGTAGTGACGGACGCCTCACTCACAGGGTGGGGAGCCCACACCAACGATTTGACAGTCAGTGGTCGTTGGTCTCCCTCGGAGTCCAAACTACATATCAATCTTTTGGAGCTGAGGGCAATCAGACTAGCACTGAAGGCCTTCCTGCCCTCTGTGCGGGCAAAGGATCTCCTGATAATGACAGACAATAGAGGCAATGTACTACCTCAACAAGAAATGAGGTCTAGGGTCACTATCACTGTATAGAGAGGCAATACAGCTCTGGTACTGGGCAATTCAGGAAGGAATCTCCTTATCAGCAGTTCAAATAGCCGAAGAGGAGAAAAGGGCGGCGGACGCTCTGAGCAGGCAGAGCACAGTCTCCCACGAGTGTGAACTAGCTCAGGAAGTCCTTCAAGAGATCTTCACCATTCGGGCAACCTGTCAAGTGGATCTGTTTGCGACCAGTGTCAACCGAAAGTGCGAACTCTACTTCTCCAGGGAATTTCCCCCAAGAGGAGCTCTAGGCGATGCGTTTGTAGTGAACTGGGTGTTTCCACTCCTTTACGCTTTTCCTCCAGTCCCTGTCATTCCTCACATGATCAGGTGGTTGAGAAAGTTTGGGAAACGCATGATTCTTATTGTCCTGGATTGTTCCAGGTGTACGTGGTACCCGGACCTTCTGGACATGTCCATCTGTCCTCCAATGCGTCTTCCACAAATAGAGGACCTTCTCTCGCAATAGGAGGGTCTGGCTCTCCATCCAGAGGTCAGGGCACTCAACCTTCATACTTGGTTTCTGAGAGGCTGAGATACAAGGATTGGGACCTCCAGGATGACTTAATGGAGATTTTGCTTTTGGCCAGAAGGTCAGAAACAAAGTCTTTGTGCCATTGGAACAAATTCTGCAACTGGTGCAAATACAAGAATGTAGATCCTTTTCTGTTAAAACACCAGATGTTTTATCCTACTATCTTTAGCCAATCTGGGGCTCCAGATTGGTACTATTAAAGGCTATTTGGCAGCGCTGTCCATCTTTAAGCGCTCGTCAGAGGAATGTTCATATTTCACAATTCCACTGGTGACATATTTTCTAAAGGGACTCACCAATGTTTCTCCTCCTATCTCCTTTTCGGGTTCCAACTTGTGACCTTAATCTGGTATTAACATTTCTTGTGTGTACACTTTAAACCTTTACACTCATGTCCTTTAAGGTTGTTTACCTTTAAAACCATTCTCTTGGTAGCCTTAACTTCAGCTCGCGTGAGTGAGTTGCAGGCACTTTCATCTAAGCCACCCTTTACTATCTTCCATAAGGATATTGTTGTTCTGAGGGTTAAGCCTTAATTCTTACCCAAGATCATTTCTATCTTTCACATAGGGTAGAAAATAATTTCAGCTTCTTTTTATCCCCCACCTCATCCTGGCAAGGAGGATGAGAGATTACAAAGGTTGGACTCCAGCAGAGCTTTGAGCTTTTATATATCTAGGCTGTCAAACCTTTGCATTGATGATCAGCTTTTCATTGGATATACGGGCCACAAACTGGGACAGGCTGTTATGAAACAGACTTTATCCAGGTGGATTATTCTGGCTATTTCGGAGTGTTACAGACTGGCAGGCAAGGATCCTCCTGAAGGGTTCAGAGCCCATTACACCAAGGGCCTGACTACCTATACAACCCTGCAAAGGGATGCACCGATAAAAAGTATTTGTGAGGCAGTAACGTGGTCTACAATTCACATATTCATAAAATTGTACTGCCTAGAGTCTTCCCTCGGTCAGGATGGGAGCTTTGTTCATAAAAACCTGTACGAACTGAAATTCTTACTCCCTCCATCAGATCCAACACTTCTTTGGGAGTCTATCAAAGATGAGGAATACGTGTGGAGGACACAATCCAGTCGAAGAACAAGTTACTTACCCCTGGTAACGTTCTTTTTCGACTCAATGTTCCTCCCACATAGTCCTTATTGCCGTCCCAACCTACCCCACAGCTTTCATTCCTACAAGGCTGAGTACGGTCATTCCCGTGGTTATGCAGGTATTTCTACTGTAAGAAAAAACAAAACTGAAGCCAATCGGCGCTGTGCATGCTATATATATACCTTCGATAACCTCATCTTCGAGACGGAGGCCCTCGAGGGACATCGAATCGACGCACATCGCACTTTGCCGAAATCTTTTTCCAAAGCAGCTAAAGCTGGATATCGAATATCAAAGATGAGTAATACGTGGGAGGAACATCCAGTCGAAAGAACGTTATCAGGGGTAAGTAACTTGTTCTTATTTCCCGATCCTAAAGAGAGTTTCCCTACCTAAGAAACCAAAACTAAAGCACAGACTGTGTCTTGTTGTCAAATGTAGGCAAACTGTCCTTGTGTCCAAAACATATCTGACCCTTACGCTAAAAATGAACAACAAAATGTGCACAGTAAATGTCTCTTCTTTAAATTCTGTAAAAAGTGTGCAAAAACCAAATATGTAAATCCAACAAAATAATCCTTGTATCCAGAGGATGGTCCCCTTTCCCTAAACTGTTTTGGGTAGAATATTGAAAGTGTTCATTTGAAACAATAGTTCTTTAAGAATGCTACAAATGTATTTCATGTAACACTTCCTTAAAATGATGAAAGGTGTCTTTTTCCAAACAATAGTGTTTTAAGGATGGCAAAGTATCTCTTGCCAACTTAAGACATTATATTTGAACACCTTCTTAGAGATGATGAGAAAATTGCCTTTTCCAAACAATGGCTCCCCAATAGTAGTAGAATTGTCTGGTTTACGCAATCCCTTCTTGAGCATGACTAAGAGTATCTTTTCAAAGTAGTTATTGTTTTTATACGAATGGCAGAAAGTGTCTCTTCTAATCAGCAATTTATTAAGGAAGGTCTCTTGGTATACTCTCTTGCCAGTAACACCTTTCACAATGTATTTTGTATTTGTATTTTATTGTATTTTATATAGCGCCTTTAAACCAAAGCGCTGCACATTTTTAAAAACAGGATACGGTACATGAGAATGATAGGCAGTAAACATCAATCCTGGTAGCAAGCAATCATGGGTAATAAAGATGGGTTTTCAGAGAGAGGAAAAAGAGTGTAAAAAGTAATAGAGAGGAGAGAAAGTGGGAGAGCATTCCAATGTAAAGGAGCAAGAAGATGAAAAGATTGGAAACAGGTCCGGGCACATGGAGGACGTGGAACGTTCATTCTAAAGAGACCAGAAGAGCGGAAAGAGTGCAGTAGTCAAGGTTCGAGCCCATAGGATTTAAAGACTAAGCAAAGAAAATGAAATTTGAGTTGGGAGTGAAAGGGTAACCAGCCAAGTGAGGCAAGTGAAGAGGAGATAGAATCTCGATAAGAGAGAAGACAAAGTAGATGAACAGAAGAATTATAGATTGATTTTAAGGGAGCAAGACGAGAGCTCGGGAGCCCAAAAAGAGTGGTAGAGCAGTAGAAAAGTCGGGAGAAGATTAGGGAGGAAAAAGTTTAGTAGATTGAAAAGTGAGGAAAGGACGAACTGGTGAGCAAAAGAGAGATTACAATCAAAGTAGAGGCCGAGATTGCGAGCTGTGGGAGAAATGGAGAGACTAGAGGGAGGAAAGGATATTAGAGGGGGTGGTGGATGAGGGTGGAAGAGTGTTAGCAGGGAAGAATAGGATTTCAGTCTTCCCTGCATTTAGAGTGATAAAGTGAGAAGCCATCTAAGATTTTATAGCAGAAAGACAGGTTGTTAAGGGTGTCATGAATTTCAGGAGTGAAGGAAGAAAATAATAGAAAAAGATGTGTATTATCAGCGTAGAATTGATGAGAAGAGATCAAACGAAGGGATTATGGCAGCAGGTTGAGAAGTGTACAATGAGAAGAGAAAAGGACCCAAGACTGTTCATTGGGGAGCTCGTTACTCGATGGTGAACTGCGAGGAGGGCTTGCGAGTCCCAGGAGATGGAAAAAGTTCTGTTAGACAGATAAGAGAAGAACCAGGGAAGGACAGAACCCTTTAGACCAAAGAAAGAGAGATATTGCAAAAGCAAAGAATGATGTACTGTGTCGAAAGCAGCAGATAAGTCGAGAAGAATAAGAAAAGAGCAGTGTTTGGAATAGCGAGCTGAGAGAAGAGAGTTAAGCACACAGATCAGAGCTGTCTCAGTAGAGTGAAGTGGACGGAAACCAGACTGAAAGCGAGGAAGAAGAGATAGATCAGTGACAAAGGATGAAATCTGAGAAGTACACAAGAGGCTCTGTTTAGAGAGGTAGGGTAGGAGGAAGATAGGGTGGAAATTAGAAACAATAAAAGGATTAGCTGTAGGTTTTTTCAAAATAGGAATGATAGTTGCATATTTAAAGGCTGTAGGAAATACAGAAGTACAGAGACAAATGATAAAGAAAGAGAAAAGATGCGGTATAAGAAGAGGGTAGACCTTAGGAATAAGAGCAGATGGAATTGGGTCAGTGGGGGTGTCAGTGGGATGAGCTTAGGCTAACAGGAGTAGTACATCAGAGTTGGAAATGGGAGCAAAGCTTGGGATGAAGGCAGAAGAAATATAGGAGGAGATGAAAGTAAGCTGGTTGGGGAGAGAGAGTTTACAATTTCTTGATGCAAAGAGTGAACTTTAGAAGAGAGAAAGTGAGTGAATTCAGATGCAGCCAGGATGCAGTTAATGGAATGATCAGGAGAAGGAGGGGAAAGGAGCTGCGTTAGTTTGAAAAAGACGCATAGGATGGGTAGATTGGGTGTGAAAAAGATCTGAAAAATAGGCACGTTTAGCTGAGATTAGACAGTTGTAGAGGGTGTGATAGGAGAAATAGGCAGAGTGATTAGATGAAGATCTTGTTTTGAGACAGCGCCTTTCCAGTCGGCGAGGAAGACTTCACATAGCACAGAGATGAGAGGAGAACCAGGGTTGAGAGGGTTTTACTCTCTTTTCTCTTCACACACTCTACATGGATTTCCTGGTGTGTACTCCCCTATCAGGAATCCCCCTCTGGGCTTATTAGATCCCCTAGTATACTCTTCTACCAGGTATCTTTCCCCCCAAAGGCTTATTGCCGATACATTTCTTTCACCAGGTCTTCTAAGAATCTTTCAGTTCTCCAAGTATAACAGTTGTATTCCTTCCCTGTTTATTCTCTATTGGTTCCAGTTATCACTTGTTTCAATTTCCCCCAAATCGGCATCCTTTATATGGAGACTTGTTCAAGGTTTGATTATTTGCATTGTTAGCATTTATTGGCTTGTGGCAATACTTGTTCCAGTCTTCTCCATATTGACTTTTCATGTATGAAGATTTGTCCACATCTTGCCTTTCAATTGATTATATATAGTTAATTTGATCATGACAACATTTACTCCAGCTTTCCCCATTTCCACATTGCGTAGTTTGGGACTTGTGTAAATTCAGTCTTTCTATGTCATCAATGTCATCATCAGAATTAGTTTATTCGGATGAAAAAAATCCTTAAACTGATACACAACATCAAAAATATACAACAATAAAACAATATAAGAGATGTCTAATTACCATAAAAACAGTGTGATTAAAAAGAGTTGTCAAATTAAAAGGTGGTCACTCAAATGACACATTTACAACCAGGCTTCGACAATACGCTTTCTTAAATTCCAGGCCTTCCTCAAATATACAAGAAAGCACCAAGCAATGACACATGATTCAGCCTGTCACTAAAAAAAAAAGGGCCTGTCTGCATTAGCTTGTTTCAGTAGTGGCTTCATAATTGTCTGCTTTCTGATTTCTCAGTAACATGGGAAAAATAAAACAAAATGCAAAAGATCTTCAACTGCTGCACTACAACATGGGCAAGCTGAATTCTGAACATAGCCCCGCCAATTCATAGTGTTTGCTCGCAACAGCAATAGATTGAAATGTGCTCTGGTCAGGATCCAGCTGTTTACTGGTTTGTTTCAGAATGTCAGATAAGTTTGCAGGGTATCAAGTTTCGTTATAATAACATGTTTCCAGTTTGACTCGAACAACAACCCTATCAATTCTCATCTTGCTCTAATAAAATTGTGAAAATTCCTTTTATAAATCTTACTCTTACCCCCACCCCTAATCCCCCTAGTCAACAGGTTCACTGGGCACAAGAGATTGTGAGCATTCACCCGGTTTAAACTGTCACGGATAAACCTCAACCACGGAAGGCTGCTTCAAAAAGGACCAAGCATTAGGGCTCTAATTATTTCTTGAGGTACCAGCACTCTGGGGTTTGACTAGATGTTAAGCCAGTGCAAAAATGGAGCCATGCGCCACTCATCCCCAATATGCCTAGCAGCAAGCTCCACATGCACTGCAGAATTCTGGGACGAACAAGGTAAACCCAGCAGTTTCTTAAAGAATCTGTTTTCAGAAGTCTCAATCAGATATATTTTGGAAACCCCTACAGTGAGGCCCCATAATTCGTTAATGCCTTTTTCTTTGTGCAATATACCTCCATAATCATTCCAAGCGGTTGCCCTTGACACATCTTTGTAAAACGTAGTACAACCCCCAATGCCTGCCTCATTTTGGTACTTTGTCTATGTTTGTGTGTCACAAACCCTTCCAATTCTCAGTAAAACAAATGCCCAAATAATCAAATTCTGTTAACCATGGGATTGCAGAGCCATCACTAAACATGCCATGCATCTTCAAGTTTTTTGCTTGCCCAGAAGTTCATGCCATGACTGCTGATTTAGTCGTATTTATTTTTAAGTCTACATTTGTTATGAAGTCAGTATAAATGTTAAGTTTCTGGAGAGCGTTAGGTGTTCGAGAAATTAAAGGACAGCGTCATCAACATATGCTAGGAGTGGAAATGGTTTATTGCCAAATCCGGGGAAGTCTGCACTATAATCAACAAGGGACTTATACAGACCATTAATATATAGGGTAAATAGAACCAGGACCAGAACACAGCCTTGGCGACCTCCTGTTGCCACCTCAAAATATCTGGTGCATTGTCCCTGTTCACCAAAACGGACACATGCCTTTGTACCCCCATGGACAAGTTTTAAAATCCTCAATAGTTCAACTGGGTAGCCCGTGCACCTGCCACAATTTTGCTCTGTTGACATTGTCAAATGCAGTGCTTAGGTCCATGAAGGTCAGATAAATCGGTTCACCCCTAACAAAAGCAGAGTTCGCCCACACCAAATACAAATGAAGGGCTTTTTCTCGCATCCCCAAACCTGGCCTAAAGCTATATTGCACATCAGTGAGGACCGCGTGAGTTGACATTCTTTCCTCACATGCCTCAATAAAATGCTACCAAACATTTTTTAAAGTAGTCTTCAAAAGTGATATTGGTCTGTAGGCTATGGGGTCTCCTGCGACCCCCTTATTTAAAATTAGGATACATAATAGAATTTTTTCCAGGATTCGTATACCCGTTTGAAGAAATTAGTTCAAACTGTCAACAGGGGAACCCACAATCCGACTCTTTCTATGTCACTTGTTTGATATTTAAAGTAAGTCCCCAATTGTTTGTACGGCTTTTGGTACACCCAGTAACTCCCAATACATGTGGGTAGACTACCCGGTATTTGCTAACGTGTCCAACCCGTGGCCCACAGCTGCAGCAATGTTTTTTCCTCAGAAGCATTACCCGCTTTGCAGACCCTCTTGCGCTTCTCCTGTAAGCTTCGCCGTCATCCACTGATGGAACCTCTGCCTTTCACTGTGACTGTGTCCTTTACAGCCTTTCCACTGCTGCCGGCTTGTTACCGGTTCTTCTGCGACACCCGCTCTGCTTCTCCCAGTCTCTTGGCTTTCTGGTAAGATGCGCCTGCTTTCCTCCACAGAGTTCGCTCGCATGTGTCTTCCTTCGGTTCTGCTTACCTCTGCATCTCTTCGCCTTATTCACCGCTCATGAAAAGGCACACTTTTTAAATATCCTGCACAGCTGATTGGCATTACAACTAGTATGCACAGTGGTATTTCTTCTGCTCCACATTAACTCCTTTCTCCTCTTCTTCATCCCAGTACTGAAGGTTTTATTTGATTTGGAGTCCAGAGGAGTTTTGGATCTTTTAAAGCTATTTTGCTTTAGGTTTTTGTTCACATCAAAAACAACATTAACAGGAGATGTGAAGTGAACATTATGTACACATACATTGTGAATGGTATCCTTATTATGGTGTTTACAAGAAGGATTCTTCGGGTTTTACCACTGGAAGGATTGGTATAACGACATGTCCTCAGGAATTTAGGTATTACAGGGTCTTCTTCAAAATAAATGGACGAATACGGCATCTCTCCTGATGGGGTCATCATATCTCGCAGACAGCTATCTCCTCCCATGTGATTCTCCCTCATAATACCACCCCCAGGGTCAGGATCAGGTGGCGGCTGCTGTCCCTTGGCCACATGGGAGGAGATGGGGTTCAGGGACTCCAAAGGATTCATCACGCAACCCTGGCTGGGGAGGACTCCAGGCTGCAGGTGGCTACTGTCAAGGGATACCTGGCAGTGTTTTTTAAAGTTTTTTTTATAAACAATTGTTATTGGTTTATTAACCACAATACAACTTAGACTCACATCAATACACATATCCATATACAACTAATTGTGTCTGCTTGCCCCCAACTCCCCCCGCCCACTTCACAGCTTATTCCACCTACATCATCTGCTACCAATACGTCTATCTGCATTAGGTATACACATTAAATTTGAATCTTCTGACTGCGTCAGCGCCTGCTCCCCTCACCCCCCCCTCTTGATTATCAGTGTGCACCAAGGCTGACATTCCTGCAACATATGTAACCAGGACTTTTAAGTCCATATTTTGTTCCTCTTGGCTCCGACAGGCTGCCTCTTGCCACACAGAGGTCTCCACCCGCATCCATTTCTGAAGTTCCCCCCACCACAGGTGCATATCTGGACCATTATGTGCTTCCAACCCATCGCTATCCTGCGTTTCGCCAGGATATATGCCAGGTCTTTCAACTTCCTAACATGTCGAGTTTGTTTCGGCCTAGCAAAGTTACCCAGCAAACATGCTGTGGGAGATGCTATGTCTAGTTTTATCCCTGCTCTGGCCAGGGTCTGACCATGACCTGCTATCACCGCTGTGTTAGAAGTGAATATGGAACTTTCCCATCCGCTTCCCCACGGAGTTAAGCCAGAATGGAGCCCTCCTCCCAGCACCTCCCATCCGATGACGTGTACCAATCAAACATCACCACATGCACCGGGCCTCCGCACGTGACGGCGTTACCATAGTGATATACAAAGCTTTTCTGCATTCCGGATTCGACTCATGAGGTGCTATACTCGAGTTCCAGCGCTACAGAGTTCCTGCAAGTCTGTATCCCACAAAGGACACGGAGCTCCCATCTCCCAGGATTTCAACAGGTACGTGCTCTTCCCCATGACAAGTACCCACTGGCGTTCACATATGCACATACACGCCAGGTTGAGAGAGACACGTCGCCAACCCATCGTCGCCAACCCCCAGGGTTCCCAGTACTTCCTTACATTCCGTCTAAATTGTGAATCCTCCTCCCTCAATGTCACTAATGGGATCTTTGGGGAGTAGGGTATTTCTTTCCCCAAGAACCGACAAGCCCTTCACCATATTGTCTTGCCCAGCCAAAACAGCAGTGGGGGATTCAGGAATTTCGGCATCTCGGTCCACATTACCACCTTCAAGAAAAATTGTGTCCATGCTGCCTGTAACAACATAGTATCCTGGGTCTGTTAATCTGACAACCACTTTGTGACGAATTGGAGTTGACTCACCAAAGAATATGCTTCATAATTGGGTACTTTTATACCCCTTGATCGTACGGGCTCTGTCATTTCATTAATGCTAATCTGCATCTAGAGTTATGCCATAAGAAGCTGCAGCAAATGGTATCAGGTTTCCTAAAAAAAGGCTTTAGATATATTGTATGGGACATTAGTGAAGTAATGCAGAAGCCTCGGGAGCACTACCTTCTTCAGCAGCGCAGCTCTCCCCATTAGTGAGAGCGGCAACCTGTCCCAAAAGGTCATGGATTTTTCCATTTTATCTACTGCTTTTAGTGTGTTCTGTATGTGTTCTGTCTTAGGATCATGGAAAATATCTACTCCCAGGTATCGAAATGTATTTACCTCCCATTTAATCGGTAGTAGCGATAATGCGTTGATGGGTTTCCCTCTATATCCCGCCAGCAGAAACAAACACAACTTTTGCGCATTGATTGTGATACCAGATAGTTGTGCATAACGCTCAAATACGTCCAAAACATACTATAAATTGGTTTCTGGATGTTGTATGTAAAGCAGTATATCGTCGGCATATAGTGAAATTGGGTCATTGTAGCCCTGAGTAACTATACCAGCGCCCTGATATTATTTCCAAAGATACACCGCTAATGGGTTCTAAGGCCATTATAAACAACATAGGCGACCATGGGCAACCTTGCCTTGTACCTTTGCTTATCTGCCATTGTTCCGCAATGAGGGTTTCCTGTCTTGACATGCGCTGCTGGATTACTATATAACAATCATACCCATTTAATAAATGTGGGCCCCTTGCCAAAGATTTTCAGCACTGCCACCAGCCACGGCCATCTAACTGAATCAAATGCCTTGATTGCATCGAGTGAAGCTACTGCTAAAAGGTGTGTGCTGCCCTGGGTGTGGTCTATGCAATGGTGTAACCTCCTCAGGTTGCACGTAATATTCCTGTCTGGGACATATACCCTGACTCGTCCAAATGTATAAGCTTGGATATTGCAATCTTAAGTCTGTTGGCCATTAGAGCTGTCAGTATTTTCCCATCTTGATTAAGCAGCGATTGGGCTCTGTAAAAATCGCAGTTGGTGTCAGGCTTATGGGGCTTCAGTAGTGGAAGAATAATTGACTCTTTTAATGACATTGGCAGAGTGCCTATATCCCATGCTTCAATAAGCATAGCTAGCAACGGGGATGTGACTTCTGTCATGAATTCTTTATAAAATTTGCTAGGTAGACTATCTGCCCCAGGTGCTTTACCGGTTGGCAACCCTCTTTATAGTGGATGCTCTTATTCCTCTGTGGTTATAGGGGCTTGTTACTTGTCTGGGTCTAATTTTGGAATCTGTGAGAGAGCCTCCTCTATATCGGACAACCTGGTTACCGAAGTTTCTGCATATAGTTCCTTGTAATAATCATGAAAACATTTATTTTTGCCTTCCTGTGTCCTACTTTCTTCACCACTACTTCCCATTATCACACTTATCGAATTCCGCTTAGTTTCGCTTTTATATAGCCAGGCTAGTAAATGTCCGGCTTCTCTCCTTCCGCATGCTTCCTTTCTACGTATTACTTAAAACTCAACGTGCCCGATCTATCCCAATGTTCCAGAATTTCCTGCTGCAGACGTATAACTTCTTGACCGTTCTCCTTAGATATGTCTCTTGAGCATTCTTTGGCTCCCAATTTAGTTTCCACCCTGAGTAGGTCTCCTTCTATCGTGCTTCGCATTCCTTTAGATTGAGCCATTGCTGTTCACCTAATCACTACCTTGATGGCTTCCCATAGTTTGCCCGCTGACTCTACACTCCCTGTGTTGTATTTAAAATATTCTTTCGAAGGGATTGTGTCCTCCGACGTATTCCTTATCTTAGATAGAAATCCTTCAGCTTTGCTGGCCTCGGAAAATTTTTTCGCCAGAGGGCGCTGCGCGTCGATGATCGCCGAGTCGATGACCCTCGACGGCCTCCGTGCCGACGTCGACGTCATCCTGCCTATAAAGGCCGCGCGCAGCGTCCGTTGCTCAGTTCCGTTTTTCCGCGCTTCGTTGTGCCTCGGAACACCGTTGCTCAGTTCTCGTCAAGATAACGTATATAATAACTACTATTTACCTCGATATCGATGGCATCCTCCTCCGACCCGACGACCCCTCGGTCCGGTTTCAAAAAGTGCCGAGACTGCGGGAAGAAAATGTCGTTGACGGACCCTCACAGGGTCTGTTTGTGGTGTCTGGGAATCACGCACCAGAGTTCGGAGTGTGAGGAATGCCTTTCCATGACGGCGAAAGCCTTGAAGGAGCGTAGGGGGAAGCTCGAGAGAGGTAGGTCAACTTTAACTTCCTCGAAAGCTTCTTCGGTAGAGTCGAGACGTTCGTCTCCTCACCATAAAAAACACTCTCGATCTAGATCACGAAGTGGCTCCCACCACTCGTCGACATCGAGACACTCGAAGAAGAGACGTAGGAGATCCCCTTCGTCATCTTCGTCGAGTTCTCCTGAGAGAGTTCATTGCCCCACAAAACGCAGCTCGCAAGCTGAGTGGGAGGAATTCAGGAAAAAGATGCTAAGCGTCTTCGAGAAAGCGGCCTCGTCCCCCTCGAAGACAGCTGAGGGTGATACCCCGGGTAAAAAACCCAAAAAATCTAAACGCCGCGAGTCGCAGTACCCGGCGGAAAAGTCAACCCGAAAGCGCCTCGAGCCATCGGGAGATAAAGCATCATCGACGCCATCGTCGAAAACTCCTTCGAAACAGAGGTCGGCGCCATCGACGCCGTTGTCGAAGGATTCATCGGCGCATCAGTCGATCGAGTCGACGCCGACGTCGACGCCGATATCGACGCCGGTGAAGGAAAGAACCACGGCTACTCCACAGCCAACGGTTAGACAAAAGACCTCCGACTCGACGCCGAGAACGTCGACGTCGTTCTCGAGCAAGACTCCGATCCTTTCGAGTTCTTCGAGGCCTAGTACACATTTCTCGACGCTTTTCACGGCGCCTTCGAGTACTTTCACGTCGGTGTCGACGACATCGACGTTTTCAAGGCCTGTGATGATGGCTCCTTCTGCATTGGAAATGGGGTTTATACCATTCCAAAAAACCAATGTATCCCCCTTTAACCTCGATTTTTGAGGAAAGGGAGGATTCAGACCAAGATATTGATTTACAGAGGACCACATCACCAGAGCCAGAGACTTTCGCCTCTGAGGAAGGAAGATTAAAAAATCTTCAGGATGCACTTCAGGAAGCTAGTGGCTTGGACACTTCTCCTGAAGCAGAATTTATCAAACCAGACCCAGGAGAACATGCGGAGACTCCATATAGAGCTCTGATGTCTAGAATCATAGAATTTATGGGTTGGTCTGCACCTTCTCCTGCCTTTCAGCAGGATGACCTCACTGACATACTGGACAAGGGCCCACAGGAGGATCCTGTGGTTCCATTTCACTCTGCTCTACAGAGAAGGATTTTGACAAACTGGGAAACGCCAGAAATTATCCCGGCAGTAAATAAAAAACTGTCAACAAAATACAGGGTGGCTAGTTCTGACCCTGAATATTTGTCAAAACACCCTACTCCTGAGAGCTTGGTTGTACAGGCTGCAACCTCATCAGGCAGCACATCTGCATACCCCACTGCTCCGCAGGATAGGGATGACAAAAAATATGATGCCATGGCTAAGAAGGTTTTTTCTGCCTGTAGCATGGCGTTAAAGTCTATTAACGCGACCTGTACGCTCGCTAGGTTCAGCCACACCCTTTGGGAGTGCGCTTCATCAGCGGCTGACTGCCTCCAAGAAGGAGAGGAAAGGGACGCATTTTTAAACATCATCAGGGATGGTAAAGATGCGATGTGCGAGACCCTACAAACTGGCCTAGATTCTGCTGACAGTATCAGCAGGGCCATGGCGGCAAGTACCACAATCCGCAGGCATGCGTGGTTGAGGAAGTCTGGTTTTGCCTCTGACGTGCAGACCAGGCTTTTGAATATGCCCTTTGACGGTTCTACCCTCTTTGGAAAGAAGGCGGATGACAGTTTGGAGAAACTGCAAACGTCCAAGGCAGCAGCCAAGTCATTGGGAGCTGCTATCCGTCAGAATACCTTTCGTCCTTCGGGATCATCGTGGAGAGGACGGTCCTTTCGTTACTATTCCTCATATGGAAGGGGCAGGGGACGACCGGCTCAAAGAGGCCAAGGAAGATTTACCCGTGGTGGACGGGGTAGGGGAAAGAAAGCCGCACCCGCAGGAGCAGGAGCCACTTTACCTTCGGCAACTGCATCAGCCGCTTCAAAACCACTCTGAGGTCTCCCCTCACAGAACACCAGTAGGGGGCAGGTTAACTCACCATCTGACGGAATGGCAGGCTATTACGTCAGATGCTTGGGCTCTGGAGACAGTAGCCCAAGGTTACTGCCTGCCCTTCCTACATATCCCTCAGAGTCATCCACCGGGGAACAACCCTTTGAAGCTTCCAGATCCGCTCCTCTTGCAGGAGGTTTTAGACCTGCTAGAGAAAGGTGCCATAGAACTGGTACCTGTAGCGGAAAGGAACAAGGGTTGGTACTCCCCCTACTTCATAATACCGAAGAAGGACGGAGGACTGAGACCCATCTTAGACTTACGGGAATTGAACAAATTCCTCCGAAAGGACAAGTTCAAGATGGTGACTCTCTCTCAGATCCTTCAGGCCCTCCAGCTTCAGGACTGGTTGGTATCTCTAGACCTCCAGGACGCTTATTTCCATGTGCCGATCCATCCCAGGCACAGGAGATACCTGAGGTTCGCAATTGGCAGCTCTCATTATCAATTTCGAGTTCTGCCATTTGGGCTAACCTCCGCCCCGAGGGTCTTTACCAAGCTAATGTCGGTTGTGGCTGCAAGTCTAAGGAGGGAAGGGATTCATGTCTACCCTTACCTAGACGATTGGTTGATCAGAGCTGTATCTTCGGAACAGGCTCAGAGACAACTAGATTATGTTTGCCACTTCCTTCACAAGCTGGGCTTCTCCCTCAATTTAAAGAAGTCACAGATGATACCATCACAGAGACTCCAATTCATTGGAGCAGTCCTGGACACTTCCCTGGGAAAAGCCTTGCCACCAGAGGTGAGGGCTCGAGATATTCTGCAGATGGTCATCAGATTTCAGAATGCCCAATATCTCCCAGCCTACGACTTTCTGAGGTTGCTAGGCCTCATGGCATCCTGCATATTCCTCGTGCCGGAGGCTCGCCTGAGAATGAGATCCCTCCAGTGGGCACTGAGAACTCAGTGGTCACAGTTCTCAGGAAGGATGACAGATCTCCTTCGGATCCCGGTCAAAGTAGCCCGAGACCTTCAGTGGTGGGCCTGTCGGGAGAACATCCTGAAAGGAGAAATGTTTTGGCAACCATGGCCGGAGATAACAGTAGTCACGGATGCCTCACTCACGGGGTGGGGAGCTCACGCCAACGACTTGACCATCAGCGGTCGTTGGTCTCCATCGGAGTCCAGACTACATATCAACCTGTTGGAGCTGAGAGCCATCAGACTAGCGCTGAAGGCTTTTCTGCCGTCTGTACGGGGAAGAAACGTCCTAATAATGACGGACAATACAGTGGCCATGCACTACCTCAACAAAAGAGGAGGCGTAGGCTCACTACCACTGTGCAGAGAGGCGATGCAGCTCTGGTTTTGGGCAATTCAGGAAGGAATCTCTCTATCGGCAATTCACCTAGCCGGAGAGAAGAACTTGACAGCGGACGCTCTGAGCAGGCAGAGCACAGTCTCTCACGAGTGGGAGATAGCTCAGGAAGTCCTTCAAGAGATCTTCGCCCTTTGGGGAACCCCTCAAGTGGATCTGTTCGCCACCAGTATCAACAGGAAGTGCGACAGATTTTGCTCAAGGGAATTTCCCCCGAGAGGAGCTCTAGGAGATGCGTTCGTAGTGGACTGGGAGTTCCCACTTCTGTACGCGTTCCCTCCGGTCCCTGTCATTCCTCAAATGATCAGGAGGTTGAGAAGGTTTCGGAAGACCATGATCCTAATTGCCCCGGATTGGGCCAGGAGAACGTGGTACCCGGACCTTCTAGACATGTCCATCTGCCCTCCAATTCGACTGCCATACAGAGAGGATCTTCTCTCGCAGAAGGAAGGTCAGGTTCTCCATCCAGCCATCAAGACCCTCAACCTTCACGCTTGGTGTCTGAAAGGTTGAGGTACAAGGATTGGGACCTTCCGGATGATGTTATGGAGGTGTTGCTTTCGGCCAGAAGGCCGGCAACTAAAACTCTATACCGCTGCCGTTGGAACAAATTTTGCAGCTGGTGCAGAGAAAAGAATATTGAACCCTTTTCTTGTGGTACACCTATGGTGTTGTCATTCTTACTTTACCTGGCTAATTCAGGCCTACAAGTTGGCACAATTAAGGGCTATCTCGCAGCGCTATCAATCTTTAAGCGCACTGCAGAGGAGCCTTCATACTTCAAAATTCCATTGGTAATACAATACCTAAAAGGATTAACTAATGTTTATCCCCCGAAACCTTTTCAAGTTCCCTTATGGGATTTAAACCTAATTTTAAACTTCCTAAAGGGTGCCCCTTTTGAACCACTACACTCTTGTTCATTGAAGCTTCTCACCCTCAAAACTGTTTTGCTAATAGCATTGACATCTGCTAGAAGGGTTAGCGAGTTGCAAGCCTTATCGTGTAAACCTCCACATACAATCTTTTACAAGGACAAAGTTGTTCTTCAGGTGAAGCCTAACTTCCTCCCGAAGGTAGTCTCGGAGTTTCACATCACTCAGAAGATTATATTACCTTCTTTCTACCCTCCTCCTCATCCGGGGAAGGAGGAAGAGAGACTGCACAGGCTGGACCCTAAGCGAGCCTTGAGCTTCTATATCAGCAGATTGGCTAAGATCAGACAAGCAGACCAACTCTTTGTAGGTTATGCAGGACATAAGTTGGGCCTTCCAATAACAAAACAAACCATCTCCAGATGGATTATTTTAGCCATTCTGGAGTGCTACAAATTGGCAGGAAAGGAGCCTCCTCAAAATCTAAGGGCTCATTCTACCAGGGGTATCGCAACATCCTCAGCCCTTCAAAGAGGGGTGCCAATTCGAGATATATGTGCGGCTGCCACATGGTCGTCCGCACATACATTTACCAAATTCTATAGCCTGGATTCCTCCTCTAGTCAAGAAACTAGATTCGGCAAGGCTGTGTTACACTCTGTCCATTCTGGAAGGGTAACATAACTTTTATTACTCCCGCCTCCAGTCACAATACCACTGCTATGGGAGTCTATCTAA
This sequence comes from Ambystoma mexicanum, assembly GCF_040938575.1. Classification (NCBI taxonomy): domain Eukaryota; kingdom Metazoa; phylum Chordata; class Amphibia; order Caudata; family Ambystomatidae; genus Ambystoma; species Ambystoma mexicanum. The sequence goes on from NC_090933.1 coordinate 40,645,332, forward strand.
GATAAGGAATACGTCGGAGGACACAATCCCTTCGAAGAACTAGTTACTCTTACCTTGTAACGTTCTTTCGATGGGATGTTCCTCCGACGTATTCCTTATCGACCCTCCCATCCATCCCCGCAGTATGACTTCCTGTGGGTTTGCAGCCTATGCTCCTTCAAGGTGATTAGTCTAATCCAAAAACATTACTGGGGACTACAAAACGGAACTGAGCAACGGACGCTGCGCGCGGCCTTTATAGGCAGGATGACGTCGACGTCGGCACGGAGGCCGTCGAGGGTCATCGACTCGGCGATCATCGACGCGCAGCGCCCTCTGGCGAAAAAATTTTCCGAGGCCAGCAAAGCTGAAGGATTTCTATCTAAGATAAGGAATACGTCGGAGGAACATCCCATCGAAAGAACGTTACAAGGTAAGAGTAACTAGTTCTTTACTTCCTTTCTCAGGTGTTCCTGGAAACCCAGCATCTCTCAGTGCCTCTCCTCTAAGCCTCCAAGTCAAAATGCACGCCCTAGGAGGGATGTTCTGCCATGTAATCCCTAAAGGGGCATGGTCGTATAATACTTGTGCTTCATATTCTGGCATTTTGAATTCACCCAGCGTCTCTTCCTCTGTGAAGGCATAGTCCAACCTAGTATGCAGGTCTTTGGGGGCAGTGTAATCTGAGTACCTCGTGTCTGCGGGTAAGGGGCTCTCCATTTAGCTGACAATTTGTATGGTTGTAACCGTATATTCAAGGCCTTGGCCGGAGGGGTTGGGTGTACGAATTTCTCGTCTGATCTATAGATTACCGGGTACAGTGTGCAGTTAAAGTCCCCTCCCCATATTACTGTGTCTTCTCTGTATGCGCAGATTTGCAGGTATAGTGCATGGAAATAGGCTGCTGTATCATGATTTGGTGCATATGTGTTGATAATACATATCACTCTCTGTTCTAGCCTCCCTTGTACTATAATCATTCTGCCATCTGTGTCTGCAAAGGTCTTGAGGATTTTAAATGGCACGGACGGCGCTACCCATAGCAACATCCGTCTTGCATATGCTGAATAGGACGAGCCTAAGGTTGTGCCACTCCATTATCTAGTCAGGGCTATTTGTTTCTGCTTTGTGTGGTGAGTTTCCTGAAGGAGTGCTATGTCAACCTTTTGGCGTCTCAGGTATGTCATAATTCTATTTCATTTGATATAACTGTTCATTGATGCTATTTTAAGTTCCCCGATCGCTCATATAATTCCCAACATATTTCATCTCCCTAATGCATGTATTGTGCAACCTCTAAGTGGATCTATAGACTGATTCTCCAATAACTACCCCATACCCTCCACCCCAACAATTGCCCAGCTCAATACCTTGTGCTCAGGCATCCCCGCTTCTCACTCCTGCACTTGTTGCTTGTCTAGGTGCCTGGAGAGCAGCGGACAGATACATAACTGCTAGTATCCGAGAAACAAATCATAGTCTGAGGCAGTGTATCCCTGGATGGGCTCTGCACTGCTTGTTCCAGCGAACCCCAAAGGTCTCAGTGCCTGAATCTAATATGCACAGAGGTCTTCCTTCTTGTAGTCCGACGGCTCTGCCTGTTACTGTTTGTCAACTTCATCCTAGGTCATTCACATGTGCCTCCCCCTCCACTTCTTTGGTTGTCCGATTCAGTTGGCAGATCTTCTATGTCCATCCACTTATGAACTTCTTCAGTGTGCTTTAAGAAGATGGCTCTACCTTTATGTATAATTTTCAGTCTTGCCGGGTATAGCAGCATGTATTTGAGATTCAGCCCTCTCAGCCTCTTCTTGACAGATGTAAAGTGCATCCTCTGTCTTTGCACCTGTAGGGTGTAGTCTGGATATGCCGTAATGGTGGCCGATGCTCTCTGGATCGGTCCTCCCTTGCGGAAGTGTTAGAGTATCTTTTCTATATCTTTATCCAGGCTATTATGGGCCTCGGTGGGGCTCCTGGCAGTGGTTTCTTAATCCGGGATCTATGCGCCCTCTCAGCTGTAAAACCCTGGGTGAGGTTGCCTGGACCAATACCCTGCAACAGCATAGTTTTGATGAAGTTGGTTGGGTTTGCACTTTCCTCACCTTCCGGGAGCCAGATAATTCTCACGTTGTTGCATCTGACTCGCCCTTCCGCATCTTCTACTCTGCCCTCTAGGTTCCTCACTTGTTGCTGCAGTATCGTGACTTCGAGGGGATTGTGTCCTCCCACGTATTCCATATCTATGACGGGTAATGTCCACAGCTGTGCTGCTTCGGAAACTTTTCGGCAGAGGGCGTCCTGCGTCGATGTCGTCGATCCCATGTCCCTCGAGGACCTCCGTCGAGGGTTGACGTCACTGGATGTTATATTTAGGACACACGACGCCCGTAGCCTAAGTTCCATTTTTTCTGCAAACGTGTTTGCTTCGGAATCTCAGCGCGCTCTAATCTTCTCTTCGAACAATGTCTTCGTCTTCCTCTACTACCCTGGGCTTTAAGAAGTGTCGGGACTGCGGGTCGAAAATGCCATCACGGATCCGCATGACATCTGCCTCTGGTGCCTCTGCGAAAGCCACGCCACTGACGACTGCGAGGACTGCCAGTCCCTGATGTCTAAGGCCTTGCGGTAGTGTAAGGGGAAATTGAAGGTAGGTAGGGGGTCCAAACCCTGTAAATCGAAGTCCGCTGGGCTTTTGACCGATGACTCAAGGGGCAACTCTCTGCGTCGGCCAAAATCCAGGGGGGTCTCGGTCTAGGAGTGTTTACCGTCATTCCTCTGCCCCGAAGCATTCTAGGAAGTGCCAGCACCGGTCGTCTTCCCCGTCCTCGTCGGAGGAGGACTCCGCCAGACGGTTGACTTGTCCCACCAAGTCTTCGTCGCCAGCCGAATGGGATTCATTCTGCCAGCAGATGTTAGCGATTTTTCAGTCGCAAGTCACAGTTCCGTCCGCACCTTCGAAAGAAGCCGGCAAGGAACGGGCTCGGTCCACCACTCGTACGCCTTCGGGCTCGGGAGGTCGGCGCGATCATCGGGAACCGTCACGGTCCCAATCGGACAAGGGAGATCGCCATAGCCGTTCCAGGTCCAGGTCCTCAAGACAGTTGAAACCTGTGAAGCCTTCGAAGAAGGCGTCACAGGTCCAGGTCCCGGTCCTCAAGACCGTTGAAACCTGTGAAGCCTTCGAAGAAGGCGTCGAAGCCATCGGGGCCGTGTCCATGGATGGACGATCTCGAGGCTCCACCCTCGAAGAAGTCGTTGATGCCGTCGGCGCCTCGGTTGACGCCGATTCCCTTTGCGCCCTCGACTCTATTTGTGAAGGATTTGTCAGAGGTGCGCCTCAGGGCTGTGGAACCTCTGAGGAATGCTCTCATTAAGTATGTGAGGCCTGCTCTTGAGCCCAGGTCTGTTCCTCCTCGTAGATTGGATTTTTTCCAACCTTTGCAAGAAATTTCAGAGGTTGATGAACTGTATGATCAGGAGTTGGGCTTGCCTGTGTATCCTGACACCCCTGATGAACGTTTGTCTGGGGATAGATAGAAGAACTCAATCAGTTATTTCATGATGCCAGTGGCCTCGACACCTCTCCAGAGGTGTGGTTTGGAGGCCCTGAACCAGGGGCGCTTGCTTGGTCTTCCTATTGGCGCTGCATGTCAAGGGTGACGGAGTACTTGGGGTGGTTGTCCCCCCCCCCCCAGTGGAGTTTGATCAGGATGCCTTGACTGATGTCCTGGATCAGGGTCTGTCCACTGACCCGGTGTTGCTGTTTCACATGACTTTGCAAAAGAGGGTGGCAGGGCTTGGACTGCTCCGGAGAGTCTGTCAGCAGTTAACAGGTTGTTCCCGAAAAAAATACCGCCCATCCAGTAGTGACCCCTGTTACTTATCATTGCACCCTACTCCGGAGAGTTTGGTGGTGCAGGCGGCTACGGCCTCCTCGAAGCAGGCTGCGTACCTTACCATCCCTCTTGATAGGGATGACAAGCGCTTCGATGGTTGGTCAAGGAAGGTATTTTCTGCTGGGAGTATGGCATTGAAGTCGGCAAACTCCACTTGTGCCTTGGCAAAGTTTACACACGCTCTGTGGAACAGTGCGTCTTTGGCGGCTGAGCATATTCCCGAGGAGGAAGAAAGGGATGGCTTTCTGGCCCTTGTGCAAAACGGCAAGGATGTTATGTGTGAATCCCTTCAGTCGGGTTTGGACATGGCATATAGTGTCATCCGGTCCATGGCTGCGAGCACCGTGATAGGCAAGTTTGCGTGGTTGCGGAAGTCGGGTTTTAGCCCGGATGTGCAATCCCGTCTTCTGAACATACCCTTTGACGGCGTTCATTTGTTTGGCAGCAAGGCTGACGAGAGCCTTGAGAAGTTACAAACCTCCAAAGCTGCAGCAAAGTCTTTGAGCACTGCAGTACGGCAACCTCCACCTTTTCGTCCTAGCGGACAGCAATGGAGGGGAGGTTCCTTTCGATACTACTCCTCTTTTGGTAGATCGAGAGGGGCTGCCAGTCAAAGGGGGCAGCGAAAAAGTACCCGTGGTGGTCGCGGAAATCGTGGTGCCAAAGCCGCTCGGGCAGTTGCCTCTTTGCCATCAGGCACTGCCGCAGCTGCTTCTACTCAGTCATGAGGCCATGTCCCATGGTTCGCCGGTTGGGGGCAGGCTAGTACAGCATCTCAGAGAATGGCGGGCCATTACTTCAGATGCGTGGGTTCTGGATACCATAGCCCATGGCTACTGCCTTTCCTTCCTTCAGCTGCCTCGCGACAATCCACCAGGGAAGCTCTCTTTGAAGCATCCGGATCCGTTCCTTGCACAGGAAATTCTATCCCTGCTGGAGAAAGGCGCCATAGAACTGGTGCCTGTGGCGGAGAGGAACAAGGGATGGTATTCTCCATATTTTTTGATTCACAAGAAAGACAGAGGGTTGAGACCCATCATGGACTTGCATTGGTTGAACCAACTTCTCAGGAAGGACAAGTTCAAGATGGTTACTCTTTCTCAGGTCCTCCAGGCCCTTCAACTTCAGGATTGGCTGGTGTCTCTCGACCTCAAGGACGCGTACTTTCATGTGCCGATTCATCCCAAGCACAGGAAGTACCTTAGGTTTGCGGCTGGCGACTCGCACTTTCAGTTTCGGGTTCTGCCATTCGGCTTGACCTCTGCCCGAGGGTCTTCACCAAGCTCATGGTGGTGGTGTCAGCGTACCTCAGGCGAGGGGGGGATTCATGTCTATCCCTACCTGGACGACTGGTTGATCCAAGCGCGCTCTCCCGAGCAAGTGTTGGATCATCTCGGTCTCACCTGCCGGCACCCTCCACAGGCTGGGCTTCTTCCTGAATTTCAAGAAGTCGCATTTGACACCTTCCCAACAGCTCCAGTAAATCGGTGCTGTGTTAGACACGTCCCTGGGGAAGTGTTCGCCCCCCCAGATCAGGGCTCATCACATTGTACAGATGCTGGACAAGTTTCAAAGTGCCCAGTGTCTTCCGGCTTTTGACTTTCTAAGGTTGCTGGGCCTCATGACATCCTGCATCTTTCTGGTGCCGGAGGCCCGACTGCGGATGAGATTCCTGCAATGGGCCTTCAAACTGCAGTGGTCCCAGTTCTTGGGCAAGATGTTGGATCCCGTGCAGATTCCACTCTCGGTCACCCAGTATCTTCGGTGGCGGGCCAACGAAAGGAACCTGCTGAAGGGGGAATCGTTTTGGCAACCATGGCCGGAGGTGACGATTGTGACGGATGCTTCCCTCACAGGATGGGGTCCTCATGCCAACGGACTGACAGTCAGCGGTCGTTGGTCTCTGTTGGAGTACAGACTCCACATCAACCTGTTAGAGCTGAGAGCCATCAGGCTTGCCCTGAAAGCTTTTCTGCCGACTGCACGGGGGAAAAGTGTCCTGATCATGACGGACAACACACTGGCATTGCATTACCTCAACAAAAAAGGGGGCCAGGGCCGCTCCCGTTGTCCAAGGAGGCGATACAGCTCTGGTTCTTTTGTTCTCGCAGTTCATCTGCCCGGAGACAAAAACGCGGCGGGAGACGCTCTGAGCAGGCAGTGCACAGACTGTCACGAGTGGGAGTTGGCTCAGGAAGTCCTTCAGGAGATCTTCGCCCCTTTGGGGAACCCCGCAAGTGGATCTCTTCGCCACCAGTGTCATCCGGAAGTGCGAGAGATTTTGCTCAAGGGAATTTCCTCTGAGAGGAGCCTTAGGAGTCGTGTTCGTGGTGGATTGGTCATTCCCGTTGCTGTACGCGTTTCCTCGAGTCCCCGTCATTCCTCAAGTGTTGCAGAGGTTCGGGACCCGCATGATCCTTGTGGCTCCGGATTGGGCCAAGAGAGGGTGGTACCCAGACCTTCTGGAATTGTCCATCTGCCCACCACGCCATCTCCTTACCGAGGGGATCTGCTCTCGAGGGAGGGGGGGGTCAGGTTCTCCATCCAGAGGTCAGGACTCTCAACCTTCACGCTTGGTATCTGAAAGGTTGAGACACAAGGATTGGGACTTCCCGGATGATGTGATGGAGGTGTTCCTTTCGGCCAGGCAGCCCGCAACAAAGTCCCTGTACCGTTGCCATTGGTGTAAGTTCTGCAACTGGTGCAGGGGACAGAATGTTGATCCTTTACAATGCTCCATTCCTATGGTTTTGTCTTTTCTGCTTTCTTTAGCCCACAAGGTCCTTCAAGTGGGTACCATTAAGGGTTACCCGGCGGCGCTGTCCATGTTTAAGCGCTCGTCTGAAGAGTGTTCTTATTTTAAGAAACCTTTGATTTCACAGTTTCTAAAAGGACTGACTAATTGTTTCTGCCGTCCCCTTTCCAGGTGCCAGTTTGGGATTTCAATTTGGTTTAGAAGTTTCTGGTGGGTGCTCCGTTTGAGCCATTGCACTCTTGTCCTTTGAGACTGTTGTCTTTCAAGGCAGTGTTGTTTTTAGTTGCGGTTACTTCCGCTCGCAGAGTGAGTGAGTTGCAGGCACTTTTGGCCAAGCCACCCTTTACTGTTTTCCATAAGGACAGGGTTGTTCTTCTGGTGCGGCCTTCTTTTCTGCCAAAGGTTGTGTCTGAATTTTAATTAAGCCAGCAGGTAGTTCTTCAGCGTTCTATCCTCCTCCGCGTCCTGGCAAGGAAGAGGAGAGGCTCCATAGGTTGGATCCTAGGATAGCTCTGAGTTTTTATTTCTGATGTTTGTTAATCTGCTTAGAATCACATGCTGTGCATAGTCCGACATCCAGTGGTCACCGCGGAGTATTGCATTTTGTTTTTCGTAGTCGAAAAGGGGACGTCGACAAGGCGTGTCTGTAACACTATCCCTATAGTGACGTGCAGTGTACCCACAATCCCTCACGCGTCGAGGTCCCTCAGATTTTTTTCCACCCAGATATTGGTCGCCTTTACGCGGAGCTCCTCGAGAGACATTGCAAAAACTTTATTCGACCTTTGGTCGTTCTTAACTTATATTATTACTTACATCCCTCCTTCGGCATCGTAGCTGCGAAGCTGGTCACCGCCGATCAAGATCTCCGACGGCGGTGCCTTCGACGGAGGAGGTTGTTCGGCGTTCGCCGAACACGTGGCCTGGCCTCGACGGCCAAATACAGTAGAGAGAGTGGGGTCGTGGGACATTTGTTTCTCTTTGAGAATGCCTTTCCCTTTCTCCTCCCTTTCCTTCGGGGTTGTTGTCACATGCAATCGGTTCCTCAGCTATGGAGACGACACCCTTTAGGTTTTGCCGTGTTGCAATGGCAAGTTTACCTGGAAAGACGAGCGTAAACGGTGTAACCGTTGCTTGCCCCTCGGCCAGAAAGAAGACGGCTGTGCGGTCTGTCAGCTCCTTAAGCCGAAGACTTTAAAAGACTGCAGGGTCAAAAGGTGGGCAGCCTACGCCATGTCTAGGTCTGATTCATCACCCGCCGCCGAAAGTGACGAGGAATGTGACAACCCGACGTCTGTTTTGGAAGTCGTAGACCTCTCTAAGGAGCGTTCACGCTCTTCGTCGCCTGTCCCTGGCCCCGACAAGCTCGGCTCATGCCCTGCTTATGGGGATGAACACCCCGGCGACAAGGGCGCACACAGAAAACACTCCCATAAACACACGACCCACGGCTCTTCCTCGAAGACGAAGAGAGCATTTGCGCCAAAAGAGATGCAGGTCCTACCGGCGGCCGCCTCAGACCGTAAGAGTCTTAAGCCCCCCTCGCAAACGTGACTAGCGACTGGGCTACCCCCAGATAAGGGCGCCATCACTAAACCGCCAGACGACGCGCACCTTCAGAGGGTGCCCGTCGACGTAGAGCAAGCGACGCCTGTAACGTCGACGCCGGAGGTACCCTCGACAGACAGTTTAGTTGTCGAGAGCCTGGCGCGGATTATCTCCACCGATAGCCAGAGACGGACGGCGAAAGAAACGTCGATCACCGCTCATAAGGCCCGGGAGACGCCGAAAAGGTCAGAAGGAAGGCAGGAACCGCCCCCTCCATCGAGAGGGACTCCTAGCCTACCAGAAGGCTTTTCAGAAGGCGAGGGGAACCTTTCTTCGACGTTATGGGATAGGTGGAAGCGTTTTCTAACGGAAGGCCCTCCCTTTTCCCCCCCTGACCGCTCTGGAGTATCTCACGAAACCCTAGAGAGACTCCAGTTCTGTATGGACAAAATAGAGAGGTTTATGGAGACTCAGAACCTTCCAACACCGAAGAGATCAAGAGCGGGACCTCAGGAAGATCCCACGGCCAAGTGCCCTAGGATGTTTGATCCCCCCCAAGAGGATGTAGATTTATATGACCTCACTGGAGAGGACCCCCACTTTCAGGAGGATGATGAATTCTTAGGCAATGAAGGGGAACAAAACCTAGAGGAGGAAGGTTTTGAAGACAACCCGGATATGGGTGATGGGGGCTTCGGAGAAGACCCAGAAGAAGGCGCTTCACAGCCCTGGCAGTCCCCATCAGTGTTTTCAGACCCTGACGCCATAAACCTGTCCCCACCCAACGACTCACCTATTAGGAATACGCCACCTATAGACTATCAACCTACCTTTAATGCACTACTACGCAAGGCAGCAGCGCATTTCGAGATCGAGACTGTGGAAACTTCTCCTGACATCGACTTTGTAGAAAAGATCATTAAGGAGAAACCCCCTGTCAGCCAAACTATTCCCCTTCTCGCCTCAGTAAAGAGACAAATTATTCCTTCACTATCCACTCTCGCGTTGATCAGTGGGGTCAACCCGAGGATAGAAAAATGTAGTCCTTTTCCATCGGACCCGTTATACACCAGGGGCCACTCTGTACCAGACTCCTTAGTAGTGACAATTACTAGGAAGAGAGCAGGGGTCACGCTGTCAACCAGCGAGGCACCACCAGATAGAGGGTAAAAAATTGTATGCCCTAGGGAAGAGGATTACAGCCTCAGCTGCCTTTTCCGCAAGAATTGCCAACAACAACTCTTTGCTGGCAAGTTACGCAGATGCACAATGGAGCAAACTACGTAAGGACATTGAGGAAGTACCGGAACCCCTACGTACTCTGCTTCTAGCCACGGTGACTGAAGGGACCTTAGTCAACCAAAGCATCATTAAAAATACTCTGGATGCTGCAGAAACGGCTGGCCGTTTCCTAGTCCAAGGAATCCTCCTCAAACGCCATGTATGGCTACGTAATTCAGGCTTTAAACCTGAAACACAAGCATCTCAAATTAACAAACCTATAGAAGATGCAAACCTCTTTGGTAAGGCGGTGGATGAGGCACTAGAGACCGCAAAGAAGGAATTTGACACCATCAAAACCCTAGACCAAATTTCAAGGCCTCCCAACAAACGTGGTTATGGCAACAAACGCTTTTTTCGAGGCCAACGCCAGCAGCAGCAACAACAACAGCAGCAGCAATACTCTGCAGGTAACTGGTCCTCTAACCAAGGCACCAGTGGACAATACAACCAAAGAGGACAACGTCGTGGCAAGGGAAGAGGTGGGGGTCCCACCCCTAAAGGTTCCCAAGCCACCAACACCAAATGACTCAAAGATTCGGGTCCCCTCCCATGCTTCGCTGGTAGGGGGCCTGTTAACATCCTTTCTTCCAGCATGGGAGGGTATAAAATCAGACCGCTGGGTACTATCAACCATAGCCCGCGGTTACTGTATAGAATTCAACAGTTCCCCTACGTGCAGACCCCCAAGGGGACGACGGATGTCGCCAGAACACCTCGCCATCCTTCTTGAAGAAGTGGACCAACTACTAGAAAAAGGAGCTATAGAGGTTGTGCCTCTATCCCAGGTAAGGGAAGGTATTTATTCAGTGTACTTCCTTGTACCCAAAAAGGACTTCACCATGCGCCCTGTACTAGATCTGCGCCCAGCGAACAAATTTGTCAAACCTCAAAAGTTTCGTATGGTGACTCTACAGGAGGTAATCCCCCTGCTTTCACAGGGAGATTACATGACAACACTGGACATGAAAGATGCATACTTTCATATTTTAATGTTGCCAGCGCACAGGAAATACCTCAGGTTCATGATAGAGGGCAAACACTACCAGTTCAGAGTGCTACCCTTCGGCATAGCATCAGCGCCGAGAGTATTCACGAAGGTACTGGCAGTGGCAGCGGCCCACATTCCAGGTTGTCCATCCCAGTATACCCTTACCTCGATGATTGGATCATAACAGGCGATTCTTAAGAAACATGCTTCTCAAATACCCGAAAGACTGTAGACCTTTTGTTTCAACTGAGAAGAAGTCCAGTTTAGACCCCAGCCAGATCAAACAATTCCTAGGGGCTCTAATTCGAACAAAGGACGGCCTCGTCTTCCCCTTCAATGAGAGGGTCCTAAACATGCTGTTTCAAATCCCTCAATATGTGGCCGGTCGAGAGGTGACGGTACGCAAAGCTGTGCGCTTACTAGGAATGATGGCGTCATGTAGTTATTTGGTACCTCACGCGCGCCTGCGCATGCGCCCAATGCAAGATTGGCACAATGGGACGATCTAGTGGTGGTCTTGCAGGCCTTGGTTCTCTCGCTACGGTGGTGGTCGAAGGAAAACCTGGTAATAGGGAAACCATTCGCCACCCCCGCAGTGGAAGCCACTCTAACCACAGACACATCCCTCACAGGATGGGGGGGGCTCACCTATCCCATCAGACTGCTCATGGAGTTTGGACTCCGAGCGTAGCATCCAAGCACATACACTTACTGGAGCTACTAGCTGTGTTCAAGGCACTGAAAGCCTTCTAGGCACACCTGCAAGGGAAGACAGTGATATTCCTCACGGACAGCACCACAACCATGTACTACCTCAACAAGCAAGGGGGCACTCACTCTCCAGGACTGTCTAAGCTGTCCCAGAACATCTGGAAGTGGGTCCTCAAACACATGTTCCTACTGTCACAACATGTACCAGGGGAACTCAATCTGCTAGCAGATGAACTCGGCAGAGACTTCCCTCTGCCCTCAGAGTACGAATGACGGTTACGCGAAGACATCGTCTTCAACGTCTTCACTCAATGGGGATTCCCAGAAACAGATCTGTTGGCACCTCTGGAGAACTCCCAATGCCAAGATTACGCCTCCAGGTACCCCCAGTACCAATCCAAGGGGAACGATCTATCGATATCATGGTCAGGGGAATTTGTTTACGCTTTTCCCCCGACTGCCAACAAGATAGTGCACAAGATGCACCAGGAACAAGTTACCATGATACTGGTGGGCCCCTTTGTGGGCCAGACAGCCTTGGTTCGCTCACTTGATGGAGATGTCCCCATCTCCTCCAATGAAACTTCCATGCCCTTACAACATGCTGTCACAGGACAAGGGCAGGACACTACATCCCTGCCCTCAGACCATGAACTTAGCAGCCTGGCTCCTGAGATCATAGAATTTGGACATTTACAAATCCTGCAGAGATGCATGGACATTCTCAGGGAGGCTAGAAAGCCTAACACTCATCACTGTTATTCTAGTAAATGGAAAAGATTTGTCATCTGGTGTAGGGGAAGGAGCATCAACCCAGTTGACTGCTCTCCCACACAGATTGTTCTGTACCTGACTCACCTACTAGACTCAGGCTTGGTGTTTCTCTATTAAAGTCCATTTAGCTGCACTTTCCACATACACCACTTCCCAACTTAAAGTGTCATGGTGGAAAGTCCCAGTTATTAAAGCCTTCATGGAAGGAGTGAAGAGGATCCACCCTCCCATAGCTTTCCCCGCTCCCGGATGGGACCTAAATGTGGTACTAACCAGGCTCATGGGGTCACCCTTTGAACCCATGCACAAAGCAACACTTAAAGACCTCACTCTTAAGACTGCTTTTCTAATAGCTATCACCTCCATTAGGAGAGTAAGTGAACTACAAGCGCTCTCTGTACTAGACCCCCTTGTAACAGTTCACAAGGATAAGGTGGTTGTACGCACACATCCTAGGTTTGCACCAAGATGTATCTCTAAATTCCATGTCAACCAATCAATAGAACTACCAACGTTCTTTCAAAGTCCTTCAAACTCAAGTGAGAAGAGCCTGCATACACTGGATGTTCGCAGAGCCGTGATGTTTTATATGGAAAGAACTAGACCATTGAGAAAGACTAAACAGTTCTTTGTATCATTGGCAGCAGGAAGAGAAGGAGATGTAGTTTCAAAATCCACTATTTCTAGATGGATTGTACAATGCATCACTCTGTTACACTCTTGCTAAGAGAGAACTACCCTTCAAGCCAAGAGCACACTCCACTCGAGGTACCGGGGCTTCTCCAGCATGGGGTCTGGCATGGATTCACATGCTCATGAATATTCCCCGTCGTCAGGCTGGGAATCCTCGGTAAAGAAAAAACCAGTATCAGTTTCGTTTCTGATCTGTCTTTCGTAGTAGTAACCAATCACTGGTCTCTGCGTCATACTGACCACAGCCAATGACTGCCCTCTACCTAAGCACCGCCTCTGGCAGCCATCTTCAGATTTTTACCGCACGTTCATGTGTTGGGATCCTCGTGCTATTGCTCTCGAGCGTTAGTGCTATTTTTTCACGTTTTTTGCTCAAAAACTTTGTTTTTTCGGTCAAAAGAGCCTCAAGCTCCACCGACTCTCCATCCGATCAACGGGGACCCGTGTCGGATTCGTCTGCGCCCCTCAAGGGTGAAGATTTCGTCGAGCTACGCTTTTGGAGGACTCCAGAAGCTTCTCAGGCCCGGACATGGCCCAGGAGAAGGGAAGCTCGACGCCCGGAAAGCTGTTCAGGGTCTGCCCTGGATGCCAGCTGCAGAACGTCTTTAAGGAGGACAAACACTCCTTTTGTCTCTACTGCTTACATGAGGACAAGACGCACGTGGAGAAGGACTGTGCGTTTTGCGGCAATAAATCTGAGCGGACCATGAAGGACCGCCATCAACGTCTCGCCAACTGGCTGGAAGGGAAGAGCCCGTCAGGCGAGAAGAAGAGGAAGAAATCTGAGCGGTCTTCTAAGACCTTTGAGGACGCCCCGGCGACGGGGATCCAACACAAGGCCAAGTACCTCAAGTCCGCTGGCACCTGGAGTGCCGAACGGTCGGGCTCTACGGGCGCCAGGCAGGGCGCACCCTCCCCGGCACCTTCAGCCACGAGCCAATGCTCTGGGTCGGGTAAGAGGAAGGGCAAGCACCCGGCAAAGCTCCTGGAGAGGCCCCGGTCGAGCTCGAAGGCCCCATCGGAGGGGGAGCGAGGCAGTGTCCCCCCCCCCCTCAAGGATAAGGCGGTGAGCGCACCTAAGGTGGTGAAGGCCTTAATCCATCCGGCCAAGCCCTCTATCGATACTGTCGCGGCGACCCTGGCTCAGCCTGTGGAGGCTACACCAGTGGTGGCGACCTCGGGGCTCAGAGTCTCCCTGCCACCTCGAGGGAGTCCTCTTTTGTGCCCATCGATAGGACCCCCGTGAAATCCCCGGCGGGGAAGAAAAAGGGGAGGCAGGGCGTCGTCGTAGATTCGGCTTCAACCTCGGAGGAAGAGCTGATAGAGGTCTTAAGTCACGGCCTTGGCGTGGAAGAAGACTGGCCCGTCGGGATGGATCCCGACGCAGGTGACGACATCGTCGAGGGTGCCGACGGGGCCCCTGATCGCCCGTCGGATTCCCCTCTGCCAGCGCCGCAGACAACTCGGCGGCCATTTTGTTGGCTATACAGTCCTTATGCTCAGAGATAAGGACGAGACTGCCGTTGCCGACGGAGGAACCTCTCCCGTCGGGGGATCCTGAGCTGGGACCTTCTGGTGTTCCCCCGCCCAAGAAAAGAAGGATTCACCCTCCACCTCCTTTTCAGCCGTGGCGCACCGTCCAGCCCTCCTCCCCGTCCACCCGAGGGGATGATACGGGGACTGACACGGCAGCGACGGGTACGGACGACGAGGTATACGACGAGGATCTACCGTCGTCCCCTCCCACCAGGGCTTCTCCGCCCGACGAGATTGGTTCGTTCCACTCCATGATCGCCAGGGCATCCGAGCTTTTCCAACTCTGCGCTGAGGAGAAGAAAAAGGAAGGATTCCTTTATCAACGGCGCGAGGCCAAGAGGAAGACGGTCCTCGCGGTGCCTCTACTGGACGACATTTGGGATGAGGGCCTCGCCCTCCTCAAGAACCCTTCCACTACGCCAGCTAGAAGAGACCGATACGAGAAGAAGTACCGGGTCCCGGACGCGGCCCCCCGTGCCTCCGGGCGCAGCCTACCCCGGACTCTGTCGTCTCCGCGGCGGCCAGGAAGAAAGTGGGGGGGGTGCGGCCTCCACATCGACTTCCCCACCGGACGGCGAGGGAAAGAAATTGGACTCTATGGGACGCAGGGTCATCTCGTCTGCAGCGACGACGATTAAAGCGGCCAACGCCTTGGCTATCGTGGCCCGCTACGACAGGGAGCTATGGTACAAACTGGCTCCCCTGCTGGACTTCCTACCAGACGACAAGAGGGCGGATGCCCTGGAGATCCTACAGGAAGGTGAGGTGGCGTCGGACCACGCCATCACTATTGCGACGGACATCGCCGACACTGGGTTTCGCCAGTTGGGCAACGGCGTGTGCCTTAGGCGGCGTGGATGGCTCAAGGCTACGGACTTCCGTCAAGATGTACAGACCAGAGTCCTGGACATGCCGTTCGATGGGAACAACCTGTTTGGGAAAACAGTGGACGATTCCCTTCAGGCCATTAAAGCGGACACTGAGACGGCCCGGGTCATTGGGGTTCTGCAGCAACGACGGACGCCCTTTCGGAGCAGCGGAGGCAAGGGCGCCTCCAAAGGTTCCGGCGGCGGTTTCTCCACCTACCGTCAAGCGGCCCGCTCGTCGTCTCAGGAGGCCTACAGAGGACGAGGCAAGTCTGGCGGACCCCGCCGTCGTCGCCAAGGAGGTCAAGGCGGCAAAGCCTCGTCGAAACAGGATTGAACCGACCGTGGGGTCGGGCCCCCACCGATGCACCACGGTGGGAGGCCGGCTGGCGAGCTTCGTCAGCGTGTGGGAGTCCATCTCCACCGACCGTTGGGTGCTGGACGCCTTAGCCCGGGGCCACGCGCTCGAGTTTCAAAGAAGGTGCCCGCGCGTCCCCTCGTGGCCAGGAAAGAGCTTCACGTCCCTCAGCTTCTCCTGGAGGTAAGGGCGATGCTCAGGAAGGGCGCCATCGAACTCGTCCCAAAGAGGCATCGGGGCTCCGGAGTTTACTCGAGATACTTCCTCGTGAAGAAGAAGACGGGAGGATGGCGCCCCATCCTAGACCTGCGACGTCTGAACAAATTCATCAAGGCGCAGAAGTTCCGTATGGTCACCCTCCAGCACGTCCTGGGTCAGCTGGAGGAAGGAGACTTCCTGTCGTCGTTGGATTTGGAGGATGCCTACTTCCATATTCCCATCCTAAAGGGGCACCGAAAATTCCTCAGGTTTGTGGTCCAAGGGTGTCACTACCAGTTCAAAGCCCTCCCCTTCGGACTACGGTCGGCGCCCAGGGTATTCACCAGTGCCTTGCACCGGTGGCGGCGCAGCTGCGCCGCGAGGGGATCCACGTCTACCCCTACCTGGACGACTGGCTCATCCGAGCCAAGACGAGGGAGCTCGCCGTGGAGCACACGGCAAGGACCGTCCAACTTCTCACGGACCTGGGATTCTCCGTGAACTACGCCAAGTCCCACCTGGTACCCGCGCAAAATGCACTGTTTCTGGGAGCGAAGCTCGACACAGTGTCCCTTCTGGCCTCCCCGTCGGAGGAAAGGACCAGGGCCATCCTGGGCAAGGTACAGCGGATGTTGGCTTCCGACGCGGCCAAGGTGAGGTCCATCAAGTCCCTCCTCGGAATGTCTTCTTCTTGCATCTACCTCATTCCCATGTGCAGGCTCCGGATGCGCCCGTTGCAGGAGTTCCTGGACGCGCGCTGGATCCAAACGACGGGCGGCTTCGAGGAGGGGATCACACTCAACGAGAGTTTCCGCCGAGCGGTCCGGTGGTGGGGCACCCGCGCGCATCTGACGGCGGGCATGGACTTCCAGACCCCAGACCACCAGGAGACAGTGACCACGGATGCCTCCCTGGAAGGGTGGGGAGTGCACACCGAAAATCTGCACGCGAGAGGCCTTTGGCTCCCGACGGAGAAGTCCCTCCATATCAACGTCCTGGAGCTCCGTGCAGTGTTCTGGGCCCTCAGGTCCTTCCTTCCGTCTCTCAAGGGCAAGGTGGTGAGGATCTTCACCGACAACACCACCACCATGTTTTACATCAGGAAACAGGGCGGAACCAGGTCCCCAGCACTGTCCAAGGAGGCGCAGGACTTGTGGCATTGGGCCGTCGCCCAAAGGATGTTTCTGGTGCCGTTTCATCTGGCAGGGATAAAAAACACCATCGCCGACTCAGCAGGGAGCTGCGCTCGTGCCACGAGTGGGAACTACGGCAGGATCTAGTGGATCGCCTCTTCCGACGGTGGGGCACACCCCAGATCGACCTGTTCGCGACGGCGACGAACTCCAAGGCCGGAGGTTCGCCAGCAGGTTTCCCCAGGCGAGGAGCATGGGCGATGCTTTCTCGTTCCCCTGGGAGGGCCTGTTCCTCTACGCGTTCCCTCCTTTGCCACTGCTAATCCGGCTCGTCAACCAGCTCAAGAGGTCACGGTGCAGGATGATCCTCGTCGCACCTGCGTGGCCGAGGCAGATATGGTTCCCGGACCTTCTGGACTTGTCAGTGTCCCCGCCAATCAAGCTGCCGGTGGACGCGGATCTACTCTCCAGGGAAGGAGGCGCCATCCTCCACCACGACCCGAAATCGCTGAACTTGCAGGCCTGGCTCCTGCAGCGCTAGAGTTTGGAGGATACGACATACCGGCCGACTGCAGAGAGGTTCTTGCAAAGGCCAGGGCGTCCTCGACTCTTAAATGCTACGGACACAAATGGAAGAGGTTCTCTGTCTGGTGCCACGCACAGAAGATTAACCCTCTACGGATTAAGGCTCCTCAGGTACTGCCGTACCTGCTGACGCTGGCCAAAGCTGGTCTAGCACACGCGTCCATCAAGATTCATCTTGCTGCGATCTCCCGATACACCAGAACCACGGGGCGGACGTCCTTGTGGTCTCATCGTCTGGTGAAAGAGTTCATGAAGGGACGGGACTGTTCAGATCGTTCCCGCCGGTGAAGGCTCCGGCCCCGGCGTGGGAGCTCAACGTGGTGCTGACCAAGCTCATGGGACCTCCGTTCGAGCCTCTGCACTCGGCCCCGTTGAAGTTTCTGTCGTGGAAAACAGCGTTTCTTGTGGCCATCACCTCCGCACGATGGGTGGGAGAGATCCCGGCCCTTTCCTGCAAGACCCCGTACTTGACTTTTCACGACACAAGGGTAGTGCTCAGGACGCACCCCTCCTTCATGCCCAAGGTGCCGTCGGACTTCCATCTCAACGAACCCTTGGTGTTGCCTGTGTTCTTCCCGTCGCCTTCGTCGCCGGCTGAGAGGACTTTGCACTCGCTGGATGTGGCTAGAGCGCTGAAGTTCTACGTGGACCGCACAAAGTGTTTTCGGAAGACGTCACAACTCTTTGTGAACTTTGGACCTGTCAATCGGGGGAAGGCTCTCTCGAAGGCTTCCATTTCCAGATGGCTCTCCGGCTGTATCATGTACTGTCATCGGTTGACAAACCGACCGCTGCCTGGCCGTCCGAGAGCCCATTCCACCAGAGCGATTGCAGCTACCACGGCGTTCCTTTCTGGTGTGCCCCTGCTGGACACATGTAGGGCTGCTACGTGGAGGTCGTCGCACACCTTCACGAAATTCTACTGCGTCGATCGGGATTCCAGGGAGGAGTCCAGGGTCGGCCAAGCAGTGCTGCGCAACCTGTTCGCCTAAGGTGAGCCTGGTGAGGAGGTAAGATGCTTAATGTTGAGTTTGATGTGATGCTTAATGTTGAGCCTTTGCCACCTCCCGTGGTTGTGCATGTGTGTACTGCTATGTATTCTTTATTCATGAGCATGTGAATCCATGCCAGACCCCATGCTGGAGAAGGAACAAGTTACTTACCTGTAACTGTTGTTCTCCAGCATGGGTCTGGCATGGATTCACATGTGAACCCTCCCGCCTACCCCTCTGCGGCTCTTCACTTGGTCATACTGCCACTTCACGTGCTTCCAAATCTGAAGATGGCTGCCAGAGGCGGTGCTTAGGTAGAGGGCAGTCATTGGCTGTGGTTAGTATGACGCAGAGACCAGTGATTGGTTACTACTACGAAAGACAGATCAGAAACGAAACTGATACTGGTTTTTTCTTTACCGAGGATTCCCAGCCTGACGACGGGGAATATTCATGAGCATGTGAATCCATGCCAGACCCATGCTGGAGAACAACAGTTACAGGTAAGTAACTTGTTCCTTCCATAGCTTTCAATGCAAATGTCCCTCTTGAGCCCATTTGCAAAGCGGGAACTTGGAGTTCTGTTCACACCTTTACAAAACACTACTGTCTAGATGCCCACTCTAGATCTGATTCCGAGGTGGGACAAGCAGTATTAAGACATCTTTTTTTCTACTGTTCCTTCTCACAACCCACCTCTAACTCCGGGTACTGCTCGCTAGTCTATGCACAGCATGTGATTCTAAGCAGATTAACAAACATCAGAAGACAATGCATTACTTACCGTAAAAGCATTTCTGATGGTTGTATCTGCTTAGATTCACATGCGCCCACCCTTCCTTCCCGCTCGGATGGAAGGAACATAGACTTTCTTCTATATCTTTCTTTTCTTCTATATCTCTTTTCTGTACTCACTCACTCACGTCTAATAGGCTCCCTCAGGGCAGAAAAAATAAAAACGGAGGGACCTCGACGCGTGAGGGATTGTGGGTACACTGCACGTCACTATAGGGATAGTGTTACAGACACGCCTTATCGACGTCGCCTTTTCGACTACGAAAAACAAAATGCAATACTCTGCAGTGACCACTGGATGTCGGACTATGCACAGCATGTGAATCTAAGCAGATACAACCATCAGAAATGCTTTTACGGTAAGTAATGCATTTTCATTTCACGGATATCCCGGGTCAGAGTGGACAATCTGCTCTTTATCGGTTATGCTGGACACCGTTTGGGCCAGGCTGTTACCAAACAGACTTGTCCAGGTGGATTATCCTCACTATTACAGAGTGTTACCGTCTGGCGGGTAAGGACCCTCCAGTAGGATTACATGTTCATTCTACTATGGGCGTGGCTACCTCCACTGCCCTTCAGCGGTGTGTTCCTATTAGGAATATTTTTAAAGCTGCCACATGGGCTTCTCTACATACTTTTGTCAAACATTACACCCTGGATTCGATCCACGAGCGGGATCTGGCCTTTGGTAAGGCAGTTCTTTATTCCGCCATTTGATTGGGTATTCTAAATCCTTTTCCCACCTCCATAGTCTGGTACTGCTTTGGGAGTCTGTCATAGATATGGAATACGTCGGAGGACACAATCCCCTCGAAGAACAAGTTACTTACCAAAGTTCTTTCGATGGGATGTTCCTCCAACGTATTCTACACCGCCCTCCCAACCTGCCCCTCTGGAGAATTTCCTATGCAATTGCAGCTTAGGTTTCCGCAAGGCTGTATGCAGTCAGGCTGGCAGGAGATTGGTGCCACATGTTCTGGGAAAAAACTTCAACTGAGGCTATGGGCGTCGTGCGTCCTATATATAACATCCGGTGATTTCAACCCTCGACGTAGGCCCCCGAGGGACATGGGATCGACGACATTGATGCAGGATGCCCTCTGCCGAACATTTTCCAAAGCAGCACAGCTGTGGACATTACCTGTCATAGATATCGAATACGTCGGAGGTACATCCCATCGAAAGAACGTTACCAGATATGGTAAGTAACTTGTTCTTCTCTAGAGGTGGTTTTCAGATTACTTGTGTTTACTGACACTTCCTTTTCAAGAGCTCCTGTGCGTTCTGCTAGCGCCCGAACATCCTGTGTCAAGAGGTTCACATCTAGGCTGACCGCGTCCATTTTCGATTCCAATGCGATCTTCAGAGCTGCTATTGCTTCAAGGAAGAGTTGGTGCCCTTTTATTTGGGCTTGTTCTCCTTGTGGCATCAGGGTCTCTGGCGTGGTACTTTCAGCTACATTCGTGGATCCAAAAAACGTGTCCGGTGTGGGTTGCTTCGCTTTGTTTTTCTGGGTCTTGGACGCCATGCCTAGTTAATTCAGGCCGGTCTGATAGTCTCCTTTACAGTTCCACCCCTCCTTCTTGCCTGTGGTACTGGCCTCTTATTGGGCTGGATGACCCTACACTCGTTTCTATTAGCTGATCTCCCCCCCCCCTGATGATGACAACCTGAGGCTGCTTGTTGTGTTCCTAGGCTACCATTTTGTCACCTTGGTGTCCTTTATCTGTTCAACCGATATGCGGCGGTCACTACTTCAGTCATGGTGCTTAACTCTCCAGATAAGGTGCGTATTGTGCCTTTTTACGCATTTAATTATTGCAAATACGGATCATTTACTTTTCTACTCCGTATCGGTTACGGGAGGTTGTCACAGGATTTATTAATTAAAAAGTTTCCTCTTTCCTCCACTAGATGGCGCTACTGTCTGCATCATTCAACTCTACAGCACCACACCCAAGTTTCCTTTCCAGTTGGCTGGCTTGGTAGGGGAGAGCAGGCCTGCCCAGGGACGTCATTAGGAAGGAATGGGGCGCAAACTGCCCCGGCTCTCACTTTCAGGGGTGCCAGACAGCTACAGTCGGATGCCATGGTGCCAGCCTCGTTGCTGGGGTTTGCAATGCGCCAAAGGCCCGTTGAGCTGCACCCAAGTGTGTGTGCAGGGCTTTATTAGTACATAATACACACACTTAGTGCATTGACTAACAGCCCACATCATGTCACTCTGATCAGTGAATGTATTACATACTATACATCTATAATGCATGTGCCACTGCTGAATTTCCGATTCGGAATAGGGCACAGAGACTGTGTCCAAGGCAGAGCTAGGTGCTGCTGGTGTGCTCGCTGCGCTCACTTGTCACAGTCCACGCCGTCATCGGGCTCTGGCAGCGTCACGCCGAATTCAGGCCACAGAGCTGCCCTGCATGCCATTAGCACGCACGCCAGCGCAGTAGGTGACTGCTCCCTGTCCACAGTCTCTGTCACGGAATCTTATTTTCCATTCCATTTCCCGAATGGTATCCCCACACATACATGTTTACTGCAGTGCTGCATGGTAACTGCCTACTGCTGCTTCTTGAAAGCTACCAGCACCCCAGGGTGGGTAGGGTAGGGTAGGGTAGGGTAGGGGGGTGTAGGTGGTATGGACAGTGTGGACCACGATCATCTGGGGAGAGGAGTAGTAAATTGTGTGTTATTAATGATCTAATTAAACCTATACACTTTAATCAGCCTTTTACGTGTTACCATACAGACAAGAGTAATTTACTTGTAAATCAGCAGGTTATTTTTGACAAAAATGATGGTAATACATGTTTGCACATGTGAAAGGGAAATTGTCACAAGCCATTCTTTAAAAATCATAACGCATTTATTAGCTCTGCAAATGGTGTTCAGCGCTCACTGCTCACGTTTAATGCAGTTTACACGTGACATTGCACAGAAATCCAGCGCAGGTTTTACAATTTCCAGCCTCATGTCTGCCAAGTTTGTTCACCAAAAATGGACAACTGGTTCCAAGAAGCACTGGGAAGCAGGAGGGTGGTATGGGAACCAAAAGAGGCCCTGGAAATAATGTTCATAGTGGCCCCATGGTACACATTTTTAGGTTTAGCAAGCCCAACCCTTTTCCTATGAGAACATTTGGAAATAAAATAGGTTACCACAAAAGAGGCAATCTCCAAAGTTCCCTATAGGACCAGTCTACACCTGCTGAGAAGTCCATTTGGAACTCAGAAATTGATATTCATAAAGGTGTCTCTGATCACAGACGATGAGTTTGTGGTCAGGCGGTCAGCCAGTTAGTCAGGCTGTGTGTAGAAACTTAAGGGATTGACACCACGGACATAACGGGTCATTACTAGGACCGCTTGGCAAACATCAATTACTTAAATGTGATAATTTATGTGAGACAAAAAGAAAAGAGCAGCATAAAAAAGTGTCCCATGGGCGCTTGAGGTTACGAGCTTCCTGGGAAAATATTCTTGTTAGTTTGGTCTACTAAGCCTACACTATTGTATCAGAGTAAAGGGAGGAATGGCATATGAGGAGGGACACAGTCTGTAAGTGTTTGGTAGGTGATGTGCCCACCCATTGACTGCCCATGCTAATCCCTATGGCCATTTATGCGCCTCCCAAAACGCTGCCTCTTGGGAACTCTGAGCTAGCATATTAAGCATTATCATCAAACTATGCACTCAAAGTGCCAGCCAGTGTTTTTTTCAAAGCAGTCTTCTGAGAGTTCATGCCTTAATTGGAGTTTAACGTGCTACTCATGCAATAAAAATGTCTTAACAGGCATGCCATCAGCCACTCGATTTCCAAGCACTCTGTGTGTCCTTACCTGAAGTACTGTTAAAAACAATCAATGACAAACCCACAAGGTTTGTCTTGTGCCTAGTATTAAGCTTTTGCCAGGCACTGCTATTAGATGCCCAGGTACTCTCCCCATTTTGCATCTGCTACTATCAATGGCCAGTTAATACCACTACGGCTGTCCCTGGCAAGTGCCTTTCACATGCCTACATGGATATGCTTGCACCAGAAGTGCACGTAGTACCGCAGTGAGAAACTACTGTTATTAATTGCTGATCGGAAATAAACATGTATCTTTTAATGTATATGAATAGCTAGGTCCAAAGTTTTAATTCGCTTATAAAATACCCACATTGGGAATTGGATAAACACTTTTACTCCCTGAAAAATAATTTTACTCCCAACTTTAAAAAACAGTGAGTAAAATACTCCCACTTCAAAATCTTATCTGGAGCACTGGAAGCACCGCCGTTGGTGGTGTCCACTTGCTCACTCGTGCTTCGTACTCGTCGTACCGTCCAGTGTATTCAAAGAGGGGGGAGCTGTTTCTGCTTAATACAGTCTCGTGCCCTTGGGATCGCCTATATATGTATCCTGCTAATCTGCAACCGGATCCAAATCTACTTGTTGAGGCTAACCTTAAGCCCCCTTTGATCTCATGACGTCGCTCGTTTGGTTAAGTCCCTTTGCATCTCACCTCTCCCTTCCTTTGTGCATGTATGTTCTTCCTCCTTGCACCTTTTCTTCGGGCATGCAGCAGGGCCATCCACTCCCACGGGAGTATACTCCTATTCTGCGCAGCGCCCCTCCACTATTCAGAGGTAATTAGCAGCCCACTGCTGTTTTGTGTTGGGTTACTGCCATTGTACTGTTGCACAATCCAATTGACCTGCAAAGGGGCAATGTTATTATGTCTGTCTGGGCTCCCCCTCAGGGAAGTGTTTGTATAAAGGTTGGACTGCTGCAAGGCACTGTGTGTTCCGGTGCCTGGTATAATATGCACGTGTATTGTCTGCCGCGCCCCCTTACAGGGACTGGCTCTCCACTGCTCTGCACCTGCTTTCAATGCCCAGAGTCTAGTGGTATATATTCAACGGCGCTCACAGCGGGCCTGTACGTATTTTATATCTGCTGCCGTATCGCAGCTCAGCACGTCCCCGGAGGCTTGCCGTCCCCCGGCTCCCCAATCCTTTACTATCACTGCAGCACTTTCGATTGCGCACCAGCAGCCACTAGTGCACTTGTTGTGACTGTCCCTTCCTTTTGGGCTTCTCCGACACCACCAAATCACAGCTGTTCTTATTAGTCCCTTTTATCCACATGTCTGCAGTGCCGCCACTAGTCGAGTTGTGACCCGTCTTGCACTTGTTACAGGAGTTTGTGGGTCCGCCGCCGTCCACGGTTGTATCCTTCACTCACAATGCTCCAGTCTTCCGTGTCTGCAAGGAGCTATTCCTCATGGATGCCACCATCTGTATTCTTTGCTGGTCGCAAGGTCTCAGATTTCCACATGCTGATACTCTGCGCTCCTGTTATATACCGCTTCTAACTTGCCCACACCCGAGCACACCTTCTTTATGCATCCAGTCATGCGTACTTGGTTCTCAACATGTGTCGGAGCTTGCGATTCAGGCAGGTTAATTAAGTATCAGTAAGAGCTTGCAGATACCACGTCCTTACTGCATGGCCCCTTCGCCACACCCCCTCCCCTCGAATGCCTGGCAGCGTTTTTTTTTTAAAAATATTTTTTATTATATTTTCAAAACCAAACAAAACACAAATTACAACTGTTTCAATACGCAAAGAAAACCTCATTAGACCATCACATTTCCATTAGAACTCCCCAACACCCCCCCCCCCCGAACTAGAGCCAGTTCTCACATGTCGTCTACTGGAGTATTATCGGGTAGCACAATACTTAAGCAGTCATCATCCGAGTCCTCTGTTCCGTTGTTACCCTGGTGAGGATTTGCCATAGAGGCCACCAATTGCCGCCAGGCCAGCAGGGGCCCTACTTCCTCTTCACCCCCCCTAGTGACTGCTTCAAACCAGACCACAGATTCAGCTTCTGCCCATTTTAAGAGGTCCGCCCACCATACCACCCTAGGTCTGTGGGCCGCCTTCCAGCCCATGGCAATCCTGCGGTTGGCCAAAACATAAGCCAAGTCCTTCATCTTGCTTATGTGTTTTGAATGTCGGGGTCTAGGAAAAAGCCCGAGCATGCCTGACCAGGTCGATTCCACGTCCAACATCACTCCCCCACCAGCAAGTTTCGTTTTAACCTCATCCCAAAACCTGTGCACTTCCGGGCAAGCCCAAAACATGTGTAGCAGCCCCGCATTCACCTCCCCACACCTGGGGCATTGCTGCGTAGCCGGTCCCCCAAACTTTGCAATTTTCCCGGGAGTCAGATAAGCCCTATGGGTAACGTACAATTGAAGTTGTTGGAATCTCGCGTTCCGGGACACCTTTTTATGGTATCTCTGGGCCCACTCCCATTGCCCGTCTGTCATGGGTCCTCCCACCTCCTCTTCCCAATCTTGTCTCAATTGGAGCAATTCCTTCCCAGCCCTTAATCGCAGGAGCTCGTATATCCTCGATATTTCGTGCCCACCCTCTGATTCATCATACATAGTTTCCAGGGAGGCGTTGGGATCCTCCGCCAGCACTGTCTCAGGCCATATTTCTCTAGTCTTTTTCACAAGCCTAGCATAAGTTATATATTGGCCACCATGCACCCCCGTCTCTTCCTGCAACCTCTGAAAGTCCAATGCCTCCCCTTCCTGCCATATGTCTCCGAGGGTGGCCAGGCCTACCTGTTCCCAGTATCTATGGACCAATTCAAGTAGTTGAGAGTCGCTCCCGCACAGCGCCACCAGTGGGGCCTGCTGGGAGTACGGCTCCGAATCCCCCATCATCCTCCATGTCCTTTGCCAGATCTCCCAGCCCAGCCTCAGCAGCGGCCCCCTGCCCACCAGCTTGTCCCTACGCAACCACACCACTTCCTTCAAAAAGTATGGGGCTGTGTCCCCACGCAGAAGCCTAGCCTCTGCCGAGTCTTCGGCTGAAAGCCACCTGGCCACATACAGCAGCTGCCCGGCCAGGTAATAGAGTTCCAAATTTGGCAGGCCTATACCCCCCTTGTCACACGGGTTCTGGAGCTTCCACAGAGCCACCCTGTTCCTGGAGTTACCCCATACGAAACCCCTACACACGCTATGAAGTTTCACAAATAGGCTCCTGGGTATCAAAAACGGGACATTCACGAAAAAGTGCAAGAGTCTAGGCAGGACCACCATCTTGAGCAAGGCCGCACTCCCCATCGTAGTCAGGGGCAATCTAGCTCAAAACACCATGCTGTTCTTGATCCCCTCTATCGCTTTTTCCGTGTTATGTTTGTGTTCCGCCTCGATCCTGTGGTAAATATTTACTCCCAAATACCTAAATGTCTCAATCTGCCACGGTATTGGCAGGATAGGCAGCCTCTGTAACGGGACATTCCTATATCTGCCCAAAGGAAACAGACTAGACTTTCTAGGGTTCACCGATATGCCCGAAAGGAAGAAGCATGTCATCCGCATATAGTGATATCAGGTGCCTACCACTTACAGTATTTAATAATAATAATAATAATAATATTTATGCCCACCTCTCCATATTGTTGTCGCAGGCATATTGCCAATGGCTCTAATGCTAGTATATATAGCATGGGTGACCAGGGGCATCCCTGTCTGCTCCCCCTGCTAAGTTGCCAGGTGTCTGAGACTGTGGACCCCGTTTTGACTCTCGCCATCGGGGTGCTGTAGAACAACTGGACCCACCTGAGGTATCCAGGTCCCATTCCGTATCCCCTCAGGACCGCTTTCAGCCAGGGCCATCTTACCGAGTCGAAGGCTTTGACCGCGTCTAACGACACTATGGCCAACTCGCCCGTATCCTCCTCAGTTTGGTCAATGATATGGTGTAGCCTCCTATGGTTATCGGTGATGTTCCTGCCTGGAACATATCCCGTCTGATCTGGGTGTATCAACTTCCCAACCACCTTTTTCAGCCTATAAGCCAGCACTGCTGTAAGTATTTTGCTGTCCTGGTTGAGCATGGACAACGGCTGGCTTACATGGTTTCAAGAGTGGGATGATCACAGCCTCGCGGAGGGACAATGGGAGTTCCCCCTGCTCATAGGCCTCATTGAAAGTGGCAAGCAGTGGCTGGAGTAGCTCCTGCTTATATGTTTTATAAAACTCACTAAGCAACCCATCGGAACCAGGTACCTTGCATGTGGGCAGATTCTGAATCACCACCTCCAGCTCATCCGAGGTGACAGGTGCGTCTAACTCCGCGCGCTCTAGGTCATCCAGGGTGGGCAACTCTATGTCCTCCAATGTGTCCAGTATGTCTTGACACATATCCTCCCCCGTGTCCTCGTACAAGTGTCTGTAAAACTTGAGGAACTCCTTGTTTACCCCTTCTTGGGTGTTGCAGATGCAACCTCCCTCATCTCTAATCTCACTGATCACTGAGCGGGGGGGTCTCACTCTTATATAGCCAGGCCAGCAATCTGCCCAACTTGTCGCCCCCTGCGTGTATCCTCTCCGTGTATTTCCTATAATTGAGCCTGCACAGCCTATCCCAAAGTGCACTGCAGGACAACCGTAGCTCTTTTATCTTGGTTCTGTTATCATGGGCAGTGTTCTCGCAATGTGTGAGATCTTCCAGCTCCCTTTCCGCTTCTTGGAGTTCCTTTTCTATGCCCCCCTGGAGCCCTTTAGCTTTGGAAATGGCTACCCCACGCACCACCACCTTGAACGCTTCCCACAGTGTGCCCACAGAACGTACGCTTCCCGTATTTATATCAAAATATTCTTCGATGGCATCCCTCAGATCCTCCCGGAATTCCTCGTCCTGCAGAGCCTCGGTCCTGAGTCTCCATGTTGGGATCCGCGGTCTTGGGGGCTGGTGTCTCCACTCTACTACCAAGGGCGAGTGGTCAGATAATACTCGAGCCTTGTATTCCGCTCCCACTATCTCGGCCGTTACAAACATATAATCTAGCCTTGTGTGCAAATCATGTGGTGCTGCGTAGTGTGAATATTGCCTATCCATAGGATGCAACCTTCTAACACATCCTCTAGGCCTAGGTCTTTCAGTAAGGTTCCCAGCGCTTTAGCCGCCGGTGCCGTTTTCCCTGCCCTGTCCATTGACCTGTCCATCCTGTGATTCAGGGTATAATTAAAGTCCCCCCCACCCCCAACCACCGTACCCCCTGCCAGGGGGCCAAGTTTACTGTAAAGGGTCCTAAAATAAGCCGCTGTGTCGTTATTGGGGGCGTACAAATTTATGATATGCACTTCCCTGCTTTCCAGGAGACCCGTTACCACCACCATTCTACCCTCCGGGTCTACCGTAGAGCCAAGCACCCGAAACAGCACATGCGGCGCCACCCAAGTAATAACCCCTCTAGCGTACGCCGAGTACGCAGCATCCACAACATTGCCCTTCCATTTCCTCCTGACCACCTCCAGCTTCTCCCTAGTGAGGTGGGTCTCCTGCAGCAGGGCTATGTCTATACGCATCCTCTTTAAGTACAGCATCACTTTATTTCGTTTCAGGTAGCTGTTAAGGCCCCGTACATTCCAGGTCACAACTTTGAGATTACCCAATGCCATCTGGTCGGACTATCCCCACCCTAACCCTTCCCTTAATGCTCCCCTTGCTAGTTCGTTTTCCGGCTCTCTCCCTACTATTTACAAACAAACCCCCCCCCTTCCCCATCCCCCAAATCCACTCCACAGCACACAACTCCCCCCCCCCTCCCTACCAACCCCCAACAGTTGCCCAGCTCCATCCCTGGATCTCAGGCCTACCCACGTCCGGACCTGTCTCGTATCCGAGAACAAGGACCCCGCAGGGTGTCACCAATCTAACAGTGACCTAACTAAGTATACTACTATTGGGTTCAGAGGGTGCTTCTCAGGAGCTCCCGGTCATCTATTTAGGATAAGTGCGTCCAACGGGACCCGCCGGCAGATACTGTGACTTCCTCCCCACAAGCACAATACCATTCTATATTCCAGTCCCAGTGTCATGACTATGTCACCATGGGTGCCTCCGGAAACGTGCTACTTATCTCCAGCCGCTTCCATCTGGACATCCGGTTCCTGAGGTCGACCCTGCATATCCAGCCAATCCATCGATTCAGTCGGCGTCTCGAAGAAAAGGGATCTGTTCTTGTAAAACTGTAAAACACCTTTAACCTGGCAGGGTAGAGCAACATGTAGCGATGGCCTGCTTCTCTAAGCCTCCTTTTAACCGATCCGAAGTTCATTCGACTACGCTATACAAGCAGCGTATAGTCTAGATACGCCGTTATTTTCGCTGACCCCCTTTCTATCGTTCCTCCTTTCCGGACAAATTTGAGAATCTTCTCGCGGTCACGATAATTCAAGATCTTCGCGATCAGCGGCCCTGGTGGGGGGCTCCTGGGGCCGGTCTCCTGGTCAAGGCCGTATGCGCCCTTTCAACCCATGAACCCCTGGGTCAACTCCCCGCCTGTAATCTCCTGCAAAAACATGGTTTCAACGTATTCAGTGGGGTTCGGTCCCTCCATCCCTTCCCGTACACCCACTATGCGAATGTTATTGCGTCTGGCGCGCCCCTCTGCTTGCTCTGCTCTGTCCTCCCGATTGCCTACTCGTTGCACGAGGGCATGGAGCTCCTTAGCATGTGCAGTGCACGCTTCCGTGTTCGGGCCAACTCCTTCTCCAGTGCCCCAGTGCCCTCCGCAATCGTTCGCACGTCCTGCCTCAGCAGGTTCACCTCTTCCTGGACCGCTCCGATCTTGAGGTTCAGGCCCTCTTGCAGCTCTTTCATGGCTAAGCCCAACTTCGTTTCCCAGGCTACCTTCAAGTCAGCAATTGCTGCCAGCACCTCCTGGATAGTACCCGGTTGGTCCGCCACCGCCAAAGGGGTTTCTTTACTTTTGCCCCCCTCCACGCCCGGGGGCGACTTGGTGTAGGCCTCTATCGTGGGCTGCTTGAACCGGGGTCGCACCACTTTGGAGGACATCCTGCTGCGTCAGTTGGGCAAGACCCTGCCGTGCTTCTCTTCACACCACTGTC
This sequence comes from Ambystoma mexicanum, assembly GCF_040938575.1. Lineage (NCBI taxonomy): Eukaryota > Metazoa > Chordata > Amphibia > Caudata > Ambystomatidae > Ambystoma > Ambystoma mexicanum. Next base: position 40,675,360 of record NC_090933.1, read on the forward strand.
CGCGTGGTCACAAACCACCCACTGCTGTCCAAACCTGCACCTGTCCGCTGCACGCGCCCAGGGTGGGCTGTGTCCTCCCACGTACTCACGCGCCCCCGGTGTTATGTTACCGGGCTCTGCCGTGCAACATCCATGAACAGCGCTCAAGAGCGCTCACCCATCCCCTTCGTGCCTTCGCTTTGCAGGCACAAGGCCATCCGGTGTATAGGGCGGTCACCAATATGGCACTCCCACACCCATATTCAGGGGGCCCCTGTGTGCTTCAGAGGGGGCCCTAGTAGGCATCAAAGGATCAACAAAAAGTCTTAAATCAGCCCGTTCGGCTGATCTGCACCGACGTTCCAAGGCGCAGGCCCGGCGTGATCAGGCCAATGCACAATCATATGGTGTGCTGTGTCCTTGTTGGACCCTATGGTGTCACAGCATCCACTTCACTCCGTGTCTCCAAGGGGGGGCCCAGCGCACCCCACAGCGCCCACGACTGCCCTCCTCTCAGGCAACCCAGCCCGAGGGTATCCGGAACGCACTGTAGATCAGCCTCAGTCTGTCGGCAGTCTCAATGGGGTTTTTCCCTTTCTCAGAGTAGGTTTGCAGTGCCAAGGGGCCTGCAGCAGCAGCCGCTCCCACGATTTCACCGCTCACACGGTCTGCGGCTACTTTGTTGCCGGTGCAACAATCACGCGGCCTTTCCCCTCCGGCGCTGCCACAATGGGTCTTCCTGGGCGCCAGCGGCGTTCCAACGACTCCGCCGCGGGCCCAATCACGGTTGGCAGTTCGCTCGGCAGGATCCTGTACCCTTACAGCCCATGGGTTAAATCCACTTCAGGTTCGTGCATCCTCCGTCGTGCGCTCTCCCAGCGCTCTCTCTCCGCTTCCCAGTCCGCCCGCGGGCGATAATCGCGGAGCTCACCGCAGGGGCCTTGCCAGTCCTAGACAGACGATTGCAGCGGCGCTCTTCCGATCTCTGCCATCTCCTTTGTTACAGCCGCCATTTTTGTCCTTGTCCCCGATCCGGGACCCGGGGCAGACAAATAGGGATAGTTCGGGATCCGAGCCTTCTACACCCACCATACTTTCAACGGGTGTCGCCTCCATGTTCACACGCATGGATGTAATTTTCCAGCGCCAGCTGGTCACCGCACGCGCACCGCTCCCACAGGATCACCTCAGGATCAACGGAGCGCCACGCGAACACGACCCTCTACATGGCCGTCCAAGCTACGCCCCCTGGCAGCGTTATCCATTTTTAAACTCAACAGAAAAAGGCTCTTGCTTTAAGATGCCGTTTGTCATACAATTCCTGAAAGGGCTGACAAATACTTTCCCACCGGTCCCCTTTCTGGTTATGTACTGGAATTTAAACTGGGTACTAACCTTTTTAATGGGCACTCCATTTGAACCTCTCCATTCTTGTCAAATCAGGTTATTGACCTTGAAAACTATCTTTTTGGTACTCATCACATCTGCTTGCAAAGTATGTGAGTTTACAAGACTGGCCATGCAAACCACCATTTACTATATTCTCCAATTAGAAGGTAGTCTTGAGGGCTCAATACTCCTTCCTTCCCAAGGTGGTATCTGAATTTCATCTGACAATTAAAATAACATGATCAGCTTTTTATCCATCTCTTTACTACGTTTTTAGGATGGCAAATGTCAGGCATTTATAATGCAGCAATTTGGTCCTCACCCCACACTTTTTCAAAGCATTATTGCTTCGACACTCTGTCTGGCCATGATGCTCAATTTGGAAGAGTGGTTCTGCACAATATCAATCAATCAGAACATTATAAAAATGCACTATTGCTACCTCCATGGAAGTCTATCTAAGATGAGCAATTAAAGGGAGGACACACTCCATTAGAAAATATGATTTACCTTGTTAATAGTGGATTTAACTTTGAAATGTTTGGATCAGCCAAAATTAGGCAATAATCAATTCCCTGCTTTGTTTTTTGCAGATGATGTAGTCATCTTGGCAACTTCCCTTATGGGTTTCAAAACAAAAACATGAGTTGTTTCCTCAATAAGTGCGAAGATTTAAAATTGTTGGTGAATACTGCAAAGACCAAATCTGTGGTGTTTAGGACAAAGTTTTCCAAACCACAGAAGATTTCCATTATTGTGAACAATAGTATGTTGGAGCAAGTGGATTCCTACAACTATTTGGGATTGAGATTCAAAGAGAATGGTTTTTGGACAGCCCAACTACGTAAAGCCTGCACGGCTGTAACGCTCACCTGATTCCCTCGGAGGCGCTGGTCCCGGCTGAACTGTTAGTCTCTTCAATTGAGAAGCGTAGAGCTCGGATGACTCTCTGGACTGGGCTTCCTCTTATTGACCGTCTGGCTTGCAGGGTAAGGTTTCTGCAGGCGGAAGAAAAAAGGGTTAATGACCGTTTGGCTGGACTTCCTCTTCACTAATCGCCAACTCTCCGAAAGTCCAATGTCCTGGTGAGCTCTCACCTTAGGCGTATAAATGCTGGGCTCTCCATCCTGCAACTTATGCAGGGGTGCGTGGGTTCCAGTTACGTCACTGGAGGTCCTCAAAGTCTTTTGTGGCCTTAGAAGTGGCACAGGTGCTGAGATGCCAAAAGGTGATGCCGTCGTTACTGCACGAGCGGATGCCAGTAGGTATAAAGAGTTTATAGTCTTGAAGAGATGGGCACCTTTAATGAAGTCTTTGCATTGTCTTTTTCAGGTGCCTGGATGCTGAGGGCGTGGTCACTGAGAGCGCGACACGTGCGGTAGTACGTAAGTATGGGAATTTCAATGACATCTCAATAATGTCCCTTGTTTTCTGTTTTCAGGTCTTGAGATGTTGCGGGCGTTGTTCGTCCGTTGCCGTTGCACGTGCGAAGCACGTGAGTATAATGATCTGTGACCTTATTATAGCACCTCTAACAATGTTCTTTTCTTATTTGCAGGTGTCGGGACCTTGCGGGCGTTTTCCCAGTCGCGGATGCACGTGGGGAAACATGTAAGTGTTAGGCTTTCTTGCAGTCTTTAAAGGCACTTAAATAATGTCTTTTCTTGTTTTCAGGTGCCGGGCTGCTGCGGTTGAAGAGATCGTAATACGCGCACAAAAGCAGGTAAGAAAAGTAAATGCGGCCGCCTTCACCCGATTCCTACTTAACAATGTTCTTTGTCTTTACAGGTGCCGTTAGGCTGCTGAAGAGAAGGCCGCGAAGAATCCGTGTAAGCACAGATGGATCAGGTAAGCGAGCGCGGCTGCGAACGTGTTGCAACTTGCTAACCTTATGTTTCTTTTGCTTGCAGGTTCTGCCGGTGTCTGGATTCCTGGATGGTAAGTATAGTTCTTGTGTCTTTCTTCCACAGGTTGCTGAGCTGAAGCTGGAGATGTCACTGGAATGCTGGAGCTGACTCGGTGAGCAGCCTGCTGCAGATGCAGAATAACGCGAAGCACGTTTTCCCAATCGGGTGTGGTTTAAATAGTGTTGGAGTGATTGGGTGTCTTCTTCCTCAGCCTCGCCCAGGTAAAAGAGTTCCTGTGTTCCAGAGCTAAGGAGTGGCACCAGCCCCACCCAGGTAAGAAAGTAGTCCCAGTTCAGGGAATAGTTCCTCCCAGCAGAAGGCTGGGGACTTCATCCTGCCAGCATTTGCAAAGGTGAGTATGCAGCATGGTCTGCTACAGGTAGGTCCACCCAAGCACCTTTGCAAGAATTATGAGCCCTTGCCCCTGGCGCCGGGACTGAGGTTCCTTATGAGCCTGGCGCCAGAGGCGCCAGGACATGGTCCAAAGGGCCCCAATAGGGGTTTGCTGGAGCCGGGGACGAGCGTTGTGAGCTTGCTTCCGGGGATGCTGGGCTTGACTTGACTTCTCGGGAGCAGTGCTCATGACAACGGCCCTAGATAAATATAGTGGGGTGGTCAAACGTTGTTATATGGGCCATGGCAAGAGAGCAAAATTACCAGCCCTTGAAATCTATAGATCACATGCAAAGTCTGCATCTAGTTATGGAGTGTATATATGGGGGCATATTGGTATCCCCCCTTTAATACGGTTGAGAAATAAATCCCAAAACAATCTGCTCCTACTCCCAAATAGTTGTTCTAATGGGTTCATCCACCTAGAGACTGATGTCCATCCAATTGGTGATGCATTTGCACTAAGACCAGTTTTAGTTTGGTTTAGACATTGGGCATTACCTGTCTTGATCAAATTCAGGGATGCAATATTACATGTCATTATCCTGAAAGCAGGCAATTCACTATCATGGGTTGTACATGTAAAAATCTTCTGGCGGAATTGGAATTGAGTATTTATTGATCCACACCGATATGTACTAATCGGACAAGTGTTGCCATTGTCAAAAGTGCTGCCTTGACTCACTCAACGAGAAGGTTGAAAGAGGCCTGCAATAGATGAAGATCAGCTCCCTGTTATTGGCTTTAAAAAGGAACTGGATGTTATTCAACCATCGTTTTTAAGATGAAATTGAGGGCTAATGTCCCTAATACGGCAACTTTAACCAAGAATTGGTGCAACACAAAGTCAAGTAGATGTCCGGCTTCTGGTCATGCAAACGAAATGCCCGAGCACTTTTCCGATCCTACGTAAAGGATATAGGGTCCTGCGGATCAAGTATCTGACCCACTATTTAATCTCGCTAGCATACATAATGTTGCAGGACCTCAAGAGACTTGAATGTGGTTTAGTTTGTTGCTAAATTTGCATATCAGGCCTGGCTCTGCAGAGCACGTTTTGTTAATCAATTGAACTTATAGGGAATTATGTACACAGCAGCAAAATCTTTTTAACGTCTTTTTTAATCAAGATATTATCTAGCACTTTTTATGTAGGTAAAATTAATGTATATAATATTTTCATGATGCAAAATGTATCTTTGATGGATATGCATTTTGTGATGTTTATATGAATTTGTTGTATATTATGTTTTTCTAATGCTGCTATTGCCTTATGACTGACGTAGAATAAAGACTAATGAATGAATGATAATGTTATTTCTACTGGATATTCCTCCCACAGATTCCTTATTACCCTCCCAGCCTAACTCTTTGTCTGTAGGTGACATTTTTAATATACTGCTCTTTCAACAACCATGCAGGTTATAAAATCCTCAAGTTGGCTGTGCAGAAAGAGGGAAAAACTAAGAACTGAGTAAACGGGCACAGTGTGTTCTATTTATACCATCATTGACATTCCGTCCGGAGACAGGAATGGTTACTGTCGAGGGACATTGACTCGATTTCGCACAGCGCCCTCTGATGTTGAACATTTTTCAGAGACTGCAAAACAGGATGTGGATATATCTAAGATGAGGAATCCGTGGGAGGAACATCCAGTAGAAAGAATATTACCAGGGATATTTGTTGTTCTTGCTCGTTCTCCCCTTTGCTTTCTTCTATCATTAGAAGTCTGCCCCTTCTCTCCTTGTTCTGCCCCTTCATCTCTCATTGACTTGATCACTTACCTCCTTTCTACCCTACCCTTCTCTTCTCCCTACCTCCCCTATGGTCCCATGAAACCTCTCGAGGGTATCTAGTATATCTATTGATGGACTTTCCATCAAATTCATTTGCATCGAAAAAATATGCAAAGAATGCATGTTTTTGAGGGGTAAAGGGTTAATTTTGGGGGGGTTTAAAGGGTATAAACCAGGAGTTTGGGGGTGACCCCCCCCCATTAAAGAAAATGCATTTGATGCAAATTATTTAGATGAAAAACATTCGATGGAAATGTCCCATGATGCAAAAAATGTGATGTAAAGACCAAAAACCCCTCTCTGGCTTCATAGGCACTAGACCGCTCAGTCCCTTCATTATGCATATTCAATTATTCAACCTGCCCCCATATAGTATAATAGTATAAGCCTGTTGCCAGCATCTAGCACCAACTTCCTTAGTGATCTTTCCTTCATTCTTTTCTTCCTTTTTTCACTATTGGATGGCTGCTGCTGCTCTCAATCTGTTTTCAGTCTTCTTCTTCTCTCCCCCTCTAAATTCGTTCCTGGAGAATAGTCTAGCCACTGCCTGTGCCCGTTCCTTTTCCTTGCTTGAAAAGCACCCTTCCCTTCTGCCACGCTACCCTGAGCTCTGGATCTTTTTAAGACACATTCTTAGCTGAACTACATGTCTCCTCTCTGCCTGTTCTCTGCCTGAATGCTCTTCTTTAGCCTTACTTCCTGGGTACTGGGTCACCTCTAGTGTTTGTATCTTCATCCACATTTTCTCCCATTCTCTGTTTCTTCTCTCTTAGCCTGTGGCCAGGCATCCTAACTCCTCCAGGGTTCCTCCCCATTGCTTTGGACTCCACAGGCTTTGCAGGTGTCCTTCGGTCTGCCTCCTTCCTGCTTTAGCCTTCAGTCCCCTTATTCCACTAGCCTCTCCTTTTCCTGGCATCCTCTCTGATTGGCTTTGGTCTGATAGCATCGGTATTCCTCGAAGGCCGGTCCTCTTAAGACCAGAGAATAGGGCATCCTTCTCTCAAATCCTGACTCCACTTCACACCCTCACCTGTAGGGCCAGTGTTGAGACCCTCAAGAATTCTAACTTTATAGAGCCAGATTCACATCTCCTCGAGACTTCATCTGTTCTCAACAAATGTCTGACCTGCGTTTCTTTATTTGGTGACACTCCTCTCTCAGAGCCAAGGCAAGCTTATGAATTGATGAGGAGTTTAGACACCTCTGGCTCATTTGCCAGGTTCCATCCCCCTCTCTTAAATGTGATTCCTCGTTGCGCTCAAAGGTTTAGTCACTTCTAACTCCTTTAAACTAGTGATGTTGCCACCAACTCTTGCCTTGGCTGCTTAGTTGTGTTATCATGTTTGAGCTGCTTATCTCAAAGAATGTAATGACATAGTTTGGAAAACTGGATATCTTCCAAATGAATTTGTTTTGGATGGAGGGCGGTTACCGTGTTGCTTTTCCTGTAAGTCATAGGCCCATGTTCTTTAAAACACGATCCATGACACTTTGGGCAGCCATTGCTTAGTGTACATTGTTAGATATGTATATGGGTGTATTCTTATTCTGCTGTGGTTTGACTCCCTCAATACCTTTGCCATGCACTTAGTTTATATTTTCCTGTTTTTGCTTCCTTGCTTAATGCACAAGTCTCTCAATGGCATGATGTGATACTTAACTCGTGAAGAGAGTCCTGGTTATGATTGACTGATTTAGTTTTACCATTATAATTTAAAGGTCAGATAACCATTGAAGAATCCAGATTTTTGACTGCATCTTGACCTTTTAGGCATGCTGCAGAAATATCTTACTTTTTTTAAGCTCTGTATCCATTTCACCATTTAATTGCAATGGGGTTGTGTTTTCCCTGAACCACAATTTCATAAACTGGGGAAATCCCTGCTAAATAGCAGAGCAGAATATTACAATAACATTTTACATGGTTGTGTACATTTCTCCTAAATATGGTGTAGGGGCAGATCCCTAATTATCTCAGCCCAAACCGGGGTCCACCACCTGAGGAACGAGTGCACGTTTTGTGCACACAGCAAGGTTTATTATACAAAAATCCAGGGAGCACAAACTCAAGTCTCGACAAACTACATCAATTGATACATGTTTATACATTTCAGTTAAAATACTCCAAAATATGTTATTACCACCCACCCCTCAAACACAATTGTAAAAAATATTTACAAAGAACTTCCATCTTTTCCAGATTAATTCTTTCTCATTGGTAATTGACAATCTTTACAACAATCTTCAGATCACATTCAAAGTACTCCTTTGCTTGGGATTGGTCCATTGTAGGTTGTGATATCATGCTACAATGAAACATTCACAAATACAATAATTCATTACTTAGTAACAACTGTCATAGAGCCCTTTACTCTTAAGTGGGATTGCACATGGTTCGCTTGAATATTTTAGCAATACGAGGAAGGCCTAAACAAGCAAATTCTTTTTGAACTACTGATTGTGATCTCATCCGCCCCAGGCTCCTGGCTCCTCTTAAGACGTTCTAATTTATGTGACCACCACTTTAACACGAACAGCCTATGCTTTCGCCCTGTGAAAATAATTCAACACCGGACACTCTGGTCCCAGACCCCATCTTTATTGCCACTCCAAACAAATGGTCAACCCCCCCTGTGCTACTTTAATACCCCCCCTTGCAGAACTGTTAAACTATAAACCTTTGTCATGGTCACAGGCTGACCTTCTACTGGATGATTAATGCGTCCTCTGTCAACCTCCCAATACGAAACCAGAATGTCCCAGCTGCTAAAAATGTATTGTGTAATTGGTAACTTCAAAGTCCAAATAAACTGACAAAACCCCACTAAATGTAGATGTATATAACTCCTTATAAAGCTCCTTTCATATATTTCTCTGATCAAAAACTAATCTTTCATGTTCTCCCAGTGCTCTGCAATTGCTTTGTATGCACTAATAAACTGCGCAAGTTATTCTAACTTGGTTGTTTTTTTCTTCACCATTGTCAGCATCTCGTGACCTGGAGTGCGGTCTGCCTGCTTCTTGCAGGTTTATGTTATCTCCCTCTCTCTCGCTATATATAATATATATATATATATATATATATATATATATATATATATATATATTTCTGCTGTTTGTGAATCTGCTTAGATCACATGCTGTGCATAGGCCTACATCTAGTGGAAGCTGTGGAGTATTACTGTTTGTTTTTCGGAACTTGAAAAGGGACGTCGAACAGGGTGTGCCAGTAATACTATCCCTAGCGTGACGTCCCCTGTACCCGTGATCCCTCATGATTGTAGGACCCTCAGATTGTTTTTTTCTGCCATACTAGTCGGACGTATGTTCCTTCAGCGCTTCGCCGTTTAGAGTTAAGAGTTACCGTTGATACTTCCCCTTTCACTGCCACCGTACTCCGAAGATCGATGCCGGTGAAGATCAAGGAAATCAGCCGTTGAGGACTGCCATGACGGACTCCGGGCCTTGGAAGGCCTCTGGCCTCATCCCTGTACAGTAGGGAGAGTGGGGGGTGGTCACACAGGCTTCTTTCCCACCTTTTCTCACATATACCTGCCCGCTGCCATTTCGTAACATATGGAGAGTACTCCATTGAAATTCTGCCCTAAGTGTAATAGGAAGTTTCCCTGGGTGGATAAGCACAATACGTGCTATCTGTGTCTCCCACAAGACCATCCCGAGGCTACCTATCGAGCTTGCAAGCTCTTCAAGCTGAAAACCCTTAAGGACCGCTCAACTAAACGCTGGGCCACTACGCCAGGCAACTTGAGCCCATGGAAGTGGAGGGGACATTCAGCGATAGCAGCAATGCCGCAGAATCGGACAGCGAGGGCATAGGGGTGACTTCGGACACCCACGCGCAGGCCCCTAACACCAAAGGACTGGCCAGTGGCCACGTTGTGGGGACAACACCTGGCGTCAAAAGCGCTACACATGCTATCTCCACTAAGCACATCCGCTCCGGCCGTGACTCGACGCGCGTGTCGAGCTATCGGCAACGGACGTCACCAAGAGAGCAGTCCAACAAATTTTTTTCCTTTGGGCGTTCATGTTCGCATTCGCCGCATTACAAAACCCAACCGTCTTCGGTTTATAAAGGTGTCACGCTATCAGTAGTCCCCGGGGCCGATCGTCAGATGACGATTCTGCCCTCTACCCTCCACAGGCAAGACGTGAGGCGTCTGACCGTACACCCGAGATTCAACGTCATTCTTTGAATCCCACCTCCGAAACTCGACGCGAGTCATGGGGAAGGGGATAAACAACATAAAAAGACATCTTCAGAACACCATGTTCATAAAGAGAAGCATACAGCCCCTAAATCAAATCATCAGGGAAGCCCAATGGGTCAGATCCTACCACTAAAGGTAAACTCATTCCTCCCACTACTGAGGATATGGGCACTGATGAGGAATCAGTACCTGTTGTTATTCCTACCTCCAAACAATGGAGCTCAGTAGACATTGATAGGGTCATGAGAAGGATGTCCTTCATGAATTACTTTTATGAAAAGGACCCTAATTACTTTCATAGTTACACCAACACCCCTCCTACCACTGCCCCTTCGGGGTCCAAGGCAACACCTGAGTCCTCTCTCAGCCCCCTCTTAAGAAACTCCACTCTGACGCCCCGTTTCAGGGCTTGGTCACAGATTCCTTTGTGGTTGAACCTTACCACCCTGATTCATATTGTGAAGAAACACAACCTCAATTAGTTGATGACCAGGCGGATGTCTTTTATTATGGGGATGACGAGGACCAGGAGGAGGAGGAGGCTGAAGCCTACAACATTGACTCCCCGATTCCTAAAGACCCCCCGGTGCATGACTCGCCCGTAGATAACCGGGTTAGTTGGTTAGGTCACCATACCTCCCAGTCATTAACGGCTCAAGCATATTACTGAAGTATCTGCTACCAAACTTAATTTCGAAGGGATTGTGTCCTCCGACGTATTCCTTATCTTAGATAGAAATCCTTCAGCTTTGCTGGCCTCGGAAAATTTTTTCGCCAGAGGGCGCTGCGCGTCGATGATCGCCGAGTCGATGACCCTCGACGGCCTCCGTGCCGACGTCGACGTCATCCTGCCTATAAAGGCCGCGCGCAGCGTCCGTTGCTCAGTTCCGTTTTTCCGCGCTTCGTTGTGCCTCGGAACACCGTTGCTCAGTTCTCGTCAAGAATAACGTATATAATAACTACTATTTACCTCGATATCGATGGCATCCTCCTCCGACCCGACGACCCCTCGGTCCGGTTTCAAAAAGTGCCGAGACTGCGGGAAGAAAATGTCGTTGACGGACCCTCACAGGGTCTGTTTGTGGTGTCTGGGAATCACGCACCAGAGTTCGGAGTGTGAGGAATGCCTTTCCATGACGGCGAAAGCCTTGAAGGAGCGTAGGGGGAAGCTCGAGAGAGGTAGGTCAACTTTAACTTCCTCGAAAGCTTCTTCGGTAGAGTCGAGACGTTCGTCTCCTCACCATAAAAAAACACTCTCGATCTAGATCACGAAGTGGCTCCCACCACTCGTCGACATCGAGACACTCGAAGAAGAGACGTAGGAGATCCCCTTCGTCATCTTGGTCGAGTTCTCCTGAGAGAGTTCATTGCCCCACAAAACGCAGCTCGCAAGCTGAGTGGGAGGAATTCAGGAAAAAGATGCTAAGCGTCTTCGAGAAAGCGGCCTCGTCCCCCTCGAAGACAGCTGAGGGTGATACCCCGGGTAAAAAACCCAAAAAATCTAAACGCCGCGAGTCGCAGTACCCGGCGGAAAAGTCAACCCGAAAGCGCCTCGAGCCATCGGGAGATAAAGCATCATCGACGCCATCGTCGAAAACTCCTTCGAAACAGAGGTCGGCGCCATCGACGCCGTTGTCGAAGGATTCATCGGCGCATCAGTCGATCGAGTCGACGCCGACGTCGACGCCGATATCGACGCCGGTGAAGGAAAGAACCACGGCTACTCCACAGCCAACGGTTAGACAAAAGACCTCCGACTCGACGCCGAGAACGTCGACGTCGTTCTCGAGCAGGACTCCGATCCTTTCGAGTTCTTCGAGGCCTAGTACACATTTCTCGACGCTTTTCACGGCGCCTTCGAGTACTTTCACGTCGGTGTCGACGACATCGACGTTTTCAAGGCCTGTGATGATGGCTCCTTCTGCATTGGAAATGGGGTTTATACCATTCCAAAAATCCAATGTATCCCCCTTTAACCTCGATTTTTGAGGAAAGGGAGGATTCAGACCAAGATATTGATTTACAGAGGACCACATCACCAGAGCCAGAGACTTTCGCCTCTGAGGAAGGAAGATTAAAAAATCTTCAGGATGCACTTCAGGAAGCTAGTGGCTTGGACACTTCTCCTGAAGCAGAATTTATCAAACCAGACCCAGGAGAACATGCGGAGACTCCATATAGAGCTCTGATGTCTAGAATCATAGAATTTATGGGTTGGTCTGCACCTTCTCCTGCCTTTCAGCAGGATGACCTCACTGACATACTGGACAAGGGCCCACAGGAGGATCCTGTGGTTCCATTTCACTCTGCTCTACAGAGAAGGATTTTGACAAACTGGGAAACGCCAGAAATTATCCCGGCAGTAAATAAAAAACTGTCAACAAAATACAGGGTGGCTAGTTCTGACCCTGAATATTTGTCAAAACACCCTACTCCTGAGAGCTTGGTTGTACAGGCTGCAACCTCATCAGGCAGCACATCTGCATACCCCACTGCTCCGCAGGATAGGGATGACAAAAAGTATGATGCCATGGCTAAGAAGGTTTTTTCTGCCTGTAGCATGGCGTTAAAGTCTATTAACGCGACCTGTACGCTCGCTAGGTTCAGCCACACCCTTTGGGAGTGCGCTTCATCAGCGGCTGACTGCCTCCAAGAAGGAGAGGAAAGGGACGCATTTTTAAACATCATCAGGGATGGTAAAGATGCGATGTGCGAGACCCTACAAACTGGCCTAGATTCTGCTGACAGTATCAGCAGGGCCATGGCGGCAAGTACCACAATCCGCAGGCATGCGTGGTTGAGGAAGTCTGGTTTTGCCTCTGACGTGCAGACCAGGCTTTTGAATATGCCCTTTGACGGTTCTACCCTCTTTGGAAAGAAGGCGGATGACAGTTTGGAGAAACTGCAAACGTCCAAGGCAGCAGCCAAGTCATTGGGAGCTGCTATCCGTCAGAATACCTTTCGTCCTTCGGGATCATCGTGGAGAGGACGGTCCTTTCGTTACTATTCCTCATATGGAAGGGGCAGGGGACGACCGGCTCAAAGAGGCCAAGGAAGATTTACCCGTGGTGGACGGGGTAGGGGAAAGAAAGCCGCACCCGCAGGAGCAGGAGCCACTTTACCTTCGGCAACTGCATCAGCCGCTTCAAAACCACTCTGAGGTCTCCCCTCACAGAACACCAGTAGGGGGCAGGTTAACTCACCATCTGACGGAATGGCAGGCTATTACATCAGATGCTTGGGCTCTGGAGACAGTGGCCCAAGGTTACTGCCTGCCCTTCCTACATATCCCTCAGAGTCATCCACCGGGGAACAACCCTTTGAAGCTTCCAGATCCGCTCCTCTTGCAGGAGGTTTTAGACCTGCTAGAGAAAGGTGCCATAGAACTGGTACCTGTAGCGGAAAGGAACAAGGGTTGGTACTCCCCCTACTTCATAATACCGAAGAAGGACGGAGGACTGAGACCCATCTTAGACTTACGGGAATTGAACAAATTCCTCCGAAAGGACAAGTTCAAGATGGTGACTCTCTCTCAGATCCTTCAGGCCCTCCAGCTTCAGGACTGGTTGGTATCTCTAGACCTCCAGGACGCTTATTTCCATGTGCCGATCCATCCCAGGCACAGGAGATACCTGAGGTTCGCAATTGGCAGCTCTCATTATCAATTTCGAGTTCTGCCATTTGGGCTAACCTCCGCCCCGAGGGTCTTTACCAAGCTAATGTCGGTTGTGGCTGCAAGTCTAAGGAGGGAAGGGATTCATGTCTACCCTTACCTAGACGATTGGTTGATCAGAGCTGTATCTTCGGAACAGGCTCAGAGACAACTAGATTATGTTTGCCACTTCCTTCACAAGCTGGGCTTCTCCCTCAATTTAAAGAAGTCACAGATGATACCATCACAGAGACTCCAATTCATTGGAGCAGTCCTGGACACTTCCCTGGGAAAAGCCTTGCCACCAGAGGTGAGGGCTCGAGATATTCTGCAGATGGTCATCAGATTTCAGAATGCCCAATATCTCCCAGCCTACGACTTTCTGAGGTTGCTAGGCCTCATGGCATCCTGCATATTCCTCGTGCCGGAGGCTCGCCTGAGAATGAGATCCCTCCAGTGGGCACTGAGAACTCAGTGGTCACAGTTCTCAGGAAGGATGACAGATCTCCTTCGGATCCCGGTCAAAGTAGCCCGAGACCTTCAGTGGTGGGCCTGTCGGGAGAACATCCTGAAAGGAGAAATGTTTTGGCAACCATGGCCGGAGATAACAGTAGTCACGGATGCCTCACTCACGGGGTGGGGAGCTCACGCCAACGACTTGACCATCAGCGGTCGTTGGTCTCCATCGGAGTCCAGACTACATATCAACCTGTTGGAGCTGAGAGCCATCAGACTAGCGCTGAAGGCTTTTCTGCCGTCTGTACGGGGAAGAAACGTCCTAATAATGACGGACAATACAGTGGCCATGCACTACCTCAACAAAAGAGGAGGCGTAGGCTCACTACCACTGTGCAGAGAGGCGATGCAGCTCTGGTTTTGGGCAATTCAGGAAGGAATCTCTCTATCGGCAATTCACCTAGCCGGAGAGAAGAACTTGACAGCGGACGCTCTGAGCAGGCAGAGCACAGTCTCTCACGAGTGGGAGATAGCTCAGGAAGTCCTTCAAGAGATCTTCGCCCTTTGGGGAACCCCTCAAGTGGATCTGTTCGCCACCAGTATCAACAGGAAGTGCGACAGATTTTGCTCAAGGGAATTTCCCCCGAGAGGAGCTCTAGGAGATGCGTTCGTAGTGGACTGGGAGTTCCCACTTCTGTACGCGTTCCCTCCGGTCCCTGTCATTCCTCAAATGATCAGGAGGTTGAGAAGGTTTCGGAAGACCATGATCCTAATTGCCCCGGATTGGGCCAGGAGAACGTGGTACCCGGACCTTCTAGACATGTCCATCTGCCCTCCAATTCGACTGCCATACAGAGAGGATCTTCTCTCGCAGAAGGAAGGTCAGGTTCTCCATCCAGCCATCAAGACCCTCAACCTTCACGCTTGGTGTCTGAAAGGTTGAGGTACAAGGATTGGGACCTTCCGGATGATGTTATGGAGGTGTTGCTTTCGGCCAGAAGGCCGGCAACTAAAACTCTATACCGCTGCCGTTGGAACAAATTTTGCAGCTGGTGCAGAGAAAAGAATATTGAACCCTTTTCTTGTGGTACACCTATGGTGTTGTCATTCTTACTTTACCTGGCTAATTCAGGCCTACAGGTTGGCACAATTAAGGGCTATCTCGCAGCGCTATCAATCTTTAAGCGCACTGCAGAGGAGCCTTCATACTTCAAAATTCCATTGGTAATACAATACCTAAAAGGATTAACTAATGTTTATCCCCCGAAACCTTTTCAAGTTCCCTTATGGGATTTAAACCTAATTTTAAACTTCCTAAAGGGTGCCCCTTTTGAACCACTACACTCTTGTTCATTGAAGCTTCTCACCCTCAAAACTGTTTTGCTAATAGCATTGACATCTGCTAGAAGGGTTAGCGAGTTGCAAGCCTTATCGTGTAAACCTCCACATACAATCTTTTACAAGGACAAAGTTGTTCTTCAGGTGAAGCCTAACTTCCTCCCGAAGGTAGTCTCGGAGTTTCACATCACTCAGAAGATTATATTACCTTCTTTCTACCCTCCTCCTCATCCGGGGAAGGAGGAAGAGAGACTGCACAGGCTGGACCCTAAGCGAGCCTTGAGCTTCTATATCAGCAGATTGGCTAAGATCAGACAAGCAGACCAACTCTTTGTAGGTTATGCAGGACATAAGTTGGGCCTTCCAATAACAAAACAAACCATCTCCAGATGGATTATTTTAGCCATTCTGGAGTGCTACAAATTGGCAGGAAAGGAGCCTCCTCAAAATCTAAGGGCTCATTCTACCAGGGGTATCGCAACATCCTCAGCCCTTCAAAGAGGGGTGCCAATTCGAGATATATGTGCGGCTGCCACATGGTCGTCCGCACATACATTTACCAAATTCTATAGCCTGGATTCCTCCTCTAGTCAAGAAACTAGATTCGGCAAGGCTGTGTTACACTCTGTCCATTCTGGAAGGGTAACATAACTTTTATTACTCCCGCCTCCAGTCACAATACCACTGCTATGGGAGTCTATCTAAGATAAGGAATACGTCGGAGGACACAATCCCTTCGAAGAACTAGTTACTCTTACCTTGTAACGTTCTTTCGATGGGATGTTCCTCCGACGTATTCCTTATCGACCCTCCCATCCATCCCCGCAGTATGACTTCCTGTGGGTTTGCAGCCTATGCTCCTTCAAGGTGATTAGTCTAATCCAAAAACATTACTGGGGACTACAAAACGGAACTGAGCAACGGACGCTGCGCGCGGCCTTTATAGGCAGGATGACGTCGACGTCGGCACGGAGGCCGTCGAGGGTCATCGACTCGGCGATCATCGACGCGCAGCGCCCTCTGGCGAAAAAATTTTCCGAGGCCAGCAAAGCTGAAGGATTTCTATCTAAGATAAGGAATACGTCGGAGGAACATCCCATCGAAAGAACGTTACAAGGTAAGAGTAACTAGTTCATCTAGACGCCTATCCAGACGCCAGCTCTCAGTTTGCTCCTGGCACAGTCAGAAATGTCCCCCACCTGCCTCACTAAAGTCACCTTCACCCTAATACTGTTCACCACCATATCCAGTATAATGGCCTTTACTCTCAAAACTAGCCCTCCCAAGGATAGAAACCTGAGACTCAGGTCCAGACTACCCAGTATCTATGAACCTGTAGGAAACCACAAGAATAACGCTAACAGGCGTACTACCACCCAACCGATAAACATATACCACCCAATCAAGCAATCCACCTACACCGGCGATCAAACTTCTACTATAACTAGCACAACTATAGATACCCTACCATTTAAAACCCGTCAAACTAGCAAACCTAATAGTTCTCTAATGCTACTAGGATCCCTCATTAATGCGAGATCAGTGGTGGCACATGCCACTGAAATTACTGACATCCTAAATGATGACAATTTGGACCTATTGGCCATAACTGAGACTTGGCTACACGAGGCGGCAGGACCAACACTAATGCTAGCAGTGCCCGATAAATACCAAATTCTCAGAGCTGACAGGCCAAATGCCAGAGGCGGCGGACTAGCCATCATCTTCAAATCTACCCTTCCCATCAAACTTGCCACATCAGTCTCCTACTGAAGTACTCACAGACAAAATGACCCTCTCTAACAACCGCATGCTCTCAATCCACTTGATATATAGACCACCAGGGTCACTAGGCACCTTTGAAGACGATTTAACTAAACTAGCCTTATAGCCAAGAACACTAAAGACCACTCCCAAACCCTACTACTGGGAGACTTTAACCTTGGCTTTAATGAAACTGACAATAAACATGCAGAGTCAGTTGCAGACCTTCTCAAGGACCATGGCCTTGATCCAAAAGTCCTCTCCCCCACTCACATTAAAGGTAGGACCCTTGATTGGGTATCGGAACTGAACTGCAACATCAACATCACCGAGATTCTTCCACAAACATGGACTGATCACTATCTAATAACCTTCTCTGCCACTCTAGATCTCCTTAGCCCCAAAATCAACAACATGGTTCCCCCACTCCCAACTAGAAGTAAGAAGGACATGACTGCTGAAAATATTATCTCTCTCCTCCTTTCAGCCATATCGGGATTGGAAAGTAACAACCCGGACACCTTGGTAAATACTTTTAATGATGCTATGACCTTAGTATTAGATGCAGTTGCTCCAGCCAAATTACGTAAAGCTAAACAGGAAGCCCACTTAAATACCTGGTTTACGCCCCACCTTAAATCTCTAAGACTACAAAAAAGAAAGCTCCAATCCATCTGGCGCCACTCACCCACTGAATACAACAAAAACAACCTAACCGAATTTGCCAAATCTTACAAAAAAGAAATCATCAAAACCAAGAAGAACACCTTCAATGACAGGATCGCAAAAGCCAACTCTAATACTAAAGAGCTCTTCGCCATCCTCCGTGAACTGGAATCCCCTATTCAACCAATAGACAATGCCCCTAAAAACAAAGTTTGGTGCACAAACATACAAAACGCCCTTGCCAACAAAATTTCCTCGCTCCAATGCAAAATTGCAACAAAAAAAAGGCCACACTACCACCACTGGATCAACAACTACCACAAACTCAGAATAATAAGACTACTGCACCGTTTAAATTCAAGACTATCTCCATAATTGACACAGAACAAATAATACTCTCCCTCAAACCTTCAAATTGTAAGGGCGATTCCTGCCCAGCACAATTAATAAAGGACGCAGCTAGGGATCTAGCTCCCTTCATTTCTAAGCTCATAAACTCCTCCTTTAAATCCAACACGGTACCCACCAACCTCAAAGAATCATGGGTCCTCCCATTACTGAAAAACAAACTCTGGACCCCACCATACCCACCAACTATAGACCAATCACCACCGTGCCTTTTCTACTTAAAGTCCTGGACAGAGCCGCCTACATACAAATCCAGGATTGCCTGGAAGTTAACCACCTGGTTGGCTCAGGGCAATCTGGCTTCCGCCCTCTCCATGGAACGGAAACAGCCCTGTTAGACCTCAAGACACAAATTGAGAAACTTAAAGATAACGGGAAAACAGCCCTGCTCCTCTTATTGGAATTGTCGGCGGCATTCGACTTGGTGGACCATGCAGTCTTATGCAACCACCTCGAATTTGCCGCCAACTTCACCGGAGGTGCCATAGCCTGGGTCCAATCATTCTTAGCAAATCGCACCATGCGAGTCTTCTCCACATCCGACTCCGCTGACCCTATCAAAATAACCTGTGGTGTCCCACAAGGATCATGTGTCTCCCCCACCATGTACAACATCTTCACCAAGCCTTTGTTTGACAAGTTGGACAGACTGGATGTCATCTACACGAACTACGCAGATGACACCCAGATCCTCATACCCCTTTTGCGCGACTACGAGACAGACTCAGCCTTGGTGAACAAGATATACACCCTCATTCAGGCATGGATGGCCTCACATGGCTTCTGCCTGAACGACAATGAAATGGAGTTACTAATCCTAGGCTCTGAAGCCAACATCCAAAAACTATGCCCAAACTACACATCCTTCAGCATTGATAATAACCCTATCAAAGTGATGTCTGTGGTTAAAACCCTTGGATTCTATCTGGACTCCTCCCTTACTCTCAAGAAGCAGGTCAACTCCCTCGCCTCTTCTACTACCTACACCTGCAAACTCATCCGTGCATCCAGACCTCTCCAGTGCCGGGTGCATCACCTTAGCTAACGCCCTTATCATGTCTAGGTTAGACTAATGCAACGCCCTGTACTCTGGAACCAATAAGTACATTACAGACAAACTCCAAAGACTACAGAATAATGCCCTGAGAGCAGCACTAAATATCCCCTACAGAGAACACATCACTAATTGCAGGAAAGAGGTCAACTGGCTAGAAATAACAGACAGAATCCTACTTAAAACAGCATCCCTCACATCTAAATGTATAAACAAACTAGCCCCCCCTTATCTAATGGAAAAAATAAACAGGAAAATGTCCATGCGACCCACGAGATCTGCCAACACCTTCAAATTAGAGACTCCAAGGTTTAAACGATCCACCGCGGGAGGAACTAGCTTTCATGTCAAAGCTGCTCACTACTGGAACAAATTACCACTGGACCTCAGAATTGAACAACCATACCTGAAATTCAGGCACAAGATAATCAATTGGCTGTGCAACAACGACACATAATTTGACTAACACCCAGCTTACCCCCCCCCCAGCCACTACCTACCCTTTGCCTGGTCACCCCAAGACATGCCCTGTTCCTGGGCACATGTTTGTATATACTATTGTATTTATTTGCTTTGTCGCTTGTGTTTTATAGGTATATGCTTGTATATATTTTTACATATATTTTTGCTCTTATTGCCGTTGTGTTGTATATACTCATGCCAAATACTGTAATAAGCTTAAGTCTTCATGTAATCTGTTGCGCCCGGCTACCCATGGGTTTGGCGCGCATTACCAAATAAATAAACAAACAAGCAAACCAACCCCTACTCAATGAGGTACTGGCTAAGGCAGCTGCCCATTTTCATATCGACACACAGGGTGTCCAAGAAGACATGTATTTCCCTGAAGAGATCCTAGGAGACAAGAAGGCCATTTCTCAAGCCACCCCTCTGTTAAAATCCATCCAGTGTAGAATAGATCCCTCGCTGCATACCCCAAATCTCACTCGAGCGATTAATCCGCGAGTCGAGAAATTGTTCCATGCCGCACCCTCCGATCCCCTGTACATTAGCGGCCAATTAAAGTCTGATTCCCTGGTCGTAACAACCACCAGAAAGAGGGCAGGTAGACTGCTTGCTTCTTCGGAAGCACCTCCTGATAAGGAGAGTAAACGAATATATGCTCTGGGTAGAAATGTTGCTTCCACTTCAGCCTATCAGGCATGAATTGCCAACAGTGCCACCCTTTTGGCAAGCTACAATTGCCATCAGTGGGAGGTGGTATCTGCTTTGGTATCCTCCGCACCCGAACCCTTAAAGAGCCAGTTGGCTCGACTGGCAGCAGATGGTAAGTCTGTATCAGGCAGCATGCTAAAAACAAACTTTGATGCAGCAGATAATGCTGGGAGGTTAATCGCGGAGGGCAACGTCATAAAATGTCATGCTTGGCTAAGGCAGTCAGGGTTCAAACCTGAAACCCAAGCAACCCTGATAGATATGACTGTGGAGCCAAATGTACTATTAGGCAAGGCAGTGGAGGAAGCTTTAAAGATGGCAAATGAGTACGAGACCCTAAAATCTCTTGGCTAACTCGCCAATAAACCCTCTGGACAGAGGGGTAACAACAATTTTCGCCGTTTTCGGGGCCAAAGTTCCCAAAGGGGTTCTAACTATTACCAAAATCAGGGAACCTCATGGGATAACAATCAATCCCAATCCTCGCAGGGCTACCCCAGAGGGAAATGCAGGGGTCGCGCTAGGGGTAGAGGCAGCCTCGCCAGAGGTGGTATGCCACCCAACAAGCAGTGATGTTCCGCTTCAGGTCCCCTCCCATGCATCCCCAGTAGGGGGGCGCATTTCCACCTTCACCCACGCATGGGAGGGGATCACTTCGGACAGATGGGTGCTGTCCACAGTGTCCGGAGGATACAGCATTGAGTTGCTAAGGCACCCCCAGGACCGTCCTCCGTGACAGAAAGTACACTCGCTGGAACATCAGAAGATCCTCCTCCAGGAGATCGCCGTTCTGCTAGCAAAGGACACCATAGAAGTCATCCCGGTCAACCAGGTAAACAGGGGTATTTATTCAACCTACTTCCTTGTGCCAAAAAAAGATCTGACAATGCGCTCAGTATTAGATTTGCGCCCTCCAAACAAGATTGTCAAGCCACAAAAATTCTGCATGACTACACTACAAGAGGTAATCCCTATATTAAAAAAGGGGGGATTACATGGCAACATTGGATATGAAAGATGCCTATTTTCATATTTCAATGTTCCCAGCGCACAGAAGATTCTTGAGTTTCAAGATACACAACCAGCACTACCAATTCAAGGTGCTGCCCTTCAGAATAGCCTCGGCTCCAAGGGTATTCACTAAGGTACTGGAGGTGGTGGTTGCGAACCTACGCAGGGAAGCAATCCCAGTGTACCCTTACCTGGACGACTGGCTCATCTCAGGGGAGCCCCCACTGAATTTGCAGAGTAAACATCCAAAGAACTATCGACCTCCTTTTCCAATTGGGCTTCTCAATCAACGAGAAAAAGTCAAGCCTGGTGCCCAGCACCTCAAATCAGTTCTTAGGAGCTGTTCTAAATACCCAGGAGGGATTAGCCTTTCCATCATAGGAAAGAATTCAAAATGTATTGCTGCAAATTCCCTAATATCAGGCCAGTCGCCAGATAAGGGTGCGCAAAGCTATGCATTTGCTAGCCATGATGGCATATTGCATTTACCTGGTTCCTCACATGCACCTGCGCATGCAACCCATGCAGGAATGGTTGGTGAAACAGTGGTTTCAGGCAAGTGGCCAGTGGGACAATTTAGTGGATGTTTCGCCAACACTAGTACAAAGTCTTCGCTGGTGGACAAGAGCGAATCTTACGAAAGGGAAACCCTTCTACGATCCAGAGATACAGGCTGTTGTCACAACAGATGCCTCCCTGGCAGGGTGGGGAGCTCACTACCTTCACCATACAGCTCAGGGTCTCTTGTCTCGCACAGTGGCTCAGAACCACATCAATCTGCTGGAACTTTTTTCAGGCATTCGAACCCCTCCTATCCAACCAGTCAGTGCAGATCCTAACAGACAGCACAACTGCAATGTTTTACGTAAACAAACAAGGGGGCACTCGTTCTCCCAATCTGTCCAAGCTTGCCCAGAAAATTTGGAAATGGGCACTCAAACGGAAGATTTACCTATCATCCCAACATGTTCCGGAGGAACTCAACTCGCTAGCAGAAGCTCTGAGCAGAGATCCCCTCCAGGAGGAACACGAGTGGCGTCTACACATAGAGGTCATAGGAGACCTCTTTTCTCAGTGGGGTTTCTCCACTATAGACCTATTCGCCACATGCGAAAACAGGCGATGACCAGACTTCGCATCCAGGTTCCCCCAGCCAGGCTCCAAGGGGAATGCCCTATGGATGAATTGGTCAGGGATATTTGCCTCCACCCTCTGATGAGGAAAGTAGTGAACAAGATCTACAGGGAACTGATGACGCTCAGCCTGGTTGCTCCCATGTGGGCGAGATAACCATGGTATCCACACCTACGCAAACTGACGGTGTGCGACCCCATCAAACTCATGTGCCGGTCCAACCTACTCTCCCAGCACGAGGGGTTAACATTGCATCCTCAGCCCAACTCGATGAACTTGGCAGCATGGCTCCTGAAGTCATAGAGTTCGGACATCTCAATTTACCTCCGAGATGTATGGATATCTTGAAAGAGTCAAGAAAACCGAACACGAGACACTGTTACTGCTACATGGAAATGATTCGTTATTTGGTGCCAGAATAAGCAAATCAACCCTGTTGATTGTACTCCTTCTAATGTGGTCACCTATATGCTCCACCTGCTGGATGCAGGGTTAGTGTTTAACTCACTAAAAGTACACCTGGCAGTTTTATCAGCCTACACCACTCCCCATAACAAGGTGTCATGGTGGAAGGTGCCAATTGTTAGCTTTTATGGAAGGGGTAAAGAGACTCCACCCTCCAATTTCTAACCTTCCACCAGGTTGGGACCGAAATGTGGTACTTGCTAAACTCATGGGACCTCCCTTTGAGCCCATGCACAAGTCTAGTCTCAAACACCTGACTTACAAAACAACCTTCTCAGTAGCCATTACTTCTATAAGAAGGGTCAGTGTAATCCAAGATCTGTCAGTGCAGGATCCTTTCTTTACTATACATAAGGACAAACTGGTTTTACGCACTCACCCTAGGTTCTCACCTAAGTTAATTTCCAAATTCCATATTAACCAGTCTATTGAGCTACCGGCTTTCTTCCAGGAACCCAGAAGCTCTGCTGAGGTGAAACTCCACACACTAGATGTGAGGAGAGCGGTCCTCTACTACATAGACAAGACCAGACCGCTGAGGAAAACAGATCAACTGTTCGTCTCCATTGCGCCATGCAGAGAAGGAGATTGCGTCTCTAAAAACGCCATCGCTACGTGGATAGTAGGATGTTTCCAACTGTGCTATTCCATTTCAGACAAAACACTGCCTTTTACGCCAATGGCCCACTCTACAAGAGGTACTGGAGCCACTCTGGCTTTCATTGCAAATGTCCCCTTAGACAGTACTTGCAAAGCAGCTACATGGAGCTCCATTCACACCTTTACTCAGCACTATGCATTGACACTCATTCCAAGACAGATACACAAGTGGAACAAGCGGTTCTAAGACATTTGTTCGCTCATGAACCTTCTCACATCCCACCTCCTTCTTCGAACCCTGCTTGCTAATCTATGCACAGCATGTGATCTAAGCAGATTCACAAACATCAGAAGGGATACATTACTCACCGTAATCGGATTTCTGATGCTTGTATCTGCTTAGATTCACATGCGCCCGCCCTCCCTCACTTCTGAGAGAAGGCGCTTGGATGCTTGTAGTTTTATCTTCTATTTGCTTGGATAATCTGTACTCGCGCTACTCCTCATGCTACCTCATGTCAGAAAAAATACAATCTGAGGGTCCTATACGCGTGAGGGATCATGGGTACAGGGGACGTCACGCTAGGGATAGTATTACTGGCACGCCCTGTTTGACATCCCGATGCGAAAAACAAACTAATACTCTGCAGCTTCCACTAGATGTCGGCCTACGCACAGCATGTAAATCTAAGCAGATACAAACATCAGAAATACGATTACGGTGAGTAATGTATCCCACATATATTTCTGAGGCCTGTGAAATCTGATTAGATCACATGCTGTGCATAGGCCAGTCGGGAATAGCCCACCTGGTTGAGAAACATGTCCCCAAGAGCCTACTGAAGGGGAAGGAGTCCAAGAAGCACTCTTCTTAGACCCCGCATAAGGAAATCAACACTACCGGCTTTCTTCCAGAACCCAAAGAGCTCAGCTGATGTAAAACTCCACACACTAAATGTAAGGAGGGCGGTCATTTACTATGTAAACAAGACCAGACCACTAAGAAAAACAGACTGTCCAGAAATGCCATCTCCAGGTGGCTAGTCAGATGCATACAACTGTGCTATTCTGACAAACAAAACACTGCCTTTTACACCAAGAGCTCACTCCAGAAGGAGCACAGGAGCTACTGTGGCTTTTATTGCAAATGTCCCCTTAGACAGCATTTGCAAAGCACCTACATGGAGCTCAAAATACACTTTCACTAAGCACAACTGCATTGACACCCATTCCAAAGCAGATACACAGGTGGGACAAGCGGTTCTAAAACATCTGTTTGCCAATGAACCTTCTCACAACCCACCACCTTCTCCTAACACTGCTTGCTAATCTATGCCCAGCATGTGACCTAAGCAGCAAGCCTAAGAAGGGATACATTACTCACCGTAATTGTATTTCTGATGCTTGTATCTGTTTAGAATCACATACGCCCCCCCCCATTCTTCACCTTGGAGAAAATGTGCATGGATGCTTTTATGAGCTTATCTGATATCTGCTTGGATACACCTGTACTCCGCCTACACTTCATGCTACCTCATGTCAGAAACAAAACATTCTGAGGGTCCTCGACACGTGAAGGACCATGGGTACAGTGGACGTCACACTAGGGATAGTATTACTGGCACGCCCTGCCGACATCCCTTTTCGAATTTCGAAAACAACTGTAATACTCTGCAGCTTCCACTAGATGTCAGCCTATGCATAGTATGTGAATCTAAGCAGATAAAAGCATCGGAAATACGATTGCAGTGAGTAATGTATCCCATATATCTATATATATCTGAGGCTTGTGGATCTGCTTAGATCACATGCTATGCATAGGCCGACATCTAGTGGTAGCCGCGGTGTATTACATTTTTCGTTTTTGAAACTCGAAAAGGGACGTCGCCAGGGCGTGCCAGTAATACTATCCCCATTGTGACGTCCACTGTACCCATGGTCCTTCACGCGTCAAGGTCCCTCAGATAGTTTTTTTCCGCCATCATAGTCCTCCTTCTGACAGATGCTATTACTAATAAAAAGTTTAAAGTTAGATTCTTTCTGTCCTTTCGTCTGTGGCCTATACAATAGGGAGAGTGGGGGAGGTCATGATCCATCTCACTTGGAGAATACCTATTCCCCTATACTTCCTTTTATTTCGCCAGACTGCCATCCTTCCATACTATGGAAAATACACCTTTTAAATTCTGTCCTTTCTGTAACCGGAAGTTTCCCTGGAAGAATTCAAACAGAGTGTGTAACATTTGCCTCACTAGGGACCACTCCAAAAAACAGTGGCAAAAACTTGAAAGGACCGGAAGACTAAACGCTGGGCCCACCATGCCATGCAGACAGAGGCCGCCATGGACGTCTAGGGAGCCTTTAGGAGTATGGCACCGTCGGTATCCTAAGTGACTGCAATTGCGATAGGGACCCGATTGATTCCCGTGTGCTAGCCCCCAACTCCATCAGGCAGGCCGTTGGGTCTGCTACGGAGACCACACCCGGCGGCTCTGGCACTTCCACTGCACGCCACACTAAACACATCCCCCATGGCCGACAATCGACCACGTCGTCGATGATAAGCCACTCGCAGTGTTGAAGGCTAGGTCCGAAATATCCCTGTCCTCTGGGCCATCGCGTTCATGATCACCACACGAAAGGCCCCCGAAACAGACGTCAAAGTCTATTTCCGACACCGCGAACAAATCAGTAAAGGCCTCTGGTTCCGGCGAACAAGTGTCAAAAGACACGTGAAAATGCATCTCTGACACCCTCCTCAAGGCAAAGACGGCGAAAAACTCCAAATCCTTGATGCCCCTACCCTCAAAATCACATGGTTCAAAGGATAGGGAATGCTCTGCCCCTAAAGACATCCTTTCAGGGGCAATGCACCACAAAGAGCACCCTGCTCCAAAGTCCATGCCTTTACCCGCTCCCATAGTGTTTCCTTCCACCCAGTGGACCTGGAGCCATTTCATAGGGTTATGAAATGAATGTCTAGTTTTGTTGAATTTCTGGATCAACTCCCAGAATAGCTATTCAACCTCCAGGGACGCCCCCTCAAGGCGAAGCAGCTAAAAAGCAGCCCGACACCCAAAAGGCCTGCATGGACTTAACACAACCTACTATATCTACTTACCAAAAAATGTCTGATGACCTATAGTATTACGACACTCAACGTTCCCAAGACCCTGGCTCATTAGCAGACCAAGGGGACATGGAGGATACAGATCAATACTATGATGACGATGATCCAATTCCCAGACCATCCCGACCAAACACTGGCTGACTCCCCGGTGGACAACCAATTGCAGTACAATGATCTGCTTTTAAAAGCTGCAGAACACGTAAGCTCAAGTCGATAAAGATTTCGTAGAGGACATCCTTGGGGTTAAGAGATCTGCAGCACAGTTCATACCACTGCTCCAATCTGTTCAAAAGTGCTTTCAGCCTTCTCTTCTTACCCCCAATCTGACAAGGGCAGTCAACCCACGCATTGAGAAAATGCTTAGGCCAGCGCCATCAGACCCATTGTACATTAGGGGGCAGCTAAAGCCTGACTCTCTAGTAGTGACCACCACAAGGAAGAGAACGGGCACACCTTTAGTCTCTGCCAAAGCCCCTCCTGACAAGGAGAGCAAAAAGATTTACACTGTAGGCAGGAAGGTGGCCTTCTCATCTGCCTACCAGTTAGAATTGCCACAATTGGGATGGGATCTCATAGCAAATGGACTCTGTCGCAGAACCCCTAAAAACACAACTCTTACAAACAGTTGCTGAAGGGAGACAAGTAGCAAGCTGCAACCCTAAAAATAATTTAGACGCAGCAGACAATGCGGGGCAGATTGTGGCGGAAGGTACCCTCGTCAAACGCCATACATGGCTACGTCAATCGTGTTTCAAGTTTGAACATGGGCCTATCGAGTACAACGTATTATTCGGTAAAGCGGTCAAGGACACACTGAAAAGTGCTAAGGAGGAATATGACACTCTCAAATCCCTGGGACAACTCACAAACAAACCCGTTGTGCAGAGAGGAGGTTCCAATACATGCTGGTTTAGAGGACGGAACTCCCAGCGGTCCTCCAACTACAACCGGGCTGGCAGAGTTGTTCCTGGGATTCCTCACAAGGGCAATCCTCCCAACAAAATGTTCAAAGAGGCCACAAAAGGTCCAGAAGTAGAGGCAGATCCTCCTCCTCAAGAGGAGGCTCCACCCATCATAAGCAATGACCACCCGCTACAGGTCCCCTCCGATACCACTCCAGTAGGAGGTTGTATCTCTCATTTTACCCACGCATGGGGGCAGGATCACGTCAGACAAGTGGGTACATTCCATGTTGGCGGGAGATTTTTGAATAGAGCTATTACAAACACCAGCCAACCACCTGCCAAGACAAAGACAAACTACACAGGAGAACAGCAAATCCTGCTGGAAGAGGTCAAGGCTCTGCTGCTAAAGGACGCCATAGAAATCGTCTCGCCGAATGTACTTCCTTGTGCCAAAGAAAGACCTAAAAATGTACCCTGTCCTCGACCTGGGCCCTACCAACACTTATGTCATTTGACAACTCTACAGGAAGTAATCCCACTGCTAAAACAGGGAGACTACATGGCACCTTGGAAATGAAAGATGCATACTTTCATATTTCAGTGTTCCCTGCGCACAGAAGATTCTTGCACTTAAAGATAGCGAATCAACACTACCAATTCAAGGTGATACCCTTCGGCATAGCCTCTGCTCCAACGGTATTCACCAAGGTTCTAGCGGTAGTGACAGCGCACCTACGCAGAGAATCAATCGCAGTGTATCCCGTGCTCCGAAACACTTGTGTATGAGCGCAACATAAACAAAATATCAGTTATCTGGACGACTGCCTAATAACAGGGCAATCCCCTCAAATTTGTAAGCACAATACCAAAAGTACAATCAATCTGCTTTTCCAATTGGGATTCTCAATCAACAAGAAAGAAATCAAGTCTTGTTCCAAGCAAAAGCAAACAGTTCTTCGGAGCTGTCATAAAGACGGAAGAGGGGCTAGTCTTCCCGTCAAAAGAGAGTGCAAAACATACTGCTGCAAATACCTAAATATCTAGCCAGTCTCCAAATAACCGTATGCAAAGCAATACGCTTGCTCGGGATGATGGATGATTTACCTGGTTCCGCACGCACGATTGCACATGCGCCCAATGCAAGATCGGTTAGTGAAACAGTGGTCTCAGGCAGGCGGTCAGTGGGACGGTCTAGTGGTAGTTTCGCTAACCCTAGATCAAGCACTACGCTGGTGGAAAAAGGAAAATCTGTTAAAGGGAAAACCCTTTCACAACTCAGCTTCACCTCACTGATGAGGTCCAACAAGGCTGAAACACGTGTATGGGGTTTCTGTTGGTACTCTTGTTCAGAGAGGAATTGGCATAGCAGTTGGGTGCTGGACTGCCCATGTGGGCGGGACAAAGACTGATATGCGAATGGATATTTCCCATCTGTGAAAAGTACAGTGAGCAAAAAGCGTGTGCTGCAAACTCTCATCTCAGAACAAGTTATCATCCCATGTTCTAGCTGGAGAGAGGCGCCTGCTACTTTTTTTGAAATCTTTCCAAGGAACTTGGGGTTGGTAACCCTGAGTTACCTGGGGGCAACCAGACGTGGACTCCCTGCTCACTGTGCTCAGAGAGGCACAGCTTCAACTCACTGATGAGGCCCAACAAGGATAAAAGACGTGTATGGGGTTGCTGTTGGTACTCTTGTTCAGAGAGGAATTGCCATAGCAATTCAGTGCTGGACTGCCCATGTGGGCGGGACAAATACTGATATGCAAATGGATATTTCCCATCTGTGAAAAGTACAGTGAGCAAAAAGCATGTGCTGCAAACTCTCATCTCAGAACAGGTTATCATGCCATGTTCTTTCTGTAGAGGAGCGCCTGCTACTTTTTTGGAAACATTTCACAACTCTACAGCGCAAGCGATTGTCACAACACTTTCCGGGTGGGGTGCCCATTACCTTCACCACACAGTGCATGGCCTGTGGATACAAATCACAGCCAAAAATCACATAAACCTCTTGCAGCAGCTAGCAGTGCTCAAAGCCTTTCAGGCTTTTCAAGCACATCTATCAGGTCAAACAGTACAAGTCCTCAGAGACAGCACCACTGCCGTGTTTTACATAAAGAAGCAGAGAGGCACACACTCTCCAAGTCTGTCCAGGCTAGCACAAAAAATGTGGAAGTGGGCACTCAAACGGAACATGTTCCTAGTGTCGCAACACGTTCCAGGGGAACTCAATTCTCCAGCAGACTCACTAAGCAGCAATCCCCTACCCGAAGAGCACGAGTGGCAACTATGCAGAAACATTTCAGATTGTATTTTTTCCCCTCTGGGGCTATACTCGGACCTGTTCGCCACAAGCCTAAACACACAATGCCCAGACTCGCTTACGATTTCCCCCCAGCATCGCTCCTGAGCAGGATAGTGAACAAAATGGACCAGGAACAAGTAACTCTAATCCTGGTTGCTCGTATGTGGGCGAGACAACCTTGGTTCCTGCATCTGTGCAAACTGGCGATGTGCGATCCAATATAACTCTCGTGCCCCTTCAACCTGCTCACTCAGCACAGGGGGACAACGTTACACCCATATCCTCAATCTATGAACTTGGCAGCTTCGCTCCCTGAAGTTATAGAATTTGGTCATACAAAACTACCTCAAAGGTGTATGGAAATACTCAAGGAGGCACGTAAACTAAACACCAGACACTGTTACTTCAAATAATGGAAAAGATGTGCAATATGGTGCCAGTCAAAAAATGTAAACCCTATTGAATGTACTTCATCACACATTCTCCATTACATGCTCCACTTATAGACTCTGGCCTCGTATTCAACTCCATCAAAGTTCACCTAGCGGCTCTATCCGCATACACCACTTCTCAAAACAAGGTGTCCTGGTGGAAAGGCCCTGTCATTAAGGCATTAATGAAGGAGTAAAAAGGCTTTACCCGCACCCATTTCAAACCTTCCTCCAGGGTGGGATCTAAATGTGGTACTCACAAAGCCCATAGGTCCTCCCTTTGAGCCAATGCACAAATCCAGCCTTAAACACCTAACGAGCAAAACGGCTTTTCTGGTGGCCATCACCTCCGTAAGAAGAGCCAGTGAACTACAAGCTTTGTCAGTGCAAGACCCTTTCTTTGTTTTCCACAAAGACAAGTTGGTTCTAAGAACACACCCTAGGTTTTCACCTAAGTTCATATTCAAGTTCCATGTTAACCAGTACATTGAACTACCCGCTTTCTGTCAAAACCCTTCAAGCTTATCTGAGAAAAACCTCCATACATT
Source organism: Ambystoma mexicanum (assembly GCF_040938575.1). Taxonomy (NCBI): domain Eukaryota; kingdom Metazoa; phylum Chordata; class Amphibia; order Caudata; family Ambystomatidae; genus Ambystoma; species Ambystoma mexicanum. The sequence goes on from NC_090933.1 coordinate 40,706,102, forward strand.
AGATGTAAGAAGAGCGGTTTGTTACTATGTAAACAAGACCAAACCGCTAAGAAAAACAGACCAACTGTACAGCAGCTACTTTGGCCTTTATTGCAAACGTCCCTCTGGACGTCATTTGCAAAGCAGCTACATGGAGTTCCATACATACTTTTACTCAGCATTACTGCATTGACATACATTCTAAAGCAGATTCACAGGTTGGACAAGCGGTGCTAAAACATCTATTTGCTGCTGTTCCTTCTCACAACCCACCACCTTCTCCAGACACAGCTTGCTAATCTATGCATAGCAAGTGGTCTAAGCAGATCCACAAGCCTCTGAATGGATATGTTGAGTAATGTATCCATATTTCTGGAGCTTGTGGATCTGCTTAGATTAAATGCTCTGCATAGTCCGTGGAAGTCGTGGGGTGTTACAAGATTTGTTTTCGAAATTCAAAAACGAGCATCGGCAGGGCGTGATTAGTAATACTGTCCCTAGTGTGACGTGTACTGTAACCATGGTCCTTCACGCTTCGAGGTCCTTCAGATTTTTTTTTTTCCGCCATCGAAGTCGGTCGCAAATGAAGAGTTCTCTTCTAGATTTCGACGCCATTAGCTCCCAAGGCCACCCAGACAGAATCTTCCACTCCCTTAGACACCCTCCCTGGTGCTATGCGCCATAAAGAGGGCCTTGCCACAAAAACCACCCCTACTAAAGATGTCACCTCTTCCCTGGACCCTGTCATCTCAGACTTCCATCCAGAATGCCATTTTACGCCAGAACAATTGAACAAGATCCTAGGCCTAACAGTACTCAAAGATGCATCCCAACCAGGGGCATCAGCAGAGCCACCCCCTGCCAAAGGATCCCGCCTTGAGCCACAGCCCAGCACCTCTGATCTAGGTACTCTGGCCTTATTATGACCAAGCAGGGTCTCAGGGGGATTTCTAGAGCCACGGTCAAGACCAGTACTACGATGATGACGGCATCCATCTAGTACAGTCATCTGACCAACAGGACCAGCCGGTTGCAACCAACTATAGTATAACTAATTGTTTCTGAAGGCAGCGCAACATTTCAACATTGACACTGAGGAGACACAAGTCGAAAAGGACATTGTGGAAAACATCCTTGAGGACAAAAAAGCAGCCACGCAATTCATACCACTCCTGGAGTCAATACAGAGAATGCATATCCAGCCATCCCTCTTTAAACCAAGTCTTACAAGGCCTGTCAACCCAAGGATAGAAAATCTGTTAAGGCCTGCTTCCACTGACCCCCTATACATTCGGGGCCAGCCAAAACCAGATTCTCTGGTAGTTGCTACCACCAGAAAGAGGGCAGGAACTCCCCTGGCATCGGCAGAAGCCCCGCCAGACAAGGAGAGTAAGAAGATTTACACTTCTGGGAGAAAGGTAGCTTCCTCTGCAGCATACCAGACAAGGATTGTGATCAATACAACCTTGTTAGCTAGTTACAGCTGCCACAAATGGGACGAGCTGGAACAACAAATGCAGGCTGCCCCAGAACCTCTAAAAGCCCAACTACTTAAGACTGTTTCAGAAGGAAAACAAATCTCAAGCTGCATCCTGAAAAACAACCTTGATGCGGCGGACAACGCAGGTTGCATCATAGCACAAGGGACCCTCATTAAGGGGCACGCCTGGTTTAGGCAGTCAGGGTTTAAGCTTGAGACCCAAGCAACCCTCCTGGATAAGCCCTTGGGCAGCTGACTTACGGACCTTATTCCCAACAGGGTTCCCCAAATTCGAAGAGATTTCGGGGACAGAGCGGTTAACGTTCCTCAGGCTGTGCTTATCCTGGAACCAGTCTCAAGGCCAAGGATCTTTGGCCAGCTTTCAAAGAGGCAATAAAAGAGGCAGAGGTAGAGATAGCTCCTCACCTGGCAGAGGCTCTTCCCCTCACATGCAATGACACAATGTTTCAGGTCCTCTCCCATGCCACTCCACTAGAAGGCCGAATCACTCAATTCACCCACACATGGGAGGGGATAACATTGGACAAATGGGTGTTGTTCACCGTGGCAGGTGGGTACTGCATCCAGTTGCTTCATAAACCACCTTACCGCCCACCAAGACAGAAGAAACTAACAGCAGAAGAAACACCGATACTGCTGGAGGAAATAAAGGCGCTGCTCGAGAAGGACGTAATAGAAATTGTCCCAGCGAACCAGGTAAACAAGGGTATTTATTCAACATACTTCTTTGTGCCAAATAAATATCTTACCATGCGCCCAGTATTCGATCTGTGCCCCGCAGACAAATATGTCAAACCACAGAAGTTTCATATGACCATGCTTCAGGAGGTGATTCCACTCTTTAAACGGGTTGACTACATGGTGACATTGGACATGAAAGATGCATACTTTCATATTTCAATGCACTCTGCGCACAGAAAATACCTGGCTTTCAAGATGGCGGGAGTACACTACCAGTTCAAAGAACTCACATTCGGCATCACCTCAGCACCAAGAGTGTTCACCAAGAAGGTGTTCACAGTAGTGGCAGCACACCTGCGCAGAAAGTCCATCCCGGTATTCCCTTATCTGGACGACTGGCTAATCACCAGAGAATCTCCACAAATTTGCTGGATAATTATGCAAAAAACTATAGACCCTCTTTTCAATTTGGGTTTCTTCATCAACGTGAAGAAATCAACTCTAATCCCCAGCCAAACAAAACTATTTCTGGGGGCTATCCTAGACTCAAGAGGAGCTGGCTTTCCCCTCAAGCTAGAGAGTATGAAACGTGCTGCTGCAGGTACCTCAATACAAGGTTGGTCACCAGATAACTGTATGCAAAGCAATGCGCTTGCTAGGGATGATGGCCTTTTGCATTTCTTTAGTTCCTCATGCGCGCCTTCGTCTAATGCAGGAATGGTTAGCGAAACAGTGGTTCAGGCAAGCGGACAGTTGGACGATCTAGTGGTTGTTTCGCTAACGCTTGTTCAGGCTCTTTGCGGTGGTCCAAGGACAACCTGTTAACTAACGCTTGTTCAGGCTCTTTGCGGTGGTCCAAGGACAACCTGTTAAAGGGAAAGTCTTTTTGCGCTCCACCAGCTCATGCGAGCCTAACTACAGACGCCTCACTCGCCGGTTCAGGGGTTAGAGGGGGTGCACTACCTCCACCACACAGCTCACAGACTGTGAACCCTCACTACTGCCCAAAGACATATCAACTTCCTGGAGCTCTTGGCAGTCCTCAAAGCTCTTCTGGCTTTTCAGCGACATCTCCAGGGTCAGACAGTGCAGGTCCTCACAGACAGCACCACAGCCATGTTCTATCTGAACAAACAGGGATGCATATACTCTCTTAAGTCTGTCCAAACTATCCCAGAAGATATGGAGGTGGGCACTCAAGCGGAACAAGTTTTTAGCATCCCAACACGTTCCAGGGGAACTATATTCTCTGGCAGACACGTTAAGCAGACACCCTCTGCCAGAAAAGCATGAGTGGTAACTTGACAGAGATATCCTAGATGGAATATTCTCACTATGGGGTCACCCCCCACTAGACATGTTCGCCACAAATCTAAATGCTCAATGCCGAGACTTCACGTCCAGGCTTCCCCAGCAAGTGTCCAAGGGGAATGCCCTGTGGATGAACTAGTCAGGGAAGTTTGCTTACACTTCCCCCTTCCCCCGACACCACTCCTGAGCAGGATAGTGCACAAGATGCACCTGGAACAAGTAAGCCTAATCCTGGTTGCTCCTATGTCGGCGATACATCCTTGGTTTACTCATCTGCTCAAGCTTGCGATGTGTGACCCTATCAAGCTCCCGTGCCCGTACAACATGTTGACACAACACAAGGGGGTGTCCCTCCACCCACAATCAATGAACTTGGCAGCTTGGCTCCTGAAGTCATAGAGTTTGGCCACTTAAACCTTCCACAAAAAGTGTATGTATATTCTCAAGGAGTCCCGAAAACCCAACACCAGGCCCTGTTATTTTGATACGTGGAAAAGATGTGTGATATGGTGCACATCACAATCATTCCATTAGACTGTTCTCCAGCTAACATTCTACACTACATGCTTAACTTACTAGACTCCAGCCTAGTATTCAATTCCTTAAAGGTACATCTGGTGTCCCTTGTCGGCTTACACCACATCACAGAACAAGGTGTCCTGGTGGAAAGTCCCTGTCATCAAGGCATTCATGGAAGGGGTAAAGAGCCCATACCCCCCAATTTCCAACCAGCCCCCGGGTTGGGATATCAATGTTGTGCTCTCCAAGCTCATGGGGCCACCCTTTGAGCCTATGTACAAGGCCAGCCTAAAGCATCTTCCCTATAACACTGCATTCCTGATAGCTATCACCTCCATAAAACGAGTCGGTGAGCTACAGGCTTTGTTGGTACAAGACCCCTTTTTCATTATATACAAGGACAAGGTTGCCCACCGAACACATCCTAGGTTCTCACATTAGTTAATTTCAAAGTTCCATGTAAACCAATCCATAGAACTTCCCACCTTCTTTCAGAATCCTCCAAACTCAGCAGAAAGCCTCCATAAACTTGATGTAAGGAGGGCGGTCTTGTACTATGGGAACAAAACAAAACGCCTAAGGAAATGAGACCACTCTTTGTTTCCATAGCGCCTGGTAGAGAAGGCGATCACATTTCAAAGGTCACCATCCCAAGAAGGATAGTCAAATGCATACAACTCTGCTATTCCCTATCCAAGAAAGTTCTAACTTTCACATCAAGGGCACACTCTACCAGAGGTACAGGGGCTACCTCAGCTTTCATTGCAAACGTCCCTCTGGACGCCATCTTCAAGGCTGCTACATGGAGTTCCAGCCATACGTTCACACACCATTACTGCATTGACGCACACTCTAAACCAGATTCACAGGTGGAACAAGCGATCCTAAAACATCTCTTTGGCGCGGTACCTTTTAACTTCCCACCTCCTTCTCCTTCCTTGGGCTATACTCAGAGCTGTCAACCCTCATCTTGGGGCCAATCGCAAGGACAAAGGTCCTCTGCCAATTTTCAAAGAGGAAATAAAAGGGGCAGAGAAAGGGGCCGAAACTCACCTGGGAGAGGCTCCACCCCTCCCAAACAATGACACACCGCTTCAGGTCCCCTTCCATTCCACTCAAGTAGAAGGCTGAATTTCACACTTCACCCACACATAGGAGGGGATAATGTTGGGCAAGTGAGTGCGTTGTCCACCGTGGCAGGCGGGTATTGTATCTAGTTGTTAAAGAAAAAAACACCCTACTAGGATGCCATAGAGATACTCCCAGCAGACCAGTTAAACAAGGGTATTTATTCAACGTACTTCCTTGTGCCAAAGAAAGACCTTTCCATGCGCCCATTACTAGATCAGCGCCCCGCAAACAAATATGTCAAACCCCAAAAGCTTTGTATGACCACGCTCCAAGAGGTAATCCCACTCCTAAAACGGGGGGACTACATGGCAACATTGGATATGAAAGATGCTTTCTTTCATATTTCAATGCTCCCTGCGCACAGAACATATCTGTTTTTCAAGATAGCGATAGTTCACTACCAATTCAAGCTACTCCCTTTCGGCATCGCATCAGCACCAAGATTATTCAGAAAGGTATTCGCAGTAGTGGCAGCACAACTGCGCAGATAGTCCATCTCACTATACCATTATCTGGACGACTGCCTAATTACTGGGGATCCTCATCAAATTTGCAAATGAAATACTCACAATAATGGACCTTCGAAGGGATTGTGTCCTCCGACGTATTCCTTATCTTAGATATCTCCTTCCAGCTCTGCTGGCCTCGGAAATTTTTTCTCTAGAGGGCGCTTCGCGTCGACGTCCTCCGAGTCGATGTCCCTCGACAGCCGCCGTATCGACGTCATCCTGCCTATAAAGGCCGCGCGCAGCGTCCGTTGCTCAGTTCCGTTTTTCCGCGCTTACTCAGTGCCTCGGAATACCGTTGCTCAGTTTTGTCAGGTTAATCCTATTTACCTCGAGTTATTCGATCCATACTCGATGGCTTCTTCGTCGGAACCGACAACTCCTCGATCCGGCTTCAAAAAATGCCGAGATTGTGGGAAAAAGATGTCGCTGACTGACCCTCACAGAGTTTGTCTGTGGTGTTTGGGAGCTGAACACCGTTGTTCGGAGTGCGAGGACTGCATGTCCATGACAGCTAAGGCCCTGAAGGAGCGTAGGGGGAAGCTGGAGAAAGGTAAGACTTGTAAAGCTTCTTCTTCCTCGAAGAAGTCGAGACATTCGTCTCCTCGTCACCATTCGCGCTCCAGGTCTCGGAGTGGGTCCCATCACTCTTCGAGATCGAAGCACTTGAAGAGGAGACGTCGAAGATCCCCTTCTCTGTCTTCCTCTTCCTCTGTTTCTCCAAAGAGAATCCCTTGCCCCACGAAACATAGTTCCCGGGCTGAATGGGAGGAATTCCGCAAAAACATGATGAGCGTCTTCGAGAAAGCGGCCTTGACCCCCTCGAAGACTGCCGAGAGCGATGCTCTGGTCGAAAGACCTGAAGGTCAAAAACGCTGCAAGTCGCAGTACCCGGCGAAGGAAACCTCTCGAGCGTGTCTCGAACCCTCGAGTAGGACTATGACCTCCAAACCTACCTCGAAGGTGCCGTCGACGAAGGTTCCATCGACGCCGAGGTCGGTGTCTTCGACGCCGTTGTCGAAGGGACCTTCGACACACGGGTCTGTCGACTCGACGCCAGCTTCAACACCGGCGTCGACGCCAAGAAAAGTCACGGTTACGACACACCCAGTGACTATCCCCAGGTCCTCGATGACGATGGCTTCGATATTGTCGAGCAGAATCCCAATTCTGTCGAGATCATTGAGGCCTCCGCCTTTGTTTTCGACGCCACGCTCGAAGCCTTCGACGTCGGCGTCAACGATATCGAAGTTTTCGAGGCCGATTATGACAAGTTCGGCACCCTCTGCCTTGGAAATGGGGTTTACACCCTTTATGAGTTCAGAACAATTGAGAACTATGTCCTCAATTATGGAAGAGGGTGAATTGTCTGAACAGGAAGACACATTTGAGTTGCAGGGACCTGTAACCCCAATTAGAGAGGAATTTTCCTCTGAAGAACGCAGGTTAAAGGATCTTCATGATTCCTTACATGAAGCAAGTGGGTTAGACACTTCCCCTGAGGTGGAGTTTGCTAGGCCAGACCCGGGGGAGCATGCTGAAACCCCCTATAGAGCCTTAATGGCCTGGATCACAGAGTTTATGGGGTGGTCTGCACCTTCACAATCTTTCCAACAAGATGACCTCACGGATATTCTTGACAAAGGCCCACAGGAGGATCCTGTGGTGCCTTTTCATAAAGCTCTTCAGAGGAAGATTATGACGAACTGGGAAACCCCAGATGTCGTCCCGGCAGTAAATAAAAAACTGTACAAAATACAGGGTATCTTCTACAGACCCGGAGTTTTTGTCAAAACACCCATCTCCAGAAAGTCTGGTGGTACAGGCAGCATCTTCTACCGATGTCAAGACGGCTTATCCTACCGTCCCACAGGACTGGGACGATAAAAAATATGATGCTATGGCAAAGAAAGTTTTTTCGGCATGTAGCATGGCGTTAAAATCTGTTAATGCTACTTGCACCCTTGCTAGATTCAGCCATACACTTTGGGAGTGTGCTTCTACAGCGGCTGACTACATCACGGAGGGAGAAGAAAGGGAGGCGTTCCTGAATATCATACAGGACGGTAAAGACGATATGTGCGAATCCCTCCAGACGGGCATTGATTCGGCTGACCGTATCAGCAGAGCAATGGCGGCAAGTACAACAACCAGGAGATTCGCTTGGTTGAGAAAGTCTGGTTTTGCCCCAGATGTGGAAGCCAGGCTCTTGAACATGCCATTCGATGGCTCTTCTTTGTTCGGGAAAAAGGCGGATGACAGTTTAGAGAAACTGCAAACTTCAAAAGCAGCAGCAAAATCCTTAGGCGCTGCAATCCGTCAGACACCTTTTCGTCCCACAGGAACCTCTGCGAGGGGCAAGTCCTTTTGCTTCTACTCCGCATTCGGAAGAGGTAGAGGACGACCGGTTCAAAGGGGACAAAGAAGAACTACCCGAGGTGGATGGGGTAGATATTCAAAAGCCGCAGCAACAGCAGGTGCCTCTTTACCATCGGCATCTGCATCAGCCGCCCCAAAACCACTCTGAGGACTTCCCTCACAGGACACCTGTAGGAGGCAGGTTGACTCAACATCTGGCGGAATGGCAGGCTATCACGTCAGATGCTTGGGCATTGGAAACAGTTGCCCAAGGTTACTGCCTGCCTTTCCTACGCATACCTCAGAGTCATCCACCGGGGATCAGCTCTCAGAAAGCTCCAGATCCGCTCCTCTTGCAGGAAATTTTGGACCTGCTAGAGAAAGGAGCCATAGAACCGGTACCTGTAGCGGAGAGGAACAAGGGCTGGTACTCCCCTTACTTTCTCATTCCAAAGAAAGACGGAGGACTGAGACCCATCTTGGGCTTGCGAGAATTGAACAAATTCCTCAGGAAAGACAAGTTCAAGATGGTCACTGTTTCTCAGATCCTCTAGGCCCTTCAGTTCCAGGACTGGTTGGTATCTCTGGACCTTCAGGACGCTTATTTCCATGTGCCTATCCATCTCAAACTCAGGAAATACCTGAGGTTCGCAATTGGCAACTCTCATTATCAATTTCGAGTGCTGCCATTTAGGGTGACCTCCGCCCGAGGGTCTTCACCAAGTTAATGTCGGTAGTGGCGGCAAGTCTAAGGAGGGAAGGGATTCAGGTCTACCCCTACCTGGATGATTGGTTGATCAGGGCTGTATCTTTGGAACAAGCTCAGATCCAGCTAAATCACGTGTGCCATTCCCTTCACAAACTGGGCTTCTCCCTCAATTTAAAGAAGTCACAAATGATACCATCGCAGAGACTCCAGTTCATAGGAGCGATCATGGACACTTCCCTGGGAAAAGCCTCGCCACCAGAGATGAGGGCTCAAGATATTCTACAGATGGTTACCAAGTTCCAAGATGCCCAACGTCTCCCAGCCTTCGACTTTTTGAGGTTGCTAGGCCTCATGGCATCCTGCATTTTCCTAGTGCCAGAGGCTCGCCTGAGAATGAGATCCCTCCAGTGGGCACTGAGGACTCAGTGGTCACAATTCTCAGGGAGAATGACAGATCTTCTTCAGGTTCCCGACAGGGTGGCTCGAGACCTTCAGTGGTGGGCCTGTCAGGAGAACATTCTGAAAGGAGAACAATTTTGGCAACCCTGGCCGGAGATAACAGTAGTCACGGATGCCTCACTCACGGGGTGGGGAGCCCACGCCAACAACTTGACCATCAGCGGTCGTTGGTCTCCATCGGAGTCCAGACTACATATCAACCTGTTAGAGCTGAGAGCCATCAGACTTGCGCTGAAGGCGTTCCTGCCAGCTGTACAAGGGAAAAATGTCCTAATAATGACGGACAACACGGTGGCCATGCATTACCTCAACAAAAGAGGAGGCGTAGGATCACTACCCCTGTGCAGAGAGGCGATGCAGCTCTGGTTTTGGGCAATCCAAGAAGGAATCTCTCTATCGGCAGTTCACCTAGCCGGAGAGAAGAACTTGACAGCGGACGCTCTGAGCAGGCAGAGCACAGTCTCCCACGAGTGGGAGCTAGCTCAGGAAGTCCTTCAAGAGATCTTCGCCCTTTGGGGAACCCCTCAGGTGGATCTGTTCGCCACCAGCCTCAACAGGAAATGCGATCAGTTCTGCTCAAGGGAATTTCCCCGGAGAGGAGCTCTGGGAGACGCGTTCATAGTGGACTGGGAGTTTCCGCTTCTGTACGCGTTCCCACCGGTCCCTGTCATTCCTCAAATGATCAGGAGGTTGAGAAGATTCCGGAGAACCATGATCCTAATTGCCCCGGATTGGGCTAGGAGAACGTGGTACCCGGACCTTCTAGACTTGTCCATCTGCCCTCCAATTCGACTTCCACTCAGAGAGAACCTACTCTCACAGAAGGGAGGTCAGGTTCTCCATCCAGACATCAAAACCCTCAACCTTCACGCTTGGCTTCTGAAAGGCTGAGGTACAAGGATTGGGACCTCCCTGATGATGATATGGAGGTGTTGCTTTCGGCAAGGAGGCCAGCAACAAAGTCTTTATACCGCTGCCGTTGGAACAGATTTTGCAGCTGGTGTAGAGAACAGAATATCGACCCCTTTTCATGTGGTACACCAATGGTTTTGTCCTTCCTACTATATTTGGCGAATTCAGGCCTTCAAGTTGGCACCATTAAGGGCTATCTCGCAGCGCTATCCATCTTTAAGCGCACTGCGGAAGAACCATCCTATTTCAAGTTACCCTTGGTAATACAGTTTCTAAAGGGGTTAACCAATGTTTATCCCCCAAGACCATTCCAAGTTCCCCTATGGGATTTAAACTTAGTCCTAACTTTCCTGATGGGCACACCTTTCGAACCACTCCATTCTTGTTCGTTAAGATTCCTTACCCTTAAAACTGTTTTATTAATAGCACTTACATCTGCTAGAAGGGTGAGCGAATTACAAGCTCTTTCTTGTAAACCCCCTCACACAATCTTTCACAAAGACAAAGTTGTCCTGCAAGTGAAGCCTAATTTCCTCCCAAAGGTGGTTTCTGGATTCCATATCACTCAGAAGATTACCCTACCATCTTTCTATCCTCCTCCTCATCCGGGGAAAGAGGAAGAGAGGTTACACAGGCTAGACCCTAGGAGGGCTTTAAGTTTTTACATCAGTAGACTAGCCAGGATAAGACAGGAAGACCAGCTGTTTGTAGGTTACACAGGTCACAAGCTGGGGTTACCAATAACTAAGCAGACCATTTCCAGATGGATCATTCTAGCCATTCTGGAATGTTATAAACTGGCAGGGAAAGAGCCCCCTCAAAACCTTAGGGCTCATTCGACCAGAGGTATTGCAGCTTCATCGGCCCTCAAGAGGTGTGCCGGTTAAAGACATCTGTGCGGCCGCTACATGGTCGTCTATCCATACCTTTACACGTTTTTACAACTTGGATTCCTCCTCCAGTCAAGAGACTAGGTTTGGAAGGGCTGTACTGCACTCTATTCATCAATGGGAGACAACGTGAAGTCAGAACTCCCTCCTCCAGTGATAGAATACTGCTATGGGAGCCTATCTAAGATAAGGAATACGTCGGAGGACACAATCCCTTCGAAGAACAAGTTACTTCTTACCTTGTAACGTTCTTTCGACGGGATGTTCCTCCGACGTATTCCTTATCGACCCTCCCATCCATCCCCGCAGTTCTACTTCCTTGTTGTTGCATCTTACGCTCCTTCAGGGTGATTAGTCTAGTCCAGACAGAAATACTGTGGGCTACAAAACGGAACTGAGCAACGGACGCTGCGCGCGGCCTTTATAGGCAGGATGACGTCGACGTCGATACGCCGGCTGTCGAGGGACATCGACTCAGAAAACGTCGACGCGCAGCGCCCTCGAGAGAAAAATTTTCCGAGGCCAGCAGAGCTGGAAGGAGATATCTAAGATAAGGAATACGTCGGAGGAACATCCCGTCGAAAGAACGTTACAAGGTAAGAAGTAATTTGTTCTTCTGGCCTTCTCCATCAACGAAAAGAAATCAAGCCTGGTCCCCAGCCAAATTTCTAGGGGCTATTCTAAAGACCAACAGGAGCTGGCTTTCCCCTTAAACGAGAGGGTAAAAAACATGCTGTTGCAAGTACCTCAATACAAAGTCTGTCGCCAGATAACTGTACGCAAAGCAATGCGCTTGCTCGGCATGATGGCCTCATGCATTCACTTGCTTCCACATGCGCGTCTGTGCATACGCCCAATGCAGGAATGGTTAGCAAAACAATGGTCTCAGGCAAGCGGTCAGTGGGACGATCCAGTAGTAGTTTTGCTAACCCTGGTTCAGGCTCTTCACTGGTGGTCCAGGGACAACCTGCTAAAAGGAAAACCCTGCTGCGTGCCACCAGCACAAGCAATCCTAACCACAGACTCCTCACTCGCCGGATGGGGGGCTCACTTCCTCCATGAAACGCCATGCATGGCTTTGCCAGTCCGGTTTCAAACTGGAAATTTAGGCAACGCTATTAAACGTGCCAATCGGGCCTAATGTCCTGTTTGGGAAAGCGGTTGAGGACGCACTAAAATCAGCCAAAGAGGAGTATGATACTCTCATATTCCTTCCAGAGGTGGAGCTACACCTCCAAAACAATGACCACCCGCTCCAGGTCCCCTCCCACGCCTCTCTAGTCGCCAGGAGATTAACACACTTCACCCACGCCTGGGAGGGAATCACCTCGGACAAGTGGGTGCTATCAACCGTAGCAGGCCGTTATTGCATGGAAGTACTTCAGCGACCCTCAAATCATCCCCAGCGTCAAAGACCAACCACCAAAGAGGAGCAATGCATCCTCCTGGAGGAGGTCGCAATGCTGTTACTCAAGGACGCCATCGAAATCGTCCCGGCGAACCAGGTAAAAACGGTATTTATTCAACTTACTTCCTTGTGCCAAAGAAAGATCTAACAATGCGCCCAGTATTAGACCTACAACCTGCAAAGACCTATGTCAAGCCACAGAAATTCTTCATGAGAACACTACAAGCAGTTATCCCACTGCTAAATCGGGGTAACTACATGGCAACATTGGATATGAAAGATGCCTATTTTCATATTTGAATGTTCCCAGCGCACAGAAGATTCTTGCGTTTCAAAATAGCGAACCAGCACTACCAATTCAAGGTGCTACTCTTCGGCATAGCATCCGCCCCAAGGGTATTCACCAAGGTACTGGTGGTGGTAGGGAGGCAATCCCAGTGTACCCCTACCTGGACGACTGGCTGATCACAGGGGATTGTCCCCAAATTTGCAGGCACAACACTCAAAGAACGATAAACCTTCTTGTCAGATTGGACTTCTCAATAAACAAGAAAAAATCAAGCCTTGTACCAAACACAAGAAAACAGTCCCTAGGAACTGTCATAAACTCAGAAGAGAGGTTAGTCTTTCCATCAAAGGAAAGAGTCCAAAACATGTTACTTCAAATACCTCAGTATCAGTCCGTCACCAGATAAGCATACGCAAAGCAATGCGTTTGCTTGGCATGATGGCATCTTGCATTTACCTGGTCACACACGCACGTCTGCGCGTGTGCCCCATGCAGGAGTTGTTGGCGAAACAGTGGTCTCAGGCAAGCGGTCAGTGGGACGATCTAGTGGTCGTTTCGCCAACATTAGTAGAAAGCCTTCGCTGGTGGACAAGGGAGAATCTGTTGAAGGGAAAACCCTTCCACGATCCGGCACTAAAAGCAGTAGTTATGACCGATGCATTACACTCCAGGTGGGGGGGCACATCACCTTCATCACACAGCACATGGTCTGTGGACTCACATCACGGCACAGAACCACATCAACCTGCTAGAACTTCTGGCATTATTCAAAGTGCTTCAAGCATTCGAAGCACAGCTGACAAATCAATTGGTACAGATCCTAACCAACAGCACCACTGCAATGTTCTACATCAACAAGCGGGGGGCACGCATTCCCCAAATCTGTCCAAGCTAGCACTGAAAATATGGAAATGGGCACTCAGACGGGGGTTGTTCCTATCTTCCCAACATGTTCCAGGGGAAGTCAACACCCTGGAAGACTCGGTAAGGAGAGATCCCCTACCAGAGGAGCACGAGTTGCAACTAGACACAAATGTCGTAGACCACATCTTCTCACAGTGGGGTTACCCCACACTAGACTTTTTAGCTACAAGAGAAAACAAGCAATGCCCAGACTTCGCGTCCAGGTTTCCCTAACGAGACTCCAAGGGGAGCGCCCTATGGATGAGCTAGTCAGGGAAATATGCTTATGCTTTTCCCCCCAAATCTTGTAATAAGCACAGTGGTGAACATTTTTCACAAAGAACAGATGATGCTCATCCTAGTTGCTCCCATGTGGGCAGGACAACCATGGTATCCACATCTGCGCAAACTGGCGATGTGCAATCCCATCAAACTCCCCTGCCAGACCAACTTACTGACCCAACACAGGGGGGATAACAGTACATCCTCAGCCTCACTCAATGAACTTGGTAGCATGGCTCCTGAGATCATAGAGTTTGGACTTCTAAATCCACCACAACATTGTACGGATATCCTCAAGCAGGCATGTAAACCAAACACACTGTTATTTCGACAAGTGGAGGAGATTTGTAATTTGGTGCCAGTCTAAACAAACGCCATAGAATGTACTCCATCACTCATAAAGGTCCACCTGGCAGCTTTATCAGCTTACACCACCACTCAGAGTAAAATATTGTGGTGGAAAGTTCCAATCTTTACGGCGTTCATGGAAGGAGTAAAGAGACTCCACCCTCCAATTTCAAACCCACCGCCAGGCTGGGATCTCAATGTAGTACTCACAAAGCTCATGGGACCTCCCTTTGAGCCTATGCACAAGTCAAGTCTTAAACACCTGACATACAAGACTGCCTTCTTAGTGGCTATTACTTCCATAAGAAGAGTTGGTGAACTGCAAGTATTGTCAGTGTAGGATCCTTTCTTTGTCATACACAAGGACAAATTGGTTCTACGTACTCACCCTAGGTTTTCCCCTAAATTAATTTACAAATTGCACGTGAACCAATCCATTGAGCTACCAGCCTTCGCTCAGCTGAGAAAATACTCCATACATTAGATGTAAGGAGGGTGGTCCTTTATGATCTAAACAAGACTAGACCGCTTAGGAAAACAGACCAACTGTTTGTCTCCATAGCACCAGGTAGAGAAGGAGACTGCATTTCCAAGAATGCCATCTCCAGTTGGATAGTCAGATGCATACAGCTCTGTTACTCATTATCAAGCAAAACTCTGCCTTTCACACCAAGAGCTCACTCCACAAAGGGTACAGGAGCTACTTTGGCTTTTATCGCAAATGTCCTTCTAGACACCATTTGCAAAGCAGCTACATGGAGCTCAGTACATACTTTCACTCAGCACTTCTGCATTGACGCTCATTTCAAAGCAGATACACAGGTGGGACAAGCGGTTCTAAAACATCTATTTGCCGCTGAACCTTCTTACAATCCACCACCTTCTTCTAACACTGCTCGCTAATCTATGCATAGCATGTGATTTAAGCAAATTCCACAAGCCTCAAAAGGGATACATTACTCACCGTAATCGTATTTCTGATGCTGGTATCTACTTAGATTCACATGCGCCCACCCTTCCTCCCCTTGGAGAGAAGGTGCATGGATGTTTATATGAGCTTCTCTGATACGTATCTGATACATATCTACTTTGATACACCTGTACTCACGCTACACTTCATTCTACCTCATGTCTGAAACAAAACAATCTGAGGGACCTCGACACGTGAAGGACCATGGGTACAGTGGACGTCACACTAGGGATGATAGTATTACTGGCATGCCCTGTCGACATCCCTTTTTGTGTTTCGAAAACAACAACTATAATACTCTGCAGCTTCCAGTAGTAGTCGGCCTATGCATATTCAAGTCTGCTTGCAGCTTGCTTCAGATTATTTTTTCATAGGGTCAAGCGTCGTGCAGCATCGAGTCTTGCTCCTCTATGGCCTCCTTAGTGTCCCTCATGACATTGACGCTGATATATGAAGCACCCGTGCTGACCATTACCTCAGTTCTGTTTTTTCTGCATTGCAGTGTACTTCGGAGCTACTCGCCTCAGCAAATTTTGATTACGTTTGTTTCATATTTTTCGCAAATATGTCCAACACCGCAGACAGGCTTAAAGCGGTATTCAAACTGAGGAGCCAAGATCTCTATCATAGACCCTTACCGTGTTTGTCTGTGGTGCTTGGGGTCGGGTCACAAAGTCGACGATCATGTCAATCCATGTCTGTCAAGGCCTTGCGGGAAAGGAAGGGGAATCTTGATGCCGGTAAGCCCCCTACCCACCAAATCCACGGCTGTTACCCCATCTAAAATAAAATCATCCTCTGAATCGAGAGATGTTTCTCCTGTTAGAAAGCGCCCTAAACACCAAAGACGTCTGAAGTCCAGTTCACGACAATTGTCCTCCTCTCATAAGAAGAGTAAAAAATGACATCACAGATCCTCGTCTTCATCCTCATTCTCTGCCGAAAACGTTTTTTCCAAAAAAGAACTAATCTCTCAAGGAATTGGAAAACTTCTGTTTGAAAATGCTTGAAGTTTTCCAGAGGCAAACTCCTCCGAGTTCCCCTCTGAAGGAGTCTGAGAAAAGAAGCCACCCCTCGGTGTCTGACAAGACCAGTAGGGAGTCTCGTGTGTCTCCTTCTCGCACGCCTCAAGGCCCAGGAAGAGAGATTCATCGTCGACACAAGTCGAAGTAGTCTTCCTCGACACACAAGAAGGAGCCCGTCTGTCCTCTCGAAGCATTCATCTTCAGTATCGACGCCTTCCTCGAAGGTATCGAATCCGTTATGTTCATCACCTGAAACTTCGAGGCATGTAATCCATCTACCGTCATCGAAGCATACTAAATTGTATATTGAATATTAAAAAGATGATAGCGGCAGGTGCAAGAAGTGAGAAGAGATATGGTGGGAGAAGGAGAACGAGGAGTCAAAGTGAATGCCTAAGTTAAGAGCATGGAGAGAGATAGGGAGATTAGAGGGAGGAAAGTGAATGAAAGGCGGAGGAGAGGGAGGGGGAAGAGAGTTGGAGGGGAAGAATACGACTTTAGTCTTGTCAGTGTTAAGGGAAAGAAAGCGGGAAGACATCCAGTTCTTTATGGCAGTAAGGCAGGAAGATAGTTTTAGGTGAAGGTCAGATGAGAGAGAGGAGAAAGAAAGGAAGAGTTGTCGTCAGCATAGAAGTGATGGGAGATGCCAAATGAGGAGATAACAGGGGCTAGGAGGGAGGTGTAGAGAGAGAAGAGGAAGGGTCCAAGCACCGAGCCTTGAGGTACGCCGTATTCTAGAGGTTGGGTTGGAGAGGACCGGCGCCCCAGGAAACGGTAAAAGAGCGGGAAGAGAGGTAAGAGGATAACCAGTTGAGAACGGAGTCTTCGAACCCAAAGGAAGAAAGAGTCTGGAGAAGAAGGGGATGATCAACAGTGTCGAAGGCAGCGGAGAGGTCGAGGAGAATAAGGCTAGAGGATTGCTTAGAATGTCAAGTAGGCGAGACGCTCAAGAAGCTTGGAGAGGAATGGAAGAAAAGAGATGGGTCAGAAGTTAGAAGTGAGAAGGGGATCAGAAGGTTTCTTCAGAATAGGGATGATCGTGGCATGTTTGAAAGCAGAGGGAAAGGTTGCTGAGGAAAGACAGATGTTGAAGAAGGAGGTGAGGTAGGGGATAAGAGGAGGATAGCTCTTAGGGATAAGAAGGGATGGGAGAGGGTTCGTTGGGGCAGATGTGGGATGGGCTTTGGAGAGGAGGGTGGAGACTTCAGAAGGGGAGATTGGTGAGAAGTAGGACATGTAGGATGATGGCGGGGGAGGGGAGGATTAGATGGGGAAATCCAAGGAGCAGTTGATTTTTTGAAGAAGGGTAAGGATCTTGGAGGAGAAGAAGTTAGCGAAGTCAGAGGGAGAAAGTGTAGAAGTGGAAGAGGGATCGGGAATGGGAGGGGAGAGGAGTCGAGAGAGAGTTTGGAAGATACGGCGAGTGTGGGAGGCTTGAGAGCTGAGAACGTTTGAGTAGTAGGAGCGTTTAGCTGAGGCAAGACAAGAGTCGAAGAGAGCGTGGTAAGAGAAGTATGAGGTTTGGTTGGAAAGCGAGTGAGTTTTGAGCCAGTGTGTCTCTAGACGTCGAAATTAAACTCTCACACCCTTTGGGGTGTAGCTGCTCTTGCAGCAGACCACATTCTGGAGGGAGAAGAAAGAGAAGTTTTCTTAAGCCTAATACAAGATGGAAAAGATACCATGAGGCAGTCTTTACAGACGAGCCTGGATACAGTGGATTCAATAAGCAGGTCAATGGCTGCCAGTACAGTGCTTAGGCGTATGTCTTGGCTAAGAAAATCAGGATTTTCTGCAGACTTCCAGGCACATTTACGTGACATGCCATTTGACAGGACTTCCCTGTTTGGTGAGAAGGCGGATAGCCTGGATAAACTGCAAGCGTCTCGAGCTGCAGCAAAATAATTTGCGGCATCAATCAGACAACCTCAATCTTCAAGTCAAGCATGGAGAGGACGTCCTTTTAGTTTTTTTTCCTCTATCTGTAGGTCAATTCTCACAAAGGGTCCACAGAAGAGCCCCCTCGTGGAGGTGTAGAGGAGGAAGAAATCCCTGTGCAACACCCACAGAGTTACCCTCAGCTGCAGGTGGTACAGCAAAATGACTCCCTCACCCACAAGTCTGTGGTAGGAAGCAGACTGTCATATCATCTCTGTAGTTGGCAAAGCATAACGTCAGACACATGGGTGCTACAAACCATAGTGGACGGTTACTATCTTCCATTTCTAAAGAGATCCTCCTATTGCCCCCCAAAATCCAAATCAACCTTGATTTCAGATTCGCTCCCTCAACAGGAGATTCTCATCCTATTGGAGAAAGGTGTAATAGAAAGTACCTGCAGCGGAGAGAAACCAGGGTTGGTACTCTCCCTACTTCCTGATACCCAAGAAGGACAGAGGAGTGCGACCAATCTTGGACTGCTCGTACAAGTCCCTCAGGAAGGACAAGTTCAAGATGGTAACTCATTTGCAGATCCTTCAGGCCCTTCGAGTCCAGCGTTGGTTGGTGTCATTCGACCTTCAGGAGTCTTACTTTCATGTGCCAATACATCAAAAGCACAGAAAGTACCTGAAGTTCGCAGTTAGCTGTTCTCATTGTTAGTTTCAGGTTCTGCAATTCAGGCTCACCTCAGCCCGAAGGTCTTCACCAAGCTTATGGCAGTGTGGCAGCAAGTCTAAGAAGGGAAGGGAAAGGATTCATATCTACCTCTATCTAGACGACTGGTTGATCAGGGCTATTTCTCCAGAACAGTCTCGAAATCATCTGTCGCGCCTGCCACTTCCTCCACGAGCTGGACTTCTCCCTGAACTTCAAGAAGTGACACTTGACACCTTCACAGAAGCTTCAATTCATTGGAGCAGTCCTGGATTCAGCTTTGGGAAAAGCTTCGCCATCCGAGTTAAGGGCTCAACATCTCTTGCAGATGGTCCAAAAATTCCAGAGTCCCCAACATCTTCTGGCCTGCGACTTCCTAATGTTGCTCGGCCTCATGGCATCCTGCATTTCTCTGGTGCCAGAAGCCTGTCTGAGAATGCGATCCCTTCAGAGAGCTCTTGGATCCTAGTTGTCTCAATCCTCTGGCAGAATGGTGGACCTTCTACAGGTCCCGACAAAGGTCACCCAGGATCTCCTGTGGTGGGCCAGCTGAGAGAATATCATGAGAGGAGAACCCTTTTTGGCAACCATTGCCACAGATAAGTCGTGACAGACTCCTACCGCACAAGAAAGATCTTTCAATAAGCGGACACTGGTCTCAGTCGGAGTCCAGACTCCATGTCAGCTGGAGCCAAGGGCAATCAGACTGGCCTTCCTGCCCTCAATACGGGGCAAGAGTGTCCTGATTATGACTGACAACACAGTGACCATGCACTACCTCAATAAGAGAGAGTCACTACCCATGTGCAGAGAGGCAATGCAGCTCTGGTTCTGGGCCCTGAGAGAAGGAATTGCTCTTCTGGCAGTTCATCTAGCCGGAGAGAAGAACACGGTGGCGAACGCTGTGAGCAGGCAGAACAAGATCTCCTACGAGTGGGAACTAGCTCAGGAAGTCCTTCTGCAGATCTTTGCCCTTTGGGGATCCCCTCAAGTGGATCTGTTAGTGACCAGTGTCAACCGGAAGTGCGAGCTGTTCTGCTCCAGGGAATTTCCCCAATGAAAAACTCTAGGGGACGCATTCGTGGTGGACTGGCAGTTTCCACTGCTGTACGCGTTTCCGCCCGGTCACCGTGGTTCCTCATGTCATCAGGAGGTTGAGGAAGTTCGGGAAAACCATGATCCTGATTGGGCCAGGAGAACGTGGTACCCAAACATTCTAGAAATGGCCATCTGTCCTCCAATTTGTCTTCCCCAAAGAGAAGACCTGCTCTCGCAGGACGGAGGTCGCATTCTTCATCCTGAGATCAGAACTCTCAATATTCATGCCTGGTGTCTGAAAAGGTAAGATTTAAGGATTGAGATCTTCGGGAAGACGTAATGAAAGTGTTGCTTTCTGCAAGGAGACCAGCAACTACCTCCCAGTACCGCTGCCGTTGGAATACATTTTGCAGCTGGTGCAGGGAAAAGAAACTAGATCCTTTCACATGTAAACTTCCCCCAGGTTCTGTCTTTCTTGCTCTATCTGACCCATTCTGGGTTGCAAGTGGCCAACGTGAAGGGCTACTTAGCGACACTATCAATCTTCAAAAGATCTCCAGATGAGGGGTCATACTTCAAAGTGCCGATTGTGGTACAATTTCTGAAGGGCTTAACCAATTTGTTTCCGCCCACTCGCTTCATCGTGCCATCATGGGATTTAAATCTTGTATTAAGATGTCTTACGGGGACACCATTCGTGTCTTTGAGGATGCTCACTATGAAAACATCCTTTTTAGTAGCTATTACGTCTGCCCCTAGGGTAAGTGAGCTAAAGGCCTCATCTTCCAAACAACCTTTTATGTCCAAGGATAAAGTAATTTTAAGAGTTAGGTCATCTTTCCTTCCGAAAGTTGTGTCAGAGTTTCATTTAGCACAACGTATTGTACTGTCATCTTTTTACCCTCCTCCTCATCCATCAAAAGAGAAGGAGAGACTACATCGTCTAGACCTGAAAAGGGGAACTAATCTACTAGATTACAAGAACTACAAGTATTCGCCAAGATGATCAGCTTTCATCGGTTATGCTGCCCAAAGATTAGGCATGGCAGTCAATAAACAGATGGATTGTAATGTGCATAACAGTGTTACTCGTTAACAGACAAAGATTTGCTCATAGGTTTGAGGCGCATTCTACTAGAGCGGTGGCTGCTGCTTCTGCTCTGGAAAGAGGTGTGCCGGTGCAAGACATTTGTAGAGCAGCAACCTTGTCGTCCCTTCATACTTTCAGTACATTTTACTGCGTAGATTATTTTTCAGCAGGTGAAGCCAAATTTGGCAAGGCTGGCCTCCATAATATTAACAAATAAGAATATTCTTGGCACCCACCGCCTAACACAAATTGCTTTGGCAGTCTATCAAAGATGAGGAATACGTGGGAGAACAAAGGCTATTTGAAAAAAAAGTTACTTACCCGTGGTAACGTTCTTTTGACGATGTTCTTCTGACTTATTCCTCATCGCCCACCCATCCATTCACCCCCCTTGCCTGCCTAGAATTTCTATGTCTTACACCTTCCTTTCTCGCAACATCAAGATTGTCTCCTCCTATGACACATCGTGCAAGTTAAAGGAGGGGAAAAAATGAAGAACTGAGTTAATGGTCAGCGCTTGTGCTTCATATACCAGCGTTAACATCACAAGGGATGCTACGGAGGCCATCGAGGACCAAGACTCGACGACGTTCGACCCTATGAAAAAACAATTCCAAAGCAAACTGCAAGCAGACTTGATATCAAAGATGAAGAGTACGTGAGAGGAACATCCAGTCAAAACAAAGTTACGACAGGTAAGTAACTTGTTCATCTCCATGTGTATGTTTTATAAATACAATTTCTTGTTTACCGCGGGAGTTTAGGACAGGCTCCCTATTGCATGCGCATTGAAACCCTCTCCCAGTTTCCACGTATTCCAAAGCAACCCCGTGTGTAAATCGTGTTCATGTTGTATTTGTGGTTTTAACATTGTATCTTTCTACACGTGTGCAACTCTAATATGTATCAATTCTAGACACAGTAACACTAAAAGTAATTTAGCCCATCCATAATTAACTATGCTTGATGCTTATGACATATGACATTGCAACATTGCGCTCAGTTCACCGCCACCCCAGTCATCAATAGGGCACGCACAACATGAACCCCTTGAAATCATGGGGGGGTACTCTGCCTGACCACCCCAACATTCCCACCCGTTAGTTAATACATTAACCAATTGTAATCATCTTCATGGTCAACTACCCTACAATCATCCCTGATTCCAGTCTCAAAATGGGAGTACTTCTGCCCCAAAAAAACCCAACTCATCCCCCTGACCATTTCTGCAATCTACCAGCTGCCCCACATAAGCTTTCCAATTTGGTGGAGGACATGGTGGCCCTGGTCTTGGACTGGGTTAGTCATCATGGCAGCAGCTGTTGGTACCTGAGTAGAGCAATATCGTAAGAGCATTTGACAGGGACAGAAATGAGTGAGAAAAAAGACAAAAATAGGCAACATTTTTTTTTGTAGTGCAGTAAGGCTCAACCAAGAAGCTACCGAAGAGAAAAAGAAGTCGATCACGAATCGTTTGTGTTCCCAGCCTCGGTCTCCATGATCACTTTATATCAAGTTTATACATGCAACAATAGTTTGCGTTAGGGTACTTGTCTCTGTATCATTGTGGGGCACACGCATGCAGCAGGTACTGCCTATTTTCCGGCATACTCCGCCTTCGATTGCTACCAGGAGGTAGAGTATGTACCGATTTTGCTAAGTCATAAGCCTTAATGCCCTCAATTCTTCCTTAATGGCCCTAGGCACTGAAGTGTTTATGAAAAGCAACAGTTCGTACCTGGTCACCTGGAGCGATTTGGCTCTGACCGCTGATTGGGCGCCAGATGGCAAGCAAAAAAGGTCTTGGTGTGGCTAAACATCCGGTATCGATTAGGAAAGCCTTTCATGATGCTGCTGGAAGGTAGTTTGATCGTCTCCTGCGTTGCAAATATTTGTGATTTTCGCCATCAAACATAGTCTTTGGTTTGTCCTTATACGGTGGTGAAAAGGACGCAAGGGGTACAGGGGATGAAGGGGGGGGCACAGATTTAGCTTCAGGCATTGGACGGCCAAAATTAGGTGGTGTTTAGGGATTATGAGGATGCATACATGAAGAGTAGAGAGTCTGCACCCACCTCGCCAAGCTATAGGCAACTGTCGATACGCATTCTGTCCACACATCAAAAAATTACTTGGGAGAGCAGCCATACCTCCAGCCAGGTCTGCGATGCGAAGCTTGCAGCTGCAGTTCCAGTTTGTGCGACCGGACACTGTGACTCGCCCTTAAAACACAGAGAAATATGGGTGTCTGTATCTTTATAGGTTTTTTTGGCTCCTTGAGCCACGTCAGATGCTGCAAATAGTTTCTCCACACTCTTGATTTATTCGTGCCACCCCTTCTTCTGAGAATCCCCTCATTCCTCCAGCACTGAAACTCTTCACCCCTTGCGCCCATCGGACCATCTTGAGAAATTCCCCCCCTCCCAAGGCCAATTTTCTCCATTACTCTAAACAGAAACGTCCACTCCACCCAGTCAAACGCCTTCTCTGCATCCAAAGCTAATAACACTGCCGGGGTGGATGTTTTCTGTGCCTTCTCCACCAGATGCGCCACTCTCCTAATTTTGTCCACAGTTTATCTTCCTAAAACAAAGCCAATGCTTCCAATCTCTTAGCTGGGATTTTCGTGTACATTTTTGCATCTATGTTTATGAGGCCTATATGAGGAACACTCTAGGGGGTCTTTTTTAGGTTTAGGGATGATTGTAATTTTGGCTTCTTCCATTGTTGCACTAAGGGTTCCCAAGGATTTAAACGAATTATACAACTGGGTGAGGTGGGGGCTTACTATATGTGCATGCGTCTTATAAAAAAAGCGGCGGTGTAGCCGTCAGGCCCCGGAGCCTTGTTCAGGGGGATGCCCAAAATCGTCCTGCACACCTCTTCTTTAGTAATATCCTGCCCTAGACGCTCCTGTTCCTCCAGGGGGGGCCAAAGGAAGCTGTATACTTTCAAGGAAGTTCGTCAACCTCTGGGTTTGTGGCTTCTGCGATGCATACAGGAGAGCGTAATATCTGGCCAGGCATTCCTGTATTTCTTCCGTGTTGGTAAGCGTCTGACCCCCTTCGTCTCTCACTGCTACTATGGTGTTTTGCACCTGGGCCTTGTGAGTAATCTGGCAAGCAGGGTGTCTGCCTTGTTTGCTTTAGCGTAGTATTTCTGACTCATGAATAGCATGGCACTCTGCCTTTTTAGTTCTCAAAAGTTCCAGTTGTCCCACTGCCCCTCTGTATTCCCTTATTGTCTTCCTATTCGGGGAATCAGGTACCTTCATACTTGCCTCCTCCACCTCCCCTATGAGTTATTGTTCCAGCGCCCTGATCTGCTTATCCTTGTGGGCTTTGTGTGCAATGAATTCCCCTCTCATAGTTGCCTTGAATGCGTCCCACCTTGTACTAGCGCTCGTTTCCGCACTTTTGTTCACCTCAAAATATTCCTTGATCTTGTCCCCTATTTCCTCCCTCCTTACTGGGTCCCTGAGAATTTCCCCTGCGAGCTTCCATTTTCAGATGCCTGCCTCTTGCTTTGGCATGTTAACCTTCATTGATACCACCTAGTGGTCTGAAATCCCGAGCGGTCCCACCTCTACTCCCTCTATTCTCCCTATCAGGCATGCCGAGACCCAGATGTAATCAATCCGGGATAGGATGCCATGTGCCCTTGATAAGGTGGTGTGTCCCTCCTTCTGCTCCTCTTGCGTCCTCCAGACACCCTGTAGGCCAAGTTTCTCAAATTTCGCTCTCAGCTGTGGTGACGCCACAGAACCCCCACCCGATGTCCTTCCTCCGTTCTATCTGTTCTCCTATCCCAAGCCGTATTCAGGTCCCCCATCAGGATTGTCACCTTTGGCTGAGCCCTTCACCTTCCGGATGAGGTCTCGGAGGAATTGTTCCTGGCTCGTGTTTGGCGCGTATGCCGATACAAATGTGTAGTCGTTGCCTCTGATGTCCCCTTTAATGATTATATATCTCTCCCCGCCTCTCTGATAATCTTGAGTGCCCTAAAAGCAAGGTTTATTTTATTTATTTTATTTATTACATGTGTTACACGCCCAGACCCTGGGGTATCACGGCGTGGTTACAGACAGCTTTGGCATTCAAATTCGATTACTTACATGTGGATAGATAATATTACACAATGAAGATCCAGAGATATTTACATACATGAGTAAAAACATTGTAGGTATCAAATGTATTTAAATTTTTCTGGAGCGGTCCTCTAATGGGGGAGGCGGCTTTCTGGCCCTGAAGAAAGAGACTGGTGTTGCCCATAGTGTTAGAATACTAAAATTGCTTAAGTAACTAAGTTGTTAGTAGTTTTTTGAAGCAAAGCCGTGGAAGGAGTCCTCATCTTTAATGTTAAAAGGGAGCGAGTTCCAATGTTTAGGGGCCAAGACTTGGAAACTGCTACCTCCAGCTCTAGTTTTTGTTGTTGCGGGGGATCACAAGGAGCAGGTCATTGTTGGATCTCAGCGATCTGATGAGTTCTTTTTTATTTATGGCTTTATTCAGGTAGATGGGGGCTTTTTTGAAGAGACATGTGTGGGTGATACACAATGTTTTAAAGATGATTCTTGCTTCAATGGGTAGCCAGTGGGCCTCCCTCCTAATGTTAGAGATATGGTCTGACTTTTCTATTCCTAAAGCTGCCCGTAGTGCTTCGTTTTGCATTAATTGTAATTTACTGAAGTTAGTGTTGGAGGTCCCTAGTAATAACGCATTACAATAATCCAACTTTGAAAAGATCAATGCCATAGCCACCGTAATGCAGTTGGTGGGTGTGAGAAATTGGCGGCTTAAGGCGATTAATTTAGAAGTATACGATGGCGGCGAGGAGAGTGCACTTATGTGTTTAGTCATTGTAACATTAGCATCTTAGTATACTCCTAAGGTTTTTACTTGTTTAAGCACTGGGATCAACGTACTATCAATATTGATTGAGGAGTAGTCTGAATGGAGGGCAGCTATTTTAGTTTTGGATCCCACAATGAGATTCTCAGTCTTCTTATCGTTAAGGCAGAGGCTGTTTAAAGCCATCCAATTTTGGATTATAGCATATATTTTATTAATGGTCAATGTGTCCTGGTCGTAGTCCCCTAAGATTGGAATGTGGATCTGGGTGTCATCAGCGAAGTTGGTGTAGATGACACCCATGTCGTCTAATGCCGAGAAGAGAAGCTTTGTGTAAGCATTGTAAAGAGTTGGTGAGAAGGATGACCCTTGGGGAACCCTAATGGGACTGGTATAGGATCGGCAGATTCTTTCCCTATTGAGACTCTAGACATGCGTTCGGCTAGGAAGGATTTCACCCAGAGGGTGTCTTCTTTAGAAAAGTTAAAATCATTAGCTAGTGTAGTGCACAATTTGTAATGCTCCACAAGGTCAAACGCTGCAGTGAGGTCTAACAGCAGAAGAATGCAGAGTTTCCTTGAGTCCCTAAAAGTATCCATCTGGATTTTCAGGTCGAGGAGTGTCTCTTCCGTGCTGTGATGATGCCTAAATCCAGATTGTCTAGTTCCAAAGAGCTGGTTTTGTTCGAGGTGGGCTTGGATTTGTGTATATGCTATGTTGTCTATTATTTTGAGCAAAACCAGTACGGTGGTTATTGGTCGGAAGTTCATAGGCACGGTTGGGTCAAGAGTTGTTTTTTTTATTTTTATTTTTTTTAGAAGTGGGATGACTTAAGCTTCTTTGATACTGGCCGGGACCATATTAGTATTGAAGGAGGCATTGACAAAATTGGTAATGATAGGGGTGAGGGTGTGTGCACATAATTTTACTCGATGGGCTGGGACGTTATCCTCTTTACAGTTAGAAGCTTTGAATTTGGAAATAGTATCAGTCACTAATTCTTGGTTGACTGGGGTGAAGTGGAATAGTAAGTTAGTATTTTCATTAGATTTTGTGAGGGTGTTTTTGGGGGCATTTGTTTCAGCTAATATTTTTTTAGTGATTATTTTATTTTGTAACAAAGTGACTTTAGAGGCTAAGGCTTCTTGAATGGTGGTGCACCATTCTTTGCTAGACTTTACAGGTGCCGTAGCTGGGGAGGGGTTTTCCAATTCTCTGAGGATGGAGAAAAGCTCTTTAGAGCCCGACGAGGCGTTACTAATGCAGGTGTTATATGCATTAGCTTTGTGAGTAATAATTGCTGCTTTGTCAATTTTATTTGCAGCTTTGAAAGCATTCGCAGAATCTATAGTGGAGAGTTTTTTGTGGGAGTGTTCAAGAGATCATTTAGTTTGCCTTAGAGATACTAGCTCTTCGTTGAACCAGAAGCAAGTTCTTTTATCAGTATGTCGCGTTTTAGTTGTTAAAGGTGCTAACGAGTCGATGGTGACTGTGAGGCAATTGTGTTAGGAGTCAGAAAGGAGGCATGGGTTGTCACTGGTGACCAAGTTAGTTTCTAGTACTTTGCTAAGGATAGGGGCAACATTTTCAGCAGAGAGCTTGCAAGTGTTTCTAGCTTCGTAGGTGTCTGTAGTTTTGGTCTTAGGAGGACATGTAAGGGCGAATTTTATACTGTGGTGGTCCGTCCAGATAAGAGGTGTGATTGATTCAATAATTAACATGGTGTTGAGGGAGGGAATACAATCCAATGTTCTACCCTTAATATGGGTCGGGGCATTCACAAGTTGTGTGAAATTCATATCTTTAAGTGCTGAGTGTAGGGCTTTTGCTTTATGGTCTTGGTTGTCATTGAAACCTAAGTTCAAATCACCAAGGATAATGCATTTAGTGTTTGGTTTAATGAGTGGGGCTAGCAGCAAAGGTATATCTAAGGTTGGGTGAGTGTTGGTATCGGGTGATCTGTAGATCACCCCTAGGTTAATCATGGTTTTCTTATTAGTAGCGAATTTGACTAGGAGGAATTCATAGCCTGCTATGTCTTCGAGGGGGCAGGATCTTAATTAATACATCACCTCCTTGAGTATTAGATCTATCAGTCCTGAAGATGGTGTATTCTGGTGGGATGGTGAGAGCTAGCATGGGTCCAGATGCTTGGTGAAGCCAGGATTCTGTGACTACAAGGAGGTCCAGTTGTTGTTCAATAATGAGGTCCTGTATCTCAATGGCGTTGGCTTCTAGAGACCGGGCATTGATAAGGGCACCTTTAAAGTTAGTTGGCGGGTCAGGTTCCGATGCAGTAGAGGTAGTGGGAATCCGTGCATGTGGGGCGGTGGTATCTTGTTTGGTGATCACTGCCACAGTTGTCTTGTACTTTTCCTTGTACAGGTAAGCTTTAGGCTTGGGCAGTTTAGGTTTCACCAAAGCTGGTGTGTAGTAGTGAGGGTGTATTGTGGTACGTGATCTCAGACAATAACGTCTAATGTTAACCTGTATAGGATAACTATGGTGGTCATCTGTAGTATTTGAAGCCTCCTGTGTGAGATGGTGGTAGGCTCTGGACTGAGTGTTTCTAGTGGAACTAGAGATGTAGGTATATTCTTGAATGTGCGGAAATGGTGGTGTGGAGGGTAGAAATGGAGTGGGGCAGGGGATGGGGTGATGCCGGTAACAAACCAGTCTGGTAAGGCCATTTCTATAGTTGAGGAAGGGGCTTCCTGTACAGGGTAGGCAGTTTTGTACAACACAGAATGGGAACATGGTGACGAGTAACCAGTCTAACATGACTGTGTTCCATGTGGGGTGTGGCTAAATCGTTACAAAGCCTAGGGCACTTATAGCAACAAAAGCCCTAATGAAAAGAAAACGCTATACAATGCTAGGAGCATGGTTCAGGATTGGTCATTATAACAAGTAAGCCAAGCTGAATTCTACAGTAGCATCTGTGGTGATCTGCGCATAAATAGTGTGGCTTAGTACAATTCAGATAGTATGCAATGCAGTACATTAAAAATTATCAGCAATGGTAACCATACGTGTAGTGGGATCAAATTGTCATGTTCATTTGCAATGTACAGTAAATAAGAACACTAGCGTTGCACACATGTTAAATCTATAATATGGTGCAGTTTGGCACAGAGCAGATGGTAGTCATTACCAGTTCCATTTGGGATGCCTTAGTCGTGGAGCATTGTGCAGAAAAACATAATGGTAATCATGCAGTATTTTGATACAAAGAACATGTGCATTTATAGTATTAGAGCTATAGTTGGGCAAAACTAGCTCTGTGATAATGAATGTTATAGATATGACACGTGCATCCTAAGGGTCATACGGTGGCCCTACAGTGGGCACAGTGGTATCGCAGAGTAATCTGTGTGTGTTGTATGTGCCAGCGTTAATGCGCTGAGCCGTTCAGTATACAGTAATACCAATACATGTATGGGTAAAAACAGGTATGCTGACAAGAACCTTAATGTAGGCAATAGTTTGGAAGATGTTACATTCAGTGCTATCTTGGTTCACTATATACGGTACATTACTATACAATAACGTGAAAATGTCTCGACCTTGTGTTCTACCGAATAGTTAAGATCTGTTTCATCACATCGGGCAGTAACTTACTAATTAATAAAGGGTAATTAATGCTGGATAGGCATTGAAGGGAAATCGCACACGGGTGAAGGTCCCGAGGGTAGTAGAGGTCCAGATATTTTAATTGTAGTCGCTTACTTAGACATTGGTGGATGCTAAATATTGCGTGACGTAAGGAAAGATTAGCACAATATGGATGCTACAAGTAGATGGAGTGGAGCTCACGCAATGTACTTAAGTTGATTGAACGAAGGAGACAGTGGCAAAATGATCAGGCAACGGTCTGTCACGGTTGTTCATAAATGCTAGTGCCACCACTCCTACCTTGGTAAGGCCTGATGCGAGGTACACCTGTGCGAAGACTCTCCCTTTGAGTCGCTCTTGGTCTTGCTTTAGAAGGTTTGTCTCCTGTAGGGCCAGCCCCTCAGGGCTTATTGCCTTAGTAAATCTCCAGAGTTTTTGTCTTTTGAGAGGGGTATTGAGTCCTCTCACATTATGCGTCATGCATCTGAACATATCAGGTCACCCCGGTGCCCGCCTGCCTCCCCTTGGTGCCCCACTACTCCCTCCCCTTGGAGGTCCTCTCCCCCACCTTCCCTTCTTGCATGTGCTCCATTCCTTGCTCCCTTGTCTGACATATAAGCTCTTTCTCACCCCAGACCCCTGATGCCTGCCCCCACTCCCCCCCCCCCCCTCATTCCTTCCCCCAACTACGGAATGAGCAGCTCCCCCCTTCCCTCACGTGCATTGACCCTTACTGGGTCCAATATGTTTTATGCTCCCTGCCCCCTACCTTGTACGTTCCCACAGATCCACCAACCCCTTCCATGTCTTCCTACCGGCTCTCCGGGTGCCCCCTCAGTGTTCCTCCCTCTCCTCTTGGGCCCAGTGCTTGAGTGTCCCCCGCCTTCTTCGGCACTCCCCCACGAGGGACCACTCCCATGGTAGAGTCTAGTTTTGTTCTCCATCTGCGGAGCTTCTTCTCTTGAGGGGGTCATCTCCTAGTTCCACTTGTAGTATATCTGCTGTTTCTTGTGGGGAGGTGACCCATTTCTGCACTCTGTCGAGTTCAAATAAGAGACCAAATGGGAAGGTCCACCTGTATTTAATGTTCCTTTTAGGATGAAGGCTCATGTGTCTGCTCTTAGTTAAGATACTGCTCGCAAGGTCCTGAAACTGTGATTTGCTAGCCTTTATATACCACTGGTTCCTGCTGCCTAGCCGCCCTGAGAACTGCCTCTTTCTGCCCGTATGCTGCCAGTACATCTCTTGGCCTAGCGTTGGGGCTCCTGTTGAGACGCCCTATTCTGTGCACCCGGTCCAGCTCCACTGAATCGGGGGACTGTTCCCCCAATAGGTCTGTGAATATTTTTTGCACCTCTCCCCTCAACTCCTTGTCTGGCATAGTTTCTGGGTGTTGTTTTATCCTTATATGGATTCTCCTAGATCTGTTTTCTAGGTCCTCCAGTTGTAACTCCATGTTTAGTGTTGCTGTGTTTGGGCGCTCTATCGCCTCACTATTGTCCGTGGTCTTTGTCGACTTCTTGCAGGCCCCTTTCCAATAGGTCAGTTTGTTCCCCTATTTGGCCCAGCTCTTGCCTCATTTCCCCTGGTTAAATTGAGATCTGATCTCATTAGCTGCAATTGGTCTTGAAATGTCGTGGCCATGGTGGTCTGTAGTGCGAGCATCTCACTTTGGAAGTCCTGTTTAGTTATCGGTGTGTCGCCCTCCGCCTCCACCGTATCTCTCCGTTCTTTTGCCCGGTCCACGGCTCCTTTAACTTGGTCCCTTTGGTCCAGCGCCGCCACATGGTCGTGAGGGTGCTGGGGGCGTCTCCTGCCGGTGGGCCTCCTTTCCCCGGTCTGCCTTTAGCTTTGGTTGACATTAATGGTTGTGGGGGCCGTGCCCATAGCCTAGCTAGTTCTATTTGAATGTGTGCCTACATTTCGGATAGGTGTCCGTTTCGGTAGGTTTAGTGCACCCCTTTATGTTCTTCGGCCTGCCCCTTCTCCTCTTTGTGTCTCTTTCCCCCTTTGTTTCTTTGGGTTCGGGGTGCTCGCCCTCCGTAGCGTTCCCCCCCCCCCCCCCCGTTGTCACCGGCCTAGGGTCTCCCCCACGCCTCACCTTTGAGTGACCTCTTGCACCAAACTGGCAGTGTAGCCCGTTTGTAGCAATGTGCCCCGCTTGGTCCGGGGTGTTCCCTCTCTTTGGGGTCCTCTTCGTGCACTATCCTACCTGGATGACAGCTTTTGTAGGGTCTTTCTTCAGGGTTTTTTAGCTGTCGATGGCAACTAGCAATTTATTGACCATCTGTTGATATTGAGCAGTCACCATAATAACAATTCCACCTCCCTTGTCAGCTGGTTTGATGACAATGTCAGTATTTTTAGATACATTGGTTAGAGCTCCATTCTTCTCTGAGAAGTTGTGCTTGAGGAACGTTTTATTGGTTTTTAGGATTTAATACACATTTTTCGAATGTGATCAGATCATTTTGGGGGAAAAAGGTCAACGGCATGTGTAAACCCAAATCATCATTTTTTTTCAACATCGGGGTGGTCTTGAAAGAATGCTTTTAGTCTCAAGGTTCTTGAAAACCTACGTACTTGCATCCCGAACAAGAACCAGTCTGTTTTTTGCGACGGGACGAACGAGAGAACATTTTACAAGACTGAGATTTGTGCTTCAGAAAGTACCAGATGTGCCAGATTAAATATTGGCATAGTTAGAGAATTGTTTGTTTGTACGGGCGTCTCTGATGCCCGTCCCCGGCGTCTCATCTGTGGGTACGGTTGGAGCCATGGGGGGCCCGCAGTATCCCTCCGTATCCTCCTCAGCCTAAAAAAGGGGGTTGGGGCAGTGGTTGGAAGTTCCTGAAGAAAGGTTGTTGATTGTATCTAGATTGGTTGTCCGAGTCGCTGCTTGAATCTGAGAATGTGACCCATGTTTTTTTGCCTTGTCACCGTTGCTGAGTCACTGTCTGCTTTTTTGCTGCTTCAATCCACTGGTCCGTGGTGCATGGGTAGATCTGTTCAAATTTGCAATCCTGTATGTGTTTGGCCAGTTCTTTTAGTCTTTTTTGTGATCGTTGTTGCCTTGAAGTCAACAAAAAGTGTCTTAGTTTCCTTCAGTTGTTCACAGGCATATCAGGGCTGTGTTTGAGAAATTTCTCCTCCTCTGTGTCTAGTTCCGTTTGAATTTCAGCACTCACTCTCTGTGCAGTCGTGATGGTTAATACCATGAAGTCACGGCTGCATTTAAGAGCGATGTGACTGAAGTTTGCGGTGTATTCTTTATCCGTTAGGAATAAGCAGGGTTCATTTCTGACAATGAGCCCTGCTGGTATAGTATTTGGCCTTTAAGTACTCTCTGAGAAAATGACCATGTAATAGTGCCAGGACTGCTTTAATTCTATACATAGACTAGCTAAACGGGTCTTAAGGACCCCATTGAGTCTCTTCATGATGCTGCTGGCCTATGAGTAGTACACCAAGCACAACCTATGTTTTATTCCTAACATCAACATGATTTCTGGGAACAAGGCCTTAAAGAAGTGGGTTCCATTATTGGATTTTAGCACCTCACAAATGCCCCACCGCAGGAACACCACTCGCCAGAAATCTTGCAGCCGATTTAGCATCAGATGTACACAGCGACCACCAACCTCAAGCCACCGGGAGAATGGACAAGCAACAACAATTAGATATCTGAAGTTAATGCACCTCGTAATCATGTCCATCATGTCCACGAAATTGATGTGGAGCTCCTTGAATGGACCAAAGGACCTGGGCAAGACCCCGCTCACCGATCTCGTGGGCATTTCTGGGATTGAACTCCTTGCACACTACACAATTCCCTACGAATCTCCTTATCTGTTCTTGTAAGTCAGGGATGAACCGGTCCCCCTGGAGCTCTGCTGTGATTTCCCACCGAGAAGTATGCAGTGGGTAATTTAGTTGCTCAAGAACCAAAAGATGCAGCTCTACAGGCATTACTACCTTCCCCGTCACCTCCTATCTCCAGAGGAAAACTATGGGTGAGTGGACACGTCCTCTCTTCTTCCAGAGCTCCTGTTCTTCTCTAGGGGATCTACCCTGCATTTCTATTATCTGGAGCACCAGGACTGAGGTTTCTAGGGGCTGTAACTGTACCCGTTGAGACACTGTTTCCATGTTATGAGAATCTAAACGGGTAAATACAGAGCTTCCTTCGCTGCCTTCTCTGTGGCATCATTCCTGAGAGCTGTTGAATTAGTGCGGTTAGTGTCGTCAGCGCGTATAACTAGTCCCAGCTCTTCTGTTAAAGTTAACGCTTCAATTAGTAGGGATAGCAGCACAGCATGCTGGACAGGGGACCCATTAGACCGCCCAAACCCTCTTCTCTGCCACCCTGATAACCCGAAATGTACCGTTGAAGTGACATAAGCAGAGTCAGAATAAACAGTGACAGCCTTCCCTTTACTCATTTCCAGCGCCACTAGTTCCACTGCTTGCGCAGAGTAATGACAAGGCAACCGTCTCTTCAGTCTGACCCAGTATTCCCCATCCACAAAACCCACGACAACTGCACCTGTATGCCTCATGCCCATCTCCTGGTTGATGGTTGAAGACTGATCAACAGAAATCACCTCACCCCCCCTCCAGGGCACCCTCTATCACATTCACTGTCTTTTCCTCTTCTCCCTCATACGTGGCACAGTTGTTAACCATGTCCTCAGGCTGCACTGGCTCTGCTACAAATGTGGCGGATTGACTAGGTGACCGTATGGGATGAATCCATGCATTTGACAAAATTACCTCATACCCTGAAAATGAGGCGTTAATGGGGACTTTACTAGAATTGCGAAGACAACATGCTCCAAGTACAATGTCACTGGGAAACCCATAGTAATGGTCGAACACTTTTCAATCCCAAAGGCTGCTGCCGCTAAAGTTTGCTCACAAGCGAACTGTCCTGCATTATTGAGTCTAGGTGTCTGCTCCAATATGCTCAAGGTTTGTGGCCTACCGATGTCTGCTAGGTCAGGACCGCTGTCATCACTTGCCCGTTTGAGTGTGAAAAAATATAAAATGGCTTCTTGTAATTCGGGGTCCCCAAGACAGGTGTATTACTGATCGCAGCCTTGAGTTCCCGGAAGCAAGTCTCCATTTCCTAAGACCGCTCTATTAGACCTTTTACCTTATGCGCTTCCTTGAGTCCTTGCAGAAAGGGCCTCACATAACTAGAGTAATTGAAGGTCCATGATCTACAAAAGTTACAGAGCCCCAAAAACTGCTGCTTCTGTTTTACCGTGACTTGCTGAGGCGTATTCTGAACTGCGCTGGCTCTCTCCAGCATTACCTTCCTTCCTGCAGGTGACATTACTTGCCGCAAATATACTACCTCTGTCAGGCAGTATTGCAATTTTTCTTTGTCCACTTCTGTACCCCTTCTACGCGAGCAGGGTGAGGAGCGTTATTGAATCTCGACACTGCTCCTCTGAAGTGCTACAAACAAATAGATCATCCATGTACTGAATTACGGTACTGGACGCGTGTAAATTCCCCAAATCCATCTGAAACACTTTTTTAAAAACACTCAGAGATTTGCAATACCCCTCGTATTGAGCACCCTGTGTGTTCAAATCTGTGACCATGATACGTAAACGCTGTGAGGTACTGAGAATTGTGTTGTAATGGAACAGAGAAACATTTTATTTTTTTTACAAGCCCATTACCGTGAGGTGGGTTGACCCAGTAGGGATGTTACAGAGAAAGGTGGCCCGATTCGGTACCACTGGAAATTCTACCTCAACAATATTATTGAGGTGGCACAAATCCTGGACAATCCTCCAACTCTACACCTTTGCTTTCTTCACAGGGTAGATAGCTGTGTTGCATGGGGACACAGAAGGTTGTATAGCACCATAATTGTAACGCTTACCTCTGGGGCCCTGCAGGAGTGTCTGGTCTGTCGACGGATACCGGTCCGTTCTGTGCACACCTCCGATGTTGCCCAAACCACTCCCTCCCCTCTGCTCACTGCAGGTTCCAAACACCCAGCGGTCGGAGAGGCAGGAGTGATCTGGAAGGCTTGATCCTGTTTGCGTTGCGCCTCCAGGCGTGTCGCCAATGTCTTTCCAGTTATTAGTGATGCTGTGGCCCAGTTTTCTTCACTGAGGCTCTTACAGTTCAGTTCTAATTGCTCCAGTTCCTTCACTGAAGCAAGGTGGAGGACTAGTTGCCCACTAGGCCCGTGGAATGCCCAGTCAAGCTGCGACCTCCACTATGCACCCTTCCCGTGTGGGTAAATGTTGCAAAATGTTAATGTCTTTCTGCTTCTTTTCCCTCCAGGTACGGTGTCCGTGGGTCAACACGAAGATTGCAGCGCCGTATTCCAGAGCCCGGCGAACTTGGTAAGTAAAGCGCGGGTGGTGGGTGGGATAAGAACAGTTGCAACGATCCCCGCTTACCCTTGTCTTTCTCCTGCCTTTTCAGATGTTGCGGTGCGCGAGGAACGAGGTGCGAGAAGAATCCAGTGGATGGTAAAGGGAAACGGAGCCGGAAGAAGTCTTGCAACCTGCACACGTTTCCGGTGAGTATATTCAAAGGGTCTTGCCTCGCGCCGTGCAAGTCTGTACTGTTCTGATCTTGACAAGAAGTGCAGAGCTGGCTCAGGATGTCTTGACACGAAGTGTAGAGCTGGTTCAGGATGTCTTAACACGAAGTGCAGAGCTGGTTCAGGGTTTCTTCACACGAAATGCTGAACACAAGGAGCTCCGGGGCAGGCAAGCGTCACGCTGGCAGCCGGAGAAAACGCTAAGCACTGGGTGTGGCCCAGGGCGTGGTTTATATAGCCCTGGGCCCACCCAGAACCACTAGGCCATCAGGGAAGCTCGTATTATGGCCCTCAAGTGGCCATGTTGAAACCAATTAAAGAATCCAGTTCTGGGGGCCATGTTGGAGGGGGCTACACAGGTAACAGCCTGGATTGGCGCCAAACAGCCAGCTTCTCGGCCCAGGTTCCTCCTCGAGTCTTGGAATTGGTCCGGATCGTGACAGCACTCCCCCCTGGACCCCCCCAAGGAGAGCCACTCCCGGCCCTGGTCGTTCTGGATGTGCTCGATGATATTGGGCCACCAGGCGAGGTGCGTGCAGGTGCTCTACTGGTTCTCAAGTTCGGTCCAAGACTCCATAGCCCTTCCAGTCCACTAAATAGTAGAGTTTCTTTCAGACTATCTTAGAGTCCAAGATTTTTCTGACCTCGTATTCAGTTTCTCCCTGTATCGTTATGGGGGGAGGTTTCTTGAGGGTGTCTCGCGTGCCAGGATGCACTGGTTTCAATAATGAAACATGGAATACAGGATGTACATGGAGCATTGGTGGTAGCTCTAGTTCCATGGCCACTGGGTTAATGATGTTTCGTATCGGGTATCGACTAATATACCTGGGATGGAATTTATTAGGTCCCTTTAGCTGAATATGTTTTGTGGACAGCCATACCCTGTTTCCGATCTGATAACAGGGTTCAGGTGTTCTTTTCCTGTCTGCAAAGCGTTTTTGAGTTGCCTTGGTTTCTTGGAGGGCTTGCGTAGCCCTCTTTAGAGTTTCCTTTATGCTGGTGTGCAAGGTGCTCACGGCTGGCATTTCCAATGCCACTGGTGGATCTAGAGTTGAGGTTCGTGGATCTCGTCCATACAGGAAGAAAAAAGGTGAAATACCGGTGGAGCTATTCACTGTGTTATAAGCATACTCAGCTGCCATAATAATTCTTTCCAGTCCTGATCTGTTTGACAAAGCATGCACCGAAGGTATTGCTCAAGTGACTGATTTGTTCTCTTGGCCTGTCCATCGGTCTGTGGGTGGTGGCTAGTAGACACAGACCTCGATCTGAGCCTTGGCACAACAAGCTCTCCAAAACCTGGACACAAACTGACGCCCCCGGTCTGAGATTACCACTGAAGGGGAACCCATGAAGTTTGACAATATTGGTGAGAAAGACTTGTGCTAACTGTCCAGTATTCGGTATCCCCTTTAAAGCGATAAAATGCACCATTTTGGTTAGAAGGTCCACCACTACCAATATGGTATTATATTTCCCACAGGGGAGTAGATCCGTGATGAAATCTAAGGAAATTGTGTCCCAGGGACTCAGTGGAATCGATAAGGGTCGAAGTAGTCCTTGAGGCTTGGTTCTGGATGCCTTATTGCTTGCACAGACATCACAAGACTTTACGTGTTGCGCGATATCGTTTCGCCAAGTGGGCCACCAGAAATGTCGCTGTATTTTTGCCATGGTTTTAGCTATGGCAGGATGTCCTGCAGTAAGGGTATCGTGATAGGTTTTCATGATCAATGTTTGCATCTCTTGGCGTGGTAAATAAAGGCGTTTTTGGTAATATGATAGGTTGTTCAGTGCCAAGCGTTGTGGTCCCTGTGAGACCCATGTTTGTACTTCCGTGGGGGTCATGGCTCTTGTGATTTCTTCATGTAGTTTTTCCAGAGTGGTCGGGTGATCACTGATTAATCCAATCAGTTTCTCCTCGGGTATTATAGGCGGGGGAGGTGGAAACGCATATGCATCCAGTTTTTCAGTGTCCCAGCTAATCCGCGATAGTGCATCTGCCTTACCGTTTTTTACCCCACGGCGGTAACTGACTGTAAACTCGTATTGCGAGAAAAACTGAGCCCAACGTATGTGTTGTGGTGTTTGTGCTCTGGCGGGCCGAAGGAATTGCAGGTTACGATGATCAGTAAGAACAGCAATTGGGTGTCGTGCTCCTAATAGGTGGTGTCGCCATTCCTTAAAAGCTGCTTTTATGGCAAGAAGCTCCTTGTCAGTCACCGCATAGTTTAGTTCGGCGGGGTTGAACTTCCTAGACCAAAAGGCCACAGGATGCAGTTGGTTGGTCTTTGGATCCCTCTGGGACAACACTGCTCCCATCGCCACATGTGAGGCATCCGTTTCTACCAAGAATGGGATTTCTGCGTTTGGGTGACTGAGTATTGGTTCTGTGGTGAATCGTAGTTTTAGTTCCTGGAAAGCCTTCTCTGCTTCGGTGGTCCATTGGAAAGTGCGATTCTTCCTGAGCAATGATGTGATTGGATGGACTATTTCTGAGAAGTCGGCAATGAACCTCCTGTAGAAGTTCAAGAAGCTCTGGACAGTTTTAATGGAAGAATGGGATGGCCATTGCAGAATTGCTTCCACTTTGCGTTTGTCCATCTGGATGCCCTGTGGACTGAGTATGTATCCGAGGAACTCCACCGTGGTGACATGAAAGGCACATTTTTCAAGCTTTGCAAACAGGTGGTATTGCCGCAACTTAGCAAGGACTGCTCTCACATGGCGTACGTGTTGTTCGATGTTTTCGGAGTAAATTAGAATATCATCAATGTACACCATAGCGCAAACATCCAGTAACTCTCGAAGTACATCTGTCTTAAAGTACTGAAAGGCTGCCGGGGCGTCGCACAGCCCAACGGGCATGACAGTGTACTCGAACAACCCAAATTTGGTGCGGAAGGCTGTCTTCCACTCGTCTCCAGCCTTCACGCGGACCAAATGGTAGGCCCCCCTGAGGTCCAGTTTTGTATAGATCTTTGCTCCCTTCACTTGGCCTAGAAGCACAGGGATCAGGGGTAACGGGTACCGGTTCTTCACAGTAATTTTGTTGAGTCCTCTGTAATCTATACATGTTCTCAAGTCCCCTTCCTTCTTAGGGACAAAGAAGAGAGCTGAGGAGACTGGAGATTTAGAGGGCCGGATGAACCCATTGGCAAGATATTGATCCAGATAGTCATGCAAGTGTTGGTTCTCCTTTTCGGTGAGGGCGTAAATGCGACTACATGGCAACTGTGCTCCTGGGACCAAATCTATTTGGCAGTCATAGGGCCTATGGGGTGGTAGTACGTTGGCCTGTTCTTTACGAAAGACATCCTGGAAATCGCTGTACTCCGGAGGCAACTGACCTATGATTCCTAGAACAGCTCCTGTTGTCAGTGTTGTCGACGTAGGTTTTTCTTGGGTTCGTTCCGGCACTGGATAACAGACCTGAGCACATTTGGGTGAAAACTGCACCGTGTGCCTTGTTAGGCAGAAACCTGTGCAGTTCCCTTAGGGGCTACTGCAAAAGGCTTAAGACTACAGGTGTTGGCAGTAAACCCAATTGGTAGCAGTCTGTACCACCCATATTTACCTGGTAGCTGTGGCGGAGCAGCCAGACTTCTCTCAAGAAGAGTTAGACAGTATATAGAGTATACAAGATAGGTACCAAAATACAGTAGCACAAGCAAACACTGACCAGAGCTTGGGTATAAAAGTATATAATTATTTATTTAAAGACACACTTATAGAAACACTCCAGCACTATTTAGTCACTATTAATATACATACATCCATTATTCCTTATTAGACAAGTCTTAGTTAACACCACTTATTTTCAGACAGAGGTGAGCGCTTAACTAAAGATGGCACTCCAATAAGTTATCAAAAAAGGGAGGAAAAAGGCAGAAATTAGAAAAGCACACAACACTAATACTTAAGAAGCACCCAGCAAGGCAGGAAAGTCAAGGTCTACTTGTGAGCAAAAAGTTCAGAGGCCAGGCTCCCTCTTAGAGAGAGTAGAACATTAATGCACCCAAGATCACACAGTTTAAGAGGCTTGAAAAGTCTTGCAGAGAGTTCAAAAAGGAATTAGTTCAGCTGAGAAAAGTTCAGTTAGCCAGCCTAGGGTCAGCTCAGGTGGTAAATCGAGGATTTAATAGACACCCCGTACAGACCGTTGCAAGGGAGGCTAGGCGGGCACAGTACCTCTA
This sequence comes from Ambystoma mexicanum, assembly GCF_040938575.1. Taxonomy (NCBI): domain Eukaryota; kingdom Metazoa; phylum Chordata; class Amphibia; order Caudata; family Ambystomatidae; genus Ambystoma; species Ambystoma mexicanum. The sequence goes on from NC_090933.1 coordinate 40,746,241, forward strand.
AGATGGAGAGGATCCTCCAGCGGGGGCAGTTGTTCCTGGCAGCGGGTGCAAGTCGTGGCGTCGTCCAGAGGAAGAGAAGATCTCGACGTGGAGGAAAGCTGAAGGTCGTTGCACTGCCATGGAAGAAACCAGCCGCTGAGTTCTCCGGTTAAAAGGTACTACCCTTTTATTTGCGGTAGTGGTAAATCGTGGTATCCCGGTTGCCGGGGTGCTTCGCACAGGCAAGGCGGCCACGAGATGATCCGGGAAGGCGAAAAGGCAGGCAAACTGGTTATCCCCACCAGTCAAAGGAAGAAGACTCCTCGGAATGAAGATCTCCTCTGTCGTCGGGAAAAGTGGTGAGACGGTTCAGCAGGGCTCCACCGGTGGTGTCGTCGTTGCAGGCCGGCTCAGCTTCTCCCTCTTCGGATTCTTTGGTCCTGTGGCGACTTCTGAAGTTCCAGTCCCCAAAGCCCTGCTTTAATGCAGAAAACCCCCATTCATCAGTCCTAGCTGTCACTCAAACATGCTAAGTGGTGAGCCGGGCGGCTCACCACTGGGCCAATCACACAAGAGTGCGACTTGAGTTGCCGAGGCAACTCAGTCCAGGGTGCCTAAACCCCCTCCCACACATCCTGTAGACCCAGACAGAGTGGCACCACTTTTGAAGGCTTCTGTAGAGAAGCCCGCCAAAAAGTGGAACAAAGGGCTCGACTTGGGTTGGAGTTACAGAGGCGAACACAAACGCCATTTTAAAACCGAGTTCCGGCAAAAAGACCCAACCGGGGAATAAATATTAAATAAATAACCCGGCGGTATCTTTAACATTGCACCAAAAAGTGGTGCGTTTAAAATTAATGGGAAAATCCCATAGGAAATATTCTGGTGGAATATTTTGCGTGGTAACCACTGCCACCAGCCAGAAACTCGACGAGGGGGGACTGCACAGTGCAATCTAATTACCCCTACCAGTACTTCCACAATATGATGGTTTGTACTGGTTCTGTTCCCAATTTAAGACTAGTAAAGTCAATTGTGACTTTGCATGCCCTGGGAGACAGTAGTCAGTCCCAGGGTATGGAGTCTGTTTGGGAGTCACTATGACACCCCTGTGTTACTGCTCTGAGGGTGCTGTGTAACACACTTAACAAAAACCATATGAAACCCTATGGAGTAAAAGACCCCATAGCCCATAAAAGACATTACAAAGTCAAAGGATATCTCAAATCATGTCTAAGAGTGGGAGAAAAAGAGTCTCACTCTTAGCAGGAGAAAAAAATAAACCCCAAAAATCCAGCACAGCTGCTGGGGGACTCACTAGGTTTGGGAAATTAGCCTTGACAGAGAATTCTCCCTAACATGCCTTCGCCAATCTATGACGGGATTATGATGTACTAACCAAGGCATCCCCTGAATCAATTGGAATTGTGGGGCATTGATAAGGTCGAAGACGATGTTCTCCCGATGACCGTCGTGGCATAGCATCACAACAGTTCCAGTACATTGGGTCACCGGCCCAGAAGTCAATTGAGTTCCATCCACGGACAGTATGGTGTCAGCCTTCTCTCTTTTCTGGGTAGGCACCCCGATCCGTTGAGCCATGGTGATGTCCATGTAGTTACCTACTGCTCCGCAGTCGATATACGCCTCCAAGGCGTGCATCCATTGGGGCTGTTCCGGGCATAGTAGGATGACTGGCGTTGTTACATGCAAGACCGCTGACGTCTCTCCCTGTCCCGACAAGCCGGTCTCTACTCTTGTCGAGCCAAGTAGTTTTTCGATGGCTCTAGTGGCTCTGTTGCGGCTTCCATTGCCCCGAACGGCTTCCTAGTTACTTTATTTGGGCAGTCCTTCAAGAAATGTCCTGCCTTGCCGCAGTATAGACACAATTGTTGTTTCCTACGTCGCTCCCTTTCCTCCTTGGTCAATGGACCACGAATACTCCCCAACTGCATCAGTTCCAGTGCATTGTCCGTGGTCCGTGGCGTGTCCCGGGGGCGGACATATAAGGGACGACTATCAAAATGGGCCCGGTCGGACCTCCTTTCCTGTAATCTGTGATCGAGTTGGACCACCAAGTCTATATATTCGGCACACCGATCAGGTGGGTTCACGACCTGAGCTAGAACGTCTTTCAACTTGTTGCGTAACCCTCGGTAGAACAAAGTGGTTCTCTTATCCTCTGGCCAGTTGGTTTCCGCCACCAGGCGACTAAATGTGGTAATATAAGCCAGAAGGTCCTGAGGGCCTTGTCGAAGGCTGAGCAGTTCGGCATCCAGGGCATGTCCCCGGGTACGGCGGGAAAAGGGTTTGTCCATTTCTTGCTGGAACTGTGCAAAATTGTGCAGAACCGGATCATCACGGTCAACCAAGGGGACTGACCAACTAGCGGCATGTCCTCCAAGATAGGATAGGATGAAAGCCACTTTAGTTTGATCCGTTGGGAATGCTCCTGGTCGGCATAAAAAGTGGAGGTGGCATTGTGTCGTGAATACCCCATATTTCAGTGGATCTCTCAGGAACCGTTCAGGTGGGGCTAATGGGACGGTAACTGGAGTGGTTACCTGTACTTGAGGAAGTGCCGCGGCTGCCCCTCCCGCAGCATCAGGCAGTGGGTTTTGTCCTGCTCGAGTACTGGTGAGGCGCCTTGCCAGTTCTTCGGTTTTGTCTCGATTCACCACCAGTTCCTTCCTCACAGCACTGGTCTCTCAGCGTGCTGCATGCACCTCGTCTCTCAATTCTCAGAACAGGAGAGCCAACTGGTCAACTTCTGAAGCCATGGCACTAGGGCGGAGCGATGACGTGGGTTTAGCGTTCTGCAACGCTTACCTGTGGGGCCCCTGCAGGAGTACCTGGTCCAGTCTGTCGACGGATACCGGTCTGGTCTGTGCACACCTCCGATGTTGCCCAAACCACTCCCTCCCCTCTGCTCACTGCAGGTTCCAAACACCCAGCGGTCAGAGAGGCAGGAGTGATCTGGAAGGCTTGATCCTGTTTGCGTTGCGCCTCCAGGCGTCTTGCCAATGTCTTTCCAGTTATTAGTGATGCTGTGGCCCAGTTATCTTCACTGAGGCTCTTACAGTTCACTTCTAATTGCTCCAGTTCCTTCACTGAAGCAAGGTGGACGACTAGTTGCCCACTAGGCCCGTGGAATGTCCAGTCCAGCTGCAACCTCCACTATCCACCCTTCCCGTGTGGGTAAATGTTCCAAAATGTTAATGTCTTTCTGCTTCTTTTCCCCCCAGGTACGGTGTCCGTGGGTCAACACGAAGATTGCAGCGGTGTATTCCAGAGCCCAGTGAACTTGGTAAGTGAAGCGCGGGTGGTGGGTGGGATAAGAACAGTTGCAACAATCCCCGCTTACCCTTATGTCTTTCTCCTGCCTTTTCAGATGTTGCGGTGCGCGAGGAACGGGGTGCGAGAAGAATCCAGCGGATGGTAAGGGAAACAGAGCCGGAAGAAGTCTTTCAACCTGCACACATTTACGGTGAGTATATTCAAAGAGTCTTGCCTCGCGCTGTGTAAGTCTGTACTGTTCTGATCTTGACACGAAGTGCAGAGCTGGCTCAGGATGTCTTGACATGAAGTGCAGAGCTGGTTCAGGGTTTCTGCACACGAAATGCTGAACACGAAGAGCTGCGGGGCAGGCAAGCATCACGCTGGCAGCCGGAGAAAACGCTAAGCACTGGGTGTGGCCCAGGGCGTGGTTTATATAGCCCTGGGCCCACCCAGAACCACTAGATCATCAGGGAAGCTCGTATTGTGGCCATGTTGAAACCAATTAAAGAATCCAGTTCTGGGGGCCATGTTGGAGGGGGCTACACAGGTAACAGCCTGGATTGGCGCCAAACAGCCAGCTTCTCGGCCCAGGTTCCTCCTCGAGTCTTGGAATTGGTCCGGATCGTGACAATAATGGTCTCGCAAATCCCTTCCTCTGCCTCCCTAGACATGGGGTACTGTGCAACCTGCAGTAATATTGCACTGGGTTTCAATTGTATCTTCAGTGCTCCAACACTCTTCAGCAGCCCCACATCATGAGGATTTCTGGTCCACAAATGGACCAGCACTTTTCCCAAATCCTCCTTCCAAAATGGCGATATATTTGTAACGATGAACACTGTCTGTGGTACTTCCCTTTGCGCTATCCTTATCTGTGCATGAGAGAATACCCTGTTCTTCTTGACCACTACAGCCTCTAAAAGAATCGTAACAATGGCGTCTGCCGTTACTTCGTGCAGCACATCAGGCAGAAATAATAAACTCAAACAGGATCCCCAAGGTCTGTGCAGTCCTAGTTGCTCGGTTCTGTTCAAACTGTGCCTGCTGCGATTGGACAGAGCCTGGGGTCATATGGCAGGGTCTGGGCTTGCATCTGTTGAGCTCCCATGTTAAAGTACTGTGCCCGCTCACGACAATCCCGTGACACGTGTCTCAACCTTCCATGTAACCAACACGGAATCTCATAGAACCCTCCATAACTGTTTCCCATCGGCCCATTAAACCAGGAACCCAGTCCTCCGAACCCACCAAATGACCCGCATCCTTGTGCAAATCCTCCCCTGCCCCTCGGAATCCCTCTCATTGGCCTTGGAACATACCTGTCCATCCACCCCTGTGTTATACCCAGTTCACTGTGTCCCTGTTGTACCGATTTCCCCTGCTGTCCCTCCATAGAATTTGTAATTACTGCCCCTTCTAGGCAGATCTTTGCCAATTTCTTTTGAGCAAGGTTAGGCTGTGCTATTTGTGCCTATTCTCCACGCTCTCTTTTTATTGTCTTCTCTTGAAAAAATGCACAGTTTATGCTTGACTCTCCGGCCAACTCTTCGCCTCCAGTCCCACTTTATGTAAATCATGCTGGACTTCCTTAGGGAGACCTTTCGAATGGATTGTGTCCTCCCACGTAATCCTCATCTTATGATATCTTTGTTTCCAGCTTCAGCAAATGCTTTTTTTTCTTCTCGGGAGAGGGCGCTGTGCCTCGAGACGGTCGATCTGATGTCCCTCGAGGGCTTCCATCTTGGTTGACATTATCGTCGAGTACATATACCATGCGCAGCGTCTGTTAGCTTCAGGTTTGTTTTTCCGCGAATGCGATTGCTTCGAGAATTACGGTTTCGAGATGACTCCTACTACTCGGAAGACAGGCTCCTAAAAGTGCCTAGATTGCGGCGCCAAAATGTCCCTCACGGACCCACATAAAATATGTATCTGGTGCCTGGGCATCAAGCACAAAACCGCTGACTGTCGATCCTGTCAGTCAATGACTGTCAGCTAAGGCCTTAAAAGTGCGAAAAGCTAAACTGTCAGTGGGTAGGATAGTCCCCAAATCACCATCCATTCTTTGAAATGTGGGTCATTCCACAAGTTGAGAGATTCATCTCATAAAAAAGGCCGAAAAAACAATTCCACTCGAGGAGCACACATCGAAGAGAAGGCATAGATCACCCTCTCCTTCTTCCTCAGATGAAAGGAGCATAGTCTGCCCGACTAAATCCTCCTCCAAAGATGAGTGGGAACTTTTTAGAAAGGAAATATGTAAAATCTTTGAGGAACAGGTCCCGTGCTCCTCAAAACATAAGAAAAGTGGCCATGCTACTATGGTCGATGACAAGCATGAGGCCATGGCAAAACCCTGCGTGCTGTCAAACCCGGATAATAAGCCTAAGACTACTCGAGAGTCTTAGCGTACTCGATGAGACGAGAAATAGTCAAAGAAACCGTCGAGTTGAGGGTTGAGTCCCTCGAAGTCCAAGGTCAGAGCGTCAATAATGTTCACGCAATAAATTCTGACTGTGCATTCATCAACACCTTTGCCTCAAAAAAGTCAGGAAAAAGAAAAGGTTTTTAAACCTCTACCTAAAAAGGATTTTTTTCAGATTCTTAACCCCATTATATGAATGCTATGAAACTTCAGATGAAACCCCGCCATTTGATCTTCAGTTGGATACCCCTGGTATTCATTTTATTTTAAAATTTGTTTATTGGCATTTGTTATTAAGTACAAACACAGGGCAGTTATCTCAACTGCCATTGGAGGATGACTTGCATAGCATCTTGGATCAATAACATTAGCAACTTTAACATTAAAACATTGAAACATTAAAACAATAAAACACTAACTATCTCCAGTTTCTGTTTCCTGAGAATCCGATGTCAGATGGGGGCGTAAAGGGGGGTTAAATCCTCCGGGAAGGGTGGGGCTTCGGGTCGGGACTACAAGCGGCCAAAGGCGGACCGCTTCCGGGGCTCTCATTTAGTCTATGAATCTTCTTGTGGTGGGTTCATGTCGGCTCATGGGGGCTTATCGTCGGAGGGGTAGAACAAGGGGTCTGTGAGTCCCTTCCAGGCGTCTAAGGTCATGCTCGAGGCTTCTGCGGATCTGGCCACACTTTGCTCCCAGGCTTTTGTTTCTGCTAGCACCCAGCGTTTAAGTTCCTTGTGCCAGATTTTCTGTTGAGGCCCCGATGGTTTCTTCCAGGACATCGCGATTGTCCTCTTAGCCAGGATGCACATGATGTCCATTAATTTGGCAAGGTGTTTTAGTTTTGCTGGTCTGGGATATGTGCCCAATAGGCATACCGCCGGAGACCATTCGTATCTGGTTAGCCCCAGTTTCGCACTGGTTTGTTGAATAAAGAACCACAGGGACTGTGACCTGGCGCAGTGCCAGAATGTGTGAAGGAGATCCGCATTGTCCATTTCGCACCATGTGCATTTGGAACTCTGAGTTGTGTGAAGTTTGGCTAGCCTGGATGGGGTTAAGTATGTTCGGTGCAAGAGGTTCAGTTGTATTTGTCTAAATCTATGATTTCTAGACACTGTCCTAGGAAATGTCAGGGCCCTTTCCCATTCGCCATCCGATAGTTCTCGGCCTATATCTGCTTCCCATCTGGATTTCAGGCTGGCGCTGCGTGGGTTGGGGGAGTCGCACCCATGGTATTCATAAAGATACTAATGTCCCTCAATACTTCATTTAAGAAGAGACCAGGTTTAGGAAGCTTCAGGACACCCTACAGACCGCTATTGGGGTAGACACCACTACAGAGCTAGATTTTGGGAAACCCGGACCCGGCTGATCATGAATTCCTAGGATGGAGTAGGCCAGCTCCTTCATTTGAGCAAGACGACCTTACAGCCATATTAGACAAAGGTCCTCAATATGACCCTATAATACCATTTCATGTGGCACTTCAAAAAAGGGTTGCAGCAAACTGAGAGGCTCCAGAGTCCAGCCCTGCAGTAAGTAGAAATCTAACAAAAATACAGGCCATCCAGTAGCGACCCTTGCTACATGTCAGTACATCCGACTCCGTAAAGTCAAGTAGTGCAAGCAGCTACATCCGCCTCTAAGAAAGCAGCATATCCAACCATTCCCCCTGATAGGGATGATAAACGTGTTGATTCATGGGCAAAGAAAGTCTTTTCTGCTGGCAGCATGCCTTTAAAGCCTGCTAACTCTACCTGTGCTCTTGCAAAATTCACGTTCACCCTGTGGGACTGCAAAGCGATGGCGGCTGATCACATCTTTGAAGGGGATGAAAGAGTCAGCTCCATGAACCTGATAAGCGATGGAATAGAGGCCATGTGTGAGTCTTTGCAATCCGGTCTGGACACTGCTGGCAGCATCAGCAGGGCCATGTCGGCAAGCACTGTCATACGCAGATTTGCGTGGTTGAGGAAGTCAGGGTTGCAGCTGATGTACAATCTAGACTCCTCAGCATGCCTTTTGACGGCTCACACCTATTTGGTAATAAGGCTGACGAAAGCCTTGAAAAGCTGCAGACCTCAAAGGCGGCAGCCAAGTCCCTAGGTGCTGCTATCAGGCAGCCACAGCCTTTTCACCCAGGCGGATCATCTTGGAGGGTTAGGTCTTTTTGCTACTACTCCTCAGTTGGAAGAGCGAGCGGACAGGCTGGTGAAAGGGGTCAAAGAAGATTCCCTTGTGGTGGACGAGGGAGAGGTGCAAAGCCCGCCCAAGCAGCAGCGTCTTTACCATCAGCCACTGCTTCAGCTGCCTCAAAACCTTTGAGGTCTAGACTCACGACACCCCGGTGGGAGGAGACTGTCACAGCATCTGAAACAATAGCAAGGTATTACTCTGGATGCATGGGCACTGGAAACAGTAGCCCAAGGTTACTGCCTCCCTTTCCTACAGAGACCTCAGGATCATCCACCGGGAAGCCATTCGCTAAATGTACCAGCTCCATTCCTTTGTCAGAAAATGTTAACCCTGCTAGAGAAAGGTACAATAAAACCGGTACCTGTGATGGAGAGGAACAAAGGATTGTATTCTCCCCATTTCCTAATCGCCAAGAAGGACAGAGGACTGAGACCTATCTTGGACTTGAGATACTTTAACAAGCTCCTCAGGAAGGACAATTTCAAGATGGTCACACTTTCTCAGATACTTCAGGCCCTCCAGCTCCAAGATGGGTGCTATCATTGGACCTTCAGGAGGCTTATTTTCATGTACCAATCCATGACAAAGACAGGAAGTACCTGAGGTTCGCCGTTGGCAGTTCACATTATCAATTCCGAGTTCTGCCATTTGGGCTGACTTCTGCCCGGAGGGTTTTCACAAAGATGATGGTGGTGGTGGCAGCATGTCTCAGTCTACCCCTACCTGGACGATTGTTTGATCAGGGCACGGTCACCCAAACAAGCCCTGGAACATCTCAGCGTAACTTGCACTACCTTCACAGGCTGGGCTTCTCCCTCAATTACAAGAAGTCCCACATGATACCATCTCAAAGACTCCAGATCATTCGAGCAGTCCTGGATGCATCCGTGGGAAAAGCCTTGCCACCATAGGTGAGGGCTCAACACATTCTGCAGGCAGTAACCAAATTCCAAAATGCAAAGAGCCTTCCGGCCTTTGACCTTTTGAGGTTGCTCTGCCTCATGGCATCCTGCATTTTCTCGGTGTCAGAGGCACGCCTGAGAATGAGATCACTTCAATGGGCTCTCAGGACACAGGGGTCTAAATTCTCAGGCAGGATGTCAGATCTACTTCAGGTTCCGAGCAGGGTCGCACAGGATCTTCTGTGGTGGGCCTTCAAGGAAAACATTCTTAAGAAAGAACCTTTTTGGCAACCGTGGCCGGAGATAACAGTAGTAACGGACGTGTCATGATGCCCGCTCCCGGGGAGCCAGTTCAAGCCCTGCGTCCCCGAAAGCGGACATCCAGTCCCCAAGGAAGGACCCAGCAATATAGGGGCCCTTTGGACAGTGTCCTGGCACCTATGGCGCCAGGCTCATAAAAGACATGAGTCCTGGCGCCAGGCTCATTATGGGAGTGCTTGGGTGCACTTACCTGATGCAGACCATGCTGCAGGATCCCGGCCTCCTTGAGGCCTGAAAGGAACTACTTTACCTGTGGGACTAATTTACCATTGGGGCCTGGTTGGGGAAGGATACATAACTGATTGGAGGAAGGATACATACCTGGAACTTCTTCCAAGGCCATTTAAACCCCACCCGAACAGCCACATGTGCTTCGCGTTGTTCTGCATCTAGCAGCTGGACGCTCACCGTGTCTGCTCCTGCATCCTGACTTCTGCCACGCCTGCCAGCATCCTGGACCACCTGCAAAGGAAGAGAAGAAGAGAACAGAAGAAGGAAAAGTCCTTACCTGCTAAACCCGCATCCCGGAGACATCTCGCCGACAATCCTGAAAAGGAAAACTTCTATTTAAAGCTCATCGCGTCGATCGCTGCAGCGCCGCATTCCACTCACCTTTACAGGGCGCCTCCATGTTCAGCAGCGATCATCCGGATTCGCAGTCACGCCCCAGCGCCTAGGGAGAAAAAGACCAGAACAAAAGGTGAGAGAGAGAAGGGAATAAGGAAAGCTAAATCTCCATGTTAAGACTTACCTGTTGATTCATTCCCTCTTCATTTCGGGTCCGCGCCGCATCCTGGCATTTCCGGACCCCGGCCCCTAAGGGGAAAAAGAGACATCAGCGTTAATGAGCGAATGAAAAGACATTACCAAAAAAAACGCTCATTAAAGACTTACCTGATTTCTACAAGGATTTCACCTCTCATCTCGGGTCGGTGCCTGTTCCCCGGCATTCCGTACCCCGGCCCCTATGGGGAAAAAGACACTAGCATTAGTACATTACTGCATGGACACAAGGGGAACTTCTTATCAAAAAACTTACCTGAAAGCCAAGCAAGTTTGGTTCTCACCAATCCGAAAATCCAGTGAAGTAACTGGATACCAACGCGCCCCTGCATCAGAAGCAGGATGGAGAGCTCGTCCTTCCAGACCCTAAGGTGAGACGCTACGAGGAATCACAGAAGGGTTTTGAGGAGGGTGAGAGGGGGAAAGTGGGAGTCCGATTGCATTACCCCGCAGACAGTTAATCCCCTATTTTCGCCTACAGAAGGATACTTCTGCGAGCCAGACAAGCCAGATTTGGGGGCCCGGTCCAGTCCGTCTTCCGAACCCTGCGCATCACCTTAGAAGAGGTCACAGCAGCGCGAACCAGGCCAGCGCCTCCGTGGGAGTCAGGTGATTGTAACAGGACGCCTCACTCACAGGGTGGGGAGCACACACCAATGATCTGACAATCCGCATTCGTTGGTCTCCATCAGAGTCCAACCTACACATCAACCTTTTGGAGTTGAGGGCAATCAGACTGGTGCTGAAGGCGTTTCTGCCCTCGGTATGGGGAAAGAATGTCCTGATAATGACCGACAACACAGTGGCCATGTACTAGCTCAACAAAAGAGGTGGTGTAGAGTCACTACAACTTTGCAGAGAGGAAAGGCAGCTCTGGTTCTGGGCAATTCAAGGAGGAATCTCCCTGTCTGCAGTTCATTTACCGGAGAGGAGAACACAGCGACAGACGCTCTGATCAGGCAGAGCATGGTCTCCCACGAGTGGGAACTAGCTCAGGAAGGTCCTTCAAGAGATCTTCACCCTTTGGGTAAACCCTCAAGTGGATCTTTTCACGACCAGTGTCAACCTGAAGTGCAAACTGTTCTGCTCCAGGGAATTTCCCCCAAGAAGAGCTCTAGGAGACCTGTTCGTAGAGGACTGGGAGTTTCCACTCCTGTACGTGTTTCCTTCAGTTCCTGTCATTCCTCAAGTCATCAGGAGGTTTAAAAATTTCAGGAAACCATGATCCTTATTGCTATTGCCCCGGATTGGAAATCCAATATGGATAGCCACGTCCCCTGCACACTTTCTAGACGGCCAAGATAGGCCTTTTGAACATTTTTTGAAATACAATATTGATAACTTTCAATCAATTCTGTAGAAAATGTCCATAAATGATTCAGTTGAAACTTTCTGTTTTATAAAAAAACAATTTTTGCTTTTTATTTGTCTTTTGGTGAGCCCAACGCGTTTCGAGTGCAAAATGCCGCCCCTGATGAAGAGTTTTTTATACTCGAAACGCGTTGGGCTCACCAAAAGACGAATAAAAAGCAAAAATTGTTTTTTTATAAAACAGAAAGTTGGGAGGGGAGGTTCCTTTCAGTATTATTCTTCCTTTGGTAGATCGAGAGGAGCTGCCGGTCAAAGGGGCCACCGTAGGAGTACCAGAGGTGGAAAGCAGGGTACTCGAGGTGCCAAAGCCACTCGGGCAGTTGCCTCTTTGCCCTCAGGCACTCCGCAGCCGCGTCAGCTCCGTCATGAGGCCATGTCCGATGCTTCGCCGGTGTGGGGGGAAGACTGGCGCAGCATCTTGTAGAATGGCGTGCCATTACTTCAGATGTGTGGATTCTGGAGATCATAACCCACGGCTACTTCTTTTCCAGCAGAGGCCTCACGACAATCCACTGGGGAAGCTCTCTTTGAAGCGTCTGGATCCGCTCCTTGCGCAGGAAATCCTATCCCTGCTGGAGAAAGGTGCATTAGAACTGGTGCCTGTAGCGGAGAGGAACAAGGGATGGTATTCCCCATGTTTTTTGATCCCGAAAAAAGACGGATGATTGAGACCCATCATGGACTTGCGTGGTTTGAACAAGCTCCTCAGGGAGGACAAGTTCAAGATGGATACTCTTTCTCAAGTCCTCCAGGCCCTTCAACTTCAGGATTGGTTGGTGTCTCTCGACCTCAAGGATGCTTACTTTCATGTGCCGATTCATTCCAAGCACAGGAAGTACCTGAGGTTCGCGGTTGGCGACTCGCATTTTCAGTTTCGGGTCCTGCTCTTCGGATTGTCCTCCGCCCCGAGGGTCTTCACCAAGCTGATGATGGTGGTGGCAGCGTATCTCAGGAAAGCGGGGGTTCACGTCTACCCCTTCCTGGACGATTGGTTGATCAGGGCGCGCTCTCCCGAGCAAGCCCTAGATCATCTGTCTGTCACCTGCCACTCCCTTCACAAGCTGGGCTTCTGCCTCATTTAAAGAAGTCTCATTTGTCACCTTCCCAACGGCTCCAGTACATCGGAGCAGTGCTTGACACATCTCTGGGGCAGTGTTTGCCTCCCCAGGTGAGGGCTCATCACATTCTGCAGATGGTGGACAAATTTCAACATGCCCATAGTCTCCCGGCGTCCGAGTTCTTGAGGTTGCTCGGCCTCATGGCATCCTGCAATCTACTGGTGCCAGAGGCCAGGCTGCGGATGAGATCTCTGTAGTGGGCTCTCAAGATGCAGTGGTCGCAGTTCTCTGGCAGGATGTCGGATCCCGTGCAGGTGCCTCCCTCGGTCACCCAGGATCTTCTGTGATGGACCGTCAAAGGCAATCTGATGAGGGGAGCACCATTTTGGCAACCCTGGCCAGAGGTGACGATCGTGACGGACGCATCCCTCACTGTTTGGGGAGCTCATGCTAACGAGCTGACAGCCAGCAGCCGTTGGTCTCCGTCGGAGTCCAGACTCCACATCAATCTATTAGAGTTGTGGGCTGTCAGGCTAGCCCTGAAGGCTTTTCTGCCATCTTTGTGGGGGAAGAATGTCCTGATTATGATGGACAATACAGTGGCCATACACTACCTCAACAAAAAAGGGGGGGCAGGGTCACTCCCACTGTGCAGAGAGGCGATGCAGCTCTGGTTCTGGTCCACCCAGCAGGAAATTTCGATCTCGGCATTTCATCTAGCCGGAGACGAAAATGCGGCGGCGGACGCTCTGAGCAGGCAGAGCACGGTCTCCCACGAGTGGAAGCTTGCTCAGGAAGTTCTTTTGGAGGTATTCACCCTTTGGGGAACACCACAAGATCTCTTCGCCACCAGTGTCAACCGGAAGTGCGAAAGATTCTGCTCGCGGGAATTTCCTCCAAGAGGTGCCTTAGGGGACGCGTTCGTAGTGGAGTGGTCCTTCCCACTGCTGTACACGTTCCCTCCACTCCCCGTCATTCCGCAAGTGTTGCAGAGGTTTGGTTCCCGGATGATCCTCATTGCTTAGGCATGGGCCAGGGGAGCGTGGTACCCGGATGTTAGGGAGAATTCTCCGTATAGGCTAATTTCCCAAACCTAGTGAGTCCCCCAGCAGCTTTGCTGGATTTTTAGGGTTTATTTTTTTCTCCTGCTAAGAGTGAGAGACTCTCCCACTCTTAGACATGATTTGAGATATCCTTTGACTCTGTAATGTGTTTGATGGGCTATGGGGGCTTTTACTCCATAGGGTTTCATGTGTTTTTGGTAAGTGTGTTACACAGCACCCTCAGTGCAGTAACACAGGGGTGTTGTAGTGACCCCCAAACATAGACTCCATACCCTGGGACTGACTACTGTCTCCCAGGGCATGTAAAGTCACCATTGACTTTACTAGTCTTAAATTGTGAACAGAACCAGTACAAACCATCATATTGTGGAAGTACTGGTAGGGGTAATTAGATTGCCCCTGGGTCTTTTTTCGAGGGGGCACTGTGCAGTCCCCCCTCGTTGAGTTTCTGGCTGGTGGCAGTGGTTACCACGCAAAATATTCCACCGGAATATTTCCTATGGGATATTCCCATTCATTTTAAACGCACCACTTTTTGGTGCAATGTTAAAGATACTGCTGGGTTATTTATTTAATATTTATTCCCCAGTTGGGTCTTTTTGCCAGGACTCGGTTTTAAAATGGCGTTTGTGTTCGCCTCTGTAACTCCAACCCAAGTCGAGCCCTTTGTTCCACTTTTGGCGGGCTTCTGCACAGAAGACACCAAAAGTGGTGCCACTCTGTCTGGGTCTCCAGGATGTGTGGGAGGGGGGGGTTTAGGCACGCTGGACTGAGTTGCCTCGGCAACTCAAGTCGCACTCATGTGTGATTTGCCCAGTGGTGAGCCGCCTGGCTCACCACTTAGCATGTTTGAGTGACAGCTAGGACTGATGAATGGGGGTTTTCTGCATAAAAGCAGGGCTTTGGGGACTGGAACTTCAGAAGTCGCCACAGGACCAAAGAATCCAAAGAGGGAGAAGCTGAGCCGACCTGCAACGACGACACCACCGGTGGAGCCCTGCTGAACCGCCTCACCACTTCCCGACGACAGAGAAGATCTTCATCCCGGAGAGTCTTCTTCCTCTGAACTGGTGGGGATAACCAGTTTGCCCTCTTTTCGCCTTCCTGGATCGTCTCGTGGTCGAATCGCCCGTGCCAAGCACCCCGGCGGCCGGATAGCCACGCTTCACCACTACCACGAATAAAAGGGTCTTAACTTTTTACTGGGAAACTCTGCGGCTGGTTTCTTCCCTTACAGTGCAACGACCTCCAGCTTTCCTCCACATTGAGATCCTCTCTTCCCCTGGACGAAGCGCTGACTTGCACCCGCTGCCAGGAACAACTGCCCCCGCTGGAGCGTTCTCACCATTTCAGGTACTGTGTTCCGCCTGGTCTCCCTTGCAACAGACTGTTCAAGGTGTCCCATAAATTCTTGACTCTCTATCCTGGGGTGACCTGGGACCTGTTAACTAACTTTTTCTGAACTGATCCAATTCTTTTTGAACTATCTGCAAAGACTTTTAAAGTGCAAATCAACTATGTGATCTTGGACACATTCCGCCTTGCTCTCTCCCAGAGTGGGCCTGGCCTATGAACTTTCTTGCTCTACAGTAGACACTGCCTTTCCTGACTTGCTGTGGTTCTTTTAAAAGTGTTGGTATTGCTTGCTTTCCTAATTCTGCCTTTTCCCTCCCTTTTTAACTAACTTATTGGAGTGCCATCTTAGGTTAAGCGCTCACCTCTGTCTGCAAATAAGTGGTGTTTTAACTAAGACTTGTTCAATAAGTAATCAGAGATGTAGATATATTGATAGTGACTGTGTTTGAACTTGCTTGCCATATTAGTGTTAGTGTATTTTACAAGTGTGTTTTTAAATAAATAATTATATACTTTTATGCCAAAGCTCTGGTCAGTGCTTGCTTGTGCTACTGTAACTTTGTACCTATTTTGTATACTCTATGTACTGTCTAACTCTTCTTGAGAGAAGTCTGGCTGCTCAGCCACAGCTACCAGGTAAATCTGGGTGGTACAGACTGCTACCAATTGGGTTTACTGCCAACACCTGTAGTCCTAAGCCTTTTGCAGTGGTCCCTAAGGGAACTGCACAGGTTTCTGCCTAACACCGGACCTTCTAGACATGTCCATCTGCCCTCCACGCCGTCTTCCGTATCGAGATGATCGGCTTTCACGGGAGGGGGGTCGGGTTCTCCATCCAGAGGTCAAGTCTCTCAGCCTTCATGCTTGTTATCTGAAAGGTTGAGGTATAAGGATTGGGACCTCCTCGAAGTCGTGATGGAGGTGTTGCTTTCAGCCAGAAGGCCCACAACAAAATCCCTGTACCGTTGCCATTGGAGAAAGTTCTGCGACTGATGCAGGGTACAGAATGTGGATCCTTTCCAATGTCCCATTCCTTTGGTTCTGTCTTTTTTGCTTTTGTTAGCCCACAAGGGCCTACAAGTGGGTACCATTAAGGGTTACCTGGTGGCGCTGTCAATATTTAAGCGCTCATCTGAGGAGTGTTCTTATTTTAAGATTCCTTTGATTTCCCAGTTTCTAAAAGGGCTAATGTGTTTCCACCATCGCCTTTCCAGGTGCCGGGATGGGATTAGAACTTAGTTTTAAAGTTCCTAATGGGAGCTCCGTTTGAGCCCTTACATTCTTGTCCGCTGAGACTGTTGTCCTTTAAAACTGTATTTTTAGTTGAGGTTACTTTCGCAGAGAGAGTGAGTTGCAGGCACTTTCCGCCAAGCCACCTTTCACGGTGTTCCATAAGGACAGGGTTGCCCTTAGGGTTCGTCCTCCTTTTCTTCCGAAGGTTGTATCGGATGACATTTAAGCCAGAAGGTGATTCTTCCGGCTTTTTATCCTCCTCTGCATCCTGGTAAGGAAGAGGAGAGGGGCTCCATAGGTTGGATCCTAGGAGGGCTTTGAGAGTCTATCTCTCACAGATGTCCCGGGTCAGAGTGAATGATCAGCTCTTTGTTGGATACGCTGGAAGGCGTTTGGGTCAGGCTGTTTTCAAGCAGACCTTGTCCAATTAGATGAAGGTTACCGTTTGGCTGGTAAGGACCCTCTAGTAGGCTTACGGACTCAATCTACTAGGGGTGTGGCTGCTTCTACGGCCCTACAGAGGGGCGTTCCGATTCGCAGTATTTGCGAAGCAGCCACATGGGCTTCTGTCCATACCTTTGTGAGACACTATACCCTGGACTCAATCCATGGGCAGGATTTGGCCTTTGGTAAGGCAGTCCTGTACTCAGCAATTTGATGGGGCATTCTAAAATACTAAATTCTTTTCCGACTTCCATACGTTGGTACTGCTTTGGGAATCTGTCATAGATGTGGACTACGTCGGAGGACACAATCCCCTCGAAGAACAAATTACTTATCTTACCTGGTAACGTTCTTTCAATGGGATGTTCCTCCGACGTATTCCACATAGCACCCTCCCAGCCTGCCCCCCTACAGAATTTCTTATGTGATTGCAGCTTACGTTTCCGCAAGGCTTTCTGCAGTCATACTGGCAGGAGATTGGTGCCACACGTTCTGGGGGAAAAAACTACAAATGAGGCTATGGGTGCTGTGCGTTCTAGATATAACATCCAGTTACGTCGACCCTCGACGGAGGCCCTCGAGGGACAGCGTATCGACGCAGGACTCCTACGCCTAAAAATCTTCCGAAGCAGCACAGCTGTGGTCATTACTGTCATAGATGTGGAATACATCGGAGGAACATCCCATCGAAAGAAGGTTACCAGGTAAAATAAGTAACTTGTTCTTCTGCCTAATATTATATCGGATTACCATTTAGTACAGAAAATTGTGCTTCCAGCCTTCTATCCTTCACCTCATCCTGGCAAGGAAGAGGAAAGATTGCATAGACTGAATCCAAGGAGAGGGCTAAACTTTTATGTTTCAGGAATGGCAAAGTTGCGAAAGCACAACCAGCTTTTCATTGGTCATACTAGACACACACTAGGTCTGTCAGTTACCAAACAAACTCTATCCAGATGGATCAAACTAGCTATATCAGCAGGTAAAGATCCCCCAGAAGACTTAAGGACTCATTCCACTAGGGGCATGGCAACTTCCTTTGCCCTTCAGAGGGGAGTTCCGATAAAGGATATCTGGGAGGCAGCTAACTGGTCCACCATCCACACGTTTACAAAACATGGTTTAGACACTTTTAACAATGAGGGATGATTTGGTAAGGCAGTTCTATGCTCCATTCTTGACTAATATTAACTCTCAAATTCTTACTCCCTCCTCCAAAAGAACTTGATACCGCTTTGAGTCTTATCATAAGATGAGTACGTGGCAGGACACAATCCATTCGAAGAACAAGTTACTTACCCCAGGTAACGTTCTTTCGACTGGATGTTCCTCCCACATATTCCTCATTGCCCTCCTAACCTACCCCACTGTAGAATTTCTGAGCTTTACACTTTACACTCTTTTAAGATCTGATAATTAAAGGCACTTGTCAATGGTGGTAATTCTGCATATGCGGTGCGAAAAAACTGAACTGAATCCAACGGGCGCAGTGCGTGTTATATATGTACTCTACAATGACATCAACCGAGATGGAAGCCCTTGAGGGACATCTGGTTGACCGTATCGACGCACAGCGCCCTCTGCCGAGAAAAAAAACAAAACTCCGAAGCAGCTGAAGCTGGAAACAAAGATATCATAAGATGCAGAATACGTGGGAGGAACATCCAGTCGAAAGAAAGTTACCAGGGAGGTAAGTAACTTGTTCTTCTTTAGCATATGAAAAAGGATTGCCAAACTTTGGGCCCACCCTTCCCCTGTCTCTGCTCTCCACATCACCTGAATTAACTGGATATGTACGGCAGGATCATCCTCCAATTTCATTGTCTTTGTTAATATCAAATTTTTCTGATGCTTGTCAATCTGCTTAGAATCATATGCTGTGCATATAGTCCAACATCTAGTGCTAATCGCAGAGTATTGCATTTTTCTTTCGAAGGTCGAAAAGCGCCGTCGGCATGGGCATGACTTTAACACTATGCCTAACGTGACATGTGGTGTACCCAAAATACTTCACATGTTGAAGGTCCCACAGATACTTTTTTTCTGCCCATCTAGTTGGTTGCGCATGTGGAACACGTATAGAGTTTATATTACTTTGTCTACCTTTAAGCGGTTTGCTCTTAATCTCCTCGACGGCTACTCGTTGACTGATCCTGTTTCTCCTACAGGCCTTCTACCAACGACTCAGTGACGGATTTCCTTGCGTCCTTGGACCTCCAGCTTGGCCTCAGAGTAGGGAGAGTGGGGCCCTGTTTATTACTGACTTCTCTTGAGATTGCCTCTTCTCCAGCATTGGATCTTTCATGGATTCACATGCTGTGAATATTCCCCGTCGTCATGCAGCGAATCCCCTGTTACTTTGATTTAGTATTTTCCGATGGAAAAACATTGATACCTTAGTGTCCCATCGATGTCGTTGTGGGTGCTTTTGGTCCCCACCAATAGGATGTCGAGTGTATAGCTCCTCACCAGCAGCTTCCCGTCAGTTTTCAACCGTCTTTCTAGCAGGTGGAATTCCTCAAGTTCTTCTGTTCAAGAAGAAATGATCTTTACACTAAAACAATACATTTTTCCACACTACATTCAAATCGGTGCAACAGACGACTCTTCTTCAGTGTCGGCTACGAACATGGAGGACTGCTGGACCTAAAAAATCCTTGTTCAGGCACTGTGGGATGAGCGGCCTAAAAAACGTCTATGAAGGTGACGGGCATGTAGACAATATATTCTGCCTATACCCTAACCATTCCTCTGAAGAATTTTAAATCTGTCAGGGTTTCTCTCAGATAAGACTGCCTCACAATCACAGTCTCCTACTAAAAGTAACTGGTTAGCAGCGAAGGCTCCCGGTCCATGTCTAAACCGTCATCGAAAATCCCTTTGACGAAAACACCATTGTCAAAGCAGATGGATAAGGACTCACGCCCGTCAACGAAGTCTACCTCCCATTCATCAATAACATCCTCTCCGATGAAGGAGAAGCATAAGACCAAATTGTCCACGAAGACTCCACCTTTGTCGACGAAGAAGAAACGCCACTCGTTGTCAGAGTCTCGTACTTCTAGAGAAGGGCATAGATCCTCCTCTGGACAAGAGTCGTCCACGAGACATCCACCGGCGATAACATCGTTGACGGTACATACTCCAACGAAATCAGGAAATCACTCGTGGGTCGTCGGCGAAAAAATGAAAATCTCTAGGGAGTGAAGCAGTAGTTTACACAACCCCATCCGAAAGTTACTGAACAACCTATCCTGCAGCTACAAGAGGAAAATATGCTATCCTGTAAGAAAGGAATACTGAGAACTCCAGCAGAGGATCCAACGGAGGCCAGGCAACTCCCTCTAGGTGTGTCCCCCATAAACTACACCAAAGCCATGCCTAATGAAATCCTACAATATGAGATAACATCTGACTTTGAAATTCCTAGAGAGGAGTGATCAGGGGTCACGGATTTGGATTTCGAAGAATGCAGAATCCAACCCCATGCACAGGGCAGATCTTCCATTCGGCTCCAATCAAGATGGAAGGAACACCCGTAAGACTACAGAGTGTACCCCTTGGTTTTCCCTCTACACCATCAGGAACAGGAGTTATGACACCAACATACCCTCTTATAAATCGAATGGATTGTGTCCTCCCGCGTATTCCTCATCTTCAATATATCCTTACCTTCAGGTTTGCTGCTTTGGAAAAAATGTTCTTTCCACCAGAAGGCGCTCCATTCGAGGCTGCAGTGTCGATGTCCCTCAGCGGCATCCGTCGAGCGCTGACGTCATCCGCTGTATAAATGCCTCAAGCGCGCCCGTTGGCCTCAGTTCCGTTTTTCCATTAGCTGCACTTCGGATCGAGAAAACGGTGCTTAAGTTCGGGAAAATGTCATCTTCATCAAATGCTTCCACGCCGAAGACTGGATTAAAAAAATGCCAGAAATGTGGGAGGAAGATATCGGCAACTGACTCACATCGAAATTGCCTCTGGTGCCACAGTTCCGACCACCGTATAGACGAGTGTGGTTCCTGTCAGTCGATGACACTCAAAGCATGAAAGGAACAGAGAGGTAATCTGGGGGTGGGGGGAAGAGTCCTCAAAGTTTTCTTCGAGGGGGATAAAAAGAGACTCAGCCGAGTCTTCTTTAAAACATCACAAACCCAAATAGTCTAGATCGAGGAGTAGATCCTCAAAAAGGCAAAGAAAAGACGACACCGGTCTCCCTCTTCCTCGACGTCGTCTGAGGAGGTTATCACATGTCTGTCAAAACATGATTCCCCAAGAAAGTGGGAAGCCTTCAGAACATCTATGCTAAAGATTTTTGAGAATGCGGCCCAGACCCATGCAAAAAAGTATAGCGAAGGCCATGCCCTTGCTCATACAAAAAGTGACAGGGGAAGATCTAAGCCAAGGAAATCTGACGAGAAATCGTCAAGGTTGTCGTCCAGGGAATCATCCCTGACGCCTCATAAAAAATGCCTACCAGTGCAAAAATCGGGGCTAGTACTCGATAAAATGGCGTTGAATACTCATCCGCCATCAAATCCTCGTCGAAGACTTCCTCGAAGCCTTTATCGAAGGCGATCGAGCACAGGGTGTTGACAAACCATTGTTGAAAACTCCTTCGACGGTGTCAACGGCGTCGACAATTCCTTCGATGGTGTTGAAGGTTACCTCAACGGTATCGAAGACGATGCCTATAACGTCGACGCCATTGACGCCCTTGTCGACGTCTTCGTTCATTTCTGTTGCAAAATCGACATCTGTGTCAAAATGTATGCCACCTGAGAAATTCACCCTGAAAGTAGGCAGGATTTCTTTAGAACCATATCCTCCATTTATGAGGGAGGTTCATCAGAAGATGTTTCACCTGCAGGGGTGAAATTTGGAACAAAACAGGTCCCTGATGCTCAATCTAAAATGGCAGACTTATTTGAGTGCTTGCAGTCAGCAAGTGGTCTGGACACATCTCCAGAATATGAATTTGAAAAGCCTGACCCGCTGAGCATGCTGATGCAGGACATAGAAAGTTAATGAACAGGGTAACTGAATAAATGGGGTAGAGCAGAAATTCACCTATTTATCAGGAGGATGATATGACTGACATCTTTTCGGGGGGACCTCAACAAGATCCCATACTTCCTTTTCACGTAGCTCTTCAAAGGAAGGTGAACACTGCATGGGAAAACCCTGAGTCTACTCTGGCAGTAAATAAAAATATGTTTCAAAATACCGGCCCTGTTCTTCAGTTCCTGAATGTTTAAGTAAACACCCATCAACTGAGAGTCTTGTAGTTCAAGCCGCTACTTCTACTAGGAATGTGGCATATCCTACAATTGCCCCAGATAGAGATAAGAAGATCAATGCATGGTCCTGAAATATTTTTTCGTCAGGGAGAATGGCATTAAAATTCACAAATGTAACTTACACCCTTGCAAGATTTACATACACCCTGTGGGACTGTATGACAGCAGCAGCTGAACACATCCCTGAAGGTGAGGAACGGAAAGGTTTCCTGTCCATAGTAAGGGATGGAAAGGAGGCTTTGGGGGAATGCCTTCAATCGGGTTTGGACACAGCTGACAGTATCAGTAGGTCCATGGCATCTAGTATGGTGCTACGTAGATTTGTGTGGCTGAGGAAGTCAGGCTTTGCACCGAATGTGGAGGCAAGACTTCTTAATATGCCATTTGACTGCTCAAGGCTGTTCGGCAGCAAGGCGGATGAAAGTTTGGAGAAGCTGCAGACCTCCAAAGCGGCAGCAAAATCAGTCGGTGCTGCTATACGACAACCTCAACAACGCCCCTACACAGGCTCATCTTCCTGGATTGGTCGTCCTTTTTGATTTTATTCCTCATTTGGAAAGGGAAGGGAAGGGGACAGGCCAGTCAAAGGGGACAAAGGAAATTTCCTCAGGGGCGAGGAAAAGATACTATACCTGCCCCAGGATCGGCAGCTGTCCCTTCGCTGCTGCTGCAGCAAAGCCACTCTGAGGTTTTGACCCACAAGACCCCAGTGGGAGGCAGGATCTCACAGCATCTGGAAGAACGGCGGGGCATTACTTCAGATGCTTCGGCACTGGAAACAGTATTCCAAGGTTACTGACTTCCTTTTCAAAAGAAATCTCAGAATCACCCGCCGGGATACAACTCTGCCAAACATCCAGACCCACTCCTGTTGCAGGAAGTCTTAACCCTGCTACAGAAAGGTGCATTAGAATATGTACCTGTAGCGGAGAGGAACAAGGGTTAGTATTCCCCACATTTCCTCATACCAAAGAAGGACGCAGGATTGAGACCTATCTTGGACTTGAGAAACTTGAACAAGTTCCTCAGGAAGGACAAGTTCAAGATGGTCACTCTCTCTCAGATTTTTCAGGCTCTCCAACTCCTAGACTGGTGGGGATCATTGGACCTTCAGGATGCTTACTTTCATGTGCCAATACATCTCAATCACAGGAAGTACCTGAGGTTCGCGATTGGCAATTCTCCCTATCAGTTTTGAGTTCTGCCTTTTGGGTTGACCTCCGCCCCAAGAGTTTTCACCAAGTTGATGGCGGTAGTAGCAGCGAGTCTCAGGAGAGGGGGGATTCATGTCTACCCCTACCTGGACGATTGGATGATCAGGGAACGCTCCCCCGAACAAGCCCAAGAGCATCTTACCAAGAACTGACACTTCCTTCACAGACTGGGCTTTTCTCTGAACTTAAAGTAAAATATGATACCATCACAGAAGCTCCAGTTTATCGGAGCAGTCCTGGATACTTGCTCTGGGAAAGCCTGCCCTCCCGAAGAGAGAGCTCACAACATTCTGCAGATGGTAACAAAATTCCGGAATGCCCAGTACCTACCGGCTTTCAATTTTCTGAGGATGCTCTGTCTTATGGCATCCTGCATTTTTCTGGTGCCAGAAGCCAGATTGAGGGTGAGATCTCTACAGTGGGCCCTCAGGACTCAATGGTCCGTGTTTTCAGGGGAAATGTCAGATCTTTTACAAGTTCCGGCCAGAGTGGTGCAGGATCTTCGATGGTGGACTTGGAATGACAATATCCTCAAAGGAGAATCTTTTTGGCAACCATGGCCGGAGATAACAGTAGTGATGGACTCCTCACTGTCAGGGTGGGGAGCTCATGCCAACGGTTTGACGATTAGCAGTCGTTGGTCTCCGTCGTAGTCCAAACTGCGCATCAACCTATTGGAGCTGAGGGTAATCAGACTAGCGCTGAAGGCTTTTCTGCCCTCTGTGCAGGGAAAGAATGTCCTGATAATGACAGACAATACAGTGGCCATGTACTACCTCAACAAGAGAGGAGGAGTAGGGTCACTACCACTGTGCAGAGAGGCAATGCAGCTCTGGATCTGGGCAATCGAAGAAGGGATTTCTCTGTTGGCAGTTCATCTAGCTGGAGAGCAAAACACAGCAGTGGACGCTCTGAGCAGGCAGAGCGCTATCTCCCACGAATGGGAATTAGCTCAGGAAGTCCAAGAGATCTTCGCCCTTTGGGGAACCCCTCAAGTGGATCTGTTTGCAACCAAGGTCAACCGGAAGTGCGAACTGTACTGCTTAAGGGAATTTCCTCTGAGAGGAGCTCTAGGAGACGCGTTTGTGGTGGACTGGGATTTTCCGCTTCTGTACACGTTTCCTCCAGTCCCCGTGATCCCTCAAGTAATCAGGAGGCTAAGAAGGTTCAGCAAAACCATGATCCTAATTGCCCCTGATTGGGCCAAGAGAACATGGTACCCGAGCTTCTGGACATGTCCATCTGCCGTCCAATACGTCTTCCACACAGAGAGGACCTGCTCTCACGAGAGGAAGGTCGGGTTCTCCATCCAGTGGTCAAAACACTCAACCTTCACGCATGGCTTCTGAGAGGCTGAGATACAAGGATTGGGACCTTCCGGATGACGTTATGGAGATTTTGCTTTCGGCCAGAAGGCCAGCAACTAAATCTTTGTACCGGTGTCGTTGGAACAAGTTCAGTAACTGGTGCAGAGATAAGAATGTGGACCCTTTTCAGTGTAATATTCCCACAATGTTGTCTTTTCTGCTATACTTGGCCAATCTGGGGCTCCAGGTTGGCACGATAAAGGGTTAATTAGCAGCGCTATCCATTTTGAAGCGCTCCTCAGAGACAGAGAATCTTACTTCAAAATACCTTTGATTACACAATTCTTAAAAGGTCTAAATAATGTTTCCTCCAATACCTTTTCAAGTATCTGTGTGGGACTTAAACTAAGTATTAAAGTTCCTCACATGCATCCCGTTTCAGCCTTTACATTCTTGTCCGTTAAGGCTCCTTACTTTAAAAACCATACTTCAAGTGGCAATTACATCAGCCCGCAGGGTGAGTGAGTTGCAGGCACTTTCTAGCGGGCCTCCTTGCACCGTCTTTTACAAAGATAAAGTTGCTCTTAGGGTCAAACCCTCTTTTTTGCCAAAAATTGTCTCAAATTTTCATCTGTCACAAAAAATAACACTGCCTACTTTTTACCCTCCCCCTTACGCAAGTAAGGAGGAGGAAAGGCTACATATATTAGACCCTAGGAGGGCTCTTAGCTTCTATATTTCAAGACTGGCAAGATTACGTCAGTGTGACCAACTCTTGGTGGGATACACTGGCCGTAAAATGTGGCTGGCAGTGACTAAGCAAACATTGTCTAGATGGATAATTTTGGCTATAACTGAATGTTATAGATTGGCTGGGAAAGATCCTCCGGATGGGCTGAGGGCTCATTCAACCAGGGGCATGGCGACTTCAACAGCACTTCAAAGTGGTGTCCCGGTGCAAGATATTTGCGCAGCAGCCACCTGGTCATTCATGCACACATTTATAAAACACTATGCTCTAGATTCGACTTCTTCACAGGGAGGTTTTTTTGCTAAATCAGTACTTCATTATGTACATGATTGATATCTCTGTACTCCCTCCTACAATACAAAATTGCTTTGGGAGTCTATCTAAGATGAGCAATACGTGGGAGGAAACAATCCATTTGAAGAACAAGTTACTTACCAACTGTAATTTTCTTTCGATTGGATGTTCCTCCCACGTATTCCTCATAGACCCTCCCAGCCTACCCCACAGTACAGTTTACGTGGTTTACACCCGGAAGTTCCTTTAAGGCTTGTGTCAAAAGAGGCATGCCATTACCTACAACCCATTGGCTACAATATACGAAAAAACACAACTGAGGCCAACGGGTGCGCTTGAGGCATTTATACAGCCGATGGCGCTCGGCGGATGCTGCCGAGGGACATCGACGCTGCAGCCTTGAGTGGATCGCCCTCTGGTGGAGAGAATTTTTTTTCCGAAGCAGCAAAGCTGAAGGTAAGGATATATCTAAGATGAGGAACATCCAATCGCAACAATGTTACAGTTGGTAAGTAACTTGTTCATCTCTACTATCCCTACAAGTACTTTCAACTCTGCAAAGTATACTAGGGCAACTCACTACTAGGCTCCCACCTCCTCAGCCGATCCATCAATGCAGGAAAGACCAGGTAACCCCAGGTCAGCAAGCGGTACGAGGAAGAGATCAGATGTACTTGTCCAGTGATCACACCAAATGTTCACGTTCGGCACGCAGGTCGTAATCTCCACCCAGGCCCCCAACTTTCACTAAGAGATAGCCTGGTAATAGGTGAGCAAGAAAAAGGGGAGCTAGTGGATACAGATCAGGATACCGGTTCAAGGGACACGAGCGGTACCACCTCTTCCAACTCTCCTCACCAAGATGATACATAGGATACAGATGACCCAGACCAGGAAACACAGGGTAGTCCAACACAACCCCCTCCGCCAGCCATTGTTGCTTTCCATGCCATGGTATCAAAGGCGTGCCAAGAATTTGGGCTAACTTCTGCAGAGGAAAAGAAAGACTGTTTTCTTTTTGATCACATGGGTAAGCGCAGAAAGGCTGTATTTGCAGTACCCCATCCTAGATCATGTTTGTCAAGAGGGGTTGAGAACCCTGAAACATCCTTTCTCTGAACCTGCAGTGAAAGTAGGACTATACAAGAAATTCAAGGCACCGGACACGACCCCAAAATGTCTAACCTCACAACCCTCTCCAGAGTCGGTAGTGTCAGCAAGTCGTAAAGCGCATGCACAACACAAATGCGCTACACCTCCGGAGAATGAGGGCCGAAAAATCAATGCTTTCGGCAAGAAAGTGCTAACCATCGGGGGGCAACAACAGTTAAAGCGGCCAACGCCCTTGTGATTGTGGCTAGCTATGACTGCGAAATGTGGCACCGGTTGGCTCACATATTAGAGCATTTGCCAGAGCAACAGCGGAAGGAGGCCGTGACACTGGTACGTGAGGTCGAGGAGGCCTCAAACCACAGTATCAACATTGCAGTGGATCTGGCAGAGACAGGATTTAAACAAATTGGTAATGGGTTCGTCCTGAGAAGACAAAGATGGGTATGCTGCACCAACTTTAGACTGGAAGTGCAACATAAGGTCGTTGACATGCCATTTGAGGGAGAGAACGTTTTCGGTGACAAAATCGATGAGGCCCTTAAGGCTATGAAGGCGGACTACGATACGGCTATATCATTAACTGCCTTGCAGGGCAGAAGGTCTTTTTTTGTCCTGTTTGAGGAGCCTCAGGTCAAACCAGGTTGTCGTCCATAAGCGACAACAAGAACTATGGAAGATCCGGCCACTACTCCCAGGGATATAGAAGGAACTACTAGCCCTCCCAACGCAGCAGGGATTACCGCCAAGCGCAACGCAAACACGGATCGGCCACCTCGCAAAGAGGTAGGCGGAACAAAGCCCAGCAATGACTGCCTCAAAGGCACACCAGTGGGGGGAAATGTGGCATTTCATTTTGACAGGTGGCAAGCAATTACAAAGGACAGATGGGTGCTAGATGTCATCCAACACGACCATCATTTGGAGTTCAAACGCATCTAGAAACTCTTACCTCCATTAATGGTGTCACATCTGCACCTTCGAATTCTCCAATAAGAAGTGTGTCAAATGTTAAAAAAACAGCAATAGAAAGAGTGCCTCCCGCTTCAAGGGGGGAAGGGGGCATACTCAAGATACTTTGTAGTAAAGAATCCGGACGGAAGTGGCGCCCAATCCTGGACTTAAGAAAATTAAACAAAAACCCCAAGAAACAAAAGTTCAAGTTGGTCACACTAGAAGACGTCATAAAGGCTGTACAGCCTCACGAACATCTAGCGCTTTAGACCTGAAAGACACCTGCTTTCACATCCAAATACATCCGAGACACCAACAGTATCTCGGTTTCAAGGTCGCGAGAAAGCAGTTACCAATTTTTTGTCCTTCCATTCGGCCTCAAATCAGCCCCCAGGACTTTCACCAAATGCCTGTCATCAGTGGCAGCATTCCTCAGATAACCGGGCCACCTAAGTTTACCCATACCTAGACTACTGGTTGATCCGAGGCCCAAGACATCAAGAAACTGCGACTTTGCTGAAACAGAAACTCTACTCCAACAATTGGGATTTGCAATCAACTACACCAAATCTTGCGTAGTGCCATCGGAAAGTTTGGTGTTCCTGGGCGCACAATTTTTCACGGAACAGGGCATCGTCAGACCCTCAGGTGACAGAGTACAAAAATCAATAACCTTGGCACGTTCTTTCATCCCAAACAAACAAATCACGGTGCACAAATACATGGCTCTTCTAGGGACCATGTCATCCTGCATTCCACTAAAACCCAATTGCAGGCTACACATGCGACCGTACATCGATTTCTAGCTACCAGATGGTCCCAGACATAAGGTTCCTGGGGAGATAAGATAACCATCACCCCTGCACTCTGAGTCACTGAAATGGTAGGCGGTCCTTGACAACATCTCGAAAGGGATGTCACTAGTAGAACCGACTCATCAACTCGCTATCGTGACCAATGCCTCCTTGGCGGGTCGGGGAGCTCATCTAGGCCAGCACCAGATCAAAGGCCTGTGGACACCCGAAGAATTGACCCTGCACATAAATTTCCTGGAGCTGCGAGTGGTCCTTTGGGTCCTAAAGTCTTTCCTTCCACTGATCAAAAATTCAGTAGTGCACGTCCTCACTGACAATACTACCACAATGTTTTACCTGTGCAAGCAGGGAGGAACAAGGTCAAACACCTTGTTTCGGGAAGCTCAATCCATTTGGCACTGGCCCATTGACAACATCGCTTTGCAAGCATTCCACCTTCTGGGAATAGTCAACCAACAGGCAGACACCCTCAGCAGGGACTGTACGCAGTCTCACGAATGGCGACTTCACAACAACCAAATAAATAAGATCTTCTCAGCGTGGGACCAGCCTCCTCTGGACCTCTTTGCCACAAGGCGCAACAAACAATGCAAAGAATTTGCAATTAGATTACCACACCCCAGCTCACAGGGGTACGTGTTCTCATTCCCATGGAGCATATTTCAAAAAGCGTTCCCTCCATTCCCGCTGATGAGGAAGACAATCCAGATGATCCCCAGATACCATTATAAGAAAAACCTGGTGGCACCGTACTGACCCAGACAAACCTGGTACTCAGATTTCCTTCAGCTATCAGTGGACGACCCAATACATCTGGGGTCCCACGCCAACCTCCTGTCGCAGATTCTTCATCACAACCCAGGTTCCCTCAAGCTGACAGCCTGGCTCCTGATCTCGCAGGATTCGGCCACATAGACATCACACAGGAATGCCAGCACATACTAGCGGCAGCTAGGGCACCTTCCACTAACAACTCCTGCAACCAGAAGTGGAAAAGGTTATGTGCATGGTTTTTGCAGCAGTCCAACCTTCAACCACTAGCCATACGACCACAACTCGTTCTTCCCCATGTACTGAAGCTGGCAAAGGAAGGCCTTGCAATCTCCTCCATTAAAGTACACCTGGCAGCAATCTCTAGGTTCACCAAAAAAACTGAAAAACCTCTTCTATACAGCGACAGGCTGCTCAAGCACTTCCTAAAGGGGCTTTTCCATGTTTTTCCACCAAGAAAATAATTCCACCAGTGTGGAGCTTAAATCTGGTTCTAGCTGGCTTCATGAAACCCCTTTTGAACCTCTCTTCGGTGCACATCAGGTTTGTAACCTGGAAAGTGGCGTTCCTGATCGCCATTACATCCTCCAGACGGGTCTCTGAACTACAGGCCTTAGTGGTGGACCCTCCGTACTTCCGATTTGCAAAGGACAAAGTAATCCTCTCCGCCAATCCTCACTTTTTCCTGAAAGTGCCATCTGAATTCCACAGGAAGGCTACTATCACCTTACCTACATTCTTCCAGAATGCCACCTCCACAGAGGAAAGAGCATTGCACTCCCTGGATTTAAAAAGGGTGTTAAAATACTACTGCGACCGGACAGAAACCTTTAGAGCAGCGAGACAGCTCTTTATAGCTTTTGGGCTCTCTGATGAAGGGAAAGCCATCACAAAACAGGGCATTGCAAGGTGGATATCATCTGCGATTTCCTTCTGCCGTGCAAAGGCCAACAGGCCACTCCAGACAGGACACATTCTACTAGAAGCCAGAGTGGCCTCTGCAGCTCTCTGGTTGGGAGTGCCCATCAAAGACATTTGTCAGGCGGCAGCATGGGCAGTGCCTCACACATTCAGTAGGTACTACTGCCTGCAACAACAGCATGCGGAAGACATGCAAATGGGACAAGCAGTCCTTCAACGATTGTTCCAGTAAGGTAAACCTCGCAGCTTTCGTGTTTTTTGGTAATTACATATGTATACTTCTAACATTAGTGTAAAAATGCAAAGGTTTCAAATCTGTTTGCCTAGTTTTTTCTTCTCCAGACATGTATACTGCTATAAAATCTATTCACAGCATGTCAACCCATGAAAGATCCAATGCTGGAGAACTGAGTAGTTTCTTACCTGTAACTTCATTTCTCCAGGGTTGGTATCTTTCATGGATTCACATGCGCCCTCCAGCCTTCCCCTCCAGGGAAACACCAGGCGTTATCCTCCAGCTGGAGTGGTTAAAATCTGAAGCTGCTGGGTCAGAGCTATACACTCAACGTCCTATTGGTGGGGACTGAAAGCACCTGCGACCACGTCGGTGGGACACTCAAGGTGTTGAAGGTTTTTCCATACCTTCCATTTCATACTAAATCAAAGTAACTGGGGATTCCCAGCCTGAATGGGAATATTCACAGCATGTGAATCCATGAAAGATACCAACGCTGGAGAAATGGAGTTACAGGCAAGAAACTACTTCTTTGCCCGAACTCTTCTTTTTCCTTCAGTCTGGCTGCCGTTTCTCTGTTATGGAGTGAACACCCTTTAAATTCTGCCCGTCTTGCAACAGCAAATGTCCCTGGAAAGATACCCATCGCCGGTGCAATCAGTGTCTCCCTCGTGACGAGCAGCGTTGCAAGGCCTGTAAACCTTTTTTGCCCAAATCCTTAAAAGGCAAGCGCACCAGGCGTTGGGCGACCTAGGCTTTTCAGGCTGAGAGTCACTCCCCCGCAAACACCTCGGACGAGCAGCCTGTCTGCTGCCACAGCTCCAACTTGGAAGCCATAGACCTAACAGTGGAACCTACACATTTGTGCGTGTTCCTCCCCGGCTGCAACAAGCATGCCACCGGCAGTGGGATGCGGAGACACCCCGGCGACAAGGGCACACATGCTACAACTATACTTACCCCTATGCTTTCCACAACGAATCTGCCTGCGGGCCGGTCAAAGATCGGGGCCTACTGAACCTTGTAGTTCAGCACCCTGTGTGCAGCCACCATGGTGACCTTCGCACCACGTTAAAATGACTTTCGGTGCGCACTCCCATTAAATCTTCAGCCCTCAATGCGGTAGTATTGAAAAGCGCATTGATACGGGACTATCCGTCCAAGAAGCTCCTGAAGCTTCGAGAGAAGCTCTCTAAAGCCAGTTTGCATGGTTCTGACCCTAAAAAGGCCTCCCCTTTTCCAGCCTCTGAATCTATGTAAGGCCCTGCAGCAGGATCCTGTTCCAGCTGCCCAGCCCTTACCTCCCACTGATGATTCCAACTCCTCTGGTTGGACTATAGAGAAAGTTGAGGCATGTATGGAGAAAATGTCCCAGTTTATCAACTTTTCGGACCAGTTTGATTAGATCCTAAAGAGGCATATGCCTGTGGATTCTTGTCCCATTGCTCAGAAGTCACAGAGGCTTTTTTCCCCAGGTGCACAATTTGCATCCCCTGATAAACAACATCCACAGAAACCTCCTGTAGATATAATCCTGGACGACCAGGATGACCCTGACCAGGACATCTACTATGACCCTGACGAGGACATCTACTATGTCCCTGACCCAAGTCAGGCATCCCAGGACCCCGTCTCTCAAGACCTAAACTGGGTCCCTGCTAATGATCAGGGCACTTGGCACACTGCCCCGTCCCATAACCCTCACTCAGACAACATCTTTTTAAACACTCGTCCCGTTGTTCAACCCAGGGATTCGTCACCCATTGACAACCAGATGCTTTTTAATAACCTTCTCAAGAAGACGGCTGATAATTTTAAAATCGTCACCCAAGAAGCAGTACCAATTTAAACTTTGTGGAGGATATCCTTAAGGAGAAGGTCCCGGTCAGCCATGCTATTCCTCTCCTGAACTTGTTGAAGAAACGCCAGGCCCCCTCCTTGTTGACACTTACTCGGGCAGTCAACGCTCGAGTGGAAAAGATGTTCTGCCCAGCACCCTCTGACCCTCTGTACGTCAGAGGCCATGCTGTCCCGGACTCCTTGGTCGTTACAGCCACCAGGAAATGCGCAGGAGGGACACAATCTTCCTCGGTCTCCTCCAGGATTGTAAGAAGCTGTGCGCTGTCTGCAAACATGCCACCACCTCTGCTGCTTTCTGTACTCAAATCGCCAATAACAGCACACTCCATGCGAGCTATAGTGATGTACAATGGGGACTCATAGAGGAGGGCCTTCAGAATGTCCCGGAGCCAGCTTGCACCCAACTTTTAGCTTTGGTTGCTGAAGGGCACCAGGTGACGCAAAACATCCTGAAGAACACTCTGGATTCAGCTGAAACAGCAGTATGTGTCCTCGCCCAACGGACTCTTCTGTAACTCCATGCCTCCCAATTCAGAATTTAAGACAGAGACTCGGGCTTCCCTCATCAATAAGCCAGTGGAAGATTCTGCCCTTTTCGGTAAGGCGGTCGAGAGTCCTTGGAAACGGATAGAGCGTGAGACTCTGAAATCACTTAACCAAATATCGGGCAAACCTTTTGTCCAGCAAGGAGCATTTAATACCCGCTGGTCCTTTCGCAGACAGCCTTTCTCCCGTTCCTCACAGGGGCATTACGGGTCAGGAGGAGCCTCTTGGTTTTCTAATCAGGGTACCTCCAGTGGCTTCCAGTCCCCACAACAGTGGGGATTTTGACACCGGAAGGGTTTGATATGATATGATAGGTTATTTATAACGCGCTTAATACCCAGAGGTTTTTAAGCGTGGACCCGGGGATTGAGC
Source organism: Ambystoma mexicanum (assembly GCF_040938575.1). Classification (NCBI taxonomy): domain Eukaryota; kingdom Metazoa; phylum Chordata; class Amphibia; order Caudata; family Ambystomatidae; genus Ambystoma; species Ambystoma mexicanum. The sequence continues at coordinate 40,779,102 of NC_090933.1, forward strand.
TTGTTTTGCTCCATGTCGTCTTGCTTCCAAGGCGAGCATGTTGCCCCTGTGCTATCCTCTCAAGACGGGTAGAGGGAGAAACTCCAACTAGAAGCTCCTCAACCAGCAAATGACTTGGCAGTACAATTCCCGTCCCAAGTCTCCCCAGTCGGAGGGTGTCTAACATCTTTTACCCATGCATGGGAGGGGGATCACTTCAGATCAGTGGGTATTCCATTCTGTTGCCCACAGGTATTGCATAGAATTCCTGCAACCACCCCGCTACCATCCACCCAAGAGCAGACGACTGCCGAGAGCATCTGCAAATTCTGCTGGAAAAGGTCCAGGTCCTTCTAGAAAAGGGAGCGATTGAGGTCGTCCCTCATCTTCAGGTAAACAAGGGTATTTATTCAAAATACTTCCTTGTACCCAAAAAGGATCTAACCATGCGCCCTGTTTTAGATCTGTGACCTGCAAACAAATATGTCAAGCCTCAAAAGTTCAGGATGACAACTCTTCAGGAAGTAATCCCACTGTTGCAGGGGGGATTACATGGTCACATTGGATATGAAAGATGCATATTTTCATATTTCAATGTTGCCAGGGCACAGAAAGTACCTCATGTTCAAGATAGAGAACACTCACCATTTGTTCAAGGTGCAGCCCTTTGGCATTACCTCAGCCTCAAGAGTTTTCACAAAAGTACTAGTGGCAGTTCACCTGGGCAGGCAGTCCATCCCAGTGTATCCTTTTCGAGGGGATTGGGTCCTCCGACGTATTCCATATCTATGACTTGTAATCACCACAGCTGTGCTACTTCGGAAACTTTTTTCTGCGTCCTGCGTCGATGACGTCGATGCGCCGTCGTCGAGGACCTCGTCCGACGTCATCCGATGTGATAAGTAGGACGCATGACGCCCTTAGCCTCAGTTCCGTTTTTTCCGCGAACGCGTTGCTTCGTGAATCTCGGTTAACGCCTCGACTCTTTGGAGTTCTGTTGTTCTCGGTTCTTCGAACCTGTTCGTTTTTGTGAAAATCCTTCGTGTGAAGATGTCTTCTACTTCATCTTCGACCCCGTGTCCGGGCTTCAAGAAGTGCGGGGAGTGTGGGTCCAAGATGTCGGTGACGGACTCGCACGATGCCTACCTCTGGTGCCTCGGGGAGGCCCACGACACGGATGACTGTATCGACTGCCAGTCGCTCACGTCCAAAGCCTTATGTGAATGTAAGACGAAGTTGTCGGTAGGTCGGGTGTCCAAGCCCCGGACGTCAAAGTCTGCGGGGCTTTCGACGGATGATTTGAGAGGAGACTCTCCGCGTCAACGTCGGAAGTCTCGTGGGTCTCCTTCTAGGAGTCGGTCTCGCCACTCCTCAGCCTCTTCGAGGCATTCTCGGAAGCGCCGACACCGGACTTCTTCCAGGTCCTCTTCGGAGGACTCTGCCCGGCACGTCGCTTACCCCACCAGCCGTGCGATGCCGGAGGAATGGGCTTCCTTCGGGAAGAAATTCTGGCGATTCTCGAGTTGCAGGGTACTAAGCCGTCCGCGCCCCCGAGTGGGGTCGGTCGTGAGAGGTCGAGAGACACCGCTCGCAAGAGTGGTCGGCACGAGTCACGGGAGAGGTCCCGTTCAGACAAGGGGACTCGTTCTCGACATACCCGTTCCAGTTCCCGGTCCTCGACGCGTTCGCTCAGGTCGTCGAAGGACACGCTTGGAGCTCCGGCTTCGAGGACTGTGTCGACGCCGCCGATGCTGGTGGCGCTGCATCTGACGTGGACGCCGATTTACTCGGCGTCGACGCCGATCCTCTCGGCGCCGATGACTGTTCACTCGACGCCGGCGCCGATTCACTTGACGCCTTTCGTGTCGGAGGTGGCACAGGGGAACCCCCAAGAAGGCTCTGGTTAAGAGCAAGCACTCTCGGGTGCCTTCTTTTCGCCACCTGGAATATATTTCAGAGGCGGATGAGGATTCTGATGGCCTGGTTCCTAGTCAGGTTCCAGATGAAATTGTCTCGGGCCATAGTCAGTTTGACAATTTGAGGCAGTCACTGCATGATGCCAGTGGACTGGACACCTCTCCAGAGGTGGAGTTTTGTAGGCCTGAGCCTGGCTCTCATGCCGATTCCTCGTACCGACGCCTTATGGCTAGGGTTTCTGAGTACTTGGGATGGTCTGCTCCCCCAGGGGAGTTTGTGCAGGATGATCTCACGGACATCCTTGATGTTGGTCCCCCAACTGACCTGGTACTGCCGTTCCATATGGTTTTACAGAGAAGGGTGGCGGCGGCTTGGACTGCTCCGGAGAGTCTCCCGGCGGTGGGCAGGTCCTTGTCGCGAAAATACCATCCAGCCAGTAGCGACCCCTGCTACTTGACAAGGCACCCCACTCCGGAGAGTTTGGTGGTGTAGGCGGCCACAGCCCCGGCAAAGCATGCGTCGTACCCTACCATCCCTCCTGATAGTGACGACAAACGTTTTGATGGCTGGGCGAAGAAAGTGTTTTCTTCTGGTGTTATGGCGCTTCAGGCGGCCAACTCCATTTGTGCCTTGTCTCGTTTCACACACACTCTGTGGAACTGTGTTGCGTTAGCGGCTGAACATATTCCCGAAGGGGACGAACGGGATGGTTTCCTTGCTATGGTCCAGGATGGTAAGGATGCCATGTGTGAGTCCGTTCAGTCGGGTTTGGACTTGGCTGAATGCGTCAGCAGGTCCATGGCGGCGAGCACCGTGATACGCAGGTTTGCGTGGTTGCGGAAGTCGGGGTTTGCTCCTGATGTGCAGTCCCGGCTCCTCAACATGCCCTTTGACGGTGAACACCTTTTTGGCAGCAAGGCTGACGAGAGCCTTGAGAGGTTGCAGACCTCAAAAGCTGCAGCGAAGTCGTTTGGCGCTGCAGTTCGCCAACCTCTGCCTTTTCGTCCTAGGGGACAGCAATGGAGGGGTGGTTCCTTTCGCTATTACTCATCCTTCAGTAAAGCGAGAGGAACTGGCAGTCAAAGAGGCCAACGCAGGGGTACCAGAGGTGGACGACAGGGTACCCGTGGTGCCAAAGCCGCTCGGGCAGTTGCCTCTTTGCCCTCAGTTAACGCCGCAGCCTCTACCACTCAGTCATGAGGCCATGCCCCATGGTTTGCCGGTTGGGGGAAGGCTGGCGCAGCATCTTGTAGAGTGGCGTGCCATTACTTCAGATGTGTGGGTTCTGGGGATCATAACCCACGGCTACTGTCTTCCCTTTCGGCACAGGCCTCGCGACAATCCACCAGGGAACCTCTCTTTGCAGAGTCCGGATCCGCTCCTTGCGCAGGAAATTCAAGCCCTGCTGGAGAAAGGCACCATAGAACTGGTGCCTCTAGCGGAGAGGAACAAGGGATGGTATTCCCCTTATTTTTTGATTTCGAAGAAAGACGGGGGATTGAGACCCATCATGGACTTGCGCGGTTTGAACAAACTCCTAAGGAAGGACACGTTCAAGATGGTTACTCTCTCTCAGGTCCTCCAGGCCCTTCAGCTTCAGGACTGGTTGGTGTCTCTCGACCTCAAGGATGCTTGCTTCCATGTGCCGATCCATCCCAAGCACAAGAAGTACCTGAGGTTCGCGGTTGGCGACTCGCACTTTCAGTTTCGGGTCCTGCCGTTCGGATTGACCTCCGCCCCGAGGGTTTTCACCAAGCTCATGGTGGTGGTGGCAGCGCATCTCAGGCAATGGGGGATTCACGTCTACCCCTATCTGGACGATTGGTTGATCAGGGGGAGCTCTCCCGAGCAGGTCCTGGATCATCTGTCCGTCACCTGCCACTCCCTTCACAGGCTGGGCTTCTCCCTCAATTTAAAGAAGTCCCATTTGACGCCAACACAGCGGCTCCAGTACATCGGAGCAGTGCTCGACACTTCCCTGGGGCAGTGTTTTCCTCCCCAGGTGAGGGCTCTTCACATTCAGCAGATGGTGCACAAGTTTCAGCATGCCCAGACGCTCCCAGCGTTCGAGTTCTTGAAGTTGCTCGGCCTCATGGCATCCTACATTCTTCTGGTGCCAGAGGCTTGCCTGCGGATGAGATCTTTGCAGTGGGCACTCAAGATGCAATGGTCGCAGTCCTCCGGCAGGATGTCGGACCCGGTTCAGGTGCCGCCCTCGGTCGCCCGGCACCTTCTGTGGTGGGCCGTCAAAGGCAACTTGATGAAGGGGGCTCCATTATGGCTTCCCTGGCCAGAGTTGACGATCGTGACGGATGCATCCCTCACGGGATGGGGAGCTCATGCCAACGGGCTGACAGTCAGCGGTCGTTGGTCTCCATCGGAGTCCAGACTCCATGTTAATCTGTTGGAGCTGAGGGCCGTCAGGCTAGCCCTGAAGGCTTTTCTGCCGACTGCGCGAGGAAAGAGTGTCCTGATCCTGACGGACTACACAGTGGCTATGCACTACCTCAACAAAAAAGGGGGGGCAGGATCACTTCCTCTGTGCAGGGAGGCGATGCAGCTCGAGTTCTGGGCCATCCAGCAGGAAGTTTCAATCTCGGCAGTTCATCTGGCCGGAGACGAAAACGTGACGGCAGACGCTCTGAGCATGCAGAGCACGATCTCTCACGAGTAGGAGTTGGCTCAGTAGATTCTCCTGGGGATCTTCGCCCTTTGGGGGACCCCTCAAGTGGATCTCTTCGCCTCCAGTGTCAACCGGAAGTGCGAAAGGTTTTGCTTGCGGGAATTTCCTCCAAAAGGAGCCTTAGGAGACGCGTTTGTGGTGGAGTGGTCATTCCCGCTGCTGTACGCGTTTCCTCCAGTCCCCGTCATTCCGCAAGTGCTGCGGAGGTTACAGAGGTTCGGTTCCCGGATGATCCTCATTGCTCCGTCGTGGGCTGGGAGGACGTGGTACCCGGACCTTCTCGACTTGTCCATCTGCCCTCCACGTCGTCTTCCCTACCGAGACGATCTGCTCTCACGGGAGGGGGGGGGGTCAGGTTCCCCATCCAGAGGTCAGATCCCTCAACCTTCACGCTTGGCTTCTGAAAGGTTGAGGTATAAGGAATTGGGACCTCCCTGAAGACGTAATGGAGGTGTTGCTTTCGGCCCGAAGGCCAGCAACAAAGTCTCTGTACCGTTGGCGTAAGTTCTGCGACTGGTGCGGAGTTCAGAATGTGGATCCTTTTGCATGTGACATCCCCATGGTTCTGTCCTTTTTACTTTCTTTGGCCCACAGGGACTTGCAAGTAGGTACCATTAAAGGTTACCTGGCGGCGCTGTCCATCTTTAAGCGCTCGTCTGAAGAGTGTTCTTTCTTTAAAATCCCTTTAATTTCAGTTTCTGAAAGGGCTCACTAATGTGTTCCCTCCGTCACCTTTCCTGGTGCCCGGTTGGGATTTAAACCTTGTTCTTAAGTTTCTTATGGGTGCTCCATTTGAGCCTTTACATTCTTGCCCTTTGAGACTGTTAACTCTGAAAACTGTGTTTTTAGTTGTGGTTACTTCCGCTCGCAGAGTGAGTGAGTTACAGGCACTTTCAGTTAAGCCACCCTTCACTGTATTTTACAAGGACAGGGTTGTCCTTAGAGTTCGTCCTTCTTTTCTTCCGAAGGTAGTGACGGAATTTCATTTGGCCCAGAAGGTTGTTCTTCCGGCATTCTATCCTCCTCCGCATCCTGGTAAGGAAGAGGAGAGGCTCCATAGGCTTGATCCTAGGAGAGCTTTCAGCTTTTATGTTTCATGCATGTCCCGGGTAAGAGTGGACGATCAACTCTTTATTGGTTACGCTGGAAAGCGTTTGGGGCAAGCTGTGACGAAACAGACTTTGTCTCGCTGGATTATTTTGGCCATCTCGGAGTGTTACCACTTGGCGGGTAAGGACCCACCGGCTGGCTTGCGGGCCCATTCTACCAGGGGTATGGCTGCATCTACTGCCCTGCAGAGGGGTGTTCCTATTCGCAACATCTGTGATGCAGCCACCTGGGCTTCAGTACATACATTTGTACGTCACTATTCCCTCGATTCCATCCGAGGACAGCATCTGGCCTTTGGCAAGGCGGTCCTTTGCTCTGCTATTTGATTGGCAATTCTAAATTTTGATTCTAAATTCTTTCCCTCCTCCTTGCCCTGGTACTGCTTTGGGAGTCTGTCATAGATATGGAATACGTCGGAGGACCCAATCCCCTCGAAGAACAAGTTACTTTCTTACCTGGTAACGTTCTTTCGATGGGATGGTCCGACGACGTATTCCATATCGCTCCCTCCCTGCCTTCCCCGCTGCAGAATTTCTTTTGCGATTGCAGCTTACGTTCCGCAAGGCTTTGTGTCTGACTGGCAGTTGACTAGTGTCGCACGTTCTGGGGGAAAAAACTACAACTGAGGCTACGGGCGCCGTGCGTCCTACTTATCACATCGGATGACGTCGGAGGAGGATGCAGACGCCGAAAAAAGTTTCCGAAGCATATATATATATGGGTTTTGGCGTTGGGTGGAGGGGTTGTGGGGGGGTTTCCCCCACATATATGGTAAAATTGACCTTCACAATTCGGTCAATTGTGAAAAGGTCAATTGTCATTCGAGCAGTTGTAAAACGAACAATTCATATACAACTGTTTGGAGACCGCCCAAAGACAGTAGATCTCTTTTTCAATCTGGGATTCTCAGTCAACAGGGAAAAAGTTAAGTCTGCTTCCCAGTCAAGTCAAACAGTTTCTGGGGGGACTAATTCGGACAGAAGATAGCCTCATCTTCCCCTCCAATGAGATGGTTCAAACATGTTGTTCCAGATCCCTTACTATATTGCGAGTTACCGTATGCCATGTAGCTACTGGGGATGACGGAGTCCTGCATTTCTGCTTCCACACGCCCGTCTGCGCATGTACCCCATGCAGGAGTAGCTCTCGAGCCAATGGTGTCAGAGCCAGCGGTCAGTGGAATGATCTAGTGGTTGTCTCGACAGCCCTTGTTCAGTCTCTGCAGTGGTGGTCAAAGGAAAACCTTCTGGAGGGAAAATCCTTTTCCACCCCCACAGTTGAGGCCACTCTCACCACAGATTATCTCTGCCTGGGATGTAGATCACACCTCCTACAACAGAGCGCACAGTGTGTGGTCCCTGTCAACATCCAAACATATCAACCTGTTGGAATTACTTGCAGTTTTCAAAGCCCTAAAAGCCTTCAAAGCACCCCTACAAGGGAAGGCAGTTCTTGTCTTTACAGACAGCACCACACCCTTGTACTATCTGAACAAACAGGGAGCACTCACTATCCAGGGCTATCCAAACTGCACGAGAACATTTGGAAGTGGGCACTCAAACACATGCTCCTACTACCAAAATATGTTCCAGGGGAACTCAATCTTCTGGCAGACGTGCTCAGCAGAAACTTGCACCTACCTGTAGAGCATGATTGGCGCTTGCAAGAACATATTCTACTCAACGTCTTTGCAAAATGGAGTTATCCAGACATCGACTTGTTCGTGACTCTGGAGAACAGCCAATGCCCAGATTATGACTCCAGGTACCCGCAGAGGCAGTCCAAAGGGAACGGTCTCTGGATAACATGGTCTGGGAGTTTTGCCTATGCTTTTTCCCCTGAATTCCCTTCTCAACAGGATAGTGCACAAGATGCACCATGAACAAGTCACGATGATCATGGTGGCACCAATGTGGGCCCGACAGCCATGGTTCTCATCTCATGAAAATATCAGTCTCCCCTCCCAGAAAACTGCCCTGCCTGGACAACATGCTGTCACAAGATCTAGGGAAAACACTGCACCAGTGCCCCCAAACACTCAATTTAGCGGCTTGGCTCTTCAAGTTATAGCGTTTGGGCATCTCCAACTACCTCAAAGATGTATGGGCATACTTAAAGAGGCACGTAAGCCTAACACCAGACACGGTTACTCCAATAAGTGGAAATGTTTTATAATGTGGTGCAATTCTTAAGACCATCAACTCTATTGAATGCTCACCTAAAGATATAGTACTTTATCTAACACTCCTTTTGGACTCAGGACATGTTTTCAATTCGTTAACGGTTCACCTTGGTGCCCTCTCTGCGTATACCACATCTCAGAGCAAGGTTTCATGGTGAAGAATTACTGTAATCAAAGCTTTCATGGAATGGGTAAAAAAACTTCACCTTCCTATTTCCAATCCAAATCCCGGATTGGACTTGAATGTTGTTCTCACAAGATTGAAACACATTGTGTTTAGGTGCATTATAAGTACCCAATAAATAAAATAAAATAAGATTAATATGACCTCATTTTGAGCCAATGCATAAGGCTAGTCTTAAGGCCCTCACCTGTAAGACTGCTTTCCTAGTGGCCATTGCATCTATACACAGTTAGTGAACTGCAGGCTCTCTCAGTTCATCACCCGTTTGAGACTATTCACAAAGATAAGGTGGTATTGCGCACACACCCACGTTTTGCACCTAAATTCATCTCTAAGTTCCACGTGAATCAATCAATTGAATTTCCAACTTTCTTTCAGAGCCCAACTAATTCAGCTGAAAGAAGCCTCCATACACTTGATGTTAGTACTACCTTGAAAAGACTAAACCACTAAGACAAACGCATACTTTGTCTCTGTGGCAGCTGGTACAGCTATTTCCAAATCGATTGTCAAATGCATCACACTGTTACTCTCTTGCCAAGAGAGACTTACCCTTTACGCCTAGAGCTCTCTCTACTAAAGGCACAGGGGCTACTATAGCCTTGGTTGAAAATGTTCCTCTAAATTCTATTTGCAAAGCAGCAACCTGGAGTTCTGTTCATACTTTCACCCAACACTACTGCTTAGACACACACTCCAAGTCTGATTTTCAGGTGGGACAAGTGGTGCTAAGACATCTCTTTGGTACTATTCCTTTACACATCCCACCACCATCTCCTGGTACTGCTCGCTAGTCTATGCACAGCATTTAATTCTAGACAGATTCACATGCATCAGAAGACACACATTACTCACCGTAATAGTATTTCTGATGATTGTGTCTGCTTAGATTCACCCACCTTGGAGTAGAAGGAATATAGACATCTTACACCTTCTTTCTTCTGTATTCACTCATGCTTCTGTAAGGCTCCCTCACCGCAGAACAAAAACAACCAGTGGGACCTCAACGTGGGAAGGATTTTGGGTTCACTATATGCCACGTTGGGGGTAGTGTTAGTCACGCGCATGTCGACGTCTCTTTTTGATCTTTGAAAGAAAGATGCAATACTCTGTGATTATCACTCGATGTCGGACTATATGCACAGCATGTGAATCTAAGCAGATACAATCATCAGAAATACGATTACGGTGAGTAATGTATGTCGTATCCGGATACATAATTCGCAGGGCCCCCCCAAACCTGTGCCCTATAGTTATTGAACGCTGCTCAGTCGTGGGTGTTCGTGTCTTGATGAACCCCCAGATATCGTACTATTTTCAAAAGCTCCTCTGACTGTTCCCCCATCACAGCTGCAAATAGGCTTTTCATGTCTCATTTGGCCAACGTGACACCAGCGTATGTTTTTCCATACATAAATTCACTTCCCTGCTCCTACAGTGAGCAAAGGGAGGGTCTTCATCAGGTTATTCCAGTCAATGTGTACATAATACACCCTTCCTTGACCCTTCTGGAGTAACGTAAACCTGAGTTACACTCGATTTAATTGGGGCCTTCTATCTCTCCCCTGCTACTTGCTACGGCCATGCGAGAACCCCCTGCGTGTCCAATGATTCCGTGGAGTATTGGTTCTCGCTACTGGAGCTGGAGGTAGGGTAGCTACAGGGGGACAGAATCATAATCGGGTGCCGTCTCCCGTCCTCCCTGCTCAACCCATGTACCTGTGGGAGCATCGTTGTCCTCCACGTCCACCTCAACCCTTCTGATAACTGATCTATCGAGCCTCACAAGAACCTACCCATGCCGCCTCCTTCCTTCTACATCCTTTGTCTCTTTCCTCATTTCCCCGCTCTTCGTCTGTCATTTTAGCAGCACTATTTCTTTCTCTGCTAGCATCAGTGCTTCTTTCATCTTTTCCGATTCTTGCTTCTCCACCGATTCCTACAGCTTATCATCTCTCCTAGCAGAAAAGTCCTGACCTCCTCTTCCTCCCTTGGTCTTAATCCTCTATCCGTTTGCAACCTCTCTGGAGCCCTAACCATTGAACGAGTCACTTTCCCACTCCCTTCAAGATTCCAATTTCTAGGAATCAAAGCTGATGGAAGTATCTGTCTTGTAGCCTCTGCGGAAAATGGAGGTATGAACTCAGTGTCTGTATATTCCTCTGCGGGCGATAAAGGATAGCAACCATATGTGGGCGGTGCTGAAGGACCTCCTGCACCCTCCTTTATCGCCCCCTGTGACATGATTTTAACACTATGTCCCTCCCGCCTTTTTCTCTTTTTTAAAAATGTCTACTTTATTGGTTTTTCGAGAAAAAAACAGTTCACTTCAGATACAAAGGACCTGTTAAGCACGAATAGGCAACATTTCAACAAATACCCAATGAAATGTGTCTTTCAAACTATGAACCCCCTCACCCTCTCATAACATCTGTATGGCAGTCACATGTTCATTCTCACTAGTCTGCGTTTTTGAGGGTTCATTGTTCTCTATGACAAACTTTGTCTTCAGTTGTTCTTGTTAGGCAGAAACCTGTGCAGTTCCCCTGGGGACCACTGCAAAAGATTTAGGACTACAGGTGTTGGCAGTAAACCCACTTGGTAGCAGTCTGTACCACCCAGATTTACCTGGTAGCTGTAGCTGAGCAGTCAGACTTCCCTCAAGAAGAGTTAGGCAGTATGCAAAGTATACACAATAGGCACTCAGATACAATAGAACAAGCAAACACTAACCAGAGCTTTGGTATCAAGGTATATAATTATTTATTTAAAAACACACTTATTGAAACACTCCAGCACTATTATGGTAAATCACTCTAAACACAGTTACTATTATTATATATACATCCCTTATTCCTTATCAGACAAGTCTTAGTTAACACCACTTATTTCCAGACAGAGGTGAGCGCTTAACTATAGATGGCACTCCAATAAGTTAACGAAAAAGGGAGGGAAAAAGGCAGAATGTAGTAAAATACACCACACTAATACTTAGGAACTCTTAAGCAAGGCAGGAAAGTCCAAAGTTACTTGTGAGCCAAAGTCCATAGGCTGGGCCCACTCTTGGAGAGAGCAGGGCACAAATGCACCCAAGATCACACAATGACAACAGGCTTAAAAAGTCTTGCAGGGAGTTCAGAAAGGTTTTAGTTAGGTTTCAGAAAAGTTTAGCCAGGGTGTCCCAGGCTAACCCAGGGTCGAAAGCCGGGGCTAATTCTACCCCGTACAGTCGGTTGCAAGGGAAGCCAGGCGGAACACGGTACCTTATGTGGAAAGGATCCTCCAGTGGAGGCAGTTGTTCCTGGCAGCGGGTGCAAGTCGTGGCGTCGTCCAGAGGAAGAGAATACCTCGACGAGGAGGAAAGATGAAGGTCGTTGCACTGCCAGGGAAGAAACCAGCCGCAGAGTTTTCCGGTTAATGGTACTACCATTTGATTCGCGGTAGTGGTAAAACGTGGTATCCCGGTTGCCGGGGTGCTTGGCACAGGCAAGGCAGCCACGAGATGCTCCAGGAAGCGAAAAAGGAAGCAGACTGATTACTCCCACCAGTCGAAGGAAGAAGACTCTCCGGGCTAGAGATCTCCTCTATCGTTGGGAAAAGTGGTGAGACGGTTCAGCAGGGCTCCACCGGTGGTGTCGTCATAGCAGGTCGGCTCAGCTTCTCCCTTGTCGGATTCTTCCGTCCTGTGGCGACTTCTAAAGTTCCAGTCCCCAAAGCCCTGCTTTTATGCAGAAAACCCCCATTCACTCAGCCTAGCTGTCACTTAAACATGCTAAGTGGTGAACCGGCCGGCTCACCACTTGGGCCAAACAGGACGGAGTGCGATTTGAGTTGCCTAGGCAACTCAGTCCAGGGTGCCTAAATCCCCCTCCTAAGTATCCCAGACAGAGTGGCACCACTTAGGAGGGCTTCTGTGGAGAAGCCCGCCAAAAAGTGGAACAAAGAGCTCAACTTGGGTTGGAGTCACAGAAGCTAACACAAATGCCATTTTTGAACCGAGTTCTGGCAAAAAATACCAACCGGAGAATTAATATTAAATAAATAAACCGGCGGTATGTTCGATGCTATAGGAATTAAATAATTAAAGTTGGTAGCCTCGAACAATGGGAAATCCCATAGGGATATATTTGCGGTCGAATATAAAAAGTAGTATCTACTGCCACCAGCCAAAACTTGATCAGAGGGGAAGGAGACATGCCCCCTCGACTAACAGACCCCGGGGCAATCGAATTGCCCCGGCCAGTACGTCTACAATATGATGGTTTGTACTGCTTCTGTTCAGAATTCAAGACTAGTAAAGTCAATGGTGACTTTACATGCCCTGGGAGACAGTAGTCAGTCCCAGGGTATGGAGTCTATACTGGGGGGGTCACTATGACACTCCTGTGTTACTGCACTGAGGGTGCTGTGTAACACACATCACAAAAACACATGAAGCCCTATGGAGTAAAAGACCCCACAGCCCATTAAACACATCTAGAGTCAAAGAGACACACTCAAATCATGTCCAAGAGTGAGGGTAAAAGAGTCTCACTCTTGGCAGGAGAAAAAAATAAACCCCAAACCCCAAAAATCCCCTGCTGGGGGACTCGCTAGGTTAGGAAATTCAGCCTAAACAGAGAATTCTCCCTAACAGTCCTACCTTTTTCATACATGTGCCAGAGTTCTAAAATATTTAGCTGCTTCCCTAATTTCGAGCCTTTATGTCTCATAGTCAAGAGACTATACCCCTGTATCATAGATACCCTTGACAGGCCAAGAATTGGATAATTTTACCCTTGCTTTGCTTTGCTGTAACCATTCTCTATGGTACTTTGAGATGTTTGCCTTATAGTCGGGCAACACATGGCACAAATGATTCAACAGTGTCTCCATACGCCAGCCAAAGTTATAAAAAAATTGTTTCACAAGAACCCGATATTGAGCTGAACCCGCGGCACAAAAAATGTTCATCCAAAGAACTCTCTTTACACATACTCAATTCCTTAGTGGTGCTTAACATTCACCGTATTCGTCCATACCACAGTTACCTCACATGACTATTTATTTGAATTCTCCTTCTCACTCATACACAGAAGAAAGCATCTTACCAAAAAATACTCCCATCGGCCAATATCTCGGAGAAAACCCTACAAATGTACCATAGGAGGGGTGCCATTTTTTCCACTGCAGCACTGCCGCTCTCTTTTTTTACTAGTACGGCATTCTGTACTACAAGACCGTCTTTTCCTCACTACAAGACGTTTACCCTTCACTTCTTCGACTAACCAAGAACACTGAGGCAGAACACCGCCCACACAGCTAATACAAGAGAATGTCAATAGCCTACTTCAGAAAGATATCTACGGTTGGACTTACATAAGCTACCACACCACCCTCAGGTGAATGCTCCAGCCAACCTGACAAGCAAATAAAAGGGTATCAGGACAAGCCTTACACTGGGCGTTTGAGGGTATGATACCACTGCACACCTCTAAAGTAATAAACTAGGTAATGAAATATATACAAGGGACTTACAACACAGAACAGTTCAATCACTCCGTCAAAACATCCACTTTTCCAATCCTCGCAACCTCGACTAATTCTGAACCCCCTTATTCCTTTTCCTCCCTTACATATTCTATTAAATCATAGAAAAGACCTCTTTTTTCTCTTTGTTTGTACCTCCAAAAGTACACTTGTGTGACCTGAAGCGTTACGATGTGGTGCTCTGTCAAGTCTCCCTGCATAGCTGGACCATGGTACCATGCCTCCGGGGAGCAGACAGACCTTTAACCAATATGGCATCTGCCGACTTCTGTTTTTCACTGTTCACGGAAGACTGGTTCCCGAAGTGAGGTGCTGCAGCCGAGTGGTGGGGAGAGAAGACCCCCAACATCTCGGAAAGCCTGGGGTCTCTTTGTGGTTGCCAATTTTGTCAATGCAGACTCCTAATTACCTCAGCCCAAACCGGGTTCACCACCTGAGGAACGAGTGCACGTTTTGTAAGTAAAGCAAGGTTTATTGTACACAGATCTAGGGAGCAGCTGGATAGTCCCGTAGAACCAAACCAACTTGAGTCTCAACAAACTACATCAATTGATACATTTTAGCAACAGTTAAAACACTCCCATATATTTTATTACCAGCCACCCTTCTAACACGATTGGACACAGCATTTACAAAGAACTTCCATCTTTTACAGATTCATTCATTCTCATTGGTCATTGGCCATCTTTAAAACCATCTTCAGATCATGTTCAAAGTATGCCTTTTCTGGGGATTGGTCCATGGTAGGTTATGACAACATGGTACAATGAAACATTCCCATATAACATAATTCATTACTTAGTAACAACTGACGTAGAGCCCTTTAATTTTAAGTGGGATTGCACACGGTCCGCTTGAATATTTTAGCAATATGAGGAAGGACTGAACAAACAGGTTCTCTTTGAACTACTGATTGAGATCTCATCCGCCCCAGACTCCTGGCTCCTCGTAAGACATTTTAAATTATGCGACCACTACTTTAACACGTCCAGCCTCAAGTTTCACCCTGTGAAAACAATTGAACACCGGACACCCTGGCCCCGGGTCCCATCTTTATTGCCGACCCAAGCAAGTGGTCAACCCCCTCTACGCAACTTCACAGTAAGCAAGATTACATCTGTTCCTTACTGAACTGTTAAACTATAAACCTTCATCTTGTTCACAGGCTGACCTACTAGATGACTCATTCTTTCAGCGTCCCAAGCCCAAAACCAGAATGTCCCAGCTACAAAAAATGCATCTTGTAACTGCTAACTTCAAAGTCCAAATAAACTCATAAAACCCTACTATATGCAGATTTATTTACCTCCTTATTAAGCTACTTTCGTATATTTGTCTGTTTTATCAAAATCTCTCTCTCTATATATATATCTATATATATATATATATATATATATATAGATATATATATATATTTCAAATGGATTGTGTCCTCCAATGTATTCCTCATCTTGGATGTATTCGTCCAGCTTTAGCTTTTAGCTGCTTCAGAAAAATATTTTCGGTAGAGGGCTCCGTGTGTCGGTGTCGATGTCGTCGAGTCGAAGGCCTCTGTCGAGGGTGATGTCAGTGGGTATACAAGTAGCACGCGCAGCGCCCGTTGGCCTCAGTTTCGTTTTTCCACTGTATGTGTTGCTTCGGAGACTCAGCGCGCCTCGATAAGTTCTGCGACGTAGTTATTGGGAAGAAGAAAACCGACCGAAAAGCCTCAAGCGTCGAGTCGAGATCTCATGAGGAGAAGTCTCCTCGACGCGAAAGGCGAAAATGTAGGTCTAGGTCCCGAAGTGGTTCCCACCACTCTGTCTTCGACGAAAAAGTCTAAAAAGAGACGCCACCAGTCCCCCTCCACCTCGTCTTCTGACGAATCCCCCAAGAAAATGAAATGCCCCACAAAACTTTATTCCTTCGAAGAATGGGAAGCATTTAGAGTTAAAATGATGGAGGCTTTTGAAAAGGCTAAGCCTTGGTCCGCGTCTTCCTCGGAAGCCAGCCGATAGCTTTACTGTTCCGACACTCGCACGCCCTTGAGCCCGGGTGATCGAAGGAGGAAAGATCAGGAACTTTCCAGGCCCCCGAGTGACAAATATCGCTCGAGTCGACTGCTCAAGGTCATCGACGCCGTCTGGAACCCGACGCACCTCGAAGGACGAGCCTTTTTCGAAGAGCGCTTGACACCCCTTGAAGCCAGCTC
This sequence comes from Ambystoma mexicanum, assembly GCF_040938575.1. Classification (NCBI taxonomy): domain Eukaryota; kingdom Metazoa; phylum Chordata; class Amphibia; order Caudata; family Ambystomatidae; genus Ambystoma; species Ambystoma mexicanum. The sequence goes on from NC_090933.1 coordinate 40,794,877, forward strand.
CGTCGACGACTGCTATTTCGTCGACGCCATGAACGCCTTTGTCGACGTCGATCCCGAAGCCCTCGGTGCCAAAAGTGTCAAAGGCTCCAGTTCAGCCAGAAACTGACAAAATAGCAGCAAAAGCAAAAGCTGCAAACACTACAAAACCTTCAGCCTCCACTGTAACAGCTCCTCCAGAAAAAATGTATAAACCTCTACCAAGGAAAGAATATTTTAAATCCTTGACTTCAATTTTTGAAGAACAAGAAAGGTCTGAGGAGGATGTTCCTTTTGGCCTAGAGTATGTCACCCCTAATGTCCCAGAATGTCTAATTTCTGAGGAAAGCAGAATGAGGGATTTAGTGGAAACCTTGCATACCCCAAGTGGAGTTGATGCATCACGAGGCAGAATTTGGCAGACCAGTACCAGGGGAATATGCCAGTCCCTCATACAGACAACTAATGACCAAGGTGGTGGATTATTTAGGATGGGCTAGACCACCAACTCAGTTCATCCAAGATGACCTAACTGACATATGGGATCATGGCCCCACAGAAGATCCGATTTTACCCTTCCACGTAGCCTTACAAAATAGGGTGGCCAAAAATTGGGAGACCCCCCGGACTCAATTCCTCCTGTGAATAAATCCCTCACTTCAAAATACCGCCCTTCCAGTAGCGACCCCGGCTATCTGTCCAAACACCCTACTCCTAAGAGTCTGGTGGTCCAAGCAGCCACAGCTTCAAATAAGGTGGCATACCCTTCCATCCCTCCAGATAGGGACGACAAGCGTGTGGATGGTTGGGCACGCAAGGTACTTTCAGCTGGGAGTATGGCATTGAAATCGGCCAACTCCACATGTGCCTTGGCAAAATCTTCATACACTCTGTGGGAGTGCATTGCAATGGCAGCGGAGCACATACTAGAAGGGGAAGAAAGAGAAGGATTCCTAGCCATCGTTCGAGATGGAAACGAGGCCATACAGGAATCCCTTCAGTCTGCATTGGACACTGTAGATAGCGTGAGCAGGTCCACGGCCACTAGCACAGTATTATGCCGATTTGCGTGGTTGTGAAAGTTGCGTTTCGTATCAGACGTACAAAACCGTCTTTTGAACATGGCTTTTGACGGGTCTCACCTTTTCGGCAACAAGGCTGACGAGAGCCATGAGAGGTTGCAGACCTCGAAAGCAGCAATTAAATCTCTAGGAGCTGCTTTTGGGCAACCTCAGCCTTTTCGTGCATCAGGACAACCTTGGAGGGGACAATCCTATCCTTATTACTCCTTATATGGAAAGGTGAGAGGAATGGCCAGTCAAAGAGGCCAGAGAAAAACCACTTGTGGTGGACGAGGTAAACGTGCTAAACCAGCCCCAGCTGCAGCCTCTTTACCATCAGCAGCTGCAGCAACCGCCACAAAACCACTTTGAGGTCTTGCATCACAAGACACCTGTAGGAGGCAGGCTGTCGCAGCATCTGCAAAAATGGTGAGCCATTACTTCAGATGTTTGGGCACTAGAAATAATAGCCCATGGTTACGGCTTTCCTTTTCTAACGCAACCTCAAAGCAACCCACCGGGGAGACACTTTTTGAAGCTTCCAGACCCGCTCCTACAGCAGGAAGTTTTAACCCTGCTAGAGAAAGGTGCTATAGAACCAGAACCTGTAGCGGAGAAGCCAAGGGATGCAACACCACATATATTTTGATCGCTAAAAAGGACAGAGGAATGAGATCCATCTAAGACAAGCTCCTCAGGAAGGACAAGTTCAGGATGGTTACTCTTTCTCAGATCCTTCAGGCCCTTCAACTTCAGGATTGGTTGGTGTCATTGGACCTTCAGGATGCTTATTTTCATGTGCCAATCCATCTCAAGCACAGAAAATACCTAAGGTTTACGGTTGGCGACTTGCATTATCAGTTTCAAGTCCTACCATTTGGGTTGACCTGCGCCCTGAGGGTATTCACCAAGTTGATGGCAGTGGTGGCAGCGCACCACAGGAGATGGGGGGGGGGGGATTCACGTCTACCCCTACCTGGACGATATGTTGATCAGGGCGCGTTCTGCCGAGCAAGCCCTGAATCATCTGAAAGTCACCTGCCACTTCCTTCACAGACTGGGCTTCCCCCTCAATTTCATGAAGTCACAAATGACACCTTCCCAACAGCTCCAATACATTGGGGCTGTATTAGACACATCCTTGGGAAAGAGCTTGCCTCCCAAGTCTAAAGCTCAAGACATTCTTCAGAGGGTTTCCAAATTCCAAAATCTCCAGGCCTACGACTTCTTGAGGTTGTTTGGCCTCATGGCATCCTGCATTTTCCTAGTACCTGAAGCACACCTGAGGAAGACTCAATGGTCCCAATTCTCAGGGCAAATGACGGATCTCCTTCAGATTCCGAACAAGGTGCGGCAGGATCTTCTGTGGTGGACATGCACAGAGAACATCCTAAAAAGAGAGCATTTTTGGCAACCATGGCCGGAGATTACAGTAGTGACGGACGCCTCACTCATGGTGTGGGGAGCTCATGCCAACGCTCCGACAATCAGCGGTCGTTGGTCTCCATCGGAGTCCAAACTACACATCAACCTTTTAGAGCTTAGAGAAATCAGACTAGCGCTGAAGGCTTTTCTGCCATCTGTCAAGGGAAAAAATGACCTGATAATGATGGACAACACAGTGGCCATGCATTACCTAACCAAAAGAGAAGGTGTAGGGTCACTACTTCTGTGCAGAGAGGCAATGCGGCTCTGGTATTGGGCAATTCAGGAAGGAATATGCTTATTGGCAGTTCATCTAGCCGGGGAGAAGAATATGACTGCGGATGCTCTAAGCAGGCAGAGTACTGTGTCCCAGGAGTGGGAACTGGCTCAGGAAGTCCTTCAGGAGATCTTCACCCTTTGGGGAACCCCTCGCGACCGGAATCAACCGGAAGTGGGAAAGGTATAGCTTAAGGGAATTTCCCCCGAGAGGAGCTCTAGGGGACACGTTTGTGGTGGAGTGGAACTTCCCACTGCTATACGTGTTCCCTCCGATCCCGTCATTCCTCAAGTCATCAGGAGGTTAAGACGGTTCAAAAACCACATGATCTTATTGCCCCAGATTGGGCCAGGAGAACGTAGTACCCGGACCTTCTAGATATGTCCATCTGCTCTCCGTCTTCCTCAGAGAGTGGACCATCTCTCACAGAAGGAGGGCCAGGTTCTCCATCCAGAGGTCAGGACTCTCAACCTTCATGCCTGGTATCTGAAAGGCTGAGATACAAGAATTGGGACCTTCCGGATGACGTCATGGAGGTCTTGCTTTCGACGAGGAGGTCAGCAATAAAATCTTTGTACCGTTGCCGCTGGAAGTTTTGCAACTGGTGCAGGGAAAAGAATGTTGATCCTTTTCTGTGTCCTATTGTTAGGGAGAATTCTCTGTTTAGGCTGAATTTCCCTACCTAGTGAGTCCCCCAGCAGCTTTGCTGGACTTCTGGGGTTTCTTTTTTTTCTCCTGCCAAGAGTGAGACTCTTTTACCCTCACTCTTGGACATGTTGAAGTGTGTTTTCTTGGTTAAACCTTGTGTTGAATGGGCTATGGGGTCTTTTACTCCATAGGGCCTCATGTATTTTTGTGATGTGGGTTACACAGCACCCTCTGTGCCGTGACCCAGGGGTGTCCTAGGGACTCCCCAACATAGACTCCATACCCTGGGACTGACTACTGTCTCCCAGGGCATGTAAAGTCACCAAAGACTTTGCTAGTCTTGAATCCTGAACAGAACCAGTACAAACCATCATATTGTGGACGTACTGGCTGGGGCAATTCGATTGCCCCAGGGTCTGTTAGTCGAGGGGGCACGTCTCCGTCCCCCCTGATCGAGTTTTGGCTGGTGGCAGTGGAAACTACTTTTTATATTCGACCGCGAATATTTCCCTATGGGATTTCCCATTGTTTTAGGCTAACACATTTAATTATTTATTTACGGTAGCCTTAAACATACCGCCGGTTTATATATTTATTATTATAACTCCGGTTGGGACTTTTTGCCAAAACTTGATTCTAAAATGGCGTTGGCATTCGCCTCTGTAACTCTGACCCAAAGTGGAGCCCTTTGTTCCACTTTTGGCGGGCTTCTCCACAGAAGCCCTCCAAAGTGGTGCCACTCTGTCTGGGGTACTTAGGAGGGGTGGAGGGGGATTTAGGCACCCTGGACTGAGTTACCTTGGTAACTCAAGTCGCACTCCGTCCTGATTGGCCCAAGTGGTGAGCCGGCCGGCTCACCACTTAGCATGTTTGAGTGACAGCTAGGCTGGGTGAATGGGGGTTTGCTGCATAAAAGCAGGGCTTTGGGGACTGGAACTTCAGAAGTCGCCACAGGACCAAGAATCCGACGAGGGAAGAGCTGAGCCGACCTGCTTCGACGACACCACCCGGTGGAGCCCTGCTGAACCGTCTCACCACTTTTCCCGACGACCGAGGAGAACTCTTAACGGAGTGGCTCCTTCCCTTGACTGGTGGGGACAACCAGTTCTCACCTTCTTTTCGCTTCTCGAGGTATCTCGTGGCCGCCTTGCCAGTGCCAAGCACCCCGGCAACCGGAACCCCACCACTTTTACCCCAACCACGAAAGTCGGTACAACCCTTTAACCGGAGGACTCCGCGGCTGGTTTCTTCCCGGGCAGTGCAACGACCTTCTTCTTCTGCTCTTCAGCGAGAACTTCTTCTCCCCTGACCGACGTCGAGCCTTGCTGCCACTGCCTGGAACAACTGCCACCGCTGGAGGATCCTTTCCGCTTAAGGTACCGTGTTCCGCCTGGCTTCCCTTGCTACCGACTGTACGGGGTAGATTTAGCCCCCGGCTTTCGACCCTGGGAGTGCCTGGGACACCCTGGCTAAACTTTCTAAACCACTCTAAACTCTTTCTAACTCTTTGCAAGACTTTGAATCCCGAATAACAGTGTGATCTTGGGCACATTTTCGCTCCGGCTACTCTAAGAGTGGGCCCTGCCTAGTGACTTTTGCTCACCTGTGACTTTGTGCTTCTTTGAGCCTATTGCAAGTGTTCTGGACCTTAGAGTGGTGTGTTTAACCCATAGCTGTTCCTTTTTATCCCTTTCTTGAACCTACTAGAGTGTCATCTAACGTTAAGCGCTCACCTCTGTTTTAATTATGTGGTGTTAACTTAGAGTTGTCTAGATAGGAGTAAGGGTTGAAACTGCTTTCATTATAACTGTGTTTGAAGTGTTTTTACTATACTTTGCTAGAGTGTTTTCAGCTTATGTGTTCTTGAAAATAAATAACTATATACTTTTGAAACCAAGCTCTGGTCAGTGTTTGCTTGTGCTATTGTGTCTGGGTACATATTGTGTATACTTTGCATACTGCCTAACTCTTCTTGAGGGAAGTCTGACTGCTCAGCCACAGCTACCAGGTAAATCTGGGTGGTGCGGACTGCTACCAAGTGGGTTTACTGCTATACCTGTAGTCTTAAATCTTTTGCAGTGTTCCCCAAGGGAACTGCACAGGTTTCTGCCTAACACCTATCCCAGAAGTATTCTCTTTCCTCGTATCATTTGCACATAGAGGTCTCAATGTTGGGACCACTAAAGGTTATATTGCAGTGCTTTCCATCTTCAAGCGCTCTTCGGAAGAATATTCCTATTTTAAAATTCCTTTGGTAGTACAATTCTTAAAGGGACTCACCAATGTGTTTCCTCCTTCCTCTTTCCAAGTCCCAGTTTGGGACTTTAATCTGGTTCTAAAGTTTTTGATGTGTGCCCCTTTTGGACCTTTGCACACATGCCTTTTAAGATTACTAACGTTGAAAACCGTTTTCTTGGTTGCTTTAACATCTGTACGAAGAGTGAGCGAGTTGCAGGTACTTTCTTCTGGGCCACGCCATACTGTGTTCCACAAGGGCAGAGTTGTATTGAGGGTTAAACCTGCGTTCTTACCTAAAGTTGTCTGATTTCCATTTAAATCAGAAGATCATTCTGCCCGCGTTTTATCCGCCACCTCATTCCAGCAAGGAGGAGGAAAGATTGCACAGGCTGGACCCGAGAAGAGCTCTAAACTTTTACATTTCTAGGCTCTGCAAGCTTAGAGTAGATAATCAATTTTTCATTGGCTACACCGGAAGGAAGTTGGTGCAATCGGTGTCAAAACAAGCCCTATCACGTTGGATTGTGCTTTGCATTTCAGAATGCTACAGATTGGCAGGCAAAGATCCACCTGAAGGCTTGCGGGCCCATTTAACGAGAGGCATAGCCTCTTCGACAGCCCTTCAAAGAGGTGTTCCCATCAAATCTAATTGTGAAGCAGCGACTTGGTCTTCACTGCATACTTTTTCTAAATTCTATAATCTGGATGCTTCCCCACTCTAAAGAGCTTGCTTTTGGTAAAGCAGTGCTGTATTCAGCTTTATAATATAAAAAATGTACTCCCTCCTCCAAAAAACTTTTACACTGCTTTGGGAGTCTATCTAAGATGAGGAATACGTTGGAGGACCCAATCCATTTGAAAAACAAGTTACTTACCAATTGGTAATGTTCTTTCGACTGGATGTTCCTCCAACGTATTCCTCATCGCCCTCCCATCCTACCCCTCTGTAGATTTTCCGGTGTTATTATCACTTCAACTCTCGCAAGGCTGACACCTTGCTACCTACACTATCTATACAGCAGAGCAAGAGGAGAAACATAGAACCGAGGCCAACGGGCGCTGCGCGTGCTACTTGTATACCCGATGACGTCACCCTCGACGGAGGCCGTCGAGGGACTTCGACTTGATGACATCAACGCACAGCGCCCTCTACCGAGAAAACATTTCCAAAGCAGGTAAAGCTGGACAAATACATCTAAGATGAGGAATACGTTGAAGGAACATCCAGTCGAAAGAATGTTACCAGTTGGTAAGTAACTTGTTCATCTGTGTCCATGTTTTTATAAATGTTATTCCTTCTTTACCGCAGGATCTCAGAACAGGCTCTCTGTTGCATGCGTATTGAAACTCTGTCTCCCAGTTTCCACGTATTTCAAAGCACCCCCTGTGTAAATCATGTTCATGTTGAATTTGTGGGTTTAACATTTTATCTTTCTACACGCGTGCAACTCTAATTTCTCCAACATGGGGTCTCTACCTCCTCTCAGAGGGACTTTGCTCCTTGGACTGGCCAGTCCTAGATGAGGCATGATTCTGCCCTACAGCTGAGTCAGTGGCCTTGCTCAGCCACGCCGCCAGTCTGCTGTAGCGGCCTTTTTTGGTTTTCTTCGAAAAACCAAGGCATATTTCGCATCCCTCCTCATCCTGTTCCGAATGCAAACTATACAACCATTTATGATGCTGATCTTCCACAAAGCTGTTCCTTAATTCACACTTTGCGCTGAGTTTGACTTTCCTTCTTCTCCTCACTCATGGTAGAAAAGGCGCGCAAAGTAGGCCCAAGGCCGGGCCTTCTCGAAACTTGACGATCTGACGGTTGATGAAGATCTTCGTTGAATATATTTAAGCAAAAATCGCTCACATTCTAAACTATTGTGAATAAAAATCAGAAAAAACACAAAAATAGCTCGGAGAACAACTCAAGGACTCCCAACACTGAAGCGTGCTGTAAAATTCTGAAGATGGCTTCCAGGGGTGGCTCTTAGGGAGATGACTGTCATTGGATGGGGCAGTATGACCCAGAGTGCAGTGATTGGTTTAGAGGAGAAATAAAGTTTGAAAGTGAAATTTTCTTTTACCAAGGATTCCCAGCCTGACGACGCGGAATATTCATGAGCATGTGAATCCATGCCAGACCCATGCTGGAGAACAATAGTTACAGGTAAGTAACTTTAACCATGTATCAATTCCAGATAAACTGTAACAGTAACTTACCCCATCCATAATTAACTGTGCTTAATACATATGACATTGCAACATCGCGCCCATATCGCCACCACCCCCACTCATCAATATGACACGTGCAACATGAACCCTTCGTCATCATTGTGACCCTTCACTGTTATAAGGGCCCTGCATTAATTGCTGGTGTCAGAATTTACTCTTTTCCAACTTTATCAAAATGTTCGATGTCTTCATTCTATCTAAAATGTCTACATCAAGTGAAACAGATTTCCTATTTGGCTTTATAAATTCTTTTTGGAGTAAAGTATATATCAGTATATACTGTTTAGATTTCATTAATAGTGTTTCTGTGGGATTCAAATGTTATGTAGCCATATAAGATATTTCGTCCAAACACCTTTGCCTAATGATTCAAATGTCCTATGCCAGGCGTCCAATAAATGGAGAGCAGCATTTTTGATGTATCCATCAAGACCTTCTTTAGTGTTTATGTTTATTTTTCAGCGGTCAACCTGTTTTATGGCCAAGATCTTTCCGCTGAGGCTATATTCCACAGTTTATACCACTACATATTAATCTGTGGGCCTTCTACTGACCTCTAACACCTGGCTAGAACCGCTGTATCAGCAACAAGTAGGTGAGTGATGAGGTCGAGTTGGCACTTGACATCGGAACAACCAATGGGTCCATGGACAACAAAGCTTCATTTAGGTCCTTTATATGTGCCAGAACCTCCTTCCAGTATATATGGGCTTTTCCACAGGACCACCAAAGGTGCAACAAATCTCTACAGGCTCCACAGCTCTGCCAGCATAGGGGGGGTGGGAGAAGGGCTGCCAGATCGATTTTATGTAGGTGAACTGGGGGTCCTTTACCATCTATATAGAATTTGATACCCACATTCCTTATTCGTGACACATCTAGAAGAAGTACCTGCTCTTTGCCAAATCCTTCCCCAAGAGTCTTCAGATAGTGTACCCTTGAAATCACCTCCCCTTATATCATATAGGGGAGATTCCCAGACTAGTCTACGCCCCCTAAAAGCGTATATAGCATATACATTTTCTGGTCAGTAACCCCTCCCCCATCATGTACCTGCCTTGTGAGTAGCAGTGTGAGAAGTCCAGTGCTGCTACTGCAGGTAATATAACAGGTCAACTTGTGTGATTTGAAAACTGTCTTTACACTCGATGAACGTAAGATGGGTTCCCTTATGGTATAGTTGAAAAAGGTGAGTGAGACCTACACAGCGCCAGGACCCAAAGGCCTGCGGCATGAGCCCAGGAGTGAAATTAGGGTTATCAAAAATTCTGGAGAAAGGTCCCTAACCCTGCAGGGGTCCCACCTTTTCTCAGCGCTCTCAGTAATACAGAGAAGTGAGAATGGAGGAGAGCAGGAAAACCTGATTGATGTCTGGCAGACTAGGTCAAGAAAGGGAGGGCCCCATGTCCAAACCTGTGACCGATTGTTCCAGCGCCCTCCAACGAGTTGGGTGCGACTCAGGGGACCAAGGCAGCATGTGCGTTTGGTTTGCTGCCGTAATGTAATTCTGAGGAGCCGGAGCATTTAACTACCCCAAATTTACTCGCCTGAAGAACTGGTCTTCTCATTCTAAACTTCCGACACACCCATATAAAAAGTCGACAATTTTCTCTGTAGAGCTTGGACCTAAAGGGGGGAATACAAATACAACTGGCAGAGTGGAAACTCTATAGAATAGGCGTAGAAGAATATTGATTTTCATAGTCGTGATCTGACCCAACCACGAAATTTCCAAGTTCTCCCTCTGTTTTAAATCATCATTCACTGCTCAAAACATTGGAAAGTTAGCCCCCATAGAGGGAGGCACAAGACGGTGTTAGCTTAACACTATGTAGTCCAGCTCCTTTTCACTCCATCGAAACAGATACCTTTGCTTAATAATGTCAAGTGTAGCAGAAGATTCGTGGGGATTGGGTCCTCCGACTTATTCTATATCTATGACAGGTAATGTCCACAGCTCTGCTGCTTCGGAAAATCTTTGACGTTTGCGTCCTGCGTCGATGCGCCGTCCCCGAGGACCTCCTCCGACGGCCGACGTCACCCGATGTGATAAGTAGGACGCACGACGCCCATAGCCTCAGTTCCATATTTTCCGCGAAGGTGTTCGCTTCATGAATCTCGGTACGCCTCGACTCGTTGGAGTTGCTGTTTTCTTTCTCGGTTCATTGAACCCGTTTGGTTGGTGTGAAGACCTGTTTGTCGCGATGTCTTTCTCATCTTCGACCCCGCGTCCGGCCTTCAAGAACTGCGGGGACTGTGGGTCCAAGATTTCGGTCACGGACTCGCACGACGCCTGCCTCTGGTGCCTCGGGGAGGCCCACGATACAGACGACTGTGTCGACTGCCAGTTGCTCACTGCGAAGGCCTTGCGAGAACGCAAGAAGAAACTGTCTGTAGGTCGGGTGTCTAAGCCCCGGAAGTCGAGGTCTGCGGGGCTTTCGACCGATGACTCAAGGGGTGACTCTCTGCATCGTCGTCGGAAGTCCGGTGGGTCTCCTTCTAGGAGTCGGTCTCGCCACTCCTCCGCCTCTTCGAGGCATTCCAGGAAGTGCCGGCATAGGTCGCCTTCCCTGTCCTCTTCTGAGGACTCCGCCCATCGGCAGGTCGCTTATCCCTCCATGCAAGCGACACCGGAGGAATGGGCTTCCTTCGGGAAGCAGATGCTAGCGATTCTGGAATCGCATGGCACCGGTCCGTCTGCGCTTCCGAGTGGGGTCAGTCGGCACCGGTCGAGAGACACCGCCCGTACGCCTTCGGGCTCGGGTGGTCGGCATGGCTCGCGGCAGAGGTCCCGCTCGGACAAGGGTAGCCGTTCTCGCCATGCCCGTTCCAGGTCCCGGTCCTCGACACGCTCGAGACCGCGTGATCCTGTGCCGTCTTCAAGGAAGACGTTGACGCCTGTGGCGCCGAGGTCGTTGACGATTTCTCTCGAGGTTCCATTTTCGAGGGGGTCTTCGACACCGTCGGCGCCCAGGTTGTCGAGAGACACGCTTGGAGCTCCGGCTTCGAGGACTGTGACGACACCGCAGATACTGGAGGCGTTGCAGCTGACGTGGACGCCGATTCGCTCAACGTTGACGCCTTTTCTGTCGACGCCGGCGCCGACTCGCTCAGCGCCCTCAACGCCTTTTCTGTCGACGCCTTTCGAGGTGGTGGTGTCGGAGGGACCCCGTGGCACAGGGTTTGCCCCTAAAAAGGCTATGGCTAAGGTCCGGCACTGCTTTTGTCCGCAGAGGTCTTCCACTCCCCGCTTGGAGTACATTTCAGAGGGTGATGAAGGCTCTGATGGCGGCCTGGTTACGGTTCCGGATGACCTTATCTCGGGCCATAGTCAGTTTGATGACCTGAAGCAGTCACTGCATGATGCCAGTGGACTGGACACCTCTCCGGAGTTTTGTCGTCCGGAGCCTGGCACTCATGCAGATTCGTCATATCGGCGCCTTATGTCTCGGGTTACCGAGTACTTGGGTTGGTCAGCTCCCCCAGGGGAGTTCGTTCAGGATGATCTCACAGACATCCTTGATCTCGGTCCACCCACTGACCCGGTTTTGCCTTTTAATATGGCTTTGCAGAGAAGGGTGGCGGCGGCAGCTTGGACTGCTCCGGCGAGTCTCCCGGCAGTGGGCAAGTCTTTGTCGTGAAAATACCGTCCAGCCAGTAGCGACCCCTGCTACTTGTCTAGGCACCCCACCCCGGAGAGTTTGGTGGTGCAGGCGGCTACGGGCCCGGCAAAGCAGGCGTCGTATCCTACCATCCCTCCGGATAGGGACGACAAACGTTTTGACGGCTGGGCGAAGAAAGTGTTTTCTTCTGAGGGTATGGCGCTTCAGGCGGCCAACTCCATATGTGCCTTGTCTCGTTTCACACACACTCTGTGGAACTGTGTTGCATTAGCGGCTGATCATATTCCCGAAGGGGACAAACGGGATGGTTTCCTTGCTATGGTTCAGGATGGCAAGGATGCCATGTGTGAGGCCGTTCAGTCGGGTTTGGACTTGGCGGATTGTGTCGGCAGGTCCATGGCGGCGAGCACCGTAATGCGCAGGTTGGCGTGGTTGAGGAAGTCTGGGTTCGCTCCTGATGTGCAGTCCCGGCTCCTCAACATGCCCTTTGACGGTGAACACCTTTTTGGCAGCAAGGCTGACGAGAGCCTTGAGAGGTTGCAGACCTCCAAAGCTGCAGCAAAGTCGTTGGGCGCTGCAGTTCGCCAACCTCTGCCTTTTCGTCCTAGGGGACAGCAATGGAGGGGAGGTTCCTTTCGCTATTAATCGTCCTTCAGTAAAGCGAGAGGAGCTAGCAGTCAAAGAGGCCATCGTAAGAGTGCCAGAGGTGGAAACAAAGGTACTCGAGGTGCCAAGGCCGCTCGGGCAGTTGCCTCTTTGCCCTCAGGCAACGCCGCAGCCGCTACCACTCAGTCATGAGGCAAGGTCCCATGGTTCGCCGGTTGGGGGAAGGCTGGTGCAGCATCTTGTAGAGTGTCAAGCCATTACTTCGGATGTGTGGGTTCTGGAGATCATAACCCACGGCTACTGTCTTCCTTTTCGGCAGCGGCCTCACGACAGTCCACCAGGGAACCTCTCTTTGAAGAGTCCGGATCCGCTCCTTGCGCAGGAAATTCAAGCCCTGCTGGAGAAAGGCACCATAGAACTGGTGCCTGTAGCGGAGAGGAACAAGGGATGGTATTCCCCTTATTTTTTGATTTCAAAGAATGACGAGGGATTGAGACCCATCATAAACTTGCGCGGTTTGAACAAACTCCTCAGGAAGGACAAGTTCAAGATGGTGACTCTTTCTCAAGTCCTCCAGGCCCTTCAACTTCAGGACTGGTTGGTGTCTCTCGACCTCAAGGATGCTTAATTCCATGTGCTGATCCATCCCAAGCACAAGAAGTACCTGAGGTTCGCGGTTGGCGACTTGCACTTTCAGTTTCGGGTCCTGCCGTTCGGATTGACCTCCGCCCCGAGGGCTTTCACCAAGCTCATGGTGGTGGTGGCAGCGCATCTCAGGAAAGGGGGGATTCACGTCTACCCCTACCTGGACGATTGGTTGATCAGGGGGAGCTCTCCCGAGCAAGTCCTGGATCATCTGTCCGTCACCTGCCACTCCCTTCACAGGCTGGGCTTCTCCCTCAATTTAAACAAGTCCCATTTGACACCAACGCAGTGGCTCCAGTACATCGGAGCAGTGCTCGACACGTCCCTGGGGCAGTGTTTTCCTCCTCAGGTGAGGGCTCTTCACATTCAGCAGATGGTGCACAAGTTTCAGTTTGCCCAGACTCTCCCAGCGTCTAAGTTCTTGAGACTGCTCGGCCTCATGGCATCCTGCATTCTTCTGGTGCCAGAGGCTCGTCTGCGGATGAGATCTTTGCAGTGGGCACTCAAGCTCCAGTGGTCTCAGTCCTCCAGCAGGCTGTTGGACCCTGTTCAGGTGCCGCCCTCGGTAGCCCGGGACCTTCTGTGGTGGGCCGTCGAGAGCAATCTGATGAAGGGTGCCCGATTTTGGCTGCCCTGGCCGGAGGTGACGATCGTGACGGACGCATCCCTCACGGGATGGGGAGCTCATGCCAACGAGCTGACAGTCAGCGGTTCTTGATCTCCGTCGGAGTCCAGACTCCATATCAATCTGTTGGAGCTGAAGGCCGTCAGGCTAGCCCTGAAGGCTTTTCTGCCGACTGTGCGCGGGAAGAGTGTCCTGATTCTGACGGACAACACGGTGGCCATGCACTACCTCGACAAAAAGGGGGGGGGCAGGGTCACTTCCGCTGTGCAGGGAGGCGATGCAGCTCGAGTTCTGGGCCATCCAGCAGGAGGTTTCGATCTCAGCAGTTCATCTGGCCGGAGTCGACAACGAGACGGCGGACGCTCTGAGCAGGCAGAGCACGATCTCTGACGAGTGGGAGCTGGCTCAGGAGATTCTCTTGGAGATCTTCGCCCTTTGGGGGACCCCTCAAGTGGATCTCTTCGCCTCCAGTGTCAACCGGAAGTGCGAAAGGTTTTGCTCGCGGGAATTTCCTCCAAAAGGAGCCTTAGGAGACGCATTCGTGGTGGAGTGGTCATTCCCACTGCTGCACACGTTTGCTCCAGTCCCCATCATCCCGCAAGTACTGCAGAGGTTACGGAGGTTCGGTTCCCGGATGATCCTCATTGCTCCGGCGTGGGCCCGGAGGACGTGGTACCCGGACCTTCTCGACTTGTCCATCTGCCCTCCAAGTCGTCTTCCCTACCGAGGCGATCTGCTCTCACGGGAGGGGGGGTCAGGTTCTCCATCCAGAGGTCAGATCCCTCAATCTTCACGCTTGGCTTCTGAAAGGTTAAGGTATAAGGATTGGGACCTCCCTGAAGACGTGATGGAGGTGTTGCTCTCGGCCAGGCGGCCGGCAACAAAGTCTCTGTACCGTCGCCGTTGGAGAAAGTTCTGCGACTGGTTCAGAGTTCAGAATGTGGATCCTTTTGAATGTGACATTCCCATGGTTTTGTCTTTTTTGCTTTTTTTTGGCCCACAGGGGCTTGCAAGTGGGGACCATTAAAGGTTGGTTACCTGCCGGCGCTGTCCATATTTAAGCGCTCGTCTGAAGAGTGTTCTTATTTTAGGATTCCTTTACTTTCGCAGTTTTTGAAAGGGCTCACTAATGTGTGCCCTCCGTCACCTTTTTTGGTGCCAGGTTGGGATTTGAACCTTGTTTTTAAGTTTCTTATGGGTGCTCCGTTTGAGACTTTAAATTCTTGCCTTTTGAGGCTGTTAACTCTGAAAACTGTTTTTAGTTGCGGTTACTTCCGCTCGCAGAGTGAGTGAGTTACAGGCACTTTCAGTTAAGCCACCCTTCACTGTGTTTCACAAGGACAGGGTTGTCCTTATAGTTCGTCCTTCTTCTTTTCTTCCGAAGGTGGTTTCGGAATTTCATATGAGCCAGAAGGTGGTTGTTCCGGCGTTCTATCTTCCTCCACATCCTGGTAAGGAAGAGGAGAGGCTCCATAGGCTTGATCCTCGGAGAGCGTTGAGCTTTTATATCTCGCGCATGTCCCGGGTCAGAGTGGACGATCAACTTTTCATTGGTTACGCTGGAAAGCGTTTGGGACAAGCTGTGACGAAACAGACTTTGTCTCGTTGGATTATTTTAGTTATCTCCGAGTGTTACCGCTTGGCGGGTAAGGACCCTCCGGCTGGCTTGCGGGCCCATTCTACCAGAGGAGTGGCTGCGTCTACTGCCCTGCAGAGGGGAGTTCCTATTCGTCACATCTGTGCAAGGCAGTTCTCTATTCAGCAATTTGATTGGGCATGCTAAATTTGTATTCTAAATTCTTTCCCACCTCTTTCCCATCTCCTTGCTTGGTACTGCTTTGGGAGTCTGTCATAGATATGGAATACGTCGGAGGACCCAATCCCCTCGAAGAACAAGTTACTTTCTTACCTGGTAACGTTCTTTCGATGGGATGGTCCGACGACGTATTCCATATCGCTCCCTCCCTGCCTTCCCCGCTGCAGAATTTCTTTTGCGATTGCAGCTTGCGTTCCGCAAGGCCTTGTGTGTCTGACTGGCAGAAAACCTGTGGCACACGTTCTGGGAAAAAACTATAACTGAAGCTATGGGCGTCGTGCGTTCTACTTATCACATCGGGTGACGTCGGCCGTCGGAGGAGGTCCTCTGGGACGGCGCATCGACGACATCGATGCAGGACGCAGACGCCAAAGATTTTCCGAAGCAGCACAGCTGTGGACATTACCTGTCATAGATATGGAATACGTCGTCAGACCATCCCATCGAAAGAACGTTACCAGGTAACAAAGTAACTTGTTCTTCTGAGGCATTTAGCCCCACCGTTTTCCCCAGATGAATGGAATACCCTGACACCTCCCGTAAGGCCTCCATTTAAAGTAAGAGCGCAGGGAGAGAGTGCAAAGTATCAGACAACATCAAGATGTCATCGGCGTTCAAGGCAGCCTTATGCTCAGTTTGCCCCACTCTTATCCCTCGTATTCTGGTGTTCAGCCAGATGCGCCCCGCTAAGGGCTCTGTAGTCAAAGTGAAAATTAAGGGGGACAGGGGACACTCCCGACAAGAGACTATAAAAATATCAATAGGTAGGAAAAGACCACCATTAACTAAACCCTTGATCGGAGGAGCTGATAGCCCGCCATAATGAACCTAATAAACTTTGGTTCAAAATCGAACTACTGAAAGGTTAAATGGATGAATCCCCAATCCACCTGATCAAACGCCTTGTTGGTGTCCGACACCAGCAACGTCATTAGGAATCTTGGCCCGGTTACTATAGGCTCTGACATTAACAGATTGTCTAATATCCTGTGTGTTGCGACACAATATGAAGCCAGTCTGATCCATGTCAATAATTGATGGGAGCTCCCGAATCAATCTATGAGCCAACACTTTCGCATAGATCTTTGCAACCATATTGAGCAAAGAAATAGGATACGAGTCGCATGCGAAAGGGTCTTTCCCTGGCTTCAGGATAAACACTGTCACAGATTACCCCACAGTGCCAGTTACTATGCCTGAGTGTAGGTAGGAAATAATCAGATGCCAGAGGGGGGCCCCAACTGGTCCTGAAGCCTTCTAGAATGGGCTGAAAAATCCATCAGCCTATGAGGGACGAAGCGATCTGAAGCACTTTGAATATCCTCAATCGTTCACACGCTACTATCCTAAACGCTGTCTGTGCTCTGCCTCTTCTAAACTGTTATGCGTGCCGTCATTCCGCCGAGCGCGGATTGGGGGCCGTGCCTCTCCATTACTACGGCCCAAATTATGTAGTGTGCTTCCAGTATCCATATAAGAATTATCTAACCATCTGTCATTAGAAAGGCCGTCAAAATCTTTTTTAGCTTTGTGTGGCATGGCTCTGCCTGTCTCGCTTTCTCTCCAGTGCCATGATGCCCTCAGCTGTCCGTGCTCTGTAAACGTTTTCTTAACATAACATAACATCTTAATGGGGGACTATAAATCATCACACATCAGTTTTGATCCTAGGGAGGTCAGCTTCCTTAACACATTCCAATTGAGCCTCTTCTGAGAGAGGCTCTGCGCCCAGCTAATTTCAGTAAAATACTGAAAAGGCATCGAGCTTCACCCCCTGTTCATGCTGGGGAGTGCTGTCCGTGTCAGTAATGCACATCACATAGTTAATTGATTTAAGTCAACATAGTTTGTGCACAGAATGTGATTCGGGAGAAATTATCGCGCTCAAAACCACTTATTTAAGGTAGTCCTTCAATTTTCCAATTGTATAGCAATCCAAAAAAGTGAATAGAAGGGTCAGTAATATTTATTCTTCATGGATGAAAAACAGCCGACACGTGTTTCGACCCCTGGTCGTTGTTAAGGCTGTACATTGTCAAACATAATTGTACAGAATTGGTGGTTTCCATGAGTCAATGCCAAACAGTATTTCAACCATAAGACATGGCAAAATCAAAATACAATTAAATGGAATCATCAATAATACATTAATAAACCATACCATGTTGTGTCACATGTCAAGCCAGGATTGGAGAGATCGAGTCAAATGCAGGAAGAGAAAGTACAAAAAGACGAGGGGAAAACCCCATTACACATTGGAATGTGAAATTAGAAAAATGGGGGGATATAACAAAAAAGGTCACATATAGTCTAGATTGAATCCGTGTTCACTAAATGTAATCTTAGTTACTTATAAGTCCATTCACACCACCATCAAGCACACCATGTGCCCTATGTAAGTGCAACCCGATACTACGTTCTAAGTAATTTTGACTTGCACACATCAACTTCCTGGCATTGTGAGACCGTGCAGCCGCAAGCACCAATAACCCTTTGCAAAACTGAATTGATTTCCCATTAGGCTTTGGTTTTGTATTTCTGATAAGCTAATGGTTATTTCACCAGTGAGTCTTGTTCGATTTGGGTGTGCTAAAGATTTATAAGAATTGAAGAACAAAGTAATTAAGATTCAGGACAAATAATGGTGTCTGTACTATCTCACCCTATTGAAATATTCTCCGATACCATGAACCCTTTAAGGACTGTCAGAATATTCTGTTCCAATTAAGCATCTCCAAAACACTGGTTCGAAACGCAGTGGTTAGTCAGTGAGTCTGACGCATCAGAGCTCTTTGAAAAAGATTAAATAATAGAAGTTTCAGATAAACATATAGCATCTGTTGATAAGAGCATTCTACAATACTGTGAGAGCCCTAATAGGAATAAGAATCTTACCTTGCAATTTTATTTTAAAGGTATTGCAGCTAATGTTGGTGCACATCATTTGAAGTAGTCATTTCTGATTATGGTAATGTTAGAATTCCTATGGCAAACATTATTAATATAAATAATTTATAATCGTAATGTCGCTACTACCATCCTAGTGAATTATAGTTATTATTGTCAACTTCCAAATTATTAAGATAATTAGTGTACGTAAAATCAATATCTCGCCAAAACAAGTAGCTTAGTGAGGCCTTGGTGGAATCAATAATATACATTCCAAAACCCAAAGTATCTCAAAATGTTCATTTAAGGACCATATGTCCCAATTAATTCTTGCCATCATGATAGGCTATGGGAGAGGGCTCAGAGATACCACAAAAAAGTGTCCAGGAACGCGAGGTTGCAGCAAATTCAACTATGCGTAACTCATAGGGCATATATGACCCCACAGAGCATCGCCAGATTCAAGTGCACAGAAACACAAACATGCCCCAAATGCGGGGAGGTGAATGCCGGGATGGTACACATGTTCTGGGCATGCCCGGAAATTGGGAAATTATCGGGAGAAGTCATCCGCCGTTTAACAGAGAAAGGAATCCGGCTAGATGTGGAATCTGTATGGGGATGTATGGTGGGAGGCTTCACAAGACCCTGCAACCTGAGACACTTGAGCAAACTTAAGGACCTGGCCTACATACTGGCCAAGCGAAGAATTGCCATGAGCTGGAAGGCATGCCATAGACCTAATATAGAAGTGTGGTGGCATGATCTCCAGAAATGGGCAGAGGTGGAAACGGCAGTATGGTATGAGGCGGCTAATAGGGGGAAAGAGGGGGAAACATAAACCCTGATGGCCTGGAGTCACCTAGTAGCCACACTGTATGAGTCTACCGAGGCTGTTTCAAGCGAGCAAGACTCTTCCCGAGATATAGAGGAGGAGGAACCTCTAGAAGAAACTAGGGCAGGGAGTGAGGGAGAGTAAGCTCGAGTTAACGGGGAGGGTAAAGGGAGAACGGTGGCCACCTTATGATAATGCTTTTGATGTTTGATCTATTATATGCACTGTTGGGTTTGTTTTTGTTGATTGTTGTAAAAAAGAATAAAAATTGTTTTAATTTTTTTTTTATTATTGCCATCAAACTACAGAGTCATGCACTATCAAGATTTACCTTCAATTAGGGGCTAAATCCCAACAAGGTTCCTGTAAAAGGCAATTTTCCACCTGTGCACAACGCCTTCACGTTGTTTGCCACAAGCGCGGCATAGAATGATATATTCAAAATGACAGCTTGTGCTTCATGACGTCACGCGTAACATGACGCGTGACGTCATTAGTAAACAAAATATATTGCAACGTTATTTTACGTTTAGCGATCAGTTTACTAAATGGTTTCAGTGTTCTGTACATGTATTTGTTGTTATAGAGAACGATTATACTTAATATTGGCGATATCAGTGAAAATGAAAATCATTTACAATTGGGCATATTTGGCTTGTTATTAATAGCATGTCCAAAGAGATAGTTTTCTCATGGACATGGTATTAGGATCACAATTTTTATTCCAGTTTGTTTGACACATTTGAATTTATGGTGTTGAAAAGGTTAGTCAGAAATGTATGTCATTATCATCATGAAGATGAAAAAATTAAAGTGCTAAAGAATTGGAATATATTGCATCACTATTAGAAAAACACCTGATAATAGGTTGTCAATTATATGCTAAACTAATATAAAACTACACAATGTGTAAGGGATGCCAGCACATTAAGCAGTTGCTAGCTATGAATAGCTGTTCAAAGATGATTAGTACTGAAAATTAAAATATCAAAGGGAGATTAAGTTCTACAGTTAAACTGGGTCCTATAATCATTTGGACTGTGAACTTGGAGCGTCCATATGGATGCTCAAAGTAAAATACCTCTGGAAGTTATTTCTGAACTATTCCCAAGGAATCCTTTTAACAGGTTATCTGTAAAAAATGCAATCACAGCCTCACAATTTGGTATTGTATCTTACAGTAATTACTGTTTTCGTTAATGCCCGAATAGTAGTCATAAGAACACATGCATCTCGTGATCACAGTTTAATCCTGATTGAGTACATCTCAAAAAACAAATTAGTTTACTTTCCTGTTGTCTTAATTTGAGCCTAAGATTACCTCCCCTTTTCCCTAACTTAGCCCGTATCAGTACAATGAAACGAATATCATTTCTATTGCTCATTTGATGTTGTTCACGCCAGTGTATGGCCAACGGCGATTTGGGGGGTAATTATTTCTTAAACTGGCCAGGTGTTCTCTAATTCGGACTCTAAGTTGTCGAATTGTGCTTCCCACGTAAAGTTTACCACAGACACATATAATGGCATAAACCATGTTACAAGTTTTACAATTGATAAATTCATAATATTGATCACTGTTCCATTTGTGTCTGTAAAAGATTGTTTCCATAAGCATATTTACAGTAGTTACAGTTACCACACTTAAAAAAAGTCTTTTTAAGCCAGTTCCCATCAGTGTTGTCATCTTTAGTCTTCAGAAGGGAATGGCTGAGCTTCTGTTTGATTGTTTGTGCTCGTGTAAAAGTGAATTTTGGCTTGTCAGACAAATAGGGTAACAAATCGTTGTCCAGTTTCAGGATATTCCAGTGTTTCTCTACCAGATTATAGAGAGTGGATGAATCTCTCGAAAAATTGGGTGATAATTGCAATGCGTTTCTGTTCGGGTTTTTCATTACGGTGATCACCAAGCAAATCTGACACTGTTTCGTGAACTTGCTCTCAGCTTTGTTGATACACTCCAGCCTATACCTTCTATTCATAAACCTTTTTGTCAAAACACTGGATTCTTTCGCATAATCTGTATGCTTGCTTCAATTTCTTCTTGCTCTATAGAATTCCCCTAAGGAATATTATTAATTGTTGAGCGTTGATGACTAGTTTGTGTAAGGAGTACAGAGTTCACTTCTGTTGGCGTACGGTAAGTCCTAGTTTGGAGCCTGCCATGTTCAACAAATATATTGTAACGCTCACCTGGTATCCACAGGGACGTCACTCAGCCTGTTCTGACCTCTTACGACCTCGAACCCTTCCCTGGAGGCTACTCGACTGGAGACTGGGCCTGAAACACAGGATTGGTAGAGTTTAACTCCCTATTGTCTCTGTGTGCTTGAACCCCTTCTTCCCCGGGGTCCAACCATTCCCTTTGATCCACAGCTCACCTTGTTTTCTTGGATAGTGTGCTCTCCGTCCTGCTTTCAGCGCAGGGGCGCGTTGATTGATGCAGGTTTGTTGCTGCCTAGTTACTTCACTGGCAAGAGTCCGACAGGTAAGTATAATGAGTCTTTTGAACAGTTCTCTAACTTCGTTCCTTTCCTTCCTTAGATGATGACCGGCGCCCGGGGATGGCGGCGTGCTGCTGAGATGAGTAGCGCTGAAGGTGAGTGAGAGCGCGATGCACCCCTTTCGTATTTGTATTGAACAGAGTTATTTTTCTGTGTCTTTTAGGTGCCATGACGTTTTCAGTGTGGATGCCTGTTATGAAGAACAAATGCGGTGAGTAAGCGCAGTATGCGGCGCCTCTAGATGTTTCCACGCTAACCTGGAGTGTCTTTTCCCTCTTGCAGATGGATGAGAGGTTCCGGAGACAGAGTTCCCCCAGAGCGGCTGGGATTCAGGTAAGCGTTTGAAGCTCGTACAGTCTTTAAAAATAAGCGAAGATTTGCAAAATGCTTACTAATGCCTTTTTTCTGTTCTTTTCCCTTTTCCTTAGGAAGCGGCATGCCAGGATGGGAATGACACCGCCGTAGATGCCTGCAGAGCACGAGGAGCTATGAATGATGGGCAGAAGCGCCACAAGGTAAGGCCGTTCCTAACGGTGTTCTTGTTCTTGCAGGAGCTGAGCGCAGAAGAAAGATGCAGGCCTACTGCAGACTGATCCGAACACGGTGAGTGTCACGCTGCAGGTGCAGAAAACGCAAAGCATGTTTCTCAGCCTGGGCATGGCTTAAATAGTCTCTGGGTATCCCAGTTGTCTCTGGGCTGAACCACACCCAAAAGACTAGACTGCACATGCAGTTCTGGGAACCGAAATATGTGTGGGCATCCATCTTGTCCCCATCAATGCACTACAAGTCCAATCCCCCCAATGTTATCCTATGGGAGTGAGTGAGTCTGGTGCCACAAGCGCCAAGTCTGACTCCAAGTGGGTCTTTGGAGGGTTGGAGAGGCCCTTGAGGGCCATGTAGGTGATCGTGGCCTGGCTACAGCCTGGCATCTTGGAGGGTTGGGGACATGAGGGGCAGGAATCATGACATATCTGCAGATCTAAAAAATCAATACATCTGGATTGGCAGAGCCCATAAAGTTAAGACCAAAACCATTAGCATTGATATACTGTACAAAATTAGCAAGAGAGACGAGATCCCTTTTCCAGATGATTAATATATTGTCTATAAAGCGCCTCTATGCAATCACATTGGTTCTGTAGGTTTCATGCTTGTATATATGTGTCTCCTCAAATTGAGCCATAAATAAATTGGCCAAGGAAGGGGCAAATTTAGTGTCCATTGCAACCCCTTTTACATGAACATAATATTGGTAATTGAATATGAAAGCATTGTCTAATGTAAATTGTAAGAAACTCTTAAGCAAGTTCATGTGTTCTAGATAAGATGCAGATAGAACTTGAAACATATAATCAATAGTTTGCACTGCCAGTTTGTGGTCAATGCCGGTGTATAAGGCCGTAACATCTAAAGTGGCTAGCAAATAATCTGATTCCCATTCTAGCGTTTTAAGGAATTGCAGTACATGTGTGCTGTCTCTTATGTAGGATTTCATACGAATAACATAAGGTTTGAGAACTTCGTCTAGATACTGGGTTAAGCCTTCTGTGGCCCACCCTATACCACTCATAATCGGCCTTACTGTCGGTAAGGTCGTAAATGGCTTTTGTATCTTGGGTAAGAAGTATAGAGTGGGCATCACAGGGCCAGTGTTGGTTAAAAACATGTTCTCATCCTCCGTGAGGAATCCTCTTTCTTACCAAAATTTGATAAGACCCAGAAGCTCAGCTACAACCTTCTTTGTTGGATTAGATTTGAGCAAATTATAGCAATCAGGAGTATTTAGGTGGGAAATGGCCATAGTAATATAATCGGTGGTATTCATCACCACATAGTTGCCTCCCTTGTCAGCTTCTTTGATTGTTATAGAATTGTACTTGGCTAAATCTTCCAATGCTTTGGCCTCATCTCGACTTAAATTGGATGTAGATTTCCTCTTACTGTGAACATTCTTGTCCAAATAGTCATGAATATCCTTGGTGATGGCTTTGTGAAAAGTCTCAATTACTTTATCAGAACCGAACTGAGGTGTAAATTTTGATTTTGGTTTAAATTCTCTTATCGCTAAGTGCCTATTGTTGACTCCTAGGTCACGACAGATGGTACGGTATCTGTAGGGTTTTCCTGATTTAGTGTTAAGAGAGTTTCGATGTTCCTTATGTCTGATATAGTGTATGTGTTTGGATCTTCCAGTGACGTTTTAGGCTCAAAATTACGCACTTGAGTAGCAAAACATTTTTTTAATTTAAGTTTTCTTAGAAATTTTAAAAGGTCAATTTGAAAATTAACTAAATCAGTCCCCCTGCTAGGTGCAAAGGACAAACCTTTATTTAATACAGCAATCTCAATTTGACTTAAATTCCTACTCGACAAATTGCACACCAAATCCAATTGATTTACTTCATCATGCGTTTCTTGGTGTTAGATCTGGTCAGAATTCCTGGGCGGGCCAGATCTTTGTCTGAGCTTCCACTCCTGCTTCCCCCCTCTCCCGCCCCTGGTGTGCCACTCGGTATTGGTGTAGATGCCCTGAGTGGGATTGTGAATCTTACCTGTTTGTTATTTATCTCTTTGATTACATAGTTTGTGGGCTATAAGTTTATTAGCCTTATTGCCTTGCGAGTAGTACAATTATTTAGTCTGGAGAAGCAGACTCACAGTTTCCACTGCTAATAGCATTTCCGAATCAGCTCTAGACAATCTCACTGCCCCATATGCCAACTAGTACCGAAATCGTGAATGGTCTCTCCTTCTCACAAATCTCTCCCTCCAGGCGTTGCCTTACCTTTCTTCTGGACGAAACTGCTGAGAGACTGATAATCTTGCCCTTGACCACTTTTTTTAAAGCATCCCAAACCACCTGCTGGGGAGTACCGCAATTGATTGTTCATCAGAAAGCAATTTGTTATCACCTCTGCAATATCCCGTGAAAGACTGGATCCTCAAGAAGTGTTTCATATATTCACCATTCTGTGGCAGGCATGCCCGACACCCTTTGAATTCTAATCGAGGCAGGGACCGACCTATGATCAGAGAGTAAGTTAGGCCCAATAGTAACTTCCTCTATGTATGGAACCATGGAAGAACAAAATAGGACAAGGTCTATTCGGGGGTGACCCCCATGCATGTCAGAGAAATGTGTAAAATCCCTCTGTGTGCCCTGGGAGCAGCGGCAGACCTCTATCAAACACTGTTCACACAGCACTCGAGGCAGAGTATTGGCATTCCTAAAATCCGACTGAGGTGGGGGGCAGAGTATTGGCTAGAATATTGGCTAGAGTAGGTTCAGCCACCCCAAGAAGAATCTCTCCCTCAACAAAAGAGGCCAGTGCCTGCCCCTCATACAGAAGATAAAGGAATATCTGGGTCATCAAGTGTCCAAACCAAAGGCCCCTTCACTTCTAAGTATCTACAACACGCCAGCCAGAGAATTTGGTAGCGTTGGAGAACAGGATTGCTGTGCCCCTCTTTGTGGAAGAACAACAAAGGAAGAATTGCTTTGGAAAGTATCGGTTATAAAGCTACCTTCCATTTGTCTCGAGCAGATGGGTCTCCTGAAGGAATACTATATCCACCCTCCAGTATCCGCAACCTGTCCAATAATGATCTCCCCTTAACTGAGGAATTCATGCCCTGGACATAAAGAGTAACTATCTCGAATGTTTCCCTGGAAGCAAACCTTCCCCGAATCTAACAATGCAAAATATCCCAAATTAGCAACCACCCAAACCCAGGGGATTCGGCTACCTCCACTAAATGACCAAGGAATCTCAAGTGCCATTTTTCCAAAATCAAGCTAACAAACCCTGACCTAGGTGAAATCTAAACACAAAAAACGATCTAGCTACCGGTCACCTGTTACAACTCAATGGCGCAGGGCCGGACCACCCACAGCAACCCAGAATCACACCCCAGGAGCCCCACTGCCTCCTTTAAGATACTGTCACTACACCTTGGGCTTCCTCATAGGGGCCCACCACACTTGTCAGATATATATATCTATCTATCTATGTGCCTCTTCCGCTGATTACCAGTGCAAACAGGACCAAGGAATGAGGGCTATCCGCATTCCTTGTCACAGGTCGGCACCTTGTGTGACGATCCTCTGACCCCACTAGTCCTTTTCCAACCCTTGGGCCTGCTGACTTTGGATCAAGGACCCACCTGCGGTCGACAGGGACCAGAGGAGTCAGAGGTACCTTCAGCAACAGCTCCAGATCGAGGCAGAGATTCATCCCTCCGCATGGGATTCACGATTAGCCTTGCCTTCTGCGTGGACCTGACCACCCTCCGGTCTCACTCAACAGCATAAATCACAGCACATGGAAATCTTGATCTGTACTTTATCTCTCTTTCGCAGCTATGTAGTAAAGACATTGCACTCCCACCTCCATTATTTTATCCTCTACCTTATAAAAGGGGCCCCTAGTCAGGACATCAGGGATCAGTTTATTCCGTTGCTGAGCCGCCAAATAAATGCAGTGCATGCATTCCAGTACAATCCACTCTGAATCCGAACTATAGGAACATGCAAGAAGGGTGCAAAATAAGTCCTGAACATATTACTGTACGTGAGAGTCCTTTACACGAATAAGGACCCCTATAATCCAGATGTGATTCCTCCAAGACCTATTCTTGGTGTCGTCCTGGCGTTCCCGTAGGAGCCTCTGCTGCTCCTCCAGCACAGAAATCCTTTTGTCATAGAGCAAATGTATGTAGTTCATCTTGCAAGTGTTCTCTGCCTCATCAGTCCAGGACTCGGCCTCTGCCACACATGTATCTATTGCTCCAAGTCTCTGGGTGAATTCTGCAAATGAGCTTTGAAACTCCCTTTTAATTTCAGCCAACATCTACGCTAGAACCTGCTTTGTTGGCCGGTAGCTCGATTCCATCACCTCTTCTGAACCTCCTCCCACTGATGTTTCCCCAGAAAATTCTGTCTTGCAAAGCTTTTCTTGAATATGCATTATTGCCATCACGTCTCCTGTCCTCCCAGATTTAGCGCCCTTAGACGCCATTCCCATAGGCAGACGCTAGTACAGCAGCACACTAGTTATTGCAGGGAGGTACCCGTCAAATGGCTGCCCAGCAGGGATCTGAAGATAATAGTAGCAGGAGATGTAGTCACCTGGGAACAGTCACCCAACACTCTACCAGACGCAGAACGATTTCACTTCACCAGTACCCTGGTACACATGGAGCGCCACAACTAGGATCCGGCACAAGATTGGAAACCCAGGGTTGTGCAGTTGGAGGGAGTGTGCCTCACAGGCCGTAGATTCTGTCAAAAGGCCTTGTACACGAGCAGAGTGGCAGGGCTGACCACTTCCAAGAGCCTCTCCCCGTCCACCCCACTAAAACACGCTCCACAAGATAGCCTTACACAGCAAGCAGGGTAGGTGCAAGCATCAGTACAATCAGAGGTCTTATTTATTTATTCGAATTTGTAAATCGTGCAGCAGCCCGGGGCATCGTGGCACTTGTTACAGACAGAATGCTTAGTTACAGGCAAGGAACAGTTGTAATTTTGAAAACATAGAATGGGTTAGATGAAGAGGGACATTTTGAGTTTTTTCTGGAAGGCAAGGAGAGAGTTATCTGCTCTGATCGCTGAGGGTAGAGTGTTCCATAGCTTGGCGGCTATGTAGGGGAAGTCTAACCCTTCAGCTTTAGCCCTGTTGATACGTGGAGTGTATAGTTGGTTAGTGTAGCAAGTCCTGGTGGGTCGTGTAGAGGTTGATTTAGTTATTGACTCTGATAGATATGATGGTGCTGTAGGGTTGAGGCATTTGTGGGTGAGGGTAAGGATTGTAAATGTGATGCACTCTTTAACCGGGAGCCAGTGAGCTTCCTGTCAGGCAAGGGAAATATGTTCCCTTTTGGGAAGGCTCAGTGCAGCTCTTAGCGCATTGTTTTGCATGACTTGTAGTCGGTTTAGGTTTTTTGTAGATTTACCTGCTAGAAGGGCATTACAATAAATAATGAAAATGAATAGTGGTGTATATAGTATGGAGTGCTTCGGCGTCTCTATTGTAGGAGCCGGTGAGTGGTAGGAGTACCTGAGTATTGTCAGCGTAGTTAGTATACGCGATACCTAGGGCGTCAAGCTTGTCGAAGAGGGGCTTTGTGAACAAGTTGTACAAAGTGGGTGTTGTGTAGGAGCCTTGTGGGACTCCGCAATGGATAGTGGCGGGGGCTGCATTGGCTATGTGGGAGAATACTTTCATTGCCCTGCCTTCCAAGAAGGAGGTGATCCATAGAGCTGCTTCATTGGAGATGTTAGCTGATTGGGGGAGGTGTGAGGTGAGCGTCTTATGATCCACCAAATCATAAGCCGCCGAGAGGTATAGGAGTAGCAAGAGGGCTGGCTTGCCTTTGTCCATGATTTGGGTGATTGATTTTTGAGGTCCACCAAGACTGTTTCAGTGCCGTGACCTTTGCGGAACCCAGATTGCCTGGTCCCGAGAATAGAGTGAGTTTCAAGGAAATGTTGGATTTGGCAGTGGGAAGCTTTATCCAGGGGACTAGCCACTCCAAGATCACTCTGTGCTGCTGAAAAGCGCTCTTTGCCTTTGCTGTTTTTGCCGATCCTCCAGCCTGCTCCATCGGCCCCACAAAGGAATCGCACAATCTTTCACTGAGCCAACATAGAGCACGTCCTGCTCGCCTCCCAGCTAAGCCACACCCCCCTCAATTATTCTTATGGTTCAGATGCCATAACAGCTTTTGTTCCTAAATCATACAAATTATATTTTCTTGAAAAAGCATTTGTTCTCAAAATCTTACATCAGTTAGCATTGAACTTGTTTCAAAGTGCCTGTGTGATATTTCCCAATTCTCAACCTGGCTGACCCGATATTTTCCCTGACAAGTCCTCATTACTGGCTGTAGCCCCACTGGTTGGTGGCAATCTTTAGATAATTTTAGGTATGTACCGCTTGCTGTTCTCCAGGGACTCCCTATTAGACACCTCTGTAAAATCCAGCACAAAATCCAAAAACCTGTTTAAAAGTGAATGTGTGACATAAGTGTGGTCATATCTGTTAATTTTTACTGTCACCTTGAAAAGAGAGGCCCGCTGTTACTAGCGTGATTAGTTTGTGATGAGCTTCAAAATCAGTCTTGAATCGCTGTCTGGGGAATGACTGGGAAGAAGACATCTAAAGTTGACTGATAAGCCCCCACTGATTGGCTGGTGTTCAGAATGTTGAATGGATGTGGTCTCCAATTCGTTCTGGGGTTCCCTTAAATCCCAAACTCCCCATAAAAGTGTAGGTTCTGCTGCCACACCTCCATAACACCTGGTGGATGAGTACCAAAGGTAGAAGGAACGTGCAAACACAACTGATCTTGAAGAGGAACTTGCTAAACCTACATCCTGCCAAGACCCTTTCTGACAGTGAAGCACGGCCCTGTTAGCCACTGTTATGTACCTTGAGTTAGCATAGAGAGCCCATATTTGGCACCCTTCCTCCAACCGACCCAGAGAGACTAGCCAAGTCACAAGCCTTCCATAACCCATGTCCTAAGTAAACCTTTCTGCCCAGCCCTGTGAATACCAGACACAGGCTTGAGCAGCTGAAGCTAAAAGCACTGGCCATGTCTGAGACCTGCCATTTCTACCAAACTGAGAAACTACAGCTACAACCCAGAAGAAACCTAAAGTGAAAATTGGCATTATTCTGACCTCTGGAGATCTCAACCTCTTGCCCCAAAGAAAGTAACTTATCTGAAAGCACAGATTACAGAAATTCTTATTACCCATAGGGTTTTGCTATTTATTCGTCCAGCCTGTCTGACACGTTGGCTCAGAGGAAGGTCATCAAGGATTAAATGTAACATTTTGCTAATCCAGCTGTCAAAAAATAGAACATTTATTTTCATGACTCCGTCATGTAGGTGTTATTTTTCTACTTCCTTTCTTGTATGCCATACTTATAGGCTCTTCCTTTTCTTCTGTGTGGCAGAAGGGGTTTTCTAAAACAGCCGGTTAATGGATATTTTACAGTTGTGAATCTATTGACAACACAGAATAGCTATTTGTAGTTCAGACCCCGGTCTTTCATAACAAATAACAGAATTTATCATATTGGTGTATATTTTCTAAATATTTATTAAAAACAGTTTTGCATGTTCAACTATCACAGCAAAAACAATGCATCCAAAAAAGATGCATCCTATCAGCAAACAACTGAACCTTTAAAAATCCATTATTTGCTAATGAACAATCATGCATTCGCATTTGCAGTTGTACAGTTTACTTTAATACATTTTAAAAATATTTCTGTTGTGATACATAATTTGATAATGGTGCAGTTGCTAAATGCTTGTATTGCTGTATGCTGTGTTTATCTAAACAAATCACTTCTTCAAAAATCAGTTCTTGAAACAATGATCAGACATAGTTTAACTGACAGCTTACACCTGAATCCATGCTGCTAAAATAAACTTGTCATTCCTAAATGCAGCTCACTTTCTGTGCTGCTAAACTAAACGAGTGCACAGTATAATCAACTAAAAGTTCTTAAAAACATCCTTGTTTCTCTTGGAAAAATATGAATTTGCAAATCATTGCTATAAATACTGCCTCTATATAATGGCTTTGATACCCATCTCAAAGTAGCTAACATTCCATCGTGGCTGGCGAGGATTCAACTCTCGGATCTGGTTTGCTGATTTTCAGCAACCTTCCCCCACCCTCTGCACGACTTTGTCTGCCAATGGGTTGTATGCGTTGTCTAAGCCTACTCGAAGCAAGTGTTTATGCTGCTCTGTATACAATTAGGTGGTGTAAAGGTGTTGAAGAAGGAAGCTGACGCAAAGGTGGCACGGTTTTGCTTATTGACTTTTATTTGTGTATCCCTATTTTCAAAATGGGTTTCCCGGCCTTAAAACTAATACTAAAGGTTCTGTCAGAATGTCCGTCAAATCAAATACTATTGTCCTGTATCATAACTTATTTCCATTCCTCACACTACAACTAAGGATAATCTAACAGAAAGCTCCTTCTCGAGGAGAATGTCTCCCTCGTCCTGATGTTTGGTTCCTGTTCAAAAGAATGTTCTCTTATAACAATCATATGCCAAGGAGAATGACTCCCTTTGCCTGGCTTGCGGGTTCACACAGTCTTTCCAAATCCAGGAGAATGGCTCACTTCTCCTGGTATTGCTCGACACGGTAACAAGGCCAGGGGGAATGAATCCCTTCCCCTGATGTCTCAAAAGTTCTTTCTCAAGAACCCTCAGCATGATTCACACTTTGCCACTCTATTTTGTTGTTAGCAAAGTCCCAAATCCTTCTCTGCTGATCACTGGGCTCAGTGCCACCACTGCGACAAGGGAGTTCTCCTTGCTTGCTCAGTTCCCTTTTATTGGAGTCCTAGACACTTCTCTGGTGGTTAGAGGGCTTATTACGGCCCCTGTGATGAGGAAGCTCTCCTCGGATGCCTGGTTTATGCTGGTTAGGGTTTCGGCCCTTCTCTGGTGGTCAATGAGCTTATGGTTGCCACTGTGATGAGGAGGTTCTCCTCAGATGCTTGGCTTATCATGGTTATGGTCCTCAACCCTTCTATCTACCACCCTGTGTCTCCTCACGGTCGCTCGCACCTCCTGTTAACTTCAAAGGGATTTCTGCACACCACCGGGACTTCCTGGCACTGGGGTTCTTCTCTTCGCTGCACTGGTCTCCTCTCTTTGGTTTCCAGAGCAACGCAGCGACTCTGCACTCCGGTCTGCTGCTTGACTCTTCACTCCTGCTCTGAATTCGGGTCTGCATCAGCTGGACCCACAGAAAACTTTTCCGTTCCTCGCCGGCGTCCTCCGCTCTTCCTCTGGTCTGACCATAGGGTCATAATGTTTGAAATTCCCACTGGTTTCCATGCCTGTTGCCACACCAGGCTAGTTTTGTAAGCTTGGTTAGTCCGTTGTCCATACTTATACAATGTTACCAGTCGCGCCCTGGTGGGTTGTAAAAGTCTTTTGTTCTTGTTGATAACTAATCTTTATGCCACCTCTAGGCCCCCTTGTACTAGTACTGGAACAGTCAATTATCTTTGTCTTCTGTGCTCTTCCTCCTAGTACTTTTGGCTTTAGCTTTCTCTTTAACCAGTGTATTACAGAAGTACATCATTTTATTTTCATCTAAAGGGTTCTGAACAGTGGGGAAAGCTAGGGAATGTTGAGAAGTGTTAGTATCCAATGGGCTGCACCCTAAGTGGTCGTCCTTGTCCCCAAAGGGCAAGCCCCCCCTTTGAGGTCCTCCCATGTTAAGCCACCCCTAGGGGGACCATTGTGTAGCAGCCGCACTTCCCCATCCTCAAGGAAAATGCCCCCCTCCCCTAGGGGAGAAGTGACATCACCTTGTAAATCGGCATAGTGGCTACTTAATCTAATGTTATCTTAATTGCAAGTTGCTGTATTGTTTTAAAAATACAATAACTCATCGGGCACTAGTTTGCCCGAATGTGTGGTCCAGGCTGTTGTTTTCTGTCGAGGCCTGTCAATTAATTTTAATTGGCCTTACACAGTGCAAAACATCCCCGTATTTAAGTGGTTTTTTTTGTACGTCCTACGTGCTTAACAATGTTTACTCTTTTTGGCCTTGTTTTAATTGCTTCTTGAGCTTAGAGAAAAAACCTTTTAGGAAGGTGTCTTTTCTTAATTCAATTATACATGTACTGTTTTATGACGCTAAGCTTTTTGGTTTACAATGACGAGCAGTGTACCCAAAATCCCCCCTCGTCGAGGTCCCTCAGATTGCAAGAGTTAATATTGTCTACTTTGTCCCCACGACCTACGATAGCCTTGTCTAGTTTTACGACTAACCTTCTCGACGACTGCCTCGTTTGCTTCCTGTCGCCAAAGACATCCACAACTGCTCGACGACTGTCGACCGCGTGTCCTCAGCCCTCTGGCCAGGCACTGAAGTAGGGAGAGTGGGGCCCTGGGTTATTCTTCTTTAAAAATGTATTTCCTTTTCCCTTCTCTTTCTCTTTTTGGTCTGGCTGCCGTCACCCTCTGCTATGGAGAGGACGTGTAACGGCAAATTTTCTTGAAAGGACACCCATCGCCGTTGCAATCAGTGTCTTCCTCGAGATCATGACGAGCGCTCGTGCAACCCCTGCAAGCTCTTTCAACTGAAAACGTTGAAGGACAGGCAGACTAAACAGTGGGCGGCCTACACTATGCAGGCCGAAAGCCATTCCCCCATTGGTGCTGTCGCTTCGGAATGACAAGGAATCCATCGGCAGCCATGGCTCCGAATTGGAAGCCATCAACCTTTTCGGTGTAACCTTCAGTCACCCAAATGCCTAATCTCCGGCCCGACAGACAGGCCACCGGCTGTGTTAGGGGAAGTTCACACCCTGGTGACAAGGGCACACACGCACTACAAATACCTAAACACACAACGCTTAAGGCCTCCTCGACAGCGACGTTGAAAAAGTGTGCAATGTCAACCTGGCCGCCGAAAAGTTTGGTGCCTCCCAAACCTGGCAACCATCTTTGCAGCATACGACTGGGCTTTCCACTGGAAAGGGCATCCACCTAAAAAAACATGCGGTTGCTGACTCTCCGTCCAAGGGTGCACAAGCACCTAAGACCTTGGTGGAGGCGCCGACCGCGACAGTGCCGTCAGGCACGTTGAGATCTTCCATTCAATTCCCGAAAATCTGCGAAGGCCTTGCAGCTATTATTTCGGCAGCTACAGAACACAAGGGCACCCCCCCTCATTGAGAGGAATATTCTGAAGCCCCCCCGAGCCTCTCTCGAAGGCCTTATTAGGAAAATCTCCCACCTTCTGGGCATTCCTTTCCACCTTCTGGGCATTCTGCATCTTCCTTGTGGACTAGGGAGAGATTTGAAAACTATATGGACAAAATGGGCCAATTTATTGACTTTTCTGACAAATACATCACTCCTAAAAGACCCAGGGAAGAGGACTCCTTCCCCATTCCCCATAAAGGACCATTCGCTGAAATCCCAGCCTCCCCAAACCCCCGCCTCTCAATCCCCAGTACACATATGGGACGTTATGCAACCATACAAGTAGTTCAGGATATTCCCAACAGGCAGAGCCTGTGGAGACAGAATTGTTCTACAAATTCCAAAATTGTTGCATATTCAGTCGAGAATCTGGATTATTTCCCCTGTATTGCGTAGGTAACCTACTCCAGGGAGACAAAGTTCCATAGTTTGTTAAAGCAGTCCATGATAAGCGGGGGATCCTTGGACTTCCATTTGTGGGCTATAACGAGAAGAGCCGCCATGTGCAGAATATTAAAAAAAAAGAGATTCTGTGTTTTGGCCATAGTCTATTGTCTGGTTCCGCCATACCCAGGAGGATTTCGGCCATAGGACGTTTTGCGTTCGTCCCAAGCATCTTCCCCTTGTGCTCATTCACTACTGCCAAGAACCCCTGTATTTTAGGGCATGCCCACCACACATGAAGCCAATCTCCTGTCCCCCCTTCAATCTTTCCAAAAAGTGACCTGAATGGCCGGGTTAATTTCATGTAGCCTCTCGGGTATGTAATGCCACTGAAACATTATTTTAAACCATAATTGCCTAATCTGGGGAGACCTTGGCAGACAGGAGATATCGGCCCAGAGATATGACCAGCTCTCCTCAGATAGTGTGGTCCCTAGTGTATTGTCCCATCTAGTTTGATAAGGAGGTTTCGTCTGCAGGGAGTCATCTATGAGAAATGTGTATGTTTTCGAAATCAGGTGTTTGTCCCCTGGGTTTTAGGTGAGGAATTTTTCAAATGGCATAAGGGGTCTTTGTGCAGCTACTCTGGAAAGCATTGGGATTCTTGCAAACCCAATTCTTCTTTGCATATATTAAAGGACTTGATGTCATTTCCTGAGAGCATATCTTGAAATTTCGTGCACCCCGCTGCCTTCCATTGTAGGAATGAGTGAGTCTCAAGACCTGTAGAGAATTGTGGATCCTCGAAGAGTGGAGTGAGGGGGAGGGGAATGTTGTAATATGTTGCTGTCGGGCTGCTTGGTCCCACGAATCCTCAACCACCCTTGTGATATCCCTATAATGTATATTGCGGTTGCAGAGACTATCTATTCTAGGTAACCATAGTTTTTCTCCCATTCGTGGGCCCACTACTGCTTTTTCTATCTGCACCAATCTCTTATCTTCCCCAAACCAGTCTTTAATGACACTCAATTGTGAGGACCTGTAGTATTCCCGGAAATGTGGGAGGCCCCTGTTTGGGGGGGAAGCATTAGGATTTTCATTGCTATCCAGGGAATTTATTCTTCCATATTAATCGGGACACCATTTTAATTAGTGTGTGGAAAAATGCAGCCGGAATCTGAATTGGGAGAGCTTGAAAACAAGTACAGGACTCAAGGTAGGATAACCATTTGAATAAAGCTGACCCTGCCCAACCAGGATACAAATAGAGGGGTCCAGCGCGATAATAGGACCCAATATTCTCTATAAGTGGTGGGAAGTTCACTGTGTACAGTTCCCTCATAGTAGGTGTAATAGTAACTCCCAAGATTTGAATGCTTTTGGGGAACCATTTAAGTTGCGTCACCTCCTTAGCTTTTGTTAATTCCCCCTGGTTGAGCGATACGTTTAGTATCTCTGATTTAGCAATATTAATTTTCAACCCGGCCACCACACTGAACCGTTCCAGTTCTTGCACTGCAGCAGGGAGCGAGGCAGCCGGATCCCTGATTGTGAGGAGCATGTCATCTGCATACGCCATCAATTTATGGACGGCCCTACCAAATTCTATGCCTTTAACTGCCTCTAGTTGGTGAATGCGCGACAGAAGCGGTTCTAGATATAGAGCATATAGAAGGGGGAAAGGAGGCAGCCCTGTTAAGTGCCCCTCTGCAGGGAGACCGGGAGGGACAGGTGGCCATTTATCATAATTCTAGCTATAGGGGTGACGTAGTTAGCTTGTATCCTGGTGATAAAAGTTGGGCCAAATCCCATTTCCTGCTGTGTATTGAAGAGAGAGGATCACTCGACCATGTCGAAGGTCTTCTTGGAATCGAGCGATAGCAATACTGCAGCACCCCCTTTCTTAAACACTTTTTCTAACAGATGGCACACCCGCCTGAGGTTATCGTGAGTTTGGCAGCCTTTTATAAACCTGGTCTGATCAGGGTGGATCAGTGATGGCATTAGATGTTCAACCGATTTGCAAGGATTTTGGTATAGATCTTTGCATCTGTATTCATGAGTGCTATAGGGCGGTAAGGACTGCATTTACCTTGGTCTTTCCCTGATTTGGGGAAGAGAATTATCTTCGCCTCTTCCATGGAGTCTCTTACTTTACCAGATGTGGCAAACGAGTTAAACCGATCTGTGAGTCTAGGGGCTAGGAAAGTATGGTACCTTTTGTAAAAGGAGGCAGGTACCCATCCGGACCTGGCAATTTATTAATCGGGAGATTTCATATCACAAATGGTACTTCCTCTCGGGTGATGTCCTTCTCCAGCTTCTCCCTGTCTGGGATGGGGAGGCTTTGTAGTGTTGTTGACTGTAAATATTGGCGTTGAAGTGTGTGATTAGGGTGGCCAGATGTGTAGAGGGATGAATAAAATGCATGGAATTGTTTAGCGATTTGTTCAGTTGTCGTCACCCTTTCCCCCATCGGGTCTTTGATCCACAGGATTGTTGGGCTGCGTTTTTTGTTTTAGTTGTCCGGCTAATAGTTTGTCAGCTTTATTAGCCTTGATGTATTTCTGCTTTAACTAGAGCAAACACTTTTCAGCTTGCTTACTATGAAGATGATCTACTTTGACCTTTGCACATCATCGTTGGAGTTCCGGACCAGTGTCCGTCTCCATCTGTCGATTATATTTTTAACCTCTGCATCGAGATCTAGTTCTATTTTTCTCCTGAACTTCCCCCTAAGTGTTGCTTTAAATGAGACCCAGGTGACACCCAACTGTGTTTCGGCATTGGCATTCACTGCAAAGAATTCCTCCATTTGGTGTTCCAAGTCATTGCAGACGACTTGGTCCGTTAATAGTATTCTCGGGAATGACCTGTTCCATAGCCTGGATTGGGGATTAGGAAGATTGAGAACAATGGTTATCGGGGCGTGGTCAGAGATCGTAATGGTGTAGGTGTCTATTTGTGTGATATTCCCCATCAATGTGGCCGAGCCCCAGATGTAGTCTATCCTAGAGAACGATTTATGAACTTGTGAATAGTGAGCATATGCGATTTCATCACCCCGTAGGGGCGTCCAGACATCCCTGAGAGTGAGCTCTGCAAATCTTGCATTTAGTGTGCGTGGCACTGGTGGCTGAGCATATTTGGTTTTAGAACGATTCAAGCAATATTTAAGTCTCCCAACAAAATGATGTCACCCATGCTAAAATATTCTAACTTTGATATGACCATTTTTAGGAACCACTCTTGGCACCAGTTTGGGGCATAGACGGATGCCACCGTAAGATTAACCAAGCCTAGCCTAAGGAGAAGGAAAATGTAATGGCCCTCCTTGTCTGGCTCCGTCTTCAAGATAGTCACCTGCGTGCCAGCTTTAAACGCTAGAAGTACCTATGCTTTTTTCTCCTTAGCATTAGCCTGCACAATCTTAGGGTATTGTCTGAGTTTTAGTCTGTCTACCATGTATCCTAATATGAGTCTCCGGAAGCGTGATCAGGTCCGTTTTGGTGGATGGACAAAAGACAATCTAATTTTCTCCTTTTGATAGGGGTATTTAACCCGAATATTAAGTGTCAGGCACTGGAAAGTAAGTTGACTTTGATATGCATTCTAAGGAATATCAAAAGTGTCCCACGTGTACTCTGCTCTTCCCCCAACAGTTGTAACTCCCCAGGCCCCATCTCCCCGCACCATCCCAACTTCCACCCACCTTGAACTTTAACATTATCCCTCCACCCGGGTGTAGGCCACACTTGCTAATCCAGCCTCGGACTTAGTCCTTGCAGATAGCCGACCAAGACAACCAGGGACAAGTGCAGGGTATCCTAAAACCCCTATGCTAACTGTAGGAAGATTCCAAGATGATCTCTAATCGCACCCCTCTTTCATTGTACGGTAAAGTGTACAGCTCGGTTTGAGTGGTCGATGCCTACCGGGTCAAGTCATTGCGGGATTGTCCTTGGCGGACAGGATTTGCAGAGGTAGGTGTGCCAGGGACCTTCTCCTGCTTCTTCGAGTACGCTCTTTGGTGGTCCATTCCCAAGAGTGAGGCCCTCTGGAGGCATAGGCATGAGGCCTTTCTTGCTGCCCTCAAATCATTTATTTTTGTGGATAGCACGCAAGTGCAGCTATGGTGTCTCTAGGGCATGCGCCTGGGTCTCTGCGTAAGGGACCAACCCTATGGATCCTATCGATCGGGATCTCCACCTCAGGTTCCACATTTAGAAGGACCCTGAAGATATTTGTCACTTGAGCCTTCGGATCTGCGTCGCATATTGTTTTGGGGATGTTTCTGATGCAGATATTCGACCTTCGTTAACACTTTTCTAGGTCCGCACACTGCAGTTCCATGTTATCCGTTGTCCTGGCTACATGTTCCAGCAGCTCCTCTGATTTAGATGAGTCGAGGGCCAGGTATTGTAGTGCTTTTTCATTTATCCATCCAGGAGAGCCCTAAAGTTTTATTTTTTGCAGGCCCCGAGGCCCTTTGAGATCCCCCAGCAGCCCGCTCCTACCCCGAACCCTCTTTCTGCTTCCCCTTCCCTCCTGCCTCCCCACCCGCCCAGGCCCGTCCTCATTTGTCCTCTCACCCTTCATCACTGGTCCCCCTAGGGCAGCCCTCTGCCCGTGCAGCCCTTGTCTAAGGGCGGCTCCAACAAAGGCAGCTCCAGGAGGTGTCAGCAGGTGTCCGCAGGGGAAGCCAGTGGCCAGCCGTCAACCTGCAACTACAAGGACCAGTAAGGTAGGAGTGGCTCAAGGCCAGGAGAGGAACAGCCGCTCTGCACTGGAGTCCCAGCCACTTGGGGAGACCACGTTACGCAGGGCCACTGCACCGTACTGCATCTCTCACCATCTTCCTCGAAACTAGTCAAAATCCCAACTTAGTCTCCAGACTCCATTGTATGATATTTAGATTGCACTGCTCTCCCACTATACAGATATCTCTAATTTAGCTGGAGTTCTGTCCCCAACTGCATTGTATGATATTTAGATTGCACTGCTAGGCCTCTCTCCCACTATACAGGTGTCTCTAATTTAGCTGTGGTTCTCTCCCTAATTGCACTGTGTTAGACTGCATTGATAGGACTCCAAACTGCATTGCATGATATTTAGATTGCACTGTTAGGCCTCTCTCACACTATACAGGTGTCTCCAATTTAGCTGGGGTTCTGTCCCCAATTGCATTGTACGATATTGAGATTGCATTGATAGGCCTCTCTCACACTATACAGGTCTATCAAAATTAGTAGGGCCTCCATGCCCAAATTGCATTGTATGATATTTAGAGTGCACTGCTGGGCCTCTCTCCCACTGTACAGGTGTCTCTAATTTAGCAGGGCCTCTGTGCCGATATTGCATAGTATGATATATAGATTGCACTGCTAGGCCTCTCTCCCACTATACAGGTGTCTCTAATTTAGCTCGGGTTCTGTCCCCAATTGCATTGTACGATATTGAGATTGCATTGGTAGGCCTCTCTCCCACTATACAGGTATCTAAAATTTAGCAGGGCCTCTGTGCCCAAATTTCTTTCTGTGTCATTTACATTGCATTGACAGGCCTCTCTCCCACTATACAGGTCTCTCAAATTTAGCAGGGCCTATATGCCCAAATCTCTTTTTGTGTCATTTAGATTGCATTGATAGGCCTTTCTCCCACTATACAGGTGTCTCAGATGTACTAACCAACTCACTCTCAAGTGAAACAGAACCCACCAGTGAATTACTGTGGAGTATCACTCTGATCAGGGGCTCACGCATCACAAGGCGCAAGTCCAACCTGCGCCCTTCCAAGCCACTCTTCAACTAGCAGATACCCTCCTCATACCCACATAGCTAGCTCACCGTAGTGGACCGTGCTCAGGGAGACGGACACTAAAGAGAGCCACCGATAGCACCCTAATAAACAACCCTTAACCACCTCCCCATCCCCCCTAAGGACAGGGACTACGCAAGTCGCCAACATC
Source organism: Ambystoma mexicanum (assembly GCF_040938575.1). Taxonomy (NCBI): domain Eukaryota; kingdom Metazoa; phylum Chordata; class Amphibia; order Caudata; family Ambystomatidae; genus Ambystoma; species Ambystoma mexicanum. Next base: position 40,834,391 of record NC_090933.1, read on the forward strand.
AGACGGAATACCACCGACAGAGCAAGCCCAAACTAGTAGCGGACCGCTTTCATACCCACTACTACACCACAAGACTAAAAGACCAAAGCAGGACCAACAGGACTTCACCAAACAAAAGACTAAACAACTCTCAAGCCTATAATGCTGCGCAAACGACCCATTCCAAGGAAAAGACGACGAGAAGAAAGAACAAACACTCCAGAACAGCAACTAAAAACGACAAAAATAGATTGCACCCCCACAGAAACTAACACAAATCGAACCAACACTGAGAGAAGGGGCAAATCCATCTACCTAACTCCATACCTTGCTGACAACTGGCAACCACTCCAAACCAACCCAATGTTAGAACCAGCAACATCAAACAACCTAACACAAGCAAGTAGAAGAAGGATGAACAACACAAAAAATAGTACATGACTTATGCGATAACTCCCTACATCACCAAAGCAAAAGGAACTTCCAATCAACAACCACAACTTCTGGAAGATGAACACGATGAAAACAAAAATAACCCAAGACAGAACCTAGAAGAACTCTTCGAAGACGCTGACACCCTGAAACCAACAGCTCAACAAGAGATCGACCAGGAAGGAAACCTCAACACCGATCAGAAGACGACCTCAACAAGGGAATCCAAGCCAAACACCTCCAAACTTCACTGCAATCTAATAAACGCAAGATCCATGTCAAAACACTCAACAGAGATCTTCGACCTACTCGACGACAACGGCATTGACATCATCTTCATCACAGAAACATGGCTGGACGACAACTACAAAATCACACTCCAAATCTGCCTTCGAACCAACTTCAAATGCCTGCAAATAAACAGGAAAAACAAAAAAGGAGGCGGCATCGCAAAAGCATTCAACAAACACCTGAAAATAAAAACTGACGAACCACTCAACATCCTCAACTGCAAAACCATGGTAATACACCTAACGGCGAACCCAAAAACCAACATCATATTCATCATGGTGTACAGACCCCTGACATATGATGCAACATTCGTCGACAACTTCATAGAAGCCATCACCAATTTAGCCATCGACCACGAACACCTAATCATCCTGGGGGACTTCAACATCTGGTTTGAAGACAATCACGCCAAAACTCACTGATTGAACAACTCACCACCATGAAACTATGACAACTAGTCAAAGGGGCAACACACTCGGCAGGACACACCCTTGACGCAATTTTTGCCAACGAAAAACTCATCACTACGGCACCACCAATACAAATACTATGGAGCGACCAACTCATCATCCCATTCGTGATCACTCTACCTACTCAAGTCTACATCCAACCCCCGAAACTCTCAACCACCACAAAGAGAAACTGGAAACACGTGAAAGAAGGCAACCTATTCGAACAACTGGAATTACCCAAACCCTCAACCACAGAACTAGAGCTAGCTGACCTAGACGGGAAAGCGGAGATACTGCGCAAATGGATTGCAGATACAATAGACAAGATCGCCCCAGAAAAACTGTTCTCTCCATCAAAGAAAAGAGCAATGGCAAAATGGTTCACCCCACTATTAAGCGCCATGATAAAGGAACACAAAAAGATGGAACTGGAATGGAGGAAAGAATACAACCCAAAAAAAAAGAAACAGTTCCAGAAACAAATCCGCGGATACAAGAAGGAAATTCAAAAGGCGAAGATAAGACATTACGATGACAGAATCACCAATGCCGTTAACACACAAAAAGAAATGTTTAGCTTCATTAAAGAAATGAGAAACCCACCAGGCTGCGATAACACCCCAACACCCTCAGAAAAACAATGCAACGACCTGGCAGACCACTTAAAAAAAAAATCAATGACATCTGACAAACCATACAAAAGAGACCAACCAACCACAACATACAACCTAACAAACCTAACACGGAACCACAGTACAAACTCCAAAGCTTTCCTGAAATATCAGTAGAGGCATTCGCTATGCTGGTAAAACTAAGCAAGAAAGCTGGATCACCCATGGACCCATGTCCCCCAGACATATGCAAATCGATCCTCGCACAAGGAACGCCAGTAGAACACTACAGAAACCTTCTAAATCTCACTAGCAACAGGGACTGTACCGAGGATCTTCAAATCCGCATATATCAAGCCACTCCTGAAAAACACAAGTGGCGACGTAGACAACCTCTCCAACTACAGGCTGATCTCTAACATCCCCTACCCGGCAAAACTTCTAGAAACTTACGTATATAAACTAACCCAAGAACACGTAGAAAAACACCACCTGCTAGACCAAGCTCAAGTCGGTTTCAGACCAGCAAGAGGAATGGAAACAGCACTACTATCCATCTGGGACGACCTCAAAACTAACGCAGATTCAAACACTACCTCAGCCCTTATTCTGCACGACCTCTCCGCAGCCTTTGACACAGTGAGCCACGACGCCCTGACCAAAAGACTAGAAGACATAGGCATAACAGACACAGCCCTACTCTGGACCAAATCATTCCTAGCAGAAAGAACAGAAAACGTATGGATTAAACCATTCAAATCCACTCCACGAGTTAACGACTGTGGAGTGCCACAAGGATCCTCACTATCGCCACTATATTTCAACATCTACCAGACTCTGGCATTCAGAATCTTCAAAAATTACAACATTACATGCTACAACTACACAGATGATATTCAAATCATCTACAAAATCCAAGATGCCGATTATTCAACCCTAATCGACTGTCTGAAAGAAGTCTTCATTTGGATGAATGCCAACAACCTGAAAATAAACCCAAGAAAGACAGAAATCATGATCGTATCCAAAGACCAAGAAAACGAAACCACCATCCCGTGGCCTACGGAAATGGGAAACGCACCAACACCATCGAAGGTAGTAAAAAATCTGGGAGTCCTAATAGACAACACCCTAACCTTAGAACCACAAATAAATGCAACAGTGAAGAAATGTTTTTTCCTCCTCCACACGGCAAGAAGAATTGTACCTTTCCTCTCCTTCACGCACAAAACACTCACTATCGTCACCCTAATCATGTCAATAATCGACTACACAAACAGCCTCTACCTCGGAATACGAGGACACCTCTTGATTAAACTGCAACGGATCCAAAATGCAGTAGCAAGACTACTCCTCAAACTATCCAGAAGAGACCACACCACCCCAGCCCTAAAAACACTACGCTGGCTCCCAGTTAAACATCGCATCACCTTCAAAACAATGTGCATAACACACAGGGCAATCAGTGGACAAGGAGCAGAATTCTTACAAAAGAAAATAATCTACAAACCGACAAGACCCCTCCGATCAAGCAACAAAGTCTGCCTGGAATTCAAACCATACCTTAAGAAAAAACTTGGAGGCACCTCCTTCTACCACTTAGCTGCAAAAACTTGGAACAACATCCCAAAAGAAATAAGAAACACAGATGATCACCTAAAAATCAGGAAATCTCTAAAAACCTGGCTCTTCAACACCACTGACCCAAACTGAAAACCAAAACAGAGAAAAGGATGACTGAACTGGAAAGGACACGGACAGCCCCACAAATAACAGGGAAGCTCCCACGGCACCTGGACGGGTGACACCGGATAGACTGCAACTCGGGCGACACGCATGGAGACAGAGTCAACTACCCCACCCGCCCCTTAGTTATCACCAGGCACCACAGTGTTGTGGAATTGCTGAGATATTGGCAATTTGCACACAACCTGACTTGTTGACATTGGCAGGTGCACTGGCCACAGGAGTATGAAGGAAGGACAGGTGGGGCTATGAGAGAGCCTGATAGAGGCGGGGACAAGAGGAGTAAGGATCCTTGAATCTCAGAGGGACCCAAATCAGGATAGGCGCATCAGGGGAGACTACACAAGCCCAGCACCTCAATTCAGGATAGAGATGCTAACTAACCAACTCCACTAACAATTTCCCCTCTGCATACAACTCTCACATTCCAAACCAACACAACCAAAACCTACAGCATAACAAACCGCACAAACTTCACTACACTGCAACAACAAAACAAAAAAAAGGCACAACAGTACACGAAGACTACCGGCCGTAAACACCGCAAGCCCAGCCAACGGACCCACCGGGCTGAGGCCGCCAACAGCACATCACTGCTTTCTTGCACTTTTCCTGCTTCCTCCCACTAACCCAACCCCACCCCACTTTCAGAGCCGCCAGAGCACCAGGGGACCACTCCGGTGGTGATAGTGTGCGGTACAAATGTCCTTTAACATTAACATATCTACCCTTTCCCCAAGGGAGGTAACATCTTTCCTCATCTCTGCCATTTCCGACCTGAATTAGCTGGTAATTTCGTTGAATTGTGATTGCAGCGAGGTGAAGAGTTTCTCCTGGAGGTTCTGAAAGCACCGCTCCATATTTTCCTTGGAGGTGGCCATGTCGTGCTGTGGTGTGCTAGGGGGGGCCCCCGCTACGCACAATATGGAGTCCGTAGCAAGGAGGGTCCCTTCTAATTTTGCCCAGCACTCTTGCAGAGGATTCACTTTAGGGGTTGGTTGCCGCATGGGCTGCAGCGGCTTCCGCGGTGTATCCCTTCCCTTTGCACCTGGCATTGGGTGTTTTGTGAAGAAGAGTCGCCTCTCCCCCTTGCTATTCAGAACATCCTATTACAGCTAGCACAGGGCTGTATCCAGGCTCCTGCTCCTTCTGCATGGTGTGTTCTGTGGTCTGGGCCCATGGGTCCATAGAGGGGGATTGAAGGGGTAGGGGGAGAAGCGTGCTGTATTGTCCTTCTCCAAGGCCTTGTTTAACTAGTACCCCCTAGCCCTGTTGAGGTCCACCATGTTGCTCCCCACTCCAGCTAAGAATGCAGCTTGCTCACGTGCAGGATGGGTGGGGGGTTGTCACCGCGCCCCAGGCCCAATCCCGCTTACCTCCTTACAGTGGGGGCTGAAGCTGTGAGAGCGCTGAGGCCAATGCACCCTTCGGGTCTGCAGCGGATTGAGGGCGGGAGCAGCCGAGGTCCTCCTTTGTCAGTTCTTCCCCCAAGCAATGCCGGCCTGCTGTTTGGCAACAGGGGTCCAGGGCGCAGCAGCTTCCCCACCTATTAATGGGAGCCGGGCCTGGGGTGCCATCTGCGTCCGACCGAGTACAAAGCGGGGCTGGGTCGGGACTTCCCGGTCCCCGTAGCTGCTAGTGCTGAGTGCATGGAAGTGGTGGCAACCACGGCAGAACCCACCAGGGGGCGAGGGGGCCGCATGCACCATTTACAATGTTCTACAAAGAAAAGGTGGTGTTGAGTCCTTTCCTTTGTTTTTACCGAAGGTAGGTTTGGATTTCCATATATCCCAAAAGATTGTACTGCCAACTTGTTACCCACTGCCTCACCCTGGTAAAGAAGAAGAGAGGCTTCACACACGCGACCCCAAAAGTGCTTTGAGCTTTTATATTTCTCGTCTAGCGACACTAAGACAGGATGATCAACTTCTTGTTGGATATGCTGTGCACAAACTGGGTCTCGCAGTTACTAAACTAACCTTATCCCGTTGGATAATTGTATGTATTACAGAATGTTACAGGCTAGCTGGTAAAGATGCCCCTGTTGGCTTATGGGCTCAATCCACAAGGGTCGTGGCTACTTCATCTGCCATACAAAGAGGGGTGCCAATTCAGGACATCTGTCCGGCAGCCACTTGGTCATTTATTTTATTTTTATTTATTTGCATTTGTAAAGCGCACAACTGCCCTTGGGCATCGTGGCATTGTTAAAAAGGCTTACTTAGTTATATAAGTGTTTGCGAAAAACAGATGAAAACATACATGCAAATAGCTAAGCCTCATGTTGTATAGGGCGGCTTAACTTAGTTACATGAGTGCTAGCAAAGACATACAATTTGCCTAACCCCAATTTGAAGGGCGGCAGCAGCATACAATGCATAAAGTCAGTATAGGTGGCATAGACCTGATGCACAACCCCATCTTGAAGGGCGGCATAAGCATACAATGCATAAAGTCAGTGGCAATTTACACAGTGCCAGCCACATGTTGTATGGCAGCAACTGCACGCAAATGCATGGTCAAGAATCAGTAGGTCGGCAAATACATGGTGCCAATCACAAGTTGCATGAGGGCAGCATCACACAAATGCGTTGTCAAGAATCAGTAGGAAAATACATGGTGCCATTGACAAGTTGCATGATGGCAACAACACAGATGCCTGGTCGGAATCAATAGCAGATGCAAGGTGCCAGCTACAGTAAACAGAGGGGCCACTATGCTCTAACACATGGTAGAAATCAACCGAGAGTGGCATGGTGCCCCCCCCCCCCCATTGCAGGGCAGCGGATACCTACTGGTTCAATGTGGAGATCGGAAGACTAAAGCAAGGGGCCAGTCTCCAGTTAGAGGGCGGCAGCTACGTACATATGCAGGACCAAGTCAGAAGGGCCACACACACAGGCAACCAGCGGGAGGGAGGGGGGCTTTCACACACACACACAGGCGACCTTTTGTACTCTTAATTGGTCCCAATACCTGTATCTCCAGATTGCTCCTGTCCTTGGGCTAAATCCCTTGTGGTTGCAAACTCGTGCGCTTTTGTGCAACAGAATGAACTCCATGAGAGACCACATTGAATAACCTTTCTATTTGGAATAGAGCCAATTGATATACTTGAAGGAAGAAACCTATGGGTATAACATACCCTTATGCCATTTGGGAAAGAGTAACATCACTTGGAAATAGAATTTCAAACCAAGTGAAATTTGACATAGCAAAGTGACAGAATACAGGAGCCAAAAACGTAAATAACTTACAACGATCAATATCAGGAGGGAAACAGATGGTCTAAAAGAAGTTGCACTGAGGACGGCCAGAGAGGTCGGAACACGTGTCGGCTGTGATAGACAATAACATTAAAATTGGATAGCAAATATGATGATTTAGGCATCTTTAATTTGAACACTATTTCAGGGCATATAATATTGTTGTCATTGCGTTGTTTGTCAGCATTCTGTTTGATGTATTGCTAATTTTGGGAGGATGAGAGGTGCCTCCCTATGCTGATACTGCTGCAGGTGATATTTCAGGAGAATTAGCGCACTCTATTGGGTGCACCCCATTTCTACTTTACTAGCCTATTGCCAAATACATTGCATGCAGTCTGTTTTAATGCTCTTTAGTATTAACTCATTCAAACATGGCAGCCCACATTCCAGTCCTCGGTATAACTCATTGCTAGGATAAGCAGTCATGTGTTCTTCTCCCTCAAATGAGATCTGCCGCATTCCCTGCTTACTGCAGCCACCCTAACCTCTACTGCACCATGCAAATGCCTGAATGCTCCTAAATGCACTAGGATATCCATCATGAAGCTCCACGACACATTACATCTTTGACAGGTACTCTTTGTTTATATAATTTATAGACACCTACAGTCTTTTGCATTACTAATGTGATTTGTCAATTCTCAAATACAATACAATATATTTGCGATGATAATTAAACTTTGTCTTATTGTTCTGCTCACTATTTGATTTATATGATGGGTTCGTTCAAATAGACCTTACTTTTTGTGCAGTGGCTTTCCTCCCATTTGGCAATTTACTTTGTTTTTTCTATGCCTGGAGTTCTTAATCAATTTGGGGCAGTCCTTTACTTTATGTACAAATAAGGGTGAACTGACATACTTTCTCTGGCTTTCCTCTTAGGGGGACTTCCCTTGGGATGACAAAGAGTTCCGGTTCTACTTCATGGCAAGTGCCCTTTTTTGGGCGGGTGTTACCTACTATGTGTTCTTTAGAAACGCATCGAGAGAAATCACTTGGAAGGACTTTGTCAACAACTACCTCACCAAGGGGATTGTAAGTATTGGGAAAATGGGTATTGTCTTTATGAAACCCAGTTGGCATGTAAAAGGATAATTTCACTTTCACCTTTACCTTCAGGACAACCTCTATGCTGAACCCAACTAATTTTCGCCGTGCTATCCAGTTTTGAATTGCACTGAAGGTTCATGCGCTATGCTAACCAATTTTGAATTGCACTGAAGGTTCATGATTGTTTTTGCTCATTGCCCATTCAACTTGCTTCTGGCAACTGGATTGGTGAAAGTGCAATACTTATACTGTTGCTATTTTCAGACGTGGGGGACTAATTTTGTATACGTTTTTTGGGGGTTACGGGGTAGATGGGGTTCAGGTGGCCGGGATGGTAGTGATGGTGAAGGGAGGTATGGGGAGGAACCGCACATTAACGAAAATGCATTGAAGAGAAAAAATGGGAATAGTGCTGTCGAAGTACATTACAATGAGGTTATTTGCTTCATCAAAACACAACCGGTGAACATAAGCGAATAAACTTGGTGCAAAACACAGGTGTGACTTGCTCCACGGGTCTATTGATCTATTGCAGCCTTTGAAACATATTTTTGGTGTGCCTAGGTGTTAGGCAAGAATTCATGTGGTAACCCTGGGGGAGACTACACAACCTTTGTACTCTTGGTATTATTAGGTAACCCACCTATTGGCATAGGCCTGTACTACACAAGTTGGTAGTGTGACTGAGCAGTCAGGCGTATCTTGAGGGCTAAATGTGAGCTGTAGAACTGTAGCAATGAAATCCACCAATACAAGTATGCAAATAACACTTGCACTCAAAGGTTTTTAGTTAAAATAATGATTTATTTAACAGTCGTGTTTAAATACATTTTTTTAAAAAGGGCAATATATATAGCAATCAAATACACTTTAAAAAATACTTTCTCAGAATCAACACAAAGCAAGTAGATACTCTTTAGAGATACTTCATACACACTTCCTACACCCCGATGTGACTTCACTAACTAGGACAGTAATGGCATGTATATATCACTTGTGCACTTTGTAAATTCTGCGGTTGGTAGAAAGGAAAGGTTAAAGGGATGGTCTAGTAAAAAAATTTATTTCAAAAATAGATAGGCAACATAAAAAAAAATACTAGCATTCTCCGTTTTAAAACTTCCTATGTAAAATATTGAGCTATTCAAGCTCAAAATTCACAAAAGCAAGCACATGGGCGCATCCATTTTGTGAAATGGAGGCCCTCCTGTGCTGGCTTTTGCGGCACTAATGAAGGAAAAGCCAGCCAGCTGTAGTAAACAAAGGCTACCGCTGGGTGGCTTTCCCTTCATTAGTGCTGTAGGCGGAGGACGGGGCCCGGAGACCAGAGCAGGAAAGCTGCAGCTGAATCTCGGTAATTGCTATTTATTTTTTTTAAAAAATAAGCAATAGCTGCCGTTTTTTTCCTACGTTTTGTGTGGGAGGGGGATTGGGCACCCTGGACTGAGTTGCCTCGGCAACTCTAGTCGCACTCTTGTATGATTGTCCCAGTGGTGAGCCGCCCGGCTCACCACTTAGCATGCTTGCGTGACAACTAGGCTGTTGAATGGGGGTTTTCCTGCATAAAAGCAGGGCTTTGGGGACTGGAACTTCAGAAGTCGCCACAGGACCTAAAGAATCCGAAGAGGTGAGAAGATGAGCCATCTACGACGACACCACCGGTGGAGCCCTGCTGTAAAGAACTCACCACTTCCCCAACGAAAGAGGAGATGTTCTTCCAGGAGAGTCTTCTTCATTTGAGCTGGTGGGACCAACCAGATCGCCTTTTTCGCCTTCCAGGACGTCTCGTGGTCGAATCGCCCGTGCCAAGCACCCCGGTGGCCGGATAGCCACGCTTCACCACTGAACGTGAATAAAAGGGTCATACCTTTTAATCAGGAACTCCGTGGCCGGTTTCATCCCTGGCAGTGCAACGACTTCCAGCTTTCTTCCTCGTTGAGATCATCTCTTCCGCTGGTCGAAGCCACGACTTGCACCCGCTGCCAGGAACAACTGCCCCTGCTGGAACGTTCTCACCATTTAAGGTACTGTGTCCCGCCTGGCCGCCCATGCAACGGACTGTCCAAGATGTCACGTAAATCCTTGACTTTCCAACTGGGTTGGCCTCCAAACCTTCTAACTTTATCTTTCTGAACTGATCCAACCTATATTAGTGCCAGTGTATTTTCATAAGTGTTTTTAAAATAAATAATTATATACTTTTAATACCAAAGCTCTGGTCAGTGTTTGCTTGTTCTACTGTATTTTTGGCCCTATTGTGTATGCTCTGTATATTGCCTAACTCTTCTTGAGAGAAGTCGGACTGCTGAGCCACAGCTACCAGGTACATCTGGGTGGTGCAGACTGCTACCAATTGGGTTTACTGCTTACTCCTGTGGTCTTAAACATTTTGCAGTGGTCCCTAAGGGAACTGCACAGGTTTCTGCCTAACAACGCCAACAGAGAAAACCGAGGCAGAATTGCAACATACACAAAACACATCAGAGCCACTCCACTCAACTGACATAAAGACTGTGATTCTCACCAGATCAAGATCGAACTCCATGACCAACCCAACATAATGTTGTTCCTGATCTACAGACCATCTTACACCCCTAACTTTGCGACAAAACAAGCAGACTCCACCCCCATGTTATCAACCTACCACGACAACATAGTCATACTGGGAGACTTCAATATTTGGTTTGAAAAAGAAAATGAAACCACAGCGAACTCGCTGTGCGCACTCCTGGTAACATTGCTTCTCCAGCATGGGGTCTGGCATGGATTCACATGCTCATGAACATTCCCGTCGTCAGGCTGGGAATCCTCGGTAAAGAAAAAATCAGTATCAGTTTTGTTTCTGATCTGTCTTTCTTAGTAGCAACCAATCACTGGTCTCTGGGTCATACTGCCCCCAGCCAATGACTGCCCTCTCTCTAAGTCCCGCCTCTGGCAGCCATCTTCAGATTTTTACCGCATGCTCAAGTGTTGGGAGTCCTCGTGTTTAGTTCTAGAGCTTTTGCTGCGTTTTCGTGCTTTTTCAAAGAAATTACCTAATTTTTCGGTCAAATAGAGCCTCAAGCTCCACCGTTTCTACATCCGATCAACAGGGACCCGTTTTGGATTTTTTCTACGCCCCTCCAGGGTGAAGTTTTCGTCGAGTTATGCTTCTTGGAGGAGTGCAGAAGTTTCTGTGGCCTACCCTGGACATGGCCCAGGAGAAAGGAAGCTTGACGCCCGGAAAGCTGTAAAGGGTTTGCCCTGGATGCCAGCTGCAGAATGTGTTCAAAGAGGACGAGCATTTCGAAGTGCCTCTACTGCCTTCATGAGGACAAAACGCACGTGGAGAAGGACTGTGCGTTTTGCGGGAACATGTCGGAACGGACCATCAAGGATCGACATCTTCGTCTCTCCAACTGGCTGGAAGGAAAGAGCCCGTCAGGTGAGAAGTCGTCGTCGTCTGAGCGGTCTTTTAAGTCCTCTGAGGGCGCCCCGGCGACAGGGGCCCAACAGAAGGCAAAGCACCGTGAGTCCGCGGGCACCGGGAGCGCCGAACGGTCGGGCTCCTCGGCTGCCAGGCAGGGCGCATCCTCCCCAGCACCATCAACCACAAGCCAACGCTCTGGCTCAGGGAAGAGGAAAGCCGAGAACCTGGCTAAGGTTCTGGAGAGGCCCCGGTCGGTCTCGAAGGATCCAGCCGAGGGGGACCGAGGTGGTGACCCTCCCCCCAATGTGAAGGCCACAGGCCCACAGAAGGTGGTGAAGGCCTTGATTCCCCCGGCTAAGGCCTCTATCGAGGAAGTCGTGGTGGCCCTGGCGCAGCCTGGGGTGGCTACGCCAGTGGAGGCGACCTCGGGGCCCAGAATTTCTCTGCCACCGCAGAGGGAAGCCTCTTTCAGGCCCATCGAGAAGACCCCTGTGAAGACTCCGGCGGAAAAAGAGGGGGGGAGCCGGTGACCATTGTGGACACGGACAGAGCCTCTGAGGAGGAACTGGTTGAAGTCTTGGAGGGCCTCGACAAGGGCGTCGAAGAGGCTGGGTCCCACGGGAGGCATCCCGACAAAGGGGACGACGAGAACGCCGGCGATGCCGGCAAGGTTCCTAGTCAACCGTCGCTTCCGCAGCCGCAGGACAACTCGGCCATTTTGTTGGCAATACAATCCTTATGTTCCGAGGTAAGGATGAGATTGCCCCTACCACCGACAGGGGGGGCCTGAACCAGGCCCGACGGAGGAGCCAGAGCCAGGCTCGTCGGGAAGTCCCCCAAACAAGAGAAGACAGACCCATCCAGCCCCGCCTTTTCAGCCCTCGCGGCCTGCTCAAACTTTGCCCACGTCCCCCGTACCTGGGGATGACACGGGAACGGACACAGCCACGACGGGTATGGATGACGACGCGGGTGACGACAGGACGGAGCTCCCATCGCCTCCAGCCCGGGCCTCCCCGCCCGACGAGATTGGGTCTTTCCACGCTATGATCGCAAGGGCATCTCAGCTTTTTCAGCTCTGCCCCGAAGAGAAGGAAGGTTTCCTGTACCAACGGCACGAGGTCAACAGGAAGACAGTCCTCGCCGTGCCTCTGTTGGATGACATCTGGGACGAAGGTCTCACCCTTTCTCAAGAACCCGTCTACGGCGCCTGCCAAGAGGGATCGGTATTAGAAGTAGTACCGGGTCCCCGACGCAGCCCCTTTGTGCCTTAGGGTGCAGCCGACCCCTGACTCAGTCGTCTCAGTGGCGGCCAAGAAGAAAGCGGGGGGGCCATCGGCCTCAACATCAACTTCCCCGCCGGACGGTGAAGGAAAGAAGCTGGATGCAATGGGACGACGAGTTATCTCGTCGGTGGCAACAACGATTAAGGCGGCCAACGCCCTCGCGATCGTGGCCCGCTACGACAGGGAGTTATGGTACAACATCGCCCCCCTGTTGGACTTCCTACCGGACGACAAGAGGGCTGAGACCCTGGAGATCTTGCAGGAAGGTGAGGTGGCGTCGGACCACGCCATAACGGTGGCAACGGACATTGCCGACACTGGTTTCCGCCAGCTAGGCAACGGCGCTTGCCTCAGACGACGAGGGTGGCACAAGGCGACGGATTTCCGCCAGGACGTACAAGCCAAGGTTTTAGACATGCTGTTCGACGGGAACAACCTGTTTGGGAAAACGGTGGATGAGTCCCTCCATGCCATCAAGGTGGACACAGAGACCGCTAAGGCCCTAGGAGTTCTCCAGCAACAAAGGCCATTCTTTCGCAGCTCCGGAGGCAAGCAGGGTGCCTCCAAGGGATTCGGCAGGGGCTCCTCTACGTACCACCAAGCGGCCCGCTCCTCGTCGCAGGAAGCCTATAGAGGACGAGGGAAGTCAGGTAGATCCCGCCGTCGTCGCCAAGGCGGCAAGGCGTCCTCCAAGCAAGATTGAACCGACTGGCGTCGGGCCCCCACCGAAGCACCCCGGTGGGAGGCCGGCTGGCAAAGTTCGTGAGCGTGTGGTAGTCCATCTCCACTGACCGTTGGGTGCTGGACGCCCTGGCCCAGGGGCATGTACTTGAATTTCTAAAAAAGTGCCTCCGCATTCCTCCCGTGGCCAGGAAGGAAAACCACGTCCCTCAACTACTGTTGGAGGTAAGGGCGATGCTCAAGAAAGGTGCCACCAAGCTCATCCCAAAGACGCTCCGGGGCTCCGGAGTATACTCAAGGTACTTCCTCGTGAAAAGAAGTTCCTGATGGTCACCCTCCAGCACGTGCTGGGACAGCTCGAGGAGGGCGATTTCCTGTCGTCGTTGCATTTGGAGGATGCATACTTTCACATTCCCATTCTAAAAGGACATCGGAAGTTCCTCAGGTTTGTGTTCCAAGGGCGGCACTACCAGTTCAAGGCCCTCCTGTTCGGATTGAAGTCGGCACCCAGGGTTTTCACCAAGTGCCTCGCTCCAGTGGCGGCGTGGCTGCGCCTGCAGGGGATCCACGTCTACCCCTACCTGGACGATTGGCTCATCTGCGCAAGGACAAGGGAGCTCGCTGTAGAACACACAGCAAAGACCGTCCCGCTGCTCACGGATCTGGGGTTCTCCATCAACTTCCCCAAGTCCCACCTGGTCCCCTCTCAAGTCGCACTGTTTCTGGGAGCCAAGTGCGACACAGCGCGTCTGGCCTCGCCGTCGGAGGAAAGGACAAAGGCTATCCTAGGCAAGGTGCAGCGTCTGCTGGCCATGGACGTGGCCTGGGTGAGGTCCATCAAGTCCCTCCTCGGGATGATGTCCTCTTGCATTTCTCTCGTGCGCCTGTGCAGGCTGCGGATGCGCCCTCTACAGGAGTTCCTCGTCGCCCGCTGGATTCAAGCGACGGGCAGCTTCAAGGACAGGATCCCTCTCAACGAGACCTTCTGACGAGCGATCCGGTGGTGGGGCTCCCGCCCTCATCTAGCGCAGGGACAGACTTTCAGACCCCGGCCCACCAATCGACGGTGACGACGGATGCCTCCCTGGAGGGGTGGGGAGCGCACACCGGAGATCTTCACGCGAGAGGCCTTTAGCTCCCGGAGGAGAAGCCGCTCCACATCAACATCCTGGAGCTCCGGGCAGTGTTCTGGGCCCTCAGGTCTTTTCTCCCATCCCTCAAGGGCAAGGTGGTGAGGATCTTCACCGACAACACCACCACGATGTTCTACATCCGGAAGCAGGGCGGAACCAGATCCCCAGCCCTATCCAAGGAAGCCCAGGATCTGTGGCATTGGGCCATTGCCCAAGGGATGTTTTCTGGTGCCGTTTCATCTGGTAGGGATAAAAAACACCATCGACGACTCACTCAGCAGAGAGCTGCGCTCGTACCACGAGTGGGAACTACGCTAGGATCAAGTGGACCGACTCTTTCAGCGATGGGGCAAACCCCAGATCGACCTGTTCGCGACGGCGACAAACTCCAAGTGCCAGAGGTTTGCCAGCAGGTTTCCCCAACCGAGGAGCATGGGCGATGCTTTCTCGTTCCCCTGGGATGGCCTGCTCCTATATGCGTTCCCTCCGTTGCCGTTGCTGCTCCGACTCATCAACCAGCTCAAGAGGTCCTGGTGTAGGATGATCCTCGTCGCACCGGCGTGGCTGAGGCAGATCTGGTTCCTGGACCTTCTCAACTTGTCAGCATCCCTACCTGTCAAGCTGCCGACGGACTCAGATCTTCTTTCCAGAGAAGGGGGCGTCATCCTTCATCACGACTCAGAGTTGCTGAACTTGCAGGCCTGGCTCCTGCAGCACTAGAGTTTGGAGGGTACGATATCCCAGCTGACTGCAGAGAGGTTCTTGCAAAGGCCAGGGCGTCCTCAACTCTCAAGTGCTATGGACATAAGTGGAAGAGGTTCTCTGTCTGGTGCCGTGCACAGAAGATTAACCCTCTGCGGATTACGGCCCCTCAAGTACTGCCGTACCTACTGTCGCTGGCCAAGGCTAGACTAGCTCACGCTTCCATCAAGATACATCTGGCTGCGATCTCCCGATACACCAGAACTATGGGACGGGCGTCCTTGTGGTCTCATCGTCTGGTGAAGGAATTTATGAAGGGACTGTTCCGATCATTCCCGCTGGTGAAGGCTCCTGCCCCCGCGAGGGAACTCAAAGTGGTGCTGGCTAGGCTCATGGGGGCGCCATTCGAGCCTCTGCATTCGGCACCGTTGGAGTTCCTGTCGTGGAAGACAGCTTTCCTTGTGGCCATCACCTCCGCACAACGTGTGGGAGAGATCCAGGCCCTATCCTGCAAGCCTCCATACTTGACTTTTCACGACACGAGGGTGGTGATGAGGACGCACCCCTCCTTTATGCCCAAGGTGCCGTCGGGCTTCCACCTCAACGAGCCTTTGGTGTTACCAGTTTGCTTCTCGTCGCCGCTCGAGAGGACTTTGCACTCGCTGGATGTGGCTAGAGCGCTCAAGTTCTACGTGGACTGCACAAAGAGTTTTCGGAAGAGGTCACAGCTGTTTGTGAACTTTGGACCTGTGAACCAAGGGAAGGCTCTCTCGAAGGCTTCCATTTCCAGGTGGCTCTCCGGCTGCATCATGCACTGTCACCGGTTGGCAAACAGACCGTTGCCTGGCCCTCAAAGCCCATTTGACCAGAGAGATCACTGCTACCACGGCATACTTGTCTGATGTGCCCCTGCTGTTCATCTGCAGGGCTGCTACGTGGAGGTTGACGCACACCTTCACAAGATTCAACTGCGTCGACTGGGATTCCAGGGAGGAGTCCAGAGTTAGCCAAGCAGTGCTGCACAAACTGTTCGCCTGAAGGTGGGCCTGGTGGGGAGGTAAGAGTTGCTTAATGTTGAGTTTATGTAATGCTTAATGTTGAGCCTTTTGCCACCTCCCGTGGTTGTGCATGTGTGTGTACTGCTATGTATTCTTGTATTCATGAGCATGTGAATCCATGCCACACCCCATGCTGGAGAAGGAACAAGCTACTTACCTGTAACTGTTGTTCTCCAGCATGGGTCTGGCATGGATTCACATGCGAACCCTCCCTCCTACCCCTCTGCGGCTCTTCACTTGGTCATACTGCCACTTTACGTGCTACCAAATCTGAAGATGGCTGCCAGAGGCGGGACTTAGGGAGAGGGCAGTCATTGGCTGGGGGCAGTATGACCCAGAGACCAGTGATTGGTTACTACTAAGAAAGACAGATCAGAAACGAAACTGATACTGATTTTATCTTTACTGAGGATTCCCAGCCTGACGACGGGGAATGTTCATGAGCATGTGAATCCATGCCAGACCCATGCTGGAGAACAGCAGTTACAGGTAAGTAACTTGTTCCATTTCAAGTAAATAGTAAATGGATCAACCCATAATGCCCGACACACCCTGCACGCAATCTTCTGCAGAAAAGGACTATGCACATCTGTACCACCTGCATCGATGGTATGGAGCGATCATTACTTGATGCCATTCTACATCACTCTGCAAACCCACTTACTGGTCGGAAAGGAAATACTCCATGCCAGCCTGAAATGAAATTGGAAGAACCTAGACCTGGAGGCCTTAACAAACTTACTAGACTCGACCCTACCGAGCAACACAGAACCCACCAAAACAACCCTAGACCAGCAGAAAGCACATTCAACACCTGGATCACTGAGGCCCTATACCACCTGGCACCAGTACATTCTATCAAAGCGCACCAAAAAAACTGCCCGTAAAACAGTTCACAGAGAACTGAAAGAATTCAAAAAAACAAATGCAAAATATAGAAAACATGGAGAACAATACAACTGACAGGACAAAATCAAATACCAAAGTCCGCTCAGACTACATAAACAGTTCGCAAAGCAAAAAAAAATGATTACACAACAAGGATTGAATCGGCAAACAATCCACAGAAAGAAATGTTCGGAATCATCAAAGAGATTTTAAAAAACCTCATCCTGCAAGAAATCGGTCATCACAGCACAAGCACTTCACCAACCACCTGAGATCAAAAATAGAAACAATCCAGCAGACCATCAACACAACCTGTGCTAATACAACTACAGCCGTCCTACCACAGACAAGGGGCGAAACACAGACTACAGCAAAACTCACCTGCCTAGAAACCATCACAAAAGAAACCATTGCCAAACTGATCAAGGACACTAACCTTGCAAGATACCCAAGGTACCATTGCCCCCCTGACATATTCAAAGACACCCTCAGCCACAGAACACCAGCGACACACTTCTGGAACATAACCTATCGCTCAAAAAAGCACTTGTACCAACCGCCTTCAAATCCTGGAGAGCCATGTGTACAAGATCCTACTTAAATATGTCGAAACGAACGGAATGGTCGACCGGTCACAAGTTGGCTTCAGACCAATGAGAGAAAGAGAATCAGGGCTCCGAGAGGAGCAGAATCAGCACTCATATCGATACGGTACAACCTACAAATAAATGTGTCCATTTTGCCCTCATACTATTGGACAATTTGCAGCTTTTGACACAATCAGCCACACAACACTAATAAAAAGACTCATGGAATGTGGCATACAGGAATCCGCACAATCACCAAAAAATGCTTCTTCCTCCTAAGACTACTGAAATGACTACTCCCATACGTCTCCTTCCCTCACAGAACCCTCACAATCATGTCCCTCATACAAGAATTAGCTACGAAAACAGCCTCTACCTAGGAATGCCGAAGAGACTCACCAAGAAACTTCATGGTGCAAACCACAGCAGCCAGGATTCTATTAAGATTAAGAGACCACATCACTCCAGCTCTGAAAAGCCTACACTGGCTGCCAGTAAAAAACACATAAAGCACTCTGAAACTGCCTTGCACAGACAAGGAGCCGAATTCCTCCAAGGCTAGATCAACCGCTACCGCCCAAGAAGGGAACGAAGATCAACAACGACCTACAAATAGAGACAAAACAATAGGAAAAAAGGAAATTCGGAGGAACCGCGCTCTCACTTCTAATTGCAAACCTTCTCAACACCATGCCAAAAGAAATTAGAACCACAGAAGACCACATCACTTTCACGAAACTACTCAAAACCTAGTTATTCAACAGACATGCCACTGCAAAGGGACATCGGCAGCAATAACATTATGGACCGAAAGGAAATACACTAAGGGACACGGTCACAGATAACAGTGGCAATATCTTAAAGGGCCAGAACAACGCGCCCCAACCATACCCAACAACTAGAGGGATCAACTAAATGAAGGCCATCCAACCAACAGACATACCTGGGGGAGAACACCCTGCGCAATCACGCACCAAGGAAACTCAGACAGCTACCTGCCCACCCTCAACTACGGTCTCCCAATCTGCCCACCTTAACTAGGACCACACTGGCTAAGCACCTGCCCTCTATCTAATAACTCCTTTTGCACACCATTTCGGCAACCAACTGGACATCAGATCCACACCCAATGGCCACTACTATCCAGGACAAGCAATCAGGAACACACTAGGTACAACCATCCTCCTGCCACCATAAGGGAATTTGGCCCCGGCCCTAGAGAGAAAACGACTTGGGCCGATGAACCAAGACCATTGGTATATACCATTCAGCAATAACCAGAGACTCACACCAGAGGCTTCACCAAACCAAATCAACCGACTTACTAACTTCTTTCATTTTCCTGTTCCTCCAACAGAACCAACGCCACAACACCTCACTAGTGGATAGCCGCTGTACACATAAAACACA
Organism: Ambystoma mexicanum; assembly: GCF_040938575.1. Lineage (NCBI taxonomy): Eukaryota > Metazoa > Chordata > Amphibia > Caudata > Ambystomatidae > Ambystoma > Ambystoma mexicanum. The sequence goes on from NC_090933.1 coordinate 40,853,375, forward strand.
TCAAGAATCCATCTAATGTTCGCACCCTACCATCTAAGAGACCCTGGAAGTGAACCTAGAGGGATCCCCACAGCACATAGTCCATAAATTCATCAACCACACAATTACACACCAACACAAGAGGTAATCATACACCAACATCCCAATGCGTTTCTGGACCCTTTACGGATACCACTAATGAGTGTGCACAACCACAATCCACCCTAACATCAGACAACACACACACACCCCAACACAAACACTAGCACACATTCGAGGCACCGAGTCCTACCCATATGGTTACAACACACTGGGCCTCCCGAACCAATCTCTGACATGCAAAACAATGCTCAGATGCCAGTTCCTCCTCGTTCAGAATCCATCCTATCCCCACTAACATGCCCAGCCCTCCTCTCTTGCAGAGCCACGTGAGCGCATGGAGACTGCTCTTGGGTGGTAGCGGTGCACGGTATAAATCACCATAACATAACAGTACATAGTGCAGTCCTAGCAGGGGTATTGAATATTTTTACCTTGTTTGACAAAGGGTCTTTCATCTTTTTTTAAAAAATAATTTTTATTAATTTATACAAACCAAACCCGCAGTGCACACATCATCAGTTCCATTGTTCGTTTAATTCCAGTCACTGCTCCCCACATCCCACCCCCCATTACAAGCCTGTTTATTCCAAACACTCTGTGTCCGCCTCACGTGGCGGGGTCTCACTTTTCATGGATTCCCTCAGATCTTGTGCTACTCCGAACAATTCCGCTATTAATGATTTCCATGCCATCAGGGTTCTTGCCTCCTCCTCTCCCCCCACATTGCTCGCCTATTGCCATACTGTAGTTTCTGCTTCTGCCCATTTTTGCAACTCCTTCCACCACACCTCCACCCGTGGCCTGTGACATGTCTTCCACCCCATGGCAATCCTTCTTTTTGCAAGCACATATGCCAAGTCCTTCAGTTTACTGGCATGTTTAAGTTTCTGTGCTCTGGGGAACCCCCCCAGCAAGCATGCCCAGGCTGTGTCTATGACAATAGTGACCCCTTTTTCTGCCAGTCTTTGTGCTACTTCACTCCAGAAACGCTCGATCACTGGGCATGACCAAAACATGTGTACTATATCAGCATTTTCCTCATCACATTTGGGACATGCCTGTCGTCCGGCGCCCCTGAACCTAGATATTTTCTGAGGTGTCATATATACCCTATGCGTGATGTACAGTTGTATTTGCTTCAGTCTGGCATTTCTTGACACCTTCTTATGGTATCCCAGGGCACGCTCCCACATCCCATCCTCTACTGAGGCCCCCTCCTCCGCCTCCCAGTCCAACCTCAATTGCGTTAATTCTTCCCCGACCCTAGACATCACCATCTCGTACAGTCTAGAAATCTCATGTCCACCTTCCGATACATCCTATATCACATCTATATTTGCGTCTGGTTCTTCTTCCAATGCTGTTTCGGGCCATGTTTTCCTAATTCTCTGCACAATTCTGAGATATGTAATATACTGGACCGTATGTAATCTCGTCTCCTCCCCCAGCGCTTCAAACTCCGTGATAGTCCCCTCTCGCCAGATATCTCTCATCGTAACCAATCCCACTGATTCCCAATGGGTCCTTATTATCATTCTTAATTGCTCATCTCCCCCTGCCAGTGTAACTAACGGTATCTGTGGGGAGCACGGGAGTGGGTTCCCCATCATCCGGCACACATGGCGCCACATCTTCTACCCAAGCCTCATCATCTCAGGGCACGCTCTCATTTCTGCCTTAGGCAGCCAGATCATTTCTTTTAAATAAAATGGGGCACAATCATGACCAAACAGCCTAGATTCAGGGGTCGCTTCGTCTGAGAGCCATTTAGCAATGTATTGCAGCTGGCTCGCTACATAATAAACCTCATAATTGGGCAGTCTTATCCCCCCTTTTTCGGAAAAGCAGCTTCCTTAGCGACACCCTGTTTCGGGTGCCATGCCATAGAAAATGGGTAACTTCGCCCAAAATTTCATACATTTCTCGATTTTCATAATAGCTACTTCAGTATTATGCCTATGTTCCTCCTTGGCGGTATGGTACACATTTATCCCAAGGTACCGAAAGGTACTCACCGCCCATGGTATCTGTAACACCGGCAGGGGTTCCCTTATAACTGCCTAGCGGAAAAATAGTGGATTTGTGAGGGTTCACCGCTATCCCAGACAGCTCTTCATATCTCTCCATCACCTCCAGGATGTATTGGAGATTTTCTTCCGGGTACCTCAAATACAGCAGCAAATCATCCGCATATAGGGAGATCAGGTGTCGCTCCCCTCCCACCTCGATACCTATAGCATCGTATTGCTGTCTCAAATATATTGCTAGGGGCTCGCGGGCTAGTATATAGAGCATTGGGGACCACGGGCATCCCTGTCTGGTGCCTCTGCTGAGTTGCATCTTCCAGATATTATGGATCCTGTTTTAACCCTAGCCAGTGGTTCACTGTATAGCATTTTCGCCAATTTTACATATCCCTGCCCCATTCCGTAACCAGTCAGGGCTGCTAGCAGCCATGGCCATTTGACCGAATCAAAGGCCTTAACCGCGTCTAAGGACACGATCGCCATTTCGCCTTCTTACTTAATTCCCCATTCAACAACTCGGTGGAGTCGTCTATGGTTATGTGTTATATTTCTTTTCGGACATAGCCCGTCTGATCAGGGTGTATAAGTTTGCCTATAACTCTCCTCAATCTGTTTGCCAAGACCACCGTCAATATTTTGCTGTCTTGGTTCAACATCGACAGCGGTCTATAGGAGCCACAGCTATACCCTGGCTTGTTTGGTTTGGGAAGCAGTATTATGATTGCTTCCCTTAGCGACTCCGGCAACCGTCCCACCTCAAATGCCTCATTTAGCATGCCCTATAAACTTTGTAAAATTCGCTAGGGAATCCGTCCGCCCCCAGAGTTTTACTCGTGGGTAGCTGCTTCACCACCTCGTCTAACTCTTCCAATGTGATCGGTGCATCCAGCTCTTCTCTTTCTTCATCACTTATTCTAGGCAGTCCTATGTCTTCTAATGTTTCCATTATTTCAGCATGAATACTTCCTGCATCAACATATAATACCTTATAATACTCCGCAAACTCCTGGTTAACTCCCTCTTGGGTATCCGCCATAGTACCATCGTCTCTGGTTATCGTTCTGATCGTGGGTCTGGGAGTCTCACTCTTATATAACCATGCCAGAAGCCTCCCTGTTTTATCACCTCCCGCATGCTGACTCTCCACATATTTTTTATAATTGTGGTTGCACAACCTTACCCATTGTTCCGCACATTTCTGTTGCAATTTGAGTATCTTCTCCGTGTCTCCACCCCCTTTATTTAATGCACTCTCTAGTGCCTTTTCTGTTTCTTGTAGTTCAGCGACAATTCCCCCTTGCAGGCCTTTTGATTTGGCTATGGCCACCCCTCGCATCACTACCTTGAAGGCTTCCCATAATGTGCCAGCTGAGTCAACACTACCCGTATTCACCTCAAAATAGTTTATAATATCCTCCCTTGCATCCTCCCTGAACACCGGATCCTTAAGCGCCTCCGCCCGGAGGCGCCATGTCGGGATCCTTGCTCTCGGAGGGCAATATTGCCACCCGAGAACCAGGGGCGAGTGGTCCGAGAGGACCCTTGCTTTGTATTCTGCTTGTGTAATCTCCATTAATACTTCCGCTGTGGCAAAGACATAGTCCAGCCTCGTATGTAGCTGCTGCGGGGCGGAGTAGTGTGAATATTGCCTTCCTTGGGGGTGTTTTGTTCTCCATACATCTGTCAGACCAAAGTCGTCCAGCAGTGTCTGCAATGTTTTTGCCGCTGGAGTGGGTCTCAACCTTGCCATCCGATCTATCTACTCTGGGGTCTAGTACACAATTAAAATCCCCTCCCCAAATCACTGCACTACCCACTCACATACTAAGGTTGTTACATAGGGTCCTGAAATACGCTGCCGTATTCTGATTGGGGGCATATGTATTTACAATACTAATCTCCTTATTCTCCAATAGTCCCTGCAATATTACCATCCTGCCATCCGTTTCAGCCACCTCCTGCAGCAGTTGAAACCGGACGTGTGGTGCCACCCAAATAAGAACCCCTCTAGCGTAAGCAGTGTATGTTGAGCCACCCACAACGCCTCTCCATTTCTTCGCAATCGTTCCCATCTTTTACCGTGTCAAGTGAGTCTCCTGCAGCAGTGCTATATCTATCTTTTGACTGCGCAGGTACAGCATTACCTCGTTCCTTTTCAGATAACTGTTAAGTCCCCTGACATTCCACGTGATTATTTTGAGATCCCCCATGTCCAAAAAGAGTTCCCTTCCCCTCCCCGTCAGTACAGTTCAGATCCCACTTCCGTCTCAGTCTACCTAGGCTCGTTCCCCAATTCAAACTACCTAAAACTACCAACACTCTAAACTTCCCTTCCCCCTCCCTCCCACTTCCCTCCCTCCCTCCCACTTCCCTTCCCTCCCTCCCTCCCTCCCACTTCCCTTCCCTCAATTACAACAAACCACTGCACACAACCCCTTCCCTCCCCCCTCCCTGCCCTACCCCAACAAATGGCCAGCTCCATCCCTGGATCTCAGGCTCCCCCGTGTTTGGACCTATCCTGGAACCCCAGGTCAAGACCCCAGCAGGGTGTCGCCACACTATTGGTGACCTAACTAATTTCTAAATGGGGGTGTAAAGACCAGCTCTGCAAGGCTCCATACTGAAGCAATAGTCACAGTGCTAGTGTTTCATTTTCTATTCCAGTCTGGTTCTACCGGCCAATGGGCCGCATCAATGACTATAATCAAGTCCCATAGTCCCATGCCGCACCTCCGTCAGGCGCCCCCACCATACATTAATTTTCTCCTCCATCTCCCCCTTTCGTCTAGATGTCCGGCTCCTGGGGGCAGCCTTGCATGTCTAGCCATCCCATAGCATCCTCCAGAGTTTCAAAAAATAAGGTTTTATTTTTGTGAAAGACTTTCAATTTCGCTGGGTAAAGCAACATGTACTTATGGCCCGCTGCTCTCAATCTCCTCTTGACAGCCCCAAAGTTCATTCGACTCCGCTGCACCATCAAAGTATAGTCCGGGTAGGCCATTATGTGTGCCGCTCCTCTTTGAATTGTTCCACCCTTGCGGAAGTACTCCAGTATCCTTTCTCGATCCCGGTAGTTAAGGATCTTGGCAATCACTGGCCTAGGTGGATTACCCGTCGACGGCTTCCTCATCAGAGCCCTATGCGCCCTTTCCACCGCGAACCCCTGAGACAGGGCCCCTCCAGGTATCTCCTGCAACAACATGGATTCGATAAACTCTGTGTGGTTGAGGCTTTCTGCTCCCTCCGGCAAGCCTACAATGCGGATGTTATTTCTCCGGGGCTCATCCTTCCGCTTCCTCCGCTCTATTCTCTAAATTGCCTACTCGCTGCACCAGTGCGTGTAGTTCCAACTTGTGTGAAGCACAATCTGCCGTGTTCGCGGCTCACTTCTTTCTCGAGGTTCTCGGTGCGCTCCGCCAGTGACCTTACATCCTGCCGGAGAAGGTTCACCTCTTCCTGCACCTCTCCGACCTTGCAGTCCAGCGCTGTTTTTAGTTCAGTCACAGCCAATTCAAGTTTGGCCTCCCATGCCAACTTCAAGTCTGCAATTGCAGCTAGGACCTCATGGTTCGTGCCCGCGACGGCCATGCTGCCCACGAGGGGCTTGTCTTTGCTCCTGGCACCTTCCGGGCCGGGCGGTGTCCTGGCGTATTCGTCCAGCGTAGGCTGCTTCCCTTTAAGTCTTGGAGGTTTTTTGGACATGGCGCTACAGCTGTAGATAGTAGTCTCTTGTGTTTAGGGCAGCCTCCTCTGAGGTGTTCTGAGTCCAGACCTTCTTCGCCGCAATGGATTGTGCTCTCCCATCTAACTGAGTCCTCTCTTCGATTCCTCTATGAATCCACAGGGGCGCCCTATGATTCTTGGCCAGATCACCAGCACGTGACTACTGCCACTCCAGGCCTCAGTTTTAGTTACCAGGCCCCACCCATGGGTCTTGCCACTTCTAGCCACATCCTGATTACACCATTCACTGGGCTTGCCGACCAGCCAGCGCACTTCTCTTTATTCCAAGTGGGGGGCGCACACACAGACCCAGTGTCGTCGGTGCGACCCAGTCCTGGGGACACCAACACCGCAACGGCTCCTCCAGCCCCCCTCAATCAGTCCTGGGTGGCTCACAGTGGCCTGTAGGTCTGCTCCCTCCCTTCCTCACTGCTGCTGGGTGGTGCCAGGATGCAAAAGGCAGTCATGCGCTCGACCAAAAGCGTTTGCACCCCTGGGAGGGCCTTGGCTGTACTTGGAAGTGTCATGACACGGTGTTGTGTGCTATCCGGATTCCGTTTAATGCATTATATGCACACTGCCGAACCTTTTGTACTAGTGGCACAGCCCGGGCATTTCGCTTATTTCCTGGGGGTCGCCACCGAGCATCAGCATCAGCTGTCCGAGGAGTTGGTGCGTCTCTCGCCAGCCCCGGGGCTGCGGCTCATCTGTCTTTTGACTCCAGTACGATAGAGCCTCCTCGTTGCGGCGTGTGCCCTCACGGAGCACAATCCGTTAGCTCTTCTCCCCACACTTACTGCCAGCGCTGCCGTAGCACGCCCATCCAGAGCACTCTGGTCCCAGCTGGCAGCTTCCTTCCTCGCGATCCTTATTTGTATACACTGCCAGCCACTCAACTACTATTCCGCAGCCTCCGAGCATGGGCCTCATATGTTGAAATTTCCTTGGGCTACGCGCCCATCTGAGACATTGTATCTGTCGGACTCCTCGCCAGCTCCGCAGTCATGATCTCACTCCCTCGAGATCCTTATTTGCACACCCTGCCAGCCACTCAAGTACTGTTCCGCAGCCTCCGAGCATGGGCCTCGGTATTTGTTGCCATTTCCTTGGGCTGCGTGCCCATCTGTGACATTGTATCCGTCGGACTCTTCGCTCGCTCCATAGTTCCGATCCCGCTCCGTGGCAACCCCAACCACCATCTAGCCCGTGCGAGCGCGTGGCACTCAGCTGTCCCAGCGGTCCGCGAGCCTCTCCTGCTTATGTGCCGGGCTTCCCACACGTTAATGTCACATGCACCTCAGGCATTCGGATTCTTCCAAGCCCGCACGTTATCCCAGGGGGTCTGCTCCTTGCGGTGCACAATTTCATCTGCAGCCCGCCGCAGCCGTCTCGCCATCCCGCGGCCAGCCAATTCCTTTGTCCTGGCTCTCAGTCGGCCATTTTGCCTCCTCCGTCTGTCCAGCCCTTGTATTTTCGTTTCATGAATCCCTCCGTCACGGCTCCACTCACATGCTTAGACAATTCAGCAGGCACGGCCCCCACATTCATAAGCCGGCATGTGGAATTTCAGCGATCGTAGGCATATATTAATGCACTATTTGGCAGGATCATTGCAGGATCACAGGAGCTCCTCCAGAACACGTCCTCCTACATGGCCCTCCTGGCCAAGCCCTAGGGTCTTTCATCTTTATACAGTGATATGCTACCACTTAGTGCGGCAAAGATTCTGCTTGTGTGTACTCTGTAACTAATGGAAAAGAAAAAAGGAGAGGCCGGGAGAAAATCAGAAAACATGAGATGGATGGGTTTCCTTAGCCAGAGTATACAAACATCAAAACTACGTTTCCTACTCCAAATTAGAGGCTACCTCATGGTAGGCACAATATAGGTAGAAACATTTCTGTAAAGAATCATATGCAGAGGGGTCTCTATTAGATCCCTATCCCTCCAATGTAACAAGAGCCAGTCCATAAATGGAAAAGAGACTATCTAGCATATTGAGTACTTACTACTTGTAGCAAAGAGTGCAGAAGTAGGATACTGACACACAGGTGGCATAGTTTTGGCCAAAGACTTTTAGTAAAAAATAAGAGAAATCCCTATCCGGCCCTATTACTAAGAGGAGTTTCCCTGCCTCAACCAATACTAAGGATATCAGAATGTCTGTCGAAAACAAATAGTCCACTGTTGTGTGTCCAAAACCTATTTCCTTCCTTTACGCTTGAACTGAAACTAACTAAAGTGGGAGTCTTCTAGGTTCAGAAGAATAACTTCTTTATTCTGGGTGCTACCTTCACCTTTACTCATGGGGAAAAATTAAATGTTCGAGGGGATCGGGTCCTCCGACGTATTCCATATCTATGACAGTAATCACCACAGCTGTGCTGCTTTGGAAAATGTTCTTCGACCTGCGTTGATGACTTTGATACGCTGTCCTCGAGGGCCTCCGTCGAGCCGACGTCACTGGATGTTAGAAGTATTATAAGTAGGCCGCATGATGCCAGTAGCCTCAGTTCCATTTTTTCCGCAAACATGTTCGCTTCGGAGATCTCGGCGCACCTCGGTTCTACTGAATCCTGTTCTTTCAGTTCTTCGAACCTGTTCATTTGTGTATTGAAAATGTCTTCGGCTTCTTCCACCCCGCGGTCGGGTTTTAAGAAGTGTCAGGTGTGCGGGTCCAAGATGTCATTGACTGACACGCACACCGCTTCCCTCTGGTGCCTCGGGGAGGACCACGATACGGATGACTGTCGACTGCCAGTCGCTTACATCGAAGGCCTTGCGGGAGCGTAAGAAGAAGCTGTCAGTGGGTAAGGTGGCTAAGCCCCCGGAAGTCGCGATCCACTGGACTTTCGACGGGCGATTCGAGGGGCGACTCCCTGCATCGTCGTCGTGAGTCTGGGGGGTCTCGGTCCAGGAGTCGGTCTCGCCATTCCTCTGCCTTTTCGAGGCACTCACGGAAGCGCCATCACAGGTCGCATTCCCAGTCCTCATCCACGGACTCCGCCTGTCGGTGGGTTGCTTGTCCCAACAAGCATTCCACTCCTGAGGAATGGGATTCCTTCTGAAAAGGAGATGATGGTGATTTTTCAATTGCAGGGCTCCGGTCCATCCGCGCCGTCTAAGGACGCCGGCTGTGACTGTGCTAGAGACACCGCTCGTCGGGCTCGAGAAGTCGTCGCGACCACCGGGCGCCTTCGAGGTCCCGGTCGGACAAGGTTGGTCGCTCTAGACATGCCCGTTCCAGGTCCCGGTCCTCGACGCTCTCGAGACTGCGTGAGCCTGTCATGTCTTCGAGGAAGACATCGACGTCTGCGGTGCCGTGGTCGTCGAGGGACTCTCTCGAGGCTCTGCCCTCGAGGCCTGTGTTGACGCTGTTGAAGTTGTCGGCGCCTCACTCGATGCCGATTCCGTCGTCGCCTTTCGAGGCTGCTTTGTCGGAGGTACCCGAACCGGTGGAACCTCCCAGAAAGTCTCTGGCCAAGGCTAAGCATGTCTTTGTACCTTTTTCTGTGCCCTCTTTCCGCCCTCTGGATTTTATTTCTGAGGGGGATGAGGGATCTGAGGAAGGTTTGGTGCCTAAGGAGGTGCCTGACGAGATTTTGTCTGGTCACAGCCAGATTGAAGACCTGGGTCAGTCACTGCACACCGCCAGTGGTCTGGACACCTCTCCGGAGGTGGAGTTCTGTCGGCCTGAGCCTGGCATCCATGACGAGTCCTCGTACCGGCGCCTTATGTCGAGGGTCTCAGGATGACCTGACGGACATCCGCGACCAAGGTCCTCCAACTGACCCGGTACTACCATTCCATATGGCTTTGCAAAGAAGGGTGGCTGCAGCTTGGACTGCTCCGGAGAGTCTCCCGACAGTGAGCAAGTCTTTGCCGCTAAAATACTGCCCAGCCAGTAGTGACCCCTGCTACTTGACCACGCACCCCACTCCGGAGAGTTTGGTGGTGCAGGCGGCCCCGGCAAAGCAGGTGTCGTACCCAACCATCCCTCCTGATGGCTGGGCGAAGAAAGAGTTTTCTTTAGGGGGTATGGCTTTACAGGCAGCCAACTCCGTGTGTGCCTTGTCACGTTTCACGCACACGCTATGGAACTGTATTTCCTTGGCGGCTGAACATATTCCCGAAGGGGAGGAACGGGATGGTTTTCTTGCTATTGTACAGGATGGCAAGGATGCCATGTGTGAGACCGTTCAGTCGGGTTTGGACATGGCAGATTATGTCAGCCGGTCCATGGCGGCGAGCACCGTAATACGCAGGTTTGCGTGGTTGCGGAAGTCAGGGTTTGCGCCTGATGTGCAGGCCCAGCTCCTCAACATGCCCTTTTATGGTGAACATCTTTTTGGCAGCAAGGCTGACGAGAGGCTTGAGAGGTTGCAGACCTCCAAAGCTGCAGCGAAGTCGTTGAGCACTGCAGTTGGAAAACCGGGTACTCGAGGTGCCAAGGCCGCTCGGGCAGTTGCCTCTTTGCCCTCAGGCACTGCCGCAGCTGCTTCAGCTCAGTCATGAGGCCATGTCCCATGGTTCGCCGGTTGGGGGAAGGCTGGCGCAGCATCTTGTAGAGTGGCGTGCCATTACTTCAGATGTGTGGGTTCTGGAGATCATAGCCCACAGCTAATGTCTTCCTTTCTGGCAGAGGCCTCGCGACAATCCACCAGGGAATCTCTCTTTGAAGAGTCTGGATCCGCTCCTTGCGCAGGAAATTCAATCCCTGCTGGAGAAAGGCCCCATAGAACTGGTGCCTGTAGCGGAGAGGAACAAGGGATGGTATTCTTCTAAATGTTTTGATTTCGAAGAAAGACGGGGGATTGAAACCCATCATGGACTTGTGCCGTTTGAACAAGCTCCTCAGGACGGACAAGTTCAAGGTGGTTACTCTTTCTCAAGTCTTCCATGCCCTTCAATTTCAGGACTGGTTGGTGTCTCTCGACCTCAAGGATGCTTATTTTCATGTGCCGATACATCCAAAGCACAAGAAGTACATGAGGTTCGCGGTTGCCGACTCGCACTTTCAGTTTCAGGTCCTGCCGTTCGGATTGACCTCCGCCCCGAGGGTATTCACCAAGCTCATGGTGGTGGTGGCAGCGTATCTCAAGAAAGGGGGGGATTCACGTCTACCCCTACCTGGACGATTGGTTGATCAGGGCACACTCTACCGAGCAAGTCCTGGATCATCTGTCCATCACCTGCCACTCCCTTCACAGGCTGGGCTTCTCCCTCAACTTAAAGAAGTCACATTTGACGCCAACCCAGCAGCTGCAGTACATCGGAGCAGTGCTCAACACTTCCCTGGGGCAGTGTTTTCCTCCCCAGGTGAGGGCTCATAACATTCAGCAGATGGTGCACAAGTTTCAGCACGCCCAGAGTCTCCCGGCGTTCGAGTTCTTGAGGTTGCTCGGCCTCATGGCATCCTGCATTCTTCTGGTGCCGGAGGCCAGGTTGCGGATGCGATCTCTGCAGTGGGCCCTCAAGATGCAGTGGTCGCAGTCCTCCGGCAGGATGTCGGACCCCGCTCAGGTGCCGCCCTCGGTCACCCAGGACCTTCTGTGGTGGACCGTCGAAGGCAATCTGTTGAAGGGGGCTCCGTTTTGGCTACCCTGGCCGGAGGTGACGATCGTGACGGACGCATCCCTCACGGGATGGGGAGCTCATGCCAACGAGTTGACTGTCAGCGGTCGTTGGTCTCCGTCGGAGGCCAGACTCCATATCAATCTGTTGGAGCTGAGGGCCTTGAGGCTTGCCCTGAAGGTTTTTCTGCCAACTGTGCAAGGAAGGAATGTCCTGATTCTGATGGACAACACAGTTGGCATGCACTACCTCAACAAAAAGGGGGGAGCTGGGTCACTTCCTCTGTGCAGGGAGACGATGCAGCTCTGGTGCTGGGCCATCGAGTAGGAAGTTTCGATCTCGGCAGATCATCTGGCCGGAGACGAAAACGAGACGGTGGACGCTCTGAGCAGGCAGAGCGCGATCTCTCACGAGTGGAAGCTGGCTCAGGAGATTCTCCTGGAGATCTTTGCCCTTTGGGGGGGACCCCTCAGGTGGATCTCTTCGCCTCCAGTTTCAACCGGAAGTGCGAAAGGTTCTGCTCGCTGGAATTTCCTCCAAAAGGAGCCTTAGGAGACGCGTTTGTGGTGGAGTCTTCCTTCCCACTGCTGTACACGTTTCCTCCAGTCCCCATCATCCTGCAACTGCTGCAGAGGTTACGGAGGTTCGGTTCCTGGATGATCCTCATTGCTCCGACTTGGGCTCGGAGGACGCGGTACCCGGACCTTCTCGACTAGTCCATCTGCCCTCCACGTCGTCTTCCCTACTGAGACGACCTGCTCTCAAGGGAGGAGGGTCAGGTTCTCCATCCAGAGGTCCGATCCCTCAACCTTCACGCTTGGCTTCTGAAAGGTTGAGGTATAAGGATTGGGACCTCCCTGAAGACGTGACGGAGGTGTTGTTTTCGGCCAGACGGCCGGCAACAAAGTCCCTGTACCGTTGCCATTGGAGAAAGTTCTGCGACTGGTGCAGGGTTAAGAATGTGGATCTTTTTTCATGTGACATTCCTGTAGTTCTGTCTTTTTTGCGTTCATTGGCCCTTAGGGGCCTGCAAGTAGGTACTGTTAAATGTTACCTGGCGGCGCTGTCTATATTTAAGCGCTTGTCTGAGGAGTGTTCTTATTTTAAAATTCCTTTAATTTCTCAGTTTCTCAAAGAACTCACTGTGTTTCCGCCGGCACCTTTCCAGGTGCCTGGTTGGGATTTGAACCTTGTTCTGAAATTCCTTATGGGTGCTCCGTTTGAGCCTTTACATTCTTGTCCTTTGAGGCTGTTAACCCTTAAGATTGCATTTTTAGTTGTGGTCACTACCGTTCGCAGAATGAGTGAGTTGCAGGCACTTTCAGTTAAGCCACCCTTCACTGTGTTTTATAAGGACAGGGTTGTCCTTAGAGTTCGTTATTCCTTTCTTCCGAAGGTGGTGTCGGAATTTCATTTGAGCCAGAAGGTTATTCTTCCGGCATTTTATCCTCCTCCACATCCTGGTAAGGAAGAGGAGAGGCTCCATAGGTTGGATCCTAGGAGAGTTTTAAGTTTCTACATTTCTCGCATGTTCCGGGTCAGAGTGGACGATCAGCTCTTCATTGGTTACGCTGGAAGGCGTTTGGGACAAGCTCCGACTAAGCAGACTTTGTCTAGATGGATTATCTTGGCAATTTCTGAATGTTATCGCTTGGCGGGTAAGGACCCTCAATTAGGCTTACGGGCCCATTCTACTAGGGCTATGGCTGCCTCTACTGCCCTGCAGAGGGGTGTTCCTATTCGTAACATCTGTGATGCAGCCACTTGGGCTTCGGTCCATACTTTTGTACGTCACTCCTTCCTCGATTCTATGCATGGGTAGGATCTGGCATTTGGCAAGGCGGTCTTTTACTCTGCAATTTGATTGGGAATTCTAAATTTCTATATTCTAAATTCTTTTCCCTCCTCCATACGTTGGTACTGCTTTGGGAGTCTGTCATAGATATGGAATACCTCGGAGGACCCGATCCCCTTGAAGAACAAGTTACTCTCTTACCTGGTAACGTTCTTTCGATGGGATGGTCCGACGACGTATTCCATATCGCTCCCTCCCTACCTGCCCCACTACAGAATTTGCTATGCGATTGCAGCTTACATTTCTGCAAGGTTTTCTGTGGTTATACTGGCAGTGGTTTGGTGCCACACGTTGTGGGGAAAAAACTACAGCTAAGGCTACGGGCGTCGTGCGTCCTACTTTATAACATCCGGTGACGTCGGCTCGACGGAGGCCCTCGAGGACAGCGCATCGACGTCATCAACGCAGGACGCAGACGCTGAAAATTTTCCGAAGCAGCACAGCTGTGGTGATTACTGTCATAGATATGGTATACGTCGTCAGACCATCCCATCGAAAGAACGTTACCAGGTAAGAGAGTAACTTGTTCTTCTTCATCAAGGGTAGAAGATCAAAACAAAGTCTCAGAAGTTTCCTTTGGACTGACTCTCCACCAGGGTACAAAGAAACGAAGTATGTTATCTTCACAATGTTAAAAAAAACTCCTGAGGGAATGTTTCCCTTCTCCAGGTCTTTCAGAGGTTTAGGATGCCAAGGAAATAACTTCTCTTGGTGGTTTGTAGAATGTTCATAACACTCCAGGGGGTAGGACTCCCTTCCCCTGGTTTCAGACTTACTCTCACAATCAGCCTGGCGTCCTTTGCTGTCAAGCACTGTAACTATTAAAACTGGTGAGGACACTTCAATGGGTGAATGTCCCAGACTCGCAGATAGTGTCCACCTGGTTTATTCTCCTACCAGGCACTGAGCCTATGATGATTTGCCTTTATGGATGAGCCCAAAACTCACTTTCCTCTCACAACATTCAGTCCACCTGGTATACTCCCCTGTCAGATACTGAGACTATGATGATTAACTTGGAGGCCTTGATCGCCTTTATGGGTGTGGGACCCAGACTCCTATTTTTTTTAAAATTTTCATTCAATCCACCTGGTGAATCCAAGCCACTACGATGATTGGCTTGGATTCTTTCACAACCTATTATATTCTTAAGTTTGGGATCCCAGACCCATGACGCGCGTTTCCCTCCTCGTTCCCAGCCTCTACACTATTCCCTTGGACCCTTTTCACATCCCCTTGCACTTGTCTACCTGTCTCTATGGTCCGCTTTGCTCTCTGGGCTTCAGTGATGCTTCTGGTCTGCATCAGTGTTTCCTCTCTGGTCAGCGGTCCCCTTCTGCTTGTGGCGGATCGCAAGGGGAATTTCCTTCCAGCAATCGTTCTTCCTGCTCTGCACGCTGTCCCAACGGGGCACCAGGAGCTACTTCATCCTCCTTCGTGGAGTGGTCCTTTGACACCGTACCCTCCTTGTGGCAGCGTGCTCCCTTCGTGGCATCCCTGACTGCCTTCTCTTCAGCGCTTCGTACTCTGGACTCCTGGTTCCTCCATGGAGGGCTTGACACTAGTCTAAGTCCTTCCTCAGTTTGTATACACGAACAAGTCCATATTATTGACTAGACTGCTCACTTTGGTTCTGTGTAGTACTCCTTAGTACTCTAGTACTGGGACGAAAATGAGGCACAAATTAATCAGTTTCCCAAGACCAGTCCATCCTTGTCGTATTACAAAGTGGAACTCTATTTGGGTTGTCCTGACTCTTCCTCGTCCCTGTTTTTCCCATACTGGAATTATAAGAGAAACACATGGGAACAGTGGGAATGGTACTGGTATGGGTTGATGAGGAAGGTGGGCTTAGGTGTGAGGTGGGCTGTCGGGGACACCATGTGCTCCCCAGGATGTCACTAATCCTATAGGGGGCTTCCCTCCCCATGAGTTCCTCCCCGCCACGTAACACCCCCAGGGGGACTATAGGGTAGCAGCCTCACCTCCCTGGCCTCATGGGAAGGGACACCCCTAGGGGAGAAGTGAAGACATCCAGGGATTTGTCACATACTACAATGTTGAGATTCAGTTAAATCCCTCTGTGTTCTGCTTCAAATGGCATCAGGGCTCACGGTCATATTGTCACATAGCGCTTATAAAAGGCTGAGGACATGCTGCGTGCAACGTCTGATGTCATCTGTAAACAGTGTGCAACTTGTCCTATTAATCACGCCAGCCATGTTGGTGTGAGGATGTGATAAGGTGGTCTAAGTCAGTAGTTATGAACCAATGTTAGCTCATATAGTATGCTTCACATTCTGAAATGATTGGATGATCAGCATAACGATACCCTCTTGGGGTGCCGTCCGGGTTAGCAAAGGCCATGCCAGTATTTCTGCATACATTGCGCTGATGCCGCACTTTTGAATGACACGTGACATCAGTAAACAATACGTGGTGTGTACTGTAATTGGCGCCTGCCATGTAGGTGGGGCCCCAGACAAGATTTTGAAGCAAGAGTCTTTTAAAGTTAGTAGTAAAATTATTTTTTACAGAGTAAAAATGTAAGTCCATTTCCCAATGGGAGTATTTTATAAGCGAGTAAAAATGTTTAACTGGGAAACAGAAATGTTGTAATAATTGTTTCTTTGTACCTAATAATTCATACACATAAAAATAAGATACATGTTTACTTCTTCCAATCAGGCAGCAATAATAGTAGTTTCTTCCTGTGATTTATTTTTATTTCATTTATTTGCATAATGCGCCGAAAGCCTGCGGGCATCAGGGTGCAACAGTTAACACAAGAAGTACAAATGGCAAGAGACGGGACAAGCAGATCCGGCTATGGGTAAAGGGCGTAAGTTGTCAAATTACTTAAACAAGCAGGTTTTGAGAGTTTTTCAGAAAATCTTAACATCTCCCTCCAGTCTTAGTATTGGATGTGAGAAGTTCCACAGTTTAGCATCTTTTAATGGGAACAATCTTTCCAGCCCCCTTGCCTGCTTAAACCCGAGACAGAGCACCTGAAATTGGTTAGAGGAGCGTACTGTTCTTGCTCGGGTATGATTTAAGATATAATGGAGTTGTGCCGAAAATGCACCGTTGAATTAAGCTGCATGCTTTGAAGGGAGCCAGTGAAGGTTCCTTCTATATTCCGAGATATTGGCTCTTCTTGTAATTTCTTTTAAAACGCGAACTGCGTCGTCCTTTTTTGAAAATCGTGTTTTATTAACATTTTCTGGTTATTACATCATAAATAAAATGCCGTCAATATTCTCCTTCAAACATTTTAACAACCCTTGTTCCCCCCTGCCCTCCCTTCACCCTCACCCATGAATCAGGAGCTGGTTTCCAGTTCGTCCAGCGAGCTCACGGAGAACCTTTCAAGGCACAGTCTATAAGTTCCTTGCGCACTGATGTCTTGGGCTCAACTTTTTAACCTATTTATGGGCTGATTGTTAGTGCAGTGCCCCATGCGCTTGGGGCGACACCCCCAATGGCCACTAGTGTCTGAGTCGGGCCCTGGCTTGCCTTTTTCTTTTTCACTTCAGGCCAGGCGTTCGTACTTTTCAAAAAAGGGGAGCCAAAGTTCCTCAACATTGGTTCTGGATTCATCCATAAGATGTGTCAGAAACTCCATGTCGTAGATGGCCCTGACCTTGTTGACCCAGTCTTTTTCTCCTGGCATGTGGGGGCTCTTCCACTTTTGGGCCAGGCAGCATCTGTCCACCACCAACATAACCTGTAGCATATGACCCTGGGTCTCCTCATGGTCGTCCCTCACATCAATCCCGAAGAGGAGAAGCCAGGGGCACATGGATCTAACCACTCCATCGACCCCTTTGATCCAGGATAGTACCTCACCCCAGTATGTTTGGACCACTGGGCATTTCCACCACATGTGCATGTAGTCGCCACTTTCTGTCATGCATTTCCAACAATGCGTGTCGTATTCCGCCCTCATCCTAGCGATCCTCTGGGGGGGGGGGCGTAATGCCACCTATGCAATATCTTAAGGGCCTGGTGTCGGTATTGAAGCGAGGCAGTTGATCGATTAGCTCGAATACACATTTTGGACCATCTTTTGTCGTCAATTGCCTCACCCAGATCTCTTTCCCACTGTGTCCGGGCTGGCGGGGGCTCCCCAGGGGCTGAGTGTAAGAGGAGTTTGTAGAGGCTAGATATGACCCCCCTGGAGCCCCGGGTGGAAATTAGGAATTTCTCGAATTCTGTATGGTCTCTCCTAAGGGTATCTCCCCTTGAGGGTTCAGTGAGGACTCCTTTGAGCTGAAGGTAGCGGAACGGTGAAAGTTTGCCAAACCCTAGAGCCTCCCCCAGATCCAGTAGGGTTAGGAAGGATCCCCCCACCCACAGGTGGCCTGTTCTAGTGAGACCTGCCTCGTACCATTGCTGGAATACTGCCGGATCGGCTATTTTATCTATGAAACGGGGGGCCCAGATACAACTCAACGGAGAGGGCCATGTGGTGAGCCATCTGTAGTAACCACCTTCCCTCCAGACCGACCACAAGACCCCCAAAACCGAGTGGTGTAGGACCCTTCTTGGGATACGCGACTTGGGAACCCACAACCATTCATCCACCGTGACCGGAACTAGCGCCTTGTTGTCCATTGCCACCCACTGCTTTTCCATCCCTGGGTTAAAGTGGTCTGTGAGGACCCTGAACTGGGCATCCTTATAGTATGTTTCAAAATCCGGGAACCCCACCCACCCACCCATCCATCTTCCTTGGGCCTCGTTCGGACCTCATATGAAATCCTGTGTTTCGAAGGGATTGTGTCCTCCGACGTATTCCTCATCTTAGATATCTCCTTCCAGCTCTGCTGGCCTCGGAAAAATTTTTCTCTCTAGAGGGCGCTGCGCGTCGACGTCCTCCGAGTCGATGTCCCTCGACAGCCGCCGTATCGACGTCATCCTGCCTATAAAGGCCGTGCGCAGCGTCCGTTGCTCAGTTCCGTTTTTCCGCGCTTACTCAGTGCCTCGGAATACCGTTGCTCAGTTCTTGTCAGATTAATCCTATTTACTTCGAGTTATTCGATCCGTACTCGATGGCTTCCTCGTCGGAACCGACAACTCCTCGATCCAGCTTCAAAAAATGCCGAGATTGTGGGAAAAAGATGTCGACTGACCCTCACAGAGTTTGTCTGTGGTGTTTGGGAGCTGAACATCATTGTTCGGAGTGCGAGGACTGTATGTCCATGACAGCTAAAGCCCTGAATGAGCGTAGGGGGAAGCTGGAGAAAGGTAAGACTTTTAAAGCTTCTTCTTCGTCGACGAAGTCGAGACACTCATCTCCTCGTCACCATTCGCGCTCCAGGTCTCGGAGTGGGTCCCATCACTCCTCAAGATCGAAGCACTTGAAGAGGAGACGTCGAAGATCCCCTTCTCCGTCTTCCTCTGTTTCACCAAAAAGAATCCCTTGCCCCACGAAACATAGTTCCCAGGCTGAATGGGAGGAATTCCGCAAAAATATGATGAGCGTCTTCGAGAAAGCAGCCTCGACCCCCTCGAAGACTGCCGAGAACGATGCTCTGGTCGAAAGACCCAGAGGTCAAAAACGCCGCGAGTCGCAGTACCCGGCGAAGGAAACCTCTCGAGCGCGTCTCGAACCCTCGAGTAGGACTATGACCTCCAAACCTTCCTCGAAGGTTCCGTCGACGCGGGTTCCGTCGACGCCGAGGTCGGTGTCTTCGACGCCGTTGTCGAAGGAACCTTCGACACACGGGTCTGTCGACTCGACGCCAGCTTCGACACCGGCGTCGACGCCAAGAAAAGTCACGGTCACGACACACCCAGTGACTATCCCCAGGTCCTCGATGGCGATGGCTTCGAGATTGTCGAGTAGAATCCCAATTCTGTCGAGGTCATTGAGGCCTCCGCCTTTGTTTTCGACGCCACGCTCGAAGCCTTCGGCGTCGACGACATCGACGTTTTCGAGGCCGATAATGATAAGCTCGACACCCTCTGCCTTGGAAATGGGATTTACTCCCTTTATGAGTTCAGAACAATTGAGAACTATGTCCTCAATTTTGGAAGAGGGTGAATTGTCTGAACAGGAAGACACATTTGAGTTGCAGGGACCTGTAACCCCAATTAGAGAGGAATTTTCCTCTGAAGAACGCAGGTTAAAGGATCTTCATGATTCCTTACATGAGGCAAGTGGGTTAGACACTTCCCCTGAGGTGGAGTTTGCTAGGCCAGACCCGGGGGAGCATGCTGAAACCCCCTATAGAGCCTTAATGGCCAGGATCACGGAGTTCATGGGGTGGTCTGCACCTTCACAATCTTTCCAACAAGATGACCTCACGGATATTCTTGACAAAGGCCCACAGGAGGATCCTGTGGTGCCTTTTCATAAAGCTCTTCAGAGGAAGGTCATGACAAACTGGGAAACCCCAGATGTCGTACCAGCAGTAAATAAAAAACTGTCTACTAAGTACAGGGTATCCTCTACAGACCCGGAGTTTTTGTCTAAACACCCACCCCCAGAAAGTCTGGTGGTACAGGCAGCATCCTCTACCGATGTCAAGACGGCTTATCCTACCGTCCCACAGGACAGGGACGATAAAAAATATGATGCTATGGCAAAGAAAGTCTTTTCAGCATGTAGCATGGCGTTAAAATCTGTTAATGCTACTTGCACCCTTGCTAGGTTCAGCCATACACTTTGGGAGTGTGCTTCTACAGCGGCTGACTGCATCCCGGAGGGAGAAGAAAGGGATGCGTTCCTGAATATTATACAGGACGGTAAAGACGCTATGTGCGAATCCCTCCAGACGGGCATTGATTCGGCTGACAGTATCAGCAGAGCAATGGCGGCACGTACATCAACCAGGAGATTCGCTTGGTTGAGAAAGTCTGGTTTTGCCCCAGATGTGCAAGCCAGGCTCTTGAACATGCCATTCGATGTCTCTTCTTTGTTCGGGAAAAAGGTGGATGACAGTTTAGAGAAACTGCAAACTTCAAAAGCAGCAGCAAAATCCCTAGGAGCTGCAATCCGTCAGACTCCTTTTTCGTCCCACAGGAACCTCTGCGAGGGGCAAGTCCTTTCGCTTCTACTCCGCATTCGGAAGAGGTAGAGGACGACCAGCTCAAAGGGGACAAAGAAGAACTACCCGAGGTGGACGGGGTAGATATTCAAAAGCTGCAGCAACAGCAGTTGCCTCTTTACCATCGGCATCTGCATCAGCCGCCCCAAAACCACTCTGAGGACTTCCCTCACAGGACACCTGTAGGAGGCAGGTTGACTCAACATCTGACGGTATGGCAGGCTATCACGTCAGATGCTTGGGCATTGGAAACAGTTGCCCAAGGTTACTGCCTGCCTTTCCTACGTATACCTCAGAGTCATCCACCGGGGATCAGCTCTCAGAAAGCTCCAGATCCGCTCCTCTTGCAGGAAATTTTGGACCTGCTAGAGAAAGGTGCCATAGAACCGGTACCGGTAGGGGAGAGGAACAAGGGCTGGTACTCCCCTTACTTTCTCATTCCAAAGAAAGACGGAGGACTGAGAACCATCTTGGACTTGCGAGAATTTAACAAATTCCTCAGAAAAGACAAATTCAAGATGGTCACTCTTTCTCAGATCCTCCAGGCCCTTCAGTTCCAGGACTGGTTGGTATCTCTGGACCTTCAGGACGCTTATTTCCATGTGCCTATCCATCTCAAACACAGGAAATACCTGAGGTTCGCAATTGGCAACTCTCACTATCAATTTCGAGTGCTGCCATTTGGGCTGACCTCCGCCCCGAGGGTCTTCACCAAGTTAATGTCGGTAGTGGCAGCAAGTCTAAGGAGGGAAGGGATTCACGTCTACCCCTACCTGGACGATTGGTTGATCAGGGCTGTTTCTTCGGAACAAGCTCAGATCCAACTAAATCACGTGTGCCACTCCCTTCACAGACTGGGCTTCTCCCTCAATTTAAAGAAGTCACAAATGATACCATCGCAGAGACTCCAGTTCATAGGAGCGATCCTGGACACTTCCCTGGGAAAAGCCTCGCCACCAGAGGTGAGGGCTCAAGATATTCTACAGATGGTTACCAAGTTTCAACATGCCCAACGTCTCCCAGCCTTCGACTTTTTGAGGTAGCTAGGCCTCATGGCATCCTGCATTTTCCTAGTGCCAGAGGCTCGCCTGAGAATGAGATCCCTCCAGTGGGCACTGAGGACTCATTGGTCACAATTCTCAGGGAGAATGACAGATCTTCTTCAGGTTCCCGACAGAGTAGCTCGAGACCTTCAGTGGTGGGCCTGTCAGGAGAACATTCTGAAAGGAGAACATTTTTGGCAACCCTGGCCGGAGATAACAGTAGTCACGGATGCCTCACTCACGGGGTGGGGAGCCCACTCCAACGACTTGACCATCAGCGGTCGTTGGTCTCCATCGGAGTCCAGACTACATATCAACCTGTTAGAGCAGAGAGCTATCAGACTTGCGCTGAAGGCGTTCCTGCCAGCTGTACAACGGAAAAACGTCCTGATAATGACGGACAACACAGTGGCCATGCATTACCTCAACAAAAGAGGAGGCGTAGGATCACTACCCCTGTCCAGACAGGCGATGCAGCTCTGGTTTTGGGCAATCCAAGAAGGAATCTCTCTATCAGCAGTTCACCTAGCCGGAGAGAAGAACTTGACAGCGGACGCTCTGAGCAGGCAGAGCACAGTCTCCCACGAGTGGGAACTAGCTCAGGAAGTCCTTCAAGAGATCTTTGCCCTTTGGGGAACCCCTCAGGTGGATCTGTTCGCCACCAGCGTCAACAGGAAATGCGATCTGTTCTGCTGAAGGGAATTTCCCCCGAGAGGAGCTCTGGGAGACGCGTTCATAGTGGACTGGGAGTTTCCGCTTCTGTACGCGTTCCCACCGGTCCCTGTCATTCCTCAAATGATCAGGAGGTTGAGAAGATTCCGGAGAACCATGATCCTAATTGCCCCGGATTGGGCCAGGAGAACGTGGTACCCGGACCTTCTAGACTTGTCCATCTGCCCTCCAATTCGACTTCCACTCAGAGAGAACCTACTCTCACAGAAGGGAGGTCAGGTTCTCCATCCAGACATCAAAACCCTCAACCTTCACGCTTGGCTTCTGAAAGGTTGAGGTACAAGGATTGGGACCTCCCTGATGATGTTATGGAGGTGTTGCTTTCGGCAAGGAGGCCAGCAACAAAGTCTTTATACCGCTGCCGTTGGAACAGATTTTGCAGCTGGTGAAGAGAACAGAATATCGACACTTTTTCATGTGGGTACACCAATGGTTTTGTCCTTCCTTCTTTATTTGGCGAATTCAGGCCTTCAAGTTGGCACCATTAAGGGCTATCTCGCAGCGCTATCCATCTTTAAGCGCACTGCGGAAGAACCATCCTATTTCAAATTACCCTTGGTAATACAGTTTCTAAAGGGGTTAACCAATGTTTATCCCCCAAGACCATTCCAAGTTCCCCTATGGGATTTAAACTTGGTACTAACTTTCCTGATGGGCACACCTTTCAAACCACTCCATTCTTGTTCGTTAAGATTCCTTACCCTTAAAACTGTTTTATTAATAGCACTTACATCTGCTAGAAGGGTGTGCGAATTACAAGCTCTTTCTTGTAAGCCCCCTCACACAATATTTCACAAAGACAAAGTTGTCCTGCAAGTGAAGCCTAATTTCCTCCCAAAGGTGGTTTCTGAATTCCATATCACTCAGAAGATTACCCTACCATCTTTCTATCCTCCTCCTCACCCGGGGAAAGAGGAAGAGGTTACACAGGCTAGACCCTAGAAGGGCTTTAAGTTTTTACATCAGTAGACTAGCCAGGATAAGACAGGCAGACCAGCTGTTTGTAGGTTACGCAGGTCACAAGCTGGGGTTACCAATAACTAAGCAGACCATTTCCAGATGGATCATTCTAGCCATTCTGGAATGTTATAAACTGTCAGGGAAAGAGCCCCCTCAAAACCTTAGGGCTCATTCGACCAGAGGTATTGCAGCTTCATCGGCCCTCAAAAGAGGAGTGCCGGTTAAAGACATCTGTGCGGCCGCTACATGGTCGTCTGTCCATACCTTTACACGTTTTTACAATTTGGATTCCTCCTCCAGTCAAGAGACTAGGTTTGGAAGGGCTGTGCTGCATTCTATTCATCAATAGAAGACAGCGTGAAGTCAGTACTCCCTCCTCCAATAATAGAATACTGCTATGGGAGCCTATCTAAGATGAGGAATACGTCGGAGGACACAATCCCTTCGAAGAACAAGTTACTTCTTACCTTGGAACGTTCTTTCGACGGGATGTTCCTCCGACGTATTCCTCATCGGCCCTCCCATCCATCCCCGCAGTTCTACTTCCCGTGTTGTTGCAGCTTACGCTCCTTCATAGTGATTAGTCTAGTCCAGAAAGTATTATTGTGGGCTACAAAACGGAACTGAGCAACGGACGCTGCGCGCGGCCTTTATAGGCAGGATGACGTCGATACGGCGGCTGTCGAGGGACATCGACTCGGAGGACGTCGACGCGCAGCGCCCTCTAGAGAGAGAAAATTTTCCAAGGCCAGCAGAGCTGAAAGGAGATATCTAAGATGAGGAATACGTCGGAGGAACATCCCGTCGAAAGAACGTTACAAGGTAAGAAGTAACTGGTTCTTCTTGCCCGCCCAGAGGAATCTCAAGAGGGTTCGTTTTATTTCTGTTGGGAAGGTCTTGGGCACCTGGATAGAGAGCATCTGGAACAGGAACAGGAATAGGAATAGGAATTTAGGGAGGACTACCATTTTAATCAGGTTCAGACGTGCCATCCATGAGCGCCCCGAAGTTGCCCATCTCTCTACGTACCTCTTGACTACTGTCCATAGTGGAGTGTAGTGGTTTGGGAAGAGTCCCGTAGGATCCCCTGTGACTCGGACTCCCAGATAACACAACCCTTCCCTCTAGAGTCGGAAGGGGAACTCTCCCACGTACTCTGTCTCCGATAGATTTCCCCCTATGTAAGCCACCGACTTCCCCAGGTTAACCTTAAATCCTGAAAGTTCTCTGTAGCGCATTAGGCCCTTTAACACTTGGGGAACCGTCTGGGATGGTTTAGAAATGTAGAGGAGCGCATCATCTGCAAATAGGCTAATTTTGCAGTGGGAGTCTCCTATCCGTACCCCATTGATTGCCTCATTCTGTCGGACCGATACCGCCCAAGGATCCATGACCAATGCGTATATTAGAGGGGATAGTGGGCAGCCCTGCCTCGTACCTCTCCCCAGGGGGATCTGTCCCGTTGGCAACCACCTTGGCTGAGGGGGCAGAGTATAACGCCAACATCCAACCCAGCCATCTAGGTCCCATCCCCACCGCAGAGAAAACCTCCCCCATAAATCCCCAGCTGACCCTGTCAAAGGCCTTCTCAGCGTTGAGTGCCAGCAGCAGAGCCCCTTCGTCACGGACTGCCTTTGAATTTAGTACATGGAGGGTTTTACGCATGCTATCAGAGCCTTGTCTATTGAGGATAAATCCTGCCTGATCCGGGTGGACCAGACGGGGGAGGCATCTTTCTAGGCGAGTCGCTAGAATTATGGCAAAAATCTTAGCATCTAGGTTCAAGAGTGAGATAGCCTAAACGATCCACAGTCTGCCGGATCTCTGCGTGGTTTGGGTATTACTGTGATGAGGGCCTGTAGGAAGGTGAGTGGGATTGTGTCTCGGTTTCTAATTTGGTTGAACAATTTGGCCAGGGGTTCAGCTAGTGTGTCTTGACACTGTTTGTAGAAATCCACCGTGTACCCGTCCCCCCTAGGGACCTTTCCCACTTTTAGCCTCTTAATAGCGCCTTTCACCTCCTCGACTGATCTATCCCCCTCCAGCCCCTGTAACTCTAGCTCGGTCAGTAGGGGCAGTGGGAGTATGCCGGATCTCCTCCACTGATTCTCCCCCTTGTTTCGTGTAGAGTTCCATTTAGAAGTCAGCGAAGCATTCTGCTATTTGCTCCTTCTTGTTGCATACATTGGCCCCTCTATCCCTGGTGGGTCCCATCCTACACCCCCTGGCTCTACGCCCTAGGAGAGTCCCAACCCTGTCCCCTCTTTCGTAATACCTTTGCCATGAGTATCTGTTTCTTAGCGACTTCTCCTATGAGAACTGTATGGAGAGTCTATCTCATCCCTTGCATCTCTGTTAGGAGGGCCTCCCTGTTCTCCCCATCGAGGCCGAGCCTCGCACGCAGGGCCTTTAGTTCTTCTTGGAATTTGCTTTCAATAAGCCCTTGCTCTCACTTGCGCCTGGAGCCCTCGGCTATTAGGAGACTCCGGAAGGTGACCTTTGCAGCCTCCCACACCGTAACCATATCGGATTCCCCATTATCGTTTGTCTGAAAGTAGGCTACCATCTCGTCCCTTAGGAAGTCTCTGAAGACCGGGTCTCTCAAGAGTGTGTCATTGCAACGCCATCGGGCGGATCTCGGGACAGGGGCAGCGACCAGTTTGCCACCAACAGCTCGTGATCAGACCTTATTGCTTCCACCCTGGGTGCATGGCCACCCCTTCCCCCTCCTCTGAGATTACGAGCAGGTCAATTCTAGTATAGGTGTAGTGTGGGGGAGAAAAAATGGTGTATCATCCCGGGCCTGGCCACGCCTTGCGCCATACGTCAGCCCAGCAGTGATCCCTTAGGAGAAGTTTGTAAAGCTAAATTATCTTTGATGACACCCTTTGGCCCAGCTCCTCTTCCCGTCCTCCAGTCCAGTTTGGGGTCCATTATGACGTTGAAGTCACCTCCTAGTATCATGGCCCCCTCTGCCCATTCATCCATTAGCCTGAAAATCTGGGTCAGAAACCGTATCTGACCTATATTGGGTGCGTATAGGGTGGCCAGCTTGATACGTTCACCCTCACAAGTGCCCTTGACCCCCCAGGAATGGCCCCCCAAAGCCCCTCTTAGTTTCTATATTTGTGAGGTGGAGAGTCTTGTTCAGGAGAATGCCCACCCCTTCCTTCGTTGAGCTTCTGTGGGAGGCCCAGAAGTTGCTCCCAATTTCTTTACCTTTATCAGCAACTCTTTCTCTTGTTTGTAGTGGGTTTCTTGTAGGAAGAGTACCATCAGCTGTTGTGTGCGGAACATGTTGCTGATCAGTGATCTCTTGTTTCAAGAGTTTAAGCCCTGGACATTGAGCGTGCCTATCTTGCCTTCAACCATTATCGTCCTTGATAGTGTTTTCTCTAAGCTCCTTTGTTTCCTTTGTGGAGCTCGTTGTGAAGCTAAGAGCACCGGCTCGATCTGGCTGATCCCATTCCCCTCAAACCTTGTAGGTTTGTCCCCCCACCTGATCCCTTCACCTGCCTGGTTCCCTCCCCCTATCCCATTTGTTGAGGCGTTCGTCTTCATCCAACGACGGTTGTCGGGAATGGTCAATGAACCACCAGGGCTTCATCCCCAACCCCGGGTGTCATAGTTTGTCTGGATTCCCCGGCCTCATCTTCTTGTCAAAGCCATTGCCCAATTGGGTTTGCAAGCGGGTCTCACACTGCAGTCTTCTGAGCGCTGCCCCTCCCCCATCTTCCCTTTCACTGGCATTTCCTTGACAGGGCCGCCGGACCAACCATGTCTCAACTTTCGACGGTGAACAACCAACTGGTCCCTCCAACTCGGGGGCTAACCCGATGTCAACATGGCTCATAAAGTTAGTGTCTAGAAGCCTCTATCTTCGGTATCTCTGATGGATTCGTGTGTGGCAATCAGGCCATCGGCACTCCAGTCTGAGAGCTGTGTTGCGGTGTCTGGTTCATTTCAGGTGTCCCTCGGAAGCCGAAGAGGGATGTCTAGTTTTCTGGAACTTGTGGGCCCCTTTTACTTTTGCCTTGCCTCTAAAACTGTCTGGGCCGCTAGGGCCGTGACCCAAGCCTCGCGTGTCTCCGTCGCGGTCGGCTGAGGGGCCGGCCCGGTTGCTCAACAGTTCTTCCGTGACCCGCTGGATATCTTCTTCAGATACTAGGTGGTGCTTCACTCCTTTCCATTCAAATGCTAAATAGAAGGGGTGGCCCCAACGATATCTAACCCCCCCTCTGCTGGAGCCATTTGGTGCGGTTGCAGCATTTCTTCCTGATCAGCAGGGTGAGAGCTGAGAGGTCTTGGTAAACGGCTACCGTGGAGTCTCCGTATTGTATATTCCCAAGAGTTCTGGCCTTCTCCAAAATCCTTGCCTTGTCTCTGTGTCACGATGCCCGCTCCCGGGGAGCCGGCTCAGGCCCTGCGTCCCCGAAAGCAGACATCAAGTCCCCGGGGAAGGTCCCAGCAACCCCTTATAGGGGCCATTTGGACAGCGTCCTGGCGCATATGGCGCCAGGCTCATTATGAAAGTGTTTGGGTGCACTTACCTGATGCAGACCATGCTGCAGAACCCCGGCCTCCTTGAGGCCAGAAAGGAACTACTTTACCTGTGGGACTCATTTACCACCCAGGCGTGGTCGGGGAAGGATACATACCTGATTGGAGGAAGGACACATTCTAGGAACTTCTTCCAAGGCTATTTAAACCACACCCGATCAGCCACACGTGCTTTGCGTTGTTCTGCATCTAGCAGCTGGACGCTCACCGTGTCTGCTCCTGCATCCTGACTTCTGCCACACCTGCCAGCATCCTGAATCACCTGCAAAGGAAGGGAACAAGAGAACAGAAGAAGGAAAAGGCCTCGCCTGCTAAATCTGCATCCCAGAGACATTTCGCCGACAATCCTGAAAAGGAAGACATTTATTTTTAAAAGCACATCGCATCGATCGCTGCAGCGCCGCATTCAACTCACCTTTACAGGGCGCCTCCATGTTCAGCAGCCATCCGGATTCGCAGTCGCGCCCCCGTGCCTAGGGAGAAAAAGACAAGAACAAAGGTGAGAGAAAGAAGGGAAAAGGGAAGCTAAAACTCCATGTCAAGACTTATCTGTTGGGCCATTCCCTTTTCATTTCGGGTCCGCGCCGCATCTAGGCATTTTCGGACCTCGGCCCCTAAGGGGAAAAAGACATCAGCGTTAATGAGTGAATGAAAAGACATTACCAAAACACTCATTAAAGACTTACCTGATTTCCACAAGGATTTCACCGCTTACCTCGGGTCGGTGCCTGTTCCCCGGCATTCCGTACCCCGGCCCCCATGGGGAAAAAGACACTAGCATTAGAACATTAATGCATGGACACAAGGGGAACCACTTATAGAAAAACTTACCTGGAAGCCAAGCAAGTTTGGTTCTCACCCATCTGAAAATCCAGTGACGTAACTGGATACCAACGCGCCCCTGCATCAGTAGAAGGACGGAGAGCTTGTCCTTCCAGACCCTAAGGTGAGACGCTACGGGGAAGCACAGAAGGTTTTTGAGGAGGGTGAGAGGGGTAAGTGGGAGGCCGATTGCATTACCCCGCAGACAGTTAACCCCCTATTCTCACCTACAGAAGGATACTTCTGCGAGTCAGACCAGCCAGATCTGGGGGCCGGTCCAGTCCGTCTTCCGAACCCTCCGCATCACCTTAGACGAGGTCACAGCAGCGCGAACCAGGCCAGCGCCCCCGTGGGAGTCAGGTGAGCGTTACACTCTGTAATAATGTCTCGCCAGGACCGAGCGAGGGCCCTCACCTCCACGTCCAGCGCGGTGCACTCTGTCCATTTTGATGTCTTCAGTGGCTTCTGTGCCCAGAATAATGCGTATGATGTCGTGTATCTTGCCCTCCAGGCCAAGCGGGCTCTCTCCCTCCGATTCCACCACGCCGAAAATACGTAAATTGTTTCTCCTTTCCCTGTTTTCCATGTCATCGACCTTGAATCTTAGTTCCTCTTCGCGCCGCTGGACCTCCATGAACCTTGCTTCCATTTGAGTCTCTACGAGTGCAGTGGAGAGTTGATTATTTTCGACCCCTTCCATGCGATCCTCCAGGGTGCTCACTTTTGTGGTGAGGTCTGCCAGTTTGGCCCCCATGTCTGTTCTCATCCCCCGGAACTCCTCCGGGATCATCTGTATGTTCTGGATTGC
Organism: Ambystoma mexicanum; assembly: GCF_040938575.1. Lineage (NCBI taxonomy): Eukaryota > Metazoa > Chordata > Amphibia > Caudata > Ambystomatidae > Ambystoma > Ambystoma mexicanum. The sequence goes on from NC_090933.1 coordinate 40,882,615, forward strand.
GCCTAGGTCCGGGGCCCGGGGCAGGTTGGCCTCTGGACGCCATTTCTTTATCGTCGGCTCAAAATAGAAATTTAGAAAGGGCTTCCTTCCAGCTCATGTGGGACGTGCCCAGGTAGGGTGTGGGGGTGGTCCTGTAGAGCTTGTACGGTGGAAGCTTGCCCCCCCAACCTACTCCAATTTCTCTACTGTCCGGTGCTTCAATGGTTTCAGTGGTAGGGCTATCCTACCCGTGGCCAGTGGGTCCGTGGATGGGTTAAGTCATGGGTGGGTCGCTGGTTGCTCCTTTGGTTCCTGTTTCAGAGTGTCATTCCAGAGATCTCTTTGACCCTCTGATCCTAGAGCAGAGTGGTTCAGGGGATGAGGGGTGCTGGGACCCGGTGTGTGGGCCCTATCCGTGGTAGGTGTGGGCTTTGTATGAGGCAAGCTTGGGCCCAGAGGCTCCTGCGGGGCAGATGGTGCTTCTGTATGTGGCCCGGCTTCAAGGGTGACCACTTAGATGGTAACCAGTCGTCTGGACCCCTCCTATGTTCCCACCTGCTGTGATGATGGCCGCGCTCCCGCGTTAGCCCAGGCTGGGGGGAGGGGGTTTCTCCGCTGGGGTCGGCACGCCCTCTTTTGGTGTCTCTAGGTGCCTGTGGGTGGGTCTCCGGTGGTCGATGTTATGGGCCCCCCGGGGTTGGGGGACCAATGTCTGGGTATATGGGCCCACAGGATCCGAACCTCTGATGGTGGTCACTGCATGGGCAACCGGGGCCTGCACTGCCTACCAGGTGCCCCCCCATGCTGCCTCCGCACCTTATCTTCTGTGTCCCAGCAGTGTTGGAGTCCCCTCCAACCAACGTTTGGGCTGGGGGGGTTCTCGATGGTGCTTGTTTCCTCAAGCCTGGTTTCAAGGGCCTGTGGGCTCTTGGGATCACCTGGGTGTGTTTGAGCCTCTTAGTGTGCTCCCAACTGCGGCATGGAAGGCTCCCCCACACGGGCAGTAGGTATTGTCAGCAGTTCTTGGTGGCTTCTCCCCGGCAGGCAACTTGTATGTTTATACAGGCCCCTGCTCCTGGGCGTTCCTCCCGTGAGCCGCTACACGGGCGGGCTCCCGCCCAGGCCCCGGGGAGAATAGCTGGTGCTGGGCCGGGCGGCTGCCGTGAGCAGCGCCACCGTGGGCCATGCGGCCTCCACCTCCCTTGGTGATCACCTTGTCAGAGCTGCAGGAGGGGGTGTCACGCCCCGTGCTTATGTTGGTGCGTGTCCGCGGGGGAGGCGGGGAACTGCACCGATCACAGCCTCAGGTGCAGTACGCCCAACGACGCTCCAGCGATCCGTCTGCTTTTCCTACCGCAACGTTGCTCCGTGGCGTGGCGCGGAGGCCCAGAGGGGGAGGGGCGCCCACACTCTTCATTGCGCAGCTCAGGACTGGGGGCACCTCCAGGCTCCGGACCTTGAGCGTTCTGTTGTGCTTTACCTCCGAAAGCCAGTTATTGGCCTCATGAGCGGGCTGGGGGCATCCTTCTCCTCAGGCTCCGCAGAGTTCCCGGGGCTTATACGGGAGCTCAAGGCTCAGGCAGCCATCTTGCCTGCGCCCCCTGATGGCCTCCAAACTGCGTTGTTCTGAAGAACTTCAAGTGTTTTCACATTTGATGCAGAGGCTCCGATCAGTAGTGAGTTATTATAGTCCAGCCTCGACGGGACAGTTGCTCAAGCAATGTTTATAAAGTTGTTTTCTTTGATAAAAGGAAGGATGTTTTGAGCAGACGAAGATGGTAGGTACAATTTCGACTCCCTTGATTAATAAATGTGTCTGCATTCAGCGATGCCTCTAATTGGATGCCTAGAGTCTTGACCTTGTCTTGCTTTAGAATGTTGCTCTTTCCGACTTAGTTTAGCCCAGGCCTGTTGGTTGGGATCTAAATATGAGAAGCTCTGTTTTGCTGCTGTTCAAGCAGAGCCTATTATTGGATTTCCATGCTTCTATTCTTTCACATAAATTAGCCAAAACAGCAGAGTCCACAGAGTAATCATTTCTCGGTTCCAAGACCAGCTGAGTGTTATCAGTGTAGTTTGTGAAGATTACCCCCAGCTCATCAAGGAGCGAGCATAAAGACCTGATGTATAAATGAACAAAACAGGTGACAGGCATGCCCCCTGAGTTGCCCCGCAGTGGCTGCCGAAGGGGAAGAAGCTGGGCCCCATTGGATTCTTGACTCCCGGTTTGGTTAAAAAAGAGTGGAACCAACCGACCACCTCTTCAGAGCAATGACAGTCATGGCCCACTAAATCACAAGCCGGCGACAGGTCCAATAAGATCAACAGCCCAGCTTTACCATCATCCGCAATACTCAACATGTGGGACTGCAGGTCCACAAGGTCTGTCTCGTTACTATACGCCTGTTACTATATTGCCTGTTGTGTAGGATGTTATTAAGTTCTACATAGTTCTGAAACTGAGCCACTTTGTCAAGGTCCTTTAGCAAGAAGTTACAGTTCGTAATCGGTCGCGTCTCCTGGATCTAAATTTGGCTTCTTTACTAGACGAGTGACCGTTAATACCTTGATAGCATCTGGGACTAAGCTCTGTTTAAAGGAGGCATTCACGAATCTGGTCAGGAAGAGGGCAAATAATTCACTGTGGTCAAGGATTAATTTAGGTGGGAGTATGTTCCCCGGTATGAGGATAAGTCAAGGTGAAAGAGAAGGGTAGTTGCTTGTACAAGCTCGGCTCAGGATTCGGGGCTGATTGGCAGCTGAGTCAATCTGGGTGTTGAAGTTGTTCTTTTTTTTGTGTCAACTATTTTAAGTTTATATAGTCTCTCTGCCTCTTTCCAGGTGGTTCTGTTTTTGTCCAATTGCTGTTTCAGCCTTTTAAGTTCAAGCTTCCGCTTTTGTTTTTTTAGATCACAAAGTTCAGACAAGAAACCTTTTTGGTGCCCCTTATTGTCCCTTACCAGTTTGGATCTAAGGGGGGCCATTTTTATCCAGCATTTTTATGAAAGTCCCTGAGAAAAGAGACACAAGGTGATCGGTAGAGTCCATGGTTGATGTATTGGCCATGATCGAAACTAGGCAAGCCTGGAGGTCATTGAATGACACCTTTTTAATGTTACGACTGATGACTACTTTAGCCTGGTTGGTAGGTTTAGGTAAGGGGGGGGATCAGAAGGTTGAATATGAAAGTCTACGATATAGTGATCATACCAGATGTATGGGCTAGTCAGGTCGATGTTAACATTAAGATTTCTAGAGGCTTCCCAGTCCAAGATGTTGTTTTTCACAATAGTAGGATTATTGTTCCAAACTTGTAACTGAATGTTGGAAAGAGCCGATTCCAAATCGATGGCTTCTTTGTCTAACTTATTTCTCCGCCAACGGTTGAGATCCTCTAGAAACTAGAGATTACTGAGGATTTGGATCATTTCTAGCATTAAATTCCAGCATAGAGGCAGACAGCCCATAGATTAAAACCAAGTTGTTACAGCTGTGACATGTTGGAGTCCTTTTGACTACAAGAATCCCACAGCCTTGGCAGGAACAGGGGGAGGGAAAGAGACCTAGGGCGTTTTTTGCAATGATGACTACTCCACCACCATGATCCTGGTCTCGATTTTTACAGAAGCTGGAGAAACCTGTTGGAACTGCTAGATCGATCATGGGCCACTAGTGCCCAAGAGCCAAGCCTCAGTAAGACACAGAATATCTATGTTGTTATCAACTGAGATCATGAATATCTCGGGCATGGCCATTTTGAAATCTTTTTCGCATTTTCAGGTTGGGGAATTCCAGTACCTCTCTTGATTTCCCCAAGATTAGGGGGTCAGAAGGATTGTGGTTCCCCAGGGGCTGTTATGTCTGCAAGCTATGGGAGAGGTTCGAAAGCATTCTATTTGCACTACTGGTCCAAACATGTCCGTGTAGCAGCGTGGGTGAAATCAGGAGCACAAGGTCCTTCATGTCTGTTTACAATTTTTTGTTGGGAATATTTCTACTCCCTATTTTTATTTTTTGGGAGTTCATGCCTATTTTTAGGGAGTAAAAGTGGCTGATAAAACCCTTTATCTGTAGTACTGCATGTAGGCGCTGAGAATCGTTAAAAAATGGTCTGTCAATGTAGATGCGCTCAGGCTAGGCTCATCAGGTTTAATCTTAAGATTGGAGTGACTAATGTTCATTAAGATAAACCCCAACACCACCCGAAGAGGGTATATTTATACTGATCATCAGTCATTTCAGAATTTGAAGCATACTATATGGGGTAACATTGGTTCATAACCAGTTCATCAGCCTAAATTAAGCAATATTTGACAATATGGCGTCTGCGAACCCGGACACTGTTTGAAGCCAAACACTGCGAGATTCAACTGATTTTCAACATTGTAGTAGTAAGTATTCAAAACCTCTTTTCCATTTATGGACTTGCTCTTGTTGCATTGCAGGGATTGAGATCTAATCGAGACTCCTGTGTATATGATTCTTTACAAATATTGTTCTACCTATATTCAGCCTACCAGCAGGTACACTCTAATTTCGGTAAGGAAATGTGGTTTTGACATTTGTATACTCAATTTGAGAAAACCGTTCCATCTCATGTTTTCCAGTTTTTTCCCGCTCTTCTTGTTTATTTTCCTTTAGTTAAAGAATACATGCAAGCAGAATCTTTGCTGCACAAAGTGGTAGCATATCTCTGTATAAAGATTGAAGTCCATTAGGCAAACAAGGTAACCATACTCAATATCCCTGATAGAACTGCACTATGAATTGATATGGGCATATTTATATATCGTGAACACCTGATATGTTTAGAATCTCTTTATCTTTTAGAAAATTGTGAAGAACACCGTTATCACCTCGGTTTACTGGGGCACTCACTTGCACATACACATTACAAGTGAATAGCTCTTCCAATTAGTAAGGATTATCTCATGGGGACTCACAGGCACGTGTGTATGGAGAAGAATGTCATGTACTCCAAGAGCCCTTTATTTTGATACATAATAGCTTGCTGACAACCAATGTCAAATAAAGCGGTTTTAAACTGAAGCGAATGACTTGTTTTATTCCTTTCCCCCTCTTCTCCTCTTCTTCGAGACCTAATTATGCAATTGTTACATGATGATATTAATCCATCTACAGAGTCATTGTTGAACCAACGCCTTTTCGTAGTCATTCGTTCTCATTTTATATTACCATTCTGGCAAATCCGTTTTGTTTTATTGCTCAAATTCCTATTCAATATGCCTTATGCATCATCATACACGGGTTCGCACCCATCTTTTGTTACTCACGTTTTTGGGTTTTATTGAATATACTGTTTTTACTCAAATTTGGAAAAACCAAGGTTTTAAATTTGTTTAGCCTTGAAAAAAACGGCAGTGTCAAATCACATGTTGGCTTGATCAATGATCTATCTCTCTTAAATATTTGAAAGGAAACTGTTACTTGGAATCAATTCTGATAAATCAAAATCAAGAAATTGTTGAACGCAATTCCTTCAAATTGAATTGTTATTGACTATCAGTGACCACATAGCACGACTTGGGCAAAGGAACCTTTTTAGTAGATTTTTCTCTGCAGTGGCATCGTCCCTCCACTTCTATACACACGCAGCTTGGTTGACACAAATTTTACAACGTTTACTTTTGGCGCAGTTTGAGACGTGTAATTTGCCAGTCACTTTTGATTTAAAAATAACTTCCCATAGCTGTTTTGGTTCCTTTATCTTTAAAACTACCCTTGAAAAGGAGGGACTCTTCACTTTTGCTTTTTTTTTTACAACAAGAGATGCATTTTGTGTTGGAAGCCTAGGCAGAATTACCTACCACCTGTAATATGGAAGGGAACATAATGTATTCATATGGCCTCATAAACATGAAGTGAAAAGTTGTAACCTAGACGTCTGCAGAAGTAATTTGTTTCTTGTGCATTCTAAAGTAGACTTTGCGAGCACTTCACCTGAAATGTGGTCACTGTCACATTGTATGTAACATGCCTTACCAAAAGCACATGTAGTAATATGTATCTTAAGTAAACTGCTAGTTTAATGCACTGCTCTGTAATATCACTATAGCTAAAAGCATCCAATTAAATTCACATTAGCAGTGGTTGTACATCTCAAGAGTTATTTCTTTACCGGCACAACTGGTTAAGCAAAGTTCTCTCCGTAAAAAAACGGTTGGACTGGCAGCCAATTTATGGATGTGTAGTCTTCCTGGAACTCTTCAGTGAATAAGGAAATTACATTTAGTTCATCAATAATATTAGAAGTATGTTTTTATACAGCACTTCATGCTGAAATCCTCTCATAATTATAGGTATGATTCAACTCTGTCCTATTTAATTTATTGACCTTGCAAATAAATTGTCCCACTGCTTTTCACACCTGTGACTGCCTAATGAATGAGTTTTTTAAATAAACCTTTTGTATCCAGTCTCCTTTCATCCTTGAAAAGCTCTTCCATCGTGGGCAGGGCTGGACACTTTTTTGGACAACAAATCCCCCTTTCATTTTTGTTTGGGTGATGCTAAGGCACATAAAGGAGGCACCACAATGCACTCTATGCTCTTTTCCCCACTGCTGGTGCTGCATGACTTTAACGGATGGCCTGTTATTTTCAGCCCGTCTCTTTATCATTTTGTTTTTCTATATGCGTGTAAGCAGTCTCAGAAATCAGTGACTTGACCCTCTATACCGCATAACACTGCATTCTCATTTTTCTGGCCCTGCAAGCGTCAGTCCCAACCTCGGACGTGCAAGCACTTTGTCTAGTTTACCATGCTCCATATCTTGCCTTGAACCTTTCCTCTCCTTGCGGGCCCATCTCAGTAATGACCGTAGGCAAGCACCTTATAAACTGTGAGTCTTTTAGGCGATCTGCCCTCTGGCTTTCTCAGAATTTCTCAAACATAAGATGAAACAAACAAATCGAAGCAATGTAGAACACCTTTTACTCATTCATCCATTGGTCTCTCACTCCTTCCCAACTTGTTGGGAATTGCCTGTTCCTGAAGCAGGCCGGCAAGACAAGTGCTCTAGAGATGCTGCATAAAGCAGCAATACAATTTAAATACAGAACCCCAATACACAAACCCTCAATTACACTCCTGAATACCTGTGCTCCACTGTCTAACCAGGCCCCAACTGCGAGTTCTGTTTTTCAGCCCAGAAGTTGGAGAACAGCGTTTGCTTCCTGTTCTTTTGCATGCGTTTTGTTTTTTTTCGTCCCTTTTTATTCTCCCCTTCTAACAAAAGGTGTTCCGTATTGTTGTTTTATGTCGTATGTTTTCCTATCTTTCTCGTTTTGAGATAAATAAAATCTCTCAGATGATATTGGATTTCAAATGTAGTTCTTTTTGGAAAGTACCGGGGCCCACGTAAAAACTGCTTGTGCCTAACTTTAAAAACCTATTGCATTCAACAGTTATGTTTGAATACGTTTTGTTTTGTTAAAACATAACTCGGAACTAGAAATGTGGATTGTTTTCATACTTTTAGATGTTCCCTGCTCCCAGGGTTTTCCATGGTCTTTTAGACAGATAGCAGTATCAGACCTGTGCTGCTCCTTTAGCCAATTAAGTTAACATTTCTTAGCTTTGAGAATGAACTGTCCCCTGGGTCGGTCTTTACCTATCGTTTTACTCTGTACCATCTGTTGACGTCTTTGGGAGTTCTACAGCTGATGTATTGTTCGATCTCTGGATATAATTACATTTAGGCCAGTAAAAGGTATCAATACCTACATTCTGTTAGAAATGCTTCTTCAAAAGTTTTCAAATTTGCCTTCCTTTACCATTAGGTGTCACCTGCTGTATGTTACAGAGCAAAAACCCTGATTTCAGTTTTTGTGGCCCTTCTTAGCATCACATTTGCAAAGAGCTTGAATCATGTGCGTGGGAAACATGCATCTGGCGCAGTCTTGCATGTTCTCTGCAAGTATTGGGCCAAAATCTCTCCAGAGCTGCTTTTGAGCATATGTAGGCGCAAGAGAGGTGGTCCAGTGTCAGTCGATGCAGCTTTTCTTGAACTGCCAACTTTCGTAAGTAGGTATGGTGGTGCCTGCCCAGGACCCAGTGCAGTGGGTTGAAGAATATATTGCTTCTGAAATTGGTTGCTACCCCTGATCATGGACTTAGTGAGCACAGTTCAGGGACTGTCTGATCTGGACCTTCTGGCACAGAGGTAGCCTCCCATCCTAACCATGTGTGTGTTGTAGCCACCAACATGCTGTTTTGCTGTCGGAATCCCCATTTCACCCAAACAAGATTACTAAGGTCATTAGAAAGGGTCTCAAGATGTCCTCTATTATTAGCATCCGTTTTTTACCAGAAGCCCCTTTCCATCCGGACAAGGTTACTATGTTACCAAAAGAAGGGTATAAAGAGTTCTGCTTTTCTCTATATAGGTCATGTCAGACCTGGGTGTTATCAGGCTCCAGCTGAATGCTCTCAATTGGAAGCGTTAAGACCAGCTGTCCGTCATTTGAAAGTTGAGCACCGTTTTCACCATGAACTCAGTGATTTGGTCCAGCATCTTTTGCTTCATACAAGATTCCTCAGGTGCCGCCTTCAATTTCCCTTGCTAGAGTTTCACAAAAGTTCCAGTGTAGCCAAGAGTGGATGCATAGCACCAAGCCGGCTCCCATGGCCGACTCACTGGTATTTGTGTCCTTGAAAATGAGGCACCACAAGCAGGAGTCCATTATGCGCCGTCTCACCTCTGGTTGGTTCCACTTCTCTTATGGTACCAGGGCCGGGTTTCCTGACTGATCTGGGGTGCTCAGTGCATTCCTTCCAAACACTTCCCAGACTCTGACTCCTTTGCGGATACTCCAGCTGTCTCCTCCTGCACCCACATTACTGTACAGTTTTTTGATGAACATTAATTACCTCAGGTGGTGACTTTTAATATTCAGCTGCAGGCGCTTTCAGCTCTGGTTGTTCCTTCTGCAACCTTGCTTAGCCCTACTCCAACGTCCTTTCATTGGTCTTTCGGAGAAAGGTGTGTGTGTCAGAATCAGATCAGCTCTGTGACGTTTTGTCTCCTCAAACCTTTGGCCAACAACCTCATGGACTGTGTCCTTCCTGCCCAAGTCCAGCCACAAGAGCTTGTCCCCATGCATACATTGCCAGTTCTTCCACCTGCAGCTCGGGAGCTACATGTGTCTGAGGCTCCTCCCAAGTAAGCTGATATGGTGGACACCTTCTTCTATGATGAGGAACAGTCCCTCATTCCAATAGGCAGCTTAGGTTTGTAATTAAGACCTTAGACCTGGCTTCCTTGAACAAGCCATCTAGCTATGGGCTGTTCTATAAAATCAAGTCCAATGAGTGTGTTCCTCCTTTTTATTCCCTGAAATCTTCAGTCCTGCATTCTGGAGCTCTTTTTATGAAAGAGGGTCTTTTCGGAGAAGGTTCTTTTTAAGAGGTTTGATAATAAATCTAGGTCATCAAAAGAAGATCCAGGGGTGAATCGGCAGCTTCCCCACTCTTTGGATATGGAAAAGAAGCCCAGGAATGTTGCTGGGAAGGTCTTCCAGAACTTATGTTTGGCACTGAAGAAAAGGTATATTAATTTCTTTGTATAATGCCATACAATTCAGATTCTGCACATACTGGACTTCTTTGCAAATATGTTACCTCAGGATGAGGCAGGGGAGATTTTATTGTACCTCAGTCTGGCAAAGGAAACATCCCTACAGTAGTCAGTTAGCAGGGATATGACATACCACTGTATCCCGGATAGTGGAATTTAAAGTTGGATGTGCTTGAGAAAGTTTTGGATCTGCCTTTCGATGATAAAACATTGTTTTTACCCCAATATGGAAGAGGCCTTGCAGGGGTGCCTAAAGTCCATTAGATCTTTGTCCACAATATCCGCTTTCCATTTTGGCCCAAAACATTCAAAGCTTTCAAGGCTGGGCAACCAGCTAAAGCCAAGTTCAGTGCTTCTGCTGAAAAGAACCTTTCTCTTCAGAGAGCAAGCGTTTGATTCCACTGACCTGGTCCAGTCTTCTGTTGACATTCTTCTGGCTCTTTGCTCTGATCCCACTATTCTTTTGGACATCTTTCATTCGGCAGTACAAGGCTGGATTTGCTAGTTTCATCAGCAATGTAGAGAAGGAAGAAAAGACCATTGGGCCTTGGACCTAAACATTTAATTTAATTAAGCTTTGTTTTTGTTAAAAACCATAAAAGCATTACAAAGAAGAAACAAGAAAATTGATTGCAATAAAGAGAGGAACGAATAAAACATCAAGTCCTCTTACAACACACAAATCATGCCTCACCTCAGGAAATTCATTAATTGGTAACTGTTGGGTTACTTCGTGGGTATAGTACATTTACAAAAGGCACTTGTTGTTCAGAAATATAAAATGGGCTCTTAAAAAACGTCTTTTGGGCCACCAGGGGCGCATAGACAAGCATGCTCTCTGCGTGAGCTCTGCTGCCACGGCCCCCAAAGTGGATTGAGCCTCCACGTGTCGACCCCCCCGCGGAAGAAAATCGAGTGACTGCTGTTGGAAGGCCCTCCCCCCCTTTGTCGGAGAAATCCTGATAAAAATTGGCAAGGGAATCCCCAAGAAAACCTCTAAAGCTACGGCACGCCAGATTTGGCAAAGCAAAACCGAAACTGTAATAGCACACGTGTGCTGACGGAGACCTGTGGAACCACAAGAAACAACGCACTAGTGCAGTTGTCGGCAGTGGAGGAACCAGTGGAATCTCCAGCGGCCGTGCAACCTGAGGAGGAGGGTGTCGCTCGCCGAGGAGCACCCGGCCCTTTGTTACCCACGACCGGCGCTGTGAGATCACCGTGAGGCAGGACCTGGCCGCCCCCAGTTCCGCTGAGGTCAGTGGTGCGTGGCGCAACAGCACGAGTGTAATTTGAAGGGCCCCCCGCCCGGCAAGTACCAAAGACTGCGGCCCACGTGGTGCGATTGGAAGGTCCCCCCACCCGATGAAGATGAAAGACCGCAGCCCGCGCGGAGCCCTCAGCACCTCCGCGCAGTCGCCATCTCGCACTACAGCTCCAATAGAGCAGTGCCAAAAGAACGGAGCACACCCTTGTGGAGCGCGCCGTGGCTGGGCGGGCGGAGGCCCCTAAAAACTAAGTAAGTCAACCTGACAGAGTCCTCTCTGCCACAGCTCCTACCCCATAATTAACCCACTTGACTCCACTAAAATCCCTGAAGCGCATCACATATGGGAGAGTATCCAGACCCACCACGACGGCTCCAAGAAACCAACAAATAGAGTGAAGGGCCAGTGAGGAAACAGTAGCCTCATAAATTCAATTGTGAGGCAGGCCCCTTAAAACACATGTAGAGGGGAACCATATTGTACTCAACACCAGCTGCCACCAACCCAATCAGTTGAAGAGAGAAGAAACCTAAACACCCTGATAGCACCAGCCCTTGGAGCCTAGGCAGTCTTCAGCCAAGCATACTACCGGACAACAAACTAAAGACACTCCAATTCTGCCACAAACTCACGTGGAAAGGTCCCGGCAAAGAACCAGTACCATAACCAGGTCCTGGAATTATTCTGAAATCATCTCCTGATACGACCTCGCAGCTCATCTCCTCATCGCGCAAGTGGGAAAGGAGAAGACGTGACTTGCCACACATAAGGCAAAAGAAGGAAAGGCTGTGGGGAGTAGTGTGACCCTACGATAACAGGCCAAAGAGATATTAAAGAACCATGCCTGTCTCTAGGCACTCGTCTACATAACGAAATGCCTCCCGAAACAACACTGCTGGGCCGCAGAAGGGAGCAAAATTAAGTGCCTAATCTCTCCGAACACAGGGAGACACGAAGCTACCACATCAGAACCTCTACTAGAAGTTCAGTCCTGTCCACATTTATTGGGTCCACCACGCATCACCAACGCTACCTCCCAAGGTCACATGAGCATAAGGCAGAAACTAGCCCCATTCGCTTACACCTCAATACCTATCAGGACCAGTGACCCCAACATTGCAGCCACGGACACTACAGCAAGCGAATCAGCGGCCAAAAAAGGGGACATTACAGTCCTACTAGGAGAAATAAAGAATACGGGGGCCAACATAGGAGGTAAAATAGACAAAATCACACAACGCCTGACAACATGGAAGAGAGGCTGATGGAGTAGAGAACAACCAAGCATCCATAGATACCCTGGAGGCACAGCCCGATCAGCGGATAACGGAACTGGAACAACGAGAAGAAGACTTTAAGCTCAAGCTTGACGACTTGGAAAACCGAGAAAGACGGAACAACCTATGAATTTTTGGGATTCCGGAACGAGAAGGTTAAACGGAAAGAGACCTGAGGAAAACTCTTCATGACATTATCAAACTCCTAGTCGCGGACGATTCAATAGATGAACCCAAAACAGAACTGATTCACAGAGCCGGAGGCCCCCCCAGGGGGATCAAGACCAGTCCTTGCCCGATTCCATCGCTTTCAGGACAAGGCTAGGGTGCTCGAAAAGGCCAAAGGCTGAGAGGCAATCACTTTAGGAGGTTCCTAGATCTCAATATACCAAGATCTATCCTCTATGACATTGGCTCTCAGGCGGATGTGCGGACCTCCTACAAAGCATCTGAAAAAAAAGAATATTCGCTACAGGTGGGGCTATCCATTCCCCTCCTCCTTTTGAATATGAGGGCAACAAGAGAAGACTGAGATCGGAAAAAGAAGACCTGCATCTCTGAGCTAATCGGGCCGCGCGAAGAAGAGGGCAATCAAGAAGAACCAAGACGAGAAGAACGAGGGTGGCGCAGACAGGGCCCCAGGAGAAAACGTGTGAAAGGCTTGAGGAAATACCGAAGGGGTAATGCCTCCCCAGAGGGGAGCACCTGATCATCCACAAACTTGTTAAGGCGGAACCTATTCCACTGTAAGGATAGTGACCTGATTCGAGAAACATGTTTAGTACCACAACATGGTCACGACACAAACACTAGGGGGAAAAACAAGAGGGGCTCAATGAAGACTGAGGTGTTATATTAAGTCACAGGTGGTTCGATGCAGGACTGGTGCTACCAACCAGGTTCGATCGAACGCCACCAATTGGGAAAGGGAAGCGAAAGGGGAGGGGGGGACAGGCAAAGGGAAGAGGTCGAAGCAACATCTGTAGGCGGTCCAAAACACTCAAAATAGTGTGAGACTCAATGGGCAAATAATGTACTGGTCATGGAACATAAACAATCGCCCAATAAGAACAATTGATGGCATCAACTGCTGATCCAAGGGGAAGGGATTCCCTAAGGGAGGGACAGAATGTAAAAGGCCTTAACTCGCCAACCAAGAGGTCACTTGTTTCCAGAGAGTTCAATAGATCCAAAATGGATGTCCACTTCCTACAGTAGACAAACTATGCTAAGGGGGGGAGCAGCAAATCCTCAGGAAACAGGCGGGAAAGGAGTTCTGGGATTCCGGGCCACTTAGGAGAGGAGGCGTGGGAATCCTGATTGGAACTGGTATAGACTTTGTGGTGGACAAGATTTGGTCGATGTAGAAGGGCACGCCCTACTGGTAACGGGGAAAATTGCAAAAGTAAATGTTACGATTGCCACAATATACTCCCCCAACACAGGACAGGCTAGATTTCTTGCAAAGACAATTCCTAAAATAATGTTAGAGGCCTCAGGACATGTCATTTTAGGAGGCGACTTTAATCAATGGGCAGAGCCAGCCAAAGATTGGAAGCCTGGCAATCCCGAAACCAGAACAGGGGCGACCGTACAGAATTAGCAGACATGATGGACACATATGAAATAGAAGACGTGTGGAGGATCATGAATCCAAATGATCGAGGTTACACTTTCTACTCTAGCCCACACAACACATTTACACACATTGACTATATATACCTATCCAAAGGACTCTCCGACACCACAACGCACTCAGAGATGGTTCCGATTTCATGTTCTGACCACGATATGGTCCTGGTGGACGTTAGGTGAGAGAACCTACCAGTCATGGGAGGGATATGGCGGTGTAATGAGAGTCTCTGGAAAGATGTAGTCTTCAAGACAGAAATGGAGACTGAAATTAACAAATACCTCAAAATGAACAATACCGGTGAGGTACTAAGCAAATAGTTTGGGAAGCCGGGAAAGCCACTTCGAGGGGTATTTTAATAGGGGAAGGGTCTTTCAAGAAAAGGGAGCGAAAGATCATTGAACACAGACTCGGAACCGAAATCTGTCAGTTGGAGTGGGACATCAGGAAGGATTCAGGGGTTGATCCCGATAAAATTAATGAAGCAAAACGGAAAAGGGGGGAACTGAATCTGTTGGGATATGAGCAGATAGTGCGCAAGCTTCGTCTCCTGAAACAGAAATTTTATGAAAAGGGAGACAAGGTTGACGCACTGCTAGCCGCCAGACTCAGAGAACAGAGAGCTGAGCAAAAAGTAGCAGAAATAACTGAGGACAACCCCAACCCGACCTGCACTCCCCCCACCATCCCAGAAGGTTTTGGCAACTTCTATGAGACCCTATACACCTCCGAAACAAACACTGACCAATCAGATACAGAGTCCTATTTGTCCTCAATCAATATGCCCAAGATATCAAGCCCAGACTCTGAGCTGCTAGAATCTGTTACGCTCACCTGGTATCCACAGAGACAGCACCCAGCTGGGTTACACGCTGGTATGCTTCTCAGCTTTGCCTTGATGTGGTCTGCGGGGAAGGTTCTGCCTGAAATTACAGGAGGACTGTGTTCAAGACTGACCGACTGGGGTAAGTATCCTCCCTCCACCCCTGTATGATTTCAGTCCATCTGGTGCCCTCTCCTCCCCTTGTGGTAGAATTAGGCGTGCTCTCCGTCCTGCCTTCTTTGCTGGCGCGTGTTGTCTTTCATGGGCGAGTGTGGTCCAGTTACTTCACTGACGCCGGCCCGTTTGATATTGTTCAGGTAGGTCTTATTGCTGGTCTTTAGTTTTGTTGCTATCCTGCATGCCTTTCTTTGTTTAAAATGTCTCTTTTTTCTCCCTTAGGTATGCGGAGCTTCAGCGCGGCGAACTGGCTTGGTTGAGCCCAGCTGGTAAATGATGGCGCATTAAGAGCACTATGATGTGGTAAGTAAGCAATATGCACAGCGCTGCGAAGTCTTGCCTTTGCTAACCTGTGTTTTCCTTTCTTGTAGGTCGCGGTATTCTTCAGCGCGAGTGTGATTTCCGGAGTGGTGCCAGCCGAGAGGCAACCAGCCAGGTAAGCCTTTTGAGCAGTTCGTAATTTGTAAATGTCTCTACTGCTTTCTTTAATGTTGCCTCTATCTTCCTCTTTCAGGTTGTTCTGTCCGGGAGGCGTGCAGATTCGAGGAAGCTGTTCTCAGTAGCTGCGAGTGTTTAAAGATTTTGTCTGCAGGTAAGATGCTGCTGCTAATGATGTTCCTTTTGTCTCCTTGCAGGTTCTGCTTCTCCGGGGTTCGAGGGAATAGCTGGACACAGTGAGCGTCACGTTGCAAGCTGCAAAGTAACGCAAAGCGTGTTGTCTTGCTCGGGTGTGGTTTAAATAGCCCCAACAAACTAGTCCAGGAAAAGTAGTCCCTAGCTACCACACCCAAAAAAATAGACCGCATAGCTTGGTTCTTTGCAACCAAGCTATGTGGATTTCTCCATGTTGGCTGACAATACAATAAAGTAGTTCCCAAGCACATTGTTTTTTCATGGTGTATGAGCCTGGCGCCATAGGTGCCAGGACTGGCCCCATGAGGGCTTTTGAAGAGGATGCCAGGCTCTAGAGGCCCGAGTCCTGACTCCACCTGGCCAATGGGTTTGCCAGAGGGGGTTTTGGGGCGAGGGTCGTGACAGAATCCCCTATATCTGAACAGTAAGTCCAAGATGCAATAAAGAGGCTGACCATAGGCAAATCCCTGGGTGAGGATGGGTACACGGCCGGGTTTTACAAATGCTTCAGCGCACAACTAACTCCATTCATGGCGGAACTCTTTAACGAGATATTAGTGACCGGGAAAGCCCCTGACTCCTTCACATGGGCATTAATCACGGTAATCCCCAAAGAAGGGAGAAAGCCCCAAAAATGTGGGCCATATCGCCCCATCTCCCTACTCAACCTGGATGCAAAAATGTACACAAGAGTTCTGGCTGCTAGATTAGAGACACTAATGCCCCACCTTATACACCCTGATCAGGTTGGATTCATACTAGCGAGGCAGGGAGCGGACACAATGCGTAAAACACTTCACCTCATTCATATATCTCAGACCCTGTCCAATGATCCCGCCCTTCTTTCAATCGATGCAGAGAAAGCTTTTGACAGGGTAGAGTGGGGATTCTTGAGAACTGTCCTACGTAAGGTGGAAACAGGCCCGAGGTTCAGTAAGGGAATACAGGCGGTATACACATCCCCCAAAGCATCCATAGGGAGCGGTCCACCGAATCCCTGTCCTCTGGGCGTTCCCGCTTGCGGTTGCCTCACGACAGGGCTCAGCCGTCCTCTGACGGAAAAGGTGTCACCCATAAAACTACTGTTGAGGCCCGGTCGTCTCACGACGATGTCGTGTCCCGACCCACTTCCAAGACTAGACGCTCTGCGTCTAATCCCACATCCGGAATTCGATTTGCCGCGTTGGATTCTGCCTCCGATAGTCAGCGCGCTGCGTCGGACCAGGCGGAAGGCCCCAAAAAGTCTGGAAAGACCACTTCTGGCCATAGGGGAGGGAGTAAACATCATAAAAGTCTTCTAATGATCCCCACACTCCTAACGAGAAGCATGGAGATGACAAGGCTGCAAAAAAATCTAAAGAACCTCAGCCTGCCCCTAAAACCAATGTTACACCTCCCACAAATGTGGACATGGGCCTCACCCCTCAAGCTGTTACTATACCAAGCTCCAAGAAATAGAGCTCTGCAGATCTAGACAGAGTAATGAAGAGGATGACCTTTATGGCCAACTTTTATGAAAATGTTGCGCTCACCTGGTTCCCACGGGGACGTCGATCTGGCCCGGCCTGGTGCCACGTAGAGCCGAGATGACTGACTGGACTCCCCCACTTACTTCCTTTGTCGGCTCGTATGAATATCTTTCTGCAAAGGAGAAAGGGAATTAACCTCCCGTAGTTCGAGCGTTAACCCAACTTCCACTCCCGTTGTCTGCCCACTGACCACTCCCGATGTTCTCTCTTGTTCTCACCTGATGGTTTAGAAAGGTGGGCTCTCCATCCTGCATCGAGCGTAGGGGCGTGTAGATGACCAGTTACTTCACTGGCGTGGAGGAATTGGTGAGTTCCAGTATTGACTCTAGGATCCAATAGTTTGTAAGAGTTCAAATGTCTGATCTTCACTCTTTCCGATTCCTTGTAGGTTGCTAACTTAACCACCACGAAGAGTCCAAAGGGCAGTTGGTGAGAGTCAGGTAAGTCTATAGTGGTTTTCCCCTTAGGGGCCGGGGTACGGCGATGATGCAGAGTTAACTGCGCCGACCCGATATGAGGTGAGTTCCCCCTGCGGTAAATCAGGTAAGTCTTTGGGGGGTAGCTTGTAACATCCAGTGGTTTCCCCTTAGGGGCCGGGGTGCGGCGGTGATGCAGAGTTAACTGCGCCGACCCGAGATGAGGTGAGTACCCCCCGTGGTAATCCGGTAAGTCTTTGGGGGTAGCTTGTATTGCCCTTTTGCATTCCCGTGCTCACCTGGCTTTTCTTGTCCCCTTAGATATCGGAGAGCGGTTTGGAAATGCAGAGTCTGCGATGGAGTGAGGAAAAGCTGCACTGGATGGTGAGTACAGCGCGGCGCTGCCAGGTGCGTGACGATGCGCGTGCGATGACTCCTTCAAGATCAACGGCGCGATGGATCAAGAATTCAGGTAAGGTTTCAAGTTTGAACCTCTTCTTCTTTCTTTTCGTTTCCAGGTGGTCCAGGACTGAAGCGGGCGTGGCTGAAGACTGGAAGATGCTGGAGGCACGGTGAGCGTTACGCTGCTGAATGCAGAATAACGCGAAGCACGTGTGGCTGTCCGGTCGTGGTTTAAATAGCCTAGGAATAAGTCCCAGGTAAGTATTCTTCCACAGCCCCCACCTGAGAAAAAAGTAGTCCCTTAGGTAAATAGTCCCTCCTAAGCCCCATTTGGCTTGTGGCTTCGTGCAGCATGGTCTGCATTAGGTACTTTTTCTGAAATGAGCCTGGCGCCCATGGCGCCACGCTGCACCCAAACAGCCCCTAACTGGCATGATGCCTGCTTCCGGGGTTGCTGGGCCTGGTCTGGCTTCCCGGGGGCAGGCATCATGACAGAAAAAGATCAAAATTATTTTCAAAGTTATATGAGCACCCCTCCCACCTCAGCTCCATCTGGTTCCAAACCCACACCTGTGTCTCCTCAACCCCCTCCTAAGAGGTCTTGCACTGAGACCCCTTTCAGGTCATGGACCCCTTTGTTGTGGAGCCTTATGAGCCTGTTTCTTACCATGAAGACCATGGCCCTCAATTCGATGAGGACCCGGATGCAGACCCTTATTACGGGGATGATGAGGAACAGGAGGCTGAAGATGAGGCTGACGTTTACACCCTGGACTCCCCAGTTCCTAAGCACCCCCCTGTAAATTATTCTTCAGTCGATAACCAACCCCTCCTTAATGAGGTGTTGGTCAAGGCTGCTGAGCACTTCCAAATCGATACTCAAAGTTCAAGAGGACAAGGATTTTGTAGAGCAAATCCTGGGGGACAAGAAGGCAGTAACTCAGTCCATCCCGCTACTAAAATGAATTCAGCGCAGGATTCAGCCATCTCTACAAACCCCTAACCTCACACGTGCTGTAAATCCGCGTGTTAAGTTATTTTGTGCCGCTCCCTCTGACCCTTTATATATTAGGGGACAACTAAAACCAGATTCCTTAGTTGTCACCACCACGAGGAAGAGAATGGGCCCCCTCTTGCTTCCTCAGAGGCTCCCACAGATCAAGAAGGCAAGAGGATTTATGGCCTAGGTAGGAAAGTCGCCTCCTCTGCGGCTTATCAGGCTAGGATAGCCAACAGTGCCACCCTCTTGGCGAGTTATAATTGCCACAAGTGGGAGGAAGTTTCTGCTTTAAAGGTTCTGGTGCAGAGGCGAGTAAAGACCCATTTACCGTCACCTCCCTCTTCCTCATCCCAATACCCAATAGTAATCCATGCCATTACCCCCACATCCCTCTTCCCAGTACCCAATAGTAGTCTTACCGTTACCCTCACATCCACTTTCCTAGTCACAGTCCTGCATATCCCACCTAACTCTTCCTCATCATAGACCCCAACTATCACAAATCAATCTTCCTTGTCAGTCCCCCACTGTCCCTACCTCAGTTTTCCTCATTACATTCCTTCACTACCCCACCTCACGCCTCCTCATCAAAGTCCACCACTACCTCACTTCACTAGACCTCATCCCTGTCCGCCACTACCCCACCTTACTCTTACTCATCACAGTACCCCCTACCCCCAAGGCCCACTGCCTTTGACTGGATTCTTTCTTGTTATCACATCGGAGCATGAGGTCCTGCATCTCCCCACCTAACCATCTTCATCTGAGGTGCTGTTACTGTGCTGGGCTGCTGCAGCCCCCTCCCGGAGGTAGGCGCATTGCCCATCCACCACTGCACCTACAGGGCAAACACTAAGGCATTTTGGGCACTTTTTGAAGGAAAAAAAAAGAAAAATCGTTTTCATTTTTTTGCGAAAATCATTGTAAATATAGCGCATTTCCATCACGCTACCTGGCAGTATCTCTCCTATAACTTGCTGCCTTCTACATGAAGTATTTTGTGCCTCCATGATTTTTGCCTGCATACATGCAGTGCTTTTAAGATGGCCACCCTGTTTTCTTTGTTTAAGGCAGTGTGTCTGAGCTGCCTTCTCCTGTCCTGCATCTTCATTGGCTGTTGATTGCCTTCTTCGGGCCAACTGGGGACCGGCAGGCTTTAGCCGGCCTCCTCATCAAAGGCCCACAATGAATGCCCCTTTCTGCTACCTGTCCGCTACTTGGGGCCCTCTCCGTACCCCAGCACCTGAGCTTTCATGATGCTGCCACCTCACTCTTCAATGAAACCTTGACTGCCTTGACATTGTCACTTCCTGAACAATAGGTTAGTTCCCTCCTTCTGGACTCACCCCTACCCACTTTTTGACTTTCACCGTCCCTTCTGCCTGTTTCTCGCATGCTTACATTCTGATTTGCGTTGCGTTTCTAGACCCTTCGCTAACATCTGAACCTGATTGGAAAGTCAAATCCAGCCTCTAATCAGTAACATCCTCAATGAGTCTAGGTTCAGTAACCTGGACCCTACCAAACTGGTAGACCTCTACAACAATACCTTGAAATCGGTGCTAGAAACTGTGGCCCCCCTTAAACTCAAGGAAGCCAAACCTATCGCACACCTCAACAAATGGTTCACCCCCGTACTTAAATGCCTTAGAAACATCAAAATATCAGCGGAAGCCACTTTGTGGAACTCGCCTACCAACACCAACAAAACCACTTTTATGTCAGCCGCTGCAATCTATAAAGCAGCCATCCTCTCTGCAAAAAAAAAAAAGAAGCCTATAATTCTAGAATCCACAATGCCAAATCCAACACCAAGGAGCTCTTCAGCATCCTGAAAGAGCTTGAATCCCCAGCCCCTCCCGCACAAAATTGTATCAAAGACGCAACATGGTGTACTAAAATACAGCAAGCCCTTGCTAGAAAAATAACGCTACTCCAAAATAAGATTGAATCCAAAAAAGCTAGCCTCACGAACAACTCCCAGACCACCTTGGACCTGACAAAAAGCCAACAATCCTGCACCCCATTCACTTTCTCGCATTTAACACCTAAAGAAGTTGAAGACATCTTAAAAAGCTTAAAACCCTCTCATTGCCAGGGTGATACCTGTTCTGGCTCCTTCATTAAAGATGGAGCCAAACATCTAGCCCCTTCCATTACCACTTTGATAAACTCCTCCTTTTCTTCCAACCTTGTACCCAAAAATCTCAAGAAAGCCTGGGTCATGCCTCTTTTTTAAAAAAAAACAACCTTGATCCAACTATCCCCACAAACTACAGGCCCATCACCATCGTACCATTCCTCCTCAAAATCCTAGACCGCGTGGCCTATTTGCAAATTCAGAAGCACCTAGAGGAGAATGATCTCCTAGGCATCAGACTTAGACATGGAACTTAGACAGCTCTCCTCGACCTCAAGATCCAAATGGACGAGGCGAAGGACAAAGGTAAGCTAGCAATCCTTTAAAAATTGGTGACAAGGCAGGTGCTCTGTTGCCAGTCAAGTTTTCCTGCATTAACTTCTCCTCCAAACGCACGTTTTCATGACTCCATCAATCTTCAGGGAGGCTGTGTTTCTTTGCTTTTATTCAGGCGTGTCTTCATTTCCTTTTCAGGTGTGGCAAGTTAATTGACTCTAAGGATTCTGGTACTTGTATTTTTCGCACTTAATTTTTCGTGCAGGTGGCTGGAAACAACTCCCTCCATAGCACAAATCTTCCCCTTGATGGGGGCAGGGGCAAAGCCGTGGTTGTGGCTCTCCATTGTAAGGCATGATGGCCCTGCTGCTGCTGCCAATCTAGCAATCCTCCTACTCCTTGATTTATCTGCAGCCTTCGACCTCGTTGACCACCAAATTCTCACCAAACACCTCACCACAGATGCAGCATTCTCCTCTAATGCTTCCGCCTGGGTCAAATCCTTCCTCTCTAACCGAACCACCAGAGTTTTCTCCCCATCAGCCTTTGCAGACCCAATGCCCACACTTTGTGGAGTCCTCCAAGGCTCCTGTGTGTCACCCACTCTATACAATATATTTATGAAGTTACTGTTCGACAACCTGGACAACTTGGGTGTCATCTATACCAATTATGCAGATGACACCAAAGTCCTCATCCCGCTCACTGGCCACTATGACCATGACGCTAAACTAATGAATGACATATACTTAGAAATCCAAGCCTGGATGGCCACCAATAGTCTGTCTTAATGACAAGACTGAGTTAATGATTGTGGGCACTCAGGCTCACCTGAATAAACTTGAGACCAGATATTCATCCTTCAGTATTGACATCAACCCAATCAAGTTGTCTAAAGAGATAAAACCCTTTAGGGTCTACCTTGACTCAACACTATCCCTTAAAAAACAAATCTGCAGTGTCGCATCCTCTACAGCCTACACAAATAAACTGATTTACAGCTGTAAATCGCTTTTATCCACAAGCAGCTGTCTAACGTTAGCCAGAGCTCTCGCATTATCTAAATTAGACTATTGCAACACACTCTTTTTAGGCTCTTCTGAACAAAACCTAAACGGACTTCGGGTACTCAAAAACAACTCACTGAGAGTCTACCCACATCTTGCCATTTCTCCATGCACAGACACAATGTCACCTGGCTGCCTATCTGCAACAGAATCACACTACGCACCTTAGCCATCACGCACAAATGTCTCACCAACACAGCCCCTAAATATCTTTCTGATAAAATCTGCATGTACCAACCTATATGCACCACCAGATCTTCGCAATCTCACAACCTTGTGGTACCAAGATTCAACCTGAAAACAGCTGCAGGAGCCAGCTTCCCAGTCCAAGCTGCCAAACGCTGGAATTCCATCCCCATCCCTCTCAGACAAAAACCCTTCTTCCTCACCTTCAAAGCCAGTAAAAAAAACTGGTTGAGTAACAATCAGTAAGATCGTACCCTCTTGTTTATCCGCCAATGCTACTTACAACACTATATAATGTCTCGGACTTTCCGACCCAGCTGTAACAAGGGTCTCAATCATTGTATATATTCTTGCCATTGTACTTTTTCTTAACCTGTATGTAACCATCAAGTTCTCAAGCGCCCAGTTACCTTAGGGTTCGGTGCGCGATATAACTAATAAACAAATACAAATTATAAATCTTGCCTTTTTTTTTTTGGTTTTAAAAGTCAATTCTTGCCGTACCTTTGCTAACTTGCCCTGCACTTTGCTTTTAACTGTTGCTTCTCTGTAACTTGCCGGCCCAGTGACTTCACCACTCTTTGTTCCACTCCTACCTGCCTCCCCCCATGCTTCTCCCTCTTTCCCTCGCTAACACTCTCATGGTGCTTTCTGTTTCTCCTATCTTTTCCTACTGCTTTTCCATTGACTATCCTTTCCGCTTCACTAAGCCTGGTAGGAAGAAGTTCAAAAAGGATATCCTGGCCTCAAACCCTGGTCTCCCTATCGCTGACACCTATTCTAACGATTCCTCCAGACAGACCCTCACTGACATCCACTTTGTCGTTCCTTCACCAGATCTATGGACTCATATGATCTCTGTGCTCTGTCCTGTCTCCGTCTCTCACATTAATGGTGGCACCTGCTGGGAGGTTCTCTTGGCTTCCTTCAACTCCTCTAACGTCATCATTAATGTTTACCTTAATGGCACTGCCATGGTCCAAGGCCCTCAGGCCAATCTCCTCCTCTTTGATAGGTGCTACCCTCACCTCATCAATTTCCTTTCATCTCTTGCTGTTCCCTCCTCTCCCCCCTTGGCTACCTTGCCCCCTCTTTCTTCCTCCTCGGGCCCTTTCTCCTCCGCAGGGGGTACCTCTGATTTGTACCCCTTCCCGGAAGGTCTTTAAGGCTGGCAACCTTCTTCATCTCGCCACTCTCAATCCTCTCTCTGCTGTCACACACTCCTCTGACATCTGGCACCTCCCGGAAGAACTTGACCTCGATGTCCTCGGTCTTAACGAGATATGGTTCACGGCCAGCTCTGTCAGTAGCTTTGACTCTCTCCTCCCTGATGGCTACAAGATCCCCTACGCACCTAGATTGTCTCGGTTCCGGAGGGGATATAGCTCTGGTCTTTCCTGAGTGGATTCCTGCCTCTATCATTCCCACTCAGACCTACTCCTCTATTGTCGGCAGGCTCTCTCTCTCTCTCTCCTAGCCATTCTCTTACTATCTTACTATTGATACTTTCTACCGGCCTCCTGGTCAAATCACCTAATTTCTGTCTGAGTGCCCGGACCTCTCCTCCTCCTCCCACCTTGCCTCAACCACTCAACTCCTCCTCCTTGGTGACCTCAATATCCATTTAGATTCTCGTTGTTCATCCTCTGTACTCTTCCGTGACCTCTGTGACTCCCTCTCCCTTTCTATCCATCCCTCTGGCCCGACTCACTCTGCAGGGCACAAACTTGATGTCTTGATCTCCTCTGACCTCCCCCTCTACATCCCTCTTACCACGTCTCTCTCCTGGAGCGATCACTCCCTCCTCTCATCTCTCTCTCTCTCTTCCCCCAAGGCCAAGCCTACTCCAAAACTGCCACCTACCTTCTTGGACATCCGGCCCATGAAGCGTGTCACTTGAGGCTTTCACCACCACCTTCTCTTCCCCTCGCCACCTCAGGCTGACTCACATCCTGACACAGCCCTGTCTCTGCTCTATTCTTCTATTTATGATACTCTTGATGCTCTTGCCCCTGTCATGAGGATCTGTTTGAAGATCAAAGCCAAATGCAATTCTTGGTATGACTCTGGCCTAGCTACACTTACACGTAAGTGTAGTGCGGCTGAGAGGAAATGGAGGGCTTCTTGTTCATCCTCTGACAAACTGGCCTGTTGCCTGCTCCAAAGACAATACCGACTCTGTCCACACGAAGAAGAGAGCCCACATCCAAGCCTGTGTCTCTGCGGCATCTAACAACTGGGCCGAACTCTTTAAAATCTGCAAGGAGCTGGCCAACCCTGCTGCAGTCTCTACTCCTCCTGTCACCTCCCAGGCTCTTTGCAATACCCTTACCACACACTTCATCTTAAAAACCCAGGACATCCTGTCCACCTCTCCTTCCCTCCCCCTCCTCTCTCCTTCTGTGAACTCCTTCAGCCACCTCCCACCCTCTTTATCGTCCTTTCCTCTTTTCTCCCCTGACAAGGTCGCTAGACAAGTACGATATGAAAGCGTTGTCAAAACAGGTTCATCCCTGTTTCTCTAAAACCCTGAAGGACCACATTGATACCCTCGCTCTGCCCCTTGACGATTTCTGCAACCTCTCCTTTGCCTCGGGAGCCTTCTCCACTCTTCTGAAGCACTCTCTTGTGCATCCTCTTCTCAAGCAACCAACAGCTGATCCTTCTTGCCCGGCTAACTATTGCCCAATTTCCATTGCTCCTTTTTTGGGCAAACTCCTTGAAAAGTTGGCCATCTCTCAGCTAAACTTTCATTCTGATTCTATTGGCGGTCTCCATCAGTCTGGCTTCAGATCCGGCAGAAGCATGGAAATTGCTCTCCTGAACATCCGTGAAGATTTGCTTTCCAACCTTGACTGTAGCATTCCCTCTGTCCTCATCCTACTCAAGCTCTCCTCTGCTTTCGAAACGGTGAACCATACTGCTCAACCGTCTCCGTGATAACTGTAACGCTTACCTCATAAACTCTGCCGGAGGACTTCACGTTGTACTATTCTTAGTGTGCGTTGTAACTCTATGTAGTCAGGTTATCTACGAAAAAACATTTGGCAATCCTCAATATGCTTGTCAAATGCACCAATTCAGAATTACTTCTCTAACTCTCCAGGG
This sequence comes from Ambystoma mexicanum, assembly GCF_040938575.1. Classification (NCBI taxonomy): domain Eukaryota; kingdom Metazoa; phylum Chordata; class Amphibia; order Caudata; family Ambystomatidae; genus Ambystoma; species Ambystoma mexicanum. The sequence continues at coordinate 40,908,127 of NC_090933.1, forward strand.
TTTTTTACCTTTATTTATTTGTTGGTGAGCTCTCCATCCTGCTTCTACGCAGGGGCGCTTGTTCTGAAGAATAGAGATGAAATGTATTTTCTGAAGGGAGTAGGACCACTAGCGTGCGTGATATGAGAGAGAGAGAGCTATTGGGAGAAGGTAGGAGATGGAAGCTATCCTTGACTAGAATAGCACAAAGGGAGCTGTTCCATTAACAATTGAAAGTGCAAGAACAGGAACTCCTAACCTTCCTAAACCAAAAATGAGGAACGCCTACATGTGAGTGTGAACAAGTGACCAGACAATGTCAACTCCTGAGAAACTGTATTGTGATTCCCCTCTGGGCATTAACAACCAAGGAGAAGTATGCCTTACACTCTCAATAATGTGCTTGCCTTTTCATATGAAACACTAGCTTCATTCGTAATGTGCTGTATGCTAACTAGAGGGAGACAACTTCCAACAGCTAACTAATATGACCCTAGTTAATTCCGCTGACTGGGAAAATTGTAGCATCCAATATGTGATAACTCAAAACCTTTTCACAGGATTGCAGCACCCTACAGTGTGTGTAAAAGGCTGACTGACAGGGGAAGAACCTCTTACAGCTGACACAAAAACTAAGTAATTCAACTGACTGGAAAATGCACGCTGTCAATCTAATGTTCGCTAAAACAAGTGCGCACAATAACATTAACAGCCAATACTTGCGATGATGTAGATTGACAAGACAACGAACTTCAAACAACTGACGGAGATTCAACAAAATATTCCGCTGACAGGAATGAACGCGGCAACAGTGCTGCGGCAGACGTGAAGGCAACTGCCGATAATGCCGACTGAAAAAACGAACACTATGGAATACTGTGATAATGACAGGGAAGTTACAAGGCTACTACAGAGGGAACAATGGAAACTACGGTAAAGGATATTTCAAGAATGGGCTGAGGAAAACTGTGCCTGGAACTGGCACCTCGGTAAGCGTATACTGCAAAGCAGACGATGCAGTGCAGGTGCAGGGAGGGGCTTATATATGCAGCGAGTGTGAAGCACTAGACCATCACTATCACTTCCCAGAGGACCACTAGGCCGCCATCTTAGGTAATGAGGAAGTGTCTTCTGCCATATAGCCTAGACATGGTTTTTCCCTCGTTACAGACCAAGCATGATAAACCGTGGTCCACGAATTCTTAGAGGCTAATCTAGGGGCATGACCAATGCTCATGACAATAACCTGGGCATCACCGATCAGGCTCTGGCCTGGCTGACCTCTTTCCTCTCTGATCGACCCTCCCAGGTCCAACTTGGGTTCTTCCCATCATCCATCTTCCTCTCCACCTGTGGTGTTCCCCAGGGGAATAACCTCTCGCTGTGGCTTTTCATCCAATACCTAGCAACTCTCACCCGCTGTATTGCCATTTTCTGCTCAAACTTCCAGTACTATGCAGACGACACTCAACTCATTTTCAGGCTGCCCTCGGCCACCTCCTCCACCTCTCTCATCACTGATTGCCTAAATGCCATTCAAGATTGGTGTGCCGCCAACAATCTTTGTCTGAATGCTAGCAAGACTGAGATCCTCCTCATCGGCACACCATCACCTTCCTTTCCCCTCACTCTCTGGCCCTCCTACGAGGCCAAGAACATTGGTGTCACCTTTGATTCCACTCTCTCCTTCTCCGCCCACATTGCTGATGTATCAAAAAAGTCAAACTTCCTACTGCACCTCCTCAGAGGTACTCTTCCTTTCCTCTCATTCCCCCAGAAGCTCACTCTCTGCCAAGCTCTGGTTCTCTCTAGGTTGGACTATTGCAACAGCCTTTTTCTTAATCTAGCTGCCTCTACTCTCTGCCCTTTGCAACTTATCCAGAACAGGACTGCGAGACTTGTCCTTGGCCTCAAGCCCTGGGATCGTATCTCTCCAGCTCTGAAATCTCTCCATTGGCTCCCAGTGGATGCAAGGATTAAATTCAAAACCCTCTGCATTGTCCACAAGGCTTTCTGGGGCCTGGGTCCAACATACCTTCAGCTATCCCTCCGCAAATACCTCCCATCTCGAGCACTCTGCTCCTCTACCTCGAACTTCCTCAGGGTCAGTCGTTTCTCAAAGAAACGAGCTGGGGGTAGATCTCTGTCTTCGGCTGGAGCCTGCCTCTGGAACAGCCTTCCTGTCACTCTAAAACTTGAGGAGAACCATCTCTGGTTCCGGAAGCACATCAAGACCTTGCTCTTTGCTTCTGCCTTCATCCCCCCTGCCCTGCTCATTCTACTCTCCCTCGGCACCATGCACCTGGCCACCCTCTGTCCTCCGGGCCCAGGTACCTGCTCCTCTTGCCACCCTCATGCACTGCCTCCAGGCCACCCCTTGCACTGGTGTCTGTATCTGTACCCATGCAGCCCCCTCTTTTTCATCCTGCACTTATCAGACCTACCCAGCCTGCTGCCTTACACCCTGCACTTGCCACTTGCTGGCTGCACTCCCACTGTTTGTTGCCTTTTTATTTATTAATTTATTATTATTTGTTTTTTCCTTCTCGCTCCGCACTCTCCTTTTGTTCCCCCTTCCATGCACTTCTCACCCTCTACCATGCACTTGCGCGTTCTCAATGTCACTAGGCCTAGTAAGATCATTGTTTTTGTTCTCCCCAGTTCCCCTTCCCTTGCCTTGTCGCACTTTGAAGCACTTGTGTATGAGCGCGATAGCAATAAAATATCATTATCAGTGTGACCCAGCAGAGTGAATGAGAGACCAAACAGTATATCTGCGTACCTCTCACTGATGGAAATCATTCAGAAGCTGAAGTCGAAACTGATAATATAGAAGCCGTGCCCGAAGAAGAAGGTTGACCGCTGTTACCTTTACTGCAATCCAAAAGCTGCTGTGCCGTCGAAACTGATCCAAGAAAGAACCTGGCTAGGAGACCTCTTCCCGAGCTACGAGGGACCATTGTGCACCGCTAACCTTCGCCGAAGCGCCTTGGAAGTCAGCCTTCAGAAGACTGTCAACCGAAGACGGGGACCGCCAAGGAAAACAAAGAGAAGCACCGTTCACTGTCGTCGACCAGGGTTCGCAGGTTTGCTATAACCGCTAGAGGCCCATCAAAGCCGTGTTTCCCAGAAGCAGGAACCGCTTGACGCTGAGCCGCTGCCGTCTGGAGGCGCAATGCTCCATTGATTAAGACCCTTTAAATTCAAGGACGCTCTCGCCAGCACCGCCGACCACTTTGTCGCGCCGGAGAAAGTGGAGGCCACCGACGTGCCGAGGAGCATCCGCCAGTGGGTTTCTCGCCACCCGAAGACCGCAGGGACACCGACGACCCGACGCTCTTGCTGGGCCAAAGTTCTTCAGTAACGCTTGCTGCAACAAACTATCGTCGTCGAGGTGCAATGCACGCCTCATCTTCGCAGGACACCCACGACTGATCGTCGACGAGCACCGCCAGGACCGAAGCTGCTGCCCCAACGTCTTTGTTCATCATTTCTTCGAGGGATCTCGATGATCCGTGGCTGCTGCCTTAAAGGAAGCCACTCAAGAAGGATCCATCGACGACTCAACGTCGAACCCTGCCATTCCAGGTACATTAGGGTGGTAGAACCTTTTTAGAGGGGAAATAAGACTCATATAAACAATATATGGATTGGGATTGTTTTATATCTTTATTTACAGGTTGTCCAGGTGGGGGGGATCCTCACACAGAACTATGTCTAGGGTTAGGGGGCCAGTATTCTGCCTATTGTTTTGAACAACCTGCTTTCCTCCTATGTCTATAGTTGGTTCACTTTATTAACTGATTTGTATGACATTTTAACTGAGTACAGTTGATGCATTTTAATTGAATCTAAGGAGTAATTGTGGTACCACATAGAAACTGTATATATGTACCATTTTAGATTAACCTGAGCACAAAGTGTGTTATTGTGATTGTGTACATAACTTGAGCCTATTTATATAAAGAACTGTGTTTTCACTAACACAGTGTGTTGATATTCCTTTGTGGGTGTTTGGGGACTACACTGTACTTAAGAACCAGCCTGCATCACTTCCTGAGAGCTTAAGCCTTGATTGCTCGTCCACGTTTACCTAATAGAGAATCTTGTGCGGTTGCTCTGTGCTTTTACTCTGCAATATAGTGAGCAGGAGTACAGATACGCCCTCAGCCGCGCAGGTTTTTACTGTATGTATTGCATCATTTGTGACAGTATTTTCCTTTATAAGTTTCTGCTTGTGCCTCTCTTGGGCAGAACGGTCTTAGCAGCAGAGTTCTCTGCTGTTCCTCTCATCTGCATGTGAGATTAAACGTGTTATCCTTACAAGATCGACTTGGGCCTTTCTTCCCTAGCAGGTTGTATTCTCACTGTTGTGAGCATTCAGGAGCATGCCATCAGCATCATCTCTTCCTGCAACTCAGAAAATAAATGAAATATTCCCATCCTTTCTTCCTGCGCTTGCTTTCTATGAACAATGGGCATTTATTCCCGAGACCCTTGACTGCATGTTCTGAATCTCGCCTCACTGCTTTTCCATTTTCAATTTCTACCTTATTTTCTGAAGCTGGCACTTCCAGCCAGGGGAGTTTATGCACCTGCTGCAGTGTTAGTACTATCAGACTGTGTGGAATAACCTAACAAATCTAGCCCACACAACTCACCCCTATATTAATTGTTAGCACCCAAAGTCACCCCCCCTTTTATTACACCTAATGCTATCCAGGAAGATAGTTCAGGGGCAACACGTTTGTCTTGGAAGCAATACAGATTCGAATTCCAGACTCGCGCTTAGAAACTGGTCTCCGGTTTTAAGTGCATTATAAAAGAACAATTATAATTATTAATTCTCTTTGTACCCTTGTTAATAAACCATGTTAGTAATCCATGTATTTATTTTTTATTGCAATTGTTTTAATCAAACCTTTACAAGTTCAGAAAAAATTCATAAAAGGGAAATGACAAATAGAAGAAGAAAACACATACATATCAAAGAAAAAGAGAAAATAATTCCTCATACTATAAACATAATCGGAAGATAAAGTACACAACCAAGTAAAATACATTGCATATATAAACAATATAACTAGATCATATTGCATGAAACAATTTCTTATCATACAAAACTGCAAAATAAGGCAAGGAACCAAACATCAGAAATTAAACATTGCATACTATGTGCTAAATATCAGGAACATTAGAAACATTGTTTCTTAATTTCTTATTTCAAATGGGGCATTTCAGACTGCCTCACTTATTCAGGATCAAATGATTAAACTCATGATATACATACATTCCCATAAGTACCCAATTTTGAGGAAATAGTTAAGGCCTCAATGATCCCAAAAAAGGGTGGGATCCTCCAAATCATTAAACACGAATAATGTATTTGACAATGAGGGCTTGCCTACTTTAATCTACACAGTATTAGTGCCTTTGATAAACCCTGTTAGGGCAAGAGCCTCATGTACATTTTGAATATTAAGACAGCGTTTCCAAACCATATCAGTACTGCACCCCAAATGGTAATCACTCAAGGTAGCCAGAAATATATTCCTTAGATCCTTAAGGAGATCACATCCCAGGACAAGATGTTTAATAGATTCTGGTTTTAATTGACAAAACCTACAGCCAATTTCATCTAAGAGAATTTGTTTCCTTCTAAGAAGGATTTCCTTAGTCGGTAAGATGTTTGATCTTAATCTTAGTAGCAACCCACGGTAATACTGATTGGGGAATTGGAGCAGAATTAAAGAGAGGGAACCTCAACCCTTATGCTCATGAGCCAAATGGCTCATTGATGCGTAAGAATTAAAAGCATCTGTAGTCAGGATCCAATCATAATCCAACAATGATTTTTTGGTTAGCATCGGATTGCTGACCAAAGTTTCCAAATTTGAACCAATTTTGAAAAGGATAGTTTCACATGTGTCTTTAAGATCTAGCAGGCCTCAAGTAAAATTCACATCTACCATCATCTCATACAGGGTTTTGTGGGTAGTGGCCATAATCTTAGCATATAATGACAGTAGACTCCACTGCACTCTGGCCCAAAGTGAAACATACCCTAATTCATACCTAATTGCTACTAATGGCACAACGTTTGGAATACCGAGGATCCGTCTCCATATTCTATCTTCAATTTTATCCAGGATTTTAGCTGTCCTACTGGGCCACAATTCAAGGGCGTATATTAATGTAGGGGTGATCTTCCCATCAAAAAACAGTTTTGTCGGTTATAGCCAGAACCTACCAAATTTACGATCGATTTTCATGATCTGGGATTACAAAAGCTTAGCCTTACGTAACAACATCTCAGTGCCAAGTTTAGTTCCTTTATGGGATCCAAAATCGAATCCCAAATACCTGACACTCAACGATGTATTCAGAGTAATTCCTTCAATATGCCCAAGGTACAAATGTTCTTCTGTCCAGCTTTCATGAATGCCATATTTTTCGTTTTTTCTTTTGCATATTTTGAGAAAATGTCTAGAAGGCGCTGCAGTCCTACCCTTGTTTGATCGAAGATCAAAAAGCCGACTGCGTATGCAAGCCATACGATTTTAGATTGGCCTACTTTTGGTGCTATCAATCCTTCATTCATCAGGCTCTTCGCAACATCTGACATGTACTTATTAAAGAGCCACGGGGCTAGCACACAGCCCTGTCTAACCCCCTCATGAGAACAAATTCGAATGGATTGTGTCCTCCAACATATTCCTCATCTATGACATGTAATGTCCACAGCTGTGCTTCTTCAGACATTTTTTCGGCAGAGGGCATCCTTGCGTTGATGCCGTCGCTCGAAGGCCTCCGCCGAGGGCCAAGTCATCGGATGTTATAAGTAGCATGCACGGCACCCGTAGCCTCAGTTCTGGTTTTTCCGCAAATGTGTTTGCTTTGAGAAATCAGCACGCCTCGTGTCTTCTACTTCGTATTGTGCGATTATGTCTCCTTCTTCCACCCCGACGACCCGGCTTCAAGAAATTTCGGGACTGTGGGTCCAAGATGTCCATCATGGACCCGCACCGTATCTGCTTGTGGTGCCTGGGCGAGGACAACGCCACGGACGACTGCTCGAAGTGTCAGTCGTTGACTGCTAAGGCCTTGCGGGAGCATAAGGTGAAATTGAAGGCAGGCTGTTTTTCCAACCCTCGTAAATCCAAATCTACTGGTATGTCGACCGATGAGTCGAGAGAGTCTCCTCGTCGGAAGACATCCAGGAGGTCTAGGTCCCGGAGTGGTTCGCGCCACTCTTCCTCTTCGTCGAGGCGGTCCCAGAAGCGGCGTCACCGTTCGCCCCTTCGTTGTCAGGTGACGACTACCCAAAGAAAATGTCATGCCCCACTAAATCCTCTACCCCTGAGGAATGGGAGTGTTTTCCGGAGGAAATGTTAAGATATTTAAATCTCACGGCGCAGTTCTGTCGTCCGTGCCTTCGGTTGAAGCCGACAAGGAACGGTCTCGGTCCGATGCTCGTGCGCCCTCGGGCCCGGTTAGTCGGCGCGATAAACATCGGGAGCCATCGAGGTCCCTTTCGGACAAGGCATCAGGGGATCGTCTGAGAGGAAGGAGTTCATTCAGTCTCTCCAGAATATTTTTGTAGAGGAGGAAGGCTCTGAGGAGGAGGATGTGCCGTTTGGTCTTCTTTATTGAGTGGTCAGAGATAGTTCTTCCTAGGTATTGCGTGCCCCCTATCTGTGGCAGGTGTTCCTTACTTATGAAGAAATAAGCCTCGTGTGGAGATTGTGAGGGGATGAATAGTATGAATAGCTCCTTTCGCCTGGGTGTAGTTCCCGCCATGCGTCTGTTAAGTCCAGTTCCCTGACAATAGCGATCAGGGACGAGGTGGCAGCGGAAGGGCCTTTTGTTGGAGGCCAGGACCTGTCGGTTTCTGAGTTGTGGACACAATTAAAATCGCCTCCCCACAGGAAGAAGCGTCCCGTTATTGTAGCATCTTGGCACCTAGCACTTTTATGTGGGCTGGGATATTGTTGGGGAAGTATAAATTCACTATGCACACTTCCCTCTGTTCAAGAGTCCCCCATATTATTAGGTATCTGCCTTCTGGGTCTTTTTCCATCTGGTTCAGGCGGAATGGCACTTGAGGGTTGATCCAGATGTAGACCCCTCTGGCATATTTAGAGTAGGGGGCTCCAAAGGCTTGTCCCCCCCAGTGTTCCTTGAGCTTTGCGTCAAACTCGGCATTACAGTGAGTCTCCTGCAGTAGGGCAATGTCTACTCTCTTTCTGTGTAGATAGGATTTGACCCTATTCCTGCGGAGGTAAGTGCCCAGGCCCCTTACATTCCAAGTCATTACCATAATGTGCATGGCCATCTTGGTTTTGCAGGAACTTCGGGGGTCGCCCGCTCTTCCCAAAAGTGTTTGTGGTCGTGTTAGGGGCCCCTTGGGACTCTCTAAATTGAGGATTCGGGCCCGTCAAGCCCTCCGTTTTTGCCCACCTGCCCTCCGGTTGCATTTTTTCACTTGGAGACTTACTAACCTTTCCAACTTCCATTCCATGGAATGGATTAACCAAGGGGAACAAAAAGGAACTGCCCCCAGCAGTTGTTTCGAACATACAACGCTCGGGGGCTCCCGAACCTTCCAGGCCTTTCGGCCCGGGCGGTGTGTAGGCTTTTTGCCTGCACTGTTTCGTGTGGGGCGGGTCATCAGTGATCCTGCGCTTGGGGTTCCAAGCGCCTGCCCAATTGTGGTATCTGATTGATGCGGCTTTAAGGTTTATTTAGAGAGGAACATCTTACTTGTGACAGCATTCAGCTATGCGTGCGGATCCAGCCTTCAATTCAGCGTTTGTTGCCCTTCTGCGTTTCCTCAGTGTCCTCCACCAGGTTATTGTGTTCGAGCCATAAATTAGCTGCAGCTGGGGTCTCAAGGAAGATAGCCTTGCCCTTATGGAGTACTTTAAGTCTTGCTGGGTATAGTAGCATATACTTAAGGTTAAGTTTCCGTAGTCTGGCCTTTACCGGTATGAAGGAGTTTCTTGCTCGTTGCACCACGGGGGTATGGTCAGGATACATGACTATGGACGCTTCGTTCCTTTTGATCTCTCCACCTTCCCTCGAAAACCTCAGTAATTTTTCCCGATCTCTGAAGTTCAAAATTTTTGCAATTATTGGTCGCTGGTATGACCCAGGTGGCGGTCGCTTTTGGAGGGATCTGTGGGCTCACTCAAAGGAAAACCCCTGAGTGAGTTTCCCAGCCCCAATTTCGTGTAGCAGAAGTGATTCAATGAATTCAGTGGGGTCCGGGCCCTCCATGTCTTCCGGAATTCCGAGTATTCGGATGTTATTTTGTCGAGCTTTGCCCTCCGCATCTTCAGAGCGGCTTTCCAATGGAGCCACTGTTGATTCTAGTTCTTTGACTTTCGCCACCAGCTCCTGTGTGGTCTCCATGGTTTCCTGTATTGATGCTTCTGTGTTGGTCACTCTTTCTGTTAGGTTGCGAGCATCCTGTCTCATCAATTGTATGTCCGATTTTACTTCGCCTATCTTATCCTCAATGGATGTTCTCAGTGCCGCAATTGCCTCAAGGATCGGGGTGTCTCGGGGGTCCACCGCCGGGGACTGTGACTCGTCTGTGGCTATGGCTTCCTGTAGTGGCTGTTGTTTTGGTCAGACGGTGGTGAAAGAGTCCACTGTTACAGATTTGGGTCTGTTCTTAGGGGGTGACATCTCTCCGCTGGTCCCAGTTGGGTGTAGTGGGGTTCTTGCTTTAGTTTGTGGTCCTCTCGAAATCTCCTCAATCTCTTGTGGGCAGCCCTCCTTTGGGGGGCGCGCAGCTGCTGGTTTGGGTCCCTGGCTATTCTGTCTGTTCATCTGCCGGTCTTGTTGCGGGCAGTTAGGTACCCTCCGTGCCGCGCCATTGACGATCTAGTGTTCCACCTATGTCCTGGTGTCTAGTGCTCTAACTGTGGGCCATTCCAGGCGAGTAGCCGCCCTTGGTCTCTGGGTGGCGGAGCAGGGCGGTGAGCGGTAGCGTGGGGGGTTGGCACTTACTTGTAGTGGCGGCAAGTAGTTTCTGGAGAGCCTGCGGGTGTCACCCGAGCTGGATCTCCAGATTCTGTGGGCCGGGTCGTGTGGTATAGCTCCCACCAGGCCCTGTACGTGGTCTTGTGCCCCGTGTGCTTCTGGGCTGCTGGTGCTGGCTGCCTCTGGGCTCGCGGTGGCTTTGTGCGGGCCAAGCGTCCCGGTCCTCCTTTCCAGTGTGGTGCGTGCGGGGAAGCTCGGGTGCTCCCTGGGACCCGCAGTTCTAGTTCCCGGTTTCGCAGCTATGCTGCTCACGGGGAGATGTCGCTCTGGAGTGTCGGTGTCCCTCCTGGGCGAACCGGCAGGGTCAGCGATGGGTGGCCCCGGCGGCTCCGCACGGTCTCTCTGTCTGGGGTCCTCAGGGTCCCGTAGTCCCGCGGCGCTCCGATGCAGTCTCAGGATGCTCACCTCCGATTACGGTCTTTGGCCATCGGATCGCAGCGGGAATGCCCCCCCCCCTCGGCTTCAAAGGCGAGTCACCTCCACAGCTCACAGAAGGCCCCCGATCGCGCGTCAGCTACGTGGTTCCAAAAACGTCTCCCTGCTACAGACCGCTAGGAGCGGCCGCCATTTTGGGTGCGACAGGGGGGTCTCTTCGGACGCTTGGTTTATTGCGTTGCCGATTATCTCCGCCGACGTGGTCGAGGGTGTCAAAAGGGTTCCTCAATGCCTCAGTTTCTTTTTTAATTCCGCATCTGCGGTTTTAATGCCGCAATGTCGAGTGATACAGGATCATGGGCAGGAGCTCTCTAGGAGGTCGACCTCACTCCATGCGCGCTGGCCACGCCCCTCTACAGTCGGCATCTATTAGAGAGATCAGCCAATGTTAATAAGTAAATGACCACACTTCACAGCAGTCTTTGTCTTTAGTGAGGATTTATTTAGTAGTACATCCAAGAGAAAGGCCCCCAGCTGTGAGCCAGGATATCTGTCTCTCCTCCTGCTCTCAGTCCTCTCTGCTGCTCGAATGTGGAACTCTTGCTTAATAATAACAGCAATGGCTCCTTGGTAACTAGGTTACATAGCAGCAGATGACAATGATGGTAAGTCTAAACACCTCCTAAAACGTCCCTTCCTTTTACCAAAATGTGAGTGCTGGCTTAATGTAAACAAACATTTGCATTGAAGAATTTAAGGTTTCTTATTTACATAGTAAATGATACAAAGCTATGAGAGAGAATAGGTTAAATGCGGTAGTGTAAAGTTATTAGGTATTGTTAACCTTTTTGCAAATTGCTATCCTCTCCTTGTTCCAGACCCCACCTCCTTTAACAAGAACCGATGATCCTAAGTCCTTAACAACCTGTTTGGGCTGGGAAAATATGGATGCACCTTTGCGCACCTTGGTAGGCAGTTTGATCTTAATCCAGTCACCTTCCTCAAGACTGAACTCTCTACAAGCATTTTTCCTGTCATATTGCTCCTTGGATTTTACACCTGATTCGAATATCTTCTCCCTCACTACCTCCAAATCTACTCCTACGAATTTTGACTTTCCCATCCAGCCTGGACACATGTGCGAGTTAGGCTTCCTCCCTCTTAGTAGTTCAAAAGGAGACACACCCGTAACACTGTGTGGAGCTAGTCTATACTGGAATGTTCTCTCTATTATGGTCCTGACCCAATCACCTCCTGTGGCTACCGCAATTCTAATGGCATCCATGAGTGTGCGGTTGAAGCGTTCTACGCACCCATTGGTCTGGGGATGATATAATGAGGTGGTTACTTGTTCTATGCCATGGTTACTCAAAAACTCTCTAAATTCCCTGGAAACCAATTGGGTGCCATTATCTGATAAACACTTCCTGGGGAATCCTTCTCTCCAAAACAATTGCTCCAAACATTTGATGATGCTACTACTGGATATATCTCTTAGTGTAAATATTTCAGGCCACTTGGATAATAAGTCTATGACAACCAACACATAGGTATCTCTCCCACCTCTGATATTGAAAGTACCTAATAGATCCAAGGCAACATCATCGCAGGGTACCGTGGAGGGTTTCCTAACGGTCATGGATACTTTCTGAATCCTGAGACCCTTATTTCCTTCAATACAATCACTACAATTGTTGACCACTTCTTCTGTGTCTTTGTCTAGACTGGGCCACCAAAATTCTGCTCTAACTAAGCCTTTGGTTCTGGGCAGTCCCAAATGCCCAACATGAGCTAGATCAATTATTAACTTTCTCATTTTGATATGTACAACCATCTGATGTCCCCTATGTAAATAGCCTTTATCAATCCAGAGTTCTTCTTTGACTTTGGCAAACCCACCTAAATCACCAAGATAATTTCTTATTCTGTTCTGCGTCACTAATGTCAACACTCTCTGGTACAATTCATCCTCAGAACATGCATTGTCACACTCCTCTTTCTTTACTGACTCATGAACCTGAAATATTTCAACACCCTTCTCACAAGTCGGAGAAAATTCCTCAGACACAATTTCTCTCAAAACTGATCTGGATAGGGCATCAGCAACTACATTGGTTTCACCACTAATGTGAAGCATGTCGTATTTCAGTCCTTGTAAGGAAGTCACCCACTTCATGATGCGTCTGGAGACACCCCCCCAGACCACCCTTGGTAAATATTCCTATTAGGGGCTTATGGTCGGTGCACACTGTGAATTCTCTGCCCCACAGATAACTTTTGAATTTTTCCACTCCCCAGACACAAGCCAATGCTTCCTTTTCTACAACTGAATATCTGTTCTCGGGTCCTTTGAGAGATCTAGAGGCAAATGCAATGGTGTGTAAGCCTTCCTGATGTTCCTGCATTAAAACTGCCCCAATACCATAGTCAATGGCATCCACAAATAGAAATGAATGTCTACCTTCCTCAAACGTTTTCAAAATGGGTGCATTGGCATCTTTAATCTTACAAAACTCCTCCTCACATGACTCATTCCACTTAAAAGTAACACCTTTCCGAGTCAACATCCTCATATTCCTTGACAAATTTGACAAACCTCTAACGAACTTGCCATAAAATTCAACAAGACCAAGAAAAGACAGTACATCTGCTTTAGATTTTGGTGCTTCCATCTTACAAATGGCTTCTATGGCCTTTTCTTTGGGTTTGATACCTTCTCCCGTGATTTCATGACCCAGATATTCAACTTTGTCAGTTTTAAATATACATTTCTCTAAAGATACTGTAAAACCAGTCTCTTTGAATATGTTCAACACTCTCTCTAACCTTTTATCATGTTCTACTTCATCTTTCCCACACACTAGCACATCATCCTGGTAGCACATGACACCTCTCTCACCTCCCAATAGTCTGTACATCACGTTCTGAAACACGCTCGCTGCTGAAATCAATCCAAATGGCATGCGTATACATCTGAAGAGACCAATAGGGGTAATGAAAGCTGTAAGATCTCTAGAGTCAGGGTGTAGTTCTACTTGATGATATGCAGATTTTAGGTCAATAAGAGAAAACACTTTGGAACCGGACACACCTGCCAATAGATCATGTATTCTGGGTAAAGGGAATTTATCAGCCACCACATTTTTATTCAGGTGTCTAAGGTCAATGCATATCCGCAGAGATCCATTGCCCTTTCTCACTATTACAATGGGACTAACCCACTCTGAGGAATCAATTTTCTCTATCACTCCTTCACCTTCCATTTTCTTCAATTCACTTTCTACATCTTTTCTAAGAGCCAAAGGAATGGTACGTAATTTGGCAACTTTGGGGATGGCATCTCTCTTCAAACGAACTTTATGCACAAATCCTTTCAAGCACCCTAACTTAGTGACACTAGTTTGCCCTCTGCCCCCCTCCATGACAGTACTCGAGACAGATTTTTCACCTTCAACAGTCAACACCTGTTCTGGGTGACTTGCTTCAAGTCTTATCTTGAGCTCTGCTTGATCGCTCCAGGACAGCAGCTCTCCACCTCTGTTGGCCACATGGACAGTCCCTATCGCCTTCCTGTCTTTGAATTGGAGCTCGGCTTCAAAGCACCCTAAAATTTCTATAGGCACATCTCCATAAGCATTTGCTCTCACCACATTCTCCCACAATGTACACCATCCAAATTTCTCCCTCCACACATGCACACTTATCAAAGTATAATCTGCTCCACTGTCCATGAGCATTGATACTGGCACACCCCCAACTAGCACAGTTGCATATGGTTTCTTTTTCTTGACCTTACCATCAATGGCATTGACAGAGAAAATAACTTCCCTACCAACATCGTCAATTGAGATATATTCCTGATCCGCATTGACTTCATGTATTTGGCCTGAGGTGGTATAGAAATTCCTACAGCATCTAGCCATGTGTCCCCTGACCCCACATTCATTACATACAATGTGTGTTGCATAACATTCTTTGTCAGATGCTATGTGAGACAAACTCCCACATCTGAAACACCTCCTAGTTGAAGCAATTCTCGGGTAACCAGAGTCTCTGCCACCCCTAAATGTATTATTCTCACTCGGCGGTCCTCTGGTAGATGACCCTTGTTGTCCCCATACTCTGGTGGAGGGACCTTGACGACCCTCAGGTCTCCTACCCATTTGCCAAGGGCGATGCGAAGTTCCTGCCACACTTCTCTGCATCACTCTCGAAACCTTGTGTATGGCAGCTTCATTGTCATCTGTTTTGGACTTATCCTGAGATGTATTATCCAGTTGGAGAACCTTTATACATTTGTCTGTGTGTTCTATCATTTTCGCTATCTCAATTGCCCTGTCAAGAGAAGGATTTCTTTCCTTCCATAACTCCTTCCTGATGTTATCATTAGAACACTTAATCATCAGTTGATCCCTGACATGCTCATCTCGACAATGGTCAAATCTACATTTGATGGCTAAGCCTCCAAGAGCAGTTACGAATTCCTCAATACTCTCTCCAGTTTTCTGAGCTCTCGTAGCAAATTTGTACCTCTCAAGAATTATATTTTCTTCAACACAGTAATGTTTGTCCAATTTCGCTAGAGTCTTCTCATATGGCCCCCCATCAGGGATGTCTGGAGGTTCTGGTAGTTTTTTTACCACTTCTTGCCCTGCGGCACCTAAGCAGTGAAAAAGAAGCGCCTCTTTGTGCTCATTAGAGAAGTTGGGTCCAAATGCTTCCAGTGCATATTTGTGAAATCCCTCCTTCCAGTCTAACCACCGCACTTTAGGTTTACCTGGCGTAGGAAGGAAGAATACTGGGGCTGGTACGTTTGCCATGCTGTGAATTTACAAATGTCACTCCTAGATAACAAACACTCCAAAACGTCACACAACTGTACCAAAATTACAAGGTGTGGACCCACCAGGTAGATTCCAGTTTAATTCACCATTCCAGGGCCGGCGTCCGACTGCACAACCAGTTGCTGTGTGTCAATGTAATCGGGCCGTCTCGTTTATCCGAAGCGTATTACTGACACGACGTAAAGATGGCCGCCACGTTTCCAGGTCCTTTAGTCTAATTGCGTGCTGACGTGACGCAAGGCTGCAACATTAAGAGTTCCAATGCGGGAGTTCCTCGCGCTCGTGGTCGACCATTCATTCACCCGACAGCCGGGTTCCATTCAAAGGTAAACAACTGCAAGCCGCGGGGGTTGTGTGCAACGTCGGGGCCGTGAGTAATCAAGGCAATAGCAACAGAACATAAGTGACTGACCTCAGTTGGGACCTCTGCTGGTCCTGTCAGCGCTGTCTCTCGTAGTTACAAATCACAATCCACTATTCAACCTCCTCAGACTTCGTGCTCCGCTCCAGGATGCACCTTAGTGGTTCACTCCGCTCCGAGACACTGACCACCTCCTCAGACTTCGTGCTCCGCTCCAGGATGCACCTTAGTGGTTCACTCCACTCCGAGACACTGACCGTGTTTCTCGCCTGCAATTCCACTTCTAATATGACACTCCGTCCAAGTGCATCCAACCTATAATCAATTATTGCCGCTGCTGGGGGCCTTTTCTCCTTGGCCCAAACCTCGCCGCCAATGTTAATAAGTAAATGACCACACTTCACAGCAGTCTTTGTCTTTAGTGAGGATTTATTTAGTAGTACATCCAAGAGAAAGGCCCCCAGCTGTGAGCCAGGATATCTGTCTCTCCTCCTGCTCTCAATCCTCTCTGCTGCTCAAATGTGGAACTCTTGCTTAATAATAACAGCAATGGTTCCTTGGTAACTAGGTTACATAGCAGCAGATGACAATGATGGTAAGTCTAAACACCTCCTAACAGCCAATTTTTCAGGTCTGACCTGCTTCCACATTTGACGATTGGCACCACATGTGCTGTGCGCCAGGACAATGGAGTGATTCCTCTACGGAAAATATCCTTAAATTCCAGGTACAGGAGATTGGCCCAAAGATTTCGATCCACCTTAAAGGTGTTATTAGTTAGGCCATTGGGTCCCGAGGCACGTGAACTTTTACATTTCATTATTAGAAAATGTATAGTGCCAATCTCAAAAAGGGGTTCCCGTTTATCATATTCCAGATGTCATGATCACTGCTTCCAAGGAGCAAGGACCAGCCCAACGTCCTTGGAAGCAGTCCCCACTGGGACCTTTTGGACCTTGTCCTGGCGCCGGTGGCACCAGGCTCATCAAAACCATTGGTCCCGGCACTGGAAGCGCCGGGCTCATAATAGGTGTAAGGATGCTTGGGTGGACTTACCTGCAGCCGACCATGCTGCTTACTTACCAGTCACTTAGAAGCTATCTAAGAACAGGGACTACTTTCTTACCTGGGTGGGGCAGCTCCACTCCCTGGATACAGCACTGGAACTCTTCTGGAAACTGGAACTCTTTTCTTACCTAGGCGGGGCCGTGGAAGAAGACGCCTCATCACCCCAAAGCTATTTAAACCACACCCGATAGATGAAGCGTGCTTCGCGTTATTCTGCATCTGCAGCAGAACGCTCACCAAGTCTGCTCCGGCTTTTCTTCTTCTGATCCTGGACCTGCAAGAATCCTACTTACCATTTCAGTATCCAGACATCATCAGCACCTGCAAAGAACAGAAACAACAGGTTAGCAAGGCGAACTTTACACGCAGCACTTGCTCACCTGATCGATCGGCTGAGGCCGCTTCGTCACGCCGCATCTCCACCCGCAAAGGCAAAAGTATTGCCATACTTACCGGCACGCTGTGGATTCCGGATTTCTTCGTTCTGCATCGCCGCCTGTAAAGACAAAGCATCGTTAACAACTTACTGGCATTCCGCTGACTCCGGCGCTGCAAACCAACATCTGAAAGGCAAAAGAAAAGACATTAAGCAGGTATTTACTTACGTCCATCCCGGTCGTCGCAATAAAACGCCTGCAAATACTCCGGCGTCTCTTTAACACGAACTAAGCTGCAAGGAAAGAGACAATTAGAGCGCTTGCCATACTTACAAACTTCCAGGCGCTTCACTTCATCTTCCATCTCAAGAGCCCTGCAATACATAAGGGAAAAGCATTATTTAGAGTCTGCATATAAACGTGCCACGCATTTAAAGACTATAAAGACAAAAGGTGTCCAGAAACTCACCGCTCGTGCAGACAACGACGGTGACCATCCTCTGAATTCAAGAGGCCTATGTTTCACCAGTGAAGGAACTGGCAACGGCACCCTGCACCAGACGCAGATGGAGAGCCCAGCATTCACCTATATAAGGTGAGCACGTTGACCTGGGGGCTCTACGAAAAGATGGGAAGAGAGAGGGAGAGAGGGACATTCAACTACCCAGACCATTAACCCCCATATTCTTTCACCTGCAGAAACCTCACTCTTCGAGTCCGACACACGGTGCAAAGAGGTTCGACCCCAGAAGCCAATCGAGTCCTGCACATCACTTTTCGAGTCACAGACAGCTTCCTGCCAAGACCCGCGCCTCCGTGGGAATCAGGTGAGCGTTACACCAGAGTACCAGAACTTTCCTTCTCCCACTCACATTGTTCACTTATAGGAGCCCCAAACCTTTTTACAAAAAACTCAACCCATTCCACCTCTGAAATGGGATTTAGCTGAGATACTACATAATTAGGGTCTTGACCGTTCACCAATGACCAAAATACAGTAACTTGCGCATTGATAAAGACCCCCAACAACACTTCAGCATCCGATGTAATAAGAGATTTTTCACAGATTTGCAGTAATTTCTACATTTTTGTTTGTTTTTCCTGATATTCATTTGTCGGGTGAGGCCATCCAACTCAGAACACTGGATTCTACATAGTTCCCTCCTCATAGTTAGTTTAACAAAGGCAAACTCATGGTTATTGCAGTGTAAATGCCTAATGCTAGTCCTACTTCTTGTAATCCTCAGGGAAATATCTGAGACAGAGGACCCAATAAGTCTCTGAATCTTATAAATATCAAAATTGTTAATCTTCCAATCTAGGGTGGTTTTATTCAGGGTAGCCCATATGTTCTAATTCAAGGCGTTAATACTTTTGGAGGTCCATCTGACTGCATTCCCTGCCATATTGGAGACCATCTGAGGCTGAGATCTGAACACTCTGGTGATTATAGCCATGTCAAAGAATGCCATCTGAATTGAGTGGTCACTACAGGCATTTTGAATAACAGTGAATGGTATGCATCTGTTCATCAGATACTTATCAAGATAGATGTAATCCAAGAGGGAAGAACTATTCCCTCGATGCCAAGTATGCCAAGATATCTCATTACAATCAGTATTCTTCTTCCCCACCAGAGGTTGTAGGCCCAGGGTCCCTAAGCCCATGTACCTGATTTTTCCATTCTGGCTTTTTAGTTGGATTCGACTTGGGACCAGGTGCATATCACAGAGTTCCCAAGGAGATTTTTTTTAAATCACAATCTGCGTTCAAATCACCAACCACCAGAATTCGACCATTCTGGTTCTTCACCACCCAATCATCAATTACCTGGCACACCTTCTCCACAAACACATCCACTGCTGATAATCCCTTATGCCAGCAAATGTTCACAACCACAATTTTAAGAGATCCATTTGCAGAAGTAAGATCCACCCCCAATCCCTCAAAGGGTAAGCCTTCGATGATTATCCCACTCAGACCAAGATTTACTACAGCAATCAACAGACCCCCTGAAGGCCTTCCCCCACGGCTACCTTCAGCATGTTGGTTGAATATCTTGTAGCCATCTAACATGGGAGTTGTAGTCATCCATGTTTCTTGTAAACATATACAATTGGCCTCTCTTAGATTAGCCAGGCAGCTTTGATTGCTAAATAAATGTTGATTCCCTCTAGTATTCCAAAATTTTTAGGCATAAAGTGATGTTTCTATTTTCCCCTTCCAATGGGGCTAACTGATTATCGTACACGTTTCTGCCACAAGGTTGAGATGACAGCAGCTCAATCAATTTGTTTTCCAGTTCCTTCTCAGAGGCAGGCCTCACAGTGCCCCTCTGGTTACCCACCAAATTTCCCACACAAAACACCCCATTATTCTGTTTGCCTTTTGTATCCAGAGTAACTCCCTCCATAATCGGCACTTGCTCAATTTCAAACCACATATTCATTAGAGCTTCTCGTTGGGTGAGAATCAGCTCCTTTATCAATGGTGTATTTAGGTATATGATGCTGGTGTCCAGGTGCTCTCTATCCGGAAAGGCCACTCTATGTAGGTCTACAGAGTCCACCAAAGCCAGTGTCGGGAATTGACCTATTCAATCAAATCAGTTCTTCCAAGCCCAGCAAACTTTTTATTCTAAGTTGGTGGGATTCTAAGATCGGGCGCTTGTTATTCAGCTTAGTATTCCCAGTACCTTTCAATTTATTTCCCAGAGTCTCATCTCCATGTATTACACTACACAGCACATAGCATGTGCAGCACATATTCTTTAGCACACTGCCCTTCCTGCAACACTTGTATGTTGCCCACAGAGCAGGGTATGGGCTGGTGGCAGCCACATGCTGATTTTTACAGTTGCTCCGGTTCTTCCCCATTTTGGGACACCCAGGCCCTGCCATAGGAATCAATGGATTCCTGAACACAGGCATGATGGCCACTGAAAGCTTCATGGCTTCCAGCCTTTCCCTTCCTGTTTCACAAAGTCCTAAGAGGCCCTGGCTCTGTCTCCCTTCCCCTGATTGGATGTTGGGTGGAAGGACCATATAGGTCTCTGGGACAGCCCCTGCTAGAATGGTAGGACCCTTCCCAGGGACTGCTTGTTTGGGTACACCCTAGGGTGGGACCTGAATGAATGGCAAGGGGAGTCAATTCACATTCCTTGTTGTTAGTGTTTGGTTTTGGTTGTCACAAGGCCTGGGATCTGCCTGACCCAGCCCTGACTGAAACAAGTGAATGCAGTGTGTGCTCTGAAAGGCTGGGAGTTGCCCCCAATACATATCCACTGTTTTCAGTGTCTGGTTTTGGGCAAATGGCTTGAATGCCCGTGAGCCTGATTGGGTGCTGCATGGTGAATGCCCTAGTATGCGAGTGGCTGACTGAGCCTACCTCACCCTGAGTGAATGGGGGCGGATTTGTGTAAAACAGAAGACCCCTCAATTACCTCTGTTTCATTAGCCAGAAATCTGAAGTCAGAAGCTTAGAGTGTTTCTGGAGGCTTGTATCCTGAATCCTGCTGGAGGAGGAAATCTGCTGCTGCAATTCTTCTTCAAATCCAAAGGCTGCTGTGCGGATTCAAGGACTGCTAAGAGAGGACCTGGACAGGAGACCTCTTCCTGTACATACAATGAGACATCATGCTACTGCTGTGCTTCACCATAAGTGTCTGGAAGCCAATCCTGAGTACCTGCCGTCCTGCCGAGGTATCTTTGTGGATCCAGAAGATGATTTTCCAGACATCTTGTGCCCAAGGAGTCCCCTGCATCGTCCAGGGCCAGGAGGCTGTTTGTGACCGTTGGAAAGCCAGACTGCTGTCTATTGCCCAGAAGAGGGGGTACCGTGGCATAGTTCTGCTTGACTCCCGGATCTTGCAAACTTCCAACCAATGAAGAAATCCTCAAGTAGCTATAGTCCACGGCTGAACAAGTCCAGTGTCACCGACTGCAAAAAAGTGCCCGCTGGTGGGTTTCCTGCCATTCTGAACCAAGGAACGAGTCCCAAGGGTCCAAACTTGTTGGTGGCCCGCAGCGAAGTCCAGTACTTGACTCCAAGTCGCCAGAAGCTATCCTGTCATCCGTGCTGCGGCTGTAGAACCGAAGAACTGGACAGCGGCCAACCAGGAATTACCGAAACCAGACACCTAATTCTGTCACTGTACCCATCGCCACCGAAGGTCATCGACGAAAACCAAAGGACTCATCTTCACCTCCCAAGCTTTGCCGAGGTACACAGTGAGTTTCAGCTTTGTGGGACAGCAACAGCCGGCGTAGCAACCCGACCAAGGAGACCACTGCGACAGACCTTCAATGCTGCCTTTCTGACCGTGCTCAATTCCCTTCTTCTGCTGGACAGCAACGACCCAGCGGTGACTTCTTCCAGGGGAGGTTCATCCTCAAGGGGTGTTGTCGAGTAAAGCAGAGCGACTCCACCACTTCGCCTTCCAAGGCACCCAAGGTACTCTGATGAGGAAGAGGGGCTTCCTCCCTCAGGGTCCATCCAGGGGTCTCAGATTCATCTTGGGGACCAGCTGCTCTGTTGCTTCCCAGGTACTTTAGGGAAATGGGACCTAAAGAGAAAAAACAGCCAATTAATAAACATATAAGGACTGGGTCTTTAATATAAAAACAAAGTATAACTTAACTTTTATTGCAGGTTGCCCAAGTAGGGGGATCTCCACACAGAATTGCATTTTATCCTGAAAAGTATTCTGCCATGTTCAGAATAATCATTCTACCTGCATTTCTACAACTGTGGTTTTAAAGTTAAACAGTGGGCCTCATTACGGGTCCGGCAGTAACCGAGCCGGAAAAAAAGGCACGCTACCGTCGCACCTGTATTACCATTCCGCCTCCGTGATTCCCGGAATCACCGGGGCATTACGACCCCAGTGACCCGGGAATTCCGGAGGCGGAATTGTGTAAGTCCCCATTCCCATGGAGCCCCATAGGACTCCATGGGGATGGGGACAATGGAAACATTGGTTCCGTCTGACAGAGCCAGTGTTTCTATGTTCGCTTCAGGCGGGTGGTGTTAAACCCGCCAGGTCAGACCTGGCAGGAGTGACACCTCCCGCCTGCAGGACTCTTAATCAGCCGGTCCGGAAAGAACGGTGGCGGCGGCCACCACCGTTCTTTCCGGAACGGCAGGGTCGTAATGAGGCTCAGTGTATAGTAATTTTGGTGCATTTTATTCCAATTACAGAGTGGTGCATTAAAATAACTGTGGTACCGCATATCATTGAACATATTGGGCCTCCTTATAAGTTTGCAAGTCCGGAAACAAGGGTGCTGGTAAGCTCACCGGCACCCTTGTTTCCGGAACCGTAAACTATGAGTCTGCCTTCCGGAGCCACTGTGTCCGACAGGTCTGACCCTGCCGGGCGCAGCGGCCACGGTAGGCAGACCGGTCATGGAAAGCACTGGCACCGTTAGCAACGATTCTGGTGCTTCCGTGTCCCCACTTGCATAGAGTCTCATGGGACTCCTTGGGAATGGGAACTTACATTTTACCGGTGCCTGAATTCCCGGGCCGCCGGACTTGGAATCTCCCGGTGGCATCGGGAAGTCAGGCGCCTGTAAAATTTTACGAGTCCGGCGGCAACCCGCCGGTAGCACTGGCAGTGTTACCGCCAGACTCGTAATGAGGCCCATGGTTTTAGCTATTGAAGTAGTGCCTTAAGTGCAACGTGAGTCGTATTTATTTGTATATATGCACCTAAACCTAATTTGATCTAATAAAAGAACTGTGTTAGCACATAACCTAGTGTGTAGACATTCCTTTGTGGGGGTTTGGGGATTCACTGTACCTAGGAACCAGCCTGCATCACCTCCCTTGAACCTCAACCTTGCTGTCTAGTCCATTACTCCCATTTGAGAGCCTTGGCTGAGGTGCCTCTACCTCAATGAAATAGTGAGTATTGCAACAGACACCCCCTCCAGTCTTTACAAGCATAATTTATTCTTTAATTTTAACTGTTATTTTGCATCTGTTTTTTTATTATTGGATTGGATTTATTTTCTCAATTATATGTATCTGTATAGAAAGCTTTCATTGGTTGAAGTTTACTAAAGTAAATAAACAACATATTCTCAATAACATCTTGGCGCAAACTGAGGGACATGTAATGTTTTGTGTTGGGCATGTTGTTTTATGTTGTGATTAGCTTATTTGATATTTGTTTTTCATTGGCTTATATATGCTTAATTGTTTTCTTTCCACAGGTGGACAGGCTAGAAGTAGTAAACAAGCGCTATGTCCGTGTGGTATTTACACCCGGAAAGTTTCCTATTGAAGGGGTAATGTCTGTGTTTTCTTTCATATACTGCTTTCTTACTGACCTAATAACCAAAGTGCTGCACAGTAGCTTTGTTTTTCACTTAATATTTCTGCAAATTCCTAACCTGTCTGATTCAAACCATTCTACGTAGAGAATTCGAACATGTTCATCCAAGCTATTTATTGTTGCACATTTGTCAGTTCTCCCAGTGGTTCCCAATGAGCATTTTGATTAAAAAATGTAGAGGGGAAAAGAATTTACCTACAAAATTGTTGGCTGAATAAAAAAAATTAAGATTGAAATTTTGATGAAGGAGACAGATTGGTTGTAGAATAATATGATGCCGCTGAAATTCATGTTCGAATGGATTTTGTCCTCACATGTATTCCTCATCTTTTATATACTCTGATATCCAGCTTGCAGCTCTGAAACTTTTCACAGCACAGGGCGCCATGCTTTGTCGCCGACCTAGTGTCCTTAGACGGACTCCATCCGTCTCAAGTATGACATCAGCGTCGGTATAAATGGCACGCATCGTGCCCGTTGCTTCAGTTCCGTTTTTCCGCATAGCTTGCTCGAAATGGTTCACTTGCCTTGGCATGTATTGTTTGCTACACAATTCAAAAAATTGTTGAATTATGTCTTCATACACTTGGAAAACGGGATTCACATGCCAATTGTGGTTCTAAGATGTCTATAATTGATCCGCATTGGGTATGTCTTAGATTCTTCAGAGATAAGAACCTCTGGAACACCAGGCGCGTCATAATCTAGTCCAAAACCAAAAACTGGGATTTCCTCCTCCTCATAAATAGAGCTCATCAACCTGAAAAAGTATTTTTTTAGCCTACGGTTTAAAAACCTTCAAAGATGTTGTCAGAGGCTTTGACAGTGTTGTGTTAGAAGCCGATGGGCACAAATATAGATTCCCCTTCCAGCTTCTGCTGCTCAGAAAAAACTTCAACAGGGTGCATAGTGGACCTTGACTCAGCCGGCTTGACTCGGTGCTCGATCGTCGGCTCTAGAGGTGACGCTGAGTGTCATACATATACTACGTCACTATGCCTCTGTACCTCAGTTCCCACCTTTTTTCACTTGGGTTGATAAAAGTGGGGGTGACTGTGTGGTAAAGGTGGCGGCGGGGTGGTCAGTCTGTTTTATGAGGTTAAGAGGAAACATACCCCATTTTTGGGTCTTTATGAAAAATACTTAAATCCCATTTTCCATTAGAAGTCTGTTTGCCTAAAGTGAAGGGTCTTAAGCTCTGCTCATTTTTGCTTGTATATTCTTATGAGCTTTCATCAGGATAGTTTTGCATCTAGCATTGGATTACTGTTAGATTCTATGCTTTTGAATATTTCAAATAAACAAGCTGGCTGTGCCTCTTGTACATTGTGGTGAATTGGAACAATGCCCCATCAAGCTTATGGGTATTGGGGTGGTCTGGCAGCCTGCATCCCAGACTGTTGAGAAGAGATTCCCTGAGTTTCTTTGCCACCTCCCATTGGTGTTAGTGATGAACGTCTATATTTATGACATTAAAGGTACTGGAGACCGGATAAACAAAATGTCTCAGCATACCTTGCTTAAAGAAAACATTTCTTCTGCAAACGTTTGGTTGCCGGGAGCAAATACAGTGGCAAAATAAAGAGGTGATGGCTGGAAGGTCTTGAATAAATCTTAACCACTGGCATTGCTCTGGGCAACCGGGTAACCCTCCAGACCATCGTTCTTCACCTGCCAAGCCATTAAAAAAGGGGAAAGATGGGGGGCATGGCCAAGATGGCGGGCTGAGCAGACGCAAAGCTGCAGAGCTCCATCCCGAACCGCCGTGAAATTAGTCCAAACACAGTCAAATACGCTTGGATATTTACCAGAGTCAAGCAAGAAAGTAAAGAAGCATTGAGCGAGCGCTATCCCCTGTGGAAGACATCAGGGAGGGAACGAGGACAGAGCGGGAACCGCGGTCGCCAAGGCGGAAAATGGCGGGCGGACCCTGCTGACGGCGGAAGAGGAGGACGGTCCGTGGAGAAGGCTGTGGAGTGGTCCGGAACTGACGGGACCTGATCAGAAGCCCTGGTTGGGTTCAGGGGCAGTCGGCAGGTGGGAGCAGATCACCCGGTGTGCGGCTCCCCCCCTCCTCCGGTTGTGCAGAGAAGTGCTGTGGGGGGAGGTGAGCATCGGTGGAGCGGAGGGCAGGCAGGGAGCCCTGTCGGGAAGAGGATTCGGCGCAGCGGTACCGAGAAGCAGCGGCATTGAGGAGGAGCCTGAGAAGGCGCAGTGACTCTCCTTGAGTAGGGGCTGGAGCACCGGCGGGGGAGAGGGAGCTGTGCGCTCCTGCTGGTGCTCGCCCCGGGCAGGTGAGAAGGAACGGAAAGCAGCGGGGAGAGAACGGGCAGGGAGACCTCAGAAGATGGACTGCTTAACTGGGGGAACAAGGTGGAAGGCAACCCTGGCAGGCGGAAGTCCCGGGGGCAATTGGAAAGACTGGTTCAATACCGGAAGGTGGTGGTCACAACAGGAGAGGACCCTATCTGAGCAAGGGGACCCCAGAGGCATTAAAAAGTAAAACATTGTGGGGTAGCAGAGGGGAGCCCCTCAGCTGGAGGTGGGGAGCAGCAAGGATACCAGTAGGAGGAGAAGGAGAAGTGAGGACTCCCCGGAAGAAGCAGCAGCCCGGGAGTGCAGGGAGCATCCCTGGAGGGGCAGGAGGAAGACCCGGACGGAGAAGGTCCCACTGAGGGCCCATAGACCAATGAGGACGACGACCCCAGGGGGAGACCCAAAATAGATCTGGTGAGGGGGGTGAAGGAAAGTGCTAGAGCGGAGCGCACGGATCGTCCTGATCCATGCAAGGGGCTTCAGAGAGGAGGGCGACAGTCTGGCAAAAGTGTACAGAGAAACCGGGAAAGGAGGCATGAG
Source organism: Ambystoma mexicanum (assembly GCF_040938575.1). Taxonomy (NCBI): domain Eukaryota; kingdom Metazoa; phylum Chordata; class Amphibia; order Caudata; family Ambystomatidae; genus Ambystoma; species Ambystoma mexicanum. The sequence goes on from NC_090933.1 coordinate 40,934,377, forward strand.
AGGAGCACACCTCTGAGCAGTGTTGAAAGGGAGAGCACATAGGCCAGGAGCGAAGTAGTGCTGATGGGCCCTAAGAAGAAGAGCTTGAGCACACAACGGAACTGGGAGCAAGAGGGCGAGACTGGTCTCAGCAGCTGCAGGGCACGGAAGAGCGCCTTAGGACCTTGGAGGAAAAATCCAAGGATTTAGAAAACTTGTCTCGGCGAGACAATGTGCGAATTAAAGGCCTAAGGGAGGGAATGGAAGGGGCAGACCTGGAAACTTGTGTCCGAGAGCTCTTTGCGACCCTAGTGGAGGAGGACTATGCACGTAACATGGGGATTGACAGAGCGCATAGGACGGGAATTCGAAGAGTGGAGCTGGGGGCTAGGACCAGAGACATATTGGTAAAGCTGCACAAACATAAGGACAAGGAACTGCTAATGAGGGCTGAAAAGAAGAAGGGGAAAATAGCTGGATGAGGTTGTGAAATCCAACTTTATCATGATCTGTCTCAGATTATTTTAGTGAAAAGAAGAGCAATGAGACCCACTCACAGAGGAGTTGAATAAGCAGAAATTGAGGTATAGGTGGCTTTACCCAACAAGACTGCAGTTTCGTATGGGCAATGAAGAAAGAAAAGTCTTGCAGGTGAAGGAGGGCATGAAGATACTGGGGATGACGCAGGGTGAAGCTCCTGGGACCGGACCGAGCGTCTATGTGAAGGAAAGGCCTGGAGAACAAGACCGAGAAACTTCAGGATGGACCACGAAGAATTCAAAGAAAACGTGATTGGAGGCTCTGGAGTAGCTATGGGTTGTACGGACTAGAATACAGGATGATGAGAGGTAAAAGTGAAGGAGGAGGGCGGGGAGTGGGGGGCGAAACAGTTTGCGGTCCACTGGCGAGGACCACACTGAGAACCTGGATGATCGATCCAGGGATATTTGCCTGTAAGGGGGTGGGGGGATACCAGTTCTGGAAGAACTAAGCTGCTGTTGGAAATGTACTCTCTACAACAAAGGGAACTGGGAGTGTCGGGTCTGCAGAGAGAATTTAATTACGGCAGTTCGGGGAGAAGCATGAAGCTGCGGGGAAAGGATGCACTAGTTCATTGGGATCGAATGGTGTCGAGATTGGGCAAAGGGAGCTTAAATATAGGGCGGGATGCACAAGTTGATATCTCGGAACGTAAGGGGCTGAACAGTCCAAACAAAAGGGTTGCGGTTTGGAGGAAAATAAACCAGGAGGAGCCAGCGATTGTGTCTCTCCAGAAAACACACTTGGCCACAGGTGGTGAGGGGCGCCTTAGACATAGGAATTATCCCACACAGTACCATGCAATAGCGGCGACCAAAGGAGCAGGGGTAGAGATACTGCTGCATAGATCATTAAGATTGGAGGGGGCAAAAGTGAGGCGAGATGGGGGAAGGAAGGCACGTGATGATAAAGGGACTACTGAGGGGGCAGCGGTACACAGTGGCATCGATCTATGCACCGAACCAAGGTCAGGAGAGCTTTCTCCTCAAATTTCTGGAGGCGGTGTGCAGGTTCGGGGAGGGGGAGCTAATAATTTCGGGGGATTTCAACTTAGTGGCAGATCGGGAGATGGACAGGTCTGGTGGCTTGAGGGGACATGCAATGGGAGCAATGTCCGTCCATTTGCTGGGAAGGCTCCAGGAAGGAGGAGTTAGAGACGTATGGAGGATATCCCATCCACGAGAGAAGGATTACTCTTTCTACCCTCACGTTCATAAGTTGTACTCTCGGATTGACTATGTCTGGGCAGCGAGAGGAGTGATCCAAACAATTGGTAGGACACAGATAGGAAGCCTGACGGTATCGGATCACGCAATGATCTCGGTAGAATGGGAGGAGGAGAGCCGGCGGTGGGGGGCGGGGAGAGGGAGGCTGGAAGACTATATCTTGAGAGATCAGGTGGTCAGACAACATACAGAGAACGAGATATATCTACTTATGGAAAGGCTGGGTCAAGGGGGTTCATGGGGGAGACAGTGGCGTAACACAAAATGTGGGGGCCCCCCTGCGAGCCATGCTGAGGGGGCCCCCCAACTCGGCAACAAATCACGGGTTGCGCCACACTCTGGGCCGGCCTAGACTGTCACGCTTGCACAATACGCATGAACGTGCTGCTGAAGGGGTATGCCGCACACTGCACTAGGAAAAAGATATAAATATGTGTTTCAATGCAATATACAGCACACTTTCTGAGATAAATTGGCTATAAAGCCAGAGTGTTTGCAATTGTTTTGTAGGGTAACACAATCCAATACATGCAAGTCACCAACAGTGCACAGGAACATTAATGCTTCCAACTGGCTGCACAATGTAGACCAGTGTAAACACGTAATAACATTATAGTACAGAATGCCAGGCCACATTTAGACATACCTAGACTGTTTTCAGCAAAATGCCAGTCAAAGCAATAACACTCATCAAGAAGAGAGCACACAATAAAGCAAGTGTCTCCATGGCCTCGAACAACACGGCCAAACTCTTTAAAATCTGCAAGGAACTGGTCAATCCTGTTGTGGTCTATACCTCTTCTGTTCCCTCCCATGCCCTCTGTACAGCTCTGGCCTCTCATTTCTCTGCTAAATCTCAGGACATCCTGTACTCTGTCCTCTTCCTCTCTCGGCCCATTTTGGCCATCTCTTCTCTCCTCCTCCTTTTTCCTCTTTCTCTCTGACAACACCTGACGAGGTTTCTAGACAAGTCCGATCTATGAAAGTGTCGTCCAAACAGGTGCTCCGCTGCTCCTCCAGAACCATCAAAGCCCATATTGACACCCTCGCTCCAGCCTTGGCCGATTTCTGTAATCACTCTTTCGCCACTGCAATGTTCCCCTCTCCCTTTGAGCACTCCCTTGTGCACCCACTCCTCAAGAAGCAGTCTGCTGATCCTACCTGCTGGAAAACTATCGCTCAATCTCCACCTTTCCTGAGCAAACTCTTGGAAAAGCTTGCCATCTCCCAGCTTACTCTCCACACTGAATCTGTTGGTTGTCTCCATGACCATCAGTCTGGCTTCAGAGCTGCCAGAGGCATGGAAACTGCTCTCCTTAACACCTGTGCTGCTCTCTAACCTTGATTCCAGCATTCCTTCTATTCTCATCCTTCATCTTTCCTCTGCTTTCGACAGGGTCAACATCGCCATCCTGATCAATCGACTCTGTGAGAACCTGGGCATCACAGATCAGACCCTAGAGTGACTGACCTACTTCCACTTGGACCGCCACTCCGCTACCAGGTCGATCGTGGTCCCATTCTCTCCGCCACCTCTCTCTACCTGTGGCATTCCCCAGGGCTCTATCCTCTCACGCTGGTTTTTCAACCTCTACTTGGCCACTTTGGCCTCCCTGATCTCTACCTTATCCTCTAACTTTCAGTGTTGTCCGGATGACTCAGCTTTCCTTCAGGCTCCCCTCATCCTCCTCTCCTCTCTTGCTCATTCCTGACTGTCTATCCACGATTCAGGATTGGTGCGCCTCCAACAATCTCTGCCTTAATGCCAGTAAGACAGAGATCCTTCTCATTGGGACCCTTGCCACTGTGTTTCCTCTCTCACTATAGCAGACCACCTTGGGCCCTCTTCCTTTGCCTTCCTGCGAGGCAAAAAACCTTGGCGTCATCTTCAACGCCACACTCTCTTTCTCTCCTAACATCTCGGACATCACCAAGAAGTCCCACTACCAGCTGCTCCTCCTCAAAGGGACTCTTCCCTTTCTCACTCTCCACCAGAAGCTCACTGTCTCTAAGCTGGACTACTGCAACAGCCACTTTCTCAATCTGTCTTCCTCTAGTCTCCTTCATCTGCAAATAATCCAGAACAGGACTGCAAGACTTAACCTTGGCCTCAAGCCCTGGGATTGTATTTCTCCAGCCCTGAAATCTCTCCACTGACTGCAAGGATCAAGTTCAAGAACCTTTGCATTGCCCACAAGGCTTTCTGGGGCCAGTGCCAACACTAAATCCAATTCTCTCTTCCAAAATACCTTCTTTCTCTAACCCTTCACTCAGCTACCTCCAACTCTCTAAGGCTTAGACATTTCTCCAGGCAGAGAGTGGGGGTAGACCTCCCTCCTCTGCTGGTGCCTCCAACTGGAATGGCCTCCCTGCCCCTCTCAAACTTGAGGCGGACAACCTGAAGTTTCGGAAGCAGCTAAAAGCTTTCCTCTTCTCTGCTGCTTTCGCTCTCTCTCCCCCCCTGCTGACCTACCTGACCTACATGTCTGCTGTACTGACTGGCTGCTTGGCTACCCTCAGAGTCTCTCTGAGTCCAGGCTCTTTCTTGATTGGTCACCCTTGCACTGCCTCCGGGCCTACCATGCACTTAGGGGCTGTAACTGTAACCCTGCAGTCCATTGTTCTCCTTGCACAACCAATAGCTGCTCTGCCCTGGCTGCACTTACTGAGAGCATTGCTGCCCTGTTTTCCCCTCCCCTCTCACTTGCACTTCCCTGCTCCCTTTTCCCTTGCACTTCTCGTTCTCACAATGACACAAGGCCTAGTGAGATTGTTTGTCTTGTCCTCCCTCTATCATCCCTCCCTTGTGTACACTTGTGTACAGGCGCATTATAAATGACTTGAATCACATCATATCAGTTTATCACAGATGCCCAGAAAAATATACAACGCCGCAGTAAGAAATGGCTACACTGGCAGCACCCAAATGCCAATCTAGCCAGGTAATTAAAGTTAGCAGGACTACTTTATCAGAAATGTCCAGTTAAAAGAAAGTCATACCAAACTGAGGAATGACTAGACTGGCTAAATCAAAATGCCTCTCTAGCCACTAATACCACATATCATGCCTGCTTAGCCTGGACATGCACAACCATTATGATTTATCACACAATCCTGCCCCCCCACACATCCACTCTCCCTCCCACCCACCACCCCAACCTCCACAATCAGCTCCTTGGCCCAGAATTACCTCTGTGTCCCTCTTCCTTGTCCCAGAGCTTTCGTATGAGGCTCCTTGCCTCATAGGTAAGTACTGGGATGAGGAACAGTGGGACTAGGAGTGATGAAGATTATAGGTAGCTAAATCAGGCATTACCTCCATGTACCTCTACCTCTTCCCAGTACTTTTGTATGAGGCAGAGTGCCTCAAACACACGTACTGCCTCGTATATAAGTACTGGGACGAGGAAGAATAGGGCTAGGAGTAAGCAAGGCATTAAACACAAGTAGTAGCGCAACACCATTGAGTTGACTGGGCTTCAGCACTACCCCCCCTGACATTTTGGGCTATATTGACTCAACTTGGCTAACCTTTAGAGCAGTTGCCAGACCGAACAGGACACAGATTTTAAACGGCACCTGGTTTTTGCTGTTAACAAGAACCCAGCAATTACCGACGTAAAGCATTTCACTGTTAGTACCTGCATTCAAATTCCACATTGTTTAGGCGATTGAAATCGTGATGTGGGTTTAGTACTTGCATGCCAGGGGAGTGATTGGAAGGGTAGAGAGGGAACAGGAGACTTATAGGAGAGAGTTAACTGCTTGTAACATTGAATCTGCACTAGAATAGTCTCATTAAAATGCGTAAATAATTTGGATGCGCCCACACAAATAAGTTTCCCCCTCCCCACCGCATGTGAAGTTAGCGCCTCTCCCAACATTTGAAGGGTTAGCCCCCCCCGAAATGAAGGTTTTCTTGTGCCCCTGTACACAAGCACACACACCATTCACCTTATACACACCCAGTCATCCACACATTTAAGTGTGCACCCTTTCACCATACACTCACACAGGTAGCCACCTATACATTTATGTGTGCACCCTTTCACCATGCAGGCACACCCCCACAGCCACCCATACATTTAAGTGTGCACCCTTTCACCATACACACGCAGGCAGCCGGCTATACATTTGAGTGTGCACCCTTTCACCATAGACTCATACACGCACACCTCATGGAGTTGAGGGGGGGCCCTATTACTTAAAAAAGAAATTGGGGCTCATTACGGGTCCAGCGGTAACCGTGCCGGTGCTACCGGCGGGTTGCCGCCAGACCCATAAAAAATTACTGTGGCCTGACTTCCCGGTGCCACCGTGCTATTTCAAGTCCGGCGGCTGGGAAATCAGGTGCCGGTAATTTCGTTAAACCCCAGACTCCACGGGAATGGGGACACAGAAGCACCTGCACCATTGTTAACGGTGCCGGTGCTTCCGTGACAGGTCTGCCTACCGTGGCTGCTGTGCCTGGCAGGGTCAGACCTGTCGGGCACGGCAGCCCCACCAGGCAGACCTGTAATATGCCGGTCCGGAAACAACAGTGCCTGTAAGCTTACCAGCACCGTTGTTTCCGTTGTTTCCGGACCGGCATGGTCAGAATGAGCCCCATTGTTTCTTTTTTAAGTCACTAAAACTTCATTAAGAAATTATTTCAGTTAAGGACCGAACCATAATCAAAATAATTTCTTTATGATGGCTGAGTGGCTTCAAAAACAAACAATTTCTTTTTGAAGGCATAGGGTTCCCCAACTCCCCCCCCCCCCCACCCCATGACATGGAGGCCTCCAGCCTAGGGTCTTCCATGTCATGGGGTACGGGGGCCCTCAGACTTCAAAAAGAAAGTTTCTTTTTGTAGTCACTCTGCCTTCATAAAGAAATTATTTCTGTTACAGAAATGTTCTTTATGAATGCAGAGTGAATTTCAAAAGAAACTTTATTTTTTTAGAAAAAAATATATTTTTTTTTTTTATTTTATTTTTTTTACTGGGGCCCCCTCCCAGCCATGTGCTGGTGGGGCCCCCCCGCACCGCGTGGGCTGCGGGGGCCCCTGTTACGCCAGTGGGGGGAGAGATGGGATGGATTTAAGCGACATATTAGGGGACACTTCATAAGGGTAGCAAAGGAGATGAGAGAGCAGATGGTGGAAGCAGAGTGGAAATTGGAGGGGGAAATCAAGGTTCTGGAACGCACACACAAGGAAAAAGGGGCAACCAAGGCGGCTAGGGAACTAGCTCATGCGAGAGGCCAACTCAGACAGATAACTAACAGAGCGGTGGAAAGTACCTTATTGAAAAGTAGGCAGAGGTTCTATGAACAGGGAAACAAGGTGGCGGTGGTTCTAGCACCGCAGATAAGGGTGAAAGACCAAAAAACGTTCATAGAGGTGTTGGAGGAAAAAGCGGGGAGGAAGGTGGGAGCGGAAGCTGATAAGAGGAAGGTGGTGAGAGAGTTCTACGCAGACTTATACAGGGAAGAGGTAGTGGATGAGGAGGTACAAAGGGGATACTGGAGAGGTGGGAAGGACTGCGCCTTACGCAGGAGCAGGCAGACAGTCTAGAGGAGCCGATCAGGTACGAAGAAGTGGTCAAGGCGATAGCCCGATTGAAGGGCAATAAAAGTCCAGGGGAGGATGGGCTGACCTCAGGGTTTTATACGACATTTAAGGATTGTTTGGCCAAAGTCTTAACTGAATTATTTAACTGGTTCCGAGAGTCGGGGGAGATATCTCAATCAATTAATGTGGTGCATTTAACTCTTATCTCGAAGCCAGGGAAAGACTCACGTCAATGCTCCTCTTATCGCCCCATTGCATTAATTAACATTGATGCCAAATTCTACATGCGGGTACTGGCGGTCAGATTGGAGGGAATACTACCGGGGCTGGTGCACCAGGACCAATCTGGTTTCAAGGGGCAGAGTGCGTTCGATAACATAAGGAGGATACTCCATATCATCGATAATTCGGGAAAGGGGGTGTATCACGGCCACATGCCTGATGCTGTTAAATGCCGAGAAGGTGTTTGATTGTATTAATTGGGCCTTCTTAGAACAGGTACTGGGGAAGATTGGGTTGGGGCCAAAACTCAGGAAAATGATTCTTGCAAATTATAGGGATCCCCGGGCAACAGTTAGAGTGAATCAGGGGTTGACTGAACCCTTCCCGATAAGGAGGGGAACAAAACAGGGTTGCCCATTGTGCCCGCTTCTCTTCGCCCTGGTAACGGAACCATTTGCACAGCAGATCAGGGAGAGTGGGGAAATCCAGGGGGTGGACTGGACGGGGTATCAACACAAAATTGGTTTCTTTAGCATGGGGTCTGGCATGGATTCCCATGCTCATGGATGTTCCCCGTCGTCAGGCTGGGATCCTCGGTAAAGAAAAAAATCAGTTTGTTTCGTTTCTGAACTGTCTTTCTACTAGTAACCAATCACTGGTCTCTGGGTCATACTGCCCCCAGCCAATGACTACCCTCTACCTAAGCCCCTCCTCTGGCAGCTATCTTCAGATTTTTACCACACGTTCAAGTGTTGGGAGTCCTCGTGCTATAGCTCTCGAGCTTTTACTGCGTTTTGCGATTTTTAGAGAGAGTTTATTCAAATTTTTTCGGTCAATCGAGCCTCAAGCTCCACCGTTTCTACTTCCGATCAACGGGGACCCATTTCAGAATTTTCTATGCCCCTCAAAGGCGAAGTTTTCGTCGAGTTACACTTCTTGGAGGATTCCAGAAGACCTTGAGACCTACCCCGTGGACATGGCTCAGGACAAAGGAAGCTCGACGCCCGGATCCAAGCTGTTGAGGAACTGCCCTGGATGCGGATTGCAGAATGTGTTCAAGGAGGACGAGCATTCTAGATGCCTCTACTGCCTTCACGAAGACAAAATGCATGTGGTCAAGGACTGTGCGTTTTGCAAGAACATGTCGGAGCAGACCATGAAGGATCGGCAGATCCGCCTCACCAACTGGCTGAAAGGGGAGAGCCCAGCGGTTGGTGAGAAGAAGAGGAGGTCCGAGCGGTCTCCTAAGTCCTTTAAGGGCACTCCGGCGACGGGGGCCCAACAAAAGGCTAAGCACCGCGAGTCCGCTGGCACCGGGAGCGCCGAACGGTCGGGCTCCTCAGCTGCCAGGCAGGGCGTGCTTTCACCGACGACATCAACCATGAGCCAATGCTCTGGCTCGGGGAAGAGAAAATCGGAGAACCCGGCTAAGCTTCTGGAGAAGCCCCGGTCGATCCTGACGGAAACGGCCGAGGGGAAGCGAGACGGTGACCCTCCCCCCCAAGGTAAAGGCCTCAAGCACGCCTAAAGTCATGAAGGCCTTGATTCACCCGGCTAAGGCCTCTATCGAGGGAGTCGTGGCGGCCCTGGCGATGCCTGCCACCGCAGAGGGAATCCTCTTTTCAGCCCATCGATGAGACCCCCGTGAGATCCCTGGTGGAAAAAGAGGGGGGGGGCGGTGGGCATCACGGACAAGGATACAGCCTCTGAAAAGGAGCTGGCTGGAGTCGTGAAGATCCTCAACAAGAAGTTCGAGGAGGTTTGGTCCCATGGGAGGAATCCCGACGAAGAGAGCGACAGCGGTGCCGACGAGGTTCCCCTGGAGGTAGAGGTGGAGGATTCCACTCCCCAACCGTCTTGCCCGTCGCAGCCAGTACCCGAGCCACGGGACAACTCGGGAGCCATCTTGATGGCGATCCAGGCCTTATGTACGGAGATAAGGATTAGGTTACCCTTACCCCCAACAGACGATCCAGCGGAGCCAAGCCCGTCGGGCAGCCCTACAAGCAAGTGGAGGAGAGTTCACCCCCCCCCGTCCTTCCAGCCTTCACGACCCTCACAGCCTTCTTCTCCTTCCCCTGATCCTAGGGAGGACACAGGAACAGAGATGGCCACGACGGGGACGGATGACGACGGTGGTGACGATGGGATGGGCCTTCCATCACCACCCCCTCGGGCCTCTCCGCCCGACGAAATTGGCTCCTTTCACGCCATGATTGCCAGGGCATCCAAGCTCTTCGAGCTCTGCCCTGAAGAACAGAAGAAGGAAGGTTTCCTCTATCAACGGTGTGAGGCCAAAAGGAAAACGGTTCTCTCGGTCACGTTACTTGACGACATCTGGGACGAGGAGCTGTTGCTCCTGAAGAACCCGTCCACGGCCCCTGCCAAAATAGACCGGTATGAAAAGTAGTACCGGGTCCTGGATTCAGCCCCTCTGTGCCTTAGGATTCGGTCGTCTCGGCGGCGGCCAAGAAGGCGGCAGGGGCTACGGCATCGAATTGAAACCGACGCCCCCCCCCAGACGGCGAGGGGAAGAAACTGGACGCCATGGGGCGACGGGACATCTCGGCAGCAACGACGATTAAAGCGGCCAACGCCCTAGTGGTTGTGGCCCGCTACGACAGGGAGCTTTGGTTTAAGATAGCTCCTTTACTGGACTTCTGGACAACAAGAGGGCAGAGGGTCTGGAGATCCTGCAGGAAGGCGAGGTGGCGTCGGACCACGCCATAACGGTGGCCACGGACATTGTTGACACCGGTTTCTGCCAGTTGGGCAACAGTGTTTGTCTTCGACGGCGTGGTTGGCCCAAGGTGATCGATTTCCACAAGGACGTGCAAACCAGAGTTTTGGACATGCCCTTCGATGGGAATAACCTGTTTGGCAAGACAGTGGACGAATCACTGCAGGCCATCAAGGCCGACAAGGAGACGGCCCGGGCCTTGGGGGTTTTGCAGCAACAACGGCCACCCTTTCGGAACTCCGTAGGCAAGCAAGGTGCCTCCAAAAGATGCGGCAACGCCAACTTCTCTACGTACCGTCAGGCGGCCCGCTCCTCGTCGTAGGAGGCCTACTGAGAAGGCGGCAAGTCAGGAGGATCTCGTTGATGTCACCAAGGAGGCCAAGGCGGCAAGACCACTGCCAAGCAGGACTGAACCGGCCGTAGTGTCAGGCCCCCACCTGAGCATCCCGGTGGGAGGCCGGCTGGCGAAGTTCATCAGCGTGTGGGAGTCCATCTCCACTGACCGATGGGTGCTGGATGCCCTGGCTCGTGGGCAAACACTCGAGTTTTTAAAGAAGTGCCCCCGCATTCCACCCGTGGCCAGGAAGGAAAACCACATCCCTCAACTGCTGCTGGAAGTAAGGGCGATGCTGAAGAAAGGAGCCATCGAGCTTGTCCCAAAGAGGCTCCTGTGCTCCGGAGTATACTCTAAATGCTTCCTCGTAAGAAAGAAGACCGTCGGTTGGCGACCCATCCTGGATCTTCGTCGTTTAAACAAGTACATCAAAGGCCAGAAGTTCCGGATGGGCACCCTCCAGCACGTGCTGGGGCAGCTGGAGGAAGGTGACTTCCTAGCGTCGCTGGACTTGGAGGATGCCTACTTTCACATCCCCATTCTAAAAGGACATCAAAAGTTTCTCAGATTTGTAGTCCAAGGATGGCACTACCAATTCAAGGCCCTTCCTTTCAGATTGAAGTCGGAGCCCAGGGTATTCACCAAGTGCCTTGCACCAGTGGCGGCGCGGCTGTGCCTGCAGGGGATCCACGTCTACCCCTACTTGGACGATTGGCTCATCCGAACAAAGACAAGAGAACTCGCCGTCGGGCACACAGCGAAGACCGTCCAACTGCTCACAGATCTGGGATTCTCCATCAACTTCGCCAAATCCCACCTGGTTCTGTCGCAGGTCACGCTGTTTCTGGAAGCGAAGCTCGACACAGTAGCACGACTGGCCTCCCCGTCGGAGGAAAGGACGAAGGCCATCATGGGAAAGGTGCAGCGGCTGTTGACCATGGACGTGGCCAGGGTGAGGTCCATCAAGTCCCATCTCGTCATGATGTCCTCATGCATCTTCCTAGTGCGCCTGTGCAGACTGCGGATGTGGCCACCGCAAGAGTTCCTCGATGCCTGTTGGATGCAAGCAGCGGGCAGCTTCGAAGACAGGATCTTGCTCAACAAGACCTTCCGCTAAGCAATCCGGTGGTGGGGCACCCGTGTTCTTCTGGCGGGGGATATGGACTTCCAGACCCTGGTGCATCAGGAGACGGTGACGACGGACGCCTCCCTGGAGGGATGGGGAACGCACACCAGAGATCTCCATGCAAGAGGCCTTTGGCTCCCGCAGGAGAGGTCACTCCACATCAACGTACTAGAGCTCCGGGCAGTGTTCTGGGCCCTTAGGTCGTTCCTTCCGTCCCTCAAGGGCAAGGTGGTGAGGATCTTCACCGACAACACCACCACGATGTTCTACATCCAGAAGCAGGGAGTTACCAGATCCCCAGCCCTATCCAAGGAGGCGCAGGATCTGTGGCAGTGGGCCGTCACCCAAGGGATGTTTCTGGTACCCTTCCACCTGGCAGGAATAAAGAACACCATTGCCGACTCACTCAGCAGGGACCTGCGCTTGTGCCACGAGTGGGAACTGTGACAGGATCAAGTGGATCTGATATTCCAACAATGGGGCAATCCCCAGATAGATCTATTCACGACGGCGACGAACACCAAGTGTCGGAGGTTCGCCAGCAGGTTTCCCCAGCCGGGTAGCATGGGTGATGCCTTCTCATTCCCCTCGGACGGCCTGTTCCTGTATGCGTGGCCACCGTTGCCGTTGCTGCTGCGACTCATCAACCAACTCAGATGGTCCCGGTGCCGGATGATCCTAGTCGCACCGGCGTGGCCGAGACATATCTGGTTCCCGGAACTTCTGGACATGTCAGCGCCCCCCCAGTCAAACTGCCGATGGACGCGGATCTCCTCGCCAGAGAAGGAGGCGTCAGCCTCCACCACGACCGGGGGTCGCTGAACTTGCAGGCCTGGCTCCTACAGCACTAGAGTTTGGAGGGTACGGTATCCCGGCGGACTGCAAGGAGGTGCTTGCAAAGGCCAGGGCGTCCTCGACTCTCAAGTGCTATGGACATAAGTGGAAGAGGTTCTCTGTCTGGTGCCGTGCACAGAAGATTAACCCTCTGCGGATTACGGCCCCCCAGGTGGTGCCGTACCTACTGTCGCTGGCCAAGGCGGGGCTAGCGCACGCCTCTATCAAGATACATCTAGCGGCAATCTCTCGCTACACCAGAACTCCGGACGATCATCTCTGTGGTCCCATAGTCTGGTGAAGGAGTTTATGAAAGGATTGTTTCCGATCATTCCCGCCGGTGAAGGCTCCATCCATGGCGAGGGAGCTCAACGTGGTGCTGAGCAGGCTCATGGGGCCGCCATTCAAGCCTCTACATTCAGCACTGTTGAAGTTCCTCTCATGGAAGACTGCGTTTCTTGTGGCCATCTCCTCTGCATGACGAGTGGGAGAGATCCAGGCCCTCTCCTGTAAACCTCCATACCTGACTTTCCAGGAGACGAGGGTGGTGCTGAGGACGCACCCCTCCTTCATGCCCAAGGTGCCGTCGGACTTCCATCTCAACGAGCCCTTGGTGTTATCTGTTTTCTTCCCGTCGCCGGCTGAGAGGACTTTGCACTCGCTGGATGTAGCTAGAGCGCTGAAGTTCTACATGGACCGCACGAAGAGCCTTCGGAAGACATCACAACTGTTTGTGAACTTTGGACCTGTGAACCAAGGGAAGGCCCTCTCGAAGGCTTCCATTTCCAGATGGCTCTCCGGCTGCATCATGCACTGTCACCGGTTGGCAAACAGACCATTGCTCCGCCGTTCGAGAGCCCACTCGACCAGAGCGATCGCTGCTGCCACAGCGTTCTTGTCTGGCGTAGCCCTGCTGGACATCTGATGGGCTGTCCAGGGTCAGCCAGGCAGTGCTGCGCAACCTATTCGCCTGAAGGTGGGCCTGGTGAGGAGGTCAGAGTTGCTTAATGTTGAGTTGATGAAATGCTTAATGTTGAGCCTTGCCAGCTACCGCGGTTGTGCATGTGTGTACTGCTATGTATTCTTATATTCATGAGCCTGTGAATCCATGCCAGACCCCATGCTGGAGAAGGAACAAGCTACTTACCTGTAACTGTTGTTCTCCAGCATGGGTCTTGGCATGGATTCACATGCAAACCCTCCCTCCTACTCCTCTGCGGCTCTTCACTTGGTCCTACTGCCACTTTATGTGCTACCAAATCTGAAGATGGCTGCCAGAGGAGGGGCTTAGGTAGAGGGCAGTTATTGGCTGGGGGCAGTATGACCCAGAGACCAGTGATTGGTTACTACTAAGAAAGACAGATCAGAAACGAAACTGAAATTGATTTTTTCTTCTTTACCGAGGATACCCAGCCTGACGATTGGGAATATTCATGAGCATGTGAATCCATGCCAGACCCATGCTGGAGAATAACAGTTACAGGTAAGTAACGTGTTCCTTATTCGCAGATGACGTGATCCTGATGATTACCGAGCTGGAAATATCAATAACAGCAATTATGGGGGAGATACAAGCCTTCGCGAGGGCTTCGGGCCTTAAGGTAAATTTTGGGAAATCTGAGATATTAAATCTGTCCATTGCCGACAGGCAGAGGGAAATTCTGGAAAAGACCACTCCGTTCCGCTGGACATCGGGATCAGTTAAGTATCTGGGGATTAAACTAACCGCCTTTATCAGAGGGATTGTGGGGTCGAATTACCGGATCTTAATGAAACAAATTAAAATGTACCTGCATAGATGGAGAGGCCTATGTACATTGTGGTTTGGTAGAATCGCAATCACAAAGATGAACATTCTCCCCTGACTCCTTTATTTGTTCCAGGCAATTCCGTTAGCGGTGCCGAGCAGCTTGCTGAGGGACATCCAGAATAGTCTCATGGGGTATATATGGGGAGGAAAGAAGCCGAGAATAGGTAGAAAGTTGCTTTTTAGGAGCAAGACCAGGGATGGAGTGGCGTGTCCCAGTATAATAAAATATTTCCAGGCAGCACAACTGAGAACCATGGTTGAATGGGGAAGAGTAGGTAATGGGAAACACTGGATAGGAATGGAACAGGCGGTGGCGGGGAGCCAGCTATGGAAGATTGCGGGGATGAGGGCAGGGGATAGGCCGGAGAGTTTAGGGAGGAACCTGATAACGTGTAGCATGGTAAGGCTCTGGGACCAGCTCAATAAGAAATACGGGCCGTCCCTCTGGCCTTCACCGGGAACCCCAATTTATGGTAACCCGGCTTTTCCACCGGGCAGAGAGTATGGGAGATTCAAATGTTGGAGAGACCGAGGGGTGAGATGAGTGGGGGATCTATACGAGGGCATGCAATATAAGTCATTTGAAGAAGGTAAAAAAGAATGGGGCCTGAGAGACAAGGATTTGTTTGTGTATCGTCAACTATGACACTGGGCGGGAGCACCTGAGATGATGGAAGGGGCAACAAGAGAACATACAGGGTGGGAAAAATTGGTTCTAGCCTCGATGGAGAATAGGGGACTGATTTCTGCAGTTTATAAACTCATCCAGGAAGGAGGGGAGGAAGAGGAGATGGCATTGAGGGATAAATGGGGAAAAGTGAGAAGGAATGCTTTTACGGATAATGAGTGGGAGAGGGCGTTGAAAAGTTGGTCATCCTTCCATTCGTCAGTGCAGCAGAGGGAATTGCAATATAAGGTGCTACACCAATGGCCCCATAACCCAGAGAAGCTGCATTGGTTCAGGTATCAGCAGAGTGTTGGAGGGGGTGCAGAGAGGTAGGGACCATGGAGCATGTTTGGTGGAGCTGTCCACAACTTAGGCACTTCTTACAGGAGGTGAAAATGAAATTTTAGAAATATTGGGCACTGAAAGGGACTTTACAGGGACAGAGATTCTTCTGTGGATTATTTTGCAGGGGATGGAGGGGGGAAGGGAAAAGTTTTGGGCAAACTTAATGTTAGCAGCTAAACATTGTGGTGTTAAGCAGTGGAAAAAGGCAGATCCTTGATCTTTGCTACAATGGTACTGTGCCGTCTGGGACAGAGTGGACGTGGAAAAAATGACGGCGATGGTGAGAGGTTCCCTTAGAAAATTTGGGAGAGTTTGGTCACCCTTCTTACAATACGCTAGGAAAGATATGATGCATCTGTACATCCCGAGTAAATTGCAGACACTTGGATTCTTGGGGGAGGGGGAGGAGAGAGAAGCAGCTCATGAGGACGTGAGAAGGCTGTAGCAGATGGAAAGAACTGGTGGGGAGGGGGGAGGGAGGGGGGAGTTGCTGTTGTGGGCTTAATAGTAATGTAATTTCATGTTTTAACGCATTGTAATGGAATAATTTGACAAAGCTGTATGGTGGACTGTGTTCATGTGTTTTATTAAGAGCAAATAAAGATAGGGTTATGTAAAAGAAAAAAAAAACGGGGGAAAGACGATATCCAAATCAGCATTGGTCCCACACCCAAAGGGGTAGTCCAGCCCAAACTGCTAGGTCACATCCCTTCTGCACGAGACCACAAACATCCCGAGACATGTTTCAGCCTTGTTGGGTGTCATCAGTGAGGAGTAGCTTGGGTCTCTCGGCCCAGTGGGCATTGGGCCCACCTCTGGGCATACATGTCCCACTCGGGGTGACAATAGCAAAACAAAAGAGGGATGGCTGGAAGGTTTAGAATACATCTTAACCTCTGGCATTGCTCTGGGTAACCCTCCAGACCATTGTTCTTCGCCTGCTAAGCCATTACAAAAGGGGAAAGACCATATGCAAGGCACTACAAGGCTGAAACATGTCTGGGGATGCTTGTGGTCTCGTGCAGAACGGATGTGACCTAGCAGTTTGGGCTGGACTGTCCCTTTTGGGGTAGCACCAAGCCTGATTTGTATACGGTTTTTCCCCTTTTGCGATGGCTTGGCAGGCTGAAAACAAATGGTCTGGAGGGTTGCACAGAGCTGTGCCCGTGGTTATGATTTATTCAAAAACTTCCAGCCTTCAAATTTTTGTTTTGCCCGAGAGCAAATACAGAACATCAGATTAAGCTCTCCAGGGACTGCAAACCTCGAGACAATTGTGTCCGATCAAGTTGAGTTAGAGATTTGTCTTTTAACACCTTTAATAAAAGAAAATAGCACACATAAGTGATAGTTCCTCATGCACAGTCACAAGCATGCCCACAAGCTTTTACAATTAATAAAACACACGCAGAAGGAGAAATCAGAGTTTGTTTTACTGTTGAGTCAGTTACATATGCTTGCTTACCTGCTGCATGTGGTGTTCTTGCTGCAAGATGTTGCAGGGCCGCCATGCTGAATGCTGTAACAGCCGTTGCAGTTTCAGAATGCTTAATTGAACGCAATGAGCAAATGCAGGAAGCGTACTACTGCCAAATTAAAACCAATAAGCAGATAACGAGCATAATCAGATTCTGTAAGAGATACCACCAATCCCATAAGATAGAGCAAGTAAATCAAAAGTGTTTCCAATCCGAAGTAAGTTTACATGTGTACCATAGATTTAAAAAGGAGGGATATCTCAGAAGAACACCACTCAACCCGAAAAGACGCTTTACTTCTTTCAAAGCCTAAATTATTCCATGCTCTCGAACAACTGTCTTGGAAATCAAAAAGACAAAATATGGATGCTTCGAAAAGTACTGTGATGTATAGTGTGTGAATACAAAGAGAAAGGGAAATGTAATAACTGCTCATCGAGCTAAATTTAAGTGCTCAGTGAGCAGCGATGTATAACATTTCTAATCATGAGACTCAAACCTTTTGGAAATGGATGTATAGAGCTCACCGACCACATAACCTTATTTCAAATGGATTGTGTCCTCCAACGTATTCCACATCTTTGACATGTAATGTTCACAGCTGTGTACTTCGGCAACTTTTTTGGCAGAGGGCGTCCTGCGTCGATGGAGTCGGGTCGATGTCCCTCGAAGGCCCCCGTCGAGGGTGACGTCACTGGATGTTATAAATGGGACGCACAGCACCCGTAGCCTCATTTCCGTTTTTTCCGCAAACCCGTTTGCTTTGGAGAGTCGCCGCGCCTCGTGTATTCCTAGTCAATATGTCGTCTTCTTCGACCCCTCCGACTCTGCGGTCTGGCTTCAAGACTTGCCGGAACTGCCTAAGATGTCGATTACCGACCCGCATCGCATTTGCTTGCGGTGCTTGGGCGAGAGTCACGACACCGACGACTGTTCCAAATGCCAGTTGCTGACTGCTAAGGCTTTGCGGGAGTGTAAGGGGAAGCTTCAGGTAGGTAGGGGTGCTAAACCCAGTAAGTCCAGTGAATCTTCGAAAAATAAGGGGATGTCCACCGACGATTCGAGGGGCGACTCTCTGCGTCGGAAGGTGTCCCGGGGATCTCTGTCCCGGAATGGTTCCCGCCATTTGTCCTCCTCGTCTCGGCATTCCAGGAAGCCCTGTCACCGATCGCCTTCCCCGTCCTCCTCGGAGGATGGAGCTGCGAGGAAAGTGGCTTGTCCAACAAAGTCCTCGACTCCGGAGGAATGGGCTGCCTTCACGGAGCAGATGATGGCGATTTTCCAATCCTTGGGCACAGTTCCATCCGTGCTTTCTTATGAAGCCGACAAGGGACGGCTCGATCCGTGGCTCGGGTGCCTTCGGGCTTGGGTTCTCGTTGCGGTCCTCATCGGGAACCTTCGAGGTCCCGTTCTGACGAGGCTCCGGATTTTCGCAAGAGACGTGCTTCCATGTCTCGGTCCTCGTCACCAGCGAGGCTGCAGAAACCTGGTAAGGGCTTGAGGTCGGCGTTGAGGAGGTCGGCGTCGATGAGGTCTGCGCCGTGTCCATCGGATACGGACGTCGAAGCTTAGCCTCGTACCAGCCCTCTGTGCCGTTGTCGATGCCGAAGCCATCGGTGCTCTCAACGCCAAAGCCATCAGCACTCCCGACACCTTAGGGGCCTTTTGGCCGGAATTTGCCGTTGGAGATCCCTGCTACTGTGGATCCTCCAAGGAAGGCTACTTCCAAGTCTGTGAGGCCTGTTAAGGACTCCAGACCATCTGCTGTCCCGCGACAGGACTTTTACCTCCCTCTGGATGACATCTATGAGGAGGAGGAGTGGTCAGATTTAGATTTTGACCCTGTTGAGTCTGATGTGGCTCCTGTCTTTTCAGGGGATAGCCAATTGGAAGACTTAAGGCAATCTCTTCATGATGCTAGTGGCATGGACACTTCTCCTGAGGTGGTGTTTGGCAGGCCTGACCCTGGGGCTCATGCTAAGTCGTCCTACAGGAGACTGATGGCTAGAGTAACTGAATATCTTGCCTGGTCCAGTCCTCCTGAAGCTTTTATTCAGGATGACTTAACAGATATTTTGGATCAAGGTCCGTCCTCTAACCAGGTGTTACCATTTCATTTGACATTGCAGAAAAGGGTGGGGGCTGCTTGGCAGACCCCGGAATCTCTTCCGGCAGTTATTAGAGGGCATATTGTAGAGGGTCAGGGAGACACAAGAGCCTTGGGGGACTCAGCACGTGATTGAAGTGGATTCTGCTAAGGCTGGAGGAGCTAAAACCCTCATGGTTCTGTCAGCAAGGAAGGACTGAATCCGAGCGGCAGCTTTAGGAGAGAATGAGGCTGCTGCAGTCAGGTTTTTGGTTTTGATGTTGTGATAGACTAAATCGAAAGCCACCGATAAGTTGAGCAAGAGGAGAAGTGCAGGATTTCCATTGTCTTTAGATTCATTCATCTGGATTTTTAGATCCAGCAAGGCTGTCTCTGCAGCATGTCTTAGTCTAAACCCAGTTTGACTGAGACTCAGAAGGTTGTTTACTTCGAGATGGTTTTGAATTTGGATGCCGCTTTGTCTAGTATTTTCAGAAGAAATGGCACTGTTGTTATAGGCCTGAAATTAGTCGGAATGCTAGGGTCCAGATTCGTTTTTTTTTTTTTTTTAGGAGTGGCACCCCCAGGCATCTTTTATATTTTTTGGGACAGTGCATGATTCAAATGAGGTGTTAATGAGGGAGGTAATGAATGGAGCGAATTCCTTCGCCCCTTCCTTTATGATTATTGCTGGGTAGATGTCCCCTTGGCATCTTGAGGGTTTTAGGCTAGCAATGATAGATTCAACCTCTGGGGTGAATTCAAATAGGCTGCAAGGTTTGGGGGTGTGTGTATCTCACTGGGTTTAGTGCTAGATGTGAGGCTGAGTTTTGTTGCTTCTATTTTTTGCTTGTAATAGGGCAATTTTGTCTAGAACGGCTTTTTGTATGTTGGAACACCAAGAGGCATCTTTAATGCAAGATTCAGGAGGAGCAACTTGTGATTCCAACTCTCAAAGAATAGTGAAAAGCTGACTGAAGTGGGGAGTGTAACTGCAGTGGATGAGAACACAATCGGATGCATTGCGCGAACAAGGACTTTTTGCGGACAAAGCTAATGGAAGGTATCAGGGGCACAATGGCTCATAAATAAGGATGCCTCGTTAGGGAACAGAGGAGAGTTCAATCAATGTAGGCAAGAAGTAGTTACTGGGCATTAGGAACGCTCTTACCCTCTTAGTGGTATCGAGAGGAAGTTACCGCCTCACGTACGCAATGAGCTGTCGGTATAAGGCACTATAGTTTATGGATGCATAAAGGTAGGGCGCATGCTACCAGAATTATGAGCAGAGCGATGAATGCATATACATTCGTAATATCCAGAGAGCATGAAGCGGCCTCTCGGTCCTCCTGGCTCTGCCTCAACGGTGGGCCTGCTTCTGCCTGCCGGCAGAAGCTATTTGCTGAAATAGCCAACAACAACAATTGGTTGCTTAGCAACCTTACAAAGCAAACTGTCAGCTGGTAAGAAGCACGCCGAATGTGGCAGCCATCTTAGCTGTGGCAAAATGCTTTTGGTCAATGGTGGAATCATTAGGTAGACACGGAGCCGGTGCTCCACGCGGTAATCCGGCAAGGTGAAACTATCATTATCCATGGAATCACTATTGATCAATCTCTATAGAAATCTTCTATATGGCTACATACACATCAATGTATGCCACAAGTGACAGTTCTGAAGCTTCAACTGAAGCAATACTGTGTCAATATGTAGGGTACACCTTGCTTCCACCCATTGAAATATACAAATTGACATTGTCTGCGGTGAGTCTATACAGTGAGATTTGGTCTATTAAACATATGGTGTTGCTAGATATACTCAAGGGAAAATGTCTAAGAAAGCTTCTTTTTTATGCCGATGAGACTATATGTGGAGCAAGCCCTGCGATTTTTGAGATCCAAGTCATTGCAACAAAATCAATTATATCAATGTAGGCAGGCACCTACCAACTTGCATCACCGTATTATGTAAAAGTATTCCACTTTGGATAAATATTGCACAACAAACACTACATTATTAACCCTGCATCAGCTGAATATATCTGATTAATCTCTTGTGTATTTTAAAGATCTCTTGGGTTCCAAATCACCAGACCTTGATTACAACCAAAGTTTGATTGATCTAAGTACTAGGGTTCCCGTGTGGTAATATTTACCATTTGCGCCCAAATTTGGGGATATGCCGAAATAATTTCCCAGCCCTGTTATTGTAATATGAGATATTGAAATGTAATGTATTACCTACATTGGAAGTGCTACGGGCATGGTCAAATATCCCCCGAAACAGAAAGATTTGTCTTATCTACAAAGGTTGTGGATGCTGTTGAAACCATGAAACAATTGTACATATATTGTGCAGGACTGGCAAGTCTGAGATCTCATTTTATGGGAAAACATGGCTTGGTGAGCAGCAACAAATTGAGTTGGTTATGGCATAAATTCACAAAGGGGAAGAATCAAGTGCTAATTTTCTCTTTCAAAATGTTGTACTGCATTCAGGAGAGGTTAAGAATGAATTGGAAATGGCGGTCTTGTTGGACGTTAAATAAAATAATTACTATTTAATTTGTATATATTGTATGAAGATCCCGTTGATCAAGTGTACAAATAAAAAGGACAACGAAAGTCATGTCAGTGACCTGGAGGAAGCAGACTTATGCTCAGATGCTCCTTTGATACATACCACTGCTACCTGCACAGTTTGCTATTGCTGCTGCTTCGTCCCTTCTCCAAAAGGAGGAGCCACCCCTTTTGGGACTAGACATGTGAGCCTGCTATGCAAAACACTCATATGGGGATAGGGAAGCGGAATCGCACTCTGAGTGATCTCTCCCCTCCCTTTGGGGACAAGGAATCCCCATATGTTAAGTCTACATCTCCCTTAACACCATTAACCCAGTGTTTTTTGGATATATCAGATCTGATCACAATAAAAGTGTACAAGGGTCTTTAAATGTGCTTGGTTTGGGTGTTGACCGAAAGTCAGAACTAATGGGACTGTCTCTTGTTGCATGTCGCGCCTTGAAACACTTGTGTATAGACGCATTATAAATGTCATATCATATTATATAGGCAATCTTCGTACTTCCCAGACCAGCAGACTGCATGTTACACTTTTGATTTACGCATTCTTATGTTATAACTGACTGCCTTATTGTGGGTGTAGCTGAGGTGCTGGTGTGCGTGTGAAGTTGGCATTTTGATCAGCATTGTTAAGCAGAGAGGAAAAGCATTCTCAATTTGAATCGCAGAGCGAGATCTCTGTTGAACTACACTACACATAGTTCTCAGGGTCGCTAAAGGGAAACGTCGGGCACTTAAGCGACAAACCTGTCTTACTGGTGCTCGCCGACCTTGTTGCATGTATGGCTTAGTCAATTTTTTCGCGACAGACGCACACTTTCTCTTTCATCCAGACGTTAGTGTACCTGTTCACACGGTACCATATGGGCTACCTTGATGGCTTGAAACTCTTATTAGTTACAACGTGCTCGACGTATGGCCATTGTAAACCACTACGTACAGGCAGCATTAGACGACATCAGTACACAGCCCTGCAGCACAACAATGCCCGATCCCACAGCTATGCCTGACGACCAGCCATAGCCCACGTTAGTAGTCCGTAAACCGCAACGGGAGCAAACAACCCAAACCCAGGGTCAGGCACTTCTCAGGTTAGGCCAGGAAACACCAGAAATACCACAGGTATCCATTGATAACCCCTCCGGTCTAGAGCAGCCCGCAGCCAGTAGCTCCCAAACTCGTAACAGCCCAGCTGGCACAAGACAGATTATCACCCCCCAGTGAACTCAGGATCAGACAAAGGTTGTCAGTAAGCATGGTATAGCTAGAGCACAAATAGTCAAGTCTTGATGTCTCCACCATTTTAGGAGCCCCTGAGTGAATTAAAATGAACCTATTAAACACAAGATCTTTGAACAACTATGCACATAATATACATGATCTAATTATAGACTGAGACATTGATATCCTATGTATTACTGAAACCTAGATAAGTGATTCCAGCGGCACCATGATTAATATGGCCATACCAGAGGGGTACTCCATCTTCTGCAAAAACAGGGAACAAGGGCAGGGGGGTGGAGTGGCCATTATTGCAAAAAATGTGTACATCCTCTTTCCAGCCCTGTGTTGCTGCCAGGGTTGTGAGATACTGCATATGAAATCAACACCTACGAAAAACGGCTGGATTAATTTCATTTTAATCTACAGCCCCCCATCGGTGATGACAGATTTTAATGAGGAGATAGTCCAGCTGTTACGTATCTTCTAGAGCCCTAACACGGCTACCCTCTTCCTAGGGGACTTAAATTGATGGAAGGGTAACACATCCGATAAAGAGGCCATAAAGCTGGAAAAAACACTAAATGATCTTGAGTACAAGTTTGCAATCATGAGCCAACTACGCTGAGTAACAATCTCCTAGTTTGGGTGGTGTCTCGTAATCTAGAAACTAAAATGGAAGGAACCATCCCATGCATCTGGTCTGACATCACTGTTCATTTTATGATCCCACCTCGGGCCCAGTACCTAATGCCCATAATTGCTATCAAAGGGTCCTAAGTAAGGAACTCTATTAAAATCTCCACATTAGATATAGCCGTTTGTGTCAACTCCCTTATGGCACAGACAACTTAAAGCAATTCCTGCGAATCACTAGTTACTACTTTTGCCTCCAACGTTCAGAAATTGGTAGAACAAATAGCTCCTGTTAGGTGGAAATCGGTCAGGAACAATCCTTAGCACTACAGAGAAAAAAGGAAACTAGAACTTCAGTGGTTAAACCAGCCAACCCCGGCAAACGGGAGCAAATGGAAGGAAGTAGAATCACGGTATAAATTGAATATTGTGGAAACCAAAACAACATTTTTCTTGAGATCTCTAGAAAAGCCTGGGGCTTTGTCGGCCCTGGGCGAACCGACCCAGGCTGACTGTATAACGGTGCAACAGGCATTTGAGGCAAAAATTTTCAAGGCCAGGGAAACTATCAGACACACCCAAACTGAAGTCCCTTTGACACAAACTCCCTATGCTGTCCAGCATAAGAAACATGAAGCCAACGGCTTTATGTTCTCACCTATGACGACCAGCGACATGAAGACCATACTGTCTTCCATGAGACCAACCGCCTGTGCAGAAAACATTCTGCCCTCAAGGAGAATTCTGGAACATCGGGACCTCTACACTCAATCCCTTACGCGTATGGTAAACAACCATGTTCCTGAAGCCATTAAGACAGTCACAGTAGCCTCTCTAGTTAAGAAACCTGGACTAGACCCAAAGAACCCCAGCAATTTAAGGCCAATCACCAATTGCAATTTCCTACTGAACATTTTGGATAAGTGTGCCACGGTAGAGCTGCAAGGTTTTGTTCAAGCTAATAACAGCTTACATAAACAAGAATCAGGGTTCAGGCCTGCTCATAGTACCAAGACAGCTCTTATTAACTTACAGACCCACATGCTACGCATCATGGACAAGGGTAAATTGGGTATGCTGGTCTTACTCTATTTATCCGCGGCCTTCGATCTGCTTGACCATGAACCGGTTCTATGGTCTTTTGAACACGTTAGTAATTGCACAACAGGGCAGTAAAATGGTTCCAATCATTTTTAACCAACCTAAGGTTCTAAATTCATTGGGGCGATGCCTTTTCACCTCTGGCGCCCATTACTTGTGGTGTGCCACAGGGGGCCAGTCTCTCCCCTGCGTTATTTAATTCATATATCAGACTCTTCTGCTCCCTTCTTGAGGGCATCCGCGTTTTCTTTGCGAATTACTCTGATGACACTCAGCTGGTACGGGAGCTGAGTGGCGAGTATGAGCAGGATGCCATTATTCTCCCAACAGTTTGACATTGTGGAATCCTGGATGACCACAAATTGGATGTTCCTAAATGGTAGTAAAACTAAAAAACGTAACTTTTGACTCAAGGCAGGCTCGCGCTAAACTTAGCCAGTACTATAAAAATGTGCATATCAAAAAATTTACTTTCCAGGCTCAGGACAAGGTAAAAACACTAGGCATTTCATTGCAGGGTACCTTAAGCGCAGAATTCCCATGTGTGCTAAATAAATAAGAGCTGCCAAAAGCACCTCCGAATGCGTAGCCACATTAGACAATTTGTCAAGGAAAAGAACTGTGCTATTATTGCTAGAGCAACTGTCCTCTCATTGCTAGACTACGGCAACGCCCTGCTGATTGGGCCAAACAGTTCTTGCCTGGCAAGATGCCAAACAATTCAGAATAGCACAGTAAAAATCGTTAAGAAGAAACCAAGGGGTGAACACATTTCGTCACACAGAAGAGGCTTACATTGGCTGGTGGTGAAGGAATGGATAACTTTCAAATATATGACTAATATCCGCCGCTGCCTTCATGGGACTGCTCCATCATATTTGAAAGCTGTTTTCCACCAGCACATACCATATAGAGGCCTGCACTCGGAAACCCAAGGCTAGATCACTAGCACAAGTTTCAGACAATCAAATGGGCTGGGTAGATCATTCCATGTAAAGGCTGCTAAAGCATGGGACGACCTTCCGGTAGCTATCAGAATAGAAGGTAACAGCAGTACGTTCCGCAAGGTTCTTAAGACCACCATCTTTAAATAATCTTGGTGGTCTTGAGCAGGAGCTCTACTTCTGGTTTCCACTTTGTGCCGTTTATTCTGTGTTTTGTTTGCAGTCTAAATCTAAAGCTTTGGCGCATTACAAATAAATAAAAATAGAGAGGTGTAACAGGGCTGAGACCCTTACCTCGGGAGGAGGAGCAGGTGTGGAGCGAACCAGCCATAGGGCGGGAGCAAGCCAGAGCAACGATGTGCTCAGCAGAGGCATACTCTGCAGCGCAGTGCAGTACATTTTGGAGGCAGGGCCATGTTGCATACGTGGTGGCAGGAGAGAACTCAGAACCCTACAGAATGCTGCCAGGCCCAGGAGGGAACAGAGCCCCATCCTCTGAAGTCTCCAATGGCGAGAGACCGTACCACTGCCGAAGCAGCAGACCAGTGTGCATAAACAGCAGCATCGGGATGGAGTAGCGAACGCCGCCCCCCACCAAAGACCCACGGTCTGGCCCAGTCTCCATCCGGCACCATTCCGGATCCCAGAGCAGCACTGGAAGACATGCCTTCACGCAAACCACTAGGCATCATGGCCACTGGCCCTGATCACCATGATCATCCATGCAGAAGGTAAGCCCTCCTGGGCTACTTGCAGGTAGACCGCTACACTAAAGCAGGTGTGCTTCCAAATGTATCCGCTGATGCCATAATTTCGCAAGATGCCTCAGCAATTCTCCCGTTGCCCCGACGAAAAAAGCATTTTGCCTTACAGTAATAAGCCAAACCCGAGCTGCTTTGTAACATTGAACGCGAAAAGCCTTTCAAAAATGGGCGCCACGCCATCCCATTTGAATTTGCTCCCTTCTAGCAGCATGAAGCTGTACTGATTGGCTAGCCCCTTCTTGAATCTAGCCAATCCGGGAGCCGGCAGGCGAACGCCGGCCACTACCCAAGGCCCGCACCAAAGGCCAACACTCAAGGCCCCTGTCTGTACCCTGTCCGTGTCGACGGGGGGACCGCGAACCCACAAATCTGCCTGCATTGTAACTGAGGTAAGCCCTGTTCCCACTGTCGTGCACTGTGCTGCTTACAACTCCTATTCACAAGAGGAATCACTTCTACGAGCCCCTCCATGCCCTCCCAACCCAGCGCAGAACGCCGACATCCACGACTCTAATGTGAATCCCGCCGCTTACACGGGCTTCTAAACAAATGCTGGAGCCTACCACTACCAATACAACGGCCCCCGGCCCTCTAGGCCCACAGTCAAACCACTGACTCCCAGAACCTTCCCCTACCCACCACTGTGGCACCTTGCTTGCTACCCCATCGCTGTCCATTCTCCTGCACGGAACATTCAAGAAACAATGGCACCCATTGCCTTTCCCTATTTTTGTTTCCCTATGTTGTATCCTAAAGCATTCAATGTACCTTTTTATTTCTGATGCTTGTGTATCAGCTTAGAATCACATGCTGTGCATATACTCCGACATCTAGTGGTAATCGCAGAGTATTGCATCTTGTCAATCGAAGATCGAAAGGGGACGTTGGCATGGCCGTGCCTGTCACACTATCCCTAACGTGACTTGTAGTACCCAAAATCCCTCATGCGTCGAGGTCCCTGCGATTGTTTTTTTCTGGCCAGCTAGCTGGTCACCTTATGCAGAGCTCAGAAAATTTCTAACTAATCTTTGTCCACGACCTCTGGTCATTTTTATATATTCGTCCCCTTCATCGACGACTACCTAACTACCACCGCAGAAGACAACTCCAGACATCGACGGCTGGTGCTCCTGTCGACCACGTGGCCTTGGCCCTCCGGCCAGGCCTACACAGTAGGGAGAGTAGGGTCTGGGGCTCTATTTCTTTTCAAGAATGTATTTCCATCTCCCCTCTCTTTTTCTTTCTGGTTCTGCTCTCGCTATAAACCTGAGCTATGGACAGGACACCTTTTACATTTTGCCCTTCTTGTAAAGGCAAGTACCTCTGGAAGGACACGCACTGGAGGTGCAATAAGTGTCTCCCTCGAGATCACCATGAGGCGTCCTGTCTTTCTTGCCAGCTCTTGCGTCATAAGACGATCAAAGAATGGCAAGTTAAACGGTGGGCGGCCTACGCCATGATGCAGGCCGAGGGTAGCTCCCCCGCCAATGCAGGCGCGAGAGTGACGAGGAATTGAGCGACAGCCGTGGCTCCAACACGGATGCCATCAACCTATCTTCGGAGAGGCCACGATCTGAGTCGTCTGTCCCCGGCAGGCAGACCACCGGTTCTGCTATGCGGAGTGTACACTCCGGCGTCAGGGACGCACACACTACTCACAAAGGTAAACAGACAACCCCCCAAACCGCCTCAACTGACTCATCGGGACGGTCATAGGGCCTCATTACACGGAAGGCGGTAATCCAGGGTGCTATTAGCACCCTGGACCATGCCGGTAAATTACCGGCACCGCCTTGGCGGAAAGGGGATTTACCGCCCCATTCCAAGGTTGGAGGGGCGGTAAATCCCCTTTCCGCCATTGCCCTTCCCCATTCCCATTTCAGCCCCATAGGGCTCTATGGGAATGGGGAAGGCGCTAATTACGGCACCGCAATTTTGCGGTGCCGTAATTAGCTCCGAGGTCCCTTAGCGGGTTGGTACTTAACGCCTGCAAGAAGCAGGCGTTAGTTCCTCCAACCCGCAAAGGGACCTCGTAGTACGGCGGTAAGGGTTAACGGTCACCGTTGCCATTAACGGTGACCGTTAACCCTTACCGCCGTCCGTGTAATGAGGCCCATAGACTCCAAGGGGTGCGCTGATTTCTTTGACGGAACTCACCAATCCACAGGGTCGGCAGCCCTCCCCGCAGCCAACTAGGCGGCATGCATCCGGGCACTCCACTGACAAGGGTATCAGCACCAAGATTCATAAGAGCGTCGCAATGCCTCTTAAGAGTGCTCTAAAGCTGAAAGTTCCGGCAAAGTTGAAAACTACAGCAAAGCCGCTAGAACAGCCAAGACCCCTCCCAGACACGCCGAACATCTGCGAGAGCCTTGCGAACATCGTTTTGTCCTCAAATATGCTGAAAGACAGGTTGAGGGATACGTCCACATGACGAGAAAGGCATTAAAACTATTCTGAAGGTCCCCAGCCCCTGGCTAAGACTCTCTCCGATAAATATCGACGGTCTAAGCACTCAGATCCTTAAGAGGAGCCTCCCCCCCCCCCCCCCCCTCCAAACCCCTCTTGCTCATCCTTAGGGACCAGAGATGGGTTTGAGGGGTGTATGAATAGACTTTCAAAATTCGGGGACTTTTCAGAAAGGTTTACCACGCCTAAAAGGCCTAGTGAGGAGGACCTATACCATACTTATCTAAATTTCAAACGACCTCCTGCCCTCTTCATGAGGAGGTGTTTGACCTGACGGAACCAGAAGAGGTTCCTCAGGACCCTTATGTACAGGAAGATGATCCCTTTGAGGACACTATTGATCGTGGCCCCAGATTGGTGGGATGAGCAGCCAGTGGATAATGCACCATGGCTGTCACCAACCAATACCCCTGACCCAGACACATTATGCATGGATCCTCCCACATCTCCTCCTATCAGACAGGCATCTCCCATAGATGACCAGATGGCATTCAGTGCCATTCTGAAGAAAGCGGCAGAACATTTTCAGATTGCCACACAAGAAGCATTGCAAGACACTGACTTCGTGGAAGATATTCTGAAGGAGAAACCACCTGCAAGCCAGGCTATACCTGGATTGAACTCCATTAAACTGCGTATCGCCTCTTCTTTGCTGACTCCATCCCAAACAAGAGCTGTGAACACACGGGTCGAGAAGCTTTTTCGCCCCTCTCCTACAAACCCTCTCTACATTCGGGGACATGCCACCCCAGATTCCCTAGTGGTGACTACAACTAGGAAAAGAGCAGGAGTACCCTTGTCCAGGGGTGAGGCACCACCGTACAAGGACTGCAAGAAGTTGTAGGCCTTGGGGAAGCCTGTCACTACTGCGGCAGCCTATTCCACCCGAATTGCCAACAATACTACGTTGTTGGCCAGCTACAGCGACGTTAAGTGGATTCTGCTCCAGGAAGGCCTGCAAGAGGGGTATGCAGTGATAAAATCGTAGCAAAAATGTTGCCTATACAAAAAAACACTGCAAAAATGCTGTGGTTTGACCCGGTAAAGGTGAACCCTGTTATACTATTTAAGGGGAGCGAGGGATGCGGGGGTGTCCACCGCCCACCTTAAATGATATAATGGGTCCGTGGGTTGCAGGGGGGGGTCCCCCGCATCCTTTACATGGATTGTGGCGGAAAAACCACAGCATTTTTGCAGCAATATTTTGTAACCACAGCAATTTTTGCCGCAAATTTTAACACATGGAACCGCAAGAGGTCCCTGAACCAACACAGTCATGCCTGCTGGCGGTTGTGTCGAGAGGGAGGCAGGGGAATCATAATATTCATGAGAACACCCTAGATGCTGCAGAGACAGCAGGGAGAACTCTGGCCCAAGATACCTTTTTGAAGAGGCACGCATGGTTGGAAAATTCGGGATTCAAACCAGAAACACAGGTGTTCCTCATTAACAAACCGGTGGAGGAATCTAACCTGTTTGGTAAAGTGGTAGATGAGGCGCTAGAGACTGAAGAAGAAGGATGAGACTCTGAAGTCATTAAAGCAGATAACTCAAAGGCCTTTTCAGCAGCAAGGTGTAAGCTCTTGCCGCTCCTTTTGCGGACAATATTTCCCACATGCCCCACGCAACCAGTATGGAGCAGGAAACACATGGTCCTCAGGACAGGGGTCAGCTGCCTCAAACCAATATCAGCCTAGAGGACAGCGCTGCGGCAAGGGAAGGGGTAGAAGCACCACCCCTAGAGGCTCCCCGACCTCCAATCAGAAATAACTCTCTGATCCGGGTCCCCTCTCATGCCTCCCCGGTCAGGGGATGGATAATATCATTCTTCCATGCATGGGAGGTAATTACCACAGTCCAATGGGTGCTCAAGACCGTCACCCACGGTTACTATATCGAGTTCAGCAGACCACCAAAGTCCAGGCGTTTGTCAGGTGAAGATCCCACTGCAAGAGGTTGAGATCCTGCAGGAAAAGGGCACAATCAAAGTCATCCCCGTTCTACAGGTAAACAAGGATTAGTTATTCAGTGTACTTCCTTGCATGCAAAAAGGACCTCACCATGCGCCCTGTGCTAAACTTGTGCCCAGCGAACAAATTTGTCAAACCACAAAAGTTTTGAATTATAACATTGCAAGAGGTAATCCCCTTACTGACACAGGGATTACATGGCAACATTGGACATGAAAGATGCATACTTTCATATTTCAATGTTGCCAGCACACAGAAAATACCTAAGGTTCATGATCGAGCACAAGCACTATCAGTTCAATGTCCTTCCCTTCGGCATTGGCTCAGCCCGAAGAGTATTTACAAAGGTGCTGGCAGTAGCGGCGGCTCACCTGTGCACACAATCCATCCCAGTTTATCCTTACCTTGAAAACTGGCTCATAACGGGATTCATACGGAACATGCCTTTCAAACATCCAGAAGACGATAGATCTACTCTTCAGTCTGGGATTCTCAATAAACGAGAAGAAGTCCAGCTAGACCCCAGCCAAGTCACACAATTTCTGGGTTCCCTGATTCTAACAGAAGATGGCCTCGTCTTTCCCTCCAATGAAAGGGTTCATAGCATGCCGTTTCAGATCCCTCAATATGTAGCCAGTTGAGAGGTGACTGTACACAAAACCATGTGACTGTTAGGAATGATGGCCTCCTGCATTTATTTAGTCCCACATGCACGTTTGCGCATGCGCCCCATACAAGAGTGGCTCAACAGCCAAGGGTGTCAGGCCAGCGGACAATAGGACAACCTAGTGGTTGTCTTGGCAGCCCTCGTTCTCTCTCTGCAGTGGTGGTCGAGGGAAAACCTCTTGAAGGGGAAAACCTTCACCACCCCCGCTTTAGAAGCCATTCTCACTAAGGACGCATCTCTCACGGGGTGGGCGGCTCACCTCCTTCAGAAGACGGCGCACAGCGTTTGGTCCCCAGCAGTAGCATCCAAACGCATAAATCTGTTGGAGCTGTTAGCAGTGTTCAAAGCCGTGAAGGCCTTTCAGACACAGTTATAGGGGAAGACAGTACTAGTTCTCATGGACAGTACCACGGCCATGTATTACCTGAACAAGCAAGGGGGAACTGTCCCAGAACATATGGAAGTGGGCTCTCAAACCCAAGATGTTCCTCCTGTCTCAACATGTTCCAGGGGAACTCAATCTTCCTGCTACCCACACAGTACGAATGGCGACTACACAAAGACCGTCTCCAACGTTTTTACAGAATGGGGCTTGCCAGAGTTCGCAACTCTGGAGACCTCACAATACCCAGATTACGCCTCCAGGTGCCCTCAGAACAGCTCAAAGGGGAACGGTCTCTAGATAATATGGTTAGGGAAATGTGTTCGCGCTTTTTCTCCGACTCCCCTACTCAACAAAATAGTGCACAAGATGCACCAGGAACCAGTCACCATGATATTGGGCTTGCCAGCCCTGGTTCTCCCATCTGATGAAGATGCTAATCTCCCCGCCGATTAAACTACCTTGCCCATACATTATGCTATCGCAGGACAGGGGGGAAACACTTCATCCATGCCCGCAAACTCTCGACTTAGTAGCCTGGCTCCAGAAGTCATATAGTTCGGGCACCTACAACTTCCTCAGAGGTACATGAACATACTTGGAGAAGCAAAAGAGCCTAACACCAGACATTGCTACTCCAATAAGTGGAAGTGCTTCGTCATCTGGTGCACTTCCAAGAGCATCAATCCCATAGACTGCTCACCTACTCATATTGTACTATACCTGACTCACATACTGGACTCGGGTCTGTTTTTTAATTCCCTGAAGGTCCACTTAGCTGCACTTTCAGCCTATAACATGTCCCAGAGGAAGGTGTTGCGATGGAAGATCCCAGTAATTAAAGCTTTCATGGAAGGGTAATTAAAAGAATTCATTCCCCTATTTCAAACCCTGCTCCCGGATGGTACCTAAATGTGGTATTAACTAGACTAATGGAATCTCCCTTTGAACCTGTGCGTAAGGCTAGCCTTAAAGCACTCACTTACAAGACCGTCATCCTAGTGGCAGTCACTTCAATAAGAAGAGTTAGTGAACTACAGGCCCTTTCAGTTCTAGACCCATTTGTCACAATTCACAGAGACAAGGTGGTCCTGCGCACTCACCCACGATTTGCACCCACATTCATTTCAAAATTCCATGTGAACGAATCAATAGAACTACCCACATTCTTCCAAAACCCCACTAACTTGGCAGAAAGAAGCCTACACACACTTGATGTGCGCAAGTCAGTCATGTATTATCTGGAAAGAACTAAACCACTGAGGAAGACGAACAGTTTTTCGTTTATGGCGGCTGGTAGAGAAGGGGAACCCTGTCTCTAAATCGGTCATCTCATGGTGGATTGTCAATTGCATCACATTCGGCAACAATGTTGCCAAGAGAGATCTGCTCTTCAATCATAGAGCACACTCTACTCGGGGCACTGGGGCTTCCATAGCTTTCATTGCAAATGTTACCCTCAAATCCATCTGCAAAGTGGCAACCTGGAGTTCTGTTACACACCTTTACAAAAAACTATTGCCTAGACACTCACTCTAGGTCTCATTCTCAGGTGGGACAAGAAATACTACGAGATCTTTTGACTACTGTTCCTTCTCACATCCCACCACCGACTCCGGGTACTGCTCACTAGTCTATGCACAGGGTGTATTTCTAAGCAGATTCAAAAGCATCAGAAGACATGCAGTACTTACCGTAATAGCCTTTCTGATGATTGTATCTGCTTAGATTCACATGCGGCCACCTTTCCTCCTCACTCGGATGGAAGGAACATAGACATCGTACTACTACTTCTCTCTCCCTCTCTGTACTCACTCGCGATAGTCATAATGCTCCCTCATGGCAGAAATAATACAATCAGAGGGTCCTCGACATGTGAGGGATTTTGGGGACACTTCATGTCACGGTAGGGGTAGTGTTACAGGCACGCCCATGTCGACGTCCCCTTACGATCCTCGAAAGACAAGATGCAATACTGAGTACTCAGAGATTACCACTAGATGTCAGACTATATGCACAGCATGTGAATCTAAGCAGATACAATCCTCAGAAATGCTATGTAATGCATCTCATTTATCTCACATAATGAGAATGATGCCTCTCTACTATTGGTAATCCACCCTCTTAGCTCCACCACTTTATACAAACCGCTGTCTAAACTACCTCCTAATATATCTTGATCAGCCACATGCCCTGCCTATGTTTCTTAGCTACTGCATGGTGCCCTCTCCTGATATAGGTGCCCTATTACTTAATGCCACAGCATGACGAACAAAACAGTTTTCATGCCGTTGCCTGATACTGGCACATAGTAACTCTCACCTAGCCTGATCCCCGTGTATTAGCCAGATACATGTGTCCTAGCCTGATGCATGTGCCCTAGCCTGTTACTCGTACCCAGGAACTGTACCCTAGCCCGATGTGTGCCCTAGCATGTTACTCATACTTAGAAACTGTGCCCTAGCCTGATACTTGTGCCCTAGCCTGATACTTGTGCCCTAGCCTGTTACTCGTACTTAGAAACTGTGCCCTAGCCTGTTACTCGTACGTAGAAACTGTGCCCTAGCCTGATACTTGTGCCCTAGCCTGATACTTGTGCCCTAGCATTTTACTCGTACTTAGAAACTGTGCCCTAACGGACCCTACAGTACTGCAACAGCCACCAGTTATTTCTGCACCCTCTAGAGCCAGAGAGTGCTCAAGCCCTCCCCAACAGGCCAACCTCTGCCCTAGCTAAGCACCCTCATTACCCCTACATCCAACATGTCCACCTCATTTATCAAAAACCTTTTTGCGCAAGTCACGCCATGACCCGATCCAGCTGCAGACTATCCCGGTCCATATCTGTGCCTCCACACCTACCTGACTCCAGATCCATCCAGCTGACCCACTTCCTACCTGCAGCTCTCAACCACCACCACCACAATACACTCCGAGACACCATTAACCTGATTATGCACTGTCCAGGATCATTGGCAACACAGGAAGGTCTCAGTCATCCCACTTGTCGCCCTTGCCCACTTACACTCAGAAACTACAACCTAGCATCGGGGTCAAAGCCCACTAGAGACACTTCCTGCTCCAATGTCCCCACCATCTGTTGAAGGAATTCATTCCTAACACTCAGAACCGCCCGTACCAGCACACACCAACCCTACCTCCAGCACACCAACTTCAACACTCCTGACAACATCCTAGGAGCCCTCATCAACACCAGATCCTTACCAGCCCATGCTCTAGACATTGCAGACATTATCACATCACATAAACTTGACTTTCTAGCCATAACAGAATCCTGGCTCCACGTCACAGCTGGCCCAGTCCTTTCACTCGCCATCCCAGACAGTTACTCTATCTGTAGGATGGACAGACCACTGTCAAATCATCGCAAAAACCTCCCTGAACATGAGAGAGACCTCTATCACTCACTTCACTTCAGGTGAACTTGTATCAGTAAAAATGTCTGTCTGCCACTGCCATACCAAATATCCACCTCATCTACAGACCGCCAGGGCCTGTACTAGCTTTCGAGAATGAGGTAAAACAAATCCTATCCACCAACATCAAACCTGAATCACAAACCATTATACTGGGTGATTTTAACTTGGGCCTCTGACTCACTTGACAAAAATGCTCTATCCATGGCCAACACTATGTCAGCACACAGCTTCTCGCATAGGATCCAAAATCCCACCCATGTGAAAGGTTGCATACTCGACTGGCTTGCGGATATTAACTGCAACTCGACCATCTTATCGAACAATCCCTGTTCATGGTCAGATCACCACCTCACAACATTCAACTTCAATACCAAGATCAACCAAACCGTTCTCCCAAATCTGGCCCCAGCTGTTCCGTCCAGAAACAAATGGAATATCACGGCCAATTACCTACTACCGTTATTGCAACCTGTCCTGGCAACACAATTCACTGAGAATTCAGATCCGACCAAAATGACTACTACAATTACACTCTACTTGCAGCCTTAAACAAATAAGCTCCACTTGTCTTACGCAAAGCTAAACAACCTGCCCACTTAAATGGATGGTTCACCCCCACCCTAAAAACTCTAAGAAAGGCTAAAAGGAAGGCTGAATCTCATTGGAAGAAATCACAGACAGTACTAAATAAAAATGATTTTGACAGTGCCGTCCGGGAATATAAACAACAAGTGCTCTTCACTAAAAGTACGTTATATAATGACAGAATCACCAAGGCCAACTCAAAAACTAAATTTTTCAATCCTTAGGGAATTTGAAACCTGATTCCCCCAGTGGAAAGCTGCAGCACGGATGCAAGCTGATGTCTTAAAGTCCAGAATGCTCTCCAAGATAAAATCACTTGACTTCAGTCAAAAATTGAAGCAAAACGAAAAAGTCTAGTTAAACTTCCCAATCCTCCTAGTCATCATGAGAATGCCCCCAACAACAAGGAAGTGCCCCAATTTGAATTTACGGAGGTCACTAACGCAGAAGTCCCTCAGGTGACCCTTGCCCCCGCCGACAGTCATTAAAGACTGCGCACCCCAACTCACTCCTTTCATCACTAGTCTCATCGATGGCGCGTTTAAAAACGACTGCGTCCCCACAGACCTAAAGAACGCTTGGGTATTACTAAAAAAAAAAAAAACACCCTCGACCCAAACATTCTCATGAACTACCGCCCAATAACGACAGTACAATTTCTACTGAAAATATTGGACAGAGTAGCTTACCTCCAAATACAGAAATACCTTGAAGCTAACAACATCCCTGGGCTGCGTCAGTCTGAATTCCCTCCGAAACATGGGACGGAAACAGCACTCCTGGATTTAAAAGTCCAAATGGGCAACCTGAAAGATAAAGGTAAGCTAGCCCTTCTTCTCCTGGACCTCTCGGCTGCATTCAATCTTGTGGATCACAACATCTTATGCAAACACTTGGCCTCAGCAGCACAGTTCTCCCCCAACATTACCCAATGGATCAAATCATTCCTAACAGACAGAACAATTACATTTCTTTTCCCCTAAAGCAGAAGCACCACCAATCATTCTCGTGTGGAGTTACCCCAAGGATCATGTGTCCCCCCGACTTTGTATAACATCTTTACAAAGCCACTTGTTGACCGACTTGATGACCTGGGTGTCACCTACATGAACTACGCAGATGACACCCAGATCCTCCTACCGATCACGGGGGACCACGATTTAGACAAGTCACACTCAATGCAGTTTACCTCTCCATTCAATCTTGGATGGCGCATCACGGGCTGTGCTAGAATGACAAGACCGAGTTGCTCCTCATAGGATCTCAACTCAGACTTGCCAAACTAAATATGCCTTCAAATCCTTTGACATTGGTGGTAATACCATAAAAGTCTCTAACAAGGTAAAAACATTAGGTTTGTATTTGGACTTGTCACTTAATCTCACGAAACAAGTAAATGCTACCACTTCAGCTACAATTTACACCTGTAAACTCATCAACCCATGCAGACAATTCCTATCACTCGACAGCTGTATCGAGCCCTAGTACTGTCCCGACTCGATTACTGTAACGCCTTGTATGCCGGCACGAAGATCCACAACATCCGCAAAATCCAGGTCCTGCAAAATAACGCCCTCAGAGCTGCGCTCAACATACCCAGATCAGCACATATCTCTTCAATAAGACAAAAACTCCACTGGCTGCCGGTACAAGAAAGAATCACGTTCAAAACACTAACTGACACACAAATGTCTCCACCGGGTGGCCCCTGCCTACTTGTCAGACAAAATCACAATACCACACCGCACAAGATCTACAAGAGCAGCCTACCTGCACCTCCTTGCAACCCCTAGATTCAAGCTTAAAAAAGCGGGTGGCTGTAGCTGTCCCTACTATTGCCAGCAAGCAATGGAACACCCTGCCGGTCCAATTAAGAGCACAAGAATCCTTTTGGTTATTCTGTAGACAACTCAAAACGTACCTCTTCACTCGAGGCCTGGGTGATTAAACTCATCGAATTCCCACCAGACATCCCTGTCCTCCCATTACACGGCCATGGTAGTGGCCGTGTAGTTATGGTTAAGTTGCTGTTTCCATAAGAAGAGCACTTTTTGGGCGGCTTATAACTCGGCTCCCCCTGGACGAATCCTCACCAAACATTGCAAAAAAGGTATATTGGCCACTCTGAATTTTTTTACCAAAGTTCAGTGATGTTTGGTCCAGGGGGGAAAAGTTATAGGGGGGGGTTCCAAAACGTCTTTTTTCCCATAGACTGAATGGGGGAAAAACTTTGCGCATGTCTACAGGTCAAACCGCTTGACGGATTTTCACAAAATTTGCTGCAGGTATAGGTGCTTGGTCCAGAAAGCGTGCTTTTGTAAAGTTGGTGACAATCCGTGCAGTATTTTTTTTTTTAAACGACCAAAATGTATGTCTCAAAAAATTAGTGATATCCATGTCCGCTCCGCGGTCACACTTCCCTGTTCGCTCCGCGGACAAGATAACGATTGGCTAATGGACTCGCGTCATGACCGCGGACACGTGACGTCTCTGCCGATTTGGCTGCTGCGAGACGTGTTCTGCGTCAGATTGTTTGCCTGCGCCCGACATCTTGAATCCGCCGATAGCGGAGCAACAACCAGCGTACACATGCTATATTTATAAAACATTTTTGCTGTGTCACAGAGCGTTGGGACAGGTTCAGACAGTAACACATGGGTGATCAATGCATTTGTTCTGGGGGTCGGTCTTCACAATGTATTTTCTATGGCCACCTTGTATGCACAGAAAATGAGGGGTGTAATAACGGTAGCATTTCAGTCCATGCAGTGCACAGGAAAGTTTTTACTGTTGTAAGGAGACGCGTAGTGGTAGCGAACATTAAAATTGACAACATGCCATAATTGCAATATTTTTTCCTATGGATATTATTATATTCATTAGTACGCCGCCATGGGTGTGACATGCTACAGTGGTTGTGGCCAGAGCCTAGAGTCTTGGATGCATGGCTGTCGGCCGAAGGCCTTACTTTCAAGACTGTAGGCCCTGGCCGCAACCACTGCAGCATGTCACACCCATGGATACACCCGTAGTATTGTGTATCGATTGCTAAGTTGTGGGGAGTGTGTGCAATCTTGGGTGCATGGCCAAAGGCCATGCATCCAACAACAAAGTTGTCAGTACTGGACGTGCAAGGCACTGCACACCCATCCCATGTAATATCTATGGACATACAGCTAGGAGTGAAGCCTCTGGCCAGAGCATATCACAGCTATTGGTGCACTTGAACTATGCAATATCATTAAGATGGTTGTGGGGAGGGCGTAGCATTTTGGGATGCCATGCTCCCAAAACCAACTTTGTATATAGTGAAATGAGAAGGCACAATGGTTCAGATATGCTGTGGCGTTTCTGGCCAGGACCCAGAGTCTTGACTGCATGCCCAAAGGCCATGCACCCAAGACTGAAGTCATAAGCAGTGGAGGTATAAGTGAATAAGGGAGTGGTGTAATGCGTTAGTTGTGTGCATGCCCTAATGTCTTGGTTGCATGGCTGCAGACGATGGTCCCAACAGTAAATTTATAAGTAGCTAATTTACAAGGAACACGGTTTGGATATGCAGCAATGGTTGTAGCTAGGAAGTATACTCTTTGTACTTTGGTCGTAAGGCGTAGGTCGTAGGTTAGACACTGAAGATGCAAGGGTCAGCCTCCAGCCACTGCAGCATACTACTACCATAGATTAGACGTGTACATTTGCATGTGTAGAAAATGACTGCCAATATACTTACTCCTTACTTGTTCAGAATCCATTCATATTTTTTAAATGCTTTTCGTACTTGGCGGAAGCATCCCTTTTTTAATTTCTGTGATAAAAGAAAAAGGTATGTTCGTCTTTGCATTTTATGAAAATCTACTACATTGCATAATAGACAGTTTACCTTTTTTTTGTTTACCCTCATATTTAGTTTACAAACCAGTGTACTGTGCATTGTGCTCAGTTTCTGTGTTTGCTTTTCTAATCCTTGGGTCTGGGGAAAAAAAATCCTTGTCGGATTAAAAAAAAACTTATTTTCCTATGGTACTAACTACTTCCTTGTTTCCTTTGAGTGTTTCCTTTATCTTTCTGATTAATGTTATGTTTGTTGCCTTCCTGCCGATTTTTAACAACAGTTACATACTGTAGGCGTATTGTAACTGTGCATTTATTCCTACAGATCTGTGATATTCATGTATTTGTGTCGTTGTTATACCCTCTTGGGCAGTTAGATACCTATTGGCATATTCTAACTGTTTGTCTTTCGCATAATGTTTTTAATTCAAACAATCCACATTTCTTTTTAATGTATGCAGTGAAGTGACCTGCATTGGTTGTAGTTCCTGCATGGTAGATTATACCTATTGTTGTAAAGGTTTTCTTTCCAAGTGACACTTGACCGTGTGTGAATCCAGTCAGTTTGCAGTTGTTTTTGGTACCATCTGCATTATAACGTAGAAGCATAAGTATTATGTAGGCACTATGTGATTGTATCAGTAAGGTGGAGCGATTGTCTGAATTGCAAATATTACATAATCTGCCATGGTTTGCATTCTGTACAAGTTGCTGAAATGGAATGCTTTCATAATTTGGTATGGAAACATACACAAATCGCTCATTTGGGATTTCTTCTTGAATCACATTGCTACAGAGAGTGCATGTATGTTTCCACATGTACGAAATCTGGAAGATTTCATTTACAGGTATGCTTTTGTTTTCCAATACTAATAGTAAGTACATTAGAAATTCTTGTGGATCTTCTTGTGAGTTCAGAGTGAATCTCACCATTCCAGCACAGTCGTCCAATTATTGCCGTATTCCATGAACACTGTATGTGTCGTCAGTATTGCTTGTTGCATTTCTATGAAGCACTAACATTTGCAAACACAATTGGTCTGTACTGTGCAAGTAAATATTGTTAACAATTGGTGGCAATTGAAATAGAATATTCATTGCTACATTTGCATAGCAATTTACCCCACTTTCATTTGCAAATTTGAATGGACCAGCTATTTCTGTATCTGAGTGCATTTTTCGGAATTTCTGTTCCTTCTTTGCCGATGGCCCTGGTTTACATTCCCTAATAGGTTCTTCTTTGTTTGTGGTAATTGCTGAAAACCTTAGCTTCTTTTCTTTGAGGAATTTGCTGTTGGATTCTGTTGCATTTCTGTTTCATTTAGTTTTCTTTTACCATGTTTTACTTTATCTGGAACAGGATATTGTTTCAGATGAGGGGTGTACAGTGAAAGCAGTCTATTGTATTCTAGAATGCAAGGAATATCAGCTTTCACTTTACTTGCATCAAAATTCATTAGCAATAGACCGTCAAGTGTACGTAAGCGTGATAATGCTATGTAGCTCATGCCTTCCTTAAAGACTGCGTTTCCAATATCTATCAATGCTTTGTCTAGGGTAAGACCTTGGGATTTATGAATGGTAACTGCATATGCAAGAGTTAGAGAAAATTGCTCTCTAAGTACATACATGTCTTTGAAGAGAAGGAATCGAGCAATTGAGCACCTTATCCTTTTCACTTCTAAAACTTTATCAAAGCGAATATTGACAAACTGAATGTTGCTGTCACGTGGGTATGATTGAAAGCCAACAACTGTACCTAGTGCTTCATTAACTAGCCCTTGCTCTACGTCAAGTTTACGTTTAAACATTACTCTACAATTTAAGGATAATTTTAATATTTTTTCCAACCCAGCTGTGTTGGAGATTGAATTTTCTAAACTATTTAGTCTTGTTGTGGCTTGTTCACACATGGGTACTGTCATACCATGTACGTCTAGTTTGTCTGTGGCGCTAATTTCCATTATTGGTTGCATTTCTTTATTTAACATTGTTTCATTGAATTTGAAACAGCTTGCAAGAGTTGGCATTAAGGCCATACAATTGACATTTTTGTGCCCTATTTGTTCCATAACATCAGTTGCACATGCATTATTGCCATAAAGTGCATGTATATGCCGGTTTTTCAATACAACTTGTGCTTCTTGCAAAAGTACACCAACTCTAATACTTTTTAAGATGTTGGCATAAGTGAGATCTGCAGATTGCTGCATGTTCTTAGTTAATTCTCTGTATTGGAAATATTGCCAAAGATTGACATTACCTATGCTACCAACAGTTCTCCGGCAGAGTTTGTGGCCTAAGGTTTTAAAAATAGGTTCACCTTTCACTGGTGTTAATTGTAGAAGATCTCTGAAAACGATAATGTGTTTCCCTGCAAAGAGTTCTTCGTTGTTACTTTTAAGTACTTCTTGCAATCTGAGGTGAATCAAAGCCAACATTAGGTTGGAGACATGCTCACTTCATTTATTAGTAGCATTTTCATTTGTTTTAATACTCTGTGTAATTCCATTGCAGCTTCTGCAGAAAGTTTGTAGTAGTCTAATTTATTTTGATGCCCTACTGGAAGCAGTAGTAATCGGTGTAAAGTGACACTGCCTATGTTAGAGGCAGCTAAACCTGTGGGGGCCGTTACAACAGCTGACAGTTTGTTGTTTGTCAATTGTTGAAGGAACTTGCTGATGGTTTTGATTAAGAATGTTTTCCCTGACCCAGCTTCACCACTCACGTACAGCAGTATAGGTTTGTAATTGTGGCAGGTACATTCTTTATTTTCGTGTTGTACACCATGTACAATTTGTTTTGTTACGTCTTCAAAAATTGTGCGCTGATCTTTAAGTTTTGCTTGTTGTACATTTGAGTCTTCTGTATCTTCTTGATACTGATACATGGTGTTTTCTACTTCTGCCATAGCTACTTCAGCCTCATTTGCTATTAGTGGTTGTCCTAGTGGTTCTTGACTTCCTGTTACAGAAGGTTGACTACTGTCGGAAGAGTCCTTATCTAGTTGGGCCTGAAGTAGTTCTTCCTGTTGCTGCTCATTGTGTAACATTGTTTTGTACTGCGTAAAGTTCACATCGGTGATGGCGCTTTTATTTGTTTTGAAAGCTTCTTCATAGCAGTCATAGTTTTCTAGTATGTCTTCCTCTTTTCTCCATGGTTTGAAAAGTTGTAACAGCGACATGTAATATAGTTCTTTCTGTTGAGTTTTTAATGACAATTTTACATTATTAATTGAGCTTTGTTTGGTATGTTTCAGTAAGCCCCCTTCACAATCAGTCACTCTATATCTACTTTTGCTTTCTTCGGGTTTTACATTATTTTTGTATGCAAAGATTTGAGCTATGTTGTATAGACACATGCTTTCCAAAGTGCTACTCCTGTTCGGATAGTATGTGTCCACTAAATTGTTTTTTAGAATGTCTTGGCTGTTGGGATCATTTCTGGCAAGTGCTTCTATGTCCTCATATGATTTCAGCACTCTTTTTCTAGATTTTGCAGGACCAAGACTTAGCCATACTATGTTGTCTGATTTACCATACAAAGCAGTACCGGTTAAACGATCTGCTACTTTGTTAGGTTCCACATTCTCTATGAGAGAGCATTTTTATGCCTAGGCTGTACAATTTCTGTGATAATGTTTTGTCTGATGCTAGGTCATCCCTGAGTTCTTGAAGCTCTGTTTTTTCTGTTTTTGTTAAGTAGGCTGTAACATCGTGCAACAGCAGGTGAATGGTCTGCAATATACTGCACATCTATGTTTGCATTCCATAAGAGGGGAATGATTGCATTGTAATCATTGATTTATTTTGATTCTTCCCTTCTTTTTATGTAATACGTGTTCTTAGGTGATTTACCTTTAACACTATGTCGAACTGAAGACATGAATTTGTTCACTTCACTTGTTTCTGTAACTGGTCTAGGGAAACCAAAGCGGCATTTGGTGTACTATGTACCTTTGTTTTTGTATTTGTAGCGACAATATTTGCCACATTTGTGTCTTTGAAATTGTAAAATCTGCCCATGCAGCTCACTATGTGTCTGTTGTGAAAGGATTTCACAAGTGACATATTTTTGGATAAACTGTAAAACAGTGCTATCACTGCCGTGACCAAATTTCGGTGCACCTTTGATCCATAACAGCATGTGAATATGTGGTGCTCCTCTCGCTTCATATTCTTTTCTCCAAAAGAAGTGTTGCACTTCTCCAAGGGGAGGAACAGTTTTATTGCAAATAAAGTGTAGCATGGCAATGAAAAGATGATGGAAATATCTTGACACATTAACTGGATCTAGAGAGCAAAGTTCCCCAGGTGTTAATATATCTAT
This sequence comes from Ambystoma mexicanum, assembly GCF_040938575.1. Taxonomy (NCBI): domain Eukaryota; kingdom Metazoa; phylum Chordata; class Amphibia; order Caudata; family Ambystomatidae; genus Ambystoma; species Ambystoma mexicanum. Next base: position 40,978,239 of record NC_090933.1, read on the forward strand.
GTTGTTTTTGTTGCTGTTTGCTATGCATAGGAACTCATGTAAATCTTCCCATGCATATTCTGCACAACTTAGCATAACAAACCAAGTTGGTGGTCCAAGGTTTCTGATCATACAACGCACGTCTCCATGCCGTCGGAACCAGTATTCCTTTGTACCACGCATGTTTGCAAACAAATTTGTTATAGTTGATTGTAAAACCTCATCTTTTTCCTGTACTTTTTGTATTAACTGCATAGCTGACATATTTTGAAAGTGGGTTCCAGATTTCAAAATGTGTGCAACTCTGTAACATAGTGTTGCTAATTCACTTTCATAGAGTAGGTGGAATATATATTCCACATTTTGTCTAAATCTGGGATCTTGCGAATACATTCGTAAAGAGCGGTATTCTGATGCCCCAATCTGAGTGGGTCTATCATCGTATATTCCACCTTTGCCAGTAGGAAATAGCAGTGGAAAGCATGTGCTTCTCTACTTTTTTCCCATATACTCATTGGTGACCCTTTGGTTTGTCGCATTTGATAAGTTTCTAGTGCATCATCTATGCTTTCATTGTAATGCAATGGAGAATTGTGTAATGGTCCAAAAGAGTGGGTACTGTAGCAGGATCCGGAATTTCGAATTGTGCAGTTTCTGATGGCTCTTGAATTATTCAGTTGTTTCCCTTAAGCTTTCATCAATATTTATTTCCTTGTAGTACTCGTTATTGTCTTTTAGATATTGCAATGCTTGTCTAACTTTATGTAAGTCCACCAGTTGTTGCCAAATTTCTTTGTCCTTTGTTGGTACACCATTTACCAAGACTATTAAAGAATGCTCTATTGAACCTTGCACTCCTAGAGTGTGTACATTTTCCATTAGATCTAATGGCAAATAAACTACTTTGCCACGAATGCCTTTCACCAATTCAGAGGAAGGTAATTTTGCTGTTTTTGGATGAAGGCGTATAATTGCTTGAAATGGGTGAACTGTTTGAATTATTATGCTCTCATACAAATTGAGTTGTTGCAGGATTTTTGGCAGTGGGAACAATTCAAAATTATTTGTAATAGCACGTGAAGGAGTGTGGTTGTTGTCTAATTTTGTAGTACAGTAACTGCAACATATTAGGCGTCCAGTTAGTTCATATTTGTTTTCTGCTAAAAGGTAGAGAGCTAATTCAAACCATTTAGAGTCTTCATTGTCTTCTATTTTGTATGCTATGTCTACATTTTTTGTGTTCCTTTTGTAAAACGTTCTGCGGCAACACACACATAAATGGTTTGGTACTTCAGCCAATGACCTTTTAAATTTTACTATTTCTTTTCTGTATGTGTGTAATAGAAGGTTGCTATGTGCAGAATTGTTGCTACTATGTTCTAAAACTATTGCATTTTGTAAGTGGCTTTCACTTCCAAAATACTTTTTCTGAATACAGTCAATTTCCTCTTGTAAGTGTTTGGGTGTACCATGCAGAAGAGTGTTATTTGAATTGCCTAATTCTGAAGCTGGAGTTTTTGCATAGTATATTTTATACACTAGATTTCTTACACTTGAATGATGTATTGATATCCTTTTGATATCATGGAAGGTGCTTTTGCAAATAGGCCCAGAAATGCAGGCTAATGAATGTCCTTGTAGTCCTGTGTATTTGTGCACTGGACAAATATCCATATTTTGCAGCACTTTCATTTTACTTTTGTCTTTACCTTTTACATACTGATTGAGGAACTGACGTAAAGATTTGAAAGCTTTGTTTGGAATGGCACGCATTGATGTGCACGGCCATTTGTATACTGTGTAGTTCTGCTGAATCGCGAGGTCATTCTGAGTTTACAGAGGATACTTTTGTAAGCAGTATTTCTTGTTCTATGATGGTAGAATTGATTTTCTCATACCCTATTCCACTGCTATGGATGGCAATTGTGTCTCTTTGATTTTGTTTGTATGCTTCTTCATTAAAATATGGTTATGTGGTTGTTGTGTGACTCCATTCACCACCACAAACATTTAAAAAATTATTTTTGTTCACTTTCCGATTATTGCTGAGTTTCTTTTGTAGTTTGGTACTTAGTTTTGTTAGTGCTTTCATCCTATTTAACACTAATATAAACAACTTCCTTTTCAGAAGGATTGCACTGTCCACAAGAGCTTGTAGGATTAACTTTCTACGGTGGGTTCTTGTTACACTATCAGGATTAGTAGGGGCATTTTTAGCTCTACTGGTAGCCGATTTTTTGCCAACATTTTTGTGTTTTGTGACACATTTTAATGGAGGACGTAAAGTTTTGGTAGTGGAAGCTTCTTTTGTTTTGGTAACCGACTGCATCAGCTGGTTTCTTCCAACATTCTCTACAAACTCTACAACAGATGGATGCTTAGGTTGGGCCCTTTTATTTTATTTGCTCTACTTCTGCATGAGTCTGATGGGGAAGCTCTTTGTTATGGTGTGTGAATGTGCATTGGACTCTTACAATGATTTGGGAAGGCTATTTTACTGTTTGTATTCTAGTACAATGTGCTTCAGATGAGAGTACAAAGTGGGCTAGTGGTGACGAGAAGCATTATTAATAAACAGAATGCCATAAACTTGCAACAGCAACTACTTTTCTAAATCTAACCTAAGGATTACGTACGTTATTTGAGTTCCAAACACACAGGGATTTGTGAGCCATTCTGCCTGTCATTCTTTGTTCAATAAATAGATATTTGTAGGTAGAATGGTTCAGAAATCAATGTTTGCTTTGGTGCCCAAATTAAACAAATACCCCACGCAGCCTCTTTGGGGAGTAGTTAAAATATAAAGGTAGTACTGTACTTACTTTTTTTTGCAAAATGACCAGGTTTCTACAGATATGTAGTCTGCAGTGTAGATGCTGTTCTCCTTTCATATTTGAACCCAGTGCATGTGCGCATTTCACTTCACTCTGTGCAGGCTTTGCATGGTATTTGGAATATGTTACTTGCAAGTCCTTCAAAATTGCTAACATTTTTAAGGTTATGAAAATGCCTGGTTTTTTACAAGGTGTACTATCAATAGGAGAGAGGTTTGTAAGCGATAGGGCATAGTAGTAGATGGGGGAGGGGGGAATGTCTACTTGCAATTTAAAAGCACGATGCCGAAAAATCGGGAGACCCTCAGAGGGAGATGTCACCACAGCAATCGGGAGCGCTTACTTTTGTCATACGATTACATTGCAAGTAGCATTACTGTAGGCCGTACATAATATACAACTCCGACATTTCCTAATACAAAATCAAGTTTCGACGTAAATAGGCATCCTTGCAACTTATGTATAGGTTATGCGGAAGACAGTAAGAAGTTGTGGGGTTTGTCAATGATAAATCGAACATCTTGCACTTAAAAGGGGAGCGTTGGTATGTATTGCCTATGCACATTTAGCAGCATTAATTTGTTTAAAATTAAATCATAAAGGTTGCACATGTTCTCCGATTGAAATATACATACCTGTACTCATGCATGTGCGCATGCATGGAGCTGTACGTAGAAATTCGCAACACTTGCACAGTAGCTTCTCAAGTAGGTGCTTTGCAATGATATGCGACTTCCATTCAGAATTATCGACAGTAATTTTGAAGTGCGCAATATTGATGACAGAGTTACATTAAGCGATTTCCAATGTGATTGGTGGATGGTTGTGTGACTGCTTAGTTGTTTCCAATGAGGCACTGGATTTGCTACCGCTGTGGAAAGGGTGAAAGGACTGGATAAGAGTTGCGTGCCGCACGTAGGCAACGCTTGTCCTCGGGAAGGGCGTGTCACATATGGGTTTCTACAGCAAATCCTGCATGGAAAGGCGACTGTAGGCATCACCGAATCAGATGTTCACATTACTCCTTTGTGTCGAAAGACGGTGCTGCGTACACTGAAGATGGCAGAAGTGGAGAGGGTCAGGGTTTTGGTGCTTGGAGACATTTTTCTCCATGGCTTACAACATTATGCAGAGAGTAGGCATGTGGCATACCATTTCGATGTGAGAGGAGTTGAGGTGGTGTGGAACGCTGAGACTGACCTCTCCTCATGTGGTAATTTTACCCTACGGTGCTTGCCATTTGGGCTACGTGACTACACATACTTTGTTGGCAGATTTGGGACAGTTGGTTGAAGCACTCATGAACATCCTTCCAACTGCGAAAGTAATTTTTTCTGGTTTACTCCTTAGAGTACAATGGAACAACAATTCTTTTTTCTGTCCAGATCAAAGTATTGGTAGGTGTATCATTAATCGCTGCATGCGTCCGATTATCTTACACGCTGGTATGTTTTTCTGCAACCACGAAAACATTGTTCCAAGTAATACATATTATTTTCAAGCAGATGGTGTTGGGCTATCTTCTTTGGGAAATGCGATGTTCTTTTGGAACGTAAGGCTTGCTTTAGAGAATGTTTTGTAATGGTTGTAGGAGTAAAGTAAGGACAAAAAATACAAAAAAATAAACAAAATAACAGATGTCAGTAAGGTATCTGCCAAAAAATTAAAAAACGGCTCTTTTCAGAGCCCACCTTAAAGGGGAAAAAGGGGAATAATACTTTAATGTACCATCATCACGCTCTGATCTTATACATGTCCACGGACATGGCGGTAGTTTGCAGCCAGCGCATGTCACCAACGGGACTTCTGGGGTGGAGACGCATGCAAATGAAAAGGAGCGGACCTAGGGATTGGTCAATAAAGTTCAGTGGGTGTGTTCTGAACGGCGATATTTAGTAAGACCGTCTTCTCCCTGACAGGAGACCACACAGCCATGGCTTTGCATGCTCGCATACAGATTATCTGGATTTTGGGAGACTCATGGATACATTGGTTGAAGGTGCATGCAGAAAGCTGCAGTTTATCTGCAGATCTCAGATTTCCTCATGTGGAAGTGCACTGGCATGAGGTAGCTGGACTTGGTACCTCTCTATGTTACTTTACTGACGGAGCATCCTCCAGATATACTTATCATTCATTGCGGAGGAAACAGTTTAGGCCATTGTCTTGAAAAGGGGAAAATCTTCCTCGGGACCAGCCCTTGAGAGCAAAAATTACCCAATTTAGCCCAAAATACAGGTTCTATCGTGTTGAGCAGTGAACTCATGCTAGTGACAAATGACACCTTCAAAATGTTTACCATTTATTAGACAAAAGCATAAACAGTAAAATTTAGCAGCACTTTGGAATTCAAGTTAGAGAAGATTACAAAACACAAAGCTTAGAGAAATACAAGATATAGAGAAACATAGAACTTAGAGAAACAGTCTTACGCCCCTTCAATCAGCGCTGGGAGACCGTGGCCCTCATAAGCTAGCTGTTGCCAGCCCCGCTCAGATGACAGCGTTGCAGGGTGCCGACAGAGCATCAGGTTCCGGACACTCGATCTTGCTCGAACCAAGTCCACGGATCGATCTCCCACCTGATTCATGTGGGAATGCATTTTTGTAATCTCGTGCTGTCAGTCACCCTGACGCACAGTTCCAGAACTTTCCGTGTGCAAAATATAGGCTTGCTCATGGAAAAACCCAACTCTCTTTGAGATGCTCCCTGCTCACCTCCACCCCTCCCTTGGAGCCCTCTCCACGAAAGCACTGGAATGTTCTTATCAGCATGTGGGCAAGGCCGTACCAGGCCTTCTCAGGGAAACAGGATTTGTTTACGAAGCCATGCATGGCTACAGTTAGAAAAGCAGAATATTCTAACAAAAGCCAAGATGAATTAACCCCATGTGAGCAAGCTCTAAAAGGCATGCACTCATAGCTTAGTGCCCATATCGCTTCAAAGATCTAAGCGCTATATAGGTGCTATAATGCTCCAAACCCTCCAGTAATGTCTCTTTTAGCTACAGAACTGGGGCCTTCGCCCTGCCTGTCTATCTACAATGCATAAGGTGACCTACCACCCCTACTAGGCCTGCATATTCCTTATAGCTCCCTAAAGCGTAATGGAGGCGCTATCACACATTACTTTCAGCATTACTTTCAGCATTTAGCACATACTTTGAATAAACTATTGGCTTTCAGCGGCTGATGCTGTCATCTAAAGCCCTGACTGGCAAATTGGCACTTTGTATATCACTACAGCCATGTCTCTGGAATTTCTTTGCAATGTGCCATGAAGGAAGGACTTGCAAAGCTCATGGATATGTTTCCACATTGTCAAATCCTTTTTACCCGTATTGCACAAAGACAAATATGGCTGCGTTCTTCTGCTTTTGGTCCACAAATGGAGAAAGCGAGACGCAATGTGAATAAGGCTGTTTGTGCCTTTTTAAGAGATGTTGGCATGTCCTCATTCCACAATGAAAAAATTCTGTTTCGCAGCTCTTTCATTTTCCGCAGAGATGGAGTCCATCTCACATATGCTGGCAATCAGATTTTTCTTCACAATGTTCAAAATGCATTGCAACCTCCTTTTGGATTCACAATAACCTATGTGACAATCCGTTTTCTCCAATCCACAGTTTTTGACCCACACAACACACCACCGAAAGGCTCTTTTCAGAGCCACCACTTACTCCCATCGTACACTTCATTGTGTTTGCTCCCCTTGCACCCTCCTTTTTGTTTTCCTACGACTGTCCGTGAACTTTTCCACAACTTCGCTGGGGTTCTACAACGGTCACTTTATAGTTCTATTGTTAAACTGAGAAAGGCGGCTCTGAAAAGAGCCTTTTCTGTAATTTTTGTTGTTTTCACGTTTATTGGTTCTCAGCACACGACACACTAGGAAAGGAGGCCAAAGGAGGGTAAGGAAGGGACACCAGCCACGGGGATAAGAAAGGGCAAGTGGACAGAGAAAGATATAGGGTGAGCTTAACTTAGGTAAGGAGCAGATCTTCTGGTGCTCCGTGACCCTAGCCTCAAAAGCACTTAGAAAACTCTCCCCCCTGCAGAGTACTACGTCCCAATACATACACACTATTGTCACCTTTCAAAGGTAAGGGTCAACAGTATTGCGAATGGCTTGTGAGGCAGCTGGAGGGAGGCGCTCCCCCACAGGAGTGTCTCTTGTGGTGGGAGGATCGGACTCGGAGGATACTTCAGAAACTCTCCTCTCAAAGGCCGTAGTGGCCTACACCACCCTGATCTCCACTCCCAAAAGCAGGAGAGTGCGCACAGGTGGCACTAGCTTCACATCTATGGCACCTCATTCTTGAACTCTCTTCCCGCCCACCTTAGGATGATTGACTCCCATCTGGCATTCCACAAAGCCATTAAAACCAGACTATTTGTTTGATCTTTCAATTCTAAGCCTCATGTTCTCATCTGTTCCACATAACATGCCTGTAACTAAGACTGTATCACTGTATTAACAATTAAGCTTCCTTTCATCTACTTGCAAGCGCTGCGATGCCTGTGGGCTGTAAGTGCACTCTACAAATACAAACTCAATCGACTACGCTCTTCACATGGCACCACCTTGCGAATGTCCGCAGTGTGGAATGAAGTGTGGTGTGTCGCTTCATGGTTGTCGTACCAGGTCTCCCGCAACTCAGCACCACCTCGCACTGGTTACACCTCACCAGGTTCGCACGTGCTTTTGGTACGTTCCCATAAACGGAAAACAACCGCCACACCCACGACTCCCGGCGAGTGCTCCTAGTGCGGAGTTCCTCCACTTCATTCTCTTCCTCCTCTTCTTCCTCGCTCTCTACATCCTCACCCATATATCTCTCTGTTGGCACTTGGGGAGATGGTGGTGTTGGCGGGTTTGTGGGTGGTGCAGAGGCTAATGAAGCAACAGCAGCCATGGAAGCCATGCCGATTACTTTCCTTTTGGTCACTACAGCAGTAAAGGAAATACACCTCAATCTGCTATAGCTAGAAGGACAATGAAGATGTGGTTGGGGGTGTGGCCATTTATAGGGGTGTAGTGTTGTGCCTCGTGACCATCTTCATCCCTCCAAAGTGGTACGAAATTTTTACACAAGTCCTCAGGTAAGCTATTGTCTGGGATATGTGAAATTATATTTTTACGCTCTGCAACATTTTGCCTTGTCTACACGTTCTTTTGTACTGCTGCGGAAGCACACAATCTGCGCAAATTAGTCCACACGCTCAGCGTGGGTGCGGCCCCATGATGACGTCCTGAACACATCCGCGAAATGGGAGTCCACTGGACAGCAAATGCAGAGTAACAAACGTGCGCATGCGCGCAAGTGTCCTACGGACAGTGTTCGGGTTCTCAAAGTAATTCAAAGTGAGACGGACAGTTAGGGACAGGCGTGCTGTTCGCTATACTTACGGTTGTACTGCGCATGTGCATACATGATATGTGGTACGAAGCAGCTCCCAGCCTTCTTAGGTTGACATGCTAAGTTTATTACAGCTTCTCAGGACACCTTCTTAAGCAGTTACATAGTCCTTAAGTAAGTTACATTAATAGGACAGAAACACTGGCAGCCCATCACCCAGGCTTCAGGCTGGCTACCTGCCCAACATAGAACCTTCCCTCAGGCATTCCGACACTCAGACACAAACACTCCACATGACATCACAACATTCTTTCTGCATTCCCACTACCAGGCTAAGCCAGACACAACAATATGCTCACTGTACGGATAGGTCCATTGTCCTTAGGACAACTCCATTTTGTTTGACTGCGACCTTGCCGGCCACCGCGCCTGTTCTATGGACGCCACCATTTTGGCTGCGGATGATACGGACAGGTATACTGTCCTTAACACACTCCCATTTTGTTCATTTACAACCATCCCAGGCACCTGGTGTGTTCTACGAACATGTTTCATCTCATTTGTAAACGGCACGGCCAGGTATAATGTCCTTTCTGTTTATGTGCCCACAACTTGAACAGATGTTGCAGTCAAACATCAACTCCATCTTACTTGACATTAGTAAGGGTAGCTGTACTGCCTTTACAACACCCACATTCCATTTCTTGCGGCTAAGTCGAACAGGCGTGCTGTTCGCAAACATTTTAAGAGTCTTTAAAAAAAAAAAATCCACAAAACTCTAACTACAACTACTATACAAAAACATTCCAAACACACACACACACTTCAATCCAAAGAAATATTGGGGGAAGCAGATACTGACACAAATATAGGGGAATTAGGATTCAACATGGGCTGGTTATGAGGAGAAGATTTCTGTGGGGAAGAAGGGATAGATATTTCGTCAAAACGTTTATTTTCTTCTTGAAGGTTTGGGGATGTTTCACTATGGAATGGAGAAGCAGGGCAGGTACAGGTGGGACAATGGTAACAAACTTTTCCTCTCACACAGTCCTCCACAAACTCCCTTAAACTTTTAAAATTGTCATTCAGTACATCCATTTTCTGCTCAATCCTTTTCATCCTGTCTTCTTCTGTCTCGTTTGTTGGCCTTCCTTCTTTTCTTTCCTGGTCTGTACCAATAAAATTAACACATATTAAATGCCTATAAAAAACTGGTCAGTATTTTGCCTACGCAGAGCAGTTTATACCATTATTGTCGCTGTCTTCCGACATTTCCCCATGCAGAAAATTCTCCTCCAGCCACTCCAAATTACTAGCCATTTCTGTGTCAAAACAACAGAAAGAAATTATTTCTGCACCACATGCTAAAAGAATTACACACTCTTAAAAAAAAAAAGGACCTTCACTCACTATTTTGATGTACTTTCCCTTCGTCCTACTGCGTCCGTCCACTGTCGGTACAGGTTGCAGATTTTCTGTGAAGTGATTACGATGGAGGCACCCTTTTTTTTATGGTACCATCCATTTCATTCTACATGGTTATTAAATGTGTTGTTTTCATTTCACACCTTTAGGTTTCCATATTTATATGTACTTTCAGTAAAAAAACTTTGTTAAAGGGATGTTACACTTCACAGTGAAACCAAAAACACTGCACATTCCCCCATTATGGTAATAAGCTCAGCAACCATAACTCGCAGCATCTACGTGCATTGCTAAGACTAACACCCAGGACATCAAATATGACATCACAAATATCATTGATGACATCACTGATGAAATCACATGTGAGAATAATGTTGACGAAAAGTCCGTACCTACAATGGGTTCTTTGTATTATGTTGATAGCAAGATGTCAGGGGTGATTGTGTAATGTTAAATATGTAATAACTAACAATTCAAGACTTCATACACACTTGTGCTAGTACAAACAATACATATAAAGACCCAATGAATATAAATCAGAGGCACATACAGGGAAACTCAAGTAGGGAAGAAAGAAACCGCATCATGCGAAGGTGTATCTTCCTGCATACAAATTAATTGTGAGTTTGAGGCCTGCTATTGCCCCATGCATGTGCATCATGAGCTCAGACCAGACCCTAAGGAAAGTATTTTAAGAACACATGACAAGGTTACCGTTTTGACATAGAACACCTTTTCAATTTTTATATTGTGCTCGTCACTGAATAAAACCACCTGGCCTAGATTTTTCAATGCACCAAAATAAGTGAGGCAGGCATGTGATGTCATCAGTGATGTCATCAATGATATTTGTGATGTCATATTTGATGCCCTGGGTGTTAGTCTTAGAAATGCACGTAGATGCTGCGACTTATGATTGCTGAGCTTACCATAATGGGGGAATGTGCAGTGTTTTTTGGTTTCACTGTGAAGTGTAACATCCCTTTAATAGTTTTTTTACTGAATATATATATATATTTCTGAGGCTTGTGGAATCTGCTTAGATCACATGCTGTGCATAGGCCGACATCTAGTGGAAGCTGCGGAGTATTACAGTTTGTTTTTTCGAAAATCGAAAATGGGCGTCGACACAGGGCGTGCCAGTAATACTATCCCTAGTGTGACGTCCACTGTACCCATGATCCCTCACGCGTCTAGGATCCCCAGATTGTTTTTTTCCGCCATTCTGGTCGGAAGCACTTCATCGGAGTTCCCTGGCTTTGCCATATTTGCACTCAAAACTAATTCTAATTTGCCCCGTTTTGTCACCCTTACGCCGATCAACATCTCGACGCCGAACTGGGGAGGAGATCAACGTCGAATACCCGACGGATTGGGCCTTGAGGCTTCCGCCTCGGCTCGGGCCTGGGCCGCTGGCCTCGGCCCTACAAGTAGGGAGAGTGGGGGGTGGTACACTTCCACACTCGGTTATATATATAATCATATAGACACCTTCTTACCTACACACACTTGCCCGCTGCCCACAGGCGCGTATGGAGGGTACGCCCTTTCAGTTTTGCCCCAAGTGTAATAAGAAATACCCTTGGGTAGATAAGCACGCTACGTGCAACCTTTGCCTGCCCAGAGACCACCCCGAGGCGGGTTGCAGGGCCTGTAGTAGGTTTAAGACCAAAACTCTTAAGGACCGCTCCACCAAGCGTTGGGCCCACCACGCCAAGCTAGCAGCTATGGAGGCGGAGGGTACCTTCAGCGACGGCAGCGACGCTGGACTTTCGGACGGCGAGGGCACCAAGGCGTCGAAAGACAGCCTAATGCACGTCCCCGGCCTCGGAAGGTCGTCCGTCCCGGCGACTATGGGGAAGTCCCCCGGCGACAAAAGCGTTACACATACACACGCTAAACACAAAAAAGCCACCCGAGATTCGACGTCGTCGAAACCTCGAAAAGAGGCACAGAAGGAGCGGTCCGAAAGGACGTCCTCTGGGCGGTCCCGGTCGAGGTCGTCGCACGACGTCAGGCAAGCCTCCACACTTGCACATAGTGCCTCGCCCATTAACATCACGGAAGATCACTCGTCCGGAGACGAACACGACTTCCATCCCCAGCCTGCACCCCAGGAAAAGGGTACATCACTTGGGAGTAAGGAGGGCCCAGTTTCGAAGCCTAGTTCGAAACACAGGCATTCCACCTCCGATCCTCGACGCCAGGCGTCGAAAGATAGGGGAAATGGTAAACACACTTCCACCCACGGGGAAGGGGGTAAGCAGCAACGGAAACAACCCTTGCAATCCTCCACAACAAGAGAACTGACTTCCCCGTCCAAGTCTTCTCAGGGACAGTCCATAGAAAGTTCCAGCAAGGTCACCCCAAGCTCCAAACTCTGGTCATGCGAGGACATTGACAGAGTAATGTCAAGGATGTCTTCCTTGGCAAATTTCTTCGAAAGACACCCTGACCAACTCCTAGCTTTAAACCCTCAGGAATCTTCTCCCTCAGGTTCAAGGGACCCTATCCCTTCAAATAAAAGGCCCCGGTCGAGACACCATTAAAGGCTTCAGACCCCTTTGAGGTCCAACCCTATTCTTGCCTTTTCCCTACAGGCCAAGGAGACTCTTCCCTTATAGAGGGTCAGGAATTTGAGACGCCAGAAGATCTCGCAGTGTCAGATTATTACGGGGAGGACGAAGACGAGGATGAGCCAGAAAATAGCCCAGATATTTTCAGAATGGACTCACCAGTCGAAAGGGAAGCCCCAGTGTCTGATTCCCCAATAGATAATCAGCCCCTCCTGAATGAACTGCTCTCTCGGGCAGCTAACCACTTCCACATAGACACACAAGGTGTCCAAGAAGAGAGGGACTTCGCGGAGGAACTAATAGGGGAAAGGAAGACAGTAGCCCAAACCATTCCCATCCTGAAATCTATTCAACGCACAATAGCACCATCCCTTATCAACCCAAACCTGACAAGACCTGTAAACCCGAGAGTAGAGAAGCTGTTTAAAGCAGCCCAGTCGGACCCTCTATATATTAGAGGTCAACTTAAGCCAGACTCTCTAGTCGTAACTAACACCCGCAAGAGAGCTGGAACCCCATTATCTTCCTCTGAGGCTCCCCCCGACAAGGAAAGTAAGAAACTCTATGGTTTTGGTAGAAAAGTAGCTTCCACGGCAGCCTACCAAACCAGAATCGCGAATTCCACCACACTGTTGGCCAGCTACAACTGCCATCAGTGGGAAGAAGTGGCAGCACTAATAGATTCCGCTCCCGAACCCCTTAAGAGCCAGCTATCTCGCATTTGTGCAGAGGGAAGAAACGTCTCAGGCTGCATTTTAAAAGCAACTTTGGACGCCGCAGACAATGCGGGTAGAATTATAGCAGAGGGGACTGTCATCAAAAGACATGCTTGGTTGAGGCAGTCGGGATTCAAAGCAGAAACACAAGCTGCACTCTTAGACAAACCAGTGGAAAGTGATCTCCTGTTTGGAAAGGCAGTCGAGGACGCTCTAAAAAACGCTAAGGAGGAATTCGACACCCTCAAATCCCTTGGCCAGTTAACTACAAAACCACCTAACCAAAGAGGGAATGGCAATTTTCGTCGCCCCCGCGGCCAAAATTCCAATATAGGAAATAGCTATTCCCACACCCAGGGTACACAGTGGAACACCAACTCACAACAGTCTACCCAGGGGTATGGTAGGGCTAGTAAAAGAGGACGTGGTAGAGGCAGAGGCAGCCCCAGTAAAGGAGGCGGCACGCCTCCACCAAAGCAGTGACGCCCATTTCAGGGTCCCTTCCCATACAACCCCAGTAGGGGGACGAATATCCAGCTTCACCCAGGCATGGGAAGGGATAACATCCGACAGATGGGTGCTGTCAACGGTATCCAATGGGTACTGTATAGAACTACTGCAACGTCCCCGAAACCATCCTCCAAGACAAAAAGTCCACTCTTTGGAACATCAGAAGATCCTCCTCGAGGAGATCTACAATCTGCTCCAAAAGGACGCGATAGAAATCGTCCCAAGCCACCAGGTAAACAAGGGTATTTATTCAACTTACTTCCTTGTTCCAAAGAAAGACTTAACAATGCGCCCAGTATTGGACTTGCGGCCTGCCAACAAGTATGTCAAGCCCCAAAAGTTTCGTATGACTACACTACAAGAGGTAATCCCCCTCCTAAAAAAGGGGGATTACTTGGCAACTTTGGATATGAAAGATGCCTATTTTCATATTTCCATGCTCCCAGCGCACAGAAAGTACCTACGCTTCAAGGTGGACAGTCAACACTATCAGTTCAAAGTGCTGCCCTTCGGGATAGCTTCGGCACCAAGGGTATTCACCAAGGTACTGGCGGTGGCGGCTGCACACCTACGCAGGAAAGCTATCCCAGTATACCCTTATCTGGACGACTGGCTCATAACGGGGGAAACCCCAGTGATTTGCAGGACAAACATTCAAAGGACTATCGACCTACTTCACGAATTAGGCTTCTCAATCAACGAGAAGAAATCAAGCCTAGTGCCAAGCACCTCCAAACAGTTCCTAGGAGCTATCCTGGATACTCAAAGAGGGTTAACGTTTCCTTCAGAGGAAAGAATTCGGAATATACTACTGCAAATTCCGCAATATCAGGCCGGTCGCCAAATAACGGTACGCAGGGCAATGCGTTTGCTGGGCATGTTGGCTTCATGCATTTACCTGGTCCCCCACGCGCGACTGCGCATGCGTCCCATGCAGGAATGGTTGGCGAAACAGTGGTCTCAGGCAAGGGGTCAGTGGGACGATCTAGTGGTCGTTTCGCCAACATTGGTACAAAGCCTTCACTGGTGGACAAGAGTAAATCTTGCTCAGGGGAAACCTTTTCACGATCCCGAGGTACAGGCAATAGTCACTACCGATGCATGCCTCACTGGGTGGGGAGCTCACCATCTCCTCCACACAGCCCAAGGTCTCTGGTCTCCCTCAGTAGCCAGGAACCACATCAACCTGCTAGAACTTCTGGCAGTATTCAGAGCACTTCTAGCATTCGAGCCCTACCTGCTCAACCTGGCAGTGCAAATCCGGACGGACAGCACAACAGCCATGTTCTACCTGAACAAGCAAGGAGGGACTCCTTCACCAAATCTGTCCAAGCTTGCCCAGAAAATCTGGATATGGGCACTCAGACGGAACATCTTCCTGTCATCACAACATGTTCCAGGGGAGCTCAATTCCCTAGCGGATGCTTTAAGCAGAGACTCCCTCCCAGAGGAACACGAATGGGTTCTACACAAAGAGGTCGTAGAAGACATCTTCTCTCAGTGGGGTTGCCCCACTATAGAGTTATTCGCCACAAGCGAAAACAGACAATGCCCAGGATTTGCATCCAGGTTCCCCCAACCAGACTCCCAGGGGAACGCCCTGTGGATGAACTGGTCAGGGATGTTTGCGTACGCTTTTCCACCAACTCCTCATCAGGAAGGTGGTCAACAAGATGAACAGAGAGTCGATGACGCTCGTCCTAATTGCTCCCATGTGGGCAAGACAACCTTGGTTCCCACACTTACGCAGGATGGCGGTGTGCGAACCCATCAGACTTCCAACCTGGTACAACCTTCTGTCCCAGCACCAGGGTCAAACAGTGCATCCTCAACCCAACTCAATGAACCTCGCAGCATGGCTCCTGAGGTCATAGAGTTTGGACATCTCAATCTACCACAAAGATGTATGGACATCCTAAAAGAAGCTAGGAAACCAAACACAAGGCACTGCTACTTTGACAAACGGAGGAGATTTGTTATTTGGTGCCAGAATAAACAAATCAACCCAATTGAATGCACTCCTTCCACTATTGTTACATTCATGCTCCACCTGCTAGATGCAGGGCTGGTTTTTAACTCGCTCAAGGTGCACCTGGCAGCTCTATCAGCCTACACCACCTCCCATAACAAGGTATCGTGGTGGAAAATACCAGTGGTTAAAGCTTTCATGGAAGGAGTAAAGAGACTTCATCCTCCAATTTCCAACCCACCACCAGGATGGGACCTGAACGTGGTGCTATCTAAACTCATGGGCCCGCCCTTCGAGCCCATGCATAAAAGTAGTCTCAAACATCTGACTTATAAAACAGCCTTCTTAGTAGCCATTACTTCTATAAGAAGGGTCAGTGAAATCCAGGCTCTGTCAGTGCAGGATCCCTTCTTTACTGTCCACAAGGACAAACTGGTTTTACGCACACACCCTAGGTTCTCACCTAAGTTTATCTCTAAATTCCACGTAAACCAGTCCATCGAGCTTCCGGCTTTCTTCCAAAACCCACAAAGCTCGGCTGAGGTGAAACTACACACACTAGATGTGCGTAGGGCGGTCCTCTACTATGTAAACAAGACCAGACCGTTACGAAAAACAGATCAGCTGTTTGTCTCCGTAGCTACAGGCAGAGAGGGGGATCGCGTCTCTAAGGGTGCCATCTCTAAGTGGATTGTTAACTGTATCCAGCTGTGTTACTCACTCGCTGAAAAAACTCTGCCTTTCACGCCTAGGGCCCACTCTACAAGAGGTATTGGGGCCACTCTGGCTTTCATTGCAAATGTACCCCTTGACACCATTTGCAAAGCAGCTACTTGGAGCTCTATTCACACTTTTACTCAGCACTACTGCATTGACACTCATTCCAAGACAGATACACAAGTGGGACAAGCGGTTCTAAGACATTTATTTGCTCATGACCCTTCTCACACCCCACCTCCTTCTTCAGGTACTGCTCGCTAATCTATGCACAGCATGTGATCTAAGCAGATTCCACAAGCCTCAGAAGGGATACATTACTCACCGTAATCGTATTTCTGATGCTTGTATCTGCTTAGATTCACATGCGACCCACCCTTCCTCCCCTCTGAGAGAAGGCACATGGTTGCTTGTAGTCTTACCTTTCTACCTATCTGCTTGGATTATCTGTACTCACGCTACTCCTCATGCTACCTCATGTCAGGAAAAACACAATCTGGGGATCCTAGACGCGTGAGGGATCATGGGTACAGTGGACGTCACAATATGTGGCAGGGAACGAAAACAAAGGGGTTAAACATGTATGTCATCAATAACATTCGTGATGCCATCTTTCATGTTTTGGGTGTTGTTAGCGCACAGTGGTGATGGGCGGTATGGGGGCTTAGTTTACCATAACTGACGAATTTCAGGGGTTTTTCGGTTTTATTTTGAACCATAATGGGGAGGTAGATTTTTTTTTTTTTAATGAAGTACACAGGTTTTTGGTAGGGCAACTTAACCATAACGTCCTCTCATCAAAGTTTTTTTGTAGTGAATATGTTATATATGTAAATACTGTATCTATAATAAGGCATCTGAACTGTATCTACTGTACCATTTTCCTACTGTATATATCTAACCTATGTAACAATTGTAACATTTTTTTCTGTAAGAAAGCGCCCAGATGGCATTGGCATGTTATATAAGCAACAAAATAAATAGACACCAATTACCTAAGAAATGCAGTTCCATCACAGCAAAAGCGGCCGCCTTCCCCACGGGAGACCACAGTGAACACGCAGGTATATGTGGTTTACGTCAAGTAGAGGGAGGAGGCCGGTCAAGCTCAGAGGCACTCCAGAAATTGGTGACAATGATAAAAGGCAGAATTGTGTGCGAGCAGTGTGCTGTTTATCCTGAGCACTAGCTGAGGAATGAGTCTGCTTACAGTGTCGGCTGTTTTGGCAGTGGTCCACCTTAAAAGTTGCACCCGGCGCGGTTTGTGTGCAGTCTGCTGTTTTGCTGTTCTGCGGGAGTGAGTGAGTGTGGATCATTGGATAGATTCATAGCCCTTCTCCTGTATGCTCAAAAAAGCTCTACTGTAAGTACATTTTTGCATTTGTCCTCTGGTGAACAACTTATTCTTTGACCTTGCGCTCCACTAATCAAGCACTGACTATTTTCAAATATTTTCAAACACTGTCCGATTTTTACTGATTTGAGGAGCGGGACTGCTCAGGCCCAGGAGTCAACTATTAATCTGCCTCTGATTTCGGACCAAGAAATGTTGGCAGTAACTTGTCCGTTGCCACTGTCGCCGATGGAGGGCATGCCGGCGGGCAGAATTGCAAACTAAAGAGATTATATTCAAGTCCCCTCTTTGAATTACCTAGTCCATTGGAAGACTTGCCATCGCATCGGGTCAAATTGACTAACTTCTTTAAGTATCAATAATCTTTAAGTATCAACAATCTGTGTGAACGGCCGCCGATGGTTTCGACATTGAAACTCTAATCAATGTGCTGTGTATAGATGAAGGCTCAATAAATATGTTGAATACGCCTCCGGATGTGCAAGCGGATGCATTTCAAGACACTTATTCCTCATTTTCATCTTTTAATTAAACTCCAACACATGCTCTGCACATGCGACTGTTCGTGGGTTTTAAGCATTCTAATGGATGTAATGACTCCAAAATTTCGTAAGCTCTGTCTGAGATTAACCAAGTTTTATGTGTCTCGGTTTCACTTTATGAGGGGATAAAAACCAAATCACACTTGGTACTCCATGATTCTCTTCTTATGAAATTTGAAAATGTCAAGTTACACACTACAGCTAAAAACTTACTTTCCAATTACGGACAGGCATCTGAACCTGAGGGTCAAGTGAGTGAGGTGATCATAGCACACCAGAGGGACCTGGTTTCTGCTTCACAGATGAACCAATGACGGAATACTACACTTGAAAAGTAATCAACCAACTACATTGGCTATAACTTTTGTTTCCAGGTCATTGAAGAAGGTCCCTAAATTGCTAGAATTGAACCTACCAATACTTTTGACCATCATTCTTCGTGTGTACTTTCTACACCTCTGGTGGTCGACTTAACTTTGGGGATAATACAACTTTGATGGATGATGTTTTAAATATTTCTAATGTGCAGCCCCCATCAATATTAAGGAATCTGACCACTGCTGTTACTGAGGCAGGGCATAGTGAAACTCTTTTGCATGCTAAAAAACCAGGGATATCTTCCTCGTAACCTATTTAGCAAGACAAAAAATATAGTAGTGCATAAAACAATAGATAAGTGTCTAAATATTTCTTTCGCACTCTGCTAAAGAAACCTGAGGTTAAAGCCAAATAAAAATCTTAAATATGTGCTCTTCCCTGAAGTTAAAGCCAAATAAAAATCTAAATAAGTGCACTTCGACACAGTTGAAGTCTTGAGGTAACATCCACTGGAGTAACTATCCCTCGGACAGCACATGATTTTGCTGGGTCGCCAGTGTTTAATTCAGTGTCACAGGGTGGACAGTTGGTTGGTTTTGTTTCTAATGAGCCCCAGTCCCTTAAACCCTGGATTTCAGATACCAGTGGCTCTGGTTTGCCTTGGGTAGGCTCTGCATTGTGTTTAACTGCAGAACAAGCATTGCAGGATAAACCTGTTGAATTGCCAGAGTCATCTGGAATTAAAAAATAAACACTACTTTGGAGAGAGGTGGGGGGCTTCATCAAATGGCTCCTCAAGATTTAATTTACAAATTAAATCGGAGTGTTTGCATAGTGTGCCCACCTAAGGGCATAAGGACTGAGGTGTTTTGCTGCATTCTGTTAAGTGGAGGAGTTTGCCTTCTGAGACTGAGTCCCTCTTCTATGTCTATCTGCAAAGACTGCTTCTAACACCCACTCCGGACGTGGAGCGCCGCAGAGTGTTTGCGGGTGTGTGAGGCCACACTAGCTTCACAATCCCCACAAATCAGGAAACTCCAAGAAACCTCTGGCAACTCAAGCAGCGACTCCTAGAATGGAAGAAGATGCACTCGCCGGCCTCCAGCTGAGAACCAGGAGCAAGGTATGTGCAAGCAGGACTCCTAATGCTGTGCCTGCAATACATGAAACTTTGCCTGCAGTGGGAACTGTAGCGCGAGGAAAGATCGTTAAAAACTACAAAAAGTTTGATAGCCTCACAAACCTCAAACGAAGCTTGTTTAATCCAGCGAACATAGGAACTGAAGCCCCGCCTTCTTGCTCCTTCCTCTCCCCCTCATCGTTCTCACCTTGCCACTCTCCTACAACAAATCCGATTGAGATCCTCGATTCAGAAGCTGAGGGTGATCAAGGTGCACTCGCTGCGGTAGAACCTTCGCTTGCTGATTTGATGCCAGCATTGACGGCCAACGAGGGTGTAGTCCGCGTTGAGCTTAGTTACCTGATTTTCCTGAAGGAGTTTATTGCTTAGTTTGAAGATGGGGCACTTTCTGTGGAACCGACCAACAGGCTCCTCGGCAGCCGGGGGTTTTGCAACCCGTGTGCCGTAACGGAACTGAGGCAATCAGAAAATGAAATGGAAAACAAAAGTGAAGGGCACGCAAGAACTGTTGTAGACACCCGATTTATCCCACCACAAGATCCTCCACAAGTCCAACCGGCTGAAGGAGAAAAGACAAACTTTATAACTCATGAGCTTGCACTTTAGGTTATTTCAAAATTTTCTAGTGGCAAAAGAAGTCATTCAGCTAAGCACCCTGAAGCCAATCATTCTAACTCCACATAACAGAGGAAAATGTACAGAGCGCATATTGAAGAAAAGCAACTACTCGACTTCAGACCTAGGAATGCTAAAATGGCACTTTAAACCTTGAGATGTCAATAAAGATGCCGAATGTAAAAAAAGACCAAGATACACTGGAACCGAAGCAAGTGGAGAAGTCGTGTGGAACTGAGGTAATCACGGCTGAAGATCTACTGACAGGCGCTGTCAACAGCTTTGCAGAATTGCCAATAACTCTCCCTTCAGTACCCGCCGAATGCCCGGGTAGTGCAGATGCTTGTGACATAACACTGCTGACATCACTGTCCAACCTAAGTTCAGTAGGAATGTTGGGCAGAGCAGTTGTAACAGACAAAGAGATCGAACATCTGTCAGCAGGCCTGGAATAGTTGATAGAAATGAATGCCCCCACTGGCCAGCAAGTCAACTCTCACAAAGAAAATAAAGTTGCTCCTCTGGGTTTCCAATCTGATCAGCATTTATGTGAGTGGAAGGCAACAGAAAGGGGCACTTCCAGCAGAGCTGTTGACCATGAAAAAAGTCTTAAAGATATGATAACTTGACAATAGCGGAAGCTATTTGAAAATTAGCCCCAGGGGTGAAAAACACAGAGAAAAGGTTATCTCCAAAAGTATCAATAATAATGCTATTAGATCAAGAATTGAAAGTAGATTTGGCTTCAAGACTTTCCCACTTCAAAAGAACCAGGAACTTAGACATCGGAACCCACGCATTTGTCTAAGACACTTCGAAGTGAAGCAACACTACCTAATCAGAGTAAGGCTGATCTGGAACCCAAACCATCTTGCAACAGAAGAAAGACTCCACAAAAGACCTCATCAAGCAGTGACTCTGATTGCTCTTGTTCAACAATATCAACTAGATCCAGAAACAGAAAAGACAATGTAAAGTACAAAAGCACAGAGACCAAGCAACACTCCCCTGGAGCTTCTGAGGCCAGTCATGACTGGGAAAAGCACCTTCACACATTGGTGAACTCAGCAGTAACTATAACCCTTGCACCATACTGAAAGCTGTATGAGACATTGTGCGATAACTACAAGGATCAATCAACCTTAATAGCACTAATGAACTCAAAATTAATCTCCATAGAAAATTTCATGGAGTCAATGAGAGAGAAAAAGGGACGAGAAAGAGAACTGGATGGAGTCATATTGAAATCTCTAATAGACTCTCCTCCAAGACGATAAAGCTGATAAAAGAATTTTCTTGGAGGGAGTGTGCGAGATCGTCGCAGGGTCAAAACAAGATCTAAGCAGGATCACAGAACCAACAATTTTACCCCCAGGGCTGAAACTGCAGACTTTGACTTAAGAATAGCTCCAATGGAAAAGGGAACAAACATTGCAAAAAGCAGACAGTTCTGTGCCTACGAACCTGTGTTGCATGACTATGAGTGAGAACCTCACCATTACTGTGACTAATAGCAATATGACAACACCTGGCGCCTCACGAGTGGTGGTAAGCGCTGCAATCTATAACAACTTAACTTGTGGCAGGCCCGACGAATATTTAATTACAGAACCAGAATGCAGCCCTAAAGGGCAGAAGGACGGCCCATCCAAAGCAAATCCCTTTTTGATCTTCAAACCAGCCACCAGCCTAAACAATGGCAGGAATACGAAAGGGAAAATGACCCAAATGCAAAAATCAAAAAACATTAACAAATTGGCAAAAGCAAAAACCTGTAACTCTAGGAAATTCCTAAGGATTGTAAAAACAACAGAAAAGGCCTCCAGCCGAGACCAGCCTTCCTCGGATGGCAGCTCTGAGGTTCAGGTGCCGAAACTGATTCGTAAAATTACCAAGAAATCAAGACAGTTAATAAGCGCCCCTATCGAGATCCCAGCACAGGTCCATCTGGACTTGAGTGTTACAGACTTATTGGAGCTATCAATTTACGAAGATGACCAGCGGTCACACAATGAACAGCCTAGTGGAGTGCTATCAATTAGCCCACTAAAAGACATTGTAGACGTCTACGCAAATTCAAAGAATGTATCCAACGGATCACCTAGATTTGTACGCTAAGTGAAAAAAGAAAGTTGACGGGACACAATGTGGCGAATTATGGTGACATAAACCTCCTAGAGATGCTGAGAAAGTCAGACGTCGTGAACCAAATCACGATAAAATTCAAAATGAACAACAGTCCATACACACCACCACAAATGTTGCTTCAAAAGAAAAGGTCAAAATCGGAGACAAAAGAAGACCCACGAAGAACAAGACTTCATATTACTGGAAAGGACAAAAAAGGCTCCCGATGGTTTGATCCTAAATCGCTCGAATTTGATGATTCTCTCATCACATTCCAAAACTATGAGTGATTACTTCAAAAGACATAAGTTTTGAGCTTCCCGCATGAGAATACAAATGACAAAGTCAAACTCATAATTAACTCAGCCACTTTAGTAACAACTGTGTGGGAGGCAAGAAATGACTTTCATTCATTAGGATTTAAAGTTGAAGCCAGCGATGCCTGTGAAAAGCGAATGGCAGACCTAGCACCGAGCCCTCCACCAAGCGAGTCTGAAAGGACAAAAATGAGAAGATATGAGACTCCAAGATATAAAGAAAGTCATCACAGTGTAAGTCGGCTTGTCGGAATTCCTAAACCACCTGAGGACCTCCTTATTTGGGAGTCCGGCAGCAGTGATCCAAAAAAAAAATATATATAATAACAGGAATATTCCGACAGAGCCTGTAAAGACTGAAAAGGAAGCTCTGCAGAAAATAAGTCATAATTCAGTGTAAAAAATCTTAAGACAATCCCACAGACGAGGCCTCCATTAGAGAAGAAAAGGAGACACTGCTGTCTTGGGACTGGCTAGCTAGATCACTTGGCATAAGCGGAAGTAGAGCCAGAAGGGATTACAAGATGACAATTGGAAAGTTTGTTCATGGAATACTCAGGGGTTTGGTCATTTATTCAATGAGATGCCCCCATCTTCCTTGATCAAGATCTTATCTGCCTCTTAGAAACATGGCTAAAAGATCCCCCTCTTTTCGACGGCTATACCACCTACCTGAACCCATCGAGAGGTGGTTTAAAAGGTAGACCATGTCAGGGCTATTAATTTTAGTAAAAAAATTATTGAAACTTCTGCATTGTTGAAAAATTGAATTTGAATCCTTATATTCAAGTGATCAAGATTCAGAACAACAGTAACACAAACAAAGAAGAAGATACTTTATTAATAAACCTCTACTGCAAACCAGAGACAAAAGAAGACAGTACTTTTATCTAATCTGTCAGTTATGATTGACATAAACTTGGCCGACCACTCAAATCTTAGAGTAATAATCTGCGGCGATCTGAATGTAAATTGTTGAAAGAATTGACGGAAAAGGCTCCCAAAGAAAATTCCCATTCCAGAAGAAAAATCGCAGATATGATGAATGGATCGAAGAAATGACTTTGAGAGATCTTCACTTAGTGAATGGAAACATCGATGGTGACATACCACCAGCTATTACATGGTCCAACGGAAGCACCAAAGGAATTCTCGACTATTGCTTTGTTTCTGGAAACCTGCTGCCTGAGATAGTAAGAATGGAAGTCGCAAAGGCCGCTCATAGCGACCATGATCCTCTGATTATGACATTCAAAAGAGCCCACATTAGACCACAAAAGAAATGGGAACACAGAATTGAAGTTGAAGGAGGTTTAAATCGATTGCGAATAAAACCAACTGAAGTCCAATAAATAACAAAAGATCTAACAGAGCTTTTGAAAAATGTGACTGACTCAGTAGAATATAGTAGCACACTAATGGCTTTCAAGGCGATTAAAAAAAGGACCAATGAAGCCAAAATACATACATTTACATATCTATAATAAAGATATAATATTACAAAAAAAGCTATTAAGGAAAGATCTCCGAGTGAAAAAAATGAAAACTCCAAACCAAAATGTTTTACTCAAAAACAGAAACAAAAATATAAAAATTGGGGGAAATCACAAAGAATAAATATGGACCTGAGAGATGCAGAAAGTATACTTGAAGCACTCGCCGAGACAAATGGGAGAAACGTCTGGAAGCTAATGAAAGAAAAAGGTGAAGCTCTACATTCACGACAACTTAATCCGATATCAGAGGAAGTATGGGTGAAGCATTTCAAAAACCTATTTGACAAGTCAACAGGAATATCTAAAGAGTAAGATAACTGTGAGCCAAATTAATGATCCTGGGAGATGAAGTGCAAAAAAGATGAGATCCTGCGCCTGATAAAAAAAAGTAGCAAATCTCGAGCCCTGGGCCCAGACGGAATCTCAAACGCACTAATGAAAGAGGCCCCAGAAAAATGGGCAGAATTTTGTGAAAAGATGTTCAAAAGAATATTCAAGAAAAGAAAAATACCAAAATCATGGTAATTGGCTATAGTAATACCAATTTTCTTTTAAAAAAAAAAGGTAATAGAAATGTACCAGGGAATTACAGACTCATCGCCTTACTCGATGTGGTGGGAATCATCTTCGCGAGTGTCATCCTACAGAGACTCCAAGACTGGATAAACACATCAAACTCTTTAGATAAAAGACAAACAGGCTTCGTAAAAGAAGTCAGATGCAATTTAAATCTTCTGATCTTAAACATGCTGAAACATGTGCAGAGTGAAAGAAGTCAAAAATCTACACAGCAAGTGTAGACCTGAGTCAAGCATTTGATACTATCAATCATTCTCTTCTCTGGGAAAAACTGAGAAAGAAAGGATGTGCAAGTGATCTGATTGAAATTATCAAAGAAC
This sequence comes from Ambystoma mexicanum, assembly GCF_040938575.1. Taxonomy (NCBI): domain Eukaryota; kingdom Metazoa; phylum Chordata; class Amphibia; order Caudata; family Ambystomatidae; genus Ambystoma; species Ambystoma mexicanum. The sequence continues at coordinate 41,003,136 of NC_090933.1, forward strand.
TGCACTAAGGTACAAGCGTGCAAGTAAAGCTTGACTAGCAAGGAAATATTTCCAGAAAAATATGAACATCAATGGGGCCGAAACAAGGTTGTCCTCTAGCAGCCACCCTATTTAACTTTTTCATCGAAGATATAAGAGAAGATCTGAGAGATAGTAACACCTTTCCACCAAAAATAAACAGGAAAGAGGTAGGGTGGTTACTATACGCAGACAATTTGGTCCTCTTGGAACAGACTAAAATCGGATTACAAAGAAAACTTGTCATTCTACAAAATTATGTCAAGAAAAATCCCTTGAAAATCAATGCCTCTAAATCAGTGATTATGGATTTTTGGTGAAAAGAAAAACAAGCCAAAAGTCTCCTGGACATTAGACAAAGAAAAACTCTATCCAGTCCGCAAACAGAGATACCTAGGCATAACAATACATTTTGTTTTAAAAGTGAAAGACCCTGGAAGGACAATGTAAAGAAAAAACTCAACCAATTGACAGCACAGGGGAAATTATTAAACGATTCGGTCATTTTTTACTAACGCCAATCATAAAATACTTTAACCAAAAAGTAACTCCTGTTATCATCTACAGAGCAGAATCGTGCAAAGGCCTAGGTCAAGAGACATGGGAGTGGTGTGAAGGCTTTTTTGGAAAAGAATTCTAGATTTACCACAATCAACCCCTGTTGCTGTAATTCGACATGAGTTAGGCTTGAACTTTTTATACTCCAGAATTACAAGATCTCATTATTCAGGAAAACAATCGTGGTAAACTGACCGCCCCAATTCGAGATACTAACAAAAAGAGAAAATCTCAACGAATGGATTCTCGCGAATTGGAAAACAGAATGTTCAAGCATTCTCTTTGAGCTTGGATTAGCAGAAGACTCCCTGTGTAAGAATCCAATGGCGGCCAAGAGAATACTGTGGGCAGACGACTGGAGAAGAACAGAGGAGAAGAGAGCAGCATCAAAAACCCATATACTATCTAAAAATATTGGTGAATTCCCAAACGTGATAAGGTATCTGATGAAATTTCCGAACAACTACTTTCGGAACACACTAATGCGACTAAGATTAAATGTTCTACACAACAAAAACACTCTAAAAAGGTACAATGGAATGAATGAAACCTTGAGACATGTTTGCTTATTTTGTCCAAAATTAAAAGACCAAAGATCAATACACCTCCTCCCCGAACTGGGTAAAACGGCAGGCGTAGATGCTGAGAGATGGTGGGAGAGCATCTACCAAGTGGAAGATCGCAGAGTCAATTAGGCTACAGTAAACTTTTTGAAAGCCGCATTAGAGAAATTGGGGAGTTGAGAAGGAAGAATACTTTTGAAGTTATATACTGCTTTTTGAGGATTTGTTTGTTTTAAAGATGTAAAAGATAGCAATAAAAGTTTGTAATAAACTAAATGCTAATAAAGAATAAAAAATAAATTACAATCGGGGTTGTTTAATGGTACCGCCCAGACTGTTCGGGTACTTAACCAACTGCTGGCTACTGCCGCTTCTTTGTATGCTCCAGGGTTTAATGAAGCAGGGGAACAGAAAGAACCATTAGTAATTTTGAAACCTTTTTCTTTCTTTCCAGCAGTGTCTGTTGCTAATCTTCTAATAGCTCAGGTAGGATATCCCCACACTGAAGATGGCTCTCTGCCCTCTTACACTTAGGCGGTCTAGGGGAAGTGAGTACCTGGCATCATCTAATTGAAAAAAACCACAGGCTTCTCAAAGTTTTCCATCTTCACAGCAGGAGGGACACTGCCAGGGCCTACTGGTGCTCCTAGAAAGTGTTCTTCCTGAAAACAGGAACATAGTTCTTAATCGTACGAACATCTTAAGGTTGCTATGCTCCATACCCTTCCATTAAGCTATAACATCTGCTGACATTGATCTTATTTACTTCATGGATCATTTTACAACAGATTTTGTTATATTACTTAAATCCAAGATCTTGTTTGACTTCTAATGAAGGAATTGTGTGTAATTATATGATTATGCTTGATCTTTCTTTGTGTAAGGACTTGAGGTTGAGTGGAGAAGGATGGAATGGTGGAACAAAGGTCCCTTAAATAAATTGTACTCTCTCTTCATAGGGAAAATGACCAACTATGAGAGAATCAGCCGTTTTAAACTGTACCGATGCCTAAAGAATAGCATAGGTACTGGTCTTGATTTTTGGGGGCCTTGCCGGTCAATAAAAACGTACTCTATCCATTTTCCCTAATATTCAGCCTAGGAGTGTTCCTTTGACCCTCCTTTCCTGGAATACTAGGGGTGATTCTGACTTGTTGACAAATCCTGTTCTTGGAAAAATGCTGAAAAATAATTTTGTGGTATCCCTTCAAGAAACATGGTTATTGCATTGTCCAACATTTGATGGTTATACAGTCAGTTGCTAGCCTGCTAAAAAAGAAGCTTTAGGACGACCATTTGGGTGCCTACTCACTATGGTTTGAACATCTTGGTTTGTGTTGATTGTGAACTCTATTGCATTAATGTTTGGGATTTTAGCAACCCATATTAGGTTAAGTTTAATCTTTCTCTGGACATATTCCTATTTAACATGGTTCTATGTCATATTTCCGCTTTTTAAAGCCAACACAAAAAAGACTGATTTTATTTTGTGTTGGCTTTAAAAAGCGGAAATATGACATACTGCCCGCCTCTTCCACCTCCCCACCCCCCCAGACACCCACCAAAATTCACCACTCCCACGACAACTCCACTGGGGCTCACAGACCCTGTCATCCCCTGCGCGCACTTGTGTGCGGCAGGGGCATGACAGTTTGATTTAGAAAGACTGCTGTGTGCGGTCACAGAACGGTCTTTCTAAATCAATCTTTTGTTGGTTCTAAATCAGTCTTTTGTTGGTTCGGATTTTGAAAAAAAAGGTATTTTTACGTAATACCATTTAATGTCTGTTGGCACAATGGCCTTGGTAACCTGAAGACCTTTATACAATCAATTCAGGTCTACGCTAATGATTGGCTTGCCAATAATAGATGGGGGGAAGCTATTTCTTTGATTTAAATGCTTATTGTCTATCTATTCAATTGGGGACTGACGTCTCCCAAATCTCCCTGGGCAAAAAACAATACAGGAAAATCTGGGCAATAAATCAAAAAGGCCATGGACTTACGATGTTGAATGGCTGTGTGAAAGGAGACGTTCCGAGTAAATCCACATGGAGTAATGGGACCTTATATTTATCAATTGATTACATCTTTGTGAGTAGTGGGCTGTTTGATATGTGCAACTACTATATTTGCAAATGTTTTATTGACCATTGCTATTTGTCAACTGTGTTTTTTCCAGCCTCAGTCAACCACTGTACATCTCCTTCTCATTCTCTGCTCCTAAGAGTAAATCCGGCTGGCAATCCTATCAGTTGGACTTCTGTTTCTGTCCAAAAGGTTAATGAGAAGGCTTCAGCATGTCTAATTGCTTCTTTGATGGACTGGCACTATTGCTCCTTAAGGGTTGAGAGGTTTGATGTTTTTGTGAAGGATCTTTTGAGCCTTTTATCAAGGCATAATTGTACTGAGAAACCTATTGAAAAACATCTGCACTCTTTTGACTATAATACAGCTAATAGGAACAAGCTTATGCATGCAGAAATTAGAGCTCTGAAATCCTCAGTGAGTCTTTGTTTAGATCGAAAAAGAAATGTGATCAGAAGAATTAAACAATCTTATAGAAATTGGCTGCCGGGCAACTGGGCTCTCCGTACCCAACAGGATGCGGAGAGCATGATTCAAGTTTTGAGAAACAGGAACTCTGTCCTTTCGGCATTTGATGAATGACATGGAACGCACCCAATCCGAACTCAGAATTTCTTCTGTTTCTGAACAACAATGGTTTACACATCTTAGTAAAGTTTTTTCTAGGATTGATGAGGGCGTTGATAATCCAGTCACATCAATTAACATTGTAGATGACAACTGGACCCTTTCTATTGATCGTGATTCTATTCTCGAAATCATTTCAAAGATTAGTTTATCAAGGGCTCCTGGACCCAACAATCTCTCGAACCTTTGATTTAAAGGTGACCCTAATACTTGGGCCTCTATTTTGTCTATTTTATTTTAGAACATAGTAGATATACATACCCTTCCTGAAACATGGTCCACTGCTCACATACTACAAATTTACAAAAAAGGTTCCCGCTCAGATCCATTGAATTATCGGTCAATAGCAATTTTGGACACGGATAGTAAAGTGTTTTCAGCGTTGCTTTTACAACATCTGGAATCATGGCATAAAACGACAAATAAGATTCCAAAATGGCAAACTGGTTTTCGTAAAAATCATAATGCTGTGTCGAATGGGTTTGTGTTGAATTTCACCTTGAGTCAAGTGTGGCAGAAAAGATATGACTCGGTTTACCTGGCTACAATTGACAGATCGGCAGCCTATCATGCAGTGTATTGTAGTTTGCTATGGGCAAAGTTATAACAGTGGTGATCCCCTACCGGCTACTTCGATTTATTGCCCTTCACACTAATACTAACATGAAGCTTCTGTTAGATCGGGATGGAACACTGTCCCGAAGTATTTCGACCTTTAGAGGTGTCGTGCAGGGTTGCATGCTCGCACCCTGCCTGTTCAACCTCTATTTGCATGACATAAGTGAGCATTTAACGTCGGCAGCACTAGCTACACCTAAATTTCATAATTTGAACCCAGTTTTGCATGCTTATGCTGATGATTTTTTTACTTTTTTATACAACTCCAATTGGCCTTCAGCGTTTTGACTATTGCCTTCTCTACATTTGCTATAGCTCACAATCTAATAAAACCAAAGTTGTACTTTGTACAAATGAGACAAGCTTAAAATGTTTAATTGACATCTGGGACAAGAGGGGCTCGAAAGGGCAGGTTTTATATATTTAGGATTCCCTATCTTTATCAAACACAAAGCTCTAGTTAAGGAGTGACTAACCTGTCGTGCAGTCGTGCTTGGTAATGAACTCCTGCGGGTAGACTCTAAATATGGCACATTTTCCCTCTTGCCTTGTGTTAAGTTTTATGAGGGAAAAATTGTGGCAAAACATTTATATGGCATAGAGCTTTTACCTTTGTGGGCTTAAGATTTGTTTACCTGCAGTTGAGGGAATAATGTGGCTGAGAGTCTTGCAGGTACCAAGTAGCGTTCCTTTTGCTGCTGTTGGGTAGAAGTTAGGTCTCTATTCTCTCAAGAGTCGAGCCTAATGGAAATACTTATCATTCTATTATAAAATCTTGAGTTCAATGATTGCATCTTGTTTGTTCACAGATTTAAAGATGATTATTGAGGAAAGAGGCAACTAATGTATGTGTGCATTCTCAGACGTTGGGTTGTCTTCTAGAGATTTAATTGCCAATCCAATAAAGGTAAAGCAGATTTTGTTCGGAGAGGATTGGGCTTTTGAGATATGATTTTAACCCTGCTGGTGTAATAGCCCCATACGTAACCATTGCTCTGTCAGACGCCTATTTGTCAGATTTAGATGGAACCTGATTTTTAACGAGGGATGTGTTGATTCGTTTTAGTATGGCATCTAAACTCCAGAGCATTTGCTAAATTTCTGCCCTGCACTCCGAAGCAAACGTGAATTACACTTTAAGCGATTTGCATCTTTGTTTGCTTTCGAGTCTTATGACACTTTTTGGCATATTTACCTTGCAGAGCGAACAACTTCTTTGGTTTTAGTGGTTAGTGGCTTTTTATCATCATTGAAATTGGAGTGAGATTTATATTGCTTTTAATGTTCACTTTTTTATTGATTGATATTTTGATTATTTTTTGTAAATTTGAATGTGATTTAATTTGGTGGTTGTTGAATTTTTTATATCAATTGTGAACTTAATGTGTTTTTTGTGTTTTGCTGCAATTTGGTTGGAACTGTTTTTATTGTATTTTTATTAGTTTACTATTTCCTGTAATAAAGTAAATGAAATGTTTTTGACGATTTGTTGGTTTATAAATAACCATACGACAATAAAAAAAAGCAGAATTAAACATCCGTGTGCTCATGGCAGAGACCAGAGATCAAGAGAAAAGTCACGAGGGGTGAAACAGAAACCAATATAAACCTGCAAGTGGTTATCAGAGACCAGAGAGTATGAGAAACCACCCAGAGGGTGTGAACCTGTTTAAACGTACTACTCGCTTCTTTAATGCAAAATCCATTCAAGCCAATGGCATCTTGTGACCAATATCTGTTAACTTTCAAAGCAACATTGTTAGTATTCATCACCTCTCCAGGGAATTGAGGGGCGGGTGGGGTTACAAACTCTGTTCTCTAGGGATCCATTCATCATTTTCCACACTGTGGTTGTACTTCAAACAGATCCCTCTTTCATTTTAAAAGTAATTTCAGTTTTCCTTCTGAATCAGGACACATTCTTCCAGTGGCGTATAAACGCTGCATAATCTGGAAATGTTCATGTTATTGATACATGCCTCTAGACCTAGGGTCAAAAGGAATGCATTTTCTAACATCCCCCATAAAGGCTCCAAGAAGTTGGAATTGTTTCAAGGATTTGTGTCTAGCAATTTCCACGCATGGCTTTCTATTGGGACCTCATTGTTGGTTGGTCTTGTTGTCTATGTTTAGGGTTCTTCCCCTTGAAATGCACATACCGTACACACAGAAAGCTGTAGTCTCCTAAAAGCACAGTTAAAATGGTGTCTGGTCTTAAGTTTGAAATGTCAACGTTTGAAAATCGTCCTAAATGCTTGAACCTTTGTTCCTCCTATACATACATACACACACACGCACGACAGGATTTGGAAAATGCATATTTGAAGGAATAGAATGGCTAAAAGGCAATGGCCATAGGCTGTGTCCCCACTTTCAATCAAGCCATCAACTAAAAAAAGAGGCATGTCAGAGACTGAAAAAGTGGAAAGCGAAGGTAAAGAACACGGCATAGTGGATTGTCGTCAGCGAACGTGCGAATAAAAGAAATGCTTTAAACCCAGAGGGCGAGAAATGCTTTACCTTTGCAAAATCAGACGTATTGTTTTTTCAACGCTAATTATTGTAGATTTGATTTTGAATATAATCCCCCAGTATTTCCGTTTCATAATGGCTGCTATATTGCCGACTTCTCAGTTCGCACTGCAGATTTATTTCTGTTTTAATTTCTTCGATTAGCAGCTATCATGCGCGCTGCAGCAGCAATCGACCAAGCCTATGTTGCATGCACATGTATCAATGTTTGGATTATTTGGTGACCATTTCATACCCTGCTGTGCTGCGTCGACTTTGTATGGTCGTCCTCTACAACGGACAGGCCTGGAGCCATTTGCACCACATCCTGCACCTTCCCCTTTAAGTGTAAAGCTTCATGAGGGGGCTGCCTAGTCCCCTTTGCCTCTGGTGATCCAACTTTTCTTCTGATGGGAGCAGTTGCCTGCAGCGCTTCGTTTTTTTCCTGTGCACTTCCCTAATCTTTTTTTGAATTTCAATTATTCGCCATCTGGCACCACCGTTTTACATCGGTGCCTGTATGGTTCTGCTGGTTTGCACATGTGGTTTTTCTGGGTGGACTTTTATGTAGGGAAACTGTCGAAGCAGTGGTCAAGCAGGGTTTTTGCCTTGTAAATATTTTTAAGAAAATGCAAAGCAATTACCTATTTCGTGGTATATGTCTTACCAATTTTTAACATGCGTTTCACATGTTAAAAGAAATGTAATATTTTCTTTTGGGTTTACATTTTTATTTTAAGTACCAGTAACAAACTAAGATAAGATGTAACAAAAGTAATAGAGTAAAAATATAACCCGCGGAGACAGTGCAAGCAAACAATAGACTCGAGCAATCAGGTTACAGCAAACAGGATATCCATGATGCCAAGATGAGAAGAAAATAAATAAAACCCATCTGAAAATATGTGAGTAGTCACATAGGAAAACAGCAAAAACATCACCCAATGTAGGCTACAGAGGAGTATTTGAGGTCTGTGACCAACTCAAATAAAACATAATAACTCCAAGCCTAGAGTCTGCAACTTCAGAATCTACTTTTTAGTTTGGGCTACTATAAGCCGAAACTATTGCATTAGAGTACATGTAGGGAGAAATGGCATATGAGGAGGGATATGCAGTTTGTAGGTGTTTGGTTATTTGCACACCCATTGACTGCCCATGGCCATGCTAATCCCTTTGGTCAGTCCCACCCATTTCTGCCCTTCCCGACCCAAAACACCTCCTCATGGGAACTCTTTCAGCTTGCTTTAATCAAGCCTTACCATCAAACTTTGCACTCAAGTGCCTGCCAGTGTTTTTCAAAGTAGTCGTCTGAGAGTTAATGTCTTAATTGGTGTTATAAACCCACTACTGTTGCATTAACAATGTCTGCCGCTATCCCCTCGATGTATAAGCATTATGCATGTCCTTCACTGAAGTCCTGTTAAAAAGCCAACAGTTTTGGCTTTTGTTATGCATTTGCCAGGCACTGCTATTAGATGCCTAGGTACTCGCACCCTTTTCTCACCTGCTACCATCAATGGTTAGCTAATACCACTACAGCTGTGCCTGGCACGTGTCTTTCCCATTACCGCACAGAAGCCCAAACTTTTGGCGTTTCAAATGATTGTTTCAATTTGCAGAAGACTCAAAGGTTGTAGGACTGGTTAATGGGCGCTGTGGGAAATTTGAAGGTAGGCTGAGGAGAGAGCAGAGGCAGATTACTTGGCAGCAACCTATCGCTTGTGCAGTGGTGGGTGAAGGTGAGGAAAAAGCCCCACAAAGGTAGAAAGGCTCCCGCTTGGTGTTGTCATGTTTCACAGTATTGACTATGCTCTCAGAGTATACTGTTTACCCCAGATCACAAGTTTGCTCTTCAATAATACATTAACTTTCCACTGTATAATATTTCAACTCTTCCCCTGGGTTGGAACGCAAGAGCTTGGATGTGGTGTTTACCCAAGATCACATGGTTGCACTGTAATCCCTCCAACTGCAGTACTGACTGCTGTTCTTATTGCCATTTTACCCGCTGCTGGAACACAGGTTTTCAGAATATAGTGTTCATAAAATGTTAAAAAGCTGTCCTGCATTGAACACTTTCATCTGTACATACGGATTAATTTTCTTTCCTCGCCATGGAAAGCAAGACCTCACAATGTATTGCTTTACCATAATCACAAGGCCGTCTTCATCTCCCAGTGTGGATTGCTTTTGTTTCATCAACAAAAAACACAAGTGGTCACACATACATGTTGCCAAAGATCAAAACGGTGCACTTTAATGAGTTTCTCAGTCTCCCTGTACTGAGTTCTCCTTTCCTCTCCATTGACCACAAGACTAAGGGCCTGATTCACACAGCGTTTTCCAATGGGATGGTGCCCTTATAAAACACTTCTGTTAATCAGGCCAGACATGTTTGAGTGATCTTTGCTCATGATCACAAAGTTGCGTTGCAATTAATCTATTAGTCTGAGTGCAGCTGGTTTCTCCTTCCTCTTCATATGTGTACGAGCTCTGAATACGCAATTTGTACAGAGCAACCCACTATCCTATTGTAAAATCTTTCATATTGTGCTTTAAATGCAATACTAAGTGACACATTTGTGAAATCCAAGGTGTACTGTTATCACGACCAATTCAAATAATGCTACCATGCTATCGTTATTGAGTCATCTCTTTTACGTTACAAAGAGGATGAGAATTTGTGAGTCGTCAATGCCCAATTTGTAATCTCCTTTAGGGGTCAGGCAGATACACTGTTTCTACCGCATGGACAAAACGTTAAAACCCATCAAAGGACCTTCCAAAAATGTTGGAAGGTAAACCTCTTGGGCAAAGGTAAACTTTGGTGAAAATGTATTAAGGTTTTCCACCTTGGTAATAAATCCGTATTTACCACCAGTGGTTTTCTTCTGGATTACTGATTGTCATAAATACCCCAACCCTGTAATGTGGCTGTGGTATTTTCAAATGTTGCCTGTTTTTACCATTACCGCCATATTTGCAGGGAAGCCTTTGATGGAAATGTTTCCTATCCTTTCATTTTGTGATTTTGTCCCTCTCACATGTGATGGGGTTAAGGATGCAACCCTGTCAAAAGAATGGGGGGTGAGTGAGCCTTAACCTAGTCCCTACCCCCCAGAGTGCTGGAACATGTGCAGGGATATTGGTACGACTGATCCTGATGCAATACCCATCAGCATCTGTCCTGCTTGGTCTTGCTTTCCTTTTTTTCAGAGCCACAACTCCCAGAGTGCACCTTGGCGCAACCAGGATGTGTATTGGGGACAAACACCCCAGCCAACATCCTGGAGGCACACACACAAGGCATGCAGGAGCCTGCGAAAGCTTGGCGTTTTGCAGGAAAACTGCATCTCCAAATAAGGACTGACCTGGGTCAACTCAACCTGGGGAAGATGAAGGGGCAAGACGGCCAAAGGACAGGACAAAGAACCTCGTGGCATGGCCATTTTGGAGCCAGGCCACCTATTCATGCCAAACGTGGTTAACATGGCAGGAAAGGGTTACAAATAATGCGGAAAGATAGCTGCCACCAGCCCTGTCCATGACACATCTGCACATCTCACAAAAAGTTGATCAGGAGGATCTAGGGCCTTTGGAAAATGACTACAAACCCAAGTACACTGTACTGGAAGGTACTTTGTGTACTTGTTACATGTTGCAGAAAATTTGCAACATTGGAAAAGGACTAAGGGAAACAAAGTCTCCCAGTACTGACTGTCTTAAGGGCATGTCAGTTTCCCGATAAAAAGTGAGCAAAAGCCCAGAGGAGTGAAGCTGAAAGCTGTGCTTCTCTGGCAAAGTTAGTCTATGGTGTCTAAACAGCAGCAAAACGTTTGGGGGGTGTGTACACATGGAGGGAAAATTACATACTATTATGAATCTTTCCTAACACTCGCCCCTCCCAAACTAAGGACAGGGGGCACTAATCCACCCCTGGATGAGTTTCTTGTTCAGTCGGTTAAACATTCCGGACAGCCCATCAGCATGGCTATGTTGGACACCTGGCCTGTGCTCAATAATGAAGTCAAAGCCTTGCAGAATTATGGACCACCTAAGCAACTTTGGATTCTCTCCCTTCATGTTCATTAGCCACTTTAAGGGCTTATGGTCAGTTTGCACAGTGAAGTGGGCCCCATAGAGGTAGGGCCTCAGCTTCCTTAGGGCCCACACAACAGAGAAACATTCTTTCTCTACTGTGGACCATCTGAGCTCTCTGTCCTTAAGCTGGCGACTAATGAAGCCAATAGGGTGTTCCTTAACCTTCTCATCTACTTGTGATAGTACAGCTCCTATCCCAGTGTCGGGAGGCATCTGTCTGCACAATAAAAAGGTATTTGGTAATCGGGAGCCCTGAGACGCAAGGAATCTTTTAAGCCCTGGAAGGCCTTCTCAGACTCTTCAGACCAAGTTACTTTCTTGGGTTTCTTTGGAGTGGTGAGAGCAGTTAGAGGGGCAGCAATGGTGCCATAGTCTGCCATGAAATTTCTGTAGTACCCTGTGAGTCCTAAAAAAGGCCCTCTCTTGGGTCTGAGTTGTGGGGTTAGGCTAGTTTTGTACTACTTGTACTTTACTAGGTAGAGACTGTATCATTCCTCCACCTACTTCATGTCCAAGGCAGACCACTGATCCTTGTCCAATCTGGCACTTACTGGCCTTTATGGTCAAGTGGGCCTTCTGAAGGGCCTGTAACACAATCCTAAGGTACAGGTGGCACTGCAAACAGCGATATAATCCAGATATGCAAGATAGAATTCGTCCAGCCCATTCAACGCATGATTCACAAGCCTCTGGAAAGTGTCAGGGACAGTCATCAACCCAAAAGGCGTTACCCGGAACTGGTAAAGACCCTCTAGTGTTGAGAAAGCTGTCTTCTCCTTGGCATGTTCTGCAAGAGCCATTTGCCAATAGCCTGCAGTGAGGTCAAATGTGCTGAGGTATTTGGAGGCACCCAAAGTATCCACCAGCTCATCTGTTCTAGGCAAGGGGTGTGCATCTGTCTTGGTGACACCATTCAGAGCCCTGTAATCCACACAGAACCTCAACTCAGAGGTACCTGCTTTTGTAACCAATACCACTGGGCTGGACCAAGGACTACTAAAAGGTTCAATCATCCCAGGATCCAACATTTTGTTGACCTCTGTCTTAATGTAAGACCTTACCTTGTCTGACATTCTGTATCCCCTACTTTTGGTAGGTACACTGTCTCCTGTGTCAATGTCATGTTTGCACCAAGGTGTCAAACCAGGGTACTGTGAGAACAAGGGGAAAACTTCCTCAGCAAACTTTTCACCTCTGCTTGCTGACCAGATGTCAGGTGAGGGGCCACATGGACACCCTCAATGGAGCTGTCTGAAGGAATACTTTGGAACAGGTTAGGGAGAGGTTCTGACTCCTCTTCCTCAACATCGAAAGCCAGTAGTAGTGCAGCGATTTCAACTCTTGGGATGAAAGCCTTCAGTCTATTCACATGGAACACTTTTGGAGCCTGTCCAGCCCTTCCAAGGTCCACTAAATAGTTGGCCTCACCCAGTGACTCCACCACTGTGTAAGGGCCTGACCATTTGTCCTGCAATGCTCGAGGCCTTATAGGATTCATGATCAGGGCTTTCTGACCAGGTCTGAAATTGATGAGGGAAGCCTTCTGGTCATACCAATGTTTCACCAGAGCTTGTCCTGCCTTCAGCTTCTTACTAGCCAGACCCACCAGGAGTACCATCCTTTTTCTAAGCCCTAGCACATAGCCTACTACTTTGGTAGTAATGGGGGGAGTGGGCATCTCCCATCCCTCCTTGACTATGGCTAAGGGTCCCCTTACAGGGTGACCAAACAGAAGTTCAAAGAGGCTGAAGCCTACACTCTCTTGTGGTACCTTTCTGTAGGCAAACAGTAAGCATGGTAATAGAATATCCCATTTTCCTCTTTGGGGATCTTCCAGAGCCCCAATCATGCTTTTCAAGGTTCTGTTCAACCTTTCCAGTAGACCATTTGTCTGTGGATGGTATGCGGATGAAAACGTATAGGTGACACCACATTCCTTCCACATGGCCTGCATATACTTTGACATAAAGTTGCTGCCCCTATCAAAAACAACTTCTTTAGGGAAGCCAACCCTAGCGAATATGCCAAGTAACGCCTTTGTAACTGACTTGGCAGTCATAGTCTTCAATGGGATGGCCTCAGGGTACCTGGTGGCATGGTCGACCAGCACCAGAATAAACCTATTGCCTGGGAATGTTTGGGGGTGAAGGGGACCAACAATGTCGATCCCTACCCTTTCAAATAATACACCCACCACAGGGAGTGGTACCAATGAAGCTTGGATTGTTGAGCCACTCTTACCAGATAACTGGCAGATGGCACAACTCCTGCAGTGACTTTCTACTTGTACCCCCATCCTGGGCCAGTGGAAGTGCATGGATAACCTTTGCTTGGTTCTCTTGATTCCAAGGTGACCAGCAAAGGGCACTTCATGCGCCAGATGCAGGAGGAAGGGTCTTACAGCAAGGGGAACCACCAACCTCCTATGGTCTCCTTCTGTAGACTCTGTAGGCTTACTGTACAGGAGCCCTCCTTCCCAATGCATTCTATGCTTCTCAGGAGGTTCACCCTCAAGCTGGTAGCAGGCCTGTCTCCTTAGGCCTTCCAGGGATGGGCACTCACATTGGCCTTTACTGTATTCTTCTCTGTCAGGACCACCTTCCACTATCAAGTCTTTTAGTTCAGGATGGTCATTTGGATCAAATACTCCGGCAATACCTCTACCTCGTCAGGTTCTGGTGTTTGACCAACTACCTCCACCTCAGTGGTAGGTGAGTTAGGGGGAATATTCTCTTTACCTCTTTTGGATTTTCTGACTCCTTTAGCCTTGGGTTTCCCCTTTGGCTGGGGCACTGCAGTGGTCTTGGCCAGTGCTGCCCTTGTTTGAGACCTTGTGCACGGTCTTTCAGCTGTATCTCCCACAAGCTGTAAATCTCTGAGATCATTTCCCAGCAAGACCTTTTCTGGGACTTTCTCTTGGATGCTCACTGGAATCCTAACTGCTGCACCATTCAAAGTAAGAGTTACAGGTATTACTGGGAACATGGAAGGTGGGCCAAGAGCCAACTTAGTGGGTAACAGAGTAGCTCTGGCAACTTCCTCTGGGTCTACCAAGGTAGAGTCCACTACAGTTCGACTACACCCACTATCCCTAAGAGCTGGAGTATCTACTCCATTGATCAGCACACTGTCCTTAAAGTAGTGCTTGGTATTATCTGGAATCCTAGCATAAGCCTCTGAGACTTTAGGCTCCCAGGGAAACTAAAACAACCTCAGAATCTATCCCACTAGGGAAGGAATCTGAGGAGAGGGGTGATCCTGGAATCTCTTCTTCCTCATAGGAGGAGAAGGCCAGATTAGCAGAGTGGACCCCCAAGGTTTTGACCTTACATCTGGGATCCCCCTTCACATGGTCAGTTGCTCCACAAGCAAAACAAGATCCACTGGGTCTGTTTACATAGGGAGGCTTACTATAACCAGTGTTCGAATGGATTGTGTCCTCCCACATATTCCTCATCTTGTGATAATTGTATCCCACCTTCAGGTTCTTCAGAAAACATTTTCACCAGGGGGCGGTGTGTTCGAGACCGCAGAGTCAAAGTCCCTCGAGGGCCGCCGTTGGACGTCAACGTCATCCGCCGTATAAAGGGCTCCAGCAGCGCCCGTTACCCCAGTTCGGTTTTTCCGATGCAACTGCTTCGTGTTACGAACGGCGCATCAAGAATTTCTTCGACAGTGTCCTCTGCTTCAACTCTCTCCACACCCAAGACAGGGTTAAAAAAATATCTGAAGTGTGGCAGGAAGATGTCTATAACCGACCCCCATCGGAATTGCCTCTGGTGCCTTAGCCCAGACCATCGGGTTGATGAGTGCGGGTCCTGTCAGGCCATGTCAAATAAGGCCCTTAGGGAATGCAGAGGTAAGCTGACGGTGGGGGAGGAGAAATCTAAGTCTTGAAAAGACAAAAGGATTCAGATGAATCTGGTAGAAAATTTTGTCACGAGTCGAGGAGGCTGAGATCAGAAATTTGCTTGAGGAAATCTTCCTCCTAGTGAACTAAAAAGTCAAAAAAGCAACATCATAGGTCGTCTTCCTCCTCGTCCTCTTCTGAGAGGAGAGTAACTTACCCATCTAAGCACGATTCCCCAGAAAAATGGGAGGCCATCAGGGCTTCGATGCTTAAGATATTCGAGAAAGCGACTCAGACCCCTTCGAAGTTGCCACATGGTGATCATGCCTCTACTCACTCTAAAAGTGACTGAGGAAAATCAAGATCTAAACAGGCAAGGGTTGAAAAAGAGTTGAGTGTCTTCAAGGGAAAGCTCCCCGACGCCTCGAGACCACTGACGAAAATGACATCGACACCTTTAGCGGTATCAAAGCCTTCTTTGACAGCATCGAAGCCTCCGTCGACACCGTCGAAACCAGCTTCTACCCTATCGACGCCTTCATCGAGGCCTTCTTTGATACCAAGACCTAAGTTGACACCATTGTCTATGCCTAGGCAAATTCCACCTTTTATGCCTGAAAGGACTTTCCACCCTCAACCTAGACAGGAAGTTTTTTAATCCATGTCATCTATATATGAGGAACATTCCTCTGAAGAGGATGTCACTCAAGCTGGAGTTAGATTTGGAGCCAGAGAGGTTCCTGATGAACTAGTGGACCCACAGTCTAAGATAACAGACCTTTGACTGTCTACAAAATGTCAGTGGCTTAGACACTTCACCTGAATTGGATTTTGAAAGGAAAGATCCTACAGATCATGCTGATCCCAGTTATAGGAATCTTATGGGAAGGGTCATTGATTTTATGGGTTGGAAAGCAGCTTTCCTGGATTTTGACCAGGATGACATGACTGACATCCTGAGTGAGGGTCCCTTAAAAGTTCCTGTTCTTCCATTTCACAAAGCACTGCAAAAAAGGGTAATGATAAATTGGAATACTCCTGATTCAATTGCAGCATTAAATAAGAAACGGGTTCCAAAATATAGGCCAGCTTTATCTGATCCAGAATATTTACCCAAACATCCATCACCTGAAGGTCTAGTGGTTCAAGCGTCAACCTCCACTAGGCAATCCGCTTTCCCATCAATACCATCAGACGGGGACAATAAAGTTGATGCTTGGGCCCGGAAAGCTTTTACTTCGGGCAGCATGGCCCTGCAATCGACTAATGTCACTTGCACATTAGCAAGATTTACTTACACCCTGTGGCTGCATGTCATCAGTGGCTGAACGCATCCCGGAAGGTGAGGAACGGGATGGTTTCCTGGCTATAGTGAAGGATGGTAAAGAGGCTATGGAGGAATGCCTTCAGTCAGGATTGGACACTGCGGATAGTATAAGCAGGTCCATGGCATCTAGCACGGTCTTGCGCAGATTCGCATGGCTAAGAAAATCTGGTTTTGCAACTGATGTGCAGTCTAGATTACTTAATATGCCCTTTGACGGCTTGAGGTTGTTTGTGTCATGACTCCTGCCCCTGGCCCTAACAGGCAGGCCATCTGGGCTACACCACAGCCTTCCATCATGGCCCCAAGGGCCTTACCATTCCGCCCAAGACTCTCCTGGAGTCAGTCCGCGCCAGGCTCAAATGTAAAGCCAGAGAACTTGAGAACTGGGACTTGCAATAGCCTTTGGGCAACAGTCCCAGAACTGAGCTATGCGGCCTACTGTTTTAGGTGTGGTCAGACCTTGGGCTCCTGGGATTCCTGCAGGCCATATAAGCCATGCCCAAGCTGAAGAACACGCTTTGCGTTACTCTGCTAGCTGTAGCGTGACACTCACCATGTTCTGTTTGGATCCTCTTCTGTATTCCTGAACCTGTTACATGCAAGAACATCATTAGAATACGCTTACCTGCGAGCAAAACCTGCTTCTGTCCTCCACTCCTGTGTCCTGAATATACACCAGCTCGGCGAGTGCTCCTTCGATCCAGAAAGCCGCACCTGATAAGAAAAGAGAACGGAAAAACAGCATTACTAAGCGTCTATCCCCCAATATAGAAACAATCAAAATAAGCGCACGCTTACCTGGGGTTGACTCGTCCTGGGCCCACGTCCATTCCGGGCCATTTTAACGACCTTCAAGAGGGAAGAAAACACCAATTAGCACACAAGAGATCAAGAAGGCGGCACATGCTATGCTTTACTCACCGCTCTTCATCTTCTCGGCAACATCCATTCCGGGACATCTCAGCAGCCTGTAAGGAAGGGAGAACAAACAGGTCAGAACAAGAAAAGGCACATAGAGCCGCACATTGCACTTTCACTTACCATCTCGTGCACAGCCCCTAGCAGCACGGCACCACCAGAACTCCATTCGTACCTAAGGAAGAAGGAGAGACATTAATGGGGGCAATTGCAAAGTAAAGAACAAACTGCCAAACCAGCAGTCTTACCTGACAAACGGAAGTCGCAGCAGGTCTGGACTCTGAGGGCCTGCACCAGTGAAGCAACTAGGTTGCGCCGCGCCCATCCAACAACGCACCCCTGCACAGAACAGCAGGACGGAGAGCACACCATATAATAAAACAAGGTGAGGAGAGCATCAAGGGGGTCATAGGGACCACAAGGGAGGTGGGCTTCGGGCCGGTAGAAACAATAAAAATAAAAACCCAAAATCCTGTGTTTTCAGACCCGGTCCTCGGCCGAACAAGAGTCCAAGGGAGGGGTTCAAGGTGGGGAGTGTACAACCAGACTGGCGTCTCCGTGGATATCAGGTGAGCGTTACAGAACGCAAAGCCTCACAAACTATAATCCACCTGGGCG
The DNA here is from genome assembly GCF_040938575.1 of Ambystoma mexicanum. Classification (NCBI taxonomy): domain Eukaryota; kingdom Metazoa; phylum Chordata; class Amphibia; order Caudata; family Ambystomatidae; genus Ambystoma; species Ambystoma mexicanum. The sequence goes on from NC_090933.1 coordinate 41,020,935, forward strand.
TCATGGATACATCGGAAACCGACCAGTTAGCTCAGGTGCTGGGACAGTTACGTGCTGAGGTGCATTCAGCTGGACAGGAGACCAACGCCCTATGGAGGGAATTAATAGTGGCTAAGGAACGCACTGATGACCCGAGTAGACAACTCGTCCAGTCACAGGCCGGACAAGCCCCATTGCCTGGGAACGTTTCATCAATGTCAGTGCACCAACCAATCCGGTACAGATAACACTGCCAGGAGCAGTTCCTTTAGCCCCACCTGAGCGCTTCACGGGAGATCCTGAGAAGTATGCAACATTGATGAATCAATGTCGCCTCCATTTTCTTTGCAGGCCTGGGGCCTTCCCTAATGATCAGTGGCGGGTTGCCTTCGTACTATCTTATCCAAGAGGCAGTGCTGCGGACTGGTCTGTACCTTTCTTTAGTCAGGATGATCCACTGCTGCGTGACTTTGGGAGCTTCCAGCAGGAGATGGAAAAGCTCTTCGCTCGTTGTATTCATGGACAGGCACTAGACAACGAGCTGTTGTCTCTTCGTCAAGGAAACCAAGACTTATTAACATATATAGCGACCTTCAACAGGCTCGTAGTCGAAGCAGGGTGGCCTGAGGAGAAGAGAACTACGCTATTCCACCGGGGCCTGCGGCAGGAGCTAAAAGATGTTCTTTCCCATGTGGTTGATCCACTGAAAGACTGTGCAGAGTTTATTAACCTTGTGGTTCAACAAGATCACAGGTTGCAAGACCGAAGGCCAGATTGGAATAGACCGGACACTCGCCCTATGTACATACGGTCAAGGGACAATGCGCCACGGGTGGCAGACAACTCGGTGGAACCAATGCAACTAGGAGGGGAAAGACCCCTTTTAACCAAAGCTGAAAGATACAAGAGCAGCAGCTATGCCTATACTGCGGAAAAGCAGGTCATTTCCTCAAGGAGTGTCCTGTAAAACCGCCAAGGAGAATCATAGGAACCACGGATAAAGAAACCATGAATGAAGAGTCAGAAAACTACCAAGCCCGACAAATGTAGGAGTCCATTTGTCGAGCGAAGAAAGTGAACTACAGACCTCCCATTTTGCATTGCCCGTGATCCTAATCAACCACCAGCAACCGTCTAGGATGCATACCGTAAAAGCATCCATCGACAGCGGAGCGGTTGGTAATTATATGGACCAGGATCTTACAGCAAAGATGGGGCTTCCTCTGTGCCCTAAGTCGACCACCGAAACAGTCACCACCGTTGATGGTACGGAAATAGCTTCCGGTCCAGTATCCCAATGCACAACAGTCTTAACCCTTCTGTGTCAGGATGGTCACTGAGAGTCTATTGCTTTTGACCTCATCAAGGCGCCGCAGTTCCGGTTGATCTTAGGGGTGCCGTGGTTGGTCGGGGACAATCCGCATATCGATTGGCATGCAACAGAATTGGTCTTTTCCCAAGGCTGTACCCACACCTGTTACTATAAAGGAAGAAAGCCAACGAATACGAGCCCAGCTGCCCATGGAACAGCATCAATGACTCTGGGTGTGACCGGTACCTTACCAAGTGAATACCAGGACTTTCAAGATGTGTTTCAGAAGGAACAAGCTAATACCTTGCCATCGCACAGGCCTTATGATTGCCAGATTGACTTGGTTCCTGGTGCACAAATCCCTTGTGGTCGGATCTATGCGCTCACAGAACCCGAGAACCAACATTTGAAGTCCTACTTAGATCAATACCTGGCTAATGGGCTCATCCGCCCCTCGAAGTCACCAGCAGCATCTCCTCTATTCTTTGTGCCAAAGAAGGAAGGAGATTTAAGGACTTGCATCGACTATCGCGTACTGAACCAAATCACCATAAAAAATCGCTACCCCCTGCCACTTATTCCAGAATTGTTAGACCAAGTCAAAGATGCCCAAATCTACACTAAATTGGATCTTTGAGGGGCGTACCATCTCGTTCGGGGAAAAAAAGGGGGATGAATGGAAGACCGCGTTTCGTACCAAATATGGCTTATACGAATACCTGGTGATGCCATTTGGACTTTGCAACACCCCCGCTGCATTTCAGTATTTCAGGAACAATGTCTTAAGAGAACTGATTGACTTCTGTGCCCTAGTCTATATTGACGATATTCTAGTATACTCAGCTTCAAAACAGGACCACGTCAAGCATGTCCGTTCCATTCTTACAAAACTCTGTCAACATCACCTCTACGCCGAACTCGAAAAATGTTCATTTCACGTCACCAAGGTAGAGTTCCTAGGCTTTGTCCTCACCCCAAAAGGAATTTGAATGGATGTGCATACGGTCGACGCCATTCTAAACAGGCCAGCCCCAAGCTCGTTCAAAGAAATCCAGAGCATGTTGGATTTTGCAAATCTTTACCGCCGGTTTATTCCGGGGTTTTCTCAAATTGTGCACCCTATCACATCACTATTGAGAAAGAGCAACAAGAGGTTCCAGTGAACGGAAGAGGCAGAAAAGGCCTTCCAAGAACTCAAAATGAGGTTCACTTCCGCCCCGATCCTATGACATCCTCGTCTAGATCTTCCATATGTGGTGGAAACGGACACCTCGAGCATGGCGATGGGTGCTGTTCTCTCGCAAAGAGACCCAAAAACCGGTCAGTTACATCCTGTTGCCTTCTGGTCGTGCAAGTTTTCACCACCTGAACTCAACTACGCTATCACGGACAAGGAGCTCCTAGCCATCAATTCAGACTTTAAGGCTTGGCAACACTATCTTCTGGGGGCCAGGCACACTATCACCGTGATTACTGACCATCGTAATCTACAATACCTAAAGACAGCAAAGGCTCAATCCTCACAACAGCTACGTTGGGCCCTTTCTTTGCAGAGTACGATTATGTGATCATGTTTCGCCCCGGAGTCAAAATGGAAAAGCTGATGCCCTTTACCGTTTAGGTATTGATGAACAGGTGTATACAACCCCCGAGCCATTGGCCATCATCCCAAGTGACAAACTCCTGGGCATCCAGACCACGATGACTCAGGACGAACTACAACGAGAGATTCCCGAGCTGTTACAAGAATGGAATACATGGGGAGAACACTATACTATCAAAGACCAACTACCATATTTCAGGAATCGTTTATTCTTGCCCAAAAAGGAACTACAGGAACAGGTCATCTCTGGCTAACATGACTCTTTGATGGTAGGCCATCCTGAAATTGCTAAAACTCTAGCTAAGGTAAAACCAAGCTACTGGTGGCCCATGTGGCGTAAAGACGTCATTCAATTCATCCTCTCCTGCGGCGTATGTGCACAAAATAAATCATCAAAACAAAAACCAGCGGGACTCCTTAGACCATTGGAAATTCCACCGGTGCCCTGGCATACTTTATCTCTTGACTTTATCACCGATCTATCACCCAGTGAAGGATACAATACCATTCTAGTGGTTGTGAACTTATTCTCTAAAATGGCCCACTTCCTGCCGTTTAAAGGTCTCCCGAATGCATCCAGGCTGGCCAAGGTATTCCTTGAACATATCATAGGACTTCACGGATTCCCTTCGGTGCCGATCTCTCATCGAGGTACCCAATTTGTATCCAACTTCTGGAGAAACTGCTGTTCCATGGCTCAAATTGATATCTGACTATCCACTAGCCACCACCCCCAAACAGAACCAGACGCTCGAACAGTACCTGCGCTATATGCTACATCAAGTGGAAGGAAGTTGCTGTGGATAGCTGAATACGCCTATAATAATGCTTTATACAGCAGTACGGGACAGACTCCGTTTTATACAATATATGGCAGACATCCACGCACCTCCGAACTGGACGTTCCCACTACTCTGGAAATGCCGGCCATTAAAACTTTGCACATCTTAATTACTCAGGCCTTCACAAAAGCAGTTGAACATTTACACCAGGCTAAAGACCATCAAAAGAAATACGCTGACCAGCACCGTGAACGGGCTCCCAACTACCAGGTTGGAGACAAAGTCTGGTTAACATCAAAATATGTGCCTATAAAAGGAACCCGGACATTTCGCCCACAATATTTAGGTCCTTTCACCATCGACTCTATTATTAACCCAGTAGCAGTCAAACTGGCCTTGCCTTCCAACATGCACATTCATCCTGTGTTCCATGTGTCTCTTTTGAAACCTGTCCAACATGGAACTCGAGTCACTATACCACCCGAACCAGTAATGGTCAATGGAGAACCGGAATTCGAGGTCAAGAACATTTTGGACTCAAAGTATGTCAGAGCCAAACTATATTATTTAGTAGACTGGAAGGGATGTGGTCCGCAGGACAGGACATGGCAGCCCTGTTATTATATCCATGCACCACGTTTGATAGAGCGTTTCCATCATGATCATCCCACCAAGCCAAGGTCAGACGGAAGGGCTACCCTTAGAGGGGCATTGGGGGGAGGGGGGCAGTGGTGTCTTCACCCCTGCCCCTGGCCCTAACAGGCAAGCCACCTGGGCTACACCACAGCCTTCCATCATGGCCCCAAGGGCCTTATCATTCCGCCCAAGATTCTCCAGGAGTCAGTCCTGGCTCATATGTAAAGCCAGAGAACTTGAGAACTGGGACTTGCAATAGCCTTTGGGCAACATGGATGCCCCCGCATAGCTCAGTCCCAGAACTGAGCTATGCGGTCTAGTGTTTTAGGTGTGGTCAGACCAAGGGGCTCCTGGGATTCCTGCAGGCTATATAAACCATGCCCAAGCTGAAGAACACGCTTCGCGTTACTCTGCTAGCTGCAGCGTGACGCTCACCACGTTCTGTTCGGATCCTCTTCTGCATTCCTGAACCTGTTACCTGCAAGAACAAGAACATCGTTAGAATACCCTCACCTGCGAGCGAATCCTGCTTCTGTTCTCCGCTCATGGGTCCTGAATATACACCAGCTCGGCGAGCGCTTCTTCGATCCGGAAAGCCGCACCTGAGAAGAAAAGAGAACGGAAAAACAGCATTAGTAAGCGTCTATTCCGCAGTATAGAAAACAATCAAAATAAGCGCACGCTTACCTGGGGTTGACTCGTCCTTGGCCCATGTCCTAACGACCTACAAGAGGGAAGAAAACGCCGATTAGCACACAAGAGATCAAGAAGGAGGCCCGTGCTACGCTTTACTCACCGCTCTTTATCTTCTCAGTAACATCCATTCCGGGACATCTCAGCTGCCTGTAATGGAAGAGAGAACAAAGAGGTCAGAACAAGATAAGGCACATAGCGCCGCACATCGTGCTTTCACTTACCATCTCGTGCACAGCCCCTAGCAGCACGGCACCACCAGAACTCCATTCGCATCTAAGGAAGAAGGAGAGACATTAATAGGGGCAATTGCAAAGTAAAGAACAAACTGCCAAACCAGCAGTCTTACCTGGACAAACCGATGTCGTAGCAGGTCTGGACTCTGAGGGCCATGCACCAGTGAAGCGACTAGGTTGCGCCGCCCACATCCAACAACACACCCCTGCACAGAACAACAGGACGGAGAGCACACCATATAATAAAACAAGGTGAGGAGAGCATCAAGGGGGTCGTAGGGACCACAAGGGAGGTGGGCTTCGGGCCGGAAGAAACAATAAAACTAAACCCAAAATCGTGTGTTTTCAGACCCGGTCCTCGGCCGAACAAGAGCCCAAGGGAGGGGTTCAAGGTCGGAAGTGTCCAACCAGACTGAGTGGCGTCTCCGTGGATATCAGGTGAGGGTTACAGTTTGGCAGCAAGGCGGACGAGAGCCTGGAGAAGCTGCAGACCTCGAAAGCGGCAGCAAAATCACTCAGCGCCGCTATAAGGCAACCTCAACAACACTCTTACGCAGGCTCATTTTCCTGGAAGAGTCGCCCCTTTCGCTTTTATTCCTCTTTTGGAAAAGGGAGGGGGCAGGCCAGTCACAGAGGCCAACAGAGAAAACCTTTTTGTGGTGGAAAAGTAAGAGGTGCTAGATCAGCCACAGCAGCGGCTACTACCACCTCAGCCACTGCTGCAGCAGCTGCAAAGCCACTTTGAGGTCTTAACACACAAAACTCTGATGGGAGGCAGAATCACTCGGTATCTGGACGAATGGCGGGGTATTGCGTCAGATGACTGGGCACTAGAGATAGTGACCCATGGTTAGTGTCTTCCTTTTCATCAAAGACCTCAAGATCATCCACCGGAGCCAACTTTGTAAAAATTACAGACCCGCTCCTTGTGCAGGAGATTTTAACCCTGCTAGAGAAAGATGCAATAGAACATGTACCTGTAGCAGAGAGGAACAAGGGCTGGTACTCCCCCTATTTTCTCATCCCCAAAAAGGACAGAGGATTGAGACCCATCTTGGACTTGAGAAGCTTGAACAAGTTCCTCAGGAAGGACAAGTTCAAGATGGTGACCCTTTCTCAGATCCTTCAGGCTCTTCAGCTTCAGGACTGGCTGGTTTCATTGGACCTTCAGGATGCTTACTTTCATGTGCCAATCCATCTCAAGCCCAGAAAGTACCTGAGGTTCCCAATTGATGGTTCTGATTATCAGTTTCGGGTTCTACCATTTGGGCTGACCTCCGCCCAAGGGTCTTCACCAAACTGATGGCGGTGGTGGCAGCGAGTATCAGAAGAAGGGGGATTCAGTCTACCCTTATCTGGACGATTGGCTAATCATCCGGGCGAGTTCATCCGAACGAGCCAAGGAACATCTGGCTTTGACCTGCCATTTCTTACACAGTCTGGCTTCTCCCTCAATTACAAGAAGTCACAAATGATTCCAAGCCAAAAACTCCAATTCAGAGGAGCGATCCTGGATACTTCCTCAGGGAAAGCCTCGCCTCCCAAGGAGAGAGCTCACCACATTCTGCAGATGGTAATGAAATTTCAAAATGTCCACCATCTACCGGCATTCGACTTTCTAAGGTTGCTAGGCCTCAGATTGAGGATGAGATCCCTTTAGTGGTCCCTCAGGACTCAATGGTCCCAGTTTTCAGGGGAGATGTCAGATCTTCTACAAGTCCCGACCAAGGTGGCTTAAGATCTCCTATGGTGGGTTTGCAAGGAGAATATCCTCAAGGGGGAACCTTTTTGACAACCATGGCCGGAGATAACGGTAGTGACGAACGCCTCGCTTACGGGGTGGGGAGCCCACACCAACGATCTGACAATCAGCAGTCATTGGTGTCCATCGGAGTCCAAACTACACATCAACCTTTTGGAGCTGAGAGCAATCAGACTAGCGCTGAAGGCTTTTCTGCCCTCTTTACCGGGAAAGAATGTCCTGATAGACGGACAACACAGTGGCCATGTACTACCTCAACAAAAGAGGAGGCGCAGGATAACTTCCACTGAGCATAGAGGCAATGCAGCTCTGGTTCTGGGCATTGCAAGAAGGAATCTCTCTATCGGCAGTTCACCTCGCCGGAGAGCTAAACACGGTGGCAGACGCTCAGAGCAGGCAGAGCACAGTCTCCCACGAATGGGAACTAGCTCAGGAAGTCCTTCAAGAGATCTTCGCCCTTTAGGTAACCTCTCAAGTAGATCTGTTTGCGACCGAGTAAAACCAGAAATGCGAACTACATTGCTCAAGGGAATCTCCCAGAGAGGAGCTCGAGGGGACGCGTTCATAGTGGACTGGGTATTTCCACTTCTTTACGCGTTTCCTCAAGTCCCCGTGATTCCTCACGTAATCAGGAAGTTGAGAAAGTTCAGGAAAACTATGATCCTAATTGCCCCGGATTGGGCCAGGAGGACGTGTACCTGGACCTTCTGGACATGTCTATCTGCCCTCCAATACATCTTCCACAAAGAGAGGATCTTCTCTCGCAAGAAGGAGGTCAGGTTCTCCATCCAGAGGTCAAGACACACAGCCTTCACGCATGGTTTCTGAGAGGCTAAGATATAAGGATTGGGACCTCCTGGATGACATAATGGAGATTTTGCTTTCGGCCCGAAGGCCAGCAACAATATCCCTGTATGGGTGTCGTTGGAACAAGTTCAGTAACTGGTACAGGGATAAGAATGTGGATCAATTTCTTTGTAATACTCCAACAGTACTTTCTTTTCTCTTACACTTAGCCAATTTGGAGCTCCAAGTAAGAACGATAAAAGGTTACTTGGCAGCGCTATCTATCTTTAAGCACTCCTCGGAAGAGGTGTCCTATTTTAAAACGGCTTTAGTCATTCAATTCTGAAAGGGTTGACAAATGTATACCGTCTGACACCTTTTCAGGTGCCCATCTGGGATTTAAATCTAGTCTTAAAATTTGTCATGTGTGCTCCTTTCGAACCTTTACATTCTTGTCCATTAAGACTGCTCACTCTTAAAGCAATTCTGTTAGTGGCTATAACATCAGCCCGCAGGGTAAGTGAGTTGCAGGTACTGTCTTGTAAGCCTCCTCACACCGTTTTCCATAGGCACAAGGTTATTTTAAAAGTCGAGCCATCTGTCTTGCCTAAAATAGTGTCTGATTTTCATCTGTCACAAAAGATTGTCTTACCTTCCTTTTATCCTCCACCTCACGCTAGTAAGGAAGAGGAAAGGTTACATAGACCGGACCCAAAAAGGGCTCTCAGTTTCTATATTTCCAGATTGGCAAATCTCTGACATTGTGACCAACTATTCGTTGGATATACTGGGCACAAATTGGGCCTTGCAGTATCTAAACAAACTCTATCCAGATGCATAATTCTAGCAATCTCTGAATGATATAAACTAGCTGGGAAAGAGCCTCCATATGGATTAAGGGCTCATTCAACAAGAGGCATGGCAAATTCCACGGCCCTTCAGAAGGGTGTCCCGGTGCAGGATATTTGTGCTGCGCCCACCTGGTCGTCAATGCACACCTTTGTAAAGCATTACTGCTTGGACTCTACTTCATACCAAGGAGGACTATTTGCAAAAGCTGTCCTTCATTCAGTCCATAATTAAAATTTCTAGTAATCCCACCTCCAAAATTACCACTGCTATGGGAGTCTATCATAAGTTGAGGAATACGTGGGAGGATACAATCCATTCGAAGAACAAGTTACTTACCAACTGTAACGTTATTTCGATTGGATGTTCCTCCCAAGTATTCCTTATCGATCCTCCCATCCTACCCCCGCCGTACAGTTTACGCCAGTTGCACTCTGACTCAAGACTTAAAGCCTGATCAACTGATGTGACCATGAACACCGTAAAAACAGAACTGAGGTAACGGGCGCTGCTGGAGCCCTTTATACGGCAGATGACAGCGACGTCCAACGGCGGTCCTCGAGGAACTTCGACTCTGCGGTCTCGAACACAGCACCCCCTGGTAAAAAAAAATTCTGAAGCAGCTGAAGCTGGGATAGAATTATCATAAGATGAGGAATACATGGGAGGAACATCCAATCAAAAGAACGTTACAGTTGGAAAGTAACTTGTTCTTCTGTCTTGGGGGCTGACCTCCAATACCCTGTGAGTTCTCTTGTGAATTACCTTTGTTTCTTTTTGTGGCCCTTCTGGAAGGAAGTTTTGTCAGATTCCCCACCCTCTTTTATGTTTTGACTTTTTCTCCTCCTGCTTACCAGGATGAGTCTTGTCCTTATGGGACACACTATGTGACACCCACAAAGCTGCTGCTATGGCTAGCCTCTTAGGCTCTATCTCCTTTGAATCTGCCAAATGCTGCTTAAGCTCAAGGGAACAAGATGCAAAAATATGTTGAAGCATGACAAGACATATCATAACTTCAAAGGTGGAGACCTTATAACCTTCAGCCCAGCCAGTCAAGTTTTTTAAGGATTCAGTTACATAAAACACCCAAGTACCACCACCTTTCTTTTTGTACTCTCTGAATCTCTTTAAGTATTGGGCAGGAGTATAAAAGGGGTCTGTAGATGCTGGGAACCGATGGGCCTAGCTACCCTGGGAGACATATGGCAGAAGGGGGGGCACTGGAATTCCAGAAACTAATAGAGGACACCGGGGTGCATAAAGGGCAACAAATTACCTACTCCAGAATCGTTAATCGAGTGCAAGAAAAGTGGCCGGCGCCAGTGCTTGCAGAACAATCTGATGCCACCATTGAGACAATATATGACGTCTCGGAGGGTGTCCATGAGATATCCCGCATATATGAGCTACAGTGATGACACGGAAAAGATAATGACAATAGACCCGCCTGAAGAAAAACAGGCTGATGACACGGACACAGGGGCTCGAGTTAATGGGGAGGGTGGGTGTAGGACAGAAGAGTGTACTCTGTAATGTTATGTTGTTAAACTGAAACATGGAAGTCCTAATTATTTGTAATGTTTGGTGTAATGTTTATTAAAAAAATAAAGTATTGGGCAGGAGTCTTCCCAAACTTTAAGATGAGTTTGTTTCAACATTGCAAAATCTGCTCTCTCAGCTTTTGACATTTCCATAATGGCACTGCAGCCAGAATGGGGCAGTCTGCTAAGTAACCATGTGATTTCATCAGCATTGTCAACCTGTTGAACTTCACATGCATACTCCAAAGTATTCAGCCAGTCCATAATGTCATTTTTTTCATCATACACACTGAGCAGATGCTTAGGAAACCTCGGATAAGAGGAGGACCCAGACCCATCTCCAGGACCCTTAGATCCATTGGAAACTTGAAGCTTGGCCAGTTCCAACTGGTGATCACTGTCCTTCTGTTTTTCTGCCTGCTCTATCTTCAGCTTGGCCATGTTAAATTCAAGCTCCTTCTGCCGAAACATCAGTTCTTGCTTCTTGAATTCAAGCATGGCCTCAGCATCAGCACTGGCAGAGGAAAAATTTGAACATCAAATCATCTAAATCCTCATGGGTCCCATTGATAAGTGCAGCGACAGACTTGTCATTTCTGCCAGTGAGAGCAGCCCCACCACCTTCTACACTTTCCTCAGGAGCTAATGTACTGAGTTGTGACTCTTGCCATTGCATGATTCTTTGACTCATTTCCATTTTTGTGCCTTGAGCAGGTAAACCCCTCTCAGCACACATCTTTCTTAGTGTTTCAGATTTAGAAGCATTTAAGGTTAACAAGGTACTTGTTTCCATATTGTTAGATAGGTCTATGGCCTTTTTCAGTAATTCTACAACAATTCACTATGTATGCTGGGTAGAAATAACTTGAAATGCCTTCACTAGTGTTCAACACTGGATACCTTGAGTCCTATCCCACCGCTACCACCAATTTGTTAAGATGGATTTCTAAACTCTGACCTGGTGGGCAGAGATTCAGAAGGCCAGCCTAGTTTCCTGGAACAGGGTAACCTCTGGACAAGCCAGACCAATCAAGGTAGCTATGGCAGGCGGTCAAGACTAAGTCTCAGCAGGGGTGAGGGTGACTGAAAGACCCCAATGAGCACACAGAGCAAGGACACTTACAAATTACTCCAGACAGGTGTTATATCAAAAATATAAACACATTTATTAAAAGGTCTTTGTAACTCAGACCATAGCAAAAGAATCACAGCAATACCAAGTAAATCAACAGAACACTATCAATGCAATGTATAAACAAGACCATTGGGGTCTAAAGGGTTAAATGCACGGAATATGTTGACAACCTAGATGGGAAGGAAACAGGCAGTGCAGGTAGTCTTTAGGCCCCTTTGACATCAGCAACACACCTAACTAAGAGGCAGTCCAAGCCCTAAGAAGAGGAGCATTGTGCTCAACAGTACATGCAATGCAAGTGCACGCGGTTGTTCTAATGGGCAAAACGGGGTCTCTTCAGGGGTCTCTAACATCTCGGAAAGATGGATGAGGCGATGAAGAACAAGTTCCCACTATTCACGGAGGACCTCCACTTGAAGGCAGAGAGCGGGATGGAGTCGCTAGTTTGCACAAGCAGTGGAAAGGAGAGGGACCCTCGGGGGCACCCCATGTGTCAAAAGGGGCCCTGGCGCTAGGGGTCACCGGTTAGTGTTGGAAGTATTCAAACGGTCCCAGTCACACTCAGACCCAAACTTCGCCAGTTCAGTCCACTTTGCTTGCATGTTTGAACGTGACAAAAAGGACGAATCTGCGGCTTTCAGTTCCTGAGATACAGTGAGGATTCCCAAACGGGACATTGGCGATTTCTCCACTCCGGGTGGATGAATCGACCTGGTTTCTCTGCAGCAGGCTTCAGGGGCAAGAGAGTCACAAATGCAGCGCATTTGCAAAGGTTGTTGCCGAAGCAGGTTAATCCCGTAACCGCGTGTGCTCTGGTCCTGGTGCATTCGTCTCACTCCAGACCTGGGAATGACAAGTGTACGAAATTTGGTGTGAGGGTACCGTGAACACAGGACTAACAGTATACCAAGATTTGAGCGCCTCCTCGAAATGACGGCGGTAACAGAGCAAAACAGCTGTGTAAGCTGGTCAGTCCACTGGTTGGCCCAGGGACACTTCCGAGAAAGTTTACTTGCAGGTTTTGATGAAGGTGCCGAGAATAGTTGGTCCCACTATTCCAATGGGTCGAAGCATCTTCGCAGACCTTCTAGGACAACCAGATGCAGAGGGATCCCACAGGACGAAAGCGGGCTCAGGGTACCAAACCTTCCAGAGGGTCACCAGCGGTTCCTCGACTCAGCTTCGTAGTTTCAGGATACTTGAATCCTATCCTTTGTTCAGTGAGAACGCCAGAAATCGACATGGTATGGGTGTTTTCAGCCTCCTCTTATCCAGAGTTCCCTTTGCGCCAAAACAGAGAGGACCCAATGGGAGATCTGTTCACTAACACACATTCCATACGTGGACCAATCATGGACCACGGTGGTCCCAGTCATTCACAGCACTACAGACTCTGTAGCACCCAGGATGTGTATTAGGGACAGACACCCCAGCCCATATCCTGGAGGCACACACACACACATCACACAAAGCATGCAGGAGCCTGCGAAAGCTTGGCGCTTTGCGGGAAACTGCATGTCCAAATAAGGACTGACCCGGGTCGACTCGACCTGGGGAAGGTGAAAGGGCAAGATGGCCAAAGGACAGGACAAAGAACCTTGTGGCATGGCCATTTTGGAGCCAGGCCATCTATTTGTGCCAATCGCGGTTAACATGGTTAACATTGTAGGAAAGCATGGTAGGAAAGGGTTAAAAATTATGCGAAAATATAGCTGCCACCAGCCCTGTCCATGATGCATCTGCACATCTCACAAAAAGTCCATCGGGAGTATCTAGGCCTAGGGCCTTTGGAAAATGACTGCAGACCCAAGTACATTGTACTGGAAGGTACTTTGTGTACTTGTTACATGTTGTAGAAAAATTGTAACATTGGAAAAGGACTAAGGGAAACAGTTTCCCAGTACTGACTGTTTTAAGGGCTTGTCAGTTTCCCCATAAAAAGCGAGCGAAAGCCCAGAGGAGTGCAGCTGAAGGCTGTGCTTCTCTGGCAAAGTTAGTCTATGGTGTCTAAACAGCAGCAAAAAGTTTGGGGGTGTACACATGTAGGGAATATTACATACAATTATGAAATCTTTACTAACACCTGAAATGGAAACCAAGATGGCGCCTCCTAGGCTCTATCTCCAAGGAACCTGTGAGCGGGTTGTAGAGGAGGAGCCAAGTAGCCCCACTCCAACTGCCCCGCCTACATTACCTGAAACGTATGATCCAAAATATGCGATGTATTCTGAACAGTTAAACCAGCAAAGAGAAGAGCGTGGACTCTGTGCAGTACCCATAAGAATACCTATACCTATGAGAATATGGGAGGTAAAGTACCCATTGAGGAAACCATACATACATCCAAGACAATATGATGGTCATTTGAATAAGATTCCTGATGAGGCAAAGAAACTGAATGACCAAGATGAATGGTGACGTCATACAAAAATCAACTCCATATAGATGATAACCGAACCAGAGAGGCAGACGATTTACAAGGAACAAAGAAGTACCAAGGATAAGTAACATCTTGGGATCAAGATGCAGCGACTTAAGCCACAAACATGATGAAGATAGTTAGTTTAAACGTGTACAGATGCAATGAAACGCAAGCAGCAAAGCAATCATGAAGCTAGCCAAATGCTTTTAAATAGTTAGATTGCGGCAAGCGCCAACATATACATATATACCTCATAGATACTTATGGACTAAATATAGAATGATTGTTTTCACTACGTATAAAGCAGTCCTGAACAACAAGGAAGGCCTCAATTCAGTGCTGCAGTTACAAAAGCAATTGAATTAAACAGAATATATATTAGCTAAGGAGTTGGCAGAGCCAAGAAAGCCAAGGTCTTATCAGAACTGGAATTGGCAGACATTGGATACAATTAAATTGAAAGAACAGAAGCTCTTGTTCAAGAAGGTCAAGCAGAGCAAAAGACATTAGAGGACTATTGAAGAATAAAATCAAATGCAACGAAAAGGCTCAATTTGTGGTGTCCAGTCATGTGATGGAAGAAAGTTGGAAGGATGAGATCACACCTACGCATGGAAGCCAGATAGTACCCATACTCCTCAAAAAGTCCTAGAGAAAAGTACAAACTCAAGGCCAACTTCAAAGTGCTAATTGACACTGAACCATTGAGGTGATGATGGATGATATTTTAATTGGTGGGAAGCTGGTGCAAAGACGAGCTCACCCGCTCCTGGTTGTTCGGACTGCGTGCTGCTCACGTAGGTGGGAAATTACTGACGGGGGTTAGTAGCCAACCAATTGTAGAGGACCACGTAGTTGGGGGTCCTATAGTTTGTGTAGCCAATGGGACGTTGTACATTTAGTGACGTTCATAGTGGCCATCTTGAAGGGAGGGCTTAGTTGCCCCACCTGTTGTTGACTATCCAATTATTTCTCTCCGTTACTCCATACAGACATAACACCTATATTTAGTTATTCACTTAGAACCAATCCCGCTTCCCGATAAGTTTCTGTAGTTTGCCATGTAGGATGACGTTGGTAATGGCGCAGGTAAACACGTCAGCTATGACCAATTATGGGTTTAAGAAGCCAGCTATTTAATGAAATGATTGAGAGTTAGAGTATCGAGCGATTGCTGATGTTCGTTGTACTCCCGGTTTTAAATACTTGCATTAAAACAGACAAACTTTTGCCAAGCTATTTGTGTCTGAATTCTTGATGTTTGGTTAAAATCTGCTTCCCCATCTATCTGCAGGGTATTGCTACTCATCTTAAAGGGCTGGAAGCCTCCAGTTCAGGGTCTAGTGTTTTCTCAAGATGGCGGATTCCGCTTCCTCCTGTTCCTATATTATCACTGAGAGGAACGGGTAGGTGCGTCGCTACTTTGCTCTGCTTTCACTGCCTAAACCTTTGCCACAGCCTTGTGAACTTTTCCTGCTGCTTCCTTAGCAGCCCTTATCTCCTTCTTGCTCAGCTCTATCTATTAATTAAATTCTGCCTTTCTCTTGTGGTCCTACCTTCTCGATCCTACTTGCCTTCTGTCTGCCCTCCTAGCCTTTCCTTCCGTTTTGTACCTTCTCTCCACTTGGACTCTAATTCCGTTCCTTTACCTTTGTTTATGCGGGTTGCTTCTCGCTGCCTTCACAGCCCTTCGTGACTTACTCCGCAGCGGACTGCCGAACACTATCTGCATCCACAGATCCTTATGGTTCCAGTCGTAGCATTCGAAGGGATTGTGTCCTCCGACGTATTCCTCATCTTAGATATCTCCTTCCAGCTCTGCTGGCCTCGGAAAATTTTTTCTCTAGAGGGCGCTGCGCGTCGACGTCCTCCGAGTCGATGTCCTTCGACAGCCGCCGTATCGACGTCGACGTCATCCTGCCTATAAAGGCCGCGCGCAGCGTCCGTTGCTCAGTTCCGTTTTTCCGCGCTTACTCAGTGCCTCGGAATACCGTTGCTCAGTTCTTAGTCAGATTAATCCTATTTACCTCGAGTTATTCGATCCGTACTCGATGGCTTCCTCGTCGGAACCGACAACTCCTCGATCCGGCTTCAAGAAATGTCGAGATTGTGGGAAAAAGATGTCGTTGACCGATCCTCACAGAGTTTGTCTGTGGTGTTTGGGAGCTGAACACCATTGTTCGGAATGCGAGGACTGTATGTCCATGACAGCTAAGGCCCTGAAAGAGGGTAGGGGGAAGCTGGAGAAAGGTAAGACTTTTAAAGCTTCTTCTTCGTCGACGAAGTCGAGACATTCGTCTCCTCGTCACCATTCGTGCTCCAGGTCTCAGAGTGGGTCTCATCACTCCTCGAGATCGAAGCACTCGAAGAGGCGACGTCGAAGATCCCCTTCTCCGTCTTCCTCTTCCTCTGTTTCGCCAAAAAGAATCCCTTGCCCCACGAAACATAGTTCCCGGGCTGAATGGGAGGAATTCCGAAAAAATATGATGAGCGTCTTCGAGAAAGCAGCCTCGACCCCCTCGAAGACTGCCGAGAGCGATGCTCTGGTCGAAAGACCCGAAGGTCAAAAACGCAGCGAGTCGCAGTACCCGGCGAAGGAAACCTCTCAAGCGCGTCTCGAACCCTCGAGTAGGACTATGACCTCCAAACCTTCCTCGAAGGTTCCGTCGACGCCGTTGACGAGGGTTCCGTCGAGGTCGATGTCTTCGACGCCATTGTCGAAGGGACCTTCGACACACGGGTCTGTCGACTCGACGCCGGCTTCGACACCGGCTTGGACACCGGCGTCGACGCCAAGAAAAGTCACGGTTACCACACATCCAGTGACTATCCCCAGGTCCTCGACGTCGATGGCTTCGAGATTGTCGAGTAGAATTCCAATTCTGTCGAGGTCTTCGAGGCCTCCGCCTTTGTTTTCGACGCCACGCTCGAAGCCTTCGGCGTCGACGACATCGACGTTTTCGAGGCCGATGATGACAAGTTCGGCACCCTCTGCCTTGGAAATGGGATTTACTCCCTTTATGAGTTCAGAACAATTGAGAACTATATCCTCAATTTTAGAAGAGGGTGAATTGTCTGAACAGGAAGACACATTTGAGTTTAAGGGACCTGTAACCCCAGTTAGAGAGGAATTTTCCTCTGAAGAGTGCAGGTTAAAGGATCTTCATCATTCCTTACATGAGGCAAGTGGGTTAGACACTTCCCCTGAGGTGGAGTTTGCTAAGCCAGACCCAGGGGAGCATGCTGAAACCCCCTACAGAGCCTTAATGGCCAGGATTACAGAGTTCATGGGGTGGTCTGCACCTTCACAATCTTTCCAACAAGATGACCTCACGGATATTCTTGACAAAGGCCCACAGGAGGATCCTGTGGTTCCTTTTCATAAAGCTCTTCAGAGAAAGATCATGACAAACTGGGAAACCTCAGATGTAGTACCAGCAGTAAATAAAAACTGTCTACAAAGTACAGGGTATCTTCTACAGACCCAGAGTTTTTGTCTAAACACCCATCCCCAGAAAGTCTGGTGGTACAGGCAGCATCCTCTACTGATGTCAAGACGGCTTATCCTACTGTCCCACAGGACAGGGACGATAAAAAATATGATGCTATGGCAAAGAAAGTCTTTTCAGCATGTAGCATGGCGTTAAAATCTGTTAATGCTACTTGCACCCTTGCTAGGTTCAGCCATACACTTTGGGAGTGTGCTTCTACAGCGGCTGACTGCATCCCGGAGGGAGAAGAAAGGGATGCGTTCCTGAATATTATACAGGACGGTAAAGACGCTATGTGCGAATCCCTCCAGATGGGCATTGATTCGGCTGACCGTATCAGCAGAGCAATGGCGGCAAGTACATCAACCAGGAGATTCGCTTGGTTGAGAAAGTCTGGTTTTGCCCCAGATGTGCAAGCCAGGCTCTTGAACATTCCATTCGATGGCTCTTCTTTGTTCGGGAAAAAGGCGGATGACAGTTTAGAGAACCTGCAAACTTCAAAAGCAGCAGCAAAATCCCTAGGAGCTGCAATCCGTCAGACTCCTTTTCGTCCCACAGGAACCTCTGCGAGGGGCAAGTCCTTTCGCTTCTACTCCGCATTCGGAAGAGGTAGAGGACGACCGGCTCAAAGGGGTCAAAGAAGAACTACCCGAGGCGGACGGGGTAGATATTCAAAAGCCGCAGTAACAGCAGGTGCCTCTTTACCATTGGCATCTGCATCAGCCGCCCCAAAACCACTCTGAGGACTTCCCTCACAGGACACCTGTAGGAGGCAGGTTGACTCAACATCTGGCGGTATGGCAGGCTATCACGTCAGATGCTTGGGCATTGGAAACAGTTGCCCAAGGTTACTGCCTGCCTTTCCTACGTATACCTCAGAGTCATCCACCGGGGATCAGCTCTCAGAAAGCTCCAGATCCGCTCCTCTTGCAGGAAATTTGGGACCTGCTAGAGAAAGGTGCCATAGAACCGGTACCTGTAGCGGAGAGGACAAGGGCTGGTACTCCCCTTACTTTCTCATTCCAAAGAAAGACGGAGGACTGAGACCTATCTTGGACTCGCGGGAATTGAACAAATTCCTCAGAAAAGACAAATTCAAGATGGTCACTCTTTCTCAGATCCTCCAGGCCCTTCAGTTCCAGGACTGGTTGGTATCTCTGGACCTTCAGGACGCTTATTTCCATGTGCCTATCCATCTCAAACACAGGAAATACCTGAGGTTCGCAATGGGCAACTCTCACTATCAATTTCGAGTGCTGCCATTTGGGCTGACCTCCGCCCCGAGGGTCTTCACCAAGTTAATGTCGGTAGTGGCTGCAAGTCTAAGGAGGGAAGGGATTCACGTCTACCCCTACCTGGACGATTGGTTGATCAGGGCTGTTTCTCCGGAACAAGCTCAGATCCAGCTAAATCACGTGTGCCACTTCCTTCACAGACTGGGCTTCTCCTTCAATTTAAAGAAGTCACAAATGATACCATCGCAGAGACTCCAGTTCATAGGAGCGATCCTGGATACTTCCCTGGGAAAAGCCTCGCCACCAGAGGTGAGGGCTCAAGATATTCTACAGACGGTTACCAACTTCCAGCATGCCCAACGTCTCCCAGCCTTCGACTTTTTTAGGTTGCTATGCCTCATGGCATCCTGCATTTTCCTAGTGCCAGAGGCTCGCCTGAGAATGAAATCCCTCCAGTGGGCACTGAGGACTCAGTGGTCACAATTCTCAGGGAGAATGACAGATCTTCTTCAGGTTCCCGGCAGGGTGGCTCGAGACCTTCAGTGGTGGGCCTGTCAGGAGAACATTCTGAAAGGAGAACAGTTTTGGCAACCCTGGCTGGAGATAACAGTAGTCACGGATGCCTCACTCACGGGGTGGGGAGCCCACGCCAACGACTTGACCATCAGCGGTCGTTGGTCTCCATCGGAGTCCAGACTACACATCAACCTGTTAGAGCTGAGAGCCATCAGACTTGCGCTGAAGGCATTCCTGCCAGCTGTACAAGGGAAGAAAGTCCTGATAATGACGGACAACACGGTGGCCATGCATTACCTCAACAAAAGAGGAGGCGTAGGATCACTACCCCTGTGCAGAGAGGCGATGCAGCTCTGGTTTTGGGCAATCCAAGAAGGAATCTCTCTATCGGCAGTTCACCTAGCCGGAGAGAAGAACTTGACAGCGGACGCTCTGAGCAGGCAGAACACAGTCTCCCACGAGTGGGAGCTAGCTCAGGAAGTCCTTAAAGAGATCTTCGCCCTTTGGGGAACCACTCAGGTAGATCTGTTCGCCACCAGCCTAAACAGGAAATGCGACCTGTTCTGCTCAAGGGAATTTCCCCCGAAAGGAGCTCTGGGAGAGGCGTTCATAGTGGACTGAGAGTTTCCGCTTCTGTACGCGTTCCCACCGGTCCCTGTCATTCCTCAAATGATCAGGAGGTTGAGAAGATTCCGGCGAACCATGATCCTAATTGCCCCGGTATGGGCCAGGAGAACGTGGTACCCGGACCTTCTAGACTTGTCCATCTGCCCTCCAATTCGACTTCCACTCAGAGAGAACCTACTCTCACAGAAGGGAGGTCAGGTTCTCCATCCAGACATCAAAACCCTCAACCTTCACGCTTGGCTTCTGAAAGGCTGAGGTACAAGGATTGGGACCTCCCTGATGATGTTATGGAGGTGTTGCTTTCGGCAAGGAGGCCAGCAACAAAGTCTTTATACCGCTGCCGTTGGAACAGATTTTGCCGCTGGTGTAGAGAACAGAATATCGACCCTTTTTCATGTGGTACACCAATGGTTTTGTCCTTCCTACTATATTTGGCAAATTCAGGCCTTCAAGTTGGCACTATTAAGGGCTATCTCGCAGCGCTATCCATCTTTAAGCGTACTGCGGAAGAACCATCCTATTTCAAATTACCCTTGGTAATAGTTTCTAAAGGGGTTAACCAATGTTTATCCCCCAAGACCATTCCAAGTTCCCCTATGGGATTTAAACTTAGTACTAACTTTCCTGATGGGTACACCTTTCGAACCTCTCCATTCTTGTTCGTTAAGATTCCTTACCCTTAAAACTGTTTTATTAATAGCACTTACATCTGCTAGAAGGGTGAGCGAATTACAAGCTTTTTCTTGCAAACCCCCTCATACAATATTTCACAAAGACAAAGTTGTCCTGCAAGTGAAGCCTAATTTCCTCCCAAAGGTGGTTTCTGAATTCCATATCACTCAGAAGATTACCCTACCATCTTTCTATCCTCCTCCTCACCCGGGGAAAGAGGAAGAGAGGTTACACAGGCTAGACCCTAGGAGGGCTTTAAGTTTTTACATTAGTAGACTAGCCAGGATAAGACAGGCAGACCAGCTGTTTGTAAGTTACACAGGTCACAAGATGGGGTTACCAATAACTAAGCAGACCATTTCCAGATGGATCATTTTAGCCATTCTGGAATGTTATAAACTGGCAGGGAAAGAGCCCCCTCAAAACCTTAGGGCTCATTCGACCAGAGGTATTGCAGCTTTATCGGCCCTCAAAAGAGGCGTGCCGGTTAAAGACATATGTGCGGCCGCTACATGGTCGTCTGTCCATACCTTTACACGTTTTTACAATCTGGATTCCTCCTCCAGTCAAGAGACTAGGTTTGGAAGGGCTGTACTGCATTCTATTCATCAATAGAAGACAGTGTGAAGTCAGTACTCCCTCCTCCGATAATAGAATACTGCTATGGGAGCCTATCTAAGATGAGGAATAAGTCGGAGGACACAATCCCTTCGAAGAACAAGTTACTTCTTACCTTGTAACATTTTTTTCGACCGGATGTTCCTCCGACGTATTCCTCATTGACCCTCCCATCCATCCCCGCAGTTCTACTTCCCTTGTTGTTGCAGCTTACGCTCCTTCAGGGTGATTAGTTAGTCCAGAAAGTATTATTGTGGGCTACAAAACGGAACTGAGCAACGGACGCTGCGCGCGGGCTTTATAGGCAGGATGACGTCGACGTCGATACGGCGGCTGTCGCAGGACATCGACTCGGAGGACGTCGACGCGCAGCGCCCTCTAGAAAAAAAAAATTCCGAGGCCAGCAGAGCTGGAAGGAGATATCTAAGATGAGGAATACGTCGGAAGAACATCCCGTCGAAAGAACGTTACAAGGTAAGAAGTAACTTGTTGTTCTGTTCAAGACTACTCAGCCTTCATTGGCCTCTTGCTACATCAGCAGCTCCCCTCTCGACACCAGCCGCAGCTGTCAATTGTCATCAAGGGCGCTTTCCGCGGCCCTTCGCAGGACAATCAGCATCACGGCACTCTGCACTACCATCAGCTGCCACGGACGGTCTTCCTTACACTCCCCATCGCAGCAACTTGCAACTAAGCCACTCCGTTGCCTGCCAGGTTTTCTGCCCCATGAGGTTTTCCTGCGGGTGCTGCCCCCGGGGCGCACAGAGCCCAGTTACTGGCCTCTGGACACTTTGTGGGAATCATTCACATACCATCATCAACCGAGGTATTACTTCAACAAGAATTGAAGATGACCATTGTGAGTACCTTCTCATTACTACCATGAGACTAATAGATGGAGTTAGTTAGGTGGGAGAGACCAGTTAGATCAGAAGAGGGATTGTGGAGAGCAGGAGTTACAAGGAGGTGTGGGGGAGGAGGGACATGAGAAAACGAGGTAAGCAAGTGGAGTTAACCATTTTATAGTAGAAGACCGAGCCATCTGGCAAAACCCAGTAGGTCCCTTAGGAAGCACTGAGGGGAAGATAGTTGGTAGCCCACAGTCAAAAGGGATCATCTGGCAGTAGTCACAGGGATTGAAGAAGCATTGGGGTGGAATAGCCAAAGACATAGCGGCTGTTACCTTTTTTTGGAGTTAGACGACAGGAAGCCCATAGTCTCCCATGCCAATGGAGCCCATCATGGTGGCCATGCAGACCGGCTTTGCCTCAGTGAACTCAAATCTAGATGACATTGTGGCTAACATAAGCTCCCTGAACACCAAGCCTGGACAAGGAAAGTGGGCATATAACCACGCCAGAAGAACTGATCAGCGACCTGGATGACAAAGTAGAGCGGCATGACCGTGAGCTGACCTTGGTCCAGAAGGAACGAATGGCAGTAAAGGCAAAGTGCCCTATGGAGCAATTTGTTGAAACCCTCTTGAAAGCCCTGCTCGCACAGGCACATTTGACTCAATTTGTGATGGAAAGGGCAACCAGGCCACCTGTCTCGGCCCCAAAGCCAAGTGCACCACCGCTGACCGTTATCGATAGACTTTTGAACTATAGAACCATGGACCGAATCTTGAGACTGGCCTGAGCAAATTGAACTTTACAGTTTGAATCAAGTGTGAAGAATCGGTGTATGTCATCACTTCTTCCTGATTGGGAGCTTATTCCCATTAGGCCCGGGGGATGAACCGATAGTCCCTCTGGGGATGGTACTCAGCGGGAGGATCTCATGGGGAGAGACTCCCCTTCCTCGGCCAAGGGCGACCATCTAAGGGGGATGTGGTATAAATCCCCTCACACAACATCCTATACGCCTATCCACTTTGTAAACCCCAGTTATATACCAAACCAACCCATGTACCTATGTAGGTCCAAAGACGACTTCCACTGAGATGCGGACGAACTTGGACTACCCAAGGGAAAGTGATGATACAAGTACTGGGACTAGAAGGCAGCCCAAAGGAATAAAGAATGAAGGATGAAAGACCTTGAAAAAGGACTTAAACCATAATGCCAACCAGCAGGAGAGGGAGTCCAGCCTGTGAAGCTCAATGAGAGGACGCCAAGGAAGCCACGAGCAACCAGCTCTCCAAGTCTGGATGTTGGAGTGGGGAATCCTTGTTCCGGTGGCGTGAAACGAGTCCAGAGCAGATCCGGGAGCTAGAAGGCAGAGGCGTAACCGGCAGCAGGCGGACCAAATGATCACAAAGAATGCTGTGACCGTCAGCAACATCCTGCATCAGAGCTGTGCAGAAGTGCATTGAACTGAAAGAGACAGTGCTAAACAAGACCCGCAGACCCGTCAAGAACCAGCAAAGAGCTCCCAAGAAGGAGGTAACGGGAGAACAGAAAAGTCAGCTGGGGACCGGATGTGACAGCAATAGTGAAAGAAACAAGATCTTCCTAATAACAGTGGTTGGTTGTATGCCACTACTACAGATAACCAGAACGGAGAGTGCCTCAGGAGTCATCCTCCTCAGCGCAGAGACTGGTCACAAACCACTGTTGAAGGAGACAGTAAGAGAAAGTATATTGCAAGTCAATTTTCTCTTGCCAGTACCCTGCCTGAGAGTAAACCAGGTCTGCCAAATCCAAGTCACAAAGAAGAATGGGTCTGGGACCTGCACCCAAAAGGAAAGGAGATTGTGAACCATTCCCTGCATCATTGTACTTGGCAGGAGAGCATACCAAGTACTGCTGGAGGAAGAAGAGAAACCTGGTGTGGGTGCTTGGGGACTACACTGTACTTAAGAATCAACCTGCATCACCTCCTGAGAGCTTAAGCCTTGGTTGCTCGTCCACGTTACCAAATGGAGAACCTTGGCTTTTACTCTGCCATATAGAGAGTTCAGAGACCCCCCCTCCAGTCTTTAAACCTGGGTTTTGGACCTTCCTTACAATTTAATCTTTGCATTATGAGAGACAAGGGGAAGGGAGACATTCTCCTTGTAAGTTGAACCCGCAAGCAGGATCAAACCAGTGATCCTGGGCAAGGGGGTAATTCCCCTTAGGATACAAAGTATTGAACTTTCCGATGCAGAGTGTTAGAGGACCTGTAACCCTTTAATTTGTGAAGCACTAAAACCAGGAAAAGGGAGTCATTCTCCCCTGTATGAGAACTTCCAACCAGAACTGTGCCACCTAGTCCAGGAGGAGGGAGTTATTCTCCTGGACCAAAGAGTTTGCTACAACTTTTTAGTTTGGTTATAAGTGTAAGGGATATAGATGGGGACTTTTTGACACAGGGCAGTGGACTCTTTAAGTTACTGACAGACCCATTAGCAGTTTATCTGAGGCAGGGAAACCCTGCGTCGATATAGGGAGAGGTAGGTTTTCTCTTTATTTTCATCTCAAATAAGTCTATAGCAATCGCTATGCCACCTGTACATCAGTCTCTTCTTTCTGCACACTTATACTAGTACAATGTTTATAAAGCCAGACTACTCAACCAGCGGCGAGGCAGCAAAAAAATCCTACGATCCGGCTAAACACCTGCTCCAGGAACGACAGATCCCATATGCATTTTTATTCCCGGCTAGGTTTTGGATACAAAACGGGGGACATACACACTTTAAAAAAAAGAAATCCTGCAGAAGCCATGGAGTATATTGAAGGATCGATCCCACTCCCGCCTAGAAACAGAACTAGCAATGAAGGGATGGGCTGGGGCCCAATGTCGGGTTCAGCAGATGCAGGGGAGTGATTAAGAAGGCTACTTCTGGGGAGGGTTATTCGGTTCAGAATTTTTGGGGGCTCAGTGCATACTGATTCTTTCATAGCTGGGGCTACCAAAAGAATTGTATGCAAAGTTGTTGTTTGCATTGCACTCCTTGAGTTTTCTCATGACGGTTTTTGGGGTGTACACAATCAGGTTGGTGAGGGTGGGGAGGCAGGGATTGTTTATAACCACAAGTTTTAAAATGGTGGCAGACACTCACTTCTTTGACATGCACATAATGTTTACACTGCAGGGGGGTTGGTATATGGGATGGCGGAATGGCTGACTTGAGTTCTAGTGGCCCAAACAAAGTATTTGCATTTCTCATGTGGACTGTGCAAGGTTTAAATAACCAGACTAAAGCCAGAAAGCTAACCCAGCTAAAGCCAGAAAGCTGTTGGCGTACTTGGAGCAGCATTTCCCTAAGGTCATAATGCTGCAAGAAACTCATGTCATAGGTTAGTTAAATGAAGCATTTGCTAAAAGGTAGTGCAGCAACCGATATTATACGGACTACTCTTCGCAGTCGAGTCGAGAGGCGTAATGACCGTCATTCACCCCTTGGTTCCATTTCAGGTCCCTAAAAACTCAAATTGATTCTATGGGACGGTATGTTATTGTATGGGGAATACTAGCTGGGAAGTAGATCAGGTTTATTTATTGGTCACTTATTAGGGTTGGTCAGTACATGTGGGCTGAATATTGACAATCCAGAATTTTATAGGCAACCGTGTGACATACTGGCAAGATCAACAAACGTTCCCATAATTTGGGGTGGGGATCTTGATACTATCCTGGACATTGGTTTGGACCGTTCCTCGCATAATCTCTGCTCCCTATCTTCAGCGGCCCTAGTGTTACTGCAGATAATGTCCCATCTACTGCTGATTGATGTCTGGTTAGAAGTACGTCCAATGGATAGGGAGTATAATTAGTACTATACAATGCATGACACAATGTCCAGATTAGATTATTAGCTACTTTCCACTAGCTTGTTGTCTGGAGTGCAAGGGTATGATGTTTTCCTGCGTACCTTCTCTGATCATTGCACAATGGGATTCACTCACATTAGACCTGCAGTGTAGATCCCACCCCTTGTGGAGGATGTCCTCATACATGCTATTGCACCCTAATATGGCTTAACATATCCATGACAAAATAGACAGTTTTGTTTTCAAACAATGTTGGTCAGTGCCGCTGCACTCCACGGTGTGGGAAACATTTAACGTGTAATGTGACAAATTCTTAGATGTCGTCCCTTCTCCCATGGGAGACCCATTCCATGGGACTGGTGCAGTGCGACCACAGTCCATGGGGCTGGCACAGTGTGGCCACAGTCCAATAGTCGCCCGGAGGGTGATATATCGTGGGAGGATTACATGTGGAGGGAAACTCCTTATAAGACGAGGGATGACTTGTTAGGGAGACCATGGTATCCGCCCACCTCCTTACAACCTCTCCTACCCTCTTAAGTAACTTAGTCCCACAAGTTTCTATCTTCACATGTAAGGTAGACCATTCTATCTCACTACCTTATACCAAGACGCGGAAGAGTAAAGACTACCCATGTGAATCCTATCTAAATATTGCGACAAGGAAGATCAATTACCCAGTGGAGACCAATCCGAAGACACACACAGTGCTTAAGAGCACCCCACCGAACCAACAAATGCGGACTAGTCAGTATGGACAATCTGTCAGTTCAGTATGAGTGCTACAAAAAGGGAAGATGGGCCAAACATGCGGTTGAGTCAAATGATACACAAAGGAGAAGCAGAGCTGGGAGCAGGATGCTCCATATCTGACCTACAGTGGAGAAAAGACTGCTTACCAAGCTGGCTCAAGACGGCACCCCGAGTCGTTGAAGCAGAAGAAGGGTGTGGGAGCAGGAACTGCGCCACCCAGAGTAACTGGGAACCTGCGGAGCCGCTGCACACAACAAACCATCCAAGAAGGCTGGAAAGAGCATATGATCAACTGCAGACGCCCCAGAGAGGTCGAGACACACGCAGACCAAGCCAAAGGGTACACGGGTGACCGAACAGGTGAAGGGCAGCTAAGAAGGTGGCGGGAAGCATAAAGGCTTCAAGAAATCCAAGATAGGAGGGTTTTGGACCAAGCGAGTCGTAGAAGTGTCAGTCTCTTCTGCACCCTTACAGTAAATACATGGCGAATTGCTGTCATGGTCGTTCCGTTAACATGCAAGTCCAACGTCCTCAAGATGTGAGTAAGTACAAGATAAGAAAACTCTTTTAGCAGGTTATCAGACTCCTGGTGGGGGCGTAGATATCATGTGCTTTCCTTAGTGTGGCATTGTATTTAGAGCACATGTAGTTCTGGGCAGGGGGGTGTGGTCGAGTTCCGTGCAGGATGGCAACTTAATTTCGCTCTCCCGCTCCAGTACTACATTTTATAATTTCAGCAACGTGTTTAGTAACAAGTAGATATAAATCTAGTTACAAAATCCTCAGCGGTGCACAGCGGCAACCCAGGAGAAGTTCGTACTGGTTGGTGGTTGTGTCCTGAGACGCTTGTCGGAAAGGCCTCGGCGCTGAGGTCCTTTGATTGTGGGATGCAACGTCTCCTGTCAGCTGCTTGGCGACATGAGGTGCAATCGCATGATGGAAACACCTTTTCTTCACGACACAAGCTCCATATATAAATAATAGCCTGGAAATAATAATTTAACTAATATGGTACTGTGTGTTTCTTCAGTAGCAGAATTGTTTAGTACTGGGACTTAATTTTCGAACATCTTAAACCTTTAGAATGGAAAGTTAGTGCAAATTTGATCAGAAACCTCTGTATATTCTGTATTTAAAAAGACTTTTTTTTGGAAAGAACAATTTTTTAATCTTAAGATTAAAATTAATATGGAAGTAATAATTTATTACATTGCAATTGCATCTGTCATCTACCTAAAAGCACTCTATCAAGTATATATGCTGGTGTTTTATGAAGCTGGTCACCATAACGCAGTTGCTTTTTCATATTGGCTCATACTATATATATATATATATATATATACAACTAGATTAACTACCAGCCTTCGTCCTGGATTTCAGTTCTCAGATTTTTAAATCTCTGATCGTTAAGTCTCACTTCAGTTTCACTGCTTTTTTTTTTTTTTTAGCACCACAAATTCTCAGATCAGTAAGTGTTGCTTGAGTTTTTTCAGCAGTTTGATTCCTTTGTTGATCAGCAGCACACAGTTTATTCACAGTAAGTTGTATTTGTTTCTTCAGCACTTCTGTTGCTTTGTTTTTCTAGGAGCACAAATTCTCTGATTAGGTAGTATTGCTTAAGCACTTTCATTGTTCTGCCTGAAAAGCATGTTGAATTCTGTCAGCTTCATTGTCTTGAGATCTTTCGTCTTGAGAATATTGATCATGTTTCAGCTTTGATGCGTGATCATGAGCACTTTCTACAAATGACCTCTAGATGGCGGTGTAACACCACAAAACGTAATGCCTAAAAACAAAAAAAGATGAATTATCTTGGGAACGGGATGACCTATCGAGCCAGAAATAGTTGCATTAATTCGGCAATGAAATACAGAATATTCCATGCATAATTCATGACGCTAGACCTCACCGTTCATGAGGAGTTATGTCCCCAAGAAGGCTACATGCAAACCCACAAACAAACCCAACTTTGTTTTATATATATAGATGAGGGCTTTGATTGTGAGCACTTATGAATTAATTCATAATATATAAATCTAAGACAAATGTACGGCTCCTTATGGCAAATACAAACGGAGTAATATACAAATATGGATAACCACATAAGTGTCCTGAGTTCCTTGGAAAAGTTGCAAAAGTCAAAATATTCTGTGCACCTCTTTTTGGTCTTACAGGTTTCAACTTTTTTAAAGCCATTTAAGCTACATAAGTCAGTTAATCATTGCGTTAAAAAGGGTCAACCCAAAGAAGTGTCTTCCCCACCGTCTAATACTTTCCAAAGGCAAAACAGTGACTCGCCCACGCCAAAGGAGGATATTTTAGATCTGGCCATATACACCATTCAAATGGAAATTATCAACCTGAAGCCCGAGGCCACTAATGCTAAACTACAACAGCATGTTGATAAATGGTCTACCTTTCAGTCAAGTATGATAGATGAGTGAGTGATGCACAGGATGTGGCCAGTAGAGTTGTGATGTTATAACCACAGTCCAATCTCCACAAAAGCAATCTGAAAACTTTGAAAAAAAAAACAAAATAGAAGGAAAAACATATGCATTGTGGCACTTCCAGAAAGGATTGAAAAAGATAATCCTATTCTGTTCCTTAAAAACTTGATTTCAAAGCTTGTCGATCTTCTAGCATCAGTGCAACTAAATATCCAGATGGCCCCTTTGGGTGGGCCGAACTAATTCACTGTGCAGTACTAACAATCCTTCTAGAACTCTCATCTTTGCTCTTCTGGATTATACTCACCTTCATCTCATAATGAACAAGGTGAAGCAAATTAAGCAACTTGTTTGGGATGGCAGGAAGATATATATATATATATATCCCATGATATATCTAATGCCACAGCTGCTAGGAGAAAATAATTCTTCAACCCCCACAACTCTCTTTTTCTAGGTTAGATTATATATTCCTCTCGAAATCTATGTCAAATCATCTTCTTAATGTTCAAATTGAATGTATTGCATTATCAGATTGTGCTTCAGTCAATAACCAACTTGCAAATTCACAGAATAGCCATAATTCAAATAGATGGAAATTTAACATGGCTCTTTTGAAGGATGAGTTATTCACACCCTTCCATTACTCAACAGCACAGTAATTTATTTGCAGAGAATAATAGTCATAATACATCTATTGTCAGTAATTGGGACTGCTATAAATAAGGCTGTACTTGGAGGTCATATTATAGCATTTGTTGTTAATAAAAAGGATGAATTAAAACAAGAATCTAATTCTTAAAAAAGTGAAATCCCTCGAATCTCAATATACGTGTAGTAATGCTCCTTCTACTCTCAATGATATCATTAAACTAAGACTTCAATATAATAAAATTACTTCTCCAGCATTGGATCTTTCATGTATTCACATGCTGTGAACATTCCCCGTCAAGCTGGGAAAACCCTGGTAACTTTAATATAGTAGTTTTCCTATGGAAAAGCTTTGACACCTTCAGTGTCCCATCAACGTCGTTATGGGTGCTTTGGACAGCACCAATTGGACGTCGAGTGTACAGCTCCGCCTCTGCAGCTTCCCCTCAGATTTCAACTGTCTTCCAACCCGTTGGGATTACCTTGCGTTCTCTCCTGAGAGCATTGTTCTTTTTGTGAGAACTTTTTCTTCACTTCAGCTTTCGCTGTTTCCAGTCTTTCGACAAAGGGAAAAGGAGTGTTTCTGGTCCCGTTATGCAATCCTCGGGTCTGAAGAAATCTTTGTTCAGGCTGTTTGAGACTTGTTGCCTCAAGAATGGAATGTATATCAGGGAGATAGGCATTCAGAGTGCCTCTACTGTGTGTACCCTAATCATTCGGCCAAGGATTGCGATATCTACCTTCAAGGGTTCTCACAAAAAAACCTCACGGACAGGAACTGATGCCTAATTTGTTGGCTAAACGAGGGAGCCTATCCAGCGTTGGAGGTCGGCTCTTCGCGCGTTTGCAAGCCTGCCACACCCTCAGTCAAAAGTTCACCATCGCTGCAAAGATCACGATCAGAAGAACCACTGACAAAGAAACAGAGGACAGGTGACCCTAGGCCATCTTACAGTCCGGATAAGGCCAAGCTTTCATTACCCCTGAAATGGACTCTATTGGGTGGTGAAGGGACACAGGTTCCCCCTTCTCATGACGCTTCCACAACACGCTCAGAAGGAGCAAGAGAAAAGGCTCACACCCGCAAAATCCGCAGACTTCGCCTGAAAATCTTCATTGTCGATGGAAACATTTAAATCAAAGCCTACATCCTCTTCCTCATCAGCAAGAAGTCTTCATCCACTGGTAAACATCATTCTTCATAGGTGTCCCATAGGTACCCGTCCAGCCATGAGTCTACGAAACACAAATCCAAGTCGTCATCCAAACAGTCGCCATGTTACCGGTGACGAAGACTGTATCGACAGCAGTATTGCCCCCATCAAAGTCTTGTCTCCCGTTGACGACTGTAACGGCGGAGACCAGTTCATCGACCATCCCGTCAACGACCACCCTGTTAATTACTGCCCCGTCGACAACCACACCGTGGGCCCCCACTCAGTCGACAACTACCTCGTAGATGACGACGAAGAAGAAATCCCCAGCACCGCATACATCCTTTATGGGGCCGGTCCAGCCCGAATTGGAAACAGAAGTTCTGTCTCCCAAGGCCAGATCAAAGCGGACAACTGTGCCCACGCAACAACCTCCTTTTAGAAAGGTCCCCAACCATAATACCAGAGGAGATCCTACAACATGAAATTACATCTGACTTTGAGGCACCTCCTTACGACAATCAGGTGGATTTTGAGGCAGATCCCGAAGGAGGTACAGAACCACTTTTCCCAGATCCATCTGCCCTGGGCCTGCAGCGGATAACTCAAACACCCTCCTTACCATTCACATCAATGGACATGGGGGTTGTCCCACCACAATATCCTCTCATAAATCCCTATTTATTGCTGTCTATGCAAGTACTCTCCATTCTGCAATCTGTCCTAGGACAACTAGATGCTAAGCTTCCAATGCCTCAGGCTCCATCAGTCCCACCGTTGGAAAGCCGGCAGATTACTCCTCGCCAGAGGGATACTTCTAATTCCTTACGCGAACAGGGCTCTCGTCCAAGAAGGCAATCTCCGGCTAGACCCCCTGCCCTATCCCCTGGAGCATTTAGTCCTCGATGCAGGGAGGAGGAAAGAGGAGAGCTGGATGACTCGGACCAGGACATTGCCCCACGCCCCACAGGACACCCTTTCCACTGCCCCCCATTCTCCAAGGAGGACGGACACTTGGGATACAGACCCAGACCAGGATGCGCCGGGTAGTCCGGCCCAACCATCTCCTCCGGATGACATAGGCGCATTCCATTCCTTGGTGGCTAAGGCCTGCCAGGAATTCGGTCTTACACCAGAGGAGGAAAAGAAGGCTTCCTTCTTGTTCGATCACATGGGGAAAAGGGGAGAGGCTGTTTTTTCTATCCCAATACTAGATCATCTACGGCAGGAGGGGCTCCCATTTACGGAACCAGCAGTAGAAAATTGTTTTTAATTTTTTTTTAAAAGCTCCCGAATCCTCTACGAAGTGTTTAATATCAAAACCAACCCAGCAGTCTGTTGTGTCCGCGGCTGCTAGCCGAAAAGCTTGCACCCAACACATGTGTGCCACTCGACCGGCTAATGATAACTGCAAGTTGGACGCCTTTGAGAAGAAAGTCCTTACTTTAGGAATGCCTACTGTGAAAGCTGCCAACTCTTTGGGCATCGTTGCAAGGTATGACTGCAAAATGTGGCACCGTCTAGCCCCACTAGTGGCCCACCTTCCAGTGCAGCAGAGGAAAGAAGCTATGCTTTTGGTGCGAGAGGGGGAGGAGGCGTCGAACCATAGCATAAACATTGCTGTAGACTTAGCCGAGACTGACTTCAAACAAATTAACAATGGGGTGGTACTCGGGCACCAAACTTGGCTTCGCTGCACAGATTTCCGCCAGGAGTTACAGCACAAGGTTGTAGACATGCCTTGTGAGGGTGAGAATCTTTTCAGTGAAAAGATCGACAAAGCTTTGAAGGCCATGAAAGCAGATTCAGATACAGCAAGGTCCCTTACGGCTCTGCAAGCCAGAAGATCCTTTTGCCCCCGTCGTTCTTTTCGTAGAGTCTCAGGAAACGCAAGATTTTTAGGTTCTCGAGACAACAAGGGATACAACAGATCTTCTTACTATTCCCAAGGCTATAAGCGTTCATTTCAAAGCAAAGCACAACAGTGACTGCCTCAGGGAGAGTCAAATAGGAGGGAAGGTGGCGTTTCACCTCAGCGTGTGGTGCTCAATATCCACAGACAGATGGGTGCTGGATTCTATCCAACACGCCCCTTGTTGGAGTTCAGATGTCCACAGTTTCCCATTCCTCTGATAAAAATCTCAATCTCACCTCCACATATTACGTCGAGAGGTTTGTGTCATGTTAAAAAATAAAAAGGCCACCGTGAGGGTTCCCCCCCTCAGCAAGAGGAAAGGGCACCTATTCCAGGTTTTTCATGGTCAAGAAACCAAACGGAAAGTGGCACCCTATTCAAGACCTGCGGGTGTTGAACAAGAACATACAAAATCAAAAATTCATGGTGCTAACGTTGCAAGACGTTATAAGAGCAGTGCAGCCCGAAGAGTTTTTAGCGTCTCTAGGTCTCAAGGATGCTTATTTTCACATAACAATTCACCCAATCACCAACAATTCCTCAGGTTCACAGTGAGCAACACCCATTTCCAGTTTCAGGTTCTATCCTTTGACTTAAAATCAGCTCCCAGAACTTTCACCAAGTGTCTGGCTCCTGTAGCAGCTTTCCTACGGAGGAGGGGCCACCACGTTCACCCGTACATGGACAACTGGTTGGTCCGGGGAATAACTGACCAACAGACGTTGGAGTCTTTCAACAGCACAATGTTCCTCCTGCAACGTCTCAGCTTCGCCATCAACTAGAGCAAATCCTGCTTGAATCCCTCGAAGAGTTTGGTTTTCCTGGGAGCACAACTCTGGACAACCCAAAATCAAGTAAAACCCTCGGAAGAGAGGATAGAGAATCTATTGGCCCTAGCAGACTCTTTTACACTGGACAAATCTGTCACAGTTCGCTCTTATAAGTCTGTCCTTGGCCCCATGTCGTCTTGCATCCCTCTCATTCCAAACTGTCGCCTTCACATTCGCCCAGCACAAGAATTCCTCTCATCCAGATGGTTCCAGATCCAGGACTCCTGGTCGGACAGAGTAGTCATCTCCCGGCCCCTGGCAGATGCCCTACAGTGTTGGACTCACCCCTTCACCATCAAACGGGGCATGCCCCTGGTAGAACCGGACTTCTGTTACACTATCGTGAACGACACCTCACAAATAGGATGGGGTGCTCACCTGGACCAGTTCCAAGTCAAAGGCCTGTGGGTACCCGCGGAGACCTCTTTACATATCAACGTCCTAGAGTCGAGGGCTGTACACTGGGCTCTCAAATTCTTTTTCCCCCTCATCAAGGGCTTGGTGGTGCGGGTTCTCACCGACAAAACGACTTCTATGTTCTACCTGCACAGACAAGGAGGGACACACTCATAAATCCTATCCCAGGAAGCTCAAAACATCTGCCACTGGGCCATTCAGCACAAAATTCAGATCCTGGCTTTCCATCTGCCAGGGATTCAGAACAAACAGGCAGATACCCTCAGCAGGGACTCCTCCCAGACACACAAGTGGCAACTGAACAACTCCCCGGTGGCAAAGATCTTCGCGAAGTGGGGCCTTCCCCCTGTAGACCTTTTCGCCTGCCCCGAAAACAAACAATGGCAGCAGTTTGGCAGCAGGATCCCTCATCCAAACTCCCGGGTGACGCATTCTCTTTTCCTTGGACCGGGATGTTTTCCTACGCTTTTCCTCTCATAAGGAAAACGATACAAAAGATTTGCAAAGTTTCCTGCAAAATCATCCTAGTGGGCCTGTTATGGCCCAGGTAGACCTGGTTCTCAGACCTGCTTCACCTAGCAGTGGACGATCCATTTCATCTAGGATCCGAGCCGGATCTCCTATCTTGGAACAAGGGAATGGTGCGGCATCACAACCCAGGCTCCCTCAAATTGGCTGAATGGTTCCTGACCAATCCGAGTTTGGAATTCTAAATATACCTTAGGACTGTTGCCACATTTTGGCTGCGGCAAGAGCTCCATCTACTAACACATCATATAGTCGTAAGTGGAAAAGGTTTTGCGTTTGCTGTGCACAGCAACCTAACCTACAGCCATTAAGTGTGACACCTCAGCAACTCCTTCCTTACCTTTCTTTGTTAGTGAAAGGTCTCGCAGTATCTTCTATCAAGGTTCACATGAAAAAGATCTTCTACCCCGCTTTACAGTGGCGGCAGATTAATAAAGCATTTCCTGAAGGGCCATTTCAGAACCTTTCCCCCAAGGAAAAGGTTTTTGCCTGTTAGGAGTCTGAACCTAGTTTTATCAGCCCTCATGAAACCGCCTTTCAAGATTATGTCAACAGCTGACATCACATTTCTCACTTGGAAAGTAATCTTTCTGGTGGCTATTACGTCCTCCAGACGAGTATCAGAACTGCAGGCTTTGGTCATTGATCCACCGTATCTGCGCTTCTTGAGGGACAAGGTGCTTCTCTCCACGAATCCACATTTCATTCCAAAGATTCCATCATTTTCATAAAAACACTACAATCACTCTAATAACCTTTTTTTCTTGATGCTTCTACTCCAGCTGAAAAGGCTCTACATTCTCTGGACATTAAGAGAGCTTTAAAGTATAAAGGTAGGCCAATTTCAAAGAAGGGCATTTCATGCTGGGTAGCTGCTACTATCTCTTTCTGCCACGCAAAAGGCAACAGACCACTACAATCAGCTCCCAGAGCTCATTCCACAAGGTCCACGGCAGCCTCAACAGCTCTATGGGTGGGCATACCAATCAGAGACATTTGCCAGGCAGCACCGTGGGCAGTGCCCTACACGTTCATCAGGCACTACTGTCTGCATCGACAACATGCCGCAGATATACAAATGGGATGGGCAGTCCTCCAACGTCCGATCCAGTAAGTAGCTTCCAGGGGGTTCTTCTACTCCTGTTTTTTAGCTTAAAAGGTATGTGCTTTTTTCTTATTGTCATATTACTGAAGACGTGCATCCCTTTTGCCTGACATGCACCTCCAAGCCTTTCTACTGCTACAAAGTCTATTCACAGCATGTGAATCCATGAAATATCCAATGCTGGAGAAGGGAGTAGTTTCTTACCTGTAACTCCATTTCTCCATTGTTGGTATCTTGTATGGATTCACATGTTCCCTCCAGCCTTCCCCCTTAGGCAAAAATCTTTCTTAGGACTGCCTCCTTTTGGAGAGGTTTAAATCTGAGGGGAAGCTGCAGAGGCAGAGCTATACACTCGACGTTCCATTAGTGCTGTCCAAATAACTCATAACGTCTTGATGGGACACTCAAGGTGTCAACGCTTTTCCATAGGAAAACTATTATATTAAAGTTACCAGGGTTTTCCCAGCCTGACGTCAGGATATATTCATAGCATGTGAATCCATGAAAGATACCAACACTGGAGAAATGGAGTTACAGTTAAGAAACTACTCCCTTCACAGTACTCCTGTGCTAACATTCTCAAATACAAGGCAAAAAGTTATCAATTTTCCAATAAAACAAGTAAATCACTTGCATCATACCTTAAACTTAAAAGGCAAAGAACTAGGGTTGTCATCAAGGATTAGATAGGGGATAGGAAGTTTTCAGATAGAGAAATAGTTGAAGTCTTCTCTAATTTTATCAAAAATTATATTCTTCGGAATCACAACCTAATAACCCTCATTTTCAAGAGTTCCTTTGACATGTCCCTCCTTCTGCATATCCAATTGTTGATCTCAAATCATTGAATGATCTGACCTCTCCCAGTGAAATTCATAAAGCCATAAGAGACCCTTAAAAAGGTAAAGCTCCAGGTCCAGATGGTTTCCCTATTGATTTCTATGCGCATTTTAATAACGTATTAGTGCCTAAACTCAATGAACTCCTTTCTCATCTGGCACAGGGATCCTTCTCAGAAGCCATGTTAATTGTTTTCCCCAAGCCTAATAAAGATCCTGAACTTGCTCAAAACTATAGACCAATCTCCCTCATAACCACTGACTGCAAAGTCTTTGCCAAGATTTTAGCAAATAGACGTATCCCTTTCTTACCCTACCTGGTCATTTTTGAGTAAGTTTGGTATGTCACAGGTAGACTTTCCTCCTCTAATATAAGGCTATTTTTGGACATTTTATAAATAAATCAAAAGATCCCCATGAGGCCAGAGCCCTAGATGCGGAAAAAGCATTTGACAGGGTTGAATGGGACTACATGTTTGAGGCTCTCAAATGGCATGGCATTGGCGTCCCTTTTCTTTCCATGATTAAAGTGTTCTATTCAAATCCTAAAACAGCTATTTTATTAATGGACAAATGTCCTCATACTTTCCCCGTTTTAGAGGCACACGTCAAGACTGCCCCCTTTCCCCACTTCTTTTTATCTTAGCAATGGAACCCTTTCTATAAGTAATTAGACAGGGTAACAATATGCAAGGCATTGATGCTGGTGGTCTTACTGCTCTTGAAAAGCCCAGATACTAGTGTACATTACTTGTGAGACATTAGACCAAAGGCCTAGGTCTAAGGCCCTTGTCTTTGAATCAGTGCCCCTGGAGAAGAAGGATGTGCCTCCGACCTTCGAGGCACTAGGACTGCAACCTCCTTTTGCAATTGATACTACTGGCTTAACACCTCTCTGAAGATGGCCGCCACCGTTCGCTGCCTGCCTTCTCCAAAATGCATGGAGAGCCACTCGGTAGCACCTTGCAACCCAATTGGATGTCCCTCGCAGCAAATCCAGAGGCCCGGCTGAGCCGTGAGGCGAACCAGGGCCCAGAACAAAGGCCCCTGTCTTTGCTTGACTTGTTGGGTATGACGACCTACATAACGGAATTGCTGCTAAATGCAGATCCAGGATGACTGCACGCTACACACTCGACCCGGATCTATACACACCCGATCATCCGTGCATCGCAACTCCAAGGATGATGCCTATCTGGCCTGCTCAGGCCATTGCATGCTGGCCAGCATCCCATACAAGGTATTTCTCGTAGCAGAAGGGGGAGCCCACCCTTCTACTGCTCTCACTATGTTGCTTGCTTTACCTCCCTCATCAGACTTACCACCTTCATTCTTCCTACTGGACGCATTGACACACTACACTGTGCAAAGCAAGATTACAGCCACCATGTACCAGGATGACCTCTGGCCCGCCATCCCATGGGCCTTGCCACATAGGAACATGCGCCTCTCATCTCGCACTAACCACAACCCGCCACTTACCAAACTCCCAACCTCAGGCCTATGTGCCATGGCCCCAGGCCTTCGGTCCAGGCACAGCATTAACCCTTACGACCATCTGCCTGCCAGGGCGACACAAAAGTCCTCAATCGCGTTCTTTACAGAGGCGCAGATGCCAGGCTAAAACGCACTGCATAGGCACCGACGACCTGAGGCGGAACTCCCAGGCATCTCGCTCAACGCTTTGCCGCTGCGCCAACCACCGCCTTGTGCAGCCCTTACGCTGAACACACTAACCCTGCCTCAGCTGCACCTGATCACCCCGCTCTTTCATTCTTCAAAACCCTGCACATTGTATCACGCGCACTGGACCCTGCCGCACCGTTCACTGCCAAAACCACACTTATTTCGGACCTTGCTCCACCTTAAACCAGCTATGCCAGACATTCAGCGGTCGCTGCCACAGCTGACACAACTACTACTACAGCTACCACACAGCCCGTGGCACCTTCACTGACTGCCACCACTCGCAACATGGAGCCTGCCACCCCATACTCACCTGCAGATACTTGTATTTGGGTGTCCCCTCTCTTCCTTGAAATTTTATGCCCCTATGATTCTTGACGCCACTTGTACTTTGGAATCTGTTGCCCCCATGGTTCCTGATTCCCCATGTATTTTAGAATATGTTCTCCCATGGTTGCTGATGCCACATGCATTTTGGAATCTGTTGCCTCCTTGTTTCCTCACACCACATATATTTTGGAATCTGCTGCCTCCATGATTCCTGACGCCACATATATTTTAGAATCTGCTGCCCCCATGATTCCTGATGCCACATGTATTTTAGAATCTGTTAACCCATGAATCCTGATTCCCCATGTATTTTAGAATCTGTTCTCCCATGGTTGCTGATGCCGCATGCATTTTAGAATCTGTTGCCCCCATTATTCCTGACGCCACATGTATTTTAGAATCGGTTGCCCCCATGATTCCTGGTGCCAGATGTATTTTAGAATCTGTTGCCCCCATGATTCCTGGTGCCAGATGTATTTTAGAATCTGTTGCACCACTTATTCCTGGTGCCAGATGTATTTTAGAATATGTTGCCCCATGATTCCTGACACCACATGTATTTTACAAACTGCAGGCCCCGTGGTTTCTGGCGCAACACATGTATTTTATAATATGTTGCCCCCTTGTTTCCTGATGCCACATGTATTTTAGAATCTATTGCCCCCATGATTCCTGATGCCACATGTATTTTAGAATCTGTTACTCCGAATGGTTCCTGATGCCACATGTATTTTAGAATCTGTTTCCCACATGGTTCCTGATGCCACATGTATTTTAGAATCTGTTGCCCGCATGGTTCCTGATGCCACATGTATTTTAGAATCTATTGCCCCATGGTTCCTGATTCTCCATGTATTTTAGAATATGTTCTCCCCTGGTTGCTGATGCCACATGCATTTTAGAATCTGTTGACCCCATGATTCCTGATGCCACATGTATTTTAGAAACGGCTGGCCCCATAGTTCCTGGCGCAACACGTATTTTATAATCTGTTCTCTCCCTTGTTTCCTGACGCCACATGTATTTTAGAATGAGCTGCCCCCATGGTTCCTGATGCCGCATGTATTTTAGAATCTGTTACCCCTATGGTTCCTGGTTCGACATGTAATTTAAAATCTGTTGCCCACATGGATCCTGATGCCACATGTATTTTAGAATCCATTGCCCCCATGATTCCTGATGCCCCATGTATTTCAGAATCTATTGCCCCCATGATTCCGGATTCTGCATGTATTTTAGAATCTGTTCTCCCATGGTTGCTGATGCCACATGCATTTTAGAAACTGCTGCTCCTATGGGCAAATGTGCTACAACTGAACTAGTTAGCGAGCATAGTAAAACCAAATCCTATGCACAGGTTAATCCAACACTTGCCAACAGCAAGTTCAACTTGGAAGCCTCCTCAACCCATCTCAAGGGTGCACTTATTAACGCTCGATGCCTCCTGGCACACGCCCTCGACATATCCAACCTCATCACCTCAAAAAACCTTGATCTAATAGCCATCATGGAAACATGGCGGCATGCAGCTGCAGGACCATCCCTCTCCCTTGCAATCCCGGACAACTACACCATTTTTAGAAAGGACAGATTGCTCACTAAAGTTGGAGGTGTGGCCATCATAGCCAGGAATCACCTGGCCATTAGAGAAATGTCTAACCAAGTATTCCACTCTGGAGAACTGCTCTCCCTCAAATTATCCATCTCTGACATCGCCACATTAACCATCCATGTTATTTATAGACTACCAGTGCTATCTTTCAAAGAAGACATCACACTTCTCCTTTCAAGCGACACTAGGCCTTGCTCTATAATTATCTTCATGGGAGATTTAAACCTAGGCTTTAACGACTCTACCAACGATAATGCACTGGCCCTAGCAAACTCCATCAAAGCACTGGGCTTCACCCAACACATAACATGCCCCACTCACAACAAAGGACGTACACTAGATTGGCTGGTTGACATTAATTGCAACACAACATTATATCTAACAACCCATGCCTGTGGGTCCGACCAGAACGTCATCTCATTCACCATTCCTAAAAACAATCAAATCCGCATCCCACCGCTATATGCACCAGCATACTTGGTAAGAAAAGTGTGCAACATCACACCAGCAAACATGCTCCCATTGCTACAACCTATAATGAACTACCAACATTCTACTACTATACTCTGTGGTAGAACTATATAACCATTAGCTCCCATAAACATATGAAAATCTAAACCATTAGCCCACTTTCACTCCTGGTATACCCCCAACCTCAAAACTTTATGGGCTACTAAGCGAGCTGCAGAGAACACGTGGAGAAAGTCACCCTCTGCTGCCAATAAAGAACATTTCACCCTATCCTATCCCAGCCACATCCTACAAACGAGCCATCAGCCTAGCCAAAAGCTCCACCTACAATGAACGAATAGAAAAGGCCAACTCTGACCCGAGAGCTCTTCGCCATCTTGTGAGCACTTGAAACACCAGTCCTCCCCTCCTACCCCCAGACAGCTGCCTCAAAGACATCGCCTGTGTTCCAATATCCAAAGGGCACTAATGGCCAAAATCTCCCTACTGCTAACAAAAATTGTGGTGAAAATAAATAAGCTTTTACTAACCGACACTCCTCCTACCCTTTTGCCACCACCTCTGCATCCAATAACTTATTTGAATTCAGACCTGTCTCTATCTTAGATGTCAACAAAATTATCAAAGGCCTGAAGCTGTCCAGATGCCAAGGTGATATAATTGCCCAGCATCTTACATTAAAGACTGCATGGCAGAGTTCGCCCCATTTGTGGCATCACTCATTAACAACTCCTTTTCCGCTGGCAATATACATGGCAATCTTAGACGCATGGGTCCTCCCACTACTAAAGAAGCCCACACTAGACCCAAACACCCCTTCCAACTATCGCCCTATCACGACAGTCCCCTTCCTACTGAAAATACTGGACAGAGCATCTTACCTGCAAATACAAGAATATCTTGAATCCAACAACCTTCTGGCCTGCGGCAATCCGGCTTCTGTCCAGGCCATCGCACAGAATCTGCACTCCTGGATTTGAAAATCCATATGGACAAGATAATTGACAAAGGGAACTTTGGCCGCCTCCTCCTACTCTAGCTCTATACGGCCTTTGACTTGGTGGACCATAAAATACTATGCCAACAACTATCCTCATCAGCTGACTTCTCCAAGGCCATAGCCTGGATCGAGTGCTTCCTATCTAACCGGACAGTGAGGGTTTTCTCCAGTTTAGCAACTGGCCCCCCCAGTAATTTCTGGAATCCTTCAAGGCTGTCTTGTGTCTCCCCGACACTTTATAATATCTTTACAAAGCCCCTTTTCAACCTCTTGGTCAAGATGGGTGTCTACTACACCAACGATGCGGACGACACCTAAATCCTCCTTCCCATCTCCGACAATTACATAACCGACACGGATGTACTGAACAAAATATACCAAATCATTCAAGCCTGGATGGCTCAACGCGGACTATGCTTAAACAACGAAAAAACAGAGTTGCTTCTTGTGGAAACCTAAACACGCCTAAAGAAACTCAACGACGACTAAAAATCCTTCGTCATAGACGTGAACTGAACCCCATCACTGTCTCCAAAGAATTAAAAACCCAAGTGTCTGTCTGGACTCGTCACTCTCTCTAACTAGCCATGTAAAAGCCATTCAGTCTGCAGCAGCATACACGTCCAAACTCAAAGCCTGCAGACCCTTCCTGACATCGGAGAACTGCGTCACGATTGCCAGAGCGCTTATTCTGTCCAGGATAGACTGTTGCAAAGCCCTCTCTACAGGCTCAACTACTCTAAGTGTCCAAAAACTCCAGATCATACAAAACAATGCACTTGGAGCAGCACCGAACATTCTGAAAAAAGAACAAATCCCTGTTGCCGGTTCGCAGGCGCATTGTGTTCAAAACTCTATCACTAACACACAAATGTCTAACACTGCTCTCAAATACTTATCTAACAAAATCGTCTAACCCCAGTCTAACAGACCTACCCGATCCGCCTACGCGCACCTACTCTCCATCCCCAGATTCAAACGGCAAAAGGCTGGCGGCAGAACCTTCCCTGTGGTGGTGGCGCAAC
Source organism: Ambystoma mexicanum (assembly GCF_040938575.1). NCBI lineage: Eukaryota > Metazoa > Chordata > Amphibia > Caudata > Ambystomatidae > Ambystoma > Ambystoma mexicanum. The sequence goes on from NC_090933.1 coordinate 41,063,302, forward strand.
AATGGAACCCACTGCTGCTATCGCGAATTCAGATCCATGCCTTTGATACTTCTGCAAAAGCCTTAAAACGCAGCTTTTCATGTAAGCCACTTAATCTCAGAACACCACTACACCACACTAAGTACGCCAATCCCTGGTGCATGACAATGATGCCACTTCTGATCTGTAGCATGCTTCTCTGTAACCAACCTCCAGCCAGAGTTGTAAGTGATTGAATTGTTTGTCTTATAACATGTCTTTATTGTAAACCGCGCCCAGATGCCTCTGGGTTCGGCACACCCTACAAATGTCAAATAAACATTTCACGATTTTCACTAGCATCTGGTTATAAATTAAACAGATAAATCTGATATGTTACCTCTTAACATATATTGTACTAGACATCATATTCAAACTTTTGGCATGAAGTGGTGTCTGAAAGGAATGCAATATTTAGGTATTCGTATTTCTTCATCCATTAAAGATATCATTAAGGAAAATACTACTGTCCTGTTATCAAGAATCAAAGAGTTAACAAATTCATGGCCCCCCTCTATTTATCCTGGTGGGGTCGCATTGAAACTGTTAAAATGATCTCCTCAATTATTCTGTATCTTCTCTATATGCTACCAATCCCCCTTCCTACTTTTTTCTTTAAAGCCATCGATTCATGTTTAGTCAAATTCTTATGGGGGAAAGAAGCGGTTCAGAATATCAATTGTCAAACTTATAAAAACTCTTTCTAATGGTGGAGTAGGGTTCCCTGATTTAAAAAATACCATTTAGCCTTTGTCTTAAAGCAGACGCAGTTCGCTCCTGCAGAATACAATAGTGTGTCTATGTGACTGCTCATAGAGCGGCGAGATATGGATTCCCCTTCAACTCTAGTTGATTGCTACATCATCAAGGGGGGAAAATAGATTATTTAAATGTGCAAGAATGATCATTTCGAGTGGATTGTGTCCTCCAACGTATTCCTCATCTTTGATGTATTCCATCCAGCTTCAGCTGCTTCGGAAAAAAAATTCGGCCGAGGGCGCTGTGCGTCGATGTCGTCGGGTAGATGGTCCCTCGAAGGCCTCCGTCGAGGGCGGTGTCATCGGGTGTATAAGTAGCACGCGCATTGCCTGTTGGCCTCAGTTCCGTTTTTCCGCAGTGTACGTTGCTTCGGAGATTCTGCACGCCTCGAGTTCTGTGAAGAAAGAATAAATACGAAATATGTCTTCGTCATCGACGCCGACCACGACCCCGAAGTCGGGTTTCAAAAAATGCAAGTAGTGCGGCTCAAAAATGTTGATTACCGATCCGCACCGAGAGTGCTTATGGTGCCTTGGAGAAGGCCACGACATGGAGGCCTGTATGAAGTGTCAGGCGATGATGGGGAAAGCCTTGCGAGAGAGGAGGGTAAAACTGCAGGTAGGTCGTAAATCCGACAGAAAAGCTTCTAGCGTCGAGTCGAAGTCCCGTGAGGAGAAATCTCCTCGAAGCGAGAAGCATCGGTCCAGGTCCCGAAGCGATTCCCATCGTTCGTCGTCCTCGACAAAAAAATCAAAGAAATAAGACCACAGGTCCGCCTCCACTTCGGACAAATCCCCAAAAAGGATGAAATGTCCCCACAAAACATTAATCATCCGAAGAGTGGGAAGCATTTAGAGTAAAAATGATGGAGGTGTTCGAGAAAGCGAAAGCCTCCGTTCTGCCTTCCTCAGAAGCCGGCCAGGAGCGTTATCACTCTGACACTCGCGTGCCCTCCAGCCTGGGTGATCGAAGGAGGAAGGATAGAGAACCTTCTAGGACGGCGAGCGAAAAAGATTGCTCAAGTCGAGTCGACCGCTCGTGATCACCGACGCCGTCTGAGACCGAACATACCTCGAAGGGCAAGTCTTCGAAGAGTGCCTCGACGCCCTCAAAGCTGATGCCTCGACGCCGAAACTTCCAGCTCGACAAGATCAGCTAGGAAGAGAGAAAAAAAAAAAAAACACCTATGTTGCATTCAGGACCCATTAGCACTCCTTCTCTACCTCCTCCAGAGAAGGTTTTCAAGCCTCTGCCTAGGAAGGAGTCTTTCAAATCCCTGACCTCAATTTTTGAGGCGCAAGAAAAATCTGATGAGGAAAATGTACCTTTTGGGCTTGAATTTGGTACTCCAAATGTTCCTGAATGCCTGATTTCAGAGGAAAGCAGGATGAAGGATTTGGTTGAATCATTGCACAATGCAAGTGGTATTGGTACGTCCCCAGAAAATGAATTTGGTAGACCAGAACCAGGTGAACATGCCAATCCATCATACCGTCAGTTAATGACTAAGGTAGTAGATTATTGGGGCTGGGCCACCACTTTGTCCAAGATGATCTGACAGACATACTGGACCATGGTCCTACAGAAGACCCAATTCTACCTTTCCATGTGGCCTTACAAAATAGGGTGGCCAAAAATTGGGAGACGCCGGATTCTATTCCTCCAGTGAATAAATTCCTTACTTCAAAATACCGCCCCGCCAGTAGCGACCCCGGCTATTTGTCTAAACATCCTACTCCCGAATGTTTGGTCATACAGTCAGCCACAGCTTCTAACAAACTTGCGTATCCGTCTAAGCGTGTGGATGGCTGGGCACGGAAAGTATTTTCAGCTCGGAGCATGTCATTAAAATCAGCCAACTCCACTTGTGCCTTGGCAAAGTTTTCATACACTCTGTGGGAGTGCATTGCAATGGCGGCAGAGCACATACCAGAAGGGGAAGAAAGGGAAGGATTCCTAGCTATTGTTAGAGATGGAAAGGAAGCTATGCAGGAATCCCTTGAATCTGCTTTGGACACTGTTGATAGTGTGAGTAGGTCCATGGCCACTAGCACAGTAATGCGCAGATTTGCATGGATATGGAAGTCGGGTTTTGCACCAGACGTACAGAACCGTCTTCTGCAGTGCTGTAAGTGGGCCGGGGCCTACCGGGGCCGGGCCCCGGCAGTCTCCAAAAAGTGGGGCCCCGTCCCACCGCCCGCAACATTGGCAGGATGCATTATCCCGTCGCGGCCGCGACGGGATAATGCATGCGCCTGCCATGAAGTCAGGCGATCTGACAGAAGTGGCAGCCAGCCACAGCGATGCTGTGACTGGCTGCCACTTCTGTCAGTCATAGTAACTGCATCTGGTGACCCCTCGCGCGAGAGGTCACCAGAGGCAGTTACTGTTCCTTTGTTTCCCCAGGTCGCCGAGGCGTCTTTAACCCTCGGCGAACCTGGGGATTCCTCGACATATTTCGAGGTTTATAAAAGATGGCTTTGAAAGTACACATTTCAAGCCATCTTTTATAAAGCTTTGTGGACGGACAATTTTGTCCGTAGTCAAAGCTTTATAAAAGATGGCTTGAATTGTGTACTTGCAAAGCCATCTTTTATAAACCCGAAAACATGGCCTGAAAACTAGGCAAACCGTAAGGTACGCAAACAAATATATATACATGTTATATATCTGTGTGCGTACCTTACTATGGTTTGTGTACTTTGCAGGCCATCTTTTCTAAACATAGAAATATGTAACATATGTAACATATTTCTATGTTTCAAGAAGCTTGAACAAGTTCCTCAGGAAGGACAAGTTCAAGATGGTTACCCTTTCTCGGATCCTTCAGGCCCTTCAACTTCAGGACTGGTTGGTGTCATTGGACCTCCAGGATGCTAATTTTCATGTGCCGATTCATCTCAAGCACAGAAAATACCTGAGGTTCATGGTTGCCGACTCACATTATCAGTTTCGAGTCCTAACATTCGGATTGACCTCTGCTCGAGGGTCTTCACCGAATTGATGGTAGTAGTGGCAGCACACCTCAGGAGAGGGGGGATTCATGTCTACCCCTATCTGGACGATTGGTTGATCAGAGCACGATCTGCCGAACAGGCACTGGATCACCTGAAAGTCACCTGCCCTTTCCTCCACAGTCTGGGCTTCTCCCTCCATTTCAAGAAGTCACAAATGACACCTCAACGGCCCCAATATATAGGAGCTGTTTTAGACACATCCCTGGGAAAGAGCTCGCCTCCCAGGTCGAGGGCTCAAGACAGTCTTCTGATGGTTCCCAAATTCCAAAACGCCCAAAAACTTCAGGCTTACGACTTATTAAGGTTGCTCGGCCTCGTGGCATCCTGCATCTTTCTAGTACCAGAGGCACGTCTCAGAATGAGAACTCTTCAATGGGCTCTAAAGACTCGATGGTCCCAGTTCTCAAGTCGAATGACGGATCTTCTTCAGATTCCGAACAAGGTTCATCAAGACCTTCTATGGTAGACTTGTTCAGAGAATATCCTGAAAGGAGAACCCTTTTGGCAACCATGGCCGGACATCACAGTAGTGACGGACGCCTCACTCAAGGGGTGGGGAGCTCATGCCAACCATCTGACAATCAGTGGTCGTTGGTCTCCATCGGAGTCCAAACTACACATCAACCTTCTGGAGCTGAGAGCAATCAGACTAGCGCTGAAGGCTTTCCTGCCATCTGTCAGAGGGAGGAATGTCCTGATAATGATGGACAACACAGTGGCCATGCATTATCTAAACAAAAGAGGAGGTGTAGGGTCACTACCTCTGTGCAGAGAGGCAATGCAACTCTGGTATTGGGCAATTCAAGAAGGAATCTCTTTAATGGCAGTTCACCTAGCCGGGGAAGAGAATATGACGGCAGATGCTCTGAGCAGGTAGATCACGGTGTCCCACGAATGGGAACTGGCTCAGGAAGTCATTCAAGAGATCTTCGCCCTTGGTGAACCCCTCAGGTGGACCTATTTGCGACCGGAATCAACCGGAAGTGTGAGAGGTATTGCTCAAGGGAATTTCCCCCGAGAGGAGCCCTGTTGGACGCGTTCGTGGTGGAGTGGAATTTCCCACTATTGTATGCGTTCCCTCCGATTCCCGTCATTCCTCAGGTCATCAGGAGACGGAGACGCTTCGGGAGCCGCATGATCCTAATTGCCCCAGTTTGGGCCAGGAGAACGTGGTACTCATTAGTGTGCAAGTCCTACACTCTTAATAAAGAAAGACTACAACAAATGGAAAATCATAATTGTAGTACCCCCATGTTCTACAAGGTTCTTTCTGATGAATCTTCCTCTGAATCTAGGTGGGAATCTCAGGTTGCATGGCAGCAAGAATGTACTTTAGTGGGCAATGAAACAGATTGGCCCCCTGTTTGGACCAACATCTCTGAGGTTACCACATCAGCCAGCTTACTCCAAACGTTCTAGCTCTTCCATTATAGAGCCTTCATTACTCTTATACAGCTCTTCAAATGCAATGCTGCACAGAATGACAGATGTTGGAGCTGCCTTCATGCTCAGGGATCCTTTAAGTATATGTTTGTAGACTGTGAACATGTTAAAACATATTGGAAAAGTGTGTGTAGCACAATCAAGTTGATCTTAATATACAAGACTTTTGTTTTAAATTTCTTTTACTAGGTAGTGCACAGCTACGAGGTGTCTTGGAGAGTAATGCTTGCTATTTATTTGACCTTCTTATCCTAGTGGCAATTCATACTGTATCGTCCAACTGGAAAAATCTTGATCACATTCATTATAAAAATGTGGTGGATCTCTGTATGTAACATCCATAGGTTAGGAAGATGTAATGCTTCCTCCCCTTTTCTTTTACTTAAGCAGGAATAAAGTGGCAGCTATTTCTTAAGTTCTTATCTAATGTAGCTCATAACTGAAGTATAGACAGTGGTAGAAGTGTACTAAAAAATGTAGTAGAACTGTGACCCCGGCGGGGGGCAGAGTAGGCAGAAAGAGAGCATCATGCAACACTTGTTTTCATTGGTTGCAACCATGCTGGTTGACAGCCAATCCAGTTGAAACAGATTTCAGTTTAGCTGTAGCTGTTATTGGATGTAAAGTAGATAAGTGTGATTTAACTTCACAAAAAACAGTTCCATAATGGTAAAATGGTTACAAAAAGTAGTGGAACTGTTAACAGTAGAAAATAAAAGAAGTGGAATGCTGCTCACGACCGTTTCCACTCAGTTCAACCACTGAGTATAGAACTAGTTATAATTTCCTGCTTTTGTCCCCCCCCCCTGCCCATTTTGAGGGTGTACGTTTCTTCCTGTATTTTTTTATCATTGTATGTCTTTCTGTGTTTCACACTTTAAATTTGTTCGTTTTTGCATCAATTGCATAAGTATACTTGGCCTTCATGAATTTTCATTGACATTCTTGGATTAGTTAAAATCTTTCATCATAATATTGTTTCAGAATATCCTCTGTAGTTATTAAGTGCATTGCATTATTCTTGTTTCAAATAAAAATAAAAGCACATGTAGTTCTACCACTTAGTTGTACCACACTTCAGGGAGCTTCTCATGAGCCTGTAATGAGACTTGAGTCAGCTGATCTAAACAGGGTCTCGGTGGGCACCACTAAAGATGTATTTCATTTATATACGCTACTTTCAAATTATAGGCGTCCTCCAGAAACCTGATGTCCACTGAATGAGGAAAAAACAAAACCTCAACTAATTCTGATGATGTCAACCGCCATACCTGGGGATGCCAATAATGTAGTCAATACTACTGCATGTTCCATACAGTCAATAAGCAGTTTAATTAAATAACTAACAGCAAAATCTGCCTAAAGAAACGTTTAGAAATCTTAAATTGATGCTTTCTTTTATTTCCATTGCAATGATGCAGAGACAGGTGCTGAGGGCATTTCGGACCTTATGGTCCATCCTCAGGACAGTTTTTAAACATGTACAATATGAACAATATTCAATAACAGACTCTAGTATATACAATGTTGATTTAAATAGGATAGAACACATAGATCCTGAAGAAGATAATGGGCCATATCCTACCTGTCCATCAAAGTAATTGTAGCACCTAGAATTGCGATAGAACAATGATAAACACTGTAATGATTCAACCTTATAAAATGCCAAGGTTCATCAATAATGTGAAAGTATGAACGTGCACACATAGACTAAAAGTTACGTACCTGTTGCTCAACAGAGAAGCCGATAATCAAACAGCCACCAAATAGAAGTGTGGATAAAATATACAAAGTATGCTGCCTGTAATAAATGTTAAAACATGATGCTTTTACAAACAAAAGACTCTGAAGAAAGATATTTGTTTGTTCTTTTCACGATTATTAATATTGAAGATATTGAACAGAGGTCTTATCTCAAGGCAGCAATTCTCACCATAATCTTGATAATGAAAAACATGTGATGTAGTGTATTACTGAGAAGCATGCATAATGGAAGAAGTCTTGTGTTATCAGCGGCTAGTCTTTCCCAAAGGAGGAGTCTTTCGCAACGAGGAGATGAGCGTCAGAGGCAGCCGTGTTTAGGCGGTGTGGCCTGACGTTTGCACCTAGTGTAGGATGCTTTCCTCGAATGTCCTGGGAGTGGAGAAACATGCGTTGGCGAGTGTCGGCGAGCCCTGTGATTTCTCCCACATTGTATGTTCAACCATATCTGACCGCATTGCCGGCAGCAAGGAGTGTGGTGCCCCACACTTTTCTGAAGTTACTTGGAGCCCCCAACTCCTGGCATTCCGCCACACAGCCATTGGTCTTCACCTGTCTTTAGAGGGCAGCCTGGGGCTCAGCTTGGACAGAGGTCTGTACAACACCACAATGTGCTCGCTCAATCCTACGAAGGCACAGGGCTCAATATCCGGGTAAGCGCTTGCTGTTCTTTCACTCTCCTCCTAATTTTTATTGTAGTCCGTGCTTCAGACTGCTGGTCTGTTTTGTGTAAACATCCTCTAAACAGTCATGCCTGTTACAAGGTTTCAATCTCTGCTCAGCTTGGGACCAGGATATTGTCTGATCTCGAGAAGAAAATTTGGTTTCCACACCGGTTGCCCGCAGTGCTCAGAAGGATGGGGGGGGCAGGGTGGACTTTGTGGCTCACTCGTTAGATTCACCTCAACCGGAATGTCACAGGAAAAGCAGTCGCCTCTCTGAGGTCTTAGCCCTAAGTGTAAAAAGGCAACAGAAGTTAAGGCACAACAGCGCCTACTCTCTGAACTTCTAGTTGAAAGAAAAAACCTTAGCTGTGATATTAAGAATAGTGCTAGGGTGGTAAGTCCTCTTTCACCCTCCTTTATCAATGAACAGCATCAAGCACCAGAGACTATGGCAGAACTCGGTGGGGAAAAACCTGATCTATTATGTGTCCAGATAGCTAAAACTCAGGAAACACCAATGGGGGAGCATATGGTATTCAAGACACCAGAAAATCCTAATGGGGGGTGTGGTATACATAAGACACCCGATAATTGGTTGCCATTCAAAGCCCAGCTCCTGTAGGATTTAGTGGCCTGTCTAAACCTTAAGGATTTGCGGGACTGGGTGACCTCTGTTGGTCACACACTTCTAGTGCTAACACTGTTAACTCTGCAAAATCCTTTAAAATCAGGTCCGAATAGAACTGATAAGTGCTCTCAAACCTCATCTCCCCATCATGGGATGCATCAGGAATGTCAAACAGATTCGACTGATACTGCCCAGCTGGTATTGGCCTCGCAGGTGAAAGCAGTTGCTCTTGTCCCTTGTTCTGTGGTTGAAGGTCCAACAGAGGGTATTTTCCACTCCATTAAGCCTGCTGCCTTACCGGCTTACACACTGTATAAGGATCCACGCCTCAAGAAAACATCTACGGCAAAAATGACTGACCCTAATCTCAGGAGCTTTGTTCTAGATCCCTGTAATATCATATTCACCAATGTCGAGAAACCGGGACTGTTCGAATCGCGTGAGGCTCTTAAAAACAAGTTTTTAGCCTGGTCCAATTTGAAGGTGGCACCGAATTGCATCATATCGCAGGGCTTTAGAGTACTTCGGAGGATCCATATTGAGAACTGGTGCAGCTCAGACAACACAGAGTGTGTTGTCGTGGGCTGTGGCTCCAGCAGTCTACCTTTGTTCTTGCACAGAATAGCTAATTTGAGTCATTTATCCCTGTACTCTAAGCTGAACATTGTTATGAACTGATATGTCCTAAGTACTCTTATTTGTCAGCCTCTGTTGATTTTTGATCTGCCTCTCTACAATCCTGTGATCATATTAATGTGGGAGGCGGTCCCAGCTGGTCATCCGTGTATTGGATTAGACTCTTTATTCCTCAGTACATGTGCTCTATTATGTTTAGAAATGTTTTTGTGCTATTAGCACATTTTTGTAGTAATAGATGTTATGAAGTGTAGTTTCTGGCCCTACCCAATGTCTGTCATTATCTCGATTGTAAAGTATTTGCTGCTGTTTCCTCGGTTACTTTTAGTTTTGCCTAGGCTTCTGTGTTGCTTGTTACCTGTATGTTTTGTTATGCACCTGATGCCTGCAGGCTTTCGACGCTTTATAAATATACACATAAATAAATAAAATAAATATGCCTGGAATATATAAATAAAAATGCTGTCAGGAGGGGGCGTGGCTAGGCAGTACGCCATGCGGTCGTGTTTCCCCTGAGCTTCATGCCACAGCGCCCAAGTCAATCAATTTCCCCCGAATAATGGAAGATTTTTCGCCCGACGAACATTTGAAATGAAGATGAAATGCTGTTAAGGGTTTTAATGGGCTCGGAGCCTTAAAAATCCTTATCTGGAGCCTTTTTTAGGCAGTGAAACTTGCCGGTAAGGAACCCCAAAATGGCGGTGCGTGCCATCCTGAGCAGCCCCTGAGACGAGGAGCCCCTGGGTGGGCCATGCCGGAGCCTCCACAGCTGCCCAGGGCGACAACGAGGGGCAGGGATAGCGGATCGGGAGACTCGTTGGCGGAGACCCCTGCAGGAAAGGCGAGGCCGGTCGGAGGAAGAGCGAAGCAGCAGCGGGGGAGCACCTGGTTGGGAGGAGGAGGAGCGGCGCAGGTTGGCGAAGACAAGCCGGGCTGCCTTCCCGATAGCCGGCGGACCTCCGGCTGAAAGGTGAAGATCGGCTGGGGGAAAGTGAGCGCCACGGCCCCCCACGGCCACGGCTGAAACGCAGCGTCTGCTCAGCCTGCCCTGAGAGTTCGGATTTGGAGGCGCACCTGCGGCGGAGGAGCCCTCGGAGAGGAGGAGAGGCGGTGCCGGGAAGGGGATCGGCCCGGGCCGCCCGCCTGAGAGCTGGCCTGATAGCTGGTGGTCCACCAACCGAAGGGAGAAGATCGCCGGAGGGGAGGTGAGTTCTGCACCCCCTCCGGCCTCAACTGCAGCGCGGCGCCGACCCTGCCTGCCCCTGGGAGCTTCGCTCGGGGCGGTGTAGGGTGCTGTGGACCTCACCTAGGGGGGGGGTTCCCTGCCCTCCCCGGCAGATCGAGGAGCTGGCTGCCCGTGAGCAACCCAGGGGGGATACTATGACACGCCGGACGGGAAGAGGGGTGGTCCCAGCTGCCGGGCCGGCCTCGGAACCTGGTGGGCAGCCTGCCTGGTTGCTTGGCGGCGGGTGGACCTCTTGCCGGCATTGTCAGAGTGTCGGTTGGAGATGAGAGCCTTCACCGCCTCGCCGGCCCCGGGCGCTCCACGGCGTCGGCTCCATCCAGCACTTCGAATACAGAAGAAAAATCAGAGGACCGCATATAAACAAAGATCTGGTGAGTGCGGGAGCCCCGGAGTACAGACTGGGATTGTGGGTTGTGACTGGGGAGTCTCGCCATTAAGAAGAGAGCTTTGGAGGGAGATCCCAACGGTTGAGAACGGGCTTCCCACAATACAATTGAAGGTTCATGCACCGCCGAGGGCTCATATGAACAATAAAACACATGTTGGGAGCCCCTGCATGCCTCTCCCATTGGGTGCATCTGGTTGTTCTGGGAAGGCAAATAGGCGACACTGGCAGTCCTGTCAGGGGATGTCCAAAACAGTAGCTAAAAAGAAGTCACACAGCATTCAGTCCTATCTAACACCACAGCTCGGAGACCCACTCCTCACAAGCACCACCACGGCCGAAATTCACCCGCTCCCAGCCCCGAAGCTGAACGCTAACATGGCTGTATCCAGGGAGGATCTGGAGGGAATGTTTAAGTCCTTTAAACAAGACATCACCCAGGAAATTCAAAAGGAGATCAAGACCGCCAATGACTCCCTGGCCCAGTCACTGGCAGATCTCACATCCCACCTTGGGGGACTGGAGTCCAGGGTTAACGACCTGGAGAATGTAACCTGTGTGCAATCCCATGACAGCGAAGGATTAGCGGGGAGAGTAAAGGCCATTGGGGTGCACCTTCAGGACATTTGGGCAAAACAGGCCGATCTAGAAAATAGGTCAAGAAGAAACAACGTGCGTCTTCGGGGGTTCCCCGGAAGATTCCCGACCGCGACATGGCTGAATACGTAGCGACATTGTTTAGAGCCCTCTTGGAGCTGCCACCAAACAAAGACTTAAAGCTAGACAGAACACATCGAGTGTACTTTTCAGCCCAGATGAAGAAAAACCTAACTCCAGACCGCTCACCCGGGTGCACTTTTATCGCCAGAAGGAGGATATCCTGGCTGCAGCCAGGGACTCGGACTCAATACTTTTTCAGGGCACAGAGATCCAACTGTTTCAAGTCCTAGCCCCCTATACATTGGCGCGCAGACGGCGACAGCAGAAGGTGACATCCTGGTTGAGGGAACGGAAAATCCGTTATCGCTGGGGGTTCCCATGTAAGCTGATGTTCGAACTCCATAATCAACACCACATAATCTCATCGGAGGAAGAAGCGAAAAGCCTAATGGGTGAGACACCCGATGATGGAGCCCCTAACCCACGATCCCATGAGGAGAATGGCTCTGCCTTGCGCCCCCCGCCAGGGCTAGGCGGGGGAGGTCCCAGCGCCGACCGCATCCTGCTATGACCCCAAGCCACTAACCCAATCCTGGGAAAGCAACCAAAGCTCCAGAAGAGGCTTCACCTCCAGCATCATCGGAGGGAGAGAGCTGGGCAGCAATCTGAACAGTTCGAGGGTAAGAGGTTAAATAATCACTGAGAAGAAACGTCCACTTTTTGGACCTCCGTTGGGCCTCCGCGGTCACCCAAAGAAGGCGATTTGTTTGGCGGGGTGGGAATTCTGGATAGCATTAGAAATCTCTCTCTCTCTGCACTTGAAGAGCACCTGGGAACGCCTCACCTGAAGCCTAAACCGAAGCAACAGTAAGAGACTAACCCACCTCAACTGTAGCTCAAGAAAAGTTAGGAAACTCCCTTGCCCCCCTTGATTTCATGCTTAGCTCGACTTCGGGCTTGAAAATTCTGTTTAATAAACTGACTTGGGCGCCGGAATGGATGGCGCCCGACATACCTCGTACTTGGCTTAAATTACCTTGGGGACTAAGAACAATGCAATTTTTTATGGAAGTAGCTTGCTCATTTGATACTATGTGTTCCTATTATACCCCTTTCTTTGAGTTTTTTGTGTATACCCCCACCCCAAAGTTGGTAGGGGGACATCATATTTTGATTCACCAGTCTCCAGTCAGGTTGCACCGCAATGTCCAATCTAAGAAGTTACCCCACTCCAGGACTTGGCTAAGAGAGTAAGCTTAAGGCAAAAACCTGAGCGACTGTACCATGGCAACCCCTAGCTATAAATTAATCTCGCTCAATGTGCAAGTTTTGAACTCCCCCCCCCCCCCTGAAACGCAAAGCTCTCCTCCACAGACTGAAGTCCTTAGACGCATCATTTCTGTTTCTCCAAGAGACCCATTTTCAACCGGCCGATGAATTCCGCCTTAATGATAAGCTCTATCCCACCAAATTCTTTGCCTCAAGCTGGCTGAAGAAGCGAGGGACTGCCATCTTGGTGCGCAAGGGGATTTCCTCTAAAACCCAGGGAGTGGTCCGAGATGAGGAGGGAAGTTTCTTGCTGATCAACGCCACACTAGATGGCCGTAGAGTCACACTGGTCTCCATCTACGCCCCAAACACCAACCAAAACCAGTTCTTCCTGAAGGTGTCAAAAGCGTTATTTGATCATGCAGAAGGGGAAGTGATTCTAGGGGGGGATTTTATTGCTGTGGTCAACACCTTAGTTGATAAAACATTACCGCCAACAACAAACGATGGGAACAACTTTAAGGCCCTCACCTCCTTGTTGAAAGACCACTCCCTGATTGAGGTATGGAGATACTGCCATCAAGAAGAAAGGTACTACACATATTTTTCGGCGGTTCACGGGGGATTCTCAAGGCTAGACATGTATTTTATATCTGATTCGCTGATCCAAAATGTACTGGAAGTGGACATACTCCCCGAAGCACTAGCAGATCATTCCCCGGTCTCACTGGCCATAACCCTCTCTGATCAGTTCCTCCCACGAAACCTTCTTGGAGGCTAAATGACTGCCTGCTAAATGACCCAATGATCTGCGCCCACATTAGAGAAACTATGGAGTTATACTACAGCGAGAATGACACAGGTGATGTGAACTGGGGCACGATTTGGGATGCGAGCAAAGAGGTACTCGGGGCCCATTTAATAGCAGTGGCCGAAGTGTATGAAAAGAAGTAGTGGAACTATGTTCCCTGCTGGCCTGCCCTGCTCCCCACAAAACCCATCACCAGGTCCCCCTCTTCACACAATACAACCATACAAACAAATGCGCCTGCTGTTTAAGTGAATGTTCAGTGGAGTGCACTGCAATGCAAGTTTCAACTGCTTCCTATACTTTTATTTTAAAATGAAACCATTCCGGAACGGTTTCCTTTTAAAATAAAAGTAAAGGAACAGCAAAACTTAATTTTAAAAAGTAGAGGAGCACCGCTCCCAACCGCTCCCGCTCACTTCAACCACTGTTTAATAGAACAGGCAGCACAACGAGGGAGAGCTAAGAGATTATTGAGAGAGCAATTAGAAGGGGAAGCACTCGGACTTGAAGAAGCGCACAGGAAGAAACCCTCCCGGTGCTCACTAAGGGACCTGAGGATGGCAAAGAAGGCGCTTGAAGCACATCACATGGGGAGGGCGGCCTATGGTATGATGCGCACCAAACAATAAGGCTAACAAATTACTGGCGGCCAAACTAGGTAAACAGACTAAACAAAACAGAATAGATTTCCTGCTTGTTAAATCAGGCAAAGGCACATACTCTGAGGAGGGCAGAATGCCGCATTATAGAAGAATTTTTCAGGGAACATGCGAGCCCACATAAGGGAGACCCGCAGTCCGTCAAAGAGTTTATATCCAATGCTGACCTTCCATAGCTGCCACAATCCTCATTAGAATCCCCAATATCGGCGGAGGAAGTTGAATTCGCCACCAAAGCCCTCCCTATTGGCAAGGCTCCGAGCCCAGATGGATTCAGAAACTAGTTTTACAAAACCTTTGCAAAGGAACTCATACCGCACCTCACAAAACTATTCAACACCCTATGGGAAACGGGGTCTGTTACACATTCCATGGCTGAATCAAACACAACCCTACTCCTGAAACCCGGAAAAGACCCAGCAGATTGTGCTTCCTACCGGCCCATAGCCTTGCTCAATACCGACGCCAAGTTGTTTAGTAAAATCATAGCGCAGCGCCTGGAGGAAATATTACCTACACTAATAGACAGGGACAAGACGGGATTTATTCAGGGCCGATCGGCCTATGATAACATTCGGAGAGCAATAGACCTAATTGCTCTAGCCCCCTCCATACCAGGTCCCCTTTCTTTACTATCCTTAGATGCCCACCGGGCCTTTGACAGCGTGTCATGGGACTACCTGCATCTGGTCCTGAAGGGTTTTGGCTTCGGCCCACATTTCTCTAAATTGGTCCTGGCCAACTTCCGGATCCCCTCTACCCAAATACGAGTCAACGCTCACTGGACACCACAGAGAACCCTTGGTAGAGGGACCAGGCAGGGGTGTCCCCTATCGCCTTTGGTTTTTGCTCTAGCAATGGAACCTTTAGCCCAACACATCTGCCTTCACCCTGAAATTCAAGGGTTCAAGGTAGGAGACCAGAACCACAAAGTAGCGCTATATGCAGACAATGTGCTCTGTTTCTTGAGAGAGGCTCAGGCCTCGGTCCCTCCGCTCATGAGCCTGCTTGGAAGTTTTGTGCAGATCGTGGGCTTCACAATAAATATGGCCAAATCAAAGGGTCTGAATCTTCCTGAAACACCAGAGGCGCTAAATGCCTTACAGATCACCTTCTCTCTTAGCTGGGTAAACTCCAAAATAACATACCTTGGGGTGCACTTAACTCCAACATACTCTGGACTGGCGAGAGCCAATATCCCTCCCCTGATAAAAGACGCAAAGGACTCTCTACTAAAATGGGGCCCCGCAGGAGATATCTTGGCTGGGGCGTGTAACAGCCATCAAAATTACCTTGCTACCTCGGCTTCTTTACACATTTCAAGCGCTCCCAGTCCACATCCCGGAGCTAGATTTACACGACTTGCAGAAAGAGATATGCCGATTCATCTGGCAGCGTAAAACACCCAGAATTCAGCGCAACATTCTCACCAGAAGAAGGCAGCTTGGAGGCCTGGGGCTCCCCTCCATCTTAAGATACTATCGAGCAACTCAAATTGCCCCCATCCTGAGCTGGGCAATTCAAGATGATCCCCCCAAATGGGAAGACATCGAACAATTGTTCTCCGGGGCTCCTCTCTCTCACCTCCACTTCCTACCGCGGGAAGCACGGGGTTCCCGGAGGCCCCTTCTCCCAACTACGAGCTCCACGCTCTGATGCTGGGACAGGCAGACTACCCTAAGGAGAATCGCCCCGGGACTGGGCCCTCTAACCCCAATCATGCAGAACCCAGTGTTCACTCCAGGGCTCCAACCTAGATCATACCAAAACTGGGCAAGAGTTGGGACCCTGAGACTCCTGGAGCTATGTGTCGATAATGACCCCTTAACTTTCATCCAGTGTAAGGAGAAATTCAACCTCCCAGAAACTGAGAGATTCAGATATATAGAACTCAGACACTGGGTCACCAATCCGACTGTAAAAAAGGCGGCCACCAGGCATCCCACCGGCCTAGAGATAACTGTCTCGGAAGGACAACGCTCACATAAAATGGCAACGTGCTATCGCCTTCTAGAAAACGCCCCAGAGCAAGAAAAACTTTCTTACATGTTGGCATGGGAGAGGGAGCTAGGGAGAGAGATAGCTCCAGAATCATGGCAGAGAATCTGGGACAGAGCACATAGGTCTTCTAGATGCACAATTATCAGGGAGTGTACATTTAAGATATGTTATCGATGGTGTTTCACGCCGCAGAGGCTGCATGCAATGAGTGTAGATTACCCTGATGTATGTTGGCATGGTTGTGGGGCAAAGGGAGATCTGGGGCACATGTGCTGGCATTGTCTGATCATTCAATCCTTTTGGCTAGAGATCAGGTCCAAAATTAAGGGACATCTGTGGCACTCTCCTCCCCATGGACCCACTAATAATGGTGCTGGGCGACACCCCAGATGATGGATCCTATCCACAATCTACTCCCAGAGCGGGGCTAATCACACAACTACTAATGGCGGCCCGTCTCACGCGTGCTCGATTCTGGAAAGAACTGGAGGGTCCCCACATTGCGCACTGGTGGGTCAAAGTCTGGGATATTCTGGGAATAGAGAAGCTAACGGCTGCAATGGAAAACCGGATGGACAAATTTCAGAATATCTGGGGCCCATTCCTAGACCATGTGGAGGAAAAGGAACACGTGTTCTTTCAACCCAGACTGGTTAAATACCTCATCCAGCCCTGAACAGCTTGGGAATGAAGGAAAGACCTACCGACTTGAAATCAAAATGAGGGGACGCTGCGGGACACTGGGGGGCAATACCCGGAACTAATGGTGACTCTGGTGAAGTTGGTAATTTAACTGAATGTGTTTTTTTTTTCTCCCCCTTCTCTTCTCCAACAAAGAAAGCCACTGAACACAAAGCTGTAATACTATACCCCAAGGGATACTTATGAAATACATTCACTAAAATAATTATAAAGATGTTAAAATGAAATGTTATTGCATTGTTATAAATTAATTGAAGTTGGGAGCACAGTGTTGAATTTGAATTTTATGAACTTTATGAATTGCAGTAGATGACTCAATGGACAAGTGCCATTGGGGCGATTGACCGTCGTTTTGTAATCAAGCAATATTGCCACTGATTTGGTTTGTTAATGAATTCAATATCTATTGATGTTTCAATAAAAAAGATTTTGACGAAAAAAAAAAATGCTGTCAGGAGATACGAGTACATGGGTACACAAGGTATGTTGTCTTTAAGACAATTCTGTGAGAGCTTACCTCAGATAGAAGGATTTTGTTGCAAAAAAGAGCGCTAATTGAGAAATCAACTTAATACGATGTGCCGAATTGTACATACAACCAGGGAAACACAAAATCCCTCTAAAACTCTATTCTGATTTATTGTGCGCATTTGATCGTGAATCACAGTTTTGAACTCTGTCATTTGTAAAATGCTTACACTAAGCAGGAAAATAGCTCCTGCTGTACAAGTAGCTGGCTTTCAAATGCTGGTGCTGCGACGCACACATTACTTCCATTCAAATGAAAGATTACACAAGCCACGTATAAATGAACATGACAGCAAGCGGCTATGTGTCAGCGTATCAGTCCTCCAGCTGTTTGTACTGATATTTCAAGTATGTCAAAATAATTCCATCTGAACGTTCTAATAACATGCTCATATTAACAAGTGCTTGAAGAGAATGCTTGTTCAATAGCAGAAGTACAGATAAACCTAACATATATTACATCGATAACATGTCAGAATACCTTACCGTGTACGTTCAAAATTGGTATTTCCTTCATATTTTTGTTGATGAACTAATTATGCATGTGTAGATGTTCTCGCAATTTAGATTATTGTTCACATGTATACAGACTAATTATGGTTACTGTACCACATGTATTTATCTCTGTACTGTGCTACACACAGTAGTATTCTTTAGTAAACATAATCCAGTGTGTTAAAATTAGCAGACTGATGGTAACTGATAAATCTCATAATTCAATGTAAATATGAACCCAAAAATGATACTCCAAAACGAGCATTAATATCATACCTGTGCCACATGTGCTTCTGTAAATACGGTAATATGAACTAAGTTGTTGAATAATAAACATAAATATTCAATATGCTGAAATACATATAATATTGTTGATTAAGGAACATAGCAATACGATATACATGTAACCACATGCAGGGTGTAATTTTGTATGTACATACTCTATATGATTCCACTGGCTTTTATCAATATAAATATGACAAGATTGGAAACAGTCTATACATAACCTTGAAGATTAAGTTCAGAAGTTCAAGGAAAGTAGTACATTAGCATCCAGTAAGAGCACATTTCTTGAAAGTTAATAAATGTTGATATACAAATGTCTGTACAAATAATTGAGGGTGCACATTCTAATAATTAATTAAGCGTTTAGCAGTAAAATCATTTCGAAGGGATTGTGTCCTCCGACGTATTCCTTATCTTGATAGATCATCTCCAGCTGGCTGTCCTCAGAACATTTTTTTCAGTAGAGGGCGCTGCGCATCGACGTCCCTCGAGCCGATGTCCCTCGACAGCCTCCGTATCGGCGCCGACGTCATCATGCGTATAAATAGACTCGCGCAGCGTCCGTTGCTCAGTTCCATTTTTCCGTGCTTCGTGCGCCTCAGAATCGCGTTGCTCAGTTCGTTAGTCAGATATATTCTTCATTATTCCTCGAGAATACCAACTCTTACTCGATGGCTTCCTCATGTGAACCGACTCCACGGTCCGGCTTCAAAAAATGTCGAGACTGTGGAAAGAAAATGTCGTTGACAGATCCTCACAAGATCTGTTTGTGGTGCCTGGGATCGAAGAACCAAGGTTCGGAGTGCGAGGACTGCATATCAATGACGGCAAAAGCCTTGAAGGAGCGTAATGGGAAGCTTGAGAGAGGTAAGACAGTTAAAACTCCTTCGAAAGTTTCCTCGGCAGAGTCGAGACATTTGTCTCCTCGCCGACACAGGAAACATTCTCGAAGCAGTTCCCACCACTCTTCGATATCCAAGCATTCGAGTAAGAGACGTCGAAGATCCCCTTCCTCGTCTTCTTCTGTTTCCCCAGAAAGAGTCACCTGCCCCACAAAACATAGCTATCAGGCTGAGTGGGAGGAATTCCAGAAAAGGATGCTTAGCGTCTTCGAGAAAGCGGCCTCAACCCCCTCGAAGACAGCTGAGGGTGATACCCTGGGTGAAAGACCCGAAAAATCGAAACGCTGTGAGTCGTTGCACCCGGTGAAAGAAACTACTCGAGAGCGTCACAAACCCTTGAGCAAAGGCACCGTGCCATCGACGCCATCGTCGAAAGTCCCTTCAAAGCACAAATTTGCATCATCGACGCCATTATCGAAGGGCTCATCGACGCATAGGTCGATCGAAACGACGCCGAAAAAGAACAAACCCACGGCCGTCACTACCTCACAGCCAGTGGTCATACCCAGGGCCTCTAACACGACTTCGAGAATGTCATCGACAACCTTAAGTAGGATTCCGATCCTCTCGAGCTCTTCGAGGCCTCTTCCGATCTTCTCGACGCCTTTTTCGGTGTCTGCGAAGCCTTTAACGTCCACGTCGACGTTTTCTCAACCAATTACGACAAATTTGGCCCCTTCTGCTCTGGAAATGGGATTTAAGCCATTTCCAAGGTCTGATTATTTCAGACCTTTGTCTTCAATTTATTTAGAAGGGGAGGATTCGGATCAAGAAAGACCCTTTGGGTTGCAGAGAACTACAACACCTGAACCAGAGGAATTTACCTCTGAGGAAAATAGGTTAAAGGACCTTCGAGAATCCTTACATGAGGCAAGTGGGTTAGATACTTCCCCAGAAATAGAATTTGCCAAACCAGACCCAGGGGAATATGCCGAGACCCCTTACAGTATTTTAATGGCAAGGATTATAGAATTCATGAGTTGGTCTACACCTTCACCTGCATTCCAACATGATGACCTTATGACATTTTAGTTAAAGGCCCACAGGAGGATCCTGTGGTTCCATTTCACGCTGCATTACAAAGAAAAATATTGGCTAACTGGGAAACTCCTGAGGTTATTCCGGCAGTTAACAAGAAGTTATCAGCCAAATATAGGGTATCTTTTACTGACCCTGAATTTCTGTCTAAACATCCAACTCCAGAGAGTCTGGTTGTTCAAGCAGCACCTGCATCAGGCAGTAGATCGGCATACCCTACTCTTCCACAGGACAGGGATGACAAAAGATACGACTCTATGGCTAAGAAAGTCTTTTCTGCATGTAGCATGGCGTTGAAATCTATTAACGTTACTTGTACACTCGCAAGGTTCAGCCATACACTTTGGGAGTGTGCTTCATCAGTGGTTGACTGCCTCCCAGAGGGAGAAGAAAGGGAAGCGTTTCTAAACATCATTAAGGATGGTAAAGACGCAATGTGTGAATACCTTCAAACTGGCATTGATTCTGCTGACAGTATCAGTAGGGCCTTGGTGGAAAGTACTACAACCCGCAGATTTACGTGGTTACGAAAGTCTGGGTTTGCTTCAGATGTACAAGCCAGACTTTTAAATATGCCCTTTGACGGCTCTTCTTTGTTTGGTAAGAAGGCGGATGACAGCCTAGAAAAGTTAGACATCTAAAGCAGCAGCAAAATCCCTGGGAGCTGCAATCCGTCACACGCCATATCGCCCCTCAGGAACCTCTTGGAGAGGTAAGTCCTTTCACTTTTATTCCGCATTCAGAAAAGGCAGAGGACAGTCGGTTCAAAGAGGTCAAAAAAGATTCACCCGAGATGGACGGGGTAAAAATACAAAAGCCGCAGCAGCACCAGGTGCCGCTTTACCCTCGGCATCTGCATCAGCCGCCTCTAAATCACTCTGAGGACTCTCCTCACAAGACACCAGTAGGGGGCAGGCTAACTCAACATCTGACGGAATGGCAGGCTATTACGTCAGATGCTTGGGCATTGGAGACAGTTGCCCAAGGTTACTGCCTGCCTTTTCTACGCATTCCTCAGAGTCATCCACCGGGGAACAGCTCTCTGAAAGTTCCAGATCCGCTCCTCTTGCAGGAGATTGTAGACCTGCTGGAGAAAGGTGCCATAGAACCGGTACCTGTAGCGGAGAGGAACAAGGGCTGGTACTCCCCCTACTTCCTAATACCGAAGAAGGACGGAGGACTGAGACCTATCTTGGACTTACGAGAATTGAACAAGTTGCTCAGGAAGGACAAGTTCAAGATGGTAACTCTCTCTCAGATCCTTCAGGCCCTCCAGCTCCAGGACTGGCTGGTATCTCTGGACGTTCAGGATGCTTATTTCCATGTGAGATTTCCATCTCAAAGACAGGAAATACCTGAGGTTCGCAATTGGCGGCTCTCATTATCAATTTCGAGTTCTGCCATTTGGACTGACCTCCGCCCCGAGGGTCTTCACCAAGCTAATGTCGGTAGTGGCTGCAAGTCTAAGGAGGGAAGGGATTCACGTCTACCCCTACCTGGACTATTGGCTGATCAGAGCTGTATCTCCGCAACAAGCTCAGATCCAGCTAGATTATGTCTGCCACTTCCTTCACAAACTGGGCTTCTCCCTCAGTTTAAAGAAGTCACAGATGATACTATCACAGAGACTCCAGTTCATTGGAGCAGTCCTGGACCCTTCCCTGGGAAAAGCCTCTCCACCAGAGGTGAGGGCTCAAGATATTCTGCAGATGGTCACCAAGTTTCAAAATGCCCAACGTCTCCCAGCCTTCGACTTTTTGTGGTTGCTAGGCCTCATGGCATTCTGCATCTTCCTTGTGCCAGAGGTTCGCCTGAGAATGAGATCTCTTCAGTGGGCACTAAGCACTCAGTGGTCGCAATTCTCAGGGAGAATGACAGATCTCCTTCAGGTTCCGGACAAGGTGGCTCGAGACCTTCAGTGGTGGGCCCATCAGGAGAACATTTTGAAAGGAGAACTGTTTTGGCAACCATGGCCCGAGATAACAGTAGTTACAGATGCCTCACTCACGGGGTGGGGAGCCCATGCCAACGACTTGACCATCAGCGGTCGTTGGTCTCCATCGGAGTCCAGACTACATATCAACCTGTTAGAGCTGAGAGCAATCAGACGAGCGCTGAAGGCTTTTCTGCCATCTGTACAGGGGGAAAAATGTCCTGATAATGACGGACAACACAGTGGCCATGCACTACCTCAACAAAAGAGGAGGCGTAGGATCACTGCCTCTGTGCAGAGAGGCGATGCAGCTCTGGCTTTGGGTTATCCAAGAAGGTATCTCTCTATCGGCAGCTCACTTAGCCGGAGAGAAAAACTTGACGGCGGATGCTCTGAGAAGGCAAAGCACAGTCTCCCACAAGTGGGAACTAGCTCAGGAAATCCCTCAACAGATTTTCACCCTTTGGGGAACCCCTCAAGTGGATCTGTTCGCCACCAGCATCAACAGGAAGTGTGATCAGTTTTTTTCAAGGCAATTTCCCCCGAGAGGAGCTCTAGGGGACGCGTTCGTAGTGGACTGGGAGTTTCCACTTCTGTACGAGTTTCCTCCAGTCCCTGTCATTTCTCAAATAATCAGGAGGTTGAGAAGGTTCCGGAAAGCCATGATCCTAATTGCCTCGGACTGGGCCAGATGAACGTGGTACCTGGACCTTCTGGACATGTCCTTCTGCCCTCCAATTCGTCTTCCACTCGAGGAGAATCTTCTCTCGCAGAAGGGAGGTCAGGTTCTCCATCCAGACATCAGAACCCTCAACCTTCATGCTTGGTATCTGAAAGGTTGAGATACAAGGATTGGGACCTCCCAGATGACGTCATGGAGGTGTTGCTTTCGGCCAGAAGGCCAGCAACAAAGACTTTATACCGCTGCCGTTGGAACACATTTTGCAGCTGGTGTAGAGAAAAGAATATCGATCCCTTTTCATGTGGTACACCAACGGTATTATCTTTTCTACTCTATTTGGCAAATTCAGGCCTTCAGGTTGGCACTATCAAGGGCTATCTCGCAGCGCTATCGATTCCCAAGCGCACTGCAGAGGAACCATTGCATTACAAGTTACCCTTAGTAATACAATTTCTGAAGGGATTAACCAATGTCTATCCAATGTCTATCCTCCAAGACCATTCCAAGTTCTCTTATGGGACTTAAATTTAGTCTTACATTTCTTGATGGGTACTCCTTTTGAACCACTCCACTACACTCTTGTTCGCTAAGATTTCTCTCCCTTAAAACTGTCTTATTAGTGGCATTGACATTTGCTCGGAGGATGAGCGAATTACAAGCTCTATCTTGCAAACCCCCTCATACAATTTTTCATAAAGACAAAGTTGTCCTACAAGTGAAGCCTAATTTCCTCCCAAACGTGGTCTCTGAATTCCACATCACTCAGAAGATTACCTTACTGTCATGATCTCTGCTTCCAAAAGATCAGGACTTGCCCGACTCCCTTGGAAGCAGACCCATAACCCCGGTTCTGAGTGCCAGCCAGTCCCAATTGGGACCTTTTGGACCCTGTCCTGGCGCCAGTGGCACCAGGCTCATAAAGATGCCCAGTCCCAGCGCTGGAAGCGCCGGGCTCATAATGCTTGGGTGGACTTACCTGCAGCAGACCATGCTGCTTACTTACCTGCCAGTTGAGCCCCTGATCCTCTTCTGTTTGGGACTACTTTTCCTGTTGGGTGGGGCAGGAGCCACTCCCTAGGTTCAGAACACTGGAACTCTTCTGGAAAGCAGGAACTCTTTTCTTACCTAGGCGAGGCTGTGGAAGGAGAACCTAAGCACTACAGGAGGCTATTTAAACCACACCCGATGGATGAATCTTGCTTTGCGTTATTCTGCATTCTCTGCAGCAGAACGCTCATCGTGTCTTCTGCTTCTGATCCTGGGCCTAAGGGAACAAAGGCTTACCATCCTGGAATCCAGTCTTCAGCAGCACCTGTAAAGACAAAGAAAGAACAGGTTAGCACTACGGTCTTCAGTGGCAGCGCATCTCTTACCTGGTCCATCGGCTGTCACCAACGCCTCGCGCTGCATTCCGGCATCTGAAAGACAAAAGCTTACCAGCTCTTCACACGCTCCGGAGGCCTTCGGCGCTGCATCCAGCATCTGTAAGACAAAAGAAGGTGCGTTTAAAGACATTGGGCAACTTTATTACTCACGTGCCATTACTCCTTCCCACGCCGAATCCAGTGGGTATTCCAGCACCCTTCAGCTTCTCTAAAGCTCCGAACTTGTACCTGCAAGATAAAAGGGACAGTTAGTGCGCATCGTGAAGCAGGCTACAAGCGCTTACTTACGTGCTTCCAGGCGCTTCTATTCCTCACGCGGGTTCGATCCTCAACTCTCATCAGCCCGCCATCCGCCATCGCCGGAACCCTGCAAAACAAGAGATATCATTACAAAAGACTTTCAAGACATTTGAAGTGCCCAGAACTTACCGTTTGTGCAGTTAACGACGGACAGCAGTCCTCTGAGGTCAAGAGGCCTGCACCCTTATCCAGTGAAGAAACTGGTTACGGCACCCTGCCCCGAGGCAGATGGAGAGCTTGGCGTTCACTTACCTAAGACATCTTACTCTTCGAGTCAGACATACAGTGCACAGAAGTCCAGCCCAAAGAGCCAACCGTGTGTTGCACATCACCTTTGAAGATACAGCATTCACCCAGTCAAGACCGGCGCCTCTGCGGGAATCAGGTGAGCGTTACACTTACCTTCATTCTATCCCTTCCCCATCTGGGGAAAGAGGAAGAAAGGCTACATGGGCTGGACCCAAGGCGGGCTATGAGCTTTTACATCAGCAGACTTGCTGGGATTAGGCAAGCAGATCAACTGTTCGTAGGTTACTCAGGGCACAAATTGAGATTACCGATAACAAAACAGACCATTTCCAGATGGATTATTTTGGCCATTCTGGAATGTTAAAAACTGGTAGGGAAAGAGCCTCCTCAAAATATTAGGGCTCAATCACCCAGGGGTATCGCAGCCTCTTCGGCCCTCCAAAGAGGGGTACCGAATCGAGACACATGTGCGGCTGCCACACGGTCGTCTACACATAACTTCACAAAATTTTACAACCTGGATTCCTCCTCTAGCCAAGAGACTAGATTTGGCAAAGCTGTGTTGCACTCTGTTCATTCTTGAAGGCAAACATGGCAATTTTGCTCCCACCTCCAGTTACACACCTCTGCTATGGCAGTCTATCAAGATAAGGAATATGTCAGAGGACACAATCCCTTCGAAGAACAAGTTACGTTTTACCTGGTAACGTTCTTTCGATGGGATGTTCCTCTGACGTATTCCTTATCGCCCCTCCCATCCATCCCCTCAGTAAAACTTCCCTTGTGGTTACAGCTTACGCTCCTTCACGGTCAATAACCAATTCGTGTAAAGCAACTGCTAAACGTCAAAACGGAACTGAGCAACGGACGCTGCGCGAGTCTATTTGTAAGCATAATGACATCGGCGCCGATACAGAGGCTGTCGAGGGACATCGGCTCGAGGGACGTCGACGCGCAGCGCCCTCTACTGAAATTTCTTTTCACAAGCTGGAGATGATCTATCAAGATAAAAAGAATACGTAGGAGGAACATCCCATCGAAAGAACGTTACCAGGTAAGAACTAACTTGCTCATCTATTTAAACTGCCACATAACTAGACCGTTGTGTCATGTGCATGTCTATAGGAAACAATGCAAGTTTAACTCTTCGTTTCCCCTTAGGGAAAACTGTGTCAAGTTTATCAATCCAGTAGGATTCCCTTTGCTCCAATGTCTTATTAAGATTTAATCACAAACCTGATGCATTAACTTCAAGAATTTGAGGTAACTGGTGTCTGTGTAGTTCAAAATGTCTAGAGACAGATAAACTCTGATTGCCTGTTATTATATTAGGCTTATGTTCATTCCACCTTATGCAGGCTTTGCAGCTAGTTTGGCCCACATTTAGAAAACCACAAGTACACTTAATAGTATATATCACATTTTGTGAATTGCATGTAGCTTCATGATGCAATGGGATTTTCTCTCCTGGGGTGTGTAATAAGGTCACCCTTAATGATATTATTGTAACTGTTGCACAATAGGAATGGAAATGTGACTCACTTTTTTTATCTAAACGCCTTGTTGGCTGAGGTTTTCTGTTAATCAGTAGATCCCGTAAATTGCTGCTTCTTTGGAAACCAAAAATGCGTTTTTCCAGAAACAGATTCTGTAACCTGCTGTCACAAGAGAGTAATGGCCTGTGCTTCAAAATGGTCTTTTTAATTTTGGCAGATTGCACGCTATATTTACTGACAAACACTGAAGTCTTGTTTTCTAATTACATGGGTGTTTTTCTTGCGGTGAATAGGGACAATGTTACTTTACATTCTGTCTTGTTTTTAGCTGCCTCAAGTTCTTCCTCTGAATATCCTCTCCTTTTGAATTTAGTTATCATTTTATCTAATTCTTCCTTACACTGTTGTTCAGACTTCACAATCTGTTTTACCCGCAATAGTGGACTGTACGGAAGAGTTTGGATAGTGGAGGGAGGATGAAGACTCATTATGTGTAACAAATTGTTTCTGTCAGTAGACATGTGATATAAGGTAGTGTTAAAGCGAGGAGCAGGTGGCGTAATCTGAACATCTAAGTGGAAACCCAGATCCCATACCTCATGTGTGTGCACTGTATCCTGCTGTCAATAATATTAAGGTATTCCAAAAAGGATTTCAATGTATTCCGAGTATCATTCCATATCAAAGAAATATTATCAATATAACGACCCCAATAACTTGTGTATTTATGCCCCAGCGGATGGTAAATAATGTGATTGTGTTCGATCTTCAACATAAATACATTCACATTTACAGATGCCATAGTGGCCCCCATCGCTGTTCTACTTGTTTGTAGATCAAAATCATTTTTAAATTTAAATTAAGAATTTTGTGCTATGAAATCTAGCATGATCATAATGCACTCTGAGGATGCTTCGACTTCATTCTTCTTCAACAGAATCCATTCTACTGCCTGGTGCCCCAAATCATTGGGGATAGAAGTGTATAAACTACAGACATCTATAGTCCCTAATATATCATCATCTTTGATTTGTTATGAGTTCAATATATTCAGAAAATCCGTAGCATCTTTGATGAATAGTATAGTGTCTATGTAAATTCCAAATGGTGGCAAAACCCTGCCTGTAGCTGATACAATAGGATCGCACGGGGGTTTCTCTAAAGATTTGTGTAGTAAGTAGAAATTGGGTTTTCTATGGTAACACTGTAGCAGAAAAGACTTACTTTTGTCATTGAGCCAATTGTAACTTTTTTCAAAGTCCAAAAGACATTTAAGATTATCTAGAATCTTGTTTCTAAATGCTATATATATTGTGGTCTTCAAATCTGCTCATACATTCATTGTTATAATCTTGTGAATTCATAATAACTAAAGCCCCCACTCTTGTCGGCTGGGCGAAGGGTGATTTGTTAGTATCAAATAAGTTCCTGATGACAGACCATTCACTTTTGTTCAGATTTTTACATTTCAGAGATTTATAGGAATGCTTTTAAAACAGCTTTGTGACATACATCAATTGTGCTGTTTGTTAGTGGAGGTTTGAAATCACTCTTCTTCTGAGATTTCTTCAATGTCCATGTTAGCAAAATATGTTTTAAGTTTCAAATCACGAATACAATTGAATAATTCTATCTTGTCAAATAAACTGGTACCGTAAGTTGGAACAAAATTAATACCTGTTTATAAACTAGGACCCAAGGCTGCAAGTATCCCTTTCCTGATTTTCTAATAGTTCTATGCTTGTCTGGGCCCATCTGCCCATTTATTTTTTCAACTTATCTTTTAATTAGGTTTCTCATCAACATACATTGGGATAAACATTATGAAATACAAAATCAACTAAGGTTGGGAGGGTCGCGGCATACACGCATACAATTTATCAGCATAGTGGCATTAGTGCATTTATAGTCTCTTTTATATTGTGCAGGGCTAGGGCTACCATGGACTGTAGTGTCTCTGGTTTCTTCTCTGCTCTATGTTTATTGTGTTGTTAGAGGTCGTGAGATGATCCCGGCTCAGGGGTTGCCTTTCGGTTGTGTTTCATGAACCATCGAAGGGCAGGAGGTTGGCGTGCCATTCCCGGGAATTGTTCTGTGTAATCTAGGAAGGGTGACCAGGTGTTACAGAATCTGCTTGTGCTTCCCTTGCAGGAGGCAGTGATTCTTTCAGAGACTGCTGTGTCCCAGCATTTGCGTCCACCACATGGGGACTGCAGGACCTTCGGGTTGTTTCCATAACCTAGCTATAGAGATTTCTGCTGCTGTGAGTATGTGAGTGCATAATTCCGCAAGGTGGCCTGTCATCAGGAATTTCTCCTCGACCGTGTCCCCAAGCAGAACTATCCCCAGGTCCCATAGGATTGTCATTCCTGTTATTTGCCGGATCTGTTCTAGCACCTCTTTCCAGAATCTGGTTGATTTCGGGCAAGACCTTCGAGAATATTTTAACGTCGTTGTTCATTAGTGTAATGGGCCTATATGATGCACATTGCTCAGGTTCCTTTCCCGGTTTTGGGATGAGCACTGTCAAAGACTCCTCCATTGATGGAGTAATGTTGCCTGTGGTGAGGAATTAATTAAATAGTACGAGTTGAGGGGCTAGAATGTGGGCATTTTTTTTGTAGACTGAGCAGTGAGCCCGTCGGGGCCTGGGGCTGTGTTTTCTAGGGATTTTATTGTCTTGGCTACCTTCTCTGTAGTGGTTGGGAGCTCTAGGGGCTCTAATTAGGGCTGGGGATCTTTCTTTCGGCTGGCTTGCAGGTATCGGGTTTGTGCTGGGTTTTCTGTTGGGGCTCCTGACATTTCCCTGTGGTGCTCTACCATTGCATCTAGTTTGTCTCCCTCTGTGAACCAGGACCTAGTGTCTGGGCTCCTAAGTGTTTGAATATTATTTCGGGGGCATAGCTTTTTTAATTTTCATATTAGCAGCCGGTTTGCCTTAATTCTATTTATATAGTAGTACTGTTTGGTGTGCTCTAATGCTTGTGCGGATATATCTGCCAGGTGCATTTCCAGAGAAGCTTTTGCTTTGTTCTCTGCCCAATTTGATAGTTTGGTGTTTTTTTAAAGTTTTCCTCCAGCTCTGCAACCCTCTGCTCTAACCTAGTCTGCTGTATTTTCCTCCTTCTTTGCGCAGCCAATTAGCACCCCCAGTACCACTGGTTTCATTGCATACCAGACAGTTGCTTCAGAGCTTCCCATTGCTGTGTTTTCCCTGAAGTAGCAGGTGAGTGATTCGACAGCTCGCTGCTGGTTGCTATGTCTAGTTGAGTATGGTCTTGTAGTTTCCAGAACCTTTGTGGGGGTCTGGAAGGCCATGCACTCACACACAAGCTATTACTGGGGTGTGATTAGATAGTACTCTGTGACAGATCTGAATCTCCTCGATGAATGTGAAGGGTATACTGGACATTAGGAATAGATCAAGTCTAAGGAGACCCTTGTGCATGTGTGAGTAGAATGCACAGTCACATACTCCCTCATTAGTGATCCTCCAGGTGTCTACCATTCCCGTTTCCCTCATGAATTCAGCGAGTCCTATTGCCCGGGAGAAGTCTTCTCTGGTGGATGGTAGTGTTTGATCATATATGGGTCTGGAACTAGGTTGAAGTCTCCTCCCATCAGCAGTTGGCCTTTTGCGAATGCAGTTATAATTGGGAGGATGATGCGATTCGAGGATGATGCGGAGGAATCGCCTTTTTCGAATGCAGTTATAATTGGGAGGATGATGCGGAGGAATCGGTGCGTTGTTTGGACAATATATAGAGGCTACAGTTATTGGTTGTTCGACAAGTAGTCCCTTAACCAGGAGGTATCTCCCGGCTGGGTCCCGCTTTACCGTGATCCGTTTGAGGGCGACCTCCTGGCTAATCAACAGAGCTACCCCCCTTTTCTTTTTGTCTGCTGTGGAATACGATCAGAGGAGTTATTACTGGTCTTGCTTTGTTGCAACAAAAATGTGTCTTTTTTGAAAACATTTTTATTATTTTCAACAACAAAAAACCAGGAAAAAAAACAAAAAAAACACAGTGTACAACAATTATGCATTCCATCAATTTTGTAATGTGTCCACCGCCCCCTCACTACCCTCTCCCGAGCCTACCCCTCATCACCACCTTCCACCACCCTTTCTGAGCGCACCTCTCTTCCCTCTCCCCCAGAAGAACCATCGTCCTCCAGGCATGTCTGGTCAGACCCAGACAGTGTGGCTACTAGTTGCCTCCAGGCTATCAACGTCTCCACTTCTTCATCTCCACCTCCATTTACTGCTTCACTCCACACCACCGTTTCCGCATCCGCCCATTTCCGAAGATCCTGACACCAGGCTTCTACTTGTGGTCTGTTGCTTGCTTTCCAGCTCATAGCAATTCTGCGCTAAGCGAGTATTTAACCCAGTCTGTAAGTTTACTTGTGTGTTTCATTCTACGCGGCCTAGGAAACCCCCTTTCATGCACGACCACATAGATTCCACCTCTAAACTTATCTCTTTCCACGCCAAGAGGTGAATTACCTCCCTCTAGAATCTCCTTATTTCCGTGCATGCCCAGAACATATGCACCAGTCCCGCATTCACCTCCCCACATTTAAGACGTTTGTATTCCCGCATTCTTAAACTTGGCTATCTTCTGAGGAGTCATATACTCTCTATGGGTAACATATAACTGGATCTGTTGCAATCTCACGTTCCTGGACACTTTTTTGTGGTATCCCTGTACCCTCGCCCACAGCCCGTCATCTATAGGTTCTCCAACTTCCTCTTCCTCTTCCCAATCCCGTCTCAACTGGATCACCTCCTTCCCCCACCTTGGACATCAACAGTTCGTAGATGCGGGAGACCTCATGGCCTTATCTGACACATCATAAAATGTTTCTATGGCCGTGTCGGACAGACTCTCCAGCACTATTTCCGACCAAGTGCCTCTTAGCTTCTGCATCAACCTAGTATAAGTGATGTACTATCCCCGGTGTCTTCCACCAGTGTGTCAAACTCCACCGCCTTCCCGTCCTGCCACACATCCCCCAGTGTTGCTATTCCAATCGGTTCCCAATGCTTCCAGACTATCTTCCTCAATTGCTCGTCCACTCCATTCAGTGCCACTAGCGGCGTCTGTGAGGAACACAGGAACGGGTTCTCCATGACCCGGCAAGCCCTTCGCCATATCCACCATCCAAAATATAACATCCTTGTCCCCCCATCTCGTTGAGATATTGCCACCTATATCCATTCTTTCAGGAAAAAACGGGACACATTCAGCAATCTGAACTTCGATGTGGAGTCTTCAGATAACCACCTCGCCACATATTGTAG
This sequence comes from Ambystoma mexicanum, assembly GCF_040938575.1. NCBI lineage: Eukaryota > Metazoa > Chordata > Amphibia > Caudata > Ambystomatidae > Ambystoma > Ambystoma mexicanum. Next base: position 41,094,563 of record NC_090933.1, read on the forward strand.
TTGGCTGGCCAGATAGTAAATCTCGCAGTTGGGCAATTTAATGCCCCCTTGATCGTACGTGTTTTGCAGCTTCCATAGCACTATTCTATTTCTAGAGTTATGCCATATGAACCCCCTACATTTACCTTGGATTTTGACAAAGAATCGTTTGGGTATCATATTTGGTATATTCACAAAGTAGTGTAACAGCCTAGGCAGCACCACCATTTTTAGCGTAGCCACTCTCCCCATCATAGTCAAAGGGAGCTTGGCTCAGAACCTCATGCTATTTTCAATGCCAGCCACTGCCTTCTCTGTATTTTGTTTATGTTCGATCTCAACACTATGATGTATATCAACCCCCAGGTATCTAAAGGTCCCGGTCTCCCATTATATTTGTAATACCTGTAGTTCCTCTCGTGGTATCCCTTTATACCTACCAAGGAGAAATATACATGATTTCTTGGGGTTCATCGTTGATGCCAGACGGCACTGCGTATCGCCCCATTACTTCCAAAATATATTGTAGGTTCTCTTCAGGATATCTCAAGTACAACAACATATCATCAGCGTACATTGATATCAAATGTTGCCCTCCCTTCGTGCTGATCCCCACTTCTCCATATTGTTGTCTTAAATATATTGCATGGGGTTCCAATTCTAAAATAAACAGCTTCGAGGACCACGGGCATCCCTGTTTAGTGCCCCTACTGAGTTGCCATCGATCAGCGAGGTGGTTTACTCTACAGTATCTGGACCCACCTCAGGTACGTGGCCCAACCCCATATTCCTTCAAGGCTGCCATCAGCCTAAAACATTTTATGGAGTCGAAGGCCTTCACTGCATCTAATGAAATTATTGCAACCTCTTGGGGGTCCCTTTCCGTTTGTTCTAAAACTGAGATTGTCGGATATGCTTCTGCACGGAACATACCCGGTCTGGTCAGAATGTATGAGTCTATTAATAACATGTCTCTGTCTATTTGCAAGCACTGCCATAAGTATCTTGCTATCCTGATTAAGCATGGATAGCAGTCTGTATGACCTGCAGCCCATGCCTGGTTTATTAGGCTTAAGGAGCGGGATGATAATTGCCTCCCTCAGAGACTGCGGCAGTGTCCCCCTGTCTAGCGCCTCATTAAGATTGCTAGTAGTGGGGGGGAGCAACGCCACCTTGTACGCTTTGTAGAACTCTCTAGGGAGTCCATCCGCTCCTGGAGCTTTACTAGTAGGTAATAGCATAATTACCGCTTCTAGTTCCTCCATCGTAATTAGGACCTCTAGGTTCTCCCTCTCCGCTGCCTCCAGTTTGGGAAGGCCGATGTCTTTCAACGTTTCCAACACATCAATCTCCTCCCCCTCGTCATCATCCATGTATATTCGCTGATGGACTCTAAAAAGCCTTTGTTCACTCCTTGGGTGTCTAGTATTTGTCCATACATCCCCCGTACCGCCCTAATTGTTTGTCTAGGTGTTTCACTCTTATATGACCAGGCTAACAACCTGCCCGGCTTATCCCCCTCCGTGTTGCACCAAAGTTGTGTGTGCGTGGCTTGCCGTATGCAAAAGATTACCCCTGTTAGTTATCTTGTCCCTCATGTTCCATGGCTTCTTGTTTATGCCACTCTCACCCAACCCTCCCTTAAAACTCCTCTTACCCTCTCTCCTGTGCAAAACAAGCTGTCAAGCCCAACCCTCAAACTTTGGGGTGTCCGGCCAGGCCCGCACAACCGACCCTCTTAGAAGCAAACTGTGCCTCTTGCAAACTTAGATAAAACTCCATACTTGCATTTGACTTGCGTTCATACGTCGCTTGATGAACGGCTTGGCTCTTTTCCCTGGTCGCTTCCAACCCTGTTCGCGTGGTTTGGTGCAATGTTCAGCGGCGATGATCCCAGGTGGTGAACCTTCGGATTCCTGCCTGACGGATGATCACTCGATTTTCGGGTGATGGGCGTGGGATCTGATAGTGATTTGGCCATATTACTTTGAGCGTAGACTTGTGTAGGTTCTAGGGATTTCGCCCCACTCAGTCTTTGTTGTTTCTCTTGCTCTTGGGTGGTGGCCCTTAATCCTTCACTGTCGGTTACACTCCGGTCCAGGGTTTTTTGTTGTCTCTCAGCAGGACTTGGTTGTCCGCTGCTTTCTTTCAGATCATTTCCTCCTCTGCTTCCAGATTTAGAAATCTTTCTGCCTCTTTCGGGGTGTGGATTAGCCACGTGGAGTCTTCCCTCCCAGGAGAAGTTCAGAGCGGTGGGGAACCCTCATTGATATAGAATTTTCTTCTCCCGCAGCCATTCTGTTATCGGCTTTAGGGCTTTCCTCTTCAGGAGTGTGGTGGTAGGTAGATCCTGGTATAAGTAGATAAATGCATCCCTGAATTGGAATGCGCTCTAAACTTCTTGCTTCTTTCATTATCTCCTCCTTGACCTTAATAAAGTGCACTCTCGCCAGAACGTCCGGGGGAGTGGTTGGGCCCTGTTTCGACCTAGTTCTGTGCACCTTGTCGAGTTCAAGTAGGGAGTCGTCAGGCAAAATTAAGATGAAGTGAAACAAATCTCGCGTGAAGACCTCTAATTCAGCATCTGTGATTGAGGAAGGAATGTCCCGCAGGCGGATGTTGTTGCGCCGGGAGCGGTTCTCTGCGTCTTCCTGTTTTAACTCCAGGGCCTCTCATCTAGCTTCCAGCTTCTAGATTCTGTCTACTCCCTCCCTAATTTCGATGTTTTGCTCGCATAGTGTAGACTCTATCTCTGCCGTTCTGCTTTCAATCTCATCCACGCGTTTATCAAGGGTTGTGATTTTCCCCATTCTCCAGCATTGGATCTTTCATGGATTCACATGCTTAGAATATTCCCCGTCGTCAGGCTGGGAATCCTCGGTAAGTTATATAGACATTTTCCATAGGAAAAATTCCGACACCTTTGTGTCCCATCTACATCGTTTTGGGCCGCACACACCGGCGCCACTAGGACGTAGAGGTATATATAGCCCGCCCCTGCGGCTCCCTCAGATTTCAACCGTCTTCCAAAGTAGTGGGATTACCTCGCGTATCTGCTATTTGGTTAGGTTGTACTTTCTACTTCTGCGACTGTTTTTTCTTCTCGAAAAAATGTCTGGAAGGCGTTGTTTCGTCCGTGTGCTACATGCGGTCTTAAGAAGGTGTACGAAGGGGATGGTCATATGGACTGCATTTACTGTCTTCATCCTCACCACACAGCGGACACATGTGAAATCTGTCAGGGCTTCTCCCAGAAGACCCTCAAAGACCGAAGAAGACGCCTTGTCGATTGGCTCAATGACGGGGCGGGTGCGTACCCGGCATCGGAGGTGGGCTCCATGGCCTCGAGAAGTAAGTCAGAACCCCCGACGAAGAAGGCGCGTTCTGCTGAAAAACGCCCCTCGGAGAAGCATTCGCAGAAACATTCGAAGGCCCCCCTCTTCACACAAGGCGTTGTCTTCTTCCTCCTCGTCTAAAAAGGAGAGAAAAGAACCATCTAAATCCTCCTCAGGAGACCGTCATAAGTCTACCTTGAGCCGAGAGGCCTCGGCCAGCAAGTCGGCCCCGAAAGCAGCAGGAACACTTCAAGGCCCTGCGCCACTTGCTTCGTCGACGGCCCGCTCGTCGACGCCTGCGTCATCGGCGGCTCCTCCCACGGTTCAGACTGCGGCTGTAGGAAACATATCGTCATCGACGGTGGTTCCGTCTATGGGATGGCAACCAGAGGTTTTCGACCCCGTTCCACCTGAGGCCCTGCTGCAACCAGAGGCGGCTTTTTCCATCTCGTCGGCTGACGAGGAATGTGGCCCGGTCGCGCACCCAACCGATCTGGGGTTGCAACCAACCAGTGTTGTGACGTGTTGTGAGTGGGGCTACCATCCCTATGACCTTGTCATTACTGAACCCCCAGGCAGTTCTGTCCTTGGAGGTGCTAAATACGCTACAGAAGCTGTTAGAGCGTTTGGACACACGGATACCTCAGCCCATTGCCCCGGCACTGCTACAGTCTATGCCACTCGTGGACGAGCCGGGCCCAGCTCCTCGCTCGACGGCCAGGATTACTGCCGCTTCCCTAGTTGCGGAAGATCGCCCTCGCCCACAAGAATAGGGAGAACTGCCAGACACTGATTCAGGCCGCGAAGGGTCAGGTTCAGACATTTCACTATCCCCCTCAAGGGACCCAACATGGGACTCTGAAGCGGAAATGGAAGCTCCGAGAAGTCCGGAGCAGCCATCACCACCTCACGACGTGGGGGCATTCCATGCCATGATGAGTAAGGCGTGTGCTGAGTTTCGCCTAGTCCCTGAAGAAGAGAAAAAGGATTGTTTTCTTTTTGATCATATGGGCAAGAGAAGGAAATCCATATTCGCCATCCCTATTTTAGACCATGTCTGGCAAGAGGGCCTGAAGACCATGCGTCATCCTTTCTCGGAACCGGCAGTAAAAGGTTGTTTGGATAAGAAATTCAAGGCTCCGGAATCGACTCCCAAGTGCTTGACGTCTCAACCTTCGCCGGAATCGGTGGTATCTGCGGCGGCGGCTAGAAAGGCCAGGTCTCAACATAAATGCACAACCCCGCCGGACAACGAAGCCAGGAGGCAAGACGCTTTTGGCAAGAAGGTGCTGTCGGTCGGCACGACTACAGTTAAAGCAGCCAACTCCTTGGCGATTATGTCTAGGTATGACAGGGAAATGTGGCACCAGCTGGCTCCTATCTTGGAACATTTGCCCGAAGAACATAGAAAGACTGCCATGTTGCTAGTACGGGAAGGAGAAGAGGCCTCCAACCATGCTGTCGACCTAGCCGAGTCCAGGTTTAAGCAAATCAATAATGGCGTAGTACTACGAAGACAAGCCTGGCTCAAGTGCACTACGTTCAGACCGGAGGTGCAATATAAAGTCTTGGATATGCCGTGTGAAGGGGAACAACTGTTCGGTGAAAAAGTTGTTGAGGCCTTGAAGGGCATGAAAGAGGATACTGACACGGCGCGGTCACTTAGAGCCCTCCAGCGTGGTAGGAATTTTCGTTCCTTTCGTCCTTTCAGAGGGGCTTCTGGTAACTCCCGGTTTGGGTCATCTAGTGACCGAGGTTTCAACAGACCCTCCTACTCGTCCCAAGGCTACAGACGTGCGGCCCAGTCTTCTCGTAAAGGCAGAGATTACCAAACCTCCAGACGGCGGGGTGCCTACCCTTCGTCGACGAAAGAGTAACAAGCCAAGAACCAACAATGACATGTTTCAGGACGTCCTGGGGAGCCGAGTGTCTTGTCACGTCGACGAGTGGGAGTGCATAACAGACCAATGGGTTTTGGACACGATTCATCTGGGCCACTCTCTACAGTTCAAGGACAAGCCACCACACATTCCACTGGTGTTCTCGGCTCAGCTCCACCTTCAAATACTACTGCAGGAGGTGGCGCTTATGCTGCAGAAAGGGGCTATAGAACTGGTCCCGGTGGCAGAAAAAGGAAAGGGAGTGTACTCCCGTTACTTTGTCGTCAAGAAACCAAATGGGAAATGGCGTCCCATTCTGGGTCTACGAGCACTCATCAAACTGCTCAAGAATTTAAATTTCAAAATGCTTACGCTCCAGGAGGTGATCCGATCGATACAACCCGGAGATTATTTGTCGTCGCTAGACCTTCAGGACGCATACTTCCATATCCCGATGTGTCGACGACACAAAAGATTTCTGCGGTTCGTCGTCGGACGAACCCACTATCAGTTCAAGGTCCTCCCGTTCGGACTAAAAATGTCCCCCAGGACGTTCACCAAATGTCTGGTTCCAATAGCAGCCTGGTTAAGAAAGGAAGGTCACCATGTGTGCCACCATTTCCCTCCTACAACATTTGGGCTTCGCAGTGAACTTCGACAAGTCCTCATTAAAGCCATCAAGGACCTTGGTCTTTTTGGGGGCAGAGTTCCACACACAGTCGGGGCTGGTGAGGTCATCCCTCGAAAGGATTCACAAACTGCAACAAAAGGCATCGGAATGGAAGGTTGACACCAGAGTGTCAGTGCGAAGGTACATGTCCCTGCTGGGGACCATGTCGTCCTGCATACCCTTGATCGACAATTGTCGCCTCTTCATGAGGCCTCTTCAGGAATTCTTGGCGGTTCGATGGGCACAGAGTCAAGGGCGCTGGTCGGACAAGTTGACCATCAACGGCCAGCTCTTGCAGGCTCTTCAATGGTGGAGAATTTCCATACATCTGACGAAGGGAATGCCCCTGCTGGAACCTGCGTTCCAGAGGACAGTGGTGACGGATGCTTCTCTAACGGGGTGGGGAGCTCATCTGGAGTCCCTACAGGTTCAGGATCTTTGGTCATCGGAAGAATCCGCCCTTCACATCAATCTGCTAGATTTGAGGGCGGTGCGTTGGGCCCTGAAATCCTTTCTACCACAGATAAAGGGCTCAGTGGTGAGAATCATGACAGACAACACGACAACAATGTTTTATCTACGAAAGCAGGGAGGACCTTGCTCCAGGATCCTGTCGACGGAAGCCCAGGAGATCTGGCATTGGGCCCTCCAACACGACATACATCTGTTGGCATTCCACTTACCAGGAGTAAAAAATGTGCAAGCAGACGCTCTCAGCAGGGAGATGAATCGTCTACACGAATGGGAACTGAACGACCAACAACTGCACCGTGTCTTCGCGAAATGGGGTCATCCGGCCCTCGATCTCTTTGCGACGAGAGACAACAAGAAATGCTCACAACTCACCCGAGCAGGTGGCCACAACAAGAGTCGCTAGGGGACGCGTTCTCCTTCCCGTGGACGGGCAAGTTTCTGTATGCCTTACCCCCATTTCCTCTCATCCATCGAACTCTGCAATGGATCCACAGATATCCATGTCGGGTGATCCTGGTAGCCCCGTATTGGGCCAGACAAGTGTGGTTCTCCGATCTACTTCACCTTTCAGCGGCAGAACCAATGAAGTTCTAGAAAGATCCCCAACCTTCTGTCTCAGGATAAAGGGGTCGTTTGGCATCACGACCCGGACAGCCTCAGTCTGACGGCCTGGCGCCTGATTTCTCCGAGTTTGGCGCGTTAGCGTTTCCAGCGGATTGTCGTCGCATTTTGCAAGCTGCAAGGGCACCTTCCACGAACGCTTCATATTCATACAAATGGAAAAGGTTCTGCATATGGTGCGCAGGTCAACCAGGTTTGGTCCCGCTGACGATCACACCAGAACAGCTCCTACCATACTTGTTGCTCCTGGCTAAAAAGTTTGTCTGTTTCATCCATAAAGATGCATTTGGCTGCCATCTCGAGATTTACTCGGAAGAGACATTGAACTCCATTTTTCAGTGACCGCCTAGTTAAACACTTCCTTAAAGGGTTGTTTCGAACCTTTCCTCCCACGAAGAAGTTTCCTCCGATCTGGAGTCTAAACCTGGTTCTGGTAGCCCTGATGAAACCCCCTTTTGAACCAATGTTGTGGACATCATTGAAATTTTTGTCTTGGAAATTGGCTTTCCTGGTGGCCATTACTTCAGCTCGACGTCTGTGAGAAATACAAGCTTTTAGTGATCGACCCTCCGTATTTGAGGTTTTTCAGTAATAAAGTTGTGCTGGCCGCTAACCTGCATTTCATACCTAAAGTGCCTTCCATGTCCCATAAACACGCTTCTATAGTGTTGCCTACATTTTTTCCAACACCGTCTTCGGTGGCGGAGAAGACTCTCCATACATTGGACGTGAAAAGAGCTTTAAAATTTTATCTCCTTCGCACTCAAAGCTTCAGAGACACGAGACAACTTTTCGTAGCTTATGGTCCTGCGGCTAAGGCGATCTCCAAACAAGGACTATCCAGATGGGTGTCTTCGGCCATTTCTTATTGTCATTCCAAGGCCGGAAAACCGCTAGAAAAGCGTCCAAGGGCCCATTGTACGAGATCTACATCGTCGTCGACGGCGTTGTGGTCCGGAATTCCGCTGGGGGATATCTGCCAGGCGGCTTCCTGGTCGGTACCACACACGTTTACCCGGCATTACTGTCTCGCACAGCAACATGCTGAAGATACACAGATGGGGCGTGCAGTACTACGTCACCTGTTCCAATAAGGTAAGCCCCAAGTGGGGGTTACACCCTTCGGCAACTATGCTTTAAAGTGTTGTGTCTTTCATTGTTATCATACTATAATGTAATGTGTTTCTATGGTAAATATGCATTGTGATTATTGTGATGTTGGTTTGCATACATGCCTCCAATGTTTGGGTATACTGCTATACAATCTATTCTAAGCATGTGAATCCATGAAAGATCCAATGCTGGAGAAGGGAATAGTTTCTTACCTGTAACTCCATTTCTCCAGCATTGGTATCTTTCATGGATTCACATGCGCCCGCCTGCCTCCCCTGAGCATGCAAACCAGAGATCCCCCCCCATACTACTTTGGGGGCCGAAATCTGAGGGAGCCACGGGGGCAAGGCTATATATACCTCTACGTCCTAGTGGCGCCGGCGTGCGCGGCCCAAAACGACGTAGATAGGACACAAAAGTGTCGGAATTTTTCCTATGGAAAATGTCTATATAACTTACCGAGGATTCCCAGCCTGACGACGGGGAATATTCTAAGCATGTGAATCCATGAAAGATACCAATGCTGGAGAAATGGAGTTACAGGTAAGAAACTATTCCCTTACTTCCTCTGTGCCCTTCTGGTACTCCTTGGTTATGGCTGCTAGGAGTTCTTAGAGGTCTGTTTTGGTTACTGCTTGTGTCGGGGGGGTGGGGGGTCGCTGTCGGGCTCTGGGTTTCCTCCGGGGGCTGCTGTTTTGTTCCATTCACCCCTCTTTGTTTTTTCCATTGTGGGCGTCGTCAGCAGTGCAGAAATGTCCATTTGTTTTGCAGATTTGGGGTTTTTCACCACTTTCCCCCACTTTGCTTTTGCAGGTTGAGTCCTTTGATTGCTGTGTACTCCACTCCGCATTGGTGCGATGTGTGGACGGGGGGGGGGGGGTTCTATTCCGAGTGTCCAACCAGTAGGTGTTTTCAGAGCTGTGCCGCAGCTGCTTTTATTTCAGAGCTGTGCCGCAGCTGCTTTTATTTATGTGTGCATCACCCTTACCCTCCTGCGTGGAACTTTGTCTTAGTTGGATCGAGTGATTATTGGTGCTGCACTCCCCGCTGAGGCTGTTGCTGCGGTGTTGGGTTGTGCACGTGGTGCTCGAGGCTCTATATTTGTCAGTCACTGCGTGGGTGTCTCGGTCGCTGTAGTCATCTTGGCGTGCCTTGTGTAGTTTCCTCAACCCCACCTTGCCCTTCAATCAGGCCTTTGAGGCTGCTATTCCCCTCCTGCCGTTTTCCTTGAGGTTTTTGGGTAGGTCTGTGCCTCTGCATTAAACCTAGGTGACCCTCCTGCTCTGCTGCCCCTCCTGGTCCTGCTTAGCCTTGCCCGCTGCCGGGAGACAGTCTGCATTCAGGTTTCTTTCTTCATCTCGGGTCTCCTGGCCCATGTTGCTGGATCCGCCCTCCCAATGCAAAGGTGTGGGGAGACCACAAGTTGTGGGCCATCAACCTTAGTGGATCCTGCGTGTGTCCCCCTTCCATTCAGAGTTGCGGGCTGGGTGGGGAGGGTAGTTGCTGGTAGGTGGGCTGCTTACTTTGGGGCCGCTGGAATTGTTTCTTGGTGGTGGTGCATGGAGTCCCTGTGGGAGCGTTTGCCTGCGTGGTGTCACCAGATGGATTGAGCGTGGGGAGGGTCCTGGGCAGCTTTGCTTATGCGGATCACTCGTTCCTACCTGCTCACTTCTTGGTGTCGCTGGAACGGGCGCAACATTGTTTTCCCTGGTTGCCAGGTGAGGGACAGCTCCCACAGTTCCAGGGACGTTGCAGATCTCAAGGCGGATCGCTGGGCTCTCGGTGCAACTCTAGCTCCATACGGGTGGATCGCCTCACTCCTCCTCTTAATTTTGCTGGAACCGGTGCCATGAATGCAGTATAATCGCCCATCGGTGCGTCGGATCCTAGTCGGTGGGTCCCATTGTTTGGTCTCGCCCCCTTGCTTCGGAGCGTTGGGGTGGGGGTGATCTGCTTCTTTTAAATTGTGAGCAGAGCGCCCCCACTCAGAGCAGGGCATTTGGTTTGGAGCTAAAAGTGCCTCAGTGTAAAGAATAAATAGAAGGAATTGATTTCCAGGAGTGGGGCAGCACACCTGTTTCTTCATACAGTAATTCATTGTGAGAAGATAATAAGATCGTCCAATTCAGAGTTGGCAACATGTCTCGAGACGGGAGTTGCAAGAGGCAGAAGGCCAGAGGGCCATTCGTGGTGAAGGGATTGTGGTGTCTCATGAGATGCTGCAAGATGGCCACCCAAAGCTAGCAGTGCCCACACCAGACACTTCCAGTTGATCACAAAACTCCTAATCGACAGGCTCTACCACACAGTGCTTATAAGACAGTCATCCTGCATCAGCGGCACAGTGCAGTCTGCATGGGATCCCGAGGAAGAGCACAAAGCTTGAGTCAAAGCTTGAATCTGCACTCTAGTGTGTCAATCATGGAGTGTGGATTCATATTTCTTTATCTACAAGCCGTGGCGTAACTCCTGCTGTACTCACGCACATATACAAAACTGTATTTTATCCTAACCCCCACCTACACGTTAGCAGGCACCTACTAATATTTGTGGTGCCCTCTGTTTCCTGGCACATGTGTACTTGTAATTAGCCTACTAATGTTAACCCTGCCTCTGCTCATTCCATGCAGGTGGTCCACAGCGTGCCTTCGTCCGGCGAACATTAACGAGGCAGAGCAAATTTACAGCACTACCGCGGTCAAGCGAGATTCACTCTCCCATTTATTCATGATAACTACTTGGGACTTGTGAGTACTCCAGAGGTGTGAGCCCCCATTTACTAAACAAACTCCTATTTCTTATCTGCAGCAGGGCCGTTCTCTCAAAACAGCCCTCTTGTAATTTTTTGATTACAGGAGTCAAAATTAACAAGCACTATTGAAGCATGAGCACGCCACAGCATAGCGTGACAGAGGGAATCACAAATTCCTCACACAAAAGCCTCAACTAACTACACATTTCTGAGTTGTTGGCATACCCTTCAGGTGGAATGGCACCCACACGCACAAAGGGTCCTGCATTCGTCATGACAAATTATATACCATGTTATTAAGAACACACACTAAACAGTGCCTGTGTTCTCCCCCACTTTGCTTACCTCATGTAAATAACATCCTTTCGAGGGGATTGGGTCCTCCGACGTATTCCATATCTATGACAGTAATCACCACAGCTGTGCTGCTTCGGAAACTTTTTCGGCGTCTGCGTCCTGCGTCGATGACGTCGATGCGCCGCCGTCGAGGACCTCCTCCGACGTCCGACGTCATCCGATGTGATAAGTAGGACGCACGACGCCAGTAGCCTCAGTTCCGTTTTTTCCGCGAACGTGTTGCTTCGTGTTTCTCGGTTCTAGCCTCGACTCTTTGGAGTTCTGTTCTTTCTGGTTCTTCGAGCCTGTTCGTTTGTGAATATTCCTTCGCAGCGATGTCTTCCACTTCGTCTTCAACCCCGCGTCTGGGCTTCAAGAAGTGCGGGGTGTGTGGGTCCAAGATGTCGGTGACTGACTCGCACGACGCCTGCCTCTGGTGCCTCGGGGAGGCCCACGACACGGATGACTGTGTCGACTGCCTGTCGCTCACTTCCAAGGCCTTACGCGAACGTAAGAAGAAATTGTCGGTAGGTCGGGTGTCCAAGCCCCGGAAGTCGAAGTCGGCGGGGCTTTCGACGGATGATTCGAGGGGTGACTCTCCGCGTCATCGTCGGAGGTCTCGTCGGTCTTCTTCTAGGAGTCGGTCTCGCCACTCCTCTGCCTCTTCGAGGCGTTCTCGGAAGCGCCGTCACCGGTCGCCTTCCAGGTCCTCTTCCGAGGACTCTGCCCGGCACGTCGGTTATCCCACCAGCCGTGCGACGCCGGAGGAATGGGCTTCCTTCGGGAAGAAAATGTTGGCGATTCTTGAGTCGCAGGGTACTCAACCGTCCGCGCCCCCGAGTGGGGTCGGCCGTGTGAGGTCGAGAGACGCCGCTCGCAAGAGTGGTCGGCACGAGTCACGGGAGAGGTCCCGTTCGGACAAGGAGGCTCGTTCTCGCCGTACCCGTTCCAGGTCCCGGTCCTCGACGCGATCGAGACCGTGTGCACCTGTGATGTCTTCGAGGAAGACATCGACGTCTGAGGCGTCGAGGGCGTCGACAGGCTTTCTCGAGGCTCCGGCTCCGAGGAAGTCGTCGAAGCCGTCGACGTTCAGGTCGTCGAGGGACACGCTCGGGGCTCCGGCTTCGAGGGCTGTGTCGACGCCGCCGATATTGGAGGCGCTGCATCTGACGTCGACGCCGATTTCCTCGACGTCGACGCCGATCCTCTCGGCGCCGTTGCCGGTTTTCTCGACGGCGGCGCCGATTCGCTCGACGCCATCGACGCCTTTCGTGTCGGAGGTGCCCCGTGTCTCGGGTGTACCCCCTAGGAAGGCTCTGGCTAAGAGCAGGCACTCTCAGGTGCCTTTCCACCTCTTGGATTATATTTCGGAGGCGGATGAGGATTCGGTTGGCCTGGTTCCTGATCAGGTGCCGGATGACATTGTCTCGGGCCATAGTCAATTTGACGATTTGAGGCAGTCGCTGCATGATGCTAGTGGTCTGGACACCTCTCCGGAGGTGGAATTTGGTCGGCCTGAGCCTGGCTCCCATGCCGATTCCTCATACCGGCGCCTTATGGCTAGGGTGTCTGAGTATCTGGGATGGTCTGCTCCCCCAGGGGAGTTTGTGCAGGATGATCTGACGGACATCCTTGATGCTGGTCCCCCATCTGACCCGGTTCTGCCATTCCATATGGCTTTACAGCGTAGGGTGGCGGCGGCTTGGACTGCTCCGGAGAGTCTCCCGGCAGTGGGCAGATCCTTGTCGCGGAAATACCGTCCAGCCAGTGGCGACCCCTGCTACTTGACCAGGCACCCCACTCCGGAAAGTTTGGTGGTGCAGGCGGCCACGGCCCCGGCAAAGCAGGCGTCGTACCCTACCATCCCTCCTGATAGGGACGACAAACGTTTTGATGGCTGGGCGAAGAAGGTGTTTTCTTCTGGTGGTATGGCGCTTCAGGCGGCCAACTCCATTTGTGCCTTGTCACGTTTCACGCACACTCTGTGGAACTGTGTTGCGTTAGCGGCTGAACATATTCCCGAAGGGGACGAACGGGTTGGTTTCCTTGCTTTGGTCCAGGATGGTAAGGATGCCATGTGTGAGTCCGTTCAGTCGGGTTTGGACTTAGCTGAATGCGTCAGTAGGTCCATGGCGGCGAGCACCGTGATACGCAGGTTTGCGTGGTTGCGGAAGTCGGGGTTTGCTCCTGATGTGCAGTCCCGGCTCCTCAACATGCCCTTTGATGGTGAACATCTTTTTGGCAGCAAGGCTGACGAGAGCCTTGAGAGGTTGCAGACCTCAAAAGCTGCAGCGAAGTCGTTGGGCGCTGCAGTTCGCCAACCTCCGCCTTTTCGTCCTAGGGGACAGCAGTGGAGGGGTGGCTCCTTTCGCTATTACTCGTCCTTTGGTAGAGCGAGAGGAGCTGGCAGTCAAAGGGGCCAACGCAGGGGTACCAGAGGTGGACGACAGGGTACCCGTGGTGCCAAGGCCGCTCGGGCAGTTGCCTCTTTGCCCTCAGGTAACGCCGCAGCCGCTCCTACTCAGTCATGAGGCCTTGTCCCATGGTTCGCCGGTTGGGGGAAGGCTGGCGCAGCATCTTGTAGAGTGGCGTGCCATTACTTCGGATGTGTGGGTTCTGGAGATCATAACCCACGGCTACTGTCTTCCCTTTCGGCACAGGCCTCGCGACAATCCACCGGGGAACCTCTCTTTGAAGTGTCCGGATCCGCTCCTTGCGCAGGAAATTCAAGCCCTGCTGGAGAAAGGCGCCATAGAACTGGTGCCTGTAGCGGAGAGGAACAAGGGATGGTATTCCCCTTATTTTTTGATTTCCAAGAAAGACGGGGGATTGAGACCCATCATGGACTTGCGCGGTTTGAACAAACTCCTCAGGAAGGACAAGTTCAAGATGGTTACTCTCTCTCAAGTCCTCCAGGCCCTTCAGCTTCAGGACTGGTTGGTGTCACTCGACCTCAAGGATGCTTACTTCCATGTGCCGATCCATCCCAAGCACAAGAAGTACCTGAGGTTCGCGGTTGGCGACTCGCACTTTCAGTTTCGGGTCCTGCCGTTCGGTTTGACCTCCGCCCCGAGGGTTTTCACCAAGCTCATGGTGGTGGTGGCAGCGCATCTCAGGCAAGGGGGGATTCACGTCTACCCCTACCTGGACGATTGGTTGATCAGGGGGAGCTCTCCCGAGCAGGTCCTGGATCATCTGTCCGTCGCCTGCCACTCCCTTCACAGGCTGGGCTTCTCCCTCAATTTAAAGAAGTCCCATTTGACGCCAACGCAGAGGCTCCAGTACATCGGAGCAGTGCTCGACACTTCCCTGGGGCAGTGTTTTCCTCCCCAGGTGAGGGCTCTTCACATTCAGCAGATGGTGCGCAAGTTTCAGCATGCCCAGGCGCTCCCAGCGTTCGAGTTCTTGAGGTTGCTCGGCCTCATGGCATCCTGCATTCTTCTGGTGCCAGAGGCTCGCCTGCGAATGAGATCTTTGCAGTGGGCACTCAAGATGCAATGGTCGCAGTCCTCCGGCAGGATGTCGGACCCGATTCAGGTGCCGCCCTCGGTCGCCCGGGACCTTCTGTGGTGGGCCGTCGAAGGCAACTTGATGAAGGGGGCTCCGTTTTGGCTTCCCTGGCCGGAGGTGACGATCGTGTCGGATGCATCCCTCACGGGATGGGGAGCTCATGCCAACGGGCTGACAGTCAGCGGTCGTTGGTCTCCGTCGGAGTCCAGACTCCATATCAATCTGTTGGAGCTGAGGGCCGTCAGGCTAGCCCTGAAGGCTTTTCTGCCGACTGTGCGAGGGAAGAGTGTCCTGATCCTGACGGACAACACGGTGGCCATGCACTACCTCAACAAAAAGGGGGGGGCAGGGTCACTTCCTCTGTGCAGGGAGGCGATGCAGCTCGAGTTCTGGGCCATCCAGCAGGAAGTTTCGATCTCGGCAGTTCATCTGGCCGGAGTCGAGAACGTGACGGCGGACGCTCTGAGCAGGCAGAGCACGATCTCTCACGAGTGGGAGTTGGCTCAGGAGATTCTCCTGGAGATCTTCGCCCTTTGGGGGACCCCTCAAGTGGATCTCTTTGCCTCCAGTGTCAACCGGAAGTGCGAAAGGTTTTGCTCGCGGGAATTTCCTCCAAAAGGAGCCTTAGGAGACGCGTTCGTGGTGGAGTGGTCGTTCCCGCTGCTGTACGCGTTTCCTCCGGTCCCCGTCATCCCGCAAGTGCTGCGGAGGTTACGGAAGTTCGGTTCCCGGATGATCCTCATTGCTCCGGCGTGGGCTCGGAGGACGTGGTACCCGGACCTTCTCGACTTGTCCATCTGCCCTCCACGTCGTCTTCCCTACCGAGACGATCTGCTCTCACGGGAGGGGGGTCAGGTTCTCCATCCAGAGGTCGGATCCCTCAACCTTCACGCTTGGCTTCTGAAAGGTTGAGGTATAAGGATTGGGACCTCCCTGAAGACGTGATGGAGGTGTTGCTTTCGGCCCGAAGGCCCGCGACTAAGTCTCTGTACCGTTGCCGTTGGCGTAAGTTCTGCGACTGGTGCAGAGTTCAGAATGTGGATCCTTTTGCATGTGACATCCCCATGGTTCTGTCCTTTTTGCTTTCTTTGGCCCACAGGGGCTTGCAAGTGGGTACCGTTAAGGGTTACCTGGCGGCGCTGTCCATCTTTAAGCGCTCATCTGAAGAATGTTCTTACTTTAAAATCCCTTTAATTTCACAGTTTCTGAAAGGGCTCACTAATGTGTTCCCTCCGTCGCCTTTCCTGGTGCCCGGTTGGGATTTGAACCTTGTTCTTAGGTTTCTTATGGGTGCTCCGTTTGAGCCGTTACATTCTTGCCCTTTGAGGCTGTTGACTTTGAAAACTGTGTTTTTAGTTGCGGTTACTTCCGCTCGCAGAGTGAGTGAGTTACAGGCACTTTCTGTTAAGCCGCCCTTCACTGTATTTCACAAGGACAGGGTTGTCCTTCGAGTTCGTCCTTCTTTTCTTCCGAAGGTAGTGACGGAATTTCATTTGGCCCAGAAGATTGTTCTTCCGGCATTCTATCCTCCTCCGCATCCTGGTAAGGAAGAGGAGAGGCTCCATAGGCTTGATCCTAGGAGAGCTTTGAGCTTTTATGTTTCTCGCATGTCCCGGGTCAGAGTGGACGATCAACTCTTTATTGGTTACGCTGGTAAGCGCTTGGGGCAAGCTGTGACGAAACAGACTTTGTCCCGCTGGATTATTTTGGCCATCTCGGAGTGTTACCGCTTGGCGGGCAAGGACCCTCCGGCTGGCTTGCGGGCCCATTCTACCAGGGGCTTGGCTGCATCTACTGCCCTGCAGTGGGGTGTTCCTATTCGCAACATCTGTGATGCTGCCACCTGGGCTTCAGTGCATACATTTGTGCGGCATTATTCCCTCGATTCCATCAGAGGGCAGGATCTGGCCTTTGGCAAGGCGGTCCTTTGCTCTGCTATTTGATTGGCTATTCTAAATTTTGTTTCTAAATTCTTTCCCTCCTCCTTGATTTGGTACTGCTTTGGGAGTCTGTCATAGATATGGAATACGTCGGAGGACCCAATCCCCTCGAAGAACAAGTTACTTTCTTACCTGGTAACGTTCTTTCGATGGGATGGTCCGACGACGTATTCCATATCGCTCCCGCCCTGCCTTCCCCGCTGCAGAATTTCTGTTGCGTTTGCAGCTTACGTTCCGCAAGGCTTTGTGTCGGACTGGCAGTTGACTATTGTCACACGTTCTGGGGGAAAAAACTACAACTGAGGCTACTGGCGTCGTGCGTCCTACTTATCACATCGGATGACGTCGGACGTCGGAGGAGGTCATCGACGCAGGACGCAGACGCCGAAAAAGTTTCCGAAGCAGCACAGCTGTGGTGATTACTGTCATAGATATGGAATACGTCGTCGGACCATCCCATCGAAAGAACGTTACCAGGTAAGAAAGTAACTTGTTCTTATGGGCTATCTGATGTCACAGAATTACGGAAACAATACCCATTGGGAACCCCCGTTCAACTCACCACTAGACGGGTAAGTACCTAAAAAGAAGGGTTAATTATGTGAGTGGTGGCCCAGAAAATGAACCAATTTGTAATGTCCTTACCCCATGTATCAATGAAATTGGAGTAAGGAAACAGTCTCTTGTCCACACGAAACCACCTATTCAGAAGACGCTTGGCCCCTCTAATTCAACCACATACAAAGTGGCGGTAACCATTCTCTTATATCTGTCTTGTTTTAGAGATGTGAGTAAACTAAATTGTAGAAACAGCGCTAATTATTGCTGTTTGTTGCATCACGTTATAGGTTAAGTTAAACACAGAGTGACCAAAGAAATGTTTGTATCTGTAAACACATCCCAGTGCCAGGAATGATTGTTTGCAGACCAGAATATGTATGCTAAAGCTATCCCAATGTTACTACCCCTGAAGAAATCCCCATAGTCGTTTCACAGTGTGAAGTGGGACGAAACATGTTGGGCAGGAACCGGTTGCATTCTCAAACAACTGTGCTACTTAATCACTAGGTGGTATTGCGTGCTGCCACATATTGGTGGCACTGCTATGTAAAGATCTATTCCACGGTAGTATTACGCATATACTCAAGTTGTCAGAACCACTTTTTATGTAATTGGTTACCATCAAGCGTCTGAGCACGCTTTAAGTGGTCTTGATCTGTATTTGTGCAAGTGTTTGTTATTGCACCAGTCACTACAAAAAGGGTGCACAAGTCACTGTTTTTTGCAGTCTTTTAATGATTATCTCCTTGTCTCTAGAGGATAGCTCAGGGGCAACATACTCGCCTTGGAAACAAATACGACACAGAGCAAGACAGGTTTGATCCCCGGGTCTGCGCTTAGAAACCTTTGGGTATTAAGCCCGTTATAAATAGCCTATAATATCATAACCTATGTGAATAAAGTATATTTTTGTAGGTAGTATCCCTCTGATTCATTGCACTCTGTTTACAGTATCGAAAGCACCCAATAGCTATAGAGTATACTTAGATGTAGAGGTCTTGGCTAATGTCGGTTTCAATCAGAAACAAATGCCCTGATTGTTGAACTTCACATGCATGTTAGGCTGTTGTGAGGATCTATTTTGTGTTACCCTTCAGGTGAGGGTATTTGTAACCTGGAACGGGCGTGTTGAGATGTTCTTCAGTTCCTATGAGCTGTCTGCTTCTCCCGGCCTTGTTTGCAATTAAAAAGCTGATTTTCACACACTTTGTGCACTCCATTTTTGATGGTTTGGCCTTATTTTCCTGCATTATTTGAGGAACATCACCTTTACAGTTCGGCACACTTAAAGCCATTAGGTTAGATCTAGGAGACATTGAGGGTCAGCTAAGGCAGCTGGAGAATGAATATGGGAAAACTAAGAACAGAGCATTGCTGGGACTCATTAAGGGCAACTTGATGAAATTCCAAAAACTAACGGAAAAGGAGGTATATCATGACACCAAACCGGTTCTTGCTAGAATGTATGGAGAGTCGGATAGGCCGGGGAGGGCCCTCGCCCAAATAGTTGGCACGGAGAGGTATTCACAGACGATAACTGGGATTATGGATTCAGCCGCTAATGTCCTCACCAATGACTGTGATATCAGTGGGGAATTTAGAAAGTTTTACGAGGCACGGTACTCTAATACCGACACATGCTCAGAAGAAAGTATACTATGGAGGCTGTGACAAATCCTGAGATGTTCACTTCTCCCCGAGGGGGGAGCCCTGACCCATGAGGCCAGTGTTGTGATGCCACTACCCAAAAGTCTCCCTGTTGGCGGTCCTTAGCGGGAAGATCTCATGGGGATAGACCTCCCCTTTAGGGACAAGGGAGAATCTCTCTGGAGAACGCGGTATGACATCCCTCACCCAACACCCTGCACACTGCCATATCCCCTTGATACTAAACCTTTTACCAATGCTCCCCTAAACGTTTGTAAATCTGTGAATCTCTGAGATAGACGAGGAAGATTAGGGATGACCAAAAGGGAGCATATCAGATAAGTACTGTGATGAGGAGCAGGTGCAGAGCCATAGAGAACGCTTTGTGTAACTTTACTGAGCATTCTAGTTATCCACTGCAAGATCATATAAGGACAGACAAGGGACTTCCAATGTTGCTCAGCCACCCCAGGAGGAACCGAGGACCAGGAAGCTGCTTGGCGCAGGAAGTTGAAGTGGCTGCAGTCCGGGACGCCTAAGAGGAGCAGGTGGCATCCCCAGCGGGTCCGACGCTGAAGGACATTTGGCGAAGCAGTAACCTGACCTTGCCGGGGAGGTGGACCAAGCGGTCTGTAATGGGTATGCATATTTTCAGAAGGTGCAGAGCCGTGGCAGTGCTCGAGAAGCCTGCAGAGGCTCAGAGAGACCCGAACCGAGGGAATGCAAACCCTGAGGCAGACCAGAGCCCATGAGAGAAGTCCGAGAAGGTACTGGAGTGAACGGGCGGGCTGGTGGGGTTACCATAGGGTCTGGGTTACCGCGCAATCATATAGAAATGAGAGATCTAGGAGTCAGGGGATGGGATATGAGCGCTGAGTCAGAGAAAAGTGAGGAGAGCCATAAGGTCAAGTGGTTCCTCAGCAGGGGTGTTGGTCAGGCCTCCAACCTTAAAGGCATATATCAAGAAGAGAACACAAGTCGTCTTCTGCATGGCAGGACTTGTCAGGAGAGTAAACCAATTCTGCAGAAGCAAAGAAGCGTAGAAGTACTGGTCTGGGACCTTCACCCACAATCGAAGGAAACTACAACCCACCTTCCTTGTGGCAGTACTTGGCAGGGTAGTGCAACAGGGGAGGAACCTGAATCAAGGATCCTATCAATATATGAACTCTATTGTTGAGAAGCCTGAAAGCAAAAGAGAAGCCAGGGGAAGGGAGTAATTCCCCCCTGGTGTTATTGAACTGTGTTATAAAAGTGAAAGAGACTCCAGGGGATGGGAGTAATTCTCCTGGTAGCAAAAATGATAGACTTGCTGAGGCAGAGTGCAAGAACATAGGCTGTGTGGCTGCCAAGATGAAGTGTTTGAACGTTAACTTCTTTTCTGCTAGAGAACAATTTTGAATCGGGCTAGGGAGCCATTATTCTAAGAAAAACCAAATTTGAAAGTGAACTTTTATTGCCAGTCCTGAAGAAGGGAGGCATTCTTATGGACCAAGAACATTTACTTTATCTCTAGTGTAGGTTCGAGTGTAAGGGAGAGAAGTAGGATTTTGACACAGGATGGTAGACTATTGATTTATGTGGACATTCTGACGACACCCTTAGTTTTTTAGTTGAGGCAGAGAAACCCCTCTCACCGGTAGGGAAAGTTAGGTTTTATTTTTATTTTCTCAAACAAATACAAGTTTATAGGAATCATCAAGCCACCTATGTGTCAATCTCTTCCTTCAGCACCCGTACAAGGCATTGATCTCCCACAACTCCCAGAAGAGGTAATAGCTGCTATATCATCGCTGGCTTCCGGCAAAGGGCCTGGATCAGATGGCTTGGTTGTGAAATTCTACAAGGAATTCAAGCTGAGCCTGGTTCCGCAACTACTTAGTCTCTGGGAAGAATCGCTAGACGCTGGGGAATTGCATCTGTCAATGAGGGAGGCGATCATTACTGTGCTGTTAAAACCTAATATGCCATCGATGACGTAGCCTCATATTGGCTACTCTCCTTAATTAACGTAGACGCCAATGTTTTTGCTAAGATCCTGGCTACTAGACTCCTGCCGTACATTACCCTGTTGGTCCACCCTGACCAGTCAGGATTTATTTCAACTAGATCCACTGCATTAAATCTGAGGGGGCTCTTCTGTATAATGTCACAGATTAACACACATTCCAAGGTGGTGGCAGTGTAGTTCGATGCTGAAAAGGCTTTTGACTCTTTGTCCTGGTAGTGTCTATTCTAGGTCCTTGGGCGTTTCCAGTTGGGTCAGTATTTTCTTAGCTGTGTTAGTCTTCTGTATACACATCCAACCTAATAATACCCTGTCACTGAGCATACAGCTGGGTAGGGGGAAACTATCAGGGGTGCCCCCTCTCTGCGCTATTCGCTCTTACAATAGAGCTATTAGCTGCACTCGTGCTGCTAAGGCATGGAAACAGGGGTATCTGCATAGCAGGGCCGCTACAAAGTGATCTCGCTGTATGCTGATGACACTTTATTATATGCCCGAGACATAGAGATAAATCTAAGCCCCATTATGGATGCGGTGCATGAATTGATGAGATATTCTGAGTACAGGGTCAACGTCGCTAAATCAGAACTGTTCCCTTTGATGGATGCCCTAACTCTGCCCCCTGACTTGATGGGTTTTCGATGGGCAACTTCACATTTTAAGTATCTCGGTATTAAGGTCTCCAGGTCAATAAAGTCTCATTATGCAGATACATTATGCATAATACTTGGCGAGTCTAGCTGCTAAAGTGAAAATATGGGTCATACTTTCCATTTCAATCTATATCCGCCTATCCCTGGTAAAAAGGCTAGTGCTCTCCAAGCTTTTATATTTCTTTACCAATATACCTATCTGGCCAGGTACAGCTTATTTTACAACATTGAAATCCCTGGAAATAGAACTACTTTCGGGTGCAGCCGTAGCTAGAACAAGTAGGGAAAAACTGGTGGAACCATGTAAGTATCGGGGGCTGACTGCGCCACATTTTGAATTATATTTCTTTTTTTAGCTGCAATACAATTTGTGGGATATTGGTATTCTTCATCTTGACTGCAGTACACTTGCCGCTAGAAAGATATGGGGTGGCACCAACCAACCTGAAGGCAGTGATTTTTTTTTTTTAGCAACCAGTATGTGGATTCCTGTACCTTCGATCCAGTTTGAACCACAGTTGAGGCCTGGTCCAGGCATTTTCGTAGGCTATGCATTGAAACCTTATATAATAGAGGTATCCAGCTATGGAATTTCCCTGGTATTGCTCCGTCATTTGACCGAGTTGTGTGTAGATCATTGGTTGAAGGGAAACACTTACTGCTGGGAGATTTATTACTGGAAGGGAGATTTGTTTCACTGTGATTTCACACACAAACTGGAAAACTATCCGACAAAGATAATACAATACTACTGCCTGAGAGCAGCAGTTAGACTGTTGTGACTGTCCTTACTCTTAAGTCCGTCCCCTTTCCTCCATACTGCATGGGCGTCCTTTCCTAGGGACGGGAGACAGAAACCTTTTCACCAGAAAAAACCTTCCTCCCTTTTAAATTTAGAGGCGCGTGGGGGCACAACCCTGGGAGCATGTGCTCCCCTGACTCCGCCCTCCAGTGCCACACCTCAGTCCCTTTTTCCATGTCGGCGGGTACGGGACGATTTAACCAGCGCTCCTGGGTTTGGCTTCGGCCATGTAATAACACACGCTCTTCCCTGGATACTTGCTTCTGTCTTTTTGTCTTCTTTTATCAATCAGGTAGTCGGTCCTCTGGCGCCACGCTCCTTCCTGGTGCATGTCGACCTCAGCATGCTTCAGCAGGTATCCAGCCTGCGAGGGGCTCTTCCCTACATCAGATCCCCACGCTCTTTGCCTCCGCTGCCTTGGCCCCGACCACGGATGGGGAGGGTTGTACCGCGTACAGGGCACTCTTCGCGTGCCCTGAAGAATAGACTAGCTAGGGGGCGGGAGCTCCTCGAGAAGTCGCCTCCAGAGGACCTGAAGGACTAGGTCAAGCATAGATCAAGGCCCAAGAGAGGGCCACTCTTTTCCAGCACACCCCGCAAGGGCGACACCTTCCCAAGGAAACGACCGAGCGGGAGGAACCTCTCAGGTTCTCATACCAGCACGAGTACCTAGGCTAATTCAGCTACCGGCTGCCAGGCCGAGGGCCCGTAGATCCTCCCAAAGACAGTGCTGAGGGACCGGAAAGGTTCTTTTACCGGCTATACACCCGAGGGGCTACATCCTTGTACTGGCAACAGGGCCGACACGCAGCGCTACCGGTGACTCTGCCGAGGGCGACACGCCTACCAGGCCTCAGCCTGCGGTGCAAGGCAGGTCTCATGCTCCACCGTCAAGAGTCCTGGAGGAGGCTGGGCCCAGTGAGCCAAGCACCACGACTTCAGCACGTGGCATGCAGCTTGACAAGATGGCCGCTCTTCCAGTACCTCCCCGAGGAACGATGCAAGTGGGTGAACGAGTTACAAGGTTGGACTGGGGTCATCCAGGTACGTAGCCTACAGCTTATCCATCAGCAGCGCAGGGCAGGTTCCCTCTGCAACCAACTAAACAGAATACGCACCGGCTCCAGCAGCGGCCCGCGATTCTGTCATTATCACCTGCCACCACACCGGCATGCGAGGACAGGTTGTATGAAAAGTTCTTCACACTAATGAGATCTCAGAAGGGGGCCATCCTCAGGGATGCTATCAGGGACATACTCCCTCCGGTCCTGCCACCCATGCCAATAGTCATTCCTCCTATGGCTCCAGCACCACAGGCCCTGTTGCAGCCACCGCTGTCCGCGCCGACTCCTTCCGATTCCTGCTCCCCTGCCTCCCACAGTTCAGGTGGTTCCGTACCAGCCTCCGATGCAGCCTCCGGCTCTGCTATTCACACCTCAGCCCTCGGTGCCCAGCACTCTTCCTCCCGCGCAGGACCAGCCGGATGCCCAGGTGGACAGAGATGAGGAAGAAGACCCCCACACACACCATCGTCAGCCAAGGCCTTTCACGAACAACTTGCAGGGATGGCAGAGTACCTGGGCCTTCCTCAGCCCGAAGTCGAACAACCAGAGGCTGGGGTGCTCGCTGATGCCCTCACTCTGCGCCCCTCGGCTAGAACGTGGATCCCAATACAAAAAGGACGTTGTCGCCTTGGCTAGAAAGGGGTGGCTCAAACCTCGATCCAGCCGGTCAATCGACGCCTGGACGCCAAGTACAAGTAAGTGGGGCAGAATACACTATTGATGTGGGCCCACACTCTTCTGAGATTTCTGCAGTGTCACTCTACTCAAAGCCTTAGTCGTCCTCTGCGACCTCGCCCACTGTGCTGCTAGGCAAGGAGGAGAAGATCTTGGAGGCGTACAGGAAGAAGCTTTATTCCAAAGCTTCACTGCATCTTCGTCAGGCCAACGCAGATGCCATGCTGGTAGCAGTTAACCAGAGGCTTTGGTAGGAAATAGCTGAGTCCCTTCCAGAACTCCCGGTGCAGAGCCAGTCATGTTTCAAGGTGGGACTGGCAGAGGCTAAAATGGTTGCGCAAGACATCATGGAGTCCACTGTGGCCCACATTGACACCTCTGGCCGGGCCATATGCATCGCCACAGATATGAGCAGGACCGCCTGGCTCCGGGTTACTAAATTGAATCCGGACGTCCAGGAATGCACATTTGACCTTCCAATCGAGGGTTGTGACCTCTTTTACTCCACCACCAACAAGGAGCTAGATAAAAAGAAAAACAGTTAGCAAATTGTGAAGTCTTTATCTTTAGGAAGGCCACACCCAAGGTGTACACCCAGTCACATCAACACTCTGACAAGGGGCCGACGTTTGAAGGGTTCCGTGGCTTCCAAGAGTGGAGGTCCAGGCAGCCTTACCGTTCGCTGAGTCAACACTGGGGCAAACAACAAAAGGGTTGAGGGTGGGAAGAAGGGCCTTTTCTAGTTCCCCTCCTGCGCAACAGCCTCAGAGGGAAAGAAGGCATGAAGCGCCCCTTCTGGTCCACATGTCTCTGGTGGGGGGCAGGCTTGCCGTTCACGCACAGTTCTAGTGTCAGAATTTCACGGACCCCTGGATCCTCTCTGTAGTATCCACGGGGTACCACCTACTGATCTCTTCCTCTCCTCCCCTCCACTCACACATATTGGGACAGCAACTCTATTGGCAGAGATTCAGTCGCTCGTCAAGAGCCAGGCAGTGAAAGAAGTCCCTGCTGCTCAGCGAGGATTGGGCTTCTATCCAGGATTTTCGCCATACAGAAGAAAGAACCAGGCTGCCCTGAGAGTTGTGTTGGACCTTACCACCCTCAACCTCTCCCTCCCTCTTCAAAAATTCAAGATGGTTACGCCAGCACTCATAGTGGAGACATTGTGCAAGGGGGACTGGATGTGCTCCCTGGATCTGAAGGATGCTTAACTTCACGTCCCGATTTGGCAGCCGCATCGCTCCTTTCTACGGTTCAGGATCATGGGCTTCCACTTCCAATACAAGGTGCTACCCTTCGGCCTCAACTCGGCTCCCAGGGTGTTTCCCAGACTCATGAATGCAGTGGCTCCCTCCTCAGGGCCCAGAGCCACCACATCTACCCGTACCTCGATGACTGGCTCGTCAGAGCGACCTCACCGGAGGCGGTGCACCACATTTCCTCCGCTCTTATGAGCACACTACACGACCTAGGATTTTCGCTCAACCTCATGAAGTCTCCGCTCCAACCTACGCACAGACTGACTTTCCTGGGCTTCATCTGGGACACGTGCTCTGAGAGAGTTTTCCCCTCGGAGGACAGGATCACAGCCATCAAGAGGGCCACGGCTCTCTTCCTCACCTGAGAAGTGACATCAGCCTGGTGGAACCAACAATTATTGGGACCCATGGCGGCGGTCCTGCTGGCCGTCCCCCACACGAGACTCAGGATCAGGAGAGTACAACTGCACTTTGCAGTATCATGGAATCAGGGGCGGGGCTCCCAAGCGGAGCTGGTCAACGTTCCTCCTTCTTTACACTTGGACCTCACATGGTGGTCCAGGGACTGCAACCTGCGGACGGGCAAGCCCTTCCGGCAGCTGGCCCCGTTCGTCACCATCACTATGGACTCCTCTCTCGAGGGCTGGGGGCCTCTCTGGACGGCCACGGGGTCCATGGAGTCTGTACCTGGTAGGAGCAGGAGTCTCGTAACAACTGGCTGGAACTGAATACCATCTGCCAGCAGATGGGGGCATTCTCAGGTGGATCATTTTGCCTCGTGGGGCAACAAGAAGTGCCAGCAGTTCGCATCCTGGCAGGGGCAGGGCCCCGGATCCCGGGCCATGCATTTCAGATTCTGTGCAATGGCATGACTGGATATGCCTTCCCACCCACACCACTGGTCCACATGGTGATCTGCAAAATAAAGGAATCGTCACCTCAGCATCATTCTGATAGCTCCATGGTGGCCGGCGAGACCATGGTTCTCGGAGCTGCTCAGCCTCTCAGACAGGCCACCCATTCACCTTCCTACAGCCCAATACAGCTTCTGGTGCAACTGGGGGTCAGGGTCATCCACCCGTGCCACAGAAATTAGCCCTCGCAGCGTGGTTCCTGAGCAGGAGACACTAAGGCACCTCAGCCTCTCACAGGCTAACCTAGAAATCATTCAGGGTGCGAGGAGCAAGGCTACCAGGAGCCAATACAAGAGTAAGTGGACTAGGTTCTGTCACTGGGCGGACTCTAAGGAGATCGACCGCCCCTTACAACCCTTTTACGTGCACATTGGACGATGTGCCCTCCTTCTCGGCTCACCTTGCGCACGTGGGTGTGCAGGTGGACACATGCTCCACGTATTTGGCAGCCATAGGGGCCTACAGAAACTCAGAGGAGGACGTCTTCTCCTCTTCCAACCCGATAGTCAAGAGGCATTTGACAGGCCTCGCTAGACTTTTCCCACCCATCAAGAAACCACACCCTGTGTGGGACCTCAATGTAGTGTTGGGCACCTTGGCGCACAAGCCGTTCATGCCAATGGCATCCACGGACATCAGGCTGGTCACCATTAAGACAGCCCTGTTAGTGGGCCTCACTCTAGCTCGCAGAGTGAGCGATATCAAGGCTCGGGTGGTGTCGGAGCCATATACTGCTTTTCTCAAAGATAAGGGAGTCCTGCGGACACACCCAGCGTTCCTACCAAAGGTACCCTGCGCTTTCCTTCTAAATGAGGAAATAGTCCTACCTATGTTCTTTGCTGATCCTAAGGACGAGGCTCAAAGGGTTTTCAGTGTCAGACGCGTTCTGAAATTCTATTTGGACAGAACCAAGGGCTTCCGCAAGTCGGACGCACTGTTTGTCACCTTCGGTGGGTCAAGGCCCAGGTATCGGACATCCAAGGCCTCTATAGCACAGTGGATGGTCTCTGCCACGAAGGAGGCCTTTGAGGTCAGCACAAGCCACTTCAAGCTGACATGCACGGCCATTGCATTCCAACGGCATGTCCTGTGGCGGGTCATCAGAAGGGCGGCCACCTGGGCCAACCGGGCCACCCCTTCGGCTTTCTGCAAGCATTACTGTTTGGACGCAGGCTCTAGATCACACGTCTTTCAGACAGGTGCTTCTAAGAAACCTGTTTGCTTAAGGAGGGTCTCCTCTCCATCCTAGCGCTACATTCAGTTGTAATCGCCCTTGCAGTATGGAGGAAAGGGGACAGTATGTAAAAGAGTAATTATAAGTTACTCACCGTAGTGACTAACATACTCTTAGTCCATAGTCCCCTTTCCTCCATACGTCCCACCATCCTCCTCCCCCCCTAATAAAACTGTGTCATTAGGCAATGTTAAAATATTGTTGACGTGTATATGGGGACTGAGGTGTGACGCCGGAGAGTGGAGTCAGGGGAGCACATGCTCCAAGGGCCGCGCCCCTCTATATTTAAAGGGGAAGAAGGTTTTTTCTGGTGAAAAAGTTTGTCTCCCGTACCTAGGAACAGACGCCCATGCAGTATGGAGGAAAGGGGACTATGGATAAGAGTACGTTTGTCACTATGGTGAGTAACTCATAATTTCCGCAAGAACCGGAAACACACCTGTGGATAGAAGCAATAGTTGAAAATGGGAAAGGAAGCCAGGCATATGGTCTCCAAGCTCTATGGACTCTTCCTGACCAATCATGCTTTCAGGAATGGGGTGTGTGCAAATTCGGAGCGAGATCTGGATCGCGAACTTACGGATGTACAGTGGAAAAGATGTTGCCTCTTAACTAAAGAAGTGTTCATGAATGTAGGATACATGCTAATTCAATTTTGAATTCTAAATCGCATACATTATTCACCAGTAAAACTGGCCAAGTTCACCGCTGGGGCTAGTGATTCTTGTGGGGAATGTGGGGCATTGCCTGCAAATTGCATACATATGTTTTGGGAGTGTCCACTGACTGCACGATTCTGTCAGAAAGTGGCTGGGGCCTTATGGAACATCGAGATCCCGCTCTCGATGCCCCCAATTAAATATCTTCTAGGAGACATTGGCAAGATCTCAACTGTCATACATAGGTTTTTTTAGTGTGGCCTTTTTGGCTGCTAAATAGTGTATTCTCAAACACTGGAGGTCACAAACTGCCCCAACATGTTCAGTGTGGATGAAAGATTTAGTCTTCACCAATGAAAGGGAATAGTTGTACATAGCATCGGTCACTCCTGCCAGTAGGCCCAAGGACGTTTGGTGCCCTCTGCGGATATACCTATCAAAATATGTGTAGGTAGATGGAGGTACCAGTCTGGACTCTAGGGGTGTGGGGGATGTACAATCCATGAATCTGTAAACACATTGAGGAGCTGATACTATATGCAGATGTATTAATACAACTCAACTATATTACACTGTGTCACTACAATCGCATGGCATTTGGTGGTATGATGTCTGCAATGTTTCAAAATAAAATAAATGTTCCTTACGCTGGCCCGAGTAGTTATGCTATGTTATGTTGTTTTGCATTTGTATAGCGCCTTATATACCATTGGTATGGTCTGAAGGCGCTGGTAGGTTGAACGCCCTTGGGAACCAAAGTTCGGGTCAGTAGAGAGAGTTCAAAGGTGCGAGTGCGCACCGGTATGTGTGCAGCTGGTGCGGAATTCGTGTGGTAACTGCTTCCTAGCGGTAGGTGTGGTGGTTGGGAGATCAGGGATATGTGTTCGCTCTGGCAGGATTTATCCAGACCGAGTGTGGCTGCGTTAGGCCCGAGGAGAACGCCTGGCTGGGTGGGGGGTGAAACCAGCAGTGATTACTTAGAGTGATGGGGAGTGAGCGATAGATGTTGATTTGAGAACAGTTCTACCGAATGGTGTCAGTATCTCTGTGTTCTAGTTGAGTGGTGGTGTGAAGAAGAGAGTAAGCGTGGGGTGTGGTAAAATATATGTCCTTTCAAATGTTCACTGCATTCCAGAGCATATTATGTACGTCATGCAATTCTATGCAATCAGGTCCAATCAGGTGAATTGGGTACACTACTAAATGCAATTGGGCACAACTTCTAAGTGCAGCTTTCCTCAGAGAGGCAATTGGGCCCAACTTCTAAATGCGATTGGGTATACTTCTCATTGCGATTGGGTACCCTTGTAATGTGCTTGGGTACACTTCTAAATGCAATTGGCCATACTTCTAAGTGCAACTTTCCTCAGAGAGACTATTGGGCACACTTCTAAATGCAACTTTCTCAGAGAGGCTATTGGGCACAACTTCTAGATGCGATTGGGTACACTTCTCAATGCAATTTTCTCAGTGAGGCTATTGGGGGCAATTTCTTAAAGCGGTTGGGTACACTTCTAGATGCAATTGGGCAGATTCTAAATGCAACTTTCTCAGAGAGACTATTGGGCACGCTTCTAAATGCAACTTTCTCGGAGGGACTATTGTTCACAACTTCTAAATGCAGTTGGGCACAACTTCTAAGTGCAACTTTCCTCAGACAGGCAATTGGGCACAATTTTTAAATGCGGTTGGGTACACTTCTAGATGCAATTGGGCAGATTCTAAATGCAACTTTCTCAGAGAGTCTATTGATCACAACTTCTAAATGCAATTAGGTACACTTCTAGATGCAATTGGGCGCACTTCTAAATGCAATTGGGTACACTTCTAAATAGAACTTTCTCAGAGGGACTATTGGTCACAACTTCTAAATGCAATTAGGTATACTTCTAAATACAACTTTCTCAGAGAGGATACTGGTCACAACTTCTAAATGCAATTAGGTATACTTCTAAATACAACTTCCTCAGAGAGGCTATTGGTCACAACTTCTAAATACAATTAGGTACACTTCTAGATGCAATTGGGCGCTCTTCTAAATGCAATTGGGTACACTTCTAAATTCAACTTTCTCAGAGAGGATATTGGTCACAACTTCTAAATGCAATTAGGTATACTTCTAAATACAACTTCCTCAGAGAGGCTATTGGTCACAACTTCTAAATGCAATTAGGTACACTTCTAGGTGCAATTGGGCGCTCTTCTAAATGCAACTTCCCACTCAGAGGCTTCCTTAGTTGAGTGGGGTGGTGATTGCCCTGTCCACACTTACTTATTGTTGGCTTCTTGCTTCTCCTGCGGATACCTGCAGATGCGACCTGGAGCTGTTACTGTGGGGGCCGTCCTGTGAAAGGTAGTGTACGGCTCTGAGGCGACTAGGGCCTGGATTTCGCTGACCCTGCGCACCAATGTGAGGCTGACTAGCAGCTGATCCTTGCAGAAACACATAGTCAAGAAGCCCCAAATGGCCTGGCTCCAAATCTCCACCCTTGACAAAACCAGACCCTTCATCCCGCACAGGACTTCTGGACCATAGTGCGTGCCCTTTTGGATGCGCATATCAATAGGAGAAATGCCCTTGTGATGGGGCTTCCTGCTGCTCACTTGCCTCCCCTAAAAGCAGTCCACCACACTGTGGCACGTCTTATTACAGGTGCGTGGAATTTTGACTGAATCACAATGGTCCTATGCAAACTACATTGGCTTCCTCTCTAGGCCAGGATACTGTTCAAGACTGCATGCATCATCTACAAAGCCGTCACAAGAAGCACTCCAATGTACCTGGAGGCTAAGCTCCACATATCTGGTGTCACACACACTTTACACAGAAAATCGACCCACCGGCTTGAATCACAACTCGTCCGCAAAGAGAGGACCCGCAAACCATCCTTCTCTTATCACAAACTCAATCCCGATATTGTGTCGGAAATGCTCTTACAATTCTCCAATTTCGCAAAGCTCTTAAAACATGGCTTTTTAAACAACATCTGACCAAGGACTAATCCCATTGGATGCACCTACTGACGCACAGACCTCAACTTACAGTACTGCACTATTGGGTAATTATTTCAACCTTATGACTCTGTTGGAAACCCTTGCTGGGCATCTGGGGATGATCTTTTTGTAAAATCCGATCCCAAATAAACGTAAACACCTCGATGGCATTTATTTCCAAATGTTTATTGTAATGATGTGTGCATGTTCCATTTGCTCACAAAGCTAGTGCACTTTCCCTTAGCCAAAGAACATGCTCCTTTACAGAAATAAAACGACTCAACTAATGATTGATTATTGCTACATGGTGTCCTTGCTGTATTAAAGCAGACTGGCTTCTTTGTTGTTCTAATGACATCCTTTTATTCATGAAACAAACTCTCTTTGAATGATCGGTGTACTCTTTGTTTTGTTTTATAGCAGTATGTCTGGTTTAATATTGGCAGTGTGGATACCTTTGAACGGAATCTGGAAACAGCTCAGCAGGAGTTAGGAATAGAGGGCGAGAACAAGCTTCCTGTGGTGTACTCAGCTGAAAGTGATGGGTAAGATCACCACACTTCAATGAAGTGTATGCATATTTGTACTTCTCAGACTAATACTGCTGGCTGCACTAAGACCCCCTTCCAGGATCTTGCAGCTATGTGCAGGACAAAGGTGTGTGTAAGTTAAGGGTCTCTAAAATGAGGAATGTTGCATAATTTTAGCATACTCTAAAGAGAATACAATGGTTCCTAAATGCATGTGCTGGGCATTTAGTCGGGATATTATAAAGGTTGTTTTTGCACAGACCTAACATCTGCGTACTGTAAGGCTTCAAACCTATTGCAGAAAAAAACGGGTGGTTGTCTGAAGAAAAATCAGGCAGAATGTTTAAAGAGCACCTAATGGTTATAGCAGAAAATAAGCATGAATGTCTATGTACTAACATGTATTTCCTTGCTGGCTCCTTCCTGTCGGACTGAGGGGCCGCAAAGAAAGCATAACTGTCTGTGGCAAGGGAGCAAAAAGTGCCAGGCTATTATGCAAGTCTATGCAAAAAGGACGAGCATACTCATTCTCATAAACTGCACCTTCTGTTATGCACACTGCATGTTCAATTTCAAGAAAGTGACAACTTCAGGGATGCAGGCTTTTAAAAGGTCAGCTGGATGTAAAGGTACAGGTATTTATTGTAAGGGGTGCTCACTTTTCAAGCGTGCCTAATCTAATACAGTGGTGGCGTGTTGCCCTTAACCTCCATTTAGCATTTGCAGGCACGCGCGTAGCACAATACATTTTACGTCTACTTGATTTGTCAACAAATGTTTAATGCATGTGCTGGGGATTTAGACAAGATATTATAAATGTTGAGTTGGTACAGACTTGGTATCTGTGGGCTGCAATGGCAAGGCCTTTCACAAACTGTGAATGCAGTGATGCATGCACACTGTAAAGTCTTGACCTGGATTGAGAATTTTGCAGCATCCGTTTTAAATTGGAAAAAGGCAGGACTCTGTATATGTACAACTACATCCCATAAAATAACAATAGATAACCAACATGGTGGTCCCGTTAAGTGTGTGTTATCACTGATGCATGGACAATTTGTTAGTAATATTAAAGCTTATGTGCGACTGTGCACTGATCTTGCCTGTTATATCCTATTAATTTCTAAAGCCAACCACCGAAGCAGCACTATACTGACTTTAAATAACTTTTTGTGAGGCTCCCTATCTCCTTTAAAACCTGGTGTTTTAAAATTAAACTGCCTGTAGAGAAGAAATGTGATCATTGCTTGGATCTCCGAAACCTAGAACTTGTCTGCAAATAAGGAAGATTGCCCACTTGGTCTGCGTTTTCCCTGCTGATGCATGATAACCAGACCACACATATGCTTTAGTTTTACAGTACTTATGTTTAATGTTTTTGTCCCTAATGCTTCTTTTTGTGAGGTCATTCCATAACAACTATTTTTGTTACCAAATTTCAAATCATGACCTGTAGTCTCAGGAGTACTGCTTGTATTTCCTCTGTGTTAGTCACTTTAGGAGTTGTTGTTGTATGCCTTACCCATTCTTTACTTAATTGGATGCAAGTATACATGATTTTTCCTGTGTGATTCTGTGTGACTCTAGTCATGTGATTTATGTACTGAACTCCATCCATTCAGTATTGCCAGTCACCTGTTCATTCTAATTCATGATGCGAGGAGCCAGGAATGAGACATGGACAGAGAGAAGTCAGATTTGTGTTTATAGACTTTTATTAAATAAGGGTTTGGGAAAATGCCTCACTGTCACTACTTCTAAGAGTTATTTCCCTACCTCAAACAAAACTAAGGATCTGTCCAATGTCAGGATGTCCAAAGCAAAACTGTCCTGTGTCTGAAATCCTATTCTTGCCCTCACATTCTACAGAAACCGTGTAAAGGGCTAATGTATTCTTGAAAGGTTCACATATGTTCAAGTTCAAATGAAATATAAAGGCACTCCAACACAAATGTTCCTAATGGAATAAGGTCACGGTTCCAGGGGATGGGTCCTTTCCACAGGTTGCTTTTCAGGGCTTCTCAAAACTGCATAAAGCAAAAAACGTCCTTGGAGGTTTGTTAGTAAATAACAAAAACACTTTGGGGTTCCAACACAGTTTTAGATGTCATTCCAACTATACATAAAACCTGGTGTATTCCCCTGCCAGGTTTCTTTTCACTTCACTGTCCCTTTACTCTCTATATTGGGTTTTTACCTGGCATACCCCTTTGCCAGGACTTCTTGGAATGGCTTGTTTTCTACAATGTGCAAACTTGAGCTTTGGCCTGGAATGTCATCATTTGTTCTTTATTTTGGCACAATTTTGCCATATAAGAAAAACATTATACAGTCACTATACAAAATTATTACAGTCATAAAAACAGAGTATTTACAATGTCAAACTATAACATCAACAGTAAAATTGCCGAATCCAGGTAGTGCCATGCAAAGACCCCAATGGCATAGCATAAAATGTAATAAAAGCAGCATTAAAAAAGGCGGTTACGATTCCAAGATGACCGCCGACACTAGGTAGACGTGTGTGTCAACGGCGCTCCAGTCCTCCCCTGCCTAAAAAGCAGATCCACCACCCCAAATAGACAGCAAGAGGCTAATCAAGGAGGGAATAAGCCCCTCGGAACTGGGGAGGCGATCGAAGAGTATTTTTGGAGGCGGCCTCCGAGATTTTTTCACGGCGGAGTTGAGGCCATAACACAGCGTGGGGTAGCCTGGGCCCTGGAGGAAGGGGCCGGAGTCCGCCAAGACCATGAATAAGCCAGCCACCAACCTGAAGTGCAACCTGGCGTGGCAGGTGCTCTTGTGGTCCCAGGAAGGGACGCCCTGCAGGAGGCACCGAGTGTCGTGGGCTGGCTGCTGCGGCGGAGAAGTTGGTAGAGCTGCTCGCCCCGAATCAGTCCTTTTGGCTCGAGGTGGACAATGCTTGTGCTGAGCCCCGGTAGCACCTGAGGCCTCCGGTGGGGGCCCCTGGCACGGAGTGCTGGCGGACGAGGCCCGGCTGGTTCGAGGGGGGTGCTGCTCTTGCCTACCCCGGTTGGCGTTTCCGCGAGCTCGGGTTGGAGCGGCCTGGGCTGCGGGGGGCCCCGGGACCAGAAGCTGGGCCGCGGTGTGAGGAGCGGCAGAGGCGCTGCTTGGCGAGGCCAAGCTGGAGATCCCGAAGCGCTGAGAGAGGCCACACCCCCTCCCCCCTAGAGAGCATACCAAACACAGCAGAGGGTGAGCGGAAGAGCTGGCAAGACAGCGCAGAGTCAAGAAGGCTGCCGGGCTCGAAGGACATAGAGGTGAGCCCGGGAGCTCGCGGTGAGCCTGGGCTGGCAACCACAGGGACGCTGGTCTGAGGAAGGAGGCCCCTCCCCCCAACTGAAAACTTTACTGGGAAGCGGCCCCAGCCCGAATGGTGTGGAGAGGCCACACGTTGAGAGGCCATAACAAGGAAGGCGGATTCTCTCTCCGCGCCTATGGTGGGGAGAGAGGAAGCCCAAATAGGAATAGACTGCAGAGTAAGCCAAGACAGTTAGAGCCCGTGGGGCAACTGGGAGCTAAATAATAGCGGTGACTGAGCTTCCCTGGCTGATTCCACCCACCGCTCAACTGGTCCCTTGCAACCTTAGGCAGGCGGAGAGGCACTGGAGTAGGCCCCCCCATAGCCGATCCACTGGAGACCGCCAGTGCAATATACTGTACACTCATAGAAGGCAATCACAACACAGGAGTGCAGTGTCCCCGCTCCAAAAAGATCAAAGGACTGGTTCCCCTACCGGGAGTACAGGGGTGAGCCAGAAGAACAGGGGGGACAGGACCCCCCCGCCACACCTGGAGGCCGGGGTCCGTCTCCACTCGATCCAGAGCAAAGTAAGCCCATCCTACCCACAGACTGAGGGTGCAGGAGGTCTCGAAATAAGTGTCGTCAAGTTACTGCTACCTGACCCCACAACCATGTCCTCCAAGAACAGACTGAATAAAAGCAGAGTGCCTCAAGGGGACAGCTCAGGCCCGCTCTTAACGATGTGGGCGAACAAAGATATCAGAGAGGACCACAGGGACCAGCAGGAGGGGGCCACGAACCAGGCTACGGATATGAGCACAACAACACATATATCTCAACAAGATCTGCATGGGGAACTGCTCTCCGTACAGTCTACTTTGGCAAAAACATTTCAAGAACAAATTCAACTGCTTAGAACGGATATCACGTTGGCAGTGGCGGAAATTAAGCAGGAGGTGGGCCAATTGGGAGAGAGGACCAATATCATAGAAAGGAGCCTACGAGAGGTGGGCAAAGCAACCATGGAAAATAGTGAAGCAATAGGGAGACTGGACACAGCAACGCGAAACTTGGAAATCGCAATGGAAGACGTAGAGAATAGATCCCGAAGGATCAACATTCAAATTAAATTGCAGCCAGAATCAGTGCTGGACAGGGATTTAAAAGAAACAATCCAGGAAATATATGCGGGCCTGCTGGGGGAAACTGTCCCGGACAAGATATAGCTGGATAGGGTGCATAGAATGGGCCGCCTCAGTAGAAGCCAAGGCGGTAGACCCAGGGACGTCCTAACTGCCTTTGCCAGCAAATTTAATTATACCAAGACTTGTCTAATAGTACCCTTCTCAAAAGACGTCAGATGGGGCAAGTAACCGCAAAACTTAAAGAGGAAGCGATCCAGTACAAATGGACATTGCTGTTCGACTGGGACGGCGCACAGAGAATAACCACGCTGCAAGAAGGAGTTGATATGCTGCATTTGGAGCAGGAACATGGCCAGGAGCTGATCAGCGCAGGGAAATCACCTGAGACCGGAAGAGGGTCGAGGCCCAGACCGTGGGAGTGGTCTACAGTGGGAGAAGGGAGAAATCAGCTCTGCGGGGCCCCATCGGGAAGGAAAGAGTCACAGATTTGTCCACGAGAGTGGGGGCGGAACCCGGGGGGGAATAATACGGAAGACGCATAGGATCAAAGGGGTGGTGGCCAACAAGGAGCAAAATGATATTTGGAGGAGTGAGGAGCAAACGTCATGGGATCAGAGAGGGCAATGACGCCCGAGGTGAGGGTGGAGACGGGTTGCCCCAATAACAGGGGCTCTGGGGAGGGGGTGGGGAAGTTCAGGGGTGGGGGGGCAAAAGGGGGTGTGGGAAAGGTGCCTACTGGGAGTTTGAGTGGGGTACCAAAGCCAGAGTCAAGGTCCGTGATAGACAGAGGGGGATAACTGAGGAAATCATACAGAGAGGGGATAACCAAGAAATATGCATTCAAGTGGGTGACTCATAACGTTAGGGGCCTTAACTCCCCTCTGAAGAGGAACAAATTGGAGCTTTTCACGAAAAGAGAAAAGCCAGACTTCCTGGGGCTACAGGAGACGCATTTACTACATATAGATCAGAACCGTCTTAGACTACGGGGCTTTGACCAAGTCATCCAGGCGTCAGGGGCGACTAAAACAGGTGGGGTGGCCGTAGCTATTCGGAATTCAGTGAATTTTAGGGTTGGGGAGACCATAAGGGATAGAGGAGGCAGGTACC
This sequence comes from Ambystoma mexicanum, assembly GCF_040938575.1. NCBI lineage: Eukaryota > Metazoa > Chordata > Amphibia > Caudata > Ambystomatidae > Ambystoma > Ambystoma mexicanum. The sequence goes on from NC_090933.1 coordinate 41,131,696, forward strand.
TAATGGCAATAGGCAAGCTGGGAGATGCTACTCTCACAATAGCGGTTATCTACGCTCCTAACTCGGGTCAATACGTGTTTATGCGAGCCTTCCTGACGAAGATGGAGGAGCAGGCGCGAGGGCATATAATTATATCAAAGGACCTGAACATGGCCTGGGACAGCGCCAGAGATAGATCGGGGAAAAAAGACATGGGGGGGGGGGGAGGGCCATGGCCCCGTCTGCACTCAGGGAGAGAATGTCGGGCTTGGGCTTAAGAGCCGTTTGGAGAGAAATTCACGGGAACGCAGAGGGATATACCTTTCTATCTGAAGTGCACGGGACACAATCAAGAATAGACTATATCTGGTTATCAGCAGGCCTGGGGGGTAGAGTCCAGGGAATAGAGGTGGGGATTGCCGACCATTAAATATTAACAATGAAACTAGACATGGAAAATGCAAGAGGGGGGGTATGGAGGTGGAAGTACCCGGAACATCTAATGAGGGACTCAGTGCTTGGAGAAGAAATGGAGGAAAAGATGAGACACCTTTTCGAGAATAACAGAAGGGGGGGATACAGGGTAAGACGCCAGATGGGACGTGTTTAAAGCTACGATGAGGGGGAAATTTATAGCGGCCAAGGCACTCCGACACAAACAACTTCAAGCCCTGGAGATTCAGTTCGAGGGGGAGGTAGAAGGAGCAAGGAAGAAGGTGGCAGAGGCTCCGACTAGGCACAACCAGAGGGAGTACAGAAGGGCGGTAGGTCAACTGGGGATCCTACGAACTAAGAAAGCACAAGGGGCCTTGCTATCTGTGAGACAGAAATATTATGCCAAAGCAAATAAGGCTGGCTACCTGTTAGCCCGCCTTCTCCGGGGGGCAACGTCGAGGAACACAATTACCGCCCTTAACACATGGAATGGTGTTAAAACCACACGACAGGAAGACATTCAAGAAACTATGGTAAATTTTTATGAGTCACTGTATACATCACGAGTCCCTCAAGCTCAAGTACAGGAGAACTTCCTGGGTAAAATAAAACTACAATCACTTAACAGGGAAGCCCAAGCTAGTTCAATCTTAGCAATCTCGGAGGACGAGGTGAGAGGGGTTATAGCTAAATTTCCCTTGGGTAAGGCACCGGGCCCTGATGGCTAGTCAGCGTCTTTTTACAGGACTTTCTCGGTTATAGTAACACCTCAGTTAACCAGCTTATTCAATTCATTCAAGGACAGAGGCCAAATATCAGCATCTATGAAGGAGGCCAAGATCTCCCTGATCTTGAAGCCAGGAAGGGACCCTGCAGAAAGATCGTCCTATAGGCCAATCGCCCTTATCAATGTGGATGCTAAAATCTACACCAAAATCTTGGCCAATAGATTAGAGGGGCTCCTTCCAGACCTGATACACCAGGATCAGGCAGGATTCATTAAAGGGAGACAAACATCGGATAATATACGGAGGTTGGCTCAACTTCTTGAAAAGGTCGACAAAACAAACACTCCAGCGGTCTTACTATCATTGGACGCGGAAAAAGCGTTCGACCAGGTGGAGTGGTCGTTCCTTTTTAGAACCATGGAGAGGATGGGGCTCGGGGGAACCTATCTACAAATGGTAAATGGAATTACGAGGGGCCTCAAGTACGAATAATAATAAATGGAATGACGTCCCGACCATTCTCTCCACCAAGGGGAACGAAGCAGGGCTGCCCCCTATCCCCGCTGTTGTACGCCATCTACTTGGAGCTCCTATTGTAGGCTATTCGGGAAACGGAGGAGATGAGGGGCATCCCATTTGCAGGAAGTCAGCACAAAGTCGTGGCTTTTGCCAATGATATGTTGCTTACTCTCACTAGGCCATCCGAATCCAGTGAAGCATGTAAGGCTCTGTTGGAGAGGTTTGGGGAAGCCCTGGGTCTTCGTATCAACATGGGAAAATCTGAATTGATCCACCTAGTGTTGGCGAGAGGAGAGGGACCATTTAAAAAGCACAAAGCCATTCGCATGGCGCCCAAGGGGGATTACATACCTGGGGATAAGGATTACACTTAAACTTGCAGGTTGGTACGCTTCAGATTACCTACCCCTGCTAAAGATTATTAAAAAGGACCTTCTCGGGTGGCAAAATCTCTGCATCTCATGGCTTGGGAGGCTGGCAGCAATAAAAATGGTGGTGCTGCCGCGGCTCCTCTACTTATTTCAGCCTATCCGGCAGTCCCGGCAAGCTTCTTTACGGAGCTCCAAACCATAACCACGGACTTCATTTGGGAAGGGAAAAGAGCAAGGGTGAGCATGGTCCAACTAACAGCCCCAAGATCAGAGGGGGTCTAGCTTTACCCAACTTCAGACAATATTATGAGGTTACCCAACTCAGGGTAATAAGGGAATGGCTTCACGAAGCGGAAGAGAAGCATTGGGTCAAGATGGACAGGGTAGTAGCAAAGCAGGATTTGAAGGATGTCTTGTGGCTTCCGAAGCAAAACCGGCCGGCTCATAAGTATGAAAGCACGATCACTAAGCCGGTAGCAGATAATTGGGATCGGCTGGTGAAGTATAAGGAGATCACAACATCCCCGTCTCCCTTCACGCCCATGTATAACAAAGATTTTTCACCGGGGGGGGGCGTGGCTACATGGCCGCAGGATAGGACGAGTCTCTGGTGGGCTCCTGCCGAACCTTCTTTGATCCTGCAAATAATCGTGTTTTATCGCCAGCTGTGCACAGTCAATGCATACCTTGGGATGCATGAATAGTGGGTGCATACAACGGGCGCATTCGTGGACAAACTAGCATTACATGAAACAAACAACGAGAAGTGGAAGTCCCGAGGAGCCCGACCTGCGGATGACACAAAATGGCACCTGGCGAGAACAAAGGGACGAGCAGCAGAATCACTGCAGCAGAATGAGGGGAGCGGAACAAACGCACACAGCAGTGGACCCTGCCTGCCCACGGAAAAGCAAATAGTGCCCTACTGAGACAGTGGCCAGGCGAACAGCTGCTGGAGTGTGTGGCCCTGCAAGCGTGTGCCAGCCGAGCACCGTGGAACGCAGTCAGCAGACCAGGTGGACATATTCGCGACGGACGCGCCACCATCGGCGCCGCATGGGGCCGCAACGGGGAGATATGTGCTTGCCACCCCAGGAGAGGTACCCTGGCGAAGAGCAATGCGGGGCTTAGAGCTTAGCCCCAACAACGCGATAACAGCGCCATCACCGAGAAGAGGCATAGGACACAGCAAGGTCCTTAGTGCCTCCCTGCGGAGGTGGGGGGGGAGACACAGCAGGCGAGGGCGTCAGATTCACCCTAACTCACGGACAAGGCGGGTGCCGCTCGCCGACCCCGCCATCAAACACTGGCACACACTGCGGAGAGCCATAACTGATAACATTGGTCCCATGCGGGTCCGTTAAAGGTGAGAGGATGAAGTATGCGGCACAAACGGCACATACGGCCCACATTCGTAGGCAGGCGGGGGAGCTGCAGTAGGACGACATCCATAAGAAGTACGTGCGGATGCCCGGGGAGTGCAGCAAAAGAGATTCAGGTGCTGCAGATGCCGTAGATGCGGCTGAGGCTGCATGCACCATTGTAACGGCGTTGCTGCAGCTATTGAACGGCGATGGAAGGGGGAGCCCTGCTTCTTACAGCGCCGCCGGCCGCACCTGAAAAGGAACAGTGGGATAATACAGGCGAGTGTGCTGGACTAACATAGCCAGTTCACCCCGGCAGCAACTGCAAATGTTCCGATAGGGCCACTCACGGAGATAAGTGCAGAAAGAGCCACAAACGAAAACTGCACTGGACGGCCACACAAGTTATGATCCATAGCGCCCTCACTGAAGGTCCATGATGCTAAATCATTAAATAACACCAGGAGGCTGATGGGAGGAGGCAGGGGCACACTACCAGATTTAGCCCGAAGGCACAACATCCCAGGACAAGACGCATAAATGCACACCACTACACGCTGGCATCCATACGTCATGCCTCCACACTACAGGCTGCAGAACAACCCACTAAAGTTCCAATTCCTATCTACAGCCACTGGGATGCGCAGATTAGTAGGGTGACCTAACCTGAGCCGGGACAATAAGACGAAGAGGAAAATCGGCGGCCAAAGACGTGGGAGGACACAACCCATTCGCGAAACAGCCATAACAGTAGACAAACTCTTCTACCATAGCTCCCCTTGAGCATCCATAGGTGAGAACGGACTAGCCCCAAGGAGCCGGAGATCACATCCTTGGGGGCCCGGCGGACGCATAAGGCAATGACAAGATGGCGAACAAACGGGCCAAGACCAAGGGCAAACAACCCACGCTGGAAGAATTTGCAAGAACACCGCAGATGGCAGAAGGGGCTAGGAGCAAAGAGAAGACCCCCTCCCCAGACACCGCCACAGCGAGCAAAGACCAGCAGATCCTGGAAGCGATTGCGGACCTGAAACTAGCGTGGGAATCCAAACTGGAATCGGCCATGGTCGAACTGAAGGTGGCACTGGAAATTAGTTGGCGCAGTATGGGAAGAGGTGAATTTCCTAAGGCAGGATGTAAGAATGCTTGCAGAACGTACAGGTGAACTGGAAAAGGAAATGACCCCGAACACAGCCGCATGTGTGTCCCACAAATCGGAGATCCATATCCTAGAACAACGTGTGAACAACCTGGAAAACAAGGCGGAGGGATGCGCCCGGAGAAACAATGTATGCATCGTGGGACTCCAAGAGGGAGCGGAGGGATCAAATCCCACAGACTATATTGAAACAATGCTGTTGCAAGAAATAACAGGAGGGTTGCTATTGCAAGGATTTGCTGTAGAACGAGCACATAGGGCCCTGATAAGGAGGCCCCCGCCCGGCAACCTCCCCTCCATCCCCCCGAGACCAAAATCCTTAACTATCGAGACAGAGAAAAAATATTGGAACACTTTCGGAAAGGAGGCACGATACAAAGAGCATTGTCGAGCATCACGGCATATCCAGACTACACACTGCAGGTACAAAGACGTTGCATGAACTATGGTGCAGTAAAGAGAAGACTGCGGGAAGCGGTCTACAAGTATATGCTGATATACCCAGCCATACTGAAGGTGTACTTCAGAAATAGAGCACTGTTCTTCGACACCCCAGAGGACGCGTCAGAGTGGTTAGAAACACACAACTGCCAACTGGAAACTGGCATCCAGAAGGAAGACGGCGCAGATAAGTCAAACAGAGGCTGCAGCGCCCTTTGTGCAACAGACTCAGACTTGGGACTCGAATATAAAACAGGGCAAAGTCAGCTGGGAGATGTACAACATGGGCTGCAAAGATACGTACGTTTTAGCACGATGATATAACGCAACATTACAGGAGCCTCATGGAACTAGTCCTCACACCCCCAAGAATAGAGTAGATAGGTTACTGTTAGATCGGTAACACCCTGTTGGGCTCCTGATTTCGGCACACCGAGATAGGGCCAAATGCGGGGGAGCCTGAGATCCAGGGCTGGAGCTGGGCACCTGTTGGGGACGGCTAGGGAGGAGGGAGGGAAGGGAGGGTGTGCAGTGAATGGGCATCAGTTGGGAACGGGTAGGGAGGGAGGGAGGGAGGGAGGGGCGGGAAGGAGGGAGGGGCGGGAAGGTGTGTTGTGAAGGTAGTTGGGGGGATGAGGAGGGGGGACAAGGGAGGGGGTTAGTTGGGGAGGTATTTTTGCAACTGGGAGGGGTACGAGCCCATATTCATGCCAAACGAGACAGGAGGGAGGAACAAAGAGGGAGGGATAGGGGACAAACCACGCATGGAGATGGGTAGTGTTAGAATTGTCACCTGGAACGTGAGAGGCCTAAATAACTACCTGAAGAGGAACAAAGCAATGATGTACCTGAGAAGGCTGAAAGTGGGCATAGCACTGCTACAGGAAACCCACCTTACTAGAGAGAAACTGGAAGTGGTTAGGAAAAAGTGGAAAGGGACCACCATAGGAGCGACATATTCTGCTTATGCTATGGGGGTGGTTATCTGGGTAGCACCTCATGTGCCATTCCAGATGCTGCAGGCCGCAGCGGAACCAGATGAGAGGATGGTACTGATGCGTGGGTTGCTGGAAAATAGAAGCAAGTATTCCAAACACCTATGCCCCCATCCAAGACACAGCAGCCTTTTTCAGGGCCCTATATGGCAAAATTAGCCCCCATCTGGGTGGCGCAATCATTTGGGGAGAGGACTTTAAGTGCAAGTTATACCCCAGAATGGATAGATCAGATGATAGACTAAATAAGCCCACCCCTGCCGCGAAAGCACTACAGGCCCTCTTGAGAGATTTTGGACTAGAGGATATCTGGAGACAGCAACACCCGAAGGATAGGCATTACTCACACTACGCTGCCCCGCACGGCCTGTATATGAGATTGAATTATATTTGTGTTGCTTCGGAACTCGTAGGGGAAATGATAGGCTCAGAATACAAGGCGAGAGTACTATCGGACCACTCCCCCCTGGTCTTGGAGTGGCGACATCAGCCCCCCAGAGCGAGAATTCCGACATGGAGGCTCAGAGCCGAGTCCCTGCAGGACTCGGTATTCCGAGAGGATTTAAGGGAGGAGATTATCGAGTACTTCGACATCAACAAAGGGAGCGTGCAGTCAGAGAGAACCTTATGGGAGGCGTTTAAAGTGGTAGTAAGAGGCGCGGCCATCTCCAAATCCAGAGGGCTCCAAGGGGGCATAGAGCGAGAGCTACAAGAGACAGAGAAGAAACTGGAGGAAATGATGAAGAAGGAGGGAACCTCACAGGAGGACGCCGAACAGGTGGATTTACTACAACACACCAGCAGGGAGCACTGGGAAAGACTAGGTAAATTGAACTATAAAAAATACGTTGAAAGGCAGCACACGGGGGGAGATAAACCGGGAAGGCTGCTAGCATGGCTATATAAAAATGAGACACCAAGACCAGTTGTCGGAGAGATAAAGGGAGAGGAAGGACAGACTTGGGACAACCAAGAGGGGGTAAACGAGGGGTTCCTTAGTTTCTATAAACGCCTCTATGAGGACCCGAGGAGGAGATGGGTCGGGAAATCCAGGAAACACTGGAGATATAGGATTACCCAAGTTAAACGATGAAGAACGGGAGAACCTGGACGGCCCAATCACAATAGAGGAATTAGAGACGGTGGTTCTGCACCTACCCACATGCAAAGCCCCGGGGTAGGGCGGGCTCCCTAGTGAATTCTATAAAACTTACAAGCAGGAAGTACTCCCCCCTGCTGCTACCCATGTTAAATGAAGCGTTCGAGAGGGGAAGGTTGCCGGAGTCTCTGAGGGAAGCAGTGATTATTCCACTCCTAAAACCAGGTAAGCCAAGTACGGACTACTGGTCATACAGACCCCTGTCCATGTTGAACCAAGATAGCAAAATTCTAACGGCAGTGCTGCCAAACAGACTCAAGAGTGTGATTTGCAAACTCATACACCCGGACCAAACGGCCTATGTCCCGGACAGGAACATAACCGACAACCATAGGAGGCTGCACCACATCATAGAACAGACAGAGAAGGACCCATGCGAAATGGCTATAGTCTCGTTGGACGCAATAAAAGCTTTTGACTCTGTGAAATGGCCGTGGTTGTTGGCGGCCCTAGAGGAATACGGGATGGGCCAGGGTACCTGAGGTGGGTGAAGATGATACATAGATCCCCAATGGCCAGGGTCAAAATGGGGGCGATCATTTCAAACAAGTGGCAGCTGGGTAGGGGCACTAGGCAGGGTTGCCCATGGTCGCCCATGCTCTATATTCTTGCATTGGAACCACTAGCGATCTGTCTCAGACAGCAGTACGGGCAGATAGGAATCCACACGACGCTGTACGCTGATGACGTACTGCTGTACCTGCGCTTCCCAGAGGAAAACTTACAGTATGTCCTGGAAGTGATGAACCGCTACGTGACCTTTTCGGGCATAGCAGTAAACCCCAAGAAGTCGAGCATGTTCCCCCTGGGGAGGTACAGAGGGACCCCGCACAGGAGCCTACCTGTGTTGCCGATACCCTGGCAGGCCAGGACATTCCGATACTTGGAAATCAACATATATCATACAACTTTGGATGAACATAAACACAATACGGAGAGGGCAGTGAAGGCATCAAAAATAGTATGGGGTCTGGGCAAGGCTCCGCCTAGCTATGATGGGAAGGGCGGCCCTGATTAAGATGGTGGTTCTGCTCAGGCTGTTACATTTTTTCACAAACATCCCACACATGCTCCCTAAACGCTGCTTTACGAAGCTCCACAGCCTATGCAGGGGCTTCTTGTGGCATAACTCCAGAAACAGGGTGGCCCTTTGGAAGCTACAGAACCCTTATGATAAGGGGGGGCATAAACTTCGAGATATACTACCTGGCGGGACAGCTCCAGTATGTGGCAAGGTGGCTGTCCGAAGAAGAGACGGCCGAAGCTAGACTGCTGAGCAGGGATTCCGCCCCGTTCTTTCTGAGGGAGCTGGTGTGGCTGCCTCAATCGGAGATGCAAGGTAGCACGAGATTGCTGGAACTGGGTCGGAAAATGTGGCGCAGAGTGTGGCAAATAGCGGGGAACCCGACCCCAAGCTCCCCGCAGGTACCGCTATGCGGGGAAGAAACGCAAATGATAAAAGGGCTCCGCAAATACTGGGAACCGATGGGCCTTGTGACCCTTGAGGATATTTGGCAAGAGGGGGAGGTAATAGACTTCCAGAGGATGGAGGAAGATACTGGGGTACACAAGGGACAATACATTACATATACAAAAATTATCAAACGACTGCGAGAGAGGTGACCTGAGGCAGCACTAGAGGAACAACCCAATACAGTCATTGAGACGATGTATGATATTTCGGAGGGTGGGCACGAAATATCCCGAATCTACGAATTATTGATGACCGGGGTGGGCAAGGAGTTGTCACAACTGAGGCGAGATTGGGAGGAGGCGGGAGAACCTTTGCAAGACGGACAATGGGAGAGGGCCCAGAGGTATCACAAGAAGGTATCCCGGAACGCGAGGCTACAACAGGTTCAGTTATACATCACCCACAGGGCATACATGACCCCTAGCAGAATTGCCAGGTTTGGAAGCTCAGTGATACAGAAGTGCCCTAGGTGTGGGGAGGTGGATTCCGGGATGATTCACGTGTTCTGGGCATGCCTGGAGGTGGGCAGATTCTGGATGGAGGTTAAACAACGTCTGTCCCAAAAGGAGATTCAGTTGGAGGTGGAGTCAGTATGGGCATGCATGCTGGGGAGCTTTGCCAGACCACGCAACCTGAGGCACATCAGTAAAATGAAAGACTTCGCTAACATCTTGGCCAAACTGAGAATTGCAATGGGCTGGAAAGCAGCCCAAAGACCTAGAATACAGGTGTGGTGGGCTGACCTCCTGAAATGGGCAGAGGTGGAGACGGCGGCATGGTATGAGGTGGTCACCAAGGGAGGGGAGGAGGAGGGGGTACCCCTGATAGCGTGGAGACAGCTGGTGGCCACGATAGCGGGACTCTCTCACGCTGAATTTAGCGAAGACGAGACTCTTGAGAAAGAGGAGGGGGATAAACCGTAAGGAACAAATTTTGAGGTATTGAAGGTGGGGCTCGAGTTAAAGGGGTGGGAGGGGGGAGGACTGTGACGCAAAACATGTGACAATAATTATGTGATGCATATATATGAATGTCCTAAAAGTTGGTAAAGTTGGTGTGTTTTAAAACAATACATTAAAAAAAAAAAAAAAAGATTTTTCACCCGGTCTTGAGAGGGGAGCTTTTAGGCATTGGAGGGCCGGGGGCTGCCAAAGGATGCGGGATATGTTCATAGGAGGAGAGATTAGCTCCTTTGGGGACTGTAAAAGGGACTTCTCATTGGGAGAGGGAGAGAGGATGCGGTACTCCCAGCTTTGCCATTGGCTTCTACACCCTGTGAACAAGGAGGTAGCCACCAGGCCACCAACCGCCTTTGAGAAATTTCTTATGACAAATGATGGTTCGAGGGGGTTGATCTGACACCTCTATAGGACATTAGACAGGGCTACCCCGAGGCAAAGTTGGGCTTATTTGGGGAGATGGGAACAAACACTGGGTAGGGGCATAGACAACAGGGAATGGGAAAAATTGTGGAACAATATCCCTAAAATAGCAAGAGCCTCCCAAATTCAGGAAGCCTGGTATAAAATCTTGTTATGATGGCACTATACCGCGGCTTGCTTGAAAAGGATATACCCGGGAACATCTGGGGCCTGCTGGAGGGGTTGTGGTAAGGAGGGCACGGTGGAGCACATATGGTGGAGGCGCCCAAAAATAGAACCCTTCTGGAGAGAAATCCGACTGGCGCTGGAGCAGGCTTTTGGAAAAGGGGGAAATGGGACCCCGGAACATATACTATTGGGCATCAGGAGCAGAGTCGAGCAAGGGGATCTAAGAGCCAGAGAAAAAGCTCAAGTACTGCTAACTTTAGCAGGTATGGCACTTATCCCCCAAAGATGGAAAAGCTTGAATATTCCAACTTTCCAAGACTGGCTGCGTAAAGTCTGGGAATTAGTTGCATTGGAATGGGCCTAATACGCGATGAACAATGCCCTGCAGAACTTTGTGAGAGAGTTGGGGGAGGTTTTGACCTTTCTAAGGGACGATTTCAGGATTGGTTGGCGGCCACAACGCCTCAAACTCTTGGACCTATGCTGAACCCCTGAAGTCTAGGCGAAACTAAAAATGAGCGGGGAAATACCTAAGGGGGCACCGAGGGAGGAGGGAAGGGGGGTGGGTTTGCATATGTTTGCATTGTTTTGCATTGTTTGTTGTTAAAAATCTAATAAAAAGAATTTTTTAAAAAAGGCTGTTATATCTGCAGTGGTGGAACAGCATTTCACAGTTTCAAGAGCAATGAGGGAAGATCTCGCTTTTAGCCGCAGCCAAATTGGCTTTAGCCAATGTGATCTCTCCCTTGCATAAGCAGGGCAAAAAAAGTGCATCTCATCTTCAATTGTAGCTAGATAACATGGCCACAAAGATGATTGACTCTCACCCCAATTACTAGTATAATAAGCAAGTGGCAATATGCCTAGACACAGCTTGGCATTCAGGTTTATATGATAATCGAAGTATGGCTCCAAGCCAAACGTCTTTTTAACAAGAATATAATTGCCTGGCAACTTTTTTATACAACAAGAATTGATCATCATACCCCACGGCCAAGACCTAAAAGATGTCTTAACACGACTTTTATAACCGGAACCAAGTTTTGTAGGGTTTGCCCTTAGATCTTAAAGTACAATATTGATAAGTATGCTTTTTAACATGCTTAAACCACGGCGACGGCTTGCAACCCCCCCCCCCCCCGCCGCCCCATAGATGAAACCTCCTGCATCCCTCCCCTGTATAATACAAGCGTTTCCAAATCCTCAGCCAGTACAATACCGATTGAAGGATAATACTATATTTTTTCTCAATCCAACTTTGCATGCCATTGGAGTAGAAGATGGTAAGCCAAGGAGGTGTCCAAAGCATTTATTTTCAGCAGCATGGAATGAAGCGCGCAGTCAGACCAACCCCATTATTCTGCACCACATGTGGCTGCTGGCACAACCTGGGCCAAATAGTTCTTAAGAGGCACAGATATTGCCTCAGCCTTTCAGAAAAGGTCAGTACCAAATACTTGAGAGTCGACCATTTCCAGTAAATGATCATTCAAGTAAAATGTTGCCACTGATCGAGGATGGCGCCCATGTGGGGCACACATTGTTTTTGCCAAATTAATATGAAGGCCTTTAGCAGAGCATCATTTCCTAAATGTCTCAAGCTGGTGTTGGAGCGCTACCAGAGTTTTAGCTAGCAGGACGGTTGTATGTCATAGTTCGGTATTTTAAAGACCAAACACAAAAAATACCGTTTTTTCTGGCCGTTTTCGTGTCGGCTAAAAATGCAGAAATATGACTTACTGCGCCCCCTCCTCCCGCTGTTTGAATTATTTAATGGGGAGGTTTTAACCTCCCCAAACTCGCCAGTACCCCACCCCCAACCCCTTCCCAGCGCACAATTCGTTCTCACTATACACACACACACTTCCCTCTTCTCTGCAGTGGCTCTTCCTGGTCCCAGCATACCTGTCCGTTTCTACGCGCACTTGTGTGCGGCAGGGGCATAATAGTTCGATTTAGAAAGACTGCTTTGTGCGGTCAGAGAGCTGTCTTTCTAAATCGTTTTTTTTTATTTATTTTTAAACGATCATTTAACTTAATACCAGCAGGACGACATCATCAGCAAAGAGAAGTACACCCCACTCATGGCTTCTCATGCCAGGAGCATCTGTTGCCACAGCGTGCAGGGCAAAGGCCAAATCATTTATATTTAACAAGAATATGGCTTCCAGCTGGTTTGCAATTTGTACCAGTTTCTTGAAATCCAGGGGGCGGCGGGTATCTACCTGGGGCCCCTCTATTCTGCCCCAGCCTTTTAATGCGTAAGAAATGAGAGCGCTTTGAGTAGGGTCGAATCAGCCCGGATTTTTGAGAAATATGAGATTGCGACTACATGTCTTTTTGCCCAATCTCTCTTGAAACCCCGGTCCTGCGCCCATTTAAAAAATATTTCTGTCTTTAATCGTTATTAACTCTACATGGTTTACACCTGTGGCTTCAAATACTGTTTGTAAGCACTTACTGTACTGCGCTGCGGTGGTGCTTACCAGTGCTTTCCCTGCCATCTCTGTGAGGAAGCGTAGGGACTTGTTGGCACCCGTCTCTGAGGTGCCTGGTTCTTGTTGGACATCCCGGCCTTGGCTCTCTGGCACTGGCGTTAATGCCGTTATTTTGCTGGCCCCCGTGATTGAGGTGCCTGTTTCTTGTTCGGCATCCCGGCCTGGGCTCTCTGGCACTGGCGTTGATGCCGGTATTTTTGGTTTCCCATTATTTCCCAGCATTCTGCTGGTATCAGCGTTATCTGTTCTGGGCGTGAGGCGCTAGCTCCCAGAATCTTGGCCACTGAAAGCAAGATAAAGCATCTGCAATGTTTTTTTTTTTAAATTTATTTTTATTATTTCAACAAACACTACAACTGTTTAGAATGTTCATGATCAATTTTCAGACATCATATTATTGCTCTCCTCTGTCCTCCCCCCTCCCACCCCACAAACTTGAGCCGTCATATCTGTGCCACCTCCTTGGGCATCTACAGGTGATTCGGTTATTGCCAACACCTCCCGGTTTTCCGCATCCTGATCCACCTGGTGGGGATTTGCCATTGAGGCCACCAGCTGTCTCCAGGCTATCAGGGGTCCTACCTCTTCCTCTCCCCCACTCGTCACTGCTTCATATCAGACCATGGCTTCTGCTTCAGCCCATTTCAGGAGGTCCGCCCACCACATCTCCACTCTAGGCCTCTGGGCAGCTTTCCAGCTCATCGCAATTCTGCGTTTGTCCAGGATATAGGCCAGGTCTTTCATTTTGCTGATATGTTTTAAATTACGTGGCCTAGGGAAACTCCCCAGCATGCATGCCCAAGCAGACCCCACGTCCAGCACCACCCCCCGGCTGGCCAATCTCGTTTGCAGTTCTGCCCAGAATGTCCCCACCTCTGGGCAAGCCCAGAACATGTGTAACAACCCAGCCTCTTCCTCCCCACACCTAGGGCATTAATGTATGGTCGAGCCTCCAAACCAGGCTATTCTGCTGGGGGTCAAGTAGGCTCTGTGGGTGACATACAGGTGGATCTGCTAAAGTCTTGCGTTCCGGGACACTTTCTTATGGTACCTTTGGGCTCTGTCCCACTGTCCCTCTGTCATAGGTTCTCCCACCTCCTCCTCCCAGTGAAGCCTCAATTGGAGGAACTCCTTCCCCACTTTTGCGCTCAAGAGCTCATATATCCGAGATATTTCGTGCCCGCCCTCCGAGATATCATACATCATTTCTACAGAGGCATCAGGTTCTTCCACCAGCACCGTCTCAGGCCACCTCCCCCTCACCCGTTTCATGATCCTGGTATAGGTGATGTATTGGCCTCTATGTACCCCTGTCTCCTCCAGCAACCTCTCGATTTCCACCGCCTCCCCGTCCTGCCATATGTCCCTCAGATTGGCCAAGCCCACCGGTTCCCAATATCTGTGGACCCCTTTGATCAGCTGGGAGTCTTCCCCCACATAATGCCACCAACGGGACCTGCTGAGAGAGCGGGTCCGAGTCACCCACCGTTCTCCATGCTCTGCGCCAAACCTCCCAGCCCAGCACCAGCAGTCTCCCCATCTCTGCCACTTTAGTTTTATACAACCACACAGTTTCTTTTAAGAAGTATGGGGTGCGGATGCCCCGTAGGAGCCTGGTCTCCGCCGATTCCTCTTCCGACAACCATCTCGCTACATATGATAGCTGTCCCGCCAAGTAGTATAGTTCAAAATTCAGCAGGTTTATGCCCCCTCTTGTTACACAAGTTTTGTAATTTCCACCGGGCCACCCTATTTCTAGAATGGTGCCATATGAAGCCCCTGCATAGGCTGTGGAGCTTAGCAAAAAAGCATTTGGGGAGCAGATACGGTATGTTTACGAAGAAGTGCAGTAGTCTAGGCAAGACCACCATTTTGAGCAGTGCTGCCCTTCCCATCATGGCCAGGGGTAATCTGGCCCAAAATACCATGCTATTTCTTATACCTGCAACAGCTTCCTCTGTATTGTGTTTGTGTTCCGCTTCTAACTTGTGGTATATATTTATGCCTAAGTATCTGAACGTCTCTGTCTGCCAGGATATTTGTAAAATGGGCAAGTTTTTTAGTGGAACGTCGTCGTACCTTCCCAGAGGGAATACGCTGAACTTCCCGGGGTTCACTCGTATGCCCAAAAGGGCGGCATAGCAGTCCATCACCTCCAACACATATTGAAAGTTCTCCTCTGGGAAGCGCAGATAGAGGGGCATGTCATCTGCGTACAGTGATATTAGATGTGTGTTCCCAATAGTGCGCACCCCCACCTTCCCATATTGTTGCCTGAGGCTAATAGCTAACGGCTCCAATGCAAGTATATATAACATGGGCGACCAGGGACATCCCTGTCTGGTCCCTCTACTGAGTTGCCATTTATCCGAAATGATAGCGCCTGTCCTGACTCTTGCAGTCGGGGAACTATATAACATCTTGTCCCATCTAATATATCCCGGTCCTATCCCGTATCCTTTCAGGGTCGCTATCAGCCATGGCCACCTCACCGAATCAAACGCCTAGACCGCATCCAATGACACTATGGCCTACTCGCCCGGGTCATTCTCTGTTTGGTCCATGATATGGTGCAACCTCCTGTGTTTGTCGGTGATATTCCTGCCTGGAACATAACCTGTCTGATCTGGGTGTATTAGTTTGCCAATTACTCGCTTTAGCCTATTTGCCAGCACCGCCGTGAGTATTTTGCTATCTTGGTTAAGCATTGATAGGCATCTGCAATGTTATTATCCGTCCCACCTATGTGTTTTGCTTTGACCACAATGTTTTCTTATAGTGTGACTGCTGTGATGGCTCGTAGGACTTTTAGTACTTGCGGGCATTTGGTAGACCTTTTGTTTATGGAGCCTACTACGGCCATGTTGTCGCACCAGACCAAGAGTTCCGTGTTAGCTAGCTGCCTGCCCCAGATATGTAGTGTTAGCCAGATGGGGAATATTTCTAGGAGGGTGATGTTTTTAGTCCACCCTGCTTGCTGCCATGAGTTGGGCCAGTGTCCTGCCACCCACTCTGTGTCTAGTATGGCTCCAAACCCCTTGCTCCCAGGTGCATCAGTGAAAAGGACCCTTTTTGTCCATGTGTTCAAAGGCGTTCGCCAAAGTGAGGTCCCGTTGAAATCTTTGAGGAAATTCCCCCAAATTTCAAGATCCTGTCTCACCTCTGCGCCTAGTCGGATGTGTAGGTGGGGTTTGGTGTATGATTTGATTTTTAGTTCCAGGCCCCTGGAAAATACCCTCCCTTGAGGGATTATTCTAGCAGTGAAATTGAGACTTCCTGCTAATGATTGAATTTCTTTAACTGTGCACTTGTCTTTTGTTGTCAGGGCTTGTATTTTCTCCAATAGTTCTGCAATTTTTGTTTTCGGTATCTTGCATAGACCTTGTACCGAGTCGATTTCTATGCCCAGGAAAATTATATTGGTGGCTTCTTTAGTTGTTTTCTCCCTTGCTAGAGGTATGCCCCACTGTGCGGCCATTCCTTCTAATTTCGCCAAAGCCCCGCTGCATTCCTCAGAAATTTCTGGGCCCATTACCGTGAAATCATCGAGATAATGAACTACTTTGGTCCCTGGTCTCTGTTTTTCGAAGGCCCATTGAATAAATGAGCTGAATTGCTCGAATAGGGCGCAGGATACCGCGCACCCCATGGGGAGGCATCTGTATACATAGAATTTGTTAAAAGTAAAACCTAACCATTGCTGGGAGTCTGGGTGGACTGGCAGTAATCTGAAAGCGGATTTGATGTCTAGTTTGGCCATCAGTGTGTTCCTGCCACATTTCTGTATGAGTCTTACCGCCTCCTGAAAGTGTATGTAAGAAACTACTGATTCTGTGTGTGGAATGCCGTCGTTCAGTGAATGGCCTTTGGATAAGATAAGTGGTGAATTAGCCTCATTTTTCCTGGTTCTTTTTTGGGAACCAGTCCCAGTGGTGATATTAAGTAATTTTTGAGAGGCATGTGGTCCCAGGGTCCTGCAATCCTGCCTAATAGCAGTTCCTTCTTGATTTTGCTCTCCACTATTTATGGGTTGTCCCTGGCTGACTTCAGGTTCAATGTGATGTTTTGTGACCCTTTGCCCTTAAATGGGATGTTAAAGCCCTTGGAAAAACCCTACCAGATTGCTTCGCTGGTTCCCCTGTCTGGGTAATTCAAAAGTGCTTCTCTAAAATTGGCTGGGTTAATGGGAGTTTTGCCTGGTGCCAGGCCTGAGGTTGGGAAAACGTGGATGGTGCTAATCTTTTGAATTTTTGGCTGGCAGTCTGGTGCAGTTGCTTGCTGCGTGGTCACCTTTGCAGTTTGTGCAAGCATGTTTGTACCAGCATTCCTTGCCCCAGGTGCACTGGTTTTTCCCAAAATTCCTGCATGGAATGTTGGCTTTTGCAGAGTGGTTCTTGTTTTGCCTGTGGGTATTAGACTTAGCCGCCCATGGCTGGTTCTTCCGAAAGGGCTGTTCCCCCTTTTTGTGCTTCTCATTATCGGTATCTCTGGGACATCATGTATTTTTGTTATTTTTGGAGGAATTCTGTGAGGCCACTTCCTCCACTGGGGGCTCAGCATTTAACATGTATAAGTCATGTTGGACCTTGTCCCATTCTATGGCTGGCTTCTCTGAGATGATGCTTCTAAATCTGATGTCGAATGCTAGCCAGGTCTTCCCTTTCTGAGCGACTTTCACTTCTCTTATTTTGTCCATGTAGGCCCATATTTTTCTGCCATCATGGAGGAATTTCTCCTCGTATATTGTTGCCAAGATGGCAAAAGCCTGAAGCCAGTTGTCCCAGTTTTGTTCAACCTGGGCGTTTCTGGCTATGGCTGTCTCTTCAATCTTTTTGGGATCCCTAAAAGCATCCTTCCCTTTACGTTGGGATTCTATTAATTAAGAGATTTCTATGAACTCTTTAGCCCATATAGCTTCTTTGAATGTGGTGTCAATGTTCCATGCTAGGCATCTTTTGTATCTATTCAGTATTCAGTCTGAAAGGATTTCATTTTTAAATCTAATTGGGCATTGCAGATCATTGCTAAGTTTGTTGGGTTGCTGTTGCTTTGCCCAGCTTGTCCCACTAGGGCTGTACTGGGGGTTGCCCATGCTTTTAGAGCACCTGTTGGGTCTGCCGTGGTTGCCGTTGGTGCAACTGGCCGTCGTTGGTGTTGCTGGCACATGTGACAGTAATGTGTTTGGTACTGCTATTGTTTGGATTGATGCTGGTGCGGGGGGGTCACTAATATGGTAGGTTCTAGGAGTAAGATTTGGTTTGTGACCCCCTGTTCCCATGTTTGGGGTAATTGTTTCCCCCTTATTTCCTGCAATAACTGCTGCGTTTCTGACATGTTCTCGCACAATTTCACCAGTTTTCTGTTACCTTTTCTGGGGCCATCTGTCACTTTCTGTCTCTTTGATGGTGTAGTGACGTCATCTTGGATGGGTGGCATGGTTATCCCTTCCCTTGGTAGGCCGTACATATTCTCCCAAGCCCAACCGTAATGTTCCGCTGCCTCGATGGCTGCCAGTAGGTGAGGGGATTTGGGTTTCTGTGCTGGTGTGGTGGAATCCCGTGATTTCCGTTTGGGACCCATGTTTCCTTTCAACCTGTTTCGATTAGAAGGAAGATATTTTTTGACACAGGCTGTGTTTTGGCCCCTGTAGTGGTTTGAAAATGTGTCAGCAGTCTCTGTACAGATGTCAAAAATGTGCTCCCTGTTCACTGCTTGATTGTACCAGCTATCATGCACATTTATATCATTAAGTGCTAACAGACGTGCTGTTTACCGTGCTGGGAAAATGTCTAATGTTGAAAATTAATTTGATTTTAGTCAGCAGAAATGCATGTAGTAGACTTTTGGGTGCAGCTTTATCTCTTGTGCAGGTTGCATATATGTATTCTGCCAAAAAAGACCTGTTTATAAAGTTCTTTAGCCTTAAAATAATGATTTCCCAAGATGAGGTTTGCAGTGGTTATTGTGCTTGCTTTTTGCGAGATTCTATGGAAATAGACGCGCAGCAGTGTTCGCCGCTCGCTCGTCGCGCCAAGTTGAACAGTGCAATGTTCAAAGGGAAAAAAAAGACGCTGTGAAATGTAAAGAAGCAAATGTTTGGAAGGCACTGAGTAAACCGTGCACCTCCAGTGTGTTTGGGTCCCCGTTCAGTGTCCACAAACTGTATGTGTTTTCTCTGAGCATGCCGCTCTGTATTTATATGACCCAGGGAAGCCCTGGGCCTTTGATCTGTATAGTAGTGGGGGCTGTTATGTTTCAGTCCCCGGCCGGATAGCCAACTATCTGGCCCCCGGGCGGGGCAGGTCTTTGAACCTGATCCCTGCCTGCCTGTTGGTTTCCTTAGCTGCTTAGCACCTTGCTGCATGAAGGAAGGGTGAGGTGAGTGCTCACACCTCACCCTTCCTCAGTATTGTGTTGCACAGACTGCGTGTCTCTCCTGCTTGGGGGAAGGAGAGGGGCAGACAAGAGCAGGAGGAGGTTGTGCTGCCCCTCTCCAGGCCTGCTGATGGTAACAGCAGTTACCCTACCTCGCTTTGGGCGGCCCTGCAGCATTGCCCAGGACTAGTTGGCACCTCTACGCATTGTGGGCCTACCCACTGTTCCACTGCAGCCACTCTTTATGCCTTGCCGCTTGATATTAATTGGCGGTCTTGCGACTATAGTGAATGGAAGTGATTGTACCATTCTCTTGGGGATATGTTATGAGATGAAAGGGCTGCGTTAGGCTTGATATTTTCTTTCACCAGACACTAACATTCTTTACTGTTATTGGACCCAGTTGCAGTCTCCCTAGCCCTCCATATACTTTTATTAAATTCCCTCTTCTTGCCAAAGAGATTTATAATCATGCCTTAAACTCGCACTCCGCACTTCAATTCTGCCCTCCCTATTTTTAAGGGCCTTTGTGAGAGTGGCCTTCACTGCTCTGCACTCCATCAAACCATCGATGGGACTTGCAAATAGGATTAGGTATTGCACTACCTTTTCTTGTAACAAATGAAGCCATCCTCTCCCCACTACATAATTTTGTTTTTTAATTCTTTTTATTGGTTTTCCAACAGGGTCTTACAACATTCCAACAAAACAAATTGTGGGGAAAAAAAAACCCTCTCAATCAGACAAATGAACAACATGTAAAGGTAGATCCCTGGTTCCCACCTCTTCCCCCCGCCCAGTGGTCGAAGTGAACAAAAAGACGTAGTGGAACTATGTTCCCTACTGGTCTGCACCCCTCCCCACAAACCCCATCGCCACGCCCCCTGCTGTTTAAGTGAACGTCCAGTGCAGTGCACTGAAAGTGCAAGTTTCAACTTCTTCCTACACTTTTATTTTAAAACAAAACCGTTCCGGAACAGTTTCCTTTTAAAATGAAAGTATAGGAACGGTAAAACGGAATTAAAAGAAGTAGAGGAGCACCGCTCCCGACCGCTCCCGCCCACTTCGACCACTGCCCCCGCCCCATGATACAAGTGAACGTGCATCTCGAGGTGCTGGGAAATCAAACTGTGCATCCAATAGTAAGACTTCAGTTTGAAGGGCCGTAACCGTGTCTTCCACGCCCCTGTGGGATATGTGGCTCTCCTTGCTCCGATTTTAAGTGTCTAGGCCATGCCAGACTCTTTCTCCAAGTCAGTCGCCCCTCCCACTTCCCGGAACGTGTTATGAAACTGCAACCATTCGGTTTCCACCGCAGCGCTACCTCTGTGTAGTGCTGCAGTGATCTTCTCCATAAGATATGTCTCTGGCCGTGGCCAACCATTCGTGCACCTTTGGGATGTGTCCCCTTTTCCAATGTTTGGCCCTACGGACCCGTGCCTCTAGCAGGAGAAAGTGGTCCAGGGGTGAGGGCGTGACCCACCTATCTTCGTGCCTCTCCAACCCAAACAATATGAACAAAGGATCCAGATTGTGCATCCCGCCTCCTGGATCCAGCCCAGAACCTCTGACCAAAACACCTCGACCCTAGGGCAATACCACCACATATGCCAGAAGTCTACCCTGGACCCAAACCCATGCCAGCAGTGGGGGTTCACCGTTGGAAACATTTTGGAGAGACTGACTGGATCGTACTGCCATTGGTGTAAGAACTTTATTGCATGTAACTTGTACTGACATGAGATTGAGGTCTTAAAAGCACACCTACACATTTGTTGCCACAGCCCATCTCCACTCCCAGGTCGCTCTCCCACCTTGATCTGAGTCCCCTGATGGCCCCCCATTTGGGTTCCAGCAGTGCTGCGTATGAGCATGATTTGAGGCCTTTCATGTCTGCATACCCATCAAGGACCCTCTCCACCGGTGTTAGATCCCTCTGGATATGCGCTTTCCATTTGTCTGATATATGTATTCCCTTGAGCTTAAGGTACAAGAGAACCGATAACCCTCCTATCCCAGGGCTGCCTCGAGATTTTGTATGCTTATGAATTCCCCCTTCTGAACCAACTGGCCTCAAACCATGACTGATAGCGGTCGACTTCTGGTATGTCATCCCTGACCGGTGGTGCACAGATGTGACTCATCAGTGATGGCCATGTGGTGATCTCCTCCCCCCTTCTCCCCATGGCCAGGGCCTCCCAGTGTACCCCAAGGATCACGGGTTCCCTAATGCGTCTCGGAAGCCGATTCCTCGGGACCCAGAGCCATTCTCCTATTGTTGCTGGTTCTCCAAAAAGACCCACTGTTTATCCGGATTTTCCCTCTGGTGCGGGACCATAGCTCTGAGTTGCGCTCCCCTGTGGTATGTCATTAAGTCCGGCAAACCCACTCCCTCCCTTTCCTTGGGCAGAATGAGTGTCTCGTAACCCACCCTGGGTTTCCGCCCCCTGCCAGATGAACCGTGTGATGTGTTGTCTTGCTTCTTTCAAGTGCTCCACGGGTGCACTGGTCGGGAGCATCTGAAAGAGGTAGAGGACCCTCAGGAGGAGGTTCATCTTTACCGCATTGAGCCTCCCCATCCACAAAAGTTGCCCCTTCTCCCAGGCCTTCATTTCCAAGAACAGTTTTTCAAACAAGGGTGGGTTATTGGCATGGCCCCGGTCCTGGCCCGGACGGGCTATATTAATCCCCAAGTATCCTAGCCCCTCCAATTGGACCTGCAGCCCCAGGGATTCCAGCCCCTCTGTGTTCCTGGCCATGTCTGAAACAAATGGAAAAACCACTAACTTGCCTGTGTTCACTTTAAACCCCGAGTGCTTCCTGAACTTTTCGATCACCGCCAAGGCCGCCGGGATGCGTCAAATGCAGCAATACATAGTCTGCATACAGTCTGAGCTTAAATTCTCTATCCCCCACCTTGATTCCCTCCACCCATGGGGCGCCCCTCAGATATTCAGCTAGTTTTTCCATGGTCAGGTTCGAAACGCAAGGGTGAGAGAGGGCATCATTTCTGGAGTACTCTCCCAAGAAGCCCCAGTCCACCCGGTCAAAAGCCTCCTCTGTGTCTATGGCCACCAGAACCGGGTTTCACTCTTCTCCCACAGCTGCTCGTATAAGGTGGAGTGTCTTGCGCAGTGTATCTGCCCCTTGCCTGCCTTGCATAAAACCCACTTGGTCGGAGGGGATAAGGCCCAGGCATAAGGCCCTCCATTCCCGTGGCCAGGATCCTTGTGAACAGTTTTGCGTCCATATTAAGGAGGGAGTTGCACCTACATGATTTACAATGCATGGCGTCTTTGTCTGCCTTCGGGATGACTGCGATCAATGCCCTCCCTGTGGCTATAATACCGGTAAATAGGGCGGCTAGGTGTCGTGCTAGGGGACCGGCAAAGGTTTTGTAAAATCCTGCTGTGTATCCGCCTTCCCCAGTTTCAGCCCCGATATCACGCTCAACATCTCCTCCTGGGTGATAGGCTTGTCGAGTTTGAGGCTCTCTGTGAGCTTCGGTCTCAGGAGTTGCACCCAGTCAAGGTATGCGCCCATTTCACCCTCGTCTGAGACTTCCTCTCTGGCATATAGTTTTTCATAGAAATCTGTGAATCCCCCCGCTACTCCTCCCGCCTCCGAGAGCCTCTAGCCTCCTTCTCTGTAGATCCCCGCCACCCACCTCTCCGCGTTATGGTGTCTGAGCCTTGCGGCCAGCATGGCATCTGCTTTGTCTCCGTTCTCATAGTATCTGTGTTTCAAATATTGCAAGATGGCTATCACCCTTCCAATCTCTGTCTTTTAATTCCTGGTGCTTACCTCTGGCCACCCTGAGGTCTTCCTCACTCTCTGTGGCCTCCTTACCCTCTACCTGTTCTAGGAGGCACATTTCTCCCCTGAGGTTTTCAGATAGCAGGGACCTGACCCTCATGTTCTCTGCCCCTTCCCTAATAAGTAGGCCCCTCCAGGTCGCTTTTGCGGCATCCCAAACCATTCCCCTTTCGACCTCCCCCGTATCGTTGAGTGTGAAGAACTCCTCAATGGCAAACCTTATCTCTTCCACAAAGACTGCGTCTCTAAGGAGGAAGTTGTTACATCTCCATATCGATTGTCTTGGTTACAAGCCTGACAGGACCACTTTCAGCTCTACCAAGTCGTGGTCCGACCAGCTGATTGGGAGAGTGCGCAGGAACTCTCCCTACTGAGGTGATGTTGATCCATAAAGATGTAATCTATCCTTGTTCTAGAGCCATGGACTGGTGAGTAGAATGTATAGCCCCTCTCCAGCGGATTTACGTCCCTCCAGACATATATGAGCCCCTGGTTCCATATGTAGTCGGTAAGGCCCCTGCTTGCGGTCCCTCCTCTACTGCCCACCGGGATGCATGCTCCACTGTGATCCATTCCTCTATTTGCCCACACGTTGAAGTCCCCTCCTATGATAAGGAGCCCCTCCACTCTGCTCATGATCTCCCCCATTGCTTCTCTGAGGTACTGCATTTGACCAGAGTGTAGGCAATAGATGGGCGCCAAGGTTATTCTGGCATGGTCTACTGACCCTGAGACCACCAGGACCCTCCCATCTGTTCATCCACAGACCACAGATTCCAAGAGCCTAATACTCCGGTTCAGGATAATCCCCAATCTCTCCTTTTTGATGTTCCCATGGCCCAGAGCGTCTGCCCAATTCGGACTCCCGGTATGCGCCTTTCCTCCCTGTGGACCGTTCAGGTCTCCTGTATTAGAATGGCATCTAGGTTGCCGTTTCTCAGTTCTTTTCCCAATAAGGAGCGTTTTGTGGGGGAATTGAGGCCCTTCACATTCAGGGAGCCTATCCTGAGTAGTTTCAATTACCCTGTCCAGCACCCCCCCGACCCCCGAGCTTCACATTGTCTGAGACGCCCACCCTAAGGTGTGCCACTAAGGATGAGGACTCACCCGCTGGACTCCATAACTCTTCACCTCCCGCAAACAGGGAAAATGCCTTTTTGATTACCCTGCAGCATTCTGACCCCGATCTCCCCCTTGTCCCTTTTCTTCCCCCTTCTCTTCACAAGGAGGGCTGTTCAGTTTCTTAAACTTTCTGCTGCCTTGCATCTTCTTCTTTGTAGCCTGTGGGCCCAGGGGCCGCTTCTGCTGTTCCGGAGGTGCAGCTGCTGCACCCTGCGTGTCACCGGCCTCCTCTTCACTTCTAATGACCTGGAGCACCTGGACGGCCTCGATTCCACTGGTCACTCGATAATCCACATCTCCTCGTTCAAAAGTCAGTGCAAAAGGGTGGGACCAGCAATATCTGATGTCTTTATCTGAGAGCCATTGCGTGAGGGGACGGCAAGCTCTGCAGGCGGGCCAATGTTAGGGCGTAGAGATCTTGGAACACCCAGATGGAACCCCGTTCATAAGTTCCCGAGGCACTTCGCCTTTTCAAGGACCTCCATTTTCTCCCTCTATCTGAGCAAGCGTGCCACAATGGATCTTGGGCCCCTGCGCCCCTTCTCTCCCGCCTCTATGCGCTCTTTCCAGCTGCACTTTTTTGCCTCCTTCGAGTGCGAAGAATTGGTACATCAGGCCCTGCGCTTTACGTCCCACCTCCGAGGCCGACTCCCCCCTTCTGTTCGCTCACTCCAAGGATCTGCAGGTTGGTACGTCTCTCTTTATTTTCCAGGTCTTCTAGCTTCAAAAGTGTCCCCTCCTCTCTCATTTCCAGGTCGGCCAGACATGCCTCCTATTTCATGGCCAATATGTCCATTTGGAGGTGGTTGTGCTCGAGCCCCTCCATCTTATCTTCAAGTTTGCCCACCCTGCCCTTGAGGTCACAGATGGAGGCTTGTATGTCTGTCCTTATGGCTTTAATTTCCTGAAATATTTCTTTCAGTTTGTCTCTGGTCAAGGCCGGGGCAGGGGTGGCCTCTTCTGATGCCATCCTGTAAAAAGTAGAGAGGGATCGTCCTTGTTCTGTACCTGGGGGCCTCCGAAAGCATTGGAGAGAAAGGATCCCCGTGGGGGTTTCGTTTGTCGCAGTGGCCTGTCCCTGTGGTTCCTCCAGGGTGGTACTCTGGTGCCCCGGGGGTGAATAGTTCTCAGAATTTCAGAGAAGGGTGACTGTCCGTGTGTGGGGCGATGTCCTCTGTGTCACAGACTAGCCTCTGGTGTCTGTCTCCCTCGGGGTCTGTGGCTCAAGAAAGGTGCAGGGGTTCCCTCCAGATATCAGTCTGAAGTGAGGGTGACCTCCACCCCTGGGTCTGCCTCCTTTCGCACAATACTGTGGTCTACTTTGGCAGTGGCACCCTCTCCCCGTCAGACTATGGCCCTGGTGTGAGGCCTCTCTAGCGGGTGTGTAGATGTGCTGGCGGCAGGGCGGGTGTCTCTTCCACTACCTGGGTGCTCCCACGTATCTTGTCAGTCCCGGGGCTCCTTGGGTTCTGGGGAGCGGTCCCCACCTCAGGTCAGGTGACGGGCCCGGGGGCCGGCGCCCTCCCGGCCGTGCTTTGTTTTCCTCCTTCTCACGTCTCCCCCCTCTGGGGCCGCACCCCTAGATCTGTGCGGTTGAGTCTGTGCCAGGGCCTTGCCTCTAGGCTTTAACTGGGGTACGCCCCGGAGCTCCTTCAAAGGTGGGGAGTTTGCTCTTGAGCGTGTGCTGTTGCTCTTCTGCGTGGGTGGGAATGGCGCCCCTGCCCCCAGACCACTCAATGCTCCCCCCATGCTCTGTGTCCGCCTCAAAGTTGTCTGCGATGTGGCCTTGGGGCTTTCTCCTCGTTGGCCCAACCCGCCTGGGTCTGCTCAGCGGCAAAACGCGGGATGCACCTGGTCTCAGTGCGCAGGCTCTCTTGCCGCTCCTCGTGTTCCGTGTGGAGGCTCTTGCCGGCTCATGAAGTGTGGGGTTTGTGCCACGGTTCGCTGGGCCTGCATGTGTTGTTCTGGCCTGCGCCTTGTGTAATTAAGTGGCTATCCGAGAGGGCCACCCCACAGTGCCATGCTGGGTGTACAGAGTTCTTTTCCCGTTATTGTTCATATTTTCCTTTGCCTCCCCAGGGGGGAGAAGCTGGAGTCACTCCCGGGCCCGGGCCGCTTTTCCACCACTAAGTTGTCTGCCCTCCAGGTTTCTCCCAAATTCTCTGCCTACGGCAACGTAAAGCTGTGGCACACTTTCACCCTGCTGCAGTCCCACATGGTGGGGGTTCTCCCAACTACCCTCTTCCAGGGGGCTTCTCACCTCCTCGCGGTATACGGTTGGAGGGTGCCTCCTAGCACTGTCCTCATTCACGCACGTTGGCTCAAGGTGGGGCAACGGTCCCGCTTTGTGCGGCTGGGGGCCCACGCTGTTCCCTCCTTTGTCTCGGGCAGGGGACCGCTGCAAGGCCCTGCCTCCCCTGGGGGCATCCGCCGGCTGTGTCTTCAATGCAGGTTCTGATAGATTTCGTCTACCCGGCACTCCCCCGGGGTCTGCACCGCCCTCAAGGGTCTTGGGCTCGAAGTCAGGATTCCCACCACCCAACGCCCGAGTCCCGCGGGGCATACGGGACGCCGGGTGCGGGTTCAGATTCTATGCTGGGTTGTGCAGGGGATCGCCTCTTTCCCAGTGTTCCCTCACGCTGAAGGGGGTGCCTCACTCTTTCACTTCCACCGGCACAGGGGGCCGAGGCCCTTTAACAGCGCCACCGCTGTTACTGCTGGGGTGCTTTCCTCTTGAAAAGCTCGGGTGCCGGTCTGGGAGTCTGCCAATTCGGGTGCCCAATATGATGCTGGGTCTCCAAAGGGCACCATGCCGCCCATCCTCCGTCGGGGGACGGGGGAGAAGTCACCTCTGTACGCCCAACGGATGTGTGCGGAGCAGTGACCGCACATGTCCATGTCGGTACATGCCCCCTAGCGGTCTCCCACCACTACATTATAAAAGTTAATGTGAGTGTGTAGTGGTGGATGTTAGGAAAGATTTCGTAATTGTAGGTAATTTTCCTTCCATGTGGCAACCCCTAAACTTTTTGCTGTTGTTTTTCACCTTGTTCTTGACTTTGCCAGAGAAGTGCAGCCTTCTGCCGCACTCCTCTGGGCTTTCACTCCTTTTCTTACGGGGAAACTGACATGCCCTTAAGACAGTCAGTACCGGGGAACGCTGTTTCCCGTAGTTTCTTTTATCATGTTGTGGCTTTAGTGCAACATGACACAAGAGGGCACTGTAAGCTAAGTTACAGCTCTCTTGGGTCTCTAGCCTTCTACAGGCCCTAGATACTCTTTTAGGATGGTATTTGATCGGTGCAAGTCATTCAGGGACAGGAATGGTGGCAGCGATCGATTTGTGTATTTTGAGCTCCTTTTGGCGTTCTGAGCGCGTTTTTCGTGCTGAACCCAAAATGGTGGCCTGGCTCCCAAAATGGCCAGACCACGAGGCTCCTTTGTCTTGTCCACTGACCGTCTTGCTCCCTTCACCTTCCCCAGGTCGAGCGACCCGGGGCCTTCCTTATTTGGGCATGTACTTTCCCGCGAAACGTGGTTGCTTTCGCGGGCTTCTACATGTCTTTTGTGTGCCTCCAGGGTGTGGGCTGGGATGTCTGGTCCCAATACACATCCTGGGTGCCAGAGAGTCTAGGGTGGTGTGAATGCCTGGGATCACCGTGGTCCGTGATTGCTCCACGTATGGTATGTGTGTTGATGAGCGGATCTCCCATTGGCTCCCCTCCGTTTTGGCGCGAAGGGAACCGTGGATAAGAGGGGGCTGGAAACACCACTACCATGTCGATCTCCTGAGTTCTCACGAACGAAGGAATACAGGAGCCAAGTATCCTGCAACCAAGAGGCTGGACCCAGGAATCGCTGGTGACCCGCTGAAGGACTCCTCCTTTGCACTGCTGTCGTCCTGTGAAACCCTTTCCTCCTTTGATCGAACCAGAAGGCCTGTACTGGTGCTTCGACCTTTGGAATAGCAGGAACAGCTATTCTCGGCGACTTCATCATCTCCTGCCAGTAAGCCTTCGGAAGCGTCTCTGGGCCATCCAGTTGACTGACCAGCTTACAAGGGAGTCTTGCTCTGTAACCGCCGCCAGGTTGTGTTGTATTTCGAGTCCTTGTCACTCTCACACGCTTAGTACACTTGGCGTTCCCAAGTCTGAAGTGAGTAGTGTACATTTGGCTCAGATACACACGGCCGCTCCGTTGCCCTGCTGTGGTGACAAAACTGTGCAGGTTTCTTCGATTGGGACGTCTTTTTTCTCTACACGACGACGAGGCATTCCCGGCTCTTCTGAACCTGCCAGCTGCTGAAACTAACGTGGAGAAGCCTGGGTCTGCTTGCATCGGGGACCGGTGAGTAGTATAGCTAGGATCTGGTCGCCCTCCTGCAGTAGCCCATTGCTTTTCCCCGCTGTGTAAAAACAGCACCCTTTTGTCCGTACTCGCGCTCTGCTTCTGCTCACTGTGGAGGCTGCGCTTGAGTCGCGGAACCTGTTCTTCTTCTGTTGTGCACTAACCCGAACTGCCTGACTTCCTCCGAAGAGCTTCTCCTTTTGCCCGTTGGCACCAGCGTGTGCAGGTACTTTGAGCACAAGGCTCCACTCTTCGCAGGGCTCGGACTTCCATCTAGTTAGGTGCCTCTGAAGGCGAACTGAGTCTAAAGCATTATCGCACTGCCTGTTTTCCTTCCCTTTCAGGTGGACTACACATTTCGTGCATATAACGCTTGCGACTGTCGTATTTGTATATATATTTTGTTGATATGGTATGTGTTGGCTTAGTATTGTGATATTGTGATTTTCTCGCTACGGTCGTTGTTTTAAAGGCCTTAAAATAAATGTGTATATATTTTTGATATAACAACTGTTTGGAGTAGGTTGTAAGCGCTCTTGCTTTGTGTGCTCATTGCGGGCTTTCAGTCACCCTCACCCCTCTTGAGACCTAGTCTTGACCGCCGCGATCGCTACCTTGATTGGTCTGGCTCGTCCAGAGGTTACCCTGTTCCAAGTAATTAGGTTGGCCTTCTGAACTTCTGCGCCACCAGGACAGAGTTCAGAAATCCGTCTTAACAGTGGACTCCGAATAATCCGCCAGATCTGGAAGCAGGCCCTTGTATATAGAGGAAAGACATTTTCTTGAAACTACGGAGGACCAACACCGATCCCTTTACCGTTTGCAAACTCTCAGCGCTATGGCACACAGAGCCCCTAATACTCCCATTCATCCCATACAATTCAAATAAGAGGCAGGCAATAAAGGGGATCATGGTCACTTTCGATACATTCCAACACTTTGAAAGAGACTAGGGCATCCCAATGAGTCATAGATATCAAAATATAATCAATACAACTGCTCCTACAATGAGTTTGAACGGTCACATGATCCGGTGAATCCTTGGCAAACCTCCAGTTCCAAGCTTGCAGGCAATTAAAATGTAAAATAGAGTGCACACTACCTGCTAGTGGATAGAAATATAAGGGAGGAGAAACAACTGGTGCCGGGATTCCCCATAGCTCATCCTCGCTTATTAGATCACCTGGGAGTATCTTAGAAGCCTTAAACTGTCAATAAGATATTTAGCGCAAACTCTAGCTGAGCGACTGCTCACTGATTGTTGCTTTAAAAATAGATTCCAATTCCAAACGACTACAAGACCTTCAGACTTACATGGACCCAAATTAGGAGACTCCCTTTCAGGCGCCCACCATTGGATTGCACTTCTGGCTTGAAAAAAGTACGATAATTTAACTTATGGGCTGGACCAGTAAGCCACGTTTCCTGCAGGCAAACAACCTTATAGTTATCAATCAAGGCTTGCCAATAAGGATCTGTATGCTTGCTAGCCAGCCCATTTACATTCCAGGATAGTATAGCACACATCAGCATCCGTGGGCCTTTCGGTTTGGATCGAACTTCCACCCTCAATGTGGTGACTAATACAAGGGAGGTCCGGGGCATTAATCATTTGAGGGCCCAACCCCAAATTCCCCCCAGGTTCACTTTGCCCCACAGGTCACGCACAAATATAAGCCGCTGGGGGGCAGGGAAATCGAATTCATGCAGCGATAAACACTCTGTAGGGCACCCTTTTTGAAATAACTCTAGTGGAATCAGGGGGTGGAGCCTTTAGTACAGAGTCTGTTCGTGCTAGGGCAATCCATAATCTTGTTCCTGTCCCAAGACTGTGGACCAGTGCCCCTCCCCCCACACCACCCACCCTCTCCGGCCCATCCAGGGCCTCTAGTGCAGAAAACTGGCCCAAAATTGGATCATGCCAGGAACCCTGAAGATTACAAATGTTAAATGATGCATCTTAGCACACCACAATCCCTTTGCTTGCCAGAGCATCCTTACAATTCAATATACAAGTTCTGACAAAAGGATCGATAAGTCCAAACCTAACATTACACTCCCCGCAGAACACTGAGTCTGAGAGTATTCGACAAGTCGAAAAAATAGTGCTGGGGATCTCGTTAACTTCTAGCACTTCCGAAAGTGCCTTCACTAGGGCGCATTTGTATGCGCTCTTGTTCCCATGAGTCCTGCCCTTGAAGGTAAATATAAGGTTGGTAGACCGCCATTCCTGTAGCAGGTCAGATGCAGACTCCTTAAGCAGGGCTGCCCGCAGCATCACAGGCAGATGCTTCTCCGGTGGGCTCGCGCAGTGCCTGATAAGCTTCCGGTTGGGCAGCTAGGCTTGCAACCTGGCCTCTTCCATTCACAGATTTGCTGGTCTCGTGCCCATGGTCACCACCTGCCAAACATGATTGCTCCACAAAAGGAATACTCAATACTCTTCCTGCCCTCGCTGCAGCTAGAGCTAATGACAGCTGATTTGCCTGGCTCGGCTGTGACAGAATAACCACCTCTTGAGCTGTCGGGGGGACTTCTGCACTAAGCCAGTCACCTGGGGTTTACGAGGCTCTGTCCATAGTTTGCTGCCTCGAGTTTGCATGTTCCGTTACCTTAGACTTTGAGGGGCAAAAACCATTAAAAGAACAGGGGCCATTTAAAAGTCTATCAATAATTCTCAAGACATATATCAACACAACCACCACCATGCCTACTGCCTTCGCTCTGCTACCAAACCATGTTTTCCAGTTCCTGTAAATGTTGCACAATGCTCACCATAAAGGGCTACAAAGGCGATAGCGGAGCGATCTTGGGGCTCTCTCGTGCTGCACCACAATTAGGTAGTATACTTGCAGAGCATGATGAGGGTGCCAAGCACTGCCTGGACAGCTTAGCCACAGGGCTCGGGACCTCTTGCAGGGCTTCCCAATTACCCCACCATTAACTCCAGGGGCTCCATTGTGACGGCCATAAGGCAAATCCCCAAAACTACACCCCTCATGTGGGCCACGGGCCTCTGTAATTATTTCTCTAACTTCAGGGATCTCCCGAAAACTCAACAAAGGGGCACCATTCACACCGGAGTAACCATCAGTAGAACAAGCAGTTTCCTATAATGGCCCCTCACAGGCAATGCAACTCACCACACCAGACTCCTGTATAGTCTCTGTAGGATCTCCTTCAAATTGAGTCAAACGGTGACATGTCCAAAGTTTGAGGTTGACAATTCATCAAATGTACACGATCAATTGAGCGCTCAAGGATCTCAAGAATAGATCGATCCGAAGGCTTAGGCGATTCTAGAGGAGATGTAGCCCAGAAGCCTTCCAGCAGGGCAACACTAGTGCTGATGGTACTGGTACTTCTTCTTAGCCTGGCATCATGAGACACTGCTCAACTGGACCAGGGGATCCTACCGCAATCCCCTACGAGCATGCCTGGGCCTCCTCCATATTTACAGTTGAACCCAGCACAGATGGCCTGGTATATTCTCCTGCCAAAGCTTTTAGTTTGTTGCATTTAACACACACATGCAGACTTACGCATTTCCAAAAGTTCACGAAGTAAGGGTTTTTCTTTCTCTCCCCTTAACCTCTCTCGTGCTTTGCTCCTCGACCCCTAACTGTTACAAATTTGCACAAGTTTGCGAGGTGAGGGGTTTTCTCCTCCCGTCTTGACCGCTCTCTTGGACTTTGCTTCCAAAATATGATTCTCTTTCATTCAATTCTACAATTCGCGTTCTTCAGTATTGGAAGTGTCCTGGTATCTCTCTCTTTCTGTCCATTACTCGCCGGCTTTCTGAAGCACTCCTTAGGTCCCTTGCAGTAAACCGACGCCAGCGTCTCAGTGCTCCACCTCCAGTTTGCAGGTCCATTGTCATCTCTCACTGCCCTTCACGGCTCTCGCCTGGTGTTATAGTCTCTCTCCCTGTTCATGGGGCTGAGGCGCTGTTCTCCTGTTCCCGCAATCGCTGGCCAGACTTGCCTTCTGTCTCTGATGCAGTCCCGGTGGGGAACACCGGTTTCTGCAGCCTTCCTCTTTCTGCCTTGAGCCGGTCGACTCCACAGATTTCTGCACAGTGGCTCACCAGTACCTCACTCGTCTTCGAGCAAATGCAGGTCGCCCGAGTAGCTTCTCCCATGCTCATTTAGGTTCTGCCTTTAAATCTCTTTGCACCTGTCCAGCGCTCGTAACTACTAGAGCACATTCTGCAGTTCTCTGTATTATTGGTCTGCATTACTCCCTTCAGCCTCCTCGTCTCAGTATTTATATATGTAGGAAAATGTTGTACTTTACTATGTTTTCTTTTTGCGTGATACTGGAAGAGGTCTTTAGTAGGTTTTGTGAATAACAGAAGGCAACTTTTACAATAAGGGAAAGGGGTGTGTGTGCCTTCACCTGACAATGCCATGTTATCCCCCGATGATCACCTCACTCATATAGCCGCCACCAGGGCCAGGATCAGGTAGCAGCTGCTGTTCCCTGGCCACATGGAGGAAGGCCACCCCCCACAGGGAAAGAAGCAAGGACATTGCCAGATTCATCAAAATGCCCTCCACAAGCTGTGACCAAGGAAGGCTCTGTGGACCACTTAATGACCCTGGCTTCTAGATCTAGATCATACTCTGTAAAAAGGATTAAATTAGCCTGCTCAGCCATTTGTGTCATTGTAGGACCACGTACCACTTATCCTTGTTCTACTGACTGAAATGAAGCCTCATTGAATTACTGCACATACCCAATCAAGGAGAACCTTCCCCTAGGATGGACATTTGGAGCACTGGCCAGACGCCTGTAAATATCAGCCAAATTAATTCCACACCTTCACTCGAGTATGAAAATTCATTATATTTCAGAATTTTCAGAAATTGTAATTTCCACTTAATTTGCCGACATGATAAAGCACCCAAGTGTGAATCATATGTCAGCTGAACATATTGGTAGTGTACCTCTGTAAATGATTATTATGCTTTGCACATGTTGCATCAAAGAATTGTTTATTGTATACAATAGTCCATTTGTTTTAAACTATAATTTTCAATTGAAATTTCAAACATATAAATGTACACGAACAAAAATCCAAAGTCTTAGCACAGCAGTATGGCCAAATGTCTACATTAAAGAGGTTTTATACAAGGGATTGGCAAGAACATTTTGTGAACCCTCCTAGCAGTCACTCTATGCTATAAATATCTATTTACTGAAGAGAAAATAAATTCTGTAAGGGTATCACCAACGCATGCAGTATCGCTTCTTGCCACACTCCACTTATTGCAAGTTTCTCAAAATTCATTGCAGAACCTGCAAGAAGACCATATTCCAAGGTAAATCCAGGGTTCTTCCCAACAGGAGTTTTCATCACAAAATGTTCAATCTCAGGAGGGTTTACGTTTTACTCTCGCTTTGTCTCCAACTCTTTCCAAGTCTGTTGATGAGCCTATGACTATTGGTGCTCTGTACTGTATTTTGATCGTCATGACTAGGTTGGAGTTCACTCATTCATTTTCATTCGGTGTTTAGTACCCTCTCCCTCCTGCATACTCTTCAGTTCAAGTTCACAGAACAGTGGTCGGTTCCAATTCTGATCCTTGATGAAAGCTGGCACACGTTTTAGTGGGGCTTCAACTCCTCAGTCTTGGAATTCACAACCGTTTCACCTCCCAAGTAACAGGTCTTAAGGCATTTTTTTTATAAATTTGTGATTGCACCCACTATGAAGTTGTAATCCCCCCCCCCCAAACCCTACCACCCTTACTAGTTCTATGGAACACTACTGCCGTCTCCTTTACTTGGATTCTGCACTGCTCTGTCTGAGCACTCCCAGTGCCTCTCTCTGCTCTTCTCACTTGGCACACCAGATGGGTCTAGGATCATCTTCACAAGGCCCTGAGGAGCCCCCACCACCATGGGAAAGTGAATCCAAGCCCTGTTGAGCTTTGTGTGTTTTTATTACAGTATGGCAACGGGAGCGGTGCTCTGTCCGCTCTTGCACTATTTTAAATAGCTATTTGCAACAACTTTCTTTGCACGCTCTTGTAGAATACCTGCAGGGTTCCTCTGCTGCTGCTTGTGTTGTAATGGGGTGCTTATTAACCTTCTGATTCTGTTGAATAGTACTCGGCGAGCCCTCCATCATGGGCGCCGCCGATATCACAGGCACCGGAGTGCCCGTCCTACAATAACAGAAGGAGCCTCGGCTTCGATTGGGCCCAGCTACTTCCTTGTATCCCAGTCAGAACAAGCCAGCAGGCGATGGCCGGCCCACCTCCAAAAGCCCACCAGCTAAGGCCCTGTCTGTACCTGTCCGGGCCTGGCTGGACTGGCTGCTCCCCCAGCCCCGTTTTCTTTCCTACCTCCACCTCTGCACATCCTGTTGAAATTACCTGGACTTGGGGCCAGTCCCACCAATAACTCAAAGTACACATGTAGACTGACTTGTGAGTAGGCAGCTCCACTAATTACGTTACCCCTTGAATTTACATCTACTGCCACTGTTGGTTCTTGTGTTTAGTGTGCCTTGCTTAAAAAATGAATTTAGGCCTTTCTTACATCTGAAGCCACTGTGGGTTCATGTAATTGGTGTGCCTTGCTTAAGAAACAAATGTATGCATTTTTTACATCTACTGCTACTGTTGATTGATGTGCTTGATGTGCTTAATGTGCCTTGCTTAAAAATCGAATGTAGGCGTTTTTTTACACCTGCAGACACTTCGTTGGGTTGTGCATAGTGTGCCTCCCCCACTCCCATTTTACTCCCTTTCTCTCCTTCTAGGTGTCCCTTGCACTTATTTACTCTGTTTGTTTTACCCTACATCCATCCACCTCCCCTCTTTCCTTTCTTCATGTATAGCTCTTGCCTTATTGTAACAACCGTCAGGCTTGTGCAATATTTTTTGTCATATGTTGTAACAGTTTGTATCCCTCCCATCCTATGTTGTACCACTAAATGCATAGCACTTGCCTACTCTGAATATACCAATGCCTATTAAGAATGTTAATCTTTGTTCTCACCCTTCCTGCGTTGGCATGTTAAATGTATAAGCGCTATATAAGTAACCAATAAATAAATAAAGGCATTCCACTTGGATCAAAAGGGTCAATTTGTTGCACACCTTGGAGTCAGATGCCATGCAGGTCTATACTGACATGATTGATCCATCTTATCTCGGTGCTACAGTGGCACATGGTTGTGTATCTGGTTGGACCGCTGCAGACAAGCTTGTCTAAAGCCTATCAAGCTTCAGCCAGACTTGCAATACAGTTCTTGACGTTCAATTCAATATAGTTGAACATTTTAATGTATGGAGGAGTAAAGAACTCAACAAGATAATGAGAAGCACCTTTATGGCAGTCTTTACTGGTCATCACTAAGGAAGCAACAGAAACCTTCCCCTCATCTGGTCAAATCATACTGTACAAATCTCGCTCCCTTCTTGGGTTCCATGGATTTGAGGATCAATGAAATAGTAAGCTATGCATGACTAGCCTCAATGGCTTCTTTGGGCAGATTGCTCATTCTGGTCAGAAGTCTAGTAAGAGCACTTCATTTCAACTCTTTCCCCTCCTGTGAGGTTTAGGATTTCAGATTATCTTTCGGTCTGAGATTTATCCCACGGGACCCTTGGTTTCCTTTGGACATGTGGACCTACTGGCCTTAGTTCGTTCCTACACCACATCATTATTTACCCCTCCTCTTCATACCCCCATTCTTTGTCACTTGACCTGGTGGGAAAGGCCCAGAAACTGTTGTTTATATACATAATGTAGTCCTATGTCCTTTAACCTTTGCCCTCATGCTCATGTAACATCTAGACTTCAAGGTCCCTCTACTCAAGCATGCTCTGCACAGTTTAAAATAATTGTATTTGAACTACATTGAAATACGTATAGATTGACCAACTGTCAAAAATACACTAAGGGAAGATATTTGTCTGAATTCAATTCCAGTGTTGAAATGGAAGTGATAACGGAATAACTGCACCTTTCAGACTTTAAACACACTACACCAAATGGAAGAACATGCCGGTATCTTTAGGCAGGGTTGAAACCTTTACCACACTTCCTCTACTTTTTTCGCGCTCGTTCTAAGAAACCATGTACCTCTTCTTTTTTTTTTTTTGTTTTATTTTTAGGAATTACAAAAAGAAACCATGTCCTTTATGTCAAATCAAATCGGAAACCTCCCAATGGTGTCTAGGAAACTAATGAAAAGTCTAAAGGTAGGATGATGGGTGTGAGGGCATTGGATTAACTGACTTAATTTTTCAGTGTGGCACTGTGGGTTATTTTCCAATTGATAAATGAGTTACGTAAAACGTGTGGACCACCACGTCTTAGTAGGCCAATGCTTAAGGCAAATTCCTGGCTGATCAAGATCAACTTCCCTCTTAATGCGTGTGTCTCAATAGAACTGGATAATTTTTGTATGTATTTGGGATGACTTAAACACAGAATTACTTCCAACGTCTTTTCCTTCCACGTTCATGCCCCTCCACAAAAATTAGGATTTTTACACCAGCGTTTCAGGAGTTGGGCAGCTGCGAGAAAATGATGGCTGGGGAGATTAACATAACTGAATTATTCAGGAATAACATTAAGTGTTGGGGCATAATTTCATGTTTGAGGTTCTTGCTTCCTAACTTTGTGGGTCTCCTACACTTGTTGCTGTCTTCCATGTTTTTTGACTTGTACTTTGTGACTACTGAAGTTCTCCTGTAACTGCAAATCTTTTTCTGGTGTGCTGTCCTTAGTTGCCCCTATGGCTTGCAGGACATGGGTGCTTTAAAAGCACCCCACTTTGTTCCCAGGGTCAATTCACAGCCTGAAAATGTGTTAAGAAGAAGCAAGGTGACAGGTGTGATTTAATTTTGGCTACACCAGTGTTGTGGCCACTTACAGTATAGGTCTCCCAATGCACCTATAAGACAACCGATGGGAGTAAAAATGAATTATTTAGCCCTCCTGCAGCCCATTCTTTTTGTCTGTTAGTCTGTCTCTATGGACCACAAGGCATGGCTAGAATAGCTGTTTTGCTGACATAGGCTGATGCTGAACCTACAAAGGCAACCTCACTTGTGGTTTAAGTCCTCTGTATTTCCCAATATGCATCCATTATGGGAACCCCTATATACTTGTCGGTTTTCAGGGCCACCTGGCTGACAAAACCTGTGTGCACTGTCTTGACTGAGACCACATGTATGAGTTCTCAGTGGAAGACTCTGAGATGGACTGATTCTGGAGATCCTAGTTTAGCCATACTGGCTAAGCTTTAGTCTGTTCTGTGTTTTGCATCCTGCTCCTCCATGCTGGTGGAATCCCATCCAGGGCGTCTTCCCTTTGCGTCCTTCATCCTCCTAGTCTCCTTGCAGGCCTTGCTGGAATCTTCCTCCCCTGACGTTCCTGAGCCCCTGGTAATATCCTTCTGGCCCAAGTGCCTATATTTGGAACCCCTCTTAGTTTTCCTTGTTTGGAAAACAAATTGGCTGAATTCTCCTCTGCACCCACTCCATCGTGGGACATCTTAAGCTACCTCCAATCATTTCCTCCATAGTTTCCTTCCTTGCTGGCTGGTTGTTCCATCTTGCAGACCTTTGTTTCTGTTGCCATCCTCCTTACTGCCAAGACTTTTGCCTTGGGCGTCATCTCTCCAGGTATTGCCTATGTTAGGTCATCTTTGTCCGTTTCCTTGCTAGGTCATGGCTTTGAATAATTCCACTCAGGGCTCCCAATCGCTCCTAGCTGGAATTAAACCTGACACCCAAAGTCACTTGTGCGCTCTTGGGAAAAAATCTGAAAAACAAGTGCTGTAAGCACGCATCCCAGCTCTCAAGAACTTGATCCTGTAGTTGGTTACATTGTCAGTGGTCCCATGGGTCTGGGTGTAGTTGGGATTTAAAGGCTCCCCCATACTGTTTGACTCTCATTATCTTGAGTGCGCTGTGTGCTTCCTCACCAAGCAGCTCCTCTTGGCCTGTTGGTTCGCAAGCCTTCGGCTGGAACTCTTCTTTGGGCTCCCCTCCTGACTGGTTGCCTCTTCTGGTGCGCCTGCGAGGTAAAAGTAGAACATACCCGACTTTTCCCTTTAACCGCAGTCAACCTATAGGGTTTGTTCCTTTAATTCATATAGGAGAAATTTGGAAAAATCTTTAAACTTTCTTCAAAGTGACTTGTGGAGGTACTTAGCTGAACTGAGACATTGCTCCAGACACCCTTGCAACTCTGAAGTTGCTAGGGCAAACTTCATAATTTTAGAAGGTACCCGTGATTTATTACAGCTTTTGGTGTAATCACTGCAGTTCACTCTGTCATAGGAAGAAACAGTGTTACAGTGTCACATATGGTTACATTGTTCATATCTATTTCTATGGAGAACTGGGACTTATTCTGGACCAGTACTGTTTGACTACTGTGACAGGGTCAATGGGGAACAGGGATACGTCCCAACCTGGTGTAATTGGCCTCCCAGGGCACATGCTAGAGCCATCGTAACACAGGGGTGGGGAGAGGGATTTGGGAGTGCACCAGTCCCTGAATCAATTGATTGTGCCATGTATGAAAAGACTGTTACCACTTTCATTCACCCAATACTATGCACCCTCAATTATGTCCCGTGTTCTCTTTACTTCATTGCAGATTGATAAGACCAAAATACCCTGCTGTGCAGACCGAGTCCGGCGAACCGCTAGTGGGAACTAGCAACTTTCATAGATTTTCTGGAGCTCTAGCGCCTGTCCTACACGGGTCTGGTGAACCATTAGCGAGAGTAGACTACTTCTCTACAGCTCCTGTGGTTCCAGTGCCAATCCTATGCATGCAATATCTCTTACCATAGATTGAATGAAGTGGTATGCAGATACCTCAACCTGCAAAGAAAATGATAGGATATATGATATGGCATTTAAAACGTGCCTACACACGAGTGTTTCAAGGCGCAATGAGGCACGGGGGGGGAACAGAGGGAATACAGACAACGATCATGCAGGGGAAGGTGGAAAGTGCGGCGGGGGTACAGTGCGGTACATGGGATAATAGAATAAATAACAGTAGGTTAAGTACAGCTAGCAGGTGTCAAGTGCAAGGGTAAGTACAGACATCAGGTGTCAAGTGCTGGTAGTGGGAATGTAGGAGTACAGAAACAGTCCCCAAGTGCGAGGGTTGCCAGGAAGGCAATGCAGATAAGCAACTGGCGGGGGAGGAGACCTGGGCCCGCGATCAGAGGTTGCCCAGCTAACCAGTGCAGTTTCGGTATCAGCCACAAAGTCAGCATGTGAGACGAGGAGAGAAAGCGGAATTAAAGAGAAAGGTTTTGAGGTGCTTCTGGAACCGGAGATGATTCTCCTCAAGTTTCAGGGAGGCTGTTCCAGAGGGAGGCCCCAGCTGAAGGAGATCTACCACCAACTTGTTGCTTGGAGAAGCGACTGACCCTGGGGGAGTTAGAGGCGAATGAGCGAAGAGCTCGAGAAGGAAGATATTTAGGAAGAGAGAGTTGAAGGTATAGAGGCCCCAGGCCACAGAAGGACTTATGGACAATGCAGAGGGTTTTGAACTTAATCCTTGCAGCCACTGGGAGCCAGTGCAGAGATTTCAGTCCTGGAGAGATACGATCCCTGGACTTGAGGCCAAGGACAAGTCTTGCAGTCCTGTTCTGGATGAGTTGCAGAGGGCGGAGGGTAGAACCAGGCAGATTTAAAAAGAGGCTGTTGCAATAGTCAGGCCTGGAGGGAACCAGAGCTCTGGAGACAGTGAGCTTCTGGGGGAAGGAGAGGAAAGGAAGAATACCTCTGAGAAGGTGCAGCTGGTAGTGGGACTTCTTAGAGACGTCAGAGGTGTGGGGAGAGAAGGAGAGTGTGGAGTCGAAGATGACCCAGAGGTTTTTCGCCTCACAGGTGGGAGCAGGAGGAGGGTCCAGGAGAGGCCGGCCAGAGATTGACAGGAAAGGAGGGAGCGGGTGTGCCGATGAGGAGAATCTCGGTCTTACTGGCATTGAGGCAGAGCTCTTTGGCAGCACACCACTCCTGTATGGCGGACAGACAGAGATGAAAGGGAGAAGAGGTGGCTGAGGGCATCCTGAAAATGAGCTGAGTGTCATCCGCATAGCACTAGAAGTTGGGACAGAGCGCTGCAATGCGGTGGGCAAGAAGTGCCAGGTATAGGTTGAACAGCCAGGGAGAGAGGTTAGACCCCTGGGGAACACCAAAGATAGAGATAGAGATAGAGGAGAGGAAGGACCCAAGTTGACCTGGTAGGTTCGATCAGAGAGGAAAGAAGTCAGCCGTGCAAGGGCCTGACCGGTGATCCCCAGGTTATCACGGAGATGGTTGAGCAGGATGGCATGGTTAACCGTGTCAAAGGCAGAAGAGAGATGAAGTAAGATGAGGACACAAAGGGTGTTGGAATCAAGGTTGGAGAGCAGGTCTTCACGGATGTTCAGGAGAGCAGTTTCCGTGCTTCTGGCAGCTCTGAAACCAGACTGATGATCATGGAGACAATCAACAGATTCAGTGTGGAGATTGAGCTGGGAGATGGTCAACTTTTCCAAGAGTTTGCCCAGAAAAGGTGTGATGGAGATTGAGCGATAGTTAGCCGGGCAGGACGGGTCGGCAGAGGGTTTCTTAAGAAGGGGGTGCACAAGAGTGTGCTTCGGGGGAAGGGAAGACTCCAGGGTGAAGGAGTGGTTGCAGAAGTCTGCCAGGGCAGAAGCCAGGCAGTCAATGTGGTCCTTGATGGTTTTGGAGGAACAGGGGTGAACCTGTTTTGACAAGACTTTCATAGATCGGACTTGTCTAGAAACCTTGTCTGCGGAGAAAAGGGGAAAGGCAGAGAAGGAAGGAGAAGAGGAGGCCACAGAGGGACCAGAGGAAGAGCAGAGAGTAAAGGGAGGAAGGGGAGAGGATGATAGAGAGGACAGGATGTCCTGAGTTTTAGAGATGAAATGAGAAGCCAGTGCTGTGCAGAGGGCCTGGGAAGGGACAGGAGAGGTAGAGACTGTGAAGGACTGGCCAGTTCCTTGCAAATTTTAAAGCGTTCAGTCGAGCTGTTAGATGCTGCAGAGACGTGGGCTTGGATGTGAGCTCTCTTCTTGGTGAGGACAGAGAGCCGGTATTGCCTTTGGAGCAGGCGGCAGGCCAGTTTGGCAGAGGATGTGCATGAAGCACGCCATTTCCTCTCAGCCACCCTGCATCAAAGTCCTTGGGGGAGGGGGGGCTTATGCAGCCTTATTACCACAGTAACCCAACCCTGGGGCAAAAGGCACGATTGGATTGGGCCCCAGGGTCCAGTGGAACACAGAGCCAATGGGTGGGAGAGGTAAGGCGAACATGAAATCCTGGGTCTAAAAGACCTGTGGCTGCTGCTGCAGGTGTTTGGGTTAGGTCAGGAGAGGTGGAGGTAGACTGAGTGACCAGGAGAAGGTGAATGGAGCATTGAAGAGACAATGGAAAAGTTGGATAGGAGTGCATGTGAGGTGTTTTGTATGTGAGAGAGTTATACCCTGTGAAGGGGTAATTGGGAGAGAGTATGTGAGAGTGAATGGTAGTGGAATGGGATATAAGAGACAGAGTGAAAGGTCTAGAGTAGAGGGTAAAGGTGAGAGAGCAAGCATAAGAGGTGGACAGTGGGGGGAGAGGTGAAGAAGAGTGGTTGGTTGTGGAAGATGGGCACAGGGGAGGACTTGTGGGAGGGGAATATTAGAGGATGAAGAAGAGTAGTGGCTGGAGAAGGGAAGTGATGGAGCTTGAGGGGAGAAAAGTGTGATATGATCAGAGTGAGAGTGGGAGTACAGAAGGGGAGAGAGGGAGCGGAATGTGGGAAGTTGGGAGATTGGGATGTAGGAAGATGAGTAAGTGGAGGAGGAAGCGGATTGAACAGTAAGGAGACATATAACATAAGCAAGATGAGCGAAAGAGCAAGAGTGAGGGAGCGAGCTGTTGAGATCTGAAATTATTTCGACCGTTATTAAGGGAACATTATAGTTACGATACACTTAGTAAGTCCCAGAGGGAGTGCAATAGATAAGGCTTTAGCCTTTAGGCTCTTCCATGGTAGAGAGAATAGCTCATAAGAGAAGAGAGGTTAGCGGTCATTAGTGGTCATATGAATTTTGGGGGACAGAGATGCCTGCGTTGGGGTGGAGGAAACGCATGTGATGCAGAGAAACCAGCTAGAAAAATCTCGAAGTCTAATGACCTTACAGCCTCATAACCCTCAACATGAAGACTTGAAATAATTGATAGGAAAAGTCTGACTTTTCCATCAGGCTTTTTAATTGATTCAGGCCTACATTGCCACTGTATGTATGTTGGCATTTTGTGCTTGTTTCGTATATTGTTCTAACCCTTTCCTCCTTTCTATGACTTATAATGGCCTAGTCACTCCATGTTAGGGTCATCCACTTTTGTTTTTATAAGAATATTTTATTGAATTTTCAGAGTATAATGATCAAACAGTGACAGAACATTTCATTAAGGCTCATAATAAATTCATTAAACAATCAGTTTCCCCCCCAGTTGGTTTGATAATCACAATTCATAAAACGACCTGAGATCACCCGAACAGTCATACAAGGGTGAATACAGGAAACTGCCTTGCCAGATAGCAGTCAATAGATTCTTAGATACATTTTTCTCACTATAAACATCCATAGTTCATTCCCTTCTCCAAATATACAATAATCGGGAAATTCTTTAAACATGGCAGCCTTCTCTTTAGCTCATACTGAAGTCTCAACAAGGGAAGGAACCCACAAGATCGATGCATGTAGAGGGGTGAGAGTAGAAGCAGCACAGCCCAGGTAAAGAAGGAAGAAGATAGGGGGAAAATAACAATGTCAGTGACAGGATTCAGATGAGGGCTTCCAGTACCCGCCTCAGAGCTTTATAAAGTGTTTCAATAGCAATGGTTGAAAAAACATCTGTTCTTTGTCCCGCACAAAGTCCAGGAATGGCTCCCGGGTGCGCATAAATCTTAACATCTTCCCTTCTAGCATAGCCAAGAGCTTTTCTAGGCCTAGCAACTCCCACAACTTCACCCACCAGTAAGTTATATGTGGCCCCTCTATGGACTTCCAGAATCAGGCCCTCGTGATCCGAACTGCTATGAGGAGCGTAGAGAGTAGTGTTGCTCTACAACCAGACATCGGGAAGGATCCATCTTCTGGGGCATTCCCTAGCACCAACAGCAGTGGGTCCATAGTAAGCAAGATCCCAGTAATCTCCTTAATTTTGGATCGCACCTCCAGCCAGAAGGACTGTTTAACAGGGCAATGCCACCATATATGTGCCAGATCACCTTTCTCACCACAACCATGCCAACATGTGTCCGGATAGTCAGGGTTCATTGCATGCAACCTACTTGGGGGTAGATACCATCGATAACACAGCTTAATAGCATTCTCTTGCACAATCGTACACTGGGAACATGTTTGAGCTCTAGGCCATATCCTGTGACAAGCTTCCTCTGGAATCTCCAAGCTCAACTCCCCCTCCCACACCCTCATATAGGAGAGTTTCTTCCCTAGAGAGACATTCTCTAGGAGTTTGTAACAGGCTGAAACTCTATGAACCTGCTGGCCTTCTAACACTTTGAATTCTATCCCAATCGGGTCTCTGGCTCCAGCTTTGCGAGTGGTCCCATTAGTTATCCAGTGGCATAGCTGAATGCACCGAAAACGTTCAGATTCCAACAAATTAAATTTTTCTTTGCATTCAGCAAACGTCAGTGATTCCTGATTCTTATACAAGTCCCTCAGCCACACAGGTTCAGCAGGTTCCCAGCTCCAAAAGCGCCAACCGGCGTGAAGGCCTGGTTTTGGGAGATAGGGGAAAGAGGGCCCAGGTCGGATTTGATCCTTTTTGTGTGCATACCTTA
This sequence comes from Ambystoma mexicanum, assembly GCF_040938575.1. Classification (NCBI taxonomy): domain Eukaryota; kingdom Metazoa; phylum Chordata; class Amphibia; order Caudata; family Ambystomatidae; genus Ambystoma; species Ambystoma mexicanum. Next base: position 41,175,895 of record NC_090933.1, read on the forward strand.
TCCCAACTCTGGAGCGTTAAGGCCGTAGCAGGTAGGAGAACACGCCCGTGAGTTCGGGCCTCCCGCGGGAGGAACGGAAGCTGAGCCAATGGGAAGGGGGATACAGCCTGTTCGTTATCCTGCCATTTAGGGGATTCTAAAGAGTTTGCTCAGGTCAGCATGGCGGCAACCTGTGCAGCTCTATAATATCTTTGAATCGAGGGTAGCCCCAAGCCTCCCGATGCCTTTCCCCTAGTAAGGAGTTTAAGAGGTATTCTAGGCTTTCTCCCTTTCCAAACAAATCGACTCAATGCCTTCTGCAGCTCTATAACGTCCCCTCCGGAATCCGCACTGGAAGGGCTTGAAAGACATATAAAGGTTTCGTAATTAAGGTCCTCTTGAGCACGCTAATCCGGCCCAACCAAGATATCCCCTGAGACTCGTAATATAAGACACAATCCTTCGCCTCTTTAAGTAGGGTGGGTATATTGCTCCTGAAGAGACCCGAGTAAGACAGAATCAATTTTATTCCCAGGTAGGGGATCTCAGTAGTGGACCATGAAATAGGAAACTGTGCCTGGATAGCTGCCCCCTCACTGGAGATCTCTGTCAAAGCCAATCCGATAGACTTGGATGGGTTCACCTGAAACCGTGATAGTTCGGCAAAACGGGACAGAAGGCTCATCAACGGTAGGATAGATCTACCAATATCCCTTAAGAAGCATAGCAGATCATCTGCATATAAAGCTATTTTATGACAGTGTCCTGCGTGTTCAAAGCCCAGTATCTCAGGTTGGAGTCTGATTTGCTGAGCCAAGGGCTCCATCGCCAGAGCGAAGACTAACAGGGACAGGGGACACCCCTGCTTCATCCCTTTGCCTAGGGTAATCAGAGGGGTCCAGCATGTCTTCATCAGAACCCTAGTTGCAGGAAAGTAGTATTAATTTCGAGAATTTGGAACCAAACCCAAACCCATCCAAAACTAGCCTCGGATACTCCCAGGGCAGGCTGTCAAGCGCCCTATGGGCGTTTAAAGATGAGATGGATAATCCCCCCGGGATCTTCAGGACAAGAGCAATTAGATTTATAGCCCGACGGATGTTATGCTGCGTTGAGCGGTTACGAATAAAGCCTGTTTGGTCTTTCTCTATCAGAGTCAGGAGAATCTCGCCCAGCCTTCCTGCTATGATCCTACTTAGTAATTTTGCGTCCGTATTTTGTAAAGCAATCCAACGATAAGATATGCATTCCGTCGGGTCTTTCCCTGGTTTCAAAATCAAAGTGGTTGCAGACTCTGCCATGGATTTAGACACCGAGCCGTGGACCAAATGATATCGATATTAAACAACTTAGTCAAATAAGGGGCCAGCTCAGTGCCAAAAGTTTTATAAAATCTGTTCGTAAGGCCATCTGGGCCTGGTGCCTTTCCAAGTGGAAGGGAACGGATTGCAAGCTCCGTTTCCTTGAGCGTAATGGGTTCCTATAAGCTGTCCCTGAACTCCTGGACCACCTGAGGCAACTGTACCTCCTGTATGAATTTTTGGGCCATGCTGAGATCAGTATGAAAAGGGGCCGAGTGTTCCCTAAAAAGGTTTTCTATTATTTGAAGTTTCCCCTCCTCTGTGTTATTGTTTCCCGCTTGCATCTTTCAGGGAGTCTATGCGATTACGCCCTGCCTGCCTTTTCAATTTGACTGCTAACAGCCGATTAGCTTTATTCCCTCTTGAATAATAATATTGTTTGGATCTCATAATGCCATATGCTGCCTGACTCATATGGTGAGCTTCCAAAGCTTTGCAGGCTATTCGCACGCCCCTAAGCAATCACCGGGAGCGTATTCTTTTATACATTTGCTCCCTCTCGCAATTGCCTCTCCAACCTGACCTGTACCTGTACCTGTCTCCTACTTTCCTGTCTAACCACTGTTTGCGCTGTAATATGCCCCCTATTCACAGCTTTCCCGGCATCCCATACCGTAAGATAATCTACCTCCCACGTATAATTTTCAGAGATGTAGTGAGTTATGGCTGTAGAAACACTAGCTCGGAACTGAGGATCACCCAACAAGAGATCATTAATGTGCCACGTTCCTGCAGGGAGTGGGGCAGCACTGAAAGGGGCCATTGTTAGTAATACTGGAACGTGATCAGACAAAGCCTGTGGGAGGATTTCTACGTCTATTAGCTGGGGAACCAATTTGTCCGAGATGAGAAACATATCCAATCTAGAGAAGCCCCTGTGTACTGCCGAACAAAAAGTATAGTCGCGCTCCTCCTGATGAAAAAACTGTCAAGCCTCAATAAGTGAATGCTCATGGAGCAGAGAAGTGAGTGCCAAAAAATTATTTTTATCTGCAGCAGAGGGGGGCATAGTCTTATCTACTAATGGATTGACCACAGCATTAAAGTCGCCCGCCACCATGAGTTCCCCCTCGGCCTGTTCAAACAACAGCTTCGACAAAGAGGCGAAGAACACACCCTGATGCGAGTTAGGCGCGTACAACGAGACCAGAGTCACTTTCCGCCCCCACAGTTCGGCCACCAACAGAATATATGTGCCATCTCTGTCACGCAGCACTTTCTGCACCTTCAGGGGGACATCCCTACGCATCAGAATAGCCACTCCTTGCTTCTTTAGACCTGAGGAAGCACAGTATCTAGTGCGATAAGATTTATTATTAAGCCGAAACTCATCTAATTTCAGGAGGTGAGTTTCCTGAAGAAACAAGTGATTGGGGTTGAGAGTAATTAATTTGTGAAATAGAGCCTTTCGTTTTAGAGGGGAGTTTAGGCCTTGCACATTCAAAGTGAGGCAGTTAAAATTCAGACCAGTCCCTCTGATCTCGCGCCAGCCTCTGCATAGCCCAAAAAAACACAATCCCTCCTTATAAAGGACCGTTCCCCCAGGGCATCCCCACCCTCATATATACCAGCAAATCAACCCAAACGTTGAAAGAGTGCATTCAGGATAGTACAGCATTCCAAGAAACAGCAATGAGCCCCCCCACCTGCCATCAAAATAGCACCAGTATCGATATTGTGATAAGAACAGCTAAAATAGAAAGGCCAGTATGAATTATAAAGCAATCTCCAGGCCTAAAGTGAGCGAAATTAATATATAACATAAAAAATAAAAACAGAAAAAGACAAAAGGCCACAGCACCCTTCCCACAACAATACAACATCACACAAGGGCGACAACAGTGGCCGAAATCCATATCCTGGCACCTGGTCAAATCACTCTGTCTCGCCATGAGTGTAGCCTAAAAAGGGACAAGCCCCAACATATAACCATGACAACATGCAACCGGACTCGCTATCAAAGGCCACATAGTAGGCAAGTATTTGCCTTGCTGAGCGGTTCAATAGACCCCAACTAAGCTTGGTACATGGGACAGCTACCCGTATCTAGAAGTTCAGGTCCACAAATCATATAAGCTTCAGGAATCGTTGGATCAGGGCCAACTCCTCAAGTCAGGTAAAACCCACATTTCCCATCCCCCGGCTTGAAGATCCCCTCTCCACAACCCATCCCTTGGGTTTCCTCCTCATGGGCTAACAGCCGACTTTCTCGAATCACCATTTCCTATGTCAACGTCGTCATCATCAAAGCCCATCATCAGCTCCCTCGCCTCGTCCTCCGAGCCAATAGAGTAGGGCTGGTTGTGCAGTTCAAAGTGAACCTTACATAGGTACCCCCAACGATAACAGACCTTTTTTGTATGAAGCCAGGCTGTGACCTTCCAAGGCGCTTGCGATTCGCTAATGTATATGGCGACAGGTCCTGGAAGAGAGTTATTGTAGACCCACGGAAAGCCACTGGCTCCGCCTTTCTAGCCACTACCATTATTGCCTCTTTTTGATGAAAGAAATGGACCCTAGAAGGAACATCGGGAAGGAGATTCTGCTTATGTTGGAGTGACGAGTAGACTCTGTGGTTCCTGTCTAAGGTCAGTTCCTCCGAATCCCCAAAGGATAGTAAAGATTTAAAAAGAGCCTTCACATATTCAGCGAGGTCTTGATCAGGAATTTGTCTTGGAATGCCACGTAATCGGATATTATTTCCCCTTGAGCGGTTTTACAAGTCTGCTTGTTTAGCCCCCAAAATCACAAGCCGCTCCTCAATATTCTTGACTTTCCCAGCGAGCTCCTCATTCCCATGTGCTTGTTCACATGCCAAATTTTCTAAGACGTTGACTCTGGCCTCCAATCCAGATAAGTGAGAATCCAGTTTGGCAATGGAGCGAGCTAAAGAGTCCATAGAGGATTTTATTTCGGATTTTATCTCGTGGGTGATATCTTGCTTGTTGAGGGTTTTCAACATCTCTTCAAAGCATTGCTTGGAGAAGGAAGGTTCTGGGGATGAGTCTGCCCCCTGCGGGGCATGAACATCAGTCTTAGTAGTCTGCATCCTTTGGGCAGCAGGAACAGAAGGGGCTAAGTACGCTGTCATTTCACTCACCTTATGCTTATGTCCAGACCTGGGCATTATCAGGAAGGGCAGATGAGAGTTAACGCGCCCTGGCTCGAAAAAGTGCACAGGATGTGGGCCCCCCCCCAAATGGAGCCTTCAACTATGCATAATTATAATGAGGAGGCAGAGTGTCACTTAGGAGCAAACTCATATGCAGTGTGTTGTCAGGGCTAGGACTGCTGATTTCCGGACCTGGGACAGCCCACAGGGGTGTCTGGGAGCACCAGGCACTGTGTCCCCTGCCAAGCTCTTCACCCAGCCAGCCCAGGTGCGCACCTTAGAGGATCCGCTTCACCGCCTCCCAATCCTTGCAGGCAAGTGGTGCAGAGAGGTGAGGATTACGGCCCACGGGCTACAAGTCCCACTTTCGCTTTCCCCCACACCACCTGTCACGGGCCCCTCTCATCTCATCCACCTTCTCTTCTCCTCTTTGGGTGCAGTCCCTTGCTCTTCACCCCTACAGGCACTCCACCTGAGCAGTGTGTCTCGATGTGTCTTTGCCCCGGGACTCCAGAAGACCCACTCTGGACCAGACAGACAGAGCGGGCAGGTATGATCTGTCACTTGGAGGCCGCGATCGCCACAAACACCCTCCCGCTGCCCCAACTGTCGAGGTGCCTGCCGGATTACTGAGGCAGGGATGCTTCCGCAGCGGAGGGGGGGCCCCGGCAACTGCAGAATGCGCCCGATAGCTCCAAGCCAGGGAGCTTGCCCCCCTCCAACCCTTGCCTCCTCCGATCGCTCTTCTCTGAACTGGAACTGTTCCGGTCACCACCTCTCCCACATTCCTGGTTCTTCTGACGCCAGAGGAAGCTTCTGCAGCGACACGCCGCCCGGGTGGTCTCTGGTCTCTTGCTCGTCGCCTTCACTGGTACCCTCTTCCGGGCAGCGCGGCCACCAACTTCTGCCACTCCCTCGCGACCACACCAGCTTCACTCACACCTCGGCGCTGGTCCAATCGCCCTGTTCACTGGTCCAGGGCACCGCAGCGCCGGGATTCTAACGGTCCGCCCGCCATTTTGGGTGAACCCATGCTGTCTCTCTCGGGCTTTCGGGTGTTGGGGCTCTCTCAGCAGAGCATATAACTGAGCCAAAGACAGCTCCTCCAGTCCAGGGGACCTACCGCCAGCATCTTATTGGCAAGTTGCGATATTTAGGGCATTTAAAGTGATATAACCAGGCGCCCTTACACAGAGCCCACAGCAGCCACGTCCGCATGGTGTACTGCTAAGCCACTCCCCGGGTCATGCACTTTTTAGTTCTTGTCATCAGGTGGAATCTCTTGCCCTTCACTGTGTTTTTTTTTTCTTACTAAATTCTAAAGTACTTATTTTACTGGTTTTTTTCCTCCTAATTAAATAACAAATGACTGTGTATGTATGTGTCTTTATTTTAACTTTAGTATAATAATGCCAAGTTAGGCTTTCTATACATTCTATCCTGTACATGGACCCTTCAAATAATAAAACAAATAAAATATCAGCAATCACACATCATCCTGATCAATATAAGAGGTTACAATGAGCGACTAAAAACTCAGTGCCTCATAATTGATTAATAAAACTGCCTACGGCACATTTGATATTTTACTAGAACATGCTTGCACCGTTATCACATTTTATGATTAGTAAAACAATTGAAAAATGACACACATTTTACCATAGCTTCATCATATAGTAGATTAAACAATCATCATCTCCATCAAAATAACCTTGCCACAAGTCATAAAGAATGAATAGGAGAGGATTGGCAGATACACACTTGTGTTGGGGTTGTAATTGTTTGAGAGGAACCTTTCAGCATATGCTTGGGGAGTGTAGTAGCGTTTTAGAGTTCTGGAAGGTTGTTCTGGATCGAGTTGACCTGGTGGTAAATGGTATATTCCCTCGAACTTTTAAAACGGTTATATTTCTTTCAGTTGATGGTAACAGTGGAGATATATGTGACTCTTTGGATTGGATTGATAGAGCGCTGTTGATGGCTATTAAGCATATTATGAAGGTGTGGAAATCTAGGAAAAAGCCTCATTATGAGAATTGGTTATCGGATATGCGGACACTTTCGTGGTATGAAAAGACACAAGCTTTGAAGCGTGATCGGGAGGTTGAATATACTGAGCTGTGGGGTTTGTTCACTAGTTTGTTTAACGTGTAGAACTTGTTTTATGGATATGTAAATAATATTGAGCTGGGTGGGGGCAGGGTGTTTGACTTGGCTATTGTTCTGTTTTATTGTATTCTTATTGTAGATGTAATGTGGGGGTGTTTTTTTTGTAGAGATTTGATAAGGTGCTTCGAAATGAAATATGCTATGTATTGCTTGACTTTATAGACTTTTGTGAATTCACTCTTACATGTAAGTTTTAATGTTTATGTTCTCATATAAAATAATAAAGTTGGGGAAAAAAATATTTAACCTTATAGCCCTAAAAAATAAAGATTGACGCTCAACGGGTCAACACTAATCGCAAGGCACAGTTTACATGTTAAAGTGCCTGATGCTTTGCACGCAATCATAAGATGTTTAAAGCTTTCTAATTTCATCGACCCACACAGCCTACAGCTACAATGGGCCATAGACGTTCCCTGACTGACACTCTCAGTGCGCCCTTTAAGTTAAACCTGGTGCAAATATAGGTAGATACTATCCAATTGTAGGGGTACGCAACTAAGTACCTATTACCCCCCGTTTTACATAGCGAATGTGTCACATGGTCACCAGTGGACGCCTTGGTAGCCAAATCAACCGACAGTTGGTGGCTGTCTAGCTCCTGAATGCCCTTTTTACCGAAGCACCCAATTTTCGCAATTGGGGATTTTCTGACTGGAACATTGAGGTACGTATCCAATCACTGGATTCTTTAAGTGTTTTACAAAACAGCATGTTGCTACACCCTAAGATGTCTATATTTGCCATTTAGCCATTATCATATAATAGGGTGCCTTCTTCAGCAAGGAAAATGTTCAAACATAAATTAAGGTTACTTTTCCTCAAGGCGCAATCAAGAGAGTTTAAGCCAGTTTCAAGAAGAATATATTCAATAGGGGTGCAGGTTGGTAATTTGAGCAGAAATGTGTTGTGCAATGACAGAACAGTGCATAGGTCCAAAGCCTGCATGAGGTACGATTGGCTTAATTGATTTTTGGAGCGCAAACCAAAGTTTGCAGATTTCAGCTTCTGCTTTTCCAAAGCAATGCTCATGTAAACAGGTATGCGTCTGCTCTAATGACTCAGAATGACCTGGGTTGCTGGTTGGAATAGCATTCTAGAGGTGCTTCCCAGCCTTGGCCAAAGGAAGGGGGGAGAGTGAGTTATACGCCAGGTGCCTAACAGTACTTTCCCCTATAAAACAAGCTGCTGAAGCTTTTAGAAGGGTTGCATAATGCTTGATTGACAGGCGCACTCCATAAAAGCATTGCATCCACATGGGGGGAGGGGAGGATTTATCCAGTGAGCTACCATTGTGCACGTGCAGTGTGTCCTGGAACCGATAGGCCACAAGTGTCTGTTCCTGTTGGCTGCTGGTTTGAGGGGGCGGGGGCAAGGAAGTCCCAGACCAGCTTTAGGCCATGTCCCAGGCCATGGACATTTCGTCCACAGACAACAAGGACCAGTGGTCCTTACACGCGGTCCATAAGGACATGAAGGACGATGATGGCGACTGCACAGGGCCTAGTGTTCCGATCACGCCTGCTCAGCCGAGGGATGGATCTCTGGACATCCTGTCGACCCTCCACACGTTGATGTCGAAGATGCTGAGGAGGATGCCACAGGGTCCGGTACCTATGGGGCCCCCCCAGATCCCCGATCGGCCTCTGGCAAAGAGGCGCCATCCAAAGCCCCTGTTTCAGCCTCCCCATCCGTGCCGGGGGCCCCAGTCACGGCTAGGGATATGGGCACAGCGATGACTGACGAAGACTACGATATCATCACAGCGGGTGGCAGATTTCCGCAGCCGAGGGCATCCCCACCAGATGAGGTAGGGTCGTTCCATTCCATTGTCACCAAAGCCTCTGAGCTCTTCCAGCTTGTGCCAGAGGAAACCAAGAAGGAGGGTTTCCTGTATGAGAGGTGCAGGGCCAAGAGGAAGACCGTCATGACTGTGCCCCTTCTGGATGATGTGTGGGAGGAGGGCCTGGCCCTCTTGATGAACCATTGCATGGCTCCAGCCAAACGGGATAGGCTGGAGAAGAAGTACCGGGTGCCAGAGTCTGCATCCAAGTGCATGAGGTCGCAGCCATCACCAGATTTGGTGGTTTCGATGGCCGCAAGGAAGCGGTTGGCTAATCCATCATTGTCGTCCTCAGTCCTTCCGGACAGTGAAGGGAAGAAGATGGACGTCGTGGGAAGGAAGGTCATCTACACCACTGCGTCCACCATCAAGGCGGCCAACGCTCTGGCGAGCCTTACCAGGTACACAGGGAGCTGTGGTATAAGCTGAACCCGATTCTGGAGTTCCACCCCAATGACAAAAGGATGGAGGAAATCGCCCTCTTTCTGGAGGGGCAAGAGTTTGTGTCGGATCACGCCTTCACAGTGGCATTGGACATTGCCGATACAGGGTTTCCGGCAGATGGTCAACCGCGTCTGCCTTCGTCAGCAAGGTTGGTTGAAGGCCACAAATTTCTGCCTGCAGGTCCAGACTAGGCTACTGAACATGCGGATAGACAGAGGTAACCTTTTAGGGAATGTCGTTGACGAGTCCTTGCAGGCCATCAAGACGGTTACGGAGACGGCCCGTTCCCTGGGCACCGCCAACAGCACTGCTCTTCCTTTCGCTTCTCCAGTTGGAAGTCGAGCACGTCATCAAAAGGATTTTCCTTGTTGTACCGTCAACCTTCCAGGTCCACGACACAGGAAGCCTACAGAGGCTGTTCCCAGGCCTACGGTGGAAGTCGTCAGCGCTGCAGTCGCCTGCAAGTCAGGAGGCCCACGCAAAAGCAGGCCTGAACGAACAGGATGTCAGGCCCCCACCTGTGTACCCTGGTGGGAGGACGGCTGAAGAGATTCGCCAGCAAGTGGGAAAAGATCACCACCTACAGATGGGTGCTGGATGCTCTCACCCAAGGACATACTGTTCAGCTCACCTAGTATCCACGGGTTCGCCACACGATAATGGATAGAGGTCAGAAGCGCTGTCCCGGACTCCTCTCTGCTTGGTTATGTGCCAGACGTTGGGTAGCGCCTATAACAGGAGAATGGAGGGTTAAGATACTGGTTCTGTTATATACAAGTGCGCCACTGGAACTCGCACCCTGCAGTTAAAAGGGCTGGACTACGCCCCCCAGTTGGTTTAGAACTCCCGATACGGGAGGGGGCACAGGGAAAGGGGATCACCAGATTGTATAAGCTACTAGATAAATCACAAGCAGATGAATCCCTCCAATACATGAAGGATTGGGAGCGGGACACGGGGGAGGAGATCACTCAGGAAGAATGGTGTCAAGTCTGGAGGAGGGCTCACAAACTTTCCAAGTCCACTGCAATCAAAGAATCAGCATATACGTTATGCTATTGATGGTATCTACCCCCAAGTAGAATACATAAAATTAACCCTACGTACCCTCTAGACTGTTGGCGCCAGTGCGGTGAAAGAGGCAACATATTCCATATGTGGTGGACATGTCCAAAGATAAAGATATATTGGAAAGAAGTTCTGAGTCTAATCAAAGACATAACAGGTGCAGACCTACCTCAATCCCCCAAGGTTATCCTGTTGGGGGCAGTGGTGGAAGGGACATACGCAGCTTCAGGGAACAGAGCGGCCCTCATCACCCACCTACTGGCGGCAGCAAGGATGACAGTCGCCCAACGATGGAAAACAGTGGAAGGCCCTACAGCCCCATGGTGGTGGATGAAAGTGGGGGGAGTGATGGCGATGAGAACATTTGCGCCACAAAATCAGGGACATACCTGAAATTCCTAGCCATATGGGATCCTCTTCAGGACTATGTGGGGGAGAGAGAGGCCCAATTCTTTAAACCTAGGACCTTAAGAAACATTCACATCAGATAACGACAGCAGAAGACATGGAGGTGGGACAAGCTCAGGGAACTGCTTTGCTTTGGTTATAACCTTGATTCAGCTTGCTTCAGAATTTCTCTAAGGGTTGAGGGTGGGACAGGGTGGGTTGGGATGAGGGCAATTTGGGGGGGGGGGAGCTGGAAAACAATAGTTCCAAAGCCTAAGTTCGGGATGGTCAATTAATATGTATACACAGTCATTAATGGTTGTAATATTGCTGTAACCGAAAGCTAATCGTTGTCTTACAGTTAAAAATGAATAAAAATAAAGTTGGTTAAAAAAAAGAAGATACTGTTTCTGTGATGGGTGGACTCCCACCTCCCTCTCGTCCAAATCCCCTTCCTTGGGGTTATTGCTCGCCTTAGGTTTTTGTGCGTTGAACTCGAAGTCCTGCGTCTCTGTGGAGAGGCGCGTGGTTGGTGCGGGCGTTCCGTGGACCTAGTTGCTTCACTGGTGCGTGTGCCCTTATGTTGGGTCCAGACCCGCTGTGACTCCGACTCTGCTTGCTGTCTTCCAGGTTATAATGTCTTTTCCGTCTTTATTCTGTCTTTCTTTCCCTCTGTTTTCTCTTGTCTTCTCCGCGTCTTGCTCCACTACGCTGTTCCCAAACAATGTCTCTTTTTGTTTTCACAGGGATGGTTGCGATCTCGGAGTTGCCGTGCCGATGGCGAAGACCACAGTGAGTTATTGATGCGTTGAGTGCTGCACAGTTTATTGGTGTTAATTGCTAACCAGGTGTTCTCTTCTCTTTGTACAGGTTGCAGTGATGATCTGGGGGGTGAGCGATTGAAGCGCTGCTTGCCGAGGTAAGCACTTTGTTAATGCTGACCTTGTCCCTTCTCCCTTGCAGGTTTCGGTGAAACCCGGAGATGGACGAGGTAAGAGAAGGGCAGAGTGCTGCCAGGACTCGCTGCTTGCCCAGGTAAGAATTGTTAATAATGCTGTCCTCGTTTCTTTACCTTTGCAGGTTGCGGCGAACTCCAGAGATGGGCGAGGTAAGCAAAACGCAGGATGGATTCAAAACCGGTTACTTCACAGGTAAGTGTTCTTGCTCGTTAATGCTGTTCTTGTTCTTCCAGGATATTAATGGAATCCGGATCTAGGGCTTCAGGATCGGGCCGCCAGAGAAGCAGATGAGCAGGAGCTGGACACGGTGAGCGTTACTCTGCAGGAGTGCAGAATAACGCAAAGCGTGTTCTGCTGTTTGGGTGTGGTTTAAATAGCCCAGGTACAGTCGTTCCAGGCCAAGTAGTTCCAGGCCTGCCACACCCAAAACACTAGACCGCGTGGCTCGGTTCTAAAGAACTGAGCTATGTAGTAGGCCTCCATGTTGGATTAAGGTCCAAAACTGGTATTGCTTTATTCCTGATAATGAGCCTGGCACCAAAGGCGCCAGGACTGACTCATGTATGTTTCTGATGGAGTTTTAAGGCCCTTGGGGCCAGTGTGAAGGGCTTTAGCCGCACTGCTGCTAGGGGGCTGTTATACCTGAGGGGATCAGGGTGATGGATCGTGACAGCACTCCCCCCTAAATCCCATCTCAAGGTATTTCCTTTGTCCGGCTCTGGTTTGGTCGGATGGTTCAGATTAAATTGTCTTACCAGGCGTGGCGCATGGACGTGCTCGCTAGGCTCCCATGTCCTGTCCTGAGGGCCGTATCCATTCCAGTCCACCAAGTAATATAACTTGGACTTGGTGAGTTTAGACTCTACGATGTCCTTGACTTCAAATTTGGGTTCTACGTTAACCAGTACTGGATTTGGTGGTGTTTTGACCCGAGTTCCAGGCTGAACAGGTTTTAAGAATGACAAGTGGAATATGGGATGGATCTGCATATTTGGTGGTAAAGCAAGTTTTACTGCCACAGGATTTATAATAGCTTTGATGGTATAGGGCTCTAGATATCTGGGACAAAATGTTAGAGTTCCTCTTATGGGCACGTGCAGAGACGCCAACCAGACTTCATCTCTGACTTGGTAGTCTGGGGCTTTTCTTCAGTGTTGACCAGAGAATATTTTCTGTCTTTCTTTGGCTTGGATCAAGTGTTCTGCTGCCTTTTTGAAGGCTTGAGTGATGGTTGTATGTAAAGTCTTCACCGCTGTCATTTCCAAGGCTATGGGGGTATCTAATTCGGAAGTACGTGGGTGTCTTCCATATATGGTATAGAATGGTGTCATGATCTCTGCTTCCAAAAGGTCAGGGTTTTCCCAACTCCCTTGGAAGCAGATCCATAACCCAGGTTCCGAGTGCCAACCAGTCCCAATTGGGACCTTTTGGACCCAGTCCTGGCGCCAGTGGCACCAGGCTCATAAATATGCCCAGTCCCAGCGCTGGAAGCGCCGGGCTCATAATGCTTGGGTGGACTTACCTGCAGCAGACCATGCTGCTTACTTGCCTGCCAGTTGAGCCTCTGATCCTCTTCTGTTTGGAACTACTTTTCCTGTTGGGTTAGGCAGGAGCCACTCCCTAGATTCAGAACACTGGAACTCTTCTGGAAAGCAGGAACTCTTTTCTTACCTAGGCGTGGCTGTGGAAGGAGACACCTAAGCACTACAGGAGGCTATTTAAACCACACCCAATGGATGAATCTTGCTTTGCGTTATTCTGCATCCTCTGCAGCAGAACGCTCATCGTGTCTTCTGCATCTGATCCTGGGTCTAAGGAAAAAGGCTTACCATCCTGAATCCAGTCTTCAGCAACACCTATAAAGACAAGAAAGAACAGGTTAGCATTACGGTCTTCAGTGACAGCTCTTCACTTACATGGTCCATCGGCTGTCACCAACGCCTTGCGCTGCATTCCGGCATCTGAAAGACAAAGGCTTACCTACTCTTCGTGCGCTCCGGAGGTCTTCACACTGCATTCCGGCATCTGAAAGACAAAAGCTTACCAACTCTTTGCACGCTCCGGAGGCCTTCGGCGCTGCATCCCGCATCTGAAAGACAAAACAAGGTGCGTTTAAAGACATTGGGGAACTTTAATACTCACGTGCCATTACTCCTTTCCACATCTAACCCAGTGGGTATTCCGGCACCCTGCAGCCGCTCCGAACTTGTACCTGCAAAATAAAAAGACAGTTAGAGCGCATCGTGAAGCAGGCAACAAGCGCTTACTTACGTGCTTCCAGGCGCTTCTATTCATCACACGGGCTCCATCTTCAACTCACTTCAGCCCGTCATCCGCCATCGCCGGAACCCTGCAAAACAAGAAACATCATTACTAAAGACTTTAAAGACATTAGAATTACTCGAAACTTACCCGTTCGTGCAGTAAACGACGGACAGCAGTCCTCTGAAGTCAAGAGGCCTGCTCCCCTTATCCAGTGAAGAAACTGGTTACAGCACCCTGCCCCGAGGCAGATGGAGAGCACGGCGTTCACTTACCTAAGGTGAGAGCGTTAACCTTTGGGGTTCTACAGGAGAAGAGAAAGGGAAGAAGAGAGAGACATTCAATAACCCAGTTCCTTAATCCCATATTTTCTATCTGCAGACATCTTACCCTTCGAGTCAGACATACAGTGCACAGAGGTCCAGCCCAAAGAACCAGCCGTGTGTTACACATCACCTTTGAAGATACGGTATACGCCCAGTCAAGACCGGCGCCTCTACGGGAATCAGGTGAGCGTTACAAATGGACTCTGTCCGGTACTGGTGTATAGCGAGTTGTTGTAGGTATATTCGGCTATACACAGCACATCCTTCCAACTTTCTTCCACTTGATGTAACATGCACCATAGCTATTGCTCTAGTGTCTGATTTGACTGCTCCTTTTGGCCATCAGTTTGGGGATGGTGACTAGTGGACAGACGAATATCGATTTGGGCAATTGCACAACTCTTCCTCCAGAAGTTAGACACAAACTGACTCCCTCGGTCAGAAATCAGGACGGAGGGAAAACCATGTAATCATACGATTTGCTCTAAAAACACATTTGCCAGACTGGATGCGTTTGGTAGACCCTTACGCGGATTGAAATGGGCCATTTTAGTCAATAGGTCAACAACCACTAGTATAGTGTTGAACTCTGTGATGAAATCGAGGGAGAGAGTGTGCCAAGGTGCAGGTGGAATATCCAGGGGGTTGAAGAAGGCCCTCAGGTCTTTGTTTCTGGGATTTATTCTGTGCACAAATGCCACATGACAGAATAAACTGCGTAGTGTTCTTTCGCCAGGTCGGCCACCAATAATTTCTTTTCACCTTGGCTAGGGTCTTGGCAATTCCTGGATGTCCTTCTATCAGGTGGAGTCATGAGAACCAGAAATGACTTGTTCTTGTAGTGCCTTACTCGGTAGATATAAACGCCCTCTGAAATATGGGAATTGGTTCTTTGTTGTGTAATGTTCACCTTGAGTGGTCCAGTCTTGTAGAGCCTTGGTGTTCATTAGGAGTCGAATTTCCTTTTGGGGTTCGTCCAGAGATAACTTTGTTGTAAAGTCCTAGTAGTTTGTCACCTGGAATAATGGCCACCGGGTCTGGGGTTGAATGTGTTCTCATCAATACCCATGTGGGATAGGGCGTCGGCTTTTCTGTTCTGGACTCCAGGTCGGTACGTGATTACGTAATCATATTCTGCGAAGAATAAAGCCCATCTGAGTAGACGGGATGATCGAGCCTTTGCCGTCTTGAGGTATTGCAGGTTGCGATGGTCGGTGATTACTGTAATGGTATGTCTGGCGCCTAGGAGGTAGTGCCGCCAAGCCTTAAAGGCTGCCTTGATAGCTAGGAGTCCCTTGTCTGTTATTGCATAGTTAAGTTCAGGTGAAGTAAAGTTTCGCAACCAAAAGGCCACGGGATGTAACTGGCCTATTTCGGGATCTCTTTGGGAAACAGCCCCCATTGCCATGCTGGAGGCATCTGTTTCCACTTCATATGGGAGATCTGGGCAGGGGTGTCGCAGCACCGGGGCTGAGGTAAATATTTTCTTGAGTTCCTGGAAGGCCTTCTGCGCCTCTTCTGTCCATTGGAACAGTTTGTTGTTTTTTCGTAATAAAGAAGTGATCGGGTGCACAATGTGGGAGTTGCCCGGGATGAATCAGCGATAAAAGTTTGCAAAGCCGAGCATACTTTGGACACCTTTGACTGAAGATGGTGATTGCCAGCTAAGGATGGCGTCTACTTTGTGCATATCCATCCAGATGCCTCTGGGAGTGAGGACAAAACCAAGGAACTCGACTACGGTGACATGGAAGGAGCATTTTTCAAGTTTGGTGTATAGCTGGTGCTGTTATAGTTTTGCAAGGACGGAGCGAAAGTGCCTGACATGGTTCTGTTTAGAAGTGGAGTACACCAAGATGTTGTCGATGTAAACTAGGGTACATACGTCGACAATTCCCGTAGTACATTGTTCATGAAGTACTGGTACGTAGCGGGAGCGTTGCAAAGCCCAAAGGGCATCACCTGATATTCGTACAGCCCATACTTAGTACGAAAGCCGGTCTTCCATTTGTCTCTTTTCTTGACGCGCACAAGATGTTGTACCCCCCTGAGGTCCAATTTGGTGTAAATCTGGGCATCCTTGACTTGGTACAGCAGTTCTGGGATAAGGGGTAGAGGATAACGTTTAACTGTTACCTGGTTTAGTGCGCGGTAGTCGATGCACGTTCTCAAGTCCCCCTCCTTCTTGGGTATGAAGAATAGGGATGAGGCTGCCGGGGATTTGGACGGGCGGATAAAACCGTTTGCCAGGTATTGGTCCAGATATGATTTCAAGTGGAGATTGTCAGGTTCTGTGAGTGCATAAATTGACTACACAGGATTTGTGCACCAGGTACGAGGTCGATCTGACAGTCATATAGCCTGTGAGTGGGTAAGGTATTAGCTTGTTCTTTTTTTAAAACGTCTTGGAAATCATGGTATTCGCATGGCAGTGTACTTGTTACACCTAGTACTAACGCCTCTTTATCTTGGACAGGTGTCTCTGGGTCAGACGATGGCATTTCCACTTTGTAGCACACATGAGCACACTCATTAGAGAAGGCTAGATTCTTGGCTCGCCAGTCGATGTTAGGATTGCGAGCCACCAACCACGGCATCCCTAGAATCACCTGGAACTGAGGGGCCTTGATACGATCGAAGGCAATGGCTTCCCGATGTCAGTCTTGGCACAGAAGGGTCAATTCTGCTGTGCGTTGAGTTACAGGACCAGAAGCTATCTCCGTGCCGTCGACAGTAGTGACCATCTCAGTTGTCGTTTTCTGACAGAGGAGAAGCCCCATCCTTGTTGACAGGCCTTGGTCTGTGTAGTTACCAATGGCTCCGCTGTCCATGTATGCCTCCACAGCATGAATCCGAGACGGTTGTTGGTGATTGATCAAAATCACAGGCAGGGCAAGGTGTGAGGTGTGTGGCTCTTTTCCTTTGCTCGACAAACGGACCTCTACGCTTGCTGGGCCTGGAAGTTTTCCAATTCTTGTTTTCCTCCTTCTTTGTCTGTAGCTCCAACTGTTCTCCTAGTGTCATGATTCCTGCCCCTCATGTCCCCAACCCTCCAAGATGTCAGGCTGGAGCCAGGCCACGATCACCTACATGGCCCTCAAGGGTCTCTCCATCCCTCCAAAGACCCACTTGGAGTCAGACTTGGCGCTTGTGGCACCAGGCTCACTCACTCCCATAGGATAACATTGGGGATTGGACTTGTAGTGCATTGATGGGGACAAGATGGATGCCCCCACATATTTTGGTTCCCAGAACTGCATGTGCAGTCTAGCCTTTTGGGTGTGGTTCAGCCCAGAGACACCTGGGATACCCAGAGACTATTTAAGCCATGCCCAGGCTGAGAAACATGCTTAGCGTGACACTCACAGTGTTTGGGATCGGTCTCCAGTAGGCCTGCATCTTTCTTCTGCGCTCAGCTCCTGCAAGAACACTGTTAGGAACAGCCTTACCTTGCAGCGCTTCTGCCCATCATTCATCGCTCCTTCTGTTCTGTGGGCATCTTCGGCGGTATCATTCCCATCACGGCACTCCGCTTCCTGAGGAAAAGGAAAAAGAACAGAAAAAAGGCATTAGTAAGCATTCAGCAAATCTTCGCTTATTTTTAAAGACTGTACAAGCTTCAAATGCTTACCTGAATCCCAGCCGCTCTGGGGGAACTCTGTCTCCGGAACTTCTCATCCATCTGCAAGAGGGAAAAGACACTCCAGGTTAGCATGGAAACATCTAGAGGCGCCGCATACCGCGCTTACTCACCGCATTTCTTCTTCATAACCGGCATCCACGCTGAAAACGTTGCGGCACCTAAAAGACACAGAAAAGGAACTCAGTTCAATAGAAATACGAAAGGGTCGCATTGCGCTCTCACTCACCTTCAGCGCTACTCATCTCAGCAGCACGTCGCCATCCCCGGATGCCGGCCATCATCAAAGGAAGGAAAGGAACGAAGTTAGAGAACTGTTCAAAGGACTCATTATACTTACCTGTCAGACTCTTGCCAGTGAAGTAACTAGGCAGCAACGAGCCCGCATCAATCAACGCGCCCCTGCTGTCATGGTCTCTGCTTCCAAAAGGTCAGGGTTTTCCCAACTCCCTTGGAAGCAGATCCATAACCCAGGTTCCGAGTGCCAACCAGTCCCAATTGGGACCTTTTGGACCCAGTCCTGGCGCCAGTGGCACCAGGCTCATAAATATGCCCAGTCCCAGCGCTGGAAGCGCCGGGCTCATAATGCTTGGGTGGACTTACCTGCAGCAGACCATGCTGCTTACTTGCCTGCCAGTTGAGTCTCTGATCCTCTTCTGTTTGGAAATACTTTTCCTGTTGGGTGGGGCTGGAGCCACTCCCTAGATTCAGAACACTGGAACTCTTCTGGAAGGCAGGAACTCTTTTCTTACCAGGAACTCTTTTCTTACTTAGGCGTGGCTGTGGAAGGAGACACCTAAGCACTACAGGAGGCTATTTAAACCACACCCGGTGGATGAATCTTGCTTTGCGTTATTCTGCACCCTCTGCAGCAGAACGCTCATCGTGTCTTCTGCATCCGGTCCTGGGCCTAAGGAAAAAGGCTTACCATCCTGAATCCAGTCTTCAGCAACTCCTATAAAGACAAGAAAGAACAGGTTAGCATTCCGGCATCTGAAAGGCAAAGGCTTACCTACTCTTCGTGCGCTCCGGAGGTCTTCACACTGCATTCCGGCATCTGAAAGACAAAAGCTTACCAACTCTTTGCACGCTCCGGAGGCCGTCGGCGCTGCATCCCGCATCTGAAAGACAAAACAAGGTGCGTTTAAAGACATTGGGGAACTTTAATACTCACGTGCCATTACTCCTTTCCACATCTAACCCAGTGGGTATCCCGGCACCCTGCAGCCGCTCCGAACTTGTACCTGCAAAATAAAAGACAGTTAGAGCGCATCGTGAAGCTGGCAACAAGCGCTTACTTACGTGCTTCCAGGCGCTTCTATTCATCACACGGGCTCCATCTTCAACTCACTTCAGCCCGTCATCCGCCATCGCCGGAACCCTGCAAAACAAGAGACATCATTATTAAAGACTTTAAAGACATTTGAGTTACTCGAAACTTACCGTTCGTGCAGTAAACGACGGACAGCAGTCCTCTGAAGTCAAGAGGCCTGCGCTACCTATCCAGTGAAGGAACTGGTTACAGCACCCTGCCCCGAGGCAGATGGAGAGCTCGGCATTCACTTACCTAAGACATCCTCTCTGCACGTCAGGCATACAGGGCACAGAGGTCCAGCCCAAAGAGCCAACCGGGTGCTGCACATCACCTTTGAAGATACGGTAGTCGCCCAGTCAAGACCGGCGCCTCTGCGAGAATCAGGTGAGCGTTACACCTGCGCTGAAAGCAGGACGGAGAGCACACTTTGCAAGAAAACAAGGTGAGCTGTGGATCAAAGGGAAGGGTTGGACCCCGGGGAAGAAGGGGTTCAAGCACACAGAGACAATAGGGAGTTAAACTCTACCAGTCCTGTGTTTCAGGCCCAGTCTCCAGTCAAGTAGACTCCAGGGAAGAGTTTGAGGTCCTTAGAGGTCAGAACAGGCTAAGTGACGTCCCTGTGGATACCAGGTGAGCGTTACACCTAGGGGGTTTTACAGGACATTCGCTTGGGAAGTGACCTGATTTCCCGCAGTACAGGCATAATTGCTGTTGTCTCCTTTTGTCTCTTTTGACCTTGGTTAATGGGCTCCGTACCCCCCAATTTGCATGGGTTCTGAAGTGTTTTCCGATGAACGCAGACTGTTCTCCTTTGAGCATACATACACAGTCCGATTCTCTGTTCTGGCTCGATCTGTCCTTCTATCTTGCAGCCTGTTGTCTAGCTGCACCACTAGGTTGATGAACTCTGCAGTCTTTTGGTGAGTTTACCACCTGAGCTAGGACGCCTTTCAATTCCCCCCGTAATCCTCGATGGAATAATGGTATTCGTTTCTCCTCAGGCCACCCAGTTTCAACGCCAAGTCTGTTAAAAGTGGCGATATAAAACAAATCTTGGCTGCCTTGGCGAAGGGGCAGAAGTTCGTTATCCAGAGCTTGGCCCTGGGTATGTCTGGCGAACAGTTTCTGCATCTCCTGTTGAAACACCCTGAAATTCCGCAGTAGTGGGTCATCCTGACTTATTAACGGTATGGACCAATCCGCGGCACTGCCAATCAGATATGACGGAATGAAGGCAACCTGCGACTGATCCTTAGGAAAGGCTCTGGGTCTACAAAGAAAATGGAGGTGGCACTGGTTCATGAATACTGCATATTTTCTTGAGTCCCCCGTAAAACGTTCCGGTGGGGCCAAGGGAACTAAAGGAAGGGAGGACCACCTGCACTGGATTGACGGATGTGGCTGGAACCGATGGAATACTTCCTGGTAACAGAGCCTGCCCAGCCTGTGTTTGGAGCAATTGTCTGGCTAATTTATCAGTGCAGTCCTTGGTGACAATCAACTCCCTCCTAAGGGCGTTCGTTTCTTACTGGGAGGAGTGCACCTCGGCCCGTAATTCTCCCATTAACGGGGCTAGTTGGTCGGTCTCTGATGTTTCCATAACACCCAGGTGGGTGTTTTAATTGAGGCTTCGCGTTCTGTTACGCTCACCTGGTATCCACAGGGGCGCCACACGATACTGGATGGAGGTCTAAGTGCTATCCCGGACCCCTCTCTGCTTGGTTATGTGCCCGACGTTGGGTAGCGCCTATAACCGGTGAATGGAGGGTTAAGATACTGGTTCTGTGATCGGTGGACTCCTACCTCCCTCTGGTCCAAATCCCCTTGCTTGGGGTTATTTCTCACCTTAGTTTTTTGTGCGTTGAACTCTCCGTCCTGCGTCTCTGTGCAGGGGTGCGTGGTTGGTGCGGGCGTTCTGTGGACCTAGCTGCTTCACTGGTCCATGTGCCCTTATGTCGGGTCCAGACCGGCTGTGACTCCGTCTTGCTCCACTATGCTGTTCCCTAACAATGTCTCTTTGTTTTCACAGGGATGGTTGCGATCTCTGAGTTGCCGCGCCGATGGCAAAGACCATGGTGAGTTATTGATGTGTGGATCGCTGCGCTGTTTATTGGTATTAATTGCTAACCTGTGTTCTCTTCTCTTTGTACAGGTTGCGGTGATGTTCCGGAGTGATGAGCGATCGAAGCGCTGCTTGCCCAGGTAAGTGCTTTGTTAATACTGACCTTGTTCCTTCTCTCTTACAGGTTGCGGTGAAACCCAGAGATGGGTGAGGTAAGAGAAGCACAGGGTGCTGCCGGACTCGCTGCTTGCACAGGTAAGAATTGTTATTAATGCTGTCCTTGTTTCTTTACCTTTGCAGGTTGCGGCGAACTCTGGAAATGGGTGAGGTAAGCAAAACGCAGGATGGATTCAAGACCGGTTACTTCACAGGTAAGTGTTCTTGCTCCCTATTGCCTTTCTTGTTCTTCCAGGATATTAATGGAATCTGGATCTAGGGCTTCAGGATCGGGCCGCCGGAGAAGCAGATGAGCAGGAACTGGACACAGTGAGCGTTATGCTGCAGGAGTGCAGAATAACGCGAAGCGTGTTCCGCTGCTTGGGTGTGGTTTAAATAGCCCAGGTAAAGTAGTTCCAGGCCAAGTAGTTCCAGGCCCAGCCACACCCAAAACACATGGCTCGATTCTAAAGAACTGAGATATGTAATAGGCCTCCATGTTGGATTAAGGTCCAAAAGTGGTATTGCTTTATTCCTGATAATGAGCCTGGCGCCAAAGGCGCCAGGACTGATTCCATGTACGTTTCGGATGGAGTTTTAAGGCCCTTGGGGCCACTGTGAAGGGCTTTAGCCCCACTGCTGCCAGGGGGCTGTTATACCTAAGGGGGTCAGAGGCATGGATCATGACACATACCCTGGAGTTTCAGCACATTTGTCTGCGGATCCCTTTGGGGGCACGGCAGGAGCTGCACATTCCTCAGCTCTTAGAGGAGGTATGGGCCATGCTACGAAAAGGGGCATTAGAGCTGGTTCCCCAATAACTACGGGGCTCGAGTCTATTCCAGATCCTTTTTAGTCCAAAAGAAAACCTGGGGGCTGAAGGCCCATTCTAGACCTGCGACATCTGAACAAGTACCTCATGTCCCAAAAATTGAGGATGGTCAAATTGCAGCTTGTGCTTGGCCAACTGGAAGGAGGAGACTTCTTGACGTCACTGGACCTGGAGGACGCCTACTTCCATATCCCCATTCACAAGAAACACTGAAAGTTTCTACGCTTCGTGGTGCAGGGACGGCACTACCAGTTCAAGGCCCTTCCTTTCAGCTTGAGGTCGCCCCCTAGGGTGTTAACGAAGTGCATGGCACCAGTGGCACCCCATCTGCGTCTACAGCATATACACGTGTACTCGTACCTCGACAACTGGCTCATTTGGGCCAGCTCACGACAGTTGGCCGTCGGAAACAGAGACGACCGTCCGGCTGCTGACAGATCTGGGATTCTACATCAATTATCCAAAGACCTCCTTGACACCATCGCAGAGCAGTCTGTTCCTAGGAGCCAGACTCAACACGGTCGCCTGCTTAGCATCGACCTAGGAGGAGAGAGTAGCAGCCATGCGGGGGAAGGCACAATGACTGTTGTCAATGAAGACCGCCACGGTGCGAACCATCAAGTCGCTGCTCGGCATGATGCCGTCTTGCATCTACCTATGCATGTTACGGATACCTCTTCAGAAGTTCCTGGACGCTCGCTGGATACATGTGTCCAGAGGCTTCACGGACAAGATCCCGCTCGAAGAGGAGCTCCGTCAGGCGATAAGGTGGTGGGGTATGTCCAACATCACCCGGTGTTAGGCAGAATCCTGTGCAGTGCCCTTAGGGACCACTACACACAATTAAGACCACAGGTGGCAATACAAGTTTTACCTTTGGTACAAGCCTGTACTACTAAGTTATAGTGGTAGAGCAGAGCAGCCAGGCTTATCCCAAGAGTATATGAGCAGTAGCAGAGATTATACAAAGGGACCACAATTACTGGGGCTCAAGCAAACACTGACTCAAGGTTTCAGGTAAAAAATATAAGTACATTTCTCCAGCATGGGGTCTGGCATGGATTCACATGCTCATGAATATTCCCCGTCGTCAGGCTGGGAATCCTCGGTAAAGAAAAAATCAGTATCAGTTTCGTTTCTGATCTGTCTTTCCTAGTAGTAACCAATCACTGATCTCTGCGTCATACTGACCACAGCCAATGACTGCCCTCTACCTAAGCCCCGCCTCTGGCAGCCATCTTCAGATTTTTACCGCACGTTCAAGTGTTGGGAGTCCTCGTGATTAGCTCTCGAGCTTTTACTGCGTGTTTTGCGCTTTTTCACGTGAATTTTCACATTTTTTTCGGTTAATCGAGCCTCAAGCTCCACCGTTTCTACTCCCGTTAACGGCTACCCATTGCAGGATTTTCCTACACCCCTCAAGGGTGAAGATTTCCTCGAATCAACTTCTTGGAGGATTCCAGAAGATTCGCGGCCTACTTCAAGATGGCCCAGGATGCGAGTTTGTCACCCGGACCCAAGCTGTTTCACAGCTGCCCTGGATGCGGGCTGCAGAATGTGTTTAAGGAAGACGAACATTCGCGATGCCTCTACTGTCCTCATGGGGACAAGACTCATGTAGAGAAGGACTGCCGGTTCTGCAAGAACTTGTCTGAGCGGACCATGAGGGACCGTCAATCCCGTCTTGCAAGCTTGTTGGAGAAGGGCTGGACGGGTGAGAAGAAGAAGAAAGGGTCTGAGCGGGCTTCTAAGTCCTGTGCGGGCGTCCCGGCGACGGGGGCCCAACACCAGGCCAAGCGCCGCGAGTCCGCTGGCTCTGGGAGTGCCGAAAGGTCGGGCTCTTCGGTCGCCAGGCAGGGCGCACCTTCCCCGGCACCGTCAACCACGAGCCAACGCTCCGGTTCGGGGAAGAGAAAGTCTGAGACCCCGGGTAAGCTCCGGGAGAAGCCCCGTCTGATCTCGGAAGAGGGTGAGCGAGTCATCGCCCCTCCCCCAAAGGAGAAGGCCCGGGACGCACCTAAGGTGGTGAAGGCCCCTACCCAGCAGGCGAAGGCCTCTATCGAGGCTATCGCGGCGACTCTTGCCAAGCTGTCAGAGACACCGCCAGCGGAGACTGCCTCCAAGGAGGGAATCCTCTTTTCAGCCAATCGTCGTGGCCGCCATGATGGAAGAAGCGAGGGGGGGGCACGGTGCCCTCCTCGAGCTCGGAGTCAGCCTCGGAGGAGGAACTGACCGAGGCTGTGAGGAACCTCGAAGTCCAATTCGAGAAGGTTCGATCCCGTTAGGAAGATCCTCGGGAGATAACCGAGGAAGACGATGATGGTGAGGAAGAGCGGCCTTCCCTTCCGGCGCAGCCGGATCCTAGGCCTCAGGATGGCTCGGCAGCCATTTTGTCTGCCATTCAGTCCTTATGCTCAGAGATGAGGACGAGATTCCCACGGCCCAGGCCGGAGGACCCGCAACCTGGCCCGTCGGGAAGTCCTCAGAACAAACGACGGAGGACCCAACCCTCTCCTCCGCTCGCCCCCGTAAGGGCTACAGTTCCCTCCTCATCCTCCCACGAGTCGGGAGATGACGGTGCGTTGGGCTCGACGACGGGTTCTGAGGGCGACGACGACGGAACGGGTCTCCCGTCTCCCGTCGCACGGGCCTCGCCGCCCGACGAGATTGGCTCATTCCACGCCATGATCGCGAGGGCGTCCGATTTGTTCCAGCTCTGCCCGGAGGAGCAGAAAAAGGAAGGTTTCCTCTATCAGCGCCGGGAGGCCAAGAGGAAGACGGTCATTGCGGTGCCCCTAATCGATGACATCTGGGAGGAGGGCCTGTCGGTTCTCAAAAACCCCTCCACGGCACCAGCCAAACGGGACCCGTACGAGAAGAAGTACCGGGTCCCCGAAACCGCTCCCCTGTGTCTCAGGGCCCAGCCAACGCCAGACTCGGTCATCTCGGCGGCGGCGAAGAAGTAAGCGGCGGGGTCAGGAGCCTCGACGTCTAATTCCCCGCCGGACGGCGAGGGAAAGAAGTTGGACGCCATGGGGCGGCGGGTCATTTCATCGGCGGCGACGACGATCAAAGCGGCCAATGCCCTGGCGATCGTGGCCGTTTACCACAGGGAGCTCTGGTTTAAGCTGGCCCCCATATTGGACTTCCTGCCGGACGACATGAGGTCCGAGGCCCTGGAAATACTGCAAGAGGGCGAGGTGGCCTCGGACCACGCCATAACGGTGGCACCCGATATTGCCGATACCGGGTTCCGCCAGCTGGGCAACGGTGTTTGCCTACAATGACGGGGTTGGCTCCGGGCGACCGACTTCCGTCAGGACGTCCAGACCAGGGTGTTGGACATGCCGTTCGACGGCAGCAACTTGTTCGGGAAGGCGGTGGACGAGTCCCTCCAAGCCATAAAAACGGAGACGGTCCGCGCCCTAGGAGCCCTTCAGCAACGACGGCCCTTTCGGAGCTCCAGAGGCAGACAGGGTGCCTCCAAGGGATCCAGCGGTGGCTCGTTGTCCTACCGCCAGGCGGCATGCTCCTCGTCTCAGGAGGCCTACAGGGGTTGCGGCAAGCAGGGAGCGCCTCGCTGCCGTCGGCAAGGTGGCCAGGGCGGCAAGTCCACCACCTCCAAGCAGGACTGAACCGGCTGTGGTCTCGGGCCCCCACCGAAGCACCCCGGTGGGAGGCCGGCTGACTAATTTCGTCGGCGTGTGGAAGTCCATCTCCACCGACCGTTGGGTGCTGGATACCCTGGCAAGAGGACACTATCGAATTCCTGAAGAAGTGCCCTCACGTTCCACCTGTGGCCAGGAAGGAAAATCACATCCCGCAACTGCTGTTGGAAGTACGGGCGATGCTCAGGAAAGGCGCCATCGAGCTTGTCCCGCTCCGGGGCTCCGGGGTGTACTCAAGGTACTTCTTCATCAGGAAGAAGACGGGCGGCTGGCGCCCCATCCTGGACCTTCGTCGTTTGAACAAATACATCAGATCACAAAGGTTCAGGATGGTCACCCTCCAGCACGTACTGGGACAGCTGGAGGAAGGCGACTTTCTATCGTCGTTGGACCTGGAGGATGCATACTTCCACGTTCCCATCCTCAAAAGTCACCGAAAGTTCCTCAGTTTCGTCGCCCAGGGACGCCACTACCAATTCAGAGCACTGCCGTTCGGATTGAAGTCGGCCCCCAGGGTCTTTACCAAGTGCCTAGCACCAGTGGCGGCGCGGTTGCGCCTACAGGGGATTCACATCTACCCCTACCTGGATGACTGGCTCATCCGCTCAAGGACGAGGGAACTCGCCGTCGAACACACTGCAAGGACTGTCCAGCTACTCACAAACCTGGGATTCGCCATAAACTACCCGAAGTCCCACCTGGTGCCGTCGCAGGTGGCCCTGTTTCTGGGAGCGAAGCTCGATACAGTGAGGCGCCTGGCGGCCCCGTCGGAAGAACGGACAAAGACCATTCTAGGCAAAGTGCAGCACCTGCTAGCCACGGACGTGGCCAGGGTGAGGTCCATCAAGTCCCTCCTGGGGATGATGTCCTCTTGCATCTACCTGGTGCGCCTCTGCAGACTACAGATGCGCCCTCTTCAAGAATTTCTCGACACCCGTTGGATACAGGCGACGGGCACCTTTCGAAGACCGGGTCCCCCTCAACGAGGTGTTCCGGCGGGTGATTCAGTGGTGGGGCGTTCGAGCGCACCTCAAGGCGGGCAAGGACTTTCAGACGCCGGCGTACCAAGAGACGGTGAAGACGGACGCCTGCCTGGAAGGTTGGGGCGCCCACACCGGAGATCTCCACGCAAGAGGCCTCTGGCTCCCGGAGGAGAGGCTCCTGCACATCAACGTCCTGGAACTCCGAGCCGTGTTCTGGGCTCTCAAATCGTTCCTCCCGTCGCTCAAGGGCAAGGTGGTGCGGATCTTCACGGACAACAACACGACAATGTTTTACATACGGAAGCAGGGAGGCACCAGATCCCCAGCCCTATCCAAGGAGGCACAGGATCTGTGGCACTGGGCGGTCGCCCAGGGGATGTTCCTGGTCCCCTTCCAACTGGCAGGAGAAAGAAACACCATCGCCGACTCGCTCAACAGGGAGCTGCGCGCGTGTCACGAGTGGGAACTGTGCCAGGATCAGGTGGATCAACTCTTCCGACGATGGGGCAAACCCCAAATCGACCTGTTCGCAACAGCGACAAACTCGAAGTGCAAGAGGTTCGCCAGCAGGTTTCCCCAGCCGAGAAGCATGGGCGATGCGTTCTCGTTCCCCTGGGACGGCCTATACCTGTATGTGTTCCCTCCGTTGCCGTTGCTGCTTCGACTCATCAGCCAGCTCAATAGGTCCCGGTGCAGGATGATCCTCGTCGCACCGGCGTGGCCGAGGCAGATCTGGTTCCCGGACCTTCTGGACTTGTCAACGTCCCCTCCCATCAAGCTGTCGGCGGACCTTCTCTCCAGAAAAGGAGGCGCCATCTTCCACCACGACCCGGCGTCGCTGAACCTGCAGGCTTGGCTCCTGCAGCGCTAGAGTTTGGAGGCTACGATATACCGGCCGATTGCAGAGAGGTTCTTGCAAAGGCCAGGGCGTCCTTGACTCTCAAATGCTACGGTCATAAGTGGAAGAGGTTCTCTATCTGGTGCCGAGCACAGAAGATCAACCCCCTACGGATTACGGCCCCTCAAGTGCTGCCGTACCTGCTATCGC
Source organism: Ambystoma mexicanum (assembly GCF_040938575.1). Classification (NCBI taxonomy): domain Eukaryota; kingdom Metazoa; phylum Chordata; class Amphibia; order Caudata; family Ambystomatidae; genus Ambystoma; species Ambystoma mexicanum. Next base: position 41,203,509 of record NC_090933.1, read on the forward strand.
TGGCAAAGGCTGGGCTAGCCCATGCCTCCATTAAGATTCATCTGGCAGCGATCTCCAGATATACCAGAACCACAGGACGGACGTCCCTGTGGTCCCATCGACTGGTAAAAAAGTTTATGAAAGGTTTGTTCCGGTCGTTCCCGCCGGTGAAGGCCCCGGCGTGGGAACTTAACGTGGTGCTGACCAGGCTCATGGGGCCCCCATTCGAGCCGATGCACTCCGCACCTATGAAGTTTGTGTCATGGAAGACTGCGTTCCTGGTGGCCATTACCTCTGCACGACGAATGGGAGAGATCCAGGCCCTATCCTGCAAAGCACCGTACTTGACTTTCCATGCCTCAAGGGTGGTGCTTAGGACACACCCCTCCTTTATGCCCAAGGTGCCGTCGGACTTCCATCTTAACGAGCCCTTGGTGTTACCTGTTTTCTTCCCGTCTCCTTCGTCGCCGTCCGAGAGGACTTTGCACTCGATGGATGTGGCTAGAGCGCTGAAGTTCTACGTGGACCGCACGAAGAGTTTCCGGAGGACATCACAGCTGTTCGTGAACTTTGGACCTGTGAATCAAGGGAAGGATCTCTCGAAGTCTTCTATTTCCAGATGGCTCTCCGGCTGCATCATGCACTGTCACCGGTTGGCTAACCGACCGCTGCCAGGCCGTCATTCGACCAGAGCGATCGCTGCTACTACGGCGTTCTTATCTGGTTTTCCCCTGCTGGACATCTGCAGGGCTGCTACGTGGAGGTCGACGCACACTTTCACGATATTCTACTGCGTCGATCGGGATTCCAGGGAGGAGTCCAGGGTCGGGCAAGCAGTGCTGCGCAACCTGTTCGCTTAAGGTGAGCCTGGTGAGGAGGTAAGAGATGCTTAATGTTGAGTTGTTGTATTGCTTAATGTTGAGCCTTTTACCACCCCCCGTGGTTGTGCATGTGTGTACTGCTATTTAATCTTATATTCATGAGCATATGAATCCATGCCAGACCCCATGCTGGAGAAGGAACAAGTTACTTACCTGTAACTTTTGTTCTCCAGCATGGGTCTGGCATGGATTCACATGCGAACCCTCCCGCCTACCCCTCTGCGGCTCTTCACTTGGTCATACTGCCACTTCACGTGCTACCAAATCTGAAGATGGCTGCCAGAGGCGGGGCTTAGGTAGAGGGCAGTCATTGGCTGTGGTCAGTATGACGCAGAGATCAGTGATTGGTTACTACTAGGAAAGACAGATCAGAAACGAAACTGATACTGATTGTTTCTTTACCGAGGATTCCCAGCCTGACGGCGGGGAATATTCATGAGCATGTGAATCCATGCCAGACCCATGCTGGAGAACAACAGTTACAGGTAAGTAACTTGTTCCTTATTTTTAAACCATCAGTTATAAAGACAACATTTCTATTAAACTTTAAACATGTTTAATATATTACAACTAACCAATTCACTTTGTACAGTATGTCTCAAGGCAAGTACCCTGTGTTGGAATGAACCGGTGTTATGAACCAAACAAGATACCGCGGATATGGTTGCTATCACTTTTTGAAAGTTCGGTTTACTCAATAAACGCGTATCCGTGACATGAAATGCTACCGGTGCAAAAACACACTTAGCACCTGAGATACCCAGAGGGAGTTGGAGGCAAAAATCACAGGCAATATTTTATTTGGTTTCAGAAAATATTTACTTTCAGTTACATCACATCATCAGATCCCATTCTTTCTCGTTGCTCATCTAAGAGTCCAATTTGGACCACAGTGATCGAAACTTTGGGCAAAATAAAATGAGATGTTTCAGAGTCTCTGTAGAATGTTCACAGAACCGACAAGTTAGACTGAGATTCTCGTACCCCTTCCAAGTTTTTATGCAGTCTTTGGTCAAGTAGAGATTATGTCGAAATTGCAGGTATAATAATCTGGAGTTTTGATCCAGTGATTGAGCCAAGTAGGGTTGTAATTTATCAAATTCCCTTGCTTCCGGCGGGACATCCTTCATAAGACGCGAACGTGCGCGATATGCGCAAGTTTGATGCCAATCCGTTCTCCATTACTTTAATTTAGCCTTATCTGGATTATTTAACAATATTGTGGTTTTTATATTGTATGCAGCCATAATTTCAGTACATACATTTCTCCATTTTGAAAGAATTGTGTTTGTCTGATTGCCACAGGGTCTGTTAGTCGAGGGGGCACGTCTCCGTCCCCCCTGATCGAGTTTTGGCTGGTGGCAGTGGAAACTACTTTTTATATTCGACCGCAAATATTTTCCTATGGGATTTTCCCATTTTTCGAGGCTACCAACTTTAATTATTTAATTCTCATAGCCTCGAACATACCGCCGGTTTATTTATTTACTTAATATTAATTCTCCAGTTGGTATTTTTTGCCAAGATTCGATTCTAAAATGGCGTTTGTGTTCTCTTCTGTGACCACTTAGCATGTTTGAGTGACAGCTAGGCTGAGTGAATGGGGGTTTTCTGCATAAAAGCATTGCTTTGGGGACTGGAACTTCAGAAGTCGCCACAGGACCTGAGAATCCGACGAGGGAAAAGCTGAGCCGACCTACCACGACGACACCACCAGTGGAGCCCTGCAGAACCGACTCACCACTTCCCGACGACAGAGAAGATCTCCCTGCTGGAGAGGCTTCTTCCCCTAACTGGTGGGCACAACCAGTTTACCTTTCCTTCTTCGCACCCCAGCCCGGTTGTGGTCAAACTGCCCGTGCCAAGCACCCCGGCGGCCGGATACCCACTCACCACTGAACCGCGAATCACCGGACCGCTCCTTGTACCTGAGAAACTCTGCGGCTGGTTTCTGCGACTCCTGTCTTCCTCCACGACGAGATCCTCTCTTCCCCTGGACGAAGCACAGACTGGCATCTGCTGCCAGGAACAACTGCCCCCGCTGGAGCGTTCTCACCACTTTAAGGTAACGTGTCCGCCAGGCCTCCCTTTCTAAAGATTGCAACAAGGTAATAACTCCTTAACCTTCTGGACTGGGCTGGCCGCCTTGACCCTCTAACTGGCCCCTTTCTCTGATCCAACTCCTTTTTGAACCATTACAAGACTTTTGTGCACTGCAACCGTGTGACCTTGGACACATTTCGTTTTGATCCTCTTAAAGCGGATCCGGCCTACTGACTCTGAATTCACGGTTTTACTTTGCCTTCCTCTCTTGTTATGTTCTTGTAAAAGTGTTGGGATCTGTTTCAATTTTTTCTCTGCTTTTCTCTCCCTTTTTAAAATGAACTATTAGAGTGCCATCTACGTTAAGCGCTCACCGCTGTCTGAAAATAAGTGGGGCTTTACTTAAGACTTGTCTAATGTATATCTTTTAGTGACCACCGTGTTTTTGAATTGCTTACTATTAGTGCCTGTGTGTTTTTCTAGATGTGGTTTTAAATAAATAATTATATCTCTTTTACACCAAGCCCTGGTCAGCGTTTACTTGTTCTTTTGTGTGCTCTTGACCTATTGTGAATACTCTGTATACTGCCTAACTCTTCTTGAGGGAAGTCTGACTGCTCAGCCACAGCTACCAAGTGAATCTGTGTGGTACGGACTGCTACCAAGTGGGTTTACTGCCAAACACCTGTAGTCCTAAATCTTTTGCAGTGGTCCCAGAGGGAACTGCACAGGTTTCTGCCTAACAGAAGGTATCAGGTTTTTTTGGCAGTGTGGTATCTGTGGTCAGGTTGCCCAGGGAGAGACTGATGACGTGGGGTTCGGACCAATCTATAGGCTAGACAGAGTCAATGATTACTTGTGAATTGAGGGTGAGGAAGCCAATCCAGTATTCTACCTTTGTCATGGGTAGGGGTGTTGACCAATTTTGAGAAGCACATATCTTGCATGGCTGAGTTGAACGCTATGGCTGCGTGTTCTAAGGGGTCATTGTAACCTAAATTTAGGTCTGCAAGTATCATATATTTATTGTTGGGTTTGATGTAAGGGGTGAGCAGTAGTGGAATGTCTGCGTCAGGGTGGGTGTTTTTGTTATGTGATCTGTACAGAACAAGAAGATTGGTGGTAGTTTTAGGGTCTGATGTGAGTTTGGCAAGGAGGAGTTTGTATCCCTGTATTTCTTCAATCGGGCAAGCTGTAATTTGCAGTGTGGATTTGGCTATTAGGGCAACTCTGCCTCCATGGGCGTTAGTCCTGTCAGTCCTGAGAATGCTGAATCCTTGGGGGATGGCAAGAGTTAGGAGAGGGCCTGACGCTGGGTGTAACCAAGTTTCAGTAACCGCTAGGATGTCAAGTTGTTGGTCAATGATGAGATAATGGATTTCTATGGTATGTGCTCCAATAGATCAGGCATTGATGAGAGCACATTTGAGGTTAAGGGTCTGGTCTAGGTGTGGTGTGTTGTCTAGGTTAGGTATGGATATTGTGATTTTGGTGCTGCTGGGTAGTTTGGCACATATTATGGGTGGGCCTTTGTGTTTGTTGGTGGAGGGTATGAAGTCTGCTTTGGTAGGGATGGGGGTGGGGCTGGTGGTTAGATGTAGTGATTTAGTTCGTGACCTGAGTCTCTCGAGTCTGTCGTTGTCCAGAACGGGTGTTCTCTTGTTGGTAGCTTCTGTGGGCTGTGAGTGTTTGGTGGTGAGATGGGGGTGGTGGGTGGGGATTGGCTCGGTGTTGGTGGTGGCAAAGTTAGGGGTAATGGTAGTTTGTTCTAGCGGGCTGGGGAAGGGAGGGGTGGTGGGCAGGAAGGGGGTGGGGCAGGGGATGGGATGGTGGCGCTGGCAACCATGTCTAGATAGACCATTATCATGTTTGATAAATGATCCTCATGAACAGGGAGTGGCGTGGTGCATTAAGCAGAAGGGAAACATGATGGATGAAAGGAAGCCTAGCATGGTTAAGATGTCTGGGTAGAAGTAGAGTGGGGCGATGGGTGTGATAGGCTAGTTCAAACTGGACGGCAAGATCAGTTAGGATATAGTCGGCTAGTTCAAAGTAAGGCAGAAGGCAATATAGGTGGGATGCCTGGATCAGTGCGATACAAGTCGATTTCAAATGTAGTAGGCTAGTTCAACAGATGAATAACTGGCCAGTACAGCTAGGGTGCAGTGGGTCAGTACAGGTACGAAAATGCAGTAAGCTAGTTCAACAGGAGGGCGTTAGGCCAAATCAGATGGGGTGCAATGGGCCAGTACAGGTACGAAAATGCAGTGGCTGGTTCAACAGGAGCGCATTAGGCCAGTACAGATAGGGTGCAATAGGCCAGTAGAGGTACGAAAATGCAGTAGGCTAGTTCAACAGGAGGGCATTTGGCCAGTATAGATAGTGCCTTGGGCTTGGTAGTAAAGGCAGTGGACAGGGACCGTGGATAGGGTACAGTTTAATCGTAAGAAGTGCAATAAACGTTGAGGCAATATGGGCAAGTAGCAGTGTGCCAGGACAATAATACATACAGGACCACATATGGCTAGTAGGGTGGTAGAAGGAGCACTGTGTGAAGTGAGCAGGTAGCAATAATGGTATTAGAGAGTGCAGTAGGTCAAATGCAGGAAATTGAAATACATGTAAATAGTCAGCAAAACGACAGCCACAGTCAGCTTGGGCTACAAGCAGATAGGTTAAACAGGCATAGGGTTATAGTGCCATTGGTGCCCGGATAGGGGTAGTCATCGGAGACGACTGGAGCAGAGATATGGGTATCATAGGCAGGCAATACAACATGTGCTACAAGATACAGTAGGACTTTATTGCGTGCACTCAAACGCAGTCGGAATTCAAAGTCAAGTTAGTAAATAGTGATCGAACATGTATATGAAGCTTACCAGCTATTCGAGTTCACGGAGGTGAGGCGTCTTTCAGGGTTACAAAATCACATTCTACGGGGATGGAATGAGGTGAGTGAAGGGCAGGGGTCCCGAGCTTGGCCACAGACAGATCTCAGGACAGGCTCTGGACAGGCAAGTAGCCTTACGATTGTGGGCCTTGCAGGAGGTGGGCCGGCTTTCGCCTCCCGGCAGCGGATTGGTGCAGTTGTAGAAGGGGGCATCCAATCCGGTGCTGGAGATGAGGAAGATGGTGGTTCTGTTACAAATGCAGCGTCAGGGTGGCCATTTTGGCCTAGTTATGGCCTTGTGGTGTGCAATGGCTGCTATAAGCACACAGGGCAACAACTTAGTAGATAAACAAATAGAGCGCCAATGCCACCAGCCAATTTAATAGCTGTGTAGGGCTGTGTAAATTACCGCGAGATTCGCGCTGTTGGTGAGTTGCAGCAGCTGATGGCCGCTGGGCAGAGATAAAGCCAGCTGGCTTACCTAAATGCTGTAGAGTCCTTCTGGGAGCGGGGGGAGCTCCTACTCCTCCGCTGGGCTGACGGTCACAGTGCAGGGCTGTGGACAGGCAAGGATCCTTACGATCGTGGGCCTTGCAGGAGGTGACCGGATCCCAGAAGGGCTTTAAGCTTTTATATTTCTCCCTTGGCTAAACTGAGACAGGAGCATCAGTTGTTTATTGGATTCACCGGACACAAACTGGGTCTTGAAGTCACAAAGCAAACTTTATCCCATTGGATAGAATAAGTTACTTACCCCTGGTAACGTTCTTTCGACTGGATGTTCCTTGCACGTATTCCTTATGCCTTCCCATGGACTGCTTGTTTTGGGTATACCCTAGGGGTGTCACCTGAATGAGTGGAAAGGGGAGTTGATTCACATTCTGTGTTGTGGGTGTCTGATTTTGGTTGTGGCACAATGCCTGTGGTCTGCCTGAAACTGGAGGGAATTCAGTATGTGCTCTGGAAGGGTGGGAGTTTCCCCCAATACACACCCACTGTTTTGAGTGTCTGGTTTTGGGTGAATGGCCTGAATGCCTGATTAGGTGCTGCATGATGAATGCCCCAGTGTGTGCTTGGCTGACTGTGCCTAGCTCAGCCTGAGTGAATTGGGAGAGGGGGTGGGCGGGGGTTGTGTATTTCAGAAGACCCCTCACTTGCCTCTGGGTCAGAAGCTTGGAATCCTCCTGTGTCAGAAGCTTGAAGTTTCCTGGAGGTGTATCCTTAAGCCAGCTGGAAGAAGTTTGCTGCTCTCAACTCTTCAAGAAATCCTAAGGCTGCTGTGCTGATTCAAGGACTGATCAAGAGTGGACCTGGACAGGAAAACTCTTTTCCTAGCTACGAGGAGACATCATGCAACTGCTGTTCTTAAACCGATGTGTCCTGAAGCTAGTTCTGAGTGCCTGCCGTCAGGCAGAGTTACCTTTTTGGGTCCAGAAGAAGTGACTGGAAATCTTGAGCCCAAGAAGTCGTCCACCGTTTTCCTGTGTCCAGAGGCTCTCCGTGACCAGAAGATAACCAGATTGCTGCGCAACGTCCATAAGAGGGGGCTTCTTGGCTTAGTGCTGCCCGATTTCTGGATCTTGCAAAGTTCCTACAGACTGAAGAAATCTTCAAGTAGCTCGACAGCCACGACATCTGTCCTCTTTTCCATGGCTGACTGAATCCAGTATCGCTGCCTGCAGAGAAGGGCCCAACAATGGGTTTCCTGCGGTTCCAAACAGAAGAACGAGTCCTGAGGGTCCAAACTTGGTAATGGTCCACGGAGAAGTTCTGTGCTCGAGTCCAAGTTCCCAGAAGCCATACTGTCGTGCATGCTGTGGCTGTAGCACAGAAGTACCGAACAGCGGGCAAACATGAAATACCGAAACCTGAGACCTACTTCTGTCACTGCACCCGTCGCCACCAAAGGTCATCGAAAACCAAAAGACTCATCCTCCCCTCCCCAAGCCTTGTCGAGGTCCACAGTGAGGTTCAGCTTTGTAGGATATCCACCGCTGACGTAGCAACCCGACCAAGGAGACCACTGTGACAGACCTTCACTTCTGCCTTTCCGACACGGCTTGGTTCCCCTTTCCTTCTCAACCGCCACAATCCAGTGGCGGTTTCTTCCAGTCCTCAAGTGGCACCGTCGAGTAAAGTTGAGAAACGCCACCACTTCGCCTTCCAAGGTACTGTGACGAGGAAGAGAGGCTTCCTCCCTTGGGATCCATCCAAGGGTCCCAGGTTCGTCTTGGGCCTGGCTCTCTAGTTACTTCCCAGGTACTTTGGGGTGGTGTGATCTGTAGAAACAAAAGCAGACAATTACTGAACATTTAAGGACTGGGCCTTAATATACCTGCAAAGTATAACTTATCTTTTCTTACAGGTTGCCCTGGGGAATCTCCACACACAACTACATTTGTACCCTAAAAGGTATTCTGCCAATGTTCTAAAGTATTACCTGCATATCTACATTTTTGTCTGTGCGGTTTAACAGTGTTTTTCTAATTTTAAAGGTTTTTAATAACTGATACCAGTTGGTTCATTATTGCTGAACTAAGAAACTGTCGTACCACATAGAACTGTGTATATTGAGCTAACTATTTGGATGTATACGATTTGGCCATGGCAGAATTCTTCGCGGCCGAATTGATCCTGCTCAATCTTGCTGGAAAGAAAATTTTGCCACAGTCAAATCCAGCTAAACATAACCCCCCCCCCCACAACTCCCAATACATCCCCCCACCCATCCCCTACCTACCTTTTTGACATCCGCTTATCTTCTGACCCTGCAGCATCCGTTCCGTCCCTCCTACGCGGGTCGGATCAGCTGCCGCAGTGTCTGCTTTTCTTCTTTTTTTCCCCCGTCCCCTGCCTCCAAACCTCCGGAAGCGGGGGACACATCTGCTACCCCAAAGACCATCACTACCAAACAAGGGGAGAGGGGGACACCCCCTTGCAGCCCCCGCTCCCCATGTTTGGTAGTGATTACCCAATCTGATCGTTTCCAATCGATTAAATGGTACTGGCGAATTAGGCCAGATGTACCATACCATCAATTGGAAACTATCAGATTGGGTAGTTCCAACTATTTGAGTAGAATGTCACAGTATATTTACTTGTATATATCCACCTTACTTTTTATCCTTCAATAAAAGAATATTGTGTTGGCACATAATGTAGTGTGTGGACATTCCTTTGTGGGTGCTTTGGGGGGGATTCACTGTGCCTAAGAACCAGCAGCCTGCATCACCTCCCTTGGGTCACCCATATTTACCAGTTGAGATCCTTGGCTGGGTTGCCTCTGTGCCTCTACCCCAATCATATAGTGGGTAGTAGTACAGATACATCCTACAGTATTTACACTGCCTATGGCACTGTGCATGGGATGGACTAGCGCTGGGAGATTTTACTCAATTTATTTTGTTCTCTGCATACTAGGTTATTGAGAAAAGTCTTTTGAAACCAATTCTTAATTCATGGGTTATCATAAAGAATGAATTGGCACAAATGTATGATTTGTGGGTTGCAAAGCCCAACGCCAAGGCTTTAACCGAAGTTGCTGACAAAATGGTGGGGGGAGTTTGAAAGAAATATGTTTGCAAAAAACAAAGGAAGATCTATCTGTATTTTTCTAAGGCACTTACCATCCTGCTGGCTCTGGGTGACTGGGATACTGGAAGCTAGGCGGAACAGGCTTGAAGGGAGGGATTTAACTCCTAAGGGCAGAAAGACTTGAAGTCAGTTCGATTTGCAGCACAAAATGTGAAATGCTTCCTTCGAATGGATTGTGTCCTCCCACGTATTCCTCATTTTATGATAAATCATTATCTCCAGCTTCGCTGCTTCGGAAAAAACAATTCTCGGCAGAGGGCGCTGTGCTCGAGGTCGTGGCGTCAATTGTCCCTCGACGTACTCCGTGCTCTGTCGACGTCACTGATGGTATAAATAGCTCGAGCCGCGCCCGTTGCTTCAGTTCCGTTTTTCCGATCGCTTCGCTACCGAGAACGGCACGCTTCTATTTTCTGTGAAGAAAATGTCGTCATCTTCGACACCCAGAACTGGGTTTAAAAAGTGTGCAGATTGTGGATCTAAGATGTCGATCACCGATCCCCACCGGATTTGTCTCTGGTGTCTCGGTTCCAGTCACCAAACCGACGACATGCTTATCGATGACCGAAAAAGCTCTTCGTGAGAGGAGAGGTAACCTGTCGGTGGGGAGGGAGGCCTCAAAAAAGGTTTAGTCAAAAAGACACAAAAAAGCAACGGATTCTAAAGAATCGGACGCCATAGGCACATGAAGAGATCTCGATCTAGGAGTAGATCGAGACACTCTTCGTCGTCATTGAAAAAAATGAAGAGGAGACATAGATCTCCCTCATCATCTTCTTCTTCAGAGCCCACCGAAGAAATTCGTTGTCCGACTAAATCGGATTCTCCCAGTAAGTGGAAAGAATTCTGCAAAAAGATGATGGAGGTTTTCGAGAATGCGGCCCGACCCCCTCGAAAGACCCTCAAAAAAGCCATACCCCTAAAGTCGCTCCATTGGACGACAAAGGGAAGTCCAAGGCTACCATGGCCAAGACCAGTAGCGTTAAGGAATACAAAAAACCTCGAGTCGACGTAAAGCCGTCGAAGACTCTTCGAGAGTCGAGCACTTCTCCGGTGCCGTGCAAGAAGCACAAGTCGTCGAAGACTTCGACAACTTCTTCGACGCCCTCAACGCCGATAATTTCGACGCCAAAGCCAAATGCGTCACCGACGCCATTATCGAAGTTATCTTCGAAAACTTCGAAGACACCCTCGAAAACTTCAAGTGATTCGCCATTTCCTTTGAAGCAGATGGAAGAGGAAGAAAGGAGATTCACTCCTTTGCCCAGGTCAGACTTTTTCAAATCTATGTCGGCAATCTATGAAGAGTCTGCTTCAGAAGAAGACGAAGTTGCTCCTTTGGGAGTTACTTATGGTACAAGACAAGTTCCTGAGGAACTTATTGACCAGGAATCTAGAATGAGAGACCTGAGTGATACTCTACATTCTGCCAGTGGAGTTGACACATCCCCAGAATTAGAGTTCGCCAAACCTGATCCTGCAGAGCATGCAGATGCTGGGTACAGGGGTCTTATGACCAGGGTAGTTGAATACATGGGTTGGGGTAATACTTCACCCTTTTTTTAACAAGATGACATGACGGATATAATCGTCAAGGGACCTCAGAAAGATCCTGTTCTCCCTTTTCACAGGGCCCTTCAAAGGACTGTGGAAAAAAACTGGGAGAAACCAGAAACTATTGCTGCTGCAGATAGCACCTTTCCAAGAAAATATAGACCAGCTGGAATGGATCCTGAATATTTGAATAAACATCCGACTCCAGAGAGTTTAGTCATTCAGGCAGCATCTACTTCAAAACAAACTGCTTATCCAACTATCCCTCCAGATAGAGAGGATAGAAAATTGATGCCTGGGCACGTAAAGTTTTCATGTCAGGCATTATGGCACTTAAGTCGGCAAATGTCACCTGTACCCTAGCTAGGTTTACCCATACCCTGTGGGACTGTATTTCGGCGGCGGCTGATCATATTCCGGAAGGCGAGGAAAGGGAAGGCTTCCGGAATATAGTCAAAGACGGGAAGGAGGCAATGGGGGAATGCCTTCAGTCTGGACTGGTTACTGCTGATAGTATCAGCAGATCCATGGCTACAAGCGTTGTGCTACGCAGATTTGCGTGGTTGAGGAAGTCGGGATTTGCACCGGACGTGCAAGCTAGACTCCTCAACATGCCCTTTGATGGCTCGAGGCTCTTTGGCAGAAAGGCTGATGAAAGCCTAGAAAAACTTCAGGTCTCGAAAGCGGCAGCTAAATCACTTAGCGCCTCTTTGCGCCAGCCTCTAAAACCCTATTCCGGCTCATCTTCCTGGAGGGGTCGTTCTTTTCGATACTACTCCTCTTTTGGTAGAGAAAGAGGACAGGCTTCTCAAAGGGGCAAAAGAAACTTCCCTCGTGGAGCCACGAGCAAGAGGTGCAAAATCAGCCTCAGGAGTGGCATCTGCACCCTGAGCCACTCCTGCAGCCGCCTCCAAATCCCTCTGAGACCTTGTTACACAAAACACCAGTGGGAGGCAGGATCTCTCAACATCTGAAGGAATGGCGAGGCATTACCTCAGATGCTTGAGCACTGGAAAAAGTAGCCCAAGGTTACTGCCTCCCCTTTCTAAAAAGGCCTCAATCATCCACCGGGATCCAACTCTGCCAAAATTCCGGATCCGCTCCTGTTGCAGGAAATTTTAACCCTGCTAGAGAAAGGTGCCATAAAACTGGTACCTGTAGCGGAGAGGAACAGGGGTTGGTACTCCCCATATGTTCTCATCCCAAAAAAGGACGGAGGACTGAGACCCATCTTGGACTTGAGAAACTTGAACAAGTTACTCAGGAAGGACAAGTTCAAGATGGTGACTCTTTCTCAGATCCTTCAGGCTCTCCAACTCCAAGATTGGTTGGTATCATTGGACCTTCAGGATGCTTACTTTCATGTGCCAATCCATCCAAAGCACAGAAAGTACCTGAGGTTCGCGATTGGCAATTCTCATCAGTTTCGAGTTCTTCCATTCGGGTTCCGCCCCGAGGGTTTTCACCAAATTGTTGGCGATTGTGGCAGCAAGTCTCAGGAGAGGAGGTATTCACATATATCCCTGACGACTGGTTGATCAGAGCAAGTTCTCCAGGACAAGCTCAGGAACATTTTTCAATCATCTGCCACTTCCTCCACAAACTGGGCTTCTCCCTCAATTTCAAGAAGTCCCACATGATACCATCCCAGAAACTCCAGTTTATCAGAGCAGTCTTGGGCACTTCATCGGGAAAAGCCTCGCCTCCCGAAGTGAGAGCTCTCCACATCCAGCAGATGGTAACGAAGTTTCAGAATGCCCAACATCTACCGGCCTTCGATTTTCTCAGGTTGCTCGGCCTCATGGCATCATGCATTTTCCTAGTACCAGAGGCCAGATTGAGAATGAGATCCCTTCAATGGGCACTCAAAACTCAGTGGTCCCAGTTCTCAGGGAATATGTCGGATCTTCTGCAAGTCCCGAGCGCAGTTGCTCAGGATCTTCTATGGTGGGCTTGCAACGACAACATTCTCAAGGGAGAGTCTTTTTGGCAACCATGGCTGGAGATAACGGTAGTGACGGACGCCTCACTCACAGGGTGGGGAGCACACACTAACGATCTGACAATCAGCGGACGTTGGTCTCTATCGTAATCAAAACTACACATCAACCTGTTGGAGCTGAGGGCAATCAGACTAGCTCTGAAGGTCTTTCTGCCCTCTGTACAGGGAAAGAATGTCCTGATAATGACGGACAATACAGTGGCCATGTACTATCTCAACAAGAGAGGAGGTGTAGGGTCACTGCCAATGTGCAGAGAAGCAATGCAGCTCTGGTTCTGGGCAATACAAGAAGGAATCTCTCTGTCGGCAATTCACCTAGCCGGAGAGAAGAACACGGCGGCAGACGCTCGGAGCAGGCAGAGCATGGTCTCTCACGAGTGGGAGCTGGCTCAGGAAGTCCTTCTGGAGATCTTCGCCCTTTGGGGAACCCCTCAAGTGGATCTGTTTGCCACTGCGATCAACCGGAAGTGTGATCAGTACTGCTCAAGAGAATTTCCTCAAAGAGGAGCTCTGGGAAACGCATTCGTAGTGGAGTGGAAGTTTCCACTGCTGTACGCGTTTCCCCCAGTCCCCGTGATTCCTCAAGTAATCAGGAGGTTGAGGGTTCTCCATCCAGAGGTGAAGACACTCAACCTTGACGCATGGTTTCTGAGAGGTTGAGATGCAAGGATTGGGATCTTCAGGATGACGTAATAGAAATCTTGCTTTCGGCCAGAAGACAAGCAACAAAGTCTTTGTACCGATGTCGCTGGAACAGGTTTAGTAACTGGTGCAAAGACAAGGATGTGGACCCTTTTCAGTGTGGCACCCCAATGGTGCTTTCTTTTCTACTACATCTAGCTAATCTGGGGCTCCAGATAGGAACAATCAAAGGATACTTTGCTGCGCTGTCCATTTTCAAGCGCTCCTCGGAAGAGGTTTCATATTTCAAAATACCGTTAATAATTCAATTCTTAAAGGGGCTTACTAATGTATACCCTCCAGTACCTTTTCATCCAACTTGGGACTTAAATTTAGTATTAAAATTCTGGACTTGCATACCTTTTGAGCCTCTGCACTCATGTCCATTGAGGCTTTTCACTCTAAAAACTGTCCTTCTTGTGGCCATATCATCAGCCCGCAGGGTTAGCGAACTTCAGGCTCTCTCATGCAAACCTCCATATACTATTTTTTATAAAGATAAGGTAGTCCTTAAAGTTAAACCTTCGTTCTTGCCAAAAGTAGTCTCGGACTTCCATTTGTCACAAAAAATAGTACTACCAACCTTTTATCCTCCTCCTCATCTGGGCAAAGAAGAGGAGAGATTACACAGATTAGATCCCAAAAGGGCTCTTAGTTTTTACATCTCAAGGATGGCTAAATTGAGACAAGATGACCAACTGTTTGTGGGTTATACTGGTCATAAATTAGGCTTATCTGTAACAAAACAGGCCATTTCCCGCTGGATCATATTAGCCATACTTGAATGCTACAGATTAGCGGGAAAAGAACCACCAGATGGGCCTCGTGCCCATTCTACAAGGGCAATGGCTACTTCTGCGGCTCTAAAGAGGGGAGTCCCAGCCGCAGATATTTGTGCAGCTGCAACCTGGAAAACAATGCATACTTTTATTAAACATTATTGTTTGGACACTGCCTCCTCTAACGAGGGTTTATTTGCAAAGGCAGTTCTGCATTCTGTCCACGAAAACTGAAATTGGTACTCCCGCCTCCAAAAATTGATACTGCTAAGGGAGCCTATCATAAGATGAGGAATACGTGGGAGGACACAATCCATTCGAAGAACAAGTTACTTACCAACTGTAACGTTCTTTCGACTGGATGTTCCTCCCACGTATTCCTAATCGACCCTACAATCCTACCCCACAGTACAGTTTACGTTTTCTTACACTTTCCTCTCACGAAGAATGTATTGGTCATGGGACACGCCTGGGTGTTATATATATTACATCGAAAAAACAGAACTGAAGCAACGGGCGCGGCTCGAGCTATTTATACCATTGGTGACGTCGACAAAGTACGGAGTACGTCGAGGGACAATCAACGCCACGACCTCGAGCACAGCGCCCTCTGCCGAGAATTTTTTTTTTTCCGAAGCAGCGAAGCTGGAGATAACGATTTATCATAAGATGAGGAATACGTGGGAGGAACATCCAGTCGAAAGAACGTTACAGTTGGTAAGTAACTTGTTCTTCTCACATTCTGCCACCATATGCAACGCTTGGCATGTTAAATCACAAAAAAGTGGCAATTCCAAAATTTAGGCTTTTTAAAAAAGGGTTTCTTATAGAAGACAAACCTTGTTAATATATCTGATACTATAATCTCCATGAGCCTTATTTAAAAGTTTTGTGTAATGAATTTTGTACTTCGATGAAGATACATTTCTTCGAATAAAGTTATATTATCGTTATAAATAAAAGAACAGAACCTGGAAATTGGTGTCCCTTGACATGGTCATTTGATTACCCCGGTACTGTCATGTGTTCTCATTAATTGAATAAAGCTTGGCAACTCACTAAAAGCCAAGGTAGTTAACTAGGATCACCTGTACTATGTTCTAAGGCTTCCCCATTACCAAAAGCACACCATCTCAGATGCAGCTGCCATTCTGTTTGCCCTCGGCTCCAGCTATCTCAAGGAGATATCTGGAGCAGAGGGGAAGATGTTCAGAGGAAGCTGTTGTGCTGGTTTCCAAGGACTTGTTTTGCTTTGTTGAAGGAACTCCTATGTGCTACCAATTATGACTTTGAACTGCACTGACAGATAGTTGTTAACAAAGTTCACTTGTTCATTATAGGAAGGAGACTAAACAGTGAGTTAATTTAAATATTTTTCTAGTACTCTAGTAGAAGTTCTTTCGACTTAGTTGGAGGGATGAACAAGCTCAGAAAAAACACTAAAACAAGCTGGACAGCTCAGATGTGAACAGTCATAAGTAATTAACTCATTTTATTGTAGTTCTATAAATGATTTTAGGTTTTTGTCAAAAGCACCATTCTATCATAGGTTCACTCCCTAAAGGTATTTATATAGTGAGTGCAGCCTTGTGTTGGTAATTCACGATCTTTGTCTAAAGGCACTAAAAGTCTCCATCTCCAGAAAGGCGTTAAAAGTCTACTTTGCTGGAGGCCACCAGGGGGCGCAAACATGATGGCTGCCTAAGCATCGTGCTCCCTACATGGCCCTGGGAAACTTTGGAAAATAAGCGCCTCAAAAATGCGTGACCCCCAACAACTTGCGGAGAGAGCCCCTGAGCCTTGGAACGGCCTTCTGGGGTGCCCCCACCGCGGAGACAGCCGTGTGTGGACCGCGGCCCTCCCCCAGCCGACACAGGGGAGGACGCGGCCTAAAGCCTGCGACGCAGCCCACTGCTTCATACGTGGAGGGGCTGGTGCACTCCCTGCACGCAGCACCTGCGGACACCGCTGGGGGTCCCCTGCTGGATTTTGGAGGTGACGGTCCCCCCCGGGGGTTCGCCGGCGTGGGGACGCCTCGGCGCTGGGGCCCTCGGACCCACCCCTCCCCCACCACCAGAGTGCAGTGCGGCCTCGTGAGGGGAAGTGGCCGGAGGAGAGCCTGGCGCGGGTGCCTGGGTGCCTTAGATACTGCGCCGCGGGGACGCTGGGTCCTGCTCTCCCCTGGCTCCCCCACTCCCATCAGTGTGGATACCACCCGGCCCGGCCCGACGCGGGAGCGTGCCTGGACCTCTCCTTGCTACACACACGCCGGCATCTGGGAGTCCACCAGGCCAGCCCAGAGAGGCGCTACAAATGAGGTTGTGAGGCCGCAGGGGCCTCGGAATCGCCGGGGGTCTATCCCCCCCCTGCAGCATCTCTAACAGGCCCGGGCCGTCGCGGAGCGCGGTCGTGCCCCCTCCCTTCTACTTCCATTGAAACGCCTAGAGGGAGGTTACTCGGGGAAATTAGCACCTGCAACGTGAAGATACCAGGTCAGTCACCCCAAACCACGCAGTTACAGTAACTACAAGAACCAACAGCCACACCACCCTGCCATACATCTACCCTCCAGTGCCCACACGGCGGAACACTCACAGGGCCTTAAGCACCTCTCTGTGCTCCTTCAGTGGTGCGGGCATCACACAGCACCCCTTTCCCCTTCCGAGGGACACCCCCTCCACCAGCACCAAGAGCCACCTGGTTTTCCCCTGGTGGCAACTATCTCCTCCATCACCAGGGGGTGGCCTTGACTGCTGCCCTCCTGCGGCCAATTCCAGAAGACTTCATGGGGCACCACCAGCCTAGCGAGCCCCCGCCATAATCTGTGGAGATATTAATATCCTGCCAGAAGCAGGGCCCAGTCCGGGGAGTCGCACAGGAGGAGGCCTGGAAACCCTGCCCATCCCCAACACACTGGGGGGTCACAGGGAGGAAACATAGAGGGGACCACACAGAAAAGCGGATTCCTCACCACTGAACTCACTGATACCAGCAAGGATCCACCCAGGCTCCCATTGGGGTACTAAACGGGGCTCTGGACTTTCCCCCAAATTGCTGCAATTAGCACACCAGTGTCGGCCGACCCGGGGAAATCAGAGTGGTAACCTGTGGAACGGGACCCTCAGAACACTATACACTGCGAGAACACCCCAAAGGCCTGCTCCACACAACAGTGCAGACAAACCCAGGACACCGGAACGATACCAGTGGACGCATCATAAATCTCAGCAACCCAGGGTGATTGGGGTCCCATGAACTGGAAAGAAACCCTAGCGAGATATCAGTTCACACCAGGGCAACCGAAGATGGAAACCAGACCCCCCCCCCTCTGCGCCAGCTCCAGATATGAACACCGTGTACAGCAACATCCAGACAATCCTCAAAGAAATCAGAGGTATGAGGACGGACATGGGCGCCAAGCTCGCTGACCTCATGGCCAAGGTCTCCACACTGGAATACTGGATGGAAGGGGTGGATAATAACCAGGATTCTGCAGACCTTCTTGAGACACAAATGGAAGTAAGGTTCAAGGAGCTGCAGCGCTGCGAGGAGGACCTCCGTCTCAAGGTCGACGACATGGAAAACCGCGAAAGGAGAAATAACCTGAGGATTTTCGGCTTTGCAGAAACAGAGGGGGGAGACCCATGTGGGCCTGGAGGGGAAAGTTCAAGACATCATCAGGATTGTCCTGGGGTCGGACTCCGGAGAGACGCTCCTGCTCGACAGGGTCCATCGGGCGGGTGGGGGCGGAAAGGGCCCGAGGTCAGTGCTGGCAAGATTTCCCTACTTTAGAGACAAGGCCAGACTTTTGGAAATGGCAAGGACTTTGAGAGACATTCAATATGGGAACTCAAGGGTGACAATTTATCAGGATCTCTCGGCCCTCACACTCCAGATGAGGAACAAATGCGGGTCCATCACCAGATGGCTGCAGGAGAAGGGGGTCCGTTAACGCTGGGGGCACCCATTCTACCTTGCCTTTGAATGGCGGGGCCAGAGATACCAGCTAGTTACGGAAGAAGACATTCAAAGGGCCACGGACGACTTGACGGGGGACATGGTGGGAACATCCAGAGATCAGAACGGAACCGGCAGGGATCCCAGCTATGCCCCTCAGGGCCCCGACCTTTCTCAAGGGAAGCTTAAAGTGAATGGCTCCAGGAAGTTCCAAAAAACTAGCCATCCCCCAGCAGACCGGGGGGCCCTACATGAACACATGAGAAATGTCAAGAAGGCTCAACCAACAGATTGTAGCTCAAAACACAACCTCTGGAGGGTCCTAATGACCAGGGGAAAGTGTTGGCTATCTTAAGTCCTTACCACAGTTGGGGTGTTCTTTGTTTGAATGTTGTGAGTTAAAGTTTCACAGTTGCTTGACGAGAGGTCGGTCCAGAATTTAAGTGGAATGTTTTTCACTGCTTCTACCACGAGAATAGACGTGGGCCTGCGGTTCCACGTTGAGAGACATCCAGCATGGGATCCCGTGGTTAAGCGGGGTGGAATGCAGAATATGTGCACAGAGGGGTCGGGTGGGGGCCTCGTTGGGGCTTCGGCGCCGACGCAAAAGGGGGTTCACTCTAGAGTTTGGGGCGTGATGGAACGTCCTACATGTAATTTTTTCCCGGGGCCAGGGTAGCAACCCTGGTGGTTCGTTGTTAGTTCCAAGCATGGCGGGGGGGCGGTTGACGACGAACGCCTTGGTAAAACGGGTAAGGCAGGGAGGGTCGGGGGGGGGGAGTCTTTGAGGGGGTTAAGGGAAAAGGGGAAAAACAGTTCAAGTCATGGGTTTTCTGTTTCACAACGGGTGATATATAGGAATTACATAAAGGGGTTCAAAGAGCACAAGACGAGGTATAACAATGATTGAGTGGAGAATAGGCACACTGAATGTTAAGGGCCTAAACTCCCAGAATAAGAGATCTCTCACAAGTAATATGTTTCGCAAACAAAGACTACTGGTCCTCTTCCTACAGGAAACACACTATAAACAGGGGAAGGCATCCACTATAAGGGGGAAAGACATTGGCAGTAACTATTGGGCCTCCCATAGAAGTACCAGGAAGGAGGGGGTGGGCATCCTACTGGGCAAAACATTCTGCCTCACGGAAATAGAAACCAAGAAGGGTTTCGGGGGACAGTTCCTGGGAGTCAAGGGTTGCCCACGAGGGGGAACGCATCACCCTAGCCACCCTGTACGCATCCAATACGGGCCAGATACAATTCCTCACTCAAATTTTCAGGGTTATGGATGAATGGACAGAGGGGGCCACCATACTTGGTGGGCACTTTAATCTTATACTGGACCCCTGTTTGGACTGGTCGTCGGCGAAGGGGTGGGGGACGCCCAGGGGACCCTCCAAGGATAACATAGCCTTGCAGACCCTTCTGAGGGAACACTATTGGGTGGATGCGTGGCACAGGGCATACCCGGGCCAGGTTGGATACACCTTCGTCTCACCCCCACACTATACCTACATAAGAATCGATCTTTTGCTAATATCCGAGGAGGGGAGAGGGGAAGTTGATCAACCAAGGGTAGAGGCAATAACGTGGTTGGACCTTGAACTCCTGATAGCAAACTGGTCACTGCCTGTCTCCCCAAGAACATCGCGATGGAGGTGCAACGATACGCTCCTCAGGGACCCAATATTTCGGGAATTCATGAGGAAGAAAATGACGGCCTTTTTCGAGATAAACGATAATAGGGAGACAGACATGGCAGTGGTGTGGGAGGCGGCGGAAGCCACCTTTAGGGGCCTCCTGATAGCTGAAGATTCAAGGCTTAAACATGAAAGGGGCCTAATTGAAAACAAAATCTGCACAGAACTGCAGGCCTTGAGAACTAGGCTGGGCGCGCCCGGGGAGGACCGAGAGGCTCCCTTGGTAGAGATGCAGGGCAAAAGACAGGCACTACATATGGTCCTCATAGGTGAAGTCATCAAGAAAGTGTGATACACCAAAGGCACTACAAAAGGGGTGACAGGGTGGGGACCCTTCTGGCCCATAGGGCTTGGGGATGTAGAGTGGAGAGAGGGGTGGGCCTCCTCAGGGACGAGGAAGGTGGGGTCTGCAAAGGTCAGGAGGAGATATCAGAGGGTTTTGCTGATTTCTATAGTAAACTGTATTCCAGGTCAGAGGGCGAGTTACTGGAGGACATCTGGACCTACCTGGCCGTGTGCACCCTGCCTCGACTGACTGACCCCGAACGTGAGGCCCTGGAGGGGGATATTTCAGAGGATGAGGTGGAGGGAGCCATCAAAAGACTAAAGGCTAGGAAGGCCCCAGGCGGAGATGGTTATACAGCAGACTTTTATAAACAATGCCAACCGACCATGGTGAAGCCGCTGACCAAATTATTCAACCAAATCAGAAATCGGGACTCGATCCCTCCTCCTTTCCTACAGGCCCTAATCACCATAATACCTAAGACAGGCAAGGACCAGACAGATTGTGGGTCATATAGACCCATCTCGCTCTTAAATCTAGACGCCAAGATCTTCGCCAGAATCCTGGAAACCAGATTGGAGAGTTGCCTCCCCCACTTAATACACCCCGACCAGGTGGGATTTATCTTAAATGGACAGGGCTCCGATAATATGCGGAAAACCCTTCATGTTCTCAAATCCAGGGTGGTGCGGGAGGAGGGCGCACTTTTGCTGGTCCTCGAACGCGGAGGAGGCCTTCGATAGGGTCAGCTGGGCCTTCATGGGGGAGGTTTTTTCGGCCATAGGGATGGGGCTGAGGTGGTTGGGATGGATGTCCGCTCTATATTCTTCTCCCTCGGATAGGGTAGTCGAAAATGCGACTGAATCAAGGATGTTCCCTCTGGAGCGAGGCACAAGGCAGGGATGCCCACTGTCTCCCCTGATATACGCACTGGTGATGGAACTCTGGGCAATCTCTGTTCGTAAGGATGAGGCCATTAGGGGGGTACGGATAGGGGACACAGAGTGCAAGATTTGCCTATTCGCTGATGATGTGTTACTCTACACAACAAGGCCGTCCCAGACAATTCCCATGATTCTCCAGGGTCTGAAACGCTGTGGCGACCTATCGGGATACAAGGTCAACCTCAGGAAATCAGAGGCATTCATAGCTAGGGGGTCTCCCAGATCTAGAGATAAACTATGTGAAGGGGCTCCCCTTTAGGTTACAGGAGGAAGGGTTCAGTTATATAGGGGTTTAAGTGACACGCGACCCCGAGGGATTATTCCCAGGTAACTTTCCCCCGCTCTGGTCTGAAATTAAAAAAGATACAGAGAGATAGGAAAGATCGGGCCTCTACTGGATGGCAAACCTCAACCTTGTGAAAATGGTGATTCTCCCTAAGTTTCTATTCCTCTTCCAAATGCTTCCCGTACAGGTCCCTAAGACGTTCTTTACAAAAACGAAGCGAGTCCTCTTGAACTTCCTCTGGTCCGGTAAAAAACACAGGATCTCCTACGAGGTGCTAACCAGGCCAAAGGAAGATGGTGGGGTGGATTATCCGGAATTGGAGACTTACTATAGGGCCTCCCATTTGAGAGTACTTGTTGACCCCTTCACCCCAGGTACTGAAAGACATTGGATGGCTATGGATAATAAAGTCCTTGCACCTGTCACAGTTGAGGAATGGCTATGGGTTCCCAGAAAGAACATCCCCAGAAGGGTCCTGAACCACCCAGTCCTGAAGTCTTATGGTCCCTATGGAGGGAGGGAGGTTACTATCGCTGGCTCACGACCTGGCCCTTCCCATTGAGCTGCATCTGGGCCCCCCCCTTCACAGACAAAATAGCAGAGCCAGCCGCGTTTCAGAAATGGTTTGAAGCCGCTCTAAGCAGGACTGGACATCTTTGGGTAGGGGGCTCATTTCTACCCTTGAGAGAGCTGGAGGAGGCACTGGGAATAGGCACCCTATCACCATTCCGATACCTTCAACTCCTCAGGGTGCTTACTGAACCTCAGAAGAGATCTAACCGATTTCGAGAGACTCCTCATTTCCACCCATGGTTCCAAAGGGGTGATATCTCGCCTTATAAACTCTTTTTGTTCTCTGCCCTGAGGGACCCACCACCAGCTCGCTTGCAATGGGGAAGGGACCTAGGTGAGGAGATAGATGACGAAAGGTGGTTAAAAATGTGGAGGCGGGCCAACCGCTCCACGGGCTCGCTGCAATTTCAGCACCAGGCTCTAAAGGTTATACCAGGTGGCACTACCCCCCACAAAGGATAGCCAGAATGAGACTGGGGTACGACCCACACTGCTGGAAGTGTAAGAAGGTAAAGGGGGACTACATCTATATGTGGTGGAGGTGCCCGAAGGTCCAGATATATTGGGGAGAGGTGCTATCCTGGATCTTTGGGATTGATATAGGGGACAACCATGAGGGATCCCAGAACCACATGTTGCAGGTTATGTTGGTGGTGTCCAGGTGCTGTCTGGCACAAAAATGGAAAACTTCCTGTATGCTGGGGGAGGAGGTATGGGTTACGAAAGTGCGGGCCATTTACGATATGGAGTTCCTCACCCATCTGATCGACGAGTCCAAATCAAACATCGAAGAACTATGGCTCCCCTTTTTTGAAAAATATGGTGGCACGTCTTAGAGGGTCGTAGCCACATCAGGGGCCTCCCCCAGATGTGAAATACCGCTACCAATTCGACCAACTGAAAGCGGCACAAGGCTTGGCCCAAAACTTCAGTGTGCTACGAAACTAATGGACAAACATTGTTATGCTCTCCATGAACTTGTTATCCGGAACACGTATGAGCGCTCGAACTGGGGGTGGGTGGGGGGAGGGATAGTGGGGATGTGTTATCATTGTGTTTTGGAAATTCATGTTTTGTTATGTTATGCACTGTTATAATGCAAAATCTTAATAAAATGTGATTTTTTTTTTTATTTTTAAAAGTACTTTGCTCATGTATATTCCTAATTCTCTTTGCAGAAAAGTATTGGGAGAGTATCTAGTTGTGAAAGTAGCACATTCTAAGCGTATGACTGGAAGCAAAATGTCATTAGTACCCCACACTATGCAAAATGTATACTTGTAGCAAATGCTTTGGCTTAATTCAGGAGGAGCTCAACAATCTACTCTTCAAGTAGTGGCTCCTCCATAACACCTATATTCACACACCCTCCATTCCCAAACTGACATTGGGTGATCTGCCCCCCCTCCTTTCGGTTTCCTGCCCTGGTTGCTTGTACATCCCTTCCTGCCAAATTGCCCACCCTCCCCCATTGTTGGTTCCTCCCTACCTTGTAGCTCTTCTTCCCTCTGTGTCCTTCCCCCTATGACTTATGAAGCTCTCCTTTGCTTCCTGAAGCTAGGCCCGCGCTGAATAAATCCCCAATAATAGTAAAATAATAATTCTGTTATTGATCTTCGTGTAGGTCACGCTGTGTTGACTGATTAACGTCTTCATATTCACAAGTGTTGTTGATTGTTTTGTTCATACTAATGTGTGATGTCTTATTTTTCTAGCTCGTTTATGCTGAGCATGCTGCCCACAGCTCTCATCATCGCCTTTTTACTCTATACGCTGAGGAGAGGGCCTGCTGGGGGAAGACCTGGCAGGGGAATGGGTGGGCTCTTCAGTGTTGGGGAAACCACGGCTAAAGTTCTTAAGGATGAAATTGATGTCAAGTTCAAGGATGTAGCTGGCTGCGAAGAAGCAAAACTGGAAATTATGGAATTTGTTAATTTTCTTAAGAACCCAAAACAGTATCAAGATCTGGGAGCTAAAATCCCTAAGGTAAGATGTTTACATTTTGTGCAAGTTCTCAAGATAAGGAAAGTTAATTTGGGACTCAGAATTTAAAATTTCAATTACTATTCAGTGGGGGAGTTGTAGAATGTGCAGGCCTCTTAACAAGGCCTCCTTGTGTCACCACAGAACCTTACTCAGTTGTTACTGCCATGGATATGATCACTCATTCCCTCGGCTGTGTCAGAAAGCTATGACAAGGTGCAAGACAATACGATGAAAATCTAATTTGAGAATTTTTTTGCTGCATTTTTTTCTTTGTATGGGTATTGCGTCCTTGTAATATCACACAGTTAATAGATCATTCCCAGCAGGTCTCTCTCTAATTCACAAGTAAAGGAACCTTCGAATGGATTGTGTCCTCCCACGTATTCCTCATCTTGTGATAATTCGTTATCTCCAGCTTCGCTGCTTCGGAAAAAAATGTTCTCGCAGAGGGCGCTGTGCTCGAGGTCGTGGCGTCGATTGTCCCTCGACGGTCTCCGTACCGTGTCGACAACACTGATGGTACAAGTAGCTCGAGCCGCGCCCGTTGCTCCAGTTCCGTTTTTCCGATCGCTTTGCTATCGTGAACGGCGCGCTCTGAGATTTTCTTCGTGAAAATGTCATCTTCTTCGACTCCTTCGACACCCAAGACTGGGTTCAAGAAGTGTATCGATTGTGGATCGAAAATGTCGATCACGGATCCTCACCGAGTTTGTCTCTGGTGTCTCGGTTCTAGTCACCAAACAGACGACTGTGGTTCCTGCCAGTCCATGACCGAGAAGCCCCTTCGTGAGAGGAGAGGAAAACTGTCGGTGGGGAGGGAAGCTTCTAAGAAGACTGTGTCCAAAAAGCATAAGAAAGCGACCGATTTGAAAGAATTGGATTGACATAGGCACTCCAAGAGATCTCGATCTAGGAGTAGATCAAGACACTCTTCTTCCTCGTCAAAAAAACTGAAGAGGAGACATAGATCTCCCTCATCGTCATCATCTTCTGAGTCGACCGAAGAAATTCGATGTCCGACAAAATCAGATTCCCCCAGAAAATGGGGAGGAATTCCGTAAAAAGATGATGTAGGTTTTCGAGAATGCGGCCCGACCCCCTCGAAAGAACCTCGGAAGAGCCATTCCTCTAAGGTCGCTCCATTGGACGACAAAGAGAAGTCGAGAACTACCTTGGTAAAAGCCAGTAGTATCGAAGATACTCGAGTCGACGTCAAGTCGTCGAAGGCTCCTCGAGAGTCGAAGACTCCCCGAGAGTCGAGCACATCTCCGGTGCCTCATAAAAAGCTCAAGTCTTCGAAGTTCCCGTCGACAACCTCGAAGGATTTTTCTATTCCTTCGAAGGAAATTGTTGAGGAAGAAAGGAGATTTACTCCGTTGCCCAGAACAGACTTTTTTAAAGCTATGTCCTCAATTTATGAGGAATCTGGCTCGGAGGAAGACGAAGTCACTCCCTTTGGAGTTTCATATGGCACAAGACAAGTTCCTGAGGAACTCATTGATCAGGAATCTAGAATGAGAGACCTACACTCTGCTAGTGGAATTGACACCTCCCCAGAATTCGAATTTGCCAAACCTGACCCTGCAGAACATGCAGACTCAGGGTACAGAGGTCTTATGAACAGGGTAGTAGAATACATGGGTTTGGGTAACACTTCACCCGTGTTTGAACAGGACGACATGACAGATATAATTGTCAAAGGTCCCCAAAAAGACCCAGTTCTCCCCTTTCATAGGGCTGTTCAGAGAACAGTAGAAATAAATTGGGAAAATCCTGATAGCATTGCTGCTACAAATAGTAATTTCCCAAAGAAATACAGACCAGCTGGTACGGATCCTGAATATTTAAACAGGCATCTGACTCCAGAAAGTCTGGTTATTCAGGCTGCATCCACAGCAAAACAAACAGCATATCCCACTATCCCTCCGGATAGAGAGGACAAGAAAGTTGATGCCTGGGCCCGTAAAGTTTTCACTTCAGGTAGCATGGCCCTGAAATTGACAAATGTCACCTGTACCCTGGCCAGGTTTACCCATACCCTGTGGGACTGTATTTCGGCGGCGGCTGAGCATATTCCGGAAGGCGAGGAAAGGGAAGGCTTCCTGAATATAGTCAAAGACGGAAAGGAGGCAATGGGGGAATGTCTCCAGTCTGGACTGGATACTGCTGATAGCATCAGCAGATCCATGGCTACAAGCACTGTGTTGCGCAGATTTGCGTGGTTGAGGAAGTCGGGGTTTGCACAGGATGTGCAATCCAGACTCCTTAACATGCCCTTTGATGGCTCGAGGCTATTTGGCAGTAAGGCTGATGAAAGGCTAGAAAAACTCCAGACCTCGAAAGCGGCAGCTAAATCTCTTAGTGCCTCCATGCGCCAGCCTCAGAAAACCTATTCAGGATCATCCTCCTGGAGAGGTCGTTCTTTTCGTTACTACTCCTCATTTGGTAGAGGAAGAGGACAGGCTTCTCAAAGAGGCAGAAAAAACTTCCCTCGTGGTGGATGTGGAAGAGGTGCGAAATCAGCCTCAGGAGCGGCATCTTTGCCCTCAGCCACTCCTGCAGCTGCCTCCAAATCTCTCTGAGACCTTGCTCCACAAGACACCAGTGGGAGGCAGGATCTCAACGTCTGAAGGAATGGCGAGGCATTACCTCAGATGTTTGGGCACTGGAAACAGTAGCTCAAGGTTACTGTCTCCCCTTTCTAAAAAGGCTTCAGAATCATCCACCGGGAGCCAACTCCGTAAAAATTCCAGACCCGCTCCTGCTGCAGGAAATTTTAACCCTGCTAGAGAAAGGTGCCATAGAGCAGGTACCTGTAGCGGAGAGGAACAGGGGTTGGTACTCCCCATACTTTCTCATCCCAAAAAAGGACGGAGGATTGAGACCATCTTGGACTTAAGAAACTTGAACAAGTTCCTCAGGAAGGACAAGTTCAAGATGGTGACCCTTTCTCAGATCCTTCAGGCTCTACAACTCCAAGACTGGTTGGTAACATTGGACCTTCAGGATGCTTACTTTCATGTGCCAATCCATCCAGGGCACAGAAAGTACCTGAGGTTCGCGATTGGCAATTCTCATTATCAGTTTCGAGTTCTGCCATTCGGGTTGACCTCCGCCCCGAGGGTTTTCACCAAACTGTTGGCGGTTGTGGCAGCAAGTCTCAGGAGAGGATGTATTCACATATATCCCTACCTGGACGACTGGTTGATCAGAGCAAGTTCTCCAGAACAAGCTCAGGAACATCTTTCGATCACCTGCCACTTCCTCCACAAACTGGGCTTCTCCCTCAATTTCAAGAATTCCCACATGATACCAACCCAGAAACTCCAGTTTATCGGAGCAGTCTTGGGCACTTCATCGGGAAAAGCCTCGCCTCTCGAAGTGAGAGCTCTCCACATCCAGCAGATGGTAACAAAGTTTCAGAATGCCCAACATCTACCGGCCTTCAATTTTCTCAGGTTGCTCGGCCTCATGGCATCCTGCATTTTCCTTGTACCAGAGGCCAGGTTGAGAATGAGATCCCTTCAATGGGCACTCAGAACTCAGTGGTCCCAGTTCTCAGGGAATATGTCGGATCTTCTGCAAGTCTCGAGCGCAGTTGCTCAGGATCTACTATGGTGGTCTTGCAACGACAACATTCTCAAGGGAGAATCCTTTTGGCAACCATGGCCGGAGATAACAATAGTGACGGACGCCTCACTCACGGGGTGGGGGGCACACACCAACAATCTGACAATCAGCGGTCGTTGGTCTCCATCGGAGTCCAAACTACACATCAACCTATTGGAGCTGAGGGCAATCAGACTAGCGCTGAAGGCCTTTCTGCCCTCTGTACAGGGAAAGAATGTCCCGATAATGACGGACAACACAGTGGCCTTGTACTACCTCAACAAGAGAGGAGGAGTAGGGTCACTACCACTGTGCAGAGAGGCAATGCAGCTCTGGTTCTGGGCAATACGAGAAGGAATCTCTTTATCGGCAATTCACCTAGCCGGAGAGCAAAACACGGCGGCAGACGCTCTGAGCAGACAGAGCACAGTCTCCTACGAGTGGGAGCTAGCTCAGGAAGTCCTTCAAGAGATCTTCGCCCTTTGGGGAACCCCTCAAGTGGATCTGTTCGCCACTGTGATCAATGGGAAGTGCAAGCAGTACTGCTCAAGGGAATTTCCTCAAAGAGGAGCTCTGGGAGGAGCTCTGGGAGACGCATTCGTAGTGGAGTGGAAGTTTCCACTGCTGTACGCGTTTCCCCCAGTCCCCGTGATTCCTCAAGTAATCAGGAGGTTGAGAAAGTTCAGGAAAACCATGATACTTATTGCCCCGGATTGTGCCAGGAGGACGTGGTACCCGGACCTTCTAGACATGTCCATCTGCCCTCCAATACGTCTTCCGCAAAGAGAGGATCTTCTCTCGCAAGAGGAAGGTCGGGTTCTCCATCCAGAGGTCAAGACACTCAATCTTCACGCATGGTTTCTGAGAGGTTGAGATACAAGGATTGGGATCTTCTGGATGACGTAATTGAGATCTTGCTTTCGGCCAGAAGGCCAGCAACAAAATCTTTATAACGATGTCACTGGAACAAGTTCAGTAACTGGTGCAAAGATAAGAATGTGGACCCTTTTCAATGTGGCACCCCAATGGGGCTTTCTTTCCTACTGCATCTAGCCAATCTGGGGCTCCAGATAGGGACAATTAAAGGATACCTTGCTGCGCTGTCTATTTTCAAGCGCACCTCAGAAGAGGTTTCATATTTCAAAATTCCATTGATCATTCAATTCTTAAAGGGGCTTACTAATGTATACCCCCCAGTACCTTTTCATGTCCCAACTTGGGACTTAAATCCAGTACTAAAATTCTTGACTTGTATAGCTTTTGAGCCTATGCACTCCTGCCCTTTGAGGCTCTTAACATTAAAAACTGTAATTCTTGTGGCCTTGTCATCAGCCCGCCGGGTTAGCGAACTTCAGGCTCTCTCATGCAAACCGCCATTTACTACTTTTTATAAGGAGTCCTTAAAGTTAAACCTTCCTTTTTACCAAAGGTAGTTTCAGACTTCCATTTGTCGCAAAAGATAATATTACCAACTTTTTATCCTCCTCATTTGGGAAAGGAAGAGGAGAGATTGCACAGACTAGATCCCAAGAGGGCTCTTACTTTCTATATCTCAAGAATGGCTAAATTGAGACAAGATGACCAACTTTTTGTGGGTTATACTGGTCATAAACTAGGATTATCTGTAACAAAACAGACCATATCCCGCTGGATCATTTTAGCCATAAATGAATGCTACAGATTAGCAGGAAAAGACCCACCAGATGGGCTTTGTGCCCATTCTACAAGGGGTATGGCTACTTCTACGGCTCTAAAGAGGGGAGTCCCGGCAGCAGATATTTGTTCAGCTGCTACTTGGAAAACAATACACACTTTTGTAAAACATTACCGTTTGGATCCTGCCTCCTCAAATGAGGGTTTATTTGTCAAGGCAGTTCTGCATTCTGTCCATGAAAACTGAAGACTAATACTCCCACCTCCAAAATTACTACTGCTATGGGTGCCTATCATAAGATGAGGAATACATGGGAGGACACAATCCATTCGAAGAACAAGTTACTTACCAACTGTAACGTTCTTTTGACTGGATGTTTCTCCCACATATTCCTCATCGACCCGCCCATCCTACCCCGCAGTACAGTTTGTTTTCTTACACTTTCCTCTCACGAAGTGTGCATCAGTCATTTTTTCCGAAGCAGCGAAGCTGGAGTTAACGAATTATCATAATATGAGGAATACGTGAGAGGAACATCCAGTCGAAACAAAGTTGCAGTTGATAAGTAACTTGTTCTTCTCTATGAAGGCTTTTATTCTGTAAAACTTATGTGGTTTTGCCAAAAATATGTAATATGGTATGGAAGGCACTAGCGTCCTAATATTGGGCCAAAGCGAAGAAATAAGTACTGGTACGGTGCAGTCCTCTTCTCCCCATTCACCTTTTGTTGATTTGTGTGCAAATTAAATTGCTGGTTTGTTCTTTTGAATTCATTACGAGATTATAAGAAACTATTAGAGAACTGTATTTTGTGGGCTTTGGGGCTTCTTAATAGGGCTAGTTTGCTAGTGTTTGCTATTCATTCAGGTGCTACCAAGCTAGTCGTTAAACTTGTGCATTTTTCGTTCTTAGAGCAGACTGCATTGTTCCTAACTAAATGTTCCAGCAGGCCTTAAGCCTACTTAATATCCTTTGCAGAGCATTAGCGCTGCTGCTTTTGGCAGGCCAGTTTTCGCCGGTTTGTGTCCGGGTTACGAGCCTCGTTATCTCTCGGGTTATCTCGTGTGAGCTGGTCTCATGTGTTTCCCCTATTTTGTTCACAGTAGTGTGTTATATCACTCTGTTTTACTGATCGCCTGTTTCGACCAGATATTATGCCAGAATGCCTGACGCCCTGCCAGCGAAAATAAGTCCAATGAAAATTTACAACAACTTCAATGCAGCTATTTTGCCGCTTGGCCCTTCCTTTCATTGGGCAAAGCATGCAGACTTTCTGTCACGCTATTTAACTATGGGACTTACTAGGTCCGCCCCTAACATTGATTCCATACTCTCGCACTTACAACATGTAAGTGTTAGCCTCCATCTGACACTTACATAAATGTTTACACTCCTACGCCTTCAGATAATATAGCCTCTACCTCTGAGATCATGCATCCCAAATCCAATCTACTCACTCTTAAGAATATTCTACAGAGTTTCACCTTAATGTTGCTTTATTAAACACATGCTTCCTTGTATAACATGGCCTGAATATCACTGACCATCTATCTGTATCCAACTTGGACATGGTTGCCATTACAGAAACATGGTTGCATGAAGCGGCTGCGTACATAGCCTCTGAGGCCCTTCCTCCAGGCTTCAAGATGTTCAGAACAGATCAAGTTGGATAAAGTGGAGGAGAGGGTTGCCCTCATTGTGAGGGACTTTTTGGCTTGTCACTCAGTTAACGTGGCAAGCATAGACGATTGTGAAATCTTGCTAGAGTGTCGGCCATAATATTTCAGTGACCATCATTACTCTGTATAAATCACCTAATAACACTCCACTTTACGAAGAGCAATTACTCGCCCTTCTTAATGATATTACAAAACCGCAGTCTTTTGTAATTAAAATAGGTGATTGAACCTACAGGCGTTGTCCCTACTAGCAGCTCTTGAAGCAATCGGTTACATGCAATTAGTTAACAGGCAGACACATAGAGATGGCCATATGTTCGATTGGGTCCTGGCACACAATGCCATCATCTCTCCCATTGTTGCACATCCTTGCCCATGTTCTGTTCACGCGATGAACACCTTTTCTCTGTTACTGCCGTCCAAACCTATTAGCCTGGACAAATTGCCCAGGATTGTCAAAAAGAGTAGGAATTTCAAACACGTTTTGCCACAGGCCTTCTCGGCATCCTTGTCCCTGAAACATGTTAACCTAGAATCTTTAGACAATCCAAGACTCATGTTCATGAGAAGGTAACTCAAATGAACCAACCTGAGTTGTTAGTAACTCATACATTTCTTGTTGGCGAGTCAAAAATAGCACATTATAACCAGGTTGGATTTCACAAAAAATTTCTATTTTATTTGTTGCAAAATAATAGAAGTGCTGAATGTAACAAGGTGTTACTTTACACCTTGTGGAGTAATGTTATTTCGAGGGGATTGGGTCCTCCGACGTATTCCATATCTATGACAGTAATCACCACAGCTGTGCTGCTTCGGAAAATCGTTCGGCGTCCTACGTCGATACGCCGTCCTCGAGTGCCTCCGTCGAGCTGACGTCACCGGATGTTATAAGTAGGACGCACGACGCCTGTAGCCTCAGTTCCCTTTTTTCTGCAAACGTGTTTGCTTCAGAGATCTCGGCGCGCCTCGATTCTACTGAATCCTGTTCTTTCGGTTCTTTGGACCTGTTTCTTCATTGAATTTTGTATGTCGTCTTCGGCTTCTTCCACCCCGCGATCCGGGTTTAAGAAGTGTCGAGTGTGGGCATCCAAGATGTCGCTGACGGACACGCACAATGCTTGCCTCTGGTGCCTCAGGGAGGACCATGACACGGATGACTGTGTCGACTGCCAATCGCTCACATCGAAGGCCTTGCGGGAGCGTAAGAAGAAGCTGTTGGTCGGTAAGGTGGCCAATCCCCAGAAATCGCGTTCCACTGGTCTTTCGATGGATGATTCGGTGGGCGACTCTCCGCATCGTCGTTGTGAGTCCGGGGTTCTCAGTCAAGGAGTCGGTCCCGCCATTCCTCTGCCTCTTCGAGGCACTCCAGGAAGCGCCGTTACAGGTAGTCTTCCCCGTCCTCATCCGAGGACTCTGCCAGTTGCCGGGTTGCTTGTCCCAACAAGCATTCCACTCCTTCCGAAAGGAGATGTTGGTGCTTTTTCAATTGCAGGGCTCCGGGACGTCCGCACCCTCTGAGGACGCCGGCCGTGGCCGTACTAGAGACACTGCTCGTCCGCCTTCGGGCTCGAGCAGTCGTCGCGACCACCGGGCGCCTTCGAGGTCCCGGTCAGACAAGGATGGTCGCTGTAGGCATGCCCGTTCCAGGTCCCGGTCCTCGACGCCCTTGTGACCGCGAGAACCTGTGGAGTCTTCGAAGGCGCCGAGGTTGTCGACGGACTCTCTCGAGGCTCTGCCTCTGAGGAAGTCGTCAACGCCATCGGCGCCCAGGCTGTCGAGAGACACGCTCGGGGCTCGGCCCTCAAGGCCTGTGTCGACGCCGCCGAAGCTGTTGGCGCCGCGCTCGACCGTCGACGCAGATTCCCTTGACGCCTTTCGAGGCGGCTTTGTCGGGGGTACCCCGTGGCACGGTGGAACCCCCCAGAAAGGCTCTGGCCAAGGCTAAACATGTTTTTGTTCCCTTTTCTGTACCCTCTTTCCAGCCTTTGGATTATATTTCTGAGGTGGATGAGGGGTCTGAGGAAGGTGAGGTTTCTGCAGAGGTTCCTGATGGCCTCCTTTCTGGTCATAGCCAGCTTAAGGACCTGCGCCAGTCGTTGCATGACGCCAGTGGGCTGGACACCTCTCAGGAGGTGGAGTTTGGTAGGCCTGAGCCTGGCACGCATGCCGACTCCTCTTACCGGCGCCTGATGTCGTGGGTCACGGAATTACCTGGGATGGTCTGCTCCCCCGGGGGATTTGCAGCAGGATGATCTGACTGATATCCTCGACCAAGGTCTACCAACTGACCCGGTACTGCCATTCCATATGGCCTTGCAGAGAAGGGTGGCTACAGCTTGGACTTCTCTGGAGAGTCTCCCGGCAGTGAGCAAGTCCTTGCCGAACAAATATCGCCCAGCCAGTAGCGACCCCTGCTACTTGACCTTGCACCCCACTCCGGAGAGTTTGGTGGTGCAGGTGGCTACGGCCGCCGCAAAGCAGGCGTCGTACCCTACCATCCCTCCTGATAGAGCCAACAAACGTTTTGACGGCTGGGCGAAGAAGGTGTTTTCTTCTGTAGGGTATGGCGCTTCAGGCTGCCAACTCCGTTTGTGCCTTGTCTCGTTTCACGCACACTCTGTGGAACTGTGTTTCCTTGGCAGCTGAACATATTCCCGAAGGGGATGAACGGGATGGTTTTCTTGATATCGTGCAAGATGGCAAGGACGCCAGGTGTGAGTTCGTTCAGTCGGGTCTGGACATGGTTGATTGCGTCAGCCGGTCCATGGTGGCGAGCACCGTAATACACAGGTTTGTGTGGTTGCAGAAGTCGGGGGTTTGCTCCTGATGTGCAAGCTCGACTCCTCAACATGCCCTTTGATGGTGAACATCTTTTTGGCAGCAAGGCTGACAAGAGCCTTGAGAGGTTGCAGACCTCTAAAGCTGCAGCAAAGTCATTGGGCGCTGCAGTTCGCCAACCTCTGCCTTTTCGTCCTAGGGCACAACAATGGAGGGGGGGGTTCCTATTGATATTACTCGTCCTTTAGTAAATCAAGAGGATCTGCTAGTCAAAGGGGCCACCGTAAGAGTGCCAGAGGTGGGAAACAGGGTACTCGAGGTGCCAAGGCTGCTCGGGCAGTTGCCTCTTTGCCCTCAGGCACTGCTGGAGCCGCTTCAGCTCAGTCATGAGGCCATGTCCCATGGTTCGCCGGTTGGGGGAAGGCTGGTGCAGCATCTTGTAGAGTGGCATGCCATTACTTCAGATGTGTGGGTTCCGGAGATCATAGCCCATGGCTACTGTCTTCCTTTCCGGCAGAGGGCCTCATGACAATCCACAAGGGAATCTCTCTTTGAAGAGTCTGGATCCGCTCCTTGCGCAGGAAATTCAATCCCTGCTGGAGAAAGGCGCCATAAAACTGGTGCCTGTAGCGGAGAGGAACAAGGGATGGTATTCCCCTTATTTTTTGATTTCGAAGAAAGACGGGGGCTTGAGACCCATCATGGACTTGCGCGGTTTGAACAAACTCCTCAGGAAGGACAAGTTCAAGATGGTTCCTCTTTCTCAAGTCCTGCAGGCCCTTCAACTTCAGGACTGGTTGGCGTCTCTCTCTCGACATCAAGGACGCTTATTTTCATGTGCCGATCCATCCAAAGCACAAGAAATACCTGAGGTTCGTGGTTGGCGACTCGCACTTTCAGTTTCGGGTCCTGCCGTTCGGATTGACCTCCGCCCCGAGGGTCTTCACCAAGCTCATGGTGGTGGTGGCAGCGTATCTCAGGAAAGGGGTGATTCACGCCTACCCCTACCTGGACGATTGGTTGATCAGGGCGCTCTCACCCGAGCAGGTCCTGGATCATCTGTCCGTCACCTGCCACTCCCTCCACAAGCTGGGCTTCTCCCTCAACTTAAAGAAGTCCCACTTGACGCCAACACAGCAGCTCCAGTACATCGGAGCAGTGCTCGGCACATCCCTGGGGCAGTGGTTCTCTCCCCAGGTGAGGGTTCTTCACATTCAGCAGAGGGTGCACAAGTTTCAACTTGCCTAAACGCTCCCGGCGTTCGAGTTCTTGAGGTTGCTCGGCCTCATGGCATCCTGCATTCTTCTGGTACCAGAGGCCAGGTTGCGGATGAGATCTCTGCAATGAGCCCTCAAGCTCCAGTGGTTACAGTCCTCCGGCAGAATGTCGGACCCCGTTCAGGTGCCGCCCTCGGTCGCCCAGGACCTTCTGTGGTGGGCCGTCGAAGGCAATCTGATGAGGGGGGCTCCATTTTGGCTGCCCTGGCCGGAGGTGACGATTGTGACGGACGCATCCCTCACGGGATGGGGCGCTCATGCCAACGAGTTGACA
Source organism: Ambystoma mexicanum (assembly GCF_040938575.1). NCBI lineage: Eukaryota > Metazoa > Chordata > Amphibia > Caudata > Ambystomatidae > Ambystoma > Ambystoma mexicanum. The sequence continues at coordinate 41,238,918 of NC_090933.1, forward strand.
GTCAGCGGTCGTTGGTCTCAGTCCGAGTCCAGACTCCATATCAATCTGTTGGAGCTGCGGGCCGTCAGGCTTTCCCTGAAGGCTTTTCTGCCGACTGTGCGTGGGAAGAATGTCATGATTCTGACGGACAACACAGTGGCCATGCACGATCTCAACAAAAAGGGGGGGGCAGGGTCACTTCCTCTGTGCAGGGAGGCAATGCAGCTCGGGTTCTGGGCCATCAGGAAGTTTCGATTTCGGCAGTTCATCTGGCCGGAGACGAAATCGAGATGGCGGACGCTCTGAGCAGGCAGAGCGCGATCTCTCATGAGTGGGAGCCATCTCAGGAGATTCTCCTGGAGATCCTCACCCTTTGGGGGACCCCTCAAGTGGATCTCTTCACCTCCAGTGTCAACCGGAAGTGCGAAAGGTTCTGCTCGTGGGAATTTCCTCCAAAAGGATCTTTAGAAGACGCGTTTGTGGTGGAGTGGTCCTTCCCACTGCTGTACGCGTTTCCTCCAGGCCCCGTCACACCGCAAGTGCTGCGGAGGCTACAGAGGTTCGGTTCCTGGATGATCCTCATTGCTCCGGCATGGGCCGGAGGATGTGGTAGCCGGACCTTCTCGACTTGTTCATCTGCCCTCCAAGTCGTCTTCCCTACCAAGACGATCTGCTCTCACGGGAGTGGGGTCAGATTCTCCATCCAGAGGTCAGGTCCCTCAACCTTGACGCTTGGCTTCTGAAAGGTTGAGGTACAAGGATTGGGACCTCCCTAAAGACGTGATGGAGGTGTTGCTTTCGGCCAGACGGCCGGCGACTAAGTCCCTGTACCGTTGCCGTTGGAGAAAGTTCTGCGACTGGTGCAGGGTTCAGAATGTGGATCCTTTTTCATGTGGCATTCCTGTGGTTCTGTCTTTTTTGCTTTTGTTGGCCCACACGGGCCTGCAAGTGGGTACTGTTAAAGGTTACCTGGCGGCGCTGTCTATATTTAAGTGATCGTCTGAGGAGTGTTCCTATTTCAAAATTCCTTTAATTTCTCAGTTTCTCAAAGGACTCACTAATGTGTTTCCGCCGTCAACTTTCCAGGTCCCTGGTTTGGATTTGAACCTTGTTCTGAAATTCCTTATGGGTGCTCCTTTTGAGCCTTTGCATTCTTGTCCTTTGAGGATGTTTACCCTTAAAACTGTGTTTTTACTTGTGGTCACTTCCGCTCGCAGAGTGAGTGAGTTGCAGGCACTTTCAGTTAAGCCACCCTTCGCTGTGTTTCATAAGGACAGTCTTGTCCTTAGAGTTCGTCCTTCCTTTCTTCCGAAGGTGGTGTCTGAATTTCATTTAAGCCAGAAGGTTGTTCTTCCGGCATTTTATACTCCTCCACGTCCTGGTAAGGAAGAGGAGAGGCTCCATAGGTTGGATCCTAGGAGAGCTTTAAGTTTCTACATTTCATGCATGTCCCGGGTCAGAGTGGACAATCATCTCTTTATTGGTTACGGTGGAAGGCTTTTGGGACAAGCTGTGACTAAGCAGACTTTGTCTAGATGGATTATCTTGGCAATTTCTGAATGTTACTGCCTGGCGGGTAAGGACCCTCCGGTAGGCTTACGGGCCCATTCTACTAGGGGTATAGCTGCCTCTACTGCCCTGCAGAGGGGTGTTCCTATTCGTAACATCTGTGAAGCAGCCACCTGGGCTTCGCTTCATACTTTTGTACGACACTACTCCCTGGATTCTATCCATGGGCAGGATCTGGCCTTTGGCAAGGCGGTCCTTTACTCTGCAATTTGATTGGACATTCTAAATTTCTATATTCAAAATTCTTTTTCCCCTCCTCCATACGTTGGTACTGCTTTGGGAGTCTGTCTTGGATATGGAATACGTCGGAGGACCCAATACCCTCGAAGAACAAGTTACTCCCTTACCTGGTAACGTTCTTTTGACTGGATGGTCCGATGACGTATTCCATATTGCTCCCTCCCTACCTGCCCCGCTACAGAATTTCTTATGCGATTGCAGCTTACGTTTCCGCAAGGCATTCTGTGGTCATACTGGCAGTGGTTTGGTGCCACACGTTCTTGGGAAAAAACTACAACTGAGGCTACGGGCATCGTGCATCCTACTTATAACATCCGTCGGCTCGACGGAGGCCCTCGAGGACGGCGTATCGACGTCATCGACGCAGATGCCGAAAGATTTTCCGAAGCAGCACAGCTGTGGTGATTACTGTCATAGATATGGAATATGTCGTTGGACCATCCCATCGAACGAACGTTACCAGGTAAGAGAGTAACTTGTTCTTCTTTTTCATAGTTTCAGTTCAGAATTGTTCAATTAAAAAATCTCTCGGGTGTTGCATCACACCTTGTGTAATAATCACTCTTTGCCTAAATAATATTTGATTAAGTATTCCACTCAAATAGGCTAATCTCTCAACAAATGTTTCACCATCACCTGTGGCAATTGTTCATCAGGAGGGAAAACTGTGTTCTAATAAGAAACAAAAGAAAATAGAAAGAAATAAGTGCAATGATTTATATCTGTTGAGGACTGTTTTTCATGGTTAATAGTTCACAATTGAAAAAAGAAGTAATTTCTAATTTTACATGAGAATAAAGATGTTGACTCACCCTGATCCATTGATTAAAAAAGATGTTTTTTTTCTTATTGGTTCCAATTAGTTTATTTAGGATGATGCTGAGGGTTCAATTTTTTCCAATTATTTCAATAAAGATCCTGTACTGGGATAGATCTATGGCGAGTAAAACTGTTCCAGGGGGAGGAAGGAGGAAAGAAAAAAAAAATATATATATATATATTGTTTTAGGTATAGTTAGCATGATCCTTTAAATGGGTGTTGCTAAGGTACAAAGCCATAAGAAATGTATTTGGCTAGGATAAAGTAGAAATCTTAATAAAGGAAAGACCGCTGATCTAAAACTTCAAAATCGGTGTATGCCATGATAAGCATGCTGTTCTTCTGATGGATGCACAGATCTCTACTGAATGAGGTTGTTTTCATATATGTCCCGGGAAGGCGTGAGCGCGTGATGGCGTCACACGCACCGCAACGTGGCGGAGCGGAAGCGCGTGATGGCGTCATGATGTCACCGCGTCTTTCCTGAGTTTAACTGTATACTGACAAAAATGTTTTAGATTTTTTTAGTTTTATAAAGAGTTAGCTAGTTTTTAGATATCTGGAATTTGTTTGTTTATTTATTTATTTTTAATGCGCACCAAACCCATAGGTAACAGGGTGCAACAGTACGGAGGTGCAAACCTTACAGGGTTACAAAATAGTTCACAGTACAACAAAATATATTTACAGGTAAAATTCCAAAAGCAGTATGGATACAAATGTACAGGTTATAAAAAAGTTAGGTTGCACATTTCACTGGATTATGAAGATGGAAAGGCAGCCTAGATGAGGCTGTTGCGATAGTGTAGCTAATGGTCGGTAGAGTTGAGAAAGTTGATAGAATTATTTCTGAGGTGTAGATGTGGTTGGTTTACTCTAAACTTGTGGGACAGGGAGTTCCAAAGTTTGGCAGCCTTGTCGGGAAAACTGGTACCGCCAATCTAGGTAAGTCTAAATCTCGGTACCACAAGGCAGTTGGCATTACCGGCTCTTGTCGGTCTGATAGACTTTGTTCTGTTTATTCTGTCTACTAGGTAACTGGGGGCAGCATTGTTTAATGCTTTATGGGTCAGGGAGCCCATTTTTAGCAGTACTTTATTGTGGGTAAAGAGCCATTTGTGTTGGCGTCTGGTAGAGGAGATGTGTTCTCTTTTATTTATGCCTAGTGCAGCTCGTAAGGCGTTATTTTGAAGAGTTTATAACCTCTGGATAATAGCTTTGTTAGCACCGCTGTAAAGATCATTGCAATAATCTAGCCTAGAGAGTATCAATGCTCTAGCCAAGATCATGCATCTATCATTTGAGAGAAATGGCTTACCAGCTAATGAGCTTACAAGTGTATGCAGTGGTAGAGGCCAAGGATTTTACTTGTTTGTCAAAGGACATAGTCGAGTCAGGGTAGAAGCCAAGGGTTTTAACCTCCTTAGTTACCCTAATGATGTTTCCATCAATAGTGAATGAGGGGTATTCATGGCCTAGTTTGTTGAGGTTTGAGCGGGTACCCAGGATTATCAGCTCTGTCGTATCATCATTCAGGCATAGAACGTGGGTGGCCATCCATGCCTGGATGATGAGATATGCCCTATTCACCAATGCCAGGTCCCCAGAAAGAGGGAGGAGAATCTGTGTTTCATCTGCATAGTTAGTGTTGATCCTAAAAAATGTAAGAAAGAGTGACAGATTTATTTTTTATATTTGTAAGGAATTCAGTGATTTTTTAGAAGCCTGAAATGTGAACTTTAAATATATATATATAAATATTTCTGAGGCTTGTGGAATCTGCTTAGATCACATGCTGTGCATAGGCCGACATCTAGTGGAAGCTGCGGAGTATTACAGTTTTTTTCGAAACTCGAAAATGGGCGTCGACACAGGGCGTGCCAGTAATACTATCCCTAGTGTGACGTCCACTGTACTCATGATCCCTCACGCGTCTAGGACCCTCAGATTGTTTTTTTCAGCCATACTAGTCGGAAGCATTGCGCGAGATCCCTGGCTTTCAGGCATTTTGATAATTATTGATATTAATTTCCCCGTGTTTCCACTCCCACGTCGAAGTCATTGAAGATCGACGCCGGTCCGAAGAACAGACAACCGTCGAGAGCTGCTTGACGGGCTTTGGGCCTCGGAAGGCCTCTGGCCGCGGCCCGGACCTCAGACATTCAAGTAGGGAGAGTGGGGGGTGGAAACATATTCTACACTCTTATTTCCTACACACACGAGCCCGCTGCCACAAGGTGCATATGGAGAGTACTCCATTTAAATTTTGCCCTAAGTGCAACCGCAAGTACCCTTGGGTTGACAAACACGCCACCTGTCATTTTTGCTTGCCGAGGGACCACCCCGAGGCGAACTGCAAAGCGTGTAAGCTTTTTAAAGCAGAAACGCTCAAGGACCGTTCCACTAAGCGTTGGGCCCACCACGCCAGGCAGCTCGAGGCGGTGAGTGCCTTCAGTGACGGCAGCAATACCGCCTTTTCAGACGGCGAGGGCACAGGGGTGTCAAAAGACACCCAAGCGCTAGTCCCCGACACCGGAGGATTGTCCGGCAGGGCAGTTATGGGGACCACACCCGACGACACGAGCGCTAACATCACTACTACACCTAAACACACTGATCCCAACCGACACTCGACACGCAGAGGAGCTAGTGGGAGACAAGAAACCCATTGCCAAGCCATTCCTATTCTCATATCTATCCAACATAGAATAGATCCTTCCCTTCTTTATCCAAATCTCACAAGGGCTGTAAACCCCAGAATTGAGAAGATGTTTAGGGCTGCTCAATCAGATCCTCTTTACATAAGGGGTCAACTGAAGCCTGACTCCTTAGTAACTACCAACACCAGAAAAACAGCAGGAACACTGCTGTCTTCATCCGAGGCTCCTCCAGACAAAGAGAGCAAAAGAATGTATGGGTTGGGAAGGAAGGCAGCCTCCACTTCCGCTTACGAAGTGAGAATCGCCAACACCAGCACTCTGCTGGCAAGCTATAACTGCCACCAGTGGGAGCAGGTAGCTGCTCTCATTGACTCCGCACCCGAACCATTAAAGGGTCAGCTGGCCCAGATCGCGTCGGAGGGTAAAGCCGTGTCAGGTTGCATCCTCAAGACAACCTTCGACGTTGCAGATAATGCAGGCCGGCTCATAGCAGAGAGCACTGTCATTAAGAGGCACGCCTGGCTAAGACAATCAGGGTTTAAACTCGAGACACAGGCAACCCTTATTGACATGCCAGTTGAACCTAATGTCCTGTTTGGCAAAGCGATAAAGGATGCATTAAAAACTGCCAAAGACGAGTACGATACTCTAAAGTCCCTGGGACAATTAATGAATAAGCCCATGAATCAAAGAGGGAATGGTAATTTTCATCACTCACACGGACAGAATTCCCAAAAGGGCTCCAACTATTCACAGGGACAGGGTACATCATGGGGTGGCAGCCAGCAGACTACCCAGAGTTACGGCAGGGGTAACAAGAGGGCCCGTGGTAGAGGTAGAGGCAGCCCCGGCAGAGACGGCGGTACGCCTCCCGCAAAGCAGTGATGTTCCGCTCAGGGTCCCTTCCCATGCATCCCCAGTAGGAGGGCACATTTCCAACTTCACCCAAGCATGGGAAGGGATCACATCGGACAGATGGGTGCTGTCCACAGTGTCGGCAGGATACTGCATCGAACTGCTAGAGCGCCCCCGCAACCACCCTCCAAGTCAAAGAATACATTCACTGGACCACCAGAAGATCCTCCTTGAGGAGATCGTCAATCTTCTCGCAAAGGACGCGACAGAACGCGTCCCGGGCAACCAGGTAAACAAGGGTATCTATTCAACTTACTTCCTTGTGCCAAAAAAAAAAAATTGACAATGCGCCCAGTATTAGACTTAAGCCCTGCAAACAAGTATTTCAAGCCCCAAAAATTTTGCATGACTACTTGCCAAGAAGTAATCCCCCTCCTAAAAAGGGGGGATTACTTGGCACCATTTGACATGAAAGATGCCTATTTTCATATTTCCATGTTCCCAGTGCACAGAAGATTCTTGCGCTTCAAGGTGGACAGTCAGCACTACCAGTTCAAGATGCTGCCTTTCGGTATAGCCTCAGCTCCAAGGGTATTCACCAAGGTACTGGCGGTAGCGGCAGCACACCTATGCAGGGAGGCAATCCCAGTGTACCCTTATCTGGACGACTGGCTCATCACGGGAGAACCCCGGTAATTTGCAGATCCAACATCCAAAGAACGATTGACCTCCTCTTCGAATTGGGTTTCTCTATCAACGAGAAAAAATCAAGCCTGGTGCCAAGCACCTCCAAACAGTTCCTAGGAGCTGTCCTAAACACTTAAGAGGGGTTGGCCTTTCCATCAGAGGAAAGAATTCAGAATATACTACTGCAAATTCCTCAATATCGGTCCGGTCGCCAGATATGGGTGCGCAAAGCGATGCGTTTGCTAGGCATGATGGCGTCATGTATTTACCTGGTACCCCACGTGCGCCTGCGCATGCGACCCATGCAAGAATGGTTGGTGAAACAGTGGTCTCAGGCAAGTGGTCAGTGGGACGATCTAGTGGTCATTTCGCCAACACTTGTACAAAATCTTCACTGGTGGACAAGAGAGAACCTGTCAAAGGGGAAACCCTTTTTCGATCCGGAGATGCAAGCTGTAGTCACTACAGACGTGTCCCTGTCAGGGTGAGGAGCACACCTCCTTCACCACACAGCTCAGGGTCTCTGGTCTCACACAGTAGCCAAGAATCATATCAATCTGCTAGAGCTTCTGGCAGTCTTCAGAGCGCTTCGAGTGTTCGAACCCCACCTGTTGAACCTGTCGGTACAGATCTTGACAGACAGTACAACAGCAATGTTTTACATAAACAAACAGGGAGGGACTCGTTCGCCATATCGGTCCAGGCTTGCCCAGAAAATTTGGACATGGGCACTCAGACGGAACATTTACCTGTCATCTCAACATGTTCCAGGGGATCTCAATTCACTAGCAGACGCTTTGAGCAGTGATCCCCTCCCAGAAGAACACGAATGGTGTCTGCACAGAGAAATCGTAGAAGATCTCTTCTCACAGTGGGGTTTCCCCACTATAGACCTATTCGCCACAATCGAAAACAGACAATGCCCAGGATTCGCATCCAGGTTCCCCCAACCAGACTCCAGGGTGAACGCACTGTGGATGAACTGGTCAGGGATGTTTGCCTATGCCTTTCCACCAACTCCTCTCATGAGGAAGGTGGTCAACAAGATGCACAGGAAATCGATTACGCTCATCCTAGTTGCTCCCATGTGGGCGAGACAACCATAGTTCCCAAACCTGCGCAGACTAGCAGCATGCGAACCCATCAGACTCCTGTGCTGGCACAACCTACTATCCCAGCACCAAGGTCAAACAGTGCACCCTCAACCCGGCTCAATTAACTTGGCAGCATGGTTCCTGAAGTCATAGAGTTTGGACATCTCAACTTGCCACAGAGGTGCATGGACATCCTAAAAGAATCTAGGAAACCAAACACAAGGCACTGTTATTTTTTATAAATGGAAGAGATTCGTTGTTTTGTGCCAGAATAAGCAAATCAACCCAGTTGATTGCACTCCTTCCAATATTGTCACCTACATGCTCCACCTGCTGGATGCAGGGTTGGTATTTAATTCACTCAAGCTAAACCTGGCGGCGCTGTCAGCCTACACCACCTCCCACTACAGAGTTTCGTGGTGGAAAGTACCAGTGGTTAAAGGCGTCATGGAAGGGGTAAAGAGACTCCACCCTCCAATTTCAAACCCACCACCTGGATGGGACCCTAATGTGGTGCTTGCTAAGCTCATGTGTCCGCCCTTTGTATTTATATTTCTGAGGCTTGTGGAATCTGCTTAGATCACATGCTGTGCATAGGCCGACATCTAGTGGAAGCTGCGGAGTATTACAGTTTGTTTTTCGAAACTCGAAAATGGGCGTCGACACAGGGCGTGCCAGTAATACTATCCCTAGTGTGACGTCCACTGTACCCAAGATCCCTCACGCGTCTAGGATCCTCAGATTGTTTTTTTCCGCCATACTGGTCGGAAGCATTTTGCGGAGTCCCCTGGCCTTAGCCATACTTTTGCTAGAATTTAAAAAAATAATCTATTGACATCCTTTCCCACCCCAACGTCGAACTTCGACACTCGACGCCGGCTGGAGAAGAAATCGACCGTCGACTGCTGCACGACGGATTTGGGCCTCGGAAGGCCGCTGGCCTCGGCCCGGGCCTGGTAGGCCGCTGGCCTCGGTCCTGCAAGTAGGGAGAGTGGGGGGTGGTACATACTCTACACTCTTGGTATATAGGTACACCTTATATATTTCCTACCCTTAACAGCCCGCTGCCTCAAGGTGCGTATGGAGGGTACCCCTTTTCAATCCTGCCCCAAGTGCAATCGCAAATACCCTTGGGTCGACAGGCACGCCACGTGCAATCTCTGCTTGCCGAGGGACCACCCCGAAGTGAACTGCAGAGCGTGTAGTAGGTTTAAACCTAAGACACTTAAGGGCCGTTCGACGAAGCGTTGAGCCCACCACGCCAGGCAGGCGGCCATGGCAGCTGAGGGCGCCTTCAGCGATGGCAGCGACGCTGTACTTTCGGACGGCGAGGGCATTATGGCGTCGAAAGACAGCCGAGCGCAGGTCCCCGACCTCGGAAGGTCGTCCGGCAGGGCGGCTATGGGGAAGACCCCCGGCGACACAAGCGCTTCACATACTACACACACTAAACACACTAAGTCCAACCGAGACTCGACGACGTCGAGTTCTCGGAAAGAGGCACAGACAGAACGGTCCGATTCGGTGTCCTCTGGGCGCTCTCGATCAAGATCGCTGCATGGCTCCAGGCAATCATCCACTCTTGCCAAGAGTGCCTCGCTCCCTAGGCTAACAGAAGTTCGATCGTCGGAAGACAAAGACGACTTCCACCCCCAGGCCGCGCTCCAGGAGTCGGAGCCCGCAATTAAAGCCAGCGAGGCCCCACGCTCGAAGGACAGGGACACCCCTCACGATCCTCGACGCCAGGCGTCGAAAAACTCCAGAGCCACTAAGGGACAGGGAAAACATTTTTCTACGCACGGGGAGGGGGGAAAACAGCAGAAGAAACTACCTGTACATTCTTCTACACCTGTGAAACACTCCACCCCCCCCTAAACAGACAGACAAGCCCAGGTCTGCTGATAGGTCCACAACCAGCAAAGCTACTCAAGATAAATCCCATAGACTTGCTGAGAGAGTCATTCCCAGTTCCAAAAAATGCTCCAGTGAAGACATAGATAGGGTCATGTCAAGAATGTCTTCTTTGGCTGATTTTTATGATAAAAATCCAGAACATTTCCTCTCGTATGACCCACAAGGGGCCACACCCTCAGGCTCTACTGATCCTATCCCCCCGAGTAAGAAGGCCCAGTTTGAAACTCCAATGAGGTCCGAACTCTTCGAGGTACAACCTTACGCAAGACCATACTCACGGTATCAAGGAGAGGATTCCTTTTGTGAAGACCAAGATTTTGGGTTGATAGAAGAGCAAACCGGGACGGCCTACTATGGGGATGATGAGGACCAGGAGGAAGAAGAGGATGACCCGGAAACATACAGAGTTGATTCCCCGGTAGAGAACGAAGCCCCGGTTACCGACTCCCCGGTCGATAACCAACCCCTCCTAAATGAGGCTCTCGCTTGCGCAGCAGAACATTTCCACATTGACACCCACGGTGTACAGGAGGAAAGGGACTTCGCAGAAGATTTAGTGGGAGAAAGGAGGCCTGTTGCCCAGACCATCCCTATCCTTAAATCCATTCAGCGGAGAATAGATCCGTCCCTGGTGAACCCAAACCTCACCAGAGCAGTCAATCCCAGGGTTGAAAAACTTTTCAGGGCAGCTCAGTCTGACCCTCTTTATATAAGAGGACATCTGAAGCTAGACTCCCTAGTTGTCACCAACACTCGTAAGAGGGCTGGGACACCCTTGTCTTCGTCAGAAGCTCCTCCCGACAAGGAGAGCAAAAAACTATACGGTTTTGGCAGCTAGGTAGCCTCAACGTCCGCCTATCAAGCAAGGATTGCTAACTCCACCACCCTGTTGGCCAGCTACAACTGCCATCAGTGGGAAGAAGTCGTGGCTCTCATAGCCTCTGCTCCTGAACCGTTAAAGGGCCAATTCCGCAGAAGGTAGAGTCGTGTCTGGTTGCATTTTGAAAGCAACCTTCGACGCCGCGGACAACGCAGGCAGATTGATATCAGAAGGTACTGTTATCAAGAGACATGCATGGTTACGGCAGTCTGGTTTTAAGGCAGAAAAACAGGCATCATTGTTAGACAAACCGGTGGAAGCCGATCTGTTTGGTAAGGCAGTCGAAGACGCACTGAAAAATGCCAAGGACGAATACGAGACACTCAAATCCCTTGGTCAGTTAACCAATAAACCCCCTAACGAGAGAGGGAATAGTAATTTTCGTCGCCCACGCGGCCAAAATTCCCAGAGAGGATCTAACTATTCCCAGGGGCAGGGTACACAGTGGAACAACAACCAACAGTCTACCCAGGGTTACGGCAGAGGTAATAGGAGAGGTCGTGGTAAAGGCAGAGGCAGCCCCAGCAAGGGAGGCGGCACGCCTCCACCAAAGCAGTGACGCTCAGTTCAGGGTCCCTTCTCACGCAACCCCAGTAGGGGGGACGCATTTCAAACTTCACCCAGGCTTGGGAAGGGATCACATCAGACAGATGGGTGCTGTCAACAGTATCCACGGGATATTGTATAGAGCTACTGCAGCGTCCCCGGAACCATCCTCCACGACAAAGAGTACACTCCTTAGAACATCAGAAGATTCTCCTCGAGGAGATCGCCATTCTTCTACAAAAGGACGCGATAGAACTCGTCCCGGGACACCAGGTAAACAAGGGTATTTATTCAACTTACTTCCTTGTGCCAAAGAAAGACTTGACAATGCGCCCAGTATTGGACTTACGGCCTGCCAACAAGTATGTCAAGCCCCAAAAATTTCGTATGACCACGCTACAAGAGGTAATCCCCCTCCTAAAAAAGGGGGATTACATGGCAACCTTGGATATGAAAGATGCTTATTTTCATATTTCCATGTTCCCAGCGCACAGAAAGTACTTCAAGGTGGACAGTCGGCACTACCAATTCAAGGTACTGCCCTTCGGGATAGCTTCAGCACCAAGGGTATTCACCAAGGTACTGGCGGTGGCGGCTGCACACCTACGCAGGGAGGCAATCCCAGTGTACCCTTATCTGGACGACTGGCTCATAACGGGGGAAACCCCAGGAATTTGCAGGACAAACATTCAAAGGACTATCGACGACCTCCTCCACGAGTTAGGCTTCTCAATCAACGAGAAGTCGTCAAGCCTGGTGCCAAGCACCTCAAAACAATTCCTAGGAGCAATCCTGGATACCCAGGAGGGGTTGACCTTTCCTTCAGAAGAAAGAATTCGGAATATACTACTGCATATTCCGCATTATCAGTCCGGTCAACAAATAACGGTACGCAAAGCAATGCGTTTACTGGGCATGATGGCGTCATGCATTTACCTGGTCCCCCACGCGCGCCTGTGCGTGCGTCCCATGCAGGAATGGTTGGCGAAACAGTGGTCTCAGGCAAGTGGTCAGTGGGACGATCTAGTGGTCGTTTCGCCAACACTGGTACAAAGCCTTCACTGGTGGACAAGAGAAAATATCGCACAGGGGAAACCCTTTTACGATCCCGAAGTACAGGCAGTAGTCACTACAGATGCATGTCTGACGGGGTGGGGAGCTCACCATCTCCACCACACAGCTCAGGGTTTCTGGTCTCACTCAGTGGCCAAGAACCACATCAACCTGCTAGAGCTTCTGGCAGTATTCAGAGCGCTTCAGGCGTTCGAGCCCCACCTCCTAAACCGGTCAGTGCAAATCCGGACGGACAGCACTACAGCCATGTTCTACCTGAACAAGCAAGGAGGGATTCGCTCGCCAAATCTGTCCAAGCTTGCCCAGAAAATCTGGATATGGGCACTCAGACGGAACATCTTCCTGTCATCACAACATGTTCCAGGGGAGCTCAATTCCCTAGCGGATGCCCTGAGCAGAGACTCCCTCCCAGAGGAACACAAATGGGTTCTTCACAGAGAGGTCGTAGAAGATCTCTTCTCTCAGTGGGGTTTCCCCACTATAGACTTATTCGCCACAAGCGAAAACAGACAATGCCCAGGATTTGCATCCAGGTTCCCCCAACCAGACTCCCAGGGGAACGCCCTGTGGATGAACTGGTCAGGGATGTTTGCGTACGCTTTTCCACCAACTCCTCTCATCAGGAAAGTGGTGAACAAGATGAACAGGGAGTCGATGACGCTCGTCCTAGTTGCTCCCATGTGGGCAAGACAACCATGGTTCCCACACCTACGCAGGATGGCGGTGTGCGAGCCCATCAAACTTCCAGCCTGGTACAACCTACTGTCCCAGCACCAAGGTCAAACAGTGCACCAGCAACCCAACTCAATGAACCTGGCAGCATGGCTCCTGAGGTCATAGAGTTTGGACACCTCAATTTACCACAGAGGTGTATGGACATCCTAAAGGAATCTAGGAAACCAAACACAAGGCACTGTTACTTTGACAAGTGGAAGAGGTTCTTTATCTGGTGCCAGGGTAGACAAATCCACCCAGTTGATTGCACTCCTTCCACTATTGTTACATACATGCTCCACCTGCTAGATGCAGGATTGGTTTTTAACTCACTGAAAGTACACCTGGCAGCCCTCTCGGGTTACACCACTTCCCATAGCAAGGTTTCGTGGTGGAAAGTACCAGTAGTTAAAGCCTTCATGGAAGGAGTAAAGAGACTTCACCCTCCCATTTCAAACCCACCACCAGGGTGGGACCTTAATGTGGTGCTAGCCAAGCTCATGGGCCCCCCTTTCGAACCCATGCATAAAAGCAGTTTCAAACACCTGACTTATAAAACTGCCTTCTTAGTAGCTATTACTTCTATAAGAAGGGTCAGTGAAATTCAGGCTCTGTCAGTGCAGGATCCCTTCTTTACTATCCATAAAGACAAACTGGTTTTACGCACACACCCTAGGTTCTCGCCTAAATTTATATCAAAATTTCATGTAAACCAGTCCATCGAGCTTCCGGCTTTCTTCCAGAACCCGCAAAGCTCGGCTGAGGTGAAACTACACACCCTAGATGTGCGTAGGGCGGTCCTCTACTATGTAAATAAAACCAGACCGCTAAGGAAAACAGATCAACTGTTTGTCTCCGTAGCTACAGGCAGAGAGGGGGATCGCATCTCTAAAGGTGCCATCTCGAAGTGGATTATTAACTGTATCCAGCTGTGTTACTCACTCTCTGAAAAGACTCTGCCTTTTACGCCAAGGGCCCACTCTACTAGAGGCATTGGGGCCACTCTGGCTTTCATTGCAAATGTACCCCTTGACACCATTTGCAAAGCAGCTACTTGGAGCTCTATTCACACTTTTACTCAGCATTACTGCATTGACACCCATTCCAAGGCAGATACACAAGTGGGACAAGCGGTTCTAAGACACTTATTTGCTCATGACCCTTCTCACATCCCACCTCCTTCTTCTGGTACTGCTCGCTAATCTATGCACAGCATGTGATCCAAGCAGATTCCACAAGCCTCAGAAGGTATACATTACTCACCGTAATCGTATTTCTGATGCTTGTATCTGCTTAGATTCACATGCGACCCACCCTTCCTCCCCTCCGAGAGAAGCCGCATGATTACTTGTAGTCTTACCTTTCTGTCTATCTGCTTGGATTATCTGTACTCGCGCTACTCCTCATGCTACCTCATGTCAGAAAAAATACAATCTGAGGATCCTAGACGCGTGAGGGATCTTGGGTACAGTGGACGTCACACTAGGGATAGTATTACTGGCACGCCCTGTGTCGACGCCCATTTTCAAGTTTCGAAAAACAAACTGTAATACTCTGCAGCTTCCACTAGATGTTGGCCTATGCACAGCATGTGAATCTAAGCAGATATAAGCATCAGAAATACGATTACGGTGAGTAATGTATCCCTTATTGATTTTGAACCCATGCATAAAGCCAGTCTCAAACACCTGACCTGTAAGACTGCCTTCTTAGTAGCCATTACATCCATACAAAGGGTCAGTGAAATTCAGGCTCTGTCAGTGCAGGATCCTTTCTTTACCGTTCATAAGGATAAACTGGTTCTACGTACACACCCTAGGTTCTTACCTAAGTTCATTTCTAAATTCCACGTTAACCAGTCCATTGAGCTTCCGGCCTTCTTCCAAGAACCCAAAAGCTCTGCTGAGGTGAAACTACACACGCTAGATGTGTGAAGAGCGGTCCTCTACTATGTAGACAAGACCAGGCCGCTAAGAAAAACATACCAACTGTTTGTCTCCGTAGCTACAGGCAGAGAAGGAGATCGCGTCTGTAAAGGTGCCATCTCCAAATGGATAGTCAATTGTATCCAGCTATTTTACTCCCTTTCTGAAAAAACTCTGCCTTTTACGGCAAGAGCCCACTCTACAAGAGGCATTGGGGCCACTCTGGCTTTCATTGCAAATGTACCCCTTGACACCATTTGCAAAGCAGCTACATTGAGCTCTATTCACACTTTTACTCAGCACTACTGCATTGACACTCATTCCAAGACAGATACTCAAGTGGGACAAGCGGTTCTAAGACACCTGTTCGCTCAACACCCTTCTCACATCCCACCTCCTTCTTCTAACTCTGCTTGCTAATCTATGCACAGCATATGATCTAAGCAGATTCCACAAGCCTCAGAAGGGATACATTACTCACCGTAATCGTATTTCTGATGCTTGTATCTGCTTAGAATCACATGCGTCCTCCCTTCCTCCCCTCTGAGAGAAGGCTCATGGATGCTTGTAGTCTTATCTATCTGATTGGATAATCTGTACTCGCGCTACTCCTCATGCTACCTCATGTCCGAAAAAATACAATTGGAGGGTCCTACATGCGTGAGGGATCATGGGTACAGTGGATGTCATACTAGGGATAGTATTACTGGCACGTCCTGTGTCGATGCCCATTTTCAAGTTTCGAAAAACAAACTGTAATGCTGCGCAGCTTCCACTAGATGTCGGCCTATGCACAGCATGTGAATCTAAGCAGATACAAGCATCAGAAATATGATTACGGTGAGTAATGTATCCTATAAATATATATAAATGAAAGGGTAGCAAATGACTAATAATTTCAAAAAAACATCTCTATATGTATATTCCGTGAAATAAATTCAATTTTTTAGAAGTGTTAACACAGAACAATAAATTAGAAGAAGAATGTGCAGATGGTAAAGAGAGAACATATATATGCAAACTGTTTTGTAGTCAAACGAGCATTATTTAACAAATTCAGTTAATCATTTATAACCAATGAAACATCTCTTTATTGCAGTTTAATCCTGATACACAAGTGTCCATTTTGATTCTTTTTTACGCAGAAGGATTTCTTAGTTTCCTCCTCTGGGGGTCGCAAGACCTTTTCCAAGCCAAATATTTATAGATTCTTGATGTCGAAAATTGGATGGTCTGTTAAGACATGAACTGCTAGGGGAGATCTCAGGTCATGGAATCATTCTCAGGTGTTCAAAGATTCTAACCATAAGTTTTCTTATCGTACTACTAATGTACGTCCTTCTGCCGATATATTAAATTCCATAAATTAAATGTTTTGAGTTACAGTTTATAAATTGTTTGATCAATCTGATTTGTCCATTTGGTAGTTGTATCTCTTTTTTGCCATTATCTAAGAGGGGACAAAGTTTACAGTGTCCACATTTATGGGTACCCAAAATTGGTTTCTGAAAGAACATTTTGCAAGAGCTCTCATTGGGAATCGGACGGAGGAAGCTTGGGCTGATTAGATTTTTAATTGTTGGAGTTCTTCTGTAGCAGATATTCAGTGTCATATTCAAATGCTTTTGTAGACTAGAGTCCATAAGAAGAATATTCCAATGTTTTATTAAGATTTGCTTCAGTTTTTTTGATTCCGTACTGAATGTAGTAATACATTTAGTAGTCATCTCTGTTGTCTTACATTTAGGTTTATCAGTTAGGAGATAGTCTCTAGAGGTGAGTTCTGCTTTGTTGATAGCTTGTTTCACTATCTTTTGTTCATAACCTCTTTGTTTAAATTATGTTTGAGTTTTCTGAAGGCTTTCTTGATCAGCTGAGTGTGCTCCAGTTTCTCTTGATCCTAAGGATCTCCCCATAAGGGATATTGTTGATTGTATGTCTAGGATGATGTGATGTAGCATAGAGGAGACTGTTCCAAGCTGATAATTTGGTGAATAGTTTGGTTTGTATTTTTGAATTTTACACAAATAACTCTGTTTTAGTGAATGATACATTGTAGTCATTATTGTTGAGATAAAGGACATATGGCTCAAGTTGTTGAATATGTCCTTCCCAGATGATGAGGGTGTCGTCAATGAAGCAACCCCAAAATTTGATGTTTTCAAAAAGTGGATGATTCCAGGCATGTTTTAATTCAAAGAAACCCATGAATAGGTTGGCATATGAGGGAGCGAATTTGGACCTCATAGCAGTGCCTTGGAGTTGTCTGTATAGGTTATTATCAAAGCTGAAAATGTTTTTTTTAAGACAAAAATGTAACATTTCAAGAATTGTTAGGGAGAATTCCCTGTAAAGGCTAATTTCACAAACCTAGTGAGTCCCCCAGCAGCTTTGCTGGATTTTTGGGGTTTATTGTCTTATCCTGCTAAGAGTGAGACTCTTTACTCCCACTCTTAGACATGATTTGAGGTGTCCCTTTGTCTTTCCATGTGTTTTATGGGCTATGGGGTCTTTTACTCCATAGGGTTTCATGTGTTTTTGATGTGTGTTACACAGCACCCTCCGTGCCGTAACCCAGGGGGTGTCGTAGCGACCCCCCCCAGCATAGACTCCATACCCTGGGACTGACTACTGTCTCCCAGGGCATGTAAAGTCACCATTGGCTTTGCTAGTCCCAAATTATGAACAGAAACCAGTACAAACCATCATATTGTGGATGTAATGGTCGGGGCAATTCGATTGCCCCTGGGTCTGTTGTTCGAGGGGGCACTTCTCCGTCCCCCCTGATCGAGTTTTGGCTGGTGGCAGTGGATACTACTTTTTATATTTGAACGCGAATATATCTCTATGGGATTTTCCCATTCTTCGAGGCTACCAACTTTAATTATTTAATTCCTATAGCCTCGAACATAACGCCGGTTTATTTATTTAATATTATTTCACCGGTTGGTATTTTTTGCCAGAACTCGATTCTAAAATGGCGTATGTGTTCTCTTCTGTGACTCCAACCCAAGTCGAGCCCTTTGTTCCATTTTTTGGCGTGCTTCTCCACAGAAGCCTCCAAAAATGGTACCACTCTGTCTGGGTACCACAGGGTGTGGGAGAGGGGGTTTAGGCACCCTGGACTGAGTTGCCTTGGCAACTGAAGTTGCACTCCGTCCTGATTGGCCCAAGTGGTGAGCCGGCCGGCTCACCACTTAGCATGTTTGATTGACAGCTAGGCTGAATGAATGGGGGTTTGCTGCATAAAAGCAGGGTTTTGGGGACTGGAACTTCAGAAGTCGCCACAGGACCGAAGAATCCGAGGAGCGAGAAGCTGAGCCGACATGCAACGACGACACCACTGGTGGAGCTCTGCTGAACCGTCTCGCCACTTTTCCCGACGACAGAGGAGATCTCCAGTCCGGAGAGTCTTCTTCCTTTGACTGGTGGGGATAACCAGTTTTGCCTTCTTTTCATCTTCCTGGAGCATCTTGTGGCTGCCTTGCCCGTGCCAAGCACCCCGGCAACCGGAATACCATGGCTTAACACTACCGTGAATAGAAGGGTAGTATCTTTTAACCGAAGAACTCCGCGGCTGGTTTCTTCCCTGGCAGTGCAACGACCTTCATCTTTCCTCCACGGCGAGACCTCCTCTTCCTCTGGACGACTTGCACCCGCTGCCAGGAACAACTGCCCCCGCTGGAGCTTCCTTCCCACTTAAGGTACTGTGTCCCACCTGGCTTCCTTTGCGACAGATCGTTCGGGGTGACAGTAAAGCCTCGACTTTCTAACCTGAGCTTGCCTGGTTCAACCTAGCTAACTTTTCCTGACTTTAATTTCATTCTTTGTTTGTGAACTATTTACAAGACTCTTTGGGCATAACCCCACTGTGTGAACCTGGACCCCTTCTGCTTGCTCTCTCCAATAGTGGGCCTTGCAATTGACTTCCTTACTCTCCAGTAGAACTCTGCCTATCCTGCATTACTGTGGTTCTTTAAAAAGTATTGAAATTTGTGTGCTTCCATAACTCTGCCTTTTCCCTCCCTTTTTAATAACTTATTAGAGTGCCATCTTATGTTAAGCACTCACCTCTGTCTGAAAATAAGTGGTGTTTCTCACTAAGACTTGTCTAATAAGTAATTAGGGTTGTATATATATATAATAGTGACTGTGTGCTATATTTACTTACCTCTTTGTGCTAGTGTAATTTACAAGTGTGTCTTTAAATAAATAATTATATACTTTTACACCAAAGCTCTGGTCAGTGTTTGCTTGTGCTACTGTATCTCTGTACCTATTGTGTATACTCTATATACTGCCTAACTCTTCTTGAGAGAAGTCTGACTGCTCAGCTACAGTTACCAAGTGAATCTGTGTGGTACAGACTTGCTACCAAGTGGGTTTGCTGCCAAACACCTGTAGTATTAAGTCTTTTGAAGTGGTCCCTAAGGGAACTGCACAGATTTCTGCCTAACAAGAATCATGCCATTTTGTTGAGAATATGAAACTGATCTGGTTTTCCGAAAGAACTTTGAGCTAGCTATTTCTTTATCATGTTGGATGCTGGTGTAAAGTTGGACTACATCAAGTGTGACAAAAAGATATTTCATTTCCCTCAGAATTTGATCAGTCTGTTGAATAATATGTTTTGTATCCTTAATAGATGAGGCAAGTCCTGTTAATGGTTGGAGATGTGAATCAATATACTGTGAAACATTTTCTGTTAGGGGGCCAATGCCATTTATGATGGGGCGAAGTGTTGTGAAATCTTTGTATGCTTTATGAACCTTGGGCAGAAAGTATATTGTTGACATAATAGACAGGCCGATTCATGGAATTAATGTGTGCCAAAATCTCTGTGCAAGTGTGAGAAAGCCGCGCACATCGATTCATGGAAGTCTGTGCGTGTGTAAATACTGGGATGTGCGCCAAAATCCTGCGTGGCGCACGCGGGCACACACATCAAGAAACGGCGTGCGCTACGCGCACAGCAAAAGCGCACATAGCTCGGCGCACACAACCAAAGTAGGCGGAACACGGGCGTAACACGCAGAATGGGGAACAACATGTGAAAATGTGGGCGTTACGGTGGAAGTACAGGAGGCAAATGCACGGAACGCCCACACGCGCGCCTACAACACGTTTTCATGGAATCGAACAGGGGAAACGCGTGCGCTAAAAAAGTCACGCTAATCCGGAAACACGTACGCCAGCAGGAAGCAGGCATACGCGGACCCGCGCAGCATAAAAGTGCGCGCAAACAACAAGCAATCTCTGGCGCTATGATGAATATACCGTTCCTCGCAGCAGTGGTCGTGGGACACCGCAGGAGGAGGAGGATAGTCAGGGCCAGAATTTTTACACCCAGGACCAGCCTTTTTGGGATGCCTGATGACCAGGTGTATGGGAGGTACAGGTTTCCACCTCACCTAATACTCGACCTAGTGAGTGAGTGGGAGGATGACCTCACATCACCCACCCTGTGCTCCCAAGCACTGAGCCCCTTGGAAAAGGTGCTCAATGTACTGCACTTCTTGGCCACTGGTTAATTTCAGCGGACAAGTGCCATAGTGGGGGTGGGGTGTCACAGGTCACGCAGTCACGCTGCCTACACCAGGTGTTAGCCATCATGACTGCACGCCCATCAGTCCGCAGGCACAAATACCTGCCCAGAACACCTGCAGAAAGGCAGGCTACTGTCCAGGATTTTTACGGGGTGGCACACTTCCCCAAAGTGCTAGGTGCCATTGATTGCCCCCATGAGGCTCTACGTCCTCCCAGTGCATCTGGGCACATCTATACAAACCGCAATCAACGTGCAGGTAGTATGTGATGCCAAGGGAATCATCACCTCAGTATATGCCAACTATCCAGGGTCCATCCATGACGGTTTCATTTACAGAATGTCAACCCTAAACCGGGACCTAGAAGCTGGGCGGCATGGCGATACATGGCTGCTTGGTGAGTATAAATGCCTCTGCTCATGCATGCATGTCAGATACTGAGTAATGTCAGAACCCCACTAATGATACCCATCATCACCTCCCTAGGGGACAGTGCCTACCCTCTGAGCACCCACCTGATGACGCCAATACGGAACCCCACCACACCACCCAAGGTAAGATGCAACACAGCCCATATTGCAACCCGGGGCATAGTGGAGCGCACATTCGGAGTGCTCAAGTCACGCCTTCGCTCCCTTGACCGCACCGGTGGGCAGCTGCTATACGCGCCCTCAGTAGTGTGCAGGATCATAGTGGCAGCATGTGTCCTGCACAACGTTGCAACCCGCCGGGGCCTGCCGGTGGACCTGGTGGTGCTACCACATCCCCAACCACTTGCATACCCGCTGCGCATGGTAGGGCAAAGGGCACGTGGTGAGGCAGCCCCTACGCAGCTGGTGGCTAATTACTTCACCTAAAATCACACCCCTGTGGAGTGCACACAGCCCTTGTACATACCAGCTGACAATCAATAATGATGACATACGGGACAGTCAACTGTCACAACCATACCAGCCTGAGATTGGTCACCTGGAAGTGTTACATTGTGTGCATCCCTACCTACCTAAAGACAACCACTGCTGTGTCACAAAAAGACACACATTTATGCTGCATGAATGACTACCCCTTTGTAAAATAGAACATGGAAACAGCGCCATGTCACCCAACCCGTCACTATCTCCGCTACCCAACACACCATGGCATGTCATGCAATGTGAAAGCAAACAAAGGATTGCACAACACATGACACAAGTGTCACAAAGTGCACTGTCCCAAATGCAAACAGGCCACAGACAATATGCTCCCAGTAATCAATAACAAACAGCACACATGACCAAATACTTACCAGCAACACAATACAGCAACACAGGATGCGCGCCGACAATGAAGGACGGACCAGGATCTGGATTGACATCGTGACTGCCATCAACGAGGAGGGGGTGGCAGTCCGCGACATCAAACATGTCTGGAAGGCTGGGAGGACTTCAGGTCCAGGACCCTCGACAAGGCCCAGCGCCTCTTGAAGGCAGCCGATGTCAAGGGGCGCTGGGGCCACCTGTCGGACCACCAAATGAGGGTCCTGGAACACACACGGCCAGCGCTCCAGGTCCTTGAGAGGCATACCCGTCTGGAGTCCAGCGGTAAGTGTACATGCATACTGATTGGACGCTGTGCATGTTGTGGTGTGCCAGTAGTGTGTAGGTTGCACATGTGTTTTTGTAGGGCCATGTATGGATGTGTATGTACAGGGGCGTGAGGCTGACACATGTGAGTCCTCTCATGTGTGAGACACATGGATGGTGTATGTGTTAGTAAGCATGCAGGCCAAATGCAAGTGTGGGAGCACACTTGTTTGAATTACTGTGTATGTACGTTGGCATGGTTGTGGTATGATGGGTTATTTATAATGCGCTTAATACCCAGAGGTTTCTAAGCGCGGACCCAGGGATCGAACCTGTGTTGCTCCGGTCATCTTGCTTCCAAGGCAAGCACCGTTGCCCCTGAGCTATCCTCCCGAGACATGGATGGTGGTTCCAGCTGCATGTATCTGCACTGTGTACATGTGTGTGTATTTGACAAGTGTGCAATTGTGATGCAACATGGATGCATGTGACACTGACATGTTGAAGGCTGAATGGCAGATTTGACATGGATGGCGATCTCATCACTGCGACAGTTGGTGGAGATGTGCACATGCATGTAAGTGAGGTGGCCTGTGTTGTGCACTCCCCGTGTTTCATGTGACATCAGGCTCACCTTCGGCTGCTCGTGCTGTTGTTTGTGTTTCGATGGTGCTGCCTGGTGGAATAATGCTGTTGAATTGCTCATGTGTGTGAGTTGAAATGACATGTGTGTTGGGGAGTGTGATGCCATGTCTGAAGTTTGACACTGACACTCATGTACAACTGTCAAGTGTATATCAGTCCATTGTCCAGTGCCCTGATGCCTGTGTTCTATCTCTCCCTGTCTGCAGCGTCAACTGATGAAGAGGGCATAGAGGGTGCTGTGGAGCAGAGTGGCAGGGATCGCACCACCAGCTGGAGACGCAAGGCCCGGCTCCCCTCCCAGGTTGCCATCTTGTCGGGGAGTGAGGAGTCTGGTGCCACGTCCCAGGCAGCAGAAGGGGCAGCTGCGACCCCACAGGGTCCGACGGAGGAAGATAGCACGGAGTCAGCCATGTTTATGGGGGGTTTGGTGGAGGAGGAGGCTGTGGAAGGGACACACACAGGGTCTGGAGGTGGGGATTCCACTGGTGCTAGTGGTGCAGTGCAGGGGCAGGGACAGGAGGCAGCACAGGCCACCGCGGAGGTGCCTGTGTGTAATCCTGTCCCCGATCCTGTGACAGTTAAACAAGGAAAAGAACCTAGGCTACCCCACCTGTTTCTCACTGGCCGGTTCTGGGTCCAGCACACACTTAACAGATCTCTGTTGGTTAATCTGCACATATGAGACCACCCAAACTGTATGCAGAACAATTACATTTATTTGTATTCGAAATTAAAACAAGTTGCATCACACTGCTATTGACAAAAGCCCTTTTTGCTTTGCCTAAAAAATCGTGGATGGTTTCAGCATTTAAGGCATTGTAAAAAAACCTGATACATTGGTTCTTTACTTTCACTATTTCATAGTGTGGGTTAGTAAAGTTTGTGACTTCAAAGGTGGTCTAGTTGACTTCACATCTATCTGGTCGACACTTAAATGGTGTTTCTAACATTCAGCTGTTATTGTTGTGTCTGGTGCCGTCTTCAGGACAACTTCAGTAGACTTGTGCCGTCACATTGGTTGGGACATCTAAAATCAAGGTAAGTAAAATGGGGGGTCAGTGATGGGTGTCTCTCTACAGGAAAATCCTGTACTCGTGTGCTTGAACATTGTCCTACCTGTGCCGTACTTATTTGGTGTGACAGGTTAGTGTTGAATCTGCTGAGAGTTCATTGCGATCCTGTGACTGCATCATCCCGCACCAGCAGGGATGCCTACGTCCAGACCCGTTTTCAGGGAGGGGATCCGCTTACAACAACTGGCCTTCCTCTCCCTGCAGACGTGGCTATTCGGGACCGGGTTGAGCCTGTCCTGAGTGGGATGGCGTTGCGTCAACGGGTCATGCGAGGTGACCTGCAGTGTTTTCGTGAAGACACTGTACGTCATCTCGAATGCCTCATTGACCGCGTTGACCTACTGAGACTGGTCACCAATGCTGGATTCCTCCGTTTGCTGGACCTTGTTCCGACCCCCTGCTCACCTGAACACCCTACGCGCCAGTCATCCTCATGCCATCTTCCCACCCATGTATCACTTGGGTACCCTGTGGAGCTGCCTCTGACCCAGCGGCCAGGCTGGTGGGGGACACATCCCTGCCACAGTCGGGAGTCGGACGTCCAGCAGGGGTGGCCACCACGACAACTGCACCCCAGCCATAGGAGGACGTGCAGACAGCAAGAGCAGGGGCACGGGCACAGCAGCAGCAGCAGCAACAAGGTGGGAGCCATGATGGCTCGGGGCCATCGACATCATAGGGGCAGGCATCGGCCAGAGGGCAGGAGGATCCAGGATTACAAGTGTCTTCCGTGTGGCAGCGGTTGGGCCACGCCATAGATGCGGAGCGGCAGCGGGCGGAAGAGGCACGGCTCACAATGGTCAGGCCGGAGAACTCCATGCGGAGGGCACTGAGGTGGGCCGAGTGCCTCGAGGCAATTCGCAGGGAGTTGGAGGTCAACATGTCATCGTCCCTGCGAACCCTCATGGCCATGGAAGAGGACTGCCTCCAGGACATTGAGCGGGAGTTCGATGATGCCCTTGCCCGGGACATCGAAAAGTGAGCCGTCGGACTAGCCCGCTGCCATTGTAAATAGTTTTTAGTGTTAGGTTTCATTTTCCTTTGATTTGTGGTGATTGGACTATGCCCCACACATTTGTATATAGTTTTTTTCTTAGGTAGTTTCTTAGGTAGGTTTCATTTCTTTCGTTGGGCTCATGGACCCTTGACAATGGATTGTACATAGTTGGACAATGGATTAATTTTAACTTTTCATTTGGATTTGAACATGGATTAATGGATTTTTCTTTTTGACAATGGATTATACATAGTTGGACAATGGATTAATTTGAACTTTTTCTTTGGATTTCACCATGGATTTATGGATTTTTCTTTTTACGTTTCCTTTGGATTTGCTTTGGTGGAGGGAGAGTTTGGACTATTTTTCTTTTGGATTTCTTTGGATTGGTTATACTTTTCACTTACTCATCTTTTGGACATGCTTTCCATTTCATGTTTGCTATTTTTTTATGCTTTCAGGTCATTGCTTTATTTTTGTCCATAATACATTTTGATATTTTACTTCCATGTGTGTGATTCGCTCATTGGGTTCATGCATGTGAAAATGTGGGTTTACGCAATCAATGCTAGCAGGTGTCCCTCACTGCTGGGGGGTGAGGGTGCAGGGGGACATGAATGGGACATGAATGGGGGCCTGCTGGCAGGTGCCCCTCACTGCTGGGGAGTGGGGGTGCAGGGGGACATGAGTGGGGGCCTGCTGGCAGGTGCCCCTCACTGCTGGGGGGTGGGAGTGCAGGGGGACATGAGTTGATGATCACTAGTGCAAGGTGACCTGTGGCCTGGCTGGGGGGCATGCCCATGGTGGATGGGCTGCCTGCGGGACATGACCAGGTGTGCAGGGTAGTCCCCTGTGGTGTGGGCTGCCTGCAGGGCCCGTGGAGGGGGTAGAGGGCACACCTGGGAGGACCCACACTGCAAATTCACGTGTAGGACTCCCCGCGCACCCCACTGGATACACGTACCCCGCTCTGACAGCTAAATTGCGTGTGAAACTTCCCGCGCACCCCTGAAATACACATACCCCGCCCGCACAGGGCCAATCGTGTGTGAAACTTCCCGCGCACCCCCGAAAAACACGTACCCCGCTCACACAGGGCCAATCGCGTGTGAAACTTCCCGCGCACCCCCGAAATCCACGTACCCCGCTTGCACAGGGCCTACCGCGTGTGAAACTCCCCGTGTACCCCCCAAATACACGTAGCCTGCTCGCACAGGCCCAATCGCGTATGAAACTCCCCGCGAACCCCAGTAATACACGTACCCCGCTCGCACAGGGCCAATTGCGTGTGAAACTCCCCGCAAACCCCAGTAATACACATACCCCGCTTGCACATACACGTACCCCGCTCGCACAGGGCCAATCGTGTGTGAAACTTCCTGCGCACCCCCGAAATCCACGTACCCCGATCGCACAGGGCCTACCGCGTGTGAAACTCCCCGCGAGCCCAGTAATACACATACCCCGCTCGCACAGGCACTACCGCGTGTGATAATTCCAGCGCACCCCAGGCATACCCGTTCCCCGCTCAGCGTTTGATGTGTAGCGGCCCTGTAAACTGGTCCAGGATTAGCGCAGCCGTTTGCGCTGGATTGGGGATTTTGATGGCTTTTCCTTGCGCGGGGGCGTTCTTAGGGGCGTAACTGGCGCTGCGGGATGTTCTCTGCGCCAGGTCTCTTTTTGCCTTGGGAATTCCATGAATACGCGGTGCGCCAGAATGCTGTTTAGCGCACACGGCTGGCGCACAATCCCTCTCTGCGTAGCTCGCGTGCGCTGCCTCTGCGCTGAAATCTATGAATTACCCCAGAATCTTTACTTTGTAAGCCATGATATTCGTTTTCTGTTAGGAGTTCTTGTATAAACCAATTCTTGATTTTAATGTTCCATTCTTTTTCTAATTCCGGTATAGGATTGATAGGTAATTTTTCGTAACATTCTACATTGTCAAGCTGTTTTTGTCCTTCATTTATGTAGTCCTTTCTGTTAATAAGGACAATCTTCCCTCCTTTATCTGCTGCCTTTGTCACTATGGTTTTATCTTCTGCCAATGTTTTAATGGCCAGTCTTTCTTCCTTGGTGAGATTATTGTTGGATTTTGAATAGTTGTTTTTAAGATTGTTGTCTCTGATATTACTGCTGACTGCTTTTTGAAAAATATCAATAACATTTTCAGATGAGAGAAGAGGTATAAAAGTTGATTTTGGTTTTAGGTTGGTTTCTTCAGAAAGAAATGTATCTATAACTTGTTCTTCCAGAAATAATATTTTGGTGTATTGCGCCTCTTCATCATTATTTAATAGGTTAACTAGCAAGCTAGCACAGAACATATGGAACTGGGTGCTAAAACGCAACATGTTCCTCCTGTCTCAACACGTTCCAGGGGAATACAACTGTATTAGCCGATGTCTTAAGCAGAGACTTACAACTACCATCGGAACACGAATGGCAGTTGCACAAAGATGTTCTAAATGACGTCTTCTTAAACTGGGACAACCAGAC
This sequence comes from Ambystoma mexicanum, assembly GCF_040938575.1. Taxonomy (NCBI): domain Eukaryota; kingdom Metazoa; phylum Chordata; class Amphibia; order Caudata; family Ambystomatidae; genus Ambystoma; species Ambystoma mexicanum. The sequence continues at coordinate 41,266,197 of NC_090933.1, forward strand.
ATAGATCTGTTTGCAACGAAGCTCAGCGCACAGTGCCCAGACTTTGCATCCAGGTACCCACAAACAGGGTCCAACGGGAACGCCCTGTGCATTAACTGATCATGGGGATTTGCTTACACTCCTCCCTCCAGCCCCCCATCACCTCTTCTCAACAGTATCATCCACAACATGCACCAGGAACAAGTTAACCTCATTCTAGTTGCTCCTTTGTGGGCAGGTCATGCATGGTACTTGCACCTGCTCACAATGTCCCTTTGCTCACCGGCTAAAGATCTGTGCCCACACAACATGTTGTCCTAACATTAGGGGACAGTATAATGTGGCCTCAAACTCTGAACCTGGCAGCTTGGCTTCTGAGGTTATATGTTTGGTCATCTAAACTTACCAAAAAGATGTATGGATATCCTCAAGGAGGCACACAAACCTAATACCAGACATTGCTACTACAATAAAAGGAATTGTTTGTTATCTGGTGCAAAGCTCGAGACATCGGTCCCATTGATTGCTCTCCTTAACACATTGTTCTGTATTTGCTTTACCTTTTGGACACAGGGTTAATTTTCAACTCTCTTAAAGTCCTCTTAGATGCATACACCAACTATCAAAGGTTTCTTGTTGGAAAGTGGCAGTAGTTAAAACATTCATTGAAGGGGTTAAAATATTACACCCACCTATTTCAAATCCAACTACCGGATGGGATTTAAATGTTGTACTTACAAAGCTCATGGGACCCTTCTTTTGAGCCAATGCATAAAAACAGTCTTAAACCCCTCGCTTATAAGCCTGGTTTTCTTGTTGACCTTACATCCATAAGATAGGCCAATGAACTACAAGCACTCTCAGTGCAAGACCCCTTTATTACTATCCATAAAGACAAAGTGGTGCTAAAAACACAACCACGTTTTCACCCAAATTTATTTCAAAGGTACATGTTAGCCAGACCATAGTACTTACAACTTTCTTCCAAAACCCAACCAATTCGTCAGAAGAAAGCCCCAATACGTTAGATGTTAGGAGGGCTGTTATGTATTACCTTAACAAAACAAAGCCAATCAGAAAGACTGATCAATTATTTGTGTCCATAGCTACTGGAAGAGAAGGGGATCCTGTATCTGTCGGCTATTTCCAAGTGTTTAGTCAAATGCATTCAAATGTGCTACTCCCTTTCTAACAAAAGTCTGCATTTAACACCCAGAGCACACACTACACGTGGGACAGGTGCTACCTTGGCTTTTATTGCAAATGTTCCTTTAGATGCCATTTGTAAAGCAGGTACTTGGAGTTCTATATAATACCTGTGCACAGCATTTACTCTGGATACTCATTCCAAACAAGTTTCACAAGTAGGACAAGCAGTATTAAAACGTCTCTTTTCTGCTATACCGTCATACTTCCCACCACCTTCTGCAGGTATTGCCTGCATGTGATTCTAAGCAGATCCAGAAGCCTCAGAATGTATATGTTATTCTCGGTAATCGTATTTCTGATGCTTGTATGTGCTTAGATTTACATGCACCCACCTTTCCTCCCCTCTAGGAGTTGAAGGTACTGTGAGAAACCTGAGGCGTTTCTCACAGCTTATTCCCAGGGATCCTTTGTTCAGGTGACCTGGGGAGGGCCATCGCTCTTGGATCCCAATCCTGGGGACGGACGAGTGAGGGAGGATCACATGGGCAGGGTGTCCTTGGAGACTGCGAGATGCAGTATCCCAAACTTTCTGATGCACCTCTACCCAATATCCCAGCAGTCTTTATTGGATATTGCCACCAAAATCCCATTCCCCCCTGCCACCTCCCCCAAATACTTTCCCTTACAGAAAAAGAGAAAACAGGTGAACTCAAGAACATCTCTAAACCCCAATACGAATTTTGCCTCTCCACAACACTAAAACTCCCATAATCCTATTCCCCTATTAAAATCCACAAGGACTGGGATGAGGAAAAGGCAGATGGGAGTCATGAGGATTGTTCATATTAATCAATGGGAAAGGGATTCCTATGGGCATTCTCCATGTTGTCCCGATAATGAGGTCAGGCAGAGTAAGACTGGGAGGCACAACTACTCACACCTGACTCCAATCAAATCTAGCTGGGAGTATAAAAGAGCAGCCAGAAGCAGCATTGTGAGCAAGTCTGGGATGCTGGAAGGCACAGGAGAGAAGAAGGCCCTATTGAGCTAGCTGGATAGACCCTGGGAGAGGAGAAGAAAGCTGCCCACATCCTGGCCCTGCTACCAGAGAGGGGATTGCAATGTGGAGGAGGAAACCACTTCCAGAAGGCAAGACCAGGAGCAGTTCGGGTTGCCTGGCGGTACCAGCAGTTAGACTCCTCCCCTGGACCAGGCAGGCGAAACCATGTCTCTGAGGGGCAGAGGGAGAGCCCCTGACCTCCTACTAACATCCCCTTTTGGCTCCTGCAGCTCCCAATGACAAAAAATGCCATTTCTGCTAGCAATGAAGTGGGAGCAGAAGTAACCCAGTGCATTCTGGTACTATAAGTCAGAAAAAAAAATGGTGTTGAAATTGTGAAATTGGAGGCTCGAGCCCAGCGGAGGGAAGCTTTCTTGCTTAACTTTAAAAAAGGGGTCAGAGCCTGGCGAAGGGAGAACCTTGAGGAAAGTAGGACGGGTCCAAGCCCGGCAGAAGGGAGACCCAGTGGTGAAGAAAAAGATGCAAACAAAGCCTTCAGTACAGCCAGTGAGTCAGAGGAAACCGGTCTGTATCAAAAGAAGGTTGCAAGAGGCAAAAGCATGAGAAGACATCCCTTGAGCTGCACATAAATAACTGTTAGAAATGCAGGGGAAAGACCAGCTGCGGAGTGTGTGCTCACGCAAAAAACTCTGCTGTTCCCCCTTTTGTTTAAACTACTGATAACAGAAGGTCCTAGGAGAGGGCGGCGTGAGATGTCGGAATGGTCCTACAAGGGTCACGTCAAATCCCTTGTACAAACAAGTCTCTGACCAATGCAGAGAGAAAGCTAGGGGAAGGGAACCCTGATTTCTGATGAAAATTAGCAAATCATGAACTGTGTTAGAAATTCATGAACTGTGTAAAGAAAGGCTGTAGTGAACTGTCAGGAATTGGGCCTGGGGCAGGAAAAGGCGTGCAGTGCATGCAACATGTTTTAACAGAAAACTACATTTCCCAGCATCCTTGGGAAAAGTTTACTTGTGGACGTTGCACGCTGCCACAGCTGATTCTAAAATGAGGGACTATTTAGCACGCCGGCTGCCCATGCTCCGGTGTGGATTGCTAAGTGTTTCCAGCACGGGCGGTCACAGCAACGTTTTCAAGGACGTTTGGAGCAGTCAGGGGCGCCTGAAGAATGCAGAAATCATTTTCGCCCGGGCCGCAGCAGTGAATACAGACGTTGTGGCGAGTGCTCCGCATTACACGTACAAATCTGGGTTTCCCATGGGACCCTGGACACTCAGATAAGTGCTTGCATTTTGGTTTTCTTGTTGGGTTATGCAAATGTGCTGAACGTGCGCTCCTCGCACTACTGCATATCTATGTCAATGTTAAAGGATATTTGTACCACGCACTATCACACCGAGTGGCCCCATGGCACTTTGGCGGCTCTGAAAAAAAAGGAAGGGTGGGGAAGTTAGTGGGGATGAGCTGGAGAAGTGCAAGAAAGCAGTGATGTGCTGTTGGTGCCCTCAGCCTGGAATTCTGTGGGCTGTGCTTGGGGTGTTATACTGTTGGAAGACCTTGTGTGCTGTTGTGTGGGTCTATGTGTGCTTTGTTTTGTTGTTGCAGTGTAGTGAAGTTTGTGCGGATTGTTGTGTTGTAGGTTTGTGGTTGTATTTGGTTAGAATTTAAGAGGTGTATGGAGAGGGTGAAGTTGTTAGTGGGTTGGTTAATTGACATTCCTGTCTTGAAGTGTGGCGCTAAATTTCCATATTTCTAATCAGTTTGGGTGTGTGGGCGCCTCCGTGTCCAAGTCCAGCTCAGGGGCTATACGACACTCACGGTCCCTTTCTCATATGGCATCCGTTCATATGCATAACCTTGCCCAAGATGGGCAACCGGCTGCCTACGTGGTCCCTGTTTGAATGAAGTCTAGCCCAGAAAGCATTCCCACTCTAGTAGGAGGTTGGCATCGGTAAGCCTGGGTTTACTCCCTCCATGTATTGGGCTGCTCGGCATTCATCATCTTATTCGGTTGCTCATTCATTTTACCGCTCCTACCCCCTATGGAATGTCGCAATGCTAACGCTTGCAATTATGTGGGTGGCGTCTGCATTCATTCACAACTCTCTTTGGTCCATGCCCCTGCCAATATCCACAGCTTAGTGTGGCAAGTTCTACTGTTCACCCAACTTTATACAGGTATGATCTATAGTAGCATTTACCGAGTGGATGAAGGTTGTTCGCTGGGAGTTGGCTAGGGACGCTGGATTCTGTCCTTATGGGTGTCGCTTGTGTTCTGTTAGACATAGTGTTGTCGCTCTTGTTGTAGTAAGAGTTTCTTTATTCGGTTCTAGATGTGGTAATTGTCGTCCTAGATTTGTCATCCTTTTCATTGTTTCCCCCGTTTGGTGGTTTTGGTTTTTCAGTTTGCATCTGTGATGTTGAAGAGCCAGGTTTTTAGTAATTTCCTGAATTGTAGGTGGTCTTTGGTGTTTCTTATTTCTTTCGGGATGTTGTCCCAGGTTTTTGCAGCTAAGTGGGAGAAGGAGGAGCCCCCAAGTTTTTTCTTAAGGTATGGTTTTTCTTCCAGACGGATTTTGTTGCTTGATCTGAGGAGTCTCGTTGGCTTGTAGATTGTTAATTTCTTTTTGCTTGAATTCAGCTCCTTGTCCGCTGATTGCCCTGTGTGTTATACACATTGTTTTGAAGGTGATGCAATGTTTGTCTGGGAGCCAGTGCAGCGATTTTAGGGCTGGAGTGATGTGGTCTCTTCTGGATAGTTTGAGGAGGAGTCTGTCTGCTGCATTTTGGATCTGTTGTAGTTTCTTCAGGAGGTATTCTGGTATCCCGAGATAGAGGCTGTTTGCATTGTCGATTCTTGACATGATTAGGGCGACGATTGTGAGTGTTTTGTTGGTGAAGGAGAGGAAAGGTAAGATTCTTCTTGCTGTGTGAAGGAGTAAGAAGCATTTCTTGATTATTGCATTTATTTGTGGTTCTACGGTTAGGGTGTTGTCCATCAGGACTCCCAGATTTTGTACTACCATAGATGGAATTGGTGCGGTTCCCATTTCCGTTGGCCATGGAATATAGGTGTTGTTCTCTTGATATTTGGATATAATCATGATTTCTGTCTTTCCTGGGTTGATTTTCAAGTTGTTGGCATTCATCCAATTAAAGACCTCTTTTAGACACTCGATTAGGGTTGAGTGATCGGCTTGATTGTTTTCAATTTTGTAGATGATTGAGTGTAATCCGTGTAGTTGTATCATGTGTTTTTGTATTTTTTGAAGATTCTGATTAGTGCACTTTGGTAGATTTTGAAGTAGAGTGGTGATAGTGAGGATCCTTGTGCTACTCCACAGTCGTTGACTTGTGGTGTGGATTTGAGGGGCGTTAACCAAACGGTTTCTGTTCTGTCTGCTAGGAAAGATTTAATCCAGACTAGTGCCGTGTCTGTTATGCCTATGTATTCTAGTCAGGGTGTCATGGCTAACTGCGTCAAAGGCTGCAGAGTGGTTGAGCAGAATCAGGGCTGCGGTTGTGTCGGATTTCGCGTTTGTTTTTAGGTCGTCCCAGGTGGACAGTCGTGTTGTTTCTGTTCCTCTTGCGGGTCTGAAGCCAACTTGTGCATGGTCCAACTGGTGGTGTTTTTCTACGTGTTCTTGGGTTAATTTGTAGACATGGGTTTCCAGGAGTTTTGCTGGGTAGGGAATGTTTGAGATCGGCCTGTAGTTGGAGAGGTCTTCTATGTCGCCACTTGTGTTTTTTAAGAGTGGTTTGATATATGCTGATTTTAATGTTTTTGGTACGGGCCCGGTTGCCAGTGAGAGATTAAGGAGGTTTCTGTAATATTGTGATGGTGTGCCTTGTGCACGGATTGATTTGTAGATGTCAGGTGGGCACAGATTCATGGGTGAGCCTGATTTCTTTGTGTTTCACCAAAAAGACGAAAGCCTCTGCTGATATTTGGGGAAAGTTTTGGAGTTTGTGTTGTGGTTCTGTGTTAGGTTCGGTTTGTTGGATGTTATGGTTGGTCTGTTTTGTATGATTTGTCGGATGTCGTCGATTTTGTTCTTGAAGTTGTCTGCCAAGTCGTTGCAAAGTTTCTCTGAAGGGTTTGGGGTATTGTCACAGCCTGGTGGGTTTCTTATTTCTTATATGTTGAACATTTCTTTTTGTGAGTTTGTGACATTGGTGATTCTGTCGTCATAATGTCTTCTCTTCGCCTTTTGTATTTCCTTCTTGTATGCTCGGATTTGTTTCTGGAACCGTTTTTTCTTCTCTGGTTTGTATTCTTTCCTCCATTCCAGCTCCATTTTCTTGTGGTCCTTTTTCATGGTGCTTAGTAGTGGGGTGAACCATTTTGCCATTGCTCTTTTTTTTGATGGGGTCAATGGTTTTTCCGGGGCGATCTTTTCGATTGTATCAGCAATCCATTTGTGTAGCAGCTCCGCTTTCCAGTCCAGGTCAGCCAGCTCTAGTTCTGTAATGGAGGAAAGGCTAATGGGATGAAAGGCTAAAGCGTGCACGCATTACGGCTCTTCGGCGAGGGGCTGTTTTTGAACTTATGAACGATTATAAGTGACAAGGAAAAGCGGCAGACATCTCCAGGAGTGGGAAATGGGGTGTTATGTTAAGCTCACAGTCATTACATGAGGAAGAAGGCGTCATGGACTGATATGGTGCCTAATGGGGAACCCTTGAATGTAATGTCCTGTCCTGTTTGCTTTTGCTTGCCCAACAGGCATTGCGTTTGTTTTTTCATAAGAGGGGAAACCCTTGTACGTGTCATGTTGCTTGCTACAGAGTCACTGTGTGTTTTTCATGCTGCATTAAGTTCCATGTTACGTATTTCCAAACTGCATTAAGTTCCATTTTATGGGCTTCCAAGCTGCGTTAAGCACTATGTTGTGTGGGTTCCACATTCACAGTAGCAGGTCTAGCTAGGAATCTCTAGGTTAGGTTTTGGTATTCTGATGATATGCAGGTTTAGTATCAGGAGTAGGTCAGGATTGTTGGTATATGTGTATTTGCTTTCCCTAACTTCGCCAAACCTATCCATCTACGCTACCCTTTATCCTCCTTCCGGTTTTCCTCATCTCCCCTTCCCTATCTACAACCTCTCCCTTATCCCTATTCCCCCCCCCCCAAATTGGCTGCCATATGTCTACTTCAAAATCCATGCGCCTGTGCAACCCCGGTGGGAGGGTCGATCTATTCAGCTTCTGTGGTTCGGGGGAGTGTATCGATACTCTCCTCCTTTGGTTTTTGACAGAACAATCCGCCCGATTTCGGGGTATATAACCACCCAGATCAAATGGAGTCGAATCCTCCCCCTTTAGCAGAAGTGCTAAAGGCTTTGCAAGACATTCAACTCGAGTTAGCTCATGCAAGGCAGCAATCTAACACCTTAAAGGCTTAAGTGCAGGGCTTAGTGACACAAGGCCCCATTAGAAGCAGCCACTGCTGGACTCTCGGGAGGCAGAGCGGCAGGCAGGGCTTCTACAGTTATTGTGCAACTGCCAAGCACTGTGCCATTGGCGGCACCGGAACGGTTTGCAGGAGATCCCCGGAAATATATGAAGTTCTTGACTCAATTTAAATTGCACTTTTTGTGTAAACCCCCTGCTTTTGAGACAGTTCAGGCTAGAACAGCGTTTGTGATTTCTTATTTGACAGGGCTATGCCCTTGGTTAAGAAGGATGACCCTTTACTATATAACTGGGAGGGGTTTTTGACATACTTTGGGCGGTTGTTTGAAAGGCGCAAGGTTTCTTTGGCACAGGATAAAGAATTACTGGCACTAAGGAAAGGGACACATGATTTGGTGTCATATGCAACACAGTTCAATCGATTGGTAATAGAGACAGATTGGCCTGAGACCAAACAGACGGTGTTGTTTTATCAAGGTTTGTGGGAAGAATTGAAGGATGCGATTGCACAGGTGGAGCCCCAACCTACTACATATACTACCATGATTGATTTGGCTTTAAGGTTAGATCACTGTATGAAAGAACGCAAGGGGGACAGGAAGAGACTGGAGGTGTTACCCTTTGTGAGGTTGGATAAGGGTAGGGGAGGAAGGAGTGGAGAAGGAGAACCTATGCAGATTGGGAGTGCAGGAGGGCCATTGTCGGCCACTGAGAAGGAACAGCGCAAGACTAATCATCTGTGTCTGTATTGAGGGCAATCTGGACATCATATTCAGACCTGTCCCAAAACTCCTAAGCAAGGTTCAGGAGGGGATCGGAGCAATGGGGAGTCGCGAAAAGGACTGGGTCGGCCTTAGCAGGAACGCAGGTGTCAAGCCCAAATGAATCTAGGTTCCCCGGTTGGGTAGCAAATACTGTAGGAAACAAGAACTCACATGTGTACATTTGGTGACATTGTTTTTTGCGATAACTAAGTAGGTGGTGTCAGCGATGGGGGATTCTGTGGCCTCAGGAAACTTTATTGACATCAGTTTGGCAGAGCAATTGGGATTGCATTTGCAGGACAAACAACGGGTGGAGGGAGTATCACCCTTGACTTCAGGCCCTTTTCGACAGCAAACCTAACCATTGCGAATGGTGTGTGGGTCAGGTTATGTGGAAGAGATTATGTTTGACTTAACAGCGGCTCCTCAGTTTGCCTCATTTTAGGGTTGCCATGGTTGATGCTGCATAACCCATGTATTGATTGGGCAACCCCGGAAGTGTGTTTTGAGGCTCAAGATTGTGAGAGACATATGGAGGGGAGATGGGTCCCGCAATGTTTTTGGCAGACAAGACACAGGTACCGCAGGTTGTGGGAGCAGTGGGGACTGGGATTCCGTCCCATTATACAGAGTATTTGACAAGGGTGGGGCTGAGAAGTTGCCACCCCATCGACCTTATGACTGCGTGATTGAGTTGGAACCTGGGGCCAAGTTGCCCTGTAGTAGGATATGCGCTCTCACGGAAGCAGAGAAATAACATTTGAGTGAGTACTGGATGAGATGCTGGAAAAGGGGTTCATCAGGCATTCTACTTCGCCGGTGTCCTCGCCCCTTTTTTTCATGCCCAAGAAAGAAGGGACACTTGTATTGACTATCGGGCATTGAATAAGGTGACAATTAAGAATAGGTATCAGTTGCCCTTGATTGCTGTGTTATTGAATGAAGTCAAAACAGCGGTGGTGTATACGAAACTGGACTTGAGGGGCGCCTACCACTTAATAAGGGTAAAAGAAGGGGGTGAGTGGAAAACTTCTTTCAGAACTTAGTTATGACCTTCAAACTGTGTAATGCTCCCGCCGCTTTCCATATTTCATGCAGGAGGTGTTGAGTGAATTCATTGATGTTAGTCATTGTGTACATCAATGACATTTTCATTTGTTCTTTTTCTAAGTAACAACATATAGAACATGTCAGAGCAGTGTTGCAGCAGTTTCAAAAATATCAATTGTATGTTAAACTGGATAAATGTGTGTTCCATACGAGGCAGGTGGAGTTTTTGGGATTAATTTTAACCCCTAAAGGCATTATAATGGACAAAAGAAAGGTGCAGGCGGTTACTGAGTGGTCTGCTCCTCAATGCGTAAAAGATATTCAGTCCTTTTTGGGGTTTGCCAATTTCTTCCGGAGGTTCATTTCTAATTTTTCTCAGATTGTGATTCAAATAACTAAATTACTGGTGAAGGCCTCAAGTTTCAGTTGTAATGAGGAAGCGGAGAGGGCCTTTCAAGAGCTGAAGAGAGCTTTTACTTCGGCACCAGTTTTGAGACATCCAGACCCTGGGAAGCCTTTTCAGGTGGAGTCAGATGCATCTAATATGGCAGTGCAGGCAGTGTTTTCTCAGAAAGATGAGTAGGGTACTTGGCATCCTTTGGCTTTCTATTCTCGTAAACTCACAAGTTGCGCGCAGAATTATTCTATTACTGATAAAGAGTTGTTAGGTATTCATGCTGCATTTCTGGAATGGAGGCATTATTTATTTGGGGCCAGGCATCAGGTGGTGGTGGTGACGGACCATAAAAACTTGCAATACTTTAAGACAACCCAAACCCATAGTGCAATGCAACTGCAATGGTCACAATACTTTAATGAGTTTGATTTTCTGGTGACATCTCGGCCTGGAAAGAGAAATGTGAAGGCTGACGCTTTGACGAGGCAGCAGAATGTGGTGACAGAGGTTAAGGCGAATCATTCCTTCTGAGAAGGTTGTTGGGGCGATTACTGAGAATTTGCTTTGTCAGGTGAGGAAAGGTATTAGGCAACAGGAGGTGCTGAAGTGGGGAGTTGGAGATCCGTAAAGACCATTCGAGATGGACGTCCTTATTATGCGGGAAGTTGTTTCTACCCACCCATGACTTGCAAGAGAAAGCTTTGTGTTGGTGTCATTACTCCCCGTTCGCGGGTCACTCGGGGAGTAAAAAGACGCAAAACATGCTAGAAAAGTATTTTTGGTGTGCAGATTTGAAGAAGGATACTATTGGGTACAGTCAAAGGTGTGAAACATGTGTTCATAACCACGCGGATCATTCTAGGAAGGTGGGGTTGCTCCACCCTTTACCTACTCCCAAAAAGGCTTGGACACACATTTCTATGGATTTCATTACTGATCTTCCTCATTATGACAAAATGTGGGTGTTGGTAGATTACCTGTCCAAACAAGCTCACTTTGTGCCTTATATAGGTATTCCAGGAGCAGGGCAACTTGCAGAGCTATTTCTACAGCATATCGTCCGGTTACATGGGCTTCCTCTGAGTATTGTTTCTGACAGAGTTCCCCAGTTTACTTCCAGATTTTGGCGTGCATTCTGCCGTATGTTGAGAATCGGTTGTGCTCTGTCTACGAATTATCATCCCCAAACAGATTGGCAGACTGAAAGGGTCAACTAGACATTGGAACAATATTTACGCTGTTACTTGGGAGATGGGATGGAGTCATAGGTGCAAGCTTTGTGGTTGGCGGAATTCACGTACAATACTGAACATGCATTGCTAGGTATGGCACAGAATGAATTTCTATATGGACATGAACAAAATGTTAGCTGATACTTTGCCGGAGGTAGAACAAATTCTGTTTCTTTTTTTTAATGATTAAATTATTTCATTTTTTTTTTACAAACTTTTCATGAATTCCTCGAAGTTCATTTGTGTCCATAGGTAGCATTCATACAAGGACCAAAAAACAAAAAAGAAAAAAAAAAGGAAGAAACAATAGCACAGTATAGATGAAAATGGCCCAGTCCGGTCGGGTCATAATCTTCTGATTATCGTGAAACTTTCTCTTGCCTATGCTATCTGCAGCTCGGTGCAATAATTTCTCTCCAAAATTGAGCAACTCTAAATATGAGGCTCTTCTGTCCCCCGATCATCAAAGTGGCCCATCGATCCTCGGGGATAACGAGGCAGTTTCTGGTGGTAACATGGCACTAGACTTGCTTCTTATCGAGTCGAGGGCTTCACATACCATTATAAGACGGTTTAGTGATTCTGGTTTGGAGGGGTCATTGCAAAAATGACATACAGTAGAGTGGTCCAAGATTTGTTTGGTTTGTACCAAGACCTCTCTTGTCGGCAGTAGATTGAGATGCATACGAAGAAACAAGTCTCGAGTCTGATGGCATGGAAAAAGCCGCAAGTACGGTGGTAACTGATTCAAGGATCTGCTTTCTTGGATACCGTTTATATCCAGTTTATAGACTTTTCTTGTCTGTCTCAATCCAGTTGTTGCGCTGTATTTTTGCCTTCACCGTCAGTGGTCGCATGGAGCATTCCAGTTTTTCAGTAATTTGTACACAAACAAATTTCCAGTTGTTGAGCACCATGTTCTGTGAGGTATTGGATCTTGTTCTCAATATACCTATTGGTGGCAACTTGTCCTCCACTATGGTTTTCCTAAAAATGTCCTGTGATTTCCATACTACGATTGACTGCATGGATTACAAGACTAGTTCAAAACGTATCCGTTGCACTGGGCATGCTTTTGGAAGCGACAGTGTTTTCCTCCAAAAGATGTCGTCTAGAAGGTTCCCAGTTCTGCCATGACAGGTTGAATATGGCTTCTCCTCCATATGTAAGTGTTGGGACAACCTTTTGATGGTAGAAGGCGATAAGTGGGCGTAGGGAGAGTTTTCGATATTTATTTTGTAAAATATGGCCTTGACGAGCTAGAGATTCAGTTTTGGATCTCAGATGTTGTCCCCATTCATGTTCACAGAAGCTAATGGTTAATAGTTAATGGTTTTGACGTGTTGTATTTTTTTTTTGCATTTGAGATTTCCCTGTATTGATGATGAGATCATTAGCTTCCACATATTTTGCCAGGACATTGATTTGTCTTTGAAAGCCCACTTGTGTTTTGTCAAGTATGACAAGGTCATCCGCATATATGATCCATGGGACAGGGATCCCGTTTATAATGGGTGGATTTGATGTTCTTGTTTCTTGGGAGACCACAAGGACCGAAATATATAAGTTGAAAAGCATTGCTGCCAGCGGGCAACCCTGATTTAGCCCATTCCACGTTGGTATTTCCTTTGTATTTGTTCCTTTTGCTGACAGCCTTACACGTATCGTGGTGTTAGAATAAAGGGCTTGTATCCCCGCCAGGAGATCTGCTGGACAGTTCCAGGAGTGCACTTTCCTCCATAATTTTTGACAGTTGACACTGTCAAATGCAAGTTTTAGGTCTACAAACACTGCATAGGTTTGTGATTTTTTTTTTTTTATTGCCTCCAATTTAAGTAGATTCGGGATCATCAGGTTGATGTTGGTACCAGCGCCTTTAACAAAGCCCGTTTGTCGTTTGTCTCTTTTGTTGCATTGTATGGACCATTTGGTCAATCGACGTAGGAGCATTGTTGCAAATATTTTTCCTAAACGGTCCAGCAATGCCATCAGACGGTAATTTAAAGCAATCGTTCTATCTCCTTTTTTTAGAACTGGGGATCAGAACCCCAGTTTTCCATATGCTTGGGATTTGTTTGAGTTCCATTATTAGTTTAAAGATCAGATGACAAAGATCGTTCCAGGCTTCTGGGTTTCTTTTTAAAATTGGATTGGTGAGCCCAGGACCGGGGGTGCGAGATGAATTTAGATGTCTAATATGTTTCAATATCTTGTCACGTTTCCATTTAATTTCCCATTTCTTTCGTGATTGAACTTCTTTAGGGTCTTGCGACTCTGGGCTCTGGGCAAAGTGTTTTGTGAAGTAGGTCATCCATGCTAATTCTGGTACATCTGATATTCGAAGGTCTGGATGTTGTGAGTTTCCATTCAGAAGCCCCCAAAGGTCTTGAGTATTTTGTTGTGCTAAAGAACTTAGCATTCGTTCAGCATCATTACTCTTACGTCCCGTCCCCTTTCCTCCATACTGCATGGGCGTCCCTTCTTAGGGACGGGAGATGGAACCTTTTTCACCATAAAAAACCACCTTCCCCTTTAAATTTAGATGCGGGCAGGGGTGCAGCCCTGGCACCGCCCTCTGGCACCACACCTCAGTCCCCTTTTCCACATCAACGGGAACAGGCGGAATTCACCAGCGCTCCTTGGTTTGACTTCGAGCATGTAATTCCACGCGCGGATACTTCTTCCTCTGTCTTTTTGTCTTTTTTCATTCAGGTACTCCTCGGTCCTCAGGCGTCACGCTTCTCCTCAGTGCATGTCGACTTCAACAGGGTTCAGCAGGTGTCCATCCTGCAGTGGACTCTTTCCAACTTCCGACCCCCATGCCCTCTGCCTCTGTTGCCTTGGCCCCGACCACGGCTGGCAAGCTTGTACTGCGTGCAACGTGCTTTCTTCAACGTTTCTGAGGAACAGACTAGCCAGGTGGAGGGAGCTCTTCAGAGGTCGACTCCTGAGGACCTGAAGGACTTTGTCAAACATCGATCCAGGCCCAAGGTAGGGCCACTCTTTTCCAGCGCACCCCTCAAGGGACCCCCCTTTCCAAGGACTTGCCCATGCGGGAGGAACCTCTCAGGTTCTCATACCAGCATGAGTACAGAGGCTAATCCAGCTACAGGCCGAGGGATCAGTTGATCCTCCTGGTGACAGTGCTGAGGGAGCGGAACGTTCTTTTACCAGGTCTTCACCCGAGGGGCCACACCCTAATATCGGCAACATGTCAGAGTGGGCGCCTATACGCGGCACTACCGGCAACCCCACAGAGGGTGTTACGCCTACCAGGTCTCGATCTGAAGTGCAGGTTACGCCTCATGATCCACACTCAAGAGTCCTGGACGAGGCTGGGCTCAATGAGCCAAGCAACACAATGCAGGCTTGTGGAAGGCAGCTGCCAGACATTATGGGCACCCATCCAATACCGCACTACGGAAGGCAGCAGGTGGAGGACTGAGTGTCAAGGTGGGACTGGCGTCAACAGCCTATCCTTCATTTGTGCAAGGCAGGTTCCCGCTACATCCGTATGGGCAGGGTATGCACCGGCTCCAGCAGCCGCCCGCTCCCCCGTCAATATCGTCTACCACCCCTCCACCCTTCGAGGACAGGACAGATTCTTCATGCTCATGAAATCCCAAATTGGGATCATCCTCAGGGGTGCCATCATGGACGTGCTCCTGCCAAAGGCTCTGGCGCCGCAGGCCCCAGTGCAGCCCCGTTTCCCGCTCCGGCCCCCCAACCGATAGTGCAGGTGGTTCCGTATCAGCCGCCGGCTCCGGTCGTCAGCCTTCGGCCCTGGTGGACACGGACAAGGATGAGAACCCCGACAAACCGTTGTCAGCCAAGGCCTTCCACGAATGTCTTGCAGGGCTGGCAGTGTATTTGTGCCTTCCTCAACCCAAAGTTGAGCAACCAGCAGATGGGGTGCTTGTCGAGGTACTCGTGCTACACCCTGCGGCTAGAACTGGGATCTCGATGCAGAAGGACGTTGTCGCCTTTGACAAAAACGGAGTAGCTCAAGCCCTACTCTGTCCAGCCAGTCAATCGACGCCTGGACGCCAAGTACAGAAAAATGGAGGGGGATACACTCTTGATATCGGCCCATCCTCAGCCACACTCTTCAGTGATTGCTGCGGCATCGCTCTACTCCAAGCCTCAGTCTTCTTCGGCCTCCTCGTCAGCGGCACTGCTAGGCAAGGAGGAGAAGATCTTGGAGGCATACAGGAAGAAGCTTTATTCCAATGCTTCACTGCATCTTCGTCAAGCCAACACAGATACCATGCTGGCAGTGGTTAACCAGAGTCTTTGGTTGGAAATTGCGTTCTTCCTCCCAGAGCATCCGGCGCAGAGCCAATCACGATTCAAGACGAGTCTGGCAGAGGCCAAAATGGTGGCATAAGACATCAGGGAGTCCACCGTGGCCCACATTGACAACTCTGGCTGGGCCATTTGCATTGCCACAGACATGAGAAGAACAGCCTTTCTCTGTGCTACGAAGTTCAACCCGGATGTCCAGGAGCACATTTTGGACTTGCCGTTCAAAGGGGGTGACCTCTTCCAATCCACCACGGACGAGGAGCTGGATAAAAAGAAAAACAGCTCACAAATGGCAAAGTCTTTATCCATCCTTACAAAGACCATGCCCAAAATGTACACCTAGTCACAGCAGCGCTCGGAAAAGGGGCGTACATACAGAGGGTTCCGTGGCTTCCAAGAGCGGCGGTCCAGGCAGCCAGACCGCTCGCCGACCCAATATCGACGCAAGCAACAAAAGGGGGGATATTAGTGGAGGGGGGGGAGTAAGGGCTTTTTCCAGTCCCCCTCCTCCACAACAGCCTCAGAGGGAAAGAAGGCATGACACGTCCCTCCGGGTCCACGTGTCTCCAGTGGGGGGCAGGCTTGCTCTCCATGCACACTTCTGGTTCCAGAATTTTGCGGAACCCTGAATCCTCTCTGTAGTTTCCAGGGATACCGCCTACCTATCCCTGCCTTGCCTCCCTCTTCCCCTCCACTCCCACAGGTTGGGACAGCAACTCTTTTGGCGGAGATCCGGTCGCTCGTCAAGAGCCAGGCAGTGGAGGAAGTCCCATCCTCCCAGCTAGGCTTGGGCTTCTACTCCAGGATTTTCGCCATTCAGAAAAAGAACCAGGCGGGCCTGAGAGTTGTGCTGGACCTTTCCACTCTCAACCTCTCCCTATCTCTAGAAAAATTCAAGATGGTTATGCCTGCGCTCATAGTGGAGACATTGTGCAAGGGAGACTTGATGTGCTCCCTGGATCTGAAGAACGCGTACCTACACGTCCAGATTTAGCAGTCTCATCGTTCTTTTCCCCGATTCAGAATCATGGGCTACCATTTTCAATACAAGGTGCTTCCCTTCGGCCTCAACTCGGCCCCCAGGGTCTTTACCAGACTGGTGAACTCAGTGGCGGCCCTCCTCAGGGCCCATGGCCACCACATCTACCCGTACCTCGACATCTCCGGAAGCGTTGCACCTCACTTCCCACACTCTTATGAACACAGTGCACGATCTGGGCTTTTTAATCAATCTCAAGAAGTCGCAGCTGCAGCCCACGCAGAGACTGACTTTCTTGGGGCTCATCTGGGACACCTGCTCCCAGAGAGTTTTTCCTTCGGAGGACAAGATCACGGTTATCAGGAAGGCCACTACGCACTTCCTCAGTAGAGAGGGAACATCGGCCTGGAGGTACCAACACCTACTTGGTCTCATGGTAACGGTCCTATTGCCGTCCCCCACACGAGACTCAATATGAGGAGGATACAGCTGCACTTTGCAGCATCATGAAAGCAGGAGGGGGGCTCTCGGGCAGAGATGATAAACCTTCCTCCTTCTCTTCACCCGGACCTCACAAGGTGGTCCAGGGACTGCAACTTGGGGACGGGCAAGCCCTTCCGGCAACCTACCTCACAGGTCACCATCACTACGGACTCTTCTCCCGAGGAATGGGGGGCCCCCCATGGACAACCACCGCATTCATGGCACCTGGACCCGGCAGGAATACCACATCAATTGGCTAGAACTAAAGGCCATCTGGCTAGCGCTCGGAGCCTTCCTTCCGATTTTCGGGGGCAGGGTCGTCCTCATTCAGACAGACAACTCGACCAGCATGTTCTATGTCAACAAGCAGGGAGGTACCAGATCCCATCCAGTGGTGGCCAGCCAGGCCATGGTTCTCGGAGCAGCTCAGTCTCTCGGAGAGACCACCCATTCGCCTTCCGACAGGCCCAGCACATCTTCTGGTGCAACAGGGGGGCAGGGTCATCCACCCCGTGCCACAGAAATTAGCCCTCACAGCATGGTCCCATGAGCAAGTCACGCTAGGCCCACCACCGCCTTTCCCAGGCTAATCTAGAGATCATACAGGGTGCAAGGAGCAAGGCTACCAGGACCCACTATAAGAGCAAGTTGACCAGATTCTGTCACTGGGCATACTCTAAGGTTATCAACCCCCTTGCATTACGCTGGACCATGTGCTCTCCTCCTCGGCGCACTTCGCCCACTCAGGCGTGCAGGTGGACACCTGCCACACTTATTTGGCAGCCATAGGGGCCTCCAGAAACTCAGAGGAAGAGATATTCTCCTCTTCCAACCCAATATTCAAGAAGCATTTGATGGGCCTCGCCAGACTCTACCGCCCATCAAGATGCCACACCCTGTATGGGACCTCAACGTAGTCTTGGGTGCCCTGGCGCACAAACCATTTTAGCCGTTGGCGTCCCCGGACATCAGGCTGGTGACCATTAAGACAGCCTTGCTAGTCGGCCTCACTTCGGCTCGCAGAGTCAGTGAAATTCAGGCGCTAGTCGCCTCAGATCCCTATACTACTTTTTACAAGGATAAGGTAGTCCTGCGGACTCACCCAGCAATCCTACCTAAGATGCCTTCCGCTTTCCATCTCAACGAAGAATTAGTGCTGCCTATGTTTTTTGCTGAACCTAAGGATGAGGCTCAGAGAGTTCTGCACTGCCTCAATGTCAGATGTGCCCTGAAATTCTACTTGGACAGTACCAAGGGCTTTCGCAAGTCAGATGCATTGTGTGTCACCTTAGGAAGATCAAGACCGGGGTATCGGGCATCCAAGGCCTCTATAGCCTGGAGGATGGTCTCGGCCATCAAGGAACCATACGAGGGACAGCATAAGCCACTACCGGCCAACATGCACGTCCACGCGGTCAGAGCCAAGGCAATGGCCATTGCATCCCTGATGCATGTCCTGTGGTAAGTCATAAGCAGGGCGGCCACCTGAGCCACCCCTTTGGCTTTCTGCAAGCATTACTGTTTGGACGCCGGCTCTAGAGCAGATGCTACTTTCGGACAGGCGGTTCTTAGAAACCTGTTTGCTTAAGGATGGTCTCCTCTCCACCCTGGGGCGACACTCAGTTGTTCTCGCCCATGCAGTATGGAGGAAAGGGGACGGGATGTAAGAGTAATTATAAGTTACTCACCGTAGTGACTAACGTACTCTGTCTTTAGTCCTCTTTCCTTCATATGTCCCACCATTCTCCCCACTAATAAAACTGGTGTCATTAGGCAAGGTTAATCCATTGTCGACGCGTCTATGGGGACTGAGGTGTGGAGCCGGAGGGCGGAGTCAGGGCATGTCATGCTCCAAGGGCTGCACCCCTGCGTGCCTCTAAATTTAAAGGGAAGGTTTTTTTCTGGTGAAAAAGGTTCAGTCTCCCATCCCTAGGGAGCGTATTGCTCGTGTGTTGCGCAGCCAATTCCGGTAACTTTGTATTTTTTTGTGAACGTCTTGGTTCCTCCAGGGTAAGGGGAAGCAGCGTCTTAAATTGGGCTCGCAATTGTTTGTTTGTCACTGACTTCTAGGCTGTAAGCATGATCATGTTTGCGAAGTTTATTCAATGGTTTGGAGTCTGCAGTTCTGTATTGAAATAGAAGCCATTCATACTCTAGCTTCTGAGCGTGAGGTATTGGAGAACATTTCCTTTTGCCCTTGCATTTGTGCTTGACCAATACGTAGCCTATTTTTCCAATTATTCAGTTCTAACCTCGGTAGATTAAGTCCCATTGCTCTTTCTTGTTGTTCTTTCCATGTAAGAGCTAACCTGTGGTGGTCGCTATTTGTAGCAGGGATGATCTCGATAGTATCAAGTGTGGTAAGGAGAGACTAAGAGGTAAATATATAATCTAGGTACGCTTGTGACTGCCCCTTCTGCCATGTTGGTGCCACAGGGATGTCTTCTCTCAACTGTCCGTTTGTTAGATGAATTTCTCTTTGCGTCTATTCTTTCAGCCATGTTTGTGCTTTCAATGGCAGTTTACATCTAGGAATCAGAGCTCTGGTTTTGTTGAAAAGGTGGATACTCACTTTCTAAGGTGCTGTGGCAGGTCTCAGTTCCAGTCACTTGAATAAATGAATTGGGGTTTAGCGTCTCAATAATGACTACCAACTTGGCTGCAGATTTTTCCCGAGTAAGGATCCCAGAGGAAGGGCATCCAATCCTTCTTGTAATTGCCGGATTGAGGCGAGTTGTGTATCCATCGCACATAGGTTGATTGCTGAGCCAGGTATCCTGTAAACAGATTATATCAAACTCTTGCAGTTCCTGGTTTCCTTCTTTGAATAGATGAGCAAAACCTTGCGTGTTCCATGAACAAAGTTTCCAGGGATGGTTCTCAGCTGGGAGTAATAGTTATTGGTTCTTTGTTGCTCGTGAAAACTGGTTAGGTGGGGATGTGAACCTTCTTTTCCTTACTAGTGGACTTGCTGAGGTCTTAATTTCTCTGTGCAGTCTTCCATCATGAGAGTCAAACTTTATTTCTATATTTTGGAAGCTAGTTTATTTGTCATCATGTGTGTTTGATTTTCTGTTTTGCATATAGGTTAATGAATTATTTGTATACTAATTGACCTTTTCACAATTGACCTCGGGAGAATTGACCTAATTTAGAAGATCACTTAGAACATATATGCGAGGGGAAACCCCCCGCAACTCCCCACCCAATCCAAAACTCCCTGCAACCTCCCCGCCCAATCCCCTTATATTATTTATCATCCAAAACCAACCCAATACATATATAAAATAACTAAAATAATATGAAGGTCAATTGTGTAGAAGGTCAATTAGGACCACTATAATTAGGTTAAATGTGCAAAAGGTCAATTGTAAAAGGTCAATTTGGGTAATACTAATGAATTTGCCTCAGGGCATCTCTGACTTTCACACCCTCTATTAAGTGTCTCACCTTTTTTCTGGGTCCAGTTAGAATTCTGTGCAGCACCGGTTAGGTCGAATCTGAGCGGAAAATACCTGGCCTTCTGATCTAGCATGGCCATATGAATTCTTCTTGAGTACAGGTGTAATACTATCCAGTCAGTTCTGGTTTCTCCTACAAATTCGACTATTTTGATGTCGTAGGTCTTGATGAACTGCAAATGGGGTAGTACATGTAATAGTCTGAGCACATTGGTTTGATTTATAATTAGCCCATTACCCCCCCAGCAATCTTTCAATAATGATGATGTTATCTCTAGTCTTTGGTCGTGGGTCTTCAAACATAGGTAATGTTTGTGCTTCTTCATTTTGTCGCGCTTGTGGTTTAGCCTCTCGTTGTTTGTCATTAATATTCATCAGGGAGGTTCGTTTTTGAAAGGGGGATCCCTGTGAAGCAGCTAATATATCATGTGAGACATCTATGATTGGAGAAGAAGACACCTCTGTTTCCAGTTCATTGTCTGATATGTCTTCACATGAGAGGTCAATATCCGCTATGTTTGAGATCCTTTCATCATCTTCTTCGTCAGTTATATAAACGGAAATATTCAGCAGAATGTTTCTTTGTTCAAGTTCTTCTTTTGACCAAAGGGAGTTAGTGCCTTCCTGGTTTCCACCATTAGCAAGATGGATAGTTTCCTCTTCTTTTTTCCTCGCATTATTTTGGGTGCGTTCTGGAATATAGAGGCAGGTTGTTTTTAAATTTCTCAAGAACACCTGCAATCCTTTTGAGTTGGATTTGACTCTACCTGGTTGATTTTTTGGCTTTTGTTGTTGGCTCTTTTATGTCACGATGGACTTTGTTAGGCATCTTTGCCATTTTTCAAACCTCTACAACAAAGGTTTCTTTACTCTCGTCATTTTGACAAGATGTTGATTGGTTGTTTTTCCTACTTGGTATGCTTTCGTCCAGGTCTGTAGTTAGCAGCGTTCGATTAACTTCTCTGTTTTGCTGCCTCTGCAGGCGAGACAAAGGGGTATCAGTACTTTCCTGAGTATCTATGTTCAGTTTCAAATTCGTCGTGTTTGAAGATACTGATGGATCTTGTATCTCAGTTTTAACTGTGAGAATGTTGGAGGGATTGACTCTTTTTGTTCTGGCTCAGCAGGTTAGAGGATTCAAAGTCAATAATTTTGAGGGTCACATACTTCACCAACTTTGACTTGCTAGGAGTCCCATTTTCCGCTTTCAGATCTTATTTTGATTTCGTTGTGGTAGGCCACTTGTGGGACTCCTGAACTTGTCTGGTCTCCAAGCGGAGAACTTTGATCATTTCCATCATGGCTGTCATCATACTACCCTTGTCGTTGTGGTAGCTCCTTGATACTTCAAATAGCTGGGCTTGCCGTTGAGGTGAACACTCTGCTTCCAAATCTAATCTTGTTGGAATTTTATTTACAAAGGCTTCCAGATGGATTTGCTTTGTGTGAATCATCACTAGCAATGTTGCGTGGTCCTTCAATGCTTCGCTGTATGACTTGTAGAGTTTAAGAAAAGGTGCTAATGATACTGTAGTAGCTGCCATAAGGGAGTTTTGTAGGTCCATCATTGTTGTAGGTATTGGTGGGTAGGGTTCCTGGTTCCTTGGTCGGCATTGGTAGGGAGATGTTACAGCCTTGCACGACTTTCCTTCGTTCGTCTTACTCATGGGGTGTAACTCACCTCCAACATCTCCCTCTTTGGTTTATTATTTTAGCTTTGTTCGTGTTGAGGAGCATCTTTGTTCTTTGGAGATACACTGTGACAGGGTCTCCCGTAAATGCTTTGGTGGTTGGTCTTTCCTTTTGGGAGAGAGGGCATGGGGCTATCAGATGGATTTCTCCTTCCTCTTGCATAGGTGGAATTTGCACTGTAGCTCGGTTTAAGCCCTGCCGTAGCTTCTGTTCTTCCGGTGAGCTTTTCCCCTATTACGCTAGATGCGTGGTACAGCGGGGTGAATGTCACTTCTGTTCTCTTGTTTCTCAACAAAGTTTGAAGTGTCAGTCAAAAAACGGTGTTCCTCTTATCATGATTTGACATTAGAGATTCGATTTCCGTTATGTCCAGTGAGAGCCGCGCAGCACGTCCAGTTTCACGGGGCAGGCGGGGCAGTGTGTACACTCTCCATCACACTGTGGGCGGAGGGAAAGTCTTGTTGCAATGTAGATGTAGATTTGGCATGTGCAGATCTGTTCATTGCGATTGCTGTTGGTTGGGTGGATGCAGCCTCCTGCGCCTTTTTCTCTTCATGAGATGAAAGGCTTGACACAGTCTCATCCTCTGTATCTGTGCCCACAAAGCTAGCCTTGCATGCTTCCATCGGATCGTGCTCATGTTCAACTGTCAGAGAATGGGAATGCCGAAGGAGTGTATTGTTAGTTAAGGGTTGGGCAGTGCAGGAGCAAGACTCTGTTTCATCCTGCGCTTCCATTCCTGGTTAAGCGTTGGTGTTCGTATCAGGCATGAGATCAGAGGCCAACTCGATGATCTCTGCATCGTGGGCAGTAGGTCAAGATACTACCAGTGTGTGAGTGGAAGGTGCTAAATCATGAGACGATTGCACTACATTTCCCCAGACATTATTGTTCTCAAACATCCTGAGTTCGTCCCTTTTTTCCAGCGTGTCAAGCTCTCGACACATCCACGCACTCACCTGAGTTTGTTTTTCCGGGATGCATTTAGTTTTCATTACCGCCCATTCCTGTCCGCCTCATGCAGTAGGCGGGTCAGGATTATTTTTTTCTGCTGTTTAATCATAAGTTGCAAGGTCCTTCTTGGGTTGATGCCGCGTCCGTAGACCAGAAGTCAACACCATCAGAGTGCTGTACACACTCCGCTCACCTGCGCCAAACTCCAACAAACTCCTGTGCCGAACTCTTGTGCCGGCGATTCGCGCCAAGAAGTGCTTTTGAGCATGCAAAGGTAGGTTTGGCCTTAAAGCAACAGTTGTTGTCCTGAGAAGGATTACGGAGAAAGAGAGCCGCCACACAGTCACTCCCAACATACTCCTGCACCGAAACCGCTCACGCTGGCACTTTGCGCCAAGCAGTGATTTTAAGCTTGCAAAGGTGATTTGGGCCTTAAAGCAACAGTTGTTGTCCTGAGAAGGATTATGGAGAAAGTGAGCTGCCAAACAGTCACTCCAACAAAATCCTGCGCCGGCGCCTCGCGCTAATGAATGATTTTGAGCATGCAAAGGTAGGTTTGGCCTTAAAGCAACAGTTGTTGTCCTGAGAAGGAATACAGAGAAAGCAAGCTGCCACACAGTTACTCCAACAAACTCTTCTGGATCTACAAGAGAGGAAACAGTTGCTTCTGAACATCAGGTGGAAGGCACGATCTAATTTGAAAGAGGCCAAAGTGGCCTACAAAAGACAGGCTGACAGGAGACAACAGGAGGCTCCCAAGTACAAAGTGGGGGACAGGGTATGGATGTCTACTCGTAATATGCCACTGGTGCAACCTCGTAAATTAGCACCCCGTTTTATTGGACCATATGAAATTATGCAGGTAGTGTCCTCAGTGACTGTTAAATTAAGATTACCTACAAATTTAAAGATACATCCAGTGTCCCATGTGTCTTTGCTTAAACCTGCAGCTCCTGAAATGCGTACGCAGAGACCCCCAGCGATTATGAAGTCCAGTCAGGTGGAATATGAGGTTAAATGAATCCAGGACTCAAGGAGAAGGCAACAATTGTTGTGGTATTTAATGTAATAGTCTGGTCATGGTCCTGAAGACTGTTCGTGGGAGCCGGCAAGTGCAGTACATGCGCCAAGATTGGTGCAAAAGTTTCATCTGCGTCACCCTGAGAAGACAGGTCCTGGGAAGAGATGTGCAGTGCAGGCAAAATGTTAGAATTAATGGAAAACTATATTTCCCAACATCCTTGGGAAAAGTCTGTAGTTGTGGACGTCGGGCGCTGCCACAACTGATTCTAAAATGAGGGACTATTTAACACGCTGGTCGCCCGTGCTTGTGTGCGGATTGTTAAGTGTTTCCAGCACGGGCGGTCACAGCAGCGTTTTCAAGAATGCTTGGCACAGGCAGAGACGCCGGAGGAATGCTGAAATCATTTTTGCCCGGACCGCAGCAGTGAATACAGACAGCCTGGTGAGTGCTCCGCGTTACACTTAAAGTCTGGGTTGCCCCTTGGGGTCCCGGACACTCGGCTAAGTGCTTGAATTTTGGTTTTATCGTTGGGTTATGCGAATGTGCTGAACATGCGCTCCTCGCAGTACTGCATATCTATGATGAAAGGCTAAAGCTTGCACGCACTACGGCTCTTCGGCGAGAGGCTGTTTTTGAACTTCTGCACTGCAGACATTGTTTATACTAATGAAAGAGATTATAAATCACTGGGAAAAGTGGCAGACATCTCCAGGAGTGGGAAATGGTGTGTTATGTTAAGTTCACAGTCATTACTTGAGGAAGAAGGGGTATGGTGATATGGTTCCCCATTAGGCACTGTTATGGTGCCTAATGGGGAACCCTTGAACGTAATGTCCTGTCTGCTTTTGCTTACCCAACGGGCCATGTGTTTGTTTTTTCATAAGAGGGCAAAACCCTTGTACGTGTCATGTTGGTTGATACAGAGTCACTATGTGTTTTCCATGCTGCATTAAGCTCTATCTTGTGTGTGTTTCACATTCACAGTAGCAGGTCTAGGTAGGAATCTCTAGGTTAGGTTTTGGTATTCTGATGAAATGCAGGTTTAGTATCAGGAGTAGTTCTGGATTGTTGGTATATATGCTTTTGCTTTCCCTAATGTCCCCCAAACCTATCCAACTACGCTACCCTTTATCCTCTTTCCAGTTTTCCTCATCTCCCCTTCCCTATCCACAACCTCTCGCTAATCCCTCTTCCCCCCCATTGGCTGCCACGTGTCTACCCTCAGAACTCAGGTGCCCGTGCCAACCACAGTGTGAGGGTCGATCTATTCGGCTTCTGTGTTTCGGGGCAGAATATTGATACTCTCTCCTCCTTCAGTTTTTGACATGAACCCGACAGAGGGAGGCCCATTTTGCAAAGAGGATCCGAGCCCTGCGGATGGAGGTCCTAGCGGCGAAGAGTAATCGCCCAAAGGTGTAAGCCCACCGAAGGAACTTTTGTTTGTTTGTTGTTTTGATCCAGCAGGCCTTCTAAGGCAAGAGATTTTGAGGAAAGAGACTTGACCCTTGATGGTTCTGGTATCGTGAAATAGACTTGTGAACCTTGTGCTTGAGAGGCTCAGGAATGTGTTGTGCTTAGGAGTCCCGCCTTGTTCTGGGCTAAAAATGTGGGGAAGGGAGACCCTGCCATACCATCCTGACTAATAATTTTGTGAACACTTCTTTCTTTTGTGGTGAACATTATCCCACACTCTTTTTGTAACATAGTGGTAAGGATTGACAATAGGTTTTTTTTAGTATAGACCCTTTTTATTATTATTTGACACTCGTAGCTTGCTCCCATCTTAGCTTTAGGTTTAGATTAGGCATTTTTCCAACCTACCTATACAGTTTAATAAACACCCTTGAACTGTGATCACTTGTGTCTGTCTTTACTGTTGCCACCATGAGTTCCTTACAGTATATATACAACATGTACCTTAAACGTCCTCTTATGTACTCACACAAACAGTTCATGCTCCCTCATGTCAGAAACAAATCAATTTGACGGACTTCGACGCTTGAAGAACCATGTGTACAACGGATGTCACACTACAGATAGTATTACAAACATGCCCAGTCGACGTTACTTTTCGATTTTTGAAAACAAGTCATGCAATACTCTGCATGCACCTCTAAATGGCAACCTATGCTAAGCATTTGAATCTAAGCAGATGCAAACATCAGAAACACGATTACGGTGAGTAATGTATGCCTTCTCCAGCATTGGTATCTCAAATAGATTCACATGCGCCCGCCCAACTGCGCGTTGAGGCTGCTCCAGATGCAGGCAGTCATCAATATATCAGTCACTATTTAAGGGCTCAAAAGATGGTTGCCTGGGGTGGGGCTTAAGCGCTGCCACCTCATTGATTGGGGACAAAAGGGACCAAAATAAGGTTGGAGGGATTACAAAAGTGAATGCCTGTCAGGCTTTATTGGCAATGTGCATTGCTTTTCTATGTAGAATTTGAAAATGACCGGGGATTCCCAGGCTGATCACAGGGAATATTCAAGCTTGCGAATGTATGAAATATACCAATGCTGGACAAATTCAGTTACAGGTAAGTACTGCATAATCCAATATGTGAACATTGGGCACATCTATACTGTTTTATATTTTCACTGTGCCATGCTTTGTATTGTGGTCCTGCGGGTCTTTTCCAGGACATGGCTATGGTTCTTTTGGCCAGTATGCACGTTATGTCCATAAGCCTGACTGTGTTTCAGTTTGGCTAACCTAGGATAGGTTCCGAGTAGGCATTCCTCAGGTGTCCATTTGTAGTTGGTCATGCCTGTTTTCTCGCATGTCTGTTTTACCCTATCCCACAGCGTCCTAGACTTGGGGCATTCCCACATCATGTGGATTAGATCCGCTTCCTCCCTCATGCACCAGGTGCAGTGTGACTGCGCTTGTTTGTTAAACTTAGCTATTCGTTTCGGCGTTAGGCAGGTTCGGTGCAACACATTCATCTGTATTTGTCGGAATCTATGATTTCTGGACACCTCTTTGGGAATTTTGGGGAATGCAAGCGCCCTATTCCACTCCCCCTCTGTCATTTCTCTGCCTACATCCGTTTCCCATTTACCCTTCATTTCCGTGCTCCGGGGGTTAGGTATGTCGCTCAGGTGTCTGTATATTTGAGATATTGGTCTGCTGCCCTCCCCCATATTGTATAGCAGCGTAAGTAATGGTTCCGGGTCCGGTTCCCCAGGCCATGCTTCCCATTTACGTTGTGCCGTGGAGCGGGCCCTCTGGTACCAGAGGAACTGGCTCGTGTGGATGCCCTCTCTGTCCTGTAGTATGGCAAATTCTTTAAAGATGCCCTCGTTGTAAAGGTCTCCCCAGGTGTAAACCCCTCCTCTTTCCCATAATCTAATTTGTTTTAGGTCAGTGACCGTTGTGTACAGGTCTGCGAGCAAGGGTATTTCTGGTGCATAAGCGTTCTGCGTGTGGGTAAGTGTCCTTGTTCTACGCCAGATTTCCCTCCCCAGGGTGACTGAGGGGTGCCGCTCCCAGCAGTTTCGTAGGTACCCAGACCAGTTCTTTCAAAGTGAGCAGGGGGCTCATGGTCTGTAGCAGGGGTGTTTCATCTGTGGGCTCATCGGATAACCATTTAATTACAAAGCTAAGCTGCTAGATAGTATTTTTCTAGGTTTGGGAGTTGGATGCCGCCTTGTGTGTATGGTAGGGTCAGTGTCGACAGCGCTATCCTGTGTCCGTTTTTCCCCCATATGAACTCTCTTATTAGCGTCTCGAGCAGCCGGAAGAAGGGTTTATTAATATAGTAGTGTACATTCTGGAACCCATATAGGAATAGCGGTAAAACAATCATTTTAACTATGGATGCTCTTCCATCATAGATAAGGGGAGTCTCGACCAAAAGTTCATGGATCTGCTCGGAGCGCTGCTTTTGTGTTTTGTTCATGCATCAGTGCGGGGGTGTGCATTATTTGGATTCCTAGATATCGGAAGGTGGTGGTCTGCCATCTTATCCCAACCTCCGGGAGTGTTTCCACGTCCTCATTTTTTAGGGCCGCTAGAGGGAACAAGCAGGATTTTGCCTTGCTGAATTGGATCCCAGAGACTCTGGAGTAATTGTCCAGGACTTCTAGTATAGTTGGCACGTTGAGGTGTGGGTCCCTGACGTATATAAGGACGTCATCTGCATAGAGCGAAATGATGTGATCCACCCCTCCTAGTCTTATGCCGGCGTCAAAGAACTGTTTCCAGAAATAAATAGCTATGGGTTCCAGCCCCAATACATACAGCATTGGGGATAGTGGGCAACCTTGTCTAGTCCCTCTTTGTATGTCCCAGGCGTCTGACACATGCTTCCCTGACTTTACTCTTGATCTGGCGTAAAGTATCTTAACCCATCTAATGAATCCAAGCCATATTCCTTGAGCACAGCCACAAGCCACTCCCAATAAATGGAGTCGAAAGCTGTTATGGCATCGAGGGATAGTAATGCACTGGGACTCTCATCTTCGCTAGTTTGCGCTATAATGTGTTCCAGTCTGCGCAGGTTCATTGACGTGTTGCGCCCCGGTATAAAGCCGTTCTGATCAGGATGTATTTTGTTGCCTATTATTCTAGACAGGCGCTTGGCCAATATGGTGGTTAAAATTTTCACATCATAGTTTAGCATTGCCAGTGGGCGGTAGGAGTCGCACTGGTCTGCCGGTTTGTTTGGCTTCAGGATTGGGACCACAAGTGTTTCTCTCATGCTTTCCGGCAGTATCCCCCTCTCATATGCCTCTTGGTATACTTTGTGTAGCAGGGGTGTGAGGGAGGGTTCGTAAGCTTTATAAAACTCTGAGGGCAACCCGTCAGTGCCGGGTGCCTTACACGTGGCTAGGGACCTAATTGCCTCGGTTATGTCTTCAGGTGTGATTTCTGTATCTAGTGCCATGGCCTGTTCAGTAGGCATTTTGTTGAGCCCAATCTCATCCAGCGTGTCCATGATCAGATCTTGGGGGACCTCTTCTACGTGTGAATATAGGCATGCATAGTATTTTTTGAAGACTTCATTGATGCCCTGCTGTGTGTGGTGTATGTTCCCTGCTTCGTCTCGCAACGAGGTGGTGGGGTGTCTAGGGTGTTCCCTGCGGCATAGCCAGGCCAGCAGCCTGCCCGGTCTGTCTGCCTCTATATGTGCTCTGTTTGTTTTGGCCGTGTGGTCAAACTTTTCTAGTCTGCACCATGCTGTTTCATTCTCCCCCTTGAGCCTCCGAAGTTCTGATTCCCTTTCCCGGGTGTCTGTGGGGGCTACTTCCAGTTCTCCGATCTCCCTTTCCAGCTGGTCTAAGTCCTTCCTGAGCAATTTCCTGATTCCCCCGGCCTTTTCAATGGTCTCCCCTCTTATCACCGTTTTTAGGGCATCCCATACTGTGCTACTGTGTTCCACGCTTCCCACGTTAATGTCTATGTAGCTATCTATGGATTCTTGCAGTTCTTCTCTAAAGGCAGGGTCTTTAAGAGCCTCTGCCGGCATTTTCCACATGGGAATTGGGGGCCTGGGGCCATTGTAGTTCCATGTTACTAGGAGAGGGGAGTGATCAGAGATGGTCCTTCCTAGGTACTGCGCTCCTTCCACCTGAGGTAAGTGTTCCCTGCCAATGAGGATATGATCTAACCTCATGTGTAGGTTGTGCGGGGATGAATAGTATGTATATCCTCTTACAGCTGGGTGCATTTCTCGCCATATGTCTGCCAGGTCCAGTCTGTCTATCATTGCAGTCAGAGCTGTTGTTGCTGCTGACAGACCTTTCAGGAGGGGGATGGATCTATCTAGTTTCAGGTCGCATATGCAGTTGAGGTCGCCCCCCCAGATGAACAGACCGTCTCTGTGTTGTGCTATTTTGGGGTATAAAGAGTTCAAGTGGGCTGGTATATTTGCTATTAGGAAACTAGGAGTTCAAGATGCATATTTCCGTTTGCTCTATGTGTCCCCATAGCATTACAAATCTACCTTCCGGGTCTATTTCTGATTTGGTCAAGCGGAAAGGGAGCTGTGGGTGTATCCAAGTATATACTGCTCTAGCATATCTGGAATAAGCAGTACCGAATCCCTGCCCTCCCCAATGTGTTTGGCCATTGAGTCCGTGGAGCAGTGGGTCTCCTGTAGGAGTGCTATCATCACCCCCTTCCTGTGCAGATAGGTCTTAATTCTGTTTCTGCAGAGATATGTCCCCAGGCCTCTCACATTCCATGTTAATATCTTAATTGTCGTAGTGGTCATGGTTGTTTAAGGTGGGTATGGTATTTATTGTGCTTCTCTCTTAAATGTCCGTGGTTGTGGGCCTGAAGTCGAAGGTCCCTTCCCTGTGTGGGCCAAGGCACTGGTTTCCCTTTCCCTTCGGTTGGCCCCTTCTCCCCCTCTTTTCTTTCCCTTTGGAGACTTACCAACAGTAGTAACGTTCATTCTGGTGAATGAGAGCAGCAAACAGTGCAACTTTGAACTGCCCCCAGCAGTTGCTTCCAACTTGCAGCGCTCAGGGGCTCCTGAGCCTTCTGGGCCTTTCCAGGCCTCCCAGTGCGGGTGTTGTGTCGGTGGTATGCCTACACGTGTCTTGAGGGGGTGCGTTGACATCTTGTCGTGTAGGCTGGTGTGTTCCTGCCCATTATTGCTTCCTTGATGCTGTAGTTTGTAATGCCGTGCCTTGGTTTATTTATCAACCTGTTGTGCTGACATCAGTCCTTTCTGCCCATTTCTTCGGGCGTTCAATGTCCTGTGGTTCCTCTTGCCATTCCTTCCTTACCGTCTGCAAGGTTGTTGTGTTCGAGCCACACATGTGCTGCCGCCGGGGTGTCCAGGAAGACCGCTTTACCTTTGTGTAACACTTTAAGGCGCAATGGGTACATCAACATATACTTCAAGTTGAGCTCACGTAGTCTTGCCTTCACTGGGATGAAGGAGTTTCTCGTGCGTTGTACAGTGGGGGTGTAGTCCGGGTACACCACTATTTTAGCATCTTGTCTCCTAATTTCCCCTCCTTCTCTGGAGAATCTTAGTATTGTCTCTCTGTCTCTAAAGTTTAGGACTTTGGCGATCATTGGATGTGGGTGTGAGCCCGGTGGAGGTCTTTTTTGTAGGGACCTGTGGGCTCGCTCTATAGAGAATCCCTGAGACAAATTGCCGGCCCCGATTTCCTGCTGTAGCATCGTCTCTATGAATTCTGTTGGGTCCGGGCCTTCCATGCCTTCCGGGACCCCAAGGATTCGGATGTTGTTGCGGTGGGCTCCCCCCTCTGCATCCTCCGACCTTGCCTCTAGCCTTGCCACCTTTAGTTCAAGGTCCTGGACCCTGGATTTGAGTTCCGTCGTGCTGTCTACATTGTCCTGTAAAGTAGCTTCCACTGAGGTCACTCTTTCAGTGAGGTTGCGGGCATCTTGCCTGATCAGTTGTATGTCCGTTTTAACCTCATCGATTTTGGTTTCAAGTGATGTCCGTAGTGCCGTTATTGCCTGTAGTAACTGCATGTTTGTTGGGTCTCCCTCTTGAGTCGTTTGTGCTGCTGTTGCCCCTGTTTCTTGTTGCTGCTTGGGCCTGACTGTTGTAAAGGAGTCCATTGTTGCGGCTTTCAGTTTGCCCTTGGGAGGTGACATCCCCTGCTTCTGGGTACCCGGTTCTTCGCTCCGCCTCGGGACTCACTTGCTTGTTCTCAGGCTATAGGGTCAGTGGCTTTCTTCGCTGGAGCCTAGGGTGGTGCGGCCCCTCCTAGCAGTCTTATTCTCCTGCGCCGGTGGTGCTGGGCCGTTGGTGGCTTCTATTATTTGGTGGTTGTGCAGTCGTGGTGTTGGCCGCCCGCCGGTGTGATCACAGCCGTATCGGGTGTGGGGCACTGTGGTCGGTGTGCCTTCCCCCCTTCCGGGCCTGTGGCGTCTCTTGGGCGTTCAGTTGTCACTGCACCTTACGTTCCGCAGCACCTCTTTTCCCTGGATCTCTCATTGTCCGGCATGCAGGTTGTCTTTGCCTATCCTTGGGCCGTGTGGCCCGGTGGCTATTCAGGCCGTTCCCGGTGGCTGCGTGGGCCCGTGGAGTTGGTCCGTTCTGGGGGCCTTCAGCTGTCTTATGCGAAAGGGTGCAGGGCGCTAATTCATTGCGGGAGCCGCCATCTTGCGTGCAGCAGGGACCTCGCGTTACTCACCCCGTTTTCGTGGTGTGCTGATGCGATTCTTCCCAGAGGGCAGTGTCCGAGGTCGGAGACCAGTTCCCCCTCCCCGTGCTGTAGGATTTATGGTGCTATGCTGCTTTTTCCCTATAGGCAGGAGGTGGAGAAATGTTGTGCCATATGGCGGTCGCTGTCTGCAAGGCGTTTGTTGGGGTTCAGAGGTGGTCCAGGTCGCCCGGGTCGGATCGCCGCGGACGGAATTGTCCGCCGAGGATGGATGTTGCCCGGCGGCGAAATCCTCCAGCCGCCGGGTTCCAGGTAGGGCCCCGATGTCCCTGGAAGGCTCAAAGCACCGCTCCGTGCAGCGTTCCTGGCTCTCCTAGGGGCCCACAGCAGCCCAGGCCTCCAGTCCCCGCCTGCTCCCCTTCACCGCTCGGCAGCGGTGCTCCCCTGGCGGCAGGCGCCGGGCGATAGTCTCGGTGCAGGGGGGGGGGCTGATGTCTGAGCGTCGTCTGTGGCGCAGGTGTCTGGCGACTCTGCGCTCTCCGGGGCCGCAGACACCGCCTCCCTCAGTTCTCGGCCTCTCCTCGTCTCGGGGCTCCAGGCGGAGTCGTGGCCGCCATCTTTGATTCCCACATCTATACTGTTATAACGCTGCACCTTTACATTTACTCTTGTGACTGGAATGATGGTTCAGCACTGCAAACCAAATAGGTATGCATGTGTGCTCATAATTCAATTGAAAACATATGTGCATGTTCACTGTGATAATACTGCACCTATATTTCTAATGGATTGTCCTCTCATGAATTCCTCATCTTAGATGTATGCATATCCTGCTTTGCAGTCTTGGAAATGTTTTGACGGCAGAGGGTGCTGTGGGGCATCAAGTCGATGTCCCTCAAAGGTTGCCATCCCCGCTTCCGGATGGGACGTTGTCGATGGTATAAATAGCACACAGTGCGCCCGTTGCCAACATTATTTTTTTTTCTTCCCGCAAGCACAGCAGGCTTTCGGAACGGTACAACTCGCTTCAAGGAAAATCTCTCGACTAGCGTCTTTACTTTGTCAGTAGATATGTTTGTGCCCAAAGTCAACAGCAAGTGCGACCTGTTGTGCTCCAGTGAATTTCCTCAGATAGGAGCTGTGGGGGACATGTTTGTAGTGGACTGGGAATGTCCATTCCTGTATGCGTGCCCACCAGTCCCTGCCATTCCTCATTTAATCACAAGGCTGAGGAAGTTTGGCAAGGTCATGATCCTGAATGCTCTGGGTTGGGCCAGGAGGGCGTGGTAAGCACACCTTGTAGACCTGTCCATCTGCCTTCCATTCAATCTTTCCCAGAGTGTGGACCTACTCTCACAAGAGGGAGGCTGTCTTCTTCATCCCGGAATCAGAACTCTGAACCTTCATGCCTGGTGTCTGAGAGGTAAAGATACTAGGATTGGCATCCTTTGATGGTAGTTTGTCTTTTGGCTAGAAGATGAGCAAGAAAAGCACTATACTGCTACCATTGGAACACATTTTGTAGCTGGTGTAGAAACAAATATGTAGATCCCTTCTCTTGTAATACACGTGTAGTGCTTTCTTTTTTACTGCATCTAGCCCATTAAGGGCTGCAGTAGCTGCTACCGTCAAGGGGTACCCAGCAGCGTTATCCATGTTTAAATGCACACCATAACAATGCTTGTAAATTAAGATGTTAATGAATGGGGGGCGCTCGAGAGCTGACGACCAAGATGGTCACTGTCTTCTATGTGCCATAGTGTGACCTGAGGAGGAAGAGGGCTGTTAGCTGCTGGAGCCCTGAAATACGATGCCCAAGCTGCTTACAAGAAGCATTGCTGCATAAAGTGAGGGTGGATTGAGCTGAAGCCTTTGGAGCAGGGTTGAACTGGCGGCACTCATTTCATCGCCCCCCCTCCCTCGGCTGGCTGCATCTGTGGTTGGCGTGCGGTGGCACAGTGCTGCGGGAGGAGGAGCAGGGAGGTCGGCGTGTGCTCCGAGCTGCTGGGGAGACCTGGCCGCTGGAAGACCTGCTGTGGTAGCGAGGAGCTGCTGAGTCGGTGCCTGGGAAAGTCCAGTAATAGGCTTCGACTTGCAGCTGGTGGTTGTTTGAAGTGGCGTGTACCGCTCTGGCGAGTGGGCTCAGCCAGGCTGGTGTCACATTCGAACCAGGAGAGGAGGCGAACTGCTACTGCTTACGGTGGCCGATGTGAAGTCAGCTGGCAGCTGAAGCTGGAGCGTCACAGAGTCGAAGGTGAATGGCCCGGAGGGGGCGTCAAGTAGGACCCTGTGAAGGAGCAGTGACAGGATTAATTTGTTGGCCGCAGGGAAGTGTAGTTCCCGTTCTGGTGCTATTCCTGACCTTACCAGGAACAGAGAGCCAGTAGGTTCCTGAATGGTGGCACTGTAACACACAGCCAGGGGAACCTGTTACTGAACGATGCTCTACCAAAATATTGAGATTTTTTTTATACGTTGTGGTGTCTTCCTTATCTTGGAGAAGCTGAAAATCATAACTTCCAGAAACATTTTCAAGAAAATGTAGCTGACACTGAAAACACACAAGTTATCTCCGGATGCTTTCCCGATTGCCATAAAATGTATATAGGTGGATGATATTGATAACGATGGGGTCCAGTGCATCATAGCTAACCTTATTTGCATGGGACACATGAAAGGATACATATCTCATCGGCATCAGAAACTTGTGGGCAAGCAAAATCTGGTTCCCCCACGATCTACTGCGCTGATTCCACTCTTGTAACAGAGGCTCCCTAATGCTCAGGAGAGGATTTATTTAGTTGTGAAAAAGACCTCTTACTCAAACGTACCAAGCAGGGACTCAGTGTTTCTTGGACATTGATCCATTACGCTATACTGATTTTCCACCAGAAATGATTCTATCTTGAGATGGCTGGACAATGTTGGGCACAGGCCTTGAACTATGGCAGTGCTGAGTATGGTGGTCTGAGGTGGAGCAAGGAGGTGGGAACCCACGTTGGGCTGGGGATTTAGGTTGGTCTCCAGAGGTCGCTGGGCTGAGGCTCTGGGGTCGGTTGGTGGCGATCCTGTATTGGTGTCCAGTGTTGGAGCGGCCTCATCCATGAGGTGGTAGGAACATTGCACCACCTGGGGATCTGGGTGCCTTCCTGGTGAGCTTGGTGGTTGCACAGCCTGGGTGAGTGCAGGTACCTGTGGAGAGCACATTTGCAGGCTGAATAGCTCCTGGTGGTTCAAAGGAAGGTGAGGGGTGGTCGGTGGTGCCCTGCCGGCTAAGTCCTTCGGGGCAGTATATTACTCAAGAATTACCCCCCGAAGCGGAAGGCAAATCACCAAGGAGCCCTGGCCGAAGTGGATTCCAGTGTTACACCGGATGGCGGAGGGGAATAAAAAGCAGGGCCGCCTGCAATTTACACAGAGGGAAGGACTAGCACTACATAAGGGCACCATGGCCTATCATAGGCCAGGAGAGGATGCTGTTGAAGGTCTGCCCGTGACGCTTAACAGCACACAGTCAGGCGAGAACAGTCAGCCATCCGAGCTCAGCCTGGTTCTAGTTGAAATGAAGAATGGCTTTACGGCAGTGAACACAAAATTGGACGCCATGGATTACAAAATGTTGAGAATGCAAGAAAGGATAGACAAGGAGAGTGTCCGTCTTCGCGTAGCTTAACACAGAGTGTGGGGGTTCTGGAAGATACTGGTATGAAGTAACGGAGGCCATTTGGGGCCTGCAAAGGGAAGTAAAAGAAATCCGGGACAAGAACAAAGACTTGGAGGTGCAATCCAGACAGAACAACGTCCGGGTAATGGTGTCATGACCCTTGCCCCTGGCCCTCACTGGCAAATCACCCTTCCAGTTAGGGCCAGGTCAAAGGCCTCAAAACCTCATCCAAGACTCTCTTGGAGTCAGTCCTGGCGCCAGGCTCATAACCATCATGAAGACCAACATTAGAATGGGACTATTTACTTGGGACTATTTAACTTGGGCGGAGGGGTTCAGCCAACATGGAGGCACACACATAGCTCAGTTACAAGGAACTGAACTATGCGGTCTAGTCTTTTGGGTGTGGCAGGCCTGGGACTACTTTACCTGGACTACTTTGGGTGTGGCAGGCGTGGGACTATTTTACCTGGACTACTTTACCTGAGACTATTTAAACCACACCCAAACAGCAGAACATGCTTTGCGTTATTCTGCTGTGGGCAGCGTAACGCTCATCGTGTGCAGTTCTTTGATGCCAGCTTACCTGAAACCAAGGACCTGCAGAGAGAGAAAGAACACTGTGAAACTTACCTGGAACAGTATCCTGTCTTCAATCCATCGCTGACTTCAGTTCCACTCACCTGAAGGTACGAACTCCATCATCCGGCACCGCATGCATCCTGGAATACCATAACCTGGAAAGAGGAGAAAGGAAGACAGCATTAGTAAGCTTTTAATCACGTTTCCTCCCGAATGAAGAAAGCCACACAATTCTTACCTGGATAATCATCTCCTGGTCAGTATCATTGCTGGAACCTTATGGCGCTCGGCGAGGAACATCGCAACCTGCAAGGAGAGAAAAGACACAGGTTAGCAATATAAAAGGCGAAACAGCGCCGCGCATCGCGCATTACTCACCGGACAGCATTGCGCACACTGCGCTTTGGCCTATCGGCCCATGCTCATCTTCAAACTGCAGGACAAGACCAAAATACCTTTCCATACCTAAAAGGAAAGAAGCAAGACATTATTCGAACTAAGAGGAATATAAGAACTGCATAAAAAGACTGTAAAGCAGCAAACCTACGGAGTCGCAGCAGGCCTGGTTTCCCACAGGGGGGCTTGCACAAGTGAAGGAACTTGGTCGCTGCTCGCCCCCACATCTACGCGCCCCTGCCATGAGGAGCAGGACGGAGAATCCACCTTTTACAATATTAAGGTGAAGAGAAGGTCAAGTGGGAGGAAGGAGTTGAGGCCAAAGGAGGTGGAAAAACATAAAGACAATCTGGTATTGAATCCAGCTCTCCTATATTGCAGACCCATCTTTAACCAGAGGCATTACCAAGGGACCGGGAGAGGGTTTGAGAGTGCAAATCCTCCGACCAGGGCTGGGCGGCAGCCCCATGGATACGAGGTGACCATAACAGTGTTGACACGCAATATGGAACAATTCATGGAAGTATTTGTCAAGGAGGTGCTGAAGGATCTCCTGCTTTCTTCCCAATTCATTGTAGAAAGAGTGCATTGTATATCGGGCCAGGTCTCGTGGCCGACCAAAATCCCCACCGGTTATTATGAGACTGTTAAACTACTGTGACTGAGATGTAATTCTATGCAGGACTCGGGATTTGGGGAATCTTCACTGCAAAGAGGCAAGGATATCTTTCTTACAAATACAGTATTTAATGCTGTACCCTTCAAAACCGAGAGCTTTCCACAATAACAAAACAATCTTTTTCACAAACCCAGCTGAAGCTGTCGCATTTGTTGAATCCCTGCCTGCGCCTTGACTGGGTTGGGATAGGAAACCGCGGGCTGATGTTCAAAGTGACATTTTTGTTGGGTGGCTGAGCACAAGATTGCGTAGCTGGGTATGGCGGTTGGTGGGGGGGTGGGGAGGGTGGTGTGTTGGGAGTTTTAAAAAAAAACGGATTCACATCTTTTGATCTTTTGGTGGTGGGGAGATGCAGCACACAAGTTCAGTGACTATGGGGGGCATGTCAGAATGTCATATTATAAACTGGAATGTGTGGGGATTGAACAACCTGCGTAAAACCGGAATGGTCTGCAACTATTGTGAGCGCCCTGGCGCCAAAGTGATTATGCTACAGGAGACCCATTTGGTTGGAGTGGCTAACGAAGGGGTGGCCAAATCCTGGGGTTCCAATAAATACTACACATTGTATTCAAATTACTCTGCAGGAGTCATGACATTGTTGCATAAATCTTTACGGTTCCAGCTGCTGAATAAAGTGGTTGACCTGAGGGGTAGATTTGTTATTGTGTCTGGGAGCTGGTCTCACTCTCTGGTGACGTTTGTTGAAATATCCATGCCAAATGTAGACGATCCAGGCTTTTTTTTAATCCCAGCTAGCCAGTTGCTTTAAGCGTATGCACACGAATATTGTTTAGCCAGACAATTTGAATGTCATGCTGAGAACGTAGCTGGATAGGTCTGTAGGGAATGCCCGCCATATCTCTCGGCTCTGGACCGGGTATGTATTTGGACATTAGGCCTGGGGAATGTGTGGCGTATGCTGCTTCCAGAAGTGAGAGTTCTCTAACTATTCATGGTACATCGTCCAGCCTGGACTAGGTGTTGGCCAGCCCATATCTGATGAGAATGATGAAGGATTGTGTGCTACTACCAAGAAAGCTATCGGATCACATTCCCTGGTTCTGTGGTCTCTGTATACAGGGCAAGAATCCGCACCCATACCCCAGTGGAGGTTCAGGACATCGGCCCTGGTGGATGTAGTGTTTTCCGAAGTGAGGTGGTGGATGTTGTGAACTCATATTTTGAGGAAAATGTGGGTTGTGTAGGATCGATGGGCTGCGTCTGGGAAGCCTTTAAAGTGGTGTTGCGTGGGACATGTATGTCCCTGGAGATGGGCATGTTGAAAACAATCAGGAGACAGATATCGAGTTTGGAGGAGGAATTTAAGCATGTTGAGCCTGTCCTTGTGAGCTCCGGTGACGCAAGGGCTGAATTGAGAAGGAAACAGTGCCGCTTTAATGACCTGCCTGAGAGGGAGGTTAGATATTTGGTATGTCTGGTGTTGGCATAACGATAGGGGGAGGCATGTCGGCCTGGGAGTTTACTAGCGGCTATGTTATGCCAGGAAAGAGGTGCCCCGGACATTGCAGCAATTCGAACGTCAGATGGGAGGGTAGTGGCGGACTCTGCTGCGCTTCTGGGCACATTTGCTTAGTATTATGAAGGGATATATGCGTCTTCGGGATCTCTGACGGTGAGTGAAATGATCAAATATCTGGAAACAGCCGAGTTATCCGAATTAGCCCCAGAGGCGTGCCTGTTGCTAGGTAAGTCGATTACGGGGGAGGAGATTCTTCCAGGGATACAGGCTCTCCCTTCGGCTAAGGCGCCTGGGGCTGGCGGGATAGTATCGAAATTCTATAAGGAAATGGGGCCAGTGGTTGCTAAACATGGTGGGTGTGTGGGAAGAGGCATTGGAGTCAGGCCAACTTCCCCCTTTGATGCAGGAGGCAGTGGTCATTCTATTGCTGAAGGAGTGTAAAGACCCACTGGATTGTGCATCGTACTGCCTGATTTGGAATTTGGATACCAAGATTTTTGTCAAGGTCCTGGCAGATAGGTTGCTCCCATTTGTGTCGGGCGGCCCACACAGATCAATCTGGCTTTATCCCCGGGAGATCGACCTCGTTGAACGCCAGAGACTTTTCTCTATTTTGGTTCAGATTGACCCAAAGGTACAGGCCGTAGCAGCTCAACTGGGTATGGAAAAGGCGTTTGACCCGGTTTAGTGAGGCTACTTTTTCGAGGTATTGAGTCGTGGGTCGCCCAAAATTGTTTCTCTCTGCCGTGAGGCTATTGTACTCAGGAGCATTGGCTACGATCGGGTTGTTTTACAAGCATTCAGACTCGTTCATCCTGAGGAGGGAGGTACAAGGCAGGGGATACCCGCTTTCACCTCTTCTTTTTGCCCTCGCGATAGAGCCTCTAGCGGCTAGGTTGCAGAGGCTTTATATTAATTGTGGACAGGGAATGGGAGGGGCGAGATAATTGGTATCCTTATATGTAGATGACACAATTATATTTGAAATACCCCGAAGCAAACCTGCATATCCTGGCGGAGGTGGTCATGGAATTTGGGCGGTATTCGGGGCTCTGGGTAAACTGGTCCAAGTCCATTCTGTTTCCCCTTAATGAGGTGACAGTGAGACCTGGGTACTTGAAAGGGTTTAAGTGTTAACAGACCACTGTTAAATAGCTGGGTGTGAAGGTTAGTAGGAACCATCGGTCTCTTCTGGCGGACAATCATTTATCGTATCTGGAGGTCTTGAGGCACAAGGTGGATAGTTGGTGTTTGCTGCCCTTGTCTTTACAGGGGAGAATTGCTATTGCCAAGATGGTGGTGTTTCCCAAAATACTATATATGTTTCAGAATATCCTTGTGTGGCCGGGTGTTTCCTTTTTTTAATGACTTGAGATTGTTGGTGGTGAAGCTGGCGTGGCATCCCAAGCCCCCTTGGATTAGCTGGAAAACCCTAATTCTCCCATGGGACCAAGGTGGCATATGTGCGCCGGATATGGAGTTATATTTTCTGACTGCGCAGTTATATTTTGCCTCATACTGGGTGCCGGGCTCTCCGTAGTACGCTCATTTGCGGACTGAGAAGTTCTCTGTGTGGCCATATGCTTTACAGGAGTCCTGGTATGAAGGAAAGTGTCTGATAGGTGCAAGTTTGATCCAGTGGCCTGTACGGTGCATGCTTGGAACAGGGTCCTAGTGGATATTCAGTTCGAACCGGGGCTCCATCTCTGGAGGATTCAGTGCCTTGGCCCAACGTGTGATGAGGCGCTGGAGCTTGAGTGGAAGGAGCAGGCGATAGGCACCATGGCAGACTTATATCCAGAGGGGATCTTTGTGTCACAGGAGGTGTTGGTGACTAAAATGGGGGGTGGCCTGCACAGGAGACTCCATTATTTCCGTATGATTGTGGCGTTTCAAGCATGGTCCCTTACATTTCCCGACCCACCCCATCCCTCTCGCTCCTTCAGTATCTCCTTAATTCAGCTGCTGCTAGACGCTTGGTGTCCTCCATCTATGGGTTGATCCAACAGGGTTCGCCAAAAGAGCCAATGAAATGTAGGAGTAGGTGGGAGAAAGATACAGGGTTCCCATTACCGATACAGTGGGCACTGTTATGTTCAAGATCCCATAGCGGGTTGTTTAATACTGGTTTACAACTGGTAAAGCTTAAAGCTCTTCATAGAGTCTACTTGACACCCGCACACCATGCCCGGTTTGACCCATCTAAGAGCGACAATTGCCCAAGATGCTGGGCGCCAGCCGCAGACATACCCCATATGATCATGCCTGCAGCTGGAGGAGTATTGCAGAGGGATGACAGATATTCTGATGGTAATGCTACACTATGAAGTTCCCTGCAAGCTAATGTGCTGTATGTTTGGCTGGTTCCGCGGGCCCTGGCCCACGGGTTGGAGGTTACTGGCTAAGAGTATGATAGTGGGCAGCAAATGTATACTACTGCGGTGAACTAGCCGATATCGGCCGGATACTAACTTGTGGATGGACATTCTGATCAGGCTGAGTGATCTCAACAAGGAGCATGTGCTTTTGTGTGGCCGATGGTCAAAGGACATATGGGGCCCTCTGGTGTTGTATCTATTGGGTCAGTGTCCAGCCGATTCAGCATTGGCCCTGCTGCTCTATGGGCTGTCAGCACAATGTTAAGAGCTAGGGTTCTGGTCAGGAGCAAATGCTGGTCTGCAATAGTGCCTGCTATAGTGCAATGTATAATATTACTGCATCAAACAATGTATTATGCGTTCAATGTTTTTTTTTCTTGTTGTGACGTGAATCTACTTGAATAACAATTTTTTTTTAAGTTGCTGATGCTCATACAATTTCTGATAAAATTTCCCACCGGTCCCTTTTCTTATTCCATCATGGGATTTGAAATTGGTACTAACCTTTTTAATGAGAGTTCCATTTGAACTTCTCCAATCGTGTCCACTCAGGGTATTAACCTTAAAAAACAATATTTTTGGTATACATCACTTCTGCTCGCAGAGTGAGTGAGCTACAAGTTTTGTCATGCAAACCACCATTTACTATAGGTAGTCTTGAGAGATTGTCTGTCCTTCCTTCCTTCCTTCCCAGGGTGGTGTCTGAATTCGAGTTGACATGAAAATGTATCCACCTCTTCACCCTTCTAAGGATGAAGGAATGTTACACAGGCTTGTCCCAAAAGGGCGTTAAGTTTCTGCATTTCTAGTATGGCAAATGACAGGCAAGATGACCATTTATTTATAGGTTACAGCTACCACAGACTAGGCCAAGTTGTGGCCAAACAAGCTTTATCGCGTTGGATCATTCTATGCATTTCAGCGTTAGTCCTAAGAACCTATTCCCCCAGAGGAGTTCCAACCACTTTGGCTCTCCAAAAAAGAGTTCCAGTGCAGGACATTTGCAATCCTGCAACTTGGTTCTCACTCCGGACTTTCTCAAAGCAGCTGCCCAATATGAACCTTTAATTAGGAAAATTATACAAAACTCCATTCTTCCCGCCTCAATTGACAAAACTTCTTTGGAGGGTCGAAGATGAGGAATTTGTGGGAGGACTCAATCCAGTAGAAGAATAAATTACTGGTAGTATTCCTTCTAATGGATGTTCCTCCCACATATTCATCGCCCTCCCATCTTACCCATCTGACTGTGGGGGGCATTTTTTTATATACTTATCTCTTTCAATGCCAATGCGAGTTAAATAATTCTCAAGTCTGCTGTGCAGAGAGAAGGAAAAACTACGAACTAAGGCAATGGGCGCACTGCGTGCTATTTATACTCTCATCGACGTCACGTCCGGTCACGGGAATGACAGCCGTTGAGGGACATGGACTCAGTGCTACACAGTGCCTCTGCTGTCGTAAACATTTAGAAACTGCAAAGCAGGATATGGATATATCAAAGATTAAGAATTTGTGGGAGCAACATCCAATAAAAAGAACATTAAATGGGGAAAGTCATTTGTTCTTCTAGTCACGTGACCGGAATGATGCTACAAAACTGCAAATACGCACACATGCGTAACGCTAAACACTCTTGCATTCCGGATGTAACTCGATATACATCACATTATTAAATGGTTCACAATACATACACACCGCTTTTACTTATACACCGACCTGGTTTTCCAATGGTAACTTTTCTCCAAAACAAAACCTTTTCTTCCATCATAAACTGCACGTGCAAATAATTTACAAACTGTGCATGCGTAATGTACATTGACCAATCAAATTACTGAAACATTGTCAAACGTACGTTACAACAAATGTACGTTCTATTTGTGCTTTATCCCACGCCCAACGTGCAAACTTACTCAACCACGCTTATTAATAATATAAAACACTTCAATTGAAGACAGTGTTCAGTGCGGGTGCAAAGTAAGTACCGTTTACAAACTT
Source organism: Ambystoma mexicanum (assembly GCF_040938575.1). NCBI lineage: Eukaryota > Metazoa > Chordata > Amphibia > Caudata > Ambystomatidae > Ambystoma > Ambystoma mexicanum. The sequence continues at coordinate 41,309,389 of NC_090933.1, forward strand.
ATATATATATATTTTTAATAATGTAAACTTGTCACTTTAACATTTTATATTTCAAAATAAATAATATATAACTATTTAATTGAAAATGTCAGCAACTTCCACTCCTTTAGAGCTTTCAACTGAGCCAGGTTATTACATTATTTTGTATATGACATCTTCTTTTAACAGTGAATGCAACTATTGTTTAAATGTGAACTTTGTAAAGAATAAAACCTACCCTTTTATAATTCAGTGTACCAAGAAATGCAAACTGTAAATACAACTTCAAACAGTAGTGTACTATTCATTTTTATGCTAGTCAATACGCTTCATGTGCTTTATAGTTTTAACAAGTGTGTAGCCAAAATGCTCTGTTTGTCATGCTAAAGAAAAATTCATATGAATGTAGCCACATGCGTTTACTGTTCATAGCACCATATTCAAAATGTCAATACGAATGCAGGCACTAGCGTACTATAATTAGTACTAGATAGAAAATGTTAATACAAATGTAAGTATTAGCATCTAATGTCCTTACACTTGTAACATAGAGGTGCGTACAGTAAACAGTTGGGCAAGATAATACGGTTCAGATGCTGCATATCTTCAACAAAATTGTTATCTTTCGACTGCTAAATTAAAAATAATATGCAGGTAGCCACTAGTATATCATTATTAGCACTACATTGAAAGTCAATATCACTGTAGATACTAGCGTACTATACATACCACTATATGGAGAATGTTAAAATGAATGTAGCAGTAGCATCAAATGTCTTCACAATCAAAACATATAGGTGTAAACAGTACAAAGGTATATACTAATGTAGGCACAAGCATAATTTAAATGGTACCACACACAAAATGCTAATACAAATTTAAGCAATAGCATATATGCATATATGATGTACAGGTGTGTACAGTAAACAGTTGGACAAGTCATTACGCTTTAAATGCTACCTATCTTCAACAAAATAGTTATATTTCGGCTGCTAAATAAAAAAGGTGTACTAGATATGTAGCACTATGTAGAAAATGTAGAAAATGGTAGTAGGACTGTAGGCACTAGCATACTAAATATAGCTTTATATACAAATTATTACTATGACTGTAAGCAGTACCATCAAATGTCCTTACAGTTATAAAATACAGATGTATTCACTTATGTTTGTCATGCTAATTAAAAAATAACAATTCACCCACTAGAGTACTGTTCATAGCAATATATACAAAATGTTAATACAAAGGTAGGCACTAGCGTGTAATTATAATTAATATCACTTTGTACAAAAGGTCAATACGGATGTAGGCAGCAGCGTACTATAAATGGTACTAAATGTAAAATGTGAAGACAAATAGCATATAATATCCTTACTTTTATAACAGAGTTGGGTATAGTAAACAGTTGGACGAAGCAATATGCTTCCTATGCTGCATAGCTTCAACAAATGTGTACGCAATATTCAGATGCGTTTAGTGCTAAATTAATATTAATACGCATGAAGTCACTATCATATTGTTAATAGAACAATATACAAAATATCAATCCAACTGTAGGCACTAGCATTACCATACATACCACTACATACTAAAGTAAGAAATAGCCAACTTTCTTTACAATTATAAAAAGCAGAAATATAAAGCAAACGGCGTAACATTTTATATTTTAACATGTCTTTCTATAGGTGAAATATCAACATTAAAAGATGAGAAGAGGATAACAAAAAACCAAAAACTTCATAAAACTTGTTAGTATAATTTTGTATAAAAACATTCACCAAATTTACATTTCTCACAAAAAACACAAACCTAATTGTATTTTAAGCTTAAAAATGTAAGAATACATTAAATATAGTCTTTGAACAATTGATCCTTTATTATTTCATTACAGCAGAGAAACACAAGCATGAAAAAAGCGGTAAAAGAAAACAAAGAAAAACACCACACACATGCCTAATAAAATGGCACAAAGAAAGCATAAAAGCTGATATAACTAGCCACCTAGATGTTCAAATAAACATTCCCACTAATGACATTACAACTATACCAACTATTGGAAATATCATAGAAGTAGTTGTCAGTTCGTTTATCAGTTGGTCAGATAATTGTTATTACAATGTTCATGAAACTGTGTCATGGGTAGTGCTTCCTTTCCCTTGCTTTACTTTAGTACTCAGTCAGCCGTTGGGTCCCTTCGCTGTCAGGCAGTGTGACTATTAAAGGGGTAGTTCAGTCAGAGCTTTTATTGGCCCAATCGATCGGGCATGTATTTTCGAGCATGCATCGATCGTTCGTAAAAGAAATGCCAAAGTAACAACGGGTCGGGTACCACCATCTTGTGCTAATCTTATCTGTTGATCCATCACCCTAAATTCAAGTGCCCTTGCAGCATTAAATCAGATCACACGCCCAAACGCTGACATCACTAGACGCTCGTGCCCCATTTCACAACGCCAATGCACATCTCGTAAATGTCCTCTGTGCGCAATTTATTGACGTGTTTCTGCATGGAAATGCTAATACGCCTCGTTCCTCGACAAGTGGAAACAAACCATTTCTGATCTCACAACGGTGGAGTTTCTTTCTTTTTGTGTCAGTGTATTTCATTTCCAGCTTCCCTGACTTGTTTCTGCTCTGTTCAGCTATCTGCCAAGTACGATACACTGAGAACTGGTACTTATACTGCCTAAAATCAATAAACTCAGTAGTCACTTTTCATTTCTTATATTATGTACACATGTCTTTACCAAACCATATTTAAACATGTGTCCTTGCAAACCTTTAAAGTTTGAACCTATTCTTGTCTTTTCACAATGTGTTTTGTAACATGGCTGTTTCTTTCTTTCTGATTTCAATCGAGACGATGTGGAATCAGATGAGTCATGAGTATTAATCGCCAGAGCCTGAACCCAGTCGCATGGAACACAGTTCCATCTGGTGTGCCTGTCATCGTCAAGAGCTTATGCCTACTCTAGTGGAAAACTGCTGTTCCAGAGAAAACTCTGTCTGTTTGGTCTAAATTGCCATAGAAGACACACCACCGCTATGCGTTACCGAGCTTCATGACTTCACGGCCTTACAAGATCCATGGTGCGAATGATGATTGTCCTTATGCCCACACTGCCAGCTACAGTTCGCCATTGTGATCCAAGTAACAAGTAAGTTCACTCTTTATATGTTGTGTGTTTGACAACCGAAACGGCTTACATAATATGTGGTTGCCCTACATCAAAATAACTTCGATGGATCACTGACGAGAATTTTTCTGTAAATTAAATGAATTACTCATTGGAATCTGAAACCAAAGTGTTAATCTTTAGCTTTATCGTCGGAACAATTATGTTTCTTTCACTAGGAAGTATCTCCCAAACTGTTTTTGCTGGAATGTGTGTTCATATTTCTATTTGATCCATATGTGAAATCACAAGTACTGTCTACACAGGTGGTAAAGGCTTGTGGCATATTGTGCATTTACATGGTGGATTCATGGAAGACTTGGATTTTGCATTTGACGAGTAATACCTGCCTGTTTAGTTAGAGCCATTCGTGATGCATTCCCCAGTGACCAAAGAAATAGCGTGGATTTATGCAGACAGTACCTCGACCAAAGCAGTATAATTTTTAGTGTAATTTCCTTCCACTTTACCAAACTAAATAAAAAATATATATTATTCGTTAATTTGAAGTTGTTAGAAATGTTTGCCAAGTCCACAACACGTCCAAACATCTAAGAGTATCATAAAAGATTGATGTGCTCTTCAAGTTTAGTCACCTATTGCGCTCCCCTCACCCACATCCATCCCGCCTTCCCTATCAATGACAGTTTGCATCTGTGGGCGTGCACTCGCAAGGGGGCTGGGAGGATGGGAACGCTCAAGGTGCCGAAAACCAGGTACACCTCAAAGCGTTTTTTTGCATGGGTACCCTTATCCACATGGCCACCCCAGACCCTGTGTCTCCAGTTTCGCCTTTGAATACCGTGTCCCTACAATCAACATATGCCTGTGTCCTTTAACTGTGTTCTGGGCCTATTGTGCTCGCCTCATCCACATCCATCCCCCTTCGCTATCGATGGAGGTTCGCACCTGTGGCCGTGCACTCACAAGTAGGCTGCACTGGCGTCATTGAGGAGGTCAAACATTGTCATAGAGACCTTGTGGGTGTGAACAAACATGTTCACATTCACATACACACCCACTTCTGTAAGCCTTAATAAACACTTCAGAAGTTCCTAATAAAACATCTGTGAAATCGACATGGAAAACCGCCATCTCTCCACTTTTTACCTTGCTAGCTGAATTGGCTCATCTGTTCTTCTAAGTAACGGTTAGTCAACTTTTACTATTGTTTTCTGTAGTGTCAACGATCTCTCCTAGGCCACTGGCTGTTGCTTTATACTCAAGGTACACCCTATTCTCATTTTATTTTATTCAAAAAGTCTACACCATTATCAACTGTCCTACGGGTTTTCATCTCTGTAATTAGCACATAACATTACAGAGTATTGTTTCCAAATGTAATCTTTCGTAGTTCATGTTTTCAATCATGTTTGCTTTAGGTGCCATTTTTTATTAAGTAATTTTTTTGTTTATTATCAAAGGAATGTGATGTTTGGTTTACTCACTGTGATACTATTTAATAGTAATATTTATTGATCGTTTTTTAACAGATCATAAGGACAATCCAACAATGCCTTCTTGTATCGTTTTGGGTTGCACTTATAACAGCCATGCTCAAAGTCAATGTTTTTCCAAAGGATTTAAATTTAATTAGAAAATGACTCTTGAGCTGGGGATTTCCAGTGTCCGAAATTGAAAGCAGAGCCAAGGATGTCTTGGTTGACGTGAGGGGCAATTGATTCCATGTCTGTAGCATATGCTTCTCAGAAGATATGTACGAACAATCACAGTACACTAAAAAGCGTCGCCATAGAATCCTTTGCAAATTACTTCCCAATGCAGTTCCAACTGAATTCCAGCACATGCTGACCCAGGTGAGTAATGGACCCTGAATTTTTAAATGTATTTTACCATTTTCTAAATTTGCCTGTATGATATGTCTTAGAAATTACCACTCAATATATTGAAATAGTATGTGAACAGGTAAAATAATGAACGTTTTTCAGTTTTTAGGGAACATTTCCATTCATATTTTACTACGCAAGTTTCATTTGTGACACAACGTACTGTGGTTTATACATTTGTAACTTTAGATTACTTTGTCTCTCATTACTTTAGGGATACTCGAATAGTTCAGTGCAGCGGGAGCCTTTCCAAACACACACGCACACTGCGTCCTTTAAAAATAGGTCATTTTTGTTAAATGACCATGTCTGTAATAATTGTACAGATGCAACCATACAAAATATGTATTTGTTCAAGTTCAACTTAAAACATAGTGATTATTTTTATATCACCTTTTGATACAAAGTGACTTGTAGGCTTCTTTGTCAATATCAACCAACTTTTGCATGTAATGTTTTATTTATTTTGCTTTTACTCCTTTATTATTACAATTACGGTTATATAGGTGGAACCTGGAACTTCAACAATGTACTATTCTTATACTGCAACCGGTCTGGAGGATTAGGTATGAGAAGTGAACATTTATTGATTTATACTAATAGTTATAGATTAACAATATCTTTTTTCCCTTTAAGCGAAGTTATTTTTTTGATAATTTGCAATACTGCCAGCTAATTGCAAAGCAACAGATCAACAACCTTGATGTACTTATCGAGGAAACAAATGCAACAGTGGAAGTAAACCTTCTGAAAAATGTACTTTATCACTGAATAACATAGACCCTTTCACTATATGCATGGTTTGTTTTTGTTCATAAACTTCATCTGCTTAGCGAAAAATTAAATGGGTGAAACAAAATAACCTTACAACGCATTAAAGGGGACACAATTGAATCAATATGTTTTGCAGGTGATCTCACAACAACTACCTGTGACATCTCTGATAGTTATCGGGTACATTTTTCAAATATGTCTTTTTAAAATGTTACATGTACACAGTGTTCGAATTTATGTTAACACTAATTAAAAGGTTTTAATCAGACGATTAACCATATCTTTTTACATAGTTTAACTGATATTGTAAGGTTGACAATCATTAAATCGACTTTCTCCAGCATGGGGTCTGACATGGATTCCCATGCTCATGAATATTCCCTGTTGTCAGGCTGAGAATCCTCGATAAATGAAAAAAACAGTTTCACTTTCACTCTAAAACTGTATTTCTCCTCTAAACCAATCACTGTCCTCTGGGTCATACTGCCCCCATCCAATGACAGTCCTTTTCCTAAGCCCCGCCTCTGGCAGCCATCTTCAGATTTTTACTGCACGCTTAAGAGTTGGGAGTCCTCGAGTTGCTCTCTGAGCCATTTGAATGTTTTGTTTACGAGAAAAGTTCCGTTTTTGTTCCACAGAGCCAGTGTGCTCTTTTCCTCATCTGCTGGCAACAGGGATCCGTTGTCTGTGAAGTTCCGCACCCCTCAAGGGCAAAGATTCATCGAAGATTTCAGAAGGCCATCTTGGGCCTACTTGCGCCCTCCGACCATGGCGGAGGAGAATGAGGGAAAGGTCCCTCTTCAGGCCCTGCACCAAGTGCGGGTTTTGGAATGTGTTTGTGGAAGACAAGCACCTACAATGCCTTTACTACCTACACCAGGACCATAAGGAGGTGGAGTGCGAGATATGCCTAGGTTTCACTAACAAACGACGAAAGACCGGCATAGTACGCTGGCGGCATGGCTTAACTCAACCAAGGCCTCTGACCTGTGCTTCGAGATGGGTCATGCCTCGTCGAGGACCAGCCGGTCCGACGAGCGGTCTTCTAAGTCCTTTGAGGTCACCCCATCCATGGGGGTCCAAGATAAGACCAAGACCTGCAAGTCCGAGTCCACCGGGTTCACCGCTGATGCAGGTCTCAAATTGGATAGGGCATGTTTAGCAACCCCATACGCCTCCATTGCCAGCCTACTGTTGAGAGCTCCTCTTCAAAAAGGAAGTCGTCCACCCTAATCAATAGTGTCGGCGGTTTATGAGGCAATGGTCGGCTAACCTGTCCTCATCGTCGTCAGTCCCTCCGGACAGCAAGGGAAAAAGCATGGACGCCTTGAGGAAGAAGGTTATTTACACAGCCACCTCTACACAGTCAAGGCGGCCAAGACCCTGGCAATCCTAGCCAGATACAACAGAGAATTGTGGTACAAGCTCAGACCGATCCTGGAGTCCCTCCCTGACGATAAGAAGATGGAAGCCCTCTTCCAGGAGGGAGAATTGGCATCGGATCATGCCATCAGAGTGGCAGTGGACGTCGAAGACACAGGTTATGGCAGATGGGGAACGATGTCTGCCTTCGTTGGCAAGGATGGATGAAGGCCACTAACTACCATCATGAGGTCCAAGCGAAGGTACTGCATATGCCTTTCGACAGAGAAAATCTGTTTGGGAAGGCCGTCGCCAAGTCCTTCCCGGCCATCAAGATGGTTACAGAGACAGCCGGTCCCTCGACACTCTACAGCAGCACTGATTGTCTTCTTTTCGCTCCTCCAGGGGAAAATCGAGTAGGTCATCCAAAGGTTTCTCCACATTTTACAGACAGCATTCCTGGCCCTCAATGCAAGAGGCCTACAGAGGCCGCTCCCAGGCATACGATAGCAGAGGACAGTGTCACCGTCACTCACAGGGCAGGATGCCAGCACCCAAGCAGGCCAGAACCGACCAAGACATCGGGGCCCCCACTCGTGCACCACGGTGGGTGGCCGGCTGACCAGGTTTGTCAGCGAGTGGTGGAAGATCACCACCGACAGATTGGTGCTGGATGCTCTTGCCCAGGGGCACAAGGCATGTGTCCTTGTATTCTGCTGATTCCCATTCAGGAGCAGCACATCCCTCAACTTCAGGAAGAGGTTCAAGCCATGCTACGGAAAAGGGCGATAGAGCTAGTTCCCCAACTGTTCCGGGCTCCGGAGTCTATTCTAGATACTTTCTAGTCAGAAAGAAGACAGGAGGCTGGAGACCCACCCTGGACCTACGACCTGTGAACAAATACCAAGTCCCAAAAATTCAGGATGGTCACGTTGCAGCACATGCACGACCATCTAGACGAAGGGGATTTCTTGATGTCGTTGGACCTGGAGGACGCCTATTTCCAAATCCCCATTAACAAGAAACATCGGAAATGTCTATGTTTCGTGGTTCAGGGCCAGCACTAACAGTAAAGTGCTCTACCGGTAGGCTTGAAATCGGCCCCAAGAGTGTTCACATTATTTGTGGCACCAGTGGGGGCCCATCTATGTCTGCAGGGCATACACATATTCCAGTACCTGGACGATTGGCTGAAAAGTGCCCGCTCGCGGGAACTGGCCGACGAACACATGAAGGTGACCGTCCGACTATTAGGATTCTCTGTCAACTATCTGAAGTCCTACTTAACTCCATCATAGAACGTGCTGTTCTTCAGCACCAGGCTCAACACAGTGTCTTGCCTGGCGTCGCCCTCGGAGGAGAGACTAGTGGCCATTCAAGAAAGGTGCAGCGAATGTCGTCTGCGAAGAGGGCCACGGTGTAGGCCATCAAGTTGTTACTGGGCATGATGTCGTCCTGCATCTACCTTATCCATCTCTGCAGGTTGCAGATGCAACCCTTACAAGAATTCCTAGATTCCCGTTGGCTACAAGTGTCCGGAAGTTTCACCGGCAAGTTCCCCCTCAATGAGGAGTTCTGACGGGCGATAGAGTGGTGGGGGGGTCCGCTCGCACATCACCCAAGGAACAGGATTTCAAACCCCCACACCAGGAGACGGTCACCACAGACGCTTCCCTGGAAAGATGGGCAGCGAACACCAGATGTCTGCATGCTAGAGGCCTGTTGCTGCTGGAGGAGAAGGATCTGCCTATCAACATCCTTGCGCTATGCGCAGTTTTCTGGGCCCTCAAGTCGTTCCTACCGTCTCAGAAAGGCAAGGTGTTGAGTATCTTTACAGATAACACCACCACCATGTTCTACATCAGAAAGCAGGGGGGCACTCTGCATGGTACTCTCCAAGGAAGCTCAGGACTTGTGGCACTGGGCCATCAGACAGGGGATGTTCCTTGTCTCTCTCCACCTTGGCGGGAGTCCAGAACACCATTCCAGACTCCCTCAGCAGGGAACTGCACTCCTGCCATGAGTGCAAGCTTCACCATGACCAGGTGGACTGCATGTTCGTTTAATGGGGCAAAACCCAGATCCAGACGTTTGCCACAGCGGTGAACTCCAAATGCCAGACAATTCCACCAGCCGAGGAGTTTGGGGGATGCCTTCTCCATCCCGTGGGAAGGGCTGTTTTTGTATGTGTTCCCTCTGTTCCTTCTCCTGCTACGAGTCATCAAGACACTTGGACAGTGTCAATGCAAATGATACTCATCGCCCCGGCGTGGCTGAGGCAGATTTGGTAGTGTCGCCTCCAGTCAAGTTGCCGGTGGTTTCCGGATCTGCTCACCAGAGAGGGAGGCGCAATCCTTCATCACGACCCAGGATCGCTGAACCTGAAGGCTTGGCTCCGGCAGTCCTAGAGTTGCGAGGTTGAGTTGCCAGTGCACTGCATGGAGGTCCTCGCCAGGGCATCGTCGACTTTGAAGTGCTGCGACCATAAGTGGAAGCATTTCGCTACGTGGTGCAGGTCGCAGACGATTACCCTCTGAGGGTTACGGCTCCTCCGATCCTTCCATACTTGCTGTCCCTGGCAAAAGCTCTCACACATCCATCAAGGTACTTTTGGGGGCCATCTCCCGCTACACCAGGTCCTTGGGGAGATCTTCGCTGGGTCCTGCAGACTCGTCAAGGAGTTTCTCAAAGGTCTTTCCCGATCCTTCCCGCCAGTAATGGCTACGGCCCCAGCATGGGAACTCAATGTGGTGCTGACCAGGCACATGGGGGGAAGGCCCCTTTCGAGCCCATGAATCGGGCCGGCTCAAGTTTCTCTTGTGGAGGACTGCTTTCCTTGTGCCATTCACCTTTGCCAGACGTGTAGGTGAGATCCAGGCCTTATCATGCACGCAATGGTATCTGACTTTCCACAAATCAATTCATGCCAAAGGTTCAGTCGGAATTGCACCTCAACGAGCCTTTGGTGTTACCCGTTTTCTTCCTGAAACCTTTGTCGCCGGCGGAGAGGGCCTTGCACTCGCTGTATGTTGCTCGTGCCTTGAAGGTCTACGTGGCGTGCACGAAGAGTTTTTGGAAGACCTAGCAATTGTTTGTGAACATTGGTCCTGTGAACCAGGGGGAGGCCTTGTCCAAGGCTTCCATTTCAAGATGGCTCTGCGGCTGCATCATGTACTGCCATTGGTCGGCGAACCGACTGCTGCCGGCCATCCGAGAGCCCACAACACCAAAGAGATTGCTGTGGCGATGACGTTTCTGTTTGGTTTGCCCCTGCTAGACCTCTTCGGGGCTGCTACGTCGAGGTCCATGCACACCTTCACGAAGTTCTACCGTCTTGACAGGGATTCCAGGGAAGAGTTCAGGGTCGGCCAAGCAGTGCTACACAATCTATTTGCTTGAGGCGAGTCTGTTCCAAACATAAGAGTTAATTGCTTCTGTTGAGCCTTGCCACCTCCCGTGCTTGTGTAATGTTGTACTGCTTTGCATTCGTTATTCATGAGAAAGTGAATCCATGCCAGACCCCATGCTAGAGAAGGTTAAGTTGCTTACCTGTAACTATTGTCCTAATGGATTGTGCCCTCCCACGTATTCCTCAGCTTTCATATATTCAAGTCTGCTTGCAGCTTGCTTAGACAAACATTTTCATAGAGTTCAGATTTTTGCAGCGTAGAATCTTGGTCCTCGATGGCCTCCGTAGCATCCTTCGTGACGTTGACACTGATATATAATTGTTTTTTCATTTACCTAGGATTCCCAGCCTGACAACGGGGAATATTCATGAGAATGTGAATCCATGCTAGACCCATGCTGGAGAAACAGTAGTTACAGGTAAGTAACATAACAAAGTTTTAGGTTCCAAATGGTCCCTTATTTTCAGCTTATACAATTCTTTGGCAAGCCATAATTTTCAAATGATTAATAAAAATTAAATGATGTGCTCTTGGTCACTGGGCTGCATCGTGGTTTTCTTTAGGTCTGAAGCTGATCAGACTAAAAACTTAATCGAACTAATTGTCTTTTCTGTAAAAGAAAGACGAAAACCAATTGTCTTGCGCTCTCAGTGAACTTTATAATTGAAAAAATGGACAGATGTAATCCAGTTATTAAGATTTTTCCATATTATGTGTATTTTCAAAATGATAAATCGATCAATGTCCTCAGATTCATGCCCTCTACACGTGTTTCACTGTCTTTAATTTGAGACCGATCTTCAGGAGGGAATATCAAGTCTATTTTTCGGACTTGTATAACGTAACTAAGCCTTATCAGGCATGTTCAGTGTCAACAAAAATTAGAATGTTTATCAACTTTTAGTAGCTTGTGCTTATTGCTTGCTATCTATTTTAGCATGCTTATTATTGTTAGATGTGCTTTGAACTAACAAAATTGACCATTTCTGACTTTGAGATTTCACATATAATTCCTAGGCTGAACAGTACTCTTTTTATAAAAGCTGTATTAATTCATTGTCCGAATTCAAGCCTGTGTGGCAGCTGTCCAAAGTGCAGATCCAATAGGCTTCTCTCGTTCTGAGAATTTTCTCCAAGTTTCCTCCTCTCTGTGGTCTGGTAACTTTTTCTATTCCAAAAAACGTTATATCGTTGATGGGTTCATTTGTGTGTTCTGTTAGATGGTGATATCCCAATGGGTATCTTACATCTTTGTTTGTGATGGCTCTCATATGCTTTTGAGTTCTGGTTTTTAGTTTTCTCGTTGTGCTTCCCACATATATTTGTTTGCATGTACATCTGATTACATATACTACTGTTTAGTGTTACAGTTGATAAAGTTTTTGATTTTATATTTGGTTCCATTTGGCAAAGAAACACTTTGTTTCCCATTGTAAGAGAATTGGCAACTAATGCATGTTCTGCATTTATAGTTGACCTGCAAAGTTTGTTTTAGTCCATAGTTGAGTTAGTCCTACATTGAAGATGTACACATTACCTTCAAAAAAGCGAAAAGCTTAAAGGACATACTAAGCCATTCGCATTTCACTGCAAAGAAACAAGAAGGACTAACTCAACTATGAACTAAAAAAACTTTGCAGGGCAACTATAAATGCGGAACATGCATTAGTTGCCAATTCTCTGACAATGGGAAAAAAATTGTTTCTTTGCCAAATGGAACCAAATATAAAATCAAAAACTTTATCAACTGTAACACTAAAACAGTAGTATATGTAATCACATGTATATGCAAAAAAATATATGTGGGAAGCACAACGAGAAAACTAAAAACCAGAATTCAAGAGCATATGAGAGCCATCACAAACAAAGATGTAAGATACCCATTGGGATATCATCATCTAACAGAACACACAAATGAACCCATCAACGATATAAAGTCTTTTGGAATAGAAAAAGTTACCAGACCACATAGAGGAGGAAAATTGGAGAAAATTCTCAGAACGAGAGAAGCCTATTGGATCTGCACTTTGGACAGCTGCCACACAGGCTTGAAGTCGGACAATACATTAAAGGGATGGTCTAGTAAAAATTTTTATTTAAAAAATAGATAGGCAACATAAAAAAAAAAATACTAGCATTCTCCGTTTTAAAACTTCCTATGTAAAATTTTGAGCTATTCAAGCTCAAAATTCGCAAAAGCAAGCACATGGGTGCATCCATTTTGTGAAATGGAGGCCCTCCTGTCCTGGCTTTTGCTTTTGCGGCACTAATGAAGGAAAAGCCAGCCAGCTGTAGTAAACAAAGGCTACCGCTGGGTGGCTTTCCCTTCATTAGTGCTGTAGGCGGAGGACGGGGACCGGAGACCAGAGCAGGAAAGCTGCAGCTGAATCTCGGTAAGTGCTATTTATTTATTTTTTAAAAATAAGCACGAGCTGCGTTTTTTTTTCGAAGTTTTCCGGGCTGGAGGAGCCCGGAAAACTTAGAAATAAAACCGCAGCTTTAAAAACATTGTATTTATGTTTGCGGTCGCTTTTGAAGCGACCGCAAACATAAATACAACGTTATTGTGTTGGAAAAGGCTGCGGTTTTTCTTTCCAAGTTTCTCAGGCTCCTCCGGCTCGGAGGAGCCTGAGAAACTTGGAAAGAAAAACCGCAGCGTTTTCCAACACAACCGCGTGTGTTTCTGCCTGCTGTGACTATCACTTTGGGAGCACCGGAGACCCAAAGTGAAAGCCACAGCAGGCAGAAACACAAGCGGGTTATGTTTACATGCCGCATAGTGTTTCTACCTGCAGCTGATTTCCCATTTGGGGCTCTCGGGCTCCCCTTGGGGAGCCCGAGAGACCCAAATGGGAAATGCTAAATGCTGCGTTGTCTGCCTAAATCTGCTTCCTATTTGGGGCTCTCGGGCTCCCCGTGGGGAGCCCGAGAGCCCCAAATGGGAATGCAGATTCAGGCACAAACAACGTGGTTGTGTTGGAAAACGCTGCGGTTTTTCTTTCCGAGTTTCTCAGGCTCCTCCGAGCCGGAGGAGCCTGAGAAACTTGGAAAGAAAAACCGCAGCGTTTTCCAACACAATAACGTTGTATTTATGTTTGCGGTCGCTTCAAAAGTGACCGCAAACATAAATACAACGTTTTTAAAGCTGCGGTTTTATTTCTAAGTTTTCCGGGCTCCTCCAGCCCGGAAAACTTAGAAAAAAAACGGCAGCTAGTGCTTATTTTTTTAAAAAAAATAAATAGCACTTACCGAGATTCAGCTGCAGCTTTCCTGCTCTGGTCTCTGGTCCCCGTCCTCCGCCTACAGCACTAATGAAGGGAAAGCCACCCAGCGGTAGCCTTTGTTGACAACAGCTGGCTGGATTTTCCTTCATTAGTGCCGCAAAAGCAAAATCCAGCACAGGAGGGCCTCCATTTCACAAAATGGATGAGCCCATGTGCTTGCTTTTGCGAATTTTGAGCTTGAAGAGCTCAACATTTTACATAGGAAGTTTTAAAACGGAGAATGCTAGTATTTTTTTTTATGTTGCCTATCTATTTTTTAAATAAAATGTTTTACTAGACCATCCCTTTAATACACCTTTTATAAAAAGAGTACTGTTCAGCCTAGGAATTATACGTGAAATCTCAAAGTCAGAAATGTTCAATTTTGTTAGTTCAAAGCACATCTAACAATAATAAGCATGCTAAAATAGATTGCAAGCAATAAGCACAAGCTACTAAAAGTTGATAAACATTCTAATTTTTGTTAACACTAAACATGCCGGATAAAGCTTAGTTACGTTATACAAGTCCGAAAAATAGACTTCACATTCCCTCCTGAAGATCTGTCTCAAATTAAAGATAGTGAAACACGTGTAGAGGGCATGAATCTGAGGACTCTGATTGATTTATCATTTTGAAAATAAACATAATAATATGGAAAAATCTCAATAACTGGATTACACCTGTCCATTTTTTCAATTATAAAGTTTGCTGAGAGCACAAGACAATTGGTTTTCGTCTTTCTTTTACAGAAAAGACAATTAGTTAGAGTAAGGTAAGTAACTTAAACCTTCTCAAGATGTACTTTGTGCGATCTAAGTTTTTAACATTAAATTGTTTAACAATGTATTCAATGTTCTTTGAATTTATTATGTACAAGGAATGTACTACTGAAGCAGTCAAAATTGGAGACACATGGACAAGAGGTATACATAAGATATACGTAAAATATTGTAAATGATCAGTTATCATCCATTATAACTGTGATTTAATATTTAATATTTTTTAGTGGTGTCCATAGTGACAGTTATATTTGTATATATGCATTTTGTGGAAGAGCACGTTCCGAGGGTCATACAATTTCAAAATGCTGTCTTTCAGCTTGGTCTGCTGGTTGGCAAATCCAATGTCACTGTTTCAAAGAAAATTCGGAAAACAAGGGTACATAACCGGTTTCTTTTCAAAGTTGAGTTGTTTAGGAGTTAATTCATTGATATTATGTTTACATGTTGTAATTCATATAATCTCGGTGCTACAAATTAAGCATGTTTTTTTTCTCCTAATTTAGAGACCTAGGAAGAATAGGAGCATAAAGACTCAGACAACTACAGAAACTAATGATGTCTGTTGCCAAATCGTTGTCACTTGAGAGCAGCTACGTTTTGAGGCTCAGCAATGGTCCTCGCAAGATCGTGTCTTGATGCTGATGTCCAGTGGCGGGAATATGAATTTAATGTGAGCAGTGACCCATGGAAAGTAACCCTGGATCATTGTTACAGAACACAATGTCACCCAGAAGAGACAGACAACACAGAAGATGGTTTAGATTTGCTTGTAGAACTGCTATCACAATCAACAGGACGGGAGGATAGCTCTGTTGCAACGCGCAGGTCTTGGAAGCAAGGCCACACTGAGGGCAAACCGGTTCGAATCACGGACCTGCGCTTGAAAAAACAAGCGTGTTATAAATAACCTACCCTACCACAATGAAACTAGAGCCTAGATGCCTACGGGTAATGTGCGCTGTAAATAAATGCAAAAATGAAATACCCTCTAAAACAATGATATCTAAGAAACAGAAAAGGTACCCCGTTTCCCCAATAGGACAAATCGGAAATATCACACACAGAAATAACAGAAGCATCTTCGCTACTGATTGACGATTGTGCTTGTGATGTGGACTCTTCCTAGTGTTGAGGACTTATCCGCCACCATGGAATTGCAAACAACTACACTTCTGGACTATTGGCTATTTTGTATTTATTTTATTGTGTCTTACAGTACAAAATTTACTTTTAACACAAAGCAGTCATATAATACAAAAATACATCAGAGATTGTTTAACATTGTATACAATTTATAAGTCTATCAACTTTAAGAAACATACACTAAAAATCCACTGCACATGCCTTTAAAAACTCTAAAATACTAATGGACAAGCTCAGTTCATTGTGATTTAAAATCCTTCGCCATAGATCTTCCTTTGTGGGGAAAAAATTCAAAGATAGTATTTGAGTATGCAAAGTCCACAAACTCGGGCACTGGACACACACATGCTTCAGAGTCTCAATGTTTGTGTGCCAATGGTGACACAGTCTCTGATCCTGTGGGATATTCTTTCGTCGACCCAAGATTTCTTGTGTTTGCACCAAGTTTAACCTAAATCGTAGGATTGGAAATCTAAAGTGTCTTGATGGGTGCTTTTTCAAATGCGGAGCAGGCATATTAAAAGTTTTACATGTCCATTCAAAGTGATCACCAAAACATTGATATTGCAGTAGGAATTCTCTTAAACTGGCCCACACGTGCCTAGAGTTTTAACTTAGCCACTTTTGGTGTGGATCCCAATACTTCTATGGGTATCCCTGTTTCTTCTAATATTTTTCACAACCAGAAATCCAGTCTATCAAAACCTTACATCCACCCTGGTTCCAAACGGAGTTCAAACACTCATAGATTGACGCAGACGGTGGATATAATATACTTGTGAGCAGCTGGAGCTTCCCCCAATCAAAGTGTGAATGGGGAGCTAGCCTAATTCAAACGGTATCCCCACTAGTGGGTCTGAATGTGGTAACCGAAGAAGCTCTCGCCAGACCATGCCTTCTAATTTAGACCAGTCTATTTGTCTGCCCCTAGTTTGAGCTCCATATATCAGTTTTGGTACTATTTGCTGCTTATACAATTTTAACATGGAGAGGATTGAAAATCCCCCAAACTTAGCGTCAAAGAGGCGTAGCTTTACAAGCGCTCCCAGGAAGTTAGCCTTGAGGTCTGCAACAAGCTCAGGCCCGTCCAGGTTGTCATAGACAGGCAACCCTAAGTACACAAACTTAGTGACCACTTCAAGTTTACCAGAATGTAATTTCCAGGGGGTCGTTTTGCCTTTTTTTCTACCGCCTTTTAATACCAGAACCTTTGATTTTGATGTACTTAATGACCGGTCCAGGTTTTCCAGAAACTCCTCTACAGCAACCAAGGCTCTTTGCAGGCCTATAGCTGTTAAATCACATAGTACAATCTTATCTGCGTACAGTAGAAATTGTATTACCAGGAGTCCCAGCCTTGGGGGATTTATGTTGACTTTTTCCAAATGACCCTCAATACCCAATAAGTAAAAACAAAAAAGAAAGGGGACCAACACACACCCCTCGCTTTGACCCCTGTTAGTTAGAATCCATGTTGAGTACCCTCCAAAAGCGTCCATCCTGACGCTGATTCTTGTTCCTGTATGCAACACCTACGGGGGCGAGCAACCCTGTTAGTGTAACTCCAAAGCAATACCCTATTTACATGGTCAAAGGCCTTGCTAATGTCCAAAAAGGCTGCAAAAACAGGTCTATCTTGGGCTTTTGCTTGATGAGCCAGTAAGTCCAGTACAAAGCTTTTTAAGGCAGTGCCTATGCCCTGTCGGAACCCCGACTGGTAGATATCCAGGGAATTAGGTTCATAGACCCATTTTTGTAGCTCTTTAAGGATCATTTTTGCAAACATTTTGTTTGAGGCGTCCAACAGTGATATAGGCCTGTAAAACAGGGGTGACGACCTGTCCCCACGTTTAAAATTCAAGATTATGGTAGCAGCAGACCAAGTTTCAGGGAACACTTTGTTAACGAGGATACTGTTGAATAAGTCTAATAGCACTTTAGACCAGACCTCCAGATTATCTTTAAATGTCAGATTTGAGGATGCCACCAGGGGGCGCACAGGCCATGGCAGCCTGAGTACTGAGCTCCCGCTGAAGCTGGGCCGAAAAGGGATTTTGAGCCCCCCCGATGACCCCTGACGGGAACAAGCCTGTGTGATGGGGAAGTGAACCCCCCCCAGGGATCCCTGACCGAAAGAGCGACGATTCAGGACCCCTGTGAGCCAGAGTACAGGGTCCGTCCGGGCAGGCTGAAAGCGGAGAGAGTTTCGGCGGCTGCAGAGGCACGGGAGGAGCCGTTGGAGTTCGGGCCAGCGGGCTCTCGCTGGTGTGCTCGGCCCCCCGCCCGTGGGTGCCAGAAGATCCCAGGGAGATTCCCGGGGGATCAGCCTTTCTTCGGACTCTGTCATAGCGGGAGGTGTGCCTCCCCCCGTCCGGAGGAGAGCCGACATTGGAGGCCCCGGCCCGCAGTGAGTGAAGACGCTGCAGGAGCACGGCTGCGGGAGCACAGAGGACGGCCGGAGAGTTGGGGCCCACACTCCGGCAAAACACCTTGGTGGGCCAAAAGAGCGCCAGCCCACCTGAGCGAGCTCCAGTCGGACGGGGGGGGCTCGGAGGTGCGGAGGCTCAACCGATGTAGAGCCGGAGGACCCCCAATCCCTGCCCGGTGATCCCTGTTAGAAGATTCCCGGATTAATCAGGGACCTGGGAAGGGTGTGGAGGCCTGAAACTTGGCACTAGGTTGGCGGTGCAGCGGCATCCTCTTCTGCAGAGGGGCACCTGAAGGGGTGTGAGGCCCAAAATTGCTGGAGGGCATAAGTTAAGGTGCAGGATGCAGGTGAGCCGTCGTCGTGTGGGCGGCTGTCCTGGGGTCTGAGCCCAGTGCGGGTACCATCGCGAGTGTGCCTGAGAGGGGTGCTTTTTTTTCCAGTGTGAACCAGGTGGCCTGACTATTGGTTGTCCACCCCCCCCAGGAGTGCCCAGAGGGTCTTTGACTACAGCAGCAGAATGGACAGGGTGTGAGGCACCCGCCCGTTGTTGGTTGGCCGTGTGCCCGCCCAGTGGTGTATGTGGGCCAGGAGGACAGGTCAATTGTAGGGGGAACAATATCCCGCCCAGATTCCTCCTCAGTAGTCATCGGCTAGAGTGGTGCCGAGGTCTCAAAGCGGGGTCTGGGAGAGATGTCCCACACTCCCCTGGACGGCGGCAGAGCCTGTGTGGGGCTCACGGGTTGGCCCGATGAGCTGGCGGAAAACCCTTCAGGAGTACCGCTATCTGGAGGGAAGCAGCAATAGCAACGGCCTGGCCCGAGATAGTGGAATGGCCCAGCTAGAGACCTCATCGCAGTCTGCCTCAGCAATGGAAAGAGGTTTTGCCGCAGTCCTGCGAGAAATCGGAGACATGAGATTGGACATTGCCCAAAAAATGGAAAAAATGGATCAGAGAGTGGGCAAGGTCGAGGACAGGCTGTTACAACTCGAAACTAATCAAACATCACCAGTGACCCAGGAGGTGCAAATAGATCTGAGGTTGAAGGCCCTGGAGAAGAGGGATGAGGAAAGGGCCAGGCAACTGGACGATTTCGAAAACAGGGAAAGGAGGAATAATCTCATAATTTTCTGGGTCCTGGAAATGGAAGGCGAAACGGAAAGAGAGCGGGGTCGGGTGGTGAGAGAAATCATCGCTTTCCTCTTTGCAGATGAGATCACAACAGAACCGACGTTCGACCGCGTTCATAGAGCGGGGGGCAGAGCGGGGGTGGGGGGGGGGGCCCTGGTCTATATTGGTCCGGTTTCATTATTACACTGAAAAGGCGAAGGTGGTGGAGGCGGCCAGGAACGCCCGGGAGATCACATATAACAACGCACAGATATCTATCTTCCAAGATCTCTCATCGTACACCCTGGCCAAGCGAAGAATGTGTCGCCCCCTAATGCAGCTGCTGAAGGGGGTGCGCTACAGATGGGGCTACCCCTTCTCCCTTTCCTTCGAATATATGGGTCAGCGTACGACTCTGGTCACTAAGGACAACATAAAGGGAGCTATCCAGGACTACGTGACGGAGCCGATCCCCCAGAGAGGACCCATAGGGTCGATTGAGGCTGGCGCAGATGGCACCGGGTCACTGGGAAACAGGAGAAAGAAGCCAAGTTCAAGAAAATGTAAAAAAACTGAACACGCCGTCACCGACCAAAAATGACCCTGAAAGAGGAGGAGCGGGCCGCCACGACCTATAATGGAATGGGAGTCGAATGATCCGGGTGTTCAACCAAAAACAAGGTTCCCCTGAACAGCAAGTACAAAGGGGCTACTTTGGGGGCGTGACGATGGGGGGGGGGTGGAGACTCAAAGAGGATAACACTTTAATGATTGCCTAGCTGAGGTGGGCATTCTGGTGGTCCGGCCAAGTGCCAGCAATGGTGGAACTGTTTGGCTGGACGCCGGGGAGGGGGGAAAGTTGCAGCTGTTAAATTGGGGTTTGGGAACGGGGGGCAGTTGGGGGAAAGCTTTAGGCCCACCCGGGGGGAGGGAAGAGGGGGAGGGAGCATAGTAAACGACAAGAAGAGCTGGAAGGGAATGGTGCTGTGAGGATGCTGACCGAGAGAAAAGGAAACCTAGATAATGGCTGAAAATCTGCCTGCCCTGGGATTGGGTTCCCTTAACGTGCGGGGTCTGAACACCCCTACCAAGAGGTCCTTGGTTTGTAGAGAATTTAGAAGGGCCAAACTTGACTTACTCTTTCTACAAGAAGACGCACTGGGCACGGGGGAAGGAACCAAAAATGGGGGGGGGGAATCGGAGAGGTATTCTGCGCATCGCACAGGACCAAGAAAAGTGGGGTGGCCATTTTAATGGCAAGGGACGTGGGGTTTGACAAGGAGGCTATACTGAAGGATCCGGAGGGCCGATATTTGCTGGTGAGGGGCACCCTGCAGGGCTCCCTACAGACTCTCGCTGTGGTATACGGCCCAAATGAAGGCCAGGCACAATTCTGGGAAGAAATGAGGGACAGGCTAAAGTTATTTGTTCAAGGCATGGTGGTGGTGGGAGGGGATTTTAACATGGTCCTGGACCCAGCCACAGACAGGAAGTGTTTGGGTCCCCAGATCACAAGGGCTGCGGACGAAGCCATGGGGCACATTTTTCAGAAGGTTAATGCGGAACTGAGCCTGTTGGAGACAATCCTGAGTCCCAGGACTGGAGATCCCTCGTTCACATACTACTCCGCAATCCATGAATCGTACTCTAGAATAGATTACATCCTAGTTGACGAGCTCCTGCGCCCACACGTCACGGGCCATCGGGTCGACCCTGGTCAGACCATGATATGGTCCGTGTTACCATAGCGGAGGGATGGTGTGGTGACCACAGATGGCGTTGGAAATGTAATGACTCCCTATTGAAGGATGACGTCCTGGCGCAGGAAGTTTTAGATGCCATAGTGGAATATTTCGAACTAAACGACAATGGCAAGGTTGGCACGCACATCCTGTGGGACG
Source organism: Ambystoma mexicanum (assembly GCF_040938575.1). Taxonomy (NCBI): domain Eukaryota; kingdom Metazoa; phylum Chordata; class Amphibia; order Caudata; family Ambystomatidae; genus Ambystoma; species Ambystoma mexicanum. Next base: position 41,330,565 of record NC_090933.1, read on the forward strand.
CCTTCAAGACGACCATACGGGGCGTCCTCATTAAAATGGGTGCCCAGAAAAAAAGGGTTGAAAGACCTCCTGCTACATAAAACAGAGGAATCTTCAGCTGGTAAAGCAAAAATATTATGAGAGGGGGGACAGAGCGGACAGGATTTTAGCCTGGAAAATGAGGGAGGTCCAGAGAAATAGAATGGTGAAGGCGGTGAGAAATGAGCACATAGGAGGGGCTTTCCGTTGATACTACGAAAAGCTATACTCGACCGAATATGAAGGGGATGACGCCGTGATTGAGGGGTTTTTAAATTCCATTAAGGTTCCGGCCCTGTCAAGGGAAATGGCAGAGGGTATAGAGGGGTCTGTGACAGAGGAGGAGGTACAGCAAGTGATTAGTGGGATGAAAGTGGGGACGTCTTCTGGTGAGGATGGCTTCACTGTGTACTTTTATAAAAGGTTCCGCGCCACACTAGCCCCGTACTTAGTGAGGGTGTTCAACGCGGTTCTCGAGGGTGGAATCCTGACAGAATCCATGATGGGGGCTATTATAGTGGTGTTGCCCAAGGAAGGAAAAGACCCAACGGATTGCTCCTCCTACTGACCAATATCGCTTCTTAACATAGACGTAAAGATCCTAGCCAAGGTGGTGGGGAAGCGGATGGAAAAGATAATACCTAGGCTGGTCCACGGGGATCAAGTGGGCTTCATAAGGGGAAGGCAAGGTTCGGACAATATCCGAAAGACGATAGATTGAATCCACTATGCGCAAGAATCAGACCTGGAGGCGAGTTAGCTTTCTTTAGACTCAGAGAAAGCTTTCGATAGGGTGGAGTGGAGATATATGGAACTCCTCCTCCAAAAAATCGGTTTTGGGGCGCACATCAGGAACTGGGTGTCCGCTTTATATAGAGCCCCTACAGCAAAGGTACAAGTGAATGGTGTGCTATCAGAATCATTCTCCCTCTTGCGGGGACAAGGCACGGATGCCCACTCTCCCCTTTGTTATACGTCCTCACAATGGAACCCCTTGCTATTGCGGTGAGAGCCCACCCAGATGTCAAAGGGATTAGAAGAGGTGAGGTGGAGTTCAAGCTCTCCCTGTTCGCAGATGACATCCTGGTATATCTGGTGCAGCCTGGCTCCTCTCTCCCTCCTTTCCTGTCCTTGATGACCACCTTTGGGCAATTTTCAGGGTTGAAAATTAACACGTCAAACTCAGTAATACTCCCCATGAGTGCTCGGGACCCAAGGCTGGATTCCCTGGACAGGTACATGGGAATTGTGGTAGGGAAAGACTCCATTCGATACCTCAGTGTTCCCCTCACCTGGGACATTTCAAGGCTAGCCCCAACCAACTATGTCCCCGGAATGGTAAGGATTACTTCGGATCTAAGGAGATGGGGTGGGATGATCCTGTCTTGGTGCGGCTGCATGATGGCGGTAAAGATGAATATCCTGCCGAGGATGCTGTACCTCTTTACAGCACTCCCAACAAGAGTCCCCGACCAAACCTTTAGGGAGTTCCGGAAAGCAGTGCGTGAGTTTATATGGCAGGGGAGAACCCTTTGATCGGGAGGGCTATTCTTACTCTACCCAGGGAGGAGGGGGGTTTTGGGTTACCAGATTTTCTTCTCTATTACCATGCCGCCCAGTTGCGTGTCCTTCTGGAACACATGAAAGAGGGGATGGGAACCTACTGGACCTACCTCGAAGATATGGATTCCCACCCCCTTAAGGTACGTGACCTCCTATGGATCCCACGCAGGTTCATCCCGAGTAGGTTGAAAGCCCATCCAACCTTGGGAGTACTCTGGGTGATTTGGAAAGAGGGGCCCGCCGACTGGCCACCTCACTTCATGGCCCTCTCCGATGACCTCACTTTGGGGTCATCACTCCAAACTTGGTAGTACGGGGTTCCGGAACGCTCAATCTTGGTCGGACATGGGTATGAAATGGGCAGGGCAGCTATTTAGAGGGGGCGAGTTCCTCTCGTATGAAGAAATGAGGGAGGCCCTTGGGCGGGGGTCAATCTCCATTTTCGAATACCTTCCACTGAAAGGCATTCTCTGCTATCAGTCATGGGGTCAAAACCTGAGGAGACAGTTGACTCCCTTTGAAAAACTACTGGACACAGTGACAACTAAAAAGGGGACAGTGTCCAAGATGTATAAAATTCTGAACACCAACAGCTTGGCGGAGAGGAGGGGATTTTGCACGTTCTGGAATGAGTTAGCAGGGGAGGCCCTCTCGGAGGAGGCATGGTCAAGGATATTTAAAATAGCGTTGCATGGGAACTTATTTACATCTGATATGGAGCATAATTTTAAGATACTGCAGGGGTGGCATAGGGATCCATTGAAACTGTCAAAGATGTTCCCAGGGGTGTCCCCTAGATGTCCAAGGGGATGCAGCCAGGTGGGAACGCGGGGCCACATGTGGTGGTTTTGCCCAAAAGCCCAGAAGTTTTGGGAGAGTGTAAGGGGTTGGATTGCGGAAGTTTCTGATGAATTACTCCCACAAACTCCGCTAACGATGCTGTTGGGCCTCCCCCGGAGGAAGCGGAAATACACAGATACCCAAGAATGTGGGAAACTAGGTTGAGGACGGGTCGGGTGGCCCTGGCGCAGAAATGGAAGAGCCCGGAGCCCCCTTCTAAGGACGATTGGCTGAATACATTAAAAAACATGTTCCTCATGGACAAATTGACTGCTATGGTTAATAATGATTTTGGTTCTTTCCAAGCGAACTGGTGCATGTTCGACAGGCATGGGGATGGGAGGTTTAATGTCACCAAGGGGATATTCCTGTTCGGGAAGGGGAATGTGAGGTATCTAATATAAAGTGGGTGACCTACAGTCCGGGGTACAGCAGATGCCACAAAACCGACGAAGATGGCGGAACAATTCAGCACCGGGCAAAAGAGGACTTATGGCAGCTCCCACGGTTACAGTTCTGTTGACACGTTCTAATAGGGGGAAGGGATGGAGTTGTGGGTAGAGGGGGTTGGGTTTTATGGTCCAATGAAAGTGTTTAATCTGTTCCGATAATGGGCCCGTTTGTTGTATTTAGAAAATGCAAATAAAACCAAAGTTAAAAAATAAAAATAAAAAAAAGTCACATTTGAGAGGCCGTCAGGGCCCGGGACATTGGAACGCTTGCTCCTTTTTATCAAATAGATGATTTCCTCGAGGTCCCAGTTAAGTGCCCCCTTCCACCCAAACTGTGACCAAACTAGTGAGGTGCTGGTCCCGGATTTCATATAAAGTTGTGAGAAATGCTTAACCCAAGTGTCCTCCGGGATTGAATGGGATTGTAGAAAACCTCTGCCTGATGGCTTAATTAGCTGCCAGAATCTTCCCGAGTTATTTCCTGCCATGCAGGCCAGCATCATTTCAGCATCCTTAATGTACAGCATAAATTTCCTACCATTACCCTATTCCTATGGGCTTGTCTTAATCTTCGTACCTCCCCCTTATAATAAACTATTGAGACCTTTTTTAGCCTCTTCACTTCTTTATGCACTTGTTTCTTGCGAGCCTAGTTCTCCAAGTCAAAGCCATGAGTATCACCCCGTTTGTGCACCCCCTTCTCTAATATTCTATCCGTGGTTAGCCTACCCAAAACCTCTTGTATTACTACTGGGAAGCCTGCCACAGAACATAAAAAGCCATCCTATCTATGGCCAATCTAACAATCTCCCCCAAGAAGGCTTTAGTCAGTTTCGGTTCCCATTTGACCACAAAGTTTCTAGGGTTTATTTCCACTACCAGATGTGTATCACCGTCCTTTTTTAAAGGAAGGGTGATGGTATACAATAACAGCGAGTGATCGCTCAGAGTCAAGGGGTTTATTACCAGAGATTCCCCCTCTTAGTGCCAGATCCTGAGAGACAAAAATATAATCTAGGGTGGTTTTCCAGGGCCCATTTTACCATGAGAAGTTAGGGGGGACGTTCCCTTGTGCATTCCCATTCACAATTTCCAAATCCCATGCTGCAAATTCTTGGATAACTCTTTTGCCCCTGCCACGGGCCTCTTTAGCCACAGATGTTCTATTCAGTGCCATATACGACTTGTCATCCAAACATTACGTGTTAAGGTCATCCAGAACTATGAGGGTTGCCCCGTCCTCTGGCAATTCCCCCAATAATGTGAAGGACAGAGCCATCAAGACCTCCTCTAGTTTTTCAGCGGGCTAACGTATACATTTACCAAGAGACATTTACAGCCTAGGCCTCCCTCCGCCTCCTGCCAAACCAAGAGTGCCACCAACATGTCAGCCATATCAACTTCAATTTTTTGAATAGCGACCCCGTGAGAACATTTAATGACAGTCAATAGGCCACCATAGGGCCTACTGTTTTCTCCCCGTAGGGCTTTGTTACATATAACTTTAAAGCCCTCCATTATTGGGGGATCCTGCAGAAGGGTTTCTTTCAAACACACTACATCAAATGAGACGAAAAGATCTTGATTATTTAGAATGTTCCTGAAACCTCTTGAGTTCCAGGAAACCACTGTCCAATTGGACCATCATGCGTAGTGTGTATCTTTGCGGTCATTGGACCTTTTATAACTGCTACCATTAGACCAAGGTCCCTCTGGCCAGTTATGGGTAGGTTCCTGTGTGTAGCCTCTTGAAGTGTAAATATCTGAGTGCCGAGTACCAGCCAGGCCTTGCACCATCCAACTCTTGTCTGAATAGATTGATGTCACACTTGAAATTATTGAAGGTCCTGTGTCAGTAACTTTAAAGCCCAAAGCTAGAAAGCGTTCTTTTTCTGCCATAATGATTTCTTTAGTGGTAAGTGACCTCAAATTAAGTTTTACTGTGTCTAGGCAATCCTCATATACAAACTCCACCGTCATTATGTCACCAGAGGACATACGTCTTAAGTTTGGAATTTCATGAATTAAGGGAAGTGTGTAGTATCTGTTCAGGGGATATCTATTAGAGCTCTCAAAGAGCCATTTCAGGTAAATACAGAACTGATCATTTGCCGGCATCTCTTTTTTTAATGGGTATTTATGATGCTGCGAATCCCCAGTTTTCATCCTCACAATGGGCAGCACCTGGCTACTATCGGGGGGCCTTGGTCAAGTGCTGACTCTTTGGTTCACCCGAACATACTTCTTCAAATGTTTTCGGAAGAGGCGTTGGCATAACGAGTTGACTCTTACCAGAAGACTGCCTTCCTACTGTCACCCTCAATAACACCGGTTTTGAGAATGTAGCATAAAGCTTTTCCTATGGCGGGGGGAGGGCCGTGCGGGAGTTGCCCCTTTGGTCCCACCACAGGGGATATCTTACCCATTACAATTGAGTTTGAGGGGCCCTGCAGGGGAACCACTCCCCCCTCCCTCATTAGGCAGCATTTCCCTAACTCCCGGCCTTCACAATTTTCTATATTTAACGGCTCCCCAGAGTTTTCATTTTGCACAGGATCTTGACCCTCTTTATCTATTGGGTAAACCGATATGTTACTCAAGTCAAAAAAAGGACTATCCCCCCTCATGTTCCTTTAACGGAACTGGAACCTCCTCAGCAGGTACCTTAATGACAGAGGCATTTTTAGTATCTTTACTTGTACTAGCTTTAAAGAAGTCTCTTCTTTTTTGTTCCAAGATACTCCTATCGAGTTGCATATGCTTGCCTACCTCTATTCTTAATTTTCTCAAGAATTTTCTGAGCCCTTATTATTTTGTTTAGGTGGTAGTTTACAATTCTTTTGGGGTCTTTATAAGGGGAGAACTTTACCACTACTTTGGCCACGATAGTCACTATTAACCTGATGATTAGCCTTAGGACTGCTACTTGTTACCATATGCCCCTGTTCCCGGGATAAACCCAGGCTCAAGACTGGTGGTAAGGAACCCACTGACAATTTTCCCTTTGGCGTAGTAATAACGACCTCCTCCGGTATCCTCGGATCTGGAGGATAAAATTCCCTTGTATGCACACTCGCAGCTTCCCCAGAAATAACATCAGCCAGTGGGCTGACCCTTTTAAGGAGAAATGTATTATAGACTGAAACTGCCATTATGTAGCCCTCCAATGAATGGACTTTGTTCAGCACTTCCTTGACTGATATTCTTAAGTCTCGAATTTCATAGTTCAGTGTTTCATAACCTCTATCCATAGAGTCCAGGATTCGAGTCAGGATGGGAAATGACAGTCTCTCCATAATTGGTAATTGTTCCTCTTGTCCCCCCACCTTAATACCCTCAGCCACGCTGGACTCTGCAGGAACACCATTCCCACGCATAACCCCCTTGGAGTTCTCACCCATCCAATGTGTTACTCTCACCTGGCTTCCACAGGGGCGTCGATCGGACCCGGACAGCTGCGACCTCCTCCAACGTGAAGCGTAGTGCAGAGATGACAGACTGGACTGGGCCGCCTAATCTCGTCTGCTTGACCCGTAGAAGTATTCTCCTTATGTTTGTAAATGATGAACTCTCCATCCTGCGTGGAATGCAGGGACGCGTAGATACCAGTTACTTCACTGGTTTGAAGGCGTTGGAAGAGTTCCGGGTGAATATTGACTCTGAGGTTCCAGTCGAGAACCCGTAAGTATAAAGTTCAAAGCGTTCAATATGTCCGATGTTCACTCTTGTACATTCCTTTCTTGTGTTGCAGTTGGGTGCAAGAGAAGATTGTCTTTTGGCAGCTGATGGTGTATTACCAAACACTGTCCGGCAAAAGATGTGTTTGTTTAAATTGCTGGTTTCTCTCTCCTTACAGGTGCGGTGTAAGAAGTTGCGGTTTGTTACAGAATAATGCCTCCGGTTGTTAATCAGGTAAGTCTATGGTGGAGAGATTGTATTTGTTGGCTTTCTCGGCTCACCTTATGTTTCTTTGTCCCCTAGATGGTGGAATTCAGCGGACAAAATGATGGAGGCTGCGCCGGATCAAAAAATGCTGTGAGGACTGGTGAGTCTGGCGCGGCGCTGCAGCTGGCGATGCGACGCGTGTAGAATAATGTCTTTTTCAAGTTCGAAGACGTGATGGATTCGGGTAAGGATTGAGATAATATCTGTTTTCTAACCTTTCTTTCTTCTATTGCTAGGAGCTCTGGATTCGAGAAGGGTGTGGCTGAAGACTGGATGCTGACTGCAGGCACGGTGTGCGTTACGCTGCTGGATGCAGAATAACGCGAAGCATGTGCTGCTGTTCGGGCGTGGTTTAAATAGCCTCCAAAGTAGTTCCAGGTAAGAAGTCCCTAGAACCACACCCGAGTAAAAAATAGTCCCTGTAGTAAAATAGTCCCATCCAGGCCTCACGTTGGCTTGGATTCATTTGCAGCATGGTCTGCATGAGGTAAGTAAAGTCTATGAGCCTGGCGCCAGGGCTGATTTCTATTATGAGCCTGGTGCCTAAGCCGCCAGGACTGACCCCAGACAGCCCCCAGCCGGGGCTGCTGGGGTTTTATTAAATATATGGATGCCTGCTCCCGGGGCTGATGGGCTTGATCCGGATGCCCAGCGGTAGGCATCATGACACCCTGTAAATCTGCTCTAATGGGCGACTTTACCATAGGGGCCAACATGTGCAGTAGGATGTTCCTCGAATGCTGATGGAACATTATTTCAGTAAGGCCAACCTCCTGAGCAGGGGACTCAGGAATCGACCACTCATTCGTTTTAAAATCCAATGACAGACGGACACGCTTTGCTAGCTCATATGAAATAGCTGGTGCCAGAATGGAATTATCTGATACCTAGTCCACCCGTTAGTTTGTTGCCTCTACCACCATAGAATTGATGTCACCCTCTATGTTTGAACCATAGAATTGATGTCACCCTCTATGTTTGATAATGCCTGGTTTATATTCCCCAAAACCCTGGCCAGCGTTTCCTCTTGTACTACTGTCCCAAAGGCTGCATTGTCTAGGAGCTCCGGGCACTACTTTTGGCAATTACCAATGAGATTCTCTCTTCTGCCAATACCAATGACTGACCTGAGGTGGATAATAAACTTTCTGGTTGTGGCAGCCCCCCTAACCTTCCTTGCAGCCCGGCATTAGGTACACCCGGGTTACCTGGCTGAGGCGGCACCACTTCAGGAAGGCAGCCCATGCTTCTTAAGATAACTACCATGATACAACCTCACTCCCTTGTCAGGTGCACCATACCATACCAGGCCCAAACCACTTCAGTGTTTCAAAGGAGTGAACAACCCCTATATGGTGACACCTACTGTCTTCAGGCTACACCCCCAAGTTAAAAAACACTGTTTTCCAAATCTTCCTACCAATTGCTAAAAGGGCAGTGCAGTAGTTAAAAATGTTTAAATCAACACAGAAAAATAACAATTAATATCTATGAAACATTAATTCCAATAAGGACAGACCCTTCTGAAATAATGAAAAATAACAACCACCATAAGGTTTGGTAATTTCAGACTTCAGCACTCCTAAGCAGTGTGGAACAGCTGTGGGCGTCAATTTCTTACAGCAATAAAGCACATGAAAGAGAAGGAAAAGAACCTTGTCAGCTCCCTAAATACAAATAAATAACTTAAAATATGCTGTATGCTTGTATAGTTGAGTCCGTAGGGGAGAGAATCCTCGCAGCCCCTTGGTTACTTTGCATTAAAATAATATGGACAAGTGTGCCAACAAGTACATGGGAAGAGGCTTGTTCCGTCTCGCAACCCAGTAACGACTAACAGGACAGGGAATGCCGGACAGCTTGAGGTGCTGCCAGAGTCCGTCTCTCCCCCACCCCTGCCCTGTGTCGTACAAGACAGCGATTTTGATTTTTTTTCCTATTCTTTTTTTGAGCGCTAAGCCAAGAAGTCAAATACTAAGCAAATAGCCTTCACAAATGCAAAGATATCAGGAATTACTTGAATTGTGGATTACTCTTCCACAGTGTTGGAGGTGAAGTCTGACGTCCCACAACCAGCCTCCAGCCAAACAGCTCCAAACAGGTTTGTCCGTACCCTTCAATCCGCAGTGCTTAACGCTGCAAGGGCGGCTGTGCTATAAATTTAAACGTGATGCTTACACATGCGTATGACGCTGCAGCTGCAGGTAGAGATTTAAAGGGGCACGCCCACGATATGAGTAGCCTCTTCAACCTGGCTACCAGCACCACCAGTGTCAACTCCAAATGACAGCTCCAAACAGGTTTGTCCCCGCCCTTCAATCCGCAGGCTATTAAGAGAGCCAAAAAACATTGTATTCAACTGCTACCTCATCGAGATTATGAAAATGATTAAATGTGATCATAAATTGCATAGGATTTGTGGGGAGTGTGATAAACCTTCGGGTATTCTTCAAAGTAGACCCCGGGAATCCCTTAGTCAGGTGGCCAGGGAAGAACTGGCGCTCTCAGGTCCCAACCATAGGGGTACACTAAAGGGGGAGGATCACATGGGTAGGGGAACCCAGGGTTATGCTCAGGTAAATACCCCAGGTGATGCACAGTATTATACCGGGGAAGGAGGAGAGGACGATGAGATGGCTAAAACTTTTGTAAACTGTACCACATCTGCCTCCCTTCCTCACATTGCATCTCTCTTGCCTAAATCCAACAACCCTGTTGCATTCAGGCACTACCTCTTCCCGAATCCCTGTTTTCCTATGTCCTGCCTGAATACTCCCAGTTAGTCTCCTTCCCGTCCCTCAGATTATTATTTCCCGCACTCCTAATTTGAACAGACAAAAGACTACTGTTCCCACAATCCCCCATGTTCATTTCAGGTTAATAATCCTGGTCATTCCTGTTTGCTTCACAAACCAGACCAATATCACCATTCTGAATTTACCAACCCCCATTAGACGAAGAATATAATGTCTCATGATACTCCCCCCACCTTCCCAACACAAACCCTTTTGCACATCACGAAAGACGACGGACAAACCTTAGAGCCGTTTACCTGACATGTCCCGACACAAGGGTCAGGCAGAGTCAGGCAATTGACCAGATTCACACACACCTGATGGCCCTTTTCCTTCCCCACAGGGATAAATGGTGGAGCACCAGAGCACAATATGAGCAAGGCATACCGCACGACGAGAGCGCTAACTCAGCATGGCAGTTCAAGAGGAGGAGAAAGACAGCACAAACCGAAAGGGTGACAAGGAGAGAAGCAACCTTGCCCTTTCTGTGCCAGGCCCGTGAAACCTCCACAGAAGGAATTGTAAGACCTTGTACAATAGCCAACGTGTGTTGCAGTAAATGTCAACGGTACACAGGGCCCTCCTCCACTGATAACCAAGCCGGGGAGAGACGCTTGCCACCGTGGTACCATCCTTGACTCCAGAGACGGCAAAAGCCAAACGGTTCATTACAGCTGGTGAGTCGAGGGGAGAGCCGATAAAAAAACGAAAAAGTGTTGAACAAGAGTAGCAAAGTTACCAGAAGGCCTTGGGAAAGGCGACAAAGGGGTCAAAATTCTCATACAGGGGTCTAGTAAAATCCTCTGTACAGTCAAATGTCTTTGACCGACAGATGATTGTGAAGCTAAGGGAAGTGAATCCTGCATCATAAGAACTGTTCAAGGAGATGTGTGATAGACAAGAGAGAACCCGACGGAGGGATGTCCCCAGTGAACTGTTTAAAAAGACATTTAAGATTTTTGAATGTCACAGATGAGATTGTGTTGAAAGCCGTAGTGAACCTGATGGAGGGAGGCTAACATTCGAGAAGTGTCTGAGCCCGGAAGAGGGGAATCCAATGGCAAGAATGAACCCCATGGAGGGGAGACATGAGGGGACTCAACGAATTCTGTCACACTGGAGATCTGGAGATGTTCCATACTATGTGCCTGAAGTACAAGTCCTAAAAGGTTGCACTTTGGCATAAATGGTATGGAGGCCAGGACAAGACTGGCTGTACTTGCACACAACAAGAACATTGGGAGGGAACAAGCAAAAACTGCAGGAATTTTCAGGATGCCTCATTACAAAAAGGAGTTTACCAAAATAAGCAAACAGTGGGTGCAAAGCCAATCTTCCAGCAGATGGATTTTGAATTTGTGAAAGAACTTGCATTGAATTTACTGGCCATGCAAATGCATGGAATTGATCCAGATTTTGTTTACAGAGCCCAGTCTATGCAACGCAGCATTGCAAAAGAGGTTTGCATGCCCAAACTTGAACTTGTGGAAAGGTTGACTTCAAGATTCAAATTGTGTGGGGCTCTGTTTACAATGTTTAACAAAGCCAGTTTCATGTGTTTGGAAACTGTTTTCATTGTACAAAAAATTGAATAGTATGTGACTTAAGATGTAATTGTTAAATCATTTGTTTTTAATTAACTGTTTGTGTAGTAATGTCACTAGATGGCCTTATAATTTCAATTTTTTGTTGCTTTTTGTTTTTATTACCATCAAAATAATTGATTTATATTACAACAATAAATGTCAGTCGGATTATTTCAAGTATGTGACTCAAATCAATTGTAGAAGAGCCTGGTGAGCTTAAAAGCAACAGTTACCAGGAGCTACTTTTGGCTTCCCAGGCCAACTACTGTAATGTTATAAACTAGCTCCTTGTTCATAAGTGGTAGCTGTGAGAAACCTGACGATGTCCCGGGGGATCTGTCATCCAGGTGGCCAGGACACGGTCATCGTTATTGGATCCAGTGAGGGAGGATCACCTGGATGGGGGGTCCTCAGGGAGTGGAAGTGGGACACCAACGGGTGAGAAGCGGTATCCCCCTTTTTATAACCCCTTTTCCCCACTCTACCTTGTAGGATAAACAAACTCTACCCCAACCCCTTTTTCCAACTCTTAACACTTTGCACAACACAAAAGAAGAGGAACAAATACCGGAGCCTGATGTGTCCCAACACATGGGTCAGGCAAAGACTAGCAATTGACCAGAATCTCACACCCCTGGTGGCCCTTTCCCTTCCCCTTTCCCACAGGGATAAAAGGTGGCGCACAAGAGCACCATACGAGCAAGGCAAACCGCACGACGAGACACCTATCCAGGCATGGCAGTTCAAGAGGAAGAGGGCTCTAACTGAGAGGGTGACCAGGAGAGAAGCGACCTGCCCTTTCCAGCCAAGGCCCGTGAGACCTCCGTGGAAGGAATTGTAAGACCACGAACAATAGCCCAAGTGTGTTGCACCAGATGTCAACGCTACACGGAGAGTGCCTATGCTGATAAGCAGGACAGGGGGAGATGCCTGCTACTGTGGTACTGGCCTTGAGTCCCGATACGAAGAAAGCCAATTGGTTCATCACAGCTGGTGAGTCGATGGGAGAACCGATAAAGAAACCGCACTGTGTTGAACAAAAGTAGCAAACGGCTGATTGCAGAATGTACAAAAAACTGTTGATGTAAAAGGGGAAAGCCAGCTGCAGATACACCAAGCACCACATGGGTGCTCACGCGAGAAACTCTGGGCGATTACCCGATTGTTGAAACTTCTATTACCAGAAGGCCTTGGGAAAGTCGAGAAGATGGTCAAAGTGGTCAAACGGGGGTTCCAAGAAAATCCTCTGTACAGTCGAAAGTCTTTGACCAGCAGATGATCGTGAATAAGGGGAGTGAATCCCACATCGTAAGAAATTAGAATGAACTGTGAGATTGGCAAGAGTGAACCCGTAGGAGGGAGGACGATGGAAAGGGGCAAAGTCTAAAGTCCCATTGAACAGTGTGTTGACGAGTGAACCCGGCAGAGGGTTGTCCACCTTGAACTGTTCAAAAAGACATTAAGATTTGTGAATACCAAGAAGGGGGATATAAGGGTGAAAAAGCATCACCCAAGCAGAAAGGACATTTTTTGTTATTTTCAATGCATCAGGCCCTCAAAGGCAAGAAACTTTTTACAGAGCAAAAGACTTGGCCCTCGAAGATCCTGGTAGCTGAAAACGGAACTGTTGTCTCATGGTGGGAAAGCTCTAGCATGTGCTGTGCTCCAGAGTCCCACCTTGTCCCGTGCTCAAAATGTGGGGAAGGGAGACCACGACTACCACATCCTGACTTATTATTTGTAAACACTTCTTCATTTCTTGTGAGCCCTATCCCACACTCTTTTGTATTGAGCGTAAGGATTGGCAATAGGTTTTTCTTAGTATAGGCCTTTTTATTTGACAAGACGCCACTAGGACTGCCTTATTTTTGATTTGATGGTCGTAGCTTACTCCCATCTTAGGTTTAGACTAGGCGTTTTTCCACCCTACCTATACAGTTTAATAAACATCCTTGAACTGTGATCACTTGGCTGTCTTTTCTTGATAGCATGCCTTCCTTACATAGCTCATGGTGACCGTTTACTGCTGGATACCAAGGCGCTGCTTGTAACTCCTGCTAATCCAATCCTAATTTCCGGCCCCGTTTGCAATGAACTCACAATATTTGAAGGATCGCAATGTCGCCAGTGCTCTGGTCCTCTCCAGGCTGGACTACTGCAACAGCCTCTTCCTCAATCTCGCTTTAACCTCCCTTCATCCCCTTCAACTAATCCAGAACAGGGCTGCAAGATTTATCCTTGGCCTCAAGCCCAGGGACTGCAACTCTCCAGACCAAAAATATCTCCACTGGCTCCCGGTGGCTGCGAGAATCAAGTTCAAGACCCTCTACATCCGACTCTTTGACTAAATACCTCCTGCTTCGAGACCTCCGGTCATCTAGCTGCAAATCTCTGCAGATCAGACGCTATTCCAAGCAGAGGGTGTGGGGTAGATCTCTTTCCTCGGCAGGAGCCTCCCTCTATAATGGCATTCCTGCCCCTCTCAGGCTTCTGCCTGATCCCCTTAAGTTCCAGAAGCTTTGCAAGACCCACCTTTTCTCTTCTTCATCCCCCCGACCCCTGCTAATGCCCCCCTCTGTCACATTGACTGGCTGCCTGGTCCCTTCTGAGCTCCACAGGGCCCCAGGCCCTCCTCGCCCAGTAATCCCCAGCACTGTGTCTTCCTGTCCCTTCCCTCCCTCCCCCACAACCTGCACTTGCCCTTCTGGGCCCCTTTCCCCCAACAAGCCTGGTGGGCTGTGCATCCCTTCTGAGCCTGGTCCACCATTGTCCTCACGCTTAGCCATGTGGTCCTCATGCCCTGCTTCCCCTGGCACATGCCCACCTGGTCTCCCTTTTGCACTTGCCTAGCACCACTGGCCATCTTCTTCCCCTCCTCCCCCTCCTGCACTATACCTCCCCTTGCCCTGCACCTCCCTCCCACCCTAGCATTTTCCCTGAAGCCCGACTTACACTTCCCCACTCCATCTCCCCTGCACTTCTTCTTACCGCACTAGCACGATCTGAATGACACAAAGCTTAGTAGGACCGTTATTTTGTTTTCTTCCCTGCACCCCCCGCGCCCCACCTTTTTGTCTTGTGGCGCCTTGAACAACACCATTTGATGTATAGCCAAACAAAGTCTAAACTTGCTGTAAAGTAGGAATCATGATAAGTGGCTGAAGATTGCAATAGACCAAAGGTTTATGTGCCATAGTGTTAGCCAACATTGAAATAACTGGCAAAGGACTATGTCTTGCCAAAGTGCACTATGAACATGTGCCTGTGGCCTTTGCACATGTACATCTTACTGTGGAGGCCCACATGTGGAGGACAACCAGGCGTGCCTGCATCAATGCAGATTTCAATAGGATTGCTGGAATCGATCTACACAGAAGCTAGTAAGCCTTTCAAAATGCACTCATTCAAGGCATGCTGGAATTTTAGTGATTTTTTTTGTTTTGTTTTGTTTTGTTATTGCTCATTGCACGTGTTGCCCTGGGTGCAACAGTCCACCCAGCCTGGTGCAAAATTGCACCTTCCCCACCCCTACCTTCCCGGTCCAGCCGTGCCGTCTTTATATATTAACCCACCACTTTTCATTCATCTACATCAATGAATATGTATTTAATGCTGTAACCCTATCTATATGTGAAGTATGAATAAATTAGTTTGTGCGTTTTTAATCTGCAGTGATGGTGAGTAGCGAATAGTTACTTAGCTAACAGCAATACATACTTATCAGGTGTTGGGTACTAGGTGCCTAGAGTACTATTGAAATAGGTTGCATAGTCCCAACGATTAAATAATTTAACCAATTTACAGAATTGCTGAAGTTGCTGTATTGGGCTCAAGATGCAAAAGCCTGTTTTCCTGATGTGTTTTTGAATGTTGTTTATTTACAAAAAAAAGTGGCGGCCCACTTTGGCCCTAATAAATGCCCACACTATTAATTTGGCTTTTTTTGGGCATTGCACTATTGATGTATAGGGATAATCCGAGCCTGTCTGCAGCTTGCATAGGGTCATCTTTGAGAGAATATGTAAATGTTGTGTGACCAGGCGCGTTGATATCGTTGAAATGGAAGTAAACATTTCGTTGTTTTGCACAGCTTGCCATTAATATTCATTCTTGTGGCAAGTCTCCCAAAAATGAAACTCACTCTGACACGCTGTGAACACTGGATGAAGGGTCCCATTGTTTTTTGTCCTTCAATCCACTGCACTAACAATTTGAAGGACGAAATATGTCAAATATCCGCAAAGAATTTATAAGATTCACTATATTGAAAGCTTACTTTGGAAATGTAAGTTTCGACTTCTGAGATCCGTCTTTCGAAGCAGTTGGCCATCCGTCTCATAGGGAGAATGGAAACTCAAGACGCAATGTAAGCAAAGTTTTATATAATATTTATACAAGTGAGGATGGAAAGTGTGCTGCATTCTACATGATTAACGTTGTTACAGATGAATGTCCAATTTGACGCAAAGAAGAGGTATTGTACATGTTAGCTGTAACTTAAATTGATAGTTAACATAAATATGTACTGTGTATATTCAATTATAAAGTGGGTACTGAAATATATTTTTGCATTCTCGATTTTACATAGTTATATTATACCGATGTGCGCCTGTCATTAACCGTAATTGAACAATAATCAACAGCGCATCTGTGATAACCATTATCTGGGACGATCGCCATATACTAATCTGTCCTTTCGCAGTTGCAGTAATAAAGAGCAACATGACAGCCTATAGGTTCTGAAAACGTGCAGATTTGAAAGTGTTGCATTTGAATTTTAAACCACTCATTTCTTCTCTGTAATGGAACGCCATGTGCGTCGATGACAAATAGGTGATGGAAGATAACTTTCTGTGAAGAATGCAGACTGGGATTAATCGATAGATGAACGGAATGAGCATTCTAAGGTCACCGTTTACAGTTAAACAAAAATGAGAACCATGCAATGTTCACTAGCTATTGCCTATATTTGAAAAAGTTACCCATGTTTTTGTGGACTTGATGACCTCTTTTCAGTGTTATGTCAAAATGAAAAGTACTAGATACGCTCTCGTCTATTGCGGTTTTCTTAAACTGTTATCATTTTTGTCAAAAGAAACAAAAGTTTTGTGTTTGTTGTTATTGTGTGTGTTTATGTTGCTGGTTCTGTGTTAGTTAATGTAATGATGTTGGTGATGACAGGGTACGTTTGGCATACTGCCCAGTAATGCCATTAAAATAGGTGGAGCTCATTGTGAGCATCTAGTGATGTCAGCGTTAGGAGCGGGTGATCTGAATTAGTGCCGCAAGTACACTTGAACTTTGGGCGATGGATCAACGGATAAGATTAGCACAATATGGCGGTAGCCGACCCGTCGTTTTCGCTTGTGTTAAAGTGCGAAAAACGTGGGTAAATTACATTGGATTTTGTTTTTTGAACGATCGATGTATGCTCGGAAACACATGGCCAATTGATTGGGCCAATAACATTCTGACCGAAACACCCCTTTAAGACTAGTGAGAATATTTCATTGGGTGAGAGTCACAGACTTGTATGCACAATTCATCTGGTATTCTCTCCTGCCAGGTACTATTGTTATAAAGATCAACAAAGATGCTTTGTGGGTGTGGGTCCCAGACTCGCAGATACCGTCCACCTGTTAAATTTTGTTGTGAGGTACTGTGATTATGATGCTTAATTTAGAGACCTTGATCGCCTTTATGGGTCCTAGACTCACACTTTCTTTTCACCACATTCAGTCCACCTAGTATACTCCCTGCCAGGTACTGAGGTTATGATGATTAACTTGGAGGCCTTGAGATATCCTTATATTCTCTGGGTTGGGGTCTCAGACTTGTCACTGTTTTTTCCCACAAGGTTCCCAGCTTCTACACCATTGTCTTGGGGTGTCATGATCTCTGCTTCCAAAAGATCAGGACTTGCCCGACTCCCTTGGAAGCAGACCCATAACCCCGGTTCCGAGTGCCAGCCAGTCCCAATTGGGACCTTTTGGACCCTGTCCTGGCGCCAGTGGCACCAGGCTCATAAAGATGTCCAGTCCCAGCGCTGGAAGCGCCGGGCTCATAATGCTTGGGTGGACTTACCTGCAGCAGACCATGCTGCTTACTTACCTGCCAGTTGAACCCCTGATCCTCTTCTGTTTGGGACTACTTTTCCTGTTGGGTGGGGCAGGAGCCACTCCCTAGGTTCAGAACACTGGAACTCTTCTGGAAAGCAGGAACTCTTTTCTTACCTAGGCGTGGCTGTGGAAGGAGAGACCTAAGCACTACAGGAGGCTATTTAAACCACACCCGATGGATGAATCTTGCTTTGCGTTATTCTGCATTCTCTGCAGCAGAACGCTCATCATGTCTTCTGCTTCTGATCCTGGGCCTAAGGGAACAAAGGCTTACCATCCTGGAATCCAGTCTTCAGCAGCACCTGTAAAGACAAAGAAAGAACAGGTTAGCACTACGGTCTTCAGTGGCAGCGCATCTCTTACCTGGTCCATCGGCTGTCACCAACGCCTTGCGCTGCATTCCGGCATCTGAAAGACAAAAGCTTACCAGCTCTTCGCACGCTCCGGAGGCCTTCGGCGCTGCATCCCGCATCTGAAAGACAAAAGAAGGTGTGTTTAAAGACATTGGGCAACTTTATTACTCACGTGCCATTACTCCTTCCCACGCCAAATCCAGTGGGTATTCCAGCACCCTTCAGCTTCTCTAAAGCTCCGAACTTGTACCTGCAAGATAAAAGGGACAGTTAGTGCGTATCGTGAAGCAGGCTACAAGCGCTTACTTACGTGCTTCCAGGCGCTTCTATTCCTCACGCGGGTTCGATCCTCAACTCTCATCAGCCCGCCATCCGCCATCGCCGGAACCCTGCAAAACAAGAGATATCATTACAAAAGACTTTTAAGACATTTGAAGTGCCCAGAACTTACCGTTCGTGCAGTTAACGACGGACAGCAGTCCTCTGAGGTCAAGAGGCCTGCACCCTTATCCAGTGAAGAAACTGGTTACGGCACCCTGCCCCGAGACAGATGGAGAGCTCAGCGTTCACTTACCTAAGGTGAGGGCGTTAACCTTTGGGGTTCTACAGGAGAAGAGAAAGGGAAGAGGAGAGAGGCACCCAATAACCCCAGTTCATTAATCCCATATTTTCTATCTGCAGACATCTTACTCTTCGAGTCAGACATACAGTGCACAGAGGTCCAGCCCAAAGAGCCAACCGTGTGTTACACATCACCTTTGAAGATACGGCATTCAGCCAGTCAAGACCGGCGCCTCTGCGGGAATCAGGTGAGCGTTACATGGGGCCCCTTTCATGTCCCCTTGCATACCTGTTTCTAAGGACTGCAATGCTCTCAGGGCTTCCGTGATGCTTCTGGCCTGCCTCAGTGTTTCCTCGCCGGTCAGCAGCCCCCTTCTGCTTGCGGCGGCTCTGCGAGGGAAATGTCCTTCCGGTGATTATTCGCCAACCCAATGGGGCACCAGGAGCTGCTTCCTCCTCCTTTGTGGAGCAGTCCCTTAACACTGATCATCCTTGTGGCGGCGTGCTCAGTTTGTGGCATCCCGGTCAGCCTTCTCCCCAGAGTTTGCCTCTCTGAATTCCTGGTTCCTCCAGGGAGGGCGCAACTTCAGTTTGGGTCCTTCCTCACTTTGGTTCTGTGGGTTACTCGTTAGTACTCTGCGCCTATTCCTTGTCTCAGTACTAAATGGATCAGTCTCCCAAGAACCAATAGAATTCATCCTCGTCTTGCGATTAGGAAGAGGAAGTCTTTTTGGATAGTCGCTACTATTCCTTGTCCCAGTACTAAATGGGTCAGTCTCCCAGGAATTTGTAGAGCCCTTCTTTGCCTCAATATTTTCTGAGGGGGAACTCCTCTTCCCATTTTTTTGCTATACTGGAAGTGTAATAGAAACACATGGGAAAGTGGGAATGGTACTGTTTGTGAGGAAAGTGGGCTAGGGTAAGGTGAGTTGCGCGGATACCGCATTCTCCTCTGAGAATCCTTCCCCATGAGATACTCCCATTGAGTACCACCCCCTGGGGGAGTATCGGGTAGTGGCCTCATGAGAAGGGGCTCCCCTGGGGGAGAAGGGACGACATCCCAGGGTTCGTCAGATTTTTCAACTGTTTAAGTCCATAAATCTAAGAAAACAAATACATTCCCTATTACTACTGCTAATACGAGTACGATTTCAATGGTGCAAAGTACTTTTATTGAACCCCAAATAGATGACATCATAGCACTTAGACTACTTTTATTTCTAAAAGTAAAACCATTTATGTCCCAATAGCAAGTTGCACAACACTAGCAAAAAACAAATTTAAACTTTCACTTTTAAGTAGTAGTGTTTTACAAAGTAAAACTAGCGTGACCCACAAAACAAAAGCTGATAATGTACCTATTACTACTGCTCCAATAACGTATTCATCAGAAAGTTCAGCTACTGAACAAATAACACAACTAAATGTTTGTAGTACTGACAGTAGTCAAAGCATTTCAAGCAGCAGTACTAGCAAAAACAAAATCCCAAAACTATAATTATCTCTCATACAGTTCCATTTGGCAAATTAATTGGATTACTTTGAAACTTCTGAACCAGATGCTGTGCGAAGTGTCAGAAGTAATGATCTGCAAATAAAAAAAGGGGTAACCCATAAAAATATCATTAATGATATTCAACAATGTTAGCACATTTTCAAAATAAACCTGAAAAGATAAATTTTTGAAATGTATATAAAAATACTACCTGTAGTTGGTACAACCGAAAAACAAAATACTAAACGAAAACATATAGAAACTGTTGAAAAAGGAAATGAACCTCTACCTTCAAATGTTCCTAAAACATATGTAGTTGGTGATTGTGTTTCACTTCCAAATGTACCAAGTATTCATCCAGTGCATGCATATTCCTTTTTAGGCTGCAAACATTACAATATTTATTAAGACATGCTTTTAAAATTGAAATATTTATTAAAACAATCTTTTTTTACAAAATAGTATACATATTAAAATAACTTTAAATTTAAATATGTTAGTGTAATGAATGTGTTACAGTAACATATTTGTATATTTTCTAAGTAAAATACAATTGTAT
The DNA here is from genome assembly GCF_040938575.1 of Ambystoma mexicanum. Lineage (NCBI taxonomy): Eukaryota > Metazoa > Chordata > Amphibia > Caudata > Ambystomatidae > Ambystoma > Ambystoma mexicanum. Next base: position 41,350,851 of record NC_090933.1, read on the forward strand.
TTTTTAAAAATAATTATAAATCCCACCACAAAAAAACACAAATACATTGTATACCAATTTAAAATAATCAATCCATTAATATTTTGTATTGTATTCTATTTTTTTGTTGTATATGTTTGCTTATCTTTTATGTCACTGGGTTGCCAAAATAAAGAATAATCAATATTAAAAATGCAAACAACACATTTTAAATGTTGCTTCATGCTGTACAAAACATATTTATACTAAATGGTGTTTACTAATTAAAAACATCTAAAAGTACACGCATAAATAAAAGAATATAAAGTCAAACATATATATTTAATATTAATAACCTATAAGTTACTTTTACATATTCCCTCAATTTCAGGTACATACAAATATTCTTATTATAACTTTAGGAAGCTTTCATTGGTATTTTTCTAGATGCTTTTATACGTACAGTGTAATTGAAATTTTTAAAATGTCAAATTTGGTATTTTCAAATTGGACTCTTTTTCAAAGGTTCTCATTAAAATTGAAGGTAAGGGACGGCTTTAAGGGGTAACGTGGAGGCCATCGCAAAAATATTATTTCCATTTTCAAAAATATAAACAATTTCAATTTTAAACTATTTGAAAAAACACAACACATCATTTATTTCAATTACTTACATTTTAACACAATTTGAAAAGTAAATAATACATCTAAACATTTAGCATATAGGTTCACAACATATATTATGTTCATATTAACATTTACGTCTACTTTAACATAGGTTCTTATTACAAATTGGAGGTAAGGGGAAGCTTCAAGGGATGATGTGGAGGCCATCACAAAACTATATTAAAGTTTTTGCATACAGAATACATTTTTATTTTACACAACTTCATCAGAATAACAGAATTAGAACAAACATGCGCATTTATATATTTGCATTGAATATATAATAAAATTAAAAGGCCCTAAAAAAAACATTTTTACTTACAATCGCGCAACCTTAAAAAGAAACAGGAAATTATTTGAACATCTTTTTTTATAACAAAGATTTCAGTTTAAACCACCAAAAATGTAGTCTACAAACAAAGGAAATCATAACATTAAGGTAACGTAAATATAGCAATAATTAAGATTATACATATAATTCATATACAGCACTTCTGTTTACATATACAATCCTTCTCACGTACACTTTATATCAAAAAGTAACTTTAACATCTAAATAAATAAATCTAGATAAACATTTCAATTTTATAATTTACATTAAAAAATAACCAAATTACATTGATCACATTTCTACTAAAAATTATGACTAAATAATACAAAATGTTTATGGTTGCAAAAGCAGCTCAAATGTACTACACATTAAAAACATATTGCGTCAATCTCAAATATTTCTAAAACAAAATAGATCACCTTCACTTTAAAAAATGTTACAACCTAAGCTAAATATTACAAAACAAAATTGTGGTGAGTTAAGGTTACCATGTTTATTTATTTAATTGTATTGATAATCTTATGTTGTTACCTTAACGTTGTAGTCTACAAACAAAAGATAACACGTTTTTGTTGATTTAACCTTAACACTTTTGTTGCACATGTTTTTCATATATATGCAGACTTCACCTACCCTGTTGCAAAACATTTCCATGAATGTCATGGTGGCCTGATAAATGGATTCACCTTTATTGAAATAAGTCATGTTCCAAAACATCTGCGTGGAGGAAACCAGACTCTTAAACTACATCAATTGGAAACAAGAGCCATTCTGGACTTTGAATTTAAGTCTCCTGAATGGCATAACATTGACGAAGAATTGTATACTTTTCATTGGTACCTGATTGGTATCTGGTTTCTGTCGTAATATTTCTGGTTTTCATCTTTTTAACTATTTTATTTTACAGGTTTGTCCTTCACTTTCTTAGATTTAAATTTTTGTATAGTCTAAGTACATAGTGTTATTTTTCTAGTTGCAAGCACTCAACAATTTTAGATTTTGATAGGATTTGTTTTTAATTGTTGGTTTATCTTTGGTTAGATAGTGTGGCACAATATACTTTATGGTGAGAAGGAAACAGATGTATGTTGACTTGGTAAAACAGTCAAAGGTATCTAGACATAGCATCACAAAATGTGTGAAGAATTCTACAAATCCTGAAAAATGTATTTTCATTGATTAGACACCATCTTCAGTGGATGACTGCACTATGCACTTTAAATGAGATTGTAAATGTGCACATTCTGCTACTACTTAGCGTTGGCAGCTTGGCACTTTGCACTTTATTTTGTGTATATGTTACAGTTTGCTGCTATATATATATATATATATATTATATATTTCAGAGGCTTGTGGAATCTGCTTAGATCACATGCTGTGCATAGGCCGACATCTAGTGGAACCTGCGGAGTATTACAGTTTGTTTTTCGAAACCCGAAAATGGGCATCGACACAGGGCGTGCCAGTAATACTATCCCTAGTGTGACGTCCACTGTACCCATGATCCCTCACGCGTCTAGGACCCTCAGATTGTTTTTTTCCGCCATACTGGTCGGAAGCATTCCGCAGAGTTCCCTGGATTTAGCCATACTTTTGCTAAAATATTGTTATATTTACCCATTTCTCCACCCCAACGTCGAGTCACCGAACATCCGCACTCAACGCCGGCCCGGAGAAAGAATCGACCATCGAGAGCTGCACGACGGATTTGGGCCTCAGAAGGCCTCTGGCCTCGGCCCGGGCCTCGGAAGGCCTCTGGCCTTGGCCCTGCAAGTAGGGAGAGTGGGAGGTGGACATACTCTACACTCTTTTTGTATATAGGTACATTCTTATATATTCCTACACTTATTAGCCCGCTGCCACAATGTGCATATGGAGGGTACCCCTTTCCAATTTTGCCCCAAGTGCAACCGCAAGTACCCTTGGGTTGATGGACACGCCACGTGCAATCTCTGCTTACCGAGGGACCACCCTGAGGCTAACTGCAGAGCGTGTAGTAGGTTCAAACCGAAAACACTCAAGGACCGTTTGATCAAGCGTTGGGCCCACCACGCCAGGCGTCAAGAGGCCATGGCAGCGGAGGGTGCCTTCAGCGATGGCAGCAACGCCGTGCTTTCGGACAGCGAGGGCAACGTGGCGTCAATTGACAGCCAAGCGCAAGTCCCCGACCTCAGAAGGTCGTCCGGCAAGGCGGATATGGGGAAGACCCCCGGCGACACAAGCGCTACCCACAGCACTTCCACAAAACACATGAAGTCCAACCGAGATTCGACGCGCACGTCGAGTACTCGGAAAGAGACACATAGAGAATGGCCAGAATCGGTGTCCTCTGGGCTTTCTCGATCTAGATCGCCGCATGACTCCAGGCAACCATACACTGTTGCCAAGAGTGCCTCGCTCCCCAAGGTAACGGAGGTTCGATCGTCGGAAGACGAAGCCGACCTCTATCCCCAGACCGCACTCCAGGAGTCGGCGTGAACAGGCCACGCAACGGCTGTTCCCGAGTCCCAACCTCCACACTCGAGAAATAGGGACACTACCCCCGAACCTCGGCGCCAGGCGTCGAAAGGCTCTGACGGGACGAAAAAACAGGGTAAACACTCTTCCACCCATGGGGAAGGGGAAAAACAACAAAGGAAGCAGTCTCAGCCTCCTTCCACACCTCAAAAACATTCTACTCCACATAAACAGATGGACAAGTCTTGGTCTTCTGTTATCCCATAGACCCCTGTTCAAACCAGTAGGCGTAGTCAAGATAAAACAGGGAAAGGCCTCCAAGAAAGAATTATTCCCAGTTCAAGAGAATGGTCTAGTGACGACATAGACAGTCATGTCAAGGATGTCATCATTGGCAGATTTCTACGCCAAAAACCCTGAACACTTTCTCTCTTATACCCCCGACGGGTCAACTCCCTCAGGCTCTAAGGATCCTATAACCCCAAGTAAGAAGTCGCGGGTTGAAGCTCCTACTTCAGACCCCTTCGGTATACAGCCCTATTCTCAATATCAGGGAGATCCATCCTTTTGTGAGGATCCAGATTTGGGCATGTTGGAAGAACAAACTGGGACGGGCTACTATGGGGATGATGAGGACCAAGAGGAGGAGGAGGAGGAGGAGGAGAACGACCCAGAAACCTACAGGCTAGATTTCCCGGTAGCTAAAGACTCCCGGTTACCGACTCCCCTGTCGGCAACCAGCCTCTTTTGAATGAAGTGCTGTCCAGAGCGGCAGAACACTTCCACATTGACACCTAGGGTGCTCAGGAAGAGAGGGACTTAGCCGAGGAGTTAGTGGGAGAAAGGAGACCTGTTGCCCAGGCCATCCCTATCCTTAAGTCAATACAAAGAAGGATAGACCCTTCCCTTGTTAATCCCAATCTCACTAGGGCGGTAAACCCCAGAGTTGAGAAGCTTTTCAGGGCAGCCCAAACAGACCCACTGTACATAAGGGCATCTGAAACCGGACTCCCTAATAGTTACAAACACCCGTGAGAGGGCGGGAACACCCTTGTCATCGTCAGAAGCTCCTCCCGACAAGGAGAGCAAGAAGATTTATGGCTTGGGCAGGAAAGTAGCCTCCACTTCCGCCTACCAGACAAGGATAGCCAACTCCACCACCCTGCTGGCGAGTTACAACTGCCACCAGTGGGAAGAAGTTGCGACACTCATATATTCCGCCCCAGAACCCTTAAAAAGCCAATTGGCACGAGTTTCGGCGGAAGGAAGAGCTGTGTCAGGTTGCATATTAAAAGCAACCTTTGATGCCGCGGATAACGCCAGCAGATTGATAGCAGAAGGTACTGTTATCAAAAGGCATGCTTGGTTGCGACAGTCTGGGTTCAAAGCCGAAACCCAAGCATCATTGATAGATAAACCAGTGGAGCCGGATCTATTGTTTGGAAAGGCGGTCAAGGACGTGCTGAAAAATGCCAAAGACGAGTATGAGACACTCAAATCCCTAGGCCAACTAACCAATAAACCCCCAAACCAGAGAGGGAATGGCAATTTTCGTCGCCCACGCGGACAAAATTCCCAGAGAGGGTCTAACTATTCCCAGGATCAGGGTGCACAATGGAACAACAACAGCCAGCAGTCTACCCAGGGTTATGGCAGGGGTAATAAGAGAGGACGTGGTAAAGGTAGAGGCAGCCCCAGTAGAGGTGGCGGCATGCCTCCACCAAAACAGTGACGCTCCGTTCAGCGTCCCTTCTGACGCATTTCCAACTTCACCCAAACTTGGGAAGGGATCACATCAGACAGATGGGACTGTCCACAGTGTCCGCAAGATACTGCATACAACTGTTAGAGCGTCCCCGAAACCACCCTCCATGACAAAAAATACATTCTTTGGACCACCAGAAGATCCTCCTCGAGGAGATTGTCAATCTTCTAGCAAAGGATGCGATAGAACTCGTCCCGGGACACCTGGTAAATAAGGGTATTTATTCAACTTACTTCCTTGTGCCAAAAAAAGATTTGACAATGCGCCCAGTATTGGATTTACGGCCTGCAAACAAGTATGTCAAGCCCCAAAAATTTCGCATGACTACTCTCCAAGAGGTAATCCTCCTCCTAAAAAGGGGGGATTACATGGCAACATTGGACATGAAAGATGCCTATTTTCATATTTCCATGTTCCCAGCGCACAGAAAGTACTTGCGCTTCAAGGTGGACAGTCGACACTACCAGTTCAAGGTACTGCCCTTCGGGATAGCCTCGGCTCCAAAGGTATTCACCAAGGTACTGGCTGTGGTGACAGCACACCTACGCAGGGAGGCAATCCCGGTGTACCCTTACCTGGATGACTGGCTCATGACGGGGGAGACCCCAGTAATTTGCAGAACAAACATTCAAAGGACGATCGACCTCCTCTTCGAATAAGGTTTCTCAATAAACGAGAAGAAGTCAAGTCTGGTGCCAAGCACCTCCAAACAGTTCCTAGGAGCTATCCTAGACACACAAGAGGGGTTGACCTTTCCATCAGAGGAAAGAATTCGGAATATACTGCTGCAAATTCCACTATATCAGGCCGGTCGCCAGATAACTGTACGCAAAGCAATGCGTCTGCTGGGCATGATGGCGTCATGTATTTACCTGGTTCCCCATGGGCGCCTGCGCATGCGTCCCATGCAGGAATGGTTGGCGAAACAGTGGTCTCAGGCAAGTGGTCAGTGGGACGATCTAGTGGTCGTTTCGCCAACACTGGTGCAAAGCCTTCACTGGTGGACAAGAGAAAATATGTCCAAGGGGAAACCCTTTTACGATCCCGAGATACAGGCGGTAGTCACAACTGATGCATGCCTAACAGGGTGGGGAGCTCACTACCTCCACCACACAGCTCAGGGTCTCTGGTCTCACTCAGTGGCCAAGAATCACATCAACCTGCTAGAGCTTCTGGCAGTATTCAGAGCGCTTCAAGTGTTCGAGCCCTACCTGCTGAATCTGTCAGTGCAGATCCGGACGGACAGCACTACAGCCATGTTTTAACTAAACAAGCAAGGAGGGACTCGTTCGCCAAATCTGTCCAAGCTTGCCCAGAAAATTTGGATATGGGCACTCAGACGGAACATCTTCCTGTCATCTCAACATGTTCCAGGGGATCTCAATTCTCTGGCGGATGCTTTGAGCAGAGATCCCCTCCAAGAGGAACGCAAATGGTGTCTACACAGAGAAATCATGGAAGATATCTTCTCTCAGTGGGGTTTCCACACTATAGACCTATTCGCCACAAGCGAAAACAGACAGTGCCCAGGATTTGCATCCAGGTTCCCCCCAGCCAGACCTCCCAGGGGAACGCCCTGTGGATGAACTGGTCAGGGATGTTTGCGTACGCTTTTCCACCAACACCTCTCATCAGGAAGGTGATCAACAAGATGAACAGAGAATCAATGACACTCGTCCTAGTTGCTCCCATGTGAGCGAGACAACCGTGGTTCCCACACCTACGCAGACTAGCGGTGTGCAAACCAATCAAACTCCTGGGCTGGTACAACCTACTGTCCCTGCACCAAGGTCAAACAGTGCATCCTCAACTCAACTCCATGAACCTAGCAGCATGGCTCCTGATGTCATAGAGTTCGGACATCTCAAATTACCACAGAGATGTATGGACATCCTAAAATCTTACGTTATCTGGTGCCTGAATAAGCAAGTCAACCCAGTTGATTGCACTCCTTCCACAATTGTCACATACATGCTCCACCTGCTGGATGCAGGACTGGTATTTAACTCACTGAAGGTACACCTGGCAGCGCTGTCAGCATACACCACCTCCCATAACAAGGTGTTGTGGTGGAAGATACCAGTGGTTAAAGCTTTCATGGACGGAGTAAAGAGACTTCACCCTCCTATTTTAAACCCACCACCAGGATGGGACCTTAAAGTGGTGCTATCTAAACTCATGGGGCCCCCATTCGAACCCATGCATAAAAGCAGTCTCAAACACCTGACTTATAAGACAGCCTTCTTAGTAGCTATAACATCTATAAGAAGGGTCAGTGAAATTCAGGCTCTGTCAGTGCAGGATATATTCTTTACAGTTCATAAAGATAAACTGGTTTTACGTACACACCCTAGGTTCTCACCTAAATTTATTTCTAAATTCACGTGAGCCAGTCCATCGAGCTTCCGGCTTTCTTCCAAGACCCACAAAGCTCGGCTGAGGTGAAACTACACACCCTAGATGTGCGTAGGGCGGTCCTCTACTATGTAAATAAAACCAGACCGCTAAGGAAAACAGATCAGCTGTTTGTCTCCGTAGCTACAGGCAGAGAGGGAGATCGCGTCTCTAAAGGTGCCATCTCTAAGTATATTGTTAACTGTATCCAGCTGTGTTACTCTCTTTCTGAAAAAACTCTGCCTTTCACGCCAAGAGCCCACTCTACAAGAGGCATTGGGACCACTCTGGCTTTCATTGCAAATGTACCCCTTGACACCATTTGCAAAGCATCTACTTTGAGCTCTATTCACACTTTTACTCAGCACTACTGCATTGACACCCATTCCAAGACAGATACTCAAGTGGGACAAGCGGTTCTAAGACATTTATTTGCTCATGACCCTTCTCACATCCCACCTCCTTCTTCTAACACTGCTCGCTAATTTATGCACAGCATGTGATCTAAGCAGATTCCAGAAGCCTCCGAAGAGATACATTACTCACCGTAATCGTATTTCTGATGCTTGTATCTGCTTAGATTCACATGCGACCCACCCTTCCTCCCCTCTGAGAGAAGGCGCATGGATGCTTGTAGTCTTATCTAGCTATCTACTTGGATTATCTGTACTCACGCTACTCCTCATGCTACCTCATGTCAGAAAAAAAAAATACAATCTGAGGGTCCTAGACGCATGAGGGATCATGGTTACAGTGGACGTCACACTAGGGATAGTATTACTGGCACGCCCTGTGTCAACTCCCTTTTTCGAGTTTCGAAAAACAAACTGTAATACTCTGCAGCTTCCACTAGATGTTGGCCTATGCACAGCATGTGAATCTAAGCAGATACAAGCATCAGAAATACGATTACGGTGAGTAATGTATCATATATATATGTATATATATATATATATATATATATATATATATATATATATATATATATATATATATAATATAGGAGTCATCATTTGATTTATGCCCCTTTCTTGCTGTTAGTACTGCATATTTTATAGTTTGCTGCTCATTCGGTCTGTACCGTTGCTTTGTTTTTATTAAAGCTTTGCACATTATCCAGTTACATCATTCCAGTCATGAATTAATGCCAGATAGCAATGTTTTCATGCTTTTTGTCATCAGTTGGTGCTATTTTGTCTTCATCCTCACGATTTTAAAAGCACTTTGCACTATGTTTTGAAATGTGATTGTATTGCGGTTTTGCAGTGTAATGGGTGAGATAATGCAGCACCATGCCTTGTATCTCAGTAATGGCACTCTGATACCAACATGGCTGATGCTTTGACCTCTCACTTTGGGAGTTAACGGCATAGTTAACTTTGCTTCGCACAACATGTGTTGCCAGATCAACCGCATTGCGTTCATAGCAGCCTATGCCGTAAAACTCAGACACAAGCAAACCATTCCTCTCCTCCGACAATCGCCTCACTGTTGCCCGGGCCCTCGTTGGATCCAAACTGGATTATTGCAATGCCTTTCTCCGTGGCATCTCTGAAAAAAACCTAAACAGACTCCACGTAATACAAAACAATGCTCTCTGTGCCGCGCTGTACCTGAATAAGTTAGACCACATCTCTGAAGCTAGAAGAGCTGTCCACTGGCTCCCGGTCTGAGAAAGAATCAAATACAAGATCCTTTCACTGTCCCACCACTGCTTGCCATACAACGCTCTGTCATATCTAGCTAAGAACCTCATTAGAAGCATGCCCTCCAGACCATTGCAATCTACTCACAGCCACTGCCCCATCTAGCCGAGATTCAGAAGCAAGAGAGCTGGTGGTTCAAGCTTCACGGTTTTGGCAGCAAATCTCTGGAACAATCTACCACTCTCCCTCTGCTCTGAACCTTCTTAATCCCTGTTTTGAAAAAAGCTGAAAACTCACTTGTTTAACTAACCCTTCACTGTATGTACCCACTATATCGCTCAGGCATGTAACCAGCGCTGAGATGCATAAAAGCTTTGTGTTCTTCTACAAATGTAAAAATAAATAAGTTTTACAAGATCCATGACGTGCTTCACGTGACTGGGGACGGTGCGAAACGCATCTCTTTTAGCTATGTTTTCTTCGAGCCTGTGGAATATTTCCAATAAATTGTCTAAAATGGACTTAAACACTTTCTAGTCCTTTGGTTTTGTGTCTAGTGCTCCCACCATCTCCTGGTACTGCTCGCTGGTCTATGCACAGCATGTTATGTTAAGCAGATCCACAAGCCTCATAAAGCATACTTTACTTCGCTTAATCGTATTTCTGATGCTTGCATCTGCTAAGATTCACATGCGCCCGGCCTTCCTTCCCTCTTGTAGTTGAAGTTACATAAGACGTCTTACCCCGTAATCTTCTGTATTCACGCATCACTTCATTCTCCATCTTGTCAGAAACCAAACAATTGGAAGGACCACAACATGTGAAGGATTATGGGTACAATACACTTCACACAGGGATAGTATTACAAACATGGCCAGTCGACGTCCCTTTTTTCGAAACTCGAAAAGAAGAATGCAATACTCTGCACTTACCATTAGATGTCTGCTTATGCGCATCATTTGACTCTCAAACACATTGTCATATAAAGGGCCTTGCCTTGGCAGTTTTCTGTACATTTCTGTAAACAGTTATTGGCGAATTTAGTAGGGACATTGCAAACACTTTTAATACCATTTGCCTGCATTGGCAAGGTCACAAAGTTAATATTGAAGCATGAAATTAAGTGTTCAGATTGTGGGATATATCGCCTAACCACTCTCTTAAACACTGATACAAAAATACATTGTAATATCGTAGCTACCTGATTAGCAGGGGTCCCCTCCGATCTTGTACACCTGGACCAGTCGGCTAGGATTATTCCAGTTAGAAATACTAATGATAATATTTTCAGAGCCCTGAATATTATTGAAATGGGAATGCATTTTCTCTCTCTCTCTCTCTCTCTCTCTCTCTCTCTCTCTCTCTCTCTCTCTCTCTCTCTCTCTCTCTCTCTCTCTCTCTCTCTCTCTCTCTCTCTCTCTCTCTCTCTCTCTCTCTCTCTCTCTCTCTCTCTCTCTCTCTCTCTCTCTCTCTCTCTCTCTCGATAGGGTTAACTGGAAGCATTTGTGCTTTGGATTTGGTCCCACATTCTTCAAAATGATCATAGACACCTACAAAGCCCCAGGGCTTGGACCCCAGAATCAGGATTACAATCCACGGGGAATTAACAAATAAAACTACATAGGTGCACAAAGCAGGGTTGGCGATTGTCCATGTTTCTTTTTTCCCTTGCTATACAAGGTGTAGCTCAGTGGGTTCAGAGTAGAAACATTGCAAAAGGTCTGAACATGGGAAACTCCATGCATAAGCTTCCCTGTATGTAAACAATGTCCTTTTTTATGTGGGGAATACAATGAAGACTCGGCTCAGGTTTTCTGAGGACATAGAAGAATTTTAGTTAATCTCAGGTTTTACATTTTTTTCAAAACAAATGGGCTAAATATATGTGAATCGCAAGAAGTGATGCTGAACCTAAAGGGAAAAATGTGCCTTTATTTGGGCAATGAATATCTTAAAATGTTTACGGATTATATTTACCAGATTGCAGAGGATGCTCTATAAACATAACATTGGTTCCCTATTTAGAGTAATTACTCGGGCTCTTGTGAACTGGAAGAAGTTAGTTGTCGTGGTTTGGTGGATTTTATTCACTGGAGATGAGTGCAATACCTAGGTTACTTTGTGTTCTCACAATCCCGATCTTGAGGCCAAAGGCAAAGACAGAATTGTGGATTCTTCAAAACACTTTTTGGGGTTTTATTTGGGTGAGAAGAGTTCCCAGGGTCCTTTGGAAACTGATGAGGTCATTCAAGGGTGGACATAGTGGCTTAGATGTTTGTTTAAATACTGCAAAACATGTTAACTTTCCCAGGTGGTTAATTTGGCTTCTGTTAATTCTAGCAAAAGGTGGTATGACTTGGAATAGGCTGCAGTGAATACTACCCCATCAAGGGTTCATTGCCTGGTGTTTGGAGATAGGTAAAGGTGTAGACACTTGTTGCGCTTATCAGAGACCTGACACGTCCCTCAACCTGATAATAATTCATGCAAGTAAGAGTAATTTGTCTCCTATTCTAGGTAACCGCATTTAGGGCCTGATTCACAGAAGCGTTTTACAATGGTGCAATCCCATAGGGAAACTCTCTGTGAATCAGGCACTTAATCTCGGGCTGGTGGATGTTCCTCGTAATAATTGGACGAAGGAGAGTTTTGAGGATCCTGAGGCAATTAAAAGACTGTGAAACTCTGCTGGATTTTTCAGGATGTCAAGCCAGGGTTGGCATTGGGAAAGGGACCAGTATACATACATACAAAATACACCACTGGTGCTTGCATCTACCAGCTAAAAAAATGATGCAGCAAAAGATTTCCCATTTGGAGCAATATTTAGCTAATACATTGGGTGATTAGAAGGATTCCAAGCTGTATAAACTGCTAGATCTTCAGGATGCAGTGAGAAAGTTGAAATATATAGTGGACTGGGATTGGAATCGGTGAATCACGATCACTGAGTAATTATGCCAAAGTATTTGGAGCCGAGCTAATAACGCTTCTCTTTGTACTGCCATAAGAGAGGGAGTGTGTCCATTTTCATAATTATCAACTAAATTGACTATGTTGGAATACAAAAGTGCATGTGTGTGTGTTGCAGCATCTTGGGATGGTGTAATGTTGTTTACATTTTGTAAGGGCTATGTACTCTAGCAGGTCTGTTGCTTTCATTCTTGTCCGTTCTTGAATCACTCCTGCCTTGCATTGATGTTTTGATCGTGTGGTCAGTGATGATTTATAAATGGCTAACACGAGTTACTTAAATTAAACGGTAGACACCAGCGTTTTATTATTTATGATGAAAGGTGTATTTATACTCAAGCTGAGTTTTTCTGATGGTCTCTCAGTTGGTGACCGTTTTGTTCCACAGACCAATTTTGCAATGTTCATTTGTTTTTTTAAATACTGTTCTCTTTGATGCTTAGAAGAAAACGGATGTTTGCACCATTTCGTACATAACCTTTTGAATTACCATTTTTCTTACAGGGGGCTATTTTAACCGGTCCTCCGGGCACAGGGAAAACATTGTTAGCCAAAGCCACAGCAGGAGAAGCTGATGTACCCTTTATCACAGTAAACGGGTCTGAATTTTTGGAGATGTTTGTTGGTGTGGGCCCAGCTAGGGTAAGTCTTTGCCCTAATGTGTAGCTAATTTGTAGCTGTAGAATTATTTCAGTAGTCATTGTGAATTACTTATTTTCCTGCGTTCACGTTAGACTGAATTATAAATAGTTTATTGTGCATTTTATGTTCCCAAATAACACAACCTTTTGTTAATGAAACCATAAAACACATTTATGTTAAGCAACTTCCCTTAGTCATAGTCTAGTGCTTAATGAGCACGTGTGCACGTTTAATTTGTCAGGTTATTATTTTTTTTATTATCAAAATGATTTAAACATTTTGTGGGAATACAATCCAACAGTAACAGTTTAGGCCACACAATGCGGTAGTGCAGCCAAACATGAGGCGGAAGTATTGGCACCATCAGGCACCAAACTCCATAGTACCTGAAGGCATCACCCATCCAACAATAAATACACAGGGGTTGTAAATCAATCTGAGCACATAGCCATGAGCATGCATTTCTGGTCACCATCACCAATTTATATACTGGTTCTTTAGTGGTGCACACCAGTGTGGAAATAGTATGTCTATTCAGAGATAGTTTCATATGTTACATATGTTTGAGGTGCTAGGGGTTTGGGGGGAGAGAGCAGCCCTGGCACAAGGCCGACTAATGTATGAGAAAGAAAAGAAAGAGTCCTAACGTTAAGGTCCTTAACCTTAGGACACTTTCATTTCTCACCATTACTAAATTGTCAATTTTATATCCAAGCAAATTGTTTCTGTAGTAAGCCTAAATGTCTCTGGGCTTCAATGATTGTTTAATATGCTGTCCAAAGGCGTCCAGTTGATTGCAGCAGTATGCCACATATATAAGCAAGTTTTGCTCATCTGGGGAAGAACCTGGAAACCATGTAACCTGTATTCAGAGCTTGGTCAGGAGCGTCATTAGTTATGCATGCTTCCCATAATCCCTACATATGGTTTTATTATAATCTAGGAAACACCAAGGGATTAACATTTCTGGTTTACAATCCTCCCATCAACTCTTTGAACATCTGAAGCCAAAATAGCAAGATCTGCAACCTTCCCAAAATAGCTTGTTTGGTCATAATGGAGACAGTAGAATGCTCCCGATAAATAAATTCAGCCATTGGTGTTTCCATTTCGGGATGGGCCTAAGTCTGATTTTCATATGGCATTTCCCCTTTTGTAATGGCTTGGCAGGCGAAGAACGATTGTCTGAAGGGCTGCCCAGTGCAATGCCAGAGGATAAGATTCATTCTAAACCTTTCGGCCATCACCACTTTTGTTTTGCTGTAGTCACTCCAAGTGGGACCGGTATACCTAGATGTGATTCCCCTGCCTGCGGGGCCTAGAGACCCAAGCTACACCTCAGTGATGAGGATGAAAAATGTGTGGGCATGTTTGTGGTCTCGTGCAGAAGGGATGTGACCAAATACTTGGGACTAAGCCTTATTTGCATATGGTCTTTACCCTTTTGTAATGGGTTGACAAACAAAGAACGATGATCTGGAGAGCTTCCCAGAGCAATGCCAGAGGTTAAGATTAATTCGAAACCTCCCAGCCATCCCCTCTTTTGTTTTGCCTTGTTTGCTTTACAGGTAGCTATACCAAATCTGGGGGTGAAGCAGAGAGGAGCAACCAATATACAATGGAAAATTCTGCTAGTGGCATTTTTTCCCAGCACCATTCTATTACTGCAAATTGACATGATTTGCTTCCATTGCTCTTGTCCCATCACTTGGGGGATTGCTTTTGCATGTGTTGGCTCTTTGACTCACCGTCAGATCCCTGTGAGATATTACTGCAGTGATCTGGGAACTATAAGACCACATTTCCTGTTTGGCATCCCATCCAGATCAATTTCTGGTTTTTCGGCACGTGAGATTTTCTTACCCTTAAAAGTACACTTTGCAGGATGCCTTTCCCACTGCTGAATCTTCAAACTTTCAGGACACAGTTGGGTGAACGGTAAGGAGCACATGTAGCTGGCAGGAGTTAGCATGGAACACACCCAAGGCATATTGTCATTAGCTTTGATATTTCAGGTGGAAGGGTTATTTTCAAGCCTTTTTAAACTCGCCATTGTTTGTATATAATTATCTTTAAATACCTCAGTTTACTTCATTCCAGAACTGGTCGTTGTAGTGTTGCTTTGTGTGGCCAGTCTGCATGCTCATGGTTCCTTATTCCTATTTCCCCCTGTATTTGGATTTCGAGTTTGTTTGCTTATTAGTATTTCCTGATTCCTGGATTCCCCTTTTAGCATTCTTGTTATTGAGCCAACACTTTCCAGTGCTTTCCTGCTCCTAAAGAACATAGTTTGTTTGTGTTCTTTCTTCAATCTTGCTGTTTCATGCGGTTAAACTTGATTGATGAGATAGACTTTTTTCCAAGACATTTCCTGTTCTTCCATTTTCTTTCCTTCCTTGGGTGAGAGCAGGTGGGTGATTTGTGCTGGTCCTTGTTGTTGCTCTTCCATTGACCCCCCTTGGAGTCTGTTCCTAGTTTCCCCCTGCTCTTCTGTTTTGGTTTCCTGTTGATTGTTAGATAGGGTTTGATTTTTGTTTTTCTCTGCATCTGTGTGAATGTACATCTTTTTCTCTGTCCTGTAAGCACTGTTCTTAGTTTGTCCCTTGTCAACAATTGTATGTATTACGTTATCCCCCCTTTGCTGTTGTAGCCTTTCAGGATCTCTGTTTAATTTGACGGGTTCATGGGCATGGCTGGCATCCCGGTGAGTGTTTCTTGTCCCTGTGAGTATTGTCTTTAATGTGCCTTATATAATCCCATCAAAGGTGTCTCCTGAGAGACTCATTGCGTGTCCTGTATGTAGACTTGTCACTGACAGTGCCTGTAACAGCAGTTGTAGGTGAGGAGATTGCTGAATTTCCATTGAGTCTTCAGAGCTTCCAAATACTTAGCCCACATGCCCTTTTGTATATTTGTATCACCTTCTATTTGCACAACATGGCTATCAGTGTGCATGCTTTTTTAAATACATTTGTAATTTTGCACACATTTCACTTGTCAAAACACTCTGCCTTGTTTCTCTCCTTGACAAACACTTAGTGACCTAGAATCCCACGATAGATGTATAAAATCTATCTCCAGAGACCCACACCTACTACATTGGTCAGACTTCTTATTTTTATTTATTTATTTATTTATTGTATGGTAAATACAATGAAATACATTTTACAATTTCATAGTTGCAATTACATGAATAGCATTAAAATGAAGAAACGAAAAGACTTTATAAACAGTTGAGTCAGTCTTCAATAAAACCCAGTAAAAAATGAGTACCAATAAAAACACATTAAAATCTTCCTTGAAATTTAAAAAACAAGAAGCAAATTTCGGATGGATTGTGTCCTCCCACGTATTCCTCATCTTGTGATAATTCGCTTCGCTGCATCGAAAAAACAAATTCAGCAGAGGGCGCTGTGCTCGAGGTCTCGGCGTTGAATATCCCTCGACGGGCTCCATACCGTGTCGACGTCACCGATGGTATAAATGGCTCGAACCGCGCCCGTTGGTTTCAGTTCCGTTTTTCCAATTGCTTTGCTCTCGTGAACGGCACGCTTCAAGAATTTCTGTCAAGAAAATGTCTTCTTCTTCGACCGCTTCGACTCCCAAGACGGGGTTTAAGAAGTGTAATGACTGTGGATCGAAGATGTCCATCACCGATCCCCATGTATCTGTTTGTGGTGTCTGGGCTCAGACCATCAGACCGGCGACTGTGGCTCCTGTCAGTCTATGACAGAGAAGGCCCTCCGTGAGAGGAAAAGTAAATTAGCGGTGGGGCGGGAGGTGTCGATGGGCTCTTCGAAAGCCTTATCTAAAAAACATAAAAAATCGTCTGACTCTAAGGAATCGGAATGACACAAAAAGCACTCGAAGAGACCCTGATCTCGTAGAAGGTCGAGACGATCTTCTTTGTCTTCCTCAAAAAAGCTCAAGAGGAGACATAGGTCTTCATCATCATAGTCCGATTCATCAACAGAATTGGTTCGATGCCCTTACTAGGTCCTATTCCCCTTCAAAATGGGAGAGCTTTAGAAAAAGAATGTTGCAGGTCTTTGAGAACGCGGCCTTGACCCCCTCGAAGAAACCTCAGATGAACCAGACCTTGGTTGCTCCTTTGGATGATGCAGGGAAGTCGGGAACTACAACAGTTAAACCTAGTAGTACTCATAGATCTCGAGTCGACAAGTCGTTGAGAGATCCTCGAGGATCGAGTGCCTCTCCGATCCCTCATAAGAAACAAAAATTGTCGAAGTCGGATGCAATTTCATCGACGCCATCGGCGCCGACAGCTCCGATGCCGAAGCCTGGTTCATCCTCGACGCCTCTATCGAAGGCTTCGTCGAGTGTGTCGAAGGTTCCTTCGACTACTTCGAAGACTATCTCGAAGAAAACACTGATTTCTTCAACAAATTATGAGGAGGAAGAGAGAAGGTTTACACCCTTACCAAGATCGGACTTCTTTAAGTCCATGTCTTCAATTTCTGAAGAATCTGGTTCAGATGATGAGGAGGTCACTCCTCTTGGAGTAAAATATGGAACTAGACAAGTTCCAGAGGAACTCATAAATCCTGAGGCAAAAATGAGAGACCTATCTGATGTAGTAGGTGTGGGTCTCTGGACGCAGATTATATACATCTATCGTGGGATTCTAGGTCACTAAGTGTTTGTCAAGGAGAGAAACAAGGCAGAGTGTTTTCACAAGTGAAATGTGTGCAAAATTACAAAGGGAGTACTATGTATTTAAAAAAGCATGCACACTGATAGCCATGTTGTGCAAATAGAAGGTGATACAAATATACAAAAGGGCATGTGGGCTAAGTATTTGGATGCTCTGAAGACTCAATGGAAATTCAGCAATCTCCACACCTACAACTGCTGTTACAGGCACTGCCAGTGACAAGTCTACATACAGGACAAGCAATGAGTCTCTCAGGTGACACCTTTGATGGAATTATGTAAAGCGCATTAAAGACAATACTCACAGGGACAAGAAACACCCACCGGGATGCCAGCCATGCCCATGAACCCTTCAAATTAAACAGAGATCCTGAAAGGCTACAACAGTAAAGGGAGGATAACGTAATACATACAATTGTTGACAAGGGACAAACTAAGAATAGTGCTTACAGGACAGAGAAAAAGATGCACATTCACACAGATGCAGAGAAAAACAAAAATCAAACCCTGTCTAACAATCAACAGGAAACCAAAACAGAAGAGCAGGGGGAATCTAGGAACAGACTCCAAGAGGGGTCAAGGAAGAGCAAGAGGGAACAACAAGGACCAGCACAAATCACCCACCTGCTCTCACCCAAGGAAGGAAAGAAAATGGAAGAACAGGAAATGTCTTGGAAAAAAGTCTATCTCATCGATCATGTTTAACCGCATGACACAGCAAGATTGAAGAAAGAACACATACAAACTATGTTCTTTAAGTTCAAGATGGTTACCCTTTCTCAGATCCTTCAGGATCTCCAGCTTCAAACTGGTTGGCATCATTGGACCTTCAGGGTGCTTATTTTCATGTGCCGATCCATCCCAAGCACAGAAAATACCTGAGGTTCGCAGTTGGTGGTTCTCACTATCAGTTTCGAGTTCTGCCATTCAGGCTGACCTCCGCTCCGAGGGTTTTCACCAAGCTGATGGCGGTTGTGGCAGCGAGTCTCAGGAGAGGGGCGATTCACGTATACCTCTATCTAGACGATTAGCTAATCCGAACATGTTCCCCAGAACAAGCTCAGGAACACCTGTGGATCACCTGCCACTTCCTCCAAAACCTGGGCTTCTGCCTCAATTTCAAGAAGTCCCACATGGTACCATCCCAACAGCTCCAGTTTATCGGAGCAGTCTTGGACACTTCGTCCAGGAAAGCCTCGCCACCCGAGATGAGAGCTCTCCACATCCAGCAGATGGTAACAAAATTCCAGAAAGCCCAGCATCTGCCGGCCTTCGACTTCCTGAGGTTGCTCGGCCTCATGGCATCCTGCATTTTTCTGGTGGCAGAGGCCAGATTGAGAATGAGATCCCTCTAATGGGCCCTCAGAACTCAGTGGTCCCAATTCTCGGGGAATATGTCAGATCTTCTGCAAGTCCCGAGCGCAGTTGCTCAGGATCTTTCATGGTGGGATTGCAACGACAACATCCTCAAGGGAGAATCCTTTTGGCAACCATGGCCGGAGATAACAGTAGTGACGGACGCCTCACTCACGGGGTGGGGAGCACACACCAACAATCTGACAATCAGCGGACGTTGGTCTCCATCGGAGTCCAGACTACACATCAACCTTTTAGAGCTGATGGCAATCAGACTAGCTCTGAAGGCCTTCCTGCCCTCCGTACAGAGAAAGAATGTCCTGATAATGACGGACAACACAGTCGCCATGTACTACCTCAACAAAAGAGGAGGCGTACAATCAATACCTCTGTGCAGAGAGGCGATGCAGCTCTGGTTCTGGGTAATACAAGAGGGAATCTCTCTTTCGGCAGTTCACCTAGCCGGAGAGCAGAACACGGCGGCAGAGGCTCTGAGCAGGCAGAGCACAGTCTCCCACGAGTGGGAATTAGCTCAGCAAGTCCTTCTGGAGATCTTCACCCTTTGGGGAACCCCTCAAGTGGATCTGTTCGCAACCTTGGTAAACCGTAAGTGTGATCAGTATTGCTCAAGGGAATTTCCTCCGAGAGGAGCTCTAGGAGACGCGTTCGTAGTGGATTGGGATTTTCCCCTGCTGTACGCGTTTCCTCCAGTCAACGTGATTCCTCAAGTAATCAGGAGGTTGAGAAAGTTCAGGAAAACCATGATCCTAATTGCCCCGGACTGGGCCAGGAAAACGTGGTACCCGGACCTTCTGGACATGTCCATCTGCCCCCCAGTACGTCTTCCACAAAGAGAGGATCTTCTCTCGCAAGAGGAAGGTCGAGTTCTCCATCCAGAGGTCAAAACGCTCAACCTTCATGTATGGTTTCTGAGAGGTTGAGATACAAGGATTGGGATCTTCCAGATGACGTAATGGAGATTTTGCTTTCGGCCAGGAGGCCAGCAACAAAATACTTGTACCGGTGACGTTGGAATAAATTCAGTAACTGGCGCAAGGATAGAGATGTGGACCCTTTTCAATGTGGCACACTAATGGTGCTTTCTTTCCTGTTACATCTAGCCAATCTGGGGCTTCAGATCGGAACAATTAATGGATACCTTGCTGCTCTGTTCATTTTTAAGCGCTCCTCGGAAGAGGTTTCTTACTTCAAAATACCATTAATAATACAGTTCCTGAAAAGACTTACAAATGTATATCCACCAATACCATTTGATGTTCCAACTTGGGATTTGAATTTAGTTCTTAAATTCTTAACATGTATACCGTTTGAGCCTCTGCACTCATGTCCATTGAGGCTTTTAACACTAAAAACTGTCCTTCTTGTGGCATTAACATCAGCCCGCAGGGTTAGTGAACTACAGGCTCTCTCATATAAACCTCCATACACCACATTTTACAAAGACAAAATAGTTCTGAAAGTTAAACCATCTTTCTTACCGAAAGTAGTTTCCGACATCCATTTGTCACAGAAAATTGTTTTACCAACATTTTATCCTCCTCCTCATTTGGGAAAAGAAGAGCAGAGATTACATAGACTGGACCCTAAAAGGGCTCTCAGCTTTTACATTGCAAGAATGGCAAAATTACGACAAGACCAACTTTTTGTGGGCTACACAAGTCGTAAATTGGGGTTAGCGGTGACAAAACAAACCATATCCCGCTGGATTATTCTAGCTATATTGGAATGTTACAGATTAGCAGGAAAAGATCCACCGGATGGGCTACGTGCTCACTCCACAACGGCAATGGCCACTTCTGCGGCTTTGAAGAGGGGATTCCCTGCAAAAGATATTTGCTCAGCTGCAACATGGGCATCAATGCATACTTTTATCAAGCATTACTGTTTAGATGCCTCATCCTCAAATGAGGGACTATTATTCAGAGCGGTACTTCAGTCTGTACATGAAAACAAGAACTAGTACTCCCACCTCCAGATTGATCACTGCTATGGGAGTCTATCACAAGATGAGGAATACGTGGGAGGACACAATCCATTCGAAGAACAAGTTACTTACCAACTGTAACGTTCTTTCGACTGGATGTTCCTCCCACGTATTCCTCATCGACCCTCCCCCGCAGTATAGTTTATACTTTCTTACAATTTCCTCTCAAGATGGGTCTATCAGTCACAGCATACGCCTAGATGTTCCACGAGTATTTCCTCAAAAAAACAGAACTAAAGCCAACAGGCGCGGCTCGAGCCATTTATACCATCTGTGACGTCGACACGATACAGTGCCCGTCGAGGGATATTCGACACCACGACCTCGAGCACAGCGCCCTCTGCCGAATTTTTTTTCTTCTTATGCATCGAAGCTGGCGAAACCAATTATCACAAGATGAGGAATACGTGGGAGGAACATCCAGTCGAAACATTGTTAAAGTTGGTAAGTAACTTGTTCTTCTAACACAAACATCAATTAATCTAGAAGGGTCTTAATTTGTACTATCTGGCTTAATAACGCCTCATCATATATATTCATAGTACCTACAATTTCATCATTTACAAGAGGTAATTTTTTTTAAGAACTGACTAAAATATTCTCTTTTCTCATTAGTCAATATTATAGAAGTTTAATTTTTTGTCCAGCAGTTTACCTTCTAAGAATCTAATAAACGAGGTTAAAGCAAGGGTCAGAGATTCACTCCTTCCCCAGATGCTTCTTTGCCACAAGGTTTCTCTACTTAATCCTGAGTCTGAGAATAGAAAATCACCCAGTAATTATTTTATTACAGGTTCAAAACCAGAACAGTAAACTGTCAAATGCTTTAAAGTTTCTAGGGCATTTGCTCGTAAACAAAATCTGCACTGTCCAGAATTTCCTTTGTCTATTGCACGATAGCATATCATACATTTTTCATTAGTATGAATTAGATTCAGACGGAATCTTAAGTAAATGTGTCTGGCTTTATAACTAGGAAACTTCTCCAGGTACTTGGCATATTGCCCCCACTGACGTGGAAATTCCTCATATTAAAATGCTTTGCTTTTACTAATGTTGTCCACCAAAACACACCAATGAAAGCGTTGAAATTTAAGTTTGCACAAAGGGAGACCCAATAATAGATCTTTTCTAGAAATCATAGTTGTAGATAATATAAGATTCATTTTATTTTTGAACTTCAAAATTGACGGAGGGTATTCTTTCAAGATCATGGTGGCCAAAACTTTATAAAGAGAAGCAGGCGGTGGGGATAACATTTTTGCGTACTTAGAAAGTAGACGCCAACGCCATTTCACTGATAAAGGCAATAGTCCCAGCTCATGACATATAATCGTGTTAGGAGTGGATAGAGCAAGTCCCAACACCTTTTTCCACAACATTCCTTGGATTACATCCAAAGTTTCTTCTGTATCATATAGACATATGTCTAGGGAATAAAGAAGAATTGGTTCTATTTTTTGGAGGTAAAACTTAATATTCAGAATGAGAGAAAATGTTCCCAGTCTACGCAAAATAATCAGCATCTGAGAAATAAGAGGTTTAACCTTATCAATCAGTACTCTCTTCCAGCGCTCAATAGAATATGTAGTAGCTAAATGATATCCTAGGTAACGCATAGAGAGAGTCTTAGGAATTAAAATTCCATTTAGATACCAGTCACATTTTTTTATCCTTTTCCTACCAGCTAAAAAGGAGATAATAAAATACTTTGTAGGCTTTACTTGCAGGTTATTCTTTGTGGCATAGTTATAGAATAAATTCAACTGATTTTGTAAGCCGAACGGTGTACGGTCAAAAAATAAAAGATAGTTGGCAAAACTAAGCCAATTCAAAACTAGGCCGTCTAACTTGACCGGATAAATAAGTGCCTTGTTCAACCCTTCATCCAGATCTAATAAATAGACGTTAAACAGGACCGCAGCGGTATTGCAGCCCTGTTTAAGCCCAATTTCAGTAGGTATCGGATCAGTAATTGCCCCTGCCTTAGTTGTGCACTGTAAGTTGTCGCGTGATGCAGGGACGCAATAATGGCAACCAACTTAATGGGAAAATCATACTTCATCATTTTGACCAAGGTCAAGGGCTGCCGTATATATTGGTCCTGTTGGAAAATTTAGTATGTTGATATAAATGTGCAATTATGGTGGCATTCAATTGGCATCCCATATTTATGGAAGCCTGCTTGGAATTTTGACAAAATAGAGAATGCAGAGATATGTGATTTGATAGATGTTAACAGTAGAGTAGTTCTTTGCAGAGGCGTCCATTAATGCTATTGGCCTAAAGTTAGCCGGATCGTCAATAGCTCCCTTCTTATAAACGGGGATAATTATGGCAGAGCGCCATGAGCTGGGAATAATTCCTGTTAGATGGATTGCATCAAATTTTATTTTGAATATCTCAGCCCATAATTCAGGGTCAGCTTTCACCAAGCAGGGTGGAATACCGTCAGGGCCTGGTGCTCGAGAACCTTTAGAATCTACAATAGCCGCACGAACATCATTAGCATCCCACGGACAGGTTCCACCTGCTAGCTTAGAGACATCTTTAAATTGTTTATTTTGAAAGGGTACGGGGCAAGCAGATTTATTTTTTATAAACTCTACCCAGGAGGTGGCTGAAATCGAAGGTTCTTCAATTGAATCAGAAGTCCCGATTAAAGATCTCAGTGTACCCATACCTGTCTAGAATCATTTTTTAGGAGTAGAAATAACATTTTCTGATTATCAGTCAAATCAATTTCATATTTTAAGGATTTTAATTTTCTAGCATATATGTGTAGAATATCTTGTTTGTGGATAAGATATAGATGGGCATTATAGATGGATCGTTTGAGCTGTCATAGCTGTTTCCGTTTCTCTGTTTTTAGAGTCGCCACCTTGATGTTAAATTGGTGTCTCTGATTATGGAATGCAGACACAGAGCTTTCTCTCATTAATTGTGACATATGGGAACAAATTCTCCAGGCATTAATTGATTCTGCTGTACCACTTTGAATTCCACCTTGACTCCCTCCCCAAATAAAAAGCGGGTCATTATTAATCTTCTGTAAGAATTTGTGACATAATTTTGAGTTCCATTTAGTTGATAACTGAGACCGATCAAATTCAATCGATGTTAATATAGGAATTAGTTTGAATGTACCAATTTTAAATGGAGCTGTGAGTTCAAAGCAAAATGATCACCATATTGCAAGTCACAAATTAGAATTGGGTCAATCATACTTAATAACTTGAGTGGATACAAAGATATAGTCTATCATGAATCCCAGGGCCCTATAGACCAGGTATGCTGATGGGAACCACTTGCAAAAGGAGCCAATTGAATGTCCCATGATAGAAAGTAATCAACCCATCTCCTTCCATTGATCAGCGACGTCTGAGCATGTGTCTGATTACCTGTACTGGTCTCATTATTAGTGGCCAGACAGGTAGCATTAAAATCTCCTCCTATCAGGTTCTTCCGCCAACACCGTCTCAGGCCACCTCTCCCTGACCCGTTTCGTGAGTCTGGTGTAAGTTATATATTGGCCTCTATGCACCCCTGTCTCCTCCTGCAAACTCTGGAATTCCAATACCTCCCCTTCATGCCATATATCCCCGAAGGTGGCCAAGCCCATCGGTTCCCAGTATCTACGGACTTCCGCAAGCAATTTGGAGTCGTTTCCACACAGCGCCACCAGCGGGACCTGCTGGGAGAGCGGATCCGGATCACCCACCGTCCTCCCAACCCAGCTCCAATAGTCTCCCTTTTCCCACCAGTTTACTCTTTTATAGCCACACAGTCTCTATCTCAGAAAGTATGGAGCCAAGTCGCCCTGCAAAAGTCTAGCTTCTTCCGAGTCCTCTGACACTACAGCTGCAAAGTTCATGAACTGTTTGACCAAATAATTCTGTTAGTTGAGGCAAACTACCTCCAGATATTGACGTCACAGGCAAATCTTCCTTTCTTGGGGGTGTGGTGATATAAATTCCGGCCTGTTCATCCGATCTAAATATAAATGGGAATACCCCTAATAGTTTCAAGTCTTCTTTCTGCTCCCATATGATTTTCATTATAATAAGGCAATGATAGCCACATATCATCCTCGTCGGGTTGACCCTTGCTAAGCGTACCCAATCAATATCGTCACTCCTGATTGTTCTCAACGCTGGGATTGCCTGGAATGCCTTGAGGATAGCTGAGCGATTTAGGTTAACTTTTGAAGATGTTACTGACTTAGTTTCCCATTTCATTATTGACGGTATATCGGGGGTAAGGATCACTGAATCAGATTCTAGTCCCGACTCGTCTAAGTAATGAGCTTGGTCATTAGGATGCCTTTGTTAATTATGCATGGCCAACTCTTTTGAAAAACTCATTGTTAATATGGCAACATTGTCCTCGCCTTCTTCTACTAGCTGAGGCTTATTATCACTTGAGGCTTACTCCTTATCAGTAACCTTAATTGGTGTTTTAGATTTCTCATTATGGTTTGATTTAACATTGTGATCATTTAACTGCGATTTTTTCGATTTTGCTTGCTCAACATTTGTGTTAGACTTCTTGGCTTGGTAGGACCAGCCTGTTTGATTTTGTTCCCAGCTGCCTTGATGTATAATGCTGGGAAAAAGTTTAACAAATCAGATTGTTTCTGTTTTCGAGAACATACAGAATTGTCTGATAATAATTCCCTGGTCGCCTTGCCATTTATTCGCTTTTCAGGCCCCTCTTCAATAGACAGGATTTTTTTTTTTATCAGACTCTACATCCAGTAATACTCTGGATTCTTTATTGAGTTGTTGGAAATCAAAATACTCCTTCCTGTTTAATGATTGTGTTATCAGTGTCTTTTTTCCAGCCTTTAAGAAGTAATTTTTTGTTTTTAGTTTTTTATTTACACTGACATTCTTTTTTTGGTTTATCTTACGTTTTTCTCCCCTGATAATGAATCGTTTTTGTTTTCTGGTCAGCACCGGTTTGATCCCTGGATCATTCATCATAATCTCTTGGGATGGTTCATTAAGATTTTGTGATTTCTGTACATCATCCTCAAGGTCAATTAGGTTAGTCAAAGCTGATGGGCTGTCAGGATGGGTCTCAGGGCTGGCACATATCTCTTGAGACAAGACTTCCAACTTATCTCCAGCCAGATGCTGAGCCGATAATTGTGTCTGTAGAATTTGCTTAATTGCTGCAGCATTGTCGGATACCAATTCACATAGTTCATTTTTAGTTGGATCGTTGTTATCAGGTTTGGTCTCTTCTACCGAAGTCATTGCAGCATATGACTTAGCCATACCTGCCATTCTCAAATCCGCCAGGGTTTGAGTGTCTCTGTCAATCATCACAGGACTTGGCTTCAATTTTTTAGTTTAGTAGACAGTGATGCCACTGCATCACAGGTAAATAGGAGCCCTTCCACTCTTTATTTTAGCCAATACCTACATTAATAGATCATTGGTGGTAACAATTTGGGTGTGAGTCTGATCGTGCCCCTTATCATGGAGAATCAAAATCATTGTCGGAACTGGAAAATCTGATCCTAAGTCCGAGGATTCCAGAAGGTTACGCTTGACCTCTATTTCAAACTAACCACCTCTAGGTTTTTCTGTAAGAGGGGAAAGGGCATTCTCTGGTTCAGAAAATGTACACACCTCAGAGGACTTAGGATTACCTTGAATATCTGAGGGCAAACTAGATCCAAGGTTATGAAACTCCTGAATCGGGGCATCCATTTTGATTGACTCACACCCTATCAGATGTTTGTTACCCTGACTCTGTTTTTCCGTCGAGTCAATGGATTTGGTGAATACATGGACATCTTCCATGCAGTATCGACTTTGTTTGACCAGGGTTGAGGGTCCCCTTGAAAAACGCATCCGTTTCTCCAGGAGGGCCTCAATCGCTGGTGCAATAATGGAGATATCAGAAAATCTGGGTTTAGTAGAGGTAATGGACATGTTAGATATTAACTCACTATGTTCAGGCACCTCCATATCATCACTAGATGGTATATTTGATTGATCCAGGTTCATCTCTTTGACTTTGTAGGTCTGGGGCAACAATAAATCGCCTGTTTTAACCTTCACTATTGGTTCGAAATGTAGTGTATGATGGATTTCATCCACTGCATGATACAGTAATTTTTGCGGTAATATTCCTCCCATTTTTTCAAAGTAGGTTGATGTACCGGCCTCATTGGAATTACTCATTTCACTGAATTGACACATTTAAACCATCTTCTTCACTGCGGATATCCGCTTCGTGGCTTTTATCAATGGTAGCATTGTGGATCTTGCGACCACTATGCAAGCCATTAACCATTGCCGCGACTTCTCTAGGTTAAACAGTGCCAATCACCAACTCAATTCAACTATGGATCGCCGTAGGCTAAATCAATTCAAGTTCAGAATATTAATAGCAAAAACGTTCCTCAAATCCCAGAATGAGATACACAACAGTAGTGTTCACCAGAACAGATTCAAAAATAGGTAATAGTAGTGTACACCTTGTCGTAGTCACTTGCAGGTGGTAATTATATTCATATATTAAATATAAATGATCACAATATTCCCCAGCTCACATTCGAGGTTAGATTAGCAGGGCAATCTCTAGATCAAATTAGCAGGTGATCAACAATACTGTTCACCAGTTTAAGTTAAATCGTGAAAGAGCCACCCATTTACTTTCACAGTAAGAGTGCGAATAGTATTCACCAGCGTAAATTCAAACGATAGACAACATTCATTATGCAAGTGATTAGGCATAGCAAGGCACAGCAACACATTACACCCATTCAATTTCACATAAAAGCAATAGTGGAAAACAACACAATAAAGTCGGCAGTAAAATCCACCAGTACAAATTCAATGGAAGCGGCTGTAGAATTCTCCCGCTCGAGTTCAGTTATGAATAATTGTTTCCCCAGCGCACGTTTGTTAGGGAGAATTCTCTGTAAGGCTAATTTCGAGCGGATTGGGCCCTCCGACGTATTCCATATCTATGACAGGTAATCACCACAGCTGTGCTGCTTCGGAAACTTTTTCCTGCGTCGATGACGTCGATGCGCCGTCATCGAGGACCTCCTCTGACGTCATCCGATGTGATAAGTAGGACGCACGACGCCCGTAGCCTCAGTTCCGTTTTTTGTGCGAACGTGTTGCTTCGTGAATCTCGGTTACGCCTCGACTCTTTGGAGTTCTGTTCTTCTCGGTTCTTCGAACCTGTTCGTTTTTGTGAGAAAATCCTTTATAAGAAGATGTCTTCTACTTCGTCTTCGACCCCGCGTCCGGGCTTCAAGAAGTGCGGGGAGTGTGGGGCCAAGATGTCAGTGACTGACTCGCACGACGCCTGCCTCTGGTGCCTCAAGGAGGCCTACGACACGGATGACTGTATCGACTGCCAGTCGCTCACGTCCAAAGCCTTACGGGAACGTAAGAAGAAGTTGTCGGTAGGTCGGGTGTCCAAGCCCCGGAAGCCGAAGACTGCGGGGCTTTCGACGGATGATTCGAGAGGTGACTCTCCGCGTCGTCGTCGGAAGTCTCGTGGGTCTCCTTCTAGGAGTCGGTCTCGCCACTCCTCGGCCTCTTCGAGGCATTTTTGGAAGCGCCGACGGCGGTCGTCTTCCAGGTCCTCTTCTGAGGACTCTGCCCGGCACGTCGCTTACCCCACCAGCCGTGCGACGCCGGAGGAATGGGCTTTCTTCGGGAAGAAAATGCTGGCGATTCTCGAGTCGCAGGGTACTAAACCGTCCGCGCCCCTGAGTGGGGTCGGCCGTGAGAGTTCGAGAGACACCGCTCGCAAGAGTGGTCGGCACGAGTCACGGAGAGGTCCCGTTCGGACAAGGGGACTCGTTCTCGACGTACCCGTTCCAGGTCCTGGTCCTCGACGCGTTCGAGACCGTGTGCACCTGTGATGTCTTTGAGGAAGACATCGACACCTAGAATATATCTCTATGGGATTTTCCCATTGTTCGAGGCTACCAACTTTAATTATTTAATTCTTAAAGCCTCGAACATACCGCAGGTTTATTTATTTAATATTAATTCGCCAGTTGGTATTTTTTGCCAGAACTCGATTCTAAAATGGCGTTTGTGTTCTCTTCTGTGACTCCAACCCAAGTCGAGCCCTTTGTTCCACTTTTTGGTGGGCTTCTCCACAGAAGCCTCCAAAAGTGGTGCCACAGGGGGTGCGGGAGGGGGTTTAGGCACCCTGGACTGTGTTACCTTGGTAACTCAAGTCACACTCTTGTTTGATTGATAGCTAGGCTGAGTGAATGGGGGTATGCTGCATAAAAGCAGGGCTTTGGGGACTGGAACTTCAGAAGTTGCCACAGGACCTAAGAATCCGAGGAGGTAGAAGCTGAGCCGGCCTGCAACGACGACACCACTGGTGGAGCCCTGCTGAACCGTCTCCCCACTTTTCCCAACGACAGAGGAGATCTCCAGCCCGGAGAGTCTTCTTCCTTTGACTGGTGGGGATAACCAGTCTACCTTCTTTTCGCCTTCCTGGAGCATCTGGTGGCCGCCTTCCCTGCGCCAAGCACCCCGGCAACCGGGATACCACGTTTTCACCACTACCGCAAACCGAAAGGGTAGTACCTTTGTACCGGAGAACTCTGCGGCTGGTTTCTTCCCTGGCAGTGCAACGACCTTCATCTTTGCTCCACGACGAGATCTTCTCCTCCTCTGGACGACGCTGCGACTTGCACCCGCTGGCAGGAACAACTGCCCCTGCTGGAGGATCCTCTCCATTTAAGGTACCGTGTTCCGCCTGGCTTCCCTTGCAACCGTTTGAACGGGGTGTATTAAATCCTCGTCTCTCGAACCTGGGTTAGCCTGGGACAGCTTAGCTAACTTTCCTGCACTGAACTAAACCTTTTTCGAACTACCTCCACAAACTTTGAAGACTCTGTGTAACTGTCTGATCTTGGGCATCGTCCGCCTGGCTCCCTTGAAAGTGGGCCTGGCACCCAAACTTCCTTGCTCACCAGTAGACTGTGCCTTCCTAAACTTGCTGTGGGTCTTTAAAAAGTGTTTAGTGTGTATGCTTCCATAATTCTGCTTTTCCCTCCCTTTTTATCTAACTTGTTGGAGTGCCATCGAACGTTAAGCGCTCACCTCTGTCTGGAAATAAGTGGTGTTAACTAAGACTTGTCCAACAAGTAATCAGGGATGTACATATGATAATAGTGATTGTGTTTTGAACTTATCTTACTAATTTAGTGCTAGTGTGTTTTATAAGTGTGTGTTAAATAATTATATACTTTTACACCCAAGCTCTGGTCAGTGTTTGCTTGTGCTACAGTATTTCTGTACCTATTTCGTATGCTCTGTATACTGCCTAACTCTTCTTGAGGGAAGTCTGACTGCTCAGCCACAGCTACCAGTGAATCTGTGTGGTACGGACTGCTACCAAGTGGGTTTACTGCCAAACACCTGTAGTCTTAAATCTTTTGCAGTGGTCCCTAAGGGAACTGCACCGGTTTCTGCCTAACAACGTTCAAACATAAGCCACAATATTATCTATAGTAAGTTAGCGGGAAGTAGTTCATAAGCTCGAATTCAGATAAAGCTAAACCTATTTATAGGCTGACTGTACAAGTAGCGTCATATAATGCTTTTCAATTTAGAGGGATATAGCATGGAACAGGCAATCTCTTAAGTTATCAACAGAATTTCAGACAACTTACTATGAAGCCCCGTAGGGCAACAATAGTTGTTCGAATAACTGCGTAGATTCCCCCCAGCCCATCAGCCTGCGACCCGTCGAACAGTCAAACAGTAAACGTGCACGTCCGTTGCACTTCCTGGATGCGCCAGACTTCTTGAAATGTGTTCCGCAGGATGGGAGGTGTATGATAAATTTAATGAACAGTTACATTGGAATAACTTAAAGCTATGATTGTCTGAGATGTTCTTAGTCTATTCACAAATGGATAAGAACTGGTTCTCCCTAATCTCAAACGTGTTTCTCATTCCTTCTTGACCTGCTACAATTCCCATCAATACTTTGGTAAGCTGTTAATCAAAGTAATGACTCCCATCTATCGTTCCCCAATCATGCTTCCCCAGGGCTGTAATCTCTCTCTCTCTCACCCCCCCTCCACCACCTCCTCCTTGATTAGGGGGGGGGGCTTCATTTGCAAAAGCCTGGGTTAAGATCTTTGTTTCAAAATTATTCAGGAAGATGGAACTGCATTAAGCATGTTCCTCCGGTGGCTTGCCGAGTTTGAGCACAAGGATTATCAATACCTGATTTGTCAAATCCAGTAAGAGCTGTGGTTGATCACCTTCTTCTACACTGGTACAGTCTGCATCTAAATTCTTTCTCTAAAATTCAGTTTCAAGCAGTGTGGTCAAGATAGTGCTAGGTGCAGAGTGGCTTTCTAGAGCTCTGGACTGGCATCCCACTCCCACTGTGAAGGCCTTCCAGAACTCAGAAACTGGGATTCAAAGGTGAGAGACCAATGGGGAACATCGAATTACTTAACGAGTGAAAGCTAAATCCTGGGTAATCAATTTAATATGCAGTTAGACCAAAGCTGCCTGACCGTAATATGGTGGTTGCTTTCTCCATGCAGAGATTCAAATTTCAGCTCCAAGCCTCTTCAGGTGGTAAGGTGTACCTTGTAAAAGCACAGAGATGAGCCTGCTTCTCTGATGCCCTGAGGATGAAACATCAAGGAAGCACCACCATATTGTAATGCCAGTGTAAGGAAGTTGCGATTTTGTCTGGATTCGTGGGCAAGCTCCCCTGCATGGAGTGGCCTGCACGAAGAAAGCCAACCTCTCCTTTACCCTGCCAGCGTAAAGTTGGCCAACAATGGGGGACAAAATAAGGGAGTCTTACTGTTGAATTAGGACGCAAAGTGCCCCAAAACACTGCCTACTGGGTTCACCCTGGCACCCCTGCTTAGACAGAGAGGCAGTCGATGTGCTATATTGAGCTGGGACTTGATTGATATTAGACAGACGTTGCAGTTCAAAATTGAATTTAGATCTCAGCAACCACATGCCCTCCAGAGAATCAAGGAAATGTGGCTCAGTTTAGACCCAAAGTTGTGAGGAAAAGAAGTTATAAAAAGGCCCTAGGAGGAAAGTGGGAGAGGACAGGTGCATGAAGATAAATCACCAGAACCACCCATGCAAAAGGATGAATCACCTACGAAGAGGCAAAGAAATGAATTGCGTCTAGGGAGAGAGGACCTTTCTGCAGCAATAACCGATAATAGGATTGGAAGTTGAGCACCTGGGAGGTGCTTAAGGATACAGATGATGAACACTCAACGACAAAGGAACTGATGACCTCTGCAACAGCTAAAAATCTGGAAGTATTTGTCCAAAATCTCCACAGTAACTGCAAAGACATGGAGAATCATTCCAGAAGAGACAATATCAGGATCAGAAACCTAATGGGGTATGGGGTGTGAGAACAAGCATGGTATTGAGAGAGTCACATACACAAGAGAGAACAGTTAGTTTGAAAACCTTTATTTAAAATATTCAAGGTGGGTGTAATGCCCAGCTTGCCCTATCTCTAGTTTGGGATTTCCCTCAACTGATGTTTCTAAGGATGGTCTATGTTATGTTACTTGTTATGTTACTTGGCATTTATATAGCGCCTTATGGGATGATCTCAAAGCGCTGGTAGGTTGAACACCCTCGGCAACCCTAGTTCAAGTCAGTAGATAGAGAGAGTCCTATGGTGCATGGGTGCACCGGATATGTGTGCAGCTGGTGTAGCTGTTGGATGATAGTTGCTTCCTAGCGATAGGTGTGGTGCTGAGGAAATCAGTTGGATGTTTAATGTCTGGTGGGTGGACCACCCAGACTGGGTTCTGGCTGCGTTGGGCCTGAGGAACACCTACGCGAACAGCTAGCCCGGAATGTGCTCAGCTAGCTGTGTTTTATTAGGGTGATGAGGTGATCATGGAGTCGTGTTTGTATGTGAACAGATAGGCCGAATTAACAGGAGTATAGCTGTGTTCCAGTTGAATGATGGTGTATAGTGGGAGGGTAAGCGTAGTGGTGTGATATGGTGGTTATCAGTAAAAACGCCTGAGACCACGTGAGCAGGACGGTGGGGACATACGTAACAACATACAGATATAAAGCGGCAGGGTGGATACAGGTATATATGGGATACAGATATATATGGGGATACAGGAGGATAGCATATATAGGGGATACAGGTATATGGTGACGGCATGGGGAACTGGTGTTGCCTCCGTTCGTACCATCCGCTACATCCGCCTTATCGGCACCATCCTGACGTCCACGCCATCCGCGACGTCCACACCATCCGCTCCATCCACACCATCCCACCATCCATCTGCTCCATCCACACCATCCACCCCAATCTACTCCTTCCACTCCATCTGTTCCATCCACTTGATCCGTTCCATCTGTTTCATCCACCCCATCCGTTTCATCCGTTCGAGGGGATTGGGTCCTCCGACGTATTCCATATCTATGACATGTAATCACCACAGCTGTGCTGCTTCGGAAAATCTTTGGCATCTGCGTCCTGCGTCGATGACGTCGATACGCCGCCCTCAAGGACCTCCTCCGACGGCCGACGTCACTGGATGTTATAAGTAGGACGCACGACGCCCGTAGCCTCAGTTCCGTTTTTTTCGCGAACGTGTTCGCTTCGCAGATCTCGGCGCGCCTCGACTCTTTGGAGTTTCTGTTCTTTCTCGGTTCTTCGAACCTGTTCGTATTTTGAAGTATATTCTTTGTGGAGATGTCTACCTCGTCTTCCACCCTGAGTCCGGGCTTTAAAAAGTGCGGGGACTGTGGGTCCAAGATGTCGGTGACGGACTCGCACGACGCCTGCCTCTGGTGCCTCGGGGAGACCCATGACACGGATGACTGTGTCAACTGCCAGTCGCTCACGTCCAAAGCCTTGCGTGAGCGCAATAAGAAGTTGTCGGTAGGTAAGGTGTCCAAGCCACGGAAGTCGAGGTCTGCGGGGCTTTCGACGGACGATTCGAGGGGCGACTCTCTGCATCGTCGTCGTCGGAAGTCCAGTGGGTCTCGGTCCCGGAGTCGGTCCCTCCACTCATCTGCCTCTTCGAGGCACTCCCTGAAGCACCATCATCGGTTGCCTTGCCCGTCCTCATCCGAAGACTCCGCCCATCGGCGGGTCGCTTATCCCACCAAGCATGCAACGCCGGAGGAATGGGCTTCCTTCGGGAAGAAAATGTTAGCGATTCTCAAATCGCAGGGCACTGGTCCGTCTGCGCCTCCGAGTGGAGTCGGCCGTGATCGGTCGAGAGACACTGCTTGCACGACTTCAGGCTCGGGTGGTTGGCACGATTCGCGGGAGAGCTCCGCTCGGACAAGGGGAATCGTTCTCGTTATGCCCGGTCCAGGTCCCGGCCCTTGATGCGCTCGAGACCGTGTGCACCTGTGGTGTCTTCGAGGAAGACGTTGACGCCGAGGTCGTCGACGGACTCTTTTGAGGCCCCGCCTCCGAAGAAGTCAACGCCATCGGCGCCCAGGCTGTCGAGGGACACGCTCGGGGCTCCGGCCTCGAGGCCTGTGTCGATGCCATTGATGCTGTCGGCGTCGACGCTGATTCACTTGACGCCCTCGACTCCTTTCGAGGCTGTTTCGACGGGGGTACCCTGGGGCTCGGTGGAACCCACTAGAAAGGCTCTGGCCAAGGTCAAGCATGGCTTTGTTCCACATTCTGTGCCTTCTTACCGCCATCTTCAGTTTATTTCAGAGGTGGATGAGGGATCTGACGATGGCATGGTTCCTGATACGGTGCCAGGCGAGATTCTCTTGGGCCATAGCCAAATTGAGGACCTGCGGCAGTCCCTGCACGATGCCAGTGGGCTGGACACCTCTCCGGAGGTGGAGTTTTGTAGGCCTGAGCCTGGAACTCATGCCGACTCCTTGTACCGGCGCCTTATGTCTAGGGTCACCGAGTACTTGGGATGGTCTGCTCCCCCAGGGGATTTTCTTCAGGATGACCTTATGGATATCCTCGACCAAGGTCCACCAACTGACCCGGTACTGCTGTTCCATATGGCTCTACAGAGGAGGGTGGCGGTGGCTTGGACTGCTCCGGAGAGTCTCCCGGCAGTGGGCAAGTCTTTGCTGCGAAAATACCACCAAGCCAGCAGCGACCCCTGCTACTTGACCAAGCACCCCACTCAGGAGAGTTTGGTGGTGCAGGCAGCTACGGCCCTGGCAAAGCAGGCGTCGTATCCTACCATCCCTCCTAATAGAGACGACAAGCGTTTTGACGGCTGGGCGAAGAAAGTGTTTTCTTCAGGGGGTATGGCGCTTCAGGCAGCCAACTCTGTATGTGCCTTGTCACGTTTCACGCACACTCTGTGGAACTGAGTTTCCTTAGTGGCTGAACATATTCCCAAAGGGGACGAACGGGATGGTTTCCTTGCCATGGTTCAGGATGGCAAGGATGCCATGTGTGAGGCCGTTCAGTCGGGTTTGTATATGACAGATTGCGTCAGCTGGTCCATGGCAGCGAGCACCGTGATACGCAGGTTTGCGTGATTGCGGAAGTCGGGGTTTGGTCCTGATGTGCAAGCCCGGCTCCTCCACATGCCCTTTGACGATGAACATCTTTTTGGCAGCAAGGCTGACAAGAGCCTTGAGAGGTTGCAGACCTCCAAAGCTGCAGCGAAGTCGTTGGGCGCTGCAGTTCGCCAACCTCCACCTTTTCGTCCTAGGGGACAGCAATGGAGGGGAGGTTCTTTTGTTATTACTCATCCTTTGGTAAAGCGAGAGGAGCTGCCAGTCAAAGGGGCCACCGTAGGAGTGCCAGAGATGGAAAACAAGGTACTCGAGGTGCCAAGGCCACTCAGGCTGTTGCCTCTTTGCCCTCAGGCAACGCCGCAGCCGCTTCAGCTCAGTCATGAGGCCATGTCCCATGGTTCGCCGGTTGGGGGAAGGCTTCCGCAGCATCTTGCAGAGTGGCGTGCCATTACTTAAGATGTGTGGGTTCTGGAGATCATAACCCACGGCTACTGTCTTCCTTTCCGGCAGAGGCCTCAAGACAATCCACCGGGGAATCTCTCTTTGAAGGGTCCGGATCCGCTCCTTGCGCAGGAAATTCAAACCCTGCTGGAGAAAGGCGCCATAGAACTGGTGCCTGTAGCGGAGAAGAACAAGGGATGGTATTCCTCATATTTTTTGATTTCCAAGAAAGACGGGGGATTGAGACCCATCATGGACTTGTGCGGTTTGAACAAACTCCTCAGGAAGGACAAGTTCAAGATGGTTACTCTCTCTCAAGTCCTCCAGGCCCTTCAACTTCAGGACTGGTTGGTGTCTCTCGACCTCAAGGACGCTTATTTTCATGTGCCGATACATCCAAAGCACAAGAAGTACCTGAGGTTCGCGGTTGGCGACTCGCACTTTCAGTTTCAGGTCCTGCCGTTCGGATTGACCTCCGCCCGAGGGTCTTCACCAAGCTCATGGTAGTGGTGGCAGCGCACCTCAGGAAAGGGGGGATTCACGTCTACCCCTACCTGGACGATTGGTTGATCAGGGCGCGCTCTCCCGAGCAAGTCCTGGATCATCTGTCAGTCACCTGCCACTCCCTCAACAAGCTGGGCTTCTCCCTCAACTTAAAGAAGTCCCATTTGACACCAACTCAGAGGCTCCAGTACATCGGAGCTGTGCTCGACACGTCACTGGGGCAGTGTTTTCCTCCCCAGGTGAGGGCTCAGCACATTCAGCAGATGGTGCACAAGTTTCAGCTTGCCCAGAGTCTCCAAGCGTTCAAGTTCTTGAGATTGCTCGGCCTCATGGCATCCTGCATTCTTCTGGTGCCAAAGGCCAGGTTGCGGATGAGATCTTTGCAATGGGCACTTAAGCTCCAGTGGTCTCAGTCCTCCGGCAGGTTGTCGGACCCTGTTCAGGTGCCGTCCTCGGTCACCCAGGACCTTCTGTGGTGGGCCGTCAAAGACAATCGGATGAAGGGGGCTCCATTTTGGCTACCCTGGCCGGAGGTGACGGACGCATCCCTCACGGGATGGGGAGCTCATGCCAACGATTTGACAGTCAGCGGTCGTTGGTCTCTGTCGGAGTCCAGACTCCATATCAATCTGTTGGAGCTGAGGGCCGTCAGGCTAGCCCTGAAGGCTTTTCTGCCGACTGTGCAAGGGAAGAATGTCCTGATCCTGACAGACAACACGGTGGCCATGCACTACCTCAACAAACACTTCCTCTGTGCAGGGAGGCGATGCAGCTCTGGTTCTGGGCAATCCAGCAGGAAGTTTCGATCTCGGCAGTTCATCTGGCCGGAGACAAAAACGAGACAGCGGACGCTCTGAGCAGGTAGAGCGTGATCTCTCACGAGTGGGAGTTGGCTCGGGAGATTCTCCTGGAGGTCTTCGCCCTTTGGGGGACCCCTCAAGTGGATCTCTTTGCCTTCAGTGTCAACCGGAAGTGCGAGAGGTTCTGCTCACGGGAATTTCCTCCAAAAGGAGCCTTAGGAGACGCATTCGTGGTGGAGTGGTCATTCCCACTGCTGTACACGTTTTCTCCAGTCCCCATCATCCCGCAAGTACTGCAGAGGTTACGGAGGTTCGGTTCCCGGATGATCCTCATTGCTCCGGCGTGGGCCCAGAGGACGTGGTACCCAGACCTTCTCGACTTGTCCATCTGCCCTCCACGTCGTCTTCCCTACCGAGGCTATCTGCTCTCACGGGAGTGGAGTCGGGCTCTCCATCCAGAGGTCAGATCCCTCAACCTTCACGCTTGGTTTCTGAAAGGTTGAGGTATAAGGATTGGGACCTCCTTGAAGACGTGATGGAGGTGTTACTCTCGGCCAGACGGCCAGCAACAAAGTCCCTGTACCTTTGCCGTTGACGCAAGTTCTGCGACTGGTGCAGGGTTAAGAATGTGGATCCTTTTGCATTTGACATTCCCATGGTTCTGTCTTTTTTGCTTTCTTTGGCCCACAGGGGCTTGCAAGTGGGTACCGTTAAAGGTTACCTGACGGCGCTGTCCATATTTAAGCGCTCGTCTGAAGAGTGTTCCTATTTTAAAATTCCTTTAATTTCTCAGTTTCTGAAAGGGCTCACTAATGTGTTCCCTCCGTCACCTTTCCAGGTGCCCGGTTGGGATTTGAACCTTGTTCTCAAGTTTCTGATGGGTGCTCCATTTGAGCCTTTGCATTCATGCCCTTTGAGAATGTTAACTCTTAAAACTGTATTTTTGGTTCTCCAGCATGGGGTCTGGCATGGA
Organism: Ambystoma mexicanum; assembly: GCF_040938575.1. Taxonomy (NCBI): domain Eukaryota; kingdom Metazoa; phylum Chordata; class Amphibia; order Caudata; family Ambystomatidae; genus Ambystoma; species Ambystoma mexicanum. Next base: position 41,388,934 of record NC_090933.1, read on the forward strand.
TTCACATGCTCATGAATATTCCCCGTCGTCAGGCTGGGAATCCTCGGTAAAGAAAAAACCAGTATCAGTTTCGTTTCTGATCTGTCTTTCGTAGTAATAACCAATCACTGGTCTCTGCGTCATACTGACCACAGCCAATGACTGCCCTCTACCTAAGCACCGCCTCTGGCAGCCATCTTCAGATTTTTACCGCACATTCATGTGTTGGGATCCTCGTGCTATTGCTCTCGAGTGTTAGTGCTATTTTTTCACATTTTTTCTCAAAAAACTTTGTTTTTTCGGTCAAAAGAGCCTCAAGCTCCACCGACTCTCCATCCGATCAACGGGGACCCGTGTCGGATTCGTCTGCGCCCCTCAAGGGTGAAGATCTCGTCGAGCTACGCTTTTGGAGGACTCCAGAAGTTTCTCAGGCCCGGACATGGCCCAGGAGAAGGGAAGCTCGACGCCCGGAAAGCTGTTCAGGATCTGCCCTGGATGCCTGCTGCAGAACGTCTTTAAGGAGGACGAACACTCCTTTTGTCTCTACTGCTTACATGAGGACAAGACGCACGTGGAGAAGGACTGTGCGTTTTGCGGCAATATGTCGGAGCGGACCATGAAGGACCGCCACCAACGTCTCGCCAACTGGCTGGAAGGGAAGAGCCCGTCAGGCGAGAAGAAGAGGAAGAAATCCGAGCGGTCTTCTAAGACCTTTGAGGACGCCCCGGCGACGGGGGTCCAACACAAGGCCAAGCACCGCGACTCCGCTGGCACCGGGAGCGCCGAACGGTCGGGCTCTACGGGCGCCAGGCAGGGCGCACCCTCCCCGGCACCTTAAGCCACGAGCCAACGCTCTGGGTCGGGTAAGAGGAAGGGCGATCACCCGGCGAAGCTCCTGGAGAGGCCCCAGTCGAGCTCGAAGGCCCCATCGGAGGGGGAGCGAGGCAGTGTCCCCCCCCCCCCTCAAGGATAAGGCGGTGAGCGCACCTAAGGTGGTGAAGGCCTTAATCCATCCGGCCAAGCCCTCTATCGATACTGTCGCGGCGGCCCTGGCTCAGCCTGTGGAGGCTACACCAGTGGTGGCGACCTTGGGGCTCAGAGTCTCCCTGCCACCTCGGAGGGAGTCCTCTTTTGTGCCCATCGATAGGACCCCCGTGAAACCCCCGGCGGGGAAGAAAAAGGGGGGGCAGGGCGTCGTCGTAGATTCGGCCTCAACCTCAGAGGAAGAGCTGATTGAGGTCTTAAGCCACGGCCTTGGCGTGGAAGAAGACCGGCCCGTCGGGATGGATCCCGACGCAGGTGACGACGACATCGTCGAGGGTGCCGACGGGGCTCCTAATCGCCCATCGGATTCCCCTCTGCCAGTGCCGCAAGACAACTCGGCGGCCATTTTGTTGGCTATACAGTCCTTATGTTCAGAGATAAGGACGAGACTACCGTTGCCGACGGAGGAACCTCTCCCGTCGGGGGATCCTGAACCGGGACCTTCTGGTGCTCCCCCGCCCAAGAAAAGAAGGATTCACCCTCCACCTCCTTTTCAGCCGTCGCGCCCCGTCCAGTCCTCCTCCCCGTCCACCCGAGGGGATGATACGGGGACTGACACGGCAGCGACGGGTACGGACGACGAGGTATACGACGAGGATCTACCGTCGTCACCTCCCACCAGGGTTTCTCCGCCCGACGAGATTGGATCGTTCCACTCCATGATCGCCAGGGCATCCGAGCTTTTCCAACTCTGCCCTGAGGAGAAGAAAAAGGAAGGATTCCTTTATCAACAGGGCGAGGCCAAGAGGAAGACGGTCCTCGCGGTGCCTCTACTGGACGACATTTGGGATGAGGGCCTCGCCCTCCTCAAGAACCCTTCCCCGACGCCAGCTAGAAGAAACCGGTATGAGAAGAAGTACCGGGTCCCGGACGCGGCCCCCCTGTGCCTCCGGGCGCAGCCTAGCCCGGACTCCGTCGTCTCCGCGGCGGCCAGGAAGAAAGCGGGGGGGGTGCGGCCTCCACATCGACTTCCCCACCGGACGGCGAGGGAAAGAAATTGGACGCTATGGGACGCAGGGTCATCTCGTCTGCAGCGACGACGATTAAAGCGGCCAACGCCTTGGCTATCGTGGCCCGCTACGACAGGGAGCTATGGTAAAAACTGGCTCCCCTGCTGGACTTCCTACCGGACGACAAGAGGGCGGATGCCCTGGAGATCCTACAGGAAGGCGAGGTGGCGTCGGACCACGCCATCACTATTGCCACGGACATCGCCGACACTGGGTTTCGCCAGTTGGGCAACGGCGTGTGCCTTAGGCGGCGTGGATGGCTCAAGGCTACGGACTTCCGTCAAGACGTACAGACCAGAGTCCTGGACATGCCGTTCGATGGGAACAACCTGTTTGGGAAAACAGTGGACGATTCCCTTCAGGCCATTAAAGCGGACACTGAGACGGCCCGGGCCCTTGGGGTTCTGCAGCAACGATGGACGCCCTTTCGGAGCAGCGGAGGCAAGGGCGCCTCCAAAGGTTGCGGCGGCGGTTTCTCCACCTACCGTCAAGCGGCCTGCTCGTCGTCTCAGGAGGCCTACAGAGGACGAGGCAAGTCTGGCGGAACCCGCCGTCGTCGCCAAGGAGGTCAAGGCGGCAAAGCCTCGTCGAAACAGGATTGAACCGGCCGTGGGGTCGGGCCCCCACCGAAGCACCCCGGTGGGAGGCCGGCTGGCGAGCTTCGTCAGCGTGTGGTAGTCCATCTCCACCGACCGTTGGGTGCTGGACGCCTTAGCCCGGGGCCACGCGCTCGAGTTTCAAAGAAGGTGCCCGCGCGTCCCCCCCATGGCCAGGAAAGAGCTTCACGTCCCTCAGCTTCTCCTGGAGGTAAAGGCGATGCTCAGGAAGGGCGTCATCGAACTCGTCCCAAAGAGGCTTCCCGGCTCCAGAGTTTACTCGAGATACTTCCTCGTGAAGAAGAAGACGGGAGGATGGCGCCCCATCCTAGACCTGCGACGTCCGAACAAGTTCATCAAGGCGCAGAAGTTCCGGATGGTCACCCTCCAGCACGTCCTGGGGCAGCTGGAGGAAGGCGACTTCCTGTCGTCGTTGGATTTGGAGGATGCCTACTTCCACATTCCCATCCTAAAGGGGCACCGAAAATTCCTCAGGTTTGTGGTCCAAGGGCATCACTACCAGTTCAAAGTCCTCCCCTTCGGACTACGGTTGGCACCAGGGTATTTACCAAGTGCCTTGCACCGGTGGCGGCGCAACTGCGCCGCGAAGGGATCCACGTCTACCCCTACCTGGACGACTCGCTCACCCGAGCCAAGACGAGGGAGCTCGCCTTGGAGCACACGGCAAGGACCGTCCAACTTCTCACGGACCTGGGATTCTCCGTGAACTACGCCAAGTCCCACCTGGTACCCGCGCAAAACGCACTGTTTCTGGGAGCGAAGCTCGACACAGTGTCCCTTCTGGCCTCCCCGTCGGAGGAAAGGACCAGGTCCATCCTGGGCAAGGTACAGCGGATGTTGGTTTCCGACGCGGCCAAGGTGAGGTCCATCAAGTCCCTCCTCGGAATGATGTCTTCTTGCATCTACCTCATTCCCATGTGCAGGCTCCGGATGCGCCTGTTGCAGGAGTTCCTGGACGCGCGCTGGATCCAAACGACGGGCGGCTTCGAGGAGAGGATCACACTCGACGAGAGTTTCCGCCAAGCGGTCCGGTGGTGGGGCACCCGCGCGCATCTGACGGCGGGCATGGACTTCCAGACCCCAGACCACCAGGAGACAGTGACCACGGATGCCTCCCTGGAAGGGTGGGGAGTGCACACCTAAAATCTGCACGCGAGAGGCCTCTGGCTCCCGACGGAGAAGTCCCTCCATATCAACGTCCTGGAGCTCCGTGCAGTGTTCTGGGCCCTCAGATCCTTCCTTCCGTCCCTCAGGGGCAAGGTGGTGAGGATCTTCACCGACAACACCACCACCATGTTTTACATCAGGAAACAGGGCGGAACCAGGTCCCCAGCACTGTCCAAGGAGGCGCAGGACCTGTGGCATTGGGCAGTCGCCCAAAGGATGTTTCTGGTGCCGTTTCATCTGGCAGGGATAAAAAACACCATCGCCGACTCACTCTGCAGGGAGCTGCGCTTGTGCCACGAGTGGGAACTACGGCAGGATCTAGTGGATCGCCTCTTCCGACGGTGGGGCACACCCCAGATGGACCTGTTCGCGACGGCGACGAACTCCAAGTGCCGGAGGTTCGCCAGCAGGTTTCCCCAGGCGAGGAGCATGGGCGATGCTTTCTCGTTCCCCTGGGAGGGCATTTCCTCTACATGTTCCCTCCTTTGCCACTGCTAATCCGGCTCGTCAACCAGCTCAAGAGGTCACGGTGCAGGATGATCCTCGTCGCACCTGCGTGGCCGAGGCAGATATGGTTCCCGGACCTTCTGGACTTGTCAGCGTCCCCGCCAATCAAGCTGCCGGTGGACGCGGATCTACTCTCCAGGGAAGGAGGCGCCATCCTCCACCACGACCCGAAATCGCTGAACTTGCAGGCCTGGCTCCTGCAGCGCTAGAGTTTGGAGGATACGACATACCGGCCAACTGCAGAGAGGTTCTTGCAAAGGCCAGGGCGTCCTCGACTCTTAAATGCTACGGACACAAATGGAAGAGGTTCTCTGTCTGGTGCCACGCACAGAAGATTAACCCTCTACGGATTACGGCTCCCCAGGTACTGCCGTACCTGTTGACGCTGGCCAAAGCTGGACTGGCACACGCGTCCATCAAGATTCATCTTGCTGCGATCTCCCGATACACCAGAACCACGGGCCGGACGTCCCTGTGGTCTCATCGTCTGGTGAAAGAGTTCATGAAGGGACTGTTCAGATCGTTCCCGCCGGTGAAGGCGCCGGCCCCGGCGTGGCAGCTCAAAGTGGTGCTGACCAAGCTCATGGGACCTCCGTTCGAGCCTCTGCACTCGGCCCCGTTGAAGTTTCTGTCGTGGAAAACAGAGTTTCTTGTGGCCATCACCTCCGCACGACGGGTGGGAGAGATCCAGGCCCTTTCCTGCAAGGCCCCGTATTTGACTTTTCACGACACGAGGGTAGTGCTCAGGACGCACCCCTCCGTCATGCCCAAGGTACCGTCGGACTTCCATCTCAACGAACCCTTGGTGTTGCCTGTGTTCTTCCCGTCACCTTCGTCGCCGGCTGAGAGGACTTTGCACTCGCTGGATGTGGCTAGAGCGCTGAAGTTCTACGTGGACCGCACAACGTGTTTTCGGAAGACGTCACAACTCTTTGTGAACTTTGGACCTGTCAATCAGGGGAAGGCTCTCTCGAAGGCTTCCATTTCCAGATGGCTCTCCGGCTGTATCATGTACTGTCATCGGTTGGCAAACCGACCGCTGCCTGGCCGTCCGAGAGCCCATTCCACCAGAGCGATCGCAGCTACCACGGCGTTCCTTTCTGGTGTGCCCCTGTTGGACATATGCAGGGCTGCTACGTGGAGGTCGACGCACACCTTCACGAAATTCTACTGCGTCGATCGGGATTCCAGGGAGGAGTCCAGGGTCGGCCAAGCAGTGCTGCGCAACCTGTTCGCCTGAGGTGAGCCTGGTGAGGAGGTAAGATGCTTAATGTTGAGTTTGATGTAATGCTTAATGTTGAGCCTTTGCCACCTCCCGTGGTTGTGCATGTGTGTACTGCTATGTATTCTTTATTCATGAGCATGTGAATCCATGCCAGACCCCATGCTGGAGAAGGAACAAGTTACTTACCTGTAACTGTTGTTCTCCAGCATGGGTCTGGCATGGATTCACATGCGAACCCTCCCGCCTACCCCTCTGCGGCTCTTCACTTGGTCATACTGCCACTTCACGTGCTTCCAAATCTGAAGATGGCTGCCAGAGGCGGTGCTTAGGTAGAAGGCAGTCATTGGCTGTGGTCAGTATGACGCAGAGACCAGTGATTGGTTATTACTACGAAAGACAGATCAGAAACGAAACTGATACTGGTTTTTTCTTTACCGAGGATTCCCAGCCTGATGACCGGGAATATTCATGAGCATGTGAATCCATGCCAGACCCATGCTGGAGAACAACAGTTACAGGTAAGTAACTTGTTCCTTGCGGTCACTTCCGCTTGCAGAGTGAGTGAGTTACAGGCACTTTCAGTTAAGCCACCCTTCACTGTGTTTCATAAGGACAGGGTTGTCCTTAGAGTTCGTCCTTCCTTTCTTCCGAAGTTGGTGTCGGAATTTCATTTAGGCCAGAAGTTTGTTCTTCCGGCGTTTCATCCTCCTCCACATCCTGGTAAGGAAGAGGAGAGGCTCCATAGGCTTGATCCTAGGAGAGCGTTAAGCTTTTATATTTCACGCATGTCCCGGGTCAGAGTGGACGATCAACTCTTAATTGGTTACGCTGGAAAGCGTTTGTGACAAGCTGTGACGAAACAGACTTTGTCTCGCTGGATTATTCTGGCTATTTCAGAGTGTTACCGCTTGGCGGGTGAGGACTCACCAGTCGGCTTGCGGGCCCATTCTACCAGGGGTATGGCTGGCTCTACTGCCCTACAGAAGGGTGTTCCTATTTGTAGCATCTGTGATGCAGCCACCTGGGCTTCGATGCATACTTTTGTACGTCACTACTCCCTCGATTCCATCCGTGGGCAGGATCTGGCCTTTGGCAAGGCGGTCCTTTACTCCGCAATTTGATTGGGCATTCTAAATTTCTGTTTTCTAAATTCTTTTCCCTCCTCCTTGCATTGGTACTGCTTTGGGAGTCTGTCATAGATATGGAATACGTCAAAGGACCCAATCCCCTCGAAGAACAAGTTACTCTCTTACTTTGTAACGTACTTTCGGTGGGATGGTCCGACGACGTATTTCATATCGCTCCCTCCCGGCCTTCCCCGCTGCAGAATTTCTTATGCGATTGCAGCTTACCTTTCCGCAAGGCTTTGTGTGTCAGACTGGCAGAAGACTGGTACCACACGTTCTGGGGGAAAAAACTACAACTGAGGCTACGGGCGTCGTGCGTCTCACTTATAACATCCAGTGGCGTCGGCCGTCGGAAGAGGTCCTAGAGGGCGGTGTATCGACGCCATCGACGCAGGACGCAGACGCTGAAGATTTTCCGAAGCAGCACAGCTGTGGTGATTACATGTCATAGATATGGAATACGTCGTCGGACCATCCCATCGAAAGAACATTACCAGGTAAGAGAGTAACTTGTTCTTCTATCCACTCCATCCGTTCTATCCACTCCATCCGTAACATCTGTTCCATCTGCTCCTTCCACTCCACCCGTTCCTTCCACTCCATCTGTTCCATCCGCTCCATGTGTTCCATCCGTTCCCCCTGTTAGATCCGTTCAATTCACTCTATCCGTTCAGTCACTCTATCCGTTCCATCCACTCACTCCTTTATTTTCTCTACTCGATCAGCTCTGACATACCGTTTACTGTGTCCACCCACTCCGTTTACTCCATCCATCAACTCCATTCACTCCAATCATTCCCTCCAATCCATCCATTATATTCTATCCTATCCTGTGGGTGAGCACCAGGTAGGACAGCTTTGTTGTGTGTTTCATCGTTCGGTTGATGGGGGGGGGGGAGAGGTTTGGGCACATCTTTGGGTGGTCATCAGTGTTATGGGAAGAGCCATGTTTTTAGTAGTTTGCGGAATGACACATAGGGCCTCATTACAAGTACTCCGGTCCGGAATTAACACTGCCGGTAAAACCATACCGGCACCATTTCCATGTCCGCGCAATCATGACCCGCGGCCCCGGTAATAGCACCACCCTAAACCGCCACCGCGGAAATAGGGTTCCCGTTAAGTCCGTCTGCACGGAAACCCCTCCGTTACCGTCAACACGAAACACCGTGAGCATCACAACTAGCGCGGACACGGAAATACCGGCAAAAAAATGGCGTAAATACCGTGATCACGGTGGCGGAACCGCCGCCACCGCGAACATGGCGTTATACACTGCCTGCTGAACTGAATCAGGGCACAGGTGCACCAAATCAGCCCAGCTGGACCTAGCAGGCCACTGGGAGCCTACAAAAGGGCCACACCCAGCCCAACACAACACAGAACCATGCAGGCAGCAGGTCTAGTAGCACTGGGACTGGGCCTACTCAACCAACAGGCAGCACTGCACATGGTGGCAGTAATGGCACAGAGGAGGAGGAGGCGTAGGCGGTGGAGGCGCAGGCGGCAACCAGCCAACCCTGTAGCTATGGCAAACCTCATTGCCCAGCCAGCCCGACCCCGCCGCCAGCCACCAATACCACGCATCAGGGCCTCACCCTGGAACCTCACCCCAGGACAGATCCACACCATATACCGGCTGGACCGCGCAACAATCCTGCACATCACCGCCATGATTGTGGACAACATCAGCAGCCTAATTGACACCCCCACATGCCACCCCCCCGCTCTTGAAGGTTGTCTCAGTTCTGCATTTCCTTGGCACTGGCACCTATCAACACACGGTTGGTGAGCTGCACGGCATATCACAACCGTGTTTCTCAAAAATCCTGGTACAGGGAATGGATGCCCTGTTGCGCCATGTGTCGGAACACATAGCCCTACCCCGCACCCTCCCCGAGGTCATTGCCACCAAGTTGGCCTTCCATGCCATAGCAGGCATGCCAAATTGCATAGGCGCAGTTGACTGCACCCACGTCGAGCTGACAGTACCACATGCAATTGAGGCGGTGTTCCGCAATAGGAAACAGTATCACTCTTTGAATGTCCAGATGGGTTGTGATGCCATGCAACTGATTACACACTGCTGTGCACGTTTCCCAGGCTCATCACATGATTCAATGGTACTGCGGAATTCCACGTTGCCACGGTACATGGAACGCTGTGCCGGACAAAGCACATGGCTATTGGGTGAGTACAGCTGACGATGCTACAACCCTGTCGGAGTGGTGTGTGTGTGTCCAGGCCAATGAGCATTGTGAGTGTGCCGCTGTGACCGCACATGCATCACCCCCCTTCCATCTACCAAATACACAGCGGATGCCAAACATCATGAAGGAAGACATGACAGGGCACCACAATGTGCCCGTGCACACGCTGCCACAGCCAATCCCGTCACTGTCCCATGAACTCTGTGCCACTGCAGACACCCACCCTCAATTGAAACACTGCCCCAAAAAGCATGAGAGGCGTGTAAATGAGACGACGTGTATTTACTACTTCCCTACAGTGGAGTCACTCTGCCATGTGTGGACAGCACTGCACCATGACATGCACACAATCAAATGTCACCCGCAGGGCACAGTAAACATGCAAGTTAATGTGTAGGCCCATATGCAGTCAGCGACATACCTCGTGATGCCCAAGACATACCTCCATACACTGCATGGTACATATGCATGAATGAATGATGATACACGAATGCACAGCAGCAAATGAGGACATGATGCCACAAACACTGACATGTTCCCCCATCTACATCCCATGTAGTTGATGCGGGATATGCACTCACGCCATGGATGATGACACCTGTACGGAGACCAAGGAACAGGCATGAAGAGGCATACAATAGGGCACATATCCGCACACGTGGAATGATTCAGAGGACATTTGGACTGCTGAAGGCCCGTTTCCGCTGTCTGAGCAGATCTGGCGGATCACTGCTGTACAGCCCAGTGAAGACGGGCAAAATCATGCTCGTATGTGCCATGCTGCACAATATATGCCTGCGCAGGAACATCCCAATGCCACCAGACGCAGATGAGGAGGATGGGGATGGGATGGCACCGCCACCCCCTGGGGGTCCACATGATGGCCACAGAGCACGGGATGCCCTGATTCGCATTTACTTTTGAGTCACAGCACATTCACGGAAATGCACAAACATGGTGACGACAATGAATTAATAGTTGCACTGCAAAATAAATGATCAATGTCCACACATGTATGTCTTGATTTGAAATGGTGATGTATTGATGTGATAACAACAGGGAAGAAGGTGCATTGGTTAGGGAAGCTGTACACCCGGGGCCACCCACCACCCAAACGTGCCCACCCCCACCCAGAGCCCATTGTCCAAACCCCCAAAACTACCTACCCCACCACCCAAACGTGCCCACCCCCACCCAGAGCCCATTGTCCAAACCCCCAAAACTACCTACCCCACCACCCAAACGTGCCCACCCCTCTCACACCCTTGTAGTCCACATGTGTCCTGCACTGCCCCACACACATGCCATCACTTCCGTGTGCGCTTCTGTGCCTGTGCAACCTTGCCCGAAGGACCCGTTAGCCTACTCGAGTGCCTCCTTGGACTGGCAGTAGTGGAGCTGGATGGGGTGTTAGTGTTTGATGGGCCAGAATCTGGGATTGAGGGCATCCGTGCCAGATTTGCCTGTTGGCCAACCAACATGGCCTCTACAAGCCTGGAGGTGTGGTCGTTGCCCTCCCGCACATGGCGTGCAAGGGTCACTATGGTGCTCGCAAAGCGTCCAATGGACCTCGACAGGCGACGCACTGAGGCGCTGTAGCTCTCCCTCTGCAGCCTGGATTCCTCTAGCTGCCTCTCCCCCAGCTGGGTGAGGGTAGCCTGCTGGTCCTCCATCCGCTGCATGCGGGCATTCAGTTCGGCCATGGATGGGGTGGGCGACCTCATGGGACTCCCCAGTGAAGTGGGGCTGAACCCCAGCTCATGGAAGGAGCCCAGGTCTTCCAATGTGGGCATCTCCCCCTGTGGCCCCGTTTCCGAGTGCTCTTGCGTGGCACTGTTATCACTGCAGGCCGCCCCCTCTGCAGTGCTGCTGCCTTCGGTGTTGTGTTGGGTGTCCATGATAGGTTCCCGTGGCACCTGTCTAGACTCAGCCAGTGTGGAGACGGTGGGGATGTCGGTGGTGGTGGTGTGCCGCACATCTGTAGTGGCTGGTAATGTGGCCAGAGGTGCAGAACTGTCGGCAGCATCCTCCTGTGTGGTGGCGGTGGCTAGTGTACTTGCCGATGCAGATTGGCTGGCCTGTTGTGCAGTATCACTGTCACTTGAAACGGCTGTGGGGACACAAAGGGCATGCAATTAGTGTTGTTGTGGTGGCAGATGGGTGCATCACATGCGTCATTAAGATTGTACATTGAATAGTGTTTGTCACATGCATCTGATTGCTGGTGTCTGCATTCAGTGATATTGGTTGCCATACGGATCATGATGGGTCCTTTGGCCCACACATGCACTGCCTGGGGGGGGGGTGTTTGTTAATGGGTCCTTTTGGCCCACACATGCACTGCCTGGGGGGGGGGGGGGTTGTTAATGGGTCCTTTGGCCCAGTACTCACAACTGCATATTTACATGTGGCATTCATGTTTGGGCACTTACCGGCATCTGCAGGTGGGCTCACTCCTGCCTCAGCCTGCCCGAGCCCATGGATTCCCTCTAGGTGGAGGACGCTGCTGCAACGCTCCTCCCATGCTTGCAGCCTCAGTGGGGAAGGGGGTCCTCCGCCTGTCCCACTGCTGCGTTGGCGGTGCGTGGAAATGAGGTTGCGTACCCTCAGCCTCAGGTTGTCCCAACGCTTGTGGCAGTCCTTCACGCTCCTCACTGCCACGCCCACGGCGGTGCACTTGCGTGCAGCTTCGGCCCACACCTCCTTCCACCGCTGCTGTGTGGCACGCCGTTGGTCGGCGCTGAACAGCATCTCAGCATTGTCCAAAATGTGCTCCACCAAGACGGTTAGCTCCGCCTCGCTGAAGCGCTGTTTGCGCTGCCTCTGGGCAGGAATCCTGGCAGACATGCTGGTGGTCCCTTTTGGCTTCTCAGAGTTAGGATTGTGCTTGTGCTGGCTCTGGATGGCAATGGATTGTGCTTTTATATGATGGCCGCCTCTCTGTTTCCTGTTTTGGCGATCATGGTATTTCCGGTTCCGTGTCCGTGGTGGCGGAGGCGGAAACGGGTTTTGCGCCACTTGTGGCTTCGTTATTTCCATTTCCGTGGCGGCGGTAACAACGTTTCCGAGTCCGTGTGGTGCGCGCGACCGACAGCTTGTAATCGGACGGTTTTTCCGCAACCTTGCGGACACGGAAACGTTTTTACCGCCGTCACGGATTTTGCACAGTCCCGGACTGGCGGGTTGTAATGAGGCCCATAGTCTTCGCTGAGTCGATGTGGGGTGGAAGCGAGTTCCACACAGTGGAGGCCAAGGCAGAGAACGAGGATCCTCCTATCCTGACTGAGTTGGTGGTTGGTATCACTAAAAGGAGGGCGTAGCTTGATCTTAGAGTGTGCAGTGGGTGGTAGGGTTTTAGCTTGTCTTGCAGGTATAGCGGGCCGGTCTTGTTTACTGCTCGGTGGGTGATGCACATGGTCTTGAAAGTGGCCCTTCATGCAACTGGGAGTCAGTGGAGTGTTCTGATAGCTGGGGAGGTGTCATCTCTTGGGCCCAGTGCTAGTAGCATCTTGGCAGCAGCGTTTTGAGCTCTTTGTAATTTAATGACGTGGTATGCCTGGACTCTGAGACAAAGGGAGTTAGCGTAGTCCAGTCTCGACATTACAAGGAAAGGAGAGGTAGGGAAAAATGCATCTAAGAATCTAAAGAATTTTGAGGTGGTAATAACAAGACTTGGTTACGTTTTTGATTTGGTGAGAGGATTAGGTCAGAGTCCAGAGTGTATCCAAGGTTTTTAATGTGGCGAAGGTGGTGGGTGGTTTGCCCATGGATGGAGGGCCAAGGTTAAGTGTAGGAGAGAAGCTTGGTGTTGCCACACACCATGATTTCGGTTTTTGTGGGGTTTAGGAGGGAGGTGGTTTGTAGTCATCCAACGATCAATGTCAAGAAGGTAGGCTGCGAGGTCGGGCTGAGAGTTGGAGTCTGAGTTGAGGAGTTTTATGATTATTTGAGTGTCATCAGTGTAGTTGTAGCAAAGGATATTGTAGGGATGGATTATTCCAGGCATGGTGGATTTATAGAGGTTGAACAGGAGGGCTGATGGGCATGCTCCTTCTGGTACTCCAGTATTGACTGGTCGAGCAGCCGAGGCAAAGGTGGAGAGGAGGGTTATTTGTTTCCTGTTCTTGTTGAAGGAGGCTATCCATTTGAGAGCGTTTCCACAGACTCCTAGTGAGTGGAGGCGGTCAAGTAGGATCGAGTGGTTAATTGTGTCGAAGGCGGCAGAGAGGTCTAAGAGGATTAGTGCAGCGCATCCTGCAGAGTCCGCAGTGATCGTAAGATCAACCCAGATTGAGGCCAGAGTGATTTCGGTTCTGTGTCGCGGTCTGAAGCCTGATTGTGCGGGGTCAAGGAGGTTGCTAGATCCGACAAAGGCGTTTAGTTGGGAGTATGCGGTTCGATCAATGAGTTTTGCAAGGAACCTGGTGTTTGAGGGTGGGGTGGTCGTTTTTGGGGTCGAGGGATGTTTTTTTTTTTAAAGAGGCTTGACATGTGCAATTTTGAAGGCGTCGGGATGATTCCCGAGCTGAGGGAGTTGTTTAGGATGGTTCTGGCGTATTCTCCTGCGCAGGTGGATGAGAATATTTCTATGAGGACTGAGGCTGGGCAGGGGTCAAGGGGGAAGCCAGATGGTTTTCGAGCAGAGAGAAGGTCAAGAAATTCTTCTCTTGAGATTGGTGTGAAGGAGTCGAAAGTTGGTGGTGGAGTTGTTGCCGTGGCGGGTGGGGGAGGGGGGTGAATGATAGGGCAGACAGATTTTGTGGCGGTGAGTGGAGGGCCAGTTTGTTGTTTAAAGAAGTTGTTCTGTGGAGAGCATTGGTGTAGAAATGGAGAGGGAGCGGGTCACAGAGTGATTGAGACGGGGTGGATTGGACTGAGGTACAGTTTGGTTTGGTGAATTCAGAAATGTTTTTGGCAGAGTTCCTTGCTGCGGTTTCCACAGTTGAGAATCCAGGCGTTGTAGTTTTGTTTTGTTTTTTGGCTTTTCGGATTTCAGCTTTGTAGTGGCGATGGGGCAGGGCGAAGGTGGATCTACTGAGATTGGTTTTACTTTTTCGCCACTTGCGTTCGAGGGATTTTTTCAGTTGTTTCGCAATCTTCAGTTCTGATGTAAACCATTTGGGATAAGGACAACAGCGAGAGGAGGATTGGCAAGTGGGGGTGAGCAGGATTAGTGAGTTATTGAGCCGTGAGTCGAAGGAGTCGATGGCTACGGGTTCATTAGGTGGCATGGTTGAGGGAGGTCTTTGAAGCAGGGCTTCGGCTAGGTCAGGGAGGATCTTTAGTTTCTTAAAGCATTTGCGGCGGAGGGGGGCAGCTGGCTCAAGGATGGGTGTGGTGGCATGCAAGCGGATGGTGAAAGGGATAATTAAATGATCAGACCAGATGAGAGGTACAGGGTGGGTTAGATGTATCTGGTCCTGGGAGCTGAAGATGGCATCAAGGGTGTGTCGTTTAGAATGAGGTGGGCCGTTCATGTGAAGGCGGAGGTTAAGCGCATCAAGGCGGTCAACCAGTGAGTGGGTCATGGGGTTGGTGTGAACGTCTAGCCAGATATTGAAGTCTCCTAGAAGAGTCAGAGAAGGATGGTTTACTTGGATGGTGGCTATTGAGTCACAGAGGTTGGTTGTGAAATGTCTGTCATAGCCGGGAGGTCTGTAGATGATTAGGAAGGTGTGGGAGAACGTCGAGGGGAGAGATAGTTTTACGAGAAGGGATTCGCAAAAAGGAGTGCATGTCTAAGAGTCAACGAGTGAGACGGAGAAGTGTGATTTGAAAACGACTGCTACTCCACCTCCTCTAAAGGGTCTGTTGAGTGGTTTGAGGGAGTAATCAGGGTGTGCAGGGTGTGGGTTTCCGTGATGAAGACTAGGTCTGGATTGTCAGAGGCCAGGAGGTCAAAGATGCTGTGTCTGGTTTTTGCTACAGAGCGGTCATTAAAGAGGATGCATCTTACTTCAGAATGGGGGGTTGTCCTGGAGGTCGTAGGGGTGTTGGTGGGGGGAATTGGTGGAGTGGCGGGCGACGGTGGCAGAGGTGGGTCAGGGGTAGAAGAGAGAGAGTGGGGATAGGGTCGAAGCGGGATCTGGGTGGTGAATGATGCGGATCGGTCGATGGAGGTTGGGAAGAGTAGGCAGGTGGAGGAGGTGGTGGGCGGGGGGAGGACAGAGTTGGACCGGTGTGGACGGGTGGACGGATGGGCAGTTGGGCAGGGGGGATTTGGGACTGGGGATTCAAGGGTGAATCACACAGGGCTAGGGATGCTGGACAAGAAGTCGCGGGAGAAGGGTTGGAAGCTGAGTGAGTGAGGGAGGGGGGAGGGTGGTGATTGTGAGGGGTGAGAGAATGAGGGGATGGGTCGAGGTAGGAGGGGTGAGGAGTAGTGGGAGATTGAAGGTGGCCAGGCTCGTTTTCTCTTTCCCAGGGGTTTCAGTGCAGTTGATGTGTGAGTGAGTGTGGGGGGTTGGAGGGCAATGGAGATGCAGCCACTGTTCTTGCCAGGGTGAGATGTGCAGTTTTTAGGAAGGGATGTGGTGGGTGGGGGATGTTCGTGGGAGACTATGGGAAGAAAGGACAGGGGATGGAGGGCGTTGGAGGTGGGGCTGTGCGGGTGGGTGGGTGGTTCAGCGGTGGGATCGGGGAGTGGACTCTGAGGTAGATAGGGGTGAGCGGGGTGGGAGTATGCTCAGAGGTGGGTAGGTGGAAGGGACGGGTGAAACAGAGGTCATCGGATGGTTGGCGCGCCATCAGGCTCCTCTGGCTTGGGAGTTGGATAGGGGGGTGGGGTGAGATTATGGTGGTGGGTGGGATAGTTTGGGAAGGGGTCGGAGGAGTTATGGGGAGGGAGGTGAGAGGCGTGCCAGTGTGAAGCTCTCATTTTGGATTTAGCTGGGAGGGATGGAGTCATGGCGAGGCGCAGGGGGAGTAAGGGCTTGGTTGTAATATCAAGCTGTGGAGTTCAACACAGTGATTTCAAAGCACAGTGAAATTAATAGGGTACACTTAATATCGGCTGACCTTAATAGGTAGCTGCCCAATTCAATACAGTAAAACTTTAGTTTAATAAACGCTCAATGTTGTTTGGGCACACTTTCTAGATTCAACTTAAACACAGTGAACATTTTGCGGACGACACAGTGAGATTCTTAGGGCACACTCAATGTTGTTGGGCACACTATCTAGATGCAAGATTCAACACAGTGAAACTAATAGGGTACACTTAGTGTCGCTTGACCTTAGTATGTAGCTGCACAATTGAGTAAAGTAAACTTTAGTGGGTGCTCAGTGATGTTTGGGCAGACGTTCTAGTTTCAAAACTTCAATACAGTAAAACTTTTAGGGCGCACTCAATGTTGTATGGGCACACTATTTAGAAGCAAATTCAACACTGTAAAATCTTTGAACCCTTTAAGTGCCATGGGTCCCACCCCCTCGATCCCCCCCGCCAGTGCCAAGGCCTTTTTTGGTGATTTCGGTATGTCGCCATTCAATGCCTTGTAACTTTTTTGTTACATGCGATATCTCGGCCAAAATTGGCCCCTTATTTTCCCCACATGTAGGCGGTCGTAATGCCACACAGGAATCCTAGGTTGCTGTAGGGGGGTGAGAGAAAATAACCAAAATGAGGGAAAATTTGGGTTTTTTTAGAAAAAAAATGCCAATACAATGATGTACAAAGAAGCCTGTGTATTTTTCCTTGTAAGAGCTAGGAACAAATGGTTTTCTGTGCTGAATTCCCCAGTTTCCTGGCTTTCAGGAACAGGTTGAGTGGAAACAAAAAAAAAATATTTTGATTTGGTTATCAACCATTTTGTGAGAGGCGATTTTTGCCAATTGGACATGCTTGGACGGAATGGAATAAAAGGGTAGGACAGCCGTATTGGAGGACAGAAAGCAGACTTTCCAGGATTTTGCGGCATGAAATGGCAAATTTTGCGGCATGAAATGGCAAATTTTGCAGCACAAACCTTTATTTATTGCTGCATTTTTGCGGGACATTTTGTATTAACTGGAGGGTGTAAGATTGCCACATTGCAGGAAATAGGCAGAATGCAAGGCTACAAGAGAGCCAGGGTATCATTTATTGTGCATCTTTTGTATTAATTTAATAGGAAGAGTCCCAGATGTCTCTGGCTTGGCAGAACAGTGTTTGATTTGGCTACATTTCTGGTTTAATGTTCATGCCTATTTAATAGTATTAACTAAATTGATTATTATCAATTGTAATGCTACTGAAAATATTCCCCCTCTATGTTCTCCAATCCCCCAAACACCCACACACCTCTCTCACCAACACACATCTCACCAACTCTCCATCATAACTTACATTCCTTAACCTCTCACTCTGTCATACAAGTACTCACGTGCTATGTCACACTGTCAAGTCACAATTTGCACTGTCCAGCCCCTGCCACACTCCAAATCATACTCCCAACTCACACCTTACACTCTACAATTCCTCCTGCAATATACAGTCCTTCATTCTTTTGTGCTGCTTCTGCATCTTGCATCCTTTCTCCCATTCTATCGCACTCTTTCCTCATCCTTTTTCCCAATCTGCAGCTTACTGCCTCTTTCTGGCCAACCGCTTCCTCTCTGCTTTCTGACTCACTGACCACATGCTCCCTCTACTTTCTGTACCTCTGCTCGCTCTCAGATTTCTGGCCCACCGCATCACTGCTTCCTCTGCTCTCTTGTGCAGCGCTTCATCCTCTGACCCACTGCTCTCCCTCTGCTTTCTTGCCTATCACGTCACATCTCACTCATCACTCTCCCTCTCTCTCATAGTGTAACCATTTAAAAAAAAAAATTGAATGTAGATTTTGACACAGTTTCTCAACTAATGGGGCATTTAAAAGAAGAACGGAGGATATGCTATTTTTAGACAAACCATTTTTGGAAATGAGCAGGTCACCTTATTCTCAAAGGTGACCGGCGCATTTCCACAGGCTTGAGCTGTAGCGCAAATTGTGCGCTGGCCAGCTGCCTTGAATGATGTTCTGGGTTGTTTGACCGAAATGTAATTATTTGCGGCCGAATTGACCGTAGTCAATTTCGCTGCAAATTGATTTGCACTTCAGCCAAAAAACCCAAAATTTACCTTTCACCACCCCCCACTCCCTCCCCTACTTAAATGCTTGGTCGCTGCCGCTTCCCCTGCAACCCTACGGTGCCAGATCCGTCCCTCTAATGCGGGTCGGATCCGACTCCAAAGGGTCCCTTTTTCGTTATTTTTTTTTTCTGTCCCCGGCTCCAATTTTGAGGAAAAAGGGGAAAACCCTTCTGCAACCACCCTAGACCAAAAATACTGAACATGGGGAGCGGGCGACACCCCCGCAACACATGTTCAGTATTTATAAAAATCGATCAAATAGTACTGGACGAAATAGGTCAAATTGTAACATTCGATAGATTTTTGTCATCAAAATGGGCAATACTTTGAATAGAATCGCTCTAACGACAGTGTTCTGCAAGCTCCCAGCGCCTTTCACAGGGACAACCCCTCCAGGTGCCTGCCGCTGTAAAATGCAACCCAAAAATGCATTTTTATCCTGTTTGAGGAACAGAAATGCAAGCGACACAGCAGCGGTTCATACCTTAAAAGAAATGCATGGCAGGGTCAGGAAAGACCCTGTCATGCAGTGGCAGCCCCACATCTCGTGCGCGTAGGGTTGCCTACAATTTCTGCACATTTAAAAGTGAATCTTGTTTGGAAATGAGGAATGCGCTTTTAAATTGACAGAAACGCCACTTTATTTGATCAAGGAGGTGAAAAAGGCCATCTGAATGGCACGCATATAAAATGTGCCCATTCATGTGTCCCTTGTGGATTGGGCTGCACTTTTTTGGGGCGCAAGTGATGAGATGTGTTAGCGCATTTCATTTCTTGTGTAAAAAAAAGTTGAGAACCTGGCACCGAGTATTATTTTTTTTTAAAACAGTAATTATTGCAGATTACTTTAAAAAAAATGTATAATTTTTTAAAGATGCTGATTTTGCACAAAACGGCCTTTTTTGCGACATTTTGCGCAAAACAGCCGTTTTCGCGGCATTTTGCGGGATCGCAAAATCTCTATAAGTTGGAGGTCTGAGAAAGGCATACATTTCTGAAAAGTAGACAAAATTCCAAGTTTAGCAAGTGGTGATTTGCGCAGGTCAGGCAACAACTAGGTACGGGAAAATGCCATAGTTTGGGGAAAAACAATGCTCCGCTACATTCCCCCGACTCTTGCAGTTAGGAAATCACACATTTTTTGTAATGTTTCACAAAACAAGCAATACCACAAGCCAAAAACTGAGCCATGGTACACAGGAGTTTTATGCTTACGGCCTGAACAGACATACTTAGCATGTGTAAATCAGGAAAACCAATGTGGTGAGGAACGGCAAGCATACATTTTTTTGAAAGAGCAAAGGCAGACCTTTTCAAGGGTAGGTGACTTGTGCAGGTTACAAAAGTGTATGGTGCCTAAAGCAGCGACTAACTAAAAGGGTTGTGTGACAAAGGGCACCAGCAAATGGGTCGAAACGTTATGAAAACCACACAAACACAACAAATTTCATACCTATCCGCATTCCCACAGGTGTCCTGACGAAAACGGTACCTCAAGTGTGTGGGTGCAGCTACCTGGGCGCCGAAGGGAAAGCCTAAAACACGGCTAACCCCAAGTCTTTTCCGACAGCTGAATGTCAGGATTTTGTAAGAAGGGCACACCATACATATATGGGCCTAGGGTGTCCAAGCTACCAAGGTAAACAGGGAACCCCATGCATTTCCGAAATGAGGACACCCGTGGGAATCTGCAGAAGTCTGACTTGCGCAAATCGGCCCAGAATTACCCAGAAACCCTGGCAAATTCTGAAATGTGGCGAAAAAACCCAATGTCAGCACATTTCACTCGGCTTACCCACCGAAACATGCCTCCAATAACACATGGCCTACCTTCTGCGTTGCCACACGTGTCCCGATGAAAACGGTACCTAACATGTGTGGGTGCACCTACCTGGGCGCCAAGGGGAAAGCCTTAAACGCTGCTAACCCAAGTCTATTTGCACAGCAGGATTTTGACTCATGCGCACACCATACAGTTTGGGCGTAGGATGTCCCACCGGTGGGAATGCAGAGGTCTGACTTTGCGAAAGGGGCCAGAATTTATTATGGAGAAGCCCTGACAAAGTGAATATTGTGTTTTTTCCCCACCAAATATCACACTTTGTTGGGGATTGTGGGTAATAAATTCTGGGCCGCTTTGCGGCAAAGCCAGAACTCTGTGCATTCCCACGGGTTTCCTCTCTTCAGAAATGCATGGGGTTCCCAGTTTTCCTTGGTGGCTTGGACATCCTAGGCCCAAATCTGTAGAGTGTGCGCATGCGCAGAATTCCTGAAATTATGCTGTGTTGAAAGACTTGGGGTTAGCCGTGTTTTAGGCTTTCCCCTTGGCGCCAGGTAGGTGCACCCACACATGTGAGGTACCGTTTTCGTTGGGACACCTGTGGGAACGCGGGACGGTAGGCCATGTGGTGTTGGCAGCGTATTTCGGTGGGTGAGCAGAGTGAAATATGCGGAAATTGTGTCCCCCCAAATTTGGACTTTGCCGGGGGTTCTGGGTAATAAATTCAGCTGTCGGAAAAGACTTAGGGTTAACCGTGTTTTAGGCTTTCCCCTTGGCGCCCAGTTAGGTGCACCCACACATGTGAGGTACCGTTTTCATCGGGACACCTGTGCGAATGCGGAAAGGTAGGCCATGTGGCAGTGACGGCGTGTTTCGGTGGGTGAGCAGAGTGAAATGTCTGAAATTTCTTTTAAACAAAGTACAGGGATTGTGGGTAATACATTCTATTGCGATGCGCGCAAGGCAGACCTCTGTGGATTCCCACAGGTGTCCTCTTTTGGGAAATGCATGGGGTTCCCTGTTTTCCTTGCTGGCTTTGACACCCGAGGCCCAAATCTGTAGGTTGCCCACCTGAACAAAATGTGCTGTGCTGAAAAGCTTGGGGTTACCAGTGGGTTAGCCTTTTCCTTTTGCGCCCAGGTAGGTGCACCCACACATGTGAGGTTCCGTTTTCGTCGGGACACCTGTGGGAACGTGGGAAGGTATGACATCTGTTGTTGGCAACGTGTTTCGGTGAGTGGACAGCGGGAAATATTTCTGAAATTGGCTGAAAATGAAAACAATTCTCAGACATTTCGCTCTGGCCACCCAACGTTACACGCCGCCAACAACTCATGGCCTACCTTCCCGCTTCCCCACACGTGTCCCGATGAAAACGGTACCTCACATGTGTGGGTGCACTTACGTGGGCGCAAAGGGGAAAGCCTAAAACACGGTTAACCGCAAGTCTTTTCCGACAGCTGAATTTCAGGATTTTTTCTGAAGCGCACCCCATACAGATATGGACCTAGGGTGTTCAAGCCACCAAGGAAAACGGGGGACCGCATGCATTTTCTGAAAAGAAGACACCGGTGGGAATCCAAAGATGTCTGACTTGTGTAAATCTCCCAGAATGTATTACCCACAAGCGCTGCCAAAGACCCACATGGGAGAAGGGTGTCCAAGGCCAGGGACATTAACGCTGACTTTTCTGGAGCTCTGGCTGGCCTGTGTTACAGCTTCTCCCCACAAGGGACTCCCGGCAATGTGCCGATACCTCCCCGAAGGGAAAAGCTGTAATGCAGCCCAGTCGCAACTCCAGGACGGTTGGAGGTGATGTCCCCTGCCTTGGACATCCATGTACCATGTGGGTCCCCTAAGCACAGCGGCAGCTCCAGGGAGCCCCGGCAGGATCCCCATTCCTCCCCGGAGGTGTCATCTGTAACGTAGCACAGCCAGAGGTGCAGCTTGGGTTTGCAGACGGACAACCCACATGGGAGACATCCGCCCCCAGGGTAACACCAATGTTCTGCTGGCATGGGGGGGCAATTTGTGGCCTGACCCTGCAATTGTGTCCCAGCCCACCAAAATATCTGTGAAAACGGCCCATTCCCACCCACACCATCAACAATCCAGCCCTGGTCTCACCCACCCCACTGACAGCGGGCCCTAACCATAGAATAATAAGAAACAGTACTCCCATAACGTTGTAGCTGCTCGCGTAGAAAAAGCTGTAAACAACAAAAAAAACATGTTCCCTACGGTCACACCAGCAAAAACAAATCTACACTCATGCCAGCCTTGCAAGCCATCCCTGGTGGTCTACTGAACCTCACCTCCCAGTGAACACATTTGCCCCTTCCTCGGCAGAAATCTGCCCCCAGGGAGGGTTGCATGAGGTGCCCCTCCCCCCACACTCCATTTGGGGTGCGGGGAGAAGCCCACCCCAAAACGTCAGACAGGCCCTCCCAATGGATTGGGCAGTAGGGTTTGGGCACCCTGGGGGCAGATTGGCACACCAACGTGCCCATCTACACCAAAGGAAGTTTGATAAACAAAGAAAAACATTGAAAATGGCAGACTGCACTTTAGAGGGGTTGAGGGACACCCTAAACCACCAGGGAATTCTAAAATGTAAAGGGGGGTGAAACTCTCCATCCCCACCCCAAATGGAGGGGCAGGCTATCTCATGTAGCGGTCCTGGGGGACAAATAAGGGCGGGGCCTGCCATGCACTCCTCCCTGGGGTCAGGTGTCCCTTCCTAGGAGCAGATATCTGCCCCCAGGGAGGGCTGCAAGACATGGCTCCCACTCCATTTTGGGTGGGGAGGCAGAGGGCCACCACCAGTTCCCATTACAAAATTCCCCGGCGCTTTGGGGTGGCCCACAGCCCACCCTAAAATGCTGTCTACCATTTTCACTTTTTTGGTTTGTTTACCCAACTCCCCTTGGCGCAGATGGGCACAATAGTGTCATTCTGCCCCCAGGGTGCCCTAAACCTACTGTCCCACCCATTGGGGAGCCTGTCCACCATTTTGTGGTGGCCCTATCATCCCAAATGGGTGAGGGGCACCTCATGACGGCCTCCCTGTTGCTCCTATGAACGGCTGCATGAGGTGCCCCCCACACCATTTGGGGTGGGGGGGAGAGGGCCACCAAAAAGCATGGGACAGGCCACCCAGTGGGTGGGGCAATAAGGTTTGGGCACCCTGGGGGCAGATTGGCACACCAATGTGCCCATCTGCGCCAAGGGGAGTTGGGTAAACAAAGAAAAACATTGAAAATGGCAGGCTGCACTTTGGGGGGGGGGCTGAGGGGCACCCTAAACCGCCGGGAAATTTTGTAATGTGAAGGGGGGTGCACCTCTCCACACCCCCCTAGCCCGCCCAAAAGGAGGGGTGGCGCATCTGATGTAGCCCTCCCTAGGGGCAGATGAGGGGGTGCTGTCATGCACTCCTCCCTGGGGTCAGGTGTCCCTTCCTAGGAGCAGATATCTGCCCCCAGGGAGGGATGCATGACATGGCCCCCACTCCATTGTGGGTGAGGGCTAGGGGGCCACCACCCCTTCCCATTAGAAAATTCCCTGTCGGTTTGGGGTGCCCAAAGGACACGGGAGGGAGAGCCCGGAACAGGAACAGGAACAGGACTATGGGCTAGCTAAAGCTGTTTACAAGAGAAGGGGTCCTGCCTGAAAACATACTATTCCTTTGCAAATTGTTCAAATGCAAATTTACTTCCATGTGTGGCAAACTGGCAGCATATTATTTACTGTCATGTAATGCACAGCTGTGTACAGTAATGCGGTTAGGCACTCAATATAGTTAGTGAAAGTCAGTTTTTTACTGATTGCTGACACACATTTTTTTAAAACATATACATAAGTTAAGAAATACACTGTGGACAACGTAAGCAAAGACACAACTAGGGTTCACATATCACACTACAGGTTATCTCATGATTAGAGACAGGTTCAAAAAGCAGTGTAGTCCCAACAGGGTAAAACAAACAAACAAAAGCATTACTTCATGCCAATGCAAATTATCTCATGATTTTAGAACCGTACAGATACCAATGAAGTCACAACAGTGTTAATTATTTTCGCATGTGAAAGGGAGTTCTCAAAAAAATCAAAAGCATTACTTCATGCAGATTTGTCATTCAGGGTGAACATTATAAATATGTACAGAGAGGTAGTCCCAAATTACAGAGTCTACAGGGTGCACAAGATCCTACACCTCGTAGTTAGAAATGGAAGCTCCATATAAAGTTTTTTGTTGTTTTTCTGTCTTCCTTAGATGGAAATGTAGTCAATATATTGCATCTAGGAGACTAGGCCTTGAAGAGGTCTATTTAAAGCCAGGCTAGAGGGTGACCTTGTAATGAGTCGACGTCTAGAAGTTAAATCAGAACCCCGGGTGGGGTGGAACCAGGGAGCAACAAAAAGTTGTGTTAAGGTTCATAGACGTTTCGGCATGTGTTGTAAAGAGCCTTCTTCCCGAGCCAAGGCGCAGAGTCCCCTGCAAGAAGCAGAGGGGACCGTAAGTGAAAGGTAGCGATGCATAAGATGGTACTAATAAGTGTGACTGACTTCTAGAGTCACAACATAAGGTACACAGACTTAAAACAGTGAGTTTAAAAATTAATCTTTAGAAAGCACAATTCCATTTGTGCACTGACCTTAACAATAGTAGCAACAGGTGTAGTTGCCTTTCTGGCTTAGTAATTTGAGATTGGAGTGTGGGGAGCCCATTGTAAACAAGCTGCTGCGGCTCTATCAACACCCAGCGTTAGAAATGTGGCACTAAAAATGTTGTGAAGAGACAAAATAGTGCACAGAGAATGTCGTGAGACAACACGAAAAGAGGAGCTAAGCTCTAGTTACATGAATCTAGTTCAAAAATACAATTTGTATACCATGGTGTCCAGAGATGAGGTAAGTAATGAGGAATGGTCAAGTCTTCTTATTCCCCAATGGTAGAGGTGCAGCGCATAGGTAGATGCATGCTGCTGTATATCGTGATGAGGGGACACAGAAAAGAAAGGAAAAGTAAAGCAAAAATGAGGAACTATCAGACTTTAACTCAGTTTTGCCTTCGCATGTTGGCAAAGTCCAAGCTGGAGGGCCGTAAGTATGTATGTCCCGGACTTACTGAAATGGGTAGGTGGGACACGAGGAAGTTGGTCCCCAATGCCGCAGCGTATAACAGCTCCACAGGCGAGGGACTGCTGTGTGTAGTGAGCAGTTGCCGGTGGAGCTGTGTAAAAGTACGGGACTGCGCATGGAGCGGAATGTTGCTCCAATGCACATGCGCAGTGTCTAAGACACAAAGGAGTAGTGTCTTTTGGAGCCGGCCGGCAAAGGCGTATGAACGCTAATATGCCGGGCGGCCCCAATGTCCAGCACTATGCAATGTTGGCCCGGTGTTGAAGAAGCGGAAAAAAATTATGAAAAAATAAATAAATGAAGAAATAAAAAATGAAGAAGGGGGGTCGCATTTGGGTAAAATAAAGCGATCCTCCTTTGATAGGCGGGCACTGTCCACTGTAGCCCTGCACATGCGTGTAGGTGCTGATGAGTCAGCCGAACATACACAGCTGTTGGTGAGAGGTGTCTGTGTGCTAGCGTTGTTCAGGGACTCCTGCAGTTAGAGGCAAGGCCAGGCAGCGGCACACAGCAGCCGAGGTAAAGTACCTCAAGGTTAATATGTTTGAAAGTGTATACATATATAAAATAGGGGGGGAAAGTCTAGCCCTGGAACAGTAGGTATACTGGGTATAGGCTATAGGTAGTGGGAGCAAAGATGATGCCAATACTGTGGTGTACCTGGCATGATGTCAGGTACAGTGATACAATGTTGTACCTCTCAGAAGCATGGCCTACCATGTGCTGTCATGTAGTCTATGGTGGAAGACTGCTCCCCACCCCTAAAATGCTGTCTCTACCATTTTCACTTTTTTCCTTTGTTTAGCCAACTCCCCTTGGCGCAGATGGGCACAATAGTGTGCCAATCTGACCCCAGGATGCCCAAAACCTACTGCCCCACTCATTGGGGGGCCAGTCTGACATTTGGTGGTGGCCCTCTCCCCCTCACACCAAATAGAAGGGGGGCACCTCATGCAGGCCTCCCTGGGCCTCCTACAAACGGCTTCGTGAGGTACACCCCCCTGCATTTGGGATGGGGGAGGAGAGGGCCACCAAAAAATGTCGGACAGGCCCCCCAGTGGGTGGGGCAGTAAGGTTTGGGCACCCTGGGGGCAGATTGGCACACTAATCTGCCAATCTGCACCAAGCGAAGTTTGGTAAACAAAGAAAAACATTCAAAATGGTACACTAGACTTTAGGGCTGGCTGAGGGGCACCCTAAACCTCCTTTACGCACATCAACGTGAAATTGAAGGTAATCCAGCCCCCGGGCAGTGAGGCGGGACCTCTCCCTCACATAGCCCGGGGGTTGGATTACTGTTTTGAGTGACAAAGTGCCAAAAAGGACGAGCTATCTCGTCCTTGGCAACTTGGAGGTAATGTCAAAGACGAGATACCTCGTCCTTGGCACTTAAGGGGTTAAAGGACCCTCAATGTTGTTTGGGCACACTACCTAGTTGCAAGATTCAACACAGTAAATCTTTTAGAGGACACGCAAGGTTGTTTGGGCACGCTATCTAGATGCAAAGTCAACACAATAAACCCTTTAGCTCGCCTGATCACAAATTGTAGGTGCAAACTCAACACAGTAAAACCTTTAGGTCGGCCGACCTCAAGTTGTAGATGCAAATTCAACACATTAAAATCTTTAGGTCGCCCGACCTCAAATTGTAGGTGCAAATTCAACACAGTGAAAACTTTTAAGAGTGGCAGGGCTTTCTGGAGTGAAGTGATTGCTTCAGTCTCCACCTGTGCCACACTTACTTCAGTGGTTGGAGTTGGTTGATGGTTGCTACTGGCTTCCCATGCGGACACTTTCTGGAGCTGCCTCTGTTGGAGCTGCCCTTGACCTTAGGGCCCTTAGCCGAAGGCTGCACGGGCAGAGGGCTGCCCTGGGTGGACAATAATGGCTTGGGTGACACAATCAAGAGGACCAATCAGAGCGGGGTGGGAGGGAAGGGGAAATCAGGAAGTGGGAGCCGGGTTGGAGGGAGGATGCAGCGGAGCACACAGGGGCACAGAGCCTGAAAAACACACAAGGATTACTGGTAGTCGCCCTGAGGGACGCTAAATATTGCAAATAGCTCACCCCTTGGTGTCGGTCCAAATGGCAAGCGCGAGCAGGAGCTCGTGCCTAGGGCTGCAAGGCACAAAGAATTCACCAATCAAGGGATGGTGGACGGGTCGGGAGGCGGGAGGGAAGGGGAAATCAGGAAGTGGGAGCCGGGTTGGATGGAGGATGCAGTGGGCGCACAAGGGCACAGAGCCCATAAAATACACAAGGATTACTAGTAGTCACCCTGAGGGACGCTAAATATTGCAAATAGCTCACCTCGTGGTGTCGAGCCAAATGGCAAGCACGAGCAGGAGCTTGGGCCTAGAGCTGCAAGGCACAAAGAATTCACCAATCAGGGGAGGGTGGCCGGGTCGGGAGGGAAGGGGAAATCAGGAAGTGGGAGCCGGGTTGGAGGGAGGATGCAGCGGGGCACACAAGGGCACAGAGACCGAAAAACACACAGGGGTTACTGGTTTAGAAGCTAAATATTGCAAATAGCTTACCTCGTGGTGTCGGGCCAAATGGCCATATGTCTGTGTCAAACCTATGTTTGCCATCACTCTTGAAACAAATGTTGTGCAGGGTTTCTCTACAAGAAAAATAGTGTTTCAAAAATAAGTATAAAACCAGACAGGATTCAGGTGGTCTTCTTATCAGGTTCAGCTTTGCCAGTTCAAAATAGTTCAACTAAAAAAGAGCCCTTGGAATCTTCCAGGGACGGCTCTTGTAGCTTCAAAACAAATACGTTGCTAGGTCCTCTTGGGGTTACCTTCCCCAAGCTTTCCAAAGCTTACAGTTCATTGTGGCCTTTCAGGGATGCCCGTCCCCAAACACAAGCCCCTTTGGTTACAAACGTTCACTGATGCTCTTGGACCGCCCTTCCCCAAGATTCTCAAGACCCGCAGTTGCTTTAGGATACTGGTTGCATAAGTATGATAACCAAACGGTCATTTAAACAGTTTGAAAGGCAAAGTGCCTTGAAATTCCATGTATCATGTACCAGGACCTAGCGCAGGCAACCGTTCTCAAGAGAAAACGGTTGAGGGTTGTGACAAACTGGCTGCGAGCTAAAGGAGTCCGCTACCGATGTTCCATATCCTACCGGATTTCCTTTTGAATGGGAGGGCCAACGCTACACAATCACCAAAGAGGAAGAAATGGAAAGCCTTATGGGAGACAAAGAGGACAGTCGACAAGCCGGTGCAAATGGTTCTCCACCCAGAGATAAAAAGAGAATAAACTCACCTGAAAAGGAACAATGGAAGCCAGCACGCCCCCTCCCGAGGGGCCCTCAATAAAGATATCAACCCCACAGACCCTACGTGAGTGCTCGAGCTCAAGCCCCAAGTGTCGCATCTAAAGCACCAAATGTGGGGCTTTGACCTACGATAGGCACCAACAAAATGGGGCGTAAATACA
The DNA here is from genome assembly GCF_040938575.1 of Ambystoma mexicanum. Lineage (NCBI taxonomy): Eukaryota > Metazoa > Chordata > Amphibia > Caudata > Ambystomatidae > Ambystoma > Ambystoma mexicanum. Next base: position 41,417,307 of record NC_090933.1, read on the forward strand.
ACACGGAGGATAAAGATGGAAACCGAGAAAGATATGTCAAAGTCCGAAAGAATATAGGAACCGAAACGAAGGGGGGTTGGAGGGGAAGGGGGGAGACCAGACCCCAGTTTCCCAGGAAAGTTATACCTCGTGACTTGTTGTCGTAAATCCACCAAGGGTGTTTGTAAAAGAAATTGGAGTTCGAGGGTTAAGAGGTTTAAGGGGAAAGTTTACGTTTAAGGATGACGGTGATGTATCAGATACTAATAACACTCGAAAAAGTGGAGCGATCCCTGGATCTTCAGAGAAGCAGGAGTGCAGGACACGAAAATGGCTGAATTAACGTTTGTTACACTAAATGTCCAGGGGCTCAACTCCTCCATCAAACGCAAATCTATGCTATCTATACTGGGAGATATGCAGGCCTCAGTGATTTGGATGCAGGAGACAAACCTACTTAAGGAAGACGAACACAGACTGAGGCATAGAGCGTTCCCCACGCAATTTTTTGCCACCAGTGGAACGAAAAAACGAGGGGTGGGCATCCTGATAGCCAAAGGGATCATCTTTGAAAAGCAATTTGTGAAGAGGGACTGGGACTCTGAGGGCCGCTACCTGTTGGTGGGAGGGAAACTGATGGGGCAACAAGTAACGTAGGTATCCATCTATGCCACTAACAAAGGACAAGATTGTTTCTTGACGCTCCCGATCATTGTGCAATGGGGAAGGGGACAGATATTAATGGGTGGCGATTTTAATGGGGTGATGGATGCCGAGATGGACAAAACGCTCCCAGCCTCCTCCAGTGATCACGCGTTTAGACAGGCCTTAGCTAGATTCCTCAGAGAATTACACCTGATTGAAACATGGCGCTTCTTTAATCCGCAGGAAAAGGCTTGCACTCATTACTCTGCGGTACATAGAGGCCACTCCGGGATTGACATGGTGCTGATCTCGGACTCACTGATCCCACAAGTTACAGGATTAGAGATTGGAGTGAGGTGCCTATCAGACCATGCCCGAGTACTCTTAAAGCTGGAACCCTTGAGCCCACAATATCGGCCCCGCAAACCATGGCGCCTAAATGAAATAATCCTGAAAGACTTAGCTCTCCGAGCAGACATTGGGCCTGATCACGACTTTGGCGGTAACGCCGGCGGTATTAGCCCTACCGCCGAACTCTCCGGCGCTAATAGCGCCGGATCACGAGTTCGGCGGTAATGTAATTCCCCATTCCTCATTGAGCCCATTCGGGAATGCCCCATTCCCCATTGGGCTCAATGGGGAAAATTTGCGCTCTTCCGCCGGCGGTAATAGCGCACATTTTCGGCAGATTTCCCCCCAGCTCAGAGCTAGGGCGAAATCTGCCAAAGTCCTGATTTGGCGGACCCTTAAATCCGGCGGTAATAGTGCGACCGCTGGATTTAAGGGTTACCGCCAAAGTCGTGATGAGGCCCATTGAACGAACCCTGAAGAATTATTTCCAAGAAAATATCACCCCTGGGATTCACTGGGATACTATATGGGACGCAAGCAAAACCGTAGTAAGAGGGGAATTTATAGCGCACACAACAAACTACATTAAAAGAAAAGAAAGGGCGAGGCAAGATATGGAGACCCAAGTGGCAGAGGCCGAAGCAGAGTACCAAATGAAGGGCTCACAGAGAGCATGGAGGGCATTGAAAAAAGTTAGAGCAGCCTTAGAGACCCACCTGGCGGACGAAGCTGCGCTTCTCCTACTACGTACCAAACAATTCTACTACACTAAAGGGGATAAAGCTAATCGACTCCTCGCAGCTAAACTGAAGCAGTGAAGAAACTGGAACCGCATAATTCAACTCCGAAATGTAGAAGAGGACCTAATAAGTGGAGAAAAAGCAGTAGAGGAAGTGATCCACTCATACTACAACAAAAACTTAAAAAGGGAGGACCTGGTGAGAAAAAAACAAACCGCGTTCCTCAACCAAATGACCCTGCCACAAATTAGTGATCATGACAGACAAATGTTAGAAGCCCCCATAACTGAAGAAGAGGTGGGAAAAGTAATAAAAACACTAAAGCCGAACAAGACCCCTAGCCCAGATGGGCTTAGTGACGCATATTATAAAACGTTCAGAACCACCCTAATAGGCCCCCTAACGAAATTGTTTAACTCCATCCGCGACACCGGTAGGATCTCTGAAGACATGAGCCAGGCAACCACAGTATTACTACTAAAACCAGACAGGGACCCCAATGAGTGTGCGAGTTACCGCCCCATTTTGTTATTAAACAGAGATGCAAAAATGTACTCGAAGGTCCTGGCCCGTAGACTAGCGGAGGTACTGCCCGGGATAACCCACCCCGACCAAGCGTGCTTCATACAGGGGCGAAACACACACGATAATGTCTGCAGAGCCATAAATTCAATTGAATGGGGTCGTAGAACAGGACAGCGATTCTCAGTGTTGGCATTAGACGCTTCCCGAGCATTTGACAGCCTACATTGGGGCTATCTACAGATGACTCTGGAAAAGTTCGGGTGCAGCCCGATTTTCATACGCATGGTAATGGCCAATTTTGCCCAGCCATCCACACGACTAATGGTCAATGGACGGTTCACGGATAATATCCCTAATCAGAAGGGCACAAGACAAGGGTGCCCGCTGTCACCTTTAATATTTGCCATGGCCATGGAGCCACTAGCACAAAAGACCTGTGATGACCCAGTGATCCAAGGAGTAGAAGTGGGCGTTGGAGGTCCTAAAAAAATAGCTCTTTACGCGGATGACATCCTCATGTTTCTCAAAGACACAACACACTCGCTACCAAAAACATTAGACCTATTAACAGAGTTTGCAAAGGTTTCTGGATTCCATATTAATCATAGCAAATCCTGCGCACTCAATATTACTGAGAGCGCAGAGCAGGTGACAGAAAGGGCGGACAGGTGCACGCTGAAGTGGGAACAAAGAGCAGTCAAATACTTAGGAATACAACTGACCCCCAAATACGAGAAAATATATGGGGCTAACATCCCGCAATTGCTGAAAGAGCTAGCAGCGGATCTAAAGCGCTGGGAGGTACAGGAACTGTCATGGCTGGCAAGAATACTAGCTGTAAAGATGACCCTGCTCCCCAGGTTCCTCTATGTAGTAAGAGCCCTACCAGTACGCATCCCAACCCCAGCAATCCAAAAAGTACAAAAGGAGATAATGGCATTTATTTGGAAAAAGAAAAAAAACCTAGAGTCCTAAAAAAGGTCCTGTTCAGACCCCAATTGCTGGGAGGGTTGGGAGTTCCCAAAATCCGCAGATACTTATGGGCAGCACAGCTAGCCCCAATACTACAGTGGTCACCCAGCAATAACCAAACAAGTTGGACGACCCTTGAAAAGGAAGCAACTAGAGCCCCCTTGGATAGCCTCCCCTTCCTTCCTGAACGACACAGAAACAAAGAGGGTGTGTTACTTGAATCCACCAAAGCCACTCCATGGTATTGGGACAAAGCACTACGAAGTAGAGGGGTGAGGATTGGAGGGGGACTCTTGACACCAGTGGCCCATAACGCAGACGTCTCCCCTGGAATGTGGTCTGATTTCTGGGTACAATGGGGTAGGAATGAGAAAGCATTGACAATGGGAGACCTTTACGAAGAAGGTACACCCCTAACCTTTGAGAGATGCAAGGCTAAGTTTAATATACCTGAGACTGAGAGGTTCCATTACGTCCAGTTAAGGCATTGGATCACTAACAGGAAGGTCCGAGAAGAGGCAACCCGAGAACCAGTGGGACTAGAACTCGTGATAAAAGAGGGCCAGCCCAAGAAAGGGGTGTCAAAATTATATAGCTTAATGGGATCAGTAGACCCTGAAGAATCACTCCTCTATATGCAGCGGTGGGAGGCGGATATGGGGAAACCAATCTCTAGTGAAACCTGGAGCCAAATCTGGCAAAGAGCCGCTAAAAGTTCCAAATGTACCTCCAGTAAAGAGGCAGCATACAAAATGTGCTTAAGATGGAACATGACGCTTGCACGCATGCATTCCATTAACCCAGACTGCCCCATGTCCTGCTGGAGAGGCTGCGGACAACCAGGTGATTTAATACACATGTGGTGGTCTTGCCCGCTTGCTGAAATATACTGGAAGGAAATCCTGAGTCACATCAAGGAGATAACAGGGACACAATTATTATTCGACCCGATGGTGGTCCTACTGGGGGAGGCTGTGGAGGGATGCTATGCCAAATCTGGACCAAAGGCCCATCTCATTACTCACATGCTAAGTGCTGCTAGAATAACTCTGGTGCATACCTGGAAGAATAAACAAGGACCGATAGTGGCCATGTGGTGGGTGAGACTATGGGGGTAATGGCCATGGAAAAGACTACGGCTATATCCCACGGCTCCTATACGAAATATTTGAACACTTGGATGCCACTATACAAATTTACAAACGATAGAGAACAAATGTGCTTTAAGCCGAGACTATTGCGCAGCATTTCTATTATTTAAAATACATACTCTGAACTGGAAGAATGGGCGACCCAGGAGTCTCAATTGTTGAAATATGCTACACCGTATCCAATGTTGGGGATGTTGGAGGTTGGGGGGAAGGCAATATCATGAATGTTTGTATTCATATTTTGAAAAACCAAAATAAATAAAATTGGTAAAAAATAAAAAAGGGGAGGAGAATGTCGACAGAGCACCTCGTTTTTTTTTTTTTTTTTTTTTATTTTTTTTTTTTAAAACCTTTATTTTTGGTCTTTCGACACAACAAACAACTTCTCACCCACATTAGGGTGGCTTTAACTTTACGCCTTCAACCAGTGCCCCGACCTCCCCGCCTCCCTCTGCGACTCCCCCCTCCGCCCCCGCTGCATCCCCATATTTTCGTCCCTCTGGTGAACCAGTGGAAGATCTCAAGAGTCTGAGTTAAAACAGTATCAGGGTGTGTTCCCGGTGACCAACGGGTCCACTGAGGAGGTGGTGTCGGCCTCACTTATTAGAAAGGATATTAGCGGGCCCCATATGTCGGGCGGGCGAGCGTGAAGTGGTAAGCATTTTATGAAATCAGTTTCTGTGTCCTGGCAATAAAGCACATCTTTCCGCCATGCAGTGTACGATGGTGGCGGGCCGCGGCCCCACGCCATGGCGACTCTTCTGCGAGCTAGTGTTAGTAGGAGTCCGGTCAGCTTCCTTGACGGCATGGGCAGCACTCTCGTCATCCCCAACAACGCTGCTGTGCATCGGGGTTGTATCGTTTCACCGACAATTGCGGCTGTCGTGTCCAACACACGGTTCCAGAATGGGGCTACCTCCGGGCATTCCCATGCGAGGTGTATAAAGTTCGCTGATAGAGTCCCGCATCTCCTGCACTCTGCCTGGGCTTCGGGATGGTGCTTGTTAGCTTTTTCCGGCGTATAGTAGGTTTGGTGGAGGAAATGAAAATGAATAAGCTTGAGCCGGGTGTTAAGTGAAATTTTTTGAGTTTGCTTCAGAATGTGACACCAGTCGGCCTCCGATATACTTGTGGATAGTGCCCGTTCCCATCTCGTTTTCGCTCTTGCATTCACGTTGGGTAATCCGGTGGTCAGCGCTTTGTAGATTAGCGACACCAGCCTGCCCTCTCCCTGAGCTTGAATGACATCATGTAGTAGTTGCCAAGTCGGTGGTTGCCTCGGGAAACCAGGCAGGTGGGTCTGCAGAGTGTATCGGGTCCGGAAGTAGAGGAACACGTCTAGGGCCGAATTACCCCCTTTCTGTTTGGCCTGTTCAGGGGTCAGAAAGCCCTCCTCTGTGAATAGGTCTCCGAGGGATCGTATCTGCAGTTTGTCGACCCACTGGTGAAACACACTCTCCGATGTCAAGGGGATTCCAGGAATATACTTGACTGGCAAGAGGGGGGAGTATCTTGTCTGTATCCCCAGTTTGTTAGCTAGCGACCTCCAAACCTTGTATGTTGTGAGCATTACGTTCATTGTGCGATTGGGGACGGGAAGCCGACCAAACACCACAGCGGTCAAGAAGTTGGGCGTTGCCAAGGCCCTCTCGACCTGTACATGGGGGCGAATCATTTGCTTTGCGTACCAGTGGCTAAGGTACTGAGCCTGGGCTGCCCAGAAGTATTTTTCCATGTCTGGTAGTGCCAGACCACCGCTAGACACGGGGAGTGTCAGCGTCGTGTATGCCACTCTGGCCGGCTTCCCAGCCCACAGTAGATCCAGAACCAGGGTTTTCAGCTTTTTCAGGAAGGATTGTGGCAGTAACAGCGGGATATTGTTGAAGAGATACAGCAGTTTTGGCAGCATTACCATTTTGACTAGAGAGGTCCTACCCCAAAGTGTCAGTGGGAGTGTCTTCCAGCGTGCGATCTTGTCTTGGAGAGACCTTAACACCTCTTCATAGTTGTCTCGGAATACCTCCAGTGGGTCCAGTGACAGTTGGATGCCAAGATATCGTACCCTCGAGGATTTCCACTCAAGTCCGAAGTCGTCAGCGAATTGCCTCGTGTCCCTGGTCAGTGGGAAGACGACTGATTTTGAGTGATTGATTTTCAGTCCGGAGGAGGCCCCGAATTTGATGACTTCCCTCATGACCGGGTTCAGGTTAGCCTCAGGATCTCTTATAAATAGTGCAACGTCGTCGGCATATAGGGATACAATGAGTTTGTGTGGGCCGATAGTGAGCCCCATTTGTTGGCGCCGTTCCCGCAGGTTGGAAGCTAGTGGCTCCATTACCAGAGCGAAGATTAGCGCCGACAGGGGGCATCCTTGCCTCGTGCCGCGCTGTAGGTTTATTGCTGCTGATTTTGCTTTGCCCACTATGATGGTGGCCTGTGGGTTGGTGTACAGGAGAGAAACCAGTTTGATAAAGCGGGCTCCCAGCCCCATTCTGGTGAGGACCATGAACATGAACGGCCACTCCACGGAGTCAAATGCTTTTTCTGCATCAAGTAGGACCGCTATTGCCTGGTCCGAGGGGTCTAGTGCCTCTATGATTCCAAACATTCTCCGGATGCCGAAGGTCGTATTGCGGCCGGGTATGAAACCAGCTTGGTCAGCTAGCACTAGGGCGGGCATCAGGGGCAACAGTCTATTCGCCAGAATCTTAGCAAGGATTTTATTGTCCAAATTGAGCAGGGAAATCGGGCGATAAGATGCACAATTGTCTGGGGGCTTTCCTGATTTGTGCAAAAGGACGACGTTGGCCAGGCGGGAAGTTGGAGGTAGGGTTCCAAGCTCAAGCGCTTCCTCGTACACTGCTGCCAGCAATGGAGCCAGGGGTTCTGCAAAGGCCTTATAGAATTCTCCCGTTAGACCATCCGGGCCTGGAGCTTTGGAGGGCGGTAGTGCCTTTATGGTTTCTTTGATCTCTTCTTGTGAGATTAGCTCGTTCAGAGGTTCCCGTAGGTGATGTTCGACCCAGTAGAGCTCAGTGCCTTCCAGGTATTCCAGGGGGAGGTGCGAGTCTTTCGGCAGCTTGGCACTGTAAAGGTCTTGGTAGAATGTGCCGAATTCCTCCGCTATCTCTTCGTCAGTGTGGACCACTACCCCTTGGCTGGTTCTGATCTCTTCGATTTGGGACTGTTTGTTGTCAGCTTTGATTAGATTTGCCAGTAAGGCACCTGGTTTCTGGCCCTCGCCATATTGGCGGATTTGGTTGGGGCGTTGGAGAAATTTCGCCTCGCGCTCCGCCGTGTCGTTGAATTTCTGCAATTCTGTCCTCAGTGTCGCTGCAGCTACAGGGTCATCGTTGTTCACGTTCTGGGTTTCGAGCTGTTTTAGTTTTTTTTCACAGCTTGCGAGCTCGCCCCTGATGAGTTTGAGAATGCCGTTTTCTTTGGCGAGGCAGACACCTCTGATAAAACATTTAAAGGATTCCCAAATCATGCTTGCTGAAGGGACTGAGCCCAGGTTAGCTTGTAGAAACACGTCTATCTCTTCTCTTAATTCTGAGGCAAAAACCTCGTCCTGTAGTGATCCCTGCTTGAAGCGCCAGCGTTGTAGCGGCGGGGTGGGGCTGGTTGGCTGAAGCTTGAGGAAAATTGGTGAGTGGTCTGAGAGTGTTCTCGGGTGGATGAGGCACTGGCCACATATCAGAGTGCTATTGGTTGAGGTGAAAAAGTAGTCGATTCGGGAGCTTGTGTTATGGACTGTAGAGTGAAAGGTGTATTCACGCCTTTCGCCATTGGAGATTCGCCATGTGTCGTGTAGGTCAAATGCCTTGCAGATTTCCATTATTTGATTAGCAGCTTTCGAAGTTGGTTGATGTTTAGCTGAAGATCTGTCCCTCGCAGGGTCCATAACTGTGTTCATGTCTCCGCCCCACACGACCGTGGTGGGGCCGAGCGCGGAGAGCTGTGTCATCACCCAGCTGAAGTTGTTATGGCCATCCACATTCGGGGCATATGAGTTGACAAAGGTCACTTTCTGACCGGCGATGATGCCATTCACCAGAAGTGCTCTGCCTTCTTCGTCCTTTGCAGTGTGTAGTAGCCGGAAGTTGAGCCGCCTGTGTATGAGGATTGCAACGCCCCTCGAGTATGTGGAGTAAGACGAGAAGTATCTGTGACAGCCCCAGCTTTTGGCCCACAGGCGGCCACTCGTCGGCGTGAAATGTGTCTCTTGAATCATTGCCACGTCTACCTCATGTCGTCTGAGATAGTGTAGGATTTTCCTAGATTTAGCTGGGATGTTACCCCCTCTGATGTTCCATGTTAGGACGTTGAACGGGGCGGCTTTGCATTTATTTCAGGTCCCGTGACCAGGTCAACGGGCAGCTGCGTTCTGGTTGAGCGGGAGCCGCTAACCGGGTCTGTGTGTAGCGGCTGGGGGTCACAGTGCAACGGAGAGGACGGCGTCTGGTAGGGGGCAGGCAGCGTGCGGGACGAACAGGAATTGTCGGCGCTGGATTCCTCTATCAACTTTGTAATACTCGAACTTCGGGCAATCCCCAACTGGCCCGTAACGTAGTTCTCCCAGGGGTGGGCAACCACGAACATGCCCACCGGGAGGTTCCAACTTACCCCACCCAGAACAAACTCGGCCTTAGGGGTCGCCATGCCGGTACGCGGGAATCACTCCTCGGCAGGCCGACCCCACTCAGGCTAACGATAACTTAACGGTAGCTGCGCTGGGGGTGCCTGGGGCCTCCCAAGTGTCCCAGCCCCGACTTGTGCCGCTGTATTTGATCCGGCCCACTCAATTCAGCTGTGTCGGGTCTTATGCTCCACCGCATCCACCCGTTTAAGGAGGGTTCCTGGGGATTCTATCCCTTTGTGGTCTGGGGCGAGCCTGATTCTGATCCGGGAGCCCCAGGCGGTCGAGGAACAGATTTGCCTCCTCTGGGGTTTGGAAAAAGTGGACCTTTCCCTCGTGCTGGACTCTTAAGCGTGCTGGGTAGAGCATAGAATATGGCAGTTGGCTGTTGCGGAGCCTCTGTTTAACGCTTGTAAATGTTCTCCTTTGTGTTTGGACTGCCGGGGAGAAATCGGGGTAAAAATGGATTTTGTCTCCATCATGACTCAGATCGCCTTTCTCCCTGGCGAGCCGGAGAAGGGAGTCACGGTCTCTGTAGTTTAGCAGCTTCGCTATTATGGGTCTCGGAGGGGCCCCTGGTGCTGGTCTTGTTGCAGGAATCCTGTGGGCTCTCTCGATTATGAATAAGCGAGAAAGGGCCTCGCGGCCGAACAACGTAATGCATAAGGTTTCCACGAAGTCTTCCATTTTCCCCTGCATTTGATGTTCTCTCACCCCGACTATCCGGAGGTTATTCCTCCTCGACCGACCTTCGAGGTCCTCGCACTTGGCGGCTGTTAGTTTCATTTGTGATTCCAGCTGTAGTACTCTGTTTGTAAGGGTTTCCGAGCTGTCGTCGAGATTTGACACCCTCTGCTCCACCTCGGTTAGGCGTTCGGCTTGGGAGTCCATGCGGTGTTGCATCAGATCGACTTTGGACGCGAGGCCGTCCATTTTGTTACTCAGGCTGCCGATCCCTGCTTTTAGGTCGAGGAGGATTTCTTTAATTTCAAAGGGGTTTTCTGTCGTTCCTTCCTGGTGGGGGCATTCCGACGGTGCCGCCTGCTCCTCGGGTTGGTGGGGGGCTCTGGGGGTCAGACCGCTCTCAAAGTTTAGCTTCCTCTGCGATTTGTCGCTTTTCCCCATCTTGGCTGCCGGTGGTGAGGTCGAGGCAGCCGCCGGGTTGCACTGCTAGCGCGGCCCTCCTGGAGGCTGATATAGGATGTTCGCTGTGAGCCGGGGGGTTGGCTGATTCGATGCTGCGCTGGCCCTTGACGAGAGATGTTTACAGTGGTTTTCTGCCGGCTCCTCTTGGTTCCGGGGGCTCGGAGTATAGGGCAGTGTGATGGTTGCGATAGAGGGGATCAGGTCGTCCGTGAGTTGGGAGGTGCCGCTTGGTCAGCTCTGCCGCTGCTGGTACGGCGGTCACCCGGTCCCAGAGGCGGAAGAAGGGGGGGGGGACAACGCTGTTACCCCACCGCTCCCTACCCGCCAGGGCCCCGGGCCGACCCCTCCGGCCGACGCCGCCTGGTCTCCGCCCGGTGGGTGTGGGCGGTTCTTGTTGTGCGGCTGGGTGCCGGATCTGCAGGAGCCTGTCTCACGTCCGACTCCCCCGCTCCGGCGATGGCTTCCGGCGGGGGGATGACGGCGAACAGGGACCCACGCCGGTTCTCCCCGGCCGCCGTCGACTCCTCGCCAGGATATTGGCCCCCCGTCTCGTGGGCTGCCCGGGGGGGGTGCGTCAGAGTCTACAGTGGGGAGGCTCAGCCTGTGGAGCACGGGGCCAAGTGGTCGACCCCGCTAGTCACGGCAGCCGGGCCTCTCGGGCCGCGTCTCGGGTCGAGAACTCCGATTTCGCTCGAGACTTCGAGGTGGCGCCGCCGGGGACTTCAGGAGTTCATGTACCGGGAAACAGGGGGGCTGTGGTGCTCGGATCCGTAGGATTAGCCAGGATTGATGCGGGGCTGCGAGGGAGCTCTGACCTAAGCGGCCATCTTGGATGGCCCTCTAGCGCCCTCTAGAGCACCTCGTTTAAGTGCAGCATCCCATATCTCTACAGCCATCCTCACCAATTAGCTGATCTTGGTATTTTGGTGCTGTGATGACCCTTCAGCCAGAGAAGCCCCGATAATGGGGATGCCGCCTCCGCCCTGTCCTGTTCTGGCCATATGCGTTGTGGTGTCTGTGCGAGCCATTACCTCACTAGTCGCAACTGGGCCGCTTCATAATATCTGCGGAAGTGGGGGGAGTGATAGTCCTCCTTGGTGTCTGGGAGCCGTCATCGTTGGCATTTCTATTCTTGGCGTCTTGTTGCCCCATATATACGCCTTTGCAATTTTGTTTAGGGACTTGAAGAAAGCATCTGGGACTCTAATTGGTAGGGCTTGAAAGTGGTAAAGTAATTTCGGAAGGATCACCATTTTGGTTGCCACCATTCTCCCCCACCATGATGTGGTTAGAGGATTCCACTTCCGGACATCCAATTTAATTTTGTTTAATAGGTTTGTATAGTTTGCCTTGTACATTTTGTCCACTGTCGGTGTCCGTGTTTTCCCCAGGTAGGTAATCCCTGTTCTTGCCCATTTTAGCTGCAGTTCCCAGGTTATTTCTCCTACTATACCCGGGTCTTCTGTAAGGTACCATATCTCTGATTTTTGACAGTTGATTTTTAGCCCAGATATTGCCCCAAAGCTCTCTAATTCTTTCATAAGCTCCGGGATGGTTGTTTCCGGTTCCGTTACTGACACCAATTCACACATTCGCATTCGCACATGCCATATTTGTGTGTTCTCTTCCTGCCATATGTAATCCTTTTCCTCCCTCTGACTCTCTTATCCTGGCCAATAATGGTTCCAGGAATATGGTGTATAATAGCAGCAATAGTGGGCATCCTTGTTTTCATCCCCCTCCCCGGGGTCATTGGCTTCGGCACTATTCCATTCAGGGCGACCCGCATCTGAGGCTTGTTGTAGTTGGCCCTCACCATGAGAAGGAAATTCTGTCCAAACCCCATTCGTCTTGTGAGGAAAAGCTGCATCTTCTCCAACCTATCGAAAGCTTTCTCTGCATCTAATGAGACGAAAACTGCCGGTTTATGTGTAATCCCCACTTTCTCTGAGATGACACACTCTGCATGTGTTGTCATGAACCCTGACTGGTCAGGGGCTATGTATGAGTGCTTGGAGCAAGTGTGAAATCCTATCTTCCAGGACCTTCGTATATAGCTTTGCATCTATATTTATCAGAGCAATCGAGCGGTACAATCCCGGAAGCTGTGGGTACTTTCACTGTTTGGGGAAAAACTATCGGTTTCGCCTCATTCATTGAATGAGTGATATTGCCTGCTTGTTTTAAACGTATTAAACATTTTTATTAATGTAGGTGCCAGGATATCCTGGACTTGTTTATGGAAAAACCCAGGTAGCCATCTGGGCCCAGAGGTTTATTTTTCGTCAGACCTTAAATAGCTCTCTGAACTTCTTCCTCGGTTATGTCTCCCTCTAATGTATCCCTATCCTCGTCTGAGATTCTGGCAAGGTTAAGGCCTTCAAAATATTTCTTCTGTGCGTCGGGACACAGGTTGTGCAATTTGTACAGAGTCGGATAGTATTCATGACGTATCTCCCCTATGTCGTAGTCTTTTGCCTGTACCTGCCATCACTTATCCCAGAGTTTCATGACCGTTCTTTTAATTTCTTTCGCCTTGAGTTGCTGTGCCAGCAGTTAATCTGCTTTGTTAGTTCTAATATGGTACCAATGTTTTAGGATTAGTGGTGTTTTTCCTGCCTGTTTGTTATGCACCATTCTCAACTGACCCTGGACATGCCTTAATGCTAGTTTCAACTTCCTTGTCGAATTCTTCGAGATCTCTCCTTGAATCTCTTAGCTTGCCCTCTAGCTCTTCTACCCACCTACGTCTTTGCTTGCTTTTCCCTGCCTCTAAGGCAATTAATTCCCCCCTTAATACCGCCTTGAATGGATCCCATACCACCCCTTGGGGTGTGTCTTCTGTGTTGTTTTCCTTAAAGTATTGTGCTATTCTTTCCCTTATGATGCCCACTGTAACCTCTTCTTGTAGAAGCTCTACTGGAAACGTCCATTTCCATATTCCCCTTTTAGCATGCCCCAATATGAAGGTGGCTATCACTGATGCGTGGTCCAAGAGAGAGATGGATCCTATTTCTATTTCTTTTACCTTGCCCACTAGTCCGGTTGATGCCCATATGTAGTCTATTCTCGATTGTGAAGAGTGAACCTGAGAGTAATATGTATATCCACTGCGTTGTCCATTTACCCCCCCTCCATACGTCTTGTAGCGCCAGCATTTCCATTTTGTTTTTCAGCACCCCCATTGGGGCCTGTGTCCCCTGTCGGGTGGTGGAGCTCCTATCTAAGTGGGGGTCCAAGCTAAGTTGAGTTCCCCTGCCAGGATCATTTCTCCCCATGCAAAATCTTCTATGATGGATAGGACCCCCCCCTTAAGAAGCCGTCTTTGCCGGTGATGGGGGCATATATCGAGGCTATTGTCAATTTCCGATCTCCAAGCGTTATGTTCAAGAGGAGGTTGCGCCCTTCTTTATCTACCATTGTTTTTTTTGTTTAACCCTAATCCCTTGTCCATCACGTATTGAGATCAGTACCCCCACCCTTTTCTCCCCCGCGTTGGCTTGATATCATTGAAAGAATCCTCTTAATCCTAGCTGGTGTTTGTCTGACTTTTTGATGCGTCTCTCCTGGTACGTTAGTATGTCCGCTTTGCTCCCCCTAACCAGGTGTTCCACCTTTTTACTTTTAATGGGTGTGTTTAGTCCCCTTACGTTATATGTCAGCAATTTTAATTGACATTTACGTTCCATCCCCTCTGTATTCTTCCCTATCCAGGACTCTGATTCTACACCCACCCCATGCCCCCTCACCCCAACTTCCCCAACTGTTCTTCCCCCCTACAGACTCCCCAATTCCCTGAGGAGGGACAGGTTTCTATGTCCGCTCGGACGACATGTCCGCCGCGCCTGGCCCTCAAACCACCCAGAGACATCAGCGTGGGGGATACTAAACCCCACTGTGATATCAAGAGTCCCCTCCCATCCCGCCCCCTGGGCCTCTTATTCTCTGTAACACTTGCAGTTCCTCTCTCCTTCGGGATCTATTCCATTCTTGTAACCCAGTCTCACTTGTCCACCTTGTGTTCGTTGTTCCTTGGATCTGGAATTTGTCACCCTTTCATTTCTTGTTGGCTTTTATGCCAGAGGTTGTAATCTTTTTCCATTACCACGGCTTTCTGTGTAGCCTGTCCCCCCCACTCCTTGGTCCCTTACCCACGTCCTGGGTGTTTCCTTGCAGGTTCAGAATCTGTTCTCCTTCCAGCGTGGTGATTCTGTGTTGCCGTCCTTCCCATGTGAAAACAGTCCAAAAGAAAATGTCCACTTGTACCTTATTTGTTTTGACATTAGGAACTCCACCACTGGCCCCATCAGTTTCCTCTTCTGTAGGGTGGTTTGCGCTAGGTGAGTTGGCCCTCTTCTCCATTTATTTTTACTTGGCCCGCTAGCCTCGCTTTCTGTAGAATCCGTTGCTTCTGCCCATAGGATGTGATATCTGCCAGAACATCCCTGGGACGTGCCCCTGGCTCCCCTGTCCTTCGTGGGCCTACTCGATGCACCCGGACACCTTTTTCCCCTTCGTCCAAGATTTCTGCGAATAGTTGAGTGTTTGGTTTTAGGTCTTTCTATCAGTTCTGATACATTTTTTATTCTTATATCGGACCTCCTCGACCGATTTTCCAGGTCCTTGCTTTGTATCTCTAGATTGTGCGTCAAGCGTGCCAGATGTTCTAAGGCCTAATCAGATTTTTGCGCTTCTTTCGCCTGGTTCTGGACTGCCCTTTCCAGTGTGTCGGTTCTTTCCTCTAGTTTTGCGAGGTCCAACCTTATTTCCTGTGTTGATTGTCTAATTTCAAAGATTCAAACTGCGTTTGGAAGGATACCATGAACTGTTCCTGGAATTCTTTGAGGCAGTTCTGCATGTCTTCCTTGGTCATGGCCATCACTCCTTTCACCCTGGTTCCTGATTCCGTGAGGTTTGCTTCTTGTCTCCTCCACTTAAGGTCGTTGTTGACTCCCCTACCCACAATTGTTTGATGCGCGCCATTAGTTTTATTAGTGGGGTTTGTGGGGTTGCAGCTGTTAGGAAAGATTTCCATTTCATGTGTAATTTTCCCTCGAGTTGTGTACCCCCCAACTTTTTGCTGATGTTAAACACCATAGTCTGACTTTACCAGAGGAGCCCAGCCTTCTGCTGCACTCCTTTGGGCTTTTCGCTCACTTTTTGTGGGAAACTGACATGCCCTTAAAACAGTACTGGGAGACTTTGTTTCCCTTAGTCCTTTACAATGTACCAACATTTCTGCAACATGTAACACGTGTACAAAGTACCTTACAGTAAAGTGCACTTTGGTCTATAGTCATTTCCAAATGCCCTAAATTGTCTTGAAGGGCTTTTAGTAGACGTGCAGGTGTGCCTTGCGCAGGGCTGGTGGTGGCTTATCATTTTGTATATATTTAACCCTTTCCTGCCAGGTAAACCGCGATTACCTTGTTTGGCACATACAGGTAGCCTGGCTCCAAAATGGCCATGCCACAAGGTTCTTTGTCCTGTCCTTTGGCCATCGTGCCCCTTCGCCTTCCCCGGGTTGAGCCTAACCGGGTCAGTCCTTATTTGGGCATGCATTCTCCTGCGAAACGCCAAGCTTTCGTGGGCTTCTTCATCCCTTGTGTGTGTGTGCCTCCAGGATATGTGGACTGGAACGTCTGGTTCCAATACACATCCTGGGTGCCAGAGAGTCTGGAGTGCTGTGAATGCCTGGGACCACCGTGGTCCGTGATTGGTCCACGTATGGTATGCCTGTATGTGAGCAGATATCTCATTGGGTCCTCTTCGTTTTGGCGCGAAGGAGATTCTGGATAAGAGAAGGCCCCAAACACCCACACCATGTCGATCTCTGTAGTTCTCAATGAATGAATGAAGGATAGGATCCAAGTATCCTGAAACTAAGAAGCCGAATTGAGGAACCGCTGGTGACCTGCTGGAAGGTTTGGCACCCTGAGCCTGCTGACGTCCCGTGGGACCCTTCTTCATCTGGTCGTCCTAGAAGGTCTGCGAAGACGCTTCGACCCATTGGAATAGTGGGACCAACTATTCTCGACACCTTCATCAAACCCTGCAAGTAAGCCTTCTCGGAAGTGTCCATGGGCCACCCAGTGAGCTGACCAGCTTACGCAGACTCATTGCCCTGGTACCACAGCTGTTTTGAGGAGGCCCTCGAAACTGGGTACGTCGCTAGCTCTGTGTTCACAGCACTCTCTCACCGAATTTCGTACACTTGGCGTTCCTATGTCTGGAATAAAGTGAGTGCGCCCGAACCAGAGTATAAGTGGTTACCATGTAGGCCAGCCGTGGTGACAAACTTTGCAGGTGCGCTGCATTTGTGCCCCCATTGCCCCTGAAACTTGCTGCAGTGAAACTGGCCTGATCCATCCACCAGGAGTGGAGAAATCGCCACTGTCCCATTTGGGAATCATCGATGTATCTTCGTCGCTGAAAGCCGCAGAGCTGCCAAATTGCTGCACTTGAACCTGCAGCCGAAGTTTGGTCCGGAGTGCGCCAGGTGTCGGTGAGTAATCGCAACCCTAACCGGTGGCCCCTAGTGCCCCCATCCATTTATACGCTTGAGAGGCCCCTGAAAGCATCTCTCATTTCCACTGCTAGTACAATCTAGCAAACTATTTCCAACTCTTGGAATTGACTCTGTCCTCAAGTGGAGGCCCTCCTCGAATAGTGGGAACCTATTCTTCATCACCTCACCCACCTTCCAGAGCTGCTACAGACCCTTAAAGAGACCCCGGTTTGCCCATCTGCTTTACTGCATGTGCCAGCATTGCATGTACATTTGAGCAATAGGCTCCACTCCTCTTAGTGATTGGACTGCCTCTTAGTTAGGAGTGTGTTGGATGCAGAAGGGACTAAAGACTATTTGCACTGCCTGTTTCCTTCCCTTTGTAGGTTGTGGACCCATTTCGTGCATTATCCCTTTAGACCCCATTGGTCTTGTACATATGTATTTAGGTAGGATTGTGTTGGCTTAAAAGTATTACTGTGATTTGATTTGTCTGTTGAAACTCAAAGGCCTTGAAATAAATGTATTTGTATTTTTAATATATATATATACACCTGACTGGGAGTAATTTATAAGTGTCCTTTGCTCTGTGTGCTCATTGAGGTCTTTCAGTCACCCTCACCGCTCCTGAGACCTATTCTTGACTGCCGCCAAGCTACCTTTATTGGTCTGGCTTGTCCAGAAGGTTACCCTGTTCCAAGAAACTAGGCTGGCCTTCTGAACCTCTGCCCATCAGGTCAGAGTTCAGAAATCCGTCTTCACAGCAGCCTCCGCTGTTTTCCCCCATGTTTTTGACATGTGGCTGCTGGATTTCGTTGCAGTGCGATCTGCTCTTACCCTTGCCTATTCCAGTTGTGTGTGCTGTGATACACTGACCTCTGCACTTTTGTGCCCCCCCCCTCATTGAGTATCTTTTCCTTTTGTTATGGCTCCCAGCCTCCCTGCTCCTGTTTTTTGGCTTAGGCTTGTCTCCTACTTCGACCCCTTCCTCCGTTCTCCCCTGGCCTGTGGTGGCCCTGTAATTCTTCTATCTGGTGCGTTTTTGTGGCTGAGTTAGGGCCATGGATCACTCTTCAGACCATCTTGACTGTGCATCCTCTGAACCTATTTTTACTAAAGGGTGGGTGCGTCACTCACATGTCTGCCCTTGAATTCGCTCCTCAGGTGTGCTTATAGTGGGTCGATGATGCCTGTGTTTTTATGAGGATATCCTTTCTTGCACCTCCTTTCACTCTGCGTCCTTCGGGTGCTTGGGGTTGCTGCGTAGAATGTCTGGTCCGGATGGGCCTTCTTGTTTCTGCCGTGGCTGGACCTGGGGGTTCGCCACAGATCTCACTTCGAATCCGTTCCCCTTTCCATGCAGACTCTTGTGCTTGCTCATGGGAGGTAGAGGGCCACCAGGGCGGGGAGGGGGAACCGACTAACGCACAGTGCCTGCTCACCTGGCAGTCCCCCGGGCGTGCATCTGCTGGGGCTCGAGTGTTAGCTTCTCCGTGATACGCGGAAGTGCTCTCTGCCGTATCCCTCACCCCCCATTCCCGTGGTGTGCACTGTGCAGTCCTTACATGCTTTCCACTGGGAGGACTCCTTGTTCTGCTTGGGTCTACGCTTCCGCCCACATGCTCATGCCGTTCCGCTTCCTTGGCTGTTTTGCTTCGGGGTATGGCGCTCTGGACATTGTTGCCGTGGCTGGCTTCTCTCCCGTCCCTCGTTGGTTGCGCAACAAGGAACCCAACGCCGTTCCCCTGCTGCTTCCAATGATCTGGTCTCGACCTTCGATCGTTGACCCGTTTGCCCTGCCGGATTACTTTCTTTTTCTGCAATTGTTGCTCATTGTTCTCCTTCTTTGCGGCCCTGTGGGGCGAGACTCTCAGACGCAACCTTTTCCCACAGCGGCCATCTTGGAATCCCCTCGAAAAAACACGTTGTCACTTTCTTGTTATTTTCTCAGACCTCCCTACAGCAAACTAGGAATACTTGGTGGCGTTATGACATACCGAAATGCCCAAAAAAGGGCTGAGCACTGGGAGGGAATACTCTCAGCAGTTATGGGGTTAATGGACTCAATTTCTTTCTTGAGCTGTGCTTTACTAGACAAAGTGAATTTACAACCATTGTCTATACTAAACAAAGCCGATTTACAACTATTGCAATAATCGCTCCTGGATTGGTCTACATTATATCGCCTGGTCTGGCATATGCCAGTCGGGATGTTAAACTGAGCTACTGATTTATTAACTCCTGGGACAGCACAGTTTCTATTACTGTCAGGGGTGCATACCTGTTCTGGGTTGTAACCTAGATTCACATGCACCCTCCGTCCCTCCCCTCAAGTAAAATTCTACTTCAAGGAGATCAGGTGCCAGCACGCACTAGTTAGAATTTGAAAACAAGGCTACTGGGGAGGGACTACATACTCGATGTCCGATTGTATGGGACCGAACTCGCCCATAAAGAGGGTGGCAGGCTACATAATGTTCCTCTTTAATACAATTACAATGGTAAAAGGGTTAACTGAGGTTTCCCAGCCTGTCGACACAGAATATTCATAGTATATGAATCTATGAAAGATGCCAACGCTGGAGAAATGGAGTTACAGGTAAGTACAGGTAAGAAATGTACCACTTATTTTGTCTGTGAGGACCATTATGCAAGCGTAAAATGGAAGTTGTGCTTGAGTGGGATTACTCTGAGCCCATGCCTGCTCACTAAATTGTGCCATAAACTGGGTTAGCCAGGTTTTCTTCCCCAGACAGCACCAGTAAACACCCAGTGTCGAAGAGGTTTTTTTGGGTGGAGTTTTTAGAGCAGACTAATTAGCTGGATGTCAAAAACGTTGTTCATGTCCCTTTGCTGTGATAGGTGGACTGTCTTGGCCTTCCCTTATGCAAGAAAACATATCCGTGGGAGGCTCTTCCTTTCTCAGACTCTTTTCTTCAAGTCTCGGAAAATTGCTGCTGAACATGGGTTTTTACTGAAGATCTGTTGTGTGGTTCTACTACCGGCTGGGCCCTGGGTCCTTTGTGCTCTACATTCCTTTGTATTCCTGCTTGTGCAAGCCCTATTCTCTTGCACCCCTTCACTTCTCTGCCATCCTCTTAGCTGGCCTGCTGATTGTTTATGGGTGGGGTGTTTTCCTGACTGCTGAAATATTCTCTCCCTGCTAAATCCTCCTGGAACAAGTGCCTTGAGGTGGGCAGTCTGCTTGGCACCTGCCAGCTGCTCCTCACCATTCACAGCATGAGTGGTCATTCAGGAAGCATAACTCCTCATGCGCTCTGTTTTTGGTTAATCACTTTTCCCCATCTGTGTGGCAATCCGGGAACAAGTAGCTATAATATGATCTTTGTTTGTTGAAAATATGTATAGGAGAGAAGGGATAATTATTAAGTTGTTATGAGTGAGAGCTCAGAGGCAGCCATCCACTCAATACAGCAGCATCATGTGGTTCTCTGCTGAATGATCTTTCTGTACACCTTCTGTTCTCCACAGGCAATTTAGCATAGATTTTATTTAGACGCACAGTGCCTCTTCTCGTTTACTATTATGTCTGGGAAGATATTGGAAGAACTGGTGAACAGATAATTCAGGTCACCCTAAGTAGCATCCATTTGCAAATTTCCACCACACACAGCACAGATTCAGCTAGTTTATTTCAGTTAATAGCTGTCATGGAGTGGTCCTCAAACCAAAGTAGTTGCTAGTTGTTTGTGCTTTATGCCATGTATTGGTTGCTTTGTATCAGAATTAATGTACACTTAGTGCAATGAGGGATGATCTTGGGGCTGTGGGACCTGATAACTTGTCTAACACTCCCTATTAATACACCATAGGGAACACAAGTCTGAGAAATGATCTTGACCATGGTTCTGTGCATCAGAAAGGTTTTTGGACTTGTCATGAAAATACATGTATAACAATAACACAGTATGGTTGGACATTAGTTATTCAGACTCTTTTTTGAAGATTAGTGGCAGGACATTTAAAGTTATGATCTAAAGGGCCTACTTGGGGAGGTCAGAATGTATAGTGCAGATTCTTACATGCTGTGTTACTGTAGTAATATAACGTGTAAAGTAACTTTTGGGCTCTCCCACGCCTTGGGTTTCAGTTGCGACTACAGATTAGTTAAGTCTATTCTAGCATCAGTCATAGTCCTCCACTCACACTGCAGACTCCAATTCTGCCTTGGGTTCTGAGCTCCATTTGGGAATATTGGGTCTGAGCCTGGCTTGCCCGCGACATGAATTCAGGTGTCGGGTGAATGCATGATTTGGGGGCCCTTTCCGAAGTTTTCCATGATCCATAATGGTGGGGTGAGAGTCTTGGGTTGTATTGTGTTCCTATCTCTTACTGCTTATGTCAACTTCAACCCACTGCTGTCTGCCAGTAGCAGCTTAAAACCTAACTGGAACCATAAGATGAAACTGTTACGAAGCAGCTTCCAGCCTTCTTAGGTTGCCATGCTAAGTTTATTACAGCTTCTCAGGACACCCTCACAAGCAGTTACATAGTCCTTAAGTAAGTTACATTAATAGGACAGAAACACTGGCAGCCCATCACCCAGGCTTCAGGCTGACTATCTGCTCAACATATAACCTTCCCTCAAGCATTCCGACAGTCATACACAAACACTCCACATGACATCACAACATTCCTTCTGCATTCCCACTACCAAGCTAAGCCAGACACAAGAGAAACGTCCTATGGGAGACAGGAAGAGAGAGATGTCTGCCCAGTCTGTCTTTTGCATATACTTTACATTTCTGATTTGTTTTACCTGGCATACTCCGCATCAAGCAAAGTCTAGAGCTTGGCCTGCATCTATTGTAGCAGCACGCCCACCACACTGTTCCTATCTGGGTAATAAACATTGCAAGTCACTGTGATTCAGCAAAGCGGAAAACAGCACATGCAGTTCTAATGAATACAAGTTCCTATCTGAATTCTTCCTCTTTGAGCTGTTCAGCTACATGTCACTGGTTGGTGCCATTGACACCCACAGCACCATGCTGACTCTTCAAGACAACCACTGGATGGAATACCACCCCAGGTACAAATGGGGCTGCTCACCTTGAGCCCAGCAGTTCTGTTTCCCATGCCACAAGTAGTGGGACTTTAGAACATCTCTGACTCCAATGGTCTGTGGTAGGTATCAGACATAGGAGCCGAACATGGAATCATGTTTCAGCATTACTAAAATAAAGCACAGGCCTCACCTAGTCCTGCTTCTACGATAAAAGTTCCATGTGCTGGAACATAACACAAAGGAGTTTGTCAGGGCAATTTACAAAAATAAACCTTGTCCTCTGCCCCAACCCATGCTACCCAGCTGGCCGACTCTACCCACGTACAAAGGAAACAAAACGTAGCCTACGGAAGTGTATTCTTCCTCGTTCCTCCTTGGTGTGTGACCCCTCCCCCACATGGGTCTCTTAAAACATTCCTGTTGAACTTCAGACCTTGGCCTGCTCGTACAATTCTGAACAACTTCCTTGGTTTCTAACGCAAGGAAAAGGGGCAAAGTCCCGTGCCGTTCAATAGTCTGGCGTATTCGAAAAAGTTAATTCCTCAAATTAGACACTTGGGTTTGTAGCTCTTTCAAGCTTGCAACTGGTCTTGGTAAACCACTCCTCCAGGATGATGTTCCAGAGATTTTCAAGTATGCATTCTCTTAGTCCAGCATGGACTGTTGGCCTCTACTGATAGTTTTGGTCTGTCATGGCTTTCCACCCTCAGTGAGTGACTTTGACTTTCAGCCTGGACTGGGCTATTGGCTCTGTGTGTTCTCACCCTCTTGCAAGTTCCTGCTTTCAGGAGCTCCCCTTTCCTCTTCGGTGTTTTATTTCGTTCAGCTTCACCCCTCTGGTTGCTTTTATTATTTTTGGGTTTCTGGTAACCCATAGCGGGCTATTGGTTTCAGCTTCACCCTCAGTTGGTGTTTCAATTATTTTCTGGTTCGTAGCATCCACTCTCTTTTTTGGAGCGCTTCAGGGCTCGACCGCCTGCTCCACTGCATGAACTGCATAGCTGCTTGTCCACTGTGTTCTTCATTGGGGAGGCGGCAACTACGGTAGCCATGGAACGAAGCTTCTCCGGTCGTCTGTTCCTTCATTTCAGTTCTCCATCCAGGCATTGTGGGTTCAGGAACACCAGTGTAACAGGGAGGCGTGGTCTCTCTTTGTCAGAGACCTCGGTGCCTGGGGCTCTTTGCCATCTTGGGCTCTGCAGCGTTCCGCAGACTTTTAGTCCTCTCTGCCACCACGTATTGGACGTGGTCCTGCATCCAGGATGTACTGGCTCTGGGCTACAGCATATCCATACGCTGTGTGCAGCCTGGCTTGGACTGTCCCTCTCACTACGGCTGGCTCGTCCCGCAGCAACTCTTCCCCAGATAAGGGTCTCAGACCTTTTACACTCCTCTCTACCATGAGAGGCATGATACCATTGGTTTCATGGCTTGGGCATCAAGGCCAAGTCAGCAGCCAAACCAAGGACATTTAAAGATCTGTGCACATTATTATGATTGGCCCCATGTATGCAACCAACACTTGCAACGCTGATGTCAAGGGGATGTTAAAAAGTCTCACCTGGGGATTCTTTGTCTCCTATGGGAGTGGACCAACCTCCCAGTGAGGTCCCACTTGCCCTGTCCCCTTGGGACTGTTTTGTGTATCAGGCTCACGTCCCTTGTCTTAAAGGGGGTTGCTTGCCCTTGAGGAGAAGGGACAAACTCTTTGGATCTGTCAGAGGTCACATTATTTGTTTAATCCCCTTTACTTTTTTTAGGTATTTTGATATAAATTGGACTTTACTAAAGTTTTTCACAAAAATAGTAGCAAGGACTGTGACAAGTGCTCGAGGGTGATGTTGATCTTGCATACACAGGACTGATGTGGGTGGTGTCTGGAAGCCTGTTATGACAACAATTATGAGGATTGCTCTAGAAAAACCATGAAGTCCAGGCCCTCCCGGGAGCAAATGGAGTGCATGTTTCAGAAGAGGGAAGTTGTTCTGCAGTAGGATGGGCATAGGTGGTTGGTATAAGATGAAATGGCTCATTGGCAGCATTTTCCGGGAGGGGCTTAAGCTGGATTTATTTTGGCAGATGCTCTCATAGGCAGCACAGCTAGATATCACACTCCAGGAGTGTGTTCTAGTCATCCTGGCATAAACCCTGAAAGCCAAGACCACAGAGGTGTGCAGAAACCAAAGGCATGATGGGTTTCTGAGACACCACTAAAGGAGCTGAAAACGGTGGTTGTGGACCAGTTTGACTGAGTAGATTCTATAGACTCTTGACAAGTATCTTAAATCTGAGACAATGCTGCAGAATGGCATGTTGGTACAATGACTGGAATCTGATAAGACACCGTAGGTGTCTTGAGGGCAAAAGGGTTACATATGGAAGCTCAGAGTATGGCATCCTGAAAGAAGGTTGATACCTTGCTGGCTCCTATTCTGTCAGATTATGTTATTGATGATTGGGAGGATCACTTCTCTAGATCCAAAGACATGTTTGGAGATTATGTCCAGCAGGATGATGACGAGGCTGGAGTAGTTTGTGATTTCCAGAATGTAAGTGGGTTAGATACTTCCCAGGAAGTGATGTATAATGAACAATACAGACCTTATATGGGCTAAATTGGAGCTATGGGCCTGTCCTAATGACAAACTTGAGCCGATAAAGCTCATGTACTCAAACACCAAAATAGAGGTGAGAATGTCATCAGACGGGATTGTAACCAACAAAATAAAAACATGGCACGGGCTAAAACAAGGTTGTCCACTTGCCGCTACACTATTTAATCTGTTTACATCTGATTATATGGAAAGCATCTATACACCCAACCTAAACCCTCCGAAACTCCAAAGCTGTACCATGTTTAATATATGCTGACATCATGCTACTAGCAAAAACGCCTCGCAGCCTACAAATTGCATTAAACAAAACACTTGAATATATGGATCATAATGAGCTCTCAATAAACATTAAAAAAACAGAAGTCATGACGTTAATCCCGAAAACACAAAGGAAACAGAAACCTCCTGTAGTCTATCTTCAAAACCAAAAATTGGAACAAGTCCCAACATACAAATATCTGGGAATCTGGATTAATCAATCCACGAGCGAAATTCCTTGGGTACTCCACTTGAAATCAAAAGCCAAATCTCTGGCCAGACAGAGTCTAATGATCCACTGAAAATTTGGCACATTTTCAATCAAGCCAGCTCTAGCTTTCTACAAGCAAAAAGTAACAAATATTATCTTATGGAGGAGAATCCATGATCAACATGGATCAATCAATCTAGACACAACTGGAGGCCATCTATTGGCGGAAGACTCCATATCTCCCACAATCTACACCTATGTCACAAATACGTTATGAGCTAGGTCTCCAATCCTTACAGTCGATGATTACGTGGAAAATATTGGATACATACAGAAAATTGAACAACGAGGATAACATACAGCCACTTGACATACTGAGAGCATCACTATTGACGCCCAACAACACAGCATTGACAAAATGGAGAAAAGCGGTAGAGAACATATGCTCAGAAAAGAGCATCTCTCTCAATATGCTGATAAAAAGGCCCCAGCACGCCAAAAAGCTAACAGCAAGACTAGATTGGATCGAGACCGAAAATAGGAAAGATAAATATAAACTAAATCTAAAATGTGATGGAGAAACCAGAGCAATGAATCAACTATCCCACTATCTCAATTTATTTCCCGACCGCCAAATCCGCGACACATTTTTAAGATTTAGTCTGAATATCCTTCCCACTCGACAAATTCTGGGAAAATGGAACCAAAATGAACACACCAGTACTGACTGCAGTTTCTGTAAATCCAGCAAAGAAACTATTCCTCATGTAATAATGGAGTGCGCTGTAGTCAACCAGAAAAGATTGATGTTCAGCAAAAGATATGAATCTGCACCTAATGAATTGGAATCCGAAGAACATTGGAGTTACATTTTAATGGGAAATAACAGAAAAATGGTGACTACAATCGTTCATTTCTGGAAGGATATTACAGCTGAGAACTTTTCATTTTAAAAGTCCAAGGAAAGCATTGCTTTATTAATTGAAACAAAAGATTTTACTGCAATAGAATTTTGTATAAATATAAGGTTTAGGATATAAACCAAATGCATTTTAATAAAAAAATAAAACATTTTAAAAAGATCTTTCGGCCTTAATGCTGAATTTTCCTTCTATATCCCCTTGGTTAGAAGGACAGGCAAATGTCTGAATACAAGACACATTGCTCAGGACAAGATCATACATTTATAAGAAATTGTCTACGGTAGGAGCAGCGGTTCTGCCCTTTTCATGACTTTTTTAAATAGAAGTATATTCAGGAAGTATGGGTCAGTCAGTGATAGCCCTTCCGTTATTATTTGCTTGGCCACTGATAGGTGCACTTTAGTGGTCCATGCTGCCAACTGTACGATGACCTAAGGCGTTTCTAACTCTGCCTCTGGATCGTGAGTCACAGCTGATTAATAGAATTGGCAAAAAAATGTCACCTTACGATCATTGGCACTGTTGGTTAATGCAGATAGTCATTGACTGCTGGCAATATCATTGTTGAGACTGAGTGGCCATTGACGCCAAAGAGACTTTTATAATTCAGGACAGGAAGTTGCAATCTTGTCCTGGAATATTGCTGGTTTGAGATCAAAATGAGTAACACACTATGTACTTTGTGGTAAGATGTGACATAATGTTGCATGTAACCTGGTCGGTCTCCCCACCATATTGGAATGGTTTTACTACGCTTACAAGTCCTGCCATAGGAAATGAAAGGGGAAGGAACTCTGGTGCGCTCTGTACTTTGCTTAGGTTGTCATTGTTTTTGTTATTCTTATATGAAGAATTGTCGATCAAGATCTAGATGTTCTCCTCTGGAAAAGTATTGTTTTAATTAACTGTTACAACTGGCTCAAAACACATTTTTCCATAAGTTGTCTTCTTTGCTGAGTGATATGTTTTGAGAAAAAACAGATATTCCAATGTTTGTAATTTGGGTAATTTATATTCAAAATTGAGGGTTGGGCCTCCTTACTGATTTGATACTAATGTGGATTTTGTACTTGACATTCTACCTCTGTTTGTAAATGATTGTCTTGTTATCATAGCTGGTCTTATATTACATAATTGGTTAATATAGTGAGGTTTACAATCAACTAATGGGCGCTTCCCTAAGGATATCCTGGCAAAGGCCATGTTTTTAGGGTGTAAAAGCAACTCTAAAATTGATTTTTGTTATTCTAATTTCCACAAATGTTTAGAAGTGTGTTAAAGAGTTCAAAATAATATAATTCCAAGCTATTATGGTGATTGTTCAGCTTTAATATTAAGATTTCAAGTAACTCTAGTTGTTACCTATATTTAATTGAGTATTAATATTTGCAAAGTCAATGTCTCAGACTGTTTCAGAAGAATACAGTTGATCATATATCAAACAGCAATTTAATACTAGCCTTCTTTTTTTGTTTAAACTTCTTTTTATTAAGTCTACAACATATGAAACAAACCCCAACATTATCCCCAATCCCCCGAGAGGCAATCTCAAGTTCTTCCTTATTCTGCATCAGCTCGGGCAATTCCAAGATGTTCATTGTAGATCCAGGAGTTTGAGGCGCTTTGGGCACCAAACAGCCCTGTAGTTGTCCTTCAGGAAGGCCAAAGTCTCTCCCCAGTCTTTTGCAAATGTATACATGTTGTCGTTCATAGCGTAAGTTGCCCATTCCATTGCTACTATTTCCCACACTTTGGCCAACCAAAAGGAAGTGCCCAGAAGTGCCTGTTAGCCTGGAGGAAACGCTGCTGGACTATATTCTCTCTATATTAAGGATAAGCCCCGCCCCCGGCTCCCAGAATTCTACAAGAAGGCTGGGCTGCGCGCACCTGCGCGCGCGCACCAAGGAAGTGCCCAGAAGTGCCTGTTAGCCTGGAGGAAACGCTGCTGGACTATATTCTCTCTATATTAAGGATAAGCCCCGCCCCCGGCTCCCAGAATTCTACAAGAAGGCTGGGCTGCGCGCACCTGCGCGCGCGCACCAAGGAAGTGCCCAGAAGTGCCTGTTAGCCTGGAGGAAACGCTGCTGGACTATATTCTCTCTATATTAAGGATAAGCCCCGCCCCCGGCTCCCAGAATTCTACAAGAAGGCTGGGCTGCGCGCGCGCACCAAGGAAGTGCCCAGAAGTGCCTGTTAGCCTGGAGGAAACGCTGCTGGACTATATTCTCTCTATATTAAGGGTGAGCTTTTTTTAGCTCATACATGGACACATTGACCTCAAATTGTACCTAAAGTAATTGTATTTACCTTAGAAGGTAATATCAGAAGCTAAAAAGCTTTAAATACTTATACATTTCTTTCTTTAGATAAGCCCCGCCCCCGGCTCCCAGAATTCTACAAGAAGGCTGGGCTGCGCGCACCTGCGCGCACGCACCAAGGAAGTGCCCAGAAGTGCCTGTTAGCCTGTTAGCCGGGGGCTGGAGGCTGGAGGCTGCGA
The DNA here is from genome assembly GCF_040938575.1 of Ambystoma mexicanum. Taxonomy (NCBI): domain Eukaryota; kingdom Metazoa; phylum Chordata; class Amphibia; order Caudata; family Ambystomatidae; genus Ambystoma; species Ambystoma mexicanum. The sequence continues at coordinate 41,445,496 of NC_090933.1, forward strand.
GCATTGTTTGCTCGCTGTCTTATCTAAAATGCTGTGAGGTTCTAGTGGGGATTGATCCTTCTCTTGATAACATTCTGCCGCCTGCTTGCTAGTTCTGCCTAAAGGAAGTCAATGCAAATGTATTTGAGAGGTATGTGCTAAAAGTAATTACGGTCTTTTTTGTCAATGTTTGAGTAAACTTCTGAAAATTGTGGCGTCTGAAGTGTTGGAAGCATTCCGCAGATGGGAGCCTGCAGAGAATGCAAGCGGCTAAGTGCTGTGAAAAGTCAACAGCCGTGTGTTATAAAATGGTAATGACTAATGTCCAACGTAGATAATCTCGTAGATGCATGAGTCCTACACATGTGCTTTTGACAATTAATGAAGATTTGTAAAACTACAATGCCGTTTCATGACACAGGCTGCAATCTAAATAACATAAGTTAAGTACCATATAAGTACTGTTTGCTGGGTTTGCCTGACCTCCTGCTCTAATTTCGCTCGGAGGACGGCTGAACCCGTGACACTGTCTTATTGCCTGACCCTATAGGAAGAAGGTATTTTCTCATTGTTGGAAATCTCGCCCCCTGTCTTCGTAACGCCTCTTCCTGGGTCTTTAAAATCTTATCTACCAGTGCACCGCGCGCACTGTCAAGTACCACACAGGTACGGGTTGCTGTTTGCTGTACGAAGTGCAGGGCGTGGGTAAAGGCTATAAAGCAGTGAGACAGTAACCTTCTTGTGGAAATTACATAACGAGAGTGTTGGATGGTTGAGGGTGTAGAAAATAGGACTTTTATAAAACCTATTATAAGTGTTGCATGCATTCATCCCTTGCATTAGTGGCTAATAACAGAAATTTCTGATTGTGGTAATAAAGAATGGTGAAAAAGCTAAGGAATGGGAAAAGGTGTCTGAATGGGTCTCCATCATTGTTAGGAGAAGGAAACATGTCGGATGACGAAATAATGCATGACACCATAAATCAAACAAAAAAAAAAGGGAGAACTAATAGTAAGACTTCTAGTGATAAGGATCTAGCATTACCATCAGCAAGTTCAATTATTCCTAACTCATCAGTAGATGAGATGGTAAACTCAAATGAAGCACCAAAAATAAAAAAAGCTGTATTGGCCCAAATACATATGGAGAAACACGGTAGGGCTTACATATCCTATAAACCCCATATGTAATATACCAATCACTGATAGTTCAATGTTAGGTGCAGTTAGTGAGGAACACAGTTTATTTACTGATGATACCTCTCTAGTTGCACCAGTGGTTCTAGCAGAACTACATAGTAGAGCACGACTATCAAATGGCCCATCAACTCCTGCAGCGAGCTCGTGGGGAGTGAGAGACCAAGTTCATTTCCATGCAGCAATTGCTGCCAATTTGGAACAATTAAAGGAAAAAAGAACTAATGGGAGAGAGGAGGGAGAAAAAGAAAAGAAACAAAATGCAAGCTCTCCTGCTCACGATTTAGTGACCAATCCATCGGAGATAATCTATCCACACTCACCTGTGTTAGGGGCCGATCCTCTTCAAGCCAAACCAATGTTTGATTCAATACGCCAACCGAACTCATCTCTACCACTGTTTCCACTTGAAGATACGCTGGTGGATTTGAATCAACAAGAATTACAAAACTTCCCCGTGCTGGCAAGGATCCTTAACTTGCTTGATAAGGGTCATGAATATACCCATGGTGCAATTGGTGCATTGAGCACGGCAATGTCTGATATTGGTAATAGATTAAGTAGAATGGAAGGATACATGATGGCTCAGGAAAAATGCCACATTTTCTGGGCTGAACAACTTCTCAGAGATAAAGTCACCAATGAGAAAATGGTGGCAGAGACAATGGGTGCGGCAAATAGTAGTGCTATCCCTGCTCAAAAATCACAATTTACCCAAACACAGTTGGGGAGTATAGAAAATGGGTCTGAAGAAATCATGGAGCCCTGTCCATTGGATAAGAACATAGAAAAACTCCCCCCTTATGCAGAAATTGCAAAACTCCAGCACGATAGAATTTTGGTATTAGAACAAATAGTACTAGCTGCAAATTTAGCTCCTGATACCATACATGTTGGAGAACAGGTGGCACATGGGGATATTCGTGACTCTTTGACATATAGAGGGCCTGATAGCCCCTCGGATCTTACAGACCTTATTGACTTGACTGAAGGAGCCAATGGTGAAGCACCTGAATCAAATAAAAATGATAATGAAGAACCTGTGGCAATTCAAACATTATATTTTATGTCCCGAAAAGCAAAAAAACTTCACGCAAGAGCAAAAAAGAGACAAGCAATTAGAGGAACTCAAGCAACTTCACCTCAGGTGGTGGGCACTACAAATAAAAAAAAAAGAGAATAAAAAACAAAAAAAAGGATTGGTGACAGGAGATTTCTTCAAAAAGAATAAAATTAGTGTAAATAAAGTGAAGGATGCACCACCAATTGACCAATCTCAACTAAATAAGGAAAGTCAGGTACACTTGGAGGACAATGACAGTTTAGTAGATGCTAAAGACACTACGAACATATCAACACCTCATCTTATACAAACACAACTTCAACGTTTCTTTGAGAGGATGGATAAGAAAATATCGTCCTTTACTCAATCATCTCAGGGTACTGGGCAGATGATCAATGACACATCTCAGACCACAGCTTTAGGGTCCAATAAGGACATATTGACTGTACAAAGAGAGGAAAAAGAACCTGTGACACCAAGGGCAGGTGGGCATGTTAACCCACATGTAAATCCATTACAAATAGATGCACACTCTAAAGAGAAATCGGAAACAGAGATTAAGTCACAGGGTAGTTGCAAGGCTAATGGTGGAATTGACTATAAACAACTGTCGCCCGAGATGAAACTGGTGATGGGCTGGACGGTAGACCCAGCAAAGGTTGAAAAACCAAATTTAAACCGCGCATCACTAATGAAGGTATTTCACCAAATTCCAAACCTACGCAACCTGGTATCAAATGACATTGATTGGGCCAGGCTCCCTTATGTTCCAAACTGTAGGATGTTATGCAAATATCAAAATATAATAATTGCATCGCTAATATGGCAACACGTTAAAGATTTCGAATTGTTGGGCTATGAATTGTCGTTGTACGCTTCAATGGAAGAAGCGAGTGGATTTGTTGAATATCAGCCATCATTGTGCCACAATGATTCTAATGTGGAAGGGCGAGAAAGTGAAATTGCAAGAATCCACGAAAAAATAAGGGAACAATCAGAGGCAGTCGCCCAGATGGCCACTACTCTCGCATTGCTTGAGCCACTAATAAAGACTCTAAATAGTGAGCAATCAGGAAAAACAAACCTATAAAATGAGCCTTTGAGTATATGTTCATGGAACTGCTGTGGTTTGAAGAACTTGCAGGCATGGTTCCAGAAAATTCATCGGGAGAAATTGCCTGACTTAATTGTGGTACAGGAAACAATGGCACTAGCGGATGTTTACTTAGAAGGATACATGGCATATTGTGCACACGCAGTGAGGGGCAAAACGGGGCGGCCAGCTGGTGGATTGGCGATCTTTGTGAAACACCTATATGCGGTTAAAGTACGGCAATCCTTTACATCTGCTGAAATACTTGCAATAGAAATTAGATCAAGTAACATCGGGTATCCACACATATTATTAACATCTTTATATTGGAATCCGTCTACAACCACTTTAGATACCATACTAGAAAAATTATCGAATGTGATGGCGGCAGTTATAGAAGAATCCCCCAACGTGATGATCATCATAGGTGGTGACTTTAATTGTATCCTTGATAAAAGCAGCGCAGACCGAGTGATATTTAACCAGGGTTATATTACACCCTCCGTGGAAAGGGGACAAATCTGGTTAACATTTTTTGAACAATGGGACATGAATATTATACCTTATTCTGTCAAAGAGCCACTATTTACTTGGTCGCGCGGGCCTAAGAAATCCACAATTGATTATATTGTGATGTCTGGACCAATAGCTAACACTACATCCCTGTGCACAATTACACATTCACAATTTAGTGATCACTGCATATTGGAGTGTTACTTTGAATGTCCTCTCCAAAGATATGATGTACTAGTGCCACTTGCACTATTGGAAATAGATCGTCAAGAACTATCAATACGATGGAACACGAGACTATATAGGGAACTTAACTTCCTGGTGAATAGGGACATGGTTAAAATGAATCCACAGTTCTTGAGTACAGGAGAGGCTAATAATCTAGAATCAAAGAATGCTAATATGATACACAACCATATTGAACGGTTAGCAGCGCAAAAAGATAACAACACACAGAAAAAGAAAACCCAAAAGGGATTATATAATGCAGAAATTGCCATTAGGAAAAAAACCAAGAATCGAGAACTGCGCAACTTACTAAAATTTGGGAATGGTAATTTCGGTAGTACATACTATAATGAAAAAAAGGCTATTATGAGTAGCTATAAAAATGACCTAAAACAAATAAAAATGGTAAAATATCAAAAAGTTAATCAGAACATGATATATAACTTATGCCAAAAAAATACAAGAGAAATTTGGGCATTGTTAAGAGATCCCGCAATGATGGAAGGATCGTCTCTGTCTTCGGCTGTCAGCGGTGAAGCCTGGACAGAGGTATATAGTAATAAATATGCGATGCCATCAAAATTTAAAAATATGTATACCGAAGTTAACATGACAGATTTGCCAACTAAATGCCCATGGGGACTAGAAGATATTGAACTGGTTATAATGAACCTAAAGTCATCTAAGGCGGCAGGTCCTGATGGAATTCCCCCCTGTGTTCTAAAAGATGACCCTAAGTTGTGGGCGGCTATTACACTGAGAAGCATAGAGTGTGTGCTGAAAACTAAGAGAGTACCGACATCATGGCTGTCGGCGATTGTGATCCCCATTCACAAAAAAGGGCCACTAAATGATCCAGCAAATTTTAGACCGGTGGCACTTATAGATGTAACAGCGAAAGTGTTTGCTGCTCTTATTCTAAAAGATTTAAATGTATTCATCACAAAAAAAGAAATTCTATCCCGTTTCCAAACTGGATTCAGGAAAGGGATGGGGACACAGTTAAATGCGACTGTTCTGGCTCACTTACTAAAGCTAACGAGGGTAAAAAATCATGGACCGATTTACATGGCTTTGCTCGATATATCAGGAGCATTTGACTCAGTGATTAGGCAGATACTATGGAAAAGAATGAAAGAACACAATATACCAGCACAAATTATAGCAATGATTGCATTACTCCATACGAACACGACTTATAGGATAAAGATAGATCAAAATGGATCGCTTACTTCTCCAATTAAAACATATATTGGCGTGAAACAAGGATGTAATTTGGCTGCCACATTATTCAATCTGTATCTAACAGAAATTGGTGCAATATGGTCAGGATGTAATGCCTTTTCAGTAAAATTGGGTTTACTCCGCTTGGATTGGATGGCATTTGCGGACGACTTGATACTATTTGATCCTACTCCTTTTGGCCTTCAAAACAAACTGACATGCTTGGCAGAATTTTGCGCTAATCACAACTTGAAAATAAACACAAAGAAATCAAACATCATGGTCTTTACAAATAAAAAAAAGACTATTCGGTATAATTGGAACATTGATGGGTTATGTATCCCAAGGGCACTGGGCCTGATTTATTTGGGGTATAATTTAACAAATGCTGACTCAATCGCAAAATGGCAGTCGGAAATTAGCACAAAAGCACTGCCACTTATCTCTCAAATGAAACTAATATATAAGAAATTTTGTCAATTCTCATTGATACCACTGATTGATTATTATATTCTTAAAGTGGAACCAATACTCATTTATGGGTTAGATCTATGTACTCTTGAAATTGGCAAAATCCTTAATAAAGTACAAGGAAAAATATGGAAACAAGTATTGCGATTACCGATGTCATTGCCCAACGCGATAATTATTCATGAATTAGGGCTAAACTCACTAGCCTCAAATTATTTGTGGCGCAAAATTGCCAGTTATGCAAAGATGTTAGACCCAGTACCAAATTCATTGTATGTAGATCTGGGTGAAATGTTAAAACTGGGAAATCCTAAATGGATAGTAGATGCAGGACAACAATGTATAATAGTGATGGAAAGATTTGCAATGAACTCAGTGGACTTAATCACACGACCACAAACAGTGAAGTTAAAACTACGTGAATTTGATTGGGCAGATACAGCCGACAAAATTGGGTCCTATAAATTGTATAGAGAATATGCAAAATTCCGTCATCCCAGAAAACCAGTACTGGGATATATCATGCAGATACCTGGTCAAAAGTTTAGAGAGAACCATATGCGTTTTAGATTCAATCTTTTTAGAACGAGAGAGAGGATTAAAAACTGGAATCAGATGGTATCAGTTTATGTAGAAGGTTGCAGATTTTGTAATGTAACAACAATTGAGACCTTGAAACATCTGGTCATTTACTGCCCCTATTTTTCCATGCAGAGGCAACTTTTTCTGGGAAAATATCTGAATGAATCTAACAACCATGACCTTGAATTATTATGGATCCAATGTATGTGGGGAGTAAGGAAATCATTGATTGCTGATCTGCATTATTTCTTGATTGTCATCGAAAGTAAATTGGAAAGAGAAGCGGATAATGAGATGATGATAATGATGTGATTGGGCCTCAATGTTAACTGCTACCTAATTGTTCTCTGTGATAACATTTCTTTTCTTCTGCTCTGTTTTTATTATTACGTAAATGAAATTGTTATACTAGAGCAACATGAATATGGTTTGATTTATGTAATTTTTATGTGATCTTATAAAATTTGGTTGTTGTAAAGATTTTATTGAAAAACAACACAATAAAGTTTTAAAAAAAAAAAATACTAGATTGTTGGTACATTCGGGCTCTTCCATCTTTGTGCTATTATTGTCATTGCCGCTAGAGTCTGTACCACTCTTGCTTTTTCTCAAGCTCTTTGTTCCCCCGATGGCCCCCTTCCCCTGAGGCCCAACAAGATCTGTTCCAGAGGTCTATTCCCCTCTGTCCTATATGCTTGCTCTTGTGCCTGCTGTATTTCTCTCCAAAAGGACTCGATTTTTGGGCATCTCCACCAAATATGTTGCACTGTGCCCTCTTTACCACACACCTTCCAGCACTCCCCTGGTGTTCCCGGGTATATCCTGTGAAGGCAGGATGGTGTGTAGTGCCACCCAAAAAGTATTTTGTACCAGGCCTCTTGCACCTGGGATGCTCTTGCTAGCTTGGGAATCTTCCCCCCAATTTCTCCCACTCTTCCTTCTCTATGCCCCTTCCCAGTATCTGCTCCCATCTATGCATGTATGGCCATTGCTGTCTGGGAGTGGCATCGTCTAGTATCTTATACAGGTTGGAGATCAATCCCTTAGCCCCATCATTTGTCAGTAGACATTTTCTGAACGGAGTCACCTTCCTGGTGGCTGCCTCCTTGTTTACCGGGTTTAGTAGTCAGTGACGCAGTTAGACATATCTAACCCTCTTCCCCTCCCCCACTGCAAATATCCTTTTGCAATCTGTAAAGGCGAGGATCTCCTCTCCCCGAAACATATCACGCAGCGTCCTACAGCCTTGCTCCCGCCAGTTCCTAAATGCACCTTTCTCTGTCCTGGGAGTGAAATCCCCATTATTGAAGTTGGGTGTGAAGGGGGACGGGAAGGATGTAATTTCCCGGTTTTTCGCTAGCCTGCCCCAGTTGTCTGCTACTAGTTTCGTGATGGAGCTCTGATACATATATTTCGGTTTGTGCAACTTTGATAGTCAGAGTACATCCCTCAGATCAAGTCTCGTCACAGCCCTATCCATCTTGACCCACTGTTTCTCCTCGACCTCGTGGAGCCACTCCCTGATTATCCTTAGCTGGGTAGCCGCGTAGTACTGTTGAAAGTTGGGAAGGGCCAGCCCCCCCTCCCTCCTTGGGGCCATAAGTAATTGCCTATTGATCCTTGCCCTTTTGCCTTCCCATATGAAGTAGTTTGTCATGGTCCGTACCTCCCTGAAGAAACTTGCCGGGACTGCTTGGGGGATTGCTTGGAAATAGGTATAGCATGCGTGGCAACGTGACCATTTTCGGTCTTCAGTTCCCAGGGTGAGACTTAACAACTCTGTTTTACCTATATTTATACATAGGTCCCTGCTTGCCCTGATAGATTCTAGGGGTTTGGTCAAGGTGAGCAACATATCAGCGAATGCGGCCACTTTATGTTGCTTGCCTCCAAATGGGAAGCCTTGGGTGTCGTCTGCCTCTCGTATAGCCTGGAGGAGGGGTTCCAGGTAGATTGTGTACAGCAACGGGGAGAGAGGACATCCTTGTTTTGTTCCCCTGCCCAGTCTGAATGGGCGTTACATTGCCCCATTTACGGTCTCCCATGTCAATGGTCCTTGATAGTTGGCCTGCACCATTTCAAAAACGTTTGCCCACAGACCCATCCTCTCCATGACCCTAAACAGGAAGGACCACTCCACCTGATCAAACGCTTTTTCATTGTCGAGCGATAGCAGTACCGCTGGGCAGTTTGTTTTCCACACTTGTTTCAGTAGATGTGCCACCCTCTGTATGTTATCAGCCATCTGCCTACCTCTTATGAAACCTGCCTGGTCCTGGTGGATGAAGTCTGGGAGTAACACCTCTAGTCTGTTTGCAAGGATTTTCATAACCATTTTTGTGTGCACATTGATTAGTGCGATTGGCAAATAGGATGTTCGCTCTGTCGGGTCCTTATTGGGTTTCAAAATTAGAGTCATTTTGGCCTCTTCCATGGATGGGGCTATGTGTCATGCACTTTTAAAGGTGTTGAAAAGGTGTCAGTTTTGGTACTAATACTGTGTTAGGGAGAATTCTCATTCAATGGCTAATTTCCCTTACCTAGTGAGTCCCCCAGCAGCTTTGTTGGATCTCTGGAGTTTATTTTTCCACATGATAAGAGTGTACCCCTTTCTTTCCACTCTTACCTGTGTTTTACCATGTGTATTTCCTCTGTTTTTGTGATTGTGGACCCTGGAGTACACCATTTCAGTAGCCCCCTTCTTTTGTGTATTACACAGCACCTTCAGTGCAGTGACACAGGGATGTCGTTCAGACTTCCCACCAACTCCATTTCTGAGGATGACTACTGTCCCCCAGCAAAGAGTAAAGTTACCATTAACTTTACTTAGTCAAATTAACAACAGATCCAGTACACCCCATCGTACATGGAGTACTGGAAGGGTTAACTCTTAGCCCTTTTTATCTGTACCTCCTAGTGCATTGTTTCGCTCTTTTAACATTTAGAATTGGCTGGTGGCAGTGGTATCTACCCTAAACTTTTCTACCGCGGTTATTTTATATAAACGTGGTAGTATTGTAGGCTATTGTATTAGCCTCAAACTTAAACCCTCTTGACCAAATGCTTTTTCTTTTGGCTCCGGTTGGGTTTATTTGCCATTTCTTTTTGTTAAAGTCCTTCCTGTGTTTTACTTTGCGCGGCAAACCAGGTTTGCCTCCTTTGTTCACTACCTTTTGGCGGGCGTCTGCCCAGAAGCCCTCTTCTAGGCATCTGGGTGTCTAGGTGGGCTGAATGTGAGGGAAGGGTGTAGTCACCCCCTGCACAGGGTATCCTAGGAAAACCAAGTCGCACTTTGCCATGATTGGCTGAGGTGGTTGTCCGGCCCGGACAACCCCCCTGCTGCGTGATTGACAACCAGGCTGTGTGAATGGGGGATTTTCGCATAGAAGGCAGGTCTCTTGGTCTGGAAGTCAGAGTCGCCACTGGAACTACAAGGAACCAAAGAGAAGCGGAGAAGAAGTCGACTACTGCAACTATCCCGTCCCGGTGAAGCCCTGCTGCAGTCCTGAGCTATCTACCCTTCGACAACCAGAGAAGATCCAGTCCAGAGTCGTCTTCCCTTGAGCTTGGTGGGGATAACTAGCTCATCTTCTACAGCCAGAGGATCCTCTTCGTGGTCGAAATCACTGTACACTGCTGTAGTGGTCCGGATAGCCATCTGAAGAGCCTCTCCTGTTTTTAAGAAGCGCACCTTTTATTCACTGTCACTGCTGCCGGCTTCAGCCCTGTGTGGTGCAGACCCCTACAGACGTCTAAGAGTGTTCTATGATTCTGTCTGCCTTGACAAAAGTATTGCCTATGATTTCTGTCCCCAACTCTCTCTGGGTATCTCAGGTGCTAAGTGTGTTTTTGCCCCAGTAACATTTCTTGCAGCGTATATCCTTTTTCTGTCTTTAGTGCCATGATCACGTTTTTAGCCCCCGATCCTCTCAGAAGGCGTGATAATAGGGCGTCTGCCTTGTTTGCTTTCGTGTAGAACTTTTGTTGCACAAAAACTAATGCCCCTTTCACTCTTAGTTCGTAGGACCCCCAGCTGGCCCACCGCATGTTACGCACACCTGGTCTCTGCAGAGGCGTTAGTGCACGGTTTCAGCCCTCCCTGAACTTGAATCAACCCCCTTCAGGCCTCTCCCTCAGTAGAAAAGCTGTGAGCGGTGATATGTGGTGATACTGCTCCTGCGTGGAGATAAGCATGTGTGAGTGCGCCAATCTGTGATTGTTGTATCTCTCCAACCCTTCACCCCAAAGTACGGTTTCTGTGAGCATACGCCGGCCCATAAAGCTCACCTGTAAATTATGGAAGATAAGTTCTCCGTCCTGCCACTTCTGGCAGGGGCGCGTCAAATGGGATCTAGTTCCTTCATTGATCCCTGATAAGGATTAGTCCAGTCCAGCTGCGACTATGCTTCTCCTTATTATTGGTAAGTCTTTCTTGAGCTCTTGTGATGCTGTTCGGTCTGTTTAATGGCTTTATATGTTGCTCCTATTTATGTCCACAATAATGTCTCTCTTCTGTTTTCTTTCCCTAGATGGAAATGCGGCCTCAATGCAGCTGTGAGACGCCCATTAGGGCCGGCTTACCAGCCACACCCTGCCACTCCTAGAGAGTGAGCACGTGCGAAGGCAATCCATTAGCAGCCACACCCAAGAATACGCTTGGGACTGCTTAATGGATGGAATGTTCAAGGTTAATGCATCCTGCTTAATGGATGGAATGTTCAAGGTTAATGCATCTGGTTCCATGTAATAATGTTGTCACAAAAATCTCGCCATGCAAAAATATCGCCGAAAAATGGCTGTTTTTTGTGGCGACATTATTGCATGGAACATGCGGGGGACACGCCCGTAAACCACCAATTGTTTTTTATTATTATTTTACTTTTTTTAAATTTTTTTTGCCCCTGTCCCCATATATATGGTCACCCATATAATATCGCCACAACCTTTTCCCGGCGATATTATTTACGGCGACCATATATATGGGGATAATATTACCTGATACCATGCATCTGAAGTGCTAAATCAATAATAAAAGCTTTTTGGTGTTAAATGGATGTTCTTGTTTACTTTTGTTCATGAGCCTGGTGCCAAAGGTGCCAGGACAGTGTCCACCCAGGTCTTCTGTGCATGCAACCCCTGCATGCCTGTGCTCCTGACTTCATGAGCATGGCAGCACTCCCCACCCCCCCACCCTCAAAGGCCCCTCTCAAGGGTGGTTCTCCTCCCGGTCCTGGTTTGGTGGGATTATTGCGATCGAACTGTCGGATTATACGCGGAGCATGGACGTGTTCACTGGGTTCCCAAGTTCAGTCTTGAGGTCCGTAACATTTCCAGTCAATTAGAATTTTGATCGAACCACCTTGGAGTCCAGGATGGATTTGACTTCATATTCTGGTTCTCCATCTATTACTTCGGGCACTGGCGGAGAACTAAGCCGTGTATTGGACTTAATTGGTTTGAGGAGAGAGACATGAAATACGGGGTGAATTTTCATGTGAGATGGTAACTCCAATTTCATGAAGACAGGATTGATTATGGACTTTATAGTATAGGGGCCCAGGTATCTTGGGCGGAAAGCTCTTGGCCCTTTCAGAGGAATATATTTGGATGCTAACCACACCTTTTCTCCAATCTGGTAGGCGGGGGCTCCCTCCCGATGTCGATAAGCAAACAATTTGTGGCTTTCCTTAGCCTTGGTCGGATGCTCTGTCGCCACCTTAAGAACCTGAGTGATGGTTTTATGCAAGTTTTTTATGGCTGACATTTCCAGGGTATCGGGTGGATCAAATACTGATGTCATCGGATGTCTTCCGTGCACAGTGTAGAATGGAGTTTTCCCTGTGCTTGTGTGAACTGAATTGTTGTATGCATGCTCAGCTATCCAGAGTATATTTTTCCAAGAATCCTCGGACTGTTGCAACACACACCTGAGATATTACTCTAAAGTTTGTTTGGTTCATTCAGTTTGCCCATCAGTTTGAGGGTGATGGCTTCTGGACAACCGGAGATCGATTTTGGCAATCGCACAACACTTTCTCTGAAAGGCAGAAACAAATTGTGTTCCGCAATCAGATACAAATATTGATGGAAATCCATGGAATGAACAATTTGCTCTAAGAACACAGAAGCCAGAGTTGACACAGTTGGGAGTCCCTTCAGAGGGATGAAATGGGCCATTTTGGAGAATAAATCCACGACGACTAATATGGTGTTGTATCCATTGCAGGGTGGAAGATCCGCGATGAAGTCCATCGACAGTGTATGCCAAGGTGCTGGCGGTACTGTTAGGGGATGTAGTAAGCCAGCAGGGTTCTGTTTCTGAGACTTTTGTTGTGCACAGACACCGCAGGTTTTAATAAATTGGGCGATGTTGTTTTGCCATGTTGGCCACCAGTAGTTTTGTTTTACCTTAGCCTGAGTTTTGGCAATTCCTGGGTATCCTTCCACTAATGAATCGTGGTAATTTGTGATGATTTGCTTTTGCAATTCTTGGTCTTAGACATATAATCATATTTGGAAATACGGTAGATTATCTTCGATGGTGTACTGGTCACCTTTTAACAGCCATTCCTGTTGTGTTGATTGATCTACCGGGGATTGCAAACTGGTTCTTTGGTCATCCACACACGTGGTGGCAGCTATTCTGGTTTGAATCCTTTCCTCGGGAATTATGGCCACAGGGTTGGATGCTGTAAAAGCCTCTTTTTCTTCATTCATGCGTGATAGAGCGTCTGCTTTCCCATTGAGTACTACAGGTCTATAAGTGATAATAAAATTGTATTCCGCGAAAAAGAGAGCCCAAAAAAGTTGACGCGAGGATTGTGCTTTGGCGGTTTTCAAGTATTGCAAGTTACGGCGGTCCGTGATGACAGTGACTGTATGTCTCGCCCCAAGAAGTTAATGTCTCCAGTCCTTGAATGCTGCTTTAATCGCCAATAATTCCTTATCTGTGATTGCGTAGTTCAACTCGGGGGGCTGAAAATTTGCGGGACCAGAATGCAACAGAGTGTAGTTGTCCTGTTTCAGGGTCTCGTTGTGACAATACTGCTCCCATAGCTATTTTTGAAGCATCTGTCTCAACTATGTAAGGTAGGTCTGTTCGTGGGTGTCGAAGGACTGGTCCTGTAGTGAATGCTTGTTTCAACTTCTGGAAGGCGTCTTCAGTTTCTGTAGACCAATGGAACTTTTGATTTTTCTTTAACAAGGAGGTAATTGGATGTACAATTTGTGAAAACCCAGATATAAATCGACGGTAAAAGTTGGCGAATCCGAGCACGCTTTGCACTCCTTTTGTGGATGTTGGTGAGGGCCATTGGAGGATTGCATCCATCTTTCGTGTATCCATATATACGCCTTGTGGTGTGAGCATGAAACCGAGAAGTTCGACCGCGGTTACATGGAAAAAACATTTTTCCAACTTGGCATACAATTGGTGGTGTTGAAGCTTCTCTAAGACTCGTCTCCCTCTCTTACTCTTACAAGATATTATGCCCCTCTTAAATCCAGTTTTGTGTAGATTTGAGCATGTTTCACTTGGTCCAGGAGCTCTGGTATAAGTGGTTAAGGATATCGATTTCTTTACTGTGATCTGATTGATGTTCATGGCTCTATAGTCGATGCAAGTTCTTAAGACACCCTCCTTTTTAGGTACGAAGAATAAGGGCGAGGAGGCAGGTGACTTGGACGGGTGAATGAAACCGTTCGGCAGGTACTGATCCAGGTAAGTTCTAAGATGCTGATTTTCCTGTTCTGTCAGAGCGTAAATTCGGCTGCAAGGGATCTGAGTACAAGATCTATTCGACAATCGTAGCGTCTGTGAGGGGGCAGAACGGTGGCTTGCTCCTTTTTGAAGACATCCTGGTAATCTTGGTATTCAAGCGGTAAGGAGCTGATGAGGCCCAACATGATTCCTTTCTTCGGTTTCAGATTGGTGTCATCTTTTTTGTAACATGTGTCGGCACAACCATGAGGAAATGTCAGAACTCGTTTTCACCAGTCAATCCTAGGATTGTGGGTCTCCAGCCAGTGCATTCCCAATATGATCTGGAACTGAGGAGCGCTGATGAGATCGAAAGTAATGTCCTCTTGATGCCCATGCTGACACAGAAGCTTGACTTTCTTGGTGTATTGTGTCAACGAGCCGGATGATAGCTGAGAACCATCGACCGCAGTGACACTTTCCGATTTCTACTTCTGTCGGAGAGGAATGGCTATTGGGAGAGCCAAATCTTGGTCAATGTAGCTACCCACAGCTCCACAATCAATATATGCCTCCATATATATTTTTGATGGTTGCTTGTGATTCATCAAAAGCACTGGAAGGACTAGATGTGAGGTCTGTACGGATTCCTTTTTCATGCTCAACAAGCAGACCCCTACACTTGCCAGGCATTGGCGTTTCCCGAGTTCTGGTCTTCTTCATCAGTTTTGTCTGTTGCCCCAACCGTTTCCTTGGGTGGTTTTACCGGGCAGTCACGGAGGAAGTGACCTGCTTGTCCACAATATAAGCAAAGCTGTTGTTGTCTTCTTTTTTCCATTTCCCATTTGGTAAGGGGACTTTGTAATCCACCAATTTGCATTGGCTCAGTCTGTTCATGTGGTTTAGTCTGATTCTCACAAGGTCGTATGTAAACTGGCTGTCCCTCTGATCTAGCTCGATCCATTTTCCGATTCTGCAACCTATGATCGAGTTGCACTGTCAGGTCTGTGTAGTCTGCACACCTCTCAGGGGGATTCACCACTTGCGCCAACACATCCTTAAGTTCTCCACATAATCCTTGGTAAAAGAGTGTAGTCCTCTTCTCTTCTGGCCAGTTGGTCTGGGCTATGAGATGACTGAAGTTTGCAAATAGGTTAATAGATATTGACTCCCTTGCCTGAGTGACAACAACTTGTTGTCCAGAGCTTGTCCTTGAGTATAACGGGCAAGAATTTCTCCATCTCATGTTGGAAATTCCCAAAGTTCCGGAGTAAAGGGTCACCTTGATTTACCAGTCTGCCGCACTATCTCCTAAATACCAGAGTACAAACGCCACTTTGGCTTGGTCATTAGGAAAGGCTCCTGGTCTGCACAAGAAATGAAGGTGACATTGGTTCATAAATACAGAAAACTCATTTGGGTCGCCGATGAAGCGTTCGGGGGGGATAGAGGCACTGCTCCTGGAAGAACCTCCTGAACCGGTGTTTAATATTGTGGTGTGGAAGAATGAGAAGAATGGGTCACTCCAGGCAGTGGAACCTGTCCTGCTTGTGCTTATAGCATTTGTCTTGCCAATTCATCGGTTCTTTCTCGAGTTACAATAAGATCCCTCCGTAATGCATTGGTTTCCTGTGTTGAAGCATGTACTTCAGCCTGTAATTCCCCTAGTAAGAGGGCTTACTGATCTGTTTCTAAAGTTTCCATAACGCCCAGGCAGAGAGTATTAGAGGCTTCGCGTTCTGTTACGCTCACCTGGTCAATGCCGAGGCGTTCGGGCACGGTTGCAGCCCTCCCTGAACTTGAATCACCCCCTTCAGGGCTCTCCCTCAGTAGAAAAGCTGTGAGCGGTGGTAGGTGGTGATACTGCTCCTGTGTGGAGATAACAGTGTGTGAGTGTGCCAATCTGTGATTGTTGTACCTCTCAAACCCTTCACCCCAAAGTACGGTATCTGTGAGCATACGCCGGCCCATAAAGCTCACCTGCGAATTATGGAAGATGAGCTCTCCGTCGTGCTACTTCTGGCAGGGGCGCATGTAATGGGATTTAGTTCCTTCACTGATCCCTGATGAGGATTAGTCCAGTCCAGCAGCGATTATGCTTCTCCTTATGATTGGTAAGTCTTTCTTGAGCTCTTGTGATGCTGTTTGTTCTGTTTAATGTCTTTATATGTTTCTCTTATTTATGCCCGCAATAATGTCTCTCTTCTGTTTTCTTCCCTTAGATGGAAATGCGGCCTTAATGCAGCTGTGAGAAGCGGCCGGATGGAAGATGGATGCTACCGCAATGTTCGACAGCGGGTAAGTGATGGTTTAAGGAAAGCACGAAGTATGGCGAAGCACAACCTTAAACTGACTGTTTTTTGTATGTCTAACATTGTCTTCTGTTTTTCTTTGCAGGCACTGCTGTCGACGATGGAGCGTGTCATGCTTCGGTGCCAAAATGAAGATTTCGGCGTTCTGGAAAGTGTAAAGATGAATACTTGGTTCGCCGAAGAGATGTACAGGTAAGAACTGCGTCCCCCAGTTGGTAAGTATGCTGGCAGGAAGCAGGATGTCCAGGAAGCAGGGTCTTCAAAGTTAAGTCTGACCTCTGGCGATGGTGAGCGTTCCGCTGCTTGCAAGTGCAGAATAACGCAAAGCGTCTGTCTTGAGGATCGGGGCAGCTTATATAGCTGGGATCGTGGGCACGCCCGTTAGGGCCGGCTTACCAGCCACACCCTGCCCTCTCCTAGAGAGGGAGCATGTGCAAAGGCAATCCATTAGCAGCCACACCCAAGAATACACTTGGGCTGCTTAATGGATGGAATGTTCAAGGTTAATGCATCCTGCTTAAGGGATGGAATGTTCAAGGTTAATGCATCTGAAGTGCTATGTCCATAATAAAAGCTTTTTGGTGTTAAATGGATGTTCTTGTTTACTTTTGTTCATGAGTCTGGTACCAAAGGCACCAGGACAGTGTCCACCCAGGACTCTTGTGCATGCGACCCCTGCATGCCTGTGCCCCTGACTTCATGACCATGACACTGCCCACCTGTATTCCCTCAAGGAGGATCTATTGGGTGTTTCTTCCGCCTTCTTCCTCGCCACTTCCTCTGCCTCAAGCTGTATTTCTAGCGCCCCAATGGCCTCTTTCTCAGCGTTTTGGCTGCTTTGAGTTCCCCCCTCACCGTAGCTTTAAATGCGTCCCATCTGGTATCTTCCCTTGTCTCCCCCCTTTTATTATTCTCGAAGAATTCCCTCATCTTGCCCTCCATTTCTCCTCTAATTATTGGGTCCCTCGGGAGGGACTTTGGGTATTTCCATCCCCACACCCCCATTCTTTTGTTTCGTAGTTCCAGTTGCATTGAGACGATTTTATGATCTGCTACCCCGATGGGACCTACTTTTACTTCCTTGACCCTTCCCGGCAGGGCCGCTGTTGCCCACATATAATCTTTTCTCGATTGTGTTCCATGGACACTCGAAAGGAATGTGTAGCCTTCCTCGTCCCCCTTCAATTCCTGCCACACACCCCTCGGGCCCAACCGTGCCAGCCTATCTCTTAGTGCCGTCCCTCTTTCCTTTGTCTTTACCCCCTGACCTATCCTGTTCTCTGTCCCAGGCTATATTAAAGTCCCCCATTATAATCATTTGGCCCCTCGCACTTTCTTCCAGTGTTCCCAAAAAACACCTCAGGAATGCTTCTTGGCCTGAGTTGGGTGCGTAAATGACCGCCATCGTGTATGCGATATCCCAGTGTGTTCCCTTCACGATAATGTATCTACCTCCCTTTTCTCTCTGGATCTCCTCTGCTCTGAAGGTCACTGAGTTTTTGATAGCCAGCGCTACCCCCCCTGTCTTGTTCATCCTTGAAGCTTGGAATATTAGTTGAATCCGCACAATATTAGCCGTGTCTGGTCCTTGTGTAGTAGATGTTCTTGTAGTCGCAGGAAGTCAGGCCCTTCCTTTCTTGTGAACTTCTCTAGCTTTTTCCTCTTCAAGGGGGAGTTAAGAGCCCTAACATATGAGTCACCCACATGAACAGTATATCTGTGCATATTGCCTACATCTGATGGTGTTCTTGGGGACCCCATCAAAAAACAAGAGTAACAGGGGATACCAGGGATATCTCAATACTGTGACCTGGCCTGGATAGAACACAAGAATACTTAACAAAGAAGGTCAGAGTACTATTCGTGTTTATATGGTGAGTCCCAGTGCAATCTATCTGTCTCCCAACACCCATTGGTTTATGACATAAAGACACAAAATACAACAAGGTGTCGTATTACAAGCATTAAGCTGGGTAGAAACAAATTGAATTCGATCCAGTCGACACACCAGCATTATTAAATATGATTTATTAACATTTCTTGAAAAAGATTATCATAAAAAACACACACTATCAAGAATGTTGATATTATTCACATCGTAAACCAGTCCCCCAAATTCATACGTGGGCTGGTACAATATAACATTCCCATCTAAAAACCACACAGCAACACACATCAACCATACCACATTCTCTCTCAAACCATTCATCAATTCATACACTTTTTACAAATACTTATCATTCTAAAAATGATTATACTAAAAAAACAAGTTTATAGTATATGCCCAATATTTAATGTGGACTATACACACTCACTACTGAGTCGGACTTAAGTGCTACACTCCAGTCCGACTCTAGCTAGTTATACTTGAAACTGTTTATAATTAACAGTACATTCCCCAACCCGACATGTTTCTTTCTGTGTAAGTTTAGGTAAACAGAAATTCTTCAGGGGTATTATGGTCCCATGTGGTCAGGTGGATGGTAGATGGAGAACAATGGAACGAGTAGACTGCACCGGAAAGACTCACCTAAATACAAACACAGAATAAACAGCATCAATCTGGCGTAATTGCTCAATTTATCAGATAAATCATTACCATCTCCGTAACATTTCATCAACGGGATGTAAAAAAGGGGTGATAAGTACCCTGCATATGCCTCTACCACTGCAAATATCTCAAAAGTCCGAAAATCGGACCCAGGACAGATACACCATATTAATTGGTATGTCCCTAGTGACACCACCACCACCAACACCACGTAGCTAGTTTGGACAACCGGCACTGATTAGATAACACCGCTCCAGTGAGAACACCCATGATCTTTCACTAGACGTGGACACATGCAATGATTATATTATCTGCATGCCAAACGCTTACAGCAAGTCTCTTGTAGATGTCTCTATCCGTGCCTCCGGTAAAAAACACATAGGCTCAGTATTCAGGCGCCTAAAGACACTGATCAGATCAAAAGATCCGAATAAGGAATGGGGAGATTAGACCCCATTTTGTTTAATCAAACACCACCTGCAAGTAACATGAGGTAAACAAAAAGATATAACTAAATATAATAAAGTAATATAACTGAATAACTCTTAATATTTCACACAATGATCGAGTGAAAAGTATAATACTTTCACCTGGGCAGGTGATATCTTAACCTGAACGATCAGCGTCTGTACAGAGTTAACTAAATCCTTGCAGAGACTGACCACCCTCAGATCATGCACACTCATAATCGCTTACCTCAATCTAAAGGGTATCAGACTTTCCGTTGTATGTATCAGTTCAATACAATCTAGCAGTGGTCATCCCGTCAGTCGACCACCATAGTCCAGTCGATATGAACCGAGACCCGCGGCTCTCGTGTGTAACTACACAGTATCAACGAAAGAGAAGAGAGATAAACAGAAGAGAGACAAACCATTGGCACTCATCAGTAAGTCTGATCATAACCATAGATTGTACTGATCTAATAAGTAACATGGCTCTCACAGGGGGGGCAGATCATATGATCGTGATGACATATAGCATCTAGCACCCACGATCGGACCCCTTCACCAACTACGATTGGAGTAGCCAGACAACCAAGCAGACAATTCAAAGCAACGTCGGCAGAGTGAGTCACTTTCCCGAGGCTTCATGACAGCGGCTACATTAATAGACCTATTCACAGCAGCCACGCTTACCTGAATTACTCTCGAGTATACTCTGAGGGGAGCTATAATCTTCCTCTGAGCCTTAGCGTCCTGCGTGCGGGCGAAGCGTATCCACAGTATATACACGCATACGTCCAATCCCGTGATAATCACGTGATAAGGTTGCCTAGTACGTCAATAGATATACGCCCATCAATCGTCAATCAGCTGAGACGGCTCGTCACCGCGACACGGCAAAGTAGCCGCTTCGCCACGCCCACTAGACTGGGCCCAAAAGGGGCTCGTCATCCCAGCTGGACAAATGCACGAATGAGCACGCTGCACACAGTAACCGTGCACTGACAAAAGCAAATTTTAAATCCTCATGAGCACGTAACTCCAAATGCGGTTCGTCTAAGTAATTAAGACTTAGAGCCGCACATACAACTTTATGTGAATATAGCGAAAAGGCAACAATTAATGTGTCTTATAACGGAAAGACACCAATTAATGTGTCTTAAAACCAAACACCAAAACGTGTGTAGGTGAACATAGTCCACATTTGATTAAAAATCAGTATATATCCCAAGTCACAGGACAATATAATGACTATGTCGTCAGACTCACCTATCTCAATGAAGCAACTAAGACTAGAAACTCCAGTCTATTGCCTCATTTAAACCAACATGATGGCTTTTACTCAAAAAAATGAGTTTGGTTTCTTCCCTTGATAAGGTCTGTTTGTCCACTGCGACATTATTAGTTACCGCAATTTTCTTCAATACTGTCCATCTTAACTCGTCACACCCATGGTTCCGCATTAAGAAATGACCTACCAGGGGGGCTGTCAAATTCCTTAATCTAATACAGCTCCTATGTTCACTAATGCGGGTTTTAATTTTTCTTTCCGTTCTGCCAATGTATATTTTGTCACAAGGACACCAAATAGCATAGATTACATGGCACGAGTTGCAATTGGAAAACTCCCTTTGAACCCAAGGTCTAGCCAGACCAATGTCAACCTGGGTGGTACGGTTCGTTAGAGGGCAGCACACACACGTGCCGCCGGGGGCATGTCCTTGCAACTTAGGTAGCCCCCACTGCTGAGTGATGGTGGTTTGTTTATCCAATTTGATACTTATATCATTCCTACTCACCAACTCTTTAACATTGCGTACCCTTTTAAAAGCACACCGCGGACTAGCCACTGGTATTCTAGCTTGTGCTAAAAGGTGCCAATGTTTTTTAATAATCTTGACCACATGGTTAGACAGGTGGTTGAAAGTACTGACAAAGACCAATGGGTCAGCACAAGAGGGACGATTTTTTGGTCTATATTCAAGAAGGGCCTCACAATGGTTATTTGAGGCTCTCTTGAATGATCTTCTTACAATCTTATCGGGATAACCTCGTTGGATCAAATTCTGACTCAAAGTCGTGGATTCAGACTCAAAGGTATCTCTCGTACTACTGTTACGTTTAAGTCGTAAGAATTGCCCAAACGGTAAGTTATCCCGCAAGGCCTTTGGGTGAAAGCTGTCATAACGGAGGAGAGAATTCCTATCAGTGGGTTTGTGGAATGGTTTTAAACCCAATACATTAGTTGACACATCAGAATAGATGGTTAAGTCCAAAAAATCAATCTGTTCCTTGTGGAAATTCATGGTGAACTTTAAAAAGGGGTTAATCTCGTTCAGCCATTGAAAAAAAGCCAGTAAAGTAGTTTGGTCACCATGCCAAATCATCAATACGTCGTCAATGTACCTCCGCCACAACTTAATGTGGTCTCTGAAAGTGTTATTTTCACTGTAAACACTCATATGTTCCACAAAATCCACATATAGATTTGCCAGCGAAGGTGCCACAGCTGAACCCATCGCAGTGCCATGGATTTGTTGGTAGAAATGGCCATCAAACTGAAAATAATTCTCCGTAAGGGCCAACTCCGTGCACCACAATATAAACGGGGACCCCTCCACCCTCCGATCCCACCCTATCCCTTTGCCCATCTTCCCTCTCCCGTGTGGCTCCTTTTTCTGCTCTCCCAGGCGGATACAGACGAGGAGGAGGACCCTGACACGCCGTCGTCAGGTTTGCAGGTTTGGCAGACTATCTGGGCCTTCCTCATCCCGAGGTAGAGCAGCCTGAGGAGGGTGTCTTGGCAGAGTTCCTCTCCCTAAGCGCCCCTACCAAGACGGGTGTCCCGATGCAGAAGGATGTCGTCGCTCTAGCCAAGAAGGGTTGGCTCAAGCCACACTAGGCCCACCCTGTGAATCGGAGCCTCGATGCCAAGTATAGACCGATGGAAGGGGATACACTCTTTCTATCAACACATCCCCAGCCGCACTCGTCGTTGATCGCTGCAGCGCCACTCTACTCTAAGCCTCAGTTTTCCTTGGCCACCTCGTTCTCGACACTGCTAGGCTAGGAGGAGAAGATCTTGGAGGCGTTCAGGAAAAAGCTGTACTCCGCCTCCCTGCGCCAAGCCAACGCGGATACCATGCTTG
The DNA here is from genome assembly GCF_040938575.1 of Ambystoma mexicanum. Taxonomy (NCBI): domain Eukaryota; kingdom Metazoa; phylum Chordata; class Amphibia; order Caudata; family Ambystomatidae; genus Ambystoma; species Ambystoma mexicanum. Next base: position 41,468,005 of record NC_090933.1, read on the forward strand.
CAGCGGCTAACCAGAGGTTGTGGCAGGTAATTTCGGACTTCCTTCTGGAACTCCTGGCGCCAAGCCAGGCACGCTTTAAGGCGGGTCTAGGAGAAGCCATGCTGGTAGCACAAGACATCATGGAGTCCACAGTGGCCCACATCGATACCTCTTGCCGGGCCATCTGCATCGCCACGGACATGTGAAGGACAGCCTGGCTTCGGGCTTCAAAGTTCAACCCCGACTTCCAGGATCGCATATTGGACCTTCCTTTCGAGGGAAGTGACCTCTTCCACTCTACCACCGACGAGGAATTGGGTAAGAAGAACATCTCATAAACCGTGAAGTCTTTATCTATTCTTACGAAAGCCACACCCAAGGCGTACACCCAGTCGCATCACGCTCTGATAAGTGGCAGGCATTTGGTGGATTCTGGGGCTTCCAGGAATGGAAGCCGGGACAACCTGACTGCTCCCCGAGTCAGCACCGGCGCAAGCAACAAAAAGGGGGTGGGGGAACAAGGGCTTCTTCGAGTCCCCCTCCTCAGCAGCAGCCTCTGAGAGCAAAAAGGCATGACGTGTCCCTCCAGGTCCACGTGTCTCCAGTGGGGGCAGGCTAGCCTCTCACGTGCATTTTTGGCACCAGAACTTAGCGGACCCCTTGATCCTCTCAGTAGTATCCACAGGTTAATGCCTACCTATACCTCCCTCTCCTGCTTCCTCCCCTCCGCTCCCACAGATTGGGACGGCAGCTCTGTTGGCAGAGATCCGGTCTCTCGTCGAGAGCCAGGCAGTGGAAGAAGTACCAGCCTCCCAGAGAGGATTAGGCATCTGTTCCAGGATTTTCACCATACAAAAAAAGAACCAGGTTGGCCTAGTTGTGTTGGACCTCTCCGCCCTCAACCTCTCCCTCCCTCTCCAAAAATTCAAGATGGCTACACTGGACGATGTGCTCTCTTTCTTGGCACACCTTGCCCACTCAGGAGTACATGTGGACACATGTCGCACCTATTTCGCAGCCATAGGGGACTACTGAAATTTGGAGGAGGAGGAGGTCTTCGCCTCTTCAACCCAATAGTCAAGAAACATCTGGTGGGCTTGTCCAGGCTTTACCCACCCATCAAGTAGCCACACCTGGTTTGGGACCTCAATGTAGTGTTGGGCGCCTTGGCGCACAAACGCTTCAAGCCAATGGCGTCCATGGACATCAGGCTGGTCACAATCAAGACAGCTCTACTAGTAGGTCTCACCTCCGCTCGCAGAGTCAGCGAGATCCATGCTCTGATGGCTTCAGAACCCTATACCACTTTCCACAGGGATAGGGTGGTCCGGTGGACTCACCCTGTGTTCCTACCTAAGGTACTCTCTGCGTTCCATCTAAATGAGTCTTACCTACATTCTTTGCTGACCCCAAGGACGAGGCTCAGAGAGTCTTGCACTGTCTGGATGTCAGACACGCTCTGAAATTCTATCTGGATAGGACCAAGGGCTTCTGCAAGTCGGACGCACTTTGTCACCTTTGGGGGCTCCACACCCTTTGTCAGGCATCCAAGGCCTCCATAGCGAGGTGGATGGTGGCAGCCATCAAAGAGGCCTATGAGGGGCAGCACAAGCCACTGCCCGCCAACATGCACGCCCGTGCTGTCAAGGCCAAGGCCACGGCCATTGCATTCCAGCGGCAGGTTCCGTGGCAGGTCATAAGCAGGGGAGCCACCTGGGCCACCCCTTCAGCTTTCTGTAAGCATTACTGTTTGGACGCCAGCTCTAAGTCAGATGCGGCCTTCGGACAGGCGGTTCCAAGGAACTTGTTTGCTTAAGGAGGTTCCCCTCTCCACCCTGGGGCTACATTCAGTTGTAATCGCCCATATAGTATGGAGGAAAGGAGACGGGACGTGAGAGTAATAACAAGTTACTCACTGTAGTAACCTTAGTCCTCTTTCCTCCATACGTCCCACCATCCTTCCCCCTAACAATTCTGGTGTCATTAGGCAATAATAAATATTGTTGATGAGTCAATGGGGACTGCGGAGTGGCGCCAGTGGGTGGAGTCAGCGTAGCTAGCGCATGCTCCCACGGCCGCACCCCTGCACGCCTCTAAATTTAAAGGGGAAGAATGTTTTTCTGGTGAAAAAGGCTGTGTTTCCCGTCCCTAGGAAGGGACGCCCACACAGTATGGAGGAAAGGGGACTAAGGACTAAGAGTTTGTTAGTCACTACGGTGAGTAACTTGTAATTTTTTTAAAATTGATTTAGCTCAATACAATCAACTTTACAACATGTTATTCTAACAAAAACTATGCCATTAAAAATATAAAAGAAAGTAATTTACATTTCATTCACAAGACCATCTTGTGTTAGTTAAATTGACCCAGTAATACATTACAGAATAAAAGTTAATAACTTGGCATTTTTTACAAACTGTCCGAGTATATTCACTGTTTTGATAATTGTAACATTTAACATTTGACCTCCTTCTTGATAAACTCAATCAATAAGGTGTATCATGACTTCAAGTCGTTCAAAGGTTTTCAAGAAAATCAAATTCAGAGATTAATGCTTGGTGTAAATATCAGTGCATGAATCATTTTTACAATTTAGTCCTTATATAAACAGTTACAACCAGTTATCAACTCAAGTCTGCTATTGTACTTCTGATTTATAATCAAATACAGCGTTTAAGATCTTCCTCAATTCCTCTTCTAAGAAATCATCAGGTGCGAGTGAAGCGTTGATACTTTTTAACGTAAATACTGTTGTACAATAGTCTTAAAAAACTCAGGCCTTGGATGAATAGGTATCAGACAAATCTAACATCACTCTTCTAAACAGCATAGCAGTTCTGACACTAATTGTGTGTTAGGTGTTGCTTTACATCTTTTAATATAATGTAAGGCATGCAGAAAACCTATTGCAGCTATTCTTGCGGAAGTGTGACGAGTACAAAAAATAAGTTGCCAAAGTATGTCACGATGATCAATTTTAAAATGTTTAAACTGTTTGTGTAAATTTAAAAAAAACTCTTCTCATTTAACATTGGACATTCCACAAGTAAATGACGTAAAGTTTCTACTTGCCAGAGAACCCTATAGTAACCATATATGTCACGTCAGATGTTATTTAGCATCCAGCAGGAAAAGCAGAAACTAAAGTCGTTATGTGTTGTCTTAACAATTTCTAGTGTACTCTGTGAAAACAAGCTTACTAAAGTTTTCACTGTAGACAAATCCTTTAGTGGCTGGCTTGTTGATGGATGGCTGCAGAAGGGGGTGGGGTTGAAGCTTGTCCTCTTCCTTATAAAGGCACAAGTCTGCTTTAGTTGTATGCGAACTGTCTGGGGAAGTGAATTATGTCCTGAAAGCTTTCAAAACACAAACATATTAGCCTTTCATGATTGCTTATTGCCTGTTTTAACAGGTGTTGTCCCATCTTTCTACAGTCTGAGGATCTCTTCTGTTAGGATGCCAGTATATAAATGGCGTGGCAGTAGTGCAGCTTCAACATTATATGATACCTCACTAGTCCTATTCAATTAGCAGTGGTGAACAGTGGGTGTGCCTTCTTGAGCAAGCTCAGTTGATTGTCCCTGCTCTTGGCCACTTCTTTGACCTGGGGAATAAATGTAAGTTCTGTGTCTCGTAATATGCCAAGGATATCGTCTTGGGGGAAACCCCTACCAATGGTTTCCAGTGGCGAATGTTCGTATTTTGATGTTGCTACAGCCAAGTAACCACAATGCAGTTTTTAGGCCATTCAGACAAAGACCGCTATCCCTCATTGAACGGTAGACCTCTTTCAGGGAATCTGAATTGTTAGTACAGTTGCTCAGTTGGTGCACTAAGCATTCTTTAACAGTAAGCTATGCCACCTTGCACTTGTAAACAGGGCAGTCTAGTATTACCCTTTTCATATGGAAGACAAGCAGAGAATGGGACCCTGTATCTTTGAGTTTTTTGGGCTGGAGAGTTAAGGTATTTCAAATACTGCATTTGGACACTTTTGCAAAAGGTGTTTTTGGAAGAAGCTTATGACTAACCTGTGTAATTGGCGCTTTTGTTGCATTTGTTAATATGCACACATAAAAATAATAAAAATCTATGCATCAGAAAAATTCAATTTGAATGTTGAGGTACATCAACAAACCTGAATCATTCACATTTGTAGTTTTATTTTTCAGGTCCGTGACCTGTTCGTGTTGGCAAGAAAAAATGCCCCTTGCATTCTCTTCATTGACGAGATAGATGCAGTGGGGAGGAAGAGAGGACGTGGCAACTTTGGCGGCCAGAGTGAACAAGAGAACACACTTAACCAGCTTCTAGTGGAAATGGATGGTAAAGATCTAAACGACAATAGCTTTAAAATTGTATGTGCAAAGTAAGAAAATTCAAATTCAGATAGTTGGACAAATGAATTTAGAAGCAAGCATATATTTCACTCTTATATACAACTTTCACCTTTTTAACTAGTTTGCATTCTTCACTGTCAGTGGACTAAATTTGGTTGATACCATATAGATTTTGTAGGCCCAACCTTTTGTAGTGTGACGTTGTTTTAAAGGAAAGAAAATCAAGTTTCCTGCACTTTTAATTGTGTTCATTAGTTTTCTCTATTAGGTGGCACGAAAGCACCACCTGCAAGCCGAAACTTGAGGTCACAAAGCTTGTAGGTGTTGTTTGGTTATTTACCCACCCGTTAACCCTACTGCTGAATTTGCTTAATTTGTTATGCACCCAGAATAAAGCTGCAGTAAGATGGGGTCTGGGAGGTGCCACAACTGAGATGTTTAGTGTGGAGGGAGGAGTCTGACAGAGTTGTGTTCTGCCCCCAGCCATTTTTTAAATTTTTTTATAAACCTTTATTTTTTTGACTTGACAACACACAAGTAACAGGGAAGTACACAGCACATTAACAAGATACAATCTCATACCATAAGCGACAATACTGGTATTTAGCGAATAATTCATTGACTGGATTGGGTCAGGGTCCAGGCAGTAAAAGATATGGGGGAAACAGCAGTCTCTGTTCACGGGGTGGCGGCCGGAGAGGAAGGTGTAGGGACGGAAGACACAGTGTCCAAGTCCGAGATCATGGTGGACATATAAGTGCGAAACTTCCGCCAAATGCCTCTTGGTCTCGAGTGGGGATGTTGTAGCGTGCCCCATGCCTCTTCTGTATCTGACGCCCAGGAGACAGCTCTGAGCCACTGTGTGTACGAGGGTGCTCTAGGCCGGAGCCAGTTAATCAAAATGAAGCGTACTGCTAACAGCATGCAAAGGCCAGCCAACCTCCTGGAGTCCCGCCCTATTTGAAGAAAGTCGTGAAACAGGCAGCGTACTAGGGAAGGGACTATAGTGTGGTCCAGTATAGTAGACAATGTGGAACATATTTCTGACCAGAACTGTGTCAATCATGGGCAGGACCAAATCATATGAATATATGAAGCCTGATCAGAGCCACATTTAGGGCAGACGGGGGAGAGCTCGTTGAACATGTGATGAAGCCTGCTCGGGGTGTGATGATATCTGTGCAGCACCTTAAATTGTATTAATTTAAATCGAGAATTAAAGGATACTTTGTGGGTGCGTGCACATACGGGACCAGCGCTCATCGGTCATTTCCACCTCAAGGTCTTCCTCCCACTTGTGTCTCAGAGCGGTAAAGTGGGGTGCAGCTCTGGCCTGTAGCATGGTGTAAAGTCTGGACACCTTCCCCTTCGAGGAGTCAAAGGTGCACAGTTCAGCAATTAGGGGTTCATCAGGTGGTAGTGTAGGGAAGTCAGGATATTTAGACCTGAGGTACTTCAGGAGAGAGGAGTACTGTAGCCATGCTGATGGTCTTCTCCTAAGGGCGAATGGGAGGTCTGACCATTCAAGAAAGTTACTCTGTACGTAGACATCTCGGAGCGCTAAGAAGCCTGCGTCGGCCTATCGAGAAACAATGGATTGTGGGACGCGCGGGACCTCTGGGAGGAAATTCCATAGCGGAAGGTCCCCATGGAAGGGATGGGGTGTGTTTACTAGTTTCCAGATTTTAGACAGGGACAGGGATGTGGTAGTAACCGGATCCGCCGAACCGGGGTCCGTCAGAGAGGGTTTGAGAATGAGGGAGCAGATATTACGATCGCTGACAGCCAGTTTCTCCAGCCTAACGTGAGGGGGGGGGGGTCAGTGGTGTTAAACCAGTGGGACGCAAATTGGGATTGCGCTACCAGCCAGTACCTGAGGAAGTCTGGGGCGCCGAATCCACCGTATTCCATGGGGGCAGTCAATGTTGTCAGTTTAAGGCGGACTGCACCGGAGTGCCACAAGAAGGTGTTGGTTATGCGAAGTAACTATTGGAAGAAGTCGTCACCTGGCCACAGGGGTAGGTTAGTGAATCGATAGAGGAGTTGGGGTAAAACCACCATCTTAAGTATCCCTATACGACCTGCTAAGGAGATCGGGACTCTATCCTAGCTCGTGGTTTTAATGGCCTGGTTTGTAAGGTAGTTCAGGTAGTTGTCCTCACGCAGCGTTGCAGAGTTACGGGAAACCACTATCCTGAGGTAAGTTAACTTGGACTGGGACCATTTTAACCCCATTAGGTCAGGAGGGGGGAACGTACAGACGGTGAGCGGGAACAGCACCGATTTAGAGCAGTTCACCTTCAATCCGGATATATGTCCAAACTGGATCACATCCTGCAGAATTGGGGCAAGATTGGTGTCTGGGGAGCGGATATAAAGCAGGGCATCGTCAGCATATAGTTATGTTATGTTACTTTGCATTTATATTGCGCATAATGTACCATTGGTATGGTCTGAAGGTGCTGGTAGGTTGAACGCTCTTGGGAACCGAAGTTCAAGTCAGTAGAGAGAGTAGAGAGAGTCAAAGGTGCGTGTGAGCACCGGCTATGTGTGCAGGTGGTGTGGCATTCGTGTAATAGCTGCTTCTTAGCGGTGGTTGTGGTGGTTGAGAGATCATGTGTTAGTTCTGGCAGGATTTATCCAGTCCGATTGTGGCTGCGTTAGGCCTGAGAAGAACGCCGGGCTGGGGGTGTATAAACAGCAGTATTTAGTTAGAGTGATGGGGAGTATGAGGTAGATGTTGGTATGAGAACAGCTATAACGAATGGTGTCATAGTATCTCTGTGTTCTAGTTGAATGGTGGTGTAAAGAAGAGGGTAAGCGTGGTGATATGATATGATTGGTTGCATGCTCTTTCAAACGTTCCATGCACTCCAAACCATTCCATGTAAGTTGCGCAATTCTATGCACTCTGGTCCGCTCCACGCACTCTGGACCGCTCCACGCACTCTGGACCGCTCCACGCACTCTGGACCGCTCCACGCACTCTGGTCCGCTCCACGCACTCCAAACTGTTCAATGCATTCGAATCTGTTCCATGTACTCTGATCCCTTTTGTATATTTCTAAGTTGTTTTATGTACTCCATCCAATGTATTTCACCTGTACCATCCACATACTTCCCGGTACCTTTCACATGTTACACAAGTACCTTCCAAATATTTCACCCGTTCGATCCACATACGTCACCCTTTCGATCCACATACGTCACCCATTCCATCCACATACGTCACCCATTCCATCCACATACGTCACCTGTTCCGTCCGCTCTACGCACTCGTCCGCCCTACGCCCTCGTCCGCCCTACGCCCTCGTCCGCCCTACGCCCTCACCCGCTCTACGCCCTCACCCGCTCTACGCCCTCACCCGCTCTACGCCCTCACCCACTCTACGCCCTCACCCGCTCTACGCCCCTCTCTGCTCTCATGCACCTCTCTGCTCTCATGCACTCGTCCGCTCTACCCACTAGTCTGTTTTACGCATTCATCCACTCTACATACTCCTCTGTTCTTACATACTCCGCCGCTCTATACACTCTTCCGCTCTGGGCCCTCTTCCGCTCTGGGCCCTCTTCCGCTCTGGGCCCTCTTCCGCTCTGGGCCCTCTTCCGCTCTGGGCCCTCTTCCGCTCTGGGCCCTCTTCCGCTCTGGGCCCTCTTCCGCTCTGGGCCCTCTTCCGCTCTGCGCACTCATCATCTCCCCGCTCATCCGCTCTATGCACTCATTCTTTCCACGCACTCATCTGCTCTACAAAGTCGTTCGCTCATACGCTATCATCCGCTCTATACACTCCTCTGCTCTGCTCCACATTCATCTGCTCTATGCACTCCTGCGTTCTACACACTTGTCCGCTCTACACACCCATCCGCTCTACACCCCATCCGCTCTACACCCCATTTGCTCTACACACTCATCCGTTCTATACACTCATCTGCTCAACGCATTTATCTGCTCAGTGCACTCATCTGTTCCACGCGCTTCATCCATTGTAACGATTTCATCTGCTCCATTCATTTCGTTCATTCATCATGCATTATCGATTCTGGCCATGACAATTGTCATACGCCCTGGATCCGTTTCGTGCTCTCTATATGTTTCATGCACTACACCCGTCCCATGTACTTGAATTGTCTATTCTGTACTTTCCATTTAAGCCATGCACGCATACAGTCGGTGTCACCTGTCTGTGTACTCATCAGTCTCTTGTATTCACCTTTCCATCCTATTGTCTTTATTCATTTTGCCCATTTTGTCCATTGCTCTCATTACATCCATTTAATTAATTTAAACCTCATTACTGTTTTTGTACGATTTATACTTTTATCCACTTCACTGCTTTGATCTACTTGTTCTATTCTGTTTGTCCTTTTAGTTTATATTGGTGGTTATTAGTTGTCGATTTCTCGCATGGATCTTGATGTTGTATTGTTATTTGTCTTATTGTTATTCAAGATCTAGTAGTTTATTGGGTTGGTATCATTGAGATGCTGTTATTCAGTTTGGGTCAGTTTGCCTACGTGTTGGTTTTAGGGGAAGTTTTCAGTAGTTTGCGGAAAGACATTAGATCTTCAGTTAGGCGGATGTGGAGAGAGAGTGCGTTCCACAGCGTGGGGGCCAAGGCTGAGAAGGATGATCCACCTAACCTGACTGAGGTTGTTTTAGGTATGACTAGGGGGCCGGCTGAGCTTGATCTTAGAGTACGTGGAGGGTGATAGGGTTTTAGCTTGTCTTGAAGATATTGAGGTCCGGTTTTATTCAATGCTCGATGAGAAATGCATAAGGTTTTGAAAGTCACCCTTCCGGCAACTGGAAGCCAGTGCAGAGTTTTAAGGGCTGGGGAGATGTGGTCTCTCGGGCCGAGCGCTAGTAGCAGTTTGGCTGCAGCGTTTTGTGCTCTTTGAAGTTTATTCAGTTGGTAAGCGAGATAGAGGGGGTTAGCGTAGTCCAGTCTTGATATAAAAATTGATTGGACCACCGAGAGTCTGTTGGGAAAGGAGAGATATGGAAAGATGTGCCTAAGAGTTTTAAGGTGGTAGTGGCAGGACTTTGAGACGTTGTTGACTTGGTGCGAGTGTGTTAGGTCAGAGTCAAGGGTGCATCGAAGGTTTTTTACTGAGTTAGAGGGAGTGGGTGAGTTGCCCATGGCAGATGGCCAAGGTTGTGGGTGTGCAAGAAGTTCAGAGTTGCCACATACCATGATTTCAGTTTTGGAGGGGTTTAACAAGAGGTGGCTTTGGGTCATCCAGAGCTCTCTGTCGAGGGGGCAGGAGGCGAGGTCAGGTCGGCAGTTGGGTTTTGAGTTCAGTTTTAGAATTAGTTGAGTGTCATCAGCATAGTCGTAACACAGGATGTTGTGTGAACGAATTATTGGTGGGAGGGTGATCAAGTAGAAATTTAACAGGAGGGCAGATAGGCATGCTCCTTGTGTGACTCCCGTGTCGAATGGTCGGGCTTGGGAGGAATAGGTGGAGAGTAGCGTTATTTGGTACCTATCTTTGAGGAATGAAGCTATCCATTTGAGAGCGGTTCCACGAATTCCTAAGGAGTGGAGGCGGTCAAGGAGGATTGAGTGATTGTGTCGAAGGCAGCGGATAGGTCAAGAAGGATTAATGCAGCGCATCCCGCTGAGTCTGCTGTGATTTTAAGGTCATCCCAGATTCAGGTTAGGGTGGTTTCTGTTCCGTCTCGGGCTCTGAAACCTGATTGTGCGGGGTCTAGGAGATTGTTGGCTTCGACAAAGGCATTTAGTTGGGAGTAGGCGGTTTGGTCAATGAGTTTGGCAAGGAACCTGGTGCTTGAGATGGGGCAGTAGTTTTTGGGCTCTAGAGGGTCGAGGGAAGGTTTTTTTTATTAGAGGTTTGACATGAACCGTTTTGAAAGCGTCGGGAAAAATACCTGAGGAAAGGGAGTCATTTATGATGGATCTTGCGTGTTCCCCTGCGCAGGTAGAAGCGAACATTTCTTTGAGGGTTGTGGCCGGGCAAGGGTCTAGCGGAGACCCGGATGGTTTGCAGGCAGAGAGAAGTTTGAGAAATTGGTCGGGTGATAATGGAATAAAGGAGTCGAACGTTGGTTGCGCAGTGGTCGCAGGCGGTGGGTTGGCCAGTATGAGGGAGGGTTGCCTGTTGGATGTAAGAGAGCCAGTTTGGTGGTTAGCGCATTTGTTCTTTCGAGAGCCGTGGCGTAAAAGTGGAGAGAGAGTGAGTCGCACAGTGATTGTGGGGGTCGGGGCGGTGGTAGTGCATGCCGGTTTGGTGAATTCGGTGATGATTTTGTGAAGTTCTTTGCTGGGGTTTTTGCAGTTTAGGATTCGGGAGTTGTAGTGGGCTTTTTTTGCTTTCCGGATTTCGGCCGTGTACTGATGAAGGTGTTGGGCCAAGGAGGCTCTGCTCTCTTGGGTTTTGTCTTTCTGCCATTTGCGTTCTAGGTATTTATATAGTTGTTTAGGGGTCTTCAAATCAGGTGTGAACCATCTAGGGAACAGGCCACGGCGGGCTGATGGTTTGTAAGAGGGTGTGAGCCGCATTAGTGAGGTGTTGAGCCATGAGTCAAAGGCGTTAGGGGTTAGTTGTTTATTGCGTTGGCAGGTAGGTGGAGGAGACTGGAGGAGTGCGTCGGCTAGGTCAGGAACGATTCTTAGTTTTTTCCAGCATTTACGTAGATTCAGAGGTTCAGGTTCGAGTACGGGAAGTGGGTTGGGTGAGCGAATTGAGAAAGAAACAATGAAGTGATCGGACCAGATGATAGGGGTGGGGGGGTTTAGAGGTATCCGGTTGTGGGAGCTAAATATGGCATCAAGAGTGTGTCCTTTATAGTGAGTCGGGCCGTTTATGTGGGGTTGGAGGTTAATCGCGTCTAGACCGTCAACCAGAGACACTCATAGGGTTGGTGGGGATATCGAACCATATGTTGTAATCTCCAAGAAGGGTGAGGTTGGAATGGTTTAGTTGAAGGTTGGCAATAAAGTCGCAGAGGTTGTTTGAGAATTGTCTATCATAGCCAGGGGGTCTGTAGATTAGTAGGAAGCTGTGTGAGAATGACGGGGAGAGGGATAGTTTAACGAGGAGTGATTTGCAGGAAGGAATGGAAGGTTGATTGTCGATGATTGAGGCGTGGAAGTGAGACTTGAAGACTAATGCTATTCCCCCCTCCTCTAGAGGGACAGTTCAGTGGGATGAGGGAGTAGTTCGGGGGGTCAGGGGGGAGGCTTCATTGGCGATTTGGGCGAAGTCGTCGGAGAACCAAGTTTCGGTGATGAAAACCAGGTCTGGTTTGTCAGAGGCGAGGAGGTCAAAGATGCTGTGTCTGTTTTTTGCTACGGATCGGGCATTAAATAGGATGCAATTCACTTCGGTAGGTGAGGTTGGTGTCGGAGCTGCAGCAGAGGGCGTTGGGGAGGAGGGGGGGTGGAAACTGGAGAGGGAGAGGGGTGCGGTGGTTGATGATCGATGGGAAAAGTGGGTGAGCAGAAAAGTTGGCGGGTTTCGGGAGGGAGTGGATGGATGCGTGTGTTAGGGTGATTGGGTTTGACATCGAGGGAGAGGGATTTCAGGAAGGGTGAAGTAAGGGGGGATGGTGGTGATTGGGGGAATGCGGTGGTGGGTCGAGACAGGGGAGGCGATGAGTGCTGAGAGATTGAGGGGGACCAGGTATGTTTCCTCTTTAGTGTCTCTGCTGCGATTGGTGTGTGCGAGAGGGTAGGGGAGGTCAGAGGGGGAGAGGGATCATGCGGTTTGTAGGGAAGGTGTGGTAGGGGGGATGATGGTGGGGGTTAGTGGGAAAAGCGGGGGGTGCATGATTGCAGGGCAGGGTGTGCCCGGTATGTTAGTGAGGGGAGCGGGCATGATCAACGTAGGATGGTCGGTGGTGGGGTTCAGTGGAGCAGTGGTTTTAGGGTGGTTGGCTCGCCATCGTGCCCCTCTGGCTTGGTGTTTGGAAAGGTGATGGGAAGGGGATGTGAAGGAGGGTGGGATGATTTGGGAAGTGGGGACAGGAGGCAAGGCTGACCGGAGAGCGGAGGCGGTCCATGGTGGTCATCATTTTCCGGCCGACCCTGGTGGATTGGGTACACTCATGGTTAGTACGTGCTATTGGATGTAGTTTCCGGTGCAATTTATACTTTAAGTTGGACTTTATAAGTTCGGCTATATCACTGGGTGAGATTAGTCTTGGTTTCTGGGCTCCACTAAGCATGGTGATATTATTCACTTATTCTAGATTTGAGTGTACAATTTTAACTAGGCTGCAGATATTAGGCCGTTTTGAAGTGTAGCTACACCTTAGGATATGCTGTTAGGCGGCATATTTAGTTGCAACTACAGCACAGTTACGCTGTTGGGTAGACTTTCTTCTAGCCAGCTGCAATATAGGTAAGCTATTAGGGATAAATTGAATGTAGCAACGCCACAGGTATGCTTTTAGGGGGACTTTTAAGTGCAATTTAGGAGGACTTTCTAACTGTAGTTCTAAATTCATTCCGGCATGCTATTAGGCACACATCTAGATTCAAGCAAGGTGCGCTATTACGCCCACTTCTAAATTTGAGTTTTGTACAGATAGGATATTAGGACTGCTTCTATATTAACTAATAGCTCAACGCTAATGGGCAGACTTTGAGACAGAGAAGGATATTATGTACACCGAGAGGATATTAGGCACACTTCTAAGTTCAATTTGCACAGAGAGGGTATTAGGGACACTTCTGAATTCAACTAGGGCACGTTATTAGGCACACTTCTAAATTCGGGCAAGGTGCGCTATTAGGTCTACTTCTAAATTTAGCTTTGCACAGAGAGGATATTAGAGACACTTCTAAATTCAACTTTGGACAGAGGGGATATTTAGGCACTTCTAAATTCACTTTTGCACAGAGGGGATATTAGACTATTAGGCACACTTCTAAATTCTACATTACACAGAGATATTAGGCACACTTCTAAATTAAGCTTTGCACAGAAGCGATATTTAGGCACGCTTCAACTTCAAGTTTTGCACAGAGAGGCTAATTAGGTACACTTTTAAATTCAACTTTACAAAGAGTGGAAATTAGGCACTGTTCTAAATTCAACCAGAGTGGACTATTGGGCGCCCTTCTAAATTCAACCAGGGCACGCTATTAGGCACACTTCTAAATTCAACTTTGTACAGAGAGGCTATTACGGCATACTAGTCAGTTGAACTAGGGCAAGCTACTTGGTACGCTTCTAAATTAAACTTTGCACAGAGAGGATATTAAGGACACTTTCAGTTCAACTAGAGCACGCTATGAGCCACACTTCTAACTTCAACTTTGCACAGAGAAGATATTAGGCACAAATCTAAATTCACCAGGGCACACTATTAGGCACACTTCAAATTCAACTACGACACGCTATTAGGCACACTTCTCAGTTCAACTTTGCACAGAGAGGCTATTAGGTACACTAGTCAGTTCAACCAGTGCACGCTATTAGGCACAATTCTAAATTCGACTTGACACAGAGAGGATATTAGGCACACTTCTAAATGCAACTTTACACAGAGAGGATATTAGGCAGACTTCTAAATTCAACTTTACACAGAGAGGATATTAGGCAGACTTCTAAATTCAACTTTACACAGAGAGGATATTAGGCATAATTCTAAAATCAGCTTTACACAGAGAGGATATTAGGCAAAATTCTAAATTCACGCTTCTAACTTCAAACTTTGCACAGAGAGGATATTAGGCACAATTCTAAATTCACCAGGGCACGCTATTAGGCACACTTCTAAATTAAACTTTGCACAGAGAGGATATTAGGCACAATTCTAAATTCACCAGGGCTAGGGCATGCTATTAGGCACACTTGTAACTTCAACTTTGCACAGAGAGGATATTAGGGACAGTGTTAAATTCACCAGGGCACGTTATTAGGCACACTTCTAAATTCAACCAGGGCACACTATTAGGCACATTTCTAAATTCAACTTAGTACAGGGAGACAATGTCGGACTGGCCTGTAGTTCGCAGGCCTCTATGGGCATGTGATTGATGTATCATGTCGGCAAATGGTTCCATAGCTATGGCCAATATGAGCGGGAAGAAGGGACAACCCTGTCGCGTTCCTCTGGCTATCTGGAGGTAGGGGAGCATCTGTCTTCCGTGCGCACTCTAGCCGATGGACTAGTGTAGAGAAGCTTGACCTAGGATCTGAAGTTGGGACAGAATTTGCATTTTTTAAGAATACACTACAGGTATTGCCAGGATACTGAGTCATATGCTTTCTGCATATCTAAAGTGGCGGCCACTGCTTGCACTTTTGAGTCAATCCTGCTGATCACATTGAATAGGCGTCTCAGGTTCAGGGAGGTAGAACGGCCTAGGATGAATCCCACCTGATCCAGATGAATGATGTGGGGCATGAATGAGGATAGTCGCATGGCTAGTAATTTGGCGTAGATTTTAACATCACAGTTGATTAGTGAAAGAGGTTGGTACGAGCCACATTGGGTGGGGGTTTTCAAGGTTTAAGTGGGACTGTTATCATTGCCTCCCGGAGTGTGGGAGGGAGTACACCCCTTTTGCATGCCTCCTCCCATAGAGCTATTAGATGTGGGGTCAGCAGGGATTTAAATTTTTTATAAAATTCAATGGGAAGGCCATCCGGACCAGGGGCCTTGCCTGATGCTAGTGAATCAATGGCCTCTGAAAGTTCTTCGGGTGTGAACGGCTTCTCAAGGGAGATACTGGTGTCGGTGGAAAGGACAGAGAGAGGGAGGCTCTCTAGATAGGCGTCAATCTCTGGTACCTGGACGCTATCAGCTTTTGAGTATAGGGAACTATAGAATGCTAGAAACTCCAAATTAATGTCTTGTGGTGTTGTAGCCAGTGTTCAATCGGGTCTCACTACTGCAGGTATGTTGAGGGCGCCAAATTCTCGGCGTAGCAGCCTAGCTAACATTCGGCCTGGTCGTTCTCCCTCACCATATTTCCTGACCAGATGGGGACCGTCTCTAAGAACTTAGCCTCCCGTTCGGCAAGCTCACGAAATGTGTTGAGCTCTGACCCCAGGGTCTCAGGAGAGTGATCTGCAGCGTATTGGGCCTCAAGGGTAGCCAGGGTCGTCTTGCTTCTCGTGATATCTGATCGGATCCCCTTCAGGATACCGCTTCCCTTGGAGATGGTAATACCCCTGATGAATGCTTTAAAGGATTCCCAGAGGACAGATTGTGATGAAGCAGAGTTAGCATTGAACTCAAAGAATTCCTCGACGGAGGATTCAAGCTCAGTGTTAAAGACCGGATCCAGCAGGCAGTAAGGCCTCATTTTCCACAGTTTAGGGCTATTGTGGTCCTGACCCCAGTTTAGGGAGATGACTACTGGAGAGTGGTCAGAAAGAGTTCTAGGAAGAATCGATAGATGGGTTAGGTTCCTAATCGATATGTCCGACATGAGCCACCTGTCAATCTTGGAATGTGAATCATGCACTGAGGAGTAGAAGGAGTACGTTTTCGAGTCAGGGTACATGAGACGCCTTGCATCCACAATCGATAAGCGAGGGAGTATTGTCAGGATAGAATGGGCCGCTTTGGAGAGCTGGTGGGGTCTGGAGCCTGATCTATCTAGGTTGATGTCTAGTATACTATTGTAATCCCCCCCCCCCATAGGATCGGGACCAGGGAGAAACTCTCCAACAGAGAGGCCAAGTGCAGGTAAAAGTCAGGATCATCAACACTGGGGCCGTAGATGTTTAGTATGGCTACCTCTTTATTTTGCAGCATGCCTAGGATCAATACATATCTCCCCTGTGGATCTACCCGTGAGTGACTGCACGTGAATTTAAGGCTTCTGTGTATTAGGGTTAGCACACCCCTTCTTTGGGTGGAATAGTTGGTGTAGTACCTCTGGGGCCTCCACCATTTAGCAAACCCCTCACATTGATCAGAACGGGCATGGGTCTCCTGTAAACATAAGATTTTAACGTTGTGCCGTTCGGCATGAAGTTGTATCTGCCGCATCCTTTTATGATTGCCCAAACCCGTACGTTCCAGCTCATGAACGTTAAGTCATTATCCGCCATTTGTGTGGAGATGTTGAATGAACTCTTGCACGGTGTAGTGGCGGCCAATAACGACTCCACAGCTGAGGATATCTTACTGTACCAGTAGGGCTATGGTCAGACATTGCAATATGCGTAACATCTCTTGCGGTCGTCAAGACTTTTTTAACATAACTCCCCCCTGCCTCCCCCCACCCACTTCCCTCCCCCAAACAGAGGAATGATAACCCAGCACAACCATAACAACAACCAGATCAACGGCATCAACGCCTGGGGCCTGGTAGCTGGCCTGGCAGTAATGCTCCGGAACTTGGGGGTGTATAAGGATGTTTGCAGTTCTAGACCAAGTTTAATCAGTGCCGATGATGAGGACAGTGACTGCACAAAAATAGCGGAAACACTAGAAGATATAGGACTGCTGCAGATTAGTGCCTAAGAGCGGGAGGAGCTGGATGCCCCGATTATCTTAGAGGAGTTGGAAGTAGTAGTGCGACAGTTGCTTACTAGTAAGACCCCAGGACCTGATGGACTCCCAAGCCAATTTTATAAAACATATAAAGATGAAGTGCTCCCTCCGCTTTTAGAAATGTTGAATGAAGCGTATGAAGTGGGTAGGCTGCCAGAGTCCCTCAGAGAAGCGACAGTAATACCACTGCCCAAACCTAATAAACCCGGACACAACTGTGGATCATAGAGACCCCTGTCAATGCTTAACCAAGACAGCAAAATATTGATGGCTGTATTGGAAAACAGAATGAAGAGGGTTATTGCTAAATTAATACATCCCGATCTGACTGGCTATGTCCCGAACAGGAACATATCCAACAATCTCAGGCGAGGCCACTGCGTTGTTGAATATGCAAATGAGGATGAAGGCGAACTGGCAATTGTATCGCTAGACGCAATAAAGACCTTTGATTCGGTCAAATGGCCGTAGCTGATGGTGGCCCTGGCGGGTTATGGGATAGGGCCTGGGTACTTACGGTCGGCTAAAATGCTATATAGCGCTCCGTTGGCTAAACAGGCTCGGTAATATCAGAGAGGTGGCAGCTCAGAGAGGTACTAGGCAAGGATGCCCGTGGTCTCCTATGTTGTATATTCTTGCCCTGGAACCCTTGACCATATAACTGAGGCAACAGTATGACCCGATAGGCATTGCTGTAGGAGGGGAACCGCATCTGATCTCTCTGTATGCGGATGACATGTTGCTGTACTTAAGGCACCTAGAAGAAAACCTCCAGTACATTCTGGAAGTGCTGGAGAGATATGCAAAGCTGTCTGGTATAGCCGTGAACCCCCAAATATCTAGCATATTTCCATTCGGCAGGTACAAAGGGACCCCGTTGGAACAGCTACCGGTACTACAGATACCATGGGCTGTGCGCACGTTCCGATACCTTGGAATAGACGTATGTCATACGGTAGAGGAGGAACACCAATATAATACAGAGGAGGCGATCAGAAAAATTGGAAATAGTATGAAGTTCTGGTTGAAACTACCTCTAGCGATGATGGGTCGAGGGGCAATGTTGAAAATGGTGGTCCTACCGAGACTCTTGCATTATTTTGGTAATATCCCGTATCTTATAACAAGACGGCCCTTTGACAAGATAGAGAACATGTGCAGGGACTTCCTTTGGCATGGGACGAGGAATAGGGTAGCCCTTTGGAAGCTGCAAAATTCATATGAAAAAGGGGGAATAAAATTGCCGAACCACGGAATTTACTATATAGCAAGTCAGTTGCAATATGTAGCCAGGTGGTTCTCTGAGGAGTCAACCTCGAATCTAGGCTGTTCCGACAGGACTGTGCCCCATACTTCCTAAAGGAAATGGATGTGGCTGCCTAAGGCAGACATGGGAGGGCGCCCAAAGGTGATGGTACTAGGGTGGAGGATATGGCGCAGGGCCTGTCAGCTGATGGTGAATTAATTCCTGTGTTCCCCGCAGGTACCACTAGTGGCGTTGACCGGCAAAGACAAGCAATTGATGATGATGATCAGGAAACACTGATAACCGGTGGGAATAGCAACCATGGGCGATTAATATGGCAGGAGGGGGACATAAGGGATTTTGCGATATTGGTGGAAGAAACTGGGTTAAATATGGGCCAGTATATTACATACCACAGGGTGATGCGGAAAATTAGGGAGACATGGTCCGAAGTAGCACTAGCAGAAGAACCGGACACTACTATTGATACAATATAGGACATTGCAGAGGGGGGACACGAGATATCTAGAATATATGAGATGATGATGTCCAAAGTGGGGAAGGAGGTGGCGCAGTTGAGACGGGACTGGGAAGAGGAAGTAGGAGACCCAATGAGTGATGGGATGTGGGAACGAGCCCAAAGGTACCACCAAAAAGTGTCGAGAAATGCAAGACTGCAACAAATATAATTGTACGTAACACACAGGGCGTATATGACGCCCCAGAGAATAGCCAAATTTAAAAGTGTGGAACGACAAGCATGCCCCAAACGTGATGAGGAAAATGCCGAAATAGTGCACATGTTTTGGTCGTGCCCGGCCATTGAGCGTTTTTGGGGCGAGGTGACTCACAAGTTGGCTGAAAAAGGTATTAACATTGTAGTAGATACGATGTGGGGTTGTTTGATAGGAGGGTTCCCGAGATGGCATAAACTCAAGCATGTGAGTAAATTAAAGGACTTGGCGTATGCGCTTGCAAAGAGGAGAATTGCTATGGGGTGGAAGGCATGCCAGAATAGAAGTATGGTGGAAAGATCTACAGAAATGGCCCGAAGCGGAAACTGTGATATGGCAGGATGCAAGTAAGGTTGGGGGCGGAGGAAGAAGCTGAGACCCTAATAGCCTGGAAACAATTGATAGCAGAGCTATTTGGGTCACCACGAGACCCAATGGAAGACATGGAGGAGGAATCCTTATCACAAGAAGCAGAACCAGAACACGGCAGGGAATAGGCTCGTAAAGGGGGAGGTAAGGGGAGAAGCAGTGGACATGTTGCAGAGATGTATGTTTATAATGTTATTGTATGCACTGCAAGTTTGGTTTGTATTGTTTGTTGAAATAAAATTAGTACAATAATTTTTTTAAAAAAAATATAATCAGTGCCTCTGGTAAGGAACATGTGGGTCGAGGATCTATAGACCAATTGAAGAAAACAACTTCAACTACAATAATATTCCTGTGAAACGCAACAGTAACTTACGTGAACGGCCCCATGGGGCCCACTACAAGATGAGAGCCGAGTTAGCATAAACAGAGCAATAAGCAATGCTAAGGCAGGGGGAGACGAGTCAGCCAGGGAAGTGTTCATCAATGAATTTTGAGGCCTCTTCGGGAATCGTAAAGGAGAATGTCTGATTGGAGTGTTCGATTCTTAGTTTAGCTGGGAACAGCATGGAGTATTTAACTCCCAGGTCTCGGAGTCTCTTTTTGACTGCCAAAAAGGATTTGCGTTCCTGTTGCACTGCCACAGAGAAATCCGGGTACAGATGGATTCTTGCAGCTCCCCCTTGACTCTAGCTGCCCTCAGGACGGCATCACAATCCTGAAAATCTAAGATCCTGGCTATGATGGGGCGTGGAGGCGTGCCAGGTCTGGGCTTCGCGGAGAGGGATCGATGGGCTGTTTCCACTGCAAACTGGGGGGAGAGTTTTGGTGACTCAGAAGCATTAGGAGCATGCGCTCCACATAATCTTCCATGGGCTCCTTGATGATGTCCTCGGGCACCCCCACTATGCGTAAGTTATTGTGCCTTGACCGAGATTTGAGATCGTCATTCTTCCTTTCCACAGCAAGCATCCGACTGGATAGGGAGGAGACCGTAGCCCACAGGGAGCAGAGATTGTCCTTGGCGGCACCCAACCTTGTTTCATCCTCGGTCACCCGGCCATCGGTCTTCTCAATGTGTGCTTTTATGGATGAGATGGTGCCGTTCATGTCATCGAGTTTGTTGTGTAGGGTGGTGAACCCTTCACGGATATACTCGAACATCTTCTTTGACTCATCAGAGGTCAGAGGAGTCAACATGACGGGCGGCTCCTCCGGTGCCTCGGCAGTTGGTCTAGATGGCGTTTTCGTGAACATAGTCAGAGAGCTTTGTTTGTTCCCAGCCCCCGCTCCTTTGGTCATGGTGCCAGCTGGTGAGTGTTCTGAAGAAAAAAAAGGGTAAGCGTGGGTGACAAGTGGTGCCGAAGTTCCGTTGCAAAGCAGTGCACAGCAGGGTGCCCAAGAATAAGCTGTTCAGGTCTCCTACAGAGTTGTACCGGATACTACCAGGAGAGTTATGGACCCGATGCTATTTGAGGTTGATGAGTGTGTCTCAGCAGAGGATGTGTCTTTGACTTGCCTGTTAGTTGGTTCGCTCCGGTTGCCGGCTTTACAAGTTCTGTCAAACCACACCCGCTGCAGTTATGGCAGGGGACTACACAGATGGAGCACTACGACAGTATAACTTCCAACGGCAGGGCCCCCAGGTGACCGATGTGTGCACGGCCGGCGCTGGGGCCAGTGCCAGACCAGCACCTGCAGACATCAGGTGTCAGCACAGGAGTACGTAATGCAAGGCGGGAGACCTTGGCTCCACAGTTCTAGGTAGTTAGCTGCTGGTGTTTGCCAAAAATTAGTGGGAACAGTTCCACCCAGCTTCAGTAAGGGTTGAATAAATCGCTGCAGCGGCTTCCCACTGTGTTGTATGTGGTTTTAAGTGGCAATGCACCCTGCACATCGCCAATCCTGCAGCAAGTCTGGGGGTGAACCCGCCCCAACCACCGCCGCATACCCCCTGACTTCTACCTTGTTTTCAGCCCCCGAGGGAAGGGGCATAGCCTCAGGCAAAAAGGGGGAGTGGGAACTGGCACAACGGTACGGGGACCTCAGGAGGCCGCACTCCTCCAGTCGCATGTGCGCCCCCCGCTGAGTTCATCCGCGGGGATATCCACGGCCCGCGGGGCCAGGTCACAGGCCGGCAGGGGCACAGCAGTCTTCCGGCCTCCCCCGTAGCTGCAGAGTGGGCTCGCCACCCAGCCCTGCGCAGGCTTCTCAAGAGAGTTCAGGCCGTGGGATGGCCGCTTAGATTGTGCTCAGGGCTAGGATGCCACTCCCCCTCCTGCGGCACCCCAGGACACAGCAGTCGGCTGAGCCGTATCTCACAGAGCTGCCGTGCGGGGAGAGCCCAGCGAGTCCCGCGCTGGTTGTTCTCGTGGCTGTAACGCTGCGATGGCAGGATTATGGGTCTTGCAACTCGGCAGGAGTATGCCGCATAGGTCCGCACACAGGAGATGGTGAGATGAATGGGAATCCACTGCAAGCAGACAGTTATTTACATGTTTAGGATTGTCCCAGTCCGGAGCACGGCACTCAGGCTGCCATTTTCTACCAGCGCAACAGCACCTCCCTGCCCCCAACCATTTTTAACTTGTATATTAATCGCGATGTTGAGGCCCTTTAACCATTCATACTGATGCCCCAACAAATACGCACAGGCAAATTCCCAATCCCTTTGTTTGCTGATATATGGTGGTGATCTCACAAAAACCAGCTTGTCTAAATAAAATCTAAATAAAATGATGGATATATTCGCTGACTTGATTGACTGACTCAACGCCCAGCTCAAACCGTTTAACCTACGAACATAACATTTGGAAGGCACATTCTTTTCATGACGTAAGCAACCCACTAAGGAAGGATTTTTGGAAATTCCGTCCCTAAAGGAGCAACAAGGGGGTGTTGGTGATTCTTTTTTTTAATATCACCACTCGCAAAAAACAATGATGTTAGATGTGAAAATTGGTATTTAGATACTTCTTCAAAAAAAGTGTTTTACCGTTTTCCAAAAATCTAGTTAAAATAGGTGAAAAAGGCGAGTGAATTTTAAATCTTCATTATAAAGTAAGTTTTCGAACTGCTACTTAAAATTGTTTAAAGAGAGTAATCCTGTATTTGGGAGCAAATTTGTCATCCCTTCCGACCTAGGCACAGTCGCCAATTCCCTAGTAGACCTCACGTCCAAAATATACCCTGACATAAGAAATCTAATGGAGAAATCTACAGAACAGTTATGTGAGCGTGCCATTTCACCGCCAAACCAACAGCATGGCTGCCGTAATCAATAAGATACTTATTCATTATTTCGGAGGAGTCCAAATGGAGTACAAATCTGTAAGCTCAGTGGTGCAAAGTGGTGACACAGTCCACAACCCTGTTGAGTTCTTGAACACTTTAAATCCTGCGGATCTTCCCGAACCCAAACCTCTTGTCAAAGTGGGAGCACTTGTGATATTATTGCAGAACCTCAACCCACCTAAACTCTGTCATGGCACCAGATTGCGAGTGAAAGCTCCCCACAGAAATGTGATTGAGACTACGGTGCTAACTGGTTCTGGCCAGAAGGAGCCCGTGTACATACCACGAATACCTCTTATACCTTCAGAATATCCGTTTGAATTTAAAAGACTTCAGTTCCGCGTAAAGGTTTGTTTCGCCATGACCATCAACAAATCTCAAGGGCTGACTTTAAAGATACCAGGGATTGGCCTAAGGGAAAGCTGCTTCTCGCATGTGCAGTTTTATGTGGCCTGTTCCAGAGTGAGCTCACCTAACTCTCTGGTAATCCTAGCACCTGAAGGGAGAACCAGCATTGTACCAAATCCCAAAATTTGTGCGAGCAAAGCTACAGGCAACAGCTGGTTTTATATAGATGAGGGTTTGACGGTTAACATAATCAAACTAAGTTAATGGTGTTCAAACCACCAAGAAGGAAATGCATCCAAATAAGTTTACAAATTGATAATTGCCCCATTGAACAAGTAAGTTAATTTGATTATTTGGGAATTAGATGTACAGAGGACAGTAACTGTGATAATCAATTAGAAAAATCTAATAGCACTCTTGCTAGATACAGTTTGACAACTATCAAATTCATGAGAGAGCATGGTAAAGGGGCAGTCAAACCAGCCATTAATATCTATAATCGGCAGGCTAAGCAAGCAGCGCTCTACAGGACGGAGGTGTGGGGAGATAGAAAGGCAAACGCCCTGGAAGTTACTGAGAATTCTTTCCTAAAAAGTTCCCTAAATTTGTCAAGGAGTAAGTACCCCATCAATCCCCCTACAGGAAGAGGCTGGTTTGAGGTATCGGACGAGAGACTGCCCTCAAACCTCTACTATATTGTATCTGAATATGGAGTACACCCTCATTGGTTCAATATAGGGTCTTTTTCACCACTTAGCAAGCCCCGCCCACCTGGTGCCTTCCTGCCTGCAGCTCTTTTTCACCACTTAGCAAGCCCCGCCCACCTGGTGCCTTCCTGCTTCCCGCTCTTTTCCACCACTTAGCAAGCCACGCACACCTGGTGCCTTCCTGCTTCCCGCTCTTTTTCACCACTTAGCAAGCCCCACCCACCTGGTGCCTTCCTGCTTCCCACTCTTTTTCACCACTTAGCAAGCCATGCCCACCTGGTGCCTTCCTGCTTGCCACTGTTTCCCTACTTAAGGAGCCCTCCAGCTTCTTTTCCTTTGCAGATGGGGAGCAGGTGCAAGTGGATCTAGGTCATCTGGCCTAAGCCCCGCCCAACTGGTGCCTTCCTGCTTGCCGCTCTTTTTCACCACATAGCAAGCCCCACCCACCTGGTGCCTTCCTGCTTCCTGCTCTTTTTCACCACTTAGCAAGCCACGCCCACCTGGTGCCTTCCTTCACCATCACTGTCTTGTGGCCAATGCTGGATTTGACTTTTATGGACTTCATTCATTCACGGTGCATGACTCTTTCTCAACTCTCATGCTGGACTTCCTTTGCATCTTGACTCATGGTGGCCCTGAATCATGCTGTTCCCATCTTCATCTTGTATCCTGGCTTGCAACATTGTGTTACTACTGACTTCTGCAATTGTATTCGCTCTCCACTCTTGCTTTTCCACTCTTTTTGACTGCTTACTCTCTGTTCTCTCCTCCTTTCTCTTATCCCTTTTACTATCTCCTCCCCTTACTTTCTTCTATGCACTTACTCTATCAGAATTGTCCCTGGACCCAATATGATAGCAACCTCGTCTGTTTCCTCCACCCTCCCATTACTGTTTTTTTCCTCCCCACCACCCTTCCAGCACTATCTGAAATGTCGCCAGGCCTAGTATGATAGTCGCTTGTTTTGTTCCTCCCCTCCTTTACTGCACCCCTCTCCCTCACCTTTTGTTTTTCTCCGGCTCTACCAGCAATGTCGTCAGGCCTAGTACGGTAGTCGCCTGTCTGTTTCCATTTCCTTCCCACTCTCCCCCTCCCTTCCTTATCTATGTCTTAGCTCTTGCACTATCTGAAATGTCGTCAGGCCGAGTACGATAGTTAATTTCACATCCTTACTGTTCATGGCCTGTAAGAATTTGGTTGTATTTTCCCTTGTTCCCTCCCTTGCCTTGAAGCGCTTTGAAACACATTGTGTATAGGCGCTATATAAATAAACAATCATATCAAATCATATCAAGTTCCAACGCAGTTCTTTGCAACTTCAACTTGTCAACAGAAAGTTCCAACACTTCAACAAAGAATATAGAAGGCTCTTCCCCTTCCTTGAACAAGTATATGATTTATCCTCCTTTGATAAAGGACTGTTTTCTCAGTTCATCAATAGCAACAATAATTGTCTTAGTCCGGATGATTTGCCACAACTGCTAAGTTCTAAAGAAATGCAACTTCTTTGTAACTGCTTTACACAGTTCTTCCTTTAAAACCATAAACAACCTAGATTGTCTTTCTCAGGACCACTTTGTAGCACTTCTTCAACTTTCACCTGGTTTACTACCATGCCAGCTCTACTCCTCCAAAGGTTTGCCATCTGGATATACACCCCTGCCCGAACTAAGTTTCACAGCCAGTGCTTTTGTGGTTAAGATCAACTGACAAAGGGTTAACAAACATCTTCACAGTATTCAATAGTTTGCAGTTTCAAAACTCTTAGCAACTCTTCTCCCTGGGCTAATGCGCTAGTCAAGAAGTCAAGAAGTATATATATTGACACTAATATCACTAATATCACAGTTAAACATATATAAAGTATTTATTAGTTGCGCTTATTCAGCCACAAAATGTGCTTAATATCTGCTTTTAGTTCCTCCCACTGATGGGGGAGAATATGAATGTCCCCTCCCTCCCCCGGTGATGGATTTTATTGTCGGAGAACTCGCTCGCGGCAGGCCAAAGGTGATTCCTAACAGGAGACCTGGTTTATTATCTTCTTTGAAGGGATTTATCCCCAAATAGATGAACAGACAAATTAATTGATCTGGATCTATCCAAGCTATTTGAATTAAAAGCAGTCCTTTAGGGGACAAGCAAATCCATCACCGGGGAGCATTATTCATATTCTCCCCCATAAGCGGGTATTGAAGAGGAACTACAAGCAGATATTAAGAGCATATTGTAATCCTTGAGAACGACCAGAGGTCGAAACACTTGTCGGCTGAATAAACGCAACTAATAAGTGGCTGAATAAGCACAACTAATAAGTGGCTGAATAAGCACCACTAATAGATACTTTATTTAAGTTTAACTGTGATATTAGTGTCTATATATATATATATACTTCTTGACTAGTGCATTAGACAAGGGAGCAACCAGTTGATAGTATCATTTGTTAGAGACAAGAGGGAGAGTCTCTGCTCAGCATGGTTTTGCAGCTGTCGTCAATAATTGGGTAGAGCTTTAAACTGGACAAAACCCAAGCGCGCTGGTCATACAGCCAGCCCACAACAATATTAATAGTGGCATTCTCGAATACTCTTCTGTAAATAATGCTCCTCTCCCTCTGAATATCCTTTTTCAGAAGTGTAGCCTTTTTGCCAATCTTGTTGCTCCACTGCACGCGTAGCCAAATATTTACAAGGATAGTGTCTTATTCTGCTTCTCCCTTGACTTTGGAAATGTGAATTTATACCAGCTTTTACTGTATGTTGGACAAAGTATGGGCAACAAATTTCGCAACTTGTGGACCTTTGATTAGCCCCCTTCTGCCGTTGGAAATATCTTCTGGATTGTATTTGCCTTGATTTTAGTCTCTCTTGGCTTGGGCAATACTTGTAGGTATTCATTCTTAACAATTTTGCCCCATCTGGTACCAAGTTTTCTCCAGACTCGCACTTTTAAAGTTAGTTCTCCAGCATGGGGTCTGCCATGGATTCACATGCTCATGAATATTCCCCGTCGTCAAGCCGGGAATCCTTGTTAAAGATTTTAAAAAAATCCCTTTCACTTAAAAACTTTCTCCTTTAAACCAAACACTGAGCTCTGAGTCATACTGTCTCCAGCCAATGACTGCCTGCTCCTTAAGCCCCTCTTCTGGCAGCCATCTTCAGATTTTTTACCACACGTTCAAGTGTTGGGAGTCCTCATGTTTTGCTCTGAGAGCTTTTCTATGTTTTCGTGCTTTTTCAATAAAAGTTCCTATTTTTGTCAAACAGAGCCCATGTGCTCTTTCACTCCTTTGCCCGGCAAGCGGGGATCCGTTTGTCGGCGTCTTTCAACACCCCTCAAGAGTAAGAATTGTGGAGAGTTTTGTCGAAGATTCTGAAGGCCTTTGGGCCTATACTGCACGCCGGACCATGTAGGAGGAGGAGGAGGGAGGCTCCCTTTTCAAGCTCTTCTCCAGCTGCGGATTGAGGAACGTGTTTGTGGAGGATAAACAATCCCAGTGCCTCCTGCTGTCTCCATCCAGGCCACAGGGAAGCAGATTGTGAAATCTGTCTTGGTTTCTCCAAGCGCACTGTCAAGGATCGTCACAGTAGGTTGGTGGCGTGGCTCAACGTCAAAGCCTCTACACCGTGCGGCAAACAGGGGCATGCCTCACCCAGGACCAGCCGTCTAAGTCCTTTGAGGTCGAGGCATCCATGGGGGCAGAAGACCAGGCCAAGCACGCAAGTCTGTTTCTGTCAGGGTCGCCCCGCAAGCGGGTCCCACGACTGGCAGGGCGCGTTCATCTTCACCGTCTGCCTCCATCTCCAGTCATCGCTCCAGCTCCTCTTCGAAGAACAAATCGGCTAACCCAGGGAAACTGCGGAAGAAGCCGGAGAAGACCAAGGCGGAGGGAAAGGTGTCCGACCTGCCCCTGAAGGGCCCAGTTGGTCCAGGCGAAGTCCTCCTCAACCATCGAACTGGTGGCGTTCGCCCTCTTGAAGGCGAAAGGGGCTGAACCAGTCCAAGAGACCCCGACGGTGCCTTGAGTGGCCCTCCTCCGGAGGCCTCGGCCAAGCCGGTGGAGAAAACACTGGAGAAGAGGATTCCAACCCTAAGCCTGAGACCAACCCCTCAGGATGCGAACAAGGGGGGGGTGGGGTTTGGGGTGTGGAGTCCTCAACCGAGTTCCAGGGCACAGATATTTCTTCCTCAGACGGGGAGGACCTGGTATCCATTGATACAGTCCCGTAGGACATGGGGAATGACGATGAAGGCAGAAACGCAGAGGACGACAACGGCAGAAACACGAAAGGGATGACGACGGCGGGAGTGACGCTGATGGTGGGGTCTGGGCCCACCAAGCCTACCCCTCCACCCCAACATGTCCCAAGGACGCATCGCTGGACATCCTTTCAACTCTCCACACACTGGTGTCAGAGATCCAGAAGAGGATGCAGACGGCAGCCCCGGCACCAGCCCCGGTGGCACCGGGCCTGCCGCTGGCGAAGAAGAGAAAACTGCACCCTACGCCGCCTCATCAACCGCTGCACATCATGCCCTCCCCTCCTAAGGGTATGGGGACAGACACAGCGGCTACGGACATGGACAACAATGGCAGCATTTCTCCGCCGCTTAGGGCTTCTTCCCCGGATGAAGTGGGGTTGTTTTGCCATGGTCGCCCGCACATCTGAGGTCTTCCAGCTGACGCCAGAAGGGACCAAGAAGGAAGGTTTCCTTTACCAACAATGTGAGACCAAGAGGAAGACCATTCTAGCAGTGCCTCTCCTGGACAATGTTTGTGATGCGGGCCTGGCCCTGATGAGAAACCCGGCCTCAGCCCCGGCGAAGAGGTACAGGCTGGAAAAGAAGTACTGGGTGCCACTGTCTGCAACCAAGTGCCTACGGTCGCAGCATTCCCAGGACCTGGTGGTCTTGACGGCAGCAAAGAAGTTGTCTTCTAATCCCTCATCTTCAGCCTCTGTGCCCCAGGACAGCGAGGGGAAGAAGTTGGACGCCGTGGGTAGGAAAGTGATCTACTCGGCGGCAGTGACAGTTAAGGCAGCTAATGCACTTGCGATCCTGGCAAGATACGACAGTGAGCTGTGGTATAAGATGGCCCTGCTGCTGGAATTTCTCACCAATGACAAATTGGTTGAGGCGCTTATGATCCACCAGGAGGGCGAGGTGAACAACCTGAGGCGGGGGTGCTGGCCGAGTTCCTCACTCTATGCCCCATGGTGGCCAGAACAGTGATCCTGATGCAAAAGGACATAGTCGCCTTGGCCAAAAAGGGATGGCTTAGACCCCATTCGGCACAGCCTACCAACTGGCGTCTCGACGCCAAATACAGGTAACTGGAGGGGGATCCACTCTTGCTGTCGGCACATCCTCAGCCACACTCTTCAGTGATTGCTGTGGCCTCACTCTTCTCCAAGCCTCAGTCGTCCTCGGCTACCTCGTCTTCGAGCTTCTAGGCAAGGAGGAAACGATCTTGGAGGAGTATGGAAAAAAGGTTTATTCCAACGCCTCACCACACCTTCGTCAGTCTAATGCAGACCCCATGCTTGCAGCCGTTAATCAAAGGCTTTGGCAGGAAATAGCGGACTTCCTTCAAGAACTTCTGGTGCCCAGTCAGACATGTTTCAAGGCAGGGCTGGCAGAAGCACAAATGGTGGCTCAAGACATCATGGAGTCCACTATTGCTCATATTGACACCTCAGGCTGTACCATTGCCACAGACATGAGCCTGGCTGCGGGCGACAAAGTTTAACCTGGACGTCCAGGAATGCATATTGGACCTTCCATTCAAGGGTGGAAACCTCTTTCATTCCACCACAATGAGGAGCTTTATAAGAAGAACAGTTCCTAGACTGTGGAATCCTTATCTATTCCCACAAAGTCCATGCCCAAAACTTACAGCCAGACGCATCAGCATTTCCGACAAGGGGTGGACTTTCGGAGGGTTCCACGGCTTCCAGGAACGAAGGTCCAGGCAGCCGGACCGTTCTCCTAGTCAGCAACGCCACAAGCTACAGAAGGCAGAGAATAAGGGGTTCTTTCATTCCCCCTCCTCAGCACCAGCCTCAGAGGGGAAAAAAGGCATGACATTCCCCTCTGGGTCCACGTGTGTCCGGTGGGGTGGCAGGCTTGCCCTTCACGCACATTTTTGACGCATGAGGTTCGCAGACCCCTGGATTCTATCCGTAGTGTCCATGGGTTACCACCTACCGGTTCCTCCGTCTCCTCTCTCATCCCTTCTGCTCCCTCAGATTGGGACAGCAACTTTGTTGGCGGAAATTCGATCGCTCGTAGATAGCCGGGCAGTGGAAGAAGTCCCAGCCTCCCAGCGGGGCATGGGCTTCTACTCCAGGATTTTCACCATACACACGAAGAACCAGGCTGGCCTGAGAGTTGTGTTGAATGTTTCCACCCGAACCTTTCCCTCCCACTTCAAACGTTCAAGATGGTTACGCCAACACTTATTGCGGAGACACTATGGCAGGTGAGACTAGATGTGCTCCCTGGATCTGAAGGATGCGTACCTACACGTCCCTATTTGGCAGCCTCATCAGTCCTTTGTGAGGTTCAGGATCATGGGCTTCCATTTCCAGTACAAGGTTCTACCCTTTGGCCTCAATTCAGCACCTCAGGGCTCAAGGTCACCATGTCTACCTGGACCCTCATGAATAGACTACACGAATTGGGATTTTCCATCAACCTCAAGAAGTCACAGCTGCAGCCGACAAAGTCTGGCCTTCCTGGGCCTCATCTGGGACACAAACTCAGAGAGAGTTTTGCCCTCGGACGACAAGATCACAGCCATCAAGAGGGCCACTTGTTATTTTCTCAGCAGAGTGGTGACCTCAGCATGGTGGCACCAGCACCTCTTGGGTATCATGGCGGCATGTGTGCTAGCAGTGCCTTACACAAAATGAGGAGATTTTCAGCTGCAGTTCGCAGACTCATGGAGTCAAGAGCAGGGTTCCCAAGTGGAGCTTGTCAGCTTACCTCTTGTTCTCCACCAGAACCTTGTCTGGTGGAGCATGTACAGAAACTTGAGGATAGACAGGCCCTTCCGGCAATCAGCACCACAGCTTAAAGTTACCACAGATTCCTCCTTGGAAGGCTGGGGAGCTACCCTGGACACCCATATCGTCCATGGAGTCGGGAACAGGAAGCCCATATCAATTGGCTAGAGCTGAAAGCGATCTTGCTTGCTCTCAAGGCATTCCTGCCGCTTATTAGTAGCAAGACAATCCTCATTCAAACGGACACCACCACCAGAATGTATTACATCAACAAGCAGGGTGGCACCAGGTCTCCTCCCGTATGCAGCCTGGCGGTCAGCATTTGGGAGTGTTTTCTGGAGAACAACATTCACTTGAGCGCAATCCCCCTCCCGCAGGAGTCCAACCTGTAGGTGGACAGACTCAGCAGATTGGGTGCCGACAATTACGAGTGGCAATTGAACAATCAGGTCCTTCAGGGGATCCTCAGCAGATGGGGGCAGCCCCAGGTGGATCTTTTCACCAGCTGGCACAACAGGAAGTGCCATCCGTCATGGCAGGGACAAGGCGCCTTAGTTACCATGGAACAGCATGAATGCATATGCATTTCCTCCCACTCCCCTGGTTCACAGGTTGATCTACAAGATAAGGGAGTCACAACATCTCAGCATCGTTCTGATAGCTCTGTGGTGGCCCGCGAGACCATGGTTCTCGGAACTACTCAGCCTCTCGGACCAGCCTCTGGTTCATCTCCTGCAGGGCCCAGCTCATCTTCTGTCACAGCAAGGAGGCAGGGTCATCCACCCAGCTCCGCAGAAGTTAGCCCTTGTAGCGTGGTTCCTGTGTAGGTCACACTAAAGCATCTGCATCTGTTGCAGGCTAACCTAGACATCATTCAAGGCGCTAGGAGCCATGCTACTAAGAGCCAGTACAAGAGCAAATGGACTAGGATTTGCCACTTGGCCAAATCAAAAGAAGTTGATCCTCTTACTTGCACCTTGGACGATGTGCCTATCCTTCTCTGCACACCTCGCACACTCGGGTGCAAATAGAGAAATGGTGGCCATCGGAGCCTACCGGAACTCAGAGGACGACGTTTTCTCATTCTACAACCCGGTTGTTAAATGACATCTGGCGGCCCTCACCAGGCTCTATCCTCGTATCAAGAATGCACTCCCTGTGTGGGACCTTAATGTAGTGTTGGGCACCTTGGCGCACAAACCTTTTAAGCCAAGCGCGCCCGCAGACATCATGCTAGTCACCATTAAAACAGCCCTCTTGGTGGGTCTTAAGTCTGCATGCAGGATCAGTGAAATACAAGCACTAGTCGCTTCAGAACCCTACAGTACCTTTCATAGAGACAAGGTGGTTCTTAGAACGCACCCTGCGCTCTTGCGTAAGGTTGTCTCTCCGTTCCATCTAAATGAGGCGATAGTGTTACCTACTTTCTTCGCGGACCATAAGGACGATGCTCAGAGGGTCTTGCATTGTCTAGATGTCAGGCACGCCCTGAAATTCGAGCTGGACTGGACAAAGAGCTTCCGCAAATCGGAGGCTCTCTTCGTCACCTTCGGGCAGTCAAGGACAGGATATCAATCATCTAAGGCCTCTATCGCAAGGTAGATGGTTTCGGGCCATCAAGGAAGCCTATGAGGGGCAGCACACACTGCTTGCCGCAAACATGCATGCCCACACTATCAGAGCCAAGGCCACAGCAGTCGCACTCCAGAGGCACGTTCCGTGGCAGGTTATCAGCAGGGCGGCCACGTGGGCCACTCCTGCAGCCTTCTGCAAGCACTACTGTTTGGATGCTGGCTGCAGTTGAAATGCGACATTTGGGCAGGCAGTACTAAGGAGCTTGTTTTCTTAAGGAGGGTCTCCTCTCCACCCTGGGGCTACATTCAGTTGTTATCGCCCATACAGTATGAAGGAAAGGGGACGGGACGTAGTAGTTATTATAAGTTACTCACCGTAGTGACTTATGTACTCCTAGTCCATCGTCCCCTTTCCTCCATACGTCCCACCATCCCCCCCCCTAATAAAACTGGAGTCATTAGGCAATGGTGGAGTCAGGGGAGCGCATGCCCCCTGGGCCACGCCCCAGCGCGTCTCTAAATTTAAAGGGGAAGAATATTTTTTCTGGTGAAAAAGGTTCTGTCTCCTGTCCCTAGCTAGGGACGCCCATATAGTATGGAGGAAAGGGGACTATAGAGTAGGAGTATGTTGGTCACTACGGTGAGTAACTTATAATTTCTACTACCTGACCAGGGTTTGCAGTGCTATCCAAAATATCATAGATAAGGGATAAGTTCTCTGTCAAAGTATGTATATGTAGGTTGTAGTCCCGAATTCTTGCCCATTGAATTCTCCTAATAGAGGCATCATTCGGTTTTACCCAGCACGCAGCATTGTCTTGGAGTACTACCACACCCTTCATCTTCAGACATATTGGGTGATGATCACTACTGACATCCATCAGCACTTCAAACCCCACAATCCTATATCACAATTCTAGGGAGATAAAAAAAAAATAGTCAATCGTCGAGGAACCTTAGTGATTATTGAAGGTAAGGTTACCCTGTGTGTCGGGTGCTATGCATCCGTTTACCGAGCGCAACCCCCATTCTGTGAGCCGTAGACACATTTGGAGACCTTTTGCACATACCGTCCATCTTTCATAATATGAAGGGGGATGTTCTGTGACCGGATCTACAACGGGTCAAATAGATTCTTTGTCAAACCTACACCCATTTTGAGTCTCCTCCCCATATGCATTGCTCTCCTCCTGTTTGATAATAACTCATCAATAAATGCCTTGACCTTAGCCATCCTGTCCGCCTCAGCCTTATGAGGGCTGTTATAGAGGTTTAAGCTCAGTAGCGTGTCTCCAGAGAAGAAAAAAAATACAGTGCTCCTGTAGGTAGTCCATATTCATCTCCACTACCCTTACCCTACAGGTTAGGGATGCCTTAATCAGAATGGCCAGGCCTCCATAGCATCTTCCTCCAGCATTTTTGTTGGCTGAAATCCCATACTATGTATAACCATCTAACAGGGGGTTCTCCATGGCCCAAGTCTCTTGCAAGAGAATTACATTGTGGGTCTTTAAAAGCTCCACAGTGTCTTCCGTTTCAGATTTCTCCCTGGCCCCGACTTTATTCCATGATAGCAAGCTAGCCATCAAAGGTCTTGCTTTAGATAACATTAGTTCCCCCCCTGTCCTCAAGACCTGACAACCCTCCACACCTCACAGCCCTTCTGATCATTTGGGCTGGACCGGTGGGCCGTGCATTAGTCCACATCTTCACATACGGTTAGTGCATCATACCGATTAACTAGCCTGACCCCAGTGGTAGATAACCCTCCATTCTGTGGGTTCAGTCTTTCTAAATTGGGGTTGGACCTCAAACCTGGAGAGTTGCTATGATCAAGGGGTGGATACAAAGACCCCGTACATGGGCGTCCCTCCATGCTTCCCTCCAGAGGGCCAGGGGACCACTGCGGTGATGATAGTGCGCGGTACAAATATCCATTAACATTAACCTAACAAATTCACTCTGGCCATTCCCTGAATCAGCCACCCTCCCTGTGCATGAGTAGAACAAACCCAACAATACCAGCCTACTGGAAAGACTGTAACCATTTGGTTTTAAAGCTATAGATAAATTAGAGTTAACCAGATAGCCAACCGTCTTTGGATCCGAAAAGGAATGCAGTCCCCATCCATCATTTTGGGTGTTTGACCTACCTAGCCTACCCTTCTTGCCATTAAAATAAGGCTTCGATCAATTCTCTGACCGTTCAGGTGTGCATTGATCCAGTGGGTCGATGTATCCATTAATGAAATAGTTGATTCGAATCCCCCTTTGGTAGCCCTGGTACGCCCATAATAAACCCGTCAAGGGGGGGCTGCTGCAGGCAGTAAATTCAAAATGCTCTTTTCCGGCACTCATGCACTTCAGCCCCAGTGTCCCCTATCAAAGGCCTAAGGCTTGATTCGGTCCTCCCAGTCCCAGTGATGTTAGAATTAGCTCAAGGATGGTCTGCTGGGGCTTGAGCTTTGCATCCAAAAGTAATTCCAGCCAGAGCTTATCCATATGGCTTTTTTGGTGATGGTAATACGATTCTCTATTTTGCTGGCCATATCTTCCAAATACTAGTCGAGGGAGCATTGCAAAAGATTGGGGCTTAACCTTGGCAACCTCCCGGCCTGATTTTTATTGTTTAGATTTTTTTTTGCACTAATGGCCGGCCTCCCCAGTCTCCCATCATCCCTTGCTTTCCTTTTCACCATTATGGTGATAGTGCTATACATCTGTTAAATATAATACCTTGTACACACCTGCACACCTTATACACAAAAACTGTTAAAAATACTGTAAAATAGGACACCTGAGAACAGTAGAAATATAAAAACTTATCAAAATTAGTAATAAGGGGTAAACCAATAAAACATCAGTATCTATGCAGTGTCTATACAGCATCAGCGAGACTCGGGTCCTTCCACCATGCGCTAATGCACAAATGACAGCCACGATCCGTGGGAACAAATGCAGATGCACACCGCATTAGATTGATAAATTAATAGGGTTCCGATCGGGTCCAGAAACACTCACAACAACAGACGGCCACAGACAGCCAGTTCTCAAGTAAACCTCTGGGTAAACCGCCAGAGACCCAGAGAGCGGGGACAGGGAATGCCTGACGGCTCGGGGAGCAGCCTTAGTCCACATCTCCCCCGTGTGCCCTCCTCCCGTAAAAGCAAACTTAAAAGCCGACCAAGCGTTTAAGGTTCAGTAGCCAGTAAATAGCGCTAACACTTTAAAGTGCTTATTACACCGCACCTTATCCAGTAGCCAAAATGAATATGCACTCAATCAATTAATCGGAAGTTATGTAGTTGGCAAAACTGGGGGAAGTGAAGGTTTAAGCGTTTCGGTTTCCGACTATCTTAATCCTCAATCATGCAGAGATGCAGAAATACAGAAGGATGAGGAAACCTGCATCAGTGAAGGGCGGCAGGTAGCTTACTCGCAATCATTGGTCAATCCTCCACGCCGCTCCAGCACGACCCGCCAGTAACCTTTTTTTCCACCAATTCTCCGCTGCGCTCTGCGCTCCTGTAGGGGTTATATGCTCCTCCTCCTCACATGAGTTTAGGCAGTAAGGACAGACTGGACTGATGGGCATCCCCCACCAATAACCACTTTTTCCACCACTTCTCATACGCGACAACTCTTTCAGGTAGAACTTCTACTTGTATGGTCTGTAAAGCTTTGTATTCCCACTCTACTCCTGTTGCCTCGTTTTCTTTGTCCGAAAGTAACCTTTTTGTTACTTTCAAGGATCCTCTGAACTGGCTTGTAGCAGTCGTTCTTTAGCCACAATAATGCACTTGAGAGGATCATATATTCCAAAATAGTCTCTTTGCATGTTTTAACACCTGTTCAAGAGGGCCTGCCCTTTGTTGGTCTTCTTTCTGCCTTGCCTGGTTGGTGAGAGTCCCCTTTCATCATGCACCTTGTCGGTTCCTTGCAAAAATATTGCAAAGACTCTCCTGTGTTTGTAAGCTGGCATGACATGGGCAGGGGGCTTGTCTGCGCACAATCCATATTCCTCCAGGAATTGCTTGGATGTCGCTGGGCAGATTTTGGAGGCTGTCTACTATTGGACAGCCATACTAAACAAAGAGGATGCCCTATGTGCTGAAAAATTCTATAAATGTGTTTCAGAAAACGCATGCTGAGGACCAGAGAATGTGTTTTTATTGAAAATATATCATTTTATTCTGTTACAATTTCATAAAATACATAATTTTTGAACAATTATAAGACAACAATTCATTTCCAATAAACATATATATATTTTTTGTAAACAAATGTTTTTTTGTGCAAATAGCACATTTTTGTGTAAACATTTCTCCTATGTATATATCACTAACACACCATTCTACCATTCAACTTCACAGGCAAATCTGGTTTGTATAAAGACATTCTAAATAACTTTTGCAGTAGTAATATTCCTACTTTGACAGTCCACCATTATGTATCAACTACAAGTATTCAAGAGTATTCTAGTAGTATTCCTCTCATAATTGGATTTCCTTTTGTATAGTTTCGACTTGACATCAATTGGCCAGATTTTACAGAACCATTGGTCAACGTCTTCTTCGGGATTAGTAGACATATTCAAAGGCTTTATCAGTGCTACAACATATAAAACAACAGCAACACCATGATTTAAAACATTCAATAATGCTTAACAACATAGACAAACAACATTGATAAAATACACAATCGCTGTACTATTGGACAGCCACCTCTAAGTTTGAATGTTGCAAGTGCCCCTATTGGAGGGCTTTTGTTGCTCCTGCCCAAATTCCTGATTTAAAAGAGACCCGCTGAACCCATAAAGTAAGTCGAACTGATGCGCTGAGAAGACCCAAAGAAGACTATGACCGAGAGATGCCTCAGGACTGCTGTAGAAGCCAGCATTGGATCAGCCAATGCCAGCATCATTAACTTATACCTTTTAAGACAGGGAACACCTCAGGTTCAGGTTTGAAACACATCACTTGTTTTCGGTAATTTGGAGCATGTATCTTTGCGTTTTCTCTGCAAGGCCCAGATCCAGTTGTTAAACGTTGCAAGGACTTCTGGCTCGCCGAAACGCTGGAACTCTTTGTGGGCACCTGACGCTCTGCAGTGGCACAGGAAATCTGGTTTGCTGCCCTCAACCAGTAGACAAGTCTGCAGGAAGGCCAAATTCCTGTCTTTAATTGTTTCCTGACCCTGTTGGGGGTCAGTGCAAACCGTGCATCCGTGAAGTCATCCGTTTGTGTCTATCCTTCACTGTGGGGCCGAATCTGGGTGACCCACAACTGCCTGAGTTCTTCACACGAACCTAGGGACAACCAATGGTAATCGCCCTTGAACACACAAGACTACGGCCCGCACACAAACTACGACAGTGAGACATGTCTTCCCCAATTATATACTGTCACCTGGGACTATAACTTTTTAGGAGTTCAGGGACCTGAGATCACTTATTTCAAATGGATTGTGTCCTCCCACGTATTCCTCATCTTTGATATGCTCCGATATCCTGCTTGCAGCTCAGAAACCTTTTTCAGCAGAGGGCGATGTGCATACACTGCGCTTGTTGCCTCAGTTTTTCTGCATAGCTGCTTGAAACGGTTCTTCGCCTCAGCGTGTTATTTACTG
This sequence comes from Ambystoma mexicanum, assembly GCF_040938575.1. Classification (NCBI taxonomy): domain Eukaryota; kingdom Metazoa; phylum Chordata; class Amphibia; order Caudata; family Ambystomatidae; genus Ambystoma; species Ambystoma mexicanum. The sequence continues at coordinate 41,505,715 of NC_090933.1, forward strand.
CATAGTTACGAGTATCGTTAGTCTACTCATATCCCAAAAACGGGCTTCAAGAAATGTGCTGAGTGTTCGGCTAAGATGTTCATAATCGATCCTCATTGAGCATGTCTCTGGTGACTGGGGGTAGGCTATATCATCGAAGATTGGGGCTTGTGCCAGTCTATGACTGGAAAAGTGTTAAAGAAGAGGAAGGGGAAAGTTGCTTTGGGCAAACCATCCCAGAGTTCGTCTTTGTTGACCCCCCACAAAACACAAACATTTTGAATGAAGATAAGAGCCCAAGAGGGAGATCTCTGCATTGGGCCAAGAGGCACAATTAAAGTTCGAAGCGTTGAAGATCTCAGCATCATCATTTGTGGAGATCAAAGAAAAGGAGTCATCGCTCCAGATCATCCTGTACGGATTCCTCAGCCGAAAGGAAACTGTTAAGATTTCCTAAAAATCGGGGCTAGTCAAGTGGAACTGGAAAAGTTTTGATGGCAGATGTTAAAGGTGTTTGAGAAGGAGGCAAAGCCAGCCCCTTCGTTGAAGTCGTTAGAGACTCACAACCCAATCGCTCCAAAAGCGGAAAGGAGGGGGTCTGTGAAAACTACTGACCATGTGCCCGAGGGCCCAAACAGTAGGCGGAAGGCTTCGAAGACCTCAAAGGCATCTTGTGCGCCTTTCATGGCCTCGACACCTCAGAGGGATCCTCCTTCTCCGACCCATTCATCGACGTCTTAGTCGAGTCTCTCGATGCCGAAACAATCAGGGTTGAAGCCCTTGGGGACTTTTGAAAGTCTGTCAAAGGTTTTTAAACCTCGGGGGAAAAGGAGACTTTTTTAAGTCCATGCCCTCTATTTATGAGGAAGAGGTGGAGGAAGAAAGCTTGATTATAGTATTGGTAGGTAATAAGGCACACCTGGTGTTCCAGAGGAACTGATATCCCAGGAATTCAAAATGAGACCTTGTGGACACCCTACAGGATGCCAGTGGTCTAGATACCTCTACAGAGGTTGCTTATGGCACCCCTGAAGGTTCAGGTCATGCTGATGTATCGTATAGATAAGTAATGGTAAAGGTTATGTGATACCTTGGATAAGGTAGATCATCTGTTCAATATGAACAGGATGACCGTACAGCTATTTTGGACAGGGGACCTCCTAAGGACCCAGTCTTTCCCTTCCATACAGCAGTGAAGAATAGAGTTCGAGAGAACTGGAAAAATCCAGCTACCATCCCTACGGTTCAGAAGGATTTCACACAAAAATACAGACCCTCATCAGTGGATTCAGAGTTTCTTTCGAAACATTTGAGTCCACAAAGCATTGTTGTGCAAGCAGCTACTGGTGCATCATAGGGTGCAGCCTATCCCACAGTCCCTCCGGACAGGGAGGATAAAAGGCTTGATGCCATGGGAAATAACGTTTTCTCTGCAGGGAGTATGGCACTGAAAGCAACAAATGAAACTTGCGCTATATCCAAGTTCACCTACACTTTGTGGGAGGTGATAGCCATGGCATCTTAACACATCCCATGGGATGAGGAAAGGGATGGCTTTATGAACATTATTCAGGACGGTAAAGATGCAATGTGCCAATCATTGCAGTCAGGGCTCCACAAGGCAGATTGTATTAGCCGTTCTATGGCTGCTGGTACAGTGCTTAGACCATTTGTCTGGCTTCGTAAATCAGGGTTTGCTTCTGACGTGCAATCCATATTATTTTATTTGCCGTTTGTAGGGTCTTTCTTGCTTGGATCTAAAGCAGACGAAAGTCTTGACAAGGTATCAGTGAAATCTTTGAGTCAGGTCATTAGGCAGCTACAACAAAGTCAGACAGCTCCATCTTCTGCTCACGGATGGAGAAATTGTTAATTTCGTTACTATTCCTCAGTTAGCAGAGGAAGAGGTCAATTAAACCAGAGGGGAGAGAGAAGACAACCTTGATGCAGTCGAGGACGTACAGGCAGAGGAGCTGCAGCAGTATCCGCTGCCTTGCCTTCTGCACTAAACGGTGCCACAAAACCACTTTGAAAACTTGAATCATTCGACAGTGGTGGGAGGCAGGTTATCCCAGCATCTGAAAGAACGGCATAGTATTACAATGGATGCTTTGGCACTACAAACAGTCGCCCATGGTTATTGCCTCCCTTTTCTAAAGAGACCACCAGACTGTCTCCCAGGAGGCCAGTCCTTGAAAGTACCAGACCTGCTCCTCCTTCAGGAAGTTCAGACACTGTTGGAGAAGGGTGAGATCGAACAGGTACCTGTAGGGGAAGGAAATCGAGACCGTACACTCCTTATTTTTTAACCCTAAGAAAACGGACAGAAGGTTGCGATCCATCTTGGACGTGAGATGCTTGGACAAGTTCCTCCGGAAGGACAAGTTCAAAATGGACACACTCTCACAGATCCTCCAGGCTCTGCAGCTCCAGGATTGGATAGTGTCATTGGATCTACAGGATGCTTATTTTTATGTGCCAATTCATCTCAAGCACAGGAAATACCTGAGCTTTGCTGTTGGCAGTTCTCACTATCAGTTTCCAGTTCTGCCATTTGGGCTGACCTCCGCCCAAAGGGTTTTCACCAAGTTGATGGCGGTGGTGGCAGCGAATCAACGAGGTGGAGGATTCACATCTACCCCTACTTGGACAATTGGCTGATCAGAGCCTGTTCACCCGAACAGGTTCTGGAACATCTGAACAACACCTGTCATTCTCTTCCTCTGGAAAAGCTTTGCCACCTGAGGTGAGGGCTATCAAATTACAAAGTGCCTCAGATCTTCCGGCCTTCGATTTTCTAAGGTTGCTCAGACTCATGGCGTCTTGCATTTTTCTGGTGCCAGAGGCCCGTCTGAGAATGAGGTCTCTTCAGTGGGCCCTCAGGACTCGGTGGTCACAGTTCTCCGGCAGGATGACGGATCTGGTACGGATCCCAAACAGGATCGTGCAGGATCTCCTGTGGTGGTCCGTCAAGGAGAATGTGTTGAAGAGGGAACCCTTTTGGCATCCATGGCTGGAGATTATGGAGGTTACAGATGCCTCCCTATCAGGTTGGGGAGGTAACACCAACGGTCTAACAATCAGCAGACACTGGTCTCCATCGGAATCCGAACTGCATATCAACCTTTTGGAGCAGAGGGCATTCAGACTATTGCTGATAGCCTCCCTGCCCTCTGTACAAGGAAAGAGTGTCCTGATAATGACTGACTACACAGTGGCCATGTATTACCTCAATAAGAGAGGTGGTGTGGGGTCACTGCCTTTGTGCAGAGAGGCAATGCAGCTCTGGTTTTGGGTACTGCAAGAAGGAATCTCTCTGTGAGTAGTTCATCTGACCGGAGAAGAAAACACGGCGGCGGACGCTCTGAGCAGGCAGAGCACAGTCTCCCACGAATGGGAGTTAGCTCAGGAAGTCCATCAAGAGATCTTCACCCTTTGTGGAACTCCACAAGTGGATCTGTTCGCGACCAGTGTCAACCCTAAGTGCGAACAGTTCTGCTCCAGGGAATTTCTAACAGGTGAATCTCTAAGGGACGCGTTCGTAATGGGCTGGGAATTTCCACTTCTGTACGCGTTTCTGCCGATCCCCGTCATTCCTCATGTTCATGATCCTGAATGCCCCAGACTGGGCCAGGAGGAAGTGGTACCCGAAACTTCTGGAAATGTCCATCTGCCCTCGAATACATCTTCCACAAAGAGAGGACCTTCACTCGCAAGAGGGGGGTTGCATACTTCAACCAGAGATCAGGACCCTCAATCTCCACGCATGGTTTCTGAGAGGTTGAGGTTCAAAGATTGGGACCTTCCGGAAGAGGTCATGGAGGTGTTGCTTCCGGCCAGAAGGCCAGCAACAAAATCTTTATACCACTGCCGTTCGAAAACATTTTGCAGCTCATGTAGAGATAAAGGAATTGATCCATTTACTTATGACACACCATCGGTTTTGTCTTTTCTACCACATTTAACCCATCAGGAGGTACTGACTGTTACAGCCAAGGGCTATCCGGCAGCGCTGTCGATCTCGGTCTGCCTCGTGTTCCGGGCAGCCCTGCAGGTCCAGCCATGCCACCACTTCCTCTGGGATGTCAAAGAAAAATGCTTTACTCTTATGCAGCACCTTAAGCTTTGCCGGGTACAAGAGCATATACTTAATGCCAGCCGTGCGTAGCCTCCTCTTAACGGCCACGTAGCTATATCTCTGTCTCTGCACCAGCATCGTATAATCCGGGTATGCCGTTATGTTGGTGGATGCTTTTTTTATTGTACCACCCTTCCGAAAGTATTCCAGGATATTCTCCCTATCTTTATAGTTTAAGATCCTCGCAATTATCTGGCTCCAGGTCGTGGTTTACTCATCAGGGCACGATGCGCTCGCTCCACCGTGAACCCCTGTGAAAGCTTGTCTGCTCCTATCTCCTGGAGGATCACGTTCTCCACAAAGTTCGTGGGGTCCTGGCCTTTCTCCCCCTCCGGGAGTCCGACCACCCTTATTTTATTCCTTCTCGCCCTTCCGCTTCTTCGACTCGATTTTCAAGGTTGGCAACCTGCTGTTTTAAAACGTGGACCTCTTTTGCGTTACTTGCGCTGACATCTGTATTGATCTTCACTGTGCTTTCCAGGCCACTCGTCCTCTCTGCCAGCGCCCTAACATCTTGTCGTAACAGGGTGAGTTCAGTCCCTACCGCATCAATCTTGTTTTCTAAGGCTGTCCACAGGTCCACCATTGCTGAGCCCCATTTGGTGCTTAATTCCATTATGGCCGCCAGGATCTGATGCTTGTCACCTTCTAAGGCTCCTTCTGCGGGGGTCGCTATCATGCTTTGCGCCGCTGTTGTGGGGGTCCTCTGTGCTTTTGCAAAGACCTCCATTGTGGGTTGTTTAGTCTTAGCTCTCAGTCCTTTCACTGACATTGCGCTATCCTTCCTGCGTGTCTGGTTCCAACTATGTGGTGTCGTTGTGACACTCCCAGGTCTTCCAGCCGTTGGGGTTCCAAATTCTGCAAGTTGCAGTGTGCTATGGCGCTTGAAATTGTATTTCAAGTGGATTGTGCCCTCTCACGTTTATTCTCTGCGTGCAGTATTCGTGCGCCGTCAGTTTATGACTCAGGATTGTTCAATTAATTTCTCTGTCACAGTCCCGGAGGTTCAGGCACATAGGGAGTCCGGCGCCTCCCATCCACTTCAAAGGGATCCAATCCCGGGCGCTTTTGCTTGTCCTGATCCCTTCTTGCACATTGCATTGTGATCTTCTGGCAGTCACTCAGGCCTGTCCTGTTTCACCCCTGTGTCACAATTTGGCTGCCGTGTCTCATTTCTCGTGGGGCCGCTCCTCCTGCTGTACTCGTAACAGCATCATGGGTCCCCATCAGTCCACCCCTGCCGCCATCTTGCCGCCTCCTCCCAAGCCCCTAGACACACGGCATATTATTGGCTCTGTCTAGCGCATGGGTCAATCGGCCCGGGAGCTCACTTTCACTGGCACAAGGCACTTTATTCCTGGCTTGGCCACGAACCACCTTCAGTCCCAGGGGCAGTTGTGTATAGTTGTGATGTGCCTTAGTTAATTCTGTGCTCTCCTAGCTCGCAGCCCCAGGATGCAGCGCAGCAGGGGTTTCGTCCGTTCACTATGCTTCACTCGGCATTCACTTATGATTGTGTGTATATATACTCTAGCCTCTCAATGTCTCCTGCAGTTCATGACCTCAATAGGTCTGCCGGAGATTTCACTGCAGCGCTTGTAGCTCTCAGCTTCAGTCCCGGGAGCTCTGTGCCTGCTCCCCGGGTTCGTATCCGAAAAATGTTCCAGTGGCCGGTCTCCACTTAGTAGGGTATGCTGTTACTGTCAGCGCTCGACCCTGCGTTCAATGGGCGCCACTCCTCTGATCCGTACTTTGTGCTCTGTGCTCGGATGTCAACAGGCACACGTCTCCGATGCACGTCTTTAGTTTACAGATGTCCTCGGCATGCTGCTAGCATCCGCCCGCAACGATCGATGCTTTATTGTTTGTATTGCTTCATTCCTCTGTGCAACTGTATCCTTTTGCCGGAGTCAGTTGTGCAGTTGTGGGGACGCGCCCCTCGGGACCTCTTTGTTTGCCACCCCGCCGCCATTTTAATGATCCCCTCGGGGCCGGTCTCGAGATACAATCCATCTCTCTGGCTGTTCCTCGGCTGCGAGCGTGCAGTCAGCCCTCTCCTGTTCAGCACGCTGCCTTCCCACGCCTCTTCATGCATTCCACAGCTATGAAAATAGCATGCGTATTTTGCCAGATCTAGTAGTGGGATCTCAGAGCCACGCCTTCATCCGGCTGCACTGTCAATTTTCAAGCGATCATCCAATTTCTGAAAGGGTTTACGAACCATTTTCCCACCAGTTCCTTTAATTGTTCCGGTCTGGGAATCTTAACTTTACATTCTTGTCCACTTAGGATGTTGTCTTCAAAACTGTACTCTAAACAGCCATTATTCTGCTTGCAGAGTGAGCGAGCTTCAGGCCTTGTGTTCAAAACCACCATTCACAGTCTTTCATAAGGACAAGATACTTTTGAGGGTTCGCCCCCTTTTCTGCCATAAATTTTAATCTGACAGAAAAGATTCTCTTACCGGCCTTCTACCCTCCTACTCATCCATTTAAGAGGAGAAGAGATTACACAGACTTGACCCTAGAAGAGCTTTGAGATTTTACATCAACAGGGTTTCTAAAATAAGAGTAGATGACCAACTATTTGTTGTCTATGCGGGCCACAGAATGGGACAAGCGGTCACTAAACAGATGCTGTCTCGATGGATTATACTTTGTATATTCGAATGTTACAACCTGGCAGGGAAAGAGGTTCCTGAAGGTCTAAGCTCCCACTCGACCATAGGTGTAGCCACTTATTCAACCCTCCAGACATGGGTACCGCTACAAGACATCTGCAATGTTGCCACCTGGTCTTCCGGGCATACATTTGCAAAATATTACTGATAAGATTCCCCTTTCAGGTCGGGAATCCAGATTTGGAAAGGCTGTGTTACACAGCATAAACCAAAATTAAATAAAAATCAAACCCTTCTTTCCCACCTCCTGCAACACACCGCTATGGGAAAATATCAAAGATGAGGAATACATGGGAGGATACAATCCATTCAAGAACAAATTACTTACCTCTGGTAATGTTCTTTCGACTGAATGTTCCTGCCACGTATTCCTCATCGCCCTCCCATCCTTCCCCTCTTTCAAGAAGGAGTTTCTGTGGTTTACATCTTCCTCTCGGTTAACACTCAAGTATTCTCATCTTCAAGACTGCTGTGCTGGTGAGAAGAAAAATACGAACTGAGGCAATGGCTGCTGTGTGTGCCATATATGCCAGCGTCAACGTCATACTCGGAGGACGGAGGCTCTTGAGACACGAAGTCGACGACGACGCACAGTGCCCTATGGTGAAAAAGGTTTCCGAGCTCCAAGCATGATATCTGAGTATATCAAAGATGAGAAATACGTGGAAGGAACATCCAGTCGAAAGAACATTACCAGGGGTAAGTAATTTGTTCATCTATTGAATTGCCTGCACCCTTCCCAATTGTGTTTGCATTGGGCGTAAAGTCTTGCTTACTTTAGCCGCTATACAGGGCTGGCACAGGGCACTGGGTCATCTGTTTAGACATCAATGGTGGCAACTGCTTCTCCTTTCACTACAACTTTCTTAAGCCTTTGAAGTCCCTATTTTCATTGTTGCTCGTGCTCTGCCCCAACTTCAGTACTATACCTGCACCAGCTGAGTGCACTCTCCTAGTCTACACACTTCCATTCTCAGGAAACTTTGTGGGACACAAAAAGTACCAGAGACTTGGTGAAGGCTAGGGCTGAACTTCAGAAGTTTTAATAAATGTTGCTAAGTGACTTAAAAATGATACGGCCTATGTTTTGATGTGTGTGTAAAATCTTTTCTCCCCACCTTGGTGATTGCATTTATTTTCTGAATAACTACTTGTGATACTCAAGTAGTGTGTAACCCATAGGGGGTTACCCAATTGTAAGTTGTAAATATGTACGCTTACGTCCTGACCCCTTTCCTTTCTACTGCAGGGGCGTCCCTTCCTAGGGAGAGGAGACAGAACCTTTTTCACCAGAAAAACCCTTCTTCCCCTTTAGATTTAGAGGCGTGTGGGTGTGTAGCCCTGAGAGAATGTGCTACCTTGACTCTGCCCCCTGGCAACACCTCAGTCGCCTTTTCCACGTCGACGGGTACGTACAGATTTCACCAGTGGTCCTGGGTTTGGCTTCGGTCATGTAATACCACGCGCTGTTCCCCAGATACTGTCTTCTGTCTTTTTGTCTTCGTTTATCAATCAGGTACTCGGTCATCAGACGCCACGCTCCTCCCCGGCACATGTCAACTTCAGCAGGCTTCAGCAGGTGTCCAGCCTGCGAGGGGCTCTTCCCTACATCAGATAACCTTGCTCTTTGCCTCTGCTGCCTTGGACCCGACCACGGATGGGAGGGTTGTACCGTGTGCAATGCACTTTCCTCACATGCTCTGAAGAAGAGACTAGCTAGGTGGAGGAAGCTCTTCGAGAAGTCACTTCGACTTCGTCAGACATAGGTCAAGGCCCAAGGGGCCTCTCTTTTCCACCGCACCCCACAAGGGTGACTCCTTCCCAAGGAAACGCCTGAGCAGGAGGAACCTCTCAGGTTCTCACACCAGCACAGGTACCAAGGCTAGCTCAGCTACCGGCTGCCAGGCTGAGAGACGGAAGATCCTGCCGGAGACAATGCTGAAGGACCGCAAGGTTCTTTTACCTGGTGTACACCCGAGGTGCTACGCCCTTGTACCGGCAACATGGCTTAGGGGGTGCCTACACTCAGCACTACCGGCGACTCCGCCGAGGGCGGCACGCCTTCCAGGCCTCGGCCTGAGGTGCATGGCAGGTCTCATGCTCCACCGTTAAGAGTCCTGGAAGGAGGCTGGGCCCAGTGGGCCAAGCAGCACGACTTCGGCACGTGGCATGCAGTTCGACAAGATGGCCGAATGACCAAACAAGATAGCCGCTCTTCCGTTACCTCCCTGAGGCACGCTGTAGGTGGGTGAACGAGTTACAAAGTGCGACTGGTGTCAACCAGGTACGTGGCTTACAGTTATCCATCAGCAGCGCCGGGCAGGTTCCCTCTACAACCAACTAGGCAGAATACTCACCGGCCCCAGTAGCCGCCCGCGATCCCGTCAATATCACCTGCCACCCCACTGGCCTGCGAGGACAGGTTCTTTGAAAAGTTCCTCACACTCATGAGATCTCCTCAGATGGGGGCCATCCTCAAGGATGCTATCAGGGACTTGCTCCCTTCGGCCCGCCGCCCACGCCCTTAGCAATTCCTCCTGTGGCTCCAGCGCTGCAGGCCCTGTGGTAGTCTGTTATCTACAAAAAGAAGTTTAATTCCTAAAAAGTGCCACAATTCTCATGGGTATCCTATCTTGCAGGTAAGTAGCACTTAAGTAACACTCTGGTGCTCAACAGTACACATTTTATTAGTTATACAAAATTCATAATTAAAAAAGTCATCATAAAAATGATCATGTCACATAAAACAATCAACCACTTTTAAAACCACACAAGTAAATCAGCTTTAGTCGGTTCTAAACTTAAATTTCATCTCTGGTTAAACCCGTATGGCTTAATCACACTGAGTCCCCTAGCCTCAAATGTTATTTGGCTATTTCAGATTTCAATTTTTCAAAATCCCAACTTGTAAAGTTCTGTCCCATTATCACAAAAATGTAGGACATTCTTCAGGGGTGTTTAGTGTCTTGTGTCGATCTTATTCAAGGTGAAACCATGTATTCTAAATTCAGTCTTCTTAGAAAGACGATGCACCCTTTCTAACTCGAGGGTTCTCTCTCCTGGAGTCTTCTTAAACCTTGATTGGTTCAAATAACGGCAAAATTCCAATAACTTAAGAACTTAATGCCTGCTTTCCTCTGTCTTCTGTCCCTATTATTATGAGCGTATGGCACCCAGCGTCATTCCATCAAATCATGATAAATTCCAATTTTTCAAAATCTTTCATATACCCAACAGGCTGTCTGTTTCTCATATGACAATGTAGGAGAGGATTCTCTCCAAAGTGTCCAGCCAAACTGTTTGGTTGGCGCTTCCCAACAAAACTCGGGGGTTCTCCTCCTCTCTTTGGTGGTTGGGCAGTCTCAAAATTCAGCAGGTAATGTGAGCCACAATACGACCCTACTTACTGCAAGATAGGATACCCATGAGAATTGTGGCACTTTTTAGGAATTGAACTTCTTTTTGTAGATAACAGACATTGCTCCACTGAGTAAGAAGTTTGTAAATCCCCAATTGTGGCTATTTGCCGTTTTGAGAATATAGCCCTGTGGTAGTCCCCGCTGCCCACGCTGGCTCCTTCGTTTCCGACTCCCCTGCCTACCACAGTTCAGGTGGTTCCGTACCAGCCTCCACTGCAGCCTCCGGCTCCGGTCTCCACACCTCAGCCCCCGGCACCCAGCACTCCACCACCCGCTCCGGACCAGCCAGTCCAGCCGGACACCCTGGTGGACACAGATGAGGAAGAAGACCCCGACACGTCATTGTCAGCCAAGGCCTTCCACGAACGACTTGCAGGCTGGCAGCGTACTTGGGCCTTCATCAACCCGAAGTAGAACAACGAGAGGTAGGAGTTCTTGCCGAAGTCCTCACTCTACGCACCACAGCTAGAACGGGATTCCGATGTGGAAGGACGTAGTCGCCTTGGCCAAAAAGGGGTGGCAAAGTTTAACCCAGACGTCCATGAATGCATATTGGACCTTCCATTTGAGGGTGGCAACCTCTTCCGCTCTACCACCAATGAGGCGCTAGATAACAAAGAAAAACCGGTCACAAACTGCAAAGTCTTTATCCTTACGAAGGCCATGCCCAAGGCACACCCAGTCACATCAGTGCTCTGACAAGGGGCGGACGTCTGGAGAGTTCTGTGGTTTCCAAGAGCAGAGGTCCAGGCAGCCTGACTGTTCACCGAGTCAACACAGGCGTAAACAACAAAAGGGGGGGGGGCAAGACCTTTTTTCAGTCCCCCTCCTCCGCATCAGCTTCAGAGGGAAAGAAGGCATGGGTGGGCAGGCTTGCCCTGCACGCACAGTTTTGGCATCGGATTTTCACGGACCATTGGATCCTCTATGTAGCATCCACGGGGTACCGCTTACCGATCCCTTCCTCTCCTCCCTCCTCCCCTCGACTCCCACAGATTGGGATAGCAACTCTGTTGGCGGAGATTGAGTCGCTCGTCGAGAGCCAGGCAGTGTAAGAAGTTCCAGCCTCCCAGCGAGGCTCAGGCTTCTACTCCAGGATTTCTGCCATAGAGAGGAAAAACCAGGCTGGCCTGAGAGTTCTGTTGGACCTTTCCACCCTCAACCTCTCCTTTCCCCTTCAAAAATTCAAGATCGTTACACCAGCACTCATTGCAGAGACATTGTGCAGGGGAGACTGAATGTGCTCCATGGCTCTGAAGGACACGTATATCCACTGGCTCCCAATAAAGGAGAGAATTGTGTTCAAAGCTCTGACACTGACACACAAGTGCATCCATCTAACTGCTCCCGACTACCTCTCACAAAGAATCCACCCCGTCGCCTCTACAAGACCAACCAGATCACCCTATACCAACATGCTCTGTGTGCCACTAGTAGCTAGAGGGGACGGATCCAGCTTCCCATATCTCGCACCTACTCACTGGAATGCCTTACCTCCCACTATACGAAGTGAGGCCTCCCTCCTCGCTTTCTGTAAAGCAATGAAAACTATCCTCTTCTCATAAGTTCCCTTGTAGCGGCATGAATACTAACCATAGAACCCACTGCTTAAACTGTAATGACCAATCAATTAAGCTGTAATGATATCTATGTTTGTGTTTTTCTTATATAATGTGCCATCTACTGCTACCACGGCTGTACCTATGTAACTAAGCTCATGCAAGTAACAGCGCCTCAATGCCCTTGGGCTGCTTGCGCGCTATATAAATATAAATAAATAAACGGGTCCATATTTGGTAGCTGCATTGTTCCTCCTTGTGGTTCGGGATCATGGGCAGCCATTTCCAATACAAGGTGCTACCCTTCGGCCTCAACTCGGCTCCCAGGGTATTTACCAGACTCATGAATGCAGTGACAGCCCTCATCAGGGCCACCATCTCTACCCGTACCTGGACGACTGGCTTGTCGGGGCCCAATCTCCGGAGGTGGTGCACCACACTTCTTCCACCCTTATGAGCACACTCCACAACATGGGATTTTCGCTCAACCTCAAGAAATCTCAGCTGCTGCCAATGCAGAGACTGACTTTTCTGGGCCGCATATGGGACACAAGCTCAGAGAGAGTTTTTCCCTCGGAGGACAAAATCACAGCCATCAGGAGGGCCATTACTCACTTCCTCACCCGACAAGTGACTTTGGCCTGGTGGTACCAGCATCTGTTAGGTTTCATGGCAGCGGTCCTACTGGCCGTACCCCATACGAGACTCACGATGAGTAATTACAGCTGCACTTCGCAGCATCTTGGAATCAGGAGCGGGGCTCTCAAGCAGAGTTGGTCAACGTTCCTCCTTCTCTCCACTCGGACCTCACATGGTGGTCCAAGGTCCTGCAACCTGCGGACGGGCAAGCCCTTACGGCTGCCGGCTCCGCAGGTCACTATTCTGACTGAGTCCTCGCTCGAGTGCTGGGGGCCACTCTGGGCAGCCACAGTGTCCATGTAGTCTGGACCCGGCAGAAGCAGGAGTCCCATATCAACTGGAACTGAAGGCCATCTGGCTAGCGCTCAAAGCTTTCCTCCCGCTCGTTGGGGGCAAGATCGTCCTCATCTAGACTGACAACTCCACCAGCATGTACTATATCAACAAGCAGGGTGGGACCAGGTCACCTTCACTGTGCAGCCTAGCGATCACCATGTGGGAATGGGCCCTGGAGAAAAACATCTACCTGACAGCCATCCACCTTCCGGGGGAGTCCAACTTGGAAGCGGACAGGCTCAGCAGACTGGAGGCCGACAATTACGAGTGTCAACTGAACGACCAGGTGCTGCTGGAGATCTTCAGCAGATGGGGGCATCCTCAGGTGGATCAACAATAAGTGCCATCAGTTTGCGTCCTGGCAGGGACAGGGCCCCGGCTCCCTGGGCGATGCATTCCAGACACAGTGGAATGGCATGACCGCATACGCCTTCCCACCTATCCCCCAGGTCCACAGGGTGATTTGCAAGCTAAAGGCGTCTTGTCAACTCAGTATCATTCTGATAGCTCTGTGGTGGGCGGCAAGACCGTGGTTCTCTGAGCTTCTCAGCCTATCGGACAGGCCACCCATTCACCTTCCATTGGGTCCAGCTCATCTTCTGGCACAGCGGGGGGGGAGGGCAAGGGTCATCCAGCCCGTGCCATAAAAATTTGCCCTGTGATAGGCTGAGGTGCTTCAGCGTGACCTGCCCAGAACCAGGGCAGGTCACGCTGAAGCACCTCAGCCTATCACAGGCTAACCTAGAGATCATTCAGGGTGCTAGGAGCAAGGCTACCAGGAGCCAGTACAAGAGTAAGTGGGCTGGGTTCTGTCACTGGGCGGCCTTTAAGGAGATCGACCCACTTATGTGCACATTAGATGATGTGCTCTCCTTCTGTGTGCACGTATCTGGCGGCCATAGGGACCTACAGAAATTCGGAGGAGGAGGTCTTCTCTTCCAACCCGATAGTCAAGAGACATTTGACGGGACATCAGACTCTACCCACCAGTCAAAAAACCACACCCGTGTGGTACCTCAATGTAGGGTTGGACGCCTTGGCGCCCAAGCCATTCGAGCCTATGACATCCGCGGACATCAGGCTGGTCACCATTGAAACAGCTCTGTTAGTGGGCCTCACCTCTGCTTGCAGAGTCAGCGAGGTCCAGGCTCTGGTGGCTTCAGAGCCCTATATTACTTTCACAAAGATAAGGTGGTCCTGCGGACACACCCAGTGTTCCTACCTAAGGTACCCACTGCTTTCCATATAAACGAGGAAATAGTCTTACCCAAGTTTTTTGCCGACCATAAGGACGAGTCTCAGAGGGTTTTGCACTGTCTGGATGTCAAGACACGCTCTGAAAGTCTATCTGGACAGGACCAAAGCTTTCCGCAAATAGGACGCACTGTTTGTCACCTTCAGAGGGGCGGGGGGGTCAAGGCCCGGCTATCAGGCATCCAAGGCCTCTATTGTACAATGGATCGTTTCGGCCATCAAGGAGGCCTACGAGGAGCAGCACAAGCCGCTTCCAGCTAACATGGATGCCCATGTTGTCAGGGCCAAGGCCACGGCCATTGCATTCCAAAGGCAGGTCCCACGGCAGGTCATCAGCAGGGCGGCCACCTGGGCCACGCCTTCGGCTTTCTGTAAGCACTACTGTTTCAACGCCGGCTCCAAGTCAGACGCGGCTTTCGGACAGGCGGTTCTAAGGAATCTGTTCTTAAGGAGGGTCTCCTCTCCACCCTGGGGCTACATTCAGTTGTAATCGCCCATGCAGTATGGAGGAAAGGGGACCAAATGGAACAGTAGTACTCTTACATCCTGTCCCCTTTCCTCCATACTGTATGGGCGTCCCTTCCTAGGGACGGGAGACAGAACCTTTTTCACCAGAAAAACCTTCTTCCCCATGAAACTTAGAGGCACGCGGGGGTGCGAACCTTGGAGCACTTGCTACCCTGACTCCACCCACCGGCGCCACTCCTCAGTCCCCTTTTCCGTGTCGACGGTAACGGGCCGATTTCACCAGCGCTCCTGGCTTTGGCCCTGTTTATTTGTCATCTAGGTACTTGGTCCTCCGGTGTCACGCTCCTCCCTGACCCATGTCGACTTCAGCGGGTTTCAGCAGGTGTCCAGCCTGCGAGGGACTCTTTCCCACGTCTGACCCCCATGCTCTTTGCCTCTGCTGCCTTGGACCTGACCGCGGCCGGGAAGGTTGCAATGCATGCGACTCTCTGACTCCACCCGCACTGAAGAACGGGCTTGCTAGGTGGAGAGCACTCTTCGAAGCATTGCCTCCAGAGGACTTGAAGAAGTTTGTCCAGCAGAGATCGAGGCCCAAGGGAGGGCCGTTATTTTCCATCGCACCCCGTAAGGGCGACTCCTTCCCGGGGAAACACCCAAGCGTGAGGAACCTCTCTGGTTCTGTTAACAGCACACGCACCGAGGCTAACCCAGCTACCGGCATTATGGCCCAGGGGTCTTCAGACCCTACCGGTATCAGTGATGAGGGACTGCAAGGTTCTTCTACTGGATCTACACCTGAGGGGCTACGCCCTGGTACCAGCACCATGTCCGAGAGGGCACCTGCACGAAGCACTACCGGCGACAATGCCAAGGGTGATACGCCTTCCAGGCCTAGACCTGAGGTGCGGGATTGTTCCAACACCAAGGGTCTTGAGGCCGTGTCCAGAGGGCCGTGCACCACGACTCGAACGTGGCACGCAGCCCGACAAAATGGCCGCTGCCCCATACAACATGGCCGCTCGTCCGATGCCACTCCTAGGAACAGAGCAGGCGGGTGAACGAGTATCAAGGTGGGACTGGTGTCAACCAGGTATGTGGCCAACAGTGTATCCATCAGTAGCGCAGGGCAGGTTCCCCCTGGAACCCAGACTGAGTGAGCCCCAGCCACTCCGTCAGTATCCCCTGCATCCTCTTCAGCCTCTGTGGATAGGTTCTTCAAAAGGTTTTTGGGGCTGACGCGAACCTCCTCCGGTCACTCCACAGGTGCCTATAGTCATTCCTCCCATGGCAGTGGCACCACAGACCCCAGTGCAGCCCCCGCTGCCGGCTCCTTCGAATCCACCCCCAGTGCAGCCGGTTCCGAGCCAGCTTCCGCAGCAGCCCACGGCTCCGGTCTCTGCACCGCAGCCCACGGCACCCAGCGACCGTCGTCCCGCGCATCCAGGCAGACACCCTGGCGGGTACAGACGCGGAGGAGGACCCTGACAAGGCCTTTTACGACAGGCTTGCAGGTTTGGCAGAATATCTGGGCCTTCCTCATCCCGAGGTAGAGAAGCCCGAGGAGGGCGTCTTGGCAGAGGTCCTCTCCCTAAGACCCCCTACCAAGACAGGTGTCCCAATGCAGAAGGATGTCGTCGGTCTGGACAAGAAGGGTTGGCTCAAGCCATACTGAGCCCAGTCTGTCAATAGGCGCCTCGATGCCAGGTATAGACAGATGGAGGGGGATACACTCTTGCTATCAATGCACCCCCAGCCGCACTGGTAAGGTGATCGCTGCGGCGTCACTTTACTCTAAGCCTCAGTCATCCTCAGCAACCTCGTCCTCGGCACTGCTAGGCAAGGAGGAGAAGATCTTGGAGGCGTACAGGAAAAAGATGTACCCCAAACGCCTCCCTGCACCTGCATCAAGCCAACGCAGTTGCTATGCTTGCAGCGACTAACCAGAGGTTGTGGTGGGAAATATCGGACTTCCTTTTCCAGAACATCTGGCGCAGAGCCAGGCACGCTTTAAGGCGGGTCTAGGAGAAGCCAAGCTGGTAGCGCAAGACATCATTGAGTCTGCAGTGGCCCACATCGACACCTCTTGCCGGCCATCTGCATCGCCACGGACGACCTGGCTTCGGGCTACAAAGTTCAACCCCAACATCCAGGATTGCATATTGGACCTTCCTTTCGAGGGTAGTGACCTCTTCCACTCTACCACCGACAAGGAATTGGATAAGAAGAACAGCTGCTCGCAAACCGCAAAGTCTTTATCTATTCTTATGAAAGCCACGCCCAAGGCGTACACCCAGTCGCATCAGCGCTCTGATAAGGGGTAAGCGTTTGGTCTGTTCCGGGGCTTCCAGGGAACGGAGTTTGAGACAACCTGACCACTCACCCAGTCTGCACCGTTGCAAGCAACTAAAAGGGGCGAGGGGAGCA
Organism: Ambystoma mexicanum; assembly: GCF_040938575.1. NCBI lineage: Eukaryota > Metazoa > Chordata > Amphibia > Caudata > Ambystomatidae > Ambystoma > Ambystoma mexicanum. The sequence continues at coordinate 41,522,611 of NC_090933.1, forward strand.
AGGGCTTCTTCCAGTCCCCCTCCTCAGCAGCAGCCTCAGAGATCAAGAAGGCATGACCCACCAGGTCCATGTGTCTCCAGTGGGGGGCAGGCTAGCCTCTCACGTGATGTTTTGGTTCCAGAACTTTGCAGACCCTTGTATCCTCTCAGTAGTATCCACGGGTTACACCTCCTTCTCCTCTTCCTCCCCTCAGCTTCCACAGATTGGGAATGCAAATCTGTTGGCGGAGATCCGGTCGCTCGTTGAGGGCCAGGCAGTGGAAGTAGTACCAGCCTCCCAGAGTGGATTAGGCTTCTATTCCTGTATTTTCGCCAGGTGTGCAGTCATAATGTCGAAAAAAAAATGTCGACAGACAAAAATGTCGCCAAAAAAATGTCGAAAAAAAAAAGTCGACTTTCTCCTTCTTTAATTATATATTTATTTTAGGGGTTTGGGAGCTAAAAAAAAAGGAAAAAATTAAAAAAGGGGGCTGGGGGGGGAACCCCCCATATAAAAAAAAATGCATTGAAAAAAAAAGTCGACATTTTATTTTTCGACATTTTGACTGTCGACATTATGACTATAAACCTTTTCGCCATACAAAGAAAGAACCGGGCTGGCCTGAGGGTTGTGTTGGACCTCTCCACCCCTCAAGCTCTCCCTCCCTTGAGCTCTCCTTCCCTCAACCTCTCCCTCCCTCTTCAAAAGTTCAAGATGGTTATGCCAGCACTCATTGCAGATACACTAGACAAGGGAGATTGGATGTGCTCCCTGGATCTGAAGGACGCCTATCTACATGTCCCGATTTGGCAGCCCCATCGCTCCTTCTACGCTTCAGGATCATGGGCTGTCATTTCCAGAACAAGGTGCTTCCCTTTGGCCTCATTCGAGCCCCCAAGGTGCTCACCAGACTTATGAATGCAGTGGCAGCCCTCCTCAGGGCCCAGGGCCACCATGTTTACCCGTACCTGAACAACTGGCTCGTCAGGGTGAAATCCCCGCAGGGGGGTGTCCACACTGCCTCTGCGCTTAAGAGCACACTCCACAACCTGAGGTTTACCATCAACCTCTAGAAGTCTCAGCTGCAGCCCACAGAGAGCCTCACCTTCCTGGGCCTCATCTGGGTTACGAGCTCCGAGAAGGTATTTCCCTAGGAGGACAAGATTATGGCCATCAGGAGGGCCACTTCGCACTTCCTTACCAGACCAGTGACTTCGGCTTGGTGGTACCAGCGCTTACGGGGTATCATGGCAGTGGTCCTCTTGGCCGTGCCCCACACGAGGCTCCGAATAAGGAGAGTGCAGCTGCACTTCGCAGTCTCATGGAATCAGGAGAAGGACTCCCAAGCGGAGCTGGTCAGCATACCGCCTTCTCTCCACTCAGACCTCACGTGGTGGTCCAAGGACTGCAATCTGCAGACGGGTAGGACATTCCGGCAGCCGACTCCGCAGGTCACCATTGCTATGGACTCCTCCCTAGAGGACTGGGGAGCCATTCGGGACAGCCACAGCGTCCATGGAGTCTGGACCCGGCAGGAGCAGGATTCGCATACCAACTGGCTGGGGCTCTGAGCCATTTGGCTAGCCCTCAGTGCCTTCCTTCCGCTCATCGAGGGCAGGACCATCCTGATCCAGACTGACAACTCCACCAGCAAGTACTATGTCAACAAGCAGGGGAGTACCAGGTCCCCTCTGCTGTGCAACCTGGCGTTCAGCATGTGGGAATGGGCCCTGGAAAACATCTACATCAGGGCCTTCCTCCTCCCGGAGAAGGCCAAATTGGAAGCGGACAGACTCAGCCGGATGGGAGCGGACAATTACGAGTGGCAATTGAACGGCCATGTGCTGCAGGTAGTTTTCAACACATGGGGCCATCCTCAGGTGGATCTATTTGCCTCCTGGAGGAACAGGAAGTGCCATCAGTTTGTGTCTTGGCTGTGTCTAGGCCCTGGCTCCCTGGGCGACGCCATGCAGATTCAATGGGAGGACATGACAGCCTATGCGTTTCCTTCCACACCCCTGATCCCAGGGTACTCCGCAAGATAAATGAGGCTTGTCACCTCAGCACATTGTGATTGTGCCTTGGTGGCTGGCGAGAACGTGCTTCTCTGAATTGCTCAGCCTCTCGGATCGACCACCCATTCCCCTTTCCACTTGGCCCAGCAGGTGGGCCAGGGCTCTGCACCCCCCTCCTCAAAAGCTAGCCCTCGTAGCGTGGTTCCTGAGCAGATCACCCTCAAGCACCTCGGGTTAACGTTGAGATCATCCAGGACGCTAGGAGTAAGGCCACTAGGAACCAATACAGGAATAAATGGAGCAGGTTCTGTCACTGGGCAGATTCTGAGGAGATCAACCCCCTGACATGCACACTGGACAATGTGCTCTCTTTTTCGGCACACCTTGCCCACTCAGGTGTACAGGTGGACACATGTCGCACCTATCTTGCAGTGTAATGCTCACCTGGTATCCACGGGGACGTCACTCAGCCTGTTCTGACCTCTTACGACCTTGAACCCTTCCCTGGAGTCTACTCGACTGGAGACTTGGCCTGAAACACAGGATTGGTAGAGTTTAACTCCCTACTGTCCATGTGTGCTTGAACCCCTTCTTCTCCGGAGTCCAACCCTTCCCTTTGATCCACATCGCACCTTGTTTTCTTGGAAAGTGTGTTCTTCGTCCTGCTTTCAGCGCAGGGGCGCGTTGATTGATGCGGGCTTGTTGCTGCCTAATTACTTCACTGGCAAGAGTCCGACAGGTAAGTATGATGAGTCTTTTGAACAGTTCTCTAACTTCGTTCCTTTCCTTCCTTAGATGATGGCCAGCGTCCGGGGATGGCGACGTGCTGCTGAGATGAGTAGCGCTGAAGGTGAGTGAGAGCGTGATGCGACCCTTTCGTATTTGTATTGAACTGAGTTCTTTTTCTGTGTCTTTTAGGTGCCGCGATGTTTTCAGCGTGGATGCCGGTTATGAAGAAGAAATGCGGTGTGTAAGCGCGGTATGCGGCGCCTCTAGATGTTTCCACGCTAAACTGGAGTGTCTTTTCCCTCTTGCAGATGGATGAGGAGTTCCGGAGACAGAGTTCCCCCAGAGCGGCTGGGATTCAGGTAAGCGTTTGAAGCGCGTACAGTCTTTAAAAACAAGCGAAGATTTGCTGAATGTTTACTAATTACTTTTTTCTGTTCTTTTCCCTTCTTTTTAAGAAGCGGTGTGCCGGGATGGGAATGACACCGCTGAAGATGCCCGCAGAATAGAAGGAGGAGCGATGAATGTTGGGCAGAAGTGCCGCACGGTAAGGCTGTTCCTAACAGTGTTCTTTCAGGAGCTGAGCGCAGAAGAAAGATGCAGGCCTACTGGAAACCGATCCGAACACAGAAAACACAAAGCGTGTTTCTCAGCCTGGGCGTGGCTTAAATAGTCTCTGGGTATCCCAGGTGTCTCTGGGCTGAACCACACCCAAAAGACTAGACTGCACATGCAGTTCTGGGGACCGAAATATGTGGGGGCATCCATCTTGTCCCCATCAATGCACTACAAGTCCAATCCCCAATGTTTTGTTATGGGAGTGAGTGAGTCTGGTGCCACAAGCGCCAAGTCTGACTCCAAGTGGGTCTTTGGAGGGATGGAGAGGTCCTTGAGGGCCATGTAGGTGATCGTGGCCTGGCTCCAGCCTGACTTCTTGGAGGGTTGGGGACATGAGGGGCAGGAATCATGACATGCAGCCATAGGGTCGTACCGCCATTCGGAGAAACCACACCCTGGGTGGGACCTCAATGTGGTGTTGGGCGCCTTGGCACACCAACCCTTCCGAGCCAATGGCATCCACAGACATCAGGCTGGTCCCTTTCAAACAGCTCTGCTAGAAGGTCTCATCTCTGCTCGCAGAGTCAGCGAGATCCAGGCTCTGCTGGCTTCAGAACCCTAAACCACTTTCCACAGGGATAAGGTGGTCCTGCACTCACCCGGCGTTCCTACCCAAGGTACTGTTAGGGAGAATTCTCTGTTTAGGCTGAATTTCCTAACCTAGTGAGTCCCCCAGCAGCTTTGCTGGATTTTTGGGGTTTATTTTTTTCTCCTGCCAAGAGTGAGACTCTTTTACCCTCACTCTTGGACATGATTTGAGTGTGTTCCTTTGACTCTAGATGTGTTTAATGGGCTATGGGGTCTTTTACTCCATAGCGCTTCATGTGTTTTTGTGATGTGTGTTACACAGCACCCTCAGTGCAATAACACAGGGGTGTCATAGTGACCCCCCAGTATAGACTCCATACCCTGGGACTGACTGCTGTCTCCCAGGGCATGTAAAGTCACCATTGACTTAACTAGTCTTGAATTCTGAACAGAACCAGTACAAACCATCATATTGTGGACGTACTGGCCGGGGCAATTCGATTGCCCTGGGTTCTGTTAGTCGAGGTGGCACATCTCTGTCCCCCCTGATCGATTTTTGGCTGGTGGCAGTGGCTACTACTTTTTATATTCAACCGCAAATATTTCTCTATGGGATTTTCCCATTGTTCGAGGCTACTGTCTTTATTTAATTACGATAGCCTCGAACATACCGCCGGTTTATTTATGTATTATTAATTCTCCGGTTGGTATTTTTTGCCAAAACTCGGTTCTGAAATGGCGCTTGTGTTCTCTTCTGTGACTCCAACCCAAGTCGAGCCCTTTGCTCCACTTTTTGGCGGGCTTCTCCACAGAAGCCCTCCAAAGTGGTGCCACTCTGTCTGGGGTACTTAGGAGGGGTGGAGGGGGATTTAGGCACCCTGGACTGAGTTGCCTAGGCAACTCAAGTTGCACTCCGTCCTGATTGGCCCAAGTGGTGAGCCGGCCGGCTCACCACTTAGCATGTTTGAGTGACAGCTAGGCTGAGTGAATGGGGGTTTTCTGCATAAAAGCAGGGCTTTGGGGACTGGAACTTCAGAAGTCGCCACAGGACCTAAGAATCTGACGAGGAAGAAGCTGAGCCGACCTACCACGACGACACCACCGGTGGAGCCCTGCTGGACCGTCTCACCACTTTTCCCAACGACAGAGGAGATCTCCCGCCGGAGAGTCTTCTTCCTTTGACTGGTGGGGATAACCAGTTTCACCGTCTTTTCGCCTTCCCGACGCATCTCATGGCCGCCTTGCCTGTGCCAAGCACCCCGGCAACCGTAATACCACGTTTTACCACGACCGCGAAATAAAGGGTAATACCTTTAACTGGAAAACTCTGTGGCTGGTTTCTTCCCTGGCAGTGCAACGACCTTCATCTTTCCTCCAAGTCGAGACCTTCTCTTCCCCTGGACGACGCCGAGACTTGCACCCACTGCCAGGAACAACTGCCACCGCTGGAGGATCCTTCCCACTTAAGGTACTTGTTCCGCCTGGCGGTTTAGCCCCCGGCTTTCGAACCTGGGTTAGCCTGGGACACCCTGGCTAAACTTTTCTGAGCCTCTCTAAACTCTTTTCGAATTCTCTGCAAGACTTTCAAAGCCTAGTGTAATTGTGTGATCTTGGGCGCATTTGTGCTCTGCTCTCTCTAAGAGTGGGACCAGCCTATGGACTTTGGCTCACAAGTGACTTTTGCTCTTCTGCCTTGCTAAAAGTGTCCCTAAATCTTAGAGTGGTGTATCTTCACATATTCTGCCTTTTTCCCTCCCTTTTTCATGAACTTATTGGAATGCCATCTATAGTTAAGCGCTCACCTCTATCTGGAAATAAGTGGTGTTAACTAAGACTTGTCTGATAAGGAATAAGGGTTGTATATATTATAATAGTAACTATGTTTAGAGTGTTTACAAATAAGAGTGCTGGAGTGTTTCAAACAGTGTGTTTTTAAATAAATAATTATATACTTTGATACCAAAGTTCTGGTCAGTGTTTGCTTGTGCTATTGTGTCTGAGTACCTATTGTGTATACTTTGCATACTGCCTAACTCTTCTTGAGGGAAGTCTGACTGCTCAGCCACAGCTACCAGGTAAATCTGGGTGGTACAGACTGCTACCAAGTGGGTTTACTGCTAACACCTGTAGTCCTAAATCTTTTGCAGTGGTCCCAAAGGGAACTGCACAGGTTTCTGCCTAACAGGTACCCTCTGCGTTCCATCTAAACGAGGAAATAGTCCTACCTACATTCTTCACTGACCCCAAGGACAAGGCTCAAAGAGTATTGCACTGTCTGGATATCAGACGCGATCTGAAATTCTATCTGGATAGGACCAAGGGCTTCCGCAAATCAGACACACTCTTTGTCACCTTTCGGGGCTCCAGACCCGGTTATCAGGCATCCAAGGCCTACACCGCAAGGTGGATGGTTGCCACCATCAAAGAGGCATGTGAGGGGCAGTGCAAGCCGCTTCCGCCAACATGCACGCCCATGCCGTCAGGGCCAAGACCACGGTCATCGCATTCCAGCGACAGGTTCCGTGGCAGGTCATAAGCTGCGAGTAACTTGTAATTTGTAAGTTACTCATCGTAGTGGCTAACATACTCTTAATCCTTAGTCCCCTTTCCTCCATCCGTCCCACCACCCCCCCTAATAATATGGGGTGTCATTAGGCAATGTTAAATATTGTCGCCGCGTCAATGTGGACTGCAGTGTGGCGCCGGGGGTCGGAATCAGGGTAGCGCATGCTCCCAGGGCCGCACCCCTAAATTTAAAGGGGAAGAAGGTTTTTTTCTGATGAAAAAGGTTCTGTCCCCCATCCCTAGAGAGGGACGCCTCTGCAGTATGGAGGAAAGGGGACAGTGAGTTTCATATAATTAACGCCACCATCCACACCTGGATGGCTGAAAACCTGCTATGCCTAAATGGTGATAAAACAGAGCTACTTCTGTTAGGACCCACCGACACTCTGAAACAACTTGACCGCCGATACTCATCCTTCAACATTAACAATACTGCCATCTCAGTCTCCCAGGCAGTCAAAACACTTGGGGTTTATCTAGATACCAACCTACCCATGACTAGACAAGTTAGCGCCATTGCCTCTTTCGCAGCCTACTACACTAAACTCCTAAATGCAGCAAGGTCATTCCTCACCTGCTTTAACTGCCTGACTATTGCCAGAGTCCTTATTGGTTCGAGATTGGACTACTGCAACGTCCTCTTTTTGGGCACCTCAGCAAAACACCTTGACAAATTTCAAACCATCCAAAATAACACCCTTCGCGCTGCCTTAGGCATCCCAGAAAGGGAACACATCTCTGCAGCCAGACGACAAGCCCACTGGCTACCGGTTCACAAACGTCTCATCTTTAAAACACTTGCCATCACCCATAAGTTCATCTACCACTCAGCCCCGTCCTACCTATCACAGAGAGTTAACAAGCCCCTCTCCTCCAGACCTACCAGAACACCTTACTTCAACCTGCTGATTGTGCCCAAAGTTAAGCGTGCCAGAGGAGGGGGAGTTAGTTTCCCCTTCATAGCTGCTAGGCAATTGAACTCCCTTCCACTCACCCTCAGATCTGAATCCTCACACCTGTCATTTCGCATAGCTATCAAAACTAGGCTCTTCTCCTAATTTCTTATGTACCCAGCAGCGCCCCCCAGCTAGGTCAATGTGTCCACACTTTGAATATTAAACTATATGTAATATGTATCTCTATCATTTTCTATGCCACAATATTCACAATATGCTATACTGCGGTCACATCGCCCTATGTAATACTTCATGTACCCAAGCTTGTACACCCACCCACCTTTTACTGTAACTAAATCGTCTTCTTGTAACAGCGCCACAAGGCCACTGGGCTGTTTCTATGGTTTATAAATGCAAATAAATAAACTTGCATCCGACTGGTATACTATACTGCTATGGCTTTCTCATATGAACCCACTTGCAACTGCCTTGTATACTCTCCTGCCAGGGCTTTTCTCTTGTAGCTTAAATATGCCTGGTATATTCTCTGGCCAGGGCTTCTCTCATATGTATACTCTTGCAACTTTAACCTGCCTGGTGTACTCTGCTGCCAGGGCTTTCCTTATATGTGCACGTTTACAAACTTGATAGTCTTTTATGTTTGTTCTGTTCTGTCTTGAATCTGCCTGGTATACTATCCTGCTAGGGCTTGCCTTATATATGCACTTAGCACATTTGCAAACTTGACAGTCTCTTATATTTGCTTCTTTCTGTCTCTTTAAGTGACATACACTTGCTTGTTCTTTCGTATATACTGCATTCACTGCCTTTTGCTTTCGGCAGGGTTGCCAATACGCCCTGGTGTCCCCGCTTCCCTTGGGCGGAATCACTGGCTCTTGATGGCGCGTCCAGGTTCTCTTGTGTTAAGCCTGTGGTGGCTCTTCGGCTTTGCACTCCGTTCCCCCGCATCTGCGCTGTAGCTCATATGTCTCTCATGGCTCCTGCTCATTCGTTTTTTTGGCGTCTCTCCAGGCTCAGGCAGTGTGGAGTCCTCAGTGTACCTGCGAACGCTCTGGAGCCTTTCTCCTGATTCGGGCATCCCCGCAGCACAGCATACCGTACCCTTATGTCAGCTCTCCTCTCCTCTGCCTCTTCGGTGAGCTAGTTGGCTCCACGGACCTTGCACCAGTGCTGCAGTCCCTCCGTCGATACCGAGAGGACTACATTTCTCCAGCCAGTGTCTGCTTGTCAGCTGGTTCTCTGGTTTAAATCTCCCAGCATCAACATGTTCCTGCAACAACTAGAGCGCAGCTTGTTCACTTGGCCTCCAATGATCTTCATTACTCTGCTCATCTTCTTCATCACAGTACTTTCGCATTTAGGGAAATAGTAGTCAGTTCTTGATAACTTGTATGCAAAGTCTGGGGCAGTGTTTCCTAGAGGTCTTGAAAGGCGAGTCAGTTCTTGATGACTTGTTTGCAGAGTATGGGAAGGTTTTTTCAGGAGTTTGGGAGGGTTTTTTCAGGAGTCTGGGAAGGCAAGTCATGTTTTGATGACTTGTATACAGATGCTGTGTAATAGTTTTCAGTACCTTCCTTGGTAGGTGACGGGAGGTATGACAATATGCTATTAAGGCATGGGGAATGGAGGGGGTATCGTCAAAGAAAAAGGTGATATCATGTCTTGTCCGATGATGTCATGACACTTTCCTGAAGGCTGTCTCCCCCATGTGATCCTCGCTCACATAGCCGCCCGAAGGGTCACAACCAGATAGCGGCTGCCGTCACCTGGCCACATAGAGAGAAGTTGTCACCAAGAAATAGGTGATGATCCCATCTGATTCATCAAACCTGTTAGCGTTGAGGGAAGGTGTAAGTGGTAAGGCTGGAGAGCTAAGTCAAGATGATAGCTCAGAAGCAAGGAAGTGGGCTTTCAATTTGCTTTTGAATAAATCAGTGTGAACCATGGTTCGAATTGCAGAGGATACAGAGTAAGCAGAACAAGAAGAGGGAAAGAGCGGAAGTAAGAGGAAGCACGGGGTGGGCGAGGTGCCACCATGGTGGTGGAAAACAGAAGAGGTTTTGTTGGAAGAGGATAGATCTAGCGGTGCCTTACCGTGGATGGATTTATGCGCTAGTAGCAGAAATTGGCATTTTGCCCTGTTTTGCATAGTTAACCAGCCAGCCTGCTGGCGATAGGAGGAAGTAGGGGTGAAATGAGGGAGTTCAAAGAGAGTTCTGGTAGCAAAGTTAATAATGTTGTAAAGGGGACAGAATGCATAGTTGGGAAGACCAAAGAGGAAACTGGCACAATAGTCCAGTTTAGAGAAGATGAGCTTGGTTAGGAGATGTTGGCTGTTTTGAAGGGAAGGAGGTTCCTTGATTTTCATGACATTTAGATGGTTCGGGTGAGCTGCTGTTGCAGTTTTAGAAATGAAGGTATATTATGTGTGTGAAGGGTTGTAGAAGGAACCAAGGTTTCTACCTAAAGAGAAGTAGGGAAGAGTGTCGGGTGGGGGAACTGGATAGGCAGGGGAGGAGAAGAAAGCTAAGATTTAACAGGAATGAAAAGCACCTCTGTTTTGGAGGAGCTCAAGATAAAAGAGTATGATGCCTTCCAGTATTTAATAGCAGAGAGACAGTCAGAGATTTTGGTAGATATGCCCATGGAGCGTTCAGGAAAGGAGAAAAAGATTTGGGGGTCGTCTGTGAAGTCAGTATGAGAATCCAAGGGAGGAGCACCCTGAGAGCAGAAGGGTAAAGTGTGGACAGGAAGGGACCTAAAACAGAGCTTTGTGGAACACCAACACTAAGAGGTATTAGTGTTCCAGGAAACAGAGAATAGATGAGATTCGTGGTAGGAATTGATCCAGATAAGTACTTGATCACAAATCCCAAGTAGAGAAAGCATATTGAGAAGATCAGTGTGATCAACGGTAACAAAGGCAGCAGTTAAGTTGAGGATTAGGAAAGGATAGGTTGGAATGTCTAGCAGAGGCAATACAGTTGGGGGACACATTCATGAGAGCAGTTGCAGTGGAGAAGTTGGAGTGGAAGCCAGCTTGGAGGAGGGTCACAACGTTTGTGTGTGTGTGTGTAATGAAAGTAATGTGGTTGAATGCAACTCTTTCCAACCCCTTAGAGTAGTGAGGAAGAAGTGACGCAGGCCGTAAGTTAGTCGGCAAGTTTGGATCAGCACCTTGCTTTTTCAAGAAATGAATGACCATGGCTGTTTTGAAAGTAAAGGGAAAGCAGGTAGAATCGAAGGGCAGGAGGAAGAGATTAGCAGGTCAGAGGCTGCTATAAGAGCAGTAGGTTTGACAAGCTGAGCCGCAAGAGGATCTGATGGGGCACAGGAGGGGTTAGCCTTCATCAGCAGTGCAAGGACTCCTCAGTGTGGGTATGAATGAATGTGAGATAGAAGCAGTGAAAGATGGTAGAATAGGTGGAGTGGGGAAAGTAGGAGGACGGAGTAAGCGGAGGGTGAGGAGAGATTCCCTGATTATTTAGATTTTGGAAGCAAAGTGTTCTGAAATGCTGTAATAGGTTTATAATGTCAATATGGTCTCTGCTCTGTAGTTCAATTATTTCTAAATTGATTGATTTGGCACTGTTTTACCTTGGGTGGTGTTTTGACATTCACACTCTTTTCTTTTGGAAGGATTCAACACAGCAACCAATGTAGTAGTTTTGGCAGGAACAAACAGACCAGATATCCTTGACCCTGCACTAATGAGGCCGGGGAGATTTGATCGACAGATCTACATTGGTAAGACTGCCTCTGTACTATAAATGTTCTGTGTTTATTTAGTATCCTGAGGAATAAAACCTTGATTCTTTCTTTTTAGGACACCCAGACATTAAAGGAAGAGCCTCCATTTTCAAAGTACACCTCCGCCCCTTGAAACTAGATGTCGTCATACAACGAGAAAATCTAGCGCGAAAACTTGCATCCCTAACTCCTGGATTTTCTGGTATGGGCACGTTTCTCCATGTGTATGTGTGTACAGCCCATATGAAATCACTGTCTACTTTAGACCAGGGCAACATTTTGGAAGCATTTTCTTTTTTAACATAACAAAGCACCTCTGTGCGTCATGATACATGAAGTTCTTAATATTGGTAGGTGCGTTTTTAGAGTTATAGTTGTACGATCCTTTTGAAGAACAGTGTTTAGAAGAATAAAGGGGTATAGCTTTTCATAGACTTCTCTAGATTGGGCTTAGGTCTATGCTTCATTTGGCAATATTTTTCTGTTGCTAGCCATGACATGCATGCGACGGATCAGATATTTTGTGTGGGCAATTTGGCTTTTCATCTTTTAATTGAGTACGCCCAGGCCACTTTCATCAAGATCTCTCAAACTAACATGCCTTTTACAAAGTATGACATTCTGACGTGTAAGCGCCAACACTATTATGGGGAATTTAAAAATGCAAAAACTACTATTCCATTTCAGTTAACAAGCCACACATGTCAGAGCACCACCAAGTAGCCAAGCTCTGTTGGTGTGCCAAACAAATTAAGTTCTTGCATTTTTGCACCATATGTGACCATTGTCTTAATTTTATAGGTTAGTGTTATGTTTTGTATATAGCTTTCTCAGCCAAAGGTTATCCGGTCTCAAGGATGCTGGACCCACATAAGCCTTTCACCTGCATTGGGACTCTTCAATTTGGTGTATGGGACAGCCTTGTTATTTTTGCACTGGGACATGTTTACCTAATACCATCAATATTAGGGCGCATTTAAAAATGTGAGAAAAAACCTTTTTTAAAAGGTCTGAATATGTTAAAATATGGTTAACATGAAAATTGACTTGAACCTACGATACACTCAGCAGCAAATCGTTCACCATCTTTACTGGACACCTTAAAAAATGAGACTGTAAATGAGTACCTTCTCATATAAACTGGTCTTGCAGGAAAGCATCGGGCATATATGCAAACATGTTTTGGAGATATGACAAAATCGTACAATACTGGAACAACATTCTACAGCGTATTGAAATAATTACAAATTATGCAATGCTGCGTACACCTATTCTCTGTGTATTGGGTATCTTCCCACAGACCGCCATCGCCCTTATGAAGTTAGATACTGGCTATACTTAGCCCTATTCTTGGCAAAAAAGGTAATTTTAAAGCAAATGGACATGAAGAATGGATTCAGAGAATGGTTGCTCTTTCACAAAATAAAAACCTGTCTTTCAATAATAGACAGTCTTTGGAAGATAACATGTATATTGGGGGCTCCTTGAGTGCATTTTGTCTGATGGTAATTCTCATATATTGCTTAATATTGGAGAGTAACTTGGTTTGGCTCACAATGTAATCCTTTTTCTCACTCCTTACCCTGCCCTCTTCGCCCCCTCATGTGCCTTGTCTGGACTACCCGTATAAAAATAGATTTGACCAGGCAATGTGTCATGTACATGAAGAACTTAAGTTGTTTTTTTTTTTACTATTGTTATATGTCAATTATTAAACTCTAATACCTGGTGTTTTTATTCTGCTTGAGAAAAAATATATAATTTTAAAAGTCAGTATTACCCTCGAGACATCGCTGGAAGTATGTTTCCTTTTCAGAGCAAAACACTATGTATATGAACATTAAATGAAATGCGTGCTCGTTTGCGCCATGTGTGGTCGATGTCATTGCCTTCCAGGGCAGTGCTGTTTTATACATAGCTTTATTATATAATGTTTTATTGTATACTTGGGGCTCATCACAGTGACGATCCCCAAAGGAGACGAAACATGTATATGGTTGCTGTATCCTTAAGAGCGGTCTATCTTGGGCTGACAAAGCTGTGTAAAAATAGCAAACAGTAGTTGCAACGGCTGGGTTGTACAAAGGGAAGGGACAACCAAGCATAATCTCCTTAGTATGGATGGTATTGGCGATTGTTTGTCGAAGTACACTGCTTGGACATGGTTTTTTAACAAAATCGTTTGCTCTGTCCATTTAATTATGAAGGACTCTTGTTTACGACCAGCATGGATGGAGCTCTGCCATTGTTTACTTATACTTGAAAATGTTTGATACAGATTGATTGAAATAATTCTGCAAGCATACCATGTGAACAATGTGTCGGAGTCCTAAATAGATTAATGAGGAAACATCCTGTATTTCGGCTACACTTCTTGCTGATGAGAAGTGATTAAGAATGCAGTTGCCGAGGCTATACATTCAATATCACCTGGAAGCAAATACCAAAAGAAACGTTTCATAGTTGCATTTAGCCCACTTTCCTATGTGGGTACTGGCCTTTGTAGCAGAGAGAGTAGGGAAAAATCACATATTTCTGTGTGTAGGAGATGGTGACATATATACCATTTTATTTTTATTAGGGTTTTTATTGAGTGTGTACCTAGCTTCTAAAAGCAATGTAGTGCTTTACAAGTTATAGGGAAGTACATGGTGCAAGAAGCAAGTCACAAGGACTCAATACAAGGGAGCGTCGAGCTAACCAGTGGGATAGGAGGGTATGCAATGAGGCAGCAAGGTATCTACAGGCAACCAGGGGAGAAAACAGGCATGAACAGAGAGAGCACCCAGTTTCAGGTTAGGTTGGGTGTAGAAGTGTTGAGGACCTATATGTTAAGGAGCAATCATTAATTACAGAGGAGGGTATTGAGCTACTTCTTGAAATATAGAAGTGAGGCAACAAGTCAGTTTGTGGGGAGGAGATTCCAGTGTCTGGGGGTGTAGACTGAGAAGGTAGTCTATTTGTTCTTTCATTACTGTGTTAGCACATTTCAAGTTTACAAATGTCCTTGCTTCTGGTGACACTAGTGGAGCTCAGTCTTGAGACAGATTTGGCTAAGGTTGTGTCCTGGGAAATAGAGCATCTAAGGGATACAATTTCTCTTGAAGAGCTTATGTTGTGGGACATAATCTTTCCAATTTCCCTAGTTAGAAATGTCTGATGTACCCTGGGCCTGATAGACTCCAACCTCAGAGGATAGTGCGGTCTAATAACCATATCTGTCCAACCAAGGCTGGTGCTAAAAAGGATCATTGTTGGGCCACCAGGGGGTGCAGGCAAGTTGGCAGCCTGATTGCAGTGCTCCGGTCCATGCCCAGAGGTTATGAGGAGTCTTGGGGGAGTGGAAGGATCGGGAACCATGTAGACGGGGTCCCCGAGCAGCAGGTGGAAGGTGGCAACGGTGGGGCGAGTGTGAAGTGTCCACAGCCTGAAACAGAGGAGAACCATGCTCCGAAACGGGAGGCTGGCCCTAACAGTGGGAAGGCAGGCCGCAAGGGGGGAGCGGTGTGAGGGACAGCCAGCCAGGTGTGGCTAAGGTGCTGCAGGGCCCAGGAGTTTGAGCTGGGCCTGAGTGTGCAGCACGGCATCAGCAGAGGGACAGCTAAGAGAAGAAGCACATCTGAGTTCTGGAGCCCCTGGCTGGAGGGGAGGAGGAGCTGAAGCAGCGCTTCACCCGCAGGTCAGCGGACCCTCGGTCCCCTCACCCCACTATTTCACTGGGGAGGACCAGGTTGTTCATTGTGGGGAAGAGGAGGGGTGGAGCGGAGCCCCTGTTGAGGCGACACAGAAGGTGGCCCGGAACGCCACAAGAGATGAGTGGTGAGCTCCCCCAGCAGGGAATGAGGAGGCAAGGCCTGTGGTCGGCTGGGGGCAAACTGGGGACCCCCAGTGAGCGAGGTGGTGCTGCTGGAAGAGCTGAGGAACAGTCAGGTGAGAAGCAGCATGCTTGGAGGATCCTGGAGTGGAGGAGGAGCTGGCCGGGGAGCAGAGGCAGACTCGGGGATCAAGGGCCTGATAAGGTAAGTAGCTACTCCAGGCAGTGAGAGCTCGGGCAGGAGCCACTGGCCAAATGAGGGGATAAGTGGCGAGGTGCATCTAGGCTCCTCGGGATCACAAGGAGAGTGGATGAGTGCGGACTGTATAGAGGCTGGAAGACAGGCAGAGCAAGCCAGTGACACTGACAGCGTTTTGGGACGTTGAAGCGCTGGTGGGAGGAGAGAAACAGTCCAGGGTCTGTAGGCCCTGAAGTTGGAGTGAAGGAGAAAGGCCCCCACACCACCCAAGGAGGGAAGTGAGCTCAGGAGGCTGGAGGAAGGCAAAGTGGGGAAGAAGGCTCCCCCAGTGGAGGTTTGAACAGCAAGGTGTGGAGAAACAACACAACAAAGAGACTGGGCCAGGTGGATGAGTTGGAGAACGGCACTTGCACAGTATCAATATCTCGACGGGGTGACATGGCAAAAGCAAGGGCCGATGGAGGGCCCTGCCCCACTGAAATAGGGGCCTTATAAAATGACATTCAGATGAGCCTAGAGGAAATTCGTGAAATGCGAACAGACATTGTAGCCAAATTGGCAGACTTAACAGCAAAAGTGATGGCACTGGAAGAAAGGATGGACTGGTTGCAGGCAAACCAAACCTCTGCAGGGGTGCTTGAATTACAGATGGAGGTCCGTCTCTGGGACATTAAGAGGAAGGAGGCTAAATTGGGGCTCAAGGTGGACGATATCAAAAATAGAGAGGCGCAACAACCTCAGTTTTTTCGGCCTGAAGGAAAAGGAGCAAGAGTCGATGGCTGGACTTGAGTGGAAAATCCAAGAAATCATAGGGATGATCCTAGAAGCAAAGGAAGGGGAGCAAGTAGCTTTCGATTGGGTACACTGTGCGGGAAGAGGAAACCGATGTGCTGATGAGGCTGCACTATTGCCGAGACATGGCAGACATCCTGGAGAAGGCAAGGAGGATGGGAACTGTTGAATAAGAGGATTCTAAAGTGGCTATATTATGAGACAAAAAAAGTGTGGCCCCCTTACTAGGTGGATTCAGGAAAAGGGGGTGAGATACCGGTGGGGTTACCCCTTTTCACTTGCATTCGAATGGGAGTGAGCGAGATACCACCTGGTATCAGAGGAGGACATTGCACGAGCCACAGAGGATCTTGCAGGACTCCAGCCAGTTGGCAAGGGTGAAGAAACGGAAGAAGGGGGCAGACTATGGAAGGTGCAAAATGCAAGGGGCCTGTACATTCCAGAAACTTGGCACCACAACAACTAGAAAGGAAACCACCTGAAGGGGAACAGGCAGATTTTCACAAGCTAATTGGGATTGTGAAAACACAATGCCTGTGAGCTGGTTGGGCAGGGCTGTTAGTTTGTTGGAGGGAGGAAAAGGTGCAGGGGGTGGTGGTGAGTGGTGGTGAGTGGTTCACTTTAAAGGGAAAAGATCCTTAGTTGTTGTGGTTCCAGTTTTAAAGGGGGGAGACCGGGCGAGTATGGTGGGGGAGGAAGGAGGGGCACTCAGGGGTGAGCCATGAAAACGATAGGGCGGAGGGGTGTAGCCGGGTCATTACAGGGTAAGGGGAGTTAGGGGAAATGGGCAGGGGCTGCTACCCTTGTGGTTCGGTCAAGTTTCCAGAGATTCTTGTTACGGGCGGCCAAACGCTGCGAAAGGGGAGTGGGAAAGGGGTAGAAAGGAATTAAGGGGGAGAAAACGGGGGGAGAAATGGAAATGCTTATAATGCTGACAGTGAGCGGAGGGGAGAGGGAGCAGATGGGGGATGAGGGAGGAAGATTGTATGAGTTTTACCGTTGCAACTGAATATTGGAGTTGGCCAGACCAAGAACAGCGAAAGATGGAGGTTACGATTGTGGGGAGATGGCTAGCTATAAGGTTCCAATGCTTTATGTGAAAGGATTGAATCTCCCGAACAAAAGGTCGCTAGCGGAGAATATGCTTCGTAAGAGTTGATTAGCAGCACTGTGCTTGCAGGAAATAAATTTCAGACACGGGACGGAGCGCGCGCTGAAAGAGCCGGGGGTTGGTCAGACATACTGGGCCTCACATAAGACTAGTAAAAAGGAGGGAGTTGTGATTGTCTTGTCGTGCCATGCACATCCGGGAGTACCAGGTGTGGCTTGGTTTTGGCGGTAGGTAAATAGTAATTATCATCATTTGTGGTGGAGCTGCCCCCGTATACAGGTATACTGGGAGGATGTGTTGGGATGGCTGAAGATTTTGGATGGGGTTGACAGACCAATGGAACCAAGATTATTATTGTTTGTGGTGCAGGAGAAGGAAGACGATGGGGGGGAGGAAGATCATATGTTCCAAACCCTGTTGGTCGCAGCAAGGAGTTGTGCGGCACAGCATTGGAAAAGGCGGAATGTGCCAGATGAGAGGGAGTGGGTGCAGAAGGCAAAATCCATCTATTATATGGCTTACGTGACACATCTCCTGGATGAAACACGGATGGACATTGAAGGGATGTGGCTGCCTTTCTTTATCAAATGTGGCTGATAACCTGTTCGTGAAAAATAGAGGGGGGATAGAGGACACCACTAGTTGCGACGGACATCACTGAATGTTATAATTAGGACGCACAGCGCCCATAGCCTCAGTTCTGTTTTTTCCGCAAACGTGTTTGTTTCGAGAACTCTGCACGCCTCCTGTATCTGCTTCAAAGGAAATGTCTTCATCTTCTCTCCCTCCGACTCTGTGGTCTGGGTTTAAGACATGCCGGGACTGTAAGTCCAAAATGTCGATTACGGACCTGCACCGCATCTGCTTGGTGTCTGGGCGAAAAAGTCATGATACCGACGACTGCTCAGAGTGCTCTGAGTGCTCAGAGTGCCAGTCGTTGACTGCCAAGGCCTTGCGGGAGCGTAAGGGGAATTTGCAGGTAGTTTGGGTTTCTAAACCTCGTAAATCCCAAAAACCTACAGGTATTTCCACCAACAATTCAAGGGTTGACTCTCCTCATCGGAAAGGAATCCCGGGGATCTCGGTCCCGGAGTGGGTCTCGTCACTCGTCCTCCTTGTCTCGGCACTCCTGGAAGCAGCGTCACTGGTCGCCTTCCCGTCCTCGTTGGATGATGGGTCCAAGAGGAAAGTGGCTTGTCCCACTAAATCCCCAGCTCCTGAGGAATGGGAGGCATTCATGGAGCAAATGCTGGTGATTTTTCAATCCCAGGGCACAGATCCATCCACGCCTTCGGTAGAAGCTGACGGGGAACGGTCTTGGTCTGAAGCTTGCGTGCCTTCGGTCCTGGATCCTCGGCATGATAAACATTAGGAGCTGTCGAGGTCCCGTTCAGACAAGGCTCCGGTGGATCACCAGAGACGTGCCAGATCCAGGTCTCGGACTTCGTCCCCAGCAAAACCGCAGAAATCTGGAAAGGGCTTGAGGTCGGCACCGACAGTCAGTCGAGTGCAGGTGTCAGAGCTTTGCCTTTGATCCAGCCCTTGGAGCCTTCGGCAATGTTGATGCAGAAGCCATCGGTGCCCTCAACGCCTTTGGGGCAATTTGGCTGGAATTTGCCAGTGGAGGCCAGTGGCACTGTGGTACCTCAGAGAAAGGCTTTATCCAAGACTGTGAGGCCTTTTGTGGACTCCAGGGCCGCTTCTGTCCCTAGAAAGGAGTTCTTTCATTCTTTTCATGATATTGATGAGGAGAGGTCAGATTTGGAGTTGGATCCTGTTGAAACTCATGAGGCTCCTGACATGGTCTTTTCTGAAAAAAATCAGTTGAAGGAGTTGGGTCAATCTTTGCATGATGCCAGTTGCCTTGACAGATCTCCAGAGGTGGAGTTTGGTAGGCCAGAGCCGGGGGCGCATGCTGAATCCTCCTATAGGAGGTTGATGTCGAGAGTTACAGAGTATCTCGGGTGGTCCGGTCCTCCGGTTGCATTCGATCAAGATGACCTGACTGATATTTTGGATAAGGGTCCGTCCACTGACCCAGTGTTTGCTTTTCATTTGGCATTGAAGAAAATGGTGGCGGCCACTTAGCAGACCCCAGAGTCTCTTCCGGCGGTCAACAAGTCGTTGACTAAGAAATACCGCCCATCTGGTAGCGACCCCAGCTATCTATCCACTCGCCCCACTCGGGAGAGTTTGGTGGTTCAGACGGCTATGGCCACCTCGAGGCAGGCGGCGTACCCTACCATCCCTCCTGGTAGGGGGGGACAAACGCTTTGATGGTTGGGCACACAAGGTATTTTCTGCTGGGATTATGGCACTGAAGTCTGCCAACTCCACCTGTGCTTTGGCAAGGTTTTCAAACACTCTGTGGAATTGTCTCTCTCTAGCGGCTGAGCATATTCCCGAGGGGGAACAAAGGCTTGGGTTCCTTGCTCTTGTGCAGGATGGCAAGGATGCCATGTGTGAATCCCTTCAGTCTGGTTTGGACACAGCGGCTAGTGTTAGCCGGTCCATGGCTGCGAGCACCGTGATACGCAGGTTTACAAGATTGTGGAAGTCGGGTTTTGCTCCGGATGTGCAAGCCCCTCTTCTGAACACGCCCTTTGATGGCTCTTATTTGTTTGTCAGCAAGGCTGACAAGAGCCTTGAGAGGTTGCAGACCTCAAAAGCTGCTGCTAAATCTTTGGGCGCAGCTGTGCGTCAACCTCTGCTTTTTCGTCCTAGGGGACAACAGTGGAGGGAGGGTTCCTTTCGTTACTACTCCTCTTTTGGTAGAACAAGAGGAGCCGCTAATCAAAGGCTTCACCGTAAAGGTACCCGTGGTGGGCGGGGTATGAGAGGTGCCAAAGCCGCTCAGGCAGCAGCCTCTTTGACTTCAGGCACTTACACAGCTTCTCCAAAAGGGCTATGAGGCCATGTTCCATTGTTCGCCAGTTGGGAGCAGACGTGTCTCAGGATCTTGAGGAATGGCGAGCTATTACTTCAGAAGTGTCATGAACCATCGAACTCGCCCCTTCTGGGCCTCCTGGTCCCTGACACGTCGGGCCTTACACTCCATAATACTACCAACATGGCGGCAAGCTCAGAACGCTGCTCACCAGTCTTCACGTTCTACGCAGCGTCCTCTATAAAGAAGCCACACCCCCGCAGCCCTGCGCGTCTCAACACTGCTACTAGCTGTGATCGGACGTGTGCTCCGAACCTTCTCTAGTGCTACTTGCTAGCCCCTGGCCCCTGGATTCCCTTCTCCCGACTTCTTCCTTCTTTCCTAACTTCCCGGAATCCCTGCGTCGCTTCCGCTTGCCCCCCTACTCCTTCTTGAATACTCCCGGAGTATCCCGTGATCCTGGACATCGAAGCTGAACGTAATCTGGAAGCCGAGGACGGCCGAGCGGGCTTATTTAAGTCCCGAACCATACGAAAGAAGACTCCGCCTAAAGAGGACATCAGGCAACATAGACAGGTGAGAAGGGGGGAAACCTGTGACAAGAAGCACATAAAATACCCGAGGTTTGCGGCTGGCAACTCGCACTTTCAGTTTCAGGTCCTGTGATTCGATTGACCTCCGCCCAAAGGTCTTCACCAAGCTAATGGTGGTGGTGGGTGGAGGTGGCAGCGTATCTCAGGAGAGGGGGGGTTCATGTCTACCCCTACCTGGACGATTGGTTGGTCCGGGCGCATTCGCCCGAACAAGCTTTGGATCATCTTAACCTCACCTGCCACTTCCTTCACAAGCTGGGTTTCTCCCTCAATTTCAAGAAGTCGCATATGACACCTTCCTAACAGCTCCAGTATATTGGGGCTGTGTTGAACATGTCCTTGTGGAAGTGCTTGCCCCCCAAGGTGAGGGCACATCACACTGTACAGATGGTCAACAAATTTCAACGTGCCCAGAGTCCTCCGGCTTTCAAATTCTTAAGGTTGCTCGGCCTCTTGGCATCCTGCATTTTTCTGGTGCCAGATGCCAGACTGAGAATGAGATCCCTTCAATGGTTTCTTAAGATGCAGTGGTCGTAATTCTCAGGCAAGATGTCGGATCCCGTTCAGATTCCACTCTGTCTCGCAGGATCTTCTGTGGTGGGCTAGCGAAGGGAATCTGATGAAGGGGGAGCCGTTTTAGCAACCGTGGCCGCAGGTGACAGTAGTGACGGATGCTTCCCTCACGGGATGGGGAGCACATGCCAACGATCTGAGCGCCAGCGGTCGTTGGTCTCTGTCGGGATCCAAACTCCACACCAACCTGTTGGAGCAGAAGGCCATCAGGCAGGCCCTGAATGCTTTTCTGCCGGCTCTGCAGGGGAAGAGTGTCCTGATCATGACGGACAACGCACCGGCCATGCATTACCTCAAAAAAAAGGGGGGGTAGGGTCAGTCCCGCTATGCAGAGAGGCGATGCAGCTCTGGTTCTGGGCGATACAGCATGGTATCTCACTCTAGGCAGTTCATCTGGCCGGAGAGGAGAATGCGACAGCGAACGCTCTGAGCAGGCAGAGCATGGTCTACCACCAGTGGGAGTTGGCTCAGGAAGTCCTTCTGGAGATCTTCGCCCTTTGGGGAACCCTTCAAGTGGATCTGTTCATGACCGGTGCCAACCGGAAGTGCGAAAGATTTTGCTCAAGGAAATTTCCTCCGAGAGGAGCCATAGGGGACGCATTTATCGTGGATTGGTCATTCCCACTTCTGTACGCGTTTCCTCGGGTCCCCATCGTTCCTCAGGTGCTAAAGAGGTTGTGGAGGTTCAGATCCCACATGATTCTTATTGCTCCAGAATGGGCCAGGAGAGCCTGTTACCCGGACCTTCTAGAAATGTTCATCTGCCCTCCACGCCGTCTTCCCCACAGACAGGTGTCGGGGTTCTCCATCCAGAGGTCAAGACTCTGCACCTTCGCGCTTGGTTTCTGAAAGGTTGAGATATAAGGATTTGGGATCTCCCGGATGACGTGCTGGAGGTGTTTCTTTCGGCCATGCGGCCGGCAATCGAATCCATGTACAGTTGGCGTAAGTTTTGCGACTGGTGCAGAGGAAACAATGTCAATCCTTTTCAATGTTCCATTCCGATAGTTGTTTCTTTTTTGTTTTCTTTGGCCCACAGGGATCTTTAAGTGGGTACCATTAAAGGTTACCTGGTGGCACTTTTAAGATTCCTTTGATTTCCCAATTTCTAAAAGGGCTCATAAATGTGTTCCTGCCGTCCCCGTTTCAGGTGCCGGTTTGGGATCTGAATTTGGTCTTGAAATTCCTGATGGTGGCTTCGTTTGAACCTCTGCACTCTTGTCCTTTGAGATTGTTGTCTTTCAAGACTGTCTTCTTGGTTGCCGTTACATCTGCTCGCAGAGTGAGTGAATTGCAGGCACTTTCATCTAAGCCACCCTTTACTGTCTTCCGCAGGGATAGGGTTGTACTGAGGGTACGTCCGTCCTTCCTATCTAAGTTAGTGTCTGAGTTTCATTTGAGCCAGAAAGTGGTACTTCCTGCTTTCTATCCTCCCAATCATCCTGGTAAGGAAGAAGAGAGACTTCATAGGTTGGACCCCAGGAGAGATTTGAGCTTTTATATCTCTAGGATGTCCAGGGTCCGAGTGGACAACCAGCTTTTTGTGGGATACACTGGACACCGATTGGGCCAGGCTGTTACTAAATAGACATTGTCCAGGTTGATTGTCCTCACCATTACTGAATGTTACAGATTGGCGGGAAAGGACCCTCTGGAGTGGTTGAGAGCACACTCCACTTAGGGGCGTGGCTACATCCATTGCCCTGCAGCAGGGAGTTCCTGTTAAGAAGATTTGTGACGCAGCAACATGGTCTTCCATGCACACCTTTGTCAAGAAGTACTCCCTGGATACGCTTCATGGTCAGGATATGGCATTTGGTGAAGCGGTGCTTTATTCTGCTATCTGATTGGGTATTCTAAATTTTTTTCCCTCCTCCATTCACTGATACTGCTTTGGGAGTCTGTCAAAGATGTGGAAAACGTTGGAGGACACAATCCATTCAAAGAACTAGTTACTTACCAACTGGTAACGTTCTTTTGACTGGATGTTCCTCCAACGTATTCCACATCGCCGTACCAGCCTACCCCTCTGAAGAATTTCCTATGCTATTGCAGCTTGCGTTCCCGCTATGCTAGGTGCAGTCAAGCAGTCGTGTACGAACATATTACACGTTATGGAGGAAAAAACATAAACTGAGGCTACGGCACCATGCGTCCTATTTATAACATCCGGTGACGTCACCCTCGACGGAGGCCTTCGAGGGGCATCGACCCGATGCCATCGACGTAGGACGCTCACTGCCGAAAAAAGTTCTGAAGCAGCACAGCTGTGGACATTACATGTCAAAGATGTGGAATACGTTGGCGGAACATCCAGTCGAAAAAACGTTAACAGTTGTTAAGTAACTAGTTCATCTGCAGTTCTGTTGCCCCCAGTAGTCCTAGGAATTGTTGCAGCTGCTGCTGGACCACCTCCTATGCATGGGAGCACGGATAAACCTGTTGAGCGTTTCAACCAAGTTTTTGTTTGTGCCAGGCAAATGCGATACTAGCACATTAATGTTGTGCTTGTCGTCCCATGCCTAGAATTGTTCTGCCTCTATGGAGTTGCTGCCATTTTCAGTTAAGTCTTATTTCTGAAGTGCACCTAAGTGCTGCCACAACTGTCAAAGGAAATGCATATGAATACTGTTTCTCTTGATGGGGTCAGCGCCAATAACTGCATGTAAAAGCAGAAAACCAGTGACACTTGTGTGTTCTGGATCTCATGCAGACCTCTCGTCATTAAAGTCACTGGTTGTGCTTTGATAGAACCAGTCGTAAATAACAAATGTTCCAACCAGTAACAGATGATTTTAAAACATCCATAGTTAGTTGTGGGCATATGTGAGAAATTAGGAATGGTAGTTAATGCCATCACTGTGAACTGGATGAAATGTACTTGGTGTCTGGTTGCTCTCACCCTGCTTGGGTATGGTTGCTCTCCCTCTGCCCTGTGGTCTGATTGGGCCATGCCCCCCCTCCCAGTTCCTCAGAGTGACTGCCTACTCGTTTCATTGCGGTGCTTTTCGGCAAAGCCTGGGACTTACGCTGCAGCGTTGCTGTTTCCTCAGCATCCTCTTGGTTTTTTGCTTCAGGTGTAGGTTGCACCTCTGTCCTGCGGGTCTGTAGTGCTGGTTGCTTGTCGGGTGGTTTGTGCTCTGTGCTGCTTTTCTCTGCCAAGCTTTCTGTTCTGCCTCGGCCAGGCTTGCCACTGTTTGCATACACTCACGTCTTCCTGCCACACCTCCCAGGAGGATGGTCCCGCGGATCTCCAGCTCTACAGTTGATTGGCTCTTTATCCCTCTGTTAGGGGATGGGACTGCCCAAGGTGCTCTCAATCTCGGCAGATCCTGTGTGCACAAGGGGGCAGAAACAATACAAATCATCCATACAGGAAGTCATCACGCACTTCAACTTCCATGTAGCCAACCAAACTACTGCAATCTTGGGAATAGGGAGGATTTCCTTTATCCCTTTCTAGGGATCTCCTATCCTATAAGGGGGGAGGTTTGTCCTCAGTGAGATTCTGTTTGCCCTTTCCACTAGTGTTAGTGGTATTAAGCTTAGCTGGCTTACCGCCCGTGTCCCAGAGGGGGTAGTTCCCCTATTGGGAGAGGGGATGTATTCCCTGGATTCATCACATAATAAATAATAAGGGAAGAGATAGAAATGAGACTCTTTGCACATTGGGATGATGATCTTCTGGGGTCTCTTCCTTTTTTGGCTGGAACCGCATTTCCAAACATTGTTCATTCGATGAACCTGAGCTCTTGACATGTCATGGTTCGCCTGCAGATCGGAACATGGCACATTCTATGTTCAGACTTAAACCAGCATTTATGGTGGCACTTCATTTTATTTATTTTATTTTATTGCTTATAGCCCAAACCTATCTCAAGAGCATTGGAGCCCTTTGCAAGAGGAGCGTAGTACTGTTGGTAGAGGGAGAGGGGGATTTTTATTTGTCCAGCAACATTTTCATTGTTTTGCTGAGCTGGGGGATAGCGGAGACATATCGAGCTTCTCCCATGGATTAGCTTCCTGATGGTCGGGGCAAAAATACAGGAGTGCTTTTGAGTCTGCTCTTTATGGGCTAGCTTGAGGTTCAAAATGAGGATGCTGCAGCTACACTTCTCAGCCTCTTGGAATCAGCAGACGGGCCCCCCATCGGCCCTTGTCAGCATACCAAAGCACCTTCACCAGGATCTCTTGTGGTGGAGTACAGAGACCAACCTGTTAGTAGGCAGGCCCATCTGGCAGCCTCTACCAGTGGTCACCATTCCCACAGACTCGTCCCTAGAAGGATGAGGAGCTACCCTGGACAGTTGCAGTGTTCATGGATTCTGGTCAAAGCAGGAACAGCTAGAGCACAGCAATTGGCTCGAGATGATTGCCGTCTGGCTTGCCCTCAAAGCTTTTCTCCCTATTATCAACAAATCAGTATGCATTCAGACAGACAGCTCAACCTGCAGGTGGTCTCCCCTCTGCAGGTTGTCCATCGACATATCAGAGTGGGCTCTGTCCCACAAGATTCACCTTTTGGCGGTCCACCTCCCGGGGGAGTCCAACCTGGAGGCGGACAGACTCAGCAGGTTGGGGTTTGACAACTACAAATGTTAGTTGAGTGACCAGGTCCTGAGGGAGATCTTCAACAGGTGGAGCCATCTTCAGGTGGACCTATTTGCCACCGGGAGCAAAAGGAGATGTCACCAGTATGCTTCCTGGAAGGGGCAGAGGCTCACTGGGGGAGCACGTTTCAGATTCAGTGGAACGACATGTGGGCATACGCTTTCCCTCTCACCCTGTTGATACACAGGGTCATCTACAAGGTCAGGGAGTCTCAGCGGCTTCACCTCATCTTGATTGTGCTGCGGTGGCTGGCCAGACCTTGTTTCTTTTTTAGCTCCTCTGGCTGTCGCGTCAGCCTTCAGTCCTCCTCTCAGTGGGACCAGCTCCACTCTTAACCCAGCAGGGTGGCACAGTGATACACCCCGCGCCAGGAAAGTTAGCCCTAGCAGCCTGGTTCCTGAGCACATCAGCCTAATTTATTTATTAACATTTATATAGCGCACAGCAGCCCTGAGGCATTGTGCCGCTGTTATATATAGTTGGGACTGGTTACAGAATAAGGCATACTTAGTTACATGGCATTGTGATATTTTATACATACTTAGTTACAGGCATTTACATAAGACATTCTATAGACATGACAGTGTGTTAGAAGTCATACCAAAAAGACATGCAGAATTCCAACCTGAGAGAAGTGGGGGGGTTAGTTGAATATAGTAGTTTCGAGGCTTTTGCGAAAGGCTGCAAGAGAGGTCTCAACTCGGAGTGTCTGGAAAGGCATTCCAGAGTTTGGGTGGTAAATGAGGAAAGCTGATCCCCACCTGCTTTGGCCCTTTTTATGGGTGGGATGCACAGTTGGTTGGTGTAGCGGGATCATTTAGGCAAAAAAAGTGTTGCACTGTTTGGATGTCAGACGTACCCTGAGATTCTACCTAGACAGGACTAAGACCTTCTGTAACTCTGATGCCCTTTTGTCACTTTTGGGCGTTCAAAGCCAGGAGGCCAAGCATCAAATGCGTCAATTGCAAGATGGATGATGATGATGGCCATCAAGGAAGCTTATGAGTGGCAGCACATGACCTTCCCAGCAAAAATGCATGCCCATGCGATCAGAGCCAAAGCCATGGCCCTGGCTTTCCAAAGGCACGTGTCATGGCAGAAAATCGGCAAGGCGGCTACTTAGGCCTCTCCATCAGCCTTTTGCAAGCACTATTGCCTGGATGCCAGCGCCAGATCAGACGCAGCATTTGGCCAGGCAGTATTTTCATCAGAGGGGCAACTCTCCTCCCCAGGGATTCATTCTGTTGTAGTCACCCATACAGTATGGAGGCAAGGGGACGGGATGTAGGAGTAATTATGATAATCACCGTAGTGACTAACGTATTCCTAGTCCATAATCCCCTTTCCTTCATATGTCCCACCATCTTCCCCCTTAATAAGAACCAGTGACTTTGGGCATTTTAACATAGCCGATGCGTCAAAGGGGTCTCAGGAGTGGCGCCGGTGGGCGGAATCAAGAGCGCATGCTCCCGGCGCGGCGCCCCCACGTGCGTCCAAATTTAAAGGGGAAGGCAATTTTTCCTGGTGAAAAAAAGGTTTTGTTTCCCATCCCTAGCGAGGGACACCCATACAGTTTGGAGGAAAGGGGACTATGGACTAGGAGTACGTTAGTCACTACGGTGAGTAACTTATATTCAAATGGATTGTGTCCTCCCACATATTCCTCATCTTATGATATTTCCATATCCAGCTTCAGCTGCCTAGGAAATGTTTTTCCAGCAGAAGGCACTTCATGTCGCTGTCAGTCAACTCGATGTCCCTCGGAGGCCTTCGTCTCGATGTCGACGTCATCGATGGTATAAAGCGCGCTTCGGTTCCCTATCGAGAATCTTCAAGTATATTTCTTGAAAATGGCATCTTCATCAGCGTCTTCGACTCTGAGATCAGGGTTTAAGTATTAGGCAGAATCCTGTGCAGTTCCCTTGGGGAACACTGCAAAAAGATTAAGACTACAGGAGTAAGCGGTAAACCCAATTGGTAGCAGTCTGCACCACCCAGATTTACCTGGTAGCTGTGGCTGAACAGTCAGACTTCTCTCAAGAAGAGTAGGGTAGTATACAGAGGATACACAATAGGGCTAAAAACACAGTAGAGCAAGCAAACACTGACCAGAGCTTGTTATCAAAAGTATATCATTATTTATTTAACACACACTTTAGAAAATACACTAGCACTATAAATCAAAAGCAAGTTCAAACACAATCAGAAAAGTATACACACCTCCCTTAGCAATTATTAGACAAGTCTAAGTCAAAACACCACTTTTTGTCAAAACAGATGTGCGTGCGTAACTTAGATGGCACTCCAATAACTAGGTTAAAGGGAGAAAAAAAGGCAGGTCGTAAAAATAAAACAGTTCCCAACACTTTTATAAGACCAAAACAAGTTAGTGAAGGCAGAGTCTACTGTAGAGCCAAAGTTCATAGGCCAGGCCCACTTTAAATGGAGCAAGGTGAAATGTACCCAAGATCACACAGTTGAGAAATGCATTCAAGTCTTTGTAGAAACGTTCAAAAGAGGTTGGGTTGGCTCAGAAGGTAAAGTTAGAAGGTCTCGGGGCCAACCCAGTTGGAAAGCCAAGGATTTAAGGGTCACCTTTAGCAAACCGTAGAAAGGGAGGCCAGGTGGAACACAGTACCTTTTAAAGTTGAGGAAGCTCCAGCAGTGGCAGTTGTTCCTGGCAGCGGGTGCAGTTTGTGGTTTCGACCAGGGAAGAGAGGATCTCGTCGAGGAGGAAACTTGGAGTCGTTGCACTGCCCAGGGAAGAAACCAGCTGCGGAGTTCGTCGGTTAAAAGGTGCGTTCATGGTATTCGCGGTCACAGTGGTGAAGCTTGGCTATCCGGCCACCGGGGTGCTTGGCACAGGCGATTCGACCAAGAGACGTCCTGGAAGGCGAAATGGCGAACTGGTTGATCCCACCAGCTCAGAGGAAGAAGACTCTTCCAGCAGAAGATCTTCTCTTGTCGTCGGGAAAGTGGTGAGGTTGTTGCAGCAGGGCTCCACCGGTGGTGTCGTTGTTGCAGATGGCTCAGATTCTCCCCTCTTTGGATTTCTTAGGTCCTGTGGCGACTTCTGAAGTTCCAGTCCCAAAAGCCCTGCTTTTATGCATAAAACCCCCCATTCGACAGCCTAGCTGTCACTCATACATGCTAAGTGGTGACCCGGGTGGCTCACCACTGGGCCAATCAGAACAGAGTGCGACTTGAGTTGCTAAGGCAACGCAGTTCAGGGTGCCAATTCCCCCACCCACACATCCTGTGGAATCCAGACAGAGTGGCACCAGTTGGAGGGCTTCTGTGGAGAAAATAAATAATCCGGCGGTATTATTAACATTGCAACAAAAAGTGGTGCATTTAAAATCAGTGGGAAAATCCCATAGGAAATATTCCGGTGGAATAACTTGTGGTAACCACTGCCACCAGCCAGAAACTCGACAAGGGGGGGACTTGACAGTGCCCCCTTGGAAACAGACCCAGGGGCAATCTAATTAACTCCTTCCAGTACTTCCACAATATGATGGTTTGTACTGGTTCTGTTCACAATTTTGGACTAGTAAAGTCAATGGTGACTTTACATGTCCTGGGAGACAGTAGTATGGAGTCTATGTTTGGGGGTCACTATGACATCCCTGTGTTACTGCACTGAGGGTGCTGTGTAACACATACATTAAAACAGATGATACCCTATGGAGTAAAAGACCCCATAGCCCATAGGCACACAACAAGTTAAAGACATACCTCAAATCAAGCCTAAGAGTGGGAGGAAAAGAGTCTCACTCTTAGCAGGAGAAAAAAACAAACCCCAAAAATCCAGCAAAGCTGCTGGGGGACTCACTAGGTTTGGGAAATTAGCCTTACAAGAGAATTCTCCTTAACATTAAGAAGTGCCGAGATTGTGGGACAAAGATATCCCTTACGGACCCCCATTGGGTGTGTCTGTGGTACCTCGGTTCCTCTCACATTATCTTTGACTGTAAGGCCTGCCTGTCGATGAGGACGGAGAAAGCCCTGAAAGAGCAAAGAGGAAAGTTAGCGGCAGGTAGGTCAAAATCCCCTTCGACGACCCAGTCGAAAAAAGTGTCTTCAGACAAGTTGAGAAATATTTCTCATTGTTGTAAAAAGAAAGAGATTGCAATCCTGCAGTGGTTCTCACCACTCGTCATCTTGACGACGTTTGAGGAAAAGGCACCATACGTTGCCGTCTTCGTCGAGATCCTCCCCAGAACGGGTTAAATGCCCGACGAAATCGGCCTCTCCAGCTGAGTGGGATAAGTTCAGAATAAAAATGATGAAAGTTTTCGAGAATGCGGCTTGACCCTCTCGAAAAACATATGAAAGCCATGCCCAGGTCAAAAACTTAACAAGAAAAGGGCTAAGGGCAAAAGCTTCGGGCCCGGAAGGCAAAGAAAAATCTCCTCCATAGCGGTCAAAGGATCCCTCGAGTTGACACAAATCTTCCTTGGGAAGAAGTCATTGACGCCATGGCGCCCAAAGACTCCTTCGGACCATGACAGGTCCTCGACGTACAAAGCATCAGACAAATCCTCGATGCCGAAAGCGTCGAAGCCCTCGACGGTGTCGGAAGATTTCGGCGCCGCCATCGAGGATCATAGAAAAGGTGTATACATCATTACCAAGAAAGGACTTCTTTGAGTTACTTTCTTCCATTTATGAGCAGAACATGATTGGGATGATTCACAAACGTTTGGTCTTTAGTATGGAACACCTGGGGTCCCTGAGCCTTTGATCTCAGAGGAATCAATGATATTAAAGGAATGGTTCGCCCAAAAATTTTTATTTAAAAAAATAGATAGGCAACATAAAAAAAAACGATTGTCATTTTTTTTTTTCGAAGTCCCTATGTAAAATTTTGAGCAATTCAAGCTCAAAAATTGAAAAAGCAAGCACATGGGCGCATCCATTTTGTGAAATGGCTGCCTGCCTGTGCTGGCTTTTGCGGCACTAATGAAGGAAAAGCCAGCCAGCTGTAGTAAAGAAAAGCTACCACTGGGTGGCTTTTCCTTCATTGGGGCCGGGACTCGGAGGACGCGGACCGGAGACTACAGGCAGAAAATCTGCAGCTGCATCTTGGTAAGTGCTATTTATTTATTTTTTTAAATAAGCACTAGCTGTGTTTTTCTTTAGTTTTCCGGGCTGGAGGAGCCCGGGAAACTTAGAAAGAAAAACCGCAGTGTTTTCAAACACAATAACGTTGTATTTATGTTTACGGTCGCTTCAAAAGCGACCGCAAACATAAATACGTTTTTAAAGCTATGGTTTTATTTCTAAGTTTTCCGGGCTCCTCCAGCCCGGAAAACTTAGAAAAAAAAACGCAGCTAGTGTTTATTTTTATTAAAAAAATAGCACTTACCGAGATTCAGCTGCAGCTTTTCTGCCTGTAGTCTCCGTCCTCCGCGTACAGCACCAATGAAGGAAAAGCCACCCAGTGGTAGCTTTTGTTTACTACAGCTGGCTGGCTTTTCCTTCATTAGTACCGCAAAAGCCAAAGCGAGCACAGCGGCGGGCATCCATTTCACAAAATGGATGCCCTCATGTGCTATCTTTGAGCTTGAATTGCTCAAAATTTTACATAGCGACTTCGAAAAAAAAAATGCCAATTGTTTTTTTTTTATATTGCCTATCTATTTTTGAAATAACATTTTTTGGGCAAACCATTCCTTTAAACGTACAGGAGTCCCTGCACAATACAAGTGGACTAGATACATCCCCAGAACTAGAGTTTGGGGGACCGGACCTTACTAACCATATTGAAGGGGTTTTATAGACATTTACTTTCCAAGGTGGTAGAATAAATGGGGTGGAAAAGACCCACACCAATATGCGAACAGGATGATCTGACCGACATCCTAGATAAAGGACCCCAGGTGGCTCGTATTCTTCCTTTTCATGTAACATTGCAAAGGAGAGCGAGTACAAATTGGGAGACCACAGCATTGATTCCGGCAGTGAATAAAACAATTAACATCAAAATACTGGGCGTCCATTAGTGACCCCAGTTACTTGACAAAGCATTCCACTCCTGAAACTTTAGTGGTACAAGCTGCCACATCAACCTCTAAACAGAAAGCATCCCCGACTATTCCCCCAGACAGAGATGACGAGCGTTACGATGCTTGGGTCAAGAAGGTTTTCTTTGCGGGAAGTATGGCCCTAAAGTCAGCAAATGCTACGTGCATGTTGACCAGATTCACTCACACTATTTGGGAATGTGTAGCAATGGCGGCTGATAATATCTCTGATGGGGAGGAAAGTGACAGATTTTAAAATATAGTCAGGTATGGGAAAGATGCAATGTGCAAATCCCTCCAGACAGGTCTCAACACAGCTGACCGCATCAGTAGGTCCATGGCGGCCAGTACAATTATGTGCAGATTTGCCTGGTTAAGAAAGTCCGGTTTTGCTCCAGATGTGCAATCGAGATTGCTTAACATGCCCTTTGATGGCACACATTTTTTTGGTAGCAAGACTGACGTGTTACGCTCACCTGGTATCCACAGGGACGCCACCCAGCCGGGTTGCTCAATGGTATGCTTCTCAGCTTTGCCCAGATGTGGTCAGCGGGGAAGGTTCTACCTTGTGGTAGAGTTAGGCGTGCTCTCCGTCCTGCCTTCTTTGCAGGGGCGCGTTGTCTTTCATGGGTGTGTGCGGTCTAGTTACTTCACTGATGCCAGCCCGTTTGATATTGTTCAGGTAGGTCTTATTGCTGTTCTTTAGTTTTGTTGCTATCCTGCTTGCCTTTCTTTGTTTAAAATGTCTCTTTTTTTCTCCCTTAGGTATGCAGAGCTTCACCGCGGCAAACTGGCTTGGTTGAGCCCCGCTGGTAAATGATGGCGCATTAAGAGCGCTATGATGCGGTAAGTAAGCGCTATGCGCAGCACTGCGAAGTCTTGCCTTTGCTAACCTGTCTTTTCCTTCCTTGTAGGTCGCGGTGTTCTCCAGCGCAAGTGGAATGTCCGGAGTGGTGCCAGCCGAGAAGCGACCAGCCAGGTAAGCCTTTTGAGCAGTTCGTAATTTGCAAATGTCTCTACTACTTACTTTAATGTTGCCTCTATCTTCCTCTTTCAGGTCGTTCTGCCCGGGAGGCGTGCAGATTCGTGGAAGCTGTTCTCAGTAGCTGCGAGTGGCTAAAGATGAAAACTGCAGGTAAGATGCTACTGCTAATGATGTTCCTTTTGTCTCCTTGCAGGTTCTGCTTCTCCGAGGTTTGAGGGAATAGCTGGACACGGTGAGCGTCACGCTGCAAGCTGCAAAGTAACGAAAAGCGTGTTGTCTTGCTCGGGGTGTGGTTTAAATAGCCCCAACAAAATAGTCCAGGTAACGTAGTCCCTAGGCTACCACACCCAAAACACTAGACTGCATAGCTTGGTTCCTTGGAACCAAGCTATGTGGATGCCTCCCTGTTGGCTGACAATACATTAAGTAGTTCCCAAGCACATGTTTTTTCATGATGTATGAGCCTGGTGCCATAGGCGACAGGAGTGGCCCCAAGAGGGTTTTGTGAGAGGATGCCAGGCTCTAGAGGCCCGAGTCCAGACTCCACCTGGCCAATGGGTTTGCCAGAGGGGGTTTTGGGCTTGGTCGTGACATGACGAGAGCCTGGAGAAATTGCAGACCTCCAAAGCGGCAGCAAAGTCCCTTGTTGCTGCTATTAGACACAAAGCCGCCCCACTGGCACACCTTGGAGGGGGTAGGTCCTTACGCTTTTACTCCTCAGTTGGAAGGGGAAGATTGTCCAATCAAAGAGGTCAGAAAAGATTTCCCTGTGGTGGACGGGGAAGAGGTATTAGAACTGCCCAGGCAGCCTCTGCTTTACCATCAGCCAATGCTACAGCTGCCTCAAAACCTCTCTGAGGTCTTAGTTCACAAGACCTGTGTGGGAGGCAGACTCTTGCTGCATCTGAAAGAATGGCAAGGCATTACTTCAGATGCATGTGCATTGGAAACACTTGCCCAGGGTTACTGCCTTCCTTTTCTAAAAAAGCCTCAGTCATCCACCGTGGAACAACTCTTTCAAAGTTCCAGATCTGCTCATAATGCAGGAAATCTTAACCCTGCTAGAGAAAGGTGCTATAGAACCAGTACCTGTAGTGGAAAGGAAGAGAGGAACAAGGGTTGGTACTCCCCGTACTTTCTAATTCCGAAAAAAGGGCGGAGGATTGAGACCCATCTTGGACTTAAGAGACTTGAACAAGTTCCTCAGGAAGGACAAGTTCAAGATGGTTACTCTTTCTCAGATCCTTCAGACCCTCCAGCTTTAGGACTGGATGGTATCATTGGACCTTCAGGATGCTTATTTTCATGTGCCAATCCATCACAAGCACAGACCGTACCTGAGGTTCGCCTTGGGAGTTCTCATTATCAGTTTTGAGTTCTGCCATTTGGTCTGACCTCCGCCCCAAGGGTTTTCACCAAGTTAATGGCAGTGGTGGCAGCGAGTCTCAGAAGAGGCGAGATTCACATCTACTCCTACCTGGACGATTGGCTGATCAGGGCCAGTTCCCACCGAACAGACCCTGGAACATCTCAGCTACACCTGTCACTCCCTTCACAGACTGGGCTTCTCCCTGTTCTGACTTGAGTGTCGTGTAGACCGATGAGACCTCTGTCCCCAAGTGACGCACAGGGGAACTAAATAGAAACCCGCTGTGCGACCTTTGAGGCCACAGGTGGGAGATGTCTTCCCAGATCCACGGAGCCTCTGGAACACCGATGCTGCTGTCAAGAGGGAACGAGGTTAAGTACCAGGCAATCACAATACAGTCAGGTAAACAAAAGGATCTAAAGTGTCTTACCAATCTGGTGTAAGGGTGACCCAGGTAACCCAGCAGAGAGGTTCGAGACTCAGATGATGCGGCGGTCCCAGGAATGGTAGAACCGCAGGTTAGCGTGGATGAAGGGTTAGCCACCTGTAGGAGAGAGGGCTTGACTTGAATCCCAAGAAGGGAAAGGGCGTAGAAGTTCATCAAGGTACCAAGGGATGATCCAAAGACAAGTCGAGGTGAAGTCCAAAAATCCGGCAACAGGTCAACAGTTCCAAGCAAAGGTACAAAGGGGTGTCCGAGGGAGTCCGAGGTAGAGTTCCGTGATCAAGATAACAAGGAGCAAGTAGTAACGCCAAACAGGGTCTGAAGCCAGCTGAGAAGCAATGAGCGTTCTGTCTCTCAGACCTTTATACTGAGTGTCCCTGGGTCATGTGACTTCTCTGGGTCATGTAACGTCCACCAAGATCACGTGAGGAACGCCACAATGTATCACATGACCGACGTGAAGACGAAACGCCGCCCCTTCTGCTATATGTTCTCCAAGGCAATTGCCAATGCAGAAAGGGTTGTAATCGAGCCCGTACACTAAAGCTGGTACGGAGTTTTCGGTTCTGTGGGTTCACCGAATCACTTGAGCCTCGAAGCTTGGGAGGAAATGCTGGGGTAATGTGAGCAGTGTTCTGATGTGTAGTGGCCTGATGTGCAGAGGATCGCCTAACACTCCCTCAACTTCAAGACGTCTCACATGATACCATCTCAAAAGCTCCTATTCATTGGAGCAGTCATGGATGCATCCCTGGGAAAAGCCTCACCCTCAGAGGTGAGGGCATAAGACATTCTGCAGATGGTCACCAAATTCCAGAGTGCCCAGCGTCTCCCGGCTTTTGACTTTGAGGTTCCTGAACCTCATGGCATCCTGCATTTTTCTGGTGCCAGAGGCGCGCCTGCGAATGAGATCCTTCCAGTGGGCTCTAAGGACTCAATGCTCTCAATTCTCAGGCAGGATGTCAGATCTCCTTCAGTTTTCAAACAGTTGCTCAGGATCTCCCGTGGTGGGCCTGCAAGGACATTTTGAAGGGAGAACCATTTTGGCATCCATGAGCGGAAATAAAAGGTAGTAACTGACGCCTCACTCACTTGGTGGGGAGCACATACCAACGACCTGACAATCAGCGGTCGCTTGTCTCCATCGGAGTCCAAACTACGTATCAACCTGTTGGAGGTGAGGGCAATCAGACTAGTGTTGAAGGCCTTTCTATCCACTGTACGGGGAAAGAACGTCCTGATAATGACGGACAACACAGTGGCCATGTACTAGCTCAAAAAAAGAGGTGGTGTAGGGTCACTACCACAGCTCTGGTACTGGGCAATCCAAGAAGGAATCTCCCCATCAACAGTTCCCCTAGCCGGAGTGGAGAATACGGCGGACACTCTGAGCAGGCAAAGCACAGTCTCCCACGAGTGAGAACTAGCACAGGAAGACCTTCAAGAGATCTTCACCCTTTGGGGACACCCCCAAGTGGATATAATAGCAACGGTATCAACTGGAAGTGCAAGAGCGGTACTGCTCAAGGGAATTTCCCCCTAAGAGGAGACACGTTCGTAGTGGACTGGAAGTTTCCACTCCTGTATGCGTTTCCTCCAGTCTCCGCCATTCCTCAAGTCATCAGGAGGTTGAGGAAATACATGATCCTAATTTCTCCGGATTGTGCCAGGAGAGGGTATGGGGGCAGAGGGGAGAGAGGGGAAGGAAGAGACTGACTCTCTCAACCTTCACGCATGGTTTCTCAGAGGTTGAGATACAAGGATTGAAACAAAGTCCTTGTACTGGTGCAGGGATAAGAATGTGGATCCTTTTACATGCAGTGCAGCTATGGTGTTATTCTTATTACACTGGCAACTTGGGGCACCAAGTTGGTACAATCAAGGGGTTTCTTGCAGCGCTCTCTATTTCTAAGCACTCTTCTGAAGAGATATCTTTCTTCAAGATTCCCTTTGTGATGCAATTCTTAATAGGACTGACAAATGCATTTCTTCAAGTCCCAACTTGGAACCTCAATCTGGTATTGAGATTTCTAATGTTTGCTCCTTTTGAGCCTATCCATACCCGTCCTTTAAGGTTATTAACGTTAAAGACCATCCTTTTAGTGACCATTTCATCAGCCCGAAGAGTGAGTGAACTTCAGGCCTTGTCCTGCAAGCCTCCTTATACAATCTTCTATAAGGATAAGGTGGTCCTTAAGGTGAAACCAACCTTCTTGCATAAGATTGTGTCTGAATTTGTTAAACTTTGAAAATAATGTTATTTTCATTTGATCCTCCGCCTCATCATGGAAAGGAAGAGGATAGCTTACACCGACTTGATCTTAGGCGTGCACTAACATATTATATCTCCAGGATGTCTAAGTAGAGACACGATCTTCAACTGTTTGTAAGTTACACGGGCCACAAATTGGATATGGCAATTTCGAAACAAACCTTGTTAAAATGGATTATTTTGGGAATATCTGAATGCTAAAGATTAGCAAGAAAGGATCCCCCAACCAGGGGCGTGCGTAGCTACCTCATCTGCATTACTTAGGGGTGTCCCAATTACAAATATTTGTGCGGCAGCCACATGGTCATCTGTACACACCTTTACCAAACGCAATAACCTGGACTCTTCCTCAAGCCAGGAATGTTTATTTGGAAAGGCATTGCCACATTCTGGGCACACAGACCTATGAAGGAACTCCTAAATTATTATGAGTCTAAAAATTCTGACTCCCTCCTCCAGGAATACGTACACTGCTTTGGGAGTTTATCATAAAATGAGGAATACGTTGGAGAACACAATCCCTGCAAAGAACCGGTTACTTTAAAAAATAAAGAGTAAATTGTATTTGTTTTATAGTTGTACATCTGCATAGTGAAAGAATCATGTACATTTGTATGCCTTTTCATTTCCAGTTACAATATAGGCATAGTAAAATGAACAACTGTTTATACTTAACCCCTAATGATACCTCCCTCCCTACCCTTCAACTCCCTCCCCCCTGTGCTGCCCGTTGTATTGGTGTTTTGTTCACCACTTACATGTTCAGCGACGGTGGACTGTTTGTGTGGTCATTGGGGATGGGTGTACTGTCTCCGCTTCTTGTGTGGCTGGTGCATACAGCAATTGAGTGAGTGTATTTCATGCCGCTATATCCGCATTAGTGTCTGAGGGGCTTATGTGTGCTGCCCGCTGCCAGGCTGTTGTTTTGGCCAATGCCCATTTTCTAAGGTCCTGCCACCAATCTTCTACGTGGGGGCCTCCTGGGGACTTCCATGTCATCACTATTCTGGATTTAGCCAGTATAAAAGCCAAGTCTTTCTTTTTGGTGACAGACCGTAAGTGTTCGGACGTGTAAAACAACCCAGCATGCAGGCAGCAGGTGATAGTGGGTATATATTAAGGCTTCCTTTGTTCCTTCTGTCTGCTATACCTACCCAGTACTTGTCACACCTACTGTGCCCCTTCATCTTGGTGTTCGTTCTACCGATGTGCCAATCACTCTGCAAAGGGTACGTTTTGCATACAGAACGGCTAGACCGTTCTACACTAGGTGGAGGTTATTTGATACTCTTCCTGTTAAGCGGCGAAGACAGCTGTTAGGCCGTTAGAGACCATGTGTTCTTCTGTTTGTCACGCGTCTCTATTGCACGTACTTAGCAGTACGTCGGCGTTCAGTCGCTGCTTCTGATTGTTTGTTGTGGCTTAGTCTGAAGCCCCGGCTCGTTTGAGTCTCTTCTATCCAGTGGTTCCGGTCTACTACAATCCTTTCAGTATTCGGAGTGGAATTGGTTGGATCCTGACTCTCGCTACCCTACCCGAACGGGAAACTCCAAGTAAGCGTTCATCTGGTGGTATCCTGACCGCAACCTTCTTCCTATGAACACTTGCTTCTCGCCATCTTTCCCAAGCGGGAAACTTCAAGTAGCATTTCGCTGGCGATTTCCTGGTTGCTACATTTGTTGTCTATCCTACAGATGGACTAATCGCTGAGTGCTACTTATTTCAAGCAAATTACCTTGGCTGACTGCCAATCACATCTGTTATGTTTCATATTAGTTGGCAGCTGCTTCCAGCGTTCTTCTTTACTCAGCATTCTGAGTTTGCTCAAATCAGTTGGTTTGGGTTCATTGTTTATTTTCCAAGTGCATTGAAACTGCTTATTGTTACCCAAGTTGAAACATTTATCCAGACAAGGATTGAGCTTCTGTTTTCTTCATTGTACTGAACTCTTGTGAATATCCAAAAGTGCACAGAACTATTGGGACGCTATCCAGGGGTGCACCAACCCGATACTTGTGCGACCCTCGTTCCGTTCGGGATTAGCTTCCATACTAACCATTCCCTTCCTACTCATTGTTTCCCATTGGAATTACCTGGATTTCATTGTGGAATACTTTTGTGTTTTGGACTACGCCAACAGGTTAGTGTGGGTTCAGAAGGGGTCTAATAGATTGAGACATCTGGGAAGCATACTTATAGTGTCCTTTTATTTCTACAGCTTGGCGGTTGTGTCATGCTCCTTGCCCTTTCCATTGATTACTCACTCTGCTGTATTTATGTATCAGACAGAGAGTTTCATCAGTTGGAAGGTCTAACTTTGATCCTACTCTTATCTCTCCGTGGTAGTCCATCAGTGATCGGATAGCAGAACTTCAAGCCGGTTGGATTACTCTCACCACGTATCCTTTACTAAGGTCTGACCTTACGACTTGTATCATTTGATTGTACAGGTGGTGGTATACCTATCCAGGGATCTGTTCATGACAGTACTGCTGCATGTTAGGACAGGACCAGAACATGTGCAATATGCCAGCATCCGGGGCAGCACATCTAGGGCAGTGTTGTGTTGCCGCCCCTTCTGATTTGGATATTGCAAGAGGTGTCGGGTACGCTCTATGCGTTAAATACAGTTGGATCAGTTGCCATCTCGAGTTCCGGGAGGGCTTTCGCATGGTATCGTAGTATCTGTGCCCAGTGCGTATCTTGGAGCGGAGTTGCCAGGTCGTCCTCCCACCTAGCCCTAATGATTGCATCCGTCAAGGGTCTACTCATTAGGAGAAATCCGTACAACCTAGAGATAATCTGTGTACTTTCCGCAATGTCATACAAGGTGTCAATTATGAAGTGTGCTTCCACTACCTCTCTGTACAATCATGTTTTTTATGGTGCAGTGTAGCAAGTATTGACCCTGATGTAGGCCTGTGTTATCTGCGAACTCTTGAAAGTGTGTGAAGGAGGTGTCTGTAAGTACGTCCCCTATTGTAGCAATGCCCGTAGGTTCCTAATGTGTCCGGATTCCCAGGTGCGCCTGAGTTGCTTTTGGGGCTAGAGAGGCCAAGGGAATCTACCGAAATGGGTCCTTCAATTTAATGAATGCTAAGGCCCTGTCCCACAGTTGGATGCCCAGTGTCACTAAGTATGGCTAATGCCCTGCTAGTGGCTGTTTCCTCCACAGCATTTCTTTCAGAAAGGTACGCAGCATTGTAGTAGCCTTGTGTTTGTGGTAGGTTCATCCGCTAACCACCTTACCACGAATTGCAGCTGCCCTGCAGTGAAATGCAGCTAAAAGTGACGCACCCTTATGCTTACTTCATTGTAGGGTCTTTGTAGCAATGCTAGTGATATCCTGTATCTACCATTATGCCACAGGAATTCTCTGCACAAGGAGTCAATAGTTTTAAAGAAGGCTTAGAGTATGTTATATGGGACGTTTGCAAATTAATGTAGGAGCCTTGGTAGGGCGACCTTTTTTAACAGTGCAGCTCTGCCCATCAGTGAAAGGGGTAATTTGGTTCAGAATGTCCTATAGTTATTTGCCCCCTCTAGTGCTTTCTGTGTCTTGTTGTCGTGTTCCTTTGCCAGGTCATGGAATGTATCCACGCCTACATAACGAAATTTAGTGGTGCTCCATTTTAGGGCCAGCACTGGGAGTTTATTTGGTTTCGTTTTGGCTAGTCCAGCCAACGGAAACAGATATGACTTTTCCTTACTGACTGTAATGCCAGAGACCTGAGCAAAGTTAGCAAGGGCTTCTATTATGAGTTCTAAGTTGTATTCCGGGTTTAGCACATATATGAGCTTGTCATCGGCGTACATGGAGATCAGGTGATGAGTCCCTAGGACCGGTATGCCCACTGTCATGTATTCCGTTCGTAGATATGTAGCCGCCAGCTCCATAGCCAAGATGTACAGCAGTGGGGACAACGGCAGCCCTGTCTACTGCCCTTCTCTAGCACCCAGGGCTAT
The DNA here is from genome assembly GCF_040938575.1 of Ambystoma mexicanum. Taxonomy (NCBI): domain Eukaryota; kingdom Metazoa; phylum Chordata; class Amphibia; order Caudata; family Ambystomatidae; genus Ambystoma; species Ambystoma mexicanum. The sequence goes on from NC_090933.1 coordinate 41,563,355, forward strand.
TAGAAGTGTCAGCCAATCCCATTTAATAGAATCAAATGCTTTTATAGTGTCCAAGATTGCTATGGCGTACTGTGCATCCCAAGAGGCAGTGCTGTACATGATATGATGCAAACGTCTCAAGTTCCAGGACATATTTCTACCTGGCACGTATCCTGTTTGGTCAGGGTATACCAGTGTCTGCATTACCTTTTTTAGTCTGTTGGCTATCGTTGCTGTAAGGATTTTGCTGCCCTGGTTAAGCATGGCCAAAAGGTCTATATGAAATACATTCCTGTGGCGGCTAATTGGGTTTTAGCAGGGGTACTATTGTAGATTCCCTTAGGCTCAGCGGGAGGAGGCCGGAATATACGCCTCGTTCAGGGCGTTCAGAAAGCAGGGGGCTAATTCCATAGCAAATTCCTCATAAAACCCACTTGGCAGGCTGTCTCAGCCTGGGATTTTTCTGGTGGGCAGTGATTTTAGTGTGTGAATCAATTTCTCGACCGTGCTCGGGGTGACTAGGGCACTGGCTGCAGTCTCATCTAATTTTGGGAGATCTATTTCACTTAACAACTCCTTTGTACTCATGCACGTGTTCCTGGGTGTTTCCTGATATACACTGCGGTAGAAGTCGTAAAAAACGTAACTGATGTCCTCTTGGGTGTTGCATGTGGTCCCCTGTTGTGTATCTATTGAATAGATAGGTGTGCGTTGTTCTTTTTTACATAGCCATGCAAGTAGTCTGCCCGGTTTGTCCCCCTCTGCGTTCTGTCTCTCTACGTATTTGGTGTAGCTATGCTTGCCCAGTCATACCCAGCAGCTCAGACATTTTTGACGCAGGGCTGTTCCTTTTTCCTCTCCATCTTCCTGGTTAATGTGGGATTGTTGCAGGGCTTGTAGAGCGTCTTCGGTGGAGTACAGTTCCTTAGAGAGCATAGCTTGAATGCCTCCCCAACTTGGCAATTTGCATAGGGTACCCGCACTGGGCACACTGCCGTTATTTTGCAGGCTGTAATCTGTAATGCTGTCAGCCGATGCGTGTGATCACAAACAGAAGGATTATTGGATAGGGGGATTTGACCCCGGTATTACTTACCTGACAACAGTCGCATGGATTGTTCATGTTATTTTTGGCCCTGATTTGAAAAAGGCTCAGGTGAGCTGAAACACCTGTAATCAAACTGAAGAGGGCATTTTTTGTTTGATTATGCATTAAAACCCAGTATATATATTTCTGATGTTTGTTAATCTGCTTAGAATCACATGATGTGCATAGGTCCGACATCCAGTGGTCACTGCGGAGTATTGCATTTTGTTTTTCGTAGTCGAAAAGGGGACGTCGACAAAGCGTGTCTGAAACACTATCCCTATAGTGACGTGCGTTGTACCCACAATCCCTCACGCGTCGAGGTCCCTCAGATTGTTTTTTTCCGCCCAGCTACTGGTCGCCTTTACGCGGAGCTCCTCGAGAGACATTGCAGATTTCATCTCCTCGACCTTTGGTCGTTTTCCTATTAATATATAACACATAGATCCCTCCCTTGACGCAGTTGTGAAGCTGTTTCTCCGCCGAGCAAGATCTTCGACGGAGGGGACGAGTGGAGGAGATCCTTCGGTGTTGCCGAACACGTGGCCTGGCCTCGCAGGCCAAATACAGTAGGGAGAGTGGGGTTGTGGGACATCTCTGTTTCCTTTCTGAGAATGCCTTTCCTTTTCCCCTTCCTTTCCCTTGGGGTCGTTATCACGATTTACTGCCTCAGCTATGGAGAGGACACCCTTTAGGTTTTGCCCGCGTTGCAAGGGCAAGTTCACTTGGAAGGACAAGCATTCACGGTGTAACCGCTGCTTGCCCCTCAATCACAAGGAGGAGGGTTGCACGGCTTGTCGGCTTCTTAAGCCAAAGACTCTAAAAGACAGTAAGGTCAAGAGGTGGGCAGCCTACGCTATGTCGAAGGCCGATTCCTCACCTGCCGCTGCTACCACCGACAGTGACGAGGAACGTGATAACACGACCTCTGCTACGGAAGTCGTAGACCCCTCTAAAGAGCGCTCGCGCTCTTCGTCATCTGTCCCCAGCCCCGACGGGCTCGGCTCACGCCCTGCTTATGGGGATGAACACCCCGGCGACACTGACGCACAGGATACCACACATAAGCACACAACCCACGGCTCTTCTTCGTCGAAGACGAAGAAAGCATCAGCGCCCAAGGAGACGCAGGTTCCACCGGCGGCCTCCTCGGACCGTTAAGGTTCGAAGCCCCTCTCGCAACCGCAGCCGCGACCAGCGACTGGGCTTTCGGCAAATAAGGGCGCCGCCCCCAAACCATCGGCCGGCGCGCTCCAGCAGAGAGCGCACGCCGCCGTAGAACGATGGACACCCGTAACGTCGAAACCACAGCCCTCCTCTGACAAACGAGTCGCAGAGAGCTTAGCGAGGATCGTTGTAGCCGACGCCCAGAAGCGTACGCCGAAAGACACGTCGAGCGCTACGCAAAGGTCGAAAGACACACCGAAAAAGCCCGAAGAAAGACAGGGACTACCCCCTTCAGTCGGGGGGACCCCCAGCACACCGGAAGGCTTTTCGGAAGGCGACGGGACACTTTCCTCGACGTTATGGGAGAGGTCGAGCCGTTTTCAGCTAGAAGACACTAATTTTCCCCCGCTAGACCGCTCAGGGGTACCCTATGAGACCATGGAAAGGCTCCATCTCTGCATGGAGAGAATGGAGAGGTTTATGAAGACCCAGAACCCTCCCACTCCCAAGAGAACAAGAGAAGGGCCTCAGGAGGACCCCAGGGCTAAATATCCGAGACTATTCAATCCCCAGCAGGACACAGCCTCAGATTTCCATAATGTGTATGACCTCACTGGTGAGGAACAATACTTGGAGGAGGAGGATGAATTTGTGGACGATGAAGAGGGACAGAACCAGGAGGAAGGTCTGGAAGACAGCCCAGACATGGTAGGAGAAGGCTTCGGAGAAAATCCAGAAGAAGGGCCTTCACATCCCTGGCAATCCCCATCAGTATATTCGGACACTGATGTCCTGAACCTAAATCCTCCTGACAATTCACCTTTTAGGAACACGTCTCCCACAGACGATCAGCCCACATTCAATGCCCTGTTGCGCAGAGCAGCAGCACATTTCGAACTGGACACTGGAGAGATCTCTCCTGAAATACTTTGTGGAAAGAGTAATTAAGGAGAAACCCCCGGTCAGCCAGACCATTCCCCTCCTCGCTTCAGTGAAGAGAAGAATCATCCCTTTGCTATCCACGCCCGCACCAATCAGAGGAGTTAATCCAAGAATTTAAAAACTTTTTACTCCTTCACCCTTAGACCCGCTGTACATCAGGGGACATTCTATTCCTGACTCCCTTGTAGTAACTAATATAAGGAAGAGGGAAGGGGTGCCGCTGTCCACCAGCGAGGCACCACCTGACAAGGAGGGCAAGAGATTATAACCCCTTGGAAAGAGAGTCACATCCTCGGCTGCCTTTTCTGCAAGAATTGCGAACAACAATTCTTTGCTAGCTAGCTACGCGGGCGCGCAGTGGGCCAAACTGCGCAAAGACGCCGAAGAAGCGCCGGAACCACTACGGACACGCCTGCTATCAACTATTGGCGAAGGAACCCAGGTCAACCAGAGCATTGTGAAGAACTCTCTGGATGCTGCAGAGACAGCGGGACGTTCCCTGGTTCAGGGAACACTCCTAAAACGCCATGTATGGCTGCGTAACTCAGTGTTCAAAAAAACGGAGACACAGGCGTCTTTAATAAATAAACCCATTGAAGACTCAAACGTCTTCGGGAAAGTGGTGGATGAGGCTCTGGAGATGGCTAAAAAAGAGTTTGATACTATCAAAACTCTTGACCAGATCTCTAAGCCCACTACCAGACGCGGCTATGGCAACAAACGCTTTTTTCGTGGCCAACGCCAACAGCAGAATCAGCAGCAACAGTACCCTGCCACCAATTACCAGACCAATAGTGGGCAGTACAGCCAAAGAGGCCAGCGCCGTGGCAAAGGGAGAGGTCGGGGGTCCACTCCCAGAGGCTCCCAAGCCCCCAACAGATTCGCGCCCCCTCCCATGCAACACCGGTCGGGGGCCGGCTAACATCCTTTCTTCCAGCATGGGAGGGAATAACGTCAGACCGCTGGGTACTTTCCACCGTAGCCCACGGATACTGCATCGAATTCAACGGTTCCCCAACATACAGACCCCCGAGGGGACGACGCATGACACCAGAACACCTTGCCATCCTTCTCCAAGAAGTAGAACTGCTGCTGGAAAAAGGAGCCATAGAGGTCGTGCCTCTATCTCAGGTAACGGAAGGTATTTATTCAGTGTACTTCCTTGTACCCAAAAAGGATCTAACCATGCGCCCTGTATTAGATCTGCGCCCAGCGAACAAGTTTGTCAAACCCCAGAAGTTTTGTATGGTGACCTTACAGGAAGTGATCAACCTGCTATCACAAGGAGATTACATGACAACACTAGACATGAAAGATGCATACTTTCATATTTTAATGTTGCCAGCGCACAGAAAATACCTCAGGTTCATGATAGAGGGCAAACACTACCAGTTCAGAGTGCTACCCTTCGGCATAGCATCTGCACCAAGGGTATTCACGAAGGTACTGGCAGTGGCAGCGGCCCACCTGCGCAGGTTGTCCATCCCAGTTTACCCTTACCTCGACAACTGGCTCATAACAGGGGATTCTTACGAAACATGCTTCTCCAATACCCAAAAGACTGTAGACCTTTAGTTCCAGCTGGGCTTCTCCATCAACAAAAAGAAGTCCAGTTTAGACCCCAGCCAAATCAAACAATTCCTAGGGGCTCTAATTCAAACAAAGGACGGCCTCGTCTTCCCCTCCAACGAGAGGGTCCAAAACATGCTGTTTCAGATCCCTCAATATGTGGCCGGTCGAGAGGTGACGGTACGCAAAGCAATGCGCTTGCTAGGCATGATGGCGTTGTTTATTTATTTGGTACCTCACGCGCGCCTGCGCCCAATGCAAGAGTGGCTCAACAGCCAGTGGTGTCAGGCCAGCGGACTATGGGACGATCTAGTGGTAGTCTCGCAGGCCTTGGTTCTCTCGCTACGGTGGTGGACAAAGGAAAACCTGGAAAGAGGCAAACCCTTTGCCACACCCGCGGCGGAAGCCACTCTAACCACAGACGCATCCCTCACAGGATGGGGGGCTCACCTATCCCATCAGACTGCTCACGGAGTGTGGACTCCGAACGTAGCATCCAAACACATAAATCTACTGGAGCTACTAGCTGTGTTCAAGGCGCTAAAAGCCTTCCAGGAACACCTACAAGGCAAAACAGTGATGGTCCTTACAGACAGCACCACAGCCATGTACTACATCAACAAGCAGGGGGGCACCCACTCTCCAGGACTGTCCAAACTGGCCCAAAATATATGGAAGTGGGCTCTCAAACAAAACATTTTCCTACTGTCACAACATGTACCAGGGGAACTCAATCTGCTGGCAGACAAACTCAGCAGAGATTTCCCCCTGCCCGAAGAGTACGAATGGCGACTGCACGGAGACATCGTCCTCGACGTCTTCACACAATGGGGATTCCCAGAAATAGACCTGCTTGCAACCCTGGAGAACTCACAATGCCAAATTTACGCCTCCAGGTACCCCCAGAACCAATCCAAGGGGAACGGTCTGTCGATGCAATGGTCAGGGAAATTTGTTTACACTTTTCCCCCGACTCCCCTTCTCAACAAGGTGGTGCACAAGATGCACCAGGAACAAGTGACCATGATACTGGTGGCCCCAATGTTGGCCCGACAGCCATGGTTCGCTCACTTGATGGAGATGTCCCTATCTCCCCCAGTGAAACTCCCCTGCCCGTACAACATGCTGTCACAAGACAACGACAGGACTCTGCATCCATGCCCCCAGAACATGAACTTAGCACCCTGGCTCCTGAGATCATAGAATTTGGACATCTACAGCTCCCGCAGAGATGCATGGACATCCTCAGGGAAGCCAGAAAACCTAACACTCGCAACTGCTATTCTAGCAAGTGGAAGAGATTTGTCATCTGGTGCAGAGGAAAGAGCATCAACCCGATTGACTGCTCTCCCACACATATCGTTCTATACCTGACCCATTTATTGGATTCAGGTCTAGTGTTCAATTCCATTAAAGTCCACCTAGCGGCACTTTCTGCATACACCACTTCCCAACTCAAAGTGTCGTGGTGGAAGATCCCTGTTATAAAGGCCTTCATGGAGGGAGTAAAGAGAATATACCCCCCGATAGCTGACCCAGCTCCCGGATGGGACCTTAACGTGGCACTTACCAGACTCATGGGCTCACCATTTGAACCCATGCACAAAGCATCTCTTAAAGACCTCACTCTTAAGACTGCTTTCCTAATAGCTATCACCTCCATCAGGAGAGTAAGTGAACTACAGGCTCTTTCTATTCTAGACCCCTTCGTTACGGTTCACAGAGATAAGGTGGTTCTACGCACGCACCCAAGGTTTGCTCTGAAATTCATCTAGAAATTCCACGTAAACCAGTCTATAGAACTACCAACGTTCTTTCAAAATCCTTCCAACTTGGGAGAAAAAAGTCTGCACACACTAGATGTGCGCAGAGCGGTCATGTTCTACATGGAAAGAACCAGACCACTGAGGAAGACTAATCAGTTCTTCGTCTCAGTGGCAGCAGGAAGAGAAGGGGATGCAGTTTCAAAGTCCACTATTTCTAGAAGGATTGTTCAATGCATCACTCTGCTATACTCTTGCTAAGAGAGAACTTCCCTTTAAGCCAAGCGCACACACTACTCGAGGCACGGGGGCGTCCATAGCATTCATTGCAAATGTTCCCCTTGAGTCCATCTGCAAAGCGGCTACCTGGAGTTCTGTGCACACCTTTATAAAACGCTACTGTCTAGATGCACACTCGAGATCTGACTCCCAGGTGGGACAGGCAGTATTAAGAAATCTTTTCTCTACTGTTCCTTCTCATAACCCACCACCAACTCCGGGTACTGCTCGCTAGTCTATGCACAGCATGTGATTCTAAACAGATTAACAAACATCAGAAGACAATGCATTACTTACCGTAAAAGCATTTCTGATGGTTGTATCTGCTTAGATTCACATGCGCCCACCCTTCTTCCCCGCTCGGATGGAAGGAACATAGACTTCCTTTTATATCTCTCTTTTCTGTACTCACTCACGTCTAGAAGGCTCCCTCAGGGCAGAAAAATACAAACAGAGGGACCTCGACACGTGAGGGATTTTGGGTACAAAGCACGTCACTATAGGGATAGTGTTTCAGACACGCCTTGTCGACTTCCCCTTTTCGACTACGAAAAACAAAATGCAATACTCCGCAGTGACCACTGGATGTCGGACCTATGCACAGCATGTGATTCTATTCTAAATATATATATATATATATTTCTGATGTTTGTTAATCTGCTTAGATTAACAATTTATATATGCTTAGATATATATATTTCTGAGGCTTGTGGAATCTGCTTAGATCACATGCTGTGCATAGGCCGACATCTAGTGGAAGCTGCGGAGTATTACAGTTTGTTTTTCGAAAATCGAAAATGGGCGTCGACACAGGGCGTGCCAGTAATACTATCCCTAGTGTGACGTCCACTGTACCCATGATCCCTCACGCGTCTAGGATCCCCAGATTGTTTTTTTCCGCCATTCTGGTCGGAAGCACTTCATCGGAGTTCCCTGGCTTTGCCATATTTGCACTTAAAACTAATTCTAATTTGCCCCGTTTTGTCACCCTTACGTCGATCAGCATCTCGACGCCGAACCGGGGAGGAGATCAACGTCGAAACCCGACGGATTGGGCCTTGAGGCTTCCGCCTCGGCTCGGGCCTGGGCCGCTGGCCTCGGCCCTACAAGTAGGGAGAGTGGGGGGTGGTACACTTCCACACTCGGTTATAGACACCTTCTTACCTACACACACTTGCCCGCTGCCCACAGGCGCGTATGGAGGGTACGCCCTTTCAGTTTTGCCCCAAGTGTAATAAGAAATACCCTTGGGTAGATAAGCACGCTACGTGCAACCTTTGCCTGCCCAGAGACCACCCCGAGGCGGGTTGCAGGGCCTGTAGCAGGTTTAAGACTAAAACCCTTAAGGACCGCTCCACCAAGCGTTGGGCCCACCACGCCAAGCTAGCAGCTATGGAGGCGGAGGGTACCTTCAGCGACGGCAGCGACGCCGGACTTTCGGACGGCGAGGGCACCAAGGCGTCGAAAGACAGCCTAACGCACGTCCCCGGCCTCGGAAGGTCGTCCGTCCCGGCGACTATGGGGAAGTCCCCCGGCGACAAGAGCGTTACACATACACACGCTAAACACAAAAAAGCCACCCGAGATTCGACGTCGTCGAAACCTCGGAAAGAGGCACAGAAGGAGCGGTCCGAAAGGACGTCCTCTGGGCGGTCCCGGTCGAGGTCGCCGCACGACGTCAGGCAAGCCTCCACACTTGCACATAGTGCCTCGCCCATTAACATCACGGAAGATCACTCGTCCGGAGACGAACACGACTTCCATCCCCAGCCTGCACCCCAGGGAAAGGGTACATCACTTGGGAGTAAAGAGGGCCCAGTTTCGAAGCCTAGTTCGAAACACAGGGATTCCACCTCCGATCCTCGACGCCAGGCGTCGAAAGATAAGGGAAATGGTAAACACACTTCCACCCACGGGGAAGGGGGTAAGCAACAAAGGAAACAACCCTTGGTATCCCCCACAACAATAGAACTGACTTCCTCGTCCAAGTCTTCTCAGGGACAGTCCATAGAGAGTTCCAGCAAGGTCACCCCAAGCTCAAAACTCTGGTCATGCGAGGACATTGACAGAGTAATGTCAAGGATGTCCTCCTTAGCAAATTTCTTCGAAAGACACCCTGACCAACTCCTAGCTTTAAACCCTCAGGAATCTTCTCCCTCAGGTTCAAGGGACCCTATCCCTTCAAATAAAAGGCCCCGGGTCGAGACACCATTAAAGGCTTCAGACCCCTTCGAGGTCCAACCCTATTCTTGCCTTTTCCCTACAGGCCAAGGAGACTCTTCCCTTATAGAGGGCCAGGATTTTGAGACACCAGAAGATCTCGCAGTGTCAGATTATTACGGGGAGGGCGAAGACGAGGATGAGCCAGAAAATAGCCCAGATATTTTCAGAATGGACTCACCAGTCGAAAGGGAAGCCCCAGTGTCTGATTCCCCAATAGATAATCAGCCCCTCCTGAATGAACTGCTCTCTCGGGCAGCTAACCACTTCCACATAGACACACAAGGTGTCCAAGAAGAGAGGGACTTCGCGGAGGAACTAATAGGGGAAAGGAAGACAGTAGCCCAGACCATTCCCATCCTGAAATCTATTCAACGCAGAATAGCACCATCCCTTGTCAACCCAAACCTAACAAGACCTGTAAACCCGAGAGTAGAGAAGCTGTTTAAAGCAGCCCAGTCGGACCCTCTATATATTAGAGGCCAACTTAAGCCAGACTCTCTAGTCGTAACTAACACCCGCAAGAGAGCTGGAACCCCATTATCTTCCTCGGAGGCTCCCCCCGACAAGGAAAGTAAGAAACTCTATGGTTTTGGTAGAAAAGTAGCTTCCACGGCAGCCTACTAAACCAGAATCGCGAATTCCACCACACTGTTGGCCAGCTACAACTGCCATCAGTGGGAAGAAGTTGCAGCACTAATAGATTCCGCTCCCGAACCCCTTAAGAGCCAGCTATCTCGCATTTGTGCAGAGGGAAGAAACGTCTCAGGCTGCATTTTAAAAGCAACTTTGGACGCCGCAGACAATGCGGGTAGAATTATAGCAGAGGGGACTGTCATCAAAAGACATGCTTGGTTGAGGCAGTCGGGATTCAGAGCAGAAACACAAGCTGCACTCTTAGACAAACCAGTGGAAAGTGATCTCCTGTTTGGAAAGGCAGTCGAGGACGCTCTAAAAAACGCTAAGGAGGAATTCGACACCCTCAAATCCCTTGGCCAATTAACTACAAAACCACCTAACCAAAGAGGGAACGGCAATTTTCGTCGCCCCCGCGGCCAAAATTCCAATAGAGGAAATAGCTATTCCCACACCCAGGGTACACAGTGGAACACCAACTCACAACAGTCTACCCAGGGGTATGGTAGGGCTAGTAGAAGAGGACGTGGTAGAGGCAGAGGCAGCCCCAGCAAAGGAGGCGGCACGCCTCCACCAAAGCAGTGACGCTCATTTCAGGGTCCCTTCCCATGCAACCCCAGTAGGGGGACGAATATCCAGCTTCACCCAGGCATGGGAAGGGATAACATCCGACAGATGGGTGCTGTCGACGGTATCCAAGGGGTACTGTATAGAACTACTGCAACGTCCCCGAAACCATCCTCCAAGACAAAAAGTCCACTCTTTAGAACATCAAAAGATCCTCCTCGAGGAAATCTACAATCTGCTCCTAAAGGACGCGATAGAACTCGTCCCAGGACACCAGGTAAACAAGGGTATCTATTCAACCTACTTCCTTGTGCCAAAGAAAGATTTAACAATGCGCCCAGTATTGGACTTACGGCCTGCCAACAAGTATGTCAAGCCCCAAAAATTCCGTATGACCACGCTACAAGAGGTAATCCCACTCCTAAAAAAGGGGGATTACATGGCAACCTTGGATATGAAAGATGCCTATTTTCATATTTCCATGCTCCCGGCGCACAGAAAATACTTGCGCTTCAAGGTGGACAGTCGCCACTACCAATTCAAGGTACTGCCCTTCGGGATAGCTTCAGCACCAAGGGTATTCACCAAGGTACTGGCGGTGGCAGCTGCACACCTACGCAGGGAGGCAATCCCAGTGTACCCTTATCTGGACGACTGGCTCATAACGGGGGAAACCCCAGGAATCTGCAGGTCAAACATTCAGAGGACTATCGACGACCTCCACGAATTAGGCTTCTCTATCAACGAGAAAAAGTCAAGTCTGGTGCCAAGCACCTCAAAACAGTTTCTAGGAGCTATCCTAGATACTCAGAAAGAATTGACCTTCCCCTCGGAAGAAAGAATTCGGAATATACTTCTGCAAATTCCGCATTATCAGTCAGGTCAACAGATAACAGTACGCAAAGCTATGCGGTTACTGGGCATGATGGCGTCATGCATTTACCTGGTCCCCCACGCGCGTCTGCGCATGCGTCCCATGCAGGAATGGTTGGCGAAACAGTGGTCTCAGGCAAGTGGTCAGTGGGACGATCTAGTGGTCGTTTCGCCAACACTCGTACAGAGCCTACACTGGTGGACAAGAGAGAATCTCGCAAAGGGGAAACCCTTTTACGATCCCGAAGTACAGGCAGTGGTGACTACAGATGCATGCCTGACTGGGTGGGGAGCTCACCATCTCCACCACACAGCTCAGGGTCTCTGGTCTCACTCAGTAGCCAAGAACCACATCAATCTGCTAGAGCTTCTGGCAGTATTCCGAGCGCTGCAGGCGTTCGAGCCCCATCTACTGAACTTGTCGGTGCAGATCAGGACGGACAGCACGACAGCCATGTTCTATCTGAACAAGCAAGGAGGGACTCGTTCGCCAAATCTGTCCAAGCTTGCCCAGAAAATATGGATATGGGCACTCAGACGGAACATCTTCCTGTCATCGCAACATGTTCCAGGGGAGCTCAATTCCCTAGCGGATGCTCTAAGCAGAGACTCCCTCCCAGAAGAACACGAATGGGTCCTTCACAGAGACGTAGTAGAAGATCTCTTCTCTCAGTGGGGTTTCCCCACTATAGACCTATTCGCCACAAGCGAAAACAAACAATGCCCAGGATTTGCATCCAGGTTCCCCCAAACGGACTCCCAGGGGAATGCCCTGTGGATGAACTGGTCAGGGATGTTTGCGTACGCTTTTCCACCAACTCCTCATCAGGAAGGTGGTGTACAAGATGAACAAGGAATCAATGACGCTCATCCTAGTTGCTCCCATGTGGGCGAGACAACCATGGTTTCCACACCTACGCAGGATGGCGGTGTGCGAGCCCATCAGACTCCCAGCCTGGTACAACCTTCTGTCCCAGCAACAAGGTCAAACAGTGCATCAGGAACCCAACTCTATGAACCTAGCAGCATGGCTCCTGAAGTCATAGAGTTTGGACATCTCAAATTACCACAGAGGTGTATGGACATTCTAAAAGAGTCCAGGAAACCAAATACAAGACACTGTTACTTTGACAAGTGGAAAAGATTCGTTATCTGGTGCCAGAATAAACAAATCAACCCGGTTGATTGCACTCCTTCCAACGTTGTAACATACATGCTCCACCTGCTGGATGCAGGGTTGGTTTTTAACTCTCTGAAAGTACACCTGGCAGCCCTCTCGGCTTACACCACATCCCATAACAGGGTCTCGTGGTGGAAAGTACCAGTAGTTAAAGCCTTCATGGAAGGAGTAAAGAGACTTCACCCTCCTATTTCGAACCCACCGCCAGGATGGGACCTCAACGTGGTGCTAGCTAAGCTCATGGGCCCCCCTTCGAACCCATGCATAAAAGTAGTCTCAAACACCTGACTTATAAAACGGCCTTCTTAGTAGCCATTACCTCCATAAGAAGGGTCAGTGAAATTCAGGCTCTGTCAGTGCAAGATCCTTTCTTTACTATCCACAAGGACAAACTGGTTTTACGCACACACCCTAGGTTCTCACCAAAATTCATATCCAAGTTCCATGTAAACCAGTCCATCGAGCTTCCGGCTTTCTTCCAAAACCCACAAAGCTCGGCTGAGGTGAAACTACACACCCTAGATGTGCGTAGGGCGGTCTTATACTATGTAAATAAAACCAGACCGCTAAGGAAAACAGATCAACTGTTTGTCTCCGTAGCTACAGGCAGAGAGGGGGATCGCGTCTCTAAGGGCGCTATCTCTAAGTGGATTATCAACTGTATAGAGCTGTGTTACTCTCTTTCTGAAAAGACTCTGCCTTTTACGCCAAGGGCCCACTCTACTAGAGGTATTGGGGCCACTCTGGCTTTCATTGCAAATGTTCCCCTCGACACCATTTGCAAAGCAGCTACTTGGAGCTCTATTCACACTTTTACTCAGCATTACTGCATTGACACTCATTCCAAGACAGATACACAAGTGGGACAAGCGGTTCTAAGACACCTGTTTGCTCATGACCCTTCTCACATCCCACCTCCTTCTTCTGGTACTGCTCGCTAATCTATGCACAGCATGTGATCTAAGCAGATTCCACAAGCCTCAGAAGGGATACATTACTCACCGTAATCGTATTTCTGATGCTTGTATCTGCTTAGATTCACATGCGACCCACCCTTCCTCCCCTCCGAGAGAAGGCGCATGGTTGCTTGTAGTCTTACCTTTCTGTCTATCTGCTTGGACTATCTGTACTCACGCTACTCCTCATGCTACCTCATGTCAGGAAAAACACAATCTGGGGATCCTAGACGCGTGAGGGATCATGGGTACAGTGGACGTCACACTAGGGATAGTATTACTGGCACGCCCTGTGTCAACGCCCATTTTCGATTTTCGAAAAACAAACTGTAATACTCCGCAGCTTCCACTAGATGTCGGCCTATGCACAGCATGTGAATCTAAGCAGATACAAGCATCAGAAATACGATTACGGTGAGTAATGTATCCCATATATTTCTGATGTTTGTTAATCTGCTTAGAATCACATGCTGTGCATAGGTCCGACATCCAGTGGTCACTGCGGAGTATTGTATTTTGTTTTTCGTAGTCAAAAAGGGGACGTCGACAAGGCGTGTCTGTAACACTATCCCTATAGTGACGTGCGTTGTACCCACAATCCCTCACGCGTCGAGGTCCCTCAGATTGTTTTTTTCCGCCCAGCTACTGGTCGCCTTTATGCGGAGCTCCTCGAGAGACATTGCCAAATAGTTTCTTCGAACTTTGGTTGTTTGTTATTAATATCAATAACGTAGATCCCTCCCTCGACGCAGAGGCGTTTCTCCGCCGAGCAAGATCTTCGACGGAAGGACGAGCGGAGGAGATCCTTCGGCGCTGCCGAACACGTGGCCTGGCCTTGCCGGCCATACACAGTAGGGAGAGTGGGGCTTTGTGGTCTTTCTTTCTTTTCTTTAAGAATGCCTTTCTCTTTCCCCTCCCTCTCTTTCGAGGTCGTAGTCACACTTATTACCCTCAGCTAGAGAGGACGCCATTTAGGTTTTGCCCGCTTTGCAAGGGTAAATATACCTGGAAGGATAAGCACAAACGGTGCAACCGTTGCTTACCCCTCGATCACCAGGAGGACGGCTGTGCGGCCTGTAAATTACTAAAGCCCAAAACTCTAAAGGACCGAAGGGTCAAAAGGTGGGCGGCCTACGCCATGTCTAGGCCTGACTCCTCGCCCGCTGCCGCCGTCGAGTGTGACGAGGACAGTGACTACACGGCCCCCGTAACGGAGGCTGTAGACCTCTCAAAGGAGCGTTCATGCTACTCGTCGTCCTTCCCCGGCCCCGACAAGTCCGGCTCACGCCCAGCTTATGGGGATGAACACCCCGGCGACAAGGACGCACACAGAAAAACACCAAAGCACATACCCCCAGGCACACATTCGTCAAAGACGAAGGCAGCCATAGCCCCAACGGGGACGCCGGGCCCACCGACGTCTTCCGCCGACCGTAAGGATCGTCAGCCCTCCCCGCCACCGCGACAGGCGACTGGGCACTCTAAAAATAAGGGCGCTAACACCAAAATTTCCGGCGACACGCATCGCAAGAGCGCTCACGTTGCCAACAAGGACTCGACGACCAAGGGCTCGACGACCAAGGACTCGACGGGCAAGCACTCGACGGGCAAGGACTCGACGCTTCATAGCGCGACGGCGACCGATCCCTCGGAAGAGAGAATGATCGCCGAAAGCCTCGCGCGCATAGCATCTAAGGACGGCCAAAGACGTACGGCGAATGAAACGCCGAAAACCGCGCACAAGGCCAAAGATACGCCAAAGGCGCCGGAAAACAGATCAGGCCAGTTCCCGACGCCGACAGAAGGCCCTAGCCAGCAAGAAGGCTACTCAGAAGGCGAAGGCTCTCTTTCTTTGACGTTATGGGACAGAACCAGACAATTACAGGAGGAAGAAACCCCCTTTTCTTTCCCAGACCGTCCTGGCCGACCTCAGAGGACCTTTGAAAGGTTCCAGACCTGTATGGACAAACTAGATAGGTTCATGTCCATCCCAGAAGACAGGGCACCCAAAAGACCAAGGGAGGCACCCCTGGAGAGTCCAAGGGCTAAATACCAGAAGTTTTATAACCCCATACAGGAGGACATAAACTCTTACAACCCCACTGAGGAAGACACTTTCTTCCAAGAGGAAGATGAGTTCACGTATGTTGAGGACCAACAAGAAGAGGAAGGTATTCACGAGGAAACTAACCTATGTGAGGAAGGATTCCAGGAAGACACAGGCCAGGGCGACCCAAATCCCTGGCAGTCACTGGCTAGGTCGACTGACACAGGCAGTAGCAGTATAGTCATCAGGTCTACTGAAACTACAACAGTCAGGAACCCTTCGCCTGTCGATGATCAACCCACCTTCAATGCACTGCTGAAGAAGGCAGCAGCACATTTCGAAATCGCAACTGGGGAGGTCACCTCAGACACCGATTTTGAGGAGAGGATTATCAAAGAAACCCCCCCCCCCCCACTAGCCAGGTTATACCCATCCTCGCCTCAGTTAAGAGACGTATTACACCTTCTCTTTCCACTCCTGCATTGGTGAGAGGGGTCAATCCGAGGGTTGAGAAACTGTTCTCTCCCTCTCAATCAGACCCATTATATATTAAGGGTCACTCAATCCCTGACTCCCTGGTCATGACCAACACCAGGAAAAGGGCAGGAGTCCCACTATCTACCAGCGAGCCACCCCCAGATAAAGAGGGGAAGAAGCTGTATGCCCTAGCCAAGAGAATCACCACCTCTGCAGCATTCTCTACCAGAATCGCCAATAATAATACCCTATTGGCAAGCTACGCCGATGCTCAATGGGCTAAGCTCAGACAGGACATCGAAGAAGCTCCCGAACCCCTAAGGACTCGTTTACTGGCTACAGTTAACGAGGGCTCTCTGGTCAATCAAAGCATCGTCAAGAATACCCTCGATGCAGCAGAGACGGCTGGCCGCACTTTGGTACAAGGAATTTTACTGAAGCGTCACCTCTGGCTTCGCAATTCCGGATTTAAGGCGGAAACACAAGCGTCCCTTATTAATAAACCCATAGAGGAGTCCAACCTCTTTGGGAGAGCAGTGGATGACGCGCTGGAGAACGCGAAGAAAGAATTTGATACAATAAAGACCTTAGACCAAATTTCAAAACCCCCTAACAGGCGGGGATTTGGTAATAAGCGCTTTTTTCGTGGACAACGTCAGCAACAAAACCAACAACAACAGTACTCTGCCAGCAACTACCAGAGTAATAGCGGCCAGTACAATCAGAGGGGTCAACGTCGTGGCAAGGGAAGAGGCCGGGGTTCCACCCCCAGAGGCTCCCAAGCCCAACAACACCACCAAGTGACGCGAAGATTCGCGTCCCCTCCCATGCAACGCCGGTCGGGGGCCGGTTAACATCCTTTCTTCCAGCATGTGAGGGAATAACATCAGACCGCTGGGTACTTTCCACCGTAGCCGGCGGCTACTGTATAGAGTTCAACAGTTCCCCAACATACAGACCCCCGAGGGGACGCCGCATGACACCAGAACACCTCACCATCCTTCTCCAAGAAGTGGACCAACTTCTGGAAAAAGGAGCCATAGAGGTCGTGCCTCTATCTCAGGTAACGGAAGGTATTTATTCAGTGTACTTCCTTGTACCCAAAAAGGATCTAACCATGCGCCCTGTATTAGATTTGCACCCAGCGAACAAGTTTGTCAAACCCCAGAAGTTTCGTATGGTGACCTTACAGGAAGTGATCCCACTGCTATCACAGGGAGATTACATGACAACACTGGACATGAAAGATGCATACTTTCATATTTTAATGTTGCCAGCGCACAGAAAATACCTCAGGTTCATGATAGAGGACAAACACTACCAGTTCAGAGTGCTACCCTTCGGCATAGCATCTGCACCAAGGGTATTCACGAAAGTACTGGCAGTGGCAGCGGCCCACCTGCGCAGGTTATCCATCCCAGTATACCCTTACCTCGACGACTGGCTCATAACAGGGGATTCTTACGAGACATGCTTCTCAAACACCCAAAAGACTGTAGACGTTTTGTTCCAACTGGGCTTCTCCATCAACGAGAAGAAGTCCAGTTTAGACCCCAGCCAAGTCAAACAATTCCTAGGGGCTCTAATTTGAACAAAGGACGGCCTTGTCTTCCCCTCCAAAGAGAGGGTCCAAAACATGCTGTTTCAGATCCTCCAATATGTGGCAGGTCGAGAGGTGACGGTGCGCAAAGCGATGCGATTGCTAGGTATGATGGCGTTGTGTATTTATTTCGTACCTCACGCGTGCCTGCGAATGCGCCCAATGCAAGAGTGGCTCAACAGCCAGTGGTGTCAGGCCAGCGGACAGTGGGACGATCTAGTGGTGGTCTCGCAAGACTTGGTTCTCTCGCTACGGTGGTGGACAAAGGAAAACCTGATAATAGGGAAACCCTTTGCCACACCCGCGATGGAGGCCACTCTAACCACGGACGCATCCCTCACAGGATGGGGGGCTCACCTATCCCATCAGACTGCTCACGGAGTGTGGACTCCGAACGTAGCATCCAAGCACATAAACCTACTGGAGCTACTGGCGGTGTTCAAAGCACTAAAAGCCTTCCAGGAACACCTACAAGGGAAGACAGTGATGGTCCTTACAGACAGCACCACAGCCATGTACTACATCAACAAGCAGGGGGGCACCCACTTTCCAGGACTGGCCAAGCTGTCCCAGAATATATGGAAGTGGGCTCTCAAACACAACATGTTCCTACTGTCACAACACGTACCAGGGGAACTCAATCTGCTAGCAGACGAACTCAGCAGAGACTTCCCCCTGCCCGAAAAGTACGAATGGCAATTGCACGAAGACATCGTCTTAGACGTCTTCACGCAATGGGGATTCCCGGAAATAGACCTGTTCGCAACTCTGGAGAACTCACAATGCCAAAGTTACGCCTCCAGGTACCCCCAGAACCAGTCCAAGGGGAACGGTCTGTCGATTCAATGGTCAGGGAAATTTGTTTACGCCTTTCCCCCGACTCCCCTTCTCAACAAAGTGCTGCACAAGATGCACCAGGAGCAGGTTTCCATGATGCTAGTGGCCCCAATGTGGGCCCGGCAGCCATGGTTCGTTCACTTGATGGAGATGTCCCTATCTCCCCCAGTGAAACTTCCCTGCCCGTACAACATGCTGTCACAAGACAAGGGCAGGACACTGCATCCATGCCCTCAGACCATGAACTTAGCAGCCTGGCTCCTGAGATCATAGAATTTGGACATCTACAACTCCCGCAGAGATGTATGGACATCCTCAGGGAAGCCAGAAAACCTAATACTCGCCACTGCTATTCTAGCAAGTGGAAATGATTTGTCATCTGGTGTAGAGGTATGAGCATCAACCCAGTTGACTGCTCTCCCACAAACATTGTTCTGTACTTGACCCATTTACTGGATTCAGGTCTAGTGTTCAATTCCATTAAAGTCCACCTGGTGGCACTTTCTGCATACACCACTTCCCAACTTAGTGTCGTGGTGGAAGATACCAGTTATCAAGGCCTTCATGGAGGGGGTAAAGAGAATACACCCTCCAATAGCTAACCCAGCTCCCGGATGGGACTTAAATGTGGTACTTTCTAGACTCATGGGCCCTCCTTTTGAACCCATGCACAAGGCAACTCTTAAAGACCTCACTCTTAAGACTGCTTTCCTAATAGCTATCACCTCCATTAGGAGAGTAAGTGAACTACAGGCTCTTTCTGCTCTAGACCCCTTCGTAACAGTTCACAAGGATAAGGTGGTTCTACTCACACACCCAAGGTTTGCAACAAAATTCATCTCGAAATTCCATGTAAACCAGTCAATAGAACTACCAACGTTCTTTCAAAACCCTTCCAGCTTGGGAGAAAAAAGTCTGCATACACTAGATGTACGCAAAGCTGTCATGTTCTACATGGAAAGAACCAGACCACTGAGAAAGACTAATCAGTTCTTTGTCTCGGTGGCAGCAGGAAGAGAAGGAGATGCAGTCTCAATGTCCACTATATCTAGATGGATTGTTCAATGCGTCACTCTCTGTTACACTCTTGCTAAGAGAGAACTACCCTTCAAGCCAAGAGCACATTCCACTCGAGGCACTGGGGCTTCCATAGCGTTCATTGCAAATGTTCCCCTTGAGTCCATCTGCAAAGCGGCTACCTGGAGTTCTGTGCACACCTTTACAAAACACTACTGTCTAGATGCACACTCTAGATCTGACTCCCAGGTGGGACAGGCAGTATTAAGACCTCTTTTCTCTACTGTTCCTTCTCATAACCCACCGCCAACTCTGGGTACTGCTCACTAGTCTATGCACAGCATGTGATTCTAAGCAGATTAACAAACATCAGAAGACAATGCATTACTTACCGTAAAAGCATTTCTGATGGTTGCATCTGCTTAGATTCACATGCGCCCACCCTTCCTCCCCACTCGGATGGAAGGAACATAGACACCTTTCTACATCTCTC
Organism: Ambystoma mexicanum; assembly: GCF_040938575.1. Classification (NCBI taxonomy): domain Eukaryota; kingdom Metazoa; phylum Chordata; class Amphibia; order Caudata; family Ambystomatidae; genus Ambystoma; species Ambystoma mexicanum. The sequence continues at coordinate 41,583,044 of NC_090933.1, forward strand.
TCTCTCTTTTCTGTACTCACTCACGTATAGAAGGCTCCCTCAGGGCAGAAAAAATACAAACAGAGGGACCTCGACGCGTGAGGGATTGTGGGTACAATGCACGTCACTATAGGGATAGTGTTACAGACACGCCTTGTCGACGTCCCCTTTTCGACTACGAAAAACAAAATGCAATACTCCGCAGTGACCACTGGATGTCGGACCTATGCACAGCATGTGGATCTAAGCAGATACAACCATCAGAAATGCTTTTACGGTAAGTAATGCATTGTCATATATATACTTAATGGTGCTGAGTCCTGGACTTCTCATTGTGTTCTACTTAATTGGTTGACAGTCAAGCTTTATTACCGTCCTAATCCAGTGACCTGCGACATTTCAGAAGCATTTGGAATTCAAATACTTTGTGGCCTATACTCGCGCACCTCATATAAGGAATTAAAAGGGATTCTAAGGAGTCGCCTGGCAGAGCAACTTGCAATAAAGCCTTTTTTTATACACTGTCTTTAATGTGGTCTCGGAAAGTGATATCCAGTAGGGCCTCACTTCTCAATTTCCATGTTGTGATAGGGGCCCTCGGGATGCGTATTGCCACCGCAGCAGCAGGGGAACATGGTCAGATAGGACCGTGCTCTTATACTCTATTGTCATTACTTTGTCCAACAGGTTTGTCCCCACGAAGAAGTAGTCGAGCCTAGTGTGGACAGCGTGCAAGGAGGAGGCATGGGAGTAATGTCTGGAGTGTGGATGGAGCCTTTTGCAAATGTCGACCAGCTCGAAAGATATCAGCAGCGTCTGTAGGGATCTAGCTGGTGGGGGAGGATTTTGAAATTTAGAGTCCGACCTGGCCATGCACGGGTTCAAGACGCAATTAAAATCTCCCCTCCATATGACGTTACCATTTCTGTAGGGGCCAAACCTTGGGTACAATATCTGGAAGAAGGCCGCCGTGTTTTGTTTGGATTCATATGTATTTTCTAGGCAGGTGTCCACCATTATACCCTTGTTGTCGGTCTTAAACTGGGTCACCTTAACGGATACCGTGGGTGCGATCAGGTAGTACTCCATGAGCGTACACCGAGTATGTGGAGCCTATAATTCGTCCTCCCCATTTTCTGCCCAGTAGTGTTTGTTTCTCTGTTGTAGGTGGGTCTCCTCTAGTAGGGCAATGTCCGTTTTGTGTCTACAGAGATAAGTGTACCCAATGTTCCTTTTCACCTGGTTATTCAAGCCCCGGACATTCCAGGTTAACAGTTTGCTATCCCTAGCCATGATCAAATACATGCAGCAGATGAGACATTTCATCAAGACCCCTCGACCATATCTCCTCTGCACTCCATGAAAAGTGTACTGGCTCCATAGAAAGTCTGCAATGTAGTGGCTAATATAGGCAACACAGATTCCCTTTTAACTTCCCCAACTAACAGTTGCCCAGCAATGTTACCCATGTTCAGGCATGACTGCGCTTCGCGTTTACCTCTGCGAGATCGTCCCAAGGTTTGAGTGCAACGGTTGGGCGCAAAAAGAAATATCCAAGAAAGAAAAAAAAAACCTGTGGATGGGTTGGTAGTGGCAATGGAGGTGGTTCCCCTTTCGGGATTACAAACTAGGTCTATGGTGTTGATCCTGCTGCTGGAACAATCTAGGCAAAGACTGTGGCCCCAAGGGGGGGGGTGGGAAGGGTCAGCTACTACTTTTTGCTTACTTGGACCAGGGTACGCCTGCCGGTCTTCCTTGACCTACTGATGTAGTCAGGGTGCGTTCATTCATAAGTAAATCGTTAAGTTCTACCTGCATCCACATTCGAGTTGTCTTTGTGCTTAGTAGGGGTGGCACTGGCCTCAGACCGAGGGAGGATCCACTCTCTGTCATCCATTCCTATGCTTCTTCGGGATGGTCAAACAATATGGTGCGGTTTGTGTACAGGACCTTTAGTCGAACAGGGTACATTAGCATATACTTCAAGCCGGCGTTGCAGAGTGGTTTTAGCCGTTGAGAATTGTGCCCTGCTGGACTTGGAAAGTGTAATCCGGGTACACTGCTATGTTTGCAGATGCTTGCTTTATCATGCCCCCTTGCCTTGAATAGGATACAATCTTCTCTCTGTCCCTATAATGCAGGACTTTTGCTGTTATAGGTGGTTGAGGGTGCTCCAGGCAGTGGTTTATTAGTGACAGCCCCATGCACCCTCTCTACCATGAAACCTTGAGAGATTTCCCAGCCCAATATCTTGCAAGAACATTTTCTCAATGTAAGTTGTGAGATCCGTACATTCCTCTCCTTCTGGCAGGCCGACGATGGGGACGTTGTTCCTTCGGGCCCTCCCTTCAGCATCTCCCGCCCTGCTCTCTAGCAGATTGCCTATGAATTTGAGCGTCATTACCGTGTGTCATTACGATGTTTCCCTTCAGTTGTGCTTCCAGGGTAGTAGTCCTTTCGGATAGTTTCCTAACACCTGTCGTAATAGTCCCACGTCGACGATAACTTCATCTATCTTGGAGCCTAGCAAGGCTTTCAACTCCGCAATGGGCCGCAGAATTTGGCTATTTGCGTCTCCTACTTCCTTTGCCTTGTCACATGTTGTTGCCATGATATCCATGGGCAGTTCTGTCTCTTCGCCCCAAGCCAACCCCACCCCAACACTGCCATCTACTTTCGCGGACATCCGACCCATGAAGCGTGTGTCAGCTGAGGCTTTCACAGCCACGTTCTCGCCCACTCACCCTCCTCTGGCTGACTCTCACCAACACACAACCCTGTCCCTTCTCTACTTTTCTATCGCTGACACTCTTGAAGCTCTTGCCCCTGTCATGAGGATCCGTTTGAAGTCCAAAGCCAAGTGCAACTCCTGGTATGACTCCGACCTAGCTACACTTAAACGAAAGTTTAGGGCGGCTGAGAGGAAATGGAGGGCTTCTTGCTCATCCTCTGACAAACTGGCCTGTCGCCTGCTCCAAAGGCAATACCGAGACTCTGTCTGCACTAAGAAGAGAGCCCACATTCAAGCCCGTGTCTCTGCGGCATCTAACAACTCAGTCGAACTCTTTAAAATTTGCAAGGAGCTTGCCAACCCTGCAGCAGTCTCTACCCCTCCTCTTGCCTCCCAGGCTCTCTGCAATGCCCTTTTTAAGCACTTTATCTCAAAAACCCAGGATATCCTGTCCACCCTCTCCTCCCTTGCCCCTCCTATTCCCCCTAAGTCTGTGCTTGCAGACCCCCCCTTTAACTACCCCCACTGTCATTCTCTTCCTTTCCGATTTTCTCCCCTGACGAGGTCGCTAGACAAGTCCGATCTATGAAAGCCTCGTCAAAACAGGTTCATCCCTGTTCGTCTAAAACCAGCAAGGACCACATTGATACCCTTGCTCCGGCCCTTGCCGATTTTTGCAACCACTCCTTTGCCTTGGGATCCTTCCCCCTCCCATCTGAAGCACTCCCTTGTGCATCCTCTTCTCAAGAAACCTACAGCTGATCCTTCCTGTCCGGCTAACTATCACCCAATTTCTATTACCCCCTTTCTGGGCAAACTCCTGGAAAAGCTGGCCATCTCTCAACTTAACCTTCATTCAGATTCTGTTGACTGTCTTCATGACCACCAGTCTGGCTTCAGAGCGGCCAGAAGCATCGAAACTGCTCTCCTGAACATCCGTGAAGATCTGCTATCCAACCTGGACTCTAACATTCCCTCTGTCCTCATCCTTCTTGATCTCTCTTTTGCCTTCGACACGGTCAACCACACCATCCTGCTCAACCAGAGCCCTCCCAGGTCCAACTCGGGTCCTTCCTATCATCTATCTTCCTCTCTACCTGCGGGGTTCCCCAGGGTTCTAACCTCTTACCCTGGCTTTTCTTTTTTTTAAACTTGTTTTTATTGTTTAAAACTTTTTTAAACTTGTGTTTATTGGCAGAAGGTTAAGACAGGTGCAGCACAGAAATAGCAGAGACAATCAAACATCATAATAGCGTACGGTGACATTACATCATAACCATTTCAGACCTTCCGGGGTGAGGGGAGTTAAAAGCATAGAAAAGCATAAATGTCACGTTCCTCATGGTGAGTTGGGCTGGGCAGGTGGGGGGGTGGAGCTCCACTCAACCTTGTCTCTACCATTCAAGAATGTGCAGAACTCTGACCACACATTTTTGGGGCGCAATGGCAAGGGCAGGGATCCGATATACTCTTGTTCGCACCTTTGTACCCAGGTGAGGGCTTTCAGCCACATTTGGAGGGTTGGGGGGATAGTGGCGCTTCCAGCATTGCAAGATGCATCTTTTGGCGACAACAGTACTTACATTTAGAAATGTTGACATTTTCCTTTCATTTTCCCCAACCCAAATTCCAAACAATAGGGCTAATGGGTCCAGGTCTACTGGTGACCCAATTATTTCTGAGAGCGCTTTGGCCACTTCCACCCAAAACGACTTGACCGGTGCGCAAGACCAAAACATATGCATATGATCTGCCTCCCCTGATCTACATTTCGGGCATGTGTGAGTCAGGGTGCATGTGAATTTTGCAACTCTATGCGGTGTATAATAGAGCCTGTTGAGGAGTTTGTATTGTATACAGAGGAATCTGGCACTAATGGAAACTTCGCGCATGTGTGCACACATTTTGCTCCACAGATCCTCCGTGATTTCCGCTTCGAGCTCCCTGGCCCATGCTTCCCGTGGTTTGAAGGATATATTTACAACTTTTTCCAGCTGCATTTTGTACTGAGAGGATATTATGCCCCTACTGCCTGCAGAGTTTTGCTATTTGCTATATAATGGAGTTCAGGTGAGTCTGGGGGTTTGTCTGGGTAAGAAGACCAAATTGCCCATATCGCTGCTCTGAGCCTGTAATATTGCAGCATCTCGAGTGCAGAGTTGGAGTGTTCGGGCCGCCATGTTTGAGGGGTGATAAAGGTACCATCGGGGAATAAATCGGTCAGGGCTCGATAGCCCAGGTTTTCCCTGTATCGCGAGAGGTGCTGGTCATGTGTCGGGGAGAGCCCGGGAAATTGTCATATGAGGAGCCACTTATAGTATGGGTATTGTTCATGATTAAAGTGCAGAATACTCTTCCACGCTCTAATCATGGTGGCCACTGGATCTGATGGAGCGTCTGTCTGGAGTGTGTGGTGAAGTAGCAGGGTCATGATGTTGGTCCCAGCCCCTGCTAGTTTCTCTAATTTTACGTGTGGGGGCGGGTTTAGGTGTGTGTACCAGAGGGTAGCATGCTGGGCCTGTGCCGCGTTCCAGTATAATACTAAATCTGGGGCTATAAAACCTCCTTTTTCATATGATAAGGTCATCTGTAGCCACTTCTTGCGGACCGCACCGGAGTGCCACAGAAATTGGGCGAACTCAGAATGGAGCCGCTTGAAGTATTGCCTACCGGGCCACACAGGCACGTTAGCAAAGATGTAGCAGAACTTGGGGACCACTATCATTTTTATTAGTCTGCCCGCAAGGGATAGTGGGAGATTGCACCATTTGAGCATCTTGGACTCAATGAGCTGTGCTGTTGTCTCGTAGTTGTCCGCCAGCAAGGAAGCTCTGGTTAGCGACACATGCACCCCTAGGTATCTAATTCCGCCCGGGGATCAGCGTAGGAGATATTCGCACACCGGTTGCTGAGTTGCTATAGTGAGAGGAAAAATGTCTGATTTAGAATAGTTAATAGTGAAACCAGAGTATGTGCCAATTTTAGTTATGTCTCGGATGATCGGGTCTAAATTTGTGGAGGGGTTTCTGACATATAAGAATATGTCGTCCGCGTATAGTGAGATGATTTCCGGCGTGTCCTGTACTAATGCCCTTATTGGTATGTCGTTCCCGTACGTGGTCAGCCATAGGTTCAATGGCAAGCGCAAAAAGGATGGGGGAGAATGGACATCCCTGACGCGTGCCTCTATGTAGCGCAAAGGGAGAGGAGGGAATAGAGTTGACCAGCACCCTCGCCAGTGGTCCTGTGTATAGTAGTTTTATATAGGAGATCATATTTGGACCCACTCCCATTTTTTCCAGCACAGCCCAGAAGTATTGCCATGAGACCATGTCAAATGCTTTTTGGGCGTCTAATGTTACTGCCACTGCATCCGTATTCGGATCGATTCTGGACAGCATGTTGAATAAGCGACGGATGTTAAGTGCCCTAGAGCGACCAGGGACGAAACCACTTTGGTCAGCGTGGACCAGATGTGGCATAAGTGGGAGGAACCTGTTGGCGATTATCTTGGCGAAGATTTTCGTGTCCGTGTTGATGAGGGAGAGGGGCCTATAGGATCCACATTCATCCGGGGGTATCCTTGGCTTGGGGAGGACTGTTATTACGGCTTTTTTTTAAGGAGGGAGGGAGGGTATTTAACCGAAGTGATTCAGTCCAGACCCCGTACAGTACAGGTGCTAATATGGTGACATATTCCTGAGAGAACTCAGATGTGAGCCCATCAGGGCCTGGGGCCTTGTTCTTGGGAAGGTCTGAAATTACCTGGACTGTCTCGTCTAGGGTGAATGGGGCATCAAGGCAGTTTCTGGTGTTCTGAGAGATAAGGGTCATGGGAATGTCTTCCAGCAGGTCGTCTAGGTCCTGGGCTGTGTGTTCAGGTTGGGGGCCACATAGATTGGCATAGAAGGTGTCAAAAATGGCCTGGTCCGACCAATGTCTTACGCCCTTTTCATCAATTATGCTATCAATACGGGGCCTGCCACCCTCCGCCCGCACCAGCTTGGCCAGGGTTCTACCCGGTCTGTCTCCTTCACTGTATCTACGGGCGGCGATGGGGCGAGCAAAGTAATGCACCTCGCTTAAGGCATGTGACTCAAATTGTTCCAGTTCAGTTCTGATCTTTGCTAGGGTTGCTGGAGTTGGCTTGGAAACGTACTCTCATTCTAGGGTCTTGAGCTTGGTGTCAGAGTTGTTTAAAGCCTGCCTGATGGTTTTGAGGACCCCGGCTTCCCTAGAGATACACATCCCCCTTATGTACACTTAAAATGCCTCCCAGCGGATCCCTTCTGGTGTGTCGGACGTATTGTTGTTTTAAAAAAAATTGTTTACGTCTGCTAGGATCTGCGCCTTAAAAACGATGTCAGATAGGGCGTCAGATTTAAAGCGCCAGGCGGGTCGGGCCGACGGTGTATTACCGAGTTGGATCTGCAGCAGTACGGGGGAGTGGTCAGAGAGCGTGCGTGCAAGGATTTTGACCTCCAGGACCCTGCCCACGTGGCTACCAGACAGGAGGACCAGATCTATTCTTGAGGAACTGTCGTGCACAGTTGAATAGAAAGTATAGTGTCTTTCCTGGGGATGGAGCGTTCTCCACACATCGTGTAGATTCAGAGAGCTCATGTGTATACGGAGCCGCGTGGCAGCCCGAGTTGTAGCCCTGCGAGTAGTGGTTGTTCTGTCCAAGACATTATCAAGTATGAGGTTCATGTCCCCTCCCCATATAATGGGTATCTCTACGTATTTCGTAAGGATAGCGATCATTGCATCTATGATTTCAGGGGAATCAGTATTGGGCGCGTACGAATTGACAAGCAAGCATTCTTCATTAGCCAAGGTGCAGCGTAGAATCACGTATCTTCCCTCTGTATCGATGTGGGATGTGTGGAGTGTGAAGTTAACATATTTGTGGATGAGGGTAAGCACTCCCCTGGCTTGAGTTGAGTATTGGGTGTAGTACCTATTGGAACCCCAGGTGTGTGCTAGGTTCGAGGACAAGAGTTTCAGAGCGTGTGTCTCCTGTAATAGGAGTACTTTGACCCCATGTCTTTGTGCGTATGCAGTTATCTTGCGGGACTTTGTGAAATTCGTCAGTCCCCGAATATTCCATGTCATAATTTTAATAGCCATGCAGGTATCTTATGGGATGTCCCTGGTGTAGATTCTGTCTCTTTTCTGCCATGTGTACTGCAGTGGCGTAAGAGCGCCCCTCTGTGAAACCAGTCACAACCAACTTGCCATTTTGTTTATAACATTCCCCCCCTTTCCCACCCCCAACCCTCACCGCCCTGTGTATCCTTGCAGTGTATAGGTACCCACCCTTAGAGCAAACAACTACGTGCCGTCCCCAACTTGGCAACGCTTGAGAAACCGCCCAACAGGGCCTTAAATGCAAACAGTTCACCTTAAAGGGCATTGCAGCTGCAATGGGGGCTGCCGTGCCGTCTGACCCACATTAGGTATTACCTTATTTGAATGATACATCGTTAATCTTTTGAACGGCTGATGAAACTAAGATTACGAAGCAAGGACACTCATTTTTTAGAGTAGCAAGGACATAGGCAGAACTGCCTAAGACAGTGTGCAACAGTGAAGCTAGGCTTTGCAATGCTCGGACCCAGGGAGTGGTGCCAGAGTTAATTGGGCTAAGGGTGTATCCTCTCTAGGAAGTTGTGCGGTTACTGCAGTGATATTAGGTTACAGCGGGCTGCAGCAGGACAGAGAGGGGGGAGCCTTGAGCCCAAGGGAGAGTCGACAGTAGATCCACCACATCCACAGGGGTCAATTGCGGGAGTCTGGGAGTCCTGGCATTAGTTATCCTCCATCCGCTCCTCAGGAGGATCTACTAGTGGGATCTGTGCCTCAATGAACTTGACCGCCTTCTTCCGGGACCGTGAAAAAGTAGAGTTTGTTACGGTGGGTGAATTTTAGGCGAGCAGGGAAAAGCAACGCATACTCAATATGTCTTTCTCTTAACATTTTCTTCACCCCGCTGAATTGTCTCCTCTCCGCTTGCACCACCACCGAAAAATCCGGAAAAATCCTGATGACTTGAGAATCCAGTTTAAGTTCCCCTTTCTCCCTTGCCAGTCGGAGTATATGGTCTCTGTCTATAACTTAGTAATTTCGCAATTATTGGTCTGGGGAAGTCTCCCGGCTTTGGTCGGGGTGCAAGGGTGCGAGCGATGTGCCCTTTCCACAGTGAAGAATGGTGAGAGTGTAGGGTTGTCAAGGAGGTCCTTGATGAGTTGTTCAACCGCAAGTTCCATGCGGCCCTTTAGTGCAGATTCGGGAACCCCCACTATTCGAATGTTATTTCTTCGGGACCTCGATTCTAAGTCATCACACTTAGCTTTGACCTGTTTCATGTCACGGACGAGCTCAGTGACCGTGTTTTGTAGGGTATGAACATTGTCCTCATTGGTTCCTATCCTATGCTCCGCCTCAGTGATCCTGGCCCCATGTTGGTCGATTTTCGCTTTCAGGGAGGCCACGTTCGCGTTGATATCGTCTAGCTTTTCATGGAAGGCAGCGACATTTTTGGCCATGGATTCCATCATCGCGGATAAGTCTGGTTGCGGGGGGTCCGGCCTGTCCTCTTCCCCCTCTTGTACAACAGAAGATGACGCCTGGTCCTCCCTGGTCACTATCCTGGCGAACTTGTCCATGGCGCCTACTTTGCCGCTAGCCCGCGCCTTGCTGGGCATTGCAGCGGAGAAAAATAGCGCCCGATTTGCTGGGGTTGAAGGTGGCCTCAGGCAAGCCCCCGAGGAGAGGATGGTAGTAGGACAGTGATTGCGGCGCCTGAACAGCCCGACAGCAGTGGAGTTGGTATTGTCAAGCCAGGGTGGAGGGGGCCAGTTTGTGGCGAGGCAGTGATGGCGAAGCTGTAGGTAGGGGTGAGCGCGGGAGGGGCGACAAGCCTTATGTGATAGACGTCACTAAGAAGTGTGGTGGGGCGCGCCGGGCGTTGCGTCGTTTGTAAGACAGGTTGGGGCCTACCACCGGTTGGAGTGGTGTCCCTGCGTTCAGCGGTGTGCGTTGAGAGGGCAGGGAGTTGTAGCCTTTAACCACCCTGTGGAAGCAGCAGCTCAACAGCTCAAGGGCCCAGGGTCGTGGATATGTGGAGCCTGGTGAGGCGGTGGCCACGAGGGTATACTCCTACTCCAGTAGGGTGATGACGACTCAAGGTCCAGGGTATGGTCCGTGGGGGGCTGAGGCGGTGAAAGTAGCGTGAGTTGGGGGGAGCTGGCCAAGCTCCCGTGCGAGCACACAGGATGAAGTGCAGGGGTGAGCAGGGGGCCCCTCTAAATTGGAGCAGAGGGGTGTAATTCAGGGACAAACACCCACCTTGTGGTCTTCAGGGCGGCCAGGCTCGCTTGTTCCGTGGCGTGAGATTTGTCCCTCAGGGGCGCTCCCCTCCCCGCAAGGGCATGCCCGGATCCGGGGCAGTGCGGCGTAGAGGGTACCAGCCAGCCGGTGGTCAGCGCCGCCCTCGTTATTGATTGAGAACACAAAAGAAAAAAAAAAGTTGCCCCCTTGGGGCAGGTGTGTCACTGGGGCATGATGGTAGGCCCCCGATGGAGCCGCAAGGTCCACAGCTTCAGAGGGCCGAGGGGGGGCCGTGCCCACATCCCGCGACCGGCGTCCGTAGAGGAGATCACTGCTTGCCGGAAGACCGAGGCCGCTCCATCCATGCGGCGTCTCCCGGCACAGCTCAGCTCCAGCGGCTCCCGTCCCTCCAGGGCAGTGGAGCCGTGGCTTTGTGTGGGCGCCGGGGGGGCTCCAGCCCAGCCCGTGGCAGCAAGATTCGAGCGACGGCCCAACGAGCCCGGCAGCCGCCGGAATAGCAGCCCAGGGTGCCGCAGCACACGTCCACGGGCGGCTAGTGCACCGCACCAGGGCTAGATCTGCAGGGCTCCAGCGGGTGATCCGATCCCTGGGGCGCCGGAGCAGCGCCGGGAGCCTGTGTCGGCGGCACCCGATGGTTAGGCGGGGGACCGCCTCCAGGGAGAGAGGCGTGCCCGCGGGCCACTAGCGGCCGTAGCAGGGGTCTGTAAGGAGGCCACACGAGACCGCAGGCCCAAATGTCCGCAGTGCCGGCTCCAGGCACCGATTCCTCCCCAGACTTTGACTGCACGCACAGGATAGTTAGATTAGCAGAATCGTGGCAGCAGCACCAGGCAGGCTTGCAGATTAACACCCATGTTTGTTTGATTCAGATGGGTACAGACGGAGCTCACCGACTAGGCAGCCATTTTCCTCGGCTGCTCAACAGCGCCCCCCTTACCCTGGCTTTTCAACCAATACCTGGCAACACTTGCCCACTGCATTGCCATTTTCTGCTCAAATTTCCAGTGCTATGTTGATGACACTCAACTCATTTTCCGGCTGCCCTCAGCCACCTCCTCCACCTCTCTCATCTCTGACTGCCTAACTGCCATTCAAGATTGGTGTGCCGCCAATGATCTTTGTCTGAATGCCAGCAAGACTGAGATCCTCCTCATTGGCACACCATCTCCATCCTTTTCCCTCACTCTCTGGTCTGCCTTCCTCGGCCCGCCTCCTACCGCCTACCTGCGAAGAACATCAGGGTCATCTTTGACTCCACACTTTAATTCTCTGCCCATATCTCTGAGGTCTCTAAAAAGTCAAACTTCCTACTGCACCTCCTCAGAGGTACCTTGCCTTTCCTCTCCTTCCCTCAGAAGCTCACTGTCTCTCAAGCTCTGGTTCTCTCTAGGTTGGACTTTTGTAACAGCCTCTTTCTAAATCTACCTCCCTCTACTCTCCGCCCTCTGCAACTTATCCAGAACAGGACTGCGAGACTTGTCCTTGGCCTCAAGCCCTGGGATCGTATCTCTCCAGCTCTGAAATCTCTCCATTGGCTCCCAGTGGATGCAAGGATTAAATTCAAAGCCCTCCGCATTGTCCACAAGGTTTTCTGGGGCCTGGGTCCAAAATATCTTCAGCTATCCCTCCGCAAATACCTCCCCTCTCAAGCTCTTCGTGCTTCTACCTCTAACTCCCTACCGGTTAATCGTTTTTCAAAGAAATGAGCTGAGGGTAGATCTCTATCTTCGGCTGGTGCCTCCCTCTGGAACAGCCTCCCTGCCACTCTAAAACTTGAGGAGAACCATCTCCGGTTCCGGAAGCACATAAAGGCCTTCCTCTTTGTTTCTGCCTTCTTTCCCCCTCTCCCCTGCTGACCCGCTCTCTCTTGCCACTGTGCACCTGGCCATCCTCTTTTCTCTGGGTCCAGGTACCTGCTCACCCTACCGTCCTCCTATACTGCCTCCCGGCTACCTTGCACTGGATGGACTGTATCTGTACCCATACAGCCCCCCACCCCATTTTCTTCTTCTCTGCACTTATCAGACTTACCCAGTCTGTCGCCATAAACACAGTACTTGCCACATGCTTGCTGCACTATCACTGTTTATTGCCTCCTTTCTATTCTTTTTTATTTATTATTTATCTACTCTCCTCTGCACTTTCCACTCTCCTCCTTCCATGCACTTTTTCCCTTTTCCCCATCCCATGCACTTGCGCGTTCTCAATGTCACTGGGCCTAGTAAGATCGTTGTTGTTTTTGTGTTCTCCCTTGTTTCCCCTCCCTTGCCTAGTTGCACTCTGAAACACCTGTGTACGAGCACGATACAAATAAAATATCATATCAGTTGCGGCTGGGTTGTGGCGTAGTTGTTGAATGATGTTTGGTTGCACTTTGCTTTTGCTGTCTTAGGAGGCATTCAGCTTGTTTGTTGTGATATGGTGGTGTTCCTTATGTGGTGGGTGTTCCGGCAGTGTTACTGACAGCAGCGCTCGGGGTTTGTCTTGAAATTGCGATGTGCCCCACTGTTCTCTCCTTGGCTTTGCTTCCACTGCCTTTTCTCCATTATGGAGTGTAAGGAGAAGGATGAGGACGTGGGTTAACTTGGGGACGCCCCTCCTAGATAGACTCAGGTACTTTTCCTGAAATTCAGCAAGTAGGGCTTGGAGCCTCCTGGCTCTTTCTGTTTTGGCGGTGAGCAGGGATATGTGTGCCCTCCTGTGGCAGTGCCCCTCACTATGGTAGCTAGAGAAGGCCAGGGCTATCCTTCAGTGAATGCCTAATTTAACAGCTAGCTCTTCCCCTCTCGCGCATGTCCTCAGGTCACCTGTACAGCCTGCTTGTGCGGTTTGACGGAGTCCGCGTCAGTAATAATTGGCATGCCGGAGCCTCTAATGCTATGTCGGCTTAGCAGGGAGTTCACCTTTCTGAGCGTACTGCTTATTATTCCTGCACGTGGACACGGATGGCTCACCTCAATGTTTGTTTTACTCCAGGAGGTATGCGCCCGCAGGCAGCTCTTCCGCGGGATGTCCTTTAATGCGGTGGGTGGTTCCAGACTCCTGCAGCTCCCCGCAACACCGTATGCACACCGTCTCCGTACCGACCACTGTTGTAGTTTTGTTACGGCTGCTCCACTTTGAGTCTCATAGAGTGCTGTTCTGCCGTTTTGTTGTAACGTGACTTCCATCGCACGAGGGGTTTGCTTCGATACCGTGGGTATTTCTGGACTCGCACAGCTGTTGTTACTGTGCAAGCCGCAGCTCTATTCGGGCCGCCATGTTGTTTTTTCTTCCGGCTGCCCGTCTCCCAGTTTCACAAGGCATTTCCTTGGAAATCTTTTGTCGCGGCTTGCCCCCGAACAAGGAGCTTGTCGCCCTGACACTCCGATAGACTTTGCAGCTGTTCTCGTTCATAATAGTGCAGTGTATCTGCCTTCTTTTGTCAGATTATGTGGGATCTGGCAGGAGCTCTCCCTGAAGCAGCCCTACACCATGGCTGCCGGCCAAAGAACAAGTTACTTACCTATGGTAACATTCTTTCGAATGGATGTTCCTCCCACGTATTCATCATTGCTCCTCCCAACCTACCCCGCAGTAGAATTTTCTATGTGATTGCAGGCTTCCTTCTTTCAGAAGAAGTATGCGTCGGGTGTAGTATATCCTAAACATGCTTTAAAAACGAAACTGAAGCCAACAGTCGCTATGCGTGCTTTATATAATCTATCACGTCGACATCGAGATGGAGGCCTCCAAGGGACATCGAGTCGACGAGTCGAATTCCCCTAGCCCCGACTCACCCCACACCCAACTAGCAGCCACAATCACCGCTCCAGACGCACTGATCGGCCTATTATGGGGCCACAGGGAACCCGCCCTGAAAGGGGAAGTCCAACCCCTGGCAGTGACCTGCAAGGCCTGGGATAGATAGGATCTGCTATCTATTCGAGTCCACTCTTCACTATCTACCCTGTCTACCAATTTACAATATATTGGGCATTCCACTCACACACAAGAGATCCTATAGAGAACATTTTCAAACACTAGGAGTGTGGTCCCTTGGTGACTTTGTACATGATGATCAATTTGTTCTTTGGGAGGAACTTAAGACTAGGGGTGTACACAACGCAGTGACTCTGCTCCACTATTACAGACTCAGAGGTATACTTAAGAATGAATGGCTGGACTTTCCCCAATCCCCCTCCCACACCCAGCCCTGAACCACATTATACAACCATTGTCCTCGAGGAAATGAATATCTACTATTTATAAATTAATAAGAAGTGGGAGGAGTGTGAAGAATCAAAGGTTTAAACTTGCATGGGAAACTACTCTTGGGGAGCCCTTGAGCGAGGGCCAATGGAAGTCTGTGTGCATGCAAACCCAACATATATCCCTAAACTGCCAATACAGGTTAATTCAGTACAAATGTATCCATCAGGTCTACTACTCTCCCATCACCCTGAGCAGGTTCTTCCCTGGGAGATCTTCTGAATGCAAAAGATGAGGCGCGCAATCTGCAGACTTTTATCACGTCGCTTGGTGCTGCACCCGCATCAGACCGTTCTGGGCAAGCATAGAAGGGGCAATGTCCACTATGCTGCCCTCGCCGAGGGCTTACTCCCCAAAACTCTGGCTACTGGCCCTCATCGAAGGAGGTACTTGCACCAAAAAGAAACTACTAGGCATGGCCTCCATGATGGTCAGGTACCTCGTGCCTAGAGCATGGGGGAGATCCAACCCTCTTACATTCCCAAAGTGCCTGTAAGGTATGAACTTATCAGAACAGAGGGAAACAAAATATGCCTCCACAATTCCAGCCTCAAGCCGCCCATTTGACTCCTGGCCTCCCTTGAGACAGTAGCTCGCTGACATCACCTCGTCTGCACAAACCCCTGCTTCTTCCCCGGACCGTGGTTCGGAGCACGTGCCCGTGGTCACTTTAGGGCCACTGGACAAACTTGGTGGTGAACCATGCTGATTGCTACTGGCAATCAAACAATGTGTGTACATGCTTGGCTGTAATATTGTGAGTTGGAAGGGCGGGTGGAGCGGGAGGGCCTATGAACTGAGGGTAATCTGGAACAGTTGTCTATTTGGTAAATGAAAATCAATAAAGAAAGTTTTTAAAAAAAAACAGAAATGTGTACCAAGGAAGATTTAGCAGTACATGACTGGGTGACATATGAGGGGAGAAAGATGATATTCCCAAGGCAAGCGACAGCCCATTGGAGGGAGGAAAAGTTATTTTCATTGACGGGTCAGCAACAATTGACCAGGAAATGGAGCAGAAACATCGGGTGCCGCAGTAGTGCGCATCGAGGCAGGTGATGATGAGACACTGATTATGAAAAGATTGCCAATGCATAACTCGGCCCAAGCAGCTAAGGTCATAGCGTTCATCAAAGCGCTGCGAGCTTTGCAAGGGTGCCAAGTGACCATCTATTCTGACTCTGCATACGACACCACAACAGTGCATGACGGTCTGTCGTGGTGGAAAAGGAGGTTTTTCCGAAGACCTGACAGTTCCGCAATTCAACATGCTGCATTATTAATCTCTCCGTTATTCCAACCCTCTCTAGTGGCGGTCATTAAGTGTGCCGCCCATACCAATAACATAGACGGAATTTCACTGGGAAAGGCCGCTGCATCTTATCTTCCAGTACCCACACCGGCTGAGTACGTTATGATCACGCCTTCAAATACTTACCAAAGAACCCCATATACAGCACACATTTTGTTAATGATCTCTTTAAAGAGATCCCAGCACTACTTGGCATCATGCACCGGATGTACTCACTTTATCACCCAGGCCAACTGTGTTGTGGAGAGGATCAACAGCCTCCTCACAAGCAAACTATCTAAGCTTTGCACCACGTTGAAAAAGAACTGGGTGCACAGCCCAGCAAAGACCACCATTTATCACCCCATAAGGTTATTAATGATTGACGCATAAATACGCTCATATCCCCTGTCAGGGCATCAGATGTCTATAGGGCAGCAGCGATCTTAGGTGAAGAATTTAAAGATTATCTGATAACCCTAACTTGTGCAATTAAATGCATCTCCCGACAGATTGCAGCGCCCCGACCAGAGGACACATCGGACACTATAAACACAACTGTGACTGGTTCCCCGCCCACCCAACTGCTGCTGCCTGGTGAACTCATTTACGTAAGACATTTTGTTAGGAAATGTAATAACCTCAGATTTCATGGTCCCTACGAAGTGGTGTTTTCCACCCCCTTGCTGTAAGGGTGAAGGGGCTTCATTATTGGATGCACCTTTCTGACCTCCGCAGGGCATCCACAAACATTACACAATCACCTTAAAAGCACTTCATATTGTTCATACACCTCAGTATTATCTATTGATACCAGCCCTCCTCTCATTACTGCACACGCACGGCTTCAACCATATTTGATAGGATCTCTTCCTCTCTCTCTCCCTATCTCCTCTCTACCCTCTGTCCTCTCCTACCACCCCCCGCCCTACCTTTTGTGTGCATTCTGTTTTTCTCCTTTGGTATGCAGACAATGGAACCGGCAGCTTCAGATACTTCAGTTTGTTAGAAAACGTATTTCCTATGAAATCGTTCCTAGATATTCATATTAGTATATGTGTGGCTTGCATTTCAGTGGAGGATTATTTACCATTTTAATGTTTTATTTTAGGAATTTATTGGGGAGCTTCTTTTGTATGCAGAGTTCATATAATAGAGGGGGAGGAGAGGGTGCATTCATAAACATAACCAACATTACTGTAAATATGTATAACAATAGTGATGAGCCATAGACGACTCCAACGAGTTGAGTATGGGAGCGAGAACGAGGGTGAAATGGCAATTGTGTCTTTGGACGCAATGAAGGCCTTCGACTCGGTCAAATGGCCATGGCTGCTGGCGGCCCTGGCTGGCTATGGGATGGGGCCTGGATATATACAGTGGGCGAAAATGATATATAGTGAACCGCTGGCCAGAGTTAAAACGGGAGCAGTGATATCGGAAAGATGGCAGCTCCGCAGAGGTACCAGAGAAGGATGTCCGTGGTCTCCAATGCTTTATATATTGGCCCTGGAACCCCTAGCAATATACTTGAGACAACAATATGACATTATAGGCATTGCCGTGGGAGGGGAACAACATCTGATCTCCCTATATGCGGATGACATGCTGCTGTATTTGCGACACCCGGAAGAAAATCTTCTATACATTTTAGAAGTGATGGAGAGAAATGCGGGGCTGTCTGGTATAGCGGTGAACCCTCAGAAATCTAGCATGTTCCCATTGGGTGGATATAAAGGGATTCCAGTGGAACAGTTACCAGTGTTACAGATACCATGGGCGATTAGCACATTTTGTTATTTAGGGATAGATGTATACCACACAGTGGGAGAGGAGCATAGGCACAACACGGAGGTAGCCATTAAGAAAATCGAAAATTGCATGAGGTCCTGAGTGAAGCTGCCTTTACCAATGATGGGACGTGGGGCAATGCTAAAGATGGTGGTCCTACCTAGGCTCCTGCACTATTTTGGGAATATACCACACCTGATACCCAAGAAGTTCTTCATTAAACTGAACAGTATGTGCAGGGATTTCCTGTGGCTTGGCACGCGGAACAGAGTGGCACCATGGAAGCTACAGAACTTTGAAGAGAAGGGGGGGGATATAACTGCCTAATTAGGAGGTCTATTATGTAGCAAGACAACTGCAATATGTTGCTAAATAGTTCTGAGGTGAAGTGACCTCCGAATCCAGGTTGTTTGGACAAGATTGTGCCCCATTTTACTTGAAAGAGATGATGTGGTTGCCCAAGACAGAAATGGAAGGGCGTCCCAAGATGATGATATTTGGGTGGAAGATGTGGCGCAGGGCATGCCAGATGATGGAAAACCCATCCCCATGTTCCCCGCAAGTACCACTAGTTGCACTGGCAGAGGGAGAAAAGCAACTGAGGATGATAATCAGAAACCACTGGGAACCGGATGGGTTAGCAACAAAGGGTGATATTTGGCAAGAGGGGACTATCATAGATTTTGAGGTGCTGGGTGAGGAAACCGGGTTACACATGGGCCAGTAGATTACGTATCACAGAAAGGTGCAGAGAATTAAGAGAACATGGCCCGAAGTGGTACTGGAGGAAGAACCAGATGCTACCATAGATATAATATACGATGTAGCGGAGGGGGGACATGAGATATCTAGAATATACGAGATGATGATGTTTAAA
Source organism: Ambystoma mexicanum (assembly GCF_040938575.1). Lineage (NCBI taxonomy): Eukaryota > Metazoa > Chordata > Amphibia > Caudata > Ambystomatidae > Ambystoma > Ambystoma mexicanum. The sequence goes on from NC_090933.1 coordinate 41,601,317, forward strand.
GTTGGGAAGGAGGTAGCACAATTGAGACAAGACTGGGAAGCGGAAGTAAGAGCCCCGATGGAGGACGGGATGTGGGAACGAGCCCAGGGGTATCATAAGAAGGTGTTCAATGCAAGATTAAAGCAGATACAACTGTATATTACGCATAGGGCGTATATGACACCCCAGAGGATATCTAGGTTTCGAAAATGCAGGTCGGCAAGCATGCCCTAAATGTGATGAAGAGAATGCGGGTATGGTGCATATGTTTTGGTCATGCCCGGTTATTGAGCGCTTCTGGAGCGAAGTGGCACAAAAACTAGCAGAGAAGGGGGTTAAGATTGTGGTGGATACAGTGTGGGCCTGTTTGTTGGGGGGGTCCCTAGATCACGGAAACTCAAGCATGTGAGTAAACTAAAAGATCTGGCATATGTGCTTGCAAAGAGGAGAATTGCTATGGGGTGGAAGACTTGCCACAGACCGTGAGTAGAAGTGTGGTGGAAACATTTGCAGAAATGGGTGGATGCAGAAACCATGGTATGGCAAGAAGCGAGCAGTGCAGGGGGGGAGGAGGAGACAGAGACCCTGATGGCCTGGAAATTATTAATAGCAGAGTTGTTTGGGTCAATACAAGACCCGACAGAACCCATGGAAAGGGAGACCCTACCACAAGATGCAGGAACGGAATGTGAAAAGTAATAGGCTCGAAATGGGGGCTGGGATAAGGGAAGCAGTGATCACAATTAAGCAATGTACAATTGGACTGTTGTTATATGCACTGCATGTTTGGTTTGTATTGGTTGTTGGAATAAACTAATAAAAATATATATTTTTTAAAACAACAGTGATGAGGGTACTAAAGATAATAACATACAAACAAGTACCCCTGTACGTATGAGTATGACTGCCAGCATATTAGAAATATTTTTCCCATTTAACCACTTATGATATTAGCAGTAGAGGTGCTGTTAGCAAACCCATTTGGCCACATAAACCGAAACGCCAAGCACGAAGGGCGAAATATCACAAGGGCAAAATATGATGCCTATCGTGGGCTTGGCTTTGATGCTATTGAAGATGTATGGCACCCCGTGATGACAAACAGTTGGTACATGGACATGAGTGCGGTAGGGAGACCAACAGCAAATGGCAGCTGTTATGTAGGTTTACTAATCCTGCACGCGTTGGGGGCACGCACCCAAGGTATTAGTACCACAAGAAGTACCAATTATAGAGGCACAGTGCCTGGTTCATCTTGCGCTATGTAGGGTTAATATCTCCTTCCAAGCACACAATGTGACTCGAGCTCATCAATCAAGATCCCCTGTAATGTAACGATAATCCGAGAGACATTAAATGCCTGCAGCAACCATATTTGTTGGTCCAAGGACTTAAATATATAAACAATAGATGGAAAGAGACCACACTCAGCTGCTTGGCAGAGGGCCTCCTGGGCTCTGAAGAGGAACTCATGGCCTGAGTGAAGGCAACGTGCGCACAATTCTGGACAGAGCACATTACAAAGTTGAGCAGCGATGGAAAAACCAGTGAAAGTGTTCTGAGAAGAAACATATGAACTTTGCTTCCACAGTGAGGGAACTGTTTTTATCTGCTCTAGCGAACAATGCAACAAGACCTTCTTGATTCCACACCTGAAGAGAGGTATGGCAGCAGTGATGGATTAATATTGGGTCTACATCTGCAGCCAACAAGCAGTCTTGCACCTCCCGCCATCATGGATGGGCTACTGTTTGCTGGCAACGCTGCACTCAGCTTTATTAGTAATCCTGGAAGAACACTTGCTAGGGGTGAAGGTGAGGGTGTGGGGGGGAATTCCCGATATGGGCCCAACTGTTTCTCCCACGTTTGAAGAACAGAATCCGTTACCTCTGCCAGAGTTTCACATCCTACCCAGAAGAGGACAATATAAAAAGTTGTGGACCATAAAACCATAAAAGATCTTGGAGTATGGTCGTCCCACCTTTATTTGGCATCCCCTATAGAGCAGGCCATCCATGTATAGGGTTGTACCAACCAGCCACGCAGGTTTCCACCATATATAATGATGTAATCTATGACGCTTTTAAGCTTCTGCTTGTACCTTTTTTTTCTGCAGAACGTTCCATGACAGCAGGGTTCTTTGCTGACGCACCTATTTTTGTAGAAATTAAACTTGATATCCTTGCAAGAGTTTCTTCTGTCTTTTTCCCTAGCGGATTGTATGTTTTCTGGTGTGAGCGTTTAGGGGCGTTCATTAGTGAATACCACACTCTGACAAACCTTTGCTGCAATGGATGTCTGGCCCTCTAAGCCACCACCATCAGGTGTGGTTATTGATTCATTTGATGGTAAGCCTAAGAAGGTGGCCTTAAAATTCCTTGACCTCTATGTCATAGAATTCGCCTTTAAGCCCTTATTTCAGACCAACATAGCAAAGGTGGGATTTGGTATCTAGCACATTAAGGAAAATGCCTTTGCCAGTTCCATTGTTATTTCCAGTGACCCTTTACCCGATAACTATGACAGATTCAGCACAGCGTGAAAAAGTAAATTCGATAGACCAGAGCTCACATATATTGCTCAGGAGTCCATTCTGGACTTGCCACGGGGGCAACCAAGACACCTTAAATTACACTACCCGATTTGGTGAGTTGCTTAAAGACATGGGTTAGCCTGAGGATGTTTACTTCTTTTTTTTTTCAAATTACACATTTATAGATTTTTCACATAAGGGACATAGCAATAACATTTAACCATTTGGAATATACAATCTCACCTCCTACCCTATGCCCCAGTGCGGCATAACGTCTAAAAATCCTCTACAGAACAGTCCTCGTGGTATTATCAGCAAGTGTTTAAATAAGGGAAACAGTACAGGTGATAATTAGTCCGTCTTAGTATCAAGAAGAGCGAAGATCATGAAGGGGCAGTGCACCCACCAACTTTATATTTAAAAATAAACAGAGACCACTCAAGTTTCCTTGATGGCCTGACGACATCTACCATTCCAGTGAAATTCTCCATTTTGACTATCACCGAGCCTTGCACATTCACTCGCCCTAAGTCTGCAACTTAACCCTTTTCCAAGCATTGGTCAGGCAGGCTCTAGTAGCTACAAGGAGAGAATATATCATATGCAGAAGGGATCCCCGCAACTCCCCCCTTCCCTTCTCTCAAGACAAGATAGGATCAGCATCGGGTCAACTTCTCTTAAAATTCCCTACAGGTCCCTAATCCACCCAAGCACCTCTTTCCAATAACTTTGTACTTCCGAGCACATGCACCACATATACCAGTAACTGGTCCTCTCTACACATTATGCGATGAATACGATGGTGTCATCACTCCTTTCCTGGCGATGACCTCTCATCATGTGGTTAGGGGATGGCAGCCGCTGCCTGATCCTGACGGCGGCTATATGAGGCAGGATTACATGGGGGGAGACGACCTCTGGGAGAATACCATGGCGCAGTTGGAGGAGACATGGTATCCCCCTTCTTTTGAGGATACCCCATCCCTCCCTAATGCCTTAATGGCATACTGTTACACCTCCACCTCATCCACCTAGGATGGATGCTGAAGATTTTCTAATGAGGGCTGTAGATAAGTCATCAAAATCTGACTTGCCCTCTCAAACTTATAAAAACACCTTTTCAGCCTCTACGTACAAGCCATCTACAACTGACTTGCATTTAAAGAACAATTAAACAAACTTTCTAGACTTTACCTATAAAACATCAAGAGTGGACTTCCATTGCCATAACTGCCAGAAAACTGCAACGAGGAAGATCAACAGAGTAATGCAGATCACAGAAAGCCAGGAACACAACCTGCGCTCTAGTTGCTGCAAGTGCAGACCTGTAACTGGGAGATTTAAACAAGCAGAGCAACTGACAGAAGCCCACTGCTGGAGGTAGAAAGCTCTTCTCACGGTCTAACCAAGAGACTGTGAGGCTGGAGAGAGGGCAGTGGAGTGAACCGGCTCGGGAACCAAAGAGAGGGAAGCAGACCGTGAGAAGAAGCAGAATGTAGGAACTCTGGAAGCCAACAGAGGGCTCCTGGGCATTCACAGGTGTTTGGAGGCAGTCTTTGCCTTAGTGGAGCCTGAAGACACTAATCGGACAAGCTCAGCAGGGACCATGGGATGCAGATAAGCTGAGAAACAGAAGCAGCAATTAGCAGGAAATGCTGAGCGACTGTTACATGCTTAGCGTGGGAGAAGGAGAATAAGCCAGCCCAGAGCTGGTGAGTCCACCCAAGGGAAGCAGCGATGCCGGGGTCTTATTGGCAGCCATGCCAAAACCGAATGAATATTACTGAAGCATATGAGGGAGAAAGACCACCTGAGCATTTATTTGAAATAGAGAATAAAAGAAAAAGACACGACTTTCAAGTGTTTGGGTGTATGTAATACACAGATAAAAAAGTCCTGGCAGGATAATATACTAGGCCTATTTAATATCACGAAAGGCAAAAACAGGAGACTATCCAGTTTGGAGGCATGTACAGAGCCCACCTGAGAAAAGCCCTGGCAGGGAAGTTTACCAGGCAAATTAAAGGTGTAAGAAAGATACTGATATGTGGAAGCCCTGGCAGGAGAGTATACCAGGTAGTTGAAAGTGTGTTCATAAGAGAAGTACACCCGGAAAAAATAAGTTGAAGATTGTATAGGAAATTCCAGACTTGGAAAGGTCCTAAGAAAGACACATCAGGATCAGCAAAAAGGCTGTGCTGATCATGAGGAGGAGTGAAAACCTGAGAGTACACCAGGTGTCCTAACAAGACACAGACCGAGAGCCAAGTTGTTTTGTTGAACAGTTATGTTATCTATCAAGAGAAACCCAAGGAACTGACATTGTCGAATAAGCAACCAATAGAAGAGAAATCCAGGGGAAGGGAACCACCCTCTGGAACAAGTTCCCATTGGAACCTTTTGTGTTGGAGTCATGCATTTTCCTTTTTGAACACTTCATGAACACTTCTCTTCGCACAAACAATAAAGGCTTTTCTTTGCACAAACAACTAATTATAATTTCTTGGCGCAGTGAGACTGGGAGGGAACATCTTTGTTTTTCTTCAACTATTCCTGTGGATGTGTTTTGGCAGTAAACCCACACCGCCCAGATACCCGCAGCCTTGATGTTTATTTTCTTAATCACTGTATAAGCGCTGTGGACTCGTGACTTTTTCTGCCATAACTTTGTTCTTGTCACTTCATGAACCACTGAAGGCCGAAAGACATTACCCTGTTCAATTTAGAATGTATTAAGAATGTGAGGGCAAGAATAGTAAGTTGGACATGGGACAGTTTTGCTTTGGACACTTGATATTGACAGACCATTAGTTTTGGTTTTAGGTAGGGAAACACCTATTAGAGCAGGGACAGAGAGGCATTTTGACCCCCCCCCCTTTTATTTTAATAAAAGTCTTTGTCCTAAACCATGACTCCCTTGTGTCCGAGTCTCATTCCTGGCTCCTCACAATTTTCTCCAGCACCGTAGACTTATACCAGGAAACATCCTGGACAGCCTGACGTGGTTGTACTGCCACCTATGAAGCAGCTTATTGTCATGTACCTTATTGCATAACACTTCTGTCAGGGTTATGCTGCTTCCATTTACTGAATTGTGGCACCCTTTTCAGCTTCAAATAACTAAAGATTGACAGTTTCCTGATTCCATTCCACAACATTTCCCGGTTCGGCACCAGTGTTCTCATCTGTGCTGTTCTAGACCTCAAGTCTCTAGCTCAGATTCCTGCTTCTCTCCAGAGCAACGAGTGGATGGCTTCTATAGACCTTCCCATTTTAAAGGAACACAGCCATTATCTGAGGTTCACCATGGGGAAGTCTCATTACCAGTACACTTGCCTCCCTTTCGGGCACAATTCAGCCCCCAGAGCCTTCACCAAGATGTTGGGGGCTGCCACAGTCCACCTATGGCTGAAGATGGTTCATCTATAACCATACCTGGACAATTGGCTTCTGAAGGATCAACTCCGGGGGAATTACTTCAAAAGATGCAATTAACATGCAGCAATCTTTACAGTCTAGGCTTTTCAATAAATGTGACAAAGTCAAAACTCATTATTTCACAAAGGATTCAGTTCCCAGGAGCAATACTGGATACTACTCAAGATAAGACCTTTCCACAGTCAGAGAGGGTGGTGGCAATGCAGCAGATCATCTCTATATTCAGAACCAATCTGCCTTTTCCAGCATTGTGGTCTCATAGTCTCTTGGGGCTAATGGCTTTGTGTGTCAGTCTAGTCCGCTACGCAAGGTTTTGAATGAGAACCATTCAGTGGCATCTGGCCACCAATTGGAACCAGCTGTCCCTCCAGGTCTCGTTGTCCCTCCAGGTCTCTCCGCCTTTCTCCTCTGTTTGAACTGCTGGTCTGGTGTAGCTTTTTCCTTGTGCGTTCGACCTTGCTCAAAGTGTGCTCTCGTGCTCCGACTTTTATCCCTGTGGGGAAGGAAAAGGGTCAACAGGTATTTTTAGTTATTGTCAATTGCCTGACTCTGCCCGACCCCTGTGTTGGGACATGTCAGGTAAACGGCTCTGGTGTTAGTCTGTTGTCTTTCACGGTGTAGGAAAGTTTTGTGTTGGAAAAAGGGTAGGGGGGTTAGAACTTCTAAGTATCCTTCAGGGAAGGATAGGGAAAAGGTGGTTAGAAGAAAAGGGGGTACCATGTCTCGCCTGTCGGTGTCAAACTTCCATCCCCGAAGACCCCCCATCCAAGTGATCCTCCCCCACTGGTCCACCCTGAGGATCTGGATCCAATAGCAATGGCCTTGTCCTGGCCACCTGGATGACAGATCTCCGGGGAATAGCAGGTGAGACACCTTCAGGTTTCTCACAATGCCCAGAAATTGATCAAGTACATGTCTACAGTATGAAAGCTGCTAGTCTCATTCCCCCCCCCCCAGTAGCCCAGACAAATCGTCCATCCAGAGAGTGGAACACCTCTGGTTCCTCAAGAGCGAGCGATCTGCAAAAAATTATACCGACTCCTCCCCTCTTGGTATTCCCAAAGGCCCAAAATATTTGTCGTACCTGAGCACCCGAAGTTCTACGCTCCTGTCCAGCTTTCCACTTATTCTTGTAAGAAGAGAATGTCTAATCCCTGCCTACAGGATTCTCTAGCCAATCGCTCCCTTAGTCTGGGAATTGAGCCCCCTCATGTTAAATGTTCTCTACCCTTAAATTACCCTTGCCTACCTTACCCCTTCTGTTCCTCGTCATAGATGTATCACTTGTCTCCTAATAGCTCTGCTTTGTCCTGTACTAACTTGTCAATGGAAATGCCAGAAAGACCCTCCCTATACCATTCTGCACAACAAAACCACAACCATTTTATCCCCACCCCAGCCAGCCAACTCTCCCCCAACTTCCCACCCCAACACCTAAAGACGCTCATATTTATTTTTTATTTTTTATTGTATTATACAGTTAACATAGTCAACTTGTAATACATTGTTTGGCTCTCTACCAGCACAAATTAATACAGAGATTAGAATAATCCAAAAATTAAATCAGCATTGCAAACACATATATGTTATTACAAGAATACACGCAATTTCCATCCATCATAATTAAAAATTGTAATCCTAAATCAAACAATAATATTAAAAATAAGTAAAATCTGCTTCCAAAATGTCATCCTATATAGGATACATGCATCATCATTCCCATCCATTAGTACAGCCCACAAATCTGCAGGTGAATATTTCCATACCAAATTAGCTTCCACCAAACATTTCTAATGGATTGTGTCCTCCCACGTATTCCTCATCTTAGATATATCCTTACCTTCAGCTTTGCTGCTTTGGAAATGTTTTCTCTCTCCACCACAGGGCGCTCCGTTGGCTTCAGTTCCGTTTTTCCGTTAGCTTCGCTTCGGATCGAGATAAAACGGCGCTTCAGTTATAACGAATGATGTCATCTTCTTCGAACCCGTCCACACCGAAAACTGGTTTTAAGAAATGTGTGGGAGAAAAATGTCAATGACCGACCGTCATCAAAATTGCCTCTGGTGCCTTGGTTTCCTACCATCTAATTGATGACTGTGTTCCTGTCAGTCAATGACCCATAAGGCCGTAAAAGAAAGAAGAGGTAAACTGGCAGTGGGGGAGGAATCCTCAAAGTTTTCTTCGAGAGGGAAGAAAGACTCAGCTGAGTCTTCGATAAAATGGCATAAAAAATCCAGGTCGAGGAGTAGATCGAGAAAGTCCTCTTCTTCTTCGTCCAAAAAAGCAAAGAAAAGACAACACCGGTCTCCCTCTTCCACTTCCTCAACTACATCTGAGGAAGTTATTACATGTCCAACAAAGCATGTCTCCCCTAAAAAGTGGAAAGCGTTTAAAGCATCAATGATGAACATTTTTGAGAATGCGGCCCAGACCCCCTCAAAAATGTCTGATGAAGACCATGCCCCTATGCACAAAAAAAGTGACAGGGGACGGTCTAAGATGAGGAAATCTGACAAGAAATTGTTGAGGGTGTCTTCCAGGGAATCTTCCCAAACACCTAAAAAGAAAAGCCTTCCAGTGCATAAACAGGAGGCAGACCTTAAGAAAAGGACGTTAGATTTCAACACGTCATCGAAATCCTCGACGAAAACATGTCTGAAGCCTCCATCGCAGGCTGTCGAGTATAAGGCGTCGACAACCCAACCAAAAAAAGTTATGTCGAGTACACAATCGACCGCAACGAAGACTCCTTCGACTCCTTCGACGGCGTCGATGGTCTCGACAACTCCTTTGACGACACTCATAGTTCCTTCGAAGTCATCAAAGAATACCTCGACAACATCGAGGGTAATAACCACAACATCAACGCCATCGACACTTCTGTTGACGTCAACACCTGTTACAATGGTGAAATCAACACCAATGTTAAAACCTATACCTGAAAAGGTGTTTCACCCTGAAAGTAGACATGATTTTTTCCAAACCTTGTCATCTATATATGGAGGAATGTCGTCAGGAAATGAGGAAGAAGATGAAAAAGAGGTTTCATCTGCAGGGGTAAAATATGGTACAAGACAAGTCCCTGAGGAATTAATTAATCCTCAATCTAAAATGCAAGACCTCTGAGTATTTACAATCTGCAAGTGGACTAGATACTTCCCCAGAATAAGAGTTTGAAAATCCCGACCCAGCAGAACATGCTGATTTAGGTTATAGAAAATTAATGAATAGAGTTGCAGAATTTATGGGATGGGGTAGTACCTCGCCTGTATACCAGGATGATGACATGACTGATATCCTATCAGGAGGACCTCAGCCAGACCCCATACTTCCTTTTCACATTGCCTTACAAAGGAGAGTTAATACTGCTTGGGAAAGACCTGAAACTATCCCAGCAGTAAATAAGAAATATGTTGCAAAATATAGACCCTGTAATTCTGACCCAGAATACTTAAGTAAGCACCCATCTCCAGAAAGTCTGGTAGTTCAAGCAGCTACATCAACTAGAAACGCTGCATACTCTACAATTCCCCCTGATATGGATGATAAAAAGATTGATGCATGGTCTAAAAAGATATTTACATCAGGGAGCATGGCTCTAAAATCCACAAATGTAACTTGCACTCTGGCGAGATTTACATATACCCTGTGGGACTGCATGTCAGCGGCAGCTCAACACATCCCAAGAGGAGAGGAACGTGATGAGTTCCTATCCATAATAACAGATGGCAAGTAGGCTTTGGGGGAATGCCTTCAAGCAGGTTTGGACACAGCTGACAGTATCAGTAGGTCCATGGCATCTAGCGCAGTGCTAGACAGATTTGCATGGCTAAGAAAGTCAGGTTTTGCACAAGATGTACAATCTAGACTTCTTAATATGCCGTTTGACGGCTCGAGGTTGTTTGGCAGCAAAGCAGATTAAAGTTTAGAAAAGCTGCAGACCTCCAAGGCAGCAGCAAAATCATTCAGTGGCGCTATAAGGCAACCTCAACAACGCCCCTACACAGGTTCATCTTCCTTGAGGGGTCGTCCCTTTCGTTTTTACTCCTCATTTGGGTGAGGAAGGAGACGGGACAGTCAGAGGACAAAAGAGATTTCCTCGGGGTGAGGAAGAGGTGCTAGATCTGCCCCAGCAGTGGCATCTGTCCCTTCAGCTTTTGATCCACAAGACCCCAGTGGGAGGCAGAATCTCACAGCATCTGCAGGAATGGCGGGGCATTACCTCAGATGCGTGGGCTCTGGAAACAGTATCCCAAGGTTACTGCCTTCCTTTTCAAAAGAAACCTCAGAATCACCCACCGGGATACAACTCTACCAAAAATCCAAACCCTGCTACAGAAAGGTGCAATAGAACATGTACCTGTAGCAGAGAGGAACAAGGGTTGGTATTCCCCATATTTCCTCATACCAAAGAAAGACAGAGGATGGAGACCCATCTTGGACTTGAATCTTTTTGGCAACCATGGCCGGAGAGAACAGTACTAACGGACGCCTCACTCACGGGGTGGGGAGCTCACACCAACGAGTTGACAATCAGCTGTCGTTGGTCTCCATCGGAGTCCAGACTACGCATCAACCTATTAGAGCTGAGGGTGATCAGACTAGCACTGAAGGCCTTCCTGCCCTCTGTACGGGGAAAGAATGTCCTGATAATGACGGACAACACAGTGGCTATGTGCTACCTTAACAAGAGAGGAGGAGTAGGGTCACTACCACTGTGCAGAGAGGCAATGCAGCTCTGGTTCTGGGCAATACAAGAAGGGATCTCTCTGTCTGTCATTCACCTAACAGGAGAGCAAAACACAGCGGCAGACGCTCTGAGTAGGCAGAGCACAGTCTCCCACAAGTGGGCACTAGCTCAGGAAATCCTTCAAGAGATCTTCACCCTTTGGGGAACCCCTCAAGTGGATCTGTTTGCGACCATTGTCAACAGGAAGAGCGAACTGTACTGCTCAAGGGAATTTCCCCCGAGAGGAGCTCTAGGAGATGCATTCGTAGTGGAGTGGGAGTTTCCTCTTCTGTATGCGTTCCCTCCAGTCCCTGTGATCCGTCGGGTAATCCGGAGGTTGAGAAAGTTCAGGAAAACCATGATCCTAATTGCCCCGGATTGGGCCAGGAGAACGTGGTACCCAGACCTTCTCGACATGTCCATCTGCTCTCCAATACGTCTTCCAAAAAGAGAAGATCTTCTCTCGCAAGAGGGAGGTCACGTTCTACATCCAGAGTTCAACATACTCAACCTTCACGCATGGCTTCTGAGAGGTTGAGATACAAGGATTGGGACCTTCCAGATGATTTTATGGAGATTTTGCTTTCGGCCAGAAGGCCAGCAACTAAATCTCTGTACCGGTGTCGTTGGAACAAGTTTGGATACTGGTGCAGGAATAAGAATGTGGACCCTTTTCAATGTAATATTACAACAGTATTATCTTTTCTGTTACATTTGGCTAATCTGGGGCTCCAGGTTAGTATGATAAAAGGATACTTGGCAGCGCTATCTATTTCAAGCGCTCGTCAGAAGGGGAATCTTACTTTAAGATACCTTTTAAGAACCCAATTTTTAAAAGGTTTAAACAATGTATTTCCACCAATACCTTTTCAAGTTCCTGTGTGGGATTTAAACCTGGTACTAAGGTTTCTTACATGTGCACCTTTTGAGCCTTTACATTCCTGTCCATTAAGGCTTCTTACTCTGAAAACAATACGTCTTATTACATTGACATCAGCCCGCAGGGTAAGTGAGTTGCTGCACTTTCTAGTGGTCCTTCTCACACCACCTTTTATAAAGATAAAGTTGTCCTTAGGGTCAAACCTTCTTTCTTGCCAAAGATCGTCTCAGACTTTCACCTGTCACAGAAAATAATACTACCTACTTTCTAACCTCCTCCTCACACAAGTAAGGAAGAGGAAAGACTACATAGACTAGATCCAAGAAGGGCTCTTAGATTTTATATTTCAAGATTGACAAAAATACGTCAGTGTGACCAACTGTTTGTAGGATACACTGGCCGTAAATTAGGACTAGCTGTAACCAAACAAACATTATCAAGATGGATACCCTTAGCCATAACTGAGTGTTATAGGCTAGCTGGAAAAGATCCCCCTGATGGATTGAGAGTTCATTCATCTAGGGGCATGGCAACTTCAACAGCACTTCAAACGGGTGTCCCTGTACAAGATATTTGTGCAGCAGCCACATGGTCATCCATGCATACTTTCATAAAACATTATGCTCTGGACTTAACTACCTCTCAAGGAGGTCTATTTGCTAAATCAGTACTCCATTCGGTACATGACTAAAGAATGTCTGTACTCCCACCTCCAATACAAAACTGCTTTGGGAATCTATCTAAGATGAGGAATACGTGGGAGGTCACAATCCATTCGAAGAACAAGTTACTTACCAACTGTAACGTTCTTTCGATTGGATGTTCCTCCCACGTATTCCTCATCGACCCTCCCATCCTACCCCTCAGTACAGTTCATGTGCTTTACACTCTAATTTCTTTTAAGGCTTGGGTCAAAAGAGGCACGCCTTTAACTGTAATCCATGGGCTCTGATGCACGAAAAAACTGAACTGAAGCCAACGGGCGCGCTCGAGGTATGTATACAACTTATGACGTTGGTGCTCGACGGATGCCGCCAAGGGACATCGCTGCTGCCTCGAGTGGAGAGAGAAAACATTTACAAAGCAGCAAAGCTGAAGGTAAGGATATAGCTAAAATGAGGAATACTTGGGAGGAACATCCAATCGAAAGAACGTTACAGTTGGTAAGTAACTCGTTCTTCTGCCTTAGCTCATTCAAAGAAAAAGAGTCAATTAAGACGTGTTTTGCAGCCTCTATACAGTCACCCCCACGTAGGTGACAGTCTTCCATTTCTTGTTTTCTTGGACCATGCCCCAGTGGCTTCCAGGGTATGTACAGAATTGAATTTAACCTTGAAGTAGTCCCATACGTAAAGATTGCCCAAGAAATGACTGATGTAACTGGGTACACCCACATGTTCATTATAATATAACAAAAACAATTCAGCAGAGGTTTTTGTAGATAGGTCTAAAGTCCTTTGTTCCATACACTGCGGATGAAGATATCCCTTCATGGTGGTTCTGAACCGATTGAGCAGCAAGCCCAAACGATCGCCAGTATAGCAATGTATCCAGGTTTCAGCAATAGTTTCCTTTTTAGTCAAATTACTAGCACACATATAGTTTTTCCGGGTGCTACGAGTGTCACATAGTAATCTAGTTAGGGAAACATCTGGGGCATCAATCTTTTCCAATAGGGGATAAGACAGCTTAAATTAATCTTTGCAGAATACACTGACTATCGAACTCCAAATAAAAAAACTCTGCTGGGGCGTGGGGGGGCGAGCCTCGGTAATCTCAATATATTATGCTCTAGTTTTATAAGAGCTGGGATTCTCCTAAGTGCCTAGATCTGTGTTCCATAGAGCAAGACCGGTAATATCTTAGTGAGATACAGCCTAATGAGTACGCCGACAGAGTGCCCACCTCTCTAAGCAGCTTTTATTTGTATCTGCCCAAATTGCAGCTTATCATTCAAGTTAGCATCAAGGATGATCCCCAAATATCTATAAGTGGAAACTACTTCAATGCACTTAGAATTCAGCATCCACTTACTTTGTCAGATCTTTTTGTATTTGGGGGCAAATATCATGATTTTAGTTTTGGTTATGTTGACATTAAGTGCATTCTGCTGGTCATAAGAGTGCAGGTGGGTTAATAAAGACTGCAGTTCACCTGGGGTAAGATCAAGCAACGCTAGATCGTCTGCATATGCCAACCATAAAAGACAGGTGTTCCCTAGTTTGGGAGGAATCAAATAAGTATTGCTAATTCCATCACCAAAGTCCGAAAGATATAAATTTAAGAGCGTGGGTGCAAGGTTGTACCCTTGCTTGAGGCCTGTGCGTGTGTCAGTCCAGCAGGTCATTGCTCCATGCCGAATGAAGCGTTCTTTAACTCTGGGATTATTATGCAGATAAATTATCTTTTTCAATAATCCCATTGGTATCCTCCAGTTTTCTAGCCCACAATCTATGCCTGTCAACCGTGTCGAAGGCTGTGTTGAAATCAATGAAAGCCACGTAGACGGGAAGATTGCGATCGTCCAAGCCTGCTGCACGATGGACACAAGAGCAAGCCCGTTAATAGAGGATCTGATGGATGCTATAATTTTAGCAATTACTGGAGGGCCCTTAGTTAAAGTCCAAGAAGTTAGCCTCGCGACCTTGACGTCACCACAGAGTGAGCTAACAATTTCCAACGTCTGTTGAATAAAACTGACCCTGTGATGCTCCAAAACACAAAGCACATCCCTGCCTCCATCTCCGTTACCATTAAAAATCTTCCAAAAGATTTGATGATTGTTAGTGGAAACACTATAGACCATACTCCTCCACTTAACTGCACTCCATGGCACATCTATGCCTTTTTAACCAGGTGAGATATTATTTTTTTTAAACAATTTGTATTCGTTTTTACAACAAATAAAGAAAAACAAACCCAACAGTGCATGTCATATAACTTCAAGCATCATGTACAGTATCGTAAAACGTCCACTGCCTTCCCATTACCCTCCCCTTAACTTGAGCCTACACCCCTCCGCCGTTATTTACTCTGGGGGTATCTCCCCCTCTGTAATGCCAAAGAAATCATGTTCACTGGGGCAGGCCTGGGTGGGCCCAGAGAGTGTGGCCACTAAGTGTCTCCAGGCCATCAGGGTTTCTGCTTCCTCACCCTCCCCACCCTTATTGGCCCCATCACTCCATACCACCGTTTCCGCTTCTGCCCATTTCTGGAGATCGTGCCACCAGACCTCTACCATTGGCCTGTTGTTTGCTTTCACCCCATGGCAATTCTGCGCTTGCCAAGTATGTATGCCAAGTCCTTGAATTTACTCACATGTTTCAATTTGCGTGGTCTAGAGAAACCCCCTACCATGCATGTCCACACAGACTCCACATCTAACGTGATCCCCTTCTCGGTTAAACAGTGGGCTACTTCTCCCCAGAATTCTCCAATTTCCTGGCATGCCCAGACAATATGAATCATCCCTGCGTTCACTTCCCCACATTTGGGACATGTTTGTATTTCTGCGCTCTTGAATCGAGCAATCCTCTGGGGGGTCATGTACGCTGTGTGGGTAACATATAGTTGTATCTGTTGCAGCCTTGCATTCCTAGATACTTTTTTATGGTATCTCTGGACCCTTTCCCACAATCCATCATTCATGGGTTCCCCGGCTTCATCTTCTCAGTCCCGTCTCAGCTGGGTCACTTCCTTACCCACCCTGGACTTCAGCAGTTCATATATTCGAGAGACCTCATGCCCCCCTCTGAGATATCATAAATTGTTTCTATGGTCGTGTCGGGTTGGCTTTCCAGCACTATTTCGGGCCATGTCTCTTTCACCCGCCGTACCAATCTGGCACAGGTAATATACTGCCCTAAGTGTAGCCCTGTTTCTTTTACCAGTACGTTAAATTCCATTACCTTCCCCTCTTGCCATACATCTCCCAGCGTTGCAATGCCCACCGGTTCCCAATGCGTGCGAATCGCCTTCCTCACTTGCTCGTCCACTCGGTCAATGCCACTAGTGGCACTTGCGGAGAACACGGGGTCGGGTTCTCCATGACCTGGCAAGCCTTACGCCACATCTTCCATCCCAGTTCTAACATCCTCGTGCACCCTTAAAGCTCTGGTTTTGGCAGCCATATCCATTCTTTCAAAAAGAACGGAGCACATTCAGACCTCAAGAATCTGGACTCCGATGTTGAGTCTTCCGTTAACCACTTAACCACATATTGTAATTGGCTGGCAAGATGATAGACTTCAAAGTTTGGCAATTTTATGCCCCCTTTATCATACATATTCTGCAGTTTCCACAGGGCTATTCTATTCCTGGTATTGTACCACATGAACCCTCTACATAAACTCTGAAGTTTAACAAAGAATCGAATGTATGGTATATTCCCCAAAATATGTAAGAACCTCGACAATAATACCATCTTCAACAGTGCCACCCTCCCTAACCATGGCCAGAGGGAGCTTAGCCCAGAATCTCATGCTATTCTCTGTTTTCCACTGTCTTCTCTGTGTTATGTTTATATTCCGCCTCCACCGTGTGATAGATAATCAATCCCTAGGTATCTAAAGGTTCTAGTCTCCCAAGATATTTGTAATACTGGTACATTTTCTTCACTGAATCACCTTATATCTCCCCAAGGGGAATATACATGACTTCTTAGGGTTAACTGTAATGCCAGAGGCAACGCAAATCGCTCCATCACTTCAAGGATATATTGCAGATTTTCCTCCGGATACCTCAAGTATAGCAGCATATCGTCGGCATACATTGATATTAGGTGTGGCCCTCCTTTAGTGTAGATTCCCACCCCCTTGTATTATTGCCTTAGATATGTCGCTAAGGGTTCTAGTGCAAGGATGAACAGCATCAGGGATCAAGGGCAGCCCTGTCTGGTGCCCCTACTGAGTTGCCATCTCTCTGAAATGATTGCTCCCTTCTTGACTCTGGCTAGTGGCGCACTGTACAGAAGTTTCACCCACTTCGGGTACCTGGGCCCTATTCCATATTCTTTTAGGGCTGCCATCAGCAACCAGGTGATAGTTAGCCCTATTTTTTTTTCTGCAAGCAGTCATTCTAGATTAGATGTATTGCGCAAGTGAAGTCGGAGTAATCCTTTCTTGTCCCTAATGGCAATATTTAAATTATGACGAGTAGCTTTCTGACCAACACCCTTCCGGCATTGCATTCAGTGTTAAACATAATGCTGAATTTAATGTTCTCAAAGCAGTTTTCATGTATGCACACTCCAATATATCTAAAAGTCCAACAGGTTTCTCTCTCTCAGACGAGTACCTTATTAACAAAGCATAGACCACCTCAGTAGCTACCTTGATGATATTGGCTGTGAATGTTTTTATGGGTTCAGGGAACATCTTCATGAAAAGCCAGCTGCATTCTTTGAAGGGGTTGTTGGGCCAGGAATTTGTGTCTGACCCCGCCCCATGTGAGGAACCATTTATAGGAACCACAGGAAACCAGCCACATTCCTTGTTTCTTATTCAAGCATCCTTTGGAGTACCGAAGTCGTAGGCAGCTGCACTTTGGGGCAGCAGTCTCTGGTCCAGTGAAGGCAGACACCGAAGCCCACCGGATGTCCATTGCTCAGCATACAGCAATACTTACATTTGACCTTGTAAAGTCTGCACGTTTCACTGTTACACTTGATCTTTTTTGGTTGCAGCCTCACAATCCTTACATCAACTGAAAACACTATGTTCCTGGGATCCGAGTTTTGTGTTGAACTTTGTCTGGTGGGGGCTCAGCATTAGAACAAGGATTACACAGACCTACACCATCTGTACATTCATCAGCATTGCACAAAAACACCATCCCTGGCAAATATCAAGCCTTTCTAAGCATCTTAATAAAATAAAAAGAAAGAGTACTTCTGCCAAATAGATAGTATGATTGTGGCATAAAATTACTCCCCGATGCCACAGTTCTATTTGGTTGTATGAACTTGCTGTCTGTGGATGAGAAAAATGTACTTTAGGAATATCTAAAAAAACAATCCATAGAATGGTTTGTTCCAGGAATCACATTGCCCTGGAGGGGCTTCACACTTTTTCTTTTTAAAAAAAAAAACACTACTAAGTTGCACCCTCCCTGGACTTTTGAGGGTTGCACTTTGTCAGCGTTAACGATAAATAGCCTCTTCCGTTGACCGTGGATATTTCGGAGGCGGTCCGATATGCCAGGTTTTTTATGAAGCTGGAATTAAGAGTGCTTATCGTATTACACTAGGGGATGAATGAAAGACTGCCTTCTGTCCTCAGTTCAGTCTATATGAGTATCGAGTTATGCTCTTCGGACTAACCAACTGGAGAGTTGCGTTCCAATGATTTATGGACTTTATGTTCTCAGATTTGCTACAACAATCTGTTATTGTATACTTGGACGACTACTTAATTTACCAGAGATGTGAGAGAAATCACACACATCAGGTACTCTAGGTTATTCAAAAGTTACATGCCTAATACGCTCCGTTCCTTTCTATGGTTTTTTATTTCGAACAAGGGGATTGCCATGAACCCCAGAAAGGTGTCAGCTATCCTCCAATGACCTTAACCAACCCGATTAAGTCTATAGATTAAGTCTATACTAAGGTCCCTTGGATTGACAAACTTTTAAAGAACTTTCTTTTCAGTTTTTTATTACTGGTGTTACCACTTCGTGTTCACTGGAAGAAGGGCCAGTTATTTCTTTTTTGAAACTTTTTTTGTTAAAGCACTTGGTATTACATAAGGGACAGGTTTTTCAGTGGATGAGAGATGCAGAAGATAACTTCATATGTTAGAAGACTGCATTTAAAAAAGCTCATATACTGGGTAATTCATATAATTGCAAACCCTTCATAGTTGAAGCGGATGCATCAGGCAAGGCTGTTGGTTTCTTTTTTTGTTTGTAATGGTAGATTTATAGAATGTTTGCGATATATCAAATACAAACAAAAACAACAAGCCAAACAAACAAATAACAATCAGGAAGAGGTATAGCGAAAACATAATGATCTACATATAATCCGAACAGGAGGCATGGCTTCGCAAGTTCCTGGCTGATCCGCTAACCTAGATTAGCCCTACTAACTTGTGGCGACAAAACTACGAGGGACAGCACTGAAACGTGGATTCAGAAGTTCAGTGATCGCCAGTGAGAGAGCCTGAGGGCTGCAGGGACCGGAGAACTGTTGCATAGAAAGGACCAAGCCAGGGGTGTTGGAGCTGAGAAAATGGCGGTGGGAGCCTGAGCCGGGACATGCCAGCCTTCAAGAGCGGTGGACAGTTGCTAAAGGGTGCAGATGCCAGAAAGTACCCAACAGTATCATAGTGCCTACGGGCACACAACCACCGGCGATAAGCAGTTAATAGACGTGAGCCTGGCGTGGAAGCGACAAGGGTCGCCCGGCTGCGACAGTAGAGGAGGCGATCCTGCAAGGGCCTGTGCCATCCAAAGAAAGTGAAGGAGCAGCAGCGACCCACTGGGGGCGGGGGCGTGCTATTTGAGTACGGAGGCGGCAAGGCCATCCGACCACGAACCGGGGAAGCAGGAGTGGCACTGCGGCCGCGACCTGGGTGCCGAGGCAGCACACCAGAGAGCACTGGTGGAGACACCGGGCCGTGACAGTAAAGGAGAGCCCTGGTCAGCTGCATTGCGGGTGGTCGGAGTGCAGCAAGGGAAGATCAGTGAGTGAGAGGAGTGAGGGATTCTGCCCATGTGTGTACGCTTGGCCTTGCTGACTGGGGCAGTGTGACGCTGAGATGGGAGCCACGGAGAGCTAGCTGACCTGCTGGAGGCACTTCCCCCGCAGCCTCAGTGGAGACGGCCTAGTCTGGTCTGTAAGGTGGCCCCACGCCAGATACAGAGGCAGTGGATGGGTAGCAAACGTTTAAGAGCATGAGCAAACCCAAACCCCCTGTGCCCAGGATGGTGGCAACTTGCACAAGTGTTTTGAAGGACAGACAAGTGAGAGAGGTACCCGCCTTGCTGGGGGAAGACAAGACCCTGTAGCCAAATGGTGCACTGCAACGAAGCGAAGACTCACCTGAAATGGACAGCTGCTATAGTGGTCCGGTAAAGCAATATTGCACAGAGGCCTGATATACTGCAAGTGCAAAGCCTCGTTAGAGACGAGCCTGGAGGTAGGGGCTGCAGCGAGGCGGGCTCAGTGCAGGTGGGATGCTGTAGAGGGGCAAGAGTGTCTGACTGAGGAGGACTACTCTGGGGCCTAGAGACTGAGGCTGTCCATTACAACCGATTGAGCTCTGCTGGGGTTGGCAACAAAAGCTCCTCATGTGCGCCTGACTGTACAGGGGCGCACTGCCAGAGCACCCTGACACCAACTATCTGCCACCACAGGACAGTGTCGACGCACTGCCAGGGGCCCTAGTGTATTGGACAGGGCCAGATGTTGGAGCTTCCCCACTGGAGCCATACACTGGAATTTGCCTCACAGAACCTAGAGCACAACACAGCACCATAAATCAAGGCTATCAGAGCTGGGCAACATGTTGTGCTGGGATAGCAATACTCAGCGGAGGAGAGTAGCCATGTTATATAAAGCTGGGCAATACTACATAGAGCTCCCACCCGGCAGGAGAGAGTGGGCTCTGTGGGATAGGCCCGAACTTGGAACTTAGGCAATCGCACATTGGGAGGAGAACCCGCCATACGTTTGCATGCTGGCACAGCGCCAAGCAAAAATACTACTGGGCACATGCCATACAAGCAACACAAAAACAAGACCAAACAAACCAAAATGTACAACTTTGCACGCAAGGGGCAAGGAGGCATTGAGACACAGAAAGAGGGCTGCTCCACGTAGATATACGCGAAGGGTGAGGAGAACTTGATCCTGAAAGGCATCGCACCTCTACAATCTACTCTGGAAAGGGGCATAGGTGAGGTCAGGACAGACTTGGGGTTGCTGTGGCAGGATGTCAGTGCATTGGCAGAGCGAGTGCAGTCGGTGGAGACACAAGCTGAGGAAAATAAACACAACATAACCGAAGCCCTGATAGAAGTACAGGAGCTAAAATTAAAAGTGGCTGTTAGGGAAAGGCACAGCAGAAATATATAAGGATACTCGGCCAGCCTGAGGGGACCGTGGGCAGAGACCACACGGCTTATGTGGAAAACATGCTGCTATAGGAGGTCGGGGCGGGGACCCTGTTGCAGGGCTGTACAGTAGAACAAGCCCACAGGTGCCTGGCTAAGAGACCCCCACCAGGAGCGCCCCTTAGATCCTTGATAGCGAAAGTCCTGAATTACAGATACGGGTAAGCCATTGTGGCATTCTCCAGACAAGGTGGGAACCATCAAAAGGGGGTCTGCCAAGATCACGATGTACCCTGACGACACGCTGAAGGTGCAGAAACAGAAGGCAGCTTTTGGACCCACGAAAGAGAGACTGAGACTTGCACATATGAAATACATTCTTATTTATCCCTCGAAACTCAAGATACTGCACAATTGCACCTCCAGATATTTTTATTGATATTCGGTATAAAACAATATAACCATTAACAATCCAGAATTTCATTTTGTACAGCTCAATAGAACATTCATATCTCAACAATTCTTCAACATTTCATGTGCTCAACATAAATATCAGCATTGACTAATAAAGTGTACAAAGCATAATTTCTTGGTTCGTTCATTTGGTGTGATAAGAAAGGGGCTAAAAAAAAGGGATTAATTCACTAAATTGAGTTCATTGGGTCAATTGTCCCTCTTTTAACCAGGCTAAACCATATATTCATTGAGGAGTAGGAGATATCAAAAATCCATAAACACAGTTACCATTGCTGGATCTCCTCCACTCGAAGTGTGCAAATGCAAAGTTAATGAGACCATGGGCAATTCAAGAATTCATAAAGTGCTTTAAGAGTTTTGGTTGGAAGTACATATGTTCTTTATCAGAGACAAAGTCTAGAAAGGGACGCCAGATCTTCCGGAATCTCGAGAGTTTCCCCTCCATTACTGCTGTAAGTTTTTCTAAACCCAACAATTCCCATAATTTTAACCACCAGTATGCTAGATGTGGGCCTTCCACCGTTTTCCAAAATCTAGCTCTAGTGATACGGGCAGCCACTAATAAGTGGGAAATTAGGCTTGCTTTATGCCCTGACATAGGAAAGGACCCATCTTCTGGGGCATCCCCTAGCAGGAACACCCTAGGGTCCATAGGGAGCAAGGAGCCAGTGATTTCCTTAATTCTAGATCTCACCTCTAGCCAATATGATTGAATAATCCGGCAATGCCACCACACATGAGCCATGTCCCCTCGCTCGCCACATCCGTGCCAGCATGAGTCTGGATATTCTGGATTAATGGAGTGAAGTCTGCTGGGGGGGATATACCATCTGAAGTAAATTTTAATGGCATTTTCTTTTATTAGGGTACAGCGGGAGCTGGTCTGGGTACGGTGCCAGATTCGCTGCCAAGACTATAACATAGCGAAATCCTATGGGATTGGTGACCTTCAAGGATTTTCAATTCTATGCCCAAGGGGGTTCTTTGGGCTGCTCGGCGGGTGTCCCTATTGGTGAGCCAATGGCGCAGTTGTATGTATCAAAAGCGTTCCGTTTCTGGGAGACCAAACTTTTCTCTGCATGCCTGGAACGTCAATGGTTCCTGGTCTACATATAGATCTGTCAGGCACAGCGGTTTGTCTCGACACCAGGTTCGGTACGCTGTGGGCGCAAGACCTGGGGTGAAAGCCGGATTTTGGGTGATAGGAGACAGTGGCCCTAGTCCTAATGGGATACCCCTCTGTGATCGCGCTTTATCCCAACTCATCAGGGTGGACAAGGTGGTTGGTAGTATTCCACTCCTAAAATTACGTGCTTCTTTCTGAAGGAACGGAAGATGAGCCAAAGGAAGTGCGGCAGCGGCTTGTTCTATCTCTAGCCATTTAGGAGGGTCTGGCATCACAGCTACCTGCGCAGCTCTGTGATAGCGTGGTAATGAGGGAAGACCTAGTCCTTCTAACATTCTTCCCCTTGTCAAGAGTTTACCAGGAATACGTGGGTTCTTCTTCTTCCAGATAAACTGGTATATCTCCTTTTGAAGATTTATAAGTTAAAATTCTGGGATGGCTATTGGTAAGGAGTGAAAGGCGTATAATAATTTCAGGAGAAGTGTCATCTTAACCGCATTAATACGGCCCAGCCACGAAATTTCCTGGGAGTCCCTTCGCTGCAACCATTCCTTCAATTCTTTAAACAAGGGGGGAATGTTCACCCCGTAGAGGCCCGCGTATGTTGGGGTCAGCTTTACCCCCAAATATGGAATCTCCGCTGGAGACCAGGGGAAATTCGTCAGTGTTCGCAGCTCCTCTAGTCTACCAGAGTCTTCAGACAGGGGCATACCCACCGATTTAGGAGGGTTTATCCTGAAGCCACATATCACAGCAAATTGGTTTAAGAGACCTAAGAGGGGTGGGAGTGGGTGGGGGGCATCCCGTAGGAAGCAAAGTAGATAATCCGCGTATAGCGTGATTTTATGTGACTACCACAAAGCCCCGGATGCCTGGATGCAGTCTAACATGTTGGGCAAAAGGCGCCATTGCTAAGGTAAGTATCAACGGGGACAAAGGACAGCCCTGCCTCGTACCCTTGGCTGATTCAATTAGGGGAGTCCAATTCTTATTAACTTTAATTTTAGTCGAGGGAATTTGAAAATTTTAGAATATTAGTCTGGAGAATTCCAGGCAAAAACCAAACCCCTTTAGCACTTAATTCCAGGTACTCCCAGGACATACTATCGAAAGCCCTGTGGGCATCAAGGGACAGGATAGACAAGTCACCTGGGATCTTTGGGGCAAGGGCAATTAGGTTGATGGCACGGTGTATGTTGTAATAGGTGGATTTATTATATGTAGAGCCTGTCTGATCATTATTTATCAATGACGGGAGAACCGGGCCCATGCGGTTCGCTATTATTTTCCCCAACAATTTGGCGTCTGTGTTTAATAGTGCAATAGGCCTGTATGAGGCACAATCTGTAGGATCTTTCCCAGTTTTCAACACTAGTGTCGTAGCTGATTCCGCCATAGATGTCGTGACCACCCCCGCCCTCCATACTGAGTTGAACAATTTCGTTAAATGGGGGGTTAACTCCTCCCGAAAGGTCTTATAAAACTTATTGGTAAAACCATCCGGCCCTGGAGCCTTACCCACTGGGAGGGAACAAATTGCCCTCTGTGTCTCCTCCAAGCTTATTGGGGCCTCAAGACATTCCCGAAACTCCGAAGATATCTGTGGAAGGTCAGCCTTCTGAATAAATTCCCTAGCTAATTGTGGGTCAGTTATATGGGCGGCCAAGTGGTTCCTGAAGAATTCCTCCGCAATTCGAAGTTTCCCTGATTGAGTGAAAATCTGTCTCCCCCCTGTATCTTTTAGAGAATATATCTGGTTGCACTTTGTCTGCTGTCTAAGTTTGGCTGCCAACAAACGATTTGCCTTTTTTCCTTTAGAATAGTAGTACTGTTTTGTGCGCATTATACCTAAGGCTGCTCGGCTCATATGGTGGGCTTCAAGAGCTTTCTGTGCTATGCGGACCTCTCTAAGTGCCCGTCTAGAGGGCTTCCTTCTATGTGCCTCTTCCGCTTCGTGGAGCTGCGTCTCCAGGTGTTTCTGGGTCTGTCTATGGACTCTGTTACGTTCAATTGTTTGAGTTATGACCTGACCCCTGATGACCGCCTTCGCCGCATCCCACACTATCGCATATTCCAGCTGCCCTGTATCATTATCTGCAAAATATTGATCTATACAATCAGCAATGCGGGATTGGGCCTGAGCATCCAATAACACAAATTCATTCAGCCGCCAGGTTCGGGGAGGTACTGGAGACACGTCAGGCGGAGACATGGAGATCAATACTGGGGCATGATCAGATGGAGCTTTTGGGAGGATCTCTACTTCAATAACATGGGGGATAAGGGTATCAGAGAGGAGAAACATATCCAACCTAGAAAACCCTCTGTGTACGGGAGAGAAGAAAGTATAGTCCCACTCACCCTAGTGAAAAAATCTCCATCCCTCAATCAACAAATGTTCCCTAAGGAGAGAGGTCAGGGCCACAAAATTCTTCTTGTCTGTCGGGGTTGGAGGGAGAGACTTGTCCTCCAAAGGGTTAACCACCGCGTTAAAATCGCCCCCAATTATAAGGTCACCCTCAGCATGTTCATTCAGCATTCCCGATACGGCGGCAAAAAACTGGTGTTGATTGACATTTGGTGCATACAGTGATAATAAGGTCACCCTCTTTCCATATAGTGTGGCTATCGCTAAAGCATATCTTCCCCCTCTATCTAACCAAGATCTATGAATTGTCAGCGGGGCCCCCTTCCGAATAAGAATGGCCACACCACATTTCCTTGTCCCCGAAGAGGCGCAGAGTTTGGTTGGGTAGAGTTTATCATTCAGGCAAAATTCATCCGCCGGCAACAGATGTGTTTCCTGTAGGAATATTACTGTAGGATTATATGTCGCCAGCCGGTGAAATAACGCCCTTCTCTTAATCCGGGAATTGAGGACCTGGACATTGAGGGTCAGACAGATTATATTTGGTGTCATTATCTCAGTATACTCCCCTGCAGTACACATCTTTAACATAGGTAGCTGTTACACACCATCCTCCTCTCAGCACCCTCCTAGCCCAGGTCCGAGAGGCCCAAAATGTAACTTTCAATAAAAGATTCAGTTCACCCCAGCTGACCCACCCATCAAAGCACTCTGCCGATATTGCAGGTTTGAAACCGATGTTATAAAGATTGCCCCATCGCTGATAGCTTCCATCCGAGGCAAACTCAACCCTAGTGTTCCAAAATAGGGAAAAATGATAGAAAACGTTTTGGAAGACAACCAAATCAAAAGAAGAACAAATAAGAAAACAGGTTGCACTGTTGAAAAATATACTGTAACATCTCGAAGTATAATAAACCAGAAGTTGCAAGTAGCTTTCGTTAACCTCAACTTCCATTGAAACCATAGTTAACCTTCAACAATTTGGGCGTTTTCCCCTCAAAGATGATCTCTCTTACAATTATCCAGAGTCTCGAGTCTAATCAGGGGACCCGAACAAGGCCGCATGGCCCTTACTTCTATCCCGCAGAAGCAGGCTCACTAGTATTTCTCAAACTTGCCAAGATTCCAAACCGCTCCAGGCTGTGTCAATCATTCGGGTTACACTTCCACCTCCATGTGTTCCCTAGTAAAGCTGAGGATGTGCCTCTGTTTCAGATTTATTTCCATTCGCCTTCAGGCAGGGGCTTCGTCCAACCGCGGCAGGTTAGGTGAATTAGAGTGGCTGTCCGGGCTGTTTGGGGACAGACGGGTCTGACCCTCAGCCGTAGCTCGTTCACTGTGAGAGGTGGAACCGCCTACTCGCCTCCAGCCCCTAGGCTTCCTTCTTCTGTCTGGCAAGGCAGATCGCAGGCTGGGATCTTTATCAAGAAGAGCCTCAGGATCCAGCGTAGATGTCGCAGCAGTCTCCATCATCAGTTCCCTCGCTTCCATCTCCGTAGCGATCACATAGTGTTGGTTGCGGAAGTCAAAGAGCAGTTTATAGGGGAACCCCCAGCGGTAGCGGACTTTCTGGGACTGAAGCCATGTGGCAACTTTTTGCAGACGCCTACGGCAGGCTAAAGTATATGGGGAGAGATCCTGGAATAGGCGAACTGTCACACCTCGAAACTGAACAGATTCTGTTTTCCTGGCCGCCATCATAATCTCTTCTTTTTGGCGGAAGTAGTGGACTCTAGTGAGGACGTCCAGGAGAAGATTCCTTCTCTGCTGTATAGAAGAGTACACGCAGTGGGTTCTGTCCAGTATCAGGGTGTCAGAGGAGACTAGCCCCACAAGGCCTCGAAACAGGTCGCTCACATAGTCTGGCAATTCTTGATCAGTAATTTGGCGGGGAATACCTTGAATGCGCACATTATTGCGCCGAGATCTATTTTCGAGGTCCGCCTGTTTAGCCCAGATCTCCTCAAGATGGTCCTCAATCACTCGAACTCGTTCCGAGAGCACCTCTGTGCCATGTGTTAACTCGCAGGTAGTGTCCTCTAGGTCATTCACTCTGGTCTCAATACCGCTTAGATTGGAGGTGAGTTCCGCTAAAGACTTGGCCAGTGTGTCCTTAGAGTTAGTTATCTCAGTCTTGATGTCCTGCGTGATCTCCTGTTTGAGTGCCCTCAGCATAACTTCTAAATCTGATCTAGAGAGGGCCATGTCTGCTATAGGATCTGTAGTAGGGGCTGGGTGAATGTACACTGATATTGTATGCCTCTGGGGTTTAGGAGCTGCTTGGGATGTCAAGAGAGTCTTTATATCTGGCACTTGATCTCTCTTTTTAGATCCCACCTTGAGCATAGCTGAGGAGGTGGATCTGGAATCTCCAGATGGAACGTTGCGAGAGCGCCGAGGGTTCTCAAAGTCAGTGAGACTTCATAGTGCTGACCGGAGGAAGCATACAGCATTCAACGCTCAGAGGGACCAGCGCTGGGACGCGCAGCAAAGCGGGGGACCTTTATAGGACCCGCCGACGGCCGTCGCAGGCAGAGCTCATGAGGCCCAGCAGACAGTCTCCCAAGCCCACTCCTCCTCCGGATGCAACGGTCGGAGTTCGCTTCCCCCTCCGATGGGGCGGGGGCTCACCTCAAGTTCCGAAACAGCACTGGCTCTCCCCCCAGGGGCTCAGCTCTGCACCTCCGGTCTCTCCTTCGCAAGGGCCGGAGGGCAGAATCTCCCGCCGCAGAAAGGCCTGGGCTATCGGGTTCCGATGCAGGGCCCGGAGATCTGCAACACTCGCCAGCACCAGCGGGCACCATGCTTCTCGGCCCCCCTCCTCGCCTGCGACCGCTCACCACCTCTGTCCTCCTGCGCTGATACAGGGCTCGATCCGCTCCTCCTCCGGAGCCTCTGTTACACCGATCAGAGGGCGAGGAGGATCTCTTTCCTGCCAAGAGCGCAAGCGGGCAGCTGAATAAAGCCCCCAAGGGTAATGGAGCCCAGGTCTCACCGCCCCAGCAGTCGCCTGGGTCTGGGCTGCGTCGTGGGCGCTCTTCCCATCAAGAGGCAGGGGGGGCTCTCAGGGTCTCCTCATCCCAAAGCGGAGGGTCACAGCTCCAAGCAACGGAGTCTCCCCCAGTGTAGCGAAGTGGCGCGTGCCGCCATCTTGATTGCGGCCGTTGTCGCCGGGGGGGGTTCTAGCTTGTCTCGGCGAGTTCACCTGCTCCCTTGCTCCGTTTCTGTTCAGAACCACGATCCATGGGGTCCTGCCACATTTATCTTCAGTTCCGTGCGTTTGGAGGCAATACAAATGCACAAGACCGCTTAAATAACGCTAAGAAAGGGGCCCATCGGCAGAGCTCACAGCAGACACGTCTTCATCGTGTGCTGCCTAGCCATGCCCCATGCACCTCCCATTTCTACGATAGCATGGAGGGGGCGCAGACATTGATGGACGCAATAGGAGTGTCCACCCCTCCAGAGACGGTTGGAAGCAGCCCTATGAGAAGCCAAATTGCAGTAGACATGCTGAGCCTCGTAAGCACAAGTAGGGCGACGTACCGTAGCTCAATGGCGGGAGTAGAAGATGTCGTACCTTGCTGCTACTGCAGGAAGAGGTCACGTTGTTGTTGAAGACTGCCACATTGGCGGCTCAGGAGCGGGTTTCGGCCACCCTGCTAGTATCCTCATTTTCGATTCTGGGGTGCCTGACAAAGGGATTCTGCTGCTGCATGCGGGACCAGCAGGGAGGAGGAGATGTACCGGTTCAGTGTGAGAGGCAGCTGAGTCTGAACGGCCTGGAAGCTGTTGGGCATTTGTTGGGAATGTTTATGTTGCGGGGGGGGGGGGGTATATATAGGTTTGACTAGCATACCTACCAATTTAGAAACCGCCCTCCATTTGTATGTGCATGCATGGATGTTATTGGGCGGAAACTGTGCAGAGATTGAGTAATGGATGGCACAGCCTGGGTGGGCCGAGTGGGATGCCTGAAAGGAAAGGGACTGTACAATAGTGATGAGTAACATCAAAATAATCTCCTGGAATGTGAGAGGACTTAACAGCTATATCAAGCGAAACAGGGTACACACATACTTGGTTAGCAGAGGGATACACGTGGCCCTCCAACAAGAAACGCACTTCACGGTGGACAGACAGGCCACGATCGCCAAGAAATTGGGCCAGGCGGCTGGCCTATGGATCGCCGTAATCTGCTTACGCTCGGGGTACCCTGGTGTGAGTGGCCCCTTCGGTGCCTTTCTGGCCCGTGGAATGTCGGAGCGACAGTGTGGGCAGGCTGACCATGCTGTACGGGTTTCTAGAGCATGGAGAGCTTTGCATAATTAATACCTTTGCCCCTAATCACAACGCCACTGGTTAGTTCAGATCATTAGGTCCCCAGTTGACCCCATGAAGAGGTGCCTTGTGGCTGTGGGGAGGGGACTTTAACTGCACCTTGAATCCGGGACTTGATAGGTCAGATGACAAAAACAGGAAACGAGCGTCCCCGGTGAAAGTGCTGGCGGCATTGCTGCGTGAATTGGAATTGTGTGATGTATGGAGGTGGCTACACAGGGAGGGGAGAGGGGTTATTCTTACTACTCCAACCCACTTGGAGTACACACACAGACGTACAGATTACGTGTTTATTGCTACTTAGACCCTTGGTGACATTTTGGCTGCTGAATATAGCGCGTTGGTCCTCTCGAACCATGCACCACTGGTTGTTACATGGCAGTGGACGATGCATGCACGCCCAGTCCCGACGTGGTGGCTCAGAGCGGAAGCGCTGCTGGATAACTAGTTCTGGGCCTATTTGCGGCAGAGGATAGAGGAGTTTTTCGATCACAACGTGGGGAGTGTGGGCAGTGCAGGGGCAGGGACCCTGTGGGAATCCCTCAAGGTGGTGATGAGGGGAGAGGCAATTGGGAATACGCAAAGATCTGCTGCATGATATCTCTAGAGCTGAGGCATAAATGGATGCACTAGCAAGCAGGGATGGACAAATAGCAGAGCGTGAAAAGATCTTGATAGAGCTTCGGCAGGCCTGCGTGCCAGCGTGGGAGCATCTAGGCAAGCATGATTACAGAAAAATACGTGGAGAGACTTCGTGAGGGCGGAGATAAACCTGGGAGAATGCTTGCCTGGCTTTGTCGGGCGGATGAGAGGAAGGGTATGATTAGCTCCATCGAAAAAGAGTGTGGAAAGGAGTGGAGGGCCCAGAGCGACATTAACGCGGCTTTTAGTCGGTTTTACTGACATTTATATTACGCCGACGAGGAGGGCTGCGCTAGACATTTCGAGGATGTCTGGGCAGAAATCAACTTGCCCCACCTAGAGAGGGAGCAAGCAGAGGCGCTAGATGCCCCGTTCACAGAGGAAGAACTGCGGGCAGCCATACACTCCTTGCCCTCTTGTAAAGCACTGGGGGCAGATGGGCTCCCGGCTGAATTTTATAGGGAATTTGCAGGAGATCTCGCACTGCAGTTGTTGCAGATGCTTGTCGAGGCATTCGAGGTGGGATTACTGCCGGCGAGTCTTCAGGAATCTATCATTGTGCTGATACTTAAGCATGACAAGCCGCTGCTTGAGTGCGGATCGTATAGGCCACTTTCAATTATCAACCAAGACTGCAAACTCCTCTCACCAATGTTGGCAATTTGATTGTCAGGGGTGATTGGCACTCTGGTACACCCTGACCAGGCAGGATATGTTCCTGGGAGAAACGCATCCTGGAAGTTATGGAGGCTGCATCACGTCGTAGACAAAATCAGGGGAGTGGCGGAGTACCCTGTGGCCTCACTAGATGCAATAAAGGCGTTGGACTCGGTAAGGTGGGATTAGCTACATGCTGCGCTAAGGCGCTTTGGAGTGTGTCCGCGCTTCGCACAGTGGGTGCACTTGTATGAAAAACCATTGGCCGAGTGCGCATCGGCAGACATATCTCAGAGGCATGGGAGCTGGGCAGGGGTACAAAGCATGGGTGCCCGCTCTCTCCCATGCTGTTTATCCTAGCGCTGGAGCCCCTAGCGGCCTACCTCCGGAGAGTCTGCAGGGATGCAGTCATACCAACAATGTGGGGTGACATACATGTGGTTTCGCTGTATGCAGACAATATGCTGCTCTACGTACAGAACCCGGAAATTAACCTACCATACATATTAGAGGTGTTGGGTGGATTTTCAAAGTTAACCGGAATAACTATTAGAAGAGAGAAGTCGAGGTTGTTCCCACTTGCGAGACTGGCGGCGCTCTGTAAGGCGGCACCTCCCGGATTTGGGGGGACATCTACCACGACCCTAATAAAGAACATGCGGCAAATACACTGAAAGTGTTCAACAGAGTCGAACTCAATGAAGTTTTACCGAAGCTTCCGCTACCACTGATGAGCTGGGCCGCGTTGATCAGAATGGTGTTGTTTCCGTGTTTGTTATGCCACTTAGTGAACATATCCCATGAGTTTCCACGATCATTCTTTCAGAAACTGGATTCGGCGCTGGAGGGATTTATTTGGGGAGGCAAAAGGCGCAGGATCTCGTTGGGAGCAATGAGAAGGGATTACAGGGACGGGGGGGATTAGACTGCCGCATTTCGAGGTACTATCTTGCCGGTCAGCTGCAGTTATTTATGGCCTGGTTTGCGGATGAAGCCTCTCTAAACACCGGCTTGCTGCGCAACAAAGTCACACGCTACTTTCTGTAAGAGGTGCTTTGGGTAGAGGGAACTGGTCGGGTAGGTATGTCCGGACTTGTAGCGCTGGGGTAGAAATTTTGGTGAAGACTTTGGAGGGTGGTAGGTAGGCAATATCCGTACTCCCCCAATATTCCTCTGGCTGCCGTTGATGGGAGAAATCAAGAGGGAGCTCGAAGTATAAGGCGCCATTGGGAGCCAAATGGGGGATCACTTTAGGAGACCTGTGCCGGGAGGGTGTCTTGCTGAGCTTCTCTGAATTGATTGAGGGACAGGGCATACCGCGCAGACAGTTCTTGGCATACCACAGAGTAACTAAGATTGTTATCTAAATCTAATATGAAGTCTGGGATTTCAGGAGATGCGATGCTGGACTCCCTTTATGATCTATCGGAGGGGGGGGGGGGCATGTGATATCCAGACTGTATGACATGGCACTCGATTTACTCAGAAAATCAGGCCCAGTGGGAGAAGGACATAGGTCAAGCTTTTACAGATGGGGATTGTGCCATGGTGCTGCTATAAACAGGGAGGGTATCTAGGAATGCTAGGTTTAAATTGATATAATTGCAAGTTATGCTTAGCGCCTACATGACCCCATACACTATATCTCGATTCCCGGGGGCTGGAAAACTGAGTTGCCCTTGATGCCTAAGTGATTCTGCAGACATGCTGCACATGTCCAGTGGTCAGGAGATTCTGACGGTACATTGAGATTAGGGTGGGGATAGAGATGCAGGCGAGTGGCCACCGGAGGCATGCCTGCTGAGATTGTTCCTGAGGCAGCGTGCAGAGAAACATGTAACTAAGATGAAAGAACGTATTTGTATTCTAACCAAACGCAGGATAGCACTAGCTTGGAAATCTGCGGGGAGACTGCACATAGTGGCTTAGTGGGGAGATCTTAAAAGATGGGCGGAAGCAGAAACGGTGGTTTACCACAGGGCAGGGTACAGGGGACAAAGGGAGGTGAGTGAAGTCACAGCATGGAATGCGTTGGTACAAACAATGTTTACGTCCTCTGACGACATGCCACCATGAAGCCGGTGCGGTCGGGCTGTGGGATACGCAGGGCCCGGAGAGCTTGAGAGTGAAAGGGGGGAGTTTGATACAAAGAGGGGAGGGAGGGCAAGGGAAGGCGGAGCGTGGTATGCACAGTTCTTCCTTTTGTTTGTTAATTTTGTTTGAAAGTTGAGGCCTTGCACCTGGTGCAGCTGAGAGCTAACAGGACCAAATAAGACTGATAAACTTGGGGAGGTTGACAGAGGCATGTAATAAGGACATGCATTTACATTGTGTATCCAATAATGACTGGAATGTGTACAAGCGATTAACACTTGAGGAGCGCAGTAAATGTATCTTGCTCCCCCATCTTTGGATGTAGCATTCAGCTGTTTTTTTATGTTACGTGACCTTTGTAGTACTGTTTTGGGTTCTTCTTTATTTCTGTTTAAAACTACAAATAAAAAGAATTTAAAATATATATATCGTCTTTCTTTTGGCTCCGGTTGGGTTTATTCGCCATTTCTTTTTGTTAAAGTCCTTCTTGTGTTTTACTTTGTGCGGCAAACTAGGTTTGCCTTCTTTGTTCACTGTCTTTTTGCGGGCTTCTGCAGAGAAGCCCTCCTCTTGGCGCCTGGGTATCTAGGTGGGCTGAATGTGAGGGAGGGGTGTAGTCACCCCCTGCACAGGGTATCCTAGGAAAACCAAGTCGCACTTTGCCATGATTGGTTGACAGCCAGGCTGTGTGAATGGGGGTTTTTGCGCATAAAAGGCAGGTCTCTTGGGCTAGAAGTCGGAGTCGCCTCTGGAACTACAAGGAACCGAAGAGAAGTGGAGAGAACGATGGCTGCTGCAACTACCCCGTCCCGGTGAAGCCCTGCTGCAGTCCTGAGCTATCTTCCCTTCGACGACTAAGAGAAGATCCAGTCCGCAGTCTTCTTCCCTTGAGCCTGGTGGGGATAACCAGCTCATCTTCTTCAGCCAGAGATCTCCACTGTGGTCGAAATCGCTGCACACTGCTGTAGTGGTCCGGATAGCCACCTCCCGAGCCTCTCCTGTTTTTAAGGAGCACATCTTTGCGTTGTCGCTGCTGTCGGCTTCATCCCTGTGTGGTGCAGACCCCCTTCAGACGTCCTCCTTCACAACGAAGCTCCAGGAAATCGTGGGTCTGCAGGAAACCAACAGGAACAACTGCCAGGACACCAGCTGCATCGTGGAAATAAGGTACTGTGTTCTACTCGAGGAAACTGGGTGAACCCCTTTTCTTCATCCTCAAGGCTCGTCCTTGTCTTCCCTCCTTCTTATAACTTTTGCTTCCGAACATTGACAATATTCAAGTACTTTTTTGGCTACACGGAATCGTGAACTGTCTAACGGTGTGATCTTCAGCACAAGCCTCCGGTGTCACCTAAACCTGGCTCCGAGCTTGTCTCCTGTTTCTGAGTGTTTCTCGATACTGTCTCCCTAACCTAAATATTCCCTGTGATTTTTGCCCCCAACTCCATCTGGGTATCCCAGGTGCTAAGTGTGTTTTTGCCCCGGTAGCATTTCATGTCACGGATACGCGTTTATTTAGTAGACCGAACTGTCAAAAAGTTTTCGCAACTGTATCCGCGGCATCGTGTTTTGTTCATAACACCGGTTTATTCAAACACAGGGTACTTACCTTGAGACTTACTGTACAAAGTGAATTGGTTAGTTGTAGTATATTTAACATGTGGTTTTGTTTAAAGTTTAATAGAGGTGTTGTGTTTGTAACTGATGGTTTAAAAATAAATGTACTTATATTTTTAACCTGAAACCTTGAGTCAGTGTTTGCTTGAGTCAAAGTAATTGTGGTCCCTTTGTGTAATCTCTGTTACTGCTCATATACTCTGAGATAAGCCTGGCTGCTCTGCTACTGCTACAACTTAGTAGTACAGGCTTGTACCAAAGGTAAAACTTGTATTGCCACCTGTAGTCTTAATCAGGTGTAGTGGTCCCTAAGTGCACTGCACAGGATTCTGCCTAACACTGGTGTACAGCGGTGAGGATTTGGAAGCAGAGTGATTACACTTAGAGTGCTGCTGTTGCTTGGGTTCAACTAACCACAAGGCTAACACCACTAAATCTATTTAACTGAGAAATCATGTCAAGTATGGAAAACTACACTGGAGAGAGTCCTTTACTCTATACTGCTGAGGTTCTTAGAACCATTTGTAAATATAAGAAACTCTTCTGGTAAAGGAACGAAATCTGAACTGGTTGCAAAGTTAATGGGAAAAAGTCTGGAGAGTTGGTCAGAAGGGCCTACCACTCCAGCCAATGTGGATTGTGATGTTTCTGATTCTGAGAGTGTTAATTTAGAAGAAGTAGATGAGTCCTTGCTAGGAAACCCTACAACGCCTTTGCCTGCTCAGAATATACAACCTCTGTCCACAGGGACCCCCACAGGTCCTACACTTACTCCTGAATGTATTGCACTTGAGAAAATGAGACATGAATTAGAAGTGAAACATATTGATGCACAAACTGCCATGAAACATCAAGAGTTAAGGCTCAGAGAAATGGAACTGAATCATTAACTAGAAACGAAGGAACTGTCTCTAGAAAATGCTTCTCTCCCAGAGTCTTCTAGGTCTTCCAGCCCAAAGAGACCCTGTATGCCAAAGGAAATGATTGGTATGTATGAGACTAACCTTGATGTTTTCGATTGGTTAGCACTGTTTGAGTACAATCATGGGATCTCAGGGAATCAGCTGATTCCTTGGCTTTTCTCCAGGCTTCTCCCTGTTGCAAGTGATGCTGTAATGGAGTTGGGGGAGGAGGATAAGCAGGATTATGAATGTGTGAAACTAGCATTAATAGCTAGGTTTGGGAAGACCCCTTCCCAGTATCTTAAGAGGTTTAGAACCCTCAAAAAGCATGATGGCACCCCTTGGGCTACCTGGGTGTGTGACTGTTTGAAAAACGTAGATGGTTGGGTTAAGGGTTACAAAGTGAGCACTTATGAAGGTTTGAGGAATCATGTAATGTTGGGGTCTATTTTTGATGCCTGCTCTCCTGAGCTTAGACAGCACTTGGTTGATTCAAAGGAGATAGATCCTAAGAAGTTAGCTAAGGCTGCTGACTTGTGGGTTGCAACAGGGCTACTCACAAGGATTCTGAGCCAACTCAGAAGAAGGAAGAGGGAAAGCAGTCCAAGAAAGACAACAAGGAGAATTCCAATAATTCCCATCCAAAAGAGGGCCACAAGCATAACCAGGGTAAGCCACAAAGTAAACCGAATCAGACTAGTGTACCACCTGGTTCCACCCCAGATGGAGGTCAGAGCAAGCCCCCATTCCAGAGAGCATTTGACACATTACATAAAAAGTATACATAAAACCAGAAGTACATAAACATACAATTCATTACAAAATACCCATTTCATACAATTCATCAAATCACATAAACAGAGAACATGTCCCACAATGAGCTAAAACTTAAAGTATT
Source organism: Ambystoma mexicanum (assembly GCF_040938575.1). Classification (NCBI taxonomy): domain Eukaryota; kingdom Metazoa; phylum Chordata; class Amphibia; order Caudata; family Ambystomatidae; genus Ambystoma; species Ambystoma mexicanum. The sequence goes on from NC_090933.1 coordinate 41,637,058, forward strand.
GCAGCGTTCTTTAAAAATTCTAAAACATGAATACTCAAACTAAGTTCATTACAATTTAAAATTCTCCTCCACAAGTCTTCTTCCGATGAGTACCTTATCCTAGAAAAAGCTTGAGTTCTGAGACATATCAAATTAGGGCACCCCGCACATAGGTGCTTTAGAGTTTCAATCTCAGTCTTGCAATGGCGGCATAGTCTTTGACGTTGCGGGATATTAAGGCGCCTGCCCACTATTTCGTTAGTTGGGGCCAAATTCAACCTAATTCTTAGTAATTGAGATCTAGAAGTCCTTGAAGGGTGTTTTTTCAGGTAAGGGGCAAGCACATTGACATTTTTAGAAGTCCACAGAAAATGGTCCCCAAAACATTTAGCATCCATGATCGCAGACCTCATGCTTGACCAAATGTACCTACACCATCTTAACTTAGCCACTTTAGGTGTAAGGCCCAGTTGTTCAAGCGAGATGTCTGCACAAAGGAGCATTGACTCACAAGTTAAAGCCCAGTCATTAAGGACTCTGCAGCCTCTCTGGAGCCTTACCAGATTCAGTTCCTCCAAAACCGGGGGTGTTGGAGGGTTCAGAATGTTTATAAAGAGCTGGAGTTTCGCCCAATCCACCATGGTTTGGATGGGTAATTGTCCTAGCTCAAACAAAATCCCTGCAAGGGGAACTGACTGTGTTAGTTGCAGGAGACTTCTCCACAAAACACTCTCCAGTTTTGGCCAGTCTATAAACTGACTCCTAGTTTGAGCACCATAAATCAGTTTGGGAACTAATTGCTGCTTGTTTAATTTCAAGACTGGTAAGAGTGAATATCTACCAAATTTGCCATCAAACACTCGGAGTTTCGCAAGAGCCCCAAGGAAGTTAGCCTTCAGGTCTGCTTGTAGGTCTTGACCTGTAACTTTGTCATAAACTGTGAGGCCCAGATAAACAAATTTGTTCACTACCTCCAGTTTACCATTTACCAAAGACCAGGGCAAGGTTTTGCATTCCCCCCGCCCCTTTTAGAACCAGGACCTTTGATTTAGTTGGATTTTATGCTATGTCCAGACTCCCCAGGAATCTCCCTCTACTGCTGATAAAGCTCTCTGCAGACCGATAGCTGTCAGGTCGCATAAAACAATATCGTCTGCATACAATAAGTACTGAATTACCAGGGAGCCTAGCCTAGGGGGAAAGGTGTTAAATAGTCTAAGATGGCCTCCCAAACCCAGCAAGTAGAAGCAGAAAAGAAACGGGGCCAATACACACCCCTGCCTTAAACCCCTGTTAGTCTGAATCCAGGGGGTGTAATTACCAAAAGCATCCACCCTAACCCTAATCTGAGTATCGGTGTGCAAGACCTCCAGGATACCCAGCAAAGCAGCTGGGCACCCTTGATCGTTTAATTTTTTCCATAAAAGAGACCTATTCACCAAATCAAAAGCTTTACTAATGTCTAGGAAATCAATGAAAACCGGCTGAGATTGGATGTTGGCTTGGTGTGCTAATCGGTCTAGAACAAAACAATTTGTAGCAGTACTCAGACCCTGGCGGAAGCCTGACTGAAAAACATCCAAAGACTTGGATACCAATGCCCATTTTTGCAAAACTTTCAGTAACATTTTCGCAAAGATCTTATTTGAAGCGTCCAATAGGGATATTGATCGGTAGTACAGTGGTGAGGACCTATCTCCACCCCTTAAATATAACAATTATTGTAGCCGCAGACCAAGTCCTCAGGAGCTTTTTGCTTGCAAGAATGTTAATAAATAAGTCTGAGAGCACTGCTGACCAGACCAACATGTTCTCTTTTTAAGTCAGGTTTGAAAGACCGTCTGGCCCCGGCGCATTAGACCGCTTGGATTGCATTATAAAATTAATTACATCATCCAAGTCCCAGACCAAAGCCCCCTGCCAGTCTACCTGGGACCAGACCACTGGGCATTCCAGCCCTCCTACCCTATACAGATCGGAGAAGTAATTAACCCATACTATATCAGTCACCGCCTGTGTCTGTAAATATGCCTGAGTCCCTGATGACTTTATAAGTTCCCAAAACTTCTCTGTCTTGTTTCCTGACATACATGCCAACATTCTCTCGGCATCTTTAATTAGCAACACAAATTTCATACCTTTGACCCAATTCCTATAAGTTTGTCTTAATCTCCTGACCTCATCCTTGTAGTCTACCGCCGATAACCTTTTAAAGGACCTCACTTCTCTGTACAGTTGCTTTTTATGTTCCTGTATAATTAAATCAAAGGAGTGTGTCCCTTTCAACTTATTCAACCCCCGAGTTAAACCTCTTTCTGAGGTGAGCCTACCCAATAATTCCCTGATTATCACAGGAAAACCCTCTGGCGTACGTAAATATGCTTTTTTGCCTACGGGGAGATTTACTATTTCCACTAGGAAAGCTTTTGCTATTCTAGGGACCCATTTTACCTCGTTCTTACCTGGGTTTATTGCCACTGTCAATAAGTCCTGCTCCTTAGCTTTCACATCGGCAAATAGTCTGTATATCAAAAGACAGTGTTCGCTCAAAGGCGTTACTCTGACTTCCAAGGTGTCCCCTCTTTCCAGAAGGTCTTGAGAAACAAAAACATAGTCCAATGTCCAAAGCCCATTCTGCCATGTAAAACCAGGAGGTATATCCATTTGTATGTTACCATTCACAATTACTAAGTTCCATGCCTCAAGGTCTTGCCTGATTCTTCTACCCCTCTCCCGGGCATCTTTACCCACATTTTTCCTATTTTGAACTAGATACCACTCGTCCACTAGGCATTCCGCGTTAAAGTCTCCCACAATCATCACTGAGGCCCCTTCAACAGGAAATTCTCCCAGCAATGTAAAGGATAAGGCGGTAAGGGTTTCCTCTAACTGTTCCATAATAGGACTGAAATACATTTATCAGAAAACATTTTCTCAAGGACCCCCACCCCCCCGGGTTTCTTCCCATTCCAATAAGACCACCAAGATGTCCTGCCTATCTGTTTTAATTTTCTGCATACTAACTCCCAAAGACTGTTTAACAGCTGTTATCAAACCCCCATAAGGCCTGCCCCTCAAACCCCTTTGTGCCTCAATAAATGCAACCTCAAATCCGTCAATCATTGGAATATCCTGCAAAAAGGTTTCCTGTAAACCGATTACATCAAATGATCCAAAAAGGTCGTGATTATTCATTATATTGTTAAAACCCCTGGAGTTCCATGTAACAATTGACCAATTAGAGCATCATGTGTAATGTGAGTGTCTGCCCCCTCCCATGAACCCTCTCCTCTCCCTTTTAACGTGTCTTGATCTTGAACATAGCCTCTAGAGCTAAAGATCTCCTTGTGTGTCACTTGATTGCTGCATTGAACCCCTCCTGTCTTGATAAATTGGAGCCAAACTTGACAATATTGAGGGACCTGTGACAGTTACTTCAAACCCCAATGTCAAGAAGCGCTCTCTCTCAGCCATGATAATTTCTTTTGTTAGAGGAGACCTCAGGTGGAGCGTTACCATATCCAAACAATCATCAAAGACAAATTCGACGGTTCTAATGTCCACTGATGATAACGACCTCAAGTTAGGGATTTCATGCATTAAAGCCAGAATGTAGTGTCTGTTCAAGGGGTACCTATTGGAACTTTCAAACAGGCAATTCAAAAAAATACATGGGCCATCATCATTCTTTACCACTTTTTGTGTTTGATTAGCATAATGTTGCCGCCTCCATTTCTTAGGAGACCTGTTCTGTGTTTCCCCACTGGGTACAGTCCCCACAGGAGCTTTAGTGTACTTGCTTTATGGAACACCTGAACCCACTTCCTCCACTACCCTTGGTAGTGGAGGTGGCACGGTCAAGTGAACACCTGTTAGGGGGAATTCCCCTGGAACAACCTTAACCACCACCGGTTTTGCAAAAATAGCATAGCGTTTCTCCACCTTTGGTGGCTGGGTGTTTAGACCCTCAACAGGGGGTGTACCACCCTGAATGTCTAAGGGGCCATACACGGGAACCACACTACCCTCACTTAGTGCGCAAAGTTTCCCTAAACCATTACCCTCTCCGTAATCAATATTAGAGCGTCCCTCGATACCCACTACTTGCTCATCCTCTAACATGTCCCCCTCTTCCAGATATACCAAGATATTACTCAGGTCAGATGAAGGGCTGTCCTCCTCCTGATTATTGTGTGCACACAATGTAGGTTTTCCAACTTCAACTATTACAGCCTTCTCTTTGCTGGGAACTCCTTTCTTAATTTTAAAGAAGTCCCTTTTTTTACACTCCAGTGCATCAGTCTGCATGTGTTTGTCTACTGCCATCGTTAAATTTTGCAGGAATTTCCTAGAGCCCTTATTTTGTTGAGAAGGAGGGGGCTTGAGATTTTTGGATTTTTTTTGTTTTCGCCCCAGACTATTTTCATTACAAGAGGGCTTTTCCTTAGGGCTGCTACTCAGGGTTTTTCTTTGTCCCCTGGTCTAATACCAAACCAAGACATGACACTGAAGGAGAACCCAAGACAGATTGCTCTACTACCTCTTCGTTAGCGGGCACCCCTACCCCTGGTCCTTCATTTACTACCAAGTCTTGGCCCTTTGTAGACCCCCCAACCCCTTGGGTTGGAGAACCGGTCCCTGCCGAGCCGTTCCCTTTTAAATGTAAGGTTTTATAAACTGACACTGCCATTATGTATCCTTCTAATACATGGACTTTATTCAGAACTTCATTTATTGATTTCCTAAGGTCCCGGATTTCATAATTCAATGTGTCATAACCTCTCTCCATAGAGTCCATAATTCTGGACAAAACTGGGAATGACAGTTCATCAGTTGGGGCGACTGCTCCCGAAGGGGGACGTCTTTTTCCCTCTGGGCTTTCTTTGTCTACAGCGAGACCTAAACCCCAACTGTTTGTCTGTGGGGTCGTTTCTAACCCACCTTGGCATTCCCCCTCACCCCGCGAGAAGGCTGGGGCCATGAAACGACCACCCTTAGCTGATTTACTAAAGAATTGATGATAAGGTAAAACCTCTCTACTACCCCTTCTTCGTAAAGGGGACTCCGGGATTAACCATTCTTTAGATTTACAATCTAGCAACGCATGAGCATGTGATGGGGATTCTTCTGACACGCCCATACTTCTGAGTGTAACCCCCATTTATATATATTTTATTTATTTATTTATTGGCAATATTCTAAATGGAATGATTAAATAAAAATAAAAAAACGCTGCAATGTAATTTAATATGAACTTTGTTTGATGAAATATGTAAAGGGTTTAGAAATGTCAAAGTGTAACCTTAGACCTCAAAAGAAGAGGAAATAAAAAGCTGCCTTTGAAGCACAAAATCACAGTCCTCCCACAGTCGTTACCCAATCAGATAAAAATAAAGAGCCCCAGGTTAATTCACCACGCCCACAAAAAAAAAGCCTCACTAAAAAAATAAGGAGTGTGCTTGAATGTCCCCAAACCCTGTATTGTAACGACACGGGGAATAATTAATCCAGTTGTTAAAAAAGAGAAGACTCCTTCTGTTATGTCTATTTAAACTATGCCCGTGGGCACTGAGGAGAGAACTGCTCGCAGCCCCAGTCCCTGATCTTAATACAGAGCAAGCAGTAAATATGACAAATAGCATAAATTACAAAGACACCATTTTTTCTTTACTCCGCCAATGTCGCGGGAGAAAGAGGGGTCTTCTCACAGTTCCAGACTGTCTACGGCAATCCCAGTCATAAAATAATGTAGGTGCCTTGCTTGATGTTTTACCCAGAAGGGAGAGCCTTGCTTGCAGCCCCAAGTCACGTTAAGGCAAATCTGTCTTGCGGCCAAAAAGGAACCTAAACCGCATTACAAAGCGCCATCTGCCTGGAATGCAGTGCTTGTAATACAATGGACTTTTCTAGGCACAGGGAACGCCCGACAGCTCGAGGAGCCGCCAGAGTCCCTCTCTCCCCCCCCCAGCCAGGAGAGTTAAAAACAGGTTTGAGAAGCACTAGTTTGCAATAAAATTCTTGCAGTACAGTATTTACGAAGTCCCGTGAAAGGGTTTAAAAATGCTTAGCAAGTCAAGGTTCCAAAAACGAAAGCAGAAGTTAACATGTTACCGCCGTGGGAGAGAACCTCCAATTAATCCACTAACTAATACAGCTTCCAAGTAATGTCAGGGCCGGTTTCAGTGCGTTGCCAAACACTTGCACAACACTTCCGTTACGCTTCGCGTAGCCCCACGTATTTATGGGCGTGCAAGCCTTAAAGTGGCAGGTGCGGAATTACCAGCAGAAAGCTGAAAGTCATGAGCAGCTGAAAACAATGGTGCAGCACAGTACGTCTCCCAGTGATCCAAGGCACAACACTTCCACAACACTTCCGCTACGCTTTGCGTAGCCCCGCGTATTTATGGGCATGCAAGCCTTAAAGTGGCAGGTGCGGAATTACCAGCAGAAAGCTGAAAGTCACGAGCAGTTGAAAACAATGGTGCAGCACAGTACGTCTCCCAGTGATCCAAGGCACAACACTTGCACAACACTTCCGGGGGGGGGGGATTTATATTGTTGGTCCTCTTGACCCTCCCACATCTTCAGGCAACAGGTTTATCCTGGTTGTAGTGGACCATGCCACTATATTTCCTGAAGCCATACCTATGAGGACTGTTACGGCTCCGGCTGTGGCTAAGGCCCTACTTGGTATTTTTACTAGAGTAGGTTTTCCTAAGGAGGTGATATCTGACAGGGGATCACATTTTATGTCCCACTACATGCAAACCATGTGGAAAACCTGTGGAGTTACCTACAAATTCCCAAATGCCTACCACCCCCAAACCGATGGGCTGGTAGACAGGTTTAACAGAACTATGAAGAGCATGATAGGTGCTTTAGAAGAAAGTGGGAACTTCTACTGCCATGCCTTCTATTTGCTTATAGAGATGTCCCTCAGGAGGGAGTAGGATTTAGTCCCTTCGAACTTCTCTATGGCCATCCAGTCAGAGGTCCATTGGCCCTGATTAAAGAAGGGTTGGAGAGTGCCCCTTCCCCCAAGCCAGTCAGAGAGACTGACTATGTGATAGGTCTCCTGAGGAGAATGTCACACATGATGGCAGAGGCAAGTGATAACTTGAGGGCTGGTCAAGCTCTGGTCAAGCATTGGCATGACTAGAAGGCTAACATGGTTGAGTTTACTCAAGTACTATAACACTCAGGGTATTGCTAAGTCGACCTACACGAGGTCTGCTTTACATTTCTACCGAGAAATTCAATACATTGTCACACACTATCACGGTCTGTAGAAGAGTTATTCTATTCAACATATTTAATATGTATGCTGTTAGCATCTATCACATGAAGCAGTAAAAAATAGTTTTGATATTTATTTATTTATTTTTCTCTGTTTTTCAGTGGGCCATTCCCATCATCGGACCTTCCACCACTTGACAAGAGCAAAAAGGAAAAAGATGGAAATAACCTTCTACCTATTAGTACAATTACAATTCATACACATTAAAAATCAGTCCCAAGTGTTTGAGAAGAAATAGGCATTTTACATTAGATAATGCCTGGTACTTAGTTTTATAGGGCTATATCTGCACGACAATGCGTAGTAACTTTTATTGGCCAATGTAGTGCCAGCCACTAGAAAAGTCTATCACCTTGTACTGATAACACACAATACATCAAAGGAACCTTAAATCTAAGGTCCTTTGCCAACATCTAAAAAAATGTACAGACAAGAATTTATTAAAGACCCGGTATATAGCACAGGTCAAATTGAGTTAAATAAGTCTGTGACCAGTTGTTCTGTACACAGATCATAAAACCGCATGAGACCAGCTCATGCTGTATCGAGGTCGACCGGTTTCATAACCGTATTCTATTGAGGTCATCTTCATCAGGACTTTACTTATAGCCAAGGGGTGTCAACTCCCTGTGTGGGTAAGCTACTTGGTCCCATTTGTGTGTTTTCTTGCTCCTATAAACAAATAACAGAGAAAGGAGACATGAAAGGCTAGATCTCTAATGTGCCCCCACGCTAGTGTTTACTGCCATGCATAAATAGTTGGGATGTGTATCAAAAGATATCACCAGGCTATATAGTTGATTGAAAAACATTTAAGTTTATTTTCCAATTACGCCTGTTATCACATAAAACAAGGGGAAGGGGAGTGGAAACGTGCTCAGGAGTGCTCCAATGTGTCCTGCCTTGCCGGAAAGTGTGTATTGGGTCAGAAACCTTATAACCCATGTGTGAGTAGTCCATATACAGCACGGAAAGTGGCTTACCGCACTTTTGTTTAGCCGTGGCACTGTTTCTCTGTGCCCAGGGCAAGTGAGAGGCTGTAGACTCCTATTGTGATATAGAGTAAAATGAACAGAGGTAAGGGCATCATTCAACGATAGTGCCTTGGTCTCTTAGGGACCACTATTTGTGAATGCAAATGAAACTAGCTCCTCTGCATGCTACGAGGGCTGGAACAACTTACCAGCTCCAAGAAAGAAGGCCTCTGGTGCCCTTTAGGTAGAAAAATGCCGCCCTTGCAGCTATAGACGTGGCTCTTGGGCGAAACCTAGGTGAAACAAAAGAAGCCTACATCAAAAAACTGCGCCTGCCTTCCAAGCGCTGACTCAATTGCTTATATGCTGGGCCACCCCTTCCATATAGCGAAAGTGAGTGGAAGGTCCGATGATGGGAATGGCCCACTGAAATACAGAGAAAAATAAATAAATATCAAAACAATTTTTTACTGCTTCATGTGATAGATGCTAACAGCATACATATTAAATATGTTTAATAGAATAACTCTGAGTTTACTGAAGACCAGCTTGTTCTTGTTATGATCCCCACAAGGCAGAGGGCCTTGCAGGACAAATGGAAAGGACCCTTCAAGGTTGTGGGTAAACTTGGAGAGGTGAACTATCTGGTGGACTTGGGCAACCCTAAGGAGGCTCCCAGAGTCTTTCACACCAACCGTTTGAAAGCTTATGTCTCTAGACCTGACATAGCTCTGCTTCTAGCTTCAGCTCAGGAGGAGGAGGAGAGTGAACCTCTGCCTGACCACCTCGGAGGCTTACCTTTAGATTAGCAAGTGGAAGGAGTTAATCTCTCTTCCAGTCTCACATCTGACCGGCAGGGTGAGTGCAAGTTACTGTTAAGTCAGTTTGCCTCCCTGTTCTCACTTTCACCAGGCTTGACCCCTTGGGGCCATCATGACATACACACTGGTGACTGTTTGTCTGTCAAAAAGCAGGGGGTACAGAATGTCTGACAATATCAGATCCCACATAAGGAATGAGGTCAACAAAATGCTTGAACTCGGGGTTATAGAGCCCTCTACTTGCCCATGGTCTAGCCCAGTTGTGCTTGTGCCAAAGGCAGGATCCAAAGAATTGAGATTCTGCGTGGACTATAGAGCTCTAAATGCAGTCACCACGACTGATGCCCATCCTTTGCCTAGGACAGATGAGCTGGTGGACAAACTTAGAGCAGCCAAGTACCTCGGCACATTTGACCTAACATCAGGCTATTGGCGAATAGCCCTGACAGACCATGCCAAGGAGAAAACTGCATTCTCCATTCCAGCTGGCCTCTATCAATTCAAGGTGATTCCTTTTGGATTAAAGAATGCACCTGCTACATTTCAGAGGATGGGCAATCAAGTTCTGAATGGGATGGAGGACTTCTGCATGGCATACTTGGATGACATTGCACTGTTCAGCCCTACATGGAAAGAACATGTTGAACACCTAGGTTATGTATTGCAGGCTCTGGAACAGGTCCATCCGACCATAAAGGCAAGCAAATGTCAAATTGGTCAGAGTTCAGTGGTCTACCTTGGGCATGAGGTATGAGGAGGTGAAATAAGGCCATTCCCTAGCAAAGTACAAGCTGTACAAAACTGAGCCACCCCTACTACTCAGACCCAAGTAAGAGCCTTCCTAGGTCTTACTGGGTACTATAGGAACTTCATAGAGAACTATGGGACCATAGCTTCTCCCTTGAATGTTATCTCCTCTCCCAAATTTCCTAAAAAGGTCAGGTGGAATGAGGAGTGCAATCAAGCCTTTCAAGGTCTAAAGAAAGCCCTTTGTCAAGCTCCAGTCCTAAGAGCTCCTGACTATCACCAACCCTTCATCGTACAAACTGATGCTTCTAATGTAGGTATAGGTGCAGTCCTTAGTCAACTGTATGAGAACGGTAGGGAACACCCCATGTGTTTCATCAGCAGAAAGTTAAAGGATCCTGGGACAAGGTGGGCAACAATAGAAAGAGAATGCTTTGCTATCAATATGCCTGCAAGGATTTGATTTTTCCATTGAGCACAGAGCAGGAAGTCACCACCACAATGCTGACGGTCTCTCTAGGATGTTTGTAACCGACTAGAGGTATGAGATCCATCCAGGAGTGGATCAAATCCTCCTGTCCCTTAGTCTGGGGGGTGAGGGGGCGAGTGTTAGGGAGAATTATCCTTCTAGGGTTAATTTCCCTCACCTAGTGAGTCCCCCAGCAGCTTTGCTGGATTTCTGGAGTTTATTTTTTCCACCTGGTAAGTGTGTACATCCTTTTTCCACTCTTACATGTGTTTTGGCCTATATGTTGTAACTCATTGTGTGATCTTGGGCACTGGAGCACACAACTCCAGGTGCCCCTGTTCTTGTATGGGTTACACAGCACCTTTAGTGTAGTAACCCAGGGTTGTCTTTTAGACTTCCCTCTGACTCCATTTCGCTGGGGCTGACTACTGTCCCCCAGAGAAAGGTAAAGTTGCCATTTAATTACATAATCATTTTTTCCACAGACTCGGTACACCCCATCTTACATGGAGTACTGGAAAGTGCTAACCTGTACCCCTTTTCTGTCTACCTCCCTGAGCATTGTTTTGCTCTTTTAACATTTAGACTTGGCTGGTGGCAGTGGTATCTACCCTAACTTATAAACGTGGTACTGTTCTTGGCTATTATATTAGCCTCGAACATAAACCCGCTTGACCAAATCGTCTTTCTTTTGGCTCCGGTTGCGTTTATTCACCATTTCTTTTTGCTAAAGTCCTTCTTGTGTTTCACTTTGTGCGGCAAACTAGGTTCGCCTTCTTTGTTCACCGTCTTTTGGCGGGCTTCTGCAGAGAAGCCCTCCTCTTGGCGCCTGGGTGTCTAGGTGGGCTGAATGTGAGGGAGGGGTGTAGTCACCCCCTGCACAGGGTATCCTTGGAAACCCAAGTCGCACTTTGTCATGATTGGCTGAGGTGGTTGTCCCGGCTGGACAACCCCCTGCTGCGTGGTTGATAGCCAGGCTGTGTGAATGGGGGTTTTTGTGCATAAAAGGAAGGTCTCTTGGGCTAGAAGTCGGAGTCGCCTCTGGAACTACAAGGAACCGAAGAGATGTGGAGAGAACGATGGCTGCTGCAACTACCCTGTCCCGGTGAAGCCCTGCTGCAGTCCTGAGCTATCTTCCCTTCGACGACTAAGAGAAGATCCAGTCCGCAGTCTTCTTCCCTTGAGCCTGGTGGGGATAACCAGCTCATCTTCTTCAGCCAGAGATCTCTGCTGTGGTCGAAATCGCTGCACACTGCTGTAGTGGTCCGGATAGCCACCTGCTGAGCCTCTCCTGTTTTTAAGGAGCACACCTTTGCGTTGTCGCTGCTGTCGGCTTCATCCCTGTGTGGTGCAGACCCCCCTTCAGACATCCTCCTTCACAATGAAGCTCCAGGAAATCGTGGATCTGCGGGAAACCAACAGGAACAACTGCCAGGACACCAGCTGCATCGTGGAAATAAGGTACTGTGTTCTACTCGAGGAAACGGGGTGAACCCCTTTTCTTCATCCTCAAGGCTCGTCCTAGTCTTCCCTCCTTCTTATAACTTTTGCTACCTACACCTGGCTCCGACCCTTTGACTTTTGAACTCCTGTTTCTGAGTGTTTCTCGATACTGTCTGCCTAACCTAAATATTGCCTGTGATTTTTACCCCCAACTCCCTTTGGGTATCTCAGGTGCTAAGTGTGTTTTTGCCCCGGTAGCATTTCATGTCACAGATACGCGTTTATTTAGTAGACCGAACTGTCAAAAAGTGATAGCGACCGTATCCGCGGTATCGTGTTTTGTTCATAACACCGGTTCATTCAAACACAGGGTACTTACCGTGAGAATTACTGTACAAAGTGAATTAGTTAGTTGTAGTATATTTAATGTGTGGTTTTGTTTAAAGTTTAATAGAGGTGTCGTGTTTATAACTGATGGTTTAAAAATAAATGTACTTATGTTTTTCACCTGAAACCTTGAGTCAGTGTTTGCTTGAGTCAAAGTAATTGTGGTGCCTTTGTGTAATCTCTGCTGCTGCTCATATACTCTTGAGATAAGCCTGGCTGCTCTGCTACTGCTACCACTATAACTTAGTAGTACGGGCTTGTACCAAAGGTAAAACTTGTATTGCCACCTGTAGTCTTAATCAGGTGTAGTGATCCCTAAGGGCACTGCACAGGATTCTGCCTAACAGCAAGGTGGAATTCTGGAGTTTGATGCAGCTGTTATTTGAGATTCACGCTATCCCCACGGCGCCTCAGGTATCTTGTGGACTGAAAAGGTCATCAACCATGTGACAGGACATGGGAACCGGTTACTGATATTCATTTGCCCAGATTGCTTCGGGCCTCCTATCTTCAACGACCTGGAAAGCCAGGGGAACAGGTACTTAAGAGAGGGCATGATGTCATGACTTCTGTAAGGTTGTGGACAAACCAGCATTCCTGGTCCCTTTGGAGAGGCTGGCGTATCAGCACAGGGAAAAACTGAGCCGCATATTGTACTTTCCAGATGGCGGTAGCCGGATACCTAATGTTGGTTTGCTACCGCCAAGATTGCCCCTGCGACCAAGAGACGCGTGTTCCACTTCTCCTGTATTCCATCCTGTTCTCCATCCTTGGCATGTTGGATTTATCTTGGTCAGTCCACCGAGTAGCTTTGAAGCGCCTCTCTGCACTAACGGTTTCAGGCGAATGTTCGGCCTTGTCCATTCAGAGGTTTTTCTTCCCCAAGAAGGGTTTTCACTGTTTCTTCAATGGAGTCCCTATCACGGTCTCTTGGAGTTGTCACCAGGGTGGCGTTTGGATGGAACCAACCATTCCTGCTTAACCCTTGATCCAAATGACGTGTCCAGGTAAGGGCAGTCGCTGACAACTACTTTGAATTAGGTTTTGTTAATGTTAGAGGCTATCTCAATGGTGGACATGTAGAAAGCCGGCTTCGCTTTGGAAATTGTGTGTCTGCATTGTGTGCAGAGGGATTTGAGGGATGAAATCTGGGTTGCAGCCTTTGTACCAGTGCTTTGGAAGGAATCTGATTGGTTGTTTGTTGGCTGTTAGCTTGAGTGTGTACAAAGGTGTGGACAGTTTGACAGTGCCACTAGATATTGGAGGCACATGTGTGTACTCTAGAAGTGGCTAAATATATCTGGAAGGGCTGAGGCATTCCTGTTGGGTGGGGAATGTTGTGAACGTTGCCTATAATGTGTCTAGCTGGAAAGTTTTGAAAGCGCAGCGCTCAGTCACAAGGCCGTTAGCCTAGCTTTGGTGGGCAGGCTTCTCTGGGAGCATTCATGGTCAGTTCAGTTGAGGGGTGAATGGATTTGAGCACGAGAGGAGGTGAAGACAAGATCACGCGTGTGGCCTTTGACAATAGTGTGGGAGAATACGATCTGTTTAAGGTCCATGCAGTCAGTCTGAGAGAAGAGGGAATCGCATAGGTGTCTTGCTGGTTGGGACTCAGGGATGTTGAAGTCTCTAAGGAACATGTAATTACAGTAGAATGCCTTTGCAGAGGAGAGAAAGTTGGAAAGATCACTGATGAAATTATCATTACTTTGAGATGGCCTGTAAATAAGGTGGACTGTAATCTAGTTATTCCTTTCGATAGGGAACTGGCAAAGGGTGCAATTCAGAGGAACTGTGTGGTGGTTGGAGGGTGATTACCTTTCAGTGCGACTGGGGGTGATTACCTTTCAGTGCCAGTCATACTTGGTCCAGCTCAGTCCACCTCCAGTTTTCGCATGCGGTCATTATGTCAAAGATGTAGGGGAAGGAGGGGGTAAACCACATTTTAGTGATGACAAGGACATCAAGATTATTGTTGATTGAGGTTGGCAGTCTTGCCAGCATGTGCAACAGCTGAACAGGCGTTAACCATCAGAGCCAGATGGATGCAAATAGTAGGTGCATTTTGCAGGAGTTTATGGGGGATATTGACGAGGTTGACTAGGGTAACTGTTCAGTGAAGCTTTGGGTATTTGGCTCTGCAATCCCTGGAAAGGATCGGAATGGGTTGTGGCGAGAGGAGACGTATAGTGACCTGTTTTATGACTGTCCGAGTAACTGGCTTGTGGGATTTTCCAGGCCCTAAAAGAAGCAAACAGAGATTTTTTTTGCTTTATCTGCCCTTTTGTTTTGGACTAGGCAACAAATGCTCTGTGATTTAACAGTTTAGAACGGAAAGAGGTTGGACAAAACAGGTGGTGGGGCGTAGGTCACAAGACCTAGATCCACTTGCGCCATCTGTGAGAAACCTGAAGGTGTCTCACCCATTAGTCCCTGGGGGTCTGTTATACAGGTGGCCAGGACACAGCCATCGCTTTTGGATCCAGTTCCTGGTGGTGGACCAGTGCGGGAGGATCACCTGGATGAGGGGTCTTCGGGGAGTCGAAGTGGGACACCGGAGAGTGAGATGCGATATCCCCTTCCTTGTAATACCTTTTCCCCATCCTACCATGCAGGATACTTAGGAACTCAACCTCCACCCCTTTCCCGGTATGAATACTTTCTCACTGACAGGTCACTGTGAGCTACAACGGACTAACACCAGAGCTGTATACCTGACATGTCCCAACACCATGGTCAGGCAAGGTCAGACAATTACGGATCATTACACACACGTGACTTCCATCACATTTCCCCACACGGATAAAAGGCGGAGCACGAAAGCACACTCTGAGCGAGGCAGAACACACACACGGAAACAGTAGTTCCAAATGGCCATTTAATACAAGGAGAAATACGGCGAGAGCGGAGAGGGTTGCAAGGAGGGAGGCACCCTTGACCCATAAAGACTGTTACTTTCATGAACCTTGGAAAGTAAGAAACTGAAGACCAGGAACTAAGGCTGATCAAACCTGCACAGTGTGTCGGAGGTACCCAAGGCTCTCCCGCGTCAATAACCAAGGCGGGGAGGAGCGATTGCCGCAGTGGCACTGTCCTTGGCCCCTACAACAAAGCGGCATCTGAAAAGAAAGCACAGCCGGTGTGTTTGAGAGACTGATACCAAACCTGCTTGTGTTTTAAGCCAAGGTTGCAACAGCAACATTGTATAAAGAGACCAGTGTGTAAAGCGCTATGCATAAGCGCCACAAATACAATTGACAGCCAAAAGAAATAGTTTAACTTTGTAACTGAACTTTGGGAAACGAAGAAAGGATACCGTCTCGAGAGGAAGACGACACAGAGCAACACAGGTTCGATCCCCAGGTCCGCGCTTAGAAACCTCCTGGGTATTAGGCCTGTTATAAATAACCAATCATAACATATATCATATATACGCAGAGTGGTCTTGCACCACGTGGGTGCTCATTCGAACTCTCTGTTAGGTATCCAACTGATGCTGAGTGTGAGAGAGATCAAAGTGGTCCTGCAATGGGTCATGCTAAATCCTGCGCACATTCGAAAGTCTTTGATAGTTTAACCCTTTAAGCGCCAAGGATGAGGTATCTGGTCCTCAACACTACGTTTGCAGTGCCAAGGACAAGATTGCACAAACTCTAAATCCAACCCCTGGGCTATGTGAGGAGGAGGTTCCTCCTCACGGCCCGGAGGTTGGATTTCCTTCAGTGTCACGTCAGCGTGCGTAATGCATGCTCACATGACCCTGAATGTAAATTTCACTGGCGCAGCAATTTGTGGCTGCGGCTGTGAAATGGAAGGTAAATTCCTCCCTCGATCACAGGTATTTCTATACCTTTTTGATCGAGGGAAGTGTCATTGGAAAGGGGAGATTCTCCCTTTTCCAACAACACCTTCCTTGAAGCATTGCTGGGTGCAGATTGCTCGATCCGCACCCATCAATTCCACTAGACCACCAGGGATCCGTTTTTGAAGTGGGGGGACCCCCGGCCCCTAAATAATGGGGCAGTACATTTTGCCCATCTGCCCCCAGGGAAGAGACAAAACAAAAAAAGGAAAATCATGTTTTTTTTTTGGGTGGGGTTGTTGTGGGTTGTGGGGGGGTACACTAGACCACCAGGGAAGTTTGCAATGGAAAGGAGGGTGGCCTTCCCCCATCCCAAATGGATGGGGGGCATCTCATGTAACCCTCCCTGGGGGAAGATTGCTAGTGCAATCTGGCAATCTGCCCCTAGGAAGGGGTACATTTGTGTTTACTGGGGGTGGGGGTCACTAGACCACCAGGGATGAATTTTCAAAAAGGGGGGCAGAGGCCCTCTCCCCCCTCTGCCCCAATTGGATGGGACATGTTATGTAGCCCTCCCTAGTGGCAGATTGCTAGTGCAATCTGGCAATGTTCCCCTAGGAAGGGGCAAATGTGTATTTACTGACTCCCAGCCTTGTAACAACAATGAGAGAAATGAAAGACTCCGCTCAAAACTAGCTAAATTATATGAACCATTAGCAAGAACCATCGCAATCCCCAATAAGAGATCTAACCTACGTTCTGAAACCTCTAATATTAAAGAAAAATGTCACCATAGTTCTCGACATGCCTATGCGTTTTTTAAACACTATACTCCCAAGACCCAAAGCATAGAAGTCTCACCCGCATCAGTTTCTGCTGCCAATTCTAACCTCAAGGGCGCTCTAATTAATGCCAGATCTTTGGTCGCACACGAAATTGAGATATATGACATCATCCAGTGAGAACACCTTGACTTCCTAGTGATCACAGAATCTTAGCTACATGCTGCTGTTGGACCAGCCCTATCTCTGGCTATCCCTAATGACTACACTATTTTAAGATCTGCCAGAACTGAAACTCGAGAAGGCATTGCCCTCATTGCGAAAGATAATCTACCCATCAGACTTGTGCCACACCATGACATTAAATCATGTGAGAATCTCACAGCCAAGCTTAATATAAACAATGCCCAGACTCTCACGATCCATCTGATTTATAGACCTCCAGGTCTTATAGGCACCTTTGAGGAGGATATCTCCAATATCCTATCTAATAACCTAAATAACTTGTCTCAAGTACTATTACTAGGAGACCTGAATTTAGGCTTTGCTGACCCTAAAGACTTACATGCATCCAATGTGGCCAGTACCTTAACGGAACTATGCTTCATGTCGAGAGAGTGCTCCACCCAGCCCATAATAAAGGAAGAACACTCAACTGGGTAGCAGACTCCAACTGCAATGCCTCAATTTCATCCATATCCCCTCAGATTTGGACAGTCCACCACCTTATAACCTTCTCCTTAGCAACTGAAAAACCTATTTCTATACCCATATCGCTAGTTCCACCTATTCCCACAAGGAACAAAAAGAACATTACCTACAACAACTAACTCCCTCTTTTTCTCCCTTAACTCAACGAGCTCCCTGAAAACATGGGGCCTGACACGTTGGCTAAGGAATATAATCAAGTTATGTCCACCTCACTAGATGTAATAGCACCACTTAACATGAGACAAAGCAAACCTAAATCACATCTCAATTCCTGGTACACACCACACCTGAAAACATTACGAACAGAAAAAAGACAATGTGAGGTATCCTGGAAATTACTACCATCCGAGGAAAACAAGACTAACCTCAGTAATATATCAGCTCTCTACAAAAGGGAAATACTCCTAGCTAAACGTGAAACCTAGAACGTCAGAATATCACAGGCCAAATCAAGTGTGCCGGAGCTATTTGTCATCCTGAAAGAGCTAGAACACCCTATCCGAGAGCCAGACAACTGTATAAGAGATAAACTCTGGTGCTCTAGCATACAGCAAGCACTGGCCAATAAAGTCACCACCTTACAAACAAAAATTGCTAAGAAAAAAGCATCACTAACCAGTACTACTCCACCTATAATCGCCCCTGCACCACCCAATATCAGCGCGGACCCATACTCTGCTTTAAGTTCTCTAAAGTCACTATAATTGAAACTGAAAAAATCATATTATCGCTGGAACCTTCTAATTGTCAGGGTGACCAATGTCCAGCACAGCATATAAAAGATGCCGCCAGAGACTTGGCCCCATTCATCACAAAACTCATTAATGCCTCATTCTAATCAGGCACTATCCCATCTAATCTCAAGGAATCATCGGTACCCCTGAAAAAACAGACCCTAGACCCTTTGATTCCTACCAATTACCGCCCGATTACCAAAGTCCCTTTTCTTCGAAAAATTATAGACAAAATGGCCTACTCACAAATTAAAAAATATCTGGAATCTAACCGTCTGCTAGGTGCACAACAATCCGGTTTGCGGCCTCAGCATGGGCCCGAAACAGCTCTAATAGATCTGAAAGCCCAGATTGATTAACTCGGAGATAAAGGGAAATCAGCCCTTCTTCTGCTCTTGGACTTATCGGCCGCATAAAACCTTGTGGACCACAAAGTCCTATGTAGCCATTTGGACTCCGCAGCGCACTTCTCAGCAGAAGCTATAGCATGGATACAATCCTTTCTAAGCAATCGGACTATGATAGTCTTTTCACCTACTGCAGCCGCAGACCCTATCCCCATCACTTGTGGAGTGCCTCAAGGATCTTCGTCTCACCTACCCTATATAATATTTTCACAAAGCCGCTTTTCGATGATCTGGATCATCTTGGTATCACCTACACCAACTATGCAGATGATACTCAGATCCTCCTACCACTTACTGGGGATTATAACAAGGATTTGGCCTTGGTGAACAGGGTATATCATCATCCAGGCATGGATGGCCACCCATGGACTAAGCCTGAATGATGACAAGACTGAGATCATCATCTTGGGAATGACCTCAACTCTTAATGAATTGAGCCCCAATTACTCTGCTTTCAATATTGATAACAATATTATCACCGTCTCCAAAGAGGTGAAAACGTTGGGTTTCTACTTGGACTCAACCCTATCTTTCAACAAGCAGGTCAATGCCATAGCTTCGGCTACAGCATATACCTGTAAACCGATCAGAGCAGGTAAGCCCTTCTTGTCTAACAGCTGTATTACCCTTGCCAGGGCGCTCATTTTGTCAAAGCTTGACTATTGTAATGCACTGTACATAGGGGCAAACAAACAAATTACTAAGAAGATTCAACTCCTTCAAAATAATGCCCTTAGGGCAGCTCTGGGAATCTCTAGGATAGAACATATCTCCGAGATCAGAAGAGCGAATAACTGGCTTTCAACATACGACAAAGTCAAGTTAAAAGTCACCTCACTTACATAAAAATGTTTGAACAATGAGGCACTGTACTACCTGATAGACAGATTCACCATGACATCTTCTACAAAAACCACCAGACTATCTAATACCAATTGCCTCTTAGTCCCTAAATTTAAGCTATCTAGAGTAGGGGGGAGTAGCTTCCCGGTCAAGGCAGCCCAATTATGGAACTCTTTACCTACCCCACTGAGGGCAGATCAATCTTACCTAAACTTTCGTCAGAGTATAATAAGATGGCTCAAAGAGTCTGACATCTTGGCCTACCCACAAACCTGCATATCTGCAAGCAACCTTCTCTGCCTCTCCTGTAAAAATTATTGTTCAGCTACCAGCCTTATCTGGACTGTCCTCTATATCTGCTGTATCTGTCCTCTCTCAGGACTATGTCATGTCATATTTGAATCTGTGCTCTTTTAGGACTGTCACTTCGTTGTTTCCATTTGATTTCCATCTGCGTGCTCACTTTCCTTGCTCTGTATATTTCATATCTATTATATTATCCATATATTGTATTGCATTATCCTGATGTGTAACCAAGCTGAAAATTATCTTATGCTATGCGCCCTGATACCTTCGGGTCTGATGCGCAATACAAATAATAAAACAAACAAACTGGGGGGTGGGGTTCACTAGACCACCAGGGATGGTTTTTACAGAAGGGTTGGAAGTGTCCTCACCCCACCCCCTGCCCCAAATGGATGGGGCATGCCATTTAGCCCTCCCTAGGGGCAGATTGGCAGTGTAATCTGCCATTCTGCCCTTCGGAAGGGGCAAATGTGTTTTTATTGAGGGGTGAGGGTCACTAGACCACCTGAGATGGCTTGAAAGGGGTGGTGGTGATCGGAGCGGTATAGTTATTTGTTTTTGCTGTGCAGACCACTTGAATGTATTTTGTTTCGTTCACAGGTTTTTTTACGCGCGGAGCTTCAACGTTATGTAAGTCGTATTTTTTTTATTCTACAATTAGGGCCCATTGTCAGTGGGGTGGGTGGGACTAGGGCTGGATTGTTGGTGGAGTGGGCAGGCTGGGGAGGTATTATGGTGGGCTGGGACACAATTGCAGGGTCAGGGCACAAATTGCCCCCCCCCCCCCATGCTAGCAGAGCATTGGTGTTTCCCTGGGAGTGGCTGTCTCCCATGTGGAGCAACCATCCCTAAGTGCAGCAGCATTCCCAGGGAGACCCGGCAGGGTTCCCATCCCTCCCGGAGGGAAAAACTGTAACACAGCCCAGCCAAAGCTCCAGGATGGGCTTGGGGACGGTCGACCCACATGGAAGACAAGCGTCAAGGGCCAGGTATATCACTCCCGACCATCCTGGAGCTCTGACTGGCCAGTGTTAAAGCTTCTCACTCCGGGAAAGGACAGGGACCCTACCAGTGCCTCCCTGGAACCTCTACTGGGCTTGGGGACGTTCAGCCCACATGGGACACAGTCGCCCAAGGCCAGGGACATGACCCCCAACCATCCTGGAGGTCTGGCTGGGTTGAGTTACAGTATTTCTCTCCGGGAAGGGATGGGGACCATGCCCAGCCTCCCTGGAACCACCGCTGCACTTGGGGATTGTTTGCCCCATAAGGGAGACAGCCACCCAAGGCCATGGACATTACCCGCCAAGTATCCTGGAGCTCTGGCTGGCCTGCATTACAGCTTCTCCCTCTGGGAAAGGTTGTGAACCCTGCCGGGGCTCCCTAGGGCTGCCGCTGTGCTTGGAGATGGTCAACTCTCATAGGAGACAGCCACTCAAGGCCGGGGACATCACTGCTGATCATCTTGGAGCTCTGGGTGGCCTGCGGTACAGCTTCTCCCTCTGGGAAAAGATGGCAAACCTGCCAGGGATCCCTGGGACTACTGCTGTGCTTGGAGACAGTAGACCCACATGGGAGACGGATGCCCAAGGCTGGGCACATCACCTCCAACCGCCCTGGAAATCCGGCTGAGCTGTGTTAGTATTTCCCCACCAGGTAGGCCCGGTAGTGTGCCAATCCCTCCCCGGATGGAAAAGCTGTAATGCAGCCCAGCTAGAACTCCAGGACGTTTATGGGTGATGTGCCCGGCCTTGGGCATTCGTTTCCCATGTGAGTCTACCGTCCCCAAGCCCAACGCCAGTTCCAGGGAGCCCTGGCAGGGTCCCCATCCCTTCCCGGAGGGAAATTCTATAATGCAGCCCAGCCAGAGCTCCAGGATGGTCGGGGGTGGTGTCCCTGGCCTTGGGTGGCTGTCCCTCATGTGGACTGACCGTCCACAAGCCCAGCGGCGGTTTCAGGGATCCTCAGCAGATTCCCCGTCCTTTCCCGGTGGGAGAATGTGTAACGCAACCCAGCCAAAGCTTCAGGGTGGTAGGGGGTCATGTCCCGGGCCTGTGGCACCCGTGTCCCATGTGGATTGACCATCCACCAGTGCAGCGGCAATCCCAGGGAGTCCCGCCAGGGTCCCCCTCCCATCCCTTCTCGTAGGTAAATTCTGTAACGCAGCCCAGCCAGAGCTGAAGATGGTCTGGGGTGATGTCCGTCCCAGGCCTTGGGCGCCCGTCTCCCATGTGTGTCGACCACCCCAAGCCCAGCCTGGAGCTCTGGCTGGGTTGTGTTACAGCTTTTCCCTCCGGGGAAGAATGGGTACCCTGCCGGGGCTCCCCGGAACTGCCGCAGGACTTGTGGACATTCGACCCACATGGGAAACCGATGCTCATGGCCTGAGACATCACCTCAAACCATTCGAGAATTCTGGCTGGCCTGCGTCACAGCTTTTCTCTCTGGGAAAGGTTGGGAACCCTGCCGGGTCTCCCTGGAACTGCTGCTGGGCTTGGAGATGGTAAGCCCACATGGGAGACAGCCTTCCAAGTCCAGGGATATCGCCCCCGACCATCCTGGAGCTTTGGCTGTTCAGCGTTCTTGCTTCTCCCACCGGGAATGGACGGGGACCCTGCTGGGGCTCCCTGGGACTGCTGCTGTGCTTGAGGATGGTACACTCACATGGGATACTGATGTCCAAGGACATCACCTCCAACTGTCCTGGAGTTCTTGCTGGGCTCCGTTACAGCTTTTCCCTTTCGGATGTATTGGCACACTGCAGGGGCCCCCTGGTGGGGAAAAGCTGTAACACAGGCCAGTAAGAGCTCCAGGATGGTCAGGGGTGATGTCCCTGGCCTTGGGCAGCTGTCTCACATGTGGGCTGAAAGTTCCGAAATACCAGCAGCGGTTCCAGCGAGGCCCGGGATGGTCCGTCATCCCTTCCCAGAGAGAAATTTTGTAACACAGCCCAGCCAGAGCTCCAGGATGGTCAGGGATGATGTCCCATGTGGGGCGATCATCCCCAAGCTCAACGGCTATCCGGGGGAGCCCCGGCAGGCGCCTGTCCCTCCCTGGAGTGAAAAGCTGTAATACAGTCCAGCCAGAGCACCAGACTGGGCTTGGGGATGGTCGACCCACATGGGAGAAGGGTGCCCAAGGCCTGCTACATCACCCCCTGACCATCATGGAGCTCTGGCTGGGCTGTGATGCAGAATTTCCCTCTGGGAAGGGATGGGGACCCTGCCGGGGTTCCCTGCAACAGGCCCTGGGCTTATGGGCGATCAATCCACATGGGAGATGGGTGCCCATGGCCGGGACACCACCCCCCACTGTCCTGGAGTTCTGGCTGCGCTGCGTTAGAGCTTTTCACTCAGGGTAGGGATGGGGACCCTGCCGGTGCTCCATGGGACTGCTGTTGGACTTGTGGACTGTCCACACCTTTTCTTTTCCGCCCAGGTAGGTGCACCCACACATGTGAGGTACCGTTTTCATCGGGACACCTGTAAGAATGTGGTACGGTAGGACATGTTGTTGCCGGTGTGTTTCGGTGGTTGGAAATTTATGAATATTGCATTTTTTCCCCCTAAATTTTGGACTTTACCGGGCATTGTGGGTAATAAATTTGAGGGCGATTCGCGCAAGTCAGAAACATGTGTATTCCGATGGGTGTTTCCTTTTCAGAAATGCATGGAGTTCCCTGTTTACTATGATGGCTGATACACTCCAGGCCCAAATCTGTAGGTTGTCTCCCAAAACCTTTTGGGAGATAGCAGTGGTTTAGCCTTTTCCCTTTGCGCCCAAGTAGGTGCAACCACACATGTGAGGCACTGTTTTTGTAGGGACACCTGTGGGAAGGT
This sequence comes from Ambystoma mexicanum, assembly GCF_040938575.1. Classification (NCBI taxonomy): domain Eukaryota; kingdom Metazoa; phylum Chordata; class Amphibia; order Caudata; family Ambystomatidae; genus Ambystoma; species Ambystoma mexicanum. The sequence continues at coordinate 41,660,599 of NC_090933.1, forward strand.
AGGACATATGTTGTTGACGGCATGTTTCAGTGGTTTCCAGGTGGCAAATGTCTGAAAAGTGTGTTTTCTTTCCTACATTTTCGATTTCCCGGGGCTTGTGGGTAATACATTCTAAGGCGATTCGCGCAAGTCAGACCTCTGTGGATTCCCAGGGGTTTTTTCTTTTCAGAAATGCATGGGGTTCCCTGTTTTCCTTAGTGGCTGCGACACCCGAGGCCCAAATCTGTAGGTTGTCCACAAGAGCAAAATCCTACAAAATGTGCTCTCCAGAAACACTTTGGGATACCAGTGGTTTAGCCTTTTCACTTTGGTAGGTGCACCCACACATGTGAGGTAGCGTTTTTGTCGGGACACCTGTGGGAACGCGGGAAGGTAGGATATGTGTTGTTGGCAGCGTGTTTCAGTGGTTTCCTGGTGGCAAATGTCTGAACATTTTGGTTTTTTTCCTAAATTCTGGACTTTGCCAGGGCTTGTGGGCAATACATTCTAAAGCGATTCGCACAAGTCAGACCTCTGTGAATTCCCACGGGTGTCTTCTTTTCAGAAATGCATTGGGTTCCCTGTTTTTCTTGGTGGCTGTGACACCCCAAGCCCAAATCTGTAGGTTGTCCACAAGAGCAAAATCCTAACTATTTCCTCTCTCCAATTCCTTTGGGGATAGCAGTGGTTTAGCCTTTTCCCTTTGTGCCCAGGTAGGTGCAACCACACGTGAGGTACGGTTTTCATCAGGACACTTGTGGGAAGGTAGGACATGTGTTGTTGCCAGTGTGTTTCGGTGGTTTGGTGGTGGGAAATGTCTGAGAAATTTAGTTTTTTTCCCTACATTTTATTTGCCGGGTCTTGTGTGTAATAAATTCTAGGGCGATTTGTGCCAGTCAGAAATCTGCAGATTCCCATGGGTGGTGTCTTTTCAGAAATGCCTGGGGTTCCCTGTTTTCATTGGTGGCTGTGACAACCGAGGCCCAAATCTGTAGGTTGTCCACAAGAGCAAAATCCTAAATATTTCCTCTCCAGAAATGTCACGCTCACTCCTTGATTCAGCCAACTTCACCCCACTCCCCCGAGTGCCCCTTACGCCCTCCTGCTCACCTGTGGTCTCCTCGTCCGATTTGATCCCAAATCTCTTTATCCTCAATGCCTCTTCTCTGGAGTGTAGATGAGGTCTGCCTCGAGAGGAAGCCATCCTGCCCCTCTAACCCGGGGCCAAGAGGGCCCCCGTACCGGGGCAGACCGGTTAAGGGGAAAAAGCCGAAAGGCGGAAAAAAACCCTTCCTTGTTGAAGATGGCGACAGGATACAAGGCAGGACTGTGTGAATTGACAGATCCAGCTGTTAGGGGCATCCACTAAAAGTAGTGTTAGGTGGCTGCTCCAAGGGAATACAACACTACATAGATGGGGCATTAAATGAATGAGCAGAGAGGGAAAGAAACAGGAGAACCGGGGAGAGAGAGAGTCAAAGAGGAGCGGAGAGAAGAGCTCCCGCAGAGCGTGGCGGGCAGAGTGCAGAAAGAATGCCAGGAGGCAATCGGGAGTGGAGGAAAGAGAGCGGCAACGGCCACGGAGGAAAGAACTGAAGCGTACCAACCCGGAAGCCTAACGCGAATAGGTTGCAACGCGCGGGCTTCCGGGTTGGCGCTCGTAAAAAGGACGCCGCTGGTCGGAAGGCAGAAAGGCTGGACCGCTGCAGAGGAACGCACGGGCGGTGTGACGGCTAATGTCAATGGCCGCTCCAATGCCAGCGTCTCCACAGCTGCCAGCGAACGCCGTGCATGACAGTATGCCCCCCTCCAGATCCAAACCCTCCGGGTTTTCCTGGATGTGTCGGGTGAAAACACCTGACTAGCCTAGGCGCATGTACATAAGACCTGGGCTCCCAGGAGTCCTCCGAAAAGGGATAGTTCTTCCAAGACACAAGGTATTCCAACCTGCCCCTACGATATCTGGAATCTAAGATGGCAGATACCTCATATTCTTTAGGCATGTACTTGGACTCAACAACCCTGTAGTCTTCCTAACTGGGATGTCTGGATCAACTGGGCGGAGAAGGGAGGAGTGAAAGACCGGGTGCACCCGATGCATGGACTTGGGGAGTTGTAATTTGTAAGCCACTGGGTTAATCCTCTTGATTATCTTGAAGGGTCCTATAAATGGGGGGGTTAGTTTGATCGAATGTACCCATCTAGGCAAGAATCTAGTAGATAACCATACCCGATCGCCCTCCTTCCAATCAGGACAGGGTAAACGAGCTCGATCAGATAGATCTTTATATCTGCGTCTAGCAGAAGCTAAACTCCGTTGAGCTGTAGTGTGGGCTGTGGTTATTTGATCCAGGGTGGATTCAATGGTGGGTATATTAGTGGGTGAGGAAAAAACCGGGAGAATACTGCGAGGGTGAAAACCGTAAGAACAGAAAAAAGGGCTGAGACCCGTTGCCGAGTGCACTGCATTGTTATACGCAAATACGGCGGTGGGCAGAAGGCTCACCCAATTGTTCTGATTCTTATTGACATAACACCGCAGGTATTGCTCAAGAGAGGCATTGAGCCGCCCTGTCTGACTGTTGGTCTGAGGATGGAAGCCTGATGACAAAGCCCTCTCTACCCCTAACCGTTGACACAGGGTGCCCCAAAATCAAGATGTATACTGACTACCCCGGTCAGAAATAATCTTGTCGGGCAGTCCGTGGAGCCTACAAATGTCCCTGAGGAAAGCTTTGGCCATCTCGGTGGCAGACGGCACTCCCTGCAGTGCGGAGAAATGGGCCAGCTTGGTAAATGTATCAATCGTAACCATGAGACAGGTCGACCCCTGGGATAAGGGCAGGTCTACTATAAAGTCAGTAGAAATCTGGGACCTTGGCTGGCTTGGCAAGTCCGGTTGCATCAGCAACCCGTAGGGTTTGTGGGTGGAGTTCTTATTCTAGGCGCAAACCACGCACGTCTTACAGTGTTGCCTTACGTCACGATAGAGTGAAGGCCAAAAAAAGGAACGAGAGATTAACTCTAATGTACCTCAGACTCCCCTATGTCCTGTGGTTACATGGTTGTGACCCCATTCCAAAACCTTCAGTTGTAAGGACTTAGAGGGAACGTAACATCGGTGCCCCACCAGTAAAAGACCTTCAGACCAACGGATTTTAGGACGTAAGTCACCAGGTACGGTGGTTGCCAAATCAGGTTTGGTTACAGTCTTAATCTCTTGAAGAAACGAGGAGACTATCCCCACGATTCTGTTTCGGGGAAACATAGGGTGGCTAACGGAAGGAGAGTGGTACTCTGAAGACTGACATCTGAACAGGGCGTCCGCCAAACTGTTTTGGGTGCCTGGAATGTAGGTTATGGTAAAGTCATACTGGCTGAAGAAATGCGCCCAGCGAGCATGTCTTGAGTTGACGCATTCCATTTTTCGGAGAATCTTCAGATTCTTATGGTCAGTACGTAATGTAAATGGATGAGCTCCGCCTTGTAGCAGGTGTCTCCACCCTTCACAAGCCACCTTGAGAGCCAAAAGTTATTTTTCGATAACAGTTTAGTTCCGTTGACTTGTGGAAAGAGTCTTAGAAAGATATGCTACAGGATGCTCCTTGCCATCCTTAAGTTGAAGGAGGACAGCACCTAAGGCACTAGCGGAGGCGTCGGCCTCAACTATAAAGGGCTGGTCTTGATCTGGTTGAGATAGAATAGGAGCGGAGCAGAATCTCCTTTTTAGATCAATAAAGGCTTGATTGGCTGGTTCCGACCAGTGAAAAGGTTTGGCGTCTTTCTTAAAGGGATGGTCTAGTAAAAATTTTTATTTAAAAAATAGATAGGCAACATAAAAAAAATACTAGCATTCTCAGTTTTAAAACTTCCTATGTAAAATTTTGAGCTATTCAAGCTCAAAATTCGCAAAAGCAAGCACATGGGCGCATCCATTTTGTGAAATGGAGGCCCTCCTGTGCTGGCTTTTGCTTTTGCGGCACTAATGAAGGAAAAGCCAGCCAGCTGTAGGAAACGGGTGGCTTTCCCTTCATTAGTGCTGTAGGCGGAGGACGGGGACCGGAGACCAGAGCAGGAAAGCTGCAGCTGAATCTCGGTAAGTTCTATTTATTTATTTTTTTTAAATAAGCACTAGCTGCCGTTTTTTTTCTAAGTTTTCCGGGCTGGAGGAGCCCGGAAAACTTAGAAATAAAACCGCAGCTTTAAAAACGTTGTATTTATGTTTGCGGTCGCTTTTGAAGCGACCACAAACATAAATATAACGTTATTGTGTTGGAAAACGCTGCGTTTTTTCTTTCCAAGTTTCTCAGGCTCCTCCAGCTCGGAGGAGCCTGAGAAACTCGGAAAGAAAAACCGCAGCGTTTTCCAACACAACCGCGCTGTTTCTGCCTGAATCTGCTTTCCCATTTGGGGCTCTCGGGCTCCCCATGGGGAGCCCGAGAGCCCCAAATGGGAAAGCAGATTCAGGCAGAAACATTGCGGTATTGCGGAAAACAACCGCGTTGTTTCTGTCTGAATCTGCTTTCCCATTTGGGGCTCTCGGGCTCCCCACGGGGAGCCCGAGAGCCCCAAATGGGAAAGCAGATTTAGGCAGACAATGCAGCATTTAGCATTTCCCATTTGGGTCTCTCGGGCTCCCCACGGGGAGCCAGAGAGCCCCAAATGGGAAATCAGCTGCAGGTAGAAACACTACGCAGCATGTAAACATAACCGCGTGTGTTTCTGCCTGCTGTGGCTTTCACTTTGGGTCTCCGGTGCTCCCCTGGGAGCACCAGAGACCCAAAGTGATAGCCACAGCAGGCAGAAACACACGCGGTTGTGTTGGAAAACGCTGCGGTTTTTCTTTCCAAGTTTCTCAGGCTCCTCCTGCTCGGAGGAGCCTGAGAAACTTGGAAAGAAAAACTGCAGCGTTTTCCAACACAATAACGTTGTATTTATGTTTGCGGTCGCTTCAAAAGCGACCGCAAACATAAATACAACGTTTTTAAAGCTGCGGTTTTATTTCTAAGTTTTCCGGGCTCCTCCAGCCCGGAAAACTTAAAAAAACAACGCAGCTAGTGCTTATTTTTTTAAAAAAAATAAATGGCACTTACTGAGATTCAGCTGCAGCTTTCCTGCTCTGGTGTCGGTCCCCGTCATCGGCCTACAGCACTAATGAAGAGAAAGCCACCCAGCGGTAACCTTTGTTTACTACAGCTGGCTGGCTTTTCCTTCATTAGTGCCGCAAAAGCCAGCACAGGAGGGCCTCCATTTCACAAAATGGATGCGCCCATGTGCTTGCTTTTGCGAATTTTGAGCTTGAATAGCTCAAAATTTTACATAGGAAGTTTTAAAACGGAGAATGCTAGTATTTTTTTTTTATGTTGCCTATCTATTTTGTAAATAAACATTTTTACTAGACCATCCCTTTAAGTAGTGAGGTAATGGGCAGCACAATCTGTGAAAAATGTCAGATGAATTTCCTGTAGAAGTTGGCTAGACCCAGGAACCGTTAAACATCCTTCAGAGAGGCGGGTGTGGGCCAGTCTAAGATGGCAGATACTTTCCTCGGGTCCATGGTGATGCCTTCCTGGGATAGGATATATCCCAAATATGGAACAGAAGACATTTTGAAGAGGCACTTCTCAGGTTTAAACAATAGATGTTGTGACTGTAAACAATGAAGAACTGTCTGAAGTTGAAATGTATGTTCGGAGGTGGACTTCGAAAAAACCAAGATGTCATCTAGGTAAACTATGACACTGAGGTATAACAGGTCAGAAAACAGGCGATCCATATAAAGCTGGAATATGGCAGGAGCGTTAACCAAGCCAAATAGCATCACCCGATATTCGAAAAGGCCAAACGGAGTCCGGAAAGCAGTCTTCCATTCGTCCCCATCTCTAATTCGGAGATGGTGGTAGGCACTCCGGAGGTCTAACTTAGAGAAGATGGTTGAACCCTGGACTGCTTCCAATATGTCTGCTATCAAAGGCATTGGATAGCGATCACGAACCGTGACGTTGTTCAGACCCCGTTAGTCAATGCATGGCCTTAACTCAGAGGAATCCCTCTTAGGTTTGAAGAATAGAGAGGCTCCAGCCGGAGATTTGGAGGGTCGAATGAGGCCATTGGTCAGATGGGAGTCCAAATAATTGCAAAGAGCCCTCTTCTCCAGTAGAGACAAGGAAAACATGCGGCTAAACGGAACCAGGGCATCTGGCACCAGCTCGATGGCACAGTCTTCGGCCTATGTGGAGGTAGATCTAAGACAGAATTGTCTTTGAAGACTTCCTTGAATTTGGCCAATTCCGGGGGAACCTTACAAATTTCATTTACTCCTTCTTGTTGGGGAGTGAGGACTTGTACCAGATCTTCTGAAGGATGAAATAAACAATTTTGTTTACAGTATGAGGAGGTAAAGGCCATGGTGTACTGTACCCAATCGATGAGCGGATTATGCCTTCTCAGCCAGGGAATTCCAAGGATTACTGGGAAATGGGCTGCTCGAATGAAGTCAAATTGTATCTGTTCCGAATGCTGGAGAATGCGGATCTGCATGGATACGGTGGAATGGGTGATAGGCGCCGACGAAAGTGGGGAACCATCTACTCCTTCTACCTTCTGGACTTCTTCCCGTTTTAGCAGAGGGAGACCTTGTTTGTGCACCCACATGGTATCTATAAATACACCTGCAGCGCCAAAATCCAGCAGAGCCATGGTGATAAGTACTTCTGTCGGAGTTTCCAACTGGATTCAAACAGCCATGAGGCGTGAGTCCAAGGTGGTTGGGTGTGAAGCTACCGTCACAGTGACATAGGGACTAGCGCTCTGACTTCGGTTACTCGTCCCCTTTAGTTCCGAGGTCGTTCATTTCCCGACCGTCTAGGCAGAACTTCTGGACAGTTCCGAAGTAGGTGGGCGTCTGATCCACAATACTTGCAGAGCCCAGCATCCCTCCGACGTCATCTCTCTTCGGGTGTCAAGGGGGTTCTAGCGGACCCAACTTGCATTGGTTCTTCCTTGTTACTGGAGTGAGGCAGGGAGGGCAACGAGTGGGCACCACTTGGTAGAAGGGAGCCAGGCGCCTTATGCTTCTTCCTTTCCACCTTGTGTTCACTGAGGCGATAGTCAATCTGAGTAACCATGGAGAATAAGTCAGACAGGGTAGTAGAGCGGGCTATCCTTGCCAGTTCATCCTTTATCTCCTCTTTCAAACCTCGATGGAAAATTGTATACTGGGCCCGTTCTGGCCATCCTGCTTCTGAGGCCAAACGTTTAAAGGTGGAGATATATGTCAGCAGGTCACTGGAACCCTGTTGCACATCCAAAAGCTCTTCCGCAGCCACATGTATTATCTCCGGTTGTTTAAAAGTTTGGCGCAGTAAGGCCAAAAAGCCCACATAATCTCTGATTACAGGATTATTGTTGGTCACTAGAGGGGTGGCCCAAGCTAAGGCATTCCCGGTCATGTTGGATACCATAAACCCCACCTTGGTGTGATCATTCAAAAACTACTGAGGTCTTAGGGCGAAATAAATGGAGCAGGCTTCCAAGCATTCCTTGAGGCGCTTCGGGGTTCCGTCAAACTTACCCGAGGATAAGGCCATAGGAGGTAAGTCGGAATCCCTAGTTTCCCGAGCAGAGTCCATCTGCCTCAAGACTGCGTTATCAGCCTTCACGCTCTGCAATTCTACATTCATGGCCTGGACAGCGGCCACTAGTTCTTGTATTTGTTCGGGGGTGGCCATATTTACTTTTTGGCGTTGCAAACTGTCAAGCTCACTCCTTGATTCAGCCAACTTCACCCCACTCCCCCGAGTGCCCCTTACGCCCTCCTTCTCACCTGTGGTCTCCTTGTCCGATTTGATCCCAAATCTCTTTATCCTCAATGGATCTTCTCTGGAGTATAGATGAGGTCTGCCTCGAGAGGAAGCCACCCTGCCCCTCTAACCCGGGGCCAAGGGGGCCCCTGTACCGGGGAAGACCGGTTAAGAGGAAAAAGCTGAAAGGCGCAAAAAACCCCTTCCTTGTTGAAGATGGCGACAGGATACAAGGCAGGACTGTGTGAATTGACAGATCCAGCTGTTAGGGGAATCCACTGAAAGTAGTGTTAGGTGGCTGCTCCAAGGGAATACAACACTACAGAGATGGGGCATTAAATGAATGAGCATAGAGGCAAAGAAACATGAGAACCGGGGAGAGAGAGAGAGCCAAAGAGGAGCGGAGAGAAGAGCTCCCGCAGAGCGTGGCGGGCAGAGTGCAGAAAGAATGCCAGGAGGCAAACAGGAGTGGAGGAAAGAGAGCGGCAACGGCCGCGGAGGAAAGAACTGAAGCGTACCAACCCGGAAGCCTAACGCGAATAGGTTGCAACACGCAGGCTTCCGGGTTGGCGTTCGTAAAAAGGACGCCGCTGGTCGGAAGGCGGAAAGGCTGGACCGCTGCAGAGGAACGCGCGGGCGGCGTGACGGATAATGTCAATGGCCGCTCCAACGCCAGCGTCTCGACAGCTGCCAGCGACCGCCGTGCGTGACAGGAAACCCTTTGGGCAAAGCAGTGGTTTAGCCTTGTCCCTTTGCGGCCAGGTAGGTGCACCCACACATGTGAGGTACCATTTCCTTCGAAATACATATGGGAACGTGGGAAGGTAGGACATGTGTTGTTGGCGGTGTGTTTTGGTTGTTTTCTGGGGGCAAATGTATGAAAATTGTGGGGCTTTTTCCTAAATTTCGAACTTTGCCCAGGGCTTGTGGGTAATGCATTCTAAGGCGATTTGCGCAAGCCAGAACTCTGTGGATTCCCACGGGTGTCTTTTCAGAAATTCATGGGGTTCCCTGTTTTCCTTGGTGGCTCCGACACCCCAGGCCAAAATCTGTAGGTTGTCCACAAGAGCAAAATCCTAAAAATATGCACTCCCGAAACCCTTTGGGATACCAGTGGTGTAGCCTTTTCCCTTTGCGCCCAGGTAGGTGCATCCACACATGTGAGCTACCGTTTCCATCGGGACACCTGTGGGAACGCGGGGTGTTAGGAAATGTGTTGTTGGTGGGATGTTTCAGTGGTTTCCTGGTGGCAAATGTATGAAAATTGTGTTTTTTTCTGTACATTTTGGACTTTGCCCGGGCTTGTGGGCTTTAAATTCTAGGGCGATTCGCGCAAGTCAGACCTCTGTGGATTCCCACAGGTGTATTCTTTCCAGAAATGCATGGGGTACTCTTACGTCCCGTCCCCTTTCCTCTATACTGCATGGGCGTCCCCTCCAAGGGATGGGAGACGGAACCTTTTTCACCAGAAATAACCTTATTCCCCTTTAAATTTAGAGGCGCATGGGGGTGTGGCCCTGGGAGCATGCACTGCCCTGACTCCGCCCTGCGGTGCCACACCACAGTCCCCTTTTCCGCTTCGACGGGAACGGGCCGAATTCACCCGCACTCCTGGGTTTGGCTTCGGCCATGTAATTCCACGTGCGGATACTTCTTCTCTTTGTTTTTTTTGTCTTTCTTATCATTCAGGTACTCGGTCCTCAGGCATCACGCTCCTCCTCGGCGCATGTCGACTTCCACAGGGTTCAGCAGGTGTCCATCCTGCAACGGGCTCTTCCCAACTTCAGACCCCCACGCCCTCTGCCTACGTTGCCTTGGCCCGGACCACGGTTGGCAAGCTTGTACAGCGTTCAACGCCCTGTCATAGAAATCGCTGAAGAACAGACCAGCCAGGTGGATGGAGCCCTTTCAGAAGTCGCCTCCAGAGGACCTCAAGAACTTTGTGAAACATCGAGCCAGGCCCAATGTACGGCCTCTATTTTCCATCGCGCCCCTCAAGGGAGACTCCTTCGGGAGGGACCGCTCTGGTCCTGGTAGCAACACGTGCAGCGAGGCTGCTTCAGCTACAGGCCGAGGGATCCTTGGATCCTCCCGGTGACAGTGTTGAGGGACCAGAAGGTTCTTGTACCAGATTTTCATCCGAAGGGCTCCGCCCTTGTACCGGCATTATGTCCAAGGGGCTACGCCCTAGAACTGGCAATACGTCTGAGTGGGGCACCTAAACGCTGCTCTACCGACCCCCGTGTTGAGGGTGTCACACCTACCGGGTCTAGGCCCGAGGAGCAGGGTAGGCCTCGCAATCTACACTCAAGAGTCTTGGAGGAGGCTGGGCCCAGCGAGCCGAGCAACACGACGCAGGCACATGGCAGGCAGCTTGACAAAATGGCTGCCGTGCCAGACATGGGCACCCGTCCAACGCCATTCCAGGAATTCAGCGAAGAACAAGTGTCAAGGTGGGACTGGCCTCAACCAGGTACGTGGCCTATCGCCTATCCCACATTTATGCAGGGCAGGTTCCCACTGCGTCTTTACGGGCAGGGTATGCAACAGCTCCAGCAGCCTCCCGCTACCCTGTCAGTACCACCTACCACCTCTCCTGCCTGTGAAGAGGGGTTCTTCCAGAGGTTCCTCTGGCTCATGAAGTCACCTCGGATGGGGGCTATCCTCAGGGACGTGCTCCCTACGATGCTACAGGCACTACAAGCTTCTTCTCCGGCGCCCTCGGCCCCGGCGCAGCCTCTGCCTCAGTCTCCCCAGCCGATTCCTTAGGCGGTTCTATACCAGTCTCCGCCTTCGCCTCCGGCTCTGGTCCCCGCACCCCAGCCTACGGCTCCTGCTACTCCTCCACCTACGTAGGATCCTCCTCACCCACACGATATGGATGAGGAGGAGGATCCTGACACGCCATCCTCAGCCAGGGCCATCCACGAACGTCTTGCGGGCTGGCGGAGTAACTGGGCCTATCTCAACCCGAGGTTGAGCAGCCAGCAGAGGGGGTTCTGGCTGAAGTCCTCACGCGATGCCCCTCTGCAAAAACAGAAATTCCACTGCAGACCAATGAAGTCTCCCTGGCCAAAAATGGATGGCTGAAGCCTCACTCTGTCCAGCTGGTCAATCGACGCCTGGATGCCAAGTACAGGGATTCTTGCTATGAGCCCATCCTCAGCCACACTCCTCAGTGATCGCTGCAGCATCACTATACTCCAAGCCTTAGTCGTCCTCAACCTCCTCCGCGGTGACGCTGCTAGGCAAGGAGGAGAAGATCTTGGAGTCGTACGGGAAGAAGCTGTATTCCAACACCTCCCTACATCTTCGTCAGGCAAACGCTGATTCCATGCTGGCGGCCGCTAACCAAAGGTTATGGTGGGAAATGGTGGACTTCCTCGCGGAACTCCCTACGCAGAGCCAATCACATTTCAAGGCGGGACTAGCTGTGCCAAGCTGGTGGCACGGGACCTCATGGAATCCACCATGGCCCATATTGACACCTCTGGCCGTGCCATCTGTATCACCACGGACATGAGGAGGACAGCCTGGCTCTGGGCAACGAAATTCAATCCGGGCGTCCAGGAATGCATATTAGTTCTGCTGTTCGAGGGGGCGGGGGACCTCTTCCACTCCACCACTGACGAAGAGCTGGACAATAAGAAAAACAGCTCACAAACGGCGAAGTCTTTAACTATCTTGAAAAAGACCACATCCAAGTTGTACACCTAGTCACAGCAGCGCTCCGACAGGGGGCGTACATACGGAGGGTTCTGCGGCTTCCAGGAACGGAGATCCAGGCAACATGACCGCTCGCCATCTCAAAGCCGGTGCAAGCAACAAAAAGGGGGGGGGAGTAAGGTGTTTTTCCAGTCCCCCTCCTCCGCCGCAGCCTCTGAGGAAAAGAAGGGATGACACACCCCTTCGTGTCCTCGTGTCTACAGTGGGGGTGCAGGCTTGCTCTCCATGCACATTTCTGGCGCTAGAATTTCACGGACCCCCGGATCCTCTACATAGTATCCACAGGGTACCGCCTAACCATCCCAGCTTCTCCTCCCCTCCACTCCCTCAAGTTGGGACAGCAACTCTTCTGGCGGAGATCCGGTCGCTCGTAGAGAGCCAGGCAGTGGAGGAAGTCCCAGTCTCCCAGCAAGGCTTGGACTTTTACTTCAGGATTTTCGCCATTCAGGAGAAGAACCAGGCGGGCCTAAGAGTTGTCCTGGACTTTTCCACCCTCCACCTCTCCTTATCATGGGCTACCATTTTCAATACAAGGTCCTTCCTTTGGGTCTCAACTCGGCCCCCAGGGTCTTTACCAGGGTCATGAATATGGTGGCTGCCCTCCTCAGAGCGCAGGGCCCCCACATCTACCCATACCTCGACGACTGGCTTGTCAGGGCTACTTCACCGGAAGCGGTTTACCACTCTTCCCATGCTCTTATGAACACACTGCACGATCTGGGCTTCTCGCTCAATCTCAATAAGTCGCAGCTGCAGCCCACGCAGACTCTGACATTCTTGGGCCTCATCTGGGACACATGCTCCAAGAAGGTATTTCCATCGGAGGTCAAGTTGTCGGACATCAAGAGGGCCACCACCCACTTCCTCAGCAGAGAGGTGACCTCGGCATGGTGGTACCAGCATCTCCTGGGTCTCTTGGCGGCAGTCCTATTAGGCGTCCCACACACGAGATTGAGAATGAGGAGGATTCAGCTGCACTTTGCGGCCTCATGGAACCAGGAGCGGGGCTCTCAATCCAAGATGATCAACGTTCCTCCACCTCTCCACCCAAACCTAACATGGTTGGCCAGGGACTGCAACCTACGGACGGGCAAGTCCTTTCGGCCGCCCACCACGCAGGCCACCATCACCACAGACTCCTTGCTCGAGGGCTGGGGAGCCACCCTGGCCGATCTCTCTGTCCACGGTACCTGGACTCGACAAGAGCAGGAATACCACATCAATTGGTTAGAGCTGAACGCAATCTGGCTAGTGCTCAGAGCATTCCTACAACTTCTCAGGGGCAAGGTTGTCCTCAACAACTCGACCAGCATGTACTACGTCAACAAGCAGGGATGCACCAGATCCCCTCCTCTGTGCAGACTGGCAATCAGAATGTGGGCGTGGGCCCTGGAAATGACCTCTACCTCACAGCAGCCCACCTACCGGGGCAATCCAACCTGGAAGCAGACAGACTCAGCAGGTTGGGAGCGGAGAACTATGAGTGGCAGCTAAACAACCTCGTTATTCAGGAGATCTTCAACAGGTGCGTTCACCCCCAGGTGGATCTCTTTGCCACCTGGCACAACAAGAAGTGCCCTCAGTTCGCCTTCTGGCAGGGACAGGGCCCCGGCTCCCTGGGCGACGCATTTTGGCTTCAGTGGAACGGCATGAAGGCTTACGCCTTTCTGCCCACACCGCTGATTCACAGAGTGATTTGCAAGATCAAGGAGTCTCGCCAACATCATTCTAATAGCTCCATGTTGGCCGGCCAGGCCATGGTTTTCGGAGCTGCTCATCCTCTCAGAGATGCCTCCGATTCACCTCCCGACGGGCCCAGCACATCTTCTGGCGCAGCAGGGGTGCAGGGTCATCCACCTTGTGCCACAGAAACTAGCCCTCACAGCGTGGTACATGAGCAGGTAATGCTGCGGCACCTCAGCCTCTCCCAGGCTAACCTGGAAATCATACAGGGCGCAAGGATCAAGGCAACCGGGGCCCAGTATAAAAGTCAATGGACCAGATTCTGCTACTGGGCAGACTCCAAGGAAATCGACCCCCTGGCATGTACTTTGGACGACGTGCTCTCCTTCTCGGCTCACCTCGCCCACTCTGGGGTGCTGGTGGACATCTGCCGTACAAACCTCACAGCCATCTGGGCTTACAGGAACTCGGAGGAGGAGATCTTCTCCTCCTCCAATCCTTCATCAAGAAACATTTTACGGGGCTCGCAAGGCTCAACCCGCCCGTCAAGAGGCTGCACCCTGTGTGGGACCTCAACATAGTCTTGGCTGCCCTGGCGCACATACCGTTTGAGCCAATGGTATCTGCGGACATCAGGCTGGTGACCATCAAGACGTCCTTATTAGTCGGCCTCGGCTCGTAGAGTCAGTGAAATCCATGCGCTGGTCGCCTCTGAACCAAATACTATCTTTCACAGCGACAAAGTCGTCCTGCGGACACACCCAGCTTTTCTGCCCAAGGTGCCGTCTGCTTTCCACTTGAACGAGGAAATAGTCCTTCCTACGTTCTTTGCCGATCCTAAGGACGGAGCATAGAGAGTGCTGCACTATCTGCATGTCGGGCATGCCCTGAAATTCTACTTGGACAGAACCTAGGGCTTCCGCTAATCGGACGACCTGTTTGTCACTTTCAGAGGCTCAAGACCAGGCTATCAGGCCTCCGTATCCTGCTGGATGGTCTCGGCCATCAAGGAAGCGTACGAGGGCCAGCACAAGCCGCTTCCAACCAACATGCACGCCCACGCAGTCAGGGCCAAGGCAACGGCCATCCCATTCCAGCGACATGTCCCTTGGCAAATCATAAGCAGGTGGCCACTTAGGCAACGCCCTCAGCTTTCTGCAAACATTACTGTTTGGATGCCGGCTCTAGATCTGATGCGGTTTTTGGACAGGCGGTTCTCAGGAACCTATTTGCTTAAGGAGGGTCTCCTCTCCACCCTGGGGCTACATTCAGTTGTAATCGCCCATGCAGTATGGAGGAAAGGGGACGGGACATAAGAGTAATTATAAGTTACTCACCGTAGTGACAAACATACCTTAGTCCCCTTTCCTCCATACATCCCACCATCCTCCCTCCTAATAATACTGATGTCATTAGGCAATGTTAAATCTATTGTCGATGCGTCAAAGGGGACTGAGGTGTGGGGCCAGACGGCGGAGTCAGGGCAGCGCATGCTCCCAGGGCCACACCACCGCGCACCTCCTAAATTTAAAGGAGAAGGTTTTTTCTGGTGAAAAGGTTCCATCTCCCATCCCTTGGAAGGGACACCCACGCACTGTGGCGTAGCGGTGCTTTGCTTTTCTCAATATTCACAGAAGCCATTACCTTACAGGTCGAACTATGTCCAGCACATACCTTTTTTCTGTAATTTTTCCAATTTTCCCCCAAACTATGGGAATTTTACCTACATAGTTGTTGCCTGACCTGCGCAAATGACCCCTTCCTAAATTTTGTGAATTTTGTCTACTTTTCACAAATGTATGCCTTTCTGTCTTCCCATTCAGCTTTCCTACCCTCTTCTTCCATTTCGTCCATGCATGTCCTATTGGGGGACAAAAAGGGAAACATCGCCTGCCTATCAGAAAACTGATGGTAACCTTATAAAAATATGTTTTGTTTCCACTCAACCTGTTCTTGAAAACCTGGAAAAGGGCGAATTCAGAACAGCAAACCATTTGTGTCTAGCTCTTACACAGAAAAAAACACAGGCTTCTTTGTACATCATTTTATTGGCATTTTCTGAAAAAACACAAAATTTGCTCTTTTTTGTTATTTCCTCTCACCCCCATACAGCAAACTAGTGTTATGACTGCCGTCATGTGGGAACAAAAGGGGCCAAATTTGGCCCAGATATCACATGTAACAGACATTTTAGAAAGGATTAAATGGTAACCTACCGAAATCACCAGAAAAGGGCTCGGCGGTGGGAGGAAAAACCATTGGCAGTTTAGGGGTTAAAGTAAATCCAAATTGGTCCGAGCCCGGCTGGGGGAGAGTCATAGAATCTTGTTTGAAAGGGAACTGAGCCCAGCAGAGGAGGATCCGACGTTGAACTTTGTTTTGCTTATGTAAAGGATCTGATCCCGTCAGAGGGGGATCTAGGGTGAACACCCAAGTTGAACATTGAAGAAAACCTTTAGGTGTCAGTTCTGTTACAGCAGGCCCTTCGCGTCAAGAGACTTTGACACAGAAGGTCCTCTACTGGGAAAATGGAACTGTATCCTTGTGCCGCAGAAGTCGGAGTGTGTGCTTTGCTTGAGTGACCCACCTTGTCCCGTGCTGAAAACGTGGGGAAGGGAGGTCAGCGGCCTGAGCACCCTGACCTATTATTTTGTGAACACTTCTTTCTTTTTCATGAACATTACCTCACCTTATTTTGTAACTCAGTGGTAAGGATTGGCAAAAGGTTATTTACTATAGGCCCTTTTAATTTGACAATACTCCACTAGGACTGCATTATTATATTTGATGGTCGTAGCTTGCTCCCATCTGTAGATTTAGGTTTAGATAGGTGTTTATCACACCCTTGCAAAAGTTCAATGAACACCCTTGAACTGTGGTCACTTGTGTCTGTCTTACTATTGCACCATGCATTCCTTACACAGCTTACCAGCTGCAGAATAAAAGATGCTGGAATGCCGCTTAAGTAGGAAACTAAAGGGTGGCAAAACAAGAGTGCACCAAATGACTAGCAGTGATTGGCAGGTGGATTGGGCTTGCATCACAAAATTTAAGTCCACTTGCACCAGCTTACCAATGGAAAATAGGCTGGAAGTTTGCTTAATGAGGATGCAGTGCTGGCCAACGTACCCTTGTTTGCCCGAATACTGCAGCTCTAGGCAGCCAGTCCACTGTGAAGGGCTGAGGAAGAAAGCTTAAGGGGAAAATCAATTCTCAGCAACAGCTGTGGGGGAGAGGTAGCGACACGTAACTGAGAAAGGGTAGCATCCATATGAGGGAGCTGCACAAAAGGAAAGGAAAAGGACAATGGCATCTAGAGTGGAGCAATTTTAAGATGTTGAATGGAGCCCAGATTTTATATCACGCAAGTTGCAGGAGTTGAGTGCACCATAAAATAAGTCTGTAAAATAAATGAATTTGAAAAATGAACCAACTGACCACAGTGAAATATTGTTTGGCATGACTTCAAGCAGAATTAGAAAGGAGTTAGAACATTGCTGAGGATAATCCAATTGACAGCTCCTGGTTCCAAGGCGAGCATTCTAGCCTCTGGTCCCCCAATGCAATATAAATGTCATCAACCTGATCACTTATGTAAGTGTGTTCGACAAGGCACTCATCTGCTGAATGACAAGGAGACGGCGGCAAAACAATAGCATCTTGCATGGCTGAATTAGTTGTATATTGGACATAAACTGGAGCCAAAAGGTAACTAGATGTGTGGATGAGATGCCTGTTTAAGGGAATAAAGAAACAGACTGTACAAATATTGCTTTCAAGTTTTAAGAAACACTTGTGTACAGGCGTGTTATAAGTGCCATATCATATCAAGTACAGTACTTTGTGGATTAAACCTGCAAAGTCCTCACAGAACCCCTGCCTAAAGTTTCCTCCCTGGGGGCCAGGGGAAGAAAGCTGCTATCTGATCCTAACCCTGGCAATGGTATTGGCCGGGAGGATCACCTGGGAGGAGAAGGGCCCAAAGGGGAATGGATGGCTCCGCTGGGAGAGACGCTGGATTTGTCTTCTTCAGAAGGGCCGATTTCTATGATGCCAGAATATTTAATGGATTGCTGTCAGAGTAAGGCTTCTCTTTTTAGACCTACCCACGTTGTACTGAAAACCATTCTGATCAGTATGGGAAGAAACTATATGGAAAGCAGAGCATTAAGACCTTGGCTTCCAATAAAAAAATATTCTACCTTAAATGTAGACCAATCATTAATCCCTCCCAAATCCTTCCCTAAAGATGAGTTTACTAAAAAGAGTGAATTAAATAAAATTGAAGACTGCACTTGTGAGATGAAGAGATCAGATCATCTGGGACTTCAAGTCCCACAATGCCGCAAGTACTGAGACGAGGAAGAGGGACTAGGCATGAAACTGCAGTGTGCAGTTAAATGATCTTAATGATCTACACCAGAGCCGGACATTTAGGTATTTAAGACCCCCTCGGGTGCAGGCCATTAGTAGTAGGAGGTGTAGCAGTAGTAGAAATTGTGAGCAGCAGTTGCAGCAGCAGAGAATTGAAGATGCTGCAGCTATCGTTGTGGAAGCAGAGTTCGGTGCTGTGGTTCTTCAGAGTAGAAACTCTGAACTGCACAGTTCACGCAGCGGGAAGAGGTACACTGACAAGCCTTCCCATAAGAGAGACATACTCTGTTCATTGTGTGCTTGGACCCGGGGGCCAGCGAGCACCGCAGTGAAGGAGGAGCAAGGCAGGCTCCTTTCCCAAGTGGTGCAGGCCGCGGGAATGCGACCAAGGCTGCCAGGAGTTCAGAAGTCCAAAGAAGAAGCAGAGGCAGTCTTTCGAGGGGCTACGTATGGCAAAACTGGTGAGTTTGCTTGAATTAGGAAACCTGACAACGCTCCGTAGTCAAACGCTGACCGCTGATAATCATTTTGAATACCGAACTAATGAAGGAAGGTTACGTGGCCGATATACTCACTTCAAAAAAAGGCAAAGTTCCAACCATTACTTTGAAAGTAAAAAGCAAGCAATATTGCAGCAAGCTAAAATCCTGCATTGCCAAAGTAAAAAGGGGTTAACATTGAAGAAGATCAATAACAACCAGTGCCAACATAAAGAGGTGGCAATACTTTGGCAACCCTATAGCCCGCATTGGCAATATGATACGAGAACGTTATTGCAGCGGAATTGTAACCATTGTTCCCAGAGTGAGGAAGAGGCAATAGATGAGCCACCCACAAACAAGCATTGCCTAAGAGAAAGAAAGGCAAGTGTGCTAAAAAGAAACCTTATCAACAGATGTTTGATGTGAATGATAAAATGTGATAGGAGAGAAACATTCCTTCTAAGAGGTATCAAGGAAGAGAGGAATATAACCTGCTTTGCCTGTGGCAAAACGATCAGTAGTAGTGCTAGGAGTTTTTGTCCTGGCAGTAGAGTATACCAGGATATGGAATACTAGTGGTAGTCCTGGCAGGTTAGTGGACCCGGAGGAATACATTAAAGTACTTCATTGTTGTTGAAAGTTGTGAATTAAAGAAAGTGCCAAGGCTACTGTTTTTGTGTTTTGACTAATGATAAAAATCATCCTGACAAAGACATTGTTGTGAATCAAGAGGAATTATTGAATTGCTCCAAGAAGGAGACGTATTATCGCAGTGTTGATTTTCAGTTTGAAGATTGAGACTTTTCTTTTCATTTTGTGGAAACTTGTTAAAAGCCAAGTAAAATACGCTTTGAAACAGGAAGAGCTTTATGAATAGAACTTGGCTATACAAAGAAGGAAACTTTCTTATTTGCAACCTTGATTTGAAAATCTTGTTTTGAACCTGGGCAATGGGATTGACCCAGGATATAAGGATACAATGTTATCAGGTTCATGTTGAACATAACTGTTATTTCTGTTGAACTTGAATTGCTGTAGTGTACCTTTGTGAATTTTATGTATGTACAAGTGTGAGGGACACAGATTCCTTTTATTAGAGTTTTTCCTTTAATCTTGTTTTGATAGGCAGGGAAATCCTCTTTAGTTTAGTGATAGCACTTGTGAAAAACCTTTACCAAGTTGTCCGGTTCACATTTCTGACCCCTCACATATGCCTCTGAAATCACTAAAACATGAAACACCATTCCGCTTTTCCTTTCCACTCTCTTCATCTCCACCACTTTTCCCTCCCACCCTCTCTTCCCTATCAAACTTTTTCCTACTTCCCTTACACAGCTCATACCAATCCTCCACTCTGCGTACCTATTCGGTGATGAATTGGCCATGGCCATTATTCACTTTGCCTGGGGCATAGCCTTCAGCCATTATCCGAGCCCAGTGGTACTGATCAGTGACCATGGCCTGTGACTAGTGGTCACTTGGGCCGGGGCATGGCTGAACCTATATGAATGAACAAAGTAGAATACCCATATTTTATGGGTACTCCCGTCCCCTGCACACCTATCAGTACTGAAGGGAACCGTTCAGTCAAAATTTAACATTGTTATTTTCATGAATTGTCACATGTTTTATGTAGATGCCAATATGTTAATTATAGAAATGATGTCTCACATTCTTATAATCAAAACTGTTCATTTTCAATTTAGAAAAATTATTTATTTCTATCATACACAAACCAATTCTAATACAGTATTCGGTATATCAATTTAGATTCATGTTCATTTACATTCAATTCCAAATACATAAATCAAGTCAAAATAAGTCAGAAAATAAATTGTACATATGAGCTCTACGCGTTTCGAGAGAAAACTCTCTTCTTCAGTTGCAACAGGTTGTACAAATTATACACATTTTTTAATACACTTTGATACTTTCTTGATACATTCATCTCTTTTGTTGAGATTATTCCATATTAAAAAATCACTGTCAATTATCCCAGTGTCTGCTCCCCGTGTGGATTAATGGGTACTTATCCTTGAATGTTATAGTAGGTTGGGTGGTGCCAGGTGAGAAAGTCACCTGTAATGAAAAATGGGGCTGAGTTAGAGTTCAGTACTAATACAGTCAAGTTTACTATTAGTTAGGTCTTCTACTGTGATTACCTTTTCATATTGTTGGGCTGGTGTGCTTCAATTTGAAAAGTTACACTTCCAAGCAATGACAACAAATTCCAATCTTAACTCTTCATCCGAGAAATAGATCTTGGACCTGAAATACAGGTTTTATCTGTGAGCATGACATTAGAAATATGTTAAATGCGTTAAAAAGATAGTGTTACTCACAAGTTCGTTCTGCATCAGTTCCTCTGATGGCTTGTGACTAGCTAGGTATGGACGTCTAGGGTTTCATGATGGTCCCATAGTGTTAATCCCCTTGTGAGAGAATGTACATGTTATTTGTAAGGCTCCGAAGAATATATGTCTATGATTTTTTAATAATAGTGTTGGATGATATTAAATCACTAGGGACTGGCAGGACTCACCTGTTCGATCCCTGTGAGTCAGGTGGTAAGAGTCCCTGGTTCTGAGTTTTTCCTTCCCTCCTTAGATGGTAGTATGGTGCTGGTGGTTTCTATACACAAGTTAATGTATTAGTGATTTATGGACGTGTACTCGCCACACATCTATAATGGGGTATGGATTTCAGTATCTATGTACTTACATTTCTGCGAGGGCGTCGCGTATCTCTGCATTCACTGCTTCTGCCGTAGTGTATGAAGTGGGTCTGTTTCTAGGCAACCATGTTAAGTAAGCGTATCTTGCTATCGCACACTGTGCATGGCTACGTTGTGATGAAGGAATGTTGGGTAATGTAGTTTTAAATAGCGATGCTGTCACGTTATGGTTCAATGAATATCTAAGCTAGAGACAGCGTTCATGTGCATTCATCTTAAACTTAGGTGTTCTATAGTTCTTTAAAGATAATATGTCACTTACCTGACATGATGAGTATGTGGTTTCACTGAACGTTGTATCAGGGTTTATATGCAGAGCTCCCTCTTATTATTAAAGATGTGTTATCTGGCAGACCAGACATCCTTTCTGGTGTATGGTAGATAAGATAAAGACCACAGTTATATGTGCCTTTGATCTAATACTTTCACCTTAGTCAAATCTCATTCCTGTGACGCGTGACATGGCTTGTGTTTACTTATGACTAGGGTCATTCTTAGATTGACCCAGGCTAACTGGTGGTCTAATTATGTATGTCAATGATTGGGTACTATGACATAAATCAACTGTCATTCGTGTGAAGCATAACATAGCTTGTGTTTAGTGATGATTGGTGACCTGCTTAAATAGAACCAAAACTAAAGGATGTTCTAGTTCTAATTGGAGTATTCGTGTTCTGAGGTGAGATAGGCATGTGCCCATTATTCCACAAAGGCAGTGTGATTCAACATTCAGGTTACATCATTACTTTCAACATATTGTGAAGTCGTTATAATTGAATCAGTGAAAGTTACCATAAATACTTCCAATCTGTCCACTTATTTATGGAACCATGTTGGACATTCAAGTTATCGGCCAACATCAGTGTCATTCTATATTGAATGTTTTCTTTCTGATCCCTTCTAATCACCATTAAGACATTTCTTGATGTTCCACTTGTACCATTCAGTTTTACAAACAATTGACTAAATATATTACTATAAGGCAATTTTCACGGGCCTATAACAATTTATATCCATTGGTTCACAAAAATGCATTGAGTGAAAACTCTTCGCTCATCCCTCGTGGTTCTAGAGAGTCTAATTTGTGAATCCAGAACATCTCTCTGCGAGATGGAATCTGTTGTAGATTCCCACCTCTCGGTGGTTTCGTCACTGTCTCCAAAATTAGAAATCTTAACTGAGAAATTGTGTGGTGTTTATTCTCAAAATGTTTTGCTACTGGAGACGTCATTTTATGTACAAATGTTGGATTAATGTTCAGAGATTCTCTCTCTAACTTTCCTAATGGTTTGCCCTACGTAATACTGCCCACACGGGCAGATGAGTGTGTAGATTACCATTTTGCTCTCACAAGTAGCATAATTATGTAATTCTATTTTTTGACCTGTGTATGGGTGTCGGATGTTTTTACCCTTTTGTACATTGTTGCAGTGGAAACAATTCAAACATGGAAATGTCCCTTTCTTTGGTTTTGCAAGAAAGAATTGTGGGTTCTTATCTATTCTTTCAGCTTTTACCAGTGAGTCTCTCAGATTCATTCCCTGTGTATATGCCATCAGTGGCAATTTCGGGAATAATGTACTCAGTTGTTGGTCTAGTTTTGTGATTTTCCAATTTTTTGTTAGTATTCTTCTGCTTTGGGGACTTTGTTGTGAATATTGTGATAGATTTATCACTGGATATACTTCTTTGGCCTCTTTGGGTTTTAGTTTCAGTAGATCCGATCTTTTCTTCAATCTACACTTTGTTGCTACTTTAGTTAGGATTTGATCTAGGAAACCCCTTTCTTGTAATAGTCTGATTTGGTCTTCTTCCGCTGTATTGTATGCGTCATCTTCTGAGACTATGCGTTTTATCCTTAGTAATTGACTAAGGGGGAGGTTATTTTAAAGATGTTGTGGGTGATGACTTGTGTAGTATAGACTGTTATTGACATTGGTTGGTTTTCTGAAAATTGTCGTATGCAATTTGTTGTCTTTGGGAATGATCTTGAAATCAAGAAAATGTACTTCTAGTGAGCCGATTTCTAGGGTGAATTTGATTTTTGGGTTACACCTATTCAAACAATTCAAAAAATAAGTTAATTCTGTGGCTGGTCCTTTCCCGATACCAAAGATATCATCAATATATCTTCTCCACATGGCCAATTTGTTTGACCATATGGGGTTTTCCAGGATGTGGAGAGATTCAAAGTAAAACATAAAGGTATTTGCATAAGCTGGCGCCATCGCCGAGCCCATGGAGGTACCAGACATTCGAAGATAGCATTGTCCATGGAACCTAAAGAAGTTGTTACTTTAGTTAGGATTTGATCTAGGAAACCCCTTTCTTGTAATAGTCTGATTTGGTCTTCTTCCGCTGTATTGTATGCGTCAACTTCTGAGACTATGCGTTTTATCCTTAGTAATTGACTAAGGGGGAGGTTATTTTAAAGATGTTGTGGGTGATGACTTGTGTAGTATAGACTGTTATTGACATTGGTTGGTTTTCTGAAAATTGTCGTATGCAATTTGTTGTCTTTGGGAATGATCTTGAAATCAAGAAAATGTACTTCTAGTGAGCCGATTTCTAGGGTGAATTTGATTTTTGGGTTACACCTATTCAAACAATTCAAAAAATAAGTTAATTCTGTGGCTGGTCCTTTCCCGATACCAAAGATATCATCAATATATCTTCTCCACATGGCCAATTTGTTTGACCATATGGGGTTTTCCAGGATGTGGAGAGATTCAAAGTAAAACATAAAGGTATTTGCATAAGCTGGCGCCATCGCCGAGCCCATGGAGGTACCAGACATTCGAAGATAGCATTGTCCATGGAACCTAAAGAAGTTGTTATAAAGGATCATTTTGGCCAATTCAATTGCAAACACTTTATTTGAGGCAAAGTATTCTTCTTTCAATAATGCCCATTAAAGTGCTTCCAAGCCTCCTTCATGAGGGATCAATGTATACAGTGATTGTTCATCAAGTGTAAATAATGTCCAGTGATCTTCTGTATCTTCAATATTGTGAAGTATATTCAAAAAATGTCTTGTATCGTAAATATGTTGATGACTGTACGATGGTTTGTAGTAATCTGTCTAAGTATTTGGAGAGGGCATTGAATATACTTTCTGTGGCTGCCACGATGGGTCTTAATGGTGGGTTGGAGAGATTCTTATGTACTTTTGTTAGTCCGTAAAATACGGGTGTGATCGGATTTTTATTGATTAGGAAGTCTTTGGTTTTGTCTGTAATCCAACCCTCAGTATGTGCTTTATCAATTACTTCCTCAATTATTCTTTGTATTTCTTTTGTTGGATCCTGTTCTCGGGCTATATGGTGGTGTCTTAATCTTGCAAAAATGCAAGGCAACCTGCCTTATACATTGTTGCATCCATGATTACAGTAACTCCACCTTTGTCTGCCAGTTTGATTTCTATTGATCAGTCATCCGCTAATTGCTTCAATATCCTGTGTTGATGTTTACGCAAGTTGTGCCTTCTTAGGTCAGAGTATTTGATAGATTTGAAATCTTTCTGCATTTTAGCCTCAAACATATTGAGGGCTGAATTCTTCACATTAGGGTAGAAATTTCTTTTAGGTTTCATTTCCAATGTGTCAACGGTGGTAGACCTCTCCTGTGTTGGTGGAATTGAATCAAAAAATTATTTTAGTTTAATTTTCCTGATTACTTTGGCTCGGTTGATCTCTTTGTTAAATAGGTTGGAATTGTTCGTAGGAACAAAGGATAATCCTAAACTAAGTAGAACCAATTATTGTTTTGAAAATGTTTTACTCGAGATATTAATAATCAAGTTAGTGTTTTCTTTTTGCTTGAATGGTTTCTTACTGCCTCTTCGGACCTTGGATCGTCTAAAAAGGAACTTGATGAGTTTCTTGTCTATTTTCTGGTGTTGTTTCAGGACCTATCTCTGATGTTATTATTCCAGAAACTGACAGTATTGCGGGTACCAGTTCTCTGCTCTCACTGGATGCGTCACTTGAGGGGTCTGTGCTCTTGTTCTCCCTTCTTGGAGTTTTAGCCGGAGGAAATGTCTTCCCTGGTTGTTGTTGTGGTTGGTTCTGTTGATATAATTCTTGCCAGGAATATACTATATCCCTTGAGTAATACTATTATGTGTCTCGTGGAATTTTCTAATTTTCTTTTGTTCTATATCACGTTTATAAGAGTCTAATTTTTGATTGGTTAACGCTAGTATATTCTTCGATTCCTCTGCTGATGTTAAAGTGACTAGTTGCTCTTTTAGTTCTGTGATTTGAGAATCCAATTTGGATAGTGATGCTGCTAATTCTTCTATAGTTAGAAGGATAAGGTCCAACGAACACTTATTCAAGATACGTTCTCATTTAGCTACAAAATCACTATTCTCTCTGCAGAGAGTCGGTTTATGATAAATCCTAAATCCCCTTGGAATTCTTTGGAATTTGTAATATTCTGTCAGTCAATGCGTGTAGTTAATGTGCAGTTTCTCTTCTAATTAGTTTTTCCCAATTGTTAATCACTCTATCTGGATTTTTCCGGAATTAAGTATCCGGGTAGCTTCTTCCTCAGTAAAAGCTAAGGCTTTAGCATGTTTGGTAGTCAAAGCATTGATTTTAGAAAACAACATACTGTGAGATAAGTTAGGGTTTCGGGTGCAGGTCTCAGTATACCACTCCAACTTAATGGGGCAATATGATTAATCCAACTAGCAATGAGATAAAGCACACCGTATTTCAATAACCTGTGCTCTATTATTCAATAATTTAGCGCTCCAATGGCTCGGTTATGTTTACTGGGTGCAAAGGGTGCGCGGGAGAATAAACTAACTCTGGTATCAAAAGTCAGAACTATATGAATGAACAAGTAGAATACCCATATTTTATTGGTACTCCTGTCCCCTGCACACCTATCAGTACTGAAGGAAACCGTTCAGTCAAAATGTAACATTATTTTCACAAATTGTCACATGCGTTATGTAGATGCCAATATGTTAATTATAGAAATTATGTCTCATGTTATAATCAAAATGATTTTGTTTCAATTTAGAAAAATTGTTATGTATTTCTATCATACACAAACCAATTCTAATACAGTATTCAGTATATCAATTTAGATTCATGTTCATTTACATTCAATTCCAAATACATAAATCAAGTCAAAATAAGTCAAAAAATAAATGATAGATTATGAGCTCTACGCGTTTCGAGAGAAAACTCTCTTCTTCAGGAGCAACAAGTTGTACAAATTATACACATTTTTTAATACAGTTTGATAATTTCTTTATACATTCATCTCTTTTGTTGAGATTATTCCATATTCAAAAATGAATGTCAATTATCACAGTGTCTGCTCCCTATGTGGATTAATGGGTACTTATCCTTGAATGTTATAGTAGGTTGGGTGGTGCCAGGTGAGAAAGTCTTATAAATGAAGAGTGCAGTACTAATAAATTCATCAAGTTTACTATTAGTTAGGTCTTCTACTGTGATTACCTTTTCATAGGGATGGGATGGTGTGCTTCAATTTGAAAAGTTACACTTCCATACAATGACAACAAATTCCAATCTTATCTCTTCATCCGGGAAATAGATACTGTGACCTGAAATACAGGT
Source organism: Ambystoma mexicanum (assembly GCF_040938575.1). Lineage (NCBI taxonomy): Eukaryota > Metazoa > Chordata > Amphibia > Caudata > Ambystomatidae > Ambystoma > Ambystoma mexicanum. Next base: position 41,686,979 of record NC_090933.1, read on the forward strand.
TTTATATGCGAGTACATTTGCATGACATTAGAAATGTCTTAAATGCATTAAAAAGATAGTGTTACTCACAAGCTTGTTCAGAATCAGTTCCTCTGATGGCTTGTGATTAGGTATGGACGTCTAGGGTTTCATGATGGTCCCATTGTGTTAATCCCCTGGTGAGAGAATGCACGCGTTATGTGTAAGGCTCTGAAGAGTATATGTCTACAATTTTTTAATAATACTGTCGGATGATATTAAATCACTACGGACTGGGAGGGCTCACCGATTTGATTCCCGTGAGTCAGGTGGTAAGAGTCCCTGTTTCTGAGTTTTTCCTTCTGTCCTCAGATGGTAGTATGGTGCTGGCGGTTTCTATAGACAAGCTAATGTTTTAGTGATGTAGGTACATCTACGCACCAAACTTGAACATCTATAATGTGGTATGGATTTCAGTATCTATGTACTTACATTTCGAAGGGATTGTGTCCTACGACGTATTCCTTATCTTTGATAATACGTTTCCAGCTTGCTGGCCTCGGAAATTTTTTCTGTAGAGGACACAGCGCGTCGACGTCCGCCGATGTCCCTCGACGGCCACCATATCGGCGCCGACGTCATCATGCTCATAAATAGCCACGCGCTGCGTCCGTTGCTCAGTTCCGTTTTTCTGCGCTTCATGGGGCCTCGGAACGTCATTGCTCAGTTCAGTCAGGATAACTCTATATCTACTCGAATAATACCTACTCGTTCTCGATGGCATCTTCATCGCAACCGACGACGCCGCGATCCGGTTTCAAGAAATGTCGAGACTGCAGTAAAAAAATTTCGGTAACGGATCCACACAGGATCTGCTTGTGGTGCTTGGGATCCGAGCACCATTGTTCGGAGTGTGAGAACTGCATGTCCATGATGGCGAAAGCCTTGAAGGAGCGCAAGGGGAAGCTCGAGAGAAGTAAGTCAGTCAAAACCTCCTCAAAGGTTTCTTCGGCTAAGTCGAGGCATTCGTCTCCTCACCGTCGAAAACATTCCTATTCTAGATCTCGAAGTAGCTCCCACCATTCGTCGAGATCAAGACACTCAAAAAAGAGACGTCGAAGATCCCCTTCCTCGCCATCTTCTGTGTCCCCAGAAAGGTTCTCCTGTCCCACAAAACACAGCTCTCAAGCTGAGTAGGAGGAATTCAGAAAGAAAATGTTAAGCGTCTTCGAGAACGCGGCCTCGACCCCCTCGAAGACAGCTGAGGGTGATACCCCGGGTGAAAAACCCAAAAAATCAAAACGCCACGAGTCGCAGCACCCGGCGAAACATTCCACCCGAGAGCGCCACGAGCCATCGGGTAAGAAGGCACCATCTTTGACGCCGTCTTCGAAGATTCCTTTGATGCACGGATCGGCGCCATCAACGCCGTTGTCGAAGGGTTCCTCGACGCATCGGTCGGTCGATCGACTCGACGACATCGACGCCGATGAAAGAGAAGACCAAGACTACTCCACAGCCAACCGTGATTCCAAGGGCCTCCGGCACGACGCCGAGACCGTCGTCAATGTCCTTGAGTAGGATACCTATCCTCTCGAGTTCTTCGAGACCCCTTCCAGTTTTTTCGATGCCGTTCTCGGCGCCTTTGAAGCCTGTCACATCAGCGTCAACGACATCGACGTTTTCTCGCCCAATAATGACAAGTTTGGCTCCTTCTGCCTTAGGGATGGATTTTACACCATTTCAGAGGTCAGAGTACCCTGGACTATCTTCAATTTATGAAGAGGGGGAAGATTCTGACCGGGAAACATTTGGGTTACAGAGGACCACACTGCCTATTTCAGAGGATTTCACCTCTGAGGAAAGAAGGCTGAAGGACTTACAGGAGTCACTACATGAGGCAAGTGGGCTGGACACTTCCCCAGAAGTGGAATTTGTTAAGCCAGACCCAGGGGAACATGCCAAAACACCCTATAGAACCCTTATGGCAAGAATTATTGAATTTATGGGTTGGTCTGCACCTTCCCCTGTTTTTCAAAAGGATGACCTAACAGACATATTAGACAAAGGTCCACAGGAGGACCCTGTGGTCCCCTTCCATGCAGCCTTACAAAGGAAAATTACATCTAATTGGGAAACTTCTGAAGTTATCCCTGCGGTCAATAAAAGATTGTCAGCCAAGTATAGGGTAGCGGCTGCTGACCTTGAGTACTTATCAAAGCACCCGACTCCAGAGAGCCTGGTGTTTCAAGCGGCAACTTCATCTAGCAGTAGGACCGCTTGCCCTACTGTCCCACAGGATAGAGATGACAAGAGGTACGATTCTAGGGCGAAGAAAGTCTTCTCTACTTGTAGTATGGCGTTGAAGTCCATCAACGCCACCTGTACGCTCGCCAGGTTCAGTCACACGCTATGGGAGTGTGCTTCATCAGCGGCTGACAGCATACCCGAAGGAGAGGAAAAGGAAGCCTTCCTTTACATTATTAAAGATGGCAAAGATGCCATGTGCGAATCACTTCAAACTGGCATCGATTCCGCTGACAGTATCAGCAGGGCCATGGCGGCAAGTACAACAATCCGCAGGCATGCGTGGTTGCGAAAGTCTGGCTTTGCTCCAGATGTACAGGCCAGACTTTTGAACATGCCCTTTGACGACTCTTCACTATTCGGGAAAAAGGCTGATGATGGTCTGGAAAAGTTGCAGACTTCTAAAGCAGCAGCAAAATCTTTAGGAGCTGCTATCCGCCAAACTCCTTTTCGCCCCTCATGAACCTCTGGGGGTGGAAAGTCCTTTCGTTATTATTCCTCATTTGGGAAAGGCAGAGGACAGCCGGCTCAAAGAGGCCAAAGGAGATCCACTCAAGGTGGACGGGTCAAAAGTACTAAGGCCGCAGCAGCAGCAGGTGCCTCTTTACCCTCGGCATCTGCATCAGCCGCCCCCAAACCACTCTGAGGCCTTTCCACACAATACACCTGTAGGGGGCAGGTTAACTCACCATCTGACGGAATGGCAGGCTATAACGCCAGATGCTTGGGCATTGGAGACAGTTGTCCAGGGTTACTACCTACCCTTTCTACACATCCCTCAGAGTCATCCACCGGGGAACAGCTCTCTAAAAGTTCCAAATCCGCTCCTCTTGCAGGAAATTATAAACCTGCTAGAGAAAGGTGCCATAGAACCGGTATCTGTAGCAGACAGGAACAAGGGCTGGTACTCCCTCTACTTTCTCATACCAAAGAAGGACGGAGGACTGAGACCCATCCTGGACTTATGAAAATTGAACAAGTTCCTCAGGAAGGACAAGTTCAAGATGGTAACTCTCTCAGATCCTTCAGGCCCTCCAGCTCCAGGACTGGCTGGTATCTCTGGACCTTCAGGATGCTTATTTCCATGTGCCAATCCATCTCAAACACAGGAAATACCTGAGGTTCGCAATTGGCGACTCTCATTATCAATTTCGAGTTCTGCCATTTGGACTGACCTCTGCCCGAGGGTCTTCACCAAGCTGATGTCGGTAGTGGCGGCTAGTCTAAGGAGGGAAGGGATCCACGTCTACCCCTACCTGGACGATTGGCTGATCAGGGCTGTATCTTCGAAACAGGCCCAGGCCCAGCTAGATTATGTCTGCCACTTCCTTCACAAACTGGGCTTCTCCCTCAATTTAAAGAAGTCACAGATGATACCATCACAGAGACTCCAGTTCATTGGAGCGGTCCTGGACACTTCCCTGGGAAAAGCCTCGCCACCAGAGGTGAGGACTCAAGATATTCTACAGATGGTCACCAAGTTTCAAAATTCCCAACGTCTCCCAGCCTTCGACTTTTTGAGGTTGCTAGGCCTCATGGCATCCTGCATCTTCCTTGTGCCAGAGGCTCGCCTGAGAATGAGATCTCTTCAGTGGGCACTGAGAAGTCAGTGGTCGCAATTCTCAGGGAGAATGACAGATCTCCTCCGGATTCCGGACAAGGTAGCCCGCGACCTTCAATGGTGGGCCTATCCATAGAACATCTTGAAAGGAGAACTGTTTTGGCAACCATGGCCGGAGATAACAGTAGTTACAGACGCCTCACTCACGGGGTGGGGAGCCCATGCCAATGACTTGACCATCAGCGGTCGTTGGTCTCCATCGGAGTCCAGACTACACTTCAACCTATTGGAGCTGAGAGCCATCAGACTAGCGCTGAAAGCTTTCCTGCCATCAGTACAGGGGAGAAATGTCCTGATAATGACGGACAACACGGTGGCCATGCACTACCTCAACAAAAGAGGAGGCGTAGGATCACTGCCACTGTGCAGAGAGGCGATGCAGCTCTGGTTTTGGGCAATCCAAGAAGGAATCTCTCTATCGGCAGTCCACCTAGCCGGAGAGAAGAACTTGACAGCGGACGCTCTGAGCAGGCAGAGCACAGTCTCCCACGAGTGGAAGCTAGCTCAGGAAGTCCTTCAAGAGATCTTCACCCTTTGGGGAACCCTTCAGGTGGATCTGTTCGCCACAAGCACCAACAGGAAGTGCGATCTGTTCTGTTCAAGGGAATTTCCCCCGGGAGGAACTCTAGGAGACGCATTCGTAGTGGACTGGGAGTTTCCACTCCTTTACGCGTTCCCACCAGTCCCTGTTATTCCTCAAATGATCAGTAGGTTGAGAAGATTCCGGAAAACCATGATCCTAATTGCCCCGGATTGGGCCAGGAGAATGTGGTACCTGGACCTTCTAGATATGTCCATCTGTCCTCCAGTCCGTCTCCCACTCAAAGAGAATCTTCTCTCGCAGAAGGGAGGTCAGGTTCTCCATCCAGACACCAGAACCCTCAACCTTCACGCTTGGCTTCTGAAAGGGTAAGGTACAAGGATTGGGATCTCCCTGATGACGTCATGGAGGTGTTGCTTTCGGCCAGAAGGCCAGCAACAAAATCTTTATACCGCTGCCGTTGGAGCAAATTTTGCAGCTGGTGTAGGGAAGAGAATATCGACCCTTTTTCATGTGGTACACCAACGGTGTTATCATTTCTACTCTACTTGGCAAACTCAGGCCTTCAAGTTGGCACTGTAAAAGGCTATCTCGCAGCGCTTTCTATCTTCAAGCGCACTGCGGAGGAACCATCGTATTTCAAACTTCCTCTAGTGGTACAATTTCTCAAGGGATTAACTAATGTTTATCCTCCAAAACCATTCCAGGTTCCCTTATGGGACTTAAATTTAGTCTTAAACTTCCTAATGGGCACTCCATTTGAACCACTTCACTCTTGTTCGCTGAGATTTCTCATGCTTAGAACTGTCCTATTGGTAGCACTAACATCTGCTAGGAGGGTGAGCGAGCTACAAGCTCTCTCCTGTAAACCCCCACATACAATCTTCCACAAGGACAAAGTTGTCCTACAGGTGAAGTCTAATTTCCTCCCAAAGGTGGTTTCTGAATTTCATATTACTCAGAAAATTACCTTACTTTCGTTCTACCCTCCTCCCCATCCGGGGAAAGAGGAGGAAAGGCTACATAGGCTGGACCCAAGGCGAGGTCTCAGCTTTTACATCAGCAGAATGGCTAGGATCAGGCAAGCAGACCAACTGTTTGTAGGATACTCAGGTCACAAGTTGGGACTACCCATAACAAAACAAACCATCTCCAGGTGGATTATTTTGGCCATTCTGGAATGTTACAAACTGGCAGGGAAAGAGCTACCCCAAAATCTCAGGGCTCATTCAACCAGGGGTATCGCAGCCTCTTCGGCTCTCCAAAGAGGGGTACCGGTCCGAGACATATGTGCGGCTGCGACATGGTCGTCCGCACATACATTTACAAAATTTTACAATCTGGATTCCTGCACTACTCAAGAGACCAGATTTGGCAAGGCCGTATTACATTCGGTCCATCCCTAAAGGGATACATAACCTTCTCACTCCCTCCTCCAATTACATGCCACTGGTATGGGAGTCTATCAAAGATAAGGAATATGTCAGAGGACACAATCCCTTCGAAGAACAAGTTACTTCTTACCTTGTAACGTTCTTTCGACGGGATGTTCCTCCAACGTATTCTTTATCGCCCCTCCCATCCATCCCCGCAGTGATACTTCCCTTGTGGTTGCAGCTTACGCTCCTTCAAGGTCAATAACCAATTCAGGTATGATTTTTCTTATGCTACAAAACTGAACTGAGCAACGGACGCAGCGCGTGGCTATTTATGGGCAGGATGACGTCGGCGCCGATACGGTGGCCGTCGAGGGACATCGAGTCGGCGGACGTCGACGCGCAGCGCCCTCTACAGAAAAAAATTCCGAGGCTAGCAAGCTGGAAACGTGTTGTCAAAGATAAGGAATACGTCGGAGGAACATCCCGTCGAAAGAACGTTGCAAGGTAAGAAGTAACTTGTTCTTCTGCAAGTGCGTCGCGTATTTCTGCCTTCACTACTTCTGCCATAGTGTTCGAAGTGGGTCTGTTGCTAGGCAACCATCTTAAGTAAGCGTGCCTTGCTATCGCACACTGTGCGTGGCTACGTTGTGATGAAGGAATGTTGGGTAATGAAGTTTTAAATGGCAATGCTGTCACGTTATGGTCCAATGAATATCTAAGTTAGAGACAGCGTTCATGTGTATTCATCTTAAACTTGGGTGTTCTATAGTTCTCTGAAGATATGTCACTTATCTGACATGAGGATCTCCTAAGTATATGGGGTCACTGAACGTTGTATCAGGGTTTATATGCCGAGCTCCCTCTTATTATTATTAAAGATGTGTGTTACAAAATGTGGTTTATCTGGCAGACCAGACGTCTTTTCTGGTGTATGGTAAATAAGATAGAGACCACAGTTATATGCTTCTTCGATCTAATACTTTGACCTCAGACAAATCTCATTTCTGTGACACGTAACATGGCTTGTGTTTACTTATGACTAGGGTCATGCTTAGATGGACACAAGCTAACTGGTGTTCTAATTATGTATGTCAATCATCTGGTACTATGACATAAATCAACTGTCATTCGTGTGAAGCATAACATAGCTTGTGTTTAGTGATGATTGGAGACCTGCTTCAATAGACACAAAACTGACTGATGTTCGAGTTCTGTTGCTCCTGAAGAAGAGTTTTCTCTCAACGCGTAGAGCTCATAATGTATGATTATTTTTTGTACTTATTTTGACTTGATTTATGTATTTGGAATTGAATGTAAATGAAGATGAATCTAAATTGATATACTGAATGCTGTATTAGAATTTGTTTGTGTATGATAGAAATACATAACAATTTTTCTAAATTGAAAATAAATCATTTTGATTATAAGAACATGAGACATAATTTCTATAATTAATATATTGGCATCTACATAAAGCATGTGACAATTCGTGGAAATAACAAAGTTAAATGTTGACTGAACGGTTTCCTTCAGTACTGATAGGTGTGCATTGGATATCCATATAATTCTGACTTTTGAAACCAGAGTTCGTTTATTCTCCCCTGCACCCTTTAGACCCAGTAAACATAATTGAGCCATTGGAGCTATAAATTATTGAATGATAGAAAGCAGGTTATTGAAATACTGTTTGCTTTATCTCATTGCTAGTTGGATTCATCGCATGGCTGAACCTACTCATTGGGTCCAATGACCACCATGACCACCCTGCAAAGTCGTGATGGAGAGTTGCTCCTCTATCTAGGGAACAGCTTTCAGCCATTCCCAAGTGCTCTCTCCCACCAAGGCTCCCAAAGTAATTCCCAACGCATGAGCGCCTAGAAACACTTGTGTACAGATGCGTTATAAATGACTTGTATCATATATCATATCATGGGCCAACCCTTCACCAGTGGCTGTTGGGTCTAGCCTTTGTCCAGACTCTATAGCCACTGCTCCTGCCATCCCTATTGCAGGTCCAGGTAGGTCTTCAGGCTTCAAGCAATGTCCAAGAATTGGATCAAGCAGTAGCCCGTGGACACCATAGCCAAAATGTATGATCTTTTCTGGGGCATATTGCACCCATCTCTGGACCTCCATTCCCTCATCTAGATTTAGGGCCATCCTGAGAGTGCTGCATTAAGACCCTCAGTGTCTCACAGTCCTGGCATCTGACTCAGCCTTTATTAGAAATGTTGGCAACATATTGTACCCCTCTGGGCCCCCCCCCCCCCCGACCTTGCTGATGGCCGGTGGCTACAGCATGCCCCTTTTAAATGTATATACAGCAAAACTACGGCAGACCACAATAGTTGCCTTTCAAAAAAGATGTGCCTATCCCAACCAACTCTGGTTATCTTTTACTATATCCTCAGACCAGTGACGTATTTGCGTACACCTATAGAGAAAGGGCTCCCTATGAAGAAGGCTTTTAAATCGTATCTACTTTTGTTTATATTACACACGAGGGACTAGGACAAGAGGAGGGTCTCTGGAAAATCCCCCATTCACCTTTTCCAGGTAGCAAACCGTACAGTGGTGGGGCCATCCTGGTCTCCAGAGGCCTTCCAAGAATGGTGTTCAATGTGAAATCCATCATACTACTAAAAACAGAATACCTGTAAGAAGTACTTTGCATTTTTGAAAGCTGATAGCTCAGATTTGACTGCAAATGGATATGCACACTTCATCTGTGTTTGCATTCCTTTTTGCTGGTGCATTTTGTTCTGCCAAACGTGTATTGCATGCTTAGACAATTTTTACTAAATATACTAATGTACAAATACTTAAGTTTAATCGCACTACTTTTTCAATTGTGAATAGTCAGGGAAATCCTCTTTAGGTTAGTGATAGCGAGGCGTTTATCACACCATTTTGACTTAATAAAATGGCTACTTGTGAGAAACCTTTACCAAGTTGTCGCTTCATATTTCTGACTCGATTAAGTATTTCACTTGATGAAGCCATCAGACAGGGAGTGAGTCACAGCTGTGCTTTTCTTTGCAGGTGCTGACATAGCAAATGTTTGTAACGAAGCTGCCTTAATAGCTGCAAGATACTTGTCCGATTCTATAAATCAGAAGCACTTTGAGCAAGCAATTGAACGAGTGATTGGAGGTAAGGGCAGGGAATGAGTGGTGTCTATAAAGAGAATTGCATATGTCCTATGTTTGCACAGCGTGCGCAAAACACTATCAAATCACGGCCGAATAATAGCAAAGTGAAAATAACTGTGAATTAACATAAACTTTGGATTCATGCATGCTAATGGACCAATACATTAAGTTTACATTTTTTTTTTAAATGTCTTTATTTTGCGTCACTTGATTCACATGGAACCTTCAACACTACATAAAAAATATACAAATTTACAAAATCAGTTCAATTAATGTCAAATAATGCATCATTTTCCAAAATAAATCACCAGCTAATTATATACTAAAAATAACTTATGGATTGAGTACTCCCACGTATTCCTCATCTTTGATATATTCCATCCACCATCAGCTGCTCCGGAAATGCTTTCATAGCAGAGGACGCCATGCGTCTTAGATCTCATATCCCTTAGCGGCCTCCACCCGCTCCAAGTACGACGTCAACCTTTGTATTACTCATATGTCCAGTCCCCTTTCCTGCATCCTTGTGGGTGTCCCCCAACATGGGGACAGTACCGGGACCTTTGGCAGCGAAAAAAGAGCAACCCCTTTAACTTTAGCATAGTGTGTGGCGGCATGGCCCCGGCTTGGGAACACCTCTGAGACCCTGCTCTCCGGGCACCTCACCTCAGTCCCTTTTTCCGCACGGGCGGATTCAGGCCTGGCAGCTAGGTGCAGGATCTTTTTCAACTTTCTGCATGCTCCCCGTACTTTTGTTTTTTTTAATTCTTCACCTCCCTTCAGGTCCTTGCCTCTGCCAGCACATGTCTGCTGCAGGAGGCTTCACGAGATGCGCATCCTGCGATCAGTCGTTTGCGGCCTCGGACCCCCATGCGCTCTGCCTTGAGTACCTGTGACCCGATCACTGCTGGGACGCATGCGTGGCTTGGAGCTCGCTTGGTCACAGAGTGTTCAAGAATCGGCTTTCCCGCTGGAGAAAGATCTTCCATTCTTCTCCTCCAGGTCATCTAAAGGATTTCGTCGCCAGAACTTTGCAACAATCGAAGGCAGGTCCTTTGTTCACCAGGGCCCCCCAGCATGGGGACTCCTTCCGAGTTCCCGGTGCCCCAACCAAAAAGGGCACCTTGGACTCTGGATCTTGCAAACCCAAGGCCATTAAGGCTACACCAGCTCCCAAGATGAGGGGCCCAGGGGCTCTTCCGGGCAATCCACCGAGGGGCGTTGCAGCTCTGACTCCTCTTCTGCACCGAGGTACAAGGGGCTTTCGAGCTCTGGTTCTAGGCGGCAGTCTGAGGCACGATCCATTACAACTACCAGCTCGACAGCTGAGGGCTTGCAGCCTACCGGAGCTACCTCCGAGGTAGTCATGTAGGGCGATTCGACTACTGCCCACTGGCTGAGGGCCCCGGGTTTAACAAAGCCATCACCGAGATCAGCACTAATGCTTCAGGGTTAGGGTGAAAAGAGTCCTTGTCCATGTCAGAGCCAGCACGAGGTGTGGACCCTGCGTGCCCTCCCTCCCAGGGCGAGGTGCCAGGCCCCAAGATGGTACACAAGCACGTAGCAGAGCCTGCTAGGCCGGCAGCCATCTTGGATACTGACTCTGGGCCTCAGCCGGCCCCTTCACCTTCAGAGTGGGCCACTCAAGGGGGTTCCAGTCCTCTTCCTTCAGGAGTGGTGTGGGGCTCTACGGTGCAGGCGGATCGTCTCTGCAGGGTTACATTTATCCCTCCCAGCCTTTTGGATACCCACCCCAGGCTTCCTGGTGCTTCAATCAGGAAAGGAGACCCAGTGCTGTGGATGTTCATACCCCCTGTGATCTGGCGGCCTGTGAGAATCGCTTTATCAAGCGCTTTCTCCTCCTCCTGCACTCCCCCCAGATGTCGGGGCTCTTCAAGGGCCTCATCAAGGTGGTGGTTCCGCAGGTCATGCCTCTGCGGCCTCCTCCAGTCCCTCTGGGAGTCCCAGTATCGCAGTCTGTTCCACCTCTGCTCCAAGCCCCGCCAGTGCCTCTGAGCCTTCCGCCTCCAGTATCACCAACGCCTCCTCCTCTGCAGTTGCCTGTCGATGTGCAGCTGCCTTCGGGATCTGACCGGCGGGGGGCCTCAGGCTCCTCTAATGCAGGACCCAGACTCCCCTCCGTGTGACAAAAAAGGGGGGCGATGGTGACGACAACGCAGAGGACGAAGAGCTTTCGGCTTCGATGAAGGCATTTCATAACCATCTTCAAGGTCTTGTAGATTTTTGGGGGCCCCCCAGCCAAAGGAGGCCCCCCAGCAATCAGGAGTGTTGGTGGACGTCTTGGCCCAGCGCACCATGAGCTGCTCGGGCATTCCCCTTCAGAAAGATATCCTTTTGGGGGCTAGGAATCTCTGGGAGAAACCTAGGGCCAATGTCCAGATGAACAAGAAATTGGACAGCTGTTTTCTGCTATTGGATGGGGAATCAGTCCTCCTGGCCTCCCACCCTCAATCACAATCTTCAATCGTGGCGGCGGCGCCTCCTTGTACTCAAAGCCATCCTTGTCTTACACAGCAGGGGCTGCCTCGAGCGGTCTGTCCAAGGAGTACAAGGCCCTCGAGCCCTTCGGCAGGAGATGTTCTCTCCACGCCGGGCTGCACCAGCATCAGGCTAGCACTGACACCCTCCTAGTCGTGGCTAACCAGAAGCGAACCAGAAACTGTGGTGACATGAGAGATAGGGGAGTTCCTGTCTGACTTCCCCCCAGTCAGGCTTCATCACGCCCGGGATGCCCGCGCGTTTGCTCAGGATCGATCTCAGGGAGTCCTCAGTCTTGCAAATCGACACAGCCAGCAGAGGCCTCTGCCTGGATGTCAAGATGTAGCAGGCGGCGTGGATGCATGCCACGAAATTCTCCTTGGATGTGAAGGAGAGGATTATAGACCTTCCGTTTGAAGGGCCGGACCTCTTTCATTCGTCCACTGATAACGAGCCGACGAAAAAGAAGACCTCAATGCAGACTGCGAAGTCCTTGGCCATCCTGCCCAAACCAGGGCAAAAAATGTTCCCTCAGACCCAGGTTGGCTCAGACTTCATACCCCGCTCCTTCAGCTGCTTCAAAGGGTTCAGGGACTGCAGTATGTGGCGGCCAGACAGGCCCTCCAGCGACCACAGGAGGAAGCAGCAGAGGACCTTGCAGGGCTTTTTTCATTCCCCCTCCTGCGCTCCCGCCTCGGACGCCAAAAAGCAATGACGTCTCAGTCAGGGAACAAAGCTTGCCTGTAGGGGGACGACTGGCTGTCTTCACAGACAGCTGGAAGCATTGTTTCAGGAGTCCATGGTTTCTTTTAGTAGTCTCCACGGGCTTCACTCTTCCTCTTCCTTTGCCCTCTTCCCCATCTCTGCTTCAGATAACGGTCACCAGCACTGTTGCCGGAGATCCTTCTTCTTTTGCACATGCCGGCGGTGGAGCCGGTTCCTCAGTCAAACAGGTGCTCCGGCCTCTACTCCAGGATGTTTGTGGTACCCAAGAACCACCAGGCTGTCCTGAGGGTAGTCCTAGACCTGCCATTAGCTAACCTATCTTTACCTCTCGAACACTTCAAGACGATCACCCCAGCACACATAGCGGAGCCACTGTGCACAGGGAACTGGATGTGTTCCCTGGACCTCAAGGATCTGTACCTTCATGTCCCCATCTATTAGCCTCACTGGAAATTCCTGCGGATCATGATCATGTTGCACCATTTCCAGTATAGGGTACTTCCATTCGGCCTCAATTCGGCCCCTCATGTGTTCACAAAGCTCATAAATGCAGTGGCTGGCCTCCCTATACTCTTATTTGGAGGGGGCGGTGCACTCCTGCCAGCGACTAGTGGATGTTCTTCACCAGCTAGGGTTCTCCCTCAACCAGCAATAATCCCAGTTGACCCCCACCAGGACCTTGTGTTCCTTGGAGTGTGCTGACACACGGCTGCTCAGAGGGTGTATTCCATGTTCGAAAGGCTCCAGTCCCTTCGGAAGGCAATCAGGCACTTTCTGGCCAACTCGACCCCCTTGGCATGGTGGTTCCAGCACCTACTGCGCCTGATGGCATCATGCATGCTCACAGTGCGGCAATCCCGCCTCACAATGAGGTGGCTCCAGCTCCACCTGGCTGCCAACTGGGACCAGGAAAAAGGGGTGCAATCGGACAGGCTCCCTATCCCTCTCTACCTCTTTCTGGATCTTCAATGGTGGCTTTTGGACTGCAATGTGGCAGTGGGAGCCCCTTTTTACCCAGCCTGAGCCCACTCTGGTAGTGATGACTTATTCCTCCCTCTCGGGCTGCTGGGCTACCCTGGATGGCTATTCGATTCATGGTACATGGTTCAGGACGGAGGCCCACCTGCATATCAATCTGCTGGAACTCGGGGCGGTGGTCCTGGCACTCAGGGCTATTGTATCGTTCATCAGGGCAAGGCGGTTCAGGTCAGGACTGACAATTCCACGACTGTTATACTTGAACAAGCAGGGTGGCACCCGTTCTCCCCTCCTGTGCATGGCGGTGTTGTCAATCTGGGAGTGGGCCCTGTCGGAGGGGATCTGGATCTCTGTGGTTCATCTACCAACCAGGGGACAACAATGCTGAGGCGGACCAGCTCAGCCACCTGAGGTTCTACACCTATGAATGGGAGTTACACATCAACTGTTTGTTGCCCCATTCCAGAAATGGGGGTTTCCAGATCTGGACTTATTCGTATCTCCTCTGAATTCCAAGTGTGCCCTCTTCGCTTCATGGGCGGGCAAGGTCAGGGATCTCTGAAGGGACGCATTCCAACTCTGCTGGCATGGCCGCAGATGCTATGCGTTTAATCCTCCATTGCTCGCCTTGGGGGGCTGCAGCCTCATCCTGATTGCCCCCGACTGGACGTAGAGGGCTTGGTTCTTAGACCTGCTGCAGTTGTGCTCCCATGGGCCTGTCCGTAGCCCTATACCCAGCAGGGCCTTGCTGATGCAGCAGGGTGGGGTGGTGGAGCATCCGGACCCGGCCAGGCTGGCCCACTCTGCCTGGCTCCAGATCAGCTGAGACTGCACCAACTGGGAAATCACCCGGAGGCCAGGAAGCCCTGCATGCACCCTCAGTACAAGAGTAAGTGACCAAGCTCTGCCATTGAGCTCACGACAAGGGGCTGGTCCCTCTCATCTGCTACATGGACAACGTGCTGGCCTTTTCTGCACATCTGGCTCGTGCCAAGGTCGATACCGGTCGGACCTATTTGGCGGCCATTGGGGCCTATAAGAATTAACCAGAGCACATTTTTTCAGTGGTCAAGCGAGTGGTTAAGGCTCACCTCAAGCATTTGCCCAGGTGTTTCCTCCCGCACATAGGCCACACCCGGTCTGGGCCCTCAATGTAGTGCTTGTGGCCTTACAGTGAAAACCTTGCGAGCCAATTGTCTCGGTGGACATCAGGCTGGTGACGCTCAAGGCAGTACTGTTGGTAGCACTCACTTCTGCGCACAGATCCAGCAAGCTGCAGGCGCTGTCATCGTGCAAGCCTTCCTCAATGACAAGGTCATCTTGCGCAGCCCAAGGCGGTGTCTCTGTTCCATTTCAATCAGGGAATCTTCCTGCCAGTGTTCTTTCTGAATCGGTAGTTGGAGGCTGAAAGGACTTTGCATAACTTAGATTTGAGGATGACGGTGCTCAAGTTCTGTCTCTCCCAGATGAGATCTTTCCAGAAGTCTGAGGCGTTGTTAGACACCTTCGGGGGTTCGGCTCCTGGCACCCAAGCTTCCATTGCCCGTTGGATGGTCCAGGCCATTTCGGAGGCTTACGTGGCCATGGGTAAAACTGTTCCCGCAAGGATTCATGCCCATGCGGTCAGGGCCAAGGCTACGGCTGTCGCCTTTCAGAGAAATGCTTCCTGGGAAGTCATTAGCAAGGCAGCTATATGGGCCACTCCATCTGCATTCTGTAAGCACTATTTCCTGGATAACAGTTCCAGGTGGGATGCAGAGTTTGATCAGGCGGTTCTGAAGAACCTTTTTGCTTCTTCTTAAGCAAGAGGCAGGTTGTCACAGCTCCACCCAATTGTCATGTTGAGTGGAAACACCAACAAGGATGTGGAAAAGGGGATGGGATGTATGAGTAATTAAAGTTACTCACTGTAGTCACTATCATACTCCTAGTACTTAGTCTCCTTTCCTCCATATGTCCCACCCACCTTCCCCCGCTAGTCTACCAGGGGCTAAAATGATCAGCATAGCCAGGTATTCAAACATCCGAAATGTAAAAAGGGGACTGATGTCAGGTGCCAGAGGGGTGTCGTTTCGGGGGAATGCCCACAATAAATAAATTTAAAGGGGTAGCTCCTTTTTCGCTGCCAAAGGTTCTGGTACCGTCCCCATGTTGGATGGAGGAAAGGGGACTAAGGACTATGAGTACTCTAGTCACTACAGTGATTAAATTTAATATATAGCATGCACTGCTATATATCCTTCGGATGGTTCATACCTACTGCCTAGTGGCGGTTTTCTTTGAAAATGTCTGCTCCTAAAATGGGCTTCAAAAAGTGTGCAGATTGTGGGTCGAAGATGTCCATCACTGACCCACACTGTATTTGCCTTCGGTGCATCGGAATTGACTGCAATTCTAGTCAGTCTGTGACAGGAAAGTCCTTGAAGGAGAGGAAGGGTAAACTCGTCCTGGGTAGGCCCCCTTCGAAATCCCCTTCAACCTCTCCTTCCAAGAGAAGGTATTTGGATGAGAAGTTCGAGGGGAGTTTTGCCTCTTCAAAGGGCTCGAAACACTCCAAACCCTTTCGATCCAGAAGTATTTCCCACCATTCTTCGTCTTCATCCTCCCATAGAAAATCCTTAATTTTTGTGGGCGTCCCATAACATGGGGACGGTACTGGAACCTTTGGCACCGAAAAATTGAGCTTCCCCTTTAAAGTCAGTATAGCGCGCGTGGCGCGGTCTTGGGTGTGGGAAATGCCCTGCAGAGGCCCTGCCCTCCAGCACCTCACTGCAGTCCCTTTTTCCACGTGGACGGTGTCCAAGCTGGCAGCCAGCGCAGAGACTTTTTTTTAGATTTCCTTGTGCTCCCCATTTAGTTTTTTCAATCTTACTGAACTTCCCTCTGGTGTCTCGCCTCCCCCCGACGCATGTGGGTTGCAGGAGGCTTTGCGAGATGTGCCTCATGCCACTGCTCTTTTCCAGCCTCTGACCCCCACGCACTCTGTCCTAAGTGTTTTGGGTCAAACCAACGCTGGGACGCATGTTAAGGCTTGCAGCACTCTCGGTCACAGTGCACTGAAGTATAGTTTGCTGCGGTGGAGGGAGATCTTCCACACCTCTTCTCCTCCCCACCGTAAGAATTTTGTCGCCAGGACCTCCCATCAAGATAAGGTAGGCCCTCTGTTCAGCATGGCTCCGCAGCGCAGCAGCTACTTCCCCAGGGTTCCCACGGACAGATGTTCCTCACATTCAGGTTCTGGCTGGTCCGAGGCCTCTATGGCTACCGGCTCCCAGGCTGAGGGGCTCAGGGGCCCCTACCAGGCTGTCCTAGGAAGGGCGATCAAGTTAGTCCTCTTCTTCGACCCCAAGTGGTACAGGATTGTCAAGCACCACCTCCAAGAGTTTGTCCTCGGCTGGGTCCAGCATGGCTACCGGCATGGGTGCTGAGGGCTCCCAGCCTACCGGAGCTTGCTCCGAGGCTGTGAGTAAGGGTGTTTTGAATACCGGCCAGCCGGCTGAGGGCGCAGTGCCTACCCGAGTGTTCTCTGAGGTTGGCGCCTCTGCTTCGTGTGCAAGACCCAAGCTGTCTGTGGCCTTTCTTGGCACAGGGCCTTCACGCCCTCCGGCCCAGTGCATGGCGCAAGGCTTCAAAATGGCAGAGAGGCATGTGGCGGGGCATGTCGGGCCGGTGGCCATCTTGGATCTAATTTGGGGCCAGCTCGTGCTTTTGAAAGGGCTTTGCGGGATGATCCGAGCCCCCTTCCCTCAGGAAGTATCATGGATCCTACTGTACAGGCTTCTGGTCTCCTCAAGGATACATCTTCCCATCACAGCCTTACGGTTACACACAAGTGCCTCTCTGCTTTGACCAGGAGCGGAGGCCCAGCGCCTCAGAGGCTCCAGTGGCTTGCGAGGACTGCTACTTTGAGTGCTTCCTCTTACTCATGCGTTCCCCTCAGATGAAGGGGCTCCTGAAAGATATCGAGGAGGAGGTCATCCCGCAGGTTGTGACTCTCCTGCCCCATACTCTGGGTACTCCTCCTGCTACCAGCTCCAGTGCCGGTCCCAGCTGCGGTCCAGATTCTGCCGGTTGTCCGTACCACTTTACCTCCTCCTGTACCACCAATGCCTCCCCCTCAACAGTTGTTGGACCGTTCTTCGGCTCCGAACCCGTTGGCACCTGTGTCCCAGGGCCCGGGCTTCCCTCAGTCTGTAAAAAAACGGGATGGGGAACGACTATGATGAGGACGATCACACCCAGGGAGATGAACCCTCACCATCCATTAAGGCTTTTCTTGACTGTCTTTAGGGCCTGGTGGAGTTCTTGGGAGTCCCTCTGCCCACGGAAGCACCACAGGAGTCTGGAGTTCTAGCAGAGGTCTTGGGTAAGCGCACCACAATCCTGCAGGTGGCATGAAAGGTCTGGGAGAAGCCCAGGGCCAACGCCCAGATTAACAAGAAGTTGGACAGCAGGTTCAGGCTGACAGACAGGCAGCCAATCCTCCTGACACACAGCCAGCCACAGTTTTCTGTGGTGGCTGCAGCCTCCTTATATTCTAAACCATCTTCTTTGTTGTCTTCCTCCACTGGAGCCACCTTCAGTTGTCTCTCCAAGGAGGATAAGCTCCTCGGTCTTTAGGAATATGCTGTTATTCCACCTCAGAACTGCATCTGCGGCAAGCCTATGCAGACATGCTCTTGGCTGCGGCTAACCAGAAGCTATGGCAGGAGCTCTGGAAGTTCTGCCTGACCTCCTGTCGGAAAAGCAAGCTTCCTTGAAGGCCGGTCTGGCGGAATGCACAGGTAATTGCGCAGGACCTCATGGAGTATTCAGTTTCCCACATCGACAAAGCCAGCAGAGGTTTGTGCCTTAGTGTCCAGTTAAGAAGGATGGCATGGAAGCACACCACTAAGTTTTCATCTGATGTGCAGGAGCGGAGGCTTGATCTGTGTGGGATATTTCAACCCATGCCAATGCACCCTACTACACCCCTTTGCCAGTGAGGAAAGAAAACTGCTATAAATTGAGGCAATAAACCAGTGCGCGCCAAAACTGCAAAACTGCGCATGGTTCATAAACCACCAAAGAGCTGCACACCCTGCCACACAGGCAAATAAGGTGTAAAAACAGGAGTCACCTGTCACAAGGCCACAGAAGGGCTAAAAATCCAAACATGCCCTTAAATACAGCTCTCTAATCAATGGCAACCTTCAAAGTGCTGTTTTGGCGCTAAATTCTGTCATCTTTCCAGTGAATTATTTGGAAAAGTGTGCTGAAATCAAAGATTCTCCAGGAATCCAGGCATCAATGCCTGAGAGCTGCTTAAGGAAATTAGCTGCCATATTCAGTTTAAATGTGTTTTCTTTTTCCTGAAGAAGTGAAAAATCCACCTGTTTAAAGCATTTTTCTGTGAAAGGCTTAATTCCTTTAAAATGTGAAAATCCATTATAAACTCTGTTAATTTTATATCTTTTAAATAAAAGATTGTAGGTGAATCTTACAGTAACCCAGTGGAAGTAACTGCTAAATTCTGATTGGGCAATGCATGGCCTGGGAAAGTTGACATCTCAGCCTGACACCCCCTTGAAAACAGGAAGCCTAATGGTTCCCGCATAATGACAACAAGCAGCACACTCGGACCTCAGTAGACTTTCGTGTGGGGCTGAGCCAAGGACAATGACAAGCTGCCCAACTGATCTCTACAGGGGAGCTTCCCTCCAGGAAGGGTATATACCTCCCTGATGAAAGCACTGGACAGCTGCTGCCTGGGAAGGGGAGGTTACAAAGGAGAACTTTGATGTTGAATCCTTATTTTTTATTAAAGTTTAAAACTCTTTAACTGAGCAATCTAAAGAGGCATACACATGAAAATGGGTAGACATTAACCTAATTTCAGGCTCTTGATTTGAAGGCATTGATGAAACTTGTACCATTTAAGGGACCAAAGTTATGAAAAAAAGTCTTATTATAGGAGAACGATTAATGTTGCAAACCCAAGATTGTATGTACATGGTCCACTGATAAACACCCAGAGATGTACCGAGTTAGAAATGATTAATCCAAAGTGTGATGTTTCAAATTGGTAAAATTGTATATAATGAGTAAGACAGCTCGCACAAAGACGTGGATTGAATGTGAATATAGACAATCAAATATGAAATGTCGGTGTCCAATTTTATTAGGGTACATAATGTTAGAAATGTACATTTGTGCAAAAGTTATGTTTTGGTCAAAATCAATGTGGGAGTCCCTAAATCCCATTGTAAAGATGACAGTTCTGTTCAGACTGCCAACCAAAACAAAGCATGTGCTTGCAGCCACTCACAGCCGTGGGGGTGTGTTTTTGAAATTCTGCCCACACCATAAACTGGGGGATGGCATTTGACAGTATACATATAAGAGTTTCACTACACATAAAAAACACACTGCTTCCAGAACCCATCCAGATTTCAGCGCAGCACCTGGTTCCAGAACTTTTCATCTTGTAGCCGACTCCAGAATTCTTTGCAGATCGATTTGTTTGCAGAATCCAGACTTTAGCATTGCAGAACTCTTGCTAGCTTGACTCAATTGCAAACCTCCAAAACGTAAAAGAATAATTCTGATTCAGCTTGGCTTGCTACCATTAAGGCTTGCCCGCTGAAACTTGCATCCTGTCATCTACCGTGTCCAGTAACCAGAAGGGCCCATCCAAATCGAGTCTGAGGCGCAGTTCAAAAGTGACCAGAACCATGCCACTGATCCGATACCTCCAGAGGTGCCCTGCTGCCAGTAGACCTGATCCAATCCAATGACCAGAACTGGCGGTCTAATTTAATTATAAAGGACTGTAAGTATTAACAGGAAGAACCGTGACCCATAGTATATCTGCATTGTATTATCCCAATCTCAACCCATCCCATCTTTACATTCAGAACCCTAGTATTGTTAGAATCCTTCTTGCACTGATTTTTCTTTCATCTGTGTTACAAACCCATAACTCCTTGGTGATTTTGAAGAACTAAAGTAAATCCCAGAAATCGAGTATCCACCACGGAATGGTTGCGCTGGCCACGTAGCTGTGAAGTTTCATGTGTGACATCCTCTTTTTCATAGTCATTAATATAGTGGAATGAGACCCATCTGTCATTTTTAAAATCAAATTCCTGTTTTTATTTTCGCACCTATTTTGCAAAAACGCCTCTAACTAAAACCTCCATAACTTCTTCAATTTTACAATAGTGTATTTGACCCGTTTTTCTCCCAATATTGCATAGTAAAAGTTTACACGCGTCTCTTTCCCACTTCAAAGTGCTTCTTCCATCCATTCTGATCTACAGCGTATGCTGTTGTTTATATTATAGCTCATGTGTGTTGGGACTTGTTTAGTGTTGCTTTCCTCAGAAATTCTGGCATTGAGAGTTTGCAGCCATTGCTTTTTGCTCACTGTACCTTCACAGATGGGAAATATCCATTTGCATATCAGTCTTTGTCCCGCCCACAAGGGCAGTCCAGCATCGAAATGCTATGGAAATTCCTCTCTGAACAAAAGTACCATCAGCAACCCCATACACGTGTTTCAGCCTTGTTGGCCATCATCAGTGAGGTGAAGCTGAGCCTCTCTAAGCACGGGACAAAGACTGATATGCAAATGGATATTTCCCATCTGTGAAGGTACTTTGAGCAAAAAGCAATGGCTGCGAATTCTCAATGTGGTTAATAACCACTGAACAGGTTATCATGCCTTGTTCTTTCCAGAGAGGGGTGCCTGCTACCTTTTTTGTATTTTTGAAAGGAACTTGGGGTTGGTCACCCTAGGTTACCTGGGGGCAACCAGACGTGGACTCCCTGCTCACTGTGCTTAGAGAGGCTCAGCTTCACCTCACTGATGATGCCCAACAAGGCTGAAACACGTGTATGGGGTTGCTGATGGTACTCTTGTTCAGAGAGGAATTGCCATAGCATTTCGGGACTGCCCTTGTGGGCGGGACGAAGACTGATATGCAAATGGATATTTCCCATCTGTGAAGGTACAGTGAGCAAAAAGCAATGGCTGCGAACTCTCAATGTGGTTAATAACCACTGAACAGGTTATCATGCCTTGTTCTTTCGAGAGAGGGGCGCCTGCTACCTTTTTTGTATCCTCAGAAATTCTATCCATTTAAGCATTTTGCAACCTTTTGCATTATTTTACAAAGCATTTGCCCAAAACTTTTTTTTTCTCTTGTTTGGGAAGGGAAGATTGCCTATAAACTCTAGACCTTGTCTTTCATTCCTGAATACCTGCTGGTTGCTCACATTTGTGTAGGTTTGCTCATTTGTACTTCAGTACTTTGCAAGGGGAACTATTAACCTAAACGCTATCTGTGCACAAAAAACACTGTTCTTTTTCCTGTGTTTTCTATGCTGCATCATTATAAGTGAATTCAATTGCTTTGCTTATTTTCTGGATTGTATTGTCACCCGTAGGTGATTGTTGTTATATATATATATATATATATATATATATAACATGTGATTTGAATATTAAATAAATAAATACATCTTTACCCTTACAAACTAGCCTGATTCCTGGTTCAGTGGGACCTGGGGGGTATTTTGAGACGGGTGTGATATGAGTCATATATCCTTCAGAATATTGAACTTATAGACAAAAAATAAGTAAGGGTTACGTTGCACGCTACATTCTAGGCGAGACCTGGGTGTGTGCCTGATTGAAATCCCTTACAGCTTGGGGGCTCGTGCCACGATTCTGAATTTGAGATACCACTCATGACAGTCTAATACAGCATACTAGCCTGCAGGGTACAGCCACCTTGTTGGGTTGGCGTATTGAGCTACACTGTAAAAGCACATCTTAAAAGAAATACTCCAAAGATTGGGCCTGTTTGCAAAGGTAAATTAACCCTGAAATAAGTCAGAAGGAAATTGATAGTTCTAAAAGGGCGACCTCAGTAGAAATTAATATTGCTAGGGAACACACCCTGCACAAACTGTTTGTCAGGGGTGAGTGGCCCGAACAGGATGAACAGGTTTGGCTACAGGAAATAAAACAGCAAGTCACTGCAATAGACCTAGATAAATGGCAGGACAAGGGTCCATTACACCAAGCGCTTAGCAAACTGTACATGGCCCCAAAAATAAGAGGAGCAGTGTAAAATTGCGAAAATAGCGGCCTACCTGTACCTCCACGTAGGAATAATGCAGGAAAAGCATGCAGACAACAGATCTGGCAAAGAAGCAGGGGGAAACACTGCAGAAAATCCAAACTAATCTGGACTCTGCAGAACAAAGGCTCCAGAAGAGCCAAGAATCTGAAACAGGGGCCAGGCAGTATATTACCAAATTAAAGGAAGATGTGGCTCTCTTACAGCAGGAGAATGCAGAGCAAAAGACCCAAGTACAGACACTGCAAAAAGAATGTCAGGAAAGGCTTGTCTCTTTACAACGGAGTCAACAGAAACTGGCACAACAATTACATTTTAATAGAGCCTGCACAGAGCAGGTAGTCACATTACAGAACTACATAGAATCCTTGAAAGAGGAAAATAATAAATTAATTATTAAAGACATCCACTCTCAAGAGGAATATGATGAGGAACGCCAGAAATCTAGGGCATTTAAAACACAGAGAGACGACCTGGCTGTGCAGAGGGGCACTCTAAGTCAGGAGAGGGACGCCTCAGGCCAGGAAGTCAGCCAATTAAAAACTAAAATGAAAGAAAACTGGCCCTTCAGGAGTTTAGTGAAGTTAAAACTGAATATGAGAAGCTACTAGAGCACACCTGGCGGGTGGAGGATGCTCTGGCAAAGAACACTCGGACCAATAATGCCAAAACTCAGGAGGTGAGTCTCCTGCAGCAAATATTGGCCCAGTATTTCCAATCCAGGCAGGAAGCACAGATACAATGAGGCTCTCTGTAAAAAGAATGATAGGCTCCACAAACAGATAGCCATGCAAGAGCAAATCATTGAGACCAGTAAGGCCTTAATAGTGGAGCAAGAGTCATATTTTGGTATGTCACCAGGGAATAGGGGCTGAAAGAGATGAGGTAGGAAGAGACAGAGAAACCCCTGAGCATAACATCAGGACCCCGGTCATCAGGACTTTAACCCCCTCAGTACCATGGACTCTACCGCCCTCATGTTCACTGCCTCATATGAACCAAGGGCCACAGGGATGGTAGACTTCTGTAGAAATAGCAACATCGGACTGACAGATCAGCGCCTCCCACAAATGGATGGGCGGGCATCTCTGTACAGATTCCCAAATGTTATGGCTAGCCTCATTGATTATGAAGACTTCAGTGAGGGGAGAATCGGGGAACTGGATCCTCAAAAATACTGCCTCCCAAAGGATCAGTCTGTAAAATGTGGTGGGGAACTCCATGAAACTAGTCCCACAAAGAGGATCTTAAAGACCTCTTCCCAGATAGGGCAGTGGGGGGGAGGTTACTCAGCCAATCCTGAGAACAAGGGGGAGTCAGAAGACTCTTCTCAGCCCCACAGGTCTCAAGAAACGAGCCCCCCACATTCTGCAAGCCATTCCCAAGCTCGCAGAATCAGGAGAGCCTAGAGGATCAGATAGCCACTGCCTGTAGCATTGCCTCTGAGTCAGAGGATGAGTGGACACGGATGACTAAGACTTAAAAGGCCAACAAAATTAAGAGGGCCCTACTGAAAGATCCCATGAAACAGATCAAGGCCATTAGGAGCGTCTTAACTCCCTATGATAAAAATGCCAAGTAATCAGTTTGGGAGCACCTCGAATTATATGAGCAAATGATGGATACTTTCCATTTGAAAGATAGCCGGATTTGCATTCAATATGTCAAGTGGACATTTTCCCATGAATACTCCAGCTTCTTTGCGGGGCTGGAGGATCAGAACCACTCAAAATGGTCCAACCATAGGGCAGCCATCTTAAAGAATTTTTCTGTACATAGGAACCCTCAAGAGGCCCGCAAGGCGGCCTACAACCTGCAATGTGGGGAAGAGCAGGCCCTACAAGAATTTGTGCAAGAATTAAAACATAACTTTGTGCAAACCACCAGTAGGGTGCGCACAGACACTAGGGAGTTCATTAATAGCTTCTTTCATGCACTCCCTAAATACATCATGACCCAGATGGTGAGGGACTTTCACGAGAAGAGATCACTAGACTGGGTCATTGAACAGGCAACTCGTATTTATGAAGCGAAGAAACCAGTAGAGAATAAAAGTACAAATAAAAGCCCCAAACCAGCCAACACCCCTGCTGCTGCTAAGGTGACGGAGGTGACGGTTGCACCCATTTTAGATCTGGAGATGGGGGGGCCTAAAAATACTCTTGGGCAAATTCCTTCTCACCAAAGATCCAGAAGGCCCTCTGGCCAATCCCAGACAGGTAGCCAGGGAGGTAATCCCACAAATGGGACCCCCAACTCCCCTGAATATATCGGCCCCTGTTACAAGAGCAATAGACCCATCCTGGGCTATGTGTGGACTCCCCCAGCCCAAGGGGGGGGGTCCAAACAGGTAGCTGCCAACCCAGGAAACTTCCCTCCTAACTTTTCCCAGGAGGGCAGTAATCCCCCCAAATGCCAGGTTGAGCTTCTTCCCCCGGGACCCACCTAACAACCCCCAAAACAAACCTCCTTTCCTTCCCCACTTTCCTGAGCCCAGACAGCCCAATCCGGGGGAGGGGAGGCCAAGGGTGGAGGGTTACCAGAACTATCCCAACCAAGGGTATTATGGGAGAAGGAACAGTTACCCTTCCCGTGATCCACCTAAGATGGACCAGAGACCTCCGTACCAGCCAGAGCAGGTGTCCCAACCGAGCGCCAGGTCCAGGGGGTGGACTGGGATCCAAAAGAGGCCCTGGAAATAATTTTCAAAGTGTCCCCATTTTACACATTTTCACCAAGCCCAAACTGTTCTCCTATGACAAAATTAGGTTGCCACCATAGTGGGAGGCCATTCCACCCCTGCGTCTGCTAACCATATAACTAAATGAAAATGACAACACTGTAATGAGTACATTTTGGTCCCTGGCTTAAAATCCCTTTTTGTTATAAATAAATAACCAAAGCAGGGTAACAAAATACAAAAAGTGTCCAGTAACTTAAATTGTTAAAGAGCTCCAATTGTGTGCCAAGTGTGAGAGGTCGGCACAAAAAACGTGCAAGGAAAGTCGCAGAAACCACCCAGGAAGACAGCGAGGTTAAAAAAAACTAGGTACCCCCGGAGATGGCAAAAGTCTGCTTTGGGCAGATGTCAAAAGGGGGCCGATGTGTGTTGAGGACTGGCTTCTCTTACCAGACGCCTGTCCTGCAAGAAGCATTCTAGGAGCCCAAGCAGCACATGCATTCATCAGCAGAGGCAGGAGGCAGCAGGCAGCCCCACGCCACCCTGCCCAGCGGAACACAAACGCTGAGTATGACTGACGGGGCGAGCAAGAGTATCTATTACAATGCAATGCAAAACAATAGTGCATTGGTGCGCGACTGAAAATACAAGTATTGCCAAATCTGGGATATTCATAGATATTATACATAGTTCTAATCATATTCACTGGAAGACAAACTGAGCAGGTGGGGTTGGAGTGCTGTGATGGGAGAGAGTGGGGCAGAAACAGCATGTACCCACGGAGTGAAGGGGGGTAAGGGGCAAGTAGAGGAAGACATGCACCCACATGCAAGGTGGGGGTAGTGGTGAGACACCCAGGGGGTAAACCATTTTCTCACGGGGTGACAGGCTGAGGAAGTGACATGTACCCACAGGGTGATAACTTGAAATAGAGACATGTAGCCACAGAGGACACCTAGGAGACGAAAAGGGTGCACACAGGGTTACAGGACCGAGAAGATGATGGGGCATGCAAGCAAAGCGATTGCTCCTGACAGCAGGTCAGTTGCGAGGCTGACTGAGCCAGGAACACTGCATCCGCAGGAAGACAGTGTGACTGGGGGCAGAATAATTGATGTGAGCTCATAGAGGAGGCAGAAGGGGCAGTGAAAGGAATGGGCATGCACCGAGAAGTGAACGTGTATGGAGAGACGTGCCCACACCAGCATTGGGACTGCTAGGACTACTCTTAAGGGAAGTACCCACAGGGAGACATTGAGAAGAAAGGGCATATGCCCTTTAGTCATGCGTCCACATTAAGGCACGGTGTGCACACTGCCGTTTTGAAAGTGTGAAAGCGATGCATAGGCGACCTGCACACAAACAACCCACAGTCCTAAATCCACTTATTTACAGCATGCAACTAAATTGGGGAGTGCAACATAGCAAATCCGAGTTTTAGAATGACTGAAAAAGAGGACTGTCAAAACAAAGACCAAAACGCCCTCTCCTCCTTTGCACCACACACATACACCCTGCTACCACTTTGTAAAGCAAATTGCATCAAAGCATGGCACTGTTCAACTCAAATCATATGTCTATGCAAAATCAGAGACATTTCAAAAGTAAACCCCCGGCTGCAAGCTACTTCAATAAGCCACACCAGTGAAAATAGACAAAAAGAGAATATTGTGACAACACAGTGACACAAACTTTAAAAAAAAATGTAAAAAAACATTTGGGATTGACAGTTAAGGGGCGAAAGAAAGACCGAAAGAAATAAAGTAACAAAGAAAAAGAAAGAAAAAAGAGGAATTCATGAAGGCACGTTCCCACAATCTCTCTGCTAGCTCAAAAATGCGTCTTTCTATTTGAGGGCATATTTCTATTGAATAACGAGGAAGGCGCTTACTTTTGGCCACCAGACTGAGAACAGTGTTGGCCTCCTGCAGTCCAGGATGCTCGTGGCGGGGCAGGCTGGCGTTGCTTCCCTTGCCAATGGTCTGGTAGAGCTGCATCATACACTGGGGTACAGGAGGGCATGAGGGGGTGCTTTGTGTCCGAATCCAACGCCCGTCGACATCAGAAGTGGAACGTGGCCGAAGAGGCCTGTCTTCCCTTCCGAACGCAACAGCAGGTGGGGCTTTGCTTGACATCACTTTACGGCCAGAAGTGCAACAAAGGCATCTCTAGGTTCCTAGTGCTGGTAGTAGTTCTGGTAGTGGTTGGGAGGTCCACGTTTTGACAGAACTCTTCTGCTGCATCCTTCATCTACTGTAAAAGGGCAGTGGGGAAGGTGACTAAATGTTCCAATGCATTTCTCTTACAGATCACAAAGACCTCCACTGTAGCTACTTAAAACCCAAGGGAAATATTGCACAGTTGGCCTTTATATCAGTTCATAATTCCCACCCTCCTCCCAGAATGCTAGTCAGCAGCGACTCTGAGAAGTCAACATTTCCCATCTGTAAAAGTGCAGTCCAAAAAAGGTGGCAGACTACAAGCCTGGCTGTGGCTGACTTGTAATACCATGCCATTTTATAAAACATTCTGCTCGGAAACAACTCAGTTCCGATGCCCCTAAGCTTCAGTAGTCAAACACATTAAACCCTTGATCTCCTGCAGCAGGCACATTTGGTGTTTGGTGCTTTTCCTTACACTACTCTAGCACAGCGAGTAGAGCGCTCGCTCGCTTTGACATCTGTGCAGAGCCTGCTGACACAGGTTTGAATCCCGGCAGGGCCAAACTCAGACCTGTCATCCTTCCGAGTTCGATAAATGAGCACCACACACAGTGGGTAATAATGAGCAGCGCTCAGGAGGGTTCGTAGCGCTATATAAATGCTAAAGTATTATTATTATTATTACTCTCATGTTCCCTTGCGAATCCTGACTCCAAGGGAACTTGAGCTTAACGCAATGCTTTTCCCAAGGCATTTATGAGCACTTCAAACATGAGGCGGGGTCAAAGAATTATTGAACCGGCATCGCGTGGTAACAGATAGAAAAAGCATTATGTAACCGGAATAAAAGGATGAACGAAATTGGTCGGAAGACTTGCTACCCCAAATTAATTTTGAGAAGCTGGGTTCAGATGTTAGGATACCCGTCAGACTGCCGTGAAATAACTTTCAAAAGAACTTGCTAGTTTCGGGAAGAGGCGCTCCTTAAGGTGACACTCTAACTTAGCTTGGCACCAAGTTCACCTTTAGGTTTAATATTTGGGAGCCGTCTCGGACTGGACTATAGCCTGGGCATGAATACCTAGAGGACTGGCACCAAAGGCTGGGCAGAACCAGAGAGATCGATGAACGCCCGTGGGCTTGCAGTGCACATTTTTTCTAACATACATTTAATGATTAACCCTTTGCACAAAACATTACATGGTGCAAGGCAGGCTGGCAGCGTCCACGGCCAGCAAACGCACCATTTTGGGGCACTGGAACAGATGCAGGTGGGAACTCTCACCTCGTCATTGCTCAAGCACTGGCAGGCTGCAATGGGCAGTGGGGCTGCACATGCGTGCATGCTAGGGCACGTGCAGTGATGCCCTGGCGGTGCCTCCCCACTATGCGCAGGCGTGAGCAACAGGCTGAACGGCGAGAATCATGCAAGCCAGCCAAGCTTGCATCGTTACGTTACCATTGAATTTATGTGTCCTTCCCCAAAGAAAAAGAGGCCCTAAGTCCCCGAGGCCTACCAGGGGAAGTCCCGGTGGGTCAGTCCGGGCCTGGCCAAGTCCAGAACTTATCACAGGATCTGGGTCGCATGTTGAGGGCTCAGCAGAACCCTCAGATGAGCATGCCTGCTCAGAGCCCCTCAAATCAATGGTCTGGTACTCCAGAGCAATGACAGGAAGAGCACCCCGACAACTGACCGGATCCCAGGGAGGAGGCACAGGGGGAAAGGGGGTGTAAAGCCTTAGAGGAAGCTTCCTTCCCCACTTGAGAAAATCTTCTGCCTCTGAAAGTCTGCAACCTTGGGAACAGAGGGCGGGTAGGAGAAATAAAGGGCCTAAAAAGACCCATTTTGTGGAGGATGTTAGAGTCTTCCAATTGAAGGAGAGGGCTCCTCAGAGGATTCTGGGGAAAGGATCTTCTCCTTCAGGGATGGGGGAACTCCTCCCAAAGACAAATGGGTCCCGAGAGATCCTAATCAAGACTGGGTAAATGTGGAGACTGAGTTAAAACCGCCCATCATTGAACCCCAGAATGACCAGCCAGAAAATCACCTTGCCCAAACCAAATCCGGTGACTGGGCAACCCAGAATCAGAACCAGGGAAGCCCAAAACTTCCCCCAATATCCAACTGTCACCTTTTTCTTACAGATTCCCAAGCTCCCCAACAGAATCCTGCCCAAACTACCCCTCTGTCAGAATCAAGAGTCAAGAGTAAAGAAATTAACACACCAATTGGCCCAAAATGCACATCATCTTTGCCCCCTTAAGGAGAAGTAAGGAAGATTTTATGCTCCGGTCCAAATACAGGGGCATTGTACATTTTTGGCACTGGTGGACACTGGATCCCAAGCCACTCTTCGGTCAAAAAGGGCCTTTGATCAGCTGAATTCAGGAAGGGGGAGAGATGCCAGATCCCTCTCACCCCTCTTCCTGGACAACTTCAGAACTTCAATGGGAATGAATTTCCTGTCTAGGGGACTGTAGATTTAGACATTAAAATTGGGCGACACAAAAGGTGAAACACCTTGTCTAGTTGTGACTCCAGAGGGTACACTATATTTACTGGGGAATGACATCCTGCGTAGATTGTCTCCCCTAATGGATTGTGTAGACAAGGTCCTCTGGACCCAGATTTACCGACCAATAAAATTAAAACATAGCGTCAATCATGTTAGTCTAAATTGCACATGCCACATGATTGAACAAAAACCTGACCAAATTGAATTCCACTTTCAAAACAACCAAATCCCTGACGTGACAGTGATTGCAGTAGGACAACAAACTGGTGATGGGAAGTCCTCCCTATTTCTGAAAATCAACCTTCCTTCCAGTCTCAAGTGGCATTCCACACTGGAAGGAAATACTCTGAAATTCTATATCAATTCACAATCAGAAAATCCCACTTCCATATTCCAAAATGATGAGAAACCAGCTCAAATCTTGGCTGACATTCAGAAAATTGGAGAACAGTTGTTCATCCCTATTCAGTTAAATGGGGGGAAGGACTCTGTTCTCGCCCGTGTGTGTGTGAACAACGGTAAGAGCTTCATCAGCGAAGCCATGTTCCGAAAATTCCCAAAGGATCCAGCCATTCCCACCTTTAAATGAATAGACAAATTGGAAATGGACCTGGAAACTCCCCATTCCAAAATTTCCATAGGCAACAAGAGCATAGTCCATAATTGTTGGGTTGTGCGAGATGTCCCTGCTGCATTTTATTTAGGCAGTGGCATTCTCAATCGCTTTGCCATTAGTTTGGACCTAATAAACTTCAAAGCCTGGTCCCGATTAGCGGGTAATCCCATGGACTTTGATGACCCAGAGAAAGCATTTCGGTCAGCTCAATTGCTGCCATATGCAGTTGAAGTTCAGATCGGAGAGGAAGTCACCATCCCAGAACGGACCCGACAATTCCCACTTGAAGTAAAAATTAAGAGGCCAGAAACTGCAAAATTCTGACGCATATGTTCACCTCAATGCCGAATTACAACTGCAAGGGTTGGGGTTAAACCCAACACCACTAGTCAATACAGAACACAACACCATTCCAATAGTGGTGGATAACAGCGACCTTAGGAGTAGCACTCTGGGCGCAGGCACCATTATTGGAATGGTGGTTGATGACCGACATTTTTCCATAGATTTTGGTAATGAACTGATAGCACTAATCCCCCATGACTTTTGTACAATGATAGCGACAATGAAACAACATGTAACGCTCACCTGATTCCCACGGAGGCGCAGGTCTTGCTTTGAGTGCTGATGCTTCTTCAATGGTGAAGTGCAGGACTCTGAAGATGGACAGGAAGGGCCCTCTACTCTGGCTTCTCCGGCTCGCAGGAATATTCCCCTGTGCGTGAAAAGGGAGTATTACCTACTGACTGAGTTATGATCAAGCCTCCCACTCTCTTCCAACCCTCCACGATTCCCCGTGAAGTCTCACCTTAGGGTCAGGAAGGATGAGCTCTCCATACTGCTTCTGATGCAGGGGCGCGTTGAAACCCAGTTACTTCACTGGATTGAGGATTGATGGGAGTTCAGGTAAGCTTGACTATTCAGGTAAGGCTCTGTAAAAGTTCTGTTGCAAGTTCAAAAGTCCAAGCTTAATAATAATGTTCATTGTCTTTTTGCAGCAAGCGCTAATGTTTATGTCCTTTTTTCCCCTTAGGGGCCGGGGTTCGGAATGCCGGAGATATGGCACCGACCCGAAGTGAAACATGCAGTTCCAGTTCCAGTAAATGGCAGGTTAGTTCTGGATGAGCGCTCGGGAACTGACTTTGCATACGCTCATTCAATGTCTTTGTCTTTTTTTCCCCATAGGGGCCGGGGTCCGGAAAATGCCTGGAAGCGGCAAGACCCGAAATGAAATGAGGTAAGTCTTATTCCCTTCCTTCTCTCACCTCTTATTCTTAACTTTTTCTCTAGGCTCTGGGAAGTGGCTGTGTATCCGGATGATCGCTGCTGAAGATGGAGGAACCCAGGAAAGGTGAGTGAAATGCAGCGCTGCAGCGATCGTAACAAAATGCTTTTAAAAAATGTCTTCCCTTTCAGGATCGTCAGTGATGTCTCCGTGGTGCAGATTTAGCTGGTAAGGTCTCTTGTCTCCCTTTGCAGGTGACCCAGGATGCTGACAGGCGTGGCTGAAGTCCAGAAGCAGGAGCTGACACGGTGAGCGTCCAG
The DNA here is from genome assembly GCF_040938575.1 of Ambystoma mexicanum. NCBI lineage: Eukaryota > Metazoa > Chordata > Amphibia > Caudata > Ambystomatidae > Ambystoma > Ambystoma mexicanum. The sequence goes on from NC_090933.1 coordinate 41,718,787, forward strand.
GTGCGAGGAGCAGAACAACGCGAAGCATGAGTTGCTGATCGGGTGTGGTTTAAATAGCTTTGTAAGAAGTCCCAAGTGTGTATCCTTCCTCCGATCAGGTATGTATCCTTCCCCGACCACACCCGGGTGGAAAGTAGTCCCACAGGTAAAGTAGTTCCATTCAGGCCTCAAAAGGGCCTGGATGTGGCAGCATGGTCTGTATCAGGTAAGTGCACATAAAAACACTTGCACACATGTCTAGCTTTATGAGCCTGGCGCCTAAGGCGCCAGGACAGAGGTCCAACATGAGCCTGGCGCCTAAGGCGCCAGGACTGCGTCCAAAGGGCCCCAGCTTGGGCCCGCTGGCACTCCCCTGGGGGAAATGATGCCTGCCTCTGGGGTCGCTAGGTCGGACCTGGCTCCTTGGAGGTAGGCATCATGACACAACACCAGACAGGATCTTCACCCGGCATGGGGGGAATTTCCTGGTGTACTCTTCCTGCCCTTATGGTAAGGAAGAGGTGACCTGTGACTTCAGGAGGGATGAGGTGATCTTTGAAGTGCACCAGGACTGCCTTCCCCACCTGAAGCCATCAGTCCATGTCAGTACTTTAACCAGGGACTTCTCCACCCAGCTGGAGGAGGCCGCTGAGATAGCCAAACCAGAAGTGTTTCCGGGCTTCAGGCAGATGGTGGAAGAGAGAGACAACCTCGCTGATGCCTGTGAGACTTTGGAGCAGAAGCAAAAATTGAAACAAGTTTTCTTAGATTTTCAAGATCTCTTTGTGGTGGACTCATATGACTGCGGTCGCACCGAAATCCATACAACAATTCCCACTGACCTTGGCATGACTCCAGTGTTTGTGAAGCAATATCGCTTGCCTCTCACATCCATGGAGTCCCTCACAGAAATAATTAAAAACCTTGAGTCCCGTGGGATAATTCGTCCAGTCCACAGCACCTTCAATAATCCGGTGCTGGGGATTTCGAAACCAAACGGCCAGTGGAGACTCTGTGCTGATCTAAGGAAGTTGAACAAACGGGGTCCACACTTCCCGATGGCCTCTTCCCTACATTAACCAAGGGCTGGCCCAGATCCAGGCTCAAAGGTATACACTGCCATTGACCTGACCAATGGGTGCTGGACTGTACCTTTCAGTACGGAGGACCAATACAAGCTGGCCTTTACCTATGGGGGCAGCAGTACACTTGGACCCAGCCTCCCTTCGGATACATCAACTCCGGCAATTCATTTAATATCTTCTTGCATAAGGCCATGCCTGACTTGGGTAAAAGGGCTTACCTGGCCTATGTAGATGATGTTCTAATCAAAAGCTCAACTGTGGAGGAACATATAGCAGAGATCTGTTATGTTCTGATACAGTTGAGGGCTGCCGGAGCAAAACTATCTTTCCAAAAGACACAGTGGTGCAGGACCCGTGTCAACTTCTTGGGGCATGAGATTACTCCTGAGGGTTTCTGTCCCCAGGAAAAGAAAGTAGAAGCACTCCAGAAACTAAAAGACCCCACAACTCTGCTGGGAGCTAAGGAGCCTGCTTGGACTGACTAATTACAGCAGAAAGTTCATTGAAGATTACGCAGAGATCACAAGACACCTGATCCATCTGTTGAGGGGGGGGTCAAGTGGGAGTGGGGTCCAGAACAAGCCGAGGTAGTAAGACATCTCAAAAGAAGCCTCTCACAAGCGCCTTGCCTAGCTTACCCTGTCAAAAACAAGTAGTTCTTCTTGGAGACAGGGTTCCCTAATACGTGCTTGACTGCAGTATTATACCAAAAGCATTAGGCAGAAACCTGTGCAGTTCCCACAACCCCAGAGAGACTAAAGAAACACTAGCTGAGACTCCAGTGGGTTCATCAGCTAGTAATAGAAAGTTTCCACTTGCCATATGTACTTCCTCTTCTGGAGCGAAGGCTAAGGAGGCAAGCTGGACCCCTGAAGGTTTACCCTTACATCTGGGATCTCCTTTCACATGGTCAGTAGCCTTACAAACAAAGCAGGAGCCAAAGGCTCGCTGGAATGGAGGCTTGTTCTGACCTCCTTCCGGTCTGGGACCAGAAGGTACACTAGCCTGATTTGGTTTCCCTTGTGGCTTACCCTTATAGTTTTGTTTGGGGCCCTCTTTGGAATTTGTAGTATTAGAATTCTCTTTGGAGTCCTTTTTAGGCTGTTTCTCCCCATCTTTCTTCTGAGTTACCCCAGAATCCTTGTGAGTGGCCCTGTTGGCAACCCACAAGTCAGCAGCCTTAGCTAGCTTCCGGGAATCTAATTCCCTGGAATCAGCCAAGTGTTGTCTGAGCTCAGGAGAGCAGGCATCATAAATAGTCTCCAACATAAACAAATTCTTCATACCTTCATAGGTGTTCACCTTGTAACCCTTAATCCATCCCTCTAAGTTTTTCAACCCTTCACTCACCCAGGTAGCCCAAGGGGTACCATCATGCTTTTTGAGGCTCCTAAACCTCTTAAGATACTGGGAAGGGGTCTTCCCAAATCTAGCTATCAAGGCTAGTTTCACACATTCATAATCCTTCCTATCCTCCTCCCCCATCTCCATTACCACATCAGTTGCAACAGGGGGAAGCCTAGAGAACAACCAGGTGAGTAAGTCATTTCCTGTGATGTTCTGGAGCCCATGATTATATTCAAACAGAGACAACCAATCCAACACATCCAACTTAGGCTCATACATACCAACCAATTCTTTAGGCATCCGGGGTCTTTTAGGACTGGAACTTCTAGAGGAGCCAGAGAGAGAAGCATTCTCAACAGATAATTTCTTCATTTCTAAGTCATACTTGAGCTCCATTTCCCTTAGCCTTAGTTCTTTGTCAGTTTGAGCATTAAGTTTCTTATACTCCAATTCTAGTTTCATTTTCTCCAGTTCAAAGTACTGAGGACTAAATGGGGGACCTGGTAAAGGTCCAGTAGGTACAGCAGGTAGAGCAGGCAGAGGCCTAGGGGGGACAGTCACAACAGCCTCACCCTCCTCTTCTGACTCTTCCTCAGAATCATCAACATTTTGCTCCATGTTAATTTCAATACTGTCATCTACAGTTACTGGAGTGGTAGGTTCCTCTGAACCATCATCCAGACTTTGGTTAGCTAACAATCTTTCAATCAGCTCCATTTTCTTGCCCTTAGTCAGGAGATCCTTATGTTTACAGAGCACTCTTAAACAATCAGCAGTTTTGGCTGCAAGGGACTCTTGACTATAGCTTTCTATAACTGACATGTTAGAGGATCACTTTTACAGTGCTAAGCTTTGTGGTTAGTTGCACTAAGGTATCTAAAGCACAATAAAATGTATACTTAATACAAATCCCACCGCTGTACACCAGTGTTAGGCAGAAACCTGTGCAGTTCCCTTGGGGAACACTGCAAAAGATTTAAGACTACAGGTATAGCAGTAAACCCACTTGGTAGCAGTCTGCACCACCCAGATTTACCTGGTAGCTGTGGCTGAGCAGTCAGACTTCCCTCAAGAAGAGTTAGGCAGTATGTAAAGTATACACCATATGTACTCAGGCACCATAGCACAAGCAAACACTGACCAGAGCTTGGTTTCAAAAGTATCTAGTTATTTATTTTCAAGAACACATAAGTTGGAAACACTCTAGCAAAATATAGAAAAACACTCTAAACACAGTTATATGGAAAGCAGTCTCAATCCTTAATCCTATCTAGACAACTCTAAGTTAACACCACATAATTCAAACAGAGGTGAGCGATTAACGTTAGATGACACTCTAGTAGGTAAAAAGAAGGGAGAAGGAGCAGAATTAGGATAAACACACCACTCTAAGGTTAAGAACACTTTTTGTAAGCTCAAAGAAGCACAAAGTCACAGGTGAGCAAAAGTCACTAAGCAGGGCCCACTCTTAGAGCAGACAGAGCGAAAACGTGCCCAAGATCACACAGTTGGTAGGGATTCAGAGTCTTGCAAAAGAGTTCGGAAAAGAGTTAGAGAGGCTTAGAAAGTTTAGCCAAAGTGTCCCAGGCAATCCCAGGATCGAAAGCCGGGGGCTAAAACTACCCCGTACAGTCGGTGGCAAGGGAAGCCAGGCGGAACACGGTACCTTAACGGAAAGGATCCTCCAGCGGGGGCAGTTGTTCCAGGCAGTGGCAGCAAGGCTCGACGTCGGTCAGGGGAGAAGAAGATCTCGCTGAAGAGCAGAAGAAGAAGGTCGTTGCACTGCCCGGGAAGAAACCAGCCGCGGAGTCCTCCGGTTAAAGGGTTGTACCGACTTTCGCGGTTGGGGTAAAAGTGGTGGGTATTCCGGTTGCCGGGGTGCTTGGCACTGGCAAGGCGGCCACGAGATACCTCGAAGAGCGGAAAGAAGGTGAAAACTGGTTGTCCCCACCAGTCAAGGGAAGGAGCCACTCCGTTAAGAGTTCTCCTCGGTCGTCGGGAAAAGTGGTGAGATGGTTCAGCAGGGCTCCACCGGCGGTGTCGTCGTAGCAGATCAGCTCAGCTCGTCCCTCGTTGGATTCTTAGGTCCTGTGGCGACTTCTGAAGTTCCAGTCCCCAAAGCCCTGCTTTTATGCAGCAAACCCCCATTCACCCAGCCTAGCTGTCACTCAAACATGCTAAGTGGTGAGCCGGCCGGCTCACCACTTGGGCCAATCAGGACGGAGTGCGACTTGAGTTACCTAGGTAACCCAGTCCAGGGTGCCTAAATCCCCCTCCAGCCCTCCTAAGTACCCCAGACAGAGTGGCACCACTTGGGAGGGCTTCTGTGGAGAAGCCCGCCAAAAGTGGGACAAAGGGCTCCACTTTGGGTCAGAGTTACAGAGGCGAATGCCAACGCCATTTTAGCATCAAGTTTTGGCAAAAAATCCCAACCGGGGTTATAATAATAAATATATAAACCGGCGGTATGTTTAAGGCTACCGTAAATAAATAATTAAATGTGTTAGCCTAAAACAATGGGAAATCCCATAGGAAAATATTCGCGGTCGAATATAAAACGTAGTTTCCACTGCCACCAGCCAAAACTCGATCAGGGGGGACGGAGACGTGCCCCCTCGACTAACAGACCTTGGGGCAATCGAATTGCCCCAGCCAGTACGTCCACAATATGATGGTTTGTACTGGTTCTGTTCAGGATTCAAGACTAGCAAAGTCTTTGGTGACTTTACATGCCCTGGGAGACAGTAGTCAGTCCCAGGGTATGGAGGCTATGTTGGGGAGTCCCTAGGACACCCCTGGGTCACGGCACAGAGGGTGCTGTGTAACCCACATCACAAAAATACATGAGGCCCTATGGAGTAAAAGACCCCATAGCCCATTCAACACAAGGTTTAACCAAGAAAACACACTTCAACATGCCCAAGAGTGAGGGTAAAAGAGTCTCACTCTTGGCAGGAGAAAAAAATAAACCCCAGAAATCCAGCAAAGCTGCTGGGGGACTCACTAGGTAGGGAAATTCAGCCTAAACAGAGAATTCTCCCTAACACTCGCCCCCCCCAGACTAAGGGACAGGAGGATTTAATCCACTCCTGGATGAACCTCATACCTCTAGTCGATGATATACATCCTAGAGAGTCCATCAGCATTTTGATGGTGACACCCTGACCTGTGCTCAATGGTGAAATCAAACCCCTGCAGGCAGATTGACGATCTCAATAGTTTTGGATTTTCCCCTTTCATTTGCATTAACCATCTCAAGGGTTGGTGGTCAGTCTGAATAACAAAAGTAGAACCATACAAGTATGGCCTAAACTTCTTCAGTGCCCACACAATAGCAAAGCATTCTCTTTCGATAGTTGCCCACCTTGTCTCAGGATCCTTCAGTTTCCTACTGATGAAGCAAATGGGGTGCTCCCTACCCTTCTCATCCAGTTGGCTTAGAACTGCACCTATACCTACATTGGAAGCATCAGTTTGTACAATGAAAGTTTGGTGGTAGTCAGGAGCTCTTAACACTGGAGCTTGGCAAAGAGCTCTCTTCAGTTTTTCAAAGGCCTGATTGCACTCCTCATTCCATTTTACCTTTTTTGGGAATTTGGGAGAGGAGATTACATTCAGGGGAGAAGCTATGGTCCCATAGTTCTCAATGAAATTCCTGCAATACCCAGTGAGGCCTAGGAAAGCTCTCACTTGGGTTTGAGTAGTTGGTGTTGTCCAATTTTGCACAGCTTCAATCTTGCTGAGCAAAGGCCTTATTTCTCCACCTCCTACCTCATGTCCAAGGTAGACCACCTTACTTTGACCGATCTGGCACTTACTGGCTTTGACTGTCAAATGGGCCTGTTCAAGGGCCTGCAACACATGTCCTAGGTGGTTCACATGCTCCTCCCAGGAGTGGCTGAAGACTGCAATGTCATCCAAGTATGCCATGCAGAAGTCTTCCATCCCAGCTAGAACTTGGTTCACCATCCTTTGGAATGTGGCAGGTGCATTTTTTAGTCCAAAAGGCATGACCTTAAACTGGTACAAGCCAACTGGGGTTGAAAATGCAGTTTTCTCCTTGGCATGGTCTGTCAGGGCTATTTGCCAATAGCCTGACGTCAGGTCAAATGTGCTGAGGTACTTGGCTGCACCAAGTTTATCCACCAACTCATCTGTCCTGGGCAAAGGGTGGGCATCAGTCTTGGTGACTGCATTTAGAGCTCTATAGTCCACACGGAATCTCAAGTCTTTGGATCCTGCCTTTGGTACTAACACAACTGGGCTAGACCATGGACTAGTAGAGGGCTCTATTACCCCGAGGTCAAGCATCTTCTTGACCTCTCCTTTGATGTGGGTTCTGATATGTTCTGACATTCTGTATCCTCTGCTTTTGACTGGCAGACAGTCACCAATGAGTATCTCATGCTGGCCCCAAGGGGTCAAGCCTGGTGACAGTGAGAACAGGGAGGCAAACTGATTTAACATAGATTTGCACTCCTTTTGTTGCTCAGGTGTCAGGTCTGAAGAGAGATTGACTCCTTCAACTTTTTCATCTAAAGGCACACCTCTGAGGAGATCAGGGAGAGATTCACTCTCTTCTTCCTCTGCAGCTGAAGCTAGAAGCAAGGCTCCTACATCAGGTCTGGAGATGTATGCTTTCAGTCGGTTGGTGTGGAAGACTCTAGGAGCTTCCCTGGGTCTGCCCAGATCCACCAGATAGTTGACCTCCAAGTTTTCCCACAATCTTGAAGGGTCCCATCCATTTGTCTTGCAAGGCCCTCTGCCTTGTTGGGAGCATAACTAGAACTAGCTGGTCTTGAGTAAACTCAACCATGTTAGCCTTCTGGTCGTGCCAATGTTTGACCAGAGCTTGACCAGCTTTCAAGTTGTCACTTGCTTCTGCCATCATGTGTGACATTCTCCTCCGGAGACCTATCACATAGTCAGTCACTCTGACTGGCTTGAGGGGAGGAGCACCTTCCAATCCCTCCTTGATCAGGGCCAATGGACCTCTGACTGGATGGCCATAGAGGAGCTCAAAGGGAGAATAACCTACTCCCTCCTGAGGGACTTCTCTATAAGCAAAGAGAAGGCATGGCAGTAGAAGGTCCCACTTTTTCTTAAGGGGTTCTTCTAAAGCACCTATCATGCTCTTCATGGTTCTGTTAAACCTTTCAACCAACCCGTTTGTCTGAGGGTGGTATGCGGTTGAGAACTTGTAGGTAACTCCACAGGTTTTCCACATGGCTTTCATGTAGTGGGACATAAAGTTTGACCCCCTGTCAGAGATTACCTCCTTAGGAAACCCAACCCTGGTAAAAATACCAAGGAGGGCCTTAGCCACAGCCGGAGCTGTAACAGTCCTCATAGGAATTGCCTCAGGGTACCTAGTAGAATGGTCTACTACAACAAGGATAAACCTGTTGCCTGAGGAGGTTGGGGGATCAAGGGGACCAACAATGTCAATCCCTACCCTCTCAAATGGGACTCCCACAACTGGGAGGGGCACTAAAGGTGCCACATTCTTGGAACCAACTTTACCAGAAGTCTGGCAGGTGTGGCAGCTCTTACAATATCTATCTACTTCAGCCCCCATCTTTGGCCAATAAAAGTAGAGAGAGAGCCTTTCCTTGGTCTTCTTGAAACTCAAGTGACCAGCCAAAGGTATCTCATGAGCTAGTTGTAAGAACTGTTGTCTGTTCTCTTGTGGGACTACAAGGCGTTTGTAGTCTCCAGGTTCGGACTCAGTCGGTTCACTGTAGAAGAGGCCATCTTCCCAGTGTAACCTATACTTCCCAGGCTCTTGCCCATCAGCCTGAGAAGCTGCCTGGTGGCGGAGACCTTCCAGAGTTGGACATTCTCTTTGCCCCTTACGAAAAGCTGCCCTGCTAGGCCCACCTTCTGCCAGTAAAGACTGCAGCTCAGGATGGTCCTCAGGGTCCAAATCTCCAATAAGGTTGGGGCCTCCTTCTAGCTCTTCCTCAGAGTCTAGCTCAACCACACAGGGTTGTACCTCCCTCTCAGCCTCAGCTGGAGGTGGAGTTACAGGTGTAACTTTGGACAACCTAGGGGAAGTTCTTGTTGGAAGCACTGGAGTGCTTGCTGCTGGCTTTTTCCTAGGAGTCTTGGGTTGCCCCTTTGCTCCTGATCTGGTAGTTACTGCAGTAAGTTGCTCCAGTGGGAGAGGAGTGATTTCTGTCATCATCTCCTGAGATAACCCTCGCAGGGTTTTCTCTCTTGCAGGTTTTGTGAGCTCCTGTAACCTTTTGCTAGGTGGTCTGGGGGTATGTGACACAACTCCAAGAGCTTTGAGGTCATTACCCAACAGAACCCTACCTGGCACTTCACATTGTACACTGACAGGTATTTTTACAGCCATATCATTACATTGGATGAGAACTGGTAACTGGGGACACATCTGCACAGGCCCACCAGCTAACTTGGTGAGGCATTTGGGTGCCTTAGCAACATCCTCTGCCTTGAAAAATGATTCATCCACCACAGTTATGCTGGCTCCAGTGTCCCTAATGGCAGGAGTCTCCTGACCATTCACCTGGACACTGTCCTTATAATACTCTTTAGTATTATCTGGGATAGAGTTATAGACATCATACCCTTATCTGGACGACTGGCTCATAACGGGGGAAACCCCAGTGATTTGCAGGACAAACATTCAAAGGACTATCGACCTCCTTCACGAATTAGGCTTCTCAATCAACGAGAAGAAATCAAGCCTAGTGCCAAGCACCTCCAAACAGTTCCTAGGAGCTATCCTGGATACTCAAAGAGGGTTAACGTTTCCTTCAGAGGAAAGAATTCGGAATATACTACTGCAAATTCCGCAATATCAGGCCGGTCGCCAAATAACGGTACGCAGGGCAATGCGTTTGCTGGGCATGTTGGCTTCATGCATTTACCTGGTCCCCCACGCGCGACTGCGCATGCGTCCCATGCAGGAATGGTTGGCGAAACAGTGGTCTCAGGCAAGGGGTCAGTGGGACGATCTAGTGGTCGTTTCGCCAACATTGGTACAAAGCCTTCACTGGTGGACAAGAGTAAATCTTGCTCAGGGGAAACCTTTTCACGATCCCGAGGTACAGGCAATAGTCACTACCGATGCATGCCTCACTGGGTGGGGAGCTCACCATCTCCTCCACACAGCCCAAGGTCTCTGGTCTCCCTCAGTAGCCAGGAACCACATCAACCTGCTAGAACCTCTGGCAGTATTCAGAGCACTTCTAGCATTCGAGCCCTACCTGCTCAACCTGGCAGTGCAAATCCGGACGGACAGCACAACAGCCATGTTCTACCTGAACAAGCAAGGAGGGACGCGTTCACCAAATCTGTCCAAGCTTGCCCAGAAAATCTGGATATGGGCACTCAGACGGAACATCTTCCTGTCATCACAACATGTTCCAGGGGAGCTCAATTCCCTAGCGGATGCTTTAAGCAGAGACTCCCTCCCAGAGGAACACGAATGGGTTCTACACAAAGAGGTCGTAGAAGACATCTTCTCTCAGTGGGGTTGCCCCACTATAGACTTATTCGCCACAAGCGAAAACAGACAATGCCCAGGATTTGCATCCAGGTTCCCCCAACCAGACTCCCAGGGGAACGCCCTGTGGATGAACTGGTCAGGGATGTTTGCGTACGCTTTTCCACCAACTCCTCTCATCAGGAAGGTGGTCAACAAGATGAACAGAGAGTCGATGACGCTCGTCCTAATTGCTCCCATGTGGGCAAGACAACCTTGGTTCCCACACTTACGCAGGATGGCGGTGTGCGAACCCATCAGACTTCCAACCTGGTACAACCTTCTGTCCCAGCACCAGGGTCAAACAGTGCATCCTCAACCCAACTCAATGAACCTCGCAGCATGGCTCCTGAGGTCATAGAGTTTGGACATCTCAATCTACCACAAAGATGTATGGACATCCTAAAAGAATCTAGGAAACCAAACACAAGGCACTGCTACTTTGACAAATGGAGGAGATTTGTTATTTGGTGCCAGAATAAACAAATCAACCCAATTGAATGCACTCCTTCCACTATTGTTACATACATGCTCCACCTGCTAGATGCAGGTCTGGTTTTTAACTCACTCAAGGTGCACCTGGCAGCTCTATCAGCCTACACCACCTCCCATAACAAGGTATTGTGGTGGAAAATACCAGTGGTTAAAGCTTTCATGGAAGGAGTAAAGAGACTTCATCCTCCAATTTCCAACCCACCACCAGGATGGGACCTGAACGTGGTGCTATCTAAACTCATGGGCCCGCCCTTCGAGCCCATGCATAAAAGTAGTCTCAAACATCTGACTTATAAAACAGCCTTCTTAGTAGCCATTACTTCTATAAGAAGGGTCAGTGAAATCCAGGCTCTGTCAGTGCAGGATCCCTTCTTTACTGTCCACAAGGACAAACTGGTTTTACGCACACACCCTAGGTTCTCACCTAAGTTTATCTCTAAATTCCACGTAAACCAGTCCATCGAGCTTCCAGCTTTCTTCCAAAACCCACAAAGCTCGGCTGAGGTGAAACTACACACACTAGATGTGCGTAGGGCGGTCCTCTACTATGTAAACAAGACCAGACCGTTACGAAAAACAGATCAGCTGTTTGTCTCCGTAGCTACAGGCAGAGAGGGGGATCGCGTCTCTAAGGGTGCCATCTCTAAGTGGATTGTTAACTGTATCCAGCTGTGTTACTCACTCGCTGAAAAAACTCTGCCTTTCACGCCTAGGGCCCACTCTACAAGAGGTATTGGGGCCACTCTGGCTTTCATTGCAAATGTACCCCTTGACACCATTTGCAAAGCAGCTACTTGGAGCTCTATTCACACTTTTACTCAGCACTACTGCATTGACACTCATTCCAAGACAGATACACAAGTGGGACAAGCGGTTCTAAGACATTTATTTGCTCATGACCCTTCTCACACCCCACCTCCTTCTTCAGGTACTGCTCGCTAATCTATGCACAGCATGTGATCTAAGCAGATTCCACAAGCCTCAGAAGGGATACATTACTCACCGTAATCGTATTTCTGATGCTTGTATCTGCTTAGATTCACATGCGACCCACCCTTCCTCCCCTCTGAGAGAAGGCGCATGGTTGCTTGTAGTCTTACCTTTCTACCTATCTGCTTGGATTATCTGTACTCACGCTACTCCTCATGCTACCTCATGTCAGGAAAAACACAATCTGGGGATCCTAGACGCGTGAGGGATCATGGGTACAGTGGACGTCACACTAGGGATAGTATTACTGGCACGCCCTGTGTCGACGCCCATTTTCGATTTTCGAAAAACAAACTGTAATACTCTGCAGCTTCCACTAGATGTCGGCCTATGCACAGCATGTGAATCTAAGCAGATACAAGCATCAGAAATACGATTACGGTGAGTAATGTATCCCATATAGGACAGCAATCACCTACCGGTGACAAAACAATTCAGAAAATAAGCAAAGCAATATATATATATATAAATAAACATGTGATTTGAATATTAAATAAATAAATCTTTACCCTTGCAAACTAGCCTGATTCCTGGTTCAGTGGGACCTGGGGGGTATTTTGAGACGGGTGTGATATAAGTGGGATATCATTCAGAATATTGGACTTATAGAAAAAGAAAATAAGGCTTTCGTTGCGCGCTATATGCTAGGCGAGACTTGGGTGTGTGCCTGATAGAAATCCCTTACATCTGCCTTTCGAGGGCATAGACCTTTTTAATTTGTCAACCGATGAGGAGCTGACAAAAAAGAAAACTTAAACTCAAACCACCAAGTTCTTGGCCATCCTGACAAATCCTGGACAGAAATCCTTCCCTCATTCCCAGCACAGTAATGAGTTCAAACCGTGCACTTTCTCCGGCTTCAAGGTGTTTTGGGACTGTGCTATGCAGAGGCCTGACAGGTGGCCCAGCGACAAAAAGAGGAAACAGAGGAATATGCTTGTGTTTTTCTGCTCCCCCTCCTCTGCCCCGCCACTGACGCCAAGAAGCGGTGACCTCAAGGTCAGTGCAGGTTTTCTGCACTTAGCCCTGCACTGCCACTTGCTGGCCGCACTTCTTGTTTTCAATGTTTGATCCCATGTCTTGCACTTGCTCCTCCTCCGCTTGCCCGATAGGGACTCTGGGTACTATTCCAGGAATTTTGCAGTACCCAAGAACAACCAGGCTGGCCTGAGGGTTGTCCTGGAGCTGTCATTTCTAAATCTGTCTTTACCGCTGGAATGCTTCAAGATGATTACTCCTGTACACTGTGAGAAACCAGACAGTGTCTCAGCCGCTAGTCCCCACGGATCTCTTAGGTGGCCAGGGCATGGCCATCACCTTTGGATGCAGACCCTGGGGGTGACTAGTGCAGGAGGATCACCTGAATGAGGGGTCCTCTGGGAATTGGAGTGGGACAACAGATGGTGAGATGTGATATCCTTCTGTTCCGGTAACACCTTTACCCCATTCTACCTGATGGGATATTTAGAAAGTCAGCCCCCCCTACGCTCTGAGAGAAAACAGACTCACACCCGACCCGTGTACCTGCAATGTCCGAATACTATGGTCGGGCGAGGTCAGGCAATTGTCGACAATCACTCAGACCCGACTTCCCTTACACTTCGCCACACAGATAAAAGGCGGAGCATGAGAGCACACTCTGAGTGAGATAAAACACACGAAGGTACAGTAGATTCGAGTTGGCAGTTGAACGAGGTGGGAAAGATGGCCAGGCACAAGAGGTTTGTGAGGGGGAAAACACCTTTGACCTTTTGTGGCAGGAAGCCATTACTTTCAAGCAACCTTCAAGGCAGAAAACATAAAACCAGGCGGAAGAATCCTGCAATGTGCGTCAGAGATACCAAGGGTCCTCCCGCGTAACTGACAAAGGTGGCAAGGAGCAGCAAACGCTGTAATATCATCCTTGGCTCCAAGAACAAAGAAGCAACAGAGAACAAGACAGCCGGTGAGTTGGGTCTGTGTTGTAGTTAAGGTTGTAAAAAGAGCACTGGAACGAGCATTGTTATACATGTGTGATGAAAGACTCAAGTAAAGCTAAATTGCTGGCAAATATTTGAACATTAGAAGGAAAGATACAATACTGGTGACAGAGTGGTCCAGCACTGTGAATGTGCTCAGTCAAAGGTCTCTGTGCGGTAACCTGAAGAAAGAAACGAAAGTAGAAGATTGATGTGAAGTGTGAATTGTGTGAAGTGAATCGAAGTGGTCCTACAACGATTTAAACAAAACCCATCGCACATTCGAAAGTCTTCGATTCTGGTATCAAAAGGGATCTGAGCCCTGAGGAGGGGGGATCCATGGTCCAAGTCGGAACGATGGAGAACAAATTGTGACCATTATAGAAAAGGGGTCTGAGCCGAAGGAGGGAGACCAGTTTTGAACTTGTGAAAGTGAAAACCCTGTTAAAGGAAAGGAACATTGTTACATCAGGCTCTCTGCAATAAGAGACTGTCATTGCGAGAGAGAATTTGGCGGAAGCCCCTGATTCCTATGTCTTGAACTGTTACCTCATGGCCAAGAAGCCAGAGTGTGCGTGAAGCCTGCACGTGCTGCCTTGCCCCGTACTGAAAACGTGGGGAAGCGAACTGCTTAACTATCCTGACATATCATTTCTTGAACACATTTCTTTTGCATACATTGTTATCCAACACCAATTTGTATTAGACGTAAAACTCTGGTTGAGACTCTAACCCAGGATAAAGGCCGGTAGAGAAACACTCACAGGACCCCCCTTGTTTGTTCACTGTTTGATACCATGCCTTCCTTATAGCACATAGTCGAGTCTCTGTGTGCAGGGGACTGGATGTGTTCCCTCAACCTCAATGATGCGTACCTGCACCTAGCCATCTACCAACCGCATCGGAAGTTCCTGCGGTTCACAATTGTCATACCACTGTCAGTACAAGGTACTGCCCTTCGGCCTCTCGGTTCTTCATAAAACAGATTAATGCAGTGGCGGGACTTCTCCGCTTGGAGGGCAATCATCTGTACCCTTACTTGGACGACTGGCTGGTAATGGCAGGGTCACCCAAGGGGGTGTCTCACTCCTCCCATAGACTGGCGAATATTCTTCATCAGCTGGGGTTCTCCCTCAACCAGAGAAAGTCACAGTTGTGCCCATCTCAGGAACTGGTGTTCCTAGGGGTACGTTACGGTTCAGCGGGTGTGCCTGATGCCCGAGAGGCAATAGTGCACTTTCCGTCCAAATCGTCCACTTCGGCATGGTGGTTCCAGCATATTCTGGGCCTGATGGCTTCCTGCGTGCTCACTGTCAAGCACGCTCGCCTCAAGATGATGTGCCTCCAGCTCCACCTGGTGGTTAATAGGGATCAGGAGACGGGGTCTCAGTCGGACAGGATACCAATACCACTGCTCCTACTGCCCCATCTTTGCTGGTGGATGATGTATGTCAATGTTTCAGTGGGAGCCCCCTTTACCCTGGCGGGGCCGTCCCTGGTGGCAATAACAGACTCCTCTCTTTCGGGCTTGGGGGTGCAACACGATTTATGGAGCATGGTCCATGTCGGAAGCCCTTCTGCATATTAACCTGCTAGAGCTCGGAGCAGTGGGCCTGGCCGTCAAAGCATTTTTGCCCCTCATAAGGGACAGGTCTGTTCTGGTCAGGACAAACAAATCTACTACAATGTTTTACCTGAAATAGCAGGTGGCACCCCTTCTCCCCCTTCTCTGCATGGAGGCTGTATCGATCTGGCAATGGGCCCTGATGGAGGGGGTTTGGATTGCAGCAGTCCACCTTCTGGAGGACAGCAGTGCAGAGGCGGACCAGCTGAGCTGCTTGGGGTTCTACATCTATGAGTGGGAGTTGCACGACATCTCCTTGATTTTTAAATATTGTTAAAGATGGCAAGCATGCAATTTGCCAGTCGCGCCAGTCTGGATCTGATTCAGTTTACAGTGTCAGCCGAGCAATTGTAGCCAGTGCTGTCTCTCGTAGATTTGCCTGGTTGCGCAAGTCTGGCTTTGCACCAGATGTCCAAGCAAGGCTACTGAACTTGTCTTTCGATAGCTCCCATTTGTATGGCTCCACGCAGAAATTCGACAGCTGCAGTAGACCCACACAGCTTCTCACAGATGCCAGTGGCCTGCTAACTGTAGCTCAAGGTTACTGCCTCCCATTCTTGAAAAGTCCTCCCAATTGTCCACCAGGGAGTCACTCCTTCAAGGATCCAGTTCTGCTCCTTTTGCAGGAGATTCACATCCTGCTGGAGAAAGGCCCTATGGCGTCAGTGCCTGTAGCAGAGAGGAACCACGGATGGTACTCCCCTTACTTCCTGATTCCGAAGGAGGATGGAGGATAGCTCCAGGATTGGATTGTCATTGGACCTTCAGGATGCTTACTTTCAAGTGTCTATTCATCGCAAGCACAGGAAGTTCCTCAGGTTCACCATTGTCACTTCTCATTTTCAATTTCAGGTGTTGCCATTCAGGCTCACCCCTGCCCCTGAGGCTTTTCACAAAGTTGATGGCGGTAGTGGCAGCAAATCTGAGGGGAAGGGATTCACATCTAACAATACCTGGACGATTGGCTGATCAGGGCCCATTCTCCAAACAGGTCCTGGAACATCTCCGCATCACTTGCCACTCTGTCCACAGACTTGGCTTCTCCCTCAATTTTAAGAAGTCCCATGTGATACCTTCGCAGAAGCTTCAATTTATTGGAGCAGTCCTGAATACTTCCTCGTGGAAAGCTTTGCCACCCAAGCTGATGGCTCAACATATTCAGCAGATGGTTGTGCATGATTTCCTGTAGTGGGCCTGCGAGGAGAAAGTGTTAAAGGGGGAACCCTTTTGGCAACCATGGCCGGAGATAACTGCAGTTATGGGTGCTTCCAGGTTGGGGGGGGGGGCGGGGTTTTATGCCAACAATCTGTCAATCAGCGGTTGCTGGTCTCTATCGGAGTCCAAAGTACACATCAACCGTTTGGAGTTGAGGGCAATCAGACTAGCGCCAATGGCCTTTCTGCCTTCTGTATGGGGGAAGAATGTACTGATAATGACGGACAACACGGTTGTTGTGCGTTACCTCAGCAAGAGAGGTGGTGTAGTGTCACTACAACTGTGCAGAGAGGCAATGCAGCTCTGGTTTTGGGCATTGCAAGAAAGCGTCTCTCTTCCGGCTGTTCACCTAGCCGGAGAGGAGAACATGGCAGCGGATGCTTCAAGCAAGCAGAGCACAGTCTTTCATGAGTGGGAGCAAGCTCAGGAAGTCTTTCAAGAGATCTTCACCCTTTGGGGAATCCCTCAAGTGGATCTGTTTGCGTCCAGTGTCAACAGGAAGTGCAACCTGTTCTGCTCCCTGGAATTTCCTGAGAGATGAGCTCTGGGAGACATGTTTGTAGTTGACTAGGAACTTCCACTCCTGTATGCATTTCCTTCAGTCCCTGTGATTCCTTGTGTCATCAGGAGAGGTTGAGGAAGCCCATGATCCTCATTGCCCGGATTGGGCGAGGAGAATGTGATATCCTCACATGTCCATCTGCCCTCCAATTTGTCTTCTGCTAAGGGAGGATCTCCACTCTCATTCTTCACCCAGAAATCAGGACTCTGAACCTTCAAACCTGGTTTCTGGGAGGTTATGATACAACAATTGGGACCTCCCGATAGACGTAATGGAGGTATTGCTTTTGACCACAAGACCAGCAACAAAGGCTCTGTACTGCTGCCATTGAAAAGGTTTTGCAGCTGGTGGTGAGCTAAGAATATTGGCCCTTTCTCTTGCGGTGCTCTTTTTTGCTTCATAAAGCCCATCAGGAGCTGCAAGTTGCGACTGCAAAGTGATATTTTGCAACGTTTTTTATCTTTAAGTGCTCGCCAGAGCAGGGATCATATTTTAAAGCCCCGATCGTGAGCCGGTTTATGAAGAGGTTAACTGACAATTTCCCTCCTGTCCCATTCATTGTACCGGTCTGGGATCTAAACCTGGTGCTAAAGTTTCTCATGGGAGCTCCATTTGAGTCTCTCTATTAATTTCCTTCAAGGATGCTGACCCTTAAAAATGTATTTTTAACGGCTATTACCTCGGCTCGGAAAGTCAATGAGTTGCATGACTTATTTTGTAATCCTCAGTTTAACACCTTTTACAAGCAAAAGTTTGTGTTGATGGCCCACCCTTCTTTTCTGCCAAAGTTGGTCTCTGTATTTCATTTTGCACAGAAGATTGTGCTGCCTGCTTTATATCCGCCTCCACATTCTTCCAAAGCAGAGGAGAGGCTTCATCGCCTAGATCCAAAAAGGACGCTGAGTTTCTACATCAATAGACTAGCAAAAATCAGAACCACCAGCTTTCGAATGGATTGTGTCCTCCCACATATTCCTCATCTTAGATATATTGTCTCCCAGCTCTGCTGCTTTGGAACATTTTTTCACCAGAGTGCGCTGCGCTCGAGGCAGCAGAGTCGTCGTTACTCGAGGGCCGCCATCGAGCGTCAACGTCATTTGCAGTATAAAGGGCTCGAGCTGCGCCCGTTGCTCAGTTTCGTTTTTCCGAGCAACTGCTTTGTGTCACAGATCAGCACATCAGGTTTTTTCTCGACGATGTCCTCGTCATCTACTCCGACCACACCCAACACGGGTTTAAAAAAATGCCTGAAGTGTGGTAGGAAAATGTCAATTACCGACCCCTATCGGAATTGCCTTTGGTGTCTCAGCCCTGACCATAGAGTTGACGAATGTGGTTCTTGTCAGGCCATGTCCAATAAGGCTCTTAAGGAATGGAAAGGTAAGCCGGTGGGGGGGGCGAATCTTATAGGTCTTCGAAAAGACAAAAAGATTCAGGAGGGTCGAGTGGAAAATCTCGACATGGGTCTAGGAGGTCGAGATCCAAGAGTCGCTCAATGAAATCCTCCTCATCTTCATCCAAGTGGTCGAAGAAACGACATCACAGATCTTCTTCCTCCTCGTTTGAGAGAAGAGTGACTTATCCTTCCAAGCGCGATTCCCCTGAAAAATGGGAGGCCTTTAGGGCTTTTATGCTTAAAATCTTTGAGAAAGTGGCCCAGACCCCCTCGAAGAAGCCGCGTGGAGATCATGCCCCTGCCAACTCCAAAAGTGACACAGGGAGATCAAAGACCAGGCACGTCAGAGCCGACAAAAAGTTGAGCGTGTCATCAAGGGAAAGTTCCCTGACACCTTGTGTAAAGGCAAAACCACTGCTGCATATATTGGGGATAGTGGAATCGGCTTCGAAATTCATCTCGACACAGTCTACGACGATAATGTCAAAGCCACCCCTGAAAATGGCATCGACACCTTTGACAATGTTGAAGCCCCCTTCGACAGCCTTGAAGCCTCTTCGAAAACGCCAAAGCCAACGTGCATACCATCGATGCCTTTATCGAGGCATTCTTAAATCCCGATGCCAAAATCAACGCCATTGTCCAAGCCTAGATCGATGCCACCCCCTTTACCAGAAAAGGTTTTCCATCCTCAACCGACGCAGGAATTTTTCAGGTCTATGTCTTCTATATTTGAAGAGCAATCCTCTGAAGAGGATGTTACTTCAGCTGGGGTTAGGTTTGGAGCTAGGGAAGTTCCTGAAGAGTTAGTAGACCTGAATACCAAGATGACAGATCTTTATGATTGTCTTCAAAATGCCAGTGGCCTAGACACTTCCCCTGAAGTGGAATTTGAGAGGCCAGACCCTGCAGATCTTGATTATAGAAACCTCTTGGGAAGGGTCATTAATTGCCTGGGTTGGAAAGCAGCTTCCCCAAGTTTCGACCAGGATGACTGACATCCTGAATGAGGGACCTCAAAAAGATCCTGTCTTTCCATAAGGCACTGCAAAAAAGGGTGATGGCAAATTGGAATACCCCTGATTCGGGTTCTGCAGTAAATAAAGAATTTGTGGCAAAGTACAGACCATCTTCATCAGATCCTGAATACCTATCTAAACATCCCTCACCTGACAATTTTGTGGTACAAGCTGCAACCTCCACTAGGTAATCAGTTTAGCCTTCAATACCACCAGACAGGGATGATAAGAAAGTTGACGCTTGGCTTGGGCCCGGAAAGTCTTGTCTTCGGGCTTCATGGCCCTTAAATCGACTAATGTAACTTGCACTTTGGCAAGATTTACATACACCCTGTGGGACTGTATGACATCGGCGCCTGAACACATCCCGGAGGGTGAAGAACGGGATGGTTTCCTGGCGATAGTGAAAGATGGAAAAGAAGCAATGGAGGAATGCCTCCAGTAATGATTGGACACTGCTGATAGTATAAGCAGGTCCATGGCATCTAGCACGGTCCTACGCAGATTTGCATGGCTGAGGAAATCTGGCTTTGCTCCTGATGTGCAGTTCAGATTACTCAATATGCCCTTTGACGGCTTGAGGCTGTTCGGCGGCAAGGCGGACGAGACCTTGGAGAAGCTGCAGACCTTGAAAGCAGCAGCAAAATCACTCAGCGGAGCTATCGGACAGCCTCAACAACACTCCTACGCAGGGTCATCTTCCTGGAGGAGTCATCCCTTTCATTTCTACTCCTTTTTTGGAAGAGGAAGGAGACAGGCCAGTCAAAGAGGCCAACAGAGAAAACCCCTTTGTGGTGGAAAGGGGAAAGAGGAAAGGTGCTAGATCAGCCCCAGCAACGGCTACTACCTCCTCAGCCACTGCTGCAGCCGCTGCAAAGCCACTTTGAGGTCTTCACCCACAAGACCCCGGTGGGAGGCAGGATCACTCGGTATCTGAACAAATGGCGGGGCATTACGTCAGATGCCTGGGCGCTAGAGATAGTGACCCATGGTTACTGTCTTCCTTTTCATCAAAGACCTCAAAATCATCCACTGGGAACCAACTCTGTCAAAATTCCATCCAGCCCCGCTCCTTGTGCAGGAGATTTCAACCCTGTTAGAGAAAGGTGCAATAGAACATGTACCTGTAGCGTAAAGGAACAAGGTTTGGTACACCCCTTACTCTTACGTCCCGTCCCCTTTTCTCCATACTGTATTGGCTTCCCTTCCAAGGGACAGGAGGCGGAACCTTTTTCACCAGAAAAAACCTTCTTCCCCTTTAAATATAGAGGCGTGCGGGGACGTGGCCAAGGGAGCATGTGCTGCCCTGACTCTGCCCTCTAGCGCCACACCCCAGTCCACTTTTTCGCATCGACAGGAACGGGCTGAATTCACCAGCACTCCTGGGTTTTGCTTCGGCCATGTAATTCCATGTGCGGATACTTCTTCTCTTTGTCTTTTTTGTCTTTTCTATCATTCAGGTACTCGGTCCTCAGGCATCACGCTCCTCCCTGGCGCATGTCGACTTCTACAGGGTTCATCAGGTGTCCATCCTGCAACGGGCTGTTCCCAACTTCAGACCCCCACGCCCTCTGCCTATGTTGCCTTGGCCCAGACCACGGTTGGCAATCAATCATGTTCGGCGTGTGACTCGCTGTCCTCGAAGGTGCTGAAGAACAGACTAGCCAGGTGGAGGGAGTGCTTCCAGAGGTCGCCTCCAGAGGATCTCAAGAACTTGACACATCGAACCAGGCTCAAGGTAGCACCGATATTTTCCAGCGCACCCCGTAAGGGGGACTCCTTCCCAGGGACTCTCCCGCGTGGGAGGGACCGGCCAGGTCCTTCTACCGGCATGTGCACCGAGGCTGCTTTAGCTACCAGCCTTTGGGTCGAGGGATCCTCCCGGGTGCAGTGTCGAGGGACCGGAAGGTTCTTGTACTGGTCTACATCAGAGGGGCTCCGCCCTTGTACCGGCACCATGTCCGAGGGGCTACGCCCTAATACTGGCAAAACCTCAGAGGGGGCGTCTAAACACAGCTCTACCGACCCCCGGGTTGAGGGTGTCACACCTACCGGGCCGAAGCCCGAGAAGCAGGGTAGGCCTTGTGATCCACACGCAAGAGTCTTGGACGAGGCTGGGCCCAGTGGGCTGAGCAACACGTTGCAAGGCACGTGGCAGGCAGCTTGACAAAATGGCCGCTGCGCCAGAAAGGGGCACCCGTCTGATGCCGTTCCACGAATTTGGCAAAGAACGAGTGTCAAAGTGTGGGACTGGCCTAATCCAGGTACGTGGCCTACAGTCTACTCTTCATTTGCACAGGGCAACTTTCCTTTGTGTCCATGTGGACAGGGTACACAGCCTCGCCCCCGTCGGTACTCTCTGCCACCGCTTTGGCCAGTGAGGAGGTGCTCTTCGAGAAGTTTCTCGGCCTTAAGAGGTCTCCTCAGATGGAGGTTATCATCAAAGATGCAGTCAGGGAAGTCCTCCCCGCCATGCTAACGGCACCACATACACCTCCATTGGGCCGCCAGTCCCCGGTGCAGCCGCCTCCTCCGGCTCCACAGCCAACTTCGCAACCTCCGCCACCTCCTCGCGGTCCCTGTACCCCAGCCTCAGGCGCCAATTACTCCTCCTCATCCACAAGATCCTCCAGATCTGCAGGATACGGATGAGGAGGTGGATCCGGACACACGATCCTCAGCCAGGGCCTTCCATGAACGTCTTGCTGGCCTGAATGAGTACCTGGGCCTCCCCCAACCGGAGGTCGAACAGCCGGCAGAGGGGGTTCTGGCTGGTCAACAGACGCCTGGACGCCAAGCACAGGCAGATGGAGGGATATACACTCTTGCTCTCGACCCATCCTCAGGGACACTCCTCAGTGATCGCTGCAGCATCACTATACTCCAAGCCTCAGTCGTCCTCAGCCACTTCCTCTGCGGCGCTGATGGGCAAGTTTTAGGCAGAAACCTGTGCAGTTCCCTCTGGGACCACTGCAAAAGATTTAAGACTACAGGTGTTTGGCAGTAAACCCACTTGGTAGCAGTCTGTACCACACAGATTCACTTGGTAGCTGTGGCTGAGCAGTCAGACTTCCCTCAAGAAGAGTTAAGCAGTATACAGAGTATTCACAATAGGTCAAGAGCACGCAATCGAACAAGTAAACACTGACCAGGGCTTGGTGTAAAAGAGATATAATTATTTATTTAAAACCACATCTAGAAAAACACACAGGCACTAATAGTAAGCAATTCAAAAACACGGTCACTAAAAGATATACACTCCCTTAAAAGAATATTAGACAAGTCTTAAGTAAAGCCCCACTTATTTTCAGACAGCGGTGAGCGCTTAACGTAGATGGCACTCTAATAATTCGTTTTAAAAAAAGAGAGGGAAAAGCAGAGAACAACTTGAAACAGATCCCAACACTTTTACAAGAACAGAACAGGAGGGGAAGGCAAAGTAAAACCGTGAATTCAGAGTCAGTAGGCCGGATCCGCTTTAAGAGGATCGAGACAAAATGTATCCAAGGTCACACGGTTGCAGTGCACAAAAGTCTTGTAATGGTTCAAAAAGGAGTTGGGTCAAAGAAAGGGACCAGTTAGAGGATCAAGGCGGCCAGCCCAGTCCAGAAGGTTAAGGAGTTATTATTACCTTGTTGCAATCTTTAGAAAGGGAGGCCTGGCGGACATGGTACCTTAAAGTGGTGAGAACGCTCCAGCGGGGGCAGTTGTTCCTGGCAGCGGATGCAAGTCAGTGCTTCGTCCGGGAGAAGAGAGGATCTCATTGTGGAGGAAGACAGGAGTCAGTTGCACTGCCAGGGAAGAAACCAGCCGCAGAGTTTCTCAGGTACAAGGAGCGGTCCGTTGATTCGCGGTTCACTGGTGAGTGGCTATCCGGCTGCCGGGGTGCTTGGCACGGGCAGTTCCACCACAAACCGGGCTGGGGTGCGAAGAAAGAAAGGTAAACTGGTTGTGCCCACCAGTCAGGGGAAGAAGCCTCTCCAGCCGGGAGATCTTCTCTGTCGTCGGGAAGTGGTGAGTCGGTTCCGCAGGGCTCCACCGGTGGTGTCGTCGTGGTAGGTCGGCTCAGCTTCTCCCTCGTCGGATTCTCAGGTCCTGTGGCGACTTCTGAAGTTCCAGTCCCCAAAGCTCTGCGTTTATGCAGAAAACCCCCATTCACTCAGCCTAGCTGTCACTCAAACATGCTAAGTGGTGAGCCGGCCGGCTCACCACTTGGGCCAATCACACAAGAGTGCGACTTGAGGTACCAAGGTAACTCAGTCCAGGGTGCCTAAACCTCCTCCCACACCCCCTGTGGTACCCAGACAGAGTGGCACCACTTTTGGAGGCTTCTGTGGAGAAGCCCGCCAAAAAGTGGAACAAAGGGCTCGACTTGGGTTGGAGTCACAGAAGAGAACACAAACGCCATTTTAGAATCGAGTCTTTGCAAAAAATACCAACCGGAGAATTAATAATTAAATAAACCGGCAGTATGTTCGAGGCTATGAGAATTAAATAATTAAAGTTGCCCCGACCAGTACGTCCACAATATGATGGTTTGTACTGGTTTCTGTTAATAATTTGGGACTAGTAAAGCCAATGTTGACTTTACATGCCCTGGGAGACATTAGTCAGTCCCAGGGTATGGAGTCTATGGTGGGGTGTCACTATGACACCCCTTTGTTACTGCACAGATGGTGCTGTGTAACACATAGGAAAAACACATGAGACCCTATGGAGTAAAGAACCCCATAGCCCATAAAACACATTACTATTCAAAGGAATACCATAAATCATGTCCAAGAGTGGGAGAAAAAAAGTCTCACTCTTGGCAGGAGGAAAAACCAAACTCCAGAAATCCAGCAAAGCTGCTGGGGGACTCGCTAGGTTAGGAAATTCAGCCTATAGAGAGAATTCTCCCTAACAGCAAGGAGAAGATCTTTGAGGCATACGGCAAGAAGATCTACTCCAACGCCTCCTTGCACCTGCGTCAGGCCAACGCAGATACCATGCTGGCTGCCGCCAACCAACGGTTACTCTAGTAAATTGCAGACTTCCTCCCGGAACTCCCCACCCAGTGCCAATCACGTTTTAAGGCGGGCTAGCGGAAGCCAAGCTCGTGGCGCATGACCTCATGGAATCCACAGTGGCTCATATCGACACCTCCGGCCGTGCCATCTGTATTGCCATGGACATGAGGAGAACAGCCTGGCTCCGGGCAACGAAATTCAACCCGGATGTCCAGGAGCGCATTCTAGATCTACCGTTTTGAGGGGGGGGACCTCTTCTACTCCTCTACGGACGAAGAGCTGGACAAGAAGAACAGCAGCTCACAAACGGCAAAGTCTTTATCCATCCTTACAAGGACCACGCCCAAATCGTACACCCAATCTCAGCAGCGTTCGGAAAAGGATCGTACATATGGAGGGTTCCGCGGTTTCCAGGAGTGCAAATGCAGGCAGCAGGACCGCTTGCTGTCTCAGTACCAGTGCAAACAACAAAAAGGGGGAGGGAGTAAGGGCTTTTTCCAGTCCCCTTCCTCGGCGTCAGCCATCGAGGGAAAGAAGGCATGACACGCCCCTTTGGCTTGCTCTCCATGCACAATTCTGGCGCCAGAATTTCGCGGACCCCTGGATCCTCTCTGTAGTATCCATGGGATACAGCCTTCCTATCCCAGCCTCTCTTCCCTCATCCCCTCCACTCCCACAGCAACTCTTTTGGCGGAGATCTGGTTGCTCGTAGTGAGCCAGGCAGTGGAGGAAGTTCCAGCCTCCCAGCGAGGCTTTGGCTTCTACTCCAGGATTTTCGCCATTCAGAAGAACCAGGCGGGCATGAGAGTTGTGCTGGATCTTTCCACCCTCAACCTCTCCCTACCCCTGCAAAAATTCAAGATGGTTACGCCAGCTTTTATAGCAGAGACATTGGACAAGGGAGACTGGATGTGCTCCCTGGACCTGAAGGACGCGTACCTACACGTCCCGATTTGGCAGCCCCATCGTTCTTTCCTACGGTTCAGGATCATGGACCACCATTTCCAATACAAAATCCTTTTATTTGGCCTGAACACGGCCCCCAGGGTCTTTACTAGACTCATCAAAGCTGTGGCGGCCCTCCTCAGAGCGCAGGGCCTCCACATCTACCCGTACCTCGATGACTGGCTCGTCAGGGCTACTTCTCCGGAAGCGGTTCACCACTCTTCCCATGCCCTTATGAACACTCTGCACGACCCGGGCTTTTCGCTCAACCTCAAGAAGTCACAGCTGCACCCTATGCAGACTCTCACATACCTGGGACTCATTTGGGACACGAGCTCCGAGTGGTTTTTCCCGTCGGAAGACAAAATCTCGGCCATCAAGAGGGCCACCACACACTTCCTCAGCAGAGAGGGGACCTCGGCATGGTGGTACCAACATCTCCTGGGTCTACAGGTGGCGGTCCTGTTAGCCGTGCCACACACGAGAATAAGGATGAGAAGGATTCTGCTGCACTTTGCAGCTTCATGGAATCAGGAGCCAGGCTCGCAATCCGAGAGGATCAACATCCCTCCATCTCTCCACCCGGACCTAACTTGGTGGTCGATGGACTGCAACCTACGGATGGGCAGGCCCTTTCGGCCGCCCTCTCCGCAGGCCACCTTCACCACAGACTCCTCACTCAAGGGCTGGGGAGCCACCCTGCACAATCTCTTGGTCCACGGCACATGGACTCGACAGGAGCAGGAATACCACATCATTTGGTTGGAGCTGAACACCATCTGGCTAGTGCTCAGAGCATTCATACCACTTCTCAAGGGAAAGGTTGTCCTCATCCAGATGGACAACTCGACCAGCATGTACTAAGTCAACAAGCAGGGAGGCACCAGATCCCCTCCTCTGTGCAGGCTGGCGATCAGCATGTGGGAATGGGCCTTGGAAAACGACATTCACCTCTTGGCAGTCCACATCCCGGGGGAATCCAACCTGGAGGCGGACAGGCTCAGCAGGCTGGGGGTGGACAATTACGAGTGGCAGCTAAACGACCTCGTTATTCAGGAGATCTTCAACAGGTGCAGTCATCCCCAGGTGGATCTCTTTGCCACCTGGCACAACAAGAAGTGTCCCCAGTTCGCATCCTGGCAGGCAGAGTCAGGGCCCCGGCTCTCTGGGCGACGCATTTCACCTCAGGTGGACCGGCATGAAGGCCTACGCCTTTCCGCCTACTCCAATGATCCACAGGGTAATATGCAAGATCAAGGAGTCTCTCCGACTCCTCATCATTCTGATAGCTCCATGGTGGCCGGCCAGTCCATGGTTCTCTGAACTACTCAGCCTCTCGGAGCTTCCCCCGATACACCTTCCGATGGGCCCAGCACATCATCTGGCGCAGCAGGGGGGCAGAATCATCCACCCTGCGCCAGGGAAACTAGCCCTCACAGCGTGGTACCTGAGAAGGTAACGCTTCGGCACCTTAGCCTCTCACAGGCCAATTTGGAGATCATACAGGGCACCAGGAGCAAAGCCACCAGGGCCCAGTACAAAAGCAAATGGACCAGATTCTGCCACTGGGCAGACTCCAAGGGAATTGACCCCTTGTCTTGCACTTTGGACGACGTGCTCTTCTTTTCTGCGCACCTCGCTCATTCAGCATACAGGTGGACACCTGCTACACATGCCTCGCAGCCATTGGGGGCTTACAAGAACTCGGAGGAAGGCATTTTTTCCTCCTCCAACCCGATCGTCAAGAAACATCTGACGGGTCTCGCTAGGCTCTACCCGCCCGTCAAGAGACTGCACCCTGCGTGGGATCTTAACATAGTCTTGGGCGCCATGGCGCACAAACCATTCGAGCCAATGGCGTCCGTGGACATTAGGCTGGTCAAAATCAAGACGGCCTTACTAGTTGGTCTTACCTCGGCTCGCAGAGTCAGCGAGATCCAGGCACTGGTCACCTCTGAACCATATATCACCTTTCATAAGGACAAGGTAGTCATGCAGACTCGCCCAGCATTTCTGCCCAAGGTTCCGTCTGCATTTCACATGAACAAAGAAATAGTCCTTCCTACGTTCTTTCCCGATTCCAGGGACGATGCACAGAGTGCTGCACTGCCTGGACGTACCACTAACCACGTACCACTAATAAGCTGCAGCAAGCAGTTGGGATACAAATGCACAGCATAACATAACTAACAAATGGAAAGCATTTTCTTTTCCAACAGACCTTTTTAAACAAGTATATTTGTGGTTTCATTCCATTTGCATTTGCATGTAGTTGCATTTAGTAGCAATGCAGTATGGACAGAACATACTGCAGTAAAAATGAAAGATAATTTCCAATTCCAACAGTTGTTAATAAATATAAATTTAAAGATACATAATACAAAACAAATATGATCCTTTGCAATAATTGAACTGTACATAGTTACTGCATTGGGTTCCTATACATATCAATTAAAACAAACCATGTGAAATATAATTTAACAACCTGTATAATATCACAATCTCAAATTGCTTCATTTAACATTTTGATGAGTAACAGTAAGTGCTTGCCTTCGTGTGTGCATGCCAGCAAAATGATCAACAATAGCATCATCAGAAACTGATTGCAGCACTCCTCTCTCTCTACTGAAAGTACAGCAAGGTCCTGTAATCGAGATTGCCCCATTATACATCTGAGCCAATTGTGAAGCCTCCATAAAGCACCGAAGGATCTCTCACAGCTGCAACTGCTCACTGGCAAAGTTAAAGCAATTTGAATGATTTGTTTTAAATTTGGAAACATTAGAGTATCTAAAAGCGTGTACACTTGATCCATTGAGAGAGTTTGACTATTCAGTTTCTTGTTAGCAAAATAATTCTTTGCTACAAGTGCTTCCTCAGACTTAGTTTTGCAATTTCCCCTAAATCTTCAGATTGGAAGTTTGGGGAAAGTGGACTGCAAACCTGAATTCCTCTAATCATCTCTTCGCTTACACCGGAGAATCGATTTTCTAGTTCAGAGATCATTGGATCCAAGCACAGGAAAAATAACTTTGTTCTAAAATCATCTTTCGTACTGACATGTTCCTGAGAAGAACTTTGTTCAACCACAAAGTCTTCCATGCGCTTTCGCTTTTTTCTTTGTTCCACTATTTCCTCGCCTTAATTGCTGGTATCCCTGAGGAAGGATTCTGCTTTTTGCAGCAGCTCTGAAACTCTTTCTGGAGTTTGCATGGCTCGTAATGTATTGCACACAGCATCTTTCAAATCAACTGCTTTAGCTAAATCTAGAGTTTCTTTTTGGAGGATTGTGTGGAAGCCGTCTGTGGTGGTAAGCAAAGACTGGAACATAAAGAGACAAAATACTACTGACAGTTTTTTTTAACTTTAACATTAAACCAGTTGCTGTATTGGATTAGATTTCTGAAAAGCAACGATGAACAGCTGGGAAGCTATTTATCAGTGCATTTACAGAGGGTATCTGACAAGACCAGCGTGTGTCTGAAAGCTGGATAAACTCACCTTGTTTTAGTCCCAAAGTGTTTTGAACTGCTTTAAATTGATGGTGATGAATAAGTGAATTACTAAAACATGTATATAGATTTTCCATTGTACTGAAGAAATCTTTGGCTTCCTTTATTGCTTTGCAGGTGTGACATAGCACAAGGTTAAGTTCATGGGCATAACAATGAACATAAATAGCTTCTGGATGGTATTTCTTAAACGTTGCCTGCACACCACCACTTACTCCACTCATAACAGCTGCACCATCGTAAGTTTGAGCAACACATGATATACTATCTACCCCATGTTCTTTTAGGCATTCTTGTAAAGACTCTGTGATAGCATCTGCATTAAAATCTTCCAATTCCCTGAAACCTAGAAAATGTTCTTTAATTTCACCACTTAATGGTAAAACATAGCGAACACAAATTGCCAATTGCTCTTTGTGGTGATCTCTTGCCTCGTCTGCCATTATTACATACATGCCAGAAGCTTTCAACTCATTTACTATTTTATGGGTAGCTTCCTCAGAGCAACACTGGATGATTTCATTCTGAGATGATGGGGAAGTGTAGGAAGCCTTGTCAGGAGGTGTATACTTTTAAAGAAAAGGGTCAAACTTAGAAAGTACATTCAAGAATTCTATGAAATTTCCCCTGTTCTCGCTATCTTCTGACTCGTCATGCCCCTTAAATGAAATTCCTTGTTTACCAAGGATCTTTATTACTGCCACAATACGGAGAAGATAGTCTCGCTTTCTTTGATTTGAAGTTCACTGCCTGTTTGCATATGATGGACTACATTGCCATGCACTAGAGCATCCTTGTCCATTGCCCATGCCAACATACTTGATTTGTGTGCTGCTGTCATTTCATGGTCTTTATATGAATCTAAGGCACGTTTCCAGCTTTTATATCCACTAGTACACAATGAATCTACATTTAACCGGTTATGTTTTGACGAGAAATGTCTATAATCAAAACAAAAAGAGGCATTTCCTTTGACAGAATATTCCAGCCAAGAGTATTTTAAAAAACAATTATACTGAAAGGAACGTTTTTGTAAACCAAAAATGTCATAAGGATGTTCGACTAATTTGATCTGTGCTGGGCCCTTATCAATATCTCCTAGATCTGTTGCCTCACTAGATCTACTGACAGCCATAGGTCCACCACTTAATCTTTCTGGAACTGTGTACTCTGACATGTTTCAGTACATTAGCCTTCCTGAGCATGTTGCGAATAATCATCAACCTGAATACTCTCTTCTGTAGTCTCAGATTCTTCTTGGTGCTGCTGAGACTCATTGGATGTGGATGGAGAAGATGCTGTTGCTTCTGCTGCTGCACCTTTACTGCCAAAGTACTTTCTAATATACATTTCTTAAAGTAAAGACATTCATTTCAGATTCTGCCTTGTTCTCATGTGTATCATCTTAGAAGCCTTCTCACTTATTGGACAGTCCATGATACAGTCACACTAATATGTAATCTATGGATAACGTGCAGCAGTACAGACTAGAGGTGGATCATTAGCAATTGTATGGTTTAAAAGGCTTCAGATATCAGATGGTGCACATAAACAAACAACATTCTCAAATACGCAACAGCAACATCTCAACTCAACAAGTAGCAAACAAGGATGTACTACTAGGATGTACTGACCACGTCAGCTGCTGTAGTGAGTTTCTCTACTGGGCCTGTACTAAAGTAATTTGATTGAATGGCAAGCTGTGGCGTTGTGGAAGATGTGACTTCGGTGGATATTGTGACTTTGACAGTCCAGCAGTCGTCCTATTGCTGGTTGTTGGGCTCAGGGCTGGCTGGCCTAGATGGATTGACTCTGCAATGTAGAATATTGCAAATATGATGACTAATAACGTGCAGCCGCTCAGCTAACCTAAGAGCAAAACACACATTCTGACAATCACCCATCCAGAGATGGGGCTGTATGGGGATGTTACACATTTAGTAGATGAAAAAAACAAAAGATCCTGAGAGAACAGGAATGTCAGGTTTGAAGGTTTGAGTGCAGGGTATGAGGACGTTGGTGGAGGAGAATGAGGTAGAAGTTAGACTGAGTTGGGTCTGAAGGCTACGAGTGAAGGGGAGGACGACAGTACATTCAAGTAGGAAGGGAGTGAAGTCAAAGTCAAGACAAGGGTACAGGCCTGTGTCTGAGAGAGAGAGGGTCCCCCCCGAGTGTGGAGAAGGGGCACCACAGGGTGAAAAGTGACAACTAAGAGGGGAGAGCTATCAAAGTGGAGCCAGCAATGAAAGTGGTCAATAACAGAACCGGGGTAGTGGGGGGAATTTTACAATAGCATGCAGGCGTCCACTCATTAGCAGATGATGTGTGCAAGCGAATCGTCCGTCTGACATTATTTTAAACAGTTCACTTGACTGAAACACAGGTGCCATATAATAACACACACCATCACTTTGCTTCTACCTGTCGCGTCTTGAAACACTTGTGTATGGCCATTATAAATGCCATTTCATAGCATATCAAATGCTGTCCATTTAAGTATAGCCAGTGAATGCCATGAGGCATTTAAACCTTGCGACTGCTACAGTTTGACTCATGATGAGGGACAGTCGGGGTTGCAGGGATGGGGAGACAAGCCCTGTGGCAGCCTCTCACCGAGAGGTGACAGTCAGGATGTGCTGGTGTTAATTTGGAGCTCGCAGTAGGAAGGGCTTTCACATGGGGGCCTGCCAGCAGCTAGACACCATGTTTATCAACATGCACACGAAGACCTGAGGGGGCATCTCAAGTAAAGCACAGGGAGGGTGTAAGATCATTTGTCTTCTGACCGTCTGTCTTCCCTCCCTTGTCTTGTCACACCTAGAAACATTTGTGTGCAGGCGCGTTATAAATGACATATATCATAAAACTAGGCATCACAATTGATATCAAAGACCTAATCAACTGTCCTACTAAGTTTGTAGTGTATGCCATTATTTTTCTATGTAACAAGGTTTGTATTGGTAGCACAATCAGAGTATGAATATGAGAACACACACACACACACACACACACACACACCACCACCCCCCCACACACACCCTCCCCACCCTCCCCCCCCACTACTCCCTACAAACATTTCTTTGGGACAAGAATGGGGCAATGGGGCAGCCTACAAGTAAATTTGCCTCACCCACACAAAATCTCTGAAGGGAGTCCCCCACCCCCTTCCCCAAAATATATACCTCCCACCCCCACTCCAGAAAGCACGGCTAGACCAACAATTTCAGGTTTCATTTAGGAGATTCAGACTACATGTACCACATGCATCATGTGAGATTCGATACACCAGCCTTTGGTAAAGTTATCAGAAGCAGTGTCGCATTGGCAGTGGTGCGTGGGGAAGAGCTTTTGAGTTCTGGACTGGAACATTTTGGAGCTATAGATTGTTTTTTTTCCAAGTGAGTTTTTTGCATTCACTTTCATCTTCGTGTGGGAGAAAGTTAAACCTTGTTGAAAAATATCAACATTTGGGGCTGAAAATTCAAGTGTCCTTTCTAAATACAGTAGGTAAAGTTGCTTGTTATGTTACACGGCTTCTGAGAAACAACAGCATTGTTTTTACCCCTGTCTCGCTGTCACTGTGTGCGCACTTTATGACTCATCGGGGAGCATGACGGGGGCTTGGAGCTGCGGGTAGCAGATGAAGCCCCTGTTTAATGAGGGGAGACTGAGGCAGGTGAGGGTCTGGCCCTTGTTCTATGACGGAGTGGGGGATGGGTTGTAGATCATGGACTGGTGGGTGTGGCAGCAGAGGTCCATCTGATAGCCTTGATTCAGTTGCTTAGACAGGCGTTTGCCTCACCTGCAGTCGTTCTGTGGCGCTATATAACTCACCTGCTGTAGGCTGCTGAAGCGTCTTTAGTCTGTTGTTTGAGCGTTTGAGTTACTTTCTAAGTGCAGGTTGGCGGAAGTGTCTCTGGGTAGTGCTAGTGCATATTTGTTTTGTTCCACAGCCAGCAGTGGTAACTGGCTGTCTGTGACTGAAATCTTCTCTCTCAGTCAAGAGACTTGAACCGTCTTGCGTCCTGTTGGAAGGTAATGTACTTCATTGGCTTGACGTTCCTTCTCTCGTTGTGGTGGTCAGACGGGAGCTAGGGTTGGGGGGTCCCAGCCAGAAGAATACTAAGTTGCTGTACGCTGTTATAGCCAAAAAAAGAAAATCATTAGGAACGAACGGGCCCCTAAGCGTCTACGGTGGAACATAGGCCATAAACTGTAAGAAACTGAGGAACATTAAAATGCTGTCTGCGGACGTCTGAGCCCACTTAAAGTCCCCTATGCTTTCCTTGAAGTTCCACCCATGTATCCTTGCAGAGTGAACCCTTTTCGAAGAATGCCATGGCAGGTGGGACCCTCACCTTGCGCCCCAGCTAAATCAGACGTTATTGGTAAGTGCTAGAAAGGGCCCATGTCTGATAGAAATCGATACGGGTAAGGTAATTAAATGGGCTTTTATCCATTTGCTATGACAAGGGGGGCCCTTGTTTGAGTTGCCCAGGTCTAATTTGCCAATGCTCAGCTTATAGATTCCCAATTTTTGGTATGAAACGAACGTTTGAAAGCCCTCCCCTCTGTACTCCCCTCGCGGATGGCACCCATCTATCACACGTCACAGCTGGGAGACGTTGAAGAAGATTTTAATCAGTTTACCTAACCTTATGGATTGCTAAGGTGGCCATCACCTTCCCCGGGAGCCCCGGCCTGTAGAAAATCCCATCCGTCTCTGGGCGACAAATGCCCCCCCTACCCCCACCTGAAGAGCCTGGAGAAGGGGATGGATTAAACTGAACTGTGGCCTACAATGAACCTTGCGCTGAATAGGAGAAGATAAACTGTGAGGAGGGGGGCTGTTCCTTTCAGAGTTTGCACAACAAGTCAAGCCAGAGATGGCATTCATTGAAATGAGGAGTTGCCCACCCCGGCCATTGCAGACCCCGCCGTGCCAAGTGCCAGGAATCTGCGCTTTCCAGAGGAGCCACGTGCGCCTCTTGGAAGTCCACAATCATCTCTTCTATAGGACGCTTTACGTTGTGCAGGTTAGGAGAATGTTATGTTGCAAGGATCAAATTATTTGCGATGTGATTTTACACCTCACAGACTACCTCTTGGCGCTTCTGCGGTGTAGAGGTGAAGTAAAACCAGCCCATTATCCGTCAAACACACCTGTTGACAGAGGTTTCCTGTTGACATGGATCGTGAAAATGACTTGATCATAATGTTGAGGGGTGGGGGCTGGCAGCGTGCACAGCACTGTGCTCAAAGTTGATCCCTGGAGATAAGATAATTGTGGGCATTAGCGCTTAAAAGCATCACAGTGCGAACCGCGCACTTCAGTCAAGTGAAGGCAGCCTCCCTCCTCACAGTGTTGATGAAGGACGGTTTTGCGAGTTATGTCATAGGCCGCGGGCCGCGACTAATATTACCAATATAGACAGACACACCTACCTTAGCAGTTAGCTGGCGCTGGTCGGTGCATATGCCGCCGCCAGCATAGGCTCAGTTCTGGAATCGGCCGGCACTGTCTGCAGCTTCACTGGGGGTGGCGGGGCAGTGACACGGTTAGGGGCCGGGGATCACGTCACACCCCACTCACAGTCTGGGCGTGACCTGCTGGCTTGATCTGCGCAAGTGCGCATGCAGGGAAAGACACAGGGCAAGTGCCTGGGCGGTGGCTCGGCTCCCTGCTGCGCAAGCACAGACGGTCATCATGAGGCAGCAGCACAGCACGAGTAGCAGCAGCACAGGGCCAGGAGGCAAACAGCTATGTTCGAATCATATCACTCACATTTTTTTTATTCACATCAGGAACGAACTTTGTTGCACTGCCTCCTGGCCTGCCTTCATGCTGCGTCGCCGTCTATCTGTGTGCACAGTGCCGCCTTTCCAGCACTGCAGGCTAGACGGCAGCAAAAAAGTGCAGATTTACGGCCCAGTACTAGCCTTTGCTTGTAGCCCCGTGATCTTCATCCGGAGCTACAAGAAAAGGATACAGGGCTATAGTCCCTCTAGCACCCCCCTAGCGACGTACCTGAATTCAGGACTGGCTGGTTTCATTGGACCTTCAAGATGCTTACTTTCATGTGCCAATCCATTTCAAGCACAGGAAGTACCTGAGGTTCGCGGTTGGCGGTTCTCACTATCAGTTTCGGGTTCTGCCATTCGGGCTGACCTCCGCCCCAAGGGTTTTCACCAAGCTGATGTCTGTAGTGGCAGCGAGTCTCCGGAGAGGGGGGGATTCACCCCTACCCCTACTTGGACGATTGACTAACCAGGGCAAGTTCACCCGGACGAGCCCAGGAACATCTGGCCAGGACCTGCCACTTCTTGCACAGACTGGGCTTCTCCCTCAATTAGAAAAAGTCACAAATGATTCCACACCAAAGACTCCAATTCATCGGAGCAGACCTGGATACTTCCTCAGGGAAAGCCTCGCCTGCCGAGGAAAGAGCTCACCACATACTGCAGATGGTAACAAAGTTTCAGAATGCCCAACATCTGCCGGCCTTCGATTTTCTGAGGTTGCTGGGCCTCATGGCATCCTGCATCTTTCTGGTGCCAGAGGCCAGATTGAGAATGAGATCCCTTCAATGGGCCCTCAGGAGTCAGTTTTCGGGGGATATGTCTGATCTTTTTCAAGTCCCGGCCAGAGTGGCTCAAGATCTTCTATGGTGGGGCTTGCAAGGAATATATCCTCAAGGGAGAAACTTTTTGGCAACCATGGCCGGAGATAATGGTAGTGACAGACGCCTCGCTCACAGAGTGGGGAGCCAACACCAACGATCTGACAATCAGCGGTCGTTGGTCTCCATCAGAGTCCAAACTGCACATCAACCTTTTGGAGCCGAGAGCAATCAGACTAGCGCTGAAAGCTTTTCTGCCCTCTGTACGGGGAAAGAATGTCCTAATAATGCCGACAACGCAGTGGCCATGTACTGCCTCAACAAAAGAGGAGGCGTAGGATCACTTCCACTGTGCAGAGAGGCAATGCAGCTCTGGTTCTGGGCAATGCAAGAAGGAATCTCTCTGTCTGCAATTCATCTAGCCTGTGTCAGGATTAGTCAGGCGAGTACAAAGGCAGCGAATATGGCAAGGGAAATGTGCACTAAATTACACAGTGAAAGGCTTCGAATTAAACTACGTGCACACAGGAACGACGACTCATGTATGCTAGAACCCAGGAGTGCAAATAGAGTGTGACAACAAAACCAATATATGAAAAGGGATGTGGGGTAAGCACCTGACCGCGAGGAAAGTCGGCAAGCGCCTTACCCCCAATTGCTGTTACAGGTACTGACAGCGCTAAACCCACGTGGAGGGCAAGCAAGGACAGGATCTGTGAACTAACACTCTTGATGGTATTAAATAAGGGAACTAAAGAACAGTACTCACGAGGACGAGATAAACCTCTTGAATGTCAGCTAGCCCAGGAATCCTGTTGATGAAACTGGGACCCAGAAAGGCTATAACAGCAATGGGAGGAAAAGTAAATACCTAAGTTGGAATAGTGTTTACAAATTAGTGAGGAAAACATAAGCATTCACACAGGAGCTAGCTACAACCGCACACCACACCTATTAATCAAATGGGAAATAAATGCAGTAGTGCAATGGAAAACATGGAATGGATCCCAATGGAAAGTAAGGATCAGGAGCAGGGAAAAACAAAATAACCAATGCAAACGTCCCCCTACCCCTCCAAGGGAAAGACAGGAAGCTAATTTAAGAGGAAGGCTAAGGCATAGGGGTTTACAGCAGCAAAGGACAGAGTCAAAGAAATATAGAACACAGACAAACTGAGCTGCATCTAAAAGGGGAAAGCACTGAGAAATGCTGCCTGCAAACAGAGGAAGACAAAAAGGGAATCAAGGGAGCAGAAATCAATTAGCACATGAATCCGAAATCCAGGGCGGAGGAACAAGAAAACAGGAACTAGGTACAAAAGCTAAGATCAAGGAAAAAAGGGACTAGTCACAACAGGAAACACTGCAACGATGACCAGCGCTGGACTGAAGTAAGACTGAGGCTTTTAAAGCTGCTTAACGAGCACACGCCTCAGGTGTGCTGACTGCTGCACCTGCAGCCACAGGTGTTGCCTATCCTCCACCCAACCTTGTCCTGCAAGGGTGGAGGTGAAGCAGTGGTCCAGGCATTCTGGGAAGCATAGTCATTTGGTTAAAGAAGCATGCTGGCTGCCAAAAACCTGGAATGGATCCGGAAGGGAAGTAGCTTGGAAAATAGGGATTTAGCGCTCCCAATTCAACACAGCACTGTAGCATAAGGTTCAGAGGAAGTGTCCAGTAGGGAATAAACCCCAAATCATGCCCCCAAGTGGTGGGAACGGGAGCGAAGGGAGCGAGTCGTGACAGTATACCCCCTCCCACGGCCGTCTTCGGGTGCCCGCCACCCGCACGAGACATCTTCTTTCCATGATGGGAGTGCTTTTTCTTTGGAGGTGGCACTGATGGAAATGGTGGCCTGTGGGCAAAGGCAGATGGACTTCCATGATAGGAGCGCTTTGTCTTTGGAGGTGGTACTGATGGAAACGGTGGCTTCTGGTGAGGAAGAGACTCATGGTTCGAAGAAAGGCATGAAGGACTTGCAGGACCTGAAGCAGAGTTGGAAGGTCCAGGAAGCTCACTCACTGGGAGTGGACCCTTATAAGTCTTTGAGGAGGGAGGCAGGCTGGTGCAACATGCCTTAGACAATGGTAGAAGCCCTGTTAGCCTTTCTGCCCAGAGTGGACATGCGGGAGGTGAGGAAATTGCTGGCTCCAGGAAAGGTTTATGTTCAGCCATTAGAGAAGGTGGCGGCTGAGGTAGAGGTTCAGATTTTCTTCTGTCATTCATCTGGGAAAAGGCTTGTGGTTGAAAGTGACTAAGGTTTGACTGCACATGTTCTACGCCTTGGAGACCTGAAAGTCCAATGGGTTGTACAAGGCTGGTACTCCTGGTGACAGTCGTGTAGCCACTTTGTTGCACGTGGGATACAACAGCAGGGGCGTTTGGCATACTGATAGGAGTGATAGACGCAGTACTTGGTATATCAGGCACACTCGCAGAAGGAGCAATAACAGACACATTTTGAACTGCAGCAGTCATCCCCTTCCTTTGGCTACTAGCACCCAACTGGTGCTTCTTGGCGGAATTCTGTTGCACAAGTCCTGTAGGTAATACGCCGGTCTGCACCACCCCCTGTGCACACCCAGGTGAGTGGTTCTGACTCATCACTTGGTCCAGCTTGACGACTCTGAAGCGGGAGCTGGCAAAAGTCTCAAACTCTGATGCTGCATTTTTAGGAGGCTCTGATGCTAAAGTGAAGCAGTTGGGAGAATCGTCTTGTGGAAAAGGCAGGCATTCTGGTGCTCCTCCTGAAGCAAAAGAAAGGCAGGCTAGACGTTCATCGACAGTAAATGGTTGGGATTCAGGAGGAATCGCTGGAGCAGAAGAAAATACAGCAGGATCTGATGGTGTAGACAGGTATACCTCTGATATTGGCAGCGAGGCTAAGCAGGATACAGGTGTCTCATGAACTGAAGGCAAATACTCAGTATACTCCGGGACTGAAGACATGCACTTATGATGGACTACCGGAGGCTCTATAGCTGAAGGATGATCTGCAGGATGAGTCACTGTAGCTGAAGACAGGCAGGCCAGAGGAAACCTTGAAGCTGAAGGCATGCAAGCTGGAGCAATCTCGGTTGCTGGATACAAACATGTCCAGGTCTTTGGGACTGGCTCTTGAATAAATGGCAGACATGGCAGCGGTTCATTGGGTGAAGACACGTGTGCCAAAGATGACTGCAGGGCTGTGGGTTGGATCATAGAAGAGTCAATGGTTGTAGGAGGACAGACAGAAGTCTCAGAAGTTGACAGACACATTGGTGGCTCAGGAATGGAGGGCACCTTTAGGGCAGTAGACTCCTTGGCACCAGTAACCAAAGACTGAGCTGTACCCTTGCAGTCCTTTTCTTTAGTGGGTGACACAGAGTCTTTTTCTTTGTAGAAGTCAAAATCAACAAGTGGAATTACCATAGTAAAGTCTCTGTTAATCAGGATTTCGTCAATTGTCCATTCCTCTGTCTTAGCTTCTGAAAGAGGCAGATTTACAATCAACAGTTCAGGAATCGCCTGCCGGTCTTTTGGTTCTGTATACTGTGGAATGAGACCATCAGAAGATGAAATCTGTACTGTTTCTGACTGTTCGTATTGATCACAATTGGCAGAAGGAAGAGTGAACCCAGAGGTAACATCATTTTCCACATCAGCTTGAACATCTACTTCAGTCTCAGCAGCTGTATCAAGAGCAGGGCCTAAGCCTTCTGTAGTGACTGAATCTCTGTATGCCACCATTGTGGATTGTGTTTGGAAATCAGAAGCTTGTATGTGTGCTAGCTCAGAATTATGACAAACTGCTACACAGGAAATTTTAGGTAAAGGAGTGGCTTGTAAATCTTCAGCTAACTGCAATCCCTGACAAACAGCAGAACCATTGTTAGAAACTGTGCCCAGATTAAGCGCTGTGCTAGAAGAAAGACTTTCACTCCCAATAGATCTAACATATTGACAAATATCATGGTTTACCAAAGTCTCTGCACTCAGGGGCTGAACCGTGTTCACTTCATCAACATCAACGGATAAAGTCTGAGGTGTATTCAGTAAAGAGTGCAAGGTTTTATTCTCCTCTTGTAAAGAAATGAATTCTTGTCTTAACTCCTCAAGCTTAGCTCTTAGCATGCCCTGCATTAACTGTACATCACTATCAGTAGGCACAGGGGGAGGCATAGTGGCATCAGGGCTGGATCCTGCACTAGCAATCTGGATGTGCACCGATTGTGCATTGTCCTCTACTGCTTTCAGGTTCTGAGATTTATACTTTCTCTTACTAACTTGGTCTGTGTTTCCCTTAAGCAAACTATTGACATTAGACCTCTTGGCATTAGGGACTATAGTATGTACTTGTGCAAAGGAGTATGCTTTAGACTGAGGGTAGAAAACAGAAGTTATGCAGGGAACCCCTCCATTCTTTATGTTTGTACCATGAAACTGTTCTATCTGAGGTGAAGCACAACTGGAATCATGGGGTTCAACAACAGAGGTACTCTTGTATACTAAGTCTAACAGTGTGTTGTTTTCTGCGGCTAAGGCTTGCGCTGACATAGAATCTCGATCAAAACAAAAGATAGAACTAGGATCAGGCAATGTAGGATGTGCCATCCTATGGGAAAATACTTTGCACGTAAATGCCCATTCGTGACAAGGAGTTCATTTAAGTCAGGACTAGTGATTTGATTGTCACAGGTAAATGTAGGGGAAGCTTTCTGTACAAACATGTTAGAGGCCTTGCTGCCTTTCTTTCTTAAACTTGCCATATTCAATGGGAATTTTGGGCTGGTCATTCTGTCAGGATTAGTCAGGCGAGTACAAAGGCAGCGAATATGGCAAGGGAAATGTGCACTAAATTACACAGTGAAAGGCTTCGAATTAAACTACGTGCACACAGGAACAACGACTCATGTATGCTAGAACCCAGGAGTGCAAATAGAGTGTGACAACAAAACCAATATATGAAAAGGGATGTGGGGTAAGCACCTGACCGCGAGGAAAGTCGGCAAGCGCCTTACCCCCAATTGCTGTTACAGGTACTGACAGCGCTAAACCCACGTGGAGGGCAAGCAATGGCAGGATCTGTGAACTAACACTCTTGATGGTATTAAATAAGGGAACTAAAGAACAGTACTCACGAGGACGAGATAAACCTCTTGAATGTCAGCTAGCCCACGAATCCTGTTGATGAAACTGGGACCCAGAAAGGCTATAACAGCAATGGGAGGAAAACTAAATACCTAAGTTGGAATAGTGTTTACAAATTAGTGAGGAAAACATAAGCATTCACACAGGAGCTAGCTACAACCGCATACCACACCTAATAATCAAATGGGAAATAAATGCAGTAGTGCAATGGAAAACATGGAATGGATCCCAATGGAAAGTAAGGATCAGGAGCAGGGAAAAACGAAATAACCAATGCAAACTTCCCCCTACCCCTCCAAGGGAAAGACAGGAAGCTAATCTAAGAGGAAGGCTAAGGCATACGGGTTTACAGCAGCAAAGGACAGAGTCAAAGAAATATAGAACACAGACAAACTGGGCTGCATCTAAAAGGGGAAAGCACTGAGAAATGCTGCCTGCAAACAGAGGAAGACAAAAAGGGAATCAAGGGAGCAGAAATCAATTAGCGCATGAATCCGAAATCCAGGGCGGAGGAACAAGAAAACAGGAACTAGGAACTAGGTACAAAAGCTAAGATCAAGGAAAAAAGGGACTAGTCACAACAGGAAACACTGCAACGATGACCAGCGCTGGACTGAAGTAAGACTGAGGCTTTTAAAGCTGCTTAACGAGCACACGCCTCAGGTGTGCTGACTGCTGCACCTGCAGCCACAGGTGTTGCCTATCCTCCACCCAACCTTGTCCTGCAAGGGTGGAGGTGAAGCAGTGGGCCAGGCATTCTGGGAAGCATAGTCATTTGGTTAAAGAAGCATGCTGGCTGCCAAAAACCTGGAATGGATCCGGAAGGGAAGTAGCTTGGAAAATAGGGATTTAGCGCTCCCAATTCAACACAGCACTGTAGCATAAGGTTCGGAGGAAAAGTCCAGTAGGGAATAAACCCCAAATCATGCCCCCAAGTGGTGGGAACGGGAGCGAAGGGAGCGAGTCGTGACAGCCTGAGAGCAGAACATGGCGGCGGACGCTCTGAGCAGGCAGAGCACAGTTTCTCACAAATGGGAACTAGCTCAGGAAGTCAAACTTCAAGAGATCTTCGCCCTTTGGGGAACCCCTCAAGTGGATCTGTTCGCGACTGGAGCCAACCGGTAGTGCGAGCTATACTGCTCAAGGGAATTTCCCCCAAGTGGAGCTCTAGGGGACGCGTTTGTGGTGGACTGGGTATTTCCACTCCTATACGCGTTTCCTCTCGTCCCCGTAATTCCTCACGTAACCAAGAGGTTGAGAAAGTTCAGGAAAACCATGATCCTAATTGCCCCGGATTGGGCCGAGGAGAACCTTCTGGCCTCCAATACGTCTTCCACAAAGAGAGGATCTTCTCTCACAAGAGGAAGGTTGGGTTCTCCATCCAGAGGTCAAGACACTCAGTCTTCACACATGGTTTCTGAGAGGCTGAGATATATAGATTATGACCTCCCGGATGATGTAATGGAGATCTTGCTTTTTGGCCAGGCGGCCAGCAACAAAATCCTTGTATCAGTGTCGTTGGAACAAGTTCAGTAACTGGTGCAGGGATAAGAATGTGGATCAATTTGTATGTAATACTCCTACAATACTTTCTTTCCTCTTACACTTGGCCAATTTGGGGCTTCAAGTTGGCACTATAAAAGGATATTTGGCAGCGCTATCTTTAACCGCTCCTTGGAAGAGGTGTCCTATTTTAAAATGCCCTTGGTAATTTAATTCTTGAAAGGGCTGACAAATATGTACCCTCAGACACCTTTTCAGGTTCCCATCTGGGATTTGAATTTAGTCTTAAAATGTCTCATGTGTGCCCCTTTCGAACCTTTACATTCTGGCCCGTTAAGGCGTCTCACTCTAAAACCAATTTTGTTAGTGGCGATAACGTCAGCCCGCAGGGTGAGTGAGTTGCAGGCGCTCTCTTGTAAGCCTCCTCACACTGTTTTCCATAGGGACAAGGTTATTCTAAAGGTCAAATCACCCTTCTTGCCTAAGATAGTCTCTGATTTCCATCTGTCACAGAAAATCACCTTACCTTCTTTTTACCCTCCTCCACATGCTACCTAGGAAGAGGAGAGATTGCACAGACTGGACCCAAAAGGGCTCTCAGTTTCTATATTTCTAGACTGGCAAATTTCCATCAAGTGACCAACTTTTTGTTGGATATACTGGACACAAATTGGGCCTTGCAGTGTCTAAGCAAACTCTATCCAGATGGATAATTCTGGCAATTTTGGAGTGCTACAAATTGGCTGGGAAAGAGCCTCCAGATGGGTTAAGGGCTCATTCAACCAGGGGCATGGCAACGCTCCGATGCAACGCGGTCAGTCTGCTACCGTCAGACGTAGAGAGAACAGCTCCGCTATACTCTCTGTGACGGTAAGCTTATACTATACACTTCACCACGAACGTTGCGAATTGCAACGTTGTGAATCTCGTGGGATTCTAAACAATATGTGTCTGTTTACAGAGACTGCTCTACATTGGATTCGGGGAGCGGTTCGTTTTTCTGACGATTTCAGCCCCTTAGTTGAGTTGCCACATTACATTTACTTTAATCAGGTAATTGACAACATTCCGTTTTATATGGCTATACTTTATAAAGGCATGACTTTTCACTGATTAATTGCTTTTATTCTTTGTTCAATTTCCGGTCCACCTTCTACTTCTACATACATTATTGCTGGGTATGTGTTTTATTTTATTTTCATATGCTATTGAACTGGATGCTTATTCCATTTCGACATATTTTCACGCATGTTTCACATATTTGTCATATCCTTGGATTGGTTTTATAATATTTACGGGACTGTTACTTTCAAATATATATGATATGATTATGTTGTTCAGACTTGCCCTGATGAAGGAATTTGTATTCTGAAATGCATTGGCACAAATTGAGTCTGTTGAAAGAGTGACTTGTGGCAGAACTCTTCCTCACTAAAAATGATTAGTGACTACGCATTATTATTTTTTTGCATATGAACCTTGATTGGATAGATAAAAACAACACTACTTTTGAGTTTTTTCTAATCATTTTTTATCTCTACATTAAGTGTTTACCAACATTGTAACTAATTAAAACCTGGATTGGGATTTAGAGAGTGGCTGTATGACTGGGTATTGTACCTAGTCTCTTGATTCTAGTGTTGGAAAAGACCTACAATACCACAATATGTTATGGTTTGGGGTGTACATGATGGGGCATTCGGATACCCCATTCTTGAAAATTACTATAAGGGTTTTCTGTTAAAAAAAATCAGTTACTTATTTTACTGCGATTGGACCAGTGATTCCCTTTTGGGCTCAGATTGAGGAATATAAAATGAAACCGTTTCGTATTGAAAGTTTATACTCTTTTGATAAGTTACCTAGGCAATTAGCTAACATGCAAGCGGTGGTTGCCACTAATGATGCTATCACCTCACTAATATTGGGTGGCGGGCAGGGATTGTATATGTATAGGGAGGCTTCCATTTGGCATAATCCATGGTTACAGATTAATAACAAGGTGTTATGTTGGAGATGTTGGATTAATAGAGGTGTATTGTTTTTGGGAGACATCTGGTGTTATGGAGGAATGCAAACTTTAGAATTTTTGAGGAGGAAATTTGGTTTACACAAACAGGAGTTGAATAGATATAATTTGTTGAAGGTGCTGATATCTGAGAGGCAACAAATGCTGGATGCACCTTTGATGCAAAGGCCTGAGAGGTGTGAGTTTCCTAAGGTTATTTCACATATGGTGT
Organism: Ambystoma mexicanum; assembly: GCF_040938575.1. Taxonomy (NCBI): domain Eukaryota; kingdom Metazoa; phylum Chordata; class Amphibia; order Caudata; family Ambystomatidae; genus Ambystoma; species Ambystoma mexicanum. The sequence goes on from NC_090933.1 coordinate 41,762,931, forward strand.
CGAGTTTTTTAAAGCTTAAGGCTCTTTCCATTGAAGAGCCATTCTGTACTATCATCAGATAGATGGAGACTTGCATGGTCTGAAGCATTAGGAGAGGTTATATTGATGGAGTGGGAGAATATGTGGAAGGTTCTGGTTAAGGTAAAAGCTGACCTGAATCTGCGCTACATTCAACAAAGGATTTTAGGGTATCTTTTTTGGGCCCCGGATAGGATGAGTAGATTGGGATTGCGTGACAGTGATAAATGCTGGGGATGTTTGACAGAAAGGGGCAGCATGTTGCAGATGCTGTGGAATTGTACTAAAGTAAACGGTTTTTTGGAATGATATTCTGGATAGGGTTGACATGGTATGGAATATTGTTTTTCCGAGAACACTTTTAGCTGTACTGTTGAGGTCCCAGAGTTGTGTTCAGCACCTTGGTTATGTGACTTTGTGTAGGGTTAATAAAGTTCTTCTGGTAGCTACAAGGCAAAAACTATGTGTCTGGAAAATCAGGAAAAAGCCATGTGTCGTAGAATGGCTAGTACATGTGCAGCTTCTGTCAAGCTTCGAGAAGATTAAATTTGCTAAATTGCATAGAGAAGATGACTACAAGGAGTAAAGGAGTGTATTTAATGAGTTGTATGCTTGATGTGTTAAAAAGAAAAAAGTGGTTGTGATCATATCATTTTGCATATATAGCCAGTAATTTACAATCGCAACAATTCAAATGAATGTAAGTCAAAATTTCACTTCCACAGCAGTTCACTTGTCAAGTTTTCCTTTTTCATGATACATCATTAGCACAACGCTTTTCGGGATCCACAATCCCTTCATCAGGTGCAATTCAAAGTCTACAATATAACATAACAATATGTCAGAATAACCTACATCAAAGTAACATTTTGAGAAACAAATATATAATACACCTGAGATATCCTGTTGGGGTATTGTGATTTCAAATAGTCATTCCAAGTATGTCAAGGAGCTGTGATGTGCTATCCATTAAATCTCATGGTTAAAAAGGCACCCATGTGGAAAGACAATATATACAGAGTGTATCTCATATTACTACGTAGGCATAACAGAGTGAGAAGTTCAATCAAAACTCTGTATATAGCCAAATACCTGAAACATATACGGTATCCAAAAACCTCCAGAAGTAAGTAAAGCTGAAAGTAATATTGAAAGAGAATTCAAACATCTCCACCATTGATTAGACAAGAGAAATTCAAATCCCAAAATAAACACAGTACCTTTGAGGAACCTGAGGGCGTCCTCACTTCTTTTCCCCTGGTATCCTCTTCTGAGGTGCCCAGTGAAAGGCCATCGCTTTTGGATCCAGAGCCTTGGGGTGGATATGTGAGGGAGGATCACCTGGGTGGAGGAGACGTGGGAGAGGACTCCCTTAGGTGAGACATTGTATCCCCCATTTCCCTTTCACCACAAACCCTCCATCTCACAAGCCTTTATAGGCTTTTGTCAGCCTTTTTCCTGTGACTCCTCTAAACTATTCCCCAAATTGCACTAGTATGGTACTGGGACAAAGAAGAGGACAACAAGAGCAAATCAGGACTACCACTTTGATGGTGAGCGTCCCAGTCCTTTTTGGCATGTGAATGGAGTCGGGAGCTTTAAAAGCTGGAATCCTGAAAGAAATAGAGCCAGCTGTGGGAGAACGCCCACAAACTGCAGGGTGTAGGCAGACCTCTCTGGTGTGGCAGCATGGCAGGAGGAGCGATCGAGACCTGTGGATATGTGCAGAGCATATGCAGCGCTAAGCGAAGGAACAGGACGCTGGAGGCTGGTGGCAAGCCGTAAGGAGGAGGCCGGCGGGACCGATGGAAACGGTTGTGCGAGTCTTGCTTCCTCGAGGAAGCACTCCTGGATGTGGGTGAGCCACAAGAAGATCGCTGTGAGAAGACGCGTGGGACCACACAGAGAGACAGAAACCTGTGACGGCAGAGGACCTTGCAAGGAGCCGTAAGACCGACTGGTGCGTGCTACCAGGAAGGGGGTACACCGGGCTGGCAGGCAGTAATAGAAATAAAGCTATGGACATTCAAATAAATGGAAAACGCGCAATGCTATCAAAGTCAAAACAAGCTAACACAGATATAAGGTACTTTGAATACCAAACAAAATGAAAGCAAGGCATTTTGAATACCGAATGAAATGAAAGTAAGTTAAAGCATATCTAAAGTTATTTTGAATACCGAACCAAATGAAAGCGAGTTGGGAACACTCTTGCATGTTGAGAGGAGTGAAACAATGATTGTGAATCTTACTGAAAGGAAGTTTTTGAACTGCATTGAATCAATGAACTGCAGTAACCGAAAACAAGTGCTAGAAAAGCCAAGCAAGCACAAATAGTTGTATGCATGATATGAGAAATGCAGCACTGGCCCAAACCAAGATAGTGCAAATAACTGTATATTATGAGCAAACGAGCCTTGGCAGGAGCCAAGAGAGCTTATGAAGTGTAACAATTGCATGGTGGCTAACCAAGCCACAATACAGTCTTGGGAGAGAGTGACACATTTGACTGAGGCAAGCCTCTGAGGAGAAACGGTGAACTGGTGTTAAATGAAAAAGCAATCGAGGAGGGGTACCGGTTGCGTGATCTGTAATGGGTGCACTGGGTGGTCCGACAACTGCGCCTAGACCGAGTGCCCCTGGATGGAAAAGCCACTGTAAACACCTATGAAGACGCTTGTGTTTTGAAAAGACCCCTTTTTGTGACCTTGAAGTCGTGTTGTTTTGAAAGATGGAAGATTTGAACTCTTGGGGAAGGGTACACCTGTGTTTGATGAACTACTTTGAACTTGGAGAAGGGGAGCGAATTACAAGCCAAAGAGCAATAAGTAGCTCTGAACTTTACTTTGAACACTACTCATTGTTTATGCTGACATCCCTAAACATTGTATGCAGTTAGTTGTGAGGCCAAATATAGGTTTTGCATACAGATGTTTTACTTGGGACGTCCTGATGCAGTATATCCTTAGTTTTCTTTAGGTAGGGAAACCCCACCTTAGCATAGGGCAAGTTAGGCATTAATCCTCCCTGCCTTTTGAGTTAATAAAACGTTGTTTAAAGAACTTGAACCTGTTGTATGTGTCTGACTCATGATGCCTCACATACCTCAGGAATCTATGATGCCAAGATAACCACAGATATGTTTCGGATAACAGCTGTAAAACGAATGGTGCCAGCAGGTGAATACAAATGTACGAATGATGATGTAGTAAAGACCAAACTCATATAAGTTCCACCATACCTTCTAGTCTAACTATTGTCCCATACATTCACAAACAGCACAGTTCTTTATGTATTATTTCGAGAACATGTACATTTTGGATAACTTGAATAAGCATAACAAGTTGGTTGCTTGGGAGATACATTGACAACTTTTTGGGCATTCTGTCTACAGTATATGATGGTTTACTGTGGATGGAACCCATGACATTGAGGTTTCAGGATGTTGGCTATCTACAGAGTTTTGGTTGAATGTATCTCTTGGGATGCATGGGTACCAATATGAGATACACTCTATATATGTTGTTTTTCCACATGGGTGCCTTTTTAACCATAAGATTTAATGGATGATATCACAGCTCCTTGAAGTTCTTGGAATTACTTTATTTGAATTCACCTTACCCGACAGGATATCGCAGGTGTATTATATATTGTATATTTGATTTTCAAAATGCTACTTTGGTGTACGTTATTCTGACATATTGTTATGTTATATTGTAGCCTTTAAATTTCACCCATAGTAGATTCCTCTCAGAGCCCCTAGATGTCGCATCATTTGCCGAAACAAAAGTCACCATGCGACTGACTTGATAAAGATGTCATCTCTGTGTCACCAAACAGATAAATCTTTAACAAGCCAGTCATAGCTGAAGTTCCCATGAAGAAGTACATTATGGTGCTGCAAGAATCCATTGACTTGTCATTGTCGTGCCGAATCCCACAATATATTCATGTACCTCTTTACTTGTCATGATGAACTGTTCATCGTGAACAGATGCATGAACAGTGGAGTTTGTCTATGCAATCTATGGGCATGGGTCAGTTGGACTGGAGCAGTCCCTCACATTACTTTACAAAAGTGATCAGTAACCTGCCGACCTTCATTTTCTGTGCCCCCCAATTCAAATGTAATCTTTATAGGAAACCTCATTTAGGCTTCCCTTCCCTCACTCATGCTCACCTATTGATTTGATTATTTTTAACGCTTGTGCCCCAAAGGGACCAAGCATAAACCGCATCTAGGTGCTGATGTTAGCAGAATACTAATTTGAATTAACTGCACAAATCTATTGTATGAGCTTACAGAGTTATTGGAAACCTTTACATGAAAAGATACGTTTTTAACTGTTTCCTAAAGACAGTCAGTGAATGAATCCCTCGAAGTTCCAATGGGAGGGAATTCCAGGGCCGGGGACCAAAGGAGGAGAACCGCATGTCACCCCAAGTAGTTGTTCTCACAAATGGGACTATTAAAACGTGTTGGTCCTTTGATTGAAGTTGTCGTTGCAAGCAATACATTTGGATGTTTGTGGTCAAGTAAGCTGGTGCCAAACCATCAACACATTTGAAAACAAGACACAAAACTTTAAACAGAATATTCTGCTGTACTGGAGGGTAATGAAGGTTCCTCTGTTGTTGTGAGATGGTTGACTTTCTAGTTAATAAAAGATTAGCCTGATGGTGGAGTTCTGAGCAACCTGTAATCTCTTAATTTGACATTTTTGTGCCCCCATAAGAAGGGCATTACAGTAGTCTAACCTGGCATTGGTAAGTATGCCTATTACCTTTGAGCGGTCCTTCTTAGCAATGAGTGATATAATAGGCTTTATGAGTCTCAGTTGATGGTATACAGATTTGACTGTCTGGCTAACCTGGGAATTACAGTCCATTCTCCACTTTACTGCGTCTGAGAATTTAGTAGGGACACCAAACAGTGAAGAACATGGAGTGCACTGGACAGATTGTATTACACTTCTCTTAGGGCCACACACAATAACCTCTGTCTTTGATGGGTTTAACTGAAGTTTGTTTTCCAGCATTCAATTTTTGATTTTATTGGCACAGGACCAGGACTCAATCTATTGCTTCCCATGGTTACTTAAATCCTACATACATTTGGGTGTCATCAGCATATGAGTGGTACGACAAAACAAATTCAGAAAAGATGTTGAACAATGTATGAATATAAATGTTGAACAGCAATGGTGCCAATGAAGACCCTTGGGGCACCCCGCATTCCACGGGTATAGCTTTGGAGACATAGGCCCCCATTTTCACCTGATGAGTGCGATTGGTCAGAAAAGACACAAACCATTTCAAAGTTTCATCGGAAACCTGCATCACTGAAGAGAATTTCACAGTCAACCATGTCAACTCTCTGGGACCAGTGCAAACATGGGACAATACGTATCGAAGAACCAACAATAAAACAAACACACTGTCATGAACCATCGAACTCACCCCTTCTGGGCCCTGACACGTCGGGCCTTACACTCCATAATACTACCAACATGGCGGCAAGATCAGAACGCTGCTCGCCAGTCTTCATGTTCTACGCAGCGTCCTCCATAAAGAAGCCACACCCCCGCTGCCCCGCGCGTCTCAACGCTGCTACTAGCTGTGATCGGACGTGTGCTCCGAACCTTCTCTAGTGCTACTTGCTATCCCCTGGCCCCTGGATTACCTTCTCCTGACTTCTTCCCTCTTTCCTAACTTTCCGGTATCCCTGCTTCGCTTCTGCTTGCCCCCCTACTCCTTCTTGAATATTCCCGGAGTTTCCCGTGATCCTGGACATCGAAGCTGAACGTAATCTGGAAGCCGAGGACGGCCGAGCGGGCTTATTTAAGTCCCGAACCATACGAAAGAAGACTCCGCCTAAAGAGGACATGAGGCAACATAGACAGGTGAGAATGGGGGAAACCTGTGACAGATTGAGACGCCACCTGACCGAAGTCGATACAGACATGGAGGCGACCATCCAGGATCTTATGCGTGGCATGCAAGAACTATCGACCTAAGTACAGAACTTGAAAGCGGAGAACGCCGCGCTGAAACAATTGGTACTTTCACGTGACTCTGCCTCAAAGGACAGCGTACTATTGGGCGGCATTGTTGAGAAATATGACGGCTGTGCAAAAACCCTCAGAGGATTCCTGGATTCTTGTTTGGTCCACTTTACCTTTAAACCTTATTATTTTTACACCCCCAGGGCTAAGGTGGGCTTTATTATTCTCACCTCTCCGGGAATGCCTTAGCCTGGGCCACACCATTAGTTAACACCAGAGATTCCCTTTTGGATGATTATGATGGATTCATTCAAGCACTAAAGACTGTTTGACCGCCCAGAACAGGTCTTTAGTGCTCAAGAGCGTTTACTTGATTTCCAGCAAGGCTCTCAGGACATGCTCACCTATGTAACTCGATTCAAGCAATTGACTAAAGAAGCGGGTTGGCCTTCTGAAGCTTGCTTCACCCTCTTTCGAAGAGGGCTAAAGGAAGATCTTAAGGATGAATTAGCCAGGGTAGCACGTCCTAGTTCTTACCAGGCACTTATGGATCTTGCTCTACAGATTGACTTCTGCATCCAGGAAAGCAGGGCAGAGAAAAGGAAGACAAAGTCAACCATCCAAAAAAATCCTCTTGTGGGCCCTTCAAAATCCGAAGATTCTCCTGTTCCTACAAATGATCCCGATCCCATGCAGCTAGGGGCCTTCCGTGGACCCATATCCCCCAAGAAAGCCTGAGAAGGATCCATACTGGCTTATGCATGTACTGTGCCTCAGACAAACATTTAGTCAGAGAATGTCTCTTAGCCCCTCAACGGCATTCGGGAAACGCCAGCTCCCGATCCTAGATGGAGCTCAGTTTCGGGAGAGAGATGCAGGCTCCACATCTATACCATCCTTGAACTCTCCTGGACAAAACTCCCTGGTAGTCTTACAGGCCTTTCTATCGTCATCCAAGAAGGAATCCTACCCCATTCTGGCACTAGTGGACTGTGAGGCCATGGGAATATTCATAGATCAGGAATGGGTCCATAAACATCATATTCCTTACGAATCCTGGAACGTCCTGCAACCTGTAGAAGCAATTGACGGAAGACCTCTTTCTTCTGGACCCATATCCCTTCAGACTAAGGAAATTGAGCTTGCTATAAACCATCACCGAGAAAGGATAAAGTTTGACATCATAAAATCTGCCCATTACCCAGTGGTATTGGGAATGCCCTGGCTACAAAAACACAACCCATACATCAATTGGACAGCTGGTTCCCTGTTCCTAGGTTCCGAATTTTGTCTGCTCCAGGATCCTTCACCGACAACATCAGAAGAACGTTCAACAACTCAACAAGATTCTCTTATGGTCTCCAACATCACCCAGGTTCCTAAAACCTACCAGGAGTATGCCGATGTGTTCTCTTCTGCTATTGTCCAAGCCCTACCACCCCATAGGCCTGAGGACTGTGCTATTAAAATCGAATCTTCAGCCGTGATTCCCTTTGGAAGGGTGTTAATCCTGTCTGAACCAGAGAAAAAGGCCCTTCGTGAATACCTAGATACTAACCTAAAAAACGGCACCATACGCCCATCCAAGTCTCCGGCTGGAGCCTCATTATTTTTTGTTCCTAAAAAAGACACCAAGGAACTCAGACCTTGTCTTGATTATCGAGGTCTTAATCAGTGCACCCTTAAGGATCGTTATCCATTACCCTTGATTTCAGATATCCTGGAAGCCGTAAGAGGAGCTGTAATATTCACCAAATTGGATCTCAGGGGTGCTTATCACTTGATTCATATTAGAGAAGGTAGACGAATGGAAGACAGCCTTCAGAACACCCTTTGGTCATTATGAGTACCTGGTCATGCCCTTTGGACTCTCTAATGCTCCGGCAATCTTCCAACGCTTTATGGACTGGGTGTTTTCGGATATGCTGTTTCTTTTTGTCATCGTCTACTTGGACGATATTTTGATATTCTCTAAGGATCCGCAGAAGCATGAAGAACATGTTAAATCAGTGTTACAATGGCTATATGAACACAAGCTTCTAGCAAAACCCGAGAAATGCCTTTTTCATGTTTCCACTGTTCTCTATCTAGGATTTGTCCTTAGCCCAGATGGCATAGGCATGGATCAATCCAAGGTTAAGGCCATACTATCCTGGCCAACTCCGACCTCTGTAAAACAGATCCAATCTTTCCTGGGCTTGGCCAATTTCTATCGGAAATTTATACCATCCTTCTCCGAGATTGTTCAACCGATCATCTCCTTGTTGAAGAAAGATACTCTCTATCATTGGACCCTAGCCCAGGAGAAGGCCTTCCAACGCCTGAAAACAGAATTTACACAAGCCCCCATCCTGGTTCAACCTGATATAAATCGACCATTCCTAGTGGAAACAGATGCCTCTAACTATGCCATCGGAGCAGTTCTGAAACAGGAACTCGGTGATGGGCTAGAACATCCTATTGCCTATCTTTCACGGACATTGACCTCCAGTGAAACCCATTACTCAGTCTTAGAAAAGGAACTTCTAGCCATCCGTCAAGCCTTCACTGAGTGGCGTCATTTACTTCTAGGAGCTAAACATCCTGTCCAGGTCCAGACGGACCATCGAAATCTCCAAGTGTTACAGGCCCTGGAATGCAGGAACAGCCGTCAGGCCCTTTGGGCATTCTTCTTTGCCCAATACCAGTTACAGATTCACCATGTTACGGGAACACAAAACATAATTGCTGATGCCTTGTCTCGGCACCCTGACTATGAACCTCCTGATGACCCAACATTTCCCAAGATGTTTCCCCACACAATAATTGTAGCCCAGGCGACCAGCCTCCTTGATGAAGTCCGCATTCAGATTCAATCCTCGGAACTCTGGAAAGATATCTCGGACAAGAACCAGTGGAAACTGAAAACCAAAAATGGATACTTGTTCAAAGACAATGCCTTGGTCATCCCAACACAAAAACTACAGCAAAGGATAATAAATCTCTGTCATGATACTCTTTACTCCTGGCATCGTGGTATTACCAATACACTCAGATTAATACAAAGGCAATTTTGGTGGCCTGGAGTGAAAGCTGATGTACAAAGGTATATCCAGGTATGCTCTGTCTGTAATCAAAACAAACATGACAACAAGAGACCAGCGGGTTTATTGCAGCAACCTCCACTTCCAACAAGGCCTTGGGAATTCATAGCAACAGACTTCATTGTGGAATTACCACCTTCCAGGGGATACGCAACCATCATGTTCACCATTGATTTGTTCACCCATGTGGCCCATTTTACACCTCCGTTTAAACTGCCATCCTCGTCAGAACTTGCTGGAATTTTCCTGGAACATATATTCCGACTGCATGGACTTCCTTCCAAGATCATATCAGACAGAGGGCCCCAATACATTTCTCAGTTCTGGAAACATATTTGCCAAATACTAGGAATCCAACGCGCTCTTTCCTCAGGATATCATCCCCAAACCAACGGAGCCACAGAGCGCGTAAACCAAACCTTGGAACAATACCTCTGTTGCTTCGCTACCAAGGTCCAGGACGATTGGTCCCTTTTAATACCAGTGGCTGAATTCGCCTATAATAATTCGGACCACTCTGCTATTAAGACCAGTCCTTTTTTCTGTAGCCAAGGATTCCACCCTTCGGTTCTACCTTCTATCCTTCCTCATCCTACACCAGTTCCAACAGTCGATTCCTGGATTGAAATGCTCATTAAAGTTCAAAGAGAAGCCAAAGAACAATTAGAAAAGGCCAGAACCCAGACCAAACTGTATGCGGACTCCAAACGAAGACCAACCCCCTCCTACACAATAGGGGACAAGGTTTGGCTGTTCTCGAAACTGCTACCACAGCATTTGCAACCAAATAAATTGGCTCCTCTATATTATAGGCCATTCCTTATAAAGGAAATCATCAACCCAGTGGCCTACCGACTCAAGCTTCCAGACTCCTGGAAGAAAATCCACCCAGTCTTTCACACGTCCTTAATGAAGCCATATGTTCAGACTTCTCGAACTAACCTTCGGCCCAAACCAGTACTCATCAATGACCAACTGGAGTATGAGGTCTCCAGGATTTGCGATTATAGATATAGACGTGGCAAACTCCAGTACCTGGTGGAATGGAAAGGATATCCCCCCAGTGAACGCACTTGGGAACCTATCTCAAATCTAAATACCCACAGGTTACTCAGAAGGTTCCATCTCATACACCAGGGCAAACCCGGTGGAACGAGTTTCAGGAGGAGGCATGCTGTCATGAACCATCAAACTCGCCCCTTCTGGGCCTCCTGGTCCCTGACACGTCGGGCCTTACACTCCATCATAATACCAACATGGCGGCAAGATCAGAACGCTGCTCGCCAGTCTTTACGTTCTACGCAGCGTCCTTTATAAAGAAGCCACACCCCCGCGGCCCTGCGCGTCTCAACGCTGTTACTAGCTGTGATCGGACGTGTGCTCCAAACCTTCTCTAGTGCTACTTGGTATCCCCTGGCCCCTGGATTCCCTTCTCCCGACTTCTTCCCTCTTTCCTAACTTTCCGGGAATCCCTACGTCGCTTCCGCTTGCCCCCCTACTCCTTCTTGAATATTCCCGGAGTTTCCCGTGATCCTGGACATCGAAGCTGAACGTAATCTGGAAGCCGAGGTCGACCGAGCAGGCTTATTTAAGTCCCGAACCATACGAAAGAAGACTCAACCTAAAGAGGACATCAGGCAACATAGAGAGGTGAGAAGGGGGGAAACCTGTGACACACACACGCAGAGCCAAATAGAAAGCAAATAACCTCCCCCTGCCTCTTTTCCACACCCACATACCTCTCGTGTACTATACATGCCCATAGGCACAGCAAAAGTATACACAAAACATGCACACACACCCACTGCTACTACGCCACAAAACCAAACAGTTGCAAGCAACCCAGACACTGGACGCAATCTCCCCATCCCCCCAGACACAGCAGAGCACACCGAGAAAGCTGACATACACATACAGCAGTTTCTCCTGGTTCTGCAAGCATCGACAGAAGAGCACAACTTCTATCCTATCCCTCTTCCCTCACTAACCAACCCCACCCACTTTTCTTGCAGAGCCACGTGCGCGTCTGGATACCATGCAAGTGGCAGCAGTGTGCAGTATAAATCATAACTTAACATTTAGGCCAGTCGAAATGCATGGATACCCTCTCCTTAGTCCTCTTGATCCCAAGATGACCTGCAAGGGGGGGGCTTCATGCGCCAGCTGCAAATAGGATGGGTCTTGCATACTGACCAGCAACTTCCTATGGTCTCCTCCTGTGGACTCTTTGGGTTCACTACACAATAACCTACCTTTCCAGTAGATCCTATGTTTCCTTGGGTTTTCACCCTCCAACTGTGAACAGGCCTGTCTCCTAAGGCCTTCCGAGATGTACACTCACTGAATTCTTTCCTATGGTTCCTCCTTCTGCATGTAAACTCTGCAGTTTTGGGTGATCATGGGGTGTGAATAACTCAGACAACCCTTCTTTGAGAGGAGATTCAAGAGCTGCATAGAATGAAAATTAAAATAGGGTTGAATATATTTTGTGCAAGAAATGTTAGTATTGCTTAAATGTTTGCAATGATATTTAGGCCCTGATTCACAGAGTGTTTTCCAATGGGGCTTTGCCATTATAAAACGCTTCAATGAATTAGGCCTTTATTTGGCCTGGCCTCTTGCTTTCCGAAAACGGAAGTTTTCAAGAAATGCCTCAACAACTATATACACTGTTGTCTGATGAGTGATAAATATCCAAATATTAATTTTTGATGCTAGTGTTTGCACATTTAGCAGCCCATGAACTTTTTTTTAAAATACTGATTATTTGAATATACGTTCATTTGTTTATCATTTTTTTTAACTGACTATATTTGAAATATATAGATTTGCTAACTTTCATATCAAGTTTTAAGTGATTCATTTAATAAAGCATAGTTCGCTTTTTTTTAAGGTTTGGAAAAGAAAACCCAAGTACTACAGCCAAATGAAAAAAAGACTGTAGCTTATCATGAAGCTGGGCATGCAGTAGCAGGCTGGTTTTTGGAACATGCAGACCCTCTCTTAAAGGTAACTGCATAGCATTTATGCTTCATATCTGCAACAGTTTCTAATGGTAAGATTTGTAGTTTAAACTTTGTGCAGAGTCCCTTGAATAATAATAGCAGAGAGATGGTGTATCTTGTGTGGCGGGTCAGAAGAACAACACAGTCTCTGATTTGCCATTTTACTATAGCGGTTTATTAAAGGAAAGGTGAAAACTCCTAACTTTCCCTATACTAAAGGTGTTCCCTACCTAACAAACTAAGGTGCTCTTCAGTCGTCGGTGAGATCCCCAAATCTGATTCCGTCCACTGTCCAAAACTAACTTATGCTGATCTTACCACTGTTTGAACAACTAAAGCACAGGAGAATGATTCACTTCTACGATATAGTGTTTTTTCCTCAAGTACAATTCAGTATAGGATTCATAAGTAGTTTTTAGCAACCACTCATCAAGTCATGTAGTTCAGAAATGGGATTTTCCGAGGTCTTAATGGTTTCCTTCGGTGGCTTTTTCTTCTTTTTCTCCTTATCCTCTTCTCCCTTTATTCTATTATTATTTAGCACTTTCTTTTCACAGGCTGTATCAACACTTTTATCTTTATTTTCAGTCAACTCCCCCAGTCAACTTCCTACTGTCATTTATTACCCACTTTTTATCTTGATGGGGACAACTTTGAAAATCCCAATATTCGTTCTCACTTTCTTTGTGACTGGAACGCGGATGAAAATTCCAGCAATTATTCTCACTCTTCTGGGACTCTTAATATTTTGTCTTGACTGTGACGAGTATGAGCATTCCCATACCGATTCTCATTCAATTCAGTCTCCCATTTTCCCTGTTACCTGTATTCTGTGGCGATAACATCACAGGGCCCTTAATAGACTTGATCTTCTCCTTGTGTGAGAATGGCTTCTTGCCTCTTCAGGACTGGTACAGACTGCTACTCCGATCCCCCTGCGCTTGCTTTACTCTGCAACACCTTTGTAAATGTGGTATCTTCATTGTTCACTGACCTACTGGTCCACTGCGTCCGGCTAGCGGGCATGCCACCACTTTTCGTCCACTCCAATTCAGGACGCCTCTCAGTGCGAGCTCCCTTCACCCTGATATTCGGCACTCCTTCCCTTTCCCAATGCGTTGCATTTACGGCTTAACTCGACTCTCTTACTCTAACGTCCTGTCCCCTTTCCTCCATACTGTATGGGCGTCCCTCGCTAGGGACGGGAGACGGAACCTTTTCCACCAGAAAAATCATCTTCCCTTTTAAATTTAGATGCATGCGGGGGCATGGCCCTGGGAGCATGCGCTCCCTTCACCCCACCCACTGGCGCCACTCCTCAGTCCACTTTTCCGCATCGACGGGAACGGACCGCTTTCACCAGCGCTACTGGGTTAGTCCTCCGGCCTTGTAATTCCACTTGCTCTTTCCCGGAGAAGTATTCTTGTCTTCTTTTTTCCTTTCCAATTTTAGGTACTGCTCTGTCCTCTGGTGCCATGCTCCTCTCGGGCACATGTCGACGACGGTGGGCTTCAGCAGATGGCCAGCCTGGAAGTGTCCCTTCCCAACATCCGACCCCCATCCCCTCTGCCTCCGGTGCCTTGGCCCAGACCACGGCTCAGATGGCTGTACCGCATGCGACACCCTGACTCCACGTGCGCTCAAGAATCGACTAGCCAGGTGGAGGGAGCTCTTTGGAGGATCGCCTCCAGAGGACCTTAAAGCATTTGTGAAAAGGAAGACAAGGCCCAAGGTAGGTGCCCTGTTCTCCTCTGCAGCCCGCAAGGGTGACTCCTTCCCTGGAAGGCGCCCAAGCGGGTGGGACCTCTCGGGTCCTCAGACCAGCAAGCACACTGAGGCTGCTCCAGCTACAGGCCCCCAGGCCGAGGGGTTACAAGATCCTACTGGTGCTACCACTGAGGGGGGCGCAAGGCTCTATTACCGGGTCCCAACCCGACGGGCTACGCCCCAACACTGTACCCATGTTTGAGGGGGCACCTGCACAAAGCCCTACCGGCTCCACAGCCAAGGGCACTCCACCTACTGTGGAAGCTGGTCCAAGCTCAGAAAGTTCCACGATGCAGGCACGTGGCACGCAGCAAAACAAAATGGCCACTGGGCTAGACAAAATGACGGCTCACCCAACGCTTTTTCCCTTTGGAGACCAGGCAGGGGAACAAACTTCCAGGTGGGTCAATTCCTGTCAATTGGTCCACATCCTATCCATCCACTTCGCTCTATGTAGCGAGACAGGGCACGCCCAGGACAGAGCAGCCTCAAGGACCTACTCCTATGCCTACACCATCGGGCACACCTCCGGCTTGTGAAGACAGGTTCTTTGAGAAGTTCCTAGCCCTCAGGAGATCACAACAGATGGTAACATCCTCAGGGACGTAATCGGGGACATGCTCCCTCCTGTACAGCTGCAAGCACCCATGGCCACACCGCCCCTGGGTCTAACGCAGCCCCAGGCTCCCATGCCTGTGCCAGTCACAACGGCCCCGGCTCTGCAGCCTCCGCCACTGATAATCGGCACGCCACAGCTGCCTGCGCCTAGCACTCCTCCGGCTACCCCGGACCCGCAGGACACAATAGTGGACACAGACAAGGAGGAAGACCCAGATACCCCATCTCAGCCAAAGCTTTTCACGAGTGACTGATGGGCCTGGCTGAGTACCTAGGAATCTTGCAGCCACAGGTGGAACAACCGAAGGCGTGGGTACTGGCTGAAGTTCTCACACTACGTCCTCCTACTAGAACTGGAATTCCACTCCAAAAGGATGTTGAAGCAGTTGCCAAAAAAGGTTGGCTCAAGCCACACTCTACCCAACCTACCACTAGGCGTCTCGACGCTAAGTACAGGCAAGCAGAAGGAGACCCCCTCCTATTGTCGACACACTCCCAACCACACTCCTCTGTGATAGCGGCTGCATCACTATACTTGCTTTAAGCCACAATCCTCCTTGGCGGCTTTGGCCTCTGCACTCCTGGGTAAGGAGTAGAAGCTTTTGGAGGCGTTCAGGAAGAAAATGTATTCTAACGCCACTCTCCACCTGCACCAGGCCGACGCCATGTTGGCAGTTGTCCACCAGAAGCTTTGGCGACAAATTGCCCATTTCCTCCCTGAGCTCCCCACACACAGCCAGGCTCGCTTCAAGGCTGGGCTGGCAGAGACTAAAATCGTGGCACAAAATATAATGGCATCCACGGTGGCCCACATTGACACTTCAGGGCAAGCCATTTGTATTGCCACGGACATGAGAAGGATGGCTTGGCTTAGGGTGACAAAATTCAATCCAGATGTGCAGGAACGCATACTAGACCTGCCTTTTGAGGGGGCTAACCTGTTCCATTCAACAACGGACCAGGAACTCGATTAGAAAAAGAATAGCTCACAGACAGTGAAATCTTTATCCTCACTAAGTCCACACCCAAGACCTACTGCCAAATGCACCAGTGCTCGAATAAGGGTAGTTCCTTCGGAGGCTTCAGAGGCTTCCAGGATAGATGGTCCAGACAGCCGGACAGATCCCTTAGCCAGCACAGGCGCAAACAGCACAAGGCGGCTAACAGTGGTTTTTTCCAGTCCCCCTCCTCAGCTCCAGTCTCAGACGGGAAGAATTTGTGACGGGTCCATCCAGATCCATGAGTCTCTGGTGGGGGGCATGCATCACGTACACCGCTGGCAGACAAAGTTCACAGACACTTGGATCCTCTCTCTAGTATCGACGTGCTTCCGGCTCCCCATTCCGCCTTCTCCTTCCTCCCCTCCGCTCCCGCAGATTGGTACAGCAACTCTGTTGGTGGAAATCCGCTCGCTATTAGTGAGCCAGGCAGTGGAGGAAGTCCCACCCTTGCAGCGGGACCTGAGCTTCTATTCACAAATTTTCACCATACACAAAAAAATAGGCTGGCCTGAGAGTTGTTAGACGTTTCCACCTTGAGCCTTTCCCTTCCCCTCCAAAAGCTCAAGATGGTTACTCCAGCCTTCATAGCGGAGACATTTTGTGTGGGAGACTGGATGTGCTCCCTCAATCTGAAGGATGCCTACCTACACCTCCCGATCTGGGAACACCATCGGTCCTTCCTGAGGTTCAGGATCATGGGTTTTCACTTTCAATACAGGGTTCTACCCTTTGGACTTCATTCGGCCCCTAGGGTCTTTACAAGACAAATTAACGCACTGGCAGCCCTACTCAGGGCACAGGGCCATCACATTTATCCATATCTAGAAGACTGGCTAGTCAGTGCGATATCTCCGGAGGCGTTCTAGCATATGGCCGCAGTCATCTTGGATACACTGTACGACATGGGATTTTCTGTCAATCTCAAAAAGTCAGTTATTGCCCACGCAGAGTCTGACCATCCTGGGCCTTATCTGGGATGCAAACTCCAAGAGAGCTTACCCTCAGCAGACAAGATCGCAGCTATCAAGAGGGCCACTGGACATTTTCTCAGCAGAGCAGTGACCTCGGCATGGTTTGTTTGTTTTATTGTTTGTAATGCGCATCAGACTCCAGGGTATCAGGGCACAACAGATACAAGAATATGCACAGCTTAGTTGCACTGAATCATACAATGAAATACATTATATTACAAAGCAGGATATACAGATATTTACAGATATTACAGGCATTGTACACAAAAATTAAGTTACCGCCATGGTGTTAGCAGGTAGGTATTACAAGTTGCATTTCGGTTACACAGTCGTGCAGATTAGTGGTCAGTGGATTTTAACCACGGGATTATATTAGTTCTGAAATTCTGGCAGAACTGGTCTACTCTCAGAGAAGGATGCAGGGAGTTCTATAGTTTGGCTGCTTTAACAGGGAAGCTACTGCCTCCAATCGTGGATAGTTTGAATCTGGGGATGGACAAGCAGTCCCGGTTTGCTGATCTAGTTGGTTTTAGGGATGTCCGTTTGTGGAATCTCTCAGAGAGGTAGATGGGTGCAGCGTTGTTAAGAGATTTATGGGTAAGCGGAGCAGTTTTAAGTAGGATTTTGTCATTTGTCCGGAGCCAGTTGTTATGTTGTCTACTCTCAGAGATGTGCTCTATTCTGGAGATACCTAAGACCTCTCTAAGGTCATTGTTTTGTAGGGTTTGGATTCTAGTAATGATGTATTTGTTAGAGCCTATGTATAGGGCATTACAATAGTTCAGACGGGACAAGATGAGGGCTCTGGCCAGGATGGTTTAACTATTGTCTGAGAGAAATGGCTTACTGGTTCTAATGAGTTTACACATGTACGCCGTGGAGGACGCTAGCGTGTTGACCTGTTTATAGAAGGATAAGGTAAAGTCGAGGTAAAGACCTAATGTTTTCACCTCCTGGGCTACCTTGATGAAGTTGCCATCCATTATGAAGGAGGATTAATCGGGTCCTCATTTTTTTAGGTTAGTAGGGGTACCCAAGATGATGATTTCTGTTTTATCATCAATCAAGCATAGACCATGCATGGACATCCATGCCTGGATGATGATGATGATGTACACTCTATTCACCAAGGCCAAATCCTTGTCATAATACCCTGTAAGTGGGAGGAGGATCTGAGTATCATCTGCATAGGTAGTTAAAGTGATACCAAGATGGTCCAGATCATCGAAAAGGGGCTTGGTAAAGATATTGTACAGTGTGGGTGAGACGCAGGACCCCTATGGCACACCGCAGGTGATAGGTATGGGGTCTTCCGCTGCTGAAGGCGAGATGACCCTCATTGTTCTGCCGCTAAGGAAAGATCTAATCCAAGTTATGGCATCTTTGGAGAAGTGAGCTGCTGTGTCGAGATGGTTGCATAGGATCATATTATCCACCAAATCGAAAGCAGCTGAGAGGTTCAGGAGGAGAAGCAAAGCTGATTTTCCACTGTCTCTAAGCTTGTCGACTTGGGTTTTGAGATCGATGAGGGTGGTTTCCGTTCCATGTTGGAGACGGAAGCCTGACTCTCCGGCTCCTAAAGTATTTTTGAATTTGCATGTAGACCACCTTATCTAGTATTTTTAGAAGGAAGGGGACTGTTGTGATTGGCCTATAGTTGGTGGGTGTTAAGGGATCTAGAGTAGTTTTTTTTTTTAAAGTGGGAGTACCCACGATTCTTTGAGGTTAGTGGGGATGGTGCCGGTGGCAAAGGAAGCATTGATGAGCTTGGATATGAAAGGTGATAGGTCTCGAGCCTCATCCTTGATGAGTTGTGCCGGGCAGAGATCACCATGGCAATTGGATGGTTGAGAGACAAAACAATTCTTTCTACCTCGATGATAGATACTTTAGAGAAGTTAAATCGGGCGGGATGGATTTCAGCGGTGTTCACAGATAATTTAGGTGTGGGTGGAACATTTAAAGAAGCTTTTTTTTGGGATATTTTATTTTGTAACGTAGATACTTGGTTGGCTAGTGTGTGTTGGATATCTGAGCACCATTTTTTATCTTTGGTGCAAGTGTCTGGTATTGCAATGGGAGACTCTAATTCTTTAAGAATAGTAAATATTTCTTTCATATTGGAGTTAGCTTGGGAGATACGGGTGTCGTAGGATTCCCGTTTTTCAAGGCAGATTTGTTTTTTGTAGAGTGATAAAAGTTTTGTAAGCTCTAGTTTGTTGGCTTACGATGGTATTTTTTCCATTCAGCCTTGCAGTTTCTTTTTTGTTGCCTTACATTTTTTAGGAATGTTGTAAACCATTTGTTTACATTTTTATGGCTTACTTGGTCTCAGTTTAAGAGGGGCAATCTGATCTAAGGAGGAAGCCATCATTTTGTTATACTCATTGACCATGCTTTCTGGGTCGGTACTGTTAGGAAGTGAGGTGGGGGTTTTGCTTCTTTGGGTAAGGCCATATTTTGATAAGATGTTTGCCGTTGCTAAGGCAGACTGATCCGAAGGGTCATTGAATCCCAAGTTGAGGTCCCCAAGTAGTAGTACTTGCGTTGAGCTTTTGAGGTTACTACAAAGTATAGTATGGCTATCTTCCTCAAATGTCCCATTGGGCCCGGGGGGCGGTAGATCAGGTGGATATTAAGGGTCTGGGAAGTGATCAGTGGTAATTTGACTGAAAGAACTTTGCACGATTGGATGTCGTAAGGGGGGGCTAATCTCATAGAGAGGCTGCATTTACAGATAATAACAATGCCTCTGCCTCTAGTCCCTTGTCTATCTTGTCTTAAGATTGTATAGCCATCAGGAACTGCTAGCATAAGCATCGGCCCTTCTGCAGCGTGCAACCATGTCTCAATGATGGCGAGGAAGTCTAAATTATCGCTCAGGATCAGGTCAGCAATCTCTGTGGCATGTGCTACTAGAGATCTAGAATTTATTAGAGCTCCTTTAATAGGCATGCTCATGAGAGTTGTGGTTGCTAGGCGGGAAGTTAGATGGTCTTTACATTTGAGGTGCTGGGGTGTGCAGTTTTCAGTCTTAGGAAGGTCGTTGTATGCTAACTTGGTACTCGTGGGGGTTGGGTCAGGCAAGGGTATTGGCGTCCTCTTTCCTATAAGGGTGGGTAGCGAGCTAATAGGAGGCTTGTATATTTTGGCTAGTCTAGCTCTGAGACGCCAGTTCTAGACTCTGTTGTGCAAGGATTGCTCGGGATTAGGCATTGAAGGTCGTTCATAGCTAGGGGATGTTTCATTATGGTATTAGTCAATGTGGGGTATGACATACTTGATAGGTCCCCAACGGATAGTGTATGAGGTAAAAAGCAGAGTGTAAAACTCAATGTGAAAAGTGAGATACAGGCAATCTGGTAGGTGGCTGTAGTGAGCATGCTAGAACTTAGCTGTTTGCTAAATGCAATAGTGAAATGGTGGAGCACATTAGGTTAAATGCAATAGTCAAAAGCTGAGGCAAAATAGGCTAAATGCAAAAGTCAAATGGTAAGGCACAATAGGCTAAATGCAAAAGTCAAATGGTGAGGGACAATAGGCTAAATGCAAAAGTCAAATGGTGAGGCACAATAGGCTAAATGCAAAAGTCAAATGGTGAGGCACAATAGGCTAAATGCAAGAGTCAAATGGTGAGGCACAATAGGCTAAATGCAAAAGTCAAATGGTAAGGCACAATAGGCTAAATGAAAAAGTCAAATGATAGGGCAAAATAGGCTAAATGCATAAGTGAAGTGCTGGGGCACAATAGTCTAAATGCAGAAGGGTAGCAGATCCCTGTGTGGCAAAGATGCTAGTAGCAAGTTCTAGTGTCAAGTCACAATAGGGAAGTAGAAGGTATGCAAATAAATTTGATAAGTCTATAGATTGTAAGGTTGCTGCAACATCATGGTCATAATGCACTCGTTCTAAAATGTGTGCAACTGATAAAAAGGTAGCATAAAAGTTCATTCAGTGTTCAATAACATCAAGGCTATACAGTGCATTTCAGAGCAGGGTCAAGGCAGCAAGGTACAGCGTAACATCTAGAAGGGTTCCGATAACGTTAGCCAGTGTCCTAACAATGTATGCGGAATGCAGGATAACACTGGCGGTTATGTGGCAACAGTGAACAAAGATTAGAGCATAAGAAGACACATGCACATGTCACAGCAGGGAAATAACAGCACAAGTGATAGTTGTAGACCACAATGGTGAATCTTTTGTAAGTTGCGGCGTAGCGCAGCTCAAATTGTTACTCTCAGAAGTACCGTAGCATATAAAGAGGGTAGCGTGGAAATGCCACGATGTGTAGCAGTTATACGACAAAGTTTCGTGCCGACTGGCCCGGAACGAGGCTCGCATTGATAATAGGCAGTAAGGTGGGTGGCCAAAAGGAGTCTCTACAAAACGTGATGGCGTCAACTCTGATGAAATTGACACTGGGCAATAGGCTAACAATGATAAAGCAAGAAGCTGGTCAGCAGCACATAGGTGGCAGGCATGAGTGTTCCAAAGCATGAGGAAACTAGGGGCGTTCAGTTTGCAAAGAATGTTAAATAGGAGAGTGGTTGATTATCACATAGTGTAGACACGTTAGGTAAACGGTGAAACCAGGCTTACCAGAGGTAGGGCGAGTCTGAGACAAAAGAGGTTGCTCGAGGCGCTCGGTGGCGAACAGGGGGCAAACGGGGCCTTTTCAACGCGGGCCTTCTCCTGCGTGGGCCGGCTTCCACCTGCCGGCGGGGGTTGTGGGAAGAAGTAGGCGAGTGTTGCTAGGCAACAGATTACAGCTTCTTGATCGTGCTGAGCATGAGATGAGGGTGGCCATTATAGAAGCAGGCACGCTTCAGACGAACAATTTCGATGGTAGTACCAACACCTGCTGGGAGTCATGGCCGCATGTCTCCTTGCAGTGCCACATAGAAGGCTCAAAATGAGGAGGCTGCAGCTACCCTTTTGAGCCTCCTGGAACTAGAAGAAGGGAGCTCAGGCGGAGCAGGTCAGCATACCACATCATCTCTACCAGGATATAGTCTGGTGGAGTACAGACAACAACCTGTGGATAGGCAGGCCCTTCTGTCAACCCACACCTCAGGTCACCATTCCCACAGACTCGTCCCTAGAGGGATGACGGGCTACCCTGGACAACCACAGTGTCCATGGAGTATTGTCCCGTCAGGAGTAGCTGGCGCACATCAACTGGCTTGAGATGATGGCTATCTGGCTTGCTCTGAAAGCCTTCCTACCCGTGATCACCGGCCAGGCGATTCTCATTCAAACAGACAGCTCCACCTACCTGTACTACATCAACAAGCAGGGTGACACCAAGCAGGTCTCCTATCCTCTGCAGATTGGCAATCGACATTTTTCAGTGGGCTCTGGTGAACAGCATACAGGTGTCGGCTGTCCACCTCCCAGGGGAGTCCAACCTAGAGGCGGACAGGCTCAGCATGCTGGGCACAGACCACTACAAATGGTAGTTGAACTAGGTCATTCAGGGGATCTTCACCAGGTGGGGGTCATCCACAGGTGGACCTCTTCACCACCAGTACCAACAAGAGGTGCCCCCAGTTCTCCTTCTGGCTGGGGGAGGCAGGGGTTTGCTAGGCGGCGCAATGCAGATCCCGTGGCACA
Organism: Ambystoma mexicanum; assembly: GCF_040938575.1. Taxonomy (NCBI): domain Eukaryota; kingdom Metazoa; phylum Chordata; class Amphibia; order Caudata; family Ambystomatidae; genus Ambystoma; species Ambystoma mexicanum. The sequence goes on from NC_090933.1 coordinate 41,785,015, forward strand.
ACATGAACGTGTATGCTTTCCCCCCCCCCACTCCTCTGCTTCATAGGGTCATCTGCAAGATCAGGGAGTCGTGGGACCTTCATCCTGATAGCTCCATGGTTTCCAGCAAGACCCTGGTTCTCAGAACTTCTCAGCCTGTCGGACAAGGCCCCGCTGGGTCCAGCACACCTACTCTCTCAGCAGGGGGGCACCGTGATTCACCCCTCCCTGCAGAAATTAGCCCTTGCAGCGTGTTTCCTGAACAGGTCAACCTGGAGCATCTGCACCTGTCGCAGGCTAACCTAGCCATCATACGGGGACTAGGAGCGACGCTACCAGGAGCCAGTACAAAAGCAAGTGCACCAGGTTCTGTCACTGGGCAGAATCAAAGGAAATGAATCCGTTGATTTGCACTTCGGACGATGTCCTATCCTTCCCTGCACACCTCACACACTCGGTGGTGCAGGTAGACATATGCTACACGTATCTGATGGCCATTGGAGTTTACAGGAACTCGGAAGAGGAAGTATTTTTATCCTCTAATCCGGTGGTTAAGAGGCACCTGGCGGGCCTGACTAGACTGTATCCGCCTATCAAGAAACCACACCCCGTGTGGGACCTCAATGTGGTCCTGGGTACCCTGGCGCATAAACCATTCGAGCCTATGGCGTCCGCAGACATCAAGCTAGTTACCATTAAGATGGCCCTGATACTGGGCCTTTAACTCGGCACGCTGAATCAGTGAAATCCAGGCACTTGTGGCTTCAGAGCCATATACTACATTTCACATGGACAAGGTGTGGTGCTCAGAACACACCCTGCATTTTTACCTAAGGTTGTCTCCTCTTTTCACCTAAATGAGGAGATGGTGTTACCGACATTCTTCGTGGACACGAAGGATGACGCTCAGAGGGTATTGCACTGTCTGGATGTCAGGCATGTGCTAGAATTTTACCTGGACAGAACCAAGAGCTTCCGTAAATCAGATGCCCTCTTGATCTCTTTTGGTGGGTCAAAAGCAGGCTGTCCATAGCAAGGCGGATGGTTGTGACCATCAAGGAGGCGTATGAGTGGCAGCACAATTGCCAGCAAACATGCATGCCCACGCCATCGGAGCTAAGGCCACAGCGGCAGCTTTCCGATGACACGTTCCGTGGCAGGTTATCAGCAAAGCAGCTACGTGGGTTACTCCCTTGGCCTTCAGCAAGCACTTCTGCTTGGATGCCAGGTCGGATGCAGCATTTGTTCAGGCAGTGCTAAGGAATTAGTTTTTTTAGGAGGGGCAACTCTCCACCCTGGGTCTACATTCAGTTGTAATCGCCCATACAGTACGGAGGAAAAGGGACGGCACGCAGGGGTAATTATAAGTTTCGAATGGATTGTACCCTCCCACGTATTCCTCATCTTATGACAATTCGTTATCGCCAGCTTCGCTGCTTCGAAAAAAAACATTCGGCAGAGGGCACTGTGCTCGAGGTCGTGAAGTTGATTGTCCCTCGGCGGGCTCCATACCTTGTCGACATCACTGATGGCATAAATGGCTCAAGCCGCGCCCAGTGTCTTAAGTTCCGTGTTTCCGATTGCTTCGCTCTCGAGAACGGCACGCTTTGAAATTTTCTACTGAAGATGTCATCTTCTTCAACACCTTCAACACCCAAGACTGGGTTTAAAAAGTGTATCGACTGCGGATCGAAGATGTCGATCACAGATCCTCACCGTGTTTGTCTCTGGTGCCTCGGTTCTAATCATCGAACCGGCGACTGTGGCTCCTGTCAGTCAATGACGGAGAAGGCCCTTCGTGAGAGGGAAGGTAAACTGGCGATGGGGAGGGAAGCTTCCAAGGCCTCCTCGAAGGCTTCGGGTAAAAAGACATAAAAAATCGAGCGATTCGAAAGAATCGGATCGTCATAGACACTCTAAGAGATCTCGATCTCGTAGTAGATTGAGGCGCTCGTCATCTTCCTCTTCTAAGAGAGTGAAAAGGAGAAATAGATCTCCTTTGTCATCTTCTGATTCATCGACCGAAGTGGTATGATGCCCGACAATGTCGGATTCCCCTAGAAAATGGGAGGAATTTCGAAAGAAGATGATGGCAGTATTTGAGTATGCGGCCTCGACCCCCTCAAAAAAGCCTCAGAAGAGCCGTACCCCTGTTGCTCCATTGGACGACAAATAGAAGTCGGGAACTACTGTGGTAAGACCCGGTAGTATGGAGGATACTCGAAAAACTCGAGTCGAAGACTCATCGAGAGTCGAGTACCTCTCCGATACAACATAAGAAACAGAAGTCGTTGAAAACGTCCACGACTTTGTCGATGCCACTGGTGCCGGCAGCTTCGATATCGAAGCCAAAAGCGTCTTCGACACCTGTGTCGAAGCCTTCAGTCCTTCGACACTTCTGAAGAATCTTTCCATTCCTTCGACGAAAACTCAGGTGGAGGAGAGGAGATTTACTCCATTACCAAAATCAGACTTTTTTAAGTCTTTGTCTTCGATTGTTTAAGAATCTGGCTCTGAGGATGAGGAAATCTCTCCTATTGGAGTGCAATATGGCACTAGACAAGTTCCAGAAGAATTTATAGACCCAGAATCTAAGATGAGAGACATGTGCGAGACTCTGCATTCTGCTAGTGGTATTGACACGTCACCGGAATTAGAGTTTGCTAGACCTGACCCTGCAGAACATGCAGATTCAGGGTACAGGAGTCTGATGAATAGAGTGATAGAATATATGGGTTGGGGTAGAATCTCACCCACTTTTGAACAGGACGATATGACAGACATGATTGTTCGAGGTCCTCAGAAGGATCCAGTTCTCCCCTTCCATATGGCACTTCAGAGAACAGTGGAGAAGAACTGGGAAAATATCTCCTGAAATATTGCTGCTGTAAACAGTAATTTTCCCAAAAAATATAGACCAGCTAGTTCTGATCCTGAATACTTAAACAGACATCCCACTCCAGAAAGTCTGGTTATTTAAGCAGCAACTACTTCAAGACAGATTGCATATCCTACTATCCCCCCGGATAGAGAGGATAAAAAAGTTGATGCTTGGGCCCATAAAGTTTTTACTTCAGGTAGTATGGCTCTTAAGTCAACCAATGTTACCTTAACCCTGGCCACGTTTACCCATACACTGTGGGACTGCATTTCGGCGGCGGCTGATCATATTCCGGAAGGCGAGGAAAGGGAAGACTTCCTTAATATTGTCAAAGACGGGAAGGAGGCAATGGGGGAATGCCTCCAGTCTGGACTGGATACTGCTGATATTATCAGCAGATCCATGGCTGCAAGCACTATATTACGCAGATTTGCGTGGTTGAGAAAGTCGGGGTTTGCACCAGATGTGCAAGCCAGACTTCTCAACATGCCTTTTGATGGCTCGAGGCTGTTTGGTAGTAAGGCTGATGAAAGCCTAGAAAAGCTTCAGACATCAAAAGCGGCAGCTAAATCTCCTACCGCCTCCATGCGTCAGCCTCAGAAACCCTATTCCGGCACATCTTCCTGGAGGGGTCGTTCTTTTCGGTACTACTCCTTTTTTGGTAGAGGAAGAGGACATGCTTTTCAAAGAGGCAAAAGAAATGTCCCTCGTGGTGGACGAGGAAGAGGTGCGAAACCAGCCTCAGGATCTGCATCTTTGCCCTCAGCTGCTCCTGCAGCCGCCTCCAAATCACTCAGAGACCTTGTTACACAAAACCCCAGTGGGAGGCAGGATCTCTCAGCATTTGAAGGAATGGCGGGTCATTACCTCAGTTGCTTGGGCACTGGAAACAGTAGCTCAAGGTTACCGTCTCCCCTTCCTAAAAAGGCCTCAGAACCATCCACCGGGAACCAACTCTGTCAAAATTCCAGATCCGCTCCTGTTGCTGGAAATTTTAACCCTGCTGGAGAAAGGTGCTATAGAACAAGTACCTGTAGCGGAGAGGAACAAGGGTTGGTAATCCCCATACTTTCTCATCCCAAAAAAGGACAGAGGATTGAGACCCATCTTGGACTTAAGAAACTTGAACAAGTTCCTCAGGAAGGACATGTTCAAGATGGTGACCCTTTCTCAGATCCTTCAGGCTCTCCAACACCAAGACTGGTTGGTATCATTGAACCTTCAGGATGCTTACTTTCATGTGCCAATCCATCTCAAGCACAGAAAGTACCTGAGGTTTGCGATTGGCAATTCTCACTATCAGTTTCGAGTTCTGCCATTCGGGTTAAACTCCACCCCAAGGGTTTTCAGCAAATTAATGGCGGTGGTAGCAGCGAGTCTCAGGAGAGGGGGGATTCACGTCTACCCCTACCTGGACGATTGGTTGATCAGAGCACGTTCTCCTGAACAAGCACATGAACATCTTTCGATCACCTGCCACTTCCTTGACAAAATGGGCTTCTCCCTCAATTTCAAGAAGTCCCACATGGTACCATCCCAAAAGCTCCAGTTTATAGGAGCAGTCTTGGATACTTCCTCAGGAAAAGCCTTGCCTCATGAGGTGAGAGCTCTCCACATTCTGCAGATGGTAACAAAGTTCCAGAATGGCCAGCATCTACCGGCCTTCCATTTTCTGAGGTTGCCCGGCCATATGGCATCCTGCATTTTCCTAGTACCAGAGGCCAGATTGAGAATGAGATCCCTTCAGTGGGCACTCAGAAGTCAGTGGTCCCAGTTCTCAGGGAATATGTCGGATCTTCTGAAAGTCCAGAGCGCAGTTGCTCAGGATCTACTATGGTGGGCTTGCAACGACAACATCCTCAAAGGAGAATCTTTTTGGCAACCATGGCCGGAGATAACAGTAGTAACGGACACCTCACTCACAGAGTGGCAAGCACACACCAACGATCTGACAATCAGCGGTCGTCGGTCTCCATCGGAGTCCAAACTACACATCAACCTATTGGAGATGAGGGCAATCAGACTAGTGCTGAAGGCCGTCCTGCCCTCTGTCCAGGGAAAGAATGTCCTGATAATGACGGACAAGACAGTGGCCATGTACTACCTCAACAAGAGAGGAGTAGTAGGGTCACTACCACTGTGCAGAGAGGCAATGGCGCTCTGGTTCTGGGCAATACGAGAAGGAATCTCTCTATCGGCAGTTCACCTAGCCGGAGAGCAGAACACGGCGGCAGATGCTCTGAGCAGGCAGAGCACAGTCTCCCAAGAGTGGGAGATAGCTCAGGAAGTCCTTCTGGAGATCTTCGCCTTTTGGGGAACCCCTCAAGTGGATCTGTTCGCTACCGCAATCAACCGGAAGTGCGAACAGTACTGCTCAAGGGAATTTCCTCCGAGAGGAGCTCTAGGAGACACGTTTGTAGTGGAGTGGAAGTTCCCACTTCTGTATGCGTTTCCTCCAGTCCCTGTGATTGCTCAAGTAATCAGGAGGTTGAGAAAGTTCAGGAAAACCATGATCCTAATTGCCCCGGAATGGGCCAGGAGGACGTTGTACCCAGACCTTCTGGACATGTCCATCTGCCCTTCAATAAGTCATCCGCAAAGAGAGGATCTTCTCTCGCAAGAGGAAGGTCGGGTTCTCCATCCAGAGGTCTAGACACTCAACCTTCACGCATGGTGTTAAGACGGATTTCTGAACTCTGTCCTGGTGGCGCAGAAGTTCAGAAGGCCAACCTAATTACTTGGAACAGGGTAACCTCTGGACAAGCCAGACCAATCAAGGTAGCGATCGCGGCGGTCAAGACTAGGTCTCAAGAGGGGTGAGGGTGACTGAAAGCCCGCAATGAGCACACAAAGCAAGAGCGCTTACAAACTACTCCAAACAGTTGTTATATCAAAAATAGATACACATTTATTTTAAGGCCTTTAAAATAATGACCGTAGCGAGAAAATCACAATATCACAATATTAAACCAACACATACCATATCAACACAATATATATACAAATACACAGTCGCAAGCGTTTAAAGCACGAAATATGTAGTCCACCTGAAAGGAAAGGAAAACAGGCAGTGCGATAACGCTTTAGACTCAGTTCGCCTTCAGAGGCACCTAACTAGATGGAAGTCCGAGCCCTGCGAAGAGTGGAGCCTTGTGCTCAAAGTACCTGCCACGCCGGTGCCAACGGGCAAAAGGGGAAGCTCTTCAGAGGAAGTCAGGCAGTTCGGATTAGTGCACAGCAGAAGGAGAACAGGTTCCGCAACTCAAGCGCAGCCTCCACAGCGGGCAGAAGCAGAGCGCGAGTACGGCCAAAAGGGTGCTGTTTTTACACAGCAGGGAAAAGCAATGGGATACTGCAGGAGGGCGACCAGATCCTAGCTAAACTACTCACCGGTCCCCGAAGCAAGCAGATCCAGGCTTCTCCACGTTAGTTTCAGCAGCTGGCAGGTTCAGAAGAGCAGGGAACGCCTCGTAGTCGTGTAGAGCAAAAAGACGTCCCAATCGACGAAACCAGCACAGTTTGTTGCCGCAGCAGGACAACGGAGCGGCCGTGTGTATTCGAGCCAAATGTACACTCCTCCCTTCAGACTTGGGAACGCCAAGCGTACGAAGCGTGGGAGAGTGACAAGGACTCGAAATACAACACAACCTGGCGGCAGTTACAGAGCAGGACTCCCTTGTAAGCTGGTCAGTCAACTGGATGGCCCAGAGACACTTCCGAAGGCTTACTTGGCAGGAGATGATGAAGTCGCCGGGAATAGCTGTTCCTGCTATTCCAATGGTCGAAGCACCAGTACAGGCCTTCTGGTTCGATCCAAGGAGGAAAGGGTTTCACAGGACGACAGCAGTGCAAAGGAGGATTCCTTCAGCGGGTCACCAGCGATTCCTCGGTCTAGCCTCTTGGTTGCAGGATACTTGGCTCCTGTATTCCTTCGTTCGTGAGAACTCAGGAGATCAACATGGCAGTGGTGTTTCCAGCTCCCTCTTATCCACGGTTCCCTTCGCGCCAAAACGGAGGGGAGCCAATGGGAGATCCGCTCATCAACACACATACCATACGTGGACCAATCACGGACCACGGTGGTCCCAGGCATTCACACTACCCTAGACTCTCTGGCACCCAGGATGTGTATTGGGACCAGACATCCCAGCCCACACCCTGGAGGCACACAAACGACATGTAGAAGCCCGCGAAAGCAACCACGTTTCGCGGGAAAGTACATGCCCAAATAAGGAAGGCCCCGGGTCGCCCGACCTGGGGAAGGTGAAGGGAGCAAGACGGTCAGTGGACAGGACAAAGGAGCCTCGTGGTCTGGCCATTTTGGGAGCCAGGCCACCATGTTGGGTTCAGTGCGAAAAACGTGCTCAGAACGCCAAAAGGAGCTCAAAATAAACAAAACGATCGCTGCCACCATTCCAGTCCCTGAATGACTTGCACCGATCAAAATACCATCCTAAAAGAGTATCTAGGGCCTGTAGAAGGCTAGAGACCCAAGAGAGCTGTAACTTAGCTTACAGTGCCCTCTTGTGTCATGTTGCACTAAAGCCGCAACATGATAAAAGAAACTACGGGAAACAGCGTTCCCCGGTACTGACTGTCTTAAGGGCATGTCAGTTTCCCCGTAAGAAAGGAGCGAAAGCCCAGAGAAGTGCGGCAGAAGGCTGTACTTCTCTGGCAAAGTCAAGAACAAGGTTAAAAACAATAGCAAAAAGTTTAGGGGTTGCCACATGGAAGGAAAATTCCCTACAATTACGAAATCTTTCCTAACACATGGTTTCTGAGAGGTTGAGATACAAGGATTGGGATCTTCCGGATGACGTTATGGAGATTTTGCTTTCGGCCAGAAGGCCAGCACCGAAATCTTTGTACCGGTGTTGTTGGAACAGTTCAGTAACTGGTGCAAAGATAAGGATGGGGACCCTTTTCAATCTGGCACCCCAATGGTGCTTTCTTTCCTATTACATCTAGCCAATCTGGTGCTCCAGATTGGATTAATTAAAGGATATCTTGCTGCGCTGTCCATTTTTAGTCGCTCCTCGGAAGAGGTTTCCTACTTCAAAATTCCATTAATCATTCAATTCCTGAAAGGGCTTACTAACGTATACCCTCCATTACCTTTTCATGTCCCAACTTGGGATTTAAATCTAGTACTTAAGTTTCTAACTTGTATACCTTGTCCTTTTAGGCTTCTAACATTAAAAACTGTCCTTCTTGTGGCCTTAACATCAGCCCGCAGGGTTAGTGAACTACAGGCTCTCTCATGTAAACCTACATATACTACTTTTTACGAGGACACGGTAGTTCTTAAAGTTGAACCTTCTTTTTTACCAAAAGTAGTTTCTGACTTCCATTTGTCACAAAAAATCATATTACCAACATTCTATCCTCCTCTTCATTTGGGCAAAGAAGAGGAGATACTGCACAGACTGGGCCCCAAAAGGGCTCTCAGTTTTTACATTTCAAGAATGTCAAAATTACGTCAAGATGACCAACTCTTTCTAGGTTATACAGGTCATAAATTGGGATTATCGGTGACAAAACAAACCATATCCATCTGGATCATTCTGGCCATAATTGAATGCTACAGATTGGCGGGAAAGGACCCCGAGATGGGCTGCAAGCCCATTCCACTAGGGGGGATGGCTACTTCTGTGGCTCTGAAGAGGGGAGTTCCTGCTGCGGATATTTGTTCAGCTGCAACATGGAAATCGATGCATACTTTCATCAAGCATTATTGCTTAGATGCTGCCTCCTCCAATGAGGGGTTATTTGCCAAGACGGTACTTCATTCCGTCCATGAAAACAATATCTAGTACTCCCACCTCCAAAATTGCCACTGCTATGGGAGTCTATCATAAGATGAGGAATACGTGTGAGGACAAAATCCATTCGAAGAACAAGTTACTTACCAACTGGAATGTTCTTTCGACTGGATGTTCCTCCCACGTATTCCTCATCACCCCTCCCAACCTACCCCGCAGTACAGTTTGCGTTTTCTTACACTTTCCTCTCATGAAGAGTGCATCAGTCATGAGGCACGCCTTGGTGTTCCTCCAATATTTCATCGAAAAAACCGAACTGAAGCCAACGGCGGCTCGAGCCATTTATACCATCAGTGACGTCGACAAGGTGCGGAGCCCGTCGAGGGACAATGGACGCCATGACCTCGAGCACAGCGCCCTCTGCTGAAAAAAACATTCCGAAGCAGCGAAGCTGGCGATAACGAATTATCATAAGATGAGGAATACGTGGGAGGAACATCCAGTCGGAAGAACGTTACAGTTGGTAAGTAACTTGTTCTACTCACCATAGTGACTAACGTACTCCTAGTCCATAGTCCCCTTTCCCCCATACGTCCCACATCCTCCCCCATAATAAAACCGGTGCCATTAGTCAATGTTAATATTGTCGATGCGTCAAAGGGGACTGAGGATTGGTGCTGGTGGGTGGAGTCAGGCAAGTACATACTCCTGGGGCCGTGCCCCTGCACACGTCTAAATGTAAAGGGGAAGATGATTTTTCTGGTGAAAAAGGTTCCATCTCCCGTCCCCAGCGAGGGACGCCCATCCAGTATGGAGGAAGGGGGAGTTTGGACATTATCCACTACTGTGAGTAACTTATAATTTCTCGCACTTGATGCTCTGCATCCTGAACTCCTTCAGTGGGTCTTGGCCAGCTGATTTCAAACTCCTGTGCTTTCTCTCGTCCCACGGCCCTGCCTCTGTTGTATGATGTTCTCATGGGGCTTTCCCAGCACCTTATAGAAGTCCTTCCTTTCTTTTGGACTCGTACTCTGTATGTTTCCAATGATCTTCTTTTCTTTTACAGACATCAATGATGTATTTGGTTGACAATAACAAATGTTGATTTGTTCATGCCTTCCTCCATAGGATGTTAATAATGATGTGGTAGCAAAACTTTATTTTTTTTTTCCACTTAAATTCTATTGAACATTTTCCAGACAAAAGAGCAAATCAATAACATTAGATCAACAATAGCTACTCTAACACTGCAATTAGAAACCTCCCTCTCCCTCTCCCACTCCCTGCTCAAGAAACAACAGTATTCAACATATTAATGGAGTCTCAAGGTCCACGCGATCAAGGGACCAACACACCACAGCAGCTGACACGTTAGGCTCAAACAGAAAGAGGAAATAAAATGACAGATACTGGGAGATACACACAAAATGAGTATCAGTCTATTTCACGAGAGTTCATAGTCTCATCGATTCACATCTCTCGTGGAGCAGAACCACCATCCAGTCTTGCAGGAAATAGTTCATAGTATTGTGAGTCAAGGCTGAGTTTCTCATATGTAAATATCGCCCACAGCTTGGCCATCCAGTCTGATTTTCCCGGGGCCAAAATGCTTTTCCACTTTCGAGCTAAGGCCAGTCTCCCTGCTCGGAGCATGGCCTGAACCACGCTGGGCAGGGGATCCCATCCAGGGAGGAGACGCCAAAGAGGAATTCAAGGGTGAGAAGGGGCAGAGGGACCCCCATTATCTCGTTAATCCAACTCGAGAGGTCTGCCCAATATTTCTGTATAACCGGACACTCCCACCACAAGTGGAACCACGTTCCTCATTGGCCACACCTCCTCGGGCAGACTGGGACCAACGCCGGATACATTTTAGCGAGTCTCACTGGCGCAAGGTGCCACGCTTGTAGAACTTAAAAGTTGTAGTCCATCGTTGCTGTGTACAATCTGCCCGAGAAAAGGGACTTAAAGATGGCAGTTGCCCCCTCCACCACCATCCCAACCTAGTTTGCCACTGCTTCTTGAACCCCTGTCTGCTCTCCACGTCTGCTGTAATTAGGACTTTATAAAATGTAGACAACGACCCCTCCTTAAGGTGGATTCAACTATGATTTTCTCAAGTGGCATAAGAGGACGAGCCAGCCCTTCCACCCAATGGCTATCAGTCAGGATCCCTTTCACTCGGATATGGTCTAAGATTGACATCAGGGATTCTCCCATGGCATCTCTTAAACTAGCATATTCAATGAATTCACCCTGTTTGAAGAGCTGTGCCGCACGTTCAAGGCCCACATCCGACCAACCCTGTGTCCCACGCAGGTCTCTATGGCCCAGGTTGATCGGGGGGCCCCAAAGAAAGGACAAAGGAGAGAGGGCCAGGAAGAGAGAGTTGTGTTTTCTCTGTCATCCTTTCACAGTTTCCACAACACAGATAAGGGTGGGTGATTCCTAATTTTATACAGGAGGTCCTTGGCAGGGGACCACAAGAGATCTCTCACCTTCTTGGGGTGAACCTGCACATCTTCTCTGTAAGACCAGTAAGTTCTGAAATCATCTCTCGAATGCTCCAACGTCACTCTTAATTGAGCGGCTTAGCAATACTTTATTTAAGGAGTTCCTCACAGGAGCAGGAGCTCTTGTCCCCAGAGGGGTAGTCTCTCCCCTTGAGGTCCCGCTTGCCGCTACCCCTAGGGAGTGTTGCCTAGCAAGTGCTCACCGCAGATACCAGCCTTAATCCTTTAAGATATTGGTTTTAATTCAGACAGAGCCAGATCAGCCCTTCATTGTTCCGAGGTTGATAAATTGAGTACCATTAAAGTGGATAATAACCCTGGCTGCCTCCCAGGCCGAATTAAAGCGGTCAGGAGAAGCTGGTGGGAGCACAAAGAAGACTTCTTCAGGGTGTCTTCTCTTCCACTTCTCTTCCAGCTTGTCCAGCCAAAACGGGCTGGATGGAGAGAGCCAAGCAGGGATGGCCAAGCCCAGGTGATGCTCCACTCCTCACCTACATGGGACAGGGAGGTAGCAGTTCCTGTTTCCGTCACCCATATAGGTTAGCATTGCAGCGTTGTTGTTTTTTGTGCAGGTCTCCTACTGGTACCATTGTTCATAGCTTTGGAGGTGAGGAGGTGAACTGTGTGGAGAAGCAGCAATGCCGCCCCTTTTTGGTCCTAACTGAGCACTATGGAATTTCTTGTTGCAGTGATCTCTAATCATAATGGAATTAAGCCTTGCTATGCTAACTGACTATTATAGAATCAGGCCTTTGAGGACTGAATGGTGTAACAGACTCTGGCTTTGTGCTTCTGTATCATAAATGGTATCAAATTGCAACAAGGATTCAGACCTTACTATGCTAATTTAGCATAATGCAATTTTGTCCTGCTGTTTTATCTCGTAAAGCTAGCCAAACCTCTGCATCGCCAAACTTGCATGTCTGCAGAATCCCACATATGGGTTTCTGTTTGACTCGTGACTCTTTTGTACTTCCAAACTCTCATCCCTAATCACATCAAGGTGTCTCTGGTGTTTCACGCTCAACATACACCTTCTGAATGTAATCCCCTGCACCCATCCAACACCAACATCATCACAAACAGCAACTGCTCATATCTCACTTAACAAGTAAGTATGACCTCTCACACTGCAAATGTCCGGCATTGCTGAACTGTGTTCACTCTGCTGTATGTAACTCTTTATGGAAACACTTTGGATGGCAATAATTAACTGTAAGTGTTGCTCTCCCGCAGAACCTGGCCACCAAAATGGATAACCCTAACTCACCACAATTCCTGGATGGAGGTGTCCACATCATGTCAGTGCATAATACACTGTGATGGGACTTGGTGCTGAGTGGCTGACCTCTCAGTAACAGGCTATTGTGTCTTCCGTTTGGGAGTTTCCTTTATTTCAGAAGTGGGGGGGTTGATGGGCCGCTATACTACTGATTAGTGCATCGTATTACATTGAATGATCCTACACTATTGTACTGTAGAAGGAGAAGGAAGTCTGTGGCTGTTAGGCACCCTGGTTTGTGGCAGCGCTGGCAGGACCTCTTTGTTAGAATGAGGTAGAGCATTGTTGGTGGAAGGGGATCACTGGAAGATCCATCATTGACACCAATTAAAATCCCCATCCAGAAGTCCTAGAAGTTTGTTAGTGTTGCACGATTTCTACATACCATACTGTTGGATGTTGCTGCCTTTGTGCAGATTCTGCGGGATGCACTTTCCAACCAGGATTTTCCTTCCGGTATGTGGCAATGCTTCAGCTACCAATAGGAGCCACTGTGTTAATTGTTTCCGCAGATGATGGAAAATCACCTTGCCAGATCCTGTTATAACCAATTCTGCTATCGCACAGCTCTGAACATCATCACCGGCACTACACCATCTGTTGCAGTTCAGTATCATTAAGTTCACATCTGGCTACTTTAGTATTGTCTTACACTCTGTAACATGCCTGTAAAAAAAAAAAAACAGTATGAAATACCTGAACAATCTCTTGTATTAGATTGCTGTAATAATGTTTTTATTGATATTCTGTCAAGTTTGATGACCTTATATTTGGAGTGATATTTGTTATGGGAACTCTTGTCCATGGGGTCTTGCACATGCTTTATACAACTTAAAAATAAATCTCTACAACGATAAACAGGCTTCCCACACCGACCACAAGTTTTAGTTTGGGCTACCTTGATGTGACAAAGTCGCAGTGCAAACATTGCATCGAATCCCTGGTCTGCTTGGGAGTTGGACTGACCAGACCAACCCTGAGCTGTTAACAAACCCCCCAAAACAGCAACTAATTAGAAACTACTAGGTCCCAAAGAAACTGGATATTCGGGACTAAATCTCCCAAGATGCATTAGGTCTAGCAATCCAAAACTCAGAGTGGATTCAAGAATGTTTTTCAGGGATTCATGGAGAGAGATGCTATGGAGAAACACTAGCACCTACAGAGAGACCACTTATTCAACTGGTGTGGATCCTCGATGGAAAAAACCTATTTTATGCCACCGTATCTCCACCACTTCGACTCAGCAGCAGTGTGTAAACAGGTTTCTCCATGCCCTGCAGCTGCAGCATTTAAAGAGAAATACTTTCCTTCCTGCTTACTCACCAAAGTAAAAACGATTTTTGCACAGGTAGCAACTTACCAGAGATTTTCATGCAATGTTCCCTCTAAGCTGTGCACACGTGCACTTCCCCAGCTTCCTTCTGGCTGCCACTCAGAAGAGTTTTAGCAGCGCGCACAGACAATTCCAACCATCTTAATAACAAGAATGACTAAGGCAAAGGCCACAGCAGTTATCTGACGTTTACTTTCTCACTTAATAAAGCTACATTATACCATCTATTTGGGTGTAGCCTATTTACATTACCCTACTGTGCGTAGCGTGACTTTAAAAACCGAATACATCCTCAAGAACTTAAATATGAAAAAGTGTCTCTATGAACAGAAGATCTAGCTAAGATATACCTGCACACACTAACCAAATAACCTTCCCTCCACACCCATGACTCCTATACTAACTCTACCCCACTTGCACCTTATAAATAACTTCTGCCCCAGGTCACATCTAGATATTACCGGACAACCTTTACTCTGCCTGCCTTTGCTCTACAATACCTTACCAGTCCTGTACCGACATCCAATTGTTTTATGTTTGTAATATGAATAATGTTCAAGCACCAGAATTTCTGTTTGAGTTCCAGTGGGCATAGGCCATAACAAATTATATGGTAACTTTGCTGTACAAAAATGTTTTCTCTGAGCACTTGTATAATCCTATACCTACCTAAAAACGTTAGGATGAGTTATGCTGCAAAAAGTCCTGTATGCACTGCAAAATAATTGTGTACATGGATATTCATGACATTTTCTTAAACATTCCATAATATCATAGTGATATTTTGCTTGCAAAGTATTTTGGGTATGCAAATATCCCTGTGAGTGTTTTACTGCTATAATCCCTTACTTATTAAGGAGCCCTCTCAACTAGTATTGGAGGCTAGCACAGGAACCAGGGAAGGATACTGGGGAAGGGCACAGTGGTGTAGAACAAATGAGCAACTTTAAAAAACCAAGTCAGACGTTTCAGCAGTACACTAGAGTGAAGGAAATGTGTTTGTTTGCAAAGGATAGGAAGCTCTAGTAACAGAAGAAGGCACTCAATCTTTGGTACCTACGAGCATTGCAGCTATTAACTGTGACGAATCGCTGGATGTCTTGTCACTTCTCCCCAGGGGGGAACCTTTCCCATGACCCCAGGAAGGTGAGGAAACTACCACATAGCCCCCCCAGGGATGGTATAATGTGGGAGGATCTCATGGGGATGGTCTCCCCCCTTGCCATCGAGCCCTCCCCTGGCGAGGACGACGACCATCTAGGGTATAGCCCTTATGCGATCAGACCCCCCACATACTCTAGCCTCTCTTTCTGCTAACCTCATAGTAGACAGTAGACTGTTATAGGGCAGACTACCTCAAGGTTCTAGAAAGTACTAAGACGAAGATCAACATCGGGAACATAGGTAATCCAAGTACTGGGACGAGGTGGGACACGGGCACAATGAAGAGCAAAACCAAAAAGTCACTGCATCTGCATAGACTTCTGTGGAGGCCTGGTTCCTCTCACGCCGTAAAAATCAAAGGACTGCCATCAGGGAGAAACAGCTAGGATGTGAGACCGGGAAGTATGAAGGAGATGTAGAGAAGGCCAGGACTGAGCCAAGAGCAGTCCGCTCCCGGAATCAAGAGGACAACAGAACTCCTTTGCCCAACAGCGTCCAGGCGGTAACAGGAGACTGGCAGACTGTGATGCGAACACAAGAGGCAGCATCCATACCGTCTGTCCAAGGGCCGTGCAGGAGATCCACAAGGTGAAGTCACAGAGACAGAGATGCCCATGCTGCACAACAGAGTATGAGAAAGACCCCAAGAACAGCTGGCGATGCATCCCGGGAACAGGCAAGGTAACAGGAGATGTGCAGGGACCGGTAGGGGATGGAAGGTACAGGAGGCAAAAACACTCTATGGATATAATGAGCAGGACTGTCCCCTTCATGTGAGTACTTGGCAAGTGCGGCAGCCATGGGGACATAAAGAGAAGTGGAGAGAAACCAGGGTCGGGGACCCAAACCAAGAGTGATACTAGTCATCTTCCTTGTGGCAGTACTTGGCGGGGAAGTGAACCAAGTGGCAACAATCAATGAAGAAGAGAAGGCAGGGTAGCGGACCCTCCGAACACTCAGAGTTGGGTGTTATAGGTGTAAAACCTGGCAAAGAGACGACCAAGGGAAGGTAGTCATTCCCCCTGGTTGTAGGAGACTGTTTTATGATTTCCAGGGGAAGGGAGTAATTCTCCTGGTAATGTGGACCGGGAGGAAGGTCCTGTAGGAGGCAGTTTTATGGTTGCCTGGGACAGGGAGTAATTCCCCCGGGCTAATTTAAGAAGGGAGGCAATCTCCTGGCCCACCAAGGAAACATTGTGTGGAACTTTGACCCTAACACAGGAGAAGGCTGGCATTCTGTGTGAGAAACCTGAAGATGTCTCCCTGACTAGTCCCCAAAGGTCTGCCATCCAGGTGGCCAGGACACGGCCATCGCTATGGGATCCAGTTCCTGTGGGTGGCCCAGTGATGGAGGATCACCTGGGT
Organism: Ambystoma mexicanum; assembly: GCF_040938575.1. Taxonomy (NCBI): domain Eukaryota; kingdom Metazoa; phylum Chordata; class Amphibia; order Caudata; family Ambystomatidae; genus Ambystoma; species Ambystoma mexicanum. Next base: position 41,801,297 of record NC_090933.1, read on the forward strand.
GGGGGGCTCCTCAGGGAGTGGATGTGGGACACCAATGGGTAAAACGCAGTATCCACATTCTTATAACACCTTTTCCCCAATTCAAACACTCTACACCCCCGCCCTTTTCGACGCAAACACTTTTGCATATCACGAAGGACGACAGACTCACAACGGAGCCATTAACCTGACATGTCCCATCACAAGGGTCAGGCAAGGTCATGCAATTGACCAGAACCACAAACACCTGACATCCCTTTCCCTTCCCCATAGGGATAAAAGATGGAGCACGAGAGCACAATATGAGCAAGGCAGACCGCACGACGAGAGAGCTAACTCAGCACAGCAGTTCAAGAGGAGGATAAAGACAGCACAAACCGAGAGTGGGACAAGGAGAGAAGCAACCTTGCCCTTTCCGACCAAGGCCTGTGAAAACTCTGCAGAAGGAACCATAAGACTGCAAACAATAGCCAGCTTGTGTTGCAGCAGATGTCAACGGTACACAGGGCCCTCCAACGCTGATAACCAAGCACGGGGAAAGACGCTTGTCTCTGTGATACCAACCTTGACTCCAGAGAGAAGAAAAGCCAAGCGGTTCATCACAGCCAGTGAGTAGAGGGGAGAGCCGATAAGAAACCAAACTGTATTGAACTAAAATTGCAAACGGCTAATTGAACTGTGAAAGTACAAAGAATTGTAGATACCAAGAGGGGGGAAAACCAGCAACAGAGGAGTCAGGCAACACGTGGGTGCTCACTCGGGAAACTCTGGACGATTATCCGATTGTCAAAACTACCATAACCAGAAGGCCTTGGGAAAGGCAAGAAGGGGGTCAAAGTGGTCATACAGTGGTCCAGTAAAATCCTCTGTACAGTCGAAAGTCTTTGACTGACAGCTGATTGTGAAGCTATGGTATTTGAATCCCATCTCGTAAAGCTGATGACTAAGTTGGCAGGAGTGAACCCGAAGGAGGGATACCGATAAACATGGGGCGAAGTCTAAAGTCCCAATATACAGTGTGTTGACAAGAGTAAACCCGGCAGAGGGATGTCCAAAGTGAACTGTTTAAAAAGACATTAAGATTGGTGGCCACTGAAGGAATTGAGTTGCAAGCAGTAGTGAACAAGAAGCAGGGCAGCTAACAAACAAAAAGGGTCTGAGCTCGGAAGATTGGGACCAAGGGGTGAAAAGGCATCACCCATCGTACAAGTGGAAAGGAACTTTGTTTATTATTTTGAAACATGTCAGGTCCTCGGAGGCAAGAGACTTTTTATACAAATGAGACTTAACTACCAAAGGCCCTGCTTGCTCAGAGCGGAACTGTTGGCTCATGCTCTGAAAGCTTGAGCGTGTGCTGTACTCCAGAATTCTACCTTGTCCCATGCTGAAAACGTGGGGAAGGGAGTCCCTGACATCCTGCCTTATTATTTGGGAACACTTCCTTCTTTCTTATGAACATTATTCCACATTTCTTTTTGTATTTAGCGTAAGGATTGGCAATAGTTCTTTTTCTTTAGTATAGGCCCTTTTATTTGACAAGACGCCACTCGGACTGCCTTATTGTTTGATGGTCCCATCTTAGATCTTCGGTTTAGATTAGACGTTTTTCCAACCTACCTATACAGCTTAATAAACACCCTTGAACTATGATCACTTGTATCTGTCTTTACTATTGCCACCATGAGTTCCTTACATATGGTATCAGGTGTGGGATGTGACTTAATTGAAACAAATTGGGGAACCCTACTGTTTCAACCCCAGCTCAGATTTAACTTCCTCTGTCTAGTTTTCAAAGCCCTCTATTGTTTTGCCCCTCCCTATCTATCCTCCTTTCTCACTTTCTACACTCCTTCTTGTCCTCTCCGTTCTGTGGATCACTTCCTTCTCTCTGCTCCTCCTCCACCCTGTGCCCCTTCCCGCTTCCGCTCCATCCAACTTCTTGCTCCTTTCCATTGGAACCGCTTACCTCTCCCTGTCCGCTATATTACTTCCTACCCCTCATTTCGTACATCTCTAAAATCCTATCTCTTCCATTCACCCCGTAGTTCTTTTGCTTCCTCTCTCGCCACTGAAACCTCCTCCCCCTTCACCTCCTAACCCCCTCTCTCACTTTGGTCCCCCTCCACTTGTGCTTAATCACATCAATAATGTAAATTGTTCCTTGTACTGTTTTCTGGTTTGATTCAATATCATGTTTTGCTTGTTGTATTTGCTTGTTCCTCGTGTAAAGCGCTTTGGATTAAAGCGCTATATAAATCTGAATAAATACAAATAAAGTTTTAGAAAGTGGTCCACCGTACCTTTTACTGTCAACCCCACCTTGTATAGTAATCTGTATTTCAGTAGAATTGATTATTGACCAGGAATTGCGCAAGTTCTTCTGAACCATTGCTTTTAACATCAGTTCCCCATCCTGTTGCAAATGCAAGTATCTATTAGATTTTGACCAATTTCTGTGCTTATTTCTTAAGGTTTTTACATCCCTCCAGTATTCACGCTCATCCTTTTTATTAATTTTCAGATCCCTCAAGGCTTTCTTCAATCCTCTTTTATTTTCCCCAGGTTCTTTCATCGAAACAATGATCATAGTTGCAGATGACTTGTTTGCCCCTTTCACCTGGGGGATTTGAGTCCCCAAGAAACCTTACAAAAGTTTTTGGATCACAGATAATTTTTTTAGATCATTCTCATTCATTGGATTAGTGATATGATTAAGAGAATTCATAAGATCCCTTCTCCCTCTCTGAAATGTAACCACTCTATTCTTCCCAGTATTTGCACAAACTGCATATAAATATAAGTCCTCCCCAGACTCAACGGGTTGAGCAAAAACTTATTCCAATATTTCTTGGTCACTTGGATGCCACCTATTAACGGAAAAATGCGTGCATTGTTCAAACAGATTCTTGGAAAGAAATAGATAATCTATTTTTATTTTTTTTATTTTATTTTATTGTGGTATAAATCAAACATGTTTTTTCACAAGTACCAACCAACAAAAAATAAAAAGAATACATTTTCCAAGATTTCTTATCTTCAAAATTTCAGTCCAAATAAATAATCAAACATATTGGTCTCAAATAAAACCTAACTGTAAAACTAACCACATTTATGGTCGTGCTGTTTCATGGCCCGAAGTCATTCTCACCCAAAAATTCTCAAATGTCAGCCAGTCACTTGAGCTGACAAAGTGTTCCAGGTATTTCTTAACAAATGCTCCAATGACCGGTTTTTGGGATTTTGACATTGTGGGCATAAATGTCTGCTTTTTTCACCCCAACCCTAACGAACAAGAACCACTCCTGTATGAATCAAACCCAGGCAAAATCTGAGAAAGTTTTACCTCCATTTTGCATCCGGGAACTTCATCAAATAGTTTGCTACAGAATTGAGTTTATCAGTCGGGGAGAGCGAGGGTGCCACAATAGAGGATCGTGTGTGGTCAATTGTCTTTATCCAATTGGATGATAACAGTTCCTTCTTGATCTTCATGGGGTTTGTGGTTAGAGTATCTATGTCACTATTACATCTGGTAAGAATTCCTTGAGATACTCTTTTTAAGGCCTGTAGTGTCCCCACCGAATCTCGGCTCAGATGGACTTGGAGATCTTCATACAATGTGTTTCGTCTTGGATTTGTTATCAGATTATAGAGTGATAAGAGCTTCCAATCGTCCTGCACCCCAAGTGAGGAGAGGCCCAGCTCAAATCGCAGGCTGGCCATTGGTAGACTATTTGGAAGATGTAACGCTTTTTTCCAAATCTTGCCCTCTATTATCTGCCAATCCATATTCCAAGCCAAAGGTTTTGCCTCTAAGCCGTATAAAAGAATTGGAACAATCTTTGCTCGATAGAAGCGAATAGCGGGAAGAAGAGAGAACAAGAGAATTTACAATACTGCTTGATTATCTTCTGTAATTGGGCCACCAATTGAATGCATTTTTGTAGCATCTCTGCCTACATCGTACAAACTCTAGGTGTTGCATACAGAGTATAGCCCAAGTAAATTACCTCCTCGGTCACAGGAATGTGTATGTGTCCCACTGACCAACCATACTTCCCTCCTCTACCACCTTTCTTTGCAAAAATCACAATTTTAGATTTCTCCAGATTAACCCTAAGATCATTTTCTTGTCATATATTGATCCAAAGCATTTAACAACCTCTGAAGGCCCACTGGTGTCCTGTCCAGGAGGACGATATCGTCTGCATACATGAGCCACTTTATTAGATTTGTGCCTAACTTGGCACTGCCCAATGCTGTAGTGTCGAACTCCTGTCCAAAATCTGCCAAGTAAAAACTAAACAGGAAGGGAGCAACCATACACCCCTGTCTCACCCCCCTCTTCACTGGGATATGTGTTGATAAAAACCCCTCTGCGTTTAATTTTACTTGGACCGTATTTCCTTCATGGAGTGAAACCAAAATATCAATAAGTTGGACTGGAGCTCCCCTGTCTCTTAATTTGAGCCATAATCTGTCCCGATCTACCAAATCAAAAGCGCTTGATAGATTGATCAAAGCGCCGTATAATCATGGAGTTTTCCCCCCCTTCCTTAATGCTGCAAAGAGTAGAAAGTACTATGCCATTTAAGGATGTAGAATGACCCTTTCGAAAGCCAGTCTTTTGTTTTGGAAGAATGTTATTTAACTCAGCCCGATAATCTTTTGTAGAGTAATAATCACCTCTCTTCCTAGTTTGGGCCGGGGGGCATCGCCCTCAATACGCCATAGGTAAGTCCCATTCTGTCATGAAATTGTACCATTAGAGGTTGGTTCCTTATACGGTACCTTTCCTGAACCCTTTGATCGAATGCATTGAGAATTCCAATCCCCTGTTAGAATGAGACCATACGAAGGAAAACAAGCACAAATACTCAAAAGCAGATCTGACAAAGACTGCTGAAAATCAAATAGCGTAGAACTTGAGGGGTTACGATAGATATCAACTATTTTCCATATTCGATGTGCACACCCGGTCTCTAATTCTACTTTCACCACAAGGAAACCCATGGTAGGATTTCACAACATCTCTGAGCAACCAAAGACTGAGTTTCTACAGGCTATCAATAGCCCTGCTGATGGTCTCCCCACCCCCTCAGAGACTGCCAACTGACGATGAACTGAGAAACCATCAAGTCAAACTTGTCAAAAATGTAATCCCTCCTTTATTTGTTTCTAAAAGAACTAGAGCCCCTAGATATTTTACATTTTGCTTGGCTAGTGAGGTTTCTCTGGTAGACCCAGTTTTTGGAAGATGCGGGATGTAATTTCTGGCACTAAGGCCCAAACATTTGAATTTGCTTCACATTTTGATGGCTCGTTCCCTTCGTTTGTTTGTTTCCTCGTCAAGTCCCTGCTTAGTTGATCCTCTATAGTTTCCACTTGCAGATTCATTTTATTAGTTTTACTGTCATCTTTATAAACATCTCAGAGGAGATTTCCTAACCTAGCTCCAAGAGCTCCTTGCTTGCTGCCAGAATTGCACCAGCACCCAACCTGGATTTAATTCTCATGTCCACTATGTCAGTACATCGGATGTGTGGAAATAGAATGTACTCAATGTCAACCGAGGCAAAATAGTACAAGTCTGGTACGCCTTTGAATACAGATAAAATCGTTCTCTGATTTAGTGGCTTCCTTCTTGTGCTCGTCTCTACCACACGTTGCATATACAGCTTGGCACCGATCTCTGTTGGATGCCCTGCAGTCTTCTTTCTTGGTCAATAAGGTGTTGGCCAGTCTAAATAGAGGAGCAATTACAAAGAACATGACCTTGCTTTGATGATACCACTGCACTCACCGGAGCCTCAGCAGACATGGGGTCTCATTATGAGTCCGGCGGTAACCGTGCCGGAAAAAACGGCAGGCTACCGCCGGACCCGTATTACCATTCTGCCTCTGTGATTCCCGGAATCACAGGGGCATTACGACCCCGGTGACCTGGGAATTCCGGAGGCGAAATTCTGTAAATCCCCATTCCCATGGAGTCCGATAGGACTCCATGGGGTTGGGGACCATGGAAACACTGGTTCCGTCTATGACGGAGCCGGTGTTTCCATGTCTGCCTGCAGGCGGGTGGTGTAAATCCCGCCAGGTCAGACCTGGCAGGAGTGACACCTCCCACCTGCAGGACTCATCAGCCAGTCCGGAAACAACGGTGACGGTGGTTTTACTGCCACTGTTTTTTCCAGACCAGCAGGGTCTTAATAAGGCCCACGATCTTGTTTTGCGCGAGTAAAGTTGACAGTCAAACAGACCTCCTGCTGTTCGATTCCATAGTGATTATCTTTTCTATTCTCTGTTCCAAGGTTTGTACCAACAGTGGTATTTTGAATCAGGTTCTTTGAGGCCGCGGCCAGGTTTCCAGAGTTAGAAAAATCATCCTTGGAGCCTTTCATTACAGATTGCAGTGATCCTTGGTTCAAGCACCACAGATTTGGAACTAGGTTGCTTCTTTGCTTTATTTCCCTTTTGTTACATTTCACTGCAATCCAACCCCTTTTGTTGCAAATACCCTAGATGATTGTTCCTTTTTCTCCGTATTGAGGTAATTTGATCAGAATAAACTGTGTGGCATCAGACTTTCTAATCTTTTTACCTCTTTGGTGGTTTTTTTTCCCTGCGACTCTGAGGTCACCAGGTACCCAACACTTCCCTCTGCTTTCTTTTTCACTTCTTTTTGGATTTCCCATTTTGCTTGGGGTTTGATTCAATTGTTCTCTTCACTGAATCTTGTTCCTTAGATAGCATGGAACTTGGATTTACATTTCTTTGGTAAACTTCTTCTGAAATCTGTGTCAAGCGCACAAATGCCTCCATTGTAGACGTTGACAGAGGTGTATCATCAAAAAGGTTGTCGGCGGCTTCCGGGTTGCTCTGTCCAATATATGGGTGCACATAGTATGATGTAAACAGTGATATCCTAGGTTTACATCCCTGAGTAACTCACTTGCCAAAATTAACTCAGCCTTCGCTCCCTCCCAATGCCCCTGCAAGAATGAAAGTTTATCCGATTGTTGTTTAGTATCCAATCTGATCTGTGTCAGGACGTCCCCGATGGTGGATTTTATTGAAGACTTTAAACCCACCAGCTTGGTCTCACTGTCATCCATTGGTTAATTCCAACAGGATTCCTGTATGTTGCTGAACTTTGCTTCTTAATGATTCAAATACCTTAAACAGAGAGGTTAGTACACAGTTCAGAGCGGACAATGTTGGGATTGATTCTGCAGGGACATCGCTCCCCTGAATATCCTTAGGTTGATTACTTTGATGGTGCTCCTTTTCCCGTGTTCTTTCTAAAGTTGGAATCTCCTCTTTTGTGACCTGTCTAATACATGGAATGGCATTGAGTTCAAACGAGGAGTCCAGAGAGGTATGGGGGTCCATACTACCTTCCCTCTCCTCAACCGTCGACTTAGGGTTTAGGAGGTATGTCCTATTTGAGTTATCTCCCTCCCTCCAGGGACGGGGATACTCTTCATTTTCTACCTGGGTAACATCATTTATACTGCAAGTCCTTTTTGCAGGAAAGTACTAAGATATGGTGTTTATTAAATGTAGTAGCTGTGAGGGCGTATTCAATATTTGTTTGTAAGGCATTTGTCAGGGATAGGGGATTTGGTGTAGACACAGATATTACTGCTATTCCATTCGCTGTCGTTTCCTTCATTCCTGATACTGCAGGAACTTGGTTATCGACAAAAAAGTTGCTCTCTGATGGATTGAGTCTGCAGCAGTGTGTAGGCTGAAGTTTAAATATGGATTTGATGAGATTTACTGATTTTTTTTCCCGGCCATATAGTATCTTCCAATTCCACGGCCCTTAGGTCATCTCCTAACACCCCGCTTCTTAAATGATATAGACGGGTCATCGTTGGAATAACCTAAACAAATATACAAAGTTTGTTTTCCACACTTAAGAGAATAAATAATGACTCGGGATCCCACAAGTCAGTTAGCTGGATGTGTTCAATTAAGCAGCTGAAAGGCTTAAACAAGCCCACAGTCACTGCTTCTATCAATTACAGCATGTAACTGCTGTTGACCAAGTAAATGTTCCTAGCCCAGCAGCTCAAAGGCTAAGACAAGCCCACAGTCGCTGCTTATCGTCAGGGCGGCCAAGATGTAGTTTAGGCACCAGCTGAGCCGCTCAAGGACCCGCCCAACCAAGAACATGGATCAGTATTTTGGGCACATGCGGCACTGAATAGAGTAAATGAAATTAAACAATGATCCCAGTAGCTGTCCTTGCCGTCAAAACTACTTGACTCCCGCGGTGAACCATAGCAAACCACACTGGATCGCTGCGCTATCGCGCCAAGAGTTGTTTTTAAAGTAAATGCAGGTAAGGAGATGATCAAGGTCCGCCTCCAATTGTGAATGCCAGCAAGGAAAGACTGTCCACACCATGGCAAACCGCACTCGATCGCTGCACTACGCATCGCGCTATTGCTCCAGGAGTTGTTTTTAAAGTAAATGCAGGTAAGGAGATGATGAAGGTCCGCCTCTAATTGTGAATGCCAGCAAGGAAAGACTGTCCACATCACAGCAAACCACACTCAATCTCTGCACTCCATTAGTGGCAGGTTTTACTGGCCAGGTATTCACACTGATATCAAAACATTCATCCAGACATGCAAAATCTGTTAAAAAAAATAAAATAAATAAAAACACACATCCCATTACCTGCCCATCTGAACCCATTACCAATCATAGAAATCCCCTTTTCAAGACTTGGCATGGACATATAATTGGTCCTCTAGACATCCCGATTAAGCAATAAATATGTCCTTGTGTTTGTAGATTACGCGACCAGATATCCTGAGGCCTTCCCAATGTGAAATAATACCACACAGCAGATCCTCAAACTTCAACAGTATTTCTCCAGAGTCGGTTTTCCCAAGGAAATACTTACGGACCAGGGTTCAAACTTTGAGTAAGCTCATAGCCCAAGTCAAAGAGCTACTTCACATTACTACCGTACGAACTTCTATGTACCATCCTCAAACTGATGGCTTGGTAGAAAGATTCAATAAGACCCTGAAACTGATTTTACGAAAATTGGTAGACAAGGATGGGAAAGACTGGGATTGAATGATCCCATGGGCACTATTTGCAGTGAAGAACCGCCCTGCCCCCCACCCTCCAAGCTTCCACTGGGTCCTCTCCCTTCAAACTGCTCTATGGTGGAGAGCCCAGAGATGTCCTCGACATGTTCCAGGAAACCTGGCAAGAACGAGATGAGGCTCCCATTCCCATCTCGCAAACCGCCATCAGAATGCGAGAACATATGAAATTGGTCCGAGACTTGGTTTGTAGACATATAGAAAAGGGCCAGAGCCAACAAAAATCCACTTATGAATGAAAAGTGAACTTAAGATCATTCTCCATAGGACAGAAAGTACTAGTCCTCTTACCCACTTCAGAAAACAAACTTGTTTCCAAGTGGCAGATCATAGAGAAAACGCGAACCTGTACTTACAAAGTAGCCCAGCCAGACACAAAACATTAAATCCATTCATATCACGTAAATCTCTTGAAAGAGTGGAAAGAGAACCCATCAGCCACCCATGCCAAAGTACTAGCCGGTCTGGTTCCCTGAGAGATGGATAACTTTGAATTAATCCCTCCTGAGTTATCTATCCAACAACAAGAAGATGTAAAAGACGTGGCTAATTTCCCGATGTATTCTCAGAAAAACCAGGAAGAGTAAAAGGCACATACCACTATATTAGAACACCTAGAGGTAAAGTGGTTCATTTAAAACTGTATCGACTTCCAGAAGCCTGTAAGCAGATAGTGATTGAGGAAGTAAACAAAATGTTAAAAGCCAATATTATTGAACCATCTTCAAGCCCATTGTCCTCTCCTATCGTACTGGTCACTAAACCTGACCCCTTCTGGAGATTCCTCATAGACTTCTGTCAAGTTAATGCCATCTCAGACTTTGATGCTTATCCTATGCCTCGCATCGATGACCTAATTGATAAACTTGGAGCAGCCACCTTTTTATCCATCCTAGATTTAACCAAAGGGTGCTGTCAAGTCCCAGTATACGGGCTAGATAACGAAAAAACTGTGTGTTCAACGCTTCTAGGACTATTTCATTTTAAAGTCCTGCCTTTTGGCTTACACAGTGTGCCAGCCACTTTCCAAAGACTCATGGATCTCTACTCTGATTTCTGTGGAGTTTACATTGCAAGATCATGATTTATTGTAAGACCTGGGAGGACCATCTCTTCCATCTTTATACTATCACGAAAGTCCTCAGAAAAGCTGGCATAACTGCAAACCCAGCTAAGTGCTGATTGGCCCAATCATCTGTAAAATACCCAGGCTTCTTCGTAGGGAATGGGAATGTACAATCCCAACATGAGAAGGTAAAAGCTGTCTTAGATACACCAACCTCCAAGACCTAAAGAGATCTTAGAGCTTTTCTCAGGTTAATAGACTGTAGGTTTATCCCCAACTTTTTGGATAAAACAGCCCGGTTAACATATAAACTTAAGAATGCCGAACCCAAGAATCTTCATTGGAATGACGAGGATGAGCTATGCTACAACACCCTGAGCAAACTCTGTGCCAGAACCCGATCCTAAACGTAGTCGACTTCTCTAAAGAGTTCATCTTACAAATGGATGCCTCCCTTTACAGGGTTAGGAGCACTCCTATCCCAGGTTTGCGATGGATTGGAAAGCCTCACATTATTCACCAGCTGCAAACTGTTCCCAGAGGAAAATCATTATTTTGTGTTAGAGCTAGGGGCACTGGCCATCAAATGGGCCATAATCAATTTTAGATACTTCCTCTTAGGATGGAAATTCACACTCGTCACAGATCACTGAACCCTAGTTTGGATTAGCCAATGAAAAGACTGTAATCCTCGGGTCATGCAATGGTTTCTAGACCTACAAGCCTATTGTTTAACAGTGGAACACCGAAAAGGATAAGACCAGAGAAATGTAGATTTTCTTTCCCGATTCCCCTGTGAAACAAATGTGGCTACATCTCATGGAGGAAGGGTATATGAGAAATCTCAAGGTGTCTCCCTGACTAGTCCTCGGGGGACTGTCATCCAGGTGGCCAGGACACGGCCATCGCTATTGGATCCAGTTCCTGGGGGGTGGACCAGTAAGGAGGATCACCTGAAGGGGGGGTCCTCAGGGAGTGGAATTGGAACACTGACTGACGGGTGAGACGCAGTATCCCCCTTCTTATAACACCTTTTCCCCAACCCACTACGTAGGATACTCGAACACTCTACCCCCCCTTTTCCGATGTGAACACTTTTGCATATCACGACGGACTAACACTTGAACCATTTACCTGACATGTCCATCACAAGGGTCAGGCAAAGTCAAGCAATTGACCAGAACCACACACACCTGACAGCCCTTTCCCTAAAAGGTGGAGCACTAGTGCACAATACGAGCAAGGCAGACCACACGACGAGAGAGCTAACTCAGCACGGCGGTTCAAGAGGAGGAGTAAGACGGCGCGAACCGAGAGGGTGACCAGCAATGAAGCGACCTTGCCCTTTCCGACCAAGGCCTGTGAAATCTCTGCAGAAGCAATCATAAGACCGCAAAGAATAGCCAGCGTGTTGTGTTGCAGCAGATGTCAACGGTACACAGGGCCCTCCTCCGCTGATAACCAAGCCGGGGAGAGAGGCTTTTCTCTGTGGTGCCAACCTTGACTCCAGAGAGAAGAAAAGCCAAGCGTTTCATCACAGCCAGTCGAGGGGAGAGCCGATAAGAAACCGAACTGTGTTGAATTAAAGTAGCAAACGGCTAATTGAACTGTGAAAGTACAAAGAATTGTAGATACCAAGAAGGAGAAACCAGCAACAGAGGAGTTGGGCACCACATGGGTGCTCACTTTGGAAACTCTGCGCAATTACCCGATTGTGGAAACTACTGTAACCAGAAGTCCTTTGCAAAGGTGAAAGGGGGGTCAAAGTGGTCATACAAGGGTCCAGTAAAATCCTGTGTACAGTCAAAAGCCTTTGACCAACAGATGATTGTGAAGCTAAGGGAAGTGAATCCCATCTTGTAAAGCTGGTGACAATGTTGGCAAGAGTGAACCCGAAGGAGGGATGCCGATAAATAGGGGATGAAGTCTGAAGTCCTGATATATACAGTGTGCTGACATGAGTGAACCCGGCAGAGGCATGTCCACAGTGAACTGTTCAAAAAGACATTAAGATTTGGGAATGTCACTGAAGAAATTGAGTTGAAAACAGTAGTGAACCCGACGCAGGGAAGCTAACATTCGAGAAGGGTCTGAGGCCGCAAGAGGGCAACCCAGGGGTGAAAAGGCATCACCCATCATACAAGCACAAAGGAGCTTTTGTTATTTTGAAATACGTCAGGTTCTCAGAGACAAGAGACCTTTTGTAGAAAAGAGACTTAACCACTGAAGGCCCTGCTTGCTGAGTGCAGAACTGTTGGCTCGTGCTGGGAAAGCTCAAGCATGTGCTGTGCTCCAGAATTCCTACCTTATCCTGTGCTGAAAATTTGGGGAAGGGAGACCCCAACTACTGCATTCTGACTTATTATTGGTGAACTATTTCTTCTTTCTTAAGAACATTATCCCACACTTCTTTTTATATTTAGCCTAAGGATTTGCAATAGTTTTTTTTTTTTATTATAGGCCCTTTTATTTGACAAGACGCCACTCGGACTGCCTTATTATTGTTTGATGGTTGAAGCTTGCTCCCATCTTAGATTTAGGTTTAGATTAAGCGTTTTTCCAACCTACCTATACAGTTTAATAAACACCCTTGAACTATGATCACTTGTATCTGTCTTTACTATTGCCACCATTAGTTCCTTACACCTGGGACCAGAACAGTACTGCTTTAGTCTTAAGTTTATAGTGTAAGGGACAGACGTAAGGTTTTCTTGACGGTGGTGGATACTTTTACTTTAACAGACATCTTCACCGTCACCTTAGATCTTTAGTTGAGGCAGTGGAACCTGTCTTGGGAATAGGGAAATATAGGTTTTCTCTTGCTGCTTCTACCCATATATATATATTTCGGAGGCTTGTGGAATCTGCTTAGATCACATGCTGTGCATAGGCCGACATCTAGTGGAAGCTGCAGAGTATTACAGTTATTGTTTTCGAAACTCAAAAAGGGACGTCGACAGGGCGTGCCAGTCATACTATCCCTAGTATGACGTCCACTGTACCCATGATCCCTCACGTGTCGAGGTCCCTCAGATTGTTTTTTTCTGCCATGCTAGACGGACGCGTATAGCGGAGTTCCTTTCGGCGATAAGCCATTGACTTTATACAATGCCGATAGATTTTCTTTCTATCCTTTCATCGACTGCGGAAACACCACGCCGGTGAATGAAAAAGAAAACTGCCCGTCGTAGACCATCGCGACGGACCGTACGGCCTTGGAAGGCCGCCCCGGGCCTCAGCCCAGACAGTAGGGAGAGAGGGGGGAGGCCATTGTAGAATGTATATTCTCCCCTTCCGACACTTTGTTTGCCCAGCTGCCATTTTCATATCCCATAGTTATGGAAATACACCATTTAAATTTTGCCCTAAATGTAATCGTAAATTCCCCTGGGTCGACAAACACTTAGTTTGCAATTTGCGTCTCCCGAGAGACCAAATCTAAACGTCTTGTCGAGCGTGCAGGCTCTTCAAGCCTAAGACCTTAAAGGACCGCTCCACAAAACGCTGGGCCCAGTATGCCAGGCAACTCGAAGCCATGGAGGTAGAGGGAGCCTTTAGCGATGGCAGCAAAGCCGCACTTTCGGATGGCGAGTGCATCGAAGCAGCTTCGGCTACTCAATCGCAGACACCCAACCCCATAGGACAGGCCGCCGGCCATGTTGTGGGGACTACACCCGGCAGCGTTGGCGCTACAAAAGCACACACCACCAAGCACATAAGCCCCAGTCGACATTTGGTAGATGAGTCGAATACTCAACAACGTTCGACACCCTGTGAAAGGTCCACCGAGTCCCGGTCCTCTGGGCAATCTCGTTCAAGATCGCCACACGACAGGGTTCAACCGTCGAAAAACGGCAAGGGTGTTGCACGAAAAACTCCTTCCGAAGGCCGATCGTCCGCAGACGAAGCCTCGGCTCCCACACCCGAATTTCAACATTCTTCGTCTGATAAGACGGCAGGCCCCAAGAAGTCTGTTAAACACTCCTCTTGGCCCCAGGGTGGGGAAAAACATCATACAAAGTCCTCTAAGACCCCTCATAGGGACAAGAGTCCAACTAGGGACAAGCCATCACAAAAGGGAATATTGTCCAAGCCCATAGAGAAACCCAACGACTCTAGGCCAAAGATTATACCTCCCACTGATGAGGATATGGGTATTTCCACTCAACCTATTGTAATCCCAAGTTCAAAGGAATGGTCTTTGCAAGATATTGATGGGGTTATGAGAAGAATGACCTTTATGGCGAATTTTTATGAAAAGAACCCAGATTACTTTCAAAGTTTTCACTCAACTCCTCCCACATCAGCCCTTTCCGGCTCTCAAGCCTCTGCCTTACCCTCTCAACCCCCTTCTAAGAGGTCTGGCTCTAGTGTCCCCGTACAAAGCAAAGTTAGAGATCTATATGACCGTGAAATAGATCCAGAAGACCAAGAGGATCTCTCATTTGTGGAAACATTTGACCCTCAACTTAATGAGGAGGATACAAATGAACTTTATTATGGGGATGATGCAGACCCAGACGCTGACCAGGAGGCGAACTTGTACTCCATAGATTCTCCTATTAATCAGGACCCCTTGTGGTAGATTCCCCTGTCGACAATCAACCGCTCCTCAATGAAGTCTTAGCCAAGGTGGCGGAACACTTCCGAATTGACACACAGGAGGTGCAGGAGGTAGAGGCTTCGCTGAACAAATATTGGGGGACAGAAAAGACAGTAGGTCAGTTTATCCCACTGCTAAAATCGGTACAACGCAGAATATAACTTTCCCTAGAAGCACCCAATTTCATATGGGCCGTTAGCCCGTGTGTGGAAAAACTATTCAGACCTGCACCATCAGACCCCTTATACATAAGAGGCCAATTGAAACCAGACTCATTGGTTGTCACTGCGACAAGAAAGAGAGCAGGCACACCCCTTGCTTCCTGCGAGGCACCACCGGATAAGGAAAGCAAGAAGATTTATCCAATGGGCAGAAAGGTCGCCTCTTCTGTGGCCTACCAGACGAGAATAGCCACCAACGCTACACTTTTGGCAAGTTATAACTGTCATAAGTGGGAGGAGGTTTCTGCGTTACTTTCGTCCGCCCCAGAGCCACTTAAATTACAACTAGATCAGGTGACAGCAGATGGAAGGAGATGCCGCGAGAGTCATTGCAGAGGGGGCTATTATAAAGAGGCAAGCATGGCTTTGCCAGTCAGGCTTTAGGCCAGAAACACAAGCCACTCTGATAAATATGCCAGTGGAACCTAATGTGCTCTTCAGCAAGGTTGTAGAAGACGCACTCAAGACAGCAAAGGATGAGTATGACACTCTAAAATCTTTAGGTCAGCTCACAAACAAGCCTACTGGTCAAAGGGGTAACGGTAATTTGCGTTGTTTTCAGGGCCAAAATTCACAGAGGATCCGGCAACAATCAAGGACAAGCCCATCAAGGCTATCCACGAGGACAACGCAGAGATCGTGGTGGTCGGGGCAGAGGTCCAGCTCGAGGTGGACCCTACCTCAGAGCAAGTGACATTCCGCTCAGGTACCCTCCCATACATCTCCAGTAGGACGCATTTCCAACTTCACCCACGGACAGTTGGATGCTGTCCATGCTAGCAGGGGGCTACTGCATAGAACTCCACACGACCACCCCCCTCGACAGAAAGTCCACTCGGAGGAACATCAGCGGATCCTTCTAGAAGAAATAAAATGTCTTCTATTAAAGGACGCTATAAAATGACCTGACCCAAGAGTACAACAAGACTACCTGGAGTCAGTGCATTTGGTTTTTGAATCCCCAATACAACTCCTCTGTGGATTCCCTGTTTTTGAACGAAAATATTGAGAGAGAAAAAATGAGAAATTGATTGAAGAATATTCCACCATTCTTCTTTTTCCTTGTTTTAACATTCTGCACCAGCTTAATAGACAAAATCCATTAAAATTATGTTTCTGTTCATCTAGAAAGCGGCAAACACATGATCCATTGTGGTCCAACATGTGTTTTTTAGCACGGCACAGTGCATTCACATACGCTTGTAAGTTTATTTAGAGACATATTGCTCTTGCAAAACTTTTACTCTAATAAAGAAACTGTGTGTTTCTTAAGTGTGAACATTGAACTGGGTTAACCCACAGTAGGCAATCCCAAAACGGTCCTCATTGTTATGTATACAGTTCTATTAAAGGACGCCATAAAAGTGGTCCTAATCCACCAGGTAAACAGGGGTTTTTATTCAACTTACTTCCTTGTGCCTAAACAAATCTAACAATGTGCCCTGTATTAGATTTGCACCCTGCAAACAAGTATGTCAAGCCACAAACGTTCTGCATGACTACGCTACAAGAGGTAATCCCGCTACTAAAAAACGGGGGGATTACATGGCAACACTGGATATGAAAGATGCCTATTTTCATATTTCAATGTTCCCAGCACACAGAAAATTCTTGCGTTTCCAGATAGCGAACAAGCACTACCAATTCAAAGTGCTGCCCTTTGTAATAGTCTCGGCTCCAAGGGTATTTACAAAGGTACTGGCAGTAGTGGCAACGCACCTGCGCACGGGAGCAATCCCAGTGTACCCTTACCTGGACTACTGGCTCATAACAGGGAAATCACCTCTGATTTGCAGACAAAACATCCAAACAACAATCAACCTCCTCTTTCAATTGGGCTTCTCAATCAACGAGAAAAAATCAAGCCTAGTGCCAAGCACTTCCAAACAGTTCCTAGGAGCTATCCTAAACACAGAGGAAGGATTGGTCTTTCCCTCAGAGGAAAGAGTAAAGAATTAGTTACTGCAAATACCACATTATCAGGCCGGCCGCCAGATAAGGGTGCTCAAAGCAATGCGTTTAATAGCCATGATGGCATCTTGCATATACCTGGTTCCTCACGCGCGCCTGCACATGCATCCCATACAGGAGTGGTTGGCGAAAGAGTGGTCTCAGGCAATCGGTCAGTGAGACGATCTAGTGGTTGTTTCGCCAACACTTGTACAAAACCTTCGCTGGTGGACAGAGAAAACCTAACGAGAGGGAATCCCTTCTACGAACCACAGATACAGGCAGTGGTCACAACGGATGCCTCACTGGCAGGGTGGGGGGCTCACTACCTTCACCACACAGCTCAGGGTCTGTGGTCTCACACTGCAGCTCAGAACCACATCAATGTGCTGGAACTTCTGGCAGTACACAAAGCCCTTCAGGCATTCGAACACCATTTAACAAACATGTTGGTGCAGATCCTAACAGACAGCACCACAGCAATGTTTTATATCAACAAACAGGGGGGTACACGTTCTCCAAATCTATCCAGACTTGCACAGACAATCTGGAAATGGGCACTCAGATGGAAAATGTTCCTGTCATCGCAACATGTTCCAGGGGAACACAACGCTCTAGCAGACTCACTGAGCAGAGATCCCCTACCAGAGGAACACGAGTGGCGTCTACACGAAGAAGTCGTACAACACCTCTTCTCTCAATGGGGTTTCCCAACTATAGACTTAATCGCCACAAGCTAAAATCGTCAATGCCCAGACTTCGCGTCCAGGTTCCCTCCAGCCAGGCTCCAAGGGGAACGCCCCATGGATGAACTGGTCAGGGAAATTTGCCTACGCTTACCCCCCCCCCCGACTCCTCTCGTGAGGAAGGTGGTGAACAAGTTACTCAAGGAACCGACAACGCTTATCCTAGTTGCTCCTATGTGGACAAGACAACCGTGGTATCCACATCTACGCAAACTGGCGATGTGCGATCCCATCAAGCTCCCATGCCAGTACAACCTACTCACCCAGCACGAGGGGCTAACAGTGCACCCACAACCACACTCAATCAACTTGGCAGCATGGCTCCTGAAGTCCTAGAGTTCGGACATCTCAATCTACCACAGAGATGCATGGATATCTTGATGGACTCAAGAAAACCAAATACTAGGCACTGTTACTATGATAAATGGAGACGATTAGTAATCTGGTGCCAGACTAAGCAAATCAATCCCATAGATTGTACTCCGGTATTACCCAAATTGTTTGTTTACAATTGTTCAAATGAACAATTGACCGAATTTAAAGGGTCACAATTGACCTTTTCACAATTGACTGTATATATATTTCTGAGGCTTGTGAAATCTGCTTAGATCACATGCTGTGCATAGGCCGACATCTAGTGGAAGCTGCGGAGTATTACAGTTTGTTTTTCGAAACTCGAAAATGGGCGTCGACACAGGGCGTGCCAGTAATACTATCCCTAGTGTGACGTCCACTGTACCCAAGATCCCTCACGCTTCTAGGATCCTCAGATTGTTTTTTTCCGCCATACTGGTCGGAAGCATTTTGTGGAGTCCCCTGGCCTTAGCCATACTTGTGCTAAAAATTTTAAATAATAATCTATTGACATCCTTCCCCACCCCAACGTCGAACTTCGACACTCGACGCCGGCTGGAGAAGAAATCGACCGTCGGCTGCTGCATGACGGATTTGGGCCTCGGAAGGCCTCTGGCCTCGGCCATGCAAGTAGGGAGAGTGGGGGGTGGTACATACTCTACACTCTTGGTATATAGGTACACCTTATACATTTCCTACACTTAACAGCCCGCTGCCTCAAGGTGCGTATGGAGGGTACCCCTTTTCAATTCTGCCCCAAGTGCAATTGCAAATACCCTTGGGTCGAGAGGCACGCCACGTGCAATCTCTGCTTGCCGAGGGACCACCCCGAAGCGAACTGCAGAGCGTGTAGTAGGTTTAAACCTAAGACACTTAAGGACCGTTCGACGAAGCGTTGGGCCCACCACGCCAGGCAGGCGGCCATGGCAGCGGAGGGCGCCTTCAGCGACGGCAGCGACGCCGTACTTTCGGACAGCGAGAGCATTACGGCTTTGAAAGACAGCCGAGCGCAGGTCCCCGACCTCGGAAGGTCGTCCAGCAGGGCGGCTATGGGGAAGACCCCCGGCGACACAAGCGCTTCACATACTACTCACACTAAACACACTAAGTCCAACTGAGACTCGACGAAATCGAGTTCTCGGAAAGAGGCACAAACATAACGGTCCGATTCGGTGCCCTCTGGCCGCTCTCGATCAAGATCGCCGCATGACTCCAGGCAATCATCCACTCTTGCCAAGAGTGCCTCACTCCCTAGGCTAACAGAAGTTCGATCGTCGGAAGACGAAGACGACTTCCACCCCCAGGCCGCGCTCTAGGAGTCGGAGCCCGCAGTTAAAGCCAGCGAGGCCCCACGCTCGAAGGACAGGGACACCACCCCGATCCTCGACGCCAGGCGTCGAAAACCTCCGGAGCCACTAAAGGACAGGGAAAACATTTTTCCCCACGGGAGGGGGGAAAACAGCAGAAGAAACAACCTTTGCATTCTTCCACACCTGTGAAACACACAACTCCCCCTAAACAGACAGACAAAAGCAGGTCTGCTGATATGTCTAAGACCAGCAAAGCTACTCAGGATAAATCCCATAGACTAGCTGAGAGAGTCATTCCCAGTTCCAAAAAATAGTCCAGTGAAGACATAGATAGGGTCATGTCAAGAATGTCTTCTTTGGCTGATTTTTATGATAAAAATCCAGAACATTTCCTCTTGTATGATCCACAAGGGGCGACACCCTCAGGCTCTACTGATCCTATCCCCCCGAGTAAAAAGCCCCGGTTTGAAACTCTGATGAGGTCAGAACCCTTCGAGGTACAACCATACGCAAGACCATACTCACTGTATCAAGGAGAGGCTTCCTTTGGTGAGGACCAAGAATTTGGTATGGTAGAAGAGCAAACCGGGACGGGCTACTGTTAGGTAAGATTTCCACAGGGCTGGTAAATCTTCCTTGCCTGGTTCAACTCCAGAACTTTTTGCTTTTCTAGTGAGATATTTTCCATTAATACCTCAGTGAGTGGGAACCTTTTTCCACACTCACCTGCCTTTAACTCTTTTTATGGGTGTCATTTTTAAGACTTTCCATAGTGTCTTTTTAAAGTTATCATGTCTAACAACTTATTGGCAATAAGTGCCTGTTGTTGCTGGGTTGCCCTAGGGGCTCCCCATTTAACTTTCTTGTGCTAACCTTGAGTGAACTACAGTTCCCAAGGGTAGAAAGGATCTTTGGATCCCTTTTACATTTACTTCTGTGAAACCAGCACACCCCACCTTATGTGGAGTGCTGGGGAGATACAATGTATCCCCTTTCACATTTAAACTGTAACAATTCTGTTACAGTGACAAGCTTACCTTTAATGGCTGGTGGCAGTGATACCTTTTACTAATTTGGTGCACCTTTACCGCGTGCTGTAATCACAGCTGCAGTAAAGGCACCTAAGGGTGCTCATTTTTACCAAAATGGCCCCTGTCTTCTTTTTCTGCCATTTTAGTGTTTCTTGTCGTTTCTTGTTCCTTCCCCTGACATCCAGGGCGGGAAAATCCTTTGTTTGAGTTTTGTCTTCGGAGGGAGTCCCCTGGACACCCCGCCCAGGCTCCAGTCAGTCTGTAAGCACAGGAAGTGGGGGAGGGGTCCCAAACTTCCCCCTCCTTTGTCTTAGGTCTTCCTTCAACTGGGCCAAATCCCAGTGGGGGGTTGGCTGTCCTGATTGGACAGCCAAACGCCCCTTTCTTGTAAAATGCGGGGAGAGAATGCAGAGGTTGTGTTGCAGTTCCTGATAAATACTGGAAACCTGGAAGCTGAAGTCATGTCGACCACTGGAACTGAAAACCGAAGAGGATGACGAAGGAAAAGCGGCGGGAATGATTTCCAGCGGCCAGAGAGCCTGCTTTGTAACCGGAGCCTGCTGCAGCCCTTCCTTCCGATCGACCTGGGGTCTCCGAAAACGACGACCCGAACCCAGAGCCTGGTGAGACCCACTAGACTCAAGACGACCTGTATTTTGAGCCATCCCACGGGTTCCTGCGACCTTGCATTCTTGCAATACCCCAATACCCTGGGACCTCCTGCCACTGTGCGGTGCACGGTATTCCGAATCTCGCTGAAACTTCGTGGGCATCTTGGTCTATCTCCAGAGACACGAATCGAGTCCAAAAAGTCCCCTCACAAGAGTGCTGGACCTTTTAAACGACGAGAATTCAACCGCGATTTTCTGTCTTCATCTGTGCTCCTTGAAAAGGCGCCAAACCCGCAGAACCGCATTCAGCCGCGAGAGAAATCTTGCCTAGAGCCTTCTTCATCGATCCCTGCTGCAAAGTCCCTTCTGAGGTCTTGTGTTCAGTCTCCAGGACAAGGAATCCAGTGACCGGGTATTTGGCTGCAGTCCCTGAAGTTCTCCTGCTGCAATCTCTTCTTCATTGCTGAGGTACTGTGTTGGCTTGGGTATATACTTACCTTAAGCCTGTTGGGATTTCTGTGTAGTCCTGGGGTGTTTTCTGTGATTGGGAGGTCCCTTGTCCAGTACACCCAGTCCCACTGCTAGAATCCTGCTGGGGTGTCTTCTGTGAAGCCCCTGGACCCTCTTCTAACCCTAGAAGTAAAGTACTCACTTGTTTGCCCAGTTTTCCTAAGGAAACTCTGGCTTTTGCTACTAAAGAACTTATTCTAACACTGCCTGTTGGTCACTAGTCCTAGTGACACCCCTTCTGCCACTGAGAACACTCATGCTCTAAGGGAAAAGACTTTGAAGGGATTGGGACTTCTGCCTAGAAAAGAAATCAAGTGTTTTTACTTACTTGTAAAGAGTTGGTTGGTAACTGTAATTCTAAGAGTGAACAGTTACAAAAGTTCTTACTGATCTTGGATGTGTGATGCACTATTCTTAAAAGTATGGTTAACATCTTTCCTTCCTTAGCCACTGTTTTGCCAGTCTAAAAGAAAGTAGATGTGAAGGTATTTTACTTTCCTGTGATTAGGTTGTGCCTCTTTACAAAAGTAATGTGTTGGTATCACCAGGTTAGTCCTGCTAGGATAACTGTATGAGTGTCCCCCAACTGGGTCTTGCTTCCCCTGACTTGCTGCTAGCCTGTCTTTAATAAGTCTACAATAGGTTGTTGCCTACCTAGAATATCTATTCTGTAAAGTGTGACATTGGGTTTTACTTTCCCCTTCATTGTGAAGTTAAAGTAAGTGGGTTTTACTTACCTTGTGTTAGCTGTGTGCCATCCAAAACAAGTTACTGCTTATCTCCATCTGGGGTTCCCTGATTTCCAAAGCATCTGTAATTGTATATTACATCCATTAGGTTTTGCTCACCTGGTATAACTGTGTGTTATGACAAAAGTAGTTATAGGTTTTTAATGCACCTAGAATAAGTGTTTCACTATTCACCAAAAGTATATTGTCCAGTTGACTGTTTAGGTGATTTGTTCCAAGAGTCACTGTACAACTGGAAGGGCCTACTGTCCTTGTATTACCACAAGTAATCTAAAAAGTAATCATTGGTCTTTTACTCCCAAAGAATAGGCTTGACCTATACTAAATGGGTATAACAAGGTTTTGACTTCCCTAGAACTACTGTTAGGTGTTCCAAATAAGGTCTATACTTGGGTCTGTGTACTTTCAAGTATAGTGTTGTGTTTTATATTGTGATTTCATATAATGTTTCAGTATTTACTTAACCCCTAGATTTATCTGGGCCTACTTGTATTTAAATAAATCCTTTATTTTTATAATACATAGTGTTTTAGTGTTTCTTTGGATCATTTGTATTACAATTTTCACTTGTACTGTATCTACTGCCCTCTCCCCCTCCTAAGATAAGACTGGCTGCTCTGCCTACGCTACCATGTACTCAGGTGGTACAGTCTTATACTAAGAGTGGAGTCTTGTACTGCCTCAGTTGAATGGTTTTACTAGGCCCTTAACTGGACTTCAGAAAAACTGTCCTAACAGCTACTATGGGGATGATGAGGATCAGGAAGAAGAGGAGGACCCGGAAACATACAGTGTAGATTCCCCGGTAGAGAACGAAGCCCCGGTTACCGACTCCCCGGTCGATAACCAACCCCTCCTAAACGAGGTTCTCGCACGCGCAGCAGAACATTTCCACATTGACACCCACGGTGTCCAGGAGGAAAGGGACTTTGCAGAAGAGTTAGTGGGAGAAAGGAGGCCTGTTGCCCAGACCATCCCTATCCTTAAGTCCATTCAGCGGAGAATAAATCCGTCCCTGGTGAACCCGAACCTCACCAGAGCAGTCAATCCCAGGGTTGAAAAGCTTTTCAGGGCGGCCCAGTCTGACCCTCTCTGTATAAGAGGACATCTGAAGCCAGACTCCCTAGTTGTCACCAACACTCGTAAGAGGGCTGGAACACCCTTGTCATCGTCCGAAGCTCCTCCCGACAAGGAGAGCAAAAAACTATACAATTTTGGCAGGAAAGTAGCCTCAACGTCCGCCTATCAAGCAAGGATTGCAAACTCCACCACCCTGTTGGCCAGCTACAACTGCCATCAGTGGGAAGAAGTCACGACACTCATAGCCTCTGCTCCTGAACCTTTAGAGGGCCAGTTAGCTCGGATTTCCGCAGAGGGTAGAGCCGTGTCTGGTTGCATTTTGAAAGCAACCTTCGACGCCGCGGACAATGCAGGCAGATTGATAGCGGAAGGCACTGTTATCAAGAGACATGCGTGGTTACGGCAGTCTGGTTTTAAGGCAGAAACCCAGGCATCATTATTGGACAAACCGGTGGAAACCAATCTGTTGTTTGGTAAGGCGGTCGAAGACGCACTGAAGAATGCCAAGGACGAATACGAAACACAAGTCCCTTAGCCAGTTAACCAATAAACCCCCTAACCAGAGAGGGAATAGTAATTTTCGTCGCCCACGCGGCCAAAATTCCCAGAGAGGATCTACCTATTCCCAGGGGCAGGGTACACAGTGGAACAACAACCAACAGTCTACCCAGTGTTACGGCAGGGGTAATAGGAGAGGTTGTGGTAAGGGCAGAGGCAGCCCCAATAAGGGAGGCGGCACGCCTCCACCAAAGCAGTGACGCTCAGTTCAGGGTCCCTTCTCACGTAACCCCAGTAGGGGGACGCATTTCCAACTTCACCCAGGCTTGGGAAGGGATCACATCAGACAGATGGGTGCTGTGAACAGTATCCACAGGATATTGTATAGAACTAATACAGCGTCCCCGGAACCATCCTCCACGACAAAGAGTACATTCTTTAGAACATCAGAAGATTCTCCTCGAGGAGATCGCCATTCTGCTAGAAAAGGACGCGATAGAACTCGTCCCGGGACACCAGTGAAAAAAAGGGTATTTATTCAACTTACTTCCTTGTGCCAAAGAAAGATTTGACAATGCGCCCAGTATTGGACTTACGGCCTGCCAACAAGTATGTCAAGCCCCAAAAATTTCGCATGACCACGCTACAAGAGGTAATCCCCCTCCTAAAAAAGGGGGATTACATGGCAACCTTGGATATGAAAGATGCTTATTTTCATATTTCCATGTTCCCAGCGCACAGAAAGTATTTGCGCTTCAAGGTGGACAGTCGACACTACAAATTCAAGGTACTGCCCTTCGGGATAGCTTCAGCACCAAGGGTATTCACCAAGGTACTGGCGGTGGTGGCTGCACACCTACGCAGGGAGACAATCCCAGTGTACCCTTATCTGGATGACTGGCTCATAACTGGGGAAACCCCAGGAATTTGCAAGACAAACATTCAAAGGACTATTGACTTCCTCCACGAGTTAGGCTTCTCAATCAACGAGAAAAAGTCAAGTCTATTGCCAAGCACCTCAAAACAATTCCTAAGAGCAATCCTAGATACCCAAGAGGGGTTGACCTTTCATTCAGAAGAAAGAATTCGGAATATACTACTGCAAATTCCACATTATCAGTCCGGTCAACAAATAACGGTACGCAAAGCAATGCGTTTACTGGGCATGATGGCGTCATGTATTTACCTGGTCCACGACGCGCGACTGCGCATGCGTCCCATGCAGGAGTGGTTGGCTAAACAGTGGTCTCAGGCAAGTGGTCAGTGGGACGATCTAGTGGTCGTTTCGCCAACACTGGTACAAAGCCTTCACTGGTGGACAAGAGAGAATCTCGCACAAGGGAAACCCTTTTACGATCCCGAAGTACAGGCAATAGTCACTACAGATGCATGCCTGACGGGGTGGGGAGCTCACCACCTCCACCACACAGCTCAGGGTCTCTGGTCTCACTCTGTGGCCAAGAACCACATCAACCTGCTAGAGCTTCTGGCAGTATTCAGAGCGCTTCAGGCGTTCAAGCCCCACCTACTAAACCTGTCAGTGCAAATCCGGACGGACAGCACAACAGCCATGTTCTACCTGAACAAGCAAGGAGGGACTCGCTCGCCAAATCTGTCCAAGCTTGCCCAGAAAATCTGGATATGGGCACTCAGACGGAACATCTTCCTGTCATCACAACATGTTCCAGGGGAGCTCAATTTCCTAGCGGATGCTCTGAGCAGAGACTCCCTCCCAGAGGATCACGAATGGGTTCTACACAGAGAGGTCGTAGAAAATATCTTCTCTCAGTGGGGTTTCCCCACTATAGACTTATTCGCCACAAGCGAAAACAGACAATGGCCAGGATTTGCATCCAGGTTCCCCCAACCAGACTCCCAGGGGAACGCCCTGTGGATGAACTGGTCAGGGATGTTTGCGTACGCTTTTCCACCAACTCCTCTCATCAGGAAAGTGGTGAACAAGACGAACAGAGAGTCAGTCAATGACGCTCGTGCCAGTTGCTCCCATGTGGGCAAGACAACCGTGGTTCCCACACCTAAGCAGGATGGCGGTGTGTGAGCCCATCAAACTTCCAGCCTGGTACAACCTACTGTCCCAGCACCAAGGTCAAACAGTGCACCCGCAACCCAACTCAATGAACCTGGCAGCATGGCTCCTGAGGTCATAGAGTTTGGACATCTCAATTTGCCACAGAGGTGTATGGACATCCTAAAGGAATCTAGGAAACCAAACACAAGGCACTGTTACTTTGACAAATGGAAGAGGTTCGTTATATGGTGCCAGAGTAGATCAATCAACCCGGTTGATTGCACTCCTTCCACTATTGTTACATACATGCTCCACCTGCTAGATGCAGGATTGGTTTTTAACTCACTGAAAGCACACCTGGCAGCCCTGTCGGCTTACACCACTTCCCATAGCAAGGTTTTGTGGTGGAAAGTACCAGTAGTTAAAGCCTTCATGGAAGGAGTAAAGAGACTCCACCCTCCTATTTCAAACCCACCACCAGGGTGGGACCTTCATGTGGTGCTAGCCAAGCTCATGGGCCCCCCTTTCGCACCCATGCATAAAAGCAGTCTCAAACACCTGACTTATAAAACGGCCTTCTTAGTAGCTATTACTTCTATAAGAAGGGTCAGTGAAATTCAGGCTCTGTCGGTGCAGGATCCCTTCTTTACTGTCCATAAAGACAAACTGGTTTTACGCACACACCCTAGGTTCGAGGGGATTGGGTCCTCCGACGTATTCCATATCTATGACATGTAATCACCACAGCTGTGCTGCTTCGGAAACTTTTCGGCGTCTGCGTCCTGCGTCGATGACGTCGATGCGCCGTCGTCGAGGACCTCCTCCAACGTCCGACGTCATCCGATGTGATAAGTAGGACGCACGACGCCCATAGCCTCAGTTCCGTTTTTTCCGCGAACGTGTTGCTTCGTGTTTCTCGGTTTAAACGCCTCGACTCTTTGGAGTTCTGTTCTTCTCGGTTCTTCGAACCTGTTCGTTTGTGAAAATCCTTCTGAAGATGTCTACTTCGTCTTCGACCCCGCGTCCGGGTTTCAAGAAGTGCGGGGAGTGTGGGTCCAAGATGTCGGTGACGGACTCGCACGACGCCTGCCTCTGGTGCCTCGGGGAGGCCCACGACACGGATGACTGTATCGACTGCCAGTCGCTCACGTCCAAAGCCTTACGCGAACGTAAGAAGAAGTTGTCGGTAGGTCGGGTGTCCAAGCCCCGGAAGTCGAAGTCTGCGGGGCTTTCGACGGATGATTCGAGGGGTGACTCTCCGTGTCATCGTCGGAAGTCTCGTGGGTCTCCTTCTAGGAGTCGGTCTCGCCACTCCTCAGCCTCTTCGAGGCATTCTCGGAAGCGCCGTCACCGGTCGTCTTCCAGGTCCTCTTCGGAGGGCTCTGCCCGGCGCGTCGCTTACCCCTCCAGCCGTGCGACGCCGGAGGAATGGGCTTCCTTCGGGAAGAAGATGCTGGCGATTCTTGAGTCGCAGGGTACTCAGCCGTCCGCGCCCCCGAGTGGGGTCGGTCGTGTGAGGTCGAGAGACACCGCTCGCAAGAGTGGTCGGCACGAGTCACGGGAGAGGTCCCGTTCGGACAAGGGGACTCGTTCTCGACGTACCCGTTCCAGGTCCCGGTCCTCGACGCGTTCTAGACCGTGTGCACCTGTGAGGTCTTCGAAGAAGGCATCGACGTCTATGGCGTCGAGGGCGTCGACAGGCTTTCTCGAGGCTCTGGCTCCGAGGAAGTCGTCGATGCCGTCGACGCTCAGGTCGTCGAGGGACACGCTCGGGGCTCCGGCCTCGAGGGCTGTGTCGACGCCGCCGATTCTGGAGGCGCTGCATCTGACGTCGACGCCGATTTCCTCGACGCCGATCCTCTCGGCGTCGATGCCGGTTCTCTCGACGCTGGCGCCGATTCGCTCGACGCCATCGACGCCTTTCGTGTCGGAGGTACCCCAGGGCACGGGTGGACCCCCTAGGAAGGCTCTGGTTAAGAGCAAGCACTCTCGAGTGCCTTCTTTTCGCCACCTGGACTATATTTCAGAGGCGGATGAGGATTCTGATGGCCTGGTTCCTAGTCAGGTTCCGGATGAAATTGTCTCGGGCCATAGTCAGTTTGACGAGTTGAGACAGTCACTGCATGATGCCAGTGACTGGACACCTCTCCGGAGGTGGAGTTTTGTAGGCCTGAGCCTGGCTCTCATGCTGATTCCTCGTACCGGCGCCTTATGGCTAGGGTTTCTGAGTACTTGGGATGGTCTGCTCCCCCAGGGGAATTTGTGCAGGATGATCTGACAGACATCCTTGATGTTGGTCCTCCAACTGACGTTCCATATGGCTTTACAGTGAAGGGTGGCGGCGGCTTGGACTGCTCCGGAGAGTCTCCCAGCGGTGGGCAGATCCTTGTCGCGAAAATACCGTCCAGCCAGTGGCGACCCCTGCTACTTGACCAGGCACCCCACTCCGGAGAGTTTGGTGGTGCAGGCGGCCACGGCCCCGGCGAAACAGGCGTCGTACCCTACCATCCCTCCTGATAGGGACGACAAACGTTTTGATGGCTGGGCGAAGAAAGTGTTTTCTTCTGGTGGTATGGCGCTTCAGGCGGCCAACTCCATTTGTGCCTTGTCGCGTTTCACGCACACTCTGTGGAACTGTGTTGCGTTAGCGGCTGAACATATTCCCGAAGGGGACGAACGGGATGGTTTCCTTGCTATGGTCCAGGATGGTAAGGATGCCATGTGTGAGTCCGTTCAGTCGGGTTTGGATTTAGCTGAATGCGTCAGTAGGTCCATGGTGGCGATCACCGTGATACGCAGGTTTGCGTGGTTGCGGAAGTCGGGGTTTGCTCCTGATGTGCAGTCCCGGCTCCTCAACATGCCCTTTGACGGTGTACACCTTTTTGGCAGCAAGGCTGACGAGAGCCTTGAGAGGTTGCAGACCTCAAAAGCTGTAGCGAAGTCGTTGGGCGCTGCAGTTCGCCAACCTCCGCCTTTTCGTCCTAGGGGACAGCAGTGGAGGGATGGTTCCTTTCGCTATTACTCATCCTTCAGTAAAGCGAGAGGAGCTGGCAGTCAAAGAGGCCAACGCAGGGGTACCAGAGGTGGACGACAGGGTACCGTGGTGCCAAGGCCGCTCGGGCAGTTGCCTCTTTGCCCTCAGGTAACGCCGCAGCCGCTCCCACTCAGTCGTGAGGCCATGTCCCATGGTTCGCCAGTTGGGGGAAGGCTGGCGCAGCATCTTGTAGAGTGGCAAGCCATTACTTCAGATGTGTGGGTTCTGGAGATCATAACCCACGGCTACTGTCTTCCCTTTCGGCACAGGCCTCGCGACAATCCACCGGGGAACCTCTCTTTGCAGAGTCCGGATTCAAATTCAAGCCCTGCTGGAGAAAGGCGCCATAGAACTGGTGCCTGTAGCGGAGAGGAACAAGGGATGGTATTCCCCTTATTTTTTGGTTTCGAAGAAAGACGGGGGATTGAGACCCATCATGGACTTGCGCGGTTTGAACAAACTCCTCAGGAAGGACAAGTTCAAGATGATTACTCTCTCTCAAGTCCTCCAGGCCCTTCAGCTTCAGGACTGGTTGGTGTCACTCGACCTCAAGGATGCTTACTTCCATGTGCCGATCCATCCCAAGCACAAGAAGTACCTGAGGTTCGCGGTTGGCGACTCGCACTTTCAGTTTCGGGTCCTGCCGTTCGGATTGACCTCCGCCCCGAGGGTTTTCACCAAGCTCATGGTGGTGGTGGCAGCGCATCTCAGGCAAGGGGGGATTCACGTCTACCCCTACCTGGACGATTGGTTGATCAGGGGGAGCTCTCCCGAGCAAGTCCTGGATCATCTGTCGGTCACCTGTCGCTCCCTTCACAGGCTGGGCTTCTCCCTCAATTTAAAGAAGTCCCGTTTGACGCCAACACAGCGGCTCCAGTACATCGGAGCAGTGCTCGACACTTCCTTGGGGCTGTGTTTTCCTCCCCAGGTGAGGGCTCTTCACATTCAGCAGATGGTGCGCAAGTTTCAGCATGCCCAGACGCTCCCAGCGTTCGAGTTCTTGAGGTTGCTCGGCCTCATGGCATCCTGCATTCTTCTGGTGCCAGAGGCTCGCCTGCGGATGAGATCTTTGCAGTGGGCACTCAAGACGCAATGGTCGCAGTCCTCCGGCAGGATGTCGGACTCGATTCAGGTGCTGTCCTCGGTCGCCCGGGACCTTCTGTGGTGGGCCGTCGAAGGCAACTTGATGAGGGGGCTCCATTTTGGCTTCCCTGGCCGGAGGTGACGATCGTGACGGATGCATCCCTCACGGGATGGGGAGCTCATGCCAACGGGCTGACAGTCAGCGGTCGTTGGTCTCCGTCGGAGTCCAGACTCCATATCAATCTGTTGGAGCTGAGGGCCGTCAGGCTAGCCCTGAAGGCTTTCCTGCCGTCTGTGCGAGGAAAGACTGTCCTGATCCTGACGGACAACACAGTGGCCATGCACTACCTCAACAAAAAGGGGGGGGCAGGGTCACTTCCTCTGTGCAGGGAGGCGATGCAGCTCGAGTTCTGGGCCATCCAGCAGGAAGTTTCGATCTCGGCAGTTCATCTGGCCGGAGCCGAAAACGTGACGGCGGATGCTCTGAGCAGGCAGAGCGCGATCTCTCACGAGTGGGAGTTGGCTCAGGAGATTCTCCTGGAGATCTTCGCCCTTTGGGGGACCCCTCAAGTGGATCTCTTCGCCTCCAGTGTCAACCGGAAGTGCGAAAGGTTTTGCTCGCGGGAATTTCCTCCAAAAGGAGCCTTAGGAGACGCGTTCGTGGTGGAGTGGTCCTTCCTGCTGCTGTACGCGTTTCCTCCAGTCCCCGTCATCCCGCAAGTGCTGCGGAGGTTACGGAAGTTCGGTTCCCGGATGATCCTCATTGTTCCGGCATGGGCCCCGAGAATGTGGTACCCGGACTTTCTCGACTTGTCCATCTACCCTCCACACCGTCTTCCCTACCGAGACGATCTGCTCTCACAGGAGGGGGGTCAGGTCCTCCATCCAGAGGTCAGATCCCTCAACCTTCACGCTTGGCTTCTGAAAGGTTGAGGTATAAGGATTGGGACCTCCCTGAGGACGTGATGGAGGTGTTGCTTTCGGCCCGAAGGCCAGCAACAAAGTCTCTGTACCGTTGCCGTTGGCGTAAGTTCTGTGACTGGTGCAGAGTTCAGAATGTGGATCCTTTTGCATGTGACATCCCCATGGTTCTGTCCTTTTTACTTTCTTTGGCCCACAGGGGCTTGCAAGTGGGTACCGTTAAGGGTTACCTGGCGGCGCTGTCCATCTTTAAGCGCTCGTCTGAAGAGTGTTCTTACTTTAAAATCCCTTTGATTTCACAGTTCCTGAAAGGGCTCACTAATGTGTTCCCTCCGTCACCTTTCCTGGTGCCCGGTTGGGATTTAAACCTTGTTCTTAAGTTTCATATGGGTGCTCAGTTTGAGCCTTTACATTCTTGCCCTTTGAGGCTGTTAACTCTGAAAACTGTGTTTTTAGTTGCGGTTACTTCCGCTCGCAGAGTGAGTGAGTTACAGGCACTTTCAGTTAAGCCTCCCTTCACTGTATTTCACAAGGACAGGGTTGTCCTTAGAGTTCGTCCTTCTTTTCTTCCGAAGGTAGTGACGGAATTTCATTTGGCCCAGAAGGTTGTTCTTCCGGCATTCTATCCTCCTCCGCATCCTGGTAAGGAAGAGGAGAGGCTCCATAGGCTTGATCCTAGGAGAGCTTTAAGCTTTTATGTTTCACGCATGTCCCGGGTCAGAGTGGATGATCAACTCTTTATTGGTTACGCTGGAAAGCGTTTGGGGCAAGCTGTGACGAAACAGACTTTGTCTCGCTGGATTATTTTGGCCATCTCGGAGTGCTACCGCTTGGCGGGTAAGGATCCACCGGCTGGCTTGGGGGCCCATTCTACCAGGGGTATGGCTGCGTCTACTGCCCTGCAGAGGGGTGTTCCTATTCGCAACATCTGTGATGCAGCCACCTGGGCTTCAGTACATACATTTGAACGTCACTATTCCCTCGATTCCATCCGAGCACAGGATCTGGCCTTTGGCAAGGCGGTCATTTGCTCTGCTATTTGATTGGCTATTCTAAATTTTGATTCTAAATTCTTTCCCTCCTCCTTGCTTTAGTACTGCTTTGGGAGTCTGTCATAGTTATGGAATATGTCGGAGGACCCAATCCCCTCGAAGAACAAGTTACTTTCTTACCTGGTAACGTTCTTTCGATGGGATGGTCCGACGACGTATTCCATATCGCTCCTGCCCTGCCTTCCCCACTGCAGAATTTCTTTTGCGATTGCAGCTTACGTTCCGCAAGGCTTTGTGTCTGACTGGCAGTTGACTTATGTCACACGTTCTGGGGGAAAAAACTACAACTGAGGCTATGGGCGTCGTGCGTCCTACTTAGCACATCGGATGACGTCGGACGTCGGAGGAGGTCCTCGACGACGGCGCATCGACGTCATCGACGCAGGACGCAGACGCCGAAAAGTTTCCGAAGCAGCACAGCTGTGGTGATTACATGTCATAGATATGGAATACGTCGTCGGACCATCCCATCGAAAGAACGTTACCAGGTAAGAAAGTAACTTGTTCTTCTCACCTAAATTTATATCTAAATTCCATGTAAACCAGTCCATCGAGCTTCCGGCTTTCTTCCAGGACCTGCAAAGCTCGGCTGAGGTGAAACTACACACCGTAGATGTGCGTAGGGCAGAGAGGGGGATCGCATCTCTAAAGGTGCCATCTCGAAGTGGATTATTAACTGTATCCAGCTGTGTTACTCACTCTCTGAAAGAACTCTGCCTTTCACGCCAAAAGCCCACTCTACTAGAGGCATTGGGGCCACTCTGGCTTTCATTGCAAATGTACCCCTTGACACCATTTGCAAAGCAGCTACTTGGAGCTCTATTCACACTTTTACTCAGCATTACTGCATTGACACCCATTCCAAGGCAGATACACAAGTGGGACAAGCGGTTCTAAGACACTTATTTGCTCATGACCCTTCTCACATCCCACCTCCTTCTTCAGGTACTGCTCGCTAATCTATGCACAGCATGTGATCTAAGCAGATTCCACAAGCCTCAGAAGGGATACATTACTCACCGTAATCGTATTTCTGATGCTTGTATCTGCTTAGATTCACATGCGACCCACCCTTCCTCCCCTCTGAGAGAAGGAGCATGATTGGTTGTAGTCTTACCTTTCTGTCTATCTGCTTGGATTATCTGTACTCACGCTACTCCTCAAGCTACCTCATGTCAGAAAAAATACAATCTGAGGATCCTAGATGCGTGAGGGATCTTGGGTACAGTGGACGTCACACTAGGGATAGTATTACTGGCACGCCCTGTGTCGACGCCCATTTTCGAGTTTTGAAAAACAAACTGTAATACTCCGCAGCTTCCACTAGATGTCGCCCTATGCACAGCATGTGAATCTAAGCAGATACAAGCATCAGAAATACTATTACGGTGAGTAATGTATCCCATATCGGTTTGGTAATGTGCGTATGTATGTGTATGTGTATGTATATATATATATATATATATATATATATATAT
Organism: Ambystoma mexicanum; assembly: GCF_040938575.1. Classification (NCBI taxonomy): domain Eukaryota; kingdom Metazoa; phylum Chordata; class Amphibia; order Caudata; family Ambystomatidae; genus Ambystoma; species Ambystoma mexicanum. Next base: position 41,834,733 of record NC_090933.1, read on the forward strand.
ATATATATATATATATATATATATATATAGGTTTTGGGGGGTTTGGCGTTGGGTGGGGGTTTGTGGGGGGGGTTTCCCCCCACATATGTTACAATTGACCTTCACAATTCGATCAATTGTGAATAGGTCAATTGTAATTCGAACAGATGTAAAACGAACAATTCGTATACAACCTGTACTCCATCTAACATCCTAACCTATATCCTCCACTTGCTAGATGCATGGTTAGTGTTCAATTCCCTAAAAGTCCACCTGGCGGCCTTGTCAGCTTACACCACTTCCCATAATAAGGTCTCATGGTGGAAGGTACCGGTCATCAAAGCATTTATGGAAGGGGTAAAGAGACTCCACCCTCCAATCTCTAACCCACTTCCAGGTTGGGACCTTAATGTGGTACTCGCTAAGCTCTTGGGACCCCCATTCGAGCCTATGCACAAGTCTAGTCTCAAACACCTGACTTATCAAACTGCCTTCTTAGTAGCTATCACTTCCATAAGAGGGGTTAGTGAAATCCAAGCTCTGTCAGTGCAGGATCCTTTCTTTACTATACATAAGGACAAACTGTGTCATTCCTTCTTCTGCACCCTTACATAACTTAAAAGGAAAATATATGCGATTTACTTTAACAAAGTTCCATAAGAAACCTCAGTAAGTCTCTTGTTGAATTTTGTCTAGGCTGTGGTAAGGAAGGGAGGGAAAAACCAAAAGCTGTAATATGTGCCTTGTCATTTCACTTCCTATGTGAGGGCTGCAAGCAGGCTGCAAGCAGGGCGCTGAAAATATTTCACTCCCTACCTAGAATCAAGTTATTTTTCAGGCAGTAAAAAAGTAAATAGCTTTGCCAATAGAGATACGTTATGCTTTTTAAAAGATGTTGCTCCTTAAAATCCCCCTTGAGATCGAGAAGTCATTTTATTAGAGTTCCTTACTATGCCACTGTTCTGCTGAGCACTGGTTCAAAAATATCAGGAGCATTGTGGGTAGAAGCAGATGGCAGGCTTGTGTATGTTCTTTGTTGCCAGTTTTTGTTGGGCACATTTTCCTACTTTTAGGGCATAAAATAGGTGGTGTGTATGCCTCTTAGCTGTATAAGTGTGGCCACAGTTCTATTCACAGGACAATGTAATGTGGATAGTAAGCAGAGGCACAGGAATTCTGATCATACTGTGGTGCAGTTATGCTGATGCAATTAATATCCTTACACACATTATGAGATGCATGTTCTCCTGACCCTTGAATTACTTTACATTAAAGTGGCAAATGAACTCCTATTGACATGTTTTCTATCACATACCTTTTAGTTGCCGTTATTCTTTCTGAACATGTTGTATCGTTATCCAGTGATAATATCGCTGGTGAAAACATAGAGGATGAGTCGATCTTTTTTTTTAAAGGCACTATCGAACATTTTCCCCAAATATGCTAACTTCGGTTATGATAAATGTTTTTTTTGTTTTAAATGTATCACTTTATTTAAAATTTTTCACAACAAAATTCAATAAAACAATATCCATATCACAACATTGCATCCAAATTGCAAAACTCATAATAACATTAGAACTAAGATAGACTAATATATAACAATATGGACATCCATAACACATATAGAATAACTTTATAAATGATCCATGACACACAACCAAAAAGACAAAACAGCAGAAAAACGCACAACTAACAGTCCCCCAACACTACAAAAAACATCCCCAGTCAAGGGATAGGCCATCAAGCACTGGAACCTGTATATTCAACCATAGAGGTCATTAAAAGGTCCCCAAAGCCGAGAATAACACCCCTCCCTTCCTTGTTCAAATAGCATAACTTTATCATAGTTCGACAAGACTTGCCCAATAGCCACTCCTCCACACCAGGTTTCTTTCTAGATTTCCAAACTCGCAAGATATGTTTCATCGCCAAAACCAAAACTCTATTAATCTAATCTGCCCTATCCCTAGCCCTGTCCTCTCTCCCCCTGTTGGATAACAATATGGTCGAAAGGAAGGTGCAAGGAAGTTTCTCTTCCATTACCAGGTCTAACCTGTCCAATACACCGGACCAAAAATCTGATACTCTAGAGCACATCCATAACATATGCATCAAAGAACCCCCGCTACATACACAGCCCCAACATGAATCAGAGTCCGAAAGTCCCAACCTAGCCATCTTGGACGGTGTCCAATATAATCTGTATAGGATCCTTTGTCTAATATATCGCAGCTGTAAATCCATCTTTGCCTGCGTCCCCACATGAAGTAATGAGGCCCATTCCTGAATAGGGATATTCGCACCAAGGTCATTCATCCAGGCCTGGTGAAGTTTGTCCCAAGCCCTCACATCCATTTCTTCCATCGGCATTAACCTCATATACGTGGAAACCACACACAAGGTAGAACGGAGACGTTCACACAACAAAGGTCTCTCGTTCATGACCCCGTCCAACATCCCTGTGCTTTCAGTCAAGAGTGCATTCAAGGCATCATAACGACCTCTCTCTCTAGCTCCAATCCCAAAAGACGTTCTCAATTGGACAAAGGGGATCATGCGACCGTTTAGTCACACATCACAAATTCTAAGTATGCCTCTACTGACCCAACTCTTCCAGCACAAGGGCCTATTCGCTAACTGCAAATACGCATTATGCCACAAAGATGCATCATAATGCATCCAAGCATTGCCACCATCGATTTCCATAAAACGCATCAACGCCTCCCTAGTAGCGCATATTGTAGGCAGCTTCTTCACTGAAGATGGTACTTTAAACATAGAATATATATCTCTAGGGGCATAAGGTGAAAATTGGGTACTCTCAATAATATGCCAATTGGGAACATATTCATTAGTATCAGAGAAGTATGAGGTTGATTTCTTAAGCGAAAACCCGTGCAATAATTAATTAAGATCGGGTATCCAAATCCCCCATCCTTCACAGGACAAGTTAAAATTAATTTAGGCACTTTATGCCTTGTACCTTCTCCCCAAAGAAAAGCTTTATCAACAGGAGCAATTACTTTTTTCGTGAATTTTAGGGGGATGGACTGTATGATGTAGAGAATCTTTGGCAAAAGTACCATTTTAATGGCATTACTCTTGGCCCATATCCCCATCTTCAACTGGCCCCTCTTTAATATGTCCCTTTTAATTACCTCCAATACTCGTGATACATTGAAAGCAGTCATTCTTTTCAAATCTCGGACCAAGTAAACACCCAAATACTTCATTGCCCCCATCTCCCAGTGGCAGTTCCAAGAACCCAAAACAGCACGTGGGATACTAACATCCAGAGGAAAGGCCACTGTGTATCCCCAATTTATCTTGTGGCCTGACAAATGACCCACCTCTCCAAACATCTGCTTAAGTTTCACACAACCCTCTGCCGGATTAGACAAGATAATAGTCATGTCATCAGCGTAGCACAGAACTTTCATCTCATCTCCAAATCGCAGGCCATGAAGGCTCTGTTCCTGTTTCAAGTATAAAATGAGGGGTTCCGATGCCAGATTAAACAGGCATGGAGACAATGGACAACGGTGTCTAGTCCCCCTAGATAACAAGAATGAGGAGGACATAACCCCATTTACCCATACCTTCGCACTAATATCGGAATTCAATGCTCTTATAGTCTTAATGAATGTGTCTCCAAATCCCATCCTCTTAAGAGTGTGATAAAGAAAAGGCTAATTGACCCTGTCAAAGGCCTATTCCGCATCCATAAAAAGCAACAAGGTATCCTCAGTTTGTCTCTTCGGTAGACCCATAATGCCGATCAATGTCCTAATATGATCGTAACCAAATCTACCTCTCATAAATCCAACCTGTGAACTACCAATCAGCTTACCAATGCACGCATCCAAGTCTATTAGTCAATATTCTAGTAAAAATGTTGAGGTCCACATTCAGAAGTGAAACCGGCCTATAATTCTCGCTTTTCCTACCATCTTTCCCCGGCTTCGGAAGAACGACTACACAAGCCTCTTTCATGGTGGGCCAAATTACCCCGTTCCTCATAAAGCCATTATACAGGGTGCACAGGCATGGTACCAGCACATCACTCAGCGTCTGATAAAACTCTACCGGAAGACCGTCTATCCCCGGTACTTACCCTTATTGAGCTGACCAATTGCCACCAATAATTCCTCCTATCTAATAGGGCTATCCACCATCACAGACTTATACTCATTCAAATTTGGCATGAGCTTATCAAAAAAGGAGTCCATATCAACCTGAGTCGGGAATTGATCCTGCCGATATAAATTATCATAAAATGTCCTAAAACTCTCGCGTAGCTCACCCTTTTTGATATGTTCACCATTATCTACCAATTTCTGGACAAAGGAGGTACCCGTTAGACCCTGCAACCTATTTGCCAGCAGTTTTCCATTTTTGTCACCTTGCTCCCAGAACTTTTGCTTCATAAAAAACATGCCCTTTTCATATTATGATTTTGTTTTTGTCATACACATGAGTGTTGTTTTTTCAATATCATAAATGCACCCTTTACACTGATTTGTTGGGAAAGGGAAATTCCCTTTCAAATTCTTCAGAGATGATAGCTCACTAACTACGCATGCTCACAAAGAGCATTTTAGTTAACCTTTGTAATGTGCATTCGACTGGATGTTCCTCCCACGTATTCTTCATCTTTAGATATCTTCCTTTCCAGCTTCAGCTGCTTCTGAAAAAGAAATTCTCGACGGAGAGTGCTATCCGCAGTATATGTAGCACGCTCATCGCCTGTTGACTTCAGTACCGTTATTCTGACGCAGCTTTCGCTTGGAGAGAAATCATGGCGTGCTTCGGTTCGTTAAAGAAAACGTTATGCCTTCACCATCGACCCAATAGACGCCCAAGACGGATTTTAAGAATTGTCATGATTGTGGGTTGAAGATGTCAATCACCGACCCCCACCGCATTTGCCTGTGGTGCCTCGGCATGCTGCATCAGACGAAGGATTGTAAATCCTGTCAGTTGATGACTGACAAGGCTCTGAGAGAGCATAGAGGTAAATTGGCAGTGGGTAGAATTCCTAAGTCATCTTCTGTTACAAAAAAGAAAGTACTTCAAATGAGTAGAGAGATTCTCCTTGTCGAAAAAGATCGAAAAAATCTCGATCGAGAAGTTGTTCACATCATTCGTTTTCTTCCAGAAAGTCAAAGAAAAGACGTTGTAGGTCTCTTTCTTCCTCGAGTGACTCCTCACACGATAGAATCACTGGTTCAACAAAATCCGACTCCCAGCTAAATGAGAAGAGTTTCGGAGGGAAAAGATGAAAATCTTCGAGAGAGAAGCCCCTTCTCCCTCAAAAGAACGGAAGAAAGACCATGTCCCACTCGCTCTGCAAAAAGACGACAAAGGAAAGTCTAAGCCAATACCCTGTGCCCGATCGAGTCCGGGACGCAAGCCTGACGATCATAGAGAGTCTTCGATGCCTTGAAAGAATTAAAAGCTTTCGAGGACCTCAACAAGTCGAGAGTCCAGCCCTTCTAGGGCTTTGTTGAAGACAACTTTGACGAAAACATAATCGGTTCCATCGACACCCTCGACGTCAGAACCTTCGACACCCATATGAAAGCCATTGATGCCTAAGTCGAAGACTTCGAAGCCATTGGCCTCCAAGCCTACTCCAAAGACTTTTTCAGAACCATTGAAAGCAACAGAAGAGAAATCTTATAAATCTCGGCCACAAAAAGATTTCTTCGAATCTCTTTCTTCAATTTATGAAGAACATGGACCATCTGATGATGATCAAACACCTTTAGTTTTTCAGATGAATCTAGGCCTCAAGATCTGTATGAAAAACTACAATCAGCCAGTGGGGTAGATACATCGCCTGAGCTGGAATTTGGGAAGCCAGATCCTGCAGATTCTGCAGATCCTGTTGATAGCTTATATAGACAATTAATGAGCAAAGTAGTGGAAGATTTGAGATGGAGTAGACCTGCTCCTCCTTTTCAACAAGATGACTTCACGGACATATTAGACCTAGGTCATCAGACGGATCCCATTTTGCCCGTCCTTATTGCTTTACAGAAAAGGGTCAAAACAAATTTGGAAACCCCAGATTCTAGTTCTGCGGTAATAAGAACTTTCCCAACAAATTAAGGCCATTGATCAGTGACCCAGCTAATTTAACCAAGCACCCGACTCCCGGAAGGTTTGGTGATGCAGGCAGCCACATCTACATAACAATCTGCTTACCGTACCATTCCAACAGACAGGGATGATAAACAGGTGGTTGTTTGGGCGTGGAAAGTATTTACTGCTGGTAGCATGACAAATGCCACTTGTGCCTATGTCTACATTTTTGTTCATCCTGTAGGATTGCAAAAAAAGTAGCAGGCGCTCCTCCCCAGAAAGAACATGGCATGATAACCTGTTCTGAGATGAGAGTTTGCAGCACACGCTTTTTGCTCACTAGCTTTGACAGATGGGAATTATCCTCTCTGAACAAGAGTACAAACAGCAACCCCATACACGTGTTTCAGCCTTGTTGGGCCTCATCAGTGAGTTGAAGCTGTGCCTCTCTGAGCACAGTGAGCAGGGAGTCCACGTCTGGTTGTGTGTGCTGCAAACTCTCATCTCAGAAAAGGTTATCATGCCACGATCTTTCTCGAGAGGAGCACCTGCTACCTTTTTTGAAACATCCTGTAGGATTGCACAGCAATGGCGGCTGACCACATTACCCGAAGGGGAACAGAGAAACGGCTTCCTGACTATCATCAAGGATGGTAAGGAGGCAACATTGTGAGTGCCTCCAGTCAGGTGTGGATACTGCAGATAGTGTTAGCAGATCCATGGCGACTAGTACCGTGCTACACAGATTTTTTAACATAGGTTTTTTTATTGATTTTCAACAGAATAGATCATTTAACAACCTTTCTTCCCCGAACACCCACCCCCGATTTCAGACGTGGTACACTTTCCTGACTTTGTTGCTTCTGTAGTGAAAAGCAAGTCCACCCTTTTCTCCATTGTCAGTATAAACCTCCTAGCTCTTGGCCCCTAGGTTAAGTTCAGTAGTCTCATTCTTTGTGGGCACAAGGCTATTCTTGCCCTCTGTTGAAGGTAGTCCATCACTCTTGACCAATCAACGAGAAAGCCCTTTTGATCGCCTTGTAGGGAGTATGTCGCCCATTCAAGTTCAGCTTTGGTTGTTCTCTTCCAGGTGCCGCCTCATCCTCAGTAGGACCAGCCCGCTAATTTTTATCCCCAGGGTTGTTTCAAGTGCTTCTTGTATTGTGTCCCAGAACTGTGTAACCTTCAGGCATTTCCACCAAATATGTTCCAATGTCCCCTCGCTGCCACATTCCCGCCAGCATTGTTTCGATACCGAGTCATAGCGCATATGCAACTTTACTGGGGTCAGGTGCCACTGACCCATCAACTTCACACACATTTCCTACGTCTGTAGGGATCTAGTCATCTTGGGGATGTGTCTCCCGAGTTGGAGCCACTCAGCCTTCTCAATCCCCTGTGCCATTGCCTCCTCCCATTTGTTCATATATACTCTTGTTCCTGTTGCCTCCCCCTGTTTGGCCAGCGAGTAGATGGCCCACACTATGCAGCTATTCCCTAAGTTTTGTTGTTAAGTACTTCTTGAATTGGGTCAGGGCCCTAACCGCCTCTCCCCTCCCGAGGGGTTTCATCACCCAGTGCCATATGTGCATGTACCTGAACCTTTCCCCCGTCCCCCAGCTCAAAGTCCTCCTTGCATGGCCGAATTACTTAATTACGCCCCCCTCAAACATATCCCAGATTTTGTGGCACCCTCCCTTTTGCCAGGCTTGGAATCCTTTGTTCCCCTACTCCCCGAGAGAACTGCGCGTTGTCGAAAATGGGGGTGCATTGGGAGGGAAATGTTGTGAATTGAGATTTCTCCACCAGTGCGTCCCATACCTTCCCCACTCCCGTTACTATAGCATTTGGTACGTACTTTTGGGTCTATCTTTCTTGGGTTTCCATAAGACTGCCTATATTGCTCCCCCCCCCACCACCACCTCGTCCATTGCCCTCCACGCCTTCCCCCAGTCATCCCACAGCCAATCCCTTAATACTCTTACCTGCACAGCCAGGTAGTAGACCCTGAAGTCTGGCTGTCCCATTCCCCCCTTATTTCGGGGCATTATCATCACCTGCCGGGCTACTGTTTGTTTCCGTTGATTTGACACAAACCTCCCTGTGTACTTTTGTAGGGCTCGAAAAAAAGGCCTACGACCTGTATTGGGGGGGTCATGAAGTGGTAAGAATCTGGGGCAGCACCACCCTCTTAAGCACATTGATTCTTCCCAGCCATGTGACATTAAGCGGGCCCCAGTCCACTAGTTTACTTTTAATCTTCTCCTGGAGAGACGGAGAGTTAGTTTCGGCCATTGTGTCCAGAAACTCAGTAAGAAACACCCACAAGTATTTCAACCCCTTTTGCGCCTATCTATATGGATAGTCTTTCCTGATATCCAATTCTATTAGGGAGGGTGTCAGATTTAGTATTTCTGACTTATGAGGGTTGACCTTCATACCTGCCACTACCTGAAAATCCTGTAGCTCTCTTTCCAGAGCTCTGAGAGACTTTCCGGGATCCTGTAAAGCTAGGAGCATGTCATCTGCAAAGGTGGGAATTGTATGCTCTGTGCCCCCAAAAGTTATCCCCCCCTTATCTCAGTGTTTGCCCTACATGCGTCCAGTAGCGGTCCAAGGTGAATCGCATATAGGGGGGGCAACAGGGAGCAGCCCTGCTTCGTGCCTCGCTGGATCCTGATGGGTGGTGACAGCTGGCCATTGATTACGAGGCGTATAGATGGATTTCTGTAGTTGGCTTTAATTATAGACATAAACCTCTCCCCAAACCCCATCTTCCGCATGCTGAGCAACAAGAATTGACATTTTACCCCGTCAAAGGCCTTTTCCGTGTCCAAAGCAAGCAAGGCCGGTGAACCCCTTTTGTTGGCTTTATAAGGTGGGCCACCCTCCTGGTGTTATCGCTCGTTGGCCTTCTCTTTATGAAGCCTGATTGGTCCAGGGAGATCAGCCGGGGGAGGAGGTCTTCTAGCCAGGTCACCAAGATCTTGGTATAGGTCTTGGTGTCTACGTTAATCAGGGCTATCGGTCTATAGGAGGTGCAGATTGAGGGGTCTTTACCCTGTTTGGGCAGCAAGACTACCTTAGATTCTTCCATTGACGGTGCTATGGCCTCTTTTCTTCCTATTTCATTGTACAGATTTACCATATGCAGAATCAACGTTTCCCTGAAGGCCTTGTAAAATCCTGCGGTGAATCCATCCAGGCCCGGGGACTTATTAATAGGTAGAGCTAGGATCGCCTTTCTCACCTCCTCCCCTGTTGTATCTTGTTTTAGCTTCTCCCTCTCCTGGCCGGAGATCTGTGTCAGCGGGTGCCTCCTGGCTAGGTATTTGTCCTGCTCTCCCTCCGATGCCCCCTCAGAGGTGTACACGTTAGAGTAAAACTTCCCAAATTCCCTAATGATGTCATCTATGTCTGTGCTCAACCCCCCTCCTCCTATCTGGATTTTCAAAATGGTCTTAGCTTTTTCCTCTCTCCTCAACATCCTCGCCAGAAGCCTGTCTGCCCTATTCGCTTTGACATAGTATCTTTGTTTGAGTGACAACAAGGAGCGATGCGCGTGCGCCTGAATAATCTCTGTTTGCCCGTGCACCGTCCTGTATTCCCTCCTAGGTTCCCTGCTTGTTCCCGCCCCCATTCAGGACATCACTTGCTTTAGCCGCTCCTCGAGCTCTGCTTCCTCACGCCGAATCTCTGTCTCCCCTCGCCTTCATCACTATGATTCTCCCCCGGATGGTTGCCTTATATGCATCCCACCTTATCTGTAGGGATGTGTCTTCTTCCCTATTGTCTCCGAAATATTCATCTATGTCCTTCCTTATCTCCTCCCTCAGCGTTTGGTCCCTTAATAGCTGAGCAGGGTATCTCCGTGCCCATGTTTCCCAGTGCCCCCCCCTTTCTCTTGACCTATAGTGTGATGGGCACATGGTCCGAGAGCGCCATGGGTCCCACTTACATCCCTGATGCCCTGCCCAGGAGGGGACACAACATCCAAGTGTATTCTATCTGAGATTATGTGTGATGTACATGTGAATAGTGGGTGTATCCTTCCCTTTCCCTCCATATGTCTACCATCCCCAGTCTTTCCATCTTCGCTACCAGCTCCTTCGAGGGCTCGCCCTGTGCTCCATGCACCTTCTTGCTTCTATCCTCCCCGGATCCTATGCTATGTTTAAGTCCCCCGTAAGTATTATTGGTCCCTTTGCAAATGTATCTAATCTATTCAAGGTCACCAGTAGGTAGTGGTCCTGGCCTTGGTTGGGGGCATATACCATCACTATCGTATAGCCCTCGCCCTGTGCCTTGAGGTTGAGTGCTAAGTGCCTCCTATGAGGATCTCTTTCCATGCTTTCCATTATTAGGTCTAGGTTACTCCGGCGGGCTATCAACACTCCTCTTCTTTTGGTTTTTTCATTCCCTTGGTGTACCCTCTGGTATCCCCTGAGCCTCACCCTTCCCCTGTTCTGAGCTTTTTATTCGGTCTCTTAGAGGGTCAGGATATCTGGTTTTTCAGGAGTTGGGTATCTCTCCAATTTGGCCCTCTTTATTGGGGAATGTATGCCATTTATATTTATGGAGAGGATTTTGAGCCTTCTATCTGTCCCCATGAACTTTCGAAATGGGAGTTTCGTACTTTATATGTGGTCTTACCCGTCTGAACTATTCACCCTCCTCAGTCCCCACCATACTCCCCCCCGCCCCCCCATAGGGGTAGCTCAACCGACCTCTAGCCCCTCTCGATCCCCTCCCTCGAGAGTTGAGCCCCTTGCTATCCCCAGCCAGCGCCCCTGCAGGTAATACCATACCTTTTCCAAGATGTACCTCCCACCCTTACTTCCCGGGGCGGTTCATTACACCCCCAAACTCGGCCCTCCCCAGGCTTCCCTGTATTTTAGTTGCCCCCATGGTTACTTGTTGGCTACTAGGCTTCTTTTACCCTCCCTGCTCTGCATTCCTCTTCCTAGTTAGGGTCGTCCTCTTACGTTCCCTCAAGAATGTGCGCCTTTCAGTTGGGGCTGGAAGCCGCCCTTTCTGCTTTTTTTGCATTCGGCCACCGACCACTCCCAGCTCTTAGTCGCTTCTTAGATTCCACTTGCGCGCTCTCTCGGATTAGGTTCTCCTTCCTCGATACCCAGCAGTCTTGCTCCTTCTTCATAGGATTCTATCCTTTTCTGTTTGCCCTGCCTTTCGAAGACCAGTTCAAACGGAAAAGTCCACCTGTACTTTATGTCCTTATCCCTCAGTGCCCCCAGAATTGGGGTCATCCACCTCCTTTTGATCAGTGTCACCTGGGCCAGATCTTGAAATAGGAGGATTGCCGACCCATTGTATGATTTCTGGTTGACTCTCTTTGACGTTTGCAGGATCCTTTCCATGGTTCAGTAGTCGTGAATCGCCACTAGAATGTCGCTCGGTCTGGCTCCTTGTTCCAGCCTCCGCGGCCCTATTCTATGCACCCTGTTGTTGCGAACCTCTTCTTCCCTCTTAGTCTAGGAGGTTGGAAAAAATGTTCGAGACCGCTCCTCTCAGTTCACTGTCTGTTATCTCTTCCAGTAGGGCTTTAATTCGAATGTTTGATCTGAAATTGTTTTCTTGGTCTTCCGCCTGAAGTTCCAGGTTGTGGGTCGCTGTGGCCAGTTGCCCCACAAGGGTGTCTACTTTCCTCACGTCGTCGGCCAGGTCCTAAACAGCCCTTTCAATCGTGTTCAACCTCTCTTATGTGTCTTTTGATCTCCTGGAGGGCCTCCTCTATTTCCCCCCTGGTCTTCTCCATCTGCTTTTGGACGGTGTCCGTTATTTTATCCCCAATGTCTGTGAAAACTGCTTAAGGAGTGTACTGGTGACCACCTCTTCTCCCTACTCCTTCCTGTGGGGGTCGTTCTTATCCATCTGGTCATCTGCTGTTTCTCCTGGCTGGAGGGCTTTATGTCCCAAACCCACAGTTTTTGGAGACTAGCTTCCTGGGGCCTCCTGGGCCCCTTTGCTGCTGATATGGAGTTCCCCCTTTGTTTTGGACATGACGGCCTGGGGTGTTATCTATATTAAGTGGTCGCCTGGCTTACCCCTGGCGCCTCCATCCTTGGCGCCTCTTTAGGGTCAGATGGATGCCCTCTGTTTCCAGAGATCGGCTTCTTGTACAGCGTTAGTGGTCCTACCCGGCTGCTCTTGAGACCAGCTCCCTTCCACTGTCTCCCACGGTTTCCGGCTCCTTCTTGTCCTTGCGCTTTTAATTATGTCCCTAGAGCCTCCTGGCCTCCTCTTCCTTATGCGCTGATGCCCCTGGTGCTTTGCTCCTGTCAATTGGGCCTGTTACCCTTTTGGGAGGATGGGCAAGGGCTTAATCGGGAACCCGTTGTTTGCTCAGCGGGTCTCTCCTTGTGTGTATCCTCTGCCACTGCATGTGGCGCGGGTTTGGAGTAATTGCTGTTTTTCAGGGCTAGCCGCAGCTCCAGTCTGCTTTGTTTATCAGAGCCGGGCCCTGTTGATATCCAGCCCCCGGTTTCTCAATCTACTTGGGGGAGCTCTGTTCCCACCCTAGCCTGGCCAGGACATCCCCTCTTCCAGTGTCCTCGTCGCCTGCCCCCCCATAAATTCCTACCACTTCAAGAGAGCCTTACTTGTCCCGGTGGGAGTGGAGCTTGCGTAGTCCCCATTGTCTTCTTGTGGGCAGGCCCGGTGTGTGGGGACAGGTTTTGGCATCCCCGTGATCTGCTTCTGGGAGTGGAGCTGACTTGGTACCCTCTTCCTCCTGGGGGATGGGGTTAGCAGAGTGGGGGCAGAGTCCTGGCTTACCGGTGATCGCTTCTCCGGCGGCGATTCCTCTGGGGCCCAGTCCTCTTCCCGGCGAGCACTCTGCTCCCTTGTCTTGTCTGTTCCCTCCACAGTCCCTGCTTCTTTTCGGACCCAACGCAGTTGGGCCTCCGGATTCTTCCTCCTGTCCTGTTGCAGCTCCCATTGCGTGCCTCCTGCAGTGAGGGATGCCAGCCGTGCGTCTTCACTCCTCGCTGCCGGACCCTCTGGATTTCCTCAGAGTGTGTGTCTCGGGTTAGGGGCTCCCTTTCCTTCTCCCGCCTCTAATTGTAGCCTCGTCCTGCAACGGGGGCTACAAAACTTTCTCCCAGTAGGAGGGCGCCCCATGGATTGAGTCCGCGTCGGGTCTCTGTCCCTCAGCTCCGTACATCCAACTCTGCAGGGATTCGTTGATCATACTTTCCTATCCGCTGCTCATCGTGGGCACTTTATGCCACCTTCGATTCCTACTTAGTGGGGGCTGCGGTTTTTGCTTTTGTGCTTGCGGAGGGCCTTCAAATGTCTCCTTAGCCTTTTTTATGGCCCATGGGTCGGAGGTGCGCCATTTACGGTGCTTCCAGCATCGCGGCCATCTTGGAATCCGTGCTATGCAGATTAGTGAGGTTGAGGAGGTCTGGATTTGCATACAACGTGCAATCTAGATTACTCATTATGCCTTTTGATGGGTCGAGACAGTTTGGTAGCAAGGCTGATGTTAGGCAGAAACCTGTGCAGTTCCCTTTGGGAACACTGCAAAAGATTTAGGACTACAGGTGTTAGCATTAAACCCACTTGGTATCAGTCTGTACCACCCAGATTTACCTGGTAGCTGTGGCTGAGCAGTCAGACTTCCCTCAAGAAGAGTTGGGCAGTATGCAAAGTATACACAATAGGCACTCAGATACAATAATACAAGCAAACACTGACCAGAGCTTTGGTATCAAAGTATATAATTATGTATTTAAAAACACACTGTTTGAAACACTCCAGTACTCTTATTGTAAAACACTCTAAACACAGTTACTATTATAATATATACAACCCTTTTTCCTTATCAGATAAGTCTTAGTTAACACCACTTATTTCCAGACAGAGGTGAGCGCTTAACTATAGATGGCACTCCAATAAGTTCATGAAGAAGGGAGGGAAAAAGACAGAATATGGAAAGATACACCACTCTAAGATTTAGGAACACTTTTAGCAAGGCAGAAGAGCAAAGGTCACGTGTGATCCAAAGTCCATAGGCTGGGCCCACTCTTAGAGAGAGCAGAGCACAAATGCACCCAAGATCACACAGTTACACTAGGCTTTGAAAGTCTTGCAGAGAGTTCGAAAAGAGTTTAGAGAGGCTCAGAAAAGTTTAGCCAGGGTGTCCCAGGCTAACCCAGGTTCGAAAGCCGGGGGCTAAATCTACCCCGTACAGTCGGTGGCAAGGGAAGCCAGGCGGAACAGGGTACCTTAAGTAGGAAGGATCCTCCAGCGGTGGCAGTTGTTCCTGGCAGCGGGTGCAAGTCTCGGCGTCGTCCAGGGGAAGAGAAGATCTCGACTTGGAGGAAAGCTGAAGGTCGTTGCGCTGCCAGGGAAGAAACCAGCCGTTGAGTTTTCCGGTTAAAGGTATTACCCTTTATTTCGCAGTCGTGGTAAAACGTGGTATTCCGGTTGCTGGGGTGCTTGGCACAGGCAAGGCGGCCACGAAATGCGTCGGGAAGGCGAAAAGATGGTGAAACTGGTTATCCCCACCAGTCAAAGGAAGAAGACTCTCCGGCGGGAGATCTCCTCTGTCGTTGGGAAAAGTGGTGAGACGGTCCAGCAGGGCTCCACTGGTGGTGTCGTTGTGGCAGGTCAGCTCAGCTTCTCCCTCGTCGGATTCTTAGGTCCTGTGGCGACTTCTGAAGTTCCAGTCCCCAAAGCCCTGCTTTTATGCAGAAAACCCCCATTCACTCAGCCTAGCTGTCACTCAAACATGCTAAGTAGTGAGCCGGCCGGCTCACCACTTGGGCCAATCAGGACGGAGTGCGACTTGAGTTGCCTAGGCAACTCAGTCCAGGGTGCCTAAATCCCCCACCACCCCTCCTAAGTACCCCAGACAGAGTGGCACCACTTTGGAGGGCTTCTGTGGAGAAGCCCGCCAAAAAGTGGAACAAAGGGCTCAACTTGGGTTGGAGTCACAGAAGAGAACACAAACGCCATTTTAGAACCGAGTTTTGGCAAAAAATACCAACCAGAGAATTAATAATAATTAAATAAACCAGCGGTATGTTCGAGGCTATCGTAATTAAATAAATAAAGATAGTAGCCTCGAACAATGGGAAAATCCCATAGAGAAATATTCGCGGTTGAATATAAAAAGTAGTATCCACTGCCACCAGTCAAAACTCGATCAGGGGGGACGGAGACGTGCCCTCTCGACTAACAGACCCCGGGGCAATCAAATTGCCCCAGCCAGTACGTCCACAATATGATGGTTTGTACTGGTTCTGTTCAGAATTCAAGACTAGTAAAGTCAATGGTGACTTTACATGCCCTGGGAGACAGTAGTCAGTCCCAGGGTATGGAGTCTATACTGGGAGGTCACTATGACACCCCTGTGTTACTGCACTGAGGGTTCTGTGTGTAACACATCACAAAAACACATGAATCCCTATGGAGTAAAAGACCCCATAGCCCATTAAACACATCTAGAATCAAAGGCACACACTCAAATCATGTCCAAGAGCAAGGGTAAAAGAATATCACTCTTGGCAGGAGAAAAAATTAAACCCCAAAAATCCAGCAAAGCAGCTGGGGGACTCACTAGTTTAGGAAATTCAGCCTAAATAGAGAATTGTCCCTAACAGCTGATGAAATTCTGGTAAGGTTATAGACCTCAAAAGCGGCAGCTAAATCTTTCAGTCCCGCTGTTAGACAGCCTCAACATTCTTACTCAGGTACATCATCTTGGAAGGCTAAGTCGTTTTGTTTCTACTCCTGAACTGGAAGAGGGAGAGGACAAGCGATTCATAGAGGACAAAGAAGATTCCCTCGTGGTGGACGAGGGAGGGCTGCTAAATCAGCCCAAGAAGCGGCAGCTGTGCTCTCAGCTGCTGCTTCAGCCGCCTCAAAACCTCTCTGAGGCCTTAATGCCCAGGAGGAGGGAGGCAGGCTCTCACAGCTTCTGAAAGACTGGCGAGACATTACTTCAGATGTTTGGGCACTGGAAACTGTAGCCCAGGGTTGCCTTCCTTTTCTTAAATGGCCTCAGGATCATCCACCGGGAACAACTAATTGAAAATTCCAGATCCGCTTCTTATGCAGGAAATTTTGATCCTGCTAGAGAAAGAAGCAATAGAACCAGTACCTGCGGCAGAGAGGAACAAGGGTTGATACTCCCTGTATTTTCTAAACCCCAAAAAGGACGGAAGATTGAGGCCCATCTTGGACTTAAGAAACTTGAACAAGTTCCTCACAAAGGACAAGTTCAAGATGGTTACCCTTTCTCAGATCCTTCAGGTCCTCCAGCTTCAGGATTGGATAGTATCATTGGACCTCCAGGATGCTTTCTTTCTTGTGCCAATCCATCACAAGCACAGACAGTACATGAGGTTCGCCGTTGGCAGTTCTCATTATCAGTTTTGGGTTCTGCCATTTGGGCTGACCTCCGCCCGAGGGTGTTCATCAAGCTAATGGCGGTTGTGGCAGCAAGTCACAGGAGAGGGGATTCACGTGTATCCCTACCTGGACAATTGGCTGATCGGGGCCAGTTCCTCAGAACAAGCCCTGGAACATCACAGCTGCACCCGTCACTCCCTTCACAGGCTGGGCTTCTACCTCAACTTCAAGAAGTCCCACATGATACCATCCCAAAGACTTCAATTCATCGGAGCAGTCCTGGATGCATCCCTGGGAAAAGCCTCGCCACCAGAAGTGAGGGCTCAAGACATTCTGCAAATGGTGACGAAATGCCAGAATGCCCAACATCTTACGGCCTTCGATTTTCTGAGGTTGCTCGGTCTCATGGCAGCCTGCATTCTTCTGGTGTCCGAGGCTCGTCTGAGAATTAGATCTCTCCAGTGGGTTCTCAGGACCCAGTGGTCACAGTTTTCAGTAAGGATGTCAGATCTCCTACAAATCCCAAACAGAGTCTCACTGGATCTTCAGTGGTGGGCCTGTCGGGAGAACATTCTGAGAGGAGAACCTTTTTGGCCACCATGGCCAGAGATATCGGTAGTGACGGATGTCTCACTTACAGGGTGAGGAGCTCATACCAACGATTTGACATCAGCGGTTGTTGGTCTCTATTGGAGTCCAAACTACATATCAACCTTTTAGAGCTGAGGGCAATCAAACTAGCGCTGACGGCCTTCCTAGCATCTGCACGTGGAAAACATTTCCTGATCATGACGGGCATCACAGTGGCCATGTACTACCTCAACAAAAGAGGTGGTGTAGGGTCACTAACACTGTGCAGAGAGGCAATGTAGCTCTGTTTTTGAGCAATAAAAGAAGGAATCTCTCTGTCGGCAGTTCACCTAGCCGGAGAGAACAACATGACGGTGGACGCTCTGAGCAGGCAGAGCACAGTCTCCCACGAGTGGGAACTAGCTCAGGAAGCCCTTCAAGAGATCTTCACCCTTTGGGGAACCCCTAAAGTGGATCTGTTTGCAAGCACTGCCAACAGGAAGTGCAAACTGTATTGCTCAAGGGAATTTCCCCCAAGAGGAGCTTTGGGAGACGCGTTTGTGGTGGACTACTTTGCAGGCTATTTAAACCACGCCCAAACAGCAGTTCATGCTTCGTGTTATTCTGCATCCAGCAGCGTAACGCTCGCCGTGTCTGCAAGTCAGCATCCAGTCTTCTGCCATGCCCGCCTCGAATCTGGAGCTCCTAGACAAAAGGAAAAGAAAGAAGAAGAGGTTAGATCACGGACATTATTTGATTCCTTACCTGATTCCGGACCCAGCACATCTCCGAGCCTGGAAAGGACATTATTTCAGCATGCGTCGCTTCGCCAGCAGCAGCGATGCGTTATACTCACCAGTCCACCGCATCTTTCAACTCGGCGCTGCCTCCATCATTTTCTTCGTCGAAACCCAGAACCTGGGGGGAAAACAAAAGGAATAACAGGGTGAGCCGAGAAAACCGGCAAAGACAATCTCTTTGCCACCATAGGCTTACCTGCTTTACCACCGGAGGTATTATCCTTTAATTTGCTGAATATTTCTATGCCGCACCTATAAAGGGAGAGAAAACAGCAAGTTAAACTCGTGCAACTTTTACCGGACAGCGTTTGGTAATACAGACTCTTACCTGAACGCCATCAGCTGCCTCCAGGCAATATTCTTTTGGACCCAGCTCCAACTTAACGAGGGAATGGAACAAGAGTGAACATCGGACATATTGAACTCTTTGAACTTTATAGACACTGGAGTCAATATTCCTCCGGAACTCCTCCAGTACCTTCAAACCAGTGAAGTAACTGGTATCAACGCGCACCTGCATGCCATGCAGGATGGAGAGCTCATCATTTAAAAACATAAGGTGAGGTTACCAAGATGGGATATCGGAGGTGATTAGTGGGGAGAACGAGAACAGTTGGGGGGGCATCACTAAAGTCCACGGGTGGCTAAATCCCTTTCTCCACTTGCAGGAGAATACTTCGAGTCCAGCAGACAAGATTAGGCGGGCCAGTCCAGACTGTCATCTCTCCACTCCTGTACATGTTTCCTCCAGTCCCCGTGATTCCTCACATAATCATGAGGTTGAGAAGGTTCAGGAAATCCATGATCCTTATTGCTCCGGACTAGGCCAGGAGTATGTGGTACCCAGACTTTCTGGACATGTCCATCTGCCCTCCGATTCGTCTTCCACAAAGAGAGAGCCTTCTCTCGCAAGAGGAGGGTTGGGTTCTCCATCCGGATATCAGGACTCTGAGCCTTCACGCATGGTTTCTGAGAGGCTGAGATACAAGGATTGGGACCTCCTGGACGATGTAATGGAGGTTTTGCTTTCGGCCAGAAGGCCAGCAACCAAATCTTTATACCGCTGCCGCTGGAATAAGTTCTGCAGCTGGTGCAGAGATAATAATGTTGATCCTTTCTCATATAATACACCACTGGTGTTATCTTTTCTATTACATCTGGCAAATCTGGGGCTCCGGATTGGTACCATCAAGGGATACCTGGCAGCACTTTCTATTTTTAAGCGCACTTCAGAGGAAGTCTCCTACTTAAATATTCCTCTGGTAATACAATTCCTAAAGGGGTTATCTAATGTTTATCCTCCTACCCCCTTTCAAGTCCCCCTGTGGGATCTCAACTTGGTTTTAAACTTTCTAATTGGTGCTCCTTTCGAGCTTCTACATTCTTGTCCATTAAGACGTCTTACCTAGAAAACTGTTTTCTTAGTCGCACTAACATGAGCTTGAAGGGTGAGTGAGCTACAGGCTTTATCCTGCAAGCCTACTCCTACTGTTTTTCATAAAGACAAAGGGCCTCATTACGAGTTTGGATGTAGCCATGCTGCTATTTGCCGCATGGCTGCCTCCAAACTCTGGTCCGGGTTCCTTGAATGAGGAATTACCGGTCCATTCCAACCTTGGAGGACCCGGTAATGCCTCATTCAATTTACCCATCCCCATTCCCATTTGAGCCCCCATAAGGGCTCAATGGGAATGGGGCGGGAGCTAACAGGCCCATTAATAACTGGCCCGTTGTTAGCACCCTGGTCCTTTAGCGGTACCCGCTAAGGGACCTCGTAATGCAGCGGTAAGGGGTTAACGGCACCGACATCCTTACTGGCGCCGTTTACCCCTTACCGCCGACTTCGTAATGAGGCCCAAAGAGTGGTACTAAAGGTGAAGCCTACCTTTCTCCACTAGGTTGTTTCTGAGTTTCATATTACTCAAACAATTGTTTCCAGATTTGCAAGACTGCAGCAGAATGACCAGTTATTTGTGGGCTATTCCACCAAACAAACCATCTCCAGATGGATTTTACCTATATCAGAATGTTACAGACTGGCCGGTAAAGACCCTCCAGGACATCTAAGAGCTAATTCGACCACGGGTGTTGCAACTTCATCTGCTTTGCAGAGGGGAGTTCCGATAAGCGAGATATGTGCAGCTGCCACATGGTCTGTGCACACCATTACTAGATACTACAGTCTAGACTCCTCCACGAGCCAAGTCTCTGCTTTTGGGAAAGCAGTACTGCATTCTGTACATACATCATCACATTAAATTTTACTCCCTCCTCCAAATTACGTTAACTGCTTTGGGAGTGTATCAAAGATGAGGAATACGTGGGAGGGCACAATCCATTCGAAGAACAAGTTACCCATGGTAATGTTCTTTCGACTGGATGTTCCTCCCATGTATTCCTTATCGTACCTCCCAACCTACCTCGCAGTAAAACTTCTCTTGTAGTTGCAGTCTATGCTCTCTCATGGGGAGTAACCGTCTAACAACAAGACAGTGCTCCACTCGTCAAAACGGAACTGAGGCTACTTATATCTGCGGTGACGTCAACATCAAGACGGAGGCCTCTGAGGAACTTCGACTCGACCAGGCTTCGCCGCACAGCGCCCTCTACTGAAAATAAATTTCTGAGGCAGCAAGCTGGATATTGGGAAATATCAAAGATATGGAATACCTGGGAGGAACATCCAGTCGATAGAACGTTACCATGGGTAAGTAACTTGTTCTTCTTTCCCTTACACTAAGAATAAAACTAAATTACTGAGGGGGTTTCAACAGTTCCAAATTGAGACGGTTTTGAGGAAATTCTTCCCTTCTCATGGTTAGTGTCTCGTTCTGAAGCCACATAAAGTTCCAGGTTTCTTAAAGTACAATACACAAAAATTGTCCCTTGTTGGTCATAGTTGTTTTCACTATGATATCCTTGGAATGCAACTCTCTTCAGCTTTTTTGACCAGTGGGATGACTCCCTCCACACTGTCCACAGTTTGAGATTTTGGGGGAATGTCTCCTTCCCCCTAACCTTTTTCAGGTTTTTGGTAGATCAAGTCTCTTTAAGGGAATTCCCCCTGGGCTTTCTCATGCTTCTCAAATAACACAATGCTTAATGGGGGAATGTCTCCCATCCCCAGGCCTTCCTTCTTCAGGCTTCTTGGACAGTTCAATATTGGTGTCGGAATGTTTCCCTTCCCCTGCCCTTGCTCAGGCTTCTCAAACACCACAATGCTTGATGGGGGAATGTCTCCTTCCCCCTGGCCTTTCACTGGCTTCTGGGCAGTTTGTGTTATCAGGGGGAATAGCTCCTTCCCCTGGTCTTTCTCAGATTTTGTTAAGCACAGCCAACCTGGTTCACTATCCTGCCAGGTACTGTGACTATGAAGAATGATGATGATTGTTCTTAATTTGTATGGGTGCAGGTCCCAGACTCTCCTTTCTTGCTCGACTTTCCTCCTTTATAGACTTGGTTCATTTTCCTGCCAAGTACTATCGTGCGACCCCAAGGTATGACAACGTCTCTCCCCGTTGGTTAGGATACCAGACCCTGTATTCTCGGCTTTCAGATGGGTGCAGGTCCCAGACTAGGCATTCTTGCATATTTTTCCATCTTGATAGACTTTGTTCACTTTCCTTCCAATAACTATCATGTAATCCAGGGTTTGACGTTCTCTCCCCCTTGGTCATGCTCCCAGACCCTGTTTTCTAAGCTTACTGGGCTTTCAATGTCCTTCTCGGGGCCCCAGCGTTTTCCCAGTGACCTGCGTACCTTTTCTTGCGGTCTGCAATCGTCCTAGGTCTTCCTTGGTGCTTGGGACCAGCCGTGGGACTTCCCCAACTGTTCTGGTCTTCGTTCAGGCTGCGGTGGCTCCGCAAGCTTCCTTCAGGTAGCCTTGTTCTCCCTTTGCACGCTGTCCACGTCTGAGGAACGCTTGGCGCTTCTCTCTCTGGGGTTGTGGAGTGGTTCTCCCACTCCGGACTGGCTAAAGAACTCCCTGCTCCCTTCTCGGCGTCCGGTTTGCTTTCCTCCTTCCTGGGTTGTGCTGGCACTCGCGGCAACTCCAGGGAGGATCGGACAACTAATGTAGTGCTTCTTCCCTTTTAATCTCTTTAACGTATCTGCCTTGAATGGAACGTGTACCTTGGTTTCGCTGTGCATTCCTCAGTCCTCCACAGATCTTCGTTTCAGTATTGCAATGATTACGCTCTACTCTGTTAGGTGGATTCTTCCTCATCTCAGTTTTCTCATGCACTCCATATGGGTAGTCCCTACTCTTCTTCGTCTCAGTATGTCTCACGAGGATGCGGTCCTCTACTCTGGAAAAAAACATATACGTGTTGTGGACTACAGGGGGGGGTGTGGGTGGGGGGGGTTGTTGGGTGGGTGGGGTGTGGGGGGTGTGTGTGTGTGTGTGTGTGTGTGTGTGTGTGTGTGTGTTAGTGTTAGTTGGATGAGGGAGGTGGAAATACTGCATTCTCCCAAAATCGTCATCACTGGTCCCATAGGGGGTGTCCCTCCCCATGAAATCCTCCCACTGAGCCACTTCATGGGGAATATCGGGAAGCGGCCTGACCTCATGGGAAGGGGGCTCTTTGAGACGGCATGGTATCAAGCGATGACACAGGCAATAGAATCTTTATTAAGTAGCAGAATGGGTGTAATGCCTAACTTGCCCTACAGCTATGGTGGGATTTGCACTACCTAAAGAAACTAAGGAAAGTCTATGTCCGTAAGTCCAAATCAAGAGTCCATCTGTGTCAAAACCTATGCTTACCCTCACGTCCAATACAGAAATGTAGTGTAGGGTTATTCTAACTCAAATAGTGTTCAAAATAGTCTGGAGCAATCTCTGGCTCCCTTCCCCCAAGTTCAGGATACAGCTCCAACAATTAAAGGTTCCAAATGTTCCTTCAAGACTTGGGTTTCTCTTCCCCAAGTTCCATGCACACTTTGTTTCAGTTACAAGGTTCAAAAGGAGTTTAGGGTTCCTTTCCCAAGCTTTAAGTGCTGGTTTGAAAAAGCAATGTTACAAAGGAGCTCAGGGTTCCCCTTCCCCAACATTCAAGCAATGGCTCACAAAAGAATGTTCCAACAGGCCTCATAATGTTCAGCTTTATTTAGTTTCAGCGATACTTTCACCCATCTCCTGGATTAATTGAGGTTTCCTGGTCTAGACACAGTTAGCAGGCCGCATGACCCACCCATTACAAGTCATGGAACCAGTTGCCCTTGCCGCAGCTTTCGGCCACCTTGTCAGTTCACAAAGACTCACACGTTCATAGTTTAATTATTTGCCTTTCTTGACATTTCGTTGTCTCTCTTTTCCATGCTTTACATTGGCTTTCATTCACAGCCTTCACTTCTACTTGTTTAGCTTAACTTCGCCTGCTCTGCATTTTGCGCACACTTCACTGGCTCCCCTCAGCTCTTTCAGGCTCTTTCCTGCAGTATTCCCTTTTTGTGTAACTTTCTTAATGTCCTCAGTTAATCAGAGACTTTTGAACACATACTGCTCAAACGTGACCACGCTGATGTATTGTTTCTACAAGATCTGCTCTTAATATTGCATTAGCTTCAGTTCATCCTTTCGCTTTGATCGGAGGGTTTCGAGAACATGGCGATTGCATGCAACCTCTCGGATAAAATGTAATTTAGTCACTTTCACAGGCGCACCTGGTTTCTCACTCTTTCAGAAACTCACTGGTTGCAGCGTTCTTCAGCTTCCTTGTTAAGATTATTTCTTGGATTTGAAGCCAGGGTCTCACCACCTGCCCCTCAGACACGCAAATTGGTGCTTCCATTCATGGGAACAAGCATTCCATGGCCACATTGAAGGGACCAACACTTTCCACGGCTCCCTTCTACCGCCTTATCCAGCTCGCTGGAGACGCAGCTCCCTCAACAATGCAATGACACTCTGCAGGCCTTCAGCGTCTCAGCGTCCCGTTGTCCTCTGGCTTCTCAGGATGGCCTGGCCTTCCTGCTGTCTCCCTCAGTTCACTGGTGCTCTACCTTTTATACACCTGGTTCCCATCATGGGGTTTCAGGTGTGATTCACTTGCCTGGTTTGCCTGATTCCAATAAGGCCAATTACTGGGACATGCATGACCTTCAGCTCTGTAGTCTTCCGGTCTCCTCCTCTTCGTCCCAGTACTATAGTGTGGTTTCCTATAGGTAATTGCATTACTCTTTGAGATATCTTCCTCTTAGTTGTTGGTGTACTTTCAGCTGGGAAATTAGGACAGCAATATCCTACAAATACCGAGGGGATGCTAGGGTAAGTCAGTGCCAGGAAACAGGGGATACCGTGTCTTGCCCTGTGGCACCTTCTCCCCAATCCCCAAGGACCCTCCGCCCAGGTGATCCTCTCTCACAAGTCCACCCGAGGGTAGGAATCCAAACGCGATGGCCCTTCCCTGGCCACCTGAACAAAATATCCCTGGGGAGTGGTTATGAGAGTGTCCTTCAGGTTTCGCACATCTCCCCCCCTCACCCCCATGAGAGCAGTGACAATACCCTGGGATTCATCACATACCTTCAGCTGCCCTTTCCAGATTTCTCTGTGCGAATGCAAATGTGTGTTGCAAATGCTTCCTCAATTCTTTCCAATATTTATTACTTGTGGATAGATTTGCCAAGACCTGCTCATTAGTTCTGTACAACAAATGTTGGAGAAGTACCATTTTCCTGCCTGTGATTATCTTGTGTGGGCTGATAATTGTAGATTTTGATGGTGCTGCTCTAATGGCCAAGAGCAGTAAAGGGAGCTGTGAATCCAAACCAGACCCTTCTTCAGCCACACACTTTTTTAGTATTTCGATCATCAATCTGTTGCATCCCTCCACTGGCCCAATGGCGGATGCCTGATATGAAATATGTAACTTCCTCTTCACCCCTAACATTTACCACATCTTGGTCATTACTGCACTGGTAAACTGACTTCCACGGTCTGACTCTATACTCTGGGGAAAGCCAAACCTGGAAAATATGTTATTCACCAACAACGGCTCTGCGGTCAGTTCACTGCAATCGCGAGCGAGTATACATTCCAACCATTTTGACATTAAAGATGTAGCGTTTCAATTTGCAAATCTGACCAGGATAGGGCCAATCCTCTCTTCATTAATGGTGCTCTGTGTTGGGGAGGTGGGTTTGAATTGTGCACATACCAAGCACCCCGCGTATACAATTCCACATCTTGGAGCATTTGCGGCCAATACGCATATTCCCTTCAGATTTAAAATGTTTTTTGAGTAACTCTGTGGCCCGCTGTTATTGCATCATGTGCATGATGTAATATTAGCCTTCGAAATGAAATCGGGACCACCCACTGACCATGACCTGAAATGGATTTTCGGACCAACATTTCGTCTTGTAACTGAAACAGTTTTTACTCTTTATCATCCCCCTCAATTCCTCTCTTCCCTTGCAGTCCTCCTAAGTGATAGGATCCTTTTCTGCGTTTATCACATGACTATAAAACATACCTACAATTGGGTCTTCCTTTTGTGCCTTACTCAAATCCTGATCAGGTGTGTCAAAGCTCCATTGGACTGCTGGCCAATTGTCTACCCCATGAGATTTGGAACGTGTCACTATGTCTACCTGTATCTCACCGAGCAAGTGGTCAGTGGTAAACAGTTCTCCCATTACCACCCCAATTTTGGCCAGTTCATCAGCCTTATCATTCCCTTCCTTATCTTCTTAGTGTTCCCTAATTTTTCTCCAGTGGATTTCCATCTCATTCTCTGAAACAAGGTTGTTGATGGCCTGAATTAGCTTGCCATACTTGAGGTTTTTTGTTAGAAGTGACCATCCCTCTCACTTTACATCCCAATAGATAATCTATAAATGTTTTCCGTGCATAGTCTGAGTCGGTGACAATCACTATTTCTTTTAACTTGTTCCCTACTGCTGTGGATATTACTTTGCAGATTGCAGCCCACTCTGCTACCTGACTACTTCTGGGACCTATCCGCATGCTCACTGATAGGATGTCATCATTTTTTACCGAGACATTTCTGATTCCTAGCACTAACTCCATTTCAGGGTCATTACATGCATGATATGCACAATCCACATAAACGGTTGGGAGATTTCAACGTTTTTCTTCATCAAATGCTTTGTGTGGGGAATGTTCAAATTTAACCAAATCGGTTTCGAATTCTGTACTGTCTGTGATTCCTACACATGTGCAATCATGAAATTCTACAAGCCACTGGACTCCCTCTATTTTGCCCATATCTCGCCTCTATGTGGAACCCTTGTAATGCCAATGTCCATGGAGCTGAGAAGACTAAAACTTACCACAAATCTATCTTAGCTGCTACACAGACCTTGTTCACTCAGAAAGTCACTAGTGCTCTTAATCAACCTAAAGGGCTGCTTGCCATTGTGAAACCTGTGTCATTTACTGCGAAATGTTCACCGACTGTGACTCCTACGAAGTGTTTCTGTAACTCTCTGGCTCAACTTTTTATTTCTAAAATTGATATTATCCGGGCCGATATGTGCCGGCGACATTGGTGTTCTGCCTTTAATAGTGTCCCGGAAGTTAGTGGCATTACGCATGTGTGGTCCAAGTTCCCGATATACTTTGAGGACACGGTACAGATGACTGTTCATCAGCTCAAGTCAGCCTCTCCCTCCGATCCTATACTCCTGGCAGTTTTTAAGGATATTATCATCAGGTTGACTACCTGGGTCACCAATGCAGTTAATCAGTCTTGCCAGTCTGGGTTTGTTCCAGTGGAGTTAAAACAGGCCATAGTTATTCCCCTCCTCAAAAAGCCCTCAATGGATCCTTCTGTGCCTGCTAACTTCCGTCCTATTTCACTTCTATCTCTGTTCATTAAACTTTTGGAATCTTTGGTTTCCCCTCTTCTTTCCACCTTCATGGAAGACACTGGGTTTCTTGACCCCTTTCAGTCAGGTTTTTGTCCAGGACGTGGCAAGGAGAGTTTCCTGGTTTCTGTGGTTGACAACTAGGCCAGATTGGTGGACGACAGTGGAATGGCGGCGCTGATATTGTTAGACGTGTCGGCAGCCTTTCACACTGTCGACCAACCGATCTTGCTTTCTTGTTTGGCTTCAGCAGACCTCTCTGGGTCTCTTTTAGGCTGGTTTTCCTCTTTCCTGACTGACCGGGGCCAAACCCTTTCACTTTCTTCTTTCCCTTCGGCTTCTTGCTCTCTATCTTGTGGTGTCCCGCAGGGTTCCTCCTTGTCCCCTTCACTTTTTTTTATTTAAATTTGATTTTATTTTCATTTCGTATTAAATTTCAACAGTAAAACCAATATCACATCAACCACAAAAATGACATAAATTTAAACAAAAACCATATCACACCTTGACCCTTCCCCACCCTCCCCACCTCCCTTGGTTAAACGAGGAACAATCAGATTCAGTCCATGCTATTTGGGCACTCACAAACATTACCCTGCAAGAAGCCGTCTTTTCACCAGTTATTTATAGACTTTGATGAAGGGGGCCCATTCTTTCTCTCTGTAGGAGGCCGTGTCGTGGAGCTGAGCAGTCAATGTCTCCATCTCATAGAGTTCCTTGGCCTTTGTAGACCACATATGCTCGGTCGGGAGATTTTCCGATTTCCACCCTCTAGATAAACAAGCTCTTGCAGCCAAGAGCAAAAAGTGGGCCATGTGCGGAACCCTCTCCTATCGATTACGCTGTTTTTCAAGGCCGAAAAGTACCAATATGGGATCACATTTTCTCGAGACCCCTTCCACTTTTTTAATCCAGCCCAGAACTTCCCTCCAATAAATTGGTGACTTAGGGCAAGACCACCACATGTGCCAATAGTTTGCCTCTACCTTGCATCCCCTCCAGCACTTAGCACTTGTTTGAGTAAACATCTTAGATAATCTTTTAGGGTCTAATTGCCATCTGTGTAGTAACTTCTGTCCGTGCATCTTACATTGCACTGAGATGGACGTCTTATATGCCTCCACACAGATACGAGACCACAAGGCGTCCGAGATAGGAGTCTCCATATCTGTTTCCCATCTCTTTCTCGCGTCCTCTGCCCCGACACCCTTTGCCTCCATCAGAGCTGCATACAGCCTGGAAATGAGACCTTTCGTATTGACCACCTCGCTCAAAATATTTTCCATGGGTGTTGGGTCTCTCTTCATTTGCTCCCTCCATTTCTTTGCTGTCAAGACACCCTTCAGCTTCAAAAATGTAAACACATCAAGTGGATTTATGTGAAGACCCTCCTCTAACTCTTGTATTGTTACACATCCCAGCTATTTTACCATTTGGCCAACCCTTACCAACCCTGCCTTGTACCAACTTTGGAACCTTAGCGGGTCCCTAACCTCATCCGAATCGGGAGAGCCCATATGCAACTCATCGACGAAGGCCATGTCGTGAGCTGCTTCATTTCCCTCTTATTCCACCAAAGGCCGAGAAGGGAGCCCATAGAAAAATGATTAACAACACTGCTCGGGAAAAATTTAGTTGGCACCCACAACCACTCCCCAGGCGAAACTGGCCTCATTCTGTAGTTCTCAATTACCACCCGCTGTTTTCAACTCACCTCTCTCGGGTGAGGCACTAGAGCCCTGAACTGGGAGGCTCTGTAGTATCCGTACATGTCGGGCAAACCCACTCCTCCTTCGGCTGCGCCAGGACATCATATGCTACTCTTTGCTTTTTGCCCTGTCAGACAAATCTACTGATATCCCCTTTACTTCGACAAAATGCCCTCTCGGGATAGCAATGGGAAGCATCTGGTACAAATACTATATTTTAGGGAGCACTGCCATCTTTAAAGCGTTCACTCGACCCAACCATGATATCGTTAAGCGTGACCACTTTTCCATATCCTTCTTTAGGTCCCTTACCAGCTGAGGAAAGTTGGCCCCATAGAGCTCCCTTTTGGTTTGTGTGATATTAACACCCAAATATCTAAGAGCCTTGTAGCTTACTGGGACTCCCCCCTATTGAATCACTCCTACTCCCCTCACTGCCCTTGCTTTTGTATAAAAAAGGGTGGACTTGTCTGCATTTACTTTAAGTCCCGACCATTTCCCAAATTCCCGTATTACTTTGAGGACACTTGGAGTGTCCTCATGCAGATGGGCCAAGTAGAGTAGGATATCATCGGCAAACATTGCCAATTTATATTCGTTAGCTCCCACCATTATCCCACTAATATTTGGACTTCGTCTTATGTTGTTACCCAGGGCCTCCATATAAAGCGCATACAACAGAGGCGACATGGGGCATCCCTGCCTAGTCCCTGTGGTCATGGATATTTCTTTTGACATACTATTATTCACCACCACTCTCCCCCACGGGGAGCTATACAAGGCCTGAACCCCCCTAAGGAATGTATACCCAAATTCTGTATCACCCCCCACAAGAAGCTCCATTCAACTCGATCGAATGCCTTTTCTGAATCCATACTTAGGAGCGCCTGATCCCCCTCCTCACCCATCGTAAATTTCATAATGTCCATAGTCTTCCGTATCGCATCAACTCCCTGTCTATCCTTTATAAAGCCCACCTGATCTGGATGGACCAGGCGAGGCATGATGTCCTCCATGCGCGATGCCAACACCCTCGCAAATATTTTAGCATCTGTGTTGAGGAGCGATATCGGTCTATAGGAATAACACAATGTGGGATCTTTCCCTTCCTTTGGGATAACTACTATTTGCGCTTTAGAAAATGATTCTGGTGCAACTCCTTGCTCACATATGTCAATAAAGAGAGTCGCTAAGTGTGGGGCTAGGATATCCCCAAATTGCTTATAAAACCTCATGCCATATCCATCCTCCCTTGGAGCCCCCCCTGGTGGCAATCTCTTAATGGCCCTCAGAACTTCATTTGGAGTTATGTCCGATTCCAATAAGGTTTGCTCTACATCCCCCAGGTGTGTCAGGCCTGCCTTTACTATGTAGTCCCCCATTTCCTTCTTGTCCTGGACCATCTCAGACATGTAAAGAGATTCATAATATTTAGCGAACTGGTTCGCTATTTCTTTTGACATTCTGACTAGCTCCCCCTCTTCCGTTTGAAGACCCTCCACCTATCTTTCCGCTTTCTGCCCCCAGAACCTGGAAGCAAGCATTTTATCTGCTTTATCCCCTTTCTCATAAAACTTTGGTTTCAGGAATTTCAATTTTCTTATTACCTCCCCATTCCCAAGTTTTTTCAGCTCTTCCCGCTTTTCACTCATGTTCTGGAGGCGCTCTTTATGGTATGTCCCTTGGGCATGCAACTTCTTCTCAAGCTCTATAATCTCCCCTTTCAGCCTCTCTTCAATAAGTTTACGTTCCCTTTTGCACCTTGCTCCTTCCCTTATGAGGTGCCCTCTCCAGACTGCTTTGCCTGCTTCCCACACCATGGTTGGATCCACTTCACCATTGTTGTTAATATTAAAATACTCCTCTATCGTTTCCCTCAATTCCCTTTCATAAAGCTTGTCCAACCATAAGGAGTCATTACACCTCCACTTGGTAGTTCTGCGGCTTATCCCTTCGATCTTTGTTAGCCACAACCATATCATGATCCGACCACCTCACAGGACAGATCTTCGCGTCCAGAACCCTGGTTCTCTATTCTTTATTCACCAACAAGTAGTCAATTCCCGTGAAAGTATTATGGACCTCAGATTTGAACGTGTATCCCCTTTCTCCCGGGTTACACCCTCTCCAGGAATCTAGCAGTCCCTCCGCCCACAAGGTAGTTGCAAACCTACTAGTCCCTCTCCGATGAAGACCGCTAAATTGGACCCCTGTCTGCTGTTTATCCGTTACCGCGTCTGCCCAGGCATTGAAATTCCCCCCCCCCTATCACCACCAGACTATCCTCCTTCCCTCCAAGTGCTGCAAGGGCCTCCTGCTTGAAAGAGCCCTGGCCCTGATTTGGGGTACATATTCCCACTAACACAATTTGTGTTCCCTCCCACTCTCCCCTTGGTATTATCTTTCTGCCCTCCATTGATCGTTCCACCCCCAAATTTTCCATCCTTAATCGGTTACTTAAGATTATCCCCCCTCCCCCCTTTTTTTGTCTCCCTGACGCCCAGAACACTTGTCCATTCCTCCGCCCCTTATTAGCCTCTCCTCCCTCATCTTGAGCCGTGTTTCTTGAATAAAGAGGACATCCAATTCAGCCATGACAAATTCCAGACTCCCTAGGGACCTATTAGCTGGGGAATTAAGCCCTTTAACATTGAGGGTGCCCACCCTCAGTACCCGCCTCCCCCTTTTTTGAGCCCCCTGAAATGATGTTGCTACATAAGTTCCCATGACATCTTGTTGTATCCCTTAATAGCTTCCCACATTAGTTTCCATCTCCTAGTCACCCGAATTGCTCCATTTATGCCCCCATCCACCCCCACCCTGAGCCCCACAAACCACAAACATTATAACATGAGTAAACCATAAAAACTGGACCACAGCCCAAATAGGTTGTAAAAGGTCCCATCCTGGAGACGCCCTCCCAAACTTGAGGGCCGTCAGGGAACACTGACCGCATTCCTGAAGGGAAACACTTCAATAGCTAGCCTTCCCAATTCACAGTTTCCTCCAAGCTTTCTTGATTCACTCTCTGCAGTTTATGTCCTATATTTGCCATCATTCACATCCTCATCACGATAGTTTCACTGGACACTCCGGATTCGGCTTAAAGTACTTCCTTCCCACCTTTGCCCTTTGCTGTTGTGGGCCCCTTCCTTCATTTCCACTTGTGAGCTGGCGGCCTCCCGCGGGCTTGTCGGAGCTCTCATGTCACTTGCCTCTTTAAGACCCTCTTCCACAGTGGTGATCTTCTCCTCAATATTCAAACGTGAGGTCGAATGCGTAACCCCATCTATATCTAATTGTCTGCTCCGTGAGCCATACTGTGAGCGGCCTACGAGCCCTCCTCCTTGCCAAAGTCAAGCTGGAGATATCTTGAAATATCTTAATTTTGGATCCTTGATGTTCAATTGCTTGCTTCTGTTTGGCTCTCGCCAAGATTTGAGTCTTTTCTTTGTAGCTCTGGAATTTAACCACTACTGAGCGCGGACCTCTTCCAAACGCTTTTCCGCCCCTGTGGGCCCTTTCCAGATCCACCAATCTTCCTCCCTCATTCTCGTATAGGAGGTTAATAATTTCCTGGATCTTATGCTCCACTTGTTGGGGGGGTTTCCCCATCCTTCTCCGCCAGTCCCAGAATCCGCAAGTTCGATCTCTGCTCCCTATTTTCCAAGTTGTCCATTTTCAATGTGATCTCCTCTCCTCGTAATTCAATGTCCGTCATTCTAACATTGAGTTTCATCTCTATGAGATCAACATTGGCTTGGTTGTTTTCTAGATTTTCGACTTTCCCTTCAACACGCTCCATTTTTCCTCTTCTCTCTGATATGGACGTCTGAATGTCTGATCGCAGGGCCTTTATTTCAGCCAGGATTCCAGCAATGTCTTCCTTTGTCACCGCCATGTCCTCCAGTACTGTTTCCGTTAGTTGTGGCTGTGATACAACTGGCTGATCTCTTCTGAATTTCTGCAGTTTATACACCGCCCCCTCCCGGAGCTGGCTTTGCATATATCTATCTCTCTTATTTCTCTGTCTTTCACACTGACACCCATCTTGTCTTCAAGTCCTGCCCCCGACTTACTCGTGTTTATTCAGTTGTTCACTCCTGCCTAATGCTGACCATCAGCCCTCTGATATAGCTGGGAGCCACAGCCGACTAATTTAATTTTGGCACTGTCTTTTGGATTCTCACACTTTCTGACATAAGTAACTCCTCCTTGATTTGGTGACTTTCTCTTTACTCCTTATCTGGCAGACCTCTTTCATGAACACACACCCTTTCGTCTAGCCTCACTGTTTGTGGCTTTCTTCCCCTCTTCTGTATCCAACCTGGTCCTTTCTACCAGCAAAAGTATTTTC
The DNA here is from genome assembly GCF_040938575.1 of Ambystoma mexicanum. NCBI lineage: Eukaryota > Metazoa > Chordata > Amphibia > Caudata > Ambystomatidae > Ambystoma > Ambystoma mexicanum. The sequence goes on from NC_090933.1 coordinate 41,867,453, forward strand.
CTATCTCTTTCTTCCTGCTTCATCACCTTTTTAGTGTTCCCTTTCTTTGGCACTCTCAATCAGTCCATTCACCGCTTCCTGTTCTTCTGCCTCTGGGCTTGGGGACCCCGAAATATGTTCACTTGGGTCCTCTCTCTGTTGTTGCCTTTTCCTCTTGCCCAACCTAGGGCCCTCCACTTTACTCCTTATAACCCAGTTGAAGAGTTTTTCCCCTCTTGTACTGCTTACCGTGTGCAGGCTGCACCGTTGTTCCGGCTCCCGCTCCTTGCTGGGCACTCAGCTGTCACCGACCCCTCTCCGCCTCTTCTTCCTCCTCCACAAGCTCTTTTATGGGGCTGTCACTGCTGAGTCCCCGAGCCGGGCAGGGGGCCGCCTCACTTTCACCCCCCCCATGGGCGCCTTGCCACCACAGCACTCCGGAGCTGGAAGCGAGGATCCGCAGGCTTCTCTCCCGTGCACGCTCCTCTCCCCGTTTTCGGTGGCGCCTCTGATGACCTCCACCCTCGGGTATAGACACGGAGGGCTCGCTGGCGCCTAATCACTACTACTCTGCTGCTGAGGGGTTCAGCCCAGCGCTGCTCACCGCGAAGGTCTCCCCGCACCGTGCCGGCAATTCACTGCCTCCCTCTCACTAACTTTGCCTGCAGCTGGGCGCATACGGTCTTAGCTGCTGGATCAGCACCTCCCCTCTGTGCAGCAGTCTTCACTCCTCCGGCTGCCTCGCTTTCTTTGGAGGATATCCCTACCTTCACGGCTCAACCCGGTCCAATCTTCAGTACTCAAAGCGTTAGCTGGCATTTTCCGTCAGCCCGGTGGGGGATGGTCATCTCTGAATTCACCCACTCCGCACCTTAAATCCCCCTTTCCAGACCGGTTTTTCAGTTTCGGATGGTCTCAGCGGGGTATTCTTCCCTTTTCTTCTGTTTCATTCATTGGGAGCGCTTCAAATCTTCTCTTTCATTCCCTTCAGAATATGGAGCAATGCTTCAGGCAGCCATTACCCTCGGCGCCCCCTGGTGGTCTCGTCCCCTTCACTTTTTAACATCTACATACAGCCTTTGATCTGCTTCATCCGCTCCCTCAGCTTCAGATGCTACTCGTATGTTGATGACACCCAGATCCTGGTTCGATTAGACCTGAACCAGGCAGGTGTCGTGCTTGAGTGAGTGCTTGGTGGCCGTTGGGGATTGGATGGGTAGGAACTGGCTGAAGCTGAATGGAAACAAGACTAAGGTCTTGGTGGTGGGCTCCCCCCTAATCCGGAACTCTGCACTCCATCTTTTTGGCCTGCTGCACTGGGTGACTTCCCTTTTCCTGTGTCGGCTGTTAAAAATCTTGGGGTCAATTTATCATCCAACTTGTCTATGGCCGCCCAGGTTGGAGCAGTGTGGTAAAGCTGGCCATTTTTATCTCAGGCTCCTATGCAGGGTTCTGCCTTTTCTGCCGTGCCATGTTAGACCTCTGGTGGTGGCCTCACTGGTGCTGAGCAGTGTAGACTACTGTAACTTTTTGTACTCCTACGTCCCGTCCCCTTTCCTCCATACTGTATGGGTATCCCTCACTAGGGATGGGAGGCAGAACTTTTTTCACCAGAAAAATCATCTTCCCCTTTAAATTTAGATGCACGCTTGGTCAATTGCCTTGCGAGCATGCACTCTCCTGTCTTGGCCCACCAGCACCACTCCCCAGTCCTCTTTTCTGCATCGACGGGAACAGACCGCTTTCACCAGCGCTCCTGGGTTAGGCCTTCGGCCTTGTAATTCCACACACTCTTCCCCCGAGAAGTATTCTTGGCTTCTTTTTTCTATTCCAATTGTTAGGACTGCTCTGTCCTCTGACGCCACGCTCGTCCCCGGCGCATGTCGATGATGGCGGGCTTCAGCAGGTGTCCAGCCTGCGAGGGTCCCTTCCAAATGTCCGACGCCCTCTGCCCCTGGTACCTTTGCCCAGACCACGGCTGTACCGCGTGCGACGCCTTAACTCGGCGCACGCTCAAGAATTGACTAGCCAGGTGGCGGGAGCTCATTGGAAGATCGCCTCCAGAGGACCTTAAAAGCATTTTTGAAACGGAAGACCCTGCAAGGGTGACTCCTTCCCTGGGAGGCGCCCAAGCGGGAGGGACCTCTCAGGTCCTAAAACCAGCAGGAATACTGAGGCTGCTCCAGCTACCGGCTCACAGGCAGAGGGGTCGCAAGATCCTATCGGTGCTGCCGCTGAGGGGCCGCAAGTCTCTATTACCGGGTCCCAACCTGAGAGGGCTACACCCTAATACCGGACTCATGTCTGAGGGCCACCTGCGTGCAGCACTACCGGCCCCATGGCCGAGGGCACTCCGCCTACCAGGCCTTGACCTGAGGTACAGGGAATGTTGCAACCACCACTGCTCAGCGTACTGGTGGAGGCCGGTCCCAGCTCAGCAAGTACCACGACTTGGGCACGTGGCGCAGAGCAAAACAAAATGGCAGCTCAACCAGCTCCCTTTTCCCTTTGGAGATCAGGCAGGGGAGCGCACTTCCAGGTGGGATTGGACAACGCCTTGTACCTGGTCCACATCCTATCCCTCCACTTCGCAGGGCAGGTACACATTGCCCAATTTAGCGAGGTAGGGCACGCTCAGGACACAGCAGCCTCAGGGCCCGACCCCTATGCCTATCACATCAGGCACACATCTGGCTTGTGAAAACAGGTACTTCGAGAGGTTCCTTGCCCTCATGAGATCACCACAGATGGGTACCATCCTCGAGGACGTAATGGGGAACATCCACCCTGTACAGCCACAAGCACCCATGGCGGTACCGCACCTGGGTCCAGCTGAGCCCCTGGCTGCCATGCCTGTACCAATCACGGCAGCTCTGGCTCTGCCTCCTGAGCAGCCTCTGGCACTGATAATCAGCACGCCACATCTCCCTGTGCCCAGCACTCCGCTGGCTCCCCCGGATCCACAGGAGACAGACGAGGAGGAAGACCCGGACACCCCATTGTCAGCCAAAGCTTTTCATGAGAGACTGGCGGGCCTGGCTGAGTACCTAGGCATCCCGCAGCCACAGTTGGAACAACCAAAGGCGGGGGTACTAGATGAAGTTCTTATGCTACGTGCTCCTACTAGAACTGGAATTCCACTTCAAAAGGATGTCGAAGCATTAGCCAAAAAAGGTTGGCTCAAGCTACCGGCAAACGGAAGGGGGCACCCTCCTATTGTCGGCGCACCCTCAACAGCACTCCACGGTGATAGCGGTAGCATCACTATACTCTAAGCCACAATCCTCCTCAGCGGCTTCGGTGTCTGCGCTCCTGGGCAAGGAGGAAAAGCTCTTGGAGACGTTCGGGAAGAAAATGTACTCAAACGCCACTCTCCACCTGCGCCAGGCCAGCTCTGATGCCATGTTGGTGGCTGTCAACCAGAAGCTGTCGTTGGAAATTGCATATTTCATTTCAAGGCTGTGCTGACAGAGGCCACATTCGTAGCACAAGATATAATAGAGTCCACGCTGGCCCACATTGACACATCAGGCGGAGCCATTTGTATTGGCATGGACATAAGGAGGGCTTGGCTCAAGGCGACAAAATTCAAACTAGACGTACAGGAGCGCATACTAGACCTGCCTTTCGAGGGGGGTGTGACCTGTTCCAATCAACAACGGATGAGGAACTTGATGAGAATAGCTCCCAGACAGCGTAATCTTTATCTATGCTTACTAAGTCCACACCCAAGACCTACAGCCAAACGCACCAGCGCACGGACAAAGGCCAGTCCTTCGGAGGCTTCTGGGGGCTTCCAGGAGAGACGGTCTAGACAGCCAGACCCCTAGCCAGCACAGGTGCAAACAGCACAAGGCGGCTAACAAGGGTTTTTTCCAGTCCCCCTCCTCAGCCCCAGCCGCAAAGGGGAAGAAGTTGTGACACGCTTATCTGGATCCACGAGTATCTGGCGGGGGCAGGCTTGCCCTTCACGTACAGTGCTGGAGGACAAAGTTCACAGACCCTTGGATCCTCTCTGGGCTTGCCATGGGCTTGCAGCTCCCGTTTCCTCCTTCTCCACCTTCCTCCCCTCTGCTCCTGCAGATTTGTACAGCAACTCTGCTGGCGCAAATCTGCTTGCTTGTTACGAACCAGGCAGTGTAGGAAGTCCCAGCCTCGCAACGGGGCCTGGGCTTCTATTCACAAATTTTCACCATAAACAAAAAGAACCAGGGTGGCCTGCGAGTTGTTGGACTTTCCTCCTTGAACTTTTTCCTTCCCCTCCAAAAGTTGAAGATGGTTACCCCAGCCTTCATAGCGGAGACATTGTTTGTGGGAGACTGTATGTGCTCCCTAGATCTGAAGGATGCCTACCTACACGTCCCGATCTGGGAACCTATCGGTCCTTCCTGAGGTTCAGGATCATGAGTTTTCACTTTCAATACAGGGTTCTATCTTTTGGACTCAATTCGGCCCCCAGGGTCTTTACAAGGCTAATGAACGCAGTGGCAGCCCTACTCAGGGCACAGGGCCATCACATGTATCCATATGTAGACGACTGGCTAGTCAGGGTGATATCTCCGGAGCCGGTCCAGCACACGGCCTTCGCCCTCATGGATACACTATACGGCCTGGAATTTTCTATCAGTCTTAAAAAGTCAGTTATTGCCCACGCAGTCTCTGACCTTCCTGGGCCTTATATGGGACACGAGGTCGAAATGATCTTCCCCTCACCAGACAAAATGGCAGCTATCAAGAGGGCCACTGGACATTTTCTCAGCAGAGCAATGTCCTCGGCGTGGTGGTATCAACACCTGTTGGGGGTCATGGCTGCATGTCTCCTCGCAGTACCACATACGTAGCTCAAAATGAGGAGGCTGCAGCCTCACTTCTCAGCCTCCTAGAATCAGGAGAAGGGATCTCGGGCGGAGCAGGTCAGCATACCACATCATCTCCATCCAGATCTAGACTGGTGGGGTACAGAATCAACTTGCGGATAGGCAGGCCCTTCTGGCAGCCAGCACCTCAGGTCACCATTACCACAGACTCATCCCTAGAGGGATGGGGGGGTTGCTACCCTAGACAGCCACAGTGTCCATGGAGTATGGTCATGTCGGGAGCAGCTGGCGCACATCAACTGGCTCGAGGTGATGGCTATCTGGCTTGCCCTTAAAGCCTTCCTCCCCATGATCACGGCAAGTTTATTCTCATTCAGACAGACAGCTCCATCTGCCTGTATTATCAACAGTATCAACAAGCAGGGTGGCACCAGGTCTTCTCCCCTCTGCAGACTGTCGATCGACCTTTGGGAGTGGGCTCTAGTGAACAACATGCACTTGTCGGCAATCCACCTCCTGAATAGTCCAACCTAGAGGCAGACAGGCTCAGCAGGCTGGGCTCGGACAACTACGATTGGCAGTTGAATGAGGAGGTCCTTCAGGGGATTTTAACCAGATGGGGTCATCCGCAGGTGGACCTCTTTGCCACCAGTACCAACAAGAGATGCCCCCAGTTCGCCCCATAGCTGGGGCAAGGCAGGGGTTCGATAGGCGACGTGATGCAGATCCGGTAGAACAACATGAACGCGTACTCTTTTCCCCCCACTCCCTTGGTGCACAGGGTCATCTGCAGTGCCAGGGAGTCGCTGGGCCTTTGGCTCATCCTGATAGTGCCATGGTGGCCCGCAAGACCTTGGTTCTCAGAACTTCTCAGTCTGTCGAAACACCCCCGGTACATCTCCCGGTGGGCCCAGCACACATGCTCCTCCATCAAGGGGGCACAGTGGTTCACCCAGCCCCGCAGAAGTTAGCCCTCGCAGCATAGTTCCTGAAAGGTTACCCGAAGCATCTGCACCTGTGACAGGCTAACCTGGCTATCATACAAGGGGGTAGGAGCGACGCTACCAGGAGCCAGTACAAAAGCAAGTGGACCAGGTTCTGTCACTGGGCAGAATCAAAGCAAATGGATCCATTGACTTGCTCGTTGGACGACGGTCTATCCTTCTCAGCGCACTTCGCCCACTCAGGGGTGCAGGTAGACACATGCCGCACATATCAGGTGGCCATTGGGGCCTACAAGAACTCGGGTAAGAAGTTCTTTTCATCCTTGAATCCGGTGGTTAAGTGGCCTTTGGCAGGTCTGACGAGACTGTATCCACCTATCAAGAAACCACACCCGGTTTGGGCCCTTAATGTGGTCCTGGGTGTCCTGGCACATACACCATTTGAACATATAGCGTCCGCGGACATCAGGTTAGTTACCATCAAGACAGCCCTGCTAGTGGGTCTTACCTCGGCGTGCTGAATTAGCAAAATGCAGGCGCTGGTGGCTTCAGAGCAATATACTACATTTCACAGGGACAAGGTGGTGCTCGGAAAACACCCTGCATTTCTACCTATGGTCGTCTCCTCTTTTCACCTGAATGAGGAGATAGTATTACCGACATGCTTCGCTGACCCTAAGGATGAGTCTCCGAGGGTATTGCACTGTCTGGATGTCAGACGTGCGCCAAGATTTTACCTTCACAGAACCAAGAGCTTCCGTAAATCAGATGCCCTCTTCATCACCTTTGGGGGATCAAAACCAGGCTGTCAGGCCTCCAAGGCTTCCATAGCAAGGTGCATGGTTATGGTTATATGTCTTTACACTGAATTTGTTTACACCTAAACTATGTTGCATCGAAATTCTTTCACCTAAAGCTTTTTCAGCAAATGTAGATATACATAACTAAAGGTTTTTAGCTACCAAACATTTTATACTGCACTGCACAAGAATCCATTGGTTTACTTTTTCATTCCGAACCTCTTACTTGCATAACTTGTAAAGGTGATGGATAGGAGAATGTGTATGAGCAGCAGATAACAAATGAATGACTAGAGGCCAAATGACCAGAGTAAGGCGCACACTGGAACATTGCAAGTGTTGCATAGAAATGGCAGACACAATGATGACTTTCTCAGGCCTATCGAAGGACCATTTTAAATGTCCTGTTTAATGTAGCGTCTCGTGCCAGGTTCCTTTTGCTTTTAAATCAGTAAGTAAAAATGTTAGTATCCTACTTAATTGTACTCAAATTGTCATCTTCAGAAAACTGGCCAACTGAATTGACTTTCTGGGTTTTACCTAGATTTCGGAACCTATTGCTTAAATATGAGCTATTGGATGCTTAAAAGCTTAGCTAACTCTCTCCTCCAAAGAATATTTGCCTTAATATAACACACTATTTTAAACTTCTTGCTACTATTGGTAAAAACAGTGACATGAAACTAGCCAAACTTGCCAAAGTCCTTTCTGATATGGTCATATCCAGGGTTGTAAACCTATTTAAAATCAGTCTCGCTAAAAGTCATATAATTTCAAATGTTGGCGATCTGGCATCTTGGCAAAAAAGTGTTAAAAACAATTATCAGAAATGATCACTGAGGGTTGGTCAAATCTGAAAAGTTGTACTTAAAAGGCACTGCTATCTGAAGCCCTAGCAAATAAAATGTTTCCCCGGTTCTCATTCACTCTGAAGCATATTTGAAAAAGTGTTCAGATTGTTTTGATTTTATTTTCTCATGTTAGGAAATAATCATGTTGGGTCTAATTTTCGTTTTATATATTTGTTATGTTAAAGGATATTTGTTCTGCGCACTATCACCACCGGAGTGGTCCTCGGCACTCTCGCAGATCTGAAAAGGAAAGGCGGTGGGGGGCGAGTTAGTGGGAACGAGCAGGATAAGTGCAAGAGAGCAGTGATGTGCTGTTGGCCGCTTCAGTTCGGTTAACACAATTCGCTGAACTTGGGGGGGTGTTTTCCGGTAGTTAGCTGTTGTGTGCTGTTGTGGGAAGCTATGTGTGGTTTGTTTTGTTGTTGCGGTGCAGTGAAGTTTGTGCTGTTTGCTGTGCATCAGAGTTATAGCTGTGTTTGGTTAGAGTTTGAGAGGTGTATGCAGAGGTGTGAAATTGTTAGTGGGTTGGTTATTGGCCTCGCTATCTAGAAGAGATATGTGCTAAATTTCCACGTTCTTTTAGATGTGGAGCGTGGCTATCTCTGCATTTCTATCTAGATCCGGCACTAGATAATATTCACAATCCTGTCCACATATGATACCCACCAATATTTACAATTATATCCAAATGTGGTAATGGCCCAGCTTCAAAAATCCTGTCTAGATGCGAAGCAAGCTAGCATTCACAATTCTATCTAAATGTGGCATTGGTAATATTCCCAGTGCTGTCTAGATGTGGCAATGGCTATTATTCGCTATTCTATTGTGATGTGCCACTGGCCAACATTCACAAACCTGTCTAGATGCGACGCAGGCTAATGTTCACAATTCTATCCAAGTGTGGCACCTGCCAACATCCACAATCCTCTCCAGATGCGACGCAGGGGAACGTTCACAGCTAACTAAATGCGGTACTTGCTATCATTCACAATTCTGTCCGGGTCCGGTGCAGGCCAATGTTCACAATTCTATCCAAGTGTGGCATGTGCTAAAATTGACAGTTCTAATTATGGCACTTGTTAACATTCACAGTTCTAAGTGTGGCATTTGCTGACATTCACAATCCTATCTAGATGCAAGGCAGGCTGATGTTCATAATTCTGGCCAAGTGTGGCCCTTGCTAACTTTCGCAATCCTATCTAGATGCAACACAGGCTAATGTTCATAATTCTATCTAAGTGTGGCATTTGCTAACATTCACAATCCAATCTAGATGCGACGCAGGCTTATGGTCATAATTCTGTCTAAGTGTGGCACTTGCCTACATTTATAGTTCTGTTGGATGTGATGCAGAGAAAGGCAGTGTATTAGCCATAAATAGAGACAGAGGCTATAGCTAAATTTGAAAGTCCTGTATAGTTTGAGAAATGCCTAGGTTTCACAATGCAACATGTTTCAGGATATAGTACAGTAAGTTTAGTTTATAGCAGACACAGAGAGTTTGATCTACGTAAAGTTGTAATGGGCGATTGCTAGTGTTGAGTGTTCCCTAAGAGAGTGATGCAGGTGACATTCATCTGGCAAGCTATATTCTGAGGTAAGGTAATGTAGAGTGGCAGGGCTTTCTGGAGTAGAGTAATTGTTCTACCCCCCACCCATGCCACACTTACTTTGGTGGTTGCTGCTGGTTGACGGCTGGTCGCTGACTTCACTGGCTTCCCCTGCTGACACCTGCACACACACCTTGGAGCTGCCAATGTATGAGCCACACTTTGCCTCAGGGCCCTTAGCTGCAGGGACTGCTGGGCAGAGGGCTGCCCAGATCTGGTCCAAGATAAGGAAGGATTTGGCCAATAAGGGCCAGCGGGAGGGCGTGGGATGCGGGGCAAGGAAGGGGCAAGCTACGGCAAGGCTAGGAAGCCTGCGAGGGTCCCGTTATTAACTGGGATGCCATGGTGGTACAAATGGGGGGCAGGTGGGTCACATGCACACACTCACCTGCAAGCCAAGATGGGGAATGGCACAGGGAGTGGATTTGCTGAGGTAAGACAGCAAAACACACCGGATGGATTTGGCCAATAACGGCCAGGGAATGGCACGGGAAGCGGGACAACGAAGGGGCAAGCTACGGCGAGGCTGGGAAGCCCACAAGGGTCCCGGTATTAACTGGGACGCCATGGTGGTTCAAATGCCGGAGCAGGGGGTCACATGCACACGCTCACCTCCAAGCCAAGATGGCGAATGGCACAGGGCAGGGATGTGCTGAAGTAAGGCCAGCAAAACACACTGGATGGATTTGACCAATAAGGGCCAGGGTGCGGGTGGCAGGACAAGGAAGGGGCAAGCTACGGCGAGGCTGGGAAGCCCGCGAGGGTCCCAGTATTAACTGGGACGCCATGGTGGTACAAATGCAGGGGTAGGGGGTACCATGCACACGCTCATCTGCAAGCCAAGATTGGAAATGGCACATGGACCGAATGTGCTGAGGTAAGGCCGGCAAAACACACCGGATGGATTTGGACAATAAGGGGGAGGGTGCGGGACAAGCTATGGCAAGGCTGGGGAGCCCGCAAGGGTTTCGGTATTACCTGGGACGCCATGGTGGTACAAATGGGGTTCAGGGGGTCACATGCACACGGTCACCTGCAAGCCAAGATGGGGGGAGTGCGTGCGTGTGTGTGTCTGAGTGTGTGCGTGCAAAGAAATAAGGGGTCGGCAGTAGGTCAATGTGGGGGTACATGGGAACCCCCTCTATAATACCAAAAATAAAACGAGGCTAATTCTGGTCGAGCAAAAGGAAGAGTTTTTTCAAAAAGTCTTTCAAAACACATAGAACCCGTTTTTGTGTATGTTAGAGTAATATTTCAATTGGTTGACCACTGTTGTATTTCGAAACAGTTTTTTTAAATGATTTGTAAAAAATATATTTTGTTAAAAAGCAAATGGCATTTTTTGAACTGCAGGAAACTAGGTGTCCCGTGGAAAACAAAGTAGGATTTCTTTGTTTTGTTTTACATTGAGTAAAACCTTTTTTGCCAATTTTGTTTTTGTAGAAGGCAGTGTAATGTTTGTTGAGACATTGAATTCCTTAAAGATATGAATGTTATTCTTAATTGTGATAAACATGGTCTTCAGCTTCCAAAATTGAGTGCTCTAAACATCTGCGAATGTGTTCCAATCACCAATGTATGTTAACTGACCACTAGGTATCAATTATTCCACGTGGGAAAGGATTGGGCTATGCACAGTATTTGCCTCGAGAGCAGTATCTTTACACCATGGAACAACTGCTCGATCGGATGTGCATGACATTGGGAGGACGCGTAGCTGAACAAATTTTCTTCGGCAAAATTACAACTGGAGCCCAAGATGACTTAAAGAAAGTGACTCAGAGCGCTTATGCACAGGTAAGCACTTATATTTCTAATGCAGAGCAAACATTTTTCATAGAATTCATATGCATGCACTAAAATTATTTGATTTTGTGTTTGCTTACTGCAAGTTCTTTTTAATATCTTGAAAGTATTATTGTTCATTAAGCTAATTCATATTTTGTTTGGTCAGGATGGGTATGCTGCATTTTTTAATAAAATATTAAACTGTATTTTCAGAGCAAATAACTAAAAGGCTATTGGTTGACAATGGAAAAGAAACTAGGGTAGATGCTGGGAAATGTGTAGTGGGATTGGGAAATTGCAACTATGAAGGTGAAGTGGAGGGAAAATGAGTGATTCATGATGATGGTATTCTGTAATCTCATGTTGGTGAATTTAAAAAGCGCCAAAAGCATAAACCCTTCTTCCATCTGAATACCCTACTAAATAAAATGTTGTTTTTTGTAAAAGGTGACATACTTTCAATGTACTCTCTAGTATTTCACTTCTTCAAACCTTTAATTTTAATTAAACTGCCGTTCTTTAACAGGGCATTCCCCTTTATGATTGTGGTACCTTACATGACATTGGAGTGACGAACATTTGGATGTCATGGGAAGTAAGAGCTAAACAGATACAAATTTTCCAACAAAAGGAGAGAGACAAATATTTTCTAAGGTTAAGCAGTGGTATCACAGGCAGTGCTAAACACATAGTATATTTATATATTCCAGGCTTGTTTTTTTCTTTACCTATAAAATTGCCTCACAGAGTTCCTAGATTTGGGTACAAATTAACTTAATGCAACTTGAAATGGGATTTTGGGAGTGCTGTCCATTACACATCTCTTTGACAGGAACCTTGTGCTGATCATTAGATGTTGTGTCCAATTGCGCTTGCTTGGAAGATGCTAAATAAATATTTGATTTAAAAAAAGAAAATGTTTATTAACATTCTTAGCCACTAGTACCAAGCCCAACTCTCAAATCCTACTACTCTGCAACCTCAATCTAGGTTAAGATGTGAAGGATACCAATGCCATTGATTTAGCTAGAACTCTAACTGATTTTGGCCTCACCCAACACATCAAAGAGCCCACCCACACTAAGGGTCGCACCCTGGACTGAGTTTCGGATTTGAACTGCTTACTCAACATAATCTCTGTGACCCCTGGCCCTTGGTCGGATCATCATAAAATAATCTTCACTATTAACTCCCACCCACCCACAGCTAAACCTAACCTTGCAAATCCACACACGTAACAAGAAGGATATCACGGTAGAGACACTTCTCCCGCTTATCCCCCCTCTGCTGGACACAGTTACAACCACCTGCTCTGACCCCACAGTCCTCGTAGATAACTATAATCATGCCATGGCAAAAGCCCTTAACACCATTGCGTCACTCAAGCTACGCAAACAAAAACCTCGCCTCCACCTTAATACCTGGTTCACCCCTCATCTACGTGACCTACGTAAAGAAAAAAGAAAAGCTGAGGCACATTGGAAAAACTTACCATCTTTAGTTAATAAAAATAACCTAACCATTGCCTCCTCCACTTACAAAGAAGCCATATTAACCGCAAAAAAAAGACGTTTACAACAAATGGAAAATACAAGCTCAATCAAACACAAAGGAACTCTTCAAGATCCTCAAGGAACTAGAGTCTCCAGTAGCCCCCCTCGACACATGTACGCATTATACTGCCTGGTGTACCAACATCCAAAAGGCACTATTAGACAAAATTGCCTTACTGCAAGCCAAAATCAACGCCAAAAGAAACCACCTATCTGATGCGACAGGTAACCCCCAGTCATACAAAATTCCCACTCCTAGACACTCCTTCAAGCCATTGAGCTTCGTACCTCTCTCTATCGATGAGGTTGAAAATATTATTAAGAAGCTCAAGCCTTCTAATTGCCAAGGGGATTCCTGCCCCGCCCCCATCATAAAGGAGGCTGCGTATGATCTCGCGCCCTTCATCACCACTTTCATAAATGCCTCTTTTAAATCTGGCACTGTTCCTAATAATCTCAAGGATACGTGGGTTATACCACTTATCAAAAAACCCACTCGCGACCCGAGCAACCCGTCCAATTACAGGCCCATCACCACGGTACCCTACTTACTTAAAATCCTGGACCGAGTGGCCTATCTTCAAATTCAGGATTACCTCGAAAAAAATAGCCTACTAGGCCTCTGACAATCTAGCTTCCGACCCAGACATGGGACAGAGACAGCCTTGATCGACTTAAAAACACAAATTGAGGATCTGAGAGATAAGGGTAAGCAGTCATTTCTGCTTCTCCTTGATCTTTCAGCAGCTTTTGATTTGGTCGATCATGAAATCCTCTGCCACCACCTTAAGTTAGCTGCCCACTTCTCTAACGCTGCTACATCCTGGATTAGCTCCTTCTTGGCGAATAGAACCATGAGGGTCTTTTCACCTTCACCAGCAGCTGAACCTGCACACGTCCCCTCTGGAGTCCCACAAGGATCCTGCGTATCACCCACATTGTACAATGTGTTTACTAAACCGCTCTTAGATATACTTGACTATCTGGGTGTCTCATACACCAACTATGCGGATGACACCCAGATACTCATCCCCATCACAGGCGACTATGTAACCGATTCCGAAGCACTCAATGCAGTCTACACAGTCATCCACACCTGGATGGCACATCAATGGCTCTGCCTCAATGATGAAAAAACAGAGCTACTCGTCCTAGGCTCCCCTATCAAACTTACCAAACTAGACCCTGAATACAAATCCTTTACTAGTGACAGGAACATTATCAAAGTTTCCAACGTCACAAAAAACGCTTGGCATCTACTTAGACTCTACACTGTCTCTCAACAGACAAACCAATGCTGTTGTCTCAGCCTCATCCTACACTTGCAAACTCATCACCGCCTGCAGATCCTTCCTGACAACTGACAACTGCACGATTCTTGCCAGAACTCTCATTTTATCCAAAATCGATCATTGTAATACCCTCTACTTGGGGACGAGCCAAAGAAACCTGGAAAAACTTCAGGTTACTCAGAACAATGCCATCAGGGCTGCACTTAACATACCTAGGAGAACACAGATCTCTGACACAAGACGTAACCTTCACTGGCTACCTGTTGCATCTCGCATATCTCTCAAAACACTTGTGCTAACACACAAGGCCCAGAACAACCTGGCACCTGCTTACCTCTCCGCCCGCTTCTAGCGACATACCGCAACCAGACCCCTGAGGTCTGCCCATGTACACACAGTGTCTATCCCTCACTACAAGCTTCAGACAGCCGGAGGATCCACCTTCCCAGTCCTCGCGACTAAACTATGGAACTCCTTACCTAACAATCTCAGAATAGAGCCTTCAGTTCATTCCTTCAAAAACAGAACCAAACTTTGGCTGCATGAACTTGATGCTTCGGCCACACCGCCCTTAACCACTCGGGATGCCTGTGGGATGATGTAACCAGCATCGGCACTCCCTTATCCTGCCCACATCAACTGTATCTAGGTATACGTAGTGTTGGGCTCCTACTGTAGCACACCTAATTCTCAGTATCCTCTTTTGTAACGATTTTTTCTTATATTGCTGTTGTACTCTTGTAACCTTCATCTCATCTTATGTATTACTGTCTGTTTCTGTATCATTATGTTGCACTTTCGCCAGTGGGAAAGTCGCTTTGAATGCCTGTAACCTTGTGTAACCAATCCCTTCAAATTATACGCTCAGATACCTATGGGCAAGGTGCACACTACAAATAAGCAAAATACAAATACAAACATTTTTTGTATAACAATTGATTCATCCAAACCGATATTAATCATAAAACATGCATGTAACCATATAATAATGACAAAAATATTGAGGATTATAAATGAATAAATAAATCCATAGGAAGATCATTCAACAACTTAATTAGGAAGAATACAAAATAAATAACAGTAACCCAAGGAAGAGAGGGATATACAACGTGAAAGTATTACTATTCAATTAAGGTGGTTTTGGAACATTCATAAATTGAACTTATTTAAATGTAAAGCATAAAGGATTCAAGTTATTTATGAAATCTGTGAAGGGAGACCTTTTTGAACAACATTTGTCATATTCAATTATAGATTTAGAACAACATCTTTCGGTCCTATGAATAGAACATATGTGTTTCCACCTTATAAAAATAGATAATTCCTTAGAGAATTTGCAGATAAGTGTAATAATATAAAAAGTGATAGTAATTAATAAATTACATAACCTTTGAGATTTAACACCACTGATATTGATATCGCTGAGAGATCCTAAAAGTATGGACAATAGGATAAGGGTGCAGAAAATGGTTAGCCAAACAACAGGAACTGATAATATGAGAATAATGGCGAACATAAAATTCCTGCATGAAGGGGGTATTTGGAAAATGTGGGTTAATATATTGGCATTCCGACCTCTACATTCAGGGCTTCATTGATACTGAGGTCCCGCTCCCAGGTGTCTCCTACTGGGGGTTTGATCTGCTATTTATGTTCCCTGATGCCTCATGATGCCACTGATATTGGTATCGCTGAGAGATCCTAAAAGTATGGACAATAGGGATAAGGGTGTAGAAAATGTTAAGGGACCACACTTGTAACCAAAAATCATGATCCGATTTGCACTCTAATATCCTATGCAAAAGATTGGTGAAAGATAGGGTTGATGCAAAATAAAATAATGTTTTTTAATGTGCACATTTAATGTCAACCATTGAACAGTATAGGAAAATGAGATTCAGGCAAAGAAAGAGGAAGAAATAATGGCCAAAGTACAAAATAAGAATTCAACTTTTGAGGTATAACTTGCTTTTAGCGATTTGTGTGTGCTGTTAACTACTAGATCAAGTAGTTCAGACATTATCCTTTTGGAGGCACATGCAATTTTTTCACCCGTACCCAGGCTTTCTCAAGGCAAAAAATAGCTTTCAGGTACTGCACTTTAGAGGTGTGACATAACGAGTACATTCCTTGACACTATTGTCAACAATACAGTTGATTTTTAGTCAGCTATGGTTTCAATACATTGTTTTCCCTGGTAAACATACATGTCCTACTGTTGCTTCACAGTAATTATGCATATATATTTCATACACTATTGGTTCATGAAAGTTTTTTTGAACAACTGATGTGTGTACAGTGGTTAGTAGCTCTAATCTTCTAACACCATTTTAGATATCTTCTCTCTGGTTGTAGATCTTTAGAGTAGTCATCAGCTTTCACCAGAGAACAAAAGCGTGACACATTCTTTGAAGCCAGACCCGTTGCTGGAGTCTAACTTTTTGTCTCGTCACCCAGTCTTTGTGCCTAGTGATATCTTGGTGACTTCCTCTATTCCGTTTGCTCACTAAAATACACCATTTTTTATTCATCTAATGTCAGTTCTCATCTTGCTCTTTTTATTGGCAATTTCCTGGTCAAAAACATGTGTCTTAAGATTTTTATTTTCACCCTATGCCTGACCGCACTTCTATGATCCAGTGAGGTCTGCCAGTTCTCGTTTAGTAGCTGCTCAAAATTATCAATCGAGAAAAGGGCGATTTTATATTAAGTCAGTCATTTCCATTACAAAATTCATCTTAACTGACCCTGAATTCCAAACAATTCTGTTACCCCCAAATTATCTGTTACTTCGTGGTGAAAGCACTACCTAGTTCTTCAATCGGAAAGGACAAGGAGCAGTGAAGCATGCAGTGATCACTTCATGAGGTGGGTTCAAGTCAAAGTTCTGTATATTTAGAGAATAGATATTCGTCTATGTAAATATAATCAATGGTGGATTTCATCTCCCGCTCCTCCAAGCATAGTTATCGGGGATGTCACCCTTAACAGATTCATTTACTTTATGCAAGCCCAAAGAGTCACATGCTCCTCGGCTGCTCCCTCTACTACCTTGTCAGCCCCAAGCTGCTACCTTAAACATTTTACTTGCTGCATGCTCCTTGCACAAGAGATCATCCATGCTCCTAGCTCTGAACTCCTACTGGACAGCCTCCTGTGATTCTGCTGCCCTTGGATTGCAGCGGATTGCAGCTAGCTACTCTTCACCATCTGCATATCTCTGTACATCCCCCGGATCTGCCTACTAGGGTTTTTATTCCCTGCCTTGCAGGTTTTCCCCAACCCTGCACAGCCCATATCTCCATTCAAGAGGCCCGACAAAGTGGGGATTCTCCCCTTATCTTCACATCCTTGCAAGGCTCTATCTGCAGGTCAGTGTACCCATTTCTAATTCGTGAAACCTATCCTAATGAGTCTTCTTCGCAGGTGGCCAGGGTAAGGCCATTGCTGATGGATTCCGACCCTCGAGGTGGACAAGCAAGGGATGATCACCTAGGTGGGGGGGTCTGTGAGGACTGGGAGTGGGATGCCTTTAGGAGAGACATTGTATCTCCCTTTTCCTATGACTGATCAACCCAACCCTTCCCCCACGTTTATGGAGTATTCTGACTCAACTCCACGGACTTCCTCACATGTTAGAAGTACTGGGGTGAAGAAGAGGCAACTAAGAACAATGAGGACTAGGTACCTTTACCACTCTGCTACTATGATGCGGAAGAAGCCTGCTGAGAGCATTAGAGGTCAAGCATGGGTCCTTAATGATGACCAGGCAGGACTATTTGTACAAATGCACCTGCAGCCTGTTTGGGTTTGTTATACACCTGCAGCCCCCAATCTAGTTGCAGGAGGAGGTGGAACAGGAGAGGGTGAGCCAAGAGAAGCTGTGGCGTTGAGGGAGCAGCAGCAGAGAGGCTAGAGAAAGCAGCGGGAAGCTGGGTGCATGCAGCATGTTAACAGTTCACAGGAGTACAGCCTGAATGCTTGGACTCTGTGGGACCGAGCGAACAATTAAAGGGGAGCCATGCTTGGAAGCTACCCCTTTTCGTGGAGTTCACTGTGCTCGTTCTCCAGAAATCGAGACTGTGACCCAGGAGTGCCTGAAGCTGAGGACCAAAGGCTGAGAAACCCTCGCTGCGGAAATGCCGACACAAGCAACCAGTTAGTTTCTATGTGAAAGGGAACCCGGTGTGCAAGTGTTTGAAGTTCTGTAAAGGATTACTATGTATAACCGTGGTCGTGTGCAGAAGTCACGTTATCAAAGGTCTCTGAATGAAATCCTCATTTACCTTTGAACAAATAAGTATACTCTGTATCAGAGGGGTCTCGTGCATCAAAAGGCACGTTATCGAAAGCCTCTGAGTGCTCCTTATGTTACTAAAGCAACTTTCAACTACTTCTAACAAAGAAACTAAATGACTGACACCATCTTTAATTATAACAATAGTCTTGGAGTACCGGGTGCAATATAAAAGCACCATAATGAGACTTATAACATGAAGATGAAATGAATGAAACCTTTACTAATTACCACAACCATCTTTGAGTGCTGGGCACTTATACAGCGGAACATTACACAAGCACAAACTGAATTAAGATCTTTAATACCTATGAAATTCAGACATAAATGAATACCGTACCAAAATACCTTTTTGTGAATGCAACTTCCAGGTGAACTTTACAAACACTATTTCTATAGTACCTTTTTGGGAATACAACTTCCAAGTGAACTTTATTTTTTTTCAACAACACATTATTGTTTTTCATATAAACATTAATAGCAAAAGTAACAATGCTTCACAATCAGCAGAAAAAGTGAAATTTACAAAAGGACTAGAGCATCATAGACAATACAGCTCAAACAAGGAATCAACCTTAGTGAAGCATAACCAGCAAGATAACCACAACCACACCCACACAAGACAGGACAAACAAACAAACAAAAAATAAAAAATATCAATCATATAGAGCCATAAAGGGACCCCAAAGATTCAAATAGTCCTCATCCTTATCTTTATTATAAAATTAAACCTTATCATACTGTGCCAAAACATAAGCACAATTTCTATTTGAATTGCAAGTGAAATTTAAACAGAAGTTTAACCATCACAAGGGAATGTAACACCGGTGAACCAATAATACTTTGAGCTCAGAGTGAATGGAGCTTTGGAGATGAACTCTTATAAATGTTTGAAAGGTATCGAGTGATGTTAACGAATTTCAAAAAATGAATAACTTTTTTAACAAACCTACAATACCCCCAAAACACCAAATTTAAATGGATTGTGTCCTCCAACGTATTCCACATCTTTGACATGTAATGTCCACAGCTATGCTACTTCGGACTTTTTTTGGCAGAGGGCGTCCTGCGTCGATGGAGTTGGGTCAATGTCCCTCGAAGGCCTCCGTCGAGGGTGACGTCATTGGATGTTATAAATAGGAAGCATGACACTCCTAGCCTCAGTTCTGGTTTTTCTGCAAACGTGTTTGCTTCTAGAACGCGGCGCGCCTCATGTATTCTTCATGAATATGTCTAATTCATCTACCTCTCCGACTCCGCGGTCTGGCTTTAAGACTTGCCGGGACTATAAGTCTAAGATGTCGATTACAAACCTGCACTGCATTTGTTTGTGGTGTCTGGGCGAGAGTCATGACACTGATGAATATTCAAAATGCCAATTGCTGACTGCTAAGGCCTTGCAGGATCGTAAGGGGAAGTTACAGGTAGGTTGGGGTTCTAAACCCAGTAATCCAAAAAATCTGCTAAAGGGATGTCCATCGACGATTCGAGGGGTGACTCTCCTTGTCAGAAGGAGTCCCGGGGATCTCGGTCCCGGAGTGGGTCCTGCCACTCGTCCTCGTCTCGGCACTCCCGGAAGCGGCGTCACCCCTCAGGGAGCAGATGCTTGAGATTTCTCAATCCCAGGGCACAGGCCCGTCCGCGCCTTCGGAAGAAGCTAGCAGGGAACGATCTCGGCACGATACTCATTGGGAACCGTCAAGGTTCATGTTGATCGCCAGAGATGTGCTAGATCCAGATCTCGGTCTTCGCCCCCGTGAAACCGCAGAAATCTGGTAAGGGCTCGAGGTACGGACGTCGAAGCTTTGCCTTCACACCATCCCTCGGTGCCGCCAAAGCCATCGGCGCCCTCAACGCCTTCGGGGCCTTTTGGCCGGAATTTGCCGATGGAGGTGCCTAATACTGGGGATTCTTCAAAGAAGGCTAAAATCAAGTCTGTGAAGCTTGTTAAGGAATCCAGACCCACTGCTGTCCATGAGCAGGAGTTCTTCCTTCCTCTGGATGATATCTATGAGGATGAGGAGAGCTATGATTTGTAATTTGACCCTGTTGAGCCTGATGTGGCTCCTGTCATTTCTGGGGACAGTCAGTTGGAAGAGTTGTGCCAATCACTACATGATGCCAGTAGCTTGGACACATCTCCAGAGGTAGAGTTTGGCAGGCCTGAGCCTGGGGCTCATGCAGAGTCCTCTTATCAGAGACTGATGGCTAGGGTTACTGAGTATCTTGTTTTGTCTAGTCTAGACTTGACTGATATTTTGGATCAAGGTCCGTCCCCTGACCTGGTGTTACCTTTTCATTTGACTTTGCAAAAAAGGGTGGCGGCTGCTTGGCAGACCCCGGAGTCTCTTCCGGCGGTTAACACGTTGTTAACTAAAAAATACTGCCCTTCCAGTAGCGACCCCAGCTACCTATCCACTGACCACACTCCCGAGAGTTTGGTGGTTCAGGCGGCTACGGCCACCTCGAGGCAAGCAGCGTACCCTACCATCCCTCCTGATAGGGACAATAAGCGCTTTGATGGTTGGGCATGCAAGGTGTTTTCTGCGGGGAGTATGGCGCTGAAGTCTGCCAACTCCACTTGTGCCTTGGCAAGATTTTCACACACTCTGTGGAATTGCATCTTCTAGCGCTGAGCATTTTCCCGAGAGGGAAGAAAGGGATGGGTTCTTTGCTCTCATACAGGATGGCAAGGACGCCATGTGTGAATCCCTTCAGTCTGGGTTGGACACTGCTGACAGTGTTAGCCGGTACATGGCTGCGAGCACCGTTATACGCAGGTTTGCGTGACTGCAGAAGTCGGGTTTTGCTCCAGATGTACAGGCCCGTCTTCTGAACATTCCCTTTGATGGCTCTCATTTGTTTGGCAGCAAGGCTGATGAGATGCTTGAGAGGTTGCAGACCTCCAAAGCTGCAGTGCGTCAACCTCCACTTTTTCATCCTAGGGGACAACAGTGGGGGGGAGGTTCCTTTCGTTACTACTCCTCTTTTGGTAGGAAGAGAGGAGCTGGCAATCAAAGGGGTTAACGTAGAAATACCCATGGTGGTTGGGGAAATAGAGGTGCCAAAGCCGCTCAAGCAGCAGCCTCTTTGCCTTCAGGCTCTGCAACAGCCTCTCCAAAACAACTGAGGCCATGTTCCATTGTTGCCGGTTGGGGGCAGACTGTCTCAGCATCTTGAAGAATGGCAAGCTATTACTTCGGGTGCATGGGTTCTGGAGACAATAGACCACGGCTACTGCCTGCCCTTCCTAAAACGGCCTCGCGACAATCCACTGGGGAGTCTCTCTTTGAAGCTTCCGGAACCACTCCTTGTGCAGGAAATCTTAACCCTGCTGGAGAAAGGCGCTATAGAACTAGTGCCTGTAGCGGAGAGGAACAAAGGATGGTATGCCCCATATTTTTTGATTCCAAAGAAAGATAGGGGACAGAGACCCATTTTGGACATGAGTTGGTTGAACGAGTTCCTCTGGAAGGACAAGTTCAAGATGGTTACTCTTTCTCTGGTCCTTCAGGCCCTTCAACTTCAAAATTGGTTGGTGTTTCTGGACCTACAGGATGCTTACTTTCATGTGCCGATTCATCCAAAGCACAGAAAGTACCTGAGGTTTGCGGTTGGCAGCTCGCACTTTCAGTTTCGGGTCTTGCCATTCGGATTAACCTCCGCCCCGAGGGTCTTCACCAAGCTAATGGTGGTGGTGGTAGCGCATCTCAGGTGGGGTGGGGAGATTCACATCTACCCCTACCTGGACGACTGGCTGATCCAAGCACGTTCTCCCAAACAAGCTCAGGCTCATCTCAGTCTCACCTGCCGCTCCCTCCACAAGCTGGGCTTCTCCCTCAATTTCAAGAAGTTGCATCTGACACCTTCCGAACAGCTCCAGTACATCGGGGCTGTGTTGGACACGCCCTTGGGGAAGTGTTCGCCTCCCAAGGTGAGGGCTCATCACATTGTAGAGATGGTGGACAAATTTCAACATGCCCAGAGTCTTCTGGCTTTCGTATTCTTAAGGTTGCTCAGCCTCATGGCATCCTGCATTTTTCTGGTGCCAGAGGCCAGACTGCGGATGAGATCCTTGCAATGGGTCCTCAAGATACAGTGGTCCCAATACTCAGGCAAGGTGTCGGATCCTGTTCAGGTTCCACTCTCGGTCTCGCAGGATCTTCTGTGGTGGGTCAGCAAAGGAAATCTGATGAAGGGGGAGCCATTTTGGCAACCTTGGCCGGATGTGACGGTGGTGACGGACACTTCCCTCACAGGATGGGGAGCTTATGCCGACGATCTGACCACCAGCGGTCGTTGGTCTCCGTTGGAGGCCAAACTCCACATCAACATGTTGGAGCTGAGAGCCATCAGGCTGGCCCTGAAGGCTTTTCTGCCATCTGTGCCGGGGAAGAGAGTCCTGATCATGACAGACAACACAGTGGCCATGCATTACCTCAACAAAAAAGGGGGGGGGGTAGGGGTCACTCCCGTTATGCAGAGAGACAATAGAGCCCTGGTTCTGGGCAATCCAGCAAGGAATTTCAATCTTGGCAGTTCATCTGGCCGTAGAGGAGAATGCGGCGGCGGACGCTCTGAGCAGGCAGAGCACGAGCTCTCACAAGTGGGAGTTGGCTCATGAAGTCCTTCTGGAGATCTTCGCCCTTTGAGGAACCCCACAAGTGGATCTGTTCACGACCAGTGCCAACCGGAAGTGCGAGAGATTCTGCTCAATGGAATTTCCTCCAAGAGGAGCCTTCTGGACGCATTTGTCGGGGATTGGTCATTCCCACTTCTGTACGAGTTTCCTACGGTCCCCGTCAGTCCTCGTGTACTAAGGAGTTTGCAGAGGTTCGGATCCCACATGATCCTCATTGTTCCGGATTGGGCCAGTGGAGCGTGGTACCCAGAGCTTCTAGAGATGTATATCTGTCCTCCACGCCGTCTTCCCTACCGAGAGGATCTTCTCTCGCGCAAGGGGGGTTGGGTTCTCCATCCAGAGGTCAAGACTCTCAACCTTCACGCTTGGTTTCTGAAAGGTTGAGATATAAGGATTGGGACCTCCCGGATGACGTGATTGAGGGGTTGCTTTCGGCCAGACGGCCGGCAACCAAATCCCTGTACCGTTGCCGTAGGTTTTGCAGCTGGTGCAGAGGACACAATGTCTTGTTTGTTTTATTCGTATTTATATAGCGCACAACAGCCCGAGGACATCGTGGCACTTGTTACAGTACAAAGCTTAGTTACTTAGTTACATGGTCATTAGCAATATATATACAGGTAGCAATATAGTTATATTACATTTGTGTTGTATTACAATATACATGGCAGAAGTGGAGGAGGCAGTCCACCACTTGCTAGTTGAGGAGAGTGGCCTTGAGGTTGTTGCGGAAGACAGAGATGGAAGTTTCAGCACTAAGGGTGGCAGGGAGTGAGTTCCAGAGTTTTCGTGCAATTTAGGAGAAGTCTAGACCTCCCGCTGTGGCTCTCTTTATGCGTGGTAAGTGTAGCTGGTTGGTGTACTGAGCTCTGGTGCGGCAAGTGGATGTGGTCCTTGATATTGCTTCAGATAGCTATGCTGGAGCGTTTTTGTTGATGCACCTGTGAGTGATGGTGAGGATTTTCAGAGTAATACAGACTTTGACCTGGAGCCACCGGGCTTCACGTCTGGCGTGGGATATATGGTCTCTTCTAGGGATGCTCATGGCAGCTCTGAGGGCATTGTTTTGTGTGATTTTCAGTCTTTGAATGTTTTTGGCGGAGGTGCCAGCTAGAAGCGCGTTGCAATAATCGAGTTTGGCTCCTATAGTTGCTCTAGCTATGGCCAAGCGGTTGGGAGTGGATAAGTAGGGTTTAATGGCATTGATGAGTTTGGTGCTGAACGCTGATGCAGAGGCTATGGCGCTGACTTGTTTGGTCATCGATAGATTTGCATCAATGTGAACACCTAGAGTCTTGACAGAGGATGATACGGAGATGGTTGAGTTGAAGTTGTTGTATTGGGGGCTTAGTTTTGATAATGTGTTTGACTGGCCCAAGGTGAGAATTTCAGTCTTCTCCCCGTTAAGACAGAGGCCATTGATTGCCATCCAAGCTTGGATAGTGGCATAGATGTTGTGAAGGGCCGTGGTGCCTTGGTGATAGAGTCCAGATAGGGGTAAAAGTACTTGAGTGTCGTCTGCATAGTTTGTATATGCAACACCCATGGAGTCAAGTAGGTCGAAGAGGGGTTTTGTGAAGAGGTTATAAAGGGTGGGGGCTGTACAAGATCCTTGGGGGACACCGCAGTTTATAGTGGTAGGATCTGCGTTAGCTGTGTCGGAGTAGACCTTCATGGCTCTTCCTTCAAGGAAGGAAGTGATCCAGGATGCTGCTTGATTAGAGAAATGGGCTGCATGGGTGAGGTGGGTGGTGAGTGTTTGGTGATCTACCAGGTCAAAAGCAGCTGATAGATCGAGGAGGATGAGCAAGGCAGGTTTGCCTTTGTCCATGATCTGTGAGATGTGATTTTTTAGGTCTAATAAGGCGGATTCTATTACATGCCTGAGACGGAAGCCAGATTGTCTTTTGCCTAGTATGGAGTTAGCTTCTATGTATGATTGGATCTGGATGTGAGCTGCTTTGTCCAGGATTTTTAGGAGGAACGGGGCTGTTGTTATCGGTCTGTAGTTGTTGGGTTGCGCTGGGTCAAGTGTGGCTTTTTTTAGAAGTGGCCACACCCAGGCTTCCTTGAGATTGTTTGGGACAGTTCCTGTTTGGAAAGATGCGTTAATGAAGGCAGTAATCAGGGGTGCTAGGTCATTGGCGCATTCCTTGATGATTTTGGGAGGGCAAATGTCTGCTTTGCAGAGGGATGGTTTGAGGTTTTTGATGAGATTAAGGACCTCCGGTTCAGTGATGTTTCTGAAGGAGAATTGAGCGTGATTGAGATTACTACGCGTGTCTTGTGTAGGGCAGTTGGTTTTTTGGTTTGGGAGGGCTTTGCAGTGGTTTTGGATTTTGTTCTGGGGGAGTTTTATTTTGTTGAGCATGGCGGACTGAATGCTGGCACACCAGGCTTTGTCTTTAGTTATCTCGTCAGCGGTAGCTGGAGGAGTGACTAATTCATTAAAGATTGCGAATAGTTCTTTAGCT
The DNA here is from genome assembly GCF_040938575.1 of Ambystoma mexicanum. Lineage (NCBI taxonomy): Eukaryota > Metazoa > Chordata > Amphibia > Caudata > Ambystomatidae > Ambystoma > Ambystoma mexicanum. Next base: position 41,892,500 of record NC_090933.1, read on the forward strand.
TGGGAGTTGGCCTTTGAGATCCTATCATTGAAGGAGTTGGATTTTGCTGCTAAAATGGCTTTTTTTATATTGGAGGGATATTTGTTTGAAGAGGCTCTTATTTAGATCGCTCCTGTCTATCCTTTTCAGTGTTCCATTCCCATGGTTCTGTCTTTCTTGCTTCCTTTGGCCCACAGGGGTCTGCAAGTAGGTACAATTAAAGGTTACCTGGCAGCGTTGTCTATCTTCAAGCGCTCGTCTGAAGAAAGTTCTTATTTTAAGATTCCTTTGAATGTGTTCCCACCATCCCCGTTTCAGTTGCTGGTTTGGGATTTGAATTTGGTCTTGAAATTCCTGATAGGTGCTACATTTGAAACTTGTCCTTTGAGACTGTTGTCTTTCAAGACTGTTTTCTTGGTTGCATTTACATCCGCTCGCAGAGTGAGTGAATTGCAGGCAATTTCATCTAAGCCACCCTTTACTGTGTTCCACAAGGATAGGGTTGTACTGAGGGTACATCCATCCTTTCTACCTAAGGTAGTGTCTGAATTTCATTTAAGTCAGAAAGTGGTACTTCCTGCTTTCCATCCTCCTCCTCATCCTGTTAAGGAAGAGGAGAGACTCCATAGGTTGGACCCTAGGAGAGCTCTGAGCTTTTATATTTCTAGGATGTCCAGGGTCAGAGTGGACGACCAACTCCTTGTGGGATACACTGGATACTGATTGGGCCAGGCTGTTACCATACAGACCTTGTCCAGGTGGAATATCCTCACCATTACTGAATGTTACCAATTGGCGGGATCGGAACCTCCTGGGGGTTTGAGAGCTCACTCCACTAGGGGAGTAGCTACTTCCACTGCCCTGCAACGGGGAGTTCCTATTGGGAATATTTGTAACGCAGCTACATGGGCTTCTTTCCACACCTATGTTAAACATTACTCCCTGGATACGCTCCATGGTCAAGATATGGCCTTTGGTAAAGTGGTCCTTTATTCTGCCATCTGATTGGGTATTTTAAATTGTTCTCCCTCCTCCATTTTCTGGTGTTGCTTTGGGAGTCCGTCAAAGATGTGGAATACGTTGGAGGACATAATCTGTTCGAAGAACAAGTTACTTACCAACTGGTAACATTCTTTCGACTAGATGAGCTCTATCGTATTCCTCATCGCCCTCCCAACCTGCCCCTCTGGTGAATGTCCTGTGCTGTTGCAGTTTGCGCTCCCTCAAGGCTATGTGCAGTCAAGCAGGCATTGTGTACGAGCAGGCCACACATTATGGAGGAAAAAACATAAACTGAGACTACAGGCGCCGTGCGTCCTATTTATAACATCCAGTGATGTCGCCCTCGACGAGGCCTTCGAGGGACATCGACCTGGCGCCATCGACGCAGGACGCCCTCTGCCGGAAAATTTCCAAAGTAGCACAGTGGACATTACATGTCAAAGATGTGGAATAAGTTGGAGGAACATCCAGTCGAAAGAACGTTACCAGTTGGTAAGTAACTTGTTCTTTTGAATACAAAATATATCTGGGGTTGGGGTTAGGGATTCAAACCAGTGGGGTGGGTTGGGGTGGTGTTATAAGCCTAGGCATGGGGGCTTTGGGAGGGTCCCCCTCTAACCCTCCACATTAAAAAAAAAAAAGCTTTTTTTTCTCAGTATTTCAAGTTCATTAAAACGTTTTTCGTTATTTTATTTTTCATTAAGATCGCTTTGAACCATTTGAACTACAACTTTCTGCCAAATGACATTGTTATACTAAGACCAACCACATCCAGAGGGTGCAAGTGTGGCACAGACCTTTAAGAAGCAATTCTTGGGGAAGGGAACACTAGGGTTTAATGTGCTTTTGTGGTTGAAACTGTGTTTTGGAACTTGGGGAAGGGAACTCCGAGTATTGGTTAACATTATATCTGAACTGAAGACGATCCTGAGACATTTATTCAAGCTGCTTTATACTTGGGGATGTTGGGGAGAATTCTCTGTTTAGGCTGAATTTCCTAACCTAGTGAGTCCCCCAGCAGCTTTGCTGGATTTTTGGGGTTTATTTTTTTTCTTCTTTCAAGAGTGAGACTCTTTTACCCTCACTCTTGGGCATGATTTGAGTGTGTTTCTTTGGCTCTAGATGTGTTTAATGGGCTATGGGGTCTTTTACTCCATAGGGCTTCATGTGTTTTTGTGATGTGTGTTACACAGCACCCTCAGTGCAGTAACACAGGGGTGTCATAGTGACCCCCCAATATAGACTCCATACCCTGGGACTGACTACTGTCTCCCAGGGCATGTAAAGTCACCGTTGACTTTACTAGTCTCAAATTCTGAACAGAACCAGTACCAACCATCATATTGTGGACGTACTGGCCGGGGCAATTCGATTGCCCCGGGGTCTGTTAGTCGAGGGGGCCCGTCTCCGTCCCCCCCGATTGAGTTTTGGCTGGTGGCAGTGGATACTACTTTTTATATTCAACCGCAAATATATCTCTATGGGATTTCCCATTGTTCGAGGCTACCAACTTTTAATTATTTAATTCCTATAGCCTCGAACATACCGCCGGTTTATTTATTTAATATTAATTCTCCGGTTGGTATTTTCTGCCAGAACTCCGTTCTAAAATGGCGTTTGTGTTCACTTCTGTGACTCTAACCCAAGTTGAGCCCTTTGTTCCACTTTTTGGCGGGCTTCTCCACAGAAGCCCTCCAAAGTGGTGCCACTCTGTCTGGGGTACTTAGGAGGGGTGGAGGGGGATTTAGGCACCCTGGACTGAGTTGCATAGGCAACTCAAGTCGCACTCCGTCCTGATTGGCCCAAGTGGTGAGCCGGCTGGCTCACAACTTAGCATGTTTGAGTGACAGCTAGGCTGAGTGAATGGGGGTTTTCTGCATAAAAGCAGGGCTTTAGGGACTGGAACTTTAGAAGTCGCCACAGGACCTAAGAATCCGACGAGGGAGAAGCTGAGCTGACCTGCTACAACGACACCCCCGGTGGAGCCCTGCTGAACCGTCTCACCACTTTTGCCAACGACAGAGGAGATCTCCAGCCCGGAGAGTCTTCTTCCTTCGACTGGTGGGGAAAACCAGTCTGCTTCCTTTTTCGCTTCCTGGAGCATCTCGTGGCCGCCTTGCCTGTGCCAAGCACCTGGGCAACCGGGATACCACGTTTTACCACTACCGCGAATCAAAGGGTAGTACCTTTAACCGGAAAACTCCGCGGCTGGTTTCTTCCCTGGCAGTGCAACGACCTTCAGCTTTCCTCCACGTCGAGATCTTCTCTTCCTCTGGACGACGCCGCGACTTTCACCCGCTGCCAGGAACAACTGCCCCCGCTGGAGGATCCTTTCCACTTAAGGTACCGTGTTCCGCCTGGCTTCCCTTGCAACCGACTGTACGGGGTAGATTTAGCCCCCGGCTTTCGAACCTGGGTTAGCCTGGGACACCCTGGCTAAACTTTTCTGAGCCTAACTAAAAGCTTTCTGAACTCCCTGCAAGACTTTTTAAGCCTGTTGTCATAGTGTGATCTTGGGTGCATTTGTGCCCTGCTCTCTCTAAGAGTGGGCCCGGCCTATGGACTTTGGCTCACAAGTAACTTTTGACTTTCCTGCCGTGCTTAATAGTTCCTAAGTATTAGTGTGGTGTATTTTCCTACATTCTGCCTTTTTCCCTCCCTTTTTCGTTAACTTATTGGAGTGCCATCTATAGTTAAGCGCTCACCTCTGTCTGGAAATAAGTGGTGTTAACTAAGACTTGTCTGATAAGGAATAAGGGATGTATATATAATAATAGTAAGTGTGTTTAGAGTGATTTACAATAATAGTGCTGGAGTGTTTCAATAAGTGTGTTTTTAAATAAATAATTATATACCTTGATACCAAAGCTCTGGTCAGTGTTTGCTTGTGCTATTGTGTCTGAGTGCCTATTGTGTATACTTTACATTCTGCCTAACTCTTCTTGAGGGAAGTCTGACTGCTCAGCCACAGCTACCAGGTAAATCTGGGTGGTGCAGACTGCTACCAAGTGGCTTTACTGCCAACACCTGTAGTCCTAAATCTTTTGCAGTGGTCCCCAAGGGAACTGCACAGGTTTCTGCCTAACAGGGGAAGGGAACGGAAAGAAATCTGTGAGCAGGACAAAGCTTCGAACTTTGTGTTGAACACTGTTTTGTTGGTTGCTGACATTCCTACACATGATATGGATTAGTTGTGAGGGCAAGTATAGGTTTTGGACATAGAAAGGTTCCTAAATAGAACTTTTGGACTTTTGACTTTCCTTAGTTTTGCTTTGGTAGGGAAATCCCACCATAAGAAAGGGCAAGATAGGTGTTTTCCATCCTGACTTTTAAGTTAATAAACTTTTATTGTTAATTCATAATCTGTTGTCCGTGTCTTACTCCAAGATGCCTTCACCTGACCCAGATCTGAACCAAAGAAACGACTGGCTCATATTGATTCTAGATGCGGACAGCAACATTTACGCTGCGATTCAGCTGGGGCATCTAGAATTTTGGGCAGCGAAGGTGGGTTGCCTAAGCATGTGGCAAAAAGGGTTCTGAAATTCTCACAGAACTACATTAAATGGGTTCCTGCTTAGATATTGCCAAGTTTTGGTCAAAAGTGGTAAAGACAAAACTGTCAATCTGGCAACTATTGACCGCAGTTTGGCTTTTGATGAAACCTACTCTGGTCAAAGTTACACAAATGGGAGATTCCAGTTGACCTACTAAAGCTCACCATTCAGCTCCATGACTCTACAGTACTTCAGGCCTGGTTAAATTGGGCTGGACTCATGTCCCAAAAGATTCAAGCAAAGAATGGGCTTAGGAAGGGGTGCATGCTAGCCCCCTGCTTATTTAATCTATACTTCTTGCAGATGCAGGTGAATCACTAGGCGTAGCTCCACCAAAATTTGTGAACTTAAGGCTCATTTGGCTCACCTATGCCGACAACTTTTTGTTGTTGGACTGTACCAGGGTGGGCTTACAGTAACTTCTGAACGCTTTTCCGAAAGATATGTTACATTGAATTTTTGAAAATCGATGTCAGCAAAACTAAGGTCTTGACTTTTACTTGTAAGAGGTCATTTGAATGAGAAACCTGGTCACTGGAAGGTAAAACCTTGGAAGAAAGTCACAGATTTTTTATACTTGGGGTTCTATATCTCTGGTGTGCCCAACAAGTTCAAACTCTTGGTATATTTTAGACAGCATATGGACCCCCCGATCTCGCAAATGATTTTTATCAAAAGTAAATACTCTACATTTTCCCTTCATCCTCTTGTTAAATTTTACATCATTACTGTACTTCCCAAGGTGACTTACAAATTGAAATGTACCCGGAGTGGACAACACTAATTTCACAAAGAATGGAGAACAGGATATGGAGGAAGGTTTTGGGCATTTCAAATGCTGTTTCGACTTCTGCGATTATATTTGACTTGGCATTGAACAGTATTGGTTGTCAAATCAAATGGTAAATCCTTCCAATGTTATATAGGCTGTTGATACCTTGTCCTGGCTGGCTGTACGCAAAGCTACAAAAGATTTTGTTAACAAAGGAGGATAAAATCATGTCCGCCTTTGGGGCCCATTTTGACTCCTTGTTAACAGAAATCGGTTCTACGAGAATGGAGTTGATAAGTGCTCTGAGGAAAGTTAAGAAAGCCAATCAACTATTTTACTGGTGTATGATAGTTGAAAGTTTCTATAGACAAGTGTATGCAACATCTGATTCATGAACACAAAAGCTTGGGCACCCTTGCACCACACTGGAACCGTGCCCTAGGCTTCGTCAGGCTATCACTAAATTCCGTTGGAACCAATTTTGAACAAGAGAAGTTATGAGCCTACATAAAGTGTGAGACACACCTGAGGGCATTCTCACTTATGGAGCCCTGGCATTCTTTGTTCACGTGACCAGGGCACGACCATCTCCTTTGGAACCAGACCCTGGGGGATGACCAGTGCGGGAGGATCACCGGGAGGGTGTGGGAGGATCACCTGAGCAGGAGGTCCTTGGGGGCAGCCTTTGGGAGAGACGCAGCATTCCTCCCTTTCTGTTAACCCCCACCCGACACTTACTCCACCTTTATAGGTTATGAATACTGTCCTGTTGCACCCTCCCCAATTCAAACTGGTTCTAACATTAAAGGGAGGTGTAGGAGAAGAACTATATCCCCCTATCTGACATCCCCACAGTCACTATGGGATATTATCTAAAACCCATTAATCTACAACCACACATCTGCCCCTTCACCCTGACAAACACTTACAGATGTTTCCCTCCATCATTAGGGAAAACTACAACTCTGATACTTCCTCCCCATTGCCTTCTGTCAAAACCACTGGACGAAGAAGAGGAGGAATAGAGCTATCATTATTGCCCATAGGAACCAATGTACCATGAATTCCTATAGGCAGTCTTGATCTTGTCCGATTAACGAGGACAGGCAATACTTGTTGAAATATTTTTGGGGGATTCAACCCTGTTAATACTTCTTAAATTGTTTTTGGGATCTAACCCTTTTTGCATCAGGTACATTTTGACTGGGAACCGGAGTGCACACCTCGCCATCCCCTTTTTTTCATACAATGTTATGGGAGTCCCGGGCTCCAGAGGCAGCAGCACCGGGGTTACTGTGCCCCACTTTAGAGAACCATATTGATGGTTTTCTCCCCTCCTCCAAATTTGGGCAAGACTTCTGCGCTAGGAGGGGTGTTGGTTTCTGGTCACCTGATTTGGTAACATGTTAACACTACAGCTACCAGAATCCCTAGAGACTAAAAGAGCTGCTAATTGGAATCACCTAGGAAAGAAGAACAACAGAGCAACTGAACAGCAGATGGGATCCAACCCTGTTAATACTTGTTAAATAGTTTTTGGGATCTAACCCAGTTACTTTTGCATCAGGACTATTTTGACTGGGAACTGAAGTGTGCGCCTCGCCATCCCCCTTTTGTTTCTCACTCCCTAAGCATATCCAGACTGGCACAGAAAATGTGGAAATGGAGCCTCCACAGAGGAATACATCTCCAAGCACAACATGTTGCAGGGGAATACAACTGCCTAGCAGACACACTAAGCAGAAGCACCGATCAACCCTTCTGAACACAAGTCATACATTCAGACATAGTAAACAACGTTTTCACACGCTCGGGCAAACCAGATGTAGATCTCTTCGTCACAAAAGAAAATGTAAAATGCCTATGTTACACCTCCAGGTTACCGCAAAAGGTATCCAACGGGAAAACACACTGCATCAGTTGGTCAGGGATGTTTGCATACTGTTTTGCTCCATCCCGCTCTTTAACAGAGTAATCCAAAAATTAACCAGGTACACGTGACAATGATTTTCATCCCTCCAATGTGGGCACATCAGACGTGGTATTCCCACCTCCTCAAAATGGCCATTTGCCCACCCATAAAGCTAACATGCCCTTACAGCATGCCAGCGAATCGGGGATTAATCCTATATCCTCATCCACAGACAACCAGTTTAGCAGCTTGGCTCCTTGAGTCATAGAGCTTAGCCACCTTAATTTACCAGATATGTGCATGGAAATATTAAAGGAAGCATGTACGCCTAACACTAGACACTGCTGCTTTAACAAATGGAAAATATCTGTAGTGTGGTGCAGAAAGTCAAATGTCAGCCCAATTGGTTGCTCGCCATTGTATATAGTGACTATCTACTACACTTGTTAGATTCAGGTTTTGTTTTTAATTTGTTAAGTCCATTTAGCCACACATTTTGCATATACATCATAACAAAGAAAGGTTTCATGGTGGAGTGTCCCAGCCATTAAAGCCTTCAGTGAAGGAGTAAAACAGCTTTACCATACAATTACTAACCCACCCCAGGGTTGAGATTTAAATATTGTCTTAAGAAAACCCATCGGGCCCACCTTTTGAGCCAATACATACAGCAATTCTTAAAGATCTCACTTACAAAGTCGCTTTCCTTTACATCCAATCAAAGGGTAAGTGAGCTTCAGGCTTTTTCGGTGACAGAACCTACTGTCGCAATAATAAAATTAAGGTGGTCTTAAGAATGCACATTGCCTCCTCACAAAAATACATTTCTAAGTTCCATGTCAACCAATCAATTGAATTGCCAGCTTTCTTTCAAAATCCACAGAACTACCTCAACAAACCCACTCAGAAAGACAGACCAATTCTTCGTGTCGGAAGGGAGGTGGGGGATCTAATCTCAAAGGCTACCATTGCTAGATGGATTGTGAAAAGTATACAGCAGTGTTACACTTTTCCAAATAAGCACTGCCATTTACGCCTGAAGCACACTCCACATGTGGTTCAGGTGTCACACTAGCATTCATTGTAACTGTGCCATTGTAGAGCAGCTACACTGAGTTCAGTGCACACTTTCACATGTTTTTGACACATAAACTAGAACAGGTGGGACAAGCAGTATTAAAACATGAATTTGTCTCTGTTCTTCCATCAACTCACCGCCTTCATCCGGTTCTGTTGCTAGTGTATTCAAATAATGTGATTCTAAGCAGATCCATAAGCCTTAGAAGACAAACATTACATACTTGTAATCATCTTTCTCCAGCATTGGATCTTTCATGGATTCACATGCTTAGAATATTCCCCGTCGTCAGACTGGGAACCCTCGGTACACATATATAGTCGTTTCCTATAGGAAACAACTTCCGACACTTGTGTGTCCTATCCACATCTACGTCCTCTCTGGGGCCGTTCACGCATGCCCCGTAGGACGTAGCGGTATAAAAGCCCCGCCCCCGCGGGCCCCGTCAGATTTCAACCGTTTCCAAAGATAGTGGGATCTCCTCGCGTAGTCTCTACTGCTAGATTTTTCGAATTTTCGAACTCCTATGAGTTTGTTAATTTTATCGGAATGTCGGGAAAACCTCTATTTCGCCCGTGTGCCACGTGCGGATTGAAGAAGGTTTACGAGGGGGACGGCCATTTAGTCTGTATTTATTGCCTCCACCCTCCCCACTCGGCAGACCAGTGTGAAATATGTAAAGGTTTTTCCCAGAAAACCCTGAAGGATCGAAATCGACGGCTGGTATCCTGGTTAAATGACGGTGCGGGAGCGTACCCTCAGTCAGAGGTGGGCTCTGTGCGCAGCGTGGCCTCTGCGAAAACATCAGGAGCCCCTCGACGCTCAACTTCGTCGGAACCTCCGGCTAAGAAGTCACGACCTGCGGAAAAGGACGTTCCACGAAGTCACTCTTCTAAGGACTCTTCTAAAGACTCTGCAAGAAAGACATCTTCGTCAACTTCGTCGAAGAAAGGAAAAGGAGAGGCCTAAATCCTCCTCGGGCGATCAACACAGATCAGCCACGAGTAGAGATTCGGATAAATGCAGGGAGAGCGCTGTGAAGGCGGGACCGCCTAAACCACCTACAGGCCCAACGTCGACGACGACGAACCAGTCGGTGTCCTCACTGCCGCTGACGCAGTCGATTTCACCCGTCATCAACCCAGCGACGACCTCGGCGACGATGTCCTCGTCGACGGAAGTTCTGGCCTGGAGACCAGAAGTATTTGATATGGGGTTGCCAGACACATTGCTACAGGAACAGGCAGCGTCAATTGCCTCGAAAGAAGACGACGGCTTCAGAATTGTGAGCCCGGAGAACCTCGGTCTACGAGCCAGGTTTCCATCAGGAGCAACCTGCTCTCAGGTGTTTACCCAACCTCCAAGCTCTCAGGCGACCCTGTCCATGGAGGTACTGTCCTCCTTACACTCGCTGCTGAAATCGCTGGATGAAAGGCTTCCACCTGTACCGTCGACACCCCCGTCGACGAGCCCGGCCCTTCACACCGCCCAACCAGATCGATCGGGGTTCCAACTACTCCAGCAGTCCAGGAGGAAGGTGAGCTTTCGGACTCCCTATCTGACCACGGGTCAGCGTCAGATATATCCCTCTCACCATCTAGGGATCCATCCTGGGTGTCGGATGTGGAAATGGAAACACCAAAGAGTCCCACATAGGTGCCTTTCATTCTATGATGGAAAAAGCATGCAAGTAGTTTGGCCTGGTCCAACAGGAGGAGAAAAAGGACTGTTTTCTTTTTGACCATATGGGCAAGAGTAGACGCTCAATATTCTCAATACCCATTTTAGACCATGTCTGGAAAGAAGTTGTTCAAACCATGCGTCACCCATTTTCTGAGCCGGCTGTCAAAGGCCGCATTGAAAAGAAATTTAAAGAACCAGACTCTACACCGAAGTGTCTTTCGGCTCAACCTACACCGGACTCGGTGGTGTCGTCGGCGGCGACGAGAAAAGCAAAGGCCCAACATAAATGCTCTACCCCTCCAGATAATGAGGCGAGGCGCCAAGACGTGTTTGGTAAGAAGGTTCTTTCTGTGGGGGCCTCAACGGTGAAAGCAGCTAACTCCCTGGCGATTGTGGCCAGATATGACAGGGAGATGTGGCACAGACTGGCACCTATCCTGGACCACCTCCCGGAAGAACATAGAAGAACGGCGATGTCCCTGGTTCGAGAAGGTGAAGAAGCATCGAATCATGCTATTAACATAGCGGTGGACCTGGCAGATTCGGGTTTTAAACAAATAAATAACGGAGTTGTTCTAAGACGCCAGGCTTGGCTTAAGTGCACCAACTTCAGACCCGAAGTACAGTATAAAGTTTTGGACATGCCCTTCGAAGGTGATCTTCTTTTGGAGAAAAGGAGGACGAGGCCTTGAAGGGCATGAAGGAGGACTCAGATACAGCACGCTCGTTGGGTTCTCTCCAGAGTGGTAAGCCCTTTCGTCCTTTTCGTCCCTTTAGAGGAGCATCTGGAAACTCAAGATTCTCAGCAACCAGGGATAGATCTTTTGGTAGATCAGCGTATCCTTCCCAAGGATATAGACGCGCCTCTCAGACCTCAAGCCGGCGCAGAAACTTCCAGTCTTCCAAGAGACGACCAACTTATTCGTCGTCGACGAGCAAACAGAAAGACCAGCAATGACGGGAAGCGTACCGTTCTGGGAGGAAGAGTGTCAAGCTGCATCGAGGAATGGGAGACCATCACAACAGATTAGTGGGTTTTGGACACTGTGAGGTACGGACATTCCCTACTATTCAAATGCAAACCTCCAAAATGTCCACCAATACACCTATCCCAGCCACATCTAAACATCTTGCGGCAGGAAGTAACACTCATGTTACAGAAAGGCGCCATCGAATTAGTCCCTGCATCGCAGAAAGGCCTAGGGGTATACTCACAGTGTTTTGTGGTAAAGAAGCCAAACGGAAAATGGCGCCCTATTCTCGACCTGCGAGACCTCAACAAGACCCTACAGAGTCAAAAATTCAAAATGCTTACACTGCAGGAGGTGATCAGATCTGTCCAAAGGGACGATTTTTTGGCGTCACTAGATCTACAGGACGCGTACTTCCACATTCCGGTGTGTCAAAAACACAGGAGGTTTGTGAGGTTCATGGTAGGTCAGACACACTACCAATTTGCAGTGCTCCCATTTGGTCTAAAGTCCTCCCCAAGAAAGTTTACAAAATGTTTGGCACCTGTGGCAGCCTGGCTGCGAAAGGGAGGGCATCATGTATACCCGTACCTCGACGACTGGCTTGTGAGGGGATCCTCCCCAGCGTCGACCAACGACAGCGTACAAGCCACCTTACAACTTCTGCAACGACTGGGGTTCGCAGTGAACTTCGAAAAGTCTTCTCTAAAGCCCTCAAGGATCTAGAAGTTCTTGGGAGCTCAATTCGAAACCCACTCGGGAATAGTGAAACCGTCCCTAGACAGAATATTGAAGATCGAACAACTGACGAGTCAACTTCGCCTACAGAGCACATTTTCTGTGAGAAAATATGTGGCAATCCTGGGTTCCATGGCTTCGTGCATCCACCTAGTAGCAAACTGCCGATTGTTCATGAGGCCTCTACAGGAGTTCCTGTCGGACAGATGGAAGCAGGCCACGGGCCGGTGGTCAGACAGGATAACCGTCGACGACGAGGGTGTCATCAGATCCCTCCAATGGTGGAAAATCTTTCACAACCTGGACAGAGGGGTTCCTCTACAAGAGCCGGAATTTCAGAACACCATCATCACGGACGCCTCCCTGACGAGCTGGGGAGCACACATGAACGATCATCAAACCCAGGGCAGATGGTCTTCGACCGAATCGCACCTACACATCAACGTGCTGGAACTGAGGGCAGTGAGATGGGCCTTGAAATCATTCCTTCCACATATCAAAGGATCAAAAGTAAGAGTGCTGACAGACAACACGACAGCCATGTTCTACTTGATAAAGCAAGGCGACACCAGATCCAGGACCCTTTCGGCGGAAGCTCAAAAGATCTGGCACTGGGCGTTGAAACACAACATATCCTTAGTGGCTTACCATCTCCCTGGTGTGAAGAATGTGCAAGTGGATTCCCTGAGCAGGACAATGGCTCAAATACACGAGTGGGAGCTGGACACCGGTCAGCTACAAATAATCTTCGAAAGGTGGGGGACCCCCTCAATCGACCTCTTCGCAACGAAAGAAAACAGGAAATGCGAACAGTTCGCGAGCAGATGGCCTCAAAAAGGATCCCTGGGGGAACCGTTCTCGTTTCCTTGGACGGACAAATTCCTGTACGCTTTCCCTCCGTTCCCCCTTATACGGAGGACAATCCAGGGGATTTGCAGGTACAAATGCCGGGTCATTCTAGTGGCACCATATTGGCCGAGACAACCATGGTTTTCCGACCTCCTACATCTGTCGTTGGAACAGCCTATAACTCTCCAGAAAGTGCCGAACCTACTGTCCAGGGACAAGGGAACGGTGTGGCACCACAATCCGGACAGCCTCAACTTAACAGCATGGCTCCTGACTTTTCAGAGTTTGGCAGCTTGAAAGTCTCGTCGGATTGCCGGAGAATTCTGCAGGCGGCTAGGGCCCCTTCGACTAACAAATCATACATATGCAAATGGCGAAGGTTCTGTACGTGGTGTCAAACACAGCACGAAATTCAGCCTTTAGAAGTAACCCCTGAACAAATTCTTCCTTATCTTCTTCACCTAGCTGAGAGTGGGCTGTCCTCAACGTCCATCAAAGTGCACTTGGCGGCCATTTCAAGGTTTACGAGGAGGAGACAGTCTTCACCATTATTCAGTGACAGACTGGTGAAACATTTCATGAGGGGTCTCTTTAGAACTTTCCCCCCTGCGAAACGGTTCCCACCGTCGTGGAGTTTAAATGTGGTGTTGGCTGCCTTAATGAAGCCTCCATTTGAGCCAATGTCCTCTTCATCCATGCAGTTCCTATCTTGGAAACTGGCTTTCTTAATTGCCATTACATCGGCTAGAAGAATGTCAGAATTACAGGCATTGGTCATAGATCCTCCATATATGAGATTCTTTAAGGACAAAGTAATTTTATCAACTAACCCTACTTTCATCCCGAAAGTACCGACAGTCTATCACAAGCACTCGACCCTGGTCCTTCCTACTTTCTTTGCGTCCCCGTCGTCGGCGGCGGAAAAAGCCCTTCATACTCTGGACGTCAAAAGGGCGTTAAAATTTTACCTGCAAAGGACGCAAGATATCAGAACTACCAGACAGTTGTTCATTGCCTACGGTCCGTCGACGAGAGGAAGGGCAATCTCCAAGCAAGGCCTGGCTCGTTGGGTCTATTCGGCAATTACTTTTAGTCACTCCAAGGCTGGGAGACCCCTACAAGGACGCCCTAGAGCCCATTCCACGAGATCGACAGCCTCCTCCGCGGCTCTATGGGCAGGAATTCCTCTGACAGACATCTGACAGGCGGCGGCATGGTCTGTTCCACACACGTTTACACGCCATTACTGCCTGGAAAGGCAGCATGCGGATGAGGTACAGATGGGAAGGGCAGTTCTGCGCCATCTGTTTCAATGAGGTAAGCCAAAAACGGTTAAGCTTTTGTCTTTTGCCTTGTCTATTCTGGTTCTTTAGTGTGTCTGTTTTGAGCAATATATGTATGTATATGTATGTATTATGAATATGTATATATCGAAAAATATGTTGCTGCCTACGTGCCTATATATTAGGTTTTGGGGTGTTTTTTGTGGTGTATGTTACATTGCATTCTCACCTCCTTCTTTAGGATACTGCTATACAATCTATTCTAAGCATGTGAATCCATGAAAGATCCAATGCTGGAGAAGGGAGTAGTTTCTTACCTGTAACTCCATTTCTCCAGTGTTGGTATCTTTCATGGATTCACATGCGCCCACCAGCCTCCCCGGAATGCAATGTGCAAGATATGTGCATAAGCAGGTTCTCCTTTCTACTTTGGAGGGGCCGAAATCTGACGGGGCCCGCGGGGGCGGGGCTTTTATACCGCTTCGTCCTACGGGGCATGCGTGAACGGCCCCAGAGAGGACGTAGATGTGGATAGGACACACAAGTGTCGGAAGTTTTTTCCTATAGGAAACGACTATATATGTGTACCGAGGGTTCCCAGTCTGACGACGGGGAATATTCTAAGCATGTGAATCCATGAAAGATACCAACGCTGGAGAAATGGAGTTACAGGTAAGAAACTACTCCCTTCTGTTGTTTGTATCTGCTTAGATTCGCATGTGCCCACCCATTTTCCCCTCATTGGGAGTAGAAGGTATCACATTCATATTTCACTATACACTTCATGCAACCCAAAGTCAGAAGAATAACAATCTGAGCAACTTGACTTGTCGAGGATCAATCTGATGCAACAAAACCCTTGCAAATTCAGTGAAACAAAAACTTTAGTTGAAGTAACATTAGGTGCTGATTTAATTCAACAAAGCCCCTGAAAGTCGGCAGGTGTTAGAGGCTATGCTACCTTAATTATGAGACACCCATTGCACAGCCCCTAAGCACACTGATGACATCACAAATGACAAAGGATTGAATTCTTACGCTATGTGCCTGACTTGTTTCTTAATTGGTGCAAATCCATCCAGCGGGTTGGGCTGTGCGCTTGAGCACAAATTTGACATTTTCTCTATGGAAAAATGAATGGAAAATTGAAAAACACACCCGTGTTTTAAGCCTTTATAACTTTTGAACCGTAACACGGATTTGCACGTATTTTTCCATTTCTCGGGGGGCCTGGAATCCAAATTAAGAATGTCAAATGTTGTGCTGATCCGCCCTACGGCTCAGAAGTTATTGGCCATAGAACCTTTGCATTTCCCATTGATGATATGCTTCACCGTAACAGGGGGACTAGCGTCACCCCAAATCTCCTTCCAGGTAGTCCTGCCTTTTTCTCGTAGCAACTTGAAGCAGGTCTTCACTGTGTCTGTCAAGAAGCCTAGAAAGTCCTTCACTTTTGCTGGAGTGAGGTTTGACTTCTCCTTGTTTATCAGAAACCAGAGATTTTGCCGAAGGCCTTCCTCTGTCTTTGCTTGTTGCCTCAATTCGTATTTGTCTTGTGACTAATAATGATGTTGGGCAAGTAAATGATGAGCTTCATGCTCCTCCTGGGGGTGACCACTATTGGCCTCATCAGTTTTGTAAGACACAATGGAGCTGGTAAGAGCCCAAAAGCCAAACATCTGCATTCTCAATACTCCCTCGCCCACTGAAACTGCAAGAAACGCCTGTGGAAGGGGGAGATGCAGGACTAATAAGCAGGCATCTTTGAGATGGAGTTGAATCCGCGATTCTCTGGGACGTAGAAGGTATCCAAGCATGTGACTGCCCTCCATCTTATGATATGGCATTTATAACGCGCCTATACACAAGTGTTTCAAGACGCGACGACGCAAGGGAGGCGGAGCAGAGGGAAGACAGACAACGATCCTACTAGGCCAGGTGTCATTCAGATCATGCAAGTGCATGGGAAGGGGGCAAGGGGGAAAGTGCGGGTGTAAAGGGTGAGGGGCTAGTGCAGTACATGGAATAATAGAATAAATAACAATAATAAAAGTGCGGCCAGCAGGTGGCAAGAGGAAAGGATAAGTGCAGGCGTACAGTGTCAAGTGCTGGTAGTGGGACTGAAGGGATACAGAAAAACAGTCCCCAAGTGCGGGGGTTGCCAGTAAGGCAGTGCAGGTGTGCGACTGGCAGGGGAGGGGACCTGGGCCCCAGGTCAGAGGGTGGCCAGGTAACCAGTGCAGTTTCAGTTTCAGCCAGGGACTCAGCAGGGGAGAGGTGGAGAAAAACCAGAAGCAAAGAGAAAGGTTTTGAGATGCTGCCCAAACCGTAGATGATTCTCCTCAAGTTTCAGGGGGGGCAGGGAGGCTGCTCCAGAGTTAGGCCCCAGCTGAAGACAAAGATCTACCACCAACTCGTTGGTTGGAGAAGCGACTGACCCTGAGGGAGTTGGAGGAGAATGAGCGAAGAACTCGAGAAGGAAGATATTTAGGAAGAGAGAGTTGAAGGTATTGAGGCCGCAGGCCCTAGAAGGCCTTGTGGACAATGCATAGGGTTTTGAACTTAATCCTCGCAGCCACTGGGAGCCAGTGCTGAGATTTCAGTCCTTCAGTCCTGGAGAGATACATCCCTGGGCTTGAGGCCAAGGTCAAGTCTCGCAGTTCTGTTCTTTGAGTTGCAGAGGGCGGAGAGTAGAAGCAGGCAGATTTAGAAAGAGGCTGTTACAGTAGTCCAGCCTAGAGAGAACCAGAGCTCTGGAGACAGTGAGCTTCTGGGGGAAGGAGAGGAAAGGAAGAATACCTCTGAGGATGTGCAGCTGGTAGTGTGACTTCTTAGCGACGTCGGAGATGTGAGGAGAGAAGGAGAGTGTGAAGTCGAAGATGACCCATAGGTTTTTAGCCTCACAGGTGGGAGCAGGAAGAGGGCCAAGAGAGGCTGGCCAGAGAGTGACAGGAAAGGAGGGTGTGGGTGTGCCGATGAGGAGAATCTCAGTCTTACAGGTATTAAGGCAGAGATCATTGGTGGCACACCACTCCTGGATGGCAGACAATCAGAGATGAGAGAGGGAGAAGAGGTGGCTGAGGGTAGCCTGAAAATGAGCAGAGAGTCATCCGCATGGCACTGGAAGTTGGGCAGAGTGCTACAATGGGGTGGGCAAGAAGTGCCAGGTGTTGGTTGAACAGCCAGGGAGAGAGGTTAGACCCCTGGGGAACACCACAGGTAGGGATAGAGATGGTATCCAGCCATTGCATCGAATACAAAGCATTGAATGCCAAAAGTATCGGAAAAAAAACATCAAATGCATTTTATTCAAAGGTAAAGGTTTTATTTTAAGTATAACAGGGTTTAAGGGGTAAGAAAACAGGGGTTGGGGGGACCCCCCATAAAAAAGAAAAAAAATGCATTCAATGCTTTTCTTTTGTTGCTTTTTTTTTTAGATGCTAAGGCATTCAATGCTTTGGCATTCGATGCAATCACAAGGAACCGATAGAGATAGAGGGGAGAAAGACCCAAGTTGAACCTGGGAGGGTCGATCAAAGAGGAAAGAAGTCAGCCACGCCAGGTCCTGACCGGTGATCCCCAGGTTATCACAGAGATGGTTGACCAGGATGGCATGGTTGACTGTGTCAAAAGCATAAGAGAGATCAAGTAAGATGAGGGCACAGGGGGTGTTGGAATCAAGGTTGGAGAGCAGGTTTTTACAGATGCTCAGGAGAGCAGTTTATGTGCTTCTGGCAGCTCTGAAGCCAGACTGATGATCATGGAGACAACCAACAGATTCAGTGTGAAGATTGAGCTGGGAGATGGCCAGCTTTTCCAAGAGTTTGCCCAGGAAAGGAGTGATGGAGATTGGGTGATAGTTAGCTTGGCAGGATGGGTCAGCAGAGGGTTTGCCACTTGAGTAATTGACTCAGCATAAAGCCGCTGAGTTCACTGAGATTTATTATTTTATTCATTTTAGACTTCCTCCACACTAAAAACAGTTGTATTTTATGTATGTTTATTTATGTTACTTTTTTATATTGCACATATCCAAATGATTGGATCGTAGGAATCGCGCACCTGAGCACAAATGTATCTTTTGTGGAAAGTCATGAAGGAAGAAAAATCCTTATTGTGAGGAACCTGAAGGCGTCTCACCCACTAGTCTCTGGGGTCTGTCATCCGGGTAGCCAGGATACGGCCATCTCTTTTGCATCCAGTTCCTGGGGGTGGACCAGTGTGGGAGGATCACCTGTATGAGGGGTCCTCGAGGAGTGGAATTGGGACACCGGAGGGGGAGACGTGATATCCCCTTCCCAGTAACAATTTCCCTACCCTACCAGGTAGGATACCTAGGCATTCAACCTCTTCCCGCACTTTTCCGACACAAACACTTTCTCATGGACAGTTCACTGTGAGCGACAATGGATTAACACCAGAGCCGTATACCTGACATGTCCCAACACCATTGACAGACAATGTCAGGCAAATACGGATTATTACACAAACCTGACTTCCATCACACTTCCCCACACTGATAAAAGGTGGAGCACGAAAGCACACTCTGAGCGAGGCAAACCACACGAGGAAACAGCAGTTCCAAGATGGCAGTTTAATACAAGGAGAAAGACAGCAAGACCAGAGAGAGTCGCAAGGACCAAAGTACCCGTGACCTCTAAAGACTATTACGTTCGTGAGCCTTGGAAAGTAAGAAACCGAAGATCAGGAAGTAAGGCTGATAAAACCTGCACAGTGTGTCAGAGGTACCGGCGGTCTCCCGCTTCGATAACCAAGGCAGGGAGGAGCGCTTGCTGCTGTGGTACTGTCCTTGGCTCCTACAACAAAGCGGCATAGCAAAAGACAGCACAGCCGTTGAGTCTGAGAGACTGATACCAAGCCAGCTTGTGTTTTGAACCAAGGTTGCAAGCAGCAACATTAAATAAAGAGAACAGTGTATGAGGCATTAGCGATGAGTGACACAAGTATAATTGGAACCAAAGTAGTAATTGAACTTTGTGATTGAACTTGGGGAGCCAAGATACCATACACAGAGGGGTCAGGCACCATGTGGGTGCTCATTCGAAGGTCTCTGTAAAGGTATTCAACTGATGCTGAGTGCGAGAAAAAGGAATACTGAAATTGAAGTGGTCATGTAACGGGTCTTGCTAAATCCCGTGCACATTTGAAAGTCTTCAATAGTTTAAAGTACATCGAAATGGTCTGAGCCCAACTGACGGAGACTAATTGACCGAAAGAATGAGATCTGTGCTTGACTGAGGGGGATGAGGGGAGAACCGTGAGTTACCCGCGAAAGAACTCTCGAATATTTTTATGAAAGGGATCTGAGCCCGGATGAGGGGGATCGAGGGTGAATACCCAAATGGAATATTGATAAAAGGAAAACAACGTTTACATGCTTTTGTATACTCCCGGCCCTTGTTTTGTATGCACCAGGACTTGCAAGAAGCATAGAAACTTGGACACAGGAGGTCCTGAACCAATCGTCCTGACTTATCATTTTGTGAACACTTCTTTCTTTTTCATGATTCCCCCCCCCACACTAATTGTACAAATTAGTAGTAAGGATTGGCAATAGGTTTTTTAGTATAGGCCCTTTTATGTTGACAAGACTCCTCTAGGGCAGCATTCTTTATTGTTTGATGGTCCTAGCTTGCTCCCTTCTTAGATTTAGGTTTAGATAGGTGTTTATCTCCCCCTTTTGAAAGTTCAATAAACACCCTTGAACTGTGGTCACTTGTGTCTGTTTTACTGTTGATACCATGCCTTCCTTACAGTACCAACATCTGTTTAGAATGATGGTGGTATGCCTGCAGGCGATTACGCATACAAGACTCAAAATTAGGAGGGTGCGGTTACACCTATCTACATTTTGGAACCAGTAGACGGGTTCCCAAGCGGCATCAGTCTCCATCCCAGCAGAGCTGCACCAGGACTTGGTTTGGTGGAGGCAAGACAACAATCTTATGGAGGGCAGACCCTTCAGGTAGACCCTGCCAAATTCAACTATCACAACAGACTCCTCCCTGGACGGGTTGGGGAGCCACGCTAGCGACCACAGTGTGCATGGACTGTGGACAAGGGAGGACCAGAAGAGTCACATCAACTTCCATACCACTGGCTCTCGGGGTCTTCTTCCCGGTTATCAAGAACAAATCTGTCTCTATTCAGACAGACAGCTCCACTTGCATTTACTACATCAACAAACCGGGGAGCGCTATATCGCCTCCCCTGTGCATGCTCACCATCGAGATATGGGAATGGGCTATAGCCCACAACATATGGCTTTCTGCAATCCACCTTCTGGGAGACTGCAATCTGGAGGCAGACAGACTCAGCAGATTGGGAGTCGACACCTACGAGTGGCAGTTGAACGAACAAGTCCTGCGGGAGATCTTCAGGATGTGGGGCTAGCCCCAGATAGAAATGTTCACGATGGAGCGGAACCGGCAAAACCAACAGTTTGCCTCATGGCTGGCCCACGGCACACGCTCTCTGGGAGATGCCTTACATCTTTAATGCAACGTGATGTGGCATTACGCATTCCAGCTGAACCCACTAATCCATCTGCAAGGTCCGAGAAGCTTCACACTTGTGTCTAATCCCGATAGCTCTGTAGTGGCCGGCCAGACCATTGTTTTCGGACCTCATACGTCTCTCGGCGCAGGACCCGGTGCCTCTCCCAGTAGAGGGAATACTGCTTCTCTCCCGGTTAGCGGGATAGTGGTTTGCCTCTACTCAGAGAAATTAGCCCTTGCAGCCTGGTTCCTGAGCATGTAACCCTGCAGCACCTTCACCTGTCTCAGGACAACCTGACGATAATTCAAAAGGCAAGAAGCGACTCCACCAGGAACCAATACAGGAGCAAACGGACCAGGTTTTGCTTCTCGGCCAATGGAAGAGGCCGTAGACCCATTGACATGCACACCTGATCAGGTGCTATCATTCTCAACACATCTGGCAGAATCAGATGTTCTTGTTGACACATGCTGTACCTACCTGGTTGCGATTGGTGCATACAATATTTCAGACAGAAAATAGAATAGCCATTCTCTAATGGGTACTCCCATCCCCTGCACACCTCTCAATACTGAGGAGGAATACTCAGTCAGGTTTTGCCGAGACTGAATCTCTTAACAGTCTCTTTAAAAAATGTTCAAACTTTAACACAAGTATTGTTACCCACTATTTTGTTGTTGTTTAAGTTAAGCAATATTTATTCGTTCAATATTTAGGAAAACAAAAATAGTTGGGAGTAAGAGCTCCTCTTTTCATAATTATATAATTTTGGCTTAAATCATATTACATATTCCTGGTTTAACATTGTCACCAGTTAATGCCACGAAATTCACATCTGATATTTGTTCCAGAAAACAACTTTGTACACTTTGTAATTTCATCAGTGTTAATAACTCTACACGTTTCGAGAGGTAACTCTCTTCATCAGGAGTGGAAATTTATATACAAGAAGTACTTAACATAAATCATCTTCAAATATTATTTACAAACATCATCCTTTTAAGAAACAACTTCATGCAGACGATAACAGTCCTTGTGTTCAATATGGCGGGTTTAAACACCAATCTGAAGTCGTGGTAACTTATCCTCAGTCTAAATTGTGATTTGAGTATTTGCCTAAACATAAGCCAAAGAAATAGTTTTAGACCATGGTTCTGTCAGTTAATATGGTAATTAAATCAGTGAAGAGGAATATGCTACGTGTGGGTTGTTACCTGATGTGACAGTCCAATACTGTTCCACCATGCCAGTCTTGTTAGAAAAATTGTAAGTAGCTGGAAATAATAGTCTGTGTTATCTGTGTAAGTAATATGGTTCCAATTAGAACACTATATTATACAATTTCCACTTAAATTGGATCGTGTGAGTTTATTCAAATTTACCTGCAATCGTTATTTGTGCACATGGCAGAGGGATATGTAGTACTGATTTGATTGCTCTCTTATTCGTTCGGGATCATCATGTACTAAAAATGAAAAGTAATATGTATTACAATCTACCCATTCTGTCTCTGCTATTAGGCAAATTCATGTATGTGAAGCCTTCATATTAGCTACCCGATCGGCGCAGTATTCACTTCTTCGTCTCCCGATCTCTCCTGCTGCACTTAACGTGAGCCCGTTGCTAAGCAACATTTTAAGGGTATGCGTGAGATTGCATGCTACATGACGATTTCGAGTGCTCATGGGAAATGTAGTCTTTCTCCATTATGTGTCCATCGCATGATGAGAATATCACATCCGTGGTTAAAGTTGTTGTGTGTTCTTGTTCACTGTTATGTGGATATGCGTGTATGTTAAAAGAGAACATAATGAATCGACAACGGTGATTCTTGATCTCAGGGGCCCGGACAGTTATACCTGTTCAATTTACCCTGTCAATGAATATGTTTCCACTATTTCACAGTGGGTTGACACATAATAGCATTTTGTTCCTCCATACCATATTCATAATTATCAATGCATTCTGATTTCTAGCAGACTTCAGATGGTTGAGTGATGTCGAGCCATCGTATTTTTTCATCGATATGTTCATCTCCATAGTTTCATGCACATGGTTGGATAGCTATCGCTCAACAATCCAATCTACGCATTTAATGGCAATTGGTTTTCTGTGCATCATAAAAAGACATTCAGTGAAAATTCTTAATTCATTCCACAAGGTTCTAGTGCCTCTTATTTATGAATCCAAAACATTTCCCTGCGGGACAGTATCTGCTGCAAATTACCACCTCTTGGTGGTTTGGAAACCTTTTCCAACACTACAAATTTTAGCTGTGAGATTGAGTGCTGTTTATTCGTAAAGTGTCTTGATACTGGTGATTTAATGTTTTTTGTGTGAATATTTGACTTATGCTCTGCAATCCTGTCCTTCACTCTTCTTGTTGTCTGTCCTACATAATACTGTCCACATGGACATATTAATGCATAAATTAATAGTTTACTTTCACATATGGCATAGTTTTTCAATTCTATTTTCTTGCCTGTGTATGGATGCCTTAAGTTGCTGTCTTTTTGTATATTATTGCAATGGCAACAATTACAGGGAATGTTCCTTTTTTGGGTTTCGCCAACATCAATTGATTATTCTTTGTCACTCGTTCTGCTTTCACCAGGGAGTCTCTTAGGTTTTGGCCTCGTGTGTGTAGGCCATTAGTGGCATTTTTGGGAATAGTGTACTCAGTTGTGAGTCTAGTCTGGTAATCTTCCAATTCTACGTGAGTATTCTTTTGATTTGGGGACTTTGCTGTGAGAATTCTGATAGGTATATCAGCGGCTTATCCTCTTTATTGTCTTTGATTTTAGGCTTGAGTAAATCCATTCCCTTTTTCAATCCACGTTTTGTCACTGCTTCTGCCAGGATTGATTCTGGGAACCCTGTTTCTTTAAATCGACTGATTTGATCTTTTTTGGCTTCCTTATATTCCCCTTCATCTGACACAATGTGTCTAAATCCTTAGTAGTTGACTCAATGGAAGATTTTTTTTCAAATGTTTGGGATGATGGTTTGTATAGTAAAGGCGGTTGTTAATATCCGTGGGATTTCTGAAAATTGTAGTATATAATTTGTGTGCCTTCGGGATCACCTTAACATCAAGGAAATGTACCTCTGGGGTGCCAATTTCCAAAGTGAATTTAATTCTCGGATTACATCCATTTAAATAATCTACAAAGGAAATAAGTTCCTCAGCCGGTCCCTTCCAAATGCCAAAAATATCGTCGATGTATCTCTTCCATATAGCCAATTTATTTAACCATGCGTCGCTTTCAAGAATATGTCGGGTTTTAAAGTAGAACATGAAAATGTTGGCATAGTCAGTGGCCATCGCCGAGCCCATTGATGTGCCCGAAATTTGTAGAAAGTATTGTCCATCAAATATAAAAAAAGTTGTTGTATAGAATCATTTTGGCAAGTTCAATCACAAATACATTATTTGAATTGAATTGATGTTGCTCATCTGCTCGACATTATTCAGGGGTATACTAATGACAAATCATATCCATGTCTTGAGCATTTTTCTGTTATGAATCCTCCTCAAGAAAGACAAAACCGTCTTCATATATTGTATGGACACCTCAAAAATGTTTCCCCATTTCAACCAACTAGAACGAAACAACAAAAACAGACCAAATGACTGCTGAGAAATGTAGTTTGAAGAGCCTTTTTCCTGCAATGAGGGCAAAGAAGCCTTTTGTAGGGTTTTAACTTTTTCCTTTGTCTTTGTTTTATGTCACTCTTTTGTCTAGGACCCTTCCAGTCTGCCCCTTCACTTAAACCACACACTTTCTTGCTGTGAACCCTGACAGTGGGCTTCCATTTCCAGTACAAGGTTCTACCCTTTGGCCTTCATTAAGCCCCCAGGGTCTTTACCAGGTTTATGAATGCAGTGGCAGCCCTTCTCAGGGCCCAAGGTCACCATGTCTAGACGATTGGCTCGTCAGGGTGAGATCCACGGAGGCGGTCCAGCACACCTCCTCCGCCCTCATGAATACGCTACATGAATTGGGATTTTCCATCAATCCCAAGAAGTCACAGCTGGAGCCTACGCAGAGTCTAACATTCCTGGGCCTCATCTGGGATACCAGCTCCAAGAGAGTGTTTCCCTCGGAGGACAAGATCACAGCCATCAAGAGGTCCACAGGGCATTTTCTCAACAGAGTGGTGACCTCAGCATGGTGGTACCCGCACCTCTTGGGTATCATGGCGGAATGACTACTGGCGGTGCCAGACAACGTGGCTCAAAATTAGAAGATTACAGCTGCACTTTATAGCCTAGTAGTCAAGAGCGGGGTTCCCAGGTGGAACTTGTCAGCATTCCTCCTTTTCTCCACCAGGACCTTGTCTGGTGGAGCACGGACTGAAACTCGAGGATAGGTAGACCCTTCTGGCAATCAGCACCACAGCTTACCATCTCCACAGATTCTTCCTTGGATGGCTGGGGAGCTACCCTGGACAACCGCAGCGCCCATGGAGTTTGGTCTCTTCAGGAACAGGAGGCCCATAACAATTGGCTAAAGCTGAAGGCGTTCTGGCTCGCTCTCAAAGGCTTCCTGCAGCTTATCAACAACACCACCACCACCAGCATGTATTACATCAACAAGCAGGGTGGCACCAGGTCCCCTCCCCTATGCAGCCTGGCAGTCAGCATTTGGGAGTGGGCTCTGGAGAAGAAGATTCACTTGAAAGTAATCCACCTCCCAGGGGAGTCTAACCTGGAGGCGGACAGGCTCAGCAGATTGGGGGCGGACAATTACAAATGGCAATTGAATGATCAGGTTCTTCAGGGGATCTTCAGCAGATGTGGGCACCCTGGGCGGTGCGTGACAGTTGCAGTCGAACAGTATGAACACATGCATTTCCTCCCACTTCCCTGGTACACAGGATGATCTGCAAGATAAGGGAGACCCGTCATTATCATTCTGATAGCTCTGTAGTGGCCGGCGAAACCATGGCTCACGGAGCTGCTCAGCCTGTCGGACCAGCCACCGATTCACTTTCGTTTGGCCACAGCACATCTACTATCGCAGCAAGGGGGCAGGGTCATCCACCCCACCCCACAGAAGTTAGCCCTTGGAGCGTGGTTTCTGAACAGGTCACATTGAGGCATCTGCATCTTTCTCAGGCTAAGCTAAACATCATACAGGGTGCTAGGAGTAGCCAGTACAAAGGCAAGTGGTCTAGGTTTTGCCACTGGGCTGAGTCTAAGGAGGATGATCCTCTTACTTGCACTTTGGATGACGTGCTATCCTTCTCTGCACACCTCACCCACTCAGGGGTGCAAATAGACACCTGCCGAACCTATCTGGCGGCCATCGGAGCCTACCAGAACTCAGGAGGACGTTTTCTCTTCCTCCAACCCGGTGGTTAAAAGACATTTGGCAGGGCTCACCAGGCTCTACCTGCCTATCAAGAAGCCACACCCCATGTGGGACCTCAACATAATGTTGGGTACCTTGGCGCATAAACCCTTTGAGCCAATGGCATGTGCGGACATCAGGCTGGTCACCCACCATTAAGACAGCCCTCTTGGTGGGTCTTACATCTGAATGCCTGGTCAGCGAGATCCAAGCTCTTGTGGCTTCCGAGCCTCACACTACCTTTCATGGGGACAAGGTGGTCCTTAGAACGCATTGCGCGTTCCTGCCTGAAGTAGTCTTTTCGTTCCACCTAAATGAGGAGATAGTGCTACCCACTTTTTTGTGGACCCTAAGGACGATGCTCAGAGGGTCCTGCACTGTCTAGATATTAGGCGCGCTCTAAAATTCTACCTTGATAGAACCAAGATCTTCCGCAAAACTGAGGCTCTTTGTCGGGGTGTCAAGGCCAGGGTATAAGACTTCTAAGACCTCCTTAGCAAGGTGGATGGTTTCGGCCATTAAGGATGCCTATGAGGGGCAGCACAAGCCACTTCTGGCAAATATGCATGCCTACACTATCAGATCCAAGGCCACAGGATGGGAGCAAGCTTTGACCATCAAAAAATGACGCAGTCCTAGTCAAGTCTCTGCAGAATTAAAGGGCCTATACCAATAAGCCTATTGCCAATCCTTACTTCTAAATGCAAAAGGTTGTGAGACAATTGTGTATGCAAAAAGAAAAGTTTTCAAGAAATAATATGTCAGGATGGTTGAGCAGTTTGAAGAGAGGGTCCCTGGAATGCCCCTCTTGACCCCTATAGGCATGACATCCCGAAGAGTCAGAAATGGAAGATGCCAGTCCCTGTTTGGAGAGCCCCTAGGACCAGTGACAAATACATATGCAAACCGAAACTCTCACAGATAGCCATTCAAACCTTTTCCAGCTAACGCCATCATGGATACAGGTGCCCCAACACTGATTATGGATCCAGATGCCTCGATGGACCTGATCGACTAATGACAAATATCTAAATGTGCTGACATCATTAGAGACACCACAACATAGTAACATTAGCCATGAAGCACACTCACATCAATGCACAAAGTTACATGGACACACACGTGCACACACAAAGAACATGCTTACACGGTTCTGTAGATAGAGGACAGATACATATACATACTGTCGAAAGCCTTTATTATTTTCTCTCCGCCAAACGCAGAATTATTTCCTTTATGATCCCTGTCTGTTATGGAAAATAAAGGACAGTTCTAAATTGCTTGGCTGAGTCCTCCGTTTGTATGAGGGAGGGTTCATTGGGCCCTGGGTGCTCTGTCCGGGGATTGTGTAGTGTAAACCCCAGTCCTCTCTTGCATACCTAGCCAACAAGTGGTAGCAGAGGGATGGTTCACTACATCCGTTGGGCATAGAGCCGCCTCTTCCATCGCAGTGCCTGGCGGAATGCGAGTGCACACTGGAAGTGCACCCAGTGCAGAGGCCGTCAGAAGCCATCTTGGAAATAACCTGCCCGCAGTCCATGAAGAGCGCAGAAAGCCAGAAGGGTGGTGTTACAGCCTTGGTGAGAGTTGGTGGCAGAGCAGCGACAGTGGATCACAGATTGTAAGTATTGACTCAGCCACATGGAAATTGAGGGGGGTGGTAAAGAAATGTTGGGTGTGGGGTGTTGAGTATTGTTGAGTATCAGTGTAGTATTGTTGAGTAGCGTGAAGTATTGTCAAGTAGCGTGAAGTATTGTAGGGAGAGGAGCGCTTTGGTTAGGAAACATTCGGTCTTGGAGTAAAAGGTTTGAGCGAATAGCCTAAACTATTGACTTGAGTGGACGGATGACAGCAGTTATGTAAATATTGGATTCCCTGTGGATTGGGAGTTTTAGCCCAGGTCATGGATGATGGTATCCCCATACATAGAGCTTAGACAGTGGAGCTAGCTTAAATTGCACAAGGTGTCCTTCTGGTTAAGTCTCCCAGAGGTGTTTTTTATCTACAAGGTGACGCTGTAGGTACGGATTGAGCATGTGAAAATTTGGTGTTCCCTTTTAGAAGTCAGGACGACGGCCGTGGGTATATGGCAGGGTTTTGAAAATATCTGTGTTTTGAGAAAATATAGTTGTGAGCTCTTTTAGTAATTTCTTTCATTCCCTTATTTAGTACAGAGGTGACGTCACCAGGGAGGTATGTGTATAGGACAAGGCGAGCACAAGGATGTGCAGAACTCGGTTTTGGTCATAAAAAAATTAGTAAGCTGTTCTGTGGCAGTGCATGGAAGGTGCTTGCGCGAGAGTGGTGGTTGTGCCTGAGGAGGCAGAGAGTTGCAGAAGGGTGGTGCGCGTAGCACACCTGAAAAGTTGGTTGAGAGCCAGAGAGACTTTTGACAGTACAAAAACAATTGAAATTTCAAAAATTTCACACTGTGCCTGACGAGGCATATTTTGTAAAATAAATGCAGAGTTGTCGAAAACCTCAACTCAAGGTCAACTAAGTATTAAAAGCAATTTATTGTGGTAAAGGTGCAGTGGACATGCCCCGTCAGCACCTATGTAAGGCCCTTCCGCGATATAAGGACAAGATTTGTAAATATAGCGTGGAATGGACAAAAAGCACAGAGGGTAAATTGACTAAGCCATGGCCAAAGGGCGGGAGCTTCTCCAAATATTTGCAGCAACCATTACACACACATTTGTAACTGGTTTATAAGGGGAAATAATTGAGCAATCATGTGGAAATATTTGAGCTCTGGAAAATGTTTCAGACTGGGGATGATGTGGTGAGGCATCAATGGTTGCTGAGCCCACGGGAGATCCCTGGTGAAAAGCCCTTGGCTCCCGCTCTCCCACCTCTTCCTGACCAAGATAGCGAAGGGGCTGCAGCAGGAACACAGGGATTATACCCTATATGGGAGTTAAAAGCAGCAGAGGGGTACTCCAATCCAATATTCAAAACTCCACTATATACCAAAGAGGAGGAGCAGAAAGGGGCCAGACAAACAGGAGGTGAAAAAGGGGTGCACAGCGAGACCCAGACAAGCACAAGGGAAGGGCTGGAGAACATAGCATCGAAAGAATGGGTGGGAGGACAAATAAACCTGAAATTAGATGGGAAGACAGCAGGAGAAACAAGAGAGGCGAGTAAGGAAGTAGCAGGTTGTAAAGAGGGCTGGGAAGCACAAGAGTGGGCAGAGATAATGGAAGCAGTGAAGGGAAAAGAAGAACAAGACGAGCGTAAGAAAGTGCGAAGGGAAAAGCTAAAGACAGAAGAGAAAGAGCAGGAACAGCGAGAGATGAGAAGGAGAGAGCTCGAAGACATAGAGAGGAGAAGGGAGGAAGATGAGAAGGAAAGGCACGTTTTAGTAAAGAAGGAACGGACGAAGTGGCAAATGGAGCAGCTTGCAAGAGAGCGCAAACGCGAGGAGGACATAAGACTAGGGTTGGGATCAACCACTTTTGATGACAATGAAGGAAGGTATAGGCAATCGGAGCAAGAGCCCAGCAAGAAATGTGACAGGGCAGCTACGTTTCCAGACAAAACCAATACAGGATCCTCCATGAGGCGGGACTGCAAGAACTTGATTGACCTAGAAGGGGAACCACAGGGAGCAAAGGTACTGAGGAGACTGAGCTTCCATGATGATTTCATCAGTGACTTGGGAGACATGAGTCAGATGATGACTTGGAAGGGAGTGAGGACGAGGGAGAAGAGCAATTTGATAGTCTATTGGCAGGGAAAAGCACTGATCGGAGCTCCACATGGGGAGCGGACAAAGACACAAGGGGATTGCGGGGGGACAAGAACAAGAGACTATGACAAGCCAGGGCTACATTGCTGTCATGATCACTGCTTTCAAGGAGTCAGGACCTACCCAACACCCTTGGAAACAGGCTCATAACATGCCGTATCGGCACCAGCAAGTCCCAATAGGGACCTTTTGGACCTTGTCCTGGCACCGGTGGTGCCAGGCTCATAGTAAGGACCCGTCCCGGCACAGGAAGCGCCGGGCTCATATCAAGTGTAAAAGTGCTTGGGTGAACCTACCTGAAGCAGACCATGCTGCTTACTTACCAGCCAGATGATGCTTTACTCTCTTCTAACAGGAACTACTTTTCTTTCTGGGTGGGGCAGGCACCACTCCCTGGATCACTGATGCTGGAACTCTTCTGGAAGCAGGAACTCTTTTACCTGGGCGCGGCTGCTGTGGAAGAAGACACCTAAGTACTCCTGTGGGCTATTTAAACCACACCCGATTGGTACCACATGCTTCGCGTTATTCTGCATCTGCAGCAGGACGCTCACCGTGTCAGCTCCAGCGAATCTTCAGCTCCGGATCCTGTAGTTACGAAAATTACCTGCTGGGAACCAATCTTCAATCTTCAGCAGCTCCTGCAAAACAAAAGGCACAGGTTAGACAAAGGCAAAGTTAGCGCTTCAACTCACCCGAGCCATCGGCAGCATCCAAGTCGTTTTCTTTTCTGCATTCCGCGTCCGGCATCGGGCCTGCAAAGACAAAGAACATTGGTTAGTAACGTTCAGTTACAATACTGCTTACCTGTGTTGCGCTTGCTCCAACTTTGTTCGCGCTGCATTCCGGCACCTGTAAAAAACAAAAGGGGACATTAAGGTGCATTTTACGGCCCTAAAGCAGTCTTCCTACTTACGTGCCTTCGAATTCACCATCTTCTTGTTACGCTCTCTGCCACGAATCTGGGAGAGCATCTTCTTTGGCATCGACAGCATCCTAAAAGCAAAAGACATAGACATAAGGAAAAAGACATTTAAAGAGAGCAATCCAAAGAGAACTTTAATACTTACAAGTCACGCTCGTGCAGCAAAACGGCGGCATCGCTCTCACCTACCCTCTGAAATCAAGAGGCGGAACTCACATCCAGTGAAGTAACTGGACCCAGCGCCCCTGCACAAGACGCAGGATGGAGAGCTCAGCATTCACTTACTTAAGGTGAGCACAACAATCATCTGAGTACCACGGGGAGAAAGGGAGAGAGGGGCTAGGAACTTCTCCCATCCTTCCAGCCACTAATACCCTGATTTTCCACTTGCAGACACCTCACTCTGCAGGTCAAGCTTTCGGTGAGTAAGGGGCCAAATCCGGGAGCCAAACGAACCCTACGCCTAACTTTGAAGACGTTTGCAGCGCCCAGCCCAAGACCCGCGCCTCCGAGGGAACCAGGTGAGCGTTACAATTGCACAGCTTGGATGACTTAACTCCATATGTGCAATGACTTGGAGACCTTCCAGCACGAAGGAGAGAAGTGGCAAAGGGCATTCGCATCCACCAAAGACACCGGGAGGCTGGATGGGGGGGGGGGGGCTCAGGGCTGTCACAGTTCCCCTTACTGGAAAAGGGAGGGGGCGACCTCAGTACATACCCTGAAAACATATTGACCAGGAGAATTTGCGGTGTAGGCTACTTTCGTTGAGCGCAGGTGTGGGGAAATGGTATACGAAATGGAAAGGATGACAGGATGACAGCAGAACAAGAATTAGCAGTAGGGGACGTAAAATGTTTACTAGTGGCAGTCCTTGGAGTGGCTGCCGATGACGTTTGAAAAGGGCAGGGTATCCAGGAGTAACAACACAGAACACGGCGCACAATGTTTCGCGGTTTGTGAACTGCAGATCGTGCGTAGAGCAAGCTCTATGGACGCAATACCCAGACACGTCAGATATTAGTGCAATCATGGCATGCAGAATGGGGGAAGACGAAGACCCCTTACAATATATTCAGGCTATTCAAGAGTTATGTCGGCTTGAAACGTGAGAACCGTGGGATAAAACAGTGGCATTATCCTATCATATACTATGCCAAGGATTACCAGAACAGGTGCAAAGGCAACTAAAGAAGTTGATGGGGATGGAAGCAGAACCATGGTCAGAAATACAGCTTACAATAGTACATTAGTGCAGGCTAATGCAGGAAAGAGCAAGGGAAAAGTGTGAGGATAGAAAGCAGGAGGAGGCAAAGTTAGTGCAGAAGAAATTGTTTAAATGCGCCATGGGAAGGAGTGGTGTTAACAAGCGTGGGAAATCAGACCGCACCACAAACAAAGTACGCAGGAGGAGGGTTCATGGGGCAGGCGGATGCGCAGCATGGTTTTCGAGGAAGAGGGTGGGCCACCAAGGGGACGCGGATATGGGCATCAAATGCAACAGAGCCAAGGGGGATTTCTGGGAGGGTATCGAGGATATGGGCAACAAATGCATCCAGGTCCAGAATGGTTCACTGGAGGGTGTTGGAGGCAAATAAGAGCACCAACCTAGTGCTGGGTGTGTGGACATATAGGACATATCTCTAAGGTATGTAGAAGCAGACGGGGAATGCCACAGAATGGGGGGTTACAACATCAGCCAGCATACACAGGGGAATAGAATGAGTTCTGCGCCCCAGACCAGACACAACAGCAAGGACAGATACCAAATGCATACCCACAGACACCACACATGCAGGCGCCAGTGCAACAGTATTCAGAGACACCCCAGATACCGCAGATGCAGAATAACACACATCCATCATACATGGCACATCCAAATGACTGGACACTGGCTTGCACAGACTCAATGACGACTCCCATTAGGAAACTGGGGCGGGGGTTACTGTAATGGGGGGCAACCCATTCTTAGGAAACAGAATGTCATTATACCCTCAATAGGACAGCCCACAGACGGACCTGATGTGTTTCACCCTATCGATTACACCCAACCCAGCAGAGGAACCACGCATAGGATTGACGATGGGTTAAAAACGTTTTCCTTTCTTGTAGACATAGGGGCGACTAGATCTTGCATCCAGAAGGGAAAGTATAGTATGTCTGGCGATGCCATGAATGCGCAAGGATTCTCTGGGACAACGGAATTGGTTCCATTTACAGACGATATTGCACTTTCTATAGGAGGAAATGACTTGGCTCTACCCTTGCTGTATTTTCCAACAGACACCAGTAAACACAATGGGATGGATATCATGAGCAAACTCAACATGACCATCTCATTCACTGACAAGGGGATAGTGTGTTCCACACCAGGGATACACCTTCTAAGCGTGAGAGAGATTATTCAAGCTTTTTTTGGATGCAAGGTACAGAGGCAGATGCCAGCAGATGAGTTATTCTGATATGGGACTGAAATAATAATGGCTTCCAGGGCTTCAGGGAAAAATGTGGTGTATTCCAAATGAGTACTTGTTCAGGCCAGAAATACCATTAAATGAGAAAGAATTGATTATACAGCCACTAGAATTAGAGGCAGTAATAGTTGGGGATGACTGGATAGCAGTACATGGGACAGTTGCCACAGGACGACCATGTCGATCTGTTATCGCCATGGCAGAGGGGTACAGATTGACTACTATTACAGATGAAGAACTGTTCAAAGACAACCAACCAGATCACAAGATAGTATTTGAAATAAGCATCACATACTGGGTGGAAATACATTGAGAGGTACTACAAACATTGGCGATGGTGCTACAAGCACCGCCGACATTTCTCGGGGAAGATTTGGCAAAGGTCACCAGCATCTAATGGACCACAAGTCCCTATGATTTGGGGCTTCTGAAAGGGATAGGAGCAGTAAAAATAAAGCTGAAGCCAGGAGCCATTTTAGCAAGAGCTAAGCAATATCCCCTGTTGAGGGAGGCAGGCGAGGGGATCTGAGAGACTATTGCAGCACTAATGAAGCAGGTCATCCTAGTACCATCAGAATCACTGTGCAACGCTGCAGGGGGTCGTGGCATTTTATATAGGACTTGTGGCCTCTGAACCACATTGTAGAAGCAGTTTCCTTTTAGTTCCAAATCCACTGACCATTTTGTGTAGCATTCCCACAGAAGCTACCTACTTCACGGTCATAGATTTGAAGAATGTGGTGTTCTCTATACCATTACAACCAGACTCACAAGACTTAAGTTCATTTTTATATAGAAATTAGAAGTGGAAACATACAAGACTTCCTCAAGGGTACTGCGAATGACCTTCTATATTCAACAGAGTACTTCAAATGGACTTAGGAAATATAAAATTAGAGAGCACGGTCTAACTGCCCCTGATGAATGTCTGGCGTATTGGAGCCAATAGGACAGAAACTTGGACAAGTTGGGCTATTAGTAAAAGCGTATCAACGTAGTTTAGAAGATCACTCAAAGGATAAATGCATGCTGTTTTGTGATATTGATTTCATGTTTTTATGAGTATCTACATATGCAAGCATTGATTGCTTGTAAGGTTTTATGTATGTATTTTTACATTGTTTTATGAACATTTGAGGTGTAGTATCTTTATATTGATTTATATTCAATTGGTTTTTGTAGGGTTAGTGAACGGACAATCTATTTTTTCAAGTTTCAAGACTCTAGATCCCCTGTGTTCTTGGATGACATTGATATTGGTCACACACTGAGATACCTTCCTTTGGTTGTAGAATCCGTAGTGTTACCTACTTAGTAGGAAGGCATTGGGTTCACGGTGGGAGTACCATTGTGAGACAGAATGTAGACGGCATAATGATTTGCAGCAAGACTGAGACACAGTGTAGAGATGAGACTGTGCACATGTTGACAGTACTGGCAGACAAGGGGTACAAGGTAGACCAGGCCAAATTACAATATTGCCAGAAAGAAGTGCTGTTCATTGGACAAATTATATCCCAAGATGGGCGAAAAGTGACACCAGAAAGAGCAGAAGCAATATGCAGGACAGCCAAACCCACAATTATAAGACAAATGCAGCAGTTTCCAGGACTATGTTACTACTGCGGGCATGGGTATTTGACTATAGCACTTACACTAGGCCCTTAACGAGTGCACTGAAGGAAGGACAGGTGCATTACAATGGACAACAGAGATGACTGAGACATTTGATGAGCTGAAAGAAGCTATGCACAGCTCCAGTTTTAGGGATCCAAGACGATGAAAGTGAATTTTTCTTATTCTCGCTCTCAAATGGAGTGGTCATGACTGCAGTACTGACACAAAAGACGAGCATGGGGCACAAGCCTCTAACATATTACAGTGGGAAATTAGAACCAGTAATGAGAGGACACTATGCATGTGAACCGGCATTGGCTGCCACCGCTTTCACAGGAGACAAATCGGCGAATATTACCATGGGATGCAGCACCACTCTTTATGTGGAGCATTCTCTCTTTACAATACTGGAAAGACCGAAAAGTACATTGGAGACACCGAGAGCTTCAGGGTACGAAGTCTTAGTGTCAACCCCAGCTCTTAACATGGTGAGATCCAGATTTGTCAACCCAGTGACTTTCATCGCTGAACCCATAAAGGAAGGCAACTATGTACACAACTGCACAGCCAGCATAGAAGAGTTCAGTGACAGAAGAAAAGTACAGGAGAACGTGATGGGGAGACGTGTTTTACATGGACTGGTCGCCAACAATTGACCAAATGACTGGGGAAAGACCTACTAGGACAGCAGTAGTGAGATTGAGAGAGGTCAGGATGAGCAAGGTGGTGACAAGCGCACGTCTACCGTCCCATTTATCAGCTCATGCAGTGGAATGAGTGGCTTTAAAATTGGCATTGGAGCATAGCACAGGAAAGGAAGTGACAGTGTATTCAGATTCAGGCTATGTGGCTTCACAAGTGCTGATGGGCCACTGGTGCAGCACACACTCGTATTGGTCAGACTGATGGGGCACTCCAGTACCCACAGCGCATAGCAGTGGCGAAGTGCCAAGCACACACAAGGGGGGAGGACCCCATCTCCAGGGGTAACGAGGCAGCAGATGCAGAAGCAAAATGCACTGCCTCCTATGGGGACATTTTAGAAGTGGATATTTCTTCCTCAGCGCACAATTATGCACAAACAATCATACTAAACGAAGAGTAAAACACATTACCAGTGAGACA
The DNA here is from genome assembly GCF_040938575.1 of Ambystoma mexicanum. Taxonomy (NCBI): domain Eukaryota; kingdom Metazoa; phylum Chordata; class Amphibia; order Caudata; family Ambystomatidae; genus Ambystoma; species Ambystoma mexicanum. The sequence goes on from NC_090933.1 coordinate 41,928,095, forward strand.
GATTATGGTATTGCAGGGAGCTGCACCCAGGGTAGAAAAAGAGTTATGGATTTAAGAGGGGATGTCCAGTGTCTCCGACAGACGCCTTGAGGTGGCAAAGTAACACAGGGAAAGTGGTAATGCCATTGCCATTATTGCATACTGCACTGACACAATACTCCATCCTACCCATATAGGGATGGAGGTGCTTGCTGCTCGTATTGGAGAGGACTGGTACTGTCCCAACTTGGCTGAACACGTGGCTGAATTCATGACTAATTGTCTAGTGTGTAAACAATTTAGATCCGGTCATACATTGAGTAGTGAGAGGGACCATACCTCGCCCAATGGGTCAATTCCAGCACCGGCACATCAGCTATGTCAACATGATCCAAATATGCTACATGATCCAAGTATGCTACATGATAGTCGTCGTATGCCTGTTTTCCCGATGGATCGAAGCCGGTCCTTGTTCCCATCCTGATGCTCTTAGAGCAGTGAAATTCCTGGTTCAGTAGATATCCCTCGATGGGCGGGTGTGAGGTCCTGCAGTCTGACAATTTCCCTCACTTCACCAATGAGCTGTTGCAGCACATCACAACCTTGTTAGGAATACAACACAAATTCTCTTGTGCTTATCACCGGCAAGCAAATAGGCTGTGTGAGCCCTTCAGCGGTCTGCTCAAAGGAAAGCATAGTCAAAATTAAAAAGACTCTTAATAAGAGATGGCTTCACTATCTTCCATTAGCATTATTCCTGTTGCGCAATAAACCAGGGTCTGACCACCATTTAACCCCATATGAGGTGGTGACAGGTCGGCACATGCGACTTCCCCTGGCTCCCCCACTAGGGCACTCAAAGACACTGACAAAATGTCTGAATACACTGCTTCCTTGATGGCTAGTGCCTCTTTTAGTTCTCATCAACTGCAGGGACAACGGGAGAGGACTGAAGAAAGAGAAGAGAACAACAACACTGAAGCAACTGAGGATCTCTTAAAGTAGCCACTGGTGTATCCGGGGGGCACCATCCTACTAAGAAACTTAAGCGTGAAGTGTGATAAGCCACGTTTTACTGGACCACACACTGTCGAACTGGTCACTGAGCGAGCTGTAAAACTTGAAGAAAAAAACACTTGGAATCACCTGGGGGACATCAAGCTCTACAAAGCAGTGGCCTCTCCTAGCACCAACAACAAAAGGGCCAACGATTCACAAGCAGAACAACAAAATAATTGCCTCAAACAATCACAACCCAGCAGAGGGCACCCTATGATTACTCGTTCCAGAGCAACAGAGATAGGGAAAGGACTTCCTACACATACAGAGTGAGGGAACACGCTCTGTTTATTTTTCTTTCCGCACACTGACAGCATTCATCGTGAAAGTCTGACTGTTATTATTGCATAGTTAGTATTGCAGTATTTCATGATTCCCCGTAATGCACATCCCAAAACCTTCCCAGGCCAATTTGTCCAATTTGTTAGGAGGTCCAATAACGCAAGAAGACGCCATCCGTATGTATATTTCTGTGTCTCCATAGTTTATTTTTCCCAAGTATATCTACACCTGGAAAGAGAAAATCCATCAGTACTTTTTTTTACTGCATGACCCCAGAATAAAAGCTGTGTGGGAACAACCATGCCTTCTTGCTATGGCAGATTATTCGTCCGTGGAGCTTGAATTAATACTAACGCAGTAACGATTGTGTTGGCGCATTTCAGGTGGGCAACTGGTATCTTCAAACTTCACGAGGATCCAGGAGGTCGAAGTGATGGAGGGCATTATTAAAATAATTATTATTGTGTCGTGTGTCTTATTCTCATGTAGTATCTTTGCCCTCATCCTTTGGCGAGTGTCATTTGTTGCTAGCAGTACTGCTGTATCCTCTACCAACACATCCCCAACTCCAGCAGGTGGAACGACCATATCAGGTGGACAGGCAAGCACTGTAACTACACTACAGAGAAGTTGACGCAGTACAGATGCAGACATGGGTGGTGGAATTCTAGCTCAATGATACTGCTAGAGTATCTGATAACATGTGGTACAAGCACATGACTAAAGTAGGTAAACCACTGGGGAGAGCTGCCATGTCTGCTCACTAATCTTCTATGCCATGAGGGCCTCCATAATGTTTGTAGCAATGTTACCACCAGCAGCAAAAGCACAGTGCCTTATGTACCTATATATGGTTACAACCCGAGGAAGAACAGCAATGAGATGGATGTCCTACGGCAACATTTGATAGTTATGTAAAGACACTAGACATGATGAACAATTATTGGCAACTAGACCAGGCTATACAATACATAACGGACGGCCCACAGGAAGGAGAGACAAAGACGATAGCACTGAAAGAATTGCCATGTTGTAAGTAGGGACCCAAGGAAATAGGAGGAGAGTCAGGATGTTGGGAACGACCACAGATTCTTGTGTATGGCCAAGTGTGCACAGCTTAAGAATGGAAGGAGGAAGTTGTAGGTAGAAAAGCATACACGCTCCAGTGAACACAGTACAAGGAGAAAATGATAAATGCCGGAAAGAATGGGACGCAAGTACGAAGTTACTGACCTGGGTGGACAGTGTAGCGGGACCAATGCCCATAATATCACTGAAGAAACCAGCATTATGTTTCCAGAATGATGGTGCAGTAAAGGTTGGAAAAACCAAAGAGTGCAAGTACACAGAAAAGCATCCAGCAATGAAGGTTGGGACGGCAGTATTAATGGATCACTATTGGGCGTGCAGGTCTAAGGCGTACAAGAAGCTGCCACCCAACTGGGGAGGAATATGTTCATTGGTACACATCAATACACCAGCATTAGTAGTACTGCAGAAAGACATCAAGACAGAAGACTTACCCAAGATGGACAATACAGAGAGAAGAGGTCAGTAGAAGTGAGTAGAGTGAAAAGGGAGAACTACTTCTCATCAGCATCAGAAGCATCACTTGACGATGTACCACATGAACATCGATTGTTCAGCAGGATGGAGATGTTCTTTGCATCAGTAGTTCCAGCTATACAGACAAACACAAACGCAAAATGGCTCCAGATTACGGGATGGGGCTAATGCCGGCAATAAACTCAACAGTAAATGCCTTCAACACGATAAGAGCTCAGAGCAGTAAGGTTGATGGCACTCCAGAACAGATATGTTCTAGACCTTCTCACAGCAATGGAGGGAGGAGTTTGCCCCAAGTTCGGGAGTTCCTGTTGTGCCATTTGCTTCATCGTACCCACAAACGATGAAGCAAATGGCACACTAACAGAGGCAGTGACAAGGTTGTCGAAAAATGCACTTCAAGATGGAGGAAGAAACCAAAGGAACAGGAATGACCAAAACTGGCTGTTGTATATATTCTCATAGATGCCAACATGGATGGGAGACGGACTAAAGGTATTACTAGGAGCATTAATCTTAGTACTAGTAGGATTATGTGTGATAAAGGTCCGCATCACACAATGCCGAAAGACGACAGAGAAAACAATAAGGATGAAGGTGATAGTAGACATAAATACAAATGGTGAAGAAGATAAGATTGTAGAGGAAAGAAATAAAATAAGGACACAGATAAAGGAGTGCCCATTGTTCCCGGCCGAGATGATCATTTTCGATGATCCTGTGCACAACAAGAGGTACTGGTCATGATGGGTATGGTGTAACCCAGAAGGAGATTGCAGTTACATGACATGGAGTTTTGATGCCCATGCAAGCTACTATGGACATCTTGGATGAATAACGAATATATGGCTACCAAAGGCAACAGTGACTACGTTTGGTCGACAAGTCGACCAAAGGGGTGCTGAAGAGAGAGTCGCTGGAATGCCCCTCTTGACCCCTATACGCATGACAGCCCGAAGAGTCAGAGATGCAAGATGCCAGTCGCCGTTTGTACAGCCCGCAGGAGGACCAGTGACAAATACATATGTAAACCGATTTTCTCTCAGACAGCCATTTAAACCTTATCCAGCTGACGCTTTTATGGAAATAGGTGCCCCAACACTGATTATGGAGCCAGATGCCTCGATGGATCTGATCGAATAATGACAAATATTTAACTGTGCTGATGTCATTGGAGACACCATGACATAGTAACGTTAGCCATGAAGCACACTCGCATCCAAGCACGAAGTTACATGGACACACACATGCACACAAGAAGAGCATGTTTGCACGGTTCTGTAGATAGAGGACATATACTGTCGAAAGGCTTTATTATTTTCCCTCATTAGCCAAACGCAGAAATGCAAGGCAACAAGAGACGCGGAGCAAGCTTGCAGCAGCTTATTGCAGCTAATCACATGGAACTACAGGATGGTATAACGAACCTGGAAGAACCAACATGCCACTAACCTATAGGAAGAATAGCACAGTATAGACATCTAGAAATCATAGTATAAACTATAGTAGAGTTACATGAGGCCTCAGAGTGAAAGATGAAGCAAAGCAGAATTAGGATGCACGAAGCACCGGGCCAGGGCTCACAGCCAAGGTCAGAGATGAGCAGCACATTCCTAAGCTCAAAGGCAAGGAGCCACCTGCAGAACAGCTGAATAAATCCTCAATAATTGCAGACCAGAAAGCTCAATTTTGCGATCTTCACCCACATGGTGCAGCCGCACTGAATAATGGCCATTTACCCGTGGTGAGAAGAGGAGCAATTCCCAGTGAAGCAGACATAAAATGATACATATATTGTTTTACAATGTTGCAAACTTGCAGGTACTCTCAAAGGCGAAGTGGTAATACTGATGGCAGCAATGGGAACACATAGTCTTTCTCATCACCTTGAAAAGGTGCACTGACCCTGAGAACAGAGCTGGGTCCCAGGCCTGGGGAGCTAAGCTCCAGCCAATCAGGGAACACAGATCCAGGGGTGGATGGCAGAAGGCAAGGGCCAATGGTCATTCTGCGACCCTGCAATACTGTAATAGATAGTTTTTAGGGAAGGGTCAGGCAAGCCACCTGACATGCGAGGGCCAGTAGAATAACCACTATATGTGCCAGCTATAGCTGATGCCACCCCAATCAGGCGGGCTCTTAGGTTTTTGGGGAAGAGCCCTGATTTGTGATGTCAGAATATAACAAAAGCCCCTGAAACGGGCTCAGGATCTGTGATTGCTGGAGAATTATTTCCTGTATGATCCCTGTCTGTTATGGAAAAAAAGGACAGTTCTAACTTGCCCTTGGCTGTGTCCTCCGTTTGTATGCTGGGAGAGGGTTCATTGGGCCCTGAGCACTCTGAACGGTGATTGTGTAGTGTTGAACCCCGGTCCTCTCTGGCATACCTAGCCAACAAGTTGACTTCCCTCCCCCACATTTTCAGCACGGGGCAAGACAGAACGTTCGAGTTCCGCACACACTCTGGCTTCTCTGCCACGAGGATACAGTTCAAAGCATAGGTATCCGGGCCTTCTGCCAAAGCCTCTTTTCCAATAACGTTATCTTACTACAGAGGGCCTGTCCTAACAAACAAATATCAAAGTTCCGCTCTTATGAGGATCTTCACATGCACCAAGTTCTCACTTCCAGTGTTCATCATGGGTCTCCCTCCTTCAGGTTTGGACCCCCTTTTTACGACAATGTTTAGACTTGGTCTCCCTCGTTCGAGATTGGATCATGAATCTCCCTCGTTAGGGATTTGATCCCTTTTTTCACAATATTCACATTTGGTCTCCCTCGTTGGGGCTCGGATCATGTAATCTCATTTTCTACGGTTTCCTTTTGATACCACAATTGAAGACTTTTGAATGTGCGATGGGTTTTGCTTAAACCCTTGCAGGACCACTTCAATTCACTTTGCACAATGTTCTTATCAATCGTCTACTTTGGTTTCTATCACTTCTTGGCAGGATACCTTACACAGACCTTCGATTGATCACATTCACAGTGCCGGACCACTCTGTCAACGGTATCGTATTTTTCCTTCTCAAGTTCAAACATTCCTCAGCCGTTTAGCTTTTCTCGCCTCTTTCATCACATGCGTTTAACAATGTTTGTTCCAGCGCTCGTTGTACAATGTTGTCGCTTTCAACATAGTCTTCAACACAGAGCGGTCTTGTATCAGTCTCCTCAATTCACCGGCTGTGTTGGGCTCTCTGACGCTTCTTTGTTTTTGAAGCCAAGGATGATACCACGGCAGCTGCTGCTGCTCCCTGCCTTGGTCGGTTACGCAGGAGGGCCTCCGGTATCTCTGACATACAATGCAGGATTCTTCAGTCTGGTTTCCTGGCCTTATGCTTTCTGACTCAAAGTTTTTGTGAAAGTAACAGTTTCTTGCCGAAAAGGTCAAGGGTATTTTCCTCCTTGCAAGCCCTTCTTGGTTTACCACCTTTCTCCCCTCGTTCAACTGCCGACTTTAAACTGCTGTTCCTTCGTGTGCTTTACCTCGCTTAGAGTGTGCTCTCGTGCGCTGCCTTTTATCCTTGTGGGGGAAGTTTAATGGAAATCAGGTGCGAGTTATTGTCAGTAATTGCCTGACTTTGCCTGACCATAGTAGCGGGACATGGCAGGTACACACTGCTCGGGTATGAGTCTGTTTTCTCCCAGAGCAGCCTGTCCGTGTGGAACTGTTTTTGAAGGCAAAGGGGTGGGAGTGCAGTAAAGTTCCCATGTATCCTAACTAGTAGGATAGGGTAAAGGTGTTACAGGTGGAGGGATAACGCATCTCGCCATCTGGTGTCCCACTCCCACTGACTGAAGACCCCTCACCCAGGTGTTACTCCCGCCCTGGTCCCCAGTAACTGGATCCAAAAGCGATGGCCGTGTCCTAGCCACCTGGATGACAGATCCCTGGGGACTAGCGGGTGAGACACCGTCTGGTTTCTCACACCATGCATGTAGGCTTTTAAAGTTGAGTTCAGAGTAGACCCCTAGACAATAAAAACATACATCACTCAGGCCCGAAGGTGCCACACAGTATTTTGTGACCAGATTCCTTATACACTCTAGTTAAAAGTACCACTAATAACATAAGTGCACAAAGCACTGTGACAAGGCATAAAGGTAGAGAACTGGTGTACACAATGTCTAAAGCAGTCGGGAGGGTATTCTTTAGGCTTACACTACCTAAGCCCCAGAGGGCATATTTACTCCAAGAAAAGACTCAATAGTAGCAAGCATTGATACTAAAAGGGTCATTTTGCTGTAAATACAAATTGCATGTAAGCGACCACCAGTGTTTGCACTTATGTACTTTTGGGTCCTCTGCTTGCAATTTTTAACACTTACAAAGTGTAGTGCGAAAGGGAAGAGTAATACCAGGCGAAATCACCTTTACTTTTCACTTTTACTCTCTGCTTTGCAAAAAAAAAAAATAATGCGTCCTGCAAATGAAGCTTTAGAGTTGGTGTTTTCTCATGAATTCCTATGGAATCCGCCGGGTTTTTAGCAGGTGCTTTACCAAGGTGTATTCCATAGGAACCCTTTGCTTTTGCACCTGCATGAAAATCTCAAGCAGGTGTAAAACCGAGCGATATGCCAAGACTGAGAAGAGAAGCAGAGCAAAGATGCAAACACCCTTTGCTGCCCTCCTATGCCTTGGAAAGGCACAAAAATGAGCTGGAGACAAAAATTGAAGCGTAAAAGAAACACGCCTTGCTTGGACATTTTAAATTTCGACACCACTCATTTTTAAAATGACCCCCTATGCCTATGTATATCCAGAGGCAGGAGTTTAACCTATAGATACATTTACAAATGTCTAGTAAATCAGCAAAGTAGTTGGTAAAGTGAAAAATTCAGGTGTAGAATGTAATTTGTAGTTCTTTAGTTGGAAAAAGTGCTCCATAGGAAAAAGGACAAAGTCTGTAGGCAGACCTACAATCTAGGTAAGTCCCAGTTCCAGTTAACAGGTGCACATAAAACAGCCATCAACCCCAGTAACCACCAGTGGAGACCTTTAAAGAGTGTTCCAGTCTTAGATTTCCAGCCCAGCAACTACAGGAAAAGAGAAGTAGAGCAGGATTCGGCCCCCAATACAAGGCAAAAGAAACATGGTTCAGGGGACCTGAACAACCTGGTGACCACAGACCATAAAGATCCAAAGGCTGAGTATCTTGACTAACACTCCAACCTAGGGTCGAGAGGTGGGTACTTGCGATGTTGGTTTACAAAATGACAGTCCCTGTGAGACGCAACAGTGTTGTAAGCACCAACCTTCTTTTACATGGCGAGATGAAGCATCATGTCACACAGGCACTTAGTCCACTGTCACAAAATCAGAATATCTGACTTCCTCAGAAGCAAAAGCAGTGATGGATGGAGAGGGCTCCCGGATAATGGAGGAACCCATTCAAAGCAGGCCCTGGTGGCTAAGGTGGTGAATGGGGCAGGGTGCCAGCAAAATTGGTCCCTGCAGGACGACGGTGGTGGTGGTGACCCAAAATGGTACATAGAAACAAATAAAGGGGGGTATTAGGGTTTCGACACCCTTCCAGGTGGCGGTTGTGGCATCCTGCACTAAGGGTGGTGTCTCTGGTGGGAAACAGTTGGCAGTGGTGGTAAAACTGCACAGACAGCGGTTGCGTAAGGCAATGCTTAACCAAACCGATGTGGAGGACCAATGGCCGGATAACTTAAGACCTTTGCGGGACATCCAGTAGCCAAAATACAAGATCGACCTTGGGCTAGGAGCCTATATGGGCTAGTATGGTCACATTTGTACCTACAATTTCAGCACAGGCCCAAACACTGGGAAATCCTCCAGGACATAAGCAGACCTATCCACCTTTCAAAAATCCAGCAGAAGTGAGTGCAGTAAGAGAGTTTCCTCTACATGTACCAACACTCGCAGTGGCTGGTCAAAGCCAGCCTACAAATCACAATAGTAGCTTAATGTTAAGGGATCATGCAACTTCTGTTCCAAAGCATCTGGAGAAGCAAAGGTTGCAGCCTCGTGCAGCATGGGGATTAAAAATAAATGTTGTAGCCAGCCACCCAGGATGGCCTAAACAACCGCCAAACATACAGGATCATCCCCACAGGAAGTTTGGTGGCCAGCCATTTGCTGGAATTTGTCAAGACCAGTTCAAACAACTATAGAGGGCACTTTACATCAGCAGCCTCGTGGGTGAGTCGGGATGGCCACTGCCTCCCTCCTTCTCCTTTAAAAGCATTTTTCTTGACTTAGTTTAACTGCGCTACCTTGCGCCATCTATCTGGTTGCCTACCCATTACAGGCTCCTTCAACAGCTTAGTTCCCACGCCTCCTTCTAGCCTGCCCACCGCCCCGATGGGCTGCAGTCTCTTACTGTTGGTTCCTGGGTCTAGCCCTGCACATCAGCGCTGACGTCCGCACTTTACGTTAGCAGCCTCGTGGGTGAGTCTGGTTGGATACTGCCTCCCTGTTTCTCTTTTAAAAGCATGTTTCTTGACTTATTTTAAACACACTACCTCGCACCATCTTCCTGGTTGCCTACTCGTTCCAGGCTCCTTCAGCAGCCTGGGTCACCGCCTCCTAGCCTGCCCACCGCCACTGATGAGACTGTTCACCCTTTTTAGGACTATCTCACAGGGCAGCCCCCTCGGTGAAGGGCCCTGAGGCAAAGTGCAGCTCCTGCACTAGCAACTCCAGAATGTGTTTGGCTGTGTTCACCGGTGCAGCATGCAGCGCAGCCGTCAACCAGCAGCGACTGATGAGGTAAGAGAGGTGCGGGCAGGGGGAACAGCCATTACTGCTCCCTGTTAAACTGTCCCACCTCTCTTATTACTCCTTTTACCAAAATGCTTTATTCTGCTGCAAGTCACCCACAACTGTATATTGTCCACATTGGGCACTTAGACCCTATCCAGGTAACTCGCATCTAGGTGTTTTTGCTTTTTTCTGCTGTATGTTGAAACCTAGGCTTATTCCTTCTATTCAGGAAAGCTCGCACCTAGGTGTTTTTGCTTGTTCGGCTTTATTTTGAAACCTAGTTTTTTTCCTTTTATCTTAGACATTGAATCTAGATGGTTGCTTTGCTGTTGTGATGAAGTTTGTGATGTGCTTCTCCCTCACCCACTCTCAGGCCTCCCGTGGCCCCCCTCTTCCCTCCTACTCTCCTCTTCTCTCCCATATCACCTAACGAGGTCTCTAGACAACTCAGCTCTAAGAAAGTCTCATTCAAACAGGTGCTCCCCTGTTTCTCCTGAACTTCAAGGGCAACATTGCCTCCCTTGCTCCAGCCTTGGCTGATTCGGCAATCTCTCCTTGTCACTGGCTCCTTCTGCTTCTACTCAAGCACCCCCTTGTACACCCTGTCCCCAAAAGTGCAATTGAACCTGTTCACTTGGTCTTAATATTCCCTTCTCCTACCTCCCGCATGAGCATGACCCTTTCCTCCCCGCCCTGTACTTCTCCTCCACCTCTCGCTTCATTTCTGCTACTGCACTTGCATGCTCCGAATTGTCTAAAGACCTAGTACGAATGTTGCTGTTTGTCTTCTTGCCTGTTCATGCCAACCGTCACTCCCCCCAAATTTCTGCTACTGCACTTGCACGCTGTGAATTGTTTCATGACCTAGTTGGAATGTTTTTGTTTGTCTTCTTCCCTATTCCCCCTAACCTTCACCTCCCCTCCTCCACCCTTCGCCTGCGTTCTTCTTACGGCACTTGCACTACCTGAATGTCTCAAGACCTAGTAGGAACCTAGTAAGGCTTCTAGTGCAGCAAATCGGCAAAACCCAACTGAATAATAGCTGCCACCAACCTACACCCTAAAACCAAAATACAGTGATAAAATCGCCAGTTGGTTAAAATGAAGGACCTTGAAAGTTCCTGTCTTAGGAGCATTAGGAGATAATATTGGATCATATGCTAAAAATTGCAGGTAGTAGCAGGGGGAATTCAGCAGAAGTAATTCTGAAAACCAAAATAAATAATGAACCTAAAAGCCAAAGAGGGGAAAAGCAAAAGAGTAGGGGTCCCATAGACTGCAGAATTCCCAAAAATTGAATTCTGCCCTAACGCGCACTCTCCACGCTATCTCTTTCGAATGGATTGTGTCCTCCCACATATTCCTCATCTTTTATATTCAATATCCAGCTTCAGCTGCTTTTGCAAATATTTTTCGGCAGATGGTGTGCCGCGTCGATGCAGTCGACTCGATGTCCCTTGAGGGCCTGCCTCACGAGGATGATGTCATCGAAGTCATAGATTGCACATGCAGGACCTGTTGGCTTCAGTTCTGTTTTTCCGAGTAAGCTTACTTCGAATGGATTGTGTCCTCCTACGTATTCCTTATCTTTGATAAATCCATTTCTCACTTGCTGACCTCAGAAAAAAAATGTCAGTAGAGGTGCTGCGCGTCGACATCCCTCGAGTCGGTGTCCCTCGAAGGCCTCCGTATCGGCGCCGACGTCACCATAGGTATAAATAGTCTTGCACAGCATCCGTTGCTCAGTTTAGTTTTTCTGCGCTTGTAAGCCTCGGAGACGTAACGCTCGGTTCCCTAGAGAATCTAAAAAATGTCGAATTTCTGTGAAGAAAATCTTCAATCTACAATGGCATTTTCGTCAACTTCGACACCCCGGTCCAGTTTAAAAAAAATGCTGCGATTGTGGTAAAAAGATGTCTTTGACTGATCGTCACGGGTTCTGCCTATGTTGCCTGTGCCCAGAGCACCCGTGCTCAGAGCACCCGTGCTCAGAGTGTTAGGAATGTATGTCTATGAAGACGAAAGCCTTGAGGGAGGGTAGGGGGAAGTTGGAAAAAGGTAAAACCGTTAAATCTTCTACCCCATTGAAATCGTCGAAGGAGAAAACATTCCCACTCGAGATGTCGTAGTGGTTCTCACCACTCATCTAAATCGAGACACAGCAGGAAGAGGAGCCATAGATCGCCCTCCTCTGTAACGCTCACCTGATTCCCGTAGAGGCGCCGGTCTTGACTGGGCGTTTACCGTATCTTCAAAGGTGATGTGTAACACACGGCTGGCTCTTTGGGCTGGACCTCTGTGCACTGTATGTCTGACTCGAAGGGTAGGATGTCTTAGGTAAGTGAACGCCGTGCTCTCCATCTGCCTCGGGGCAGGGTGCTGTAACCAGTTTCTTCACTGGATAAGGGGAGCAGGCCTCTTGACTTCAGAGGACTGCTGTCCGTCGTTTACTGCACGAACGGTAAGTTTCGAGTAATTCTAATGTCTTTAAAGTCTTTAGTAATGATGTTTTCTTGTTTTGCAGGGTTCCGGCGATGGCGGATGACGGGCTGAAGTGAGTTGAAGATGGAGCCCGTGTGATGAATAGAAGCGCCTGGAAGCACGTAAGTAAGCGCTTGTTGCCTGCTTCACAATGCGCTCTAACTGTCTTTTATTTTGCAGGTACAAGTTCGGAGCGGCTGCAGGGTGCCGGAATACCCACTGGGTTAGATGTGGAAAGGAGTAATGGCACGTGAGTATTAAAGTTCCCCAATGTCTTTAAACGCACCTTGTTTTGTCTCTCAGATGCGGGATGCAGTGCCGAAGGCCTCCGGAGCGTGCGAAGAGTTGGTAAGCTTTTGTCTTTCAGATGCCGGAATGCAGTGTGAAGACCTCCGGAGCGCACGAAGAGTAGGTAAGCCTTTGTCTTTCAGATGCCGGAATGCAGCGCGAGGCGTTGGTGACAGCCGATGGACCAGGTAAGTGAAGAGCTGTCACTGAAGACTGTAATGCTAACTTTTTCTTTCTTGTCTTTATAGGTGTTGCTGAAGACTGGATTCAGGATGGTAAGCCTTTTTCCTTAGGCCCAGGATCAGATGCAGAAGACACGATGAGTGTTCTGCTGCAGAGGATGCAGAATAACGCAAAGCAAGATTCATCCATCGGGTGTGGTTTAAATAGCCTCCTGTAGTGCTTAGAGGTCTCCTTCGAACAGCCACGCCTAGGTAAGAAAAGAGTTCCTGCTTTCCAGAAGAGTTCCAGTGTTCTGAATCTAGGGAGTGGCTCCTGCCCCACCCAACAGGAAAAGTAGTTCCAAACAGAAGAGGATCAGAGGCTCAACTGGCAGGCAAGTAAGCAGCATGGTCTGCTGCAGGTAAGTCCACCCAAGCATTATGAGCCCGGCGATTCCAGCGCTGGGACTGGGCATATTTATGAGCCTGGTGCCACTGGCGCCAGGACTGGGTCCAAAAGGTCCCAATTGGGACTGGTTGGCACTCGGAACCTGGGTTATGGATCTGCTTCCAAGCGAGTTGGGAAAACCCTGACCTTTTGGAAGCAGAGATCATGACAGTACCCCCCCTCAAGGCCCTTCCCAAACCGGGCTTCTCCGGGGATTTTGGCTTGTCAGGAAATGTTCGGTGAAATATTTTGATTAGGCGAGGAGCGTGGACATATTCAGCAGGTTCCCAGGATCTCTCTTGGGGGCCGTAGCCTTTCCAGTCAATTAGGTAAAATAGTTTAGATTTGGAGATCTTGGAGTCCAGAATGCTTTTGACTTCAAACTCGAGTTCTCCATCAACTAGGATAGGTTTTGGAGATTTAGTTAGTCGGGTTTGAGGTTGCACGGGTTTTAATAGAGAGACGTGGAAGACCGGATGTATCTTCATGTGCGGGGGCAAGTCCAACTTGACCGCTACTGGGTTTACTATGGTAGTGATGGAATGGGGACCAAGGTATCTTGGGTTGAATGTGCGTGGCCCTTTTAGAGGTAGATATTTGGTGGATAACCAGACTTGATCCCCTACTTGATATTGAGGGGCTTCCTTCCGATGTTGATCTTCTCCTTTCTCGTATTGTTCTTTAGCCCTTTGAAGGTGAGAAACAGCTTCCTTAAAGGCTTGGGTGATAGTAGAATGCAGGTAGTCTACTGCTGGTGTTTCAAGATCTTGGAGGGGATCCAACTCCGAGGTTCGAGGGTGACTGCCGTACAAAAGAAAAAACGGGGTTTTCCCAGTTCCCGAATGGACAGAGTTATTGTAGGCATATTCGGCTATCCAAAGGATGTCTTTCCAAGTTTTTTCAGTTTGTTGCAGCATGCAGCGTAAATACTGTTCCAGAGTTTGATTGGTCCTCTCGGTTTGTCCGTCGGTCTGAGGGTGGTGACTGGTCGATAGTCTCACATCAATTTGAGTCGACCGACAGCAACTTTGCCAAAAATGAGAAATAAATTGACTACCTCGATCTGAAATTAGAACCGAAGGAAAACCGTGCAGTCGGACGATGTTTTCGAGAAATTCTCGGGCCAGAGTTGCTGCTGTTGGCAAGCCTTTGAGCGGAATGAAATGCGCCATCTTGGAGAATAAGTCCACGATTACTAGAATCGTATTGTATCCGGAGCATGGAGGTAGATCGGTGATGAAGTCCATAGAAAGCGTATGCCAAGGGCGAGGTGGGATGTCAATAGGGCGTAAGAGGCCTGCTGGTCTTTCCTTTTGACTCTTGTTTTGGGCGCATACTCCACAGGACATTATAAAGTCTCTGATATCTTTTTTCCAAGACGGCCACCAGAAGTAGCGCTTGATCTTTTCTGAGGTCTTGGCCATACCGGGATGTCCTTCCATTAAAGAATCGTGATAACAAGAGATTACTTTTTTCTGTAAATCTGTGCTGGGTAGGTATAATCGTTCTTGGAAATACAATAAGTTGTCCTTTACTGCAAAGTCCTTTCCCTGCAGATGCCAATTCTGTATGTCTGCTGGAGTTACAAGTTGCCTGGCTTTATCCTTAACTTCCTCTATGGATTCTGTGGTGATTACACCCAGAATTCTTTGTTCGGGAATGATTGGTACAGGTTTAGGGTTGATCAAGTGTTCTTCCACTCCCATCCGAGAAAGGGCATCAGCTTTACCGTTCTTTGTACCAGGTCGATAGGTAATTATGAAGTCAAACTCGGCAAAGAATAATGCCCAACGGAGTTGTCTAGAGGATTGGGCTTTTGCGGTTTTCAAATATTGCAGGTTTCGGTGATCCGTAATCACAGTAACGGTGTGTCGGGCCCCCAGCAGATAATGCCGCCAAGCCTTAAAGGCAGACTTGATAGCCAGAAGTTCCTTGTCAGTAATCGTGTAATTGATTTCAGGAGGCGAGAATTTGCGGGACTAAAATGCCACAGGATGCAACTGATTGGTTACCAGGTCCTTTTGTGATAGAACTGCCCCCATGGCAAGGCTTGAAGCATCAGTTTCCACGATGTAGGGGAGTTCGGGGCGAGGGTGTTTTAAGATTGGTGCAGAGATAAATTTAGTCTTCAAATCCTGGAAAGCTTGTTCCGCCTCGGTAGACCATTCAAAACGTTTGTTTTTCTTTAACAAGGCAGTGATGGGCTGGACTATTCGAGAGAATTCGGGGATAAACCTGCGGTAAAAGTTAGCGAAGCCTAACATGCTTTGCACACCTTTTACGGAGAATGGTGATGGCCATTTGAGAACTGCATCGACCTTCTTTGAATCCATACGCACTCCGCCAGGTGATAATATAAATCCCAAGAATTCAACTTCAGTCACGTTGAAAACACATTTTTCCAACTTAGCGAAAAGTTTGTGTTGACGCAATCTTTCGAGGACCATTTTCACGTGTTTCCGATGTTCAGATTCCGATGAAGAATAAACGAGGATGTCGTCAATGTAAACAACACACACATCTATGAGCTCTCTGAGGACATCGTTCATAAAATATTGAAAGGCGGCCGGGGCATTGCAAAGTCCGAAGGGCATGACCTGATATTCAAATAGCCCATACTTGGTGCGGAAGGCCGTCTTCCATTCATCGCCCTCTTTTACTCGTACCAAGTGGTAAGCTCCTCTAAGATCCACCTTTGTATATATGCATGCTTTTCTGACTTGGTCCAGGAGTTCAGGGATCAAAGGTAACGGATATCTATTCTTAACGGTGATCTGGTTCAGGGAGCGATAATCTATACAAGTTCTAAGGTCTCCTTCCTTTTTTGGAACGAAGAACAAAGCTGAAGAAGCAGGGGACTTGGAAGGACGAATAAACCCATTTGCCAGGTATTGATCCAGATATTGTCGAAGGTGAAGGTTCTCAGGCTCGGTGAGGGCATAAATTCTACTACAAGGAGGAGTAGATCCAGGTATCAGGTCTATCTGGCAGTCATAAGACCTATGAGGAGGTAGAGAGTTAGCCTGATCCTTCCGGAAAACATCTTGGTATTCTAGGTATTCGGGAGGTAACTGGGGAGTCTCTGAAGAAATTGCTGCCAGTGCAACACCAGGTGGAGGGTGACAAGTAGAGACACATTCTGGAAACTGGACCGTTCTTGTTCGCCAATCGATCAGAGGATTGTGTTTCTCTAACCAAGGTATTCCTAGAATAATCTGAAACTGAGGGGCCTTGATCACATCGAACATGATCTTCTCATGGTGTCCATCTTGACTTACTAGCGTCACCTCTTGAGTGGTATGCGTTACTGGCCCGGAGGCTATCTCCATACCATCCACCGTAGTAATGACGTCCTTTACAGCCTTGGGACAAAGAGTTAGATTCATCCTCAAAACCATTTCATGATCCACATAATTGCCGATGGCACCGCTGTCGACGTAAGCTTCAATTGCATGTAATCGATCCGGATTATCAGGGCTAATGAGGACCATAGGTATCACGAAATGCGCGGTCACGGAACTGGTTTTCACGCTCGGCAAGAGGACCTCTATTCTTGTTGGGCGAGGTCGTTTCCCTGCTCAGAGTTTGTAACTTTGGTAACTGCAGCTCCTACTGCCTTCTTGGCAGGTTTCACCGGACAGTCTCGAAGAAAGTGCCCTGAGTTTCCGCAATAGAGGCATAATTGCAACTGTTTTCTCTTTTCCCGCTCCTTTTGTGTTAGAGGACCTTTCAGATCCCCTATTTGCATGGGTTCCCCGGAGTCTACTCCTTTGGTAGGAGTTGACGGTTTGGAAAATACTCGAGCATCAAACTTGGAACGATCGGCCTTCCTGTTCTGCAGTCTGTGATCTATTTGAACGACTAAGTCTATATAGTCCGAACAATCTTGTGGGGGATTCACTACTTGGGCTAACACATCTTTGAGCTCTCCACGTAGACCTCTATAAAACAGCGTAATCCTTTTGTCCTCAGGCCATTGAGTTTCCACTATCAGTCTGTTGAAAGACGCAATATAAGCCAAAAGGTCTTGATTACCTTGTCGCAACGAAAGAAGCTCATTGTCCAAGGCCTGCCCCTGTGAATGTCTTGCGAACAGTTTTTCCATACTGAGCTGAAAAGCTTGAAAATCATGGAGGACCGGATCATCTTGATTTACTAGAGGGATCGACCAGTCTGCCGCATTGCCACTAAGGTACGAAAGCTACTTTAGCTTGATCAGTTGGAAAGGCTGCTGGCCGGCATAAGAAATGCAACCGGCACTGATTGATAAATACTGCCTCTTTGGGTCACCAGAAAATCGTTCGGGCGGAGCCAGAGGTACATTCCCAGGTAGGTTGATCTGCACTGGATTCATAGAGGATGTAGAAGGAAGATTTCCCCCAGATGCGGGTAACGGGGTCTGTCCGGCTTGTGACTGTAGCAATTGTCTAGCGAGATCATCTGTTCGCTCCTTGGAAATAATCAGTTCCCTTCTTAGAGCGTTCGTTTCCTGACGGGCTGCATGCACTTCTGCCCTTAGTTCCCCAAGTAACTGGGCTAGCTGGTCGGTATCCGAGGTTTTCATAGCGCCTGGACGGGCGTTTTGTGGTAGGCTTTGCGTTCTGTAACGCTCACCTGATTCCCGTAGAGGCGCCGGTCTTGACTGGGCGTTTACCGTATCTTCAAAGGTGATGTGTAACACACGGCTGGCTCTTTGGGCTGGACCTCTGTGCACTGTATGTCTGACTCGAAGGGTAAGATGTCTTAGGTAAGTGAACGCCGTGCTCTCCATCTGCCTCGGGGCAGGGTGCTGTAACCAGTTTCTTCACTGGATAAGGGGAGCAGGCCTCTTGACTTCAGAGGACTGCTGTCCGTCGTTTACTGCACGAACGGTAAGTTTCGAGTAATTCTAATGTCTTTAAAGTCTTTAGTAATGATGTTTCTTGTTTTGCAGGGTTCCGGCGATGGCGGATGACGGGCTGAAGTGAGTTGAAGATGGAGCCCGTGTGATGAATAGAAGCGCCTGGAAGCACGTAAGTAAGCGCTTGTTGCCTGCTTCACGATGGGCTCTAAGTGTCTTTTTATTTTGCAGGTACAAGTTCGGAGCGGCTGCAGGGTGCCGGAATACCCACTGGGTTAGATGTGGAAAGGAGTAATGGCACGTGAGTATTAAAGTTCCCCAATGTCTTTAAACGCACCTTGTTTTGTCTTTCAGATGCGGGATGCAGCGCCGAAGGCCTCCGGAGCGTGCGAAGAGTTGGTAAGCTTTTGTCTTTCAGATGCCGGAATGCAGTGTGAAGACCTCCGGAGCGCACGAAGAGTAGGTAAGCCTTTGTCTTTCAGATTCCGGAATGCAGCGCGAGGCGTTGGTGAGAGCCGATGGACCAGGTAAGTGAAGAGCTGTCACTGAAGACCGTAATGCTAACCTGTTCTTTCTTGTCTTTATAGGTGTTGCTGAAGACTGGATTCAGGATGGTAAGCCTTTTTCCTTAGGCCCAGGATCAGATGCAGAAGACACGATGAGCGTTCTGCTGCAGAGGATGCAGAATAACGCAAAGCAAGATTCATCCATCGGGTGTGGTTTAAATAGCCTCCTGTAGTGCTTAGGTCTCTCCTTCCACAGCCACGCCTACGTAAGAAAAGAGTTCCTGCTTTCCAGAAGAGTTCCAGTGTTCTGAATCTAGGGAGTGGCTCCTGCCCCACCCAACAGGAAAAGTAGTTCCAAACAGAGGAGGATCAGAGGCTCAACTGGCAGGCAAGTAAGCAGCATGGTCTGCTGCAGGTAAGTCCACCCAAGCATTATGAGCCCGGCGCTTCCAGCGCTGGGACTGGGCATATTTATGAGCCTGGTGCCACTGGCGCCAGGACTGGGTCCAAAAGGTCCCAATTGGGACTGGTTGGCACTCGGAACCTGGGTTATGGATCTGCTTCCAAGGGAGTTGGGAAAACCCTGACCTTTTGGAAGCAGAGATCATGACACCTCTTCATCCTCCAATTCACCAGAAAGAGTCACCTGCCCCACGAGACACAGCTCTCCGGCTAATTGGGAAGAATTTTGCTTGAAAATGTTGAGGGTCTGTCAGACCGCAGCCTTGCCCCCCCTCGGAGATGCCTAGAGGAGATACCACGGGTGAAAAACCCGATAAAAATAAGCACCGTGAGTCGTCGACCTCGGCAAGGCAAAATCCTCGAGAGTGCCACAAACCCTTGAGTAGAGACAAGGCCTCTTCAACGCATAAGACGTCAACTACACTTTTGAAACCTAAGACTGCATCATAGATGCTGTCGTCGACTTCGATAAAAGAAAAGTTATCGAAACCTCATGCCCGGTCCGCGACACCCGCACCCGAGGCATTGAAGGGTCCTTCGAAGACGTCAAAGATGGCATTGACTCCATTCATTAAAATACCAATACCCTCGACAACATCGAGACCATCCACCAGTGTATCGACACCCTTTGCGATTATGTCAAGACCTATGACGTCTACATCGAAAACTCTGACTCTTTCTCAAGCAGTGATGACCAGTATGGCCCCTTCATCACTTGAAATGGTTTTCACACCTCTCCCACGATCTGATTATTTCAGGGCTACTCATGAGGAATGGGAAGACTCTGATTCAGAAATACCTTTTGGTTTACAACCCACAAGACCTGCTCTACCATTAGAGCTGATATCAGAAGAGGTCAGACTGAGAGAGCTGCAAGAGTCTTAACAGGAGGCCAGATGCATATATACCTCTCCAGAGGTATCTTATATACATCGCTTAGGATTAGAATAATGGAGTTCATGGGGTGGTCAACACCTACACCCGCTTTTCACTAGGATGACTTAACAGACATCTAAAATAAGGAACCTCAGGAAAACCCTATAGTTCCTTTCCATGCAGCATTACAGAAAAAAGTGACTGCAAACTGGGAGACTCCTGAAGTAATTCCTGCAGTTAATAAAAAACTCTTTGAAATACAGAACATTGGTTTCAGACCCTCTGTATTTATCAAAGCATCCGACCCCAGAGAGTTTAGTAGTCCAGGCTGCGACTTCATCAGGCAGACAATCGTCATACCCAACAATACCACAGTATCGAGACAACAAGAAATATGACGCCATGGCCAAAAAGGTCTTCTCGGCATGCAGCATGGCTCTTAAGTCAGCTAACGCCACTTGCACGCTGGTGAGATTCAGCCACACCCTTTGGGAGTGCGCTTCAACAGCGGCTGACAGTCTCCCAGAAGGGGAGGAACAAGACGCATTCTTGAATATTATCAAGGACAGAAGGATGCAATGTGCTAGTCCCTCCAAACAGGTCTTGACTCTGCTGACAGCATCAGCAGAGCCATGGGGGCCAGTACAACAATCCGCAGGTTTGCGTGGTTGCAGAAATCTTAATAAAAACTCTCTTCGAAATACAGAATGTTGGTTTCAGACCCTTTGTATTTATCAAAGCATCCAACCCCAGAGAGTTTAGCAGTCCAGGCTGCGACTTCATCAGGCAGACAGTCGGCATACCCAACAATACCATAGGATCGAGACAACAAGAAATATGACGCCATGGCCAAAAAGGTCTTCTCGGCATGCAGCATGGCTCTTAAGTCAGCAAACGCCACTTGCACGCTGGTGAGATTCAGCCACACCCTTTGGGAGAGCGCTTCAAAAGCGGCTGACCGTCTCCCAGAAGGGGAGGAACGAGATGCATTCTTGAATATCATCAAAGACGGGAAGGATGCGATGGGCGAGTCCCTCCAAACAGGTCTCGACTCTGCTGGCATCATCAGCAGAGCCATGGCGGCCAATACCACAATCCGCAGGTTTGCGTGGTTCCGGAAATCTGGTTTTGCTCCTGATGTGCTAGCCAAACTTCTAAATATCCCCTTTGAACGCACCTCTCTATTTGGCAAAAAGCTGATAACAGTTTGGAGAAATTGCAAACCTCCAAAGCGGCGGCCAAATCCCTTGGAGCTGCAATTCGTCAAACTCCAAACCGCCCCACAGGTACACCCTGGAGGGGAAAGCCCTTTCGTTTTTACTCTGCATTCGGAAAAGGCAGAGGATAGCCAGCTTAAAGGGGCCAGAGACGATTCACCCGCAGAGGACTGGGAAATGGTACCAAGTCCGCATCGGCAGGTGCTGCCTTGCCTTCAGCATCTGCGTCAGCCGCTCCAAAACCCCTCTGAGGTCTCACCACACAGAACACCAGTAGGAGGCAGGTTAACTCAACATCTGACAGAATGGCAGGCTATTACTTCAGATGCTTGGGCATTGGAGACAATTGCCCAAGGTAACTGCATGCCTGTCCTACACAATCCTCAGAGTCATCCACTGAGGAACAACTCTAAGACGTTTCAAGATCTGCTCCTTATGCAGGAGATTTTAGAACTGCTAGAGAAAGGTGCTATTGAACCAGTACCTGTAGGGGAGAGGAACAAGGGTTGGTATTCCCTATACTAATACCGAAAAAGGACGAGGAATGAGACCCATCTTGGACTTACAGGAATTGAACAAATTCCTCAGGAAGAACAAATTCAAGATGGTAACCCTTTCTCAGATCCTTCAGGCCCTCCAGTTTCAGGATTGGTTGGTATCTCTGGACCTTCAGGATGCTTACTTTCATGTGCCTATCCATCTCAAGCACAGAAAGTACCTGAGGTTCGCCATTGGCAGTTCTCACTATCAATTTCGAGTTCTGCCATTTGGGCTGACCTCCGCCTGAGGGTCTTCACCAAGCTAATGGCGGTTATGGCAGCAAGTCTGAGGAGGGGAGGGATTCATGTCTACCCCTACCTGGATGAATGATTGATCAGAGCAGTGTCCCCGGAACAAGCTCAGATTCATCTAGATTATGTTTGCCACTTCCTCCACAAGCTGGGCTTCTCCCTCAACTTAAAGAAATCACATATGATACCATCACAGAAACTCCAGTTCATTGGAGCAGTCCTGGACACATCCCTGGGAAAAGCCTCGCCACCAGAGGGGAGGGCTCAAGATATTCTTCAGATGGTGACCAGATTTGAAAATGCCCAGCGTCTACTAGCCTTAGACTTTTTGAGGTTGCTCGGCCTCATGGCATCCTGCATTTTTCTAGTGCCAGAGGCTCGCCTGAGAAGGAGATCTCTCCAGTGGGCTTTAAGGACCCAATGGTCACAATTCTCAGGGAAGATGTCCGCTCTCCTACAAATCCTGAACAGAGTAGCGCGAGACCTCCAGTGGTGGGCCTGTCGGGAGAACATCTTGAACGGAGAACTGTTTTGGCAGCCATGGCCGGAGATACAGTAGTGACGGACGCCTCACTCACCGGGTGGGGAGCTGTAACGCTCACCTGGTATCCACGGGGACGTCACTCAGCCTGTTCTGACCTCTTACGACCTCAAACCCTTCCCTGGAGTCTACTCGACTGGAGACTGGGCCTGAAACAAAGGATTGGTAGAGTTTAACTCCCTATTGTCTCTGTGTGCTTGAACCCCTTCTTCCCCGGGGTCCAACCCTTCCCTTTGATCCACAGCTCACCTTGTTTTCTTGGAAAGTGTGCTCTCCATCCTGCTTTGAGTGCAGGGGCGCGTTGATTGATGCCGGCTCGTTGCTGTCTAGTTACTTCACTGGCAAGAGTCCGACAGGCAAGTATTATGAGTCTTTTGAACAGTTCTCTAACTTCATCCCTTTCCTTCCTTAGGTGATGGCCGGCATCCGGGGATGGCGACGTGCTGCTGAGATGAGTAGCGCTGAAGGTGAGTGAGAGCGCGATGCGCTATGCGACCCTTTCGTATTTGTATTGAACTGATTTCTTTTTCTGTGTCTTTTATGTGCCGCGACGTTTTCAGCGTGGATGCCGGTTATGAAGAAGTACGGTGAGTAAGCGCAGTATGCAGCGCCTCTAGATGTTTCCACGCTAAACTGGAGTATCTTTTCCCTCTTGCAGATGGATGAGAAGTTCCGGAGACAGAGTTCCCCCAGAGTGGCTGGGATTCAGGTAAGCGTTTGAAGCTTGTACAGTCTTTAAAAATAAGCGAAGATTTGCTGAATGCTTACTAATGCCTTTTTTCTGTTCTTTTCCCTTTTCCTTAGGAAGCGGCGTGCCGGGATGGGAATGACATTGCCGAAGATGCCTGCAGAACAGAAGAAGCGATGAATGATGGGCAGAAGCGCCGCAAGGTAAGGCTGTTCCTAACAGTGTTCTTGTTCTTGCAGGAGCTGAGTGCAGAAGAAAGATGCAAGCCTACTGGAGACCGATCCGAACACGGTGAGTGTCACGCTGCAGGTGCAGAAAACACAAAGTATGTTTCCCAGCCTGGGCGTGGCTTAAATAGTCTCTGGATATCCCAGGTGTCTCTGGGCTGAACCACACCCAAAAGACTAGACTGCACATGCTGTTCTGGGAACCCAAATATGTGGGGGCATCCATCTTGTCCCCATCAAAGCACTACAAGTCCAATCCCCAATGTTATCCTATGGTAGTGAGTGAGTCTGGTGCCACAAGTGCCAAGTCTGACTCCAAGTGGGTCTTTGGAGGGATGGAGAGGCCCTTGAGGGCCATGTAGGTGATTGTGGCCTGGCTCCAGCCTGACATCTTGGAGGTCTTGGGACATGAGGGGCAGGAATCATGACAGGAGCCCATACCAACGACTTAACCATCAGCGGTCTTTGGTCTCCATCGGAGTCCAGACTACACATCAACCTATTAGAGCTGAGAGCAACCAGGCTAGCGCTGAATGCTTTTCTGCCATCAGTACAGGGAACAAATGTTCTGATAATGACAGACAACACAGTGGCTTTGCACTACCTCAACAAAAGAGGAGGTGTAGGATCGCTGCCACTTTACAGAGAGGCAATGCAGCTCTGGTTCTGGGCAATACAGGAAGGAATCTCTCTATCAGCAGTTCACCTAGCCAGAGAGAACACGGCAGCGGACACTCAGAGCAGGCAGACCTCAGTCTCCCACAAGCGGGAACTAGCTCAGGAAGTCCTTCAAGAGATCTTCACCCTTTGGGGAACCCCTCAGGTGGATCTGTTCGCATCGAGTGTCAACAAGAAATGCGAATGATACTGCTCAAGGGAATTTCCCCCGAGAGGAGCTCTAGGAGATGCATTTGTGGTGGACTAGGAGTTTCCACTTCTATACGCTTTTCCTCCAGTCCCCATTATTCCTCACGTAACAAGGAGGCTGAGAAGATTCCGGAAATCCATGATTCTAATTGCCCCGGATTGGGCCAGGAGGACATGGTAACCGGATCTTCTAGACATGTCCATCCGTCATCCGATTCATCTTCCACAAAGAGAGGATCTTCTCTCGCAAGAGGAGGGTCAGGTTCTCCATCCGGATATCAGGACTCTCAACCTTCACGCATGGTTTCTGAAAGGTTGAGATACAAAGATTGTGACCTCCCGGATGACGTAATAGAGGTGTTGCTTTCGGGCAGAAGACCAGCAACCAAATCATTATACTGCTGCCATTGGAACAAATTCTGCAGCTGGTGTAGAGATAAGAATATTGACCCTTTTTCATGCAATACACCGATGGTGTTATCTTTCCTGCTATACTTAGAAAATGTAGGACTTCAAGTTCGCACAATCAAGGGTTACCTCACCGCGCTATCAATCTTCAAGCTCACGTCTGAGGAACCATCATATTTTAAAATGCCTCTAGTCATGCCGTTTCTGAAAGGGTTGACTAATGTCTACCCCTGACTCCTTTTCAAGTTCCCCTGTGGGATTTAAATCTAGTTTTAAAATTTCTAATGGGCACTCCCTTCCTGTCCATTAAGGTTGGTCGACTCAATGTCCCTTGAGAGTCTGCATCTCGAGGATGATGTCATCGAAAGCATATATAGCATGCGCAGCGCCCGTTGTCTTCAGTAACGTTTTTCCGAGTAAGCTTACGCTTCGAGAACTATGGCACGCTTCAGTATTTCCTTAGCGAAATATACAAAGATGTCTTTGTCTTTGACACCATCTACCCCGAAGACTGGCTTTAAGAAATGTCAAGACTGCGGTTCCAAGATGTCACTAACCGATCTCCATCGAGTATACTTGTGGTGTCTCGTATGGAGCACAAGACCTCGGCCTGCTCCAAATGTCAATCGATTACCGGAAAAGCTCTGAAGGAGCGTAAGTGGAAATTGGCAGTAGGAAGAAACCCTAAGAAATCCCCATCGACTATTCCGTTGAAGAAACCTTCTGACGATGTGAGAGGCGACTCTCCTTGAAGAAAGAAGGCAAAAAGGTCCAGGTCAAGGAGTGGCTCCCACCACTCCTACGCGTCATTGAGGAAGTCGAAGTGGCACAATAAGTCGCTCACTTAGTCCTCGTCTTACTCTTCTTCTGAGAGAGCTATATACTGTCCCACTAAGGCCTCCACTCCTGCTGAATGGGAAGCATTCAGGTTACAAATGCTCAAATGTTTGAAAAACAAAAAACCCTCGACAAGCCCTGCTCCTACCACACCTTATAAAGCCGGTAAGGAAAGGGCTCGAGCCAAATCCTGTGCGTTTTCGAGCCAGGCCCGAAGGCCAGATCCGCATCGAGACCCATCGAGGCCTCGACATGATGAGAAATCATTGAAGGATCCTTCGAGTCACAAGTCAATAATGAAGCATTGCCAAGAGCCAAGAAATAGGTGAAAGCAAAGATACTTGTAATGAAATATATATGCAAAAGGACCGTGGGAGAAGGGCGCCAGGTGTGATTATTAAGAACTGACACAGTGAATTTGTTTCCTAGCAGGAGAGTGTACTGAGACGCTTATGAGGAATTGTGCAAAAGAACTGTGCCAATAATTGGGTTTCCTAGCAGGAGAGTGTACTGGGAAGCCTATGTTGGTTTACAAATGAAAGTTGTTGAACAATTGAAGGATGAGCAAACAAGTCATGGATCAAGCTTCAAGAGCAGTTGAAAGGAGATTAAGTCAAGCCTCATGGTGAAGCTGAAATTGTGGGAAGATATTTAGGAAACAGATGAAAGTAAGATGTGTTCGAGGGGATTGGGTCCTCTGACGTATTCCATATCTATGACAGTAATCACCACAGCTGTATTGCAGTGATTACTGTCATAGATATGGAATACGTCGTCGAACCATCCCATCGAAAGAACGTTACCAGGTAAGAGAGTAACTTGTTCTTTGTTGCGTGACCTTGTGATAGGTGGGACCGTGTGTTCCGACTACTGCCCCTAGACCGAATGCATCCACCTAAGGAAAAGCTGCTTTGTGATCGTTGTGACTGAATAAAGATAAAGTAAGGAAATCTGTGTGAACTGTAATTGAGGAACTGAACTCTGTTTTGGAACATTGGAGATCCCAAGGAATGGTGTTTTAGGAACATGAACAGTTTGAATCTTCGGGAAGGGAGATCCCTTTGCCATTTAAGAGCTGGAAGAAGCTCTGAACTTTTATCAAATGATTGCTGACATTCCTACACATTGTATACAATTGGATGCAAGGGCAAGTATAGGTTTTGGACAAAGACAGATATTTGCTTTGGACTTCCTGGCACAGACTATCCTTAGCTTCAGTTAGGTAGGGAAATCCCACCTTAGTAAAGGGTAAGCTAGGGCTTCTTCCAACCTTCTTTTTATTTGAATAAAAGTTTGTAGCCGAAACTTCAGTCAGTTTTCTGTGTCTGCTTCAAGATGCCTTCTCACAGCCTACTCCCCAAAACCAAAGTAGGGCGATAAAACCTTCCGAGGGCTAAAAGGAAGGACCTAGAAAGTTCCCGTCTTAAGAGAATTATGATTTACCACAGGATCATATGCTAAAAAGGCAGGTAGCGGCATCAGTCACTCTGAACACCAAAATAAATAACAGAACCTAAACACCAAAGAGGGGGAAAGCAAAAAAGTAGGGGTCCCATAGAATGAGACTGCAGAATTCCCAAAAATTGAAATTTGCCCTAACACGCACTATCCATGCTATCTCTTTCTCTCTCACATACACATTCTATTGCTGTCATGCCATTATTCTATGTTTCTGTCCCTCTTGGTCCCATTTTAGCAATGTTTATATATGCAATAGTGTCTAATGTGAGACCCCTTGGCCTGCGATAAGGATCACAGTAGTAATGTCAGTAATGGAATTCACATAACCATGACTATTGTAGTCACTTATTTTTTGTTGCTCAGAAGCGTACACTGACTGTCCCTGAAGGTGCCTTACCCACAGACACTAGGAAGGAAAACTATGAGCACTGGGATGTAAAGGGATTGCAGAGTAGGTGTGTGATCTTGGGCCGACACTGTGGGGGTCATTCAGGATGTGGCATTAATTTAACCGTGTAATTACTGCCAAACTCAATTAGTGTTTTAACCACTTGGTCTTGCGGATTTACTACTACATTCCAAGTGGAAGTATGGCATTGTTAACCTCAATATTTATCCATGGGATATTGGTGAATAAATGTGTTTGGTAATTCAATTATTTTTGGTGATATAGAGATGGTTATACAGCTGGCATCTTCAAGGTCAAACTCTGAGTTTGGCAGTGCAGTAAAAATAATAGTAATTACGCTAATGTCAAAAATATGGTGGTTAAATGTTTTACCGCACCACCAGACTTGGAATGGCACTCTATGTAATCTGAGCTCATGTGCTTTTTTATGAATTACTGTATTACTCCTCTTTGAAGCCATACCTGGACATCTTCATATATAGAAAAAAAACCAACTACGTTTTTTTTTTAAATAATTTATTTTTATTGGCATTTCAGGTTTTTAACAATAACAATCCTCTTCGAAACTAGCCACCTACCTTGCCCCTCCCGGATCATCCCCTCCCCAACCTTGGATCGCTACAAGGAGTGTTTCCTGGGGGAGATGTCCAGGATATGTTGTGTCGCTACTTATAAAATGTCCAACAGTGTCAGTTTCTAGGGGCACCACTGTTCCCGATAGTCATTGTAGAGAAAGTCTAGTAACAAGTCCCATTCAGTTTTGAATTTTGCGTGATCTCCTTGGATAGAGTATGTTACCCACTCCAGCGAAGTATAGTGCCAGACTTTAGCTATCCAGTCTGTTTCGCTGGGTATGGAGGGTTGCTTCCACTTGTGTGCTATTAGGGATCGAGCTGCCACTCTAAGAACCATGTAGGCCTTCCTCTGTGGCTTATTCAGCAGGGAGTCAAGCACATCAACGAGGCCCATCATAGCCTCTCCATAGTCCCTCTTTACTTGGGGGCCAAAGATTCCGTTCATTTCCTTATGGACCACATCACAGAATGGTTTTTATTTGTTTCCAGGTACCCTCCTCATTGCACCCCCTGCCAACAAATCTGAGTGGCCAAAGGAAAAATGTTGTGTGTAGCCTCTCAGGGTGGTGGTGGGGGGTGTTAGGCAGAATCCTGTGCAGTTCCCTTGGGGACCACTGCAAGAAGATTAAGACTACAGGAGTAAGCAGTAAACCCAATTGGTAGCAGTCTGTACCACCCAGATTTACCTGGTAGCTGTGGCTGAGCAGTCAGACTTCTCTCAAGAAGAGTAGGGCAGTATACAGAGGATACACAATAGGGCTAAAAACACAGTGGAGCAAGCAAACACTGACCAAAGCTTGGTATCAAAAGTATATAATTATTTATTTAACACACACTTAAGGAAATACGCTAACACTATAAATCAAAGCAAGTTCAAACACAATCAGAAAAGTATACACACCTCCCTTAAGAATTATTAGACAAGTCTAAGTCAAAACACCACTATATGTAAAAACAGATGCGAGCGCGTAACTTAGATGGCACTCCAATAATTAAGTTAAAGGGAGAGAAAAAGGCAGGTCATGAAAATAACTGTTCCAACACTTTTCTAAGACCAAAACAAGTTAGTGAAGGCAGAGTCTACTGTAGAGCCAAAGTTCATAGGCCAGGCCCACTTTAAATGGAGCAAGGTGAAATGTGCCCAAGATCACACAGTTTAGAAATGCATTCAAGTCTTTGTGAAAATGTTCAAAAGAGGTTGGGTTGATTCAGAAGGTAAAGTTAGAAGGTCTGGGGGCCAACCCAATTGGAAAGCCAAGGATTTAAGGGTCACCTTTAGCAAACTGTAGAAAGGGAGGCCATGTGGAACACAGCACTTTTAAAGTTGAGGAAGCTCCAGCGGTGGCAGTTGTTCCTGGCAGCGGGTGCAGTTTGTGGTTTCGACCAGGGGAAGAGAAGATCTCGTCGAGGAGGAAACTTGGAGTCGTTGCACTGCCCAGGGAAGAGACCAGCCGCGGAGTTTGTTCGGTGAAAAGGTGCGTTCCTTTTATTTGCGGTCAGAGTGGTGAAGCTTGGCTATCCGGCCGCCGGGATTCTTGGCACTGGCGATTCGACCAAGAGACGTCCTGGAAGGCGAATGGCGAACTGGTTAATCCCACTAGCTCAGAGGAAGAAGACTCTTTCAGCAGAAGATCTTCTCTTGTCGTCGGGAAAGTGGTGAGGTCGTTGCAGCAGGGCACCACCGGTGGTGTCGTCGTTGCAGATGGCTCAGCTTCTCCCCTCTTCAGATTTCCTAGGTCCTGTGGCGACTTCTGAAGTTCCAGTCCCAAAATCCCTGCTTTTATGCAGAAAAAAACCCATTCAACAGCCCAGCTGTCACTCATACATGCCACTGGGCCAATCAGAACAGAGTGCGACTTGGGTTGCTAAGGCAACGCAGTCCAGGGTGCCAATTCCCCCACCCACACATCCTGTGGAACCCAGACAGAGTGGCACCAGTTGGAGGGCTTCTGTGGAGAAGCCCGCCAAAAAGTGGAACAAAGGGCTCGACCTTGGTTGGAGTTACAGAGACGGACACAAACGCCATTTTAGAAAAGAGTTCTGGTGAAAAGACCCAACCGGTAATTTTATATTAAATAAATAAACCGGCGGTATCTTTAACATTGCACCAAAAAGTGGTGCGTTTAAAACCAATGGGAAAATCCCATAGGAAATATTCTGGTGGAATATTTTGTGTGGTAACCACTGCCACCAGCCAGAAACTCGACAAGGGGGGACTGGACAGTGCCCCCTTGGAAACCGACCCAGGGGCAATCTAATTAACCCCTTCCAGTACTTCCACAATATGATGGTTTGTACTGGTTCTGTTAACAATTTTGGACTAGTAAAGCCAATGGTGACTTTACATGCCCTGGGAGACGGTAGTCAATCCCAGGGTATGGAGTCTATGTTTGGGGGTCACTATGACACCCCCTTGTTACTGCACTGAGGGTGCTGTGTAACACATACACTAAAACAGATGATACCCTATGGAGTAAAAAGACCCCATAGCCCATAAGCACACAATAAGTCAAAGACATATCTCAAATCATGCCTAAGAGTGGGAGGAAAAGAGTCTCACTCTTAGCAGGAGAAAAAAACAAACCCCAAAAATCCAGCAATGCTGCTGGGGGACTCACTAGCTTTGGGAAATTAGCCTTATAAGAGAATTCTCCCTAACAAGGGGGTTAAGTGCCACTGCATCAAAACTCTAGTCCAATTTTCTCCGATTTCCGTACCTCTGATTAACTTCTGGATTCACTGGCACACTTTCCACCACTGCTCTTCTGATAGCGGGAGCGAGAGCGTGTTGGCCCATTGCTTCATGTAGAGCCGCTGGGTCTCGGGCGAGGTAAAAATCCCATATAGTTTACTGACCACTTGCCTATCCCCAGAGTTACTTAGCCGATACCTTTCTAGTGGGGTAAAGTCGCTGGCTGCCGCTTTTCTCATGTTGTGAGAGAAGAGCCAATGTTTTAGCTGGGTATACTGGAACCTATCCTCCTCCCTCAGCCCCATGGTTACCTTACATTCTTTGAAGGATTTCACCTCCTGCCCCTCCATCATGTCCCTTGCGTGGATAGCTCCCTCCTCTTCCCACCTAGCGAAACCCCCGGGGTAAACTGGGGGTGAACGGTGGTGGGTAGGACGTGATCTTCCCCTCCTTAACCATGAGGTCCCACGTATCCACGACCAAGGCAGTTAGACAGCTTTTATGCATGTTGGGGGGGCCTATCGGCTCTAAGTTGCCACAAGACCTCATCCGCCCTATCCATCCTTCGCCAGATGCATTCTGGTTTCCCTGCAAACCACTCTCTAATGATTTATATTGATTGCATCGAATGCCAAAGTATCGAATGCCTTAGCATCTAAAAAAAAAAAGCAACGAAAAAAAGCATCAACTTTTTTTTTAATGGGGCGTCCCCCCCAACTCCTTTTTTTTTACCCCTTAAAACCTATTATAATTAAAATAAAACCTTTACCTTAGAAAAAAGTGCATTCAATGCTTTTTTTTCGATGCATTATTTCCATGCTTTTGGCAATCAATGCTTTGTATTCGATGCAATGACTGGATACACTCTCTCTAATCACCCTCAGCTGAGCCGCCCGGTAATGCATCTTAAAGTTTGGGACGCCCATCCTCCCGCCCCCGAGGGGGTGGTCATGACCACCCAAGCCACCCTCTGCCCTTTCCCTTGCCAAATATCAAAATATCCAAAAGACTTTCACACATGGGCTGCGCCACTATAGTAAAAAAACTTTACTGCATTTGTATAGAATGGAGCCGACCGTGAAGATTGACGAGACACTTTGCAGGAGGGATTTAACCCTGGACATCCATCCCATCAATGACATTAGACCTACATGGTCTTAGCCAACCAGAACAAAAAGCTTCTACTGCCCTGATTGAAAAAGGCACAGTACGTGCTGAAACACCTGTCTCAAACGAGGGCTACTATGATATATTAAAACAAATATTAATTTCAATCAATTGCTGCTGAAAGTTTTTTACTATAGTGGTGCAGCCCATGTGTGAATGTCTTTTGGATATTTTGATTATAAGGGAGCAGGGGAAATAATTCTCCGTACCTTCACGGGCATGCAACACACCTTTTAATGTTGGGCGCAGGGCACTCTAAGTTGATATTCAAAGACCCCACTTGTAAAACCTTGCCAAATATAGTTTTGCAGCAGTTTGTTCAAAGCATTAAAGAAGCTGGTGAGGACCGCCAGATGGAGTGCTTAGAAGTAGTAGAGCGCCCTGGGCACGATCACCATTTTGATAACACTGATGTGACCAGCCCATGATAAGCTGAGGAGCCTCCTTTCAGCTAGCCAAGTCTTGATTGTTCCCACAAGGTGGGGATAATTAGCTCGGTATTTACCCTGTCCAGAGGGAGTAAGTGCCACCCCGAGGTACCTGAGGGGTCCCTTCGCCCAGACAAATTGCCCTGTCTCTAACGGATCTGGGGACTCGTCACCTAGCAATTGCATTATTTCTGCTTTTTGGTTATTAATCTTCAGACCCGCCACCCTGCCAAATTCCATCAAGAGCGCTGTGATTTCCCTGAGAGGGGTTCCCCATTCAGTGAGTACCACCAACAGGTCGTCGGCAAATGCCATTACCTTATGGTCCTCCCCCCGAAGGCGACCCCCTTTATTCCCTTATCTTGTCTTATTCTAGCCAGGAACGGTTCCAAAAGTATTGCATACAGAACTGGGGACATAGGACATCCCTGCTTGGTCCCCCTAGTTATCTCTATTACCTGGGACAGACACCCGTTTATGGCGATCTTGATCCGCAGTGATCTGTATTTGGCCTTGACTAGGCGGATAAAGACCGGGACGAATCCCATCGCCTCCATAGCCGCGAACAAAAATGACCATTGTTAGGGAGAATTCTCTCTTTAAGCTGAATTTCCTAACCTAGTGAGTCCCCCAGCAGCTTTGCTGGATTTCTGGAGTTTGTTTTTTTCCTCCTGCCAAGAGTCGGACTCTTTTTCTCCCACTCTTGGGCATGTTTATGGTGTTCCTTTGACTGTTAATGTGTTTTATGGGGTCCTTTACTCCATAGGGTCTCATGTGTTTTTATTATGTATGTTACACAGCACCCTCCGTGCAGTAACACAGGGGTGTCAATAGTGACCCCCCACCATAGACTCCATACCCTGGGACTGACTACTGTCTCCCAGGGCATGTAAAGTCACCATTGGCTTTACTAGTCCCAAATTATTAACAGAAACCAGTACAAATCATCATATTGTGGACGTACTGGTCGGGGCAATTCGATTGCCCCGAGGTCTGTTAGTCGAGGGGGCACGTCTCCGTCCCCCCTGATCGGGTTTTGGCTGGTGGCAGTGGAAACTACTTTTTATATTCGACCGCGAGTATTTTCCTATGGGATTTTCCCATTGTTCGAGGCTACCAACTTTAATTATTTAATTCTCATAACCTCGAACATACCGCCAGTTTATTTATTATTAATTCGCCGGTTGGTATTTTTTGCCAAGACTCGATTCTAAAATGGCATTTGTGTTCTCTTCTGTGACTCCAACCCAAGTCGAGCCCTTTGTTCCACTTTTTGGCGGGCTTCTCCACAGAAGCCTCCAAAAGTGGTGCCAATCTGTCTGGGTACCACTGGGGGTGTGGGAGGGGGTTTAGGCACCCTGGACTGAGTTACCTTGGTAACTCAAGTCGCACTCTTGTGTGATTGGCCCAAGTGGTGAGCCGGCCGACTCACCACTTAGCATGTTTGATTGACAGCTAGGCTGAGTGAATGGGGGTATGCTGCATTAAAGCAGGGCTTTGGGGACTGGATCTTCAGAAGTCGCCACAGGACCTGAGAATCCGACGAGGGAGAAGCTGAGACGACCTACCATGACGACACCACCGGTGGAGCCCTGCGGAACCGACTCACCACTTCCCGACGACAGAGAAGATCTCCCGGCTGGAGAGGCTTCTTCCCCTGACTGGTGGGCACAACCAGTTTTACCTTCTTTCTTCGCACCCCAGACCGGTTTGTGGTCGAACTGCCCGTGCCAAGCACCCCGGCAGCCGGATAGCTTCTCACCACTGAACCGCGAATCAATGGACTGCTCCTTGTACCTGAGAAACTCCGCGGCTGGTTTCTTCCCTGGCAGTGCAGCTGACTCTTGTCTTCCTCCACAACGAGATCCTCTCTTCCCCCGGACGAAGCACCGACTTGCATCCGCTGCCAGGAACAACTGCCCCCGCTGGAGTGTTCTCACCACCTAAAGGTACCGTGTCCGCCAGGCCTCCCTTTCTAAAGATTGCTACAAGGTAATAATAACTCCTTAACCTTCTGGACTGGGCTGGCCGCCTTGACCCTCTAACTGGTCCCTTTCTTTGGTCCAACTCCTTTTTGAACCGTTACAAGACTTTTATGCACTGCAACCGTGTGACTTTGGACACATTTCGTTTGATCCTCTTAAAGTGGATCCGGCCTATTGAACTCTAACTTCACGGTTTTACTTTGCCTTCCTCTCTTGTTATGTTCTTGTAAAAGTATTGGGATCTGTTTCAACTTGTTCTCTGCTTTTCTCTCCCTTTTAAAAACGAACTATTAGAGTGCCATCTACGTTAAGCGCTCACCGCTGTCTGAAAATAAGTGGGGCTTTACTTAAGTCTAATATTCTTTTAAGGGAGTGTATATCTTTTAGTGACTGTGTTTTTGAATTGCTTACTATTAGTGACTGTGTGTTTTTCTAGATGTGGTTTTTAAATAAATAATGATATCTCTTTTACACCAATCCCTGGTCAGCGTTTACTTGTTCTGTTGTGTTCTCTTGACCTATTGTGAATACTCTGTATACTGCCTAACTCTTCTTGAGGGAAGTCTGACTGCTCAGCCACAGCTACCAAGTGAATCTGTGTGGTACAGACTACTACCAAGTGGGTTTACTGCCAAACACCTGAGGTCTTAAATCTTTTGCAGTGGTCCCAGAGGGAACTGCACAGGTTTCTGCCTAACACCATTCGACCCGGTCGAAGGCCTTCTCGGCGTCGAGTGCTAGGACCCCCGCTCTCAAGCCCACCCGGTTAGACTTCTCGATAAGATGGGAAATGCGCCTGATGTTATTGAAGGTTTTTTTTCCCCTTGACAAACCCCGCCTGGTCCAGGACCGTGATTATTTTATCTAATCTCAACGGTAATATTTTGGTAAACATTTTTGCATCCAGATTTATTAGTGCAATAGGGCGGTCGGAGCTACAGAGGGCAGGATTCTTATTAGGTTTAGGGATTAGGGCCACCTTGGCTTTCTCCATAGATTGTGAGATGGAGCCAGCATCGAGAAAGGTATGAAATAGAGAGGTTAGCCGGTGAGACAGTGTGGTTTGGATGGCCTTATAAAACATGGCAGGATACCCATACGGACCTGGGCTTTGTTTGGGGATAGAGATTTGATCGCCGCTAAGACCTCATCCTCAGTGATCGCCCTTTCCAGAGCTTCTCGCTGGCTCTGATCTAAGCTTTTCAGTTGACAGGACTTTAAGAAGGCACTTTGAAGTTCACTATCTGGTTGTTCGGAAGTGTACAGGGTGGAGTAGAATTGTGTGAATGCCTGCATAATCTCCTCTTAGTGAGTGACTTTCTGCCATGTGTCGAATCACGGCCGCAACTTCCCTTTTCCTAACCTGCCCGGCTAAGAGCCGGCCAGTCTTTTTGGCCTGGATATAATATTCCTGCTTCAGGTATAAGAGGGATTTTTCTACTTGCTTTGTGAGCAATATGCTCAGCTGCACCTTGATAAGCCTGTATTCCTTCCTGATCCCTGCCCCTTTATCAGTTTCCATTCCCTCCATTACCCTTTTCAGGCGCATTTCTAGGTCCTTTTGGAGGAGGGCCCTTTCCTGCTTGGCCCGCACTGCCTGTTTTGCTATGAGGACTCCCACATGGTTGCCTTAAAGGCATCCCACAACACTGCTTCTTGCACCCATGCCATCTTGTTTTCCGCGAAAAAGTTGTGGATCGCTTCACTTAACTCCTTCCATGTTACCGTATCCTTTAGGAGGTGGCAGGGAAATTGACATTGCCAAAGGCCCTGACTCCCCTCTCACCCAGTCTATTTCTATTTGCAGAGATGCGTGGTCAGAAAGCGTAATCGGCCCCACCTCAATGTTCCAAATCTGCCCGGGTATAGACACTGACACCCAAATGTAATCAATCCTGGAGAAAGATCTATGGACATGAGAGTAGTATGCGAACCCCCGGGAGTCCCCCTTTAATTCATACCATGTCTCCACAATGGTCCGTTTGTCCATGCTGGCCTTTAACTTATTGAATGGGGTGCCCCGTGAAGGAACCCCATCCCTGCTTCTGGCCACTCGCAGACGCCACGCCAGATTAAAATCCCCTGTCAGGATCAGAGGGACCCTAGTGAATTAGTCTAGTTTCTCCAGTACTCCTCTTAGAAACCCATCTTGTCCTGTGTTTGGTGCATACATCGGAGCTATTGTGAGGGGTTTGCCTCCCCATTGCAGCTGTACGAATAGAAACCTACCCTATTTGTCCTCTTTGATGGCCACAATTTGAACATTTGGTATGTGTCTAAGTGCTATCAGACCCCTCTGCCCTTGCTCTTGTCATTGGCTTATAGGACCTGCGGGTACCCTCTGAGCTTAAATCTGTCTGTCGTGGGCGCGGATGTGGGTTTCCTGGAGTGTCACCACAGCGGGTTTGTCTTGCTGAAGGAGATTCTCCAGTTTCCGTCTTTTGGCAGGTGTGTTTAGCCCTCATATTCAGTGAGAGAATGTGGACCCCATTGGGATTACCCATACCCCTCATTTCCCTTGTAGTTAGCATGTTGCTGCGATTCCCACCCTCTCCCGTTGCCCCCTGCAGTTAGACTCGGCACCACCTCCCCTTGGCGTCCCTCTTCTTCTGGTTGCCGGGTCTGTAGAGGATAGTTTAAGATGCCAGGGTGGCGGGTTCAGGCACAGGGGCGGCTATTGGGTCTCTCCGCTAAGTGCTGTTCCTTAATGCACCTATGTCCCCAGGAATCTCGCTGCGGTACCCCAGGCCGATGCTGCTAATTGCTCCTTTATAGAGCCGCTGAGGAGGCGCACGCTGTTCACGATGAAACAGTGATGGTGGCCATCTTGGAATCCACAAACTACATTTTGGGTTAAAATTGAATAACTAGTTGGCTATTGCCTGCCCCAGCATATCTTTTTCAACATTTCATCTGGACCCCAGTCACAGTGTGAAATAAAACCGCAGCTTTAAAAACGTTGTATTTATGTTTGCGGTCGCTTTTGAAGCGACCGCAAACATAAATACAACGTTATTGTGTTGGAAAACGCTGCGGTTTTTCTTTCCAAGTTTCTCAGGCTCCTCCGGCTCGGAGGAGCCTCAGAAACTTGGAGAGAAAAACCGCAGCGTTTTCCAACACAACCGCGTGTGTTTCTGCCTGCTGTGGCTATAACTTTGGGTCTCCGGTGCTCCCAGGGGAGCACCGGAGACCCAAAGTGAAAGCCACAGCAGGCAGAAACACACGCGGTTATGTTTACATGCCGCGTAGTGTTTCTACCTGCAGCTGATTTCCCATTTGGGGCTCTCGGGCTCCCCGTGGGGAGCCCGAGAACCCCAAATGGGAAAGCAGATTCAGGCAGAAACAATGCGGTTGTTTTCCGCAATGCCGCGTTGTTTCTGCCTGAATCTGCTTTCCCATTTGGGGCTCTCGGGCTCCCTGTGGGGAGCCCGAGAGCCCCAAATGGGAAAGCAGATTCAGGCAGAAACAACGCGGTTGTGTTGGAAAACGCTGCGGTTTTTCTTTCCGAGTTTCTCAGGCGCCTCCGAGCCGGAGGAGCCTGAGAAACTTGGAAAGAAAAACCGCAGCGTTTTCCAACACAATAACGTTGTATTTATGTTTGCGGTCGCTTCAAAAGCGACCGCAATCATAAATAAAACGTTTTTAAAGCTGCTGTTTTATTTCTAAGTTTTCCGGGCTCCTCCAGCCTGGAAAACTTAGAAAAAAACAGCAGCTAGTGCTTATTTTTTTAAAAAAAATAAATAGCACTTACCGGGATTCAGCTGCAGCTTT
This sequence comes from Ambystoma mexicanum, assembly GCF_040938575.1. Classification (NCBI taxonomy): domain Eukaryota; kingdom Metazoa; phylum Chordata; class Amphibia; order Caudata; family Ambystomatidae; genus Ambystoma; species Ambystoma mexicanum. The sequence continues at coordinate 41,965,840 of NC_090933.1, forward strand.
CCTGCTCTGGTCTCCGGTCCCCGTCCTCCGCCTACAGCACTAATGAAGGGAAAGCCACCCAGCGGTAGCCTTTGTTTACTACAGCTGGCTGGCTTTTCCTTCATTAGTGCCGCAAAAGCCAGCACAGGAGGGCCTCCATTTCACAAAATGGATGCGCCCATGTGCTTACTTTTGCGAATTTTGAGCTTGAATAGCTCAAAATTTTACATAGGAAGTTTTAAAACGGAGAATGCTAGTATTTTTTTTTTATGTTGCCTATCTATTTTTTAAATAAAAATGTTTACTAGACCATCCCTTTAATCCCAGGCTTTATCTTGTCCTCCCTGAAGAAAGTGCAAAGGCAACCACCCTGTGCTTTCAGTGCAGCCTGCACAAGCAAGAAGTGCAGGCCTTCAGGCTGCTGCTACAGGCTTCAATCCCCCCAGGGCTAAATGAGCCTTTCATTCTCATGAGGGCAAGACATGAGTAATATTGTGTGGGCTAAGGAGTCATACTTCTGTGTAACAGGCGACTGTGGCTGTGTAACTGTAAATGTCATTGTCTGGTCAGTTTCTTTCTGAGGCTGATGCTTACAGGGGGCTGGATTATGAGTCTAATGTTCTTGCGTTATTGTGTGTTCTTTTGACATGCAAACCCTTCTAGCTGTTAGCCAAATTCATATCTTTTGGCGTATGGTGTTTTCATGAGAAGATGCACAACATCAAGTTCAGTTTATGTTAGGCCGAATAGATACTTCCTTCTTGCAGGGTTGGGTAGTGGAGGTGAGGGAGGCTGGTGCAGAGATGAATGGATCAAGAGAATGAGGCGGATGGTTCTCCCCTATGTCCTACATTACATCTCCCCCTTGTTATATAGAAAGTCAATTCTTAACCTATTTCCTCAATGAGCCTCACAGGTTTTATTCGGGTACATGTGGGGTGCTCTTCTCTGACCTGTTCAGGGCTCACCTGGGACAAGCTCCTCACAGCCCCTCTCCACTCGTCATCTGACAGCTCAGTCTACTAGGTACGAGGCCTCGGAATCATTTTCACACCAACTTCTCTGACTCCTTCCTTATATCCCTTTAAATGTGAGATGTTACAAGCAAGCATCTTCCACTTCTCTTCTGCTGTTACCATGGTGCCCTTCTTACTTGTGATCGCGGGGTAAAGGAGGCAGGAGTTCGGCAGCACATTCTCCTGCTCCAGCAGGAAGCTGACTGGGCCACGCCCTCCTCTCTTCAAATATCCCGCCCCCACCCCACCAGGGTGAAACCCGTGGGGGAAAGGGCACAGGGAGATTGGCAGACTGCAGGGAGTTCGTCAGGCCTAGGAGGAGGCTGTTCTACTGGCCTTGGATTAAATAATGGAAATATAATCAGGATCTGTGGACTGTCAGGTGAGAAGCCCTGATTGCAGTAGTACGATAGCTAACCTTAATGGCTCTGCCTCACCATGTAGAAATACTATTAAGGGGATAGAGCAAACAACCCATAAGCGCAGGATATTTACAGTCAAGCGCAAGATGGTGTGGGGCCCAAGCTCGGGTGTTTGCCTTGGAAAATAAACATCCCCTGAGCCCTACACAAATTACGGGGGAAGCTTACTTTCCAATTAAAAAAATTAAACCTATTCTTGGGTATCAACCATAAAACCCCGGGCGCCAAATTATGGACTTAATCAATTCAGCTCCCGTGCTTGCGCCTGACTTTCTCGTAGAACTGGGGGTTTTGGACCAGAGCTATGATCAGAATTATGCTACTTCTTGTTACCCGCATTTAAACTTGGGGTAGGGGGCGTTGCCCATGAATACCTGCATGAATTAACCAAAAGACATTATGACCCCATACATAAAGGGACCTAACCCAAGCACACATTTGTTGGACCTGCCAGACTTGGATCCATATCTCACCTAGTTAAAATTGAACAGTCTTCTTGTCCCCGAGGTTGTGGAGGTCAAACAGCACGATGCCAACGATAGTTTCCACAATTAGTTGTCCCCTTGCAGGTCCTGGCAAAAGTAGGAATTACCCTGAGAACATCATGTCAGATGGCCTTGGTTACACATTTACTCCAACTTCTTCTGAATCACACATCCAGTCCACTGATATCCCAGTCGACGAGGGAGCCTGTAAATCCTGTAGCTGTGATTGCGGAGCTGTCCTGTCGAAACTGTATGAAGTAAAGAGGTTAATCCTGGTCCTCATTCAGGCACAGGAGAGAGGGGCAGTCTTGAGGGGGCCTCCAACAAAAATGAAGGGCGGTTCGGGGGCAGACCACCCCAACCCGGGCATCTCCAGTAGTACCATGAACCAAGTAGAACAGGGATGGGAGTAGTTTGCACAAGTGCAGAACTCACTGGGTCTGATGGAGCCATGACTACCCGGGTGACCCCGGTCCCACACAGGGCAGAGGACCCTCTGCTGGCCTCACCAACATCGAGCCAAGAGGCACAAGGGTCTGAAGGGTCTAAATGTAGGGGAACCCGCCCATGCACCGATATCCGAACCATTGACCAATAAGCCACCGGCTGGGGCTGATTTTGTGGCACAACGTGATTCCATCTATGTGACTTATCAAGGGCCCGCAGAACACACACTGGGCTGGACACAAGGAGCGGTATTGTGTATTTGCATCAAGTCCCCAAATTGTCCAGTAACCAACAAGAAACCAGGGAGGCACTGATAAATAAAAGCCTCTATTGGCTCTGCACTGTGCGCAGTTGTTTGTTCGTATCTCGGGAGGGCATCTCAAATTGTATTAGAATTCGCAATCTGTGGGAGAATGCATATGCCTTCATCAGGATAGCATTTTGGGACCAAAGCATAGCCTGTTGCATCCTTGTTATCAATATGAAAAGTGCACCACTAATGAACAGCTCAATCCGAATTAGCCCGCATTTTGATTTCAAAACAGACTATGTGGCTCATGCTAGGAACAATAATCCGGTGTTATCTGGGGCAAACATGCTGCCTTTGGGGAGACGACTACTGAGGTGCTGCCTTTGGTGAGAGGTTGCATTGATTATAATTTATTTTGTGATTCATTTATACATTTTCTGAATGTTTTTTGTTTGTTTATATGTTTTGATGTACTTTCATGGCCCTATGGTCGAATAACATTATTGAACGAATGAGCAAACTTGTGACCATCCACGGTTCCGGAATGAACATAGAGTCCTCCTTTCTCTTCTGAGGTTGCCGCACCACCACCACCACCTGATCCCTGAGCTTGATGTCGACCTCTCAGGCTACACGTCTTGTGTGTGCATACTTTTTCATCTTCTGCTTCTCTGTCTCATCTCTTGCCCTCATTTGAGAGTCCCCTTCGCAACTGCCCTTCCATTGTTCTGCTTGCAGGAGCCTCGTCCGGATTACTCGTCCGAACATCAACTCAGCTGGCCATACCCCTGTCGTGCGTTGTGGAGTGGTCCTGTAGTAGTAGTAGTAGTAGCAGCAGCTGATAAAAACTCTGTTCAAATGGCTTTTCCATCTGTCACTTAATGGTGACCATAAAATCATTCCACCATCCCATTGGCCTGGGGCCATAGCTGTGTTATATAGCATTGTTTACACCCCAAGTATGCAACAAAGTTTGCAAAATCCTAGCTTTGGAAAGGTGGCACATTGTGTCAGACTTAAGAATCTTTACAATGCCATATGCTGTCAATATTTGTCCAGTGCGGGGTTGACGCAGATAGCTTCCATCGATTGAACAATCTGCACGTCTGGCAACCTAGAGTACTCGTCCATCACTGGCCCAAAGAAATCAATTGCAACTTCTTCCCATATTCCTTCTGGTAATGGTGACATTTGAAGTGGCGACAGGTGTGGCATCGTGTCCACACCACATATGGAGTGCAGTTTCTCAGTGTGTCTTCCACTTGGGCATCCAATTTCAGGAACTAGATCTTCCGTCTCAGTATCATTTTCATAGAAAATATGCCACAATGTCCTTTGTGTGCCAGTTCAACAACCTGTCATGACAATCTTTCACCCATTCAAAATAATGTGGTCCTCGCTGACAGTGAGTTCATCCTGAACCAATAGTAAGCTATTTGAGTCCTACTGAAGTTCTGCGGTCTTGTCTTTTGTCATCTCCCTTGCATGCTTCATTTTACATTTTCCGATGCAGAATGCTGTGATGGCCAGACCCTGGAAATTTTCGGACTCAGGCTGGACCGTGGCCCATTCGAGTGGGACCGGTTCCCTCGGATGGATAATATAGTTTAGATACGTACCTGCTATTGAAGGTTCCACCCTTGCCGACCCCGTCAGGTGGCGGGAGAGATAATCAGCCAGATTGTCTTCCTTGCATGGTCTGCTATAAATTTTGAACTGATGATCTTTAAGGCGTAAACCCCATCTAGCAATTTGCGTTGGCATTCATGATTTCGGGTTGCCATCGATGGTAAGGAGTTCTTGATGGTCAATGATGATGGTGAAGGCCTTTCCATATAGAAAGAGATGAAAATGTTCACAGGCCCACACCACAGCCAAACTCTCCTTTTCCGTCTGGTAATAGGCTTGTTCTGTGACAGACAGACTTCGGCTGGCATATGACAAGATGAATTTAGTTTCCTCTACATTGTGATCATGTTGGGCCAGAATGGCTCCCAGACCCACTGGACTTGCGTCAGAAGATCTGTCTGAAGAACTTAAGTGTTAGTTTCCGGAATTCACATTAGTTCCTTGTTCAGCGTTAGGCTGCCTCCAATGCTATGCAGACCCGATGTAGGGATAGCATCATGTTGCTCCATGGAACTTCCAAATACCGTTATATCATCGCTATAGTTGATGCACTGCGGGATGTGTTTAAACACCTTGTGAATTTCCTCCTGGAAGACTTCTGCAGCAGAGGAAATTCCAGAGTTCAGATGTTTCTAACGGTGTGTGACAAACGTGGAAATGTACCGGGATTTCGGGGTCAACTCCAGGTGGCAGTACCCTTTGTTCAAGGTTTGAGAAGATCGTAGCCCCCATTTAGTAGGTGAATCATGTCAGTGAATATTGGTGCTTGGTGACATTCTCATTGAATTGCCTGATTGGGTCCCCTCATGTCCACACACAAACGTATGGAGCCATCTATTGATTTCTTGGGGATGGGTACGATGGGCAACACCCATTGGGTGGGTGCGGTTGCTGGTTCTATAATGCCCTGGTCTAGCAGTTTTCTTATTTCCACCCCTACCTAATATTGGATGTTAATGGGGATGCCCCTGTAGTGCTGGGCCACTGGTTTTATCTCCTCATCGATGTGTAGTTTCACTTTTCAGTTACAAAGTTTTCCCAGACCCTTGAACAGCATTGGAAATGCTCTCTCAACGTTTCCATCCTGCACCATGTACTTGTATGCCATGATATTGAATAGCACCTGCACCAGGCCCCATGTTCATCGCAGTCTTAAAACTTAAAATACACCCACTTTCTTCTTCAGCCTTGAATATGTGCAATTGTATGCGGGCCGAATGTGATGTATAGGTACATCTTACGGTAAATACTCCTCTGCACGGCAGGGGAACATTGGACCCGAATGGGTAGATGTCACCTTGTGATGTCTTCGGCTTTGGCTTTGATGTCCTGTTGTTGTACACTTTTTTGCTTATTACGTTCACTGTTGCTCCTGTGTCTATGAGGAATTGAATTTCACGGGTGTGTTGTTGACTTGCATCACGATGGCTGGGCTGTGTTCCTTCGCTGTGGGGTTTCCAATCGACCACACATAACCCTTCTTCCATTGATCATCTGTTGCCTGGTCGTGAATGGGGGTGGCCACCAAAAAAGCATTGAGGCACACCGCTCTAAAGTGATTCTCTCCCCACATGCTGCGCATGTTTGTCCCATTGCCGGGCAGGCACCCTCATGCGCGAATTCATATCCACACCGGAAGCAGGATTTGCCATTCCTTTTAAGTAGCGCTTGTTCACTCTGTGCTGGTTCTATCTTGTCGGCATTCCCTGTTTCCTTTTCAGCGAGATGCACTTTTAGCCGGTTTATCTTCTCAACTTGTAGCTCTATGGTAGATTCCTTACATGCCATCACCAGTATTTCTTCTAAAGACCGTTGTTTCTGGAGACGTTTTGTTCTAAACATTGGCGATTCACAGTCCGCTATCACTTGCGAACGCAACACCTTTTAGTTCGAATATAGATGGAACTCTCATTGTTTGATACTTACTCGAAGTCTCATGACAAAATTGTCCAGGGATTCTCTCTTGGTCTGTGTAGTCATGTGAAATATGTCTCTCATAATCCACATTGGTATGTGGGGTAAATACGTCGATAGGGCATCCTTTAACTCCTCAAATGATGCCGTTTTATCATACACCAACTCACAGAGGTTGTCCCAGACCACTGACCCCTACCGCCAGTGTCAGCCGGTTCTTCTTACTCTCATCCTCGAGGGGCGCTAGTGCTCCTACATAAACCTTGAAGTCTCGGATTCATCTTGTCCATCTGGGGCCTAGATTGCTTGTATCTGTGAGTTCAAATGCTGTGGGCAAGTGTAGAGATGTAGACTCACCCCTTGTTGGCAGAAATACGCCTGACGACCAGAGACAGTCTGAACTGGACATGCTTCCTATCCCCGACTTCTCGGAGGCCTCTGGCATCTTTATGATGCCTGGTGGAGAACTTTGGGTAATCGTCACTGTCCAGATGCAAGGTGCAGTTTGTCTCAGAAGAGGATCCCTGGATCATCTGTTCTCGCTCCCCAGACTAGATGCCGGCAAATCTGTTCCCTACCTGCAGTCTGTTTCACACTTTGGCTTCTCCCTGAAAGTCAAGACGTCTCCGATTTCGCTGGCCCAGTCCTTATGACACAGGCCTGGGCAGGGCCTTCCCGGCTAACAATCGAATGGGGAACATCTTCAAGACTGTGCATGTCATCCAATCAAGGAGAAAGTGCGGCCTCTGCCTTTCTCCGCTTACTGGGCCTCATGGCTTCCTGAATACTTGTAGTACTTTGTGCCGTCTACAGGTCTCAGCGAAAGTGCCCCCAGACCTAACATGGTGGTTCCTTCAAGACAATCTCCTGAAAGGTGTGCTGCTTCAGTAAACCTGGCCTCAACTGACAGTAGTCATAGATGCGTCCTTAAATGTTTGGGGTGCTCGCATGGAAAATTTGGCGGTGAAAGTCCTGGGGTCCCCATTATATTCTAGGGAACACAAAATTTGCTGCAGTTAAGTGATCAGGCTCGCTTGTTTTCCTTCAGTATGGGCCAGGGATGTGCTGACCTGGCAGACAAAAACAGTAGCCATGCACAACCTTACCAACCGAGGTGGTGTAGGATCCTTTTCTCTGTGCAGAGAAGCAATGAGACTGATTCTTGGCTCTGGTGAACAAGGTGTCTCTGGCAGCAGCATATCTCGCTGGAACACAACGAGATTACAGATGCTTTTAGCAGACAGAATTCAACCTCCCTGGAAGTTCCGGTGGAGATCTTAGACCTGTGAGCAAGAAGTGAGAATTGTTGTGCTCTAGAGATTTCCTCTATTGGGAGCTCTGGGGGATGCACTGAATATTGACTGGACATTCAACCTACTTTATGCATTCCTGTGAAACATGTCAACCTGCTAGTTCTCAGGAGGCTATGCCTGTTTGGGTTCACGGTGATTTTGATCATTCTGGCCTGGGCCCGGGTAATGCAGTTCCCGGAGTTGCTGGACATGTCCATCTGCTCCCCCAGTCAGACGGGGATGGTGCTCCATCTAAACTTCAACATCCTGAACCTTAATTCATGGCTGCTGAGAGGCTGAGATTAAGGGAGTGGAATTTGTCGGATGACATGCTGGAAATGCTCCTCTGGCTCATAGGCCTTCCTGCAGATGGCGTACATTTTCGGCTTGGTGCTCGGAGAAGGATCAGGATCCCTTTACTTGTCCTACATCCTATGTCCTGGATTTTTTGCTTTCCCTGACCTGCACATTGGCACTATGAAGGGGTACCTATCACTATTTTGGTTCTAAAGGGGACGCCTGAGCAGTTACGCAAATCTTGCAGGGATTCTGAAATCAGTTTTCCCCATGCCAGTTTGTTCTTCTGGCATGGGATTTAAATTTAGTGTTGACATTTCCTATGGGTGCTCAGTTGAGCCAATGCGTGTTTGTTCTTTAAGGTTACTCAACCTTAAAATGGTTTTCCTAATTCCCATCCCTTCCGCTAGATGGGCGAGTGAGCTCCAGGCACTTTGAGAGGGAGGCCGTCCTTCCTCCTGAAGGTAGTCTCGGATTTCCAGCTCTCTCAAAAGATCCATCTTCCTGTCTTTTTTCCTCCACCTCATTCTTCCAAGGCCGATAAGCAATTCCATTGGCTCGACCCGGTGGGGTCCCGTTAGCTACTATGTTTCTCGGACGAGGTATAGCAGGAACAATGGCAAGCTTTTTGTGGGTTATACTGGTGCCCGTGGCCAAAGGGACACGGTCAAGGTGGATCAACCTCTGCGTCTCAGAATGCTACAATCTGGTTGGTAAGGATGTGCCTGAGGGTCTCAGAGCACAATCAGCCAGAGGCTTGGCTACCACCTCTGGCCTGTAGGGTCCCTGTTCTGAACATTTTCTAGACATCTACGTGGGCCTCTTTGCACAAGTTTGCCAACCATTAATGCATGGATTCCCAGGCAGGGCAGGATGATCGCTTTGTTTAGAGCAGTCCTCCAGAGCTTTCTGGTATAGGTGGTGTCCTTGCTGTCCTCCTCTTACAGGTCCATATACTGCTTTGGGAGTCTGTCATAAATGCGGGATCTGTAGGAGAAAGTAATACATTAGAAGAACAAATTACTTTCCTCTAATGTTCCTTCTGATGGATGTTCCCCCAATGCTTTCCTTAACACCCACTCATCCTAGCCCACTTGGCGGATAGCTAGTACACTTATCATCTCTACAGTCCCTCAGCATCACAGTGCTAGGGGAAAAGGATGGAACTCAGCTGAAGGGGTGCCACGCCTCAATATATACTGGCTCGACATCATGTCCAGCATGTAGAGGCATCGAGCAGAGCCGATAAGGAGCTGCACTGTGGTCCCTGGAGGTGGAAAAAGTTCAGAAGAGCAGCTTTGCTGGGAGATATAAATATCATAGATTTGGAATCTGTGGGAAAAACATCCATCAGAAAGAACATTATAGAGATGTAAGTAATGCGTTCTTCTCCTTGCTTTGTAACTTATCTAGAAGTTTGCAGTATTGATTTTTCTCTGTCCACTTTTCTATCAGTATATGCCCTGTCAGTCTCTCTGATCCCTTTTCTTAACTGATATATTGCCTAGCGCCCATGAATTCTTCTGGATAATGAATGTTTCTCCTGTTCCTTGTTTCTGTTTTGGATGAACTGGTATTCGATGCACATGAAAAACCAATAAACAGTTTTTTTTATCGTGACTTTTCCTGATAGTGTTCTGATTTTTCTTGTCTCATTTAGGAATATAGTTGATGGCTTATGGTTTTGAGTTACACTATCATGTCACTGAATGTCATATATATTCACATTTTTTCTTTTTCAGATTGTGCAATTTGGTATGAATAAGAAAGTGGGTCAGGTGTCCTTTGACCTTCCAAGACAGGGAGAAATGGTGCTTGAAAAACCGTACAGTGAAGCTACAGCAAGGCTTATTGATGATGAAGTTCGGGTGCTTATTAACACTGCCTATGAAAGAACATTGCAGCTTCTGAAGGAGAAAAGGGCAGAAGTGGAGAAGGTAAGTGAACAAGCAACATTAAATACGATTTTCCTTACCAGCCAAAAGGACTTTTGTTACCTATAAATGTTTTTAGATGCTCAACAAAGATCTCCTTCGGTGTATCTTTTTGTTCAGCATTTCTCCAATTTTCAGAGAAATGAAACTAGAGCAGCGAGTAGCTCTGAGTATTCCTTAATATAGTAAGGAACCCTCCCCACAATCATAAACCTTTAAATGTTTGTGGTGTAGGGTGGACAACATAAGTTTTTTAAAATCAATATTATAAAGTGGTGCTCCTACATACCTTTTCACAGCCTCTAATTTGAAATGAGCTTGGAGCTGTTAAACAAGTAAGGTGGCCAGCTGTGGTTTTTCTGGCCCTGTGTGGGCTCCCAGTATAGTGTGTGGCAGAGCCCCGCTGGAATCTGCTGGTGCTGTGGCAGTGAGGCGAGCAATACACACAGGCAGATGGCTACCGGTGAGAAACCCTGAAACAGATGCGTGGTCCACTGGCAAAGTTGTGACTTGAACGGGCTCAGAAGCTATGAGGATTCTGAACATAGTGCATAGCGAGACTTGATTACTGATGAGGTGAAGCCCGGGGAGCATCAGTGATGACCTGTCTACAAGAATGGGCCTGATACAAGGAAGCAGTTGCAAGTGTTGAAGTGCCAGAGGCATAATAGGGGCTCATTGATTTGGATTGCGGGTTATGGTATAGCCCGTCAGGAGAGGACTTGGTGTGACCTGGGGCACTGGGTCCCCTCCCCTTGGATAATAGGGGAGGTCTGAGGAACATGTGACTCTCACTGCTGTGGACTATAATAAGTGGATCCCAAGTCCAAACGAAGAGTTAGGCATGGGGTGCAAAATAACAAATTGTCAGTGCTAGCTTTGTAAATGAGAGGTACCCACTGGCACAGTGCTGCAACCACTTGTTACAATTTTGGTGTGAGTAGCAAGTCTAGGTAGAAGCATAGAGAGGAAAGGGACGTACTGGTTGGTGTACAGAGGCTCAGGTGGTGTCATGGTCATGGGTTCAGGCACACAGTTATGCAGGAGTCGCACACACAGGAGACCTTGGTGGACACTGTCCCGGCGGCTTTGGCGCCAGGCTCATAAACAAAAGTGAACAAGAACATCCATTTAACACCAAAAAGCTTTTATTAGGGACATAGCACTTCAGATGCATTGACCTGGAACATTCCATCCATTAAGTAGCCCCAAGTGTATTCTTGGGTGTGGCTGCTAATGTATTGCCTTCGCAAGTGCACATTCTCTAGGAGTAGCAGGGTGTGGCTGGTAAACCTGCCCTAATGGGCGTGCCCACGATCTCAGCTATATAAGCTGCCCCGATCCTCAAGACAGACGCTTCGTGTTATTCTGCACTTGCAAGCAGCGTAACGCTCCCCGACGCCTGAGGTCAGACTTACCTTTGAAGATCCTGCTTCCTGGACATCCTGCTTCCTGCCAGCATACTTACCAACTGGGGGTAGCTGTCACGCTCACCTGATTCCCACGGAGGCGCATGTCTGGCTTCGAGTGCTGATGCTTCTTTAGTGGTGAAGCGCAGGACTCTGAAGATGGACTGGAAGGGCCCCTCTACTCTGGTCTTTTCTGGCTCGCAGGAATATTCCCCTCTGCGTGAAAAGGGAGTATTACCTACTGATGGAATAATGCTCAAGCCTCCCACTCCCTTCCAGCCCTCCACGATACCCTTCCACGATTCCCCGTGAAGTCTCACCTTCGGGTCTGGAAGGATGAGTTCTCCATCCTGCTTCTGATGCAGGGGCGCGTTGAAACCCAGTTACTTCACGGGATTGAGGTTTGATGAGAGTTCAAAATAAGCTTGACTATTCAGGTGAGGCGCTGTAAGAGTTCTGTTGCAAGTTCAAAAGTTCAAGCTTAATAATAATGTTCATTGTCTTATTGCAGCAAGCGCTAATGCTTATGTCTTTTTTCCCCTTAGGGGCCGGGGTTCGGAATGCCGGAGATATGGCGCCGACCCGAAGTGAAACGTGCAGTTCCAGTAAATGACAGGTAAGTTCTGGATGAGCGTTCAGGTAATGTCTTTGCATTCGCTCATTCAATGTCCTTGTCTTTTTTCCCCATAGGGGCCGGGGTCCGGAATGCCAGGAAGCGGCAGGACCCGAAATGAAATGGGAATAACCACACAGGTAAGTCTTAGAAGGAAACTGAGCCTTTCCTATTCCCTTCCTTCTCTCACCTTGTTTTCTCGTCTTTGTTTCTCTAGGCTCTGAGAAGTGGGTGCAGATCCGGATGATCGCTGCTGAAGATGGAGGCGCCCAGGAAAGGTGAGTGAAATGCAGCGCTGCAGCGAGCGAAGCGAAATGCTTTTAAAATGATGTCTTCCCTTTCAGGATCGTCGGTGTGATGTCTCCGTGATGCAGCTTTAGCTGGTAAGGTCTTCTTTCTCCTCCAATTCTCTCTTATCTCCCTTTGCAGGCGACCCAGGATGCTGACAGGCGTGGCTGAAGTCCAGATGCAGGAGCTGACACGGTGAGCGTCCAGCTGCGAGGAGCAGAACAACGCGAAGCGTGAGTTGCTGATCGGGCGTGGTTCAAATAGCTTTGGAAGAAGTTCCAGGTATGTATCCTTCCACCGATCAGGTATGTATTCTTCCCCGACCACACCCAGGTGGAAAGTAGTCCCACAGGTAAAGTAGCTCCATTCAGGCCTCAAGAGGGCCTGGATGTAGCAGCATGGTCTGCATCAGGTAAGTGCACATTAAAACACTTGAACACATGTCTAGCTTTATGAGCCTGGCGCCTAAGGCGCCAGGACAGGGGTCTAACATGAGCCTGGCACCTAAGGTGCCAGGACTGTGTCCAAAGGGCCCCAGCTTGGGCCCGCTGGCACTTCCGTGGGGGGAATGATGCCTGCCTCTGGGGTTGCTGGGTCGGACCTGGCTCCTTGGAGGTAGGCATCATGACAGTACCCCCCCTCAAGGCCTCTCCCAAGGTTGTTCCCTCTGGGGGTTTTGGCTTGTTCGGAAATCTCCGGTGGAACCTTTGTATTAATCGAGGTGCGTGAACATGGTTACTAGGCTCCCACGATCTCTCCTGAGGTCCATATCCCTTCCAGTCAACAAGATAGAAGAGTTTTGACTTTAACACCTTGGAGTCTAAAATGTCTTTAACTTCGAATTCTAATTCCCCTTCAATTTTAACTGGGTCTGGAGGCTTGGACAGTCGGATCCCTGGTTGTACTGGCTTCAAAAGTGATGCATGAAAAACTGGATGAATACGCATGTTAGACGGTAAATCCAGTTTAAAGGCCACGGGATTGATTATAGCCTTGATGGGATAAGGTCCTATGAATCTGGGATTGAAGGTTCACGGGCCCTTGAGGGGTAAATGTTTTGTTGCTAGCCATACCTGGTCTCCTACTTGGTAAGGAGGAGTTTTACTTCGGTGCAAATCAGCGTTTTCTTTATACTTTTTCTTGCCTTGCTGTAAATGAGTTGCAGCTTCTTTGAAGGCTCGGGTTATTGTAGAATGCAGATGATTTACTGCGGGCATTTCCAGGGTCAGAGGTGGGTCTAGGTCAGAGGTCCGAGGATGGTGACCATACAAAGTATAAAAAGGAGTTTGTCCGGTTCCAGAATGCACTGAATTGTTGTATGCATATTCTGCGATCCAAAGGATGTCTTTACAATTTGACTCGGATTGGTGTAACATGCACCGAAGATATTGCTCGAGAATCTGATTGGTTCTCTCGGTTTGTCCGTCGGTCTGGGGGTGGTGGCTGGTGGATAACCGCACATCTATTTGTGCTAGTTGGCAACACTTCTTCCAAAAATGGGAGATAAATTGACTTCCACGATCCGAGACTAATATGGAAGGGAAACCATGTATGCGAACTATATTCTCCAGGAATTCCTTGGCCAAGGTGGAAGCTGAAGGCAAGAAGTGGGCCATTTTGGAGAATAGATCCACAATTACAAGGATAGTGTTGTAACCAGCACAAGGAGGCAGGTCAGTTATAAAGTCCATTGACAAGGTGTGCCATGGTGCCGGTGGAATATCCAAGGGTTGAAGTAGGCCGGCTGGCCTTTTCTTTTGACCCTTGTTTTGGGCGCAAATTCCGCAAGACAATACAAAAACTTTTCTCCAAGAAGGCCACCAGAAGTGGCGTTTGATTTTTTCCTCCGTTTTAGCGATACCAGGGTGTCCTTCAATTAATGATTCATGATGATGGGCAATAACAAGTTCTTGCAATTCTTTACTTGGCAGAAACAACCGCTCCTGGAAGTAGGGTAAATCATCCTTAACGGTGTAATGAGGACCCTTTTGACTCCATTCCAGTAAGGCTGAAGAGTCTACAAGTTGTTTTACTTGCGTTTGGATGTCCTCAATAGATTGCAATGAAGTTAAGCCTAAGATTCTTTGTTCAGGTATGATTGGCACAGGTTCTAAACTCGAATTGGGTTCTTCATGCCAATCCGGGATAAGGCGTCCGCTTTACCATTCTTGCAGCCAGGGCGATAGGTAATTACAAAATCAAATTCCGCAAAGAATAGAGCCCATCGGAGTTGTCGTGAAGATTGAGCTTTGGCCGTCTTTAAATACTGTAAATTTCTGTGGTCCGTAATTACGGTGATGGTGTGTCTTGCCCCGAGAAGGTAGTGACGCCAAGCCTTGAAAGCAGATTTAATAGCCAGTAACTCTTTGTCGGTAATTGCGTAGTTGATTTCAGGAGGAGAAAATTTCCTGGACCAAAAGGCCACAGGGTGTAGTTGGTTAGTTTCTGGGTCTCTTTGCGACAGGACAGCTCCCATGGCCGAACTGGATGCGTCGGTTTCCACAATGTAAGGGAGATCTGGGTGCGGGTGCTTCAATACAGGTTCAGAGGTGATTTTGGTTTCCAGGTCCTGAAAGGCTTGTTCGGCCTCAAGAGTCCATTCAAAGCGTTTGTTTTTCTTTAGGAGAGCTGTGATGGGTTGGACTGTCCGGGAAAATTCCGGGATGAATCTTCGATAGAAATTGGCGAAGCCGAGCATGCTCTGAACTCCCTTCACCGAGCTAGGAGATGGCCATTTGAGGATGGCGTCCACCTTTCGTGAGTTCATTCGGACTCCTTGAGGTGTCAGGATGAATCCGAGAAACTCAACTTCTGTGGTATGAAAAACGCATTTTTCGAGCTTTGCAAATAGTCTGTGCTGGCACAATTTCTCAAGAACTGCCCTAACATGTTTTCTGTGATCGGATTCTGAAGAAGAGTACACCAGGATGTCGTCAATGTAAACAATGACGCAGACATCGATAAGTTCCCGAAGAACATCATTCATAAAGTACTGAAAGGCGGCAGGTGCATTGCACAAACCGAAGGGCATCACCTGATGTTCGAAGAGCCCAAATTTGGTGCGGAATGCAGTCTTCCATTTGTCGCCTTCTTTTATACGCACCAGGTGATAAGCTCCTCAGAGATCTAACTTGGTGTACACACAAGCGTCTTTCACCTGGTCGATAAGCTCAGGGATCAGGGGCAGAGAATAACGATTCTTAATCGTTATTTGATTTAGGGCGCGATAGTCTATACATGTTCTAAGGTCGCCCTCTTTTTTCGGCACGAAGAACAGAGCTGAGGAGACAGGAGACTTGGACGGGCGAATAAAACCATTGGCTAGGTACTGATCTAAATACTGAGGCAGATGCAGGTTCTCAGGTTCCGTAAGAGCATAAACCCTACTACAAGGTAGTTGAGCATTGGGTACCAGATCGATTTGGCAATCATAAGACCGATGGGGAGGTAACGTGTTAGCCTGTTCCTTCTGAAAAACGTCTTGGAATTCTTGGTATTCTGACGGTAGCTGTACAGGGGTGGAAGTTGCTGAGGCTAGACCCATAACTGGATTTCTTGGATAACAAGTTGGTTCACAATCAGGAAAACTTATCTTCTTTGCTCGCCAGTCAATTCTGGGATTATGTGTTTCTAACCAAGGAATTCCAAGGATTACTTGAAATTGTGGGGCCTTGATCACATCAAACACAATTGCTTCCCGATGTCCATCCTGACCCACCAGTGTCACTTCAACAGTGGAATGCGTTACAGGCCCTGAGGCTATTTCGGTTCCATCTACTGTAGTAATGACATCTTGGGTTACTTTCGGGCGGAGAGGGAGCTTAATCCTAGAAGCCAATTCACGGTCTATGTAATTTCCAATAGCTCTACTGTCGATGTACGCTTTTATAGCCTGCAACTGCTGAGGCTGTTTTGGGTCCACAAGCACCATTGGCATGACAAAATGCGAGGTCAAAGAGTTTGTTTTCAAGCTCGGCAAGCGGCCCCCTACGCTTGTCGGGCTAGGTCGTTTCCCGAATCAGGTGTCAATAAATCGTTATCAGTGGCTCCAACCACCTTCTTAGGTGGTTTAACCGGACAATTTCGAAGAAAGTGACCGGAAGTCCGGCAATACAGACAAAGTTGCATTTGCCGCCTTCTCTCTCGTTCCTTCTGCGTTAATGGTCCTTTAACACCGCCGATTTGCATAGTTTGGATACATCGGGACTCTTGGAGTTAGCGTGGGTTTTGATCGGTACTCGGGTTTCGTACTTGAACCGATCTGCTTTTCTATTTTGAAGTCTGTGATCAAGTTGAACCACCAAGTCTATGTAGTCTGCGCAGACCTGGGGTAGATTTACAATCTGAGCTAGAACATCCTTAAGCTCTCCGCGCAGGCCTCGATGAAACAATGTGATCCTTTTGTTTTCTGGCCATCCAGTTTCCACAACCAGTCTATTAAAGGTGGCAACGTAGGACAGGAGATCCTGATTACCTTGTCGTAAGGATAGCAGTTCGTTATCAAGGGCCTGTCCTTGAGAGTGTCGAGCAAACAATCTTTCCATGCTGGCCTGGACGCCCTGAAAATCCTGGAGAATGGGATCATCCTGATTTACCAATGGAATAGACCAATCGGCAGCACTGCCACTGAGGTAAGATAGTATAAAGGCTACCTTGGTCTGGTCGTTAGGGAAGGCTCCGCGTCTGCATAGAAAGTGTAAATGACATTGGTTCATAAAGACGGCATATTTCTTGGGATCCCCCACAAAACGTTCAGGCGGGGCCAAAGGCATGTGTCCAGGTAGATTGATTTGAACCGGGTTATTCAAACCCATTGATGTGGAAGTACCTCCGGAATTAGGTAAAGGAGTGTGCCCTGCCTGGGCCTGCAATAACCTTTTGGCCAGGTCATCTGTTCTTTCCTTTGATAGGATAAGTTCTCTTTTGAGAGCGTTAGTCTCCTGGCGGGCTGAATGCACTTCTGCCCGTAATTCCCCCAAAAGCTGGGCCAGCTGATCTGTCTCGGAAGTCTCCATAGCGCCCGGGTGGGAAATTGTGGATAGGCTTCGCGTTCTGTCACGCTCACCTGATTCCCACGGAGGCACAGGTCTGGCTTCTTCAGTGGTGAAGCACAGGACTCTGAAGATGGACTGGAAGGGCCCCTCTACTCTGGTCTTTTCTGGCTTGCAGCAATATTCCCCTCTGCGTGAAAAGGGAGTATCACCTACTGATGGAATAATGCTCAAGCCTCCCACTCCCTTCCAGCCCTCCACGACACCCTTCCACGATTCCCCGTGAAGTCTCACCTTAGGGTCTGGAAGGATGAGTTCTCCATCCTGCTTCTGATGCAGGGGCGCGTTGAAACCCAGTTACTTCACTGGATTGAGGTTTGATGGGAGTTCAAAATAAGCTTGACTATAGGTGAGGCGCTGTAAGAGTTCTTTTGCAAGTTCAAAAGTTCAAGCTTAATAATAATGTTCATTGTCTTATTGCAGCAAGCGCTAATGCTTATGTCTTTTTTCCCCTTAGGGGCCGGGGTTCGGAATGCCGGAGATATGGCGCCGACCCGAAGTGAAACGTGCAGTTCCAGTAAATGACAGGTAAGTTCTGGATGAGCGTTCAGGTAATGTCTTTGCATTCGCTCATTCAATGTCCTTGTCTTTTTTCCCCATAGGGGCCGGGGTCCGGAATGCCAGGAAGCGGCAGGACCCGAAATGAAATGGGAATAACCACACAGGTAAGTCTTAGAAGGAAACTGAGCCTTTCCTATTCCCTTCCTTCTCTCACCTTGTTTTCTTGTCTTTTTCTCTCTAGGCTCTGAGAAGTGGGTACGGATCCGGATGATCGCTGCTGAAGATGGAGGCGCCCAGGAAAGGTGAGTGAAATGCAGCGCTGCAGCGATCGAAGCAAAATGCTTTTAAAATGATGTCTTCCCTTTCAGGATCGTCGGTGTGATGTCTCCGTGATGCAGCTTTAGCTGGTAAGGTCTTCTTTCTCCTCCAATTCTCTCTTATCTCCCTTTGCAGGCGACCCAGGATGCTGACAGGCGTGGCTGAAGTCCAGATGCAGGAGCTGACACGGTGAGCGTCCAGCTGCGAGGAGCAGAACAACACGAAATGTGAGTTGCTGATCGGGTGTGGTTTAAATAGTTTTGGAAGAAGTTCCAGGTATGTATCCTTCCACCGATCAGGTATGTATCCTTCCCCGACCACACCCAGGTGGAAAGTAGTCCCACAGGTAAAGTAGTTCCATTCAGGCCTCAAGAGGGCCTGGATGTAGCAGCATGGTCTGCATCAGGTAAGTGCACATTAAAACACTTGAACACATGTCTAGCTTTATGAGCTAAGGCGCCAGGACAGGGGTCTAACATGAGCCTGGCGCCTAAGGCACCAGGACTGTGTCCAAAGGGCCCCAGCTTGGGCCCGCTGGCACTTCTGTGGGGGGAATGATGCCTGCCTCTGGGGTTGCTGGGTCGGACCTGGCTCCTTGGAGGTAGGCATCATGACAGTAGCTGTTCTTACCTGTACATCTCTTCGGCAAACCAAGTATTGATCTTTACACTTTCTTTACACTTTCCGGAACGCTGAAATCTTCATCTTGGCACAGCAGCACGACACGCTCCATCGTCGACAGCAGCGCCTGCAAGGAAAAACAGAAGACAAGGCTAGACATTGAAAAAACAGTCACGCCCTTCCTTAAACCATCCCTTACCTGCTGTCGAACATTGCGGTAGCATCCATCTTCCATCCGGCCGCGTCTCACAGCTCCATTGAGGCTGCATTTCCATCTAAGGGAAGAAAACAGAAGAGAGACATTATTGCGGGCATAAATAGGAGCAACATATAAAGACATTAAACAGAACGAACAGCATCACAAGAGCTCAAGAAAGACTTAACAATCATAAGGAGAAGCATAGTTGCAACTGGACTAATCCTTATCAGGGATCAGCGAAGGAACTAGATCCCATTCAACGCGCCCCTGCCAGAAGTAGGAGGGCGGAGAACTTATCTTCCATAATTCACAGGTGAGCTTTATGGGCCGGCATATTCTCACAGAAACCGTACTTTGGGGTGAAGGGTTCGAGAGGTACAACAATCACAGATTGGCGCACTCGCACACTGTTATCTCCACGCAGGAGCAGTATCACCACCTACCACCGTTCACAACTTTTTCTACTGAGGGAGAGGCCTGAAGGGGGTGATTCAAGTTCAGGGAGGGTTGTAACCATGCCCCAACACCTCCACAGAGACCAGGTGAGCGTAACGGGTGGGTTGGGGGTTTCCAGACTGCATTTAAGGAATGACAAAAGGAGCATAATTCCCCTCATCTGAGAAAGAAACCCTGTGCAGCTCTGGCAGCTTGCAAATCCAATCACTGCAAAACCGACCATTGGAGACAAACAGAATGCAGTGTTCAGTCCCTGAAATGCTTTCAGGGGATGTGTGATGACCGAAATATGGCGGTCCAAGCAGGTGCTCCAATTGATAGCCACATGTGAGGCAGCTCCCTTTGATCCAGTTTCTCCATGAAGCGGCCAGCTTGGCTATTTTTCAATGTATTGATCAAACATGCTCCAAGATGGCCGCCTGCTCCGCGTGCAGAGGAGCTGATGCTCCACCAGGCAGACCCCCTCTGTGATTGGACAACTGCATCCAGATTTCATCAAGTCCTGTGTGCCGGCAGCATAAACTGGCTCCTGCCTCAAGGCCCTGCAGAAAGGCTTCTGTCTGAGCCTGTCGGGGCCTTGAGGGCCTCGGAATCCCTGTTCAAACTATGATCCGTCGTCCTGGCTAATTACTTGACTGCTTCCTTTGTGACTGGTTCACTGCAGTCATTAAATTGAGTTTGGCTGATCTCCAACACTAACTCTCCTGAAGCGCCTACAATGCCTTTCACCCCTCCATCCTCGCCTCAACTACCTTCTTTCTTTTCACTGCACTTGAGACTCTCTTTTGTGTGTAGCATTACATCTGTACACCATCTGCATTGTATTGCTTGTTGCCGCCTTCTTAAAATCTAATTTGGGTGTGCTTTGAAAATCGAATTTAGGTATGTTAGCATTACAGCTGTGTACCATCTGCATTGCATTCCTTGTTGCCTCCTTTTCAAAATCGAATTTGAGTGTGCTTTTATAATCTATTTAGGTTTGTTAGCATTACATCTGTGCACCATCTGCATTGCATTGCTTGTTGCCTCCATTTTCAAATCGAATTTGGGTGTGTTTAGTTCATACATTTCTGTACCACTTATTGATTACTACTCCATCTACTAGGCTAAAACTGTGCTGTGAAGCCACTCCTCCTTCATTCCTTGTCTAAACCTCTGACATCCCATGGCTCTCTCCATTTCTCCCATATTCTCTAACTGCTACACATCACCTATCTCTCCCCCTCTCTCTCAATGTCCGGTAGCACAATAAAGAAATCTTGAGTGCAAACCCTGGACATCCCATTGCAGACACCTATGCCAGTGCTTCCTCTAAAGAGGTTTTCACTGATATCCTTTTCTCTGTCTCCTCTCCAGATCTATGGACCCCCATCTCTTCTCTGTTCTTCCACATGTTCCTCCATTAACAGTGGCACCAAGAGGGAAGCCCTCTTGGCCGGTTTCTCATCCTCACGCTGCTTTGTTAATGTCCATCACACTGGCACCATCCTGGTTCAGGGTCCTCAACCCAACCTCCTTCTCTTTGACCAGATCCTGCCATCTCTCATTACCTTCCTTCCTTCGCCTCCATCTCCCCCTTCTACTTTCTCCCTCCTCTGAATGGTGTACCATGCCCCACCAAAGGCACAGACCTCCTCCACCTGGTGACTCTTCATGCCCGCTCAGCCAACAAACACTCCTCTGACATTTGCCTCCTTCTTGAAGACAAAGACCTCGACATTCTCGCTCTTACCAAGACTTGGTTCAATGCCAGCTAAGTCACTGCCTTTGACTCCCACCTCCCTGACGGCTTCAAGATCATTTCCAAGCCTCGACCTCACCGCACTGGCAGTGGGGTTGCCTTTATCTTCCCCGAGTGGGTTCCTGCTTCCATCTTACCATCCAGCCCTATTCCTCCTTTGAAAGCCTGATTTGCAAGTTGGTCATCTCTCCCATTTCCACCCTGACCCATTGCTACCATCTACCGCCCTCCAGGCTCTGAATGGGCCGACTTCTGCTCTTCCTTACTTTCATCCACCTCTAACCTCCTCCTCCTGGGTGATTTCAACATTCAACTGGACTCCCCTGGCTCTGCATTCATTCTACTAACTGACCTCTGCACCTTACTTGCCCTCTCCATTCTCCCTTTCGGGACAACCCACTCAGCTGGACACACCCTGGATGACCTCATGCCCTCTGACCTCTCTCTCTCCCCCCCCCCACTAGTCACCACTCTCTCCTGGCTAAATAATTACAAAGTTATTCCTAACGCTGAATCCCTAGCACAAAGTTAAATGACCCTATCTGTAAATAATCGCGTATCGATTGATTGAAGGCCCTAGTGATTGCTGCTGAGCCGACTACAAGGGATGTCGAGATCCTGACCCTAAACTCTCTAAAACACTTTCCTAGTGTCTACAGGTGCACACAGCATGGAGGTCGGTATTTTGTATTTTAATCTTTCCGCCCCCACAGCGTGTGCCTTATCGTTAAAACAACAAAGTGACTCTATGACCTGACGGTCAATAGAAGTATTCTTAAAAACAACCTATTTTCTCACCATTGTGGTGTAATGGAGGGAAAATGTGTGATAACTAGAACAATTTCTTTTAACAAGCCGTTTTCTTTATTTAAAATGGTGTTGGGGTCTGGGTTATCAACCAGTCCTCTTAACAACAGTCAACCGGTTTCAGCGGGATTCTTGAGTGGCTGTTTTCTTCAGGACGAATACACTACTTAATTCTGATATTCTCAAGGTATCTTCAAACCTATGAAATGTTATAGGATGTCTTCCGTGGTCCAGAGTAGATATAGTGGAATAATCCCTGATCCTATAAGGACAAAGACAAGAAAGACAGGTGGGACTGTCGTCAGTCTCAAGTACTATTAAAACCCTTTAAAAGACGTATATTGGAAGGTGCTGCAACTTTGAAATAGAGTTCTCCTTAACTCTATATGTCAAAGTGCTAGGTCATGTAGTCCGTTATATGCTGCAGGTCTCTTGGCCTCAGCTGCATAAATGGTTATGCCTTTGACGTTCAATTCTGTGCGAGGAAGATGTGTGGCTCTCTCTTCTCTGAATTGTTCTCAATGTAATGGGGAGGAGTATCAGATTGTTGTGTAAATACTTTTATGGGCATTCTCCGGTATCTGCACTCAGATATTTTACGTGTTTAGTGCCTCTCATTCACTATAGTTTAACCCGCTTGGTGAACTATATCTAGTGTTTCTCAACTCTATTACAATTTATGATGTTTAAGGGACATCCATCTACTAATCAGGATGTTCGTTTATCTCACAGTCATGGGGCATACTTAAAGGCGATGCAGCCGCGATTTTTAGTGTTTGCGGCCGTGATTAATGGTGCTTCCCTCTATCTAAATGCCTCGCTGTCATTAAGTTAATTTCCTCCTGCTTGGTCAGAACGTATTGCGTATTATGAGTAAGAGGAGAAATTGCGGGCTAAGGCTCTACGTAACAGTCGGAGCGTATAGATGCAGAAAGTGGGGTTGCCGCCAGACACGCTTCCCTCTGTCTCCTTATCTCGCTGCCTCTCGTTATGCGATCCGATTCGGCGGCATCTTGGGCCATGTTTACACATATCACTGTGTCACATGCACGTGATCGCGTATCGACTACAGATCTGGCTCAGGTTTACCTGGGAGTTGTAGTTTGTTATTCCAGTGCCATATTCACATAAAACGTTTTGTGACCCGTAATGGCGCCATTCAGGACTATATTCGCATCTATTGCCGCGTCATGTTCACTACAAATGTAGCTCGAAATTTACCTGGGAATTGTAATAAGTGATGCTATGCCATGTTTGTATAAATGGCCGCATTGTGTTCACTCGAAAGTATAAATACTATGACAGATGCCCGGGGATACCTGGGGGTTGTAGTTAAAGTTTAGTCCACTTCAGATCACCAATATTCTCAAAGTATTTAATGTCAATCCTCCATTGTTGTTGTGTAATTGTGGGTTTTTAAAAAAAAATAATTTATTACATGATGTATTACACATACATCCAGCATGTAGCTAATTAATCCCCTATACACGGGATTCAAAAAGTGGAATGCTGTTGTGTGTGTGAGGGTGGCGGTCTCACAATTCAGTTGTAAAGACCATGGTCAAAGGGGTGAGGGTAACGGGAAGTTCCTCTTAGCTGTACTTCTGTTTGACCATTAACTTTATAGAACCGCCAGGGTTTGCCAACAGATCTCCTCATTTAAGCCTACCAAGTGGCTGCGGGTCCTGTATATCCATTGTTGTTCTCTTTTCAATAAGAGGGCTGTGATGTTTCCACCTCTTTTGGGTAATCTGACTTTCTCTAATATGGTCCACGTTAGGTCGGTTTCAGTATGTTGTTTCTCAATGTAGTGTTCTACCAGTGGGGCAGTTCTTTTTTGAGTCCTGATATTGGATCGGTGCTCCCCTATGCGTATCTTTATTGCTCTTGTCGTCATGCCAATATACTTCTTAACACAGGGGCACTGCATTAGATACACTACATTTGTTGTGTTACAATTAGTCAGACTCTTCTGTTCCCAAGGGTACTTCCAGCCTACATCTATAGCTGTAGTATGCTGTGTGTATTTACACACAGTACAGGTCCCACATGCAAATAATTCTTCACGGGTATTCAGAGGAGCAGTTTCTGTGCCTCTGGATGCCTGGAATCCAGATCGTTGGTCGTGGAGACACCAAAATGCTCAGTGTGGTAGCTGAGTTGGGGCAAGGCCAGCTTCTCAAGCAGCTTCCCCAGGAAGGGGGTGATGGAAATAGGATGGTAGCTGGCAGGGCAAGTAGGGTCAGAGGAGGTTTTTTCAGGAGTGAGCGCACAAGGGAGTTTTAGGGAGAATCCTCTGTAAAGGCTAATTTCCCAAACCTAGTGAGTCCCCCAGCAGCTTTGCTGGATTTTTGGGGTTTATTTTTTTCTCCTGCTAAGAGTGAGACTCTTTTCTCCCACTCTTAGACATGATTTGAGATATCCTTTGACTTTGTGATGTGTTTTATGGGCTATGGGGTCTTTTACTCCATAGGGTTTCATGTGTTTTTGGTAAGTGTGTTACACAGCACCCTCCGTGCAGTAACACAGGGGTGTCATAGTGACCCCCAAACATAGACTCCATACCCTGGCACTGACTACTGTCTCCCACGGCATGTAAAGTCACCATTGACTTTACTAGTCTTAAATTGTGAACAGAACCAGTACAAACCATCAAATGGTGGAAGTACTGGTAGGGGTAATTAGATTGTCCCTGGGTCTGTTTTTCGAGGGGGCACTGTGCAGATCCCCCTCGTCGAGTTTCTGGCTAGTGGCCGTGGTTACTACACAAAATATTCCACCGGAATATTTCCTGTGGGACTTTCCCATTCATTTTAAACGCACCACTTTTTTTCGGTGCAATGTTAAAGATACCGCCGGGTTATTTATTTAATATTTATTTCCCGGTTGGGTCTTTTTGCCAGGACTCGGTTTTAAAATGGCGTTTGTGTTCGCCTCTGTAACTCCAACCCAAGTCGAGCCCTTCCACTTTTGGCGGGCTTCTGCACATAAGCCACCAAAAGTGGTGCCACTCTGTCTGGGTCTACAGGATGTGTGGGAGGGCGGTTTAGGCACCATGGACTGAGTTGCCTCGGCAACTCAAGTCGCACTCTTGTGTGATTGGCCCAGTGGTGAGCCGCCCGGCTCATCCCTGACCGCCTATCTGCCATTCAGTCCTGGTGCGCCTCCAACGATCTCTGCCTCGATGCCTGCAAAACTGAGATCCTTCCCATCGGGACCCCTGCTCCCTCCTCCTTCCCCTCACTCTGGCCTTCCTCCTTGGGCTCTCCCCCTGCACCTTCAACTGAAGGCAGAAATCTTGCAGACAACTTTAAATCCTCTCTCTCCTTCGTCCCTCACATCCAGGACATTGCCACAAAGTCCCACTTTCAGCTCTTCCTTCTCAAAGGAATTTTACCCTTTCTCACTTTCCCTCAGAGGCTCAATCTGACCCAAGCCCTGGTGCTCTCTAGGCTTGACTACTGCAACAGCCTCCTCCTGAATCTACCATCTTCCACTCTGCAACCCCTCCAGCTAATCCAGAATAGGGCAGCAAGACTTATCCCTGGCCTTAGCACAAGGACTGCATCTCTCCTGCACTAGAAGGTCTTCACTGGCCCCTGGTTTCTGCACGGATTAAATTCAAATCCCTCTGCATCATCCACAAGGCTGTCTGGGCGCGGGGACGACACTATCTTCAACATTAGCTCCCTAAATACTCCCCCCCTCTAGACCACTATGTTCCTCTGGCACCAACTCTTTGTGTGTAAAGCGTTTTACGAAACAGAGGACAGCGGGTCGTTTACTCTCCTCAATGGGCTCTGTACTTTGGAATAGCCTGCGCCTTGAGCAGGATCTTCTCAAATTCCGGAAGCTCCTTAAAACCTTCCTCTTTTCCTCCTCCTTCCCTTCCTCTCTCCTCTGCTAAACCCACAGTTGCTGAATCAGTGTCCTGGGCTCTCATGCATCCTCGGGGCCCTGAGCTCTGACACCAATTCTGCCCAGCTCCTGTCTATCCACAGCACTTGCATCTGCGCACCCTCCGCTCTGGAGGTTCGTTTTTACACCTCCCGCAGCCCCAGTCCGTGTAGCACTCAACATTCCTAGCACTTCATACTTCATCTGTGGCGCAACCATGATCTTGGACTCCCCAGCACTTACGCCCTCTTCACTGTTGTACTTGCACTTTTGAGACTTATAAGCACTATTATTCAAACAAAATCCAACATCTGAGACTGGGTTTCAAGATTGCAGGTGAAATGTATTATACAATATACATCAAAATAAAAAACACTGGAGCAGGCTTTAGTTCAAACCACTACCAATTTATGGCGAGTGCGGAAGTGAAGTACATGAATGGTACTTTTGTCTTTCCTTTTATACAAATTGAGCCTGCGCCAACACAGTTGGTTCATCATTCATTCACAAAAGATGATCAAATACAAACCTGTTTAGCATATATACTCCACAATTTGACCAATGCTTATCTAATCCCAAGTGTGTATAACAAACCATTTATTTCTCAGTTCGCAGATGTTCCTGCTATGTCAAGAATCTTAAATTTACTCATGGCTCAATCGGATCTTATTTACACGAGTTCATGATCAGTGACTCATGTTTGAAGTCATTGAAACATAAACACATCAGCCTTTTGCATCAACACTAGTAATCCTTTTCAAGCATGCTTCGAAGGCTGTCTCACATGGTTTTGATAAGACTGAGAAGGCTGAGCACTACAATTCAATGTTTAACCCGGTCAGCCTTTACATTTTACCTACAGAATTGGCTATGTTGAAACAAGGTTTTCTTTCCCGCTAGATAAGAGGACTCGCCTTTTATCTTATGTAACCTAGGTTGTATCAACAAGGGCCAAGAGACCAGAACACACCTTTCGAAGGGATTGTGTCCTCCGACGTATTCCTTATCTTTGATATACGTTTCCAGTTTTCTCTGTAGAGGGCGCTGTGCTGCGACGTCCGCCGAGTCGATATCCCTCGACGGCCACCGTATCGGCGCCGACGTCACCATGCCCATAAATAGACATGCGCTGCGTCCGTTGCTCAGTTCCGTTTTTCCGTGCTTGTGGGGCCTCGGAACGTCGTTGCTCAGTTCAGTCAGTTAATCTATATCTAATTCGACGAATATTCCTTATCGTTCTCGATGGCTTCTTCATCAGAAGCGACGACGCCGCGATCCGGCTTCAAGAAATGTCGAGACTGTGGTAAAGAAATGTCAATAACGGATCCACACAGGGTCTGTTTATGGTGCTTGGGGCCCGAGCACCATTGTTCGGAGTGCGAGGACTGTATGTCCGTGACGGCGAAAGCCCTGAAGGAGCGAAAGGGGAAGCTCGAGAGAGGTAAGTCAGCCAAAACCTCCTCAAAGGTTTCGTCGGTCGAGGCATTCGTCTCCTCGCCATCGAAAACACTCCCATTCTAGATCTCGAAGCAGCTCCCACCATTCGTCGAGATCTAGACACTCGAAAAGGAGACGTCGAAGATCCTATTCCTCGTCATCTTCGGTGTCCCCAGAAAGAGTTTCCTGTCCCACCAAACACAGTTCTCAAACCGAGTGGGAGGAATTCAGAAAGAAAATGTTAAGTGTCTTCGAGAACGCGGCCTCGACCCCCTCGAAGACAGCTGAGGGTGATACCCCGGGTGAAAAACCCAAAAAATCAAAACGCTGCGAGTCGCAGCACCCGGCGAAACATTCCACCCGAGAGCGCCATGAGCCATCGGGTAAGAAGACACCGTCGTTGAGGGTTCCTTCGACGCCGTCGTCGAAGATTCCCTCGACGCACGGGTCGGCGCCATCGACGGCGTTGTCGAAAGGTTCCTCAATGCATCCGTCGATCGACTCGACGCCATCGTCGATGCCGATGAAAGAGAGGACCAAGGCTCCACAGCCAACGGTGTTTTCAAGGGCCTCCGGCACGACGCCGAGACCATCGTCCATGCCCTCGAGTAGGATCCCGATCCTCTCGAAATCTTCGAGGCCCCTTCCAGTTTTCTCGACGCCATTTTCAGCGCCTTGTAGGCCGGTTACATCGGCGTCAACGACGTCGACATTTTCTCGTCCGATAACGAGGAGTTTGGCTCCTTCAGCCCTAGAGATGGGCTTTACTCCATTTCAAAGAGAATACCCTGCTCTTTCTTCAATTTATGAAGAAAGAGAAGACTCTGACCAAGAAACTTTTGGTTTACAGAGATCCTCACTGCCTGCTGCAGAGGATTTTACCTTTGAAGAAAGGAGGCTGAAGGAACTACAGGACTCATTTCATGAGGCCAGTGGACTTGACACTTCCCCAGAAGTGGAATTTGTAAAGCCAGACCCAGGGGAACATGCAGAAACACCATATAGAACCCTGATGGCAAGAATAATTGAATTTATGGGTTGGTCTGCGTCTTCACCTGTTTTTCAACAGGATGATCTAACGGATATATTGGACAAAGGCCCACAGGAGGACCCGGTGGTCCCCTTTCATGCAGCCCTACAAAGAAAAATTGCTTCCAATTGGGAGACTCCCGAAGTCATCCCAGCAGTCAATAAAAGATTGTCGATAAAGTATAGGGTAGCGGCTGCTGACCCTGAATACCTGTCAAAACACCCGACCCCAGAGAGCCTGGTGGTTCAAGCGGCAACTTCATCCAGCAGTAGGACTGCTTTCCCTACTGTCCCACAGTACGGAAAGAGGTACGACTCTATGGAAAAGAAAGTCTTCTCTGCCTGTAGTATGGTGTTGAAGTCCATCAGCGCCACCTGTACGCTCGCCAGGTTCAGTCACACATTATGGGAGTGTGCTTCATCAGCGGCTGACTGCATACCCGATGGAGAGGAGAAGGAAGCCTTATTTAACATCATTCAAGATGGCAAAGATGCCATGTGCGAGTCTCTTCAAACTGGCATCGATTCCGCTGACAGTATCAGCAGGGCCATGGCGGCTAGTACAACAATCCGCAGGCATGCGTGGTTGTGAAAGTCTGTCTTTGCTCCAGATGCACAGGCCAGACTTTTGAATATGCCCTTTGATGGCTCTTCATTATTTGGAAAAAAGGCTGATGACAGTCTGGAAAAGTTACAAACTTCTAAAGCAGCAGCAAAATCCTTAGGAGCTGCTATCCGCCAAACTCCTTTTCGCCCCTCAGGAACCTCTGGGAGAGGAAAGTCCTTTCGCTATTATTCCGCATTCGGAAAAGGCAGAGGATAGCCGGCTCAAAGGGGCCAAAGAAGATCCACCCG
This sequence comes from Ambystoma mexicanum, assembly GCF_040938575.1. Taxonomy (NCBI): domain Eukaryota; kingdom Metazoa; phylum Chordata; class Amphibia; order Caudata; family Ambystomatidae; genus Ambystoma; species Ambystoma mexicanum. The sequence goes on from NC_090933.1 coordinate 41,994,727, forward strand.
AGGTGGACGGGTCAAAGGTACTAAGACCGCAGCAGCAGCAGGTGCCTCTTTACCCTCGGCATCTGCATCAGCTGCCCCCAAACCACTCTGAGGCCTTTGCACACAAGACACTTGTAGGGGGCAGGTTAACTCACCATCTGACGGAATGGCAGGCTATAACGTCAGATGCTTGGGCGTTGGAGACAGTTGCCCAAGGTTACTGCCTACCCTTTCTACTCATCCCTCAGAGACATCCACCGGGGAACAGCTCCTGAAAAGTTCCAGATCCGCTCCTCTTGCAGGAAATTATGGACCTGTTAGAGAAAGGTGCCATAGAACCGGTACCTGTAGCGGACAGGAACAAGGGCTGGTACTCCCCCTACTTTCTCATACCAAAGAAGGACAGAGGACTGAGACCCATCCTGGACTTAAGAGAATTGAACAAGTTCCTCAGGAAGGACAAGTTCAAGATGGTAACTCTCTCTCAGATCCTTCAGGCCCTCCAGCTCCAGGACTGGCTAGTATCTCTGGACCTTCAGGATGCTTATTTCCATGTGCCAATCCATCTCAAGCACAGGAAATACCTGAGGTTTGCAATTGGCAACTCTCATTATCAATTTCGAGTTCTGCCATTTGGGCTGACCTCCGCCCCAAGGGTCTTCACCAAACTGATGTCGGTAGTGGCGGCGAGTCTAAGGAGGGAAGGGATCCACTTCTATCCCTACCTGGACGATTGGCTGATCAGGGCCGTATCTTCGGAACAGGCCCGGACCCAGCTAGATTATGTCTGCCTCTTCCTTCACAGACTGGGCTTCTCCCTCAATTTAAAGAAGTCGCAGATGATACCATCTCAGAGACTCCAGTTCATTGGAGCGGTCCTGGACGCTTCCCTGGGAAAAGCCTCGCCACCAGAGGTGAGGGCTCAAGATATTCTACAGATGGTCACCAAGTTTCAAAATGCCCAACGTCTCCCAGCCTTTGACTTTTTGAGGTTGCTAGGCCTCATGGCATCCTGCATCTTCCTTATGCCAGAGGCTCGCCTGAGAATAAGATCTCTTCAGTGGGCACTGAGAAGTCAGTGGTCACAATTCTCAGGAAGAATGTCAGACCTCCTCCGGATTCCAGACAAGGTAGCCCACGACCTTCAGTGGTGGGCCTATTCAGAGAACATCTTGAAAGGAGAACTGTTTTGGCAACCATGGCCGGAGATAACAGTAGTCAAAGACGCCTCGCTCACAGGGTGGGGAGCCCATGCCAACGACTTGACCATCAGCGGTCGTTGGTCTCCATCGGAGTCCAGACTACATATCAACCTATTAGAGCTGGGAGCGATCAGACTAGCGCTGAAAGCTTTCCTGCCATCAGTACAGGGGAGAAATGTCCTGATAATGACAGACAACACGGTGGCCATGCACTACCTCAACAAAAGAGGAGGCATAGGTTCACTACCACTGTGCAGAGAGACAATGCAGCTCTGGTTTTGGTCAATTCGGGAAGGAATCTCTCTATCGGCAGTCCGTCTAGCCGGAGTGAAGAATTTGACAGCGGACGCTCTGAGCAGGCAGAGCACAGTCTCCCACGAATGGGAGGTAGCTCAGGAAGTCCTTCAAGAGATCTTTGCCCTTTGGGGAACCCCTCAGGTGGATCTGTTCGCCACAAGCACCAACAGGAAGTGCGATCTGTTCTGTTCAAGGGAATTTCACCCGAGAGGAGCTCTGGGAGACGCGTTCGTAGTGGACTGGGAGTTTCCACTCCTTTACGCGTTTCCACCAGTCCCTGTTATTCCTCAAACGATCAGGAGGTTGAGAAGATTCCGGAAAACCATGATCCTAATTGCCCCGGACTGGGCCAGGAGAACGTGGTACCCGGACCTTCTAGATATGTCCATCTGTCCTCCAATCCGTCTTCCACTCAAAGAGAATCTTCTCTCGCAGAAGGGAGGTCAGGTTCTCTATCCAGACATCAGAACCCTCAACCTTCACGCTTGGCTTCTGAAAGGTTGAGGTACAAGGATTGGGATCTCCCTGATAACGTCATGGAGGTGTTGCTTTCGGCCAGAAGACCAGCAACAAAGACTTTATACCGCTGCCGTTGGAACAAGTTTTGCAGCTGGTGTAGGGAAGAGAATATCGACCCTTTTTCATGCGGTACACCAACGGTGCTATCGTTTCTACTCTACTTGGCAAACTCAGGCCTTCAAGTTGGCACTGTAAAAGGCTATCTCGCAGCGCTTTCTATCTTCAAGCGCACTGCGGAGGAACCATTGTATTTCAAAATTCCTCTAGTGGTACAATTTCTGAAGGGTCTGACTAATGTTTACCCTCCAAAACCATTCCAGGTTCCATTATGGGACTTAAACTTAGTCTTAAACTTCTTAATGGGCACTCCATTCGAGCCACTTCACTCTTGCGCATTAAGATTTCTCAAACTTAAAACTGTCCTACTTGTAGCACTAACATCAGCTAGAAGGGCGAGTGAGCTTCAAGCTCCCTCCTGTAAACTCCCAAATACAATCTTCCACAAGGACAAGGTTGTCCTCCAGGTGAAGCCTAATTTTCTCCCAAAGGTAGTTTCTGAATTCCATATTACTCAGAAAATTACCTTGCCTTCATTCTACCTTCCTCCCCATCCGGGGAAAGAGGAGGAAAGGCTACACAGGCTGGACCCTAGGCGAGCTCTCAGCTTTTACATCAGCAGAATGGCTAGAATCAGGCAAGCAGACCAGCTGTTTGTAGGATACTCAGGTCACAAGTTGGGACTACCCATAACAAAACAAACCATCTCCAGGCGGATTATCTTGGCCATCCTGGAATGTTATAGACTAGCAGGGAAAGAGCCACCCCAAAACCGCAGGGCTCATTCAACCAGGGGTATCGCAGCTTCTTCGGCTCTCCAGAGAGGGGTACCGGTCCGGGACATATGTGCGGCTGCCACATGGTCGTCCGCACATACATTCACAAAATTTTACAACCTGGATTCCTCCACTGCTCAAGAGACCAGATTTGGCAAAGCCGTATTACACTCGGTCCATCCCTAAAGGGATATATAACACTATCACTCCCTCCTCCAATTACATACCACTGCTATGGGAGTCTATCAAACATGAGGGATACGTCGGAGGACACAATCCCTTTGAAGAACAAGTTACTTTCTTACCTGATAACGTTCTTTCGACGGGATGTTCCTCCGACGTATTCCTTATCGCCCCTCCCATCCATCCCCACATTGATAATTTCCCTTGTGGTTGCAGCTTTCGCTCCTTCAAGGTTACTAACCAATTCAGGCATGTCTTCCTTATACTACAAAACGGAACTGAGCAACGGACGCAGCGCGTGTCTATTTATGGGCATGGTGACGTCGGCGCCGATACGGTGGCCGTCGAGGGACATCGACTCAGCGGATGTCGACGCGCAGCGCTCTCTACAGAGAAAAAATTTCCGAGGCCAGGAAGCTGGAAACGTATATCAAAGATTAGGAATACGTCGGAGGAACATCCCGTCGAAAGAACGTTACCAGGTAAGAAAGTAACTTGTTCTTCTGCACAGGTCCAGTTTTTTCAACACCAACATGTTTTGCAATGACTAAAGGAAAAAAGGCCACGAGTACGAGTCTATTTTGGTTCATTTGGTGAAATTGAAAAATGTACCCCTTTTTAAACCTTGCAAGAAAACAGGAGGTTCGCATAAATGGATTAGCTTAAGGCTAAATAACTACATATATTTATAATTATATTCTAACAAACCCTCCTTTTAGCCTCAGCTAATTTATTTTTCCTGATGAACAATCTGAATCGGTTAGGTTTTCAATATCTATATTCATTAAGTCCTGAATTTGCATTTTTCATCATCATGGCATTGGCTTCATGGCTATCCATGGGAGGGGTTTCATTTTTGTACTACTCTGACACAGCTCTGGGAAAAAGGGAACAACATACAGGAATGCACTAGAGACAACAACTGCAACCTAACATTAGTCCTAACACCACTAACAATATGGCTTGGTAGTGGCTTCATTTTCATTGGGCAGAAGTGTATTTAAAAGATTTACAGAATCATATTCAAGGAACCAGAAGAAGGCGTAAAGTCCTATCACTAAAATCGTACAAAATGTCAATATTGCTATTCGATCTTCTGTGGTCCATAGTTTTTGTGAGCGAGAAAGTAGAAACACTTTATAGTTTTTAATTCAGATTTGACCACCAAGTGGATGCAACTCCATAATACCGGTTTCTTCAGTCCTTAGATGCCCTGTTACTTCCTTGTGTGCACAGGGAACAAGACACGTTGATTTGTTGTGTGTGCATGGCTGACCTCAAGATCAGACCTGCACTTGTAGGTTTCCGGTGGGCACAGAACTGACACCAGTACCAGATCTGCACTTGTAGATTTCAGAAGCCCAACCCTATTCTATCCTGGGTCTCAGATTGTATCTGGTTGCTCCTGGAATTGTATGATCTTCGAACAAGGTGGGTGTCAGTATTGAAGGCTTTATATGGGAATATGACAGACTCACAGGGGTGCAAAAATCCTTTATTTCAGACAAAGGAGAAATATCTCCTTCAGAAGGTAAGGGAAAAGGAACCAATTTGATATGAGCAGTGTGAATTCAGTGTTTTTTCACTTCCACCCGAACAGCAGTGTGGGTGGCTAACAAGAACTGGTGTGGCCCTGTCCAGCGTGGTTCCAGTGCGGTGCTCCTCTGGAGTTTTTTCACCATAACAGACTCACCAGCTTCACCCGATGAAGTTCTTGTAGATTCTTGTCTGGTAAACTATCATTCACCTGCTGATGAATAGAACGCAATTTTTCAGTCAATTGTTTACAATCAACAAGCAGTGGGTGCTCAATGTCCTTCAATGCTGGTGGTCTAGGAGCACCCCAAACATTTGCTGGTCTACCCATGACTTTTTCATAGGGGCACAGCCCTGATTTGGTTGCAACTTTAGTTGCTAAAGGTAGAGTGTCTGGCCATTTAGTTCCTGTGTGCGCACACATTTTAGCTATTTTATTTTTCAAAATTCCACTGTGACATTCAATTAACCCCGCACACTGTGGGTGATTAGCCATGTGAAATTTATTTTGCAGAAATGCATGGGGTTCCCGGTTTTCCTTGGTGGCTTGAACACCCTGGGCCCAAATCTGTATGGTGTGCACAAGAGCCAAATTCCTGAAAATCTGCTGTGTGAAAACACTTGGGGTTACCCGTGTTTTAGGCTTTTCCCTTTGCGCCCAGGTAGGTGCACCCCCACATGTGAGGTACCGTTTACGTCGGGACACCTGTGGGAAGGTAGGACATGTGGTGTTGATGGCGTGTTTCGATGTGTGGCCTGAGTGAAATGTCTGACAATTGTGTTTTTTTCCACCAAATTTCAGCCATTTCCCACTGCCCACCCAGTAAAACACGTTGCCAACAACAGATGGCCTACCTTTCCACGTTCCCACAGGTGTCCCACCGATATGTGGATTCCCACGGGTGTCCGCTTTTTGGAAATGCATGGGGTTCCCTGTTTTCCTTGGTGGCTTCGACACCCTAGACCCAGATCTGTAGGTTGTCTGCATGAGCAAAATTCCTGAAAATCTGCTGTGCCAAAAGGCTTGGGGTTACCAATTTGTTTTTCCTAAAAGGAGCCAACTTCCTCTATCTAGGGCCCACACATCATTGCCAACATGACTTCCCTACTACCCGTTGCCGCCCATACCACTGACACTACAGCCACAGTCCCTCCATCCTCCCCCACATTACAGTCCATACTAACAAAAGGAACATTTTTAACTACTTACATAAACCAGCGGAAGCTTTCGAATCACCACAACTGCAAAGGAAACAAAAAAGAATTACAATCTGTACTCAGCCCACCAATACTACATGGAAACTTTGAGGCTGCTATCTGCAAACTTTTCGATTCCTTCCACCAGTCACATGGCACATACCAGTCATCAACCACCACGGAAGGGTGAACTGCAAACTGATGGGAAATGGGAATAAGACCAATGGGCGTATGGAAACCTGCATCACTACGTAAATATTGTGCAGATGGCATATTGACAAACTGCCCTCCCAGGGGAACAGCACTGTTCAGCCGGTCTGGGGGGCAATTTGTGGGCTCCGCACCTCCAACACTCCAGCCCCAGTTCCCACCCACCCCACTAACAATCCGCCCCGCGTAATATACAATGTTGAAATAACCCAAATTCCATACTTAAATCACAAAGGAGAAGCTTGCACTGTAGAAGACCTGTAAAGGGAAAAAAAATACATACATTATCTCTGTCAGCCCAGCCAAAAACCAACCCACCCAGTTAGGCCCCCCAATGGAAGGGGCAGTAGGTTTTGGGAACCATGGGGACAGATTGGTGCCCATCTGTGCCAAGGGAAGTTGGCTAAACAAAGAAAGAAGCTGAAAATGGTAGGCTGCATTTTAGGGGGGGCTGAACCCTAAACTACCGGGGAATGTTGTAATGGAAAGGGGGGTGGCCCTCTCCCTACACACCCAAAATGGAGTGGGGGCCATCTCATGCAGCCCTCCATGGGGGCAGATATCTGCTCCTAGGAAGGGCCATCTGACCCCAGGGAGAGCTGCATGAGATGCCCCCCTCCATTTGAGGTGGGGGGAGAGGGCAACCCCCCCTTTACATTACAACATTCCCTGGCGGTTTAGGGTGCCCCTCAGCCTCCCCTAAAATGCAGCCCATCATTTTCCATGTTTTTCTTTGTTACCCAATTTCCCTTGGTGCAGATGGGCACATTAGTGTGCCCATTTGCCCCCAGGGTGCTGTAAACCTACTGCCCACATTTATTGGGGGGCCTGTCCCACGTTTTGTGGTGACCCTCTCCCCCCACCCCAAATGGATGGGGGGGCATCTCATGCAGCCCTCGCTGGGGTCAGATGCCCCTTCCTAGGGCCAGAAATGTACCCCCAGGGAGGGCTTAGTGAGGTGCCACCCCATCCTCTTAGGGTGGCGGGGAGAGGACCACCCCCCTTTCAAGGCACACAAAATCCTGGTGGTCTAGTGGGGCCCCCTGTGCCCCCCACCCAAATCTTTTTATATATATTTTGAACTTTTGTTTACCCTTCCCTTGGGGCAGATGGGCCCAAACCTGCAGCCCCATGCTTTGCGGGGCCTTTCTGGTGGCCCTCTCCCTCCCACCCCAAATGGATGGGGGCATCTCATGTAGCCCTCCCTGGGGGCAGATATCTTCCCTCAGAGAGGGCTAGAAGAGGTGCCCCCATCCACTTAGGTTGGGGAGGAGGGCCACCCCCTTCCATGGGGAAAGAAAAACCTGGTGGCTAGTGGGCTTCCCACCCCCACCCAAATCTCCTTTTTTAATGTATTTTTTATGATGATTGTTGTACCCCCTTCCCTGGGGGCAGATGATCACCCATTTGCCCCCGGTGTTCTCAATACATGTGCCCCCATGCTTTGGGGGCTGGGAGGAGAGGGCTGCTTACATAGTAAGCAGTCCCTCTCCCCCCCACGTCATAAACAGATCCCTGGTGGTCCAGTGGCATTGCTGGCGGCGGATCGAACGCTATGCAATGCTGTTTTAAAAAAGCTGTAAATGGCTGCCGTAGTGAATTTACTTTGTTTCATGTCGGCGTGCATTACGCACACCGACATGAAACTGAAGGTAATCCATCCCCCGGGCCATGAAGAGGAACCTCCCCCTCACATAGCCCGGGGTTGGGATCACACCACACAAAATGCCTAAAAGGACGAGCTATCTCGTCCTTGCAACCTGGAAGGAGATACCTCACCCTTGACACTAAAGAGGTTAATTATTGCGAGCTTCTTTGGTAGCGTTTGAAATTACAACAATTGCAATATTAAGGAATCATGCTGTATCTTGGTTTCATGTGAAGTTAGAAATCCCCTTTGTGGCCATAATTTCCGCAAATGATGTGCTACTCTGAAAGCATACTGACTATCAGTGAAAATATTTACATAAAGGTTCTCTGACAATTCGCAAGCATGGATCAAGGCTATCATTTCTGCTGCCTGTGCTAAATTAAAAAGTATTCGTTTGGTCTCTACTATAGTTCACAAAGCAGTAGCTGCGAATGCTGCGGTTGTAGTTCCATCTGGCATTTTAAAACATGACCTGTCACAATATTATTCTCCTTCCGTCTGCAGAAGGGGGGGTATCTCACAAATCAGTTCGGCCCCTGGTGTCTTCTTCAGTTGCAAAGATACAATCATGGTCGGCTGCCTCATTTTCCCCAATACCCTGATTTGGTATGGCTAATAGCTCAGCGGGCTTGAGTGTGTTGCAGCACTTAATTTTGATTTGTGGTGCAAACAATATCAATTCATATTTGGTAAGTCGGCTGTAGTCACATATTGAGTCTGAGTCATATTTAAAAGGACATTAAGTAAGTGAGGTACTATTACGGTTTAATAGTGACCTAAAACCATACCTTCACTTTGTTTCACTGACAAAGCTGCAGCTCCTACTGCGCGCAAATATTTAGGCAAAGCACATGCAACAGGGTCTAACGTGGAGGAAAAATAGCTGCAATGTCTGTTCCTTCCTCCATGTTCCAGTGTCAAACCAGCCAAAGCACATCCATCAACTTCATGCACAAACAAGACAAATTCCTTTTCGTAATCCAAAGTCCTTAAAACGGGAGCAGAACAAAGCACTGTGCGCAACAAAAAAAATGCCTCTTGATGTTCAATAGTCCATGGCACCGGATCCTGTACGTTTTTTGTCGCGAGTTGTATCAAAGGCTTGACAATAACCGATAAATTAGGTGTCCATTGTCTACAATAAGAGACAGTACCTATCGGTGCTCTAACTTGTTTCTGTGTTTTTGACTGCAGCATGTTGGAAATTGCTCGTATTCTGTCTGGTGCTAGTTTCCTACCCTCCTTAGACAGGAGGTCGCTTAAATATGCTACCTCCTGTCTACAATATTGAAATTTCTTGAGAGAAGCTTTATGGTCCTGATTAGCCAGGTGTGCCAATAATGACAAGGTTGCATTTTTGCAGAGTTCCTCCGTGGGAGCTGCAATAAGCAAATCATCAATGTATTGAATAAATGTAACAGATGCGGGCAATTTCAAGGAATCCAACTGTTCCTTAAGTGCCCTACTGTATATGGTTGGACTTTCTGTTTACCCTTGTGGTATTATAGTGAAAGTATATGCTCTTCCACCAAGGGAGAAAGCAAATATAAATCTGCCATCCGGATTCAATGGTATACAAAGAAATGTGTCCTTCAGAACGAGTACTGAAAACTATTCTGCATATGGTGGTATCATAGTCAAAATGGTGGTAAAGTATGGAACTATCAAATTGAGGTACTACAATTTTGTTAACTGCTCTTAAATCAATTACAAGACGGTACAGCACATTTGTATCCCCTTTTATTTATACATTTGTAAAATGGGGCTATTTACATACACTCCCTTTGATTTCTTCTACAATCCCTTGTCTTACTAGGTCTGAAACAATTGTTTCAAGTGCTGAATAACCTTCAGGAGATACTTTGTACTGAGGAATGCACGGAAACATTGCTCTCTGTCGTATTTGTAGTTTTACTGGGGCTATATCCAATAGGACAACATCATTATCGAAAACCACCCATAATACATCAGGAATATTGTCAAACTCTGTTGGTAGTGGTTCTGTTTAAAATTGATCCATTTGTAAGGGCATACTGTAATATGTACTCCATCAGGCATACAATAAATAGCATATAATTTCTTCAATAAATTCAAACCCAATACATTTTCTTCACACTGTGTAGTTAACAAAAATGGTATCTCACTAGCTGCTGGTCCTAAGAGAACTGGTACTGCTGCTGACACCTTACTAGCTACTGGTGTTCCAGCGAACCCTACTGAAATATTGGTATGCCCACTTGAAATCTCTGGAATCTTAGCATGATCTATAGAGCTCTTCTGCACCCCTGTGTCTACTAGAAATCGATGTTTCTGTCTCTGACCTCTCATGTGGGCGTAGGGTCCTGCTTGATCCACAGGAATGGGGATTGGTTCTATTTTCATTTGAGGGCTGTCCTATTTTGAAGAATCCCAATAAAAATCCTCAATGTTGTATTGGTTAGTGACAAAAGAATCGCTTGGACTATCAAACATGTTGGAGCTAACTGGGGCTGTAGTAGTTGCAGCAGGACCAGCCGCTGGCACAGATTGTACCCATCCACCTACCTGTCCTCCCTGACGTCCTCTTCCCCTTCTTTGATTCATTCCATTTCCCCTATTCAACAAGGCTGGGCACTGCGCCCTTCAATGACCCTCCTGTTTGCAATATGCATGCTGATTGGGCCCTGGCTGTGAAAATTGTACAAATGGACCAACACCTCTTTCTCTTGTGCCAATAAATGGCTCTGCCCTAGTTCACTGTTGTACTTGTTGTATTAACACTCTTGTCTTAAGATCCACTCTCAACTTTTCTGCTTTATTTTTTTCTTCATTCACTCTGTTTTCTTAATATAGAGCCATCTGTAAAATATCTGATGGTGTTTTAGTATGCCAGGCATTTTCTGATTGCATTATAAGAATGCTAATTTCTGGTTATAATTGCCGAACAAATGTATCTACAAATAACTGTTTCCTTGCCGGCGTAGTCATTTCCTGTCCTGAAAATCAATAAATACTTGCTCAAACTTATTAAAATACTCTGTTACCCCTTCAGTTTTATTTTGGACACATGCAGCAAGCTTGTCACAATAATTTGTTTTCCTCTGGTACCACCCTTTTAAGTTGTGCAACTATCATAGTGGGAATCTTAAGCACTGCGGGAGCGGGCCTTTCGCCAGCTGTCTATTAGCGTCAAGCTGAAAACGTGTGTCCCATGTCTTCCCCAAAGTTGCAGGGTCAGTGATATTTCTGATTGTTGTCCAAATATCTGATGGCAAGATTAGTGAAAATAGGGTTTCTAGATCTCTACTAGTGAAGATAGAAGTATTCAAAACGGCCTCTAATTCTTTATAAAGCCCAGTAGGGTTTTTTTCTAGTATCAGGGATTGTCTGTTTTAATGCATTTAATTCTTGTCTGGAAAAGGGCATGTGAACAAATTGGGTATCATGGCTGCATAATTGGTTTCTCTTGATTATCAAGGACATGATCTCCTTGATCATCATGCGTGGCATGCTGTGGTATAATTGCATCCAACATTACTTTCATGGCATGCATCTGCATCTCAGGAGCATACTGACAAAAGGTACTGCAAATAAACGAAAGAGGGTTCAAAGTAGTGGCCCATCTAAGAGCAGTACGTGTAATTAAACGTAATTCCTCATCTGACACACGAGATTCTTTACATGCTGTGATGATAGCAGGCTGTTGGACATATTCAGAAGTGTTTGTTTCGACTTCTAATTCCAATCAAGGTTTCTCTAGTCATTTAATTTAATTAAATATCTCCCAGAGTCCTTTAACATGTGAAAAAGCATCCTTCTCTGTATGACAATGGAAGGCAGCTCCATTTAAATCTTGCAGTTGCCTAAGACATGCTGAAGGCAATTTTTGTTCCCACTGGATTCGAAACTTGTCACCCAAACATTCTAATAAAATGAGTCGCTCTGGACCTTGGGTTTCAAGTACTTCCTCAACCACATTCTGTCTGACTCGGCTCATTACTAACCGATTAGCATTCTCCCTCAATTTCCTTCGTTGGGTAGGCATTAAAGCGGCTTGTGTGTTCCTAATAAAGGGTTCTAGTTTCATTCCCTTTTCTTTAGTAAATGGGCCATGTATATATTCACTGGAGGATCTATGCTGCCATCTGATATGTCATCATCTTCTAGTGGGGGGGATTTTGGAGATGTGGAAGAGCGGGAGGGAGGTAAGGGCCTGGGGGCCCTAATACTAATGAGCTCTGTGGTTGACCATACGGAGAAGGAGGTGCAGAGGGAAGATGATGTTGACGAGATTTATTGAGAATTTGTTCAATTACGGGATCTTGCGTAGTAGTAGATATAACAGATTAATTCCTGTTCTTTGTAATTGACAATCTCTGTCTATCTCTCTATTATTTTGTTGGTGTTTTTGCTGATCATGAACTAAAGCTTTATCAGCCTGTGACATATGTCCTTGTGCACATTTCTGTTCGTGTTTGATCTTCTGCGTGGCTTCCTTGCGCCAATCGCGGATAGCATCAAAGGGGAGGGTCTAGCCTTGTCCTTTAATAACACAGTTTCTAAATGCTGAATTACAGATACATCAAAAGAGCCATGTTCTGGCCATCTAAAACTAGGTGTATTTTTAGTCTGTTTCTGCCATGAACCGTTGACTACAATTGCCCCTAATCCATATTTGACATAGATCTTGTACCCCGGGGTACCTTCTGGGGGTGCAGGCTGACTAAATTCTGAATTGTTCGCTGGGTGAACACAAAGTCCGGACCAACAAATTCGAAGCTTACTGGGACCAGGCATCATAATGCTCTATCCTGGCAAAGAAGATATCTGCTAAATACCTCGGATTTAACCCAACCAATCAAGTCTTACCTGCCAAGACAGCTATACTTACTAACAAAGTTCTGTCTCAGTTGCTCTGGGCAAAATATTGCGTGTTGTTCAAAGGGCCCCAGCCGGGAGAGGGCGTCTATGGAGAGAAGACCGCCGAGGGAGGCCAGTGTCGGCTACGAGTAATCAAATCTCCATGATAGTAGGGATTCCTGAAACCAAGTGATCAGTCGGTTGATTCCGCTCCTTAACATCTAGCAATCTAAGTGCCCTCATCCTTGGTGGGGCTCCACGTTCCTGGGCATCATTTGAGACTTTCGAAGCACTATATTTCAAACAAAATAGAACATCTGAGACAGGGTTTCAAAATTGCAGGTCAAATTTAATATACAATATACATAAAAATACAAAACACTTGAGCAGACTTCAGTTCAAACCACTACCAATGTATGGCGAGTGCAGAAGTGAAGTACCTGAATGGTACTCTACTTTTATATAAATTGAGTCTGCACCAACATAGTTGGTTCATCATTCATTTACAAAATATGATAAAATACAAACATGTTTAGAATATATACTCCACAATTTGACCAATGCTTATATAATCTCAATTGGGTATGATAAACTATGTGTTTCGCAGATGTTCCTGCCATGTCAAGAATCTTCAATGTACTCTTGGCTCAGTTGTATATTCTTTCCAACAGTTCATGGTCAGTGACTCATGTTTGAAGTCATTGAAACATAACCCCATCTGCCTTTTGCATCAACACTAGTAATCCTTTTGACATGACCACAGGCCAGTTCTCAGGTTAAGTTTTAGTAGAAAACCTTTAAGGGTCAATCTTGGTGGGAAATGAGTGTTGCCCTAGGGTAGACAGATAGATTCCTATAGAATCAATAGGACTTCCTGTTTCCCTTAATGGCCGCCTTATTGTGCCATTGAAAGACTAACCTTATAGGTCTAGTCTTTGGCAGCGTTTCCGTATATTAAGCCAGCCCACCTGGAGACTTGCGCTTCGAGTCTTTGACTGCTCTGCAGTATTAACGCTTACTGCAGTCTCTCTGGATTTTCCTCACAGCTGTTTCCATTCAGAGCTCTAAGCCCTCCTTGCCCTTAGTCTCCTCAGTTTTATTCGTCCCTGCTGCCCCTTCCGTAATCTAGTCCCTGTCCCCTTACATTTTTTCCCTCATTTTCTTTTCTGTTGTTTTTTTCCGGCACAGACGGGTTTTCACCTCAGAGTTAAAGGAGGGATTTCTGCACCATTCCGTCACGGATGGTTTTTTCCTCTCAGAGTTGCAGGAGGGCGTTTCAGCACACACGCAAGTACTGTTTAGTGGTTTGTAGCCACAAGAGTTCTTTAATTGTCTAACAAAATTGAGGTGTGCCGGTGTGGTGAGGCACTGGGTTAGAACTAAATTTGAGAAGACAAACTAAAGTCAATGAGACCCTTACAAACCAAATAAGATTGGGTTGCTGCACGAAAGAGGGACCAGCAGTCACCTCATAAACTGCTAATAGATACAAACACTTGAAATTGTCACCTCTAAATGATTGCGCAGCCCTGAGCAAATGGTAAATGTCCTATTCAAATTGAGTCTGTAACTGGACAACAGATACGGTGAAACAAAGTGTCCAAAGCAAGTAGATTCTTCAGTCAAAATACGCTGTCAAAACAGATTTTATGAAATGATGCAAAAACAAGACTGCCGACACGTGTTTCGACCCAGAACAACGGGTCCTTTTCAAGGCAAGACGTATGTTATTCAAACTGCGTTGGAAAACCCAAAGCCCTCCTGGGGGGGCAGATATATGGGCCAATTCTAAAGTAGTTGATTCTCCACAAGAAAATAAGCGGCAAATGACTGAAGCAGTCTCTGTTACTGATACAGTGTGGTACATTCCCAGAACATGGGAGTTTGTTCAAACGTTGCAACTGTAAGTTCAATGCCTTATGAATTTTGGGCAGAAAATACATTGTAGGAATGACCGGATTAGGTCTACACGTCGCATTCTCCTATTTTGGGGTTAACCATGGCAGAATATATTGCTAATCGTGAAAGGGACAGAGTAGCACTCTTTGCCCCTAAAGGTAGCATGAGCAATGCCTTTTCCAATTATGGCAAAGCTACAGAAACACTCTCTAATAAATTTGTCCGATTGGAACGACTGTCCAAACGAGAAATAAATAAATATTGGGAGAAGGTATCACTCGATAATTATATTGAGCACAACATGATTCCTAGAGGTCTGCGTATTCTTATCTTTCCGGACTTCACTCATAATGATGACCAAGATCTAGCCCAGGAATGGGAAGAAAATCTTACGCTCAGTTCAGAGAAAATGCTCAAGTTATTGGTTATCCATGCTGAACGTGAACACACACGTGTCACTACACAAATTGATGCATTACAAAAAGAAATAGCCGAAATGGCCAATCCTAACACAGATAAAGATAAAAATTATGATAAAATGCATGCTTTACTCAAGGACTATCAGGATGAGGTGAAAATCCGGAAATTTCGCAAATTTTATCGTGACGAAAGGGATTATAACAATGATCGAGTCTATACCTTTCAGGCGAAATTTGATCAGGATAACATCAAATCTGTAATCGCAACTCCCACCACCACACCGGTCTCATCTGAGATAGAATCCGAGGAAGATCAACCCAGTGCTACCGATAAAGGGGAGGAAAGTTTTACTCCTGCTCTTACGCACCAACGCAGAGGCTTTCTAGCTGAAATTAAACGATACAAAAAAGGCAACATCCCTAGCCAAACTGCTCTATCAAATAAAACAGTTCGCTTCACTGTCCCTTTAGGGCGACCTACTATAACTCCCGCCACATCTTCCGAGGAGGAAGAGGAAGAGGAGCAAGGGCCAGACAAAGGGAGAAACGCAAACAAGAGGCACACTCGTTCCAGCTCCAAAAACTTGCCAACCAAATCGATACTCCGCACTTAGTTTGTAACTTATCAAGTAAGGTCTTGTCCTCCGCTGAACTGTCCCTTCTGAATAAAGGTCTTTCTTTTGTACCGAGTTGTCATTCTGATCTTATTGATTTCCAAATTGATTTATTCAAATTTATTCGCAAGCTTAGACTTAAAAAGTATTTCCATCAACAAGTTGCAATCTACAGGCCACATATTGCCTCTCCATCACTGAGTAGCTTAACCATTTCCGATATAGAAGACACACGACTTCTTATGTCACTTAACGTTGATACTGCTAGCACCTCCAATGGCTTACAACAGGAATTAGGCATTCACCAACATAATTTTGAAATGATGGAGCACAAACCCAGATCCAAATTTGTACCAGCTATTACTGATGCTACTGTTATAGACACCTTTTATCAGGCAGTCATTCAAGATATACACAAACAAATAGATCGTTCCCAGTTTCAGTCAACCAAGAGCAATCTCACTCTTTCCGAAAAAACTGCTCTCAAAAATCTTGCTGAGGATACGAGCATTGTCATTAAAGAAGCCGATAAAGGTGGTAATATTGTCATTTTAAATACTGCAGATTATATTACTATGGCCAATGAACATCTGAGTACTCCTGGATGTTATCAATTGTTACCTGGCAACCCTACCAAAGAGACGGTATCTGAATTGAAAGTTTTGTTATATGACTGGCACTCACGTGGGACATTGACAGATGAGGAAAAGGCTTTCCTTTACAGACCTAATCCGGTCATTCCTACAATGTATTTTCTGCCCAAAATTCATAAGGCATTGAACTCACAGTTGCAATGTTTGAACAAACTCCCATGTTCTGGGAATGTACCACACTGTATCAGTAACAGAGACTGCTTCAGTTATTTGCCGCTTATTTTCTTGAGGAGAATCAACTACTTTAGAATTGGCCCATATATCTGCCCCCCCAGGAGGGCTTTGGGTTTTCCAACGCAGTTTGAATAACATACGTCTTGCCTTGAAAAGGACCCGTTGTTCTGGGTCGAAACGCGTGTCGGCAGTCTTGTTTTTGCATCATTTCATAAAATCTGTTTCGACAGCGTATTTTGACTGAAGAATCTACTTGCTTTGGACTCTTTGTTTCACCGTATCTGTTGTCCAGTTACACACTCAATTTGAATAGGACATTTACCATTTGCTCAGGGCTGCGCAATCATTTAGAGGTGACAATTTTAAGTGTTTGTTTCTTTAATTGTCTATCCATGTGAAAGTTTTAGAGTTTTTTTTGTCGCCGTTAGTGGCGCTGTCATTCCACTATTAATAGTTGCTAAGTTCATTGAAAGACCGTTCTCAGCTTGTACGCATTTCAGTGTTAATGTGCTTCTTCTATTCAAACGGTCTTCTCCTCTGTCCTACTAGGCTAATGTTGTATACACGCACGCTACCCAGTAGTTAGTCCTTATATGTTATATGAGGTGTTTGGTGTTGAATATTGTTACACATACAATCGTCCGTTAGTATTGCATTTTCCTTTGGTCACTCAAACATTACATGGGAATTAAGTAAGGTGCATTAACAGTCGTTTTCCTCATGTTCTAGGAACTACTTCTTATTTTTGGTGAATTCCACAGCAAGTCAACTAATTGCAGGTTTCCTTATTTTTTCTTCACCACTAACCAGCTTAGACATCATTTGTCCCTTTATGATTTCTGCCTCAATTACATCACCATTCTTCAGGACTAGTGCCCCTGTATGAAAACAGGATGGAGAGCTCAAAAAAATAAATTATCAGGTGAGCCTGAGGAATACTAGAGAAAATTTTCCATATTGTTTAGTGGCGAGGAAATTACTAGGGGCCTATATTAAGGAAGGTTATCGTTTAATGGTTCTACAGAAATCACTGTTCACTGAAGAGGGAATTGTCAGGAGCTCCAGGGCGTCCCCGCAGAGTTCAGGTAAGCGTTACAGAACGCAAAGCCGCCATTTTGAATTCACTCTGCCTGGGCGCTATGGAGACTCCTGAGGTGGATCAGTTGGCTCCGTTATTACGGGAGTTAAGAGCGGAAGTTCATGCCGCTCACTCTGAGACTAGTGCACTGCACAGGGTGCTAGTAGTTAACAGGGATCATACTGAAGAATTAGCACGCCAACTCTTGCAGACACAGGCTGGCCAAGTTCCCTTGCCCGCAGCCAATCCATCAGCCTCCCTTCCAGTTGCACCCCCCTACTCCAGTTCAAGTAATAGTTCCGGGGAATATTCCTTTAGCACCTCCTGAACGCTTTTTGGTGATCCTAAGAAGTTTGCTGTTTTTATTAATCAATGCCGGCTACATTTTCTCTGCCGCCCAGGGGTATTTCACACAGATCAGGCTAAGGTGGCCTTTATACTATCCTATTTGGGAGGTTATGCTGCAGATTGGTCTATTCAGTTAGTCAATAGGGATGATCCAATCTTGGGAAAACATCAAGAATTACAGAAAGAGATGGAAAAACTATTTGCGCACCATACCCAAGGGCAGGCCCTGGATAATGAGTTGCTTTTACTCCGGCAGGGTAACCAAGAATTGTTGGCTTATGTCGCAACCTTCAATAGATTAGTGGCAGAGACCAGTTGGCCCACCGAAAAAAGGACAACCTTATTCCATAGAGGGTTGCACAGTGAATTAAAGGATGTGTTGGCACAGGTAGTCAATCCTCTGGAGGGTATTGCTGAATTTATTGACCTAACTATCCAATTAGATCAGTGTTTACAAGACCGAAGAGTGGATCGTTCCCGTACCGATAACAGAACCTATTTTGTTCGCCCAAAGGAAAATCTAATGAGAACCCTAACTGAGTGTCACACGGAACCAATGTAACTATGAGTTGTCAGAGGACCCATTTCACAGGCAGAAAGGGACAAGAGACGCCAACAGCAATTGTGTCTTTACTGCGGAAAACCTGGCCATTACCTCAAGGATTGTCCTGTTAAACCATCATGAAAACCCATTGGAGGTGTCAACCAGGAAAAGGACCAGATTTCGGAAAACTCCAGTGCCTGACAAGTTTAGAAGTCAGCTTGTCGAGCATGGAAAAAGGTTTAGTGACCTCACACTTTGTATTTCCCATCATTCTATTTAGTCAAGAGCAGCCCACTAAAATGCATGCTTAACAAGCTTACATTGATTGCGGTGCTGTCGGTAACTACATGGATTCAAAGCTGGCATCCAAGATGGGATTTCCCCTCGTGGTCAAGTATGAAGCTGAAAATGTATCTGCAGTCGATGATACTCCCTTAGCTTCTGGTCCTGTCACACAACGCACGGATAATCTTACTATGCTTTGCCAGGAGAGACAGCAAGAGAGGATTACGTTCGACCTTAGAAGTGCTCCACAATTTCAGATCATCCTTGGTATTCCCTGGCTCGAGAAACACAACCCAACTATTGATTGGCGGTCTAGATCTTTGACCTTTGCCGCAGAATGTGAAGAATCATGCTGTCTAATGAATAACTTGGAGAGTTCTGGTCAAAATAAGAGAATTACCGACTCCACACTTGGATTAATTGGTATCTTACCTCCTGAGTATAAGGAATTCCAGGAGGTCTTTGAAGAAAGACTGGCTGAGGTCGTTCCTCCACATCGACCTTATGATTGCCAGATTGATCTTCTTCCAGGGGGACAATTCCTTGGAATCTGATATATTCGTTAACTGAGAAAGAAGACGCTTACCTGAAGAAATATTTAGACCAGTACTTAGCTAATGGTTTCATTCGACCTTCAAAATCTCCCGCTGCCTCCCCTCTTTTTTTTGTACCGAAGAAGGAAGGAGATCTCAGGACCTGCATTGATTATCGTGCCTTAAATTAAATTACTGTCAAGAACCGATATCCCATTCCTCTCATTTCCAATTTGTTGGATCAAATTAAGGGAGCTCAGATTTTTACCAAACTAGATCTCGGAGGTGCTTACCATCTAATTCGAATAAAAGGTGACAAATGGAAAACCGCTTTTCACACTAGATATGGCCTTTTTGAGTACCAAGTGATGCCCTTTGGATTGTGCAATGCACAGGCAGCATTTCAATGTTTTATGAATGATGTCTTAAGAGATCTACTGGATATTTGCGCAGTAGTTTTCATTGACGACATTAAATTTTTTTGGCTGATCCCCAGGAACATGTGAAGCATGTTACGGCAGTTATCCAGAAGCTGTGTGAGAATTCACTTTTTGTAAAGCTGGAAAAATGTTCATTTCATGTTTCAGAGGTTGAATTTTTGAGTTTCGTGTTATCCTCTCAGGGAGTCAAGATGAACTTTCGGAAGGTGGATGCAATACTCCCTTGGCCGGCCCCTACTTCTGTAAAAGGGGTCCAAAGCTTTTTGGGTTTTGCACATTTCTATCAACGTTTTGTAGAAAACCTCTCACAATTGGTACACCCCATCTGGTCACTGCTTAGAAAGAACAAAAGATTTGAATGGACCAAGGAGGCTGATGTCGCCTTTCAGACTTTTAAGGTCAAGTTTACTGAGGCTCCTGTATTACAACATCCTCAACCTGATCTACCTTTCATTGTGGAAACCGATGCCTCTAATGTCGCGATGGGTGCTGTCTTGTCGCAATGCAATCCAAAGACTCAGGTCTTGTACCCGGCGGCTTTCTGGTCCAAGAAGTTCTCTACCGCAGAACGCAATTACACTATTACTGACAAGGAGTTGCTGGCAATCAAGTGTGCGTTAAGAGAATGGAGACACTATTTGTTAGGGGCTCAACACGCAATTACCATTCTCACAGACCACCGAAATTTACAGTATCTATGCTCCGTCAAGGCACAACCTGCTCGACAACTGCGATGGGCCTTGTTTTTCACTGAATACGATTTCATCATTATCTTTCGACCCGGAGTATGTAATGGTAAGGCTGACGCATTGTCTCGAGTTGGCAAGGGAGAGGAGGCATTTGTTCCCCCCAGTTCCCACTAATACCATTGCAGTAGAAAGATTTTTAGATTTGGTGCACGCTGTGGACCTATTTTTCGAAGACCTGCACAATGAAGTTAAAAGGACTTTGACTCAGGAAGAACTGCAAGCATGGGTTAATCGAGGAGCTCAATTCAGTATCCAAGAGGAAATGCCTTACTATCAAGACCGTCTGTATTTACCTACTGAGGCGATTAGGCATCAAGTAATTTCAAACTACCATGGCTTCATGATTAAAGGTCATACAGGGGTGACCAAAACCTTGGAAAAAAATCAAAAGATACTATTGGTGGCCTACTTGGCGTAAGGATGTGATTCGTTTTATTCAAACCTGTGGAAATTGTGCACAAAATAAGAACTCCAAGAAAAAGCCAGCAGGTCTTCAACCCTTCAATGTTCCGGCAAATCCGTGGCATACCTTATCCATGGATTTCATCACTGACCTCCCTCCATGTGAAGGTTATGACACCATTTTGGTGTTATAAGATTTATTTTCTAAAATGGCTCATTTTGTGGCACTACAAGGACTTCCAACCGCTTCCAGTTTAGCTAAGGCCTTTTTGGAAAACATTGTTAAACTACACGGTTTCCCTTCCATTGTAATTTCCGACAGAGGTAGTCAATTTGTCTCTAAATTTTGGAGAGAATGCTGTGCGTTGGCCAAGATTGATGTACGATTATCCACGAGTCATCACCCACAGACCGATGGTCAAACGGAGCGCACTAATCAGACCCTGGAGCAGTATTTGCGTTGTATGCTTCATCAGACCGTTGATTCCTGGTTGGACATTTTGTGGGTGGCAGAATATGCTTTCAACAATTCAATTCATTCATCTACAGGACTTGCGCCGTTCTACACCCTGCATGGCCGGCATCCTTGAACATCTGCATTCGATCCTACAGATCCATTAGAGATGCCGGCGGTCAAGAACCTTCATGACAATATCTTAACAGCTATAAGTAAGGCTCAATCTAGATTAGCTGCAACTAAAGAATCTCAAAAGAAGTTCGCTGTTCGACATCGAAGTGATACTCCAAGTTGGCGACTCTGGTTGTCCTCCCGAAACCTGGCTCTGAAGGGTTCCAAGAAGATTCTTCCTAGGTATTTGGGCCCATTTATCATAGAACCCGTCATTAACCCAGTGGCAATAAGATTGACACTTCCTAAGAAAATGCGAATCCATCCAGTTTTTCATGTATCCCTATTAAAACAAGTTGCACCAGAGACCCGTTTACTACTAGCACCAACTCCAGGAGAAATCAAAGACGATCAGCCAGAATTCAAAGTTAAGGACATTTTGGATTCCAAAGTGGTGCGGCGCAAGTTATTTTACCTGGTCGATTGGAAAGGTTATGGTCTGCTAGACAGGTCTTGGGAACCCTTAGAGAACATTCATGCCTCTAGATTGTTAAAAAAGTTCCATCTAAACCACCCTACCAAACCGGGAAGGAAGTCTTTGAGGGGAGGTACTGTCATGACCACAGGCCAGTTCTCAGCTTAAGTTTTAGTAGAAAACCTTTAAGGGTTAATCTTGGTGGGAAATGGGTGTTGCTCTAGGGTAGACATATAGATTCCTATAGAATCAATAGGACTTCCTGTTTCCCTTAATGGCTGCCTTATTGTGCCATTGAAAGACTAACCTTATACGTCTAGTCTTTGGCAGTGTTTCCCTATATTGAGCCAGCCCACTTGGAGACTCGCACTTCACGTCTTTGACTGGTCTGCAGTATTAACGCTTACTGCGGTCTCTCTGGATTTTCCTCACAGCTGTTTCCAGTCAGAGCTCTAAGCCCTCCTTGCCCTTAGCCTCTGCAGTTTTATTAATCCCTGCTGCCCCTTCCGTAGTATAGTCCCTGTCCCTTTACATTTTTTCCCTCATTTTCTTTTCTGTTGTACTTTTCCGTCACAGATGGGTTTTCTCCTCAGAGTTGAAGGAGGGATTTCTGCACCATTCGGTCACGGACGTTTTTTTTCCCTCAGAGTTACAGATGGGAGTTTCAGCAGACACACAAGTACTGTTTAGTGGTTTGTAGCCACAATAGTTATTTAATTGTCTATCCATGTGAAAGCTTTAGAGTTTTTTGTCGCCGTTAGCAGCGCTGTCATTCCGCTATTAATAGTTGCTAAGTTCATTGAAAGACCGTTCTCAGCTTATTATTTTTTATTATTATTATTTGTAATGCGCCAGAATACCCTAGGGTAACAAGGTGTAGCAGATACATGAATTTGCAAAACTTAGTTACAGACAATAACATATAAGCATGGCATATACACAGTAATAAAGAAGGAAAGCAGGAATATGTACTTCTCCAGCATGGGGTCTGGCATGGATTCACATGCTCATGAATATTCCCCGTCGTCAGGCTGGGAATCCTTGGTAAAGAAAAATCAGTATCAGTTTCGTTTCTGATCTGTCTTTCGTAGTAGTAACCAATCACTGATCTCTGCGTCATACTGACCACAGCCAATGACTGCCATCTCCTAAGCCCCGCCTCTGGCAGCCATCTTCAGATTTTTACCGCATGTTAAAGTGTTGGGAGTCCTCGTGCTTAGCTCTCGAGCTTTTGCTGCGTGTTTCGCGCTTTTTCAGGTGAATTTTCACATTTTTTCGGTTAATCGAGCCTCAAGCTCCACCGTTTCTACTTCCGTTAACGGGTACCCGTTGCGGGATTTTCCTACGCCCCTCAAGGGTGAAGATTTCGTCGAATCAACCTATTGGAGGATTCCAGAAGATTTGCGGCCTACTTCGAGATGGCCCAGGACCGCGAGTTTGTCACCCGGATCCAAGCTGTTTTGCAGCTGCCCTGGATGCGGGCTGCAGAATGTGTTTGAGGACGAACATTCGCGATGCCTCTACTGTCTTCATGGGGACAAGGCTCATGTAGAGAAGGACTGCCAGTTCTGCAAGAACTTGTTGGAGCGGACCATGAGGGACCGTCGATCCCGTCTCGCCAGCTGGTTGGAGAAGGGCTCAACAGGTGAGAAGAAGAAGAAAGGGTCCGAGCGGGCTTCTAAGTCCTGTGCAGGCGCCCCGGCGACTGGGGCCCAACACCAGGCCAAGCGCAGCGAGTCTGCTGGCTCTGGGAGCGCCGAAAGGTCGGGCTCTTCGGTCGCCAGGCAGGGCGCACCTTCCCCGGCACCGTCAACCACGAGCCAGCGCTCCAGTTCGGGGAAGAGGAAGTCTGAGACCCCGGGTAAGCTTCGGGAGAAGCCCCGTCCGATCTAGGGAGAGGGGGAGCGAGGCGTCGCCCCTCCCCCTAAGGAGAAGGCCCAGGACGCACCTAAGGTGGTGAAGGCCCCTACCCAGCAGGCAAAGGCCTCTATCGAGGCGATCGTGGTGACTCTGGCCAAGCCGGCAGAGACCCCGCCAGCGGAGACTGCCTCCGGGACTAGAGTTTCCCTGCCGCCAAGGAGGGAATCCTCTTTTCAGCCCATCGTCATGGCCCCCGTGATGGAAAAAGGGGGGGGGGGGCACGGTAGCCTCCGAGGGGGAACTGACCGAGGTCGTGAGGAATCTCGAAGTCCAATTCGAGAAGGTTCGATCCCGCAAGAAAGATCCTCGGGAGATAACCGAGGAAGACGACGATGGCGAGGAAGAGCAGCCTTCCCTTCCGGCGCAGCCGGAACCTAGGACTCAGGATAGCTCGGCGGCCATTTTGTTTGCAATCCAGTCCTTATGCTCTGAGATAAGGATGAGATTACCACGGCCCAGGCTGGAGGACCCGCAACCTGGCCCGTCGGGAAGTCCTCAGAACAAACGATGGAGGACCCAACCCTCTCCTCCGCTCTCCCCCGTAAGGCCTGCAGTTCCCTCCTCATCCTCCCACGAGTCGGGAGATGACGGTGCGGTGGGCTTGACGACGGGTTCTGAGGGCGACGGTGACAACGACAGAATGGGTCTCCCGGGCCTCTCCGCCCGACGAGATTGGCTCATTCCACGCCATGATCGCCAGGGCGTACGAATTGTTCCAGCTCTGCCTGGAGGAGCAGAAAAAGGAAGGTTTCCTCTATCAGCACCGGGAGGCCAAGAGGAAGACTGTCATCGCGGTGCCTCTAATTGATGACATCTGGGAGGAGGGCCTGTCGGTACTCAAGAACCCCTCCACGGCACCAGCCAAACGGGACCGGTACGAGACCGCTCCCCTGTGCCTCAGGTCCCAGCCATCACCAGACTCGGTCGTCTCGGCGGCGGCGAAGAAGAAAGCGGCGGGGTCAGGAGCCTCAACGTCGAATTCCCCTCCGGACGGCGAGGGAAGGAAGTTGGACGCCATGGGGGGACGGGTCATTTCGTCGGCGGCAACGATGATCAAAGCGGCCAACGCCCTGGCTATCATGGCCCGTTACGACAGGGAGCTCTGGTTTAAGCTGGCCCCTATATTGGACTTCCTACCGGACGACAAGAGGTCCGAGGCCCTGGAAATACTTCAAGAAGGCGAGGTGGTGTCTGACCACGCCATAGCGGTGGCAACCGATATTGCCGATACCGGGTTCCGCCAGCTGGGCAACGGAGTTTGCCTACGACGACGGGGTTGGCTCCGGGCGACCGACTTACGTCAGGACGTCCAGACCAGGGTGTTGGACATGCCGTTCGACGGCAGCAACTTGTTCGGGAAGGCGGTGGACGAATCCCTACAAGCCATAAAGACGAACACGGAGACGGCCCGCTCCCTAGGAGCCCTTCAGCAACGATGGCCCTTTCGGAGCTCCGGAGGCAGACAGGGCGCCTCCAAGGGATCCGGCGGTGGCTCGTCGTCCTACCGCCAAGCGGCACGCTCCTCGTCTCAGGAGGCCTACAGGGGTCGTGGCAAGCAGGGAGCGCCTTGCCGCCGTCGGCAAGGTGGCCAGGGCGGCAAGGCCACCACCTCCAAGCAGGACTGAACCGGCCGTGGCCTCATGCCCCCACCGAAGCACCCCGGTGGGAGGCCGGCTGACGAAGTTCGACGGCGTGTGGAAGTCCATCTCCACCGACCGTTGGGTGCTGGATACCCTGGCAAGAGGACACTCTATCGAATTCCTGAAGAATTGCCCTCACGTTCCACCTGTGGCCAGGAAGGAAAATCACGTCCCGCAACTGCTTTTGGAAGTACGGGCGATGCTCAGGAAAGGCGCCATCGAGCTCGTCCCGAAGAGGCTCCGGGGATCCGGGGTGTACTCAAGGTACTTCCTCATCAGGAAAAAGACGGGCGGCTGGCGCCCCATCCTGGACCTTCGTCGTTTGAACAAATACATCAGGTCACAAAAGTTCAGGATGGTCACCCTCCAGCACGTGCTGGGACAGTTGGAGGAAGGCGACTTTCTATCGTCGCTGGACCTGGAGGATGCATACTTCCACGTTCCCATCCTCAAAAGTCACCGAAAGTTCCTCAGGTTCGTCGTCCAGGGACGCCACTACCAATTCAGAGCACTGCCGTTCGGATTGAAGTCGGCCCCCAGGGTCTTTACCAAGTGCCTAGCACCTGTGGCGGCGCGGCTGCGCCTGCAGGGGATTCACGTCTACCCCTACATGGACGACTGGCTCTTCCGCTCAAGGACGAGGGAACTCGCCGTCGAACACACTGCGAGGACCGTCCAGCTACTCACAGACCTGGGATTTGCAATAAATTACCCAAACTCCCACCTGGTGCCGTCGCAGGTGGCCCTGTTTCTGGGAGCGAAGCTCGATACAGTGAGGCGCCTGGCGGCACCGTCTGAAGAGCGGACGAAGACCATTCTGGGCAAAGTGCAGCGCCTGCTAGCCACGGACGTGGCCAGGGTGAGGTCCATCAAGTCCCTCCTGGGGATGATGTCCTCTTGCAACTACCTGGTGCGCCTCTGCAGACTACGGATGCGCCCTCTTCAAGAATTTCTCGACGCCCGTTGGATGCAGGCGACGGGCACCTTCGAAGACAGGGTCCCCCTCAACGAAGTGTTCCGGCGGGCGATTCAGTGGTGGGGCGTTCGAGCGCACCTCACGGCGGGCAAGGACTTTCAGAACCCGGCGTACCAGGAGACGGTGACGACAGACGCTGCCTTGGAGGGTTTGGGCGCCCACACCGGAGATCTCAACGCAAGAGGCCTCTGGCTCCCTGAGGAGAAGCTCCTGCACATCAACATCCTGGAACTCTGAGCCGTGTTCTGGGCTCTCAAATCGTTCCTCCCATCGCTCAAGGGCAAGGTGGTGCGGATCTTCATGGACAACACCACGACAATGTTTTACATACGGAAGCAGGGAGGCACCAGATCCCCAGCCCTATCGAAGGAGGCACAGGATCTGTGGCACTGGGCGGTCGCCCTGGGGATGTTCCTGGTTCCCTTCCACCTGGCAGGAGAAAGAAACACCATCGCCGACTCGCTCAGCAGGGAGCTGCGTGCGTGTCACGAGTGGGAGCTGCGCCAGGATCAGGTGGATCAACTCTTCTGACGATGGGGCAAACCCCAAATCGACCTGTTCGCAACAGCGACGAACTCGAAGTGCCAGAGGTTCGCCAGCAGGTTTCCCCAGCCGAGAAGCATGGGCGATGCGTTCTCGGTCCCCTGGGACGGCCTATACCTGTATGCTTTCCCTCCGTTGCCGTTGCTGCTTCGACTCATCAACCAGCAGGATGATCCTCGTCGCACCGGCGTGGCCGAGGCAGATCTGGTTCCCGGACCTTCTGGACTTGTCAACGTCCCCACCCATCAAGCTGTCGGCGGACGCGGACCTTCTCTCCAGAGAAGGAGGCGCCATCTTCCACCACGACCCGGCGTCGCTGAACCTGCAGGCTTGGCTTCTGCAGCGCTAGAGTTTGGAGGTTACGATATACCGGCCGACTTCAGAGAGGTTCTTGCAAAGGCCAGGGCGTCCTCGACTCTCAAATGCTACGGTCACAAGTGGAAGAGGTTCTCTATCTGGTGCCGAGCACAGAAGATCAACCTCCTACGGATTACGGCCACTCAAGTGCTGCCGTACCTGCTATCGCTGGCAAAAGCTGGGCTAGCCCATGCCTCCATTAAGATTCATCTGGCGGCGATCTCCAGATATACCAGAACCACAGGACAGACGTCCCTGTGGTCCCATCGACTGGTGAAGAGTTTATGAAAGGACTGTTCCGGTCGTTCCCGCCGGTGAAGGCCCCGGCCCCCGCATGGGTACTTAACGTGGTGCTGACCAGGCTCATGGGGCCCCCATTCGAGCCGATGCACTCCGCACCGATGAAGTTTGTGTCGTGGAAGACTGCATTCCTGGTGGCCATTACCTCCGCACGACGAGTGGGAGAGATCCAGGCCCTATCCTGCAAAGCACCGTACTTGACTTTCCATGCCTCGAGGGTGGTGCTTAGGAAGCACCCCTCCTTTATGCCCAAGGTGCCGTCGGACTTCCATCTTAACGAGCCCCTGGTGTTACCTGTTTTCTTCCCGTCTCCTTCGTCGCCGGCCAAGAGGACTTTGCACTCGCTGGATGTGGCTAGAGCGCTGAAGTTCTACGTGGACCGCACAAAGAGTTTTCGGAGGACATCACAGCTGTTTGTGAACTTTGGACCTGTGAATCAAGGGAATGCTCTCTCGAAGTCTTCTATTTCCAGGTGGCTCTCCGGCTGCATCATGCACTGCCACCGGTTGGCTAACCGACCGTTGCCAGGCCGTCCGAGAGCCCATTCGACCAGAGCGATCGCTGCTACCACGGCGTTCCTATCTGGTGTGCCCCTGCTGGACATCTGCAGGGCTGCTACGCGGAGGTCAACGCACACCTTCACGAGATTCTACTGCGTCGATCGGGATTCCAGGGAGGTGTCCAGGGTCGGCCAAGCAGTGCTGCGCAACCTGTTCGCTTAAGGTGGGCTTGGTGAGGAGGTAAGAGATGCTTAATGTTGAGTTGTTGTATTGCTTAATGTTGAGCCTTTTGCCACCTCCCGTGGTTGTGCATTTGTGTACTGCTATGTATTCTTATATTCATGAGCATGTGAATCCCTGCCAGACCCCATGCTGGAGAAGGAACAAGTTACTTACCTGTAACTGTTGTTCTCCAGCATGGGTCTGGCATGGATTCACATGCGAACCCTCTCGCCTACCCCTCTGCGGCTCTTCACTTGGTCATACTGCCACTTCACGTGCTACCAAATCTGAAGATGGCTGCCAGAGGCGGGGCTTAGGGAGATGGCAGTCATTGGCTGTGGTCAGTATGATGCAGAGATCAGTGATTGGTTACTACTACGAAAGACAGATCAGAAACGGAACTGATACTGATTTTTCTTTACCGAGGATTCACAGCCTGACGAGGGGGAATATTCATGAGCATGTGAATCCATGCCAGACCCATGCTGGAGAACAACAGTTACAGGTAAGTAACTTGTTCCATATATACAGTTAGCAGATGTGTGTCCTGGTATGTCAGGTGGCAGAAGGGAGAGGCGGAGCCTAGCCCACTATGTTTCAGACGGCGGCTGTCTTCAGCCAAGACATTATCTTGGAGCGGAAGTTTTGGTAGGGTAGGTCCATTCTGAGAGTGGGTGGTAGGGAGTTCCACAGTTTGGCTGCTTTTACTGGGAAACTATTACCACCTATGGTGGAACGTTTGAAGTTAGGGACTGAGAGGCAGTTTCTGTATGCTGTTCTTGTCTGTCTCAAGGATGTCAGTCTGTGAAATCTATCGGTCAGGTAAGTGGGGGCCACGTTATTGAGGGACTTGTAGGTTAGTGAAGCAGTTTTTAGGGAGATTTTATCTAAGATAGGGGTCCAGTTGTTCTGCTGGCTATGTGCTGTAATGTGGTCTCTTCTTGAGACGCCCAAGGCCGCTCTGAGAGCATTGTTCTGGAGCGTTTGTAGCTTGCTGGTAATGGCCTCAGAGCACACAAGATAAAGGGCGTTGCAGTAGTCTAAACGGGATAGTATGAGGGCTCTGGCAAGGGTCAAGCAGCTGGTGACGGATAGAAAAGGTTTGGCTGTACGGATCAGTTTACAAGTGTAAGCCGTGGAGGAGGCTAGTTAATTCACCTGTCTGTTAAAGGAGAGGTTGGAGTCCAAGTAGAAGCCCAGTGTTTTGACTTCATGTCCCACTCTGATGGTGTTTCCATCAATTATGAAGGATGAGTAAGCTGGGCTTAGTTTCTTTAGGCTGGCGGTGGTACCCAGGGTGATAAATTCAGTTTTATCATCATTCAGGCATAGACCATGGATGGCCATCCATGCCTGGATGATGATGTATACCCTATTCACCAAGGCCAAATCCTTTCCATAATCTCCAGAAAGCGGAAGGAGGATCTTGGTATCATCTGCATAGTTAGTTTAGGTGATACCGAGATGATCCAGATCATCGAAAAGGGGCTTGGTAAATATGTTATACAGTGTAGGGGAGACACAAGAACCCTGAGGTACGCCACAAGTGATGGAATGGGGTCTCCAGCATCTGTAGGTGAGAAAACCCTCATGCTTCTGCCATCGAGGAAAGATCTAATCCATGTAATGGTCTCGGAGGAGAAGTGGGCAGCCGTGTGAAGGTGGGAGCAAAGGACCGAGTGGTCGAGCAGATCAAATGCTGCAGAGAGGTCGAGGAGGAGGAATAATGCTGCTTGGCCATTATCTCTAAGCAGATCGATCTGTGTTTTAAGGTCGATGAGGGCTGTCTCAGTCCCGTGTTGGGGTCGGAAGCCTGATTGTCTAGCCCCTACCAAGTGGTGCACCTCCAGGTGCTTCGGTATTTGAACATAGGCGACCTTATCCAGGATTTTCAGGAGGAATGGTACGGTTGTTATGGGCCTGTAATTGGTGGGGGTAGCTGGGTCAAGAGTGTTTTTTTAATAGAGGTAATAGGTTGGTAGGGATGGACCCAGTGGAGAAGGAGGCATTGATTAGCTTTGTGATAAATGGGGAGAGGTCACGGGCCGCGTCTTTTATGAGCTGTGCTGGACATAAATCTCCCTGGCAGTTGGAAGGCTTCAATGACAAAATGATTTTTTCAACTTCAAGTATAGTCACTTTGGTGAAATTGAAACGTGTATGTTCATTGGTGGTCTGCTTCTCGGGTGGCTTGGACAAGTCAGGGTTGTTTAAGGATGCTTTTTTGCAAGATATTTTGTTTTGTAGCGTGGCGATTTTGTTAGCTAAGACATTTTGGATGTCGGTGCACCAGTTCTTATCTTTAATGCAGGTGTCTGGTGGTGCTATGGGGGTTTCTATTTCTTTCAGAATGGAGAATAGTTCTTTCATGTTTGAACTGGCTTGGGTGATACGGGAGTCAAAGGAGGTACATTTTGCTAGTATGATTTCTTTTTTATACAGGGCCGCTAATTTTGAGAATTTGATTTTATTGGCTACTGATGGGTCTTTTTCCAGTTTCACAATTTCTTTTTTGCTGTCTGAGGTTTTTGAGGAATGGTGCATACCAGTTGTTCAGGTGTGTTTTGGGCTTACTTGGCCTGAGTTTCAGAGGGGCAATTAGGTCCAAGGAAGTGGGCATGATTTTATTCTATTCCTCGACCAGGGTTTCAGGATCCAGACTGTCAGGGAGAGAATTGAGCGTGGGGAGTAGGTTGGGGATAAGTCTCTCCACCGTGATGCTCTTTTTGTTTCTCGTGAGTGTGGATGGGGCCCTAATGGACTGCGTGGGAGGAGGTCTAGTGGTGGACAGCAAGAACGATACCAAGTGGTGGTCAGTCCAGGCTAATGGTGAGATGTCAGTGATGTTGGCTAGGCAATTGTGGTCAGCTACCCAGTCAAGTATTCTACCCTTGTCATGGGTGGGTTTTAGGCTTCTTTGAGTAAATCCTAATTCAGTGAGGGTGTTAATCGTGGTAATGGCAGCTTGGTCTTCGGGGTCATTGAAACCCATGTTAAAGTCTCCTAGGGTTGAGCGCCTGTGTGGCGTTTTTTAGGTTAGTGGATAGGATAGTGTTGAGATCCTCATCGAATGTGCCTAATGGGCCTGGAGGGCGATAGATCACATGGATGTTGAGGGTTTGGGTATTGTTAATGGGAACTTTGGCTGAGAGTAGTTCGCAAGAAGGGACGCTGATGGTGGTAGCTGCTCTGATCGGAAGGCTACATTTATGAATGATGGCAACACCGCCTCCTCTAGCGTTAGGACGGTCTTGTCTCAGTATAGTGTAATTATCAGGGACTGCTAACATAAGCATGGGGCCTGCTGCCGGATGGAGCCAGGTCTCTGTGATTGCAAGGAAGTCCAGGTTTTCATTGATGATTAGGTCTGCAGTTTCAGTTGCGTGGGCTACTAGTGATCTAGCATTGGTTAGAGCTCCCTTAATTTGGGGGCTCACTATGGATGTAGTAGTGGTAGCGGCCGACAATTTCTGGGTAAGTTTGGTACTTCTCTGGATAGTAGGATGAGGGGGATGTTTAGTATGGTGGTTCAGAGGTAATTCGGGTTTGTGGGTATTAGGGCTAGTGGCAATGGTTCTGGGCCTCTTGGAGGTAGGTATGGAACGGACGAGTGGCTCGTGGATTTTGGCTAATCTAGCCATGAGTCTTGTATTCCTGTCTATAGTAGGGCAAGGGATGCTAGTCAGTAGCACTAGAGGTGCCTCAATTATCACTGGTTGTGAGCTATTGGATAAATTGGCGCTGGGTAAGATCGCGCACGTGGTAATTGGATGTTGAGGTGGCATGATGGACAGAATTATGGTGATTAAGAGGAACGGGGAGCAGGCCAGGCAATTACTGAGCAGGGGAGGCATGCTAGTTGGTTGCAGAGTGCCAGATGCAAATACCGACGGGGTTCACCTAAATGCAAGGTACACACTAGGGCTAAGCTGCATGTGCAGGCAGGGTTCACCTAAATGCAAGATACACACTGAGGCTGAGACACATGTGCAGGCAAGGTTCACCTAAATGCAAGATACACACTAGGGCTGAGATACATGTGCAGGCAAGGTTCACCTAAATGCAAGAAACACACTAGGGCTGAGATACATGTGCAGGCAAGGTTCACCTAAAAGCGGGGTACGCAGTCTGCTACTGTACTTTAAGCAAGCGTATGCATATAGACAGGTGACAGCATAATCCAGGTACATAGCATGCCTATGCATGGTAAATGTCAAGTGGTAGTTCAGACTGACCTTGCGGACACGAAGTGAAAGTGCAGAAGTGTTGACCACCGTGTGGCGCTAGTTGGGGATAGGTTGGGCAGTATTGAGGGCCCTGGCGCCGTGTCAGGCCAAGACAGGCACAGACAGGCGCTGCCCTTTGTGTAGGCCCTTCGTGGATGGCCCGGCTGACGCCTTCCGGCAACACGGGTGCCTGGAAGTAGCGGGCGGCGGCCAGTCGGCGTTGCAGGCGGTGCGTTGCTTAGCAACGTTAAACAGAAAGTGATAAGGGAGCCGCCATTACGCTCCTCGTGTATGGCGGATGTTTGGGAGGCTGGGATCTCAGAGGGATAGGGATGAAGGGAGCGGGCTGCGGTTGCAGTTAGTTCTTACCCGTGGCTCCAATGCTCTTCATCCTAAGTGCGCAGCCGGATGCCTGCACGGTAGAGATCTTCCGGGGTCGGATGGCTGCCTGGACGTGGCAAGCTGAGGGAGGCTCCTGCCTCATACGCGTGAAGCTGTTGTTCCTCCGGGGCCCGATGGCTAGCTGGGAGAGGCTCCTGCCTCATGGGCGCAGTGCAGACAAATGCGCATTTCAGTGCTAACGTGCTTCTTCTATTCAAACGGGCTGCTCTGTCCTATGAGGCTAATGTTGTATACACGCACGCTACCCAGTAGTTAGTCCTTATATGTTATATGAGGTGTTTGGTGTTGAATATTGTTACACATACGATCGTCCGTTAGTATCGTTTTCTCCTTTGGTCACTCATACATTACATGGGAATTAAGTAAGGTGCATTAACAGTCGTTTTCCTCATGTTCTAGGAACTACTTATTTATGGTGAATTCCACAGCAAGTCAACTAATTGCAGGTTTCCTTATTTTTTCTTCAACACTAACCAGCTTAGACATCATTTGTCCCTTTAGTATTTCTGCCTCAATTACATCACCATTCTTCACGATTAGCGCCCCTATTTGAAAACAGGATGGAGAGTTCAAAAAAATAAATTATCAGGTGAGCCTGAGGAACTACTGGAGAAAATGTTCCATATTGTTTAGTGGAGAGGAAATTACTAGGGGGCTTATATTAAGGAAGGTTATAGTTTAATGTTTCTACAGAAATCACTGTTCACTGAAGAGGGAATTGTAAGGAGCTCCTGGCCGTCCCCGCAGAGTTCAGGTAAGCGTTACACCTTTTCAGGCAGGCTTTGAAGGCTGTCTTTCATGGATTTGATAAGACGGAGCACTACAATTCAGTGTTTAACTAAACTTTGTTTAACCCGGTCACCCTTTACATAGCATTAACCCACAGAATGGGCTATGTTGAAACAAGGTTTTTTTTTTCCTGCTAGATAAGAGGACTCCCCTTAATCTTATTTAACCTAGGTTGTATCAACAAGGGCCAAGAGACCAGAACACCCCTTTCTGCATAGATCCTGTTTTTTCTAAAGGGACTAAAGGGAAAAAGGCAGGAGTACATTTCTTTTTTTTTCATTTGCTGAAATTGACAAATGTACCCCTTTTAACACTTGCAAGAAAACAGGGTTTTGTTCGCAGAAAAGGATTAACTTAGGGCTAAATAATTACATATATGTATTACCATATTCTAAGAAATTCTGAATACTCACAAGGCATAGCAGGTTCGTCCCTCTGCCTCGCCCCCCCACTGCTCTTAAATATTGTGTTGTATTTATTTCCCACCCTTGCTCCCTCCCTGCCCTATGGGTACATTGAAACAGTATGTTCTTATTGTATAAGCACCTAACAAGCAAACAATAAATAAATAAAGAACAAGGCACCTCGGGTGGAGTGGTCATGGAAAGTATAGCCATGAAAAGAGGATTTGAATGTTCTCACTGAAACAAAAGCATTTGCGAGTGATCTACAAGCTGTGCTCACAGAGCTGAAAGGCTGAGTTAATCAGGTAGAAGATTAGAGGCATTGGAGTGTAATCATTGCCCACCTCCTGCAAATGCAGTTTGAAATATCTCTTAAGGCTCTTGAGCTGAGTGAGGTGGAGTTGGCCCATAAGGTGGACAATGTGGAAAAACAAGATGGATGCTGTAATCTGACAAAAGGTCTGAGATATTATCAAAGCACTATTCAAAGAGGAAGGAGGCAGTGATTGACGGGGTGATTCACCGGGTTCATCCTGGTGTTGGCCCTCCTAAAGATGCATCAACTATACTGATGAAATCCCACTTTTTCTCTGTAATAGTGGAAGTCTAGGAAAAAATGAGACGGTTGGAGACAATTGAAGATGAAGGTACCATAGTTTGCATATTTCAGGATTTGTTGGCACTGACATTGTAAAATAAAATGTAAACCTTAGATGACATTGCTTACTGAGCGCAAAACTACAAACAGTTGGGGCAACCCTTTTTCACCCTTGCTCGAGCAGAACGAGGACGACTATCTGGTTATAAGCCTCGAGGAGGCACAACAGGTGCTGCATCATCTGGTGGCCCAGCTGGGCCGGAAGGGGCCAAATGGGACATGTAGAAAGTCAAACACTGCAAAAAAAAGCCACACAGGATTGGGGAGAAGACAGTAAATATTTTGTTGTAAATTTTGCAAACTGACCACTCCATCTCGAACAAAGGATTGTGGTAATTTGCATGGACCATTTCTTTTGGAGGTACACATGGAAGATGTATTATTATAATGTTTTTAACAAAACACAAAACTTTTTATTAGACATTTCAAAATATATTTACATTGACATCATATCGATACTTTGAAAGACCTGCAGCATGACATCACAAAAGCGTTCAATGGCAATTCAGTACGAGGAGGCAAACCCTGGGGAATTATACTGTCCAACTTTTGTACAGGCTTCAGGTGTAGCGCCTTCTGCGCAACCCTTGCAGTTCCTCATTGTAGCCAGCGGGTTAATGGTGGCCATCGGGTGATTGCAGGGAATTTCTCTGCGTATTACATAAATGGGGCCAAGTTTTTCAGAAAGCGTTCAGATTCCCTGAGCGGATTGCTGTAACTTTCTGTGAAACCACAATGTCCCAACATTTTGACCACCATATTGGAATTGAAGGGCCCTCTGGGATTTTGGCAGCATTCAGGAGGTGCATGCATAGTTGCGCTATCTGTCCTGTGAGTGGGTTTATCCCCCCATCTGTGTCCCCCGAGAGTATAATCCCTGGATCCCATGGGATTGACAGCCCTGTGATTGCCTTAATCTGATCCAGCACCCCCCGCCAGTAGATTCCGCTTTTGGACAGGACCACAGTAGGTGGAACAGTGTTCCCGTTGTTGCACAACCCCTCCAATAGCCTGATGAAATGTCCGGATTAAAATTGTGTAATTGTTCTGGAGTAACTTAGAATCTATAGCAGACTTTATATCCTCCCTCCCTATTAGTAATACACTGGGAACTTTTGTGCAGTCTAGCCACAATCCTTCCCCATTCCTCTATTTCTATTGTACACCCCAGATCTCTGTTCCAGCAGAGCATATATTGTTCTTTTGTGGTAGGGTCTGACTGATCTAGTAAGTGATACAGAGTGGAGATTTTCCCCCACAGTGGTGCTGATGTTCGGGTCAGCTCTAGTGCTGTCATGTCTCTCGCTCCCTTTTCCCGAACAAGCCTCTGTGATAACCAATGTCTTAGCTGAACATAGTGGAATCGTTCTGTCTCTGTGATATTGAATTTTGCTTTGCATTCTTCAAATGTCAGTGGGCTGCCCCCTCCAAGACTTTCTGTAGACCCTGCTTCCTCCAGGGTTAGAAGCTTTGAGGGTGAATTCCTGACGAGAATTCTGGGTTGTTCCAGATTGGTGTAAGTGGGCCTAGTGTTCCACAGCGTTTTTCGTAGCTCTGAGGGGGCCCTTGGTTTGTCTGGGGTCTCAGGGTTGGCAAATGTGGAAGATCAGCTTCTGTTTCCATCGCGGCTGACCTGCAGACTGGGCCCATGTAAAAGCATGCGATAGCTGTGCCGCTCACCTATAACTAGACACATCCGGGACTCCTAGTCCTCCCGAAATCCGCCCTTGGAGCATAATCTTTTTCGCCACTTGGGATTGATCCCCGCCCATATGAATTTTAGTATGTTCCTCTGCAGGGAGACAAACTCATTCTCAGGAATATTTATCAGGAGTGCTGCACAATGGTAAATCAGTCTGGGTATCAGGTTCATTTTTACCGCAGCTATTCTACCGAACCATGAAATCTTTTGTTTTTTCCAGTGCTCCAAATCTGTCTGGAACTCACAGAACAGCTGCAGGAAGTTTCTTTGGTAAATTTGCTTGGTGTCGCTGGGGATCTGGACCCCCAGGTACTCCAGCTCGGTGTCTGCCCATGGAATGGAGAGGCAGCAGCTGAGGTCTCCCCTTCCTCTTCTTTGTGAGGTTGATTGCCAGAGCTGATGACTTATCATAGTTTATTCTAAATCCTGAGACCCTCCCAAATGCTTCGATTTCCTCCCAAAGGGTGCCCAAGGATGTGTCTGGGCCGGTTATTGCTAGGAGTACGTCGTCTGCATACAATGCAGTTTAATACTCCTGTCCCCCCAATGAGATTCCCCGTATATTCGTGTTCTGCCTCATCCTGTCCACGAAAGGTTCCATAGAAAGGGCGAACACCAGGGGTGAAAGTGGGCAGCCCTGGCGAATGCCTATAGTGACATGTAATTTATCTGATCTGATGCCATTAGCCCGCAGTTGCATGCATGGGCTTTTATAGTTGGCCATAGTCCACGATACAAAGTTAGGGCCAAATCCTAGATATTAGAGTGTGCGTCTGATATATTCCCAGTTCACCAGATCGAATGCTCTGTGGGCATCTAATGAAATGACTAATAGTTCTTCCCCTGATCTATCGGCACTCTCTATGAGGTCGATCGTATGTCTAATGTTGCCATGAGTTCCCTGCCCAGGAATGAACCCAGTCTGGTCTCGGGCTATTAAATCTGGGAGGAATTTCTTCAATCTGGATGCCAGAGCCTGAGAGTGTATCTTCCCATCGTTGTTCATCAACGTTATCCGTCTGTAGGATGCTGCCTGCTTGGGGTCCTTCCCTGGCTTATGGGCGAGAATTGTCAATGAGTCTGACATTGATTTGGTCACACTACTTGTTGTTAGAAATGAGTTGAACAGAACAGTGAGATGTGGGGCAAGTATGTGTGAGTAGAGTTTGTAAAATTCAGCTGTCAGTCCATCAGGGCCTGGAGCTGAGCTTTTCAAAGATTGTATCGCTTCCACCATCTCCTCCACCCTGATTGGTGTTTCTAGGGATTCTAATTGGATTCTTGTGGATGGGGATTTGATAGAGCGTAGATATTGCATCTGATTTTCGATTGGTATTGATGGCCCTACCTTTATTGCATTGTGATGGGCTACCAATGCTTCCTTTTTCTCTTTATCGGTGTATCTGGGTTTGCCGTCCTCCCCTCTGAGCTGGACTATGTTATTTCTCTTATGAACCTTTTGCAATTTTTATGCCAGTATACGGTTCACTTCATTGCTCTTTATTGTAATAAAATTGCTTTGTGTATGCCAGAGATTTCGCCGAACGGTCTGCCGAGTGCATCTCTAAAGCTATTTTGGCATTTTTCAGTTCCCTCCCGACTTTCCTGGTGGGGGGATTTTTTTTTTTAGCTCTTTGTTCAGTGCCGACACTTTCGCCTCTAGTTTAGAGGCTAGTGTTTTTGAGCTTCATGGCATCCCAGACTGCCTCTGTGGTCGTGTCTAATATTGTGTTTTCAATGAAGTAATTAGTGTTTCTCCTACTTCCCTCCTAATAGTATCATCTAGCGGGATGGCGTTGTTTAACTTCCAATATCTCGGGGGCGATCCTCTAATGCGTAGCTATGCTGACACCGGAGAGTTATCCAATATCATTTGCGTGTGGATCTCTATTTTATCTGGACATGGGAACAGCGTACTTGTGACCAGTACCAAGTAAATTCTCGAGTAGCCTGTGTGTGCGTTGGAGTAAAAGGTGTAGTCATTAGACCCCATGTTAGCCTACCGCCATATGTCTAGTGTTTCCATCTCCCTGGAAAGCCTGGCTAGGCCTAGTGCCCTAGCAAAATCTATCCTAGTTGGGGGAAGTGTTTTGTCCTTCAGCGGATCTGGGACCATGTTGAAATCTCCGCCTATTAGGAGATACCCTTCTGAGAATGCCAGAATGACCGGGATTACCTCTAATAGGAATTTGTCTTGGGCGTTGTTAGGGCAGTAAATGCCTACTATGGTGATCGGTTGCCCACAGAGGTGTCCTTTTACTAGAAGTTACCTTCCCCCGGGGGTCTCTTTTTACAGTGGTTTGTTAGCAGGACCTTTTCACACAGGAGTATAGGCATCCCCCTCTTTTTCTCCCCTATTGTGGCATAATATGACTTTCTAAATCTTTTAAATATAATGCGCCGTTCATCAGCACACAACCGATGCGTCTCCTGAAGGATGACTATGTCCCCTGCCAGCTGATTGAGTCTGCACTCTACCGATCTCCTTTTCCCCAGGAAGTTGAGGCCCTGAACGTTCCATGTGAGCATTCTTATTTCACTCTCATTTTCAGACCCCATGATGATCCCCGGGGGATTCCGCTATAAATGTTTTCGAGTAGTACCCTCCACTGATGCCCCAGGTCGTCGTCTTCTGGTTGTGTGTGACTTTGTTGCCTATAGATGTCAGTGTTTTGTCTGTTCTGATGTCTTGGGAGAACTGGATACTTGATCCATTCCTCACTCCTCATTTCTCCCTCCGCCCCTCTTCTCTCTATATCTCTTAGAGATGAGACCAGCCACACCCAACGGGGTAACCAGCTATGCCTCACTACCGAACTAACTGAGGCCAACTGGGCCTAACAATACCACAACAGGACAGCGAAACTGAGCTTGGCCTTTGTTCTCTTTCTGGAGTAAGATTCTCATCCTATTTCTCTAATTTCTCTCACATCTTAGTTACAAGGGATTCCAATGTATTCCCTTCACCCTCCATTGGCTCCCCCCCATGTGTTTCTTGCCCTCCACCCCTCCTCCCCCCGGATTGAACCATGTTGTGGGATTATGTTTAGTGTTACTGGATGGGGACCCCACGGGATGCCAACTGACCTTAAGTAAAATGATACCTCATCACCTGTGCAGTGTGGGTTAGTATTCTTCTGTGGAGGTCCCCGGATCTTGCGCCTCCTGTTGACTGTGGTCCAGGTGGTTGCTGACTGCTTTTTCCTAGGGTCCTGGGGGGGGGGTGACGTCCACTTCAGACTCTCCACTTTCTGCACCAGCGCCTAGGAATTTCGCAGCCTCTTTTAGGGAGCGAATTTTCTTTCGGGTTCCTTCTCAGGTGAAATTCAAGGAGGTCAGCAAGCCCCAACGATATGGAATCTGTATCTCTCTTAGCCATTCTGTAAACTGTCTTTACGATTTCCTCTTTTGAAGGGTGACGTTTGCCAGGTCTCGGAATAGTAGGAAGGTAGCGCCCCTAAATAGCATCTGTTTGGATAGTCTGGCTTCTCTCATGATTTCTTCCCTCACCTGTAAAAGTGGATCCTGGCTAGGACATCTCGAGGAGCCGAAGATGTCTAGGGATCGTTCTGTGAACTTGGTCGATTTCAAGTGGAGAGCTGTCCGGCAGAGTCACTATGAACCTGAACAGGTCTACTACGTATCTCTCCAGGTCCGAGTCTGCAACCGAGCTGGGGATGCCCCGTAGGTAGATGTTATTCCTCCTCATACGATTTTCAGCTTGTTCCTGTTTCGCCTCCATGGCTTCACATCTAACTTCTAAGGATGCAATCCTGTCCAGACCCTTTTCCACTTCGAAGGCATGGACACATAGGTTGTTTTCAATGTCTGCTGGCCTGCTTTCTACCTCCTCCACCCTCTTGTCTAGGGTTGAGATCTTCTTCATAACCTTGTCCGTTCCTTTCTGAATTTCTATCGTTAGGGCCGTCAATAAATAAATCCTGTAGGTCAGACTTTGTGGCTGATTGAGCTAATTCCGAGATGCAGGAGCAAGCAGTTGTCTCAGTTGAGTTCGCCGCTGCATGTTCCCCTTCTTCATTTTCTCCTGGGTGGTGTTGCTCATTAGCATAAATATATCCGCCTGCTTCGCTGCTTTCTCACTCTTAGCCATTCTTCCCTTCTCTGGGGTCTAAGTCTAGGTGCCCCCGAACTGGGATAAGTTGATTTCTTGCAATGGCCTGTCTCAGTGGCTTCCTCCCTTCGAGGCACAGGGGTATGAGAGTGTTACCCTTTCGAATCACTGGCAGTCGAGGGTCTCTCATATTCTTAGCAGAATTAATGGGAGTTTATGTAGCAGGGCGGGTGCAAATTGTTGCCTCGCAACCCGTACCGCCGCTCCCTGGAGATAGTCAGACGGTCGTAGAAGTGGGAACTCCCACCTCTGCAGTTCTTGGACCCCCCTCGCCGCTTGGGCGGATGTGGGTTCTGCTCCCAGCCTTGCCCAGGGCAGTGTTTTGTCTCCCTTTCGTTACAGGGCCCGATCCCCAGGATGGGCAGCCTTTCAGACCGATCCGAGTGCTCCTGATGGGTCCCTTTGCTTTTGGTGAAGGTACCCCCTGGCTCAATTGAGTCAAGGGTCGCTGTAAAGGCAGTCCAGGCTGTCAAGGTTGTTCCCTGCTTTGATTGGTACGCCACAACCCCTTGGAGGGCCCACAGGATCTACACCTCCCTATGATTGAGATGGAGGACTTGTGAGCTGCTGCCAGTGATCAGTCCTTCCTCTTTTACGTGTTGTTCTCCTTTTTATCTTCTGTGGAGACCCTCCGGGCTATTGCCTAGACAGTCCGGTCCGTTCACCTCTCATCCCTCCTTCCTTTGAGGCCACTGCACGCTGGATTCCTCTGCGTTCTTTTGTGTGTTGCTCCGAGCTTGCAGGTTCGGAGGGAGCCTTCTCCTGGGGATTATTCCTGAGGCCCTGTTCAGTCTTTCTTCCTGCTGTGCTTCGCTGGGCTCCTCCTTCGCCAGGCCGGCTATGCACACACCGGTACCGCAGGGACACACAATCCCCTGGGAGCTTCAGCCCCGGGGAGGAGGGGGTTGCGTCGGTGTCCCTTTCGGTCCGAATAAGCAGGAGCGGGCTGCGACCTCTCTGCCACCTTACCCACTTCTTCTTTTGCTTCCGCACTACCACGTCGGACCAGGACTAGTACCCGCCGAAGGCTGGAATCCGCGTTTGTCCGTGGGGGAGGGGGGGTGTCAGAGATTCAATCCATACGGCGTCAGAGCCTCTGATGGGCACCCTCCTCTTACTCCGGCTACTTTTCCGCCTCAGTTGCAGCTCGCTGCCCACTGGGATCATGCCAGGTTTCCATGCCTTTCCAAGTGTTATGGCACCTCCTCTCCGCTACGTGTGAAGAGCTGAGGGACGGAGTGCCCGTCATCTTTTTTCTAGCACTCCGGCCGCTTCGGGGGACCTTGAACGGAGCAGTTCATACTAAGTACAGCATTCTCTGGTCTGTCATCCAGCCCGTTTGTACTCTGTCCTTTCCTCACTCTACTTATTTTGGAGTGTTAACGGGGAGGAGAGCCGGCGTTATTCCGTTCAGTAGCTGGGACCCGTCAGGAGCTTCTATGGAGCCATTCTGCTCATGTCGGCTCCAAGCCATGCCCCTGGAAGATGTATTTTATAACTCAGAATAGTTAATCAGGTACCCAATTGTTATAATGACAAGTTTCTGTAGTTTAGGCACTAAAGTTCTGCTTTAAAGTTGTACAGATAATGTTTTATCTATTGATACATAAAAAATACCCCCTATCCCCAAAAAAAACAATGTTGAAGAGGTAAGGAACGCATATAATGAATGGCTCGGGTTTTAGCGAGTATCTCAATGATTGATGGAGAAGTGGTTCTCATGATTCTATCTATGTAGGTGAATGATGAAGATGTTATGCTGCATGCATCTGTACAGAGATTGGTTATGAAACAAGATGACAAAGGCTGAACATATCGAGCGAATGAGACTTGCATGTCGGAATGTGAAAGGGATTAACTCTCCATGTAAGAGATTGGAAGTTGCTATAGAGTTTACAAAGAATTCTCTTGCAATTATGTTTATTCAGGAAACCAGACATCGGAACAGTGAAGATGTACAGGCAGGTGGGGCAGGTATTTTGGGCTTTTTCATCTTTTAAATAGCAGGAGTGTGATTTTAGTTGCATTTTAGTTGTGAAGAGTGCACTGCAAGGGCATTTTACTACTAGTAAAAGGGAAGGAAGGAAACAAAGTATTGACACTGCTTTTGGTGTACTTTCCAAATCAGGTTCTGTCAATGTTTTTGAGGGGCCTCGGATATTATGTTGAGTTGCAATGATGGGTTACTGATGGCAATCATACAGGGAGAATGCTTCCAGGGTGGGAGACGAGAAGAGAGGAGACTATAGATTGATGTGGCATCATAGGCAACACTTCTTGGTACATGTCTAGAAAGAGCAAAACCCAGAAGCAAAGGGGTTTACATTTTATACTCCACCACATAAGAGATAAATGCTGATAGAATATTTGCTAATGGAAATGGGGCATGAAGTCAGGGTGCAAGATTTCTCTATAATTACCACAGGGTGGTTGGACCACAATATGGCACTGATGACATTAGATTAGGTTGCCATGGGAAGAGGGTGGAGCTTATTGATCTGCAACAACACACTTTTTAGGGATAATGTAATGATGTGTTTATTACTACACTATATGAGAAAGTAAAAAGTGGAGGCCTATTTCACTATTAATGATAAAGGAGAACTCCCTTCCACATGGTGTGGTTAGCGGTTTAGGCCATGTTCCTGGGGTGGAAAATCGCTGAGGGTACCTGGTAAAAAGGAAGAGGGGACTATTGAAAATAAGCCTCAAGAAAAGAATTCTGGACAGAAAAACTTGAATTCATATTGATGGAGAAGGAGATGAAGACTTTCTCTTAAAAGTGCAGGTCAAACAGCAGGAATGAATGCCACTTTCTGTGGAAGGCTTTTCGAAAACTGAAAAAGATTTTACTAGAAAGATAAGGCACATACCTTTCTGACTAACCGGCACAGGGCTCAGAATTTAAAAAAAAGGGCAGTGGGTGAGAGGTCCCAAAAGTAGAGTGTGGAGGGTAGAAATCTGATACATTATACGACGTTCTTTAGAAACCCGTTTGCAGAAGAGGGAATGGAAACAATGGGCCAGATAAAAGAAGATCTTCAAGATCTTAATCTCCCGAAGTTAACACTGGAAGAAGCTCTCATCCTAGAGCGGGCCAACACGTCCCAGGTGGTCCAAGATGCCATTAATAAGATATGGAAGGCACTGGAGAATGGGTTTTCTTTTGTCCGATTTCTGTAAGCGGTTTGCTGGAATATTAGCCCTGTTCCTCACAAGGGTGTTCAATGATGTATTATATAATCGTGTGATCCTGCAATCCTTTTTAAAGGCTTCAATATCAGGACTCTTGAAAGAAGTAAAAGACTGCATTGAGTGTGGCTTGTATATGCCTATATCACTAATAGACATCAACATCAAAATCCTAATTTGACGAGTCTCGATGTATTTCTGCCTGGATTTCACA
This sequence comes from Ambystoma mexicanum, assembly GCF_040938575.1. Lineage (NCBI taxonomy): Eukaryota > Metazoa > Chordata > Amphibia > Caudata > Ambystomatidae > Ambystoma > Ambystoma mexicanum. Next base: position 42,038,531 of record NC_090933.1, read on the forward strand.
AATAGTGACAAAGTGAGTGTATTCACAAATGAAAGTAAGCGGGCAACCTTCTAAAAACATTGACATTCTTGGCTTCAGTTGGAGAAGATGTAGCTGACGTGGTATTTTCTCTCAACGCTGAGAAGGCATTTTACTGTGTTAGCAGGAAATTCTTATTTAAGGATTTAAGGTATTGAAGCAAATGGACATGGGAGACAGTTGGATGCAGTTGGTGAAAGCATTGTACTTGAGTTCCTCTGAACAATGTTACATTTTGAGTCAAACATTTCTTTATTAGAACACCCAAAACCTATGCTGTACCTAGGTTTCTTGGTCCTATTTCTAAAGAAAAGAAGGTCTAAAGAAGTGCTCATCAGGATGTCCTACAAAGTAAATTAAGTCCACCATCAAGACAAACTATTCTAACCCGATTACTGTCCCTACCACAGTGAGCACAAACATCCTAACTTTAACAAAATAGAATAAGGTCCTCTTCCCAAAGTAAAGAATGCTGGCTGGTTTCCGACCCAGCCTGATTTTTTTTTTTCTCAAAACAAAAGGGAAACCTTGCCGCGTGGCTGGCACAGTTCGTCTCTTAAAGCTTCCCCCTCCTTGAGGTTGTGTGTCAGTCTTTGATCAAACAAAGGGGCTTTTTGCAATACTTGCTCCAGTGAATTATCTCATGGGTCTTGCCCCTTCCCGGGCACTCCACCTAGGAATTTGGTGTTTCTCAGCCCACCTTGGGGCCTGGTGTCTGTGACTCTTACCCCACTTTGGGGTTTTTGTTTCTCTTACCCTGCCTCGGGCCTCTCTGCCCTTCTTGTAGTTTTGTTGCTATCTCCCTAACATTGGGGTTTCCAGTCTCTCACCCCACCCTGAGGTCTGTCTGGCCTTTCTGCCTGGTTCCCTGGAGAAACAGCGTACATTCTATCCCTGTGTGGTAATCATCCGGCTGGCCTTCTAGTAGGCCGATTCACGTTTTCTCTTTGGGCTTCTGTGATGCTAGAAATGCTTTGGAAGGACAGGGCAGAACGAGGAAGGGATTGGTACTCCACCTATTTTCTGGGACTGAAGGAGGATGGAGGCTTATGTCCATTCTAGATCTGCGGGTGCTGAATCTGTTCTTAGGCAAGGACAAGTTCAAGATGGTTACTCTAGCCCAGATCCTGCAAGCCCTCAATTTGGAGGACTGGTTGGTTTCCCTTTACCTTCAGGATGCCTACTTCCATGTGCTGACGGCGGCTCATCTGGCCAAATGAGAGAATGTCGCAGTGAATACCTTGAGGAGGCAGACTTCAGCCTCCCAAGAGTGGGAGCTCTGTCAGGAGGTTCTGGAGGAGATATTCTCCCTTTGGGGTACTCCTCAAGTGGATCTCTTTGGTTCCAATGCGAACAGGAAGTACGAGTTGTTCTGCTCCAGGTAATTTCCTCATCAGGGACCTCTGGATGATGTACTAACGGTCGAGTGGACTTTCGAGCTCCTTTATGGATTCCTTCTGCTCTGTCATTCTGTTGGTTCTCAGGAAATTGCGCCTGATTGGCACCATGATGATCCTGATCGCCACGGACTGGGCCCGCAGAACATTGGATCTGGAGTTGCTGGACATATCAATCTGCCCTCCATGGTACCTTCCGAGGAGAGTGGACTTGCTCTCTCAGAGTGGCGGTTCCTGCACCCGAACCTCAGCAACCAGAACCTTCATGCTTGGCTACTGAGAGGCTAAGATGCAAGGAGGTGGGACTTGTCGGACAACATCGGCGACGTGCTCTTTTCGGCTCGGTGGCCCACCACAAATTCTATTTATGCCTGCAGGTGATGTACATGTTCGATTTGATGCCATGAGAGGGACCCTGGATCCTTCATTCTGTCCTTTATACCCTGTGTTGGATTCTCTTCCAACTTTGGCATAGAGGGCCCTGCCCTTGGCACTGTAAATGGTTACCTCACCACTATTTCTGTTTTCAAGAGGTACCCGAAATAGAGCTCGTTTTTCACAATCCCCACCGTTATGCAGTTCTTGCAGGGTTTGTGTAACCAGTTCCCTGCCTGCCAATTTGTGGTTTCCGGCTTGGGATTAGAATTTACAATTAACGTTTCTGATGGGTGCTCCGTTTGAGCCCTTTCATTCCTGTTCTGTTGGATTGCCCACTCTTAGATTGCCCTGGTTGCCATCACTGCCGTGAGATGCGTTAGCGAGCTCCAGGCATCGTCTGTTTTACCTCCCTGTTTGTTTTTTTCCAAAGAGAAAGCGACGTTGATAGTGAGACCCTCCTTTCTGCCGATGGCGGTCCCGGATTTCCATCCCTCTCAGAAGATCAATATTCCAGTATTTTATCCGCCAACTCACCCATCCAAGGCAGAGGAACGATTCCATCGGCTGGACCCGATACAGGCCCTTAAGTTCTATTTCTCTAGGAAAGATTATCAGCTTTTCGTTGGTTATGCTGCTGCTTGTGCTTGCGGGGCTGTGACCAAACACGCCCGGTCCAGGTGTGTCATTCTCTGCATCTCAGATAGCTATGATCTGGCTGGTAAGGATGTGACTGAAGGTCTCGGGGCTCATCCTACCAGGGCAGGGCAGTGGATGCCACCTATGCCCAGCAAAGGGGAGTCCCAGTCCTGGATATTTGCCAGGTGGTAACGTGGGCGACCTTGCACACATTTGCTAAGCATTTCTGCTTGGATGCCCGTTTTGGTACGACAGTCCTCCAGAGTTTTCTGGTTTAGGTGGTTTGCTTGCTTCCTCCCTCCCTCCTCCAGGTTTATCCACTGCTTTGGGAGGCTAGCATAAGATGAGGAATCTATGGTAGGAGAGAATCCATTAGAAGAACAAAATAATCACGTCTCAGTAATGTCCTTCCTGTTGTATGTTCTTTCGACAGATTCCTCATTGCCTGCCCTACCTGCCCCTCTTGCAGGAAGCTAGTACATCATCGGTTCTGCTGTCCCTCCGCTTCAAATTGCTAAGGAAAAAGGGTGGCACTGAGATCATGGGGTGCGTCACTGCTATATATACTGGCAGGGAGCATAGAGGCAGACAGAGCAGATGCGGTGCCGGGACCCCAGGTAGCGGAAAAGTTTCTGGAGAACAGCTGCGCTGGGATAGGGATATCATAGATGAGGAATCCGCTGGAGGAACATCCATCCAAAAGAAGATTACTGAGAGAGCTGCCAAGGCTTTTCATGAAAAGCTTGAGGGCTTGGTGGACTTTTTGGGTGTAGCCATAGCATAACGGGAGCAGCCAGGGTCTGGAGTCTTAGCAGAAGTGTTAGCATTCCAGTCTACAAAAAAATCAGGCATAGTCACCCAAAAGGATGTGCTGATGATAGCAAAGAAACTGTGGGCAAGCCTCATTTGTGCCCTTTAGTCAGGAAATAAACTGGATGTGAGATATAGGCGAGATATAGGCAGCTGGGTTTGGAACGGTCAGTACAGACTTCTTATCCGCAATCCCATTCATCCTTTTTGTAGCAGCAGCATCATCATTATTTGTAAAAACCTAGCATGGCGGGATCTTCCACTGCCTCATCAACAGCCAAAAGCCTTCAGAAAGAAGGTATACTTAAATGCAGTGCTGTACTTACGTCTAGCAAATGCGGACACCTTACTGGCAGTTGCATACCAGAGACTCTGAAGAGCGATCTCTGACCTGGCTCAGGATCTGCCCACTGACAAACATGTAGCTTTTAAATCGGGTCTTGCCAAAGCAAAACGGGTGGCTTTAGATGTATTAGAGTCCTCAGTAGGACAGATTGATACAGCCAACAGAGGCAAGTGTATTGGGGTGGACATGAGAAGGTTTGTGTGGATGCACGCTAGCTCCCGGTTGATTGTGCCAACCTTTTCCATTCTTACACAGATGAGGAATTGACCAAGGAGAAAAGTTGTAAAAAAATAGCAAAGTCCTTAGCAATTCTATCAAAGCCTATTGGCAAGTCGTTTTCTCAAAGCCAGCCCATGTCTGATCCAAGGTCTAGATTATCTTTTCAGAACATTTTTCAGACACTTCTTCATACATACATTGCTGGAGCTGCCAACGGTTTGGTCCAGCCACTGACGAGCAGCGTGAGCTACGTCCTGTATAGTATACAACTGCTATTCACGGTAAGCACCCAATGCATTATACTGCATCTCACTCTCTTTGGTGGCACTCTAGATGAATGTATATCTATTTCTTTTCACCTGACACATCACCCAAACTTTAATCCTGCGAGACGGGCATCTGCATGTTACAGCGTGCCCACCTTTTGCTCACCCCCACCCACTCACCAGGATCATTTTGGGCCGGTGGGCATGCACTACACTTAAAACTCTTTGCTCTCTGTCAGATTAAGACCATTATTCAGTTGTAAACTAATTCAAGATACTCTTACGTTCCGTACCCTTTCCTCCATACTGCATGGGCGTCCCTTGCTAGGGACGGGAGACTGAACCTTTTTCACCAGAAAAAACCTTCTTCCCCTTTAAATTTAGAGGCACGCGGGGGCGCGGTCCTGGAAGCATGCGCTCCCCCGACTCTGCCCATCGGCGCCACTCCTCAGTCCCCTTTTCTGCGTCGACGCGAACGGGCTGATTTCACCAGCTCTCCTGGATTTGGCTTCAGCCATGTAATACCACGCGCTCTTCCCTGGATACTTTCTTCTTTCTTTTTGTCTTCTTTTATCAATCAGGTACTCGGTCCTCTGGCGCCACGCTCCACCCCGGCGCATGTCGACTTCAGTGGGCTTCAGCAGGTGTCCAGTCTGCGAAGGGCTCTTCCCTACATCCGATCCCCACGCTCTTTGCTTCTGCTGCCTTCGCCCTGACCACAGCTGGGAGGGTTGTACCGCATGTGACACACTTTCATCGCGTGCTCTGAAGAACAGACTAGCTAGGTGGAGGGAGCTCTTCGAGAAGTCTCCTCCAGAGGACTTGAAGGACTTACTCAGACATAGGTCAAGGCCCAAGGGAGGGCTGCTCTTTTCCAGCGCCCCCTGCAAGTGCAACTCCTTCCCAAGGAAACGCCCGGGCGAGAGGAACCTCTCCGGTTCTCACACCAGCACGGGTACCTAGACTAGTCCAGCTACCGACCGGCTGAGGGGTCTGTAGATCCTTCCGGAGAAAGTGCTGAGGGACCACGAGGTGTTTTTACTGGGTGTACACCCGAGTGGCTATGCCCTTGTACTGGCAACATGTCTGAGCGGGCGCCTGCACGCAGCGCTGCAGGCGATACTGCCGAGGGCGACTTGCCTACCAAGCCTTGGCCTGAGATGCAGGGTAGGTCGCATGCATCACCGCCAAGAGACCTGGAGGAGGCCGGGCCCAGTGAGCCAAGCACCACGACTTCGGCCCGTGGCATGCAGCTTGACAAGATGGCCACCGCGCCAGACAAGATGGCCCCTCATCCGATACTGCCCCGAGGAACGGAGCAGGTGGGAGAACGAGTTACAAGCTGGGACTGGTGTCAACCAGGTTCGTGGCCTACAACTGTCCATCAACATTGCAGGGCAGGTTTACCCTGCAACCAGCTAGACAGAGTACACACTGGCCCCAGCAGCTGCCCTCTACCCAGTCAATAGCAACTGCCACCCCACCGGCCTGCGAGGACAGGTTCTTTGAAAAGCTCCTCACTCTCATGAGATCTCCTCAGATGGTGGCCATCCTTAAGGATTTGATCAGGCACATACTCCCTCCAGCCCCTCCGCCTGCGCTTATAGTCATTCCTCCTATGGCTCCATCGCCTCAGGCCCCGGTGCAGCCCCTGCTGCCCATGCTGCTCTGTCGATTCCGGCTCCCCTGCCTCCCACAGTTCAGGCGGTTCCGTACCAGCCTCCACTGCAGCCTCCGGCTCTGGTCTTCACACCTCAGCCCTCTGGGCTCAACACTCCTCCACCCACTCCGGACCAGCCAGATGCCCTGGTGGACACAGACGAGGAAGAAGACCCCCGACACAACATCGTCAGCCAGGGCCTTCCATGACCGACTCGTAGGTCTGGCATAGTACTTGGGCCTTCCTCAACCGAACAACCGGAGGCGGGTGTACTTGCCGAGGTCCTCCCTCTACTCCCCGCGGCTAGAATGGGGATCCTGATGCAGAAGAATGTTGTCGCCTTTGCCAAGAATGGGTGGCTCAAACCCCACTCGGCCCAGCCTGTCAATCGGTGCCTGGACCCCAAGTATAGGCAAATGGAGGGGGATCCCCTCTTGCTGTCGGCCCACCCTCAACCGCACTCTTCAGTGATTGCTGCGGCGTCTCTCTACTCAAAGCCTCATTCGTCCTCTGCCTACTTGTCCTTGGTGCTGCTAGGCAAGGAGGAGAAGATCTTGGAGGCGTACGGGAAGAAGCTTTATTCCAAAGTTTCGCTGCATCTTCTTAATCCAACGCTGATGCCATGCTGGCAGCCGTTAACCAGACTTCCTTCCAGAACTTCCGGTGCATAGCCAGTCCTGTTTCAAGGCTGGACTGGCTGAGATTAAAATGGTGGCCCAAGACATCATGGAGTCCACCGTGGCCCATATTAACACCTCTGGCCGGGTCATATGCATCGCCACGGACATGAGGACTGCCTGGCTTCAGGCTACTAAATTTAACCCAGACGTCCAGGAACGCATATTGGACCTTCCATTTGAGCGTGGGGACCTCTTTCACTCCACCACCGATGAGGAGCTGGATGAAAAGAAAAACAGTTTGCAAACTGCAAAGTCTTTATCCTTACAAAGGCCACGCCCAAGGCTTACACCCAGTCACATCAACGCTCTGACAAGGGGTGGGCGTTCAGGGAGGGTTCTGTGGCTTTCAAGACGGGTGGTACAGGCAGCTTGACCCTTCTCAGAGTCAACACCGGCGCAAACAACAAAAGGGGGGGCGGGATGGAGAGCAAGGGCTTTTTTGTGTCTGCCTCCTCTGCAGCAGCCTCAGAAGGAAAGAAGGCATGACGCGTCCCTTCAGGTCCACGTGCCTCGGTGGGGGGCAGGCTTACCCTTCATGCTCAGTTTTGGCATCAGAAGTTTGCGGACCCCTGGATCCTCTCTGTAGTATCTATGGGGTACCGCTTACCAATCCCTCCCTCTCCTCCCTCCTCCCCTACACTCCCACAGATTGGGTCAGCAACTCTGTTGGAAATTCGATCGCTCGTCGAGAGCCAGGCAGTGGAAGAATTCTCAGCCTCCCCGCGAGGATTGGGATTCTAATCCAGGATTTCCGCCATACAAAAGAACCACCAGGCTGGCTTGAGAGTTGTGTTGGACCACACCACCCTCAAACTCTCCCTCCCTCTTCAAAAATTAAAGATCGTTACGCCCGCACTCATTGCTGAGACATTGTGCAGGGGAGACTGGATGTGCTTCCTTGATCTGAAGGACGCCTATCTACATGTCCCGAGTTTGCAGCTGCATCGCTCCTTCCTGCGATTCAGCCTCATGGGCTGCCATTTCCAATACAAGGTGCTACCCTTCAGCCTCCATTCAGCCCCCAGGGTATTTACCAGGCTCATGAATGCAGTGGCAGCCCTCCTCAGGGCCCAGGGCCACCACGTCTGCCCGTACCTGGACGACTGGTTCATCAGGGCGTGAGCTCCTGAGGCAGTGCACCACACTTCCTCCGCCATTATGATTACACTGCATGAGCTGGGCTTTTCGATCAACCTCAGGAAGTTTCCACAGCAGCCTACGCAGAGACTGACCTTTCTGGGCCTCATATGGGACACAAGCTCTGAGAGAGTTTTCCCCTCAGAGGACAAGGTCAGGGCCATCAAGAAGGTCACTACTCACTTCCTCACCTGAGGAGTGACCTCGGCCTGGTGGTACCAACATCTATTCGGTATCATGGCAGCGATCCTACTGACCGTACCCCACACAAGACTCAAGATGAGGAGATTACAGCTGCACTTCGCAGCCTCATGGAATAAGGAGCGGCGCTCCCAAGTGGAGCTGGTCAGCATTCTTCCTTCTCTCCACCCGGACCTCGCATGGTGATCCGGGACTGCAACCTGCGGATGGGCAAGCCCTTCTGGCAGCCGGCCCCACAGGTCACTATCACCACGATTCCTCCCTGGAAGGCTGTGGGGCCACTCTGGACAACCACAGTGTCCATTCCATGGAGTCTGGTCTCTGCAGTAGCAGGAGTCTCATCAACTGGCTGGAGCTGAAAGCCATCTGTTTAGTCTCAAAACTTTCCTTCCGCTCATTGGTGGCAAGGTTGTCCTCATCCAGACCGACAACTCCACCAGCATGTACTATGTCAACAAGCAGGGGGGTACCAGGTCCCCTCCACTGTGCGGCCTTGAGATCAGCATGTGGGAATGGGCCCTGGAGAACATCTACCCAATGGTCATCTACCTTCCGGGCGAGTCCAACCTGGAGGCGGACAGGCTCAGCAGACTGGGAGTGGACAATTACGAGTGCCAACTTAACGGTGCTGCTGGAGATCTTCAGCAGATGGGGGCATCCTCGGGTGGATCTCTTGCCCTCCTGGGACAACAAGAAGTGCCAGCAGTTCGCGTCCTGGCAGGGCCAGGGCCCCGACTCCCTAGGCAACGCATTCCAGATACAGTGGAACGGCATGACAGCATACGCCTTCCCTCCCACTCCCTTGGTCCACAGGGTGATCTGCAGATAAAGAAATCTTGTCACCTCAGCATCATTCTGATAGCTCCGTGGTGGCTGGCGAGACTGTGGTTCCTGGAGCTTCTCAGTCTCTCGGACAAGCCTCCCATTCACCTGCTGATGGGCCCAGCTCATCTTCTTGCGCAGCAGGGGGACAGGGTCATCCACCCCGCTAAACAGAAATTAGCCCTTGCAGCGTGGTTCCTGAGCAGGTCACGCTGAAACACCTGGGTCTTTCACAAGCTAACCTAGAAATCATTCAGGGCGCTAGGAGACAGTACAAGAGTAAATGGACTAGGTTCTGTCACTGGGCGGACTCCAAAGAGATCAACCCCCTTACATGCACGTTGGATGATGTGCTCTCCTTCTCTGTACACCTTGCTCACTCAGACGTGCAGGTTGATACATGCTGCACCTATTTGGCAGCCATAGGGGCCTACAAAAATTCGGAGGAGTAGGTCTTCTCCTCTTCCAACCCTGTGGTCAAGCGACATTTGGCAGGCCTCGCAAGGCCCACCCATCAAAAAACCATACTCCGTGTGGGACCTCAATGTAGTGTTGGGCTCCTAGGCGCACAAACCCTTCGAGCCATTGGCGTCTGCGGACATCAGGTTGATCACCATTAAAAAAGCTCTGTTGGTGGGCCTCACCTCTGCTCGCAGAGTCTTCGAGATCCAGGCATTGGTGGCTTCAGAACCATACACTACTTTTCACAGGGATAAGGTGGTCCCGAGAACACACCCCACGTTCCTACCTAAGGTAGCCTCCGCTTTCCATCTAAACAAGGAGATAGCCTTACCTATGTTTTTTGACAACCCTAAAGACGATGCTCAGATGGTATTGCACTTTCTGGATGTCGGTGGCTTCAGAACCATATACTACTTTTCGCAAAGATAAGGTGGTCCCGAGAACACACCCCATGTTCCTACCTAAGGTAGCCTCCGCTTTCCATCTAAACAAGGAGATAGCCTTACCTATGTTTTTTGACAACCCTAAAGACGATGCTCAGATGGTATTGCACTTTCTGGATGTCAGACAGGCACTGAAATTCTATCTGGACAGGACCAAGGGCTTCCGCAAGTCGGATGCTCTGTTTATCATCTTTGGAGTGGGGGGGAACACAGCCTCCCGTTATCCCTTTATCTCTTTGAGCTATCTTGATCAATCGGTAAGATCCGATTTTGTGCCAGAAATGACTTATGTATATTAGATAGGCTTTTGCCCACCACTACTTCCATATGCCTTAGTACTCACACCATTTTGCAGGAGTTACCATGTTATGGTTATGTAGTACTAATCACATTAGTAGTGTGCTCGGCAGTTACCTAGAAGTAAAGAACAAATTTGTCGCTTAGCGTTATATTGATTTCTTTGTGATCATTAATCTTTTTTGTGTCCACTAGATACAAAGGGATTAATAACAGTGTACTGTGATGACGAAGAGTAAGGTACATACTTGCCAAAAAAGATCTATTTTTGTTCACTTACCTGTCCAATTTATGAGAAAAGTCGACTGTATTGGTTGAGGCCGTGTCTGGTCTAAGACACAACCTCAACCAATACAGTCAAATCTAAGAACTGCCTTGAAACACTTGTTCTCCAGCCTGGGGTCTGGCATGGATTGACATGCTCGTGTATATTCCCCGTCGTCAGAGTTGGAATCCTCGGTAAAAGAAAAAATAGTTTCACTTTCACTTTTAAAACTATTTCTACTCTAAACCAATCACTGTCCCCTGGGTCATACTGCCCCCATCCAATGACAGTCCTCTCCCTAAGCCTCGCCTCTGGTAGCCAGCTTCAGATTTTTACCACGCACTTCAGTGTTGGGAGTCCTCGAGTTGCTTTCCAAGCTATTTTGCACTTTTTTCCACGTTTCGATCCGTTGTCGGTGAAGTTGCGCGCCCCTCAAGGGTCGTTACTCATCAAAGTTTCTCGATGGCTGACTTGGGCCTACTCCACGCCTTCTGACCATGATGAAGGAGTAAAAGGAGGGAAGGACCCTTTTCAGACCCTGCACCCACTGTGGGCTAAGGAACGTCTTCGTGGAGAACTAGCATCAAAAGTGTCTGTACTGCCTGTACCCGGACCACAACAAGGATGGGTGCGATATATGCAAGAGTTTCTCAAAGAAACCAGACAGTTATAGCAGGCTGGCGGCATGGTTCAAGTCGAGCAAGGTCCCTGACCCTCCTCCCAGCAGGATCATGCCTCACTAAGGACTCGTCGGTCCGAGGAGTGATCTCCCTCCAAGAGGAGGTTGAAGTCCTTTGAGGACTCCCATCCATGGCAGTCCAAGACAAGGCCAAGAACCGCAAGGCCGATTCCGCCGGGTTCGCCGCTGATGCAGGTCCCAGGTCGGATAGACTGTGATCACCGTCCACCACCTCAGCCAGCGGGTTCCTGCTCAAAGAGGAAGTCCTCCACCCGGGCCAAGTCACGGGACAAATCAGAGAAACCTAAGGCCGAAGGAAGAGAAGAGGGCCTAACAGCAGGATGTTAGGAAAGATTTCCATTTATGTGTAATTTTCCCTCCGGTTGTGTACCCCCAACTTTTTTGCTGCTGTTAAGCACCATAGTCTGACTTTACCAGAGGAGCCTAGCCTTCTGCTGCACTCCTCTGGGCTTTCGCTCACTTTTTATGGGGAAACTCACATGCCCTTAAGACAGTGAGTACTGGGAGACTTTGTTTCCCTTAGTCCTTGTCCAATGTTGCAACTTTTCTGCATCATGTAACAAGTGTACAATGTACCTTCCAGTGCAGTACACTTGGGTCTCTTAGTCATTTCGAAAAGGCCCTAGATACTCTGGAAGGATTTTTAAGGAGATGTGCAGATGTGTCACGGACAGGCCTGGTGGCAGCTTATCTTTTCATGTAATTTCAACCCTTTCCTGCCAGGTAAACCGCGATTACCCCATTTGGCACGAATAGGTGGCCTGGCTCCAAAATGGCCATGCCACAAGGTTCTTTGTCCTGTCCTTTGGCCATCTTTCCCCTTTGCCTTCCTCAGGTCGAGCCGACCCGAGTCAGTCCTTATTTGGGCATGCATTTTCCCGCGAAACACCAAGCTTTCGCAGTCTTCTGCATGCCTTGTGTGTGTGCCTCCAGAATGTGGGCTGGAACGTCTGGTTCCAATACACATCATGGGTGCCAGAGAGTCTGGAGTGAAGTAAATGCCTGCGACCATCGTGGTCTGTGATTGGTCCACGTATGGTATGCCTGTATTAGAGCAGATCTACCATTGGGTCCTCTTCGTTTTGGCGCAAAGGAGATTCTGGATAAGAGAGGCCCCAAACACCCATACCATGTTGATCTCTGGAGTTCTCACTGAACGACGGATAGGATCCAAGTATCCTGAAGCTAAGAAGCTGAGTCGAGGAACAGCTGGTGACCCGCTGGAAGGTTTGACACCCTGAGCCCGCTGTCATCCCGTGGCCCCCTCTGCATCTGGTCATCCTAGAAGGTCTGCAAAGACGTTTCGACCCATTAGAATAGTGGGACCAACTATTCTCGGCACCTTCATCAAAACCTACAAGTAAGCCTTCTCGGAAGTGTCCCTGGGCCAACCAGTGGGCTGACCAGTTTACGCAGGACCTTTGCTCTGTCTCCGCTGCCGTTTCGAGGAGGCCCTCTAAACTTGGTATACTGCTAGCTCTGTGTTCACTGCACCCTCACATTGTACACTTAGCGTTCCCAGGTCTAAAGTTAGACGAGTGCGCCAGAACCGGAGCATACGTGGTTACCGTGTCGCGCAGCCGTCGTGACGATCTTTGCAGGTGCGCTGCATTTGTGCCCCCATTGCCCCTGAAGACTGCTGCAGTGAAACTGGCCTGATCCATCCACCAGGAGTGAGAAATCGCCACTGTCCCGTTTGGGAATCATCATTGTATCTTTGTCGCTCAAAGCCGCAGAGCCGCCAAGTTGCCGTACTTGAACCTGCAACTGAAGTGGACTTGACTGCCGACGTTTGGTCCAGAGTGCGCCGGAGGTCAGTGAGTAATCGCAAACCCTAGCCAGTGGCCCTTAGCGCCTCCATCCATTTTTACGCACAAGTGGCCCCTGGGGGCCGCTCTCCTTTCCACTGCTAGTGCGAAATAGCAAAATATTCCCAACTCTTGGAATCAACTCTGCCCTCAAGTAGAGACCCTACTTGAAAATTGGGAACCCATTCTTCATCGCCTCACCTACTTTACTGAGTTGCTATAGACCCTTGAAGAGAACCTGTTTTGCCCATTTGAACTATTGTGTGTACATTTGCTTGTACATTTGAGCATTTGTCTCCCCTCTTCTTAGGGATTGGACTGTCCCTTAGTTAGGAGTGTGTTGGATGCAGAACAGACTAAAGACTATTTGCACTGCCTGTTTCCTTCCCCTTTAGGTTGTGGACCCATTTCATGCATTAATCCTTTAAACCCATTGGTCTTGTATATATGTATTTAGATAGGATTGTGTTGGTCTAATAAGTGTTACTGTGATTTGATTTGTGTTTGAAACTCAAAGGCCTTGAAATAAATGTATGCATTTTAATATATATACACCTGACTGGGAGTGATTTGTAAGTGTCCTTTACTTTGTGTGCTCATTGAGGTCTTTCAGTCACCCTCACCCCTCCTGAGACCTAGTCTTGACCGTCGCCAAGCTACCTTCATTGGTCTGGCTTGTCCAGAAGGTTACCCTGTTCCAAGAAACTAGGCTGGCCTCCTGAACCTCTGCCCACCAGGTCAGAGTTCAGAAATCCATCTTAACAGTTGGTGTACAGCGGTGGGATAGGACTGAAGGTATCCAGTGTTGCACACTAGTGAAGGCATTTCAAGTTATTCCTATCCAGGACACATAATCACTTTGTAGTGATAACTGTAAAAGGCCATAGACCTATCTAATATAATGGAAACAGGTACCTTTATAACCTTAAATGCTTCTAGATTAGAAACACTGAGAAAGATGTGTACTGAGAGGAGTTTACCTGCTCAAGGTACACAATTGGAAATGATCCAAATAATCATGGAATGGCAAGAGTTGCAACTTGGTGCCATAGCTTCTGATGAAGGTGCAGAAGGAAGTGGGGCTGCTCCCACTGGCAGAACTGACGGTTCTGTCGCTGACCTCATCAGTGGTACCCATGATGACAGGGAGGATGCTATGTCTAATGTTTCCTCTGCAAGCTCTGATGCTGAGGCCATGCTGGAATTCAAGAAGCAAGAGCTGCTGTTTAGGCAGAAGGAGCTTGAATTTCACATGGCTAAGCTGAAAGTAGAGCAGGAAGAAAAACAGAAAGACAGGAATCACCAGTTGGAATTGGCCAAGCTTCACATGGATCCAAGTGATCTGGACATGGGTCTGGGTCCTCCTCTCATCCAAGATTTCCTAAAGATCTGCTCAGTGTGTATGTTGAGAAGAATGACATTATAGGCTGGTTGAATGCATTTGAGTACGCATGTGTAGTTCAGAAGGTTGTAAATGCGGATACGATTACATGGTTGCTCAGCAGACTACCCCATTCTGGCTGCAGTGCTATTATGGAGATGTGAAAAGCTGAAAGAATTGATTTTGCAATGTTGAAGCAATCTCTCATTTTGAAGTTTGGGAAGACTCCTGCCCAATACCTTAAAGGGTTCAGAGAGTATAAAAAGAAAGAAGGAAGTATGTGGGTGTCATATGTGACTGATTCTTTATTAAAAAAACGTGACTGGCTGGGTTGAAGGCTATAAGGTCTCCACCTTTGAGGGTATGATATGTCTTGTCATGCTTGAACATATTTTTGCATCTTGTTCCCCTGAGCTTAAGCAGCATTTGGCAGATTCAAAGGAGTTAGATCCTAAGAAGCTGCCATTGCAGCAGATTTGTGGGTGTCACATAGATTGTACCATAAGGACAAGACATATCCTGGTAAGCAGGAGGAGGGTATAAAGCCCAAAGATAAGCAGGGTGGGGGACCTCATAAAACTTCCTCCCAGAAGGGCCACAAAAAGATAAATAAGGGTAAGTCACAAGAGAACACACAGGGTAGTGGAGGTTATCCTCGAAAACAGAACTCTGGTTACAGTAAGCCTCCCTATGTCAACAGACCCGGTGGATATTGTGTGGCTTGTGGAGCAAGTGACCATGTAAAGGGGGACCCCAGATGTAAGGTCAAAACCTTGGGGGTCCACTCTGCTAATATGGCCTTCTCCTCCTATGAGGAAGAAGAGATTACAGGGGCCTCCTTCTCCTCAGATTCCTTCCCCAGTGGGATAGATTCAGAGGTATTTTTAGTTGCCCTGGGTTCCTGAGAGCCTAAAGTCTACAGAGGCTTATGCTTGGATTCCAGACAATAGCAAGCACTACTTAAAGACAGTACGCTGATCAATGGAGTAGATGCTCCTGCTCTTGGGGATAGTGGGTGCAGTCAAACTGTAGCGGATTCTACCTTGGGAGACCCAGAGTAAGTTGCCAGAGCTCCTCTGAATCCCACTAAATTGGCTCATGGCCCACCTCTCTAGTTCCCATTTATACATGTAAATCTTACTTTAAATGGTACAGAAGTCAGGAATCCAGTGAGCATTTAGAGAGATGTCCCAGGAAAGGTCTTGCTGGGAAATGATCTCAGAGCCTTAGGGCTTGTGGGAGATACAGCAGAAAGACCCTGCACAAAGTCTCAAACAAGGGCAGCACTGGCCAAGACCACTGCACTGCCCAAGCCAAAGGGGATACCCAAGGCGAAAGGAGTCAAAAAAGACAAAAGATGGAAAGAGAATATTCCCCCTAACTCACCTACCACTGAGGTGGAAGTAGTTAGTCAAACACCAGGACCTGATGAGGTGTTACCTGAAGTATTTGATCCAAATGACCATTCTGAAGTAAAAGACTTGTTAGTTGAAGGTGGTCCTGACAGGGATGAATTCAGTAAGGGCCAACGTGGGTGCCCATCTCTGGAAGGACTAAATAAACGGGCCTGCGCCCAGCTTGAGGGTGAACCTCCTGTGAAGCATAGGATTTATTAGGAAGGTGGGCTCCTCTACAGTGAGCCTACAGAGTCTAGAGAATGAGACTATAGGAGGTTGGTGGTTCCCCTTGCTGTAAGACCCTTCCTCCTGCAGCTGGCGCATGAAGTGCCCCTTGCTGGTCACCTTGGTATCAAGGGAACCAAGCAAAGGATATCCATTCATTTCTACTGGCCCAAGATGGGGGTGAAAGTAAAAAGTCACTGCAGGAGTTGTACCACCTGCCGGTTATCTGGTAAGAGTGGCTCAACAATCCAAGCTCCACCGGTACCACTCCCAGTTGTGGGGCTACCATATGAGAGGGTAGGGATTAACATTATTGGCCCCCTTGACCCCCAAACATCCTCTGGCAATAGGTTTATCCTGGTGCTGGTCGACCATGCCACCAGATATCCTGAGGCCATCCCATTGAAAACTGTGACTGCCAAGTCAGTTGCAAAAGCTTTGCTTGGCATATTTACTAGGGTTGGCTTCCCTAAAGAAGTTGTGTCTGATAGGGGCAGCAACTTTATGTCAAAGTATGTTGCAGGCCATGTGGAAGGAATGTGGTGTCACCTATAAGTTTTCATCCACATATCACCCACAAACCAATGGTCTAGTTGAAAGGTTTAGCAGAACCTTAAAAGGCATGATCGCTCTCCACGCTTGCTTCTCCACTCTTGTTGACTGCTTAGTCTCTTTTCTCTCCTCCTTTCCCTTCTCCCTTTTCCTATCTCCTCCCCTTACTTTCTTCTATGCACTTACTCTATCAGAATTGTCCCTGGACCTAATATGATAGCAACCTTGTCTGTTTCCTCCACCCTCCCATTACTGTTTTTTTCCTCCCCACCACCCCTCCAGCACTATCTGAAATGTCGTCAGGCCTAGCATGATAGCCGCTTGTTTTGTTCCTCCCCTCCCTTTCTGCACCCCTCTCCCTCACCTTTTGTTTTTCTCCGGCTCTACCAGAAATGTCGTCAGACCTAGTACGGTAGTCGCCTGTCTGTTTCCATTTCCTTCCCACTCTCCCCCTCCCTTCCTTATCTATGTCTTAGCTCTTGCACTATCTGAAATGTCGTCAGGCCGAGTACAATAGTTAATTTCACATCCTTACTTTTCATGGCCTGTAAGAATGTGGTTGTATTTTCCCTTGTTCCCTCCCTTGCCTTGAAGCGCTTTGAAACACATTGTTTATAGGCGCTATATAAATAAACGATCATATCATATCATGATTGGGGAGAACCCCAAAGAACAAAATGGGATCTTCTGTTAGCATGCTTTCTGGTTGCCTACATAGAGGTACCACAGGAGGGTGTTGGCTTCAGCCCCTTCGAGCTTCTGTTTGGTCACACTGTGAGGGGACACTTGGCCATAGTCAAGGAGGGATGGGAGATGCCCACTCCCCCCAATACTAGCAATGTAGTAGACTATGTGCTAGGGCTCAGAAAAACGATGGTACTCCTGATGGGTCTAGCTAGTGAAAAACTGAAGGCAGGCCAAGCACTGGTGAAACATTGGTATTACCAGAAGGCTTCCCTCATCAATTTTACACCTGGTTAGCAAGTCCTGATCATGAATCCTATAAGGTCTCGAGCTTTATAGGACAAATGGTCAGGCCCTTACACAGTGGTGGAGTCACTGGGTGAGGTCAACTATTTAGTGGACCTTGGAAGGGATAGGTCAGGCTCCAAAAGTGTTCCATGTAAATAGGCTGAAGGCTTTCATCCCAAGAGTTGAAATCGCTGCACTGCTGCTGGCTTCAGATGTTGAGGAGAAGGAGTCAGAAACTGTCCCTGACCTATTCCAGAGCAGCCCTTCAGTCAGCTCCATTGAGGTTGTCCAAGTGGCCCCTCGCCTGACTGGTGATCAACAAGCACAGGTGAAAAGTTTGCTGATGCAATTTTCCCCCTGTTCTCACAGTCTCCTGGTTTGACACTTTGGTGAAAACATGACATTGACACAGGAGACAGTGTACCTACCAAAAGTAGGGGATACAGAATGTCAGACAAAGAAAGGTCTTACATTAAGACGGAGGTCAACAAAATGTTGGATCTTGGGGTGATTGAACCCTCTAGTAGTCCTTGGTCCAGCCCTGTGGTATTGGTTCCAAAAGCAGGCACTTCTGAGTTGAGGTTCTGTGTGGATTACAGGGCTCTGAATGCTGGCACCAAGACAGATGCACACCCCTTGCCTGGAACAGATGAGCTGGTGGATACTTTGGGTGCCTCCAAATACCTCAGCACATTTGACCTCACTGCAGGCTTTTGGCAAATTGCTCTTGCAGAACATGGCAACGAGAAGACCGCTTTCTCAACACAACAGGGTCTTTACCAGTTCGGGATAATGCCTTTAAGGGTTGAAGAATGCCCCTGCCACTTTCCAGAGGCTTGTGAAATCATGTGTTGAATGGGTTGGATGAATTCTGTCTTGTATAACTGGATGATATAGCGGTTTTCAGTGCCACCTGGTAAGACCATGTAAAATACCTTAGGATTGTGCTGCAGGCTCTTCAGGAGGCCCACTTTACTATAAAGGCCAGTAAGTGCCAGATTGGACAAGGATCAGTGGTCTACCTTGGACATGAAGTAGGTGGGGGGAGGATACAGCCTCTACCCTGTAAAGTACAAGCAGTACAAGACTGTCCTACCCCCACTACTCTGACCCAAGTGAGAGCCTTTGTAGGACTCACTGGGTACTACAGAACTTTCATGGCAGACTATGGCACCATAGCTGCCCCCCTGACTGCTCTCACCACTCCTAAGAAACCCAAGAAGGTAACTTGGTCTGAAGTGTGTGGGAAGGCCTTCAATGGCTTAAAAACTCCTTGTACCAGGCCCCTGTTCTCAGGGCCCCTGATTACCAAAGACCTTTTATTGTGCAGACATATGCCTCTGACACTGCGATAGGAGCTGTACTATCACAAGTTGATAAGAAGGGTAAGGAACACCCTATTGGCTTCATTAGTCGCCAGTTTAAGGACAGAGAGCTCAGATGGTCCACTGTAGAGACAGAATGTTTCTCTGTTGTGTGGGCCATAATAAAGCTGAGGCCCTACCTCTATGGGACCCCCTTCACTGTGCAAACTGACCATAAGCCCTTAAAGTGGCTAATGAACATGAAGGGAGAGAATCCAAAGTTGCTCAGGTGGTCCATAAATCTGCAAGGCTTTGACTTCACTATTGAGCATAGGCCAGGTGTACAACATAGCAATGCTGATGGGTTGTCCAGAATGTTGAACCGACCTGAACATGAGACTCATCCAGGGGTGGATTAATTCCCCCTGTACTTGGTCTGGGAGGGGCAAGTGTTAGGAAAGATTTCCATTTATGTGTAATTTCCCTACAGTTGTGTACCCCCCAACTTCTTTGCTGCTGTTTAACACCATAGTCTGACTTTACCAGAGAAGCCCAGCCTTCTGCTGCACTCCTCTCGGCTTTCGCTCAGTTTATTATGGGGAAACTGACATGCCCTTTAGACAGTCAGTACTGGGAGACTTTGTTTCCCTTTGTCATTTTCCAATGTTGCAACTTTTCTGCAACATTTAACAAGTGTACAGTGTACCTTCCAGTACAGTATGCTTGGGTCTCTTAGTCATTTCCAAAGGCCCTAGATACTCTGGACAGATTTTTTAGGAGATGTGCAGGTGTGTCACGGACAGGCCTGGTGGCAGCTTATCTTTTCATGTAATTTCAACCCTTTCCTGCCAGGTAAACCGTGATTACCACGTTTGGCACAAATAGGTGGCCTGGCTCCAAAATGGCCATGGTTATGACTCGGGGGGCACTAGAGTTACAATGTACAGAGTGAAGCCCTAAAAGGGTGAGGTATTAACACAAAGAGGAGGGCAACACATAACTGTATGTAGTTACATGGAAAAAGGGGCAATGCGGAAATCCCTCAAATGAAGTAACAGGCGTATGTGTAGTGACCAGGGAGATACTGGGTAGGTAGGAAAGACAGAAGGATAGATGGAAAACAACTTCCTGTCCCTGTCCCTGTCTCAACCCAATCGTAGGAAAACTTTCCTTAGAAAGCGCTGGTGCAACGCTTACAAAAAAGGGGACAGAAGAAGAAGACAAAGAGAAATCATTTTTGAAAAACCATAACATTATAGAAATTGTTAAACTCCTGCATATCCCAGGTCAGTACTCCTCATTTAGAGGACTAAAGGCAAACTATAGGGGTGTTAAAAAGAGTTGACACCTAGGACTGGAAATCAGAGGACCAAAAAGTCTACTTAGGGTCAACAATACTTTGATATCCCGTAGACTATCCCAGGGTAGCTCAGAATTAAGAGACTAATTAGGAAGCTCAAAGCGCCACTGCAGATAGTATATGATATACTGCAGACGGTGCTCCTTAGTATACGTGAGCTAGCTTTTTTAAGATGAAGACAAACACTGCCCGTATCGCTCGTCCTAAGAAAGTGCTAAATGGTAGGGCAGAGCGGGGGACAGACATAAAACACATAAAACAGGTTGTTCGTGGTACAGGTAGAGCACGTTTGTAGCCTCCACCACGTAACAACCGCTGTCTAACGGTTTCAGTGGTGTGTATTTAGGTGGAACCACTTTCATCAGGACAGTCTTCTAAAAGCAAAGTATGTACTTGGTGATACTCAAACATCAGTCACCATTGTCTGCTGCAGGGTGCATACTATACCCTGCTTCTTTGCGCCAATGCAGGGAAGGTCAAGAGGAGAGCCTTCCGGCTGCAATGGGTGTATTCAGCAGTCAAAATCAGTTGTTGGCAGAGTCTCAGTGGTAAATTCGTGACATGATACAAGGAGTACACTGTCACAAGCAATTCATTGTTTCCACGGGCACAGCTGCGTCTGGAAGTGCAGTGGTCACTACAAATACGCCTGTTACTTCATTTGAGGGACTTCCGCATTGCTCCTTTTTCCTTGTAACTACATACAGTTATGTGTTGCCCTCCTCTTTGTCCAAAATGGCTGTTCGGGAGAATTCTCTGTATAGGTTAATTTCCCAAACTTAGTGAGTCCCCCAGCAGCTTTGCTGGATTTTTTGAGGTTTAATTTTTTCTCCTGCTAAGAGTGAGACTCTTTTTCTCCCACTCTTAGGCATGATTTGAGAATGTCCTTTGACTTTGTAATGTGTTTTATGGGCTATGGGGTCTTTTAGCCCATAGGGCTTCATGTGTTTTTGGTAAGTGTCATACACATCACCCTCAGTGCAGTAACACAGGGGTGTCATAGTGGCCCCCAAACATAGACTCCATACCCTGGGACTGACTACTGTCTCCCAGGGCATGTAAAGTCACCATTGACTTTACTAGTCTTAAATTGTGAACAGAACCAGTACAAACCATCATATTGTGGAAGTACTGGTAGGGGTAATTCGATTGCCCCTGGGTTTGTTTTTCAAGGGGGCACTGTCCAGCCCCCCCTTGTCGAGTTTCTGGCTAGTGGCAGTGGTTACCACGCGAAATATTCCAGCGGAATATTTCCTATGGGATTTTCCCATTCATTTCAAACGCATCACTTTTTTGGTGCAATGTTAAAGGTACCGCCAGGTTGTTTATTTAATATTTATTCCCCGGTTGGGTCTTTTTGCCAGGACTCGGTTTTAAAATGGGGTTTGTGTTCGCCTCTGTAACTCCAACCCAAGTCGAGCCCTTTGTTCCACTTTTGGCAGGCTTCTGCACAGAAGCCTCCAAAAGTGGTGCCACTCTGTCTGGGTCTACAGGATGTGTGGGAGGGGGAATAGGCACCCTGGACTGAGTTGCCTCGGCAACTCAAGTCGCACTCTTGTGTGATTGGCCCAGTGGTGAGCCGCCCGGCTCACCGCTTAGCATGTTTAAGTGACAGCTAGGACTGATGAATGGGGGTTTTCAGCATAAAAGCAGGGCTTGGGGACTGGAACTTCAGAAGTCGCCACAGGACCTAAAGTATCCGAAGAGGGAGAAGCTGAGCTGACCTGCAACGACGACACCACCACCAGTGGAGCCCTGCTGAACCGAACTCACCACTTACCAACGACAGAGGAGAGTCTTCTTCCTTTGAGCTGGTGGGGTTAACCAGTTCGCCTTTTTACCTTCCTGGATCGTCTCATGGTCGAATCGCCCGTGCCAAGCACCCCGGCGGCCGGATAGCCACGCTTTACCACTACCGCGAATAAAAGGGTAGTACCTTTTAACCGGGAAACTCCGCGGCTGGTTTCTTCCCTGGCAGTGCACCGACCTCCAGCTTTCATCCACCTCGAGATCTTCCCTTCCCCTGGAAAAAGCACCGACTTGCACCCGCTGCCAGGAACAACTGCCCCCGCTGGAGCTTCCTCGGCATTTCAGGTACTGTGTCCCGCCTGGTCTCCCTTGCAACAGACTGTTCAAGGTGTCCCGTAAATCCTTGACTCTCTATCCTGGGGTGACCTCCGACCCGTTAAGATTACCTTTCTGAACTCATCCAACTCCTTTTTCAACAATCTGCAAAGACTTTTAAAGTGTACTTAAACTGTGTGATCTTGGGCACATTCCGCCTTGCTCTCTCCAAGAGTGGGCCTGGCCTATGAACTTTTTGCTCTACAGTAGACCCTGCCTTTTCTAACTAGCTGTGGGTACTTAAGTGTTGGTACTGTGTTATTTCCATACTCTGCCTTTTCTCTCCCTTTTTAAACGTATTATTGGAGGGCCATCTTGGTTAAGCGCTCACCTCTGTGTGGATAATAAGTGGTGTTCTTTTTCTAAGACTTGTCGAATAATTAATCAGGGAGGTGTATATACTTCTAATGACTGTGTTTGAACTTGCTTGACATATTAGTGCCAGTGTATTTTTACAAGTATGTTTTTAAATAAATAATTATATACTTTTATACCAAAGCTCTGGTCAGTGTTTGCTTGTGCTACTGTATTTTTGGCCCTATTGGATATATTCTATATACTGCCTAACTCTTCTTGAGAGAAGTCTGACTGCTCAGCCACAGCTACCAGGTAAATCTGGGTGGTACAGACTGCTACCAATTGGGTTTACTGCTAACACCTGTAGTCTTAAACGTTTTGCAGTGGTTTGCAGTGGTCCTTAAGGGAACTGCACAGGTTTCTGCCAAACAATGGCCATGCCACAAGGTTCTTTGTCCTGTCCTTTGCCTTCCCCAGGTCGAGCCGACCCGGGTCAGTCCTTATTTGGGCATGCATTTTCCCGTGAAACGCCAAGCTTTTGTGGGCATTTGGGCATGCATTTTCCCGTGAAACGCCAAGCTTTTGTGGGCTTCTGTATGCCTTGTGTTTGTGCCTAGAGGATGTGGGCTGGAACGTCTGGTTCCAATACACATCCTGGGTGGCAGAGAGTCTGGAGTGCTGTGAATGCTTATGACCACTGTGGTCCGTGATTGGTCTACGTATGGTATGCCTGTATGTGAGCAGATATCCCGTTGGGTCCTCTTTGTTTTGGCGCGATGGCGATTCTGGATAAGAGAGGCCCCCAAACACCCATTCCATGTCGATCTCTCGAGTTCTCACTGAACGAAAGTTAGGATCCAAGTATCCTGAATCTAAGAAGCCAAGTCAAGGAACCGCTGGTGACCCGCTGGAATGTTTGGCACCCTGAGCCAAATGTCATCCTGTGGGACACCTCTGCATCTGGTCGTCCTAGAAGGTCTGACTCATTAGAATAGTGGGTCAAACTAATCGCTGCACCTTCATCAAAACCTGCAAGTAAGCCTTCTCGGAAGTGTCCCTGGGCCAATCAGTGGGCTGATCAGCTTACACAGGACCTTTGCCCTGTCTCCGCTGCCGTTTCGAGGAGGCACTCGAAACTTGGTAAACTGCTATCTCTGTGTTCATGGCACCCTCACACCGAATTTTGTACACTTGACGTTCCCAGGTCTAAAGTGAGACGAGTGCGCCAGATCCAGAGCATACGTGGTTACCGTGTCACCCAGCCTTGGTGACGACCTTTGCAGGTGTGCTGCATTTGTGTCCCTCTTGTCCCTGAAGCCTGCTGCAGTGAAACTGGCTTGATCCATCCACCAGGAGCTGAGAAATCGCCACTGTCCTGTTTGAGAATCATTGCTGTATCTTCGTCGCTGAAAGCCGCAAAGCCACCAAATTGCTGCACTTGAACCTGCAACCGAAGTGGACTCGACTTCCGAAGTTTGGTCTGCAGTTCACCGGGGGTCGGTGAGTAATTGCAACCCTAGCCGGTGGACCCTAGTGCCTCCATCCATTTATATGCGCAAGTGGCCTCTGGGGGCCCCGTCTCCTTCCACTGCTAGTGCAAACTATTCTCAACTCTTGGAATCGACTCTGCCCTCAAGTGGAGACCCTCCTCGAATAGTGGGAACCTATTCATAATCGCCTCACTTACCTTCCTGAGTTGCTACAGACCCTTGAAGAGACCCCATTTTGCCCATTTGAACTACTGCGTCCGCTTCCATTGCATGCCCATTTGAGCACTAGGCTCCCCTCTTCTTAGGGATTGGACTGCCTCTTAGTTTAGGAGTGTGTTGGATGCAGAAGGGACTAAAGACTACTTGTACTGCCTGTTTCTTTCCCCTTTAGGTTGTGGACCCATTTTGTGCATTAACCCTTTAGACCCCATTGGTCTTGTATATATGTATTTAGATAGGATTGTGTTGGTCTAATAAGTATTACTGTGATTTGATTTGTGTGATTGAAACTCAAAGGCCTTCAAATAAATGTATATGTATTTTTAATATATCTACACCTGACTGGAAGTGATTTGTAAGTGTCCTTTACTCTGTGCGCTCATTGAGGTCTTTGTCACCCTCAACCCTCCTGAGACCTATTCTCGACTGCCGCCAAGCTACTTTGATTGGTCTGGCTTGTCCAGAAGGTTACCCTGTTCCAAGAAACTAGGCTAGCCTCCTGAACCTCTGCCCCCCAAGTCAGAGTTCAGAAATCCAATTTAACACCCTGCATATCCAAAGACCTTGTTGACCGCTTTGTCGACATCCTATGTGGCGACTGCTAGGGTGGGAGATATCTACCCAGTGAGGGAGGTCCCTACAGTGCAGAGATTGTCCCTGCCTCCCAAGCATGACACGGCCGCCGAGGCAGCAGTAAAGGCTGCGGGCACCCCTTTGCGGGCCGGGATGGAAAGGCACTGGTTAATATCCCGGTACCCAACCCTTCAGAGGGGAAAGAAGGGAGGGTTGAGGAGGAACCAAAGCAGCCTAGGTTCCATACGATCAGTCAAAGGACATCCACTCCATGAACGACGACGATGACCAACCATCCGTCCATACAGTCCACGAGGAGGAAGGCGGTGCAGGGCCTATCACTCATTCACTCCCTAGCCGAGGGACATATCCATGGGCATCCTGTCAACTCTCCACACCCTCGTGACGGAGATCGAGCAAAGATTGCCTCCAACATTGGCACCTGTTGTACCACAGGCCCCTGACCAGCCTCCTCATAAGAAGAGGAAGTGTCACCCGATGCCACCGCATCAGCCTCTTCCACGTCAGGACCCAACCCCACCAGTGGATCCGGATACACACACGGACACTGGTATGGACATGGCCAGGGGAACCGATGAAGATGAGGATTCTGTCCCGGCGGACAATGAATCGCTGCACCTGGACGCTCATAGCTCCAGGGCCTCTGAGCTGTTCCAACTGGTGCCCAAGGAAACCAAAAAGGAGATCTTCCTATACCAGCGACGAGGAAGACGATCATGTCAGTACCCCTTTTGGACGACAGTTGGGAAGAAGGTCTGGCCCTAATGAAAACCCCATACACGGCTCTGCCCAAACCTGACAGGTTGGAGAAACAAGTACAGTGTGCCAGACTCCGCACCCAAGTACTTAAGGTCACAACCGTCACCGGACTTGGTAGTGTCGGCCGCCGCACGAAAACGTTCAGCCAACCCAGCCTCTGCATCATCAGTCCCCCAGACAATGAGGGGAAGAAGATGGATGCCATGGGGAAAAGAGTTATCTAAACAGCGGCATCCACGATCAAAGCAGCTAATGCTCTGGATATCCTGTGACTATACGACTGCGAGCTGTGGTTAATCCTTTATTTGTCTTAGTTGTTAATTACAACCTTTCAAATATTTGTAAAAAGATAAACAAGAAGAATAAAATTTAAATTATGTTATACAATTTCTACAAGCCCAAAAGCATCATCATGAATTTTCAAATCCAGAATAAATGTAACTGTTGCAACGTTCAGCATAAAAAATCCTTGATCATGACATTTCCTCAGTTAAAATCCTAAATTGACTAAAATTCTTTAAAAACAAATCTCATCTTTGTTGTGCTAATGCGACAAGAGACAATTAGATGCTTTAAAGTTTCCTGCTAATCTTTGTTTTCACAGAAACGGTAAGAAACATCTGTATTCCATGATTTTGAGCAGAAGGCAGACTGTAGCTTAGTAGGCCATATATTTAGACGAAATCTCAACAAAACTGCAGCATATCTACTGTCAGGAAATTTTGCCAGATATGGAGGGATCGTATGTTAAGGTTTCTTAAAAAAAAATCACCAACATTGAAACTTGATTAAGTGAGGCACTTGTTCCATGTCATACGCCAATCCCATGACCACAGTTTAGATTTGGCTTTTTCTGTGTTCTCAATCAGGGTTTGGACAGAGATATCGGCACCTAACAAGTGTTGTTTACAATAAGATTCCCAATTATACAGAGGACTAGATTCTTGACCATTCAAAATGGCGGTTACCAATGGTAGCATGGATTTTGCCTCTATAGAGCTGTTTATACGTTTTCTATATAAGGCTAAAGATTGTCATGCTACCATAGTAGTCAACGAGATTAGGCCCAATTCATAGCGTCTAAGTGCTATTGATGTGCCCTCGTGAGGCACAGGATTTTGTTCCAGTAAATGCCCTCAATGCGATCCCAATTCGGGTAATTTCTTGTTTGCTTGTACCTGCTGTTTAAAATGGGTAATAACAGGAATGTATGAGAACCTCCCATATTTCTTCTGGATTAGTCTGCCTTGAGATGTTAATGTCTTCATTTTCCATTCGATAGGGAAGATCCGTAATGCTGTTGCTGATATTCTGCCCCAAATATTTATATTCATTTACAATTAAAAGCTGGGCATTACCAAGTTTCCAACGAAATTTTCGTGCACTGGGCCAGAATATCAGAATATATGATTTCTAGATGTTTATGGTTAAACCCTTTTCACATGCATAATTTCCCAATGCAGACAGTTTTCGTTGTAGGCCGACTGGAGTTTGGTCTATTAAAACTAAGTCGTCTGTATATAAAAGCCAAGATACATGTTCGTTGCCAATTTTTGGGGGAACGAATGCGTCTGGTTTAAAACAAGGTTAATATCATTAATATAAAAGTTCAAAAGATTTGAAGCTAAAATACAGCCTTGTTTAAGACCAGAAATAGTTGGAATTGTTCCGTTAATAGGCCATCTCTTGTTAGCTTTACTTTAATAGATGTGTCTGAATAAAATTGATAAATTAAGTTTAAAATATACAATGTTCACCCTGCTTGCAGCAATCTTTTTTTTAATAGTTTTTTTATTATTTTAAACAACAGACCAAACATTACAAACAATTAGGACTTCCATGTATAGGTTTTACAGGATTGCATTACAGAATACACTCTTCGAAGGGATTGTGTCCTCCGACGTATTCCTCATCTTAGATATCTCCTTCCAGCTCTGCTGGCCTCGGAAAATTTTTTCTCTCTAGTGGGCGCTGCGCGTCGACGTCCTCCGAATCGATGTCCCTCGACAGCCGCCGTATCGACGTCGATGTCATCCTGCCTATAAAGGCCGCGCGCAGCGTCCGTTGCTCAGTTCCGTTTTTCCGCGCTTACTCAGTGCCTCGGAATACCGTTGCTCAGTTCTTAGTCAGATTAATCCTATTTACCTCGAGTCATTCGATCCGTACTGGATGGCTTCCTCGTCGGAACCGACAACTCCTCGATCCGGCTCCAAGAAATGCCGAGATTGTGGGAAAAAAATGTCGTTGACTGACCCTCACAGAGTTTGTCTGTGATGTTTGGGAGCTGAACACCATTGTTCGGAATGCGAGGACTGTATGTCCATGACAGCTAAGGCCCTGAAGGAGCGTAGGGGGAAGCTGGAGAAAGACTTTTAAAGCTTCTTCTTCGTCGACGAAGTCGAGACACTCGTCTCCTCGTCACCATTCGCGCTCCAGGTCTCGGAGTGGGTCCCATCACTCGAGATCGAAGCACTCGAAGAGGAGACGTCGAAGATCCCCTTCTCCGTCTTCCTCTTCCTCTGTTTCGCCAAAAAGAATCCCTTGCCCCACGAAACATAGTTCCCGGGCTGAATGGGAGGAATTCCGCAAAAATATAATGAGCGTCTTCGAGAAAGCGGCCTCGACCCCCTCGAGGACTGCCTAGAGCGATGCTCTGGTCGAAAGACCCGAAGGTCAAAAACGCCGCGAGTCGCAGTACCCGGCGAAGGAAACCTCTCGAGCGCGTCTCGAACCCTCGAGTAGGACTATGACCTCCAAACCTTCCTCGAAGGTACCGTCGACGCCGTCGACGAGGGTTCCGTCGACGCCGAGGTCGGTGTCTTCGACG
Organism: Ambystoma mexicanum; assembly: GCF_040938575.1. Lineage (NCBI taxonomy): Eukaryota > Metazoa > Chordata > Amphibia > Caudata > Ambystomatidae > Ambystoma > Ambystoma mexicanum. Next base: position 42,066,577 of record NC_090933.1, read on the forward strand.
CCGTTGTCGAAGGGACCTTCGACACACAGGTCTGTCGACTCGACGCCAGCTTCGACACCGGCATCGACGCCAAGAAAAGTCACGGTTACGACACACCCAGTGACTATCCCCAGGTCCTCGACGTCGATGGCTTCGAGATTGTTGAGTAGAATTCCAATTCTGTTGAGGTCTTCGAAGCCTCCGCCTTTGTTTTCGACGCCACGCTCGAACCCTTCGACGTCGGCGTCGACGACATCGACGTTTTCGAGGCCGATAATGACAAGTTCGGCACCCTCTGCCTTGGAAATGGGATTTACTCCCTTTATGAGTTCAGAACAATTGAGAACTATGTCCTCAATTTTGGAAGAGGGTGAATTGTCTGAACAGGAAGACACATTTGAGTTGCTTGGACCTGTAACCCCAATTAGAGAGAAATTTTCCTCTGAAGAGCGCAGGTTAAAGGATCTTCATGATTCCTTACATGAGGCAAGTGGGTTAGACACTTCACCTGAGGTGGAGTTTGCTAAGCCAGACCCGGGGGAGCATGCTGAAACCCCATATAGAGCCTTAATGGCCAGGATCACAGAGTTCATGGGGTGGTCTGCACCTTCACAATCTTTCCAACAAGATGACCTCACGGATATTCTTGACAAAGGCCCACAGGAGAATCCTGTGGTGCCTTTTCATAAAGCTCTTCAGAGAAAGATCATGACAAACTGGGAAACCCCAGATGTAGTACTAGCAGTAAATAAAAAACTGTCTACAAAGTACAGGGTATCTTCTACAGACCCAGAGTTTTTGTCTAAACACCCATCCCCAGAAAGTCTGGTGGTACAGGCAGCATCCTCTACCGATGTCAAGACGGCCTTTTCCTACCGTCCCACAGGACAGGGACGATAAAAAATATGATGCTATGGCAAAGAAAGTCTTTTCAGCATGTAGCATGGCGTTAAAATCTGTTAATGCTACTTGCACCCTTGCTAGGTTCAGCCATACACTTTGGGAGTGTGCTTCTACAGCGGCTGACTGCATCCCGGAGGGAGAAGAAAGGGATGCGTTCCTGAATATTATACAGGACGGTAAAGACGCTATGTGCGAATCCCTCCAGACGGGCATTGATTCGGCTGACAGTATCAGCAGAGCAATGGCGGCAAGTACATCAACCAGGAGATTCGCTTGGTTGAGAAAGTCTGGTTTTGCCCCAGATGTGCAAGCCAGGCTCTTGAACATGCCATTCGATGGCTCTTCTTTGTTCGGGAAAAAGGCGGATGACAGTTTAGAGAACCTGCAAACTTCAAAAGCAGCAGCAAAATCCCTAGGAGCTGCAATCCGTCAGACTCCTTTTCGTCCCACAGGAACCTCTGCGAGAGGCAAGTCTTTTCGCTTCTACTCCGCATTCGGAAGAGGTAGAGGACGACCGGCTCAAAGGGGACAAAGAAGAACTACCCGAGGTGGACGGGGTAGATATTCAAAAGCCGCAGCAACAGCAGGTGCCTCTTTACCATCGGCATCTGCATCAGCCGCCCCAAAACCACTCTGAGGACTTCCCTCACAGGACACCTGTAGGAGGCAGGTTGACTCAACATCTGGCGGTATGGCAGGCTAGCACGTCAGATGCTTGGGCATTGGAAACAGTTGCCCAAGGTTACTGCCTGCCTTTCCTACCTATACCTCAGAGTCATCCACCGGGGATCAGCTCTCAGAAAGCTCCAGATCCGCTCCTCTTGCAGGAAATTTTGGACCTGCTAGAGAAAGGTGCCATAGAACCGGTACCTGTAGCGGAGAGGAACAAGGGCTGGTACTCCCCTTACTTTCTCATTCCAAAGAAAGACGGAGGACTGAGACCCATCTTGGACTTGCGAGAATTGAACAAATTCCTCAGAAAAGACAAATTCAAGATGGTCACTCTTTCTCAGATCCTCCAGGCCCTTCAGTTCCAGGACTGGTTGGTATCTCTGGACCTTCAGGACGCTTATTTCCATGTGCCTATCCATCTCAAACACAGGAAATACCTGAGGTTCGCAATTGGCAACTCTCACTATCAATTTCGAGTGCTGCCATTTGGGCTGGCCTCCGCCCCGAGGGTCCTTCACCAAGTTAATGTCGGTAGTGGCTGCAAATCTAAGGAGGGAAGGGATTCACGTCTACCCCTACCTGGACGATTGGTTGATCAGGGCTGTTTCTCCGGAACAAGCTCAGATCCAGCTAAATCACGTGTGCCACTTCCTTCACAGACTGGGCTTCTCCCTCAATTTAAAGAAGTCACAAATGATACCATCGCAGAGACTCCAGTTCATAGGAGTGATCCTGGACACTTCCCTGGGAAAAGCCTCGCCACCAGAGGTGATGGCTCAAGATATCCTACAGATGGTTACCAAGTTCCAACATGCCCAACGTCTCCCAGCCTTCGACTTTTTGAGGTTGCTTGGCCTCATGGCATCCTGCATTTACCTAGTGCCAGAGGCTCGCCTGAGAATGAGATCCCTCCAGTGGGCACTGAGGACTCAGTGGTCACAATTCTCAGGGAGAATGACAGATCTTCTTCAGGTTCCCAGCAGGGTGGCTCGAGACCTTCAATGGTGGGCCTGTCTGGAGAACATTCTGAAAGGAGAACAGTTTTAGCAACCCTGGCCGGAGATAACAGTAGTCACGGATGCCTCACTCACGGGGTGGGGAGCCAACGACTTCACCATCAGCGGTCGTTGGTCTCCATCGGAGTCCAGACTACACATCAACCTGTTAGAGCTGAGAGCAATCAGACTTGCGCTGAAGGCGTTCCTGCCAGCTGTACAAGGGAAGAACGTCCTGATAATGACGGACAACACGGTGGCCATGCATTACCTCAACAAAAGAGGAGGCGTAGGATCACTACCCCTGTGCAGAGAGGCGATGCAGCTCTGGTTTTGGGCAATCCAAGAAGGAATCTCTCTATCGGCAGTTCACCTTGCCAGAGAGAAGAACTTGACAGCGGACGCTCTGAGCAGGCAGCACACAGTCTCCCACGAGTGGGAGCTAGCTCAGGAAGTCCTTCAAGAGATCTTCGCCCTTTGGGGAACCCCTCAGGTAGATCTGTTCGCCACCAGCCTAAACAGGAAATGCGACCTGTTCTGCTCAAGGGAATTTCCCCCGAGAGGAGCTCTGGGAGACGCGTTCATAGTGGACTGGGAGTTTCTGCTTCTGTACGCGTTCCCACCGGTCCCTGTCATTCCTCAAATGATCAGGAGGTTGAGAAGATTCCGGCGAACCATGATCCTAATTTCCCCGGATTGGGCCAGGAGAACGTGGTACCCGGACCTTCTAGACTTGTCCATCTGCCCTCCAATTCGACTTCCACTCAGAGAGAACCTACTCTCACAGAAGGGAGGTCAGGTTCTCCATCCAGACATCAAAACCCTCAACCTTCACGCTTGGCTTCTGAAAGGCTGAGGTACAAGGATTGGGACCTCCCTGATGCTGTTATGGAGGTGTTGCTTTCGGCAAGGAGGCCAGCAACAAAGTCTTTATACCGCTGCCGTTGGAACAGATTTTGCAGCTGGTGTAGAGAACAGAATATCGACCCTTTTTCATGTGGTACACCAATGGTTTTGTCCTTCCTCCTATATTTGGCAAATTCAGGCCTTCAAGTTGGCACCATTAAGGGCTATCTCGCAGCGCTATCCATCTTTAAGCGTACTGCGGAAGAACCATCCTATTTCAAATTACCCTTGGTAATACAGTTTCTAAAGGGGTTAACCAATGTTTATCCCCCAAGACCATTCCAAGTTCCCCTATGGGATTTAAACTTAGTACTAACTTTCCTGATGGGTACACCTTTCGAACCTCTCCATGCTTGTTCGTTAAGATTCCTTACCCTTAAAACTGTTTTATTAATAGCACTTACATCTGCTAGAAGGGTGAGCGAATTACAAGCTCTTTCTTGTAAACCCCCTCACACAATATTTCACAAAGACAAAGTTGTCCTGCAAGTGAAGCCTAATTTCCTCCCAAAGGTGGTTTCTGAATTCCATATCACTCAGAAGATTACCCTACCATCTTTCTATCCTCCTCCTCACCCGGGGAAAGAGGAAGAGAGGTTACACATGCTAGACCCTAGGAGGGCTTTACGTTTTTACATCAGTAGACTAGCCAGGATAAGACAGGCAGACCAGCTGTTTGTAGGTTACGCAGGTCACAAGCTGGGGTTACCAATAACTAAGCAGACCATTTCCAGATGGATCATTCTAGTCATTCTGGAATGTTATAAACTGGCAGGGAAAGAGCCCCCTCACAACCTTAGGGCTCATTCGACCGGAGGTATTGCAGCTTCATCGGCCCTCAAAAGAGGCGTGCCTGTTAAAGACATATGTGCGGCCGCTACATGGTCGTCTGTCCATACCTTTACACGTTTTTACAATTGGGATTCCTCCTCCAGTCAAGAGACTAGGTTTGGGAGGGCTGTACTGCATTCTATTCATCAATAGAAGAGAGCGTGAAGTCAGTACTCCCTCCTCCGATAATAGAATACTGCTATGGGCGCCTATCTAAGATGAGGAATACGTCGGAGGACACAATCCCTTCGAAGTACAAGTTACTTCTTACCTTGTAACGTTCTTTCGACGGGATGTTCCTCCGACGTATTCCTCATCGACCCTCCCATCTATCCCCGCAGTTCTACTTCCCTTGTTGTTGCAGCTTACGCTCCTTCAAGGTGATTAGTTAGTCCAGAAAGTATTATTGTGGGCTACAAAACGGAACTGAGCAACGGACGCTGCGCGCGGCCTTTATAGGCAGGATGACGTCGACGTCGATACAGCGGCTGTCGAGGGACATCGACTCAGAGGACGCCGACGCGCAGCGCCCTCTAGAGAGAAAAAATTTTCCGAGGCCAGCAGAGCTGGAAGGAGATATCTAAGATGAGGAATACGTCGGAGGAACATCCCGTCGAAAGAACGTTACAAGGTAAGAAGTAACTTGTTCTTCTGTCCTTCCCCCTCCCACTCCATTAACTCGAGCCCCTGTGTCCATATCTTCAACCTATTCATCTTCAGACGTATCCGCTGCCGTTGTCTCTTCCGTATCATCATCACTATGGTCGGCCTGGGGGGGACCCGCCATCGAGGCCACCAATTGTCTCCAAGCTATCAAGGGTCCCACCTCCTCCCCCCCCTGGTGACCGCCTCATACCAGGTTGCCGTTTCTGCCTCTTCCCACTTCATGAGGTCAGCCCACCACATCTCAATTCTAGGCCTGTAGGCTGCTTTCCAGCCCATTGCAATTCTCCTTTTGGCCAAGATGTAGGCCAGGTCCTTCATCTTGCTAATGTGCCTCGGGTTGCGTGGTCTGGGAAAGCCCCCAAGCATGCATGCCCAAGCTGACTCCACCTCCAGCGTGATACCTTTCTCTGCCAAGTGCATTTTCAGTTCTGTCCAAAACATATGTAGCATCCCCGCCTCCTCCTCCCTACACTTAGGGCATTTCTGTATCACCGGGCCACCAAACCTGGCAATTTTGCTGGGGGTCAAGTATCCTTTGAGTGATATATAATTGGATTTGCTGGAGCCTCGCGTTTCGGGACACCTTATGATACTTTTGGGCTCTGTCCCATTGCCCATCCGACATAGGTTCCCCCACCTCCTCCTCCTCCCAATCTCGCCTCAGTTGGAGCAACTCCTTCCCCGCCCTGGTTCCCAGTAGCTCATATATGCGGGATATTTCATGCCCATTTCGTACATCGTCTCAATGGTAGCATCAGGTTGTTCCGCTAGTACTAGCGCAGGCCACCTTTCTCGCACCTGTCTGATGATTCTGGAATAGGTAATATGTTGGCCCATGTGCTTACCTGGTTTTAAGAGCGGGATGATCACCGCCTCCCATAGGGACTCCGGCAACCTACCACGCTCAAACGCCTCATTAAGCATGGACAGCAGCGGGGGGAGCAGCTCTTGTTTATATGTTTTGTAGAATTCACTGGGGAGCCCGTCCGACCCCAGAGCTTTGCAGTGGGCAAGTGCTGGATCACTATATCTAGTTCGTCTAAGGTGATTGGAGCATCCAGGTCTGTCCATTCCAAATCATCTACCGTGGGCAAGCCTATGTCTTCTAATGTGTCCTGGATCTCTTGGGCCTTATCTTCTCCTATGTCCTCATAAAGGCGCTTATAATATCTAAGGAATTCTTCGTTAACTCCCTCTTCGGTATTCCAAATCTGGCCTTCGTCTCCCCTAATTTCCCTGATCACTGGTTGTGATGTTTCGCATTTATATAACCAGGCCAGCAATCTGCCCGGCTTGTCTCCCCCCTGCATGCTGTCTATCGACATATTTCTTGTAGCTCAACTTGCATAGTCTATCCCAGTGCTCACTGCTGGCTTGTTGTAATTGCCTCACCCTTACCCCATCCGAGTAGTGCCTCCCTTACGCATTATGCCTTCCAGCTCCCTCTCTGTTTTCTGCAACTCCCGTTCTATGCCCCCCTGGAGCCCTCTTGATTTTGATATAGCTACGCCCCTCACTACAACTTTGAATGCCTCCCAAACGGTTCCCTCAGATTGGACGCTACCGGCATTAATATCGAAGTACTCAGTGATTGCCTCCCTTAGGTCCTCCTGGAATCCTGAGTCATGCAGGGCCTCAGCTCTGAGCTTCCACGTTGGGATTCGTGCTCTAGGGGGTTGGTGTCACCACTCCAGGATTAAGGGCGAGTGGTCCGAAAGCACTCTGGCCTTATATTCAGCACTTATCGTTTCGCCCATTAACCCAACCGTAGCAAACACATAATCCAACCTTGTGTGCAGATCATGAGGTGCCGCATAGTGCGAGTACTTCCTGTCCGCTGGATGCAGCTGCCTCCAAACGTCTTCAAGTCCAAAATCTCTCAACAGGGCCTGTAACGCCTTTGCGGCCAGGGTGGGTTTGCATAGTTTGCCATCTGATCTATCCAATTCAGGGTTCACTGTACAGTTGAAGACCCCTCACCACAGGATCGTGCCACCTAGCACGGGGCTAATTTTCCCATATAGAGTCCTAAAATAGGCCGCCATATCTTGGTTAGGGGCGTATAAGTTTATAATGCTCACCTCTCGGTTCTCCAGCATCCCCCCGCACTACTATCATCCTACCTTCCGGGTCCCCCGTGAATTGAATCAGTTGAAAAGGTACATGCGGTGCCACCCATATGAGAACACCCCTTGCGTAAACTGAGTATGTGGCTCCCGTAACGCTCCCCCTCCACTTTATCCTGAGCACCTCCAGTTTATCCCTAAGATGGGTTTCCTATAACAATGCTATATCGATCCTCATCCTTCTCAGGTACATCATCACTTTGTTACGCTTCAAGTAGCTATTGAGGCCCCTCACATTCCAAGTGACCACTCTAAGACTACCAACGCCATTTATGGAGTATCCCGCCTCCCCTCCCAGTTTCCCTCCTGTCTGAAGTGACTCAAAATTTGTCTCATTCCCTTCCCATTTCCAACAAACTCTCCCCTGCCCCCCTTTCCCAACTTTAAACCACTGCACACAACCCCATCCCTCCCCCCACCCCGCCCAACCCCAACTCGTGCCCAGCTCCGTCCCTGGATCTCAGGCTCCGCCGCTTTTGGTCTTGCCTCGGAATGCCGAGGCCAGGAACCCGGCAGGGTGTCACCGGACTACCGGTGACCTAACTAGACCTCTCGTTTTGGGGGTATGAGGGCAGGCTCTGTAAGGCTCCCGCCCTGATATCAAAGTTTCTTGTGCCAACGGATCCTACTTACACATGGACCAAGCAACACCCGCCTGTAGGCCATGTCTCAGACTATATTCCAGTCCCATTGGCCTTGGCTATGACACCCTGGGTGCCCCAGACTTTACTTATCTTCTCCTTCTCCCGTCTGGATATCCGGTTCTTGGGGGCAGCTCTGCGTGTCCAGCCATCCCATGGCATCCTCCGGGGTCTCGAAAAACAAAGTTCTGTTCTTGTGGAACACCTTCAATTTTGCCGGGTAGATCAGCATGTACTTGTGACCTGATTCACACAATCTTCTCTTCAGTCCCAAAGTTCATGCGTCTGCGCTGCACCTGCAAGGTATAATCCGGGCATGCAGTGATGTGTGCCGACCCCCTTTGTATTGCTTCGCCCTTCCGAAAATGTTCGAGAATCTTTTCACGATCCCGGTAGTTCAGGATCTTGGCGATCACCGGCCTAGTAGGGGTCCCCTGCGGCGGCCTCCTCATCAGGGCCCTGTGCGCCCTCTCAACAGCAAACCCCTGGGTCAACACACCTCCGGTTATCTCCTCCAGCAGCATGGTTTCAATGTACTCTGTGGGGTTCGGTCCCTCAGCTCCCTCCGGCAGACCAACGATACGGATATTATTCCTTCTGGCGCGTCCTTCTGCCTCCTCCGCCCTACTTTCTAGGTTCCCCACACGTTCTACTAGGGCGTGAAGTTCCGATTTATGGGTTGCGCAGTCTGCTGTGTTCAGGGCCACCTCTTTTTCTAAGTTCCCCATGCGTTCCGCCAGTGATCGGACATCTTGTCGGAGGAGATACACCTCCTCTTGCACCACTCCAACTTTGAGCTCCAGTGCTGACTTTAATTCGGTCATGGCCAGTCCCAGTTTGGTCTCCCAGGCCACTTTCAGATCAGCAATAGCAGCAAGGATCTCCTGGTTTGTGCCCATGGTGGCTGTGCCCACGACAGGGGTTTTATCTTTGCTCCTGGCCCCTTCAGCACCCAGTGACGATCTAGCGTATTCATCGAGCTTGGGTTGCTTACCCTTTGTTCTTAAAGGTTTATTGGTCATCGTGCTGTGGCAAAGGAGTGCGGGCGAGCCCCACAACTTGCAGCCCCCGGGCTTAGTAAAGTTTTAGGCTGTTGTTAATGTTAGGGCCCGGAAGTGTCTCATGCCATCCACAAAGGTCCCCCTTCGCTGGCACACACGCCGGGCTCGGTCTCTGCTGCGCCTCGCCTGCCACCTCTCCCTGCGACGCAGCGGTCAGTTTATATGGCCCTTTGTTCACCGTCCGCCATTTTGTTCAGCCCCGAGACTCAGGCTCCCCAAATCTTCCAGCATCCGTCCCGCGCCCGTCACGCCGTGGATCGGGACCTCATTGCGCTCCATTCGTGCCCCTGACGTTCATGCATCCATAGGTGTGCAGCAGGCTCATGTGACAAAGGTGAAGCAAGTTCATATCCAAGGATCAATGTTGGATCCGCGGGAGCCGTCCAGAAACATGTCCACTCACGCGGCCATGTAGCCACGCCCCCCCTGCATCAATCTTAACCATAGCAGCTCGCGAGAAACTGTATCAAAGGCCTTTTTAAAATTTATGAAGGCCAAATATATCGTCTGACTTCTATTAAAAGCTTGATTTTTTGATTTTAGATAAAAGAAGGTGATTCATTGGGGTCCCTAATCCCTTGACAAAACCTGACTGATGACAATCAAATAGGTCAGCTTGTTGGATTCATTTTAATAGATCCCTTAAAATTAACTGCAAATATTTTACCAGGAATGTCCTAGAGAGCAGTGGGATAATAGTTCTCTGGATTCGCTCAACTGCCCTTCTTAAAAATCGGTATAATTATGGACTCTGATGTTTTTGGGATAAAACCTGTACTACATACATTATTGAATATAATTTTCAAAATTAATGCCCATTCTCGGGTATGTTTTTTCAGGATGGCATTGGTGAGGCCATCAGGCCCTGGAGCACGCAAGCTGCTTAGGTTATTAATGAGCAGCCTAATGTCTGTGTAGTCAAAATCAAGAAAAACTGAACCGGTCTGCGGAATTACTAAAATTCTATTTTGAGCAGGTGGTTTTACAAATAAAGTAGAAAAATGCATGACCCATATCTGCTCACTAACTGAGTTCAATAAGAGAGTTTCAGTTGCAGACGCTGGTACCTCCTTAAGGAGGTTCCATATTTGTCCTGCCGACTTTGATATTACTGCCATTAACATTCTTTCGGCATCTATTTGACTTCGCTTATTGTGTATTTGGCAAATCATATTTCTGTAACGTGATCGAATGTCAATGCTTGAATGGTTGGATTAAAAGAATGTCGATGCTTAAACATTGGGAGATTGAGACATGTGGTAGTGTCTTTAATTAGCATCAGTGTGTCCACGTACTCCACTCACGTGGGTAGAGAAGGTTCCTTCACACGATTTGCGAGAATAGATTTCAATTGATGGCGTTTTGAAGGTGACCATCTTATTCTGTTTCTGCCAGCGTTCATTTTCAAATTACCATTCAATGCTGTACAAGCTATGACTGGGCAAGGGGACCACTTTATTTCCATTATGTTGTGGTCACTCTCGTCAGCGGTAATTGTAAAAGTCTGGATGCTGTTTACGGCATTAGTAGAGATGTAAAGATAGTGTAAAATTGCTGTAGATGTTCCTCTAGACCACGTAGGAGCGGGCGGTACATCTCGAGGGATGGTACCATTCAACATTGTTAAATTACAAATCTTCATTAGCGAGGTCCACCTCATTGCGAGAGCGACATGTTCTCATTCAGAATGCATTTAATATTTAGATCGCCCACTATTAGGATTACAGATGAGTGAGCATCCAGCAAGATTAGATCTACAACTTGTTCATGGGTTTAAAAGAAATTCTGATAATCTATGGCAATTGGGTTCCAATATACATTTACGATAGCCATTTGGGGATATAGCGGATGGTCAATATTAGCTGTGGTTAACTTGGTTAATTGAATGCCTGGGTATGGAGATGCCCAGGGTTTAAGATAAATAACAGACGCTAGTTTTATTGCAGTAAGTAACCCAGCAGCTGGCCAGCCTTTACTGTGTTTAATAGCCCGAATCCAGGCCACTTGGTAGTCAGGCCAGATTGGTTGACATGTTATTCATGTCTCTTGGAGTACTATTATATCGAAAGATGCTAACTTGCTTGTATTAGATCATAACAAATCGAAGAAGCCTCTCGTATTCCAAATGGCCATTGATGAGGAAGAGTTTGGAAGTTTTTGGCATTAATACTCAGCATTCATATTGGCTTGAGAGATAGCTATAGTAAGCCAAGACCATTTGGATTGTGTTAATGGAGAAGGACTGGAATTAAATAGACCTGCCGGCTCGAGGGGACTAGATGACCAGCATATTTAATCTTTAAAGGCTGAAAAGTCAATTTGAGGGGATTGGGTCCTCCGACGTATTCCATATCTATGACAGTAATCACCACAGCTGTGCTGCTTCGGAAAATCTTTTGGAGTCTGCGTTCGATGACGTCGATACGCTGTCCTCGAGGGCCTCCATCGAGCCGACGTCAACGGATGTTATAAGTAGGACGCACGACACCCGTAGCCTCATTTCTGTTTTTTCCGCAAACGTGTTCGCTTCGGAGATCTCGGCGCGCCTCAGTTCTACTGAATCCTGTTCTTTCGGTTCTTCGAACCTGTTAGTTTGTGTAGTGAAATGCTTGGCTTCTTCCACCCCGCAGTCAGGATTTAAGAAGTGTCGGGTGTGCGGGTCCAAGATGTCGTCGACGGACACGCACAACGCTTGCCTCTGGTGCCTCGGGGAGGACCACGATATGGATGACTGTGTCGACTGCCAGTCGCTTACATCGAAGGCCTGCGGGAGCGTAAGAAGAAGCTGTCGGTGGGTAAGGTGGCCAAGCACCGGAAGTCGCGATCCACTGGACTTTCGACGGACGATTCGAGGGGTGACTCTCCGCATCGTCGTTGTGAGTCTGGGGGGTCTCGCTCCAGGAGTCGGTCTCGCCATTCTTCTGCCTCTTTGAGGCACTCAAGGAAGCTCCGTCACAGGTCGTCTTCCCCGTCCTCATCCGAGGACTCCACCCGTCGGCGGGTTGCTTGTTCCAACAAGCATTCCACTCCTGAGGAATGGGATTCCTTCCGAAAGGAGACAATGGCGATTTTTCAATCGCAAGGCTCTGGTCCGTCCGCGCCGTCGAAGGACGCCGGCTGTGACCGTGCTAGAGACACCGCTCGGACGCCGTCGGGCTCGAGCGGTTGTCACGACCACCAGGCGCCTTCAAGGTCCCGGTCGGACAAGGATGGTTGCTGTAGACATGCCCGTTCCAGGTCCCGGTCCTCGACGCCCTCGAGACCGCGTGAGCCTGTGAAGTCTTCAAGGAAGACATCGACGCCTGCAGCGCCAAGGTCGTCGAGAGACTCTCTCGTGGCTCCATCTCCGAGGAAGTCATCAGCGCCCAGGCTGTTGAAGGACAAGCTCGGGGCTCCGCCCTCGAGGCCTGTGTCGAATCAGTCGAAGTTGTCGGTGCCTCGCTCGACGCTGATTCCGTCAACGCCTTTCGAGGCTGCTTTGTCGGAGGTACCCTGTGGCACGGTGGAACCCCCCAGAAAGGCTCTGACCAAGGCTAAGAATGTCTTTGTCCATTTTTCTGTGCCCTCTTTCCGACCTCTGGCTTTTATTTCTGAGGGGGGTGAAGGATCTGAGGACGGTTTGGTGCCTGAGGAGGTGCCTGACGAGATTTTGTCTGGTCACAGCCAGATTGAAGACCTGCGTAAGTCATTGCACGATGCCAGTGGTCTGGACACCTCTCCGGAGTTGGAGTTCTGTCGGCCTGAGCCTGGCACCCATGCCAAGTCCTCATACCGGCGCCTTATGTCGAGGGTCACAGAATACTTGGGGTGGTCTGCGCCACCTGTGGATTTTGTGCAGGATGACCTGACGGACATCCTCGACCAAGGTCCTCCAACTGACCCGGTACTGCCATTCCATATGGCTTTGCAAACAAGGGTGGCTGCAGCTTGGACTGCTCCGGAGAGTCTCCCGGCAGTGAGCAAGTCTTTGCAGCGAAAATACCGTCCAGTCGGTAGTGACCCCTGCTACTTGACCACGGACCCCACTCCGGAGAGTTTGGTGGTGCAGGTGGTCACGGCCCCAGCAAGGCAGGCGTCGTACCCTACCATCCCTCCTGATAGGGACGACAAGCGTTTTGATGCTGGGCGAAGAAAGTGTTTTCTTCAGGGGGTATGGCTTTACAGGCAGCCAACTCTGTGTGTGCCTTTTCACGTTTCACGCACACACTCTGTGGAACTGTATTTCCTTGGCGGCTGAACATATTCCCGAAGGGAAGGAACGGATGGTTTTCTTGCCATGGTGCAGGATGGCAAGGATGCCATGTGTGAGTCCGTTCAGTCGGGTCTGGACATGGCAGATTGTGTCAGCCGGTCCATGGCGGCGAGCACCGTAATACGCAGGTTTGCGTGGTTGCGGAAGTCGGGATTTGCTCCTGATGTGCAGGCCCGGCTACTCAACATGCCCTTTGATGGTGAAAATTTTTTTGGCAGCAAGGCTGACGAGAGCCTTGAGAGGTTGCAGACCTCCAAAGCTGCAGCGAAGCCGTTGAGCGCTGCAGTTCGCCATCCTCCGCCTTTTCGTCCTAGGGGACAGCAATGGAGGGGAGCTTCCTTTAGATATTACTCATCCTTTAGTAAATCGAGAGGAGCTGCAAGTCAAAGGGGCCACCGTAGGAGTGCCAGAGGTGGAAAACAGGGTACTCGAGGTGCCAAGGCAGCTCGGGCAGTTGCCTCTTTGCCCTCGGGCACTGCCGCAGCCGCTTCAGCTCAGTCATGAGGCCATGTCCCATGGTTCGCCGGTTGGGGGAAAGCTGGCACAGCATCTTGTAGAGTGGCGTGCCATTACTTCAGATGTGTGGGTTCTGGAGATCATAGTCCATGGCTACTGTCTTCCTTTCCAGCAGAGGCCTCACGACAATCCACCTGGGAATCTCTCTTTGAAGAGTCTGGATCCGCTCCTTGCGCAGGGAATTCAATCCCTGCTGGAGAGAGGTGCCATAGAACTGGTGCCTGTAGCGGAGAGGAACAAGGGATGGTATTACCCATATTTTTTGATTTCGAAGAAATCGGGGGATTGAGACCCATCATGGACTTGCATGGTTTGAACAAGCTCCTCAGGAAGGACAAGTTCAAGATGGTTACTCTTTCTCAAGTCCTCCAGGCCCTTCAACTTCAGGACTGGTTGGTATCTCTCGACCTCAAGGACACTTATTTTCATGTGCCGGTCCATCCAAAGCACAAGAAGTACCGGAGGTTCGCGGTTGATGACTCGCACTTTCAGTTTCGGGTCCTGCCGTTCGGATTGACCTCTGCCCCGAGGGTATTCACCAAGCTCATGGTGGTGGTGGCAGCGCATATCTAAAGTGGGGGGGGGGGGATTCACGTCTACCTGTACCTGGACAATTGGTTGATCAGGGCGCGCTCTCCCGAGCAAGTCCTGGACCATCTGTCCGTCACCTGCCACTCCCTTCACAGGCTGGGCTTCTCCCTCAACATAAAGAAGTCCCTTTTGACGCCAACCCAGTGGCTCCAGTACATCGGAACAGTGCTCGACACTTCCCTGGGGCAGTGTTTTCCTCCCCAGGTATTTTAGTGTTTAGTATTTTATTTATTTATATTGCGCACCTAACCGGGAGGTAGCAAGGCATAGAGGCAACAAGAGGTTTTCAAAGCTTGGTTACATACAAGGTACGCGGTCCGGCTGTGGTTAGAGTGCTGGACGCGTAAAAATGGAAACAATGCATGCCGAGGAGGGAGGCATAACTTACAAAGAAAAACAATGTAGGCAATATTATATACAAGGAGCAGGTTGTCACATGACCGATGTCTACGTCAAAGCAGGTGACAACCTAAATGTACATATTTACAAACATAGTAGCCTGGAGAATCCGGGTAGCAAGAGAGCAGGTGGTCGTTTATATGTCGTGAGTCTTGAGCCAATGGATGGTTTTGGATCTAAATTGGCGGTAGGGAAGGTCCTCCCTACAGGTGGGAGGGAGGGAGTTCCATAATTGTGCTGAGGTGAGGGCTCATCACATTCATCAGATGGTGCACAAGTTTCAACACGCCCAGACTCTCCCGGCGTTCGAGTTCTTGAGGTTGCTCGGCCTCATGGCATCCTGCTTTCTTCTGGTGCCGGAGGCCGCAGGCCAGGTTGCGGATGAGTTGCTGCAGTGGGCCCTCAAGGGGCAGTGGTCGCAGTCCTCCGGCAGGATGTCGGACCCCGTTCAGGTGCCGCCCTCGGTCGCCCCAGGAGATGAAATGGAATATGTGCAAAAGTTCAAGATATCTTCCTCTGCCTTTTCTGCTGGACTAGACAATTCAATGGACCTGCTGTCACCCTTCGGTCTGGTTTCACTCAACAGAACATCCTGTTGATGAGATGGTAACGTCTTAAGTCGAATAGGTGATCTTTTCCGAGATTAATGTCATTACAAGAGGTGTCATATCACAGGAGTTATTTTTTAAGTGCTGTGCTACTTTAGGTAATGGGGATCTCAACTGAGTTGTCAAGCTTTTAATGAAGCATTTAGTTCTCGGGTTGACAGTATTTTTTGGTATAGATTGATTTTTTTATTTTTCGGTTGTGGAATAATGATTTGTTTTTTAGTTCTCTTCTTACGTGTTAATCGGTGGAAAAGATCCAATACTTGTGGGGCAGCCACTTCGTCTCTACTTTGTGGTTCAGACTCTAATTGGGGTTGCTCCGTACCGGTAGGTGGAGATGCAATAACATTATTTGGAGCCACATAAGATAGTTGCAGGTCTATCTCACTTTCCGGCTGCCCGGGGAACTCCTCAACTTCAATGATGGAGTTAGGGGGATTCTCACGGTAAGACTCTACCTGAGGCGTATGGATTAACTGGAGGCCAGGACGGTGTGTCAATTCTGTAGCAAGCTGCAGCCAGCCAGTTGATTTTAGCAGTTAATAATGACAAGAGTATGTTATGTTGGTCGATTGTTTATTTTTTTTTAAAACAAATGTTTTTAATCCATACTCCCATGTAATTTAACCAAGCTATACATGCTTGTATTAATGCCGGACAGTACAGATTCATGCATAAGGTGTGGTGGTTGAGTAAACCCAAAAGATGGACGTGGCGTTGGTTTTGCAAAAGATACTGCGGACGATGAAGAGGAAAAAGAAGAATTCACCACTGTATGATTACCCGTTTCCGGTTACAATATAAGCAAGTTTGACAAATTCAAACATGATTTGCTAGCAGTGGTGTCCAACTGAGTCTCAATGACAGTATTGAAACTCGGTGGGGGAGACTACAGCACAATAGCAGCAATTGGTTGCAACTGTACTGAGTCTGCAGGTAGGGGAGGGACACAAGGAAGAACTTAGGTCATATGGAGTGGTAAAGCCGTTTGCACGGCTTGTGAATACAATAATGGTATTGCTGAGGAGTCGACTACATGGATAAATGGAGCGCAAAAATCACAAATCCACACAGGAGAAGCACCCTCGGGGTTGCAACCAACACCTGCTCGATATCAATCAAGGCAGACAGGGGCTGCAACACGCTTGGACTTCAAGGCATATTTACAGCGGGAGTGTTTGATATAGGTATAGCATTTATATCAGGGGTGCTAGATGGGATTACATTATGCGGTTTATCAGTTGTCAACAAAATCAGCTCACTCTTATTTGCGTGACAGAACTGTCGAATGTCATCTCCTGATGATTTAGAGCGTTTCATTTGACTACGTCATTGCTTAATACAGTTAGGTTTAACTAAGAGAACGTTACCTTTAACTAAAGGTGAAAGTGTTGTCAGATCCGAATGACAGACAGCATTAGCTGATTTCAGTGGCATATTTGATGTCAGGGTATAGATGGCCATATCTTCAATTGCAGTAGTTATGAGAACAAACCCCACTGAAGTAAAATATCTGGCAAAACAAAAAGGTTAAATAGCAGTCCACGGGAGTAAGGGGATCCGGCACCACTGTACCGCAAAACAGTGTAACAGCACTGGCCGGATGCACTCTCTAGCATGCGGGAGTCCTCCACTTGATAAGCATGCTGGGGTAAAAGGGCGTGGCTTATACACTAAAAATCAAAATAAACAATATTAGAGTCTTAAAATATTAATTTTGCAAGTCTCTATACACTTCAGTGCATACCGTCAGTGTGAGTCCAATGAAAGAATGATAGTTAGCTTTAAACCAGCAGGATATAAGCGATGTCAGGAACACGGCAAGATGCAATCCATCCAGGCAGTAAGACAGGTACACGTAACAGCACTCGCTGATTACACTCTTGCGTATGTGCGCCGCAAGCTGGGCTCTGTCCAGGAGTTCCTTCACAACGACAAGAAAACCGAGGCTCTCGCCCTCTTCCAGGAAATGGAGGTGGCGGCGAACCATGCCATTACGGTGACAGTGGACATCGCTGACACATGCTTCCGACAGATGAGAAACAGCGTTTGCCTTCGTCAGCAGGGATGGTTGAAAGCCACCAACCTTTGCCAGGACGTTCATGCAAAGGTGCTGGTTATGCCTTTTGGCGGCGAAAACCTGTTCGGGAATGCAATCGACGAATCCATTCAAGCCATAAAGACGGACACAGCGCGTTCCTTTGGCACTCTGCAGCAACATTGCTCGTCGTCTTTTCGCTCCTCCAGGGGTAAGTTGAATAGATCATCCAAAGGATACTCCACAACGTATAGGAAACCTCCCCAATCCTCCATGCAGGAAGTTTACAGGGGTCGCCATCACTTGTGCACCCCAGTGGGAGGTCGGCTGACAAACCTTGTGGAAGAAAATCACCACTGATGGGTGGGTGCTGGACGCTCTCGCTCAGGGACACACCTTGGAGTTCCAACGCAGGTGTCCTTTGTATTTCACTGGTTCCCCCGTCAGGAGCAGCACATCCCTCAGATCCTAGAAGTATGAATTGTGTTACGGAAAGGTGCGATAGAGCTTGTTCCCCAACGGCTTTGGGGCTCCAAAGTCTAATTCCAGATACTATGTGGTCAGAAACAAGACAGGGGGTTGGAGACCCATCCTGGGCATACGCCATCTGAACAAATAGCTAAAGTCCCACAAATTCCAGATGGTCGCGTTGCAGCACGTGCTCGGCCAACTGGAGGAAGGGGATTGCCTAATGTCCTTGGACCTGGAGGATGCATACTTCCATGTTCCCATCCACAAGAAACATCAGAAGTTTCTACAGTTCGTGGTACAAGGCCAACACTACAAGTTCAAGGCCCTACCGTTCAGCTTAACGTTGGCCCCATTGGTGTTCACTAAATGCCTTGTCCCGGTGGTGGCCCACCTACGGTGGCAGGGCATACACGTGTATCCGTCCCTGGACGATTGGCTGGTACGCACCTGCTCCCGGGCTTTGGCTGACGAGGACACGAAGGAGGCCGTCCGACTGCTGACGGACCTGGGGTTCTCTGTAAACCATCCGAAGTCCTGCTTAATGCCATCGCAGAACGCACTGTTCCTCAGCGCCGGACTCAACACAGTGGCTTACCTGGCGGAGGAGAGGCTAGTGGCCATTCAAGGAAAGGTACAGTGACTATTGACGGCAAAGACGGCCACAGTTCGGGTCATCAAATCAATGCTGGGTATGATGTCGTCCTGCATTAACTTTGCCCATCTCTGCAGGTTATGAATGCGACCCCTACAGGAATTCTTGGATGCACATTGGATAGAGGTGTCTGGGACTTTACGGAGAAGATCTCCCTCAGCGAGGAGTTCCGGCGGGCGATACAGTGGTGTGGCGTACGTGCCCACCTTGCCCAGGGTACGGGATTTAAAACCCTGCCATTCCAGGAGACGGTCACCACGGACACTTCTCTCGAAGGTTGGGGAGCTCACACTGGATGATTACACGGCAGAGGTCTGTGGCTTCCAGAGGAGAAAGATCTGCACATCAACATCCTGGAGCTACGGGCAATGTCCTGGGCCGGCCCTCAAGTCTTTCCTACCGTCTCTGAGAGGCAAGGTGGTGAGGATCTACACAGACAACACCACCACCAGGTTTTACATCAGGAAGCAAGGGGCAACCGATCCCCAGCGCTCTCCAAGAAAGCTCAAGGCTTGTGGCATTGGACTATCGGACAAGGGATGTTCCTCGTCCCATTCCACCTGGCAGGTGTCAAGAACATCATCGCTGACTCCGTCAGTAGGGAACTGTGCTCCTGCCACAAGTGGGAACTTCGTCAGGATGATATGGACCATCTGTTCATCAAATGTTGTGTTCCCCTAGGGGTCTAACCTCTCACCCTGGCTTTTCAACCAATACCTGGCAACTCTCGCCCACTGCATTGCCACTTTGTGCTCAGATTTCCAGTGCTACGCTGACGAGACTCAACTCATTTTCAGGCTGCCCTCTGCCCCCTCCTCTCCCTCTCTCATCTCTGGTTGCCTACATGCCATTCAAGATTGGTGTGCCACCAATGATCTTTGTCTGAATGCCAGCAAGACGGAGATCCTCCTCATCGGCACACCTTCACCATCCTTTCCCCTCACTCTCTGGCCGGCCTCCCTTGTCCCTCCTCCTACCCCCACCTGCAAGGCTAAGAACTTCGGAGTTATCTTTGACTCCACCCTTTCCTTCTCCACCGACATCGCTGAGGTCTCTAAAGTCAAATTTCCTACTGCACCTGCTCAGAGGTACTCTGCCTTTCCTCTCCTTCCCCCAGAAGCTCATGGTATCCCAAGCTCTAGTTCTCTATTTGTTGGACTATTGTAACAGCCTCTTTCTAAATCTACCTGCCTCTACTCTCCGCCCTCTGCAACTAATCCAGAAAAGGACTGCGAGACTTGTCCTTCGCCTCAAGCCCTGGGGTCGTATCTCTCCATCTCTGAAATCTCTCCATTGGCTCCCAGTGGATGCAAGGATTAAATTCAAAACCCTCTGCATTGTCCACAAGGCTTTCTGGGGCCTGGGTCCAAAATACCTTCAGCTATCCCTCCGCAAATACCTCCCCTCTCGAGCTCTTCGCTCCTCTAGCTCTAACTCCCTCAGGGTCAGTTGTTTTCAAAGAAACAAGCTGGGGGTAGATCTCTGTCTTCGGCTCGGGCCTCCCTCTGGAACAGCCTCCCTGCCACCCTAAAACTTGAGGAGAACCATCTCTGGTTCCGGAAGCACCTCAAGACCTTCCTCTTTTCTTCTGCCTTTGCTCCCCCTCTCCCCTTCTGATCTGTTCTCTCTTGGCACTGTGCACCTGGCTACCCTCTGTCCTCCTGCTCCAGGTACCTGCTCACCCCGCCACCCTCCCGCACTACCTCCGGGCACCCCTTGCACTGGGGTCTGTATCTGTACCCATACAGCCCCCCCTTTTTCTTCCTGCACTTATCAGACCTACCCTGTCTGCTGCCTTTAACCCAGCACTTGCAAATTGCTGGCTGCACTACCACTGTTTGTTTCCTTTATTATTTATTTATTGTTATTTATCTGTTTCTCCTCTGCTTTGCACTTTCCACTTCTCCCACCTTCCATGCACTTTTCCCCCTCCTCCCTCCCCCATGCACTTGCACGTTCTCAATGTCACTAGTAAGATCGCTGTTTTGTTCTCCCCTGTTCCCCTCCCTTGCCTTGTTGCGCTCTGAAACACTTGTGTACGAGCGCGATAGAAATAAAATATCAATATCAATAAATGGGGCACACCTCCGATCAACCTTTTTGCCAAAGCAGCAAACTCAAATTGCCAGAAGTTTGCCAGCAGATGCCACCAACCAAGGAGCATGGGGGACCTGTTCTCCTTCCCGTGGGAAGGTCTGTTTCTGAACACTTTCCCCATTTTCCTCTCCTGCTACGTGTGATCAACACACTGAGACCGTGTCGGTGCAAGATGACACTCATCGCCCCGGTGTGGCCGAGGTAGGTTTGGTATCCGGACCTACAGCCTGTCAGTGATCCCTCCAGTCAAGTTGCTGGTACTTCCGGACCTGCTCACCAGGGAGAAAGGCGCTATCCTTCATCGTGACCCAGAATCTCTGAACCTCAAGGCATGGCTCCTGAAGACTTATAGTTTGGAGGTTATGCGCTGCCAGCGGACTGCAGGGGAGGTCCTTGCCAAAGCCAGGGCGTCGTCAACACTGAAGTGCTACGGCCATAAGTGGAAGCATTTTTGTACGTGGTGCCGGTTGCAGAAGATTACCCCTCTGAGGATCACAGCCCCACAGCTTCTTCCATACTTGCTTTCGTTTGCCAAAGCTGGTCTTTCTCAAGCATCCATCTAGGTACACCTGGCGGCCATCTCCTGCTACACCAGATCCGCAGGAATATCCTCGTTGTGGTCCCACACCTCGTCAAGGAGTTTCTCAAGGGTCTTTTTCGGGCTTTGCCGCCGGTGGAGGAACCTGTCCCGGCATGGGAACTCAACATAGTCCTGACAAGACTCATGGGGGCACCTTTCGAGCCTATGCATCAAACCCCACTCAAGTTTCTCTTGTGGAAGACGGCATTCCTTGTGACCATTACCTTAGCTAGACGAGTGGGTGAGATCCAGGCACTGTCTTGCAAGCAGCAGTATTTGACTTTCCACGAATCAAGGGTGGTACTGCATAGGCACCCCACTTTCAAGCCAAAGGTCTTGTCGGAATTTCACCTCAATGAGTCTTTGGTGTTGCCTGTTTTCTTCCTGAACCCTTTGTCGCCAGCAGAGAGGACCTTGCATTCGCTGGACGTTGCTTGTGCCTTGAAATTCAACGTGGCACGCACTAAGAGTTTTCAGCAGGCTTCTCAATTGTTTGTGAACTTTGGACCTGTGAATCAGGGGACGGCCTTGTCGAAGGCTTTCATCTCAAGGTGGCTCTCGGGCTGCATCATGCACTGTCATCGGCTGGCTAACGGCCTCTGCTGGGCCGTCAGATAGCCCACTCCACCAGAGCAATCGATGCGACAACAGCGGCCCTTTCTGGTGTGCCCATGCTCGACATCTGCAGGGCTGTGACATGGAGGACCATGCACACCTTCAGGAGGTTCTACTGTGTCGACAGGGTTCCAGGGAGTAGTCCAGAGGTGAGTCTGTTCCAGGGGTAAATGTTAATTGCTTTTGTTGAGCTTTGCCACCTCACGTTGTTGTGTAATGTCTACTGCTGTGTAAGTTATTCATGAGCATGTGAATCCATGCCAGACCCCATGCTGGAGAAAGTTTGTTACTTACCTGTAACTATTGTTCGAATGGATTGTCCTCCCACGTATTCCACATCTTAGATATATCCTTACCTTCAGCTTTGTGCTTCAGAAATTTTTTCTCTCTCCACCAGAGCTCCACTCGAAGCGGCGGTGTCGATGTCCCTCGGCGGCATCCGTCGAGCACCGACGTCATCCGTTGTATAAATGCCTCGAGCGCGCCCGTTGGCTTCAGTTCCGTTTTTCTGTTAGCTTCGCTTCGGATCGAGATAATATGGCGCTTCAGTTACAACGAATTATGTTGTCTTCTTTGAACCTGTCCACACCGAAAAATGATTTTGAGAAATGCCAAAGGTGTGGGAGAAAAATGTCGCTGACCAACCCTCATCGAAATTGCCTCTGGTGCCTCGGTACCAACCATCGAATTGATGACTGTGGTTGCTGTCAGTCAATGACCCATAAGGCCTTAAACGAAAGAAGAGGTAAACTGGCGGTGGGGGAGGAATCCTCGAAGTTTTCTTCGAGAGGGAAGAAAGACTCGGCTGAGTCTTCGACAAAATGCCATAAAAAATCCAGGTCAAGGAGTAGATCGAGGAAGTCCTCTTCTTCTTCGTCCAAAAAAGCGAAGAAAAGATGACACCAGTCTCCCTCTTCCTCTTCCTCAACTACATCTGAGGAAGTTATTACATGTCCAACAAAGCATGACTCCCCTAAAAAGTGGGAAGCATTTAAAGCATTGATGATGAACATTTTTGAGAATGCGGCCCAGACCCCCTCAAAAATGTCTGATGAAGACCATGCCCCATGCACAAAAAAAGTGACAGGGGAAGGTCTAAGACGAGGAAATCCGACAAGAAATTGTTGAGGGTGTCTTCCAGGGAATCTTCCCAAACACCTAAAAAGAAAAGCCTTCCAGTGCATAAACATGAGGCAGACCTTAAGAAAAGGATGTTAGATTTTGATACGTCATCGAAGTCCTCAACGAAAACATGTCCGAAGCCTCCATCGAAGGCTCTCGAGCATAAGGGTTCGACGACCCAACCCAAAAAAGTTACGTCAAGTACACAATCGACGGCATCGAAGACTCCTTCGACGGCGTCAATGGTCTCGACAACTCCTTCGACGACATTCATAGTTCCTTCGAAGTCATCGAAGAATACCTCGACAACATCGAGGGTAATCGCTACAACATCGACGCCATCGACGCTTCTGCCGACGTCGACACCCGTTACAATTGTGAAATCAACACCAATGTTAAAACCTATACCTGAAAAGGTGTTTCACCCAGAAAGTACACATGATTTTTTCCAAACCATGTCTCTACATATGGAGGAATGTCATCAGGAAATGAGGAGGAGGAGGAGGAGGAGGAGGAAGAAGAAGATGAACAAGAGGTTTCATCTGCAGGGGTAAAATATGGTACAAGACAAGTCCCTGAGGAATTAATTAATCCTCAATCTAAAATGCAAGACCTCTGAGTGTTTACAATCTGGAAGTGGACTAGATACCTCCACAGAATGCGGCTTTGAAAAACCTGACCCAGCAGAACATGCTGATTTAGGTTATAGAAAATTAATGAATAGAGTTTCAGAAGTTATGGGATGGGGTAGAAATTCACCTGTATACCAGGATGATGACATGACTGATATCCTATCAGGAGGACCTCAGCCAGACCCCATGCTTCCTTTTCATATTGCCTTACAAAGGAGAGTTAATACTGCTTGGGAAAGACCTGAAACTATTCCAGCAGTAAATAAGAAATATGTTGCAAAAAATAGACCCTGTAATTCTGACCCAGAATACTTAGGTAAGCACACTTCGAATGGATTGTGTCCTCCCATGTATTCCTCATCTTGTGATAATTCGTTTCGCCAACTTCGCTGCATCAGAAAAAAAAAATTTCGGCAGAGGGTGCTGTGCTCGAGGTTGTGGCGTCGAATGTCCCTCGACGGGCTCCGTACCATTGGCTTCAGTTCCGTTTTTCCGATTGCTTCGCTCTTGTGAATGGCGTGCTTCGAGATTTTCTGTCAAGAAAATGTCTTCTTCATCGGCCGCTTTGACTCCCAAAACTGGGTTTAAGAAATGTAATGACTGTGGATCGAAGATGTCCATCACCGATGCTCACCGTATCTGTTTGTGGTGTCTGGGCTCAGACCATCGAACCGGCGACTGTGGCTCCTGTCAGTTTATGACGGAGAAGGCCCTCCGTGAGAGTAAAAGTAAGTTAGCGGTGGGGCGGGAGGCATCGAAGGGCTCTTCCAAAGCCTTATCTAAAAAACATAAAAAAATCTTCCGGAATGGGAACGCCACAAAAAGCTCTCGAAGAGATCCCAATCTCGTAGCAGGTCGAGACGATCTTCGTCTTCCTCTAAAAAGCTCAAAAGGAGACATAGATATTCGTCGTCATCGTCCGATTCGTCAACAGAATTGGTTCGATGTTCGACTAGATCGGATTCCCCTTCAAAGTGGGAGAGCTTTAGAAAAAGAATGTTGCAGGTCTTTAAGAACGCAGCCTCGACCCCCTCGAAGAAACCTCAGAAAAGCCAGATCCCGGTCGCTCCTTTGGACGACGCAGGGAAGTTGGGAACTACAACGGTTAAGCCTGGTAGTACCCATAGATCTCGAGTCGACAAGTCGTCGAGAGATCCTCGAGGATAGAGTGCCTCTCCGATTCCTCATAAGAAACAAAAATTGTCGAAGTCGGGTGCAACTTCGTCGACGCCATCGGAGCCGACTGCTCCGATAACAAAGCCTACTTTATCCTCAACGCCTTTGTCGAAGGCTTCGACGAGTGTGTGGAAGGTTCCTTCGACTCCCTCGAAGACTCCCTCGAAGAAAACACTGATTCTTTCGACAAATTATGAGGAAGAAGAGAGTTTACACCTTTACCAAGATCGGACTTCTTTAGGTCCATTTCTTCAATTTTTGAGGAATCTGGTTCAGATGATGAGGTCACTCCTCTTGGAGTAAAATATGGGACAAGACAGGTTCCAGAGGAACTGATAAATCCTCAGACAAAAATGAGAGATCTATCTGAAACTCTGCATTCTGCTAGTGGTGTGGACACATCACCCAAATTGGAGTTTGCTGCACCTGATCCTGCAGAACATGCAGACTCAGGTTATAGGAATTTGATGAGTAGGGTGATTGAGTATATGGTTTGGGGAAGAGCCTCCCCTACGTTTTAACAAGACGATATGACGGATATTATAGTCAGAGGACCCCGGAAAGATCCAGTTCTCCCCTTTTTATAGGGCATTGCAATGAACAGTTGAGAAAAACTGGGGAAAACATGATAGCATTGCTGCAGTAGACCGCAATCTCCCAAAAAAGTACATAACTTCCACTTCTGACCCACAATACCTGAGTAGACACCCTACTCCAGAAAGCTTGGTTATTCAGGCAGCTACTGCATCCAGGCAGGCAGCATACCCAACCATACCTCCGGACAGGGAGGATAAAAAGGTTGATGCCTGGCCTCATAAAGGTTTTACGTCGGGTAGCATGGCCTTGAAATCTACCAATGTCACCTGTACCCTGGCCAGGTTCACACATAGCCTGTGGGAATGCATTTCGGCAGCGGCTGAGCATATTCCGGAAGGCGAGGAAAGGGAAGGCTTCCTGAATATAGTCAATGACGGTAAAGAGGCAATAGGGGAATGCCTCCAGTCTGGACTGGATACTGCTGATAGTATTAGCAGGTCCATGGCATCAAGCACAGTGCTTAGCAGATTTGCGTGGTTGAGAAAGTTGGGGTTTGCACCAGATGTACAGACCAGGCTTCTCAACATGCCCTTTCATGGCTCGAGGCTGTTTGGTAGTAAGGCTGATGAGAGCCTAGAAAAACTACAGACCTCGAAAGCGGCAGCAAAGTCCCTTAGTGCCTCCATGCGACAGCCTCAGAAACCCTATTCAGGCTCATCTTCCTGGAGGGGTCGTCCTTTTCGATACTACTCCTCTGTTGGTAGAGGAAGAGGACAGACTTTTCAAAGGGGCAGAAGAAATGTCACTCTTTGTGGACGAGCAAAGACTACAAATCCATCTTCAGGAACGGCATCTATGCCCTCAGCCGCTCCTGCAGCCGCCTCCAAATCTCTCTGAGATCTTATCATGCAAAACACCTATGGGAGGCAGAATCTCTCCGCATCTGGAAGAATGGCGAGGCATTACTTCAGATGCATGGGCACTGCAGACAGTAGCTCAAGGTTACTGCCTAGCCTTCATAAAAAGACCTCAAGATCATCCACCAGGAGCCAGCTCTACCAAAATTCCAGATTCGCTCCTTTGGCAGGAAATTATAACCCTGCTAGAGAAAGGTGCAATAGAACATGTACCTGTAGCGGAGAGGAACAAAGGCTGGTACTCCCCCTATTTTCTCATCCCCAAAAAGGACAGAGGATTGAGACCCATCTTGGACTTGAGAAAATTAAACAAATTCCTCAGGAAGGACAAGTTCAAGATGGTAACCCTTTCTCAGATCCTTCAGGCTCTCCAACTCCAAGACTGGTTGTTATCATTGGACCTTCAGGATGCTTATTTTCATGTGCCAGTCCATCCCAAGCACAGCAAATACCTGAGGTTTGCAGTTGGCGGTTCTCACTATTAGTTTCGAGTTCTGCCATTCGGGCTGACCTCCGCCCGAGGGTTTTCACCAAACTGATGGCGGTAGTGGCAGCGAGTCTCAGGAGAGGGGGGATTCACGTATACCCCTACCTGGACGACTGGCTAATCAAAGCACATTCTCCAGAACAAGCTCAGGAACACCTGTCGATCACTTACCACTTCTTCCATAACCTGGGCTTCTCCCTAAATTTCAAGAAGTCCCACATGGTACCATCCCAACAACTCCAATTTATCGGAGCAGTATTGCACACTTCCTCTGGGAAAGCCTCGCTGCCCGAGGTGAGAGCTCTCCACATCCAGCAGATGGTAACAAAATTCCAAAAAGCCCATCATCTACCAGCCTTCGATTTCCTTAGGTTGCTCGGCCTCATGGCATCCTGCATTTTTCTGGTGCCAGAGGCCAGATTGAGAATGAGATCCCTCCAATGGGCCCTCAGAACTCAGTGGTCCCAATTCTCGGGGAATATGTCAGATCTTGTGCAAGTCCCGAGCGCAGTTGCACAGAATCTATCATGATGGGCTTGCAACGACAACATCCTCAAGGTAGAATCTTTTTGGCAACCATGGCCGGAGATGACAGTAGTGACGGACACCTCACTCACGGGGTGGGGCGCACACACCAACATTCTGACAATCAGCGGACGTTGGTCTCCATCGGAGTCCAGACTACACATCAACCTTTTGGAGCTGTGGGCAATCAGACTAGCTCTGAAGGCCTTCCTGCCCTCCGTACAGAGGAATAATTTCCTGATAATGACGGACAACGCAGTGGCCATGTACTACCTCAACAAAAGGGGAGGCATAGGATCACTACCTCTGTGCAGAGAGGCGATGCAGCTCTGGTTCTGGGCGATACAAGAAGGAATCTCTCTATCGGCAGTTCACCTAGCCGGAGAGCAGAACACGGCAGCAGACGCTCTGAGCAAGCAGAGCACAGTCACCCACGAGAGGGAGTTAGCTCAGGAAGTCCTTCTGGAGATCTTCGTCTTTTGGGGAACCCCTCAGGTGGATCTGTTTGCAACCTTGGTAAACCGAAAGTGTGATCAGTATTGCTCAAGGGAATTTCCTCTGAGAGGAGCTCTAGGAGAGGCGTTCGTAGTGGATTGGGATTTTCCCCTGCTGTACGCGTTTCCTCCAGTCCCTGTGATTCCTTAAGTAATCAGGAGGTTGAGAAAGTTCAGGAAAACCATGATCCTAATTGTCCCGGATTGGGCCAAGAAGTCGTGGTACCCGGACCTTCTGGACATGTCCATCTGCCCTCCAATACGTCTTCCACAAAGAGAGGATCTTCTCTCGCAAGAGGAAGGTCGGGTTCTCCATCCAGAGGTCAACACTCTCAACCTTCGTGCATGGGTGTATAGTCATATGGTCGACAGACAAATGGTCGACAGGACAAATGATCTCATTTTTTATTTATTTATATATATATTTTTAGGTTTTCGTTTAGGTAAAAAAAGGGGTTTTTAGCAAAAAAAGGGGGTTGTGGTGGGACCCCCCCCCCCCCAAAAAAAATGTGAAAAAACAAAAAGGAAATGTTTTCAATCATTTGACCTGTCAACCTTTTGGTGTCGACCATTTAGATTCGACCAATTGACCTACAACCTCATGCATGGTTTCTGAGAGGTTGAGATACAGGGATTGGGACCTTCCGGATGACGTAATGGAGATTTTGCTTTCGGCCAGGAGGCCAGCAACAAAATCTTTGTACCGGTGTCGTTGGAATAAATTCAGTAACTGGTGCAAGCATAGAGATGTGGACCCTTTCCAATGTAGCACACCAACGGTGCTTTCTTTCCTGTTACATCCAATCTGGGGCTCCAGATCGGAACAATCAAAGGATACCTTGCTGCGCTGTCCATTTTTAAGTGCTCCTCGGAAGAGGTTTCTTACTTTAAAATACCATTAATAATACAGTTCTTGAAAGGACTTAGAAATGTATATCCACCAATACCATTTCATGTTCCAACCTGGGATTTGAATTTAGTTCTCAAATTCCTAACATGTATACCATTTGAGCCTCTGCATTCATGTCCATTGAGGCTTTTAACGCTAAAAACTGTCCTTCTTGTGGCAAACATCAGCCCGCAGGGTTAGTGAACTACAGGCTCTCTCATGTAAACCTCCATACACCACGTTTTATAAAGACAAAGTGATTCTAAAAGTAAAACATCTTTTTTTACCGAAAGTAGTTTCCGACTTCCATTTGTCGCAGAAAATTGATTTACCAACATTCTATCCTCCTCCTCATTTGGGAAAAGAAGAGGAGAGGTTACATAGACTGGACCCCAAGAGAGCTCTCAGTTTTTACATAGCAAGAATGTCAAAATTACGTGAAGACGACCAACTTTTTGTGGATACACAGGTCGTAAATTGGGGTTAGCGGTGACAAAACAAACCATATCGGGCTGGATTATTCTAGCCATAATGGAATGCAACAGATTAGCAGTAAAAGACCCACCGGATGGGTTACATGCTCACTCCACAAGGGGAATGGCTACTTCTGCGGCTTTGAAGAGGGGAGTCCCCGCAAAAGAAATTTGCTCAGCTGCAACATGGGCATCAATGCATACCTTCATCAAGCATTACTGCTTAGATGCCTCATCCTCAAATGAGGGTCTTTTTGCCAGAGCAGTACTTCACTCTGTACATGAAAACAAAAACTAGCACTCCCACCTCCAAATTGGTCACTGCTATGGGAATCATTCGCAAGATGAGGAATACGTGGGAGGACACAATCCATTCGAAGAACAAGTTACTTACTAACTGTAACGTTCTTTCGACTGGATGTTCCTTCCATGTATTCCGCATCGACCCTCCCAGCCTACCCCGCAGCATAGTTTATTTTCCTACAATTTCCTTTCACGATGGGCCTATCAGTCACAGCATACGCCTAGGTGTTCCACAAGTATTTCCTCGAAAAAACAGAACTGAAGCCAATGGGCGCGGCTCGAGCCATTTATCGGTACAGAGCCCGTCGAGGGATATTCGACGCCACGACCTCGAGCACAGCGCCCTCTGCTGAAATTTCTTTTCGAATGCAGCGAAGCTGGCGAAACGAATTATCACAGGATGAGGAATACGTGGGATAACATCCAGTCGAAAGAAAGTTACAGTTGGTAAGTAACTTGTTCATCTACAGAAAGTCTGGTAGTTCAAGCAGCTACATCAACTAGAAACCCTGCATAACCTACAATTCCCCCTGATAGCGAAGATAACAAGATTGATGCATGGTCTAAAAAGATATTTACATCAGGGAGCATGGCTCTAAAATCCACAAATGTATCTTGCACTCTGGTGAGATTTACATAAACCCTGTGGGACTGCATGTTAGCGGCAGCTCAACACATCCCAGAAGGAGAGGAACGTGATGGGTTCGTATCCATAGTAAAGGATGGCAAGGAGGCTTCGGGGGAATGCCTTCAAGCAGGTTTGGACACAGCTGACAGTATCAGTAGGTCCATGGCATCTAGCGCAGTGCTACGCAGATTTGCATGGCTAAGAAAGTCCGGTTTTGCACCGGATGTACAGTCTAGACTTCTTAATATGCCATTTGACGGCTCGAGGTTGTTTGGCAGCAAAGGAGATGAAAGTTTAGAAAAGCTGCAGACCTCCAAGGCAGCAGCAAAATCACTCAGTGCCGCTATAAGGCAACCTCAACAACGCCCCTACACAGGCTCATCTTCCTGGAGGGGTCGTCCCTTTTGTTTTTACTCCTCATTTGGGAGAGGAAGAGGACAGGCCAGTCAAAGAGGACAAAAGAGATTTCCTCTGGGGCGAGGAAGAGATGCTAGATCTGCCCCAGCAGCGGCATCTGTCCCTTCAGCCGCTGCTGCAGCTGCTGCAAACCACTCTGAGGTTTTGATCCACAAGACCCCAGTGGGAGGCAGAATCTCACAGCATCTGCAGGAATGGCGGGGCATTACCTCAGATGCTTGGGCTCTGGAAACAGTATCCCAAGGTTACTGCCTTCCTTTTCAAAAGAAACCTCAGAATCACTCACCGGGATACAACTTTACCAAAAATCCAGACCCGCTCCTGTTGCAGGAAGTTTTAACCCTGCTGCAGAAAGGTACAATAGAACATGTACCTGTAGCAGAGAGGGACAAGGGTTGGTATTCCCCATATTTCCTCATACCAAAGAAAGACAGAGTATTGAGACCCATCTTGGACTTGAGAGACTTGAAAAAGTTCCTCGGGAAGGACAAGTTCAAGATGGTTACTCTTTCTCAGAACCTTTAGGCTCTCCAACTTCAAGACTGGTTGGTATCATTGGACCTTCAGGATGCTTACTTTCATGTGTCCATCCATCTCAAGCACAGAAAGTACCTGAGGTTTGCGATTGGCAATTCTCACTATCAGTTTCGAGTTCTGCCAGTCGGGTTGACTTCCGCCCCAAGAGTTTTCACCAAGTTGATGGCGGTAGTGGCAGCGAATCTCAGGAGAGGGGGGGATTCACGTACACCCCTACCTGGATGACTGGCTAATCAAAGCACGTTCTCCAGAACAAGCTCAGGATCATCTATCCAAGACTTGCCACTTGCTTCACAAACTAGGGTTTTCTTTGAATGTAAAAAAGTCATACATGATACCATCACAGAAGCTCCAGTTTATAGGAGCAGTCTTGGATACTTGTTCGGGCAAAGCCTCGCCTCCTGAAGAGAGAGCTCACCACGTTCTGCAGATAAAATTCCAGAACTCCCAGTGCCTACCGGCCTTCGATTTTCTCAGGTTGCTCGGCCTCATGGCATCCTGCATTTTTCTGGTGCCAGAAGCAAGGTTGAGAATGAGATTCCTTCAGTGGGCCCTCAGGGCTCAATGATCCCAATTTTCAGGGGAAATGACAGATCTTTTAGAAGTTCCAACCAGGGTAGTACAGGATCTACAATGGTGGGCTTGCAAGGAACATATCCTCAATGGAGAATCTTTTTGGCAAACATGGCCGGAGATAACCGTAGTAACGGATGCCTTACTCACGGGGTGGGGAACTCACACCAACGAGTTGACAATCAGCGGTCGTTTGTCTCCATTGGAGTCAGACTACACATCAACCTATTAGAGCTGAGGGCGATCAGACTAGCACTGAAGGCCTTCCTGCCCTCTGTATGGGGAAAGCATGTCCTGATAATGAAGGACAACACAGTGGCCATGTACTACCTCAACAAGAGAGGAGGAATAGGGTCACTACCACTGTGCAGAGAGGCAATGCAGCTCTGGTTCTGGGCAATACAAGAAGGGATCTCACTGTCTGCCATTCACCTAGCAGGAGAGCAAAACACGGCAGCAGACGCTCTGAGCAAGCAGAGCACAGTCTCCCACGAGAGGGAGTTAGCTCAGGAAGTCCTTCTGGAGATCTTCGTCTTTTGGGGAACCCCTCAGGTGGATCTGTTTGCAACCTCGGTAAACCGAAAGTGTGATCAGTATTGCTCAAGGGAATTTCCTCTGAGAGGAGCTCTAGGAGACGCTCTGAGTAGGCAGAGCACAGTCTCCCAGGAGTGGGAACTAGCTCAGGAAGTCCTTCAAGAGATCTTCACCCTTTGGGGAACCCCTCAAGTGGATCTGTCCGCGACCATTGTCAACAGCAAGTGCGAACTGTACTGCTCAAGGGAATTTCCCCCGAGAGGAGCGGTAGGAGACGCATTCGTAGTGGAGTGGGAGTTTCCTCTTCTGTATGCGTTCCCTCCAGTCCCTGTGATCCCTCAGGTAATCAGGAGGTTGTGAAAGTTCAGGAAAACCATGATCCAAATTGCCCCGGATTGAGCCAGGAGAACGTGGTACCCGGACCTTCTCGACATGTCCATCTGCCCTTCATTACATCTTCCAAAAAGAGAAGATCATCGCTCGCAAGAGGGAGGTCACGTTCTCCATCCAGAGGTCAACATACTCAACCTTCACGCATGGCTTCTGAGAGGTTGAGATACAAAGATTGGGACCTTCCGCATGATGATATGGAGATTCTGCTTTCGGCCAGAGGGTCAACAACTAAATCTCTGTACCGGTGTCGTTGGAACAAGTTCAGTAACTGGTGCAGGGATAAGAATGTGGACCCTTTTTAATGTAATATTCCAACAGTATTATCTTTTCTGTTATATTTGGCTAATTTGGGGCTCCAGGTTAGTACAATAAAAGGATAATTATCAGCGCTATCTATCTTCAAGCGCTCGTCAGAGGAGGAATCTTACTTTAAGATACCTTCAATGACCCAATTTTTAAAAGGTTTAAACAATGTATTTCCACCAATACCCTTTCAAGTTCTTGTGTGGGATTTAAAATTGGTACTAAAGTTTCTTACATGTGCACCTTTTGAGCCTTTACATTCCTGTCCATTAAGGCTTCTTACTCTGAAAAGAATACTTCTAATTGCATTGACATCAGCCCGCAGGGTAAGTGAGTTGCATGCACTTTCTAGTGGTCCTCCTCACACCACCTTTTATAAAGATAAAGTTGTCCTTAGGGTCAAACCTTCTTTCTTGCCAAAGATCGTCTCAGACTTTCACCTGTCACAGAAAATAATACTACCTACGTTCTACCATCCTCCTCACACAAGTAAAGAAGAGGAAAGACTACATAGATTAGATCCTAGAAGGGCTCTTAGCTTTTATATTTCAAGATTGACAAAAATACGTCAGTGTGACCAACTGTTAGTAGGGTACACTGGCCGTAAATTAGGACTAGCTGTAACCAAACAAACATTATCAAGATGGATAATCTTAGCCATAACTGAGTGTTATAGGCTAGCTGGAAAAGATCCCCCTGATGGATTGAAAGCTCATTCAACAAGGGGATGGCAACTTCAACAGCACTTCAAAGGGGTGTCCCTGTACAAGATATTTGTGCAGCAGCTACATGGTCATCCATGCATACTTTCATAAAACATTATGCTCTGGACTCAACTACCTCTCAAGGAGGTCTATTTGCTAAATCAGTACTCCATTCGGTACATGACTAAAGAATGTCTGTACTCCCACCTCCAATACAAAACTGCTTTGGGAGTCTATCTAAGATGAGGAATACGTGGGAGGACACAATCCATTCGAAGAACAAGTTACTTACCAACTGTAACGTTCTTTCGATTGGATGTTCCTCCCACATATTCCTCATCGACCCTCCCATCCTACCCCGCAGTACAGTTTATGTGCTTTATATTCTAATTTCTTTTAAGGCTTGGGTCAAAAGAGGCACGCCTTTAACTATAATCCATGGGCTCTGATACACGAAAAAAACAGAACTGAAGCAACGGACGCGCTCAAGGCATTGATACAACGGATGACATCGGTGCTCAACGGATGCCGACGTGGGACATCGAAGCTGCCGCCTCGAGTGGAGCGCCCTCTGGTGGAGAGAGAAAAAATTTCCGAAGCAGCAAAGCTGAAGGTAAGGATATATCTAAAATGAGGAATACGTGGGAGGAACATCCAATCGAAAGAACGTTACAGTTGGTAAGTAACTTGTTCTTCTGCATCATGGGTCCGGCAGGGATTCACATGCAAACCCTTCCTCCGGCCCCTATGCAGCTCTTCTTGGTCATACTGCCAATTTACGTGCCTACCAAATATGAAGATGGCTGCCAGAGGTGGGGCTTAGGGAGAGAGGACTATCATTGTATAGGGCCAGTATAACTCAGAGGACAGTGATTGGTTTAGAGGAGAAGTACAGATGTGAAAGTGAAATAGTTTTTTCTTTTACCGAGGATTCCCAGCCTGACGATGGGGAATCTTCATGAGCATGTGAATCCATGCCAGACCCATGCTGGAGAACAATAGTTACAGGTAAGTAACTTAAACCTTTTATGTCTTACCTGTGAAGTTGGCTCGGTTTCCTAGCCAATTATCTCATCCAAGCAGACTGCATTAGCGAAAAAGAGAGCCATGACAACTTAAAAGTAAAGTGGCTCTTTAACAGCAAAGGTTGTCTTTTGTGTAAATGTATTAATCTGGAAAAATGTGTCTTTGAAGAGGGATTCATTTTCTGATGCTGAACTCCATTTTGTATTAATAGTTTTTCAAATGTTATTGTTGTGATTGATCTTTTATATGCATGTTTAATGAAAAGATTACTCTGACTAATTTTATTTTTGATTTTAAATATCTTTTCACAGATTGCTTTACGGTTATTGGAAAAAGAAGTATTAGATAAAAGTGATATGGTTGAGCTGCTGGGCCCAAGACCATTTGCAGAAAAATCCACTTATGAAGAGTTTGTAGAAGGCACAGGAAGTTTAGACGAGGACACCTCCCTTCCAGAAGGCCTGAAAGACTGGAACAAGGATTGCGAGAAGGAGAAGGAGAAAGACGAATCATCTGAGCCTGTCGCTAAGGACATCACTGGAGGGGTGCCACTTTAGAGATGGTTTGTGTAGTGTGTTAAGAACCATGTGTTATTTTGCACAGTGTACAGACAATAACTATCCTTAACGCATTCAGATTTCACTCCTTATTGAAAAGCACCTTTAAATAAGAGGAGTTGTCAGTGGTACAAAGCAATATATTGCCAAAATAAAACAAGTCTTGCAAAAAAGGTGGTTGAGGTGTGAATGTGAAAGTCTGTTTTAACCAGAAGAAAAGGTAAGATTGTATAAGATTGGATAAGTTTGAGGTCGAATTTTGAAAAGTGGTCTGTAGAATATTGAGCATTTATATAGGCATACAATCCTGTTGATACATTGAAAACACTTCCTTTATTAATACATTTGAAACCGCATTTTAAAAATGCATATTTCTACAAAGCTTCCTTTATGGCCAAGAAAATAAATAAAAGCTATTTGCAGAGATGACAGAAAATCAAAATTGTGATGGACCAGGATGTTTAAATTAATGTGACAAAATGTGAAACATCTGTAAATTATCTACTACAGTTGCATTAATATCTGAAGTCTTTCTAAAAGAATCTAACTTGTAAACTATGAATGTATTGTGATCATTTGTAAATATGGTTTCTTCAAAAAGGACAACCAATAAATACTGTGTTTTTTTCAAATTGATGCATTCCATTTGTCCTTTTTTTCAAGATGGCATGCCTTACTTCGAATAAATCCCAGAAGATGGCTTTTAATTTCTTAAACTGTGAGGGGTGCATTGAGTGAAATTCATTTAAACTAGCAAGGGCAATAAAAAAAAGGCCAAATGATGAAACCTTTGGTATACTGCCTTTGTCTTAATATTTTGAAGTTTTAACCCACCTCTTTGTCTTTCTTAACTAATGTTTGCTTTGAAGTACATTTGGCAATGCTGAATCAGAATGCACTTGAGCAGAATTTGTATCGCACATGGGCATATTGAAGATGCTTCAGGTATCTTTGTTACTTGTCCTGCAAATCATACCAAAAAGGTGTTTCCTAAATAGCCCGAAAAACATCTTTGTTGACATGGCTATTTCACTTACAATTGCCTTAGCATTTTGCATCATTACTTCTAGAAGATTCTTAACTGAGCAAATAAAAAGAAACTGGCATATTGCAAGCTGTACACAATGTATCACAGTGACTGCATGATTATTTGATCGTTTTTTCTCTCCTTCGGTGCAATTTATTTTGATCTATTCTTCACCGACACTGCTTGGTTTCTTGGTGATCTATCGCCCTCCCAGGCCTGTATCCATGTTCAGTGATGATCTTGATTTACTTCATTCATGCCTTCTGGTCTCTGAGCACCCACTCTTTCTAGTATGTGATTTCAATCTTCATCATTCTTCATTCCACACATCTGTTCCTTTCATTCCTATTCTGGAGTCATACTCTTTAACCCATATCCCCACTCACCCTTCCCACATCTCTGGTTCCTCTTTGTACCTAATCTTTTCTACCATCCCCGTCTTGTCCTCAGTATCTGCCCTCCCTCTTCTTCTCTCTGATCACTTTGTCTTATCCTTCTCATTTTCCCTCCCCCACTCTCCTCTTCCTGCGCCCCCATCAGCTTCCTTTGTCGAGATCTTAGAACACTTGATACCTCCTCTTTCTCGTCTACCCTTACCTCTCTTTTTTGCTACACTTTCAATTGACTCTGCTTCTTTACTTCTCTGACAGTTTGGTTAACACCTTCGATCTTCTCCAGCCTTCTACTCCCTTTCAACCTTCACATAAACCATCTCTACCCTGATCTTGATCTTATGTCTTCTATTTACTCTGACTTATGATACCTTACTACTCTCTATTAAACAATATTTGAACACTCTTTTTGACTTTCTTCTCACGCCCGTTGTCTATTCCTTAAGTCACATTATTATTTCCCCTCTAGATCCTCACCGTGCTCTCATCGCTTTCCGCTGCATATTTTGCTAACAATTTTTCTTCTAAAGTTTCTCTTCTTCAGTCTTCAATTTCAGCACCTACTTCCGCTTCTCCCCTGTCTGCATCTTCCCATCCACATTCTACTCTGATGACCTCTTTTCTGTCCCTTTTCAACTCTGAACTGTCCGCTTTTCTTGCTAAAGCTCAACCTACTGCTGTCCTTGACGATCCCTTCACCTCCTCCTTAATCCCATCACTCTAGCCTATCATTCTCGCCTACCTTACTGCCCTCTATAACTCATCACTCTCCTCAGCTACTCCCCCCCTCCCTTTAAACATTCTTCAGTTCTTCAAATTCTTAAAAAAATAGACACGCAATCCCTCTCTTCCCTTTAATTTCTGTCCCATCCCCATCTCCCTCTTACCCTTCTTATCTAAACTATTGTAACGTGTTAAAACATTATGAAATAAGAAAATGATCAGAAGGATCACTCTGACACTCATCCCCTATACAATTTCCAACTCATTCACTTTTACTTTTCACTCACTCTCTGTTGGGAGATTTTTGCACAACTCTCTGGTGAGGGATGTGTAAACATCTAACATAATGGTAGAACAATGTCAGCCAAAAGGAAAGACCAGACACTTCAATGGTATCTGTAGCTGACCAGTCAGGCTTAACGTTTTGAGGGAGGAAGGCCAACAGTAAGGTACAATTATTCCCAATAGTCACCACCAAAGAGTACACAACACTGGTATACCGACAAAATGTACACTTTATTAAAAGGTGCCACACAAAATATTTATGAGATGAAAATATGTACTGAGGTGAAGCACAACAAAAGTGTCAGTTAAGAAGTGCCTGGCTCTTGACCCTAAAAAGCAAGCCCCATACCTGGTGGCAGTCACTATGCATAGCGTTCAGAGCATACCCCTTGACAATAAAAACATATTTTGAAAGGATTGTGTCCTCCCACGTATTCCTCATCTTTGATATATCGAAGTCTGCTTGCAGTTTGCTTAGGATTTCTTTTTTTCATAGGGCCGAGCGTTGAGTCTTGGCCTCCGTAGCATCCCTCGTCGTGACATCGACGCTGGTATATATAGTACGTGCGCTGACCGTTACCTCAATTATATTTATTCAGCATTGCTGCGTGCTTTGGAGCTATCGCCTCTGCGAATTTTCGATTGCGTTTTCACTTCAATCAAGTTCGATTCGATATTCATTGTCCTTGGCACCGAAGACAGGTTTTAAACAGTGTGCAGACTGTGGGGCAAAAATGTCTGACAGACCCTCCCCGTGTCTGCCTGTGGTGTTTGGGGATAGGCCTCAAGGTGGACGACTGTGGCTCATGTCAATCCATGACAGTCGAGGCCTTGTGGCAAAGGACAGAGAAACTTGAGAAAAGCCCTCTCCCAAATTCCTATCTATTACACCGTCCAAAAGAAAGTCATCCTCAGAATCGAGGGATGTATCTCCCGAGTGAAAGCATCCGAAACATCAGAGACGCTCGAGATAGAGATCACAATGCTCGTCTTCTCACAAGAAGAGCAAGAAGCAATGTCACAGAGCCTCGTTTTCTTCCTCCTCTCCTGAAAAAGTGTCTTTCCCTAAGAAAACTTTGACTCCTGCGGAATGGGAGAATTTCTGTTTAATAATGCTACACATTTTTCAGAGGTAAGCTCCTTCGAGTGCCCCTTTCAACTAGCCAAAACCAAACCACCCCTGCACATCTAAGAAGACCGAAAGGTAGTCTCATGTGTCTCCTTCTAGCGCGCCTTAGAGCCCGGGAAGAGAGGCTCCCTGACTCAGGTCGAAGGAGTAGTCGACGCATAAGAAAAAAAGTATCTACTCCCTCGAGGCCTTTATCTCGGGTCTCAAAGCCTTTATTGAAGGTATCAAAGCCGTCGCATTTGTCGCCTGAACCTTTGAGGCATGTAATACATTTGAAAACATCAAAGCATTCAAAACCGGCAGCTCATTCGCCGACCGCTTCGAGAAAGTCGTTGAGACACTCATCGCCTTTGACGCCATCGGAGCATTCTGTGTCTCAAAAGGCTTTCAAACCTGTTTTAGATGTGACCAAACCTGTTGTGGATTCGACCAAGTCATACAAACCGCTGCCTCAACCTGATTTCTTCAGGTCTATGGGTTCCATCTTCGAGGAAAGTGAGGATCATCAAGCTCCTTTTGGATACGAGTTTGAAACTCCAAATGTCCCAGAAGAGCTTAGATCTCTGGAATCTAAGATTCAAAATTTGGTGGAGGCACTTGGAGACCAGCAGTTGGGAGACATTTCCTGAAACTGACTTTGGGAACCCAGAGATGGCTGGATACTCTGACCTTCGTACAGGTCAGCAATTTGTAAAGTTGATGAATATATGAAGTGGTTAAAACACACAGCTGTTATTGTAACGCTCACCTGATTCCCGTAGAGGCGCCGGTCTTGACTGGGTGTATACCGTATCTTCAAAGGTGATGTGTGACACACGGCTGGCTCTTTGGGCTGGACCTCTGTGCACTGTATGTCTGACTCGAAGGGTAAGATGTCTGAAGATAGAAAATATGGGATTAAGTAACTGGGTTATTGAATGTCTCTCTCTTCTTCCCTTTCTCTTCTCCTGTAGAACCCCAAAGCTTAACGCTCTCACCTTAGGTAAGTGAACGCCGTGCTCTCCATCTGCCTCGGGGCAGGGTGCTGTAACCAGTTTCTTCACTGGATAAGGGGAGCAGGCCTCTTGACTTCAGAGGACTGCTGTCCGTCGTTTACTGCACGAACGGTAAGTTTCGAGTAATTCTAATGTCTTTAAAGTCTTTAGTAATGATGTTTCTTGTTTTGCAGGGTTCCGGCGATGGCGGATGACGGGCTGAAGTGAGTTGAAGATGGAGCCCGTGTGATGAATAGAAGCGCCTGGAAGCACCTAAGTAAGCGCTTGTTGCCTGCTTCACGATGCGCTCTAACTGTCTTTTTATTTTGCAGGTACAAGTTCGGAGCGGCTGCAGGGTGCCGGAATACCCACTGGGTTAGATGTGGAAAGGAGTAATGGCACGTGAGTATTAAAGTTCCCCAATGTCTTTAAACGCACCTTGTTTTGTCTTTCAGATGCGGGATGCAGCGCCGAAGGCCTCCGGAGCGTGCGAAGAGTTGGTAAGCTTTTTTCTTTCAGGTGCCGGAATGCAGTGTGAAGACCTCCAGAGCGCACGAAGAGTAGGTAAGCCTTTGTCTTTCAGATGCCGGAATGCAGCACGAGGCGTTGGTGACAGCCGATGGACCAGGTAAGTGAAGAGCTGTCACTGAAGACCGTAATGCTAACCTGTTCTTACTTGTCTTTATAGGTGTTGCTGAAGACTGGATTCAGGATGGTAAGCCTTTTTCCTTAGGCCAGGATCAGATGCAGAAGACACGATGAGCGTTCTGCTGCAGAGGATGCAGAATAACGCAAAGCAAGATTCATCCATCGGGTGTGGTTTAAATAGCCTCCTGTAGTGCTTAGGTGTCTCCTTCCACAGCCACGCCTAGGTAAGAAAAGAGTTCCTGCTTTCCAGAAGAGTTCCAGTGTTCTGAATCTAGGGAGTGGCTCCTGCCCCACCCAACAGGAAAAGTAGTTCCAAACAGAAGAGGATCAGAGGCTCAACTGGCAGGCAAGTAAGCAGCATGGTCTGCTGCAGGTAAGTCCACCCAAGCATTATGAGCCCGGCGCTTCCAGCGCTGGGACTGGGCATATTTATGAGCCTGGTGCCACTGGCGCCAGGACTGGATCCAAAAGGTCCCAATTGGGACTGGTTGGCACTCGGAACCTGGGTTATGGATCTGCTTCCAAGGGAGTTGGGAAAACCCTGACCTTTTGGAAGCAGAGACCATGACAGTACCCCCCCTCAAGGCCCCTCCCAAACCGGGCTTCTCCGGGGGTTTTGGCTTGTCAGGAAATGTTCGGTGAAATCTTTTGATTAGGCGAGGAGCGTGGACATGTTCAGCAGGTTCCCAGGATCTCTCTTGGGGGCCGTAGCCTTTCCAGTCAATTAGGTAAAATAGTTTAGATTTGGAGATCTTGGAGTCCAGAATGCTTTTGACTTCAAACTCGAGTTCTCCATCAACTAGGATAGGTTTTGGAGATTTAGTTAGTCGGGTTTGAGGTTGCACGGGTTTTAATAGAGAGACGTGGAAGACCGGATGTATCTTCATGTGCGGGGGCAAGTCCAACTTGACCGCTACTGGGTTTACTATGGTAGTGATGGAATAGGGACCAAGATATCTTAGGTTGAATGTGCGTGGCCCTTTTAGAGGTAGATATTTGGTGGATACCCAGACTTGATCCCCTACTTGATATTGAGGGGCTTCCTTCCGATGTTGATCTGCTCCTTTCTTGTATTGTTCTTTAGCCCTTTGAAGGTGAGAAACAGCTTCCTTAAAGGCTTGGGTGATTGTAGAATGCAGGTAGTCTACTGCTGGTGTTTCAAGATCTTGGAGGGGATCCAACTCCGAGGTTCGAGGGTGACTGCCGTACAAAAGAAAAAACAGGGTTTTCCCAGTTCCCGAATGGACAGAGTTATTGTAGGCATATTCGGCTATCCAAAGGATGTCTTTCCAAGTTTTTTCAGTTTGTTGCAGCATGCAGCGTAAATACTGTTCCAGAGTTTGATTGGTCCTCTCGGTTTGTCCGTCGGTCTGAGGGTGGTGACTGGTCGATAGTCTCACATCAATTTGAGCCGACCGACAGCAACTTCGCCAAAAATGAGAAATAAATTGACTACCTCGATCCGAAATTAGAACCGAAGGAAAACCGTGCAGTCGGACGATGTTTTCGAGAAATTCTCGGGCCAGAGTTGCTGCTGTTGGCAAGCCTTTGAGCAGAATGAAATGCGCCATCTTGGAGAATAAGTCCACGATTACTAGAATCGTATTGTATCCGGAGCATGGAGGTACATCGGTGATGAAGTCCATAGAAAGCGTATGCCAAGGGCGAGGTGGGATGTCAATAGGGCGTAAGAGGCCTGCTGGTCTTTCCTTTTGACTCTTGTTTTGGGCGCATACTCCACAGGACATTATAAAGTCTCTGATATCTTTTTTCCAAGACGGCCACCAGAAGTAGCGCTTGATCTTTTCTGAGGTCTTGGCCATACCGGGATGTCCTTCCATTAAAGAATCGTGATAACAAGAGATTACTTTTTTCTGTAAATCTGTGCTGGGTAGGTATAATCGTTCTTGGAAATACAATAAGTTGTCCTTTACTGCAAAATCCTTTCCCTGCAGATGCCAATTCTGTATGTCTTCTGGAGTTACAAGTTGCCTGGCTTTATCCTTAACTTCCTCTATGGATTCTGTGGCGATTACACCCAGAATTTGTTCGGGAATGATTGGTACAGGTTTAGGGTTGATCAAGTGTTCTTCCACTCCCATCCGAGAAAGGGCATCAGCTTTACCGTTCTTTGTACCAGGTCGATAGGTAATTATGAAGTCAAACTCGGCAAAGAATAATGCCCAACGGAGTTGTCTAGAGGATTGGGCTTTTGCGGTTTTCAAATATTGCAGGTTTCGGTGATCCGTAATCACAGTAACGGTGTGTCGGGCCCCCAGCAGATAATGCCGCCAAGCCTTAAAGGCAGACTTGATAGCCAGAAGTTCCTTGTCAGTAATCGTGTAATTGATTTCAGGAGGCGAGAATTTGCGGGACCAAAATGCCACGGGATGCAACTGATTGGTTACCGGGTCCTTTTGTGATAGAACTGCCCCCATGGCAAGGCTTGAAGCATCAGTTTCCACGATGTAGGGGAGTTCAGGGCGAGGGTGTTTTAAGATTGGTGCAGAGATAAATTTAGTCTTCAAATCCTGGAAAGCTTGTTCCGCCTCGGTAGACCATTCAAAACGTTTGTTTTTCTTTAACAAGGCAGTTATGGGCTGGACTATTCGTGAGAATTCGGGGATAAACCTGCAGTAAAAGTTAGCGAAGCCTAACATGCTTTGCACACCTTTTACGGAGGATGGTGATTGCCATTTGAGAACTGCATCGACCTTCTTTGAATCCATACGCACTCCGCCAGGTGATAATATGAATCCCAAGAATTCAACTTCAGTCACGTTGAAAACACATTTTTCCAACTTAGCGAAAAGTTTGTGTTGACGCAATCTTTCGAGGACCATTTTCACGTGTTTCCGATGTTCAGATTCCGATGAAGAATAAACGAGGATGTTGTCAGTGTAAACAACAACACACACATCTATGAGCTCTCTGAGGACATCGTTCATAAAATATTGAAAGGCGTCCGGGGCATTGCAAAGTCCGAAGGGCATGACCTGATATTCAAATAGCCCATACTTGGTGCGGAAGGCCGTCTTCCATTCATCGCCCTCTTTTACTCGTACCAAGTGGTAAGCTCCTCTAAGATCCACCTTTGTATATATGCATGCTTTTCTGACTTGGTCCAGGAGTTCAGGGATCAAAGGTAACGGATATCTATTC
Source organism: Ambystoma mexicanum (assembly GCF_040938575.1). Classification (NCBI taxonomy): domain Eukaryota; kingdom Metazoa; phylum Chordata; class Amphibia; order Caudata; family Ambystomatidae; genus Ambystoma; species Ambystoma mexicanum. The sequence continues at coordinate 42,109,743 of NC_090933.1, forward strand.
TTAACGGTGATCTGGTTCAGGGAGCGATAATCTATACAAGTTCTAAGGTCTCCTTCCTTTTTTGGAACGAAGTACAAAGCTGAAGAAGCAGGGGACTTGGAAGGACGAATAAACCCATTTGCCAGGTATTGATCCAGGTATTGTCGAAGGTGAAGGTTCTCAGGCTCGGTGAGGGCATAAATTCTACTACAAGGAGGAGTAGATCCAGGTATCAGGTCTATCTGGCAGTCATAAGACCTATGAGGAGGTAGAGAGTTAGCCTGATCCTTCCGGAAAACATCTTGGTATTCTAGGTATTCGGGAGGTAACTGGGGAGTCTCTGAAGAAATTGCTGCCAGTGCAACACCAGGTGGAGGGTGACAAGTAGAGACACATTCTGGAAACTGGACCGTTCTTGCTCGCCAATCGATCAGAGGATTGTGTTTCTCTAACCAAGGTATTCCTAGAATAATCTGAAACTGAGGGGCCTTGATCACATCGAACACGATCTTCTCATGGTGTCCATCTTGACTTACTAGCGTCACCTCTTGAGTGACAAGAAAATGTGTGGAGTCACAAACAGAATACTTGTGCGCTATTTATCACTACTATATTCAGAAAAGGCGTGTCTAGCAGCAATTCCGTACCCACCAACCCATCCACAAAGGCTGGCAAAAATTAACAATAGTATAATGAAAACGGGGGTAGGAATGCGCTTGACACTGTTAAACTAAAGTAAATCAACAGTCTTGCTGAATACAATGTTTTTAATAATAAAGCTTTCTTTGAAGAACAGCCGACACGTGTTTCGACACTTAGGTCGTTTTCAAGGCTGGTTAACACACATCGTAAATAAGAATAATATAGATGTTCAAAAAGATAACAAAGAAATAATCATTGAATACATAGCAGTAGAAAAATAATCGTTAAAATAAAGTACACATCGATATTCCAAAAAGATAACGGAAATGCAAAAATAAAATAAAATGAATAAACATACCAGGAAAACATGCAGAGGGCGAGGTACAGCAGTTGTGGATCAGTAAAAACACAGTGAAATCAAAGATAACAAGAAAAGAAACGATTTAGAAAAAGATATAGACAATGTTCAGATGAGAAATCATCCATACGTATTACAGTTGGTACTCAAATATCATCTTAAAACTAACTGTAGCCAGCACCCCGTGGCACAACCACATGCGAGCCCAGACACCAGAAAAAAAACAAAAAAACAAAGTGCTAATCACAGTCCAGAATAACCCAAAATTAAATGGAGGGATATTGTAAATACAGCATCAGCTAATATTACGTGATACTAAATAATTAAAAGATACCAATTATATAGAATAGCATAAGGATAATGCAAAATTCCTTTCGATGATAATATGATACAGAAAAGTCACTTACCACACAAAACTAAAGATCATCAATTAGCTGGTTATATCCTATTCAAAGTAAAAATATATAAAACAAAAATAGAACTCAGTACAGGAGCTATGAAATCAATTGAACAAAATGATGAGGACTAAAATAAATCACTCACCGGATCAAAATATTGAAAAAGTTCCCATCACTTGGGAAATATGGCGAAATGCAAAAGAACAAGGTACTAGTTGCCGTATTGGCCGACTGAATTATATAGCCTGAAAGGAAACCGGATCTAATAAGAAAGCTGTCGATTTCAATCAGTTAAAGATTCAATATTCACAAAGAGGAAATTACTTACTCGATGTATCGAGTGAGAAACATATATACCAGGATAAATTCAACCGTCAATGATCGAAAGCTTCCAAGATAAAGTGTGTCGCTAAAGACGTCACAGAAGTGACGGCGACGTAAGTGGAGGCGCGTTACGTCGCTCTGGTGACGTATTGTATCAACAAGGTGACGGTAGCCGTACGCAGTGCGCCCCGGTCGCAGGCTATGACGTCAGATATCAACATAGTTTCGAAAAGGTGACTTACAGTGCCCGATAATTGCCGGAAAATCCTCACAACCATTTAACGTGAACTCCATGAATATGGTATACAAACAGATTCCAAATTAGACTAAAGAGTAATATAAAAATTACTGGTGGTCGGACACGCATGAGAGGTGAGCCACGGTGATAACTGGCCCCAATCAGATAGATGTTCAAAACAGTGATGCACATGCATGAAAAAAACAACCTTTCTGCTCACAAAATTCAATATTGATAAGGTAAGCCTTATTTAGAGAAAAACATGCATCTCATGATCTGAATTCAACCCACGTGTTGTGCATCTCAAAAGACAAATTAATTTGGCTTCCATCTGTCGCAGTTTAAGCTGGAGATTGCCGCCTCTTTTCCCTTTATGTGCTTTCTGCAGACCAATAAAGCGCAAATCAGTGATTGAGTCCAATTGATGCTCTACTTGCCAATGAATTGCTAATGGTGATTTGGGTTCACACATCCTGAGGCTGGCCAAGTGTTCCCTGATGCGTATTCGAAGCTGACGGATGGTACTGCCCACATAGAGTTTGCCACATACACATACAATGGCATATACCACATGGGTAGATCTGCAATTAATGTAGTCCTTAATGGACACTCTAGTTCCAAATTTATCAGTGAAAATTTCACACTTGGGAAACGCCCAGGCACATTGATTGCAATTTCCACATTTACGAAAGCCCGTCAGTTGTTGTAACCAGGAAGTTTCTGTGGTTTTGTTATCAAAGAATGATGGACTCACCCGTGATTTAATAGTTGGTGATCTTAAATAAGTAAATTTCGGTTTAGGAGTCAGGTATGGCTCTAGATCCTTGTCAAGTCTCAGGATGTGCCAATGTTTGGCAACCAATTTGTACATCATGGAAGAATCAGACGTAAATGGGGTAACCAAAGAAATATGGGGTAAAGAGTCTTTAGATTTGGCTGCCTTGTTCAAGAGGTCTGGTTGAGTGACACCAATGAATTTAGCATGTGCTTCATTGATTACAGAGGCTTTGTATCCTCTGTTCAAAAAACGTTGACTAATAATATTAGATTCTTTGTCAAAGTCGATAGGGCGTGTACAGTTCCGTCTGGCCCTGTGAAACTCACCCGTAGGGATATTATTAATAGTAGTTCGTCGATGGTTGCTCTGTGCTGCTAATACGGAATTCACCTCAGTAGGTTTCCTGTAAGTGCACGTGTAAATTTGTTGATTCTCGACAAATATATGTAAGTCCAAGAAGTCAATTTGTTTACAATCAGATTTGCCAGTGAAATTGATCCCAAAGGTATTAGTATTGGCATAAGTAAGGAAGTCATTGAAGGTATCCTCAGTGCCTTTCCAAATCAAAAAGATATCATCAATAAAACGTCGCCATGTAACAATGTTGGCATGATATTGATTTTGATTCAAAATATGGGTCTCCTCAAAGTATGCCATAAAGAGATTAGCCAGGGAGGGTGCAAACTTGGCTCCCATGGCTACTCCCTTCAGTTGAAGATAGAATTGGTCATTGAAAAGAAAAATATTATTGGCTAGAACAAATTTGAGAAATTGTTTAAGCATAGAGACATGTTCAATATAAGATGCCGAACAATCTTTAAAAACATAATCTAATGTAAGTGATGCCAGATGGTGATCAATATTGGTGTACAAAGCAACAACATCAATGGTAGCTAGCAAAAAGTCTGATTGCCAAGTAGTGGCAAAAAGGTCCTTAAGAATATGGGTACTATCTCTGATGTAAGAATTCATTCGTATTACATATGGTTTCAGCACTTCATCCAAATATTTAGACAAGCTCTCTGTAGCCCAATGAATACCGCTCATAATAGGTCTGACCTCAGGTAGAATCTCATAAGGTTTGTGAATTTTAGGTAAAAAATACATAGTTGGTATGGTAGGATCAGTAATTAACAAAAAATCTTTTTCATCATCAGTTAAGAATCCTTTAGAATGCCAATGAGAAATCAGATCAATTAAATTTGACACAACACGTTTAGTGGGATCAGATTTAAGAGTGAGATAGCAGCCAGGGGTTGAAAGATGTTTGAGACCCATGGAAATGTAATCGGAAGTATTCAGAATGACAATGTTGCCTCCCTTATCTGCCTCTTTAATTACAATACTACTGTCATCGGCTAATTCTTGAAGAGCAGTTTTTTGATTTTTGGTAAGATTGGATTTAAAATGGGGTTTGGAGTGCTTGTCCATATATTGATGGATATCTCGAGTCAAAGCTTGATTAAATGTCTCAATGACATTGTCTCCAATAAATTGAGGTGTAAACTTAGATTTCGGTTTAAATTCCATGATATCCAAATGCAATGGATTGATATTCAAATCATGGATAACATTAGAGGCGTCACGACCGGCTTCCTGATCCAAGGAAACCAAAGTTTCAATGGTTTTAAGGTCTGAAATGCTGAAAGTACTCGGGGGATCAGGTTTGGGTTTAGGTTTGTACATAGTAACCTGTGTTGCAAAATATTTTTTGAGCTTAAGTTTTCTCAGAAATTTGTAAAGGTCAATCTGAAAATTGATGAAATTGGTACACACACTGGGTGAAAATGATAAACCTTTATTCAGGGCAGATATTTCATGATCAGTCAAGTTACGATTGGAAAGATTAGTAACTAAGTCAACATCAACTATTGTCCCAAACGTTTTCTGGAGCGAGTCAAGATGCCCGGTCGGGCTAGTTCCTCGTCTGAGCTGCCACTTCCGCTTCCGCTTGCCCCCCCTCCTGCCCCTGGTATGTTTGGAGGTATTGGAGTAAATACTGTTGGTGTTTTGGTGAAACGAACTTGTTTGGTATTTGCGAATCTTACATTCCCTTTTTTGTATCTCCGAATTTCCCCTAAAAAATGTTTACCCTTTAAATTAGGTTCATTAGTTGGAACGTCATCCGTTGGTAATTCACTGAAGTCTGTTTCAGAATCGAGATCCGAACTTGCAGGGGTAGTGTTAGCTGAGGTCGTTGCTGAGGCGGATTTACCGCCAATATTAATATTGTCATATTTGGTTTGAAATGTATAGACCCTATCTTGACGATAATCCTTATCGTCTCGGAAAAACTTTCTGCATTTACGTAGTTTAATTTCATCCTGATATTCAACCAAGATTTCATGCATTTTGTCAAAATTCTTACGTTTGGTTTCTTCAGCATTTGGCATTTTAGTAATCTCATCTTTGAGTGCTGTGATTTGGGTAAGAACCCTTTTGTGTTCTCTAGTGGCATGTAAAATTAATAATTCTATCATGTTCTTAGAGCTTTGATTAAGGTTATCTACCCACTGTTCCGCTAAGTCTGCATCCTCTTCATTATCAAAATTCGGAAATGTTAAGTTGCGTAGGCCCCTCGGGATAAGATTGTTTTCAAGATAATTAGTGAGGGAAGCCTGCTCCCAGTATTTATTGATTTCTTTCTTGGATAATCTTTCAAGTCGGATAAATTTCTGTTTAAGAGTTTCAGAAACTTTAGTGTTATTGGCAAAGGCATTGGCAGTACTGCCCCGTGGGGCAAATAGGGCCGCTCTATCCTGGTCCCTGTTGGCCATATAGTCAGCCATTATTAATAGAGTGATGGTCAGCTGGCACAGGTAAAAAGTGACAAAATACAGTGACAAGAAAATGTGTGGAGTCACAAACAGAATACTTGTGCGCTATTTATCACTACTATATTCAGAAAAGGCGTCTCTAGCAGCAATTCCGTACCCACCAACCCATCCACAAAGGCTGGCAAAAATTAACAATAGTATAATGAAAACGGGGGTAGGAATGCGCTTGACACTGTTAAACTAAAGTAAATCAACAGTCTTGCTGAATACAATGTTTTTAATAATAAAGCTTTCTTTGAAGAACAGCCGACACGTGTTTCGACACTTAGGTCGTTTTCAAGGCTGGTTAACACACATCGTAAATAAGAATAATATAGATGTTCAAAAAGATAACAAAGAAATAATCATTGAATACATAGCAGTAGAAAAATAATCGTTAAAATAAAGTACACATCGATATTCCAAAAAGATAACGGAAATGCAAAAATAAAATAAAATGAATAAACATACCAGGAAAACATGCAGAGGGCGAGGTACAGCAGTTGTGGATCAGTAAAAACACAGTGAAATCAAAGATAACAAGAAAAGAAACGATTTAGAAAAAGATATAGACAATGTTCAGATGAGAAATCATCCATACGTATTACAGTTGGTACTCAAATATCATCTTAAAACTAACTGTAGCCAGCACCCCGTGGCACAACCACATGCGAGCCCAGACACCAGAAAAAAAACAAAAAAACAAAGTGCTAATCACAGTCCAGAATAACCCAAAATTAAATGGAGGGATATTGTAAATACAGCATCAGCTAATATTACGTGATACTAAATAATTAAAAGATACCAATTATATAGAATAGCATAAGGATAATGCAAAATTCCTTTCGATGATAATATGATACAGAAAAGTCACTTACCACACAAAACTAAAGATCATCAATTAGCTGGTTATATCCTATTCAAAGTAAAAATATATAAAACAAAAATAGAACTCAGTACAGGAGCTATGAAATCAATTGAACAAAATGATGAGGACTAAAATAAATCACTCACCGGATCAAAATATTGAAAAAGTTCCCATCACTTGGGAAATATGGCGAAATGCAAAAGAACAAGGTACTAGTTGCCGTATTGGCCGACTGAATTATATAGCCTGAAAGGAAACCGGATCTAATAAGAAAGCTGTCGATTTCAATCAGTTAAAGATTCAATATTCACAAAGAGGAAATTACTTACTCGATGTATCGAGTGAGAAACATATATACCAGGATAAATTCAACCGTCAATGATCGAAAGCTTCCAAGATAAAGTGTGTCGCTAAAGACGTCACAGAAGTGACGGCGACGTAAGTGGAGGCGCGTTACGTCGCTCTGGTGACGTATTGTATCAACAAGGTGACGGTAGCCGTACGCAGTGCGCCCCGGTCGCAGGCTATGACGTCAGATATCAACATAGTTTCGAAAAGGTGACTTACAGTGCCCGATAATTGCCGGAAAATCCTCACAACCATTTAACGTGAACTCCATGAATATGGTATACAAACAGATTCCAAATTAGACTAAAGAGTAATATAAAAATTACTGGTGGTCGGACACGCATGAGAGGTGAGCCACGGTGATAACTGGCCCCAATCAGATAGATGTTCAAAACAGTGATGCACATGCATGAAAAAAACAACCTTTCTGCTCACAAAATTCAATATTGATAAGGTAAGCCTTATTTAGAGAAAAACATGCATCTCATGATCTGAATTCAACCCACGTGTTGTGCATCTCAAAAGACAAATTAATTTGGCTTCCATCTGTCGCAGTTTAAGCTGGAGATTGCCGCCTCTTTTCCCTTTATGTGCTTTCTGCAGACCAATAAAGCGCAAATCAGTGATTGAGTCCAATTGATGCTCTACTTGCCAATGAATTGCTAATGGTGATTTGGGTTCACACATCCTGAGGCTGGCCAAGTGTTCCCTGATGCGTATTCGAAGCTGACGGATGGTACTGCCCACATAGAGTTTGCCACATACACATACAATGGCATATACCACATGGGTAGATCTGCAATTAATGTAGTCCTTAATGGACACTCTAGTTCCAAATTTATCAGTGAAAATTTCACACTTGGGAAACGCCCAGGCACATTGATTGCAATTTCCACATTTACGAAAGCCCGTCAGTTGTTGTAACCAGGAAGTTTCTGTGGTTTTGTTATCAAAGAATGATGGACTCACCCGTGATTTAATAGTTGGTGATCTTAAATAAGTAAATTTCACACTTGAGTGGTATGCGTTACTGGCCCGGAGGCTATCTCCCTCCGTACCATCCACCGTAGTAATGACGTCCTTTACAGCCTTGGGACAAAGAGTTAGATTCATCCTCAAAACCATTTCATGATCCACATAATTGCCGATGGCACCGCTGTCGACGTAAGCTTCAATTGCATGTAATCGATCCGGATTATCAGGGCTAATGAGGACCATAGGTATCAGGAAATGCGAGGTCACGGAACTGGTTTTCACGCTCGGCAAGAGGACCTCTATTCTTGTTGGGCGAGGTCGTTTCCCTGCCCAGAGTTTGTAACTTTGGTAACTGCAGCTCCTACTGCCTTCTTGGCAGGTTTCACCGGACAGTCTCGAAGAAAGTGCCCTGAGTTTCCGCAATAGAGGCATAATTGCAACTGTTTTCTCCTTTCCCGCTCCTTTTGTGTTAGAGGACCTTTCAGACCCCCTATTTGCATGGGTTCCCCGGAGTCTACTCCTTTGGAAGGAGTTGGCGGTTTGGAAAATACTCGAGCATCAAACTTGGAACGATTGGCCTTCCTGTTGTGCAGTCTGTGATCTATTTGAACGACTAAGTCTATATAGTCCGAACAATCTTGTGGGGGATTCACTACTTGGGCTAACACATCTTTGAGCTCTCCACGTAGACCTCTATAAAACAGCGTAATCCTTTTGTCCTCAGGCCATTGAGTTTCCACTATCAGTCTGTTGAAAGACGCAATATAAGCCAAAAGGTCTTGATTACCTTGTCGCAACGAAAGAAGCTCATTGTCCAAGGCCTGCCCCTGTGAATGTCTTGCGAACAGTTTTTCCATACTGAGCTGAAAAGCTTGAAAATCATGGAGGACCGGATCATCTTGATTTACTAGAGGGATCGACCAGTCTGCCGCATTGCCACTAAGGTACGAAAGCACGAAAGCTACTTTAGCTTGATCAGTTGGAAAGGCTGCTAGCCGGCATAAGAAATGCAACCAGCACTGATTGATAAATACTGCAAACCTCTTTGGGTCACCAGAAAATCGTTCGGGCGGAGCCAGAGGTACATTCCCAGGTAGGTTGATCTGCACTGGATTCATAGAGGATGTAGAAGGAAGATTTCCCCCAGATGCGGGTAACGGGGTCTGTCCGGCTTGTGACTGTAGCAATTGTCTAGCGAGATCATCTGTTCGCTCCTTGGAAATAATCAGTTCCCTTCTTAGAGCATTTGTTTCCTGACGGGCTGCATGCACTTCTGCCCTTAGTTCCCCAAGTAACTGGGCTAGCTGGTCGGTATCCGAGGTTTCCATAGCGCCTGGACGGGAGTTTTGTGGTAGGCTTTGCGTTCTGTAACGCTCACCTGATTCCCGTAGAGGCGCCGGTCTTGACTGGGTGTATACCGTATCTTCAAAGGTGATGTGTAACACACGGCTGGCTCTTTGGGCTGGACCTCTGTGCACTGTATGTCTGACTCGAAGGGTAAGATGTCTGCAGATAGAAAATATGGGATTAAGGAACTGGGTTATTGAATGTCTCTCTCTTCTTCCCTTTCTCTTCTCCTGTAGAACCCCAAAGGTTAACGCTCTCACCTTAGGTAAGTGAACGCCGTGCTCTCCATCTGCCTCGGGGCAGGGTGCTGTAACCAGTTTCTTCACTGGATAAGGGGAGCAGGCCTCTTGACTTCAGAGGACTGCTGTCCGTCGTTTACTGCACGAACGGTAAGTTTCGAGTAATTCTAATGTCTTTAAAGTCTTTAGTAATGATGTTTCTTGTTTTGCAGGGTTCCCGCGATGGCGGATGACGGGCTGAAGTGAGTTGAAGATGGAGCCCGTGTGATGAAAAGAAGCGCCTGGAAGCACGTAAGTAAGCGCTTGTTGCCTGCTTCACGATGCGCTCTAACTGTCTTTTTATTTTGCAGGTACAAGTTCGGAGCGGCTGCAGGGTGCCGGAATACCCACTGGGTTAGATGTGGAAAGGAGTAATGGCACGTGAGTATTAAAGTTCCCCAATGTCTTTAAACGCACCTTGTTTTGTCTTTCAGATGCGGGATGCAGCGCCGAAGGCCTCCGGAGCGTGCGAAGAGTTGGTAAGCCTTTGTCTTTCAGATGCCGGAATGCAGCGCGAGGCGTTGGTGAGAGCCGATGGACCAGGTAAGTGAAGAGCTGTCACTGAAGACCGTAATGCTAACCTGTTCTTTCTTGTCTTTATAGGTGTTGCTGAAGACTGGATTCAGGATGGTAAGCCTTTTTCCTTAGGCCCAGGATCAGATGCAGAAGACACGATGAGCGTTCTGCTGCAGAGGATGCAGAATAACGCAAAGCAAGATTCATCCATCGGGTGTGGTTTAAATAGCCTCCTGTAGTGCTTAGGTGTCTCCTTCCACAGCCACGCCTAGGTAAGAAAAGAGTTCCTGCTTTCCAGAAGAGTTCCAGTGTTCTGAATCTAGGGAGTGGCTCCTGCCCCACCCAACAGGAAAAGTAGTTCCAAACAGAGGAGGATCAGAGGCTCAACTGGCAGGCAAGTAAGCAGCATGGTCTGCTGCAGGTAAGTCCACCCAAGCATTATGAGCCCGGCGCTTCCAGCGCTGGGACTGGGCATATTTGTGGGCCTGGTGCCACTGGTGCCAGGACTGGGTCCAAAAGGTCCCAATTGGGACTGGTTAGCACTCGGAACCTGGGTTATGGATCTGCTTCCAAGGGAATTGGGAAAACCCTGACCTTTTGGAAGCAGAGATCATGACAGTTATGTACACTGATGACCTTGCAGATATCTTAGATAACGGTTCAGTAAAGGAAACTATAGTCACTTTTCCTGCTGCTTTACGGGCAAGAGTCATGGAAAATTTGCTGCAACCACTTGTGAATAAGTTTTTGACTAAGAAGTACAGAACAGCTTCTGTAGACCCTCCTTTCCTTAACAGGCATCCTACACCAGAGAGCTTGGTTGTTCAAGCGGCAATGGTATCTTCTAAGTCTGCAGTTTACCCTTCAACTCCTGCTGACAAGGACGACAGGAAAATTGATGCTTTGGGTAAGAGGATGTTCAGTGCAGGAAGCATTGCACTGAAGTCTTCCAATCCTATGAGCGCCTTAGCCAAATACATGCACACCCTTTGGGGTGTAGCTGCCCTTTCAGCAGACCATATACTGGAAGGAGAAGAAAGGGAGGGTTTTTTTAAGCCTAATCTACGATGCCATTAGGCAATACTTAGTCTAGTCTGGATACAGTAGATTGTGTGAGGTCGTCTATGGCTGGCAATACTGTGCTTTAGACGTATGTCATGGCTCAGAAAGTCAGGTTTTTCGTCAGATGTCCAAGTGCGTTTGCTGGACATGCTTTTCAATGGAACGTTTCTATTTAGTGAAAAGGCTGACAGCCTAAAGAAGCTTCAGGCTTCAAGGGCAGCAGCATAGTCTTTAGGGGCAGCAATCCTAAAGAAACCCCCAGATTGCCCCCGAAAGCCAGGTCTACCTTGATTCCAGATTTGCTCCTCCAACAGGAGATTCTCACCCTGTTGGGGAAAGGGGCAATAGAGCTGGTACCTGCAGCGGAGAGAAACCAGGGTTGGTACTCTCCCTACTTCCTAATTCCCAAGAAGGATGGAGGAGTGCGACCCATCTTGGACTTGAGATGCTTGAACAAGTTCCTCAGGAAAGACAAGTTCAAGATGGGTAACACTTTCGCAGATCCTTCAGGCCTTTCACTTCCAGGATTGGTTGGTTTCATTGGACCTTCAGGATGCTTACTTTTATGTGCTGATACATCAGAAGCAGTGAAAGTACCTGAGGTTGGCGGTTTTCATGATCAGTTTCGGGTTCTGCCATTCAGGCTCACCTCAATCCCGAGGGTTTTCACCAAGCTTATGGCAGTGGTGGCAGTGGGAACAGTCCCGGGTCATCTTGGTCACACACGCCACTTCCTCCATGAGCTGGCCTTCTCCCTGAACTTCAAGAAGTCCCACTTGACACAGTCACAGAAGCTTCAATTTATTGGAGCAGTCCTGGATTCAGCCTCCGCCTCAACACCTGAGTTAAGGCCTCAACATTCCCTGCAGATTGTCTGAGAGCCCAACATCTCCTGGCCTGCGTCTTCCTAAGGTTGCTCGGCCTCATGGAATCCTGCATTATTCTGGTGCCAGAAGCCCGCCTGAGAATGAGATCCCTTCAGTGGGCTCTCCAATCCCAGTGGTCTCAATTCTCCGGCAGAATGATGGACCTTCTCCAGGTACTGACAATGGTAGTGCAGGATCTCCTGTGGTGGGCCTGCTGGGAGAATGGGTTGAGAGGAGAACACGTTTGGCAACCATGGCCGGAGATCCCAGTTGTAATGTGCGTACATGAAAGATCTTTCAGTAAGTGCACACTGGTCTTAGTCGGAGTTCAGACTCCATATCAACCTATTGGAGCTGAGGGCTATCAGACTAGCACTGATGGCCTTCCTGCCCTCAATACAGGGGAAAAGTGTCCTGATAATGACAGACAACACAGTGGCCATGCACTGCCTGAACAAGACAGGGGGTGTAGGGTCACTTCCCCTGTGCAGAGATGCAATGCAGCTCTGGTTCTGAGCACTGAGAGAAGGAATCACTCTTCTGGCAGTTCATCTAGCCAGAGAAAAAAACACAGCAGCGGACGCTCTGAGCAGGCAGAGCATGATCTCCCACAAGTGGGAGCTAGCTCAGGAGATCCTTCTGGAGATCTTTGCCCTTTTAGGAAACCCCTCAAGTGGATCTCTTTGTGACCAGTGTCAACCGGAAGTACAAGCTGTTCGGCAACAGGGACTTTCCCCAAAGAGAAACTCTAAGTTGTAGTGGACTGGGAGTTTCCACTGCTGTATGAGTTTCCGCCAGTCCCCGTCATTCCTCACATCAACAGGAGGTTAAGAAAGTTCGGGTAAACCACGATCCTGATTGGGCCAGGAGAATGTCGTACCCAGAACTTCTGGAGATGGCCTGCCCTCCAATTCGTCTTCCCCAAAAAAAGGACCTCCTCTCGCAAAAGGGAGGTTGCATTCTTCAACCAGAGATCAGAATCTTCACGCTTGGTGTCTGGAAGGGTGAGATATAAGGACTCGGACCTTGTGGAAGACGTAATGGGGGTGTTGCTTTCGGCTAGAAGACTAGCAATTAAATCCCTATACCGCTGCCGTTGGAATATGTTTCACAGCTGGTGCGGGAAAAGAAACTTGATCCTTTTACATGTAAACTTCTACTGTTCTTTCTTGCTCCACTTGACCCATTCTGGGTTACAACTGGCCACAGTGAAAGGCTACTTGGCAGCTCTGTCCATTTTTAAGAGATCTCTGGATGAGGGATCTTACTTTAAAGTGCTGCTTGTAGTACAATTTCTTAAGGGCCTAACACATTTGTTTCTGCCTTCTCTCTTCATCGTGCCAACATGGAACGTGAACCTAGTATTGAAATGTCTTATCAGCGCTCCTTTTGAGCCTGTACATTCGTGCCCACTGAGAATGCTTACTATAAAAACTGGTTTTTGGTAGGTATCACGTCCGCCCGAAGGGTAAGTGTGCTGCAAGCCCTGTCTTTGATCATCCTTTCTTCCGAAAGTTGTGTCAGAGTTTCACCTTGAGCAACGGATTGTATTACCAACATTTTACCATCCTCCTCTCCCATCAAAAGAGGAGGAGAAACTCCATTGTCTAGAACCTAAAAGGGTATTGAGTAACTATATTACACAGACAGCTAATGTTGGCCAAGATGACCAGATTTTCATTGGTTATGCTGCACAAAGATTAGGTTTAGCGGTCACAAAAAAAAAAAAAACAGATGGATTGTCATATGTATAACAGAATTCGACTCTCTAGCAGGCAAAGATTAGCCCGAAGGTTTGAGGATGGATTCCACTAGAGGGGTGGCTGCTTCCTCAGCTCTAGAAAGAGGAGTGCCGATGCAGGACATCTGCAGAGCGGCAAACTGGTTGTTCATTCATACTTTCAGTAAATGTTACTGTATAGACTATATCAGGACAGGCCATATTTGGCAAAGTCGTCCTCCATAATATCAACAAATAATAATTGTTGGCACCCACCTCCTGAGAAAAACTGCTTTGGGAGTCTATCCAAGATGAGGAATACGTGGGAGGACACAATCCATTTGAAGAACAAGTTACTTACTTGTGGTAATGTTCTTTCGACTGGATGTTCCTCCCAGGTATTCCTCATAGCCCCTCCATCCGTCCCCTCTTGCTTTCCTAGAATTTTCAATGTCTTACACCTTCCTTTCTCACAACGTCAAGGTTGTCTCCTCCTATGACACATCATGCAAATTAAAGGGGGGTGAACTTGGAAGCAAGCTGCAAGCAGACGTGGATATATCAAAGTTGAGGAATACATGGGAGGAACATCCAGTTGAAAGAACTTTACCGCGGGTAAGTGACTTGTTCATCATTCTTATCAGGTTCAGGATCCAAGATGCCACACAGAATTTAGTCACTGGATTCCTCATACACTAGGTAAAAGTACCACACAAAACGTAGATGCACACAGCACTGTGTCAAAAGTCATAAGGTAGAGAACTGGTGTACACAATGTCCAACGCAGTCAGGAGGGCTACCAAAGTCCAGGATATCCTTTAGGCTTACACTACCCAAACTCAGAAGGCATATTGCACTCCAAGAAAAGAAACAGTAGCAGCAAGCATTGATATTAATGTGGCCATTGTCTTGTAAATGCAAATTGCATGTAGGAGACGTATGTGCTGTTGGCTCCTCTGCATGCAATTTTCAACATTTACAAAGTGTAGTGCAAAGTGAAGAGTAATGCCAGGTGAAATCTCCTTTACTCTTCACTTTTACTTTCCGCTTTGCAAAAAATAAAATGCAGCCTGCAAATGACACTTTGCAGGGGGCACTTTCTTATGAATTTCTATGGAATCCACCTGATTTTTAGCAAGTGCTAAACCAAGGTGTATTCCATAGGAAACCTTTGGTGTTATACCTGCATGAACATTTCAAGAAGCTGTAAAACCGAGTGATTTTACAAGACGGAGAAGGAAAGCAAAGCGTAGATGAAAACTCCCTTTTGCTGCCCTCCTATGCCTTGGAAAGGCACAAAGATGAGCTGGAAAGACCATTTGAAGCGTAAAAGGAATACACCTTGCTTGTACATTTTAAATTTCCCCTATGCCTATGTATATCCAGAGGCAGGAGTGGACCCTTTAGATAGATTTAGTAATGTATAGTAAATAAGCAAGGAAGTTACTAAAAGTGCAATATTCCGGTCTAGAATGTAATTTGTAGTAGTTCTGTAGTTGTAAAAAGTGCTCCATAGGAAACGGTACAAAGTCTGTAGGCAGACCTGCGATTTTGGTGACAAACTAGGTAAGTCCCAGGTCCACCCATCAGGTGCACAGAAGACAGCATTCAACCCAAGTAGACGCCAGTGGAGACCTTTAAAAAGTTATTCAGTGCTAGATCTCCAGCCCAGCAGCTCTAGGAAAAGGGAAGTAGAGCAGGATTCAGCCCCCAATGCAAGGCAAGAGAAACATGGTTGAAAGGGACCTGCACAACCCGGTGACCACAGATCATGAAGACCCCAAGGGTGAGTAGCTTGACTAACCCTCCAGCCTTGGGTCCCGAGGTCGGCACTTGCTATGTTGGTTCACGAAAAGACAGTTACAGTGAGACGTAACAGCGTGCTAATTACCAGCCTTCTTTTACAGGGTGAGGTGAAGCGTCGGGTCACACAGGGACTTGAGCCACAAGTCTGCGACATCCATAATGACCCAAAAGAAGAATATCTGACTGTCTCAGAAAGTTAGCCTACCATCCAAAAGCAAAATCAGTGATGGAAATGGCTCCCGGATAATTGAGGAACCCATTCAAAGCAGGCCCCACTGGCGAATGGAGCATGGTTCCAGCACAATTGGTCCCTGCAGCAGGACAACATTGGTGGTGACCCAGAATGGCCCAGGGAAGCAAATAAAGTGGGGTATTGGGGTCTCAACGCCCGTCCTGGTGGCGGTGGTGGCAACCATCGCTAAGACTGGGGACTCTGGTGGTAAACCGTGGGCAGTGGTGGTACAATTGCTGGGCCAGCATTAGCAGGAGCGAAGGCTTGGCCCAAACTGATGTGGAGGACCAGTGGGTGGATGACTACGACCTAGAAAAGATGTCCAGTACCCAAAGACCCAGACCGACCTTGGGCTAGGAGCCTATATGGGCTAGTATGGTCAAATGTGTTCCTACAATTGCAGCACTGGTCCAAACAGTGAGATATCCTCCAGCACATAAGCAGACAGCTTCACCTTCCAAACATCCAGCAGAATTGAGTTCAGGAACAGTGTTTCCCATACATGGACCAACACTGACAGTGGCTGATCAAAGCCAGTCAACAAATCACAGTAGGGCAGGTATCTGCAAACTTTGACTCTCCATATGTTTTGGACTACAACTCCCATCGGCGGTAGCCAATGCTAAGGGATTATGGGAGTTATAGTCCAAAACATGGTGAGACACAGGTTTCAGACCTCTGCAGTAGGGGATTAAAAACTAGTTTTTTTGGCAGTTGCCCATGTTGGGCTCAAAAACGGACAAACATACAGGATCGCCCTCACGGGAAGTTTGATGTCAAGCCCGGTGCCGGGAATTCATCAAGACCAGTGCAAACCACTATAGTGGGTGCCATGATGGACTCACTAGTAACCCACATGTGCACAATGGCCATTTTAGGCCTACCTCATGGGTTCCCAGAAGAATGTGTCACCCCTAAAACAAAATGGCTAAGAGTAGGACTGCCAAAACATGTGTACCACAGTGGCTACCATATAAGTACATTGGACTTCTAATGCAGCAAATCAGTAAAGCCCAAACTAAATAGTAGCTACCACCATTGGTGAGGAATCTGATGGTGTCCTCAATTCTTTCCCCAAAATATCCTCCTCCCAGGGGGGGCCAGGGAATGGCTGTCGCTATCGTATCCTGACCATGGGGTGGATATGCGCGGGAGGATCACCTGGGTGAAGGAGAGTGAGGATGGGGCAACCTTGGGTGAGACACAGTATCCCTTATTTCCCTTTTGTATTGAACCCAGCATCCCCCAGGCATTTATAGGTTACTATCAGTCCCTTCCCTATTCTATCCTTAAATCCTCTCCCAGTGAATATCAGGCAGGTACTGGGACAAGGAAGAGACACACCAGAGGCATACATTCTCTCTTTGTAGATTCTAATACACACAAACACCGCTTGGGTACTGGGACGAGGAGGCCACCATTAACACAGAAGACAAACTGGAAGAAGAAACATGAGCGTTCTAGTTGTTGGTATTGTTGTAATCGAGCGGGGAACTTTAAAAATGGCTCAGCTGAGAAGCCAACAAAAACAAGAGGGTGAGTGAGTGGGAGGCCCACTTGTAACTGACCCTCATTCAGGGTACATCACCTTTAGCAACAGACACAAAGGGTTAGAATGGCAATACACACAATTGTTATCAGGTGGTTGCCTAGACTGTACCATTATATCACAACAGCAAATGCTTCTTAGTCAATTCAATTTGTGAAGCAGATTCAAATAAGTAGAAAAATACAAAATGTTGTTCATATACGAAACAAGATCACATAATAATTACAAATATTAAAACGTAGGTTGAAGTAGTTTTAGACAACTCAGTGCGGATGTGATAAATTCACAAAATTAAAAATGTCCGACTAGATCGTCTACTCGACGCTAAAGAGACAGTGCAAAGTAGTAACAGACAGTAGTATAATACAGTTTGAGCAGAAACTAAGCCCTATAAAGTCCCGTGGTGTCGAAAAAGTGTCATGTGCTGTGCAAAATCTGCGATTTGAGCTGCATCCAACACTCCAGTGTTCATGGCATCATTCATTCATCCACATACTATCTACAAGATACATCCAACATGTTTCTTTCCAAAAAGGAGCAAGGGTGCAGGGAAATTAGTCAGGTACTGTCCGAGATCAAAACTGAGCACTGAAGTGTGCAGAGTACACAAGAATAGATGCTAACCGTAAGGTATCCGTAAATGGAGACACAGACTAGGAAGCAAACAAACACTTGTAGGGTTCTCAACAAGAACAACACTGCAGCGACTGCAAAGAAAAATGCAAAGTTGAGGCAGCGTCCATAACGCGAGAACTGGTAGCTTGACATGTCACCTGCAATAGAAGAGACAATGGGGTCAGTTTCCATATGTCTATTGTGTGACTGTTCACACATCAACAATCTACCAACGTAATTTAACTACTATTTCAGGAGGGTATAGCAAAAGGGCAGCCTAATTGCCCGTCGAGTTTGCATTTATGTGAACTGGTGGAGAAGATAGCGAGGGAAAAACCAAAAGGACATGGGACATGGGGCACAGGGCTAGATTAGAGCACACAAGGGTTGATTTGCAAGTTGTAACTCAATTCATACATGACGCCCTATGATGAGCACCTTTGCAATTGGATACCTAACATCCCTACAAATATGCTACATGTCGCTAAAGAATAGTGCTTACCATCAATGGATAGGACCGCAGAAGTTCTGCCTTTCAATGCTGAAAACGGGATGTTGTACGATGGCCGCCGAAAATGTAGAGGAAGCCCACCGGAAGTGGGTGCTGAATGAGTCTGTGGGAAAGTACATGAGAGGCCAGTGAAGTGGGAACGCTTAATGGAGCTTATAAGCCTTCTTGTGTAATACAATGCTTCTAGAGCATTGCTGCTGGAATGCAGACAAACAGACAAAATAACCTTGTTCCAACTGTTGCAGGAATTCCGTCTGGGGTAGTTTAAGGTCCCATCCTCTACGGGGCTGCCTGTGAATATCTGAGCGGCACTGGCATCACCAAGGGTAAGTAGGCGGCAGCTGCTATTAACTCGGTGAGGTAAGCGACCACGAGCAGCGTGAGACTAAAACGAAAAAGGGGAAGCAAGTCTTACTGTTCTGCATCCGAAACGCCCACTAGATATCTACGGTCTAGTACCTAAGGGCATAGCCCTTACACAAATAAGCCCTTGGCCACCCGCCAGTTGCAGACTCTCCACATGACTCAAACAAACCTACACCCTTTGCATTCAGGGAAGCTACTATCCCTGAAGTCCTACTGATCATGAAGCGCACCAAACTATCGCTATGTAGAGGGGACACATGCCCAGCCAATCTAGTCAAAGATTGTGCAACAGCCTTGGCCCAATTTGTCACTAGATTCATCAGTGCCTCCTTCGCCAACAGCACCGTCCCACTCGCCCTTACGGAAGCTTGGGTTCGGCCATTCTTTTTTTAAAAAAACTTTATTTAATGATTGTGGTACACAACATTGCAACAACATGACATTTCATATATATATCCATATCAGAGACATTCAATTTAGTTATATAACACAAAGTGTGGTATTACAGAATAGGCGTATTACTGGGCCCTGCCGGGCTGCTACTGGTCGAGTCCGCATCGCATAGATATACTCTGAACGGGGCCCAAATGTCCTTTGGTTTACATGTATTCGGGAGTGGCATTACGTATTGTTCCTCACATTCATTAACGTACATCAGTTCCTTAAGAAAGTGGCTCACTTGTGGTGCCTGTGCACTCTTCCATTTTTGCAGAATGCACTTTTTTGCCACCATGCACATAATATTAAAGAGCCTTCTAGTTACCTCCGACTGTTTTCCTATATCCCCGAATAGGTACTTTTGCGGTGTGAGATCTGCCGGTATCTGAGTCACTTCCTCTAGGATTTTCGCTACCTCCCCCCAGAATACACATATGTGTGGGCAGCTCCAGTACATGTGTATTGAGTCAGCCTGATCCGCCCCACACTTCTGACACCTGCTGGGACTGTTTTGTGAATTTCGCAATCTTTTGGGGGGTGTAGTGCAATTTATTGAAAACCTTTAAATTGGATGAGCCGGAGGCCCGCATTCATGGATACCCTCTTGGTCAGTTCATAGTACCTCTCCCAGGACCTTTCAGTTATGGCAGCACCCAGGTCCGCCTCCCAGGAGATCTTTATATTGTTTGCCGATGGAGTGTTGGCCTGTACAGCCATGTATAGCCCCGAGACACTTGTTCCTGACCGGGTTGACAGGGCCACCAGGCACGGGTGCGGCGGGGGTTCATCGGGGAACATTGGCCACCTAGCCTTAAAAGCCATTCTCATTCTATGGTATTGTAATATCTTCAATTGATCCCTCCCCATCCCCGTTTTGAACCCCTCCAGCGTTATAAATCTGCTATTGGGAAATATGTCTTTGATTTTAAATTCTCTCTTTGGGTCCCATGTCTTCTGCACATCTGGGTCATATGTGGGTGTTATACCGGGGAAGTTCCAGAACGGGGCCTCAGCGTAGTAAGGTGTTTCCAACCCGAGCCTGCGGTAAATTTTGGACCATGCATACACAGTTGTACTGACTGGGTCGAATGGACACTCATCCCTGTGCTTTCCTTTAAAGATGACTGACCTTACGTCGGTTGGGCGTGCAGCATGTTTTTCTAAAAAAATGTGGGGTGAGGTGTCCTGCTCATCATACCAGTGTTTAACAAACTGGGCCTGTGACACCAGATAATACAATTCAAAGTCTGGGGCTGCTATGCCCCCTTTGTTGTAGGGATCCACCATTTTCTCCCACTTCATTCTGGCTGCCCCCCCCCGCACCAGACAAACTCCACTGCGATGGATCTGAAAGTATCAAAGAATTTCCTACCAGGCCATATCGGGATATTAGTAAATATATATAGCAGTTTGGGGAGAATGACCATTTTTAATATAGTGACCCGGCCAATAAGTGAGATGGGAAGTTTAGCCCAGAAGTGGAGTTTGGAAGAAATCATAGTCAATAGGGAGTCGTGGTTGTTCGAGAAGAGGGATGCTCTATCACCCGACGCAATTACACCCAGATATCTTATCTTGTCAGGGGACCACTGCAGACCCTGCGTGTTGTTTGGGCATCTAGTGGCAGGGGTCAGAGTAAAGATTTCGGATTTGGAGCGATTAGTTTTGTAATTCTGCAAATTTGTGCACAGTCCACAGTCTCCATTGCTGGCCCCAGGTGTGTGTCTTGCTCCCGAATGTACAACAGGGTGTCATTTGCATATAGTGAAATGGATTGGATTAGGCCCGACATCCACATACCCCTCTGTCCCTGGTGTTCCCTAATTGCTGCTGCAACCGGTTCCACAGTAAGAGCAAACAGTATGGGGGAGAATGGGCAACCCTGTCTTGTACCCCTGCCCAGCTCAAACCATTCTGACATGGTGCGAT
This sequence comes from Ambystoma mexicanum, assembly GCF_040938575.1. Classification (NCBI taxonomy): domain Eukaryota; kingdom Metazoa; phylum Chordata; class Amphibia; order Caudata; family Ambystomatidae; genus Ambystoma; species Ambystoma mexicanum. Next base: position 42,130,702 of record NC_090933.1, read on the forward strand.
TGGTCAATACTCTGGCTCCCGGGTTAGTGTATAGTACCGTGGCGCATTTTAGGAAGTATGGGCCTAGTCCAAATTTCTCAAGCACCATGAACAGGTATGTCTCTGACACTGAATCAAACGCCTTTTCGGCATCTAGGGACACCACCACCACCTGGGCCTCTGGCTTAATCTGGGCCATAACACCAAACAGCCTACGCAGATTCAGTGCCGTCGATCTGGTGGGGCTAAATCCGCATTGGTCCGTGCGCACCAACACGGGCATGTTAAGCAGGAGTCTAGTGGCCAGAATCTTTGCAAATACGTTGGCGTCATAGTTTATAAGGGATAGGGGTCAGTACGAGGACATTTCGCTCAGCGGGTGCCTGGGCTTGAAGAGTACAGTTTTTATGGCCTCTCTCATGGACGTTGGAAGTGTCCCTACCTCTATGGCCTCCTCCCACATGGACAGTAGTATCGGGGCCAGCTCCTCACGGAGCTCCTTATACAACTCGGCTCCCAGTCCGTCAGAGCCATGTGCCTTCCCATTGGCTAGTGATTTAATCGCTTCTTTTATCTCATTGACCGTTAGGGGCTGGTCTAGCAGCAGTTATTTTCTGTTGACAGCGTCGGGAGCGTGATGTTGTCTAAGTATTCCCTAATGTCATTGGGGGTTTTAAGGTCATGATTGGCGTATAGTTCTGTGTAAAATCAGGAAACTTCTCTATTTATGCCCTCCTCACTTGTGGTTACCGTGCCATCCCCTGCTATTATGCTGGAAATCGTGGTATGGTATCTTTCGGCCTTTAGTAGGTTGGCTAGAGTGCGACCCGCCCTGTTTCCCTCGTCATACCGGCGTGCTCTGACTGGGGTAGCCATGTACAGTAGTTCCCTGGTGGCCAGTTTATTGAATTCTTGTATGTTTCTATTGATGTCCGCAAGGGTGCTGTTCTCATGTATAGCTGTATATCGCTGCTATAACTCGCCCAACCGTTTCTTTACGTCCGCCAGTTCCCCCCTGACCGCTTTTAACAACCCTGTGGATTTGGAAATCAGGATCCCCCTCACCCATGCCTTAAATGCCTCCCATAAAGTTGCAGCGCTGTTGACTGAGTCTCTATTGGTTTCAATGAAGAATTCTACCTCTGTATGTAGTTCCTCTGCCACTGCGGGATCCTTAAGGATGCCGGGAGGCATTCTCCATCTCCTGACCGGTGGTTTCAGGTTTCCTAGTACCATATCTAACAGGATAGGGGAGTGATCCGACATGGTGCGGAGAAGTATTTCGCTATTGTCGATTTGGTTCATAAGGGATGCCGAAACCAACCAGTAATCTATACGAGATTCGGTGTCATGCACCGAGGAGTAAAAGAAAAACTGTCTTTTATGGGGGTGTAGTGTTCTCCAGGCGTCTACAGGTGTTAGCTGCGCTATGATTTGTTGTAAAATAACAGCTGTTTTTGTGGGGTTCCTGTGTGTGGAGGTAGAGTGGTCTAGGGTGGTATCTAATATGGTATTGAAGTCTTCCCCCACCCCCCAAAATATTTGCTCGCTTCCAGAGAAGCCAACCTCCTGCATTACATTTATGTAGAAGTCAGGGTCGTCCACGTTCGGACCATACTTGTTTATTAATATCAGTTCTTCCCCAGCGATGTTGCCCCACACTATCACGTATCGACCCAGAGGGTCTATTTGACTTTTTTCCAATTGGAACCCAACAGAGGGGTGGATCAGGATAAGTACTCCTCTTGCCTGTGAAGAGTATTCAGTATGATATCTATGCTTACCCCACCCTTTCAAAAGCTCGGTGTTGACCTTCTGGAGCGCATGAGTTTCTTGTAACATGATTATCTGGGGATGGTGCGAGTGACATAGGCTCCCACCTTGTGCAATTTGGCTCGATTGTTCAGACCCCGGACGCTCCACGTAAGAAGTTTTAGCTTAAGCCCTCGGGCCGTCATTACAGGATTAGCCATATCTGTATACCCTTGTTGTGCCTCTAGACTTGCTGATGCTCAGGAGAGTTCCATGCGCTGCAATGACACCACGATTTTTAACTTGTGGACTCTTCCAACTGAGTCCCAAACACTCAACCCCCCCCGCCCCTTCCCGTATTGCTCAACGGAGCTAAACATCCTGTGATACTTTGGTCCCCCATCCGCAACATCTCCACCTACTTGACGATGGTGCCCTGTAACGTTCATTCCCTTAAACTGATGGAACCTTCCTGAGGGTCGCCCGTTGCTTACACCTGGCTTGCCCCAACGGAGGCTCTCGGATCAGTTAATCATGGGTCTTCATTCAGTCCGTCCATAGTACAGAGTATTCCTTTCTCTGGGCGGTGAGGAGCTGGCTTCCCCTTTAAGAAGGAAAAAAGAAAAACACATCTTTCCCCCCTCCTGATTTTTCCCCAGTGTTGGGGAGCAGAAGGTTTACACTGGTCAGTCAGCTGCATCTGTTATCTCATCTTCGGGTCGTGGTCTGGCGTTCTGGTCGATTATCTGGTCTCTGGGAGGTAGCGGAATGGAGGCCTATATATATGTCATGGCTTCCGTTGGGTTTTCGAAGAAGTGGGCTCTCCCGCCATGTTGGATTCTCATTTTCGCTGGGAAGATGAGGGCATATGGTACATTGCGTATCCACAGCTGTTTTTTAACCGGTTCGTAGGAACGCCTCTGTGTCTGTATACCAGCAGAGAAGTCCGGATATATATGAATCCTGTTGTGTTTAAAATGTAGAGTGCCTTTCTCTCTGGACAGTCTGAGTATCGAGTCCCTGTCTCTGTAATTGAGGAGGCGAGCTATTATGGTGCGAGGAGGCGCCCAGGTTTCGGTAATGGTGCCAGCGTGCGGTGGGCCCTCTCCACAAGAAAATGTTCGGACAAAGAGTCTACTCCCAGGATATTTCTCAGCAGGTTTTCCACTTGCCTCTCCATGTCACCTTTGCCAAAGGTTTCTGCAATTCCGACAATCCGGATATTATTTCTTCGAGATCTTGATTCTAAATCTTCGCACGTATATTGAGTTTTGTATAGCTCTGTCTGGAGGTGGACTATGTCGCGGCCATGCTGTAAAATTGTGTCCTCGTTCGTGCTTATCCTGTTATCCGCTTCTGTAATTCGCATACTCTACTTTTCCACTCGAGCCTTCAGGGACCCTATCGTTGCGACTATGTCATCAAGTTTTACATTTACTGCCATTAATCCATTTTGAACCAGTGTCGCCAGGCAGTCCAGGGGGTCTTCCCCCTGCTTGTTGTGTTCCTGTGGCGTCCCATCGGGCGCCCTGTGTGGCTGGGAGCTGGCGAAGGAGTCCATCGGGCCGGTCTTTTTCCCTCCTGCGCCTTTCCTTTCGATGCGTCCCATGTGATGTGGTATGCGGCCTTTGAGTGGACTGTGTCCTCCCACGTATTATGTACTGGTGTATAAATGTTCAGATGAGCGCAAAACAGGCGGGTAGTGTGGGAGCGTTCGGCCGTCTGCACCCCTACTTTCTTTAGGGTCTTTTAGTATTTATTCGTGCCTCCTGCGGGGCCAGGATCTTAGCCGGGCAGGTCCCAAACGTTTGTTTGCAGAGACTGTCCCCTACACTGCTCTCAGCAGGGTGTCCCCTCCACCACTCCAGGCTTGATGGGGTATTTACTCAGCGGGGCTGCCCAGATCTGCCCTTATATGCACCGGGATGTTAGCGGTAATCCGGCAATGAAGTCTTGCTCGGCGTGCCCCACCAAGAGTCAGAGGGGGAAAAGGGGGAGGAGGGGGGATGTCGCCTCCTATGCCCCCTCAACGGTCTCCGCCGTGTTTCCTGCGTTGTTTTCCACAGGGCGCTATGCTCATTTGATTTTGCCGGCAACAGTTCCTGGGATTTATTCCTGAGCCTCCCCATGTTCTCACCCTAAGGGCTGGCATGACACTGATGCTTGTTGTTGTGAAAGGGGGGGCCATCCTGTCCTGCTTCACTTACTTGGAGTGGGGGGTGCGACACGACCCCCCCTTGTGTCTTCGCGTTTCTCCTCTCTGTTCTCTTCGCAGGGGATGAATGGGCTGGCACATCGGCGCGAGCCGTACAACAAACCTTCGGCTTCTCAGCTGGCCTTCCGCTCCCCTCTCCTGCTAGAATCAGCTGCGGGTGGCGATGCCCTCCGCCGGTAGCTCCTCCACGTTCCGAGCCGGGGACAGCAGCATGGTCCTCAGCCTCACGGGCGACACAGTATGGAAGTTACTGCAGCGCCCCCTCCCCCCACTGCGGCCCCCTCTTCTCGGAGCACCTCCGGCACACAGTAGCTGTTCTGTGGAGCCGGCGGGCGGCCGCGCCAGTGCCTCCTGTCCGCCGAAACTCTCCCGGCCAGATATTGTGGGTTTTCCCAAACATAGCTACTCAGATTTTCGGGTGCTTGCTCCGGATGTCTTCCGCCACAGAAATTTTCCTTTCTCAAGCGTTTGGAGCAGCGCTGAAAGAATTAATGAAAGAAAGGAATTTAAGTTAGAGCCGGAGCTCTCCCTTCAGGCGGCCATGTTCGTTGTGCGCAACAGCGCCCCCCGGGTTCGGCCATTCTTAAAGAAACCCACTCTCAACCCGGACTCCCCAAATAACTACCGTCCAATCACCACTGTGCCATTCCTGTTGAGAATTCTGGACAAGGCTGCCTACTTACAGATTCAGTCTTACCTGGAAACACACAACATCCTAAGTAAAAGACAAACTGCTTTCGCACCCATCATGGCACAGAATCAGCCCTACTGGACCTTAAGAACCAATTACTCGAAGCCATAGACAAAGGCAAATCCTCACTCCTCTTACTTCTGGATCTCTCGGCAGCCTTTGATTTGGTTGACCACAAGATCCTATGTAAACATCTCACTGACATGGCTCACTTCTCCCAAGAAGCTACTGCCTGAATCACATACTTCCTGGAGGGCCGAGCTATGAGGGTCTTCTCCGACCAGGCCTCGGCCTCCCCTTCCCCCATTGAGTGCGGAGTGCCACAAGGATCATGTACCTCCCCCACTCTCTACAATCTATTCACCCTTCCCCTCTTCAGCCACCTAGAAGAATTCAGCATAGCTTTTACCAACTATGCCGACGACACACAAATTCTTCTTTCCCTAACGGGGAACTATGAACAAGACCTCAACACCCTCCAGAAGGTATACGCACGCATCCAGGCCTGGATAGCACCCAATGGCCTCTGTCTAAATGGGGAGAAAACAGAAATTCTACTGGTAGGCCCAAAAGAATCCCTAAAAAAATTAGACACCAAATACAATTCCTTCCGTATTGAGAACACTTATTAAAGCCTCTACTGCAGTAAAACACCCTTGGTGTATTTCTGGACTCCACCCTATCAATGGACAGGCAAGTCAGTTTTCATCTTCAGCTGCACTTAGAACAAGAATCCTAAACGCAGTCAAACCCCACCTGTCATCTAAGAACTGTCTTAACATCGCTAGAGCCACAATTGGCGCAAAACTTGATTACTGTAACATCCTACTCCTAGGCACCTCCGCAAATAACATGAACAGATTGCAAATTGAACAAAACAGCGCCCTGAGAGCCGCTCTCAGCATCCCCAGGAGAGCGCACATCTCCCAGACGAGAAAAGATGCCCACTGGCTCCCTATCAAAGAACGCATAACATTCAAGGCCCTCATGATCACGCACAAATGCCTCGCTCAGACCGCCCCAGCCTACCTAGTAGAAAGAATACACCAGGCTCCGGTCTACAGACCAAACGTGACCAATGCTCTTACCTACTCTCAGTCCCAGCATTCAACAGAGCCAAAGTCAGCGGCACCAGCTTTGAAGTACTAGCCCCAAAAGCCTGGAACGCGCTTCCGCTTAGCTTAAGAAACGAAGAATCCCTCTCAGTTTTCAGAAAGGTGCTAAAAACAAAGTTCTCCAGCATGGGGTCTGGCATGGATTCACATGCTCATGAATATTCCTCGTCGTCAGGCTGGGAATCCTCGGTAAAGAAAAAATCAGTATCAGTTTTGTTTCTGATCTGTCTTTCTTAGTAGAAACCAATCACTGATCTCTGGGTCATACTGCCCCCAGCCAATGACTGCCCTTTCCCTAAGCCCCGCCTCTGGCAGCCATCCTCAGATTTTTACCACACGCTCAAGTGTTGGGAGTCCTCGTGTTTAGCTCTCAAGTTTTTTGCTGCGTTTTCACGCTTTTTTCAGGAGATTTCTCATTTTTTCGATTGAATCGAGCCTCAAGCTACACCGCTTCTACTTCCGATAACGGGGACCCGTTTCGGAATTCTTCTACGCCCCCCAAGGGTGAAGTTTTCGTCGAGTTTACACTTCTTGGAGGATTCCGGAAGATCTGTGGCCTACCTCTACGGACATGGCCCAGGACAAGGGGAGCTCGACGCCCGGATCCAAGCTGTTCAGGAAGTGCCCTGGATGCAGATTATATAACGTTTTCAAGGAGGACGAGCATTTGCAATGCCTCTACTGCCGCCATGGGGACAAGACGCACGTGGAGAAGGACTGTGCGTTCTGTAGGAACCTTTCGGAACGGACCAAAGAAGATCGTCGTTCCCGCCTCGCCACCTGGCTGGAGAAGGGCACAGCAAGTGAGAAGGCGAAGAAGAAGTCTGAGCGGGCTTCTAAGTCCTTTGAGGGCGCCCCGGTGACGGGGGCCCAACAGAAGGCCAAGCACCGCGAGTCCGCGGGCACCGGGAGCGCCGAAAGGTCGAGCTCTTCGGTTGCCAAGCATGGCAATACTTCCCCGGCACGTTCGACCACGAGCCAGTGCTCTGGTTCGGGGAAGAGGAAGTCCGAGAACCGGGGTAGGCTGCTGGAGCGGACCCGGTCGATTTCGAAGGGGGAGCGAGGCGCTGATCCTCCCCCCAAGGCGAAGGCCCAGAATGCACCTAAGGTGGTGAGTGCTTTGATCCACCCGGCTAAGGCCTCTACTGAAGTGGCCGCTGCGACCCTGGCGGAGCCAGCTGAGACTACGCCAATGGAAACGGCCTCTGGGCCCAGAGTATCCCTGCCGCCTTGGAGGGAATCCTCTTTCCAGCCCATCGCTAAGACCCCCGTGAAGCCCCCAGCTGAAAAAGAGGGGGGGGCTGGTGGCCATTACAGACTCGGAATCAGCCTCTGAGGAGGAACTGGTGGAGACCGAGGAGGGCCTCAACGAGAGGTCCATAGGCCTCAACGAGAGGTTCAGAAACCTCAACGAGAGGTTCGAGAAGGTTCGATCCCAGGGGACGGTCCCTGCTGACGTGATCGAAGATAGCAACGACGAACAGGGCCCAATGGAGCGGCCATCCCGTCCGTCGCAGCCATTGCCCGAGCCCCAGGATAGCTCGGCGGCCATTTTGTTGACAATCCAATCCTTATGTACCGAGATAAAGACGAGATTACCACGCACCCCGACGGAGGAGCCAGAACCAGGCCTGTCGGGAAGCCCTCCGAACAAGCGGAGGAGAGTCCACCCCGCTCTGCCCTTCATGCCTGCGAGACCGGTGGACCCCTCATCCCCCTCCCCGGGAGAGGATACGGCGACGGGGACGGACTATGACGGCGTCGATGACACAGCAGACATCCTGTCATCACCCCCCCGCGGGCGTCCCCAGCCGACGAGGTTGGCTCTTTCCACGCCATGATAACCAGGGCATCCGAGCTCTTCCAGCTCTGCCCTGAAGAACAGAAAAAGGAGGGGTTTCTGTACCAACGACGAGAGGCTAAGAGGAAGACGGCCCTCGCGGTGCCTTTACTCGACGACATCTGGGACGAGGGGCTTGCGGTCCTCAACCCTGCCACGACACCCGCCAAGAGGGACAGGTACGAGAAGAAGTACTGAGTCCCCGATGCCTCCCCCATGTGCCTCAGGGCCCAGCCCATGCCGGACTCGGTCGTCTCGGCAGCCGCTAGGAAGAAAGCGGCGGACACGGCGGCTTCAACTTCCACTTCCCCTCCAGACAGCGAGGGCAAGAAGTTGGACTCTATGGGACGACGAGTCATCTCGTCGGCGGTGACGACGATTAAGGCGGCCAATGCCTAAGCGATCGTGGCCCGCTATGACAGGGAGCTCTGGTTCAAAATAGCTCCCCTGCTAGATTTCCTGCCTGATGACAAAAGGGCAGAGGCCCTAGAAATTCTGCAGGAGGGCGAGGTGGCGTCGGATCACGCCATAACGGTGGCGACGGACATCGCCGATATCGGATTTTGCCAACTAGGCAACGGAGTTTGCCTCCGACGACGGGGATGGCTCAAGGCGACAGACTTTCGCCAGGACGTCCAGACCAGGGTGTTGGACATGCCGTTCGACGGCAACAACCTCTTTGGTAAGGCGGTGGATGAGTCTCTACAGGCCATCAAGACCGACTCAGAGACGGCCCGGGCCCTTGGGGTGCTTCAGCAGCGACGGCCCTTTCGGAGCCCAGGAGGCAGACAAGGTGCCTCCAAAGGATCCAGTGGTGGCTCCTCCGCTTACCGCCAGGCGGCCCGCTCCTCTTCCCAGGAGGCCTACAGAGGTCGCGGCAAGCAAGGGGGATCCCGCCGTTGTCGTCAAGAAGGCCAAGGCGGCAAGGCCTCCTCCAAACAAGACTGACCCGGCTGTATCGTCGGGCCCCCACCGAAGGACCCCGGTGGGAGGCCGGCTGACGAAGTTCGTCAGCGTGTGGGAGTCCATCTCTACCGACCGTTGGATGTGGACACCCTGGCCAACGGGCACTCGCTGGAATTCCAAAAGAAGTGCCCTTGCATTCCTCCTGTGGCCAGGAAGGAGAATCACGTCCCTCAACTGCTGTTGGAAGTAAAGGTGATGCTCAAAAAAGGTGCCATCGAGCTCGTCCCCAGGAGGCTCCAGGGCTCCGGAGTGTACTCAAGCTACTTTCTCGTCAGAAAGAAGACCGGCGGTTGGCGCCCCATCCTGGACCTGCGTTGGTTAAACAAATAAATCAAGGCGCAGAAATTCAGGATGGTCACCCTCCAGCACGTGCTGGGACAGCTGGAGGAAGGCGACTTCCTATCGTCGTTGGACCTGGAGGATGCTTACTTCCACATCCCCATTCTAAAAAGGCACAGGAAGTTCCTAAGGTTCGTGGTTCAGGGACGCCACTACTAATTCAGAGCCCTACCATTCGGATTAAAGTCGGCACCCAGGGTTTTCACCAAGTGCCTGGCACCAGTGGCGGCGCGGCTGCGCCTGCAGGGGATCCACGTCTACCCCTACCTGGACGACTGGCTAATCTGGGCAAGGGAACTCGCCGTAGATCATACGGCGAGGACCGTCCGGTTGCTCACAGAGCTGGGGTTTGCCATCAACTACCCCAAATCCCACCTGGTTCCATCGCAAGTAGCTCTGTTTTTGGGGGCAAAGCTCGATACTGTGGAGCAATTGGCCTCCCTTTCAGAGGAGAGGACCAAGACCATCCTGGGCAAGGTGCGGCGTCTGTTAGCCACGGGCGTGGCCAGGGTGAGGTCTATCAAGTCCCTTCTCGGGATGATGTCCTCATGCATTTACCTTGTGCCCCTGTGCAGACTTCGGATGCGTCTGCTACAGGAGTTCCTGGACGCCCGCTGGTTTCAGGCGAGGGGTTGCTTCGAGGACAGGATCCCCCTTGACGAGGAGTTCCGTCGGGCGATCCTATGGTGAGGCACCCGGGCTCACCTCACGACGGGCAAGGACTTTCAAACCCCGGCATTTCAAGAGACGGTGATTACGAATGCCTCTCTGAAGGGTTGGGGGGCCCACACCGGAGATCTCCACGCAAGAGGCCTTTGGCTCCCTGAGGAGAGGTCTCTTCACATCAACATCTTGGAGCTCTGAGCAGTGTTCTGGGCGCTCAAATCGTTCCTCCCGTCCCTCAAGGACAAAGTGGTGAGGATCTTCACAGACAACACCACCTACATACGGAAGCAGGGGGGCACCAGATCCCCAGCCCTATCCAAGGAGGCCCAGGATCTGTGGCACTGGGCCGTCGCCCAGGGGATGTTTCTGGTTCCCTTCCACCTGGCAGGAATAAAAAACACCATCGCCGACTCACTCAGCAGGGAGCTGCGCTCGTGCCACGAGTGGGAACTGCGCCAGGATCAAGTGGATCGACTCTTCCAACGATGGGGCAAATCCCATATCGACCTGTTCACGACGGCGACGAACTCCAAGTGTCAGAGGTTCGCCAGCAGGTTCCCACAGCCGAGGAGCATGGGCGATGCTTTCTCGTTCCCTTGGGACGACCTGTTTCTGTACGCGTTCCCTCCGTTGCCTTTGCTGCTCCGCCTCATCACCCAGCTCAAGAAGTCCAGGTGCAGGATGATCCTCGTCGCAACGGCGTGGCCGAGGCAGATCTGGTTGCCGGACCTTCTGGACTTGTCAACGTCCCCGCCAGTTAGGCTGCCGGCAGACGCGGATCTTCTCTCCAGAGAAAGAGGCGCCATTCTCCATCACGACCCACAGTCGCTGAACTTGCAGGCCTGGCTCCTGCAGCACTGGAGTTTGGAGGGTACGATATCCCGGCTGATTGCAAAGAGGTTCTTGCAAAGGCCAGGACGTCCTCAACTCTCAAGTGTTACGGTCATAAATGGAAGAGGTTCTCTGTCTGGTGCCGTGCACAGAAGATTAACCCTCTGCAGATTACGGCCCCTCAAGTGCTGCCTTACCTACTGTCGCTGGCCAAAGCTGGTCTGGCTCACGCCTCCATAAAAATACATCTGGCTGCCATCTCCCGATATACCAGGACTACGGGACAGGCGTCCTTGTGGTCTCATCGCCTGGTGAAGGAATTTATGAAGGGACTATTCCGATCATTCCCGCCGGTGAAGGCTCCTGCCCCGGCGTGGGAGCTTAATGTGGTGCTGCCAGGCTCATGGGACCCACATTCGAGCCTATGCATTCGGCGCCTTTGAAGTTCCTGTCATGGAACACAGCGTTCCTCGTGGCCATCATCTCTGCACGACGAGTGGGAGAGTTTCAGGCCCTATCTTGCAAGCCTCCATACTTGACTTTTCATGACACAAGGGTGGTGCTGAGGACGCACCCCTCCTTCATGCCCAAGGTGCCGTCGGACTTCCACCTCAACGAGCCCTTGGTGTTACCAGTTTTCTTTCCGTCACCTTCGACGCCGGCCGAGAGGACTTTGCACTCGCTGGATGTAGCTAGAGCACTGAAGTTCTACGTGGACCGCACAAAGAGTTTTCGGAAAAAGTCACAACTGTTTGTGAACTTTGGGTCTGTGAATCAAGGGAAGGCTCTCTCGAAGACTTCCATTTCTAGATGGCTCTCCGGCAGCATCATGCATTGTCACCGGTTGGCAAACCGACCGCTGCACGGCCGTCCGAGAGCACATTCGACTAGAGCGATCGCTGCTACCACAGCGTTCCTGTCTGGTGTGCTCCTGCTGGACATCTGCAGGGCTGCTACGTGGAGGTCGACGCACACCTTCACAAGATTCTACTGCGTCGATCGGGACTCCAGGGAGGAGTCCAGGGTCGGCCAAGCAGTGCATGCGCAACCTGTCCGCTTAAGGTGAGCCTGGTGAGGAGGTAAGAGATGCTTAATGTTGAGTTGTTGTATTGCTTAATGTTGAGCCTGTGTCCACCTCCCGTGGTTGTGCATGTGTATACTGCTATGTATTCTTTTATTCATGAGCATGTGAATCCATGCCAGACCCCATGCTGGAGAAGGAACGAGTTACTTACCTGTAACTGTTGTTCTCCAGCATGGGTCTGGCATGGATTCACATGGGAACCCTCCCGCCTACCCCTCTGCGGCTCTTCACTTGGTCATACTGCCACTTGGCGTGCTACCAAATCTGAGGATGGCTGCCAGAGGCGGGGCTTAGGGAGAGGGCAGTCATTGGCTGGGGGCAGTATGACCCAGAGATCAGTGATTGGTTACTACTAGGAAAGACAAATCAGAAACGAAACTGATACTGATTTTTTCTTTACCGAGGATTCCCAGCCTGACGACGGGGAATATTCATGAGCATGTGAATCCATGCCAGACCCATGCTGGAGAACAACAGTTACAGGTAAGTAACTTGTTCCTTTTAACTAGACCACCTCCAAAGTGTACAGTCTCCTAAACTGTTCCTATGTAACCATAGAACACCTCTAAAACTGTCATTAACCTGTGCTACTGCCTATGTGCTATCGGTACTATTTGTATCACTGTCTCTGTAATATCTGCCTTCTTGTGCTTCTGCTTACTTACTATATGTGCTATTTGTATCACTGCATCTGTAATATCTGCCTTCTGGTAATAAGTGAATATTCTGTAACAGCGCCACGATGCCCTAGGGCCGCTGGGCGCTTTATAAATCCATAATAAATAAAATAAAATAGCCGTGTCCGGTTCCTCTGTTACAAACAAAAACTGTCATGAGCCAGATTCGATGTGGGGCTTACTGTGGATATGTTAGCTGACTCCCATCGGCCCGAAATCACTTCATCTGCGTCCCGAGGTATATGATCATGTGATCGGGCCACTGCCTGAAGTACTGAGTCGTGCGTAACTCAATGTCGATCTCGCTGGGTGGAGACGACGTGGTGCGTGTGCGTCATCACGGATGCTGGGCATTCCTGCTTGGGAATGTCCATTCCCAAGTGTGGACGTCATGTTTGTCCAAGCGACAGTTAACCCTTAAAACTGGAGCAACGAGACAGAGTGGAGCACAGCAAACGTTATTGGATGCTGTATCGTGTGAAAAAATGACTGCCGCTAGAGATTGATGGACAGCGGATGGCGCTACATGTATGTCAATATTTACACATCTCGTGCCTGTGTCAGAGCAACAGTGGTGTTACTGCACAATGGCTGGTGTATAGTATGTGCCGAAATGTGCCAGCTTGTAATGCGTTGAGTGTGCCAGAGTGAACACGTTGGTTGACGGTCTCGGAGCCTCACAATGGTACTGATTAAGGTGGTATATCAGTATGAAGCCCTCATTGCGTGGTTAAAACTATCTCCAATGTTGAGCTTTATCTCCGGCTCCACAAAAAGGCGATGTGGGATGGTAGATCTAGGTGCCCATAAGTAGAACCTTATCTTCTAGTGGTCAAAGATGACACGATGGGATGACAGAATTAATTTGTAGCCCTTGCTCGTTACTTGATCCTGTGTCACACGTGTAACCATTCTTATGGTGGTATATCAGTATGAAGCCCTCATCGCGTGGTTAAAACTATCTCCAATGTTGAGCTGTATCTCAGGCTCCACAAAAAGGCGATGTGGATGGTAGACCTAGGGGCCCATAAGTAGAACCTTATCTTCTAGTGGTCGAAGATGACACGATGGGATGACAGAATTCATTTGTAGCCCTTGCTCGTTACTTGATCCTTTGTCACACGTGTAACCAGTCTACTTTTTCGTTGAGGCCCGAGATCGCGCTTTTGGTTAAGAAAATAAGTTATTGTTCTTTGCGCAGTAGCATACTTTTATCTCTATTTGTGTCCCTACTAGGTAATGGTTTGTACAAAACTGTCCACTTGAGGTTGTCAGGTGTGTGCATGTTTTCAACCCAATGGTCCACCAGTGGTGCATTGTTGGTTCTGTTTTTGAGGCAGCTTTTATGTTCACCAATTCTATGCTTCACTTTTCTGTCAGTTTTTCCTATGTACATTTTTGAACATGGGCACCATATGGCATCAATTACCATAGCATAATTGCAATTGGTGTGTTGGTTTTGTCTCCATGGTGAAGGAAGGCCCAGGTCTACTTCCGTGCTTCTGCTAGTAAATTGGCAATATATACAATGGCCACATGGAAAATAGCCAATCACAGGGGGCATATTCCATGTCTCCGTTAGTTTTGTCTGGCTCTGTTTTTTTAGTGAGATGTCGTTCCGGGTTAGAAGATCCTTAATGTTCTTGCTACGTTTGAAAGCGACTGTTGGTCTGGGTACCGGTGTCTCACTTTTTTCCAAGATCGTCCAGTTTCTCTGGATGATTTTTTGGATTTTGTTAGACATATTGCTGAAAGTGTTGACAAAAAACAATTTGTCTTGGTGATCCTTGTTTGACTTGTGTTCTTTATATTCAAGAAGAGACTCACAATGGTTATTTTTAGCTCTTTTGGGGGCTTTTTTGGTCACCTCGCTTGGGTAGCCTCTTATTTCTAGATTCTCTTGCATTTTTTTTAGCACCCACCAAAACGTCATTGGTGTTTGAGCTATTCCGTTTTAGCCTTAAAAATTGGTCAAGTGGCAGGTTGTCCCTCACGTGATTAGGATGGAATCTCTCATAGTGCAACATTGAGTTTCTATCGGTGGGTTTGCTGTAGGGTTTAACAAACAGTGTCTTTGAGATTGTATCCATCGAGATGGTAATGTCTAGGACGTTCAAGTTGTTGATGCTCGAGTTGGAAGTGAAATCCAAAAATCTGTTTTGAGTATTAATCCAAATGAGTAACTCCGCGAGCATGTATCTGGACCTTTGCCAAATGACAAAAATATCGTCTATATCTCCTCCATTTTTTTATGTTCTTCAAAAAGGGATTATGGGTGTGAATAAGAACAGTTTGTTCAAACAGTTCCATATACAAGAAATGACAGAAAAAATCCTAGTAGATCTCAAAACATTGGAGGAGGAAATACAGAAGGCAGTCCCATTGGATGTCTACAAAAAAAGACTTGACACCCTCATAATGGAAATGACAAACTTTAAGGATGATACTCTGAGAGAACGAGTCCGCAGAATGAACAAGGACCTCATGAATTTTTCACATGAAAAAGCGTTTAGATACACACGAGGACTATTTCCAAACAGTACAAACAACAGGAGGCAACCTGACAGGAGGACAGAAAAAAGTCCAATTCAGGAACACATCTTTTAGCTCAAGCAATGGTAGCTCCAACAGCAATCCTACCCCCAGACGAGGACAATCCAATCGTTGACCAAGAGGGTCACGTAACAACTACCGGGGCAGGAACAACACGAACCGCCGGAATTACCAAAATAAGGGAGTAGATGCACAAATTCTCCAGCATGGGGTCTGGCATGGATTCACATGCTCATGAATATTCCCTGTCGTCAGGCTGGGAATCCTCGGTAAAGAAAAAACCAGTATCAGTTTCGTTTCTGATCTGTCTTTCGTAGTAATAACCAATCACTGGTCTCTGCGTCATACTGACCACAGCCAATGACTGCCCTCTACCTAAGCACCGCCTCTGGCAGCCATCTTCAGATTTTTACCGCACGTTCATGTGTTGGGATCCTCGTGCTATTGCTCTCGAGCGTTAGTGCTATTTTTTCACGTTTTTTCTCAAAAACTTTGTTTTTTTCGGTCAAAAGAGCCTCAAGCTCCACCGACTCTCCATCCGATCAACGGGGACCCGTTTCGGATTCGTCTGCGCCCCTCAAGGGTGAAGATTCGTCGAGCTATGCTTTTGGAGGACTCCAGAAGTTTCTCAGGCCCGGTCATGGCCCAGGAGAAGGGAAGCTCGACGCCCGGAAAGCTGTTCAGGGTCTGCCCTGGATGCCAGCTGCAGAACGTCTTCAAGGAGGACGAACACTCTTTTTGTCTTTACTGCCTACATGAGGACAAGACGCACGTGGAGAAGGACTGTGCGTTTTGCGGCAACATGTCGGAGCGGACCATGAAGGACCGCCATCAACGTCTCGCCAACTGGCTAGAAGGGAAGAGCCCGTCCGGCGAGAAGAAGAGTAAGAAATCCGAGCGGTCTTCTAAGACCTTTGAGGACGCCCCGGCGACGGGGGTCCAACATAAGGCCAAGCACCGCGAGTCCGCTGGCACCGGGAGCGCCGAACGGTCGGGCTCTACGGGCGCCAGGCAGGGCGCACACTCCGCGGCACCATCAACCACGAGCCAACGCTCTGGGTCGGGTAAGAGGAAGGCCGAGCACCCGGCGAAGCTCCTGGAGAGGCCCCGGTCGAGCTCGAAGGCGGAGGGGGAGCGAGGCAGTGTCCCCCCCCCTCAAGGATAAGGCGGTGAGCGCACCTAAGGTGGTGAAGGCCTTAATCCATCCGGCCAAGCCCTCTATCGAAACTGTCGCGGCAGCCCTGGCTCAGCCTGTGGAGGCTACACCAGTGGTTGCCGACCTCGGGGCTCAGAGTCTCCCTGCCACCTCGGAGGGAGTCCTCTTTTGTGCCCATCGATAGGACCCCCGTGAAATCCCCCGTGGGGAAGAAAAAGGGGGGGCAGGGCGTCGTCGTAGATTCGGCCTCAACCTCGGAGGAGGAGCTGGTCGAGGTCTTAAGCCACGGCCTCGGCGTGGAAGAAGACCGGCCCGTCGGGATGGATCCCGACGCAGGGGACGACGACATCGTCGAGGGTACCGACGGGGCCCCTGATCGCCCGTCGGATTCCCCTCTGCCAGCGCCGCGAGACAACTCGGCGGCCATTTTGTTGGCTATACAGTCCTTATGCTCAGAGATAAGGACGAGACGACCGTTGCCGACGGAACCTCTCCCGTCGGGGGACCCAGAACCGGGACCTTCTGGTGTTCCCCCTAACAAGAAAAGAAGGATCACCCTCCACCTCCTTTTCAGCCATTGCGCCCCTTCCAGCCCTCCTCCCCGTCCACCCGAGGGGATGATACGGGGACTGACACGGCAGCGACGGGTACGGACGACGAGGTTTACGACGAGGATGTACCGTCGTCGCCTCCCACCAGGGCTTCTACGCCCGACGAGATTGGATCGTTCCACTCAATGATCGCCAGGGCATCCAAGCTTTTCCAACTCTGCCCTGAGGAGAAGAAGGAAGGTTTCCTTTATCAGCGGCGCGAGGCCAAGAGGAAAACGGTCCTCGCGGTGCCTCTATTGGACGACATTTGGGATGAGGGCCTCACCCTCCTCAAGAACCCTTCCACGACGCCAGCTAGAAGAGACCGGTACGAGAAAAAGTACCGGGTCCCAGACACGGCCCCCCTGTGCCTCCGGGCGCAGCCTACCCCGGACTCCGTCGCCTCCGCGGCGGCCAGGAAAAAAGCGGGGGGGGTGTGGCCTCCACATCGACTTCCCCACCGGACGGCGAGGGAAAGAAATTGGACGCTATGGGACGCAGAGTCATCTCGTCTGCAGCGACGACGATTAAAGCTGCCAACGCCTTGGCTATCGTGGCCCGATACGACAGGGAGCTCTGGTACAAACTGGCTCCCCTGCTGGACTTCTTGCCGGACGACAAGAGGGCAGAGGCCCTGGAGATCCTGCAGGAAGGTGAGGTGGCTTCGGACCACGCCATTACCGTTGCGACGGACATCGCCGACACTGGGTTCCGCCAGTTGGGCAACGGTGTTTGCCTTAGGCGGCGTGGATGGCTCAAGGCTACGGACTTCCGTCAAGACGTTCAGACCAGAGTCCTGGACATGCCCTTCGATGGGAACAACCTGTTTGGGAAAACAGTGGATGATTCCCTTCAGGCCATTAAAGCGGACACCGAGACGGCCCGGGCCCTTGGAATTCTGCAACAACGACGGACGCCCTTTCGGAGCAGCGGAGGCAAGGGCGCCTCCAAAGGTTCCGGCGGCGGTTTCTCCTCCTACCGTCAAGCAGCCCGCTCGTCGTCTCAGGAGGCCTACAGAGGACGAGGCAAGTCTGGCGGACCCCGCCGTCGTCGCCAAGGACAAGGCACTAAAGCCTCGTCGAAGCAGGATTGAACCGGCCGGGGGGTCGGGCCCCCACCGAAGCACCCCGGTGGGAGGCCGGCTGGCGAGCTTCGTCAGCGTGTGGGAGTCCATCTCCACCGACCGTTGGGTGCTGGACGCCTTGGCCCGGGGCCACGCGCTCGAGTTTCAAAGAAAGTGTCCGCGCTTCCCCCCCGTGGCCAGGAAAGAACTTCACGTCCCTCAACTTCTCCTGGAGGTGAAGGCGATGCTCAAGAAGGGCGCCATCGAACTCGTCCCAAAGAGGCTTCGGGGCTCCGGAGTCTACTCGAGATACTTCCTCGTGAAGAAGAAGACGGGGGGATGGCGCCCCATCCTGGACCTGCGACGTCTGAACAAGTTCATCAAGGCGCAAAAGTTCCGGATGGTCACCCTCCAGCACGTCCTGGGTCAGCTGGAGGAAGGAGACTTCCTGTCGTCGTTGGATTTGGAGGATGCCTACTTCCATATTCCCATCTTGAAGGGGCACCGAAAATTCCTCAGGTTTGTGGTCCAAGGGCGTCATTACCAGTTCAAAGCCCTCCCCTTCGGTCTACGGTCGGCACCCAGGGTGTTCACCAAGTGCCTCGCACCGGTGGCGGCTCAGCTGCGCCGCGAAGGGATCCACGTCTACCCCTACCTGGACGACTGGCTCATCCGAGCCAAGACAAGGGAGCTCGCCGTGGTTCACACGGCAAGGACCGTCCAACTTCTCACGGACCTGGGATTCTCCGTGAACTACGCCAAATCCCACCTGGTGCCCGCGCAAGACGCTCTGTTTCTGGGAGCGAGGCTCAACACAGTGTCCCTTCTGGCCTCCCCGTCGGAGGAGAGGACCAGGACCATCCTGGGCAAGGTGCAGCGGATTTTGGTGGCCGACGCGGCCAAGGTGAGGTCCATCAAGTCCCTCCTCGGAATGATGTCTTCCTGCATCTACCTCATTCCCATGTGCAGGCTCCGGATGCGCCCGTTGCAGGAGTTCCTGGATGCGCGCTGGATCCAAACGACGGGCAGCTTCGAGGAAAGGATCACACTCGACGAGAGTTTCCGACGAGCGATCCGGTGGTGGGGCACCCGCGCGCATCTGACGGCGGGCATGGACTTCCAGACCCCAGCCCACCAGGATACAGTGACCACGGATGCCTCCCTGGAAGGGTGAGGAGCGCACACCGAAAATCTGCACGCAAGAGGCCTTTGGCTCCCGACGGCGAAATCCCTACATATCAACGTCCTGGAGCTCCGTGCAGTGTTTTGGGCCCTCGGGTCCTTCCTTCCGTCCCTCAAGGGCAAGGTGGCGAGGATCTTCACCGACAACACCACCACCATGTTTTACATCAGGAAACAGGGCGGAACCAGGTCCCCAGCACTGTCCAAGGAGGCGCAGGACCTGTGGCATTTGGCAGTCGCCCAAGGGATGTTTCTGGTGCCGTTTCATCTGGCAGGGATAAAAAACACCATCGCCGACTCACTCAGCAGGGAGCTGCGCTCGTGCCACGAGTGGGAACTACGGCAGGATCTAGTGGATCGCCTCTTCCGACGTTGGGGCACACCCCAGATCGACCTGTTTGCGACGGCGACGAACTCCAAGTGCCGGAGGTTCGCCAGCAGGTTTCCCCAGGCGAGGAGCATGGGCGATACTTTCTCGTTCCCCTGGGAGGGCCTGTTCCTCTACGCGTTCCCTCCTTTGCCACTGCTAATCCGGCTCGTCAACCAGCTCAAGAGGTCACGGTGCAGGATGATCCTCGTCGCACCTACGTGGCCGAGGCAGATATGGTTCCCGGACCTTCTGGACTTGTCAGCGTCCCCGCCAATCAAGCTGCCGGTGGACGCGGATCTGCTCTCCAGGGAAGGAGGCGCCATCCTCCACCACGACCCGAAATCGCTGAACTTGCAGGCCTGGCTCCTGCAGCGCTAGAGTTTGGAGGATACGACATACCGGCCGACTGCAGAGAGGTTCTTGCAAAGGCCAGGGCGTCCTCGACTCTGAAATGCTACGGACACAAATGGAACAGGTTCTCTGTCTGGTGCCACGCACAGAAGATTAACCCTCTACGGATTACGGCTCCCCAAGTACTGCCGTACCTGCTGACGCTGGCCAAAGCTGGACTGGCACACGCGTCCATCAAGATTCATCTTGCTGCGATCTCCCGATACACCAGAACCACGGGGCGGACGTCCTTGTGGTCTCATCGTCTGGTGAAAGAGTTCATGAAGGGACTGTTCAGATCGTTCCCGCCAGTGAAGGCTCCGGCCCCGGCGTGGGAGCTCAACGTGGTGCTGACCAAGCTCATGGGACCTCCGTTCGAGCCTCTGCACTCGGCCCCGTTGAAGTTTCTGTCGTGGAAAACAGCGTTTCTTATGGCCATCACCTCCGCATGACGGGTGGGAGAGATCCAGGCCCTTTCCTGCAAGGCCCCGTACTTGACTTTTCACGACACGAGGGTAGTGCTCAGGACGCACCCCTCCTTCATGCCCAAGGTACCGTCGGACTTCCACCTCAACGAACCCTTGGTGTTGCCTGTATTCTTCCCGTCGCCTTCGTCGCCGGCTGAGAGGACTTTGCACTCGCTGGATGTGGCTAGAGCGCTGAAGTTCTACGTGGACCGCACAAAGTGTTTTCGGAAGACGTCACAACTCTTTGTGAACTTTGGACCTGTCAATCAGGGGAAGGCTCTCTCGAAGGCTTCCATTTCCAGATGGCTCTCCGGCTGTATCATGTACTGTCATCGGTTGGCAAACCGACCGCTGCCTGGCCGTCCGAGAGCCCATTCCACTAGAGCGATCGCAGCTACCACGGCGTTCCTTTCTGGTGTGCCCCTGCTGGACATATGCAGGGCTGCTACGTGGAGGTCGACGCACACCTTCACGAAGTTCTACTGCGTCGATCGGGATTCCAGGGAGGAGTCCAGGGTCGGCCAAGCAGTGCTGCGCAACCTGTTCGCCTGAGGTGAGCCTGGTGAGGAGGTAAGATGCTTAATGTTGAGTTTGATGCAATGCTTAATGTTGAGCC
The DNA here is from genome assembly GCF_040938575.1 of Ambystoma mexicanum. Taxonomy (NCBI): domain Eukaryota; kingdom Metazoa; phylum Chordata; class Amphibia; order Caudata; family Ambystomatidae; genus Ambystoma; species Ambystoma mexicanum. The sequence goes on from NC_090933.1 coordinate 42,151,244, forward strand.
TTTGCCACCTCCCGTGGTTGTGCATGTGTGTACTGCTATGTATTCTTTATTCATGAGCATGTGAATCCATGCCAGACCCCATGCTGGAGAAGGAACAAGTTACTTACCTGTAACTGTTGTTCTCCAGCATGGGTCTGGCATGGATTCACATGCGAACCCTCCCGCCTACCCCTCTGCGGCTCTTCACTTGGTCATACTGCCACTTCACGTGCTTCCAAATCTGAAGATGGCTGCCAGAGGCGGTGCTTAGGTAGAGGGCAGTCATTGGCTGTGGTCAGTATGACGCAGAGACCAGTGATTGGTTATTACTACGAAAGACAGATCAGAAACGAAACTGATACTGGTTTTTTCTTTACCGAGGATTCCCAGCCTGACGACGGGGAATATTCATGAGCATGTGAATCCATGCCAGACCCATGCTGGAGAACAACAGTTACAGGTAAGTAACTTGTTCCATCCCCCTCTTCCTTTTTTAGAGAGGAACCCGGAGGACTGGGACCTAGAGCCGCGAATTACCAGACGCATGCAGGCATTCTGGTGAACTTGTTATCGTACACACCAACGGAATACGAAAAGAAGGTCATTGAGAAAGGGATGGGCTTTGTCCCGATGAATACACATGACATTTTCAGCTTCCGCCAGGAATTCTTTTCCTTCATGAGAAAAAATTCACCTTTTCCAACATTCCCACGGGGAGCCCGAGAGCTCCAAAGTGAAAGCTTCTGTAGGCAGAAACACAATGCGGTTGTGTTTCCGTGCCGCTGTGTTTAGAAATAGAACGTTTTTGTCTTTGTAAATGCTGCAGTATTTACAAATGCAAAAATGCTGTTATTCTGAATGCTGCAGCTTTCGCTGAGAGTCTCCTGGACTCCCAGCGAAAGCTGCCGCTGTCAGAATAACAACATTGTTGTATTTGTGATTGCTGTGGTTTTCCAACCACGGCAATCACAAATACAACGTTATATTTTTAATTGGTGTGCCTCTGCTTTTTGCCTTCATTTTATGTTTTAGGTGCTTCCCTGGGCTTGGGGAGCACAGAAAACATAAAATGAAAGTGAAGGCAGCCTCCTCAGCTCTTCTTAGGCTGCAGCAAGCAAAAGCTCCCAGCAGGGGGCTTTTGCTGCTTGTTTAGTTACCGCCAAGGCAGAGCCAAGGAGGCTGCCTGAAATCACAAAATGGATGCCCCTAGTGCTTGCAATTTTAAAGTTTTAGCTTCATTTGCTCGAAACTTTGCATAGGGACTTAAAAAAATATGTATTTTAGGTATTTGTTTTATTATTGGCCATCTTTTTGGCCAATAATATTTCTGACCGAACCATTCCTTTAAAGAAAGGCATGCACAACCCTCATCATCCATTGTTTGATATTTACGTGCTCCATTAGGTGCACCTTGAATTTTATACTCTTAAGTCATTTGGGACAAAGCCATTCAATCATGGCATTATTATTCGTGTGCATTGACTGCACGACTAAAGATCACGTGATCAAAGCACACACGAGTTTGAGGGGGAGCGGCATGCCGCTCTTGCCAGCCTTTTTTAACTTTATGGTGTTACCAGCGAAATTGGATTTTAAACAGCCTGAGGAAGCTCGTGAGAATGAGCGGAGCGCGTGGCCTCTCTCCACCCAGATGGGTGAGTGCTTTTAACAACTTGGTTGTCATATGGGTGAATAGATACTTTGTGTTCACCTTTTTTGTCGTTGTGATGCATTTCTATTTATGAATAAAGTTGTTTACCAAAAGTAGCTTGGTCTTGTGTGCTTGGGTACTTTTTACATGCATGCCTAAGGGTTTTTTGTAGTGCTACAACCCTAAAGGTAGATGTGTTTTTTTGTATATCTATGGAACTCAGTCAGTCCAAACCCTAACGCACCAGCTATAAGCAGGCAGAGCACTTTTTTGGCTGAACTAACGTGTGTGTGTGTGTGTGTGTATATATATATATATATATATATATATATATATATATATATATATATATATATATATATTGTGATGGATAGATGCCCACATGGCTTGCAAACTTGCCATCTAAAGCATGTGCACTATGTGGCTGAATTTGTACACTAAAGTCAAGCTTTTATCTGCTCCACGTTTCTATTGTGTGCTATTATTTGGGGGCACGGTAGGGCTGCATTATGTATATCCAGCACAGGTGATTGCGTGTACACCTGGTCTCCAGTAGTATGCCTGGAATTATAGTTACTGTTAATAGTAATACCAATAATGAACCCCTCATACGTGGGGTAAACGAGGCGCGTATGGGAAATTCCCATCTTCTTGGTCGCCGCGGATGTCTCAGGGACGTCCGACAGCCTAGTTCTCTTATAGAGGGAATAGCTGCGTACAGTACGTGTCACTCAATCGGGCAGTGCTGAAATATCCCTCTCCTTATATAGTGTGCGCAACCGCAGGTATCATGCATATGTGCTTACCTTCGTGTAGTATATCAGCACTTCTCTGTGCGGGCAAGAAACTGTGCTTCCTCTAGAAACGCGGTCATTTTGTGCCACAGTGTTTCCATCTTATGGCAACAGGCTTCTATGTAGGATGCCCCTCTATACTGGTGAAGGCGGCAGCCATCTTAGTGTGGTCCTGCTCCATCCCTAATCTGACCTGAATCAGTATGTAAAGTTGCAAAATTGGACCCATCGCGTGTATTGTGAATGCTGATTCATATTTTGAATTTTTATCTTCAAGGAAATTTACATTGTAGAGGTCAATCCAAGTATAAATGAACAAACAACTGTATAGGTAGTTCTATTAGGTGTTCCTAGTTTTTATTATCCATTTGCCCTCAGCATGGGGAGCAACCTGTCTAGAAGAATCTCAGGTTATACACTGTCATGATGCATCGCTCCTAATGTTATGCATGTTTTGAGAATCTAATCAATGCCGCAAAGTCGAGAGTCCCTGGTCCTGTAAGTGTGTGTCCTACAGCACAAACTATGTATAGTTGTGAATTAATGCACCCACAATATCCTAGTGTGATGAGGCTGTCATATGTTGGCATGTCTTGTTTGTGCATGAAACACGATATGCTGTCTACATCAGAGGAGGCCGGATGTGTGCTCTTTTAATCACTGCCTGGCTATCATACATGTGTACTGGTTGGGCAAAGGCCAAAGTACTGTATAGGATATACTCTGTGAGTGGTGGTATGACACCTACGGGGTAGTAAATCCCCTGGTGCCTGCACACTGTGTGGTAGCATGTTGTACCAAGCAAAAACCCTGGTGCCATCCTAGTTAATCACCTTAGATGTTCATATAGGTAGTTCCCATTTTGTGAGCAATGTCATTCCGAAAAGGGCAGATGTATGTTTCTGAATTATGTTTTTAAAGTACCGCCAGGTGCTGCCAGGGAATACTTTTGTTACGTCCCTCAGTGTCCGTTTGTAGTCTGTATACCCAGTTTTGTTCCCTGAGTAGTAGGAGTCTGGAAATATTACCTCCTCTTGCTGCAAGCTTGATGTGTTCAGTAATGGTCCATCTCAAGTCACTTTCAGGGCGTGCTTGGTCCAAGAAGCACGAGACCATTGGAGCGGTTACCTTCTTAGTTCTAATGCATGACTTGTAATCTACTATGCGTGGCCTGATCTTCCTTGCCGTCATACCTACATTTTAAGCCAGAGGGGCAAGGGATAATGTAGATGACGTTTTGTGTATTGCAATTCGTGAATAATCTTTGTTTCCATGGTGTCTTAAGACCAATCTCTATCTTGGGACTTTGCGTCGTTTGTGGACAGACTGAGCAACTTCCGCAAGGGGCATGTCCCACTGCCGGGGGGGAGTCACAATAGTGTGCTTTGTCTGTGTTCTTCGTGTGTAGAGGCTGCCTGGTAGCTGTTTACAAGGACATCCCTTAGGTTCTTGCGTCTTTTGATCGCAAACCTAGACCGACCGACCGATCAATGTTTCTACTACCCATGTTAAGCAAAGACCGCAGTCGTATTTGTTTTGTTTTTTTAATAACACATTTTATTAGATTTATAACATACAACCATTGGGCCTTCTGGGGCCAACATTTAAACAACAACATTAATGATAATAATAGAAGTAAAAATAACATTGGATGGGAAAAACATTCATATGCAACTCATGCTATATGCTATTATGTAGCATTCAGTACATAGCGCAGTAATGTTTGGTACGACAGTAGGTTTTCCGCATTATTGTCCACAACCCTTAGTTTATGATGTTAAGATATTGGAAGTTCAATAGTTCATATCGTGTCTTCCCAGCATTGCCATATTCTATCTGCTTTTTCAGGGCAACCTCTGGCTCTGTACACCCTCCTTTCTATTGCGATGCAGATTTCTACATCTGTAATCCACTGATTCACCTCCGGCGGTTCTGCTGCCCCCCACAAGCGTGCTATGTTTCTTTTGATGATCGCTGTTGTGGTCATGAGACAGAGCTTTTTGTATTTTGAGAGATCTATCTCACTGTCCACTCCCCGTAGCAACAGTTTGGGATCCCTGGGGATCGTCTGGTTCAGGACTCTTGATAACACGTCGCCGCATTGCTGCCAGTAATGACTGATTACCGGGCATTCCCACAGTATATGGAAGAAGGTTCCTTCCTCTTCCCGGCAGCGCAGGCAGTTCGGTTCAGCTATTTTACCCCATTGATACAGTGCTACCCTCGGGTAATAGATCCTGTGCAGTATCTTCAGTTGTACTAAGCGTAGTCTGGTCGATATGGTGACTTCACGGGGGTACATCAGGATTTGGACCCAGTCTTCGACATTTCTCCCACTTCACCCTCCCATTTCGACTTCAATCGTTCCAGTTCTGGTGTGGCAAAGGAGGTGATAACACTGTACATCACAGTGGTGACTTTAGCTGGAATATGGTCCACCACTATGTTCCGTTCCAGTGGAGTAGAGTCAGCCATGTCTGAGAGAGCAGGGAGGTGCTGTTGCAGGGCGTGTCGGAGCTCTGTGTAGTGATATCGCTCTGTTTCCGGGAGGTCAAAGGTCGAAATCAGTTCATCAAAAGGTCTGATAGATCCTTCTGTTATAATGTCTTTCACTTTTTCTATACCATGTCTCATCCACACCGACCATTTCGGCAGTTTGATTACCTCGGGGAGGTTCCTGTTGTTCCACAACGGTTGTAATGGAGTGATTTTGTCTCCCCAGCCTATAAAGGTGTGTGACTCTGGCCAGATACGTGGTGTGTGCGAGGTGGTATCACTTGGAGATGCCCTAGGTGTCGCAGCATACAATTCCATGGGGGGTGACGCTCTCACATGTGGTAGTGTGGGGTCGGCATGTAGAGTGTCGTTCATCACCGCCATCTGACTGGTCCAGTAGTATGTCTGTAGCCTCGGTAGACCGATACCTCCTTCCCATACTGACCTTTGTAAAGTTCGGAGCACTATTCTCGGGTGTCCTCCACCCCACAGGAGTTGCCTAAGTACACGTTCTATCTCTTGGAACGTCTTGGTTGGTATGTGCAGCGGAGCATTCTGTAGCACATACAGGTAGCGGGGAAGTGTTAACATTTTGAACAGTGCAGCTCGTCCCAAGAGGGTCAGGGTTAGAGACTTCCAATGTTGCACATCTCTTGTAAATCTTTCCGTAATGGGTTGCAGGTTGTCGGGTATATAGTTGTTAAGATTTCATGTGATCTGGACACCCAGATATCGAAACTGTTCATGCGCGACTTTATATGGGCAGGGTTCAGGGGGCTCGTTTCCCAGTTGGTTCAGTGCAAATAGTGTGGTTTTGGATCGGTTCACTTTCAAACCACTGAAGGTGCCGTATTCTTGTAATAGCTGCGTTACCACTGGGCAAGTTGTTTTAGGTTCTTGAAGGTATATCAGTAGGTCATCCTCGTTTAGTGAGACTTTGTCTTCCCACTCTGGTCCTCCGGGGATGCCTTTCCATATGTGCGTATCTCTTAGCCATTGGGCCAGTGGTTCCATGGCCAGTGCGAAGAGAAGGGCTGATAGTGGACAGCCTTGACGTGTCCCCTTCCCCAGGGCGAAGGATCGTGACGTCCAGCCGTTTACCCTCACTTCGGCCGTTGGCGCCTCGTACAGCAGTTGGATCCAGGTCAGGAATCGCTCGCCGATCCCCATTTTTCACATAATCGCCCAGAGTGCTTCCCAGTGGACCGAGTCAAAGGCCTTCTCAAAGTCTACCGCGAGTACTGCCACGGGGGTGTCCAGGGTCTGGGTGCGCTCAATGGTCAGGTGCAGTCTACGTATGTTCATCCTCGTAGATCTACCAGGCATGAAACCACATTGATCTGGGTGTATTAGGGATGTTATGACTTGTAGGCGCATCGCCAACAGTTTCGCCAGTATCTTCGTCTCGCTGTTGATTAGTGATATTGGTCGATAAGATCCACATTCGTCTGGGGGTTTGTCTGCCTTGGGTATCACAACTATCGTCGCCTTCCTTAAATCCGCTGGTAGGCTGCCGTTGTCTCGGGCCTGCTGATACAGTTTGAGTAAGTGTGGGGCCAGTTCAGTTCCGCCTATCTTCTTCCAGGTTTCAATGGGGAAACCGTTTGGACCAGGTGTCTTTCCGGACTGGAGTTGCATCATAGCTGCCACTATCTCCTCTTCTGTGATTTCCATTTCTAGGCCGGCCGCTTGTTCAGTATTAAGAGAGGGAAGGGCGATCTTTTCTAACACAGAGATTTCAGGGGGAGTCTCAGGTGCGCTGTATAGTTTTTCATAGTATTTTGCAAATTCCTCTGCAATATCTGCGTCTGTTGATCTCGTTCCAGCGTTTTGTGTTGTTATCGCTCTTACTTGGTTGTGTCCCTCATCTCTCCGCTCCAGCCATGCTAGCATCTTTCCAGCTTTGTCACCTGCTTCATAGATTCTGGCTCTCATCGCCCCGTGTGCCTGTTTAGCATTGCCCAATTCAGTGTTTTGTAACTTTTTTTGAGCTAGGGTCAGAGCTCTGTTCGTGTCAGGAGTATCATGGAGTATGTGTGATTCCTCCGCTAGTTTGACATTTGCTTCTGCTTCTCTTATTGATTCCAGGTGTGCTTTTCTTTGTGCCGCGGTCCAGGAGATGATCTCTCCACGAATCACAGGTTTGTAGGCTTCCCACAGAGTAATGGGGGAGTCCACCGTTCCTTCATTTAACTCGAAGTACGTTGCGCTAGCATTCTGTAGACGTTCTAACAGTTCCGGGGACCCTAGATGGTAATTATTCAGCCTCCATACCGGTGGCGGGATTGGTTTACACGTCATAATTGACATTAATAGGGGGGAGTGATCCGAGATGCCTCTTGAGAGGTACTCTGCCTGTGTCGCGGTGTGTATTATTGATGCTGGTATAAAGAAATAGTCTAGGCGCGACAGTGATGCGTGTACCCCAGAGTGATAGGAGTTTTCTTTGCTTTCCGGGTGAAGGTCCCGCCACACATCCCTAATTCCAAATGCTTCGACAAAGGTGGCCAGATTAGTTTAGCGGTTGGGGCCTCTACTGCGGAGGTGTGTGTGGTCTCGGGTATTGTCCATTACATCGTTGAAGTCTCCCCCCCAGGATTAGGATGTCTGAGGTGTCCATAGTGATCAGTGGGGTGATGTCTTCTATCAGCGTGGCTTGCAGTGTGGGTGGGGCATAGATCGCCAGTAGGGAGATCGTTTTGTTCCAGAGCGTGCCTGAGACATGCGTGTATCTGCCTCCAGTGTCTTGTGTCGCGTCCGTAAGGGTAAAAGGAAGTCTTTTATGTATCAGTATTATTACTTCCTCTGGCTCCCATCGTGAATCCTGCTTGTACTGCTGTGCGGTAGTTGGACCGCTTAAACAGTGCATTAGTTGTTCCAGGTGAGTTTCAGTTAGGAAAGCAATATCTGGGCTGTGTCTATTCAGAAATTGCCGCAATAATCGTCTCTTCAGACTGCTTCCCAGACCATTCACGTTCCAGGTGAGGAGCTTTAAGGTTCGGATCTTAGTATCTTGCGGCGTCATTTAGGCGTATGCGGGTGTAAATGACAGTAACATTCTTTGGGGTCTGGCCATTGCGTTCATTTGTACCATGGCAGGGAACAACGATCTAGGTCGCACCAAAACCTGTCTCTCGAGAACTTCAGTGTTCCACTGGGTTTGTCCATCCTTTAAACATAAAATCACATATCCAACTCCCCCCTCCCAATACTTCACCCCCAACTGATGCATCTGTCGCCCCATTACAACTCAAATACAAATTGAACAGATTAAACAAAAGCTGTAGATTCGCAGGCCATTGCTCGCAAGTTCCCACCGTGCTCCAACGCAGGGAGGTAGGGGGGGGACTTTCCAGGAGGAAGGGGGGGCTTCCACCTGTTTTGGCCACTTTTCTAGGAGTCTCTTCATGGCTGTTATAATCATGTAAGCATAGTGTCAACAGTGCACAGTACCTTACACCTTGCTTATCGGGGCCGTCGGAGTTCTTGATTGTTCATGTCTCGGGTGTCAGTCTTCTCTTTCTTGTGGTTGCAGAACGTTGCCTGGCGGTTGTCGGTCCGGCGGTTCATGTCTTGGTCGGGCTCTGGGGGCTCTGTTTCCGTTGCCTCTTGTCTTGGTCCAGTCACCTGCAATGTGTTGCTCTGCCCATTTCCATGCATCTTTGGGGTCAGTGAAGTGGACCGTTGTGCCTTTATAGTATATTTTAAGTTGGGCAGGAAATAGGAGGCTGTATTTCACATTCAAGGTTTGCAACTGTCTTTTGAGTTGGTCAAACGATTGTCGGGCTTTTTGCACGTCTCTGGTGTAATCTGGAAAAAACGATATCTTCGATCCATTGTATGTGAGGGTGCCTTTTTCCCGTGCCGTTTGGAGCAGTGCGTTGCGGTCTCGATAGTTCAATAGCTTTGCTATCACCGTGCGTGGGGGTGTACCTGGTACTGGGCGACCCGTCAGCACGCGGTGGGCCCCTTCAATTGAGAAGAAGTTGGAAAATGGATCTGTTTCGAACATGTCTGTGAATATCTGTTCCAGAAATAATTCCATGTTCGGGCCTTCAACTTTCTCCGGCAAGCCCAGGATTCTAACATTATTACGCCTGGATCTTCCCTCGCTTTCATTGACCCTCTCCTCCATGGTTTTTAGGCGGGTCGTAACTCTAGCTAGTTGTTGTTCTACTTGCCGTAGGCCGTCCTCCGTCCCAGATATGCGTTGCTCTGCTTCTCTTGTACGGGACGTCAGCTTCTGGAGGTCATGCCGGAGGAGGGAGACGTCCATGCTGATGCCATCTATTTTTTGCTCCATCGAGGCCCGTGAGTCTACTATGGCAGCCATGATGTCTTTTAACGATATTGTGCCTTTCGCCTGTGGCATAGTGTCTGGTAGGTCTTGTTCTGACGGGGTGGTCACTGTCGGCGTTGTGTATTGATCCATCCTGCTCTGGGAGATTAGTTTCCTGGGTTTATCCTTGCCCATGTCGTAACGCGATGGTGAGGTGTCTCCGAGTGAACAGGCGCACAGTTTTGGGGTTTCAGGCCGGCTTGCCTAATATTTCTTCTGCGCCCTCCTGGGTCGGGGGCGATTACTAGTCCGTGGAGGTGTGGGCGCCTGTTGGTTAGGCCTATGGACAGTCGGTTCCAGGTATAGGTCGCAGGTCAGTATGGTATTCCTTCACCTTGCTACGTACTGACGAGTGCGGCCATTTTGTCCGTGTCTTCCGGCTGTCCTGTAAATTCACTGATCGCACTACGGGCCCACGAGGGCACGGGTCTTCGCCACGCGTACCGACAGGTCGAAGTCTCTGGAGGGTCTGTGGCGCCTCCCGAAACGGGTTATGAAGCCAGCGGATCACGTGCCGTGGACCTACCGGGCCGCCTGGTTCTGTACGCCGTCTGCGCTCCTTCCCCCGCAGGCCCGCTATGAGCGCGAGGGCCGGGGTAGGGCGAACGTATGGTTGTCACCCTAGGTTGCCGTCTCCCTCTCGGGTCACCCTGGCGGCCCGACGGTGCACTGGGGCCGGCCACACCACTCACACGGGCACAGCGAAGATCAGCCGCCCTCGGGAGATGGTGGTCCCGTTCTTCGTGTTGTTCAACAGGTTCCGATTTGCTGGCCGGGAGTGTTCCACGGGCGATGTGCGTGCTGCTGTTCTGGTGGGATTTCCACCTCCTCATGCGCGGATGTTATTGCTGCGTGCCTCTATTCCCAGCCACAGGTCATTGATTGCAGATCCACGTCGTAGTGACGATCCTTCATGCGGCTACGATCCAACGGGCACGGCCATTTTGTCTGTGTGTTCCCGCTGCCGCGCGGCTTGTTTTCCTCGGCTCCGAACTCACCCATGAATGTGCGATTTTGGCCGGGATCTCGCCTGGTTGTGCCCGATGTGTTCGTCTTCCAAAAAATGTATAATTTCTACAGGAAAGCCATTCGTAGCAGGCTATTTCTACAGGATATCTGCTGCGGCCGCAGGAGCTAGAGGGGCTCATGTCCTCATAGCTCTGGTGCTGGCCACGCCGCCAGTCATATTTGTTTTTTGATTTGATCAAACCGGAGGGGAATTACTCAAAACTGCTATAATCCCTGTCTCTCCTTCTTCTCTGCATGGGTATTTTAATGTCACTTCCCTCGGGATGCTACGTGCCGTTTTGCAAGCATGCCTGACTGTTTTCCTGGCGTAGCCTCTCTCTAGAAGTTTCTTACTCAATTGTTCAGATTGTTACATGTAATCCTGGTGAGTAGAGCAGTTGCGTCGGTATCTCAAAAACTGACGGAATGGTAATTTGTCTCTTAGACTGCGTGGATGGTAACTGTCATATTGCAATAGTGAATTCAGATCTTTCGGTTTGTGATAGACTGTTGTCAGGAGAATTCCTTCTGCTGTAATCCACAAGTCTAGAAACGGTATACTTGATTTGCTTTGTGTTTTGGTGAAGTGTAAATGTGTATCCTGTACATTTAACATTCGAAGAAGCCATCGAGCTCTGTCTAATTTCTTGTGAAAATCACAAAAATGTCATCAATGTAATGATGCCAAACCTTCAAGCTTTGACGATATGGATTATTTAGCATGTATGCTGTCTTTCTCAAAAGCATTAACATGAAGATTAGCTAGACTCGAGGCATAGGTAACCCCCATCACTGTGCCTGAGGCTTGTTGATAAAATTGCCCTTCAAAGAAAAAACAGTTTCTTGTTAGGCAAATCTCTGTAAGTTGTAAAATAAACTGTATTGCTGCATCTGGTGGCGGAATGCAATTTTCCAGCACTTTTTGGTTGACTATCAAAGTTTCTTGTTGTGGCATCTTCGTATATAATGATTCCAGTCCACGCCTAGAGTTAAAACCATTCTGTGTCAGCATCAAATGGTCTGTATTTGAACAAATGCAGCATTGCTGTGATGTCTTCTATGTAGGACATAAACTTAGGCACTAGGCCTTTTAGGAAGACGTCCACAAATTGAGATAATGGATATAACATTGAGTCAATCCAGACACTATTGGTCTCCCTGGCGGTGGAGTTGTCCCTTTAACGTTTCTTGGGTAATGCATACATCACTGGTGTGTCTAGGAAGGTGTGTATCAGAAAATCTGCCTCTTTATTACTGATCTATCCTTTAGCCTCAGCCTCTGCTATGATGGGCCTTTAGGAACCGATAAAAACCAAAGTTCAGACCCGCTGCGGCAAGGCCCTCGCAGGACAAGGCTGCAGTGTTGTTTGACAAAGGTATGTTTTGCGGCGATGGGGTAGCAGCGCAGATTGTGAGCACGGATGGCCTCACCCTCCTTTCTGTGGCCGCAAGGTAAGACTGTGCAGGGAGCATTAGCTCTGCTACACTCCACGCACCTCCCCTGATCTTGTGCTCCTCTCCTTCCGCGCACACGTTGCTCCTGCAATTGGTCTGCACACCCCTCACACGTACACTCTCTTCCCTGCCTAGGTGCGTTCCCTCGCAAATGAGGCCACATGCGCTCCCTCGCAATGTGGGCCGTGTGCACTCCATCACGACTTAGTCCGTGTGCACTCTATTGCGACTTAGTCCGTGTGCACTCCCTCGCAACTTAGGCTGCGTGCGCTCCCTCGCAACTGAGGCCATGTGTGCTCCCTCTCAATGTAGGCTGTGTAAGCTCCATCGCAACTTAGCCCGCGTGCGCTCCCTCGCAACTGAGGCCACGTGCGCTGCTTCGCAATGTAGGCCCCGTGCACTCCCTCGGAACTTAGGCAGGGCAGCGTGCACTCCCTCGCAACATAGACCACATGCGCTCCCTCGCAACAGAGGCCACATGCGCTCCCTCGCAACAGAGGCCACAAGCGCTCCCTCGCAACATAGGCCACGTGCGCTCCCTCGCAAATTAGGCAGCGTGTGTACCCTCGCAACTTGGCCCGCGTGCGATCTCTTGCCTCTTCGGCCGTGTGTGCTCTCCTGGAACTTTGGCTGTGTGTGCTCCCCAGCGAACTTAGGCCAAGTATTTGAATCTTGTTTGGCCTTTTAGTGCCCCTTTCCCCCACTCTTGCCTATTTGCCCGTGAAATACCCTCCCGCAACCCCCGTTTCATAGCTGTTCCTCCTCCCGCCTCCCATCCCGCTTTGACTGGCCCATTGGCCGTGTTGTGGGAAGTGTAGCTTCCATAGCTGTACCGAGACCTCCATTTGGAATTTCATCCAGCCCGGTGAGTGTTGGCCCCTGTACCCCTCATATTTGAATCTTGTTTGGCCTTTTAGTGCCCCTTTCCCCCACTCTTCTCTGTTTGCCCGTGAAATACCCTCCCGCAACCCCCGTTTCATAGCTGTTCCTCCTCCCGCCTCCAATCCCGCCCATCGCGCTCTGACTGGCCCATTGGCCGTGTTGTGGGAAGTGTAGCTTCCGTAGCTGCACCGAGACCTCCATTCGGAATGTCATCCAGCCCGGTGAGTGTTGGCCCCTGTACCCCTCATATTTGAATCTTGTTTGGCCTTTTAGTGCCCCTTTCCCCCACTCTTGCCTGTTTGCCCGTGAAATGCCCTCCCGCAACCCACGTTTCATAGCTGTTCCTCCTCCCGCCTCCCATCCCGTCCATGGCACTCTGACTGGCCCATTGGCCGTGTTGTGGGAAGTGTAGCTTCCGTAGCTGCACCGAGACCTCCATTCGGAATGTCATCCAGCCTGGTGAGTGTTGGCCCCTGTACCCCTCATATTTGAATCTTGTTTGGCCTTTTAGTGCCCCTTTCCCCCACTCTTGCCTGTTTGCCCGTGAAATGCCCTCCCGCAACCCACGTTTCATAGCTGTTCCTCCTCCCGCCTCCCATCCCGTCCATGGCGCTCTGACTGGCCCATTGGCCGTGTTGTGGGAAGTGTAGCTTCCGTAGCTGCACCGAGACCTCCATTCGGAATTTCATCCAGCCCGGTGAGTGTTGGCCCCTGTACCCCTCATATTTGGATCTTGTTTGGCCTTTTAGTGCCCCTTTCCCCCACTCTTGCCTGTTTGCCCGTGAAATACCCTCCCGCAACCCCGTTTCATAGCTGTTCCTCTTCCCGCCTCCCATCCCGCCCATCATGCTCTGATTGGCCCAGACGAGAAGATTCCCCTCCATTACCAGTTCTCACAGGGCAGCCCTCTGCCCGGCAGCCCATTGGCTAAGGACCAGAGGCAAAGGACGGCTCCTACAGACACTGCTCCAAATCGTATCTGCAGGTATCCGCAGGAGAAGCAAGAAGCCAACAATAAGTGTGGGAAGGACGGGGCCAGAAGCAATTACTTCACGTCATACTGCCCAACCACTCATCTAACAAAGCATCACCACTGTAAACTCGTTATTTCTGTAATATATTTGCATTTGAAACTGTACTCTATAAATGTGAAAGTTGCATTGAGAAGTGTGCCCAATAGCCTATCTGTGAATTTACAACTACTGTAGCACCTACTTCCGGCCACACTACCCTACCACCAATCTAACTTAGCATCACCACTGCAAACTCATTATATCTGCACTCAGAGACTCTGTCCTTTACATGTTAAAGTTGCATTAGAAGTGTACCCAACTGCATTTAGAAGTGTACCCAATTGCATTTAGAAGTTGTGACCAATAGCCTCGCTTTGAAAGTTGCATTAGAAGTGTGCCCAATTGAACATAGAAGCTGTGACCAATGGCCTCTCTGTGCATTAGAAGTGTACCCAACTGCATTTAGAAGTGTACCCAATTGCATTTAGAAGTTGTGACCAATAGCCTCTCTGAGAAAGTTGCATTTAGAAGCTTGCCCAATTGCATTTAGAAGTTGTGACCAATAGCCTCTCTCAGAAAAGTTGCATTTAGAAGTATGCCCAATAGCCTCTCTGAGAAAGGTTGCACTTAGAAGTGTACCCAATTGCATCTAGAAGTGTACCCAATTGCATTTAGAAGCTGTGACCAATAGCCTCTCCTAAGAAAGTTGCATTTAGAAGTGCACACAATGGCCTCTCTGTGAATTTAGAAGTGTGCCCAATAGTCTCTCCGAGAAAGTTGCATTAGTATACCCAATTGCATTTAGAAGTTGTGAAAAATAGCCTCTCTGAGAAAAGCTGCATTTAGAAGTGAACCAAATTGCATTTAGAAGTGTACCCAATTGCATTTAGAAATTGTGCCCAATATCCTCTCTGAGAAAGTTGCATTTAGAAGTTGTGCCCAATAGTCTCTCTGAGAAAGTTGCATTTAGAAGTAGAAGTGTACCCAATTGCATTTAGAAGTTGTGACCAATAGCCTCTCTGGGAAAGTTGCATTTAGAAGTGTGCCCAATAGCCTCCCTGTGAAAATTGCAGTTAGAACTGTGCCCAATAGCCTCTATGAAAGTTGCATCTAGAAGCGTGCCTAATACACTGTCTGGGAATATTGTATCTGAAGTGTGCCCAATAGCCTCTCTGTGAAAGTTGCATTTAGAAGTGTGCCCAATACGCTCTCTCTGAATATAGAACTACAATCAGAAAACACTCCTAAATCAACCTATAGCTCGCACCAATCATGAGTGCACCCACTCCATCAGAGTCTATCGGAAACGACCCCCGTGGACCACCCACACACTCCGATCTGCCTTCCCTCCCGTCACCATCCTCCCAAATCACCCCACCCTCCTTCGCACTCCCTCCCATTCCCCTCTCCAAACACCAAGCCAGGGGGGCACGGTGGCGAACCATTCACCCTAAGACCACTCATCCCCTGAACCCCACCTCCGACCTGCCAGCGTTAACCATACCCACTCCGCTCACTATCATACCTGGCACACCCCACCCTGCAGTCACCCACCCCCCGCCTTGCCCTCATACCCCTGCCACCATCCCCCCCGACACTCCACACTCCACCTCCAATTCCCCCAACCCAAACCCGATCATTCTACCACTCGCAGCCACCCAACCACGCCCGAAGCCTGCCAAATTTCCCGCTCGCCCACTATTCCCATCTAGCATCACCCACCCTACCCCTCCCCCTCCACTTTCTCCGCCACCGCCCCATCCCGCTCCAGCACCGAGACCAACCTTGCCTGCCGATGTGAACTGTATCCTATTTAACGCCCGATCTGTAGCAAAAAACAGACATCGCATCTTTGACCTCCTCGCCTCTGTCAAACCAGACCTAGTTTTCATCACTGAAACCTGGTTCTCTGATGACTTCGGCCCAATCGCTAATGAAGCCTTTCCCCCTGACTACTCCCTCATCCCACTGAACCGTCTGTCCAGAGGAGGGGGGTAGCATTCGTCTTCAAATGCGGATGAATGTGTGGAACGGATGAGTACGTAGAGCGGACGAGTACATGGAGCGGATTGGTGCGGATGAGTGTGTGGAGCGGATGAGCATCTGGTGTTGATGAATGTGTTGAGCGGGTAAATGTGTTGAGCGGATAAATTCATAGAACAGATGAGTAGGTGGAACGAATGAGTGGGTGGAGCGGATGAGTGTGTGGAACAGATGAGTGTATGGAGCAGATAAATATGTAGAGCAGATGAGTGTGTGGAACAGATGAGTTTGTAGAGAGGACGAGTATATATGGAACGGATGAGTGTATGTGGAGCGGATAAGTGTATGAGGAGCGGATGAGTGTATGTAGAGCAGATGACTGTATAAGGGGCGGATGAATTCTAAGATCATATATCATACCACACACCACGCTTACTCTCTTCTTTACACCACCACTCAACTAGAACACAGAGATACTATGACACCATTCGGTATAACTGTTCTCATATCAACATCTCCCGCTCACTCCCCATCACTCTAAGTAAACACTGCTGGTTTCACACCCCCAGCGAGGCGTTCTCCTCATGCCTAACGCAGCCACACTGGGTCTGGATAAATCCTGCCAGACCGAACACATACTCCTGATCTCTCAAACACCACACCTACCGCTAAGAAGCAGCTACCACATGAACTCTGCACCAGCTTCACACATACCTGGTGCACACACACCTTTGGACTCTCTCTACTCTCTCTACTGACCCGAACTTCGGTTCCCAAGGGCGTTCAACCTACCAGCGCCTTCAGACCATACCAATGGTATATAAGGCGCTATATAAATGCAAAATAACAATAACAAGTGCGCTCCCCGCAACTTAGGCAACGTGCGCTCCCCGCAACTTAGGCCGCGTGCTCTCCCCTACTACTTAGGCTGCATGCGCTCCCCCGCAATGTAGGCCACGTGTGCTCCCCACATCCCAGGCCACGTGTGCTCCCTTGCAACTTGTCTGTGTGCACTCCCCTGCAACTTAGGCTGTGAGCACTGCCTTGCACCGTAGGTTTCCCTCCCTTCCTCTCACATCTTTTGCTGCTGTGCTCTCTTCCCTATTGTTTTCACCCCCTTGCGTGGTGTTTCCCTGGCCATTCCATTATTTGTTATAGTTTGTTTCACTACTGTACCTTTGCTGCTCGTTTCTCTACTGTATTGACATTGTGTTGTTCTCTTCGGTCTTGCATTGCCTTCATTCTTTACTTCTAGGTTCCTTGTTGTGTATTGTGCTTTGTTGTTGGATTTGACATTGTGTTGTTCTCTACGGTTTTTGGCATTACTTTCCAGTGCCTGCATTCTTAACTTCTAGGTTCCTTGTGGTATTCTGTGCTATGTTGAAGGTTCTGTATTGCATCCGATTCCTAGGAATGTTTTGTTGAGATCTCCTCCCTGCTGTGTCCCCCGCTTGTGCCCTCCTCATGTCTGCCCCCGGTGCTGCCCTTCCTCCCCCGGCTTGGGCTCCGCCCCACCCACCTCCACCCGCGACCTCTCTGGTGTCTCACCTATCTTCTCTAACTGCTAGTCTATTGACCATCCTATCTCTCTCACTAAGTCGGGCAGGACAAAGCTCAAAAGGGACATCCTGGTCTCCAACCCAGGCCTCCATGTCTCTGATACCTACATAGGTGCTTCCTCTAGACAGACCCTTACCGACATCTTCTTTGTTGTTCCCTCTCTAGGCCTATGGACCCCCCATGTAGCCTCTGTTCTCTCTCCTTTTTCCTCTTCTCCCATTAATGGTGTCACCTGGTGAGAGACCCTCCTGGCCCCCTTTTACTCCTCTAAGACCATCATTAATGTCTACTTGAATGGCACCGTCTTGGTCCAGGGCCCACAGGCCAATCTCCTCCTTTTTGATAGACGTTTCCCGCGCCTTATCAACTTCCTTTCTTCTCCTGCTATCCCTACCTACCCCTCTCTGGCTCCTCTGCCACCTCCTTCCTCCACCACCTGTCCGACACACTCTGCTGCTTCTTGGCCCCCCTGTTTCCTCCTTCCTCCGCCACCTCTCTTTCACTCTTCTTCCTCTCTGACTACCCTACCATCTCTTCTCTCCTCCTCCTGCCCATCCTCGGGTACCTCCAACACTTCCACAGGGCGCACCTCTGGCCTGTACCTGTTCCACATTGCTACACTAAACTCTCGCTCCGCTGTTAAACATTCCTCTGACATCTGCTGCCTCCTGGAAAAGCTTGGATTGGATGTACCTGGTCCCACCGAGACTTGGTTCACGGCCAGCTCTGTCACGAGTTTTGACACTCTCCTTCCTGGCGGCTACAAGATCATCTCCGAACCCAGAACCAACCGTCCCAGCTGGGGTGTAGCCTTGACTTTCCCGGTGTGGATCCCTGCTTCTGTCATTCTAACGCAGGACTACTTTGAATGCCTGGTCTGCAGCCTCTCTATCTCTCCTGGCCTCTCTCTCACTGTTGCCACTATCTACAGGCCGCATGGCCAGGCCGCCATCTTCCTCTCTGATTGGGCTGACCTCACCTCCTCCCTCCTTGCCTACTCTGCAGGGCACACCCTGGATGTTCTGATCTCCTCAGACCTCACCCTCTCTAACCCTCTCACCACTCCTCTCTCTTGTAGCGACCACTTTTTCCTTTCCTCCCACCTCTCCCTCTCTCTCTACCCCTCAGGTCAAGCCAACCCCAACACTGGCACCTACCTTCTCGGTCATCCAGCCCATGAAGCGTGTGTCAGTTGAGGCTTTCACCGCTACTTTCTCTCCTCCTCCTATACCTTTGGCTGACTCGCACTCTGACACAACCCTCTCTAACCTTCATCTCTCTATCGCTAACACTCTTAACATTCTTGACGTCCTGGCCCCTGTCATGATGATCTGTCTGAAGCCTACATCCAAGTGCAACTCTTGGTGCGATTCTGACCTCGCCACCCTTAAACGCAAGTGTAAGGTGGCTGAAAGGAAGTGGTGGGCATGGCACACCCTCTGACAATCTGGCCTGCCGACTGCTCCAGAGGCAGTACAAACTCTCTGTCCTCTCTGAGAAGAGAGCCCACATCCAAGCCTGTGTCTCTGCGGGATCTAACAAGAGGAAACTAGAGGAACTGCCCAATTAGTGGAAGGACTAAGGGCTTAGAAATTGAGACATTAAGGCACCCTGCCACATATATTTTGTGACTTACTCCAATGTATGTAAGTCTTCACTTACTTGCATTCAGTTTTTAGTTAAAGGGCATGTACAAATCTGCCCATTCTCACCCTCATCAGAGGTGCCAATATATCCGCTGATCAAATCATGCAAACACACATACAGTTTTTAAAAAGATCTTTTTTCAGCATCTATTAATTTGCCGGTAAACTTTTATCATTCTTTTGTTCATTTTTCAATTCACACATACAGAAATATATAGAGATACATATAATTTCCATAAATAACGATTTCTTCTTCAAATCAATGTTTATACAAAACAAGGACAGATGTATAAAGCCGTCATTTTCATGTAAAGACGGTACATAAGTCAGTATTTCATTTGTGAATAATCGTGTAGCAAAGAAACAGCAGAAACTCCTGTTCTAGTTGTGAAGTTATTAGAGGTACTGGCAAGTTGTGCTAAATATGTATCCTTTATCAAGACCGTATTAGGGTCAGTTGCCAGACAAACAAGTGACCAATCTGCGAGTAACAACTCGGCTGAACTTTTCAAAATATGCAAGGAGCTGGTCAATCCTGTCACAGTCTCTCCCTCTCCTGTTCCCTCCCAGACCCTCTCCACGGCACTGGTTTCTCATTTCACCACTAAAACTCAGGACATCCTGTCGACTCTCTCTTCCTCTACCTCCTCCTCTACCACCCCTGGCCTGTCTTCGGCCGTCCCTCCTCCTTTCCCCTATTCAACCTTGATAATGTTTCTAGAAAAGTCTGATCTATGAAAGTCTCATCAAAGCAGGTTCTTCTTCTGCTCATCCAGAACCATCAAGGACCACATGGACACCCTTGCTCCAGCCTTGGCCGATTTCTGCAATCACTCCTTTGCCACTGGAACCTTCCCCTCCACCCTTAAGCACTCCCTTGTGCACCCATTTCTAAAGAAGCCCTCTGCTGATCCTTCCTCTCCGGCTAACTATCGCCCAATCTCCATCACTCCTTTCCTGGGCAAACGCCTGGAAAAGCTGGCCATTTCCCAGCTTAATCTGCATACTGAATCTGTTGGCTGTCTCCATGACCACCAGTTTGGCTGCAGAGCTGCCAGAAGCACGGAAACTGCCCTTCTGAACACATGTGAAGACTTGCTCTCTAATCTTGAATCTAATCTTCCTTCTGTCCTCATTCTCCTCGATCTATCCTCTGATTTTGACACGGTCAACCATGCCATCCTGTGCAGTCTTCTCTGTGACAACCTGGGTATCACTGGTCAGTGTTAGGCAGAAACCTGTGCAGTTCCCTTAGGGACCACTGCAAAAAGTTTAAGACTACATGTGTTAGCAGTAAACCCAATTGGTAGCAGTCTGTACCACCCAGATTTACCTGGTAGCTGTGGCTGAGCAGTCAGACTTCTCTCAAGAAGAGTTAGGCAGTATATAGAGTATACACATTAGGTACGAAAATACAGTAGCACAAGCAAACACTGACCAGAGCTTTGGTATAAATGTATATAATTATTTATTTAAAAACACACTTGTAAAAATACACTGGCACTAATATGTCAAGCAAGTTCAAACACAGTCACTACAAATATATACATCTGCCTGATTAATTATTCGAGAAGTCTTAGGAAAAGAACACCACTTATCATCTTTGTTTTATCATTTTTATTTTCACCAATAAAGTTTGCAATACAATTAGAAATAAACAAGCTTCATAAAATTACAAACCTGGTCACAAGATTGAGTCCAAAAGAGAAGAAAAAATCATCTCATAATGCATAACACAACATAAATAAGGAGAAAAAGTAGAAGAGAGAAAATTGAAAAGAGACCAGACAATGAGAAGAGAATGAAACAGAAGAATATCTAACTGTATCATTTGGTAGAACAATTTATAAATAATCAATAAACACATCCCCACGTAACATGGCATGATCTTGGCTAGCATAAGAGCAAATCAGAATACAGTTCAGGGTAATAGTGAATTTGGACAAAACACACCAGCATATTGAGTCACCATGAGACTTTAACCATACACATTGAGAAAGATCCCCCATATGTCCATAAACTTTTCAGTCTCTCCTTTCAATTTGCAAATTGCCTTTTCATAGGTGGAGATCGTAAGAAACTCATCCACCCACTCATCGATGCAAAAAGAGCTGGACGACTTCCAAGCCCTAAGAATCATCTTTTTCGCAATTATACAGGGCCTAAGGAACCACATTCTCTTTCTAAAGTCAACATCCTCTAACAATGACACATCACCTAGTACTAAGAGAGACGCAACCATTGGAATGGTGCAGCTCAAC
Organism: Ambystoma mexicanum; assembly: GCF_040938575.1. NCBI lineage: Eukaryota > Metazoa > Chordata > Amphibia > Caudata > Ambystomatidae > Ambystoma > Ambystoma mexicanum. Next base: position 42,172,311 of record NC_090933.1, read on the forward strand.
ACCAAACCTAATCTCTCACAAACTCCCTCCCAGAATACCTTAGTCTTGGGACAGAACCAGATCTGATGACTTAAGGTACCTCTTGCTTGTTTGCATTTCCAGCACAAATCATTTTCCAACAAGTGTCGCTTAAACAGACGCATTGGCGTCCAAAAGGCCCTAAATAGAAGCTTGGTTTGCGACACTCTTAAGCCCCAGTCCATGCTCACAAGCCTCACATTACCACAGCAACGCAGCCAGCATTTTTGGTCAATCACTTCACCCAGCTCCTCTGTCCAGGCATTCGCCGTCTCTAAGTTCCCCTTATGACACGTTCTCAGGACCTTGTACATAGTTGCGGCTGGATGAGCAGCATGTTTGCATGTCTCTAAAGCTGCCCAAGCTTTGCCCTGGACCGCCAATTGTGCAGGATCTATGTTTACGGAGATGATGCTCTTCAGCTTTCTGTACTCTGCGTAGGTGCATTCCGTTAGATCAAAGGTGCAGTAAAGTTGTGCAAACGGGATCCATTCCTCATCTACAATTAGGTCTGCAATATATTGAATCCCTCCCAGGAACCATGCTGGCCAGAATAGCACTTTTCCATGTAGCTTCAAAGCTGGATTGAGCCAGATCGAAGCCTCCGGAAATAAGAAGGGATTGGTTCCAATATAGTTGGACAGATCACGCCAGCACTCCTTCAAAAAAGCAGTCAGGGATTTCGCCTTTTGGACTGTTTTGACACTGTAGATAAGGCCTTGGGGGCCAAATGAGATGATGCTTTACTTTCTCTCAGTATGTCAACCGTTGGCTCCCCATCAGTGTCGATACATTTACACAGATGCTTAACCGTGAAGGCCAAATGATATTCTGAGAATTGAGGTAGATTAATTCCACCATACTTCTGAGGTAGCTGCATTTTCCATAGCGCAGGTCTTGGTGGTTTCCAGTCTCATATAATTTTCTGCATCATTCTATTGATCTCTTTGAAGTAGTACTTATTATCAACACAGAGGTGAGCGCTTAACCAAGATGGCACTCCAATAATTATTTAAAAAGGGAGAGAAATGGCAGAAATAGGAAAGCACACAATACCAACACTTTTAAAGAACCACAGCAAGTCAAGAAAGGCAGGGTCTACTGTAGAGCAAAAAGTTCATAGGCCAGGCCCACTCTTGGAGAGAGCAAGGCAGAATGTGCCCAAGATCACACAGTTGAAGTACACTTTAAAAGTCTTGGCAGATAGTTCAAAAAGGAGTTATATCAGTTCAGAAAAGTTAGTTAACAGGTCCGAGATCACCCCAGGATAGAGAGTGAAGGATTTACGGGACACCTTGAACAGTCTGTTGCAAGGGAGACCAGGCGGGACACAGTACCTGAAATGGTGAGAAAGCTCCAGCGGGGCAGTTGTTCCTGACAGCGGGTGCAAGTCGGTGCTTCGTCCAGGGGAAGAGAAGATCTCGAGGTGGAGGAAAGCTGGAGGTCGTTGCACTGGCAGGGAAGAAAACAGCCGTGAAGTTTCCCGGTTAAAAGGTACTACCCTTTTATTTGCGGTAGTTCTGAAGCGTGGCTATCTGGCCGCCGGGGTGCTTGGCATGGGCGATTCGACCACGAGGCGATCCAGAAGGCGAAAAAGAGGGTGAACTGTTTAACCTCACCAGCTCAAAGAAAGAAGACTCTCCTGGAAGAAGATCTTCTCTGTCGTTGGGAAGTGGTGAGTCGGTTCAGCAGGGCTCCACCGGTGGTGTCGTCGTTGCAGGTCGGCTCTGCTTCTCCCTCTTCGGATTCTTTAGGTCCTGTGGCGACTTCTGAAGTTCCAGTCCCCAAAGCCCTGCTTTTTTGTAGAAAACCCCCATTCATCAGTCCTAGCTGTCACTCAAACATGCTAAGTGGTGAGCCGGGCGGCTCACCACTGGGCCAATCACACAAGAGTGCGACTTGGGTTGCCGAGGCAACTCAGTCCAGGGTGCCTATTCCCCCCTCCCACACATCCTGTAGACCCAGACAGAGTGGCACCACTTTTGGAGGCTTCTGTGCAGAAGCCCGCCAAAAAGTGGAACAAAGGGGTCGACTTGGGTTGGAGTTACAGAGGCGAACACAAACGCCATTTTAAAACCGAGTCCTGCCAAAAAGACCCAACCGGGGAATAAATATTAAATAAATAACCCAGCTGTATCTTTAACATTGCACCAAAAAAGTGGTGCGTTTAAAATGAATGGGAAAATCCCATAGGAAATATTCCGGTGGAATATTTCGCGTGGTAACCACTGCCACCAGCCAGAAACTCGACAAAGGGGGGACTGGACAGTGCCCCCTTGAAAAACAGACCCAGGGGCAATCTAATTACCCCTACCAGTACTTCCACAATATGATGGTGTGTACTGCTTCTGTTCACAATTTGAGACTAGTAAAGCCAATGGTGACTTTACATGCTCTGGGAGACAGTAGTCAGTCCCAGGGTATGGAGTCTATGTTTGGGGGTCACTATGACACCCCTGTGTTACTGCACTGAGGGTGCTGTGTAAAACACATACCAAAACCACATGAAGCCCTATGGAGTAAAAGACCCCATAGCCCATAAAACACTTTACATAGTCAAAGGACATTCTCAAATCATGCCAAAGAGTCCCACTCTTAGCAGGAGAAAAAAATAAACCCAAAAAATCCAGCAAAGCTGCTGGGGGACTCACTAGGTTTGGGAAATTAGCCTATACAGAGAATTCTCCCTAACAGTCAGGTCCTGGCCTGGTTGACCTCCTTTCTCACTGAGCAGCCCTCCCAGGTCCAACTGGGGTCTTTCCTGTCTTCTATCTCTCTCGCTCTCTCTACTTGTGGGGTTTGCAGGGGTCCAACCTTTCTCCCTTGCTTTTAAACCACTACCTGACACCTCTTGGCCACTGCATCGCTACAGGCTGCTCTAACTTTCAGTGTTATGTGGATGACACCCAGCTCTCCTTCAGGCTACCCCAGCCACCTCTTCTCCTTCTCTCATGCCAGACTGGCCGCAATTCAGGAATGGTGTGCCGCCAATGATCTCTGCCGTAATGCCAGTAAGACTGCTCCCTCCTTTTCTCTCTCTCTTGCCCACCCTGGACCCTCTTCTTGCTCCTTCCTGTGAGGCTAGGAACCTTGGTGTCATCTTGGACTCCACCCTCTTCTTCTCTCCTCACATTTCGGACATCTCTAAGAAGTCACACTATCAGCTACACCTCTTCACAGGTATTCTGCCTTTTCTCACTTTCCCCCAGAAGCTCAGTCTCCAGAGCCGTGCTCCTCTCCAGGCTTAACCAGTAGCTGATGGTTCTGTAAACAATGTAAAACTTCCTGGAGATGTGTCTGGTGTTGTTGTGATGTCGAGAAGAACAAAATATCATCCAGGTAAACAATTATGGAGTGGAACAGCAGGTCAGAGAATAGTCTGTCCATGAATCGTTGAAATATTGCTGGTGCATTAACCTACCCGAAATGCATCACCTTATACTCAAAATGCCTGAATGGGGTCCGAAAGGCAGTCTTCCATTCGTCACCAGCACATATTCTAGGAAGATGGTAAGCACGCTGTTGATTTAATTTAGAAAAAAACACTGCCACATGTACATCCTCAAGGATGTCTTTGATGAGGGGCATTGGGTAACGATCGCGGATGGTGACCCTGTTCAATCCCCGATAGTCAATGCAAGGCCTGAGTTCTTTAGAGTCCTGCTTCGGGATGAAGAATACTGATGCTCCTGCGGGTGAATGGGACAGTTGCATGAGACCGTTTTGAAGGTTGGAATCAAGGTGTTCTTGGAGTGCCTTTTTCTCCATCAGGGACAGTAAATACATGCGGCCAAACGTAATCAAAGCGCCCGATGTAAGTTCCATAGCACAATCCTCGGGGCGATGTGGTGGCAGGTCTTGAGGAGATTTGTCCAGAAACACTTCACCAAACTCTGCGACATTCGTAGACACGCAATGTTTCTCCAGCATGGGGTCTGGCATGGATTCACATGCTCATGAATATTCCCCGTCGTCAGGCTGGGAATCCTCGGTAAAGAAAAAAATCAGTTTCAGTTTCGTTTCTGAACTGTCTTTCTCCTAATAACCAATCACTGGTATATGGGTCATACTGCCCCCAGCCAATGACTGCCCTCTAACTAAGCCCCTCCACTGGCAGCCATCTTCAGATTTTTACAGCACGTTCAAGTGTTGGGAGTCCTCGTGCTTTAGCTCTCAAGCTTTTACTGCGTTTTGTACTTTTTCAAAGAGTTTATTCTCGTTTTTTTTTGGTCAATCGAGCCTCAAGCTCCACAGATTCTACTTCCGATCAACAAGGACCCGTTTCGGAATTTTCTACGCCCCTCAAGGGCAAATTTTCGTCAAGTTTTGCTTCTTGGAGGATTCCGGAAGGTCTTTGAGGCCTACCCCGCATGGACATGGCCCAGGACAAAGGAAACCCGACGCCCGGATCCAAGTTTTTTAGGAGCTGCCCTGGATGCGGATTACAAAATGCCTTCAAGATGAGCACTCTCGGTGCCTCTACTGCCTTCACGACAACAAAACGCACGTGGAGAAGGACTGTTTGTTTTGCAAGAATATGTTTGACTGGACAATCAAGGATCATTGTATTCGACTCACCAACTGGCTGGAGGGGAAGAGCCAAGCAGCAGGTGAGAAGAAGAAGTCGTCCGAGCGGTCTTCTAAGACCTTTTAGGGTGCTCCGGCGACGAGGGCCCAACAGAAGGCAAAGCACCGCGGGCACCACAAGCGCCGATGGTTCGGGCTCTTTGGCTGCCAGGCGGGCCGCGATGTCACCGACACCATCAACCACAATCCAACACTCTGGCTCGGGAAAAAGGAAGTCAGAGAACCCGGATAAGCGTCGGGAGAAGTCCCGGTCGATCCCGAAGGCGGCAGCTGAGGGGAAGTGAGGCAGCGATCCTCCCCCCAAGGTGAAGGCCTCAGGCACGCCCAAAGTTGCGAAGGCCCTGATTCATTCGGCTAAGGCCTCGATCGAGGGAGTCACGGCGGCCCTGGCGAAGCCTGCGGAGGCTATCCCAGTGGAGAAGACCTCCGGGCCTAGAGTTTCCCTGCCACCACGGAGGGAATCCTCTTTTCAGCCTATTGATAAGACCCCCGTGAAACCCCAAGCGGAGAAAGAGGGGGGGCACGGTAGCCATTACAGACACAGATACCACCTCTGAAGATGTGCTGGCTGACGTCGCAAAGATCCTGGACAAGAGGTTCGAGGAGGTCCAGCTCTACGGGTGGGATTCCGATGAGGCAGACGAAGAAAGCGATGGTGGTGCCGATGAGGAGCCGCGGACCGTAGAGGAGACGGAGGATCCTACTCACCAACTGTCGCTCCCATCGCAACCGGTGCCTGTGCCACAAGACAACTCGGGAACGATCTTGATGGCTATCCAGGCCTTGTGTACGGATATAAGGACAAGGTTGCCCTTACCCCAGGGGACGATCCAGCAGAGCCTGGACCGTCGGGAAGCCCACCGAGCAAGTGGAGGTGAATCCATCCCCCTCCTCCTTTCCAAACTTCACAGCCTTCACCTCCTTCCCCTCCACCGAGGGAGGAGATGGCGACGACGGGGCGGACGACGGTGGTGACGACGGAATGGACCTCCCATCACCACCCATTTGGGCCTCCCCACTTACAAAATTGGCTCCTTGCACGCCATGATCACCAGGGCATCTGAGCTGTTCCAGCGCTGCCCTGAAGAACAGAAGGAGGGTTTCCTCTACCAACGGCTGGAGGCCAAGAGGAAGACTGTCCTCTCAGTCATGTTACTGGACGACATCTGGGACGAGGGGCTGGCGCTCCTGAAGAACCCGTCCACGGCTCCTGCTAAGAGAGACCGGTAAGAAAAGAAGTACCGGGTCCCGTACTCCACCCCCATGTGCCTCAGGGCACAGCCGTCCTCAGATTCAGTGGTCTCTGCTGCGGCCAAGAAGAAATCGGCGGGGGCGACGGCTTCGACTTCAACGTCCCCGCCGGCCGGCAAGGGAAGAAGCTGGACGCCATGGGACAACGGGTCATCTCGGCGGCAACGACTATTAAAGCGGCCAACGCCCTCGCGATCGTGGCACGCTACGACAGGGAGCTGTGGTTCAAGATCGCTCCCCTGCTGGACTTCCTCCCTGACGACAAGAGGGCCGAGGCCCTGGAAATCCTACAGGAAGGCGAGGTGGCTTCGGACCACGCCATTACGGTGGCCACAGACATCGTCGACACCGGCTTTCGCCAGATGGGCAACGGCGTTTGCCTTCGCGGGCGTGATTGGCTCAAGGCCACCAACTTTCGCCAGGGTTCTGGACATGCCAGTCGACGGGAACAACCTGTTTGGCAAAACAGTGGATGAGCCACTTCAGGCCATCAAGGCGGACACCGAGATGGCTCGGGCCTTGGGTGTTCTTCAACAACGACGGCCGTCCTTTTGGAACTCCAGAGGCAAGTAAGGTGCCTCCAAAGGATTTGGAGGCGGTTCCTCTTCGTACCGCCAAGCGGCCCGCTCTTTGTCGCAGGAGGCCTACAGAGGAAGCGGCAAGACAGGAGGATTGCGTCGTCATCGCCAAGGAGGCCAAGGCTGCAAGACCGCGATGAAACAGGACTGAACCGGCCGTGGCTTCTGGCCCCCACTGGAGCACCCCAGTGGGAGGCCGGCAGGTGAAATTCATCTGCGTGTGGGAGTCCATCTCCACCGACCATTGGGTGCTAGATGCCCTGGCCTGCGGGCACACTCTGGAATTTCAGAGAAGGTGTCCCCGTATTCCACCCGTGTCCAGGAAGGAAAACCATGTCTCACAACGACTTCTGGAGGTACGGGCGATGCTAAGAAAGGAAACCATAGAACTCGTCCCAAAAAGGCTCTGGGGCTCCGGAGTGTACTCGCGGTACTTCCTCGTTTGGAAGAAGACCGGCAGTTGGCGACCCATCCTGGACCTTCGTCATCTAAACAAGTACATCAAGTCTCAGAAATTCCGGATGGTCACCCTCCAGCACGTACTGGGACAGCTGGAGGAAGGTGACTTTCTATCGTCGCTGGACTTGGAGGATGCCTACTTCCATATCCCAACATCACAAGTTCCTGTGATTCCTGGTCCAGGGCGGCACTATCAGTTCAAAGCCCTTCCCTTCGGATTGAAGTCAGCGCCCAGGGTATTCACCAAGTGGCTGGCACCAGTGGCGGCGCGGCTGCGCCTGCAGGGGATCCACATCTACCCCTACCTGGAAGATTGGCTCATCCGCGCAAAATCAAGAGATGTCACCGTCGATCACAGAACTGCTGGATCTGGGATTCTCGATCAACTTCGCGAAATCCCACTTGGTACTGTCGCAAGTCGCCCTCTTCCTGAGAGCCAGACTCGACACAGTGGCGCGATTGGATTCACCGTCGGAGGAAAGGACGAAGGCCATCCTGGGCAATGTACAACGGCTGTTGACCATGGGCATGGCCAGGGTGAGGTCCAGCAAGTCCCTACTCGGCATAATGTCCTCGTGCATCTACCTCGTGCGCCTATGCAGGCTGCAGATGAGACCACTGCAGGAGTTCCTCGATGCCCATTGGATGCAAGCGGCAGGCAGTTTCGAAGACAGGATCTCACTCAACGAGACTTTCCGCCAAGCGATCCGGTGGTGGTGGCACCCTCGCGCATCTAGTGACGGGCATGGATTTTCAGACCCCGGCACACCAGAAAATGGTGACGACGGACGCCTCCCTGGAGGGATGGGGAGCTCACACCGGAGTTCTCCACGCAAGAGGCCTTTGGCTCCTGGAAGAGAGGTCACTGCACATCCATGTTCTGGAGCTCCGAGATGTGTTCTGGGCCCTCAGGTTGTTCCTTCCGTCCCTCAAGGGCAAGGTGGTAAGGGTCTTCACCGACAACGCCACCACAATGTTCTACATCCGGAAACATAGGGCAGCAGATCCCCAGCACTATAGAAGGAAGCGCAGGATCTGTGGCACTGGACCGTCGCCCAAGGGATGTTTCTGGTACCCTTCCATCTGGCAGGAATAAAGAACACCATTGCCGACTCACTCAGCAGGGAGCTGCGCTCGTGCCACGAGTGGGAGCTGCGACAGGATCAAGTGGATCTCCTATTCCGACGATGGGGCAATCCCCAGAGCGACCTATTTGCGACAGTGACAAACGGCAAGTGCCAGAGGTTCGCCAGCAGGTTTCACCAGCCGGGGAGCATGGGCGACGCCTTTTCATTCCCCTGGGACGTTCTGTTCCTGTATGCGTTCCCACCGTTGCCGTTGCTACTGCGACTCATCAGTCAACTCAGACTGTCCCGGTGCAGGATGATCCTCGTCGCACCGGCATGGCCGAGGCAGATTTGGTTCCCGGACCTTCTGGACGTGTCAGCGTCCCCCCCAGTCAAACTGCCGACGGACACTGATCTTCTTGCCAGAAAAGGAGGCGCCATCCTCCACCACGACCCGGGGTCACTGAACCTACAGGCCTGGCTCCTGCAGCACCAGAGTTCGGAGGGTATGATATCCCGGCGGACTGCAAGGAGGTGCTTGCAAAGGCCAGGGCGTCCTCGACTCTCAAGTGCTATGGACACAAATGGAAGAGGTTCTCTGTCTGGTGCCGTGAACAGAAGGTTAACCCTTTGTGGATTACGGCCCCTCAAGTGCTGCCGTATTTGCTATCGCTGGCCAAGGCAGGGCTGGCTCAAGCCTCCATCAATATCCATCTGGCTGCTACCTCCCGCTACACCAGAACTCTGGGGCGGTCATCTCTGTGGTCCCATCGCCTGGTGAAGGAGTTCATGAAAGGACTGTTTCCGATCGTTCCCACCGGTGAAGGCCCCGGCCCCGGCGTGAGAGCTCAATGTGGTGCTGACCAGGCTCATGGGGCCCCCATTCGTGCTGCTACATTCAGCACCGTTGAAGTTCCTGTCGTGGAAGACAGCGTTTCTTGTGGCCATCACCTCCGCACGACAAGTGGGAGAGATCCAGGCCCTTTCCTTTAAACCTCCATACCTGACATTCCACGAGACGAGGGTGGTGCTGAGGACGCACCCCTCCTTCATGCTCAAGGTGCCGTTGGACTTCCATCTCAACGAGCCCTTGGTGTTACCTGTTTTCTTCCTGTCGCCTTCGTCGCCGGCCGAGAGGACTTTGCACTCGCTGGATGTGGCTAGAGTGCTGAAGTTCTACGTGGACTGCACGAAGAGCCTTCGGAAGACATCACAGCTGTTTGTGAACTTTGGACCTGTGAATCAAGGGAAGGCCCTCTCGAAGGCTTCCATTTCCAGATGGCTCTCCGACTGGATTATGCACTGTCACCGGTTGGCAAACCGACCCTTGCATTTGTATTTGTATTTATTTTATTTGTATAGCGCAGACCAGGCCCGGAGGCTACCAGGCGCATTCCTTAAGGCAATGGTTACATAAGTTGCATACAGTGATAATATATCAAACAATAAATATGGCATAGAAATAGACATAGATAGGTAGTACAACGATACATGGATTGTCAAGTAGTACTTCCTTACACAGGTTATTGCAACACGTTTTCAGAATGTAGCTTAGGCATTGTAGGAGGCGAGCCAACATTTGGCTCTATGTTTGAAAAGGTTGAGGGAGGGGAGGTTTCTGATAGTAAAGGGGACAGCATTCCACAGTTTGGCTGCCAGGACTGGGAAGCTAGAACCACCAGCTGTTTGGAGCTTGTATCTAGGTATCAGTAGGCTCTGGTTCAGGGTAGATCTAAGTGAGCGAACTGGAGTGTACAGCGTGAATCGTGAGGAGAGATAAGTGGGGGCCAGATTGTTCATGCATTTGTAGGTAAGGGCAAGCGATTTTAGTGAGATCCTTTGGGTGACTGACAACCAATGAAGGTTCTTCCTGGTATCCGAAATGTGTGCAGATCTGGGGATATTGAGGGCTGCCCTGATGGCGTTATTTTGTATGATTTGGAGCTTGTCTAGGTTACCCTGATTAGTGCCCTGGTACAATGCATTGCAATAGTCAAGTTTAGACATGACCAGGGTCCTAGCAAGGGTAGTACAGTTGTGCGAGGAGAGGAAAGGGCGACATGCTGTGATCAGCTTGCAGGTATAGGCGGCGGCGGCCGCAACTGCATTAGTTTGTCTGTGAAGGGAGAGGGTGGAATCGAGGTAGATTCCAAGCGTTTTTGTGTCTTTGGAGACTTTTATTATATTTCCATCGATGTTAAAGGAACTGAACATAGGGTTCAGCTTGTTTAGTCTTTGCTGAGTACCTAGGATGAGGAGCTCTGTCTTGTCATTGAGACAGAGCTCATGTTGGGCCATCCATGTTTGAATGACATGGTAAACATCATTCAAGGCTTTTGAGTCTAATGTGTAATCACCCGTGATGGGGATGAGTATCTGGGTGTCATCAGCATAATTTGTGTAGGTGACACCCAGATAGTCAAGCACATCAAATAAGGGTTTAGTAAATACATTGTAAAGGGTAGGGGATACACACGATCCTTGGGGGACTCCGCACGGGACTGGTGCAGGGTCAGCCGCGGAGGTGGGCGAGAATACCCTCATCTGTCTGTTATCCAGGAAGGATTGAATCCAGTTTGTGGCCAGGTCAGAGAAGTGAGCTGCAGTTTTCAGGTGGTGACAGAGGATTTGGTGATTAATCAGATCGAAGGCAGCAGATAAGTCTAATAGTAGTAACAGGGCTAGTTTACCTTTGTCTTTGAGATCCTCAATTTGGGTCTTGAGATCGAGGAGGGCTGTCTCCCTACCGTGCTTCGGTCTGAAGCCGGATTGTCTCGTGCCTAGTAGGTTGTTTGATTCCAGATAGTTCTGTATCTGAAGATAGGCTGCTCTATCTAAGATCTTTAGCAGAAATGGGACCGTTGTGATAGGTCTATAATTGGTTGGAACCTCCGGGTCAAAGGTGGGTTTTTTTAGGAGAGGGATAACCCAAGCATCCTTTAGGTTATTGGGGACCACTCCCGATTGAAAGGAGGCGTTGATGAAAGAGGTGATAAAAGGAGCAATGTCATGAGCCGACTCCTTAATGATCGGGGCTGGACAGGTGTCCCCTTGGCAGTTTGAGGGTTTTAAATTGCAGATGATTTTTTCAACCTCCAGAACGGTGAGTGGTGTGAAGCTGAACGGCACCGGGGAGTCAAGGGTTGTTATTTTAGGTGGCCTGGTATTGCTAAATGTAGGGGTCTGGAGGGTATTTTGTTTGGCGTTGATTTTGGATTGCAAGGTGGATATTTTGTTGAGAAGGCCCTCCGAGAGCCCATTCGACCAGAGCGATCACTGTTACCACGGCGTTCCTGTCTGGTGTGCCCCTGCTGGACATCTGCAGGGCTGCTACGTGGAGGTCGACGCACACCTTCACGAGATTCTACTGCGTCGACCCCGATTCCAGCGAGGAGTCCAGAGTCGGCTAGGCAGTGCTGCGCAACATGTTCGCCTGAAGGTGGGCCTGGTGAGGAGGTAAGAGATGCTTAATGTTGAGTTGATGAAATGCTTAATGTTGAGCCTTGCCTCCTCCGGTGGTTGTGCATGTGTGTACTGCTATGTATTCTTGTATTCATGAGCATGTGAATCCATGCCAGACCCCATGCTGGAGAAGGAACAAGTTACTTACCTGTAACTGTTGTTCTCCAGAATGGGTATGGCATGGATTCACATGCGAACCCTCCCTCCTACCCCTCTGCGGCTCTTCTCTTGGTCCTACTGCCACTTTACGTGCTACCAAATCTGAAAATGGCTGCCATAGGAGGGGCTTAGGTAGAGGGCAGTCGTTGGCTGGGGGCAGTATGGCCCAGAGACCAGTGATTGGTTATTAGGAGAAAGATAGTTCAGAAATGAAACTGAAACTGATTTTCTTTTCTTTACCGAGGATTCCCAGCCTGACGATGGGGAATATTCAAGAGCATGTGAATCCATGCTGGAGAACAACAGTTACAGGTAAGTAACTTGTTCCATACGGTTAGGGAGAATTCTCATTCAATGGCTATAGCGACCCCTCAGCAGCTTTGCTGAATTTCTGGAGTTTATTTTCCACCTGGTAAGAGTATACCCTTCTTTTCCCCACTCTTACTTGTATTTTGCCATGTGTATTTCATCTGTTTTTGTGATTGTAGACTCTGGAGTACACCACTTCAGTAGCCCCCTTCTTTTGTGTGTTACACAGCACCTTCAGTGCAGTGACACAGGGTTGTCTTTTAGACTTCCCACCGACTCCATTTCTGAGGCTGACTACTGTCCCCCAGAAAAGGGTAAAGTTGCCATTAATTTTACTTAGGCATTTAACCACAGATCCAGTACACCCCACCTTACATGGAGTACTGGAAAGGGTTAATCCTTAGACCTTTTTATCTGTACCTCCTAGAGCATTGTTTTGCTCTTTTAACATTTAGACTTGGCTGGTGGCAGTGGTATCTACCCTAACTTTTCTATCGCGATTTATACTATATAAATGTGGTATTGTTTTAGGCTATTATATTAGCCTCGAACTTAAACCCGCGTGACCAAATACTTTTTCTTTTGGCTCCGGTCGGGCTTCTTCGCCATTTCTTTTTGTTAAAGTCCTTCTTGTCTTTTACTTTGCGCGGCAAACCAGGGTTGCCTTCTTTGTTCACTGTCTTTTAGCGGGCTTCTGCCAAGAAGCCCTCCTCTAGGCACCTGGGTGTCTAGGTGGGCTGAATGCGAGGGAAGGGTGTAGTCACCCCCTGCTCAGGGTACCCTAGGAAACTCAAGTCACACTTTGCCATGATTAGCTGAGGTGGTTGTCTGGGCCGGACAACCCCCCCTGCTGCTTGATTGACAGCCAGGCTGTGTGAATGGGGGATTTTCGCATAAAAGCAGGTCTCTTGGGCTAGAAGTCAGAGTTACCACCGGAACTACAAGGAACCAAAGAGAAGGGGAGAAGTCATCGGCTGCTGCAACTATCCCATCCCGGTGAAGCCCTGCTGCAGTCCTGAGCTATCTACCCTTCGACGACCAGAGAAGATCCAGTCTGGCGTCTTCTTCCCTTGAGCTTGGTGGGGGTAACCAGCTCATCTTCTACAGCCAGAGGACCCTCTTCGTGGTCGAAATCGCTGCACACTGCTTTAGTGGTCCGGATAGCCATCTGAAGAGCCTCTCCTGTTTTTAAGGAGTGCACCTTTTATTCACCGTCGCTGCCGCCGGCTTCATCCCTGTGTGGTGCAGACCCCTCCAGACGTCGTCCTTCGGATCGAAGCTCCAGGAACCGAGGGTCTGCAGGAAACTACCAGGAACAACTGCCGTGGCACCAGCGTCTTCCTTGAATAAGGTACCTTGACCTGCTCGAGGAATTAGGGTGAATCCCTTTTCTTCGCCTCCGAGGCTTGCCCTTGTCTTCCCTCCTTCTTATAACTTTTGCTTCCTCTGTTGACAATATCTAAGTACTCCTGGCTATGTTGAATCTTGAACTATCCGACTGTGTGATCCTCGACAACAGGAACCCAGTTCCACTTCACACTGGCTCCTGCCTATTGACTCTTGAATTTCTGTCTAAAAGTGTTCTTTGGTTCTGTCTGCCTTGACAAAAGTATTGCCTATGATTTTTTGTCCCCAACTTTCTCTGGGTATCTCAGGTGCTAAGTGTATTTTTGCCCCGGTAACATTTCTTGCTGCGGATACGTGTTTTTTTAGTAAGACCGAGCTGTCATTACTGTCAAAAAGTGATCGCAAGTGTATTCCCGGTAACGTCTTTTGTTTCGCAACACCGGCCCGCTAAAACACAGGGTACTTACCTTGAAGTATACCGTACAAAGTGAATTGGTTAGTGATAGTGTATTTTTATTTTCATAACAACATTTTATTGGGTTTTACAGATAATCACAACATCAACAACAATACAGTAATCGATATACGCATCAGCGTGATACTGCCATTCGAGCTGTCTGGCAGAGGGAGGTAGATCTTGGTGGTCTGATCGCTGTTGTCCGTGACCTTGTCTGTTCGCGGTGTTCGAGCGAGTAACCGTGCTCTCGGTCGAACTGATTTGAGTCTACAGTTCAATAAAGCGGGCTGCCTTGGAGCCATCTGGTTAGTGGAGGCCTTCTGGTGAGAGCTGGGAACGTGGCTGCGTAGTCCATGAATGGGTCCTAGACGTTCAGGGCTCTATTTAGGGATCCTGATCGGATTGCAGTGACTTTTTCGGCCACTGCTATGTCCCAACATTTGGACCACCATAGTGCTACTGAAGGGTCCGTCTTTGTTTTTCCACAACCAGGCCATTGCGATTTTCGCCGCTAGGAGTAGGTGCGTGCATAGACGGAGGATATGCCCTGAGATTGGGAATGAGCCTCCTCCTGTTTCGCCCAGAAGGATAACCCCCGGGACCCAGGGGATGGAGAGACCAGTGATTTCCTTGATGTGTTTTATTATCTCTCTTCAGTATGTCTCTGCCTTGGGGCAGTTCCAGACCATATGAAATAGTGAACAGGGAGCAGAGCAGCCGCGCCAGCAGGTTCTGGGGATTGTTGGGTTGGCCTTGTTGAGTTCAGCTGGGGTGACATAGTACCTGTAGCAGAGTTTGTAGCCACCTTCCCTGTTTGTGATGCACTGAGAACTTTTATGTAGTCTGGACCATATTTTCTCCCATTACTCAAACTCTGTTTCCCGTCCCAAGTCCCTCTCCCATTACAGCATGTACCTTTCTTTTGTGGATGGATCTGCTCTGTCTAGGAGACGATAGAGGGCAGAGGTTCTACGTCTTTTAGTTGGAGTTGTTAGTGAGTGTTCCCGCGCCGATAACTCCCTGGAGCTTTTTTCCCGGACCACCCTATGGAACAGCCAATGTCAGATTTGGGCATAGTGGAATCTTTCCCGCTCGTCCATCCCGAATTTTGACTTGCATCTCTCGAATGAAATGGGCATTCCCTCTTCTAGAAAATCACCAGTTTTCAGTAATCCGCCATCCCTCCAGGACTGGAAGCTGAGCGGGGGCATGCCTGGTGAGAAATCAGGACTGTTCCAAATGGGGGTTAGGGGACCCAGAGCTCCTCGGATGCCCCATTTCCGGGCTGCTGCTTTCCAGCAGCGGACTATTGTGGCCGTAGCAGAAAGGGGGCCGCTGTTTGCCTGTGGTTTTATGTTTGGTAAATGTGGGAGATCTGACGGTGTGACCGGGCACCAGGCCTCTTCGAGCTGTGTCGATTTCGGGATGTCTGCCTCTTGTGTCCAGGAAAAAGCGTGCGACAGCTGCGTCGCTAGAGTGTATCTGGCCAAGTCGGGAACTCCCAGACCGCCTTGCGCTTTCCCCCGCATCCTTATTCGTTTACCGATTCAGGTTTCCCCCCCTGCCTCCCAGACAAATTCCTGAATTTTCTTTTGCGGCGCTGTCAGGGCAGGACCCGGGATATGGATCGGCAATGCTGTACAGTGGTACAGCCATCTGGGGATTAGGTTCATTTGTATGGCGGTAATCCGCCCGAACCAGGAGATTTCGTGGGACTTCCACCTCTTTAGGTCGTTTTGGAGTTCTTTAATTAATTGCGGGAAGTTGCTTGAGTAGAAGCGTGATGGGTCATTAGTGATATTTACCCCGAGGAATTCGATTGATCCTTTCGCCCATGGGATCGGCATTAGGGGGCTGAGGGTAGCTCTTTCCTGCTTAGAGAGATTGATTGCTAGGGCTAAGGATTTGTCCAGGTTTACTCTGAACCCTGAAAGGACCCCAAACTCTTTGATCTCTTCCCATAGGGCCCCAGTGACGATGCTAGGTTGGATGCTGTTATCAACACGTCGTCCGCATATAGCGCAATTTTATATTCATAGCCTCCCACGGATAACCCTCTTATCCTAGTGTTTTGTCTGATTCTTGCTGCAAAGGGCTCCATGGATAGGGTGAAAATCAAGGGTGAGAGTGGGCATCCCTGCCTGGTGCCCCTGGATATATGTATTGCTCTGGACCTGGTGCCGTTTACCCGCAGTTGTCTGGTGGGAATTTGATAGTTGGCCATTACCCATGTTATGTAATTTGGGCCGAAGCCAAAGTGCTTGAGGACAGCCCGTATGTACCCCCAATCCACCAAGTCAAAGGCTTTATGGGCATCTAAGGATATGACCTCCATTCCCACCTCCAGTTTGTGGGCACTTTCAATGATATTTATCGTTCTCCAGATGTTGTCGTGGGCCTCTCTCCCCGGAGTGAATCCTGTTTGATCGCGGCCAATCAGGTTTCGCAGAATCGCCCCCAGCCTGCCGGACAGAACCTTGGCAAAAATCTTGACACCGTTATTCAGGAGTGCAATGGGGCCGGTAGGAAGTGGCCAATTTGGGGTCTTTCCCGGGCTTATGTAGCAGGACTGTGAGCGACTCCGCCATTGAGCCAGTGACCGATTTCGAGGACAGGAAGGAGTTAAATAGGGCCTCCATCTGGGGTGCTAGAATTCTGGCATACTTTTTATAGAAGTTAGCGGATAGTCCGTCTGGGCCTGGGGCAGTGGATTTGAGAGGTTTATTGGCTTCAGTGATTTCTTCGGTAGTGATGGGCGATTCTAGGGATTCCAGCTGAGACAAACTTTGGGGGGGAATAGTTCGCAAATATTATGGCAGGTTATCAATGCTGTGGGGTTCCCCGACATTATGGCTTTGTGGTGCCTCACCAGTTTGCTAATTCTATCCATCTCAGAGTAACGTGTTTTACCATCTTCTCCCACTAGTTTGAGGATATTGTTTCGGCTGCAGATCTTTTTCAACTTTTGCGCTAGCATTTTGTTTGCCTTATTCCCTTTACTACAGTAGAACTGTCTTGTGAAGGCCAAGGATTTGGCAGTTCGGTCGGCGCAGTGCATTTCTAGCGCTATTTTGGCCTTCCTCAGAGCTCTCTCTGTTTTCCTGGAGCTGTGTGACTTCAATTCGGCCTCTAGTTGATTTACCTTATTCTCCAGTTTGGCTGCCGCGATGTTCAAGATTCTTCTCTGTTCCACTCCGGCACTAATTAGGGACCCTCTGACGACTGCTTTCATCACGTCCCAAATGATGTTGATGGGGGATCGCTCCGTTGTGTTCTCCTTGAAGTAGTTGGATATCGTTTCCTCCACTTCCGATCTGATACATTCATCTAATAGTAAGGAGTCATTCAGTTTCCAGTGTCTCTGAACAGGGTGCTTTTGGCCCGATATTACTAGGTTTGCGGACACTGGGGCGTGATCAGATATCATGCATGTGTGAATTTCTGCCTTGTTTAAGCATGGGAACAGTACCCCGGAAATTAGTATGAGGTCTATTCTTGAGAATTCTTAATGTACACAGGAGTAATGGGTATAGTCTCTCGAGGTTCCATTGAATAGCCTCCAGGCATCGACAGATTCGGTCTCCCTGAGTAGCTTAGCTAGGGATAGAGCTTGCACGAAGTCCGCTTTTGTAGGGGGCAGAGTTTTGTCCATTTGGGTGTTTGGCATGGAGTTGAAATCCCCCGCCCATGAACAGGTGCCCTTCTCGGAAGGCCAAGATGGTCGGGATTAGGTCCGAGATAAAGTTGGCTTGGGACGTGTCGGGGCCATAGATTGTAACGATAGTGATGGGGAGCTCCTCAAATAGGCCCTTGACTAAGAGGAAGTGACCTTCCGGATCTCTTCTTATTGTGATTTTAGATAGCGGGACCTTATCGCTTAGTAGTATTGCCACCCCCCTTTTTTTCTTTCCAGAAGTGGACGAAATAAGCTCTTTTGTACCTGTTGAATCTCACTCTGCATTCGTCTTCTTGCAGCAAGTGAGTTTCTTGGAGGAGAACCATGTCTCCGGATAATTGCGTATGTCTATGTTCGACTGATCTGTGCTTCCTTGGCGAGTTCAGGCCTTGGACGTTCCATGAGAGAACTATTACCTCGCTTGTATCAGCCATCTCCTCTCACTTCTGTGTTAGCTGTGTTTCGCCCTGTGTCCCCCGCTGAGACTTGTGCTATTGAGAGCGGTGCGAGATCGGGGTGTTGGCAAAGTTTAGAAATTGTTGTTGTTGTGACATGTTGTCGATTTGAACTCATAGGAGAAACGTCATCCTACGGCCACTGGGAAAACTGGTGGCACCAATGCGCTAGAAGTTGGCCAACTGGCCCGCCAAACTGAGATTAGTTGGAGCTTGAACGTTGCTCCCGCACTGTTATAGTAGTCGTAGGCCTTTTTCGTTAAGGAACCTCCATGCTGGGAGGATCTTGATTCATCCCGAGCTGGTGGGTTCCCTCTGCCTTTGGTTCATTGATTCAGGAAGAATAGTTGTCATGTCCTGGGGATCCTTGTTTCTCTGGTGGAGTTAATGGATGGTCATCCCGGGTTGGAGTCCTTCTTCGGGGGGGCCACGGAGTCTGCGTTTCCTTCCGGATTTCGACCAGTTTCCAGTTTCCCTGCCCGGACTTTCTGGGGGGTGCACGGTTTCATTCTTCGGATTCCAATTCACCCTCTGTTCTCCTGACACCCATGAATTTGTCCGCCTCTTTCAGTGAGTGGATTTGTTTCTGGGCCCTTCCCATGTGAATCTGACTGAGGTTGGGAATCCCCAGTGGTATGGGACCTTCTTTTCGCGCAGCCACTCTGTGAATGAACGCATAGCTTTTCGTTTTTGGAGAGTGGAGTTCGCTAGGTCTTGGTAGAGTGAGATTATGGATCCTTGGAAGGTGATTTGGCGCATTTGCCTTCCCTTGCGCATGATTTCCTCCTTGATTTGGAAAAAGTGGACTCCCTCCAGGGCTTCTGGGCGTAGTGTAGATGCCTGTCTAGGGATTGTTCTGTTCACCCTATCCAGTTCCAGAGGTGCCTCATCTGGGAGGATAATTATGAACCTAAGCAGATCCGAGACGTAGCTTTTGAGGTCTGCATCTGGGATGGAGGATGGAATCCCTCGTAGGCGGATATTGTTCCTTCGGGACCGATTCTCTGCGTCCTCCTGCTTCGATTCCAGGAGGTCGCATTTCACCTCCAGGGCAGCAATTCTATCCCTGTCCTGCTCCTCTTCAAATCTTTGGTCACAGACCTCGGATTCGAGTTCTGCTGTTCGGCGTTCTACCTCCACCACTCTTTTGTCCAGAGAATTGATTTTTTTCGTGACCTCTTCCGTGCTTTTCTGGATTTCTTTGGTTAGTGCTGATAGTAGATCTTGGAGATCGGCCTTTGTGACCATTTGTGATCGGCTGTGAGCTGATGCAGCTGTGGTGGACGTGGTGCTGCTGGTGGAGTCCTCTGGCGGGTCCCCCTTTTTGGATATTTCGATAGATTAGCTGGGCATTAGGGCAGCGATGTCCGTTTGCTTGGATGCCTTCCCGCTTTTTGACATTTTGCCTCTGTTAGGTGATCCCAGCCACGCTTTCTAAGGAGTGTTCCTGGCTCCCCTCCGCAGGTGAGGGGCCCAGGAGTCAGCACTTGTTTCCCACCCTCCCGGGCTCCAGGTTCTGCTTCAGATTTTCAGATGGGGAGGGGAGGGTGTGAGTGCGCAACCACTTGGCGGGCCGTTTGCTGGCTGCAGTGGGATCCAGTGGGCACTTTGATGGATGCGGATTAGAAGTGACGAGGCTGCTTGCAGGAGGGTGAAGGTTCAGGACACCGCTGGGTCTAGGTGAGTGTCCTGATTTGGGCCCCTTGAGGATAGGACTGGTGGCAAAAGTTGGCAGGGGGACCGGGAGCCAGGCAGGACTCAGATGGGCCCTCCTCCCCCGCAACCCCAACTCCTCACCTGCTTCAATTCGGAGCGCTGTGTCTTTAAGGGCTGGGCTTTTGGTCTGCCCCCGGGTGAGCCACTCGTGCAGGCCGGCAGGTCTGGTGTTGCTGGAGGGGCCAGAGACCTAGATGGTCCGCCGGCAGGGGCTCACTCCACTGGCTTGATGGACGGCTGGATGCTGTCTGAGGCGGGCACGGCCGACAGGCTGCTGTGCCTGTTCGGCGGTTCTCCGCCCCTGGGAATATATTCCAGATCCCCCGCCGATGCGGCCGGGCCTTGTGGGTGGAGCGCAGGGCCCCATTTCAATGCAGCAACAACCCTCCGGAGCGTTGGGTGGGCTGCGGCAGCTGGCGGATCTGCCCTGGGATGATCCGGGCAGGCACCCACGAATTGCCTCCGCTTTGGGTCCCACACGGGGGTCAGGCGCGGCCCCCTGGTTGACGGTGCTGTGGGGTGCAGCGGGTGATTGCGCTCAGATCAGCGCCGTTGGAGGGGTAACATACGGGTGCTAGGCGGGAGGAAGGGAGTAGGAGGCTCCGGGGCAGTGGGTCTTGAGCAGCGGTGTGTCGCTGTGTGCTGGGACGCCTCATACCTCAACCCCTGGAGTCACCCGGGAGGGATGCCGATGCAGGGTGTTATGGTCCCGGTTGCAGGCTCACTCGTCGGAGTGCTGGGTAGCCTGCGAGCGAGCTGGAGTCATTTAGCGGCTTTGGCGGCGTTAACATGCCTGCTCCTCCCCCTTATGGACGTTCTTCATGCTTTGGGGTCACGGCGGCCATCTTGTCGCTGAGTGGGTCCTGTTGTGAGAACAGTCTGAATCATGTTGGATCGGCATCGGAGCGGGGACCCACTCGAGCGGTCGCTGCAGCAGGGTTTCCCCAACAAAATGCTTCAATTGAGGATCCCAACGGGGTCTGGAAACGGCACTATTGTTGTGCGGCACATTGGGCCAGGCAGGAGCTCCTAGGAAGACATGCCGATCACGGCAGCTCCGAGCCACGCCCCCCGTGATGGTGTATTTTATGTGTGTTTTTTTAATTAATAGAAGTGTCTTGTTTACAACAAATGGTTTAAAATAAATGTACTTATATTTTTTACCTGAAACCTTGAGTCAGTGTTTGCTTGAGTCACAGTAATTGTGGTCCCTTTGTGTAATCTCTGCTACTGCACATATACTCTTGAGATAAGCCTGGCTGCTCCACTACTGCTACCACTTTAACATAGTAGTATAGGCGTGTACCAAAGGTAAAACTTGTATTGCCACCTGTAGTCTTAATTGTGTGTAGTGGTCCCTAAGGGCACTGCACAGGATTCTGCCTAACACTGGTGTACAGCAGTGAGGATTTGGAAGTAGAGTGATTACACTTAGTGCTGCTGTTGCTTGGGTTCAACTAACCACAAGGCTAACACCACTAATTCTATTTAACTAAGAAATCATGTCAAATATAGAAAGCTACACTGAAGAGGGTCTTTTGAACTACAATGCTGAGGTTTTGAGAACCATGTGTAGAGAGAGGAGTCTTTCTGGTAAAGGAAAAAATTCTGAATTGATTGCAAAGTTAATGGGAAAACAAAGTCTGGAGAGTGGGTCAGAAGGGCCTACCCCTCCAGCAAATGTGGATACTGATGTTTCTGATTCTGAGAGTGTTCATTTTGAAGAAGTAGATGAGTCCTTGTTAGGAAACCCTACAACTCCTTTGCCTGCTCAGAAAGCACAACCTCTGTCCACAGGGACCCCCACAGTTCCTACACTTACTCCTGAGTTTATTGCACTTGAGAAAATGAGACTTGAATTGCAAGTGAAACGTATTGATGCACAAACTGCCATGAAGCACCAAGAGTTAAGGCTCAGAGAAATTGAGCTGAATCATGAACTAGAGATGAAGAAATTGTCTATAGAAAATGCTTCTCTCCCAGAGTCTTCTAGGTCTTCCAGCCCTAAGAGACCCTGTATGCCAAAGGAAATGATTGGTATGTATGAGACTAAACTTGATGTTTTGGATTGGTTAGCAATGTTTGAGTACAATCATGGGATTCAAGGTATCTCAGGGAATCAGCTGATTCCCTGGCTTTTCTCTAGGCTTCCCCCTGTTGTAAGTGATGCTGTAATGGAGTTGGGGGAGGAGGAAAAACAGGATTCTGAGTGTGTGAAGGTAGCATTAATAGCTAGATTTAGGAAGACCCCTTCCCAGTATCTTAAGAGGTTTAGAACCTTCAAAAAGCATGATGGTACCCCTTGAGCTACCTGGGTGTGTGAATGTTTGAAAAACTTAGATGGTTGGGTTAAGGGTTACAACGTGAACAATTATGAAGGTTTGCGGAATCTTGTAATGTTGGGGTCTATTTTTGATGTCTGCTCCCCTGAGCTCAGACAGCACTTGGCTGATTCAAAGGAGATAGATCCTAAGAAACTAGCTAGGGCTGCTGACTTGTGGGTTGCCAACAGGGCTGCTCACAAGGATTCTGGGGTAACTCAGAGAAAGGATGAGGGAAATCAGCCAAAGAAAGACAACAGAGAATTCCAATAATTCCAATCCAAAAGAGGGCCCCAAACATAAGCAAGGTAAGCCACAAGGGAAACCGAATCAGGCTAGTGTACCATCTGGTCCCAAACCAGATGGAGGTCAGAACAAACCCCCATTCCAGAGAGCATTTGGGAAATGCTTTGTTTGTGGATTGCCTGACCATGTAAAAGGAGATCCCAGATGTAAGGGTAAACCTTCAGGGGTCAACACTGTCTCCTTAGCCTTCTCCCAGGTGGATGAAGTAGCTATGGCCAGTGGAAACTTTCAGTTACTAGCTGATGAGCCCATGAGAGTCTCAGCTAGTGTTTCTTTAGTGTCCTTGGGTCTTTGGGAACAACAAAATTTAGATGTCTACAACTTAATCCCAGATAATACTAAAGAGTATTATAAAGATAGTGTTCTTGTGAATGGTCAGGAAACCCCTGCCATCAGAGACACTGGAGCCAGCATAACTGTGGTTGATGAATGTTTTTTCAAGGACGAGGATGTTGCTAAGGCACCCAATCACCTAACCAAGTTAGTTGGAGGTCCTGTGCAAATGGTTCCCCAGTTACCAGCTCTCATCCAGTGTAATGACATGACTGTCGGAATACCTGTAAGTGTGCAGAATAACGTACCTGGGAGGGTCCTGCTGGGTAACGACCATAGCCCCCCAGCAGAAGGAAGCAGGAGCTCACAAGGTCTGCAAGGGAGAGAACCTTGAGAGGCTCTCCTGGGGACATGATAGAGGAAACTATCACCCCAAGCCCACAGGACTTACCTACTGCAATTGCAGGTCAGATAGAGACAAAGGGGAAACCCAAATCTGCCAGCAAGAAACCAGCAAGCACCCCTGTGCCAAGAAGGACATCTCCTAGACTGTCCAAAGTCACATCTGTGATTCCTCCACCAGCTGAGGCTGAGTGTGAGGTTCAACCCTGTATGGTTCAGCTAGATACTGAGGAATCAGATCTAGAAGAAGATCTTACTCTGGTAGGGGATATTGACCCTGTTGACCATCCTGAGCTGCAGTCTTTACTGGCAGAAGGGTGGCCCAACATGGTAGATTTCAGCAAGGGACAGAGGGAGTGTCCTACCTTGGAAGGTCTTTGCCTACAGGCAGCTTCTCAGCTCAATGGGACTGAGCCTGGGAAGTATAGGTTGCACTGGGACGATGGCCTCTTCTACAGTGAACCGACTGAGTCAACCCCTGGGGACTACAAAAAAACTTGTAGTACCTCTAGTGAACCGACTCAAGTTTCTGCAGTTAGCCCACAAGATACCTTTGGCCGGTCACTTAAGTTTTAAGAAGACCAAGGAAAGACTCTCTCTTTACTTCTACCTGCCTAAGATTGGCTCAGAAGTAGACAAATTCTGCAGGAGTGGCCACACTTGCCAAACCTCTGGCAAGAGTGGAGCCAAGAATGTGGCACCCTTGGTGCCTCTCCCAGTGGTGGGAGTTTCTTTCGAGAGGGTTGGGATTGACATTGTTGGTCCTCTTGACCCTCCCACATCTTCAGGCAACAAGTTTATCCTGGTTGTAGTGGATCATGCCACTAGATTTCCTGAAGCCATACCTATGAGGACTGTTATGTCTCCGGCTGTGGCTAAGGCCCTACTTGGTATTTTTACCAGAGTAGGTTTTCCTAAGGAGGTGATACCTGACAGGTGGTCACATTTTATGTCCCACTACATGCAAGCCATGTGGAAAACCTGTGGAGTCACCTACAAGTTCTCAACTGCCTACCATCCCCAAACCGATGGGTTGGTGGAGGAGTTTAACATAACTATGAAAAGCATGATAGGTGCTTTAGAAGAACCCCTTAAGAGAAAGTGGGACCTTCTACTGCCATGCCTTCTTTTTGCATATAGAGAAGTCCCTCAGGAGGGAGTAGGATTCAGTCCCTTCAAACTTCTTTATGGCCATCCAGTCAGAGGTCCATTGGCCCTGATTAAGGAGGGGTTGGAGAGTGCTCCTTCCCCCAAGCCAGTCAGAGTGACTGACTATGTGATAGGTCTCTGGAGGAGAATGTCACACATGATGGCAGAGGCAAGTGATAACATGAAGGCTGGACAAGCTCTGGTCAAACATTGGCATGACCAGAAGGCTAATATGGTTGAGTTTACTCAAGACCAGCTTGTTCTTGTTATGGTCCCCACAAGGCAGAGGGTCTTGCAGGACAAATGGATAGGACCCTTCAAAGTTGTGGGTAAACTTGGAGAGGTGAACTATCTGGTGGATTTAGGCAATCCGAAGGAGGCTCCCAGAGTCTTTCACACCAACTATTTGAAGGCTTATGTCTCTCGACCTGATATAGGAGCTTTCCTTCTAGCTTCAACTCAGGAGGAGGAGGAGAGTGAACCTCTACCTGACCTCCTCAGAGGCTTATCTTTAGATGAGCAAGTGGAAGGAGTTGATCCCTCTTCCAGTCTCACATCTGACCAGCAGGATGAGTGCAAGTTACTGTTAAATCAGTTTGCCTCCCGGTTCTCACTTTCACCAGGCTTGACCCCTTGGGGCCAACATGATATACTCACTGGTGACTGTTTGCCTGTCAAAAGCAGGGGGTACAGAATGTCTCACAATGTAAGAACCCATATAAGGAATGAGGTCAACAAGATGCTTGATCTCGGGGTTATAGAGCCCTATACTACTCCGTGGTCTAACCCAGTCGTGCTTGTACCAAAAGCAGGATCCAAGGAGTTGAGATTCTGCTTGGAATATAGAGCTCTAAATGCAGTCACCAAGACTGATACCCATCCTTTACCTAGGACAGATGAGCTGGTGGACAAACTTGGTGCAGCCAAGTACCTCAGCACATTTGACCTAACGTCAGGCTATTGGCAAATAGCCCTGACAACCATGCCAAGGAGAAAACTGCATTCTCCACCCGAGCTGGCATCTACCAATTCAAGGTAATGCCTTTTGGACTAAAGAATGCACCTGCTACATTTCAGAGGATGGTCAATCAAGTTCTGAATGGGATGGAGGACTTCTGCATGGCATACTTGCATGGCATTGCAGTGTTTAGCCCTACATGGAAAGAACATATTGAACACCTAGGCTATGTATTGCAGGCTCTGGAACAGGCCCATCTGACCATAAAGGCAAGTAAATGTCAAATTGATCAGAGTACAGTGGTCTACCTTGGACATGAGGTAGGAGAAGGTGAAATAAGGCCATTGCCTAGCAAAGTACAAGCTGTACAAAACTGGGCCACCCCTACTACTCAAACACAAGTGAGCGCCTGCTTAGGTCTCACTGGGTATTACAGGAACTTCATAGAGAACTATGGGACCATAGCTTCTCCCTTGAATGTAATCACCTCTCCCAAGTTCCCTAAAAAGGTCAGGTGGAATGAGAAGTGCAATCAACCTTTGAAGGTCTAAAGAAAGCCCTTTGTCAAGCAGTCCTAAGAGCTCCTGACTATCACCAACTCTTCATTGTACAAACTGATGCTTCTAATGTAGGTATAGGTGCAGTTCTTAGTCAACTGGATGAGAAAGGTAGGGAACACCACATTTGTTTCATCCGCAGGAGGTTAAACGATCCTGAGACAAGCTGGGCAACAATAGAACGTGAATGTTTTGCTATTTTGTGGTCACTGACGAAGTTTAGATCATACTTGTATGGATCTACCTTCATCATTCAGACTGACCACCAACCCTTGAGATGGCTGATGCAAATGAAAGGGGAAAACCCAAAGCTACTCAGATGTTCAATCTACCTGCAAGGATTTGATTTTTCCATTGAGCACAGAGCAGGAAGTCACCACCAAAATGCTGATGGTCTCTCTAGGATGTTTGTAACCGACTAGAGGTATGAGAACCATCCAGGAGTGGATTAAATCCTCCTGTCCCTTAGTCTGGGGGTGGGGGGCGAGTGTTAGGGAGAATTCTCATTCAATTGCTAATTTCCCTTACCTAGTGAGTCCCTCAGCAGCTTTGCTGTATTTCTGGAGTTTATTTTCCACCTGGTAAGGGTGTACCCTTCTTTTCCCCACTCTTACTTTTATTTTGCCATGTATATTACATCTGTTTTTGTGATTGTGGACTCTGGAGTACAACACTTCAGTAGTCCCCTTCTTTTGTGTTACACAGCACCTTCAGTGCAGTGACACAGGGTTGTCTTGTAGACTTCCCACCGACTCCATTTCTGAGGCTGACTACAGTCCCCCAGAAAAGGGTAAAGTTGCCATTAACTTTACTTAGTCATTTAACCACAGATCCAGTACACCCCATTTTACATGGAGTACTGGAAAGGGTTAATCCTTACCCCTTTTACCTGTACCTCCTAGAGCATTGTTTCTCTCTTTTAACATTTAGACTTGGCTGGTGGCAGTGGTATCTACCCTAACTTTTCTACCGCAATTATACTATATAAATGTGGTATTGTTTTAGGCTATTATATTAGCCTCGAATTTAAACCCGCTTGACCAAATACTTTTTCTTTTGGCTCCGGTCGGTTTTATTCGCCATTTCTTTTTGTTAAAGTCCTTCTTGTGTTTTACTTTGCGTGGCAAACCAGGTTTGCCTTTTTTGTTCACTGTCCTTTGGCGGGGGTCTGCCAAGAAGCCCTCCTCCAGGCGCCTGGGTGTCTAGGTGGGCTGAATGTGAGGGAAGGGTGTAGTCACCCCCTGCACAGGGTATCCTAGGAAACCCAAGTCGCACTTTGCCATGATTGGCTGAGGTGGTTGTCTGGGCCGGACAACCCCCCTGCTGCGTGATTGACAGCCAGGCTGTGTGAATGGGGGATTTTCGCATAATAAGGCCGGTCTCTTGGGCTAGAGATCAGAGTCGCCACTGGAACTACAAGGAACCGAAGAGAAGCAGAGAAGAAGTTGGCTGCTGCAACTATCCCGTCCCAGTGAAGCCCTGCTGCAGTCCTGAGCTATCTACCCTTCGACCTCCAGAGAAGATCCAGTCTGGTGTCGTCTTCCCTTGAGCTTGGTGGGGATAACCAGTTCATCATCTACAGCCAGAGGACCCTCTTCAAGGTCAAAATTGCTGCACACTGCTGTAGTGGTCCGGATAGCCATCTGAAGAGCCTCTCCTGTTTTTAAGGAGTGCACCTTTTGTTCACCGTCGCTGCCGCCGGCTTCATCCCTGTGTGGTGCAGACCCCTCCAGACGTCCTCCTTCGGATCGAAGCTCCAGGAACCGAGGGTCTGCAGGGAACTACCAGGAACAACTGCTGTGGCACCAGCGTCTTCCTTGAATAAGGTACTGTGTTCTGCTCGAGGAATTAGGGTGAATCCCTTTTCTTCGCCTCCAAGGCTAGCCCTTGTCTTCCCTCCTTCTTATAACTTTTGCTTCCTCTGTTGACAATATCTAAGTACTCCTGGCTACGTTGAATCGTGAACTATCTGACTGTGTGATCCTCGACAACAGGAACCCGTTTCCAATTGACACTGGCTCTGGCCTATTGACTCTTGAATTTATGTCTAAAAGTGTTCTTTGGTTCTGTCTGCCTTGACAAAAGTATTGCCTATGAATGTTTGCCCCCAACTCTCTCTGGGTATCTTGGTGCTAAGTGTGTTTTTGCCCCGGTAACATTTCTTGCCGCAGATATGCGTTTCTTTAGTAAGACCGAACTGTCATTACTGTCAAAAAGTGATCGCAAGTGTATTCCCGCTAACGTCTTTTGTTTCGCAACACCGGCCCGCTAAAACACAGGGTACTTACCTTGAAGTATACCGTACAAAGTGAATTGGTTAGTGATAGTGTATTTTCCGTGTGGTTTTTGAATTAATAGAAGTGTTGTGTTTACAACAAATGGTTTAAAATAAATGTACTTATATTTTTTACCTGAAACCTTGAGTCAGTGTTTGCTTGAGTCACAGTAATTGTGGTCCCTTTGTGTAATCTCTGCAACTGCTCATATGCTCTTGAGATAAGCCTGGCTGCTCCGCTACTGCTACCACTTTAACATAGTAGTACAGGCTTGTACCAAAGGTAAAACTTGTAATGCCACCTGTAGTCTTAATTGTGTGTCGTGTTCCCTAAGGGCACTGCACAGGATTCTGCCTAACACATACCTATTGCTTCAGTGAATAAGGTAGACACTACTTTAACTGGCTCATAGAATGCCCCCTGAAGACACCCTTGACGGCAGTAGGAAGTGTTGAACTCCAGCAGATTTTGCGTTAAATCGAAGGAGGGGTTGTGTTTACGGAGCCAAGAGATTCCCAATACGACAGGGAAATGGGCAGCATGGATTATATCAAACTGGATCTCGTCATAGTGTTGGAGGATAAACACTGGGATCCCTTCCATAGTGTGAGTAATAAGTCCAGTGCTTAGTGGCTTAGTGTCTACATCTTCCACCTTCTAGTCTTCTATCCTTTCTACTTGGCAGAGGCCAACCTTCTCGGCCCAAATGGTGTCGACGAAGTTTCCCGCAGCTCTGCAGTCTAGGAGTGCCAAGGAGTCTATCTTTTGTTGGTTCCAAAAGCTGAATGGCCATGGCCATCAGTTGTGTATCGTCGGTGGAAACAGGTGAGGATACTGTCAGAGAGACAAAGGGACTGGAAGCAAGACCTCGGTAACCCATCCCTCCTAGGACCGACGTCCGCCGTTTCCTGAACGGTGAGGTGGTACCTCCGGACAATCTCGGAGTAATTGTGCATCTGAACCACAATACATGCAGAGACCCTTGTCCATTCTGCGTTTTCGTTTTTCTGGAGTGAGGGGTGCACGAGCAGCCCCGATCTGCATTGGCTCTTCCTTCGAGGATTTGGATAATGAGGAGGGGTGTGGAATCTGTTCTGTTTACAAGGGGTAACCTTGGATCCTCCTTCTCTGTCTTCCTCTGTCAGCTGGTAGTCGATCTGAAGAACTGTTGACAATAGATCAGAGAAAGTGTTTGGTCGTGGAGTACAGTCTAGCTCGTCCTTGATAACCTCGCCGGAATATTGCAGATTGCGCTGGCTCTGGCCAACCCGCATCTGATGCCAATCTCTTAAAGTTCGTTATGTATGTAAGGAGGTCAGTTGAGCCTTGCCTCACATCCAGTAGCTCTTCACAAGCCACGTAGGTAGTTTCTGGTCTTTCAAAAGTTTGTTTCAAAAGGTTTTAGGACTGCTCTGTAGTTTTGAAGAACTGGATTGGCACTTGTTGTTAGGCAGAAACCTGTGCAGTTCCCTCTGGGACCACTGCAAAAGATTTAAGACTACAGGTGTTTGGCAGTAAACCCACTTGGTAGCAGTCTGTACCACACAGATTCAATTGGTAGCTGTGGCTGAGCAGTCAGACTTCCCTCAAGAAGAGTTAGGCAGTATACAGAGTATTCACAATAGGTCAGAAGAGCACAGTAGAACAAGTAAACACTGACCAGAGCTTGGTGTAAAAGAGATATAATTATTTATTTAAAACCACATCTAGAAAAATACACAGGCACTAATAGTAAGCAATTCAAAAACACGGTCACTGAAAGATATACACTCCCTTAGAGGAATTTTAGACAAGTCTTAAGTAAAGCCCCACTTATTTTCAGACAGCGGTGAGCGCTTAACGCTGATGGCACTCTAATAATTCGTTTTAAAAGGGAGAGAAAAGCAGAGTATAATATGAAACAGATCCCAACCCTTTTCATAAGAACAAAACAAGAGAGGGAGGCAAGTAAAACCGTGAAGTTAGAGTTCAGGAGGTCGGATCCACTTTAAGAGGATCAGAACAAAATGTGTCCAAGGTCACACAGTTGAAGTGTACAAGAGTCTTGCAAAAGTTCAAAAAAGAGTTGGACCAAAAGAAAGGGACCCATTAGAAGGTCAAGGCGGCCAACCCAGTCCAGAAGGTTAAGGGATTATTATTACCTTGTAGCAATCTTTAGAAAGGGAGGCCTGGCGGACACGGTACCTTAAAGTGGTGAGAAGACTCCAGCGGAGGCAGTTGTTCCTGGCAGCGGATGCAAGTTGGTGCTTCGTCCGGGGGAAGAGAGGATCTCGTCGGGGAGGCAGACAGGAGTCCGTTGCACTGCCAGGGAAGAAACCAGCCGTGGAGTTCTCAGGTAAAAGGAGCGGTCCTTTTATTCGCGGTCCAATGGTAAGTGGCTATCCGGTTGCCGGGGTGCTTGGCACGGGCAATTCGACCACAAGACGGCCTGGGATGCGAAAAGAAGAAGGTAAACTGGTTGTGCCCACCAGTCAGGGGAAGAAGCCTCTCCAGTCGGGAGATCTTCTCTGTCGTCGGGAAGTGGTGAGTCGGTTCCGCAGGGCTCCACCAGTGGTGTCGTCGTGGTAGGTCGGCTCAGCTTCTCCCTCGTCGGATTCTCAGGTCCTGTGGCGACCTCTGAAGTTCCAGTCCCCAAAGCCCTGCTTTTATGCAGCACACCCCCATTCACTCAGCCTAGCTGTCAATCAAACATGCTGAGTGGTGAGCCGGCCGGCTCACCTTTGGGCCAATCACACAAGAGTGCGACTTGAGTTACCAAGGTAACTCAGTCCAGGGTGCCTAAACCCCCTACCACACCACCTGTGGTACCCAGACAGAGTGGCACCACTTTTGGAGGCTTCTGTGGAGAAGCCCGCCAAAAAGTGGAACAAAGGGCTCGACTTAGGTTGGAGTCACAGAAGAGAACACAAACGCCATTTTTGAATCGAGTCCTGGCAAAAAATACCAACCGGCGAATTAATATTAAATAAATAAACCGGCGGTATGTTCGAGGCTATGAGAATTAAATAATTAAAGTTGGTAGCCTCGAACAATGGGAAAATCCCATAGGGATATATTCGCGTTCAAATATAAAAAGTAGTATCCACTGCCACCAGCCAAAACTCGATCAGGGGGGACGGAGACGTGCCCCCTCGACTAAAGGACCCCAGGGCAATCGAATTGCCCAGCCAGTACGTCCACAATATGATGGTTTGTACTGGTTTCTGTTCATAATTTGAGACTAGTAAAGCCAATGGTGACTTTACATGCCCTGGGAGACGGTAGTCAGTCCCAGGGTATGGAGTCTATGGTGGGGTGTCACTATGACACCCCTGTGTCACTGCACGGAGGGTGCTGTGTAACACACATAGTAAAAACACATGAGACCCTATGGAGTAAAGGACCCCATAGCCCATAAAACACATTAACAGTCAAAGGAACACCATAAATCATGTCCAAGAGTGGGAGAAAAAGAGTCTCACTCTTGCCAGGAGAAAAAAACAAACTCAAGAAATCCAGCAAAGCTGCTGGGGGACTCACTAGGTTAGTAAATTCAGCCTAAAGAGAGAATTCTCCCTAACACTTGTCAACAGGGGAGTCGCCCAGACCAGCGCGTTCCCCACCATGTTGGAGATCATATACCCCACTTGTGCATGCTCTGATGCAAAGGTATTGGCTCTGAAGGTGAAATGTACAATACATGCCTCCACAAACTCCTTCAACTTTTTCCGAGAGCCATCAAACTTCCCTGAAGCCAAGACCATCGCGGGGTAGTTTGGTAGGATGTAGGTCTCGTGCCGTGACTAGCTGTCTGAGTACAGTGTTTTCTGTCTTCAGGTTTTGAACTTCTTGGGTAAGTCCATGTACGGCGGCCACTGGACCTGTTCTGATGTGACCATGCTGGTACTTAGGCGTTGCAAACTGTCACTTTCGAGGGGTTTGTCACTCACATCCGACAGTTCTGTGTCTCTTCTGATCTTATTTTATATTCATAGTATATATTTTGGGACTTACAAATGGCACCCGATAAGGGACACTTCCAAGGAGGGTTGAGGACAGCGTTTGGACCAGAGTACCAGAGATCCTTACCAAGTTGAACGAAGTTCCTTGCAGCAGTTGCTACTCCTGATCCACGTGTCGGCCAAGCAATCATCTCCGGTGAGGGTTTTGAACCGTTTCAGCCGTGATGCTGTTTTGCATCTTTTGAAGATCACTGAGCACGGAAATCGAGTTTTCGTTTGATGGGAGATAGGGTTGCCTCTCTTTGCTATTAGGTGAGCTTGTTCCAAGTTGTTTGTTTGAAAAAATATATGCATATATTTTGCAAGACTAGAATAGTTTTTTTTAAAGATGCCTGATGTTATAAAAATTCACACCTGTTGTGCAGAATTTTGTCATAAGAAAAAAGCCACTGGGTTAGAAAATTAGACAAGCCAAGCCCCCTACTTCAGTGCACTAAGAGCAATACAGGAGAGATTGAGGAGTATGTTGGACAATTGGGAAGTGGTCCCAAAGTCAGTACACCAGTCAGTTCAAAAGAATAAGAAGATGGGGGTTGCCCGTTACAATAGCAGTTACAAAGGGCACACCCATTTTTGATAGATACTAGGGCACAAAAATGCTCCATTGATCGCTCATTGATCCCAGATATTGCCATTTCAGGGCAACAGAAAGTTTCTGTAGGGTTTGTAGGTACACCAGTAATATGCCTGGTGCCTCAGCCAGTACCCATTACTGTTGGTCCCATTACAGATAAATGCCACTTCTTGCTAACATCCAATTAAGGAGAGAACCTATTGGGATTAAATATGTTGAAACATTTTTACACAATGATTCATTGCAGCACTGATGGTGTATACTTAACAATGTCTCCGCAAAAAAATGTTTCCACACAATATTTAGCATTGCCTTTTGATTTGGTGAGGAAAGTTGTACTTAAGGAAATATCTGACAGCCTTTGTAACAGCACCATTTTGCAAGTCTATAAAAAGACTGACAACATTTTGCCCTACCATTTTGCAATTTATATGAAGGCAATTGACAAAATGGTTGTGTCACAATTTCAAGTTGTCGCTGACATTGCCACCATGTTGACTATGATTCCTGCTCAGGCAACAAACTTTTGTGCAGGATTCATTTACCTTTACTAGAATACCACAAGGATACACTGAGAGTACTAGCATTTACAGTCGGGCCCTTAAGAAACAGATAGATACATTACAGTTGCTACAATCCTGCACATTGTTACTATTTGCAGCAGACTCAGCAGCACTCATGTAAAGAATGCCAGAAGGGCACTATTGGTTTACTGAAGAATTTTGCAAATACAGGTCACAAAGTTTCTTTGAAAAAGTACCAGCATTGCTAACATGAGGTCGCCCATGACAGGTACCTCCTTGTTGAAGGAGGGTAGGA
Organism: Ambystoma mexicanum; assembly: GCF_040938575.1. Classification (NCBI taxonomy): domain Eukaryota; kingdom Metazoa; phylum Chordata; class Amphibia; order Caudata; family Ambystomatidae; genus Ambystoma; species Ambystoma mexicanum. Next base: position 42,205,488 of record NC_090933.1, read on the forward strand.
GCTTTGCTCCCGATTAAGTACATGTTGCATCACCATTGCCATGGGATGCTCACTGTCAGAACACTTTTGTCACACTAAAAACTGTTTTGTGTTGTGCTATTGGGGGCTCTAAGGGGAGACCGCAGGGGGGGGGCTGGCGATTAAGTTAGGTATTAATCTGGCTTGGGAGTTGGAAATGATTGCTACAGGGAACCCTGATTTACAGGTCTTGGGGTAGTTACTTCATCAGGCATTAGGTTCTTGTTGGCTAACCTATACAATAGGCCCAACATAGGGACAGGTTTGGATTCATTCTTGAACCTGCACAAACTGTGTGGGTCTGATCATCCATCTATTGTGGCAAGCCAATTTCTATTGTTAGCTGGTGATCTTAATGTCCAGATGGAACCCTTAACTGTGTTGGAAGACATCTGGGAAGACCAGGACTCTGACCTCCCTTGAGGACGAGCCCCATTTCGGAGAGTACCTAAGGCGGCCGTGGAGATGGCTTATATTATTACAGATTTGCAATTAAGGGCCTGTAATGGTAGACTTTTAGGTGATCTCCCTGTGCTACCCACTTTTAGGGGACCCCAGGGCTAGACCCATATATAGATTACTTTTTTTATTAAAGCGAGTGATTGGACTACGATTCATGCATTGGTCATAATTGACCGATGTGATAGTGATCATAGGCCCCTCTCATTCACTTGTGAAATTGAGGTAGGTAGGTCTGGAGGGGGATCTATTGATATCCATTCTTACCCTATTTTGGTGGAGGGCCATTCAAGAAAGTCTGTGAAATGGGAAACCTGGGTGGAGAGAGGTTCGAAACAGCAACTGTATGCAGCTATCAGGGCCAATATGTGTGTTATTGCCGATAGGAGCCTCTCAGAAGGGCTGGTGGTTGCGGAATTTGTAAGGATGAGCAATATTCTAAAGCCCTTATTAACTATCCCGCAGGGTTGGATTAAGAAACATTTTCCCAGTAACAATTTGTGGTATGACACGAAATGCACCCAAGCTAAGATGGACATAGTGTATTATGTAAAATCCACAGTTTTACGTGATAAGTGTGTCCTGAGGGATTTGAGATCGAGATATAAACACCTTCTAGCTACAAAGCATCGGCTACATGCCTCAACGTCATGGGAAGCCCTGACTGCAGCTATGGTGGCTAGGGATATGGTGTCTTTTTGGAAACTGATATCCCCTAAAGAGCTTAACGGCAGACGTGATCTGGACTGTGTTATTTCAGTGAAAAGAATGGTAGGTCCACTTTACTGAAATATACTCTGACACGGAGGGAGTGGACTCTTGGGAGGGAGGTTTGGTCCCAGTCTTTGATCGACCAGAGGGGCTGCTGGTTATTTGTGAGTCAGAGGTTGGGGAAGCACTATTGTCCCAGAGATTGGTTAAGGCCCCGGGGCACGACCTGATCCCAATTGATTTCTTCTGTGACGAGCATGCAATTCGGATCCCGATGTTGACGAGAATTATTTTAACGCAGTTATTAGGTCCGGTTTGATTCCCCCTACTGGGTCGGAAGCTATAATTGTTCCATTCTACAAAAAGGGTGGCAAGGAGCGGCCTGAGAATTAACACCCGATCTCCGTATCGGTGCTGGCAAGACAGTTGGCAAGGTTCTGCAAATTAAACTCCAAAAGTGAGCAGATGAGATTGATGTTATCTCTAATGCTCAGGCGGGGTTTAGAACAGGTAGAGGGACAGTGGATCACTGCTTTTTATTGTTCCTGCTCATAGAGAAATACACTAAACTCCTTATACTGATGCTGTACGTCATCTTTATTTTTCTAAGGATGGCGTTCGATTCGGTTTCTAGGGGTAAACTGTGGCAGGTTTTGGAGAAAACAAATGTTTCTTGGCCCCTATTGGATGCTATTAAGCTTCTTTATGCTAATTCTACCGCAACAGTCAGGTATCGGACAGGAGGCGAACACACAAATCCATTTATCGTTAAAAGCGGAGTTCGCCAAGGCTGCGTCCTGGCGCCCCTTGTTTTTCTACTATTTATTCAAGAAATTGTTGACACACTACAATTAGGAGCAATGGGCCCCCCTAGAAATGGTGTAACACAATGGCGATGCTTATTCTTCGCGGATGATGCTGCAATCCATGTCACTACCACCAAAGGGTCTTGTGCCAGTACTGGATATATTTGTGAAGAATTGTGATACCCTTGGCTTGGCGGTTAATGTCTCTAAGAGTGTCTCGTTCTCCTCTACCAGGCCCACGATCGTCTCTTTTTTCAGGAACTGCTTGTTCTTCCATCACTGTCTACCTACCTGTATCACAAGTGTTGCTAACAATATTGTTAGGGAGAATTCTCTGTTAAGGCTAATTTCCCAAACCTAGTGAGTCCCCCAGCAGCTTTGCTGTATTTTTGGGGTTTATCTTTTTCTCCTGCTAAGAGTGAGACTCTTTTTTCTCCCACTCTTAGGCATGATTTGAATATGCACTTTGACTTTGTAATGTGTTTATGGGCTATGGGGTCTTTTACTTCATAGGGCTTCATGTGTTTTTGGTATGAGTGTTACACAGCACCCTCAGTGCAGTAACACAGGGGTGTCATAGTGACCCCCAAACATAGACTCCATACCCTGGGACTGACTACTGTCTCCCAGTGACTTGGTTCTCTGAAAATCATACTGCAATATTTGACACACTATCCGAGAATAGAATCTTGACCGATAAAACGAACTGCAGGGTGGGGTAGCCCTGATCGATCCAGCCCATATTCCTAATAGTTTGAACTAATGGCTAATACCTCTTTCTTGGAATGGATTGCATGCATAAAACCTACAGCACTATAATCATTTATAGATCTCTTAGGGTACTCTCCCTTGTTTGAACTTTAGTAGGCTTACTACATCTCCAACCTTAACTAACTGCTAACTCTCCCTTATTATATGGTATTTCAATATTTGCTTAAACTATCCTTCTAATAAGAGCCCAACAGCATTCTTGCTCCTTGCGACTAGCTGGCTCTGAAGGTCTGGCCTTTAAGTTCTGCCCACATAGATCACAATTTAGATGCAATCATCCCCTCATCTTACATGCTGCTCTCCTCTATCAAATTAGTCCCCCTTCTAATGGGTTCCTTCCTCCCTTGTATTCATTTATGATATCCTATCCATAGGGCAGCTGTTCTTCAGAAACTTTTCCGCCACCAGAGTATACAGAACGTCTCCGCCTGACGCCCCCACGCCTGACATGTTGAGCCAGTACATATTGAGGTGCTGTGCCCGTGACCTCAATTCTGCACACTTCGGGAGCACAGACTTGGATTTTTCCACATTTTTCTTCCCCGTCATGGCCAATCCAGTGAGGGTTTCAAACCTTGCGCAGATTGCGGCCAGCAGATGGTGGTATTGGAAGACCATGACTCCCAAGACTGCCATTCCAAGGACCCCAAGGCGTTCCAGGAAAGGGCAGCAAAGATTTACATCTACATCCATAAGACTAAAGGTGAAGTTGTGGGGTGCGGTTGGGGGTGTGCATGGTGTGAAACTTTGATCTCAGAGGATTGCCCTTGTGCAAGCAAAAGGAGAAAAATGATAAGAAAACGCATTGCAAGAGGACTCACTTTCCGAGCAGATCCTCGCACTCACTTTCTTCATCTAAGAAGAGCAAAAGCTCAAGGAAATCCCATCAAAGGCGGCTGGGGTACCTTTTCCAAACCAGTCTTCCACCCTTGGGGAATAGGCGAATGTTCGCCTTAAGGTGCTTGACATCTTTGCCAAGGTGCTGGCAGCTTTGGCCTCAACGCCAGTGCTCTGGCGAGGACCCACTGCGTTTTCTGGCACTGGCAGGGATCCCACAGAGGATCACTCCTGCAGGCCCAGGCATAGACTCAGAGGGACGAAGTTGCCCACTGCCATCAGGTTCTATCTTCGAACATCAAAGTTTCACCACCGGGTCAGACTCCATCGGCAGCGATGGAACTCCTCTGGAATATGCTCCTCACCCCTTGAAACTCTTCATGTTAGAGAAACCCTTCATGTCAGAGATGTATTAGAGAGAGAGAGAGAGAAAGAGAGAGAGAGAGAGAGAGAGAGAGAGAGAGAGAGAGCGAGCAGATGGCACCCTTCAAAGATTCCAATGCTTGGGCCATTTCGCAGGACCTCATGGAGTCTTCAGTCTCCCACATATCGACACAGCCAGCAGAGGGTTGTGCCTTGGGGTTGTGATGAGAAGGACAGCGTGGATGCACGCCACAAAGTTTTCATCTGTCGTGCAGGAGCATATCCTGGATCTGCCCTTTGAGGGTGTGGACCTTTTTCATTCATCGACCGATGATGAGTCGACAAAGAAGAAAAGCTCCACTCAATTTGCCAAGTCCTTGGCCATCCTGACAAATCCAGATCAGAAATCCTTTCCTCAGTCCCAGGGCAGGACTGAGTTCAAGCCCCATCCTTTCTCTGTCACAGGTTTCCCCCCTTCTCACCTGTCTATGTTGTTTGTTGGAGTTCTTCTATGGAGTCTTCTTTCGAACAGTTCGGGTCTTGTATAACTCTATGCATCGGTCCTCGGGTTCCAGCGTGCGTTCAGCGTTCCATCAGCTGGAACGTTCAGATGTCGGGGGAAAGTCAAGGAAACGGCTAAGAGCGCACTCGGGGAACGAGTGCATGGAGATCCGGGATGCAATAGAGGACAAAAAAGAGGGGGAATAAAGGAGGAGGAATTTAGGGGGACCGGGAACCAGGAATAAAAAGGATAAGCAAAGCTAACTATGGCAGCACACGTCTAGCCACGGCAAGCGGTAGCGTTGAGACGCGCAGGGCCGCAGGGGCGTGTCCACTTTATAGAACATAGTGCGTACAGCGCGGAAACTGGTAAACCGCGTTCTGCGTTCGGTGGCCATGTTGGTAGTACTGCTGAGTGCAAGCCCCTATGGGTCAGGGACCAGGAAGTCCAGAAAGGAGGAATCCGATGGTTCATGACAGCATGCCTCCTCCAAAGGCCTTTTCCTCCGGGTTTGCCCGGGTCTATATGGTGGAACCTTTGAAGTAGTCTGGGGGCATTTAGGTTTGAGACTGGTTCCCATGTGCGTTCACTGGGTGGATAGCCTTTCCACTCAACCAGATACTGTAGCTGACCACGTCTGTACCTGGAGTCACATATTCTGGACACTTCGTATTCTAGCTGGTCATCGACAACCACAGGGGTAGATCTTGGAGCAGTCCGGGAGGTCTGGACGTATGGTTTCATTAGAGACGTGTGAAACACTGGGTGGATCCTCTTCCAGGAGTCTGGTAGTTTGAGTCGGAAGGCCACTGGGTTAATGATTTCCTTTATGGAAAAGGGGCCATAGTACCGAGGAGCCAACTTATTAGGTCCTAAGTGTCGAGGCAGTAGTTTCGAGGATAGCCAGACCTTATCACCCACTACATAGGAAGGTCCTGGTCTTCTTTTGGAGTCTGCATAGTGCTTGATGTTAGTTTGGGCCCTTTCGAGGTGTTCTTTGGCTTCCTTGTGTACGTTAATGAGGGTTTCAATCCAGGAGTCGACTGTAGGAACTGGTGTAGGATGTGGGAGAAGGGATGGTAGAACCGAAGGGTGGAATCCTTGGCTGCAGAAGAAGGGGCTGGTCTTGACAGACGAGTGATCCGAATTGTTGTAGGCGAATTCAGCCACAGGTATTAAGAGAGACCAATCGTCCTGGACCTTGGTGGTGAAACAACGAAGATACTGCTCCAGGGTTTGGTTCACAGTTCAGTAGCTCCGTTGGTCTGTGGATGATAACCTGAGGAGAGGACACGTTGGATTCCTAGTATACGGCATAAGTGTTTCCAGAATTGAGATATGTATTGAGGACCTCTATCTGATGTGATCTTGGAAGGGAGTCCATGAAGTCGGAATATGTGTTCCAGTAAGATTCCAGCAAGTTCTGAGGAAGATGGTAGTTTATACAAATGTGTAAAATGAGCCATGTGAGTGAATAAATCAATGGTAACCATGATAGTTGTGTATCCCCTGGAAGGTGGTAGTTCCAAAATGAAGTCTGTAGCGATAAATTCCCAGGGTCTTGTTGGTAGCGTTGGTTGGAGTAGGAGACCCGCCGGCCTCTTGTTATCATGCTTGTTTTGATTGCAGACTGCACAGGCTTGGATGTACTGCTGGATGTCAGCTTTCATTTTTGGCCACCAAAACTGTCTTTGTATTAAACGGAGAGTGTTGGCAATGCCACAATGTCCTGAATGAAGGGTATCATGACAGAGGCTTGTAATCCTTTGTCGCAGTCTCTGTGTGGGAATGACCAGGCCATTGTCCTTGAACAAATACCCATCCTTTGTTTTAAGATTCCATCGATTCTTCCCAGTAAATTCCTTCCAGATCTCAGAGGACTGGGTTTGAATCTGAATGTCTTCCAGGAGAGTGATTGCTTGGGCTACGAAAATTGTATGGGGAAACATCTTTGGGAAGGATCGATCTTCAAGAGTTTTGTAGTCGGGACGTCGGGATAAGGCATCAGCAATTATGTTGTGTGCTCCAGGAACATGATGGATTTGGAACTGGTACTGGGCAAAGAAGAAGGCCCAATGGGCTTGACGACTATTCCTACATTTCAGGGATTGTAGAACTTGAAGATTCTGATGATCCGTACGGACCGGATGACACCACTCTGTGAAGGCTTGACGGATGGCTAACAATTCCTTTTCCAGAACAGAATAATGGGTCTCGCTAGGGGTTAGGGTTTGCGAGAGATAAGCGATGGGGTGTTCTAACTTGTCCTCGAATTCCTGCTTTAGGACTGCTCCAATGGCGTAGTTGGAGGCATCAGTCTCCACTGGGAAAGGTCGATCAATGTCAGGTTGAGCCAAGATGGGGGCTTGTGTAAATTCCGACTTCAATTGTTGGAACGCCTCGTCTTGGGCTGCTGTCCAGAGGAAGGGAGTATCCTTCTTCAACAATGTAATGATCGGTTGAACTATCTCCGAAAAGGAAGGTATGAATTTCCGGTAGAAGTTGGCAAGCCCCAGGAAGGATTGAATCTGTTTCACAGTAGTTGGAACAGACCAGGATAGTATGGAATCACTTTTGAGTGGTCTATTCCAATTCCTTCTGGACTAAGGACAAATCCGAGATAGTGAATAGTAGAGACATGAAATAGGCATTTCACGTAGGCGCTGTAAGACTGCCTTAACATGCTCTTCATGCTTAAGATGGTCCTTGGAGTATATCAGTATATCGTCCAGGTAAACTATGACGAACAGGAACAGCATATCGGAGAACACCCGGTCCATAAAACGTTGGAAGACCGCTGGGGCTTTGGCGAGTCCGAAGGGCATAACCAGGTATTCAAAGTGACCAAAGGGTGTTCTGAAGGCTGTTTTCCATTCGTCACCTTCCTTTATACGGATCAGATGGTAGGCACCTCTGAGATCCAATTTTGTGAAAATTACAGCTCCTTTCACCGCTTCCAGGATATGCGGGATTATGGGCAATGGGTAGCGGTCTTTGAGGGTGCATTGATTAAGACCACGATAACCAAGACAAGGCCTAAGCTCCTTAGTATCTTTCTTGGGAACGAAAAACAACGATGCTCCAGCCGGGGATTTGGATGGTTGTATGGTGCCATTTTCTAAGTTGGTATCCAAATATTCTCAGAGGCCCCTTTTCTCTGGTTCTGATAGGATGAACATCCTTCCAAAGGGAATCACTGCTGAGGGTTCAGTATCAATAGCGCAGTCTTCAGGTCTGTGAGGGGGTAGGGCCTGAACTATGGCAGTCGAGAACACATCAGTGTAATCCTGATAGGCCCTGGCGACCTGGATAATATTTGAGACTGTGACTGGGCCTTGCTGGTCTGTCAGCGTACCTTCAGAGGATATTGACGAGGAATCCAGGGATAGACAGCGAGATATGCAATGTTCGGAGCCAAGAAACAAGGATCCTGCTGCCCAGTTGATGTATGGGTTGTGCTTCTGTAACAAGGGCAAACCCAGTACCATTGGATAATGGGCAGACTTTATGATGTCAAACTTGATCATCTCTTGATGATGGTTTATCGAGAGCTGGATCTCTTTGGTTTTGCTGGGTTATTGGTCCTGAAGAGAGAGGTCTTCCATCGATGGCCTCTACAGGTTGCATGATGTCTCGAATTTCATATGGAATGTGGTGGGTAGTGACCCAATCCTGATCTATAAAAATCCCCATGGGCCCACAATCCACTAATGCCAGAATGGGGTAAGTTTCTTTCTTGGACGGCGATAGAAAGGCCTGTAAGATCACAAGGTTGTTTTGTCCAGGAGAGTTCAAGGATGGAATAGATGTGGAGCAAACATCTCTCTCCTGAAGCTGTGCTCCATCTAGGATCGTGAGCTGGTGTTTCCCGAACGCCGTGGAGGGGCCAAAAGACATTCTCTCACAAGATGTTTATCTGAGGCACAGTACATACACAGCCCGGTGTGAATCCGTCGCAATCTTTCTTGCGGGGATATGGGTCCGCGGAACACCCCCCAGTTGCATGGGTTCTGGGGCTGTGGTCGGGGCAGGAGTGGGCTCGGTTTTAGAGGGAGATTCTATAGAGGTATTTTGGTAAGGCATCTTTATTTTCTTCTTTTCCGCCTTCCTTTCCTGGATACGAAAGTCTATTTGTAAAGAGAGGTCCATAAGGGCCTGGAAGGAACCTGGGCAAGCTACCCTGGCTAGCTCGTCTTTTATCTCTTCGTTTAGTCTTCTCTGAAATAGGGTAAGGCGGGCCTCCGAGGACCAATCTGCTTCCTTGGCCAGTTGCTTAAAGCGTGTTACATAGGTAAGCATATCCTGGGACCCTTGTTGGAAATCTAATGGACGTTCTTGGGCACTGTAAACCTGTTATGGGCGGTCAAACATGGTCTTTAGAGCCCGTACAAACCCATCATAATCATCCAGGAGGGCATCTCCAGAATTAACTAAGGGCGTAGGCCAGGTTAATGCATTCCCGGAGAGATGCAAAATCATAAAGCCCACCTTTGCCCTGGGGGTGGAAAAGTAGTAGGGCTTAAAGGTAAAGTGCACTAAACACGAATCAAGGAAGCCACAAAGGTTCTTTGAGGAGCCATCATATTTATCCACTACTTTGCCCAGCAATACACTTTCCTTGGTTGCGGAATCATGTGACAGGACTAGTTTTAATGCGGCATTCTCGGCTTTGAGATTCTGAACTTCTGTGGTTAACTCTTGCATGCCGCGCATGAGGTCTTGAACTGCAGCCTCCATGTCCGTATCTGTATCAGTTTGTTGGCGTCTCAATCTGTCAGAGGTTTCCCCCCTTCTCACCTGTCTATGTTGTTTGTTGGAGTTCTTCAATGGAGTCTTCTTTCAAACAGTTCGGGTCTTGTATAACCCTGGGCGTCGGTCCTCGGGTTCCAGCGTGCGTTCAGCGTGCGTTCAGCGTTCCGTCTGCTGGAACGTTCAGATGTCCGTGGAAAACTCCAGGAAACGGAGAAGAGCGCACCCGGGGAACGAGTGCACGGAGATCTGGGATGCAATAGAGGACAAAAAAGAGGGGCAATAAAGGAGGAGGAATTTAGGGGGACCAGGAATCAAAAGGATAAGCAAAGCACACGTCTAGCCACGGCAAGCGGTAGCGTTGAGATGCGCAGAACCGCGGAGGCATGTCCCCTTTATAGAACGTAGTGCGTATGGTGCGGAAACTGGTAAACAGCGTTCCGCATTCGACGGCCATGTTGGGAGTACTGCTGAGTGCAAGCCCCTATGGGTCAGGGACCAGGAAGTCCAGAAAGGACGCATCCGATGCTTCATGACATTCTCCAGCTTCAAGGGTTCCGGGACCGCGGTACACAGAGGCCTGATAGGTCACCCAGCGACAACAGGGTGTAATCAAGACGATTACTCCTGCGCACATAGCCGAGTCTCTGTGTTAACGGGACTGGATGTGTTCCGTTGAACTCAAGGATGCGTACCTTGAGTAATTAAAGTTACTCACAGTAGTTCATAGTCCCCTTTCCTCCATACGTCCCACCCGCCTTCCCTCGCTAGTATACCAATGGCTTATAGGTAATAAGAGTAGCCAGGTATCGAATGCGTCTGATGTGTTCAAAGGGGACAGAGGTAAGGCGCCGCAGTGCGGTGCTGCGACTGGGCGTTCCCACACCTGAGGCCGCACCCCTGTGCGCTATACAGAATTTAAAGGGGAAGCTCAATGTTTCTGCTGCTAAAGGTTCTGGTACCATCCCCATGTTGCGGGCACCCACAAGGATGGAGGAAAGGGGACTATGGACTATGAGTACTCTAGTCACTACGGTGATTAACTTTCATTTATTTATTTTTAATTTTTTTTAATGGTATGTTTGGCATCCAAACTTTTCATTATTTTCTCACTTTGCTGTCGCTGTTATCTTAGAATGTATTTTTATCTCATTATTTCTATCCAGAATTTGATGATTGTAAGAGGTTTGTCCGTGCCCCTCAAAATGTGTGACCATCTCTCTTCTGTGTCTAGGTGCTTCCGTGAGATGCCAAAAAGTCTCTGAACAGGCTTCGTTTCTCTGTCAATGCGGGACAAGTCATTATTAGATGGAAAAGTGATTCAGTGGTGTAACTTTCATTTATTCAACAATGCATTGCCCACATCATATGTCTGGATTTAGTGCAGTGATTCTTTTGAAATGTAGATATACCTATGGTTCAAATAGCCTAAATGGCATGGCCCTGCTGTATGA